>NC_083359.1:37375000-42775000 GCF_030254825.1 Meriones unguiculatus
AATGAAAATAGCCCCCGTAGGCATATATGTGTATTTGAATGTTTGGTCCTCAGTTATTGGAACTATTTGGGAAGGATGAGGAAGTGTGGTCTTGTTGGAGGAGGCATGTCACGGGAGCAGGCTTTGAGGTTTCAAAAGTCCATGGCCATTCCAAGTCCTCTCTCTCTCTCTCTCTCTCTCTCTCTCTCCTCCATACTTGTGTATCAGATGTGACAATTGTGAGCTACTTTGTGAGTGTTGGAAACCAAACACAGGTCCTCTGCAAGAAAAAAAAAAAAAAAAAACAGTGCTCTTAACCACTGAGCTCTCAGCTACAGGTCTGGCACCATGTCTGGATCCTGCGATGATGGTCATGGACTCAGCTTCTGAACTGTAAGAAAGCCCCAATGAAATATTTTCTTTTGTAAGTTGTCTTGATCATGGTGCTTTTTCACAACAATAGAACAGTGACTAAGACAATGTGTGTGCGTGTTTTGACCACATGTGTGTCCGTGCACCACCTATGTACCCGACTCCCATGAAGGCCAGAAGAGGTTGTTGGATCTTCTGGAGCTGTGTTTGTGGATGACCATGAGTCTCCATGTAGGAAACAGGACTCAGACTCAGGTCCTCTGCAAGGATAACAAGTGAGCTTATTCACTGAACCATCTCTCCAGCCCCCAAAGTATAACCCTTTATGTACAAATAAATAAACACATCCATCTCATTAGTGCACAGATTTACTTTAATCTTTAACAAATGGAAAAATTATCTGTATCCCAAAGAATGGTTGTGAAAACTTTGTGTTTATCTGCAAATTTTGTGATTACCAGAAATTTTTCATTTGAATATCTGCTTTAAATTCCCTACGTTTTTCAGGCAGAGGGCCTGTGAGTGGAGAAAGTTTAGTAAGCCCTTTGATAGACAGCGAAGGCTGGAGAAGCAAGGGCTGGGTTCACACTTTCCTGCCCCCATTGTCTCATTATCAGCCCGGGTATATTGTTCTTAAAACTGATTTGGAGTAAGTTCTGGGGCCACTGCCCCTTGGTCCCAGCCTCCTCACCTCCCTGGGAAGGTTGAGAGAGATGGACCAGAGACTTATCTAGAAGGAAAACTGCAGCAGAGCCTCAGAGATCTCACACCTTGGTTTAGCCAAGCTGGGCTGGACACCAAGCCCAAGGGCCAGACTCTGAGCGGGGAGCCACGCTGACCTCGGGCCCTCTGGCCCTGAAGCTGGGGCACATACAGCCCTGGCTGCCTGCTTTTTCCTTAGAAGTCTTCTCAGCTCAGTGCTTCCTAGGTCTCTGCCCAGAGTCCAGAGGCCTCCTTAACCCCTTATTACTCATTCCTCGCCAGGTGATGCAAACCCTAGAGGAGAAGGGCTACAGAAACATAGGACCCCGCTTCAAGGGAAAGGAATGACTCCCCTGGGGCACTCATGGGCTGTGTGTCAACCCCACCCCTTACTCTTGGAGCCTCAGTTTCCTCCGCTGTCACATGGAATTTATAACAGTTTGGAAAGCCTCAATCCTACCTCTAGTCACTCCCTCTGTGGCCATTCAGTCAATTGAGGCCCTGGTATGGGGCAGGGTTTGAACTGCCTGTTGAAAGAGCTAAATGCTAGGCATATGCAAAGACCATTGACTCTCAAAGGGCTGTGTGTCCAAGGACTATGAGGTCACAGAAGTGAGGCTGTGTCAATCTATGAGGAGGATGACATGAGCAGGAGGAGTCTGGGTGGCATGGTGGTATGGAAACTCACGGGTTCTGGGCCACACTCTCTAGGTTTAAGTTGTAACCCCACTAGGGCCTGTAGGGTCTTGAGAAAGTATCTCAGCTTCTCAGAGCCTCTGCTGGCAGGAGGCACTGTGAGCCAGTCACAGTGCCCGGCATACGATCAGTGCTCACCATATAGGAGCCATCTCTCTTGTCTGGTAAGGCTGTCTCTGAGCCATGCACTTATACATACAACAGGCACAGTCCAGATACCTGGATATTCCCGTGGCAGAGCTGTTACCTTAACTCATGGGGCAGACTTTACAGGAAGGAGCAGGCATTCCCCTGCTGCTGCTGCTGCTGCTGTGAATCTTTCTACATCTTCCCGGATGACCCAGGCCTGCTTGTATCCAGATGTTCCTGCCCTGGGTAGTCACGGCTGCTGTGATTTCTAGAAGGAGAATGAGGCTGTCATATTTCCCGGTTACGGGGTGAAGAACGTGGGTGAGAAAAAATGGGAGCTTCTAGGTCACCTTCAGCTTGTCTGCGGCCTCCATTCGGCCGGTCCTTTCCCCTGCCTGAGCATCCACAGTCCCCTTAGGAATGTAAGGAAATGAACTAAAATAAGAGCCTGCCGCTCTCCCTTTGACGGCTAGGACTGTGGACCTATTTTTACATCAATAGCCTCACCACCCTCAGGAGAGAGTCTATTGAACACCTGCTACCCACCAGAGATAGACTTCTATGTCACTGAGTGCCGCCATCCCTCAGCTGCTTATTACCAGGCTGTTCCCTTGACCCTTGGTGGCCACCTAAAGTGATGATGACCTCATTCTCCTGATCAGTGTTTGATGCGACCCAGGCCACAGTCCCTGACACTAAGTAGGGTTCAACTTACTAAGCCTGGTGAGATCAGAATTACCATCTCCCCTTTATTGATAAAGAAATTTGTAGCCAGAAGAAGGGAAGTGAGTCAGCCCATGCCAGGCACCCTGTTTGAGGCAATGGTCTCTGAAGATGCCCTGCATCCATTCCCTACCTTCGTTTATCTTTATCCAGCAGGTGAGGCTTGAGGGAAGCATGATTTAGCCTCATAACTCTAATCCGTGGCTCATCATCCCCTAATTGAGACCCGTCTTCCAAAGACACCAAGGCCTCCTGCACAGAACCAATCCCAAAGGTTCCCTTCTTCGTGGTGACTCAGGAAGGGATGGGAGTTTACCTTACCAAGGCAGTGAGCTGAGGCCCGCCCCTCATTACCCTTTCTGCTGCCCATGGTAACTTTGCCAAACCCCTGGGATGACTCTCATTTTGCGGCTGAGGAAATTGAGGTCATATGGTTTATCCACACTTTTTAAAATTCCTGCGCAATGTGGAATTGGAGAATGTTTTTCCACTTTTGGCGAAGGAATTTGGATGCAGGCTGCAAGGCCCCGCCTGGCCAGGCCGAGGAGGAGGCCACGAGGAGGGGTGCCGCAGGGCCTCCGGGAGCCTTCATTGCAGAGCCTGCCCCCCTTTCCTAGCTACCCTGCTGCTGGCTGCTGATTCGCCACCCCTCCTAAACTCACCCGACTCCCCCCAGGAACAGCGTAAAGAAGCTGAACTTCCCTTCAGGGGGCCCATGCAACTCTAAAATCCGAGCCCTAGAATGAAGGCCAGCGTGACTCATTCCCAGCCCCGGGGACAAGCCCATTAGAGGAGAGGCTACCCTGGGAAGGCCTGGGCTTTTGTTCCTTCAAAGACCAAAATGAATCATCTATGCTACTAAGTCACACTGGCCAGTCCCAAACTTTCCTGGGTAGAACCAACATATGTGATGGATCATCAGTGCGTGGAAGGAGAGTGAGGTGGAAACTGGAGCCTGAGGATGGAGGTCCAGCAAGATGGCCAGCCAGGAGCCTCACGGGCCCCATAGGAAGTGTGTGTCTTCTTGGTATGCCATTGATTCAGTCAGCTGATTCAAGAGCATGACAGGCATCTTCTGTGGGCCTGCCACTGGGCACATTGTCCCTTCTCCTGACCCTGTCCCTTCTCCTGATGAGGAAATTAAGGTGTTCATCAGTGTCCCCAAGCAAGACCCAAGCTACCTTCATTCTGTCCTTAGAGGCCTGGTCTTCACCAGCAGGCTCAGAGGGCCATTTCCCGTGTCAGCACTGGGGCCAGGTCGAGACAAAGCAGCTGGGTCATTTCAGGGGTAAGCCAGCTACAAGAAGCCACAGAAGCTGGGGGCCCATCTTGGAGCTCAGCATTCCTGAGGCCAGATGTGCGAGCCTGATATGACCAGCATGGCCCCAGTCCGGCTGCACTCACTGGCTCAGACACTGATGTTCCCTCCCCCATCCTCAGCATGAAAGAGACACAGGGGTGCTGGCAGCTGCTCCCCAGCATCTGGCGGAACATTCTGCCCTAAAGCTGGGCTTTCCTCCCTCTCCAGGGATAGCTGGTGACTCATGTTTCCATTTTCAATGCAGAGCCAGGCACTGGATCTTTCCATGACCCCAAGGACTGGCTGTTTGGTGCAAGGACAAGAATTGTGATGTCAGACATATCTGAGTTCAAATCCCCTCCTTTGTGCTTGTTAAATATCTGTGTGATTTCAGGCAGCTAGTTCACTCTCTCTGGTTCCCATTTGTAAATGAAGACCATAACTGTTGCTATGATATTGTTTTGTTTTAGACAAGGTCTCCCCATGTAGCCTGACTAGGCTTCCAACTCTCTCTCTGTGTGTGTGTGTGTGTGTGTGTGTGTGGTATACGCCTGTGTGCATGTATGTGGGGGAATGGAGCATGTACCCTCGAGCATACATGTGCAGTCCAGAGGAAGACAGCCAATGTACTTACACTATTGTTCTCTGACTTAGCCCCTTGAGGTACTGTCACCAAATCCATCACCATACTTTGATAAGGCTGCTTAGCTGGCCAACAAGCACCATCAACCCTTCCCCCTGTAACATTGTAGCTGGAGTTACAAACGTCTACAAAAGCCCACACATGCTGGGGGGGCGGGGAGGAGGAGCAGGGAGAAGGAGTTACTGGGGATCTGAACTCAGGTGTGCGCTTGTGCACCCCTGCGCCCGCCCATCCGTCTCTCCAGCAGTTTCCAACTCTCGACCCTCATGCCTTGGCCTCCCGAGTGCTGAGTTTATAGGCATATCAACCTCAACTCTGCTACATTTACCGGAAAAGCCCCTTCTCTTCTACTGACAGCTCTGAAAGTGAGCTGTTCTCTTCAACAGTTTTCTCTTTTGTTTACTTACTTTTCATAATCCAAGCGAAGAGGAAGTTGAGGGGTTTCTGAGGTGTATGGTTAGGAGGATCTCACTTACACCAGTGGTGGGAAGCACACCCAGATAGCCACACTGCCTGCACCGTTTCCAGTGTTCAATGGACCCATGACCCATTCCTCACCCTGTCAGAGCAGCGGCTTGGTGCTGCTGGCGCTTTTGCTAGTGTAAGCTTCTGAGCAGGTTTAAAGAAGTGGGGCCGAGCTGTGATGTTCTGTAGGTTAAGGGTATCAAGTGTATTTTGACTTGATGATAGTTTCTGCTACATCGTAAGTGGTAGGAATGCCCATGTACCATTTACTACTGCTGCGGTGCTATTTTCAAGTGCTAGCACAGTCTTGTTCTACAGATGGAAAACGGAAGCCCAGGGAGGTAAAGAAACTTGTCTAAAGTCACACAACCAGCAAGTGGCAGAGCTGGGGTTCATATAGGCCAGCACTTTGTCATGACGCTTAGGAACATGAAGGAGACGGACGGGTGAAGCTGGGTGGGCTGTCGGCCTGGAGCAGATGCTGTGATGGATTTTGCTGCTTTTGTTACCACCGTCACCTTGATTGCTTCCCATAGCCAGGCCAGGTCTCCACTTTGCCCATGAGGAGAAGCTGGAGAGGACCCTTGTCCTTCAGGCCAAAGCCAGCAGTGGAGAGCATTGAGCAAGACAGTCAACTTGTCTACCCCAAATGTACTGCTCCCGTGTGCTGGGTGAATGTTATTTTTCTGAGGCCTTGAGCTACTGACTTTCCATCTCTGGGCCTCAACCACATATCTACCAGGTGAGGATGCTCACCCTCGGCCCTAGGGAAGAAACAGGTAGGGAGGTGCTGGGTATGACCAGGGCCTGGGAGACATTAGCACCCTGACTGACTTTTCTTAACAAAAGGCAAAGAGCATGCTCTTGGTGCCAGTCCCATAGGCCAATAACTGCTGTGGCACATGTGAGACTAAGCCAGGCTGGAAGGTTCCAGCACATAGAGTTATCAGAAATCACAAACAGAACGCAGACAGAGCTAGCGAGGTCGACAGGAACAAGACAGCCACAAAACACGCTAAACCTGGCTGGAGCAGCTCATACCAGTAATCCTAGTCACGGGAAGCAGGAGGACTGTCAAAGGGGTAAGGCCAACCTGGGCTACAGCGTGAGAGACGGTCTCCAAAACAAAACAAAACAAAACACAAAAAAGCGGAAGTCAGAGCTAAAACACCATGAGAGCTGTGGTCACAACAGTATCTCCACGTGCCACCCACAGCTGGCTTCCTGTCCCCCCCTCCGGCCTCGGCACCTCACCTAGCTCTGCTGTCCCATCCTGCTCCAAGGCCTGTCCTTGCCCTGCTCTTGTGGATGAGCCAGTCTCCTCCTCCATGTCCAGACTTCCTTGATCTGGGGACCACTGCCCTCTTCCCGCCTCTGTTTCCCTCAGAGACTCAGGGAGAGCAGCAGTCACGCTTGCTAAGCTGCTCCAGGAGGAGCCTGCGTGCATGGCCTGTCCCCATGGATACCCAGGAAAGGAGCATGGAGCCCTGTGTCTGAAGTTTTCTGCCGCTTGAGCCCAGAAAAAAGAAGTCATGAGGGGGTCATCTGGAGCAGCAGAGGATTTCTGAGTTGATTCTGAGAATTTCCCTTGCTGGCTTCTCACAGGCCAGGGACCACTGCACTCGAGTGCGATGGGTGAGATTGCCCCTGAGCATGTGAGAGAACAGGAAACAAAGCCAGAAGCTTCAAGACCTGTAGGGAAAAGAGAGAAAAGCTCCTAGCTGTCTGCAGGGCCGAAGCTGCTTCCAGATACAGGGCAGGCGGCGACAGAGTGGGCATCACAGACTGCTGGTCGCGGCTGATGCCACAACCCACCTTGCAGCCAGATGACCTGCGAACAGCCACCTTCCAGGTTCTGGCTTTGGAGTTAGGGGGGCGGGCTCAGCTTCCGATCCTCCCCTTTTCCTTTGTGTGACCTTGGCTAGGCTCAGTTTTACAGTCTGTGAAATGGACATACTACCATCCTCCTAGAGTCCCGGTGAGAATGAAATGAAATGACTGCATGCGACTTGTATCATTTGGATTATGATGACAACATAATAAACATCAGGGGAACGGTGCAGGCGCCAGGGTGCCGTGGGTGTGGATGACCCACAGGGAAGCTGGTGGTGGGGCTAAGCCTTGGAGGAGGTTGAGTTTCTATACAAGGAAACGCAAAAAAAAAAAAAAAAAAAAAAAAAAAGTGAATCAGTTCAAAAGCAAAATGTGAATGATTCAGAAGGCATTCCAGTACAACAAATAAAGAAATAAAGAATCCAAACCAAATGACTGGGTTCCTCAAAAAGAGGACGCTGCTCTGCCAAGCTAGAGCATTAGTCAGGCAGGGGGAGGCGGTTACTGGGAAATTTCGCCCTGTTCAGCATTATTGAGAAGTTGTGGGTTCCTGGAGGCTTACTGTCGTTGCACAGCCCTGGAGGGATGAGATTACCCAAACCTTGGGCCAGGGAGCAAAAAGGAAGTGTTTAGGGCAGGATCTATATTAGAAAAAACAAACAGAAAAAAGAAAAAAACCAAAACACTCCTTAAAAGGCAGAAGGGCCTCAAGGGAAAGTAGTTAGATGTGTTGAGGCAGCTGGGGCAGCTGGACAGGCATCTGCCCCAGGGAGGCAGGACTTGGCACAACTGGGAAGCAGGGATGGGGTACTCCCAGGGTCTGGGTCTGAGGCAGTCTTTCTGTCCATTTCGGAAAAATCTCTCTCGTTCCTTCCCACACTCAGGCTGTGGGGACCTTCCTCCCGTCTAAATGCTAGAACAAGGGAGAGAGGGCTTCGTCCCGGCTCTGCCCCGTGCTTGCTTGCTGTGTGACCTTGGATGACTCCCTTGCTTCTCTGCGCCTTCAACTGTCATCTACAAAATGGACACCACGGTACCCATTTCCTTGTCATTATTGTCAGCCAATGTCAGTCCCAGTGCCTGGTCCCATTTTCTCCTCTGATGGCTTCTTGTTCAGGGTGACTATAGATTCTAGAGTCAAGTCATTGAACGCCGCATTTGGTGCCTTCCCTGAAGGCATTGAGCCACTACATCTTCACACACACACACACACACACACACACACACACACACACAGGTATGTGTGTATATAACGTGACAGGCCTTGTCTTTTAAAAGACAGAAAATAAGGTATCAGGACAAACAGAGGAGGGGCACACAAAATCTAAAAAAAAAAAAAAAAAAAATGGGAAGGGGGAGGGGGAGGCCCTTCTCTACTGTGTCACTTTTGTATGCTTCCAGTGAAGGTGAGCCCCTCTCCCACGCCTCCCCCACATCTGGACAGAGACAGATAAGCTGTCTGAGGCTTTGTAGGGAACCAGGGATCAGAGAGGAGCCGCCACCCAAGATCGGTTCTGGTTCATCGTCTCAGGGAAGCTGGGGAGGACTGGACACCAGACGTGGGTTTGAGGGAGGGACAAGTTGACAGAGGACCTGTGAGGCTGGGGAGCAGCTGCTGCCTCTGTGAGATGACTGAGGCGACCTCTCTGAGATGACACAATCTTTCTGCCCAGGCATCAAGCCCCTTAGTACATCTTTGACAGGTAATTCCTCTATTATCCGTGAACTTTCTCCTCTTGTGCCAGCTGTGAGCAGCCTCCCAGAATGAAAGCAAGTTCAAGGTCAGAGGAAGGGGAGATCTGAGCTTCAAACAGAAACTGTGGTGTGGCCCTCACTTTGAGCTCACTTCCTGTTTGGTGGGGCCTGAGTGGGTCCCTCTCCTAGGGCTGAACATTCTGTTCCCTTTCCTCACACAGAACATCGACGTCCAGCCTGCTGACCAGTGATCGTCTAGTGAGAAAGCGGACCCAGCTGTACCCCAAGTTGTCAGCTCACGCTGAGCTGCCTCGGGGATTCCACCAAGTGTTTAGAGAAGTAGTTTCCTGAGTCACAGGCCCTGTGCGTTCGTTGCCAGTCAGAACTGAAAGGGGCAGCTGAAGGGGGAAGAGGCAGATTGCAGCACTGCGAAGCAGAAGCTGGCCTTGGGGTCAGGGCTGTCTTCTCTGAGCTGATATCAGAAAATGGTTATGTCACTGGCTCCCAGGTGCTTCCAAACAAACAGGAGTGCCTGTACGTCAGGCCATGTTTCTCAGTTCTGGGGACACAAGGGAGGGACGGAGGATAGATGCCTGCTTCGGATAGATTATCCGCACTCACAAGGTCTTCCTGCTTTCACTGAGTGGTCACTGTGTGCTGTCGAGTCCCACACTGTGCTATGAGCCAACGTGATCTCACTTAGCCTTTCCATCACTGTCCAGGATGCAGCCTCCCTACTGTTACCCCATACACATTGTCCTGCCAGGCTTCCTTCTCCTCCTTCAGGTTATGATCTCTAAAAAGGCAGTGAGTCAAGGTGAAGTTCAGATGGTGACACCTCGCCCAGCTCCCAGAGCCGAGTGACCTAACAAGTGAGGAATGAGGGGCTGTCATCTTCCGATAAGGCCAGGCCCCACCTCCTGAACACCCTCCCCAGCTTGAAGAGGTCTCCTGAGGTGCCCTGAGTCTCCAGCAGAGCCCTTTCTCAGCATTCCTTAATCATCCTGACTGGGAGGCAGGCATGCCTTTGCTCATCAGTTTCTCCATTCTCTCACAAAGAGAGAATTTGACTCTTTCTAGGCAAGAGCAGCCTGTGGGCACGTTGGAGTGGAGGTGAGTAGCCCTCCTGCCTTAGAACGTTCTTCTCCTGTCCATACTGCAGGACGTGATGCATGTGAGCTCAGTTCTGTATCAGCCACACGGATAGGAAGCCACCACGGGCAGAGGAAGAAGCAGCCGTCTGAGAGCAGGTGCTGGGAACCCAGAGGGAACAAAGACTCCCAAAGTGACAAAAGTGCAGGTGTCCACGCTTCTGGCTGAGTCTACCTGGCAGCAGAAATCACCCAGAGCTAGGGCTGTCTGGACATGACAGAACAAATGGCTGTTGGGAGACCCAGATGGAGGGGCTCAAGCAAAGAGGCTCATAATCACCAGGGCAATGAAATTCACAAAAGCACCTCCCCCGGCCCCCCGCTAAGTTAAAGAATTCACTCTGTTGAGCAGATACTTGCCAGACCATATGTTGGAGCCGGGGACTGCTAGACGTAGGTGACATTATATGGAGATGGGAGGCCAATGCCTTGTGAATCTCCATCCTGCTAGGGAAAGTTAGAGCCAGGTGATACCTGCTCTGAAAAGTAGATTTTTCAGAACGCTCCTCTGTTTGTGTCATATTGGTAGATTATACTCTGCCTCGGTGGGGCATTTACACCACAGAAATTGGCAAACACTATCAAGCATCCCCGGCCCTGATCATCTTACACCCAAAGGCTGGTCATTAAGTGCTCACAGCACATTGCTGGACCGAGTAGAAGGAAAAGCCAGCAGGGCGATATGGCCGTGAGGGATGAAGAAGGGAGACCACTGGGAAAAGCCTTGGATGTGAGGACTCCTCGCTGAGAGGAAGCGTGAGCTGTGGAGGAGTCTGGGCAGAGGTAGAGATGACTGTGCACCTAGCCCAGCTTCTTCTGTGGAGGTGCTGCATCTCAATACCTCAGCATAGGAGTGTCCATGGGCTGGAAGGGGCCACTGGGCTGGACCCTAACCCATCCTGACCGCTGTCCTGACAAGAAGAGGAAGTTATGAATGCATTCATCTGTTAAAAAACATTATTTTTGAGAATATTGATCAACAGCATTAATTTTTTAAGATTTACTTTTATTTATGCGTGTAGCTATATACATGTGGGGGAGGGAGGGCTTGGGAACTGCCCAAGGAAGCCAGATACTTTCACACACATCAATGTCTGCTTATATTTGTCCTACTGCCCTGGTTCTTTTCGCCCCTCGGGCCTTCCTCACACTCAGAGGAGGGCAACAGGAAAATCTTCACAGAATTGCTAGGATCAGGGTCAGGCCATTCCCCTGAGTGGCATTATTTGGATGGGGCAGAACTTTTCCGAGGCATTTTGAAAGGTCTTGTTGCTATCCGTTGGAGGTATGCTCTCACAGGTAATGTTGGAGCCTCAGCCATTTTCTCTTCCTCCTTTGGTTTCCCACTGCTGTGAGGATAGGAGACTGCAAGCCTGGCCACTTGGCCAGACTGGGGGATTTACACAACAAAGATATTGCCAGAATTGTTTTTTGTTTTTCAAGTTGCTCCTTTTGAACAGCTGTTATCCAGCTTCCTCTTGCCCACCTGACAGAATTAGGACTTTCCTTATAAGAGGACAGGGGACTTAAGACAGAGCGGGACTTACTGACTGTTTCTGGTGCTGTCCCCTTAAGCAGCCCCTTAGAGGCATAGTCTTTGCTATGGGGGTGAGCCTAAGGACTGATTGTAAGGCAGGGTTGTTTTCTTTTGTAATGGGAATGGAGGTCAATCTTGGTGAACAAACATTAGCGTAAACTTTCTCAGCAACCCTGAACGTCAATTACGTTACACAATTTTCTTTCCCACAGTTTCTAACAAGCCTGGTTAGTACCCTATTATCTTCCAGCCCTACTGGAGGCCGTGCTTCTTTAGCTGAATTCTGTTCTGTGTAACTTGCTATTTCCTAAGCAAATTAGTGAGTCCTTTTATAGCATCAGTTTTACTACTTCAAGTTTTTGCTATGCCAGGACGAGGATTCTGAGATGCACTCAGCTGCAGGCTTTAGCCCTTTATTTCCTGGTTGTAATCACTTCCTCCATCCGAGCTATGAGGCTACGTCATCTGGTCATCCTCTCTGCTTACCTCACCATTCGCCCCACCCTGCCCCTCCCGTTTCAGCCACATCACCAACTCCAGAGAGTCCAACGAGTTCAGCCTTAGGTGAAAAGAGCCAGGGAGCCACACTTTCTCTCCCTCCGGCTGCCATTTTGACCTTTGCCCTTTCCCTGTCCTAGTTCAGACCCTCTGGTTCACTTCTGCCAAAGCTAAGCAAAACAAACTGGAATCAGTGGCTCTATGTTCCCCCGGGGCCATTTGTATGTTAATCAGGTTTTATGCCTTGATGAAAGGGGCGGGGTAGTGAGACACGAAGATAACCTGGAAGCCAGAGACTTGAATTCAGACCCAGCTCTGTGCTTCCTGGCTGGGGGTGTCACTGATGAGTCATTTCACTTCCCTGAGCCTCAGGGTCCTTACTGTCAAAAGCATGGGTCTCAGTCAGCAATTTTGCGCTGCAAATTACTGACGTGTATAACCCAGGGAAGGGGGGCCACATGGTGATAGCGACGAGCCGGGCCAGTCCATGCAAAGCCTGGGAATGCAAACTAATAGACTCAGACTTCCTCCTTCAGGCACTAGGGCATCAAAGAAGGCCCTTTCGTTCACTGCCACCAGATAGGAGAATGGAGGGGGAAGACTTCTTGTTCGAGAGGCAAGGTGGGGACAGGAAGGAGGCTGGGAGAACAAGCAGTAGCTGAGATTGGAGGGTGGGGCACTAGGCTACAGAGGCTACAGAAGCAGCTTTGTCTGGGACAGAGGGGCCTCACTTCCCACTCTCCTAAGCCCTCCACCCAGCCCTGACCACTTGTCTTCAACCCTGGCAAGGGCAGGAGGAGAGACAGGGTAACAGAAGACACGAATTCCACTTTTTCTTACCCAACTTTCCAGACACTGACTTCAGCTAGAATAACGGACGCCTGGCAAAACAGAGGGAAGGAGAGGGGTTTTGGTGAGAAAGCCTAAGAGATCGCTTTGACGGAGTTCCATTAGCACCAGGCTCCGGGCTAGTCATTCGTTCTGTTACCTCAGGGAGAGAATGGTCGGTATCAACTCCGCTTTACAAACCTCACCAAAGCACAGAGGGGTGATGGGTGCAGAGGGCGGTGGACAGCATGGACTGCAAGCTCCTCAGAGCCCAAACTCGAAGCACTTGTGGGGGAAGCTAAACACCCAAGGGGACGAGAGCAAAATAAAACCCAGAAACATGAAATGTCTACCAACGCCGAGACACACATCCTTCCCTGCAAGTATGACAGAACTCTGAGTAAACAGTGTTCTGTGAGGAGGAAGCACATTAGGTACAGTGAAGCTACCGTGTATTTTTAACAAGCCTGTACAAGGTATAAGGTAGTGTTTCTGCTCTTACCGAGGACCAAAGTTAGTCCCCAGCCCTCAGACTGAGCAGCTCACAATCACCTGTATTTCCAGCTCCAGCGAATCCTACACCCTCTTCTGGCCTCTACAGGCACCTCACTCATATACATAGACATGCACACATACACGCACATAATTTCTAAATTAAAAAAAATCTTTAAAAACGATACTATTTACAAAAGCAACCACACATATAAAATATCCCAGAGTAAGCTGTGACAGCCTTTTAAGGAAAATTATAATTACAAAATTAGATGATGTGGAGGAAAATCTAGATACAATACATTGAGATGCATGCCATGTTCAGGGACAAAAAAAAAGGAACAATTTTTACAAATTACTGTCTATTTTACTCAAAGCTTAATAGAGCTTTTCATATAACTCAGTAATGTTCAATTTAGACAGATAGCAAACAAATAAAGAAAGGCTTAGATACCCTTAAATCAGAATTCTGGGCAGAGAACTGATCTGTCAAATATCATGTTTTATTATAGGGACCACAATTAAGACAATGTGAAATTGGCACAGGAATTAACAAATGATAACTAGGACAGAAAGCTCCTGGGGAGCTCATATATTAGAAAATCAAATTTCTGATAAAGGCTGCATGCTGTGATTCTGTAATAAAAGTTACCCAATCTTTCTCTCTCCTTCACTCTCTCTCTCTCATGCACAGGCACGCACATGCATGTATACATACACACATATACACACACATACATGCACACTCTCACAACACATGCATACACACACACACATACATACACGTAAAAAAAACCTTGAAATTATAAATATAAAAATATAAAATATCTTTATCATCTCTGGTAGAGACAGGAGTCTTAAAATACAGAAAGCATAATCACACATTTGACCACGTTGAAATAATTTCTGCCTGTTAAAGAGCATCACAAGGGAATTCGATGAGAAGGAAGGAATGTAGACAATATTTGCAATGTGTGTTGAAGACATAGGATCCAGTATAGCTTAAAACACCTTAAAACTAAAGCAGACATTCCAAAAGAAACATGCAAAAAAAAAAAAAGAGAGAGATTTCCACAAGAGGAAACAAATATGACCAAGGGACATGTGACAAGATGTTCAGTCTCATTACTTACGGAAAGACAAATCGAAACCACAATGAAACATCATGTCATACCCGGCAAGCGAGTGAAAAATCAAAGGTCTGGTCAGGAAATGTGGCTCAGTGGAGAGAGCCCTTGCCTTCATTGAGGCACACGTGAGCCCTCTTAGCTGAGCAGAGAACCGACCCATGAAACACAAAAACGTATTATGCCGACCACACAAAACATCGTGAAACTGGCATGGGGGTTAAACAAATAGAAGACTAGAACAGAACAAAGGTAAAACCCCCAGAACCACACACAGCAGGCAAGAAGGATCTTGAAGAGGCGACTGCCGGGACCATCTGCTCCAGATGCCACTGTCACTGCGAGAATGCCACACCTGTGTCACCTCCCAGTAAATTCGCTGCTAATTACAGCTACTAGGACATTTTCGGGGTGCACAGGTGTACGTAAGGGGGTAAGTATGTCAGGGAACAAGGACGGTCCTAGCTGTTTGTGGATTGATACCCTAGGACCACCTCAGCCATATGAGAGTGGCTACTACAGAAGGGGGGAAAACAGAAAATAAATGTTGGCGAACAGATGGGAAAATTGGATTTCTTGGGCATCACTGCCAAAAATGTGAAACAGGTCGGCTCCTCTGGGAAACAGTGAGATGAGTCTTCAACAAGTCAAAAGCAAAATAATTGCGTGGCAGTCCCACTTTGATGTACACCTGGAAGAGTTGAAAGCGAAGATTTGAATGGACGTCTTCCTGTGTTATGGGCCGTCATCAGGAGGTGAGGCATCAGGGTGGATGGATAAGCAAAGGGAGGTATAGACAGGATAGATAAGCAACAGGGCATGAGTACGGGTGGTCCCTGACTCGGATAGTTGGACTTAGCTGCTTTTCAAGTTTATAACAGTGTGGAAGCTGTTCAGCGTCAGTAGAAACCATGCTTTCAATGTTGGCCTTCCCCTGGACTCTCCCTGACTCTGGGCACCAGCAGTGAGCTGAAGTTTCCAGTCAGGAGATGAAACATCAGACTCTACAGGGGGTTGTGCAGCCCTGCAGGATGTGTGCTGAGCAGCTGGGCTTACATTCTCAGCTGATGTGTTGGTCAGTACATCCTTCAGTGTTGGTTCAAAGGCAGCTCTAGAAACAATGGTGTATATACACATCTATGGAATATAAATACATGAATACAGACATTAATTTTTCCTGCCTATAAAATCATGAGCTCTAAAACAAACCTAGTAACAAGCACAGCAGTTTTCAAATATCAACTGTAGTGGAAGAGAGCAAGAAAGTTTGTCATCGACAGGAGAATGGGAAGTCTGCTGTGAGATTTCCCCTCTAGAAATGCTGTGACATTTCTCCTCCTAGAAATGTCAGAGAAGCTACATCCATAACATCTCAGCAGCATGACTGCCTAAACATGACCTGAATGAGGACAACGTCAGCAGACATGCTAACATGACAGGGGAAAGCTCATGAGTCCTCAACCTTAGAACAAGAACTACAGGCAACTAAGGAATGCAAAGGATGGAAAAGGGAGAGGAAGAACCCCCAGATTGGTTGGCCATTACCAAATGGCCAACCCATAAATCTCATAGATGTGTATAACTAAGCAGGTTGCATATATAAGACTATTTAAGAATACATATAATATATAATTACATATGTTATTATATATTGTTATAGTATATAACACATATATAAAAATAATATATATTATATGTAGACAGTTGAAGAAATAGAGGCCATGAGTTTGGAAGAGATCATGGTAGGTGCATGGGAAAGGTTGGAGGGAGAAACGAGAAGAGGGAAAATTATGTAATTATGGAAAAAAACCACATCATTATATTTTATTTTTTAAAATGTTTATCTCTATGTTGTTTCAATTGTTTATCTCTATGTTAGCAATGAATGGTTGGAGATATTTCATACTAAATTTAATAAAATACACATGACAGGGTATTACGCAATCTTTAAAAGGAAAGGAATATTGACAGGTGGACAACTCATATGAAATTTCATGGCATTGTGCTGAATGAGACAGCAGAGAAGAGTGGGCATCACGCCTGTGCTTCTCTGGGGGCCCAAGGGTAGTCAGATCCACAGAAGCAGAAAGCAAAATGGTGGATGGGGCTGAGGGTGAGAAGAATGAAAAGTTATTGTTTACATTTTATTTCTTTGTTTTCTGGGGTGTGGGGGGAGGGTGCCTGTGGAGGCCTGTTATAACCTGCTTAAATTCAATAGCCCCTCTGTTGAGATCTACTTATTTCTTAGCACAACTATGGCTCCTCCGTTAACACCTGCTGCAGCCTTTAGTTTATCAGAAGCCATTTTTGCCTCTAGGTGTCCTTTTTGATTACGTCGCTATGGCTTCATTTCTCAAACTTTGTATATTTTGTTACCGGGACACTCCACGAAGTCCCCTGACTGCAGAACCAATCAAATTAATGGTCAGTCAGAAACCCTTTGTCTAGGTAGTCAAAACTATGGAATGTTGCTTCCTACACCTGGATACCTGGTTGCATTTTTGTTACCTGGCTGTTACCTACTTGTGGTTTGTTTCCTGCACCTGGTTACAGTTTTGTTACCTAGTTGTTACCTGGATACTGTTTATTGTATAAAAATAACTACCTTACAAGCAGACCAATGTCACAGTCTGGCTCCTGAGTTCAGGTTATGGCCCTGACAGTCAGTTTCTGCTCAACAAACCTCTGTTGAGTTGAGTCTGGTGTCTGAGTGGTAAGTGGATATTCCTGAACCCCTAACAGGTCAAAGGACAACTTATGGGAGTTGGTTTTCTTTTCATCGTGTGGGTCCCGGGGAGAGAACCAGGTGACTAGGTAGACTGTAAGCACCTCTACCCACTGAGCCATCTTGAAGACCTGAGCATTACCGTTGGCACAGTTTCAGTCTGGGAAGGCTGGGGATGCGTCCTAGTTTGCCCCCTGTTGCTGTGATAAACACTGTGACCAAAAGCAATTTAGTAATAAAGAGCTTATTGCATCTCACGCTCACGGTCTTCATGAAGGGAAGTCAAGGCAGGAATTCCAAGGTTTGCCCAACCTGCTTTCTTAGACAACACAAGACCACCTGTCCAGGTATGGGATGACCCGCACTGGGCTGGACCCTCCCACATCAATCACTAATCAAGAAAATGCCCCACAGTCTTGCCCAAAGGCCAGTTTTATGGAGGCATTTTCTTAGTCCAGGTTCTCTCTTCCAAAAAGTGACAAGATAACAAAAATCTAATCAGCACAGGGTGGATGGTTGGTGATGGCATAGCAGCAATGGGAATGGGTACCATTTAATGCCGCTGAACTGTACATTGAAAATGGTTATTTCAAAAAACCTCCAAAACTATTAAAAGAATAAAGTGGACGCTATATGTTTTTACATGTTCCCTGCAATAATTTTACATGTTCCCTGCACATCGTTGAGTTTAATAAAATATTTGAAAGTTGAAAAAAATCCTTGGAAATTCCCACGCACACATTGTTAGGAGAAGAGAGAGCTTGGGAAATAGCGCTCACATACGCAGCAGTGCCCACGAGTAAACAGGGCACATGCACACTCAGGAGTGAAAAGGGCAGGTTAAAAACGTTACTCTCTAGACAGGCATGGTGGCACTCTCCGTAATCCCAGCACTCCGGGAGTCAGAGGCAGGCAGTTCTCTGGGAGTTTGAGGCTAGCCTGGTCTGCAAAGCGAGCCCAGGACAGCTAAGGGTACACAGAGGAACCCTGTCTCAAAAACAAAACAAAACAAAACAAAACAAAACAAAAGTTACTTTCCAGTTACAGAAAAGTCAAAAGTGTTACATTTGGGGACTAGACAGAGAGATGGAACAGACAAATAGATTTAAAATTCTAAAGCCAAGCATAAGGGTGGACCACACCTCCAATTCAAGACAGTTCAATTCAATTCCCAGCTCTCTGTGGGCTGGGAAGGAGAGACCTGTCTTCCAAGAAAGGTATGGAAGCTTCTGAGCTTAGCGATGGACACCCGGATAGTCATAGCTTATGTGTGTACCGTGGTCACTGTTGGTAGAGTTGCTATTGGGAAATCTTTAAAAATGCTTCAGATAGAAGACAGAGGTGGAAAGCTCCACGCTGCTGTCTCAGTAGGAAGACTTTAATAGTCTGCTTTCTCCCTAAGACGCTGCAGTATTTTTTATAGGAAAGTGACATTCAGTTATGTTAAGGGGAGGAAAAAGAAATACAGAGAGCTTTTCCCTCTGATTTGTTCAGAGAAAAGAGAAGTAGGAGGAGATGGGAGAGCATTGGGCTTCCCCCAGCTCTGCCAGGAACAAAACCGTTTGAGGCAAAGAACTAGTTGGAGGTAATGCAAGGCAACCATTAACTTGAGGGGGTGGCTGTTCTTTTAAAGCCAGCTCCCCAGTCCCCCAGGAAATCCCTGCCAGTTTCAGGAGTGGGTAGACGGTTCTGACACCACTGGCCTTTTGAACCAACAAGATGGAGCCATAGGGCTCAGCCAGCTCTTGTGAGACTGTGGACCACAGCCTTGGCACAAACTCCCCTTTGACAGCTTGAAAGACCAGAGGAGATGAAGGAGATGGAAGGGGGAACACACCAGGCAGGGAGACAGTTTGAGAAAAGTGCTCCAACAGTCTTCGTGCATCTGGGTACTGCGGCTGCCCCAGGTTTCTCTTGCCAGCATTGCCTTCTTGTACCCCTGGCCTGTCTCCCAGTAGAGGAGACCTCCATCTTGGTGCTGCTGAGAGGTAGTACATTTTTTAGGAGGTAGGGCCTGCTGGAAGGAAGTTAGGTCACCGGGGGTGTGTTCCTTTCAGGGGGATATTGGGATCTCAGTTGCTTCCTGTCTTTCTTTCTGCTTCCCGGCCACACATGGGCCTTGAGGGACACTCTAGATCCAAGCTACTGGTGGCACACGCAGCCCAAGCTACACAGGCAAAGTGCCCTGCCTGCATCAGGCGTCACACATCACTGCTCACCTGCTGTGGAAGTCCCGCGTACACCCTGCCCCTCTGGTTGCAGAGTGAGTCAATGTGAGATTTCAGATGTGAGGGATGACCAGATTCTCCCAGACCTAAAATAGTCATCCACGTGAACCACCAACCCGAAAAAAAGTGGCTGACTGACATGTATGTACAATTAATCTCAATTAAAAAAAAATGAAACAGTACACATGTGTATGGAATATGAAGAAAAGACATGTTGCAATTCACATCAAATTAGCACTCCAAAAGAGGGAGCAAAGGTTGGAGTTGAGACCAAGAGCTTTATCTGTCAAGTTTCCATTTTAAATGGATTTCTCTATGATTTATGCATTAAAAACTAATTGATTACAGGTGGCACACACCTTTAATCCCAGCACTCAGGAGGCAGAGGCAGATGGATCTCTGAATTCAAGGCCAGCCTGGTCTACAGAGCGAGTTCCAGGACAGCCAGGACTACACAGAGAAACCCTACCTTGAGAAACAAGCAAACTTGAAATTAAGTTGACAAGAGCTCCTGACAGTAAAATCTGGTGTCCATGCAGTCCCATTGCCTAATTCACCGTGATTCCAACCTGAGTCTGGGCCAGAGTTATTTCTGGACCACTGTAGTCTTTTGATAAATATTTGTAATAGCCCTTCTCTGATAAGCTCAGAAATAGACTGAAGGGTCGTTGTGTTAGACCCCTCTTGCCAAAGCTGTGGCGCCTCTAGAGACCACCAGAAGGTCTAAGCTAGGTCTTCAAGCAGGACCTTGACACTCTGCCTCCCAAGTTCTTCCTCCGTTCCTGGTCCAGAGTTCACTGGCTGGCAAAGGAACACCCACCTTCCAAAAAGCCCAGTGCAATGAGGGAAGCCATCAGCAACGGTAGCCTTGGCCAGGGCAGGGTGGGTGCAGGGGGCCTCACTCTCCTTTGTGGACCCTTTCTCCTGCTTAACAATCTTTTCAAATAGGGGACTTTTGAAATCAAACAAGTAGTATTCCTTTAATTAAATCCTTGGTGAAATCAAGCCTGAACTTTCCCAGACCAAACTGTCCCTTCTGAACGGTAAGGGAGGGCATCTGATTTTTGTGTGATTCTGGGGGGTGGAGCCGGAAGAACACTGAGCCCCTCCATTCCAGCAGGGAACAATGAGGGGCGTTACTCTTGGGGGGGGGCAGGCAGGATACAGTTGATGTCTACATCCTGTCTGCGCTACCCTAAAACACTTCCTGGGGCTGGGGGCCAGATTTCTCGAATTTAACTTAAATCGGAAACTGCACCAAGGCTCTGCTAAAAATGTAGCTGTGTGTAAAGGAGGAAAAATGTGGGAAGAGAATGGAATGGATATACAGGGCCAGGAGAAACTTTGATCGTGGTTCCTGATCCCACAGTGAGGCTGTGGCACCTGGAGACAGGGTCACGCTCAAGATCCAGCCAGAAGCAGTAACGGCAGAGCCTGCCCTAACCCTCATAGTCTCCGGAGGGTCACACTGGCTCCATTTTGCAGAGGAAAAAACTGAAGCCAGAATGGGGACTGGGCAGCCAAGGAGACATAGACTGGACCCATTCCAGGATTCCATACTCTTATCTAGAAGCTTCCTCTTTGGCCTTTGACCAAAATGTGTCCATCAGGACTTGGGGGTGGTCGGAACCACTTCTTCATTGGGCCTCTTCACCTGACACACCCACGCTGGAAGCTGGCTTGAGCCTCTTGGGGTCCGTCACGGCACAGAGAGCTGAGTACTTCCACGCTGAGGGAAAGAGTACCCTCGTTTCCCAGAAGGGAAGGAAGGAAGGAGGATGGGAAGGAGGATGAAGACTTTCCACCCACCCAGGGCTTCACTTTACAAATGAAGAGACTTACAGGGGCGGGCAGCGTGGTGAGTGGCCTCGGAGTCACCCAGCCTCCCTTGCTTTCCTGTTTCCTGGAGTTCAGCCTGACACTGAGCATCACAGCCCACCCAGAGGAAGCTCAGCAGTCATCAGCCAGGAGGGCAGAGCCACCTGTCTCCCGACATCAGCCCCGCCAGCGCAGCACCACCCACACAGTGACATAGGCGCTTAGGCACGGAAACCCAGACGAACTCCCCTTGCCCAGCTAAGGAGCAGGAGAAGATGGGGGCACGGGGCTGGGGGCTGGGCTGCCCTGAACCTGCCCCACCCCCCACCTAGCCACACTGCTAGATGAGGGAGGAGGAAGGGCCAGGTGAACGCCGGGTCAGGTCGGAATGACTTGAAGGTGAGCAGCTGGTGCTGAGTCACACAGCCTACGTGAGCCTTCTGACGCTGCTGCAGGTGAGGTTAGCATCCCCTGGGCGCGACCTTGCAAGAATACAAGCTTCAAAGCCCTGAGAAATGTAGCGGAAATGCCCACACTTCAGACCAGAGGGTCATCCTGTGCTTGTACAAACGCTCCCTCTGTGTAGTCCTGGAAGCTGTCACCAACAGTTACCTGGGTATGACAGGCAGAGGACCAAGGTCGTTTCCCCGAGTGCGTCCTGTGAGCTAGATTCCGGACATTGGGCCGTTTAAGATGCTATAGAGATACCACCAACCCAAGCTTTGGCCCAGAGTGGCTCATTACCCGCTCTGGGTCGCACACCTTGAGAACAGGGCGAGGGACAGGAACGGGATGAACACGAAGGCTCAGCATCAGCAGAGCCCAGAGCACATCAATGAGGGACAACCCAGCCAGTGTCCAGTGAAACCTTAACGCAGCAGTCAGTCCTCAACCTCTGGGCCAGACCTCTTTGCAGGATTCGAACCACCCTTTCACAGAGGATGCCAAAGGCCACCAGAAAGCAGATATTTATATTACAGTTCACAAAAGTAGCAAGATTATAGTCATGAAGTAGCAACAAAACAACCTTTTGGTTGGGGGGTCACTATAACATGGGGAACTGTATTAAAGGGTTGCAGCATTAGGAAGGGTGAGACACTGCCTTAATGTGTCGTCGAAGAAGGGTCCCAAGCGAGAGTGGAGGCTGAGCTGTGCCTTGTAGGGAAAATGGACCTGGGTTCAGAGGTCCACTGAGGACCTCAGGGAGGCGGGAGGCAGGAGGCAGGAGGCAGGGGGCAGGGGGCAGGGGGCAGGGGGCAGGAGGCAGGGGGCAGGGGGCAGGGGGCAGGGGGCAGGGGGCAGGGGGCAGGGGGCAGGGGGCAGGGGGCAGGGGGCAGGGGGCAGGGGGCAGGGGGCAGGGGGCAGGAGGCAGGAGGCAGGAGGCAGGGCTCAGAAAGCAAATCAGAGCGCCCAGAGTCTTTCAGGGTGCGCCGAAAATGTTAGAACTTCACCTCTCAGGGCTGGGGGAGCCAAGGTAGGCTCCTATGTTGCTGTGGGGATTGTACAGCAAACTGGAAACACTGTGTTCGCATGCACTCCTTTACATGCATGCACGCATGTGCGATACAGAGATTGCCGCCGAGGCAGAAGGACATTGGGATCTCCCCTCCAAATATGATGGAGGTGGGCCAGCTGATGTCACGTGAGTGCCTACTGTCTGGCTGGCATTCTCCACCTTCCAGGTTCCAGGCATGCAGTATTGACAGTTTGGGTGGCTTTGGAGGCCTTGAGGTGGGGAGAGGAAGAGACCACAGGAAAGCCTGTTGGAGCAAAAGCACACACCGTCTTGAGCAATGCCTTTGTCCTTGAATGTCACCTGATCACTTACGCAGCTGTGACAACTGGGGTGGTAATCCTATCCTTCCCTCCCAGTAACCCCACCGGTACCCCACTGCGAGGAACAACTCTTCTTTCTCTCCCCGTTGTTTACCCATGTCTTTACTTTCAACAATACAGACGGCCAGGTCTTTATTTTCTCCCACGTGTACTCACTCATCACAATCATTATTGATTGCAATGTTGAAACTGGCTCCAGATGTAGCTCTTGGGAGTGCCTTCCTTCTGACTCTTGTGTCCTCCTGACACGCCCTCATCATACCTTGAACATGTCTTCACTTCTGACAGTTAAAGGCTCCAGAAGCATCTAGAAATTTCCCCATGCTAGGAGCCTGGTGTACAGTGATTTCAACAGTAAGTATGCATTTCGTCAAGCCCTTTCTAGCCAGGTGACAGAGTTAAGGAGCTGATGTACATATCTGTACACACGTATACGCCTGTCTGTTTATCATCCTTTCATCCCTCGCCCACCCATTCACTTATCTGTCTGCACGCATATTAAAACCCACGGCTTCACATCCAAACCTCTGCCATGGTTTAAATCTTGACCGCCTTCCAAAAACCAGTGGGTTGAAGGCTTGTATTCTGCAAGTGGGGCCCAGTGAGAGGCCTTTTAAGTCTTTAGGGGTGTGCCATTGAAAGGGAAAACTGGCCCCTGCCCTCTCTTTGTGCGTTGCTTCCTGGCATGAGATAAGAACTCTTGCTGTGTCCCAGGCTTCCCCATCATGAGCAGATATTTTGCTGCAGGTATGAAAGAAGCGGGACCAGCTTATTGTGACATCCTGGAATCTCTCAAATTGTGACCCCTAAATCTGTTTCCCTTTATAAGTTTATCATCTTGGGTGCTTACTATTCCAGTGGGAAGCTGACCATCAGAACTTCTGATTCCATTTCCAAGCCACCCATGCCTTCTAGGTCCCCCGTCTCTGTTTATAACATCACCCCCCCCCCCCATGCCCAACATTTCGTCGTCCTAACATCTGAGCAGTCCAGAAGATGGCAGACTGTGTGTGAGACAGGGTCCCTGAAGATGCTGGTGAACCCGGCACACTCTTGAGGGGACAACAGAGCCAACACACTCTTCCTGGGTCTGAGGTGACACCCCTGTCAGCACAGCGCTGTGCAGCATGTTCTTTCGTAGCCGCTTGAGAAGTTACCACACGGCTAGCTCTTGTACTTTCATACCATGCCTTTAAAAATATTTATTTAAAAAGAAGCTGTGTGTATGTGTGTGGGTGTGTGTGAGTACGGGTAAGTGCACGTGTGTGCAGGTGTCTGTGGAGGCCAGAGGCACTGGGTCTCCTGGATCTGGAGTTACAGGCGGTCGTGAGCTATCCAGTGTGGGTGCTGGGAACTGAACTCTCGTCCTTTGAAAGGATAGTAGGTTCTCTTACCTATGAAACCATCTCTCATTCTATCTGGTTGCAAGGTCAGGAAGAGGGTGTCTTTGGCAAGAACAAGGGCAGGAACCATCTGATATTGGCATTTGATTCAGGTGAGAGATGGCAATGGTGGCGTAAATCCTTTCCTGGCTGTGTAATGTGACTAGAGGGACTCAGGTTCTGGATTAATCTTTGTTTTTTTTGTTTTTTTTATTTTTCCAGACAGGGTTTCTCTGTGTATCCCTGGCTATCCTGGAACTTGATCTGTAGACTAGGTTGGCCTTGAACTCAGAGATCTGCCAGCCTGTGCCTCTCAAGTGCTAGGATTAAAGGCAAGCACCACAGACACCAGTCTATTATCTTGAAGACCTAAGAAACAAGTATAAGCAGCAGTGGTGCATGCCAGTAATCCCAGAGGCAAGCAGATCTCTGTGAGTTCGAGGCCAGCCTGGTATACAAAAAGAGTCCAGAACAGCCAAGGATACACAGAGAAATTCTGTCTCCAAAAACCAAAAGAGAGAGAATAAATATATAAATACATACATACATACATATCAGCACACAGATAAGACATGGTTTGGTGACTTGCTGAATCTCATCTAACCTGGCTATGGCCCTGAAGGGAGGCTCCTTCAGAGAAGGAGAAACATTACATCTGTAGCCCTCGTGCAGCCTCTGTTCACCTGATTGCCTTAAGAATCTCAAGTTCTAAAGTTCAATAAGGTGTTTCTTGTTTGCCCCAAGTGCCTGGAAAAGGCAATAAAAAGACCCGTTCCAGGCCTGAAGTTCTTTTTATACTTTTTTTTTTTTCAAACAAAAACTTTAGCACATAATCAAAGGTAACTAGATTCATGAGATGTTAAGTCCTCATGAATAGAGGCAATCTCTAAGGGTTTAAGGCCAACCTAGTCTACATAGCAAGTTCAAGATCAGCCAGGACCACACAGTCATAGCCTATCTCTATAACCCAACAAAGCAACCAACCAACAACCCCATGAGTGACAGCAAGTCCACACCCCAGTGCTCTCAGACACGGTCATAATGGCGTTATTCTTGTGGTCTAGGAAACAAAAAGCCATGTCCGAAAATCTGTAGAAGTAACCCAGCATGCTATCCAGCAGCTGCGGGCCTACTTATCGAGGAGTTCCACCAAAAGCGGAAGAATATATGGAGTAGATGGAAAAGACTATAGATAACCTACTGAGACGCCAAGAGTTAGGGCCTTGCGGCTAGCAGCACAGATGCTCTTTTTCCCCTGGGCTTAGAGACAGGAAGCGTTTGCTCAGATGTAGAAGCGTTACCGCATGGGAGCAGGGATGTCCAATGAGGGACAGACAGGGATGCCCACTCGGTGGGAGCTTGGGACTGCAGACCCAAACTTTACTTCTGTCCTCCTTCCAGCCTACCATAGGTGCTCCCACAGGCTGACTTCAACCAATACAGTATCAGGAGGTTGGGGCATTGGTGAAAGCGACTTCTAAATACATGGTGAAAGTGTCCTGGAGGCGGACATTGCCAGCACAGAACATTGACACAGAATAGCTGAAGAACCAAAGCGGATTCCAGAACTGAAAACTACAATCACAAGAACGAGTAACTTGGGCTGGGGACACACCTCAGTCCTCACAGCTCTTGCCTTGCAAACGCAAGGATTTGATCCCAAGAACCCTCGCCTGCTGTCCAGCATACTTCATGAGGTCTAATCCACTGAGAGACCTCATTTATAAAACAACAAAAGCAGCAGCAGAAGCAGCAGCAGCAGCAGCAGCAGCAACAACAACAACAACAAAAGGGCTCCTGAGGAATGACACGCCAAAGCCGTTCTCTGGCCTCCACGTGCATATGCAAACACGTGCACCCACATCTGCACACACCAATCCACAGTTCAATGAACTGTCCACACCTGCAGTTATTACGGTAAACTGGCAAAGACAGAACCACAGCCGAGGACAAGAATCATGAACGGCTGTTAGATGATGGACTTGCCATCCAGTAGGAGACAGGGAGACTGAGAACGAGGCAGACTTGGGAAATTTGGCAAGCTGCCTGCCTGGCTTCTGTAATCCTTCATATCTGAGCTCCAAATTGGGAAACTCATTGAAGTAGCTTGATAAGAGGCTGCTTCCAGACTGTGGCCTGTCCCCTCCAGACGTGAGCCCATCCCTCTCCTCTTGCTTAGAGACTAAGAAGCCTCCTTGTTGGTCTCCTCCTGCAGCCACATCTCCACTCTCGACACCAGGCAGGCATTGGACATTGAGGAAGAGGGGTGTGCTCCCCTACCCTGAGTATTCCTCCGATTTCCTTAACTCCCATCAGGGTTGAGGGGTGGATTCTGGATGCTGTGTTCTGGCTGGTGTCTCGGTTGTTGTTCTGTTTCTGTGACAAAACACCACGACCAAGGTAACTTATAAAAGAAAGCATTTACCTGGGCTTATGGTTTCAGAGGTTAAGAGTTCATGATGGCAGGGCTAAAGCATAGAGGCAGGAACGGCCATCTTTTTGTTGTTGTTTGAGACAGGGCCTCTCTTACGTATTCTTGGCTGTCCTGGAACTCACTATGTAGATCAGGTTGGCCTTAAACTTAGAAAGATCAACCTGCCTCTGCCTCCCTAGTGCTGGGATTAAAGTCGTGCCCTCCCCCCCAACGCCGGGTTTGAGAGTTCACCTCTTCATCCACAAGCAGGAGGCAGAAAGAGAGACAGCAGATTGTCTCAAGTCTTTTGAAGTTTCAAAGCCCACCCCCAGTGAGGAAACTT
This sequence comes from Meriones unguiculatus, assembly GCF_030254825.1. Taxonomy (NCBI): domain Eukaryota; kingdom Metazoa; phylum Chordata; class Mammalia; order Rodentia; family Muridae; genus Meriones; species Meriones unguiculatus. Next base: position 37,401,916 of record NC_083359.1, read on the forward strand.
CCTCCAACAAGGCCACACCTTCTAGTCCTTCTCAAATAGTTCCACCAACTGTGAACCAAGTATTCAAACATGAACATATAGGGGCCATTGTCACTCAAACCACCACATTCTACTCCTTGACCCCATAGGTTCACAGCCATATATCACAATGCGAAATGCTTTTAGCCCAACTTCAAGTCCCCATAGCTTTCCACAGTCTCAGCAACACTGTTTAAAAGCAAACTACATACTTCCAACATAAACTGTTATGGAATATGCATTACTATTCTGAAAAAGGAGGAATGGAATATAGTGAGGAAATACTGGGCCAAACCAAGATCAAAGCATAATATATCTGAATCTAAATCCTTTAGCGCCATGTCTGGTGTCAGAGGGCTTAGACGGCTCCATCCTTCCGGTTTTGCTGTCTGCAACTTCTCCCTCTTGGGCTGAAACCATTCCCTATGTGAAGCCTTCCAGAGTGAAGTCAGAACACAAGCAGGGAAAAGGGTACCTGCGTTAGGCTGTCTCAAACTCTAAAGTCGAATACTAACCCACCTAACTTAAAATGCTTCCAGGCCCCTAACTGCCTATAAGAAAGTTTCAAAAAAGTTTAACATGACATGCCGCATCCTCTACTGGTCAGCTTTTCAGTGATGCCAGCCCACCTGTCTTCTCCAACTCCTTACCCATCATGTTGATTCTCCTGGTCACTGCTGTCACCAAACACCAGAACAAAGCAACTTAACAGAGGGAAGATTGGTTTTGGTTCATGGTTTCAGAGGGCAAAAGGCAGGAACAGCTCAGCCTATGCTGTCAGAGCAGCAGGCAGAGGGCTTGGGATCAGACCTAGCAGTGGGAATTGCCTTCAGAGGCCTCTAAAAGGCCTCCTTTTACCAGCCAGCCCCATCTCCTAAAGACCCTGAGGCCTTCAAAACAGCACCAACAGCTGGGGAACAAGGGTTCAAATCATGAGCCTGAAGGGACAATTCAGATTCAACTCATAACAGAAACTGCTTGGTTAGAAAAAAAATCAGTTTTAATCTCCATTGCCCCTCACCATGTCAGGAGCAACGTTCTGCTTGCAGAGGTCCATGTTGGGGACCAGATGCCTGGACCTCAGGCCCTGAGCTGTATGTGGTGTTTTAAAGTTCTAAGTTTGGGATAACGTGTCACATGGCATTGTGTCTCCCCGTGACTAATTCCTTCCTAATCCTCACATCTTAGTTCAGACTTCTCCTCCTCTTCCGGGAAGCCTTCCCTAACTTCCTGTCTAAGACATCAGATGGTTTAGCCTTCCAATATCCTCTACATCTTCTCTAGCAATCTCACCTGGACATGGCCTTGGAGACCTGTTCTGCTCCGATGATTTGGTGTGTGTGCACAGGATGAGGCTGTGCACCTAGGCCCACAAGTACCTCCTCCTCTCCTCTTTCTCTTCCCCCCTCCCTTCCCCTCTTCCCTCCCTGCTCCTTTCCTCTTCCCTTCCCCTCTTCCCTCCCTGCTTCTCTCCTCTTCCCTTCCTCTCTCCTGACATGGACAGTTTACTTTGAGATGGTTTTTATCACCTTCGGTTGAAAGAGTTCTAAACCCCTACGGCTTAGAGTTAGGGACCTCCTCCCTGAGACCCCCAGCCCTGGGAGCTTCCCTTACTCTGTATTACCACACAAAATCGCACCCAGCACTAGAACCCTGCCCCTGGTTATTGCCCCAAACTTCTGCTAACCTCCTCCCCGATGTCTTGATATGCCACGTTCATCTCTACAGGCAGAACATGTTCTGTAAAGATACACAAGTGAAGAGCCGCATAAGGAAGGAACACCTTCTTGCTAGTCAGAGGACCTCAATGAAACAAGAAATAGCCACCTTTCAGAGACCTATTTTCTGAGATCTAAGTTCCTCCTTGCTAAGTTTGACAAAGGGTTTATTGTATTTTAATCTCTCTTCATCCAGACCAGGCTGAGCCAGCCACTCCTATGGGACATGAAGTAGTATTTCATTACAGAAAACAAACCCAGCCCAGATATTCCGCGCCTAAAACAACGAGCAGTGATGTTTCTGGCAGGACTGGGTAGAAGGAAGTGAGCATGTGGGGTCAGGGAAGCTTTCCCCTTAAGGGCATTCTTTTGTATGGATTGATCTATTCAGTGAGCATTTAATGAGCACCTACTACATGCCAGGCATTACCCATAGTACTTCATTCTCACAGTTGGCTCACAGAGCAGCTACCTGCTATTGTGTCATGGATCAGGGCAAGTTTGGAATCTTAATTTTTTTTTTTCTGTGGTGTGGTAATCCTGTAGGGATCAACTTGGTCGCCTCTGGTCAGGGCACCCCAGAGGCTACCCCTCAGGGCTGCAATGTCCCGGGATACAGCTGGAGCTGACCAATCCCCATCCAGTCACACGCGCATGGATGTGTTTGATTCAGTTGCCAGCTCTCACACAGCATCCCTGGAGGGCAGCCTCAACAGAGCAGCTCCCTTCTCCAAGCAACTGACCCAAGAGACCGGGGAGTTACTGCCTGAGACAGAAGATGCTATCTTTTGTAACATAATCTCAGAACCGACTTCAGTATGGGATATTCTGTTTATCTGGCAGAAGTTGGGAAATCCAGCCCATACTCTGGGGGAGGGGATGACCCAGGGTCCCAGCACCTGAAGTCACAGTGACTAGGGCACCTTCAGGCTCAGGCCTGGACATGGCCATTTAAGCAATGCCTCCAGGTCAACCAGCTAGACTTCTCTGACTCCAAAAGTGGATTCCCGGGCTGGCTGGGGATGAGATGGAGGAAGTGTGTGCTCCATGATTGCAATGTGATGGATTACCCACAATTCAGAGGCTTAAATGCTTGCTATTATATAGTTTCTAGGGGTCAGGTTTTACGAGCAGTTTACCTGGGAAAGTCTGGCTCAGGGTCCCGCTAGAGCTGGAGCTGAAGCCAGGCTGCAGCTCTGAGATGTGGGTAGCTCCGGTCTGAGTAGGATTCCTGGAAGGCTCCCTCACCTGACGGTGGCAGGAGGCCTCGGCTCCTCTGACAGAATGATGCCTGAGCATCCTTAAGGCACTCATTGTACTGGGACTTCCCCCAGAAAAGTGATTCAAGAGAGTCTTGACGAAGGCTCCGATGCCTCTTGGAACCCAGCCTTAGGAGTCATACCTTCTGCAATATCCTGTTGAGTTACACAGGCCAGACCTCTTCACTGTGGGAAGTGACTATTCAAAGGCTTGGGACTGTTGGCAGATGAAGACCACTGGAGTGTGACCGCCACAGGGTACCACAAGACCAATAGTTCCCAAGCTCATCTGTTATTAGTTGCTGCCATGTTCAAAGAGGTCCAGAGAATTCCCACAGATTGTGGAGCATGATCTGATTTCTTTTGCTCCATCTCTCACTGTCTCTTGGGTGGATTGACACATGGCGTTGGCAGCCCACTTTGCTTCCAGACCTCAACAGTCCCCACAGATTTTCTTGGTGACATGGCCACTCCATTACCACGTGGTCTGTGCTATGGGAAGATCCTGCAACTATTCTGCCTTAGGAAAAAAATGTGTCTCTTTAGACACATGGAGACTCTAGGTGGGTGATGGGACAGGATGGTGGCCAAGCTCTGTCAGAAAGCTTCCACTCAAGTTGGGGGTGCAGGTACTCGCCAGTTAATCCAGTCATGTGTTGTGTCAAATTCTCCCACGAGGAAAAAAAAAATCACAGGACATGGGTAATAGTGGGCTGGCCTATTCTCTGTGCAATGTTTGAATAGTTAAACGATTAGGCTGGGCACGAGCGTCACCACTGAGCTCCAGGTAAGTGTTCAGCAATCCAAAACAACAGTAGTTCCAGTAACACGGATGCTTATTTCTGTCTTGTATAAAAACACGGAACGATTAGGAGATAAGACCTGGGCTCTCTCTATCTTAATGCTTTGCTCTATTTCACAGTCCAAAATAGTGCCCTCCACATTCTAGGCAGCCAGCTGGATAAAGGGACGCAGAGGGCAAAGAGCATACAGCAACTGTTCTGAAAGCAACCTTCTCCCTACATTTCAATAACTACAGACACACTTAGCTGCAAGGCAAGCTGTGAGATGCAAGTTTCTACGTGCCCATCTAAAAGTTGGGAGCTTTCTCTCTGTGAAAAAAAAAAAAAATATATATATATATATATCAACACCAGCCAACCTAACTTCATTTATACTGCTGGGCATTTGGTGCCCTTGGTCATGAGATGTTTTGGGAAGTCTGGGATAAGGATAAGGATGGTCCCTGAGATAGCCAAGTAGCTAATCTCCTGACCACCTTCTGGAAAGGAAGACACGAGGTCAAATGCCAACACCACAGAACTTCTGTCTTGGGGTCATCTGCACCCAGGGGGTACTGAAGTCCCCTCAATTTTTTTCTGTTACTCTCAGGCTCCGGGATAGGCTGAAATTTTCTCCTTTCCCATAAGAGCATGGGGTGCTTCTTGGGTGACTGAATGACTGGAAGGGAAATGAGGGTTGTCAGGAGAAGAAACTGGTAGGAACATGGTTCATGCACTCCAGACCTTGGCTTTTGCTGCCCACTTCAGTCTTTTAGGAAATCAAGTTGCTGTTTCCATATGTTTTTACCTCAGGAAATTGCCCATCACAGGTCCTGCTTTTTGAACTTGGACCCCACTTTCCTTCTTGAGTTGTTGTTTTGAACCACCACAACTTTCAAGAAGGCAAAAGCAGCAGAACCCAGGGAAGGTCAGAGGTCAGATTTTCCCTACGTGGGTGTTCTAGTTGGCTTTTTCTTTGCCGTGTTAAAGCAACTTGGGGAGCAAAGGGTTTATTTGGCTCACACATCCGTATCACAGTCCTTCACTGAGGGAAGTCTGGGCAGGTACTCAAGGCAGGAACAATGAAGCAGAAACTGAAGCAGTGACCTGTGGAGAATGGCGCCCTGCTCACAATTCAGCAAGCTTTCTGATCCCAGGCCTACCTGTCTAGGAACGGTACTACCCATAGGGGCCTGGGCTTCCCTATATCAATCAGGAACCAAGAAAACATCACAGATATGCCAATGGCCAACGTGAGGGAGGCAAGTCTTCAACTGAGGTTCCCTCTTTTCCCTCTTCCCAGGTCTGTCAAGGTGGCAGCCAAGATCAGCCAATCAGAACAGGTTTGCAGTGCAGCTGCCTCCTCGTCCTGCCCAGCAAGCTGAGGGAGCTGTTCTCTGCACTTTCGTGTTTCTGAGAACTGAGGCTCAGGGTGCAACCAGCTTTGCCATTTCTAACAGGGTGAACCCAGGACAACCCTGCCCGGACCTCACTTCAGGTGGGTAGATACTCGACGAGTACTGGTTGGCACCAAATGGAAGATGGTAAAAACAGATAGCTAAGCCCAGCTGTCGCCGGTGGAGACGTTCTCACTAGATGCCAGGCTGTTCACTAAACCAGGGTCCCAACGGTCTCCTTTGATACCTAGGAAAAGCGGGGTTAGCAGATACGCAGATGGAGAAAGGAGGGGTGGAGGGTCCCAGGAGCCAGATGGTGGTTCCTAAGAGGCAAGGGATGGGTGGACTTTCTCAGTGCGGGGACTCCATCCCCTCCACCCCCCAGTTTTAACTTTCACCCAGGGCAAGCTCCAAGAAAGGAACCCAACTTGCAACATTCTCTCTGATCTTCACAACGCAGTGGCTTTGTTTTAGAAGCACAAAAGCCACTGTTGGGAGGTCCCACATAGGCTAGGAAAGAAGATCAGAGGCCAAACGGAACCAAAGCATGAATCCTAGGGATGTGGGTCTGGGTAGCATCCCGCTTCTGGGCCATCTCATCCAGCCGGCCCTCAGGTCCCTTTAACCGGGCAGCGGAAGGGGCGGCCGGGGGAGTCGGCGGCGCCCAATGGGCTGCGCGAAGCGTCACTTCCCGGCGGCGGGAGGCGAGTGGCGAGTGTCGGGCCGGCTGGCGGGGGCGGGGCGGCCGAGGAGGCGTTGGCAGCGGGCTCGGACCCACGCGGCGCTGCGGCCCGCCTGGCCTGCAAAGCTCCCACCGGCTCGGCGGCACGATGCCCTTTGACTTCAGGAGGTGAGTGAGACCCGGGGCCGAGACCCTCTCTGCAGCCGGCGACGACCCCGCGTCGCGTGCAAACGCGATCCTGGTGCACGGTGCACGCCTCTGCAGGCCCTGGGGGACTGCGGCCTTTCTCGGGGCTTGGAGCCCTACCCCCAGCCCCTCGTGTAATCCGGGCTAGCCCACGCACTCTCTTTCCACAGCGCAGGGTCCCCAGCTCGCCCCTGACACCTTGCATTCATTCCCCTCCCCCTATCTGGGAACCAGATTTCCTCCCAACTCCCAAATAAAAAGAACCATCATCCTCAGGCCTCCCTAGTGGACCCTCGCCCGGCTGACAGGTGGGGACAGGCTCCTGGCTTTGCCGGTGGGATCTCAGGGCTGCAGCCCCGTCCAGTCTGGCAGCAAGCAACTGAAGAAGCTTAGTTCTTCAGAGCCCAAGAATCCTTTGCCTATCAGATACAGAGGCCTGTCCCCTCTGTGCTCTGGGTATGGGGATAGTGGGAAAAGAGGAGGAGGAGGAGGAGGAGGCTACGATTCTGGGCCTCTGCAGAGGGGCCAGGCTTTCTGCAGGCGCTACAGTGGGTGCCTTTGTAGGGTCCTGTGCCTCCTGGAACACCATTATACAGGGCCAGACCTTCTGGAAGCCTGCCTGGGAAGGGCCTCTCCACCAGACATTTCCCTTGAGATAAGAAACTCCAAGATGCCCCGGGCTGGTGGGATGCTTTGGAGCGAAAGGATTAGAATCCTGGCGTGCCCCTCCACCCAGCTGCTTGTGTGTTCTGGATGTTCGAGACAAAGGCTCAGGGTGCAGCCCCCCACAGCACAGCTGGCTGACCCCGGCAGGTGTCTGGGCACCCTCAAAGTATCGGTTTCAACTCTTGCAAATTGGAACTAAAAATAAGGTCCCCACCTGGAAGGGCAGGGAGGATGAGGCACCCCTGGCCCAGTCTCCACAGCCTGGAACTCAGAAGTAGGGCATCCGTGAACGAGGGGCTCTGTCCGCTGAGCGTTGTCCACAGGCAGAATGTGGGTATTCCCCTGTCTGTCACAGTGGCCCCTCCTCTGGTGTGCAGAAAAGAGTAGAGTGACAGTGCCCAAAGCTTGCTGTCAACTTATGGCACATGGGCAACCTGGGGTCGAGGCCTAGACAGGACATGGGCCCCGGACCTCTTGACCAGCTGAAGTGGTTTTTTATTTTTTTTTAGCTCCTCCTGGACACTGGGACCATCTGGCAAACCAGCTTCCTGCTGGCTTAAGGCAGCCCTGGGTGGACACCAGGGCTTAGACTGAAGCGCACAGACACACGTCAGCTTTGAGCTGGGAGAGCTCCCTGACAAGAGTTCAGGGGCGTTCCCAATACCGCAGTGTGTCCAGGCAGAAAGAAGGGTAATGGGCACATCCAGGTTCCCCAGACCTCCCAGGGCTGACTGTAGAGGTCCCCAGCCCCCCTCTGTCCCCAGATAGATCTGCAAGTTCTAGAGATTTTGAGTTGGTTGAAGAAACCATTGCTCTCCTCACTTTATCTCCTCAGCTCTCTCTCTCTGCCTGAATGCTAGAAGGGCCGGTCTGGGTTCATGTTGGAAGTTTGGGGGATTGGTGAGGTGGAAAACAAAGGAAAGCAGCTAGAGCCAGCTAGCTCTTGCTTTAGCCTTGGCAGGGCCTGCTTGTCACCAGCCAGTTTAAAGGATTGATATTTAAAGAGCCCAGCCCAGCTCTGAGCTGCTACTGCCCTAGGTCTTTCTGGACGTGCTTCAGGTCCTGAGTGCCCAGGTGCCACTGGGTGCCCACCAATATGTGTTTAGTAAGTTCTTGCTTGCTTGGGCTTCCTGGAGCACAGCAAGAATGGATTCCATGCTGTGTGAGCTCCTCATGCAAAGGAAGCTGTGTGCCCGGTAAATGTGTCCTCTTTCAGATTTTGACACAACAGTGCTGCAGAACTCACTGAGAAGGAAGGTTCCACCATTCTACAGACCTTGCCCACTTTCAGGGCCACTCATCAGTTTGCTGAGGGCTGTACCCAGTGTTTAGCCATCTGTCACTTGTTCTGTCATTAGGGGATGGCTGGCATGTGGCACAGACCTTGTAGCTTTCCCAGAGGTGTATTTTGTGAGTGTCACATGACTGGGTTCCAGGAGTATCCACTATACAAGCAAACTGGACATCCACCCATCCCTTTGTCACTTAGAGAGTGAATCTTCCTTTGAAACCACGGGGAAGGAGACCCCTTTCTGGCAGAAGCACTTTGCGTGTGTACAGATAAAGCTAGAGGTGGAGTTTGGTCTGCTAGCCTTGAAGCCTTAGCTCTGCCACAAGGGGAATCTTGGAGGCCCACTACACTGTCAAGTCTTTTAAGAGTGGGGACCCCCGAGGGGCATGCAGTGATTGGAACACTCCCCTCATCCCTGCCGGTTCAAGACCAAGGGGAAAGCAACTTCTTAACTTGGGTGTTTTCCTGCCCATGGAATGGTGTGATCAGCACCCACACATGGGACCAGGTGGTGTGTGGGACACCCTGGGCCCTGCCTACTGCCGTTATGGTACCCTTTCATTGAAGCACCTGCACTCTCCTACCACTCCGTAAACTAGCAAATTTGTATGCATGATCTCTTCCCTTTCATCACTATCTGATCTCCTAAGGGCAATAATGTATTTCCAGTTTACACGTGGCTGTGTCTGCAGCACCTAGAATGGTGCCCGGCTAGAGGTGTCCCAAAACGCGCCTCTCCGGTTTGTCTTGTGTGATTGCATATGCCAGCTGCAGGTGGAGAATTCTGCAGCCTTCTTTTCTGCTGTCCTTGGTTCTCGGAAGGGGAGAGCAAGCAAGCTCTCTCCCACTGAGCTGCACCCCCAAGGCCTGCTCTCTTCATCCTTGAATTGGCCCTTTTTGAGTCTTAGGGGTTAAGGGAGGAGGTGGACCGCAACAAGGAGGGGCCCGGGCCTGAAGTGATTACTGTGTTTGCTCCTGCAAAGCAGTTTTACTGATACCGATCATTGAGCTTACGGAACTGGCTTTGTGACCTAGGTCCGTGGGTGTTGTCCTTAGTTCCGGCTGGCTAGTGGCACTTTGACAGCCCTCCTCCCCTGGAGCCCGAGCCTGTCTTTCAGGAAAGAGAGGCAATGGCCTGCTGTGATGGCCTGCTCTCCCACAGCCGCAGTCCCCAGATGAAACCCCATGATCTAACAGTGTTACTCCCTCCCCTGCTTGGTTGTGTGCTCATTTCAAGGAGGGATGGAAATGGATGCTGCTTCACTTAGGGGGGACACCTGTGGGGCAAGAAAGACGTCCTGCAGTGCGCAGTCCAGGTGTCAAGGATTCTGATTCCTGGGGCTCAGTACAAAATGCAAGTTCAGCTCTTTTGAGAAAGGTTAAAGTTTCAGTGTTGGACCTCTCTGAACAGGGAGCCTGTGTGACAGCACAGGTGGTTTGCCTGTGGTGCTGACCGCATTGTGACTTGGTTTGGCCTCTATAGCTGCTTACCCTGGCTTTCCAAAGGTTTCCCCTCAGGGTGCTCAGGTGGACCTTGCAAAGGTTTCTTTGTGTTTTGTTTTGTTTTCCTGTCTTGTTTGCAGTGCTGGGGATGGAACCTCAGGCCTTGTGCTTGCTATGTCTGTGGTCTACCACCAAGCCACACAACCCAGCATGGCCCTCTACAAGTGGGCTTGACTTTTTCCACACCCCAATTTCGGTCTCCAAATGAGTGATGCTGATCTGAGAATCAAGTGTGTTTTCCTCAGTGTCTGACATGGCTTCCCCAGTGGGCCCTGCAGAAAACTGAATTTCTTTACTCCCTCTGGTAGGCTGAGGACAGAGTTAACTATCAACTGGGGAAGCAACAAGAATGCCTCCATTTCTACCTCCACATTCCAGGAAGAACCAGAGACTCAATGGGAACGCATACTTCACAGCACGTTTATGAAAATATAACAGAAGTTCAGACTAGAGGGAGAAGGACATGCAAAAGCCAGGGGTTTGGGTGTAGTGAGCTTGTACTAGTGTATAAGACCGTTGGAGTCTCACAGGTATGACTCATTGTACAACCCGCCCCTATACACACATAACGCAAGGCAGGCCCTGAGGACGTTCCCAGTCATCCCAGCGCTGAGCCGGCAAGGTCACGAACAAGGCCATTGCAGGAGCTGGCACAGCACCATTCACTTCTAGTGCTCCTCTACCCTCTGGGCTAGAAGCGTTTTTCTTTCCTGGTCCCTAAATTCAGAGAGAAGCAAAACCTCCTCCAAGCACGCATCTCCTTTATCCTCACTAATCCTGACCCAGCGGCGCGCAAACCATCAAACCGTCCTGTATACACTCTCATTCCTCCCTTCTCCGTTTCCTCTCTCCGTTCCTCTAACAGCCGATTCTAGAACCTTCTGTCATTAATTTTTGCTGAGGGCCCTGTGCTGCTGACCCTTGGAAGTTTTGGAGCCAGCAGCTATGTCCGTGTGCTTGCCTGAAAGGTCTGTCCTCTCCGGCCGTTTGGATCCCTGACTCTGGTGAGGAAGGTGCTCTGCCCGAAGCTTGCCCTCTAGGTCAGCGAGCCAGGACCTGGATGTTGCTTGAAATAAGAACAGAGCCAGCCATGGGTCTGTGCTGAAGCCTTCCAGGGACTGATGCTGACCCCGAGCTGAGGAGGCTTGTTCTAAGTTGGAAGAGCCATGGGCAAGTGGGCTAGAGCCCTCAGGAAAGCGGGGGATCGGTGGAGCCCTGGTAGGCAACCCTGGAGAGCAGAGTTCTGGCCCTCCTGTGTGACCTTACGTAGTCTGTTTTTCTACTTCTGCGGTGGCCAGTAAAGACAGTCTTAGAGTCTCTCTCTCTCTCACACGCTCTCTGTCTGTCTGTGTGCTGGACATTAAATGCAGGGCTAGGCTGGTGTTCCTCCACTGAGCTATACTGCCACCCTTTTTATTCTGAGATAGGGCCTGCTAAGTTGCCCAGACTGGCCTGGAATTTGAGATCCTTCTGCCTCAGCTTCCCAGGTAATGGGTTTGCCGGGGTGTACCACCTGCCCTTCCTGTTAATATCTTTGCCCTGCAGAGTGAAATTCTGAAGTCCATCAGCATCTCGGCGAGCTTGGGAGCTCACGGGTCTCCGTGCCCAGCTTGGCTGAGCCTGTGCGTTGGCAACCCTTGGTGGTTAGAGCCATGCCAGGTTCTACAGAGCTCTCCTCTGCATGCCACTGACGAGCCCACGGCTCTGGCAGCCCGTGCTCTCCCCCGACCGCTGCTCTAAAGGGTCCTGGTTCAGCCTGGTTTGTGTCAGATGTGTAGCCTAAGGAGCCTTGTTGTTTGTGCTTGGCACCGTTTCTCAGAACACAATTTGGGCAGCACGGCCCTAATTGATCCGGGGAGGGAGGGCTAATTAGTCTAATCACCTGTTGTCAACTTGCGCTTGTAGGTCTATTAACCTAATTACATTGGTTGTATGTGTGGGAAAAGTAGAGGATAGGCACCCCTCCAGCACGCCCTTGTGTTTGTTCTGGAAATTCATGGCCCATGGGAAAAGCTGGAGGAAGCAGAGTCAAGAAAGAAGCGCTACAAAGGCCACTCCGTCCGCAGAGCCTGTGGTGGCGGTTATCTTGTTTCACGGCTGTGGAGATCGACCACCAGAAATTCCGGGTCTCAAAGTGGGTGTTTCGAAGAGCGCCTGGGACCAGGCACATCCCGATGGCAGTGTCTCCCCGTCCAGGAATGCCAGCCACCCTCATTAACCTGCCTGAAGCACAGCTGGACTGGAGGCAAGCAGTGTTCTCTTCATCCAAATAGTGGGAACCCTGCCCACTGCCCCTGGCAGTGAACTTACAGACCTTATGTGTACGCGTGCATTTTTGTGTGTATATTTGGAAGCTACATAACCCAATTTTAAAGATGCACAAAGGACCTTGATAGATAGCTCTCAGAGAACAGATGAGTGGTCAGCGTCCCAGCAGCCCCTGCAGCCTCCCTTCTTGCTCCCATTGGAGGCCGGGTCTTTAATGTCGATGCTTTGAAAGCACTGAGCCTGCTCAGGCACATCACTGGACACCTTGACAGTCCTTTGAGACAGATGATTGTTTTTGCTTTGCTTAATTATTTTACCACACAATAAAATTGACTGTTTTTGGTGTACTTAACAATGAAGTTTAAGACACGCTTAGGAAGTCACGACCGCCAAGGACCCCAGCGAACTCTTCAACGCTGTCACTTCATCGTCAGGTGGTGTTAGTTTGAGTGTGGAAATGCAGGGTGATCTGTCCCCTGGGAGACTTGCCTGCACAGTACAGTGTCGTGAGCTGCAGACCATGGCTGCAGCGACAGGTCTACAGAAGACAGTAATCTCAGTGTAACTGAAACCCTGTCCGTTGATCCGCTCCCTCCGTCGCTTGCCTAGTCAGTGGCAGCCGCCACTCTGCTTCTCCGAGCTTGCCCATTTTTGAGAGTTTTACGGAGGAGTCATACTGTACTTGTCCTGCAGCTGAGGTACATCAGCTGACATTATTAAGTCCTACACGTGGCCTCCTTTTTTATTGCTGTGTAGTATTCTGCTGTGTACTCACGCCATCTTTTTATCTGCTCCTGAAATAGGCATTGGGGTTGTTCCCACAGCTTGGCTGTTGTGTTTAATCCTCAGTGAACAGGGGTGTGCAGACATCTCTTCATGACATTCTGGCTTAAGTTTGTGGGGAGTGCTAAATGCCAAGTTATGGGGTTTCTGGTTCAGGTGGTAGTTTTTAATTCCCATAATGGTTATATCATTGTTTGTTTTTTGTTTTTGGTGTTTTGGTTTTTTTGAGACAGGGTTTCTCTGTGTAGCCTTGGCTGTCTTGGACTCACTTTGTAGGCTAGGCTGGCCTCGAACTCATGGAGATCTGCCTGCCTCTGCCTCCCAGAGTGCTGGGATTACAAGTGTGTACCAATGTTCCCGGCTTTTTAAAATTATTTTTATTTTTTTTAAGTCCTAGCAAACTGTCCCCACACCCTCACCAGCCCTGAGTGCCTTTGTTTTTGGATAATGTCATTCAAGGAGACGTGAGGTGAGGCTCCAGGTGGCATTTCCCTGGCAGTTAGTCACATGGAATACCTTTTCATAATCACAAGCCACTTGTTTGCCTTGCACCTTCTACTCACCTTTTAATTGGGTCAGCATGTGCTTTTGCCGTTGAGTTGAAGGACTTCCTGTATGCTTTGGATATTACTTCCTTGTTAGATCCAAGGTTGGAGAATATTTTCTCCCATTGCCTAGGTTCTTTTTTCTTTCCAATAACTGTTCCTGTAGGCACTAATTTTTTAAACTATTTTATTTGGGGTTCCTTAATGCCTCCGCCTCCCTTCCACCAATCCCCCAACCCTAGGTAGGAGAGAAAGAAGGTTAGTGGAGAGAAGGTTAGTGGGGCATAAACCTCTTTAGACTTAGTCCTGATGATTAGGGTCATTGGGATCTTTTGGGGCATAAACCAATCTCATAGTCAGGATGACCAGCAGCCCAGGGAACCAGCAAAAGCAGCAAGCAGGCTTTCTTTGAAGCATTATCTTTCTTTGAAGCCTTATCCTCTGTCTCCTCCAAGCTGCCAGCGCTCTCTCTAGGCCCTCATATTTATACTCTTCCACAGTCCTCAGAATTCCACTAACTCCAGCTGGCAAAGATCACGGCCTCTTCATGCTGCACGAGGCTGTTACCAGCTGGCAAAGACCATGCCCCACACACGGCAATTATCAGTTGTGGACAAACTAAAATCCCACCCTTGGGATTTAAAAAAACAAAACAAAACACCAAACCATGTTTACATAACATAACTGAGTTTTTAAAGAAACCAAAAGTTCCATTACAGTTTTCTCTGCTGATTCATTTTAGAATAGGAAGTCAGGGCCCAGAGCTGGGAAGTAACTGGCCAGGCACATGGCTGCTGAGTCCTGGGCAAGACTAGAAGTCCAGAGCCCAGCATCTCGCTGCAAGCAAGTCCTGCTTTTTCCAGACACCTTGAGCTTGTTTGTTTTTATGAATCTTGAGGTCTTGTCTCCCCTCACATTCACGCCAGAAGCAGCTAGTGCTGAGGAGTTAGCCAAAACGTCCCCAGAGAGCTTTTGGAGCCCTGGTGTTGCTCTGATGTTTCTCTGGAGTCCATTCACGGTGTATGGTGTCTGCAGATCTTCCAGGAATGTGACACATAGTCTGGGCCAGGATGCTTTTCTCCATTGAAAATCTCTAGAGGATGACGGAGCACTGGCTGCCCTGAGCTGCCCCAGGATCAACCCTTTCGGTGTGGTGGACCTCTCATGATTGCTGTCTCCTTTCTCACCATTCACTAGCTGGGGGACCGAGGACAAGCTACAGGCCTTAGTTTTCCTCATGTGTAGCTTAGGGTGCTCCTTTGTTGCAGGGATTTTGCGAGACCTGGGCCCAGCAACTACTTTTAACCCCTGTATTCTTGCTGGGATTGGTGGATCACAGTGGTGAGGCACATGCTGCATGTCCATGGGAAACAGGGGTTGTGGTTCTGCAAGGCCCGAGATACGCACTTGGGAGCAGATTGGACCTGGGCTCCCCTTTGCAGCCACCATAGGTGACATCAGTGTGCTCACCTGAGAGGAATCCGAGAGCTGGGTGTGGCTAGCTGGAGAGTGGTGCCCGTGTGGAAAGGTGGCTTCAGTGTGTCTCTGTGTGCCCCGGATTCCCTCATCCTTTAAGAGGTGACAGAAATCTTAAAATCATGTGCAAATGATCCGCCATGGACTCCAGTTTTGTTTTTGTTAACCATCAAGGGTAAGCCAAACAAGTCTCTGGCTGGCAGCGCAGTCCTTTGTCACACACACATATATACACTATCTGGACAGTGGGACCAGCATGTGCTCACTGGATGGACAGGACTTTGAGCAGAGCCCTCTGGGATTCTTGGCCTGTGGCCAGAGTGACATGTCAGGCAGGCCTGGTTGAGGCTGGGACCGGCTGTGTGAGCTTCCTCTGAGCAGCACTGGAGGTCATAGCCAAGGCTAGCCAGCTCTCTCCTGAGGGGCATATACTTCCTCCACTGTGTATACCGTCAGTGCCTGGCTGTCACCCCCAGGCTTCCCTGGGTCCGTGTTGCCCAGGCACCAAGTGTGCCTAGTAGGCTGCTTGCATCTAGGGCTAGGCCAGAGGCATGCCATGGGTCTTCTCGGCTCATGGTTGAGGAGGAACTTCGTCTCCACTTGCTTGGGAAAGGACCACACTTGGCTAAGCTACCGCAGCGGCAGGTGACGCAGCTGAGATTACGTGCATGTTGGTAAGGGCTGGCTTTCTCAGCAGCAGCATATTCTGGAGGGGATGTTATCGCTTTGTTTTCTTGGGGTCATCCCAACAGAAACCCCTGTGTGGGTTGTTATCTGCTTAGTTGTGTTTATGGCTTGTTGCCATGGAGCCTGGGGGTGAGGGGGTGGGGCAGTGGTAGGCCAATGGGGAAGCCTGAGTGACTCTCTTGTCACTGTGAGCATCTTTGGGTAGGAAGTTACCATTGAGCTGTGCTAAGGAGCTGCAGAGAAGGGTGCAGGTCTTCCTGTGTGGACTTGCAGAGGCTGGAGCAGCCAGGTGTCGGGGTGGTGGTGGTAAAGGGGGGTCACCAGTCCCTAGGGCCTGCCTTGTGCCTTGTGCCTCATGTTCTGGAAGCTGGGGAGCAGACCAGCCCCTGTCCCTTGCTGCATGGGCTTGATTTAAGTCCTGATATTTTAGTTCTCATTTTTAAAAAAAAAATGATTTGAACTTTCAGTTCTGAAGTGACTTTGGGTTTTCGAGAAGTTTTAGATAAGGCAGAGCTAGCTGCCCGCTGTCCCCGCAATGGACGCTGCCCACTGCCACATGGCGTCATCCCGCCTCAGGAAGTGACGCTGGCGTGGGGCCAGTGTCCCTTAGTGCTCAGTCTCCCATGCAGGCACCCACGTGCCTTCATGCTGCAACTCCAGGCCCCGCTGGCAGGGGGCCATTGCCCAGGCCTTGGCCCTCATGACTGCAGCTGTCTTAAGACCTCTCCAGGGGCCATGCAGCATGTCCTCCTCCTGAGCCCATCTGACCTCTCTCGCCTGGAGACTGGATTGTGGGGCTGGGGAAGCAACCAGAGTGGGCAGGCCATTCTGGGTCACCCTCTCAGGAACTGCAGAACACGCATCCCGCTGTTCCACGCCTGCCTGGCTCCCTCCCGCGCTGCTAACAGACACCGGTGCTTAGAGTGCCTCGTGCGGGTCCCATGGCAGCGGCCCCACAACAGTGGGCAGCTGTCTCCCTTCCCAGCACATATGACGGCACAGGTGAGGGGGCCTGTGAGGCGCAGGCTCAGTCAGGACCTCGCTTCCTTCCATCAACAAGCCAGCAGGGTGGGAGGCACCAGCAGGGTTCAAAGCGGGAAGGAGCCAGTAGCAAGGGGTGTAGGAGCCAAGTTGTGAGAAACCTGGGAAGCCAGGAGTGGTGTCTTGGGGCTTGTGATCTTAGCCCTTGGAAGGCTGAGTCAGGGGGATTGCCCCAAGTATGAGGTCAGCATGGGCTATAGAGTAAGACCCTGTCTCAAAACAAAACAGCCTGAACTCGGGTCTTTCACGCTGCCAGGTGTCTTAAGGGGCATGAGATTTCCGCTCTTACAAGTTCCACCACCTTGCAGCATCACCGTGTGGGGTCCCAGCTTGCTTCGCATGACTTTGAAAGCAAATTACCTCCATCATATCCAGCTCATAGCCACGAAAGAGAACTAGTGTGGCCTCGTGAAGCAGAGCGCACGCCGCGCTATTGTTAAATACAGACCTGGTGTGTTCACCTGATCTTCCCCAGGTGCCGACCGAATGATCTGCTTTGTTTTTTTTGACCCGCATCTTCCCACCCCCCCCAAGACTCTATAACTGCCATCCTCTATCTATATTAGGTTCTCCTCTCCTTCCCCAGCCCACATTTTGCTTTATTTCGCTTCTTATGTCTTCCATCCAGGTCCATTCTGGCACAAGGTGGGCTCTCCTCTTTTTAAGGCTGAATAATATTCCATTTTGTCTAGGTGCTACGTTTTCTGTGTCCCTCCATCTGGTAGTGGCTGCTCCGAGTTCCGACTACAGTGACCCGCAGTGGGGGAGTAGCTCTTTGGAATTTCATCTTTCGGGGGTATGCACCGAGGATAGAGATTGCTGGGTCTATGGTTGTTCTGTTTTTGATCCCCTGTTTTTCCTAATGGCTGCACCATTCTACAGTCCCCTCAGCCCTTGAGTGCAAGCATTGTCCACACTCTTCCCCCAATACCTGTTACCTTTTGGATTCAGTGGCAATCCTAACGGCTGTGAGGTGGTATCACGGAGTATTTTGGGTTGCGTCTTCTTGACAGTTCATTGATGCCAAACACATCATCATTGTATGCTTGGCCCTCTTGCTCAGTTTTGAAACTGTGTCTCAAATGTCCACCCACCTGCCTGCTTGCTTTGCCTCTTAATTCTTGGGTGTTAACTCTTTAATTAGATACATAGCTTCCAAATTGTTCTCCCTGTCTATCAGCTACCTTTTCATTTTTGTTCTTTCCGTTGCTGCGTACATGCTTTTAGTTTGCTGTAGTTTTATTCATGAATTTATTATTTATGGATTATTTATTATTATTTTATTATTTGTTACATTTGTAGCCCAAGCTACTGGTGTGTTATTCAGTAAGTTGTATTTCACCAAGCGGTGGTGGCACACGCCTTTAGTCACAGCACTGGGGGTGGTGGGGGGTCAGAGGCAGGCGGATTCCTATGAGTTCAAGACCAGCATGGTTTACAAAGAGAGTTCCAGAACAGCCATGGCTATCGGCCAGTGATTTCTTCCAGGAGTTTTGTGGCTTCTGGTGTTCCATTTAGGTCTTATAATTTGTTTTTCTTTAATCTACATGAGATGGTTTTTACATGTGGAATTTGACAGTAATACGATCTTAGTCTTTCACATATAAAAGCGCAGGTTTCCCGGTACCGTTTGGTGAGGAGGCCATCTTCACCTGTTGTGTCCTCTTGATACCCTGTCAAGGTGAGTTTGACCATGTGTGATTTCTCTTCTGCCCCCAGGCCTGTGTGTTGGTTTTTCTGTTAGTAGCATACTGATTTCATTACTATGGCTTTGCGGTATAAGTTTTTATAAGAGTGTGATGTCTTCATCTGTGTCCTCGCTGTTTGGGGTACTTTGTGGCTTCGTGCGAGTCTTAGACTTTCTTCTGATATCTGTACAATCTCAGGTTTGTGTTACGACCTCATGCCATCTGTGGTTAGAG
Source organism: Meriones unguiculatus (assembly GCF_030254825.1). Lineage (NCBI taxonomy): Eukaryota > Metazoa > Chordata > Mammalia > Rodentia > Muridae > Meriones > Meriones unguiculatus. The sequence continues at coordinate 37,420,140 of NC_083359.1, forward strand.
GCGGTTTTACTGTCAGAAGCAAACGCCTTTCATTTTATTTTTCTTGCCCGATGCGTCTGCTGGGCCTGACTGGAGACAGAGCAGCACCCGCCGGGCCTTCCGCCGGATCTTAAGGGAAAGCTGTTAGGACACTTAGCTTGTATTAGCTGTGGGGTTTTCATAGATGACTCTCACAGTGAAGACTTTCCCTCTGCACACCTGGATTCTGCGAGTGCGTTCAAGGGCAACAGCTTGTTCTGCATCAGGATCGTGCGGTTCACCTCTGCTGGCGTGGTGCCTCACCTCAGCTGCCGCGGCAGACCAGCCTCGATGGCCAGGGGCGAAGCCCTGCCTTGTGACCCATCTTGCCTCCATGGAGTCATGTTCGGCTGGCAGACACTGTTTTGAGGATGTTTATGTCGCCTGCATCATCACACACACCGGCCTGTTAGTTTCCTGTGGTCCTGTGGCTTAGGTGTCAGAGTGACATCAGCTTTTAGAAGGTGTTTGCTGGGAAGGTCCCCTCCCAGCCTTCCTATTTGGAGGAGCTGAAGTTTGGATCAGTTCTTTTTGCAGAGGCCTGAGACTTCAGCTGTGGGCTTTGTCTTTATTGGGAGGCTCATTTATTGTTGTCGCTGTTATTATTATTTTGGTTTTTCGAGACAGGGTTTCTCTGTGTAGTCTTGGCTGTCCCAGACTTGCTTTGTAGACCAGGTTGGCCTCAAACTCACAGCAGTCCACCTGCCCCTGCCTCCCTGAGTGGTGGGATTAAAGGCATGTGCCATCGTGCCTGGCTATTTACTTATTATTTATTTATTTTTAATTCTGATTCAGTGTCTTTTTTTCCTGGATTCTTACTGGTCCTTACTGTGGACAGGGCAGTGGGTGTGTCTGAGCTTATTCCTGAGGATTAGGCTTGAAGAAGGAGAGCATCTCCCCACCTCTGCTGCCAGCTTCAAGTACCTTTTCCTCCATGAAGCACTCCCCTTCCTCCCATATCCAGTGCCCCTCCCCCACCTGTACAGCCCTGACCACAGTGGCCCTCCCATCTCCTCAGCTCTGTCATGAGCCTCATAGGCCTTGCCACTTTCTCACTAGTGGGGGTCCAAGGCCCGGGCAGTGGCAGGCTTGGGCTGTCCATAGCAGGACCTGTCCTAGAGCCCTTGCTCAATTGGGTGGTGGCCCCCAGCTGATGTCCTGAGCAGAGGCTTGGGGACATCACAGGGCCAGGCACCCACTTCAGGTCACAGTGTCTCTGTACCTCTCGGCCTCAGTGACCTCACTAAAAGACAGGACTAATGATACCTCATACCTGCTCCCAGTCCCATTTGTCCGAGCTTAGGAGGGTCGAGTGGGCACTCTGTTAGCATGGCGCCTGGCTCCCTCAGGTGGGTGCTCGTAGCCTGCTCGTTGAGGAGGAGACGGCCGACAGAGCAGGCTGTTGGAGAGGATGGGCGAAGGGCGGACCCTCAGAGACGGCTGCCTTTGCATTCGCCCGGGAGCTTCTGGAAAGGACCGAAGATGCTCGGTGTCTTCATGCCATGCAGGCTTGTCTCTCCCTCATGTAAAGTCCCGGCAGAGTGGGTGCTCCGATTCCCGGATACTCAGAGGCCAGGTCCCCTCATTCAGGGTATGAGGGAAGCAGCCTGCAGGGTAGGCTAGGGTGTGCCACTGTCGCTTGTGTGGAGCAGGCAGGGAAGTGTGGTCTGGCCATGTGCCCTAGAAGACGCTGCTGTCGTCTCTGCCACCATGACCCAGTCTGTACTGACTGCCTCTCCATCGTCTGCCATCTTCGTCATTTCCTGGACAGGTGTGTTACTTGTAATGTTTCTCTTTTTTTCTTTTTTCTTTTCTTCTTCCAAGACAGGCTTTCTCTGTGTAGCCCTGGCTGGCCTGGAGCTATAATGTTGAAGTCGATAAGTGCTTAAAATTAATGCTTTCATTGATGAAAGGTGACTTACTACGTCATAAAAGCAGGGAAGCAGAATCATCTCCGTAGGTGTAAGCCCAGCTGCGGCAGCGTTCAGGTGCCCACCGAATCTGGTCTGTTTAAGAGGATCTAGTGGTCCAGTGGTCCTTCTTAGCCACTAGATCCATTCCAAGATGTTCCAGGGCACACCTGAGCTGGCATAGGACCAAACCACACACGTCCTGCTTTCCTAAACATAACACGTCTCCAATAGCTTAATTCATAAATTAGAGCCGAGAACTGTGGCTAAGAATAGAGCAGTGATAACTGTGCACTGAACTGGAAGGTTGTGCTTTGAGGACTTTGCTCGGTAAAACTAGGTTACTTGAGCACGGGCCTTGTGAATCCTCCATGGGTCTGATAACTCAGGTACTACCGCTGTGCTTGGCTCACTGGGCAGGATCTAGGCTCCTCCTCTGCTCCCAATACCCCTCCTCTGGGGTCTGTCTGTCCACCCCCAGTTAAAACATCACCATCCCACTACTGGCTCTGCCAGAACCTTTGGGATTTTCACTCAGGGCAGAAGTGAGAGGGGTTCGGGTATGCCTGTTGCCTTCCCTCCCTTTGTCCCTCAGTGCTTCATTGGGGCGTCTGAGGGGCTAGGACAGCCACTGTCCCCCTGGCTAGCAGCCAGTCTAGCTGCCAGGAACATGGGTAGAGCCACAGTATGTGTGGGTGTTCTCCACGCAAGTCCTGAAAAAGGAAGGAGCAGGTGGTGATAAGAGAGAGCTAACAATGACGTGGCTAAGCTAGGCCTCTTCCTCAGAAGAGCTCTGGCAGGCAGCCTCCGTGCGCGCCTTTGGGCTGCCTGCTGCCCCTTTCCTGCTCGTCACCTTGCCAGGCTCCGCAGGTTGCCTCGCTGTAACTTGGTGCAGAGCAATGGTCTGATTTTGTGTCCTGTTAACACCGGCCTGCCGAGATGGGGAGCACAACCTGAGGACACAGCCATGTCCACACACTCACATAAGGGCTGGCGCTGGGCCGGGCCTGAGGTGGGCTGTACCAGCCAGTCCTTTGTTTTGGAGCGTGGGAGCCAAGTTCCTGGAAGCATATAGTTCTTGTCCAGATTCATCAGCAAGCCAGTGGTGGCAGCTGGCCCTGGCCTTCTACACCTGCAAAACTGGGTCGCACTGGAGGCCAGGTGCTTTGTCACAGATGCACTAACCCTTAGTCAGGGAGGGTGTGAGAAGGCTTGCCACTATCCTTGCCCTGAGCCCCTCACTGTGAGGCCACAGTTTACGTCAGTCACCTCTGCCTGCTCCCTCACTGCCCTAGCATGACTAATTGTCCACCCAGGACTCTGTGATGAGACAGCCAGGCAGAAACCTTGGAGAAAGTAGGGTGGCACAGAGTGGAGGGTGGTGAGGACCTAGGACTTTAGTGGGCCTGGGCCCTGTCACTGCTTCTCACTGTACCCTCTGAGCCTGTTCACTGAACTGCAGGAAGGATTGCTTGTGGGGTACAGAGCTGCCAGAGCCCCAGGCTCCTGTTGCTCCTAATTCAAAGCCAGGACGGTTGTCTTCTTAGGAAGCTTTCAGACAGGCTTGATCTTCTCTGTCAGCCCCCCCCCCCCCCCAGCTTATCAATAAAGGAAATTGGCATAAATGCAAGCATGTGGGAATATTTCACATCTAAGTTTTGATTCCTCACACTTGTGGGAAAGTGAACCTTGCTGGTCACTGCCTACATGGCAGCCCCCAGCCGAGGCTGCAGTGGGGCCTGATCTTCCAGCTCCCACATGCTCTGAATCTCCCCCACCCGACAGAGACACACACACAAGTGCACACAGAGATTCACACACTCACACAATACTCACTCCATTGCTTCCCAGTGGCCTGGTTTATAGGGATGACAGGAGGACATAGACAAAGGCAGAGGTGAGGCTGGACAAAGCTCTAGCCACTCTGAAAGCGGGGAGGCCCAGGACTGAGAGAGCAGGGCCTGTTGTCAACGCAGGGGCCTCAGTTGCTGCACAGGTGTCTCCAGAATATCAGAACCGTCTCTGACTGAAACTGAATTCGTGGCGTTGTCAGGAGCCTGGATGTCTTAGGCAGGCTGAGTAAAATGTTTTGCTCTGTGACCCATGGCAAGGTGCTATAGTTCCTGTGCCCTCCTTTTCTCATTTGCCAAGTGTTAATGTGTGATGTCGGAGTAAGGGCTCTTGAGTGTCAACAACTACTGTGAATCTACCTCCAAACAGAAGACTGGCCCGATACCTGCTCTGCTTCAGTGTTAAGAACGGAGTCCAGGTCCTCAGGCATGCTGGGAAAGCGCTCTTCCATTGAGCCATAACCCCAGCTGGAGACCCAAAGGGTGCTCCCGAAGGTGAGAGTATCTGAAACTCCAAGCAGAGCCTAGTGTGACCAGGTGCGCCTCCTAGTAGCTGACTCAGTGAAGAGGAGTGGCTGAGACACCTCGTTATTGTCTCCATTTGATGGCTGGAGATGTGGGTGTGGCGTGTGAGGGTTGTGTTCTCTCCTTGGAGCTCTGTGCTTAGAAATTCAGCAGTGGGAAAGAGGCAGAACCAGGGAGCGAAGCAAGATGGCTTCTGATTTTCCGAACATAGGTATGCTCCGCCCCGGTGTCCTTAGGCAGAAATCGGCCCTGCAGGACCTGGGTTTCGTCAGCTGTTATTAAATCAAAGAGGTGACGTAGCGTCTAGCATGGACCACCTCCTTAGAAGGGATAGCAGGGACTGGGCTGGAGGTGTGTATCGCTCTATGGAGGAGCCAGTGGCTTTGGGGAAGAGAGTTCGGACTAGTCATTAAGTCCTCAGGGCGCCCCAGAATCGGGGACCACTCTGTCTTGATCATCATTAGGTCCATGGGGGTCTAGGGAAGTGCTGGGGTCACGGAAGATGTGGAAGAATGTGGCAGAGTTGTGGAGTGAGTATGCAAGCCCTGTCTTGGCCTTGCTGAGGATGGAAGACTTGGGAGTCACCCAACCTTGCATCCAGCCATGACCAACAGTCCAGCATAGGGGTCTGGGTCACTATAACCGGTTTCCCCAGTTATTTCTGTGACTGGACCTTTGTACAGGCTTCTGTATGATGCTCTGGACTTCTAAGTCACAGGATTCAGCTGTCCTTTTGGAATTTTCCCTACCACCCTGTGATAAGGGCCTAGAGAAGAGATGGATATGGTTCAATCTGAGGGATGGGACCTTACAGGGAGCCACCAAATGTCCTAAAAGCGCCTATGTGTACATATGTGTATACAGACTCATAGGAGTATGCACACATGTGAGGCTGTGTACTTGCGCCCATCTATGGTACAGTGGTCTCACTGTTGAGGCTTCCCAGCCTGGGTCCTGCACCTCATGTCCCCTTTCACCAGGTGTGCCTAGATAATTGCACAGAAACCATGCGACATGCAATGTGTCACAGGGCCAGCTGTCATGGTAACCTGATTGGCCTCAGGGTCTCCTCTTGCCTGAGGGAAAAGCATGCAGAGGAGTCCTGGCCTCAGCCTCCCTGCTGTGTGGGCTGGCTTTTGATGTCCCCCTGAACAACAGAGCCCCAGGGGTCAGAGAAGCGCCAGAGGCATCTGCCTCCAGGTGTTTCACAGAGTCAGGTCAGCCAGCCTGGACTAAAGAGTAAGACTCTCTCAAAAGAGCCAAAACCAGCTGGACATGATGGGGAAGGCCCATAATCACAGTAGTTGGGAAGGTCAGGAGTTCAAGGTTAACCTAGGTTACACAGCAGGTTCCAGGCCAGCCTGGACTCCATGAGACACCAACTCAACAGCAACAACTCCTATCCCCCAGGTAACAGCACCCCCATGGGTCTCGCCACACATGGAGGTGTGCAATGGCATTCTACTAGGCATCTGGGTTTTCACATCCAGTGAGAGCAGCAAACTCCGGATCCCCGAGGCCCAGCCATCCGGGCCTTGCCATCTGCTCAGCTGGGGCTTCTTTCTTCACTGCTCTGACTTCCTTGAACTTTCTGACTTGGAAGGGGAGGGAGGCCTGGCTTCTGCCTCTCGGGGGCACTGAAAATTCCATACCGGGGCTCATGTGTATCTGGTGTGTTTCAGCTGTTGATTGTTGCTATGGGACAACATGTGACTTGCCCGAAACGTGATTTAAGAAGCAGTAACCACCGAAGCCCAGGATCATGACTTCAAGTTTCCCCACCTCCTTTAAATAATTAACTGCACATGGGATCTGCATGTATGCGGCTGGGGTCAGACTTGCTCAGCATTCCACCCCACAGAAAAGAAAACCTCTGAGGCGTCGCTTGACCAGGGGACTCTCATGGGGCATTCCCGAAACGGATTAGGCCACGAGGGTGCTGACGGCCCTTAGTGGGGCAGGCATGGTGCGAGTGTTATCCATCATTGCTTCCCTTCCCCCTCCCTGAAAGCGCTGTTTCATAGCTTCTTAGGACACAGCATGAGAGGGAACAGAGGACAGTAGGGGTAGGAGAGGAGCATGTCCTCCTGCCTCTGTGACTGCCATGGTTCCAGGGTGGCTGCATTTTCCATGCATCTCCATCCCAATTCCCACGCCTCTGCACAGGTGGCCTGGCTGGGCCGAAAGTACAATGCTGCCTCCATCCGAGCCAATCCTCTAGAGCCTGTTTGTTCTCTCATGCAGTTGCAACTGCCTACTGAGTGCTACGTGCTACCAATCGATTGGGCAGAGGACGGGATGTCAGGCTGACCTCTGTGGACACGGTACCCACCCTTGTGAGGCCTGCGTTCCAACTTCTTAACCAAAGGTTTTCTAGCAAGAACGCCCAGAGAACTCTAGGGATGTTTAGCTTCAACAGGATTCTGGAAGGTTCTCCCATGATCGTTATTCTGATTTCTTAATGATAAATAGATTTTGGTGTGTTCCTGGAATAGGGAGTCCCAGGCTGCTCTGGAGAAAAATGGCAGTTATGAATGGGTCCGCCCAGTGGGTAAGCAGGTCCCCGAGGCCTGGGAAGGAACATGCCCTCGCTGCTTCGCATAGCCAGGGCCAGCTTTCTGCAGGCAGTGGCTTCTCAAGAGGGACGTCTGCACAGGCTCAGCTACAATACCATCCCATCATGCTGGCAGCAGTTGGCTCTGGCAGCAGTGAGTCTGTCTGCCAAGATCTCTCTTTGATTCACATTTTCCACATTGAGAGATGTTTTGAGAGCATTGACCTTCAATTCATCAAATGTCCCTTATTAAATTGTAAGTCACATCCAGCCAATTAATGAAAAGACAACGGGCGGGTGACTCAGCGCACAGCATCTTGGCAGGAGTGTGCTTGAGCGCTCTAGCCACAGAAGACCTGACCTAGTGATATCCATGTCCCAGGGCCGACAGCTCGTCACTGGCATGGGGGGCTGGGACTGAGTGTGGCAAGGGCTGCAATAGGGCTGGAGAAGCTGGGACATTCTGCTCATCCCCCTGGGCCTCGGCAGGTAGACTGGACCTTGACTTGCAAGAAGCAGAGGAAGAGAAGGAAGTGGTAGGCATGTGAGGGGTCAGTGAGTCGGGGGCCTCTTGGGGGGGGCACATAGATGAGTGTGAGCGGCAATCAGAGGGGAAGAGGTGGCACTGTGGTGTCTGTACCCGGCGAGCACTGGGAGGTGGGAGGGCAGAGAGGGATGGAGAAGGCAGGTGAGGTAGATCTTTCACATGCTGATCACTCAGCGTGAGCCACAGAAGGTTCTAGAACAGAAGGCATTCTGAGGAAGGTGGGAAGGAGCAAGCACGTGGAGAAACACGTAGGTGTGGAGGAAAGTAGCTGAAGGCCTAGTGGCATGGATGAGCACAGTTCCCAAAGATGGCATAGGGTGTGTCTCCTCTCTCCTGGGATGACTGTCCTTCCCTCAGTCTTGTTCATGGAGACAGGGCAGAAAACCAACTAAGACTGAATTCTAGCTTGCCTCCTTGTCCTCACACCTCACTGCCTCTACTTACCAATAGGAAAAGCTTTCTGCCTCGGAGGCCCGGGGAGAGTGAAGTGCCTGCACCTATGAAACGTTAGAAGAGTGCTGGGCATGTGGACAGCTCTAGGCTGGGTGTTGCCAAAGGCCAGACAGCAGGGATGCTTCAGCTGGGAAAGGTAAAAGTTTATTTGAAAAGTCGTGTTGGGGCCCCAAGGCAGCATACTTTAGGGACATGTTGGCATATGTTCATGTGCATTCACACACTGTACATGTCGACTCCTGTGCTGGAGAGCAAGGGAACCCATGGGGGCTTCAGTTTGCTCATTGTAAATGGGGACGGAGGCCAGTGCCTGCTTCACAGTGCCGTTGCAGTGATTGAGTGGCTTGTTTGACGCTGGAGAAGGGCTTGGCAATAGACTTGGCTGGGCTCCTTATTCACAACCCGGAGAGTCCAGGTTGTTGCCACTTCCTATCCAGCACTTTTAGGAAGATAACTGTCTGTTCCTGTTGCTTCTTTATAGAGACTGTGGAGCAGAGACTCCCTCCCCCCCCCCCCGTGAGTCTTGAACTCTTGGCCAGACTTGTGTGTAGCAAGGAATGGTCACAGCCTGGGCTCCACCCCTTCCTGGCTGTGGCAAGTTGGGTAGGCCCTTCAGCACTGTGGAATTGCTTTCCTATCTGTTACAATGGTCTAAAAACCGGTGTCTTTCGCCTCACGTGAGGGCAAAACATGATAGCACACATGAACTGCTCTGTGTTCCTCCTCAGGACCAGAATAGGGGAGAAGAGCAGCAGCCAGCCTCTTGTAGCATCCTCTGAGGCAGAACAGGATCCTGGAAGAAGGGGTTCAAGAAGAGTCACAGGGTGCCGGACTGGGTATCCCAGAATCTCAGGACAGTGGGGCTGGAGGCATCTCAGCTGAGTATTCTGGGGTCTCGAGGTGTGACAGTGCCAGCCCAGCCCAGAAGCAGGAATGGCTGTTCACTGTGCACCGGCCAAAGTGTGTTATCTTGGTATTTTGAGCACCCTGTGAACACAGGAGCAGCAGTCCCTACTGTCCAAGAAGCCTCTGTAGGCTAGGCATTTGGTGCCAAAGCCCCCACAGAGGCACCTTGCTGTGCCTGAGGCCCTCCAGGCCTTGGTCGGCAGCCCGGAGGCACACCCAGGGAGCCTCCCTGTGGTCCTCTTGTCCATCCTCTCTCCCTTATAGCTTCCTGGGTTGCAAGAGCTGGGAGACAGTACATGGCTTACATGGAAGGCTCTGCGTCAGCAGGCCTCCTAGTCACACAGCACACCGGAAAATTGGGTTGTGATTGGCACCTAGGCAGCTAAGTTCCCCTCTGTGCCCTGCATCCCCTCCATCCCCCTGCTGGGGTCACAGCGGGGCCGATCCCTGTAAATACCAGTCCACTTACATGTGCATTTTTCCTCTATGATCTTCCTGTTTTGATGAGACACTGCCTTTGGCCGCACAGGTTCCCTGGGGGACGGAGGTCCTGAGGCCAAGCCCTAGTCAATCATTCAGGAATTCTGCTTCCTGGCGCCTTACGCCCTCCACATTCCACCGGGCTAGCGCCTCCTGCTTTGCGTGAATGGGGTCCGCCTCCCCCATTCCCACGGTTTCCATGGTCACTTCCTTATCACCATCTCCAGCTGACTGAAAAAGGCCACATTCCAGGACAAAATTAGGCTCACCCTCCCTTTCTGTCTTCCTCCAGCGGGCAGGAGGGTTTGCTGGAGATCATGGATCTGGCACTGGAGCCGTCTTGCTGCCCACCTTCTGCTCAGCCATGTTCCCTGAATCTATCACTTGGTTTCTTGGATCGTTTGAGGAATGCTTGGGGCTCCTGCGGCATGCCAGGCACAGTCCCAGGCACTGGGCTTCCAAACAGTGGGAGCTACAAGGTGTGTCACGGGGCGGACAGCTGGCAGGGGAGGGAGGGCTCTTCTCATTTGCTCCATGTTGTAGAATCAGCTGATGCCTGCATGTTGCTGGTCGCCTCTGAGGGGTCACTTTGTGATGACCTTTCAAGGCATTTGCTTGTGTGTGCAGCACCCTGGATGGAGCACAGAACCTCTGCCTATGAGCTCCACAGCTGAGCTACACCTCCAGAGGGCAGAATGGAGATTACTCTAAGACCCTTCCTCTCTTTCTTTTGCCTTTGAGCTAAGGCAGCACAGGGACACACCCAGCACCAATTCCATGCTCTTCAAATACCCAAGGCTTCAGAACCATGGAGCAGGTAAAGCTCTTTCCAGAAGTTACCTAATCCTGTTAGAGACACAAAAAGTGAACTCAGATAAAACTCGTATGTGACATCATCCAACAAACCCAGGCTGGGGACATTCCAGAAACTAACCAGCAAGTGCCCTTCAACAGTAAAACAAAGAAGTGTCATGGGGGAAGGGACAGAGCCACAGCTGCACTCTGTAGACTGCAGTAGTCAGTCTACAGAGACCTCCTCCACTCAGAAAACCCCATGATTCCCAGCTTCGTGGCAGAGAAGAATTTCACGATGAGCCAACATGAAGCAGAGTCCGAGTTTATTAGGTGAGATTTTAAGTTTTTGGCTCAAGTGCTAAGGGTAGGAGAGGCAATAGAGAAGAAAGTAAGACACTGGAGAGCCTGGGTGTGGTCTCCTCAGAGAGCCGCACGTCTGTCTTTGTCCTCACAAAGAACAAGATAGAGGTGGTGGTGGCAGGCCTGGCGAGATGGCTCAGCAGTTAAAAGCACTTACTTGCTGCTCTTCTAGAGGACCTGAGTTCAATCTCCAGCACCCACAAGGCAGCTCAAGGCTTCCTGTAACTCCAGTTCCAGGAGATCCAACAGACCCACATGTAGGCAAAACACTAATGTACATAAAATAAAAATAAATTATTAAAAAGATTTTGTTGGGTTTAAAAAATGTTGTCTTCAAAGGATTGCTAAGAACCTAATGAGACCTCTGGATAGTTCCCAACGGTACCCGGCAGGGTCACACATGCTAGGCTAGGTCACAGGCAGGTAGGGGATCTTCACTGTAAGCAATGTTAATAGTCTTCGTTTATGGGAGCCATAAAGATATGTGGGAGGGAATAAGGCCCTACCCAAGGGCATACACATTCAGCCCCTATGCCTGATTCATTGCCATTTTAACAACATATCTATATATAGTTCAACTATAAAATAGCTATCATACTTACAGTCATCTATCATTTATTATAGGTCCATCATCTATCTATCTGTCTGTCTGTCTGTCTATCTATCTACCTACCTACCTACTTACCTATCTGTGAGACTCCAGTGTGAGGGGCTCTTTTTCCTCAGTTCTCTATAATTTTCCCTGTCTATTTCCTGCCTCAGAAAGTTGAGGACTGGTCACAACAGCGTGGTACCCGAGCGCAGCAAAAGGACGAGAATGGGAAAGTTAGCAAAACCCTGAGAAAGTTGGCAGCCTCGTTGATGGGACCATGCCAAGGTTAGCATCTTAGTGTTGAGAATTTCAGTTACATGAGCTGGTAGCATCGCACCATGGGAGTTGGGTGAAAGGTTGGTGGGAGCCTATAGTCATGGTTCTCCTCTGGAGACGGAGGTAGTCTGAAGTGGAAAGTTTATGCTGAGGTTTTTTTTTTTTTTTTTTTTTTGTTTTTGTTTTTGTTTTTCCTTCCCACAAAGGGAAGGAAAACGAAGAACAGGAGAGAAAAAAATATGAGGTATGGTATAGGCTGGTCATCTCACTTATTTTGGAGGCTGAGGCAAGAGGAACACAAGTTCAGGGCCTGTCTTGCTTACACCGGACCCTTCGAACCTGCAGGCACTATACTCATAGATTCAAACAACCACGGGAAATAACCAGAAAAAAAATGTCTGCCTCCTGTGTACAGACTTTCCTCTCGCGCTCTTGTCCTCTGAACAATGCTGTTTGCCATATTCACTGACAATATGCTATCTTGGGTAAGTTCGTGAGAAGTGATTTGAAGTGTATTGAAGGATGCATGTGTTCTCTGCGCATTCTGTACAACACACCTGAACATCCTTGGGGTTTCTGAGGAAGCCCTAAAGCCAGTCCTCTAGGATGCCTGGGACAACCGCACATTTTTGGAGAAAGGCCTGATGGAGGATGGCGGGTGGCTTTGGGAAGGGAGAGGCTTTCCAACTGTAAAATTGTTTCCATGTAGAATTTTCCCCAGCAGGTTGTCTGGCCTTGTTATCTGAGCTAGAGTCAGAGTCTGGGCCTTGGCAGCAACTGACAACCAGGCTTGGCCACTGCTGTCAGTAGTCCCCATGGAGTTCAGTGTGGCCACACTGCGAGAGAGAGCCAATAAGAGATCTGGTGACCCCTCTTGTGGGCTCCTGATGGGAACAGAAGGCCAGAGTCACCAGCAAGGTGTGGTCCTCCCCTTTCTTCTCTAGGCTGCAGTATCTCCTAGGTGGTCGACAAGTCAGGACTTTGTGGAATGTCTTTGTGGCCGGCCCTGGGCTCTCTAGGCCGTTTCCTTCTCCAGCATGAGATTGTGAGGGGAAACTCTGATTCCTTGGGCTACACGGACTCAGTATTCTGACAGTCAAAGAGAGGGACACAGGTGTCTCTTTAGAATATCTTTATTCTTGCCAGGAGTAACTTTTCCTGATAGGGGAATGTGCCCCTTGCTGTCGCCACCCTGACTCCAGGCTAGGAGAAGGGATTTGTCCTGAGATCCTTTCCAGCGCTTTCCTTTCCACATAGCGGCTCTTGGCACCGTCACAGTGTTTGCTGTGTCAGTTGCACACCCACCACCCTGTGCACACAGCATATTTTACTTAAGTGGACTCAGTTTTAAAAGCTTGAATGGATGGATTTTTCAGAGGCAAACATTGATCTCATCCCCACAAATGGAAAACAGTCATCGCCAGTGAATCCCAGGCATCCGTGAGTGGGCAACGAGGAGGCTTGAGGAGAAGATAGTGTATCAGCGTGCTTGTCTTTATGAAAGGTGGGGCTGGAGGTCGCTCCGTGGTAGAGGGCTTGCCTGGTGTGCGTGAGGTCTTGGGTTCTACCCCAAGCACTATAATAAGAGAGCATTTTCTTTATTCTACAAGGATACGGTAATATATTTTAAAGATGCACACTCAGGACTGGGAAAGTGGCCTAGTAGGTAAGAACACTTGCTACGTGGGTATGAGGGTTGGAACTCAAATGCTTGCCACCCACGTGAAAAGCTGGGTGTGGCTGAGCCTATAACTCCAGGATCGGGGTCCAGGGTCGGGGTAGGGCTCAGAGACAGGAGGATCTCTGCAGCTCACTGGCCACCAGCCTGTCTCCAGATTTAGTGAGAGACCCTGTTCAGGGCAATAAGATGAAGAGTGATAGAGCAAGACGCCGATGTCTTCCTCTGACCTCTGCATGCTCCTGTATTCACCTCGATACTCACCACATTCACACGAACACAGGAATGCTCGAACATGACACACATCCAAAATACAAAAGTGGGGCTGGTGATGGAGCACTTGGCTAACATGCTTGAGATCCTGCTGCCACCGGATGAGCTTTTCTTCTAAACGTATTAGGACATTTGAGAGAGAAGTGGGAAGCATTTGCTGTTTTTTTCTAGGCGTCTACCTAACACTACCTTTGGCACAAGTGCTCCCCAGATCCACCCACTTTTCCCGAGGGACAGGAAAGCAAGAGCTCTTGGCCATGGGCACAGCAGTCTTTGCTGTCAAGCTACATACAGACTGTGGTTTTCGTGTGGCCTGCCCCTGCCAGGAATTCAATGCTAGTGGTTGTTGGAGGTCCAGTCTGAAGCCACTTCCTCTAGACAGTTGACCTTCCACAATTTCATAGAATTTCTTAAAAAGCCAAAAGTTAGATATGTGATCTTCTAGGAAGTATGGGGGTTATTTTTCCAGTATGGCATTATTTGTTCCTGCTTAGTTCTGAGAACTGGATTTTGGCATATTGATGCCATCTGTGTGACAGTTGTGTATCACCACACCTGTAATCCTGGTACTTGGGAGGCTGAGACAAGATGATAAAAGTTTGAGGATGGCCTGGGCCACACAGACTATCTAAAAAAGCCAAAACAAACAAAATGACACCAAACCCTTAGACATGAACGTGGCAGAGCTTCTTCCATGGTGAGAAGCTTTCTTTCCTGTTTTGTTTTGTTTTCCTGCCAATTGTAATCTACCAACTTGATCTCTGACCCGACTAATCATCACAACTTATGTTTGGGAAAGCCTCCTTTCAGAGGGTTTAAGTTACCATCACATTAATAAGATCCATTAAAATACCTACTGTGTGCTGTGCTCTGCCTCATTAATCCCATCCACATTTGTGTATCAGGCCACGGGGTCTCAGAGAGGGACATTACTTTACCTAGCCCATGAAGCAACTGGTCAGATTCCAGAACCTGGGTCATGCTGACTTCTGCCCATGTTCTTGGGCCTCTGGGGACTTCCAAGCACCTGCTGTGGCTGTTTGTTCTGGTTGTTCCCACAGGCACTGTGGCCAGCATGTGTGTGAGGGGATGGATCTAGCAGGAAGCTAGTGACGAAAGAAACTGCCTGATCTCTAGCCTGACCCTAAGCCGGGCAGAGGAGTCCAGGGCTGGCTGATGATTATCTGTCTTTTTCTTCTTAAATGATTAAAAATTAAAAAAAAAAAAAAAATCAGAAAGCTCACAGATACAGGTCAGTGGCTGGCACCCTGGTCACTGGCGAGATCCCCTGCCCCCCCCCAGGCTCCTTCACACCCCTGCAGCAGAAAATCACCTCGTAACCTCCTCCCTGTGTTAGTGTCTTTTGCCCTGCGCGTCACGTGCATGAAATTACTCTTTCTGAGTATCTGAGCTTAGGATTTCTTTCACCTTCCTGACCTGTGGGGGTCATCCAAGTGGCTGTCTAAGGAATTCATTCTTTGTTGGTGGTGGTGTCGTCGTCATAGTATCTGACATCCTTTGTGGTGGTCCAACTTTTTAAAAAATTCATAGAATATATTGGACACAGAGACCTGGGCAGTGGTGGTACAGGCCTTTAATCCCAGCATTTGGGAGGCAGAGGCAGGTGGCTCTCTGAGCTCAAGGCCAGCCTGGTCTACAGAGCAAGTTCCATAAAGCCAAGGATGCCTCATGAGAGCACCCAGGGCAGGTCAGCCGGTCAGTCCCACGGTCTGTGTGGGACACCATCAAGGCATTTGGAACTGCTTTGCAACTTTCCCCGGGAAGTGACAGAACCGCTGCCTGGCCTTGGCCATCTGCTGCAGTGTCTTCAATTCAAGCCACTCACCTTTCTATGTCCCTCTGCTTTCAAGACATATGTATATTAGTTCTGGCTTTTAATCCTAACCCCCAAAAGGGCTCCTCAACCAAGAGGCAGACAACAGGGCTGGCCTTCTTTCTCTATCCTCTCATATACTTTGATTCCCTTCTCCAGCCATATAGTTTGTGGGGGATGCCAGGGTCCTTTCCATTGAGGACCACACCTTCTGTAGTCCTTCCTGGGTGCCAGTTAATAAGCTCATTTTGTTCTTATCAAGAGAGATATGTCATCCTCATTTGGGGATGGGGTAAACTGAGGCCCAGAAAAATAGATGTGTCTTAGTAGAGTCGGGATTTGAACTCAAAGCCTGGGTTGCCTCGATTTTCCCCAGTGCTGCTCTGTGGAAGAGAGAAGGCATATACAGAGAAGAGAAGAGAGAAGGTGCCTGGTGTAGTCACAGTCGCAGCAGCGGTGATGATGGTCATGACGGCCAACAGCTGCCCCATGCTTGCTCTGGGCTGTGAACTTGTACAGGCGTCTCCACATTTCATCCTCTTTCCCATGAGTCAGCGTCTTCTGCCCCCTTTGAAGAATCCAAGAGTGACAGAGGAAAGTGTTTCTAAGTCACTCAGCCAATGCACAGGGTGGTGGAACGCTGGACCTTGAAGGTCCACCAGGATTTGAAAACCAAGCACATGGTTATGTCCAGACAGTGGAGTATTATTTGGCACTGAAAAGCAGTGAGTTGTAAAGGTGGGAGAAGATGTAGAGGATCCTTCAGTACACGTCATTGAGTGTCAGAAGCTGGTCCACAAAGGCTACAGAGCCACTGATTCCACGCGAGCAACATTCCAGGAGAGTTTATGGCACTAGCACTACCCATCTGTCCCTAATTCTCCAGACTCATCTCAGGCAGGAGTCATCTCTAAGCCAGTAAGAAAATTTAATTCTTTAGAGATTCATTTTATCCATGACTTCTTAGAGACAACTTCTTTTCTAAACAGAGAGGAGTGTCTGAGCCTTGACGAAGCCATTGGCTCCTGCCACCTACACACACAAGCTGCCCCCAGTTGTGGGCCTGGATCTGGCTAAGCGAGTGGCCTGGTACACAGAGTGCCCGGGCCCATTGAGTGCTCGTGGTCCACCT
This sequence comes from Meriones unguiculatus, assembly GCF_030254825.1. Lineage (NCBI taxonomy): Eukaryota > Metazoa > Chordata > Mammalia > Rodentia > Muridae > Meriones > Meriones unguiculatus. The sequence goes on from NC_083359.1 coordinate 37,436,323, forward strand.
TTGGCTCAGCCTGCCCCTCCCATGGATGAGTCACGCTGGAGACTTCAACATGCTGGCTGCCCAAGCTCCAGTTTAACTTGGCTCTTGAGCAAAATGTACTTTTCCAAAAGACATTGATTCAACTCGGCTTGTATTTTGCAATGCCCCAGCAGGAGGGGGGGCCAACCTCTCCCCTGCTCCCAATGCCAGCACATGCTGTCCTGGGGAGGGGGGCCCGCAGAGCACAGTATCACCCCTCTCCTCCATCCTTCACTCAGCCCTTCCCCTGCCATAGCCCTGTCCCTTAGGCCAGCCATGCAGTACCCATTGCCTGTCTCCCTCCAGCCCAGACACAGCACACACCGCTGAACTGAGTTTCAGATGACACCACAGAGCAGGCCTGGAAGGAGAGCTGGCCGAGACAAGCCTCAGCCTGTCAGCTTATCCCACTGGGGAAACCCTATCCTCTGCAGAGCCATGGGGCCTATGTTATGGGTGCAGGAAGAGTACCTGGCAGCCTGAGAACCAGCATGCACATTGTGGACTTGTTCTCTTAAAACGAGATTCTTTCAGAAGTTGCTGTGGTGGGAATTAAACCCAGGGCCTCACAGGCTAGATCGAAGTTCTGTGACCATTCTACATCATTAGCCCCTAAAACAGGCCCTGCTGGAGAGCAGTTTAGGTTCATAGAAAAATTGAGTGGCGGGTAATGAGTCCTCACTAGATTTCCTTGTCAGCATCCCCAGACAGAGGTCACCTGCTACAGTCAGAGGGCTAGCCCAGCACAGGTCACCCAAAGGCTATGCGTGACCCCTTTACAGCAAGGGTCTCATGCATTCCATATCCCTGGAAGAGCCGCAGATGACACTCTAGTTTTTGTGACTCTGGGACTTGGGAGAGCTTTCCGGACATAGGTCCCCTCCCATAAATGGGTCTGAGTCAGGTCTGATCACACACAGCTCTAACCCCAACACAGGGGAAGCACAAGCAGGAGGATGGAGAGTTTAAGACCAACCTAAATTTGGGGGCAGATAACGAGTTCTGCCTCAAAAACAAAATTAAATAATCAACAAATGTATGTAGGACTGCTTGTATCGAGTCAGCTTCAATGAATATCTGGAATACGTAGATCACATCCCCATGCTTGTGTCTTGGCAGACATTACTAATCCATCTCAGCATGCACACACGGGGTCAGGGGCTCAGCCTCAGCAGGGACTTGGAATGTGTAGGCCTGATCCCTTTCATGGAAACTTCTCCGAGCAGTAGGGCAATTCTTGGATTCCAAGTCCCCATTGAACTCAAGCCTCTGCCCTCTTGCTGTCTATTCTGGTATAAGTGTATTTCATTGTCAAGAGTAGAAGCTGAGCTCACAAGCTGATTGGTTGTCCTCAGGCCAAATCTGATGCATAGATATTTGCTTGGCATGTCTTTTTATTATATTAACACAGCAGTTGGCAACCTTTTTCAAACTGGTAATGTCACATAAGACCTCGAGATATCTAGGTTTCCCAGATCTGGCAATTTTAGGGCCATTTGTTCTATCCATGAACCAGTTCTCTCTGGGGCCTCTCCAACCATTGTGGGGCTGCCTGGCCCATTTCCTCTGTTCCTACAACCTGCAGAGCCTTATTCCGAATCCTCTACTTTGAAGATAGATGAGGACTGGTTGCCTTGATGTTTCTAGAAGGAAGATTGCTCCCACCTATAACTGTCTTTCTGGGAAATTGACGCTGGGCCTCTGTTTTCCCATGTGAGTTTCCTTAGAGCCAGAGCTTGCAGCGGTGGAGGCGAGTACAGGCCATGGTCACTGCAACTGCCACTATCAGTGGGGCAGAAAACGGCCTGGCTCTCTCAGGGGTCACATGGCTCTCTCAGGTGCTGGTGGCTCAGTGGGCCTTTGGTTGCTTCAAGATGATAGTCCCACCTCAAGACTGCTGGGGCAAACACTGGAGATCCCAGGATGTGGAAAGAGTTCCCCGTCCTCGGACAATCCATAGCTTTGATGGCAAGATACGCCTAGTGTAAATGAGACAGCGTAGGCTGTGCTGAACACAGCACCCATGGGCTTAATGACAACATGGCGAAAGCGATGACAGGGCTGCAGTACGTCACAAGGATAGGTGGTTCAGCTGACCTCAGCTGGAAGCGGGATGTGTGAGCTGAGATTTGAACAACCCCCTTGGACATCAGTCTGCCCAGTAGCCTTTACACCTGCTGTCCTTGCTGCCTAGAATGTTCTCCTTAGCTAGCCACCTGGCTGTTGTCTCGTTCCATTTGGGCCTCTGTTGTTTGGCTCTTTCTCAGGTCACCCTTACCAGGCGCCCCTCCCCTCCCCTCCTACTTCAGGCAGCACCATCCCTTTTCTTCAGATGCTCACCGGTGCTGACAGACATTCATTCACTAATTGTTGTCCTGCCCACCGGAGCACGAAAGTTGGGAATGTGACATTGCTGTATTCGCAGCACTTAGCCTCATGCCTGGCCTGTAGCAGCTACGCAGTAATGTGGGAGAATGGTGGCGGGGTGGACAGGAGGGAGAACAGATGACCTTCACAGAGAGCACAGCAAGTACGGAAAGACCCAAGCTGACACTCAGCCTGGACACGGGCTCTTCTGGAGACAAAGGTATTGGTGGCACCATGGGCAGAGAGACTTCGCAGATGATAGGACTGGCCAACCAGGCCCCCTGAAACAGAGCCTGGCCATCTTCATTTCCTCGTTAATAACCAGCCTGTTAGAGGAAACTGACAGTACCAGGCGACCTCGTCTCTCTAATAACCTGTAGCCAGGCCTGCTGCAGGCCCCTTCATTTCTTCTCCGTGACCCACCACAGAAGACCGTGAGAACTGTCCTTACTGTAATGTGATGGTCAGATTTCACACTCTCAAGTTCACAGTTACCTGCCAGGCCACAATACCATCACCTCAGCTGCAAAGGCTGACCAAATGGAGGTCCCACCTCGGCGCCAGTTCACTGAGTGACCTTGAGCTTTGGTGGCCATGAGCCTTTGTAGGAACTGCCCTGTGCTCTTGGCTCTTCCCACTCTTTTCTCCAGACATATTTCTACTTGTCTTTCTAGAATTAGGGTCTCCATCTGAGCCATTGCTTCTCCAGGTTTTCTGAGCCTTACCTGTATTATAAAAATGAGGACAAATCTAATTTTTGTGCCTTGAATTCCCACCCAGTTTTGAAGATCAGATGAGGCAGTATGAAATTAGGACCCAGGCTCAGTAGATGTCATTCAGCTTCCCAGGTAAAACCTTCATCTGGTCCTTTTATACTAATCCTAGCCGGAACTTGACCTCCAGTTACTTTCCAAGGTCAAAGAATGCTATCCAAAGGTGTTCTCGGCTCTCAGCAACACTGAGCCCAACACTGAGCCCAACGACAGGCCCAGAGGACATTTAGACTCCACTCAAGGGCACCTTCTGCAGCTATCTCTGCGTGGTACCCTCCCCCGTGCCCTCCTGAGTGAGAAACACTGACACCCCCTCCCCAACCTCCCATCCCTGTTTATTGCTTTTAAACCTGTTGGAAGGCTGCCCCTGGCGGGGAGCCACAAGCATGAGAATCCAGTCCAGGAATAGCCCTTGCCACTCAGCATTTAAATGCTGCCTGGATTTTTACCCCGTGATGGGTCACTTTCGAAAGCCCCCGCTCATGTTCTGCCCCTCTAAGAATACATTTCCATTTATAGCCTCTGTCCGGGGGGTGGGGCAGGCAGCGCATCCTGTTTCAGTGAGTTGGAAACACTTCAGGGGTTCCTGTTCGCTAGCAGGAAACCTGAGTCCCGGCCAAACCCCAGGTGCCTTTCTGCTTCCAGAGTCTGAGCTAATCTGGCTGTTGCAGGCTGGGAGACAGGTGGGGGTCCGGGCCCCTTGCCAGCTGTGTGTTGCCAGGGTCCCCAGGCAGCACGGCATTGCAGATCCATGGCTCTAGCACACCCTTTCTCCTTCGTCACCCACCAAATGCCCACAGCCTTCTGTTTGCACAGGGTCTTATAAGAGTACAGGAGGACAGTGCTGAGCATGGGCAGCAAAGGTCCTTGGGGGTGAAATGGAGTTTGGGAGTGGTCAAGGAAGCTCATCAGGTGACTCCTTTGGCTTTTCACCAGGCTCCAACCCCAGTTCTGTCTTTTTCTGATTCTGTGAGTGTAGGCAAGTGATTTGGCTTTTCCAAACCCCGCTTTCTACATTCGTTAATGTTCCCTGGGTATTCCCTGGGCGGTGGGCAGGATTCAGCAGGATAGAAGCAATCAGGTATTGAAGTAGTACCTGGCCCAGGAGGTGGGACTCTACCCTTTCACATCCCTCCATTGACCCTGGGTGACTCAGGTAGGTCAGGCTAAATGTCTTCTGAAAGATACTTGACATTAGAAACAGGTGCATGCTGGAAGTTGTCAGGTGCCCAGGCCTCTCCTGAATGCCACTTCTTAGAGACACGGGCCCTGCCCCAGCCCACCCTGCATGCGTCATTCTATAATCAAGCCAGGCACTGAGAATCTGATGGTCGCCTGGAGGATCCTGAGGGAGAGCATGGACTCCACCCACCTTGCAGTTGTCTCTCAGAGCCTGTTGTTCTGTGCTGGCTCTCACAGCCCAGCACTGCAGTCAGGCAGTACACAAGAACACGTGTATATGTAACTGCGAGGAGCAGAGTGAAGAAAAGAACAGGGCGGAGTGACGCAGAGCGGTGGACTTCCCAGAAGGTGGCATTTGAACGCAGGTGTGAGTGAAGGAGTAAGCTGTACCGCTGAGTGAGCGGAACACTCCAGATACAGGAAACCTTGTTTACAAAAGGTCATTATTAGTTCAGAAATACTGAGTGGAAAATTCTAGCTGTGGCTCATATGTTTTAAACATGTCCTAAACAACGTAATGAGACCTGTCACCCCAAAATATGAATATCTCTTTGTCTAGAACATTCACCTTGTGTATCTGACTGGCCTAGTCACCTATTGATCATCCCGGTCATCAGGCCCGTTGTCACGGTATCACGGGCCTTGTTTCCATTAACCTTTATTTTTCTTAATAATGGTCCTGAAAGGCATGAGTAGTGACAATGACAATTTTATTACAGTATAACATTGTAATTATCCTGTTCATCGCTGCTGACGTCTTCCTGTGAGTGCCTTATAAATTAAATTTCTCATAGATGTACTTAGGAAAAGGGTATCTAGTTTCAGGTACCTACATTGTGTTTCCCACAGTGCGGGGGGGGGGGGGGACAACAAGTGCCCAGGTTCTCCCACTGATGCACAGTAAGAAATTAAAGCTTCTTACTTCTGTGCCTTTTGCATTTTATCTGTAAGGAGTGATTTTGGCGGAAGTAACAGAAAACCCAAATGAAAGTGGTTGAATATGTTTGGCTTTTCCAGTGTAACATGACACCTGAAGGTAGAGGCATTTTCAGGGTTTGCCCCAAGGATGCCAACATCTTTGTCTCTGCTGTTAGCTAACTGTTTCCCTTGTGGTCCCCGGAAAGCTGCTTCCAATCTATATCTGAAATGAGAGGGTGGGAATGAGGATAGAGTAGGTAGCCCCAGGAACACCTGACTCTTCAATGCTAAGATCTAAAGCTCATTGGCTGACAGTACTTCATATAAAATGTCATTGGCTGGGTGGCCGGCCTAGTGGGTAGAGTGCCTGTCATGCAAGCGTGCAGCCCTGAGTTTGGGTACCCAGCGTCCTGTAACTGCTCTAGCAGCACCTACTGTAATGCCAGCACAGGTAAAGCTAAGAGGATCCCTGGGCCTCACTGGCTAGCCCTGTTAGCCAAGTGGGTAAGCTCCAGCTTCAATGATAGGCTGTGTCTCAAAGAAGTTAAGGAGGCAAGGGATCAGGAAGGGCACTAGCCACCTCCTTTCCTCTCCCGGCACCCCCATTTTTGAAGGAGATTGAGTCACTTGTTCTGTAGATTTCCGCATAACACAGCTATGGTTTTCTGAGTCCTCTGTAACTGGTGAGCTCGAGAGCCTTGGAGTCTAAGGTCAATCTCTTGGCAAGAAGTGTTTCTGGTGGTGCTGGGCATATTTGCGTTGGTGTGCCTGAGGTGTGCAGTGATGGCATAGTGGCCTGGCTTGTCTGTTTAAGGTTTCTGCCCACCATGGCATCCCTTGGCTGGGAGAGCTGGCACAGGCTGAGTCTTGTGACCCTCATCAGTCTGCATTTACTGCTGGAAATCCTTCTGTAAGACACAATGTTGCCTGTGTCAACTGTTTGGTCACCTAGAAGTAGATATTGTAAAAAGAGATTCAAAATAAGTATTTCCCATGTAGCTGGTGGCCTAGTATGTTGGTTCAGCATGGCCTCGATTTGGAGGGATGTTGTTTGGAAGGCCTGTATTATATTACATTATTTGACACATTATAATTATGGCTGTTATTAAATATATTGGCCTGTACATGACACACAGCTAAGTGTCACCTATTTATTGATATGTGTACACCATGACATCATCACAGCCCAGACGATGAACATGTCCATCATTCCCCAGAGCCTCCTTTCGTCCCCGCCCACATTAATCTTCTGGGACTCCAGACTGAGCTGCATTTTCTAGAATCTAATCTGGATGAAGTCACCCCATCAGAACGGAGGCACCTTTACTCAGCATCCTTAGAATCGACCATGTGTACCTGTCCACACAGCATCCCACTTCACGGTCGACATCTCTGTTGTTTTCCTCTTTTGGCCAGTATAAGTAAAGCTCCCTGAGTGTTCATGTACACACCCCTGGGCATGTGTAGCTCTTCACTTCTCCTTGGCACACACAGTGAATGTGTGCTGTGGTTTTAATACAGCCTGACTGTACCGTGGCTCAGTGTGTCGGTGCACAGGTGTCAGGAAGATTGGCAGGTGATTAGGGCTCTCCACTTCATCATCACTGAGTGTTTTCTGCAGAGTGGGTTGGCTCCTCTGCGACTCCCTGAGGTCTTGAGGCTCAGGCTGGCTTCATGGGATTAGCTAAGGTCTTAAGGGACTATATTAGTGACCAAGAGAGCACGCGAGCCTAAAGGAATTCGGCACCTTTCCATCTATCTCTCTCTCACACATGCTTCTTCCAGGCATACCTGGAAACTTCTTGCCATGTCTCTACGGTGTTGCGATCCAGCACAAGGCCCGCCAGAAGTGGACCAGATGTGGCCACTCCGTCATGGATGGAATTCTGTGCTCCAGTAAATCTCTTTTTATAAATTACCCAGTATTTTGTTATAGCAACAGGAAAATGATAGATATTTAACTTTCTAAGCTCGTGCTGAATTCTTCCCAAATGGCCACACAGCTTTATGTCCTCAGTGGGAGTACATAAGTGTTCTTAGTTGGTCCACGGCTCCAGCCATCACGAGCAGTGATCTCTCACTGTGGTTCCCGTTTGGGTTCTCCCAAGTGACTTTAATGGTAGCATCCCTTCAGGTGGTGTTTGACATCAGTTGGTCTTTGAGGAAGTGTTAGATCAAATCCTTTGTCCAGTGTTCACTGCACCACTTTCAGATACGTGTTTTGAGAGTTCTTTAGCCTGGACTTGCGTCTTTAATCAGACATCTTTTTTTTCCCCACCCTGTGGTTCATCTGTGTTCTTTTTAAACACATCTCTTCTTCAAAGAGAAGTTTTTAGTTTTGATAAATCCTGATTCATCAACTCTTTCATTCCTGGAGTTTAAGGTGTCTCATCTAAAAAACAGTTCCACCCAATCTCAAATCACAAAGATCTGCTTACGGCCCCACAGGGCTATGAACGTAAACATTCAGGGAAGTTTATTTATAATGACCGAAAGAGGAAAACAACCCAGATGTCCAAGGACACAGACGTATGTACAGACTGTCCACGAATCGGGTACTATTCAGATCAAGTGGGGCTGAGGGGCACCACATGGCTGACTGCAGTCACTGTGCCACGGCAGCACGGTTCAGATGGCGTGAGTGAGCCTGCCCGCAAGCTTTGCCCGTTCTCTAGGACCTTTATGTGCCTGTGAGTCTTAGAACCTTCCTGTCTGTCTGCAGTCGTGCTTGTGGTTTGGGTTGGAAGTGAGTTGCATCCAGAGAACAGTTGAGGAGGAAATGACCTTTGCTAACAGCGACCCCTTGCCTCAGTACACACCTCCACCTTCTTAGTTTTTAATTCCCCTCAGCAATGGCTTCTAGTTACACACACACACACACACACACCAACTCAGTCTTACACTCTGTCAGCTTTGTCCTGGTTATTTAACATTTCATGCATCTCTTAGTACTTGTGGGTATAATAATTTGTGTACATTTCAGTCTCACCTTGAGTATCAATTCATTGTCATCACTGCTCCCCACTGTTCACCCCAACACCCACGTACAGTTTCCCATAACAATCACAGTCCTTGCCCTTGGCCTTCTCCCTTTGCACATTAGGAGGATCCTGTTGGTCCTGAGAGTCCCCGTTCCCCTTGGCAAATGTGCCACCCTCCACTTGATGGGTGCTGCCTAGCCTGTGCCCTGTCCAGCTCCTTTGCCTGGGGCTTTGGCCTGGCTCCGGACATTTGCTGTTGCAACGGACACTATGGCGACCAGCCTCATGCTGATGCCATTTCACAGCTGTACCTGGAAAATACTGGTGTCATTAATGGGCTAGGCCTTGCGAGACCCAGGGAAGAGGCTGGGACAACAGTAACCTGACCCGGCATAGCTTGGTGGGACCTGGAGGTGTGCCAGCTGCCCCAGCAACACCGCCTCCTCCCCAGCCACCCTCGGTGTCTGTGGGAAGGGAGGAGAAAGGCTGGGGCTCTGTGGTTACAAAGGGCGTTCTGGAACTAGAGAGGTCACGTGTGGGATGATGGGGCAGAAGTGGAAGCTGCTAAAGCTGGAAGCCCTGCAGAGGCTAGAGGGTTCCTGTGGCTACCAGACGTCATGACATCTCAAAGGCTGGGCTGGAGGGAGAAAAGCATATCTGTATTACGGACTTCACCATCACGCAGCGGCACGCGCCATCACACCAAACCCTCCTCCGCCGTTAGCTCGTCCCCTCCTCTAGGCAGCCTGGGTAGAAAAGCAGATGCCCCGCAGCAAACTGAGTTTAAATTCTAGCCCTGAATCAGGGGCAAGATGGGCAGAGACACGTGACCTGCTACACAGGGTTAGGAAAGTGATGGGACACTGAGTCAGGTCCCAGGCCTGGAGCACAGGTTAGCCCTCATCACAGGGGGCGGTGGCCAGCATGGCTGCGATGATCCTTCTCACTCGGGCCTTGGCGGAAGGGGTCGGGGAGAGGGCTGGAGACAGCCAGGCGCTTGTTCCACCCACAGGAGATGGTGGTAGGAGTACACATTACCATGTAGAATGTCCACTCAGGATGGAAGGCACAGTGGTTCTCACCCTGCCCCTCTAGGCCTGCGTGTGCAGCGTGTCCACACGCCCGTGCCCCGCTGATGCTCTGTGAGGTGAAAGAATGACTAAGAACAAATGAGTGTGCGTATTCTACCTCACTCCCTGGACCCACACCGAGGGCTTTGCCAGGCCAGCGGGCAGGGCTGACCAGGCCAAAGGTCCAGCTAAGTGTCTTAATAGCTATTTTTGGGACAGGTCACCCCACCACCCAATGACTTGCTCCTAAGTGGCGTGTAATTTCATTAGGCCTCGGAAACAGTGACATGCCAGGCTCCTGCCGTGGACCCGCCCACATCTAGCCAAGCACGGAGCTGTGGAGATCCAGCTACAGGAACGGGGAGAAGCGAGGCCCCGGGCATGCAGTTAAAATAGCACAGCGGAGGCACTCTGCTGTGGAAGGAAGTCACAGATGAAGTCACCCGGTCCTTCCAGCAGCACTTCCCTTGCTTGGGAGCTGGGAAGGCAGGCATGTTTATTTTGGGTCGGGCTGCGGCCCCCTCCCTCCATAGGCTGGAGGTGGGCTGCAGACAGACTTTCTGTGAGCAAATCCTGCTTCTCATGACCCCCAGTGCTGATGTTGGCGTATGTTCCCACGGCACCGTTTCCTTCTTAGCACCGAGGGAGGGGGTTTGCACAGCGCATTGTGAAACGGTGGCACGCATGCTTACTGTGCTTTCATCACAGGGCGTAAGGTAGACCCAGGCGGTTTGACCTTTTTCCTGTGCGTTTCTTTGCCCAGTTTTTTTTTTTTTTCCACATAAACTTCGCTTTTTCAGGCATAGAGTGAAAAAGACCAGAAGGACCTGCTTAATCCCAGAATCATGGTGTTTGTGGTGCCATCAGGGCCATGGCCGTGGCTCTACTAGCAGGAGCAGAGAGGCCCCTGAGGCCTCCTGAGGAGGACACCGGATGGCTGGGGAAATGAAGCAACCCCTTCTGTGATGTTCTATTCCACACAAAACAGGCCTTCTCAACTGCAGGCCCGTGGACGGCAGTTATAGTCGTTGTTCCTCCTGGAGCTTTCTGTGCAACCGAGAGGCCAGTAGCATCCCCAGCCTCCGCCCACCAGGTGCCAATAACACCCCAGCCCTAACAGTGGTGGCCAAAATGTCTTCAGAGTCCCACACCCCCCAGGGAGGCACACAGGCACCATTATTCCTGACTGAGACTCAATCCCTGGCATACAGCTTTTCAAGGACACAAAAGCTGCCAAGGTGTGATGACCAATCTTTGTTGTCAGTTTGATGGGATTTAGCAGCACCATGGAAGCACACATCTGGGTGTGTCTATGAAAATGTTTCCAGAAAGGTTTAACTGAGCGGGGAAGACAACATGGGCAGGCCGCACCACCGAAGGCCCTGAGATGATGAACTGAATAGAAAGGAGGAAGTGAGTTGAGCGCCAGCATTTGTCTCTCTCCGCCTCATGCTTTACCTCCACACCTTCCTTACACGATGGACTGCATCCTGGAACTGAGAGCCAGAATCAAACCTTCCGTTGCTTTTCTCACAGCAACTAATACCCACAATAACTAATACCCACTGCTCCACTGCTGTACGTTTTCAATTGGCTCTTTACTGCACCCAGCAATCTTCCTGCCTCAGCGTCCCGAGTCGCTGGGATCACAGGTGTGCCCTGCCATGCCAGGCTCTGTTTTAAATACTTACCCCCGGGTAAGCTACTCTTCTCAGGGACTCTAGTCTTTCTTCCAATTTGAGCGGGTGGCGTAGAGTAACTGCAGGGACACTTCCAGAGCTGACGGTGCTGAGGGTTGAGGGCAGGAGGCCTGACTGGTCAGTCTGGAGCGTTCCCAGCAGGTGGTCAAGGTTGTGCCTGCCCACTCCAATTCTTGCTCCCAGGCTGTTGGCATTTGCGCCAGGCTGGGTTTCCTGTACTCCAGGTTGTCCTCTTGCTTTAATCTCAGCTTATTTTGCCTTATTCAAAGAAAGTCCTCAAATCCCCATCAAAATGGAGCATGTATGTGTCACCCTGTGCCACCACTGTCCATTCCACCTGCCGATCATGTGCTTAGTTGATTTATTTTTGGTTTTGGTTTCTTTTGCTGTTGGTTGATTGGTGGGTGGGTTGTTTGTTTTGTTTTGTTCTTTGTGTGTGTGTGTCACTCTTGTGGGTGACTGTGAGGGCCAGAGGTGGGCATTGGTACTTCCTCAATCACTTCCCCTCCCCCCTTTCCATGTGTTTGTGTGGTGGTTTGCATGCAGAGGTATGCATGTGGGGTGCACATATGTGTGTGTGTGCATGTGGAAGCTAAGGGCTGAAGTTGAGCATCTTCCTCCATCATATTTCTGTCTTTTTCTTTCGAAATAGTCTCCAAATTTAGAGGCTGGAATGAGAGGCCGCCATGCAGTATTGCTGTGGGTTCTGGGGATCTGAACTGTGGCCCTTTTGGCTGTGTGCTGAGGCATCTCCATAGCCCCAGTTTATTTTGTGAGACAAGATCTCTCATTGACCCTAGAACTCTTTGTTTTGGCTAGACTGGTCAGCCAGCACCAGGAGCCACCTGCCTCTGTCCCCAAGTGCTAAGGTTACAAGTGTCCACGGCCATGCCTGGCTTTTATGTGCATGCTGTGCTAGAACTTGGCTCCTCCTGCTTGTGCAGCAGGCACTTTAGCCACCGAACCATCCCCCCTGCACCCCACTTAGTTGTTCTTTTGTTGGGATAGAGTTTTTGTAACCCAAGTTGCCCTGGAATTTATGATCTTCCTGCTGTCGCCTCCCAAGTGCTGAGTGCACAACCATGTACCCTCCTCTGGGCTCCTAGGGCAAGCCTTAGGCCTTGTTCTTCTCAAGAAAAGGGGCTCAGGTGCCTGCATTGGCCTTGAACTTGCCATGTAGTTGAGGGTGACCTTGAACTCTGGATCCTCCAGTTTAGGGAAACACATTGCACACTCAGTTTATATGGTGTTGGGGGGCGGGTGCAAACCATGGGCTTTGCTCAAGCTAGGCAAGCACTGCCCACAGACTGACATCCCTGCCCCAGGTCGTCTGTCTGTCTGTCTGTCTGTCTGTCTGTCTCTCTCTCTCTTTGAGACAGGGACTCACTCTAACCCCTTCTGGCTGCCTGGAACTTACTATGTAGACCAGGCTGGCCTCAAACTCACGAAATCCACCTGCCTCTGCTTCCCAAGTACTGGGATCAAAGGTGTGCGCCACCTTGCCCGGTGCTGGGCCTCATTCTTGGTTGATCTGTTCATTGGCTGGAAGGCAAAGACTAAGAAAAATCCTAGGCTGAGGAAAGGGCAGGAATTGGACCTACTCTTCCTCTTCCTCTGTGCGGGGCTGAGCAGTGACAGGTTGTGTACCTTTCTTCCTAAATATTTCCCCCCAAAATGAGTTGTCCTGCATTTGGAAGAATCGGGGAGAATGCGAAAAGCCTGCATGCAGAACGCCGCATGTATAAATTTAGCCAAAACCATGATCCTATCTGATGTCCATATGTGAAATGAGATAAGACCTAACTCAGGCTGGGCAGGAGAGTGGACTGAGCACACAGGTAAACCTCAGAACGTGGGCGGCCGCAAGCGTCCTGCCGTTTCCCTGCTGTGTGCTCTACCTTTCCTCCACATTCTCTGAGGCAGAATAGCCAAGACTGATCGCATCACCACTGCGAGGGCCTGACTAATTGGAGCCAGAGGATGCACAGCTCACTTCCTCGTCTGTCACATGCTTGGGCTTCTCACTAGCCTTGCTGGTGGCCCAATGTCCCAGGGACAGTCACCGCTGACTCACTTGTTGTGTGGTCACCTCTGAAACCAGGTTCCTTTTCTGTTCTCCCTTAACCCCGTCACCACTCTCCAACTCTGGTCTGTTGTGTGGGAGCAGATCCTTGCCACATGTCACAGGTGGCCTCCGCCGAGGAGCCCAAAGCTTTGCTTGGCTGGCAGCTTTCTGAGGGCAGGAACCGTGTCTGCCTTGATCAGTCCCTTTTCCCTACCTTCTAGAGCACTGCCGGATACAGTACATGTTGAGTACATATTTGCTGAATGAATGATGGATTTCTGAGATTTCCTCTCGCCTCCCAGGCAGCATCCTAGGAAAAGTAAATGACCAAAGCCTTAAGACCTCTGTCTAATTCGCCAGCGAGGGAGCATGAGCCTGATTCCCACTAGCGTGGGGTGGTGGAGAGAAGATGATGGCTTGGTACCAGGTTTGATACTACATCCCAAGAGCTCAGTGACACAGGCGTTTCCTCCACCCGAGCCTCAGGTCTCTCCAGGAGAGTATCTGCCAGGGTTACCATGACAGAGCTAGATATGTATGTCAGAGGGCCCGGCCAGGGCTGGAAGTGACCATTTGCCGTCGGTCACTCTTTCTGGAGCTTTGCCTCCTGTGCTCTGGTCTGGGTCACACTGGGTGACCCAGCTAAGTTACAGCTTAACTCAACATCTCCCTGTCCCTGCTGCTGCCCCAACAAGCCGTTAAGTGCAGCTTGCCCTGTAACACCCAGCAAGCGCTTGCTAAGCCGTAGGGACCAGGCTTCTTCCCAAAACAGCCTAAGTGGGATTTTGAGTGGCCAGCTTCCAGTAAATTTTTTTTCCATTTGAATATTAAAAATATCTTTATCCATTTTGAAATAATTTTATACTTATCCCCAAATGGCAAAAATAGCACAGAGTTCCTGTATGCCCTTTACCCAAGCTTGTCCCTAGAGGTCAACATCTTATGTCATGCCCCGGGTTGGATCTAAAATGTCCTCAGAGGCCCTGTGCTGAAAGTCTTGGTCCCAGGACAGTGGTTAGAGCAGATTGGATATGAGGGCTCCAGCATCATCCGTGGACTCACCCACTGGGGGGTTCTAGCTCAGAGGATTGTTGGGGCTGAGCTGGAAGAAGTCACTGGGGAGTATCCCAGAAGGGAATCTTGTTCCTGGTCTGTCTGTCTGTCTCCCCCCTCCCCCCAACCTCTGATGACCATGAGGCAGGCGGCTCCCTCTGCCACCTCTTCCACCACTGAGATGCTCTACTTTATCGTAGGGCCCAACCAGCAGAAACAGCCAACCAGAGTGAGACCTCTGGAGCCCCAGCCAAAACGAAACTTTCTTCCTTGAAGTGATTTTCTCTGGTGTTCTGTCACAGCCATGGAAAGCCGTCATGCATAACCGTAATGCCACCATCTAAACAAGAGCAGTGACATTGTATGGTGCTGCCAGCAAGGCCTCGGGGCTTACTAAAATTTCCTTTTCTCCAGAAAAGGAGATCTGTTGTGATCCCGCACTCGGTCATTATGCCCCATAAGTCTCCTATGTCTGGGGCAGTCCCCATGTTACTTGTCCCGTATAATCTCCCCCCGCCCCACACACACCTGTGACTCACGCCGGGCAACTGTCATTTCTGTCTTGGCTTATGATCAAATAGAGATGTCCGTGGTGGGCAAGATCCCTACCGAGGTGATCCAGTGTGAAGCATACAAGGACACCATGTCTCCCTCCTGATGGTGGAGACGGTGTCTTCTTGGCATGATGTCTACCAAGTTTCTCCCCGTTAAGGCTACTCTCCCCACTTTATAAGTAGTGTCTTATGGGGAGGTGCTTTGGAGCAACAGCAGTATCCCGTTTCCCTCCTACTCTGCCTCATCCATTTCTTCCTGACTCCACATAGATTCTTGACTTCCTACTTCCCCAGGGCTGATCATCCAACTGTCATTATTTTGAGTTTCACATTGTCTCTCCTCTGGCCAGCAGGAACCCCTTCTCGTCTCTTTAACCCCATCCCCACCCCCTCGGCACACACACATATCGTTAGAGTAAGTTCATACTATTGGATTAACTTTTCCTGGGAGACATGAACATCTGTTCGCCCCAAAGAGGGTGTTGACAACTTACAGCTGTGTGGAGGTATGGGCGAGGAGTTACCTAAACTTACCTCTGGCTTCCACTTTCCCAGCATCCCTTAATCACTTGTGTATCTTGATTGGGGGGGGGGTCCTCATATGACTGGTGCATGCCCCTTGAAACTCTCCCTTCTCCTCGAGTACCTGGTGATAGAACATGAGTGGGACATTACTGAGGGTCTCCTGAGCTCATCACAGCGGATGTGCTTTCAAGAGAGCGATGGCCACATTCTACCCAGAGGACGGTGTTCCACAGTGCTGACCTAAGAAGGTGATCCCGGTTTATCTTGCCTTCCCCCACCCAACCCAAGAACCAGCCACTTCTGATTCCTTGGCAAATCTGGTTTTGGTTGGCTGTGTCCATGTGCCTTGTGAACCCTGTCTGTGAAAAGAGCTAGGGACTGTAGATGCGTGCATGTCTTTCTCCATACTGTGATGGTGAGTTCACACTCCTGCCTGCACGCCTAGTCAGTCTTCTGCACTTGCACTCTCCTCCCTAATGCTGAGCACCCCCCCCGCCACGCTTTCCTTGAAACTGTACATACTTGACCCATCTCCCCCATCTCCCTTTGCTCTCCTTCTCTCCCAGAGTGAACCCCGATGCCTCATCCTCCACCACTTCCGGTTCCTGTTGAGCAGCCTCTAGCTATTCACAAACTCCTGGTTTTGTAACAGTAGTTCGTATATTTCCAAACCATGAGGCTGGTTTTGCCCATGGGAACCTGATGGTGACGGGGCCAGAGACAGGCTGGGTTGTAACCCCCAGCGGGCACTGCTATGTTTGTGCCGAAGCTGGAAAGACCAGTCAGGCCTTCTGTTCACATCCTCGCTTTTCATCCAGGGAAATTTGTCTGGTCGCCTCAGGAGTCCCACAGGGCTTCCACCCTGCCCACACGGCCTACTTTACGGACATCGGCTGTCCGTGTCCTTCAGCTCTTCAGCCCACGGAGTGGGCCATGTCCGTTTATAAATGCCTCTTTGTCTTGTACCTGCGTTGCACAACATTTGAGAGCTGGATTGTTCCATGTGTAATTCCGAATCCAGAGGCTTCTCTTGGAAAGTCAGCGCATCCGGCCGCCCTAGGCCCACCTCCACCTGGCCTCCCCGTGCACGCTCTCCGACTCTCCTAGGAAGTGAGTCGGGAATGAAGCTGTGTGGGTCGCTGGTGCCCCACTCCACGCTAAAGAGGAACAGTCTAGGCAACGATCCGGAGTGAAAGGGTCCTTCTAGATGGATGTCCCTCTCACACCGTCGGCAGATTGAAAGATTGTTTGGGATCCATCATGAGTTGAAAACCACCTGCAGTCAGCTAGGGTGTTCCCTCCCCATTCTGCCGCCCTCCCAGCGTGCGGTCCTCTGACGGTCCCAACAGCACTCCACCTGGGAGTCCCCGGCCGTGGCCTGACAGTCAGGAACTTTGCATGAGACCTCTCTGCCTCTTCCCATTCTCACCCCACCGCTCCCCAAAATTAAACACAGGATCCCAGTAGCCCCGCTTGTGTCCTGCTCTTGCTCTTTGCAGTCTTCAAGCCTTGGGCTGCACTTTCCCTCCCCAAAAGCGCGCTCCCCTGTGCAGAGTTCACCTCCTAAAGAAAGCCCCACTGGGACCCCAAGGCCCTTCTTCATGCCACGGGATCTCTAGCTCACCCACCTGACGCTCAATGAATTTTCCTGCCACTTTTTTTTTTTTTGTCTCACTTGCTAGTTAAGACAGGCCAGACTGATTACAAGGGCTCAATGTGGAGTAGGGACCTGATCGGTCAAGTGAGGGTTAGTAAGAGGACCATCAAACACTGAGCAGGTCCAGAATGCCAGGCCTGGTTCTGGGAGCTTTATATGCATCCAGCCATTGTTGCTCTTGTGGCTGCGAAGTCGGTAAAGTCCACAGAAGTTACATGCCATGCCCAAGATAATCTACGGTGCTGGGGTAATGCTTGAGCCTCTCGGAGACCTCTCCAGGTGTGTCAGCGAGAAGTGAGGTGGGTGTGTTGTGTAGACCTCCCGGCCTCTCGGTCCCACCGCAGCCCTAGCAGTTAAGCACAGAGCAGAGAAAGTGTCAGCCTGGCATCCCACAGGATTTTTTTTCTCCCCCCGAGGCCTTAGCAGATAGGTGGCTCGTGTGTCATCTGTAATTGGCAGCATCGGGCACCAGCCTTGATTCAGACAAAGGTGTAGCAGGTGTTTTTGGTTTCCCAATCACAAAGAGGAGCCTGGCTGTTCTGCACCAGCCTTTCCCTAAAGTCAAGCACCACCTTCGAGCTTGAGGGTGTTGGATGGAGGGCCCTGTTGACACGGCTCAGCTACGGGAAGACTGGCTGTCTGCAGCTCGTGGCCTCAGGAAAGCCAAGTTCATAGAAGCCTCCCGTGGGGCCTCTGTACCAGATCCCCTCACAGACGGGCCCAAGGGCAAGACAGGATGAGAATTAAATCTGTGTCCATTTGACTCCAAAGCTCCATATTTTCCCATAATATCCTAGGACTGCCCTGGCCCTGGTGATGTGTTTAGGAAAGAAAAGCTAGAGAGAACAACCAGAGGCAAGAGGCAGCCTTTCTTCCAGCTGACCCTGCCTCACCCTGTAGGCAGAAGTTGGTAGGGAAGGCGGGGATGGTGGAGCAGCACCAGGAGGCGGAGGCAGGAAAAGGAAGAAGAAATGAAGAGGTGGTTCAGAGTAGTGTAACTCAGGAGACACAGCCTACCGCTGGTCCCTTAGGCCCAGATGTTCAGTTCAGTGTACAGTTATGGGGCCAGTGCCTACCGCCTCCCAGGTAATGCTGGGGTGGGGGTGGACAAGACTTCCCAAGGCCCTTTGTCTTTGAAAAGGGATAAGTTACGTTCTGGCAGAGGCAAGACCCACCAAAAAATGTGCACAAGTCTCATGTGCACATGAGAGCATAAAACGGTCATGAGCTTGGGTCATGTCGTAGAGACAGGATGGGATGCAGCAGAGGGATGTGTAGGTATTCCATCTTGTTCGCTAGTTTTATGTCAACCTGACACAAACTTAGTGGTCTGAGAGCAGAGAACCTCAGCTGAGAAAATGCCTCCATAAGGTCGGGCTGAGGGCCAGCCTATAGAGCATTTTTTAAATTGTCATCGATGGAGAAGGGCCCAGCCCATGGTGGGTGGTGCCATCCCTGGGCTGGGGGTCCTGGATTCTATAAGAAAGCAGGTGGAGCAAGCCAGTGAGCGAGCACCCCTCTGTGACCTCTGCATCAGCTTCTGCCTCCAGGTTCCCTCCCTGTTTGAGTTTCTGTCCTGGCTTCCTTCGATGAACAGTGATGTGGAAGTGTAAGCCATGTAAACCCTTTCCCCCCCCAGCTTGCTTTTTGGTCGTGGTATTTCATCGCAGCAGTAGAAACCCTAAGGAAGACGGTAGGGCTCTCATAAGGCCTCTCAAAGGAGGTTGCAAGGAACTCTCTGTTAAGAGCTGTGGTTGCTGACCCCGGTGGCCTGCCATCAGCGCCCCAGCCTCTGCCTCTAGGCCTGTACTCTCTACACCTGCCCAATTCCTCTGCTTTTTCTCCACAGGTTTGACATCTACAGGAAGGTGCCCAAGGACCTCACGCAGCCGACATACACTGGTGCCATTAGTGAGTAACTGCCCTTCTCACCATTACTCCAGCCCTCCACCTGCTCCCCAGACAGACAGGCTTCCACTCAGTACAGAACTCCAGAGCAAGAAGGAAAGACTGGTGGGAGACGAGACGTGCCTAGCCTCCCACAGGCCCTGCAGCCCCTTCCACACAGCATCTCTGTCCTTGCTATAGAACCCCACAAGGTAGAGCCTCCAGCCAGGTCTAGAAGGCTTCAGAAAAATATCAGTGCAGGTTCAGGATCCCGAACTCAAAAATCCAAAGCTATGTCTCCTAGATAGAAAACTCTGGGAGTCCTGACGTTCACTGTAAACTGAAAGTCCACCCCTAGCCCTGGGTAATTGGTGGCCCTGAAGATGTGGTATTACCTCAAGGCTGTATGGATAAGCGCACTTGAAACACGAAGAGCCCCATTTTCAAGATACCAGCTATCCGAAAGTCTGTGAGACGGCCGGGCAGCTGAAAGCATTTGCTGTGCAAGCCTGATGGCCTGAGTTAGATCCCTAGAACCCATGGTGGAAGGACACACACGAATGTGCACACACACACACACATATATACACTCTCTCACTCACTCATGATCATCAAGCAATAGTACTAAATTACATACAAATTTTAAAATAAAATCAAATCAGGGAAAATAAAGTCCAAGCAAGCAGATCTGGGGTGGGAGGGAGGCTTGCTTTTACCTTCCTGCCTCTGAAATGGTTTGAATTGTTAATAATTTTAGCCAAAAAAGAAAACAAAAAAAAAGATTTCACAAACTCACTCTGACTTGGTTCAATCAGAGGACCCAGGGCATCTCAGACAATTGTCCATTTGCAGCACCAGGCAGGGCAGGTGTAATCTGAGCCTAGAAGTTATGTCAGCAGGACAAGAGGACCCAAGGACTGAGACTGGAGCGGAAGACAAATAATGACTCTGATGGTTTGGAACCAACCAAACAACCAAGAATTAGGGGAAAGGCCTTTGAGTCCATTGTGAATTGGGTTAAGAATTCTGGTAACCCTGAATACTCCTCCCTTCTCCTCCTCAAGTATTGGCTGGGTGTAGCAACTCACTGCCAAAGATAAGACAATAGAAATATAAAACAGTAGCTTTTCTGCAGGGAAACCAAGATGGCAGCTCAGCCACGAGAGTGGTTGGCGTCACCATCATTGGTCATGTGGATATACGAATGCCTGACACGACGTGCAGAGACACTTGCCACTGAGGGGTCTTCCCCCACTAAGCTGTAGCCCTGGCAGATATGACAGAGCAGTACAGTCCCAGTCTGGGGCTCTTCTGCCAGATGTCTGAGCAGTACACTGCCAGAGAAGCAAGGCCTTGAAAAGACTAGGGAAGAGGGAAGGGTGGATTACAGAAGGACTCAAAGGATTTGAGGATCTGGGGGTGCAGGGTAGGATTCAAGATCTGTTCCTTCACCAGAAAAGCCTCCCTGGGAAAGCCGGTGAAACCCAAGTAAAGGCTGTGGCAGAGTTAGGAGCAAGGCAACAGCTCGAATTCCTCCACACCGACATAGTGTGACGACACGGCGTGGTTATGTCAGATGTGAATAGGGGCATCCAGGAGAAGCTGTGAGCACTGTCCTGGCTTTGCATTCATTGCCATTCCACAACAGAAGACGTCCCCCCAAAGCAATACTCAGAACAAAGCAAAGTCACCAGCAAGTCAGTGGGAACCCTTGGGCCTCGCCTCAGATGCTCAGCGAGGGGAAGTGACTCATCCAAAATGTCACTGTTTACAGAAGGGGACAGTCAGGATTAGGTCTCGGATGCCTCGGATGCTTGGTATCAGACAGAGAACCTCCCAACTGCCCCAGCCTTGCTGTATGAACAGAGGCCAGGTGAACAGCCTGGAGTCCGCCATCAGGTAGACTGTTGGCCTCCGGCTACCTCTTCCGGCCACCTCTTCCGGCCCTCCCCTCCAGCCAGGTTCCTTAAAGCAGCAGGTACCCTTCTTCAGTTGCCAAGAAGAGATGGGTCTGCCTGGGTGCTCACAGCCCTTCCTGTCAGGAAGAGCTGACTTCATCCTCACACTTACCTCCTGTGTGTCCTTGGGCCAGTCCTCTTTGAGCCTCAGTTTCCCTATGTGGAGATTAAGGGAAACTGAGCCAGTTTAGGGGCGGGGCACGTAGGGTCTTCCTTCGTGTACAAGTGGTTCCTGGTAACCCACAACTGAGACATGAGCATGTGACCCAAGAAGCCACGAAGTTCAGTGCCCCCTCTACCCCAGCAAAAAGACCTGCGTAGACTTGGAGAACTCGCGTTCCTGCCCCCTCCATGCTGCCACGTGGCCGCTTAGTCCCCCAGCAGATTTCTCTAGTCTTTCTCTTCTCCAGCCTCTTGAGCAATCAGGTATTGCCCTCCTAACAACCCAGGCTGTCCCTGCACCACTGTCCTGCACACTGGGGCCAGCTGTGCCACATCCCCGCCTACCCTGTTCCCCACCTCCACCAACAGCCCTGCCCTCTGTCCAGCCATCTCCTGTGGCACTGAGGGTGGCGGGCATGATTCCGGCCTCTTGTCACACAGATGTCCTTGCCATGCCTTGGCATCTTCTGTAGCTGTGACCATGAGGTCTCTCTCCAGGGTAAAGGAGCACGGAGACAAAGGGGAGATACATTTTTAGCTGTTTAGAAAGTTCTGCCTGGCAGCCCTCAGGAACATGGTCTGATGAGCATTTCCTTACATGAGGGGAAAGGTCTGAGACATGGGAAGCCAGCCCTTAGCTACCATTTAGTGCACAAATATTTATGAAGCTGGACCTAGGGCCAGGCCCTGTGCCAAGTGCTGGGACAGTGCTGATGAATGGGGCTTTGGTCTTCGTCCTTGAGGCTCATACGGCCAAGCCCAGCAGCGCAGCTCAGGCATGCGCCATTGCATTACGTTGTGGGATGACTGCTATTAATAGCTGAAGGAGACAGCAAAATTCTGGGGCTTGAACGTCAGCCTTTGGATTTTGCCTCCTCCCTTACACGGCTCTGCGACCTTGGACGGACTCCTTGACATTCCCTCGGGGTGTAAGGTCTCAGGCCATAGCCCCTTCAGCTTGGCAGCACCCGGCTTCCTACTAGCAAGCGTCTCCTGGGGTTACATTCCAACTGCCCAGGGCCTGAGTCAGTTTCAGAAGTCTGGAGTCAGAGAGCCTCCAAGCCTTTGCCCAAACATGGATTGAAAGCCTTCACCCAGCCTTTGAGATCTGAAGGCCGTGGCTGGAACTCTTCCTACCTGCCCCCATGGTTTCTCACTCACTCA
The DNA here is from genome assembly GCF_030254825.1 of Meriones unguiculatus. Taxonomy (NCBI): domain Eukaryota; kingdom Metazoa; phylum Chordata; class Mammalia; order Rodentia; family Muridae; genus Meriones; species Meriones unguiculatus. Next base: position 37,458,357 of record NC_083359.1, read on the forward strand.
TTCATCTACTCGATGGAGATTTATCCCCTGCCTTCCCTGAGCTGCGCTGGGTTAGCGAGGTACTAAGACCTCACCTCCGGCTCCCCAGTCTGAGACAGGAGACAGGTGCACTTAGACAATACAGTACGTGTAAGATGGGGCCTTTGGACTCAGCTGAGTTACCCTGTTACCTGCTTGGCCAACCAGGCTTTAGGCCAAACCTTGCATAAGCACACAGGTCTCAGGTTACAGCCTCCCCAATCTCTCCATCTCCCCACCACAATGTGGGTAGTTAGGACTTTGGGGTGTACCTATAGGTTTGGAGCAGTGAGGGCAGCTAGAGAGACGAGACGTTCATCCTAGAGTCAGCAGTGACCTTCGGAAAGTCTCCTGCGCCATGCCCTGACTGAAGCACCCACTGCGGCTGGTGCGACCAAAATGATGCAGAAATGTGGGTCCCGGATGGCGCTGGACAGAAGGGCACAGGGGGCCAGCTGCAGGATGCTTTGCCCGCTGGCCGATTCTTCCCCAAGAGGCAGAGGGAGACCGGGAGCCAGGACCTGGGTTGGTAGCTGAGCCGCTCAGGGTGGGTGGGGTTCAGTCCACAGCTGGAAAGGATAGTTGCATTTAATCTCTGTGCCTTGAACAGGACAAAACAAGCCACTGTCTGAGCCCGGACCTGTTTACGCTGCTTGCTGAGTGTGGGAAGCATGGCTGAAGGGGGTGTCTGTCATACTGCTATTGGTTTAGAGCAAAGGGGCGGGGTGCTTAACGTATGTTTATCTGCATATATGAATGTGGATACATGCTTTGTTTTTATTTTGAGAGAGAGTCTCAGCTAGCCTGGAACTTGCTGTGTAGTCTAGGCTAGACTTGACATTTGGACAGTCCTTCCCATCTCTGCTCCTGAATGCTGGGCTTTATAGATGTGGGCCACTAGGCCTAGCCGTGTGTGTGTGTGTGTGTGTGTGTGTGTGTGTGTGTATACAGTCTAGTTTATTTGTGTGTGTGTATATATATATATACATACACATATATATACATACACATGTGTGTTGTTGCATATTTTCATGTGCTTAAATGCCCAGTTGGATTTTTTTTGTTTGTTTATAACATGCACATATTTTCTGTTTTCCCCCAAAGTAAAGCCTTTAAAAGCCATGTGCATACTGCTTATGTCAAAGCGGGGCAGAGGTTATAAGTATTCTGGCCCTCACCTCTGTGTGCCTCGTCATGCAGTTTGGGGATGTCCCATCTTTCCCTTGCAGCCTGGGACTCTTTCTAGGGCCCTTGGTCATAGAGGATAGGGGTCCCAGTCCCTTGTCGCTCAGCCTGCATTTCAACACCAGAGCCCCTGTCAGGTTGGCGCCATGGTGTCGTGGTGGGGCAGTTTGTTAATGTACAACCACAAGCATGTAGTAGATGCTCAATAAATTCCTGTTCTTCCTTCTATGGAGACAGATAGGAAATTAGGTAGGCAGCAGATGGACAGATGGACATGGATGGAGACGCTTCTCTACTGTTACAAGCTTGTGTCCCAGCAATCCTCTTGTTAATTCAGAATAGCATAAATGGAAATGGAAGTCGGTTCCAATCTGAGGCACTCCTCAGCTCAGCCTGGTGGCTTCTGTGGCATGCTGGCATCCCTTTGGTGATTGCAGGTTGACCAGGAGCCATGGCCCACTGCCACTGGCCAGCATCAGGACAGGGCTGTGCATATCACTTAGCTGGGAAGAGAGCCCAAACTGCCACACCTCTTCTGCTGAGCAACTCTGCCCTCACTCTGTTCTGGAGTTGAACGCTCCCAAGGTGGGCACTGGCCGCAGACAGAGGGACAGAGCCAGTGTGGGAGAAGCTAGCAGTCTGGATGGTCACGTGGCGTCTCCCAGATGTTCAGTGTGGACTCGGATTGTAATGTGCATGGCACTTAAGGCAGACAGAGCACCTTGTCCACCAGCACTCAGTCCTCGTCCTGGGCGACCTGGGCATCAAAGAGATCCGGAGGAGTCGAGCAGGGCTCATTGCCTGTGTAGAGTCAGACCAGTGGTGACTTTCCCAGGATCACACTAAGGCATGAGTAAGAAACACAGAGGTTGTGAGTAAGAAACGGGGTTCACACTGAGGCCGTGAGTAAGAAACGGGGTTCACACTGAGGCCGTGAGTAAGAAGGAGCTTTGACGATCTCTGGGAAGGCACCTTCACCTTGTGTGTGTGAGCAGCTTTCCTCCAGGGTAGCAGGAAGGGCTGGAAGAGCTGGCCTCCCGTGCAGAGTATTCTACATCCCTAACGCTGACTCTATGTTCCCCACAGTCTCCATCTGCTGCTGCCTCTTCATCCTCTTCCTCTTCCTGTCAGAGTTTACCGGATTCATCACGACAGAAGTGTAAGTCATTTTTTCCCTGGGGCAACTGGCTTTCTGGGGTCCAGATGAGGAGAGGGAGGCATATTTTGGAAAGGGATGGAAGCCCTGCAACTGGCTTGTGTCTATCACAAAAGGGCTTTGAACTTTAAGTAAATCTGAGCCTCGCTTTATCAGAGCCCTTTGTGTTCCTTTGGGCCCGGGGTCTCCAGGGCCACGGACAGAGCAAAATCACTCACTAATTATCACTGGCCCCAAGTTTGGCCGGTGGGTTTTCCGTGAGCCCTTTGATGTCGTAGCTGGAAGTACTGAGAAGGCAAAGTGGCCCTCTTGGAAGCCCCTCTCATGTCTCAGGCCCACGCTCAGAAGTCAGAATGGATTTCCCAGCAGCTGACACCACAGTCATCCATCCCTGATTCCAGAATTAGCTGTCATCCACAGCCTGGTAACCCTCCTGCCTTGGGCCCCCCAGCCTCAGGCTTCAAAGCCTCTTTGTTGCCGTGTTTACAACTTGCAGAATTGTCATGGGGCTGGGCCCTGGCACCCCCTTCTCCTGCCCAGCCTTGGAATTTTCTTTTTCTGCTCATGGAATGTCTCGGTTTCCTTCGCTCTCTTCTCAGCCACAAGACAATAGGAAGCTAAAACCAGGCACCGTGTCTACAGCTGGCTGTTACTATCTTTGCTCCCAAACAGCCCCGGTTTTATGTGGGAAGCCAGGGCTATGAGAGGTGCAGGTACTTGCCCACCCTGGTGAAGTGAGGGGGCCCCTGAGCCCTGAGAAGCTGGTTACACTGCCTCTTAGCTCACATCCGATATGGCTTCCCACCTGCCACTGGCGTTGGGAGCATCTGCCTCCCTGTCACTCTGTCCCTGTTTTTAACCTGGGAAGCTTAATGGGCCTGGTTGAGAGAGCACCAGATAAGACACGAAGAGACCCAGAATCAGGATACTGCGTTAGTGTGTGACCCAAATTACCCAACCTCTCTGAGGCCAATGAGTAAGATCAGACTCAGATTTCACTTCCAGCTCTGGAAAAGTTTTGCCTGCTTTCCATGACCACAAAGCAAGTAGAGGGTCATCAGAAGGGTCTGTTCCCACAGTCCCCGACAGGGACCGACCGTGACCGTGGGAAGCATCTTCTTTGTGTTATCCTGGTTACTGTGTATCCCGGGGCTTACTCTCCTATGAGCTAGAGATGGGAGTAAGGGGGAAATGAGAGCCGGAGACAGGCTGGCAGTGTGCCAGGCAGGTGTCTGCTGGCCTCTTCGGGCTGTGTTCTCCTCTGAGTAGGTGGTGGCAGTTCACCTGTGAGAGCAGCAAGATGCAGGTGTGCATGCAGGTGGCTTCAGGGTTGTGGACAGAGCAGCAGCAGGTGCTGAGGCCCGGAGGCAGGAATGGTTTGGGGTTTGTGGAGAACAGGGCAGGCTGAGCCGCAGCCAAATAACTGCTAGTCAACAGCATTTGGGCTTTGACTGTGCGTTCTTAAAGCTGCTCTCTCGCTACATCCATGCCTGCTGGCTGTGGGCTAGACTGCAGTTGTTCCCCTCCCCCACTTTGTCCTTGGGAGTTTGTTTCTGGGACCCTCACCCCAGTAGCTGATTTGCATAAAATCTACATGTTATTTGCATTAAAGCTACCTATAATCCCCCTTTGAACATTTTCTTCTATGAAGATTTTTTTTTTAATTTTATATGTGTGAATGTTTGTTTGCATGTATGTCTGTGCAGTGTGTCATACATGGTGCCATCGGGGGCTGGAAGAGGGCATTGGATCCCTTGGAACTAGAGTTACCAAGGGTTGTGAGCCACCGTGGGATGCTGGAAACTGAATCTGGGTCCTTTGCTCGGGTAGCCAGTACTCTTAAATGCTGAATCATCTCTCTAGCCCCTTGCTTTTATTCTATTTTTTGTTTGTTTCATTGTTTTATGTTGTTTTGTTTTCTGAGACAGGATCTTACAGGGTCTTCCTAGGTAGCCCAGGCTGTCTTCCTGAGTGCTGGGGTCACAGTTGTTTGTCACTTTGCCCAGTCTTCTTGTCTACTTTGTTTGTTTGTTTGTTTGTTTTTGGTTTTGTTTTTGTTTTTTTTTAGACTGGATTTCTCTGTGTAGCTTTTGTAGACCAGGCTGGCCTTGAACTCCCAAAGATCCGCCTGCCTCTGCCTCCTAGAGTGCTGGGATCACAGGCTTGTGCCACAGCAGCCTGCTCTTCTTGTCTACTTTAAACTGTTACTTATATATTACTTGAACATATAATATAAATGCTATGCAAACCACAAGGGAGTAGTGGAAAATGCTCTGAGCAAACAGTGATACAGGGTGGAGCTAGATAGTGAGGGGCAGGATGGGGTTAGGACAGATGATGGACGTGCTGTTTTCTGAAGACGGAACAAGGTGACCTAGCTAAAGGATACTTAATCCGAGGCCTGTGGACTTTGCTGTTAGTCAGACCTGGTCGTTTGGTGCCTCTGTGCTCTCCATAACACTTGAGGAAGACTTAGTCAGCTCAGCCCAGTGAGGGCGTGCCTGTGGCACTGAGGCATGGCCGCATACAAGTGACTTTTGATGTCAGAGCTTGGGCCTGCGAAGGCTGTGTAGCAGGCTGGGCCACTCAAGCAAGCCCTGACAGTGGACTTTGCCCACTGTTTACCGAGGGCAGGGCTGTCCATGTCAGAGCACAGTGTGTTCCCCATGCCATCCCCTCCCCTGCTCAGGGATTTCCTCTTCCTGCCTCCTGGATGCTGTGGTCCCAGGAGGAAGGAAAAGGGCTGAGGAGGCTTGAGTCTGGCTCGATGGCTGTTCCCTGCTGTCGGTGGGAGCCTAACACCCCCCCACCCCCACCCCTGTGCTTCTTTACCAGGGTACAGACTTATCGGGGATCCAGGCAGGCAAAAGCGAGTTCATTCTCTTTTGGGGAATCCACTGGTTCTGTCTGATGGCTATATGAGCACACTGGGTCAGCGGATCCCTCTTGCCATGAGAATGTCTATAACCAAAGGAAATGAGGTCACCACTGGCTGGGTCAACACCACAGCACTGGCCCATGGTTGCCAGCGATGTGAGGTGCTGAGGGAGGATGGTTTGTTTGGGTGCTTGACTTTCAACCTGAGCTTTGGCCAGGGAAATTGACAATGAGGGAAAAATCAGTGTCCCATGGGATGTTCAGAGGTACAGGCCTCTCAGAAAGCGGACAGTTTCAGCCTAGTTTTTAACATAGTATACCTTAAGGTGCTTTCTAGGAAGTCATTTGTGCTAGTCTCATATGCCTTACAATGACTGCCTCAAAAACTGTCACAACACTCTTTGAAGTTTCTGGGGGAAACCAAGGCACCAAGAGGCTAAAAACCCATAAGGTTAGTAAAAGGTAGAAGCAGAGTTTAAGCCCAGGACTTGTGGACACCCAAAGCTCAGGCACCCCGTCATCCCACCCATCTCTGTAGGGCATGTCTTAGAGCCTCAAGTGCTTGTGAAAGCCATGGCTTGTTGGACAAAATTCTTGATTGTTAGGGCCAAAAGCTTCAGCGGGCAGAAGCGTGTGCTTCTGCAACCCTAATGACCCAAGTTGGGGGCCTAGAACCTGTTCCATTCCACAGCCTTGTCCCCTGACCTCCATATGTATACTCACACACACATCATGCACATAACACACACACAATAATGGTAATAAAGTAAAATGAAGTTTAAAACCTACTGATTGGAAGACTTAAGGCTCCCCTGGAGAGTTAGGTAGCAAACTGGAAGAGGCCACTCCAGGAAGCAGGAGCTTGGAGGTTACCAGGCTGCGTGCTAACATGTCCCTACATTGGGCCAAAATTGGGGAGACTAGGAGCTTAGCCAAGGGGAGGGGAGCTCCCTCCTGCCCAGCACCCCTAAACCGAGTCTCGAGTGTGGCTAGGACTGGTGGAAGTAAGACTTCACCTTTTGCCATGGGAGGCTTGAAAGCTCTCTGAGCACACGGTGACAGAGTCAGTGTTCAGAAAGATCATCCTGGAAATGTTGGTCTGGTGAAGAGTGACCGTGAGCCCTGGGAAGGAGTGGGCTGATTGCCAGGGGAAAGAGAGAGGGCTGCTGGGCAGCTGGCTGTGGTGGGCATCCATATCCGGCAGGCAGTAGCTGTGTTTTCACTATAAAACTCGGAGTTTAAAAGCCAAGGTTCCTGAGGCTTACTGGTCAACCTCCCCACCCCACACCTCCCTCCTTTCCTGCTCCCCCCTCCCAGTTACTGCGGCCTCCCTGCTTCATGGAAGTTTCCATTTGATCAGATAGTTAAGCATGGAGGCCAGCAACCTTGGGCAGGAATCTGAGCTATTCAAGTACTCTTCTAAAAGCAAATAAAATTGTTTTGCACAGATGTCATCAGACTCACACCTCAGCCTAGAATCTCAAGGCCTTCAGCTACATTCCACCTACATCCCCCACCAGGACCTCCCAATCCTTTCATCTTCTCTCCCTACAAGGGAAGTTCTCACCCACCGCCACCCCATGCACTCAGGCCGTGCAGCGCTGCACTGGCTGGTGTCCCCACCTGGCATATTACCCCCCCGCCACTCCCATCAGCACACACCTTTCTGCTTCCTAGGACTTCTGAGAACCTGTACCCACACTCTCAAGTTTGTGTTCATTCCACCAAAGACACTCAGGAGTTCTCATTCTGGTGGGGGTGTGGCAGGAGGAGGTAATTAATACAGGAAGGTTTGTGGAGTAGAAAGCCATTGGACCTAGGGGCAAACATGTCTCATAAGCCCTGAGGGCTAGGATGGTACAGCTGGAGTGTATCAGAAAAGACAGTGACACTTGCATCACGAGTCTCTCTAGGGGATGCCTTGCTCTCCAGGGATCTCTGTCCTCACCAGACAGTATAACCCAGTAGGAAAGGCAAGACTAGTCCCTCAGTAGCATCCTCCTCTTGCTCCTCTAGGCTGTGTGATCTCAGCCACTCATTTGTGCTGTTCACTGAAGACACAGTAATCCTGCCTAGCACTGGCTTGCTAATGTTACTGGAGATGCCACATGCGAAAGCCAGTCCCCGGCATGGCCTGGGGCACCTTCTAGCTTTTAGTGGGGCAGGCCTGTGCTATGCCTCTCCCAGACATAATGCACTTGACCTTCATGGAAGCACTTGGCCATGGAGTAGTGTCCCTGTTATTTTACACACACACACACACACACACACGCACACACACACACACACGCACACACACACCCCTCTGGCTGGCCTGCAGCTTTAGCTTATCCTCCAGTCACCCTGAGAGGTGCTGAGAACTCTTGTTCCTTTCCTTTCTCCTTCTCTTCTTCCTCCTCTCCCCCTCATTGGTCTCTTTTCAGTGAGGAGGCATGTACGACTTACAGCAGATGCACAAGTCCAAAAGTCTGGGTCAGTGAATCTTACCCTCCTACCCATCATCTCAGTTGAACCGTGATGCATTTCTGCCATGTAGAAGGTTCCTTTGCCCACCCCGAACCCCCGCCTACCACCATTCTTCAGACTTCTCTTGTTGTAGCTTAAGTCCCATCATTTGAACTTCACCCAGGATGTCTTCAGCTACTCTGAAACTGGGGCTCAGAGAAATGAAGCACCCCGTCCCAGGTACCTCAGCTTGTAAGTGACAAAGGCAGAGGAGAGCCCACAGGCCTGCTCACCTCCTGAGCTGGTTATGGGACACCAGGCCAGTAAGAATCCCTAAACCATAGTAGTGTGCCCACCGAGTGTTTCTTTTCTTTGAGGTGAGCTGATCCGTAGCAGCCCGTCAGCCTTTGAGAGCCGGCTCAGCCACAGCCAGTGGAGTCAGTCAGTCCTGGCAGCTCTGAACGGGCGGCTGTTGGTGAGGCCGCACCTGGGGTGGCAGGAAACTAGCTGGTCTGGAACATTTGCCTTGGACACAGAAGGCAGCCTTGCTGACCTCATCGGTAGGCGGTGCGGGCGATTGAACCATATACATCTTACAGCCAGGGGGAACAGCCAGTTCTGGTCTTACATAACCACCAGCCCAGATTGCCACAGGCCATGTATTTCTCCTCCCTTCGGGCACCTCAGCCCCTTTGTGCTGGGTGGCCCTTCAGCCCTGGCAGCTGACCACTCCAGTTCTTCTGGCTAGGAGACAGGGATCCATGCCTGGGAGAAGCCTCCCCAGGGGCAATGAGCTCACCTGAGCCACACCTGAGATTTGCCTCACTCTGCTGAGGTCATCTCCCAGGATTGCCAGGGAATGACCTCATCCCATAATCCCTCAGCAATTCGAGGAGGTCTAGGTTTACCAGCTGGGAAAGGTGAGCGCTGATGGAAGAGTCTCTCTGGGAAGGAAAGCCCTGTCCCTTGGCCACTGTTGAGTTAAGCACACAGCAATTTCCTCACTAGCGTGACGGTCCTTTGGAATTAAGGCTATGGTAGAAACAGGTGCTGAAGTCACAAGGGCAAAATCTCGCTGGGCAGAAGAGGATCCTCCTGACTTGAGTCTCCTGTGGCCTGTTCGGCCCTTTCCCACTGCTGGTTCTGTTCAATACCTGCCAGTACACTGAGCACTGTCTGTCCTTCCCTACATCCCTTACCCTGTCCTTGACACTAGATAATAAGGAGCCAAAGAGGAAGCTCTATAGCCCTGGAAAACTTGGGGCTTGAGATTCTAGCTTGGTTGTTTTCTGCTGTGTGCTCTTGAGATAGAACACCTCTCCTCTGAACCGTGGTTTCCTGGTTTTAAAATGGGAACAAGGACTTCGCACAGAGGAAAACAGGATGACGCGGATACATATATTTGACTTCCATGGTTAGGGACATCCCTCTCCTCCTTTGCCTAGCTTAATTCTCTAGGTGTTCAGCACCCTGGAAAGTAAGTTTATCTGTGGCTTTCATGTCCCCAGGGATGTATTTGTGGCTCCCACAAAGAAACATAATGTGGCTGTGTTCTTGAGCCACCCTTCTCTGTAATTAAGCAGAAGCTGTATCACATTAGATGGAGTCTTAGTAAAAAGAAGATGTACTTGCTGGGCCTGATCTGTTCTTTCCTAACAAGAGCCACTCACAGGGCTCCCTTGGAGTCCTCTGCTTGTATAACCTGTGAGCAGGACCCAAGGGATCTCACTTCTGTGGGCTATCTTAAGTGTTTGTTTATTGCTTTGTTTAAAGATAATTTTGTCAATTTAAAGTGTGCATGCGTGTGTGTGTGTGTGTGTGTCTATTTATGAATATTCACATGTGAATGCAGGTACTTGTGGAGGCCAGAAGAGGGCATTGGTTGCTGTAGAGCTGGAGTTGCAAACATTGTGAGCTGCCTAATGTGGGTGCTGGGAATCAAACCTGGGTCCCTGAGAGAGCAATAAGTGAGCTGTCTCTTCAGCCCCATTTATTTTATTTTTAACTGACAAAATGGGGCACAAGGTGATATTTTGATAGATTGTCAGAATACTAGTTCATCTAGTTCGTATGGCCATCACCTTAAATGTTTATGCTTTCCGTGAGAGAGGTTTAAAATCTCTTGCAGCTTATTTGAAGTAGCAGTGTGTTGTTCCTGTAGTCGCCGTGCCTGGGCAGTCGGACAGCAGGACTTCTGTCATCTGTAACTTCCTGTCTGTTGGCCAACATCCCTGGCCCATCCATGAGCTTTTAGCACAGCCCAGTCCATCTACTCCAACACTGCTCAGCCAAGTATCCTTTGAGGCCAGGCCTGGAGAGGGGCTTTCTCTTCCCCATGGGGAATTATCTGGGCAGCTAGCCTCTAAACTCGGCCCCTCTCCCTCCTTACAGCTTCTGCTGTAAGGGCCCCTGGCTTGGTGAGGAAGGAAAGATCTGGAACCATCCACTCACATGCCTCCCTTGGCCGATCCCCTAGCGTGTCATCAGCATGCCACCCCACCCCACCCCCGCCTGCTCCCAGCAGCCGTAGGTTCTGGTCCACTGTGGTCACCTACCATCTGGTCTCCTTGGCACATGGTGGCGCCTCCAGGCCTCCAGCCTGCTGAGGCACAAGCTTGCCTGTGTGGCTGTGCTCAGTGTTAAACCGGCTGCCTGAGCCATGTCACAGTACCACACTTCTTTGGCTCTCACAGTGCATCTGCCGTGACCCTCTTTTAGTCCCTCTGTCAGCCCCGGGGTCCTGCTGTGGGGTCCTTCCTCCTCCTGCTGAGACCATGCGTTTTCATCCTCTTAGAGACTTCCAGGCTTCCTTGTGGCACTTATTTAGGATCTGAGCTAGTCTGGTTCTGCCTATGACCAGGCTGTATCTGGCTCGACGCGGTTTCTCGCACCTGACAGGCAGTAGATGCGCTGTTGGTGAATGTGTGCTGCTGCTGTCCTGGCCCTGAGGCAGTGAGGCTGTCTGGGGCTGCCTGCCCTGTAACTCTGGTGATAGAATACTGATCTCATTGCTTGCCCCTAAAGTCTATGGTTGTGCTACTCTACATGCCACGTGGAACATGACAGATGTGGTCACTTGAAGGATGGGAATGGCTAGGTTAGCCAGACGGGCTACATGGCCTATATGAGGGTGCAGGAGGGAGAGAGGAGGGGCAGTGCTGTGCAAGTATGTGGTAAGCTTTGGTTAAGCCTTTGGCTTCGTGACACTTGATTACAGCAGCCCTAGGAATCCAGTACAGCCATCTGGCCTTGTTTGAGACCTGGACTCCTCCGGCCCCCCGTGACTTTATAAGGAGGAGCCTCAAAAGAGCAGGCAGTGGGTGCTGTGTGCCTGTTGGTGCCAGGCCCAGAGCCATGCAAGACCCTATTCCTCATTTTACTGTCTAGTATTGTTTTTTTGTTTGCTTTGAGATTTATGTTTTTAATCACATTTGCAGTGTTCTGCCTGCACACCAGCAGAGGGTACCAGATCTCATTATAGATGGTTGTAAACCACCATGTGGTTGCTGGGAATTGAACTCAGGATCTTTGGAAGAGCAGCCAGTGCCCTTAACCTCTGAGCTGTCTCTCCAGCCTCAGTCTAGTAGTGTTAATCCCCTTTCAGCTGATGGGTTTATGGAAGTGCTGGAGGCAGGATTTGAACTTGAATCTGGACAGATGTTCTTACCAGATGCCTCCTTCTTTCTCAGTAACTGCTCTCCCTCCTGGTAAAGCCGTGCTGGAGAGTTCTAGCTCTTGGGACCTGGACATATGCATGCTCTTGTCCCCACATGGGTCTCTGGGTCATTGAACACTGGCCACCAAGTGAGGTGGCCCCTGGCTGCCCATCCCCTTTGGGCAGGGTTAGTGTCTGTGTCTCAGTCTAGGTTTCTGCGCTTGTCTGTCCCTCAGGGTGAATGAGCTCTACGTCGATGACCCAGACAAGGACAGCGGAGGCAAGATTGACGTCAGCCTCAACATCAGTTTACCCAATTTGCACTGTGAATGTGAGTATTCCGAACAGCCCTCTGTTTCAGCCAGCCAGCCTGCAGGTGATCTGTGTCCAGACACGGTGAGCCGCCCGGGGCAAGCTAAATACATGCCACCAGCCGAAAGGCACATGTGGCCTGTGACAGCCCCACTTTTTTTTTTTTTTTTTTTTTGAGGTAAATATAATTAAACATGTACTGGGAGGTCTTCGGGATCAACGACATCTCATGCACCTCTGCAGAGCAACCATAAGTGCTCTGGCACAGGTGGCAGAGTCTGTCTGGTTGGTTAAGCCTAAGATCCTTGAGCAGGTGGCTTGTGGAGAGCAGATGGGACTAGGCCAGGCAAGAGGATGAGCCCAGATGTGTGTGCAAGCTGAGGCCTGGTCTGAGGCTGACCTCCCCACATGCTCAGGAGTGTGGTAACACCATAAAGCTGCCTCATCTGGCAGCACTGGGGCCAAGGCTGTTATTCTCCCTGCCGGTGGCTGGTGGCCACAGGACGGTTCCTACGGGAGTTGCATGACCTCTGGAGCAGTTATGATGAGACGCCAGTTGTGCAAGCCCTGGCCTGCACAGTCCAGCTGCAAAACCCCGGGGCACACTGTCAGCGAGAGGATTCCCTGGCATCTTTCTTTTTAACCGCGAATTCCTTTTGTTTACTATTTTAATCAAGATAGAATTATTTTTTTTTTTATAACAACAGAATGAAAGCACAGCCAGACTTTTGGCTACTTTACTGGGTTCTTTTTCCTACCTTGCTACATCACCCCTTTCCCTTTCAACTCCCAACACTAGGCGGGAGAGAAAGAAGGATAGAGTGGAAAGAGGGTGTTATTATCGTTAGACTACTTCCTGCTGACTAGGAGCGTTGAGTTCCTTGGGACAAGTTTGATCTTCGATGTCAGGATATCTCCAACCAGCAACGCAGCAGCCAGCAAGAGCAGCAGGAGCAAACAACAGACACGCCCTTGGAGCTCTGACATTTATCTCCTTTCTCAAGAGTCCCCAGAATTCTAAACATAAACTATCCTCAGCTGGCAAAATCAAGCTCCTGCTAGAGCACGAGGCAACTCATAGTCAGCTGCTGTGGACACTCTGAAGCAGCCCCACGGCCCAGACCTGGGCTTAAAACAAAAACATATTCACACTAACATTTCTGTGGTTTTGTTTTGTTTTAATTTTCGATACCAAAGTCTGATTTGGAGGCTGACCCCGCCTCCTTTGCTCAGATGAACCTTGGCTGTGGTCATCTCAGCGTCCCCTTTGGCACAGAGGGCTTAGTAACCATTACCAGAGGTTCCAATGAGATGGTGCTAACCATATTGGCAATGAGTTATCGCCTTCATAATGATGGTTCAAGCCATCCCTCAGCCCCACTGGCTCTGCGGCCTAATGTAGCGTGTTCAGCCTCCTCCTACCCCTCCCTTCCGATCACAGGATCTGGCTTAGGAGCACAGCCCGCAAGGACAGAACATTGGGTGGGCCCAGACAGACAGGGAGACATTCAGCTCTGTTCCTGCTTCTGGTGAGAGTGACATCACAGCTTTGAGCCCACATTGGGCCCAGGGCCAGGGAACCTGTTGAAATAGGTCACTTTTATTTATTTTTATGTTTTCATTTTTCTCTCTCTCTTCTTCTTAGGAAAATAGCTCATCTGGCAGCCTCTTCTTCAGGGGCTGGTTGTAGCTCAGAAGCAAGGAAATTCTTAGTCAGGCCAGAGGATTAGACCGGCAAGGGCTGGAAGGATGTGGCTATAGTCTCCGTCCCAGGCCCAGACAGCGTGACTTTGGACAGGACAGGTCCCAGTCCGTGTGCTGTGCACCCTGTGGGTCCTGCCAGCTCTGCAGGACTATGTCTTGAACACGCTGGAGCCCAGCATGTCAGACTTTTCTTTCAAAGCCGACAGGGCCGGGTGTAGCTTGGTGGTTTGCCCAGCATGCTCAGGACCCTGCACCACTGACACAAGAAGACTCTCAAAAATGGTAAACACAGAAATGCCCGTTCATCTTTGCATCTCTGGAAAACCCAGAGAAACAGAGAGAGGAAATCACCCATAACTCCGCCACCCGATGACAGGGTCTGTGGACATTCTGACATCAATCTGTCCCCTTGGCTTTTCTCCTGTGCATTCTGAACATGGCTGAGGTCATACTATAGGTACTGTGTCATATTCTGCTTTCAAAAATTATATACATATTCTTAGACTGGGGTGTAGGGTTAGAGTTAGGGCCTGGTGTATTCAGGCCCTGGGTTCCATTCCCAGCACTGTAAATGTTTTATGACAATAACAGTATTCATTACATACCTAATAAAGGAGTTATTTTTCAAGGTACACCTTCAAATATAGAACTGTAGCTCAGTGGTAGCATGCTTACTTAGCATGAGTTGATCTTCGGTACACAGGGAAATATAGCTTGTATGTCTTTAAAAAACATGTAAGTACCACTTTGTGATCCTTTCTGTTGTTCCTGTTTGTCATTGTCTCCAAAGCAGCCTGTGCTGACAGTGAAGACCTCTTTTTCCTCTCCATGTTTGTATCCGTAAACATAGTCACTCTGTACCTGCAGTTTTCGTACTCACAGATTAAACAGCCATAGGACAAAAAAAAATATTCAGAGAAAAAGATACCTTGCCTCTGACCGAACATGCACAGACTTCTTGCCTTGTACTTACTTCCTAGACAACATGGCACTGGAAATCACTGCGTTGTCATTTTGTTAGTGTAAAATGCCAGAGAGCACTAGCATATGAAGAGAAAGGTCTACGTGGGCCCAGGGTTGCGAGTTTCAGCCTGTGGTCAGTGGGCCCATTGTTGTATATGGTGATGGGGGTGTGGAGCGGACAGATCTGTTCCCCTCAAGTCAGAGAAGCAGAGGAAAGAGGACAAAGGGCAGTCATTTTACTGTCCCCGTTCAGGGGCACACCCTGATAACACCTAGGACCTCCCGCTAGACACCTAAAGGTTCACCACCGTCCTGAGGCACCATAGGCTGAGGTCCAATGCTCCATTACGTGGACCTCTGGGGGAACTGCAGTCCAAACAATGGCAGCTATTTACATGGCATTTGCATTGTGCTTGGGCCACGTGGATAACCCAGAGGACGCTATGTCTGGAATGCAAATACCCATCCATTTTACAGGAGGAACATAAGCATCCCAAGACTTTGGTACCCGAGGAGACGTGTGTATATGGTTGTGTAGCCTGTTGGCTTTCTATTTTCTTCTCAGATAACTAGACCTCTACGTGTCAGAGGACTTTTGTGAAGTTTCTCCCCCAACATCCAGCTTTCCTTAAATTACTTACACTCTCAGTGGAGCTAATAACCGGCTATTTCCCCAGCCAGGCCTACGGGGAATCATTTGCCTGTGTTAGGATATTG
Organism: Meriones unguiculatus; assembly: GCF_030254825.1. NCBI lineage: Eukaryota > Metazoa > Chordata > Mammalia > Rodentia > Muridae > Meriones > Meriones unguiculatus. The sequence continues at coordinate 37,473,389 of NC_083359.1, forward strand.
AGACTGGCTGGGTTCCAGCAGACTGCCTTTGGACAGGCCCAGAACAAGATACTGTGACTCCTGTGCAAGCTCTGTTGCTTCTCAGTTGTGAGCTCTTTGTACCTCAGTTTCCCCTGATGTTGGCTGGGGAGTTATATCATCATCTGCCCCACAGGAAATGTCCAGGTACTGTGTTCTTACACAACTCTCTTCAGCTGAGGGTCCAGCACACAGTAAGAACTGTTCATGTTTCCCACATCTTCGCAGCGAGCTTGTGACAGAAGAAGCTGAGCCATAGGAAGGTTAGGTAGCTTGCCTCTGGACCAAGGGTCAGCCTCTCCACTCCTGCCAGGTAGTGTGTTCTCCGTGCTCTGCCTCACATCGCAGAGGAGACCCGATCTGCCAGCCATCATCATTTTGACAGGCACTCGAGTGGTTCCTAACTGTCCGGCTAAACTGTTCCTAAGTTTCCAACAAGGCCGGCTGGAGTGGCCTTTTGCACACATCCAAGCATGAGTGACTCTGCAAGCTGGCCTCAAGTGGAACTGTTGAGTCAGGCAGGGGTTGCTTGCATTTCTTTAGCTTTCCCATTACAGGCCAGTGGCATCATCCGTGATGGCCATGTCACATGTCCCTCCACACTGGCTGGCACATACTTCCCTACACCCACTGAGGGACATATTCGTTCCCATTTTCCCTTTCTGTCTGGTTGTCTTTAAAAGAGCTGTTCTTTCTCTGTATCAAGTCCCCTCTGGCTTCCCTGCCAGGAAGCTTGCTACATTCCCATGGTGGATAAGACCATTCCGCCCTGGGACCATCTCACGGACCACAGTAGAGCAGCCTGCTCATCGTTACAATGCAGAAGCTGAGCCACAGTAAGGCTACAGTGCCATGTTGGAGTCAGGACTGGCATTGGGGGCTGCATTCCTCCCGTGTGTGAGCTAACAGACCTCCTAAAAGGGCCAGTGCTCCTGAAGGCTGCAGCCTGACTATCCCATGATGGCATCCCGTGCTTAGGCTGGTTCATGGGACTCAGTAGTTAATAGATACTGAGTAAAGGAAGGTGCGAATGAAAGAGAGATAATAAAGAACGAATGAAAGCCTGAACCTGTTCACCCAGTGACCCCAGACCGTGATGCGCTAAGAGTACCAGCGCTGCTGAAACGCTTGTCACATGCCGTGCTGAGCATTTGCCGTACCTCCTAACCCTGATGCACATACTCTTCCAATGTTCATCACCTCATCCTTCAGAAAAGTAAACTGAGGCATTGAGGTTAGTGATACCTCAATGTGACCTCTCAGTCACATTGCTGAGAGGCACAGTCCAGATCCAGGTGGCCAGAGAGGCGGACCCCCCACGGTCCCTCTTACCCCACTGCCTTCCTTTGGCCTTGCATATAGCTGAGTCACCCTGGACCCAGCATCCTTGGCTGGTCTAGTACCTGCTTCTTCCTAGCTCTTCCTCCATCTCTAGCCTTAAGCAATGGTAGGGGGTACTGTGACTCTAGGGGTAGGCGGAACTATTTTAGGCGCTGTAACTGGGAGGGTGTGGACTCTTTTAGGTGCTGTGACTCTGGGGAATGGGGCTGTTTTGGGTGCTGCGACCCTGAGCGGGGACTGCTGTTTGGGGTGCTATGGCTCTTAGCCAAGCAGCCCCTTCCTCCTCTGCTGGCTGACTCTCTGTGTAGCCTGGGTTTCCTAGGCTTCATGTTCATGGAGGGCTAAATGGGGCTTCTGTAGAAGCAGGCTGGTCCCCACTCTGCTTGGCTGTGGGTGACTGCTCTCTTTGGCCCCCACAGTGGTCGGGCTTGACATTCAGGATGAGATGGGGAGGCACGAAGTGGGCCACATCGACAACTCCATGAAGATCCCACTGAACAATGGAGCCGGCTGCCGCTTCGAGGGCCAGTTCAGCATCAACAAGGTACAGAGGCGTTGCCTGGGCCCTTATCCCTCTCCCTGCCCACTTGACCCCAAGAGAACCCTTATCAAGCTGAGAATCAGCACATGACTGGGAAGGCTCTGGACTCCCTGAGATTTCAAGGTGGGTTCAGAAAGGGCTGCTCCTTGCTAGAGTGGAAATGAGAACACAAGGCTTCCAGTCCCAGTTCCTCCTCCTCTCCAGCAAGCAGTGGCCCACAGGACACATGAGGTTACAGCCATGATGGTAATAATGCCACAGCGGCATCACCTACGCCACAAAGCTCACGTGCAGTAAATGAGTTCACTCCAGGTCTGTAATGTGCACATTGTATCAGAGATGGCTATAGTTGGATATAGGCAAGTGTGGACAGGTGAGTGGGTTTCCAAGGCAGATGGAGATGGACAGTCAGACCATGTCCACCGGTGTCTTACATCTCATCGGCTCAGTGTAGATAGTCCCCTTTGTGAGCTATGTGGGGATGGAGTAGAGGAGGCCAGGAGCTGAAGTGGGAAAGGATTCAGAATCAACAGGACTTAGCTGTGAATTGGGAGTGGCAGGTAGAGCAGCCACACACTCAAAGACCCTGTTACATTCCTGCTTCCACAGCTGGTTTGCAACAGTGAAAGCTTGGGAAGGAGGGGCTCTGTGGGAGAGGACTGGGACTCGGTCCTTTAATTCTGGTCCGTTCCCTTCCCAGAAGTGTCTTAAGCTGCGATTTGGAGATGTGTTTTTTTGGATTGAAGAGAGAGTTTTGGGCAACAGGCCTTCCTGTAGGAGTCAGCAAGCAACAGTGATGTGGGAAGTCATAGGTTTAGTTTGGGGCCACTCCGAGTGGGGACCCCTAGTAGAATTGCCTTGTGAGTACCAGGGAGGCATAACCTGGGGCTCCACCTCCAGCCTCCTGAAGCCCTCTCAAGACTCCAGACACCAAACACTAAGGATCCCAAGGTCTCCCAGGGAGAAGGTGAGAGCCTTGTTGTAAACCTGGGGTCCTCTAACCCCCTGAAACTGTACAGATTTAGCTGTAAACACCCCAAAGAATGTGGATTAAGTTCCATTTTTTTTTTAACTAGGCTCTAACTCTAATTTAGCATCTCCTACAGCAGTTAACACAATAAAAAACCAAAGGAGCGTTAGCCACACCAGTGACTTTGTTCCTGGAAGCTGCTGCTGTCCACACTACATCAGATTTGTAAAGACTTTCTAGGTACTGTACACACATCGCTTCGCTGATGATGAAGCAGACACTGTGGGGAACGGGCGATCCCCCTGTGGGAGGGCTGTGAGGAAGGTGTCTGAGATGGTGGTTGAAGACACTGGGCACGTGTGTACACACATGCACCCTTCGCAGTTGTAAGGTGTGGTCACCTTCGTTTGAACAGGCACGCTCCTGGCAACGCAGGTGGGACACCACCTGTGTCTCGGCGAACATGTCTTCTGCCCGCTTGGGTGGGCTGTGTTGTGGATCCCAGCTGGCTCTGGGCGGACTAGAGCTTTTCCTCATCAGACCAGCTTACGTTCAAAAGGCCGAGTCGGGTGTCCTGGCTAAGGGTTCTGAGGGTCTCAGTGCATCCAAATTCTGGTTCCCTCGTCTGTAAAGGGGAGGTGGTATTGTAAATACCAGCTTCATATGATCAAATCAAACACATAAAGTGCATCATGAAGTGGTGACTGGACAGGCAAGGGCGCCCTCTCTTGCCCTGCCTCATAGCCCACCGTTAGGCATTTGCCCTGCTCTTGTTAGCCTGTGCTCACCATCACTTTGGTGTGTGGCCAAAGTATGGCCCCCACATGTGGACAGCAGACATGCAAGAAACCAAGAGGGTGACGAGGGCATCTTTGGAAGGGCTCTCCGGCTCTTGGGCTGTGGCCACTATTCAGTGGATCCTTGCCTGGCTCTTAACTAGGTCTGAACCCAGGCGCGCTGGCCACTGGGCCCTGAGCCCTGCCTGTGGCTCCAGCTTTTCACATCTGTATTACAAATGCTATTGAGCAGAGTGGCCATGTTTTTCCAGGTTCAGCCTGGACTGCTGTCTGCTCAACCCTTTGGGGAATGCGGAGACCCTTCTGGCAGCGCCCACTCTGCACTGTTGGGGTCTTGAGCCTCTGAGGAGCTATCATTAAGACAGTGAGTGTGACAGCCTGCCATGAGGTCAAGGAGGGCAGCTGTCCCTCCCTGGTCTCCTGTCATCAGACACTGACTTGTACCATGGCCCCTTTATTTATCCCATCAGATGCCCTGGCAGCCCCCAGCAACCCAGACTGAGCCTGCCTAACTAATCATGGCTGCCCCTGAGAGGAAGGCAGAGGGGAGCAGGTGGAGCGGGGAGCTGACTGCAGCTATATATTTTTAAAATCCATCGAAGACGCTGACGTAGCTGCCTAAGTCACAGGCTCTAAAAGCGTCGCTCTCCGCTCCATCGGCTCAGCGTGTGCCAGTGTGACTCAGATCCCTGTGATGGGTTTGGTGTGGAGTGGAGTGGGTTACTGAGTCACAGCCTCGAAGGGCTGGCAGCAGGTGGCAGGTACCCAGGAGCCAACCTTCTCCACTCTCAGCCCTGGGGACAGAGCCCCCAACCCCAAGGCTGTCTGTGCCTGTGGCCTGGCCCACTGCCCAGAACACCCAGCAGGATGTGTCCGTCTCAGGACTTCTGATTGTATCCTGTAAAGGCCTTTTCTTCTGCGGCCCCCTCTGGTGCTGGAATGGATCCCAAGGCCTTGTGTATGTGAGGCAAGGCGCTCTTTCTGACGTAGGCACTGCATCCCCACTGAGCTGCGTCCTAGTCCTGTGCAGGTTTTGTAATGGAAATAAATCCAGGTACTACTTACACTGTGAAAGGAAGCGTGAAGTTGTTTTTAGAAGCAGTGGCTTTTCCTCACAGCCTGTTGTTTGCTCATCCCAGGCCCCTTCTGTGTGAGTCCTGGAGCGTGCTCAGCCCACGTGCCTCTGCACCTCCTGTCATTCCAAAGACGTCTATAGGCACCATCCCCATATTCTGGAGGAGAAACCAAGCCACGGAGTGACAGCTGGGCTTAAGCCCAAGTGCTAAGTGTGGAGAATCACTTTCGATGGGTCCCTGAGGCAGGCGGTGCTGATGGCTCTGCTCTCTCTAGACCTTCCTGAACTGGCAGTCATGTGCTGCCTCAGACTCCCTGGGCTGCACGTTCCTGCTGAAGACCCTCAGCCCAGTGCCTGAAACAGAGCACCCACAAAAAGCCCCTGAGGAGCAGTCACATGCCAGGCTGTAGCCATGTCCCTCCCTCCCTGGCAGTTGGAATAAGAATGACTCCCGGGTTTTCAGTGTGGCAGTCAGGATTTCAGCTAACGTGTCCTGCGCCTGCCTGCTTTCGCTTTCCCTGTTACCCTTCCACCTTGATCCCCTTCTGTCCAGGGCTTTCCTGTCCCTCAGGCTTACTTGTACTTGTCTCTGCCCTGAGGCCTTGAAATAAAGCTGAGGGTCCTCCCCTGCCTGAGCATAGATCTAAGGGAGGTGGGGAAAACTTAATGGACCAGCCTTCCAGGAAGAAGTGGCAGGCACAGAGGGCCCTCCAGAGGGCTGTGCAGGACACTGTTCCCAGTGGTGCAGGGAGGCCAGTGAGGCTGAGGGGTGAGTAGAGCAGAGAGTGGTGTTGATGAGCCATAGGGAGTAGGACCAAGTGTGTACCCAGCTGGCCAGAGTACACTGAAGGAGCATGTGGGCTCAGCTGGGTCGCTCAGTTTTTCCATTGCCGTAGTGAAATACTGAGGCAATAATGAGTAAAGATTTATTTAGTCCTCGAGGCTGAAAGTCCAGGATCAGGTGCCCATCATTTGGGCTCTGAGGACCTCTAAGTGGATGATGTCACGGTGGTGGATACGTGAGGGAAAGGATCGTGAAGGAAGGATGGCGTTGTTGGGACAGGAAGCCAGAGAGAGGACAGGCCAGCCTTGCTCTCTCAAAAACCAACCCAGGCCCCGCGGGAAGCGTATCGATCCCTTCTGAGATCGGTGTCCCTCGGTGACCTAAGGCTCACCACCCCCAGCTAGAGGTCCAGTGAGGGCCACAACACCAGCGCTTGAACCCTTGTATGCTATACTACCTTCAAAGAGCAGACTGACGGCCACAAGCCTTAGCAGGCTTAGGGCTGAGGGGTGGCAGGATCCAAGATAGGATTTAACACCCATTCTCTCCCAGCCCTGGGGCAGGGTCTGTATGGGGAGCAGCAAGGGTACAGGGTAGAAGCTCCTCAGATCCTCTGCAGAGACCTTGGGTAGGGAAGGTGATGGCGTGCAAGGCTACCATAGTAAGTCTGTCTGTGGTGATGAGGCCAAACTGGAGCAGGTATGAGCTTGGTTTAGAGCTCAGGGAAGTCATTTTGGTCCGCTGGCTCAGAGGGCACCCCCACCCACCGTCGAGCCAGCAGCCTTGAATCCACAGAGATGGGCGGAGACTGCTGTCGTTTTGAGTCCGGGCTCTGTGTCAGGTGTCCACATGGGCACCTCGTATGCACTCTTGCCAACCCTGGGTTGTCCCAGATCCCTCTTCTGGTAGTTTCTGCAAGTGTACCAGCCTTCCTCAAAGTCATACAGTGAGAAACGCTGCAAGCCAGAGTCCCAGTTCCAGCGTGTGTCCTACGCCAGTGCCCCAGGCTGTGCATAGACCACACGGCCCTTGCAGCCAACCCCCTCGCTCAGCCACCAAGATACATGAAACCTCCCTTTCTCCCTCCAGGTTCCCGGCAACTTCCACGTGTCGACACACAGTGCCACCGCCCAGCCTCAGAACCCGGACATGACACACATCATCCACAAGCTCTCCTTCGGGGATACACTACAGGTGAGTGGGGGTTGGGGGGGGTGCGGGCACAGGGGGACATGGCTATGGCGCTCCCCGCTAAGGGTCACCCACATGGAGTTGTGTCTCACTTGACTCCTCTTTGTCACGTCTTCTGAGGATGTAGCTACGGTGTCACATGCCGCATAGCAGACTTAGATGCTGAGGCTGGGACCTGGGCCTGGGAGGGAGGGGAACTCCAGTTGCACTCACTCCGTTCATAGCTGTCTGTTTTCTGTTGCTGTCACTGAGCAGCACAGGCTGGGTGGTAGTTAATGAGCAGAAGTTTATTTGGTTCACAGCTCCGGAGGCTTAGAAGTAAAAGCCAGCATGGTACTATGGGGAGAGCTTCCCTCCTGTCGCACCACACACATGGCCAGGCTCATGATGGGCGGTGTTGACACAAGGCCCGGACAAGGCAGCACCGGACACATTACCCTCTCCCGCCACACCCAAGCCTTCATTGTTATATTAACGGACCCTCAAGCTGACTTAGAAAAACTAATCAGCATTTATCCGTGACCCCAGAATGACATGTGTAGACATGAAATGCCAAAGGCCTGAGTCACCAATGAGGGCTTCTGTCTCTGTTGGCTGAAGGAGGGAGCGGGAAACTGGGTTTGTGTGAGGAGGGCCTGTGCTAGGGTGATGAAGGGGTGCTGAGGGAGTGACGCCACTGCCTCACCAAACATACATGTGTTGTGAGAGGAAGGATCCATGAAGCAAGGCTGTAGGCAAGGAGGTGAGGAGCTGCCTCGGAACCAGAGGACAGCAGCCCCCCCCCAACTCCGCATGAGTATACAGAGGTTTTTTCTTAGTTTAGAGCCATGTCAATCTGCCCACTCAAAAAGCACTTATCAAACACCTACTGTGTGCCGCGTCTTGGCACATGTTGGTCAGGCTGAGGGTGGTCCCTGGTGGTGTGATTCCTCCAGCCTGGAGGGAACACCACATCTCCATCCTCCGGATCAGACACCAAGTCTTCACACTTCCTTCCCAACACAGCAAAGGGACATACTCTCCTTGAGTGGGGTCAGCCTGAGGGCGAGGTCCCTCACCTGCTGCTCCTAACGCATTCTTCTCACCTGCTGCTCTGATCTCCCCTCCTTCCCTCTCCCCTGCGGTCCTGTGGGCCTCTGGCCCAGTCTCCAGCTCAGTCCTTTGCAGAGTCTGCTTGCGTGGCCCACTTTGGGCCTTCTTCCAAATCGGTATCAGTGGTCCCTCCTCCCAGAAGCCCTTGTTAACTGGGCTCAGTGGCTGGATTGCCCTTCATGAGCAGATAGATGATCCCTGGTCAGTCCCCACAGCCAAGGCCAGGCTTGAGGTGGCCGCCTCCTAGGGACCATCTCTCACTATGCTTCTCTGCAGGTCCAGAATGTTCACGGAGCTTTCAATGCTCTCGGGGGAGCAGACAGACTCGCCTCCAACCGTGAGTATCCCAACATAGAGCAACTGCCTCCCCCAGGAGTCCCCACGCCGCAGGTGGCATGGACCAGGGTAGCCAGAGGGGCAGAGGGGTCAGTCAGGTACTTGCTACAAGCCAAGGTCATATCCTCACACCATTCCCCTCCCACAGGGGAACGTGCCCTGGGAGGTACACAGACTCATTTCCATCTTCCGGAAAAGGAAAAGAGTAGCCCGGGCCCAGGGATCGCAGCCCTGGACTAGTGCTAAGCTCCGACTCCAGTGGTTGTCACTGTTGTTAATCACTGCTTTGCCATTGTCTTTTGAGGTGGTAATCACCTGAATCCCATAGAATGGTAGCAGAATCAGAATTCACTCTGTGAGAACCAGCTCCATAGGTGGCCGGTGCCGGAAAACAGCCGTCCCCTCCTCTCTCCCCTTCTGCCCAAACCTCTCTTATCTACCATTGGCTCCTTCCAAAGTATTAGAGAGCACTGAATCTCCACTCAGGGCCAAAGAGTGCACACACATACCTCTGTTTTTATACATGCCCCTACGTGCATGTGCCTGCGTGCACACACACAGAATGCTAAGAAAAGTAATGTTCTCTGGGTCACTTTGAAGAACCATATTAGGATTAGCCTTACTGTGTGGGCAGGGACCTGCATCTTGGAAAGTGGGAAGCTTCTGGCCATGATGTCTCAGGCCTGTTTGGCAGTCAGACACCAAATGCATGTTGATCAGGCGCAGTACCAAGTTCTAGAGACAGGAAGGTGACTGAACCAAGCAAATAGCCTCTACAGGCTTCCATTCTGTGCTGTTGACTTGGAAAGATGTTCATGGTACCTCGTCCTGAGAAGCCCCAGGTGGTTCCACGAGGACATCTGGCATGTGATACTTGAGTGGGAATGTAAACTGGTTTTCTGTACACAGTAGAAAGAGGTTTTCTTTTTCTTTTTTTTTTTTTTTCTTTTGTGACTACCTATGTTTTATACAAATAACAACAAGAAAAAAATATTACAGTTGTGGTTTTTGCTGTGAGGCATTCATTCCTTCAAGCTGTATCCCTGGATGATAGGAATTTGAGACATGTACTTCAAGGTGGTCTTTGGTCTCCTGGTTTAGGTATAGATGCTAGGCCACACCTAGGGGTCTCCAGGGATGAGAACCGTGGTCATCAGCCTTTGATCCCAGGTGACCCTGGTGCTCAGAACCCTGAGAGCCACTGTGGGCATGAACAAGAGGCGTTGAATCCTCTAGGCTTAGCTCAATGGCTACAGGGCTTTCCCCAAGTTTCCTGGGGTGAGGGGTTAACTCGATTCGAGGAGTGCTATCCTCTCCTGAGGAGACAGCAGGGCCAGGACTGGTCCGGGGCAGGAGTTCTCTCTGGGCCCACCACCCTTATACAGGAATCTGAATCTGACCTGCGGGGACCAGCTTTAGAACCCAGAAGGCTAAACTTCCATGCAATTTTAGCTCCATTTTAGTTTTCAGTCCAGGGTACTAGAAGGTATAAAAGGGATGGATGTTGGACCTTTAACAGCATTCCAAAGCCCCTCAGGGTTCAGTGCTTGCCTGGGGAGGCTGTGGCAGCTCTGGTTCCGGTTACCTCATGCTTATCAGTAGCTGATTGATCCATTCTCCATTCACGCCTTTGTCCAGTCATCCTTCTGTTCATTCATTCATCCAGCAAGATTTGCCACTGTCTGCCCCGTACCAGGCACCATGTAGGAATGTAAAACTTAGCCCCTGCCCTCAGCATCTTCCCCCATCCTGGCTGGGAGGAGAGGAGAGAGCTGGGTAAAAGGGTCATGTTGAAGTATTATAAGGCTGGAGGATCAGCAGTTTAGCCAGATCCTTGGAAAGAAATTGACCAGATTTCTTTGTTGTTTGTTTTTGCAGTGCTAGGATGGAAGCCAAGGCCATGTTTACACTAGGCAGGTACCTGCCCCCTGAGCCAATCCCCTGGGATTGATCAGTTCTTACAGAGTTCTTTCTGGAAGGTTCTTTTCATTTTTCTTCCTGAAACCCGGAACCCAGATTATTTTAAAAGTAAAAGCAACACAGACAAATACCCTTAATGAAATGGGGTCTTCTCAGAATTCTACCTTTCTCCCTAGAAAATTTCATGGGGTGTGAGTAATGTCGGGGTTAATGTGATTTTTACCAGCCCTCTCTAGTCTAGGTGAAGATGAAACTGAAGCTGCTCCATTTCCTGGAGATCTTTCTAGATAATTCTGTATGTTCACCCATTGAAGACACTGTGCTCCTTGGCAGGCCTAATTCACAGGCACATGCTGATCTGTGGCTTGGATTTGGGAGAACATACCTTCTCGGCACCCCTCTTTAATGGCTGTGATGGCTCAGAATGTTATATGTTATGGAATGCAGATGTGACGATCCCAGCATTTGGAATTGCTTAGGCCTCCGCATTCCAGAGAAGAGGAAGAGGGGAAAGGACCCTGCCATGGCAGGAGGACCTGAGCTTGGGATTACATGCAGAGCCGCCTGCCCGTCAGCGCCCAGCCCCCGTTTCATCTTGTTTTGTATTCCCTGCAGCCCTGGCCTCCCATGACTACATCTTGAAGATTGTGCCCACCGTGTATGAGGACAAGAGTGGCAAGCAGCGCTACTCCTACCAGTACACAGTGGCCAACAAGGTGAGTGGGCCGCGATGGGCTGGCATTGCACTTGCGCCCTCTGCTGGCTGAGAGCATAGGCGATGACCCGCACAGTCCTCCGAAAGGAATTTCATGGGGTTGAGGAGGTAGGTAGTCCTACCAGACTCATTCTCTAGTCTAGGGGAAGATGGAATACTCAGTTCTTGCCACAGTGGTGGCCTCAAGATACAGGGGACAAACAAGGAGATAAGGTGTGATTTGTTCGAAATAGGCAGAGGGCCATCCCTAAACATCCCAGGCCTGCCATCTTCTGGTCCTGGTTTCCTCAGCCTCCTGCTTATTTATCATCAGCACATGGTAGAGGCTTTGGATCAGCCAAGGAGGTATATCATGATGGCTGTAGAAGTCCCAGGACTTCAACACTCTAAGAGACAGACAGGTCTTCTGGGAAAGAGAGGGACATCAGAGCCAAAGAAATGAGATGACCCAGCAGTTAGTGGCTTGGGTCTCTCCAGAAACAGTGCTGCCAGCGGAACATAAGAGCTTAGAATAGGTTTCCTGTTTGCCACCAGACACTCCTGTTTCTGATGTCGCAAGGCTACCCCCAAGTCCTTAGTAAATGATGGACTGTTTGTCTCACTTAACTGCCATCATGGCGGAGGTGAGCGTTATCATATCCTGAATACTTCGGAACTAGGCACACCCAGCTCCCTGCCCCCATCACTATTTTCAGTCACTATAACTGCCCTGGTATGGGAGCTGTTGTCCCCATTTTACATGTTGGTCACTGAGCAATTGAAAGGTAGTTCCAGGGCTGGATAGTTGCAGCGAAGGGATTAGAACCAGGTTCCTTTTGGGCTCCAGAGCCAGAGCCCCAGGTTGCTCACCCACTCAGTCTGAAAAGAGACTGTTTGGGCTTGCCCACTTGGGAAGCCTCTCAGTGATGGGTCCCTCCACTCTGATTCCCTCTGATCCTTAATTCTCTCTCTCTCTCTCTCTCTCTCTGGGGAGTCTTATTTCTTAATTCTCTATTTCACAGAAGGTGTCTATCTTATTCCCTTCTCTTCTTAGGCTACATTAAAGTCCTAAGGCTAGGTAATATATAAAGAATAGAAGTTGATTTATCTCATGGGGTTGGGAAGGGGAAGTCAGCTCAGCCCCAGCCTGTGGTGGGCCTTCTTGCTGTGTCATCCCACAGTGGCGGGCAGAAATACGAACGTACTAACTTAGGAACATCTTCCTCTTCTTACGGGAGAACTAATGCCGCCCTTAGCAACCCCTCTCATGGCCTCATCTAACTTAATCGCTTTTCAAAGGTCCCACCTCTAATTACCACTAATATATACTTATGGGTTCAGTCCCTTGAACTACGGAAAAAGAACAGGGTAAATTTAGATGAAGTGGAGTTACACTTCCTAGCGTGCACGGGGCTCTGGGTTCAATCCCCAGGACTGCAACAAACAAATGCGTATGAGTTGGGGGGGGGGCGCTTTTACACCATTGTACTCATTGTAACCCGAGTGCCACCACATCTAAGCCGGAAGCATGGGGGGCTCAGGACCACACTTCCCTATTCCAGCTCAGTCACTGCTGTTTCCTTGTTTATAACAAGTCCATGGTAGTTACTTCGCAGGATTGCTGTCAAGTGAAGCAACGCTTTCAGAAAACGCTCAGCCTGCAAAGAAGGCTGGGGTAATTGGTGCTTACTGCTGCCTTTTATTATTATTATTATTATTCTGTTTCTCACCCCTCAGCTCTGCTCTACCCCAGACAATCACCCTGCCCTCCCAGCTCTCCCAGGGGAAGCTGAATTTCTCTGCTCCAGGCTTCTTCCCTCAAGGCTCTGGTGGCTGGAACAGCTCACTCAGCATTCCCTGTGGCTTTGGCCCCAGCCTGTCCTGTGAGTGAAAGTGCCTGTCCAGTAGGAGGTTAGGACTCAGTGGTGTCCGTGCGATCAGGCCAGCTGCTCAAGACCAGTGCTGGGGTCATAGGAGGCTGGGCTTGGAGTACCCTAGCATGCGGCTCCATTTGTTGTCAACAAGGGAGACAAGCTTTTCATTACCCCTGCAGTGTCCAAATAAGGTCCAATGGGTCATCAGCTCCTAGATCCCTAGGGTTGGGAAAAACAGCCCTCCAGGAGAGATGAAACTGGTCCAAAGATAACCTGTCCCTTTAGCTCCCTGGTGGCCCATTTGGTCATTGCTGTGTGCATTCTTAGGAGCCATGGCAGTCTGGGCACTGCACCTTTCCAGTTCTCTGGGCTGGCCCTGCTTTGTGGGCAAGCTCACATCTACTTGGCCTTTGTACCCATCATACACAGTCAGGATGTCTTCTTACCCATCAGGTGTGGCTTAGAATGGCCCCTCCTCTGTGAGCCCTCCGGAGTCCGCTGAGGAGAAATGGCGGTTCACTCACTGGTGCTCCCCCTGAGCACTCGAGTTCCTCCACCGTAGATGAACACTGTAGGAAGTTAGTGACGCGATGGTGTCTTCGTCCTCCAGCCTGGCAGCCTGCAACTCCTCAGGGGAAGGGGCTTCGTCACCCCAGGAATCCCAGAACAGCAGAGATGCTCAACAGCATCAATGAGTAGATTTCATGCGGCCAGGGAATTCCAAGGAGGAAACAGACTGAGCCCAGAACCCGCTTTTCTCTTACATCTCACCCTTCAGATTTGTGCTCCATTCTGGCACCGCTTCTATGTTACATGGCCTATCTCCCCCAGCTGAAGGGGTCCGGAATGCCCCCTCAGTGCTGCCTGTCCCAAGACCTCAGCGAGAAGATGAGAGGGAGCTGCCTGGACGCCCTCTGCAGTCCACACTGTCACCCACCTGAGGCCGGTTCTGCTTCTCACCCTCCTTCTTTCTCTCTCTGTAGGAGTATGTTGCCTACAGCCACACGGGCCGCATCATCCCCGCCATCTGGTTCCGCTATGACCTCAGCCCCATCACAGTCAAGTACACAGAGAGAAGGCAACCGCTATACAGGTTCATCACCACGGTGAGTACCCAAGCGCCTGCTGTGGGCTCCCTTGCCTAGGCAGCCCTCACCTACTCTTGCTGGAACCAGATGGAGCCTGATAGGCCCCGGTTGAACACAGGTGGCTTTGATTCCCAGACTGGCAAGACGTGTTACCAGAAGCATCCTGCACCCTCTGCCATTTCCCTAGCTGATGGTTCTGGGAGGTCCTGCTTAGCACATCTAATGCCTAAGAGAAATCTCCACTGCCTCTGCCTCCAGGATGTTGGTGATTTTTTTTTCTGTTTCTGTTGTTGTTTTGTAGAAATTATTTTCAGTATTTTGTTTTTGTTTTTGTTTGTTTGTTTGTTTGTTTGTTTGAGACAGGGTTTCTCTGTGTAGACTTGGCTGTCCTGGAACTCACTCTATAGACCAGGCTAACCACAGACTCACAGAGGTCCACCTGCCTCTGCCTCCCTAATGCTGGGATTAAAGGCCTGAGCCACCATGCCTGCCAAGACATGTCCTTTTCATTTCTTCTTTTCACGCCTTCTCTCATGGCACGGCTGGCTGTCCTGGTTCCGGCATGTTCTTTCTTCCTGCTTAGTTTCCTTCCCTCATTTTTCCTTCTCTCCACCTTGTCTTCTACTCCAGGCAGCAGTAGCATGCCAGTTTTCTTTTACACTGATTATTTCTGCCACGTGAGCAGTCTTCTGGCCTCCAGCTCACAATCTTGGGTACAGAGCAGGTGGATCACAGTGCCCGCTCCACTCTTGAGGCTCTTGACCTCTGGGGTACATCAGCAGAGGTGAAAGACAGGACAGCTCTCTACCTGTCACATTCAGACACTGGGACTTAAAAATATATGTAATATTGGAAGACCTTGTAGGGGCTGAGGCGGGGTCTCACTGTGTGGCCCAGGCTGGCCCAGAACTTGCAGAAATTCTCCTGGGCTCAGGAAACCATTTCGCCTAATTTCATACTTTTTAATAATGGTTCAAGATCATGATTCCAAATCCTGGCTGGTTCATTTCCCGCTGTGGTGAAATCTGCATTAGTCAAGACAGGATCTGTGAAGCTGGGGGTGAGTCGGCATCAGACGTGGTCGTATCTGGTCTTACTTTGTAAGAAGTATCTGTCTACATCTTCCAATCTTTTTGTCTTTCTCCGTCTTGGCTTTGTTCTCGGATGGAATTTAGCAGTAGTGGCTTTCTGTTTATTTCTCAGCAGTCCCGTGCCAAACCCCAGAAAGGAAGGTGCTGTCCTTGTCTCAGCTCAGGTCCCATGATGTCCTTCTGTTCTTCTGGCTTAGAGAATGGAATTCTCTGCTTGGCCCAGGCTAGGTCTCTTGCCCTCTCTGGAACCAAAGATTGTGAGGAAAATCAAGGCCAGCCGCTGGGATGAGTAGGCATTGCTAGGCATGTGGTCAGGGAGGTGTATGCAGCTAGGCCATCGCTTCTAACCAGTGACATGAAAATAATGATCTTTGTTCTTGCTACCCCCCTCCCTGGGCCCGTGAGGCTCACAGAGCATCGTGAAAGGGAAAATTGTTCTCTTTATCAAGAGAACAAGCAGGTGGGTACGCATACCATGTGTCGTGAGCCTGAGCCTTAGATAAGCCTCCAAATAGCTTTTTGGCCATTCTGTGACTGTACGGGAATCCAAAGCCTGTGTTGAACCAACAGCACCTACATAGAGCTGAAACCCCACACACAGGCTGGAAGGGCTTGCTACACGTGTTTGTGAGGAATGGGCCTCGGCATTTACATAGATTGAGTCCACAATGGCAAGTAATAGCTAAGTGGCCAAAAGGAGTGAGGCCAGGGCTCAGGACTGCTGTTCCCCGGTAGACCTGGTGAAACCTGCACCTTTTGCTTGAACTTGAAAAAAACGATACTCAAAATATTCAGACCCGTTCAAGCCTATCTGCCTGGCATTATTCAAATCCTACCACTCACCACAAAGATGCAGAGGAGATAAAACTAGGGACCCACATGCAGGAGGAGATTTATAAAAGTTTTCACCTCCAAATCAAGGAATTTGCAAACAAATGCTTGTATCCAAGATCCCCCAGGAGAGCACATGCTCTAAGCGCATGTGAGTGCAAACTTGTCCTATCCTAGTCCCACTGCATACCCAGAATAAGCCAGACGATGAGCTATAAGCAGATGTCCCTCATGCTTCCAGGCAGGTGTGGCCTGTCCTCAGAGGCCTGGGAGGGGGGTACTGTACTGTCAGAGGTGGCATTGACACCCTCCATGCTAGGCTCCCTCCATGGGTCCCCAACCCCCCGTTCCCATTTGCTCATGGGAAACAGCTGATCTCCTGAGCACCAAAGCCCCTTGGCAAGTGGCTGAGGAACAAGGCAGCTTCGGTTACTCATCTCCTGTTTGCTAGAATCCACCATGTCAGGTCTGAGTGAGCCTGGCCCTCCAGTGGTATGGAACATTCCTGTGAGAACACGGTGCTATGCCATGGGAGCCCTGTTCCTGGCTTCCACGGTGGCAGAGAGGGGAACCTCACACCTCTTCAGCAAGGCTCTGACATGTTAGGGAGGAGAGGGCTGCCTTGGAAATGGTCTCCTGTATACAGAGACACCACTCCAGCATGCTTTGTGAAGGCCAGCCAGCTCTCCCCTTGGGATGGACTCCCTGTTCAGTCAAGGTGAACCATTGACCTTCCAAGAACTGGAAGTTCCGCAGAGTCACAGGGAAGATCTTCCTGGCCCAGCACCACCATGACCCCTACCCTTGTTTTTCTCTCCTCAGCCCCTAGCTTGTTGGCCATCTCTACCAGGTCCACCTCTGCTGCAGCACCTATAAACCCCAGGCTTGCTCACCTCTCTGCTCCATGGAACCTCCTGTTAGCTTTCTGAAGGCCCCAGGCTGCCATCTTGGTTGCCGTGGCAACCATAAGGCCAGCTCATGAGCCAGCTGGCTCCCGGCAGATGGCGTCATTGTGGAGCTTCAAAGCCTGTTGTCACGGGGCAGCAGATGTGAGGGTGACGCCGGCTCTCAGACACACTGCACAAAGACTCCTGGAGCCTTCGGAGGGTGGGTGGGGCCGTGGCAGAGTGGAGACACCTGCCACGGGCTTCTCTGCCTCTCCTTTTAATATCAAACACTTGTGTGCAAAGCTCTAAACTCCGAGTGGGTGTCCTCTGCAAATAGCCCTTCAGAAGGGGCTGCTGAAGAAGGGCTTAGGCCAACATGCTGTCACGTGATGGCTTCAGGGAAAGGACAGCAGCTGTGGCTGGGCTGGAGCGAGGGCATAGCTCCAGGAGAAGCTTTTTTCACATACCTGGGACCAGGCTGATTCTGGGCTCTCTTCAGGGTCTAGCCGAGAACACGCTCTGCCATACCAGTACCAGGCTGCCCAAGGCTTCCCTCTCTGGACCCTCAAAAACAATACCTCCATCAAACCTATGCCTCTTACTCTACCAGAACGTTCTTCCCCCAAAGGAGTAAGCATTTGGCAGTATCACGTGCCTGCATCCCTTCCCACCCTGACCCCTCCATATCGGTCCCCTGATGCTTGCTGAAACCCTTCTTTTGAGATTGCCTTTAAGTGGGCTGTGGTGACAGATTGCATGACTTGAGCTGTCAAATCTCTCTTTGCACGGTTTATTTTATTTTGAGAGCGGGGATGCCCAGGAGCCATAAAGTGCCAAATTGGGCTGGGATGACTGTAACAATTGTTGCCTGCCAGAAAAGTACCAGAGGCCAATGGTGCGCCGCTCCCATTGGACTATCGTGCAGCCCATTCAGCTGAAGAGACACTTAGGGGCCTCCAGATGAGGGGATTTTGCTGGAGTAAGCCCCACCCACTCCTGGTCTTTCCACTGTCCTCCCCCATACTTTCCTTACCAGGAAAACAATGCCATGCTTTAGATGGCACTTCCCAGTTGTCAGGTCCAGTTATAGCCTCCAGGTGTCATGACTCATTTATCAGTGTCCCTAGCTTCTAGCGCAAGGCCTGGTCTGCACTCCAGGGTTCACAGATGTGAAAGTAACAGCTGCTTAGAAAAGTGACAGTAGCTAACTATACTAAGCACCTACTGCGTATCAGGCAGTTCTGTAATTATCCCGTGCCCCTTCCAGGAACCTCTGAGTGCATTCTAGTTGGTGTTTTAGATGTTGTGGTTCCCTGCTCTGCTTCCTCCCTCGGCATTCAGGAGCTGCTGTACACTGGGCTGGGAAAGATAAAGCGGATTGGGGAATGAGCGTGTCCAGGAGGGATCCGCCCCCCCATCCCCTCCCCCTTGTCTGTGCACCTCTCACCCCTTGTTTCCACTGTTACAGCCCTCTTGGGCAATAGCCGGTCTGGATGTGCTTCTTCTCTTCGGAGCATCTAGGCACCCGAGCATACTGGAGGCGAAAGCAGGAAGCCTAGCCTGGTGGGCGGGTCTGAGGGGCCCAGCCTGGTGGTGAGTGTCCAGGGGGAGAAAGCCGCCTCCCATGTAGTCCTTCAAGCGTAACAGCCTTTTAGCTGTTTTTCCCAGTGAAGCAGCTTAAACGACATTTGGTGAAACAGCTTGTGCCAGTTTATTCAGGGTGAACAAGGGGTATGTGAACCTTGGGAGGGTGCGAAGGGACTCCCAGGGTGGGTGCATATTGTTGGTTGGGGCCGGGATGCTGGCAATGGTTTATTTACACGGAGAGGAATTCCAGGTGCCAGGCCACATGACTGCCCCGAGAATTGCAGAGGTAGAGGGTCAAGACTATGCGTCAGGGCGAGGTAGCACAGAATAAGGAGGGAAGGATCCTTACTCCTCCCTGTCTCAAGAATGACATTTCCAGGGTTAGGATACATCTCTACCTTGCACTAGCTCCATGCCAGATTCCCTGGTGACACAGTCCAAGGGCCCCGCAGATATGAATTCATCTGAGGCTCAGAGAGGGAAAGAAACTCCTCCAAGATGACGTAGTAGTAAATGATGGAGCTGGGACTTGTCCCCTGCCCCCATGGCTGCCTTTGCAACATTGTTTCGCTACCACTCCAGGCTTTCCCTCCCATCTTCCTTAATGAAGGCTCCCAAGAGTGCTACAGTAACATGTTACAGAGGTCATGGAGCCCTTGGTACAGGACACTAGCATTACATGACCTCTACCTGGCACCAAGATGCTATAGCAGGAAATAAACTGATATTATGACCATATAAGCACATGCCCAGCCATAAAGAGAAACCAAGTGACCACCTGAGGCTGTGTGGCTAAGTGTGTAAGCTCCCCTGGCGGTACGTGCATCTGTTTTGGTGTCCGTCTGTCCTTTGTAGCAAGGGGTGAAGAACCAGGAAGAGTTGATTGGAGACAAACAGGACTGGGCCATAGCTCAGTGGAAGATCATAAGCTTAGTGGGCAGGAAGCTGGGTGTCTGGTCCCTAGCACTGTTTAGTTTGTTTGTCTGTGTCTGAGGCGTTAGCTTGGTTGGAAAAGTGTTTTAGCATGCAAGCGTGAAAACCCAAGTTCCACCCTAGAATCTATGAAAAGAGCTGGGGCATGGTGGTGTGCAGTTGTGACCCCACAGTCGGGAAGGTAGAAACAGGTGCGTCCTTGAGGCTCACTGTCTAGCCGACTCGGCTTGCTTTGGAAAGTTCTGGGCCAGGGAGAGACCCTCAAAAACCAAGGTGAGTGGCACCAAGGGGTGACCTCCGCCTGTCAAATATCTATACACACACAGTTTTACACTCCTCTCAGGCTATGTGGGTTAAAGAGAAGAAAAAGCCGCTTTGCCACATGGACAGGGGGCAGCCTTCAGAGCCTCACGTGGGTGGCCTGGATTCTCTCTTCTGCCTGTGTCTCTTCCCTGAGCCAAGAGGACCAGGTGTATGCACCTTGGTCCCCTCCTTTGCCACCACTGCGGTGTGCAGGACAAAACAAAGCCCAAAGCAGGAGCCTGGTATTCAGGGCTGGACTGTGCGGAAGCCTTGGGATCGGATCCATCTGGGGCAACCGAGTGAAATGAGGTCTTGCTAGCAGCTGTGTAGGCCCGGTGGAACGAAGAGGAGTGAATGAAGTGAAACTTCTCATGCTCAGGTCTCTGAGGTGGGTTCTATGGGGCGAAGGGGATAGAAAAGGAAAGGCCATGGCCACCGCGGTTCGAGGACGCTTGTTTTCAAAGATGCATAACTTCTAACTTCCCAACCCCTGCAAGCAGGGGTTGTTTCAGTTATCCTGGTTTCAGGATATTGGCTGTGCAGACCTCTCTAAGAGAACCGAGAAAACAAGCACCACAAGCTCAGAAGTTCATACGTGAGGAGATGCACTGAGGGGAGGGACGGGGTGGTCTAGTAAGAAAAACAGAGCTGTAGCCTCCCAAGCCTGAATTTGGCGAAGCCTGCCTTCTCTCGGTGGCTGTATGACCTTGGGTGAGCTGCTTTCTCTTCTGTGGCACAGTCACAAGAACTGAATGAGAAGGCAGAAGAAAACACTGTCCCTAGGTAGGCTGTAGGGGCTCATCTAAGGTGGAGCTTTGTGGTGAGGTGGGAATGGGTATTTTCCAGTTAAGCACCCTCACCCTCAAACTTTTCCTTGAGTTAGGGGCTGAGGATTAGATGGCTGGAAGCCGTGACATGCTGA
Organism: Meriones unguiculatus; assembly: GCF_030254825.1. NCBI lineage: Eukaryota > Metazoa > Chordata > Mammalia > Rodentia > Muridae > Meriones > Meriones unguiculatus. Next base: position 37,493,664 of record NC_083359.1, read on the forward strand.
GTAGCGATCACAGTCCCTCCCTTCCTCCTGTCCCCAAACTCTCCAGAACCCGGTCAGCTTCCCTTCCTGATGCTGTCCCTACCCCCTGCCTCTGCGACTTGGGTGTTCTCATCTGCGGCTCCAGCCTGTCTGCCTCCAGCAGCATAAGATGAGACTTCGGTTCATTATTTATTTCCTCTGACTGTGCCTTTTCCACAAGCTTTGAAACCACACTGCCTGGATGAGGAAAGATGAGCAGTTCCTGGCATTTGTGGTCACAGAGGCCTCATAGCCACCCCAGTCATAGATGAGAGAAACTGAGGCCTGGAGAATTAAGCTGGCCTTCAACATCACAGAGCTGGCTTCCACCCAGGAGTATTTGCCCCGGCGCCTGCTTTCCTTCCCTCCCCAGAGTGGCGGTGGTGCAGGTTTTTTCACAGCCACTGGGCAGTAAACATGGGCCCAGAAGGGGCAAAAAGATGTTAGTCTGGTGGAACAAGAATTCAGCTCTCTCTTTGGTAGCATAAGGAATCGAGAGCCACAGTTAACACGTAAAGAAATGCATCTTTTAAAGTTTTGCTAGGGTGTGAACTCCAGGACAGAACACTTGCCTGTCAAGCTCTGCCAAAAAGACAATCAGCTAGGCTTGGTGAAATGGTAACACGGCAGGTAAAGGCACGTGCTGCAAAGCTGAGGATCTGAGTTTGATCCCACTGACCCATGTGGTAGGTACAGAGAACTGACAGCTCTTGCCCCATGCAGGTTGTCTTCTGACCTCCATGTGGGCTCCATGGCCCCTGTGTTTGCATGCACATAAGTAAGTAAATGTAATTTTAAAATTAGTTACAAAGTGAAGAATTCAAGTAAGATGATTTCATCCTGATCAGCACAGAAGGTTGTGAAGCTCTAAGGTCTCGGAAGGAAGGTGCCAAATCAGAAGAGAGACGTTGATGGTGAAGTCTGGCGAGTGCTTTTAAATGGCCTCAAACACACCGGGGCCTGGGTAGTGGGTTGTCATGCTCTTGTTTCTGGGGTTGGGGCTGCGGACCAGGGTAGGAAGGATGGTAGGAGGCACGGTGTTTCTTCCAGGCTCAGCAGCTCTCCTCCCTGACCCACCACAGGAATGCCCCCTCACCCTAGCCGCCCCTCAGTTCTGAGACCTGGTAGAGGCAGGCGCCAAAGCCATAGGCACTGGAGTGTGTGTGTGTATGCATGCCCCACAGGTGCTCATTTCACAGCACATTAGTCTCGAGAAATAGTCCCCAAGCCGGGCGGTGGTGGCGCACGCCTTTCATCTCAGTGCTACCAGAGGCTAGTGGATCTCTGAGTTTGTTCTTGTTCTGCAGAGTGAGTTCCAGGACAGCCAGGGCTACAAGGGGAAACCCTGTGTTTCTCAGGGGAAAAGGAAGGAGGGAAGGAAGGAAGGAAGGGAGGGAGGGAGGGAGGGAGGGAGGGAGGGGGAAGGAGGGAGGGAGGGAGGGAGGGAGGGAGGGGGAGGGAAGGAGGGAGGGAGGGACGGAGGGAGGAAAGGAGAGGGAGGTAGGTAAAAATAGTCTTCCAGTTTTTAAAAGCAAAGACACGAGGAGGCAGACAGCCACACTGATAGGAAAGACCTGTGCCTGGTTCTCTAGATTTTAAGGCCAGTCTCTCTGCAGCAGCAAAGTACCTCGAAGCCCCAGGCTACACTGCCAGGCACAGGGTTTTGAGGAGCCACAACAGGCTGAGTGAGGTTGTTCCTATCTGCCCTTCACAAGCCTCCATCTCCACACTCTCAGTTGCACCAGCTCCCAGGCGCCTGCTAAGAGAAGAACAAGGAGCCCATCATTCCTTTGCTTGTTCTCAGACCTGTCCAGCCGCTCCTTGTTCACTCTTGCGCTCACTCACTCACCCTCACTGTCTACTTACTTAGCAAATGCATCTTGAAAGCCTGCTCTCTACCAGTGACTTCTTTTGTCTTCTCTCCCTTGGCCATGAAGATAAGAGAGAAAGCAATAAGGTTGACATGGGTCAGACACTAGGAGTTCCCTGATGAGGGAACTGAAAAGGGTCTCTGACCTAAGGAACCTGATCCAGAGTGAGGCTCTTCATCATGGATACTCCCTGACATTACCCTAAGCCATGCCCTCCTTCCTGGACAACAGTTACCTGTTCTGGTCCAGGCTGACCACAGAACCGCATGGCCAACCAACATGGGCCTTGTGGGTAGCTATGTAGTCTTCAGAGAATCTTGCCATCCTGTTCTTCCATGATTGACTTCCTCTTAACATGCCAGAAATAGGAGTTGAGACAGAAGGCCTCTAAGAATAGTCTAAAGTGGGTCTCAAGTATAGAGTTTCACATTTATCAACAAGGTTGGCGACTGAGAGATAATATCAGGCGCCATTTACTGAACACCTACTGAATTCCGGGTACCCTAGAGATCTCTGTAGGATGCCTGCCAATGAGGTGAAAGTGCTTTTCCTGTTTCTAGATGGAAGAACTGAGGCTCTAAAAGACACTTCCATGGTAGCCACTGCTCAAGCCCCAAGGGATGAGTTCTCTCCTCTGCGAATAGGAATGGCCCAAGGCGACTCCCCAGTCCTCATCTCCTGCCTGCCCTGGTCACTTGAATGGAGGGGGTACTTGCCTACCTACCTCATCTCTAAACCCCAGAGAGGCTTCCAGCAACAGACGAGGAATTTCGTGCCATTGGCACCTTCTACTTTATCTCTGTATTTACTCATGTGCGCTGATCTCGGTCCCCTGCCTTCAGGCCAGGGTGATGCTGAGTGTCCAGTGGCCTGCCCTCTGTTCAGGACATTCTTAGCATCCCTCCCGCATCACCTCTAGCTTCATCTCACAACTGCTCCATTCATTTTTTTTTTCCGTGTTGCCCAAGACATCATCAGTGGTAAGGAAGGACCATCACACCCTTATGCAGCCCGTGCCTTCATTCCCCATGTGAGAGGCCTGACCTTTTCGGCTCAAGGGACGACCATGATGGAAAGTTTCCCCAGCGAGTCCCAGTGTGATATCATCCCGGTGCTCGTAGCTGCCATGTCCCCTCTGTATGCCAACTGCAGGGTACTCCATGTTTTAAGCCTCCTGGTTGTGTCTGTAACCCTAATCCATGTCATTTCTAGTTGGTGCTAAGGATGGGGATGAGATACTACAGTATCCTTATACTTGTCTGCATAGTCGTCCACAGTGTGAGAAAGAAATGGTTCATAGAGTTTAAATAATATTATTAAATAGTATTCCTATTTTATTATCATTAGTCTTTTATTATGCCTAATTTGTAAGTTAAAAATTAGTAGCTACTTTTTTTTTTTTTACTCCCTGCCAGGCAGCACTGGGCAGGGAGTGGGGGGTGGGGAGGGGAGCAGAGGCAGGCAGACTTCTGTGAGTTCAAGGCTAGCCTGGTCCACAAATTGAGATCCAGGACAACCGGGATTTTTGAAACCCTGTCTCAAAAAAACAAAACAAAACAAAAACAGAAAGTGTACATTAGGTATTAAGTCTGAAACTCTCTAGTCCCACGTACCTCTGAGGGTCATCCCCTGAGGATGAGGGGCCACGAGAATCTCCTCAGATCTAAGGAACCCCCTCACATGTATCAGAGTTCCTTTCCTTCTTGCAGTCCACGAGAATCTAGCTCCCTCAAGAGGCATTACGTACGAGTGGGTTCAATGCCATGTGTAGACAGACATGGAAACTCACTGCAGTATGCCCCTCAGCCTTCAGGGTGACAGTAATGTACTCTGGGGATTAGGCTTTTGCTTAGCTTGCAGGCTGCCTCAGTTTCCCCAAAGGCTCTATCTTCTTGTGGGCCTCAGTGCGTATGTCATCTCCCTCTACTCTGGGCCAGCCCAATGAAAGAAGACCTCAGCCGGGTGCCAGGTGTGTGTGAGTCATCGGAATCCAGGCGTCAAGTTATGTGTGGATGAAGGCAGATGGAGGGGTTATTTTTTATTTTTTGCTCTGTTGCACTGAAGTCACATTTTCCTACCCTCTGATCCAAGCTCTAAAAGCATTTTGTGGTATAAAATCTGCCACCATCTGACCCACTCTACCGAAATAAAGCAGCTCCTCTGCCGTCATTCTCCCTGAAAAGTGCCCTTGCGTCATGCACTGGGGCTGGTGGGGAGAGGCCTGTTTAAAAACACTTCATCATAATCCCCACAGCGTCCCCGATCCTCTTAGCTCCCTGGGGGGGCCCGCTGGGGTTTCTCAGGCTGTTATTACTGGAATGCCAGCTGCTCTACTTACAGGCCATCCACACAGACCTGCTCTGTCTTAGGCCTTGTACGCCTCTGCTTAGCTCATCCCATGAAAACAACATTTAAAAGATAAATGCCAGTGTGGCATGCCCTTCTCTCTCCTTGGCCCTGTCCTCCGGCTTCCCACCCCTTGGCATCAATCGATCCGTTAAGGCACTACTGCCACCCAGAGTCCTGTGGTGGTTGTGTGTCATTGGTGTCCGTCCCTACGTGCACATCCAGAGCTGTATAAGGGTATGGATAGTAATGCCCATAGGAAAGCGTGTGCACCTTTAATCCCAGCACAAAGGAGACAGAGGCGGGCGGATCTCTGTGAGTCTGAAGGCAGTTCGGTCTGCATGCTGAGTTCCAGGATAATCAGGGCTACACAAGAGAGGCCATGTCTTGAAAACAAAACAACACCAACAAAAACAAATTTAATATATATGTATGTGTGTATGTATATGGAAAGCGTTAAGTTAAGCTGCAGATGGGGTTTTGACAACTTCAGTTAGTACAGCTGCTTCTCCATGTATGTTGGAGTTTGCATTCCATGTTCCCATCGTAAGTTGAAGGCAGCATAATCAAAAATGTTCTTTGGGAAGCTTGGCATGGTGACTCATGCCTTTAATTCCAATACTTGGGAAGCAGAATCAGGGGGAACTCTGTGAGTTCGAGGCCAGCCTGGTTCACATAGTGAATTTCTGGACAGCAAGAGCTATGCAGAGAGACCCTGCCTCATTAGTATGTATATTTTTCACATATTGTATAATGTATTAAATATAAGTACATATCAACATATAGTATATAATAAATAATATCAACATATATAATATTTTCTGTAGTCATATGTATGTAGATATGTATCATTTTTATAAATGTATCACATGTAATTTATAATCAAAATGTTTATATGCTACGGGCTGCAGAGATGGCTGGGTAGGTAAAGTGATTGCCTTGTAAATGAGAGGTACTGAGTTCGAATCCCTAGAGCTCAGGTAAAGCTGGGCTCAGTAACACACACCTGTAATCCCAGTGCTCCTGTGGTGAGATGGGAAGCAGACACAGGAGAACCCCGGAAGCTGCTGTATCAAACAAGAGGACTGACACCCAGGGTTGTCCTCCGACCTCCAGATGACGTGGATGGCACGTGTGCCCCCACACTCATACACGTGAATGCCCACATATACATTATACACAGGTTTAATACAGCCGACCGACCCAACACCGTGGCTTTACACACTTACATTAGCCCCGAGAGGAACAGAACTAATAAGATGAATATGCAAATGAAATAAATCTCCATGATGATGATGATGAGGTGAAGATGACCACAGGCTGTGGTCCATCTAGGCCAACAGTGGCTGTCTACCTAAGGAAAGTCCAAGAATCCAGTAGCTGTTCAGTCCGCCAGGCTGGATGTCTCAGCTGGTCTTCAGCATATGCCAGAATCCTAAAGAAACAGATGCTAATGCCAGTGAGGGAATGGACTTGCCAGCAAGAGTGAGAGCAAGCAGGGAGGGAGGGAGGAGGAGGGGGAAGAGGTAGAGAAGGAGGGAGAGAAGAGTGCTTCCTTCTTCCACGTCCTTTCTATAGGCTTCCAGCAAAAGGTGTGGCCCAGGTCAAAGGTGAGTCTTCCCACTTCAAAAGATCTGGATTAGGGCTGGGAGATGGCTCAGCAGTTAAGAGCACTGGCTGCTCTTCCACAGGTCCTGCGTTCAATTCCCAGCACCCACATGGTAGCTCACAGCCATCTATAATGAGATCTGATCCCCTGTTCTGGTGTTCAGGTAGATAGACAAATGGAGCCCCCACATACATAAAATAAATAAATAAATAAACCTTTAAAAAGATCCGGATTAAAGGTGGGTCTTCCCCACTTCAAATGATTTAATTAAGGAGGGGGAAAAAAAACACCTTTGGCAAGGCAGTGATGGCACAGGCCTTTAATCCCAGCCCTTGGGAGGCAGAGGCAGGCAGATGTCAGTTAGTTGTACAGAGTGAGTTCCAGGACAGCCAGAGCTAGAACAGGGAAACCCTGTCTCAGGAAAAACAAAAAAAAAACCCAAAAAAACAAAAAAACACCCTCACTGTCAAGGTAGTCAAGGTGACAACCAAGGATAGCCATCACAGGTAAAGTTCGCCAGCGTCACCTAACCAGAGGTCTGTTCTGCAGTGAAAGGTGAGCGTGTCTTTCAGTTTACCGAATGTTGTGCCGACGGTGGTGAGAAGCGGTGGTCATGGACCTGCCTTTGTGCCACAGTAAAGTTGGACAGCCCTAAGTTAAATCATCCACATCTGAGGGGGACCCTGCAGGTGTCCAGGCAGGGAAGCAAACCGGGAAGAGATGAGAATGAAACTGGGTTCAGATTGACGTCATCGACCTGGTTCGGACCCTGGGAGTCTAAGGCCAGGCAGTTCACTGCTGGCAGCCAGCATTCCAATCCCAGGCACACCATAAAGCCTAAGGTGTGACTACATAGAAACTCCTTTGGGAAGCGATGTGCCTGTGCAGGCGGCTTCTGTAGCTAAAAGCCCCAGAATCTAGTGTGGTCTCTGGCAGACAGCATAGAGGTCAGCAGGCCATAAAGTACATGCAACCTCTCCCCTAAGGATGGGTTGAGCCGGGAGCTAAAAAACCGAGGTCCAGGGAGGGAGAGTCTGGGATAAGAATTCTGGGGGATTTGGGTGAGGGCTGCCTCCACAGATAGCAAAATGCTTGCCAGGTCGTTAACAACATCCATTCCCAGCCTTCTGGGCTGGAAAACAGGTTAACTTCATCCATGGAGGAGAGGTCCCTGTGTGCCTAACGTTCCTCGTTCCCTATAGCTCCGTGGGCACAAGGACCTTTGTGCCCCAACACGGGTGGAAGGCTTTAAGCTGTTCATGTAGCTGGCGGCGTTTCTTGCTGAAGAGGCAGGAAGCTGCCAGGTTAAGAGCTGCGTCAGCTGGGTATAATGGCGCATGCCTGCGAGCCCAGCACTTCGGAGACAGGAGTGTCAGAAGTATCGAGGTCAGCCTATAACTATAAGAGTTTGGAGTTAGCCCGGGCTACATGAGCCCCTGTCTCAGGGAGTCGATGAGTCAGTTTACAAAATGGGTAAATAAATAAAATAGCATGGGCTCCAACGTTTTGAACCCCAGTTCAGCCGTTTGCTGTGGCATTAGCCAAATGATTCCAGACCTCTGAGCTCTGAGCGTCAGCCCCTTACCCTTGTGATAGATATGAAAAAAAGCACCAACACCTGGGGGTTGATTCTTTGAGGTCTGGACTGATCCACAGTATCTGCTGTGACCCAGTAGGCAAAAATGGCCTGGAAGCTTAGGACTGAAAACACTCCCACTCTCTGGCTGCATTCCTTCTGCAGGCTGCAGTCCCAGGTGACCTGCATACATATGACCTGGGGGGTCAGAGGCATCACATTTCAGACCCTCCATCATTTATCTGAAAATAGGACTATTAGTAGCTGGGAAACCCAGAGTAGTACTATAGCCACCAAGGTCAAAGCAGACCTGAGTTCAAATCACAAGCTACTTACTTGGTGAACTTTGAGATGTGACCTCACTTTCCTCACCTGTGAAACGGGTCTAATAATCTCCTTTCTCATTCAGAAAGTTCATCTGGGAGCTAAAGGAGCCCGTGCAGATAGGGATAATTGCTTTTACCTTTATTCAGTTCATCATCCAATAAGTAATTTTCTTTGATCCCCCAGTACTGTTGACAACAGGTAGCAAGTGAAATTGGTACCATGGGCAGCGTGTATCTTCATGAGTGAGCTCATCTGCTTGTGATGCAGGAGGGGCACCGCCTGGTGCCTCTCGGGCACTGATCTCTGACACACTCTGTCCTCTCGCCCCCTTGCAGATCTGTGCCATCATTGGCGGGACCTTCACTGTGGCTGGCATCCTGGACTCCTGCATCTTCACAGCCTCGGAAGCGTGGAAGAAGATCCAGCTGGGCAAGATCCACTGACATCTTGGCACCCCGTGACTGAGGACCAGGAACCCCTCTAGCCCTGCCTCCAGCGTCCTATCTCCTTCTGCCTTCTCTGGCCCCGTGTGTGTGGGAGGAGGGGGTGGGTGGGAACGGGTGGCACAAGGTTCCGCAGCTACCTCTTTGCCCGTGTTTTAGATAAATTAACACTGCCTGGAGTCATGGTGTTCCCTTCCCTGCAGGGCCTCAAGACCAGAGTCAAGCATGGGGAAGTACTCCAGGGATGCTGGTGACCCCGTGGGAAGGCTGCAGTCTTTTCTCTGTTAGGGAATAGCCTAGAGTCCACACAGACCAGCTTTCAGACAGGCTTTGACAATCTTAAGCCCCCACCATTCGGACACATTAACAGCCTGATTTCTTGCCCAGCAGCCAACCTGAGCTCTCGGCCTTGGGACCAGGCTGCCCAAAGGTACTGCTCCCTGGCACTTTCAACACGGAATGGTACTTGGCAGGCAAGCCCCTAGATACAGCTCCTTAGCTGGAACTTGCTTCTGCCCCATTGCTTCATGCCCAGCCCTGAGCCCAGGTCTTTTCTCTTGCCCTACCCCTGCCTCGTTCTATGAAGCAGATGCCCAATTGCTTGGCAGAATGGTGGAGACTCAGATTTGCCTGGCAGTCCTGAGGCAGCTCATAGGTGCCCCTTCTTTTGTCCTTGCTCTTCTGAATCCCTCACCAATGTGCCTCAGCCGCTGTGCTATGTGGCAATAGCATTTCTTGGTGAAGGGGCTGGTTCCCATCGTGAAGCCTCTCCTCTCCTCCCCACCCCCCATTACATTCTGCCAAGGGAAAGGGCCATGTGGCTGGGAGGTCATCCTGGGAGGACCACAGAAGGCACAGTTTGTGCACTTCTCTACAATCCAGAACCATCCTTTCCTGCAAATCACAACCGATCATGTCTTGACATCAACCTTTGGTCCTGAGGCCTTAGCTGGGGAAGTGAAGCGTGAAGCGGGCCAGCTTCTCTTTGCACCTCCACCTTGCGGGCTCCCGAGGGATGTCCAGCACCTTCGACCCACTTGCCATAGAGACCCCCCTATTAGCTGAGCACACACCAACTCATCCCCAGCCCCTTGGGGGGCTCCAGTGTCTCCACTTTCTCCTGAGGTGGATCCCTTCCCTGTCACCCACCTCATCAGTCCTTTTTTTTTCCCCCCTAATGGGAGGGGCAATGGTCCAGGCATGACTTCTATCCAGAGAATTTTAGCTATGCTCTCACGTCCAGAGAGAGGGCTGCATGCCTGGGCTTCATTTATATGGAGATTGCTTGCATACTTTTGTAATGAAGGGGAGTCTCCAGTAGGAAGTTTTTTGGTTTTTTTTTTTTTTTTTTTTTTCTGTTTTTCTTAAATAATCTCCTATGGGTAGCTGGATTCTCTGCCATTTGTAAATTTTGCCTCTGAATTCCAATTAGCAAAACTTTCCTTTTTATATGAGTTGACTCTCGTGTATGTAAACTGCCCCTGAGTTATTTCTGGTATCTGGCAACTTGGATAGTTATCTTTTTTTAAACATTCTGTTCCACAGCTTCAGAAAACAGTCCCCTTGGTGTGTGAATCTGTCCCCGGTGGAGGGTGGGGCAGGGTGGGACGGGGCAGGAAATATGTGGCATGCGTATGAATTGTGATCCCATTTTGGTGAGGACACGGGATATCAGTTTCCCGTGGAAGAGACGCCTCTGGCCTGTTATAAAGGTATTCTCAAGGGGACATATGTTTCGATTCTTTCCCACCCATTGGGTTCAAATAGATGATTAAAAGGCTGCTTTTCAGAAATATTGATGTTACTCTGCATTGGTTTTGGCTGGGTAGCCTAGAGTGGGACTGAGAGTGAAATTTAATTCTACAAGACAGAGGTTGAAAATGCTGAGAAGCCGGTCGTGGTGGCACATACCTGTAACTCCAGGACTCAGGGAGGCAGAGGCAGGTGGGTCTCTGTGAGGCCAGCCTGGTCTATAAAGGGAGTCCAGGACAGCCAAGGCTACACAGAGAAACCCTGATCCTAGCACTTGGGAAGCAATGCCAGGTAGATCTCTGTGAGTTCCAGGACAGCCAGGACTATACAGAAACCCTCTCATGAAACACAAAAACAAAAAAGAATAATAAAGCCAGGTGTGGTGGAGTATGCCTTTGATCACAGCACTCAGGAAGCAAAGGCAAGTGGATCTGTGTGAGTTTAAGGCCAGCCTGGTCTATCTAGAGAAACAAAAAACAAAACAAAACAAAACAAAAAAACAAACAAAAACCCAACAAACAAAAGGAAGACGAAGAAGAACATGCAGAAGACAAGGTCTGTTGAGAATGGAGAACATCTTATAGGATGGTTACAAACCATTGACCTTGAAGATTCTAGTTGGCTTCGACCCAGCCAGACTATCTATAAAGGGTTATAGAAGCTTCTAGAGAGGGGGCTTCTTCTGACCAAGTTTAGCTATGGGCACCCTAGGAGGGGCTCACCCTGGCAGGAGGGGGTCCTGATGCTGATGGCTTATAGGTAAGGCACCCCATGCAGACTGGCAGTCCGCTCACCCATAGGACTCTTGCTAAATACAAAAGAATCCTTTCCTGTCCTCAAGCAGTAGCATTACCAGAAATTTTGGGAGACCTACCTGGGATGCCAAATGTCTGAAAAACAGAGCACCAGATAAATTGTCTTTTTCCACGGACACACCTAGGTACAGGATTGATTCATTGACAGATGTGTTTGAAATTGACAGATAGCATGGAAGAGATTAGTTGGTTTTGTTGTTGTTTGTTTCAGTGATTTCTCCTTTTTGTGTAGAGGAGGGGTTGCAGAGCAGACTCATAGAGGAGTATATCAGAGGCTGGGGTCCCTGAGCAGATATGCTCCTAGGAGGGGTGGAGGAGTACCACAAGGGGAGGAATCCAAGTGCTTGGAGAGGTGTGTCACATCATGGAGGAGCCTGGGAAGTGAACTGTGGCGCTCAAAGTGAGGAGGTTTTATTCCCTCATGTCACTGTAAGTTGTTTTTATTTGCTAGGAACAATAACAGGCCACTAGAGGGCCACATCCTTTAAGAAACATTGAGGGGTGGGGTTGTTATCTGATGGCTCACCAGGTAAAGAAGCTTGTTACCAATCCTGATGAACCACATATGGAAGAATTAGGCCCCTCATATGCCATGGCACAATATATATGACTACATATACACACAGGTAAATAAGTAAATGTAATTAAAAAAAAAAAAAATCTAAGTGCCAGCAAGATAGTCCAGCTGGCACCTGATGACTTGAGTTCAATCCCAGGAGCCATGGAAAGGTGGAAGGAGAGAGAAATCTTCACAAAGTTTGTCCTCTGCCTTCCATCTGTGTGCCATGGTACACAATCCTCCCTTCCCCCATATAATAATAAACAATTGACTTTTTCTTGGTGTTTTGAGACAGGGTTTCTCTGTGTTACAGAGCCCTGGCTATCCTGGACTCACTTCATAAATCAGGCCGACCTCAAACTCACAGAGATCCACCTGCTTCTGCCTCCCAAGTGTTGGGATTAAAGGTGTTTACCACTGGGGAAATTCACATTATCTTTGTTTGTTTGTTTGTTTTAGTTTCTCTGTGTAGCCCTGCCTCAAATTCACAGCAATCTGACTGCCTCTGCCTCTCTGAGTGCTGGGATTACAGGTTTGCGCCACCGTGTCTGGCCAAATTTGCATTATCTTAAAACTGGTTTTAGGGCTGGAGGTGTAGCTCAGTGTTAGAGGCCCTAGGCTTACTCCCCCAGCACCAAAACAACCAAAGAAACCTGATGCGTACTTCTAGAAGGTTCCTTATCTGAAGATAGACAGTGTACGGATGTGAGAGAGAACATAGGTAAAGGAGAACATTCTCTGAAGACCCCTTTCCTCCCCACAGCTGTTTCCTGCCAGTTCTTTGCTGATGAGGTCATGCATTTAATTGTAACCCATCGTTGGGAGGATTGGGCATTCTCGGCATGCCAGGAAGAAACAGAGGCGTAATTGCACCCTAGCTACACAGCCAGCAGGTGGGAAAGTTGGAATTCCAACCCAGATCTGCCTGACTATGGGGTTGTGAAGAAACACATGGTGCTGCCTCAGCCCCACGATCATCAGGGCTGTCTCAGGTGGACAAGCCAGAAATTGGGGGAAGAGGGTCAGAGCAAGAGGGCCTTTTGTCTGTTTTCTTTGGTCTTTTAAAACAGTGGCTCTCTACCTCCCTAATGCTGCAACCCTTTAATACAGTTCCTCGTGTTGCAGTGACCCCCAACTATGAAGTCATGTTTTCGTTGCTACTTCATAACTGTAATCTTGCTACTGTTATAAATCATAATATAAACCCTTTTGGAAATGTTTGCTGGAGGGGTCACGACCCACAGGTCGAGAGCCATTGCTTTGAAACAATCTGTGAGGGTCTGGGAACATAACAGAATTAGAGTACAGGGCTTCACGAAGATGCCAAATAAATCAGTAAGTGAATACACATTTGAGGAAACATGTCGGGAATGACTTGAATGTGAGGTAAAAGAGCCAGGAGGTGAAGAATGGAGTCATCGCCATGAAGGACCACTGTGAAGAGAAGCTGTGAGCCTGCTGTGCACAGTCATGCGCCCACGTGCCCCTGTGTTTCCACTGGTGGACGCTGGGTGCGGTGGAGCGCACCTTTAATCACAGCGCTCTGCCGAGGTCACTGATGGACACCCTCCCCAAACCATTGCAAGCCTGGACCCACTGACAGTGGATGGCAGCGCAGTGCAGCGTTAACCGCAGCAGCATATTTTGCCCAGGTGGAGACTTCCTCCAAAAATCTCCAACACTGATTGCAGAGGTCTCCAGATTAAAGTACTAAACAGGACCCTGCAATAGTCAGAGCTCCAGCAATACTGGTGTCGAACAATTTCACTTCGTATTACCAACCCTAATAAGCTAGGGATGTGCACAGGACCAGTGTGCAGGTGGGTTTTTGGCTTTGGGCAAGACGTGCTTTCTGCATCTTATGGTCTCCATTTGTTTAGTGAATATTGCAACCTCATATCCAGAATCTGGTACAAAGCAGGTGTTCAGCAGATGTACAGTGACTGGATGGGCCGGGATGGGGAGTGAAGAGGTGTAGAGACGATGAACGACTAAAACTTTGCACAGAATAAGCACTATGGGCTACTAAGATGAAAACAGCGGAAACCGGAAGCTCTTTCCCTCCCTCCTCACCGCTACATTGTTCAGGGAGGGGCTGTCACAGCGCTGGTGCCTCCCTCACAGGGCAGGCACAGCCGGGAGCAAGACTTTCCGCCCAGAGGATGCGCAGCCTGGACACAATCTGACAAACCTGCAGGTGGCGCCCGCGCTCCCAGCAATCTTCCAATTTAGGAGCCGCAGGGCTGAGGAGGGGCAGATGTGGCACTCGGGGGTGGGCGCGGGGCGGCCACGGACTCCCAGGATGGTGACCCGGTTCTTTCCCAAAGCTCTCAAGCAGTTTAAAAAAAAAAAAAAAGGTTGAGAAAGCACACCTCATTCTGTCACCAGCGTGGTGCATCGCTTATGTTTTCATCAAACGAAAAGCTAAGGGTTTGCAGCATTGTAATTAATTTAGTCTGAGCTCTGAGCGCCAGTCCCCAGCATAAAACGTCTAAGTGTGAAGATGACAGTGGATGTAAAGGCTGTCTTTTGGATTACGCTGGAGTGAGAGTCACACACCTGCTTTTCTTAGGAAGACTGGTTATAACTGCTCTGTACCAAACACTGTTCTGAACGTTTTTGGGAACTCATTTAATTCTCACAACGACCTACTAAGATCATACTCATTCTACAAATCAGAGAATTAGGACTACAAAGCAGGCAGTTTCCAGGTCCATCAAAAAAGTCACACTTGGGACCAGGGATGACTTTATGATCCAAGAGCTAAACAAACAATGGAGGGGTATGAAAAAAAAATCCCCAAACCTTAGGTCGCCTCAAAATCTTTCAGAAGGTGAGAGAACGCTTTTTTAAAAGTTCAAATTTGGGAGACAGGGAAGTTTAAGTCAATGGTAGAGTGTATGTTTAATATGTTGAGTTACTGGGTTCAATTGCCAGCACCAATAAATTAAAATTATATTTTAATTAAAATTTGATTTAGATATAACTCTATTTAAAAAAGCACTGTGTTTTTATAGAACTGTAGTAGGGCCCAAATTTTTGCATTTTGAACTTCTTAGTAATTCTGAAGAAGCCAGTCAGATGGCTTTTGAAAGGTGTGTCATGGTGTTTAAAGAATTTGCACAATGGACAATCAGCCTGCCACATGGGCACGTTTCACAGAAAAGTGAACCAGACACAGGTGGCAAACGCCTACACTAAAGAAATGTCCGTCTATACTGAACATGGACAGATTTTTCTTTTCATTTCCTAAGCAATACAGCATAAGAACTCATACAGTCTTTACATTGTAGTAGGTGTTATAGCTAGGCATGATTAAGTATGAAGGATTAAGTATGAAGGATATTAAGTATGAAGTATTAAGTATACAGTATATATATATATGTGTGTGTATATATATATGCAAGATTTGTGATGGAATGGGCTTGAATATCTGTGGAGGGAGGTTCTGTAACCAGGGTGCTGAGAACAACTAGGCAGTACACACCCATGTGACTAATACAGACTCCTTTGTGGAGGGCGATGGGGGTGGGGTGTTCGGGAATGACGAGAAACTAAAACGATATCAACAAGGAATGGGGGCTGTGTGTGGTTGAGTGAGATAAGTGTTACTGGGAAATAGAGGGTGAGTTTTAGTCTTTTTTTTTTAAGGTGTATTTATTATTCATACAGTGTTCTGCCTGCATATGTGCCAGCAGGCCAGAAGAGGGCACCAGATCTCATTCTAGATAGTTACGAGCCACCATGTGGTTGCTGGGAATTGAACTGAGGACCTTTGGAAGAACAGTCAGTATGCTTAACCTCTGAGCCTCTCTACAGCCAGGGAGCTTTAGTCTTATCGATAAAAGTAATTTTTAGAAAATGGACCCAGAAGGAAGTTGAGAACCATCTTATGGGAATTTTAGAAAAAACAAGGTAGGCAAGATGTAAATCTCCGCTGCTACCAAGAAAGGGTCGAATGCAGCAGGCCATGCAATGGAAGTCTGAAAGCAGCTTGGGGTAAGGGGTGGGGGGGTGTGTGGAGGGTGGAGGGTAGAGGGTTGAGTAAAGGGGGCGGGGAAGAGCTGCCTTCAGGAAATGACAGTGCCCCAATGTGTGACAGCGAGTAAGGTCGGCATTTTAGTACCTTACTAAGTATCCTCCATTTCCTTTTTTTTTGTTTTGTTTTTGTTTTTGTTTTTCGAGACAGGGTTTCTCTGTGTATGTCCTTGGCTGTGCAGAACTTGCTTTTGTAGACCAGGCTTGCCTTGAGCTCACAGAGATCCTCCTGCCTCTGCCTCCCTGAGAGCTGGGATTACATGAGTGCGCCACTGTGGGAGCTGGTATTTTAAATCTTAAGAAGGGGTGGTTTGAGGTGCTTCCCTTTCTTAAACTTGGTATGTTATCAAGAAAACAGACCCCACAAGCCTGGTGCTGGGTCGCACGCCTATTGATTCCAGGACCCAGGGAGGCAGAGACAGGAGGATCTCTTTGAGTTCGAGGCCAGCCTGAAGCCTGATCTACAAAGTGAGTACAGGACAGTCAGGGCCGCACAGAGAAACCCTGTCTCGAAAAAAACAAAAAACAAAGCAGAAAGAAAGAGAGTGAGAGAAAGGAAGAAAGAAAGGAAGAAGGAAGGAAGGAAGGAAGGAAAGAAAGGAAGAGGAAAAGACAAGGAAAGGAAAGAAAAGAAAAGAAAAGAAAAGAAAAGAAGGAAAAAAAAAAAGAAAGGAAAGGAAAAGAGGAGGGGGGGAAACCAAGCTGATCCGGACGAAGAGAGTCCATCTTCAGTGGCCTCCAAGTTGGCTAATGCCTGTCTCTCTAACTACCCAAAAGAATAGGTCCTGTTTTTGAGAGAGGGTCTCATACAGCCCAGGCTAGCTTTGAATTTCTCATCCCCTGAGCCCCATCTCCTTAGTACTGGAATGACAGATCTAAGACACCAGGTCAGGCTAGAAAGGGTCCCAAAGCCCTGGGTTCGGTTCCCAACCACAAAACCGAAAGCAGAAGCCAGAGAAGCATCAATGAGCTTCTATTTCAAGCCCTACAAAGCGGTATTAGGGGTTCCAGCCTGAGGCTCACCCTGTCCGCGCCGAGGCTCAACTCCAGCCGCAGAGGGCGCTGTCCCGATTTCCCGCGGCAGGAAGCGGAGTCTCCCATCCCTTCTGCGCTTGCGCCACAAGGAAACGTCATATCCGGCTCTGCGCGCTCTTCGCCGGAGCTAGGATCTCATCCTGGATAGAAACCGGGCCGTCACCGGGAAGTCCCATCCCTTGGTGACCTGGGACCGCAGCATAAGCCTCAAACTCCATCTCAATGGCCCCTCCTACGTGCTCCGGAAGACCATGTCTTCCCGGCTGTCCAAGGACCTGCATCCGCTCCATGCCCATCCGCAAGGACGACGAGGTCCAGGTACATCCAGGCGTCCTCGAGTTCTAGTTACTCAGGGGCATATGGCTCAGTCACCTCCTTAACATGAAATTAGGCAGGAGTCACATACCCCCAAGACCTCAGCAAGGTGACTACAGCGTCTGACCTGCCTCAGAGTGTTGGGGACAAGCAAAAGAAACTTGTTCTGAATACTGCTGTTTTGTTTTCAGACTCCATTTAATCACTAAGGTCAAGGGCCCTACCCGTGCGGGAGCTGGGACTTAACCAGTAGCCGAACAGCTTCTGTTCTAAGGAGACAGTGTCTGAGGCCAGCCACCTCAGGGACAACTTGTAAGGAGACAGTTGTCTGAGGCCAGCCATCTCAGAGACAGCTTCTCCATCTTGCTGGTAGGGGCAAACTAAGTTCATGTTCCCAGGCCCAGGAACCAACTTCTTTCCTGATTGGTGGAAAAAAAATGTAACAATAGCTTGGCACAGATGTTTGTGGTTTGCAAATTTAAATATTCTGTGCTATTCTGCCTCGGGGTTGCAGTTCACCTCCCGAGTCTGTTCTGTGGCCCTGATCGACCAGTAGGGGCTTGATTATAATACATTTTTTGTCACCTGCATTGACCTGATGTTCGAGTTGTGTTGGATCTAAGTGGACACCATAACACCATAACATTCAGATCTTCAGTAATGGTGATGCTGTCTTTGCATGCCAAGACAGCAAACTTCTGCTCTCTCAGTTTAGCCCTTTTGGCCTTTAGTTTGCCAAGTATAACTAATGATGGCTTCTTGAGCCAGTCTTGGAAGGAGAAAATGCTGTAGTATCTCTTGAGTTTGGTGGAATTGGTGGGCAGGCATCCATGGAGGTTGACTGTGCGGTGATACTAGATGTGGGAGGGAAGTCAGTGGTGCAGAAACCATCAAAAGATTATATGTTCCCTATGACTGGAGGATATGTGACAGGGTGGAGTTGGGGACATGGGACGTGACATGGTCAGAGACTAGATTGGTTGCCAGAAGGAGTACTCCTGTGCCCTTACCAGACACTCATCCTTCAGGACATTAGCAGTGAGCAGGACTGAGGAAGCCCCTGCTCTGGGAAGCTCTCAATTGCACAGGGCTTCTTCTTGGTCAGGGTAGTTGTGGAAAGCTCCCCCTTTTCCCCCCTTTTCCATTGCAAAATGCTAACGGCATCCCTGGCCTCTGCCTTCTTGGCACTGGTAGCACTGAGTCCACTTTGCCACTGTCACAAGCAGAGTATCACCAGGTCCTGTTAGATGCCCTTCCCCAGCTGAGAACCTTCATTTTAGAGAATGAAGTGAGATAAAGTGAAGGGGTCTGTGTATCGGACATGTGATGTTTGGGTGGCCAGTTAGTGTGAAAGTATAGCTGGAGTGAAATAGAAAGGGCAAGGCTGGCGATAGGCTGGCTGGGCTCAGCACTTAGGAGCGTGTTCTGCTCTTGCAGAGAATGTGAGGTTAGCTCCCAAAACCCATGTCCAGCAGCTCACAACTGCCCGGAACTCCAGCTGCAAGGGGATCCCATGCCGTGGTCTTATGGGCACTGCAGCCATGTGACATATAAAGACTTATACATATCATTTAGTGAATGACACATGCCTTAAATTTCAACACTTCGGAGGCAGAAGCAGGCTTTTTTTTTTTTAACAGACTTAATTCACTTTATTTTTCTTGTATAAAAAACTCCTTATGTGGTAGCCATAGCTGGAGCCTGGGTCCTCTGAAGCCCCTGTGGTGTGGGTTTTCGTAAGTTGATCAGTGAACACAGTTGATCAGGTAAACACAGTCTCTTTCCAGAGGTCAGGGCTGTAGGTCTTGGAGATGGCATCAAAGGTGGCCTTGCAAAGTGGCCCAGGGTGGCAGCGTAACACCTTGCTGATGTGTAGCTGGTCATCCATACCAGCCATCATCAGTAGCTTCTTGGGCACAGGAGCAGAGACGATGCCAGTGCCTCTGGGGCCAAGGATGAGAGGCACCAAGACAGAGCCACAGTGGCCTGTCACCTTGCACGGAGCAGTTGGGACTTGCCAATCTTGTTCCCCAGTAGCCTCACCACACAGAGATGATGGAAAGCTTGGCCAAGATGATAGCTCTTCGGATGGCAGTGGCTACCTCCTTGGAGCACTTTATGCCAAGACCAGCATGACCATTGTAGTCCCCAAAAGTGACAAAAGCCTTGAACCTGGTCTGCTGTCCCGCCCATGTCTGCTTCTGCACTGGCATGATCTTTAGAACCTCATCCTTTAGGGATGCACCCAGGAAAAGGTCAATAATCTCAGATTCCTTAATGGGCAGGGGGAATAGGTAGATCTCCTATAAGGACTTGATCTTCATGTCCTTAACCAGGTGACTCAGCTTGGTGACAGGGATCCACTCCTTGTCTTCGGCTTTACCTCCACGAGCTCCATGACCACATACCACGGCCCCTAAGACCACTGCCAAATCCTCTGCAGAAGCCATCCTGGCCTCCCAATCCTGGACCCCTGTGTCCTCTGGTCTTTCTGCTGTACCAGCATCATCCGCCATTTGTTTTTTTTCCCGAAGAAGCAGCAGCAGACAATCTCTTAAATTTGAAGCCAGCCTAATTCTAGGACAGGCGGGCCTACACATAGAAACCCTGTCTTGAAAAACCAATATGAACCTGAAAATGTTTACCTTTTTTTTTTGGTTTTTCGAGACAGGGTTTCGGTGTGTAGCCCTGGCTGTCCTGGACTCACTTTGTAGACCAGGCTGGCCTAGAACTCAGAAACCCACCTGCCTCTGCCCCCGCAAGTGCTGAGATTAAAGGCGTGTAACACCGCACCTGGCATGTTTACCTTATTTAAAGGAGAAAGTCAGATAACTTCAGGTGACAGTAACCTTTGACATTATTCTAATTTGCAAAACAACTGGAAAATTCATACTCTCTTCTCTCTCCACATTTCCTTCCTGCTACTGCTCTGTTCCCCATTTTATAGCCCAGACTCTCAAAAGAGTTGTCTATACTAGCAAGGCATGGTAGTGCACACCTTTAGTCCCGTCACTAAGGAGACAGAGGCAGGCAAATCTCTGAGTTTGAGGCCAGCCTGTTCTATATAGCAAGTTCCAGAACAGCCAGGAGACCTTGTCCTGGCTGGGGGAAGGGTATGCCGTCCTGCCAATCACTAGTGGGTGCTCTCCAGTCTCATTCCTGTCCATGTTGCCTTATAAAACCTGCCTGGGCTGAGGGTACCAGTGACCTCTGTGGCTAAGTCCAGCAGCCACATTCATTAGCGGTAGCACCGCCATAGTTGAGTTCATGCTTACAGATGCTTGCAGCTTCTCAGACCCCTTTTCTGGTTATCTCTCCCCTCTGAAACCAAACTCCTGGGGTTCACCAAGGTCTGGGTTTGGTCTCACATTTCTCTTTGATATTCTCTACCTAGACAGATCCATTAATAGGTAGCATTCTGTTCTCCAAGCTTTAAATGTGTGCTCTGTGATAACAAGTAATTTGAGACAGGATGTCACTGTTTAGCTTAACCTGGGGGTTTTGTTGTTTGTTAGTTGTGGTGCTAGGAAGCAAACCAGGGGCCTTACGCCTGCTAGGCAGGCACCCTGCTACAGAGACAGAGGTTCAGACCTCCAGAACAGTCTCGATCCTAATACTCCTGCTGCTCCTAAAATCTGATTTTCCTCTCAGCCTCTGTATCTCTGTAAGTGACATATCTCATCTCACTCCGTAAGTGACACTCTTAGCCCTGGCAGAGTCGGCTCCTCTCCCTGTAATCCCAACATTCATCCTACAGTGGTAAAAGCCATCTGTGTCAGCCATTTGAGTCACTTCTCATGTCTCCTCTGAGCAGTGATTACATTTGTCTGTTTACTTGCTGCTCACCACCTCTCACACTGAAGCGCCATGTGCCAGAGAGCTGTCTTGTTTGTTGCCTGGTCTCAGTCCAGAGCCTGGCACCCAGCAGGCCTCAGTCAGCCAATACTTGTTGAATAGGAAAAAAATTATTAACTAAACAAATATAAAACATGATATAAACAAGTTTAAACATATATATTTATGCGTTATGACTTGTGTTTTCTTTTAGATATGAAGAAACTGAAACTCAAGTTAACTACAGAACAAGAACATGTAGCTGAGGATGACCTTGAACTTCTGATCTTCCTGTGCTGGAACTGTTGGCTTGTGCTACCATGCTAGCCCTGTGCACATTCTCCTAGCCCTGTGCACATCCTCCACCGCCAACTTCACTGTCTGCCACAGAAGTTTTGTGTTTATGGTGCTGGGGTCTGAGCCCAGTGCGTAACAGGCAAGTGCTCTTGCATGCATCCCCAGTCCTGTCTTACAGTTACAAAAACTGTGGGTTTCAAATGGTTGCCTGATACTCTGTATAATTTCTTCAACAGCATCTTAGGTTTCAATGTTGAGAGCTGCAGTGCGTGTCTCAGTGGTAGAACTTGCCTAATGTGCAAAACCTGAGCTTCTGTCTCCATACTTGGAGAATGATTACATTTTTTTACACCTTTTTCTTTTAAACATTTTATTTATTTGTGTTATGTGTATGGATACATATATGCCACGGTGCACATATGGATGTCAGAGGACAGCTTTCAGGAGTGAGTTCTCTCTACTGTGTGGGCCCCAGTGATGGAACTCATGTCCTCAGGCTTGGCAACAATGGTTTTTATCTGGTGGGCCATCTTACCTGCCCTGTATTTTTTAATTTCAAGACTTCTGTAATGACTGTCCTTGGCAGAGCAAGATTTCTGTTCTCCCTTAAATTTAAAAAAAAAAATAAAAAATAAAAATACAGCCTTGTCTACAGAATGAGTCCAGGGAAGGAAGAGAAGGAAGAGGAGGAGGAGGAAGAGAAGGAAAGAAGGGTGAATCTCCACATAAACAACCATAACACGAGTACACAACACAAAGATAGCCAGCTCTGTCTGCAAGGCAGCTTTTGTTCAGTCATGTGCACATTTAGCCCCTGAAGCTGTTCCTGACAGCTTCCTTGGTGTGCTGTGCTGTCCTAGGTGGTTTGAGGACACTTGCAAAGATCAGCAAGGTAGTCCACGTGTACAGAAATCAGTATGTCATCTACATCAAGTGGGCACAGCATGAGAAGGCCAAAACTCTTAAAGGTCACAGCATTGGGAAGATTGAGAATGCTGATCTAGAGGCACCCTGGTTTTGCATTACACCCCCTCCCCTTTTTTTATAGCACTCACTTTTAACTATTTTATTTGGAGTTCCTTAAAGCCTCTCCCTTCTAACCCCCCAACTTTAGGAAGGAGAGAGAAAGTTAGCGGGGAGAAGGGGCGCAGATGCCTAATTTCTCTCAGCTGTTTAGGGTCAATGGGTTCTCAGTCTGTCTCCAAGCGGCTGCACCACAAAGCATCTCTCCCATGTCTCTCCAAACCACCACACTGCCTGTCTCTGGTCTCTCTAAACCTCCGCCCTTTCTTTCTGGGCTCTCCTGTTTTTAGCCCTGTGCTGCACAAGGCGGGCTGTTATCAGCTGACAAAGAGGCTAGCCCGCAGGAGGCAGTTATCAGCTGTGGACAAGCTAAAGCCCAGACTAAACCTGGGATTAAAACAAAAACATATTACATAACTGAGTTTTTAAAGAAACCAAAACTTCCATTGCGCGGTTTCTCTTTGTAGTCTTGGCTATCTTGGAACTCACTCTGTAGACCAGGCTAGCCTTGATCTCCAAGATCTGCCTGCTTCTGGATTCTGAGTACTGAGAATTTTTTTTTTTTTTTTTTTTTTTTTTGGTTTTTCGAGACAAGGTTTCTCTGTGTGTAACCTTGGCTGTTCTGGACTCTTTCTGTAGACTCACAGAGATCCACCTGCCTCTGCCTCCCCAGTGCTGGGGTTACCGTGTTGCCTGTTTTGCCATTCTTCATGATGGCTGTATCACCAAGTAGATGGCAGGAGGGCCCATGCATTCTAAGCGTCACTAGTTCACTAGAAGTTCTGAGAGAAAAGGGCAAAGCTCTCTTCCTGAGCCTCCCCACCCAGGTAAGATTCGCTTTTCACCTTTGAACTCTCATTTCACACTGCTTTCTTCTCTTAGTCTCAGATCTGTGCATTGAGTGGTTAGGGCTTTGTCTTTCTGCATTATTACCCAGTAGCTGCTGAGAATCCAGATTTTCTTCAAAGCAGTGTACCTTGACAGCCAGGGATGTAAGCAAAATTTCCATCCCTTGTCAACACATCACTGACCTGCCTACATGGTCTTGTGGGAACCTCAGAGAATCCAGGGTCTTCAAGCTGCCTGGCAGGAGGAGCCCACAGGAGGCTCCACTGCTTGGGATTATGGAGATTATAAATTCCTTCAACTTAAAATTGTTTTGTTTCCTAACAGGTGGTTATCACCGGGCTGGAACCAAAAAAAAAGGAAAATAATTCTTGAATGCAAAGCCAAGTCTCCGCAAGTTAGGAAAGAAAAAGGCCAATATAAGGAGCTCACTGAGAATGCAAACGTGAACACAAGCTGTCATGCAGCCACAGCTAACCGCAGCCGGAGTCTCGTGCCAGCCTCTTAGGAGCTTTTCAAAGCGTGCCTGATTGTGTCTCTCTTTCCACCTGTTTGGCTACTGACCTATCATTCTGTAAATCTCCTTTTGCAGTTTTGATAAATTATGAATAAAAACTGGAACCATTTCCTAATTCCAAGTGGCATTTGCATTATTTTACAAATTAAAGCCATCTCATCCATATCAGGATTCCAACAGTCTGGCAAACAGCAATCCAGCAATAGCAAAAGCAGCAACCTCTTTGAAAAAAAAAAATTGAACTGAATTAAGAAGAAAGAAAAGCAAGAATTACTCTTTCTTGTTTTATTTTTTTGTTTGTTTGGTTTTTTGGTTTTTCAAGACAGGCTTTCTCTTGGGTAGCCTTGGCTGTCCTGGACTTGCTTTGTAGATCAGACTGGCCTCAAACTTAAAGAGATCCACTTGCCTCTGCCTCCCTGAGTGCTGGGATTACAGGCCCACTATGCCACTGCGCCCAGCAAATTATTGTAATTTTTAGGTAAGGTCTTATGATGTGACCGTAGCTGGCTGGCCCTGAAATCATGATTCCCTTGCCTCCTGAATGTCAGCATCATAGGCAAGCAGTGCCTGTCTTTAAGGCTGTGAAAACTGAAGTGTCAGTTCACCAACCTGGCCCAACTGTAGGAGTTCACATGCTCGTTACCATTAGTGTCCATCCTTTCACTTGCATTCCCGAGGGTGATGTGTGTGTTTCACGTGAACTTTGGTAATTCTTAGATCCATACAAACTTGATTCGTTTCTATAGAATATATACCCAGTTTATAGAATGGTTGCATATCACCTAGAGGTGTAACCTGCTGAGCGAGGGTGAGCAGCTTAACTAGGAAGTTAGTTCTGTGTTTGTGGTTTTTGTTATTTTGAGTATTTTGAGATTTAATGTTAGCGTAGGTGTTTTGCCTATGTGTATATCTGTGTACTATTATGTATGCGATGTCGGAGGACAGAAGAAGACATCACAAACCCCCAAATGGTTGTGAGCCACTGTGAATGCTGCAATTGAAACCAGAGTCCTCTGGAAAAGCAGCTAGTGCTCTTCGGCACTAAGCTAGCTCTCTAGCCCCGTGTTGTAGTTATTTTCTATAGAGTGTTGTCTTCATTCTCAATCAGCTTAAGTTTTGGAGTGTAAAAGTTGGGTAAAAGTTATATTTCATACTAAACTAAGTGTGTAGAGCTGTGTAAGAGTTCTCTAGAGGAACAGAGACTACAGCTTCAGACTGAGTTCTGATACTAGTTTGGCCTGTTTTTAAGTGCATGACCTGGAGCAGATTGATTTAACAATGTACATTCAATGGACTATCAGCCTTAAAAACAGCTATTTTTAAAATTCAGTAGTTGGAGACAGGAGAACCACAAGTTTCAGTTTTAGGGCAGCCTAGCCTATGTAGTCAAACCCTGTTTTTGTTTTTTTGTTTTTTTTTCAATATATTATGTATACAGTGTTCTGCCTGCATGTACACCTGCACACCAGAAGAGGGCACCAGATCTCATTATAGATGGTTGTGAGCCACCATGTAGTTTCTGGGAACTGAACTCAGGACTTCTGGAAGAGCAGCCAGTGCTCTTAACCTCTGAGCCATCTCTCCAGTTCCCAAACCCTGTCTTAAGAAAATTCAGCTGGGCGCTATGGCTCACCTTTTATCCTAGCACTCAGGGAGGCCGAGACAGAGGCAGAAGCAGGCAGATCTCTGTGAGTTCCAGGTTATCCTGGTCTACAAACCGAGTAAGGATAGCCAAGGCTACACAGAGAAACACTATCTGGAAAAAAAAAAATCCCTCCCTCCCTCCCTCTCTGTCTCTCTCACACACAAACATGGATAAACCTTGAAGATATGCTAAGTGAAATAAGCCCACCGTGTACCGACAA
Source organism: Meriones unguiculatus (assembly GCF_030254825.1). Classification (NCBI taxonomy): domain Eukaryota; kingdom Metazoa; phylum Chordata; class Mammalia; order Rodentia; family Muridae; genus Meriones; species Meriones unguiculatus. Next base: position 37,518,750 of record NC_083359.1, read on the forward strand.
GTGTTCCTCCTTTAGGAGATTCCTAGAACAGACAAGCACACTGAGACGGGCTGGTGGGAGGGCTGATGTTTAACTGATAGGAGAAACATCTAGAAAGCATGGTAGTACTTGTCTGTAATCCTAGCACTTGAGAGGGCATCACAGGGACGAGCCTCTCCCTGGCTCTGGTGTGAATCCTAGAGATTGTTTGAACAGTAATGTAAACAATTTCTTTAAGGCAGTCTCAGGACAAATTGTATGCTACGTGTATCATAGCAGATCTTAAGGAAACAAGAAGTGCCGTGTGGAGGGAAGCTGGAACGAGCTGAGTTCTCTCCTTCAGTTCTGGCTGACCTCAGGCTGTCTTGCTTACTCAGTTCAGCTGCAACGTGGTTCAGTGGGCATGTTCTACATCCAGTACACCCCCAGCCACAAGTGGCTGAACAGCGCCTGTTCTCCAGGGGCAATTGTAGGCACATCCGTCCTTATGACATCCCGATGTGACATTGTCATCTACAAAGTTCACACCCGAGAATCGCACGATTGAGTCACACACCCCACACCCTCCCCCGCCAAAAGGTTTAAGATTCTGTGTTGGACCACATTCATAGCTACCCTCAGCCACAGGCTGGACACTGTGAAAAGTTTGAACAAGGTCCTACACAGACACGCACATGTCCTAACAGTAGGAAACAGGCCTTGGTGGCGCTTGGCTTTACCATTATCATTTCTTCTGAGCTGAGTTCTGCAGGAAAGCAATATCAGCACAAAGGATACCAAATGATTCAAAAGAAATGTTTCTCCCTTAAACAAAGAAGCAAAATACCTAGTACAGAATTCCGAAAGAATACATTTTTGTTTTGTTTTGTTTTGTTTCTAAGGCCGTCTAGTTTTAACTGCCAAGCGTGCAGGACAGTTAAAGTCTTCAAATCATTTTAAAAGCTGGTACAGCTGCTGAAGATTCCTATTAATCCCGGAATCCATTCTACTTGTTGAAGAAATGAGGAGAGATGGCCCACAGTCCATCACACTGGATTCAGTGAAACTCAGCGACAGAGCTCCTTTCCACCTTGCTCTGTCTGTGAGCTTCTTCAAAATCATCCTCAGCTCAACAAGGTGGATTGTCTGCAATCCAAGCACTAGGGAGTTGGAGGCCAGACCGTTCCACATAACCGGACCCCGTTCCCATGAAAAAAGAAAAAAAGAACGCCTCTGAGAATTGTGTCCCTCCTCTGTGCCTAAGGAAGTTCAGGGTGTGAGGAGCCTACTAGGATGCTGACAGGCACAGCTCCGGTATTTCTGTGTCATTCCTACGCTTATTGAAGCCTTATGACCACAGGCGGCTATCAGTCTGCGCTGTGGCCTGTTTGGAGGTCTCTGCTCACCCCTGGACGTGACCTTTCAGAGGATCGTCTGACGAATTTATGTAACCCAGACCCGTACAAGACATACTATTAGCACCAACAGTCAAGAGGCTGTGCCTTGAAAGCTTATAGTCGGGAGTTGAATCCTGGCCCTTCCCACTTAGCAGTGTGACTGCGATCAAGTTCTTCACTTGCAGTGGGGATGGCGATTTTGAGGAGTTCGTGGACTACAGAAGAATGCAAAGCTTACAGTCAGGAGCCTGGCACAGGACTCTAGAACAGTAATCTACTATTGCTCCTTCTGACTGCGCGCAAAATACAGGTAAAACTGTAAATAACACATCACCGAAATGGCCCTAAATTCTTGCCAGAAAACTTTGCTAATCCCCTGGAGGCTGGCAAGCTCTGACAAGCTCCAAGCAGCCGCACCTTTGACTCAGGCCAGGTGAGGGCGGGGCTCTAGCCCAAGAGGCGGAGCTCGGTGGACGAGTTACGCTAAGCGCAAGGGGCGGAACTTTCGTGCGCCGGTCACGTGAACCGCTGTTGACACTTCCGGGTGGGACGAGAGTGGGGAGGCGGACTGGTTAGGGTGCTGGGGAGCAGGCATGGCGTACCACGGCCTTACCGTGCCTCTGATCGTGATGAGCGTGTTCTGGGGCTTCGTGGGCCTCCTCGTGCCCTGGTTTATCCCCAAGGGTCCGAACCGGGGGTAAGTGCGCCAGGCCGGAGGCGGTGGGAGCGGAGGACCGCGGCGGGAGGATCACGGAGGGATGGCTCGCCGTGGAGGACCATGGCGGGAGGATGAGGCGGGGTGGGCCACAGAGGGGAGGACCGCGCGCGCTCCTGGGAACCTGTCAGTGTCCCTGGCCGGAACGTGAGGTCACCTCTGGCAACCCCTCCCGGAAGTGAATTTTAGGGAATGCTTTTTGTCTTTGAGAGACCAGAGGCGTGCACATCGACTGAGAAGTTAGGGTGCTTCCCGAGCCGCTCTCACTGCTTTGGTCCTGTCTTTCGCGTACTGGAGGCTTTTGCCCAAACTTGAGAGAGAGGGATCTAAGAGAACAGAAATCGCCCTCTCCGTCCCGATGCTGTCGCAGTTGCGGACTCTGACAAGCTTGCTGCATAGTGTTGAGCTCAGCCTTTGCGGCTAGGGGCCCAACCCAGGAGGGGGTGAGCCTGATCTAAGCGAGGTTAAATCACCCAGAGCCGAAGGGACTGTTTAGAAACCTCTGCGTCATACCTTGCAGGGCGGCCCTGCCCTTGCTTGTATTTGCAGTGGATAGATTTACATCTCCCCACCCCAAGGTTTTACTAAATACCGCATCCTCTGTTAGGAAATAAACTTTTGTGTTGCAGTGTAAAACAGACCACTTCAGAGGAGCCTGGGACACCCTCTTTCTAGTTCCTTTTTTGAATTTTAGTCATTTTTTCCCCCTCTCAACTCAAGATCATGTGGAGGTGACGCTTGTACTGAAGTCGTAGTTTGTCAGAAACGTCTCTTGCTTTAGGTTATTCACTAAGTCATGGCTTCCTCGTGCTTAGCTCCACAGCACTTTGTAGAGACAATGTATATTGAGTGGGACATTTTGATTAGAGGAAGTTTTACTGTGACATTGGTTTCTATTGCAGTCTGGAATATACTGACTTTTCAAAATAAATATTCTATTAGCCTAAAAACCACTTTTGACGATTTATTTGTTATTTATCTTATGTGTATAGGAGTTTGGCTACATGTATGTAAGGGCACAGAGAGCTTTGGATCCCTTGGAATTGGAATTACAGATGGTTATGAGCTGCCACATGGGTGCTGGGACTTGGACCCAGGTCTTCTCGAAGAGCAAGCACTCTTAACCAAAGCTCTTAACCAGAGAACCACCTCTCCACTTCTTAAAGGGAAATGATAGGTCAATTTCAGTCATTTGTAAGCATCAAGTCTCACCTCTCGCTAACAGTTCTGCAGGATCATCTTCAGTTTATACAGTTGATGTGTCATCAGAATTCAGTTATTAAAATATAACTGTATTAACTGAATTCATGTAGATCTTTTTCCTCTCTGGGTTAAAGACAACAAAATGCTTCTGGTGTGTTTATACCAAGCCTGTTTCTTTCCACCACTGTCTCTTTCTGGCCTTCACCCCCAGAAAAGCTCTAATTAATGTGAGGTGGGCCTCTCCTTTCTTAAAACAGCTCCTCTACCCATCCTTGGCATCAGGTACCACTCCAGTCATTCAGGGTAATGAAAGCCCTGTTGCTTAGAGTCAGGTTCTGTTTGATCTGCAGTGACATAGCATCTGGCTCTTTCGCAGCCTCCACTGCAATCCTAATGTTCTCTGCTCTTGGCAGGGTTTAGCTGGTCTTGAAGTGGAACCTCCTAGGAGTTACAAGCTTACATTTTGGGAAATGCTGCTCCAAGGTGATTGAACACTGTGACCTTGAAAGATTTAGTTAGCTTTTCCATGTTCCTTTTTTTTAAAAAAACTGAAACAGACATTTTAGGGTTAATTAATGCCAGTTCCCCTTAACCTTCCCCTCCCCAAAAGATTGTAAATAAAAAAAAAAAATTGAAATGATGCAGAACTAGCCTGTTTAATGAACTCTGACGATTTTTTTTCTCTGTGTGTGGTGGGGGGTCAGGAAGAGGATTGCTGAGGAGTGAACCCAGAGCCTCCCACCTTTTAGACAAGCCCTCTCTACCACTGAGCTATATCCCCAGCCACCTACCCAAACTAAATATTTAGTAGAGGAAAGCATTTTTGATTTGAGGGGTTCAAACATTTCCATTAAGGAAATAAGGGACTGTGTAAGAAGAGAGTGAAACACAGAACTTCTATGTTGAATCCTTCCCCTAAGAGACAGTGTTTTGAAAATGGCGTGGCTAGGAGGTTATTAGGACCTGATGAGACAGCAAGAATGTGGCTGGAGGGGAAGGGCCCTTCTGAACGTGTGGGTAGCAGGGCACCAGCGCCTTCCTTGCTCCTCTTCAGATTTTTCCTTCTGTGGGACACGGCAGGACAGAGCCCAGTCTGTTCCTGCAGTCACCTGTCCTGACCATGCCTGTCCTTCATGATCTCCCTCTTTTCCCTTTTGGGAACTCACAGATTTGCCAAAAGCTTCAAGCTTTTAGGATATGGCAGCTCCAGTTTGTTTGTTTGTTTGTTTTTGTAAACATTTGGAGCATGTAGAATGTAGAAAGTCACAGATGAGGGGCTAGCTGGTAGCCTCCGTGGGTAAAGGTGCTCGCTGCCATGTCTGACCACCCCACAAATTGTCCTCTGATCTCTCCCTGCATGCCATGTCATGTTAAGACCATTTAGTACTCTTCCAGAAGACCTGAGTTCAAGTCCCAGGACCCATGTGCGGCGGCTCAAAACTGCTACTTGTAACTCAGGCTCTAGAGAATCCAACTTGCTCTTCTGGCCTCAGTGGGCACCCACACCCATATGCACACACATAATTAAAAATAAAAGAATTCTTTTTTGTTTTATTTTTTTTGAGATGGGTTTTCTCTGTGTAGCTGTCCTGAAACTCACTCTGTAAACCAGGCTGGCCTTAAACTCAGAGGTCTGCCTGCCTCTGCCTCCAGAATGCTAGGACTGAAGGCATGTGCCACCACTGTCCAGCTTAAAATAATTCTTTTTTAAAACATCATACCCCAAGGCCATAAGTTATAGTAGATTTATACGTGTTTGCTTTATGAGTGCATGTGAATATGTGTATTTAGGTGTTTAAAGTTTTGCTAAGACATTTGAAAATAAATTGCTGCTTATTGACTCCACTCCTGCAGCTGCTTCAGAGCAGTTGTTTTAAGGGGAGTGCTTTCCTGTGGTAGCCGATACTAAATGTGTAATACAAAGGCTCCTCATCTGTTTCTGCTGGGATACTTCTGAGAAGACAGAAGAGATTCTAAGCTAGGCTCAGAAACAGGAGAAGACGAACAGAAACCTGGGAACTGAGACTCGGACGTGTGTGTGTGTGTGTGTGTGTGTGTGTGTGTGTGTGTGTGTGTAGTGTTATGGTAAAGGCACTTGTTTTCAGGAGTAAAGAGTTGAAAAGAAGAGTTGGGAGGCTGGCCGTCTATCTGTCCATCTTTATGTATCCTAGGCTAACTTCACACTTGCCATCCTCCTGCTTTGGCCCTCCAAGTGCTAAGATTACTGGTGTGGAGGGCCAGCTGGGTGAAGGGCTTAGATTACAGGCAACTACATAGGCCCTCACTACACAGGTCAGGTTATTGTACAAGTGTCACATTTCTTTGTCTTTAAAATGCATTTAGAGATCCTGATGCTCCACAGTTATGAGCTTTTGCTCTCTGGCAGAGAACCAGAGTTCTGTTCTCAGTACTCATATTTGGGCAGTTCACAACCACCCACAGCTTCAGGCAATGCAAACCCCCTCCCCTCCGAGGCATTTGCAGCCAGGCACACACCCCTACCCCACGCTCAGATAAAAAAAAAAAAATAGAACGCATCTGAAATCTGACCAGCTGATAAAACACATCCCAAATCTGACCAGCAGTGGCTGCCCACATGGCTCTAAGCCCTTTCCACTTGTACCGAGCCCTGGACCTTTATACACCCCCAATCCTGATTAGTATATCTTTTCCCTTGGTCTCTCTTTCCCCAGCCTATGTCAACCAAGTGGAAGCCAGACTTTACCAGTTTTCTTCCGATCCCTTCTGATAATGATTTGGGTAGAGGCCTTGCAAAGGCTGTGAGATCTACCTCTTTGACCTCCCCTCCTGCTTGCCAAGCTAGGCTTGGCTTGTCTATTTCGGTCACGTAGGCCTCCTCCCTTGAAACATCCAAGTCTCCTCTCAGCTCGGGCCTAAGTTTACTGTCCCTCTGCTGGGAACATTCACTCAAGTCTGCAGTCACACTGCATCATTTGCCAGGGCCTTATCACACTTCTTTAACATCATCACAGCCAGGCACGGCTGTCTTTCTTGCCTGCTGATCCCTCAATGTGCTAATGCTAATTGTCTGTCTGTCATTCATCTTGTGCAATATCTGCTCTCCCGTCTTCCCCAGCCTGTACACTTCTCGGGGAAGAGCAGGATGGATTTTTATTTATTTTTTATTATATGTGTATGGGCGTTTCTGCACCTATGTTTGTGCATCACATATATGTAGTGCCCAGAGATGCCAGAAGAGGGCATTTGATCTCCTAGAACTGGAGGGACAGACAGCTACTATATGAGTGCCAGGAACCAAATCTGTGTCCTCTGAAAGGGCATCCAGTGCTCTTAACCCCCGAGCTATCTCTCCAGCCACCAGGGTAGACATTTTCAATCAGTTTAATTCATTACTTCTCCAGAGCTCGATACACCCTAGGTACTGTGGGACGAAGGAATGTACCTGCAGGTTAGCCACGGGAAAGGCCCGCACAGAGCTTCTAAAGGCCTAGAAAGAAGCAGGCATTCTGACGTCTGCCTTGTTTATTCTGGCGGTGTGGCAACTACCCCTGTGGGAAATTGGATATTTTTGAAAGATTAATCAGAATGGTTATGGAGAGAACAAAAGACTTGAAGGAAGTTTTGAATCTGCCTGAAAAAAGTTAACCAAACCGAACCAGTAAATTTTGTTGTAAGCAAGTGAAGGGGGGAAAAAAAAGAGAGTTCCACCAGAGAGGGAGATGCTTCAAAGGACAAATCTAAACCATGGGTGGGCATGCAGAGGAAGCTCAAGCAGGAGACAGAGTTAAGAGTCAGTTAGGGGAGGTTGCTAGACAGTGCTTATGAGAGGTGCTCTGTGTGCACTGGACCCTAGGCTTCCCTGAGCTTGCTCTACCAGCGAGCCACACCCTAGCCTCAGGAACTAAGATTCAGAAGGGGAGTGCTTGGAGAGAGGATAGTGAGTTCTGATGCCTGTTTTTTAATTAATATTTTTAGAGATTTATTTTATTCTTTTAAAAATTTGTATGTGTGTGTTTATATGTGTGCTTGCGCACATGCTTGTGGGTAGTCAGAGGTCAGCGGCATCCGATCCCCTCTCTGTAAGAGAGACCTGTGGAATGAAGGACTGTACCTGTAAGTTAGTCACAGTGAAGGATGCACTGAACATGAGTTCTGCTTTAGAAACGCTGAAATTCAGCCGGTCGGAAACCCAGCTTTAACTTTTTATCAGGAAGTGGAGATGGGGGAGGTCCAGCTAGTGAGCATAGCTTTAGCAGTGTTAACTCATTGCCAGGAACACTGTCAAATACAGTTGCTCTGTCAAAATGAGTTGTCAGAACAGGCTTCTCAGTTTCCCAATCAAACTGTGGCATGAGCATGCTCCCTTAAGCACGGAAGTTGATTATGTGCTTACACTTGTCCTCAGTACCCCTGGGGCACACTGCAGTGCTGGATGGTTGGATAAGCACAGGTCCATTGTCTCGGCACTCATTCAGGCAGACAGTGGCGAGGCCTGCCTATTCTGTGATGTCTAATAATGGCGTTTTCTTTCTCTTTTAGGGTTATTATCACCATGTTGGTGACCTCTTCCGTTTGCTGCTATCTCTTGTAAGTATCTTGTCTCTTGTGCATAGTTGCTCTTAAAAGCAGTTATCCTTGGTTTTTTTAATATGTTGATTGACACATTATGAGTCTTTGGCACTTATATTTGTTTAATATATCTACAAATAGTGCCCTCAAATTGAATATGCCCGGATTTTTACATTTTCGGGTACCCAGTATGTTAGGTAAGAGCTGGCAGACGGGACTAGAAGTGTAATTTGCTGCTAGTGGAAAGCTTACAATTATCTGAGACTTACAATTATACTACTTTATTGTTGTGAAGCATTTACGTCTACTCATTTCATTTACGTAGCTCACTTGACTGTGGAACGTCTTTTTAATGAAAAACATTTTTTTATTATTAGCATTTATTTTCCACATACAGGTGCTTTGCCTGCATGTGTGTCTGTGTACTGGGTGAGTGCAGTACTCATAGAGGCCATAAAAAGGCTTCACATACGCTGGGACTGGGCTACAGACGGCTTGAAGCCACCGTGCGGGTGCTGGGACTCAAACCTGGGTCCTCTAGGAGAACAGCACTTGCTGGGGTTTGTTTTGCTTTGTTTGTTTGTTTGTTTTTTGAGACAAGGTTTCTCTGTGTAGTCCTGGCTGTCCTGGAACTTGCTCTGTAGACCAGGCTGGCTTGAACTCAGAGATCTACCTACCTGTGCCCTGCAAGTGCTGGGATTAAAGGCCTCTTCTTATTCCTTCTTAAGACCATTGTTATTCTGATGAACAGAAGTGGAATTAGAATTATAATCAGGTAAAGTAAGGCTAGTTTTTGTTTTTTTTTTAAATCATTATAAGCTGTATAATAGTTCACATCTGTCTGAATGGATTGTATAAACTATTGAATAAAAGCTGACACAGGAGCTTTTCCCCTCAGCACACGCTTGGGAGGTTGTTCTTCATCATGAATATAGACATGGTAGACCAGTGTTGAGCTATTTTAAAGGCGTTTCCTACAGCTGCACACACTCTACACTCCCCTTCCTGTAGAATACAGAGCCAGCCAAGTTGCAGAGGGAAGAAAACAAAACTGAGTTTTAATCAACTTTTAGAGCAAATAACTATCAACAAAGTGCTTGAAGGGATGTGATGTCTTCTTTGTTCAACAACTGAAGCATGGGGCACATATCAGAAAAGTTACCCCGTAGGGATTTCCTTGCTGGCTTTCTTTTCCTGTCAAGATGTCATAGCGTAGCTTAGATAGACTGGAGCTTTCTAGGTAACCCAGGCTGTCCTCACATTCACAGCAATCCTCCTGCCTCAGCCCTTCTGCTTTGTCAACTTGACACATACTCTAGAAGGTCCTGGATACAGAGTCTCAGTGAGGAATCGTCTGGGTTGAGTTGGCTGATGGGCACGCCGGTGGGAAATTTCTAGGGCTGAGTGAGGAGGGAAGTCCCAGCCTGAATGTGGGCCGCACATTCTCTGGGCCTGTGTGAGTGGAGAGAGTGCGCCGAGCACAGAAGCGCACAGCACTCATTCTCTCTGCCCCTGACTGGCCAACACTAGCTGCTTTCAGTTCTTGACTTCCCTGCTCTAATGGAGTCTGACCTGGTATCCTGAGCTAAAACAAGCCCTTTCTTTTCTGAGTTGCTTTTGTCAGGGTATTTTATCAGAGTAACAGAACTGAAACTAGGGCGCTTCCAAATGTGGGGTTGCAGGCGTGAGCCACTTTGTCCATCCGGGGTGTAGAAGCAGTCATTCTCTTCTCACAAGAGTTTTCTCGCTCCCTAAAGTTTTGCTGATGTGATGGTGGGGGTGAAAATGGTGTTGGCCGCAGTATTGTTTAATGCAGCCATGAGCAGGAAACAGCAGTTCCAATCCAAACTGAGATGAAAGGCCAGGACCGTCTGTGCTTCTGCACCCATGAATGCCTGGTATCCCGAGGCTCTGCACTAAGGATTTGAATGAAGTCTTGGCTTTCTGCACACCCCTTCAGGGACTCCCAAGGCTTTAGGTTTCTGCGAACTGTCCTACGGTGCTAAATGATCTCGTGGTGGCTGGCTGTGCTTGATGGTGGCATTGGCCGAAGTTTACTCTCTTCACCTTTCTGCTTGTTTTGGCTAGTAAGTAAAAGAGGTTTTTTCAGCTGGTGGCTTAGTCTCTCTAGTGGAAGACTGACAAGGACCCAGTGGAATAGTATTCTTACAGTGGCTGAAGGGGAAAGACCAAAGCCACGAGTCATCAACAAACCTTATCTTATTTGAGACAGGGTCTCCCTGAATCCCTGTCTGGATTGGCATTTACCGTGTAGACCAGGCTAGTATCAAGTCACAGAAACTCACTTGCCTCTTCCTCCCAAACACTGGGATTAAAAATTCATGCCCAGCCTGATTTTGACTCTTTAAGCCTACTGTATTCTGTCTAATTTTCCTACCTTCAAAGATTACCAATTTACAGGCAAGCTTGTTTCACCCTTTCACATTCTCTGCTATCTCAGATTATTTTGAGGCAAATCTGGTTCGTCCTGGGTTTCTGAGCTGACCACCACTTTAGACATAACCACAGTATGTTACCATGCTCCGGAGCTCATTCCTTTATATAGTATCCTATTGTATTCACTCCCCGGATTGTTGGATTGAGCTTAGAGTTTGTGTGAATAATGAGCACATAAGCACATAAGTTGGCAGATGTGCTCTTGAGAGGTGCCGTGTTGGCGCTCTCCTTGGCATTCTTGGGTAAAAGCCAGGGGCATTGATAAGTAAACACTGTGTTCTGTCCAGAACACCTCTCCCTTGCTCCTGTGAATAAGTTTGTGGTCCAAAATGTCAATGGTGCCAGTATTAAGAAACCCTGACCTTAAGGAAGGGATAGAGAGAGGTGAACAGAGCCAAACCTGAGCAGTGAATTGTTGTTGATGTGTGGCATAGTCTCTCTCTCTCTCCTCTCTCCCTTTCTTTTCTCTGTCTTCTCTCTCTCTCTTCTTTCTCTCTTCTCTCTCTCTCTCTTCTCTCTCTTTCTCTCTCTCTCTCTCTCTCTCTCTCTCTCTTCTCTCTCTCTCTCTCGATTTTTTGGGGCAGGGTTTCCCTGATAGCTTTGGCTGTCCTGTAGCTCACTCTGTAGACCAGGCTGGCCTTGAACTCACAGAGATCCACCTGTCTCTGCCTCCCAAGTGCTAGGATTAAAGGCGTGCACCACCACCTCCTGGCTTAGTCTTTTCTCTTTCCTGGGGCTTCACTTACCTTACTTCCAGTCACTCAAAATCAACCACAGTCCAAAAAGATTTAGTACTGTATGGATTGCCTCAAGAGAGACCACATAGCCTTCACTGTTGTGTGTTCTGTCTTGCCGATCAATTTCTGTACCTGGCTTATGACTTCAGTGTTCTCATAGGTGTATGCGCACAGGGAGCTGTGTGGGTAAGGTTGGTTATCTGTGATCCAGGCTCAACTTAATGTCTTTGGACAGGACCCCCATAAGTGAGGTGGGATTACTGTTCAGATGCAAGGTGGCTAAGAAGTGCCAGGTAGAGCAGCCTCTGCAGCAAACTGGAAAAGCCAAAGGGTCCGAAAGTGGAGAACCAGCCGCATTCTCCCTAGAGAAGTCCCTTTGTACAACTGTCTGAAGGTAGCGCAGGGGAAGCAAAGATGTCTCTGACCTCATTCCCCAAGAGTTGTCAGTTGTCTGCTTGAGAGAGCTTGGAGGAATGGGGGAGGAGCCAGCATCACCTGGAAGCAGTGGAAAATACCAGGAGATGTGACTGAGGGCAGGAAATTCAACAGAGAGCCTCAGAGACCACTGGGTGAGGATTTAGAAGAGAGGGGTGAGGAGGTGAGTTAGTGGAGACTTGAGCAAGCTGAGGCTTGGGGATGGTTTTGTTTCTGCAGCGCTAGAGTCCATGCTGGGGCCTAAGCTCGCCCTCCACCCTCCTCGCTGAGCTCACTCCCAGCCCCAAGGGAGTGGGGTTTGGATCATGCTGGATGAACCTGAGAGGTTTGAATGTCTGACAAAACGGGGGTAAGCAAAAGTGGGGGAACCTATTGAACTTATTTTCTGTAGAGCTGTTGGGCAGGACCTGGACCTCCAGACTTCCCACAGTGCTGGGCAGGGTCAGGTGTGGGCACTTAACCACTACTGCTCCCCTATGCTTCTGGCACTAAAAAGGTCAGGACTGGCTGTGTTTTTCCAGTGAAGATACGCAGTCACTGCTGCTCCCCAGGTTTCATTGTTCTTTTCTTGTTTAGTGCTAAAGATTGAATCCAGAGCCTTGCCCATTCCATGGGTCAACTACATTCTCAGCATTTGTACCAGTTCATTGCTGCTTCTGTTTTCTTGAGAGAGAGTCTCAGTAGGTAGCCTAGCTTGGCCGTGAACTCCTGACCCTCCTGTCTCTGCTTTCTGACTGCTAGGATTACAGGCATGCGCCATTACTGTATGCTTTACCAATCTTTGAGGACTTCCTTGCTTTGCTTTGTGAAATATGTTTGTTGTTTTGTTTTGTTTTGTTTTTTGAAATTTTTCTTTCTTTCTTTTTTTTTTTTTTTCCTTCGAGGCAGGGTTTCTCTGTGTAGCCTTGGCTATCTTGGACTCCCTTTGTAGAGCAGGCTGGCCTTGAACTCAGAGAGATCCACCTGCCTCTGCCTCCTAGAGTGCTGGGGTAACAGACGTGTGCCACCGCTCCCAGCTGGCTTTTTGACTTTTTTATTCAAAATAGTTTTGCTATGAATTTCTTTCCTGACTGTCTCGTCTGTTGTTTTCCCTTTCTTTTCCTTTTCTTTTAGAAATAGGGTCTCACTATGTATCCTTGGCTGGCATGGAAGTCAGTCTGTACCTAGTCAATGCTGAGGGCTTTTTTTCTTGTAGTGTAATTTAGTTTTGGTTTGTTAAGACAAGTCTGATTACATAGTCTCCCAAGTATTAGGACTGCAGGCAGGTGGCTCTATATTCCCAACAATCTTTATCTTGTAAATATCTTGAATTAATATAATTATTAACATGTAAACTTTAGGCTTTTTTGTTTGTTTTTGGTTTTTCAAGACAGGGTTTCTCTGTTTAGTCTTGGCTGTCCTGGAACGTACTCTGTTAGACCATGCTGGCCTCGAACTCAAAGATCCGCCTGCCTCTGCCACCTATGTGCTGGGGATTAAAGGCACATACTATCACAGTCTGGGCTTGTCTTTTCTTAAAATTTATTTTAGTTTTAGATTTATTTATTTATTAGTTATATAATGCTGTGTCTTCGTGTACACCTGCATGCCAAAAGAGGGTGCTAGATCTCATTTTAGATGGTTGTAAGCCACCATGTGGTTGCTGGGAATTGAACTCAGGACCTCAGGAACAGCAACCAGTGCTTTTAACCTCTGAGCTATCTGTCCAGTCCCTGTCTTCTTTTTAAAATGTCTTTAAGACCATATTAACCACACTTTTTTAGTTAAATTTTTTACAAAATTTGTGTGTGTTTATGTATCCTCTTCTGTGGAGGCCAGAAGAGGGCATTAGATCCCCTGGAGCAGGAGTGTCAGGAGGTTGTAAGCCACCCAGTCTGTTGCTGGGAACTGAATACTGAATTTGTATCCTCTGGAATAGAAGCAAGTGCTTTTAACAGCTAAACTATCAGTAATACAAACACATACACACAGACACACACACATACCTTTTCTTAACACATGTTTAATTTATTCATTTGGGATGGGGTGGGTGTATGGAGCTCAGAAGGCAATCCTTAGGGGTCAGTTCTTTTCTTCCACCTCGTGAATCATGGAAATCAAACTCACGTTATCAGGCTTGGCAGCAAGCGACTCCAGCCTCAGCCATTTCACCAGTCCCTCTGATTAACTCATGATTCAAAATAAAAGGCTTTAGGGCTCCTGCTTTCTTGAGTGCTCTTTCTCAGACTCTTCTCTGGGTGGGCTCTGGGCTTTGTCCAGTGTTTCTCAGCCCGATGAGACCGGCTGGTGAAAGCCCAGGCCCATGTGGTTTGGTGCCCACCCCACAGCTGTGGAGAGCACCTGCAGCCTCTTCACTCCCCTCCCTGGGCAGTTGCCATCATTTAATTTTCCGTCTGAGAGTTGCTTAATTTCTCTCATAAGCACATTTATGAGGTTTATGCATAGGGGACAAGAGACCACAGTGCCTGGCCCAGCATGTTGTCGTTGTCTGAGCTATGAAGGTATATACTAGAATCTTTTCCATTATAATATGGCAGAGAAGGGGATTGTTGAGGCCAGGATTGTGCCCCAATGGTATTGTGAGGCCCTGTTTTCAATCCCTAGCACACACAAAGAGCTCATTAGGAACTTTAGTTTGAAAGGCCTAGTTTAGAAAATGAGTCGTCTAGAAGTCCTGGGGGAAGAAAAGGCAGATATTTCAAGTTTAAAATTGGCAAAATTAGGGCATATTCCTGTGGTAGCAAAGGGGCCACAGTGGTAAGGTTGGCAGCCAGTTAATAGAAAACATGTTTGCATCTTCTCATCTGGAGCTTGGGGTTTCCTGCCAGGCCCTCGGCTGTGCCAGAATTTACTTCTTTGTGGTAATAAGACTGAAGTCCCTATTTCCTCACTGGCTGTTAGTTAGCCACCGCCCCGCCCTACAGGCCATGCACATTCCATTCGGCCCTCCATCTTGAAAGCTAGCAGCAGCATCTCCTTCTGTGTAATTCCTTTCACTCTTCAGTTTTTTTCCACATTTATTTATTTAGTGTGGGGGTCAGAGGACAACTTATAGGGGTTGTTTTCTTTGGGGGGGGTATCAAACTCAGGCTGTCAAGCTTGGCAGCAAGCACCTTTACCTCCAGAGCCATCCCCCAGTGCTGGGTTTACAGGCATGTGCCATCACAGCTGGCTCCAGAGCCATCTTTATGCCTCCTGTTCACCTTGTAGTAGTTATAGAGTTGTACCTGAGTGGTAGAGCATTTGTCTAGCTGTCTAGCATGCAAGAAGCTGTGGGGGAAACAGCTTTGAAGGAGGGAGAATAGCCAAGAAGGAAAAATCGTAGCCAGGATTCAGAAGTTGCTGGGGAAGGAATGGCTCAGCCTGAGGGAGCAGCCTCATTGATTGCGCCAGGCCTGAGTTGGTTTAGAGCTTCGGGACAGCGGATGCTCTGGGGCAGGCAGGAGGACAGGGTGCTCCTGTGCCGGCCCCTGGAGCATGGCACCCCTGTGCCAGTCTCTGGAGCACATACTCCACAAGGGCTCTGGTTCCATGTTGTAAAAGCTGCAGAAAAGTTACTGCAGGGCCAGGGACTTCCAGATCAGAGAGCCCAGCAGAGCGTCTTGCAGTGTTCTCACGCCCACCCAGTGGCCTCCAGCCTGTGTCTACAATGTCTCCTCAGATCTCTCCTCTGAGAAAGCAAAACGTCCAGCTCATTTTAAGGGTCCGTACAGGAGCTCCACAGTGTATCCTTGCCATGTGTTGGAGGGCAGGGAGTTCACAACTCAGGCAGATACTCGTTCAGGTCTCTGAGAAGCAGGCCTGTTCCTTTTCAGAGGTCAGCCAGGTACTTCAGGGCCGCTCGGGAACATGCTTTGAGCCTGCTGTCTAGCATGAGTTGGTCTATGGGAGCATCTGTAGCAGTGATAATGGAGCAGTGCCACATACTCTGAAAAACTCTTAATGAATCTCTTGTGTCTCCTTCTGTGGCTTGGGTACATTTTTTTCGCTGTCTCACAGATAAAGAAAAGCAAGGAGAGTAGGATGTTTTGAACTTCTGCTTGCCAGCCACTGCAAGAGCCCCTGTTATTGCCTTATTTCCTAGCGCCCTGCAGCAAGTATTTTGGCTCCATTTTACAAATGGAAACAAGCTTGGGTTGTAAGGTCACTTGCCTAGAGTCATTCGACCAGCATTTCGTATACTCAGGCTAAAAATCTAACTTTGTCTAGTACCAAACCTCCCTGTTTCCTAGTAGCTCCAATGTAGATGCCTTGTCTTTTACACTGTTTGTGTCATTTGATTGTAGAGAGGGTTTGATGTCATGACAGGAGCTAGGGCAAGACACTTGCATATGTTTCTGCTGCCACATAAAAAAATGTCCCTACCGGCAGAGGTCACTCCTGTCATTGTAAGGGCTAGGAGGACAGTGGGTGGAGGGGCCATCCCTGGCTGGATTTCCTTATTTCAACACGGAAGTTGAGAAGGGCCCACCTGTGCCTCACCAGGAACTAGGCCACACCCATGCTCCCTGTTTTTCCTTCTGCACATGGAACAAAAGCACTAAGCAGGATTGAGAGCTGCGTACAGCTTCTGTGCAGAGCAGTGTACTCTGTGCTTGGGGAGTTCTTCCAACCATGCTGGGGGCCACCGGCCTGACTCCTTTGCCATCTTCGGTGGCTCAGGCCCTTCAGCCTGCATCTTGGCAACTTCAGAGCCCGCCCGAAGTGGTGGGGGCCCCTGAGAGTGGTTGTAGAATAGGTGGGGCATCCTTAGACAGTTGAGCTACAGTGAGTTCACGAATAGCCTGGACAATTTGCCAAGACCTTATCTCAAAATAAAAAAAGAATAATAATAGTGAGAAGAGTCTGGGAATGTACCTCAGTGATAGAGTACTTGCCTAGTATCTGTAGGCCCTACTCACCCTCAACCCCCCAAAAAAGAGCATGCATTTG
Organism: Meriones unguiculatus; assembly: GCF_030254825.1. NCBI lineage: Eukaryota > Metazoa > Chordata > Mammalia > Rodentia > Muridae > Meriones > Meriones unguiculatus. The sequence goes on from NC_083359.1 coordinate 37,535,135, forward strand.
CCCGGGGTCCACCCCAGTCCTGCAGTCCCCCTAGCTGCCGCTGTGCCACTGCCGTCTCTCAGGCGCCTCACAGTTGATGGCTGTTAGGCCTTTGGGCTGTGGAGCCATGTGGAACAGTTTGGGCAAGTGGAAGGGTACAGTTCGTTCCTTCTGGTTACACAACAAGCAGAATCCGCCAGCGCTCAGGCCCTTCCTCCACTCGCCTCCATCAGCTCAGCGGGCTTCTCTTCCTTCCAGTGCTTCTTGTGTTTATCAGCTTCAAAGGCAAATTTGAAGTCTGTGGGTAGTCAGATGGGCAGGCACTGAGTTCATGCAGCTGGTTAAGGGAGGGAAAATTCCTCTAAAATTTCAAATGAAATAGCCTGCACTGTTTCTCCAGTCATTTTTTCCTAACAGGTTTTTGTTTTGGGGTATATATTGAGGTTGGGGTGGGGGTTGAAGTTCTTTTCTTCTCTCTTGATTTGAAACATTGAAAATATTGTGTGTGTGTGTGTGGGGGGGTTGGGTGTGGCTTCGTATTTGAGCGCTTGCTTACCATGCACAAAGTCCTGGGCTCTGTCTAAACTGCTTGAAAAAACAAAACAAACTAATTATTCTATGGCTATAAATTGAATGGATGATGATGGTGACTTAGTTTTTACTCAGGAAGATCCATTGAGCCTAAGACTTTGAAACTAGTCTGGAAAACGTAATGAGATACAATCTCCAAAGAATGCAGGACATGGAGCATGTGTTAAACTCTGGAAGCTTCCAGAGACTGACCGTTCCAGAGACTGGTCCTCATTCGTTCTTGCTTCTGATGCTTGTTCACCATGGCCAGGCACCAAAGGCTGGCTTCTCACTTCTCTAATTCACAAACAATTTAGACCTAGCTTAACTCACATCTTCATTCATAGCACCTCAGTGGCCAGCCGTCAGCAACTGTATTAGCTGGGCTATTTTCTGCTGCTTGCTTCTGCCTACTTAGAACTGTGAGCATCCGTAAGTCACTTCCCCTTTCTCTGCCTCAGGCTCCTTAACTGTGTAAGTACAGCGTGGTGACAACAGAGAGATAGGCAAGCCTCCTGCAAGTGCCTGAAGAGTTCTCCAGCCAGGCTCTTGTAAAGAATTTTAGGATGAGTCAATATGAAGAAAAGTTGGTGTTTATCGAGAAGCAGGCTTTAACATAGATCTAAGCATGGGCATTGAAAGATAGAGGGGCAGGGGACAGTACATACCCAGCTCATGGGTGTGAGGGTTTCTGGAGAGCAACAGTGTCTAGTGGACAACGTGTGGTCCCAGCACCTGGATAGGTGTGGCCGTCCTTGGCTACATAAAGGAGTTTAAGGGCAGCCTGAGCTACATGAGTGAGACCTTGTCTCATGATTGTGTCTTAACAATAGCTATACATGTGATATTGCTAGTTTCTTGGGTGCCATTTTCAAAGGATTCTTGTAGTAAATGAGACCATAGATGGGTCCTTAAGCTTAGGTCACAAGGGTAAAAGTGGCTTCAGGCACAGGGAAGTTAAGACATTTGTTTAACTACAAACAAACCTCATAATCTTGTTGGTGAGAGCCACAGGAAGTCACAGATTACAGCTAAGAAAGGAATAAGATTAAAGGCAGAGGTCTAATATGCTTTGGCCTTCAGCATAGTTCATTCCTATTTTAATGTTCTTATTTGAAATACCTCTGCAAAAAAAGGAATATTGTCTCTATGTAAGCAGTCTCCACAGCAAATTTTGTCAGTTGTACTTTTAGTGAGAGATTTCAGCCTTTCCTTTCCCATGGTACTTTTTCTCTTTCTGTCCTGCCCCAAGGATTTTCCGAAAAGCTCCGGGATGTCTAGTATATGCATCTGAGGTTGAGAACATCCCACTTTACACCTCTGAGGTGCTGGGAGATGTGTCTGTCTGTGTCTGTCTGTGTTACTGCAGAGGCCATAAGAGGACGTCATATGTGGATTTGAAGTGACAGACAATGGTGAGCTGCCGGGTGTGGATGCTGCGAAGCAGGCTCAGGTCTGCTGGAGGAGCACCATTTGCCCTTAACCACTGGTCCATTTGTCCAGGCCCGAGATAATGTTTTTATTGCTCACCACACACTCATGGTGAGGAAAGGTGCTGGGGACAGTGTGGGCTCTGATGTATCTTTTTAATTTGAAGTTTCTAAGTGTTGCCAGTTAGCACAGCCTCTTATGAAACACAGAACTGTTCCTGCGGGCAGCTTGCATCTCCTGCTGGGCTCGGGGAAACCCTGGGCTGGGGTGGAATTTTCCATGACTTTCTGGCTACAGAGCTTTTCTGCAGTGCAATGTCTGCCTGTGTTGTCGGTGTGATGTGTGTGTGTGTTTGTGTGTGTGTGTGCGCCCGTGTATGTAAAGCCTTACTTGGTGTTGTGTTTATGTTAAGAAACTAGTTCTAAGGGCCGTCAGAGAATCTCATCTGAATTAACTCTTTGTTTGTAAAGTGAGTCAGCTTGAGGTATCAGTTTTGGCCTGGTTTCCTCTTGTATCACATTTCTCATCACAAAATGACCTTTTGTGGGCTGAGAAGAGATGCATACCTAGTATCTGTGGGGACCAGGACCTGAGGCTGTGCTGTGGTCTTCCCTGGCAGTCTCCATTGGTGATCAGAATTGTCTTTCTGGCCTTAACCATTGGAAGGATTCCAAAAATGACAGCCAAAGGAAGAAGAGACCAACCTGATAGTGGTCCAGTTGGGTTTGGCTGGTCTCTTTCCTGGAGGGGAGTTTAAAAAGAGACCACTACAGTCATCTTGTCTCCTTTTCCTCAGAAAGCAACTCCCTAGACTACATGCAAGAAGAGATGGGTAACATGGGCTTGTGCTACTGAAAGTCATTGTTCTAGGGCCGGAGTGTCAGTACTCTGCACCCCCACATTACCCCCACTCCTACCTTCCATAGAGACAGTCTGCTAAAGACATAATGGCTTCGGCATCGTTCTAGTCGCTTCAGATAATCCCTTCTTCCCTGGCCACCCTTTTTGCCCCATTTCCACTCCCTACCCCTGCTTTTCTTCTCTTTATAGCAGTTACGTAAGATCCCTGAGGAGGACTGACATGTCCTCTTCCCTGCTAGGACCTGGGACCTAGAAATTGCTCATTAAATATTTGTTCAGTAAGTAAAACAGAATGGTTGAATAGCCAGACACCTGCAAGCTTCCTTTCTTTTTAATCCTTGCTTTTGTCCTTACTCTGGTTCTCAAATTTCACTGGGCCATGAATTACCTTATTGGATATAAAATGATTTATGTAGAACTTTGCAAAGGCATAAGAAAAATTTAAGGCTAACTGCTGCTTTGCAAAGGCATAAGAAAAATTTAAGGCTAACTGCTGCTTTAGTTTCTTAGATAAAAAGAGCTGCTTGTAATTTGTGCGTAACACAGAGGCACACGCTGTGACTTAGATGCAGAAGTAAATGCCCACTTGGTTCTGTGTGGTAGGGCCCACAAAATGTTTTGACATGTTTTATCGTGATGGTGATTAGGAACCTCGTGTGCTGAAATCAGATCTTAACTGTACCCCTAAAATACTGCCTTACTGTCTGCACACTGGAGATGACAAAACCTGTTTTGTCTGGAAGTTGTGGTGGTGACAAACTGTGAGGAGGGAGACACACTTGGTGGGAAAGATGTGAATTTGGCATAGCTCAGTTAAGTGGCATGGTCATGAAGTCATGGTGAAAAGGCAGAGAGAGACTCAGCTGTGATGGAACCTCCCTGCTCTGTGGATCATCTCCCATGAAGGCACAGTGCACCCTGGGAAATGCTCTCTGGTCAGCTGTGTCCCAGGAGCACAGCAGGTAGTGAAGGCTTGGTCAGAATGGAATACGCTGAAGTTGAAATAACATGGTTTTTCCATTGTGTATGAAAATGGTTGTGTTTTAGCCAATTTCACACTTTTTGCACTTGTTTCTCCCCATGAATTTTAGTTGGCTGATTGCAATTCTGGCCCAGCTCAATCCTCTCTTTGGACCGCAGCTGAAAAATGAGACCATCTGGTATCTGAAGTACCACTGGCCTTGAGGATGAAGACGTGCTGCACAGTGCCCAGGTGCTGAGGTGACTGCCCTTGCCCTTACATGGGAACATTGCCAGCCAGTCAGAGAGAGTGTTTGCTGTGGCTTTTTCCTCAGAACTTCATGGCCATTTTTAAAACAGCCGAAGAACAGTAGTTTGAAAATAAGGTCTAACAAACAAGGGCATGATTAGAACCAACCATTCTCCTTTTGTGTGTCTTAGGGGTTTATCCATAGTTTCTTTTAGGTTCTGTGATTGTCCTGCCTTTTTAAATGTAAGGCAGGGCTAGAGAGATGGCAGAGTGAGTACTTGCTGCCAATCCTGAAGACCTGAGTTCCATCCTGGGGACCGATCTGCTGAAAGAGAAAACCAGCTCCTGAAAGTTGATCCCTGATCTGTGTGTGCATGTCTCTGAGTGTGGATTATGGAATTAGGCTAGCACACAGACCTCTGACACAGATTAGAAAGTGAGTATGCTTAGCCTTGTAGCAACTGGAAGAAGAGGCTAAAATATTTAAAATTAATGTCTTAGAGTGCTTTTGGGAGGAGACAAGCACCTTTTGAAGGTTGGGAATGGTGGTGCATACCCATAATTCCAGCACTGATTTTAGAGGCAGGGGGATGATAAGTTCAAAGCCAGTTCCTGACAGCCTGGGCTACACACTAAGACTTTGACTCAGACAGCACAAAACAAGAGGAAGCTGACCCCACCACTGCAACTTTATTTGATCCTGAGACCAGGTGGTAAACAGTGGTGGGCAGCGAAGATCTGTTCATTGGCTGAGTGCCAGGACACTATTATTCGAATAATTTCTCTCTGTTACTTTATTAAAGGGAAGTTACTGTCAAGAGTTCAGAACAGAACTGAGTCATATTCTCAGCCTGCTTTAATATGTATATATTTACATATTTACTGTGTATGAATGTTTGCCTACATGTATGTCTGTGCATCACATTCATGAGGAAGGCAGAAGAGGGCATCAGATCCCTTGGAGCTGGTGTTGTGAGCTGCCATGTGGTGCTGGGAGCTGGATTCAGGTCCTCTGTGAAAGCAGCCAGTGTTCCTAAGAACTACGGAAGCCATGTCGCCAGCCTCCGTGCCCTTCTTGAGAAAGATTGCTGTCTGCCTAGAAGTTTTGAGCAGTTCTGGACCATGGTGGGCTCAGCTTTTGTTGTTGCTTTAACATGAAGAATCTAGTGTTTTGTTTGTTTGTTTGGTTGGTTGGTTTGAGTTTTTTGGGTTTTTCGAGATAGGGTTTCTCTATGTAGCTTTGGCTGTCCTGGACTCACTTTGTAGACCAGGCTGGCCTCGAACTCACAGATCCACCTGCCTCTGACTCTCTGAGTGCTGGGATTACAAGCGTGTACTACCTAGTTTTACTAGCAGTGTACCCCTTGAGATGAAATATAAGATGTTCACGCACAGCTTTTGACAGGGTCATCAAAGATCCCTGAGTCACAGAACCGGGAAAGTGAAGAAAGGGAGCATTTAATGTGCAGGTTATGAGTAGCCCTCCACGTGGCCCTCAAGGCCTGCCCAGTGTGCCCGGGAGCCCCTCCTCCTGTCTTCCCGAGCCTTTGCTCCTCACCGGAAGCTTCCAAGCCTGCTCTTGTCCTGTTCTTAGCCTCAGTTTCGTACTTCTGCCTCCCGCTGCTCTACTGTGTTCACGTCACTTAGACGGGAGAGCACACTTCATTGGACATGGTCCTAGCTTTCCCTCAGCTCTCACCATCTCTTAGTGCTTCGGAGGCTTCAGGACTCAGCCTGCAAATCCTGTGCTTGTTTCCTAGCTGCTGTTTCTAAGTGAGTTCTTTCAATTCTAGATGCATTTAGCTTCCTAAATTTTAATGACTCTTGGTACGTTGCCTTGAATGGTTAAATGTCTGCACCTTCAACTAGCCTAGTCATATCGTTGAATAAAACTACCTTTATATATTATAATAAAGATTAATTTGAAATTTTATGTAAAATAAAGATTTGGAAACAAGAATCAGACAGACAGAGACACATTCATTCATATACCCTTTCTTGAATGGGTTTCTTCATTCTGGCCTGTTGTTGGTTTTTTTTGTTTTGTAGTTTGGTTGGTTGGTTTTTTTCCGGCCAGGGAGGGGGAGTATTCTAGACTGGGCTTCTTTGTGTAGTCCTGGCTGTCCTGGAATTCAGTCTGTAGACCAGACTGGTCTGGAACTCATAGAGATTCACTTGAGTGCTAGGATTAAAGGCTCGTGGTACCACTGTCTAGCTTGCCTAGGTATTTTTAAATTAGTTTATTCTCAGTTCCCCTCCCATCACCATTTTCAGGTTTGTCTGTTGGTTACCTGAGTGATTCCTTTGTCTTACAAAACAACACTGTGAATTCTGGATTGATTGTTCCAGCTCCATCCACAGCTAGTTATTTACACATCATGGAGAGGATTCCATGCTTCTTACTCATCCAGCCACAGAACCCCGCTTTGAAGCACACTTAACTGAGCCATCACGGTTTGGGGCTGAATAAAAAGTAGCTCCCATGGTGGCATACCAGTAATCCCAGCACTCGGAGGCAGAAGCAGGTAGATATCTGTGAGTCGAGGCTAGCCTGGTTTATAAAGCACAAGGATACACAAAGAAACCCTGTGTTGGGGGGGGGGAGTAGATTTCAGTTGTTTGTGTTTATTAAAAAGTGAAGGTCATTTTTCCCCTTTCTGATTCCTTATAAGAAAAGGCAAAAGAGTGGGCTGGAGAGATGGTCCAGGGGTTAAGTGTGCATACTCTTTTACAGAGGGCCCAACCTCCTGCAACTTGAGTTCCAGGAGATCCAAGGCTCTCATCTGGACTCTGCAGAGACTTACATTCACACGTGCACATATCTCCCCCTCCCCATATACATATATACACATAATTGGAAAGAAAATAAAGCTTTAAAAAGTCCAAAGGGTAAGGAAGTCTGTCAGTATACTCTCATGGAAGATTCCCACAGAAACAGCTGCTTTGTCAGGCTAATGGTATCATCCGCCTAAGACAGTTTCTACAGAGTGGCTGTTTGCCAGCCCCAGCCAGGGCCAGGAGGGGACTGGAGACCACAAGAACGATCTGCTCTGGCAGTGGCAGTCCTCCTACTGCTCTGTAGAAGTGATCCCTGAGTCACTCCACTTCTCTTGTCGGTGCTGAGGATTGAACTCAGGATCCAGGGCATGCTGAGTGTGCCCTCTGCCACACTGTCAGGGAGCCACAGTCCCAGATCTGCTTCTAAATCTTGAGTTGAATGCATATTGTTTACAGTATCCTGCAGTAGGATTACTGGGACTCCAGAAGGTAGTTGTGAACCTCTGGTGGCATTACCGGGAACCAAACTAAGCGCTGGAAGAGCAGCATTGTCCTTTTGGTTATGAGCCCAGTCCTTAATGGCCGAGCCAGCTCTCTAGCCCAGAGCAAGCACTCTCAGCCACTGAGCCATTGTCAAGCCTGAGATTCCTACTTTAAGGACATCCTGCCCCCACTGAGCAGGCCAGCATGTTAAAGGTTTGCCATCCTAACTTGGGGGTGTTGTCATTTTCACCTGTACTTGGGGTAGTCAGAATGAGGAACAGCCTGAAAGGCAGCCTAGTGTCCTGCGGATAAGACAGAGCTTGCTAGTCAGGAGACAGAACGGAGGGAGCCTGGATTGGCAACCAGCTGTCTGCCCTGAAGGGGAAGTGGAAAGCACAGGAACTCACTTGATTCCAGCTTCTTGTGTTAGTAGGCTTCGTGTTTCCTGCTTTTGGTAAGTCACATTGCTATCTGTGTGCTTATATGATAGTGATATCCTTGGTAATGGGACTTCCTCTAGAACCTGCCCAAACCTGTGTGATGAGCAAGCCTGTTGTCCTTCCGAGTTTTAATTGAGCACTTATTATGTCTTCTAAAGTATTGACCTGGCTAACTGTTAGGGCAAGGAGGATAAGACAGTCTCGCTATGTTGCCCTGACTGGCCTCACATTCACCGTCCTCCACCTTAGCCTCCTGGGTGCTGGGACTTCGTGGGTCATGCCTGGCTTTGACGAATTTTTTTTATACTAACTATATCTGTAATCCACCTTTCTATTTTTGTTGTTGAGACAGTGTCTCACTATGTAGCCATGGCTAGCCTGGAACTAGCTCTGTAGACCAGGCTAGCCTCTAACTCACAGAGATTTGCCTGCCTCTGCTTTCTGAGGACTGGGATTAAAGGGCTGCGTCACTACCCCCTGGCTCAGTTTTTGTTTGTCCTAATGCTGAGGCTGGTCTTACGATTCTTCCTTTGTGTCTGGAGTAGCTGGGGTTGCAGACCTGGCTGCTTTCCTTCCTTCTGCTCTAGCTCTCCTCTACTCTCTTCCATTTTTAAATGTTATGCATAAGGGTGTTTTGCTTCATGTATGCCATAGCCCTGGCTTCTTTTAGCTCTTGTCTCCGTACCATCGGCCCGCTCCATTTCTTAAATTTTGTGTGTGGGCGCCACATGTGCTCAGTGCCCTGGATGGCCAGAAGAGGGCATCAGGTCCCCCTTAGGGCTAGAGTTAACAGATGGCTGTAAACTGCCCTGTGCATGCATGCTGGGAATTGAATCCAAGTCCTCTACAAGATCAGCCAATGCTCCTAACTGCTGAGCCACCTCTCCAGACTCCTTTCTGCTCTTTTGAGGAAGGCTGAAGGACCTAGATGTTAGAGAGCCTTAAGTTACTAGAAATGTTTTGTTTTGCAGGTCAACGAGAGAATGCCTTCTAGATGCAAAGTCGCCTCTGCCCAGACCACCTCCTTAGATTGCCTTCTTCGGGCATTACCTGCCTTACACTGAGGACCTTCCTCTGCATACAGTATTTTTTCCTTCACCTTTTTTACACTTCAATGAATGATGTGCCTACTTAGCCGACTCTGTGAGACGTCTACACTCCGCTGAGAGAGGAGGTGCTGCTCTGAGAAACCTGTCACTCTTGTCGTGGAGCCCGTGGCTTTGAATATGGCTCTTGCCAGCGCACAACCTGAGAGTCAGCATCGTGTTTAAAAATCGCTACAAGACAAACCAGACCCACCGGGACAGCCAGGAGTGCCTGCTCAAGAGAAGCCCTACCCAGCCAATGTGCACCAAGCTCTACTTTCAGGATGAATTTCTTACTTCTACATCTTTGGGAATAAATTATTTTTCTTCTTTCTATGGAAATCTGGCTGCGGTGTTTAAAAAGCTCGATTTTCTAAGCTCCTCTGTCTCTAGATAATGCCTTTTAAACATGAGGTTGTTGTCTAACCTTAGGTTGGATGTATAATCCGGGCCCTGTAGTTTGAGGCACCTGAAGAGACTGGTAAGTACTTTTCTTGATCATTCGGTAATCGTTTGAGTGCCTACCGCAGGCAAGGAATTGGAGGAGGCGATGATACTGGAAACAGGGTCCCTGCATGCTCACGAGCTTACAGGCTGTTTGGGGAGAGGTGGTTTGTATGCAGCTGGAACATGACGTCATGCTTGACCTTTGGTGAAAGGCAGGTACATACTGCTTAGTCCCTGCTTCTTCGGCTGAGATAAGAGGGCCACTTGAGCTCAGGACTTGGCGGCCGGCCCAGGCAACACGGCGAGACCAGTTGAGGGCAATGTCCAGCCACAGGGACAAGACAGTAAATATGGCTTGGGTAGGACTGTCACATTTTCAGAAACAGGACAAAAGAGATCTAGGCTGATTAAAGGCTTGGGCTGGGGGATTTTTAAGTAGCAGACATCTAAAGAATTTGCTAAGTTAGAGGCTGTGTTAGTTTTGTTTTGTGGTGCTGGATGAACCAGGGCTTTGCACATACACTGTGAGGTTTAAGAAACTCAGAATTGAAATAGATTGAATTTTCAGCAGTTCACAGTTCTCTGACAGCTAGCCAAGAGCTATTTCCTGTTTTGCAGTTTGCGCTTTTCTAGTCGTCTTGGACTGTCTGGACTCGTTGCTTCTGCTCTTAGGACCAAATAGAGTTTCAAGCTAAAGTGTCTCTCTCCTGCTCTCTCTTTCTCTTATGATGACACTGAGTCTAAGTTTTCAGGCTGGACTTGGACTCACTATGCCTAGGCTCACTTCCTGCCTCTCCCACCAGCTTTCCTCTGCTTTTGTTTCTTTATTTCAGCTTTAACTCTAGCCTGCTTTCCACACGCTCCTGTAAACTAGGGATTGAACCTAGGGCCTCACACATGGTAGGTGCATGCTCTACCCCTGAGATAGATTTCCAGTCCTTTACTTTTATTTGAATTTAAAGGTTTTTGTAAAATTTTAGCTGGGTATTGCAGCTCAGGGTAGCTGGTTTGGCATGTGCAAAGCCCTAAGTTTGCTGTGAGTTTGAAGCCAGCCTGGTCTACAAAACGAGTCCAGGACAGTCAGGAATACATGGAGAAACTCTGTCTCAAAACAAAACAAAAACCGTAAATAAAATATTTTCACTACATTTATTTATTTGGGGGATGGAAGTATATGCTTGGGTATGCATGGGGAGGTCACTTGCAAAAGCTGGCGTTCTCTTTCTTTCCACAGTGTCAGGATGGGGATTAAACTCAGGCTGTCAGGCTTAGCAGCCAGCGCCTTTACCCACTGAGTCCTCTTAGTGGCCCTCAAAGAACCTCTTTGGTTAATTTCATGGAGTCTTTAAAATATTAAGATTTGACTTTGAAGTTGTCATGGTAATGCATATGAGCGATTTGTCTTCATGTTTGTTTGTATATCATGTGTATGCATAGTGTCACAGAGGCCAGAAGAGGTCATGTGATCCGCTGGAACAGGAATTACAGATAGTTATGAGGAGCCATGTTGGTGCAGGGAACGAAACCAGGGTCCTCTCACAAGAGCAGCAAGTGCTCTTAACTCCTGAGCAGTCTCTAGCCCCAGGATTTATGCTTTAAAATTTCCACCCAAAAGCACCTTGACCCTGGCCACCCTAACTCACTCAGACTGGCCAGTAGCCTGTTCTGAATGTCTGGTTAAGGAAGGAATCTACTGTGACAGATCACCAGGTTGTCTCCCTCCAGAGCAACTTGTGTGACCTTTAATGATTATTTGTCATCTATGAAAGCGACAGCGACAGCAGGTACACAGGGCTCAGCAGTCTTCCAGCTCCAAGCAGTCAGAAGTGTCGTGGCTCTAACCAACCCCACAGATTCCCTGAGAAGCCTTGCTCCCTACTATCACTGATAATCTACCTGGAACCATCTAGTTACCCCTGTGTATCCCCTTTCCAGCAGACTGAAGTGTCTGACTAATTGTTTGCTGCAAAAGACCGGGTCTTCTTGTGTTGCCAGGGCTAGCCTCCACTGAGTCACCTTCTGTGGCTTCAGGGCAGGGTTTTTCCAGATGCATCACTTGTGACCCTGTCAGGGCAGCTAAACTTGCTCGGGTAGAGGAGACCGTTAGCTGTGGCACACCTTACAGTGATGGTGGAGGGCAGCTTTCGGGGTGCTTCTCATCGATGAGGGTGGCTTGATGGGAGCATAGTTGAAGGAGCTCACAACACTGGCTGATCTGTGTTTGTGTATTGTCTTTCCTGATCCACTTTTATGCTTCTCCCTTGCTCTAATCAAATTACTCATCAGGAAGTGGCCTGGATTACACTGCTGTTTGCTTGTGATCTTGTTTTCAGTTTGGTGGGGTTGCTTCCTGCAGTCAGTGGTGAGAATAGTCATGTTGCTTCTGCTGACAACAGTGTGAGTGACAAATGTTCATGTGGACGGTTCCAGGGCTGTGCTCCGCCAGCCAGGTGTTGAGGGTTCTGGAGTAGTGACTGTCTTGGTCTGGAGCTTGGGCCTACAGCTTTGTCTCAGCCCTCTTGTGACTTTCACCTGATGAGGCCCCATGGCACCCATGTGAAGCAGGAGAGTGCAGTACTTGGACAAGAAAAGAATTCCTCTTGGCCATACTGGAGATGGAAGATTTGCCAGAAAGATTGCTTGCAAGCCTCTGATAGGCAGGTGCTGTCCTTGTGCCATCACTCTGCCATGTTAGTGGCTTTGAAATGAAGGGATAATAAATAGATTCAGACAGAGGGGAAGCCCGGTAAGTTCTCTTTGCTCAGGAAGCCAGTTTATTCTTGAGCTCTGGCGTCTTCATTTAAGACATTTTATTTTATTTTTTTTAATGTTTTATTTATTTATTATTTATACAGTGTTCTGCCTGCATGTGTGCCTACATACTGGAAGAGGCCATTAAGTATCACTATAGATGGCTAATAGCCACCATGTGGTTGCTGGGACCTTTGGAAGAACAGCCAGTGTTCTTAACCTCTGAGCCATCTCTCCAGTCCCCATTTAAGAAATTTTAACTTTGCCTGGCTGTGTAGTATGCCATGGATACCCTCTGCTCACCTCACACTTTTTGTTTTGAGAGGGTCAAGCTAACTTGGAACTCAGTATCTCAGTGTCCTAAGAGGTGGGATTACAGGTGTGAGCCAACACACCCAACTTTTGCCTCCCTTTTCTATTATGCAAAGCTATTACCAAATGAGGTCCTAGTGGTGAGGCTGATTTGTAAATTATAATAATACACACTGGACATTTGCCTGATAAATAACCAAATCCTGAGGGCATGCTGGCAGTACTTTTTTATTATAATAGTACGCAGAGGAGCAGCTGACTGTTTTGTTGTTGTTGTTGTTGTTTTCCTCCCTAGATTTCCCTTCCAAGAGGTCATATGAGTTAAAGGGTTCCAGGAAAATCAATAAAAGGCACTTGTACTGGGTCTGCGCACTGAGGTCGGAACATAAGTGGTTGGACTTAACCCTTCCTACCTATAAATTCTACTACACATCACCCCAGGGAGGTGATAGTTCTGGCATAGTTTAGAAAAGCTTGCCAGTTGCTATAGATGAACCCCAGGGCCTTGCACATGCTCAGCAAGTGTTTGCTTCTGAACTACAGCCTTTTTTTTTTTTTTTTTTTTTTTTTTGCAGCTTTGTTGCTGGCCAACTTGATAACTTATTTGTGTGTGTGTAATGTTTTGTTTACTTGTTGTCTGTGTAGCACTGGCTGTTCTGGAACTCACTTTGTAAACCAGGCTATCTAAAACTTAGATATCTGCTTGCCTCTGCCTCCCAAGTGCTGGGATTACAGGCATGTGTCACCGCCATCTGGCAATATGTTCTTTTTAATGTTGCTTTAAACATAACTCCTTTGTACATCTTCCTGGTTTTTAGCAAAGGAAGACATTTTGGCCATGGCAAAGCAAATTTAGAATTTAGAAATTAACCTCCCCCGCCCCTTGAGATAGGTCCTACTATGTAACCTCAGCCTGGCTTTGAACTCACTGTGTAGCCCAGGTTGACCTCCATCTTGACAGAGTGCTCCTATCTCAGTACCTTGAGTGCCAGGTTATAGGCATGGCTGCCTCACCTAGCTTCTGAAATCACTTGAAGTTATTGCTGAGACACTGAAAATTCATTGGATTTCATCTTTCAAAACGTAAAGAGTTGGGGCTTGGGCTGGAGAAACAGCTCTGTAGTTAAGAGCATTTGCTGCTCCACACAGCACCCAAGTTTGGTTCCGAGCACCCGCCTGGTGTCTCCCGACTATCTGTAACTCCAGTTCCAAGGGCTCCAATGTCCTTTTCTCACTCTGCAGGTGCCAGGCATGCATACGATGCACATATGTACATGTTGGCAAGTATCCATATACGCTAAAACAAGTACAATTTTAAAGTCCATGCTTCGTTAAATCTAGACATTTTTAAGTGACTCTAACACACAGCTCTGGTTGGAGAACAGATGTATTTACAGTGTAAATGGAGACTTAAACGACAAGTATGTGTTATTTTCCATGCTGCGTGCTTCTAAAGCTTTCTACTTAAGTGAATGAAGTTGTAGAAAATCAGTAATTTTAAAGAGAAAACAACAGAAAATACTACATAAAGGATATTTATCATAGACAGCTGGAAACAGCATTGCTGTCAAAAGGCTTATCAAGAAGGCCAGGCAGAGGTGGCCCACGCCTTTAATCCTAGCACTCAGGAGGCAGAGGCAAGCAGATCTCTGTCTGGTCTACTGGAAAAACCTTGGGGGGAAAAAAGGTACAGTGATGCGCATTTATCACAGATGAGTGTGAAGATAGGTAAATAGAAGCTGTCCTTCCCACCACCACATTTCACTAACATCAGTTCTGTTTAAAGCTGTATCCCTAGAAGGAACTGGAAAGACAAACAAGAGAACTAACATCCTCTGTAGTACTGAATTTACTATTTCTGTCATAGGACACCATGACCAAGGCAACATACGGAAGGAAGGGTATATTTGGGGCTTACAGTTTCAGAGGGATAAGAGTCCATCATGCTTACAGCAAGCATGTTGGCAGGCAGGCAGGCAGGCAGGCAGGCAAGGAGCCAGAGCAGCAGCTAAGAGCTTGCATCTGATCCACAAACAGGAAGCAGCTCACTGGGGTGGTGAGAAGCTCACGAAACCTCAAAGCCCACCCATGACACACCTCCTGCAACAAGGGCACACCTCTGATCCTTCCCAAATAGTTCTCCCAACTTCGGAACCAAGTATTCAAACAAGCCTACCAGCGCCATTTTCATTGAAGCCAGTGTATCTGTAAATGATTTCAATTTACTTCTTACTTTTTCAGCACATTCTTCAGCAAAAGTGTAGTATATTAAAAGGCTTGTGTGGGGAACTAGAGAGATGGTTTAGAGCTTGAAAGAGTTTCTGTTCTTCCAGAGGACTCCAGTGTCAGTTCACAATTGCTCATAACCCCCGCTCAGGAGATCCAAAACCCTCTTTTGGCCTTTCAGGAACTTTCATACATGTGGTATAGACACACACACACGCACACACACATACCCTTATCTTTTTAAAACTTTTTCTTTTTAATGTGTGTGGATATTTTACCTGCATGTATTTCTGGGCACCATGTGTGTGCAGTGCCCTCTGTGGCTAGAAGACAGCGTCAGATCCCCTGGGGACTGGAGTTGCAGGTGGTGCTTACAGCTCCCTTGTTCAGACAGATCCCCTATAGCTAAACATTTGCAGTGCCTCCTTTTGGAAGCCTACTGGGGTTGAGCACAGTGGCCCAGGCCTGTAATCCCTGCTGCTCAAAGAGACTGAGGAAAGAGGGTCCTGTGTTCTAAGCTAGTCTTCCCTCTGCAGGAACACCTTCCTCTCAGCTTAGCTCTGTAGAATCCAGGTTCTCACCTGGAGGTTTTTGGCCCCACTGGGTTCTCACAGCAATTCTTGCTTATCTCTGTCAACACACTTGTCATTTTGTTTTGGTTTTTTGGCTTTTTGTTTGTTTGTTTGTTCGTTTGTTTTCTGAGACAGGGTTTCTCTGCATAACTGCCCTGGCTAACCTAGAACTTATTTTGTAGACCAGGCTGGCCTCAAACTCACAAAGATCTACCTGCTTCTGCTTTCCAGTGCTGAGATTAAATGTGTGCACCACCACAACCCAGCTTTAGTTTGGTTCTTTTGAGACAAGGTAGCCCTGGCTGGCTTAGAACTGGTGGAGTAGATGAATCTGGACTTGAACACTTAGAAATGCTCCTGCCTGGATTCTGGGAGTAAGCCATCACTCTGGCCTATTCAAGTGTTTGATCCCCACAATCTTGCATGCAGGAGGTCCTGAGCGATGCTCATTTACTTAAAAGTTAGTGTGGGGAAAAAAGAATCCCATGGGAAATGACTTTGAATTTAGTAAATTCTGATCTTTGGGAATTGAGTTACACAAAGCAATGTCACAGTGGTCTACAGTTATAAAGACTTTTCAGTGTTCTTCCCTGTGTTGAAAGCTGATACTTTTTTCTCTTTTTGTTTTTACAGTGCTTAGGACAGGGCACAAAGCTTTGTGCGTGTATTTGTGTAAGGCAGCTGCTTAGGCACTGAGCTGTATCCCTAATCACCCACCTCCACCTGTCCTTGAATTTGTCCTCCCCTACCCCAGCATTCCTCATACCCTGAGGTTGCAGGTGTGCGTCACCAGGACAGTCTCAGTCTCGGTCACTTTTGAGTAAGAGTCCTTGCCTTTTAATTTTTTATTTGACTCTGAAGATTATATGGCTGGTGTTGTACGCAAGGGTGCCTGTCTCTGAGCTCCATGGTTCCTAACTGGGATCCACAAATTCCTGTGTCTATGGCCTTCTTTAGGTCCCTCGAAATGTTCAGAACTATCCTTATTAGTAATAACAGCCAATCATAGTGGTACTTGCCTTTCTCCCAGCTTCTCAGAAGTGCTGAGGCCGGAAGAACACATGTTTGAGGCCTGCTTGTGCAATTTAGTGAGATCCTGTTCCAAACTAAGAATAAAAAGGAGCTGGGGGGACTTTCCTAGCACAGTAGAGCCCTGGGGTGGGGTTCAAGCTTTTGTAACTCAAAATAATAATTACGATATTAATAGCTAACATTTAGGCAGTGCTTGCCCTGGGCAAGGCTGGTTGTGTATGTTGCCAGACTTTAACTGGGTTGGAGCAGGACAAATAGCAGCATAGCACTTTGCGTCCTTCCTAATATTACCAACTTCTCAGTTACCAAGATCCTGCCTTCTCCCAGGGTGTCTCCAGGTGCCTAAACCCTGTCCTTATTTCCTTTATTAAGAGGAGAGGTAGCCACTCTATACTTTGCTCCAATTCCTGCATTGACTCCATCATGACTTTGCTCTCACGGAGGTGGCGTCCTCTGTCAGACAGGTGCTAGTTGCTAACTAATGAGCGCTGGCTGGTCAGCTCCATGGCAGAATCTTCCTGACCTAAGGGGGGCGCTCTTCGGTGCAGTACTAGCCAGTGCAGCAGGGAAATGTTTCCAAGGGCAAGCTACTCTGCTGGGACCTAGAGAGTTACCCAGTAGCCTGAGCGCTGAGATGGGAACATCGCCCTTCCTCTTAACATGTTCTCTCTTGACAAAATCCACAACTGTTCCTGGGTCTGGTAATCCTGTCAGTGACCACTGCTGTAGTGGTGGAATGTCAGACCCATTCATTACTCGTTTGTAAGCCGAGGCTTTGTGGAAACAAAATGAAAACTAAAACCTAAAAAGCAAGCTGATGAGCACAGCCTGAGTTTTCCCATACCTCAGGGAAAGTTGAGACCTTGTAAATTTGCGTTAAATGAAACTTTTGGTTGCAGAGGATCTCGGCTCCACCCTACCCTCTCTTAGCTTTGTATTCTTTCCCTTAGAAACCTTTCTGAATTGTTTACTTCCTGCCCTTGAGAAGCTAGCTTTGCAGTATTATACCAGTTTGGGTTTTTTTTGGAACAAGTCTCCTCTCCTAGTTCAACAAGCTATTATGCCCGTGGGTCTGGGTTCCTGCTTCTTATCATCTGTCCCTCCGCTTTTGGCTTTTATCCTCCCACTCCAGCCTCGCCAGCAGAATGTCTTATTATACCTGTGTGTAGGGAGTGTTTCTACAACAAACGATAGATTGTTCTCCATCCCTGGGCTCCCGGTTTGCTATCACGGAGGGCCACTGATCCGAACAGTGTATGCTCAGCCCAGCCCTGATAAAACAAAATTAAAAACCCAATTCATTGTCCCAGGAGTGTTCAGTCAGCAAAAGAGATGAAACAATTTTGACAAGAAAGCTGCATCGGAAGATAAGACAACAGTCTCAGCTGCCTGCTGCCGCCTCTCTGCCAGGAGACATTTTTCCTTTCTAACTGCCTCTCTTCTAAGAAGTTTCTAGCCACAGCCCTCCCTGAGAGGCAGAGATGGGGAGCCCCTTATGCACAAAAGCCCCCCGTTTGGTCTGTCAGATCAACGTGTAAGGCCCATGAGAAGAAGAGTGACATATGAGATGGGTTGATAATTTGCCCAAGTAACCTAACGGAAAGGGGCACTGAGTCTGTGCCCTGCTCTTCCATCAGCATGAGGATCCCTTTCCATGAATGCTGTCATTTTTCCTCACTAGGTTCCAAGGTCCTTCAGGGCAAGGGCATCATCCCATGTGTATACATTCAGTTCTTTGCCAACAAATGTCCATTTTTCTCCTTTCCCTGTGTTGTCACTAAAAATAGGCTTGGATGTTTAGCTCGGTAGCGTGCTAGAGCGTATGCCCATTTGATTAACTAAGAAATAACACCAGCATATATGGCATGAATAATCCGAGGCAGAAGTACATGCTGTGCTTAGAAGGAGGAGGAGGAGAAGGAGAGGGGCGAGGGTAAAAGTGGACTGCATGCAGGAGAACGGGGTCTTGAACCTTGGAAGGTGGGCTGGGGTTTGGTTCTTAGTCTGTTCATTAGATCCACAAGTCTGCCCTCTGCTATGGCAGGCCTGGTGCTGAATGTGGGGTAGGCTGGGGAAGCAGGATAGATAAATAATGGGGTATTTGGAGCTAAACTTGGTATTTTCAGGGAGAAATAAGAAACGGAGACTCAGCTATCATGTAAGGACACTGTCCCATTGAGAGCTCACAGTGGGGCAATGCCTCCCCCAAAGAATACTTTCTAGATGAGATGAATGGGGGATGAGATCCAATTACCAGCATCAATGGGTCTCTTTTAGACTACTCAGCAATACTGTCATCTTCTCAGGGTGGGGGTGGGGCGGGTGGGAGAAATCAGTGCCCAGTGTCAGAGCAGCACAGCTTTTCCTGGAGATCTTCCAGCTTTGAGTTAATTATTCTCACTTTTGAAGCTGTGATGTCTGACTATATCCCATAGTCTAGTGTTATCCAGAGAGAAACACTTAGTCCCAGAGGGTTGACGCTTAAAAAGATGTGTGCAGAGTCAGCAAACAGAGCTCAGTCTGCTAATGAGGAATCTCCATACCGTGTCATCTTTAGGTCATAAGCCAATGCAGGGCTGAGTGTGGTGGTGCCCATTTGTAATCCTAGCCCCTGGGGTGCAGAGGCAGGAGGATGACGAGTGTAAGGCCAGCCTAAGCCACATAAGTCCCTGTCTCCAAACAAACATACAATAATAGTAAAATGTGAGGCTTTTGGCAACTTTTTTTTTATAAAAATAAATTCTCTGTTTTTCATGTCATCTGACTTTTCAGCTGCACTTGCCAGCACTACCTTGCATGGCGGGGCACTACTTTAATTCTCCGGTTAGAGCACACAGGATCATAAAGAAGGATCTGCTTTGTCCAAATTTCTTATGGGGAACAATTTGAAACCCTGGTTGCCTTGGATCTCATAGCTCAAATTAGGGTCTTGGCCATAGTTTGCTTGTTTGTTTATTTGTTTGTTTGTTAGGCAATATCTCACTGTGTAGCCCTGACTAGCCTAGAATTCACTGTGTAGAACAGGCTGGCCTGGAACTCACATATCTGCCCGCCTCTGGTTCCTGAGTGTTGGGATTAAAGGTGTGTACCACCATTGCCTGCATTTTTTTTTTTTTTTTTTTGAGAGAGAGAGAGGGAGAGAGAAATACTCTGTGTTACCCAGGCTGGCTCTAAAGCCCTGGAGTCAAGCAACTCACTTGCTTCAGCCTCCTGCACATTAAGGTGTAAAGTGAGGGAGATGTCCACATATGCAGAGAATACCTATGAGTCTCCATAGAGCCAAGCAACCTAATAGATACCAAATACATTTTTGTCCTTGTTTTTAGGCAAGGTACTATTCACTGTGTAGGCCGGACTGACCTACTGGAATAGGGGCATGAGCTGCCATGCCTGATTCTTTTCGAGCTTTTGAATATTATACCACAGATGCTACCTGCTGAAAAATAAATTACTTGGAAGAATTTAGTGGCATCCAACGTATCTCTTATTTTGTTTGTGCCCCTTGTCTCACCTTTGTGTAAAATCTTGTTTTTCTGATTCAGGCTGGTCTGCTACATATATTTTTCTGAGGCGCATTTTTACACACTTTTGGAAGTGTACTGTCAGCTGCTCCCCGCTTTGTGGCTAGAATAAAAACCTATCCCTCAGGCCAACACTATCCCAGAGTCTTTCGGCCAAGTTTGTGGTAGAATCTGGCTGCATACAGCACAAAGAAACACGGATCAGTTAGGATCCCGTGGTTTTGTTCCGTTCAGAGCAGGATATAGTGAGTAACAAACCTTGATGGAAAGTCTCCACTGGCCAAAACTCTGCCCCTTCCTAGGTAACAGAAAACAAAAAGGTGTAACTGACCAGCAGGTGCCCACCAATGGCAGAGCCTTGTGAGAGGATATGAACATGTTGCCTGGTAGATGTGCAAATGCCTAAGTCTGAAAGGCAGTGTAGTAACAGAAGGCTAGCCATCTACTGGCAAGCTTCCAAATACACAACTGGGAGAGGATAAGCAAGGGTAAACTCTGGAATTTTAAAGCATGAACCGCACAAGTCCAGGGAACCTGGAGCCAACTTCTCAAGCCAATTCTTCTGTTGTATTTTCAGTTTCCAATTCCATCTAGAGGGAAAAGTTAGACCTATCGTCAGACTGTTTAGTTCCCATGTAGTAAATACTCACCACATCATCGGGTACTGGGGTCCTACACGTGGTTGGCATTCCAGGGGAGAGATTTACTGTTTTACTTTCCTACTGTGTATCTACAGTTACCTTTTAATCTGGGGCCTAGGGTCCAAAAAAGGTTTTTTTTTAGCCTAACATGGTGGTTCGCACTTGTAATACATGTACTCAGGAGGAGGCAGAGGCAGGAGGATTGCCACTAGTTTGAGGTTAGCTTGGTCTAGTGGCTGTTAAATTGGAAAGTTGTCTAGAGTTGTCCTTACTTGCTATTTAGTCTATAGCTGGTCTTCCAAATGATGCACATGGAATAGTCTAATACTACTGTTATTGTGTGCTAACTACGCTGGGCACCCTGCTAAGTGCTTTTGATGACTTATTTTTAAACAATATTTTTATTTTATATTATATGAGTGTGTGTGCATACTTAAGCTCATGTGTACGAATGTAAGCATGTACATGTATTCCAGTGTCCAGCCTTGGGTGTCCATCCTTGCTTTCCATCCCATTTGAGATAGGGTCTCATCCTCACTGTGTGCCTGTCTGGCTGGCCTTTAGGTTTCTGGAGATTCTCCTGGCTAAGGCTCGCATCTTCCTTCAGGAGTGGTGGGATTAAAGTTATTCCTGGTACATAGCCAGCTTTTTGAACCCCAGTAGGTTCTGGGGATTTAAACTCAGGCCCTCGTGTTTGTGGGACAGCTGCTTTACCCACTAACCAGCCCTGCGCAAATGATTCCACCCAGTTCTCACACCAATCCCATTTTTACAGAGGGAGGAGTTTAGCCTCATCAAGCGTAGATAATCGTACTGTTTCGAATGTGGTGTAGCAAGGATACCATCCGGGTTATCACTAAGCCAGTAGCATAGTGACCTGTTATATGCCTGGCATGGAGGGCAGAGGCTGAGTGACACTGCTAGTCTCACCCAGCCTTCTTCAGGATGATGATCTAGGCAAACTTTTTCATTCCCAAGTCTATGGTTGTTTGCTTCTGTATAAGGGAGCAAATCACAATGTAGCTCAGGCTTGCCTGGAATGGAGATCCACATACTTCAGGTTCCCCAGTGCTGGAGGCACAAATGTGTGTCAAAACACCCCGTCCCAGTCCGTGATTGGGACACTGCTACAATGGTCCTCAACCTGTGGGTTGTCAGAAGGGTCACCTAAGACCATCAGAAATCATTGATTATTTACATTACAATTCATAACAGCAGCAAAAGTCGTTATGAAGTAGCAATAAAAATAATTTTATGGTTGGGAGCCACCACCCTGAGGATCATTAAAGGGTCACAGTACTAGGAAGGTTGAGAACCATTACTCTACCACTTGCCTGGATCTATGCCCATGGAGGGAGCTTTTCTTATTTTGAGGTGGGGGCTAAGAGTGGTTTAATACCTGGTCTTATGAAGACCTGTCATGCAACTCGGTGTAGCTAAGAACAAATTTCGAACCCTTCTCCACCTCCCAAATGCTGGGATCACAGTGGTCAACCACTCCACAGCCCACCTCGCTGCGAAGCCACATTTTCAGCAGCAGGTACTCCCAAGGAAAAACGGATATTCGGAGGGAATCTGATGATGTTTCTGTCCGTTAATCTTCTTTTCCTATGCTTAAGAAAATGTTTTCTGTGTTCATATGTGCGCGCGGGTGCACACCTGTAACCCTGCACCCAGAAGACTAAGACAGGCGGATCCTGAGTATAAAGAGAATTCTGGGAACACAGGCTGTGATAATTAGGTAGGTTATTTCCTTGAACAATAATTCCTCTAAGTTTTTTTTTTTTTTCCTTTTGAAAAATGGTTCTTTTATTGCATGTGTCTGTTGGGAGAACTGTTTGAGATAATGAACCTGCCACATACCACACATCGAAGAAACCGTCAACAGGATTAAGAGGCATAAACCAATCACAGGATCTCGGGTTAGGCTGGCTTGTTTACAGCATCAAGTAGCAGTTTGTTCAGCTAAATATGGGTCCTATCTCAAAGGTGCACACAGCTGATCCAGGGTCTGGGGAGCCAGACTCAATAAATGTTAGTTGATGAATGAACAAACAACTGGAGGCCAATTCTATGCGGGTACAGGAATGTCATTTACCAAACAGAATGTCAATGCAGCCCCCTACTCATTAATATTCCTTTGGTCCCCCGTGGCTCAGTTAAACTGTCAAGTGGGCATTCGGACTCCTCGGACCTCATCTTAGTTCTGAGCACACAGGCCGAATATGGAAGCCTCTGAAAAGAACGTCAAACAGGAACACGAGCTTGCCGCTCGCCAGCCCCGGCGGCCCACGCCCACGCTCAGCCTCCGAGTCCCCGCTCCGCCCTCTCTTCCTGGTTTTCCCCGGCAACCCGCCCCTCTGCTGTCACGTGACAGGGTGCCGGCCGGGCCGAGCCCCTGATTGGCCGGACTTGAGGGCGCCTCGCGATTGGCCTGGGGCGGCGGGCCCCCGCCTCCCTCCTCCTCGCCGCGGCCCACGTGAGGGGGGCGAGTCACGCGATTTCCGGGAACCCGTCAGGAAGGACATAAACAAAACAAACCCGAGGCAGCATGGAGAGGGGCCGCGTCCGCCGGAGCGCGGCCGGACCCAGCGCCTGAACCGCCCTCAGCCTCAGGTGAGCGCCGAGCGGACGCACCGGCGGGCGGGGTGCGGCGGCGGCGGCGGGCCGCGGGCGTGGGGCGCGGGCTCCCAGCTCCGGCCGAGCGGGGCGGGGGCCGCCGGGCCGAGGGCGCGCGGAGCGGGGGCCGCGGGGGCGAGCCGGGCCGGGCCGCCCCCCGCCGCCGACGGTTACATAAAGGGCGGGCGCGCGCGGACGGGCGGCCCCGCTCGGGCCCGTCCCTCGGCGCTCCCGGGAGCGGGGGGCCGCGGCTGCCGGCGACCGGCCTGTCAGAGCTGCGAGCGGGTGGGAGGGGCCGGGAGAGAAGGGAGGAGAGGGGCGTGTGAGGGGAGCCGGCGCGGCTGGCGCTCGCAGGGCCGGGGGCGGAGGCGCGGGCCGCCAGGACTCCGGGCAGGGGCGTCGTGGGGCCGCTGATCCCCTCCGGCCCCTCCCCGGCGGCGGCGGGCGCCGGGGGCCTCCCTCTCGGGATTTGTTTATATGTCCTCTCTGAGCAGCTTGAGAGGCCCGGAGGCGGAGCCCTCGCTGGCCGAGTGGCGGCCGATGTCGGCCAATGGAGGAGGCGAGCGGGGGCCGTGGCGCCAATGGGCGCAGGGAGGCGGTGCCCCGGGCCCCCAGTAAGTTAGAGTGTGCCGGGGGTGGGGCGGGTGGGGCGGCCATATTAGATGGGAGGGGACGGGGGGGGGGTCACCGAGCGGGGCGGAGACGGGGCAAAGGGCGGGAGCCGGGCCGGGGGCGGGCGGGGTGTCCGCTCCGCAGCCCCGGAAGCCGCCCGGAGGAGCCGGACCCGGCTCTGCCGCTCCCGAGTGGAGACTGCCGGGAGGTACCGAGGGCAGTCTAGCCTCCCAGGGGGCGGTTCCTGGGACCAGATGGAGCTTAGTCTCTGGCCTCCCCCTCTTGCCTCGGCCCTTTGCTGCTTGACAAGTCCTGCCACCAAACCCTGTAACCGCCTCCTTTAACCCAAGAGAGCAGACGGTTCTGCCGTTTCTGAGCAGGCTTGAGTCTAAAGACTGCCTTAAGGAGGTATTTCGCCAAACTAGCGCTGTGTTTCTGTATCAGGCCTCGGGTAGAGGTAGTCAGAGTAACTTCTGCTTTTCTGGGTTTTGCAAAGAGAAAACCGGGACTGGAAAAGCAGGCAAAGTTAGGGCTGGGCGGAGTTTCTTTCTTTCTTAATTTCTTTTTTTCTTTTTTTTTTTTTTTTTTTAACGTGGATGCCTTTCAAAGATCAAGCCCTTGTGCTTTTAGTCTTAATTTGCCTCTCGCGCTCATAAATTGGAAGTTGACATACATCAGCTTCATGAGAAAAGTATTTAGGTCTGAGGGATCTTGTAGGATTTTTCTGTTTTTCTTTCTAGTATCAGCAGGTGAGAGATCAAGGTCTGCCTTTTTTTTTTTTTAAACAGAAAATAGGATTTTTTTTTTTTTTAATTCTTGTGATCTGTGGTAAAATGGTTGCCATTTGGTTGCACTCTAGAATATTTTCAGTGTTATCTAGTCTAAACAGCTGAGAGATACATCAAAGGGGGAAATGATGTGGATGTGTAATTAGAAAATCACTTATTTGTGTTGTGGTTATTTTGGCACCATTTAGCTTTTACATGTTTATTTAAGCTTCTGTTAACATGAGCTTATAACCTGTGACTCATATTGCTTAAGCACTTAGGAGTTGGAATATATCATAAATATCACCCAAGGGGCCTTTTCAAGAACGAGCCGAAGAATCTTAACATACAGTAAATAAATTATTATTACCTTTGGTATTAGTTTTATGTGATTGAGCCTCCATTTTCTTAATGCAGTGAATGTATAACCCTAGGTCATTTGGTATATTTTTAAATTTAAGTTTATTTATTTCTTTTCTCTATGCAGTCCTGGATGTCCTGATGTAGACCAGGCTGAAATCATAGATCTGCCTGCCTCTGCCTCCTAAGTGCTGTGGTCAAAGGTGTGGGCTACCGCCACCCAGCTACATAAAATTTTTATAGTAAATAAAATATTAGCCCTATATTTTGTCCCTAAGTATTGTATTGCTAAGTCCCAATCTGTCATACTGCATAACAGTTATAAGAGGGTATAACTAAAGCAAAAGTTATTTCACTGATACCTAGAATACTTATTAAAGCATTTTTCATTGTTGTATTGTTTGAAAAGTCACTTTTCATTGCTTATGTTATAATTTCTGGTAAATATATGTACCAGAACTTATTTTTGGCCAAAATTCTTTTACATGCTTAGTATTCTTAGTAGTTTAAAAAGTGTAAGCAAGGAGATTAGTAGTCTTTGAGGTTTTAAAAAACTATTGTTATTATTTTGAGACTGGGTTTCACTTTATAGTCTAGTTGGTTCTGAATTCCTTGGCCTCAAGCATTTCTTCCATGCTGGAACTACATGCTGGTACTTGACTGTGCCCAGCTCTGGAAAAAGAAGCAATTTTGAGCTCTGCATTTACCTTGTTATTCTGTGCATTGCATAACAAACTAAAACAAACTTTAGTGAAGAAAATAACCCATTTGGTTGGTGTGAGCGCTAAAGTAAAAAGATAACTGATAAAGGTTTCTGGATGTGGTGTTGGTGACTGAATACAAGGGACAGTGGGAGTACTTGATTGTGTTAGTGTAATGGTTTTTATTTCTGTCTTTTGAGACACCATCTCTGTTAGGTAGCCCTCACTGTCTTGGAGCTCGTCAGGTTCAAGGCCGGCCTTGAACTAACAGATCTGCCTGCCTCTTCCTTCCAAGCGCAGGGATTAAAGGTGTATGCCAGCACCGCACTTGGCAGTGTAGTTGTGCTTACCATAGTAAACTGAATTCATTGTTAGCTTTTAAAGCTTAATTTTTAGTCAGGATTGATGTTAGGATTTTAAAATTATTTGCATAGGCCTATTTCCAGTTAGGTTTGTACCTGGCTGTTTTGGGAAGATCACGCTGACTTTTAGAACATTCGCTAGTGCCTCATTTCAAGGGAACAAATTGGCTGGTCATAAATTTGGCACACCTTATTGTTTGTTTCTGTGAGATGTAGTTCTTGCTGTTGCCCAGATTAGCTCTGAATTCCATGATCTTCCTGCTCCAGTCTCCTTCATTATTGTTGTCATTGATATGCCACGATGCCCAGTTGTTGGTTCTAACTCTCCAAGGACAGGGTTAGTTGAACTTTTTACTGCATAGAATTAAATAGTAAATATTTAATAATCTCTATAATGACTGTTCAGCTCTGCAGTTTGCAATGTGATGACTAATATGAAGATAGAATAGAGAATGTACTTGGGCTATATTCCAGTAAAACAAGAGCAAGCTGTGCCTACTGGTAGCCCATGGCTGTTGTGAACCTCTGAAGACATTGTCTGAGTTTGAAGTGCTCAGGTGGTAGGGAAATGCAGAGGATGTAAATATATACTTGAGATAGTATTGGATCAATGGCCCAGTGTATGTATCTCCTGCCTTGAAAAAGTTTCACTCTAAGAACATAGAGCATGATCCTATTTTAGAATTTTTACACCCATGTAGGTGTTTTAAAACTGTTTAAAGTAACTATTGATATAGTCCTATTTACAGGTGTTCCCTCCTCCTCTTAAGACTTGCATCTTGGTTTGTATTCTAGGCTGGCTTTGAATCGGGCTGCAACTTGTTTTGTTGTTGTTGTTGTTTTTGAGATAGGATCTCCTGTTGGCCAGGCTGACCTCAAACTCAGTCTGTGACCAGAAGGTGTATGACCTTGAATTCCTGATCCTCCCACTTCTCCCTTCCCAATATCGGATTATAGGTGTTCACTACCATTCTCACAAGAGCCTTGTATCTTACTGGTTTGTGATAATTGTGTTTTTTGGGGGTTGGGGTAGGCTTGAGACAGGGTCTTTAAATAGCCCTGGCTTTCCAGGAACAAACTGTGTAGATCAGGCTGACCTCGAACTCACAGAAATCTGCCTGCCTTTGCCTCTGCCCCGAAAATACTGGGGCAACATGATAGCGTGTATGCTATCATGCCACATCTGGTTTGTAATAATTGTTCTTTTACAAAACACGGCCCCTTCTTGCGGGGCGGGGAACACAAATTCTTTTTCAAACAGTTTTTGTTGGATTTGTTTGTGTGTACAGTCACATACACACTAGAGCATGCACATGGAGCTCAGACACCCACTTCCAGAAAGTTGTCCCTCTCCTCTTACTGTGTGCATCCTCAGGATTAAACTGAGCTTGTTAGTTTTGGTGGCAGGTGCCTTTATTCACTGGGCCACCTTGCCAGGGCTAGTGATTCTTGCTGGTTAGTTAGAGTCATACTTGTGAGGCAGAGTAGACTAGAAGAGTTGCAGAGGATTTCCTCGTTGCTTCATGCCTGTAGGACTGTTCTATTTTATCTGTAGCCATGTCTTTTCTGCTTTTTACCAAGTTAATGACCTTACCCCCAAAATCTGTATCTGAAGTCACTCTGTAAGCAGTTCTCTAAGCTTCTGTGATTAATTCCAATTATCCAATTCTTTCTTCCCATCTGTCTTTTGGAGACCATCTCAGGCTAGGCTTATACTCTAGATAGCAGAAACTGGCCTTGAACCCCCAATAGTCTTGCTTCCACCTCTCAGGTGCTATGATTACAGGCATGAGATACCATGTTTAATTATTTTGTCCTTTCAACACCAACAGTGCTTTGATATCTTTTGTAACAGTTGTTTTTCACATAAATATCCTTTCTTTCTTAAGATAAGGTCTAACTATGTAATGGTGCCTGGGCTTGAACTGGCAAAGATTCATCTGCTCTGCCTCTTGAATGCTAGGCATAAAGGCTAATGTCACAGTGCTTGGCTAAACTTGCTGGTCTTTTAGTTTTTCCAGATAGGGTTTCTCTGTGTAGCCCTGGCTGCCTTGGAACTCACTTGGTAGACCAAGCTGGCCTTGAACTCAGAGCTTTAACTGCCTCCCAGTGCTAGGTGTGCTCCACCACTTTAGGCAGAGCTTGCCGATCTTAACCATTTGAGGTTTTTGGTATGTTTATGTACCTACTCGAGTTTAATTTAAAAAGATGTCCTTATGGTTGTGGAGAGGAGTTAGAGAAAGGGTGGGTGTCTGTGTGTAAGATTCAGTGTAGAAGGCTGGAGAGATGGCTCAGTGGCTAAGAGCACTGGCTGTGCTTGCAGAGGACCCCTGTGTAGTGTCTAGCACCCAAATGGCAGCTCATAACTAGCTGCAACTCCTGTTCCAGGAGATCCTATACCCTTTGTGGCTGCAGCAGGCACTTCTTGCATTTGGAGCATGTTTATACATCCAGGCAAAAAAACAATTGTACACAGAAAAATAATAAATACATCTTTTTAACAAAGACTCAGAATACATGCAAGGCTTCTAGCATTGTATCAGTGTTGTGTAAAGTCAAATAATGGGGAGCTGAGGAGATGGCTCAGTGAGTACAGGTACTTACCACCAAGCTTGATACTGTTGAGTTCAGTCTGCTGGTGGAAAAAGGACAGACTCCTACAAGATTTCCTCTGACTTACTTGTGCATTCACACAAAGAAATGTAATAAAAAAGTTTAATGTCAGGTAGACTTTTACAATGTTACTGTTTTCTGTGTGCATGTGTTTGTAATGTATGTAGACCAGGCTGGCCTCAAACTAATGAGATCTACCTGCCTCTGCCTCCACCTCCCACAGTTCTGGGATTACAGGCGTTCATCACTGCACTCAGTATCACTGAGCCTAACTTTTACAGGTTTTTTTGTTTGTTGGTTGGTTTTGTTTTTTTTTTTACAGGTTTTTTTGTTTTTGTTTTTCCTGTTAGAGACAGGATTTCTCTGTATAGCCCTGGCTGTCCTGTAACTCCCTCTATAGACCAGGCTAACCTTGAACTCAGAGATCTGCCTTCTTCTGCCTCTCAAATGCTGGGATTAAAAACCTGTGTCACCATCACCCAACCTTTTACAGGAGGTCTTCAAGCTGAGTTTTAGTAGGTTTCTGCCCATACTCTTGGAAATTAGTTGTCTGTAGAGTAGGAGAAAAGACTGACTGCTGCATGGTTAGGTTCCTGGTCTCTCTGTCTCCTCACTCCCCCTGCATGCTCTAACTTTGATTAGTTCTCTTTTCACAGTGCTGTCTTTTGGAGGTCTGTGTGTTTATGTGACTTTTTTTTTTTTTTTTTTTTTTTTTTTTTTTTGAGACAGTGGCTTACCTGGTAGCCCAGATGGTCTACCAACTTGTGCCATTTGTCCTACTTCAGCCTCTCAGGTGCTAGGATTTTATGGTTTTTTCATCACGTTTAATTTCTGCTCTAGTTTTTAATTTTTTCTTTTAGTCTCTGGCTAGTGTCTGACCCACCCCGCCTTTTTGCTTTTTTCCTGGTTTAAAGGTGCCTAGGTGGCCTGTGATTTTCATTCACCCTTCCCCTCAGTTTGCTTTTTAAGTTTTAATTAATTATTTTTATCTTTTGGAGACAGATTCTCTGTGTGGCCTTAGCTGTCCTGGACTCACTTTTGTACACCAGACTGGCCTCAAATTCATAGAGATCTGCATGCCTCTGCTTCCCTGTTAATTAATATTTTAATTTTCTGTTGTACTTATTTTTACACTTTCCTTTCTAAATTTATTTATTTTTTTTTGCATTTATTTATGAATGTGTACCCGTGTGTGCACATCTGTGATAGAGTGCATGTGAAGGAAACTCACAGGAGTCCATTCTCTCTTTCCATCATTTGGGTCCTGCATAATTAAACTCAAATCACCAAGCTTAGTGGTAAGTGCCCTCATCTCCTGAGCTTTCCTGGAGCTCACTGTGTAGACAGGCTGGCTGAGAACTCTGAGAAATCCACCTGTCTCCTGAGTATGGGATTAAGGGAGTGTCACCATACTCACCTTATTTTGCTTTTTGAAACAGGGTCTCATAATGTAGCCCAGGTTGGTCTGAAACACACTATAGCCTAAGCTGGCCTTGAACTTGTGGCAGTCCACCTACCTGAATCTCTTGTGTGCTGAGGTTACAGGCATGTGCTTCCTTGCTCAGATAGATACCTCTTTAAAATCAGCATTATTAAAGAATGTCACATTAATGAAACTTCATTCAGACTCAGCACTGCCCATGCTAAGAAAAAGTGGAAGAAGGAAAAAAATGTTCACAGAATTTTGAAATTTTATAAATAGTACCATCAGCAGGGTGCAGTGGCATATGCCTCTAGGAGGCAGAGGAAGGCAGATCTCTGAGTTCAGGGCCAGCCTGGTGTACAAATTGGGCCTTGGACAGCCAAGGTTAAACAGAAAAACAAAATAAAAACCCCCTACCATCTAGTCACTGCTGTGACAAAATCTGTAATATCCCTGTCACTGTTAAGAACTTCACATTGCCTACTTTGTGGTTAGCCCTCCTTCCTCACCACTGGCCCCAGGCATAAAATTGCTTTGCCTTGATGTGGTCAGCAATGGAATTTCATATATGAAGTCATACACTACATTGTCATTTGAGTCTGACCTCTAATTCTCTTGGGATGTCCTATGTGCCAGTTTGGTCCTTGTCAGTCGTCCGTCCTGTGGCTGCTCCACAGTGATTCTTTGCTCACCAGCTGGTGGGAGTTGAGTTGATCCAGGTTTTAGGCTGTTGTCAGTGGTGGGTGAAAACATTTTTTGCTAGTTTTTTAAATAACTTATAATATTAACTAACTTTTACTTGGCATCCCTGCAGGACTATTGAGAGAAAATTTCTGGAGTTTACTACTTTCATAAATCTGCTTTTTTGAGATCCGTAGTTTGGAGCGTCTTTCAGCTTAGATGCCTGTGTGTAAATAGTCTGGGTAGAGAGTGGAGCAAGCTAAGATGCACAGTTTGGAGGAAGTAGTCTCATTGGGGTTCAGTGGTCTTCTTCTTAGGAGTATGAACCCAGTGTTGTGGGTCTGATTTTTTTTTTGTTACCAGCAAGAGAGTAATAATATGAATATGAAAACTTGAAAATTTCTACATTAAGTGCTGGTAGTTTAAATTTTAAAATGTTAAAAAAAAAAAAAAAACAAAAAACACCTTCCCTCAACCAAGCAAATCTTGTGTGGAGCTAAGCAGAAACATTCTGTGGGTGTTGATTTCTGGCTATGATCCATTTTTGAGACTTGTGCTTTAAAACATTGACTTCTGCCTTCAGTTTTATTTACTGTCCAGACAGGGTCTCATGTATTTTAGGGGATCGTTGAACTCACTTTGTAGTTGAGGCTGATCTTCAACTCCTCCTGCTTGTATTCCTTAATGCTGGGATTGTAGGCGTGTACTGCTGTGTCTGGTCTATTTGCCTAGGGATAGAACCCAGGGCTTTGTGTATGTGGTCCATGCACTTAGTTTGCCAGCGGAGCTGCATCCCTCTGAGCTGCATCCACAACCCAGTCTTTTGCTTTGAAATACATTTTCTTTTTTAAGATGCATTAGTTAGGGTGAAACTCCCCCCCCCCCCGCCCTCTTAAAGAGCTGAGGGTAAAAAATTGCTTACTGTTCAACCCTCCAAGTTTATATTTTATTTTTTATGTATGCATGAGCTCATCAGGGCACATGTCTGGAGGTGAAGGGGCAACATGTGGGTTCTAGGGATTGAACTTAGGTGCTCAGGTTTGGTGGTAGGGGCCTTTACATGCTGAGCTATCCCAGATCTCCAAGTTTAAAACTAACAAATTACTAAAAAGACATTTTATTCTTCTGGTTGTAGAGTACCTGCCTGAAGGATGGGTAGGACCAGGTTCTTGTTGTATGCTTTTTCTTCTCGGATAACTGCTGATTCTTTTCAGTACTGTTTTATGACAGTTGGAATAGTCTGTTTCACTTGTTTGGTATATTTGAACCCTTTTTGAGATAAGTATGTCATAGATGAAACTTTCCATTTCTTAGAAACTGTTTTAAGAATGATAGATGTGAGTTGCCCAGAATTTGTGGTGAAGGCAGTGTAACTATAAAAATAAGAGCAATGATCTCTGAAGATGCTCTTTCCCCTTGTAATCTATCTGCTAGTTTCTTTGTATTACAGAGATGACTAGCTGGCAGGTTTGTGAACTGTTTGTGAATTCCAAGATTATGCTGATTAAGCCAGCATAATTCACAACTGAGACAAGAGTGTTAAATAACCTTGAAAGGCCTGAGTAAATGAATGTATTGTATTTTTGGGAAATGGAAATTGCTCCTGGTGTTTCCTTACATACTAGCAAGTGCTCTACCATATACCTCAAGCCCCCTTTTTTAAGAGAGATCTTGTTTAAGTGCATGAGCTATATCTTGAAATTGCAATTCTCCTGTACCCATTTCCTAGAACAGTGGTTCTCAACCTTCCTAATGCTGCAACCCTTTAATATAGTTCCTTGTGTTGTGGTGACCCCAATTTTATATATATATATATATTTCTTTTTTCTTTCTTTTTTTTTTTTTTACAGGGTTTCTCTGTGTGTATCCTTGGCTGTCCTAGACTCACTTTGTAGACCGGGCTGGCCTCAAACTCACAGTGATCTGCCTGCCGAGTACTGGGTGCTGGAATTACAGGCACCATTGTGCCTGGCTCCCATAAAATTGTTTTCATTTGTACTTTACAATTTTTCTACTATTATGAATTGTAATGTAAATAATATTTGGTATTCAGGATATCTGATAATATCTGACTGTGAAAGGGTCAGTCAATCTCCAGAAGGGTTGCAGCCCACAGGTTGAGAACCACTGCGGTAGAAGGTGGAATTGTAGGCTTATGCCACCATATCCCTCACTTTAATTCCAGGCAGCTGAGTTTTTGTAATAAGTTTGGAATTTGATTCTGAACTCAGTTTGGGTTTATACCTTTGTAACAAAAGAATTCCAGGGACTTGATTAAATACCAAAGAAGGGATCTGAGAAATTGCTTTCATTTATTGATTGTCTATTTTGTGTTCTGGCTATACAATTTAGTCACAGAATCTCAATATCCTGCAAAGTAAGAAGTAGTTCTTACTAGTTCTTACATAAAAAGGCGGTTAGATGTCTGGAATGGTGTTTTCTATATTTAATTAAGAAATAGAACCCTTTCCTAGCATGGTGGTACTAGCATGTAATCACAACATTCTAGAGGCTGAACCAGAAGATTCGTTGGTTTGAGACCAGACTGGAGCTATGCGATAGTTAGGCTATGTCTCAAAAAAAAAAAAAAAAAAAAAAAAAAAAAAAAAAAAATCAGAAACAACAACAACAAAATAAACTATAAAAATGGAAAAGAGTAGGCTAGCCTGTTCTACATAGCAAGTCCAGGACAGCAAAGGCCACATAGAGAGACCCTGACTTAAAAAGAGAAAATATTTTGTGGGTGGGAGTTGTTAGGGTTGTCTTTGTTTGAGCTTTTGTTTGTTTTTTTTTTTTTTTTTTTTTTTTTTTGAGACAAGGATCACTCTGTAGCCCAAGCTGGCCCAGAGCTTACTGTGTAAGGCTAATCTTCAACCTTGAGCAGTTGCTTCAGCCTCCTGAGCATTGGGACATAGGCTTGAGCCACTATGTCTGGATTTTATTGTTTTAGGATTTAAAAAAAAATGTGTGTCTGTGCACACATGCATGTGTGTGTACATGTCTGTGTATCATGTGTGTGCCATGTGCCTACTGAGTCCAGAGAGGGCATAGGGTCTTGTGGAGATGAAATTAGAAGTGGTTGTAAGGTTTCTGAAAAGGCTTTTGGGAACTAAACTCTAGCTCTCTGTAAGAGCAGCACTTGTGACCGCTGAACCATCTCACCAGCTCCAGTTTTTTTCCCTGAAGGTTTGTTTTTATGTGTGTGTATCTTTGTATGCCACATGCATGTGGGTTTTTATGGAGGCCAAAAGAGGTGTCGGATCCCCTGGAGCTGAAGTTTTAAGCAGTTGTGAGCCACTCAAAGTGGGTGCTGGGAACCAAACCCCAGTCCTCTTAAAGAGCCCCAAACTTATGTTAAGCCATCTCTTTAGTGCCCGGAGATAGGTTTTGAGATAAAGTCTTAATGTAGCCCAGACTGAAACTTAGTGGTTGTGTAAGTGGCTGCTGCTGCTGCCCCCTCCTCAACCTCCTCCGCCACTGCCGCTGCCTCCGCCTCTCCCTAGTGCTGGAATTGCAAGTTTAGGCCACTATGTCCCATCTTAAGCAGATTATTTAATCTAGACTCCTTCTCATGGAAGTCTCTCTGGACACTAAGTTAAAACAACACTCAGCTTTTGTCTTTAAGTTGAAAAGAGGTGACAGCAAACTCCATTCCTTAGTTCCTCTAGGCCTGTGTCTGTAACCTGTTACAAACCTTGTTGCCTTAGTGCCATGCTTATGATACAGCTTGTGTTATCATTAGAGTGTGAAATCCAAAGAAGAGGGAACAGTAAGTTCTGCAGAGCAGCCCATCGCCCTGAGAACAGGGCTACGAGAGTTGTGAGGGTACCTTCAGGGGTTTTCTTGTCTTGGTGCATAGTTGGAGCGCTTGCACCTGGCACCAGTGATGGTTTTTAAGCTGCTGCTCTTAGTCATACTGTTTCTCTTCCTGTGTTTTGTCGATTCTTGTAGAACAATTGAGAAAACTGTCTGTTAAAGGAGATGAATTATTTTAAACAGTCTGAATAAATGACATGTATATCAGTTCAAAGCCCAGGTTGTTGGTTTTTTACTTTTTTAATCCTATTCCTTTGCCGTCTCTCCTCCGTAGAGAAGAATTATTGCAGGTCTCTAAAAATCAACTCAAGCTCATACCGAGTTTTTTGGGAATTAAAAAAAAAAATCAAGAGTTGAACTTTTAATATTTTTACTCTCTGATATTGTTGTTTTAAAGACAAATTAGGAAGCTGTTATAAGATACTTTGGCACATATACAGAGTACTCAATAAGTAAGTATTGAATGTCAGACTTCTTTTTAATTACATCATTGAGTATGAAAGTCAGAGTGCTTTACCTCTGACTCACTGTCCCCAAGGAGCTGTGGTCTTTGGAGATTTTTCATTCATTGTCAGCCAAGCTGTCCAATTTTTATCCCACAAAAGGCCTTGCTTTTGGCACTATAGTGAAATAGACAAAGGACTATGATGGTTAGTCCAACAGACATCACTGTCAGTGAAAGCAAGAGGGAAAACGTGAGCAGAATTACAGAAGCCAAAGTCTTACTGTTGGAGATCCTTAGGGGAAGTGAAGTTGGATTGTAAGTACCTTAAGGATGCCAGGGAAACTTGTGAGATCAGGCGAATACTCATGTTTATTTAAAGTGGGTGATAGGGTTAGGAAGATTGTTTCACTTGT
This sequence comes from Meriones unguiculatus, assembly GCF_030254825.1. Taxonomy (NCBI): domain Eukaryota; kingdom Metazoa; phylum Chordata; class Mammalia; order Rodentia; family Muridae; genus Meriones; species Meriones unguiculatus. The sequence goes on from NC_083359.1 coordinate 37,570,286, forward strand.
TATCTTGAATATTTTAGACATTACAGTAGACTTTAGCAGTGCAGTGCTAAGTAAGATCTGGCAGGCAAGGGAGATTAATTTCAAAATGGGGCCTCATGCCCAGTGTGTTCGAATATACTTGTAATCTAGCTTTCAGCTGGAACAGGTAGAATGATTGAATTCAAGGCCAGCTGGAGTTTCTTTAGGGAAATAAGCTGGGTGTGGCATACACCTTTAATCCCAGAGAGGCAGAGAGAAGCAGAGACAGGAAGATCTTTGTGAGTTGGCCAGCCTGGTCTATTCTACATAGTGAGTTCCAGTTCCAGGCCAGCCAGGGTTACACAATAAAACCTTGTCTCAAAATAACCAGATAGATAGATAGACAGATAGAAAGGAAAGAAGAAAGATAAAAGTAAAAAAAAAAAAAAAAAAAAAAAAAAAAAGGAAGTGAAACCTAAGATCTAGAGAGAGGAAAATTGTATAGGCAGGTGTTAGAATGATTCAGGTAAAAGTTAAAGTTAGGTGGGTGTATTTGTTTGGTTAGTGAATATTTATTTATTAAAATCAGCAGTATAATTTAGTAAAGTGGTTAGGGAAGAGTGGAAACTGAGATCAGTCCTCCATACCTGTAGAGAAAGAGAGGTGGCTTTGTTTTATAATAGGAACGAATTGTTGGAGTTGCTGGCATAGTGTCTGTGAGGTGGTGGGATATTAGCACAGAGATACCCAAGCTGAAGATGGTAGGCACATGTATGCATACGTGGAAGCTGAAGAGAATTTGGGACAATGGGGGATTGAGAGTAGAGAGTCTGTGGTTGTAGGTTTGTTCATAGGTATCGTTTAGTTAATCTTAGGCAAATCTCTTGCTGAAGTGTTTTGTTTTGTTTGTTTAGTTTTAGTTAGTGTAAAACGGATGACATGGGACAGTGGTGAACTTTGACCAGTATAATTTTATCAAAACAGTGACTCCTGTTACTTCACCAGATTCTATCATGTACTTTAAATCTGTAAACTGCATTACACACACAAGCAGAATATTTTGTCTATAGCAATCATTAAGGGTACCTGGGTTGGAAAGCCATTCTCTGCTTCTGTTAAGAAAATTCCCCACCCTTGTGATACGGAACCATTTAAATGTAAAAACTCAAGCTTCAGAATGCCCCTAATGTCTTCTAGTCATTAGTTTTCAGAAATAAGTAGCCCTTCCATCTCCAGAAAAGTGTGTCAGTGTCTTCCCTACTGGTTAAGGATTAAAAGGGCATTTTTGCCTAACCTTACAAAGGAATTGAACAACAAAAGTGTGAACAGTCTGGTGTCTTCAAGTTCAAGGGAAAAGATCACTTTTTAAAAAAGATTTTATTATGTGTATGAGTGTTTTGCCTATGTGTATGTATGTGCCTGGTGCTCACAGATGTCAGATGAGGGCTTTGGATCCCCTGTAACTACTGGGGTTACAGATGGTTATGTGTCACTTGAGGTGCTCTGCAATAACAAGTGCCTTTTTGTTTGTGTTTTTGGTTTTTAAGACAGGGTTTCTCTGTGTAGCCCTGTCCTGAACTTGCTCTGTAGGTAGGCTGGTCCTGAACTGAGAAGAGATCCGCCTGCCTCTGCCTCCAAAGTGCTGGAATTAAAGGCCTGTGCCACCACCACCTGGCTAACAAGTGCTCTTCACCACTGAGCCATCTCTCCTGGCTCAAAAGAAAACACTTTTGAGATTTAGTTCTTCAGGATTTTCAGCAAAATGTGGCTTTTATTCTTTTTGTTTATATTTTTGGTCACAAATCTAGTTTGGCCCTTATATTTTTAAAATTCTGTGAGGTTAATAGAATATTTGAATTGACTATACAATAAAGGAGTTTATAGGGTAGGAGTGCAGAAGGACCACAGTGGCTCAATACTATATCTGTCTTCTTAGTCTCATCTTGCCTTGTCTGTCTTTTTAAGATCTAGCAGTAGGGGGCTGGAGAGATGGCACAGAGGTTAAGAGCACTGGCTGTTTTTCCAAAGGTCCTGAGTTCAATTCCCAGCAACCATGGTGGCTCATAATCATCTATAGTGACATCTGTTGTCCTCTTCTGGTGTGTGGGTGTTCATTCAGGCAGAGCACTGTATACATAATAAATAGGTCTTTTAAAAAAAGATTTAGCAATAGTAGAACTTGAAAAATAATGAGGGTCATATGCTAATAATTCTTAGCAAAAATTGTAATTTTCTGTTTTGGAATTTACATGTCTGTAAATTCTTGAGTCTAAAGGATGCTATTGAAGTGTAAAGTGTAGTGAAGTTCTTACACAGGGCAGGACTTCGTTGTGTGGGGCTCTAGACCCTGACCTTCCCCCAATGCATCCTTACAGAAGTCTTTGCTTCCTCAATGGTATGAAGGTCTTGTGACTTCTTCGCTGTGTTGTATTAGGAAGCAGTGGCTTAATGTTAGAAGGATTATTTTGAACAGAGTAGTTTTCGAGGGAAAAGAATTGTTGAAGAGAATGAATGAAATGTAGCAGAGTGGACCATTTGTGGCAGATGGGTCTTGATTTGTTGAGGTCTTAGATGACTGGTATACTGCCTTTGTTGCCAAACAAGGGAAGTCTTCTGGGGCTCACCCATTATGTAACCTTTCTACGGAACAAAATCAGTAGTTTAGCATTCTGCCTTACTAGCTTCTCCTGTCTTCCCTTCCATCACATATTTCCTATCCTTCATTCTTTTATTCACTACCTTTAAGCTCCTAGAGAAATCTATTACTTAGTTAGTTATTTCGACAGTTCTACCAGTTTTTGTTTGTTTTCATGAATTGGGATCAATACATACCCTGGCTGTTCTGGAACTTGCTAGGTATAGACCAGGCTGGTGTCATAACTTGCAGATATCTTCCCACCTCTTCTTACTGAATGCTGGTATAGCAGATGTGAGCCAAGGTGTTCAGTGTCCATCTTCATATTTTAGAATGGATGGTCTTTATAGTTAAAAGACAGTAGATAACGAAGCCTGTAATCATGTGAAAAAAAAAAAAAAAACAAAACTTGAGTACAGATTAGTCAAGACTAGGACAGATCAAAATAAACAGTGGTCTGTGAATTATAGAATAATATATAATGCATTGGTGTTTCTTGCCTAAAATACTTAGGAATTTTCACACACTCCTCTCCCCCCCCCCCCCCCCGTGCGTATTGCTTTTTTCACTATAGCAAGTTTCTATATTCACTATGGCAAGAAATTGGATTCAACCTAGTTGTCCCTTAACAGGTAAATGGATAATGAAAATTGGTACATATATAAAATGGAATTTTATGTATAGTAGTAATCAGGGCAACACAATCTCAGAAAGGAGGAATCCATGTATCCCCTCTTGTAGTTCTTGGCCTATAATGTGTGTATGTGCATATACACATAATGTACATATGGGTATAATATAACATGTAGGAGATCAGGAAGGGAAAATTCGTGATGAGGTGATGAGAAAGGATGGAATTCAAGTAACGGACACATGAGTTATGGAAAAAGATATAAAGATAATGGTTTTTCTAGTTTTAATTCATGGGTTTTCTTTTGTGTCATGAATAAGCACATAAAAACATAATAGGTTGTAAAAGTATAAATCGAAAGTGAACCTCACAGCTTCAACATGGCTACTCTAAGAAGTTCATTGAGACAGATAGACTTCAGGTCTGTTTAATCTTGCTGTGTGGTAGTTTTTATTTGCAAGTTCTTTACAGTAAATTTTTAATTAAAAAAACAGTAGCTTAGAATGTAAAATATACATTGTATTTTACATTTGTTTGTTATGTGTTACCACTGCGTTATCGTGGATGGTCTGTTACTTGCTGTGTTGTCAAGACTCACCTCAAATTTGTGGCAATTCTTCTGCCTCAGCCTCATGAATACTGAGATTACAGGCACGAGCCAGAATTCCTGGTATCAGTTTACCATTTAAAGTGTGTACGTTTCAGTGTTGTGTAGCCATCACTACTGTTTACAGAACATTTAACCATCTTAAACAGAAACTTTGTCCATTAAATCACAATTCCCAGCCCCTCATAATCCCTGTTCTGAATTTTCTCTCTTCTAGGCACTTGATGTAAGTGGAATCATACTATTGTCCTTTTATATCAGACTTAGTTCCTTTAGTGTAATGTTTTTATGGTTTACTGTAGCATCTGTTAAAATTGCATTCATCCTTACAGTAAAACAATATTCTGTTGTCTGTACATGGATGGCTATTTCGTTGTTTTTACCTCTTGGCTATTTCATTTACTGCTTCTATGAATGTGGGAGTACACATTTGTTTGTATGTTTACTGCTGGATTATGTGATAATTCGTTGACTTTTTGAGAAACTACCAGATTCTCCCTTACCATCTGTATTATTCTACATCTCTACCAGCAAGCAGTTCATGAGGGTTCTGATTATTCCTGTCCTCTTCAACACTTGTTATTTTCCATTTTTTAGATAATAGCTATCCTATTGGGTGTGTCAGAATTTTTAAACATTGCTCTGATGATGTTGAGTGACTCAGGAAGTAGTTTTACTACTTAGTGTGAGGAGCTATTTTCAAGTTACTAAAATGAGTCCGTGGCGTAAACCACTGTAATAAAAAGGAATTCTGTCACTGGTAGTATATGCTTACTTATTCATAAGATATTTCATTTATAAAGAGGGTTTTTGTGTATGTATTCTTTTCCTTAGACTTTTTGTTTTGTTTTATTTTGTTTACAGGTTTCTTTTTTTTTTTTAATTGCACTTTATTCACTTTGTATCCCCCCATTGTTTTGTTTGTTTTTAAGACAGGGTTTCTCTCTGTAACAGCCTTGGCTGTCCTGGAACTCACTTTGTAGACCAGCTAGCCACAAACTCACAGAGACCCACCTGCTTCTGCCTCCCAAGTGCTAGGATTAAAGGCATGTGTCACCATGCCTGGCTTCCTTTTCTTTTTATGTTGAGAGAGAGAGACAGAGACACAGAGACAGACTCACAGACTGACTGAGACTGACTTACTATGTAGCCCAGATTAGCCTGGAATTTGAGCAACTATCCCTCTGCCTCAGTCCCCAAGTGCTGGGGATTATTGGCATGAGCCACCATGGTTCAATTAGTCTATAAAGAGGCTTCTCTATTTCTTGATGTGACTAGGTGACAGGGAGTAAGCCAAACTTTCAGGGGCTTACCAGTTAACTCTTGGATTTTGCTTTTGAAGTCATTTATGATGAATGGTTTACACAGTGCTAGGGATAAGCTTTGGTAAGCTATCCTATGACTGTGTGTCCTGTCTTGCTTTAGCTGTTGCCTTCTCTGACATACATAGCAAGCCTTAGCATATACTCAGAGAACCAAAAACCTGAGAGCAGGACTTGACAGGGCTTTGAAAGAGATTGGAACTATCTTTTTTTGTGTATTGTTGCTGCTCAACATTACTGACCCCACCTCCATACCTCAGAGAGCTGGCTCCCTAGTGCAGAATTTTGATACCTAGAAAATGTTGCTGAATATTTTTTTTTTAAGTCCGGGTACAGAAACTATTGGCAAATATTCTGATGGTTCAGTTTTCTCTTCCCTGATAAACACAACAGCTGCCTTGAGAACTGGTGAGCTAGTGCTGTAAGCAAAAGAAAGAGTGACTGGGAAACTTTAACCTCTTGTTTGTCTTTTATCTGGAAAAAGCAGTTTTTGAGGCAGGGAGGAAGATTTCATTAATAACTTCAGGAAGTGGCACATACTGTGTTCAACTATTGAGATTTACAGTGTATAGCAACTCCTTAAAGTTCTGAGGAATCCAGCAGTGATGGCAGTAGGTGTGTCTGTTCAGTGTTTCCCCAACTGTAACAGTCCTTTGGTTGAATAACTAGACCTGTAACAAGTATTTTTAGTCACATTTTGGGAAATTACAACACTTGCTTTTGGTGTATTTTGATGCCAAAACTTTGAATATTTTTGAGGCCAATGAAGTTAAAGGTTCCCTGAATGCAAGTTGTTAGACCTTCCTCCTTAGTGTTATTCTGCTAAGTACCCGGGGTTTTAAAAGACTGGACAGGTACTAATGTCCCTTTTGTATATACTGCTCATTAGAGGATACAGTTTAGAGCAGTGTCTCATTATGGGAGATGCTGTGTGGTGGTAATTGCTATAGAATAGATACCTTTATCTTTCACTCTTGTTACACAATTAAGGAAGAATAACTACATTACAGATCTAAGAAAATAAGACATTATTTTATTTAAAGACAAGGTCTTGCTGTGTAGCCTTGGCAGGCCTGGAACTCACTATGTAGACCTGCTGGCTTTGAACTTAAAGAATCTGTCTCCTAAGAGTTGGTATTAAAACTGTGTGCACCATGTCCTTTTAATTTTTTTTAATTATTACTGTGCAAGTGTGTGTATATTTATATTCATGGTAGAATGTACATGTGGATGTTGGAGAACAACTTTGTGTAGTCAGTTCTTTCCTTCAACCTTTATGTGGGTTCTGGGGTTGGATCTCAGGCTTCAGAATCAGGTGCCTTTGCCCACTGAAGTATCTAGTCAGCCCTTTACTTTGTCTTTAAAGTTAGCTTGCAAAGTAATGGGCATCATTAAACCACTTTTGTACATATGTGTAACTTTGTTCCTATCTATTTTTCCCAGTGTTCTACCCTGTTTCTGCCTCTAAATAGTGCCCCCTTCTGCTTTCATGCCATGTATTCCATTGCCTTTTTTTCCTACCTCTCCCTCTCTCTCTGAGTTTTGCTATGTATGCCTCCCAGGCTGGCTTGAATTCACCACCCTCTGCTTCAGGTTTTCTGGGTAACTGGCAATACAGACATGACATCACACCAATTAGATGTTTTTTTTTGTTTCCTTTTTTCTTTTTCCTTTTAGAGATGAAAAAAAAAAAATGAGGCCTAAAACTGTTGTTATCCAGTGCTGTGTAATGTGCAAGTGAAAACTGTGATTAACCAAGCCTTCCCTTTTCTGGCTTCTTTGCTAGATCAGGCTCTTAGGGTAGTATCATTAGTAGACACCAGTAAGTATGTGTTGACTGGGACCTCATTTCTTGCCACAAACCCTGGTACTCATAATGTTAAATTTTAGGTTTTAGAAAGTAATAGTCCCATATTCTGGTTATGTGGACTACCAGGATTTTACTAGTCCATTTGATTGAGTGTATGAAGGAGTGCATGGTGTGAAGGAGTTGCCTTCTTGGAACTAAGTAATAGGTCTAGAAAAGATGATGTGACTTTCTTCTCACAGGAATCAGGGGAGAGTAGGACTAGGCTGCATAACTGTAGGACCTCAATCATTTTTACCTGAAAAAAAGCTTGTCTGTCAGGTGTGTGCATAATCTTTTATCTCCTTAGACCAGTGGTTCTTATCCTTCCTAATGCTGTGACCATTTAATCAGTTCCTCATGTTGGTGACCCCCACCATATAATTATTTTTGTTGCTACTTTCTAACTGTAATTTTGCAACGGTTATGAATAGTTTTGTTTTTGGTTGGTTGGTTTGAGGTTTTTGTAACAGCTCTGGCTGTCCTGGAATTCTGTAGACCAGGCTGGTCTGGAACTCACAAAGATCCACCTGCCTCTGCCTCCCTAGTGCTGGGATTGAAGGTGTGTGCCACCACCGTCCAGCTCTGTTATGTATTGTAATGTAAACATTTTTGGAGATAGGCCAAAGGCATCGAAATTTGAGAACCTCTGCTTTAGCTTGTTGCAGTGGACTGAAAGGCATTGTTGACTCTGTTTCTGTGCCTACTCTGCCAGTCTTTTATCAGCTGGACCGGTATATGTAGGACTAAGAGCCAACAATGGAAGGGCCAGTAGACATCCAGGAAATACAAATGGCTGTCAGTTCATTAGTTCATAAGAAGAACAATTTGAATCCCTTCTCCACTCTCATTTGTTCAAGCAATCAACTTTGAAATTGGAACGGTGTACCACTCTTATACCCTAATCTGTTGAATGTGAGAACTTCAGAAAGCAGTTGAATTCAAGGAGTGATGCCTTGTTTTCTTTTTAAAGATGTGACATTGTACCTGGACTGAATGAGAGCAAGACCAGGACACTGGTTCTTAGCCCCTAGGGAGACCAGAAGTACACTGCTGAACACCACTCCTTCAGTGTATGTTCTAGTGGTGAGGTTAGGGCCTGTGATTCTGCATTTCTAATGCATCCAGGTCGATGTTGATGGTCTAGGATTATTCAAGAATCACTTTTTGGAGAGGATGAAGGTGGATGTAGCTTTTCAGTTCTTCTCCATTAAGGTCTTCATAAGCAAAGAAAACAAGACTCCACCTCTTCAAGACTTCATGCCAGGTGATTACAGTCAGCTTAACTCCAACCTTAGACATACTGAGCAGGGTAGTTCTTGTCCCATTTACCATATGCATACCATTTAAAATGGAGTGACTTTTTCTTTCTTTGGAGGTAATAGTTTAGAGTATACTGCATGAGGGCACTGGTAGTCTAAAACAGTAATTTTTAAAGGATACCTTTTAGTATGTGTATAGAAATCGAAGGATGATGTTGATGAAGTTACAGATGTATTTAATGTAGAGGATATGTTAAAATCTCTTGCCATTTATTCATGACAGTTTAGCACTACCAGAGATATAACCTGTAGATCACTTTTGAAGTCATGATTATACAGTAAAATGTTAAGATTAGTTTCTTTACAAAAATGATAAACGGAATGAAAGCCTGACTTTAAGATTAATATATCTTTCAAATCATAGCTAAGATGAGAATATAGTGAAGTATTTTAAAAACACTTACCAATTTATTTCTTTTCTTGCTTACTTATTTGATACAGAGTCTTTCTGAGTAGCTTGGGCTGGCCTAAAACTTGCTCTGTAGCTCAGGATAGCCCAACCTTGTGATCTTCCTGTCTCATCTCTATAGAGTTGTGAGATTACAGGTGCATGCCATTGTTTTTAGCTGAAAAATGATTATTGACCAATGTCATTTCAGAAATAAACAATGTTAAAGGGTCTATTTCAGAATAGTTGATATTACAACATGACTAAATTCTTGAAAATTCAACTGTAAGACTTACTTAAAACACAGTATTCTTTATTAATGTTCTTTTGAAAGGTCAACGTGTTTTCAATGGAGCTCAGTGAAGTTACTTTCTGTTATTTGACAGAACCGCAAAATTATTTTTTTAAAAAAGTGGTGACCCAAGCAATTGAACTGAAGGTATTCTTGGAAAGCCTGCTATTTATTGTGAAAATCATCTTTGATATTGGAATTAAAAGTAAAGCTGGAAAGGAATTCACAAACAAGAAAAAGAAGAAGTTTGGAATTGGACTCGCAGGATCTGGGCTTGGAAATGCCTCAGGTAAACCCCATGTGGGAAAGTGTGCAGTGTGACTCTGGTGATAGGAAGGACACGGTGTTGCTTCAGGGAGCCTTCTGCATCTTAACACAGCTTGGCACACTAGCTTCAAACACAGCTTATTTCTGCCTTCATCTAGATATGAATATGTGCTTTTTGGTTTCCTCATTTGATGTAGCCTTGAGGATTTCAGTGAGCTTGACGCAAGGAGCATGGTGAGTAAGTAGGTTAGTCACTAAATCTGCTGGCTTTATGATGACAAAATGAATTATTCGGAAATTTAATCTGCCACCCAAATCCTATTTTTGACATTTTAATATTTTGCTTCCCAACTCTTCATTTACAACAGTTGAGAAGTGATTTTGTCTCACACATGGAAGCACATTTATATGTTTTATAAACATATCCAAGAGTGCTAATTCATATTCTCTCTTCCCCTCTCTCCTTCACCCCCCCCCCAGCTGTGTGTGTGTGTGTGTGTGTGTGTGTGTGTGTGTGTAGTTCTTTCTTTCTCTTCACCTGGTCTTGCTGGGTAGGTGAATCTGGCTTCAACTTCATAATCTTCCTGATACAGCCCTGAAAATGCTGGACTCATAGGCATACAGTATCACACCAGGCTGAGACAATGTCTTTTAATTGGTCTATTTGGGTTTGAGTCAGTCACTGAAATAAAAACCAGAAGTTTATTTGTCCCCATTCTTCTTATCCAAACTTTCTCCTTTCTCTTTTTATGGTTAATTTTATTCCCACACCCAGTTTGAGTTCTGGAAAGAAATCTAGAAATAATGAGAAGTTAGAGACTTCTAGGTGAAACTATACAAGATGATCCCTTGGGCACAGGGATCAAAAAATGGTTAGGATCGTTTGGTGATTTTGTAGCAGAGGCTAAAGAGGACTTGGAAACTGACAGTGGAAGGAACAGAAACCACTTCTATCCCAAGCTCTGTGCCCAAAGGACTACAAATTTTTTTAGAGTTTGTGTCTAAACAAAGTATGGTTTGCTATTGACTACTTGAATTAGGGCTCTAAAACTTGATTTCTTAGGCTAAACTGTTCTAGGAAGAAAAACCCTAAAGTTTTGGAAGGTCTGGAGAAAATAAAACACAAAACACCTGATATGGGAGTGCCATGAGAACACTAAGAATACAGGTCAGGGTAGGAAGGAAGCATGTAAGTAGAAAGTAAGTGGATGGATGACTAATGCCTCATAAAACTCTTCTTTGCAGTTAAGTGTGGGATAGTAAGAAAAATGTTTTTAGTTTTTGCAGTTAGATTTCAGAGTGTGACTTTTATGTGAACCAGGCGGTATAACCGAAGTGGTTTGGATAGGTGACAAAATTGAAAGGGAGACAGAGGAAAACAGGAGAGCAAGCCCACATTTCTAGCCATGTCTTAGGAGGCTATTGTGGTATTCCTGTTGGTTGGATTGAAAATACCTAAATTGTGCTGGCAAGATGGCTCAATAGGTAAAGACTCTTGCCATGCTCACCATTGGCTTGAGTTCAGTCTCCCATACCCACATGATGAAAAGAAAGAACTGACTTCAGCAAGTTGTCCTCTGCCCTCCACATGAATTCCGCCCCTCCCCCAGTTATAAAAAGATACCCAGATGATCTTTGTTTGGAGAAGTAAGACACTAGACTCAGGAATATAATTTAGATCTGACTTAATACTGCTGCAGTCCTCAGAAAACAGGGGGTGCATCTAGGGGAATTAGAACAGAGTCTTATTAGAGAAGAATTTTAAGAAATATTCATATAGCTTAAAAAAAAACAATGTTGAATGCAGTCTCTAATGACCAAACTTCAATTTTTAGAAGTTGTTAAAATTTACTGTTTCATTTTTTTCTGTACATCTTGGCTTTTTTTTCCTTGTAGAGGTCCATGTTAAGTGCTAGGAAAGCTCTTGGTGCGCTATACAGAAGAGCCAGAATTATTTCCTAAAGTAAATTGTGTACTAGGATAAGGGTGGACTTATGTGTGATAAGTTGGACTTGAAGCTGTCTTTAACCTCCTAAAGTGAAATGGTTTTGTTGTAGCCCAGCGTAAGCGGAATGGACCCACCTTTTGGGGATGCCTTTCGAAGCCACACCTTTTCAGAACAGACTCTGATGAGCACAGATCTCTTAGCCAACAGTTCTGATCCAGATTTCATGTATGAGCTGGTAAGCAACGTTTCCTTGGGTTTTGTTTCATAAGAGTTTTTATTTATAAATGCCTGAAAAAAGAAAATAATTGACATGTGGAAGCTCACACAGGTAAAACCATTACCTAAGAGGAGAGGCTGAGGAAGGAGAATTGTAGGGACTACACTGACCTCGTTTTAAGAAAAGAAAAAGGATGTGACTAGGGGCCAGGTTTGATTCTTGTGACTAAGTCTGGTAATTTTAGAAAGAAACCCAAATTAATAAAAGTGGTATATGAAGAGATTGTCCAAGATCAGTTGTTCACGAGGAGTATAAGCTGTGTGTGCATGAACTGCTAAAGGGCTTTTTTGCTCACAAATTAAAGAATGAATGATACGTGTGCATAAGATGTATGATAGAGATGTTAAGACAAATTAGCAACTCCAAGCAGAGTCATAGTGTATTGACCTGTTTCTGAGGTAGACTCAAAATTCCCAAAGGAAAAAAAAATTTCTTTTGTGTGTGTGGGTATTTTGCCTGCATGTATCCATGCAATATGTGTATGCAGTACCCATAGATGCCAAAAGAGGATGTGTGATCCATGGAACTGGAAAGTTGTGAGCTACCATGTGGGTTCTAGGAATGGAACCAAGGGCCTCTGCAAGAGCAGCAAGTGCTCAAATTGCAGCCATCTCTGCACCACCACCACCACCCTTTTTTTAAGGCAGGATCTCATCTTGTAGCCTTGGCTGGCCTGGAACTTCCATGTAGACTAGGCTGGCCTCAAACCTCACAGATACCCGCCTACTTCTGCCTCATAAGAGCTTGGATTAAAGGTTCGTGCCACCATGCCTAACCCAAAGGGTGGCAGCAGGGGGGTGAGGGACGACACATATTTTAACTGTGCACATGAGTAATGGTGCCCAAGGAGGCCAGAGGTGTCAGCTCTCTTTGGGGCTGGGAGTTAAAACTGGTTGTGAGTGAGAACCTAGCTTGAGTTCATTAGAAGAACACTAAGAGCTCTTAATTGCTGAACCATTTTGGCAACCCCAATATAATTTTAATTACATGTAATTTAAACAACACAGATGGTGAAGACTTGTGAAGTTGAGTGAATAAATCTGTGAATTCATTAAAAATCATTGAATTCTATAACTAATAAAAGGATATGACATATAAACTACTTAAATGAAGCCACCTACACATATACAGAGACACATACACAGTCCAACAGAAAATAAAAAACACAAACTAAAAATTCAGTGGAACAAAGTAAAATGGAAAACTGGAAATCCATTTTCTTTCTGAGCCTCTACTCTTTTAAGTATTCCCCAAAAGGTAACTACTGCCAGCAGATAGAGATGAATATGCAAACATTTGAATGTGCTTGTTAGTTTGGACAGAGATATACCTGTATGCTTTAGCTTGCCCCCCAACACATTTCTTTAGTCTGTATGTGTGTGTGTCTGCACGCATTTCACAGTGTATGTGCTTAGGTGGTAGCACAACTGGGAATGGTTCTCTCCTTGAATTATATAGATCCAAAGGGTTGGACTGAGGTGGTCAGGCTTGGCATTAAGCCTTTACCCACTGAGCCTTCTTTTTAGCTGGAGTTTGCTTTTTATAAAAATAAAAATAGGTGATGGTTAGCATTTTGTGTTAGTGTATTAGGGCTCAACCTCATTTTCCATGGCTGTAGACTGTAACTATATTTTATTTATTTTTTCTTTGAGACAGGGTTTTACCATGTACCTTTGGCTAGCCTGGAACTTGCTATGTAGCCTAGATTGGCCTCAGACCCACAGTGATCATCCAGCTTCTGCCTTCTGAGTGGATTAAAAGCATGTGCCACCACTCCAGGCCTTTCACTACATTGCAAAGTCACATCTTGGCAGTGCATGAGGAAAACCTGACTTTCCATGCCAAGAATTGTTATCTAGGTCTTATATGAGGTCTAACAATTTTACAGTTAACTTTCAGAACTCTCCAGGCTTTTTGCCTCCATATTTAATTTCCTCCTTTAGTTGAAGTATTCTGTGATGAAGTCTTATATTTACTTCTTACTTAAAGTTAATTTCTAAAGAACACCTAGAGGCTTTGATGTTTGGGCCCATACTTTAGCCTCTCAAAGAATGTACTTTCCCACTTTTTCTTGCCCTTGTAATGAAGATGTATAGATATAAGGGGAAAGTATCATATCAGTAGCTTTTATCTTAAAACAGACCAGAGGTAGAGTATTTTAATATTTGCAGGTATGGATGGAGGTGAATATTTTCTTCCTAAAGCATGGTATGTGATTTCCCGTTTTAAACCTTCCTTAGGATAGAGAGATGAACTATCAACAGAATCCTAGAGACAACTTCCTTTCTTTGGAAGACTGCAAAGACATTGAAAATCTGGAGTCTTTCACAGATGTCCTGGATAATGAGGATGCTTTAACGTCAAACTGGGAACAGTGGGATACATACTGTGAAGACTTAACTAAGTACACCAAACTAACCAGCTGTGACATCTGGGGGACAAAAGAAGTGGATTACCTGGGTCTTGATGACTTTTCTAGCCCTTACCAAGACGAAGAGGTCATAAGTAAAACGCCAACCTTGGCCCAGCTTAATAGTGAGGACTCACAGTCTGTTTCTGATTCCCTTTATTATCCTGATTCACTCTTCAGTGTCAAACAAAATCCCTTGCCCCCTTCATTCCCTAGTAAAAAGATCACAAGTAGAGCAGCTGCCCCTGTGTGTTCTTCAAAGACACTTCAGGCTGAGGTCCCCTTGTCCGACTGTGTCCAAAAAGCAAGCAAACCTACTTCAAGCACACAGATCATGGTGAAGACCAACATGTATCACAATGAAAAGGTGAATTTTCATGTTGAATGTAAAGACTATGTAAAAAAAGCAAAGGTCAAGATCAGCCCTGTGCAACAGGGCCGGCCCTTGCTGAGCCAGGCACACGCAGATGCAGCAAAGGAGAACACCTGCTACTGTGGAGCTGTGGCAAAGAGACAGGAGAGAAGGGGGATGGAGCCTCATCAGGGTCATGGCACTCCTGCGTTGCCTTTCAAAGAAACCCAGGAACTATTACTTAGTCCTCTGCCCCAGGATAGTCCTGGGTTGGTTGCCACAGCAGAGAGTGGCAGTCTTTCTGCCAGCATTTCTGTTTCAGATTCATCCCAGAAAAAAGAAGAGCACAATTACTCTCTCTTTGTCTCTGACAACATGAGAGAACAGCCAACCAAATGCAGTCCTGAAGACGATGAGGATGATGAAGACGATTTTGATGATGAGGACCATGATGAAGGGTTTGGCAGTGAGCATGAGCTTTCTGAAAATGAAGAGGAGGAAGAGGAGGAAGAGGATTATGAGGATGACAGAGATGATGATATTAGCGACACATTCTCTGAACCAGGTATAACTCTCAGAGCTTACTAAATTGACCTTTCTATTCACTTTTTGAAATAGGAAGCCTTTGTTTGGCTTTACTTTAGTTTGGGGATTAAATAACTTAATGTCTTTATTTGGATCAAGAGTAGCTTTTTCTATCCACATGGTTCTAAAGCCATTATTTGTGCTTCTGATCATTTGTGCTTATGTCATAGTTTGTATCTTGGTTCTTTGAGGGCTTATTCGTAATTGTTTTTGTTAAGTGGCCCTTTGCCACCCTCTTGAGCCCATAAGTAAAGATGCCAAGAGTATGTTGGTTTAAAATACATTCCCTCTTTTGCATGTGCCCCTCTACTGTGGCTAAGATGGGTGTATAAGAATAGTGAACCAAGTGATGTCAGCTCATAACACTCATACTAACAAAAGTCTCAGTGAACAGTTTTAAGGCAAGTCTTTTCTTTGTGTCTGCTGTATTTTATTAAGAAAATATATGCTGGGCTGGAGAGATGGCTTAGCAGTTAAGAGCACTATTCTTCCAGAGGATCCTGGTTCAATCTCCAGCACCCACATGGTAACTCACAACTGTCTGTAACCCCTGTTTCAGATCTGTGCCTGTGTCTCACATAGACATACATGCAGTCAAAACACCAATGTACATAAAATAAATATAAATTATTAAAAAAAAAAAAAAAGAAAATATATGCTATGCCAGGTGTGGTGCATGCCTATAATCCCAACACTTGAAGGCAGAAGCAGGAAGATCACAAGTTTGAGGTCAGCCTGGTCTACATAGTTGGTGCAAGTCAGTCAGGACTATATGGCGAGACCTTGTCTCTAAAAACCACCAAATAGAAAAAAAAAAAAAAAAGTAAGAGAAAGTTCATACTATAGTTCAAAGGGCATGTAGGAAGATGCTTCATTTTGTGTACAGTACACACAAATGAAAGAGAAAAAGAAACAGACTTTCTGGGGAGCTGGGGAGCTGGTTCCTTTCAGCATTTACATGTTTGGACTGTAGCCACTTTTGGCTGACACTATTTAAAAAAATATTATGGCCAATTGGCAAACAGTTAAAAATGCACAAAGAAGTCAAGATTTTCAAACTTACGCAAAAGTTACTTGTTTCAAAATTAGTCTTGATACTAATAATTCTGCATAAAACCAATTTAAAGGGCTGGAGAGATGGCTCAGGGGTTAAGAGCACTGGTTGTTCTTCCAAAGGACCTGAGTTCAATTCCCAGCAACCACATGGTGGCTCACTACCATCTATAATGAGCTGGTGCCTTCTTCTGGCTTGTATAAATAATAAATAAATAAATCTAAAAGAAAAGAAATCGGCTGTTTAAAAAAAAAGAACAATTTAAAATGAAGTTTTGTAAGTTATCAAAGAGCTCTTTTGTTTAAAATGATTTCTCGCATTTCAGGGACTCTAAATGTTGACATTGTGTTGAAACTTTGGACAGTAATTATATTACAGTGCAGCACTGTGTGTGCTTGTGTGTATGTGTATGTATGTATATATGTGTGGGTGTGTATGTTTCTGTGCATGTATGTTTGTGCGCAAGCCCCTGTGGGTGGGTGTGACTGATGCAGTGTTGTGTTAACCCCAGCCTCACATAAAGCCACATCCTTCCAAAGCACTCTTTATTCACCAAAAATTTTCTCCTTTTAGATAATTTTTTAAATTCAGATATATACATTTGATACCACAGTTGTTTGGTTTGGGCAGTTTTTAATTAAGTAAAAAGGACTTCAAGTTTAATGTGGAGGAAAAGGGTTTTTACCTTTTTTCTTTTGGTTTACTTTAGAATCCCAGATAATCTAAATAGAATTGTCTTTTCACTTTTCCAGGACCATGTTTCTCATAGTACATTGATAAAATCCGCATTGAGATGTTTAAGGGAAATTTGGCTGGGTGTAGTAGGGGTAGTTTCTGTAGCTCCTTCTGCTATTCAGGTGTGGCTCTTCAAGTCTGGCAGATAGACCCAGGCGTGAGATTCTTGTAAAGAACTGGGGTCAAATGCTAAGGGGAGTGTAAATACAGAGAAGATGAGTAACTAAGGGGGATGGAGTGTAAATACAGAGAAGATGAGTAACTAAGGGGGATGGAGTGTGGGGAAGGAAGTTCCTTCTCCAGTGGTGCTTACAAACAGGTGTGTTCCAGGATCAGTAAATCTCAGTGTCACCAAGGCAAGCAGTGGCTGCTGTTCATGCCGTACTGATTGTGGTTTTGCTTTTTCTTGAATTTGTGTGACTTCATTGAGATACATTGTAAGATACACAGCATGATATTTTGATATATTTATTACATTGTTATCACATGCTAATTAACATATCTATTACTTGACATAATTATGTTTTCTTTTTTGAGTGTTAACTACATTCCCTATGCTATCTGTATATTACATTCCTAGAACTTACTCTGCAAAATGGAAATTTGCTCTTTGACCAACAGCTCATATGTCCACATGTCTTCAGCACCTGACAACCATGTTCTCTGCTTCTATATGTTAGACTTCAGATTCCACCAGTGGAAACTTTGCAGTTTTTCTGTGCCTGTTCTATTTTACTTGTCATAACAAGTCAGTTCATCTTGTCATAAATGTAAGCCTTATATTGTATTTATTTACATTTTTGTATCCGTACATTCACGTCAGATATTAGGGAATATTGTGAATGTAGGATTTCAGGGAACTTTGAGGAGAATGTTTTCTATTTATCGTTATTAATTTTTTTGAGACATTGTCTTATTAGTAGCCCTGGCTGTTCTGAACTTGCTTTGCAGACCAGCCTGGCCTCCACTGCACAAGAGATCTACATGCCTCTGTCTTCTGGGTGTCTTCTGATTAAAGGTACACAACTGGCTTTTTAAAACCAAAAAATATTTATTTTTATTATTTTAAACTATGTAAACGACTGGAGAGATGGCTTGGGCGTTAGGAGCACTTTTGTTGCTCTTGCAGAAGACGTAGATTTAGTCTCCAGCACCCAAGCTGTGTCTCATCAATCATATGTAACCCCAGTTCAGAAGATCCAATGCCATCTTCTGACTTTGAGCACCAGCCACACATGTGGTATGCATACACATATGGAGGCAAAATACTTATGTACATAAAATAGATAAATCTTAATTTAAAAAAATTATGTGTGTGTCTGCTGTGTGTGTATGTTCACCTGAGTTCAGGTGCTTTCAGATTCCTCGGAGTTGGAGTTACTAGCAGTTAGGAGCCATCTGACATGGATACTGAGAGTCAAACTCAGGTCTTCTGAAAGAGACTACAGGGTTATTCTTCAGGCCTTTTTCAGGGTGGTAGGATTGCTGGATCATTTGGAATTTTTATATTTATTTAGTTATTTTAGATGCTGGTGCTCTAACTCAGGGCCTTGTGTATTCTGTACTAGGCAACTATTCTGCCACTGAGCTGTACCTATAGCCATTTGTTTCTGTGTTGTTTTTCTGTACTGGGCATCAAACCCTGGTCATTGCCCAGCTAGACAAGTCCTGTATTACTGAGCCACATCCCCAATCCCTGGCCTGCCTTTTTTGAGCGAGGGACTGGCTATCTTCTTTATGCTGGCACTGGAGTATGTAACCCGGGCTAGTCTCTAACTTGGAGTCCTCTTGAAGCACAACCTCTTGAGCACTGTGGTTGCAGGTTTATGCTGCCATGCCAGGTTATTTTCAATTTTTTAAGGAACTTCCATTCTGCTTTCTATAATGACTATACCAGTTTACATTTTCACCGGCAATTAAACAAGAGTGCTCTCTTCCTCATCTCCTTGACAACAGTTGCTGTCCAACTTCTGATGAGTCATTATGACTAGTGTGAATAGTGTCTCTGATTTTGTTTTTGTTGATGATTACTGGTATTGAGACTGTTTTTGTATACTTGCTGGTCATTTAGACATCTTTTGAGAAATGCCTGTTTAGCTTCTTTATTCTGTTTCTAAGATGGCTTATCTTTTTTTTTTTGTTTGTTTGTTTTGGATATTAACTCGACATTAGATATACTGTTAGCACACATTTCTTCCATTCTATAGGCTGTCTCTTCACTGTTTTGATTGGTTTTGTTTTTGACATACTTTTTAGTTTGATTAAAAACCCCATTCATCTGATTCTGCTTGCATCACCTACATTTATGGAGTTTTACCTTACCCCAAGATTTTCATCTACCAGCTCGGTATCAAGAAGCTTCCTCGTGGGTTTTCTTCTGTCAGCTTTGTTCTTTTAGGTGGCTCTATGGCTTTCTCCATTCTGCCTCTATCTCCTTCTTACTTTTTCCTGCTGCTTCCGCCCTTACTCTTTCTATTGCCTCCTCTTTTTCCTTCTCTGTATACCTCCATCCCTTTCCCTCCCTTCTGTTGTTTTCCTCCACATTAAACTTAAGGTACTCTATACTCAAACTCTTCCTAAACCAAACAACTTTTATATTTTAAATGTGCAAGTCTCTACACTTGTGTAAAAAGAAAAGGAAAAACTTCAGTTCGGCTTTGCTGTTGTTCCGTAGTACTCTTTCTCGCTCGTCTCCTGCTTTCTCCTCTTCTCTTCTGCTTTCTCTCTTTCTCCAAGGTCTTACTGTATTATCCTGACTTGCCTGAGGCTTGCTTTGTAGCACAGGTTTTTCTTAAATTCATGGCAATCCTCCTGCCATAACAAATTGAATGCTGGGATTACAAACAAGAATAGCCATGCCTGGCAATAAAATTCCTAAAATTTTTGTTGTTGTTGTGTCAATTTTTTGAGTGAATATAGTCAGAAATAAAAAAAAAAGATAATCTTTTCATCCTTCATAAGTTTGTGAGACTAGTTTAGTTTTGAAGCCTAATTGAACAACCTACCCTGCAAAATGCTGTTTATTCTCTAACTGAATGTGTAGTTCACTGCTATGGAAGGAAAGCTTCTATGTATGTCCTCATTGTCTCTAATGTTGTCCAAGCCTACTGTATCCTAAGTCTTTCTAATATATCCGTTATCGAAGGTGGGTAGTAGTTAAGCCTCTTACCACTGAATTACACATTTTCTTGTCAGTAATGTTACTATTTGCTTTGTATATTTAGATATTTTGATGTGGGTATATTTATAGGTTTTATATTTTCTTAATGAATTAACTCCTTTTCTCAGTATGCACAGCTCTTCTTTGTGTTTAGTGATAGCTTGTTTCTTAAAGTCTGTTCCAGGTCTAGCATCCACAGTGTCATGGACCACCTTCCACCTTCCCATCTCATTTTCACGTCAGTGGTTTTTTTGTTTTGTTTTTGTTTTTGTTTTGTTTTGTTGTTTGTTTGTTTGTTGCCTGAAATTTGCTATGTACATTAGGCTGACATTGAACTTGTATCCTCCTCCCTTCTCCTCCCAAGTTCTGGATTAGAGACATTTCCCTTCCACACTTAGCTTTACTTTGTATTTTCATTGAGTGTTGATAGGTAAGGATTTACTCAATTTGTTTTTACAATTTACTCAATTTCTGGCTGTCTGCATGTAGTTTTGAGGTGCTGGGACAAACCTAGGGACTGGCAAATGCTAGGGAAGTAGTCTACCACGGTGGTATATTCCCAATCTTTGTTTGTAGTTATTTGATATTCTCATTCGTTCATTCTCTCTCTCTCTCTCTCTCTCTCTCTCTGCATCTGTCTGTCTGTCTGTCTGTCTCTCTCTCTCTCTCTCTCACACACACACACACACAAAAGAATATATATTGAATACATTCCCTTAATACCCTAGTACAGCAGTTCTCAACCTATGGGTTATGACCCCTTTGGGGCATATCCACTATCCTGTATATCGCATACTTACATTACAGTTCATAACTAGCAAACTTACAGTTACAAAGTAACAGAATAATTTAATGGTTGGAGATCAACACAACATGAGGAGCTGTATTAAAGAGTCACAGCATTAGGAAGTCAAAAACCACTGCCCTACTACTCTTCCTTATCTCTACTCTTCCCCTTCCTGTTTAGTTCCCCTTATTTCCGTAGTGTCAGTTCTGCTTGCGTATCATTTATGACTTATGTATCTGTGTAAAATCTAAGAACCCCAAATGAGAGAAAACATATATGTGTCCTTATAAGACAGGCAGATCCCTTCATGGGATTTATCTTTCTCTTTAGGTCAGAGCATTCCTTCAGGTATCTTTTGTAGACCGGGTTTGGTGGTCACAAATTTCTTTAGCCTGTTTTTATCATTTCAAAGACCAGCACTCTTATCCTGTGTTGACTTCTTTTTTACTTAGCTGCTTGTGTTCTCTTAGAATTTGTTTATGTTTTTTTTTCTTTCTTTAAACATACCAATAATTGTTCTCTGGAATTCTTTGGGATTTCATCTATTTCATTGTCATTGGAAGACATTACTGTGGGATTGGTAAAATTTGGAAGGGTCATGTTATCTTTTTTATTTGTTTTCATATTTTTGCATAGAGATTTATGCATCTGGGTTTAGGTTGTTTGATTTTCTTTTCTTTTTGAATCACTTATTTCTTCTAGTAGAAGTATTTAAAACATTTAAGAGAGACTAGGTTATAACAGGATTGAGATGCCATTTTGCTCTGCTGTACTGGTGTTTGGTACACTAGTTAAATCCTCAGGACTCTGAAAATAAAATACTGTCTGCAGAAAAAAAAAAAAGATTCATGCAACATATAGGCCCACTGTGATTTTACAGTAATAGTTAAATAACAAGCTAAATAAATAAGCTCTGGTTATTTTAGGAAATAAAGGAACAGTGATAGCATAATAGACTAAGATGTTAGTTACTGATAGGTGAGTAGAAATAAAAGAAGAGTTAGTGCTTAGTATTGGGTTGATACAGAAAAAATAGAAGAAGGAAAAGTAAAGAAAGAAATTGACACAGTGAGGCAGTTTGCATAAAGGAGAATGAAAAGAAGGATGTAAAGAAATGCAGTTAGACTAGTGTAAACGATTTCCAGGCTCTAGGAGCTTGAGATAAGGAGACTGTGCAAATCAGGCTAGCCTATATTCTTTGTGAAAACCTGTCAATTGGAAAATGAACAGGCGAAGAATATAGGCTTGGGGAAAAGAAAAACAAAGGGGATTGGAGGAATAGGAATAAGAGGAGAACAGAAGGACAGACTGACTTAGCTAAATTGGCACTGGGTGTTGCAGAAAGAAGCCTTAAATGTAAAGGGAAGAGCTTGGTCGGGTATAATATCTAAATGCAGTCTCCCCTGATTGCTGGTTGCAGCCTCAACTCTCAGTGGTCCTCCCTGCTCTCCTAGATGTCTGTTAAAAGCTGAGTTCTTCTCAGATAGGTTATAGGTCACTGGTCTGTCTTTGGCATGGTTCTTCTAGTATCCAAGGCTTTTTAAAACGTAGGTCTGTTTTCCTTTGCCAACACTATCTCCAGACATGTTTCTCCATTGTTGAGTACTTTGTGGTCCCAATGCAGACTTTTCCCCATGTGTTAGTCTGCTCACCAGGTTTCAACATACAGTCCAGTTATACTTGT
Source organism: Meriones unguiculatus (assembly GCF_030254825.1). Taxonomy (NCBI): domain Eukaryota; kingdom Metazoa; phylum Chordata; class Mammalia; order Rodentia; family Muridae; genus Meriones; species Meriones unguiculatus. Next base: position 37,592,546 of record NC_083359.1, read on the forward strand.
CTTGCATTTTACAAGAGGATGGTTCACCAAGCCTTTTGGGTTGGCAAACTTTTTTGTTGTTGATGTTTTTGATTTTGTATTTCAGTATAGCTAACTTAAACTTTTTTTTCGTATGGTTATTTTTGTTGAGTAGTATGTGACTTCTTCCTTCCCTTAGCACCACTACCACAAAGTCTCAACACAAAATGAAGGTGGAGTACTTTGAATGTTTTGTCAGACAAAGCACATCACTCTTGGAGTTGCTTACCAGCCAAGATAAGCCTCTGCTGATCAGGAAGAAGTCTTTCTTATCCTGGACTGTGGCCTTTATTGTTTCCATAGTGTCCAAGGATTCAGCATGAGTGTGATGGCATGCTCTATAGGGTCTTTACAGAAGGCTGTGTCTTGACACCACTACCACCCTAGTTGGCAGATCAGAAAAGACTTCTTCTGCTTTTTATGTTTCACTTTTCCTTACTATTAGACTACAGATTTGCAGTCACTATCCACTGTTTCAGATAGTTGGCTTCTGGCTTTTCCCAGTTTATTTCACGGAGATTCTAACAGACCATATTGGCATGGCCATTATTTGCATTTTTAAGGTTTTTTTTGTGATCACATGGGTGGACTCAAACACCCATGTGATACCCATACCACCATTTCCATTTTGATTCATACAGAGAATATAAGTTTTGTAGTTTATCTGGTCACATCCTCTTTCCTTTCCATAACATAAGCCTTGGTTGGAAGGTTGCTTTTCTTAAGCAGTTAGGCTGTGGCTTTATGTATTAGCTGGTATTTAGTAGAGTCACATTCTCTTCTTAGCTCTTAAGTAATAATGCTGCTAAATGTCTGGATGAATATGGCATTTAAGTTCATTTCACTTTCAGTTGACTTGAAATGAATCTTTTGGTTAGTTTTGCTTGTGCAGTTCTCTCGGTGTTAATGAATGACATACTTGAACCATAAAATTCATATAATTCATATAATTTTGTAGAACTTACTTGGGCTTTAAAAAACTTCTGGTGCAAATTATTATTTTTTTTGAAAAATTTAAATCAGCAATTTGAGGGGTGCAAAAGTAAATTGTGGATGAGAAATAGGAAGACATTTTTTTAACTCAGTAAAAAAAAAAAAAAAAAGGCTAGTTATTCTCCTGTCAGAGTACTAGTGGGGTTGGGTGATTAGTTTACAAAGGCCCTTCTGTGATGCCTGGCTCCCGAGATACTGGTTCCTGGCAAATGCTATGCAGTTGATGAGCCTGCAAAGTTCCAGCAAGTTCCAGGAGAGGTGCAAAATAGAGTTTCAGTCCCTCTTGTAGACCAGCTGCCAAGTGCTAATCAAGCCTATTCTGTAGACTGTTTGGGGTTGTAAAATTTCATGGCTCAAGAATAAGAACTCCCTTAAAAGTGAGTCTATTTTAATTCTCACTAATTTGTCACAGTTGACTTTACCTGTAGTCTACACAAACCAGAGATGAGTAGTTTGAATTTTGTAAATATTACATTTTTATTTCCTTTTGCTGTCATTGTTTTGTTTTTGAGACATGAGATCTATTATAGTCCAGACTGGCCTAGATTTGGTATATAACTATGGGTGTCTTTGAACTCTTGATTCTCTCATTTTCCAAGTACCAGGATAAAGTGTACACTACTACCACTCCTAGCTTAACTTCCTTTTAATCATAACGCACTCCTTGAGTGAGTACGTTAGGTCGCTATGGCATTATATCAAACAAAAGAGAAGGGGTGGAGAAGGTAATCAAATCATTTATCAAAACATGTTTTAGTATCTGTTTTATGTTAGACATTGTGTATATTAGGTATTAGTTTTATAGAGATTAATATAGTCCTTGACTTAATAGAATTTAGAGTTGAACAGATTTATTTACTGTTAGGATTTCTTAGTCACCCTTCCCAACCATTGCAGTGCTGGGGATGGAACTTTGAGCCTTTCACATGGTATGCTATATAGCTAGCTCTACCATGGAGCAGTCTCCCAACTCCTCTCAAAGTCTCACTTTTTATTTTTAATTTTTGAGACAGGGTCTCTCTGTAGCCCTAAGTCCTGGAACTCACTATGTAGATCAGGCTATCCTCAAAGTCACAGAACTCTGCCTGCCCCTGCTTCCTGAGTACTGGGATTAAAGTTGTACACCACTACACTGGGCTTTTTCAGAGTTTTTCTGTGTGTGTGTGTGTATATACAATTTTTTTTATATATATGCTATGGAGCTTAGCCAGCCAGGGATGCAGGATAATGGTTTTAACTTGGCCACAGATTCATTTTGGATGGTGGTGGTGAGACTTCTGTTACAGAAAAAAATGTCATATTTTGTGAGAAGAATAAATGGTATGGTCCTGGATGTTAGACCAATGATGCAAACATAAAATTTTTCTGCATTTTATTTGATCGCCATGGCCTTTATATTGAAAAGCATATGGCTGGAGACATTCTGTGAATTAGGAGTGGGGTGGGGTTAAGTTTATGGGACGTATTACTAGAAAAGGTTGGATCAGAAAGCCGGCAGCAACTAAATACTCCTTGGGGAAAGATTGGACACATGTGTAAATCTAATACGTAGTTTGGGAGGGATGAAGAAATAAGCAATCTTGTGACTCTGAATTTAGCACAAAATGAGCAAGACTTTCGACCACTTGACCGGTTAGGTACGAAAGGGAGATTTGGACTCAGACCTAGGCTCCTTGAGTCAGGTCAGTTCTGCTGACCAAGCCAGGCCCTTACCATGTTAGCTCATGCAGCTGAGGCAATGTCTTCCTTGCAGGCTCTTAGAAACATCAGATGACTTGCCTGAGTATTGAGTGAATGAAAGTGTCTTCCACGTGTAGACTGTCAAAGGTAGATGCTGGCTAAGGAAACATTAAAATACGGAGGAAAGGGAATTGCTTAAGGAAGTGGAATAAAATCTGTCACTGTGCTTTGGGCTGGAGTAGAATTAAATGTGTAAAACACTGGTTATGGGTGCTGGTAGAAAGAAGATTGTTGTGGTTATCTGCCTGGCTGTGTGGAGATGTGGAATCTCTTTGAGCCAGTCATTCTTTGCTCAGCTTCTATGGAGCAAGTACCAATTAAGAATGCCTCGGCTGGCGGCATAATGTGACCCTTGTCTCTTTTCCAAAGGTGGGTTGATAACCAGAACAAGGTAAAATCCTTTATCTGAAATAAAATATATACACTACACCATTTAAAACAGATTTTAAGGAAGCTGGAGAAATGGCTCAGATGTTAAGAGCACTGGCTGCTCTTCCAGAGATGCTGAGTTCAATTCCCAGCAACCACATGGTGGCTCACAGCCATCTATAATGTGATCTAATGCCCTCTGCTGGAATGCAAGTGTACATGCAGATGGAGCACTCATATACATTAAATAAATACATAAATAAATAAATTCTTTAAAAAAGATTTAAAATTTTCATTTATCTATTTGTTTCTTTGTTGTGTATGTGGAGGTTCCATAGTACATATGTGGAAGTAAGAGAACTTGTAGGAGTCAGGTCTTCCTGTCCACCATGTGGTTCCTGGGATCAAACTCTGGTTGTTAAATTTGGCAGCAAGTGCTTCACTTGCTGAACCATCTCACTTGTCCATGCACCATTTAAAAAAAAAAATGCGTTCCACATTGCTTTTGAAGAAATGTATTCTGCATTGGTTGTGACATATTTTGGTCAGAGTGAAGTGAAACACATTCAGCATATACAACAGCATGTACCTGATTATCTGTTAATGTGTGCATTGTTTGAGGGATAGGAAAAGGATGAAACCTGACTTCACTTCTCTACATTGTGAGCCACTCAGGAATGTATTATAAATGTTAGGAATGAAGCACAGAGTTTGTCTGCACCATTGCTCAGACATGATTCTGCTCTTTGAATTTCTCTTTCTTAATACTCATACATTCCAAGCAAGTGCCCCAACCACTGAGTTACAATCCAGACTTCTTTTTTAACTTTTGTTTATTGAGGTATAACTGTCACATAGCAAAACTTGACTCCACTTGTGGTGTACCCTTGTATGAGTTTGGACAGATGCATTTAGTCATTCATGTGACAGCTGCTATAGTCAAGATACAGAAAATTCTCCACTCATCCCCAAATTTCTCTATGTTCCTTAATGATCAGACCCTTACTCTACCCGAAGCCTAAGAGCCACAGTGTCTCTTTCCTTCTTCCTTTTCTAGATTTTATGTAAGTAGATTCGCACTTTGCTAATTGTGACTCAGAAAAAAACTTGGTAAATTTCTAACATTCAGAGCTTTCTCCCCAATGAGCAGGTGTTATGACTTTGTGGGGATAGTTCTAGAGTCATGTTTCAGAAAGAAAATGTGGTCATTTTACTTGCCATGCACCCTCCTGGTCCCGCTGCCTTGTAGAGTTGATCTATAATGATCATTTTCTGAAGACATTTTAGGTTACTAGTCTTCCTATACTGATTTTGTTCAATAGTTCCAGGAGCTCAGAATTAAGTATCTTCTGGAACCTTTCGTTAGTAAGGAAACTAAACCCTTCAGTGCTATAGAAAGTACAAAGTCCACTTAAAGGAAGACCTAGAATGGACCTGTACATGTATTTGCTTAGGAACTGTCTTTTTATAATTTTTAAAAGGGGTAGAATAAAAGGTAGGAGAAAAATGGCTGCTGCTTATAAAACTAGGCACACTGTAGAAGTGTGCACAGCTTTGTGAGCAGTGTAGTAGACATATAAATACTAAAAGGAAAACACTTAGAAACAACAGTGTGGTATCAAAGTACCATTCCATTATAACCTTTTTATTTACAGACTCTTAGTTTCTGTAACCACCCCCGTGTAGATAAGGCCTTACTTTCGTAATACAGTGCATTATTCTTGTACACAGGGAATAAATGTGACTTGAACACTCCTAGGCCAATTCTGTCTAATCCCAAACCAACCTGGTAAACTGGGGTACTTTTCTCTATAGTTCATAGCATCATTAAACTTTCAAAAAATTCAGATTACACACATATATGTGAATATTTCTCAGTGTATCACCAGCAGTAGCATCTCTTTTAGGCTTTTCATCATCTGAACAGATTATAGAGACATCCAGCATACTTGATTTGTAAAAAGCTAGACATCAGCAAAGTTATATTTCTATTATGCCTGACGCCATTTTTATTAGTGTCTTAGTGTAATGGCACTTTGATTCCTGTGATTGTATTTAATTGTTTTCTTAATCATGTGAAAATACTTTAATAAGTCATGCTAATTTCCAAAAACCAAAGAGAAAACTATGCCACATAGCTGTGTAGTTATGTTTGTTTATTTCTGGATATTATGAGTTTGGGATTTATATTCTGGACTTTAAAAGCCTGATTTATTATTTTTGACATGATAGTGATATTTCAGATGGAAGAAAATGTCTCAAGTTACAAATAGAAGAATTTGTTGTTGTTATTCTGAGAGACTTATTGAATATATGGAGTTGAGAGTTGTGTGACCATGTTTTTTAAGGCTATGAAAATGACTCTGTAGAGGACTTAAAGGAGATGACTTCCGTATCTTCTCGGAAGAGAGGGAAAAGAAGGTACTTCTGGGAGTACAGTGAGCAACTGACACCATCACAGCAAGAGAGGATTCTGAGGCCATCTGAGTGGAATCGAGACACCTTGCCAAGTAATATGTACCAGAAAAATGGCTTACATCATGGTAAGAGTGCTTCAGAAAGTATTTAGTAGCCTTTTCTCTTCTTTAGGGGATAGAGAATTTTTTTTTTTTTCATTTTGAATCTTTGAGACAGGGTCTTGATATATAGCCTAGACTGGCCTCTACCTCTCTGTGTAGCCCAGAGTGGCCTTAAACTTTGAATACCTCGGCCTCATTCTTCCAGATTCGAGGACTGTAAGGTATATGGCATATGCTACCACACCTGTCTGTGTCACTGTAAACAGATAATGAACCATGATGCTTCGTGTGCCTGGGTTTTCAGCCCTTCACAGCCAACTGGAGAGGGCATTGAGGAGAGCTCTTCCGTCACAACTGCTCCTTCTTACACATGTGCCATCAGTGTAGAGAACCATTGTTTCTGGTCCCTTCTTTCTCCACTTACTCCAAGACATGGCTAATAGATTGTTGGTTCTTGACCTGTCAGGAAAGAAGCAACACACTGTAGAGAAGGCAGATGCCCTTCCTCATCACTGTCTTCTGTTTTCATCCATCCCAGACCTAATTGGATGGGGGAGATTGACTTTCAAAGCTGGTGGGGAGAAAAGGAGAGGGAAAAAAAGGAAACATAGTTGTAGAAAAAGAGTTGAAAGAGGAGTTTATGGGAATCAGGTGAAGCTTGTTGTTTAGGTAGATCAAGAATGGAGCTGTGAATCTGGAAAGCTGTGGTTAAGTAGAATTTCATATTAGCATCAAGTACTCTGCCAAAAAGGCAGAGGGAAGGTGTGAATGAGCTCAGTAAACGTACGTACTCATGCCACAGACTTCACTTGCTGAGCATTTTGGAAGACAAGAACTGGCCCCTAGTATATCTGTTACTCGGGCCTTGTTTTCCTATTCCCAGGTCTGTACTCTATCTCCCAGTGTTTTGTTTTTGTTTTTTGTTTGTTTTTTACATTCAGACTCTTTTTGAGAAATGAAAAGGTAAAGTCCAGTCAATAATTCCTTGTAGCTTGTGATGAGTCTTAGGAAAGTCATTGGGTGTACTGTAGTAGTTGAGAGGAATGGGCTGCAGCTGGGGGTGGTTCAGTGGTCAGTGCTTATGTAGTATGGTTGAATCCCTGAGGTTATTGGGTTGGGACAATTAGGAGAGGTGGAAGGGAGGGAGCAGAAGAAAAGCTTTTAAAAACAAGGCAATCCTAGTTTGTCTGATCACTTACTTATTCCCAGACTCACAACTTGTTTTAGGTAAACTCTCCTTGATTTTTGTGTACAGTTGAACTTGTGTTTCCTGCTGAGATGTAAGATACTTAGTCCTACTATGCACAGTTAGTACTATTCCATTGGGGTTCAGAACCAGAGGAAAGCAGTACCGAGACAGTGCTGAGACAGTGGAATCAGCCCGAGACTGAATCCAGGGCTTCGTGTATGCTAGCCAGTTATTCTGTCGAATACTGAGCTATATCCCTAGGATACATTGATTTCTCTAGCCATAGGATCAGAGAGACAGAGACAAGAGAGGCTACCCCTTCTAGATTAGGACATTCTGTGTCTCCTGAAATGTACTAGGAGATCTAAAATGAAAAGTGGCTGCTGGTTGTAGCTAAATAAATTACATGTCTTGTTCACTAAAATAACCTAACCTAAACTCCCTTCAAATGACCTGTAGGGAAATATACGGTTAAGAAGTCACGGAGAACTGATGTGGAAGACCTGACTCCAAATCCTAAAAAACTACTCCAGATTGGTAATGAACTACGGAAGTTGAATAAGGTGATCAGTGATCTGACTCCAGTCAGTGAGCTTCCCTTAACAGCCCGGCCAAGGTCAAGGAAAGAAAAAAATAAGCTGGCTTCCAGGTAAATTCTAATGGTGTTCACCCATGTGAATAGTCTCTAGGAGGTAAGATTACACCTTGAGATTTTGTAGAAGAGGTGACCTTCAGAAACCATTTATTAAATAACTACTGTAGTAAGTTGGTTTTTGTAGTTACTCTTGTTTTAAAGTGAAAGATGTCATTTATGCTTTTTGGAAAAAGTTTTGAGGGTGAGGCAAACATAATAAATGCATTCATTGTATTATGGTATAACTGAAAAGTTTTAAAATTTATGTTTGCTTTTTCTGGTAAGTCAGGTTGACTGAATTATAGTTAACAATAAAATTGATTTAAGTATGCTATTATGAGTTTAAGAAACATATCCAGTTACATACCCACTAACATGGTCAAGATATATTAACATTTTCATCACCTTAAGAAGTTAATAAAGCTTGGTGATGGTGGTGCACACCTTTAATCCCAGCACTCGGGGGGCAGAGGCAGGTGGATTGCTGTAAGTTTGAGACCAGCCTGGTCTATAAAGCAATTCTTTTTTTTTTTTTAATATTTTATTTATTATGTATACAGTGTTCTCCCTGCAGGCCAGAAGAGAGCACCAGATCGCATTGTAGGTGGTTGTGAGTCACCATGTGGTTGCCAGGGATTGAACACAGGACCTCTGGAAGAACAACCGCTGCCCTTAACCTCTGAGCCATCTCTCCAGCCCCTACAAAGCAATTCTAAGACAGCCAGGGCTATACAGAGAAACCCTGTCAAGAGAGAGACAGAGAAAGAGACGAGGGTGGGGGGTGGAGAGGGCGGGAGAGGGAGAGAAACAACAAACAAACAAACAAACAAACAAAACAATCTTCCAGATTAGTTCTGAGGACTGTTTTATACCCACCAGGACAGAACTCTGCTTGCTTGACATCCTCTACAACAATTGGAGCCTTGTCTGTTGCTGTTTGCTTACTTTTTTTAAGTCACTTTAATAAGTGTCTGTATTAACAGCTTTAGTTTTTAAGTGTGTACTTAAGTTTTAAATGTTGATTTGGGTGAGTGGTTTATAATTCAGTTCTTTGATAAACATCAGTAAACAACTGACTGGGTTACTGTTAGAAACATTTCAGGGCAGAAGAAATGGCTCAGAAGTTAAGAACACTTAATCTTCCAGGGGATCCATGTCCTGTTCCCAGATCCACATGGTACTCTAAATGCCCATAACTCCCGCTCTATGAGGATCCAATGACACCTGCATACATATAGCATATACTCACACCAACACGCAAGTAAATAAAAATAGCCTTTTTTTTTTGAGACAGACTTTCTCTGTGTAGCCTAGCTGTCCTGGAACTCACTCTGTAGACCAGGCTGGCCTCAAACTCACAGAGATCTGCCTGCCTCTGCCTCCCAAGTGCTGGGATTACAGGTGTGCACCACCACTGCCTGGCTAAAAGTAAATTGTGAAAAAGGAAAGAAAATGCCTAGTGGCTGCCAGTAAGATGGCTTCAGCAGGTAAAAGTACTTGCTGATCGAGCCTCATCAACCAGGTTCAGTTCTCAGATCCCTTGGTAGAAGGAGAGAACCAACTTCTAAAACCTATCTTCTGATCTACACACATACATGTAGCATATGCCTTGATACACACAAATTCACATATACTCTATTGCTCTCTAGCACATAGATTCATGTACACTCTCACTCTCTAACATACACACAGGAAGGAAAACTTTCAAAGAGAAAAATATCTGATAGTGGCAAAAGGAAGCATATTCTTTTTAAATTATTTTTATTTAAGGAAATACCTTCTGAATTCTCTTAAAAGGAAAAATGAACTAATAATAGCTCTTCCTTTCACAGAGCTTGTAGGCTAAAGAAGAAAGCCCAGTATGAAGCTAATAAAGTGAAATTGTGGGGCCTCAACACTGAATACGGTAAACCTTAGTCTTTCTTTCTTTGCTTTCCCCTTGGTTTGCATATTCTGCATATTGTGTAGCTCTCCTCTGTAGTAGTAGTTGTTGTTTTTCCTTTTGTGGTGAGAGACGATTTGAGACAGCATAGCCCCAGCTGTCCTGGCCTTGAACTCAGCTCCCCCTGCCTTTGCCTCCTGAATGCTGGGATTAAAGGGGTGCACCAAGCCCAGCTTGGCTCTCCTGTATTACATTTATTTATTCAGAAAGCCTCATGCCCCACAGTCAGTTCATTCTTCTGTATAAGAGTGACTGTCTGGATCTGTGTCACTATTATCCTCAAGAGCTAAACCGTGGTCAGCTCTTTCTTGTGATTGTGTTTCTAGGTTAACTAGTGTGGTCGACTGACTTGAGTATTTTCCTTCTCCTGAACTGTGTACATAGTGTAGATTTGTAGAAATCCATGTGAAAAGAAAATGCCTAATGGCTGCCAGTAAGATAGCTTCAGCAGGTGAAAGTACTTGCTGATCGAGCCTTGTGAATAAGGTTCAGTTCTCAGATCCCACAGTAGAAGGAGAGAGTTCAGATCTTTTGAATTATGGTAGAATCCAGGAGTCTTTTTTTTCTTTCTTTTTTTTTTTTTTTGTTGTTGTTGTTGTTGTTAAGTATCTCAACTCTGCATAACTTACTATGTATATCAGGCTGGCCACAAACTGCAGAGATCCTCCTGCTTCTGTTTCTTGAGGGCTGGGTTAAAGGTATGCACCGTCATATCTGTCAGAATCCATGTTTTTTACATTCCTCATATTCTGAGTTATTTTGTTGTTTTCTTTCTTCTTTTTTTTTTTTTCATGGTTAGAAATGCAACCAAAGGCTTTGTGTCTGCCAGTGAAGTGAGTGTTCTACCACTGAACCATGTTTGCAGCCCTTCCATTTTTAATTGAATATGGTTTTATTACAAGTAAATTCTCCCATGTTAGTGAGATATTCTAAGTGTTTTTGTTCTGTCTTATAGACAATTTATTATTTGTAATCAACTCCATCAAGCAAGACATTGTAAACCGAGTTCAGAATCCAAGAGAGGAGAGAGGACCCAGCATGGGGCAGAAGCTTGAAATCCTCATTAAAGACACACTTGGTAAGGAGAACATTGTTAGATAGCAATAAGCTGCTGTATGGTGCCAGAGCCAAAGAGGAGTTCTTTCATTTTAAGGAAACTCATGCTCCCAGGGCTCTTCCCTCTCCAGTCCCACCCCATCCATTCCCAACTCTTGGTAGGGATTTATTTCCCTCAGTATTTTCACAAGGTTCTAACAAACTTCCATATCTGGCTCCTAATCCCTAACCAGAGTGTACACGGTAGAGAAGATCAGAGAGGCAGGATCGGAGAGCTGGGTGTTGGCTTCTGGAAGTACATAAATTTGAGATGCTGCAAGGCCAGGAGTTCAGCTCCACTAAGAGAAAGTCATCTGTTAGGTCACACTTCCTGAGGGCTGGACAGCATATTGCTGTCCCAGATTTTCATGTTCCAAAAAGGCCAGATGTTGAGTACAGTCAAAAACAATCTCAGATGAAAAGCAGGTCCTAAATACCAGTACTTTTCTAGAGAATCACCCAGTACCTGTGTAATTGCACACAGGAAGCAGTAATGCAGTTTGCTTGACCTTAGATGGACGACTTCATGTATTCTTTAAAGGACTTCCAGTATTCTTTTTCATTAAAATCACCTCAGTTTTCATGTATTAGTTTGAAGGAGAACTTAATAATATAAGATAAAATTACTTTTTACTCTATTGGTTTATAATTTAAAGGCTTTTGTATATCAATTAGTATATGTTCTATTACATTAGGTAGTTTGACCTCTTACAAAGTGTTTAACACATGTTTTTTTCCTTAACTATCTTGAAGGTATTTTTCCTTCTGGCATAAAGTGCTTCTCTTAAAGAGCTGATACCTGTATTGGTGTTTTCTTGGTAGGCTGTTTGTTACTTTTGCCTAGATAGGTCATGCTCTCCTTTGTTTCTCTCAGTGGGCACTTTGAGGTCTGTGTTATTTGACTTTGCTCTGCTTCTGGGGACACCTTATCACTTGTAGGTCAGATCTCCCTTGCTTATGTCTGCTCTTTGTTATTTCTTTAACCTTCTTTATCCCCCTCCCCTTTTTTTTTTTTCATTTTCACTTTCTCAGTGTCATGTGGTGTGTGTGTGAGTACGTACATAGATGCATGCATACTCTGGGCATAGAAGTCAGGGTCTCAGATATGCCGGGCCAGAATACTACCACTGGATGTAGTATGTGAAAGGAAGAAGAAGGAAAAGAAGAGGAGGAGAAGGAGAAAATACTACCATTGAGCCGTAGGCTTCTCTTTCCTTGTTGCTTCTGTCTGTCTGTCTGTCTGTCTGTCTATCTATATCTATCTATCAGCTTAAGAAGTTTTTCTTTTATTTTATGTGTTCTGTGTTTACCAGGTCAGAGGACAACTTGGAAGAGTGGTTCTTTTCTATCTTGTGGGTTTTGGGGGTCAAACTCAGGTTGTCAGGCTTGGCAGCAAGTGTCTTTAGCCCTTGAACCATCTTACCAGCTCTCTTCCATTTTTTTTGAGGTCTTTCTACAAAGTCCAGGCTGACCTCAAACCTAGGTAATCCTTTCTGTTTTAGCCTCCCTTCTTCATGTATTTTTTGCTTTTTATTTTTATAGTTACGTGTCTCTGTGTGCGTGGTTGTATTTTATGCCACGACATGAGTGTGGGAGTCAGAGGACAACTTGCACAATCTGGTTCCATAGGTGACTCAGGCTGTCACGCTTGATGGCAGATACCTTCATACACTGAGCCATCTTACCTGTCCTCTTGCATGCTTTGTGGATATTTTCTTTAATATGGTTTAGTTTGTTTTGGCATAACGGTGGGTTAGGGCATTCATGATATAGTCTTTAGGCATGCTTTTATTGTAGGTGTGATTTTATTTTCTTCTTTCTTAAAACAACTATTACGGGGTATTTTAGATTAGTATTGGAGTCCAGAGGGCACCTGCTGATTTTGCTAGGTTTTGAGGTCCCTGAACAGAGATTTAAGAAGAAAAGACTAGTTTTTTAAGAAGAAAGGCACGTTTGAGGACAGAAGGACAGTGGCCTGTTATAGGTCATTTATGTAGTGTCCACTGTGTACCACATTTGTATGTCATGCGTTTTTTCCCCCACATGTTTTGTCATCACAGGTAACCCTTAGGAGAGTGGTGATAGAGGTGGTGTTCCAGTCTTTTTCTCTGTCATTGTTCTCTTTTATATGGTAATCTTTTAAAAATTTTGTTTATTTTATGTATATGAGTGTTTTGCCTGTATGTATGTTTGTATACCATGTGTGGACCTGGTACCCTCAGGGGTCAGACAGCCCTGGGCCCTTTAGAACTGGAGTTATAGATGGTTGTGAAATGCCTTGTGGTGTTGGGACCTAAATCTGGGTCCTCCAAAGGAGCAACCAGTGCTCTTAACTGCTGAACCATCTTTCCAGCTGCTATTACACTAATCTTGGTGCCCATCCTGAGACAATGGATTTTAATCTTGACATTGTTGGCTCTATTTTTTCTGAAAATTTTTTTATTTAAAAATTAATTAGCACAAACTATATTATTTTGTTTATATATGCATATATATAATATAAATGGGCATTTTTCAACAAATTTATTCTTGTTGATTCTCCTATCTTCTTTCCCATTCCCCTTCTATTCACTACTCATGACCACTTTTCTGTTTTCATGTCATTTGTGTTCTATTGTCCTCCCCCACATTTTGAACCCCTCTTTTCTCCTCTTAGTTTCATAGCCTATACCCACACTACCCACACTTACACTTACATACAGATAGACATAAAGCTAGGATTGACATGAGATCATGAGACTTTGTCTTTCTGAGTCACCTTGTTTAACATAATGCTTAGCAAATCCATTCATTTTTCTGTGGTTACCATTATTTCAGTTTTCTTTACAAGTGGATAAAATTTCATTATGTACCTAAAACACCTTTTCATTATCCATTTGACTAGGTTCACATTAGCTTTTCTAGCTTCATGGAGTTCTCCCTCTTCAGTTAATGGCAGCTTGCTTCCTGCAGTTTTTTTGTTCTGATTTATCTGGTCCATCTTGTTCTTTCATACATTTCCTACCTTTATTGTCAGTTTCATTTTCAGGCCTTCTAGTACGAGTGATTCTCACTACTACCAGCTCTTGCCTTGGCAAAGTTCTGACTGGGCTTTGCATCTTTCCGAAGTTCCTCACACTCACCTTATACTTACTGCCCGATTGAACAAAATCTCTATGGTTTCATGTACAGACTTTGCTGACCTCCTCTGCTTTCCAGGGAATTGCCTGTTTAACTACTCTAGACTTTCCCTTCTGAAGTCCACTGGTTATTTTGTCTCACACAGACTCTGTTAATGTTGACACCAGTGGGTCTTAACAGATCTGTGTAGCTTGTTCACGCCGCCTTGAATGTTAGGGATGCAGAAAAGTCCAGATCTCACGGAGATTCCTTCTTACTTGTTCATGTTCCATGGGCTGGTTACTTTTAGAAACAGGGTTTCTACCAAGTGTGGTGCTTCATACCTTTACTTTGAACACTTGGGAGGCTGAGGCAGGAAAATTCCAATTTTGAGATATCTAGCACTTCATAGGGATACCTCGTCTCATAGTGAGAAAAGAGTTGGCTTCAGGTCTCCTGAGCCAAAGTGATCCTCTTTTCTCAGCCTTCCACATAGCTGAAACTGTAGACACAAGCGCCACTGAGCTCAGCTTTCCAGGGGCAGAATTTTTGTGGAGTTTGTTTTATTTTGTTCTTCAGAGAGAAGATCTTGCTTTGTAGCCATGGAGGGCTTAGGTTTTAGGTGTGACCATGCCTGTCTACTTGTTTTATGTGCATGAAAATAAATCTCTGCTACCACAGATTTGCTAGCACAGGTCTAGATGTAACAATTATGACCATCTGGCCAATACAAAGAAACATTCATCCTAAAAAATAAAGATAAATAGATACATGGAATGGAGAGAGAGAGAGAGAGAGAGAGAGAGAGAGAGAGAGAGAGAGAGAATTGACTCACAGCTGTGTCCCAGAGTCTATATGAGGTTAAATGTTTTGGGGTTTCTTTGTATTAATGGTTTGCTAGAGCACTTGGAGCAGCTCTTTGGCTAATGTGTGTGTGAGAGAGATTTTCTTCTGGAAACTCTTTTATGGAAAGCTATACATTGTATTCTCTTCTGAGTCAGATTGATCATTTATATAGTCCTAGAGAATTCTTCTTCTTCCAGAACCTTAAATTCAGTAAAACTGCACAAAGGTTTGTTTCTTCTCTGCTCATGGTAGGAGTTCCATTTTATTTGCTTGCTTGCTTCCTTCCTTTTGTTCTTTCTTTTCTCTCTCTCTGTCTCTGTCTCTCTATTTCTCTCTCTGGCTCTGTGTGTGTGTGTGTGTGTGTGTGTGTGTGTGTGTGTGTGTGTGAGATACCTTTATTTCTTGGATGCATTAGTTACAGATTGTTAATACATTTTTTCCTGGAGAGAAATAAACTAACATCTATTCATGTTAGATGAACACCAACAATAGAACAAAGCAGTGATTTCTCACAAGTCCATCTTGCTGAACCAATACGTTTAATTGATTTAGAGAACATGAGTTAGGGGTTGCTTGCAGGAACATTGCTTACTTACAGCTGTTATCATCACAGAATCCTATCCTAGCATGGTGTTGACCTCCTGGAAGCTTCATCGTAGAGGCAGAGTGGAGGCAAGATGATGAGAGGTTCAAGGCCATCCTTAGCTACACTGAGAGTTTAGGGCAGCCTGTGCTGCACAAGACCCTGTTGCAAAAGAAAAACAAAATTCCCCAAAATATAGAAAGTACTTTGGCTTTATGAGATCTTCCGGTTTATTACTAGTATTATTATTTGTTGAAATTTTAATTGCCAAACATACTACAATTTTATATATTTTGTGGGCATCTGAAAAGATTTTTTTCTGTTCTCTGTCAAGGTTCCCATGTATATATTGTTGACTGGTGTTCTTAATCAGGCCACCTTTCGTTTTTATTTTGTCCTCCTCTTTGCGTATAGGTCCATATATTCTTAATAGAACTCAGGCTCTCAGAATGTGTTTTGAGTTTCATCTCCTATTTTGTTTTTGCTTTGAGATGCTAAATGTTTGAATAGGAGTTAATACTACTATATCTTCATTATGCATTTAAGATTTGAATCTTACAGTGGAAAAATAGAAAGAAACAGCACAGTATATGTCTGTATCTCCTTGACCTCATTCCACCAATGGCTGATAGTTTTACTCTTATTTGTTTTATTTCTTCTCCTGTGTACATGTGTATTTGTGGGAATATTTGGAGCTAACTTGCAAGTGTCTTGATTCTTCTTATTTCAGCATGCATTAAAACAAGAATTGTTTTGCCTTCTTTAGTTTTTTGTTTTGTTTTTTATTGAAACAGGGGCACTTTATGTTTGCCTTGCTGTCCTGGAACTTGCTATGTAGATCAGGCTGGCCTCTGACTCATAAGTGCTGGGATTAAATGTGTGCACTACATCCAGTAAGTGTGTCTTCTTAGCCACAGGACCAGCCTTCTATCCAGATACATGAGCACTCCAACATGGAGCCCAAGTTTACACCACCCCCTGACTGTTGAGTTATGCCTTTTACAGCATGCATTCGTGCATGCATGCCAGGGTCCTGTTTGTCTCCATTATTTCTCAGCCTTTTCTCTTTTTAATTGAACATTTTAAGTAATTGGTTCTCTAAGTGCCCCAACATGGATTTATCTGTTTCTTCATTTAAGGTGAAATGAAATTTGTATCTGTGTGTGAGAGAGAGAGAGACAGAGAGACAGAGAGAGTGAGTGTATGTCTGTGTGCGCATACATTCATTTGTTTTGGGGGCCTGTGTGGAGGTCAGAGGTCAGTCTCATATCTTTCCTCAGGAGCTATCTACCATGTTTTTTGAGACAGGTTTCAGGCTAAGCTGGATGGCCAGCAAGCCCTAGGGATCCTCCTGTCTCCATCTCCACAGCTCTGGGATATACAAACACCAAACCCATGGCTGTGTCCTAACTCTGATCCTCCTGTTTGTGCATCAAGTGATTCACTGTTTGAGCCCAAGATAGAGTTAAGGTTTCCATCAAGAATTAATTGTATATCTCTCCTGTTCCATCAGTCAGGAGTGTGGTGTTAGTTTGCTCTTAGTGGTCATCCTGCCCGTGACTGAAGAGTTAAGGTGGGATTGATATCTTTATGGTTTGTTATAAGTCTTATAATCAGTGATTAAATTAATGTTTTCATAGTTCCATTCCTTTTTCTTTTCCTTGTGTTTCCATTCCTCCCATTTCACCCTCAGACAAGGTCTCACTATGTAGCACGGGCTAGCCTCAAACTCATGATCTCCTTGCTGTAATCACTTGAGTCCTGAGTTTACCAGCATGTGCCACCCTGTCTAGTTTCATTTTCATTAGTACTTTTAAAAAAGCAACATTCTTTACCTGTGACATTCTTATACTTGTGCTGTTTAAGGACTAACACTAACTACTTTCATGGCCATCTAAGATGAAGGGGATGAGGAAGTCAGAATATTCGTGCTGTTCTTAATTTCTTTCCATCTTCTATTCTTTTCTTATTCACTAATTTTTATTTAAAATGAAACATTGTATGCAGTAATTTGAAAAAAATTATTAGGCATATCTTTCGTGCTTGCAGTTGTAGTTGCATGTGTATATCCACCACAGAATACAGTGAGGTCCAGACGGTTGAAGGACACAGGAAGCAAACTGACAGGCTTAGGAAACAGCCTGCCAGTGGGCCTCAGGTCCCTTTGGGTATTGCTGCTTGTCAGTCTACCACCTTAAAATGCTTCATGACTCTTGGTGTGGGTCTCCTGGGCAGTGAAGACTTGTAGTAGATGGAGTCTGCCACAGGATTGTTTTCTGGGCTGCAGGAGCAAGTAGTGGATCTCGTTTGGGGGCCAAAGTCTTTCAGACTTCTTCCCTTTCGTTTATGCCTTCTCCATATTTGTGTCTTACAGTGTGTCTTTTATTCTCTTCAGGTCTCCCAGTTGCTGGGCAAACCTCAGAATTTGTTAACCAAGTGTTAGGGAAGACTGCTGAAGGCAACCCCACTGGAGGCCTTGTAGGACTGAGGATACCAGCGTCAAAAGTGTAATCAGCCTCATTGGACCACTGGTCAGCAATGTCTGTTTTTGTCATGTTATCCATTGTAAATTTTCATTGTTTTGCATGTCAATTAGCATTATGTAAACATTTATAATTAGGTTACGTTGTTTTAAGACCTTGTAGCATAAGTAAAGCATGATCCAAAATACTTGATTATTGCATTTTCAGAGCATAAACCAGTGACCCTGCTGCTGGCATTAGAATGAAGTTCAAGTGTTAAATAAATGTGAAGTACAGATTGTAAACATCTGTTGAAGCAAAACATTTTGGAGGAGTGAATATATTAGTATAATGTTAAGTATTAAGGCGGGTTTATGCTCTGAACCACACAAAAAATACCGAGGAAGCATTTTTTTTCAAAGTCCATTTAGATTGTTTTTTAGAATGACTGCTTTTTGTTCTAATTTTTCACAGCCATTAATCTCACTTGTATATGGTGCACCAAGCACTGATGTGTGTACCATGGTTAGATGTTTATTTTCAGAGCTCAATATGATATATATAAATACATATATATATATATAATTGTCTGTGCAAGTAAGAAAAAAGCATATTCTTTGTGCCTTGTATTTTGGGGAAACTCTAAAACTGGTAATATTTTGTATGATGAAAACCCTAATGAGGAAAAACAAGATATATAGATGAGAAAATTATGGGGTTTAAATGTCTTTTTGTTCCAACTCTTTTTCAAATTTTTTGAATGTATATAGGACTATGTTGAACTGTAGATATATGCCACAGAGTCTGTGTATTGTATAAAAAACAAAACAAAAAACAAACAAAAAAAGATGGCTCTAGAAAACTCCTATTTCGGTACTTGACCGGAAGAAAATACTTGCACATTATTGCGATTGTTTTATTTTTTCTACCAAAGACAAATGCAACTGGTATGGCAGACTGCCAGTCTAAGTAAAGTTTTGCACAGCTTACATGATACTGTATGAATGTATGAAAAAAAGAGTAAAAATTAAAAGGTCAGGGTTAGGGATCTTACTCAACTGTGAATTTTATTTCTGTTTGGGTCCAATTATCTACAGAAGGAGCATCCATACATAAAAATGTTATTTTGCTGTTCCTCTAGTTTGCTTCCATAGTAGATAAGTTGGTGGCCATTTAGGTATCTTTTATTTCTGCACTTATTGTAGGAAATTTTAATATATTTCATATTAGTAAGCTATTGATAAAATAGTTTTTGACTTTGAAAATTAAAGTTTATTTAGCTTATTGTAGTATATTTCCACCAAACAACCAAAATACAGATTATTTTTATTGTATTATGTATATATATGTAAAGAAAGAAAAAAAGCTAAAAATATCTAATACTTTAGTTGCCACTTTTCCAATTGATGTATTATTGTGCATGTAATATTTTCAAAGATCAACACAAGCTTAAAACAAATTTATAAATTTTTATATTTTTGTACAGGTATTTTCTTCAAACTTACATGTGACTTACCTTCTGTAGTTTCTAGAATTGAGAAATATGAACACGTTTAGTTTTTAGGTGCTCTTCTTTGCTCACATAAACGGCTTTATTAGTCAGTTTTTAACTGTGCTCAAGCTTTACCTCTTGATAAAGAAATTCCTTATGTCAAGGCAGCATTATAAACCTTCCCCACAGGTCCATCCATCCTGTCTTTCTTGACGGTTTTATCTCAGATCTTGTGTTTTGGAACTATGAAAACTGGTGGCTTAAAAAGTAAAAACAAACATATCTAGAAGAAAACCTGAAATTTCTGACATAGTTGCTATTTCTCCATTACCCATTGATAGAAAAATAGTTGTCCTTGATCTGCACAGTAGTTTCTTTTCCTTTTTTTCTCCTCTCCCCCAACCTATTTGTAAGCTATAGCACAAGAAGTTTCAATTCTAGAACACAGTAACAATCCAAAAATGTGTCTTACTTTCCTCTTTGACATCATGAAACATAAGAAACCAAGAATTGTCTTGACAGGTTAGCTGGACTGTAACAAGGTTCCTATGTGTTTGGTGGAAGTGTTCCACATGTTAGTGTGTTCACCCTAGCAGATAATGCGCTCACATTTCATAGTTAGTAGAATTCAAGTTTTTACTTTTTAGGTGGGAAAAAACAAAGCATAGGTTCACAAATGGAAGTATATGAAGTCGTGACCATGTGTATCTGGTAAATTTTAAGTGTTCCAGAATTTGGCAGTTTTGCAGTCAAGTGAACATCGCTTCATGATAGCAATTCAGTTGGTGAAGTTTATAAAATTGCCCCTTTCTAGCTGCCCTGTTAGGAATTCTGGTTTTTTGATATCCTTTTCTTGTCTGCAAACCAGAATTTGATTTTTGGTCTTGCATTTCAAAAGACTTTGAATCTGTTTAGTAGATTCCATACTCGTGCATTTCAGTGTTTTATATGTACTACTTAAGTTAAATAGTTGAAAGCCTTTAAAATAGTTGAGCTTTTTAATGTTGACACTTTATTTTGTACCTATTTATATATGTATGTATATCTTAGAAAAGCACTTTGTTATAAAATTGCATTTTATATGATTCCTGCCATTTGCTGCTAAACCTGGGCTGGTCAGAACGCTGCAGCGATACTTGATCTAAATAAAAACCTGGCAGTAAAATGTAGAGTGCAAGTTAAATCCTCTTGCTGTTTAAGATGACATAGGCAAGCTGTGCAGCTTTACATTTTAACCAGGGGACTCTGTGGCATTTAAAACCGTCTAGAAATGGTTGTACTTTTAATGCCAGTAATGATCTGCTTCCTCTATTGTCTTTAAAATACCTACACCTAGTGTATCACAGACAGTTCTCATGAGTATGTAAAAAACCCAGCAGTTGTACATGTTCCGTTTTCAAAATCGTGCATGTATTTTTGGGTGGAAATCATTAGAGTGAGAGCTGTCTAAAGGTTTTCTGTGTTCATACATGGTATACAGATAGCTCATGAAGTCCAGAACCTTCCTGTAAGTGAAGGCATTGTGAATTCTCCTCAGACAAACCCACTGTTCCAAAAGCAACCATAAACTGACTCTAGTACTACTACAGTAAAAAAGTAACAATGAACCTTCTGCTTCCTGGTTTCAGATACACTGGATTCCTTAGTCTGTGCCCACATGAGAGCATGCTGCTGGCTGCTCCTGTTAAGGTTGTGTGTGAGTCTTTCAGTCAGTGAGGTTGCTTGCTGTGCTGTACCATGTATGGGTTCTTGTCCTTTCCATGTCCTTCATGAGAGATTTGGCTGTGGCTTGATCTTGTGCCTTACTTGTACACTTAAATGAAATACCTTCATTCCTTCCCACTTCCCAGACCTTAACTTTGTCCTTTTTGTAAGAGAATCAGAACTATTCCAGAAGCATCATGGAGGACTTCAGATGGGCATGGTTCCATAGTTCCCTCTCTTTGTAGTTATTTTATACTTGTATGAGAGACCAGTTTTGAATGATCTTTGAGTAATCTTGCTACATCCCTTCTCTCTGGCTTTTATGAGGTTGTCCTGTGTCTCTCTGATGCTTGGCTTCATTTGCTTCTTAGCAAGAGTCTGCATCTACAGACAGGTGTGTTCACTTCATGTGCTTGAAAGTGACTGTTTGTTTTCCAGAACTTTTTAGGAGAAGAGTACCCATTTTGTTTGTTTTTTACAACAGATGACAAGTCTCTTTAAAAAAAGAAACTGAAGTACAGTACTTTTGAAATACAATGCTATTGGTATGAATTTCTCTTTTATATATACTATTCATACAATTATCTGATGTTTGCCTTCATTAATAAAGCTGTTAGTTTATTCACCAACATGTCAAGAATGGATGTGCTTTTCTTTATTCCATACACTTAAACAATACTTTAGCTGCTAAGATTTGGTTAACTTCCTAAGAAATGAATTCAAGTTGCCTTCAGCAAGAATTAACAAAACTATGTTCCCTTTCTTTACATAGTCTTCCTAAAGTTCTGTTCAACTACTTTCTAGTTAATTATGTGACGGAATGTTAGCATCTCTCCAATCTTGAAACTTGAATTTTGAGAACGCATTGAATTTCAGTGTTAATTGAAAAGGTCTCAACTATGTTTCTAGTGGAGTCTTTTGTGGAATACCATTTCCCATGGAACTGCGACCACTTGCACAACTTTGCACAGAACTGCAGTCTTGTTCTTCCCTGGATCATGACAAATGAGTCTCACACAGTGCCGTAATACTTGTGGATTCTTTTCGTCATCTTTGTCATCTTAATAAGGGCATTATGAGAAAATGACTCCATGGTTCGTTTTTTTTTTTTTTTTTTTTTTTAATATTTCAAACACAGTGGGATGTAACAGTGTCAGCTGTAAGGATGGTGGTTTCGTTTTAAGGAATAAGCATGTTGGGGGAATGTGATGAAAATGTACTACTGAGAGTTACACACTTCCATAGGCAGGTGGGATTATGTGTTGAAGCATAGTCTCCGTGCTTAGTAAACTAACTGAAATAGACATTACACCTAGGAACTGCACTATGCCAAATTGCCATTTAGTTTTGAAGAGACTTTTGGAGGTGGTAACAAGGTAACAGAACCTCACAGCTACTTCCAAATAGTATTTAGGAGTTGGAGACTTGGTGGCTAGTGAAGAGCACCCAGGTTTGTTTCAGCGTGCCAAGTGTGAACTGGGCTTGCCTCTTTCCTAACAGTGTAAACGCCTGGTGCAGTTGACTCAGTTCCGGGTGCGGGAGTGGGACTGATTCTGTGTCTTGCCCTTTGTTCTGTTTTTGTTTTTTTTTTTTTTTTTTCAGAACTAAATAAAACTGTATGTGTACTGTATCTGCCTTTCCACCACATGTTTTACGACACTGTACTCCACTGCCTACTATTGTCTTCTTGTCCTAAAGTCTGTCCTATAGCATAGCATTTGTGGTTCACAAGGACTCCGGAGCTGCCAACATGGAAGGGCAAGAATACAAAGCGTTTGCTCCTACGGTTTGGCAGCCTCTTTGAGTAGTTGCACTTAGGAGCTTGTCTGTGATATGATCATAAAGACTCCAGTAGTTTTGTTTATTCTCTGCCCCCAGCTGGAGCTGTGACACTTTATTGGATTCAGTCTTGTCTCTTGTCTAGAAAGAATATTGTATGTTGTTCACGCATGAGCTGTTTAAAAAATGACTCAATGTTGGTTAATAGTTGTGCAGTTTTCCTTTCAGGAGAAGGCCATGCACAGGTTGCTTTGTTTTCTGTCACCCTCTAACCTGTCCGCACTTGTAGTCAGACACAGAATCATCAGTGTATGCAGCACCCTTTGTAATTTAAAATAAAAAATATGAAAAGGTTTTGATGGTTTGATTCCATTTTGTCTCTTCTCTGTTTTGTTGCCTGCAACACAGCAGTCATCCATTCCTCAAGATGAACTGTTCAGAGACAGTTCCAGCCACACACCGCAGTGGGAGCCAATGTGCTTCCTCTCTTTGGGGCGTGTCCAGAGAGCTAAGGTATACTGACACTGGAAGCTGGGATTTTAATACTTAAGTGAGGTTTGGTTATACCATAGAATTATTTGATAGAAACAGTTTTGTAAGAAACTTTCTTTGTAAGCAGTGTTTACTACTTAATTTGTCCTTTGAAAATTGGGACAAGGGATTTCTTTTAGAAAAACAAAGTAGCAAAACAGTCTTCAGGCTAGGGGAGCTGTGTTCCTAAGCCAGAGGGACCTGCCTGGGTGAAGGCGGCTTAGGAGTATATGTTCTTCAGCCACAAGCATTTGCTGAGAACCTACTCTGCCAGGATGTTTGCGTAAGTGCTGGGTTTCAGAGGGATTGAAGAGATCTCCACAAAGTCAGTCCACCGAAGGGAGCAACATGTGAGCAGAAAACACAAGAAAAGCTCAAGGTATGACATCCTGTGGTGATGTTAAAGAAGACAATGAGGGCTGAGGAGATAGCTCGTTTGTCAGAGTGCCAGGCAAGCTTGAGGACCTTAGTTCCATCCCCCACACTCAGGTGAACAGCAAGGTATGGCATGGACACTCGGTGACACAGGCCAGCATAACCTACTTGGAAACTTGAAAACCTGTCCCAAAACAGGACAGCACCTGAGGGATGACAGCCGAAGCTGACCACTGGCACATAAGATGTCACCTTCACCCTTTTTTTTCTCTCTCTCTCTCTTTTTTCTCTCTCTCCCCCTCTGAATGATACTGAGGTCATTAAAAAAGAAATTAAAGTAGTTGTGCTCTCTTGTGGCTGATTTTCCTGCAGGACTTACCTTTGAGGACTAAATTACAAGGGCCCTTCTCGCAGTGTTGGGAATTCTTAGCAGCTAGATGAGCTGGATCAGTGCAGTCTTCTAGATAGCATCAGTGAAACACATCAACTGGTGAATTACTTTTTTATTCCCCCCCCATCCCCACCCCCATCCCAAGACAGGGTTTCTCTGTGTAACAGCCCTGTTTGTCCTGGCACTAACTTTGTAGACCAGGCCAAGCTGGCCTCAAACTCACAAAGGTATGACTGCTCCTCCCTCCCAAGTACTGGGATTAAAGGCATGTGCCACCACACCTAGCTAACTAATGAATTCATAAGCTGTAGTGCAATGAAGATTTGAAAGAAAAAATTTTAAGTGCTGTCATAATTCAGCTAAAAGGTTTAGAATTGGAACATAGTAGCTGTCCTTACATACGGGGGTGGTCCTCAAGCTTTGCTAGTTGTCTTATAAGAGCGTTCCTGTACTATCAGGCCTAGGGAGCTGGAGGCCTTGTGCCTTCTACAGAAGAGTCTGTCAGCACTTCTGACGACAACACTCAGGCTACATCCAGCCAATGATGATACTCGGTTCAGTTCACACTCCAGGATACTTGAGGCACTCTGAGGACAATTCGTGCTTATCTCAGATGTACCAGGCCAAATCACGAGCAATATCTGGAAGACTCTTCATGAAGAGGAAAGCAACGCGTTCAGAATCTGAAAGTCAAAAGGATCTAAAGCCTAGTCAATGTAGTAAAGACAGCTACTGAATGAAAGGAGCGAAATAGGGCAGAAGGGACTTCCAAGATGGGATGTGCTGGCTGTGCAGCTGCGCCTTCCAGATAGCTTCTAGTTTAGGGTGTAATATTGGGCTGTCCTCTTGGAACAAAGTGTCTCGGGAAATAGAGACCTGGGGAGCTTCTTGCTCTTGCTACTGCAGACTGCTGGTGGCATAGGAATTTCCCCAAGAAGGATGGTAGCTGAGGGTCCAAAGGTAGGACAATCTGCCTCCTGCTGACTTCGGGGTTTTACCAGTGTCCTAAATGGGGAGCTTTACTCTGAACATTATAGTAATTTGAATGTCAATCTAGTTCTTTAAATGCTTTTAATCTTAAAATAGTGCTTGGAATAAAAAACAGAAAATGTACAAAATTGAAAGAAAACTGAGTGAATGAGTGAATGAAAATACACGCTAGACTCCAGATCAGGACTTGTCAACTTAGGAGTTGTTACTGGTGCAGAGTCACATTAAAAATGTGATGCCATCTTAACACAATAAACCATGAGTGTCCTGAAGTTGTGAGGAAAAAACAATAGTGGAAAGATGTTGTGGTTAGGAGAGGATAAATCCTATCATCTAGAAGACTGCATGCCAACTGCCATTTAGTGCATGAAGGGACAGGCACGTAGATTAATGAGTTTGAAAGATTCAACTATATAACAGCATAGTCAATGTGGCAGCTAGAACCAATGTAAAGAGGGCAGAGTTTTCTAAAGTGTTGGAGCCACTGAGTAACTCAGAAAATATCACGTTGGTCCTGCATCTCACACTACAAGCTGTGTATATTTCAAAATGGGTAAAGATACAAGTGTTTTAAAAAAGCATAACTACTAGAAGAGGAGGTGGACCATCTTAAATCCTTGGGAATGGGAAGGACTTTTTACCATAGACCCAAGTCTAAGAGTCATAAATAAAGATCCATCAATGTTATGTGAAACCATGAATATTTAAATGATCTTGAAAGTAAAAAAGCACCATCGGCAAAATCAAAATGCTACAAAGAAAGTTTGCAACCCATGTAAATACTTGTACAGAAAGAGCTCCTGGAAACTAATACAGAGTAGATTGATGGCCCAGTAGAAAAATGAGCAAAGTAAATGTGATAGCTTTGAAACATTTCTCAGTCTCATCATGAGAGATGCAAAATAAAGGCATTTTTTGAGAAAGAGACTAAATGATAAGAATCCCATTGTCAGCACACCATGCTGGTGGGGCTAAAGGAAGTGGGCATTTCTACAGTTTTGCTGCTGCGGGGTAAACTGATATGAGCTGTATGAAGAGAATTTTTTTCTACTTTGGTTCTTTTGGGACGGCCTCACACTATAGTCCTGGCTAGTCTGCAACTCACAGGGATCCACCTGCCTCCACCTCCTGAGCGCTTCGATGAAGGTATGCACCACCACACCCAGATAGGAAAGAAATATGAAAGCCTGTGTGAAGTTAAAATACATGTCAGGCAGCTATGGCAATCAATGGCTGTAATTCCAGCAGTTGGGAGACTGAGGCAAGACGATCAAGTGTTCTAGGTCATCCTTGGCTATGTAGTTCAGTTGGAAAGCAGCCGTGGGCTACATGAGACGCTGCCTCAGAAAAGCAAAGATAAAATACATATGTCCTTTCACCTAGTCTATTTGTTCTGCCCTTTCCACTTTCCACTTCCTGTAGCGGAACAAGCCAAGTGAAGCACTTAGTAGAAAATGCCTGCACATACCGTGGTGTTCCCAGTGTTGCTTAGTCATCTGTGAAGAGCAACTAGCAGGCATTGAGTTTAATACCTCGTTGTCAACAACGCTTAAGGAGTTTTATGTACTACCTCATTCCTCAGGCAGCCTTAGGAGTGATGCCGCTGATGATCTAGCCTGGAGGAAGCTAGAGTGGGCTTGACAGCCACAAGCCTGGAATCCAGGCCTTGGTCACTTGCAGTGAGGAATGGAGCACCTCTTAGGAAGTTGGTGCTGTGGAGACTGGCTGGTACTACACCACCGAAGGGGCTGTGTGTGCAGGGTGAGAAAAACGTTTTTAAAAGAGGGAACCCTACACCCAAGGCTAGAGGACCTCTCAAGAAATAATCTTAAAAAGCACCACCCTTCCTTGCGGTTTGCACTGACACTGTTTCTATCAAAACTATATGACAAAACCAGAACCGCTGCTGTGAGATACTTGTAATCCAGTTCTACACAAAGCAGAACCAGAGCCCTAGAAATGTGTAAGGAAATGTAAGTTCTGTATATGAGAAAGCCCCAGATCATGGTTGTCTTGATGGAAGTACCCCCGTGACCAGCTTTGAAGTCTACAAATTACACATTTTGTGTCTTACTCTAATTCATACTTAATGTAGAAATTTTGTTTTAAAGTTTAAAGAAAAAAATTGCAACGTTTTGGTACTTTTTTTTTTCCTATGAAAAAAAGTCACCAGAATAGCTGGTCCCTGAATAATAGAAAGTGACCACTGTTCAGCGGAGTTTTTCGTTGTTTCCCTAGTATAGGGAACAAAACCCAAGGCCTGGTGGCCGGCAAACTCATCCTCCAGTGAGCTGTATTCCCTGTCACTATCCGCCCCCCTCCCCCCAACTGTTCTTCATAATCACTTTTCACTTTTCCGTTTAGTAGAAGCAGACGGGAGAGGCTGTGCATGTTCTACGTGTCAAGGAAACGTCCAGGTCTGGGCTGGCAACCTGGTTTGCTCCGCGCCGGGTGTCCGGCGGCGACGAAACAGTCGGAGAAGGTGGGCAGGCGGCAGGCGAATGTGCTCAAGCTTGGCCGCAGCCGCTTTCCGTAGCCGCGTCTCCAACATGGCGGCTCCCCAGGATGTCCACGTCCGGATCTGTAACCAGGAGATTGTCAAATTCGACCTGGAGGTGAAGGCGCTTATCCAGGTACACATCTCAGGCTCCTGCCGGGCTCTCGTTGGCCGCCTTGGAGTTCTCCAGAACCTTCGCGCCTGGCGCAGCTTCCCAGGCCCACTACCCCGCTCCAGGTCGGCTCCTCGGGCACCATACGGTTGGTTCCCCGGGATCACTGACCTTCAGCGCTTTTCTTTTGCGTGTTGGTTCACCCGCCTCTGGGGTGTCCTTACACCGCCTCAGTCCCTTGGCCACACTGTAGAGGTCCCGGGCTACCCGCCCACCCGCAGTCTCGGAGGTGGTCCCTCCTTGCTCCTCCCCTATTGCCTCCCACACCTACTTTTCAATGTTAGGGGCCCGGAGGCCACCTGGCATGGGAGTCCCTGGCCGAAGCTAACGTAACCTGGACCGTGGGTTGTAATTTTTTGAATGAAGAAATCAAATACTGTGCCAAGTCCTGGTTCAGAAGGCAGGCAGTGCCAATACTAGGACCTGGGTGGGGAAAGCCAGCTTAGGAAAAGCGTTTTTAGAGTTTCTCTACCCGGTTTAACAGCCGGGGAAGTGGGAAGCTTGTCTGGAAGAAGGTGTAAGTAGGAGACAGTAGTACAAGAAAGCTAACACAGGCAAGAGCAGGGAATGGCTCCAGTTTGGCAAAAAGAACCCAAACGGCTCAGAATACAAGCTGTGACAGCCAGTAAGAAAACAGAGTGTGGCTCTGCTGGTGAGTGCTTGCCAAGCACCCCAGTGCTGCATAAATAGGTAGTGATTTCCGGGGTACGAGAGTCCCTGTAAAAGGGGGGTGTGTGAAGTAGTGTTCTCTAATAAACCAAATGCACACAATACAGTAGTAGTTTATCCTAGTCTGCGAGGAAGTGTGATTTCGTGAGTAAGCTAGAGCGTGAGTGAAGAAACTTGACGTGAATGTCACTCCCGAAATGGAACATGCCTGGACCAGTTCTAGACAAATAAGTAAGATTGGGTTTATGTAAGTGAAATCACCAGGGTCTGGGGATAAATGTAGCTCAGGGCAGAGTTAAAGTTTAGCCGTGTGCAAGGCTCTGGTTTCAGACCTCAGAGCACACATAAATATACATATACATACATGAAGTTGCTAGTGTGGTGGCTCTACCACTCGGGAAGTAGAGGCGGGAGGATCATGAATTTGAGGCCAGCCTATACTACATAGAGTGACTCCCCCTCAAAAAAAGGACTATATCCAGTAGGAAACTACATGTTTTCCTATTATCATCCTGTTTATGTTATCATTATACTTCATTTACCTAGGTCTCCTTTGTGACCTATGTACTTTGGATTCTTGTGGTTACTGATGAGTAAGCATAACCCTTTACATTGTATTCTTGTGGTGTTCCAGCTACTCTGCTGAGTGGTTGGTTTTTTTTTTTTTTTTTTTTTTTTTTTTTGCAGAGAGATATGACCTTGAGGTAGGTAAGATGAAACAACGGAGACACAGAGGACTTACGGTTTTCAAGAATTGCACTAATAAATTGCTGTAATCAGGACTTGAATATACACAGGCTAACTTTAGAGCCCACTCTAAAGCTTGGCTCTGGGAATTCTGACTTTCTCTCCAGAAGCAAGTTCTCAGTCCACCTTTAAAATTATGACTTGCAGCACATGGTTTGCAAGATCAGACTAAGTTAATTTTGTTCCATGTTACCAGGGGCTTAGGTGTCTGGATTTTAGAGAAGGAGCTGAAGTTAACAGTGTCTTTCAGTTGCCTTTTTTGGTTGAACATGGAAGCTGCATAAGCCTTTCACAGTGCCCGGAAAGCATTTTGTTAAACTTTTAAGTCAAGGTTGAGTCTTTCCTAGCTAACTATTCATTTGTCTGGCTACATATAATACATACAAGGTGTGTGTGTGTGTGTGTGTGTGTGTAAGAGAGAGAGACAGACAGACAGACTGTGTGTGTGTGTGTATTTTGCTGGTGATGGATCCCAGGAAATCCAAGCATGCTGTGCAAGTGTGCTTACCACTGAACTACATTCCAGCCTGCTTTCACGTATTCTTCTCAGCTGTAAGAGGGATGAGAAGACTGAAAATGATGGTTTTGCTCTTGTACAGAAGAGAACAGCATTGAGCGGGACTAGGTGGAGCCAGGCCAATCTTAGCTGTGGCCTAACTCAGCCTTTCACTTTTCCATCGCCTTCCAGGATATTCGAGATTGTTCCGGACCCTTAAGCGAGCTCACTCAACTGAATACTAAGGTGAAAGAAAAGTTTCAACAGTTAAGGCACAGGATACAGGTAAGTGAGGCTACAGAAAGAACCACTGTTAGCGGAGGGTGCGGGGCAGGGGTGGGAGCTCTGGCCTAGAATAGCCTTTGCATGAGAGTTGACCAGGTGCCACCCCACATGCCACCTGGAGAGAGCAGGAACCGTCGTGACAGTGAGGGTGACTGGACTAACAAAGTTTGGAAGCTATGCACTCGTTCTCTGCTGAGTCCATTGCCAGCATGTCCTGGGTGTTTCCCATGCTATCATTTTGCGCGTTAGCCTCCTCACAGTTTCTGGAGCCAGAGCTTCCATCGTGCGCTCATTATCCCACCTGACTTCACTACGGTGCACGAGCTGTCTCAAAACCCGAGAGTGAGAAGGAGCCATGTGACTGGCAGAGCCAGCTCCACTGCTGCGCCGGCAGGAATGGGTGCTGTGAATCTGCCCATAACCGGAGGGGAAGGTGGCGTTTCCAGAGCCACCTGGATTCACCACATGTGGTCAATAACATTGTCCCCAAACGGTCCTTCAGCTCTTCGGTTGCCTAGCAGAGGAAGACAGTCTCTTCCGAAGCTGCTGGGAGAGTCGGCGGGTTGGACAGCTTCTTGTGTGTTACCCTCCTAAGGGATTTCCCAGGGCAGTTTCAAATCACTGTCACCATTTATCAGTGATCTCCGTCTCCAGCACTGCTTCTTCCTTCCAAACTTGCAAAAACCTTGCTTCCTCTGTGTTCTATTTTCTTGTGTGTCCACAGATGTTGGTCTTGGTTCTGTGACTTGGTGATGTTCTTTATTTGTTCTCTGCATCTCCTCCTCCAAATAAGTAACTGCTCTGATTTGTTGCGTCCACATCTTCCCAGAGTTGTTCTGCTGATGCTTCTCCTTCTGGGAGTGGCCATGCCACAGCCTACCTGTGTCAGGAAGACCTCCACTTGAACAGCCACCGGCCTTTTTATACAGTTGTAAAGTTGTAGTTTTCTCCTGCTGTTTCTTTACCAACGAGCATTCATTTGGGCTGCTTCTATGTTTTTATTCTTAGAGCTAATTTGTTTTCTTCAAAACTCTCCCAGCTCTAACTACCACTGTTGAATAAGTATTTGCATGTTTACCCGGTGTTTATGTCCTCCCCTGGTTTTGAGTAAATAGCCTCACCAATACATTTACCTATTTATCACGCTCTGGACCCCATTACAGTCTGTCTGTGAACATACATATGTTGCTGGCATCTAGCAAGGTGATAGGCCATTGAATGGTATCCCAGCTCTCATCTACCTTTCCTTAGCATTTGAATATTCTATCTATACCTGGAAATACCGAAAGCACTTAATCGAATGTTGTGTATTTCAACAAGGTCGTGTGCTCACAGAAGAGAAGCGGCCTCGTGTTCACAGCTATGCTGTTCCCTATGGAGTTGATATGGACACGGCTGTGTGGAAATGAGAATTATGCTGTTCCCTATCTAGCTGATTTTGGGCATAGCTCTGTGTAAATATCTGTCTTTGCATCTGTGTCTCTTCAGCTGGAATTTGAGAGCAACAGAACACCTTTCATTTCTCCAGAGATATTGGGTTCTCTGTGACAACTTCCAAGCAGCCTTTTCTAAGAAAATTGTACATTTTTCCTTCCTTTGTCCTATCTCCATTTTTCCTGTCCATCTCAGTGACCCACTGCCAGGCAAAAGAGATCAATGTAGCAAAAAAAAAAAAAAAAACAGACTACAAGGTTATTTGTGCAGTGACAGCTTTGTGGGTGTTCTAAACCAGAAAATTATGTCAAATAACTGGTGAAATTTGCACTTTTTTCCTTTTTTTTTTTTTTTTTTCTTGAGACAGGGTCTCACTACGTAGTTCTGGCTGTCCTCAACTCACTATGTAGACCAGGCTGGCCTCAAACTCACAGAGATCTGCCTTCCTCAAGTGCTGGGATTACAGACCTGTGCCACCATACTCAGTTATACATTTTTTTTTTCCAATTCACAGTCAGTTGTTCTATTTTCTGCTCTAGCAATACTTGTGAGGCATAAACCTGGAAATAATTTCCAAGCTGTTGAAATGATACATAGATACACATGCTTGTTACAAACCAGCATATGTAAATTTGTTTTGGAATAAGTAAATTATTATCTTATTAGTTAATGTGTTGATGTTTGTTTTGAGCTCTATGGTTTGCTTGAAAGTGGAACTTGTGAAAATAGGACTTGAGACCTGAGGTGTTGTGGCATCTTTACAGTGTGTGTGACGGGTCTGTTATCTCGGCCGGATGCTGTTGGTCATGTCTTCTGTCTTTTGCTCACAGTAGACTCTCTCCTTGGTGTTTTGGATCATGAACACCCACCTTCTGCACACCTCTCCTGCAGCCTCTGCAGCCTGGCCAGGGCACATCTCTCAGTCTCCAGGATTATCACAAGTCTGGGGACACTGCTTATGTTAATTTCTCTTCCATTTAGTTCTCAAACCACTCAGGAAAGACAAATCATCCCTCTAGCCAAAGCCCATAGCACATCCTCTGCATCCCCCTCAAAATCAAAATAGATTGGAGTAGTTACAGAAATGGGCAACATTTGGAAACACATAATAGTGTGGTATCTTCCTGGCATTGAGTTGGGATCAGCAGGCTCTTGTTTTGTGAGCTTTTTTCTTTATTTCAGCAGGCTCAAGGTTGTACAAGTAGCAATCCCAGCTCTAGCTAGGGCAGCCATTCTAGAGCTGACCACTCCAGCACCCGTGTCCCTGCTCACCTTTGGGCTGCTGGGATTTGCTTCTCTCTCTTGCAAACTTGCCTGTAGTTTTAGAAGGATACCTGATTATTTTGGACATGCTCTGTCACTCCCAAGTGTCTGTGATAAAGGATGCTTCAGTTGCTTTTGTGTCTCTGCTAAAAACAGAAGTACTCTTGGTTTTTCATGCTGGCTAAAAACTGTTTTCCTCTCCAAGGAGCTTGAGCAATCAGCAAGGGAGCAAGACAAGGAATCCGACAAGCAGCTTCTACTTCAGGAAGTGGAGAACCACAAAAAACAGATGCTCAGGTAGGCAGGGCAGCCTGCTGCCACCTCTGCTGGTCCCTTGCTGGCCATGAGGCTTGTACATGTGTTTCCCTAATAAGCCTGGCCTAATGGCGATATAGTGGTGTTGTTAACACACACAGGCTGAAAGTTCTCTAGGTCAGTGAGTCTCAAATGGAGGAGAGAAGTGGGATAAGGAGAGTCCGCACAGACAGTTGGAGCTGTGTGTGCTTACAATGCTCGCGTTGTTTATGTGTCTGTATAACCGCCCTTATACTGTACTGTACATATTTGAGCATTTTAAAATGTTGTAGGTGTGAGAGATTTGTCTGTGTGCCACTTTGTGAGACCCGGGGTGAAACAGCTCATCAGGCCTGTACACAAGCACCTCTTCGCTTTGAGCCCTCTCCATGACCTGGGTTCTGTTGTTGGCTTATTTTTTCGGACAGGGTCTCTTGTATTCAAACTCAATGTGTAGCTGAAGATGACCTTGAATTTCTGAACCTCCTGTTTCTGCTTCCCAGGTGCTGGGGTACAGGCCTGTGCTGCGCCATGCTGCTGTGGTGCTGGGATGAAAGCCAGGACTTTGTGCATGCTAGGCAAGCACTGTATCGACGGAGCTACACCCCACACCCACATTTTATGTATTTGAAAACAAAAATGTGCTTACTTTTGGGGGCTGGAGAGATGGCTCAGTGGTTTCAATGTGTACTGCTCTTCCAGAGGATCTGAGTTCAGATCCTAGCACCCACGTTGGCTTACGGCTACCTGGAGCTGTAACTCCAGCTCCAGGGGCTCTGATGGCCCTCACTTCCACAGGCACTTGCACTTACGTGCTTACATACACAGACAACACACACACGCACACACACAGAGATGAAATAATAAAAACTAAACTTTAACAATTACTACTTTTATAATACAGGGTGAATTTTATTCAAGAATAATTGGTATGAGAAAAGCTCACTGAAAGTAAGCCTCCTCAAGATAGACCAAAATTTAGCTTTCAGTATGGCTTTATCTGAATAAATGACACATAGAAATGCAAATAAGTTTATGTTAGAATTGAGATTTCAGTGACATGGTAACTGTGTGCTGATCTTTGATTATAAAGTCGTATATACCATTTCTTAATCTCTAATTCAGGGAATATAACTCTTTTAACAATGTCTGGCAATATGAATTACTGTTTCTCCTTTCAGGTTTGACTTTTGTACCATAACCCAAAAGGGTCCTGTTATTGCAAACATACCTAGGCCCCTAGTATTAAAGGCAATCTCTGTGGTCACTACCGTGTCAGAAATCCCATAGGTTTTCCTTTGTCACAGCTATTTGTGGTGTCATTATTCTCCAGCCACAGTCTCATTAACAGCAGCTGTGTTCATACCACTCAGGTTTCAGGAGAGACTGCCAAAGACATGGGAGTGAATGGTGTAAGTGTTCCTGGCTCATTAGAATGGCTTTTTATGCCACCAAGGGTTCTCATCATAAGATGAACCCATTAGGAGTGTGTGTGTGTGGTGTGTGTGTGTGTCTGTGCAAGGTAGTAAGTTAAATGAAACACTGTCAGCTTAATGTGGTTGTAAAACAAAGCATGGCTGTGTCTGGTGTGGCATTGAAAGTTTGAGGAAAGAAAGTAGGAAATGTTGGAGCAGCAGGTATGTTTGCCGGGTTACCGGGTTTGTCATACTGTATAGTAATTGCTTACTTTTCTCCCTAATAAACGTGAGTTCCTTGAAGACAGGCACTCGGTCAGCTTTGCGAGGAGTTTGCAGATGTAAACGATTGTCTGAAATGGCAGGTGTGGCATGGGCTGGCAGGTGCTGTGCTGGCATCTGGAGGCCCATCTGAAGATTGCCTTTAGTCGCAGCTCTCGGGAGGTGGAGACAGGAGGATCTCTGTGGATTCAAGGCCAGGCTGGTCTACACAGTGAGTGCCAGGACTAAACAGAGATCCCTGTCTCAAAAAAAAAAAAAAAAAAAAAAGGATGGAAGGAGAACATTGACTCCGCAAAATTGTCCTCTGATCTACACACACACACACTGTGGCATGCATCGCCCACCCCAGTCATACACACACATAATTTGTTTTTTTTTTTTTTTTAAAGAAAGCCAATCTAATGGTTAAGTGCTCAGTTCTGTCCAGGGCTTGGCCTGGTTGAGTTCAGCTGGCTGTGTGACCGCTCCAGAGCATGGTTTGATTGTTAGAGGGATGTAGTTAGCATCTTTGTCAGTGAAGAACGGATCGCAGCCTCAAGCAGTACTTGCATTTGAGCATCACCTGCAAAGGAGTGGGTGAAAATGGGAACAGGCCAGTCAGGGCCCTGGGATCTGTGCAGTGCTTAGGATGGTGCCAAATAGACAAAAATCAGCAAGCCGCAGAGGAAGATTGAGGGATTTGGGTTTGTGTGGCTCTAATCCCTCCAACTGCCCCTATGGGAGAAATGGTGGTTCCAGCGGAGGAGGAATGCTGAGTCATGTCCTCAGGAGCAACACCCAGACATTAAAGCCGCTGTGGGTCTATGTCTAGCAGAGTGCCATGGCTCTGCTCTCCCAGCTGCTAGCAGGAGAGCAATAGTGACGGAATGTTCTGGAGACATCTTTCAGAGATTCAGAGGACGGATGCTAGGATCTGTGCTAACGCAGTGACCAGGGCTACAGAGAAGAGGGAGTGGTGGGAGGTGAGGTGAACCCTGGGTCTCACCCAGGGGGTGAACTCGTTTGACCACACAGCCTGGTGGAGCTGCCAGGACCTCATGTGTGACTTGTCTTCCTCTAGCAACCAGACCTCATGGCGGAAAGCCAACCTTACCTGCAAAATTGCCATTGACAACCTGGAGAAAGCAGAACTTCTGCAGAGAGGAGACTCCTTGAGGCAAAGGTACCATCTTTTTATCCTCTGGGCTCTGATAACACAGCATCGAAGTACTATGTGGCGGCCTTTATTTTCGAAACGTTTGTACTTTATGTTATTGAATGAGTTTTTTTTTTTTTTTTTTTTGAGACTGGGTCTCACACGTCCCAGGGTGGTCTCACACCTGTGTGCTCTTACAGGTGTGAACCACCACACCAAGTTTCTGCAGTTCTGGAGATCCCGCCAAGGGCTCTGTGTACACTAGGCAAGCACTCTACCAGCCAGGTTACATTCCCCGCCCTGACTAAACTCGGCTTTTGTTTTGTTTTGTTTTCATTTGGTTGTCGGGTTTTTGTATGTTTTATGTAGGAGTAGGGTTTTGAACCTAGGGCTTCATGCATGAGGGGCACATGCTGTACCATTGAGCCTTTCCAGCCTTCCTATCCCAGTCCTCCCTGATTATTTTTAAAAGACTTTCATTTAACGACGCATGTGTAGTATTTATGGTATTAACCGGCCCTGTTGGTGTGTTTGCGTTTCTGCCTTTTCAGTAGTGTATGAAATGCCTCTAGGCCAGCTCTGTCTGGTTCCTTTGAAGAAGGAGTTTTCTGGGAGTGAACAAACATTTCTGAGTCTCTCCATATGTAGTACACGCTGCTTTACAGACAGCCACAGCCTGGCTTCCATTCCTCCTGGCCTACATTCTTGAGCCTAGCGTACATCCTTAGCCATACTGGCCAACGTTTTAGAAAGGTGTGAACAGGGTGCTGGTGGTACACGCCTTTAATCCCAGCGCTCAGGAGGCAGAGGCAGGCAGATCTCTGAGTTCGGGGCCAGCCTGATCTATAGAGTGAGTTCCAGGACGTCAGGACAGCCAGGGTTACACAGAGAAACTGTTTCTCGGGGAAAAAAGAAAGAAAGAAAGAGAGAGAGAGAGAAAGAAATGTGTGCTAGCTGGCTGTGTTACCGCACACCTGTCATCCAGCACTTGGGGGTGGCCGAGGCGAGGACATTGTGCCTTCTAGGCCAGGCTGAGCTACATTTGGAGACCTCCATCTCAAAGCACAAACAGAAGAAGTACTAATGCAATAAGTTTAAAATGGTGCTTTTTGCCAGCTAGGCTTTTGTTACTTTTGCTGCTTCCTCTGAACTTGCAGGAAAACTACCAAAGAGAGTTTGGCCCAGACATCCAGCAACATCACAGAGAGCCTCATGGGGATCAGCAGGATGATGTCACAGCAGGTGCAACAGAGCGAAGAGGCTATGCAGACTCTAGGTAAGGAGGAGGACACTGCTCTAGAACGCACGCCCTTGCCTCTCTGTGCACTTCTCCGGCTCTTCCCAGCTGTAGCTTCCTGAGACAGCTTGGTCCTTCCCAGGGAGGTGTGCTGTTCCTCCTCTGCTGTCAGTTGTGCAGCTGTGCTAGACACGCCGTGCGCCATCAGTGCCTCCTGAAGGAAGCATTGCTAGGCTCACAGGAGAGTGGAGCCGGCCAGCCTCTCTGGAGATGGTGTCGGCAGTGCTCGCAGGGGGTCTGGGAGTCTGGTTTGCAGCATGGGCTCATGGTCTAGGCAGGTTTGGGAATTAGGGCCACTGGTAAGACCATTACTGAGTTCCTTTTAAATGTAGCAGCTGGTGGCCACAGAGGAGGCTGTTTGAGACCATGGCATTCTTGTCAAGTGCCTTCTCACCATGGAGAATTTGTCCTTTGTAGAGAATTTACCCCTTTAGGGCCCTTCAGTGTAGGGAACAGAAGAAGAGTTTTCTCTCCACAAGACTTCATATCAACCAAGGTAGACAGTGAGGTTTGGTAAATTCTTGAACCTACCGCCATGTTCTCATGGCTGTCACTCACAGCCACCTTGTTTCATTTCTACCCTCAGTTCATCCTCTGTCCCACACATCATCCAGGAAAGTAGCTAAAAGCTGATAATAAAGCGCTAGAGAGATGGCTCAGTGGTTAAAAGCAGGAACTGTTCCTCAAGAGGACCCAAGTTCAGTATTTAGCACCCAAGTCAGGCAGCTTTCAACTGCTTATAGCTCTACAGACATCTGCACTCACATGTGTATATCCACCCAGATACGCACATAATTAACAATAATAAAAATAAATCTCACCTCCCACACCCAACCCCCAGCTCTGGCGCTGGCCTTGTTGGCAGCCATGGTGTCCGGGTGGTGCATTCTGAACCAGGCTCCTCTTCTCTTGCAGTCAGCTCCTCACGGACTCTCCTGGATGCAAACGAAGAGTTTAAGTCAATGTCAGGGACCATCCAGCTGGGCCGGAAGCTTATCACAAAATATAACCGCCGAGAACTAACGGACAAACTTCTCATCTTCCTTGCCCTGGCCCTGTTCCTTGCTACGGTCCTCTATATTGTGAAAAAGCGCCTCTTTCCATTTTTGTAAATGAGAGCTGCCAGCTGGGGCCCTCTGCACTCCTGCCTCAGGACCGGCGGCTCTCCAGGACTGGCCAGGCTACCAGACTGGGCCTCCCCTCTCCCTCAGGGGCTCAGTGAACCCAGTGGAGGGGAACACAGCAGCCCAGCTTCCTGCAAGAGTCTGCTTGGAAAGGCCGTGTGGAAAAGAGGAAATGAAACCTCCAGGACAGAGTGGTAGCACTGTGGCTGCCGCACGGAGCACTTCAACCCTGGGACCTGATGCACCTCCTCTCTCCATGTCCCCAGGCATAAGTCCTAGATCTGGTGGAGGGGGGGTGACGGCAGCTCGTGGCTGTTCCCTGAATAAATCTCACTTATTACATGGAGTGAGAAATGCTGAATTTTATAAGAGATCTCTGGGAGTGTTGCATGCCTCATCGTGTTGATTCCTAGGACACGAAGGTAGATTATTCAACAAGGAGTTAGTGAGGCTCAATGCGTAAGAGCACTTGCTGTTCTTCCAGAAGGCCTGGGGTTCAGTCCCCAGCACCCACACGGCAGCTCACAACCACCTCTAACTCCAGTTCCAGGGCATCTGATGCTGTGTGTAGGAACAGGCACATAGTATACATACATGCAGGCAAGCACTCACCCATACGTTGCTCTTTTAATTTATTGAGGGTGAGATGGCTCAGCTGGTAGAGGCACTTGCCGATACATCTGATGACCTGAGTTTCACCTGCAGGCCCACAAGTCGGGGGAAACCAGTTCCAGGAAGTCGCGTGGCAGCTGTGGTTTGTGTTGTGTCTGCACACACACAAATAAATAAAAGACAACAATGGTGGCACAGCTGCCACAGGCTGATCCCCAGACACTGCCAGATATTACATACTCAGCTGTGACGCTCACACGCTCCCCCCAGCAGTAGGGAGGTGTCAGCAAGGGGAAGTACAGATAGCCGCCACCAGTGCAGCCCACGGTGTTCAAAGTGCCGAGACAGGTCTTCCTCCCCCAAGCCACTGCAGTGACTGAGGACTCACCCCCTTTTCTCTAGTTCAGACTAAGTGTGACAGCGAGAAGCCGGTACCACTGACACCCAGCTGTGCCCAGTTCTGCTGAAGCCCCAGGTACAGGCTCCTAGCTGGGCCAGCCCTGCAGGTGCCATGTCCCCCGTCCTGTCAGCTGGTCTTGTCCTTGGGGTTTTGTCTGCATTGCTCATAGCCCTGGAGAGCCCGGAAGGCAGAGAATGAGTGGAAGAGCACAGGCCTTGAACTGGGAATGTTCAAACCAAGTGGCCTCAAGCAGTTTACCTTATGTTGCTGTCAGTTTCCCCATCCACACAGTGAAAGTGATTGTAGTGAGAATTTTGGTTTTTTTTAAAAACCCCGTGATGCTGTGTGAATTTTTTTTTTGGTTGTTGTTTTGTTTTGTTTGAATCCCAGGTGTGGAATATGGGGTTGCTTCGGATTGTCCGAATGCTCTAGGAGGGGTGGGATTCTCACCAGCTACAGATAGTTTATGTTTGAAATTCTGGGGACTCTTGAGAGGGTATAAATGTAGGATGCCCTAGAGGGCCTGTGGCAGGCTCCAGTTCCGCCTGCAGCTGCTTTTACT
Source organism: Meriones unguiculatus (assembly GCF_030254825.1). Lineage (NCBI taxonomy): Eukaryota > Metazoa > Chordata > Mammalia > Rodentia > Muridae > Meriones > Meriones unguiculatus. The sequence goes on from NC_083359.1 coordinate 37,631,981, forward strand.
ATTGCTGGATTGCTGGTTGCTGGTTGGAGATATTCTGATGATGAAGATTGGACTTGACCCAAGGATCTTGGTAGCCAAAACAGCAGAAAGTAGACTAGAGAAGTCTATGCCCCCTTTCCGAAACTCTAACCTTTCTCGCCTCCGTAGAGTTAGGACATCGGAAGGGATTGGGGTGGAGAAGGGTGGTAAATCCAGGAACCCAATAAGGTAGCCAAAAAGCCCGGTTACAAGTGATGGTCCAGATAGGTCTGGTTTGTATGAAAGGGAAATAGGAAGTAGCAGGTGTAGCTCCCCCATTCCTAGGTCCAGCTTCTCAAATGCTGGGAACCCTGAACCCTGGGGGGTCCCACAGCAACAGCAGAAGGCCCTCCTCAGAAGCTGCCAGGGAAAGCGGTTCTGTTGAGACCGGTGTGAACAGCAGATAGCAAGAATCAAAGCCTCCGCTGGGAAGGGGCAGGTCATCTTGGGACTAAGTATGTGGCATTGGCTGTATGCATCAGACTGACTTAGTCAATACCATGCTAGTGGAGAGGTGTGTGTGTGTGTGCATCACAGTGCATGGCGGAAGCTACCAATCCAGCGGTACAGAGTCCTACACGCTAGCCCTGAACAGCCAGTCTGATGGCTGGGAGGACTCCTAAGGGTATAGCGGGCGGGCTGAGTAGGCAGAGAACACATGCTGGGCAGACCCATGGTTCCCTCATGGGCAGTGTGGGACAGAACATGAGTGTCCACTAAGGATGCTGTGCAACTAAAAGCCCATGTATGAACCGTTCAGTTCCGGAATTTTCCATTCTATATGGTTTGTAAAGGAACTACCCCCCCACACACACAAACACATACATTCTTAAACAATTCTTAGCCTCCAAAGGCACTTGGTGAGATTACACACACAAATAGTCTCACTGAGCTGAGCGAAGCAGTGATGGGAATTCCCACTCGGATTCCAGCTGTGAGAACAGCAGGTGGATGCTATCAAGCAGGGATTTTCTTGTCTTAACATTTCTCTTTACTCTTCCACTAATTGTCAACATCCTCACAATATGGAAATGTATGGGTTCCGCACTCCCTAAAAATCCTCCCTTTGGCACTTTATCCTTTTACTTGTCTCCTGAAAAATACAGACTGATTTGACCTATTTATACGAGTCACGAGGAAGCCATCCGCAGCCTATCTCTTCCTAGTTAGCTGCACAGAAAGCGGCCTTCCACACTCAGCCATGAGGGGGCAGTGTCCACACTTCCTCCATTCTCTGTAGGAGCAGTGACTGAAATGCTGTGCCGCCTACGTTTAAAAGGGAAGGGTGAAAAAAAAAAACGACAACAAAATATGTGCAGTCTCTGTGTGCTTTGGGTGTCCATAAGTTCCCTTACTATCTGAGTATCCAACAAGGCAAGCTCATATACTACATTTTGATTGGCCAGTGGTAGTGGAGTTAAAAATCCAGAGCAGCCTCTTCAAGGGAACATTCAAGAGGCATTTGCTGAGCGCCTACTGTATGCCCAGCGTGTGTCACAGAGCTGTAGTGTGTGGGCGAGGCGAACAGATGATAAACGATGTCCATTTGAAATATGTCATTCATCATGTCAGAAAATGCAGTAGGTTTTCTGTATCCTTGGGTTTCTCAGTCTACAGATTCCACCAACTTTACATTTCAAAAAGAAAAGTGGTATAGAGTTTACTTGTCTGTCATTATCCCCTGGATGGTGCAGTGTAACAAGTATTTTTCCAGCATTCACACTGCTTAGGAAGGAGGAACCGTGAGTGTGCAGGGCCCTGAGTGTGCCCGGAACATGGACCCACCTAAGGCGTGTCTAGGTGGAGGAGAGAGGGCTTGGTACAAAGCTTGGTCATGGCCTGGGTGTGGGGGCACACACCTTTAAATCCCAGCACTCGGGAGGCAGTGCCCACCAGCCTGGTCACATGCGGAGTTCCCTGCCAGGCAGGGTTGCGTGCTTGACAACTGATGGAAGAGGGGTTAGTCCCGCAGGCCCTGGGAAAGCCTAACCAGCTCTCAGGTGGCACTACCTTGGTTTTCTCCCACTTCTCTGTCAACCCTCTTTCTCTTTCTGTTATTCATTTTCTCAACACCCTAAATGTTCACTTGGATCCTGCGCTCTCTGCTTTCCCCTGCAGTCTCTCAGAGCCGAGGACCATGCAGCCACAGCTTTGGTCATCTTTCCAGAGTGCCAACAGTCCCAGACAGCACAGCCTCCTCGGGAGCTTAGGACCACAGCCACCCCCACCCCTGTGTGCTCCTCTGCTCCATACCTAGCCCTTCCCCAGGCTCTGTCTTCCCTAACACACTTCTTCCTAGATCCGGTTAAGACTAAGGGTATGTCATCCCGAAATATGAGTCTGTGAGAACAGCTCAAGCTAGACTTTGTGGGGACTGGAGAGAGGACTCAGTTGTTGCTCTTGCAGAAGACCTGGCTTCAGTTCCCAGCACCCACATGACACCTCACAGCTCTCCATGACTCCAAGGGTCCGAAGCTTCTGACTTCCATCGTCAACAGGCACTTAATATACACACAGGCCAGATCCTCAGACACATTAGAGAAGCCCTTTTTCAAAACATTGTTTGTTTTCACATGAGGTCTCTCTATGTACCTGGAACTCATACTGTAGACCAGGCTGGCCTCGAACTCAGAGGTCTGCCTGCCTCTGTCTCCCAAGTGCTGGGATTAAAGCATGCGCTACCATGCCTGGCACTCTTAAAAAAATGAAAGATTGACTGTTCTGGCATATATTGAGCTGTCAGTGCTGAAAGACACCGGCTCAGGAGACCCTGAAAGCTTCATAAAGGAAAACTACATCAGTCCATGTCTCTGGCAGAGGGCTGCTGCAGACACCTGACTCCCTGAGCGTGGCATTATCTTCGTAAAACAACCAAAAGTCACTGTCCATTCCCTGCCTCCCCCTCCAACCTCCTCCTCAAGTAGCTCAGAGGCTGGAGAAACGTTCACCATCTTGTTCCGCAGGCCTTTCCTGTGCACGTACGTAAGTAGGTACAGTTTTCCTCCTGTCACTCTGTTCTAATTTAATTGCTGGACAGTGGGAGTGTTGGAGGACAGTTGCATTCTCCTTCACCGCTGTCCCTTCTCCCTTCACCCACCCTATCTTCCTGAAGCCTTGTACCACACTAGGAAGCAAGACTGCTTTATTCTTACCGAACCAGCCATTTGGGATCTATTGTGTTGTTGGGTGCTGGTGACCTCTAAGGCCCAGTGGTAGATTCTGCAGTGGGATTCAACTTAAAGGCGCTTTAAAGGAATAAAGATTTTTAAAGGATTTTTAGCGGTCTTTTTCAAGACATGGTTTCTCTGTGTAGCCCTGGCTACACAGAGAACTCACTCTGGAACTCACTCTGTCGGCCAGGCTGGCCTCGAACGTAGTGATCCGCCTGCCTCTGCCTCCTAAGTGCTGGGACTGAAGGTGTGTGCCACTGTACCTGGCTTAAAGACTTTTTTTTTTTTTTTAAACCAGCAATAATTACTTTTTCTTCCTGGGTTAACACTGGTCTTCCCTGGGACAATGGTGGTCTTCCCTGGGCCTCTGCTCACAGCTTTGCCCAAGCTGCGCTTGAGCAAGGACAGAATAAAAATAGCCGTAGCTATCTAAGAGATAGACGGTCTGACGGGTGCTGTCAGGGATGAAGGGCTGCAGCCTGGGGCTGAAGGGGGGGTTGTCACCTCATTGTCCTTGCAGCCTCCAACGGTGGGCTCAGGCTACACAAGATGCCTAGGGACCCACAGCACAGGGCATGATGCTCACGCCCCTGGCTCTTTAAGTGGGCCATGGTGGCATGGTCAGGGAGACTTGAGTCCTAATTGTACTCTCCCTGGCCTGTGCCCCATGGCTAAGGCACCACCCTCTGTGCTGTGGTTTCCTTGGCTGTGACTCGGGCACCTCTAGACAGTACCAGTGCCCCAGAGGTCCTGGGAGGGTCACAGTACAACAGCCGCATAGGTCAGCCACACACAAGTTGTGTGTGCAGAAACTCTTATGGTTACCACCAAGTGAAAGCAAGGGGCTTCGTTCCCCTTTCTCATTCTGAGTGAGATGTGCTTAGATAAAGAGCAAGATGCTGGGGTTGGAGAGGAATCCTAACCAGGTGTAAGGTGTAATCTTGGCTTTCCACTCAACTGGACCTGGTATCAACTAAGATGTCTCTGGGTGAGCCTGCGAGGGGAGTTCTTGGGGAAGGAGTTACTGAGGTGGGGACACACTGTAGCATATAACCTTGTGGGAGTCACTCAGATATAAAGGCATCTGAGAGGAATGCTGTGCTCTTTTGCCCAGCCACTCACCTCCTTGCTGGTAAGAGCATCTGTCCTGTTGCTGCTGCTGCTGCTGCTGCTGCTGCTGCTATTGCTGCCAAATTCCTTCATTGACATCAGAACCCAGTTTCTTCAGCCTCCAACACAGACTGGAGACCAGGGGCTCTCTAGGAATCCTCCTGGCTTCAGCACCGTGTTGGTCCTTCTGAGGCGCTCAGCCTTGTGAACTCAGCAACTTCCAGACTCTCAGCCTCTCCAGGGTACAGACAGCCATTGTGGGACTACACAGCCTATATTGTGGAATCCAAAGGGCCTCTAAGAACATATATTCGACCTAATAGTTCTGTTCCTCAAAGTTCCTGACTGATACACCTAGAATAGGGTAGACCTTTTTGAGTGAAAGGGCCTATGCCAAGCAGCCAACCATACGCTGGTTATCCTCATTCTGCTGGAGGGGAATGGGTAAAATTCATAACTGCTGTATGTGAAGTTCTCTTTTCATTCTGAATCTCCAACCTTTCTCTTCTCCTTCCACTGTGATCTTGTTTGCTGCCAGGAAATCCCTAGAGAAAGTGAATCCACAGACTAGCAATTTAATAGGGACTGAAATGTGGGCTAATGGTCAGTCAGCTTTCATTGGAGGCTTTATTGATATAACTTCCCCCCAAAAAACCAGAAGAATGCTCCCAACCAAAGCCTCATAATCTCAAACGAAGGCTCCTGGCACCTATAAAAGATGTTTCCCTGGTGTATTAGGATTCTCTAGAGGAAAGACTTATAGAAGATATATATTCTATTCTATTAGATATTATATATAGTGTTATGATGAATATTATATATGCATATGTGTGTTTATATATGTATGTGTATAAACGTGTATGTGTATATATACACATATACACAGGGAAAAAGGATAGATGTATATAAAGAGAGAGAGAAAGGAAGAAAGAGGATGTATTAGAATGATTTACCAACTGTGGTCCTACTAATCCAACGATGACTGTCTATGAATTGAAAGTCCAAGAATCCAGAGGTTGTTAGTCCACAAGGCTTGATGCCCTAGCTGGTCAAGGCTAGATGCCTCAGCTGGTCTTCAGAATCCTGAAGTAGGCTCTAATGCTAGTGAAGGAACAAACTTGCTAACAAGGCAAGAGCAAGCAAAAACCTCTATGACCTTCCAGCAGAAGGCATGGCCCAGATTAGAGACAGGTCTTCCCACCTCAGAGATCTGGATTCAGAGTGGATCTTTACACTTCAAATTAAGCAAAAATCCCTAACAGGTGTGCCCCAATTTGGGGTTTTAGTTCATCCCAGATGTAGTCAAGTTGACAACCAGGAAGAGCCATCACATCTGGCCACCTCTACCTCTACCCTGAGATGGGTTGGCAAGTAGGTGTGCCAAGCTCCTGAGTGGCTCCTCCCATCCATCCTGCTCTCGGTGGGTGTGCAGCTGGGGGACACTGCTGAGTCCTAAAGGCAGAAGAGGGCAGTCACACTTGCTTTTCAGGACCAACAGCCCGGCTGACTTACACCAAACAAATACATTAAAGGATAGAAAGTGCCCTATGGTCTCCCAAGACCTGGTGAGTCCAAAGGGACATCTTTGTGCCACTTAGAAATGGTGAGTAGCAGTCAAGATGAATGAGTAGCTGCGGGCTGGCAGAAAATTATGAAAATTTCTGTATTGCTGCAAGTGGTCTCCAGATTCAGCCCCATTAGAATTCCAGGGGAAAATTTGCACAGATCTGGAAACAAAAACCCTAAAGTTTATGTGGAAACACAAAAGATATCTCCAAATAGCAAAGCACTGGAAACTGAGTCCATATTTCACACTCTGCACACACACACACACACACACACACAATTACAAATGGACCAACGCCTTTAATGAAAGAGTTCAAATGACAAACCTGCTGGGAGAAAACATTTTTAAGGTACAGGCAAGAGTCTTCCGGAGGGGTCTGGCAGCACCAGAACCAACTCCTGGAATTGGCAGGCAAGAGGCCATGGAATCAAAAGCCTTTTTTGCAGCAAAGGAAACAGTTACTGGAGTGAAGAGAGAGCTTACAGAACCACAGAAAGCCTTTGTCAATTTCACTTCACACAAGGAGCAAATATGTAGATATATAAAGAACTGTGAAAATTAAGCATCAGAAAACCCCCAAATCATCTAGCCAGTATGGACGGTTCTCAAAAAAAAAAAAAAAAAAAAATCACAGATGGCCAATAAAGATTCTTTAAGGCACTCAACATTTTTAGCCAAATGAGAGCTGGAGAGGTAGATGACCCCGGGTAAAAGCACTGGCTGCTCTGCCGGAAGACCCACAATTGTGTTCCAGCACCCGTGTGGCAGCTTACAGCCATCTGTAACTCTGGTTCTAAGGGACAGGCACATTGCATACAGACACGAGCATCCAACTGCATAAAATTTAAATTTAAAAAGGGGGAAATAAGCAAGCAAACAATAACCAAACGCTGGCAGAGATTTCTTACATGTTGCTGGGGGAGCGTGAACTGTGGCACTCTCTCAAAAAACTACCCATATGCCAGGAGTGCTGGCGCATGCCTTTGATCCCAGGGCCTTGTTTGTTCATGCTAGGCAGGGTCCCCTATCATTTGGCTACACTACCAGCCACCTTTTCATTTATTGTTTTTTTGTTTTTGTTTTTGTTTTCTTTTTCCTTTTTTGAAACAGGGTCTTTCCTGGGCTAGGCTAGAACTTTCTATGTAGCCCAGGCTACCTTGAACTCAGAATCTCCTGTCTCCATCTCCTAAATGCTGGGATTACAGGTGTGAGCCACTGTGCTGGGCCCAGTCCCTGTTCACATAGCAACATCCACAGTGCAAAGGCCTTTAAATACAGTAGTGTGGCATTTGCTGAGGAGCTGCTCGGCATGGCCTCCACAAATAATCTCTGGGTGATGTCCAACGTTGGGCGTGGTATCTTGTGTTGGGATGGTAGATAGTATTTTTTTCCTGAACTTCAAAAAATGTATGTGTATGAGTGTTTTGCCTGCATGTATGATGGGCATTACATGCATGCAGCGCCCAAGGAGGCCAGAAGAGGGCAGCAGGTCCCTTCAAACTGGAGTTATAGGTGGTTGTCGGATACCCTGTGGGTGCTGGGAACCCATCTCCACTGCCAGAGTAGCTGGCGCTCTTAACTGCTGTGCCATCTTCACACACTCCTTCCGGAACAGTCTTGGATGCACGTTTAGTTGACGAAACCCAGGAATATGGATGTGAACAAAAGGGACCAACACTTCATAATCCTACTAATGCAAGAGAGCTGACTAGTCCGTCCCATGCACAGCCAGTACATGATAGACAATGTCGACATTTTTTTTTTCTGCACTAAATCTAACTGGACTAGAACCTTCTGGAGTGGCCCCGGGTTGAAGGGAAAGCTGTGGGAGCTTGGGCAGCAGTGGGACCAGGCCTAGCTCAGGGTCCTGACCTTAGGACTCTCTCCTGCCCACCCCATCTCGGCTTTATCTTTTCTGCTAGGATTTGAGAGTTGGAGCTCTCTTCCAGCTGAGTAAGGTACACGCTAGTGAAAGACCCAAGGAGGCAAGAACCAGAACCTCCAGGCCACACTGAGTACTCTGAGATCCAATGTGCTGTCACCCCCTACATGGAGAACTACTTACCAAATCGCCTTCTCTTTGGGCTCCTTTTTCATATTACCCCAATCTGACCTTGGACGTCTTGCTGCAAAAGTCTCAAGAGTGTCTCCCAGGCTTGAAGCATGGGCTTATTTAAGGTGAAACCTAGTATTTCCCAGGACTGAGGAGAGCGAGAAGGGCGAGAAGCCATAGCTGACATGAACATGTTTGTTTAGTTCTACGTAAAAATTAGACATTTGATGCCACAGGGTGTAGAATAGTTTCAATTTTCAGAACTGATCAATGTTTTTGTTTTATAACTGTCACTTCTGAGAATGCCGTTTTGCATAAATACGGTTACCATTGGCAGATGTATGTTTAGGGCCATTCCGGAACTTACTGGAAATTCTAACGCCAAGGCAAAATTCAATGAATGACTTTTAAGATTTACTTTTTTTTTTTTTAACGTATGTGTATTTGCGTTTGTGCGTGTGCATCTGTGTGAGTCTACATGAGTCACTTGTACACAGGTGCCTGCAGAAGCCAGAAAACGGGGTCGACTCCCTGGAGTTGGAGGTTTGGCCGTTGTGATCTGACAGATATGGGTGCTGTCAATCAAACTCGGGGTCTTCTGCAAGAGCATCACATACTCTTAACTGCTGCTCATGGGAATTACTTAAAAAAAAATCAAATTCATCAGTAATGCAAACAGCTATTTTTAAGATCAAGCAAACAAGCCAACCAAAGACAGGCTAGTTCGGGGCTGGTGTGTTGAGGAGTGGTGCGGAAAGACCCCGAAAGTCTTCGTTTCCCCCCAGTTACACCTTACTGGTTCTGCAACGGCAGAAAACTTTGTTTGTACAGTAAATACATTGTGGCTTGCAGCATACAGTGGTTCTGAGTCTGAGCTGGGGTGGTTCAAGCAGCGTTTGTTGGCATTTCACGGGATGCCCACACGGTACAATGCAGAGCACATATGTTGTGTGCTCAGAAAGAGGGCAGAGTCCCGAGGTGCTTTAGGGGTGTGGGCTGCCAGAAACAGCCCAGATTTGGTGACGCATTTGACTTTGAATCGACTTTTGTTCATTTAGCATTCAGAAACCTTTTTATTGTTGTCAAGTTTTTCATGATCCCATTTTCAGTGACCTCATGTGGGGATGTGGCCCAATTTAAAGAGCTGAGTGAATGCTGGGTAACTGAGATGCTCAAGATTCAACTTCCCCTTGGGTATTTGCCCTCCCAAATTGAAAAGGTATTTCCACACCAACTCCTCTGCATGAATGTTTATAGAAGTCGTGACAGCCTGCCCCAGTGAGCTGGTGACCAAACACGCTCTGGGGTACGCGCAGAGTACAGCTCAGCAGAGTAAAGAGGATCCGGAGAGCATCAGAAAGATGCTCAACACCTGAAAAGCATCAGCCATGACACTTCTCCCCAGACATAGCCCCTGACGTGGAGAGCAGACTGGTACCTGGCAGGAGACAGCAGCGAGGACCTGACTGCAGAGGAGCAGCATGGCGGATCGCCTGTGTGATGCTGGCACGGGATAACATCCTTTTGTTGGTTTCTGTTTGTTGGTTGGTTAGTTCTGGTGCTGAGGATTGAACCCGCAGACTTGCGCTTGTTAAGAAAGCACTATGCTACTGCACTACCCCAGCCCTCCTTTGACTTTTTATTTGTGAGAAAGGGTCTCACTAAGGTGCCCAGAGTGACCGTGAGCTCCCTCTGTTGCTCAGGTAAGCCTCAGCCTCCCATTAGCTGGGATGGCAGGTGTGTGCGGCCACACCTGGCCTCATTTGCTTTTTTTTTTTTTTTTTTTTTTTTTTGAGACAGGGTTTCACCTTGTGGCTCTGTATGTCCTAGAACTCCATCTGTAGACCAGGCTGGCCTCAAACTCAGAGATCCTCCTGCCTCTGCCGCCTGAGTGCTGGGATCAAAGGTTGTGTGCTCCTCCACCACCACCCAGCCCTCAATTGCCTTTTGGTGCTGAATTACACCTGGAGTCATGTGTCACTTTGCAAGGTACAGTCTGACATTCATCCTTTTGCAAATGTCACAGAGTGTACTTACACAAAGGAAGACGGCTGAGATGCACGAGGTGATACAACCCCACGTAAGCACCCTGCTGTATGTGGTCTGACCCAAAGGTTGTGGGGAACTGTGGTACTCTGACTGAGAATGGCCCCAACAGGCTCATATAGTTGAATGCTTAGCCACCAGGGTGTGGAAATATTTCGGAAGGATTAGTTGTTGTGGCCTTGTTATCTGTCTGTCTCTGTCTGTCTCTCTCTCCCTGCTGCCTGTAGAGGTAAAGCTCTCAGCTCCAGCACCATGCCTGTCTAATTCCTGCCATGACGATTATGAATGAACCCTCTGAAACTGCAAGAAACCCCCAATAAAACAAAAAAATTAAAATTAAAAAAATAAGAAATTTAAAACTTTTTTCATTTTAAAAAACAACCCCCCCCAAAAAAAAAAAAAAACAAAACAAAAACAAAACCCAAGTCACCATGGAAGCTGTGGTGTGTCACGGTATGTCACACACATAGTACAGCCTTTTGCCCTTTACTTGCAAATGTTCACTGCACTGAGTCGTTGGTCTGTTCTGAGGCCCCCGGCTTCCGCTGCTCTGTCAATGCTGGATGCTCACAGGTCTCCTCTAGGATATCCTGTTGCCCGGTGTCGTGGGGATCCTGCCGCTTTGGACCTGCAGGTCTGGCCCCTTAACAAGCTCCAGCAGTTTGTAGATGGGGTACAGGTTGGGGTGGGCCAACGCAAAACCCTGGCTCTGGGCCTGGGTGGAAGCTGAGAACAGCCCACCAGTTCTCCTGTGCCTGTGCCACCAGGGCCAGCTCTCCCTAGTACCACAGCCGGTGAGGGACAGGGCCGGCTCTAGGCAGCCCTTGGACGTCCATATGGCTCCAGCATCCTAGAGCAGGGATGTCCACGTGGCCTTCGGTGGGAACACGGGCCATGAACATCGAAACAGCTCCCTGTTGCTGCAAAGGCCGTGGGACCCAGACATGGCCCTCAGAGGCAGCCTGGCCCCGGACATCACCTTGGCCACAGGTGGCAGTGCCAACCACTCACATCAGACTGTTCCTTACCACCCTCGAGTCTCCAGTTCTGCCTCTCCTCATAGTGCACAAACCATTTTGCTTCTCTCTCTCTCTCTCTCTCTCTCTCTCTCTCTCTCTCTCTCTCTCTCTCTCCCCCACCTCTCTACCGCATACTTGCCCGTAGTGGTGTTGCCTGTGGAGGGCAGGCCACTGGGTGGGCAGGTCTCTGGGTGTCTTCTGCTAGCCCACACTACTTGGCAGTGGGAGGGCCAGTTAAAGGCTGTGTGTGTGTGTGTGTGTGTGTGTGTGTGTGTGTGTGTGTGTATTGCCCAGGGGTTAAGAGCGCTTACTGCTTATACAGCTTTAGTTTTTTGTCAACTCAACACAAGCTAGAGCCACATAAGAGAAAACCTCAGCTGAGGGGTTGTTCCCACTAGATTGGCCTGCGGACACGTCAAGAGACATTTTCTTGACTAAGGACTGGAGGGCTCCGCTCACTGTTGACGGGTGGTCCTGCATTATAGAAGAAAGGCAGCTGAGTGAGCTACCAAGAGCAAGCCGGTAAGCCCCTTCCTCCCGGTCTCTGCTCCGGTTTCTGCCTCGATGTCCCTGCCATGAGCCCCTGCCTCGGGGATGATAAACTCTTTCGTTCACTAAGTTGTTCTTGCCCGTAGTGTTTATCAGAAAACAAACTAGAGCGCTTGTAGAGGACCTGACTTTAATTCCCAGCACCCGCATCTGTCACAACCACTATAACCCCAGCTCCAAGGGGATCCGGTATCTCTGTCCTCTGGGGGCGTCTGCACTCATGTGCACACACCTGCTCCCCCTCCTATATACACAATTACAATTTTAAAATCTTTAAAAAAAACCTTTTATTCAAAGTTTTTCTACTATATACTTTGTATATATACTATATACTGTATATTTTCCCCTCCCCCAGTTCTCCCAGATCCTTCCCGTCTCTCTACCTACCCAACTTTGTTTTCTCTCTCTTTAAAACAAATAGCAAACACACACAAAACCACAAAAATGAAAATATGAGTAAACAAACAAAAGACCCGTAAGACCAAAAAAAAAAAAAAAAAAAAAAAAAAAAAGCCCAAACAAAGCAAAATGGTCTGCAAAATCCCAATGGGTTCATTTAGTGGGCACAGGGCCTGCCCTGAGATGTGGTTAATATACCCAGTGAGACGCCATTGGAAAAACTGATTTTTTTTTTCTGCCAGCAGATATCAATAAAGCTTGCATAAAGCTTCTTGATTGGGGATAGGAAACCGTCCCCTTCCTCCTCTAAGTTCTGGGATCCCATCTGGCTGGAGTCTCTGTGGGCTTTGTGCCTGCTGCTGCCACGGTCTCTGTGCGTTCATATGTGAATCCACCCTGCCGTGTCTGGAGAGCACTGTTTCCTTGGTACTGTCATCGCCTCTGGCTGTTACCTCTTTCTTCCTCCTCTTCTTCCTGGATCTCTGAGGCCGGGAGGGGAGGAGTTTGATGGAGACATCCTATTTAGGACAGAGTGCCCGAAGTCTCACCCTCTGACCGCTTATGGGTCTCTGTATCAATTCCCATCTTCTGCAAGGTTTTCTGATGCTGGCTGAGCCAGACACGGATCGATGGGCAGAGCAGCGTGTCATTAGGAGTCTTTCAGGATAACTTCAGGTGACTATAAATAAATTTCTCAGCTGGATGCTGCTGTTTGCTTCCTCCCTGGCTGCTCAGGGCACAGGCCACATTCAGATAAGTGTCATTTGCCTCCAAAATCGTTCTTGTCCAGATCTCAAAGGCCTTCAATAGTACCCCACAGGTACCCTTAAGGGTTATATCTTCATGTTTCAGGACCCCATTTAGAAATCCATTACAGAAGAGGCCTTGCTTCCAACAGAAAGGGCCAGGCTTTCCCGAGCCCCTGTCCTGTGCAAGGCTGGGCGGGGCATGAACTCTCTTATGCTGGCTCAAACTTATGGTGGCACCGTGAATGGGGTGTCCCAAGTTCACTCTGTAGAAGGTGGGCTGGCTTGCCCAGTGGGTTAGTTTACTAGGTTCCAGTGACAAATGGGGACAAGGTGGCCAAGTGCGTATTCTCCCAGCTCTGGAGGCAGAAGCCAGAAGGACGTGTACAGGGCCGTGCGACCACCAAAGGCTGTGAGGGAGGGTCCTGCTTTCCCCTTCTAGTTGCATGTGGCTACCTTACAATCTCTATCTTCACACAGTCTCTCTTGAGTATCTCCTGCCTCACAGCTCCCTCTTTCACAAGGATACTCGACAATGGCTTTAAAGTCCCCAGGGGAGGGCAGGAGACTTCGTCTCGGTGTTCTTAACCACCTGTACAAAGACCATTTTCAAGAGAAGCCCACATTCACTGGCTCTAGGAATTTGACATGGATAATTCATTCCCCCCCCAACATTAGGCTTGGCTAAGGCAAGATGTGAACTCAGGCTGTGGAGGGAAGAGGGATGGTGGAGTTATGTATTGGAACTCCTAGAACCCCAGATATGAGCCCAGCAGAGCCAGTGTGGGCCCTCCACTCATAGCTTTTTTTTTCTTTTTTCTTTTTTTTTTAAGATAGGGACTCATGGGCTGGAGAGATGGCTCAGAGGTTAAGAGCACTGCCTACTTTTCCAGAGGTCCTGAGTTTAATTCCCAGCATCCACATGGTGGCTCACAACCATCTATAATGGGATCTGATGCCCTCTCCTGGCATGCAGGTGTACATGCAGAAAGATCACTCATAGATAGATAGATAGATAGATAGATAGATAGATAGATAGATAGATAAGATAGGGATTCATATAGCCCAGGCTAGCTTCGAATTTCTCTGTGTAGTTGACTTTCTGATCCTCCTGCCTCTATTCCTGGGTGCTGCTATTATAGATGTGTACAATCACACCCAATTTTGCTGGGTAGTTGGGATTGAACCCAGGGCTTCATGCATATCAGGCAGGCACACGACCAACTGGGCCTCATCCACAGCCTCCTCCCCCCGCCCCCCCATGAATCCATTTTGACTAAAAATGAGTGGCTGAGGAAAGGGTCACAGCCCATTTTGTTCCTGGACCTTTGTTCTCTGGCCCATTCTTCTGGACCCACAGCCATGTGTGGGGAGCCAAGATCCTTGCTAGCAGAAGCGTGGCTTTCTTATTGCTTCTGTCTTCTCCCTAGGGGTGAGTGAGCTTGGATCCTTTTAATGGATTCTTCCAAGATCTCCTCTGTCCCCTGCTCCTGAAGTCTTCAAAGTTCTACAGGCTTCAAAGTGAACCTTGTGCTTCAGTTCTGGGGTCTCTGAGGAGTTAGCCTTGGGCAGGACTCAGCTTCCATCTGAGCAGAGTTCAGGGAGGGAGACAGACAGTGAGGTGCTGGGCAGAGGACCCAGAGAATACCTGTTAGCTTTGGAGGGGTCTGCAAGGGCCTCTAGAAGAGGTCTGAGCTTCCAGAATAGTCCTAGGACAGCTCATCACGGACAGCGGTAGCCCCCTTTTGACAGTATTTGGCCACTTTCAGAGGAAAGTTCAGAGGGCCAAAGAATGGCTTGGGAGTGGCTTGAGTGGGGGAGCTTTCTCGGGAAGGCCCCTCTGAGCCACTGTGGAGGGGCAGAGACCAGCGTGAGAGGGACCAGGGCATAGGCTGTCACGTAGAAGGCATTTGAAGTCTGATTTGTGGAGGTTCCAACCTGAAAGCAGAGTGCCGCCTGAGCCTTGCTTGGAGATAAGGCGCCCAGCCCAACGATAACAGTGCCCCGGGAGCCAGGCAGGCGCTGGACAGGGATCAGATGGACCAGTAGTGGTAAATATAGAACATGAAAGCCACATGCGGCCCCAGCCTCCTTCTAGCATGTGGCGCTCACATATGACAGGCCTGGGGCCGCCACCCACTTTTCCAGCCCACCCCTTGCCCATTACACCTTTCACTTCTGGTGTGTTAAATAAACCCGAGGTATCTCGAGCCAGCGACAGGGGAGTGGGCAGCATGCTGGGCAGATCTCACTGTAAGAAATGACACACGCTGGCCAACTGCTGGCAAGCAGCAGCGGAGCCTATGACCTCATCATTCTCGTCAGACTCGGCAATTCCGACCCATTTGGTGGTTTTCTAGTCCTAGAACAGCCACCGTGGACATGCTTCTGGGCCTCAGTGTCTCCTAGCAGCCCTTCGGAAGAGGGATGCTCACTGGTAAAGGGCCTTGAGCAAGATCACACATCTGGGAAGCAGGGCTGAGGGCTGCCTGGCTTGGGCAGCGATCACTCTAGCTTCCTGCACTGGGTTCCACCTGCCAGGGATGTCTCCAAGGAATCCTGGCTTGGATGGCTTGGGTGGGACTTGCCCGGGGTCCAGTTTCCTTCATTAGCTGAGCTCGTGGGATGCCAGGGAAGGGAATCTATATTCGTGGCTAACCTTCTCTCGCAACAGGGCCTGGTGGGGTTTGCTAGCTTTAGCTCATATTCCAGGAAACAAAGGCTCAGACGTGGAAGAAGTTGCTGAAGGGTTCTTGTGAAGCATCAGGCTCAGAACCCATCAGCGGATGGCAAAGCCAGTGATTTTCCAGCACACCATGGCTCTCTTTTGAAAGACTACCTCTTGCATCCCACACTCAGCTTCCCCCAAGAAATCAGGTTCCCATCTGTCACACCAAGAGTTCTTGCTCTAATGACGATTAGCCTGGGCCTCCTGCCCCAGGACTTCCTCTTTGGGCGACATCCCTGAAGCCCTAGGTTCAATCCCTTCTCACCCAAAAACAAACACTAAAAACAACAGAGTTTCAAGCAACAAGGAATTAAATTATGTCATGGAAAGGATGGAACTGGAGATGATCATGGTGTTCAGGGTTGATCAGGGTTGAAAACAGCCTTTGAGAACTGACGCCTCTTATGGGCTGCCTGGGATTTGAGAGTGGGACTATTCTCTAACCAGTGGAGGTGGACAAGGCATGAGGACGGGTGTCCTTAGTGTGTGCTTGAGCACCAATGGGAAGACTGTTGTCTGGGACCTTCTCATTCATGCAGCACGGAGACCAGGAGGGGAGAGGAGAAGAGGATGGTAGAGTCTAGAAACCTGGATTCTAAGGGGACACAGCCTGGTTCATAATCTCACACCTCTAATTGCTATTGTGGTATTGGCCCTGTCATGTCATGCTTGCTTATTAATAATTCTTTTTGTCATTGGTTTGCAACAGACAATGCCATGTAACAAAGTATCCTATGAAATCTCAGCGGCACACAGCAGCAAGAGGGAAATGAGTTCTGTGATTTTCATAAGCCCTCTGGGGACTGGATGGGTTGGCCAATCCAGGGACACTGTCTCCCGGAACTGACAGTTCCCCCGCCCCTTTCACAGGAAAGGTGGAAGTGCAAGTTTGAGGGCTCAGTTCAGCAGCACACACCCTAAGACTGGAACACGGAGATCGGCATGCCTCCAGCACAAAGAGGTGGCTGCCTGGGCGTGCACCCGCTGCTTGTGCCTCTGCTGCCGCAGGCTGGCTAACCCTCCATTGACATCCCTGTTCCCATGATGGGGGAAGTGTTGTATGTCCCTGGAAGCCGGGGAGGGTGGCAAGATGGCCCAGCGGCTGGAGATGTCGATGCTGTGCAGAGGGGCACAGTTGCTGTGAGTTCTTCTGTGCAGGAGCCACGTCACAGCTACAGGACAGCGGGTCACAGCACCCCTTGCAACTCCCACCTGACGTGACATACCCAGGATGGAGGTCCCCTCACCAGAGCTAGCTCACCGATGCTCTTTAGACTTTCAGCCTCCAAAAACCCTGAGCAAATAAAGCTTTTAAAAGTAACCAACCAAGGGAAGAGTATAGGCCAAGAACCTGGCTGAACTTGATATTTGGAGGCAGGTGTCTTTTTGGTAGCTATCTAGTTACAGTGTAGTGGGAACTTTCAAGATAGCAGCACACACATGAGAATTCTGGGTCCTGTTCTTAAAGGAACAAGAGCACCCCATCCTGCTTTTCCCCATCTCACTGCCTGGAGTGTGGTGGTGGGGGAGCCATCTCAGACCGTGAAATCCACTGCTGCACATTGACGATGAATCTCAGAATAAGAGCTGAAGAGCTTGATTCCCATCAGGCCAAGAGTTGGGGCAAACATCGGGGCTGAGGATGTAGCTTGGAGGTAGAGCTCTTTCTGGGTGAGTGGCCTTGGGTTTGATTCCCAGCACCACGAAATAAAACAGTAACAGGAAGGAACAAACTTGCTGCGGAAACCTCAAGATTCTGCTCTGTGTCATATAGCCGAGGACTGTGCCTTACCCTGATGGAAGGCTGCACGTTCCAAGGCCTGGGCTCAAAGACACCCATGTGGATAAAGAAGGCCTATTTGGTGTTTTGCTCTCACCAGAAAATGGATTCTTTCCACGGACCCCATGCCTTGCCTTTTATTTCCCCAGATTCGGCCATAAGAAACCTTTTGTTCTCAGCTGGACCACAGAAGCAGCAGCTGGTTCTTAGAAACTGTGTCAGTCAGTTTTCTGTGACTGTACCTAACACCTGAGGTGACCCAGAGATCATTTTAGCCCACAGTGTGTAGCTTCAGGCTGTGGTTTTCAACCTTGTTGCCATGGGTAAGGCAGGGTGTCAAGTCCTGTCAGCGGCCCATGGCAGCCAATCTGCTGGGAAATGATTAAGAGGAAGAGAGACCCTGGTGGCAGGAAGCTTCCTACTAGGGGTCACCTCTTGAAGGTCCCACCATGCTGTGCTTCAGAATATTTAGGATCCATGCTACCTGAGGAAGGAAGCGATAGGGGCTGGTGTCAATGGTGACAAACTAGAGTGCCGATGCTCCCAGTCAGACTGCTGCTCAGCTTCTCTAGTTCACGTCACGTGGGAACAAGATCACTCTCCTCGGCCAGGTGTCCTAAGTTCTCAGTGTGTCCCTGGCACACTAGACCATGAGAAACAAGACGGAGAAGAGGGGCCAGTTTGGCTGGCAGAGCCCGCCTTCCTGAGCTAAGCATCGGGGTGTCAGCAATGAGCCTGCTTCCTGTATTTCCATCAGACCGCGCACAGTGTTACATGAAAACCCAGGTGAGCCGCATGCCCAGGCACAGCCTCGGCTGGAGAGACCTGAAGCCATGACACTTTGAATGAGACCATCACAGGAGACTCCTTTCGAAATAGTGTGGAGAATGGATTAGAGGGGAGAGGTGGGGCTGGTGTCCCAGCTGATGGGATTCCAGGAATGGACTGTGACAGAGGTGACAACAAGGCTACAGTGAACCAGGGTACAGGCCGGGGTGCAGATGGCAGCCACGTGGAGTTGGGTCCAGCTCTTGTTGGATTGCATTTGCTTATGTTTTTGCAAGTTGCTGAGGTTGCTTCTTCAACAGGCTTGTGGAGGAGGATGGAGGGGCCCTGCCTCCCGGAGACAGTCACTCCTCTCCAGCCAGGGAGTGCACAAGCAGGGTCCCCAGCTGACCTACACCTCCCTACTTAAAAACAACAACAACAACAACAACAACAAAAAACAAAAAACAAACAAAAAAAACCACAACTCTTTCATACCCAGGAGGCTGCCCCAGCTGCCTAGTTTAAGGCCAGGTGTTAGAGCCATTACTGGGTGATACAGACCCAGAAATGGGCGACATTCGGGTAGGCGATTAACACATCTGTGCCTGGCCTGTTCTCAGGCCACCCTCTCACTCCTGTGGTCACGCCCTCTGCAAGTTTCGTGCAAATTCATGTGACACACCAAACAGACTGCATCCCTTCCCTACGGCCACAGGATCCACTTTGGCCCCTCACATATCGGCCCCCGCCTCAAACCCTCCACCAGCAGGAAATAGGGGCTGGTTGGTGCCCTCCTGCCTCCTCCTTCGATGATTCCCTGGAATGCAGTGATACACACGGCCT
This sequence comes from Meriones unguiculatus, assembly GCF_030254825.1. NCBI lineage: Eukaryota > Metazoa > Chordata > Mammalia > Rodentia > Muridae > Meriones > Meriones unguiculatus. The sequence goes on from NC_083359.1 coordinate 37,650,777, forward strand.
TGAGATGGCCCTCTGTCCCAAGGTTGGCACTGAAAACTGGCTCCTCCTGCATCTACCTACCAAGTACTGGGGTCAGGCACGAGCTACAAGCACACTAGGTCATCAGCCTTATTTCAACAAGCAAAAGACCTTCAGGATTTGCCCTTGGTGGCTGAAGGGATGGCTCAGGGGTTAAGAGTGCTGGCTGTTCTTCCAGAGGAGCCAGGTTCAATCCCCAGCACCCACATGGCAGTTCACAACTGCCCACTCCTTCACACAGACACATGCAGGGGAACTACCAATGCGCATAAGATAAAAATAAATAATTAAAAAAAAGATTTGCCCATGGTTTAGCCTGCGTCAACTTCCTTTTTTATTTACCCAGGACAACAGTCCGTGGCGTGCAGAGTACCTGGTGAGTGTCCACTGTGTGCGTGGAGCACGGGGCGAGCATCGACGGTGCACAGGGTTCGTGCAGTGAGTTCCAGGATGTGTGTGGCATGTGGTGTGTCTGCTCCATGGGTGCCCAGGTGTCCGTCGTGAGTTCTGGCGGACTTTCGCAGCTTTCCGGTGTTTGGTGTGAATATTGCTGCTGTGAGCGCAGATCTCCCCACATCTGTAACATCTGCTCTGGTTCCTTCTTCCTTTTTTGTGTGTGTGTGGGGTCTTTTACCCGCGAGTGGATTTGTCTGAAGCTTGCTGTCTGGCCTAGAAGCTGCGCCGTGCTATGGTCCCTCCATCAGGAATGCCCCATTTCCCTGCAACCTGCAGGAGGGAGGGGGCACCTAGTTCTGGCTCTCCCTGTATCCCCTGACTGACGATGCTGAACGGCGTCCCACGCACAGGTCAGCATCTGAGGGCCTTCTTTCGGGAAGGTGTCTATTCCACCCACTTACCCATTTTAAAAATCATGGCGTTTGTTTCTTGTTGCCACTGATCGCAGCAGGCTGGCTGCCCTACGTTCTGGATTAAGGACTACAACAGGCTTGCCGCCTGCAGACACTTCTTCCCATCCCGGGCAGACTTCTGTTCTGTTCGTGGTGCCCTTTGACATGCAAAGCCTTTATTTGTGGTGCAGCCAGTCTATTTGCGTGTGTGCTGTGGTGGTGTCGTACCGATTCTTTCTTTACGGGTCCTCGTTGTTGCCCTGCTTGTGTCCATTTTCTTGGCTCCCTAGTGATGTGTCAGGGACTTGTTAATATAGAGTTCGGGCCACAGTCAGCTGGGGCCTTGCCTTTGAAAATGCTTCACTTTAGTCCTTTGGAGAGACCGATGCTCCAGACTAGCACAGCTTGGGGAAGACAGCAGTGCCTCTGCTAAAACAATTAGGAGCCTAGAGGAGCCAGCAGCAGGGCACAGAGGGTAATTGCTCGCAAGGCCTCACCTGCCACAGTCCCAGCGGCTCAACCTGCACTTGACTCCAGACCGCAGGTCCCAGAGGCTGTGGATGAAAGGGCAGAAGATAAATTCCAGGTCTTGTTTCAGCCCACAGCTTGGACAGCTGCGTGGGATGGGGCCCCTTGTCCCACAAGAGAATGGGCAGTCCAGCCATCTGGCTGGGGGCTCCGTCAGCCCTTCTCCACGTGTGCTTAAACTCGATTCCCTGGCTTTGAAGATGATTCCTGCGTGGCCAGTGTGCTGATTTCCTGGAGGGTGACTGTCAGGCTGAAAGCCCTCATTCCCCAGGTGGCCCTGCCCTGTCTCTGAACACCGCCACTCAGGGACGTGGTTTCAGATCAGCAAGATGAGACTCCTCCGGCTTCAATCTTAATGACGACATTGTGGCACAGGGCGGGCATTGGGCCACAGGTGGTCCTGCATATTTTGATGTCCTTATCCTCGGAGCCTTACTGAGCATTTCGCTTTCACGGAAGCTGCCGCTGTGACTGTCCAGTCTTACTTTCCTCATGAAATATGTCAAATTCTCAGCCTTAGCACTGTGCCTTATGTTTGTCCATTGTTTGTTAGTGTGAAGAAATACCACAGGTTGGGCCAGGTGTAATAGCACAAGTCTTTAATCCTAGCCCTCAAGAGGCAGAGGCAGGCAGATAGGAGAGTTCAAGGCCAACCTGATCTACATAAAAAGTTCCAGGCTTGTCATGGCTACATAGTGAGAGCTTGTCTCAAAACTAACAAACAAAAAAATCCATAGTCGGTCAATTTATAAAGAATATAGGTTTATTTGGCTAATGCTTTTAGAGACTGAAAGCCCAAGCCGCAAGGCACAGGTTCTGGGGAGGCTTCCCCCAGCTGCATCACAAAATAAATAAAAGGATGGACTTTCTGATAAGGTAACATTGGAGCAGAGATTTGAAAATAGGAGACATCATCAGGTAGCTACCTAGGGAAGGGCGTTTCTGGTAAAGAAACAGCTAGTACAAAAACCCTGAGGCAGAAATGTGCTAAGGTCATGGGGGCTAACATCAAGGAAGCCAATGACTACAATGCAATGGCAACAAAGAGTTATAGGATTTTACTGTGTATTCTGAAATATACATATGTGTGTGTGTGTGTGTGTGTGTGTGTACGTATATAAATGGCCAAGCTCTTCTTCCCCTCCAGATGGTCTTGTCTCCCACTCTGTGGGGGTGTTTCAGGGAGTGCAGGTTTAAAGGCTGTCATCAGCCTTTCCCTCCCAGTCTTGTTCTCTCTTCCTTCTCTAGGGCCTATGAACATTTTCCAACACTGTCCCTAAATCCTGGGGAGGCTTATTTTGCACAGGTTTATTTAACCAACTGGCGTGGTTTGTAAGTGGTGTGAGGGAGGGACTTGATGCCATTTGGTTTGTGACTTATGGAGACTTATGGCCACATGATCCTGAAGGGCCTGTCCTCAGGGGGTTGGTGGAGCTGGCCTGGTTGGTTCGTGGATGTGAGGATCATTTATAGGAAGTCCATGCTTTCCCCGCTGACCTTCAGAAAACACCTGCCTCAGGTCCTACGTGGCTCTGGTCTGGGCCCTCTTCCATTTCACTGGCATGTCTGCCTGGCATCACCCTGTGGTGTTAAGTGCTTCCTTGTCTGACAGGGAAAGATCTCTCCACCTCGCTTATTATGAATATCTTGGCTATTCTTAGGCCTTTATGCTTCCTCTGAATTTCCGTAAAATTTTAAAATATATTCTTTGCATCTATCGACTGACTGCTTGATTTTTTTTTTTCAAGTCGGGGTTTCTCTGTGTGTAGCCTTGGCTATCCTGGACTCTTTGTAGACCAGGCTAGCCTCGAACTCACAGAGATCCATGAGTCCTCCCTGGTGTTGGAATTAAAGGTGTGCACCACCACGTCTGCCCTCATCTTTAAATTTTTGAGACAGGGTTTCTCATGTAGCCCTGGCTGCCCTGGAACTAGCTCTGTAGACCAGGCTGGCCCTCGAACTCATGAAGAGCCACCTGCTGGGATTAAAGGCATGCACCACCACCACCCGGCCTCTGCTTTTATTTTATTTGCCCAGGTATTTTTCCTGCATGTGTGTCTGTGTACCTCAGGAATGCTTTGCTTTTGGAGGAGGCATCAGATCCACTGGAACTGGAGTGACAGGTGGTTGTGAGCCTCCGTGTGGGTGGGGGAACCAAACCCAGGTCTTCTTCAAGAGCAGCCAGCACTCTGCTGACCCACCAGTGTAGGCCCCTCTCTGGTTTCAGACAGCATGCTGGCATCATGAGCACTTCGGGATTACAGGGGACTCATGAGCCACTCGGGGCATCACAGAGCAGCAAGCATTCATATATGACAAACCTCAAGTCGTGTAGGTGTCTGTACTAGTCAGCTAGGAACCTGGACGGTGGGAAGGGGTCACGTAGTCACCAGTAAGACAAATAAGGTGACACTTGTCATGTCTGGTGAATTCCGATTTTATTTTTATTTTACATACATAGGTGTGCGCACCGCCTGCACGCAGCGCATGTAGTGCCTGAGGAGGCCAGAAGAGGGCACCATCCACTGGAGCTCAAGTTACAGATGGCTGTGACCACCACGCCGGTGCTGGGACCCTAACCACTGAACCATCCCTCCAGCCCCAAACTTCTTCTTTTAAATGCAAGGGAGGGTCTACACTAAAGTCACCAGGGAGCCATGTCTCCTAAGTGAGGTTGTGCAGGGCTTCCTGGCGATGAGAGCGCCCTTAGCCACACTCTCGGTATAGAAAGCGGCAGAGCCAACCTGCACCAGATCTGGCTCTCACCAACCTGGGGTTCAGCGGGGACTAGCTGGAGGCTGGATGAAGGGGCCAGAAAGCAGAGGGCTGGTGCCAGCTACTTCCTGAATGTAGGAACAGGTCAAGACACAAGACGTTTTAAAGACTTACTTTTCTGCTGTACAATGATACCTTATCACCCTGAGCTGGCGAGTCCCCACAGGCTGGGTCTCCCTCCTTGGCTTCCTGCAGGCTGCCAAGGTGCAGTTTGGAATCTGAGCAAAGAAAATGTCTCTGATGCAGCTCTAGCCGGAGGTGGGCAGGGCAGCGCAGCCACCACAGGGATGGCTTTGTCTTCTGGGTCAAGTAAGTCCCTTCTTCTCTCTCTCTCTCTCTCTCTCTCTCTCTCTCTCTCTCTCCCTCTCTTTTCTTCTCCCTCCCTCCTTCCCTCCCTCCCTCTCCTCCCTCTCTCTCCTCTCTTCCCTCCCTCTTCCTCTCTCTCTCTCTCCCTCCCTCCCTTTCTCTTCCTCCCTCCCTTCCACTTCCTCTCCCTTCCTCTGTCTTCTCTCTCTTTTTCCTCTCTCTCTCCCTCCCTCCCTCCTTCCCTCTCCCTCCTCCCTACCTCTCTTCCTCCTTCCTTCCCTCTTCCTCTCTCTCCCTCTCCCTCCCACTGCCTCTCCCTCCCTCCCTCCCTCCCTCCCTCCCTCTCTTCCTCTCTCTCCCTCCCTTTCTCTCTCTCTTCCTCTCTCTCCCTCCCTACTCCCTAGGGTCTCAAGGGCTGCTAGGCTGTGTCTCTGCACTGGGTCTCAATGAATACAGAGCCACCGAGGAGCAGGATCTAGAAATCTGATTCCAAATTTCTCCAATGTCAAGAGCTGGAGCCCACTGTCAGGGCACCTGGTCACTGACTGCTAAAGTCTCAGCTTGGGCTTTGGGGTCAACTGTGACGCTGAGCAGGCAGGGACTCCTGGGCAGTGTGAGAACCTTTAGCTTGGCTGGGTGTCAATTTCCTCCTTGAAAGTGATATTCAGGCCAGCAATTAGCACCATCACTGCACCCGGTCCCCAGCCTGTGCCAGAAGATGTGAGACAGGGAGCCCTCTGATGGGGGGGGGGGGGGCACTGTGCTGGTCTGGGTTACCACCTTGTGAGGCCTCTTCACTGCTCACAATATTCTGGGGGCAAACTCTCCCCTGAAAAGCAGCAGAACGGGGCAAGAAGGTTGGACTGCCAATCCGGCAATCCAGGAGCCTGAGTGCCACGCCTACCCGCTGAGATGCGACTTGTGTCTACGAGGAAATCTCCCACGACGGGAGCTAATCTCATCACTGTGCTGCTTAACTGACTGAAAGACCTTCTGGGGTGTCTGCTCTTTGCCGGCCCTGAGCAGCACGCGGAATGGTGCCAGGGCCTGGGGTGCGGTGGGGAGGGAGAGCCTGGAGCCGAGTTGCCTGGATTTGGAACCAAGCTCTGGCTGTGTGACCTTGGGCAAGCTCCTGCTTCTTGGGGGGCAGGGGACAAGATGAGTTTGTCACACGGAACAGTCAGTTCACTGCTCACCTCTCTGAAGTGACACCAGGTCACAGGCTCCTTTCTCCCAGGAACCTACAGGACGGTGGGGCCTACTGTCTCCGGCGGAGACCCGGCTGGAGGTGGAGCAAGTTTGGGAAGGAAGTGTTTTGGAAACCAGGGCAGGGCGTGTTCACGTGGGCTGTTCTCAGGTCTGGGTCCGGAAGACCCCTATGACTAAATACGGGTATTTAGACACACAACCCGGGGTTGGCTTTAGAACGGTCAGTCTCTCGAGGCCCAGGACCTGAGCTGCAGCCCGGGAACTTAAGGTGTGTGAAGACATTTGCATGGCTGCACTCAAACAACATCACAGGGGAACGACACAGGAAGCAGCCATAACGAGAATAGAGAAGCTGGATTATTCTACTTAAGAAATGACGTGTTCCAGTCTGATAAAACCTTGGGACTGGTGCAGCAGGGCCAGAAGCAGTGGCCTGGCTTCACAACCAACTCCTCCCACTATTTTTCTCGGAATATTTGTAAGCTGCATGGCCTGTTGTAGTGGTTTTGTTTGTTTGTTTGTTTGTTTGAAATAAATGAAACTAACTCCCTGTGTTCTCCAGCGAGTCACAGCTGGCACAGGACCAATGTCAGACCCCCACCTCCCCAGCTCTGCCTCTTGGCGGGCTTTTCTGCTTCCCAAGTTTTCCATCCTGGTTAAATTTTCTTATCCTGCACACGTACTTTACAGAACAATTGAAAACAAAACAACTAACACCAACTAACATCAAGCGAGGGCTACCCAGGAGCGCCTTGACTCTAGGGCTGGAAATCCTGGCAGGCTGCTCCACGGGGCTCCGAAAGCTGTGATTGGCTGGCCCCTGACAGTAACAAGCCTGCTCCCGGGGTCTGGGATTCACTGGGCTTGTGAGCCTAGGGAACCAACCCACTGTACTAACCCCCTCAGGGCCTTGGGCCAATTGCAGTTTCTCTTTTATTTATTCGTTTTAGACAGCTACAGCTCTCTCGAGCTTCCTGATGGAAAAGAAAAGGCCTGGCCATGGTGGCTGATGGTACATGCCTTCAATCCCAGCACTAGGGAGGCAGAAGCAGGTGGATCTCTTTCTGAGTTGGAGGTCAGCCGGATTCACAGAGCAAGTTCCAGGACAGCCAGGATCACACAAAGAAAGCCTGTCTCAACAAATAAGGAAGCAAACAAACACAAACAAGGCATCCCTAAGAGAGAGGAGCTGCAAAGAAGAAAACATCACGGAAAATCCCACTGAGGCCGGGGGTGGGGGGAGCAGGTCATCAGCACAGGGCTTGCCTAGTATGTGCAAGGCTCTGGGTACCATCCCTGGCACTGAGGGGAGTGAGGAAAGCAGGGGTGATGTATAATTCGAATTGGGAAAAACAAAAGCGAAAACTTGTTCTGCACACAAGAGACCAAAGCAGCGGCCAGCCCGAGAGGCAACACTTAATCTTTGCAAAAATGAGAACGTGGGTGATCTCCCGGGCTGTGAACTTAGTCTGTGTGTTGGGCACTTGGGCTGATAAGTGGCAGAGTTCTTCCCTACCGAGCCGGTGCGAAGCTCAGAGCATCCCTCTGAGAGAAGGAACGACACGGCCTTGCACCCAGCACCAAAGAACCTGAAAAATAAACCGCGCGGTGTTTGGGCACTGGCATGGGTTTCCAGCCTTTTGACATCGTGACCAGACCTGGTCATCTGCAAAGCTCACACCTGATTACCTCACTGAGGAGTTACGGGAAACACAGAAAAACAATCATGGGTTAAGCAAGTTTACAGTTTTGTGTTGGCTGAATTCACAAATTCACGAAGTGGTGGTGGTGGTGGTGGGGCTGCAGGTTGGATTAGTTTAGACCCAGGAGAAGGAATGCCAGCGGCTGAGCTGAATACATCCACCTAGCTTCCCTGGGCAGTGCTGGCCTGCATGGGGGAGGGGGGGAGCGGCCACACTCTAAGAACCTTTCTCTTTCTTCACACAGCCCAGCCCAGAACCCTGGCGTGGGCAACTGTTCGCATGCCACTGCATCTGTACCCTTTCCACACCCTCTAGGACCCTAAGAGGCAGCACCCACAGTCACCCCCTCCACTAGGGGGTTAGGAGGTGACCTCGGCGAACTGCTTGGTTTCCACTGCGGCAAAGCGGCGGCTCCTAATGCAGCCTCACTATGGGCTCAGCGCAGGGCGGGCTCGGGTCCTGAACTCCACAAGCAAGAGAGTGGCCGCGAATCCAGGTGCCTGGCATCCACCGAGCCGCTGCTCCAGAGCAGCAAGTGGACAAAGCCCTTGAGATCTTGAAGCTGACCTTGTTTATCGGGCCCTGAGTACTGGGTAGAGGAGCTGGAGTCTGAGGCCTGGGTACAAAAAGCCGAGGCACACGGTGGGCACGCCCTACAGCTGTCAGTTTTAACTCCATTTCACCAAACCCGTTCTCTCGTCCCTAACAAACCAGCAGGGCTCAGCGGAAGGAGTGCAGACTCCTCCGGACTCACACAGCTCCCCGCAAGCGACAGACGGGAGAGCCATCTCCCACCGGCCTGAGGGCTTAGGTTCGGCCTCTGGGCCCAGCCTCGACGGGCAGCCCTGGAGGCTGGCCAAGGACCCCTGGGGCTTCCACGGGGAGCTGGACAGAGCTCCCTAGCTTCGTCATCCCTAAAACGGGCTACGGCGTTAGGGCGATTCCGGATGCTGCTCTCCCCTTGACGCCCAGGGACCGACCGTGGGGCAGGTTGGGCCGAGGTTGGGCGCCTCCGCGCTCTGTCCGGAAAGAAGCACGCGGGCGGCGGCGGCGCACTCACTTTAATGGGAAGCTGCTCCTCGGCTCTTACAGCGACAGGTAAAAACATAAATACGGGGGTGGGGTGGGGGCGGGGAGGCGGCGAGGCGGCCGGGGCCCGGGCACCCGGCCCAGGCTCCGGGGTCTCAGGTCCGCGTGTCCGGCCTCGGGGGACCCAGCGTGGAGTCCTCGGGGGTGCCCGTGCCACCGGGGGGCACTGTCTGGGCCGGGACGGAGGGGAGGAGGTCCCCGCGGGCATGCGCGTGCGACACCCGAGGGGACAGGCCCCGGCGGGAGTCCTCCCGGTCCCCGGAGCCATCGCCCCGCTCCTTGAAAGGGGGGAGTCGGTCCGGGGCGCCCCGGATGGGGTGGGGGTGGGGGGTCCCAGCGGGGTCCTCCCGTCCCCGGAGCCATCGCCCCGCTCCTTGAAAGGGGGGTCAGTCCGGGGCGCCCCGGATGGGGTGGGGGGGTGGGGGAGCCCCCGTCTCCCTACCAGGCCCGGATGCCGTGCAGCGCGGACACGCCCGGACTGCCCTGAGGCATCCCGGGGCTCTGCACGGCGGCGGCGGCGGCGGCGGCTGCGGCGGCGGCGGCGGGGTTCAAGTCCCCCCCGACGCCGCCGCCCCCGCCCCCGCCGCCGAAGTTCACGAAGCCGCCGCCGCCGGCGGGGGGGGGCCGCGGGCTGCGCGCCGTGGGGGGCGGCGGCGGGGTAGGCGGCGGCGCAGCCGTAGGCGGGGCCGCCGTAGCCGGGGTAGGGGTAGGCGTTGTACCCGTAGGCGCCCAGGCCCACGCCGTAGGCCGCGGGCGCGTAGGCCGCCGCCGAGTCCCCGAGGCAGGGCTTGCCGTCGCGCACCAGCACGGGCACGGCGATCCTGCGCGCGGCGGGCGGCGGCGGCGGGGGCGGCGGGGGCCCCAGCAGCTCCAGGCTCTGGTCCTGCCGTTGCCGCTTGCACTTGTAGCGCCGGTTCTGGAACCAGATCTTGACCTGCGTGGACGTGAGCTTGAGCGCGCTGGCCAGCTGGTCGCGCTCGGGCGCCGACAGGTAGCGCTGCTGCTTGAAGCGCCGCTCCAGCTCGTACACCTGGGCCTGCGAGAACAGCACCCGGGGCTTCCGCCGCCGCCGGGCCCGGGCCCGCTCCGCGCCGCCGCCGCCCGCCGCCTCGGCCTGCTCCGGCTCCGCTGCCTTCTGCAGCGCGCACAGCTCTGGGTTGGGGGAGAGGCAGAGAGATGGTTAGAGCGGCTCGGGAGGTGGGTCCTCGTGGGAGGCTGGGGAGGGAGCCAGCCTGTCCCGTCCCGGGCTGGGATGCCCAGCTTGGCTTGGGCTCGTTGCTGAGGTCGCAAGGCCCGACAGGGGCTCGGTGGCACACCTGGGGAAAGCCTAGGTGCAGCGGACATCTGTGTCCAGGGACAGAACGAGAGGAATCTCGCCCCCACCCCCTTCCCCGGGTAGTTCGGGTTCTCCTAGCGGCCTGTGAACTAGCCTTTTCTGTTGGCAAAGAAAATCCAATCATAAGGATGCTGGCGGCGGGGGACGACGGGTGAATCCCGTCCGGGATACTCTGGTCTGACCCTCGGGTGCTCCGCTGGTCTTCAGTGGCGCAATTGAAGCGCTGGGAGGCCCAAAGGCGCGGGTTTGGAGGTCCCCAGGCAGCGCTGGTGTCTGTACGACCCCTCGGCTTCCCAATCTCGCTGGGAAGCCGGAGGCCTCTACCCCGGCCCTGCATGATTCCAGTCGGTAGCAATCGATTCTAGCCCTTCTCCGATGCTCCCGGACCCCCCTCTACTCCCAGAGAAATTCAGGAACGCTTTCCCGGCTCGCGGGAGCCATGGGACCCCTCCGGCTCTGCCGGGGTCCGGAGCTGGGCCTGGGTCTTCCCAGGGCGTCCCCCTCTGCCGAGCAGGCCGGGAGCCCTTCCCTTCCCCAGATGTCTGGTTAAGGGCCACCTTCGCAATCCTTCCCTTCACTCCCCAGCCGCTTCATTCGCTCAGCTTTTTTTCCAACTTTCCCCACAAGAGAATTTCTGCCTGGCCCTGCCTGGAATATGTCCTGGAAATAAAAAAAACAACAGCGAAGCCAGTCCCAGCAATGGGGTCCACAGCATTACTTCAAAAACACAGCCGTATCCTCAGATGCCTCTATCTGACACAAAGGAGGCAAGGCCCAGAGAGTCGGAGTGGGCTGCGGGGGCCCTGGACCCGCCGGCTAAGTTTCTGTTTAGCAATGTTCAGTGTCTCAAAATATCCCTAAACCCAAAAGAGGTTTTTAACTCTCCGACAGCAAGATTTGTTCCACGGAGGATTGCTAGATTCGCTTAGCAACAGATCCAAGAGCAAGGCCCCAAACCATCGGGGCTCTGTAGGCCGAAAACAACTCTTCTTAAAAAAAAGTTTCTCTGTCTTTTCTTCTGATCCTCTAAATACGGCGTTTCCTCTACCCTTCCGATTGGCTGCGGAGCGGGAAGATACCGGACAACCTGGAGTCTTCCACTCCAAACTGCCCGAGCCCAGCCTTCAGCCCAGAGGACTCGTGCCAGGCCTGGGTTTCCCGGGCCCACGGGTTTGGGTCTGAGAGCAGCGACTCCGGAGGGGAAGGGCTTGGGGTTCTCCTTACCTTTCTTATCCGCTCGAGGGTCCTTGGCCGGGTCGGGGTCGCCATAGGCGCGCGGGTAAAAGGCGGGGGCGGCTGGGAAGGCAGGGGCGCACTTGGGGGGCGAAGGCGCGGGGCCCAGCTCCGCGCGCAGCTCTGCCAGGCCGGGCGCTGCCGCCTCGGGCCCGGAGTAGGCCTCGGGCTTGAAGGCGGCCAGCATGCAGGAGGCGGGCGCCAGGGTGGCCTCGAGGCGCGCCGACAGGTCCCCCGCGGCCAGGCTGCGCTGCTGCTCCAGGTTCAGGATGTCTTTGACCGAGAAGGGCGTGGGCGTGAGCGCGGGGCTGGGGAACATGGTGGCGGCGCCGGGCTCACAGCGCCAGGTGGGCGGCAGAGAGTGGCGCTGCCCACCCCCGGGGACGGCCTCCCCGCATGGTGCCCGCCGCTCGCCCCGCGCACCCGCCTCTCTGCCCGGGATGTGGCGCGGCGGCAGGTAGCGCGGGGCGCCAGGGGCAGAAGAGGCGGAGCAGGCCGGAGCAGGAGGGGGGATTCAGCCTGCCATTGGGCCAGGGGCCTCGATGACAGGAGCGACGGGCAGTTCTGCGCCACCTAATATAGACATCGGGATAGGGGGGAAAAATCCTGCTCGGCTCTTTTTTAAAGGGGCCGCGGCACATTTGGAATAGTCTCCTGCCCCTGCAGGAGATTGCTCCTCGTTGGCCAAAAAAAAAAAAAAAAAAAAAAAAAAAAAAAAAAAAAAAAAAAAATATCGTAGCTAGAGGCGCTCAGATATCCGGGGTCTGTTGTGGTGGGTCCAGGGGCAGGGTTGGGGAGGGTCTGGGATTTGAATCACTATTCTTCCGCACCCATCTCTGAACGGGCTAGTAAGGATGGGGTGGGGAGCCTGGGGAGGGGAGTTATTACAAGCATCGACCATCACTAAAATATCGATTACTGGAGTCTGACGGAGAGAAGCACAAAGGAGACCGTTGTTCTGGGATGATAACAAACCAATTTAGGATTTTGGCTGGAGAGGCGGGGTGTGTGGGGGGCATTTGATTTAACCTACGGGACCAATTTCACCCCAGGGTTCCAGGCAAGCCCCCAGCCGCTCTGAGCTGAGCCGGGAAAGGTGAAGTGGCTAATTGTGAGGTGGGAGTGGCCACCTGCTGCGGACTGAGTGGTGGCGGCTCTCTCCAGGGAGGACCATTCACTGAGGAATTGACCCTTCAGTGAGGAAGCCAACCCGGGTTGGGGCTCAGCTTCCCAGGAAAGAGCTGCCTCCAGTAGTGTCTGCCTGGCGTCTCCTTTCTTGTCATCTCTCCTGGGCCTAAGAACCCCAGATATTTTCTAGCTCCACCCCCCCAGGGGCCTACTGAGGCAGAGGACAGGGCAGCTGGAGGGGCATTTTCAGCCCCGTGCCTGAAAACTGTCAGGGCTTAACGGAGCCCACACTCTGTTCAACAAGAACTGCCTGGACCTAAGGAACACGTGGGCCCTCCCAGACCCCCACACAGCATGGTGGAGCTGAGATTCAGCTGTAATCTCAGAGAGAGAAGGTGCACCTCCAGGCAAAACCTACCCTGTGGAAAGTATGGTAAGGCGTGCCCCTGGCAGAGCTTGGACAGAGAAGGCAAGGCAATGGAGGATTCCTTGGCCGCCTGAGAAGGGACTCTTGGAATAGAAAAAAAAAGGGGTTGGGGGTTAGGGTCAAAGGTTAGATAAACAAGCCACTCCTAAGTCATGGGCTCAAAGCTCAGAGGGGATAAAACTGTGTCAGTGAGGTTGTGTGAGCTGTCTCTCCGGGCAGGACAGTGGGCACTGAGCGCTGGCACCAGCTGGGCCCTAGTGAAGCCAGCACAGGCCGGATTTCAGTTCCTCCCTGCTTTTCATCAAACCCAAAGTCCCAAGGCCTTGGGCCTGAAACCGGGGGAGAAGGAGGCCCCGGGCTCGTCTAGAAGGGAGCAGCTCAATTCCAAGCTCCCGCCGACAGCGCCAGACTGGGTAACAGTGCTGAGATCTCAACCCAGGGCCGTTCTGAAGCAGCAGGCTCCATCCTCTGAGGAAGCCTTTCCGGAGATGCAGGGCGCAAAGCCCGGACGTCTCGGCAGCCCCTCCACTCCCGCAGCCCCTCCACTCCCCCACTTTCCAGTATGTCCCCCCCCCATGGTAGAGCAGTTCACAGCTTTTGTCTTTTTCCTCTGCCACGGCTTTCGGTCACCCCACCCTAGTTGGGGGACCCTCCTCGCTTCTAAAGATTGGATTCTGTGGGTTGGAGGGTACTGTGTGCCTATCACCCAGGCGGTGATGGCTGGCAAACGAGCCACATCCGATTCAATTAAACGTCTTGCTGAAAACTGCTTGGGGCGAGGGTCCTGGGAACCCTGTTAAGTGAATCGGCTGGCCCCGCAGATCGCGATGACAGTTTGAAAGATTAGTGTGGCCGAAGCCTGAAATATTACCGTTTAATGGTGGTGGTGGGCGGCAAATCGGGGCTGCATCCGGGATCTCTGTTTTAAGTTTTTTTTTTTTTTTTAAGATAGTTCTGATGGGGGGGGGGAAGTATTTCCTTTGCGAATTGTGAATCAGTGTGGTGAGGATTTATCACCGATTTTTGGCTCTAAGGGCTCCCACGGCTGACAGATCTGTGGGTCAGGTGTCAAGAAAAAGGAAGAAACCCTTCTAATTCGAACAAAAAAAATTAGTGACTTTCCCACCCCCTGAAACCTTGGTGAAAAGGCCCTGGCCTTTCTCTCTGGAGAGGAAGCGGGACAGAGTGAGATAAATAGGCAAAGCAGAACTGAGGTGACCAGGAGGGGCTTCCGCAGAGAGCTGTCCGGGGGCCCCTTCCGACTTGGCTTCTGTCCTGGCTGTCTTCAAGCCAGGACCAAAGGGACGTATGCATGCATGTATGTATGTGTGTGTATGTATGTACATAAATATATATTTAATTTAAACAGAATTCACAGTGGCTGGGGAGAGGCGCATCCTTCTCCCCAAGGGCTTTTGGCTCAAACCTCGGGAGCTATTTCTTCGCCTTTTAAAGGCTCGGGCGCTTGAGGATTCGTCAAATTCTGGGGTAGCTCCAGCGCGTTTTGAGGAAAGAAATTATTATTGATTGAGAAGCGATCGGCGGCGGCCTGAGCCTGCTCCCTCCCTGCCCCCCCTTTCCCTGCAATCAGCAGCGCCGGCCGCGAAAAGGTATATATGATTAATTGAAAGATAAGCTGCAACTATCACCCGGAATGTCATTAATGCGCCGGGGAGACGTCCATTGGAGACAGGCGGCGTTATCCGCAGCTTTATCTTCAACAACGCCTCGCTCTCTCGGCCCGCGCCGGGGAAACAGATGGGGGTTTCTGTCTGGGACGCTCGCCCCGTGTTTATATTTTGGGAAGAATCGCAACTCTAGGGAGTCCCCGGCGGGCCCCCTGATAAATGAACATTAGCACTTTTTCGGACTACTGTATCAACAAAGGGGCCGCGGCGCAGCAATAATTGGCGAGAAAGCAAACAGAGGGCCGGGAGCGCGACTCTGCTCTTCGTCCGGCTGATGGATGAGCCGCGCGGCCTCCTCCCCGCCCGGCCCGAGCTTCCTCCCCGCGGGGCCGCGCTGGGCCGGGCCGCTCTGCCCCCGGGGACGCCCCACCCCCGGCGGCAGGTACCCAGCCCTTCTCCCGGGTCCTCTCACCAGGCCCCTTGGCTAAGAGAACCACCTTACAGGAGGGAGAGATTCGCTCAGGGCTTACCCAGGCTGGAAGCAACTGCGGCCACTGCGGTGACCGGAGCTGGGGCTGTTCCCTGTTGGTGCAATGGGACTGAGAGAGAGCAAGACTCCGCTCCCAGAGGAGGGAACCCGGGAGCACGGTCACACAGGAGAATTCTGCACAAGGGGAGATGATAGAGTGATAGAGATAGAGAGAAAGATATATATATATATGGAGAGAGAGAGAGAGAGAGAGAGAGAGAGAGAGAGAATATGAATCTGAGCTGTAACTTCTTCCTTTTCTCTCTCCACTCTTCTGCTAAGGCCTTACTGAGATATAAGTCACTCATCACACTCCATAATCCATTTAAGAACATTTTTCACACACACACACACACACACACACACACACACACACACACCCCACTCCCCAAGAAACCTGCCACTTTCAGTCCTCAACCTCTGCTCTCCCCTTCTCAGGCCCCGTCACAACCAACCTCCTCCCCCTTGCTCCGTGGGTTTACCTCTCCTGAGTGGTTCATACAAACAAAATCATGCAATAGGTGACCTTTGTGCCCGGTATCTCTCGGTTAGCAAAACGCTTCCCAGGTTCCTTCACGCTGGGACACTTATCAGTATAAGTAAATACTATCATATCCAGTTGTGTGAATGTGGCGTTTTTGTTTACTAGTTCATTGTTCCATTGACATTTGGGCGTTTTCACTTTTTGCTATTCTGAATCATCTCTAGCCCACTCCTACCTTCAAAGCCTGGGAAAACCTTCCTCTGTTCTCGTTATTATCAATCCTACCCTTCTCCATTGGGGACTGAGTTCCCGGTAACGTTCTGTTCTTGCTATATCCCGATTCTTGATTTTTTAACAAGTTTCCGGATCTTCATTTCGGACTGAGCTCACAGTACCGGCCAACAGTCCTGCTTTCTAGACTGTCAGACAGAACCCGGGAAATACTAACTCTACATATTGGAGATCCTGATCACTAGCCTGGCTTTTGGCTTCCAGTGCCCAAAGGCGCAGCGTAGGAATAGGCAGACATAGGCAGGCTGGGAAAGGCAGTGAGGAGCCCCCAATCCCCAACCTGCTGTTTTCAGGTAAAGCTGTTCCAGTTATAAGAAGAACCACGGAAGGGAGAAACAGGTCGGCCTGGTAAAGGAGCCCGTGTCTTTCTGTCTAGAGCCGTCAGGACTTCCACCTGTCTCCAGAGGACTCCAGAGGAGACGCCTTTTTAGGTGTTTGCCCCCATTTTCTCCTTTCCTTCACCCAAACGACCAGGTGGGTAAAAATGCTTGCTGAGCAAGTCTGGCATGAGTGTGATTCTCGGGGACCTGAGGTCATCTGATGCCATCTGACCCCCAATAATGCATCATGGTTCCCAAGCACTGACACACACACACACACACACACACACACACACACACACACAGAGAGAGAGAGAGAGAGAGAGAGAGAGAGAGGATGATCTCTAAGTGTTGGTCACGATAAGGATAAGAATTTGGAATGCTTGCCTATTTTTGAGGGAGAATGAGGAGAATAAAAGATTGAGAAACCAGACAAGATTGCTTTAAAACTTTACAAAACAAACAAACAAAAAACAAAAAACAAAAAAACAAAACAAAACCCATAAATAGAACTAAAGAAAAAAAAAGAATAATCTAGGGAGAACAATGCTAGGAATACACGATGAAATTATAAATTTTAATGGTGTAAATAAAGAGTTCTGGTAAAGCAATAATAAAATCAACAGAACAATTGAAACATTGGCCAAGACTAATAGAACCTTGCTGGGGAAAAGTGTGTGTGTGTGGGGGGGGGGGGGGAAGGAATGGGGGAAGAAAGTAAATAAGAAATGTCAACTAATTCAGAAAGGTAAATATATCAGATTAACAAATGTAAAAAAAATGGTATCTATCTCTAGCTTCCCAACAAATAATAAAGTTGAGCAAAATTAGAAACCAAAAACCAAAAACCAAAAACCAAAAACCTTCCACACATCCACTTGTACTGCAGACACAGCCAAATGGAAGAGGGCTTGCCTATCACTCCTGAGGCCTCTCTCATTCCTACTACCGGGTCTGATGTTTCTGCCTAGTAAGCTTCTGTGTGGTTCAGGGGAAGAATAAATTGCAAAGCCTCTGGTTCTGCCAACATGTAAAATGCACAAACCATCGAAGCTTTCAGCTTCTTTTGGCAGATAAATATATGCATGTAAATAAAATACTCTGTTTGCATTTTAGTTTTATTTTTTAAGAATGAAAATATCTAAAAATGATCCAGTTTATTTGTTTTGGAGACTGGTTAAAAATCATGTAATACCAATAGAACTGCCCACATTAGAGAGAGAGAGGGTTCCATTTACGTTATCAGCATGGGTATATGTTGTGATACAGTAAATATTAAACCAAGATTCAGGCTCTTTCTTTTCCTGTGCACTGTGTGCGGTGTCAAACCTTCTACCACTGAGCTACACTGAATGTTTTAATTCTATTTATTTATTTATTTAGTTGGGGGGGAGGAATCAGAGGACAACTTGCTGGAGTCAGCTCTCTCCTTGTGTGAACTCAGCTCCTCAGGATTGTTAGCAACTACCTTTTTACCTACTGAGACCAATCACCACATTGATGGATGGATTGATTAACTGATTGATTGATTGAGGCAGGATCTCCTGAGGCTGGCCTTGAACTCCTAATTTCCTACCAAGTCCTGAGATTCCATTTGTCCTTCACCAACACTATCCATGATGTTGTTGTTGTTGTTGTTTGGTGTTCTGTTGCTAAGCCTGGCCTCAAACTCACACCGATCCTCCAGCCCCAGACGCTTAAATGCTGGGATAACAGGTGGGAGCCACCGTACCCTTATGTACTTTACGGATTTTTTTTTTTTTAAGTTAAGGATTAACAAAATGTTAAAGGAAGCTTGGAAGGAAGAAAATGGGGGCGGGGATCTAAAATTAAACATCACACTGTCTTTATTACAGTATTTTTTTGGGAGAGCAGGGTTTGTTTGTTTGTTTTGTTTTGCTTTTGGAGCTGTGGAAATACCTGGGCCAGAATCCCAGGAGGGCAACTGTTGAAAATATACATTTACGCGACTTTCCTCTCACTTTGGATTTTTTAAAACATCAAAGGTGAGTGCAGTTTGTGGCCCAGAGCCCAAGCGGCAGTCCAGGGGTGGCTCAGAAGAGGGTGGGGCAGGACCCACGGTGTGTGTGTGTGTGTGTTTGTGTGTGGCCTTGTCCAGCAGGATCTGATCCCAGCCTCCCTCCAGCAAAATTGCCCTCTACTTTTTCCCTGAAGTGGGCTTTGTTGCTAAGAGCTCACCTGAAGTGGGTGAAAGCTCCCTGGTAGACAATCCTCCCTCATGGAGCAGAGCACCAAGGGTGTTGTGGTGATGGGGACACACACACACACACACACACACACACATGCTGCACCACCCAGGCTCTGCCTCAGCTGGGAGAGGAGTTTGGCCGCCTAGTCTAGTTTAGGCCTATTTGTCCATCCTTCCCTGGGGGAGTGGATGAGTGGGGAGCTCTAGGGACCCCTCTAACGAGCCCCAACTAGATCCAGACAGGGTCTTACTAACAGTATTGAGGTGACCCTTTCCTATCGTGGGGTACGGCAATTGGGAGAAATGTTTTCTGCATGCTCCCGTTATATATGGCAGGAACTTTGGAGGCCACTGGTCCTAGATTCTTCCAGCAGTCATGGTTCTTCTTGAGGTGGTGGTGGTGGGGTCTACTTGACTTTGGACTTCTGAACCAATAAGGTCACCAGTTCGGGTTCTGCTTTCCCACCAGCAGAGGTTTCCAGGTTTCCTGGCCCCAGCCTTCCCCAGAATAACTGCTCGCTCCCTGTTTGCCTGGAGCGGGATTGAGAGGCATGTAGCCGGGAAATTCAGCGGGTTCCAAACTTTCTATCTCCCAGTCCAACTGCCCTAGGCTCCCACGCAGAACCACCAGAAAAGTTCTGGGTCCTGTCTCCTTACGGTTAAACACACACACACACACACATTTATTTAAAAAACTAAACTAAACTAAAAACAAAAATAAAGAAAACAAAGCTGAATGTTAACAATATTCTTCTTTCCCAAGCATTTTGCGAGCTTGATCAATCCACGCTGCTTCCTGTCCCTGCTTTGGAATCGTGCACCCTGTCCCGGTGTGGCTGGTTTCCTTAGCAATAAATAAACAGTCGGAACAATGACTACTTTTACTTAAAGTAAATAAATAAACAAATAAATAAACAAACAAGCACCACATCGTAGGAACCAAACTACAAATGTGGAAAGGGGGAATTTATATGGCAAGCCCAATAGCTCCCGGGTGCCTTAACCAAGCTTTTTTAAAAAAAAAAAAAAAAAAATAATAATTTTTTTTTTAAAGTCTACTTGTTTCTGTCCGGTGCTGGGGACTGGACTCAGGGGCCTCATAGGCCCATCAAGTGCTGACTACGATTGATTTTAGTGAGACATAGTGAGTCTGGAATGCAGTCAGCAGCGTCCTAAGTCCGGAGAAACAGAGAAAACTCTGACATCTTTAACGAGCGCTTCCCCGTTAGCCGGCCCAGGTTCTGCCACAGGCCTGAAGGAGTTCATATTCTGCAGATTTCATTTATTTGTGTGTTTATGGGAAATGTGTCAAATTGCAGGATGTGAGATTTTGTTTTTGTTGTTGTTTTTTCGGATTTCCGATGGCTCCCTTGTGTTTTCGCCTGCGCTCAAAATGTTCTCGCTAGAGCCTTGCTGTGCGCGCTTTCTGTCCTCGCGCTGCTGGCGGGGACGTTTCCGAGGCGAGGTTTCTCTTTGGTCACTCACTGGCTGGGGTCGCTTTGACGGATCCGCCGGGAGCCGGATTTTTCCGACTTCTGCGGCGGGTTTCCTCGTCTCCGTCTTCTTTCCCCCAGCTCCCGGGCTCGGCGGGGTTAGAAACAATGTTTCCACCTGCCCCGACCCTGTAAACTGCTGTAGAATGAACAGCGCTCGCAGGCGGGAGCTCCCCGGGTCCCTCGGTCTCCGGAGGCGATAATTTGAAAAATCGGGTGATTCGGAGCTGGAACGAGGAGTCAAGAGGCGGCTGCGTGGGGCTCCGGGAGGCGGATCCGCGGACGCCCGGGGCGTGGGAGCACAGACGGAGCGACGCGCGGCGGCGACCCATGCGGGGCTTTTCGCCCTCGGCGCCCCGGGAGAGCCGGTCCTCCCTCCGAGGGCGCCGCGGGGCTGGGGTCGGAGCTGAAGAGTCGTGGCCGGTTCGAGGCGGCTGAAGCCCACCTCGGAGCCTCCGCCTGCCCCGAGGGCTGCCGGCGTCTCCCGTGGGCGTAAGTCAGGCTGTGAGTGGCGGGTCGCCGCAGGCTCCTGGGGTCGCCACTGCCCCTTCTCCCTCCGTCCTAGCCTTCCTTCCAGGTCCTCCTGCCTTACGACCCTTAAATGCGCACAGAACAAGCTGCTGTCCCACGGGGAATGCCGCTTTCTCCCACGCGGGACGAGCGGGTTGTGGACCGGGAGGTGGCGAAGCGCCGCACGGGAAAGCCCGGGCTGCGGACGGTTGGTAACCGGGGTCTACCCGGAGGCTCCCCGGGGGCGGCCGGGGACTTCGGGGACCGTTGAACCTCTGGGCTTCGGGAGCCCCCGGGAGCCAGCGGAGCGTGCAGCCGGCGCCGGGGTTTGGCGAGAAGCGGGATGGAGACGCCAAACGCACGCAGGGCCACGCGCCGTGCTTTCGGGGCGCACAGGACGGCTGCGGACATCCAAGCCCTTAGGGGGAGCATCTAAACGCGGGAGGAGGACGGCCGGACCTCGGAGGCCACAGCGTGCGCGGGGACCCTGCGGGATAGCTCACGGGGACCGTGCGGTGGCTCCCCCGCCCCTCGCTCCCGCCACCTCCAGCCCGGCTGCGCCTGGCACCCGGAGTCAGTCCCCGCCCGGGTGCAGACGCGTCTTTTGCTCTCCCTGAGCCCTACTTGCGCTTCGCCCCGTGCAAACCCTCTGCTGTGTGGCCTTGTATCTTTAGGTCGGGGCCATCTTTTGTCTCCCGGCAAGAAGCTTTCCTCCAGAGAAGATAAAGTAATCGATAGGGTCTTTTAAATAGCTCCGGGTTTCCTGTCGGGCCGGGAGTATCAGCGCGCACGCCAAATCTGCTCTGGTATGTCACCTTATCTCCCTTCCCCGCTGTTGTCCCCAAACGCTGCCTGTCAAGACAGACGCCACCCGCATTAGGACCCAGACTGGGGCCCTTCCGCTCCCTTGCTCGCTCGCTCGGGGTCACGCGCTGCCCTCTTGGCTCCACTGTCCTTCGTGGTCCTGGAGGGTGGGGACGGGGCGAAGGTTCTGGGACGCGGAGGGGGTCACGGTGGCGCGCTGTCTCTCAAAGGCGTCCTCTGGTTCTGTTTTCTAACCACCGGGAACAGCGCGCTGACTGCTTGTCTGTGTGGAGGAGAATCAGGCTTGTCCCTCGGAGGGGGCCTTTGGCATTCAGAGGGTGCCAGCCTGGCCCCGAGCTTTCCCTAGCTCTTGGTGACTTGGCAGGGGGAAGAGGACAGCTCCTGAGTCCCCGAGGTCAGGGGACCCTCAGAACTCCACCATTCTCCCTCGCTCCAAGTGCTTCACTCCCAGCCAGAACCGGGTGGGTTTCCGACCTTA
This sequence comes from Meriones unguiculatus, assembly GCF_030254825.1. Lineage (NCBI taxonomy): Eukaryota > Metazoa > Chordata > Mammalia > Rodentia > Muridae > Meriones > Meriones unguiculatus. The sequence goes on from NC_083359.1 coordinate 37,672,144, forward strand.
GCAAACAATAGAAGGCTGGCAGTGGTGACAAGGGACCACCGCTTGGTCAGTTTTTTTTTTTTTTTTTTTCTTAAGGTGGTGAGTCCTGGTAAAATATTTGGGCCAGGCCTCTGCAGCCTGTGCCCTACCTGGTGTTTTCTATATCCAGCTAGTCGTACCTGCCTTTTTAAACAAGAAAAATAAAATAAAATCTCTTAGAAGCCCTCCTACCCCATCAGAATCCACCAGCCGCGTCCATCTCAGATATAGCCAACCTCCTTTATTTCACGTTGATACGCGGGGCTAGGTGGGGGGTGGGCAGGATGACTTCTTGACTTCAGCACAGGCTTGCTTCCTTCCAATTGCCCAGGATCATTCTGGATTACTGAACTGTCGAGAGAGGGCCACCCACCAAAGCACAGCCTGAGGGTAATCTAGGCCTTGGGAAAATCTGGCTTGTCAGTTATCAGGGTTTATTTACCCGAGATAGCAGTTTCTGTAAGGAAACAAAGTCGGGCAAACATCACGCTTCTCCCTCCTGCTACGGAAGAAGCATTTCTGAATCTTCTCATTCTTTCCCTGTGGGCCTGTCCATGTTATCCCACACCTAACTGAACTTGGTTCTTGGCAACAGCAAGAGATTGGTACAGGAGCTAGGGGTGTTTCTTTTCCCCCATGGGCGTGGGCCCTGAGCCTCCTGTGCTGTGTTGAAACGCCAGAAGACTGAGAGCTGAACACCTCAATCAGTGGCTTGGGAGCCATGGCTTTCATCTCTTATTCTGAAGACTGGTCCTTTCTTTCTGGAGGGCCACTTCCCCACTTAGTCAGAGCTGTGTTTGAAGAAGGGCACAGTCTTTCCTTCTAACAAGAAGCTGGAGATCGGGGAGTGATGGGGGCAGCCCTCTTCCTGCCTTGTGGGTATGGCCACCTGGGACACTTAGACCTTTTCTTGAGGCTGCACGGCCTGTTGGTACGGGGGTGGGGGTGGGGATGGGGGTGGGGGTGGGGGGGTGGGGGGAGGTGACCCGAAGAACTCTTAGTAATATCTCTGGGAGATGGCTCGCTCTCCTTATCCCCGTGAGCAAGCCTTCCATGCCCAGAACACCCCCAGGCCCAGTCCTCTGCTCCCTGAAGCCTTCCTAGTTCTCGGGAACTTTGGATTCCAATACAGAACTGCATAAAATAAAACAAAAGCATAAAAATAAAAGTGATTCCCCCCACCCCCAAACTCGGCACAGGTGATGAACAGGTGATTTAAGAAACAGAATACCCAGAACCCTTGAGCCCTGTTTTTCCTCGGGTAACGACAATTCTCGATTTTTCATTATTTTTAATTTTTCCTGTGTTTTAGGAAGCTGGAGTTACAGATGTATGCTGCCATGCCTGGGATCCCTTTGACTTGAAGCCTAGATTGCTCTCGCCTACTTTTGAGCTTCGTTGTACACCCGAGCGCTCAGGAGAGCCTGATTTGTGCAATGTCTGTTCCTGAGATCCTGTCAGGTTGCGGTTGTCAACTCGTTTTTGTTTTTGCTCTCATTGCATTAAAGTACTTTAGGTTGACCATCCCTGACTAAAATCCCAAATGCCCACAGTCTCAAACACACACCTGAGCTCTGTGTGCCAATCAAACCGAAAGGAAAATAACATATAGCATAAAATGACTTTATGAGTTTCAGATACTGTGTATGTTAAGCAAATGAATTCTGTGTTGATACTGGAGTTCTGTCCCTCATCATAAAAACGTAGGCAAGTATCCCCAAATCGGAAGCAACCGAACCCAGTGGTGTCACTCTGGTGTTCTGCCAGGGTCTTGCTCTTCAAATTTCCTTTTTTTTTTTTTTTTTTTTGAATGTCACAAAACAGCCAGTGTTTGTTCTGAGCACTCTGGTGCCTGCCTTTCACACAAATTTCTATCGTGTAAACACCCGTGATGGCATTGCTGGGGCATAGGATATTCATAGACTCAGTCTTAGTTGATTCTGAACAATGTTCCGCACTGCCAAACGGAGGTCTGTTCATTCTGGCAGCATATGAGGCCTGCGGCTTCTTAACCGCCCGTCAGTGCTATGAGTTTTAAAGTTTAAGCCTTTCTGGCAGGGGTGAGCTTATCTGAAATGAAGTTTTTTGAGAATCGAGTTTTCAAAGGCTTATTGGGTTTTTTTGAACGTATTTGCCAACATGCCTGCCTACATTTTTTTTGGCCTTTTATTCTCATTAGTGGTTTCCTATTTAATTCTTAAAATTGCTCATCTTAACTTTGTCTGGTACAGTAATTATAACAGTTGCACATATACAGTGTGTCAAGTGCGTAAATCAAGTTAAGCATTCATCTTTCCTCAAACACCATCCCTTCCGGCTTTCTGTGCTCCCCAGCACTACTGTGCACGATCACCCCACTGTGAGAGAGCACAGTTGCTCTCCACCCCGCAGATGCTTGCTCCCTGCCGAGCATCCCCACCCCATTCCGCTAGTTGCCTCATTGCTGTTGTTTTGCTTTTGTTTGTTTGCCTTTGAGACAGGGCTCACTACGCACCAATTGGCGTGGAATTCACCAAGCTTTTGTAGACCAGGCATGTGCCACCTGACCTGGCTTCTAGTTCTTTGTTTGTTTATTTGTTTGTTTTGTTATTGTTTTGGTTTTTTATTTGTTGTTGTTGTTTTTCTCTCTTAATAGCACAGGATGACCCTTAAAAGAAAAAACCCTGTGGCCCAACGACCATGCTTCTTCTGGCCTTGAAGTTGTGGCCCTACTTTTGCATGCGTCTGGGGTGTCTGCGGCTGAACTGTCTTCTTGGCTCTAGCCTACATGTCCTGCAAGGAAGGAAGGTCTTGAGGACAGAACCCAGGACTAGTTCTGTTTGCTTTCTTCACAGTTGCTAACACCCCCCCCTCCCCCGTCTGCCTTAAGGACCCATCAAATTCTGGGAAGGTCGATGCCCATATAACCATCTGCTAAAGAGAGTCCCTCTCTGGTATACAGCGATGGGTCAGATCCTGCTGAGCAGTTTAAGCAGGTTTTAAATCCCATCGGCCTTTGATTTTGGTCTTTACTTGGTGTTAAGAACAGGATCTAAGGCTTCTACAGCAATAGTTCACCTAGCCGTGACACTAAATTCCAAATTTCCTTAAAATTTTCATTAAAATGTATTTGTTTGGGGTGCATATGCCGTGGCAGTGCACACACAGATGTTTCAGGAATCAGTTCTCTCTCACTTTTGTGGGGCCCAGGAAGCAAACTGGGTTGTCAGGCTGGAGGCAAATGTCTTTACCCTCTGAACCCTGAGCTGTTTCAGCTGTCCTCATGCATTTTAAAAACTGTGGTGGCTGCTGGTCTGAAACAAAAACAAACCCATAAAAAAGCCCAACACCTTTCTCTTGGAGTATAAGTGAAATATGAGTATTATTTAATAGTGTTTCTGAAATTTGGTAGTTCTTAGACACGCCTTTTGTAGAAATATTAGGTGAAAAAAGCACATGCTTTTTCTAAATTGTTTTGATTATTATTATTATTATTATTATTATTATTATTATTATTTTGAGATAGGGTTTTCTGTGTAGCCTTGGCTGGCCCAGAATTCACTCTGTAGACTATTCTGGCTTCGAACTCAAAGAGATCTATCCACCTGCCTCCGCCTCCCAAGTTCTGGACTCGGGCTCGGGTCTGCGCCACCACTCCCAGCTGATTTCAGTCATTTTAAAGCGTCTGTAACCCAGGATGTTTTTATTTGCATCTCCTAACTATTGTGCTCTTCACTCTTTCCTTACTGATGTTTGAAGTCTTTTTCTCTTCCTCCGCCTCCCCCCCCCCCCCGTTTGGGCAGCGACCCTTTGTCATTTTATTTTATGCTATTAATATTTCATCATTTTCCTGTCTGTCTTCTTGAAAGTTTTACTTAGGTTTTAGGGTACTTGGTAGTTTATAAAAGGGGTATTCACACACAGTATGTCTTTGGTTCCTAGTTAGGACTCACCATGGGTAGTGGGGGAACAGAGACTGTGACTGGGCTCTGCATGGGGGTGACTCCACAGGACAAAGGTCACATGCTGCTTTCCTTACTTTGAGCACCAGGGAGTCGTGGTGGGTGTCCTTAGAAACTAGCCTAATCTTGGCATTTTCATCCTAGGCATCAAGTCTGAGAAGACAGAAGAGGGAGTGTTGGTGGTTTCCCCAAGGTCAGAAAGAAACTTCTAGTAGGCAAAGCAACCAGTAGAGAGGGAGGATGGCTCCTGAAGCCAGGCTTGGGGAATGGGAAGAGTCTGGGAAGACATTCAGGCGAATGACATGCAGAAAAGTCTTGTGGGCAGATTCAGGCTCTGGACTAAGGCCACGTGCTACTTCAGGACGATCCTCCTTCCAAACCTTGTTGTTCTCATCTGTAAAATGAGACACTAGTCAGGCAGTCTCAAAAGACTGTGAGCATTAACGTAAGAGCATACTTGAGAGGGTGGTCCCGCTATGTCTTCCCTGATGGGAGAAAAGCACAGAGCCTTGCTGCAGGACAGCTGACCCCACCCAGGGGATCTGTCTTTCTACTTGAAATGTCTTCATTTTGACCTCAGTGTCTCTTTCCCGTCTCCAGAGCTCTAAACAGCAAGATACCACAGAAAAGTGGTCAGAGCCCCTTCTAGCTCCTTTGTGCCCCATCCATCTTTTTGATGACGAATTTCATTTTTAATTATGTGTGCACAGGAGGGTAGGTGAACACCGAAGACAGTGTTAGATTCTTGGGCAGCTGGAGTAACTGGTGGTGATGGGCTGCCCGGATGTGGGAGCTGGGAACTGGATTCCGGTCTGGGGGGGGGGGCGGCAGAGAAAAGTGTTCTAACCACTGAGCAACCTCTCCTCCCATGTCTTTAGAAATTCTAGAGTGGTGTCTGTGAGGATCCCTGGCTGAATTAGAGCTGGGGATGTGGGTCGGGAGCTGAGGAGGGATCATTTTGTCTCTACAACACCACGCAGTCCTTGGTGTAGATGCCCCTGCTCCATTGACACAGTTCTGGGTGGGGTTTCAGGTCTCAGTCAGTGCTGCTGACTGATACAAGGAGCACAATGACTCAACAGCAAGGGGTTGTTCTTGTGCAGGCTGCACAGCAAGGGACCCGGGAGGCCTCAGTGTGTGGCCCCTAATCCCCCTGCCTCAGCCTCTGGCAGCCAGACTCCCCTGCCCCTGCCCCCGCCCCCTGTGTGTGTGTGTGTGTGTGTGTGTGTGTGTGTGTGTGTATGCCTGATTTAGGCTTTGACGAGTCATCCCATGCATCTTCCCACACTGCTTCTCTGTCTCTCCCAGGGGCTCAGAGAAGAAGAGACAGTAGGCTTTTGCAGCAGGGGTTCAAACCTGCACGAGGGGGTAGGGTTAGTGATACTCTTAGCTGAGCTGCCCTCTTGCTTTCTTTGCTTTCCATCCTAAGGCTGGGACCACATGGGCATCTCCTCCTGTTTCCCTGGTGAGTGCCAGCCACCAACAGATTTTCCACAATCACAGAGACTTCTGGACAGGTCATTAGTCCCAGACTCCCGGGTCCCAGGGCCTTGTCCTAACCCAAGTTCTTTTTATCCTGGCCTTAGCCAGGCTGTACACTTCAGCCACAGCTTCCCGTTGCTGGTCCCAGAGCACTCGGAGAGAGGGGGAGCCAGAGACGAGGGGAAAAGGGAGATGGAGAAATGGAGGATAGAAAAAGAGGGAGAGAAAATTGAGCAAGAAGAGAGGGTACAGAGTAGCGGTGAGGGATGAGGAGAGGGGACAGGAAGGGGGATTTTAGGTAGCCTAACTTTCTGTGGTTGACGGAAGGTTCCAAGCAATGCAAGGAAACCCGCTCCCCCTCCCTAAGACGGCAGGCACAGTACCAGGGAAGGGGCTTCTTAGATTTCTTAACCCTTGAAGAAACCCTCCCGAAGGGGAAGTTTGGTCTGCAGCGGACTAGAGCCCCAGGAAGAGCCCAGAGCACAGTCAGCCCCTCCCCTCCGAGAGAGGTAAACTCAGGCCCAGGGAACTGTTTCTCTGACAGTTTCAGACAGAAAGTGCGGTGTGTCTGGGTCAGGCCTGGTTGTGTTTGGAAGGGAGAAGAGAGGGATGCATTCAGAGATCTGCTGCAGAGCAGAGTGAATGTGGCATGCATTGATGCCATAACATGTATTGATATGACAATAATCACTAGGGTGTCGTGGGTCATAGAGTAATGCATAATGTCTTATACAACTCAAAATAGGTTATAATTAAGGAGCAATGTTTTAAAATTTCAAAGTAAGAGTTGATCTCCAGTGTCTCAATATAAAAGATCAGAGTTAGGCAAACTGGTAGGCATGTTAATTAGCTTAATCTGATCATTCCACAGTGTATACACATATCAAAGCATCATGTGGTACACTTGTACCTATGCATATATGTAATTATGATATTTCAATTAAAAATGCTACGGAAAATGAGAAAGGTATGGATGCCCTTTGTCAATGGCTGGGAGAATTACCCACAATTCTCCCTGGGTGACCACACAGGTCAGGGTGAATGTGAAGTTACCCTCCTGACTCTCTTTCAATCCTCCTAGACCATCAGAGGGACCAATGCATATGAAATATGTTATACACATGCGAACGAAAACGTTTTGCAGCTGAGAACACACTTTTGGAGAAACTGTTCTGTTTGCTTTATTTTATGGTGGTGCCTGGGAGAGCACCAGGAGAGTGCTCTGCCACTGAGCCACACAGCACTTAGCTCTGCCTACTCCTTAAAACTAAAAATTACACCCTGGGATTGAAGAAGAAGAAGACGAGGAAGAGGAGGAGGAGGAAGAGGAGGAGGAAGAGGAAGAGGAAGAAGGAGAATGAGAAATGCAAGACCAAACAGATCTCTCTTGAAAGGAAGAAAGCTCTTCATTGGCTCTGTGACTGAGAATTAGAAGTCTCTGGATTTGCTTCTCCAATCCAGGATTTCTCTGACCTGAGGCCTAAAAGTGGCAGAGGGCAGACAAGGCGGGGATGAAACAGCCAGGCTTTCAGTAGTGGGCTGTTAAAGTGTAGTTAGTTGTGGCACAGTGTCCAGGCCCTATGCTAGAGAACCACAGAGCGCTACCCCCAGCCCTCTGTAGTTTTGCACCAGAGGGGGCATGGCTGTGTTCTGGGTTGGGAAGGAGCTTTGGAGAATTTAGATTTCAAATCCTCTCTGGTTCTGTCAGCAGGACTGGGCAGGGATTCTGACTCCAGCCAGGAGAAGTAGGCTGAAACAGAAAGGTGTCCTTTGCATTTCCACTGTGTTCAAGAACCACTGGGAATCCTAGGTCACTGTAGATCTTGCCCTTTCAGGAAGCGAGTGGGGTGCTAAAGCCTGCAGTTCATAAAATGCTGGCAGGCCACATTCCTCGTACCAGGCTCTGATAAGGCAGCAGCCCGTATGCTCTTGAGCCCTTGCCCTCTGTCTTTCTGAGAGTCCTCCTAGAGGCATCCAGGCCTCCTTATGTCTGGAAACACAACAAGGCTGCCCTCAGGAAGCTTGCTGTCCCCTGCAGCCCCCAGGGCCGGTGGGGCTCAGACTCTACAAAAGCACACCAAGGCTGGGCATTCAATCCTTAGCACCCACAAATGAAAGCAACTGAAGACAACGAAAACAAACAAAATGCTTGGGTGTTGGAGGGATGACACGCGTCCAGAACCCACATAAAAATGCCCTGGCCACGGAGGCCAGAGCAGAGAAGGTCCAGTTGAGAAGATCCCTGGTGCTAGCTGCGTAGACAGCCCTCGCCTAATTGGAGTTCTCCAGACCAAGGAGAAATGCCCTATCACTGGAGGTGACAACATTCTTAAGGATGACGGTACACACACAAACACACGAACGTGTATACACAGAAGCGCACAAAGATGCATATACACATATATACCACCTCTCACCATGTGGCCCCGTCTGGCCTGGAGCTAAGTAGACCAGGCTGGTCTCAAACTCACAGAAATCCCCCTGCCTCTGCCCCCATTAAAGGCGTGCACCTCCATGCCCAGCTTTGAATACATCCAATTTAAAAGGGCCCCGTTTATTTCTCTTATACGCATTGGTGTTTTGCCACATGTGTGCCTGAGAGGGTATTAGAATTCCTAGAACTGAAAAAAAAAAAACAAAAAAAAAAAAACAAAAAAAAAAAACAAAAAAAAAAAAAAAAAAAAAAAGAATTCCTAGAACTGTAGGTACAGACGGTTACAAGCTGCCATGTGGGTGCTGTAAGCTGAACCCAGGTCCTCTGGAGGAGCAACCAGCGCTTTTAACCACCGCACCATCTCTCCAGTGTGATTTTCAGTGATCGTTTCTTGTGTTTCTCTGGCTTTAAATTTATTTTTAAATTTTAATGGAAATAGCAGCACACCACCTTTTATTTTCCCTTTTCTCCCTCCATCTGCTCCCAGAACCCCTCTCTTGACTCACTCATAACCTCTTTTTCTTTGATCATTACACACATATGCTTGTGTTATGTATGTTACACACATTTTTTTCTTTGATCATTACACACATATGCTTGTGTTCTGTATGTATGTATGCATGTATGTTTATGCATAAATATATGTAAAAACACAGCCTGCTGGGTCTGTTTTTGTTGGTGGTGTGTATCAAGGCTCACCACTTTACACTGGACAACCAATAAGGGGGCTCATCCCTGGAAGGGGATAACCCTTCTCCTGGAAGTCATTAGTGGCCTATAGTTCTTTGTCTAAGGATGGGACCCTGTGGAATTTCCCCCTTCTGTGTTAACGTGCTCATTGGTACTGCTGATGTTCAGGCCTTATTTGTTTATGCAGCCATTTCTAGGGGAGACTGTTTCACAGCAGACTTCCTAGCATTCTAGGCTTATAATCTTTCCGTTCCCGCTTCCTTGATGCTCCCTGAGCTACAGAGGCAGGAGCTGTGATGTAGGTGTATTCACTGCGGAAGGCTCCCAAGACCTGTTGACTTGTGTCCAGTTGTGGTTTTCTGTGATGGCTTCCACTTGTTTTAAAGAGAGCCTCCTTTGATGAGGGATGACTGCTGCATTTATTCTGGAAACCTGGGTTGAGCATGCCTCAGTTTTTTTTTTAATTGATGCATAGTATTCCATATCCATAAACCATAACTCATTAAACTATTTTCTGTTGGTAGATATTTGGCTTGTTTTCTCTGTTTTTATTGTAATATAATAAGCATCATTCTTTGGCTTAAAACAGAACCCTGGTCTGGCCTGCTGGGATCTCAAATTCTTTCTGAAAATATTGGGTTGATTGTTCATTTTAAAATATTTATTTTGTAGTTTTTTTTTTGTTTTGTTTTTGTTTTTGCGGGTGTGTGTTTGTGTGTGTAAGCCATATATATGCACAAACCTGTGGAGGCCAGAAGAGGGCATCAGATCCCCTGACTGTAATTATAAGCAGTTGTGTGTCACCTAACTTGGTTGCTGGGAACTTGGATCTTCTGCAAGAGCAGTATGCAGTCTTAACCCATAGCCGTATCTCTCTAGCTCTTATCTGTCTGCCTATCTGCCTATCTGCCTATCTGCCTATCTGCCTATCTATCTATCTATCTATCTATCTATCTATCTATCTATCTATCTATCTATCTTCATGATGTATCTATTCATATAGGAAATTGAACCCAGTGTCTTCCACCTCTACCAGCCAGCAACATTCTCATCCCTTTAGAATGATGCTCATTTACTGTACACTTGAAATGTATGTGAGTGAAAGGCAGCTGCCAGTGACAATTCTAAGAGAGCTGGGAGTGTTCTGTGCAGACTGAGAAGCACCAGAGTCGTAGAGCGTCTCAGTGTGCACTCATGAGGTCAGGGCTGGAAGCCAGGTCAAGACTTTGTTTCAGACATATGCAGGGTCTGGGCTCTGGTCCACCCTTTGTGTCCATCTGGTAGTTGGGGCCATTAGGACAGGCAACTGAGACTGGGAGAGACCACTCAGTGAAGGGGCAGTTCTCGGTTATAGGCTCCACCTCCCGAAAGCTCTTTGCTGCTGGCAGAGGCCTTGGGGAGGATGGCACCATTCTTGACCACTCATGGCAACCTTAGGGGCAGTCTGAGCTGCTGTGACCTGGGGTGAAAGACCCCAGATCCTGTTACCGGTGCCTCTAGGAAGCCTCCACTCTCCGCCTCCCCGCTTCCTGTGACTAATTTCTGAAATCCCTGTGACTGAGAAGATACGGGATGAAGTTTCCCACTCCTGGAGGGCCCAGACTGGGGCCAGAGGGTTGATGGTGGCTGACAGCTAGGACTCCTGTGTGGTCACATGCAATCCCTCAAGAGCAGAAGCGGGAGCCTTCAGATTGGGTGGCAGCAGCTGTGTGGTACTGGGATAACATCCCTGATGGCCAGGCAGATAGGACTCTCTTTTGTGTTAGGAGATTCCAGAAAGCAACTTGCTCCCTGATGACAAGGCTGTGGTCATTGTCTTAGGGAATCTGCTGGGTCTGGCTCAGACAGGTCTCAGCTGCCCCATACATCTTCCATCAGTTCTGTCCAGCCAAAAAGATGTCATCACCATTTTCTCCTAGCAAAAAGGAATAAAAGGTCAGTAAGTCCTCCTCCAGCCCCGCCCAAGGCTAAAAAGGCAAATGGAAAGTTTTCAACGGGAGGCGCTGGGCTGTTCATGCAGAAACTGTTAGTGCACAGATGCCAGGATAAGTGTGAGAATAGTGAGGACCATTATAGTGGGAAGCGACTCCTTCCCACTTAAGAAACAGAACCAAAGAAGCTCAAAGTTAGAACCAGCCGCCCACCAGCTCGCTCAGGTTTATGCAGCATCTTTATACATTAAAACAGAAGAACCGAGTGTAGGGGATCCTTGGGACCCTTCTAACTCCTGCTGTTCCGAGTTTAAACTCCCCGTCCAGTGTGTGTGTCTGCCAGTGCATCCTCGACCCTGGCGGCTGCCAGAGGAAGCATCTGCACATCAGTGTGGCTGATTGGCACCTGATCCGGAGATGGTGAACATTTAAGAGCACGGGGTCACATTGCTTGACTGTGGTTTGTCAGAGCTTGAATTCGTCTTGCCTACACAGACTGTATACAGGGAAGGGCTGGCACCCCTTCTGCCTTGGAGCCTGAGGGCCTAGTTGTCATTCTCCAGGGTTGTGCCTGGATGATGCTCGGGGACAGTGCTCTCTCTCCTGGAGCACCAGCCAGGAGAGGGCGACTCCACTGGGCAGGGTGCCCAGGGTGGAAGCTGTTTTGGTAATTTGCATAAAACAATGACGACACCACATCAACGATAAAACCTAAACACGGAAACCATCACAGTTTGGGGACTGCCAGGCAGCTGGGGAAGTGAGTGCCCATCTGCCCCATTCAGGCTCTGAAGGCTGAAGTGCAAGGCAGCCAGCCGTCCGCAGTGGTTCAACTAGATCGTGCTTCTGGTCTGTGCTGTAACATTAAGTCCTGGGATGAGAATAGAAACGTCCCAAACAGGTTCTGTGAGCACTGCTGGCTCCCTGTGTTCCGGAGCTCAGCACTCACAGAGCCAACCAACCCCAGGCTGAAAATGTTTGGAAAAACTGCTATCTGTACTGTTACTGAGTTTTCCTTATCATGATTGTCTAAACAATACAGTCCAACAGGTATTTAGACAGCACTTGACCTGTACTAGGCATCGTAGACCCTCTAGAAGGGAGTTAGATTGTATGGGAGGAGGAGTATGGGTGCTATGCAAATACCACACTGTTGGTGTACTTAAAAAAAAAGGCTCTTTTATTTACATTTCTTATATCTCTTTTTCCCTACTCTACCCCAGTCCCTTCCAACATCCCAACACAAGGTAGGAGAGAGAAAGGGTTAGTGGGAGAGGGGGTGCAGTTTCTGTTTTTTTTTTTTTTTTGGTTTTTTTTTTTTTCTTAGCTGCTTCCTGCTGGTTAGGGTCATTGAATTTCTTGGAGCCAGTCCAGTTCTCATTTCAGATCACCAACTTCTTGTCTCCCTGCATCAATAGCAACAGGAGCGACAGGGGGGAAGCAGCAGCCGCCTTGTTCTTTCTCATCCCTTCACTCTGTAGGCTCTGGCTTTTATTCTCTCTCCAGAGTCCTCAGATTTAAACTATCTGCAGCTGGCAAAGAGCTCCTCTCAGAGCCCGTATGAGGTGAATAGTCTGCTGCTGTGGACCATCTGAATCAGTCCCACATCCCACACCAGGGATTAACACCAAACATGTTTATAGTCACAACATTTCCCCCCTTTCTGTTAAAAAAGTGGGGGGGGGGCTTGCTGTTGCTTTCTTAAAAGGAGATGATCAAGGAACCAAACCATTTTTTTGATCAATAACTTCTTTTATAACCTGATGACTCTTGTCTGCTTCTGTCTGGATTGGCTGGTCCTTTTTGCTGTTGAGCCTCAAGCTGGTTCCTAATGGTTTCAGAGAAGCCAGTGCTGCCAGAAACAGCTCCTTGGCTTCTCTGGCAGAACGTACCAAATTTCCCAGAGTTAACGCACTGGCCATTTTAAGCTCTGAGGCTGCGCTGAGCACTTCTATATTTAAAACTTTTGGCAGCTACTGGGAAAGCTAATTTTAATAATCTGGTAATCTGAGGCTGCTCCTTTGGCAGCTCAGCTGGTTCAAGATCAACCTTTTTTCTTGAAATGGTCTGTATAGCCTTCTGCTCCTCCTGGCTCCCAAGCCTGCCCAGAGCTTATGGGTACTTGACACAGAAAGTTATGCAGAGCAGGGCTGGCTGCAATTGTGGAGAATTCTGGCTCTTAGTTACCAGGTAACTAATGCCACATTTTGCTTTCCAAGCATTTCAACCTCTACCTGCAAATTTTTCTAGTGACATCGCCAACTCTGCAATCCTTTCTAATTGTCCAACCATTCTCCTAACCTTCAAAAAGGAATGCAGGAAGATGAGGAAGCAAAACCAGAGAATCCTCTCTGGGAGTAAAGTGGGAATGAAACTAGCTGTCGCAGCTGTAGTAAACCGTATGCCTGTATCCTGAAACGCTATGTTCATCTGTTCGTACCCTGCTGTCTCTTCTCTGGCATTAGCCATTATTTTAAGCCCAGTGTCTGGGTACCAACATGTTGTTTTAAAAAAGATGAAAATCCCAACCATTCTATTTTACCAATAAAGACTCAGGAGCCGGTTGCTGGGGTGAAAACCTGCTAGCTCAGAGAGGCAGGGAAAGCATCTATCGGACCTTCCTTCTCAGCTTAAGTTCGGATGGAAAAAACCTAAAAGGCTCACTAGCTCAACTGACGGCCCAGGAGCAAAAGGCCGAAAAATCCAAAGCCAAACACTTGCTAGCTCAAAGCCCTCAAAACCAGGGAGCTGAGGAGATGACACCAAAGCTAAAGCCAGAGGTTAAGCTAAAAGCTCTTTCTTCTTCATGCTGTCTTAAATATCCCTCAACTCCAAGTCCCTCCTGCTCTTTAATCTGTCAGCTGGTTTCTTGCTCCACCTCTTGACCTAGAGTTTATGAGGTGAAGAACTTAATGTCTTTTAAAGAAGAAATTCCGTTTGCATTTATTTATTTATTTTTAAAGATGTGTTTATTTATTTTATGTATGAGTGCTCTATCTGCATGCCAGAAGAGGGCATCAGAATACAATATAAATGGTTGCTTGGAATTGAACTCAGGACCTCTGAAAGAGCAGACAGTACTCCAAACTGCTGAGCCATCTTTTCAGCCCCGCATTTATTTATTTTATGTGTATGAGTATTTTGCCTGCATGTATGGATGTACATCATGTGTGTGCCTGGTGCCCACCAATGCCAGAAGAGGGCATCCAATCTGGATGTTACAGATGATTGTGAGCCACCACGTAGGTGGGTGCTGGGAACTGAACCTGTGTCCTCTGCAAGAGCAGCCAATGTTCTTAGGCACTGAACCATCTCTCCAGCCCCGAGATTTTATTACGTGAAGTTTTAATGGTGAGGAGCATGGATGGGCATTTATCTATCTTCTGGGAAGGAGTGGATGGGGATGTTTCAGGCTTCACAGACTGTACAGCTTCTGTCACAATGACTCAGACAAAAGTAAAACAGGAGCCACAGACAGAGTGGGTGTGGCTTTCGTACAGTCAAGCCACCCTGAACAGCCACTCTCCTCTGAAGGAGAGTGACTCTCACTCAGCAAGACTTGGCTTGTCTCTAGACTACAGTGTGTCCATCCCAGGGATGGCACATGAGAAAGTGTTTCCTATTGTCTACTGTTTCAGTCAGGGTTTCTATTGCTGTGATAAAACACCATGACCAAAAGCAACTTGAGGAAGAAAAGGTTTAAAACAACTTACAGTTCCACATCTTAGTGTTTTGAGGGCAGTCAGGGCGGGAACTCAGACAGGGCCGGAAGCTGGAGGCGGGAGCTGATGCAGAGGCCTTGGAGGGATGCTGCTTACTCACTTGCTCCCCCTGGCTTGCTCAGACTGCTTTCTTATAGACCGCAGGACCACTGGCCCAGGGGTGGCACCACCCACAATAGGGTGGCCCTCCCACGTCAATCAATAATTACAAAAATGCACCAAAGTCTGGCATTTTCTTAACTGAAAGTTCCTCTTCTCAAATGACTGTAGCTTATATAAAGTTGACATAAACCAACCTGGACACCTACTACAAAGGAAAACTTTGATGAGTGATGTCTGTCACTGCCACTGCCACAGGTGTGTATGCCTTATTTCTTCCTCAGTCATCTTCTCTGGTTTTGTACTTTCTTCAGCATAGTTATTTGGCTTCATTCATGGTTATTTTGGTTCATCTTTGGCCAATAATAGCAGCCAGTTCCAACATGGTGCCCTATTGGCTTCAGTTCCTGGTTTTCTGGAAGGACCAGAGCTGCTATCACAGAGTAATCCCATAATGCATAGGGCTGACCTAGCAACCAACCATATGAACCATACTGTTCCAGTTTGGGTTCAGCAAGCCCTCAGATGACTGTCACGTGTTGACACTCTGATCCCAAGCCAGATGGTGCAGCTAAGCCATATCTGACCTACAGAAGTTTTGTGAGATAATTTTTCTTTCTTTCTTTCTTTCTTTCTTTCTTTCTTTCTTTCTTTCTTTCTTTCTTTCTTTCTTTCTTTCTTTCTTTCTTTCTCTCTTTCTTTCCTTTCTCTCTTTCTCTTTCTTTTTCTTTCTTTCTTTCTTTCTTTCTTTCTTTCTTTCTTTCTCTTTCTCTCTTTCTCTCTCTCTTTCCTTTCTCTCTCTCTCTCTCTCTCTCTCTCTCTCTTTCTTTTTTCCCTGGTATCTTGAGAACATTTGTGATGCAGCCTTAGCTAGCTTACTGCTGCTTTGCTTGTGTAACTGCAGAAGCTGGCTTGCAAGTGAGAACTTCCTGTTTGTCTAACAATTTGCTCGATGATAGAGTACTTGAAGGAAAACAGCATGGTTAGCTGGCCGTTACTGCTAGGTGTTTGGAAACTGCTGGCTTTAAGTGATTTACCTGTAATCTGACTGTCACATCATGCAGCCCACCTTCTGACCATAGGGGTTATGAATACGGTATATTGAAGTTAAAAACACAACAGACCATGTATAACATGTTCCTATCACTGTCAAGGTCTCTCTGGAGAAGGTTCTTGTATCAGCTTCATTATGTTCAGATCAGGAATGAGTCTGGATGGCCCCACCAAAACTCATGTTGAAATTTAATCTTCACTTAATACCCTGAGGTATTAAGAGGTGGACCCTGAAGAGGTAATCAGGTCATAAGAGCTCTGCCTCCAAGAGTGGATTAATCCACTTTCGGATTAATGGATTACTGCACTAATGGGTTATCTTGAGAGCAGGTTTGTCATGCTAGCCAATTTGGCTCTATTTCTTGCCTAGTCACCTCTTACCATGTGGGCCCATGCTACCTCTGCAGAGTCCCTGCCAGCAGGAAGGACCTCACGAGATGTGGCTTCTAGACTTCGGGCACCCCTCCATCAAAACTGTGAGATGAATAACACTTAATTCTTTATAAACTACCCAGTCTCCAGTACCCTGTTACAGTGCCAGAAAACAGACTAAGGAATACCTTTGAGGTGGATTGGTTTTGGAGTCTGAGTGAGGACAGGATGTAAATGTGATTGAGGTGAGGTCTTAGCATCCCAGGCACTCTGCTTTTTAGAGGCCCACTCCGTCTTTGTATAGGTTCCTCTTCCCGGTGTCCTCTGCTCTCTTCTGCATCAGGGGAACACCCATTTCTATTTCAGGACCCAGCTCAACTGTCACCTCCCCTGTGCCACCTTCCCTCTGACATTCTCACCCACTTAACAAATATTTATCTAGGGACTAGCAATCGACAAGTCCAGTTCCACAGGCTGAGGACTCAGCAGTAAAAATAAAGCAAACAGAACGACTGAAAGGAAAACAAGTTTCTTGCATTTAAGGAGGTGTTCCCGTGGAAGAAAATAAACAGATAGACACCAAGAAGATAATTCTAGCGCCTACTGCCGTGCTAATGCATTGTTTTGAGGGGACGAAGGAGAGAGTGAAGGAAGAATCCAGTGGCTCAGCTTCTAGGCTGATTTCCTGGAGTGAGAAGACTTGAAGAAAATCAGTATGTGAAGGGAAGCAGACACTAGGTAAGGAAGCAATGACTGTTTCACAGGTTAGATGTCAGATTTTAAAAAAATATATAAACATGCAACTTTCTTTTTTCTTTCTTTCTTTCTTTTTTTTTTTTTTGTCAGTGTTGGGGGCCAAATCCAGCATGTTATGTGTGCTAGGCAAGTGCTCTGTCACCAAGCCATAGTTGAATTGGACACCCACATCTGGGCGTTGTCTCCTGAGTCTGTACTTTAGTGGTTGGGCCTAGGATGAAGATAGGAGGTTGAAAACAGGAGTACAGATGGTGTTTAAAGCCAGAGGCAGGAAGGTGAAGGGAGGAGAAGAGAGCCCAGGAACCTAAGCTGGGAGGGTGTGGAGGGGGATGAGGCGGCCCAGGAATGGTCCTATCTTGGCTCAAGTTATTTTTTCCCCCTCCTAACTCCAGCGTGCTCTATTTTTGCGCTTGTTGAAAGGGTGCGTTCCTCAGCAGGCTGGGAGTGTCTTGGGTGCAGGTCCCATGTCTAATGTCGGCTGTTGCTGTGCTCTGCGTGATGCCCAGTCCACAGTGGGTGGTCCTAAGTGATAGCCGGTGTCACAGGATCATACAGTTGAATGAAGAGCTGATGTCAGCCTGGAGGCAGGCGGGGAATTGCCAGCATAGAGTCCAAGCTTTCAGCATACCGTGTGCCCCCTCCCCCCACGGGTGGCTGTTGTCTCATGGGTGCTGCATTCTAGACTAGGACCTGGGAGCTAGTCCTAAAAGGGAGATCTAGCTGACAAAGCAGGAGGAGGTGAAACAGAGACTTTTCCCAGAAAATTGATTAAGTGTGATGCCACAGTTGGCTGAGCCCTGGAATTTGAGCTTTTGTCATTGATAGGACATCAATGATGATTTTTCTTGAGGGGAAGTCAGAGCCTCAGAGTGAGCAGGGATTTGGTTTTATTCAGTAGTAATAAACTAGGTCCTTTATACGTGTTCTAAGTTTTGGCAGTTTTAATTTTTATTTATACTTTATTCTTTGTTTTGTTTTGAAGACAGTGTTTCTTTGTGGAGCCCTGGCTGTCCTGAAACTCACTCTGTAGACCAGACTGGCCTTGAACTCAGAGATCTACCTGCCTCTGCCTCCTGAGTGGGATTAAAGGCGAGTGCCACCACGTCCAGCCTTATGTTTTATTTTTTTTTAATTTAATTTTATGCGCGTTGGTGTTTTGCCTGTATGTATGTCTTTGTGGGGGTACCAGATCCCCTGGAATCAGAGTTACAGACAGTTGTGAGCTGCTATGTGGGTGCTCGGAATTGAATCTTTGGAAGAGCAGCCAATGCTTCTAACCACTGAGCCATCTCTCCAGCCCTATGTTTTTATTCTTTATAAAATAAAGTTATAAAATTACTGGAGTCAGTTCTTTCTTTCTATCTTTGTGTAGTTTCTGCTGCTCACCAAGCCAGGACTCTGGCCCCCAGCTGTGTTTTAAGCTGAGATTTACCCTCCACCATGGAGGAGGTGATGGTGGTGGGCCTTGAAACAGAAGTAGGTCTTCACGTGCTACAGGAGGAGGAAGGGACTCCAGGAAGAGGAAGGAGTGTGGGAAAAGGTAGTGGGGCATGAACAGCTTCACGGTGACTCTAGACTCAGGACTGGTCCATTTTCCCAGGAGGAAACAAAATAGTAGAAACGCTGAGAGGACAGACTGTCAGACCGTCCTCCTGCCCCTGTTTTCATGCTGCGCATGGGCAGTCGCCCCTGGTCTAATTCTAAGCTAGAGTTAATTAGCATTAATTAATAAGCTAATTAACTTTATTGCCTGCTGTCCTGGAACTCACTATACAAACCAGGCTGGCCTGGAACTCACTATACAAACCAGGCTGGCCTGGAACTCACTATACAAACCAGGCTGGCCTGGAACTCACTATACAAACCAGGCTGGCCTGGAACTCACTATACAAACCAGGCTGGCCTGGAACTCACAGAGGTTCTCCTGCCTCTGCCTCCGGAGTGGTGGGATTACAGGCATGCAGCACGGTGATGCCTGGCTCTAATCCTAGTCTTTTAAAAGATATTTTATCCCCTCCGAACTGATTTGAAGGTCTCTTTTGTCGGCTGTTGTTTTTAGTAGGCCAGAGGGTCCTTTTTCTCCTGCTTGGGATGTGCGAGGCTTCTCAAATCTGCCACGGGATGCTGTGTTCGCAGGAAAACTCTCATTCGCTATTGCGTTGTTGTTGTGAGCCCATCCTAAAGAAAGAGCTAATTTTTTCAGCCCAGCAGTTATTTCTTCAGATATTCCTCTATTATATATTCTTCCTCTTACACTGATGCTTATTAATGTACGTTAGTTTTTTAAAAGAATTTCATTATTTATTATTTATTACAATCTATTCACTGTGTGTCCCGGCTATACCCACCTCCCTCGTCTCCCCCCAGTCCCACCCTCCCTCCCCCTTCTCCTCCTACAACCTTCCCCTAGTCCACTGATAGGAGAGGACCTCCTCCCCTACCATCTGACCCTATCCTATTAGTCTCATCAGGACTGGCTGCATCATCTTCCTCTGTGGCCTGGCAAGGCTGCAAAATCATTGAATACTCCTGTCCTAGTTTCTATATTTCCAATTCTTTTGTTCTTTCTTTATCTGAGCAACTTCTGACCTAAAATAGTTTAGCATTTGAAAAAAGAATTAAGGGTCTGGAGAGGTGGCTCAGTGGTTAAAAGCACTGGCTGAATTTCCGGGGAATCAGAGTTTGATTCCCAGCACCCACATCATGTGGCTCACAACTGTTCGTAAATCCAGTTCCGGGGTTCCAATGCCTAGTTTTGGTACCATACATATGCATACTGTACTGGTTAGGTGTTTGTTTCTTCTATTTGACAAGCTAGAGTCATGTGAGAAGAGAGAACATCAGTTGAGGACTTGACTGTATTAGATCACTCTATAAGCAAGTCTGTGGCGCATCGTCTTGATAAACGATTGACACAGGAGGCCCACCCTGCTGTGCCATTCCTGGGCAGGTGGTTCTGGAGGAAAGGTAACTGAGCAGTCCAGCAAACAGCACTCCTCTGTGGTCTCTGCTTCAGCTCCCGCCTTCGGGTTCCTGCCTCGACTTCCCTCAGTGTTAGACTATGCGTGGAAGTGTAAGCCAAATAAACCCTTTTCCCCAAAGTTGCTTTTGGCTATGATCTTTACCACAGCAATAGAAGGTAAACCAGGACAGGTGGATAGGCAGGCAGGCACACACGCACACACAATCTTAGCCCTCCACACACACAGCATGAAAATTCTCATTGGACTTCTAATTTTTGTTCATGTATTTTTCAGTTCTAATATCTTGACTTGGGTTTAAGTTTTGTTTGAAACAAGGTTTCCCCACATAGTTCAGATAGGCCTTGAACTCACAGGGATCTCCTGCCTCAGCTAGCCAAGAGTTGTGATCTTAGTTGGGTACCATTAAGCTAAAAATACTTACCTAGTCTTCCAAAATCCTATCTTCTTCTTCCTTTTCCTCCTCCTCTTCTTCATCTTCTTATTTTTCTATTTTCTCCTCCTCCTCTCTCTTTCTCGTGTGTGTGTGTGTGTGTGTGTGTGTGTGTGTGTGTGTGTTGTGCTCTAGTCGGTGTTAAGTGTCTTCTGTTGTTATCTACCTCATTTGCTGAGACATGTTTCCTTACTGAACCTGGGACTCATGGAGTTGGCCTGAGTCCTCGGCATCCCCCAGTGAGTGCTCTGCTCCTGGGCTGGGCTGGCCGGCCCTCAGCTGTGGGAAGGGCCTGGCTCTTCCTTGTGGGTGTTGGAGACTGGATTCAGGTTCTCCCTCTTCTTGGCAAGAGCTCTTCTTGGAACCATCTCCCTAGGAGCTTATCTCATCTTCTATTTTATTTCCTTAAATTTTGCAAGAACCGTTCTGAGGAATTTGTCTGCTCCGGTAATCGAAGCCTCCTTGAGCTTGTTTCTATTGCTTGCTGATTGTCGGAATGACCCTCTCCCCTTAACCACGCCCTTGTAGCCTTTGTGATCTCTTATTTTTCACTGTGGTTTGAGCACTGTATTTTCAAAGTCACAGAATTAATTCGAGGCTCACGTGACATGTAAAAGCAAAAGAAAGCACTTGACTATATCTCTTTATTTACACTCTTCAAGGAATTTCATCAGCTCCTAACTATTTGCCCGTCCGTGGCCTGCGCTCTGGTGGGTCCTGTGACCTCTGCTCTGGTGGGTGAGGTTGCTTTGAGACACAGTTGCTTGCACACTGGTTTCCAAGCCTACTGCTGAGTGCGTGCAGGCCCTTGGGACTGTGTGGATTTGCTTCCTTATTTGTCAAATGCGAATAAGAATTCTGGCTTCCCTTCCTCATAGGTTATAACAGAGACAGGTGGGATAGGCTGTGTGGAACACAGAACCCAACATCAACACAATGTGCCGAAGCCCATTTACCCTTGACTCTCATCCCACGACTTTCAGAGTCATCCAAACTCTTTGGAAAGGAGAGGGTTGGTGTGGGCTCACAGCCCAGGGATGCAGTGCCCAGGATAGCTTGCATCTAGAGGACTCTCTCTGTCTCTCTGTTTCTCTCTCTCTGTGTGTGTCTTTTTCTCCTATTTCTATTTCTAGTTTAAAATATTTTTTTTCAGGCAAGTCCTCACTATGTATCCTTGGTTAATGCAGGACTCACTCTATAGACCAGGCTGGCCTTGAGAGCTCAGGTAGATGACTCTGCACTGCCTACCCAGTGCTGGGATTAAAGGCCTGTGCCACCAGTCCTGGCTCGGAGGTTTCTTCTGATGCCATCTAAGCAATAGCTTGCTGAGGAGTCCACACTGTGATGGGCAGATCCATGCCTTCTCCAGTTCCGGAGAGCAGAACTAGGCCCTTGATCTATATCCTCAGACTTAATTGTTTAGTTTTTACTACTTTATTTATTTAGGTATTTGTTGATGCTGCCATGGCGGAGCCTCCTGTATGCTTGGCACAAGCACCACCACTGGCCCAGAAGCCAGCTTTTCTTTTCTTTTTTTTTAATTTATTTATTATGTGTACAATGCTCTGCCTGCACGTGTGCCTGCACACCAGAAGAGGGCAGCAGATCTCATTGCAGATGATTGTGAGCCACCATGTGGTTGCTGGGAATTGAACTCAGGACCTTTAGGAAGAGCAGCAAGTGCTCTTAACCTCTGAGCCATCTCTCCAGCCCGCTTTTCTTGTTTTTAAAATTTTATTTATTTGTATTAATGTGCATCGGTGCTTTGCCTGCATGTATGTCTGTGTACCACATGCATGCCTGGTGCCGGTGGAGGACAGAAGATGGAGAAGAATGCCCTGGGACCGGAGCTGTGGGCCACCATGTGGATGCTGGGAATTGAAGCCAAGTCCTCCAGAAGAGCAGCCAGTGTTCTCTCCAGCCCCAGTAGTTGCCTCTGAACTCTGAACTGCTTGTCGATTTTCTGTGACCTGTTCTCACTTCTCTGTCCACACCCTCTTGTTCAGGAAGGTTTTAGTTATTTCTTTTCCTTCAATAACTTTCCTTGCAGACTCTCAGGGAGCTTCAGAAAGAAGCCTGGGTTTGCCTCTAGCAAACCCCCCCAACCCAGGCCTCTCTGTGCTGCTGGGGCCCCTTTGGATCTCATGCTTATTTTGGCCTCTGTGAACTGCGCAGAACCAGGGCTGACCCCACTGATCTGTGGATGTGTGGCCAAGACGGGTCCCAGCGTCCTGCCTTGGCTGTGTGTGTGAGCCGAGCCAGCATTGCAATGTGATGGCATTGTGACAGGGTGAGGGAAAGATTGCTGCCTGAGACTTCCAGAGGTGATTAGATTACAGCAAGCTGCCTGTCTGGATGAGGTGGGAGCCTTGGTTCTGTTCATTCCCTCTGCGGTGGAACCCAGAGTCACCGGCTGGCCTGAGGAGCTGAATTAGGGGTACCAGGTCAAAGGGTGCCAAGCCAAGCTGTTCATTCCACAGTGCTCCTCAAAGTTGCCTTCCTTTTCTTTTTTCTTTTCTTTCCTTTTTTCTTTTCTTTTCTTTCCTTTCCTTTCCTTTCCTTTTCTTTCTTCCTTCGTTCCTTCATTCCTTTCCTTCTTTCCTTCTTTCCTTCCTTCCTTCCTTCCTTCCTTCCTTCCTTCCTTCCTTCCTTCCTTCCTTCCTTCCTCCTTTCTTTCTTTCTTTCTTTCTTTCTTCCTTCCTTCCTTCCTTCCTTCCTTTCTTGATATTTCTAGACAGGGTTTCTCTGTAGCCCTGGCTGTTCTGGAACTCACTCTGTAGACAGGGTGGACTCGGAGATCCACCTGCCTCCTGCCTTGAGTACTGGGATTAAAGGTGTGGACCTTGGGCATGTTTTGCATTTCTTCGGCTTCTTTGTGAAGGTGGGTGTTTCTGCAACTGCAGTCCATCAGGTGAGAAAGACTGCCATTCACCTGGCCATTGGGCTCTTGCTGCTGTGTCCTTCTCTTGGCCTCTGTGGGAATCTCTTCTCCTGCAGCAGGGACAGGAGGATTTGGAGCAAGGGACCTCAGGCCTCTCTTGACTTTACTAGGCCACCTTGAGTCTCCTATTTAATCTCTGGCTCCTTTTCTCCTCAGACTTGCTGTGCTCTCCCTCTCTTAGTGATGAGGGCCGCGTGGACAGGGACACTCGATGTTTCTAGGCGCTTAACATTGGCACCTCTCGTACATTCATGGGGTGTTTCCCTTCTCTTCTTATCTCTTATTTTGCTCATTTTCTGTTAATAGTTTGGGGACAACTTAGCGATGAGAAGCAATTGTGCCTTTCACCTCCTGTTTCTAGGGGCTGTTGCTGAAGACCTGCAGTGAGGAGGCAGTCTCTAGCTGAGGTGGAAGGAAGCAGTGTCAGGAAGGGCATCTGCATGGAGCATCTCAGGGTGACCAGGGGAGACAGGGACTTCACAGTGTGCCCTCTGTCCGTGCCTGCTTGCCTCTACTGCCCCTCTGAGAGTTCCTGACCAGGCCACTTTAGAATAGCAATCTTAAAAAAATTACCTTATTTTTCATTGTGTGTGTATGTGTGTGTGTGTAGGTGAGTATAGGTGACTTGGAGACCAGAACTGTAGGATCCCCTGGAGCTAGAGTGACAGGTGCCTGGCATAGGAACCAAACTTGGGTCCTCTGGAAGAGTAGCAAGCAATCTCTACTGCTCATGGCTCTAGCTAGCTTTTCTGTTTCCTTTTTTTTTTTTTTTTTTTTTTTTTGAGATAGGATCTCTCTACATAACCCTGGCTGTCCTGGAATTATGAGGACCAGGCTGGCTTCAAACTCACAGAAACTGGCCTATCTGCCTCTGCCTCCCCAATGCTGGGATTAAAGGTCGGCAGCACCACAGTTGGCTCTCTAACAGTCTCAAGAATGGGACTTCATTTTTTCTTCCAACTCAGACATTTATAGAACATGGATTTTAAGGCTTTATTTTGTTATTGTTGATTTCTTTTTCAGACAAAGTTTCACTATGTAGTCCAGGCTGTCCAGAGACCTGCAATCCTCCTGCCTCATCTTCTGAGCGCTGTTTACAGGCCTGTATCACCTTAAAAGTTGTTTTTAAAAAAATATTTTATTTTCCAAGTGGTGGCGGCACACGCCTTTGATCAGGTGAATCTCTGAGTTTGAGGCCAGTCTGGTCTACAAAGCCAGTTCCAGGACAACACAGAGAAACCCTGTCTTTAAAACCCAAAAAATTCTATTTTTTTAGGGGCCTGGAAAAATGGCTCAAGGTTAAGACCACTGGCTGCTCTTCCAGAGGTCCTGAGTTCAATTCCCAGCAACCACATGGTGGCTCACAACCATCTATAATGAGATCTGGGACCTTCTTCTGGTGTGCAGGCATACATGCAGGCAGAATGCTGTATACATAATAAATAAATAAATTAAAAAATTTTTATTTTATGTGTGTGGTATTTTGCTTATGTCTGTCTGTCTGTCTGTGCACCACATGTGCGCAGTGTCCACAAGGGCCAGAAGAGGGCGTCAGATCCTCCTGAGACTGGAGTTCCAGACTGTTGCAAGCCTCTATGTGAATGCTGGGAATTGAACCTGGGTCCTCTAGAAGAGCCACAAATACTCTTCACTACTGAACCATCTCTCCAGCCCTGAACAGTTGAAAAGAAACAGAACAATACCCTAATGTAGCTTTTCTTAACCCTGTATTGTTTATTTTCATTTAACATATTTTTCTTTTTAATGTCTTAATTGAATGGGCTTGCTTCTTTCTCTTTTGACTTGAAATCTTTAAAAAAGATAACCTCACTTGGGAGGCAGAGAGAGGCAGTTCTCTGAGTTTGTGGCTATCCTGGTCTACAAAACAACTTCTGGGACAGCCAGGGATACACAGAGAAACCCTGTCTTGAAACAATAACAACAAAACCCAACAAAACAAACAAAATAAACCAAAAACCAAACAAAAAAAAAACTGAAAAAAATTATGCATGTATGCATGTATGTATTCATGTATGTGTGACCTGCGTGGTTGGACGTGTTGCCATGGCATGTTTATAGAGGTCAGAGGACAACTTTTGGAGGTTGGCTCTTACTTTTGCCTTGCTGGGGCAGGCCTCTCCTGTCTCAAACAGTCTGTGTAGGCGAGGTAGCTGGCCTACAAGCTTCCTGACTCCACCTCCCATCTGGCTGTCAGCATCCTGGGATTGCAGCTCTGCACCACCACCTCTGGCTTTTATGTTGGTTCCGGGAATTGAACTTAGGTTGTCAGCCTTGGTAGTGTAGCACTTTCACCCACAGAGCCATCTCCATGGCCCTTTATATTGGAAATTTTAGTTCAGTCTTGACCTACACCGTTGCAGAGAAGAGGTCCTGTTGGAGGCAGAAGTGATTGGCAGGGGCTCGTGTCAAGGTGACGTCATGCCAAGTGACTATAACCTTATCAGCTTGTAGGAAGCATAGGCCACATCTACCTGAGTGAGGTGCCCGTCCCTCTACATAATCTTCCTCTAACTCTGTTTCACGTCATCAAGGTTGTGGCTGTATAAGCAGTTTTTCTCCTGAGTTCTAAATAGAATGCAATAATTCGGCTATGACATCGTAAACATTGGTTCCATGTTGTTGAGTGCTCCTTTCAAATTTGACCTTGGGGACTGAGTTCACTGTGGTGGCCACTGGTGGCACACAGTGTCATGGACCCTCTTTGGACACAGCCTGTGTCTTCAGCGGGCTGATGGGACTCTGAGGCTGGCCAGCTGTCTGCCCATTCCATTTGCAGAACGCAGCATGGACTCACAGCTTTGTACAGCTCATGATTGCTTTACATCCAACACTCACTGTCCCGTTAGAGGGACAGGACATGGTGGCTCTTTTTTTTAATATGAAATTTATTTTACTATATTTAAAAAGATTTATTTATTTTACGTATATGAGTGCTCAGTCTGCATGTACACCTGCATGCCAGAAGAGGGCATCAGATCTCAGTATAGATGGTTGTGAGCCACCATGTGGTGGCTGGGAATTGAACTCAGTACTTCTGGAAGAGCAGCCGGGGCTCTCAACCGCTGAGCCAGCTCTCTAGGCCCTGGTGGCTCTTCTCTGAGTGTGGTTAGGAAACTACTTACCTATATACCTGTCTGTCTGTCTATCTATCTATCTATCTATCTATCTATCTATCTATCTATCTATCTATCTATCGTATGGAATGGCATTACCACTTCAAACCCAGTGTCATGTACGATCATTATCCTCTCCACAGGAAGCAGGAAATGGCCTGTCAGAAACATATCAGGAGTCTTGTTCTGTGCTGCTCCTAAACAGCTTGTAGGTGACAAATGTTTCCTGATCACATTCTTTCTAGTTTGTTTTGGACTGTTCTTCTCCCTCTTCCCAGACACCCAGAGGCTTTCTAATGCTGATTCCATGAGAGAATAAATACCTTGGGTATTTCCAGGAGACATAATTCAGGGACTCAGCCTCCACCCTGCTTCTGGACACCTCATGGGTGTGCCCTGTGGGATCCTTGTCCTGTAGCTCTCCACGGCTGCTCCATGGCCGGCCGCTGCTGTCTGCCCTCCGTGTCTGAAAGCCAGCACCTCAGGAGGGATTTGAGTGCTCGAGGCGCTTGTGGGAGCACAGCTGGCAGTCAGGATGAAGCCGAGTGTGTGAGGAAAGACATGAGCCACGGCTGGGGGTGGCCTGTCCATCACCTAGCAGCCACGCCATTTGTGCCAGGCCATGATCCCTCATTAGCTGTCTGTTTGAACAGGATGGCTGAGCACAGCCAAGCCCATTGGCTTTTTCCAGAGGGCCACAGGCCATCTTTGGAATGCCCTGGGTTAGCACTTTGAATGGACAGGTCATTAAAATTGAATCTAGACGCTCGGTATTGGCAGCCGAAGATGGATCACCCATGTCCTCAGTGCCACAACCAGACCTGGTCGTCGGAAGCCAACAACGTGCCAACAGTGACTATTAATATCCAGGAGCAAAAGGCAAATGCGTACTCGGTGGGCAGGAACGCTTGCTGCTCAAGCATGAGGTCACATGATCGGGTCTCTAGTACCCCCCCACCTAAGAAGCCGCATATGCCTGTGACCCCAGCACTGGGGCTCATAGACAGGAGGATTGCTGTGACCTGCTGGCCAGCCAGCCTAGCCAAAAACCATGAACCCCACTTTCAGTGAGAGGCCCTGTCTCAGGGGACTAAGGAGACATCCTCTTCCGGTCTCTCTTCACAGATTTAAAAACAAGCCAACCAGCCCCAAAACTCGGACCATTCTGTGTACATCATTGCTTGTCATCGCTAAGTGCAGGAAGACCCAATTCTCCTTAAAGGGCGCTCGGATTTTTCATGGGGCTTCTAGAAAAATCATCTTTCTCCCGGCAGAGCTGTGACTAGAGGTGTTTTCATCAGATCCCTTTCTTCCAGTTGCTCCTTTTCCTCCAGCTTTATTCTGGCTTAGGTTCTCAGCCCGGGCCACCCAGGGGCAGTGGGCCATTGCTGGGGGTAGCCCTGCAGCTGCTCCCTCCAAATTCTCTGGCATTCAATGCCGGGCGCTGGGTGATTACACCGCTGTTAACTAGGATTAGCTATTTTCGCTCCCTGTATTTATATCATGGAGGCTGCAGCGTGATGCCGCCAGATGCCAGTGTGGGCAAACTGCCCTTCTTCCTGCACGCACCTGCTGCTCTGCTAATGCCTGGCAAGGTGGCAGTTGGTAGGGGGAACAGACCTGCCAAACCCGAAGCCCCCCTTCCCAAATGTTCCCAGTGGTGACCTGAGCCATAGGCTGAGTCACAGCTCGAAGGTTGCAACTCCGCTTGGGGGAGGTGAGGTGGGAGGGCTGGCAGCGGTCCCTGCAGAAGATGCCTGTCACCTCCCTAATCCCCTGAAGTCTTGAAGTCTAGGAGCCCTCTTGCCTGTCCTGCTCCTGCTCTATCCTGACACATTCAGCCTATCTCCCAGGTTGCGTGTGAAGCCGGGGAAAGGCCAAGGGCTTGGGAGTCCCGGATTGAAGGGCAGGGGCTTTACAGACTCCGCTGCTTCTTCTCAGCTCGCCTCTGTCGCCACCTCTCCCTTCCGCCCTGCTTGTCAGCTCAGCTTTCAGGAAAAGCTCTCTGGAAGGGAGGCCTTGCTGCGGGAGGGCTGGATGACATGGCCCAGGGAGTGATGACCCAGACAGCGGCCTAGGGAATGGGGTGCCATTCCAGTGAGTGAGTCCAATGCCTGCCCCGCTACGGCAAGCCAGCCATCTTCCTGGGAAGGCAGCTTGCTGACTCTTCTTTTTTTTCTGGCTACAATGGACAATGCCAGGCCTCACCACATCAGGAACCCACTGCCAGTGAGTCTCAGGATTGTGCCACAGCTCCACTGGGCCCCAGAGCCAGAAATCCTGAAACCAGCTGAGGGTTTAGAGTGGGTTTCTGCAGTGGCCTGCCAGCCCTCTGTGCTCAGTGGACTCCGCCTCTCCCGGAGTCTTCCTCTGTCATCACTTCTCAGGGTAGGGGTCGAACATATGGCAATAAATTAGTCCTGCTAGGTAGATTTAAAAATGAAAAAATAAATTAGGGGCCAGAGAGGCTAACAGAGGTGGGACAGAACTGACTTAGGAAAGTTGCCCTCTGACCTCTACCCTCTCTGTCTGTCTGTCACACACACACAGAAATTTAAAAAATATTTCATTTTCAAAAAGTTAGGGCTGAGCAAGGTGATACACATATTTAATGCCAGCACTGGCAGGGAGAGGCAGGCTACTGCTTCTGTGTACTGTGGCCAGTCAAGCTAAAGGCAGGGGCAGAGCCCTTATGCAAAGTACTTGGGACCAGAAGTGTTTCAGCCATTTGTGTGTGTGTGTGTGTGTGTGTGTGTGTGTGTGTGTGTGTGGTGATGGTGGATTTTGGAACACTCATAGACTTTACTGGTAGGACATCCTTATTCTCACAGAGTAACGCCCTGAAATCTGAAACTGTCAGGGCTGGTTGGTGGTGGTACACATCTTCAAATCCCAGCACTCGAGAGGCAGAGGCAGGCAGATCTCTGAGATCGAGGCCAGCCTGGTCTACATAGTGAGTTCCAGGACAGCCAGGGCTACACAGAGAAACCCTGTCTCAAAAACAAAGAAACAAACGAACATTCAAAAGAATATGGTAATTGTGGCCTGAGTAAAAGACAGCCAGGCTGGGGGTGTAGCTCAGGGATGGCTCGTGTGCCCACTCATCTGATGGCTTAGGAATATCTGTTCACTCCAGTTGGAAGAGACCCGACACTCTCGTCTGGCTTCTGCATGTGCCAGGCATGCATATGGTACACAGACATAAATGCAGGCAGAACACTCATACACATAGAATAAAATAATTAAAAGCAAATAAATAACTCTTAAAAGAAGAAAATGTCTTCCCCCTCCACCCCGCCCAGCAGCCACTGGGACCCCCAGGGAGGGGAGGGGCCTGTGAGCCCCTCCCTGCTCCACGACAGGAGTGATGTGTCCAGTTTGCACAAATGGTCTTTTGCAGAGAATCACAGGCGCTGGGAGGTCCAGTGACATGGCCACGACATGGCTCAGAAGATGGCATTTCACAACACTCTATCCCGCTGCTGGCTCTTCATTCTTTCTACCCCATTTTCCAAGATGTCCTGAACTTTAAAGGGGGTGATGGTGATGTCCCAAATATAGGGGAACACTGGACAGTTATTTTTTTCTCAGCGCTTGGACAGTTATGAGTCTTTGCAGTCACTACTGCCCTGTGCAGAAGGGCGTTCCTGGGACCAAAGCTGATGGCAGTGCCAATCAGTGGGAATGAACACAATAATTTAGGAAGCAATATTGACAGACACAAAATGTTTGTTTAGCAAATCAATGTCTATTTAGCTTTCCCACTAGGGCTGTGCTCTCCTGAGCAGGGGCTTTTGGCTGAGTTTGCAGTACCGGATGTGAATGCTCTCCTTTGGAGCAGGCCTTACTTCCAGTCCAAAAGCGGTGGCCTTGCCCTGTAATAGACTAGGAAAGAGGATGCCACAGCAGGTTAGTGTGGAGAAAAAAAAAAAAAAAAGCAACACGAGGGCTGAGAGGAAGGACTCCAACAATGGCGTGAAAAGGTCCAGATGAAAAATATAAGCAAGTACCATGAGATTATGGACGGAAGGTAGAGCAGACGAGAATGATTAAAGTGGATGGCATCGGATGGGGGCTGGAAGATGGATGGTGAGGTTATTGAGCCGGCGTAGGTGAAATATCTGCTCTGCCCAAGGTAAATAAGGCAATTATAAAATCGAACAGGTGTCTGTGTCTTATTGTTTGTGGTATTGGGTTAGACAACACCGCCATGATAGTCTTAGGCTAATAATAAGCATTATATAGGCCGAGACTTTTTAAAATTTTTATTTACAACAACAGATTAGCCACTAGGGGACCAGAGCACTCCTCCTGCCTGGTAGAGCAGCACTCAGGGCCCACAGCTGAGTCAGATCACTGATGACGAGTCTCCCCCGGAGGCCTTCTGGCATCCACACACGTTTTCATACTTTTACTGTTTATTTGTTTGTGTGCCTGCACTCACATGCCACAGCATGCACGTGAAGACTGGAGAAGGCAGCCGTCGGTTCTCTCCCTCCGGCGCGTACATCCTGGGGATTGAACTCAGGTTGCCAACCTTGGCAGCCATCTTGCTGGCCCCCCTGTGTGTGTTATGCAGATGAGGACACATTCCTGGGCCGATGGTAAGCATGGGCCATGCTTTCCTGAGACAGTTAATATTCTCAGTGATTAGAAACACACCGGTGGGTACGAGGAGTTTTTTTTCCAGAAGCTGAGCAGGAGAGCCCCATCATGGGTGTGCCTGGCACTAAGACTGGGGTCTTGGACCAAACAGAAGAAGAGAAAGCAAGCTGAGCAGCAGGGTTAGTCTTACTGTTTGCAAACTGCAGATCCTCGTGGCCAGCTGCCTCCCACTCCTACTGCATGACAGACTGCACCTCAGGCTGTGGGTGGGAATCAACTCTCCCTCCAGAGAGATGCTCCTTGTCAGGCCTTTGGTCACAGCAAGAACAGCAACGAAAACACCCCACCATGCTCTTTTTAGCAGATTAATTGAGATTGAGATGGCCAAGTTCCCGATCTTGACTCATTAAGATCTTCTTCTTTAGTGCTAAAAATAATACTGTTTTTAATGTCTTAGTCCATACAGAAAACTGTTTTCTAAATATAGATTCCCAGGAGTAGAGCCAGTGTGGAGTGTTGGAGACAGAATGCTGAAAACTACCTTTTATGCAACTGACAACATCTCTCTCTTATCGCTATGTGTATTTCATTGTATCTATATATAATGAAACTAACTCAGAAGGAGTATTCTTTACCTGAAAAAGATTTTTTTTGTTGTTATTAAAGGGTATTTGTTTTATTTTTAGATTTTATTGATTTTATCTTTATGTGACTGTGTATTTTACCTTTATGTGTCTCTGCCCTGTGTGTGTGTGTGTCTGTGGAGGCTAGAAGGGAGCACCTGATCCCCCAGAACTGAAGTTACAAACATTTGTGAGCTGCCATGTGGTTGCTGGGAACTCAACGCAGGGCCTCCGGAAGAGCAGCCAGTGTCCCTAACTGCCAAGTCATCTCTCCATGTTTTGAGGCTGGCCTCACTGTGTAGTCCTGAAAGGCATTGGACTTGCTAGGAAAAGCAGGCTGTCCTCAGACTCACAGAAATCTGCCTGCTGAGGGCTGTTTCTTGGTCTTTCTGTTTGTAATTTTTTTTGACTGCTGTGACAGTCTTTCAGAATACTGTTCCTTTTATTTAAACTTTTAGGATTTTGAAGTCTGGAGATGCACGTTATATAATTTTACTGCATTTTCTTGTGTTGTCCGTGATCATTTCCCTTTGACCTTTGCATCCATCCTCAGATTAAAACATCTGGGACTCTCGGTGCTTGGTTTTTTTCCATTAAGTTCCTTAAACTGACCGTCAAATTTCTTTTCAATTGTTTTTCACCTGTTGTTATTTCTGTGACATTTTATTCTTTAATTCTTTTAAATATCTTGTGTGCATTCTTGTACACAATCATAAAATTCTTGTGTGTTGGAAGGTTTGTTTACCCTAGAAAGAGTTAAGCAAGAATGTTTGCTGAGGGGCAGGAGTGATGGCTCAGTAGTTATGAACACTGGCAGCTCTTGGAGAGGACCTGGGTTCAATTCCCAGCACCTCCATAGCAGCACACAACTATCTATAACTCTATCCCAGGGGAATCCATGCCCTCTTCTGGCCTCTGTGGGCACTCCATGCATATGGTACACACACACACACACACACAGCAAAGCATCCATACATATAGAATGAAAACAAATAAATATTAAAAAATCTTTTTTCCCCAAGTGACTTCTTGTTTACGGCCTTTTTGTTGTCTAACGGTGTGTGGCTCTGCTTTCATGAGAGCAGTAGCGTGGCATCACGCTCAGACAAATGCTCAGACATCCTCGTTCGCTGTAACTCAGCATTTCCCAATGAGCCCTGCACTGTGTCTATCTGCTG
This sequence comes from Meriones unguiculatus, assembly GCF_030254825.1. Lineage (NCBI taxonomy): Eukaryota > Metazoa > Chordata > Mammalia > Rodentia > Muridae > Meriones > Meriones unguiculatus. The sequence goes on from NC_083359.1 coordinate 37,704,537, forward strand.
GGTCTCTTTATCCCCCGGGCATGCTCTGGTCTCTTTCATGGTGTCTAGAGAGGCTGGTGGTCGTTGCTTTTAAGTTCACATTGAAATCCCGAGAAGCAGATTGGTCACTCTATTTATTTTTAAATGGTAGATAATCCTCATTCCATTCGGGCCACCCTCTTTAAGGCACACAATTAAGTGACTTTCAGTGTATTTTCAAAGTTGTACGGCCACTGCCACTATCAAATGCAGTGCATATTCATAGTCCCAGAGACAAACCCGGTACCCATTAGGCACTCCTCTTCATTCCACCCCCACAGACGCTGGCATCCACTTATCTCCTTTTGGATTTGACTATTTTGGAATTCACATAAATAGCATCGCATGATATATGGCTTTTTTGTTTGGCCTCTTTCATCCGGCATGTTTTCAGAGCCCATCTCTGTTGCACTGCATGGCAGTACTTGGGTCTTTTAATTACTTTATAATACTCCACTTTATGTATACATCAAATTTGGTTCATCCATTCAAGGTAGGTATTTTCTCATTGCTGTAACAAAATCCCTGACAGAAACAGCTCCAGGCAGCGTTCACAGTTTGAGGGTGCAGCCCGTCATGACCTGGAAGCAGGCGTGTGAGGGAGGCAGCAACCGTCACGCTGAGTCCGCAGGTAGGGAAGGGAAGGGCGAGGAAGGGCTGACGCCTTGCTTGCTGTCTTCTCTCCATTCAGTCCAGGAGCTCAGCCAAGGACTGGTACCGCCTCTCTTCAGGGTGTGTCTCCCTGCTTAACTAATCCTTTCTGGAAAAACTCTCCTAGACACAGCCAGAGGTATGTTACTATGGTGATTCTAAGTCCCATCAAATCGGCAGTCAGTGTGGACAGTGACGACCCCACGCCTCCACACTCAGCCCCATCACGCCATATCATAACCATCCACTCTTGGTCCTGAGGGTCCTATAATGTAAATACATTTAGTTCCTCTCTAAACGTCCTCAGAGTCTTTAGCTATCTCAACACCATTGAGAAGCCCAGAGTTCAAGGCTTCTTCGGAGCTGCAAGGCGATCTGTTGGCTGACTGTGAGCCTATAGAAAACAGTCACTTGTTCCTGAAACACTTGGCTGCACAGTACGCATGCCCATTCCAAAGGGGTTTGCTTAGCAAGGATTTCTTGAGTACCTACTATGTCTGGGTACCACACTAGGTACCGGGGGATCGTGTGACAGAAAGACACCCATTGTAGGGATCTTACACATTAGTGAGGTGGGCAGGTGGGGTGTGGGGTGTGTGGGGGGGTAGGCACAGTTCTCCATTGGCTCACGGTAGGTTCTCAGATCCTGTGGTTCCTTATCAGTTACTTTGGGGCAACATTCCTGACAAGAAGAACTTCAGGCCTGGGCGTGGGGTTGTAGAGAGGTCTTGGCCCATCTCTGGAGGGAGGGCAAGGCTCTGAGAACCCGCAGCAGAGACTTTTTTGGTGACTCCTTCGCTCGTGGTGGCGGGCAGGAAGCAGGGAGCCTGGGTGGGAACCAGAGGTGAGTCTAACCCTCACGGGCTAGTTTCTAGTGATCTGACTCTGCCCATCAGGCCATTCGTCCAAAGGCTCAGTCAGAGCCTTCAGTGGAGTGCTACAGGCTGGGAACCCGGTGTTTTAAAGTGTTTAATCACGTGTGCCTGTGGGGCCTTTTTCTTCAGATTCTCACATCCCGGGCATAAAACGGAAGTTTCCCAACAATCCATACACTCTGCGAGGCATCTACGGCATCTCTGTGTTGCTTGGAAATGCTGGGCAACCTGTTGCGCTGGGTTGTTCAGCCTTGTACATATTTTGCACAGACCCACGCTTGTGAATCTGCGGTGTTGGCTGGATCCACAGACACGGCACCTCCAGCACAGGAGGATGACTGATATTGGGGGTCAGAGAATAAAGGAGCCGAGGTGGGAGCACTTGGCTCAGGCTTGGAGGAGAGCTGAGTTTTCGGAAACCTCACGCACGTGGTCCAAGTCCAGAGAAAAAAGTTCAGAGAAAAGAGTGACCCCACGCTTGTCATAATTTCTGGTGTGGAGCTGGCTCCCAAAGGCCCGTGGGGTAGGATTATACTTCTTTGGGTTAATGGCCTGGTGCCTGGCTTTGTCTGTGGCATGGCCACTATGCTGTAACAACCACTGGTGTGAGAGGCCACGAAAGTGGGCTCAGCCTTCAAGGCAGGCTCATATGGGAGTGTTTGGACCCAGCCTTGTTTCCTGGGTTATTCTTAGTGCCTGGGTAATAATGGAAGAGGCCAGTTTGGCCCAGAAGCCTTGAGGACAGAAACCAGGACCAGACACAGGAAAGCCTAGACTAATGAGTCTAGAGGACAGAGATAAGTAAGGTCATCACTTTACAAAGCATCTCTAACTCAGCATATCTATCTATCTATCTATCTATCTATCTATCTATCTATCTATCTATCTATCTATCTATCTATCCATCCATTTGAGATGCTACATAGCCCAGCACAGCCTTGAATCTGGGGTCCTCATGCTTCCACCTGTCATGTGCTATGGGATTCCAGGTCTGTGCCCACATCTGACTTTCCACAGATACTTTTATGTCCTTTCTTTGTCCCATGTTCTGTCACTGTAAATTAATGGATTAATTTTCCATCTGCAGCAGTTCAGGTCAGGGAAGTGGCCTGGCCCAGCTGGATGCCTGTGTCCTCCCTGGACTTTTGGGATGTGCTAAGTGGTGTGGGAGGGAGCACAGGAACCAGGAAAGGGAGGATGGAGCGCCTTGGGGATGTCAGCGAGAAGGGAGGCCAAGGGCGGAAGTAGCCCCGGGGGAGGGTGTGTGTCACAGGGGCTGGATTTAGTCAAACATTTTGGGAAGCCATTTCTAATTATGAATGTCTTCATGAAAGAACGAGCAGCCTGGTGCGCCCCAGGTGCCCATTTGCAGTTTAAGCGGAAGCTGCAAGTTCTAGGGTGTTAGATTAAGTTGCACTTGGATGGCAATGTTGGCCTGTGTACTAAAAAGCCTTGTGACTTTGGAAAATGCTCCCCGCAGCCCTGGGGTTCATGTATAAAAAGCGAGGAGGGTCATCTGCCACCATGGAGGGGGTCAGGCAAATTCAGCGGGGTGGTATTAGCAGGAAGTAGTCTAAAGAGGTCTATACCCCCTTTTCCTCCCAACCTTCTTTCTGGCCTACCTATGGGGTTGAAAGGGATTAGGGTGGAGAGGGCTGTAGATATAAGAACCCAAATAAAAGTAGCCGAAGGCCCAGCTTAAAAACAAAACAAGTAAAAAATCCTCTCTAACCGATAAAATAAAGCTAATCTAAAAAATAAAAAGGAAAAAGAAAAAAAAAAGACATTTGATGATGACTTCTAGCCTCCAAAAACAGGTAAGTGCCCACATGCACAAATATGCACTAAATACGTAAAACACACACATCAGAAATAAATAAATCAAATAGGAAAGCAAGCAAGGAGGCTACGGGATACCTCATAGCCAACTCTATATCGATTTCCCAAGTTCCCAAGACTATGGCAAAATGTTTGTATTCTTGCGTCCCTTTATAATTTATAAATTTTTTATTATTTTTAATGTGTGTGTCCTGGGCTACACTCAGCACCTACTTAGCCAGACTGCCTTGTACATAGGTACCATTGGACACAAGGCTGTATGTAACAAGTGAGAGATTGCCACTATGAAGCCATCTCTCTCTCTGGCCATTCCTTCCCCCCCCCCCCCCACTGGAGACCAAACCCATGGCAGCTTCCTGCAAGCTGCTAGCTCAGTATCCAAGGAACTGCGTCTCCAGCCCCTTGTAACAGGCTCTCTGCTGGCCACATTGCTGCCTTAAGCAGTCCCTGCCTTAGTCTTTGGCAGTTTATTAGTATTTCCAGGAGCTTGCTTGTTTCCAGCCAATGCCATTCTCAGGCCCAGGGAATTTCCCACCTTTGTTTTGCAAGAGGGAGGTGGCATGTGCGTGCCTTTCTTTTCTCTAGAGTGTCAGGAGGAGGCTGGCTCTGGTTGTCTAGGATTTGGCAGTCCAGGCTGGGAGAGCCAAGGACAGGTTGCCATCATCCAAAGCTCAATGTCGCCTTCAAGTGAGAGTGTGCAGGAACTGCAGGGTTGGGAGGTGAAGCCTGTGCCACCCTGGGAGGGAGGGGGGTTGGGGTTGGGGTATGTGTGTGTGAGGAGAGGCCACTGTTTCAGCTGTCTGGGACAGCTAGACAACAGTCACCTTGATGGTGACGCTTTAGTTTCAACGCTCTCTCATTGATTTCCTTCAGCCCGACAGGGAAGGAGTGGGGAGGGGGGAGGGTGTGTGCACAGCCTCTGTTAATTAAACATGCCTGTCTTTTGCTGGACGGTTTATATGCATCAGTGGTGACTTTCACAGCAAGGATCTTGCAGCCGCTGTCTAACATGAAAAACCCATGGCTCAGAGGTACCCCGTCATTTGCCCAAGGTCACGACCCAAGTGTCAGATGCAAATGGTTTGAATGGAGACTTGGTGTGTTCTAACTTTGCCCATTTTGCTATGCCAGGCCCACCTCCAAAGCGGACTGTCAGAACAATGAGGGCCTGAGCCCAGGGTGACTGGTATGCTCTTTGTGACCCCAGGACTCTGTGACTGTCCCCAGAGCTCCTCTCCAACAGATTGGGGCTCCAACAGATTGGTAGCAAGGCTGCCAGCTCCGAGTGCATCCTGGCTACTCAAAGGCAGTATTAGGCAATCGAAAGGCACCTGCTGTCCTGTGCCTCCGCTGTGCCGACCACCCTAGTCCCAAACTATCCTCCAGCAATAACGTGTCTTAAAAAAAAAAAAGGAAAAAAAAAAAAGTAAGCAAAGGAAAAGCAAGCAAACAAAACCTTCACATACTTAGCTCCCAGATATCATCATCATCGTCATCAGAAATAATAAATGATAGAACACATTTAAATGACCAAACACTTACCTCAACAGCACAGCAAGCAGAAATAGAAGGTGACTTCCTGGGAATCCTTCCAGAATTTTTTCAGCTGTAGCCCTGTGGACGCATGTTTAAAACACGCCAGTTGGACTGTACTGGGCACACCTCGTGTCTTTGTTTTGCCTTCTGCGTCCTTCGCCAGGTCCTGTCCCAGCACAGCTGTCTCGGAAGAGTGGGCCACACTGGTTTTTCCCCTTTTCTTCAGCGTTCACCGACACACACGCTCCACGCTGGGGAAGTCCTAAGCAGCGGTGCGGGGACCCAGCTGATGTCGCTCAGGTCCCAGCCCTGGGGACTGCTGCCCCCTCGTGGCCGGTCCTCGGAGCGCCTCCAGCATCTCAGCCCTCCAGGGTCCCAAACTCATCTCTTCAGCCACGGCTCACCAGCCTACGCTTGGTGTGTTCGAAAGGAAGGGAAAAAACTTTGTTCTCCATCCCTCACGCCCACCCAGGGGCCAGATCTTGCCTCAGGGAGGCAGCCGTGAAGAGTTGTTGGAGCAAAGGTTCTTGATTGCTACTCTTGAGATGGGGAACGCCGTGATAATGACAGGTGCCTGCCGGGGTCCGGCTTAGTGGATTCCTTATGCTGAGCTGACCCTGGGGGTGGGGGTGGGGCAGATGCAGTGGTTAGCTGAGAGCTGTTACCTATTTACCCACCGCTCCCTTCACTCACCCATCTAACTGGCCTCCTTCCCGTCCACTCACCTATATGCCCATTCAACCTCCCGCATGTCCTTCCTCTTTCCCAACTGGCAGCATACTGAGTTCTGAGTCCCGTCCGCTTTGGATAAGTTTGAACTTCGGCTTTCCCATGTTTAAAGTGGATATGACAAAATCCACGTGGTGCGCGGAGATGCCAGAAGAGGAAATAAAATAACATCTGGGAGCTCCCTCACGGTGGTGGATATTCCGGAAACAGCATCCATGAGACAGTCGTCTTTGGCAAGTGTCTGCTCTTGTGAGGAAGGCAGGGTGCAGGTTCACACAGCAAGCTCACTGTGGTGTGACTGGAGAACAGCGGCTGTGTGCAGGCTGCAGGCTGAGGGCTGGGGGCCGAGGGCTTGGCATGTCACTAGCCTGATTCTCAAGAGATGGGGTTTCGAGACAGAAGAGGTGCCCAGTGAAGGAATGGCTCATCAAAGGCGATTCCCAGCCCATCAGCCGTGGAACCCCCACAGCAGGCGGGCCCCATTCATGTCTAAGACTTAAAACCACCAGGAGCCACTTTCGTCACTGATTTATAAGTTATTTAATGATGTCATCCAGGAGTTTTCTGGGAACGCAGACAGAGACTACTAGATCAGCATTTCTCAACCTGTGGGTCGTGATCCCCTTGGGGTCAAAGGACCCATTTCACAGGGATCTCTTAAGACTATCTGCAGATCAGATATTTCTATTACGATTCATGACAGTAACAAAACTGCAGTTATAAAGTGGGAATGCAAATGATTTTATGGTTGGGGTCACCATGGGGAATTGTGTCAAAGGGTCGCAGCACTAGGAAAGCTGAGAACCACTGTCCCAAACTGATTGCAGGGGAAGGTTCGAAGGTTCTGGCTGAAGCAATTAGGTAGCTTCAACGTGATTATCAAGTATTGTCTCTTCATGTGCCTGTGAGGTGGGGGGATGGCACACATTTCTAAGGAAGAGTCTGAGGGTCAGAGATGGAAAATGACGTGTGCTGGACTACACCACCCCAGAATTCTCCCATAGTCTTGAGTTTCGCTCCAGACAAGAACTATTTTCCTATATCTGAGTCCTCCACGTTGGCCTGAGCATCCGGGGACTCTTCCCTTTCCACCAGTAGGTCTTACGTGGCCTCTCTTGGTCAGGAGTGACTGTCAGGATTTCTGCTCTGTAGAAGGTAACCTGAATCCAGGCTTTCCCAGCTCTCCGGTCTGTTGGGTAAACCAGTACCACCTTGAACCAAACCCTGGAGAACGGATGGGGACAGCAGGTGCCTCTAACCTGGCTTCCCTGCTGGAGGCTTATTGGCTTTTCTTTGTAAATAACTCCTTACAGGCATTTCATCTGTTTTAATTGTATGTGTATGAGTCATTGGCTGCATGCATTCTGGGTACCATGTGCATTCCTGGGGCCCCTAGAGGCCAGAAGAGCATGAGGCCAGGTCAGAGACCCTGGAACTGGAGTTTACAGGCGGTTGTGAGCCACATGGATTCGGAGAACCTCTTGCAAGAGCAGCAGGCTTTCAACAGTGGAGTCATGTCTCCAGCTCCCCTTAAACAACTCTTTAAAATCAAAGCAACTTGCACAAATCACAAGAAACTAAAAGTTCAAGCCCTCACTGCAGGTCTCCTGTGTCCCGGTGAGTAGTCACTTGGAGGGTGGCGGTAGCTTGGGTTAGAGTACCTATGTTGGGGTGGGGAGGATCTAACTCCCTAGATGCCCCGTGGGGGGAGAGTTCGTGCAGGGTGGTTGCTGGTCAGCGACTGAGGAAGAAGGCAGGGGCAAGGCCTCAAGTGGGTAAAGGGATGGGCACATTGGAGGGGAAGGGCTGGGGCAGCCTCCGTGAGGAGGAGAGCAGTGTTGTGGGGAAGCTGGCTGTGCAGAGGGCTAGGAGCATCCCACCATGTCAGAAATACAAAGTCTGGTCCACAGGGGTTTTACTTGTTCTACTCCAATTTTTGTTTGTTTGTTTTCAAGAAAGAGTTTCACTATGTAGCTCTGGCTGTCCTGGTACTCATTTTGTAGACCAGGCTGGCCTTAAACTCACAGAGATCCTCCTGCCTCTGCCTCCTAAGTGCTGGGATTAAAGACACGCACCACTCTTCCAGGTACGGCCTACCGTCAGATTTCATGCTGCTCTGGTTTGTATGTGTTCCCCAAAAGTCCGTGTCTGAAAACTTGGTCCCCAATACAGCATTGCTGAGGTAGGACCTTCAAGAAGTGACTAGGTCCTGTGGGACTGGATCAAAGTATGGATGGCTTTATTCAAAAGCGGCTTTCTATGGCACACATGCTAGCCTCACTGTGTGATGACCTCCACTGTGCCATGCCTGAAGCAGGCCCTGTCCTGAGGCTAGCCCCATGCTCCTGGGCTTCCCAGCTTTCAGAGCCGGAAGCCGAATACCCCTCCGTTTACCAGTTACCGGCTCTAAACTGCTCAGTCTTAGCCTCATAAAATGGACGAAGGCAGGTTAAATTCAGGCGGAACCCTCATTACTGTAAGGTGGCCCACTGGCAGACAGCCATGCCTCACTCTATGGCCTCCACACAGCGTAGTGCCCACACTCCCTCTTGCCTGACCTCTGGCCAGCTTCACTGTGATGTGAAGAGGTGAAACAAACAGCACAGAGCACACACACTTGATTCTCACCCTGCTTATGTCATGCGGCCAGACTGGCTAACTCTCTTCTGAGTTTACAAATCTGAGAAATGGGAGCAACAAACGCAGCCTGCTCCCAGGGCCCAAACTGCTCTGCCCGTGTTCTGATTTCAGGGGCAGTTAGGTCGCAGAGAGGTGTTTGGGCCCATGACAGAGTGCAGTGGTGGCCCCCTAAAAGGGTAATGAAAGAAAATAGGACACAGAGCTAAAGAAAGGTAGGGAAGCAGTGAAGGGTGAGGTGAGGCTCTGCACACGCTGTGAGCCTCCCCAGAAGTGAAGGAAGTGCCGTGTGTGCATGTGTGTATGTGCGCACGCATACATGGGGGTGGTGTGTTGCATGCATGTAGCCATGAAGGTCACAGCAGGACAGGTGCGTCTGCTCCTATCGCTTTCTGTCTTCTTGCCTCTAGACAGGGCCTCTCACTGGCCAGAAGGTTCCTTGTTTTCATTAGGCTGGCCAGCCAGCCAGCTCTCCAGAGCCACTGTCCTCTGCCACCAACACTAGGGTTACAGGCCCATGCAGACATGGGCTTTTTGTTGCTGTTATTTATTTATTTTGAGACTGGGCCACTCTACATAGCCCTGGCTGTCCTGGAACTCGCTCTATAGGCCAAGATGGCCTTGAACTTATGGAGATCCACCTGCCTCCGCCTCTCAAGTGCCAGGATTAAAGGCGTGTGCCACCACGCATGGCCTCTGAACATCTTTTACACCCTAGTTTTACTGTACTTTTCTACACTAATGTATGTTCGGGACACAACTATGGTATGATAACCACCCCCCAGCATTCTGTGTCGTGGCATGCTGTATAGGTCTGGAGCTCAAGAGCAGTCCTGGCTCAGACCATGTTCCCTCTCTCTGTTCTCTCTGTATGTGACAGCATGCAGCCGAGGTGTACATGGCGCTCCACCGTGGAAGTCTATAAACATACCACATAATGTTTGTACAAGAAAGAAAGTGTCTTGCAAGGCCCAGAGGGCTTGCCTAGCCTGTGAGAGGCCCAGGTTCTTCTCACAGTACTGAAAAAAGAAATAAAATGAGAGGTGTGGGGGGGGGGGGGGCGGAGGGAGGGAGAGAGGTAACTAAATAATGAAATTAATCAATTGGCTAATGAATGTGTACTCCTGAAAGATATTTGATGTCTCGGTGTCTCTCGGCTGTGGGACTCCCTTCCAAAATGACCCATCTTGGCAGACACAAGGGTCTACAGAGAGGGTAAGTGCGGCATGAGGCAGGCCAGGGGAGGGAAGATCCAGTATCTTTCTTTGCCCACAGCTACACCTTTGGGACTTCTGCTCTTGGCTGGGACCTGCTCTGGGGACTGCTGGGCAGCCTGTCTCTCTGGTCAGCAACACCTCAGCCTGTCAGGAGGAGCCCAGTCCCCTCTGCTCAGTAAAGCCCCAGGAGGGAGGAAACACAAAGGCCATATCTAGCCCCAGGGCCCTGCTGTGTGGCTGTGTCTACAGTCCAGGCTCAGATGACAGAGGCAGATTGAGAGCTCTGGATGACAGCTGGGCTCTGAGCTGTCAGCCAGTCAGCCGGGGAGGGTGGACACACTCCGGCTTGCTGGTTCTGCCCAGAGACGCCCTGCCCTGATGCTGTGCAGAACCTCTATTTATAATTCCCCATGATAACAGGCCATTCATCCCCTCTGCAGGCCCTAATTGCGCCGGAGCAAGGGATGACAGCTTAATTATGAACCTCACAAAAATTGAACTTGGGCTGTGTCAACAAAGTCCAATCGCTGTCACCCAGGGCTAGCTCTTTGCCCTTCATTGTGGCAAAGGGCAGTCGGAAAAAAAGAAAAAAAGAAGAAAGAAAGGAAAAAAAAAAAAAAAAAAAAAGGAAAAGCTTGGCAGAGTCCCAGTTCCAACAGACTTTTATTTTCTGGCTCCAAAGCATCTGTATTCAGGAGACAGACAGAAGCTCTTTTCTGTTTGCTGGGAGTGGTGGCTGGCTGGTCACTGCCTGGTTGGGGCGGCATTTTGGTCCCCAGAGCTTTGGGATTTGAGTGTTAAAAGGGGCTCTGGGGACTGCTTGTTTGGGATTGAAAACTGGGCACAATTCAGCCCACAGATGTTTTATTTGGCCAGCTGAGCTTTCCTTTTTAAACTTTATAAAACTTTGTGGTAAAATCCACATCACACAAAATTAACCATTTTAAAGTTCCCTACCGTTCCAGCCTATTGGTGATATTTACAGAACAGCCACGAGCTGCCTCCCAAGTGTTTTCACCACCTCAGAAGAAACCTCTGTACCCGTTAAGCCCCGATTTCCTGTTCCCATCCCCACAAGGGCCTGGCCACAACATTCTGGTCCTGTTGCCTTGGATATGTCTCGGATGCAGCCACTGTGGCCCTCAGTGTGTGTCTCGGCTGTCATAGCCTTCACTTATAATGCTCATGCACATTGTCTCTCTCAGCGCTTAATTCATTTTTTAAGCCTGAAAACAAAACAAAACAAAACAAAACAAAACACAAGAGGCTTTGCACTGGCTCCTAGCAGCCTCGTCGGGACACAGTCTGTGGTGTATGCAGCCTTCTCTGCTTTCTCAGCCGTGTGAGCTGTCACACTTGTGTCACCGTGACGGAACCAGGTGAGTTGTCAGCAGTGAGAAATCAGAGAAAGGAGTAGCTTGATGAGCTAAGCATTCACGAGTCCATGTTACCCAGCTCTGAACACGAGGGTCTGGATGTCCTGGTCAGGCAGAGGAAGGAATGAAGGCTATCTAAGCTGCTGTAGTTATGAAGGTCACACACAGGGTGACAGCGCTTAGGAAGAACCCATGTCCTCCGTTCCCGTTACTGATGGCTTTTTCTGCAGATGTTGGCAGGAGTGATTAAGATTTCTATCTTAAGGGAGGCATGACAGCTCATGGCCCGCTTTTGGCTACTCTGTGTTTCGGGGGACCTTTCCATTTCCATTGGGAGAAACCCCAAGTACTTGTGAGGTTTGGGTGGGTAGGCTCTGCCCCATCCTGGGCATATGCTGTATTCTCACAGGCTGAAGATCTGGCTGTGTTTCGTGGGTGCCTAGGTCAGAGCTGAGGAACTCTTGCGGGAAAACCTACCTAGGCTTCCAAGTAGGGATGGAGGGATTTCCAATGACTCCGTCCAAGCACTTTGATGTGGCTGCAGCTGAAAGCCTGGTCCTTTTCATTTTCTTCTGGAGGTGGAAGCCAGGGCCTCACACACACTGAGCAAGCAGGCTCCACAGAGCCACACTCCCAAGCCCGGCTCGTGCAGGTTATACCCCACTCTGGACAGCACATCAGGATGCGATGCGTTCTGAGACATGCGTCTAGGCAATTTCATCACTGTGGAGACACGCACTCACACAAACCCGGATTGTGTAGGTCAGTCGTTAAGCATGACCCCTTGATGCCTTCAGGGAGTGTGCAGTAAATCCAGGCTGCTGGGGCTGCTGAGAGCACAGTGTGGTGTAAAGCACTCGAAACCAACTGTGGAGAAGGGGCAGCGGCAGCCGTTCAGCATCGTGAAGCTCTGTGTGCAGACCACAATCGCAAAACTGGCAGCTGTGCAGGTTTGTTTACACCAACGGAGCTACACAGCATGTCAGGGATGGCCACGAAGGGTGATAGTTTTTTTCCCCCTCTCCATTATATTCCTGTGGGACCACCATCACATATACGGCCTTTGCTTCTGTTTCTGTGATAAGACATCATGGCCAAGGCAACTTATGGGAGAAAGAATTTGTTTGGTGCTTACAGTTGCAGAGGGTGGTGAGTTCATAACTATCACGGTGGAAAGCATGGTGACAGGCAGGCAGGCATGATGTTGGAGTGGAAGCTGAGAACTTACATCTTGGGACCCAACCATAAGACAGAGAGAGCTTACTGGGAATGGCATGGGCTTTTGAAGCCTCCAAGCCCATCCTCGGCGACACATCCCTCCTCTATCAAGGCCACACCTCCTAATCCTTCCCAAACTGTTCCACCAACTGGGGACTAAGTATTCTAATATAGGAACATACAGAGGCTGTTCTCATTCAAACCATATGGTTCATTGTCAACTGCAGAGCAACCACAAATTTTATCTCATTTTTCCTTAAGCTGTTTCAAACCTCTGAAGTCTACAAAACATGACGGGCTGCTGTCTTGCCACTTGAGTGCGGTGAGGTACTTGTCATCTGCGGAGGACAGGATGGGGATTAGGGAGGTGACTCACATTGTGAGTGGATGACCTTGGCTTTCAGCAAGCATAAACATGTCCGTGTCCCTGTGTTTGGAGTAGCCAGGAAAACTGGAAAAGTTGGAATATGCAGGAAGCTACATTGAGAATCCAGACCCTCATACATCTCTGACGCTGTAGGAGAGTTTATGGTCCATTCACATTCATACTCTGTGTATCTGTTGCCCCTGGCAGAACTGGAGGGATGTTCTCAGCATCTCCCTGGGTCAGGGGGAGCGGGGAGTGAGGGGCGTAGGCAGCAGGCTCCAGGCCACTCTGCTGCTGAGGGAAGGAAGCTTCCATAGAGCATTGTTACGGCTGCAGCCAGGGAGGGCCACTCTCCAGCTCCCCTTTCACCTGGGTGACAGGCGGATGGTTTTTTCCTTAAGTCATGCCTTCAGCCCCTCTTGTTCCTGCTACCACCAGGTGGCACTGTAGAATAGGGATCAGATCCTCTGGCTGGGTGTGAGAGGGAAACGACAGGCAAGGACATCACTTGTGAACACACAGCTGCTTAAAGTGTGGGTGCCACTCAGGGTGAGGAAGGAGGGTGAGAGCCCCCTGGACAGAGGACTGAAGGAGTAAATCAATGAAAAGGTGGTCATAGGGAGCTGACAGGAAAGGAGGATGAAGCGGAGGGATTGTGGGGGTTATGGAGATGCTGGGGGAGGCTTGGGCTAAGCTCAGTCCCAGCCTCACAAGGGTAGTATGATGGCACCAAAAAGCTACACAGAGGACGGAACCTGAAGAGGAATTTAATTCCTGTCCACAGCTAAAGCATGGAGTCTCAGAGGAGGAATGGTCCCGAGGGGCTAGCTCAGGGGAGCTCACTGTTTGAGGCAGAAACCGCACACACAGGGGCTCTCTGTCTCTGGAGAGTCCATCTCCAGCATGGCCTGGAGGCAGTGGCTCCTTCCTGCTCCGATTAATTCTAACACACCCTGTTAGAGGAAGCCCAGCCCTGGTTGCCTCACTTCGGGCACACAAATAGGGTGAGGAGTAGGGCCACTCAGGAAGAATAGTTGAACCTGGTGGGGGAGGAGATGAACCCCGAGCCGCCAAAAGCTGCTGAAATTACACTGTCAGATCTGCAGGCCTGTCTGCTGCTTCTGGCCATCCTGGGTCCTTGCAGTCCTGGCCAGCCCCCCCCCACCTCACTTCCTGGCTTCACGGGGGTGGGGATGTCACATCTCGAGCCTGCCACCTGTCATGCTGAGAGCCCCGCACACCCCAAGTATCAGGTCTGAAGACTGGTTGGTCCTCTGTCTGCAGTGGACATCAAGAGGGCTTTCCCACTGCCCCACCCCCCACCCCATGGCTCACAGGGCTGTGGGGATAATACAGGATTCCATGCTGTGAGTCTTAGTGTGCCCATCAGGGACTACCATCTTCATGCTTCTCCTCTCTCCCCACTACATTTCGGGCAGCACTGAGGTGGCCCTGCATCACAGAGCACCATGGGATAAGAACAGAGGCCGACCAGGATCAAGAGACACAGAGAGCTTTTTAGAACAGGCGAGTCTTAAGCTGGCCTCGGGCAAACAGGCAATCATGAAAGGAGAGGTTAGAATCCGAAAGCCTGGGACTCTGGGTACAGCCTGAGCAAAGTCAGGGAGGACTTCCTGCCTCCTGGTGCAGGAAGGAGAGGCAGGGGGAAGGGCAGTCTAGGGAAGAGGGGCACCTTCTCCCAAGCCCGGAGAGCCCTGCCAGAGTACATGTGCTCGCCTTGTCATGAGTGGCGCTGGGTGGTCCGAGAGGCTTAACCTAGGGACAGCCGCTAGATCAAGCGTGTCTTGCAGCTCGGGGCTGGCAGACAACTACCAAATACAGAGGCTGCCAGGGTGGGCGTTGGACACAGGTACATCCTCATGGGCAGTGGATCCAGTTGCTTAGGTCAGAGGGATGCCAATGGGGGCACTGCCGTCTAGATGCTCCAGTGCCTTTTGCTGTCGAGGTGGCTTAGCTGGTAGAGGGTCCATCAGGAAGGGATGTGCCGATGAGGGCGGAGCAGAGAGGGGCGCTGCCATGTGTTCGACGGTGCCGCTCTCCATCAGTGTGTTCTGCCCCCCAACTCCGCAAGTGAGGTCTGCTTCAACTGTGTGTGGTGACTGATGAGTCCAGAAGCAGGCAAAGGGACCCCTGGGTTCAGGATGTGTGTGAACCCCACAGACCTCTGGGACAAGGCATGGTTCCAGGACGCATGTGCTTGTGGGGAGGCAGCCTCCTGGGTACTGGTTAGGGTGATGCTAAGGTCAGGCCTTGTTAGACGGCCTCTCACCACCACGTAACGAACTCATCGCCCCTGCATGAGTGGACCGCACTTAGAACGAGGCATAGGATGCCATCGTGCCAGTGGCCAAGGCGACACACTCCACTGTCTTCACCATGTCACTGTTCTCAAAGGGAAAGCGGCACTTGCTGGTTCCTGCGATTCTTTGTGAGCGCTGTGAGTTAGGTACCTTTATGGCTGCAATGGGGCTCAGAAAGGTTGCCAGCGGTAAACACAGAGGCAGAATTCTAAGCCGAGCCAGTCTTAGAGGCCGAAAGGCATTCATTTGCTCATTAGATCTGCATACCTCTCCAAATAGTCCTCTCTCCCAGCCGCTGTATGGTCTCACAAAGAGGGAAGAAAGCAGAGAGTGAAAGAGAAACAAAACAGAACCAGGTAGTGGGTCACCTAGCTCAGTCATGCACTTTGAGAGGTTTCCTTGGAACTTCTTTCCTCTTCCTCTTCCTCCTCCCCTTCCTCCTCCTACTGCATCGCAAGATAGCAGCTGCCGCCATCAGGTGACTGATTGTCCTATGCTAGTTGCGGAATTCCTTCACTCCTCTCAACCACCGCAATTATTGTTTACCTCTGGCCGGCATTATTGTTTACCTCTGGCTTACGGGCATCCAGACACCCAGGCCTAGAAAAAGCTACGGCAGACGGGCCAGTGCAGCAGAACCTCCATACCGGAAGCTGCCCGTGATGCTTAGCAACCTGACCAGATTGAGGAAGAACCAGGTTAGTGAAGTGCTCTCCTGGGTGTGTCTGAGAGGGGTTTTGAGAGACGACAGTGGCATGTTCCATTGGTGGATCCAAAATTAGGAGAAATCGAGAGGTGGTGGAATCGTTGAAGGCGAGGCCAGGTAGAAAGACTCAGTCACTGGGTGCAAATGCTTCTTGAGGGCTTGTTCCTTGACCTGGCCCCTTCCTGTTGTTCTTACACCCTGTCCGTTATTGCTGAAGAACTACTCCCGTCATGGGTGCGGGTGGCCGTGATTTTCAGTCATGGTGCTCTTCCTACCCACGTGCATGGGAAACAGTTCATGCTTTGAAAACATCAGATAAGACCAACCGTCTCTCCCTGGGCTTGCTCTCGTCAGATGCTCTGTTTCAGCGGTGTGCAAGCGATGGATGAGCACATTCTCCATCCAAAGGGTCCAGCAACAAACTGCACTACCGTGGAGCGCTGGCAGCTGCTTCTCCCCTGTCATTCCCTCAACACAGCCTGGCAAACGTCTGAACAGCATTTTAATATCTGAGGTGAAATGAGTCAACTAGATGCAGTTTAAAGTGCACAGGAAGTCGTTCAGAGGTCTGTGCCAGTGTCCACTTTGTAGAAGGGACATGAGCCTTGTAAGCGGATATTAGCCATATAATATAGGATAGCCATACTAAAATCTACAGACCTAAAGAAGCTAAATAACAAGGAGGACCCTAGGGAAGATGCTTAAATCTCATTCAGAAGGGCAAACAGGATAGATACCAGAGGCGGTGGAAGAGAGTGAACAGGATGGGAGCCTACCATAGAGGGTCCTCTGAAAGGCTCTACCCAACAGGGGATGGAAGCAGATGCTGAGATTCACAGCCAAACTTTGGGCAGAGCGCAGGGAGTCTTATGGAAGAAGGGGGGAGGGATAGAAGGACATGGAAGAGACAGGAGCTCCATAAGGAGACCAACAAAGCCAAAACGTCTGAGCCCAGGGGGCCCTGCAGAGACTGATGCACCAACCAAAGACCATGCATAGAGAGGGCCTAGACCCTCTGCTCAGATGTAGCCAATAGGCAGCTCAGTATCAATGTGGGTTCCCGAGTAAGGGGAGCAGGTGCTGCCTCTGTCATGAACTTGGTTCCCTGCTCTTTGATCACTTGCCAGGCCAGGGAGGAAGAGGATCCAGGCAGTCCTCATGAGACCTGCTAAGCTATGGACATAACGGTAAAGGAGGAGAACTCCCCCTTTCAGTGGGCTAGGGAAAGGGGTTAGGGGGAAGAGAGAGGAAGGGTGGGAGTGGGAGGAGTTGAGAAAGGGGGTAACAATTGGGATATAAAATGAGTAAATTGTAAAAAAGATATAATTTAAAAAAAAAAAAAGGAAGGGACATGAGCATTCTAGTGGCTTGGTAGCCCCAGGGTTCCTGGAATCCATCCCTGAGAGACAACTGTGTGAATCCAGCCAAGATGGCTCCCAAGCACATGTCCAGAACATTTTTGCTCACAGGGATCCCTGCTGCCATGCTGAACAGGAAAGACACACATTCAGGAAAGACCAGTGCTGTGCTGTCAGGCTGGACCCCAGGCTCTTTCAAGAATGGCCCCTGGCACTATCCACAACAGGCACACTATGGAAACAGCACGGGGAACTAAGCATCAACGGGAAGATGAAGAACATATCAAAGATACATGATGCAGTTTCTTCGCCCATGGAGAAGAAGGAAATTACATCACTGCAGGAAAATGGGTGGAACTCAAGGTCATCATGTGAAGCAAAACAGCCAGACACAGAAAAGCAAGATGCAGGGTCTTACTACAAATGTGGAAACTAGAGACTGAAGAAGAGAAAGATGACCTGAAGATAGAAGAGAGACTATTAGTGACCAGCAGGGGCTGGGCCAGGGAGCACATGGAGGGCAAGAATGTAGAAAGATGAATAGACATGGTTCATGCTCAAGGCCTGTAGGAAGGTGTAATAGTGCAACCAGTAGTTTTCATAATTAATACATATTAGTGATTATAGCAAAAAGAAACACGACGGATGAAAGCTCACAGCACACACTCACCTCAAGGTTTCTCAAACTAGTGTATCTTGGCTTCAGGATCACTTTACTCACTTAAAACTATTGAAGAGCCTAGTGAACTTTAGTGTGTGTGTGTGTGTGTGTGTGTGTGTGTGTGTGTGTGTATAAGCATGCTCGTGAGTGCACGTGTGCATATTGTGTGTCTCATGCATATATCTCAAATAAGAGAAGTTAGAATTTCCTTGTACACATTGTTATTGATTCATCACGTACTAATTTAATGATAAAATACACTGCTGTTAAACATTAACAAGTTGTGATGCGTGGGTGGTGAAGGCTGGTTTGGTAAAGCCCTCACCTTGCAGACATGAGGAGGAGCTGAGTTCCAGCCCAGCACACGTGTAAAAGGAAAAGCTTATACACGTGTATAAGCGCTCCTGTAATCCCGCTGAGGGAGGGGGTGGAGGGCAGACAGGGTTCCTGGAGTTACTGGCGAAACCAGTCTAGCCATATTAGCAAGCTCCAGGTTCACTCAGAGACCTAGGAAGACCCACCGCATTGGTCTCTTGCTTCCTGATAAACTCACGTGTGTGTGTGTGTGTGTGTGTGTGTGTGTGTGTATACAACTCATTAATAAAGGTATTTAAAGGATTTTTTTAGGAAAGGAGTCGCCCTTGGTCCCAGTCAGGTGTTTTTGCCATGTCTCTGTGAGCTGGAGTCCTCAGCTTTCCCGGGATTCCCAACACCTCCTGCCTGACCTGCAGAGGTGGCTTCCCCAACCTCTGTCCCATAGTGGCCTAGTTCACTGCTGGGCTGCCCAGCTCTTTGCCCCGCTGGTGTGTGCTGAGCTCTGACCAAGTCAATGACCCCCAAGATGGACACAGTGTGAGTGTGCTTGGCTTCTGGATTCTGACCTGCCCTGTGCTATGGGTTGGGTGTTCCTTTCAAAACTCATGCTGAGATGCAATTACCACTGTATAGGTGGAGAAGTGGAGCCTTTGAGAAGTGATGGGTTTACAGTGTTGTTGTGGAAGGGGGTCTGCTCTCTTTTCACAATGGGACTTTCTCAGCGACAGATGCCATCCGCTAGGTTATGATGGAAAAGGGGAGGGCCAGAGGCTGGTACCACCTTGTCCTTCCCTGCTTTGAAATTACGAGAGGTAAATATCATCTTTGTAAAGAACTCAGACTCAGGCAGTCTATGACAGTAACAGCAGGACAAAAAGACACCTGGGTTTTTTGAGGGACTGTTGGCTTCTCCACCCTTTTCCCAGCGCCTGGCCTCTGACTCTGCATGGCTTTTCCTCTACCTGAGCCCTCTTGAGCTGGCTTTCATCCTGAATGCTGTGAGTTGTGTACATAATCCCATCTTTCTGCAGGAGGCAGGCCTGGCCTCTACTGCTGGCACAATGCCTCGTGTCCTTAGTTCCTGGGACTCTGAGAGAGCCTTCTCCACATCGCACTCACCTCCCACGTGTCACCACACACCTATACCCTTGAGATAGCTCTGAGGACTCTCCACCTTCAGATCCTGCAGGATGGTGCAGGGCTCTCTGTTCTTTCCTCCTGAGCTCCATCCTGGGAGCTCTCCCCTGCAAACCAGCCCTTCTGTCTCAGAGTCTGTGTCTACAGAACACACAGTTAAAGAGAGTCTCTGTCACAGGAAGACATCTTGGCCAGCTTCGACAGCAGCCTCTTCTAGGTCTCACGGCCTCGGGTCTCAGGCCTACTCTTCAGAACAAACATTTAAGTGGCACTCTTGAATTTCAACTATTTTCCCTGTGCGTGCATTGCCTTTGCTCCTTTGGGAAGCTCTGCAGGAAGGTTATCGCAGCTTTCAATGGAGGAAAGCCGGTCCTTGAGGGCCTCAGCAGGGCCGAGTAGGGCCACAGCCCCTCCTCTGATGCCTGCAAGTGCTCACATGTTGCTCACAACAGGGAGGCCTGAAGGATGGTGCTTCTAGGACAAAGGCAGGGGAAGCAGGGCCCTGGCTTCCCAAAGCCCCAAGACCCTCCTGGGAACAGTGGGCGGTTTTGTCCTGAATTAATTAGCTCAAAGAATTTGCTAATTAATCTCTGGGGAGGAAGTGGAACACTGTCCACAGCCCTGCCAGCACCCAATTGCCCTGAGGTTGCTTCCTGGGACTTCCATGCTCTTTGGACTGAGCCATTTCCCTACCCTTCACCTTAGCTTTGCTTCCCTTGTCCCTCTGACCTCTGACCTGGCAGTCCCAGCTCCATTCCTGCCTCATGGTTCCAAACCAGGGAGTGTTCTTAGAGGCTCTGCGCTTGGTGTGGTGTGGCTCCGGCTGGGACAGACCCTTGAGTTCCATCCTCAGGGCTGGCAGCTGGGGTCCACGCCAATTGCCGCAGCAGAAAGGAATGAATGATGGGAGGCACAGCACAAACTTTTTTTTTTAACCTTTGACTCCTCCTTGGAGACTGTGTATATTATCCCCCCTTATGTTTGGGGGATACAATCCCAACCCCCAGAAAACATGTTCTATAAATACGGATTACCCCTCTTTGCTTAAGTAAGTCCTTCGTGGCTTCTCCTTGCCACATGCCAGCAGCTCCACCCTGTACTTGGGCCATTTTTTAAATAAAATAAGGCTTCCTTGGCTTGTGCACTGTGGTACCCGGGGCAGCCGATATCGGAGAGCGGGTGGGTATGTAGTTTCGGCACGCTGGGAGAAGGCAGGCTCCAGGCCTGGGGCGTGGCGTGAGCTTTGATCATGCTACCTGGAATGTGCACAGCTTAGGACTCGGCAATCACTTATTCCTGGAATCTTCCACTTCATATTTCAAGGTGATGGTTGACTGCAAAGAACGGACAGCAGGAGGGAGGGTCGCTGATAGTCCTTGGGTAGGGACAGGCAGGTCAACATCAAGGTCCTGACTGAATGAAGAAGCAGTGGCCTAAGATCTGCGCAGATGCTCTGTGCCAGAACCTCGATTTGCCACGGGAGCCTCTGTAGCTAGTGATGTTTCCAACTACAAATGGTAAACTGAGGTTCCCGAGGGCGAGGACCTGCCCGAACCCCAGAGGCCGTCACGAAGGAACTGGGCTGTTCCAACTCCATCTTTGTACGAGGGCTTCAGTGCTGTTTCCAGCCCAGGCCTTCTGAGTTACAGACCCTTCTATCAGATACCCCTCGCAGGTCTGCCTAATCCTGGCCACAGTGACCGTGACACAAATGAGGTCAGTGAGAACTTTGGGAGGAAAATCTTTTTTTTTTCCCCTGTGAATGCCAGCAGAAAGGAGGCTGTACGCCTGCAGTCAGTCTCCTGGGATGCCACGTGGCATCCTGGAATGAGGCTGGCACAGAGGGACTCGGAACCCTGCCACAGAAAAGAGGCAACTGAGTCCTCACGGTACTGTCTGGGCCCAGATCTAACCGTATCTGACCCTGCCTCGGCGACCTTCTCAGTGGAATGAGCCAGGAGTTTCCCCTTCTTGGCATGAACCAGTTTAGACTGGATGGGTGCCACTGGCAACCAACGTCATTCCGTATAATTGCCAGAACTTGCTGTAGTCCCTATTGAAATGATTTTTATTAGCTCATTCCTTTCAGAGTACCATGTACACACAGGCCTCCCAAAGGGCACTGCCCCTTAATTTTGTATATTATCTCCAGGCTGGTGGGTAGATTTGTTTTGACTTTTTTCTTTTAGTTTTGAATATATATGTATGTACATATATTGAATATATATGTATGTATTAACATAAATACACACATATTCATATACATGCATGCATGAAGCTTTGGAGTTCCGGGTAATAGTTAGAACCTTATCTTGCCCCTTCTGACCACACCACATATATGGGTATCACCAATGCCCCCAAATTTTGTAGGTAGGTTCTGTTCTGTCTTTGAGTTTTGCCCTTGATGCCTTTGAAATACAAGCAAAGCTTGGACGGGTGTATGCTGAATTTGGGGATACCTCCTTTACTTTGGGGTCCTGGTGTAATGTAGGATTCCAGATGCCAGCGCTGCGGGACACTGATGTCTTGTTTCCGCTCACCTCTGGGAGATGCCCTGTGGTTGCTATGCTGGCCAGCAGCCAAAGGCTCAGCCCTTCAGCTCTCCAGTCTCCCTCCCTCTCTTCCTTCCTTTTGGTTTTTTGAGAGCAGGTGTTACTACATAGCCCAAGACGGCTTCTGACTCTTGACTCCCCTGCCTATGCTTCACATGTTCTGGGTTACAGGCATGACTGGCTCCAGCACTCTGGCTCTGTGCTCTGTTCAAGGTCCAGGTTAGTAACTAAAGACTGCCTTTTTCTCCCTCGAGATGGGCGTGGGAGTCTGGGGAGTGCTCTACATCTGACGGAGACGTGACACTTGTGCCTTTCATCTTCATTTGCTCTGCAGCACGTGAGCCTCGGGGACTGAAGGCTGATCTTGGCACCTGCACCAGGCAGTCCTTAGCATCTAATACCCCGGACCACTCTGCTCGGTCTACTCCTTTCCAGGGAGGGGGAAGTACAGAGAATTTGTGTCTCCAGGTCCCGATCAGTGGGACTCACTCCCCTACAGGCCTCTGTAGGACAGGTCATGCACAAACTCAAAAGGCGTGGGAAAGGCCGGGAGGCAGGACCAAATTCTTCAGAGCTGGAAGCGGTGAACAGACAGGGGTTTTGTTGGAATGCTAAATGTGTGTGTGTGCTTGGCTCTGGCTCTCAGAGGCTGTAGTGTGGTTGTGGAACCTTTGAGTCTCCCTTGGACAGACACAGCCCCCACCCTTCCAAGGGACAGGTGACCTTCACAGTAAAGACGGAGAGAAACATGGGCCTGCCCTGGAGCCTAGCTCCAGAGACTGTGGTACGAGGCTGTCTCCTACCCTCTGACCTTCACATGTCTGCAGCCCATCGGTTCTCTCTCTTTTCTTCCAGGGCAGCCGTGTCTGGATCCTTATCTGAGGAGATCTCATGCTATGAGAATTGTGTGTGTGTGTGTGTGTGTGTGTGTGTGTGTGTGTGTGTGTTGACATGGCTCGTAGCAATGTCATATCCTCCAGGCTCCAGAAGAAGGTGTTTCTTGCTAGACTGATGAGGCATTTGAGAGGTCTTGCCATCAGCGTTTTCCAACGCTGATCTCAAGAGTGACCATCTTATAAAGACGGTCTGCTCTGGGGCCCTTCTGCCTATCTGTAGGACCATCGTCCTGAGGTGGCCTGGCCCTGTGGTGAGAGACGGCTACAGCATCTGCATTTCCATCTGGGTCCTGTCCTGCATCTTGGGGCTGGAGGCTGAGGTGGCCACACTGCCTCTGTTTCTCCTTCCTGCCTAAGCATGTGCTTCTGCTTAAACACCACCGGAAGAATTGCCCTTAACTTGGTTGGCCACTCATGCCATTTATTTTAGTTCACATTTTAAGTTTCAGCACACCAATGCGTGGAATTAATGACATTAAATATGAATCAGCATCAGATGGCCACTTCCTCACGGCCAGATACGGCTGACTGGGGCGGAGAATATCTGGCGGGGACCTCCGCTCTGTCCTGTGAGAGTGAAGGGAGTCTGAAGTAGCTCTGAGGAAACAGCCTAAGTGCCAACTCCTGAGCCCTTTGTCTCTTCCTTGCCTCTTCTCCCCCCTCCCCCCCCCCCCCCCCCCCCCGCTGGCTGGGATGTGGGTTTGATGGCTGGAGTCAGAGCAGCACTATTGATGCATGAGGCAGTGGTGTGGGAGGAAGAGACAGGAGCCGCCTGCCTTTGAGAACTCTGTAGGGCCGCCTGGCGTTGCCAGGCTTTTACCCAAGTGTGTTTCTGTTTTAATGAAGGGATTTTGGTTCAAGTTTTAGTTTCTTGTTGCCAAGCCTAGTGCCCGAGACATAAATTATGAGGTGACGTCATACCTCACACCTGCCCACATCAGTCCCCCTCGCACAGACAGACAATGCTTCCGCAGCTGGGCTGGGTCACTCACCTCCAGGTGCTGCCTGGCACAGCTGCTGTTTTTTAGTTATTGGCTTATTTGATTTTAAACACTCTCTGTTGTCTCCCTCCTGTAAAGCTGTAGGATTCGGTTCTCGTTGCTCATCTACCATGCTGTCTGCATGCTAACGCTAACCATCTCTCTCTTTTTTATTTTTTAGTTTCATCATGAATAGTTTAAGACAATTTATTTAATAATTGTTTATATTTTCTGAGATTATAATTACTTTATTTCCATGTTTTCCCAGGCCTTTCCATGTACCCTATCCCTGGCTCTCTTTCAAATTCATGGCCTTCTTTTCCTTTAATTGTTGATATGTATCCCTATATTCATATAGAAATATATGAACATACATGTATGCGTAATTCTACATGTATAAATACATCTGCTCAATCCATATAATGTTACTTGTATGTATCTGTTTCTACCAATACTTGGTATTGGATAACCAACTGGAGACTCTTCTTGGGGAAGACTGTTTCTCCCATTCTCAGCGTTCCTTGGTCACCAGGGCCTTCTTTCCACAGCAGCATGTCTCTTGACGTTGTGCTTGTTCAGGTCATGTTTAGGCAGCCACGTTGGTGAGACGTTGTGAGTGTAGTTTCTGACACTTCTAGGAGACCAATCTCACAGCAAGCCCCCTGTTGCTAGGGCTACCATCTTTCCACCCACTTTTCTGCAATGTTCGCGAGTCTCAGGTGTAGGAGTTACAGGGTAGTTGGGTCAGTTGGGAACTGGGTTCCAGGACTGCGTTTTGATTGGTTGTGATTTTTTTTTTTAATGGTCTCCGTCTGTCACAAAGAGAAATTCCGTGAGGAGGGGCTAACCACTACACTGATATGCTAAATATGATACATATTTAGGATGCAGTTAGGGATTGTGACGACTTAGTAAGGAGGTGGTTGCAGGTTCTCCTCTACTTCACTAGCCCTGGGTAATTGGCTAGGTTTCCGGCACCAGGCATGGCTCTCTCTTGTTGAGCTGGTCTCAAGTTCAGGTGGGGAACTATTGGTTACCGCCAAGGCATGCCTGCACCTTTAGGGTTTTCTTGCCATGCTGGTTGTTGCCATGGTTCATAGGTATTAGAGCTGGGTAGAACTGTTGGTCGCTTCTCTTCTTTGGAAGCGTCCATGGTGACTTCTGATATTTGGTTTGGTGGTGCCATGGAAGCTAGTCCTCAGGAGGAGGCATTCAGGTCAGTTCCATCTCAGGGGCCTCTGGGACCTGTGTCTGAAAGGTGTGATGTCTTCAATGATAGGGACTTAGCTTCAACCTCTGGCGGTAACCGAGGGCAATAGTAATCAATAGCCTATAATGTTTTGGGAGTCTCATGAACAACACTGGACCAACAACTCAAAAGAGGGCTTCTCAATGCCTGTATTGGGATTTTTGTTAAGTGGTCCATAGCTCTGGGGGGAGCATTGCCAACCCAGAGGGTAAAATTTTATTTATTCTATATATGTGTGTTTATTTACCAACTTAAATGTGTTAGAGGTTTTTTTTGTTGTTTGTTTGTTTGTTTTGTAGATAGTATGATTTCTTAAGACTTTTTCAGACATCTTTACAGTGTTATTTCACCATTTGCTCTTCTTCTGCTGTATATATCCCCCCTCCTTCCCTACTGAGAGTCCCCCCCCGTTTTTCCCATTTCCCCTTCAGATCACGTGTCCCTTGCTATTCCCCTCTCTGCTCCTTCCCCCTCCTCCACAATGGTGTCTTTTTACTTTCCTAGTTTCTGAAGTTCTTTCATCTGAAGATTTGGAGTTAGGAACCTCAGATGAGAGAAATCATCCAACATTTGTCTTTCTAGGTCTGGGGTATCTCACTCAATATGACTGTTTCTAGTTCTATCCATTTACCTGCAAACTTCATGATTTTATTTTTCTTCACAGCTGAATAGTATTCAATAGTTTATATGTGCTTTACCTTCATTATCATTCATTGGTTGAAGGCTGTTTATGTGGTTGCCATGTCCTAGGTATTGAGAACTGAGCAAAAATGAACATGGCTGAACAATTGTCTGTGGAGTAGGATGTTGGGTCCTTTGGGTGTATTTGGTGTGCCCAAAGTAAAGAAGTGGTATAGCAGGGTCATATGGCAGATTTATTTTTAGCTATTTGAGAATTCTCCATACTGATTCCCAGAGTGGTTGAATCAGTGAGGGGGGGTTCCATTTTCCATGAATCCTCCCCAGAGTTCGCTGTACATTGTTTTGTTGATCTTTGCCACTCCGACCGGGAATCTCAAAGTTGTTTTGATTGGCATTTTTCTAATTGCTAGGGACAATGAACATTTTTGAGATATTTCTTGGTCATATTTATTTTTTTCTTTTGAGAACTCTGTGTTCAGATCCCTGGCCAATTTTTTTGAATGGGTCATTTTTATTTTCTATTGTATTTATTTACTTTTACCATTTTTTGAGTGTTTTTATATAGTCTGGATATTAATCCTCTGACAGGCGTAGCTGGCAAACCTTCTCTCCCAGGCTGTGGGCTTTCTCTCCACTGCACTGGTAGCTCTTCACTGTGTAGAAGATTTTTAGCTTGATGAGGTCCCAGTTGTTCATTATTGGCCTTAATTCTTGGACAAATAAAGTCCTATTCAGAAAGTCTTTTCCTATCCTACCTTGTACTGGCTAGCTTATGTCAACTTGACACAAGCTGGAATATTTTCTGAGATTGTAATTACTTTATTTCCCCTTCCTGCTCCTCACTCCAGACCTTTCCAGGTACCCAGTCCCTGGCTCTCTTTCAAATTCATGGCCTCCTTTTTCTTTAATTCATAAACACATATATGAACATATATACACACACACACATATATAATTCTACATGTATAAATACAATCTGCTCAATCCATGTGATGTTACCTCAGTTGAGAGGTCAAGCCTGTAAGGCATTTTCTTAATTATCGATTGACAGGGGAGGGCCCAGCCCACCATGGGTACCATTCTTGGGCAGGTGGTCCTGGGTTCTATAAGAAAGCAGGCTGAGCAAGCCAGGAGGAGCGAGCCAGCCAAGACTCCTCCACGGCCTCTGCATCAGCTCCTGCCTCCAGGTTCCTGCCCTGCTTGAAGTCCTATTCTGACTTCCTTCACGGTTAAACAGTGATGTGGAAGTGTGAGACTAATGAATCCTTTCCTCTTACTTTGGTCATGGTGTCTCACCGCAGAAGCGGTTTTAGTTCGTAAGTAAGGCCTACATCCTGTCGGGTACTGCTGTGTTTCTTCCCAGAGCTTTTACCGTTTCATGGTTAGATCTTTGATCCATTTGGAGTTAGGCTTTGTGCCAAGTAATGGGCACGTGTCCAGTATTATCACCACACCATCATCCATATACAAGCAAAGCTCAGACTGCGAGGAGCATGTCAGATTGTGTGGCACGTGTGCATGTGTGTGTTCGCGTGTGTGCATGCCTGCATGCATGGGTATGCGCTGGGGGCAAGGGTTCATGCACTTTCAGGGGCCAAAGGCTGTCTTTATCTGTTGCTTCCTCCTTAGGGGTGGGGACAGGATCTGCCACTGAACCCGTAGCATGCTGATTCAGTAGGCTGGCTTCACCTCTCCAGCGCTAAGATTAGGGGCGCCAGGATGCTGTGCCTGGATTTTTACGTGGGTGCTAGGCATGGAACGCAGGCCTTACGCTTTTGGGGCGAGCGCTTAGATGACTGAGTCATTTCCCTTATGCCCTATATTTTCTTTTGGAATATAACTCTTAACTTTTGAATCTTTTAGAGACGGGGTCTCACTGTGTAGCCCTGGCCGTCCTGGACCTTCCAGAGATCCAGCTGCTTCTGCCTCCTGAGCACTGGGATTAAAGGTGTGTACACCCTCCCCCCCGCACTTGGTGACTCTTGACATTTTTTATGAAGTAGATAAAGCATCATCTAGGGTTTGCCTAGCGTTCTTCCCCCCCCCCCCCAGTGCATTACAGGAGAACTAATTATACCCAAACACACAAATTTTAGGATTAGGATAGAAGACATCCAGGGCGTTGCAGAAGGTCCCCTTGTGTCCTTGCCCCTAGAGAGATAACTACGCTTTAGACTTCTGTCCCCAGAGCCGAGCAGCTGAGTATTTACTGTTTCTGCAGGCGACATACTGAGCTGTCCTACCCCACACCCTTTCGCCCCTGGCTTCTCACACTCACAAGGCTCTGGACCACCTTGCTGCGGTGTCTGTCAGTTGTTTTTTCTTTTTCACTGCTGAGTAGTACTTCCTGGGAAGGCATACCACAAGCGGCTTCTCCATTTCCTATTTTATAGATATTTCAGCCGGCTCTGGCTTTTCATGAAGCCACTGCAGACACTGTCAGCATTTTTGTGCGTGTGTGTCTTACTCTGAGGGGAGCCTGGGTGGGGCTGGATGGCCACAACTGAGTGTGTTTAATTGTGTAGGGACAATGTAAAAATTTTCAGTGTAGCTTCGCTTAGGTGCCACCAGAATGTAGACTTCTAGGGGTGTCCCTGGCTTGTTGGCATTCAGGATTGTCATTCTCGAGTTCTCTGTCCTGTATGCTAGACAAGAGCTATCGCTGTGGCTTTCGTTTACCTTTTCCTGGTGACTGGGGGTTTGAGGTCTCTTTATGTGCTCATTGACCACTGGACATCTTCTTTTGTGAAATGCCTGCTCAAGTCTTTATTCATTTTTTATTAAGTTTTTTTCTTTTAAACAAATCCTTTTAAATTATTGTTTTTTCTTTTTAAGTTTGTGTCTGAGTGTTTTGAATGTATATATGCATACACACATAGGTACATATGTGCATTGTGTGTGTAGTGCCTACGGAAGGCCAGAAGAGGGCATCAGATCCCCTAGAACTGGAGTCCTAGATTGCTGAACCACCTTGGTATCAGGAACCAAAAATGGGTCCTGTGCAAGAATAGCCAAGTGCTTTTTAACCACTGAGCTATCTCTCCAGTGCCATCTTCAGTTTTCTATAACTAATTTGATCTTAACTGTCCCATACCCAAACCCTGTGGCACAACTAAAATGCTCATGTACCCCTGTCTCTGGTGCCCAAAGGGGCTGCCTGGATCCTCCTCTCTTTTCTGGCTAACACCCTCCTTCCAGAATCTGATGACAGCCTTCTCTAGTTTGCTCCTCGTTTTGATGGGACTCGACCTCAGGAGCTTCCTGGGAGGCATCTGTGAGAATCTGCACGGTTGAGAAGCACCTTGAAGGCACTCTGCCTGACTGGGGGAGCTGATATCCTGCTGGGATGCCTTTCGATTATTTTGTGGGCAGGGCTGGTCCTTTGCTCTCTGGCTCCCAAAGTTTTCTATTGAGGATGAGCTACCACGCAGACCCTGACCCCCTTGGGTGACGTCCTTCACTCTTTGGAAGCGTTCAGGTTTTCACTTTATCTGCAGGGGTTTCAGAATTCCCCAGGTCTGGGGATTCCCCATGGCCTGGCCTGGGACCCCTCTGGGCCTGTTCAGCAGTTCTGTGAGACTTCACAGATACCTTTCTCCCAGCTTGCTACAGTCTGGATGTTGAATGCTCCCCGAGAGGCCATGTCTTAGTTTGGTCTCTAGGGTGGCAGTATTAGGAGATGGTGGGGGAAGGTCAGTGGGGTGATGCACTTGAAGGGGATTGTGGGGCCCTGGTCTTTTCGTGCTTATTGGCCACATGTCACCTACTATCATCATGAAGTCCCCAGCAAAGGCCTAGAAGCTTCTAAAAACACGGACCAAACTCTATTCCTTTCCTATCTATGAGCTGATTATCAGTTTTCCTTTCTTTTTCTCTTTAAAAAAAATGTGTGTGTGGTGTGGTGTATGCCAGTGTGTGCTTGTGTGTGTGTGTGTGTGTGTGTGTGTGCATGTGGAGGTCAGCAGTCCACGGTGAGTGTCTTTCTCAATTGTTCTCCATCGTACAGATGGAGTGAGGGTCTCTTCACTTCACCCAGAGCTTGCCAATTTAGCTAGCCGTGATAGCCAACTTCTCGGGGGCTTTCCTGTCTCCACCTCCTGAGGACTGTGAGCACAGGTGGGTCACATCTTGCCAGAATGTACATGGGAGCTGATACCCATCCATGCCTGCAAGCCATCTCTCCAGCTCTGTATCTCCCAGCTTCTAATGAGTTTTCTCATTTTTATCCCCCCTTAGCTGAACCACTGAGAACCTTTGTAGGCTTTTCTAAAAGATTGCATTACATCAGCGAAGAAAGAGCCCATTGCTGTAGACAGGAGACCTTCAGAGGTTGGGTGGGTGGGACATGCAGAGTGTGACAACAGAGCTCACTGAGGTGAACTAGAAGGTGGGCTGTTTTTTTTTTTTTTAAACTTTTGGAGAGAAGTGGAAAATTCAGATTTAAAGGCTTACACATGTCAGCAACAAACGTGGTATTAAAAAGAAAATCAAGCTGTAAACTGGGCATGGTTCTTGTGCCTGTAATCTTAGCTCTTGAGAAGATGAAGCCAGAGGACTGGCACCAGTTTGAGGCTATCCTGGGCTACATAGTGTTCCAGGCCAGCTTAGGTTACAGAGTCTCTTGTCTTAAAAAAAATTACCTCTACCCCAAAGACCCCCAAACAACAACAACGACAGCAAAACCAGCATGTTAGTTAAGGAAAGCATGCCTTTTGGCACAGTTTGCCTGTGAACTGCCTTTCCGTAGGCCTCTATTAGCCTCACAGCAAATTACTGCTGCATGTATTCTCTTAATTTTTTTTTCTCATGTCAGCCGCAATCCAGTGTGGTAGTGCAGCCTCATCATTCCGTCATCTGGATGTAGTGGCCTGAATGAGAAAGGCGCCCACAGGTTCATATATTTGAATGTTTGGTTCCCAGTTAGTGGAACTGTTTGGGAAGGGTTAGGAGGTGTGGCCTTATTAGATAATGTGTGTCAGTGGGGGTGGGCTTTGAGGTTTCAAAAGCCCACAGCAGGCCCAGCGCCTCTCTCTCTCTGCCTCTAACTTCCGGAGAAGATGTAAGCTCTCAGCTGCTGCTCCAGAGCCGGGCCTCCCTGCCTGCCACCATGTTCCCACAGCGTGATGATCATGGACGAATTCTCTAAAACTTAAGCAAGCCCCTAATTAAATGCTTCCTTTTTCACATTGCCTTGGTCTCTCTTCACAGCAATAGAATGGAAGCTAAGATATTGGGATGTACAGGAAAACACTGCCTCAAACATTAAAAGGAAACTGGGAAAGACTAAGTGTGACGCTCTGCTGAGATATTTTTACCAAGCAAATATTGGCTCTTAGGTGGCTATTGGTGTGTGGAGTTCAGATACTCACCCTGGGACAAGGGAAGGGAGCTGACCAATCCCCGGATGCCCCATCTTTAGGGTCTACTCTGTTTTGTATGTGACTTTCCTCTAAGGAGTCAGGAAATTTGATCCCTGGAGTGGCAATATTAAGATGTAGCAGTACCTTTAAGAGGTGGGGTTGAGTGGAGGTTGTTTTTGCCCCATCCCTTCAGCATTTTTGCCATCCTCTGTGATCCTTCCCCTCTCATGCACTCCCAAGGGATGCGACTCACTCTGAGGTGAGGCCGTCAGGCCTGTGCCATCATTTAGGCTTTCCGCCTCTGCAGCTTGAGCTAAATGAACATGTTTTCTTTACAAATGCCCAGGCGCTGCATTTTCACAGTGGAGCATGGAACCAGGGGAGAGTTAGAGTGCCTAGGCTGCAGGACACTCTTCTGGGACCACTCCCTGAGCAGGCCGTGGTAGCAGAATGGAGTTGTGCCTGCCACACCTGGGCTCCTCCCGTGGCCACTCTCTGCTCTGCGGCTTCCCATCCTAATGCCTGGGATTTGAGGGCTGCTCTGTGGTCCCGAGCGGCATTCCTTCCTTCTCGCTTTCTCTTTGCAAGGTCAGGTGGCCCACAGGGCCTGAGGCTGTACCTACATCTGTTCTTCAGGAGACCCTTTCTAGCCTTCCCCCAAGAAATCCCATATGAGTCGATTCTCTGTTTCCTGGGTTAATCTTCAATTCCGCTTGATTAGAATCACCTGGGAGGCAGAGACACACTTCCAGGCGTGCCTGTGAGGTCATTTCAAGAGTGGTTTAATGGAAGAGGGAAGACTCATGCTGTACTTTCCCTTGGCCGGGGTCCTGGACTGAGTAAAAAGTGTAGAGGAGAAAGCACCAGCCATGGTCACTCTTCCTCTTTGCTTCACTATGATGGAGGTAATGTGCCCAGTCATGCCGTACTCTTGTGGCCATGGCTTTCCCAACACGATGGACTGTATCCCCTCAAACTGTGAACCCAAGCCAACCCTTCCTTCCTTTGGCTGATTTTGCTATGTATTTACTGCAGGAACGAGAACAGTGAGTAAGAGCCTGGAGGGCCTCTAACCTTACAGCTTTGGGGTCCTCGAACACGGGGTAGAAGTACGGAGGAAGCCCTGCCTCTCCCTGAGGGTGTCTGTGAGAAGAGCAGTAGCTAGTGAAGAAGCTTAGGACATTCAAGACCGGCAGGAAGGAAGGGGCCTCGAGGGTGGCCAGCCCCACTCTTTCCTCATAGCTGCTGCCATCGTGAGGCAGAGCTCCTGCTGGGTCCTGACAACTGTGAAGGAGTCACGGGCATGACTACACGGCGGGATTACCTCTCCATCGGAGGTGGGCACCAGCCTTTCAGGGAGCCATGGCTGAGGAGGTTTCCGGGAGCTGGGGGCCTGCCTAGCCCAGAAGACTCTCTCCATTTCCTGGTGTTATTCTTGGTTCCGAAACCTGAGCAAGTTCTCTGGCTCTTTGGAAATTCACCCGCTTTCTCTGAGGAAGTATTTGGACCACGTCCTGGGTTACATTTTGTGCCATTGTGCCTTCATCAGTTCGCTTTTTAAAAATACATTTCTCTCCATTTCAGCTGAGTCACTTTCCTCCTCCTCTTCCTCCTCCTCCTCTCCCTGACACTCCTGGGAGCCGGAAGGAGCCCTGCCCCAAATCCTCCAGGCCAAATCTTTTCCAAATGTCAAACTCTTAGGAACTTTGGCCCAGGGCAGAGTGGGTTCTGACCCTCATCTCTTTCCTCCAGTCTTTGCTGGTCTCGGCTTTTCTGTCTCATAGAGAAGGCCAGTGAGCTGACTGGGCCGGGAGGTCCCTGCCTTGAGGTTTTCAGTGAGGGCCTGGCAGGAAGGCCCTAGCAAGGTCTCACACAGCCGTTTTGAGCTGCCACAGATCTCCTTAATGGCTCGTGTATACTCAGCATAGTGACCTACTCTGGACCTGCTTGCCGCCTTAGAGTGGGCCTGGGACTCGCTCAGGGCCCACACTTACAAGTCCTCAACCCTTCATGCCCTTCAGTGAGCTCCCACTGTGTACACTGTCCCTTCCTTCTGCCTTTCAAACATTTGGAGCTCTCCTTTGAGAGCGGACAGCAGGACAGAAAACAGACAGAAGAACAGAATGAAAGTGAGGGCCAGTACAGCCTGTGGGTGTTCTGAGCTTTAGGCCTCAGCCTTCCAAGGCAGCCCAGAGAAAGAAGAGCCATTCTTTCTGTGGAATTCCACTGTGTCAGAAGCATTTCCTGGGTACTGTGACTTTTCATACAGCTGTGGTCGCTTGCAGTCACGTTGCTGTGTGAGGGAAGCAGGTAGATGGGAGTAGCTGAGGAAACAGAAAGCTCAGCTGGTCAGCCAGGGCCAGCCTTGTAGCTTTTTTTTCTTTCTCCACTGTTGTTTTCAGAGGCTTATCAGACGCAGGAGGCTGGGCTGGTAGCTTAGTCTGCATCTCCTGACTCCACAGTTATGTTTCCTAGTAATTCAACTTTTAATGAGTTACATGTTTATTTCTTGCGCATGCGTGTGCATGTATGAATACATGTGTCAGTCAAGGGACAACTTGCAAGAGTTAGTTCTCTCCCTTCACCGTGTGGGTCCCAGGCACCGAACTCAGGTCATCTGGCACCGACTGCCCTTCCCCACCAGACCATGTCTCCATCCGTACTATCACATTTGGAAAATTCTATCCTAGCAAAGCCAGGCCACCAGAAAGCACCATGGCATTGTGTTAGAAACGGAAACTTTTTTTTTTTTTTTTTTAAGATTTATTTATTATGTGCACGGTTGTTCTGCCTGCCGTGCCAGCAGAGGGCACCAGATCTCATTACAGATGGTTGTGAGCCACCAGGTGGTTGCTGGGAATTGAACGCAGGGCCTTAACCTCAACCTTTTTGCACGCCCCTCCTCCCCCTCCGTTTCAGACTCGTAACAATTTCTGGACCCTGTGCGTTGGGAAGAGGAACCACTGAGGGATCTGCTTACCACCTGTTCAGGCAGTCAGTGCCCTTAACCTCTGAGCTGTCTCTCCAGCCCCCAGGAAACTTTTTTTGATTGGACATTTTGACAGCTCTAGAAAAACTGTATCATTCATTCTCTTATAAAAGTAACTTTAAAAAAAAAGTGAAGTGAAATCTCTCTGCCTTGAATATATTTCATTTAGGTCCTGTGGTTACTTATTATAGTACTAAGGGGAACTCAAACAACAGTTTGGATTTGAAGAAAATGCTTGTAACCCACTAACCTGTCCTGGGAGTAGCCAGTTGCTGTGGCAGAGGAAAATTACCCGGAGGTAGCCATGTTCCGAGAGGTCTTGGAAGATGAGGTGCAGAGGAAGGGATGGGATGGGAACATTGAGGCGCCATCTCGAAGAGGACACCAGAGTCTTGGGAGTGGTCACTCATTACCCAGGAATCACCGAGGGGAAGAGTCTAATCGTCCAGATGGGCACCTTCCAAGTTTCTGACCCACAGAATGAGAAGCCAGTTGGGACTAGGTGCCTGACAATGACTGCTCAGGCAGGAGAGAAAATCCCCGGGACTGCGCCCCCTGTCGGCGCAATGCCCTCCGCACCCTCAGCCCTTCCTGCAGTCACCGCTAACCAGGAGGGCAAGCAGGAGGTCCCGGTGCCCTTCAGCATAGCTCTTGTTCTTCTTTTTTTCTTTAAAGTTTATTCAATACAACACAATCTCCATCTTCACTGAGGTGGATGACCATGGCCATAACCAAAGCCGCCTCTAAACTGGAATTCTGTTGCTGAGCCAGTCCCAGCCTCGGCTTTCTTGTCAGCACCAGGGGGCACAGCACTCCTTCTGTCGGTGTCTCTGTCTGCCTCCCCTCTTGCGAAGCTTGCAGTCTCTCACCCTCTGGACCTTGGGGCTAAGGCCTGCCAGTGTCAGGACGGCTGCGGCGCAGAGTGGCGGGCACGGTCTCAGCGGGTAGGGGTAGGTAATCTCGAAGATACCGGATGCCCTCGTTCGTAAGGTACCAGTAGAAATGTCTCCAGGCAAACTGCTTCTTCACGTAGCCCCGGGACTTGAGAGACTGCATGGCCTTCATTACGTGCAGGTTGGGCACATTCTTGTCTGCCAGCTCCGGGTGTTTGGGCATATGGACATCTTTCTTGGCAACCATCTTGAAAAGGAGTTTGTAGATGGCAATCCGGCTCTTCTTAGGCATCAACATCGCGGCGGCTGCAAGGACCGAGGCGGAGGCTGGAAAGGATAGCTCTTCCTTTTTGCACGCCCCTCCCCCCCCTCCGTTTCAGACTCATAACAATTTCTGGACCCTGTGCGTTGGGAAGAGGACCCACTGAGGGATCTGCTTACCACCTGTTCAGAAGCTGCCTTCCCCCGAGAGTTCTCTGGAGGAACTTTTCTTGTTTCCGCCACATCACAGCTCATCCGGGCACATCTGATGTTCAGTCATGGCTGTGTGTAGACCCAACGGAGCCATGAAGTCTGGGTCCTGTCAAGTGACAGGGTACACTGTGCTGGCATCTATTTCAGGCATGTATTCAAGTTGGCTATGTGACTTTTCTTCTCTTTGGGGACTTTTTTTTTTTTTTTTTTTTTTTTCTTTTTGAGGAGTGATAAAACCGAACTGCTTATGCAAGCAGCAACGTGGGACAGCAACGTGGGATTCCGGTCCAAAGCTGCTTCCCTCTCTTCTTCACTCACAAAAAATAATTCACATAAACGCTGTTCTCTGGCCAAGCCTTGTCCCCTCCTCAGCAGGGGACTTTCTCTTTTTTTGGTTGTTGTTGTTGACTTCAGCACAAATTCAGATTTCTTTCTCCAGATTTTGGGGTGTGTCTCCATATCCCTTGGGAAACTTTGTTTAGACCCAGCATATTTGAGGCCCTTCTGCTTTCTTTCTCCCCAAGCCTAATAATCCAGCCATGAGAGTTGGGGAGGCAGCTGCCTGTTTGAATTCATTTGTGTGCCTTAAACCCATGTGCTTGGACCTGGGATAAGAGAGGGGTCAGATGGAGTCACAAGGCAGCTGCATTTCACCTCAAAAGCTGAGTGGCATCGTCACTGAGACCGGGCACACAGTAGGATGCCTTCGGGCCTCAGTTTCTTTAGCTGTAAATCGGGGTTTGGAAATGACATCTGCTAAGCCCCAGCAGAAACAGGGGCACACAACTGGCCCTCAAGACTTGGCAGCTGTTGCGCTGATGATGACTGGGGAGAGCAGTAAGGGGAGCCTGGATCCTCAGAAAGAGCTGGCCTTGGCGTGAGTGTGACTAAGGAGTGCTCATTGTGTGTTCACACCAGACAGCTGCTTCCCAGGTGCTTTTCCCAACGGCCTGAGGGCGAAACATTTACAAAGTCATCCACAGTGGGGTGGCAGGCCTTCCCCATGTCCGTCTGTGTCACCCAACCCTCCAGTGTCTGTGGAAGCAGAGGCTAGAGCCTCCATTTTCTTCTCTGCTCTGCAGCAGAGTTCCTCCAGCGCCAGGTATTATAAATACCAGAGCGTATTTATTCTTTTCCCAGGCCTCATGCAAAACAGGAAGCTTATTTATTTATTCTTTTGATTGCTTACTTATCCATTCATTTATATCTATGTGTGTATTGTGCCAAGTCACAGTGCACATACGGAAGTCAGAGGACAACTTTTAGGAGCTGGTTTTCTCCTTCCACCAGGAGGGTCCTGGGGGAATGAACTCAGGACATCAGGCTTGACAGCAAGAGCCTTTTACTTGCTGAGAGGATTCGCTGGCCCAGCTGGGCAACAGTAATGGAGACTGCGGGACTCAGCATGGGATAACGCCTGATGTCCACCAGGATGTCCAGCATACAGTGTGGGCACCATGGCATGCAAGCTGTAGTGAGGAACAGCTCCAGCTTTGCTTCGCAGTGGTAACCAGGAGCTGTGAAGGAGCCATGGAGTCACCCTGCAGGTCCTAAGCCACTGAGTGGTTAAGCTGATGATGGCAGGGGCTGCAGCAGCAGTCTGAAGAAGGTGTGACGCCGAAGGTGACAGGAGGGTGAGGGGCTTTGAGAGCTGGTTGGTCTGAGGGTGGTATTTCCAGAGGTGGCAGAGAATTCCTTTTCCTCTTTTGTCTTGGTGGCTCCCGGGGAGCCTTGGCCAGGGTCCCTGGGATGAGGATGTCCTGAGAGATAGGCTGGGGCTTCTTTACCTGGCTTCCCTCCCACAAGTGTGGAGTATAAGCAATGTCAACAACCCTCCCAGTCAGTCATCTCCCTTTACACATCACATCAAAGCTGCCCAGGAACATCACAGCTCAAGTGCAGGTCGCTTGTTTAAACCTTTATTAGTCCCTGAAGGAAAACAATGCAGTGTGACAGTGCCCAGGCCCTGTCGCCTAACTCTGTAAGAGAAGCAGACAGTGACTTAGTAGGCCCACATGGTACTATCCTTCCTTAGGAAGCGGGGGCCAGAAACACTGTTCCCATGTTGTTTCAGAGATGCCACTTGCCAGGTTCAGAGTTTCGGTCTGTGTGCATGTGTGCAAGGACAAGTGGGCTGGTGTCGCCGATTTATTCGGTTTTGGGTTGTCAGAGTTCTGCTGTCTCTGGCCCTCTCGTTTTAGAATAACAGGGCTATTTATTGACACAAAGGAGAGGTGTTCAGATCATCTTGTTAAGATTTGAAGCTCAAAATAAACACTGCATCTTTATTTGGAGGTTCACATCCTTCCTCACAGGAAGGCTCCCGAGTAAATGTGTATGAAGCATGAAGCCTAAGGAGGAGCTATTTCCAACAGCTGCCTTGCTTACATTTTAGACTGTGCAAATGCCTCCACCAGGCGCACAAGAATTTAGACAGGCTTGAGCAAAAGGACCCGAGAGATAAATTCTATGTTTCTAATCACACGAGGAACCATGAAATGATTTTATATATATATATATATATATATATTTTTACTTTTAGAAGGGGAAGGGACCACAGAGGCATGGAAAATACACAATAGAGATCAGCCGGTGGGTTCAAATGAACATAGGAAGTGATTTTGTGCCTTTGGGGGGAAAACACTGAGATAATAAATACAAACAACAAATATTTACAGTAGAAACAACATCAGTAGGTGAACACAAGACACTGACAAACCCAGCCCAGATGCTGGGGACAAATGAGCAGCCGAGCCAGGAATGAAGGAGAATGTTTGTGAGTGATGTAAGCAGAAACAGTCAAGGTGCCACGCAGGCACATGGCATGGGAGCGCCATAATCTACATTCATTTCCCGTGGCAGAGCCTGGCATGCTGGGCCTCCTTCCTTCCGGGCAGAACTGGATGAAATGCACACACTCCTCTGCTCTCTGCAGTTCCGCACTTTGCTGGGGGTTTCCCAGGACGTCACTGACCCACCCCTCCCCAGATGATTTTTTTTTTTAAGCAAAGCCTATGAGAGATCAAGATTGGATCCTGCATGTGGAGACACCAGCTGAGTTTGGGGATGTGTTTGGAGAAACGTGGCTGTCTCTGGCCTCAGGGGCTTTCCAGGGAGAACTAGAGTAGCTGGGCAAGGCAGAATGCATGCTTTTCATCCAGCTCCCTAAAACAGGGAGTATGCTATGTACGGCCTGTGAGCCAAGTCCAGCTGGGTGCCTGTTGAGGAAAATCATAGTGGAACGGAGCCAAGCCCTCCCATTTGTGTGGCGGAGGGTGCT
The DNA here is from genome assembly GCF_030254825.1 of Meriones unguiculatus. Lineage (NCBI taxonomy): Eukaryota > Metazoa > Chordata > Mammalia > Rodentia > Muridae > Meriones > Meriones unguiculatus. The sequence goes on from NC_083359.1 coordinate 37,742,813, forward strand.
TTTGTGCTGTGATGGCAGAGCTGGCTAGTGGCAACAGAAACCATGTGGCTTGCCGAACTGAAACTCTCTAATTACTATTTGGCCCTTCATAGAAAAAGTTGGCTGAGCCTTGCCCTAGGTGACCTGGCCCAGGATACCCTCCCCTCCTGCAACCCTGGCTCCCGGGCGTTCTGGCTACAAGAGGAATAACCATGAGAGGCACAGAGGGAGGAGATGCGAGCGAGCGCTGAGCTGTTGTAGTCGTTTCTTTCTCTCCCCTTTGGCCTTTCTTTTGTCTCCCCCCCCCCCCACTTCTCTCCTTGTTGCTAAATTTCTACTTTGGCCGTGGAAAGCCCTGTCTCTTAGCGATTAAGCTATTCGGCCCAAGTATGTGGAGGGTGACATTCCCCTAGCGATCTTGAGGCCTCTCTCTCTTTCCAGCACGCAGAGGCTGATTTCAACTTGGCCACACGGATTCAATATACAGGCTCATGGACCTTGGCTGAGGTCAAGTTGAGATAGCAAAACTCTAGGGAAAGGTTGTCTAAAGGAAGGTATGTGCCTTTTTTCCTTCCCTCCTTCTAGCTATCAGTCTGTTTCTGGGGGCAGTAGCCCACATGGGCACAGTGCTGTTTGAGCTCCTCTTTTTAAGAATAGAACTCACAAAAATTTACCCTCCAGAGATGGGGTGGGGAGGGGTTGGTTTTCTTCCTCCTCTGAGCTGGTTTTGTGATCCAGTTGTTTGGTTTGAAAGCCGTTTATTTAGGTGACATACATGTAGATGTCAATAGATAAAAAAAAAAAAAAAAAAAAAAAAAGCAAAATTGAGATCCGAAACAGTGGTCAAAATAAACAGGCAGGGGCCACTCCTTCAGTGTCCCCCAGACAGAACAATGGCTCAGAAATGACACACAGAAAAATGTGCTACCCCATGTCCCTCCCAGCAGCTGTGAAACAAAAGGCCCCACGCACACAACACTAAACTTTCGGTTTGGCACTGACTGAGCAATGGTAAGCCCTTCATCCTCTCGGATGGCTGCTCCTCTGCCTTTTCGGCTACACTTCCCACTCACTCCTGCCGGAACCCAGCTGCCCTGACCCCTGCAGACGGCATTGGAAACTGTGGGGGAGGGCCTAGCACCCATGTGTGGCCCCTCTCTTCCCCATCTGACCCCCCTCCCCCACAACAGAGCACGCCTTAGCCACCCACTAGCTCCATGGACTGAAAGAGACAAAGTTACAAGGCCGACTCAAGGCACCACTCCTTCTAATAAGCTTACACACGCGCGCGCCAATCCGGAGGCCCTGCTGCCCTGGACTCTCCATCTCACCTGTTCATACACCTGCACGAAGTCCACAATTCGCACACATCCTGCGTGTGACATCCCCCCTCTTTAATATAAATGTTTTGGAATGTCCATAGATAAGAAAATGGACGGCCTGGAGGAAAGCTTTCGTGGCCGGCTTTTCATTTCACCTCCGGATGTCGGAATACTCCGACTGTTCGTCTTCCCACTCGCTGCTTCCGGACGGTCCCTGAGCGCTCTGGCCACCGGCGCCGCCTCTCATGGCGGGGTTGGCATTTGGGTGACTTCTGCTCCCTCGCTCACCCTTGGCACCTCGGCTGGCTTCTGTTAGGTGGTAGCCCGAGGTCCGGTGGTGAGGCCTGGAGAGCTGGGCCCCGTCGGCCAGGGGCTGGTGCTCAGGGGCTGTGGTGGGCGGTCTCTGTATGTTGGAGGTGCAGAAGCTCAGGATGGAGCACAGGCCTCCCCAGTTCTGTTCACACTGAGCCTGGACACTATGGGTGACTGCCTCCTTCACCTCTTCCCCGCAGGTTAGCAGCAGATTCACGAGGTCCACGTAGGGCCTGGAGATGAGAGCAGAGGGAAAAAGACTAAGAATGTCCTAGAGGAGCCCTGGGGAGCTGTGACTAGGCCAGGAGGGAGACAGTGCTTAACTTGGGTTCAGGCAACAGAGAGTATTGAGGTAGGTTCTTGCTCCCCACACAGGTGTAGAGCCCCAGGAAAAGGGGCCATTCACAGTGTGGATACACAGGAGGAGAGCTAAGGGCTAGGATGTTAAAGGTAGGCATTTTGGGTGGAGCAGATCTTGGCAATATCAAATGGGTGTGTGTGAGTGTGTGCATGCTCAGTGAGGAATCCAGCAAGTGTTGGACTAAGGTGTTCCTGAGCGGCTTTCAGGAGTCCCCACCCTTGCCCTTCATGGGTGGCATCAGGAAGTCCACTCTCCCTCTCTGTGCGCCCCTGGTTTAGGCTTACAACAGAGGGCTTTTCAGAAAACTGCCAGGCATGCCTCTTTGTCTGGGGCAATCTGGCGTGGACCGAGGTGGGCTGTGGAGGGCCACTACCCTGTGGTGTCACCTCCCAGGCAGCAGGGGGTTGGGACCCCCTGCTGACCCTCACGGTCAGCCAGTGCTTCCTTGTACTGGAGTGGGCGATGGCTGTTAGGGTACCCGTGTCCAGAAATAGGAACAGCTCTCCGTGAAACAAACACTGGTCTGTTCTGGGCTCAGAGCCTTGTTCGCTTGCACCCTGACTTGTTCTTTAGCTAAATTGCTGGAGGACCTCACACCAAGGGGGCCAAGGAAGTGGGCCCACTCCTCATACTTAAGGGGCTGCTTGGTAAAGCATGTCTCCAGCAGTGAGCTCTCACCACTGAGCCTTTCTTACCTCTCGCTGGCCTCTTAAGATCCTGAGAAAGACGTGGGATGCCTCATGTGACTTTGTGTGGCAAAGTAGAATCAAGCTTTCTGTAGCTACTAAGTCCTGGACACAGCCGCCCACGACTTACATTGTCACCCCGCATCCCCCATATAGCAAAATTACTGTGGGATATGAGGCTATAAGGAGCCAGGGTTCTGTCTGCCCTGAGACTGGACCTGACTCTTGGATGGCTACCCTAGGGCCCTTGTAATCTTTTCCTGCAAATTGGCAATTGTTGCTCTGCAGAAAAAGCAGCATAAGTTATGTGCCGTAGTCCCTGCGGCTTCTGCCAGCTACTTCTCAAACTGGAACTGAGTGAACTGTCTCTACTTCAGGGATGTAAGAACCAGGAAGCGGAAGAAGGGAAGTCCCCTGTGGGAACGCCCAGGCAAGGAAGGCCTGGCCCGGAAATAGCCGGAAGGAATATACTGGAGCTGTGTTTTGAGGCCTACTTGATGTCTTTGGTATCAGTTTATACACGGCTAGTGGTGGACAAGATCCTGAGCTGTTCTCAAGCAGGCCTCTGCCAGTGTCAAGGACAGTCTGACACTGTCTCCTGGAGCACTCTGAGGAGATACATTGAAAGGGATGCTGAAAGCTGCTTGTATCCTTCCATCTTTTGGAAGCAAACACTGCCTTATGAAGCCCAAGTCTACTGAGTCCATCTGCAAAACTGGAGGAAGATGTTTGGTCATCTGCTGGCTTTATCAGGGATTCTGAACCGGCTCTTCCCTTTAAGCTCCCATTATTAAAAGAAACTCGCCAGGAATTGTCGTTGGGGCCTTCTCCACCACGTGTGTCTGCCGTGGAACCCTGGCCCTGTAAGGCAGACACTGGCCTTCTGAGGCAGGACTAGTCTCCTCCTCAGCCTGCTGTCTTCTCTCAGGGAGGAAGCTGAGCCCTCATGGGGTGTGTGAGGGCCAAGTAAGCTAATCTAAGCCATGCTGTGGGCTGGCACGGCACCTTCTCAGGCTGTAGGCTGAGCCTGTCTGATGACAAAACCCAGCACTCAACAAGTGTCAGCAAGGCTGAAGGAGGGGATGTGCTTGAGGCTCCAGCCCCTCGGTGGCTGCCAGGACCTGGTGACAGGGTGTGCAGAGGCCAAGGGAACTGGCCACAGCTAGGGGGAGGCAGATGATAAGGAGAGAGGAGGGTGGACGTGCAGTGGTGATGGGACCAGCTTGCAGTAGACCGGACATTGCTGCTTCCCCTGCTCCTGGCATAAGCCTAGTAGAGGAATGGAGTGGTTTGGATTCTACAGTGACTGATTTCCTCCTCTTAGAGAAGGAAAAGGCAAATCCAGCTCACACTCTCATTTGTGACTGTCTCCACACACTCTGAGATTGCTTTCTCAGTATTGGGGCTGAAAGGGCTCTTTAATCTGTTAAGCTGATTGAAAATTTGGAAGAGTTCCGGCAATTCAGCTTGGGTTTGAAGGCGGGGCATTGCATTGCTGCCTTGTGACAGGGAGTAGAGGGTTTCAGGAGCTGGAGTTTGGCACAACCCACTGCCTAGAGGGACTAGCTTAGCAGGAGAAGGAGGTCCTGCACGTGGCCTCCTGGCAGTGTTCTTAAGACACCCAGGCCTCTGCTCAGGGTGGGCCACCTGCTTCTCCAGAGAAGGCCAGTGTTGGCTGCTATTGCTTATTCTAAATGGTGTGGGAGATCCTTTGAAATGAGAGTCCCTGGCCTGGAGGCCATGTTCCTGCAGAAGAGACATTAGAACACCACAGTGTTCCAATACTTCCTAGATTCTAGGGTGGGGTGTGTTTTCCAAACCTGAAAATCTTGAGTTTCCTCAAAGACTCCCCCACCTTTTTTTTTTTCCCCAGAAAATACTAACACTTCACACAACCCAGGAATATATCATGGCATGTAATAGGCTCCCAACCTCCCACTCTCAAGGCCAAGAAGCCATCTTAAACACGCCACGGAGGCAGCCTTCAGAGGTTCCTCGACTGTGTGTCTTTCGAGAGCACATTGAAGGACAAGATCCTCACAGTACTCTCCGGTCACGATGGGGGAGTAATTAAGAAAAGGAAGAAGCCCTGGACAGGCCCAGAAGGCAGGGCAGCTGGCACCCTGCCTCACATGCAGTTCGTCATGCACAGTTAGCCCTGTGCCTGTGGGTCCAGCTAGCCAGCCACAGACCCGTTTCAGAAACAGCCTGCTTCTGAACTGAAGCGGACTTTTCTTCCTTGTTAAACTGCAGCTGCATTGTCTCCAGGCATTATAACTCACCCAGAGCAGACAGGAGGAGGCTAATAAGTCATGTGCAAATACTCCCTCAGCATATCTGAGACTTTCTCGTTTATGGATATTGGTATGGGGTGGAGGTCCTCGAAGCGCTCCCTGTGGTTAGTGAGAGAACACTGCAGCTCGCAGGCTGCAAAGTAGGAATCAAGCCTCACAAAGTAGAAAACTGAAGCTCCGAGCTTCACTAGCCCCCTCTATGAAACAGAGACGATAATTTCAATCTTGTAGCTGGTTGGGAAAGAGAAACATGGTAACCCATAAATATCCCACAGTCCAGGTCCCGGCACACCAGAGAAATAACAGACAATTGCTATCGTCGGTGCTGTTGTTCCTTTGTAAATATTTGGGAGAGTGAAAGTATGTTGTAAAGTATTAGTATGCTTCATAAGCTAAACAAAACAATTTTGCTTTTTGGAAAGAGCAGGTTGTAGAATTTCACCACGAATAATTTAACGCCAAGGTGTTACAGCCCTACCAAAGGCCAAATAATTGAGTGGGCAGAGACAGGAGGTGGCTGCCTCCAGAATCTGGGCATTCGTGCCGTGAAGGTAGGGAGTATGTTTGGTGACATCACCAGGAGAAGGTTGTGCAATGAATTGAGGGTGATTTGGCCCAGTGAGCCACCATGGGAAGGTGGGCATGTGTAAAGGAGGTAGTGACTGGCACAGGTCTGCCGGCCTGGTGGCTTCCTTTCTGCTCTGTATCTCTGTCTTTTGGGGACTGTGGACCCCACTGCATGTTAGAAACAATGGTTTATCTGCAAAACCCAGGATCCTGCAGCTGGGGTGAGTTTCAAGGGATGAGATGTTTTTTTGGCTTTATCACCAAATTGTGACTCTCCAAGTCCAATTTAGCATGCATGTTTAGCTGACTAAAGTTCCTGATGTTTGTCTTGTGTTTTCTGCAGAGCTAGAGAAGGGAAAGGGAGGCTCTGGAAGAGGAAAAAGCTGCCGATGAGATTGTAGCCACCCTGCCTGGACCCCAGTGCCTAGCTTTGCTTCTCCCTAACTGTGCACACTTCACCTCAGTGGGGCTCAGTTTTCTCATCTGTGAACTGGAGATATAATGTTTTTGTTTGTGGGGATTTCAAATCTGATGATATTTCTGGGGGCTTTCTAGCTTTCCGGGGGCGCACCACAAATATCTCTACCTAAAGGGAGTTCACCTCCCGAAAAGCATCCTCAAACAGACTTCCAGCCCTCAGGACCCCGTCCTTGCCAGGCGCCCCTTCCTCCCGTTCTTCTGGGGACTGGGTGCTACTCACTCGTGCAGCAGGAGGTCCTTGAAATGAATCATCTCCACAATCACGCCGACGTTCTCCTGCGCTGCCGAGCACAGATTGTGCTTGAGGTAGCACTCCCTCTGCAGCTGGAAAACCATTTCCTTAATTGCCGGACACTTTCTGCTGATGCAGCCGAATCGGTGCCGCAGGGCATGGGCCTTGCACCTCAGGGCATCCTTGATGAATGACTTGCCCTGAGGATGGAGGACGGGGGGGGGGGGGGGGAGGAGATTTCGTCACTAGTCAGTCTTAGGTCTGCCCAGGAGTATTTGATCTCAGGGTCCCAAGGTGCCACTCAGATGGATATATTTCCAAGTGAGAGGCTATTTGGAGGTACACCCTAACAGGAATCCCCTTGCAGAGTGGATATGAGCTCTGTCTGCAAACGGATCTGCCTCTCTCCACCCCAGTTGCTCTTGTAGCTTCCCTGGATCTGGGGCAGCTGGCTGGTGACTCCCCAGTAGCAAATTCTCTGGAACATCAGGGGATTGGGCCCTAACTCCCTTGCCATTATCAACCCGAGCACTCTTCTCTTTCTTCCTCCATGGGAGGCAGTGGCTCTTGGAGCCTCCCATTTCTGTTCCAGGACTCTAGCTCATGGTCTCGTCTGCTCTTCCGGTGCTTCCAGAAGAAACATGCTTTGCTTTGAAATCGTTAGGATTTAAAAGGCTCTAAAAGGCCCACCTGGCATCTATCACGGCAGCATGTGAGTTAGACAGTAGCATCAAAGAACACCCTCTATGCTCTGCCTCATTGGGGTTAGGCAGCCGGGCACACATGTGGCCCACTGCTCTTTCCTGGTGACCCCTGCAGACTGTGCCAAGGACAGAAAGGAGACAGCTGTCGGGAAGTGGGGGCAAGCTCATTCTTATCAACCCGGCCTGGAGGCATTGTTGGGTATATACCCAGGAATCTCCCTTCAGTTACTGTGGAAACAAGTCCTCTGAAGAAGTAACCTCTGTTTTTTTTGTTTGTTTTTTTGAGGCAGGTCTGGAAGAGTGAAAAAATGAACCAGTTTAGGTTGAAAATGGAAAGCCAGCCAGTATATTTATTTTGGTTTTCCCTTTAGAAATGTCTACAGATAGTGTCTGATGGTTGAAAACCCACATGGCACATATGCCCTCCCTGTGGCCCCCATTTTCTTTGATTTTCTGGCTGGAGCCAAATGGGATGGAGGGCAGGGCTTGGCACTTTCTTAAGTAGTTGTGTGCTGCGAAATGACTTGAAAGGGATGCCTCTAGCTTGAGAACATGATCCTCCTATTGGTTGAGGAAACAAGGAAGATGGATCTATGTGAGAGCTGTGGCAATCTGTTTTTTGGTATTCTTCTCTGACATCCGGTGGGAAGGCCCCCCGACACACTCCTCTCTTCCGGATTTCCTATTGTGTGTGTCCTAGCTCCAGTCAATTCTGAGGGGAGGGGGTGTGTGGGCACTTTTTTAAGGAGCCACAAGGAGTTCAAAGTTCTCCCTCTTTCCTCCTGGTTTCTGCTTCCCCTTCTGCTACCTCATATCCTCTATAGTTTAGGCTGCCGGCCCCCGTCACATCCCTTCCTGGTTTCCCAGGCCTTGCTTTGTCAGGCTGTCCACAGGGTGTCAGCGGATGGTGACCAGCACTTGTACAAATCACACTTCAGCTGTGTGGCCTCCTCCAAACTTAGTCATCTAAACACACACTGGGCCCTCTGTGACAGGACCATCAGCCTGCTTATTGGTTTTCTGCCCTGGGCAGCAACTCTCAGCTTTACCTTGCGATGTCTGAAGCAGATTCAACTCTGACTGTAAGGCAAGTGAGAGTCAGTCGGGGTTTAGACTTTTCATATTGTTTTCCATACTGTTTGCAGGCTGTGGATCATACAGGCTGCCTGGCCATCTATACACCAGACGAGGTTTTGCTACCTCTAGCTACTGTCCCTGCCACTTCAGCCCTCTCTTCCTGAGGTGATGGGGTTTGGGGACTGTGTTCTAGTGGTAAACACTGGCTATGGCGTTGGTGTCCAGCCTGCCTGGCCACAGCGTAAGAATGCAAAAGGATTTGGCCCAATCGGCAACTCCAGAAAGCAGAACCACGGTGCCCCGAGGTACACCTACCTGCAGACACCAAACTCCCTCAAAGAGCAGTCCCAGAAACCTGTTGCCAAGTCCTCGCAGCCATGCTACACCAACCCATAATATTTTTCGTGCGCGCTATGTGTTCTTTTCACCTGGGCATCGAATTTTCCAGCGTTGTGCAGAAATGTCATGCAAATCCCATGCAAGCCCCGGATTTCACAAGAGTTGTTCTCGAAACACTCAAAGACGCCACACCCCACGTCCCCGGCGTTGACCAAGCAGTGCTGGATCTCCGCTAAAATGAAGACGACACACCAAGTTTTCAGTCAGGCTAAAAGTTAGGGAGGGCTAGAGGAAACTGCAAGGAGGAAAAAGCTGTGTCAGCTTCAGAATCTAAGGAGTGGAAAGAAAAGGTTGTTATTTACTAGGTATGGGAAGTGTTGGTGTTTGTAAATTTTTGTAAAATTAGCCAAAATAAACAAATATCACAAAAGTTGGTCTGAACATTTTCTTCCTCCCCCCCTTTTATCTTTTCCACTTTATGAAGGTCTTTGTGGGAATATTCAGCATAAGGGCTGAAAACACCTCAGCTTTTGAACCCCACAGGGAAAATGAAATCTGAAAAAGACCACATTTCATGAGCTAAACGGCCTTCGAGGCTGCCGTTAAGATCCGGACATTTCCTTCCTGACCCCAGACGAAAGCGTCCAGAAAGCAACTTCAATTCAGCTTTATGATTCAACACCTAAAAATCAAAACAAGATTCCTATTAAAGCCATGCCTCCAAACCACCCGCTTAAAAAAAAAAAAAAAAAAAAAGCCAGGCCAAGGAGGCTGCGTGCGCCTGAGAACGCAGCCTCGGAAGGGAAGCAGGTGGGGGCGGGCCTGGCCACCGTTCCCTTTGGAGGTTCCTTTTAATTAGGGATCCGGTGTGAGCTATCACTTAATCCCCTCGAATCCCGGAGGCCCCGAGCCTGCTCCCTCTTCCAAGATGTCCTAATTCGTCAGCCCGAAAGGACAGACTGGGCGCTGTCAGGCTGTGGTAGTGCAGCCTCCTGCCTTCCTCGGCTCCACTCAGTTCCACGATTTAAACCAACCGCAAAAAATCACACGAGGAAAGCGTATTTTGGGAGAAGGGCGGGGCCCGAGTCGAAAAATCCGTATCGGAGGAAATCCAGCGAGAGAGACCGAGGGGCGTGTGTTTGGAGGGGGGTGTACCTAAGCCCGAGGGGGGACGAGGGACCCTCGACCGCGGGGGGGGGCAGGAGGGGACGAACTGCCTGCACCCTCCCGTGGCCACGACCACTCCCTCGGGGGTCCCCCCCCCGACCCCGTCTCTACGCATTCCGGCCCCGGCCAGGAGCGCACGCACGCACGCCACGGCTGCAGCGTCCACGCGGCCCCGGAGGACGAGCGGGGGTGGGGGCGTGAGCGAGGAGGCCGGCGGCGGACACGTTCCTCTCGCTCCCGGGAGCCGGGAAGGAGGCCAGCCCCGTGTGCCACACGCCAGGCTCCTGCCGGCGGGCAGGGCCAGCGCACGATTCGGGTCATGTCAACAATTCTCCCCTCGCCGACCCTGCCGGCGGCAGGGGGATGGCGGGGGGTGGGGCGGGGGGTAGGGGCAGCGCCCAGAGGTCCGCTCTGCGAACCCCCTCCTCTCCTCCCCCCCGCCAAAGGAAAAGTTCTTGATGCCATTTGAGCGGCCAGCGGAGTTCTGGGCTGTCCGGCATCTTTGGAGGAAGGGGAGGACGGCCCGTGCCAGGCTGGCCGGACTGGAAGCCAAGGCGTCCGGGTGAGGGGCGAGTCCAGTCCCCGGGGACCCTCGGGGGCTCCCCGCACGGGCCAGCCGGGACCCAGCCAAGGGCGCCTCGATCACCCTCCCCCCCCCCCGGGGGGGACGCCGGCTGGAGCTGCCAGCGCCCAGAGCTGCCCCGTGTCCCCTCAGCCCCCCGGGGCGGGGTGGGGGTTGGAGAGCAACAAGTCGTGCCCCGGCCATTTCATCACCCTGCTAGCACGTGCGGATTGCGGGGCTCCGGGAGCCCGGCCCGGGCCTCGCCTCCTCGCTCCTTCTTCCCTCGGCGCGTCCCGAGCCACCGAGAGTTGGCGCGGCTCGGGGTGAGCTCGGGTCGCCGGGCCGGGGCTTGAAGGCATCCGGGGCGCTGCGGACGCGCGGCGTGTCTCCCCCCCCCCCTGCCCCGTCCCCTCCCCCGGCAGCGGGGGGGACGCGCGCACGCGTTTACCTGTGTTCTGCAGGGACAGGCGGCCTTTCTGCTGGGAGCCCCTGTCTTGGGGACCTTCCGGAGGGTTCGTGGCGTCGGTCCCCCGCGCCGGGTCCAAGGTGGCCAACACCAAAGCCAGGGTCACGAACTGGCCCAGCCGCTCGGCACACATGGTCCTGGGGATCACCCTCCCGCCGGGAGACCCGGATTCTTTGTGCGCCCCTCCTCCTCCTCTTCCTCCTCCTCCGCCGCTCCCCCCCTCCTCCCGCTCGCTCTCCTCGCCGGCCCCTTCCCTCCGCCTCGCCGGGGCTCGCGCAGAGGTTACCCCAGCGCCCTCCCGTAGCTCTTCGGAGAGCATGTGACCAGGCCGTTAGCAGCGCGGCGAGTGCCCGGCGATGGCAGGGACGGTGCCTCAAATATCCCTGGAAGCTCCGGTGTCACTTGAATGAAGGAGTCGAGCAGGTGTTGTCCCGGAGGCTGGACCAATCGGAGACCCCGGCCCGTTTGACAACACGGCCCGGGGGCGGGGCTTGCGCCAACTACTCCAGGAGGAAGCCGAGCGCCGGCGCGGGCGCCCCACAAACTTGCAGACCCGGCGGCGGCTCCGCGTCTTCGTGCGCGTGTGCGGGCGCTCCGGGGCCATGGCCGAACAGACGGAGGAGGGAAAAGATACCGAAGCAGACGCCAGCCCCAGTTGCAACTAAAAAAACTAAAAAAAAAAAAAAAAAAAAAAAAGGGGTGGGGTGGGGTGGGAGGGGTCGGTCTTCACAGGAGCAGCGTCCCCGGGGTTCGCATCCGGCCGGGAAAGTTTCCTCTTTGGAATACAGGGACATTCTCAGCCCCGGGGCCTGAATAGATCGGAACAGATACCTGGGCACAGAGATGGTGCGAGCAAATTGAGCTCTGATGGGAATTCCTAAGCTTCGTGACGCTTGGCATAAAGAAATAAAATAAAAACCAGGCGCTTGGAGACAGGCGGCTAAGCCCCGAAGCGCTTGGCCAGAGCAACTGCCCACAGCCCACTTTGTTTCTGCTCGGGTTTAGGGGGTCCGGCAGCACCTGGGCGTCTCGTCTCGCCCCTCCCCCATTCCAGACGGATTCCTGTCTGGGCTTCAGGGATCCAGGTGACAATCCAGACTTGCATCATTTCCTGGCGGGTGGCTAGGAGGCCCGGGCGGCCTTGGGTCAGGTGGCCGCGGAGCATCGCGTGCTCCAGAGAGCAGAGCTTGACAGGCAACTTTAGGCGTCTCCAAACACAGTCTTCAGTCCCCCCCCCCCGCAACCCTACTTGGCCCAGTTACGCCGCAGCCCTCTGCTGTAAAAATAAAAGCAAAACAAAACAGAAACCCCCCAGATCTTCTCCCTCTCCTGGAGCCCCTTCTTTAAACACCCTGGGAATCAGGTTGCCTTCAGCGGCTCTCCCCGCTGCTGGAGGGAGCAGGGAGAAAGTTGGGCGCCGCTGGGAGCGCCTCTTCCTCTGCTGTTTGTGTACGTGTGCACGCTCACGTCTCCTTCGCGCTGGGGCCGGGACAGGAACTGCTGCTCTTGGCCTCGTTAACCCGACGGCATAGTTCGGGGGGCTAGCTCGGCTAGGGGAGGGTGGAGAGGCGAGCGCGGCCAGCTAGCGCCACCTGGCCCTCATCCGGCAGTGGCACTCCTTGCCCCTCCCCCGTGCTCCCCACCCTGGTCTTGGAGAACAGGTGAGCCTGGGTACCAGCCCTCACCCCCCGAGCTTGCCCGACTCCCCCGCTCGCCCGCGCACTCTGCAGTAATGCGCCCGGGAGGTTTCATCACCCACTGCCCGCGGCGACTGCAGCCCTGGGCCTCCGCAGCGAGGCACGCTCTGCTCTCGGCCTCTTCTGCGCGTACGTGCGACACGCTTGGGGGAGGGGTACCGAGATGGGCGCGCAGGTTGTCTTTCCGAGGCTGCTCAGCTTCCCTGGGCGGCAGCTGCCCGCCAGCGACGGAGACGCGGAGGCTGGGGTCCGGGCGACCGCTGCCTCAGAGTGGAGGGAGGAGGGGAGGAGGTGGGAAGGTGCCCTCGGAATGGGCTTTCCAGGGGCAGGGCTTCTTGGACCTTGTGTCCACGTTACATATCCAGTTCTCAGGAATGTCTTAGTCTTCGATGGTGGGAAGAAACTGGCCTCTGGTGCCCATGATTCTAACAGCCGTGACTTCTTTATTTATCTTTTGAGAAAGGCGGTGGATATTGAGTATAAAGATGAGCCATTTCTGCTTGTTTGAATAGTTCTTTTAGCTTTTTAAATTAGTTTACGGTAAAGCCCCTTCTGTACATCCTTCAAAACTAAACTAAACTAAACTAAACTAAACTAAACTAAACTAAACTAAACTAAAGCATTTTGGTCTGTCCTCGCCCTTTAAGGCCTAGAATTTCCTGGGAGAGTGAAGTGGCCCTCAGCCTTACTTAACGTTAGAGCTAGGTAGACCTCTCTTGTGGCCTCCTTCATGGACAAAGGTGCTACTAGAGAAACAGAATGGGGAGACTCAAGGCAGTGGAGGGAAATCCGTTTTAGTGAGGCCCTGGGCCTGCCCTCAGAGACCCTGTATGGTTAAAAAAAAAAAAAAAACATCTTGAGGCTTTTCCTACAACCATCAAAGGAATTTCTAAGTCAACTTCTGCTTTGGCAACACCGCACAGTAGCTAGATGCAAGGTGCTTCGAATACACACGGCACTCTTTGAACTTTCATCTCAGGACCACGTGGCCAAGGCTGAAGCAAGCCAAGATGCCCTTCCAGTCCACCTCAGTAGGGCTGCAGGCTCACCGGAGGTTTGCAGGGCAACCCTCCATGGCACACACACTGGTGTCTTTGCTGTGATTCCTGTTTCTTTTCTCTCTTTATTCAAGACAGGGTTTCTCTGGATGTCCTAGACTCACTTTGTATACCAGGTTGGCCTTGAACTCACAGAGATCAGCCTGCCTCTGCTTCCCAAGTGCTGGGATTAAAGGCCTAGAGCACCTGGCAGGATTCTCCTCTTCTTTTCTCTGCAGATTCCTTTAGCTCAGTTCCTCAGGCTGGTTTTGGCAGATTAATGGAATGAGCTGGACACACTAGATGGCACTCAGAAAGCCAGCATGAACTGAACACAGGCACTGGACCAAGGTTGAAAATTTGATGTCACTGTAACTGTAATGTCCACCCTAAATGGAGACAGGAGCTAGGATGGGCCAGCCTGTGCTGCCCTGGGGTTTCAGCGTCTGAGGACCAGGCCCACCTCAGTCTGAGACATATAACTTCTGAGACAGATCGGGTCTGTCTGTGACATCCGACCTTGTGGCGTGAGACCCCTGCTTTACCCTCAGTTAAGTCCAAGAGCGAAGGTTTTGAAGAGGGAAGTGTTTGGGTTGAAAGCCAGAGGAGGGTGGGTGTTGCCAAGTGGAGGCAAGGAAAAGGCTGTTTCCAGGGAGGCAAAACACAAGATTAGGGGACACTGAGTTTTGTGTCAGGAAGAGGTTGTTCCTTTTGGTGCTAAAGAGGGAGACCGGGGTGGCTAGATGGCTAGCCATGTGGTAAGGCTGGGCCATGGTGCCACATCTGTGTTCACCATGGAAGAACTAGACGGAAGCACCGAGTTGATAGGTATCTAAAAATATGAAGAAGGATGCTCTTTGATTGGATTCCCTTGAGGACTCAGGAAGCTCTGGGATGGGTGCTGACATTTTGGAACAAGATGAAGCCAGTTAATCTCTCCAGGTGGCTTGTAGTGTCCAGCAGGACAAAAGGTATCCTTGCTGTGGGGTGACCGGGTGGGCTCCTAGCAGATGGGATCATTCTGGCCTGCAGAGGCAGTGATTTTAAGTTGACACATGTCTCTCGTCCAGGCTTCCTTAAAGGTTCCAGAGCCGGAGTGAGGAACATGGCTTACACTGGGGAGCTCCACCCACTGCATGCCACAGCCTATTGGGGCAGACTGGCTGGGCTTATGGCACCACCTTATGGCCACAAGGGGTACTGTTTTACCGAATAGTGGACTCGTTTCTTCCACCTGGTTAGGCCCGTAACCCTGGGTGTCCCACCGTTGCCTAGATTTCTTCCCGTTTTACTCACCAGTACACTTCAGATTAGCCAGTTATCCTAGGGCCATGACTTAACTGCATACTCACAAGGAAGGACATCTCTTCCAAACATTTTTATTTTTCATATTCCCCCATCCTTCATTGCCTTCTTCTGTGTACCCTGTTTGTTTCATACTTGTAGGAAGAAAAAGGAAAAAAAAGTTTAGAGGTAAAACTGGAAGAAGGGTCAAATGGCTGCATCAGGCTCTCCAAATTCTCATACGCAGAAGTCCCTCCTAAAACGTTTTGATCCTCCCCTTTGCCCTCTTTCGTTGGTTGCTTTATTGATCAGGCTTCAGGATTAAAGGAGACTAAGTCTTTCATAGTTTGTTTTGCTTAATAATACATCTTCAAAATGTTTTCTGTTCCCTTTTTCTGTAAAGGCTTAGCCCTTTGACATCCGAGTGGAAGGCTTTTGGGCCTGGCCTGGAAACCGACCACTTACAATATTTTTTCAGCTGGGCACGGTGCTGCATGCCTTTATTCCCAGCTATTTAGGTGACTGAGACAGGAGGATGGCTTTAGCCCAAGGGCTCATGGCTAGCCTGTGCAATGCTGTGAGGAGAATATATTCTGAGTTCCCTAAGTAGCTTCCAAAGTGCTGGAACATAACACACTTGTGAGTTGGGCATTTCCTGTCTCATCAGTCAGTAGTCAAGCCATTCATTGATCGGTAAGAAACACAAAAGATACAAAGGATTTTTTTAAAGTCTAGGAGAAATAAGGACACTGCAGCTCCACAGTAGATTCTTTGGCTGGAATAACATGAGAAGACAGGAGCCATCAAGTGTCTGCTGTGGGCTGAGCTATGTTAGGGCTTCACCCCAAAGGCTCAACAGGGCCCAGAGCCCTCACTGTTTTTCTTGGGATGCCACCTTTTCTCCCTCTTGTATGCTGAGACAAAAAATATCCCAAGCAAAGGGTTGCCTGGACTCCACAGCCGAGGCCAGGAGGGATGCGGTGGTGCTGGGGTGAGGTGGCACTCTTGGCTGGTTTTGAAACTTTGGCTGAGAAATGCTGGATTTCGGGTGGATGAAGGAGAAGCCTTCTGAGGGGGTTGTTTTCCAAATGAACCTGACTTTGGAAGTCTTTGGTAAATGATGGAATCTGTTAATGGGATTTAAACCCTCATGTGCCCTCAGGAGCCTTCAAGAGGCTGCTTCTCCTCCTCCTCTTCCTCCTCCTCTTCCTCCTCCTCTCTCTCTCAGCAGTTCTGTTTCCAAAGAGTGCTGTTTCATGCACAACTTTTGTTCATTTTTAAAAGTCTTCCAAAGGCAACATAAAAAAAAAAAGACAGAGAGAAATTCATTCCATTTTAAAATTTTTTTGGTAGGACTTCTGACAACTCTGTGGCTCTATGCAAAAATCATGGGATCCTTAGTTACAGTTTTACGTCTTTGACATTTTATCTTACTAGGAATTATCTATTCACTATTCACCAATTTTTGTCAACTGTGGTAAACACCTGTGAAGTGGGAAGCCATGGAAGGATAATGCAGAAGGGGAGACAGAAGCTGTGTCATACGGAGCACTTCCTGTGCCCTCAAGAAGTCATGACAGACAGATGGCACCATCTTACATCTTCACCTAATGGTCACTGCTTACGTCTCTCCTGGACATGCATTTATTCATTTAACTGCCACATAAAATGCTAGTGTTTATGGGGCATACTTTTCTTTTCCCCGAATATAGCTGTGAATACAGAATTTCTAATCCTATGTGCAAAATGGTAGAGAGTAAAACTGACAGAAGGAAATGAACAACTGACAGGCAAATGAGACCAATGTAAAAATAGCAGTATTGTATGCCAGTAATAAAGATGGCAAAATGAGCTATATGAGCAAAGGCCTAGGCTATGAGTCTGTTCTAATGCTAACCGAGATGACATTCTCAAACCTTAAGATTCTGTAAGTTAGTGTTTAAGATGGAAAACAAACACCATATTTTCATCCACTTAGCAATTCAACGGGAATGATTTTATCATAAAATATTTTGCAACATGAACTTGGAATATTCCATCTTCCTAAAAGAATGGAGGCCAGTGTTCTTTATATCTTTTGTGATGTTTATTTACCAAAATTAACTTGATACAGTTTAAAATGGACAACGGAGGGAGTCCAATCAAAGGTGACTATAAGGAATAGATAATGTGAAGATAGATAATAGATAATGTCACTCTCATGGGTGTTCAGAAGTACTTGACTGCTAGGAAGCTTTGCTATGAAGCAAAGAGGATGATCATTCTCCCCAGAACAAAGTTACAGGCTGCCTCAGGCTTTGGGAAGAACGTATTTTGTGTGAGAATCAGAGAATGATGAGCTGGAACTCATTTTCGTGAGATCTGAGATGGTGGGGGATGAATCTTCCCCACGTCACGTATGAATGACACCTGCTGAGCAACGAATGCAGTCATGTGATTGTGCTCATTTGGGGTTTATGTGTTTTCAAAACTAGGAAATTCTACTGTGAAAGATTTCCACACTTAAATTACTAAGTTTTCTAATGAGGTCTCATTTTCATAAAAAGGTTAATGAAAAAGGGGGGAGGACCCTTCTGATGGGGGGAAGGACCCTTCAGATGGCAGTGTAGAGGACAAGACCAATTATTTCAAAACACTGCCACCACAGTGAATACAAGGTGGGGTCCCCGTGTCAGTGGCCATCTTCAGCACTCATTCATGAGCCTCATTTGTCCTTTCCCAGCTGTCTCAGAGTTGCCAGGCTGGTGGCTGTTACAGCAGGAGGCTGCAGGGGAGACACCTCACTTGGTCCTCTCCTTATTCTTCAGTGCACACTCCAGTGGGGACCACAGCGTAGGACCGACCGCACGTGACACGGAGCTTTTTCTTAAAGGAGTTTACGGGCTTAAAAACTTTTTATTATTTATTTATTTATTTTTTGTGGACCCAAGGCTTTGTGCATGTGAGTGCTGGACAAGTGGGCTCTACTGTTGAGCTAGTCCTCATAGCGTTTTGCAAGTAATTTCAAGCACTCAAAAATCTTCACTTTTGCAGATCTTAGAACCTTGTCTAATCCGGCACTTATTAATTCATCCAACAAACTCACACGTATTTGTGTACCCAAGCTGGGGGTGTGTTCTAGCTACACAAGGCAGAGGGCCACAGCGGCTGAACTTAGTGTTTAGTGTGGGGGGAAGTCATTCTTACAGCACACATGGTGGGAATATTGATGGAGAGGAACCAAGAGGATGGCAGAGGGACTCCTAAGAGGTGTCAGAGGTGAACATTTTTAGTCTTTCTATTCATAACAAACAGTAAATGAATCTTGAAAGATGGTTGGGAAGCATTTGGAACCTAAAAAGGAGAGAGGAAAATCTAGACGATGGGACGCAGAGGATCAGGAGAACAGGAAAAGTGGGTGGCCGGGAGGGCTGGTGTTTGGGCAGGTGGGAGCTCCACTTGGCTCAGCACTTATCTGCAGCCACAGCCACACATCCATCAGGGACGGGGCCAAGTCCCGAGAAATGTGGCTCAGGCCTTTTCGTAGGCCTGCAGACGATATCACTGAGAGAGCTCGAATAGCCGGCACGCTCTCACTACGTCCCTTTCTGGGCCTATGGCTGTGAGCCACGTGGTTCACTTAAGAGCAGGATACTGCTAAGCAGAGCTTGACTGGACAGAAAACCCAGCTGCTAAGGAAAGGTGAAGGGCAGAAAGTTCTCAAGCTGCTCTGATTTTTGAGCAGACCACAGTAAAGCTGGAAGGTTATCATTTCAAAGCAGCGAAAGGCAGTCCTGCCGGAAGCCCTTTCTTCTCTATATTAAGCTTCTTTCTTGTTTGACAGTTTCACAGATCGGTAAAATGAATTTCACTCACTTTCACCTCCCCTCCCCCATTCCTCCTTATCATCCCTCCCCTGGTGGATCCCTTTGTTTCCACAGGACCTCCTATTTTCCCACATTTTGGTGTGCGGCCCGCTGAGTGCAGCTAGAGTTCCTTGTCTGAGCATGGGTGGAGGGTTACCTACTAGGACAAGGGCATGTTATTTGAAAAAAGTGACACCTTCCGCCCCCAAGCCTGCTATGACCGACTGGTAGTTCCTTAGAGACAGAAAGAGAGAGGAGGCCCATGGACCCTGTCCCCGTCTGTGATGAAATGTTGGAGGGCCTAATTGTGTACAGGTTCTTGGCCAGAAAACCACAGCTGTGCCAGTTCTTGAGTGCAACAGGTTACGGCATGTTCAGAAGCCATCTCTTTGCTGTACATCTTCTCGGCCTCTGGCCCTGCTATTACAGCTGCCTCCTTCTCCAGGATGTTCTGTGAGCTTTGGAGGGGGTGACATGGGGCAGAACACGCCACCGGCTTTTATTCTCAGCGCTTTGGTCAGTTATGGTTTCTGTGATAACTGTTGCCCACATCAATAAGAAGCCTTTGCGATGGAGGCCGGGCACAACATTAATCTATGGGTATACACATGAGGGTCTAGAAGACAATTTGACAACATGACCATTTGGCAAAATAATACTAGTAGAGTATTATTTTGGCTTTTCTAGTTAGGGGCTTTTCTAGTCAAGGGCTCTTGGTCAGGTTATAGAACCAGGCATACGTTCTTTCCTGTAGAGCGGGTCTCAAGCCCAAGCATAAAGTGCTTTGTGACTCCCCTAACAGCCATGTCACTATGGGCACATCTTTCCTGGCAGGTCATTATTGTACCTTGCGAGATTCACAAGTGGGTAGGACCCTTAGTGACACCCCTCCCCAGTGGCCTGCACAGCGCCTTCTGGCACTGGAAAGCTAGTTGGTAGGGAGGAACCTTCCAGATTACTTCCAGCTTTGATTTCTGTGTCCTGTGAGGAAAATATTGGCGTCTTCAGCAATAGGACCAAGTTCCAGTGGCAACCACGAGCAATGGCAATGGCCTGATTTGCTTGGGAGCCTCTGGGAACTCCCTGGATAACAGCTTGTAGGGATGGATTCTATCCTTGGCACTGGAATTTTCACTTAGTACCCGTGACTTCTGGCAGAAGCATTATCCATGCATGAAGCCTACCTCCATTCAATTTTCTGATCTCTCTCTGTCTCTCTGTTTCTCTCATTATATAGCTTTCAACAAACGTAAATAATAGTTTGGTTACACCTCCTTCCTTCTCCCTTTCCCTATCCTATCACCCCCCTCCCCGCTTAAACCTTCCCATTCCCAGTACTCTCCCCTTCCACTTTCATATCACGTGTTCTACTCCCTCCTTCAAGGCCTCTTTCCCCTTCCCTAGCCGGTGCATCTTTTCTGTCTTTTCGGCTTTACCAGCACTGAATGTTCCAACTAAAAGTCGTAAGCAGCGAGGGGTGAGCGTGGTCTCCTTTCAGGAAGTCTGGAGGAGACAGCAGGTGGAGGAGGTGTTGGAGATGCCAAAGCAAAGCTCCTTGAGTGGTCAGGTGGCCTGCAGGAGCGGCTTCTGCATGGGAGGGGAAGCGAGTGGGCCAGGCAGAAGCGGAAGCTTCCCTTTCACCAGGTGTTCCCTCCTCTCCCCTCTTAGGTGTCGTTCCCACCTTCCCCTGTCACTCCAGCACTGTCCTGTCCTGTCCTTTGGGCCTCTGTGGAAGCTCATCACCATGGCACATTACTGATTCCACAGTGCGTACAGCCTGAGCCTCGGTGCTGCAGACTTGACTTGGATGCCTCCATTTTGGTTGCTCTCTCTCCATATGTGTGTGTCCCCCGCCTTTTCCCTATCCTCGTATGTATTGTCCAATGGGTGTGGTCGGAGTCTGACTCTGTCAGCTGGGTAACGATGGCCAGCTTACTTAGCCCCTCTAGGCTTTAGCTTGTTCAGCATAAGCACAGCCCTTGGCAGGGATGTTTCGGGGGTTCTGTGAGATAATGTGTGAGAACCTCTTCCTTCATGCTTGGAGCAGCAGGCTATGAATGACCGTCGTTCCCCCTTTGATTAGAGCAGGAGCGGTGGTTGGGACAGTTCTCTGGTGGGCACTGTGCCACAGTCTCAGAAGGCGGGGAGCAGAGTCAGTGGGTTGCCGCCTCCCACCACTGTGGGGGGTCTGGCAGTTCTGCTTACGTGGGGGAGGTTGAGTGTGTTTCCGTGGGTTGGGAGCTGATATGGACCACAGCGGATGCATAGATTCATATCTGCAGGTCCTCTGTGCTGTAAGCTTGCCACATTCATTTCTTTAAAATGCCTCCGTGGGCTGCCGTAGTAGAAGGAGAAATCCTTCATTTGTGTGTCTGTGTTGTCCAAATGGTATTTTTAAAGATTTATTTTCGTGTGTTCACAGTGTTCTTGAATAATGTTTCCAGAAGGGTGCTGTGCGAAATCTGCCCGTCTATATTTTCGAGTGTGACTGTCTTCAGCAGCCTGGGAGTCGCCTGCCAAGCTCTTCCTTGCTTTATGTTTCCTGGGGTACTGACTCCTCGACTGGGAAAGGGCTAAACCCAGGCCCCAAGGGCAGCACCCCGGCTGGTGTCTCCTCCCGTCCTCTCGGAGCCTGGGTCTTCTAGCTCCATCACTAACCCAGCAATGTCTGATAGGTTCCTTTGATGCAACAGGTGTTGTGCTCAATACTGACAGCCAAGGTGGGGCAATCAGATGGCTGGCTGGCTGGTCTCTTACGGTAACCACGTGGCTAAGACTTTGGCCTAGGCAGAGTAGTCAGAAGAGGCCTCTTGGACCCAAGTCATTTCTACAGAAACCCTGAGGGCCCAAAGCAGCCAGTCATGCCAAAGCAGCACCCTTGACAGCTTTGCCAGCATCTCCTTCCGGTTCTCCTTCCGGTCTGCACGAAGTGAACAAGCCTCTGCCTCGGGATCCCACTGTGACACCTGCCCTACCCGACCAACTGGAACTGGTGAAGCTACAGGTCTAAGGAAGCCATTCCTCCACAAATACTGCTTAGTCAGCTGTTCCACCTCCCCCATCTCCAGAAGGAATGCCTTCTCTGTATGGAGACAAGCCCCTCTTCTGTATGGACATGAGTCCTCCACTCTACGGATATAAGTCCTCCAGTGTATGGATAGGAACCCCTCCACTATATGGAGATGACCCACTGTATGAACAGGAGCCCCACATTAACTGGGCTCGAAGAATCAGCTCAAGTTCCTGGCAGTTCCTCCTTCAGAGGGAGACTCTGATTGGCTCAGATCTCTTCATGCTTTTGGCCAAGGGCAGGGCTGTGTGCTTCTGTCTCCCTGGGACTCTGTAGGTAATGTGGGGCCATCATTTCCCTAATGTCGTGGTGCACAGGGCACCAAAAGGTTCTGTGGTGTTCGCTCTCAAGTTCTGGAGCAAAAGGAGGCAGTTCTGTGTGCTGGGCTCTGTTTACGCCCAGGGCCCTCCAGGGCTAGGGGCACTGGCCAGCCTCTGGGAAGAAGGCAGCCTCTGCCATGTCAGGAGCTCAGTGGACACAGGAAGGCAGGGAGCAGATGGTGGAGCTGCCTAGAGGGTGATCTTGGCCACTGTGGGCCAATCAGCAAGAGAGTCCTGGCCCTAAGGCGCTGTGCTCCTGAGACTATCACCTTGACATGCTTCCGGATCTGTGCCTCACAAGGCTCCAATACCTGTGGAAGTTCAGTCCCCTGATGGCCCTTTCTGCCATAAGAAGGTCCCCAGAATGCCGAAGACACTTCTCTGGATGCAGGCGACCAGGTCAGAGCCCAGGGGCTGTTTCTGGGTGTTTCCCCACATAGCCAACGCTTCAGAGATTCTCTCCTCCAGGCACCCCCCCCCCATTCCTAGGCCTCCCACAGCTTTGTTCTTACACATCCTTTGCTTCATCTCCGGTGGCCTCTCTGAGGGAGGAAGACCCCCAGGCTCCTATTTGTATGACTTTTACAGTCCCAGGAGCTGCAGGCTCTCAGCGAATAGATACCTGTTTGGATCTAATAGGCTTATGAGTTTTAATCTGGGCTCAGGGAGCAAGTGACAAAGGTGTATCTACAGGATGGCCCTATCCCAGGAGGCCAGCTTTTAGTCACGCATTACCGCCTCCCGCTCAGACGGCTACTTACTTCTTACTTTCTCTTAAATCGGCTCCAATTCTTCACTTAGAAAGTGTATTCTAGCAGGAAACTTAATACCGTGACCGCACATGGAATCCAGCATCTCTTTCCATAAATAGAAGGTGATCGTGAAATTAAACCCCGGACTCTTAAATAGAAAGCATGTGTCACTGCCCCCTGAATCATCCTCGGGGCGCCAATAAAATGCATCCCCCACTCAGGGAACTTGGATTCTTACCCCGTGAGGATGCTCTTCGGAGGGCAGCCATCCCTGACACACTGCTGCGTCTCGGGCAACTCTCCTTACTGCCGCTCGCCTTGGGTTACCCTGAGGGGACGGTGGAGGTGACCGGACAGAGGGTGGGAGAGAGTCTAGGGTTTGGTCCTTGAGCCCTACTTGTGTCCTCTGGTCCCTCCTCAAAGACCTTTCCGCAAGCTGCTCGTCAGAGGGGGGGTAGACAGAAGGTCCTGGCAGGGGCCACGCCTGAGGAGCGGAGGCTGGTAAGAGACGTAACAAACATACGCAAGAGACGTAAGAGACGCAAGAGGTGCTCTAACACGTGGGGAGACGTTTTGGAGTTAGAAAGCAAAATGCAAGTATGCATGCACATTATCGATGTAAAAATTCCTGTCTTAGTTACTTCTCTATTGCCGGGACCAGACACCACGGCCAAGGAAACTTATAAAAGGTAGTGTTTAAGTGGTCTGTCAGTTTCAGAGGCTGAGAGTCCGTGATAGTGGAGTAAAGAGACGGCAGCAGGAACAGTGAGAGCTCACACCTCTGTCTACAAGCAGGAGTCAGAGAGAGCCCAGAGAATGACGGCAGTCTTTTGAAACCTCCCCCAGCCCCTCCCCCATGACTCACCTCCAATAAGACCACACCTCCTAATTCTTCCCAAACATTTCCACCAACTGGGGACTAAGTATTCAGACAAGTGAGCCTATGGGGGCCGTTATAGTTCAGACTACCACAGCTTCCTTCCCTCCTTCTCTCCCTCCCTCCTTCCCTCAGCTCTTTGGATTTAGCTTAACTATCAGTTTGGATTTCAGAAAGCTGAGATAAAATAGTCTTTCCCCTCCCCTTCAATGTTCGCTGACGATATGAAGGGGGAAGGGGGAGTAAGGGGAGGAGGGTTAATGGGGAGAGGGGCGGGAGGGTTGAGCAGAAGAGAGGATGGGGCACTAAAGGTGTTTGTAAAAGACACAAACACACACACATCAAATCTTTATACCCACATATACATGTAAAGGGTTTGGTTGGCGTTCCCCTATACAGGGACGAATGGTCTCTCTGGAAGCCATAGGTTGCCAAACAAAGTTCTCAGTGCCAGGCGTGGGATACCTCCCTCCCACGTGTTGGTCAGAGGTATCCTAGAACACACCCCACCACGTCACTTATCAGACAATACAAGGCTGCTGCCAATGCTCTTGGCTGCCCATCAGAACTTAACGGTCAGATCCTATTGCTGAAGACACTTTCGGGGTAGGTAGGACAATGAAAAATCGCGTTGTACTAACCAGGAAGCTTCCTGCCTCTGGCTTCTTTTCTCATTCGGGTGCCCTTTGCCAAGATCTGTGCAGCTTGGGTCTCTAACCCCTAGCTCAGGGTGGTGAAACGATAAAGAAAGGACAGGTACAGAGATCCGCAGACAGTGAGGTTGGGGTCAGATGAGTTTCTGCTAACGCTACTGCCGCAAGCAGGCACCTCTGCGTGTTTATTAGGTCCAGCACGGAGGGAGAGGGATTGGGTAGTCTTGGTAGGAGGTCTTTGGAGGTGGGAAGTCTCAGACTGAACGTCCAGGAAGGGGAAGCTGCAGTTGCTAGTCTGTGCACGCGTCATCCATAAACACTCATGCTCGGACTCCTGAGGAAAGTGCTGCCATTCCTTTTGCACCTGAGCCGTATCAGTAAGGACTTGGGATCCTTGACATGCCGGTGTCGAAATGCACCTTTATCAGGACTTCCTTGAGTCAGGGCTTCTTCAGCTCCCTTCACTGGAGGGTGCCATGCAGGCTGCTGGGTGTCAGGGTTGCGGGGAGGGGGTGTGTGTGTTGTTTATCCAGCTGTGAAGCCTGTGAGTTTCAGTAAATGACTGATTTGATGTGGTAAGATATATGCCCATGGTTCAATAGTGGCACAAATATTATAGGGGTAACCACCTACTTTCTGATTGGATGTAAGGCCTATTCCATAGATAGTGTAAGTGTGGCTTGGTTGGGAAGTCCACAAGCCCCAGCCGTGAACCTATTACTGTAATATTGCTAAATGGACGGAGTATCACACTGTCCCTTGAGTTTGGATCTCCATATCCACAGGTTAGTACAGCTCTTAGACCTCAGTAGAGAAATTTCTTTGTGCAGAGGATGGTGGGACGGAAACCCACACCTGGTCAAAGTGCAGGGCACAAGTGTTAGTCGAATTCCTGGTCACAAATGGGGGCATATAGGTCATCCTCTTCCAGCAAGGCTCAGGGACCATCAGAAAGAGGCGGGGTGAAGAGTGTAAAAGTCAGAGTCAGGAGGACCGGAGTGAAACATGGACATGACAGGGCTCACGGACTCAGAGCAGCTGTGGAGGCCTGTGTGAGATCAAGTTGGCTAACATTCTAGTGTGGAGGCAGGAGGATGCCATAAGTCCTTACCCCTATGTGGCTTCTGGGAAGATAGTCAGTTTTCTTTAAGGATGTGGCCACTGGTAGGTTGATGCCTGTGCATATATGGGCTGCTTAAATTGGAGTCGATGGGTTATTTAAAGAAGTCACAGAGTTGGGTGGGTAGATTTGGGGAGTAAGGAGGTGGGCGTGGATCTGAGAGGAGCTAGAGGAAGAAGTGGGAGTTGAACATGATGAAAACACATTGTATGAAATTCCCAAAGAATTAATGAAAATGTTTTATTAAAAAAGAGGGAGATCAAATGACACCATGGATCATCAGTAGACATTAAAGCTCCCAGTCTGATGTGTCATGGTACAGAGCATTTTAGGGCACTCAGGGGCCTTGCTGTGAAACACTGCTTTAGTTTATTTTATTTGCTGTAATAAAATACCAAAGGCAGGGTATTTTATAAAGAAGAAAGTTTATTTAGCTCCACCACCACCACCAAAGAAACAATTTTCTGCTTACTAACTGCCCACTCCACAGTCATGGGCCTTTCCTTTCCTCTTAACTCCTTGCCACTGACATCTCCAACAGTAACTCCTCAGCTTTTAGCCACACTCATGTGCAATGTTCCCATTTTACTAGGTGCTCAGGACTTCCGTGTACATTGGCTTCGGGTCCACCCCTCCTCTCTGGATACATCTGCCTCAGGCCTTCTTGTTGGCAGCATCTCCCCAGGTCTCTGGCTTTTTTTTGGGGGGGGGGGGTCATTCCCAGCCCCTTGGTCCCTTCTTGGCTTTGATCTTTTCAGTCTCTCTGGAAACTGTCAGTGGGTCTCAGTGGCTTTCTATTGCTGCTTCCCAAGTTCTCTGCTTTGTCCCACATCTGTCCTAACTAAGCCTTCTGTGGGACCCCAGTGGTTTTAGCAGCCTTTCTGTCCTGCGCTCAAGCCGGCTCTTCCTTCTACGTGTCCCACTGTCTCTGCACTGAGCTGGATCAGCCCCTCCCCAGCTGTGCCTCTGTCTTCTCATCCTTTTCTTGCCCTCTGGGCTCTGGTCTTTCCCTAAGTCCATGCAGCTGCTTCCTTCTTGTTCTTTCCAAGCCTTCCTGAGTACCAGACTGTGGTGCTGCCTATCTGATGGGAAACGATTAACAATTTTCAGAGGGACAACCAGGCCACAAGCCCTTGGGAGGGAGCCTGCTCCCTCACGCCTGCTTTCACACAGGCCTTGCTCTGCATGGGCCTGCTTTTGCATCGCCTTCAGCACCCCCATGACACGTGGTTCTCCTGGACAGCCCATGTCCCTGTTCTGTTCTTCCTTGCTCCCTGTCGGACGCCTCCGATGTCAGTCAGTTTTATATGTTAAGTGGCCCTTGTTGTTTGCTCAGCTTTTTTGTCACACACGAATGTAGATGCTGCTGTGGAGGTATTTTACAGCTGTGGTTAGCATCTGGGTCCAATTGACTCTCAGCAAAGATAGTGACCCTCAGCGGCGGGGGAGGCCCCTGAAGGCCTAGGAGGAAAGCCGAGGTCTCTCAGGGGAATGGAGGGGGGATGCTGTTTCAAGATGGCAGCATTGACCTTTACTGGAAGGTCCAGCTGTTGGCCTGGCCTACAGAGCGCTGGTCCAAGAGCTTCACAATTGCTTGAACCCGTTTCTTTTAAAAAAAAATATTTTTTTTTCACAATTTATTCATTATATATCCTGATTGAAGCCCCCTCCCTCAGCTCCTCCCAGTCCCACCCTCTTTTCTTCTTTCCCCCCATTGCCTTCCCCTAGTCCACTGAAAGGGGGAGTTCTCCTCTGCCATCTGCCCATAGCTTATCAAGTCTCATCAGGACTGCCTAGATCTTCTTTCTCCATGGCCCTGCAAGACCACATCGCCAGGGCCAAATGATTAAAGAACAGACAATTGAGTTCATGACAGAGGCAGCCCTTGGTCACCTTACTTGGGAACCCACAGTGATACTGAGCTGCCAGTTGGCTACACCTGAGCAGGAGGTCTAGGTCCTCTCCATGCATGATCCGTGGTTGGTGCATCAGTCTCTGCAGGACCCCCTGGGCTCTAATTTTTTAGCTTTGTTGGTCTCCTTGTGGGGCTCCTATCCCCTTCATGTCTTTCTATTCCCCATTCTCTTCTTCCATAAGACTCCCTGTGCTCTGTCCAAAGTTTGGCTGTGAGTCTCAGCATCTGCTTCGATCCCCTGTTGTGTGGATCCTTTCAGAGGACCCTCTATGGTAAGCTCTCATCCTGTTTCCTCTCTTCCATGCTTCTGGTGTCTATCCTGTTTGCCATTCTGAATGAGATTTAAGCATCCTCCCTTGGGTCCTCCTTGTTATTTAGCTTCTTTAGGTCTGTAGATTTTAGTATTTGTAGCAGTTTCTCACAAGACTCTCTCTGTGTCTATTTGTCTGTCTGCTGTGTACTCTGGAAAATCACACACTCCTCAGATGCTTGTCACACATGTTTTGTAGCACACATGATCACACATGCACACATAAATAAATAAATAAATGTAGTAACAATAAACAAACAAGACTGGGAGAAAGAGTTCACTCCTTTTCATTGTACCTTCTGCCATGGGAGGACCGTGGCTCCTCCTTTTGTCCCTCACCTTGGTGATGCATAAGGACACAGACACAGTTGGCATCTTGGCATAGGTCCTGGATCTGCTGATAACCTTGAACTTGTGTTCTCCAACCGCTAGAACTTTAGGAAATATTTCTGTTGTTTACCTATCAACTACTCAGTCTCAGCCTCTTTGTTACATCTGAGGGGATGGACCAAGTCAGACAAATGCTCCTAAGCTCCTGGGGTCCTTTTGATGGGCAGCCGCCTGGCTGTTGCCACTCTGTGAGCTGAATCTTGCTCTGTTGCCTGTCCACTTGGGGGCTTACATCCCAAGTGGACAGCCCATGGGTGTCTCCAGTTATTTCAAGTGAGAAACCATCCAGACAAAATCCACCCCACTCAGTGGACAGTGAGCAGGGCAGTGGCAACCCGAAGACTGTGCAGCCAACTCCCTAGGTCCCAATGCGGTGGGTCGACCACAGGGAAAATTCACTTCAGACATCTCCGCATCGTGCTGGAGAACTTCTCATTTGTAAGAAAAGCCAAGGCCTTCCCGGAATTTCCTTCTGAAGGCCGGGCACCTAACCTCTGCTGGACGTTCTGGAACTGACACTCTTCGTGCTTTCTCCCTCCAGTGATGGGACACCTCCCTTTCCACCCAGCTGGCAATTAATGGGTACAAGGTGGAACTCATGGACGCAAGGACAACTTTACAAAGGGCTTTGAAATGGCAAGAAAATGCCTTTTGTTTTATCTTTTTTTTTTTTAATGGAAAGGTCAAATATCTGACAAAATGTTCTCGATGAGTGGTCATAGTTAGGGTCTACAGAAAAAAAAATGAGCATGCTTTGTAGATTAAGTACGAGCTGTTTGAAGGATTTATGAGTCTAAAATCCCATGTAACCGGTCAGAATTCGAAGCAGCAGGAAGCCACTGTGATATTTTTAAAACAAGTATTTATAAAAGTAATTGGCCGCCCTTGATGTGGAATTAGGAGGGGACCTGGTAAGGAGGCATGTGAAGTCTTCAGAAGAGTGATGAGGGCGTTTGGAGCAGAGGGAAGGGCACCCACTGGCAAGGATGGGATCCTGGCATGGAGAGAGAAAGCATGAAGACTGGCACACAGTACCTGTAGGCCTCTCACACTGGACAGGAATCAAAGCCAACGCTGCTGGCCCTGGGAGGACGCAGCCCCCTCAGACAGCAGGCACTACCCAGGTATCACAGCTCAACCCCCTGTTTGAACTCCGACCCCGTCTCCAACCGATTACATGCAAACAGGACAGAAAACACATGTTTCCGAGAACATTTTGGTTAAAATTAAAAATGTGGCAGTGACTGTGCCAATAACTTACTTGAGAATATCCGAACCAGATGCTGCTAGCCCATAATTCCGAGTAATTTGCCAAAATTATGTATTTACTTTAATCCTAGAGTCGAAGTTAAAATATGCGTGGTTTTTGTTATTTGTGATAAAAACCATCCATGGGACTTGAGCTGATGCTGGATAGAGGGTGAGACCTCTGAGGATGGCTCGCCATCACTCCCCTGCACGCAGCTGATCAATGGCAATCGCTAGGAAGCCTCGAAAAGTCGAGCTGTTTGGTGCAAGCAGCCCTGGGCAGGACATAATTCAGGAAATGACAGCCGTGGGCTGAGACAGTGGGTCTACTGTGACAGGGTTTTAATTCCTGAGTGGCTCCTACTCACGGGCACATTATCTTGTTTACGTGATGTCAAACATCTGGATGCCGATGGGAGAGGAATCCAGTCAGCTGTCTGGATTTCTCTCTCTGCAGGGAGAGATGATCCACCAGCGGGGTGAACTGGTCAGGAGAGGACTTCTGCTGGGCTTAGACGCTCAGTGTCTTGCTCGCTGCTGCGCGTTGCTTGCGGCTCTGAAGTCTGGCAGCCTGCGGCAGCGCCTGGCTCTGCGCATGCGGCCTGTGTCTCTCTGGCTGTAAAATGGCTGCTATAACGGGACCTACCGTGCACCAAAGTACTTAACACAGTATATGCCACTCTTCTTGGTTCTTCACGAGGTTTGGAACCGAGAGAGGACTCTCCCGTTTACCTGCCTCTTCATCCTTTTGACAACCGAGAGTGTTAGTTGGTGAAGAAAGGCTTTATTCATTTATTTTTTTTTTCCTTATGTGTGAAACATAAAATTCACCACCTCAGAGGAGTGCCGTTTCACATCGCCTCAGAAAACTCGGTCTGAATATGAACACATCTCTGAAATCAACTCAGATGAGTGGATGGCTGTGCTTTCCGTGTTTGGTCTAGTCTGAATCATGGCCCTAGACTAACCCCCCCTCCCCACCATCACCACCACGAGCATCCTTTTGGAATTCCAATCTGGTTTGGGCTAGCCCCATCCCACACAGGATCTCTCCAGACCAAAGCCCAGTCTCACTAGCTCAGTACTCCCGGCTTTCAAAACTCCTTCCTTTGGCACCCAGGTCTCAGGAAGTGCTTGGGGCTACAGAAGCGCATGGCTGAGGGCGTAGAGGTCAGGAACTCATGCCTGTTTTACTGGCGAGAAGAGCCTCCATTCCAGCCTGCCCTGCCACCCCACCTAGCTGGGTGCTTTTACTGCATACAGTTCGAGGAACACCATACCCTGCAAAGCGTTACCTGTTTCAAACACTTGCTTGGAGTTGGTGCCTGTGTGAGAGAAGGGCGGCTCGCGAGAGGTCTGGGCTCTAGTCTTTCCTTGTCCCCGATTTGTATGACTGATTCCCCTGGGTTTTTGTTCTTCATGTCTGAAATAGAAAGGCTGGGACACACGGATTTCTGTAGGATGGGTGACTCCTAGGAGGCCGAGGACATGACTTTTCTTAGAAGCATGGTGGGAGATGGTCAGAAGGAGCTGGTATTCACTGCTGTTGTCATCCCCGTTTACCCTTAGAAAATGTGCAGTTAGTGGCTGGTTTGGAGCAGACACCAGGGATATGTCTGGGAAGACATGGCATCAGCCCTCAGTGACATTTGAGCGTGACAGCCTTTCCTGGCTGTTCCTGCTCTACCTCAGGGGTGTCTTTCTTTAGGATATTTTACAGAGAATACAAACACACTCCTGTGACTTGCTGTTTCTTGTACCTTGTCCTATTGCCTTAGAAATGACCCTAAGGCTTTCTGACTTCCACAAAATGACAAGGACCTCCCCACCTCTCTCTCTCTCTCTCTCTCTCTCTCTCTCTCTCTCTCTCTCTCTCGTGCAGTGTCTATGCAGCCACATTCCCTGTGGAGAAGCTGCTCTGGGTCCATCCCTTTGCACTTACTTCCAGGTTGGGTCAACTGTCACACTGAGACAGTGTTTCCCAGAGCTGCCCTAGGAAGCATGGGGTGGACTCTGAGTTCTTTTAGTGCCAGCAGTATCTCTGCGATTAGTAGGACTGGGCAGGGATGAGGCCTGCTTGCTGAGGAGTTTTGATGAAGCTGACTTTTGGGTACTTTGGTTTCAAATAAACCTCTAAAAGAGCAGTCTTCTCTGAGGGTTATAAATGGAACCACTTGAAGGACAGGCTTGAGATTTGGCCATCATCATAGCAGAGAGAAGCCAGCTCAAGAATGTGTGGGTTGTCTTCCTATGTCTGGCTTCTTTCATTTAACATGGCATCTTTCGGGTTTGTCTGTATTGCCAGAAATGACAGGACGATTCTATTAATTTTTATGGCTGGGTAAAATTCCAATAGCTCTGTGTTTTTCTCACCCATCCACGTGTTAATAGACACTTAAGTTGAGTCTATGTCTGGGCTCCTTTAAACAGAGTTACAGCAACCATGAGAGTGAAGACATCTTCCTGCTCATAGCTAGAAGTTAAAAGGTTGATTTCAGAAGTCAAGAGTGGAACTGTAGTTTGCAGAGGCTGGAAAGGGTAGAGGGGAAGAAAGGCCAAGAGAGGCAAAAAAAAAATCACAGTTTGGAGGAATGAATTGCACTGTTGCACAGTATCATAGGGCGATTAGTTAACAAGAGCTCTACGCTTAAGCAGAAGGAATTTTGAATATTTCCAATGCAAAGACACAATGTGTTTGAGGAGACAGAGTGGCAGTGACCCTGACCGGATGTCACACTTTACAGGAACCAAAACATCTCACGGTACTTCATAAATACATGAGATTATGTTAACATCCCTCCCTCCTTCCCTTGGATGGTGTTGGAGAAAGAGCCCAGGGCTTCACACATGCTAGGCGAGTGCTTCCCAGCTCTGTGTGTCAGCTGTGTGAAGAAAGGAGCATGTGTGGGGAAGTTAAATTGGCAGGAGGCGAAATGGAGCTATCTCTCTTCGTGCCAGCCCAGAAGGCCACTGCCTTGCTGCCTTTGCTACTGGCAAGCCCACGAGTGGCCGTGCACACCCTGAGCGTTTGCACAGAGTGGGAATAAACAGGCTCTCTTCTTTTAAGTCTCCAAGGAATGTGTGAAAGGCGAGCTGTCTGCCCAGCAGAGAGTGGCCACTAACTGCACCTCCGGTGACTGCAGGAGCCGCAGCCCGGCTTGCTGTCAGTTGGTCAACAAGTTGGACTGAGCCCTTCTGTCTGTGGGGCCCTGTGGGTGCGCAGGGAGACAGAGGAGGGGACATTTGCTCCCTGGAGGCTGTTTGTTTCCGATGAGGAATTCTGTTGGCAACAAAGTTGGGTTGCCAATGGGAAAACACAAGTCTGTTTGGGGACGGTTGGGATGGTCAGGTTTCTTATGGGCGCGGCTGTCTGCCATGCTCACGCCTGCCCTGGCATGCACACACACATACACACATGTGAATACACTCAAAAGTGTGTGCAGCCAAGCACAAACCCACATGCATACACATGTGGACACAGTGACCACATGCTCCTTCTTCAGTCAGGCACATATAAACATGAGCATCCTCGTTAGAGAGGCAGTGACTCACCCTTGCTCCCCTCTCTCTGCTGCTTCACTACAGACTTCTCCTCTCTCTCTCTCTCTCTCTCTCTCTTTCTTTCTCTCTCTCTCTCTCTCACACACACACACACACCATCTCTGCTTGGCATTTGGCTTTGAGAAGTGAGGTCTAGTGTCTTTCTTTTGCTTTGACGACGAAAACTCCTTTTCCTCGTGTTCCACCGCTGGCCTGAAACTCTTGAATGGCTCTTTCTGGCCATTAGTTCTTGAAGCCATTGGAGACGAGCTGTCTGGGTTCATAAGCCAACCCAGACCAGCGATGGGATCTGCAGCGAGACACCTCTTTTTTATTTTTAATAATTTTATGTGTGTGAGTGTTTTGCCTTCATGTATGTATGCACATTACATGAGTGCCCGGTGCCCAGGGAGGTCAAGAGAAAGTTACAGATGATTGTAAGATGTCATGTGGGTTCTGGAAATCGAATGTGGGTCCCACGGAAGAGCAGCCAGTGCTCTTAACCATGGGACTATCTCTCTGGTCCCGAGGTCACCTAACTAACGGTGGGTGATGGCACATTGTCTTTTTGGCACGCCATGGGAATTAACCGACCGTGGAGCCGGGTTTGGGACCTAGTATCACGTAAATATTGTTGACTATGAATTCGCTCCATTCTCCGGAGACTCTTGGTTACCTTGGACCTTCATCCGTTTGCACACATCGGTCCTCTATACATGTGCCTGGGGACAAATCTCTCCTGTGTGTGCAAGGGTAGAAGGAGGCAGCAGAGCTAGGCACCGCCCATGGAGCACTCCTCCCAGCTGTGGCCTTGGTCTGCCTGGTGCTGCTCAGTGTCCTGCTGCCCTCCACCTTGTCAGCTGGACTAGGGAGCATTCTGAGCCTGCAGCTTACAGTTTCTTAGCAGCCTCCACGGACACAGGCTTAGGCACAGAAATACCGTTGGTTAGAATGGCAAACATCTTCATTTCTTGTACGCTAGTGCCTTTAAAAAAAAAAAAAACTACCCTCACTTCTGGTGCTTACTTCAAACGTGTTGCAAATGTGCTGAGGGTCCTTGGGGAGGAGGAAAGACCCTGGAAGACATGGGTGTGTTTCCAGTTTTAGGAATGAGTCCACACATATGTTGGCATAGAACGGGGTGTCGCCTTACACATCCTTTTTGTGTAAGTCCTCCAGGCTCATCCAATCCCCAATGCCCATTTATTCAGGATGTTTTAAAACAATTTTGTGTGTGTGTGTGTGTGTGTGTGTGTGTGTACATGTAGGTGGAGGCTAGACTTATGTAGGGTATCTTCCTTAATCACCCTCTGCCTTATTTCTTTTGAGTGGGTCTCTGAATGCGGAGTTCACTGATGGAGCAAAACTCGCTGGCTGGTGAGCTCCAGGGATCCTTCCTCCTCTGCTTTCCC
Source organism: Meriones unguiculatus (assembly GCF_030254825.1). Classification (NCBI taxonomy): domain Eukaryota; kingdom Metazoa; phylum Chordata; class Mammalia; order Rodentia; family Muridae; genus Meriones; species Meriones unguiculatus. The sequence continues at coordinate 37,776,831 of NC_083359.1, forward strand.
AGCGCCAGGACTGCAGGTGCACACCGGGCTTTTTCCTGTGGGTGCTGGAGACCCAAACCCAGCTTCTTATGCTTCCGAGGCACGCAAGGAAACTAATGGAGCCATCTCCACAGCCCCTGAAATGAGTTTTAAAAGAGAAAATATTGGTTCCCCACAAGGGGGGGGGAGGGAGGGACATGGTGCCCGCTCAAGGGGTATGCTATCTCGCTGGTGGCGACATGGATGTATCTGAGGTCTGAGAGTTGGGGAAACTTGAAGCACAACGGTGCCCCAGTAACACAGTCCCTGGGGTCTGGGTGTGTACGGGGCACCTGGGCTTGAGTGTGTGGTGGAAGATGCTGCCAGAATGTTGGTGGAAAAGCTGCTTCCCAGGCTGGGTTTCCTCTTGCAAGCATAGTTGGCTTCAGCCCCTGGGTGAAAGCAAGGGGATGAATGGACAGCTTGCGGCCACTGCCCTTTCTGGACAATTGCGTGATCAAGAGAATGGGAAGTCCTGGAGACCTGGCCATCGTGGTGGGGGAGGGGGGAGGGAGAACACAGGGCTTTTCCAGAAAGGCAAGAGCCGGACATACAGACTCCAGAGCCAAACTAGCGCATTTAGGTCTCTGCTCATGCTTGTAACTTTGTTGCTGCTGAACTCTGGATATGTCTTTCTGCGTCTTTCCTCAGCGTTTTCATCCTGTAACAAAATACTGCAGGCTGCGAACTTGTTTGTTTCTAGAGAGAAGTCTTATTTCACCCACTGGTTTCGAAGCTTCTGTGGTTGACTGGTGCTATTGGGGCCTGTGATGGTCAGCACATGGCTAAGGGGAGCCTGTGGGGCCGCCTGACTTGTGGGCAGAAAGTAAGAGAGGGAGGCAAAGAGGAAGAGATTCAGCTTCCGAGATGGCCTTCATGGCCTGGTAGTCCCATGTGCATTCAAGGGTCACAAGACATCTCTTCCACGTAGGCTGCACCTGTAACCTTTCCACCCAGACGTGCTGCCAGGGTGGGAGGGAATCGGGTTAGATGAGGTCATAGGGTGTCACCCCATGATGGCGTTAGTGATTTTATGAGAAAAGGAGGGAGCGCACGTCCTCTGTCTCGCCCTGCCAGAAGGCAGCACGGAGCCTTCGCCACATGACCTCACTCTGAATGTTGCTCTTTGTAGCCTCCAGCAGCACAGGGAATTAAGCTTCCTCATACCCAGTCTCAAGTACTCTTTTGCCACAACGCCAAGCAAAGACAATGAAGGTGTCCAAGTGGCTTGCTCTCCCCCCGTACCTCAGTTTCCTTCATTACAAAATGGAGATTGTAACTGTGTCTCTCTAATAATAAGCTTGCATGGCTTAAATTAATATGCATGTTCAAGATAGGTAGAGCAGTCTGTATGAAGTACAGTGTCCCAGTAGAGTCCTGGGGAGGAGGGTGTCAAATGTCACTGGTCTTCAGCATGTCCCAGTATCGGGCATCGGGACAGCTGTCCTCAGTGGCCCTCGTCAGAAAGGCTTTCAGGCTTTGAAAGCTCCCTGTAGAGATCCAACACACACCAAAGTTGAGAGCCACAGATGAGCCTATTTTTTTTTTTTTTTTTTTTTTTTTTTTTTTGCTTGGCAGCATAACCTTGCTCCAGTAGAGAGTGGTAGGGCAACCACCTGGTGCTGCCGTGGCATGATGAAGCTTTGCCTGTGGCTCAGTGCAGCATCCTGTGTCGTCTCTGAGCCCCTGCAGAGTCCTCTCGGGAGCTCAGATGAGGGACAGATAGGGGCTTAACCTGAGGATTAAGAAAAGCGGGTATGGATATTTTGCTTTCATATCTGTCAGTGCACCACATCCATGCCTGGTGACTGTGGTGGTCAGGGGGAGTGCCACATCCCTTGGTACTGGAGTTAGAGATGGTGTGGGCCTCCATGCGCGTGCCGGAGTTGACCTGAGTCCTTTGTGAGAGCATCCAGTGCTCTTCTTAACCACTGAACCATCTCTCCAGCCATGGTACCTGGAGGTTTTATTCAGGGGGGACGTCAGGAATCTAGGTTTTTATTTCTCATAGTCTTTTCCTGTCTTATTTCCACAGAGCTGGGACTGAACGTTGTATGTGTTAGTCAAGCATTCTGGCGCTTAGCTCTATCACCAGCCGCTGCTTTGAATGTTTTGAAAAAGAATGAATGGACAGTGAACTGTGCATGTTTGCGGGCACAGCATGCTGTACATTTGCGATGCCCATTGGCCCTCAGACCATGGTAGCTGGCGCATCCAGCCCTTTAAACATTTACCATCCCAACCCACAGGCAGTGAGGACACTGACAACCTAGTAACCATTTTGAGGGATCCGATTAACTGCTGTCAAGTGTGGTTACTCCGCTGCGAGACAGGACAGTGGAAGCGATTCCTCCTGTCTGCCTGCGCTCCATATGCCTTAACCACCCTCTTCACCCCTCTTTCCTCACCCTTCCCAGGCCCTGCTAACCACAATTCTATTCTTCTTTTATGACATCAGCTTTGCTTTAGATTCCACACATGAGTGAGATCATGCGGTGTCAGCCTTTCTGGGCCTGACTTTCTTCACTTAGTATAATGTCCTCCGGTTCCAGCCGTACTGCCGCAAATGACAGGATGTTAAAAAATCTAGAATTTTCAAAAGTTCCCAGGACAGCAAATAGAGCAGCCACCGCCAGTTACAACTTCTTCTGTCTCTCCGAGCCTCAGTTTCCTCAGCTGCAAGATGGGGATATGGTGGTGCAAACCTGTAACCCCAGTACTTGTGAGGTTGAGGCAGGAGGATTGCCACAAGTTCAAGGTTAGTCTGGGCCACATAGTGAGAATTTCTCTCCCTCAAAAATCAAACAACACCATCACCACCACCAAAAATACAACCAAGTTGGGGTGGTGAATGGGCTGTAATGGTATATCTAGCTGTTCTTTTGGATTTGGTAGATGATAGGAGAGGCCTCTGCCTTATTCAGACCTGCTGGAGGCCCAAAGCCAGCAAGGTGGGCGTAGGGACAGCACCGGTGGGCACCCCAGCAGCCTCATACCTATGCTCTCAGGCTGGCAGTGTGCCTAGGTCATGCTGGGTGGGCCTGGGGTCCCCTTGGCCATGACTTGACCAGTCATCTTTAGTTCCCAGCAGGAGTGGGAAAACTGAGAGGCTTGGGATTCTGTCCATGGATTTTTTTTTCCCTCTAGCATCTGATATTTTTTCTGCTGCTGCAGTGATGAACACGGAATCTTAGAACAACTATGATTATCTCACAGCTGTGGAGGTTAGAGGCCCAACATGAGTTTGTCCAGGTGCCCTGTGTGTGCATGGGGGGGTGTCTCTGAAGGGGATGCTTTTTGGGGAGTCTTTTCCTCTTTTACTTCTAAGACTTTGTGGATTCTGTCCAGCCAGTGGGGTGACTTACCACTCTCCTTGTTTGAAACTGCTGCTTAGCAGCCTTGACTCCGCCCACACCTGAGGGCACAGGTGCCAAAGGTGAAGGATACACACATCTTAGGGGACCAAACAATTCCTTAGAACCTTCACTGTTCAGAACCCCAGTGGCACTCTTACAGCCCAGCTCTCTCCACAGATAACAAGACTGAAACTGTATCTTATTCTCACCGGAATCACGCATGGCTCGACCTTCACACTTGGCTTGTGTTCTCCTGGACCTGGGGGGAGAGCTTTCCAGGGCGTATGTGGGCTTAAAGAACCAGGGCTAATGCTTTTCAGACAAGCGCCTGGTGCTGAGCTACATCCCGGCTTTGTCCTCACGTCGTTGCTAACACATGTCTGCCTGGGAGGCACCTTCTCTGGAGACTGCTGCTCTTTCTCCTGACATTCTTTCCAGATGTTTCTCTCTCAACCAAGGAAGTCCCAGCTGTCCTTCTCCGAAACGCCCAACAGTGGCATTCAAAGTCCTGGTTTCCTTGAAACCTCCTGGTATGTTCTTGTCCCGATTAAGATGTGTATTGTCAATAAATTGTGCATTGTGGTGCAAGCCCATAGTCCCACCCCTTAGGAGGCTGAGGCAGAAGGATCACAAATTTGAAGGCAGCCACGGCTTCCTACCGAGCCCTCGTCTTAAAAACAATTGTCTGAGATTTGCGGTGTGTGTGGCACCCCGATAAAATGCATAGAGCAAATGCTTGTGATGATGTCTCAGTTCTGGAGAAATGCTTCAATACTTAGAACCCAATGGTGCAGGAAATAAAAGGCAAATGAGAACCTTAATTTTTATGTAGTTTTTCTAACATAGAATTCTGACACTAGGAATTGTATGTTGGGCTGGAGAGTCAGCCCAGCACTTAAGAACATGTATGGCTGAAGCAGAGGATGAAAGTTTGGGTCCCAGCACCCAGCCGGGCAGATTTCACCCACCCACAGCTCTAGCTCCAGGGGATCCGACACCGTTTTCTGGATCATGAAGTCACCTGCATTCACACACACAAGCCTCCCCCCACCCCACGTACGCATAATTGAAAATGATGAGAGCAAATCCCAAGAATTGCATAAAGAATTGTGATTATAAGAAGTTTTCTAACATCAACTTATATTAGAATTAATTCATTTGGTTTTAGTGAGGAAAACATAAAATGTAGTTTCTCCAACTCATGAAGAAGGTTGTTCATGTATTTCTTTAAAAAAAAAAAAAAGAGTTGCTGGTATAAAATTACTATGCTATTTGATTCTATTTGAGAACTTGAGGAGGGTAATGTGAGTTTTATTTAATATAATAATTGTATTATATTAATATAATATATATTTATTACTAAATTGAATACTAAATATATATACACTTGGAAAAGTATCTTCGTACAATTTAAATTATATAAAATGTCAACCAAAAATATGCAGGGCCCACAGAGACTATCAGAGTTTGTTTAGGGTTGATGTCACCTTGAACTGTGCACACAGTAGGTGCTCAGAGATGTTTGCAAAACAGTTGACGGGCGCTAAAGTGGCCACGGAAGGCTACAGGTAAGGTCTGCTAATGAGAGCCTGTAGAGCAGTAGTTCTCAGACCCCTTGACGCTGTAACCCTTCAGCACAGTTCCTCACGCTGTGGTGATCCCCCAGCATACCGTGATTTTGTTGCTCCTTCATGACTGTAATTTTGCTGCTGTCATGAATTGTAATGTAAATAGGCGAGATACAGGATTTTTGACATGCGACAACCCCTCAAAGGGAATTCGACCCACACGTTGAGAACTGCTGCTCGAGAGGCTGTGTTAGTGTGCGGCTGACCGCTCCCGAGCCTCATGGGGACTCTGGGGATCTAAGAAATCCTTTGCCAGTTGGAGATTGGCGTAAGGCAACACATATAAATGTACGATCTTTGCCAACTCTCAGCTCAGAAAGAGAACAGAGATTTTAGTTGTCTGCCTCTGCACACGTCTGTCCACACCCTCACCCACCCATGCATGCGTCCATCCGTCTAACCAGCTTCACAGGGTGCTGGGGCCCTGGCTAGGGGTTTGTAGTATAGCTTGGACCTCCTACTGGGGGTGAGAGCCCCAGTGTGGCAGCTGCCCCACGCCTTTTCAGCCTCTCTGGCCACTCCCACGCCACTCTTTACCTGTGCGCCCAGACGCCTCAGGCTGCCCACTCCACAAGGGAGGGAGTCCATTTTTAGGACTGATGAATAGATGAGGAAAAGTCACCAACCACTCATGACAGGTGTCAGCAAGGCTTTGCGTTTGGCTAGGATTGAACCTGGGGTCTAAAGGACAGTAGGTGAGCGCTTTACTGCTGAGCTACATCCCTAGCCGGCCAAAGCTCACCTAAGACCGTTTTCAGCTCAGAAGCTTTGCGGTTGGTGCAGGAAGATGACACACCCTGGAAAGGGTAGTCTGGGCAGGCTTCAGCCATCATCGTGTGTGTGCAAGGTGGTTCCCTCCATCCACTGGTTCTCAACCTTCCTAAGGCTGCAACCCTTTCATACAATTCCTCCTGTAGTGGTGACCCCCCCAACCATAAAATTATTTTCATTGCACCTTTATAACTGTAACTTTTCTTACAGCTGTGAAACATAATGTACATATTTTTCGGAGTTAGAGGTTTGCCAAGGGGGTCACAGCCCACGGGTTGAGAACCACTGCCTTAGAAGCTTCGAAAATGGACAAGGTGTATTTCTACCCTTGGAGGGTTTTATATTTAAAACAGTAAAAGTCTCTGTGTGTAACAAAGATGTAAACTTGTGTTATCTTTCTGTCTTATTCCCCACCTCCTGACAGACAGATAGAGGGAAAAGGGAGCCACCAAGAAGGGTGCAGGCTCCATGCCTGGTCTCTCAGGCTTTGTCTGTGTATCTCTACTGAGGGGACCAGGGTGGTCCTTTGGTTCTGTGGGCAGATGTGTTCATCACTGGAAAGAAGATGATGAAGAGTGCTTGGGGTGGGGGGTTGGGAGAACTATTGAGGAGAGACCCAGAACAGACCCAGGATGCAGCTAGGGGCATGAAGGAAGAAAACCTTATTCTAGGAGTTGGGGAGGGGAGAGTTTTGATGGGGAGTTAACGAAGGCTAGTGTGAGGAGATGCTGAGGAGAAGGGACCCGTGGGTGGAAAGGGAGCTGGAGAAGGGGAGCGCTGGGGAAGGGGCCAGCCCACTGTCCCTGCGGGTGGAGAGTTAGACCCTGTCAGTGCTCCAGCCAGGGGCTGGTTAAGAAGCTGTCTCCCCATCTCATTTTCTAAGATGCGATGCCCCGGGCTGCAGTGAGAATGCAGCATAGCTCAGCTGCGTGGGCCACAGGAGTCTGAGGCTTTCTCGCTCTGGAGGCCGGAAGCCCAGGGGCTGGATAGTTTGCTTCTAGGGACCAGCCTCTTCCCATGCCTCTAGGTGGCCGTCTTCCTGTCTGGGTGACATCTTCCCTGTGCCACCATGGGTGCTGTGGTTTAGATTTGGAATGCCTGGTCCCCTGCTCGACACTGTTAGGAGGTGATGGAAGCTTCAACAGGTGGGGCCTAGAGGGAAGATGGCAGTCACTGGATGCATGCCCTTGCAGGAATTTGCACAAACTTGGGCTCTTCTCCTCTGTCTTTTGCAGTGGCTATGCACTGAACAGACTTCCGTCCCTGTGCAACCCTGCAGCGATCTGCTCCTTGTCCACGGGCCCAAAATAACAGTCAGTCAGGGACCAAAATTGCTAAACCTTCTTGTTTTATAAGTTGATTGTCACGTGTATTTTGTGGCAGTGATTGAGAGCTAACACAATGTGTTTAAGTTCATGTTCCTTTCCACAGACAGATTGGATTATGGGCTTACTCTATTCTGATTTGACCTCATGTTTAAACTAAATCATGATGTCAACAGCAACTATATCTCTAAAAAAAGTACTGGAGTAGGTCATCAACATATGAGCTTTAGAGGAGACTATAATTCATCCCACAATATGGATAGATACTGTATTACTTGTGCTCTGACTTGTGTTTGTACCACATGTATTTTTATCAAGTTAATGTAAATAATAGGAGCATATGCATTCTTTATGGCTAGGATCACAGCAAGAGTAACTTCTCCATTTATAATGAGGCTTGCTGGGCCTTTTGACTAATCTTCAAGATGAACTGTAAATTTAGTCAGAGTGTTTTCTTTCTTTTTTTTTTTTAAAAAAAAGATTTATTTATTATGTACACAATGTTCTGTCTGCATGCCAGAAGAAGGCATCAGATCTCATTATAGATGGTTGTGAGCCACCATGCGGTTGCTGGGAATTGAACTCAGGACCTCTGGAAGAGCAAGCAGTGCTCTTAACCTCTGAGCTCCCAGAGTATTTTCTAGTTTTGTGACTGAGTCTTGCTATGTTTCCCAGCTGGCCTTGAACTCATGATCCTCCTGCCTCATTCTCTAGAGCCCTGGAATTACAGGTGTAAATCCACACCTGGCTCAATCGAGCTACTTTAATCCTTGCACTTGAGGTAAAATTCCAGCTCCTTCCTGTGGCTTCCTACACCTTTACAGGAAGCACCTGTATAAGTCCTAATACAGCCCAGCCTTTTTAACTCTTTTATGAAAAAGAGCCTCACTGGCTCTTTTCCATTTGTGGAGAGCTATTAACTCAGCTCAGACACTGAAGAGACTCTTCCTTCCTAAACTTGGTTCTCTTCTCCTCTGCATGATGTGCGTCTCCTCAGCCTTCCAACTGCAGCTCACCTCTCACCACTTGGAGCCACCCCCAAGGTAAAACATGTTATGGTATTACAATGTCTCACAGGGCAAAAGGTTGGGATTGCAGACAGTCTAATTCATAGAGTCTGTAAGTTTAATTAAGTGAGGGATCTTAAGATAAGCTAGCCTTGGATTGTCTGGATTCCTAAGTGTGATGACACATGTCATCCTTAGGGGAGAAAAATGACATGGAGAGAAGAGGAAAAGGTCACACAGAGTTGGAAGCAGAGACCGGAGCACTGTAGCCATGAGCCAAGGAATGTTTGGAGACATTAGGAAGCAGCAGGAGGAGAATCTCCCTTACACATTTAGAGGAGGGGTGGGCCTGCTGACACCTTGGTTTTGGAATTCTGGGCCTTCAGAACTGTGAGAATAACACATTTCTGTTGTTTGAAGCAACGCTGATCACCAGGGCAGATTAATTTGTTACAGCAGCCACAGTGCACTGATACATACAGTATCCTGTTCTTTTCCTTTATGTCACTTACAACCTACCAGTGCCTGACCCAGCTCCTTCAACAGTCAGCATCCGCCCTTTCTATTCCTGGTTGTATCAGCAGATATGAAATAAGTATTTGCTGATTTTTATAAACAGGTCAACAGAATGTCTTCTCGCTTAGAACTCAGAAAGCATCATCCCGGAGAGCCTTACTTAGAGGGCTTGTAGGTGGTTAGAGTGAGCATCTCAAGAGTTAGACATCACTCAAAAGCCCTTGAAATGGTTCCAGTCCCTCTGATGTTGAGCTGGCACTTTAAATTTTCTTTGTTGATCTTTCTTTACAGAAAGGGAGATGTTCATGATTCCATGTCCTGGTGATGTAAGCAGTTTCCTCCTTCATCTTGGAGGGAAACTCATTAAAACATAGGTTGTTCTAAAAAGAGGTGAAACATTCCATCCTGCAGGGACGCTCTTTAAGCATCAGTTAGGTAAATAACTCAATAGCATAGCTTCAGGAAGTCCCTGAATTTGATCAGATTCACTAGGTCCCTGCCTTTCCCAAGCTTATTTAACTAGTCAGGACTTCTGACAGATAGTTCTCTGACCAGGCTAGATGCCTAGACGAGAACAGCTGAGTTTCCTGTTGAGTGGCCCATGTGCTGCAGGGTCCCAGCTTGTGTGATCTGTCACCCAGGCCAGAGTATCATTTGGTGGTGCAGCCATCTTTGAGTCATTTCTGCCACCAGGAGTAACACCTCACCCACATCCCTCTAAGTAACCCTGATCAAACTCACTGGTTCACAAATCAGACTTTGGCAGTATCTGTGCTTTGGTTTGCTCTTGGTTCCCTATCTGAGGTGAGTAGATTGATTGTTCATGTTTCCACAAGAGAAGTGCCACACAGCAGGTCCTTGCAGAAATGGCCCCAGATACTGACCAGCAGCCTCATCAGGGGCATAGAGGCATAGTGCAGGAGTCCCAGGCAGGCTGGGGTTCGGTGGACTCAAAGCCAAAGAAAACACATTCTTTGCAAAGAAGGGAGATTGCTCAAGGCTTTGTCTGAAGTTAAGGCAAAGGGGATGGGCCATTTGAATTGGCTTAGTATTCATGATAATATATGGTTCAGGACTCAATAACAGGGTATGATTCTATTGAGGGATTCCACTGAGCTCATAGACCGCAGGAGTGTGGTTCATGAGCAGAATGCAGGGGTTAGGTTACCACACAGCTTGTCAGCGAGGACCGCTGCGGATTACTCCTGAGAAAGGAGTCGCACAGGGCTCCTGAGACCTGCATGCTTGGGAAACTGGTACTGAAAGAGTGGTGTTAGAATTTAGCTAGTGGATGAGCGTATGTTTGCTGACCCAAAGCAGACTGAGGACCACAGTGAGGCAGTTTCATCGCATCATATTTGTGAAAGAAATTGATGCACAAATCATCCGAGAGATGCCACAAAGGAGCGAGAGAGTGCTTCATGGAATGCTGGGCAGCACAGCCTTTGTTATCCTGGAGTCATTGCAGTAAGGCTGAAAGGTGGCATCGCATAAGGGAACAGGGAATGGCGAGTGCCGTGGCCAATCGAAAGCGCTTATCATGGTCAGGCGCTGAGTTTGCCCAACAGAACACGCTGCAGTCACTGTACAAACTTGGTCGACCTGCCTACCATTTGACTAGACTAAAAATTCTCAGATAAATCCCTTGGTTCAAAATCCTGCCTGCCTCCTCTTTTTCATAACGTTTTATTGGAACCCACCCACCCTCGTTTATTGCAGTCCTGTCTATGGTTCCTTCTGACTCACAATGGCAGATGTGATGGATTTCCACTACTATAACAAAATGCTTGAGACGATCAACCTACAAAGAGAGAAAAGGTTACTTTGGCTCACTGTTTTGAGGTGCTGTTACCTGGTCTATTCTTTTTGGGCCTGTGGTGAGATAGCGGATCATGACTGAGGTGTGTGGTAACGCTGTTTACTTTATGGCTAAGGAACACGAGAAAAAAGAGGAAGGGGCTAGGGATTGCCTTCACTTGCTCAATGACCTAAGGACCCCCCACTAGGCCCCACCTCTCAAAGTTCCTCCCACTCTTCACTGGCATTGAGCTGGGACCAAGTCTTCAGCGTGTGGCCCCACACGTGTGTGAATCATTCAGATCACAGCAGGGCAACTGAGCAGTTGTAGAGAGAGCAAATGGCCCTCAGGGCTGAGCATGCTGATTATCTGCCTGAAAACCGGGCTTCCGGAGGGCAGCTGACACTGACACACCCTAAGCTCCCCTGGTATTTGTGTTTGTTGTGAGGGCATTTCTTTCTTCCTGGATGACAGGCAGCCATGAGCTTTTGGAGTCTCGGAGGATGCGTTGTGATGAGTTTGAGCCAGTTCTGCCGATCTGTTGCTGCTGTGAGTGCTACAGTTTGGGCACAGGCTTGTGACTGGTGTGTGGCATGTGGGACGTGAAGGGACATCAGCTTGAGGTTTCTGAGAAGAATTCATGGGCTAGTTTTACACGCTGAAGGAGAGAGGGCTAACTTTCTTCTGCTTGTGGGAACCACCAAGAAAGTGTGGCGTTTGCAGCAATGGTGACAACTTGGAACAAACTCACAACCAGGAGCTGAAGAGCTGAAGAGGGCAGGGTGACAAGATAGAGCCTGGGTCCCAGACGACATAATGAAAGCTGACTTAGCCAACCAAGCTTTGTCCTATTACTGGAGATTCTTTTTTCCTATGGTGTGAGGTAGTGATGTAATGTTGGTGTTCTTCTTCAGGATGCACAGATAACCTTTCTGAATGTATGGTCATGGATGGAATCCACTGCTCACCAGTATATTCTCTAGTAGGGCACTACTGCTTCTTGATAGATATCTTCTTAGAAAATGGCCAAAATTTAAAGCTGGGTTTGGGGGAGCATGTCTGTAGGTATGCCCCTGTGAGCACTCTGTCTCAAAAGTAAAAAGGTGAAGACTAAGATAAGTAACGATTTCAAGGGCCACAATTAGACAACTAGAGGGCTCTCTGATGTCCAACGAGGAATTTAAGGTAACTCGAAAGTCTTGGACGGAGATCCCGACCCTATGACAAGCAATCAGCCTGAAAGAAACACTGACCGGTGAGGTCTATCACCTAATGGGGGAATCATTGTCATATGAACACTGTGGCACATTGTACATATCCAGACTTTGATGGTGATGCTTCTTGCTTGCAGGTGACTCACTGGAATAGCACATTGCTCTACTGAATACAGTTGGCCTTTGTCACATAGTGCTATCTGCAAACCTAAAAACAGAAAAGGTACAAAATGAGGTCAGAGGAATTTTTCGGCTTCATTATCATCAATGGCTTCGCCATCACAGACGTAGCCTTTGGCAGCTAAAACCTCACCATGCAGCTCAGAGCTGTGATCTTCCATCGGCTCTATCCCAAGGAAAGATGCTAAGTAGGAATGTTGAAAGAAAAAATTCAGAGTAAAAAATTTGTCAGGCTCTTGCGCTGGCTGATTTTGAGCTCTAGACGTCCTACGTCTGAAGGTAGCTGGTACCTCAAACCCTTGAAATAAACCCACTTGAGATAGGAGCTCCCTGCCAAATCCAAGCCAAACATGCAAATCAGAAACAGAAACATAAAAGTCCACAGATTGTTCAACGAGACCTTCAATAAATGGAATTAGCATACGCTAGAGAAGACACAGTGCATACATAGAACAGCAAGTGTTTAAGAACATGAAAAGACTACACACCTCTAAGTGAAAAAGAAAAACGGGGGAAAGACACAGGTATTTAGTAGAAGAGAAAGCACCAGAACTCAGCTTGTGGATTCCTCTGCTGGGCGGGCACCATGGGCGTCAGGGAAGTTCAGGTCAAGACTAACCCTTCTCGACCATTTAGCTGGAAAATGAATCCTTCTTACATGTAACCAGATTTAGGTTATACTCATAGCGGAAGCATAGAACACTTACCCAAACGCTGACTGTGCTTGTGTAATCTTCTCTCCAACAGTCTGAGTGGTGGCCTGTCCTCAGAATCTTACTATAAAGAGGACCAGTGTTGATGAAAATATTTGAGGACACCAAATTCTGATGCTGGAGTTTTGCTTCGCCCCCTTCTTGGATGTATTCATTGTTGTTTTCTGTGTTGAGTGTCTTGCCTGCATGCATGTATGTTCATCGTGGCTGGGCTCCCTGTCTGAGGAGGTGAGAAGAAAACATCGGATGCCCTGGGACTGGAGTTACAGGTGGTTCTGAGCCACCACGTGGGCTCTGGGAATGGAATCCAGGTCCTCTGCAGGAGCAGCAGCTGCTCTTAACTGCTCAGCTGTCTCTCCAGCCCTGGCATGTCTTTCTCGAAGTTCTTTCTGATGGATTTCCCGTGCAGTTTCTTTTTCAACTGTCAGCCGGCTGACTGCTCCATCTTCCTTCGCCAAAGGCCGTGTATTCGATTTGAGCAGCTCTCCACGGTCACTTTCTGGACTCCTGACTTCTGCCAAGGAGTCCGGAAAGTGACTTGGGATCGTGTCCATGTTCCTGCATATTGGAATGACGGGGTGATGTGGAGCTTTTGCAGCTTCACGGTGAGTCTGACCACGGGTTTGCCTTAGACTTGCTGAGACTAGGGGTGGAAGACTCTGCTGGCATGGTCCAGAGTTGTTTAGATCAGGCTATGCCCTATTCCAGGTAACCCCGGATTGTACACAGCAGCAGTTTTCTGGGTGGTGCCCTGCCCTGGGACACTCAGCTTTACAAACAATCTTTGACTCATTTTGAGGGCAGAGGGTGACTGCAGCTCCTGGGTAGACCTAGGCCATCTGTCAGGCTGCACCATCCAGCGCAGATACAATACAATTTTAACATGCCTATGTGCCCCACAGTGTCAATTCACCCCCAATAAATGCATAAGGTGGCTCCTTTGGGTATATTAAAATTTTATTGGAAAGACAGGCCCAAGAACTGGTAACCAGATATACCTGAACCCCATAAAGCGATGTGTGTGATGGCCTCTTCCACCCTTTGGGGTTCTGTGACTCCACTCAGCTGACCCAGGACAATCCACTGTAACATCAGCTGGCCAGAAACGTGGATCCCTTCATGCTTGTGACCCCTGGGCTTGCACGGCAGTGGATTCCCTTGACAAAGGATCCTATCATATAGGAACACACACAGGGCAGACACATTTCTGAGTGCACATTTCCGAGCATGCTCAGAGCTCAAGGTCATTAAACATGTGCTCCAAAGGGACAGACAGGAGACACAGATCCTGCTGCCTGGATCAGGTGTTATCAGCATGACCGCAATTCCCACAGGTGCCCAGGTCTCCTAAAAGAGTCACAGCGACTGCGACCTTGTCTGAATTTTTTCTAGGTTTCTCCAAAGAGTGTTAGCTGAGACAGAGAGAATGACTGGGAAGGTGTGTCCACAGTCTCTGAAAGAGGCAGCAACTTTCTCCCTGCACGTGTAGGAGTTTGTCCCTAACAGTACCCGTCTTGCTCTGTGGCTAACAATTCCATTCTGTGGCTTCTTTTGTTTTCCTTTTTTTTCTCTCTCCCCTCTCTTTCTTTATGGAAGGTTTTGCTACACGATCCAGACTGGCCTTGAACTCATGATCGTCATACCTTAGCCGCTGGAAAGCTGGGATTACAGGTGTTCACCATGGCACTCAGCTGTTCTTTGACTTTAATGGGACGGCTGGGGGAGGATGTCTCCTCCCTTCTGCTGTTGTTGGGCCATAAGCAGAGCGTAAGCTGAGACTTCCGGTCATCTCTGCTGGGCTTCAGAATAGAGCCCATGCAGAGATGGCGGTGTGCTGTTGTAGAGGAATATGGCCTCGACAATTTTTCAAGAAAGGCTTACACTTTATTTGTAAATATGTAGATGCCTTGTGTGTCTGGGTGTGGATTTGTGCACATGATTGCAAAGCTGTTAGAGGCCAGGGGAGAGACACTGATCTCCAGGAGCCAGAGTAGCTGGTAGTTCTGATCCCCCCTAAGTGGGTGTTGGGAATTGAACTCATGTCCTCTGGAGGAGCAAATAAGTGCTTTTCACTGCTGAGCTATCTTTTCTTTTCTTTTTCTTTTTTTTTTTTTTGAGCTATCTTTTCAACCCCTCCACCTTTTCTGAAAAACGGTTTTGAGACTTTTTTTTTTTTTTGAGAGGTTTTAAAATTTTCCTGGTCCTTACATAAGTTGTTTGAGTTGGATTTACTTTCTTTTTCCACAGAGAAGGCCAGTGAACTACCATGACGGCAGACTTGTGACCGGAGCTGGGTTTGTTAGCTCTCATGCACCTTACCCTTCAGTACATGTGGGCCCTGCAGCAATCACGTTCAGTGTTAGCCATTCCGGAGTTGACGGGCTGGTGAGAGGCGATGTGAGAATTTGACACCTATACTGACAGAACTCTGTCTACAACGACAGAGCTTGCTAACTGTGCAGGCATCTGACCCCTGGGCCAATCAGTGTGCTGTACAGGACTTTGAAAATAAAATCTCACGCAAGAAGGTGACTGGGGACCAGACCTGCCTGGCTGGGAAGTGTGGGCTGTTGAGGAAGATTGGAAGAGTTGTGACGTGGGTTCCACTCAGCGGTTGAGTCACGCTGTGGGGTGTGCAAGGAGGATGTGAGTTGGCACTCTTACTTTCCTCTGTCCTTTGTCACATTCTGTGCTACTGCACTGGGCACACAGCAGTTCAAGGGTGCTGCCGGGTGCTTGTAGGTTTGGAGAAGAACAACAGCTTTGACTGACACAGATCACAGGCTTCCGACCTGCAAAGTGCTGCAGAGGAAAGTGGCTGGAACTAGAGTAAACGTGTCAGCCAGGTTAGGCTAGGTTTCATCGCAACAATGACAAAATCGCCAAATCCCAGTGGCTTTTAACCACAAGTTGTTTTCCACCTACACCGTATGTTCTGCTCAGTGGGGGGGGGGAGGGGCACTGGAATGGTACCCAGATTATAGAGTGAGCTACCATCTCCAGAGTGTTCATCAGCATCCCAGGTGGAGAAGTGCAATTGAAGGACAGGTGCCACTCCTAATGCTTAGGCTAGAGTTAGGCGCCGCCCACCCACCCTCTGGGGGACATGGAGTATGGTGCTCTCTGTGTGTTGGAAGGAGGAGCTGGTGGTTGGAACTCAGTTTCATGAGTAGGTAGGTGAGTTGTGACATCATTGCCTTTGACAGAGGGCAGAAAAAACATATAAAAGACAAAAGGGACATCAATTGTAGGGCTGTGGGGAATTGCTGGGGGCGGAACGGACAGGCCTCAGAGCTCCGTGAGCGTGTCGTGTGGTGTGCTGTGTGACACCTAGCTTACCTGTGTTTGCATGGAGCGCTTGGGCTCAGCCCTTGGACACGACGGTCAGGGTGCTCAGGAGGTTATGAACCTGCGAGCAAGAGGGCGGTGGCAGAAGGCTCCTGGACGTGGAGGAGGGAGGGAGGGCCCTCCCCTCCCAAAAGAATCAGCTCCATTCCGGGGCTCATCATCAGTACCAACAGCTGCTCAGCAGGAGTCCTAACCCCTTCCCGCCTCCGTGCCATGCAGACTCAGGCTTTGACGCACCCCTGGCAGAGTGAGTCCAGGGATCCCTGAGGGAGGACCTCACCCCAGCTGAATGCAGCGGGCGACTTCCTGAGGAGGCAGGCGTGGGGATGGTTGCTTAGGTGGAGGTGTTCACAGCAGCAGGACCTCACCACCAACGCCTTATGTCAGTCAGCCTGAGCTTCATAGCCTCAGTCATTTCCAGTGCCACTCAGGGGCTAGCCGAGGCTGCCATAACAACATGGCAGAAGCCAGGCCCCTTAGAAACAGCAGGAGCCTTAGTTTTCACAGACAGGAGGACGGAAGCACAGGACCAAGGAGCTGACACACCCAGTGAATGGGGAGGACCGGCTTTCTGCCACAGATGAGGAGGTGGTTTGTATGACTGCTGACTGGACAGGATCTGGGGTCACCTTGGAACAAAGCTCTGAGCATGTCTGTGATGGAGTTTGTAGCTTGGGTTAATAGAGATGAGAAGACCGGAAAGAGGTGGCGTCGTTCCATGGGCTGGGATCCTTTACTGTATAAAAAGGAGGAGATGAGGTAGGAACCGGCATCCATCTCTCTCTCTCTCTGATTGCTGACTGTGGGTGAAATGTGACCTTCGCCCCCAAACTCCTGTTGCCAGGCAGGACTGTAGCTTTAAATTGTGAGCCCAAACAAACCCTTTTCTTTCTTAAACTGCTGTCATCAGCTAGTCTGTCACAGAGAAGAGACGAACACAGATGACTTCTCACTCAGAAGGGACAACTAGCTTTCTAGGTCTCTCTATATGGACAGAAACCCTAATTATGAGGGCCTTCTGACGGCTCTACCTCTCAACAGCAGGTTGGTAGTTCCTGCCCCTTTCTATTGCAGCTCTATTGGGATCATCAGCATCTCATCTTCTGCGACTTCCTAGCTCCATGAGGAGAAAGCGTGTTCTTGTACTGCCGGCAAGCACAGGACTCAACCCAGGACTCTGCCTGGCGTGGGCTCTGCACACACACCTCTCCTAACAAGGCACCTAGCAACCCAGGACCCTCACTTGCATCAAGCCGCGTGCACGTACCATTTCAAACACAGGCTAAGTATGCCCTTCCTTAGCTTCTGTGGTCAGTCTCTCTATCTTCAAACATATGCTAGGGTATATCCTGGTACAGGAGGCAAGAGGCTTGATCTGGCTTGAGCTTGTTTTGGATACATGTGCTACACGGCAAACTCTGTCCTTTGAGTAAACATTTAGGGAGGAAAATCCCGATTTACCATTTTATGCCTCTACTTAATTAGGCATATGTATGATTAAAAGCAGAGGCATCATGGGAAGGGCTCTGACTACAGAAGGGAGTTCCTGAAGCTTGTTAGGAAAGGTCACACTTAGTTCCTGTTTGAGGTGGTTTGAAATGCAGTGAGTAAAAAGGCTCACATAGTTCAAGCCTGTCAATCAAAACAGAGAACTGACCACCTAATGCCCTTTATCGATCAACTCTTCCTCCTGGTCACCACAATGGAACAACCCAAACAGGAACTTGCTGTTTGCAGCGCATCCATTCTCTACCATGCCTTTGCTTCTGAATAAAGGTTCCTTGGGATTTAGCATTTGGTGTGTGCTTCCTCAATGCTCTGAACAAGACAGCAAGAATCTGAAAACACCCATCCAGACAGCATCCATTGGTAACGCGTAGCCTGAATCTTCTTAAATTTTAGATTTTATATGTATATGTGTTTACCCCCATGCATGTCAGGGCAGTAATTGCATGCTGTGTGTCATGTGAGGCACAGCTCTCCTCTGCCTCATGCTCCCAGCACCGTGCCTTATATCCACATACACGATAAAGCAGCTGTGGACCAGACTCTATGAAACCATGAGCTAAAACAAATCCTCAACAAAAGCAAAGCAGGGTGATGCCTGCAAGGATAGCCATGCATTCCATGACTGGAAGGGTCCTGTGCTCATGTGGCCCCTGTGCAAATATCATGGTAGGTGGTTCAGGCTACTCCCTGGGTGGAGATTCTTGACGTGGTCAACACCCTTGGTAGACAGCAGGAGGAGGCTGCTGCCAGGGCAATATGGCATGCTGTGTGACAGTCAGCTTTCTTCAGAAGGAGGTGTACATTCCAAAATGGTTGAAAATACAGTACAAAAAAAATACTCAAGCTAGGGACACTGGCTTATTGTCCTAATCAAGTATTCTAGACTGCACAGGGCCCTAAGGTGGACTTTTCCATGCCTGTGCCACCCATTAGTAATGCATTGTACTACATCTTACGATGGTTACAATGTTGCTAGGTGACCAGAAAGTTTCAGTTCTATTATCACACAGGGAACGACCCTTCTATGCAGTGGTTTGCTTCTGTAATGCCAGTGAGCTGAGTGGCTGCTCCTGCCTCCTGCTCTCCAAGCTGCTTTGAACTGGCTATGTCCCTTTTGCCACCCAGAATCCAGTGTGTCACAGTGTTTCCTCCATCTCCCGACTCAAGGCTTGAGGAAGGGTCATACGTGACTATAAGACAGAGGGTGGGGTGAAGGAAGAGAATGGGGGGGTGATGGTCTGTGTGTGGCTGGGGAAGGGATGCTCCCACCAGATAGCACTCCCAGATTTCAGACATTGGTGTAACACTGATCACAGTTTTGCCCATGCTGATGTCTGATTGGCCTTACTGTTCACTATTTTTCTTTAGGTTGACTTTCAGTAGAACACATTGCTGGTAGATACATTACCCAGAAATACATTGTCATAGATGGATATAGCATCATCTCCATTAGAGAGAACATAATAATTATTAAAATAGAGTCACTTGAAATGTTCTCATGTTTATACATACCGGGAAACAGTTTTCAAACTTTAACGCATGTGCAAATTACCCGAAGATCTTGTTAAAATGTAAATTCTAATTCAGTCCTGTCAGCATGGTCTCAAATCTTTTTATCTTTAAGCCACAAATGATAATTCAGCAGACAGAACCACACCCTCATGGGACCTTGAGAATGTTCATTCCACCCCCAGTCTCCCAGCCCCTATGGCAATACCTCTTTCTGTGACAGATAAGGCCAGGACATGCCACCCATCTTATGAGTGCCAGTCACCAAGTATGTCCAGTCCCCACTTTCTTCTGACCCCAAGGTCGTGGACTTCTTGCTCTCTTTCTGGTCGGATGGGTCCTGGCTGGCCCACGGGGTGGGGGTCGCATGTGACATTTAATTGCTCTCCTCTCCTCTGGGAGGCCTCCCAGCCACTGGAGGGATGGTGAGTTCTCTCTCAGCCTGGGTACCAGTGCGCTGTCCACCTGCAAGGATTGGCAAAGCCTTCTCATTAGAAACACCGCAGGACTAGATCCTGACAGCGGGCTGGGCTGGGCCCTGTGCTCCAGCCTCACACGCCTCCACCACCTTGGGTGACAGTGTGATGGTTCTCACTGAGGGCTGGCACCATGCTCCTGCACTTCCAAGCCTCCAGAGTTCTGAGAAATGTTTTTTTTTTTTCTTTATAAATTACCTATTCTGTGCTATGTTGCTGTAAGAGAAAAAAAAGAAAAAGGCACGGTCACAGTGTCAGGTGATAGACAAGCAGCCACGGGACTGAGCAAGCTGGTGAGAGAATTGCTGGCTGTCAGTTTCCTGGGAATATCAGTCACCAGTGGCATGCTTGGGAGCTCAGGGCAGGGTCAGTTCAGTACCTTTGAGCGACAAGAGGGTAAGCGGCTAAGGAGCCAGGGTTTATAGGAAAGACCAGAAACCTATCCAGCACGATGCTGAAGGAGTTGTGAAGAAGAAAGCCAAGCTTTGTCCACGGTGCTGGGCAGGGGCACTGAGACCCAGAAGCTGATTGGTCGGGAGGGATGTGGGAAATACCAGGACGGTTAGCATCATCATGCTCTGAGGACTTTGAGAGTGACACCAAATAGTACCAGCTCCCAGGAGGGAAGGAAGGGCTTGTGCTGGGAGGTAAGTCAGTTTACACGAGAGAAATCACAGCCTCTTGTCAATTGGTGCACAACAAACAGGAAATCTTTTGAGTAAAAAGAACACCCCATGAAGTGACCAGTGCCAGTGAACATAGGAGAACACGCTCAGCCTCATCGGCTGTGACAGAAAGGACAGGCAGGTGTTGCGCTGTGGTTAGGTGGAGTTCTTCAGTTTGGGTGGGTCCTCCTGAGATCTGCGGCTTGTCATTTCCCACTAGACGTGAACCCGGGGGATACAGATGGATGTTCTTACAGCCATCTTGCTACCGTGATGGTCCTGCTTGTCTGAGAATGGAGCCGTGGCGGAGGAAGGAGGGAGAACACAGACCCAAACACCACTGGTATCCCCAGTCCAGCTGTGCCTCAGGCTGGGTGTTCAGCTGTGTGATGGTTCTCCTGGGTTGTTGACTAGATCCAGAAGCGTCTAGGGCTTTGAGCACAACTCTGGGCATTGTCTCTGAGGCATTTTCAGAGAAGATTAGAGACAAGAGCCACCTTGAATGAGAGGGTCACCACCCCACAGGCAAAGAGCCTGGATGGAGTAAAAGGGATAAAGGAGAGATCCAACCAACATGGGCATTCTCCTTCTCCCTGCTTCCTGCCCATAGGAAATCTCCCTGCCAGAGTGGACTGAAACCTGAGGCCACATGCTAATGTAAACCCTTTCTTTTTAAACATTCTCCCGCCCCCTCAGGCATTTGTCACAACCATTAGAAACTGACTCATCTAGTTTGGATCAGATTATTTTCTTAATAGTTGATAGTAATTCTGGCCAACCCAAGCATAGCGACAGAGGGAAAAGGGCTCCTGCCACCTGTGGTTTATTGAGAATGCACACGCCTTCTGTGTATTTATTTAAATTTCACAAGCCTCACCAAGAGGCTTTTATTTTATGGAGAAGGAACCTGTGGTGTATGCAGCGACAAAGCTTGGTGAAGATGCTGCAGCCGCTTTGGGCCTGAGACCATGTGGTCAAACATGGCTTCGGCAGCAGCAGTTTCGGGCCCAGGACATGAAGTGCAGACACTTTCTTTGCAGTTGGGCCACACAGGCTGTACATAAGCAGAGAGGTCCAGGATGTTAGCTCAGTGAAAGAAACCACCGTGAGGGCCTGTGGAGAGGTTTCAGAGGGTAAGAGTGCCTCTATGCAAGTATGAGGACGAGTTCAGATCCCCAGTGCTCAAGGACGAAAGTGGGCATGCATGGCTGTGGGAACTTGTAACCCCATCATTGCTGAGGATGGAGACAGGCCGTTCCTGGGGGCCTGCTGGCTGCCAACCCAGATGAAACCCTGCTAGAGAGACCCTGTCTGAAGGGATGTGCACACACACACACACACACACACACCCCAAACTATAAAAAAAAAACAAGCCACAAGATGTTCTCATGTTTGTCCCTATGTGTTTAGAATGATGAGGCTGATTTTCCATCCTGCAGTGCAATGACATGGGATTAATCTGGAAATTAAATGTTTGATGCTGGGAATGAATAAATTGTTCTCTTCTACCAGGCCATTCTGCCAACTCACTTGGGAGTGGGAGAAACAGGATGCCCGCTCAGTGGGGTTCTGCAAGGGGCTGTCTTCTACTATGACCACACAGAGCACACGTGACGGCGCCCCCCCATCCCCCAGGGGGATGCTGTTTACTGCCCGTGACTCCAGAGGAAGAAAAGTAGGCCCCTGCCTCATGCATCTCTCTTACCCGTCCGTGCATCACATATTTGACATTTTACACAAGGAGGAGTATCTGTGGCAGGTAGAACTGAGGCTACCCCTTCTAGGACGGCCATAGTCCCCCACATTTGTGGGTAGGGTTTGGACATCAAGTGTGTTCCCCGTTCACAAGTTCACAAAGTGCTTGTACCAAATCCCTGCAGGAAAATGTAAGATCATCTATGTTACAGTAATCCCGAATCTTTTGTGCCTGAAGCAACAATTGTTGCTTCTGTCCCAGAAGGGACAGTTCTGCCTCCTTCACCTCCTGGTTGCTGTTGGTGGACATCTCTGTGGGGCTGTGGTTCAGGCTGCGTGCTGCACACTGTGTGAGCGGATACCATGATGCATACAGACTTAAGCGGCCATTTCAAATGTGGAGACACACTGGGACATGACCCTTCAGGAAAGGGGTCACAGGTCTGCTTCCCTTCTGCAGAGTTCATCGCTGTGTGTAACTCAGTATTAATTTGTATTAGGGGAAAACACAACCCTTTAGGAAACAATTCACTTCGTTAGATTATCATTTAATTTACACTTTACACAGACAAAACTAACAACTCATGTTGCTTGGAGGGTAGTTGGCAACATTTATTCTCAAAATATTTTAGCCCAGGGATGGGACACTGAGACAGCATGGCTTTCCCTGAGAATCTGGAATTAGGTAGAGCTTGAATCCAATGGCTTTCCTGTCCTCTGCTGAGCCAAGGGGTTTATGTCCTAACATTTCCCAGCTTTTATCTTGAGCCCATCATACCTTGTATATACTGTTTTTTTTCTATACATACACACTTAAGATACATTTTAATTTATAAATTAGGCAGTCAGTAGGATACTAGTATCAGATAATAAGATAGAACAATTACAACACACTGTGATAAAAATCATATGTGATGTAGCATTTTGCCACACTTATTTCAGCCTTCTTGTGCTGGTGTGAGATGACTCAGTGCCAATGTGATGAGGCAAATGACGTAGGTTTTGTGACAGAGAGTTGTTCTGCCACCTGAGGATTACTGCAATGCTGTGAGAGTGTGTCTGCAACCCCAGACAGCTGTCAAGCATAGACTTCAGGATGATTCGTGTCCAGTGGGAGAGAACACGACAGTTTGAGACGTCACTGTATTACTCAGAATAGAACAATGAAAGACCTGTGAGTTCTTTGTTTTTGGAATTTTCCACTTAGTATTTCAGACTTCGGATGACTTCAGGTAACCAAAAAGGTGGAAAATGAAACCATGAATAAGAGACGTTCTGGTTACTTTTCTGTTGCTGTGACAAAACTCCATGACCAATGTAACCTGTAAAAGAAACAGTTTAATCTAGAGCTAGATCGGAGGGTTAGAGTCCATGATGGCAGGCCAAAGGCATGACAGCAGGAGCAGCTGAGAGCTCACATCTGGATTTGAAAGTTGGAGGGATGGAAGGAGACAGAGAGAGAGAGAGAGAGAGAGAAAGAGAGAGAGAGGGGCAGACAATTGGGACTTGCCTGAGTCTTTTGAAACCTCAAAGCCTGCCCCAGTGACACAGCCCAGTGGCATTCCACCTCCAACAAGGCTACGCCTCCTAACTCTTTTCAAACAGTTCCACTAACCGAGACCCAGGTATTCAAACATATGAGCCTCTGGGGGACATTTTCACTCAAATCACCACAAAGACTTTGGACAAAATACTCTGCACCACTGAGCCTTCACCTCTGTGCTCCATGAATGTCACATCTCCGTGAAAGGGGGAAGAAAGAGTTTAAATATCCGGAACGTCCCATCAAGTGACAGCTGTTTATTCACTACCAGTCCCATGGTTTTCTTGAGGTTCCCCACAGGAACTGAAACAGCAGCTGCAGGTTGGAGGTAGAGGAGTAGGAGATGAAGCAAGTGGTACCTCGGTGTGCTGGTGTTTGGCAAAGCTGTTTATAAAAACTGCACACCAGATAAGTGTGCTGTAAGCCGGGTACTGAGCCATTGAAAGCATGACTTTATTTTCATGCCTTCAGGGGCTTTATTCCAGGGCACGGCCTTGACCCAGATGAGACAGGACTTCTCTGGAAAAGCAAAGATTTAAGGCAGAAGCCAGAGTGCTGCTAGCACCGGAGAGGAGATGGAAGAGCAGAAGGAAGGAGAGCGGAGGTGCCACCTTTGGGACATGACACTAAGAGAAAGGTATCTTGGGCGTGAGATTAGTGCAAAAGGCAATGAGGGCTGGACAAGAAAGGCCACATACAAATAGTTGAAATATTGCTCATTTCTATTATATCATGAAAAAAAATGGCAGTGACCAGAGCTGCCTGGATTAGGGAAAAAGGCTGTAATTCCATCTTTGGGGCTTCTGGTGAGTTGAGCTGTGGGTCTGTGGTTTATGATGTCACCAGAACCCCCAGCTGGAATTACAGCCTTCTAATTTACGACTGGATACGTGGGGAGATGAGGGTCCTTCTTGCCACTCTGGAACGTGGCAAGGACCAAGGCCGAGTTGTGCTTGGAGGTCACTAGAGGTGTCCTCTCTCCTTGTAATGGGTCATCGGTTTTGGTGAAACCATTTCTCTTTCTCTGACCTCTGAACTCTTTCTCCCCGGTTCCCAATCTGCTCTCCTCATCTCCCCAAGTTGCATAGCTTGAATTTTCTCTTGACTTATTTTATAAGTTAGCCGGATTCCTCCGGCCTTCAGGCTGATTTAGCTCATGTGCAAGCCTTTTTATCTCAGACCTTCAACCTCTGACTTTTGAAGAGAAACCCCACCGGCCGCTGGATGTCCGCTGTCTGTTCTACCCAGCCTTGCCTTCTGCATCCCTCACGCTGGTGGAGGTTAGGCTGTGGCGTGGCTCCTCCAGCCGTCCAGCCCCA
Source organism: Meriones unguiculatus (assembly GCF_030254825.1). Taxonomy (NCBI): domain Eukaryota; kingdom Metazoa; phylum Chordata; class Mammalia; order Rodentia; family Muridae; genus Meriones; species Meriones unguiculatus. Next base: position 37,801,421 of record NC_083359.1, read on the forward strand.
ACCTACCAACTGCTCCCCGTCTCCCCACACAGCAGCATAACTACACCCCGGCCTTTGGTTACATGGCGTTCTGAGTGTAAACTAGGCTCTGACAGATGACAGGCATCTTCACGCAGCCTCCACCTGCATCTGGATTGGTCCATTCAGACCCTATTCCTGCACTCTGATTCTGCCCTCCTGGGTCTTACCCCCTCCTTGGGGGGGGCAGTGGACGCCACCATCACTGCCAAGAGGTTCAACCCGCAAACCTGGAATGTCCTGCCTGCTTCCTGTCTTTCCCAGTCCAGTGTCCTGTCCACCACTGGGTTCTACCCATTCTACCTTCAAAACAGCTCTTTTTTTTTAAATGGGGATTTGTTTACCTGTGGCCAACAGGGGTCTGAGGCTACCCAGTGAGAAGTCTCAGAAATAGACAATTCGTTCACTTCTTTGATGGTAAATTGTTAGGATAGTGCTGTTGTGTTATTTGTTCTCACTGAACCCAATTTAAAAATGAAGCCTTAGTTTAGGTGTGTTTGTAAGTCTTGGGAAAACAGTCCAGGTGTATTTAGCTATGATTTCAGGCAGCACCTGGGAGCTGTGGAATGAATTTCTCAGGGATAACATGAGACTCCTGGATTCTATTTCGGACACCCCCCTTTGCTCTAGTTCAGCTAGAACCCTTTAACTCCCTCAACTCTTAACCTTTGTAGTAACATCTCACTGATGCCTCCACTCTTCCCTGTCTCCTCAATCGAAGGGTTCTCAAGATGGAGATCCTGGATTAGAGGCAGCCAGCAAGCATTCAGCCTCGTGACTTGTTAGGAAGGCAGATTCTCGAAGCTCCTGAGAGCATTGCACTTCTGGGGGACCCAGTACTTCATGAGCCAAACGCTTGCCTGTGAGAGCTTTGCCAGTTCGTCCTGCTCTCGGGCAGAATCATGGCATTTTGTGCACCTTTTTTAAAAACCTTCCGTTTACAGAAAAAGGAAGCAAGGTATTCTCTTAGAGATGTCTCTCCACAGCAATAGAACAGTAACTAAGGCAGGCTCTCGGGGTCCCTTTTAAGAAGCTTTTATTTTTGTGTTTGTGTTTGTGTGTGTGTGTGCCTGTGTCTGTCTCTCTCTGTGTGTGTGCCTGTGTCTATGTGTGCACCACATGCGTGAAGTGCTTGTGGAGGCCAGAAGAGGGCATCAGTTTTCTGGAACTGATGGTGGTTGCGAGCTGTTTGGGTGCTGGGTGCTGGGTGCTGGGTGCTGGGTGCTGAGAGCTGAACCCCGGTCTTCTGCAAGAGCACTGAGTGCTCTTAACTACTGAATCCCTTAGGTCTCTTTTACAAAGGTCCCAATCCCACTTATGAGTATTCCTGACTCGTGACCTAGTCACCCCAAAGTCCCTATTCCCTGGTGCCATCTCATAGAGGGTTAGGAGGGCAAAGTGCTTCATTGTAGTCAATTTCTTTAATGCTCTTGTTTGAGATCCTGGGGGTGTGTGGAGAACTGGGCCCTATCCATCTTGTGATCTGTGCTGGTGAAGGAGGGAGCTCCATGGGGGTCTAAGCACACCCAGGGCATGGGTGTGGGCAGCTCTCAGGGACGGTCCAAAGGCTGCCCATTGCTGTGGGCAGGCTCTGTCTCAGAGTCACAGGGAGAGAGTAACATCCATGCTCTCATGTGAGGGAGAGCATGAATAGATGGGTCCAAGCTCAAGCTCAGGGTCACAGGCGATGTCAGTACCACGTGGGAAGCACACAGGAAAGGCACGAGGTGTGGGCAGCTCCTTCAGAGCTTGTGAGCTAGCCTGCTCTCCTTCTGGCTGTTGTTCAGAGATCCTTGAACAGTGCCACAAGCAGGAACTGAGCAGAGTCTCCTCCGTCGTTGCTTTCCAGAGGGCGTGAGTGTGTGCATAGTGGCAAGGACACTCCAAGGACAAAGGCTGGTCCCCAAAGCACTAAAGATGGCAGTGACCTGTTATATGGCCCCCGTCGCACTGTGCTGCCTGTGCCTTAGAGGGGCAGACGCAGACCTGCTCAGAGATGGGTCTCTTGGTTAATTCCAGGTCTCACCAAGTTGACAGCCGAGATTAATTGCCACGGAGAGTCGGCTTCAGCAGAAGAGGGAAGAAAAAAACCCAGACCAGGGTAGAGAGGACGGAGACCTGACCAGAGCAGCTAGGGGAGCAGTTCTTGAGCCACAGGGCTCCTGAATCAGATCTCCTGCACCTCAGGCATATGCGGTGGCATTCATAATTGTAGCAAAGTTACAGAGGTGAAGTAGCAACGAAAATAATGTTATGGTCCTGGGCGGGGGGGGGGGAGGGGTGTCGCCACAGCGTGAAGAGCTGGATTCCAAGGTCACGGCATTAGGAACCACTGAGTTAGGGTGTGTCTGGGTAGAATGGGAGAGCTGCTTGGAAATGCCCCGGCATATGGGAATTAACAGGCATCGGTGGTGTCCCCTAACCTGTCCTTCCTCCAAGGGAAATTAGGCCAGCAGGAAATTTTAAGGTCACTTTCAGAACTATTAATTAATTAATCAACTTTATTTATTTATTTATGTGTGTGTGTTGGGTTATGTATATGTCATGGCACTCGTGACTTCTCCCACTTTGTTCATTAAGATGTGAGTTGCTACAACTGGCTTTATGTGATTTCTGGGATCCAAACAGATCCTCTTGCTTTGTGTGATGAGAATTTTTCCTCACGGAGCCATCTTCACAGGCCCAGAATTAAAAAAAAAATTAATTGATACTAAAACTTACGTAGTGAGGTACTATGTGATACTTCAGAAAGGCAAAGGAAGGCGGGGGAGACTTGACAGTGACCTCAGTGACCTCAGTGACCTCAGTGACCTTGCCTTGCCTTGATTGACAGTGCCTCTCTGGCCCCCTCGGGCGAGGAAAGCAAGCTGTACGCTGACATTTCCACCAAGTCTGTTCTCACTGTGCCCTGGCAGTACACGAGAGAAACACTCTCTTATTTTGGGTTTCCTCATGTTCTCTCAGGAAACATTTCTAAAATAGTCTCTGTGGCTCTAGGGCTTGGGGTCCTCTTTCAAAAGTGTGTGGTAGGGTGTGACAGAGTCAAATAAGCTCGGGGTGTGCTGCAAGCTGGTCATTGTACCATTGGCTATTCACAGTGTCTGCTGGCCGACCAAGGTTCGCTAAGTGCAGCAGCGAGAGCTTCCTGATTAGTTGCAGCTCAGTGTGTGTGTTTCCCAAACATTTTGGACCACAGAACAGTATCACAGGACCCCGTGGCTACCTTCTGGCTGAGAGCTGATAGCACACCGTTCAGTTTGCCTGTTTTTGAAAGTGTGTGTTGCCATGGCCACCTCTTTACCTGTTTGGCACTGGCTGAGCTCTGCACAGCGACTTCAGTCATACTGGCTTGTGACCGACAATGTTAAGTGAACCTGGGGATCACAGCGTACCCACCTGGTGCTCCAGGCTTCCCCCAGCTAGCTCGCTGGATTTTCAGCAGGTGTTTGCTAGGCATGGATGTTCAGATGTTGCGAGAGGCACAGTAAGGACAGAACCTCCCTTCAAACATCCCCAGGCTCACCAGGGAAGAGAAAGAGAGACGACATTCAGGAATAGACCCTGGGGCAGCCTGAGGGGTGTGGCTCTCTAAACAGCATTGCCTCAGCCCACACCAGTACGGCTGTCACCTGAGTTCGGTCCTCTAGGTGCCCTTTTTGGCAGGCAGGGGCCACTGAATCCCAGAGGTTTTCGTCACCTGCTGTCACACCTGTGAGGATTCTCGGTAGCCCTGTTTGGTGAGGGCCAGGGTCTCTCCAGATTCCTAGGCTGCCATTTCTAAAACATTCCCCAGGCTCAGCTGCTGTCCGATGCTGTTAGGTATTAGAAGGGGCTAATTATTGAAAAGTATTTGCTGTCTTTTTTTTTTTTTTAATACCTTTTTGGTTGGACCACAAGGTAACAGGCTTCCACAAGGCTTTTGTATACACACCTCCCTCTCTCTCCCATCGTCCCACTCCTCTCATTCAGGGGCTCCCAAGAGGAAACAAACAGACAGGAATGTTGGGAAGGAATTTGTGAGGAGGAAAGCATGTTGGCAGGGGTGGGAAGGAGATGAGAAAGGGAGGGAGCAAAGGTAGTTGGGATGTGTTATGTACATGTCTGAAATTGTCAAAGAACACATTTAATTCACTTAGAGAAGAACATTCTTGTCTCCAGAAGCCTGAGCTTGGGCATATTGCTGCTGAGGGCTGACAGAAGGGCAACTTTACCTTCAAATGTTTTCTTTTTGCGAGGCAGAGTCTTACATTAGCAGAAGCTGGCCGAACCCAAGCAATCCCCTCACCTCAGCCTTCAGAATATTAAAAAAGTTATTTTTAATTACATAATTCATATATATATATATATATATACATTTACAAAAAATTACTCAGTAACTATCGTCCTAATTTCCTGTTCTCTAAAAAGCTAAGACACAGGGTCAGACGTTTATTTCTCTAGGGCTTTAGAAATTTTTTATTTATATGCAAATTCTGTGGTACAGGTGATGTCACCTGCAATGGTTATCTATAGTCTTTTCTTTCTTTCCCTCCAGTTGTGTCTCTAGGGATCTTTTCATGCCAGTCGCTGCACATAACTCTTTCATTCTTTCCTCTGGATTGTTTATTTTCTGTGGCTCTAAGGACTGAGTCCAGACTCCTGTGCTAAGCACTTGCTCTACCAGTGAGCAGCCCTACTACCTCTACTTTTTTTTTTTTTTTCTGAGACAGAGTTCCTCTGTGCAGCCCTGGCTGTCCTGGAACTCACTCTGTAGACCAGGCTGTCCTAAACTCAGAGATCTACCTGCCTCTGCATCCTGACCACTGGGGTTAAAGACGTGTGCCACCACCACCCCCTGTTCACAGCATTCAACAAGTATGCAGACACCTATCCTGGTTAGTTTTCTTGCCGGCACTTGGGAAGAGGAAATCTTAACTGAAGAACTGCCAAGATCATCTTACCCAGGGTCCTCCTCCTTGCTTAGCTTCTTTAGGGGTACAGATTTTAGTATGATTATCCCATATTATATGTCTAATATCCACTTATAAGTGAGTATATACCATGTGTGTCTTTCTGCTTCTGGGATACCTCACTCAAGATGATCTTTTCTAGTTCCCACCATTTACCTGCAAAGTTCATGATTTCCCTGTTTTTAATTGCTGAGTAGTATTCCATTGCGTAAATGTACCACAATTTCTGTATCCATTCCTCGCTTGAGGGACATCTGGGTTGTTTCCAGATTCTGGCTGTTATGAATAAAGCTGCTATGAACATGGTTGAGCAAATGTCCTTGTTGTGTACTTGAGCATCTTTTGGATATATGCCTAGGTGTGGTATTGAGCAGGGGCTGTCTCTGACATGAACTCAGTGGCTATCTCTTTGATCACCTCCCCCTAAGAGGGAAGCAGCCTGACCAGGCCACAGAGGAAGACTATGAATGACAGTCCTGAGGAGACCTGATAGGCTAGGGTCATTTGGAAAGGGAGGAGGACCTTCTGTATTAGTGGACTGGGAAAGGGGCATGGGAGGAGATGAGGGAGGGAGGGCAGGATTGGGAAGAAATGAGGGTGGGGCTACAGCTGGGGTACAAAATGAATAAATTGTAATAAATAAAAATTATATTAAATATTAAACAAACTCTTAAATACACACACACAAAAGAACTGCCGAGATCACACTGGCCCATGCCCATGTCTGTGTGAGACACTGTTTTAGTGGTAACTGATGTGAGAGGGTCTAGCCCCCTGTGGGTGGGTGGGTGGGTGGCATACCTGTGTAGTCCTGGGCTGTATAAAAAAAACTAGCTGAGCATAGCCAGGGAGGTGAGCCTTCTTGGCAGAGTTCCTTCATGGTTTCTGCTTCAAGATCATGCTTGAGTCTCTGCCACTTCTTTCAATTATGACTGTGACCTGGAACTGTAAGCTGGAATCAATCTTTCTTCCCTTAAGTTGTTTTTGGTCATGCCGTTTGTCATATCAACAGATAACAGAATTACTATTTTGCCCTATTTGTTGTCTGGACATATGTGTATATATAAAATGTATATATGCATATGTGTCTACACATAACTTATGAACATAAAAATTAATATTTTTTTGGTCCTTGTGGAGCTCCTGTCCTCTCCAGGTCATACTAGCTCCCCCTTCTTTCATATGATTCCCTGCACTCTGCCCAAGGTTTGGTTATGGGTCTCAGCATCTGCTTTGATACACTGCTAGGTAGAGTCTTTCAGAGGCCCTCCGTGGTAGGCTCCTGTCCTGTTACTTGTTTTATCCTACATCCAATGTCCATCCTATTTGTCTTTTTAAGTGAGGATTGATCATTTTACCCCAGGTCCTCTTTCTTGTTTATGGGAGGAGCAGCCCTGCTAGGCCACAGAGGAGGACTTTGCAGCCAGTCCTGAAGATACCTGATAAACCAGGGTCAGATGAAAGGGAAGGAGGTCCTCCCCTATCAGTGGACTTGGAAAGGGGCAAGGAAGAGATGAAGGAAGAAGGGTGGGATTGGGAGGGAATGAGAGATGGGGATACAGTGTTAATAAACTGTAACTAATATGAAAAAATAAAAGAAAAATGAAACAAATTAATAGTTTTTGAATTGTTTGAAAATGAGGCATATGTTGCATCCCTTCACCCTAAATACTTGAATATTCTCTAAACCATCTGTAGAAGTCAGTAATTCAGAGCTTAGTTTTGATGAACGTTTCTTAGCTAACTTACTATTTGTTTGCCTTTGTGCAGAGTTGAAATTTATAGCTCAGGCTGGCCTGACACTTACTATGTGGCCCTGGTTGGCCTCACATTCATAGCGATCCTCCTGCCCCGGCTTTTCAACTGGTGGGATTACAGCTGCAAGTCACCACATCTGGCTAATCTGCCATTTATAGTTCAATCTGCTATTTATAGTCAATTACTCAAAATAATGGTTTTCATAGCACTTTTCTCCGAAATCCAAGACCCAGTCTAGGATCAAAGATTGTATTTAGTTGTCCTATTTCCTACATCTGTTAATATGTCTTTGTATTTTATGATACTGACATTTTAAAATGCTGTAACTTAATGAAATCAGAACCTTTATTTATTTTTAAAGTGATTTATTTTTATTTTATGTGCATTGGTATTTTGCCTGCATGTGTGTTTGTGTAAAGCTGTCCAATCCCCTGCAGCTGGATTTCACTTACTTAGTAGCCCACAACCTCTTACAACTTCAGTTCTGGGAGATCCAGTGCCCTCTGACCTCTGTTGTCACCAGGCATTTAAACGGTGAGCATACACACACACAGGCAGAGAGCACTCATACCTAAAATATGATAAAACAAAGTAAATCTCAGTTGAGGTGCATTATGCATCCAGAACTCTCTACAGGCAGCGGGTCCTCAGGGCACCGTGTCTGCATGGTCAGTACAGCCACACGCTCCTCAGCGGTGGTGCTAATGTTGATTCCGGTAAAGGTCATGGAGGTGTTGTCTGGTTTGTCTTCTATTAAGACACTATTTCTTTCTTTTGGGGAATACTATCCACTCTGTTGGAAGCCACCAGACACTGCAAACAGCGAGCTCCTCACCAACCCTTTCCTCAGGTTCGGCGCCTATGGACGAGTCTTGCGTAAGCCGATCGTTTGGACAGTTGCTGCAGAGTGATGATTTTTGCACCGATAGCAATTCCTCCAGTGGGTTCGGCAGTGTGCTGTGAGCAGGAGTTCTGTTTCCTCCCCCATGCGTTTGTTTATAGATTTATTACGGACCCATAGGTTCTGGAACATAAATGGGCTACAACGTAAATACAGTTATTTCTTGTTATCTGTGGGAAGGTGGTTCCTGAGATGTCAGCTCCTTCCAACATGGCATGGGATCTGCATTTCCTCCATGCCTGTCCTATACTTCAGGCCATCCCTAGATCACTTATAATACCCGACAATACAGACGTGCTGTATGGATGCTGGCATGCTGCGTGGCTTAGGGAATGGTGACAAGGAAAATCTCTCTCTACACGCTCAGTACACATGCAGCTTTTTTCCCTGAGCGCTTTACCCCTGAGGTCTGCTGTGGGACTCATTCGGGAAAGAGGATACACTCCCTTTTTCATTTTGGTGTTCTCTGTTCTCTGTTTGGCTAATGCAAGTCCCTTCCCTTGTCCCTGTGACACTGCCATAGGTTTTGAGTTTTTCTTTACTTCTGGCATTACAAAATGTTCCAGGCTTATCTTGTACTTCCCTCTCCCAGCCCTGAAGTCAGCCATTCCTCTGAGGAGTCCTGGTTTTGTTTAGTAGGGAACAGTATTGCAGAACAGGATCTGCCTGCTAGGGTGCACATCAGGACTTGGACTCTGGGTTTTTCTGCTCCATCCTTTGTAACTATTACTCTTCTAGGTGTTTGGAAGATTGACTGTATACTTATGGACATGCTGATAGCTGTGGCCGTTGCTTTCAACTTACTCCTCTTCCAAGAAACTCTCAGCGACCACACCGGTACTCACTCCTTGGGCATCTGTAGCTGACTAGAAGTGGGATTTCTCGATCACGAGGTATGTATTCAAATTTTTACTCGATATTGCTGTCTAGTTCTGTGAGGTGGCCTCTACCAGTTTAAACATCGACCGATGGGATAATAGCCTCCCAGGCGGCTTGCCTTCGCTGGGGTGGACACCAGCTCTGTAAAGCCATGTAGCTGTGGAGTCGGACCTCACAGGGAGAGAAGGCATTTGGAAAGCAGGTAAAAATGAAGAGTGTGGTTCATGTGTGACGGAGCAAACCGCAGACAGCAGCTTTCTACTTGGTGTCCCCATCCTGGGTGGGTCTGCTGCATTGTCTTGCGGTTACTCTTTCACCATCTTCCTTACACAGCCTTTGCAAGAGGCTGTCAGAGATCTTGGCTTTTCCTGAAGGTCAGATCAGAGTTCACACTAACCGTTCTTGTCAAGTCAAATTTTATCAGGGCTGAAGTAAATTTATTTTATTTTATTTTATTTTATTTTATTTTATTATTTTATACTTAGACAGGGTCTCATTATACAGACCAGGTTGGCCTTGAACTCACAGAGATCCCCTATTTCTGCCTGCCAGGTACACTGTGCCCAGCTTCACAGTTGTTTGAGATAAGGTCTCCTTTGCCCCCAGCCTGGATTCCTCTTGCCACAGCCTATCAAGGGCTTGGATTATAAGCCTGTACCACCATGCTTGGCCAAACATTTTTCTTAAAGAAGCCGTACCAATGCACCTCACCAGAACTGTCTTGTCAGAGTGGAATCTGTGCAGGAAAGAACACAAATAGTGTAAATGGCCAGAGATAGAACCCAGCACAATGCAGGGTATTGCTATCAAGACCAAAGGTGGTATCACAGTCAGAGGCATGGAGGGAATAAAGACAGCAATTAGGACAGGCCAGGATGGGATGTGGGCAGTGTCCCGCAAGAGAGGCAGTGGGCTGTCCTCTGAGATGCAGGCAAAGCATTTGTTCACAGCCAAGGGGCCTCTGTGGGAGGAACAAGAAAGAACACGAGGGACTGAAGGCAGAAACCTGGAATTGCCTGGACAGTCGAACTGGGATTAGGTGGGGTCAGAGGACTTTGAGGGATGGTCTCCTCTCCTAGGACAAAGGTGAAGATTTGGGGACTGATTCTTGCAGCTCTCTGGGCTGGATCCTGGCTAGATCAGGACTCCACTGAACTTCAGGCCAGCTATGCTTGCCACTCACATCTGCTGGGGGAGGGGACTTTTAGGCAGCTGTGTGAATAAACTCAGGGAAACGATGAGCTGGGGTCTTGGTTTTGACACCCACACCACCCCAGGCAGTGAAGTGGGCATTTCTTTCTTATTTTCTTCCTTTTCAATGTTTCAGAATGAGAACGTTTTAATCCACAAAAACTTTGAAAGTACAGTCCAATAATTCATCACTGGGTTACCCATCATGTCTAATTCAACATCTGATCCCATTTCCTCTGTGTAGGTCTACACTGTGTGTGCATGTGTGTTATATAATGCATGGATACATGCATACATTTTATCTACATATCTATATATTTTTCTTTTGGCTAAACCTTTAAAAAGCATCATATATCATTATATGTTTTGAAGGAAGAAACTCTGCACGCTATTTGGGTGGAGAGAATTTACTATGCCATGGTGCCCTTTATCTGCACACTGGAAGGTCCCTAGTTGGTACCAGAAACAAGAGACAGAAATGAGCTTTGAACAGCCTGTGTTTTGTTTGTTTGTTTTTGTTTTATGATAAAGGTAAAATGATAACTTAGGCCCAGTAAGAAATTAATTAATAGCAATGACTAATAACAAAACAGAACATTTTTTACAGCATGCTTTAGTAATTTTTGTGTGACTAGGCACTATCTCTTGAGGGAAACAAATATTAATATTTTTGACTGCTTTTAAAAAAAACCCTCATCTAACTGAAACTACATGCTGTGTGTGTGGATTACTGTTATGACCCTTTAAATTGGTACAAGGCTATTACCCAGATAACTGGCAGAGTAAGGGGACCCCTAAAAAATCCAAGAAAGAAGCAATTATTGAGAAATGGCTACCATCCAAAAGGTTGGAAGAAAAGGGCAAGAGGCCGGCATAAGCAAAACTGGATACTTGAGGAGGTGGTCTGCATTGCTTTCAGTGTGTCCCTGTGGCCAGCAATGGGGTGGAGTAGCCTCAGATCTGGGGGCTGGGATTCAGCAGCTGGATACAGCTGTTATTCCAGGAAAGCGCTGCTCCCCTCCCAGCACGGAGGGGAGGTTACTGCTGCGGGCAGGATAGAAGCAGGAGGTGGCAGAAAGCAACAAGTATTTGTCCCCCAAGCCTGACACTCCCCCACAACATCACCCTTTGGCAAAATCTGTGACAGGGCTAATGGGTCCCAGCCTGGCAGCGCGGAAGAGCCTGTCTGCAGAAGAGGCTGTCTCTTGCTGTCCCTGGGAACATGGTTCCGGCACTCCCTAACAGACTGCAAAATCTGCAAATGTTCGAGTTCCTGTATGAAACGGTGAAGTATTCATTTATAACCTATAATGTCCTCCCGTGTGCACTGAACTCTCTTTAGATGACCTTCTGCCTAGTGCTGTGTAAATATGGTACGGTTTAGGGACCAACAAAAGCCTGTACGGGTTCAGTGCAGACATTTGATCACTCTGCTGTGAAACCGCAGACCCGGGCCTGCTAAAAGCCAACATTACAGAGGGGTGAGCCTGGGGCAGAAAGACAGCAAGTGGAAGAGCACCTGAACAGCGTTACCCTGACGGAGCCGTGTGCGCTCCGTGGGATCCTCCAGTCTCTGTCATCATTTTCCCCAGATGCTTCTGTGGCTGAGATCTGAGTTTTTCAGAGATTAGAATGCAGTCACATTTTCTCCGTTGCGTTTACCTGACTTACCCCCTTTAGCCTCGGTTATTCTAGAACAGTCTACCCATCCCCCCTCCCTTTTAAAGGCATACAGTAAGAATTCAGGGCAATCAAGTTGTACCAAGTCCCCCATTCTGAGAATTTGACTGTTTATGACAGTTTTTAAAAATCTGTTTTTTTTTTTTTTAAATAATGTATCCCTGGTAGTTCCCGTAACCTAGAAGTTTCGTTTAAATTGATAAGATCTCTTCAGTTTCTGTCAAGAAGACAGATCCTTCGTGACTTATTTCTCAGCAACCCCGCTGCTGGTTGCGATCCGTCAAGTTGAGCATGTACTGTGTATGTGCAGCCTCCTGAGACCTCGGCTGGGTGTCACAGCTCACTCAGAGGGGAGTCTTGGTTGTCTGCCACAGTGACGCACAGCTGACTGGGAACTGTGGCTTGTGGCTACTGCCCAGCATCGAAGAGAGGGTGTCACGCTGTATGTCACCAGCCCAAGAAAAGGCCAAAGTTCAACATTCAAAGCACGATCCTTGACACAGCACCGGGGGGTTGAAATATTGCCAATTGAATCACCCCAACTTGGACGTTGCCACTCAGAGAAGGTCCACTCACTGCTCCGTGCATTTTAGCAGAGGAGTCATGGTGTGATCTTCGAAGATCCCAACTTCAGACACAGCTCGGTACCTTAGCAACAAAAACCAGATGATTCTCAGAACCTCATCTTTACACGCACCAAGGCTAGTGCTGGTAGAGCTTGCCCTGGCCTCCATGGACCAGGCCCTTCTCTCCCCTCCCATGTGCCATCGGAGGGTGTTCTGGACTTAGTGCTGGAGTCTCTGTTGGTAGAAACTGCTTTACTTCAGGAACTTCCTGCTTCATAGTCCTCTGGATCCTGTTCCTGCCCTGCAGTAATCAGAGTGGGTGCCTCTGCCTTGCTGGGCCTGCTGGGCTGGGTTATCTCACTGCCTCTGACCCTTTGCCTCCCCATGAAATGGAGGCACCTTTCTCCCTCACCTCTTCTCTCGCTCTTACTCTATGTGTACATACATGTGTGTACTGTGTGGAGGTCAGAGGTCAACCCTGGCTGTCATTCTCATGGACCAACCACCTTGGATTTTTTTTTTTTTTTTTTTAGTTTTTATTTTTTTGAGACAGACAATTCCACTGTTCCAGAACTCATCAACTAGGTTTGGCTAGCTGGTCAGTGAACCCCAGGAATCCGGGATCTGCTTCCCCAGTGCTGGGATTTCAAGTGGTGCCAGCAAGCCTTGGATATTCACGTTGACCCCAGGGACTTGGGTCCTCACAGTGGCACAGCAAAACCTTCACCTAACCCAGCAGTCTTCCCAGCCCCTAGCCTTCCCTTCTCTTCCTGAGTTCACGCTGCCCTTGGTGAGTTCTTCCTGGAGCCACTTTATAAACATTGCATCGTTGCACCTTTTTACCCATGATGCTTCTCTTAGCCCAGACTTGGGACTGCCTCAGCATTACCGAGGTGTTCTTCAGTGTCTATTGTCTGCTTGGCAGGTCTTGGGTCCCAGCCATTCTGACTTTCCATTGGCATCTTTGGGCACAGCCTTTACCTGTTGCCCAGCTGCGTGTCGTCCCTGTGCATGACCAGAAAGTGCAGCTCTGAGCCAGACAAGAAGAGCTGTAGGTTTCGCTCCTTTTCTTAAGCGTTCACAGTTCCCAGCAGGTAGATAGACATGGAAGAAAGCCTGTTCTAGAGAGAATCAGGCGCTCAAATTCAAAATGTGATGTCAGCTGACCCCTCCCCCCCCATTTCTGCTTACCTGGAGTCTTTGCAGCTTCTATTAAGAGGGGAAGTCAGTTTCCTTAACCCTGGAATTGAGCAGGTGTTTGGTCTCGCTTTAACCAACAGGAGAATAAAAATAATGTAGCAGGGGCCAGAAAGTGATTGCCTTCTGGGGCTTCCCCCTCCTGAGGGGAGAGCACTTTGGAAAGAAGCCTGGTCTAGCCAGCTGTGCAGGTCATGAGTAGAGAATCAGGATATCCTTGCCAAACAGTCTATCAGCCTCCTCGTGGACCACGGGAGCAAATGGAGATGAGACCAAGAGAAGACATGCTTCCCTGAGTCCGGGCTACACCGCCAACACCCAGAATCCTAGCTAGTTAAAGGTCAGCTACCCAGGTCACACAGCACAGGCACGTGAGCCTTTGGTGGGGCAGGGTGGGGCCAGGGGAAGCATCTGCTAAGCCTTAGCTTAGAGTCGCCATGCTGGCCTATGGGCCCAGTGTCACCACATTTCATAGTCACTCACAAGAGTGAACGTTCAAGGTAGTTCTTAAGAAAAATACTCTGACCTTTAAGTAATGTTGGGGGCTGAGAGGAAGTCTAGAGACAGATCCATCTTCTTCAGGTTACACTAGCTCTTGCTGGTGATCCCAACGTTCAACGCTCATTCTTCTCACCCTAAGAAAGGCAGGATCCTAGAGGAGGGAGGGGGGATGGTCAGCAGGATTCCCACAAAAGGAGGGACTGAAGGCTCTGCCGTGGCCTGCCTGGGGTAGACATTTGTGGCAGGGCAGCGATGCCATTACACAGTGTCTCTCAGGGGCCTCTCTCTACTCGTTCTTCAGGACTCAGACAAAATTGGTTCTAGAAGTGTTTCAGATTTGGGGCATTTAAAAAGATTTTTGAACAGTAACAAATATGTAAAGAGATCTCTCGGGGATGAGGTCCAAGTCCCAACACAAACTTTGTTTTTTTGTTTCACGTGTGTGGCTGGATGTAACTTTATGCAGTATTTTGGGGTCTTGCTTTAATTGACTTGACATCCGAGGTCAGGGGTGGTACTTTCCGCTTGGGGCATCATGCTGGTGCTCAACGTTTTGGGTCTGTGAGTGGATTAGGAAATCTTTGGTTTGTAGTTTACTTTTAAAAAAAATCTCTGTATCTCTTTCCCTCGTTAGCCTTGTTCTTGCCAAGCTTAGTGCCATGGTGCCACTGGGGTATGACTGGAGATGTAAGGGATGAGGTCTAACGGGAGGCTGTTGGGTCACTGGGGGCATTCCTCCAGAGGGCTATTGGGACCTGGCCCTACCTCTCTTTCCCTGTGCTTTTCAGCTGCCTTGACGTGAGCAGCTTGTCAAGCCGTGGACATCACACTATGGCTGTATCACCACAGGCCTAGAAGCATGACAGCAGCCAACCACGGGCTGACACTACAGGCCAAAATAGGTTCTCTCCTAAATGATCTGGGCACCTCAGCCATCTTGATACAGTAGCAGAAAACAACTAAGGGCTGATGAGCCTGAGGAACTAGTTCATCCTTTTCTCTGGATGCCCAGGTAGGTGGGGCTTAAAGTACCATGTGACCTAGAGGGTATCCTTCTCTTCTGAATCACTTTCCATCAGCGTGGCCTGAGGCAGGCTGTGTCTTGTCTCAGTTGCTTCCAGCTACCGCTCTATGAAATCCCGCATTAGAGCGAGCCATTGGGCATAAAGCCTCATCTAGCTAAGGAATTTTTTAAAAAAATGAAAATCTCTCCCAGTTTTGTGGGTGTATGGAAGGGCAATTTAAAAATCAAAATGTAAACCTTCCAGCTGATCAATCACAGAGATTCTCTACCTGCTAACTGTGTTAGAAGTTAAGCTCCACAGAGAAGCTGGCCTCTTGGCTCGCTGCTCTGGGGAGGGTAACGCTGCTATCCCTCGGGTTTCTGGGCAATTGAATCCACAGGTCAGGGTGTCATGGCCTCTGAGGCTAGGTGATCTACTCATGGAAGGATGTCATGGGACTTTAGTGTGTGTGTAATCTGGGCCAGGCCAGACACCAGGATAATTACAGAAGAATAACCTTAAACTGGAGTCTCCCATTGACAAAGTAAACTCACAGACACATTTTTTTTCTTCTGTTTTCACGCATTCTTTTGATCTCTCACCGTCTAAGGCTTGGCTAGGAAAACTTGGAGCAAAGGCTGTCAGAACTTTCAGAGAGGCCTGGGAAAACTCCACTTTTTTTTTTTCTTCTGAATGGAGGTTCTTTCTCACTTGGGTGACCCGCTATGCCCAGCTGGTGGAAAATAGCCCAGTATAGCAGGTACCTATCTGGAACTGGGCCAGAGGGGTGTGTGGAGGGGACATGGCTTTCGCTTCTATGAGAGGCTGAGGAGGGGCAGCCTGAGGCCATTGTATACACCAGGACTTCCAGAACATAGAGGAATGACTGAGATGCAAGGATAGGCCAATAAGGATGAGTCCTTCTGAGGTCTCCTGTTGGAGACAGTCTAGATGGGCAAGTGGTTTGTCCCACTTCTCTCCAAGGTGGTCTAGTGAGGGTAGCTACCCTGAATGGGGATTCTTAGCAGTCCTGACTTCCAGACCATTAGCAAACTATTCTCTCTCAGTGACAGCTCTGTCCTTGTCCTGGGTGGAGGACTTGGGGATGGACAGTCTGCCTACTTTTGAGCTGCACGGAATGGCTCTAGGCTTACCCTCTGCAGGGAGGATGGAAGCTAGGGTACCAGGATTGCAGTCAAGGCTGTCTCTCCCAGCTTCTCCCTACTGCCTGAATTTCCTGCATGGCTATTTCTATGGGATCTCGTGTTTTTAAAAAAATGCCGCTCTTTCGGAGAGAAGGAAGGCATGAAGAAAGGGTTGCCATAGTTACTTTCCAGAAGATTCATTGGTCACATCCTCTCTTTTGAGGATCCAAGTAGAAGATCTGAGGGGAGATTATGGCCTAGGGCTGGAAAGATGATGGCCTGCAAGAAGGAAAGTCTGCAGGTCAGGGATACCTGGGGAGGAGAGCCACAGTTGGAGTCTGGCTAGCATGACGGAGAGTTGAAGACAGTAGGAACCTTTGAAGAACATTCCCACAGGTTAACATCTGGTACTGTGTTCCCCAAGGGATTTTGAGTCCAACCTGGATTTTCAGCCTTGCTGTCCCCAGGTTCCCTGTTGCTTATGAAGGGTACGAAGGAAGATGAAAGTAAAACTTGAGTTTGAGTCTTGACTGTCTTGCTAAAAAAATAGAGAGAAAGAAAGAAGAGACACATGTGTCCATAGCCGGAGACGCATTTCTCATTCTAGCTCACACCCTCAGCTCAGCCTCACGAGAACAATTTTTTAAATTGACACATCAAACTGTAACTTTATGGATTGTGGAAGATTTTATGTATACACTGTGTAATCACATCAGGGCAAGCATGTCATTTACCTCAAAAATTCATCTCTTTTTTTTTGTGGTGAAAACATTCAAACTCTTCTAGCTCTTGTGAAATGTATAGCGTGTTATTGTTGATGGCAGTCATGCTACCGCACAATACCACACCAGACCTCATTTCTCCCGTCTAACTGTGACTTGGTGCCCACCAAACAATCTTCCTGCACCGCCCCAAGCCTCCTTTAACCACCAGACTATTCTTAACTTCTATGAGCTCAGCTAATCTAGACGCTGTGTATGAGTGAGGTCATGTGGTACTTGACTGGAGGGCCTGGCTTCTTTCACTTAGCATAACGTCCTTCAGTTCCACCCGTATCCTGAAAATGATAGCACTGTACTCCCTTTTATGACTCAGACTCGTATTTGAAAGGGATTCTTGTGAGATGGTACCTTGTCAAGCACCCATCTGGAGCTATTTGTCATGAATGGGTTACGGTTTCCCTGGGACATATAAATAAGACCAATATGTAATTGCTTTAAAAATGAGCAACCAGGGAAGCATCCCCTACCCCCACTAATGAGTTCGCCTGTCAAGAGATAAACATGCCTCTCTGGAGGTCTATAATTGTATATGGAGAAATCTAATATCTCTGCCATGTGATAAGATCTGAGAAGAGTGGCCCAGGTCTTACACTGCAATGCGTCCAGGCTTGGTATCCCGGTTTAAGGGTCCATCCATTCTGGCCTTCTGTTCCTGGATGCAGAATGGAGGATGTCCAGGGAGTGGCCTTGGTATTATTTGACCCTCCTGTGCACGAGGTTGAAGAGAGTGAGCATGATTCTCAGGCTTCTACACTCAGTGGGCCGACTTCATACTTGCCTTTGCTTATAGCTGTCTTTGGTTTTGCAAGGGATTTCCAGGTGGCACCCTTTAGGTTGTCTAAGGGAGTCAGGCTCACAACCTACCCTCTCTTCTCCACTTCCCCCTTGTTACGTGGCCTATGTTTGGGAATGTTTGCTTTCTGAAGGCAGACACTCATTTTTCTTTTGCTCCAGCAAGCACACAGTTTATATGGATCATATGCAAAAAAAAAAAAAAAAAAAAAAAAAGAAAAAAAGATGAGACAGTGCTTACAAATATATACAAAAGTCATCAGAAAGACACATAAATCCCTGTATAAGTAGCACAAGCTAGGCTCCTAGCCCAACAAGGCAAGCATCATGTATATAGATGACAAAGAACATTTATACAATAAATCTTGCTCTTTCAGTAAAGTTCTTTTCAAACAGCTTATGCTTATCAATTATTCCCTTCCAGGCCAGTCTGGTCATGAAATACTGGCATCCTGATTTGTGAAAAAGAGACCCTGAGAAGTTTTTGTCTTTCTGGAGTCTGTCTTCTACTCAGTGTTTCTTCTTGCTTTGGCCGTACAGCCTTTCTCTCTGCCTATCTTTGTACCATGCCCAGAACGAACTTCCTTAGACCAGCACAGCCATGCTGTGAACATTTCCAGTTCCTAGGTCTTAGTCTCTTTGCATCGGACAGATTCTCGTCTGATCCTCACCACCAGCATGAGAGGCTTCTTTCTGGAACCCATGATAAGTGTATATTGTTACTCGTGGGTGTGTAGCACCACGGTCTAGGTATCCGAGCACTCTGTGGTTTGGTAGGAAATGCGTAAATGGTAAGAAGAAAAATCCAGGTTGCTTAAAAGGCAGCAGAGAATACTTTTCTATACAAAATCCCTAAGTTTTGAGTTGGGCACCATTTTGAAAGATGGGACATAACTTTGAGCCACGGCTCTGTTGCCCTTCGCATAGCAGCTACGTGGTATGCTCGTGGTTATCAGATCCGCTGCCTCGGTGTGATGGTGCTTCCGTTTAAGTAACCTTTCTTTGACCTCACAATGACCGGAAGGCACAAGAGCAGCAACGTAGAACTCCACATCAAATCATGGCCCCAGTGTATTCTCTTTGAGTGAAAATGTGGAAGGTTTTGACTTACTATGAAAAGAATGCATAGTAAGCTCGCTGATGTCTGCAGTGAGTTATCATTTATTTCTTTGTGTGCCTAATTTGCCCCCAAAGCTTTATTAGAGGTAGGTGCACATAGGAAAAGCTTGGTGTAAGTCGGGTTCGGTGCTCTGTGGTTTCTGGGCTCTGGCATGAGTCACAGGCTTTGCTCCTAGAGCAGCAGTTCTCAGCCTGTGGGCTGTGAATTCTTCGGTGGTTGCATATCAGACATTCACATTAGGATTCATGACAACGGCAAAGTCGCAGTTAGGAAGTAACAACAAAATTAATTTTATAGTCAGGGAAAAGGCCGCCACAGCATGAGGAACTGTGTGATTAAAAGGTTGCAGCAACGAGACGGTAGAGTCCCACTGCCCTGGAGGAAAACACAGGGCTACGGTCATGGGTTAGGATAAAGATTTATCAGACAGTAGAAATCCTCGCACAGGTGCAATGACCTCGCTGGTCAATGAACTTGAATGTGCAGAGACTTTTTTTTTCCCCTAGCATGAAGTTTAGTAATTTGCCCACAATGCCTCACTCTTTCTTGGGAGACTCTGTCTAGGGGCAGACAGGAAAAGAGGTGCTATTGGGCCAATCATTAGCTCCCAGTTTGTGTTTTCCTCGTGGACCTCATTTGGTCCCATCAGCCTCAGCCCTTTGGCCTAAATGTTTTGTGCTGGCCTGACTGCCGGGGACATTGCCGGGTTAAGAAAGAACTCATAAAAGAGGTCTAACAAATTTTACTGACAACATTGTTCAGCTAGCATTCACTAGGCACCCACTGTGCACCGTGTGTGTGTGTGTGTGTGTGTGTGTGTGTGTGGGTGGGTGTGTGTGTGGGTGTGTATACCACTGTATGCCAGGTGTGTGCCTGAGCACCTACTAGTGTGTTTCCTAACCCTAGAAAAGCTACATTAGACACCAGGGAGATGTAGGCCCCTCCCCCAACCTTGTCTTTGGGCTTTCTCTTAGCATCACACACCAATGTTTTACTGCTTGCAAGTAGCACTTACTCTTCAAAAGCGCCCCTATCCTATTCTTTTTCTTTCTTTCTTTTTTTAACATGACTCCACAGGGTTACAAAGCAGCATCATGGGGGACAGAACCACTAGGCCCCGAACTTGGCCTCAGTTCTGGCTTCATCCACCTTAAACTTTGAAGTGTGTGGTTTTTCTCCTAGGAAAATAAGAGAGCGAGTTAATTTTCTCCTCATTTGTGGGTGAGTAAGTTATGGTTGCAGGCCGTTGTTCTGGTCCAACAGTTTCACAATGCAGTGACCTCATCCTCATGAACTCAGACGCTGTGGTCCCAGGGAAGGCAGGGAAGATTAATTAGGGGGTCACTTGGAACAATTGCTGCCACTTTGTCTTGTTTGATGTGTGGTTGGTTCTTCATTCGTTGATTTAAAGTTGTTTGTTTCCTGACTGATGACTTAAAAATGATCCTTGAGTGTGTTTCAGCACAGCATATTTTTCAATTTGAAAAGTCAACTCTTTTAATTATGAAGAAGCAGACACCCAGAGAGGGGGAAAGAAAGCTGGGGTTTCAGAATGAAATGCTGGTCGCGTCTCAGCTTTCTGGCTGAGATTAAGTATGAAAATGGAATGCACGCATGTACCTGTGTTGGGTCGGTTTGTGTTGCCTGCAGCATTTGCTCCCACAGTCTCACGGGCATCTCTGTGGTGTCAGTGTCTTCAGTGTTCAAAAGTCCACACTGTTTAGACAGCTGGGCTGTTTCCAACTTTCTCCTTTTACAAACATTGCATAGTGGAGCATTTATACGCGAGTATCTTTAGCCTCAAGGTCCTTCGGGACAAAGGCTTAAAAGTGAAATTGCCATGTCCAGATTTATTCACATCTGAAAAGGGGATTGTGGCTTTCCAAACATATTGTCATCCCCAAATATTTTACCTCTTACAAAGGGTATAAGCACCTGTTTACCCATGCTTCTTCTCGTCAAAAAGCCTAATAAAAACTTAAGCATGCTTGCCAGTTTGCCAGGTGCCGATTTGGTAGCTTCGCCGTGCCTGTCCGTGAGTAGTTTGTGGCATTTTCTACTGTGCGCCGTGCTTCACGACTTGCTGAGTCACAGTTGTGCTCCTGGTCTACCCGAGTGCAGTTTCCCCTAAGCAATTATGAGGATGTTGTTGAGGGTCAAACCTAAGGCCTCGCGTGTGCCGAGCAAGCACTCCGCTACCAAGCTCTTCCTAAGTGATCTTTGCATGTAACTATAAGCTGTTGCATGTATTGCAAATAGGTTTCCCTTCTGATATAATTTTTAAAAGTTTTCTTTGAAATTTTAAATTATTTATTTAGGCTGTGCATCTATCTATCTGTCATCTATCTATTTAGTGTGTGTGTGTGTGTGTGTGTGTGTGTGTGTGTGTACATGTGCTCCCATGCTCTAACACATGTGTGGAGGGCAGAGGACAATTTTCAACAGTCAGATCGCTCCTTCCGTTTTTTGAGTCCTGGGATCCCACTCAGGCTGTCAGACTTGGCAGCAAGTGACTTCTTTATCAGCTAAGCCAGTTTCTTCAGCTCTGAAGTTTCCTTTTGTAAATTGAACACAAATTGTTGGTTAAAAAAATTTTCTTTTGGACTGGAGAGATGGCTCAGTGGTTAAGAGCACTGTCTGCTCTTCCAAAGGACCCGGGTTCAATTCCCAGCACCCACATGGCAGCTCACAACTGTCTGTAAGTCCAGTTCAAAGGGATCTGACACCTTCCCACTGATGCACACAAAAAAATTAAATAAATTATTTAAAATTTATTCTTTTTGAAATAGGGTTTCTTTGTGTACCTCTGACTGTTCTGGAACTCACTCTGTAGACCAGGCTGGTCTTGAACTCAGAAATACATCTGCCTCTGCTTCCTGGGTGCCGGGATTAAAGACAGGTGCCACCACTGTCAGGCTAAGTTTTTCATTTGTATGCAGCTAGGCCCATAAACGTTTCCGCCTTTCTCCTGTGCCTTGCCATTAGCATATATGAATACGTAATTTTAAATTCTGTGAAGACAGGGCATACATTCTCCTTCTGAGGATACCCGATGGAAGAAACCATATAAAATAGAAATACTGTTTCTGCTCCTATTCTCCATTCCCCACAAAAGAGTTTGGGTACTCCTTCAGCCTTTAGAACAAGTCTAACTAATTGGTCTTTGGCCATGGAGGAACTGTTACCTGTCATCTGTTAACAGTGTGGCTATGGGGGCTGGAGAGATGGCTCAGTGGTTAAGAGCATTGTCTGCTCTTCCAAAAGACCTGGGTTCAATTCCCAGCACCAACATGGCAGCTCACAACTGTCTGTAATACCAATTCCAAGCGATCTGACACATGCACACTAGTGCATATAAAATAAAATTAAATAAATGATTAAAAAAGAAACTGTGGCTACATGGAGAGCTGGTTGTCGGAGCTCGTTGTTCCGTTTTGTAGGTCATCTGCCTGTTACCCATACTGCACTTCCCTGCAAGCTCCAGGAGTGGCGTGATGTCTGTCCTGAGGAGGAAAAGCTTTCTGCTGCTTTGGGGTCCCAAGGGGAGCCTACGGAGCTGGTCTAGAATGGGAATTACAGCGCCTGGTGGCCCAGCGTTCTCTCCCTCCAGCACAAAGCCTGGTCTCCTCTGTCTGTTTGTGGACTTTGTGAACATACCATGACCAGACTCAGGTGGAGTGTGCCAAGTGGAGAGCAGACCACCCTGCCTCATGACTGGCATGCAAGTCCTGGGGTCCTATCTGCAGCCAGAGCCCAAACCCTCCTATCACCTGATGGCTTTAGGTGTCTGATAGCCACAGATCAATCTTTGAAGGAAATGAGTGCCCCGAGGAGTCTGGTGAATCTTTCCACAGACTTAAAGGAAACTAGCACATTCCCCCACTGCGCTGAAAAATCAAACGCCAATTTCACTGCTTCCGGGATGTTCCCACCAGCACCATGCAGGGGATGGGGAGGCAGGAGGCTCTTCTCTCCACACCTTCCTCCTCTTTTTTTTTTTTCCCTCCTTCTTCTTAAAATTTAGACATAGCCCTGAGTGAACACTGGCTTCATTTGCAGAACATGTTGTGTCTGATTCTTGCTCCTTTCAGTAGGTTTTAGAAAATATACAGGTTCAGTTTAGGGTCAAGTTGGTCCTTTTTTTTTTTTTTTTTTTTTTTGGAAAAGAACCACTTTGGTTTGTTCCACTGTTCAGTAACAAAATTAATGTTTGGGCCTGGCTGACGGTTCAGCAAGCGGGTGTGGGCTGTTTTGGTCACAGAGGGACAGTAGAAGTCCTTGACAGGACTGAATTTCTTCTGTTCCAAGGGAGAATTGCTGGCTTGTTAGGAAACACCTTCTCACTCCCTGGGAGTGTCACCTCATCTCCTGGCCAGGTGGTCAATGGTCCTCTGTGTGGAGGGGTGGAGTTCAGTGTAGCAGAAGGGGCCTGGAGGTGTGGTCAAGTGGCATGTCCATCAGCTCACACAGCAGGAAAGCCAGGAGACTGATGCCTCATCCTGAAGCCTGCTGCAGGGGAAGAGCCTCTGCAGGTGCCCGGAGGATGCACACAGGGTCAGCAACGGCTAAAGCTGAGCTGGATAATTCAAAACCCGTCATCTGTATCACCAGCTCCAAGGCTCCGGGAATGGCCAGGAGGAGGGTGGAAAGAATGGGAGAGTAGGGGTATGAGGAAGTGTGTTGCAGAGAGATATCTTCTGGACATGATACGGCTCTTGTGAGCAGAGCCGAGGTTACCTGCACAAGGTTGGGCTCGTTAACCTCTCATCACGGAAGGGTAAAGGATTTATGAGCCCCACCCCCTCCCGGAGGGACAGTTAATGGTGGCTGTCATTTTCCTCGGTGGTGTAGCCACTGATGAGTTTGCCTATGCTGTAGTAATGCCCTTCCCCCACACAACACTTACGAAAGAACTAAAATTAAACTCAGTGGTTCAGGCACAGAAGGCACGAACATGGGCGGGGCCTTGTGGGGAAGAGTGTCATAGTAGAAAGAGGTGAGGGGATGGCAGAAGTAATGGGGGGGGCAGAAAGACTGAAATTCATTATATACATGTGTGAGGCTGTCAAAAAATAAGTTAACAAACAAACAATAAAATAAAATCCAGGCATGGGAGAAAGCCACGAAGAAGAAACACATCATGGAAAATGCAGAGAACTGCCCCACCTCAGACTTTTTACCTACTTTTAGCTACAGCACCTGGAAGAGCATAGTTATCCATAACCATTCAGTCTACTAAGCAGTAGACCTCTGAGGGCTCAAGCCTGTGTACATTTATTTACTACAGAATCTCCAACACCTAGCTCTATGCCTGGCTGAGTTGTTGCTTTCAAAAGTATCATTTGAATGCTTAATTTTTTTTTTTTTAATGTTCACATACCACAAACAACCCTTCATCCTAAAGATATGTCCTCCTGACAACTTTCTGGTGACCTTTGGCAATGACTTGCTTGTGTTCAGGCTTCCGTTCCTTCACCTTTACACAAGCTGTCTTCCACCCATGGGCAGATGGGGGCCATACAGCAGCTACATGTGACAGCTTAGCAGAGTCTGGATGGTAGTGAAGAGCCTGAGCAAGGGGACATATCCATGCAGGGACCTTGACCTCGAAGTATCAATGGTAAAAGAGCCTGCAGGAAGCCCAGATAAGCAAACGCTGCAGAATTCAAGCACAAAAGTCCCAGGTGTGAGGGAGGAGGGTGGCTTTCCAGACGAGAGAGCTGGCCTTGGAAGAGGAAGGTGGAGGAAGCCTTAAGCTGGCATGCTTTGTTTGGATCCTGGGCCAAAGGCTCTGTGTCAGCCTCCCCTCCCTCCTGTCAGACACACCGTCGGTTGACCCAGACACGCTCAGTGACTCTTTGTTGTGTTGTCCTTTGATTGATCAGTCCCTGACTGCTCACTGTGGGAACTTTGTAAATGGTTTGTTTTTAGGTTTTTGAGAGAGTGTAAGGAGAGAGAGCAAGAGTGAGAGAGCAACACTGAGAGAAAGAGAGAGAGAGAGAGAGAGAGAGAGAGAGAGAGACAGCTTGTGGGAGCTGACCCTCCTCCTACCTTGTGGGTCACGGGAGTCAAACTGAAGCTGCCATACTTGGCAGCAAGAGCCTTTACTCACAAAGCCATCTCACCTGCCCTCTAAGGTTGCTGGTAGGTGACTCCCGAGCTGACGGAGGCAGCCATGTCTACCCAGCGTGTGGACAAGCCCTGCAGAGTAGTACAAGCACCTTCTTTCCCTCCTACCCCAAGTAGCTGCTTATGTACTAGCAGCGAGAGAAGTGTGCAGTTCGGCTGCCCGAGCCAGAGCAGGAGTGCAAGCGGGTGCTGTGCCATCCTGGCTCATGTGCTGTGGGCCAAGCCCTTCGAGATCCAGAGAGTTTCTGGAAGAGTTCCAGGTCACTGGACTGTGGTCATTTAACTGGTGACCACCAAATATTTCAGAGGCAAGACAGAGGCCAGCTCGTGGAAGGGACGACCCGTGGGTACCAGGCTCAGAGAGGGGGTGAAGGGCTGTGTGACCAAGTGTCATGTGCCACTTACAGTGATTTCCTCTCAGACAGGGCCTGGCTAATTCCTTCCTCGAGGGTGACTTCCATGGTGGGCACTGTGGGGGCAGTTCATCTTCTGCTTTGGAGCTGCCTATAGGGAGGACAGAGGCAGTGGCCTGGGTCATATGTGGGATCTTTTGAGGGCTGGAGAGAACATAGGATATAGGAAAGAGCTGCCTTGTGTTCTGTACCCTTAGACTCCTGCTGGCATATGGTGCCTTACCTTAGGTTGGTATTGAAAGTGAGGGCTTTTTGTGCAGGTGATGTGGGGAAGAAGGGTCAGAGGGAACAGTGAGGAATGAGGCAGGGCAGGGCAGAGGTCAACTAAGGCTTCCGTAGATGGAGTACCCTAGGGGTCCCCTGAGTCAGGCCCTGCAGAGGACTTGGGAGAATGTGATGCTCCTGTGAGGTGGTGAAGAGCTGGGCTTTCATGAACCATGTGGTCTGTGGGCCAAGAGTCACCCTGGAAGAACAGAGGTTTCCACACGCTTCTTGCAAGTTCAGAATGTCAGGAAGCCCAGGACATGGGGGCTGGCCATCATGACAGCAAACGGCCTGTGTGTGGAAAGGGGACCCTTATTTCTGCTCATTAAACATCAAAACACACGGAAACAATGCATCATCCCTGGGCTGTCTACTCCTGGGTGTCTTTTGTATCTTGTTTAAGCCAGAGTTATTTTTCAAGGGCTGTTAAAGTTCTACCAATGAAATGAGCACAACCGTGATTTCACCTTTTTTTTTTTTTAAGGTGGGGGGGCTTTAAGAGAATTCTAGAGTCAGAGCAGAAGCAACAAAGGTCTCAGGAGAAGACATCCTTCCCAGCTAAGGCTGTTTATGCCTGAAGAAGCTCCTCCTTCTTGGTCAAAGCAGTGAGGGTGATGGACATGGGATGGCGGGGAGAGGAAGCACCGACCGACCCTGAGGGCTGGGCTGCCAACTGTCTTATTCTGAAAGGAGAACAGGTTTTACATGAACAAGATGGAAGGACTGCTTGTTCCTCTGGAAAAGTTCTGTTAAATGACCAATCCAGACACACTCTCATATTAATGGGAAATTCCTCCCCTTGTTTATGAAATCATTTTTGAATTGAGAGAGAGAGAGAGAGGGGAAGGGGACAGGAGAAGGAGGAGGAAGGGAGGGGATGAGGGGAGGGGAGAGGAGGGGAGAGAAACCATTTGCTAGTTAGACAGAGCCCAGACAATTATTTATGGACACATCTGAGCGGCCAGTTTTAATGTGCTGTCTGGAGACTGCAGCCTGACACCAATAAGTACTCCTGTAACTAAGAATAAATTTATAAATGTCTTTTCATAAGAGTCAACAAACTCAACACCACCACAGACCGTCTCTTACATCCCAAACCAGAACAAAGACACTCGTTTAGGTCTTTCATTGTGGGAGGGCCCGGCAGGCCAGGTGGCTGGCTTGGCTGATGCGATTTTCTGGCTAGGGCCAAGGTGACAGGCCACACTGGTGTATTTCCAGCCTTCCCCTGGATAGCTAACTGTCTCCTTCCCCCAGGGAACATCTGCTCTGTTGATGATACAAGAAACATCAGTAAGGCTCTTGGCTGTTGGGCCGGAGACCACCCTCTAGTCTAGACCAGAGGCACTGGCGCTGGTTCCAAGGTCCATGAGCAGAGAGGGCTCTGTCCCTTGACCTTTTCAGGGATCATGGAGCACTTCCAGGCCAATGACTTTCACGATGGTTTGAGCTCTGTGATAATGCCTGAGGCTCTAAGGATTCCTTTGATCATGGTGAGGCCAGCTGTCTTGATGTCTCCTGCAGCGGATGCCCCCTTGCCTGCAGTGACATGCAGGTTTGATTGAAATGAACACATAAAACTTAGAGGGGGAAAAGAAAAGCTGAGAACTTCAAACGCATCCTCAATGGTGAATGTGCCTCTGCCTCAGAGAGTCCTCCCCTCCCCTTTCCAGAGCTGCTTCTGAAGCATGGTGTCCAGGTAGAGGGACACACAGTATACCCTGCTGCCCTGTGGCTGCCCCAGGGCCCTGGCTTCTTATGTGTGTCCTGGTCTGCTGTTGGCCAGGGACTGGCCCAGGTCTCTTTGTGGTGTGATTCCCTTGGGTGGCTCAGTCCCACTCTGTATGCTTCCTTGGGTCCAGAGGTCCTTACCACCATCTCCCAAAGGGTCTCTTTCACAAGTGCTGGCTGGGCATGCTGGTCTACCTGTCTCATCCTTGTCCTATCATACGGCCGCTCTAGTTAGCCCAGCCCCTGCACTGCTAGGACCGTTCCATGAGAGTCCTCATCCACTTGCTGGAATGGCCAGAGACAGCCACCCAAGAAGCCGGTGCTCCGCATGCATTTCTGCAGGCTTGAAGCCCAAAGTCAGAGTACCTGTAGGGTCCTGCTTTGGGTTGCCGTGGATGCCTGGGTGCCTTCCGGCTGCTTTTCCATGGTTTGTTTTCCATGCTCCCAACCCTGGCATCTCTCCCTCATCTCTGTGGGGCTGGGAACCAAACCCAGCAGCTTTCCCACTTGATCAGCCAATAGGTCTCTCTCTCTGCTGTAATGACCTCAGATCTCAGTCAGGATGACCTAATAACCTCATTTCAACCTACTTACTCCTTTGAAAACTTCAAGTACGCATGTGGTTCCATTCTGAAGTTGGAAGCTGGGATTGATAATACATACGTATGTACATACATAAACACATACATACATATATACATACACCATGCATGTGTGTGTGTGTGTGGGTATGTTGTGTACACTTTTAGAGAGACCTTGTCTTTTTTTTTTTATCCACTTCATCTGTTGGGGGTTCTCTTTGCAAGACTATCCTGACCTATGCAATCAGGCTCAGGGTAGGTGACTGGCTTGAGAGTCCTCAACCGACTTAATGGGTTCCTCTTCACCTCTGGCTTCCTACACAAGCCTGCAGGTTACAGGGCTGGCCTTCCTTCCTCCAGAGGGGAGCAGCCCTGCCAGCAAGGTCAGCTTTTTCCGTAGTCAATGCTGATGTTCGGAGCACACCAGCCATTATTTTCTCAAGGGAAAGAATCTGGAATCAGAAACTTCTCTGAAGGAAGCCTGGCTCAAAATTCCTCCTGCTGCTGTCCTGACACACCTTGCCAGTCGCCAGTGCTGGGTTCTGAGGTGAGTGGATGGGAGATATGGGGCCTGTCTTTGCAAGGAAAGGAAGGTCCATGGGAGGATAGTTTCAGAATTATGACTAAGCGATCATTTGATTGATGCATTTACATGGCAGAAATCATAAATCTGAAAACTCTTTTCAAAGATTTTAGTTTCTTTTACTTCACTGTAAAAACAAAACAAGCAAACAACCCGTATGTTGAGGCCGGAGAGATGGCTCAGGGGTTAGAATTCTCAGCACCCACATGGCAGCTTACAACTGTAACTCCAGTTCCAGGGCTCTGACACTCTCACACAAGCACACACGCAAGCAAAACATCGATGCACATGAAGTTAAAAAAAAACAAACAAACATTAAAACACACACAGAGAACCCATATGCTCATTTCAAGGAATCTGGAAAGAGGCTGAAGAGAAAACTTGTACTTAGATTTGACATTCTAAAGATAGGCACTATCATTTCTTCAGGATGTTTTCTCCCTCATCTTTCATCTATAAATAATGTTGGAGTTTCTTTTTCGATTCATAGATGATTTTTAAAGCTGGTCTCATTTTGAAGTGGTTTTAGAAGACGAGTATTCTGAGGCACAGAGAAGCTAGCCACCCCCCCCTTCTGTATCCATGCTCTTCCCAGTCCTTGTAGATGGTCACTAGTGTAACCTGTCTGCGTGTTTGTCCCTTCATAGGTCCTCGACACATCCTCTTATCTCTTCATGGACTGTATCACCAGGATGCTGCGTCAAGCCCTCAGAGCTTTCTGCAGCCCCTGCACCCTGGACCCTCTGTTCTCTTCCCCGTACAGAGAACTGCCCCGGTCAAGCTTCAGCTACACTAGGCATCTTGGAACTCAGGGAGCTGAGGGGGCTTTCCTTTTCCTTGTCTCTCCAGAGCCTCACCGAGGGTGAGTGGCATGTTCTACTGGCACCATACACAGGGGACCCCGAGAAGCACCCTCCTCCGCTCATGGACTTCACATGAAACATGACTCATATTTCCGGGAAGGGACAGAGACAGGGACATCCCCAGGGCTGTCCCAGCCAGGTCCTCACTCTCTCAGAGCAGTGCATTTCCAGTGCCTTTTACACAAGTTCTTAAGAATTATGTATAAGGGAGGAGGGAGAACTGGGTGTGTCAGGCTCCAAGCAGAGAACTTGTCCCGTAGTCACAGCTGGCCAAGGCTTTCCTTTCAGCATGGCCAGCTGAGCCCACCTCCTGCCTCTAGGTTTGTCCTATGGTCATGATGTCCCCACCAATAGAGGCCCCCCACTGTCAGGAAACAAGTGCTCAAAAAGAGTGAGGAGCAGAAAGCCTCACAAATTCTCTAAGCTTCCTCTGAGACCCACCCTCCAAAGTTATGGAGTCTGGACTGAATTTCTGTTGCAGGGTGGATTTGAACTTGTATCAGTCAGGGAGACCAGAGCCCATGTGGTGGACAGGAGTTCCTGAGGGGTGGTCAGTGAGGGGGTGATACAAGCTCTGGAGGCAGCCTGGCAGGGCCATATCTTATCTTCACCTCCCAGGCTATCACTTTTTTCCTGCCCATTTTTGCTTCGTTGAGTGACATGCCATGACCGAGTAAGTTGACGCAGGGGGAATGAAGCACAGTACCCAAGTGACAGCAAACTGTCCACAAAACTGTCCAACATTTGACAAATGGCATTGCCACGCTTGCCAGCTCCATCTTCATCCCACGTGATCCCTTCCTCCCCATCACCAGCCCACGGCTGTTAACATTCATTTGAGCTGCAACGGTCGGAACCAAGATGGAGGGAAACAGTCACTGATGAGACTATTGAGCCAGGATACTGGAATGCCCAAGGGCTAGGCATATGCACAAAAAGCATGCAGCTTGTGGTGAGAGGCAGAGCCTTCCTTGAGTGGAAACATAAACCTCAGCATTCAGGAGCCATCTTTGCTTCGCTGAGAGTCTCTCACTGATGGGGACCACCTACTAAGATGACCTCCCCAACTAGCAAAGGGGCAGATATCTATATTCTAACCTCTGGGATAGCTTGTTGGGTGTTGTCAAGACATCTGGGGGAAATGTAATCAGAAGAAGTTTCTTTCCCCAAACTTCTGGAGAGCAGTCAAGGCCGCAGTATCAGCAAGGCCTCTTTGCTCAGCTGCAGACGGCTGCTCTTCGTGTTCGCACGGAACTGCCTGGTGTGGGGCTGTGTCCGAATCTCCTCACTCTCTCGAATCGTGGTCCACTCTCTCACCCTTGATGTACCTCACCACCACCTTAAAGGACCTATCTCCAAATACAGCTACGTGCTGAGGACTCAAAGCCAGGATTTCAACAGAGAAATTGGGGGAGGGCTGGCACCACAACCGGGCCCCTAATGCTGTCCAAGAAAGTTTTCCACGTCTCTCCTGGACCTCCCAAGGCCTCTCCTACGACCCCCATCCCAGAGACATACCACATAGCGTGGCAATTTGGTACCCGCAGTTGAAGGATTTCCTGTATCCTGGGACCCTGGCTCAGGCACAGAGCCTCCACTCTTTAGATGAGGTGTGGAGGGGAGGGGTGTGAGCGAGCATGCATGTCTCACGATGCTTACCCTTTACACATTAAAGGCAGGCCTGTTTAAAAAGAAGTCTTGCCTTTTTTTTTTTTTTTTTTAAATTGGAGCCTTGAAGAAAGTAAATGATTAGCATCCGTGGGAGTCTGTGTTGGGGTTAAAAACCAACAGGGCGTTCAGTTACTCAGACTGGTTGTAGACAGTGTCGGGCGCTTCTTGGCTTTCCGCTGCCCCCTGACCTCTGCGTGTTTCTGTTGCTGTTGTCTTCAGCTTAGAGCTGAAGGATGGGGCAGCGTTTTATTCCATTTTGTTGTCACTGAGAGGGATTGTGACCCTGGGAACAACTGATGTACAATGTCCTTGTGTGACTTTATTTTCTCTCGTCTTCTGGTTGCTGGGATTGTAACCTTCACACGGTGATTACGTCAACAGGGCTGGCACAGAGTCTTCATGTGTTAACTTTTTCCGACACCATCGCACAGCTCAGCCCTCCTTTTCCATAGCTATGACTTTACTCTCTATTTCTTATTAATGGTGTATATTTCTACAAGCTCTCCTCAAGCCCATGTGTCCTCAGGCTGGTACTGGAAGTATTGAACTTCATATTTTGAAGCTTAGCCTCACTAACACGTCATTCAGTGACACTCATGCCACACATGCTGATTCTTTTTAAATGGCGAACAATATTTCACTCTCTCTGCATACAGTTTCTTTATCCGCTAATATATGAATGGGCACTTAGGAGAAGACTTGAATAAGACTGAATAATAAGAAAGAAAACTATTGCATGATCTCACTTGGGAATTAAAAAAAAAAGTCAAATAAACAGAAACAGAGATGAGGGGTGGAGGATACAGGGGATGAGGGCGAGGAGGGGACGGGGAAGCAGGTTAGAAGGACAGGTTTGTAGGTAGGTGGGAGAAAGCCCAGGAGTCTGCTTACAGCACAGAGGCTGGAGAGAGCAAGATAGGGTAGATTTTTAAGTGCTTTTTCCCCTTCTCCACCCCACTGTTTGTAGCGATCATTTCATTGTGTGTATGCATATCAAAACACACTGCCGGCATTCAACACGTACAATAAAAATACCTAGAAGAGCTGATTGTTTAGCTCGTTGGTTCTCAACCCCTTTGGGGTAGAATAACCCTTTCACAGGGGTTTCCTAAGACCATCTGCATATCAGTATTATATTGATATCTAACATGTCATAACAGTAGGGAATTACAGTTAGGAAGTAGCAACAAAAATAATTTTATGATTGAGGGTCACCACTGCATGAGGACCTGCATTAATAAAGGATCACAGCATTAGGAAGGTTGAGAACCACTGGTTTAGATATTTTTTAGGTTAAGATTAGAAAGAAGATTCCTATAAGCCCACACCTGTTTGTCTATATCCCCCATTTTTATTCATTATTAGCCAGATAGAGCCAAGTAATTATGATAATGATACTTGCTTTTTTGCCCAATGCTGGAATGCTAGTAAATTTAGGTATGCCCTGGTTACTTGCATGCCTCACTGGGTGCCTGTGCCCGTTGATGCCCCTCACGCTATGACTCTCTTCAGACAGAAAAGGGATCTTGGAACTACAGCCACCATTGTTACTACCATCTCATTGGCGGCTGTTGGAGCTACCACTGGGGCATTAGCCATGAGTCATACTATGCAGACTGCTCAGACCCTGAATAATCATTTAGCCAATGTAGCTCATGCCTTAGTTGTACATAAAGGAATTAATGCTCAACTAAAAGGAAGCTTGATGGTGTTCAATCAGAGGATTGACCTCGTGCAGGAGCAAATTGATACCCTATGGCAAATTGCTCAACTTGGCTGTCAATGAAAATATGCTGGACTTTGAGTCACTAGCATTTAACATGAGAATTTTTCCTGTGCTGCAAATCTGTCTAAACAATTGTCGAGCTATATTTTAGGTAATTGGACTGGAGAATTCGATACTATGATGGAGCAGCTGAGAGTGGCCATTGTCACAGTAAATTCTACCAGAGTGGACGCAGGACTAGCCACAGGATTATCATCATGGATTGCTGTAGCCATGAATCATCTGAAGGAATGGGCGGGCATGGGAGCGTTAGCAGGCCTTCTGGTGTTGGTCTCCTTGGTTTGCCTGTGGTATATATGCAAGATTAGAGTCTCACAACAGTGTGATGCAGCCATGATCATTCAGGCCTTTACAGCCATTGAAGCAGGACATTCGCCCCAAGCATGGTTGGATACCATAAAAAGCTAAAATGTTACGCTCAGGATGCGAGGCTAAGCACTGCACTCAGGGTCAGCCACTTTGGACCCAGAGAAGAGCATGTCTGATTGCATGCGAGTTGATACCCCAGGTCCCGCCTCTGAGAAAAAGGTATCGGACGGGTCTGATGCTCTTTGGGTGGATGACACCTAAATGAACATCGGTACAAAGTCCCAATTTATTTCTAATATCAGAGATCAGACCTCTACTCTTGCCTGATGCGTCTAAAACAAAAAGGGGGAACTGTAGAGAGCTGCGGAATGCTGTGCCTTAAAGATGGAGCTGGTTTCTGCCTTCCACCTTCCCGATGGTGAGTGCTCTCTGTCACGAACAATTCCACATTTGGCTAAGGCTGAGGATCTGGCTTGCTTCCATGTATGTGGACCTATCTGCATTGCCCACGTGGCATGCCTGGGTTGGCTACCCAGAGGCTATTTAAGCTGTGGGCTGGCTTTCCCCAGGGTCAGATGATTGTTCAAAGTTCCTGAATAAACTGCATTGAAAAAAAAAAGATTAGAAAGAAGAAGTTTTGAAGGATCAGTGTACTTTGGTTTTGAGAGCACATCTGTATGTAGGTATCTTTAAGGATACACCTGCATCTTTGAGTACACACAAATATGTTACACACAAACACAAATATAATGCGCTCGTAAGTAGATTTCTATTATTTGACATGGTCGGTGAGGTATCTGGATTCATCAAATTCTACAGTCAATAATGATTTTTTTAATGTTGTCTCAAAAACCTGCCAATTAAAATCAGAATGCGAATTAAATGTGTAAGTCTAAAGTCAGAGTGAAGTTAAATAGATGTTAAAAATTAGTCTGTGTTAATTTTTAATAGATGCGTAACATACACCAAACACTTATCCTCTCCTTTTTATTCCCAGAATTGCCTCCTTTCATTCGTTTTTTAGATTTATTTACTTACACACACACCTGTGTAAATAGATTTGTGTGTGGCTGTGTAAGTAAAATGTGTGTAGGTGAATGTGTACAAGTGTGTGGACACATATGTACCATGATGCTTTTAGGTTCCCATAGCGGCTGCACTAGTTTACATCCCAACCAATAGCCTATAAATTGTCCCTTCCCTAGCTCCTCACCATCATTAATCACCTTATTGTTGTCTTGACGCCCACCATTCTGACTGCTATAATCTCAGGGTATAATCTCTGGCCTGTGCTCCCTGACGTTAAAGATACAGCACTATGTGTGTGTGCGTGTGTGTGTGTGAGTGTGTGTGTGTGTGTGTGTGTGTGTGTGTGCTCTGAATATTAACCACCTGTTGAAGAGCAATTAGCTAAGATTTCCCCTGTTCTGGAGGGTGACCTCTTGCTCTGGTTGTTGTTTCTGTCCTGTTCAAGCACGTCACTAAGATGCAACCCATTGGTGAATTCTTACATCCTGCCCTGTTCCAGTCCTGCTCAGGAAGTTGCCACCTGTGCTCACAGCTTGTGAGGCTTACCTTGCCTGCGCTAGTTTTAAACTCCAGGTCTCGCTTTAAGGTCTTAGATCTATTTTAAGTGAGGCTCTTATGCAGCGTGACAGCTGTGGATCTGGTTCTGAGTGTCTGCACAGGGGAACCCAGTTTCCCAGCAGCATTTGTCTTCTCTGGCACATGTCATTGGCCGCTTTACCAGGGACGAATTGTTTATGGATGTGCGGGTTTATTTCTAGGAGCCCTGCTCTATCCACGAGCGACGTCTCTGTTTGGATGCCAACACCGTGTTCTTCTTGTCACCGTGGTTCTGTGGTGTGCTGACACCTCTAGCCTTGCTCTTTTTGCTTTGGCTATTCAGGATCTTATGTGTTTTCAAATGAATTTTGGGATTGTTTGTTTTGTTTTTTTGTTGTTTGTTCGTTTTTTGAGTCCTATGAAAAATGCTGTTGCTATTTTGATGAGAAATGCAACAAATCTGTGGATTGCTTTGGTAGTATGTTTAATAATATCAGTTCTGCTAACCCACACGTGGGAAATCGAATCTGTAGATGGCTGTAAGTGCTGGTTTTTCAAATGCTGCTTCATTTGGGGTTCCATAAACCTTATACTTCCCTTCCAGCCCCCACCCACCCAACCAGAGGTAGAGGAAAAGAAAATTGGAAGGAAAAGGGGACATAGTCCTCTTTACTTCTTTTTGCTGAGTAAGGTCATAGCATTTAGGGGGGCAATACCACTCTCTGTGGTCAGGATATCCAAAAATCCAGGTAACCAGCAAACCAGCAATCCAGCAAGCTCAGCAAACAGTCCTCCTCTACCTCCTCCAAGCTGCCACCACTTCTTCCTCTGGGCTATTGCATTTATACCCCTCAAAATCCCCAGAATTTAACTAATTCCAGCTGGCAAAGATGATACAATAAGCAATAACCTATCAATATACAATAAATGAGTTGCATATGTCCAATACATTAGGCTAAAGTTGAACAAAACAATCTTAGATGTCTATCAATATACAATAATCCATACCAACACATAATATTTGACACAAGCAGATTCAGTAATATACCTTTTATTTTATAATCCTATACTCCCCCCTTTTTTGTCATTCCTTTTTTCCTCCTTTTCCCTAACATTAGCTAAAAGAAAAAGAAAGATAGAGGGGGAAAAGAGATTCCTGATTTTAACCTTTGCTTTGTTTTCTCCCTTACCATGACCAATCCGCAACCCATCAAATGACCAACAACACCCATCCCACCTCTTGGGAATGGGGCTGTTGTATTCTTAATTATTTTTTGTTGTCTGGGGAAAAAAAACATCTTTTGGGGGTACCTTAGGATATTGACCAATTGTTGGAAAAGCTAGCTGTATATTTTTCTGTCCAGTTTCTGTGTTTTTTGTCCACTTTATGTTTTTTGTTTGTTTGTTTGTTTGTTTGTCTAGTCTGTATGGGATGATCATTTGGGCTTGGCCTTCTGAAGTTGACCTAGATTATTGAGGAAACAGTAACTGAGGCAGTCTGCGAGGCTGAATCTCCTGGGCTACTTGCTTTATCTTCATTGTTAACTGGTCATTTGCTCTAAAAATAGACAAACTTTTAAAGGTAATATTATAGGTACATTTTTGCATCATGAGGACCAGGTAGCCAATAAGATTATTTTTACCATGCAATGTCTCAGCTAATAGGAGGGCTTTCCTGGTCAAATATAATCTTTATAAGTTTCGTTGGTAACCATATTTTTTTCATTCCTGTAGCTACATGAGCATGACCACATCCCCATCTCAAAACTGTTGCAGGTTTCCATTCTTTTGTCAACATATCCTTAGAGTAAATGGGTTGATCTAGTTCTACAGGTTTTTTTTTTTTCTACAATCCAGTGTCTCTCAGGTGCTGCTGCTCCTTTTTCACCAATGCTAAGAAAATTTAGAGTTAACAAAGCATTACTTAGTCAGTTCCTGGAGGTCTTTCCTCTCCCTTTTTGTTTAATAAGCATCTCTCTTAAAGTACAATTAGCTCTTTCTATAACTGCCTGGCCTGTAGGATTGTGTGCTATACCAGTAATGTGCTTTATGTTATAATATGCAAAGAATTGCTTCAGATTGCCTTTGGTAAAATAGTTAATGATATTAATTATGTTAATCCATGAGGGTGCGAGATCTCCCCATCTTCTAGCGTATTGCAGTTTTCACTTCCTTGGTTAGGATTATTTCTAGGTTTGGGTGGAGGATCGTTAACGGGATTAAACCTTTTTCACAGTTAAAAAAAATCTTACTTATTTTCACACACATGTGAGTGTGTGGAGGTCAGAGGGCAGCCCCTGGTATAACCCTAATGCTTGCACTTTGTTTGAAGCAGGGTCTCATATTGTAGGCTGACTGGCCCTCAAGCTTCTGTCTCTGCCTTCCTGCTAACCACAGGGCACTAGGATTCTAAATGCATGCCACCATGTCCAGCTCTGCTTGGCTTCTAGAGATCCAAAAGGTTGCCAGGCTTGCCTGACAAGCAATCCCGAGCACTAAGCGCCCACTGAGCAGTCTCCCAACCCTCTGTCCTTTTGTTTAATTTGGGAACTACATATATCTTGAGAGTGTTCTAGCCATAGCTATGTCAATGAACCAGTTAATTCTGATTTCTCTGTTGAATTAGGACACACAAACACACACGCACACATGCACACATACACACACATGCATGAACATACATGCATACACACATACACATAAACACACATATACACACACATACACACTCAGGTACACACACACATAAACACATAACCTCCCAACACACACACAACACAAACACAGATTGGCAAATATAGCTTGTGGTCTGTGTTTTAGATAGATAACAAAATATTTGAAACTTTTAAGTCAGGCGTCAGTTTTTTAGTTATGGGAATTCACAGAAAAACATTTACATTTCATGTTTCTCTTAAAATGTCCATAGATCAGGACTCAGACTCTGTGTGGGTCTCTCTGGCCTTTTTAGTTTTTATTTGCATTCCCAAAACATGCCTCATAGTTTTAAATAAGCAGCACTTTAATGAGCAATAGCCGTAAATTCTTACCAAGTAATAGTTAAATAGTTTACACAGTCATTGTTTTGCTTATATTTGTTGCTTTCTTTTTGAAATCAGTTTAAAAATCCTTTGACTCCTTGTACAGTCTTTCCCAACATTGTTGCCTGGTGGAAAGGTTAGAATTCCTGGGTGGAGATGGAGCCTTCTATGTTCAAGGCACCCTGACTTCTTTTGTCTAAACTTTTTTTTAATTTTTGAGATTATAACTTAATTTCAACCTTTCTCTCCCTTTCCTCCCTCCAAACTCTTCTTTATACCCATCCCTGCTCTTCAAATTCTTAGCCTCTTTTTCAGCAATTATTTTTGTATGCATATATATAGACATACATTCCTAAATATAATCTGCTAGTCTGCACAATGCTACTTGTATGTATGGAAAAGTACACCAGTTGGGGAAGACACCTCTCCAGCTCTCAGCCTTCTTCAGTTGCCTGTAGCTCTTTGTGTGGGTGGAGGCCTCCTGGAGTTTTCCACACGCAGCCTGGCATGTTCACTGGTACCATCCTTGTTTAGTTTACAAGACTGTATAGGAAGTGGAGCTGGTAAGATTTTATGGGTATAGCTTCTGATATCCCTAGGAGGCACAATCCCAGAGTGAACTCCCTGGTCCTCTGGCCTTTACAACCTTGCTGCCCCATCTTCTGCAATGTTCTCTGAGTTTTAGGCACAGGAGTGTTTTAGTAGCTGTACCCGTTAGAACTGGGCTTCACAACGCTGCATTTTGATTGGTTGTGCTTTTCTGTAGTAGTCTCCACTGTTGCAAGGAGAAGTTTCCTTGATGAAGGGTGAGGGCAAATACATGTAGATTGTTGTTAAGGATTGTGCTGGTTTAGTAAATCAGTCATTGTAGAATCATCTCCAGCAACTATGACTTCACCAACACTGAGTAGCTATCTATATTTCCAGTACTGGGCATGGTATCCCTCCTGTTGAGGGGGTCTTAAGTCCAATTAGAGAGCAGTTGTCATCACCAAGGTATGTGTGCCACTACTGTACCTGTAGAGTTAGTGTGACATGCTGCTGGTTAAACTAGTTAACAGGTGTGATAGCTGGTAGGACTGTTGGTGGCCGCCCTCCTTTGGAAGCTTGCATGTGTCTTCTGGTGCCATAAAAACTAGTCCTCAAGGAGAGGACATTCAGATCAGTTCCAGCTCAGGACCCCTGGGCCTTGTTTCTGGACTGCATGGTGTCCTTAGCAATAGGAATGTACTTTCCACTTCTGGGAGGTAACCAAGGCCAATAGCAACAGCCTGTGTATTTTGGGGGTCTCTTGGCCAACAACTCAAAAGAAAGCTTCTAATGTCTGGTATTGGAGTTTTTGTTAGGTGGTCTTTGGCCTTCAAAGGAAGCACTGTCAACTCAGATAAGAAAAATCTGTTAACGCTATGTATGTATATTTATACATGGAGGTACATGCATCACAGTTTTCTTTCTTAAGGTACATAGCTAATAGTTAGATTTATTGTGGCATTTTCAGATATCTTTGTAGTTATTTTGCCTACCTACCTCCTTCTCCCACATTTGTCTTCCTTTTCCTTCCCATAAGGAGCCCCCTCCCTTTCCCACTTCCCCTTCAGATTACTTAAAAGGCAATCTGGAGCTCTGTTACCTATGAGTTTATAAAACTTTTCCAGGGCTTATATAAATACTCAAGTTTTCCAAAGTGAAAACATGTTTATTCTTTTTCTGATTGTGCAGAAATAAAACCTGAAAATAAAAAGTTTAACAAGTCTAGAAATGTATGAAAAGAAGAAAAAATGACCCCAAATATCTCTACACAAGGAAAATCACTGTTTTGGTGAAATCATTTCAAAATATCTCCCAAAGAATATGAGAAAATGTTCACAGCTGCAGAAGTGTGTATGAGGGACATGACAGTGGTGTAATGGGAGGCACCCGGATCTTAGCATGACTGACTCCATGATGGAAGTGCCGTTCATACTGTAAAACCCAACATCACCTGCCAAAACTAAAGCAAAGGCCTAATCCATCAAAATTCACAGTTTTGGGGAAGTCTCTAAATGTGCTAACCTTGCTTTTTTGGCTTCTGTAGTTCTGTTTCTGGGTAAATGTTCTTGTTTACTGAAGTATGTCAGTTCAGAACATGGTTTTTCTGCTTAAAAGCTCACCCTGGGGAAGGATCAGGTCTACACTGGGATCGTGAACACCCAGTGTAGTCAGCAGCCAACTAATAAAGACTTTCTATAGGCTTAAACATTTGTCTGAGGAGTCTTCTCTGGTGGGGGGGGAGGGTGCCCTACAATGAGTAGAAAGGTCTATGTCTGCCACAAAAGCGTTTACTACCTGAGCACAGAAGCACGCGATCATTTAAAGACATGGCATTCTGTATTATGTATACAGACACTGGCAATTGGCTGTCCGTGCTCAGCCATTTAGGTTGCTTATCAGTTAATTTTCTCGTTGCAGAGACCAGAGCGACTTAAGAGAGGAAGGGTTTCTTTTAGTTCACAGTTCGAGGGGATACAGTCCATCATGTTCAGGAAGCCATGGCAGCAGGAGGGCGGGGCTGGTGGTCACATCATGTCTGCAGCAGGAGACATGTGAGTGTCATGCTCAGCCTGCTTCCCCCTTTTCCGAAAGCACTGTATGGATCTAGACTATGTGACCTCGGCCATGCTGAACTGAAATCTCTAGGATCATTCCTACAATCATAAGATGTTTTCCCCACGAATAGTTTCCCAAGAGCCCATTCGCAGACTGAACAATCCAGGTTCTCACTTGAAGCTCGTCTTGCTGACCTCTGGGCTCATGCTTTTGTCAGTGAGTCCTGTCATACCTTTGGGTGGGTCCTTCCACACCAGGCCGGGGTTACTGTGATGGAGACCTGAAGGCAGAGGAAGGTCCTAACCCTTCTTGAGGTCAGCTGCTGTAGGGCCTCACTCATGTGGCCCTGCTCACACTTCCGGGTGGCTTTCCACAGGAGTGAGTTCAAGGGCAGAATGGATAACTGTGCAGAGGAGATCCAGTCACTCCTGCTGGGCCTGAAGGACGAAGGGGACCCTGTGGAGCAGTGACACAGACAAAGGCATTTTGCAGCTGTTCAGGGGCTCAGGTGATGAACGGGGAGTTTGAGCGTGGCTGGATCTTAGCAGTGAGACCTTGGAGAGCCTCCGTTTCCTAATAGTCTGTCCTCAGCCAGTCATTCACTCACTTCAGAGGGACAGAGGGTCATAAGGCGTTTCATTAGAGTCCCATACACGAGGTGTGTCATAGTAAACACTATGGCGGTTATCTGCTCTAACTTCGGACTCCTTATAGCTGTTAGCTCTCTGGACAGAACTCAGTGACTTTGCCATGTCCCTCCTGGCTGAGTCAGCCTGGACTTGCAGCGCCCCTCCCCTGTGAGGCTCCTAAGACTCCTGGGTCTGTCTGTAAACGAAGGGATAGAGAGAAGAGGTGCACATCCTCCAGCTTCGATATGTTCCCTCTGGAGTCTGTTTCTGTGACCGAGACTCTTGGCCAGCAAGCTTTGAATGTGGAACTGTGGAAAAACTGTAGAACTGTAGCGTCTCTGATAGCTTCCATGAAGCGCTGTCAAGTTTTAGGCGGGGCCATAGCATGTCTCGGGCGACGGAACGGGAAAAGCCACTGGTGTGGAAGACTGCTTTGGTACAGCCACAGTGGTGCTGTAGCTTCGAGTGACACCGATGATGGCAATGGTGCCCGTAGGTGAGAGTGATGGACGCTGACCACCATGGGGCCATGTGCTCTTTCCCCAAAATACATCCCCTAATCTTCACTCTACCACCCCTGGGCTCAGTGGTCAGATGTTTGAAGTGTATCCCCCAGGCAATCCTGAAGTTCAAAATCAAGTTCCCCCTTTCCCACCCTTCTCCTTCCCCCTTTCCCTCCCCCTTCCCCTCTCTCCTCATCTTTTTTGCTTCTAGGAGAACGAAAAGATTCAGTGGGAGCACTCAAAGTTCGTGCTGGCCTCTGTGTGCTGACAAGTTTTCCAGGGTTGTCCCTTCATTTGTAACTTGGGATCTCATCAAAAACAAGTTCTCGCCTACCTGGTGGGCAGGACCAGGCTGTGTGCACGGAGGGTAGAAAGCTGGGCGCCACAGGCAGTTTTTATTCTGGGCTATTTATATCCGTGTTTATTCTGCTCAAGAACAGGAAGGGTGGAGTGGGCCATCTGTGTCCCTGCTCCTGGACGCCAGGTGGGATTAGACTCATCATTTGATTTGGGAGGGCTTGTACCTTTCTTGCCACAGCCACGCCTTCTGAGCCTTTTATAGACCCGAGGCTGGAGTGGCTCTGGAGGCACCATTGAGCCGGTCAGGTACAGGGAAGACTCGGGCCCTGGTTTTGCCAGGATGTTGCTCAAGCTGCTGAGCCAGCCTGAGAGGTCTGGAACCACATCCCCATGGGGCAGGTGGAACTTCTTCCCCGTTAGGGTCTGTTCCTGGTCCCTGGTTCACAGGGCTATGTGTATCTGGGGTTTTCTGTCCAGCCCAGCAGGGAATCCTGGATGGACAGGAATCTCACACCCGGGGCAGTGTTTCCAAAACTTTAGAGTGGCAGCGGGGCAGAGCGCAAGCCCTGCTTTTTAAGTTGAAGTACAAAATGCATACCTAAAGCTTTCTTTTTAAAAATCATGAGATACATAGCAGAAACTACATAGGAAAATCTATCACTGATCATCTGAGCCAACTGTGAGCAAACAGTTCAGTGGTGTTTTATACAATCAGGGTTTAATAGCCGTTGTCACCGTCCAGGCCCTAAACCCTTACATCACGCTGTAAAACCATTCCAGGCCCAAACAAGAGCTCTTTACCTAGGAAGAACTTTCCCCCATCCCTGCCTCACATCCTACTATTGTACTTTCTGTCTCTATGAATTGGCCAATAGTCTAAGTACCCCATAGAGATGAAACCATGTAGCATTTGCCTGTTCGTGCCTGGCTTATTACACGCATATTTCCAAGGACCATCTATCTTACAGCACATTTAAACCGAAGTTTGTTCATTTTTGTGGCTGAGTAATATTCCACTGAGGTGTGTGTCACCGTCTGCCTGTTGTCTGTTGACAAGCGCGCCATGGGTTACTTTCATCCTTGGCTGCTGTGAAGTGGGTTGTAGATGGGTGTAGAGAGGCAGGTTTGGTGTCCCCGTTTCAGTTCCTTCCTGTGTGTACTGAGGGGTGAGTGCTTGAAGAAAGTATATCATTAGGAGGTGTTCAACTCCATGTTTGCCCCCGTCAGAGCCATTTTGGGGATATAAATGTAGGATGTTGCTACTTCTTCAGAGGTTTTCTTGGATCCCTTCTGGAGGCAGTTTCTGAGGGGACCCTGATTATTACCCGTTCTCAGTACTCCCTTATGACCAGGCTTAATTATGGGGGCTAAACACAGGCACACATAGACGCAGACAGACACACAAACACACAGATATAGACGCGTACACATACGCGCGCACACACACACACACACACACACACGCAGACATGCAGACTTATTTCATTGGCTTTCTTCCTAACGTCTGGTCAGTCTTGGGACAGCCGTGTGTACTCACTCTGGAGCGGCTGAGCCTGGTAGCTGAGCTCCCGGAGCTCACCCATTCTTTCTCCTCCTCTGAATCCTGGAGTCCAGAGATGCATTTTATTTATATCTGAGTCAATTTTATTTTATTTTATTTTTATGGCTGTTGTGCTTGCATGCATATCTGCGCACCACATGTGTGCTAGGTAACCGTGGAAGCCAGAGGAGGGCCTCAGATTCCCTGCAACTGGAGTCCCAGAGGGTTGTGGGCTGCTACGTAGGTGCTGGGAATCGAATCGGGTTCCTCTGGAAAACCAGCAAATATTCTTAACCACCGAGCCGCTTCTCCAAATCTCCCTTCTCCCCCCCCCCATTTTGGTTTTCTGGAATTGTTTTTAGGGGACAGTGGTTTTTGACCCCCTAAGCTTTTCTTTTGCTTTAAATAATATGTATTTATCGTGTGTGTGCTCACGCCACAGAATATGAGTGCAAGTCAGAGGGCAGCTCGCAGGAGGGTCCTTCCATCAGGGATTGAATTTAGGTCAGGCGGCTTGGCAGGGGCACCTTTACCTGTGGAACAAGCGCGCCCCCCCCTCCCAGCTTTCTCTTTGTAACTTTACATTGAT
Organism: Meriones unguiculatus; assembly: GCF_030254825.1. Lineage (NCBI taxonomy): Eukaryota > Metazoa > Chordata > Mammalia > Rodentia > Muridae > Meriones > Meriones unguiculatus. Next base: position 37,844,985 of record NC_083359.1, read on the forward strand.
TGCAATTGCACATCGTCCTCTGAGGGAGTTTCGTCTTGAGGCGGGAGGTCTGCTCACATGTGTGAGAAAGTGAGCTTGTGAGGGAGGTTGGGGGGCGGGCAGTTCTGAACTCCTGGGTCTGAAATTAAAAGGCAAAGAAGGAGCTGCTGAGCCCAAAGCAACCAAAGCCCTGACTGTCTCCTGCAAGAAGAGGAGGGTCCATGGCTAGTTGTGAGTGGCCTCGGAAGCTACTGGGCTGGAGAGAGGAGGCCGCAGGAAACATGTGTTCAGTCTCAAACTCCGTGGTTAGGAAGGGGCAGGCTCGGGATCCCAGCAGGGGCTGTTCTCTGAGAGGCTGCTCCTTGCCTCTTACTACCTCTGCCTCCCACTGAGTGGCCACTCCTCCTCCCCTCACCACAGGGGTCCCAGGATCGTCTCTTGTCTGCTGGCTCAGGGCTGAGGCCTCCTATGGTTTGGATTCACTATGGGTCCCCATTTCAGCCCTGCACATGGGGGATTCCTGAAGAACACTGACACCAGGAGACAGAGAAAGCGCGTTAGCATGCAGTACAACCCTTCTCCACAGAGGGCGTTCAGTGAAGCAGACCCCAGCCAGGCCCTCGGTCTACTGAGCTCTCGCCAGGGCAGGTTTTGAACTCTCGGCTCAGCAGGAGCAGTCCCCAGAGTCTGGGAGTAGCCCTGGGAAGCCCACCCCGGGAACCAGCCTTGAGTGTCTTCAGTGGCTGCCATTTCTTGTGCTCCTTCCTTTTCCTTCCTGGCGGTGGGTGCACACAGTTGCTTCTGTTTCCAGGTGGACTGTGGCCTCTCTCATACACCCCAGGGAGTCCACCAAGCATCAACGTCCTTGCCAGCCTTGCCTGTCCCAAGACCCCCACCCCCACCCCCAGCACTCTCCTTGAAGGCAGCCGCTCACCTGCCTGGCTCCTGGAAGAGGCCTTGCTCCTTGCTCACTCTTGAGCACACACACATTCTCTCTCCCCCTCTGTCTCTCTATCTCTCTGTCTCTCTCTCATACACTCACTCACTCACTCACTGTCTCTGGAGCCCTCTCTTTCATCACTCCATTGGCACATACCACACATATGATTCTCCCATATACTCCCACATACCCCCCTCCCACACAAACTCTCTCTCACACACGCACTCACCCACCATCTCTGGAGTCCTCTCTTTTGTTACTCTGTTGGCACACACACATACACACACACACACACACACACACACACACACACAATCATGCACTCAATATGCACTTATGCACACACATTCTCTCACACTCTCTCCTCTCTCTCTCTCTCTCTCTCTCTCTCTGTTTATATCTGGATTACTGAAACTCCCAGGATTACTAAAACTTCCTCAGCTCATTTCCTGCTTCCAGGGCCTCCTTCCTGTCTGTCTTCCTGTTTTTTTTCTCCTGTTCTGCTGCCTTCTCTTCTACCCTTTCTTCTGATTGGCCACAGGAGGCCTGCAAGGCCTGCAGTTTTTCTTGAGTTTGTTTTATATTCCACGTTAATTAATTAACTAAGTAATTAATTAACGTGGAATATAAAAGATGGCCCCTCTTCTTTCCTCTCTGTCATGGGAACCTGGCTGTCTGTGCCCTGCTGGACCTGAGGCAGGTGCACCCAAGCGCTTCCTGTACTTCTGTGAGAAGACTCCCTCTTCCTTGACTTTGCACTTCCTGGCAGCAAAGCCACATTTGGTTCTGGCTCCCTGAGCATTGCTCTTCCCGCTGACTCTGCTGAGATATTTGTGTGTCCACATTATGCCCGTAGCTATGTACTAAGCTCCTGGGAAAAGCACACCGAGGTGACTCTAAACAAGCTATTCTCTGCCCTCCGGGGCTCTGGCGGTGTAGGCAAACACCAATTCAGAGCCAGTGTGCATCCATTCCGCTTTAGGAGCAGGATATGGTCCTGCCTAGCCAGGCTTGGGGAGTGCAATAGTCTGTTTTCTGTTTCCACGATGGCATCTCTAAAGTTGGATAACTTATAAAGAAGAAGAAGAAGAAGAAGAAGAAGAAGAAGAAGAAGAAGAAGAAGAAGAAGAAGAAGAAGAAGAAGAAGAAGAAGAAGAAGAAAGGTTTGTTTTGGCTGCTGGCTTTATCTAATCTAAGTCACCTTGCCAAGGCTTCCTCAAACACTGTGGTTGGGTTAAGTTTTTACCCTTCTGCTGCTTCACAATGAGAATTCAATTCAGTCTGTAAACCTTTAGAAACCACATCAGAACCCAAGATCAACCTCAGTCATGACACAGATCTTAGCTTTCCCAGGGAGGAACATCCACAGGCCAGAGCCCCTTACTGTCTTGTCCAAGGCAGGAAAGCAGCAGAGGATCCCCGGTGTGTCACAGAGACACCGGAGTCAGGTGTCTGCTCTGTCCTCCGGTTCCTGTTCGTTCCATTGATCGAATCTCTAATCTCTCCTCTGCTGCATCCACATTGCCACCATGGCCTGAGGGCTCTCTTGCTGTTTGGGCAGAAGTCATGAGCAGGCACCCTTACTCTGAGCATTGAGTGCCAGAGGCTCGTAGCTCTTTGGCTAGAAAACTAGAAGTTTAGTTCTCCTGACTAAACTGACTAAACTCCTGACCCCATGAGCCAGAGGCTTGCAACTCTTGGGTTCCAAGGCCAGAGGCTTGTAGCTCTGGCTTAGAAAGCCCAAGGCTCTGCGGGCTGTGTTCTAGCTGCAAGCCTATGGAATCAGGACTAGCTCTAGGCCACGTTAGGTCTAGAGCAGCCCTGGTGCTTAGTGACTCTTTGGAACTCTCCAGTGGCCAGAATTTGTAAGGTCCCCTGCCCCATCTAGGCTGTTCAGGAAGTGAGCGGCCCCTAGTGTAACCAGCACAGCTTGCTCTGCCCACGATAAAGACCCCAGTGGGTAATCAAGCCTCAGGCAAGAGGCTTTATTTAGGTCTGGCTTGCAGGATGGCGGCTAGTGGGAGGAGAATGCGCCGAGGGCTGTTTCCACAGCCAGGCAGAGCCAGCTGTCACAGGTGAGAGAGGTGCCCCTGCCTTGGGTAAGGATTGCGGGTGAGGAAGTTCAGAACGACCATGGTCAGGGCTATGGCCCTCTCATCAGAACTGTCACAACTGGAATGTACCCTCCAAGACAAAGCCGTGGTTGGAACAGCACTATGACGGCCATAGTGGCTTCCTTGGCTAGAATGCTGTCTCCTCAGGCTGGAGCAGAGTCTCCCAGAGAGGCTGGAGATGGTTAAAGCAGTCCCAAGTGGCAGTGATGACAGTTCTAGGAATAGCCTGGGAGGTGGCTACTTGATTGACAGGTCCTGTGATCTCTGCGGAGGTAGGAGTGGGGGGGGGTTGGGGAGAGGGGGCAGGGCACCACAGGTACGGTTGCCATGGCCCCTGATAACTGTTCAAGAGAGGTGGCCACATTGCTCCCGGCTCTGTGAGACTCAGGTCACAGACAGTAGCGGCTTGCATCTGGCCTCTGTCCCCACCTGGGCTAAGGCAGTTTCTCTTTTCCTCTCTAGCAGCTGCTATTGTGAGCAGGGGCAAAAAAAGGTCTGAGCTGCTGGGTCCTAACTCCTTCGGTTGGTCATTTAAACAGAAAAATAAAAAACAAAACCACAAGCATAAACAGCAATGATCTGTCATGAAAGTCGTTCTTCATGGCGTTTGACTGCAGTTTCACATCCTTAGGGAAGGTGGTCCTCTTGGGCTTCCCAACACAAGCCATCTCCTGGTGATGGCTACGGCTGTCTTAAAAAAACAAGGAGGGTGGGAGCCTAGGAAAAGAGCAGATGTTGGCACAGTCTGAATTCCTTAAAGCATTTTGAATATTAATCAAGGTCAAGATTATATTTAATCTTAATTGGATTAAAAGAGTAGATTTTTCTTTAAATTATGTGTCTGGGCATTTCTGTGAGTGCAGGTGCCTGGAGACGGCAGAGGTGTCGGATGCCCTGGAGCTGGAGTTACAGGTGGCTGAGAGCCTCCCAGTGCCGGTGCTTGGAATTGAACCCCGGGTCCTCTGCAAAAGCAGCAAGTGCTCTTAGTTGCTGAGCCATCCTCTCAGCAACTATATATTATATAATATTATTATCATATAATTATTATTATATTATTATTATTATTATTATTATTTATTTTAAATTTATTATTGTTGTTGTTTCTTTGAGACAGGGTTTCTCTGTGTAGCTTTGGCTGTCCTAGACTTGCTTTAGGACACTTGTGCTGCCATGACTGGGTCATCTGTGAAGAACAGGACTTTATTGCTAGGAGTCCAAGCTCTGAGCACAAGCAAGCAGCCTGCAGCTGGGCTGAGTCTCTCCTTCCGAAAGGGTACCTTATTGATGCTGCTGTATCCCCAGTGGCAGAGGGACGGAAGCAGTAGCACAGGACCGCATATCCACTGTCAATGCAGCCTGAGCCCACTCACGTGACATAAACAGTTCCCAAAGGGCCTCGCTTCCTGACACTATTGCATCAGGGATTAAAGTTCCAACTTGTGGACTTGAAGGGCATATTCAGACCCCAACCCTATCCACATCTTGAACCTGAGGGAGTGAGGTTAGGGGATTTGCATACCTACGGATGGTGAGTTGGAAAGGGGCATTTGGAGAGGTACAGAAGAGCTCCGCATCCGGTGGCTCAGCAGAGCTGCCTGCTGCCTCTCTGGGGGCTGGAGCCCTAAGAAGATCAGCTCTACTTCCATCTAGGGCATCGAAAAGGCTTCTTGGAGGAGACAGCCAAACAGTCCCTGCAAGACAGGAGGGAGAGTGAGAATTCTGAGTGAGGGTGGTCACCCCAGGCTCTGGGCTAGCTTGGAAGAATGGGAACCTCCATCGTTCTTAGCGGTGGGAACCAAAGCTTGACATTTAGCTTCTCCAAATAACAGCACTGTCTCATGGAACTGCTCTGTCTGAGTACTCAAAAATAACCCAGGAGTTTAAACCATCGGCGGTGGCATGCACGTACATGGGGTTGGACCAGCTGATTCCATCATTGCCTGACCTGACCTGTGTTGTACTAGGGTGGGAAAGGAGATGTGTGAGGAATTGGCGAGCTTTACCTCCATCTTTTGATTTTGAGCATTTTGGGGGTGTTGGTCTTTCAAAAGCCAGAAAGTCTCCATTCGTTCGGCCGGGGAGTCCTCCTCTTTCCTCCCCTTTTATAGACATGTGTGGATGTGGGGTCACCTCAGTGCCAAGCTCTGTGCTGGCCATATAGATGAAGGTTAGAGTCTAATGTAGAAAGTAAGTAGAAAGATCTTAAGGTCTTAAGTAGAAAGATTGTTCTGAACCAGTATGCCACCGTTGGAGGTGGGGAGCTGACCACGAGCCTCATTGCTCTTGGTTTCATGGGAGGCTTCCTGGTGATGGACCGTCAAGGTGGACGGCTAAACTCCAAGAGCTACAGACTTGGCAGCGTGCCTGGAAAGGATGTTAAGATGTTCGTCTTCGTCAGGGCTCCCACGGAACCAGCTTTGGGCAAGAGAAGGAAATACCTGCTCTCACATCACCCCCTCCCCGTCCTCATCCAGCCTTTTCAAGGTCTCGTTGCCTTTAAACTCAGAAGCTGAGCTGCCCAAGTGAGGCAGTGATTTCTGGTGTGTTTGGAGCATCAGCTTCAAACTTTGAAAATGTACCTGGGAAAGGCTCCAAGGGAAAAGAAATGCATTTGGGGGTCACATATTTGCCAACCGTATTTACAGAGCCTCCATTTCATGTGTATCCTGACTGATGTCTGATAGACAGAACCAGTGTCCTGTGTGACAGCTGTCGGAACTGCAGGAGCAGACTGCCCTGCATTTTTTCCTGCTCTAAGATCATGTCTGACCCCTGTGCTACACATGGGGGGGGGGGAGGTTGCCCAGCTCAGCTTCCCGGCTCGGTTCTGAGTGGTATGGCAAGGACAATCCAGGATGGAAGAGATGTCTGGAAAAGCTTGTAGTTGCAAGCTGGGAAAGTCCCAACAAGACAGGGACTCGCTGATCTCCTGCCTTTGTCTAAGTCCACATACCTGTGCTGGAGGGGGTGTGTGCAGCTGGGATTTCATAAAAGTAGAAGTCTGGTCAAGAGTGAAAGAATTATAACAGGTACCTGACCCGGACAATTCTGAAAGCGGCCTCAGCGGTAGCTGTGAGGTCATTGTCCTCCTCTTGGCTCCAGATCAGCAGAAGGACAGTCAGGGAGACAAGGGGAGAGGTGAGGGAAGCTAGCAAACTGGCACTTGGGAGGGCGAGGTAGGACCAGGAGGGCAGCCTGGGTCCCGGGATGAAAGGTGGGTGTCCATGTAGGTAGGCTGAGAGGTGTGGGAGTAGCCTGGGGCTTTTGGGGACAACCTAGGACCTAGTGACACACCCTGGTCTGCACCAATATGGCAGCCCACCCAGGACATGGATGTCGTGAAGAAGCAGCTGCTGTCTGTCTGCATTCCTCTGAAACAGCTCACCCAAGCCCAGAGTAAGGGGATGGGGTGGGGGTGCCCGGAGGCTGCCTCTCACAGAGGACAGTGATGTGATGTGTGCAGCCACCATGCCCTTGATGCTGGATCTCCTCTACCTTCAAAGTCCTGCTCATGTCGTTCTTGGTTCAGAATTACATACGGAGGAGAACTATGGGAAAAGGGATTCTTGTTTAGCTAAATGAAGAAGTCTGTGACTACCTATTGATGCTTACATCAACACTGATCTTAGAATTTGTCTTGGTTTTTTTTCTGCATTTTTTTTCTTTTGCTTAGAAAAGTTTCCATTTTGTTAAAGTTTGGTTAACAAGTAGACTGTCATGTCTTTATGGCAGACAGCGTGATCTGTTCACTAAAAGATTAAACAGGCTGATTAGCATATCTGTCAACATACGTGTGTGTCTATCTCTGTGTTTTTGTGGTGTTTGTGTGTGTATATGTCTCTCTGGCAATCTGTATGTGTGGCTGTGTGTGTGGCTGTGTCAGTATGTCTGTGTGCATGTCTGTGTGTCTCTGTGTGTCTATTTGTCTGTGTGTGTGTTAGGAATCAGCTCTAAGATTTCCTGTTTTAGGCATTTGGGAGCAAATTGTAGATTTTTGGCTCAAGTCACCATGCTGTGGCCTCATCTTATGAGCTAACTCTTCTGTTTTTTCCTCCTTTTGCTCTCAGTCTAACCTTGGCCTTGGCCCTGCATTCTTGAGATCTTAGATCCCACATGAGTGAGCACAGCGGTTGCCTTCCTGAGCCCCTCCAGTGCCGTGCGTGCTGCCGAAGAGGCCGGGATTTTCTTGTTACTATGTGTGCTCTCTTCTGTCAGTGGGCAGTTAAGTTGCTTCCACACTGTGACTATCAGAAGCAGAACCGCCTCACACACAGGCTCGCAGACTCCCTGGGTGTGCACACGGCTGTGGCTCAGCTGTTAGCTGCACGTGTCATCTTTTCAGGATGCTTCATACTGCTTTCCATGACGGCCTTGCTAACCCATTCCCTTTCCCAACAGTGTGCCAGGCTCGTTTTCTTATCTGTGTTTCCTTCAGCACGGTGTGGCCCACAGAAAAACCCGCTGTAATAAGCACTCTTCTCCCGGCAATTACATGGCCCTGCTTATTAGGAGGAAAACAGTCCACCTGGCCCTGCCGTGGTCTCTGGGTTCTGTAGGAGATAGTGAGTCTCAGGAGAACTCCCTCCCTCCACCACCTCATTAGCCAGGAATAGCTACATGTCTGCTCGTGGAACTCACTGTGGAAATGACCGCTGTAGCTCTGAAATCCCTTTCCTGGGCTCTTAGGTCCCCAGTCACAGGTGTCCCTCTCGAAGTCAGCCTTCTCATCCAGGACACCATCACTCCTTCCTTGGCTCCCTGGGAACCTCCAGGCTGTCCTGCTACTGGGCTGTCATTGTTGTCCTTCACAGACTCTTCAAAGGCATCTGGCTGCCTGGGATGAAGTGCAGTCTTCCTCTTCCAGCTCACGTCCTGGGACCTCTTTGCCATCCTTGCCTGCCACTGGGCCTCTCTGAGTGTTCACTCCTCCTCACTAGTGCTCCACTCCTTGGGCTCTTTACACACTTTGTCCGCCTGCCCAGGGATACAGGAGGCTGATCCTGAGGTTGGTCCCAGGATGTCAGAATACCCAGCAGGCTCTTCCACAGACTGCTGAGAATCCTTGATGCCCACTTGCTCATCCATTGTCTCTTTGTAAATGGGGTGTGAATTCTGGAAAGGCTCAGCTTTGCCTGGACTATGCCAGAGGCACTAACACTCAGGGCTTAGACTGGTGGGTGGAAATGTGACATGTAGAAGGATTTGTGGCTGATGGGGGTGGGGGAGGCATGCTAATAAAATTTCCTTGGTCAACTACCAATGGGACACCTGCTGACCTGGGTTCCAAGTGGGAAAAACAAGAGCAAATGTCACGGCCTGATGTTTCAGTGAGTACACTCGTTGTGCAAGCCTCACACAGTTCCTCCTGACAGTCACAGTCATAGTGGGAACAGCAAACGCTTGTGCACTCACCTCTGCTGTCTAGTGTGCAGCTGCAGATTCTCAGGAGTGCACTGCTCACACCTCTCACGGGCCTGCAGGGCACCAGGGCTAGCCTGGTCTAAGAGGGCTGGGCTGGGCTCTGGTCAGTAGGCCGGACCTGACCGCTGGTGTGACCAGCTGGCTCCTTGAGCTATGGCAGGTCTCAAAGGTGAACTGCCAGCCACGCGTACCTTCTAAACCCCTGCCGGCTCTTCACTGGCCAGTGCCGGTGCCAGTCAAATCCAGAGTCAAATGCCAGGAAAGTACTTCCACACACCTGTTGCTATGGAAAATGGAGAAACCGGAGTGATTTTTCAGGCCTCAAGTATGCCATTTAACCTGTCAGCAAAACTGCTAGGGCTGTTTCTAACCTATTACACTACTGTGAGCCACTAAATTATAAGATAGTGTGCCATATACTTTCCCAGATCCATGTCCACTATAATTAATATATAAACATGTAAGTATCATATATATTGTAATATATAAATATAAGTATTTTATACTATAAATGTGTGTTATTTGCTCTAGTGTATGTTTTATATGCTATATATTGCATAAACATGCTGTAATTGTACCATGAGTATAAATTACATGTTACATACTATGATCCATCATAATTATATATGTAATGTTACAAATATTGTGGCAGCGTTATCCTGCCAGATCTTAGCAGCCAGTACACCACACTAAGAATAAGGATGAGATGGCTGCCTGCCCGGGGATACAGGAGGCTGATCCTGAGGTTGGTCCCAGGATGTCAGATTACCCACTTCACCACTTTCCTGAGCACCCTTGGCTATCACCTTTATTTGATCTTTGGATGCAGCCTCATTTTCTTCTCATCAACCTTAATCCTGAGATTTGCCAGAGGGGGGAAAAATCAATTCCACGGTTTGAGCCAGCTTTGAAGCAAGCTTTGAATTCGATGCTGAGCAGGATGGGCTTCGGTCAGGACCACAGCCTGGGAATTCCCAGCTGAGCAGCAAGGAGACACGTTTTTGTAGGGGCTATTGAAGGACAAACCCTTACGGACAAGGTATTTTCCCACGTGGCTTTGTTCGTTTCCAAGAACTACAACTCCCAACATTCCAGGGGGTTACCTGGCCCTTGGGCGGGTGGGACTGACAGCTTTACTTCCTGTCTTCCGTTAACACAGTTCTGTTGGAACTTCACCCTCCTAGGGTGAAACACCCTTGAGAAGCAAAATCTGCTGATCGTTCACCCATCATACGACACTGTCATATATTGCCCTATAGATTGTCATATACTGCACACTACGGAATGCTCTGTCAGAACGTATGCTGCTTAATACGTAAGTACACACTATATAAGAATCGGGTACTATACTGTACATACTAGAATACATACATGTAGTATTATACATGCTGTAACACACTGTGTAGTATGTGTCATATATGCTGTGTTTGGCACCTCAAGCTCTGAAATGTGAAGCCCTGAACAAGGTACAGAGCTGAGGTGCCAGCCGGGCCCATGGGAGGGGAAGTAGGAGACAAGAAGGCTTTGGGGCATTAAGTCAGCTTAGCTCTCTCTTTGGAGAGCTGAGGCTTGTGTGGCATTCCGTTCTTGTTCATCTTTGGGAGTGGAGGGAGAGCAAGGCAGCTCGGGACTGGTGCTCTGGGCCAACACATAGATCCTCACTCACGTAAAGGCATTGCAGGCGCACAGGAGGCGACGAGGCTGCTCAGGATCTTCTTCCCTTGTGCGTTCAGCTCCATCTCCTGGTGTGCCTCACGAGCAGAGGTCTCTCAGGACAAGCTGGCTCTTGGGAGCAGGTCCGTGCAAGGACTTAATGCCATAGCCTGTTCTCCAAGTGCTTTCGGGTGTACAGAAAATTCAACACTTAGCTGTGTGCTTGGATCTTCTTGCCTCTAATTTCTCAAAAAAGCCATTCTCCAAAGCCTGGAGCAGGTTCACTCATACCTCAGAAGGCTTAGCTTCACGTCAGACGCCCAGGGCTCAACCTGTGTGGAGACAGATGGCTGCTACTGGAGGTTCCTGAAGGTCCCATAATGAGAAGCGGTCATCTCCCAGGCACCATACCTTTCCTTTCACTGAAGAGGACCCCAACTCTCACTCCCAAGATCTGGAAATGGGCCTGGTGGAGATTAGCCTAATTCTTCCAGATAGTCAGTTTAGGAATGGGAATGAGTCATGAGTGGGCTCCAAAGGCAGCATCAAGTTTGAGAAGAAACTGTCTCTCCCTAGAGGTGTGAGGAAGAGAGAGGAGCGTCTTTTGTAAGCGTAGGAGGGCACCGACGCCAGGAGGGTCTGCACAGCCATGAGCAGTGGTTGTTGAGCTCCTGGCTGCTGGATTGGACAGAGTCTGAAGCCCATCTGCCTAGAAAGCTTTAGCTTCTTGTCTTTAGTCCAGCCAAATGGCTCTTCTGGTGCTGGAAACGTCTTCCAGTGAAATCCTGGCTCTGAACAAATCTTGATGCTCAAAGGCCCTAGACAACACTTGAAAACATCACCTCAGGGTTCCTCTGAGAACACGCTTTGGCCACCTGTGTCTGCATAATTGAGTGTTTGCTTTTTGAAGGGCTTGATTATGTTTGACACCACAGTGTATTTAAGAAGGGAGTGGGCTGGGAGGTCAAGGTCATGAAGACAGCCAACGGGTTGTGTTAAGTACCTGGGAGGCTGATGGCCTTGGAAGGATCATCCTCAGGAAATTGGAGTGGCCGGAAGTCTGGAGAGAGTGAGCTTAGGAGAATGGTGTGAGAATTACGACTGTGACAGGTGAGTAGATTCCATGGGGTAGGGAGGTGTGGGAAGGTGGAAGACAGAAGGCAAGGATCCATTAGGTGAGAGGGAGAGGGATAGATTGGGAGAAGGATGACTGGTTACTGGACAGAGCCAAAGGATCTTCTTCAGGGTCGTGATGGCCTGGCCTGCATGAGCGGATGTGGTAGGCTATGTTCTCCAGCCGTGTTCAGCTTCTGGGAGCAGGGACAGTGGGGCAAAGATGAACTTCATCAGGACTGGGTTTTGCTGGGTGGGAGTGAGGAAGCGAATGCGGGTGTGTGTGGTCAAGGGTGCTTGAAAGGGACTGGTGGAGGACAGATGTATTGATGGGCTTTGGATAGTGTTAGGGTGGAGCTGATAAGGGACCCGCACTGGGACGGAGGTGGACTTTGAAAAATGAGATTATGGAGATCTCAGTGTGGTCAGTACAGGCTGCCAGAACACTTGGCAGGCAACTTTAACAGCAGACCTTTGAGTCTAAGGGCATAGTATCAGCAGGGCAGCTTTTATTTGGAGACCTCTACTCTCTCCTCTTGACTTGTACATATGAACAGAAAGGGAGAAAAGGAGAGAGAGAGAGAGAGAGAGACAGAGAGACAGAAAGACAGAGAGACAGAGAGAGAGAGAGTTGTGTATGTTTTCCTAAATAATGGTATTAATCTCATCATACAGATTGTGACCTTACATAATTCTGCCCACCCTCCAATGAGCCTAACTTCAAATGCCATCACACTGAGTGTAAGCGTTTGAGCCTATGAAATTGAGAGGGACCCAGACTTTTAGTCTATAATATTCAGCTGTCACCAATGGCGAGCTCCAAGCCTCTGTTGAAGAGAGTCGGATGGTGGAAGATGAGAAGACAGAGGGAGAAGGGGAGGGGCACTAGAAGTCAGTTCGAGAAGTTGAGCCTCTAAGCCTGAGGGGGCGAGCGGTTTGAGGAAGCAGAGACCGTGAGGCAGGTGCTGAATGAGGAGTACTCGGCCATCCCCAAGAGGGGGGTGGTGGCTGCTAAGGGGCTGGACTCCTGTGCCAACTGCATCAGTTTAAATCTTTTAAAAGGATCTGTCTTCATTAGCATAATGTAATGTGGTATTTTGAAAATGTGTACGTTGCGGGCATGGCCGGTTTGGGCTAATTAGCATATGCATTACCTCACATGCTCGTGTTCCGAGATGAGAACACAATCCCCCCTCTGGCTGGGTGACTTTCCAGAATATAATACCTTGTGATTAACTTTAATCACATGTGGCACCATAGTCTCTTAAAGCGTTGCCTGAAGCTGAAACTTTGTCCCCTTTGACCTTCCTTTCTTCCCCAGCTTCTCCTAACCAGCATTCCCTCCCTGCTTCTGTGCTCCAGCGTCTCGGGTTCCACATTTAAGTGAGAGCATACTGCGTTTGGCTTTCTGCGCGTGGTTCCGTGCAGTCAGTACAGTGTCCTCCATCGCTGCAAATGTCAGGGCTTCTCCTCTCTTGTGTGTGGCCACCTTTGAATTGCCCGCTTGTCAGCCCCTCTGCCCTGAGATTGCTCCCCCCATCACGGTGGCAAGCAACTCGGGGTGGGGTGCAGCCTTGGACATGGTTGGGAAGCCTTCAACCAAGAACCTCACCTGTATCTGTGTCCGTTTCCTGATTTGTGAAAAGGTGGGTGGTGATAGTCCTACCTATGTCTCGGGACTTGAGAGTTCTAAATGAGCCGTGATGTAAAGTGTTTTCAGCTGCTGCTGGCACATCAGGAACATTCTACCAATGTCCCTGTCATGGTGACAAAGTACATCAGGAGTCCAGGCTGTGGCATCAAATCTTTGGAGCCCTTTTCTTTCCCCCCTAAGACACCGTTTCTCTGTGTAGCCTTGGCTGTCCTGGACTTGCTTTGTAGACCAGGCTGGCCTTGAACTCACAGCAATCTGCCTGCCTCTGCCTCCCTGAATGCTGGGATTAAAGGCGAGTGCCACCACTCTGGCTTAGGAGCCACGTTAAGGAAACAGAGGTGTCCAGGACAGTGCCTCCACTTGTGGTCAGTGATACAAGGAGTCCAGACAGCGAACCGCCACCCCTGGGCCAGCAGCAGATGAAACAAATGATATTCTCAGAAGACACCTGGGCTTTGGGTAGGGACAGGAGGCAAACAGAAGACCTGGGACAGGGATTGAGGCAGATAATTATCCTGAGTGAACATCACTGTCTCCAAGGCTATGGCCATGGAGAAGCTGGGGTACTGGGGAGAGAAATGTGATGCAGTCCTGAAAATAAGTAGAAATGGAAGCCAGATGATGAGGGTCATGTGGGCTTGAAGGTTTCTTAGGCTAAGAGTATATGTTGAAATTATAGGATCGGTGTGTGTGTGAGAGAGAGAGAGAGAGCGAGACTTAGAGAGAGAATGGTAGGAGACCATCTTGAGAAGAACCTGTAAAGCTTGATGGGTCCCTGTTTCAGAGAATTCCTGGTGTTGCTGAGTCATGCTATGGGAAGCCTATGTCTAGGCAGGAAGTTGAAGTTGAGTTTGGAGTTATTTTTCCGTGGAAGGACAGGGTTGGAGGAACTAGAGCTGGGACATGTGGATTAATGGGGCCTATGTTGTAAAAGACCTTGTGTACAATTTATAAATGGAAGTCTTTATCCAGAAAGTCCAGTTCTGCTAGGCTCTCGGGATGAGAGTGAGTGGATTCGGAGGGACCAGTAAAGGGGCTATGGGAACAGAATAGATGGCAGATTCGGGAGCCAAGAAATCATGAGTGGAGGGCATGGGAGGATGGAAGGAGGGGGCAGATTTTGAAGAAGTTTTGGAAGACACTTGGGAACACCCAGAAACATCTGTAAAAAAGCTGGGAAAGCCGTGGGAAAAGATACTGAGAGGTGAGGAACAGTAGACCAGGGACATAAAAGCCCAGTGTTGGATGAAGTGTCTCAATTCCCCTCACTGGCCCACAAACATGAAAAAGAAATTTCCAGACTTCTGCAACAGAGAATGGGTGAATGACATATTGCCTTGACACCAAGCCTTTCAGCAAAAGGTGCATTCTATTTGCAGACAGTTCAAAGTACTTTCACTGTGTCACTAATGCTCATGAGCCTGTCAACAGAGGCAGACAGTGACACCTGTGATCTGAAGATGACTTCAGGTGATGCTGAAGGTAACTGGCACTGTGAGGGCGTTTGGTAAGTGCCACTTGCTGGACTCCATATCTGTTAGCAGTCTTACTCTACCCTTACACAGACCCTTCACTGTGCACAGTGCTACTGTACCCATTTTAAAGATGAGAAAATGGAAGTTTGGAAAGATGGAAACCAGTTTCCTGAGGTCACATACTGAAGCAATGCCTTGGCACTGGATTTGGGAATCAGCAATCAGCGGGCACCTCACACAATTAACCTCCCCCCCCCCCCCACACACACACATAAACGAGACTAGGGATGTCACCATTCTGGGACTAGATGAGAGGCAGGCAAGCCAGGAGAATCCCAGCGATGGTTTATAAATAAGGCTTTGGTGGGAAGCAGCCACAGTCACGTGAGGCTCAGAAGCATCGGGAGGTTCTCGGGAAGTCTGTTCCAGGTACTGTTGGAAATGTCCAGATTTCGGCCTGTAAAGCAAAGGCTCCAGCACCGTGCAAGCCAAGCCTTTGGGAAAGGCCCTTTCTTTCTGGAACACTCAGTGTGCATACAAGCCATACTCCGAGCCTCCTCCCAGAGACCAATGTGTCACGGAGCAGCTGAGGACCAGGCCCCATGTCTTAGGAGATGAATTTTGGCCTTTTCAGCCCCTATCTGGGATAAAAGGGGCTATGTCTTCTCCTGAAAGGCTTTGACTGGAGCCAAGCCTGCTGAGAGTGGCCGGCAACAGCTGAGCATCTGGCCTGAAGCTGCCCATGAGGAGCTGAAATGTTAGGTCATGAAGGGACAACACCTGTCAGAGAGAACTCCTGAGGGGCCTCTCTGCCAGGTGGTGGGAGTAGGAGTTGGGGGAGGGGCAGTGAGGCAGTGAGTGGTTTGTTCCTCTTCAGTTCATTCGATCCTCAAGTGTGGTTGCCTTGTGAGATCTAAATTAGCCAATTTCTCTGTGACACAGCCATGCCATGCCAAATTCCTCAAGAGTGTGTTTCCAGACCCCTGCAGTGTGAGGTTAAGAGGGTCTTTAAGCTCTTGGCCCAGTTCACGAGTGTGTCGTGTGTCGTTCTGAGAAACACAGAACTTTGTCACCTTCTGCCTCCGTGGTCTCCTCCCTCACCAGCTGAGAAGGCACCGTACCCTGACTTAGATCACCTTAAGTGTTTCCCAAATGATTACCTGGCAGACCCGCAGCTTCACTCCGAGGTGGGCATTTTGCTGTCGTTGCCCGCCTGCTTTAGCTTTTCATTTTTTCCATTTGCTAATGATGGAGGAACGTGTATTTGGAATCAGCCAGCAGGGCTCGGTTTAGACGACCCCAGGTTTTCTCGGCTATGACATTCAAAGCAGCATCATCAAGAGCCAGAGGAACACGTGTGCCTTCTCCTGTAGCCAGGCCCGGCTCCACGGCGCGTCCCCAGAACATGTTTGATCAGGTGCTTCAGTCTTCAGCACAGTTCTGCCTCATCATGGCTGGTGCTCAGGGAGCACGCTGAGGCTCCACTGCTAGCCAACCTCCTCCCCGAGGTGTTCCTGGGGTCTTTAGGCTGCCTGCAGAGCCAGGATGCCTTGGGACACTGGATGGTGGGTGACATTCAGATCTTCCCTCTGTGGCTGTGACCATATTTCAGCCTTGTCTTGTGTTTTCAAACTCTTCATGTTGGCTTCAGATTTAGGGGAGGTGGGAGCTTCCTTCTCTTTCTGTGTCATCTTGGTGAAAGGGTGTTTTGAAGCCCCGTTCTATGGCTGTGTAAACTAAGACTGTAATCTCGCTGAGGATCACGTGCCTATGAAGTCATTGGACTGTGGTTTAAAACCTGGCAGTCAAGATCAGAGCCCATGCTTTCAGCGATGGCTCTGCTCTGCTGTCTTCCAGGAGGTGGGCCATGGGAACAGTGGCATGGTTTTGAAAACACAATTTCAGCCAGCCCCCTAGAGCCTTTGCTTTCATTGTCCATTTGCGCATGGGTGCCTTCATGTGTGTGTGTGTGTATGGGTGTATGTATATGTGTGTATGTGCACATGTCTGTCTGTGTATGGGATGAGTGAATCTAAGTTGTATCCTGGTTCTCCACTTAATGTACAGGGTCCCAATGTCATTACATAGCTTTCACAGCCACTATTTAAATATTGACATAATGCAAGTTCTGGGGAAACATTTTGACAAGATCAATGACAGCCGTCAAGTCAAATGCAGACAAAGGTGCTTATGGGACTCAGAGGACACAGGCAAAGCCACTCCCTGACATGGCATGTCAGTGGCAGGCTAGGAGGTGGCAGTTGGGAATCTAAAGCAACATCGGGGGACTAAAAATAGCACTGTAAAGAGGCAGTGTGTGATGAAAACTTAGTGAGGCGAAGCAGGGACTTGGTATGTGTCAGTACTGTTCAGTACTGAGTAAGCATCAGTACTGTTGAGTACTGAGCCAGAGGTTTAGTACACGTCAGCCCCATATACTCCTGAAATCCATGGTGTCAGTTAGGGATACATTGGGCCGCAAGTCTCGGCAAGCTGCATTTCTGGAGGATCAGTCAAACAATGAGGACTTCTGACTGGCTCATGTGGCAGGAATGTGGAGGTGAGGGGTCTAAGGCTAGCCAAAGTTCATCAGTGCTGCCAACAGCGTGCACCGGTGCTGGCTGCGGTCCATGCTTTAAAGCACAGTGACTTCAAGGACTGACTCCGCGCTGGAAGGAAGTGTGACCCTTCCTTATGAAAATCGTTTAAGGGGCTGCTTGGTGGCTCAGTTGGTAGCACGCCTGCTGAGTTTGCATCCTTAGCAGCTCACTTAAAAGGGGGTGTGGGAGTGTGCTGGCTCGTCTTATGGCAAACTGACACACAAACAAATTATCTGAAAGGAGCGAGCCTCAGCTGAGAAGGTAGATGTGTCCGTAAGATTTGGCTGTAAAGCATTTTCTTAAGTAGTGATAGATGGGCCACCCCTGGGCTTGTGGTCCCGGGTTCTATAAGAGAGAGGCTGAGTAAGCCAGGGGGAGCAAGATTGTACGTAGTACCCCTCCATGGCCTCTGCATCAGCTCC
This sequence comes from Meriones unguiculatus, assembly GCF_030254825.1. Taxonomy (NCBI): domain Eukaryota; kingdom Metazoa; phylum Chordata; class Mammalia; order Rodentia; family Muridae; genus Meriones; species Meriones unguiculatus. The sequence continues at coordinate 37,862,356 of NC_083359.1, forward strand.
TGCCTCTAGGTTCCTGCACTCTTTGAGTTCCTGTTCTGACTTCCTTTGATGATGAACAGCAATATGGAAGTGTGAGCCAAATAAACCTTTTCCTCCCCAACTTGCTTTTGGGTCATGGTGTTTTGTTGCAGCAATAAAAAGCCCTAACTGAGACAAGGGAACATAATGTTGGGGAACTGAGCCAGGAGGATTCCTGAAGCTCATTGGCTGGCCAGCCTCGGTGAATAGAGGAGCTATAGGTCGAGCGAGAGATCCTGTCTCAAAGGTAAAGATGGAGAGTGATGCGGAAACAGATCTGATGTTGATCTCTGGCTGCTACGTGCATGTACACACACGCTTTCATATCAGCATGCTCACCAGCACGCACATGCACCCACTAAACAAGAACATACGCATCCCCCACCCCCAGTAGTTTAAAGGCAAAGGTTTTGTTCTGTCTGGTGGGTAGGGAAGTCTGTTTCCCGCATGGCTTCTCAGGGTGAGGACATGCCCTTGTGAAGGTGTTCTCTTGTGTGTCTAGTAACACTCCAACACCATTCGCCCTGTCTTTATCACTTCGTCGGAACATGCACAGGGGTACTGTCGAAGGCTGTGGGTTCCAGGCCTGTCGGGGTCAGGCCTTCTTCACAGAAGACTCGAGCAGAAGGTCTGTGCCTTTCTATTATTGATCAGATTTGATATCTATGTGTGGATTATTCTATCGCTGTTCATCTTTCTCCCCAACCTACAAATTTCGTTATTCGCCCCAGAACCCTGCCTACATCAGAGGTCCAGATTTACCTCACTGGTAAATCACAGTCTTCCATAGTGTAATCATGAGTGAGAGGCCACCACTGAACCCACATTCCCCAAGTCAGCAACCTGTTCTTCCATGTTTTCTCCCTGACCAGGGAAGACATTTGATTCCTATGATCACAGGCTCTGAAGCAGACACTTAGGGTTGTAATATGTATAACACATACTTTATTTGGGGTTCTTTATGCCTCTTTCTTCCTTCTCCACCCCTCAGTCCCTTCCAACACCCCAATACCAGGTAAGAGAGAAAGAAGATTAATGGGCAGAGGGAACATAGTTCTCTTTAGCTACTTCCTGCTGGTTAGGGTCATTGGGTTCCTAAATGCCTCTGCCACCATTCAAACCCCAACACTGGGTAGGAGAGAAAGGTTAGTAGGGACAGGGGACGTAGACCTCTTTAGATATAGCTCCTCAGGGTGATTTCACTCCTTTCCGTCAGGATTCTAACAGTCCCGCAGATCAGCAAACCAGCGATCCAGCGTAGCAAAAGCAGCAATAAGGACCAGCAGCAACAACAGCAGCGTTCAGCAGAAGCAGCACAGAGTTCCCTGGAGCTCTTCTCTCTCGGAGCGAAGCAAAGCGAAGCATCCTCTGCTTCTCTCTGGGCTCCTATTTATACTTTCTCCGAGTCCGTACCGAGATGTTTTTCAGCTGGTGGCAACCATGCCCCCTGCATGAGGCAGTTTCCTGTTGACAAGGATCGAGTGTCCTCTCAGTAGGCTGTTTTTCAGCTGGCAAAGATCGCGTGCCTTTCACGAGGCTGCTTTCAGCTATGAGCAAAGCATTCCCACACCCCACACTTGGGACTACAGCAAAAACATATCCACACAACACAACCAAAATTTCCACTACAGTCGGTACTGCTGCCGCTGGCACAGATACCGTGGGTCCAGAATCTGCTGGTGATTGCTAGGTATCCCCAGTGCTAGACTCCTGGAGTTTCCCTGGCAGCTGTGGTGAACATTGGTCCACATCCCCACCTTTAGGCACCTGAGGGCTTCTCTGGAGGTGCAAGCAGCTGGGCCTTGTGTGAGGCTAGGGGGCTGCTGAAGAAACCCAGGTGAGGAGGGCTCCAATACCACTTACGTTCTATTTGAGATGCAAGGTACCCAGAGACTATTTAAGGTGCCCTGGTGAGTGTCTAGCACAGGGCATGCACACACTATACCACTTTCTGTTGGAGACTCGGCATTTGTGGCTTTTGTTACTCTTGGGGGGGGGGGCGGTGCTGGGCTGACGCTGTGTTTGCTGAGGATGGACCATTCTGTATGCTGTGGACTTCTGCCTCTCACAGTACAGAGATGGGATTTGAGGCGTTCAGCCTAAGAGTCGAAGCTGGCACCAGTCAAGTCTTTTGAGACTGTTGGAATGGAGCAGATATATTTGTAGTGAAAAAGACACATTTTGAAGGGCTGGAGTGTAATGAGATGGGCTGAACATTTACATCCTCCCTAAATTCTCTTAGAAACCCCACCCCTCAGTGTGGTGGTGTTTGGAGGTGCAGACTTTGGGACGTGGTTAGATGTAGATGAAGGTATGAGAATAAAAACAAGAGGAATCCAGCTCCTTTCTCCCAGTTTTCTCCCCTCCTCTCTCCTCTCCTCTCCTCTCCTCTCCTCTCCTCTCCTCTCCTCTCCTCTCCTCTCCTCTCCTCTCCTCTCCTCTCCTCTCCTCTCCTCTCCTCTCCTCTTCTCTCCTCTCCTCTCCCCTCCTGTCCTCTCCTTCTTTCTTTTTCCCTCCCTTTCTCTTTCTGTTCCTCCTTCCCTACCTCTTTCTTTCTCCCTCCCAGAGAACTGACTTTATTGACCCCTTAATTCCCCTAAGCCCACAGCATGGGGGTCAAGGAGCCTCTGAAGTGAACCTGGGGCCGTTTCGAGTTATCCCTGATATTTTATCACAGGAAATCAAAGCCAACGAACAAGAGATTAGATTATAAAAGACAGCTTCCTGTTCTCGTTCTGCCTCTCCGTCTCCCCCTCCTTCCCTCTCTGTCCTTCTCTCCTCTGTCCCCCTACCTCTTTCTTCTCTCTCTCTTGCTACAGTGGAAGCCTGAGGTCGCCCTGTGGGGACTCCTGGAGGCTTCCCTGAGTCTGAGCTTATGAGCATAAGAACTGAATTTATGCCCATGACGCCAAGGGAGCCCCCTCAACTGGATCTCCCAGCATCTGCCAAACCTTCAGGGGGCTGAAGCTCTTGCTGTCACCTCAAAAGAGAACCTGAGCCTAAAGCAACCTGCTAAGCACCCCCCCCCCAAACTTCAGACTTACAAACACTGTAAGATCATTAAGGTTTGTTCCCTTAAGTTTTGGGAATGGGGCTGGAGAGGAGGCTCAATGGTTAAGGATACTTGCTGCTCTTCCGGAGGACTCAGGTTCAGTTCTCATCATTGACATGGTTCATGACTGTCTGTGTCTCCACTTCCAGAAGATCTGACATTGAGTTTCTTCAAGTTCCTCACCTTGATTCAGGGCCGAGCCTGGGACCTTACATCTCAGTGACTGGCTGATAATGCTGCAGCCACAGAAAAAGCTTCAAAGCTCCTGCCTAAAGATGCTTAGGAGTCTTGATCTGGGAGAACTGAGCCACATTAAAACCTTTGAGTACCCCCCCAGCACTGCCATGCTGGGGAGACTGTTGTGGCTGTGCTGAGTGCCTATTAAGAGTCCTGCCAAAGTCAGTGTCTGACGGCAGCCGGTAAGAGATCCCAGCAAGGACCACCCAGTAGAGCCATTCCCAAGTTCCTGGTCCCTGAAGTCATGATCTGAATAAGGCTCACTAGTTCTTTCTATCCACAAGGATAGGTCCAAGGTCTCCGTGACTGTCTGGAACTGTGACCGTAACACAACCTATAGAGAGCATCATTTTTCTATTCATGCCTACTTTAGGGTTTAGTTTCTATGTAAGTACTCTGAGAGACTAACAATAGGTAATAATAAAATGGAATGATCATTTGGAAATCCAAACTTCTGTTCTGGTTAGTTTCCTTGTCAACTTGATGTAAACCAGAGCAGTCTGGGAAGAGGGAGCCTCAATTGAGAAAACACCTCCATCACATCAGCCTCCAGGCAAGCCTGGGAGGCATCTTCTTGATTAATGACTAGTGTGGAGGGCCCAGCCCACCATGGGTGGCCCCACCTCTGGACAAGTGGTTGTATGAGAAAACGGGCTGAGCAAGCCAGGAAGCGGCACTCCTCCATTCTGCTTCACTTCCTGCCTCCCACTCCTGCCCTGACTGTCCCTCAAGAAGGAACCGTAAGCCGTAAGATGAAATAAATTCTTTCCTCCACAAGTTGCTCTTGGCCATGGTATTTATTGTAGGAACAGGAAGGAAATTAAGACGCTTTGTCAACTGTTTACTAAAGGTTGTGTTTGTTTGAAGAACTTATGTGTTTCTTCTGGTTTTGGTGAATAGCTAAATTGAAACATTAAAAGAGAACCCGTAGGGGTGTGTGTGTGTGTGTGTGTGTGTGTGTGTGTGTCCTATGCGTGGCCGTGTTTGTTACATTTTGGAGGAGATCAGACTCACATACTGTCACCGTATGTGACTCTTCTTTGAAGTGAAAATATGGCGTTTGCTGAGAGGTCATCTGAAGGACAGCCCTTTGCACCCTAAAGCCAAATGCTGTAGATTCATAACATGCACAAGATCTTCAAAAAGTAGAAACTAAACTCTAAACAGCCAGAAGCAGGAAAGACAGATGGTGGCCGTGCCCTCTCTTACACGTGTTCTCTCTGGTGGACCTCTGAGGATGGCATAGCTGCTGTTTCACATGTGGAGATAGATGTTTTCGGTGGGGCTTTTTCTGAGCAGCAGATCCTGGAGGTGGTGGGGAGCATTTGCCTCTCCAGCTGAGTTTTTGTTTAAAGAATTTCTTTACGGTCAGCAACGTGCTCTGACTGAGAAAGCAGTAAGAATGGAGGGTGAGTCCTTCCTCCTGTAGCGTGGAAGGTTGGGTTGTGGCCCCTCTCTCCTACTCATTGAGGTTTAGTTCTAAACTCTACTCAGAGACAAAGTTAATTCAGGAAGAAGACTGTGGCCATGATGGCCGTTTCTGAACCCACTTGACCAACACCCTTATCAACTGGGGATTCTGGTCACAGAGACACACACAGAAGGAGGAGGATGTAGACAGACAAAGAGGATATCTGTCTACACGACAAGGGACAGAATACAAAAATAAACCTCTGGTTTCAAAGCCATTCCTTCCAAGATAGTTTGTTATGCTACATGCAATATAGTTTAGATCTTAAATGTACCCTTAATTTTGTGTCCTAAAGGCTTGGTCACCAGCCTGGGGCACTACTGGGAGTCAATGGAACCTTCAAGAGGTGGACACTAAAGGGTGGAAACTAATCATTGCGGCTGAGACCTTGAAGGGGGCTATGGGGCCTCTGGTTCTTTCCTCTCTTTTTTTTTTTTTTTTTTTTTACTTCTCAGTCACCATGAGCTGAAGAGTTTTTTCCCCAGGTACCTCCACCAAGATGTGCTCTCCTCCTGATAGATAGGCTGTGCACCTCAATCATCTCCTGAGCTCCTCAAACACCTGAGCCTTAACTCAAACATGACAGGGCTGGCGAAGGATCCAAGTACAGCCAAGGCCCAGGACCCACAGACAGAGGTGCAACATTCAAGCATGATTCCTGTATTTGCTGCTTGGCTAACGCCTCTGCTGACCCAGTCTCCAGCGCTCAGCCGACAGCATCTCTCAGGAGCCTGGGAAGCACCTGCTCTTCTCATCCCTGCTCTTAGCATACTCGTGGTTTCCACCCTGGCCAATGTGATGTTTGAATCACGTCTGTTTCCCTCACAAGACACTCCGGCCCTGGTTTCAGCTGGATCCCCAGCACCACACGCACCATCTTGCTTGGTCAGAGGAACTGCCCATTCAGTAGGGGAATCTTTGGGATGGGAACTGTCAGGTGGATGCAGGATGGAATTGACACACACTCCTATGCCATGGGAACAGCACCTCACCAGAGCATGGAACCTTCCTTGAGGTCAATGATTTGCAAGACCCTGCCCTCTGAACATTTACATTCTCCCTTGCTATCACCTGTCCTTGGCCTTTTGCTACCTTTGACTGTTTAAATTTGCAGTAACTATCAGCTATAGGCACCCATAGATGAGAGCTATTCAGTCTGTGACACTGTACGACCGAGGGAATACCACTGAGGCAATGGACTCAAAGTACTGATGACCTGACTTCCGTCTGCAGGATCCATATGGTGGAAGGAGAGAGCCAACTTCTGCAAGTTGCCCTCTGACCCGCATACATATGCTGTGGCCTGTATCTCATGGAAAGGGGGCTCTTTCCCTTCCCCAGTTGTTTCTGGGATAGCCCAGGGTTGCCTCATTGGGTCTAGCCTGTGTCATGTATCTATCCTTGAACTACTCACTGTGGTCAGTAGAATGGGAGATCCTCTGTGACCAGGCCAGGGCCACAAGTCGATGCCTAGAGCCAGAGGGCAAAGAGCCTTTCTGGACCACAGGGACTGACCGTGAGGTGGGGTAGAGAACTCTCTAGGGGAAAGCCCAGGGCCATCACCAGAGGAGAGGAGGAAGGGGTAGAAAGCTAAAGCAGCAATGGGTGCCCAGGACTCTGAATTCTTTATTTCCTCAGCCTCCCACTTTGCAAAGGGCTGTGGGGTCACTGCCCGAGGAGCTGCCCTTTCTCTTTAGACCAGCCACATCTTGGTTGGAGGCAATCAGGAGCCCACAGTCAGAACTCCAGCTGTGGTTCTTGCACAGCAGCAGCTCCATTTTGGGTTTTGTTCACACAGAATAATTACAGACATTTATTTTCTTGCTCACAGGGTTGGGTTAACTGGCTAGTGCTTGGGTTTGGCAGTGCTCGGCTTCTAGTCCTTTTGGACCAGACTCTGTCTGGGGTATGCTTTCGTCATAGAGGGGCACAGTAGCACACAGGGCCAATCCACCTAAGGCATGCCCGAGTCTTTGAAGAGCGCCTGTTCATGCTGTCGTGTCTGCTGGGTCCTGGGGCCAAGCCCAGTGCTGATGCACCTGGGGTGTCCATTCTGCAGACTCTGCTCTGTGAGGCCACAGGGAAGAGGGAGAGAGATGTGTGATCCAACCTTCACCCATGCCTCCTTCCTGAGATCCTCTAGTGTGGAGCTCCCTGAGCAGAACTAGCTTCCTAACCTTTCCAGCTCTGAGAGTGACAAGAGATATCTTTACAAGAGTTTGAAAATCAAAGTTGAGCTCTTAATCCATCTTCCATTGCTATAACAAAATATCTGACACTGTACTTCCTGAGGTGAAAAAATTTTTTTGTTTACCTCCCATTCTGGAGGTTCAAGAGCAAGGCGTTGGCATCTGTTCAGTGCTTGTGAGGGCCCGTGGCAAATCCATCACAACAGCATGTGCAAGAGGAGCCTGTGGGTGCAGAAGAGAAAGCCCCTATTTTTTAACTCTTTTTTTAAGTTAGCATACAAAATAATATGTTTCATTAGGACACCTTCATATATGTAATCATGCTCAGCTTGCATTCAACCTCACAAGATCCTGCCCGTCCTCTCACAGGTCAGTCTTGCTTTCCCCAAAAGCCTTTCTTTCTGCTTTCATGTCGTATTTGCATATATACCTGTATAAATACATATTTATATGCAAATCTGAGCTCTTTATGGGAGAGAAAACATGTAATATTTTGTTTTTCTTTCTTTTACCATTACCCTCTCTCTCTCTCATTGTTCACTCTTCCCTCTAACTCCTTCCTCCTCCCTCACAGTCCCCTTTCCATTTCCATGACATATGTATATATACACGTACATATATATATATGTGTGTGTATTTATCTTGCAATATATATTTTTAAGTCTAGGTTCTTCATTCTAATGTCTAGTATTTGGTCTCTTGAGTCTGGATTGTCTTGCTTACGGTAATGATCCGTTCTATACAGTTTCCTACCAGTGTCAGTTTAATTTTTCTTTCTGGCTGACAAAAATTCCACTGTGTGTATGAGTGGCATCTTCTTTATCCATTCGGCGGCTGATGGGCATGGGGTGTGGTTCCAAACCTTGGCTCTGGTGAAGAGTGCAGCAGAAGATGAGGATGGGCACACATCTCTGTCCGTGGTCCGCTCACATAGACAGTAGCCACACACAACAACGGCAACAAAAACAAAATTTAAAATTTTTAAAAAGAGCAAGGCAGTGCAGTTAGTGCCTGGAGACAGCATGCATTTTAGCAATACACGGTTGCCCCCGAACCATCCCGTCAGCTCTGAACCTGTCCCTTGTAATGACCTTCAGTGTGCCGAGATGGCTTCGGTACAGGTGAGTCAAAAGTATCTTCGAAATGCAGAAAGGGACACACTCGGCTGTGACTGTGTAGTTTGCTTGGTTTCATTGAACACTGCGAGCCTGATGGTGGGTGGTTGCCAGAGCCCACGGGAGGGAGGAGGGCGAGCAGGGCTCTAGGAGTGAGAAGAGCAAACTTCTGCTGAAGGTGTCAGCAGGTTGCAGGAAGTCTGCTTCCTGTTCTTGTGTGAGTGAAAGAATGCGAAAGGCCAGTACTGCTTTGAGAACCTGCAGGATAACTTTAGCATCATGCGGGAGAAAGTCAGATTACTTCTGTTATTAATATGAGGAGCTTGCTGGGTGCAATGGGGTTGGCTCAGACTTTACATGCTTTAGCTCTTCAAAGATAACCTAATACCATATAACCTAATATCCATTTTATAGATAGGGAAACCGAGGAGGATGCTGGCTAAATGCTCTCTGCCTGAAGAAATATAGGTAACGAAGCTAGCATGCACACCAGGCCTTCCTGGCGCTCGGGCATTGTCTAGTACTCAGCATGAGGTCACCACAAAGGCTTAGGTCAGGCTGTGCAAGTGTTTATGGAAGCCAGCAGGAAGTTAGTACCCTATACACTGGAGTTAAAGGTGTGCACCACCACACCTGCAGAGGCGAGGACTCTGAAAGTTTGTCGCTCTCTGGGAGCACTAGGTAACACTGGCCAGCAGGAATTAAGGCCATAGGTGTCAAGCACTGGCCCAGACTCTGCAGTCAGGGTAAGTCCTCCAGAGGGCTTTTGTGTGTGCTCATCTTTGCATGCACTGTGTAGACACAGAGATGACAGCTGACTTGAGCCACCTATCACTTCTGGTCCTCCCAGCCACCTTGCAAGGAACATGGAGGCCTGGTGGCCAACGCTCCACTGCCTCAGCAGAAGGGGAACCGTCACCGACCCAGGATCACGACTTCATCAACCACTGTTTGCAAGTGTGGCTTGGAGGAAAGCCTGACAATGATGGTGGCAAGCTGGGGAAGCTTATGACCTTACCCAGCCCGGTCCCAGGCTTCCTCGGAGACGAAAGCAGCCAAGGCTCCGAGAGCTGGGGGTGGGAAGAGGCTTCGTCGAGGGCCTTGGGGGTTGAGAGTGAGGAAACCGCTCTCCGGGTTGTTACTGTATGTTCCCGCCCTCAGGCACCTGCTGCGTTCATCTTCACCACCCTTCTAAATGACCAGCACGTGTCTTCCATGCTGCCTGAGCCTAGATCTCTAGCATTTGTTAGGGCTTTCTTTTCTAAAGGTTTTGTGCCTCTGCCTTTCTTATTGTCCAGAAAACTTGGTTTCTGGGAAGTACACCCCTGCTCGCTCATTCTGCCGGCCACTTATACCTATCTGTCCCTTGCAGACTTCCTGCTGATCCCACAGTGCATCAGAAAACCAAGCCACCCACTGAAGCTCCTCCCTGGATAACTAGAGATTAGACTCTTGTTCAAAAGCCTGGGTCAAGTGCTCCTCCCTCCATGAGGCACACTCTAGACTATCCCCACTCTTTCCTTTAAAACTCCGCAGCACTGGTACTCTTTGTAGTCACTACTTTTCCTCTTTAAAATATACTTTCTCATGTTTTACTTGTCATAAAAGTAATGTATAGTTATCATAGAAGAGTGAAGAAGTGCAGGGGAAAAGAAAACAAAGAAGGAAATAAGAATTGCCTGCAGTCTTAGTTTATTCTCTGACACTATAACAAAATACCCAAGGCTGAGTAATTTATAAAGGAAAGAGGTTTAGGTTGGCTCATGGTTCTGGAAACCAGGGCATTCAAGAGCATCTGTTTGTAAGCAAGCATAAGGGATGTGCCAGGCTCTCTTTTTAACAATCCACCCTGTATTCGCCAATCCGGTTTCTGAAGAGTAAGAGACAGTTACGCTGGAACCAAACCTCAGTACCAGTTTGGGGAGGACAAACCTTTTTCAGAGCCTCGCTCCCAGTTAACTAATATATGAACAGCGGTCTGTGGAGATACTGGTGCGTGGCAGGTGTTGCTAGAAAAATTCCCCATTGCTGCTGCTACAGGGAACTAATTAACTTGAAAACCCATGATTTGCACTACCCGGGAAATGCCCGAATCACCATGCCATGCTGGTTGGTACATGCTACAAAGCACCCAGCAGGTGGACATGCCACTGCCCTACCTCTCAGACTGACGAATGCCTATTTTTTTCTCCTGTCCTGCCAATCCAGCTGGCAGTGCCAAGGCCTGTTGTGACAATCCTGTGCTCTAGGACCTGCTGGGTGGTCCAAAGTCCTGACTGTTCTCTGTGAAGCCATTCACTTCTGCTGTGCATGTAGGGAGAAGCTGGCAGTAGATGACCCCCAGGAAGAGAAAACAGCTTGAAGGGCATGGTGCCCCATGGTATTTGGGCCCAGCAGCTGGGAGGGGTACCAAAGCTGTCTGACTTCATTTCTGGGGCAAACATAACTTCATCTTTACCCAAACTGGGCAGTGGGGAGTTGTCATGTACCCAACACTCCCAACAATGCCCCCTTATGCGTGATGACTCAGGGATGGGCCCGCGTCCATAGAACAGAATGTGTCTGTAGCGAGCACAGCGCCTTGCTGTGTGTCTGAACCAACTTCACAGGCTGTCTCCATGAGGATGTCACTTGCCTCCTTTTATAATGGCTCCTGGAAGCTCGCAGGGCTAGGAAAGGCCAAAAAAGGGCTCCAATTCTTTCCACGGGCAGTGATGCCTGGGAGGGAATTTTAAACAAGGTCTTGGGTATTGGGGGGGGGGGAAGCACTTACTTTTTATGGCAAGGAAAACTCAGATTGTGGGTGTTGCTGGGTTAACGTCAGGGCTTTCTTTGACGCCTGGGAAGAGTGCCGAGTGTTGACACAGCGTGCTGACAACACAGCAGGACTGAGACAGCACTGCGCCTGGAAGCTGGTTCACCTTTAAATGTTTTCATGAGTGTGAGCATCTCTGCAGGGAGAGAGAACCTCAGGAACACAGATTTGATTTCTGACACTCTTATCCCAACATGTCCCGCCTTTTCTTCTTTCCTGGCACAGATGCCCTGGCTCTGTGGGCTTCAGACATTTTTGGAGGGTCTCACAAAGCAGGGTGGGCCCAGGGCCAACCTCTCTGGTGTCATTTCAGACGTCAGCATGGTTACAAATCCTGACCAGCTCCCAGGTGCAGCTGGGCTCTCAAGCCAATTGTACATAGCTAGTACAATAGACTTCAATTTTTCCAGATCTTCCTGGCCACCCATTCCTTGAGGAGCTGGCTTTGGATCCTGCACAGGGCTCTGGTTTCGCCTTGATGTGGGTTCCAACCATCAGGTGCATGGTCAGTCTTGTTACCACCACCCAGCTCAGCACCCTCGCCTATGGTCATCTCTTATCTATACAGCAGACCATTCTAGCACGCCAACACCCCCTCCCACTGTTCCTTTGCCATTTTCTACCTTCTTCTTTTATCATTTCTTCTTCTTTTCTTCCTTTCTTTTTTCCTATATCCAATCTTCCTCTTACTGCTACATTCCCAAAGCCAGAGACTGACCAGGACTATAATATCATCCCTACTTAAATGTCTACCTCTAACCCAACCCCCATTGTATCCATCACATTTCTCCCCTTTGAAATCAGATATCCCTATTTCTTTGTATGTCCTCCACTCTCCTTCCTGTCTACAACCTAACAGTCATCACCAGTCTCACCCTGATTGCTGACTCTTCTCCTTTCTACTCACACTAACGTATTCGTGAGCACTGTGCTATCAAGGTACCTTAACTGATTCCCAGCACCCACGTGGTGACTCACGACTGTCTGCAACTCTAGTTACAGGGGCTCTGACACCCCTCTTCTGGCCCCCATGGGCTCTGGGCACATATCTGTCAGGCCCACAGGTCGGTGAAGACCAGTGTCTTCTCGGCATGACAGACACACTGCACTCAGGAACTCAGAGCAGCCGTGGTTGCTTACACGGAGGTTTCACAGGATCAAGCCACACACCGTTCTACACGGAGTGCTGAGGAGCTCATGAGAGCCCCCACCCCACCCCGGCTGGGGCGTTGTCAACAGCTGGTGGATTCTGGAGGAGATCTCGGTTCTCTTCAGTGGCGTGGCCCCTGGCAGGTCATCCATGCTCCAGCGGATGGCCCCACAGCCACGAGCATGTAGGAAGCACAGACTACACTCCAAGGACTTTGTTTTGAAAGAGGACACTGTTGGGCTGGTGTAAGTGTGAACAGGGGATCTGGGAAGAGTTATAGCGGAGGAGAAGGAAGTGAACAGAATCAAAACACATTACATCCATTATGAAATTCTCAAAGAATTAATTTTTAAAAAGTTGTCTATTTAAAAAAAAAAGTTGTCTATTTTAAAAATCACACCCGTTATCACTCAGCAGTGTGTCTTTTTTGGTGGGTCTATAGTGTGTTATGCCTGAGGAAATAAATTAGACTTGCTTCTATGTTGGAAAGAAGTGGAGGTGTGAAGATGGGTATAGAGCAAAGAGTGAGTGAGAAAGGCCGGTGGCTCATGTGGTTGTGAGCCTTTCATCTGAGCTGAACGGGGGCTCTGACAGATACGCATGCCTGGCATTTGTAGCTAGGAGTTCATCCCGTCGCTTCCCCCACAGTCTCTCTCGGGCCGCTAAGCCTTCTTCGAGTGTGGCAGCAGAGCGAGCTGCCTCGCAGGTGTGGCAGCAGAGCGAGCTGCCTCGCAGGCTGCGGCGGAGGCCTTGGGTGAGACGGTGGTGCCTGGTGACGTCAAGAGTGTTCTGCCAGGACTATCTGCAGTGTCTCCACCCGCCCACCTGTGAGTGTCGAGTCCCACAAAAAGCGGCTGTTGGCCAGTGCCCGAGAAGCCTGTTGGCTCTAGGGGAGCTATTCGACACCTTTCTTTGGGCCTATTCCTTGAGCCTGCACAGGACTCATCTTTGCCTGTAAGACCCGAAGTCCAGAGGCGGAGAGGCTAAGGTACTGCTGTCAAACGACCTGCACGGATCAGTTGCTGCTGGGTAGGTTTTCAATAAATGTGGGTTGGATGGAGTTAGAGTTCTCATCACTTCTAAACTCTGAGGGTGGCGATGGAGAACCTGGCGGAGGGACAGACAGTAATTTGGAAAAGAAATGGAGCAGGACCCAACATTCTTTTCCTCCCAACAGTAAAAACTGGGAATTGAAGGCTGTAGGGGAGGGCAGCTGTCTCCACTGGTTTCCCCAGGTAACCTTGACCATCCACTGACCAATGCAGGCTTCCTACAGCACAGCCCACATCTCCCGCACTCACGGCCACCCCTCAGGGGGTAGGGCTTTATTAGTTCCATCTTACAGGTGTGGAAACTCGAGATTTGGAGCAGTGATATTCGTAAGGTCACAAACAGAACTGTTAACGCCAGAACCGTCACATCCTTGCAGCTCTCTGTTGGTGAAGGACACACTCTCTGGAAACTTCCCTTTCGTCCAAGATGACACCTTGGGCCCTGGCAGGCGAATGTGCCACCCTGTGTTGTTAGATTATTAAAAGAAATGAGGCTGGTCAACCGATCTTCTATGCAAGAGGTTTATTAGATGGGTGTGGAGGGAAGGGGGGGACAGGACATGATGGGGAGAGAGAGAGAAAAGGGGAGGGGGTGCCAAGAGAGAAGAGCGAGAGAGAGAGAAGAGAGAGGAGTGAGAGAGCGACCACGACCACACCACGTGTTGGGGTTGTCCCTTAAGGGGCAAGGAAACCACGCCTTCCAGGTGTGGCCATTTGGCTGACGAAACATGATGACCTCATGAGTTGCTGGGTAACCCAGAAGCAGGTCGTGTTCCAAAATACTAACACATGTACCAGGCCTTCGTGTCTGTAGCAGTTCCTTCTACCGTCTTGCCGATGAGGTTTGCCTCAGTTCCCTGAGTCTGCAAGCCAGGGGAGAGCTGTAATCTAGTGATGCAAGCTCTACATTTAAAAAGGGAACCGTGAAGCCATGAAAGGGAGAGGAGAGAACGAGGAGGTGTCTTAGAACAGGGGCACCGAGGTGCTTCTCGACTGCATGCTTTCTCGGCAGCTTCACTTTAACTCCGTGAAGAACATTTCATCATCTTCATTTTGCAGGGAGGTTGATAAGATGCAGGATGACTGACAGCCGTAGTCATTAAAGGGGGAACATATTCTCTCAGCTGGGGACTCCTTAAGATATTTGCATTAACTCATTTACAGCAGCCTTTTTGGAATAGCCTTTTGGAAGCACCTCACTAATGAATGAGCTGCAAAACGGAATGGGGTCTCTCCACACAATGGGCTTTAACTCAGCCTTCCCAAAGAAGAAGGTTCTGATGCGGGCTACACCACAGACCAAACTCTGAAGACGCTAGGAGAGAGGGTGCTGACAGTTACAGTGTAACAGGCGCAGGCTTTCAGTTGCACAAGATCAAGTGTTCTTTGAGTGACAGCGATGCCCTTGAGATGTGTACTTAGCGTGGCCTTGTGTGTGTGAGAAAGAGGTTATGTGTGAGAGAGAGGGAAGGAAAGAGAGAAAGAGGGAGAAGGAAGGCCGGAGGAACACCGCAAATTCCTTGAGCCTGGGTAGAGTAGGGGGTGGGGGCAAGGGTAGGATGTTTTGCCAATTCCCACTGGAGCCCCTGTCAGTAACACGCATTTACTGGGGACTTCCCCTGCTCCCAGAAAGAATACATTTGAATTTGGCTTTAAGGAACTTAAGCTTTCAAGCATTGCAGTTGCTTGTGGGAAGGGAAGGCCATGTATGGTTCTCCTGGGTTATCCAAGAACAGCCAGTGCTCTGGCAGCTCATGGTTCCTAGAGAGCCTTTGAGCTGAGACTCCCTGTTTTCCTTCCTCCGCCCCCCCCCATTGTCACTTACTTATCGCCCTACTGTGTACCCTTTGCTCTTGCAGACACTGGCCCTGACCTCTGTCCCACTGGGCTGTGCTCTGATTGTCTAGACATTTTGATTCTCATTGGTTCAGGGTGCTTTTGTTTCCCGAGGCAGTTTGCCCCCAACTGAATGAAGCTATCGCTTCTGGTCAGTTTCTGACAGAGACGGAGCTGGGCTGCACAGCCCAGGCCTGGAGCTCAGGTAGCTGGAAGCGTCTGGGCCGCTAAGGAGAACAAGTGGCAAATGTTCCCAGCTGGAATGGCCAGCTCGTGGGCCTTAGGTTCCGAGGGCTCTGGGAGACAGTCAAGAGGGACAGTCTTCCCTAAAATAGCACACATTTGCTTGGAGCCTTGACACTACTGGGCGGCTGGAATGTGCCCCGTGTTTATTTTCACGTCTGGGTGATGCTCCTCACCACTGGATGACTTTTAATGAACCACTTCAGTGCTGGCTTTGAAAGCTGCCCAGACAGGAGGGGCAGGCACAAGGTTTTATAGGACCATCCTGGCCTCCAGCAGCTGCCTGGGGCTGGCCTTGAGAGGAGACAGTCCTTCTGGGAAACCTGCTCCCGTGAGATTTCGTGAGGTGAGATTCCGCATCGCAGGGCTCTCCTCTGGCGAAGTGAGGAAGGGTGGGAATGGAGAAGGGGTGGAATAGAAATGGAGCCTTTAACTGGTTCAGGATATACTCAGTGGATTCCCTTGGGCAGCCCCAGGCAGGCAGAGGTCGTCGGAAGTGCGCCCCATGGTCCGTGTGACGTTCCTGGGCTCTGCCGTGGCTTCCGCACCAAGCACAGAGCACTGGCCTCAAATGTCTGCGGCTGACAACTGCCAGACCCAGCTCCAGCATGGTGACTCCTCATGCCTGTGCCTGAGCACAAGAGCCTGTGAAGAAACAGGGGACGTGCTCAGGCCGCACATCCACCCCCCTGGGAAGGCTGGCAATGAAAGCCAGGCAATGAAACCTGGGCAGCAGAGGCCAGGCTGTCTCCAGGACGACGCTTCCCACGCCCACCCTTCGAATGCGCACGCACGCCTTGAAAACCTTTTAGGAAGTTATTTAGCTATTTTTCTGTTCCTGCGATAAAACACCGTGACCAAGGTAACCTACAGAAGAAGACAGTCTATTAGGGCTTACAGTTCCAGACGGATAAGAGTCCATCACCGTGTGGACGCATGCGCCAAGCGGCAGTTGTGGAGGCTGGAGGGGGAAGTCTCCAGGAAGGGGGCGGGGCTACCTAACCTCTAAGCCCACCCCAGGGACACGCTTCCTCCAGCAAGGCTTGTTCTGCCTTAACAGAGTCTCCAGCCAAAAAGCAAGGGTTCAAATTCCTGAACCTGTGGGGAGCGTTTCTCATTCAAACCACCACAGCTTCAGCTCAGGCCCCACGGGGTAATCTGTTATTGGCGCTTTCCTCAATGAACGCGTGGTCAAGCTGTTTCTACACGCGATGCTTATGCCCTCAGGTCAGAGAGGTTGCTCTCTGCAGAGGGTGACAGTTACTATAGAAACCTGTAACAAGCCAAAAGTGCTGAGAATAAGTGACTGCTGAGTTCTAGGCATCCATTACACCCTCCTCAGGGACCGCGGAGGAAGAGGGAGCAGGAAGAGTTTAAAAGCTGGAGGATGGAGCGGAGTGCTGTGATGTGGCGTGGCTGTGGCACTTGTGAACACACTGCATCTATAACTACCCGGACAAAATAGAGAACTGAAAGTAGAAAGGGGCTTGGCTGGGCGGAGGAAGGGTGTCACGTGGGTGGGGTTGGGGGGATGAGTGAGTGTTGTAGAGGGTGGTGACTGTCTTGTATGAAACTTGCAAAAGGTTGGGTGCTTTGTTTTGTTATGTTATAAACAAGGCCATTCCATGTAGCCCGGGCTGTCCTTAACTCGCTTTGTAGACCAGGCTGGCCTCAAACTCACAGAGATCTGCCTGCCCCTGTCTCCCAAGTGCTGAGATTAAAGGAGTGTGCTACCACACCTGCTTTAAAAAAAAAAAAATTTTTTTTTTTAAGAAAGAAAAGGTGATGACTGCAAAATAATTTTACTGAGAAGAAAAATTACCTCACAATATCAGAAGGAAATTCAAACTAAATGACCTCATCTAAACAAAGGCTCTGTCCCCGATGATGAAGTTAAAGCATTTCAGAAAACATGTTTCAGGGAATGGGGTGGGAAAGGGGTGTTTGGCCTTTCAGATGCTCCTGTTGGAGGGGTTTCTTAGGGAAATCCCATTCTATGGTTATGATTGATGCAGTCTTAGGAACGAGAAAACCAAAGCTGCAAGCAAAGCAGATTTGGAGAGTAACAAAGGTGGGTATCTGCACGGTGGAGTCAGGAGTCGGACTAGGGGGAGACACGCCCATTTTCTGACCGTGGTCTGAGTGGCTGTCTTAGACCATTGTCATTTTGTTTTCTTAGGAGACCTGCCAGCAGAATGCTTTACAGACGCTGTGGTTCACAGCAGCATCTGCCTCACCTCTGCTCAGAGCACTAGGAGGCCAGGAACAGGCGTGAGGAGCCTGGGGAGGCTGGGATGAGAGCGAGGTTAAATTGGCCGTGAGTGTGCAGGTGACATAGATTGTTCTTCAGGGACAGGGCACGTGTGGTCTGAAGAAAAGAGCTTTTGCTGCCAGCTGAGATGAGCTCTGAATTCTATGTGCTGCATAACTTCAGGAGAGTCACACACACACACACACACACACACACACACGCACACGAAAGCTAGGGGGGATATTTGCATAGAGGAAGGATGCCAACAGGAGATTGGGGTTTGTGTGAACATGGTCAAACCGCATGCTACACCCCTCTGAAAAGATAATGAAACTTACTACTTTGTGCAAGAAGTACGTGCTTTAAAACTCTGTGAGAAACACCACCACCACTGTTTTTTGGATGCTTTCCACGCGCTCAACGAGGGGCGTCCACATAGCAGCTTCCAAGAAGCTGCTGTCATTCTCCAGCTTGTTTCACTGAAGGTGAGAGGACACGGAGGAAGTAACCAGCTCATAGCCACCGCCGAGGGACCTGGTTGCTCAGATTCTGGGGCCCATTCTCCTAACCAATGCCCCCCTACTCCCGGTGGTGACGTGGGCAGCCAGGGCTGTGAGGTAAGATGTGCAAAGCTTTATCTCTAGAGAAAAATCAGCCCCACGTGGAGATTATAATTAGCCTGTGGGCAGCTTTGGGCCACAAGGTATTAGCTTTAGAGAGCCTCCCCCCCGCCGCCACAATTAGATTATCAACACTCTAAGATTAAGATTCATGCATACACATAACAGCATCTTTTCTAAGTATACCCCAAACTCAATCTGAATGTCTGGCTAATGCATGTCTACCCCTAGGTGGGCAGGAAGCAACTGGCTGGTATCAGTTCCCAGCAGGCTCCCCTCATCCCTTGCCTGTCTCTGCCTGCCACCTCTCACGGCTTGCACCGTGGCATTTCTAAGCCCGGGTTTGCACTCAGTGTTTGCCTGATTCCTGTGGGCATGCTGGTCTGTAGGCAGAGCAAAGTCAATTAACTCAGGGGTGTGTTTGTATCATCTCCAGAAGGGTCATCTTCCATCTGCGGACTTCAAAGGTCAGAGTGTTCTGGCGAGAGTAAACTCACATACCTTCAGAGGCTGTTGCGAAGGCTGCTCCTCGCCAGCATGGCCTCGCAGCGGCTTTGGAGTGAGCAGTGTTCGGGTGAGCACTGGCCCTGCACAGATAGCCAGCCATGTTTGCTTCTTTTCTCTGTGTCATGTTAGCCACATGCCTATGTTGGACTATGATTTCCTCAGGTCCTAGAGATGGCCTTCTTCTGCTCATGCACCTTGCACATCTCATTGTCCAGGATGCAGATCCAAAGGTGGGGGACAGGACATTAGAGGAGCATTTCTCCAACAGAGGGACACCCAAGCGTTTTCAGAGATTATCATTATATACTGCCCGTGTGCTAAGCCTGTGTTTTCCCAAAGTCATCAAGTAGAAGGAAGCTAAACTGTAAACGAGTGTTTAATACAAATCAATTGTAAGAGAAATAATGAATAAACACTATTAAGTGAAAGTGGCAATCGAATCCATGATACTGATGATCAAATGAGTGACATTTGAGAGAGGACACATGAGCCTCCTTTGCATCCTCTAGAGAGGAGAAGGCTACGGGGTCCCCCTTCTAATTCCTGGCTTCCCCAGCTCTCTTCCTCCTCCTGAATTTCAGGAACCTTGATCCGAATGTGGTATGCCAGGATGAGAGCTTGCCTCCCTTAGGTCTGTTTTGCTGTCCTTCACAGACCCTTTTCTGGCCCTGAGGGAACAAGGCTCTC
This sequence comes from Meriones unguiculatus, assembly GCF_030254825.1. Lineage (NCBI taxonomy): Eukaryota > Metazoa > Chordata > Mammalia > Rodentia > Muridae > Meriones > Meriones unguiculatus. The sequence continues at coordinate 37,881,599 of NC_083359.1, forward strand.
AGAGTTCAAGGCAGAAAAAGAGTCCAGTGTGGAGTTGAGGAACAGATGCAGCTGTGGATGGATGGCCATCACAGATGACAGGAGAGATAAGATGAGCCAGTGAAGGAAACCCTCGAGGATTTTGCAGGAGTAGCCCAGAATATAGCACGGGGAAACCGGTTACGTTGCAGGTGATGGCTCGGCAAGGCCCTGAGAAACGCGTTGTTGGACAGTTTTGCCCTGTAGACACTGCACCTATACAGACCCAGGTGGTGCTGGATATCGCTGCACATAGCCTCTTGATGTCGTCAAGAGATGGCCAAGGCCACGGCTGGAATGACACAACACAGCGTGCTGCACCCACCCTTTAAAAATCACTCTTTTATGGATTCAATTTGCCCTTTGACAATTCCATGCATGTATACAATGCATTTTGATTACACCCCATCCCCACCCTTTTTTTTTTATCTTCTCCCAGAGCCTGTCACACTTCCTCCCTTTCCTTATGTCTTCTTTTGTGATTCAATGATGTTAACCAGGACCATCCGCGTGCTATAGGTTTGGGACTGGCCATTCAAGCATGGTGCAGTCACAGTTGGATACGTAAGTGAAGACAATGACTGTAATTCCCCTAGAAGACACTAATTACTAATAGTTCAGCATGGTGGAGCGCAGCCCTATGAATGGCCCCCCGACCCATGACTGATGGTTGACAGGCCTGTTCTTGTGAAAGCCCGGTGCTGGCAACGCAGCTAATGTGAGATCGGATTTGCAATGGCTATGCCACGCCCTGAAAGTGACATTTCACAGTCCTGCTCCTTGTCTCCTGGCTCTTACAGTATTCTTGCTTTCTCTTCCATGGTGTTCCCTGATCTTTAGAGGGGGTGGTAAAAAAGTCCTGCTTAAGGCTGAACCCTCAGCTGTCACTCTTCCATACCCTGAGCAGCCATGAGTCCCGGCATTCACTGCTGTTCACTGTGTGGAGCCGTGATAAAGTGTTCAGTAAGTAGAAGTACACTCTAAAATAATTATTGCAAGTATAACACAAAGATGCAATTGAGTGTGGCCATCAAGTGCGCTAGACTTTCATGTGATTGACAGTGGACTAGGTTTGTCTACAGGAGCATTGCCACAACTAAGTGAGAGCCCCACCACGTGTTAGAGACGGCGTCAGGTCATAGGAAGTTTTCCATTCCATTAATAATTGAGTGGGAACCACTATCACACACATGTGCTCTGTCATTAGCCAAAACAAAAACAAAAACAAAACTCCTAAGAACACGAGGACTCGGCTGAATTGAATACATGGGCTTGGCCAAATTACTCCATCTGGAAGGTAATTTGTTATCTGTATGACGGAAATAAAACTAAAACTTGAAAACTGTTGCAAGGACTGAGGTGGATACTGTATATTAAGTGTCATGTTTTAGTACGTAGGAGATAATAGCCCAGCTGGTGGTGGGAGAGGACAAGAAGGTCGAAGAAGAGGAAGAAGGAGAGAGAGAGAGGAGAAGGAGGAAGAAGAGGAGGAATAATAATAGGAGGAGGGAAGAGGAGGAGGAGGAAGAAGAGAAGAGTGGAATGTTGCTTGACAGGGTCTTTCTTTGGAGCTGATCCTGAATTAGGGGAAAGAGGAGCTGTATCATGAAGTTTTGTATTGGGATTTTTTTTTTCCTGTGAGAACATCTCAACAGGGCGCATGGATTGCTGGCTTCCTAACAGCCATGCCCTAAGGCCACCATTTTCCTTGCCTTTATTTGGTCTGTGGGCACAGGGAACATTCTGTTCTGTTGGTCATAAGTCAAGACTGTGGGAGTAGAGAGCAGCTCTGGGCACTTGGCTGCTTGCTGGGTTGGGTGCCAGCCAGTGAGGAGCAGCACAGCCCATCAGTTCACGGGCGCAGGAGCCCTCTCCCACTTGGCTCCATGCATGAATGCACCATGAGAATTTGCCCAGGCTCAGCCCAGGGTGCAGCAGAGGGAGGGAGGAAGGGAGCACGGGAGCTCGCTACCTTGAATGGAGACCATCAGAAATTTCGTCATAAAATACTGGCACGAAGGACAGACAGGGATAGAAGGAACTATCATGGCTTTTCTTCTCCCCAACAGCTCCCCATTGGAGATGGGTCCCCTTCTTTGTAGGGCTTTGATTTAGCTCACAGCTGTTTCCATTAACTTTTGTGATAACTATGTTTTCCGGTTACTATATTTGATTCACTGACATCATTGTATTGCTAAGCCTAGAGGTAAGGAAAGAAAAAGAGGGGAAAATTTGGGAGCCCAAAAGGGGAAAAGCCCTCACTCTGGAGTTCAGTTGACACCTCCTGCCCGCTGGAAAGTGAGACTTCAGGACAGTTTGGAGCTGTGAGCATCAGTTCACAGGCTGCCCTCCTGTTTCAGATGAAAACATGCAATTTTCTAGGAATCTCACCAGAAACCCCATTTCCAGAGCAAGGACGTGTATTAAATCCTTGTGTGGCCCTGCTGGCCCACGGTGTTACCTCACCAGCTTTTAATTCTGTCTAAAGCATCTCACTTACCAGAAGAAAATGAGGGGGAGGGTCTTTATCAACTTCTGGAAAGTAACTTAAGAGCCACCAAAAAGGTGCACATGCCAGGACAGCTAGGCCTGCCTCCCTCTTGAGGAGCCTTTACTCACACTTGACTATGCGCATACAGCAGGCTTACTTCAGATTCGCCAGGCCTATAGATACAATTTTTCTTCTTCCTGATGTTTGCTTTGAACATATATATTCGAAAACAATTGTAGATTGTTGATGCAGAAATACAGCTCCACAGCCTGATCCCGGCTCCCTCCCTCCTCGCCTCCCAGCCTCATGCCCCCTTCTCCCCCTACCCATTTCCTTTCTTTTTTTTTTTTTTTTTTCAGAGAAAGGGAGACCCCCAAGGAATATCAACCCACCCAGGCGCCTCGAGTCACAGCAGGACTGGGGCTTGACAAGGCAGCCCATGTAGGGGGAAGGGATCCATTGGCAAGCAACAGAGCCAGAGCGGCTCCCACTCCCATTGTTAGGGGACCCACATGTTGACGACCCTGCATATCTGATACATATGTGTAGGAAGTCTAGATGCAGTCCATGCATGTTCTTTGGTTGTGAGCCCCCCATGGGCCCAGGCTAGCTGACTCTGTTGGTCTTGTGGTGTCCTTGACCCCTCCTGCTCTTTCTATCCTTCCCCTCACTCTTCCACAGAACTTACTGAGCTTGGCCTACTGTTTGGATGCCGGTCTCTGCATCTATTTCTATCAGCTGCTGGATGAAGCCTATCAGAAGACAGCTATGCTAGCTTCCTTTCTGCAATCATAGCAGAGTATCATTCATAGTGATTGGCTCTCTCCCATGGAGGTGGGTCTCAGGTTGGGCCAGTCATTGGCTTGCCTTTGCCTCAATCTCTGCTCCATCTTTACCCCTCCACTTCTTGTAGGCAAGACAAATGTTGGGGCTAAATTTTAAGAGCCTCCTCTCTCCACTGGAAGTCCCAGTTCAAAGCAGCCTGTGGTCTAGCCTCTTTCCAGGAATTTTCCTCCGCAGATAACCCTGTTGAGCAAGCATCACATTCTGTGCATGGGAAGATATGCTATTTTACTAAGTATTATTTAATGTCCATCACCACTGGGAAGCCTCATCCCTAGGCTCTGTAGATGAGGCTGAGTAGTAGGCCAGTGAACACCCTTGGGAGAGAAATGGCAGTAAAGCAACTAGAAACTCCTGGGGCATCTGTTAAAATCTACAAGCCATTATGATTCAGATTTGATTTTTTTTTTAGATCTTCTGTATTGGACATAATATGGAATATAGTGAAAGTAATATACCTAAAATTAAAATAATCAAGATCATTGTCTTACTAGATGAAAGTAACAGATAAAGGAAGTGGACATTTTAAGTAGCTAAAATTTAAACATTTAAAATTTTAAATGTTTTAAAATGTAAACGTTTTAATAAATAGACTGACTGGATGGTTCATGTATTTACAGCTATTTTTAATTCTATGAACTATTTTATTTTCTATTTAGAGTATTTAAACAAATCTATTATCTTTTGATTCTGCTTTTTCTTTTGGCCTTGTGTGGAATGACTGCCTCTACTTCTTAGAAAAAGTTGGTTTTAATATCTAACTTATCATCATTTTTCTCTGTGAATATTAACTTGATCTAGTTTGTTATCTTGGTATTGTATCAGATTTAATTCATGAAGGTAGATGGAAAGTTACATCACAGAAAAAAATTAGGTAACAATATAGTATTTAAAGTTTTTCTCTTAATGTAATTGTCTCTTACTATGTGCCAAATATTATCAACAGTGACAAAAATAAGACTTCAGATTTATCAGAAATCAAAATTTTATAGGTTTTGTAGGTACAGCTAAATCTTGTTTGTTTTTTATCTTAACAGAAATGAACTGGGCTTCTAGTGGGAGTCACTGTGGTATTGTCCAATTTACTTTTTAAATACAATTTATCTATAATATAGGCTACCTCAAGTATTCATTGGATCAAGAAGCATTGGCTGTGAAGGTACAGTGCATCACAAGTATTATTCGAGATCGATGTCTTTTATGTAATTTGTATAGAAGAGTTTGCTCTACTTTCTGGCTGGAGCAAATGGAGTTAAAGTTATCAGTCTGCTGGGCCTGGTGTGGGGCCTTTTACAGTATGATTCATTGTACCTTAACAGTTTTAATATTATTAGAGAAATCCAGTTGGTCAGACACATTTAATACCTACCCCCTCCCCTGTTTAACAGGAAAAAGTTGTCCAAGAGTTTGAATTTAAAACATAAGTACCTGAGGCTGAAGAGATTACTCAATGGTTAAGGCCACTGGCCACTGTCTGCTCTTTCAGGAGACCTGGGTTCAGTTCACAGCACCCACTTGGTTGCTCATAATCCCAGTAACTCCAGTTTCAGGGGACCCGATGCCCTCTTCTAGTCAGCTTAGGCAAAGGCACACAGACACATATACTACACACACACACACACACACACACACACACACACACACACAAAATAAGCTCTTGTTGTAAATAGAGGGTATCACTGAACACAGCTCACAGAAGAACCGGAAGGAATTGAGGTTGTGGCAGCATGCACTGCATCTTCCTCCCATTAAAATACTGACCTGGTCTGACCCTGCTTAGCTTCCCAGGTCAGAATGCAACCAACAAACACTGCCTGTTTTGCCAAAGGACAGGTAGATAGGGACACCCAGGTCTCCTTTGAGTGCGGTGTGTGGCTGAAAATGGTGAAGGCATAGCTTGGACCAGTGTAAGCCATGCCATGATCCATGCATGAGTGATGCTAAAACCAAATGTGACAGACCAGGTTATTTACAAAGAACAGAAAGTTGGTTCTCACAGTCCTGAGGGCTGGAGCATCCAAGGTCAATGTCTACCTTTGGTGCCTAGGAAGGGCTCTGTCTACACCCAAGATGGCACTTACAGGCCATTCTCAGACCTGGAATAGTAGGCTACTTTCCTGGGCGCCTCTCTGAGACACCAACCCAATACAAGAAAACTGCCTTCCTTTCTTAATTGCCTCCTAAAACACTGCAAGCACGCAGAGGCACGTCCAAGCCGCAGCAAATGAAACACAATGACTTACGCAGAGTCCATAGATTCAGACCCCCTTCCTTCAGGAAGGGCTAGCCTGGGGACCCAGATGTGTCCTCCAGACTCCTGCTCTCCTTTCTACTACTTCCCATCTGGCTTTGCCCAGGGGTAACCTGGCAGGATGAGGTGCAGAGGCCCCCCAGGGCAGAGTCACAGAATGTCCCCTGCAGCTGACAAACCAGAGGGGGCTTGCTGAGGGCAATCCTCTGCTCTTTAATTGCTTTCTGGGACGTGGCAAGGGATGCGAAAGCTGCTTTCATAGCTGAGGATTACAGAACAGATTCCAGTAACTGTAAGTCCAGGAGGGGGTTTTGCTAGTCCTAAAAAGTGGAAAACAAATGAGGACTCTTCAGGTTCAACTTCCCCAAAGCATCATCGGGAACCAGATGAACGAAGAATGGTATTCACACTCACAAACAATCAGAAATTCCAGGCGCTGGGACAGTCCCGGGTTCCGACTCACCCTGGGATCTCGCCTGGTGCTTTTAATAATGAAGCGGTTCTGGCCAGTTCTCCTGGCCGGGTTCAGTGATGTGTGCTGCATTCTGTCTCTGAAATTCCAACTCAATTTCCTGTGGAATTCCTTCTCCCCCTTTCCTTTTATCTTTTATTTAATCCCCTCCCTACTCACACACACACACACACACACACACACACACACACACACACACACACACTCACTCCTCTTTCCAGCCAAAATCTGCTTCTTGGCTATTTATAAGATCTGTGAGCCACCCAGAGGTGGATGAGTGTTTTAGACAGACAAACAGCTCTTCCTCACTTGAATGTGTGGCACCCAGACCCATAGTTTAGCTTAAGGGCCCACCCTCTAGAGGATGGAGGTAGCAGAGCAGTTATAAGGCAACAATCAAACAGAAAACTCACTGACTCAAATAGGCTCCAATGTTACAGGAATCTATTGGCACGTGTAACTCAAATGTCTAGAGATGACAATGAAGGCTTCAGGAATGGTTTGGTCAAGCTTCAGCACCAATTGGCTTCTCCCCAGAGGGGCAAGTACATATATTTGAAACAGCATCCAGAAAAGTGTTTTGGAGTGAGTTCAATTATGTCTGCCTGTCTCTGTGGGCTGATTTGGTCTCAAGCAGTCCAGAACAGTGGCGAGGTAAGGTTTCTATACCCCCTCCCACTCTACCACAGCCCCAGTGGGCACCCACTGGCTTACTGTCCAGTTAAATCCTTACTGTGTAAGCCAAGACCAAAGCCTCAGTCACTTTAAGAGACAAAGACGGCACCCAGCATCTGTCTTTAAACGTCCTTTCACTGTCCTATACAGTGCTATCAGACACCTTGACGATTCCACAAAGGAGCCGCTGTCCCCCAGCCAGCTGGACCATGGGCTAAAGTCAACTGCTGGCCTGTGAGTTTTCAAACTGGGAAGGAAACCCTTTCCACCCATAACTGCTGCCAGATGGTGACAAAGGTGACATGTCAGCCCGACCCTCTCTCCTGGGAGAACCCTGTGTGTTGCACCGTAGCTGAGCAGCATCAGGGTCACCCCAGACCACCCTCACACTGATGGGATCTTCCAACCCCCATTGTTCAAATTCCAGTCCTCTCTGCCCACAGAGCACCCCAGGTCTCCACACCATCTTTTCCTGACGTGGCAAGATGTGCCCCATAAGTGGGATACCTGGCCATTTAGTTAAAATGTTTAAATTTTTGTTTTTTTATTTAAAACAAACAAACACACACACATGCACACACACACACACACATGCACACACACACACGCACGCACACACACACACACACACAAAACCATTGCATGTCCTTGGGCTGAACCTCTTAATGGAGAAACTAGTGGATTGTGGAATAGAGCAACAGCCCGAGGACTCTGCCAGGCCTGGATATACTCCTGAAGACTGACTGATGACTGAGCCCATGGTGGGGAGGAGGCACTGACAGGATGTGAGAGGCGAGGGAGACAGAGACAGCACAAAGAGAAATCCCCAACTTCTCTGGTCTAGGTACAATAGGAGCCAGGCCAGTGACCACAGAGCCCAGGCAGGGGCCAGCCGCTGAGTCAGTCATACACACACCGTGTTTCCTCACTTTCTGTGAACTTGTGAAAGAAAGACAACAGCAGCCGCTCGATGCTTAGCTGTTGTCTTTGTGTAGCCATGTAATCAGTCTTATCCTTTCACGGAAGTGGGGAGCTGTGTCATAGATGGCAGGACAGGAAGTGCGGGCAGAAGGCTACTTAAAATATTTTCTGTTTGTTTATTTGTTTTGTAAGAAAAGAATTGTGTAGCCCATGCTAGACCTGGCTTTATGATCCTCCTTTCATAGCCGCCTGGGGGCTGAGTTTATAGGCACATGTCATCACACACACGGCTTGAGCATCTCTTCTGAATGAGTAGGGACAGGGCGGGACCCGTTGGCAGAAGTTGCATGGGGTTGGGACAGGCAGCATTTCCATAAAGGGTCTCAATGAGACACACATTCCAGGTTTGATGTTTGCCTGTAACACAAAGCCAGGAGAGGAAGGTCATTCTACAGAAGATAAGAGGAAATTGCAAAGGGTCTTGGATTCAACCAAGCATTCAACAGAACAGTGCCAGTCTCATAGTTAGAGCCACAAATTCAGTCTGTGAACTGGTCCACATCACTCCCCCCTCCCCCCCAGGATAGGCCTGGTCTTTTCTTTCCATCTTCCAACTCTTAGCACCTTCCTTTCCTCCCACAACCGTTTCCTGAAGATCCATACACCTTCTTCGCATCCCTGCCCTCTCTGGCATGGCTTATGGTGCCTGAGGATGCTCTGTCCTTCACCACCATACCTTCCTGCCCTCCAAGACACACTTGCATATACAATGGGAACTGTGTTCTCGAGAACATAGTTATGAAATTCCATGGAGTTATGAAAGCCAGACCAGCTCTGTGCTGAGAAGGTGGCTGGTGTGTGCTGCTAGCTGGCTGGCTGTGGGTCTCTAAAGTGTCTACAGGCCTTGGTCCATGACCAGTTGTAGCCAGTCATCTGTTCCTAGAACTGCAGAGATCCCATCTTCTCAGCCTCTCCCCTTTCCTGGATTCATTTTGACATTTTTGAAAAATCACAGTGAAAGATGTTTTTAGGGAGAATGCATGGGAGAACTAAGCGGTCTTGTATCTTTTCTGCTTTTAATTTTTTTCTCTCTCTCCTGTGTATATTAGATACGGAAGCAATTATCTTAGGTTGCAGTAATTAGTTTTATATAACTAGAGTTGGGGACTTGTGAGTCAATGCCATACCCATTAACAATACATACTTGGTCCAAGAATGTTCTCTTCCTCTCTCCTCTCTCTCTCTCCTCTCTCTCTTCCTTTCTCTCTTTCTCTTCTCTCCTTCTCTCCCTATAATCCCCCTCCCTCTCATTCACCCTCAGCCCCTGCCCCGACAGCACTAGACAATGTTGAATCCTTGAGGGGAAATCAGCCCTTGTTCTTAGAGTGGCAGCCACCCTTACACTCTGCAGTGTAGAGCTGATGAAGATACAAGTGTGAGGAAACCTCTAATTGAATCCAGCATGGACTGAGCAGAACTGAACACAGAGCACACCCAGCTGAAGTCCCACGTGTTGGCTTCTAACCCTCCCTGGACAGCCAGCACAAGAAAATATTTCTGGGTTGTGTCTCAGGCAGCCCGTTCTGTCCACATGGCCAAAACAGAACAAGAATGGCCCTTTTCCTGGGTAGAGGCACTGAGTGTCAGGGATCCAAGATTGCCTTTGATAAAGCTGTTGTTGGGTTGACTGAAGGGCAGGCATAGGAAAAAAAACAAAGACAAAAAACTAACCCTGAAAAACAGAGGTGTTTGGGCGCGGGCTCTCTGCTTCAGCTCACGCCCGTCAGTTTGTGTGTGTCAGCTTCAGCTGGCTGGAGGTGGGCAGCCCCTCCTGCTTGCTCTTGCACACCCCTTGACATGCAGATTCCCATGTGGGGCAGAGAGGGAGCACATCTTCCTTTCAGAATTCCTGGTTGGTGATTCATAGCATGGTTGTCCAGCTGCTCTGTCTCCTGGGGACATCCCCGGGGGATGACCCCCACCCCGACCTTTGGTCCTTGGTGCTCTATGACTTTCTGGCTGGGGAATGGAAATTGCTGAGTGGCCCCCAACAGATCGGAACCTGGGATGGCCAAAGGAATCCTGAGTATGTGCATCCCTGGGCCCCTTCAGCCAGCTGCTGCTGGAGCTATTGACGGAGGGCTGGCTTGATTCGGATCCCTCCGGTCATTTCCACAGTAACTCACATGTCCTGCGTCTCCTGTGTCACCAAGCAATGCTTTTAGTTGTTAAGGGCCTCCTCCTGACATGCCAAGACTGTGGACACCCCCTTTCCCAACCCACTGCTGATTCCCCATTCCTTTTGTGTCCTCTTAGCTAAAGGCATGTAGCCGCATTGCTGCTTAATTCTTGGCTGTCACTGCTTCTACCCATAGGAGGTGGCATGGTTCAAAGAACGGGGCCACATGTGCAGCCCAGCTCTGCCCTGAGCCTCAGAAGCCTGCACCAGAGCTGCAGGAAAGTCCCGGGGTGTCTGCAAAGCAGGTGGCCTCCATCTGAACACCAGCCCTGTCAGCTGTTGAGAGCCCTAGTTGGAAGAAGCATTCCAGGGACATTCTTTCTGTCTGGAGCAGGAACTTGGCCTGAACCTTGAACCAAAAAACCAGAACAAGCTGCACCAGTTTGCTCCACCTCAAAACAAATGCTTTTTTTTTTTTTTTTTTTTAATAGTGCTGAGAACCAAACGCAATTTTCTGGGGTTGTCGTGCTTTGCTTTTCCACTGGGGAACAGTTAGGGAACAAGACTAAACTGGATCTCTGTCAGAAGACTGAGAGGGGACCAAGCAAGACTCTGTGTGGGCCTTGCTTTTATTCAGTTAGCTTACATGCTGGCCAACACTAAGGCAGGGTGAGGTCTAAAAGATTGTGTGAGGATGTCTTCAGGTGGAGAGGCTGGGGCTAGTCCTGGGGATGGTGCTGGCAGGTTGTGTGTGGGGGGGGAGGATGTGTGGGGTTTGAAGCCTCCTGGCAGCCACAGGAAAGGACACAGAAGCCCCCAGATACAACTGGCCACGGCATACCCTTCTTTCTGAGGAAGAGTGGGTTTTTCTTCTGTGACACAAGACTTTTTCCCCCTCTGGTCATACACAGTGGAGCCTATGAAAGCACTTTCCCACAATGCCGCCCCTCATTACTGGAGGGCTTCTTACCACTGTGTCTTCATTTCTTTTGTATCACTGTGATAGAAATACCCTGACGGAAGTGACTTGTCTGAGCTCATGGTTTCCAGAGGATTTCAGTCCAGCGTGGCGGGAAGGCAGACTGGCAGGAGCAGCCCTTTTTTCAGTTAGGTGGGTGGAGGGGAGCCTGTGCTATCAGCTTGCTCACGTGATACAGACCAGGAAGCAGAGACAGCAGGCTAGAACCAGAGGTGATCGCACATGTCAAAGGCTAGCCCCAAATGAGTTATTTCTAACAGCCAGCCCCCACCTTGTAGAGACCCCCACGGTCCTCAAAATGGTATCACAAGCCAAGCAGGCCAGGTACATCGATGCTCTGAGAGAATGCATCCCCAGAAATACTGTTAGATTCTCCGAGAAGCTTGGGTTCGGAAGACTGTGCTTCGATTTGCTTCCTGACACCCTACATTCCCTCTGGACTCCCGAAGTCACCTGGTGTCTGAAACAGTCCATCTGATACACAACCACAGCTGAGACCCTTGCTTACCATTGCATTTAACCCGAAGCCAGGGCACATAAAATGCCTCCTGGCTCTGTTACCCCGTACAGATTGCTTGCTCTCTCTGAGTCCTGATACCTTTTGGTGTCGAACGGAGCTAGTGCTATCCTTCAGAAGGTCCTCCGAGGAATGAATGCACTGTGTAGCTCAACCCTCACTGCCACGCCCGGCAGAGTCCCTTTTCCTTCACTTGGAGATGGTGACCACGTCATGGGTTGGAGTTGGTGCCACAGACATATTTGGCTGAGTTCAATCAGGGTTCTTTAAAAAGCTTAAATTCAGTTCAGTTGTAAATTTAGCAAATAGGTGTGCTTTAGGAGAGCCCTACTCTTTTAGTTTGTTTTTGTTTTGTTTTGTTGTTTATGGCTTGGTTCAGTCGGTGTTTTCAAAAGCAATCATCCACACAACTCTCATTAAGACATCTATGGAGGCCCCAAAAGTAAAAAGCCTAGATGCCTGCCATTTGTTCTCATAAGTTCTTATTTGAACTTATCACTTTTTTTTTTATGTGCTCAGTACTACCTGAATCAGCACTGGCCCATCATGGCAGTGGGCAGCCTGATCATGGAGTCTCCCAGTGCCATGCCATAACCCTGGGTCCCTCTCCAGTTTCTCAGTCCCCAAAGAGAAAAGGCCTAAGATTTAATCATTTTACCACAAGAAAGAGGCTGAGGTTGAAAAAAAGGAAAGTTGAGATGGAACACATGATTCTTCTGATGGATGCACTGCCATGGTCTTCTGAAGGCTGGAATTTAGCTCTTCAGGTCGGACCTGGATCTCAGCTTCTTCTTCTGTCTTTGTCCAGGGTCCGTTCTTCCTTCCAGTGGTTCTTCCAAGCAGCCTTCTCTGTAGCTGATGTTCTCCGCCTTCTTCTCCTCCAGAACACTCCCCAGCTGCCTAGGCTAAGCTGACCCACACTGGGGTGTGAAGGGGAAAAGAAACTGTGAGAGTTCACACATGAAAAGTGCTGGCTGAGGGAGAGTGTGGCGGTGGGGACAAAACTTGATATACAGGCTGTTAAGATTCGAATCTGCAACGTCTCCACATCATTTTTGAATGCTTTGCTCTCAGCTGTTATAAAGACTGTGAAGCCTGGAAAAGGTGAGGCCTGGCTGACAGAGGTGTGACACTAGATGTCTGGGCCTTGAAGGTCAGACCCACTTAGAGCATTTGCTTGCCTCTGCCACGCACCCCTGCCGTCAGCAGCACAACTTCTGTTCTGCTGTTCCCACAATGGTGGACAAAGGTTCTCTGAAGCCTGAGCCTAAATATCTTTGTCTTCCCTTCTGTTGTTTCCACCTTGTCAACTTGAGAAAAGTAACTATTCCATATCCAAAGATTTCGGGGGATTCTGGAATGCCGTTTAACAAATCCTCATAACAAAATGATGGATGGCGCCTGCATCAGAAGGGGCAGGTACTTGGGAGGTGTCCAGATATGTGCGTTTATAAGTTTGAAATATCTTATCAAAAAGCTTGACTTTGAAAGTGCTTGGGGGGAAGAGGTTGAATTTACAAAGTAAAAAGAAAAAAAACATTGCGTCATGAAAGTCTTTGCTAGCACAGGGAGCTTGCTCTACTCACGGGAGCCTGGGCATCGATGGAAACATGCCCTCAGTTTGAGCGACTGACTCAATTTGAGTGCACACTGAGATAAAAGTTGAAGTTGCCCCTCCCTCTCCAGGGAGCTTACACCTTTAACCCTTGGGCATATTGCCACATGTGAAACCCAGCTGCCTGCCAAAATATTCTTGAACTGGAAGTGTTAGACCACCCCCCAACCCCCGGACAGAGTTTCAGGATCCTGACTTCTTTGGGGGTGGCAGTTTTAGTCCCTTTCTTGTAGTTCATTTTTCAAAATTGTTTCCCTGAGAGGACAATGTTTGTGTGGTAGCTGCCCGTAGGTTGACTCCCCTTTGAGATCCATAGCCCACGTAAAGCTTGTTTGAGTGTTTCCCAGGTTCCGGGACAACTCCTTGTCACCAGGGTGGCACTTAGTCATGTTTGTGAGGGTCATGTGATTGCTCCCAGACCCTAATCCCTGGGTCCTCCGAGGATTTCTGGTGATGTTCTGTGGGCAAAGGGGTGGGGCAGGGCAATGAGTTCATGTCTAGTGGCACAGGCCAGTTCTAATCCAAGCTGGTCAAGGGCTAGGGGAGCACTATTTATGGAGTCGTGAACCCCCTCATTATCAACCAGTGCCATTCAGATGTTTTGTTTTTTTTTTTGGCTATGTGTTGAGGTATGTAATTACCCTGCCCTCGGCTTTGAGCTTCCAAAACACGGAGAGGCTCGCACACGAGGATCTCACACCTCTCGCTGTCTGGGTCCAGGAAAAGTGACAGGGTCATGGCCTTTGCTAGTTTTCCCAGACTTAACCCAGACAAAACCAAAGGCTTCCCATTCAGGTAAAACTCAGAAGCCAGAGACAGGGTTCTTGGATGGACCGTGTTTTGTGTTTTCTCTGAGTAGTGAGGTCCCTACACCAAGCATTATTGAATACATGGAAGAGCTCCCTATGGTTAACGCTGAAGTAGCTGGAGCAACAAAACCAAGACAGTCAGTGCTGTACAGCTCAGAATATGGAAGAGTTATCCACAAGCACACACTGATGTGGATAAATGGTTAATAGATTAATGAGTGGGAAAAAGAGGCCAACCTCCTAAACAGAAAAATGTGTGTGTGTGTGTGTGTGTGTGTGTGTGTGTGTGTGTGTGTCTACCCACTTTAAAGGAGATGGAACATAACTCATCCTCAGATGGGAGTTGCAGGGTTAGGTGACTTTGTGGTGATATGAATGTCACATTGCATGCTTAGACAAAGCCAGGTGGTCTAGCCTACAATAGATGCCATGCTGGGACTACATACAAGACACCATCGTATGGGTGGATTGTTGACTAAATGTCATTGTGACATATGAGTCCATTCGAGACAAACATCTCCACACACTCTTGAATGCATCCACATCTTTCCTCAGATGCTTCACACAGGCTCTGGGATATAAACTTTCACAACATTTTGGTAGGCCCAATAGGGGGATGCTCCTGGCCATGAGTCTTCTTTAGGTCAGGGTCCCTTGAAGTACACGGTATCCAGGACTACATGGTATTCTAGGGCTATGCTGTCCAAGGCAGTGGCCCTGGGAAGCCACCAAGAGCTTGCAGAGTGTCAGAGGTAGATGTGCTGAGGTGCTGAAAATAGAGAAAACACATCAGACCTTAGAGCCTTAATTTTAGTCCTCGCTAGTCATTTTATGCCGATTGTGTTGAATGGATACTATATGAATATACTGGGTTAAATAAATATATTACCAAGCTTAATTCTTCCTACTTATTTTCCCTGATCTTCCTTCTCTCCCTCTTCCTTCTCCTTCCACTTATTGAAACAGGGTCTCTTGTAGCCCAGGATGGCCTCAAACTCATTATGTAGCTGAGAATGGCCTTGAGTTTCTAAGCCACTATGCCTAGGTTTTTGTTTGTTTGTTTTTTGTTTTTGTTGTTGTTGGTTTTGGTACTAGAAACCAATGCCAGGCTTTGAGAATGCTAGAGCATTCATGTCTTCCTATTTAAAAATATGACTAAGGGCTGGGATCATAAGGGTAGAACTCATTGTCTTACTGGTACACTTGAAGCCCTGGGTTCAAGTACAGGTACTACAAAAACAAAGCAAATGAGGTAGGATGCAACAAAAGCAGCCCTAACAAAAAATTTATAACCATATCAAAACAGTCAGAAAGATGTCAATAAACAATTAACAGTATACCTTGGAGTCTTGTAAAAAAAATAAAAAAATTTAAAAAAAATGTGAGCAAGCCAAGCTGAAAATCAGTGAGTAGAAAGAAACAATGCAGGGCAGGACTTAATGAAATAAAAACATAAAACAATACAACCAATGAAACAGCTAGTTGAGTTCTTTGAAACAGTAAGCAAGATTGACAAAACTTTAGTGAAATGATCCAAAAGAAAGATAAGACAAAAATTAATATTAATTGGAGGTGAAAAGGAGCCATCACAACAAATACCAAAGAAATTTAAAAAAATCATTAGAATTACCTTGCAATTAAAACTCGATGAAGACATAACAAAGAAATTATAGATCAATATCCCAGATGATCATAGATGCATTTTTCCCACAAAAAGAAATTATAGACCAATATCCTAGATGATCATAGATGCAAATTTTCCCAATAAAATACTTGGAAGTATTCAAATTCAAGGACACATCAGAAAGATCATTTACTGGATCAAGTTAGCTTCATTCTAGTGATGAAAGAATGGTTCAAAACATGCAAATCAAAAATGTAATACATCACATAAACTAAACCATGAGGAGAATAATATGATCATTTTAGTAGCTGCCAAAAGAATTTTGACAAATTCCAACATCACTTATGATGAAAGGCCTGAAGAAGCCAGGCGTAGTGGTGCAAGCCTTTTATCCCAGCACTCAGGAGGCAGAAGCAGGTGGATCTCTTTGAGGCTGACCTGGTCTACAAGGTGAGTCCAGGACAGCCAATAACCCTGTCTTGAAAAACAAGAAAACAACAACAACAAAGGAACATGTCTCAACATAATACAGTCTATACAGGTCAGACCTGTAGCCAGCATCAAATCTAAATGGAAACACTCAAAGCCTTTCCATTAAGGTCAAGAAGAAGAGTATCCGCTTTCTCCACTCTTCTTTACCATAGCGTTGGCGATCTTAGTAGAGGAATAAAGAGAAGAAAATAACATGTACAAGTAAGAAAGGAGAACACAGGGTTGTATGTGGACAGAGAGCAGCCTTGAGTTGAGGCAAAATCTTTCATTGGCCTGGAATTTACCAAGTAGGGTGGGCTGGTCGGCCGGCAAGCCCAAGAGAATCTCCTTGTCTCCACTTTCCCAGTGCTGGGATGACAAGGGTGTTGCCATGCTCTCCCTGACTTTTTTTTTTCTTTTAACATGGATTCTGGAGATCAAACAAGTTTTCATGCTTGTAAAACAAACGTTTTATCAACTGATCTGTCTCTTTCACCCATCCCAGAAAATTCTTAGATTTGATAAACACCTTGAGCAAAGTGACAGGATTCAAGATTAACTTAAAAAAAATCAATAGTTTTCTTACATACCAATAACAAACATGGTGAGAAAGAAATCAGGGAAACAATCTTTTTGTTTTTTAAAAAAAAACTTCAGATTGTTTTTTTTTTTTTTATATTTTAATTTATTGATTATGCACACAGTCTTCCGCCTGCATGCCAGAAGAGGGCGCCAGATCTCACTATAGATGGTTGTGAGCCACCATGTGGTTGCTGGGAATTCAGAACCTCTGGAAGAGCAGCCAGTGCTCTTAACCACTGAGCCATCTCTCCAGCCCCAGGGAAACAATCTTATTCACAATCCCCAATGCAAAAATAGAAAGCAACCTTAAAGTTAATATGGGTGCACGAAAGACCTGTATACTATACCCAAAACAATCCCCCCAAAAAAGAATACATACAGTGTTTGGTGATCCGAGACTGCAATGTCAATAGTTTCTGTGCCGTAGGGTTTAAGGAATAGTGACGCATTTGGTATGTTTTAAAAAAAAAATGTTTTCCTTCTGAGCTTGATGGAGTCCACCCTTGCGGGATCAGTGGCACGGAGGGACTACCACGCGTGGCTTTCCCTAGATTCCTTTTGTGGGGAACGAAGCTGCTCTCAAGGAAAGGGTGTGGGTGAGTGTCCTTCTTAGTGACCCCTTCCTGAATACTTTGGATCTGAGCTCGAAAGGAAAGGAGTGTGCCCCCGCCCTGGGCTTGACCTGGATCAGGGAGGACAGAGGGACTTGTAGTCACCATGCTGTTTGTCTCCCTGGGCAACTGTTGCCATTTTCAGTCAGGCATTTTCTGACCTTGCTCTGCAGTCACGGTTGGTCTTCTGCCAGGGGATCTCAGTCACACCAGGATGAAAGCTGCAGCTGGTAGCCCCTCCGTGCCATGGAGCCCACATGCCGAAGATTCCACCAAGCTCAGATGGAAAATAGTTTCTAAACATACCAAGCATGGATGAACTTCCGCTTGGTCCTTACTGCTTAAGCACTGCTGTATAGCAGCTATCTCCACGGCATTTGCATATTGTTAGATAGATTTTTCTTTGTAGAAACTTTTTTTTTCCCCCTGGCTGAAATTAATCTTGAGCATCTCTCTGGGTCCTGATGGGAAACAGGACACTGGAAATGGCTGATCTGAAGAATTTAATAACGGTCTGCTTGAAAGGAGGAGCCAGAGGTTAGAGAACAGCAGGGAGTCTGTGAGGCTCTGGACCTGGCTAGGAGTGAGAACCAGTATTGGCTCTGCACTTGAAGGGCAGTGATCAGTTCCCAGAAAGCAGAGCGGTTGTAGGATGTCAAAGGATGCCTGGAAGGAACAGGATCTCTGTTCAGAGAGGAGCTAGGGGGAAATTAACACAGTCTCCTCCCTTCCTGGTTTGGGCCTCCCTGCTGGGCCTCCCATTGCCTAATCTATCCCGTCCTCCTTCATTGGAATATGAAACCACGAGGCCAGGGCTATTGTGGACTGGCTCAGCCCATAGGCACTTAGTATTTCCTGAACAAATGAATAAGCACCTAAGTAGCTGCTACTGTGGTTTGTATAGGCTTCGGGTGTGCTCCCCAAAGGTCCCCATGTTGGAAGCTTGTTCCTCAGTGCGGCTACGTTGGGGAGTAGAGGGACCTTTGGGAAGTGGAGCTTAGTGGGAAGAGGCTAAGTCATCGGGAACACTGTCCCTAATAGGGACACACAGTTGTTACAGGACCCTTGTTAATTCCTGAAGGAGAATTTCTGCTCCTGACTCCCTCTCTCCCTACAGGGCTTCTCTCTCACATTTTCCATCTTCAAAGTTAGAATGTGACCAAGAAGATCCACGTAAGAGTCTTAAACAAATGGGGGGCCACCAAACTTGGACTTTCCTGTTTCAAAATTGTATACTCCATAAACATTGTGTGTGTGTGTGTGTGTGAATTATTCGGTCTTTGATAATTTGTGATAGCAATGAAAAACGGACCAAAACAGTTCTGTTTAAAAACAGAAACAAACAAATGACAGGAGTCCTATGTAGCCAACTTTCTCCTGTTTTTCAGGCAACTTTTAGTGACAGTGCAGCCCATATGCTATGGGTCAGTGAATTTCCACACACCACGTAGTGAGTACTCAGATCAAAGCAGAGACTTCTGTGGCACCTGAGAAGCCCCTGTGCTTCCTGCTGGTCAGGACCCTCATAACCACCCTCTTGGGGGTTATTACGAATTACTTTCCCTGGCTCTGAAGTTGTGCATGTAGAATAAGATAATGCACACAGTTTTGTGTTTAAATTCCTTAGCTCCACAGTGGTTTGGGAAGTATAAAGCAGTGCTTGTCCATTCTTACGGCAGTAGAGTTCCCACAGGCTTTAACATAATCCCTTCTACTAACTTAACTTAATCCCTTCTATTCACATAAATGCATAAGTATTTTACAGGGGATGAAACTCGGGGTTTCTCACATGCTAAGCAGGTGTTATTCCATTGAGCCCCATCCTTATGCTACCTACTTTGCTCTGATGGGCACGGATATGGGTGTAGAAATAACCATTAATATTTATTCTTAGTTGTCTTCCTCAATCTATCTAAGTCTTCACTAGTTTCATTCAGACGCACAAATATATATATAAACATATATATACATATAATGTCTGGTGTTATGTTCATTAGGTTTATTCCATATGTCTGGTATGTTCTGCTAATAAAAACGATGATACTGACCTTTAGATAGTATGAGCAGTGTGCTTCTGGGCATATTTCTGTAGGAGGCTTTTGACGACATGTGCGTGTGTATGTAGATATGTGCGTCGGAATGGCATTTCCATTCCGGGACATAAATACTGAGCTTTGGTAGGTAGTTTGAGTTTCCTGAAGTGGTCACATTCTGAAGGCAACTAGCGAGAGCTCCAGTCGTGCCACGTCCCACAGCTGCTGCAGAGCCTTCCGTGGCTGAGTGGGTGCTGCTGTCCCGAAGCGCTGCTCTGTGACTGATGACGCTGACACCTCTTCAGACCAGCACACAGGAAAGATGGCGGCGAGGAGAGCATGCCCACTCTGCCAGGACCTCAGGCCTGGAAGATGTGGTTTAACCTTGCCATTGACATCTGAGTTAGGGGAGAGCCAGAGGCAGAGCTGGGCATCCAGGCATCAGCAGCCTGTTGAAAGCCTCAAAGATATATAGATGAAGTCATGTGAGAGTGGGAAAAGGAGAAACAGCTATGAGGACCCAGTAAGAGAACTCTGGCACTGAGACTAGTGGGCAAAGAAAGACCCAACACAGAGCACTAGGATAAAGAGCAACCAGGGAAACAGGAAGAGCTTCTACACAGAGGAGAATGAAAAGGGAGGGGGAAGGAGACTCATCCAGGAAACTAAAGGAAATGGAAAATAGCACAAGGGTCAATAGAAGTCCCAATGCACCCGTTATCACAGCGAGTATGAGTGGACTGAGTAAAGTCTGTGGTTATCAATCTAGATTACAAAACAGAACAACACATTTTGAGTGATGATGTATATTAATTGCGAGAATATAGAATAAGTTAAAATTAAAAGATGAGAAGAGATATACCATGTCAAACACTGTCCCCAAAGCAAGCTGTTACAGCTCGACCAAAAACCAGGTAGACTCATTATGAAAGCACCCTTAAGATCAAGTGACAGTTTCAAAATGGCAAAGAGTTAATTCTCAAAGAAGATGGTGAATTCTCAATGCATATGTACACAAAAACACTCTCAAAATTAAAACAAAAACTGACAGAACTAGAAAGAAATAGAGGAATATCCACTCACAATGGGAGACTTTATCAAAGTTTCTCAAGAAAATATATAAGTAGTGAGAAAAAAAAAAACAAACAAAAAAACAGTAACTGCACCTAAGATCTACATAGCACAGATAACAAGAATTTATGTTCTTTCCAGATATGAGTGGAACATTTATGCCAGCCAGAAAAAAAAAAGTCAAAACAAATTTCAAAAGATTGATAGTACTCAGAATCTGTTCTCTGACCACAGAAGAATGAGGCTGGAAATCAATAACGAAAGAACTAGAAATTCCGCAAATGCTTGGAAATTAAGCAATATACTTTTAAATGGGTCAAAGAAAAAATTCTCAGTGGAAACTGAAAAATATCTTGAACTGATAGTGAAAAATATAACATCGAAACATGGGATGTGGTTAAATCTCTGTTTGAAAAAAATATCTTAAATACTTAAATTTTAAAGTATCTAAAAGAACAAAGCATAAAGAAATCTAGTTATCTACCTCAGAAAAAATAAAAAACAGCAGCAGAAAGTCTATCTAAAGAAACTAGAGGAAAATAGCAAAAGTGAAAAGAAGTTGGTGAAATTTCTTTTTTTAATATTTTTTAATTTTTAAATAATTTTATACATTCACGTGTATCGCAGCTGTGTGAAATTTCTTAAAACATTAAAGAAAGTCCTGGTGTAAGAATCGATTCTCTCAAGTTAGATTTGAGAACTGCCCAGCAGGAAGGAATGTTGATGCGGCAGGAACTCCGTCCGGGAAGTCATGGGTCCTGGCAAGGGAACTCACAACCACTGTTTGGCTAAACTGACTGGACTCCAACCTGCACCCTAGACATTTGTGTTTATACCTGTAGACAAACGCTGCTCCCAGCCTCAAAGAGGATTCTCTTTGCAGAGGGAAGTCCTAAGTTAGGACATCTGTGCACCCCTCTACCTATCAGGAAAGAACGAAGAGGAAGGAATGGAAAGAGTGTCGGAGCTGGAAGACAGAGAGACTGAGAAGCACCATCTTCAGGGCATGGCACAGAAGCTGCAATCACGGAACTGCAACAACTGAGGTAGATGCCCTGCACCCCCTCCCCCCAACATACACACAAGACACCGTCTGTTATGTCAATCTCAAGATCAGGTTAGGGCTCATGTGGCTCATCCCTCCGTGCTGAACTATTGGCTACACTAGCTTCTGGGGGAGGGACAACAATCATTGCTTGTCAGTTATGTGCCGGTGAGCCCACTAGGCTGCAACAGATAGTTCCTAGACTGTGGCCACGTGGATGACGGTGGTTAAAACCAGCCAGTCACAAACCAAAACAAAGAAAGATGTGAATGTAGGAAAAAGGCCTGTAGGAAGGCGTGGCAATGACTGGGGCTGGGAGATAGATAAAAGAGAAGGTGGGGAAACACAATGAACTATATACATGTGTGAAACTGTCGAAGAAAAAATAACAGGATAGTGCACCTAGTAGATGCTGGGGAGTCTGATGAGGAGAAGGAAGGAGGGAAGGTAGGTAGGGTGAGGGGAGAAAGAAGGGAGGAAGAAAGGGAGAGGGCACATTGGCCAGTCAAAATAAGAGGATATCATTCCATAATTATAGTATATTATGAACAATTTACTGTTAAAGATGACATAAGAAGAAATAGAAAGTGGAGTGGTCTTATACCTGTTAACAAGACTGCAGTTAAAAAAAAAATACACACAAAACAATCTTCAGGCACAGACTGATTTCTTCCAAGCAAATTCTCCCAAATTTGGGGGTGTGTGTGGAGGGAGTGACATTGTTTTTAGTCATTTGTATACATTAGGAAAGAGAAAGCATTTGATAGTTTTAAAAAAATGCGGTGATTGTAACTTTGACACCAAAACCCAATCATCACAGGAAGAAAAATTGCAGAGTAATCAGTTTCATAGACATAGAGGCAACAAATTAGCTATTTGGATTCAATGAAAGATAAAGGACTATGACTCATGAGCAATTGGATCTGTTCCAGGAACAAAAGGGTGGCTGAAGGCTTTTATCGCTGCAGGAGTTCTCTGATAGAATTTTGGGGGTCACTTATGTATACTATCATATCACCTGTGAATATTGATACTTTGACTTCCTCCTTTCTAATTTGTATCCCCTTCTTCTCCTTTCCTGGGCTTATTGCTCTAGCTTCAATAGATACAGAGAGAGCGGGCAGCCTTGTCTTGTCCCTGATTTTAATGAAATTGCTCCATTTAATTTGATGTTGGCTATTGTCTTGCTATATATTGTCTTTATTGTGTTTAGATATGTGCCTTGTATCTCTGATCTTTTCAAGACTTTTAATATGAAGGGGTGTTGGATTTTTGTCAAAGGCTTTTTTCAGCATCTAATAAGACGATCATGTGGGGTTTTTTTTCTTTCAGTTTATTTATATGGTGGATTACATTGATGGGTTTTCATATTGAACCATCCCTGCATCCCTGGAATGAAGCTTGCTTGATCATGATGGATGATGTTTTTGATGTGTTCTTGGATTCAGTTCATGAATATTTTATTGAGTATTTGTGCATCAATGTTCATAAGGGAAATTGGTCCAAAATTTTATTTCTGAATTGAGTCTTTGTGTGTAATAGGTATCAGGGTGACTGTGGCCTCATGGAATCACTTTAGCAATGTTCCTTCTGTTTCTATTTTTTTGGAATCATTTGGGGAGTATTGGTATTAGCTCTTCTTTGAAAGTCTGGTAGAATTCTGTGCTAAAACCATCTGGACCAGGACTTTTTGTTGTTGTTGTTGCTGGGAGACTTTTAATGACTGCTTCATTTCCTGAGGGGTTATAGGTCTATTTAAATTGTTTCCCTGATCTTGATTTAACTTTGGTTAAGTGGTAAGGCCAAGTAACATATAAAGGCAGATCTATCAGAATTACACTTGACTTCTCAACAGAGCCTCTAAAAGCCAGAAGGGCCTGGACAGATATCTTGCAGATACTTTTGTCCATTTTCTTTAGATTTTCCAATTTTGTGGAGTACAAGTTTTTGAAGTAAGATCTAATGATTCTTTGGATTTCCTCAGTGTCTGTTTTTGTGTCTCCCTGTTCATTTTTGATCTTGTTAACTTGGCTACTGTCTCTCTGCCTTTTAGTTAGTTTGCCTAAAGGTTTGTCTGTCTTGTTGATTTTCTCAAAGAACCAGCTCTTGGTTTCATTGATTCTTTGTATTCTTCTCTTTGTTTCTAATTTATTGATTTCAGTTTGATTATTTCTTGCCGTCTACTCTTGGGTGTGTTTGCTTCTTTTTGTTCTAAAGCTTTCAGGTGTACTTTTAAATTGCTAGTGCAAGATCTTGCCAGTTTCTTTATGAACACACTTAATGCTGTAAACTTTCCTCGCAGCGCTACATTCATTGTGTCCCATAAGTTTGGATATGTTGTGCCTTCATTTTTATTGAATTCTAGAAAATATTTATTTCTTCCCTGACCCAGTGGTCTTTGAATAGAGAGTTGTTCAGTTTCCATGAGTTTCCATGGTAGGCTTTCTGTTTTTGTTGAGGTCCAGCTTTAATCCATGGTGGTCTGAAAGAAACAAGGGATTATTTCAATTTTCTTGTATCTGTTGAAACTTGCTTTGTAACCGAGTGTATGGTCAGTTTTGGAGAAGGTTTCATGAGGTGCTGAGAAGAAGGTCTATTCTTCAGTGTTTGGATGCAATGCTTTGTAGATACCAGTTAGGTCCTTTTGATTCATAATGTTGGTTAGTGTCATTATTTCTCTGTTTAGTTTCTGTCTCAATCTGTACATGGTGAAAGAGGGGTGTTGAAGTCTCCCACTATTAATGTGTGGGGTTTGATGTGTGTTTTGAGCTTTTGTAATGTTTCTTTTACAAATGTTGGTATCCTTGCACTTGGGGCATAGATGTTTAGAATTGCGACATAAACTGGGTAGATTTTTCCTTTGATGAGTATGAAGTGCAGATCTTTTTTTGATTGATTTTGGTTGAAAGTCTATTTTATTAGATATTAGAATGGCTACTCCAGCTTCCTTCTTGGGTCTGTTTGCTTGGAAAATCTTTTTCCAACCCTTTACTCTGAAGTAAAGTCTATCTTGTTGCTGAGGTGTGTTTCTTCTATACAGCAGAATGATGGATCCAGTTTTCACATCTATTCTGCTAGCCTGTGTCTTTTTATTGGAGAATTGAGAACATTGATGTTGAGAGATATTAATGACCAATGATCAGTAATTCCTGTTGTTTTGATGGTGGTGGTGTTAGTATGTGTGTGTGTATTTCTTCTTTTGGTTTTGCTGTTGTGGGGTTATTTATTTCCTGTGTTTTCCTGGGTATAGTTAGCCTCCTTGGGTTGGAGTTTTCCTTCTAGTATTTTCTGTAGAGGTGGATTTGTGGATTGAAATTGTTTAAATTTGTTTTGTCTTCGAATATCTTGTTTTCTCCATCTATGGTGATTAAAAGTTTTGCTGGGTATAGTAGTCTGGGCTGGTATCTGTGGTCTCTTAGTGTCTGCAAGATATCTGTCCAGGCCCTTCTGGCTTTTAGAGTCTAAGTTGAGAAGTTGGGTGTAATTCTGATAAATCTGACTTTATATGTTAGTTGGCCTTTTCCCGTTGCTTTTAATATTCTTTCTGTACATTTAGGGTTTTGATTATTATGTGGCAGGAGGATTTTCTTTTCTGGTCCAATATTTGGTGTTCTGTAGGCTTCTTACATGTTTATTGGCATCTCTTTTTTTAGGCTGGGGAACTTTTCTATGATTTTGTTGAAAATATTTTCTGGGCTTTGGAGCTGAGAGTCGTCTTCTTCTTCTATTCCTATTATTCTTAGGTGTGGTCTCTTCACAGTGTCCAAGATTTCTTGGATGTTTTATGTCGGGGACTTTTTAGATTTAATATTTTCTTTGGCCAATGTATAAATTTCTTTAATTGTATCTTCTGCACCTGAGATTCTCTCTTCCATCTCTTCTATTCTGTTGGTGATGCTTGTGTTTTGTTGTTTCTGTTCTCTTCCCTTGGTTTTCCATCTCCAGGATTTATTCAGTTTGTGTTTTCTTTATTGCTTCTATTTCCATTTTCAGGTATTAAGACATTTTATTAATTCCCTCACCTGCTTGGTTGTATTTAAGAGATTTACTCATTTCTTATTTAAAGGCCTCTATCATATTTAGAAGATTGAGTTTAAGGTCATCTTCTTGTGCGTCGGCTGTGTTAGGATAGCCAGGGCTTGTTGTAGTGGGAGAGCTGGGCTCTGATGGCGCCATACTGTCCTGGTTCTTGTTGGTTATGTTCTTATGCTGTCCTTTAGCCCTCTGGTTGTCCCTGGTGTTGGCTGGATGTTCCTGATGGTACCAGGACTCCTCTAGAGACAGGCAGAGCCTAAGGATGGGGCTCAGAGAACAGCCCACTGTACACCTCTGCTGGCTGTGCCCCGGTTGGACCTGAATGTCCCAGTGGTCCTGTAGGCCTCCTCAGGAAGGTAGGCAGAGCTGTGGGCCTGACAATGGAGCCCAGGGCTTCCCTGCTGGCTGTGCCCCTGGAGGACCAGGCAGACAGGGAATTGGTGGGGTAGGGTGGGGATAATCTGGATGTTCCTGGGGCCCTGCAAGCCTCCTCAGGAATGTGGGCAATGGGGCTCAGGGGAAGCATACATCTCACCCCTGCTCGCTGTGCTTCAGGTGGACCTGGCAGACAGGGGACCAGCGGGATGAAGTGGGGGTCTAACCTAGATGTTCCCAGGGGGCTGCAGGCCTCTGCAGGAATGCAAGCTTGCATTGTGTTTTAAACAGTGTAGAACTATCAAGCAATAAAGTTAATAATTTTCAAAAGAAAGAAAATCATTACTATCTCAAAAATGTGGGCAGAGGGCTGTGCTCATGGTAAGTGTGGAAGAGTCCATGGAGGATAACAAACTGTTCTCATCTGACCACAAATTCTGAAGGTCACTGGAGAGGCCAGCTGTGCATAAAAAGTGCAACTTAAACAAACCTCTGAACGAATACTATTTAAATTAGTATAAAATTACAACATTAATGAGAGAAACAGAGGCCTGAGTACATGGAGGGACATACCATATCCATGGACTCAGGGTTGTGAAAATACCAATTTAACTCCCGAATTAACTACAGGCTTAATGCAATTCAGTTAGCATTTGCTATCAAGCCAGATGACCTGAGTTCAGTCCCACGTAGCAGGGGAGGACTGACTCCACCAAGCTGTCTGCTGATGTCCGCAAGCATGCACTCACCCAAGTGTATTCTCTCTGTCTCTCTCTCTCTCTCTCTCTCTCTAACAAAATTTAAAAACCAAATGCATGTACCCAGTTACCATTCAGTAGTGTGTTTTTTAGTCTTCGTGATTTAATATACTTCTCATGGTCTCTATTACTGGTGATACCTTGCTGCATTCCATTGTGGCTAGACAGAATACAAGAAGTTGCTTCAGTTTTCCTGTACTTGTTGAGAGTTGTTTTGCATCCTAAAGTGTGGTCTGCTTGGAGAGAGTTCTATTGATTGACTTCATTTCATTCAGCTTTCTGTTTTTGTCCTCTTGGAGCATATTTCTATCTTCTTTGAGTTGTTTAAACAAAGATCATTCTTTTCAATGTTTAGTTTTGGCTGGAAGTTCTTCCAGGTTATTCTTCTTGGGATGAATGTTACTGTGGGATGAGTGATTTTTGGAGTGGACATGTGACCTTTTATGATGTTTCTGGGACTTGCATATCTGAGGCACTTTGTTGATTGAGTCTTTTTATTAAAATCATCTCTCTTCTTTCAGTGGATAACTGGTGTTGAAGCTCAGGTTAGACCATACTATTAGGATGCACTAAGGAAAGATGGTTTTTAAATTTAAGTTCCCCATGTGAGAAAAGCCATGCTTGTCTTTGCTAGTCTGGCTTACTTTGCTTAGCATAGTGTTTTCCAGCTCCCCCTGCTGGAAATGTCATTTTATTTCTCTTTATGTAGGAATAAAAGTTATGTATGTACGCACCACATTTTCTTTATCCACATACCCCTTTGTGGGCATCTAAGCTGGTGCCATTCTCAAGCAGTTTGAACAGTGCTACAATAAACATGGTTCTGCAGGTGTTTCTGACTTGTTCTTCCGGCAAGAGTGAGAAAGCTGGTAGTTCCAGGTCCTCTGGTAGTTCTAGGCCCACTGATAGTTCTGTTTAGATTTTTAATAAACCTCCATACTAATGTCTGTAGCCAGAATTTTACTACTTCGTGGGCTCTTTCTTCCACCCTTTTCCACCCCCTTTCAACCCTCTAAAACCGGCTATGAAGAAAAGGGGGGGATAGGAAGGAAAGAAAAGAGATCCCTGGACAAAGTCAGAAGTTGCAAAGGGGGTGTTGTTATTGCTAGACTACTTCCTGCTGACTGGGAACATTGAGTTCCTTAGGGCAAGTTTGATCTTCACTGTCAGGATATCTATCTCTTCTTTGAGCACAACTACTTAACAAGCCGTGACCCACAACAACTAACAACCCCACAATAACCACCACTCTTCCACCACCACCCTCATGCCTCTCAGGGACCCTAGCATTTATACACCTTCTGAAAAAGCTACAAAATTCCGAACATTGCACAATCGCAGAAACTATCTGCAGCTGGCAAACTCACGCCTCCACTGAAGCATGAGGCAGATCATAGTCAGCTGCTGCAAATTAGTCCCATAACCCCACACCTGGGATTAAAATGAAAACATATTCTTGTATTTCTGTGTTTTTGAAGACGCCAAAATTCCAAAATTCTCACTACAAATGTCCACAGTGAATGCAGGAGCCAGTGACGGAAAGGGCTGCCTTTCCACGTATTCTTACCAGTTGTGATTTGTTTTCTTGGTGGTTGGGATGAGACGGAATCCCACAGCTGTTTTAATTTGCACGTCTATGTTAAAGATGTTTTAAATAATTTTTTAATATTTATTTGGCATTTGATATTTATTGATTGGGTTTTTGCTGTATCTTTTTCACAGCTCTTTATACATTTGAGATCTTAATCTGCTATCTAATATGAATTTGGCAAAGATGTTTTCCCCTCAGTTTGTAGACTGGCTTCATTGACTATGATAAGGATTTAATTTCTTATAATCCAGTTAGTAAAACCAGATTGTTTCCTATGCCTCTGGAATCTTATTCATCAAGTCCTCACCTGTCTCTGAGTGTAGCTGGTTTTTCCTATTTTGTGGGTTCTTCTTTTTCACACCTTTTTACTGTCTCCCCAACCCCTGGGTTTCATCCTCTATCACTAGAGAGGAGAGAAGGAAGGATAGAGAAGGGAGAGCAGGATAGAGATCCTGAATATATTGTTTTTCTTCTTGTATCTTCTTGAGCACAACTACTAACACACCACAACCAACCCTCCTGCATAACCAACAACCTCGCCTATTGGGGCTCTAGCATTTACATACCTTCAGAAAAGTTCCCAGAATTCCAAACATGACACAATTGCAGAAACTGTCTGCAGCTGGCAAAACCACACCTCTACTAGAGCACGAGGCAAATCATAGTCAGCTGCTGCAAAGCAGCCCCATGTCCCCATACCTGGGATTAAACAAAAACATATTCTTGTAGTATTTCTTTTTTTTTAAAGAAACAGTGCATGTTTAAAACAACTAAAATTCCAGAATTGTCACTACCGTGTTTTCCTCTAGCAATTTCAAAGCTTCAGATAAAACTTTAAAAGTCATTGATCCATTTTGAGTTGATTGGTTTCAAGGTGAGAGACAGGCCTATCTCAGTTTTCTACATATATTAATTCCGTCGTCCTGGAACTGTTAAACAGGCTGCTTTTTCTTTAATGTATGTTTTGTCACCTTTGTAAAAAAAAAAAACAAAAAACAAAAAAACCTGGTGGGCTATAGCTGTGTGGATTTATTCCAGAGTCCTCTACTCTGTTTAACTGGTTTCCATATTTCTATCTGTGCCACTATTGTGCATTTTGTCATGACGATTTGTAATACAATTTGAGATCCGATATTGTGATATGTCCAGTATTGCTCTTTTTACTTATTATTGCTTTGGCTATTCTAGGTCTTTTGTGCTTTTGTATGAATTTTAGAATTGTATAATTTTTCTACTTCCAAAAAGTATCATTGGTGATTTTGATGGAGGTTGTGCTGAATGAAAAGGAGAGGGTTTTTACCTTTTTGTAGTGTCTAATTAAACTCCTTTCTTTCAGTCTCTTAAAGTTTTCATTGCAGAGATCTTCCATCTCCTTGATTAGGTTTACTACTAGGTGTTTTGTTGTTTTTAAGCTGTTGTGAATGTGATTCCTGCTTGGGAGGCAGAGGCAGGCAGATCTCTGAGTTCCAGGCCAGCCTGATCTACAGAGAGAGCTCCAGTACAGCCAGAGCTACACAGAGAAACCCTGTCTTGAGCACCCCACCAAAAAAAAAAAAGAGGAAGAAAGAAGGAAAGAAGGAAGGAAGGAGGGAAGGATGGAAGGAAGGAAGGAAGGAAGGAAGGAAGGAAGGAAGGAAGGAAGGAAGGAAGGAAGGGAGGGAGGGAGGGAGGAAGGGAGGGAGGGAGGGAGGGAGGGAGGGAGGAAAAAAATCCAGTGAATGTGATTCTATCCCTCTACTCCAGTTTCTTTCTTGATAACCATGCAATTGATGTATAAAAAAAAGCTACTGGTTTTGGTAAATTAATTTTTTATCCCGCTACTTTGCTGAGTGTGTTCATCAGTTCTAAAATTTTTCTGGTACTCTTTTTGCTCTTTAGGATAGTGTGCACAGTAGAAATAACTTGGCTTCTTTATTTCTTATTTGCACCCCTTTCGTTTTCTTGTCTTACGCCTCCAGCTGAGACGCCAAGCTTTCTGTTAGGAGAGTGGATAATGATGTTCTTACTGCACTGAGATTTGAGACACAATGCTCTTCACTCTCACTTAGAATAATGCTGGCTACAGGTTTCCTGTGTACAAGCTTTGTTTTGTGGATGTGTGCTCCTTTCATTGCTGGTTCCTTCAAGGCCTTTAAAATGAAGAGATGCTTGCCGAGCTCTTTGGAAGGCCTTTTCTGTATCAGTTGAGATGATCGTGAGCTTTGTCCTCCAGCCTATTTATGAGCTGTGTTATACTTACTGATTTCTATAGTTGACACAGCCTTGCATCCCTGAAAGGATGCCACTTTGGTCATGGTGCAGGATATTTTTACTGTCTTTGGAATTCAGTTGGCAAGGATTTTATGGAGAAGTTTTGTGTCTAGATTCATTCAGGAAACTTGTCTTAAGTTTTCTTTTTTAAGTTGTGTCCTGATTTGGTTTTGTTATCAGGGTAATGCTGGCTTTGTGTTTGTCAATGTTCCTTCTGTTTCTATTTTATAGAACACTCTGAGGAACACTGATGTTAACTCATCTTTAAGGTTTTGGTACAATTTGCCATTGAATCCAAGCAGTTCTGGGCTTTTTTTGTTTGTTTGATTGGTTTTGTTTGTTTGTCTTTTGAGACAGAGTTTCTCTGTGTAACCCCGACTGTCCTGGATTCTCTTAGTAGACCAGGCTGGCTTCAAACTCACAGTGATCTGCCTCTCTGCTTCCCAAGTGTGGGGATTAAAGATGACACAACTACCTGGCTAGTCCTGAGCTTTTTGTTGCTGTTATTGTTGGGATAGTTTTTATTACTGTTTCATTCTCACTGATTGTTATAGATCTGTTCAAGTTTATTTATATACACAAATTTTTTTATCGACTTAATTTGGTAAGTATCTAGAAACTTACCTATTTCTTCTAGATTTTCCAGGTCTTTTGGAATATGAGTTTTCAAAGTATTTCCAGATGATTCTCTGGATTTCATTGGAACCTTCAGTAATGTCTCCTTGTCATTTCTAATTTTCTTAACTTGGATCTTCTCTTTTAATTAATTTGTGTAGGTGTTAATCTTTTTTTTAAAGAGGTCTTTTGATTGGTTCTATATGTTGTTCTTGTCTCTATAGATTCTGCCTCAGTATGTATTATTTCTTGCCATCTACTGCTTTGGGGTTTGGCTTGTCCTTGGCTGTATAACAATCCCAGGTGCATCATTAAATCATTTGGGATCTTTCCAATGATATAAGAAGCCCTTATAGCTGTAACATTTCCTCTTAGAACTGCCTTAGCTGTATCCCAAATGTTTGGACAAGTTGTACTTTCATTTTCATTTGATTCTAGGAATTTTTAAATCCCCTTCTGGATTTCTTCAATGAAAAAAAAAATGTATATTGTTCAGCCTCCCAGTGTTTACACAGTTTTTGTAGTTTTTCTTGCTATGTAATTGCATAAGATACGAGAGCTTGTTTAAATTCTTCTGGTTCTGGGAAGCTTTGCGTTGTGACCTAGGGTGTAGGCTGTTTTAGAGATGGTTCTGTGAGTATGCTAGGAAGAGTGGACATAAAGGTTTGTCAAATCCATTTATTTGTGGTGTAGTTGAACTCTGAGACCTACTTGTAGGTTTTCAGTTTGGATGATCTATCTAAAAAGGCAGCAAGTGTTGACATCACCCTGTGTACCAGGATCTATCTGACTTTTTGTGTTCACTGATGCTTGTTTAATGAAACTTGGAGCCCCAACATTTGATGGATATTTTAGATTGCATCAGTCTTGATGAATTCTTTAGTTTATTGATAAAACGTGCTGCTCTTCCGAACCTCTTCTGATTAATTTTTATTTGAATTCTCCATTATCAAATACCAGAATAGCTATGTCAGCTTGTTTTTTGGCTTCTGTTTGCTAGACAGATTTCCTTCCTTCCTTTGACTTTCTGATAGTGTCCTTATGAGTGAGGTGTATTTCTTAGCGTATCTACTATTTTAAACCACTCACCAGTCCAAGCTTGCTTTTTGATGAGCTGAGGTCATTCACATTTAATGCCATTTTTGAGAGGGATTTAGCCATCTCCATCATCTTGTGGTGGTTTTTTTCTGGCTGGCTGGATTTGTTTCTGTCCTTTTATTCTTCCTCTGTTGGTATCAGGGGTTTGGTTCATTACCTTGAACATGATGAATTCCTTCTTCCCTCACCTTTGTTCGACTGTTCTTCCATTAAATGGATCCTTCCCCGTACTCTTGTGATTGAGACCGTGAACCTTCTCCTTGATGTAGCATTCCCTTAAGTATCTTCTGCAGTGCTGGCATGGTGCTTGGGAATCGCCTTATTTTGTGCTTATCGAAAAAAATCTCCTTATCTCTCAGCTGGGAGTCACTTAACCGTCAGGATTTGAAATATATCTGTTAGCAGCATACAGGCGCTTCCAAGAGCCTTCTTCTAGGTTGCCTAGCAACCTCTGACGGCATCATCCGCCTCTGCAGGTTAAAAAGGACGTGCCCACCATCCAGGCTTTCTTTCCCCTCTTCCTCTCTCTCTTACTCCTCTCTCTGTGTCTCTCTGTCTCTTTCTTTCTCTACCCTCATGGCTCACTCAGGCTCTAACTCCCCCCTCCTTCCCTTTCCTCAAATAAACTTCTTTGTGCCAGGCTTGTTTCATGGCGTGCAATCATTAATACATAACAATATCACCCTTCGCTTTACTGGTTCTTAAGGCTGCTGATGAGAGATTTGTGGGGGTCAGAGGACAAGTTGCAAGAGTTGGCTCTCTCCTACCACCATGTGGATTCCTGGGGTCAAGCCGAGGCTCTCAGGCCTGGGACTATCTCGCTGGCTCCTTGATTTACTTTCCCAGGGCGTGTGGTCTTTCTCCACATTTCCCAGGTCTTCTATGCCCTGTGTTCTTCAAAGTTCTTCCTTTTTCTGTCTTTGGCATAGAGTCTAATTTTTTTCCTATTCTGATTCTCCTTCATAAAGTTACAAGGAGGCAGCTTCTAACTCATCATCTTATGCAGAAGTCGTTGGGGTTTTGTTGTTTGTGTCTGTTTGTGTAGCTAAAAGTGCAAGTGTCCACAAAGACTAGAAGGGGGCGTCAGTTTCCCCTGGAGCTTTAGTTACAGGTGGTTGTGAGCTGCCCCAGGTGGGTGCTGAGATCTAACTCAAGTTTTCTGCAAGAGCAGAAAACTTTCTTAACTGAAAAATTTCTTAACTGAACACCATCTTCCCAAATCCCCACTTTTTAAAATGCTTTTCACATGGCATAGCTTCTGTTGCGACATCTTTATTATCTGATCTTCTTTCTTACGATGTCTGATCTGCCATGAATCCTAGCCACTGCATTTTTTTATTTGGGGGGTTTGTAGTTTTGTTTTGTTTTTTTTTGTGTGTGTGTGTTTTTATTATTATTATTATTATTATTATTATTATTATTATTATTATTATTATTATTTCTAGGTATTTAATTTTGTCTTTTTTACAGCTTCTATGTTTTTTAACTCAACATATTTAGTTTTTGAATTTTAAAAACATAGTTATGTTAGCTGATTTTACATATTAACCCTAAAATCTGTGGCACTTCTACAAGTCTCATTTCCCTGCTCTTTTATTTAGTTTGCTATTTTTTAATTTGATGCCAAACACAATCAATTTTACCTTCCTTGTTGTTAAGTATTTTTGCATTCCTATCAATATTTGGAACTTTAGTCGGGGGTCAAAATGTTTGGACATAGTCTAATCCTTGCAGGTCTCAGTTTTAAATGTATATTATGATAGATTGGGACATTTGTCCATAATTATTCTGAACTACAGTAAAACCCTTCGTGTTCTAGCCAATGTCTTATACCATGTGAGGCTTTTCTAGCCTGGCTGATTGTTACAGTACTGTTTCTAATCCTTCTGCGTGATTCTTTAGCCTTGTAAAGCTTCTTCACACAAGAACATTCTCAGTTTTCTGCTTGAATACCAAAGAATCCCTTTGCCAGTCTCTGAAATTCTGCATGCTTCTCTCTGGTATTGTATCATGTTTTACAAGCTCTAAGTCCCTGTAGCTCTCTGGAGCCCCAACTTTACCTCAACTGGAGAATTCCTTCAGCTCTGCCTGGTGCCCCTCCTTGTGCCACATCTGAACATGCCATCGAGGCAACAAGCTGAGGAAGCCACATGGCTCAATTCGTCCACTGCCCATCCCAGAAGGCTCACTGTCCTTTGTACCAGCTGTCTGCAATAGGTTGAATGTTTGTGTCCCTCCAAAGTTCTTCTGGGAACTTACTCCTCAGTGCACTATCATTAAGAAGTAGTGGGTTTTAAGGGTGATCGGGTCATGAAGGCTCCATTTTCATGAGTAAGGGAGCCTATTTGGCCTTCTCTGTGCTCCTACAGTGTGAGGACCCAGGATTCATCCTTTTACCACATGAAGTAAAGGCAACTCTTACACATACTTTCACCATATACCAAGTTTATTGGCATCTCTGTCTTGGATTTATCTAATTCTGGAACTGTGAGAACAAATTTTACCTAGTCTAAGGTACTATGTTGCTCAGTAGAGATGGACTTCCAAAACCTGAAGAATCACTGTTGTGGGTGTTCTGTCCAGGACTGTGTTTATTTCGGCTTGGAAGGTACATGTGTCTGTATAGCTCTCAATATCTGGGGTCATGTTATCTTACAGAGCTCTCAATGGTGAGAATTAGAGTTTACAGCACTTGAAACATTTCAGTGTAAGCAAATGGTATGTGCTGGGTCAGTGGAGTTTCCCTTAACTACCTGCTATAAACACTTTTTTTCAAAGCAATTTTTAAAGCTCTTTCAAGGTACAATGATTGCCTGAAGCCTGAAGGAGATGTGGTTCCAGTCCAGTGAACACTTGGAAGTCGTTTTATTGTGAGAAATATATTTCTGACATTAAAGCCTGCTTTACAATAAGAGTGAACGCAGTTTAACGTGTTTAAAGGACCAGGGACCAATCTCATCCCCGCCTCACAGCCCCCACCCTGCCCCAATCTTACTGCTCCAATATCATTCTGACATATCACCAAGATCTTTCTCATCACTTAATCAGCTCTAAAATCAAGTCGATGGATTAAAAAAGAGCTTGTCCTCTCTCCCTTTCACCAGCCTCCTCAACACTTCATTGCATTCCCAAACAGTAACAGCTTAAGTACCAGATCCCACATTGGGAAGAAAGGACCTCTGCCACCTCTCATCTCTGCTAAAACAGAAGGCTGGGGAGGGATCTTTCCAAAGAACACCGGGTCAAATGAGGGTACTCTGAGCTTCAGTGGCAGACACAGCAGACTAACCAGCAGAAGCTCAGAGAACATTTTAGAAGTGAACCATGTCCCAGAAGACCTGAGGTTTCTCCTCGCAGTTGTCTGAAGAGTCCCCATGCTGAGCCCCTCCACAAGCCCACTCTACTGTCCTTCCTCCTTCAAAGCCTTCAGACTCCTGGACTTGTAGCACATTACTGATTTTCCCTTTCCAGGCTCCTGACGAGTTCCCCATGAGCTTTCTCTCCTTTTCACTTTAACCCATGATTCGAGTGTCTCATTTCCTTTCAAAGCTTTAATCCTATATATAGCTTGTTTCCTGGGCTCAGGACTATGGCCAGATGTTTACCTGATATTTCTCCTTAGCATATCAAAAACTGAATCTCCAGTTTTCTTCCCAGTCCTCTTTCCATGGTCATTGCCACCTCAATAAATACATCTTCATCCTTTCAGTGATTTGGACCAGACTCTTATCATCATTCTTGGCTTCTATTTCTCTTCCAAACTCACTTGTGCTCTGAATCCAAATTCTGTCAGCTATACTTATAAAATAAGTCAAATCTGACCAATTTTCTTCATCCCCATCACTCTCATCTAAGTCACTTGATTCAAGAAGACCACCAAAAATCCTCTTCCCCTGGCATCCCTGCTCTTGTACAATCTCTTCTCAGGCCAGCTCTGAACTGGTCTGTAGTAGCCATGGAGTATGGAAAAGATGCTGGGTGATAGAACCCCTTCCACTTTGGACCCTGAGTTACTCACTCTGGGGAAAGGCAGCCGCCATGTGAGGACAGTCAGGTATCCCTGGAGACAGATCTCCAAGAAACTGAGGCATCTTGATGTCAGCCAGTACCAGCCTGCCAGTGAGTCATACAGCCTTGGGCAAGCCTTCAGATGACAGCTGGATGGACAGCCTCCTGCTCCAAGACTCAGGAGTGCCTGAAGCAATGTCCACCCAGGTAAGCCACTGCCCAGTTCGTGGCCCACAGAAAGTAGAGGAGACAAAATAATTACACAGTTCCAACAGCGTACTGTTGGGGAAATCTGACCACAGATACTGTTACTGGTGGCTCTTCACTAATCTTCCTGTAGTTTGTTTTGTGCTTGACAGCTGAAGTGAGAATCTCAGGACAGAAGTCATAGGATGAAGTGAGAGGGTGTACTGTGTGGGATAGTCAACAATTGAATGATGTCGAAGGATGGCTTAATAATCTTGGAGCAAAGCCATAGGGCAGACCAACATGAAACAGAAGAAAAATCAGTAGAGCAGAGCACCAGAATGTCAACCAGCTTCAACTGGAGTGGCTGGAAGACAAGGCACAAGCCTGCAGCTCTGAGCACAGAAGGTATAAAGAAAAGTACATCAAGCTACTTAATTGGCTTAAAATCTGTTAGAAAAAGACAGATTTTAAGAGAGGAAAAAAGTGAGAGACAAAGAGACAGAGAGACAGAGAAAGCATAAAACCAATCAAACAGAGCCAGGTATGGTGGCACAGGCCTATAAGCTCTGCTATTCAGGCTGATGAGGTAGGCGGATCACAAGTTCAAGACCTGCCTGAATTAGATAGTAAGTTTGGAGCCAGCCAGGGTGACTCTGTGATATCCTGTCTCACAATAAAAACAGAAAGAGTTGTGGGTATTACTCAGTGGCTGGCTCAGTAGTGGAACAGCCTAGAATGTGCAAGATGTTGGGTTCAGTTCCCCAGTGTGAAAAAAAAAGGCAGAACAAGAAATATTAGACAATACCAAATATTACCAATGAGAAAGTAAGCTAAAGGATTTCCCAGGCATTCAAAATTTAAAAGAATCACTTACCAGCAAATCTCCACTGTAGAAGGAACTATTGCAAGCAAGCGGTGAGTGACACAGATGGAAATGAGGATCAGCTGGAGAGAGGCAAGGCCATTGGCTGTGGAAACTATGTGTTAAAATAAAGACCTTTTTCCTTATTAAAAAAGTCTCTTTAGAGGCTTGTGGGTTTTAAGATGTTGTTTGGCTTATACCACACAGAAGAGTAAAACTGTTGACGGCTGTAATACAGAGGCCAAGAAGGAAGAAACAGTATACTTCCAGAGTCTTATGCTGTCATATACCATAATATTTTAAACTAGACTGGAAGGAATTTACTGCAAATACTAAATAAGAAAATCTTTTAATCAGAGGAATAGCAAATAGACTAAGACAATATAAAAAAATCATAGAATTAACTGATTTGAAGGAAGACAGGGAACACTAAGAAAGCATAAATAAGAAAAATAAATAACAAATGATAGATTTAAAGCCAATCACATCAAAAACTTGAGCAGATCGATGAAGTATAAATGTCTAAGTACTCCCACTCAGTGCACCTTTATACCAACCACAGGAAACCCGTGGGGATGCTGACACAGTGGGTCAAAGTCAAGGATGGTCAAGGATGGTATGTCCTGGGCCACACTATTCCCAACTGAAAGGAAACCTAAAAGGCCAGGTTAATACAGCAACCAGATTTCAGAGAAGATAACAGCCCCAAAGACGGAACAGCTCACTCCAACGTGATATGGATGCCACTGGCTGGTCAAAGGACATAAGGATCCTGAATGTTCGTGAACTTGCTAACAAAGCTGGAAGAACACACACGAGGCAGCCATTCTAGCCGGAGGGCTGAGCACCCCCCTCTGGAATGACGGCTCAACACATGAAGTCCTCACGGAAGCAGATGCGGGCTGTGGAAGCCCGCACACTTGCCCGGCTGCACCTGACTACGCTCTACATGAGGCACCAACCAGACACACTGGAGTTACCCCCTCTTCATGTTCCCAAAGGATGGCTATTGAAATAGATCACATTCTTTCAAAAGTTAAAAAAAAAAAAATGGGAAATTATGGAGCACATTTCCCAACATCAATAGTCCTGAATTAGAAATTGATATCAAAAAGACACGTAGAGCCAGGAGTGCTGGTACACGCCTTTAATCCCAGAACAGCACACAGGGAGCCTGAGGCAGGTGGATCTTTGTGAGTTCGAGGCCAGCCTGGTCTATAAAGCAAATCCAAGACAGCCAAGGCTACACAGAGAAACTTTGCCTCAAAAATTAAAAAAAAAAAGTGAAAAGCTGTAAACATGTATGTTTAGGATATTCTTCTAAATAGCTCGTGAAACAAAGAAGAAAGCGTTTGGGATACTGAAAAGTGTTCTGACAGGAGCGAGAAACGAAAGAGACAGGGCACAAAATGTGTGGGGAGTGGCAGAAGCAGTTTTAGAAGAAAAACGTGACATTATTAAACAGCAAGAAAGGTTAGTGGGCTGTGGGGGTGCACACCCACACACCCTGGACTCAGGAGAGCAGGGCAGGGACACTGCATGTTTGGGCATGGACTACCCAAGACTGAGCCCAGAGCTGTGGCCTAGCGCAGAGCACATTTGCCAGTTGCGTGAGGCTTGATTCTCAGCCCTGGGAAAATAACTAAGTAGATTAAAAGGCTGTCTGTCAATGGACTGAATTTTTACCTTCAGACACTAACAAATGCACACAAACAGACCTGAAACCCGATGATGATGATGATGATGATGATGATGAGACAGAAGCAGCTCGGATCTCTTCTTGCTCCTCCAGCATCTCATTATTGAAAACCTCATTCCCAAGGGGAGTTTATGTGTCAGCTCTTTACAGACTGACCATTGTGGATATTTTTTCATCATCTTTAAAACAAAACAAAAAAAAACAGCTAACCAGACAGAAACTCTGGGGCCAGAAAGTCCAGCTGTGGGAAGCCCATGGTGTCCCTTCTGTCACTCTTGCCCTGTCAAAGTCATTGCAAGCCCTGTCGGATTCAGCCAGAGGAAGTGATTTGCAGAGGCCATGGTGAGGGAGTATTTGTTCTCACTGAAGGGAAGACTCGGGAGGTTTTAAGTACAGAGTGCCAGAGCCCAGAAGCTGGCTTCCAGATGATCTGTCTGGCTTCATCCACGTGCTCAGAAACTCAAGAGAAGACACCTACCTAAGGCCTTCAGCAATCCCGGTCTTTAGTGATTGCCCTCACAGTGCTCCTGGCAGAGCTTCCGTTATAACACACTTGGTCACTAGTTCCCTCATTCATGAAGACCTTAAATGTGTTTCTCCCGTGAGCTGGTCATGTGGAAAGAGTGAAGTAAGTATGTGCATCTCCATACATGACCAAGCTAATTCTTCACACAAAGATATCAAGCTCACAAGGGCAGGGAGCTTAGTTGAGGCTGCAGGGCTAGAGAGTTGAGGGAAAAAAATGAGTGTTTGGACCCAGCCCTTCTCTGCCAGATTTGGCGTTCTTTCTCTCCCCATCAGTCACTTCTCCACATCCTACATGGGACCAGAACCACTGCCTCAGGCCCTTGACCGGCTCTTCTGGCACCTGACTTCACACCGACGATGACCATCCCTGACCCTCAGGCCCCCGTGGTGGAGAATCCTCCGCCTTGCGCACACAAACGGGGATTTATAAAACTCACCACAAACCCTGGCTAAACATTCTGTCTCTCTACTGGAGTGCCGGTATCCGGAGCAGCAAAGAGCCGTGCTGACCACGTCCGGCCCTGAAGCTCCTGCCAGGGACCCTGGCCACCATGTCTGAAGGCAGCGCCCGCCTCATCTATTTCAATGTTCTCATGAACATTTCCCCACTAAACCATCTGCCCACCTCGGTGTGCTGTTTGCACTGTGTGTGATACATGCTGTACTTTTCTGGTGCCCAAAGCAGGGGCGGGGGCTCTCGCCTGTTTGAAGCAGGCAGGAATGCTTGGACCACTTCTCCTCGAAACCTGTTTGTGTTGGCCTGGGAAAATGGCTCGGAATATTTCCTGACGGAGGCCTCAGAGGTTGAAATTCTGTAGAGTTTCGCAGGCACAGTCAGCACAGGCCCATGCGTCTTGTTGTTTCTGAACCCTTGACAAAATTAGGAGCGGCGGCGGCGGCGGTGCCAAGCAGGAATGTTTTACGACGCGCTGACACCGTGCCTGCTCCGGAGGACCCAAGTTTACGACTTGTCTTCGGTGGACCAGGAACGCAGCTGCCCGTGTGCCTGCTGTCCAGGGAGGGAAAGGGACACTGAGAGTCACCTTTACTCAGGGCCTGGCCCACCCAGACCCCATTCCTCGAGGTTTTGGCCTCCAAAGGAAAGAGCAGATCCTCTCCTGGCAGTACACTCTGCTCTCTGATGCTGCTGCTGCCAAGAGAGAAGGTCTACTTCGCTTGCTATTGAAGAACCATGAGCTTGGGCACAGACAGAGCCAACCGCGAGGTGGGGTTACTCGTCAGGCTCTGCCACTCTAGAGCCCTGTGGTCTGGACAAACCACCTTGAGTTTCTTTACACGTGAACTAATGACATCTGGTGATCTGGGAGCTGGTTGATCGTAAACTTGAGTTCTGCTAAGCCGTTGGGGAGGAGAGTTTCATTTGGTGTTCTCAAGAGACCATGACAGGCTCTGGAGAGAAGGCTCAGCAGCTAAGAGCACTTTCTGCTCCTTCAGAGGGCTGGCTTCGGTTCCCGGCACCCACATGGTGGCTCCCAACTATCCTTAACTCCACTTCCAGAGGCTCCCATGCCCTCCATGGGCATCAGACATGTGTGTGGTGTACATGTATACGTGCAGGTGAGACACACACACATGAAATGAAAATGCATAAACCTTTTCTTAAAGAAAAAAAAATGTAGGACATGGACTCGAGCAACTCTGGGCTAGGGTAAGTAAGATCCAGCAGACCGCAGGCTCACCTCTACACAACAGTCTTAGAATTCGGCTGAACTGGAGCTGTTGGTGTAGCGGCCCAGCAAAGGCTTGAAGGCTGTAGTCTCACCAGCTCCCTTGCCATAAGCTTATGTTCAAAATAAAGGAGACAGATGAGCTGACCACAGCCCTGGCGCACAGATCAGAGCTGGTAGCAGATCAGCGGCCTCAGCTCCTACCACGCACTCATGCCAGCAAGTGAGCTGCCTTCAGACTTTCCACACAGCTCTGACAGATTCCATCCTCTTAGACTTCAATAGCAATTGCAGGAGCTGGGTGGTAGGAGGGTGAGGCATCTCTAGGAGAGATTCTTGGGCAAGTTAGCATGCCCGTTGGACCCTCTGATTTTTTTTTTTTACCTATAGAATGGAGTGGTGGGAGTTCTCAGTCTCCTGGGCAGTTGTGAGGCTCCATGAAGCATAGAAGCATTTCACAAAGACTATTGTCCTGTGCCAGAGGCCAGGGGTAGAGTCGAGGATAAGGGTGGGAACCAGACCTTCGTTACAAAAACATCTTAGGAAACAAAAGGACAGAACCCAGAGTAAAACACAACTATATTTTGCACCAGCTGGTTCTCCTTGGTCTTACTGTTCTCTGTGTATCTATTTTGAAACTTCCTTTAACATAACCTCAGTTTTGTTGTTTTTTTTCAATGAAACAAGCAGTCCCATCTCCACCCTCCCCCCTGGGAAATATGAGATGTTAAAGATGCTGCTGGTGCCCAGCTTCTTAGAAAGGCGGAGTGCTGCCCTCTCGACAGCACAGGCTGTCCCGTTCTCCAAGTGTTCTGGTTGGGGTTTGCTGTGTGTTGTGTTTAAGGCACATAATAAGGTTTTTGTTTTGTTTTGTTTTTACTGGAGTCTTAAAATGTTCTTAAATTGCCACACAGTTCACTGAAATGATCTAAACAGTAAAATTATTTTTGTATTACATGTAAGGGAAATGAGTTGCTTGAGAAGTATCTGAGAAGCAGTAATTTTATGGGAGCTGAATTCTATCCTTGATGCCATATTATGGAGAATTCCACCTCAGTACGCAGCAGAAATGCTGCCCATGGATCGCAGGTTCTGTTTTTGACTAACATAGTAGCTGTGCCCTTCTTCCTTGATGCTAATACCCTGATTTCGTTCAGAGAGTCAATGCACTCAATTTCTGGTGACGTAACCCTTTCCCATAATGCTCTTGCAATGAGTGTGCTCACATGACACACCCTGGATAGTGAGACAGCTTTGGGAACTTTCACTCTTATTTCTATCCCGAGTGCTGACAATGATGGGTGGTCCCATAGCTGCCACCTTGTGAAGAAGAAGGAAAGACAGAGAATCGAAGAGAATCTTGACATTACTTATCTGCTGAGCTAGCTAGCTTCGGCTATATACTAATGTGAAAAAATACTGTCTCCTAAAGGAAGGCGGCTATTGTAGAAGTTGGGTTAACCTGATAGCTAAATTGCTTTAGCAGGGATAACATGAATTGAGGGCCCTATGCAGTGATAGGAAATCTTTAGATGTGAGCATTCCTCCCTCACTGTGACCACTTCTGTTCCAAAGGAGTAAATTTCTTGCTTTAGTCATTTTAGCTGGATTTTATAATTACTAGCAACCTAAAAAAATTCTCAACTGAAAAAGCAAAAAAAAAAAGAAAAAATTATTAAAAAAAGGAAATGAAAACTGAAGGTTAAATTCAGAGGGCTGGCTTTTCCTCTTTTACCACAGTCCTTTCATACTCTTTAAGTAGCACTTGACTAAGCAGCCTCTTGTGGAGTAGGGGAATGTGTCTGAAAAATGCAGGTCATGAAGTTTAAATGTATCATGTACAAGAAGGAAGAAAGGGGTGAGGGTCCTCATGTCATAGACTCATGGTCTTTAGGGGAGGGTGATGAGATGGCATCAGACCCATGGCTTTCCCTTGCTCCTGGTTCCCACTCAGCTTTGACAAGTCGCTACCATTTTTTTTACTCTAAAGCTTTCGGCATCTGTTCTTCTATGTTCACTTTTGGTTTTTCCTCTAGACCCCAACTTTCTGGTTTCATATTTCAGATATTTCCTGTTCACTCCCATGCCTCTGACCTTTGGGTTCACCGTGCACCCCAGATCTCTACTTTGACATTCTCTCTAGTCCCTACCCCATTCAATAACTCCTGCTCCCCACATCTCAGTGCTTGCTATGATTCATTTAAGACAGACTATAGCTTACCTGTCAGATTTCTTTGGACGCAGGGTTCATTTATCTTAGCCATCTCACCCCCAGAACTCAGTGTGGTTTATGAAAGACAACAGTCAATTCTTGGAACTCTATTCTTGTGCTTTTCATTGGGTGTCTTCAAATGCCAGGGTCTGGGACAATCTCAGGAATTGTGCATCAAAATCATTCCATGGTCATATGGGTAGGGAGACTGCCAGGCTTTAGGAGATTAAACTGGTCTTCATGGCCAGATTTCTCAGAAGCTTAACCACATTGAGGGCCACTGGAAGGGAGTTAGAGATGGAGTATGCAGGTCTGACCATATGTACTCTTTCTTGTGGAAAACCAGCAGAAACTAAAGGGCCAAAGAGTGCCTTTCCCATAAATCAAACAACTCCTTTATTTTAAAAGGAAAAAGTAATCCAAGCCCTTTCTTTAAAGTCTCCCAGCTGGTTGGAGGTACAGATGAGGCCCTAGATAGACCGTCAGTGAACTATGATTACAAAGGCACTGGTCCGATCGGTCAAGAAGACCTGAGCTCAGTTCTGGAACTTACAAATATCTGAGTCATAAGCAAGCACTCTAGCCTGTCTCAGCTTCAGGTCACATCTTGAAAGTGTGGCTTAAAGATGCCTATCTCTCAATGCTTGTAATGCCTGTAGGCCCTAACGTGTATCAAAGGTTTAGTAAAAAAAAAAAAAAAAAAAAAAAAAAAAAAAATGGTGGCTATGAAAGCCAACAGAATTCTCCAAGCTTCCCAGGATGTGAGAGAAGACCCTGCAGGCAATAGACGTAAACACAGAAGGAAAATTAGTGTTACATGCCTAAGATATGTAGAGATAGAGCCAAAAAAAAAAAAGGCTTCCTGGGAAACAGAGCCCTCCAGCTCAAATCAATGAGACTCAGAAAGCAAATCCTTAGACTCAGGAAGAAACCATGGCTGTTATCTTGGTAGTTATGTCTCCCAGGGGTCAGATCACCCATCTGTAATTAAACATCCTTAAAGCTGCAATATTCTCCCCATTGTCTCCAGAACCCCAGGCACTGGGGAACATTCTCATTTACTACCTGTACACAATGATGGAGGGCCTATATCCTCCAAAGGTTTGTACTGGGACTCAGACCTCCTGCCCTATGTGCTTATCAAGAGGATCATGGACAGAGATCTTCTGATCTACAATGATTCGGGAGGGATAAAGGATCTCTTTAACTCCCCTGAACATCTCACCCACATCAGAAACATTAAGAGAAATGTCTTAAAACTTCACAAAGTAAATCTCAAGAAACCCCTAACTTCCTTTGGATAAGCCCACCCTAACCTTGTGTACTATCCTTGTGGAGTACTATCCTTGATTTCTTTTGTTAA
The DNA here is from genome assembly GCF_030254825.1 of Meriones unguiculatus. Classification (NCBI taxonomy): domain Eukaryota; kingdom Metazoa; phylum Chordata; class Mammalia; order Rodentia; family Muridae; genus Meriones; species Meriones unguiculatus. The sequence goes on from NC_083359.1 coordinate 37,926,077, forward strand.
ATAAACTTCGGCTTGAACCATTTTTTGTCTCTTAAATGAATTATTTCCTTCAAGAAGATGAACATTTAATAGAAACCTTCAGCCCGGGAGCATCAAGTAAAATAACAGCTTGGTTTCCATTCTGGAGTCTTCATTCCTGTGCCTGGGGATTGATGTGTGAACTAACATTCCTCAGTTCTCAGTGCTGGATTCCATTTCCATCCTGGTGGTCATCTGTCTGAGATCTTCCTCACCTGCTTGGGCAGAGTGTAGCTGGGCCCTCTCTTCGTCCTTGGTGGCTCTGAGCTGAGCCTTTCAATCTTTGTGTTATGTCCTTCTATTCTCTCTGTCACTGTTTGTCTCAATGACATGGGCTCTTCACTTCCTTGTGTGTATGTGTGTGGGGGGGGAGGTCCTTCTCTTCTCTACTGATGTCTTCTCTTTCCTTTGCTGAACTATCTTATATCAAGTATCACGATCTTAAGAGAAGCCTTCCACTGGGGCTGGAGAGACAGCTTAGCAGTTAAGAATGCATACAGGTCTTGCAGAGGGGAACAAAGTTCATTTCCTAGAACCTATATTGGATGGCTCACAACTGCTTGTAACTCCAGCTCCAGAGGGTCTGACATCCTCATAAACTCTATGGGCACTGCATCCATGTACACAGACCAACGCACACATACACCACATAGAAGTGAAAAATAAAATCTTTCCTCTACTACTACTGTGAATAATCCATGGCTGTCCATCTATCAGATCCTATCAGCAATGCTATGTTTTTGTAAATAAAAAATATCTGTCAGTATGGCATGGTGGCTCCTGTTTGTAATCTCAGCACTCGGGGAGGCAGAGGCAGGCAAATCTCTGTGAGTTAGAGGCTAGTCTGGTCTATAAAGTGAGTCCAGGACAGCCAAGGCTATACAGAGAAACCCTGTCTTGAAAAAAACAAAAAGTAAAATAAAATAAAATAAAATAGTCTGCCTCCCCTTCTGTGTGATTAGCTTCATGAGGTTGGCTGACACTGTGTCCCTAGGGTTTACATGGCCATGAAATTAGGTAAAGGGGCGGCTGTGTGATGCATTGTTTAGGCATTTCAAGTTTGTTTTGGAAGCTCATGAGCACCACAGTTTTCTGAATGGGATTGTTTCCTTCGTGTCCCTGGAAGCAGAAGCCTGGGAGATTTGCCAATCTGCTTCGTTCCAGAGAAGGCTGATCTTTAACTTGGTGTGCACAGCCAGGCAGAGAAGCCCCAAAGGAGACCTCACCATTTCATATTTCATGTGGGGACACTGAGAGATCTCTGAGGGAAAATGCTTCCAGCCTTCAATTTCAGAGCAATTTCTGAACCCCAGCACATTCCATCTCTGGACACGGTGAATTCTGAAAGAGCTTGCTTGGGCTTCTGTTGTTTTTGGGCTGCTGGGAATTGCAAGTTGGAATTGCAGTGACTTCTTCCAACTGAATAAATGCTGAGGGATCCCAGCACAGACATTCACCATGCTCAGAACTCCTCACCTCTGTCCACCCCTCCTCCCTTTGGCTTGATTTCTTCCTGCACTTCCTCTACATCTTGAAGTTCCTTCTCTAGTGAGATATATATATATATATATATATATATATGAATGTATGTATGTATGTATATATGTAAAAATTAACTGACAACACAGCCAAACCACCACCTCCAGCTACTTCCAAACATTTTCCCTGTTCCAAACGAAAACTTCCCAGTCTTCAAGCAGTGTTGTGGCGTGAATATGGCTTGTCCTTTGCTGAAAGGTGATTAGCATTGTGATGGTGCCGGGAGCTGGAGCAGAGGATGTTAAGTCATTGAGAGAGATGAAGCCTTTCCTGTGGGAGGAGTTTGTTCTCATGACAGCTGATCATAAAGCAAGTCTGACCCTGTGTCTTGTCTCGTCTGCAGGCATCTTTCACCCTTATTCCAGCAGAAGCCCCTCACCAGATGTAGCTACCTGATAGAAGCCTCCAGCCTCCAGAACCTTGAGCAGATAACTTTTCCTTTGTGAATGAGCTGGTCCTTAGCACCATGTGGTAACAACAGAAAAAGGATCAGGGAGAACAGTTGCTCCCCACTGCCACTCCCCTGAGTCCTAGCAACCTTCACTCCTCTGTCTCTCTCTATGGACTTGCCTAAGTCATGTGCAGTGTAACTTCCATTTCAAATAGTGTTTCAAGTTTCCATCCATACCATAGCATTTGGTGGGGCTGGAGATATGACTCAGCGGTTAAGGGCACTGGCTGCTCTTCCAGAGGTCCTGAGTTCAATTCCCAGCAACCACATGGTGGCTCCCATACCATAGCATTCCTTTTTAGAGTTTGACAGATTGACAGGCTTACAATGTGGGCCAGCTGAAGCTGGAACACCAAGGTTACTCTGACATGTGTAGGGAGAAATGTCCTAGGTCTCTGCAGAGTACACAATGGCAAAGCCCCCACCCAGAAAGCCAACACGCTGTGGGCCAGCGCTGCATTCCAGAGGCCCTGGGGCCTGGGCACAGGCTGCTTCTCTCCAGAGATACTCTCCCAGAATAGAGAGGAGCGTCAGTCAACATGAAAATAACCTTGGCAGAGAGCCCCATGCCAGAAAGATAGCCACAAACACAAGTGCCAAGGTACATGGAGGCAGGGAGGGGGCCCTAAATTAAATCTTGGGCTTTGAGTTCTATTGACCTGGGTCTGGCTGACCTGTCAATTCTGCCCCTTTGAGTGAACAACTCTGGCTTGGGTGAGAAGGGCCTTGGGAAGGGCAAAGTGGAGATGCTGCCAAAAAGTGAGGTGTGATTGCCTACACTTGGGTGCTGTGTCTAGGCCAGAGATCAGCTGAAAGGGGAGAAACAGAGGAGGAAATGGGTGGATTTCAGCATCTTGAACAAAACTTAGAAGTGAGGTTTGGCTGTTGGCCTTATGGAAAGAGCCCCATGATGCCATGTGTTCATTGGTTCTTGACAACAGAGGTAGTCAGAGCTGTGAGAGGGTGTCAAGCTAGATCAACAGTACTGTCAACCCACTGGCAGCCCAATCTCGCTTTCTTCTCTTCAGAGAAGTGTATCGTGGAAATCTCATCAGTGAGGCCATGGTGCTTTGGGCAGTTGAGGGAGGCTTAGGGTCAGGATGAGGTGGGTATGATCCCAGCTGTGTTCTCACTTTTCTCTCTCACTCCTGTTTTCCTCTCTGTAGAGTGAGAGTGAAGGTCCAGGTAACTCAGTGAGCTACTGTACAGAAGCACAGGCAAGGTATCCCCCACTTGCAGAGAGGCTCTATGAACCTTGTTCTGTTGGTGGCTTGAGGCTGGCTTAGCTGGTTAGGCATTTGCCATACAAGTATGAGGACCTGAGTTTGATTCCCAGAACTCACTATATATAAAAGCTGTGTGGTGATGCATGCTGGGTAATTTCAGTATTAGGAAAGACAGGCACATCTAGCACTTGCTGTCCAGGCAGCCTAGCCTTTGGTAAGGTCCAGGGAGCAAGAGACCGTCTCAGGGAAAACAGTAACAACAGCGAAACCCAAGGTAAATAGCTCTTGAGGACAAAATCCAAGGCTGACCTCCTGCCTCTGCAGAAGCACGTGTGTGTGTGTGTGTGCGCGCGCGCACACACACACACACACACACAAGGGGGAACATTTGAATACTTACTTTTCTTTCTTTCTTCTTCCTCCTGTAAATATGAACAAAGAAACAGACCTTTATCTAAACCCATTAAGTACTTCTATCCATGACAGAGTCAGCCGCCCTGAGGAAAGCGGAGGGAGAGGACCCATGAATGCCTTGTGGTTGAGAGGACTTCGTGACTCCATAGCTCATGTCATCTTCATAGCTACTTCCGCCATCTCTGAAGAGCCTCATCTATTACTATGGGTGGTAGATGGCATTCCCTCCAGAGCCTTCTAGCTTGGCCCTGATGTGCCGTGACAAAATGGCGCTCTTGTAAGTCTTAGCCTCCCTCTGCCAACCTACTGTGTGGGCTGTCTCTACACTGTGCTTTGGGTACTGCAATGTAGCATCTGGTAGATGCTTGCTCTCTCAGGGTCAAGATTTTTGCCTCGAAAGGAACCAGAGACAAGGTTTATACAAGTATCCTAACAGGTGGAGGAGGGAAGCTAAACTCGGAGAGAGGTCTCAAGAGAGTAAGGACAGAGCTCCGGCCCAGGCAGTGGGGCTTCTGGATGACGATTCAGCATTTCATACCTTTTCCAAATCAGACATGTGATGCGCAGCAGCCTTGAAAATGTGAAAGAACTCAGACAGGTCAACAACAAGAAGTGAATAAAAATGGATGCTTGAATATAAATAGACACTTCTCGGGGGCAGGTATTCAAAGAGAGTACCAGTAATGAGAATTCAAGTTTGGGTCACAATAAGGTGTCACTCACATACACACGCATGCACACTCACTCATACGAGATACCAGCAGAGAAGATGTGGAGGGAAAGGAACCCTGTTCATTTTTTAATGGGGACGTAAATTAGTATAGCCATTCTGGAAAATCATGGGCGGGGGTGCTCCAAAAAAATTAAAACAAACTTGCCAAGAGTGAACCAGAAGCCCCACCCCTACAGCGAACCCAGAGAAAATAAAACATAAAATAAAATCCGTTTTGGAGAAGCGACACATACCCCCACATCCAGGCAGGAACCTGGAGACACACACTGAAGCCGAGGCGGTGGAGGAATGCTGCTTTCTGGCCTGCTCCCATAGCCTGGTAAACGTCTGCCTTCCACGACAATCCACACCACCAGTCCGGGATCGGCACCCACAGCGGGCGCCCCCCCCCCCCATACCAGTCAATCATCAATCAAGAAAACACCTCCACCGCCTTGCCTGCCGGCCAATAGGACGGAGGCGATCCCTCAACGGACCTTCCCGCCTCCCAGATGGCTCTAGTCTCTCAGGTTGACAAAAACCTTAACCGGCACAGGCAGACTCACGAGCCGCTGAAATCCAGCCCGCCTTTATCACCAGGACCTGCCAGCATTCGGCGAGCGCTGCTTTTCACGTTTAACTGTTTTAGACTGGAGAGCATAGAAAAGTGCATTCGGACATGCGCGTGCGTGCACGTGTGCGTGCGTGAGTGCGTGCGTGCACACGTGCACGTTAGAGCTACAGTTAATCCCAAACATGACGGAATGAAGACTACCTTAAATGCTCTGTAACAGGTGCAGCTCAAAGATGACAAAGATTAGCTTTGTTTTTAAAGTCTTTCAGGTGCCCTGACGCCTGCGTTGGTTCTTGACAAAGGGAAGGACTAGCCCCGTTAGAAGAGGAGGGAGTGGAGACTAGGGAGGATTTTTTTTTTTTTTTTTTTTTTTTTTTTTTTTTAGGTCACAGACCTCCGAGGGCTGCAGAGCCTGCCCTGTGAGCTTGCCAGGGTGACCTTGCTCATCTCCAATGTCTCCGTGGCACTGCGCCATGGAAATTGAGGGTGGAGAAGGCTCTCGGCAAGGGACAACGTGGTCTGGTACATCTCATAATTTCCCTCAGAGGTCTCCCTGGGTGTGCTGTCTGTCACAGGCAAAGATGTCCACGGGGTCCCCATTGGCACAGCCTGCCTCTGGCTTGTTTTCCCAAGGGCGCGGCTGGATTCGCTCAGTGCCACCTGCACAATCTCACTGGCCACCCCACCCGCCATCTGTTTATAGGCTGTCAGACAGCTGGCCACGGCAAGGGGGACGCTGTGTGACTATAGAATGTACAACAACACTGGCCCCAGTGAGAGCGAGGCTGGGGCCTTTACCTCGCTTGCCCTGGGATCCCTGTTGCACATCCGCGAGCTTGGCCCACGGTGACAGCACCTAGGATACCACTGGCAGGTTGAGGGCCCCTGCTGCTTGGTCCTGCAGCGGCCCTGCAGGTGGGGTTGTCTGTCTGTTTTTGACGATGGAAGTTGCTGAGGTTCCAAGATGTGTTGTAAATTGGCCAGGGGCCACAGCCAAGTGACGGGGCTGGCAGCGAAGCTTCTGTTTCTCAGATTCCAGAAGCACGGAGTTCTCCGGTGGAAAAGAACCCACTCCTCCCTCACTGGGGTTCGAGGGCCTTCGGGGTCCTGTGCCGATCTATGTGGTCTGGGGTCCTACCCTCCCCTTGCCTCCAGCATGTGTGCTATCCCCACATGGCCTCTCCAGCTTCCAGGCCATGACCTCTGCATTCTCCCCCACCCAGTTCTTGGAGCCTTTTGCAGGAACAGGGCTGTTGTCTGGCAGACTCAGCAAAGACAGCCTCTCCTTGGCATCTCTAGGGTCCCGAAGGGCAGAGCTGACGAGGATACAGTTTTTTGGGTTTTTTATCCCAGTGCCCCCTCAGATTAGCGTCATGAGGTCGCACTCTTGCCTGACCTCGTTTCTCTCACACCCTCCACTCTTCATCTAGTCTGATAGGAAAAAAGCATCTAACGTTGTTTCTTTGGGCATTCACTTCCTTCTGAAGTCCTCTGTGACCACAGTTCTCATTGTTAAGGTGCCTGCTCACTACGCAAGAGTCCCAGATGCCCAAGGGTATAGGACAGAACCTTCCTAACCCTGCCACTCTGTCCCCCACCTTCCACTGTGGAAGGAGATGCTGAGGGTGGACACCTTGCTGTGTGACTTCGGACGTTTTTTGTGGATGGGAAACATCAACCTGTCTGCAGTATCCACATCACTGGGACCAAACCACCCTTCTGAGGACTGCTGCCTGCCTCCTCTCTGCTGTTTCCTTGCCTGCTCTGTGTCCAGGAGGCCAGTCCCCTTGGGTGCCAATACTCTCATTCCCATGGCTTCAGGAGGTGAAAGAGAAGGAAGAGAAAAAGGGCCAAGCTATTCAGTGTTTCTTCCAGGGCTAGCTCATTGCCACCTCCTCATAGTGTTCAAAGAGGCCACAAGCCTTACCTGGCCCTTCTCTAACTCAGTGCTTGTTGGGACAGTAGCACTGTCCCCTTCTTGGTCCCCGAGTCCCAAGTGTGACAGCTCCCTCTGTCACCATCTCAAGGTACTTCACAGCCCCTGCTGCTTTCCTCATCACTGTCCGGGTACCCTGTCTGTCTGCACCTGACATGATTGCTGTAGCTTTCTGCACTTGTGAGGCTGCCTCTGGCTTGCTCCAAGACGCCAAACTGCCTGAGGGACATCTCTGCCCCTCAGCACTGTCGTCAACATCCCTTAATATTGGTACTATTCCCAAAAAGTGCAGGGTGGACTTCGAAGGATTATCACCCATAATTAGAGCAACAGGAGGCAAATGCTGTGAGCCAGTGAAGGCTGCAGTGGGCAGGAGTGCCAGGCAGTGCCACTCTCACCTACCCATCCATGATGAGTCAGCCTAGACCTTGCAAAGGCTGCTGGTCCCTGGTCCCCTGGTAGGCTGCAGCCATTTGCACCTGTGTCCCATTGCCATACTATTTCATACAATGCCGCACAGCTGACTTCTCCCTTCATCTTGGTCCCTCTGTCCTCACAGAGGAAGCTCCTAGTGTGAAATCATAATTTGCAATTTGATTGATTCGGTGCTGAGGGAATCAAGAGGCCCCAGGCCATCCAGGCAGGAAGTATCCCGTTTGCCTTCTGAGGATCTAAAGAGAATACAGAGAAATACTCTTGGCCTGGGCAGAGTGCTTCCTGGAACTGTAGCTCTCTCTCGGGCCTTCTCGGTTTATTTAAAGTGGCAATAACAGGGTGTGTCTGCCATCACCTCCCCTGCCCACCTCTAACATCTTTCTCTCGAAGAACCTTGGAATCCGTACAACAATGTTGTGTCAGATTCTGGGGGAGGGGGTGATTTTTAAAGTGTGATCAAGGACAAAAGCCTGGAAGCCCTTTCACCCTTCCTGGTGACTCTGAGGGAGAAGGTACTTTGGCTAGGCAGGCTGACACAGAAAAGAGTGAGCTGCTTCCTCACCCCGGAGGTGCTTATAGTCTCTTGGGGGAGGGGAGGAGAAGGGGGATTCTAGAAACTCCTGAAAGAGCTTTAGAATCTTAGCTCTCTGAGACCTCCCTGGGCCTTTCTGTCTGGGGCAGGCTCTGAGGTTTAAGAGAGATTGTCCCCCAGGGCTGTAGAGGTAACAGGCGCTTACCCCAGCCTAGAACATGACCATGGGGCAGTGGAAGGTGGCAAATCTACAAGGCCAGAGGGCTGAACTTGGTGTGCTGTGTGGTCTATGGAGTGGGCTTGTACATCAAAGGGGCCGGGGAGCTAACCAGCACCTGAAAATCAAGAACTCTCCTCAAACCCCGCCGTCTTCTTTGCTCTGGTGTGAATGCACTCCCCCTTCCCCGAGCTTATAAAACTGCGTTTCCTTCATGGTGTCCGGAGAGGATGGGTTCATCAGAACACAGAATTTGGGGATGGGACCTCTGGGAGGTGACAGAGGTTAAGTGAGGCCATAAGGAAGGGCACCTAATCTGGTGGAATGGCAGAAGAATGAGAGGGATCTGGCTGGGACATTCTGTTACCACTTGGTGTCCCCACTGCCTGGGGACTTTGTGGGGAGTCTCCACCGGCAAAAGGGACCTCACTGGATAAGACTTCCCTGTCCTGATTCTGAAGCTGCCAGCCCTTCAGAACAGTAAGCTGAGCTTATCTCCACTGTATAGATGCCCGGTCTCGGGGGAGTCACAAGGACAGAAAACAGACAGAGACACTCTCAGTTTGAAAATCCGTCAGACTGGCTACAGGGCTGGAGCGGCAGGTGGAGTAACCAGTTGTGTGCGGCCTCCTTCCTTACCCAGTCTCGGTTCCCACGCACCAGCACCCAGAACACCTGATCGGGAGCTGGGCTTGGGTTCACCAACTCCCTCTGCTGCTAACACATCCTGTAAATTCTAGTTCTCAACTCGGGAACGTCCGGCCTTCCCGTCACAAGGGCAGGCACTGTCGATGGCCGCAGAGGGTGAAGGATGGAGGGAGCAGTGACATCTAGTGAGAAGTCAAGGGTACTGCTGATCTGCAGCAGAACGTGGCTGGCCTGACCGATTTAGAAGGCAATCACCAGTGGCACCCCGCTAGCTCACGGTAGAACAGTAAATTGTGTCCTCTTCCTTAGAGAAACTCTTCTCTTCTTCACTGTCTGGATGGCCCCAGGGGATCAGTGTGAAGCCCATGTAACCTCACCTCTTGCCCAGGAGGTCCTGTGCTGAGTAGGAACAGACCCAAGTTTCTGTAGTTAGCTAAAAATTCACAGGGTAGTTTAGAAACAGAATTTAATTTTAGGGTTGCCTTCTATTTATGGAAAAATGATTATAGTTTTCCATTTGTGGGAATGATATAAAATGTAAAAAAAAAAAAGTGTAACTAAAGAAAGAGTCGTTTTGAAGACTAACGTGAAGCCAATAAAGCACGGGTGCCTGCTTACAGCAAAAGTCACAAAGATGGGTTTCCAAATAACTGACATGGGGGACAGAGCTCAAATCTACTGCAGAAGCAGGAAGCTCCTGCAAGGACAGCTAGAACCATGACCGTAGCCATGGATCATTGGTAGGGCTTTCAGGAATTTTCCCCCGAGAGGTCACACAGCAGCAGTCACACAGAGAGGCATGGAATATAATCGCATGTCTCTGAACCACCCTGTGCCCGGGGCACAGTGGGAGCCCAAATTATGTGTGTCAAATAAGTGATCTGTTAGCAGGACTTGGTAAACTCACCTGCCCACTTAGGTGCTGGGCTGCAATCAGGAAACTGTTATATCTGCTTGGTGTGCTGAGGGACTGAGGAAATGAAGGGGGAATCCCTAGACAATGAGGAGATGAGGAGTCTGTGTGTATGTGTGTGTGTGTGTGTGTGTGTGTGTGTGTGTGCACCTATGTGTGTCTGTGTGTTTTACACTCGTATATATGTTGGGAGATCAGTTCGAAAGGACAATACCTATTTGTGGGCTTCTGATGATTTTGATCAAGAAGATGTGGGGAAGCAATTCCATGTGGCATCCGAGGCTGCCTCCCGTGAGCAGCAAGTGCAGTGTCCAAACTTCATCCTGAGAGTTGGATGGAAGTTGGCTATCACTGTGGCGGTGCTGGGAGGCGGGGCTTCGGACAGTCAACTAGACCAATAAAGGGGGTCGGTACTTTCTTGGAGGAGTGGGGTCTCCCTTGCGGAGGAGTGTGAGAGAACTTGGTAAAAACTAAGACAGACCTGCAAGTTTTGTCTCTTCTGTATGCGAAGCTTGCCCCTCCCACTTCCTTCTTTTAAATTGCTATTTATTATTCTCTTTGTCTGCGTGTCTGTGTGACTAGTCATGCAGTGTTGCGCATGTGTGGAGATTAGAAAGCCATCCTTCCCTTCCGCCACGGGCTCTGGATTCTAAGCTGGGGTTCCTGGCCTTGCTTGGTAGTCTCTGCCCTTTCACTTTTCACTGAGTTGAAGCAGTCTGCCATCCCCGTTGGCCTCGTGCTCTTGAAAACTGTGAGCCACAACAAAGTGATTTTTTTAATGAATTGCATAGCCTCAGATTCTTTTTTTTTTTTTTTAATAGCGACCAAAGATAGACCAAGACACATATGAAAGACATACGGGCTTGGCTGCTGGGTTGTGAGGAAGCCAAGCCACAGGAGTGGCCACGGGCAGGTGCTGTGGTCTACTAATCCCACAAGGGAGACCCCACTCTGGCAAGAAATGCCTGGTCATCATGTCACCCCACGGCTGACCTCGAAGGAATCCATTCTCTAGCTGTCAGGCGACCTTCCGGCTTTGAGTCTCCACAGGCAAGGTCGCAGTCCTCAGGAGCCAGCTCTGCAGTAGCTTCTCTGACTCCCTGATTCCGAACGTCACAGGGGGATGAGGAAATGGCTGCCTGAAGCTGCTAAGTGTCAAGGTGGTTTGCTGTGAGCCTATGATCTGTTGGCAGCCCACAGTAGCAGGACTGAAGCCAGGCAGGGGCGAGATTAGAGAGGCAGAGATGGGAAAATAATGGAATACACGAGCATTCAAGCATTCAGGCCCCTTCAGGCCCTTCTGTCATCTCTAACTCATTCAAGAGAAGGTGCACTTGCCTCTTAGAGAAAGAAAGAGAGAAAGAAAGAAAGAAAGAAAGAAAGAAAGAAAGAAAGAAAGAAAGAAAGAAAAGCAGAAAGAAAAGAAAAGAAAGGGAACTCTTGCATTCTGGGGTCTCACTGCTCTTCAAGGTTTTCCTGATGTGTCTCCCAAGAGAAGCTGGGCAGGCAAGCTCGTTCACTGCTGCCTGGCAGCAATAACAAAGGGAGGCTAAATTGTACCGTGGATAACGGGATCTTTCAAGAACTCACTGCAAATCAATTTTGAAAGTGCTTTGCCAACTAGAGCCTTGGAAAAGGCAGTCCATCTCAGCAATCCCCTTTTCCTGAGAGGCTATTCACAAATTTTTGAGCCTCTCCAAGCCCAGGAGTAAGCAGTTTAATTCCTTCCACACAGCCTGCAACTCAAGTCCTAACAAGCTTATCAAAGTGTGTGAGCTGGTGCCACCTATGAGCCAGCTGTGGTACTGCAGCCTAGTTCATGTAAATAATCCAGGCCTAAAGCATCACGGAGTCAAGGGATACAGAATGTAAATATATATATATATATATATATATATTCTTTATATAAACATTAGTTGGCATTATTTTCACAGGGAGAGGATGGAGGTTCTTGGTGTGGGAGACAGAAGTCATGAAGCTGTGTAAGGAGATGAAGACAACTGTTTTATAAAAATGTCTTTGAACATTTCTCCTGTATAGAAGAAACAGATCCAGTTCTAGGCTTCAACGGAAGAGTCAGACCCCAGCTGTGATGCTCCAGGAAGAGTCTGCAGTCTCTACACTAGCTGTGCAAAAGGGTGAGGCCTGCTCAATGGGAGGTATGAGCTATCAGGTTGACACAAAACCAGGATGGTAGGCTCACCCCTTCAGGCCAGCGAGGAGCTGCGGGGCATTTGTGTGCTTGTGTGGTTCTGAGGAATGGTGAAACATCCACACTTCACAGTGGGGGTAAGGAAGAACGATGACAAAGTGAAAGCAGGCACCTGGCGTTCCTACCGGGTGGCGGGTACTTGGGTGGCAGGTACATGGATGTCTTCACAGAGCTGCGTGGGAAGCCTGGGGGGGGAGGGGGAAGCCTTGTGGGAACGCCTTCCGCTTGGGAGTAAAGAAAGCTCAGTAGGCAAGCCACATGACTTGTCTGAACCCACACAGCTTACAAAAAGAAGGGGTGTATTTAAACTCAGGCCCCTCTGGGGATCCTACTTTACCTTCTTTCCTCCATATTGCTGTCACCAAGAACCCTGGTGACACTTGGGAGAAGAAAGACACTGGTCCGACAGAGTTAACTGTGGTGTTAGCTTTACACCGGGAAGAGCGGGAAGGTGTGGGGATCAACTATCTGCAAAGGAAACAGAGAGTATGTAATCCTGAGACGTTGACACCAACTCCGCTGATGTCTGCCGGAAAAGGCTGGTTATGTAAAGGGTCATCCGGTTCACAACCGGTGACCCCAGCTGCTCCTCATCTCCTCAGGATGACAAAGGAGGAAATCAGCTCAGCAGCAGCCTCGGGGTGTCTGTATGGGAGGCTTTTCTGATCTTGGGATGGATCAAGACAGAAAACAAACAAACAAACAAAAAGCACAACAGCGAAGCACAAATGCACACAAATGCAGAGCCCGGTTGTCTTGGTGCGTGGGCTTTGGAGAGGCCAATGTGTGCCTTACTTATGGGGCTTACTGCCTGTGACAGGCACTCAGGGCTGTAAGGGAAAGGTCACAGGAGCCCTAGAGAATCAGCCCTGGGGAGATAACACCTCCATGTCAGCCCTCCCCCCCCCCAAAGGAAAATCGGCTAAGTTCTATGAGGCTCAGTCTCCTGGCCTGTAAAGCTGAGCTAACAGTGTGCTTGCCTAGCCTGCATGGAGGCTTCCATCCCAGCGTCCCAAAGACCTAAACCAGCAAAACACTAGACCAATCCTGGGGCCCTGAAAAAGAGTCAGGCGTCTGCAGAGAAGGCCTTGGCATCCCCTCAGTGGTTTGAAAGAAAGAATATCTGACGAGTTCGGAATGATTGACAGCCAGTCCTCACTCCCCGGTCTCTAGAGCTCACACAAGTCTGAAGAAGCTCCGCATTCTTGGGTCGAAAGGACTTGATTTTGAGTTGATGAGTCCTGTAGATCATCCTGTCAAACTCGGTCAGTCAAGGGTACCACTTACAGCTGGGGCAGGAAGCGGGGCTGTGGTGGTGATGTTTACCCTCTCCTGTCCCAGGCCGGGCAGTCTGCTCAGCGCAGCCCTTCTCCCAGCGTCTAGGACCCTCTAGAGCAAAGGTCAATCTATCTAGTCCCTGTTGTCTGTGGCCTTCGGCCCATCTAGGTCACCTGTCCATCTAGGTGCAGCTTCCAAATTATCTCCCATCAAGCTGGCTTCCAACTTCAGTTTCTCTGCCGACTTCAGCCAAGTCCCTTAATCTTCCTAAGGCTCGCTTTCCTCACCCATAAAGTGGGATTCAAATCCCCGGGGCTCTGTGGTATGCTTGGAATTAGATTACGCAAAGCACCGGGCACAGGGCCCGCTGTGGCCAGCGAATGGTGCAGAGTGGAGGGGCACGCCAGGCCCTGGGTGCGCCACTCCTGGCTTCCCAAACCCAAAGGTTCTTTTTCTTTTTCTTTTTTCTTAGTATTACTTATGTATTTTACTCTTCAGGGCTGCAAACACGATTATGCCTTTGATAGAACCCATATCTTAAACTCGGAATTTTGATCCCCTCCTTGGCTGGCCACCCGCTTTGCTGCATTTTCAGCTGAGGGAGGTTTGGGCTTTCTGTGGGTCTTCGACACATCACCTGTCCTCCATGTGCCCAGGAGACCTAGGCTTTATCAGGAACCCCTCCCCTCCCCAGGTGCCTTCTCTAGCTGAGTTTGAGTTTGACGTGTTCCAGGCTAGCCTTGAACTTAGCCGAGGAAGACCTTGAACTTCTGATCCTGCTGTCTCCGTCTTCTGAGTGCCGGGTCACCCTGCTACCAGGTTCTATGTTGTGTTATAGGTAGGACCCTCGGTTTCTCTGAAGTAGCTGACGGGGGGGGGGGGGAGGCTCATGTGGGAGGTATTTAGATGCTTGCTCAGCGAGGGAAGCCAAGGTTTCTTCAACTTCTGTGCTAGTTGGGATGGGCTAATGCCTTGTGCGGGATGTGGGATTCCAACGGTACCCGTTTCCCTCTGTCCACGGTCCGCTAAGGGAGCGGCCACCCCAAAACCAGCTCCAGATATCGATGAACTTGGTGTGAGTCCACACACGTGTCTGGCTGAGTCACTGCGGGTCCCTGGATTTAGCTGACACCTGGGTGCGTTTTAGGCCTCCAGCCTCCTGTTACCTGTCTGTCAGAACTCAGGAGCGAGGGAAGGGAGTGTCACTCCCATCAGCCCGTAAGCTGTCCTGACTGTATTAACGGGTGGCTAAGCATGAGGCCTTCTTCAGCTTCTTCACCGTAAGCAAGAAACAGGCGGAGGCAGAAAAAGAGGTAGGCGAGAGGGAAACTGAGGCAGGAGCTAGCTAGCTGTGGATGAGTTTGATGAACTTTTCGGAAAAGGTCGTGCTGGAGCAGAAGGAAGTGGCTGTAAGGGCCAGCCTGTGCTTAGGTAAATAAATCTCTGGGACCAAAGGGCCAGTGGGCAAGTATCAGCAGCATCTCCACAGCGACGACAGGTGATTCAAGCACAGGAAGGACATTCAGGTCCTTGTACAGAAACTGCATGCCCACCCTTCCAGCTTCCTTTCCATGTCAGTCACTACACAGTATCCTAGGGCATCCTTCCCTGCCCAGATGCTCTGCCTCGGGTCATCGACTGTTCACAAGTAGGTCCAGGGTCTAATAGCCCAGGCTGGACCTGAGGTGTAGGAGACCAGAACAAAGAAAAGGAAACGTCCGCAAGATGCCGCAGAATAATCACTGCCTTCTCAGAGGCTGGCTTTGCTGCGGTGCCAAGGTAAGAGCTGTCTGTCTCGCCACCTTTCAGTTCTTGTTAAAAAGCAGAAGCCATGGCCGGGCCTCCAGGGCCACAGACAGAGAGGGCTTTCTTTGCCGCAGCTGGATGGGGCTCAAGGCTGTAATGAAAGGTCTTATTAGCCCCAGCTGGCGTCCCACTCTTCCTGAGCTGGAATAAAAAATTGCCTTGGTCATCCTTTCCCAGGCTAATTTCAAAAGCATAATGACCATCATCATAATTGATTACTATTTATTTTGGTCATTAATTGGTATGCACTCCCTTGTTGCCTGTGAATCAAATGGCCCAAGGCTATTTAGGGCCCGTGAAAGCTGCGTGTGTTTTCTCTCATTCCACACAGATTCCTGCAGCCCTGGCTTCCGAGGTACCGGCTTGATTTGGCCACACCCAGAGATTCATGTTCGTGGTAAGGTGGTCAGAGTTGCGATGAGAAGTTGCAAGAGTGGAGGAAGAAATGGACACAGTCCTATGGGGGCCGGCAAAGGAGGAGAGGGATAGTTCCAACCTCCAAGCTTGTGCTGAAGGTGAGGGGTGGAGGCCAGGATCCTGCAAGGCAATGTCTTAGTTCACAGCCCCACTTCTTCAGCGTTGTACTGAAGTTTTACTGAATTTTACTTCTATGTGATCCCATTGTTGGGCACGAAGCTCTTGGAAGGCACTGCAGACAAATAAGCAAGCCTTGGAAGCCTGGATTTTCCAGAGGCTCTCACACCTCCTGGCACCTGCTGGCTCAAGATGGTGGGATGGTGTGAGAATGACTCAGGCTAAGCCAATCTAGCCTTCTCCCTCCAGCCATCTAGCTTCTTGATTGGTGGGAGAAGATCCTCCAAGCTTCAATGGGCCAATCAGAATCCTTCCTCCAAAGTTTTGAAGCTGGGACCAATAAGCTGTCCTGATGCTTGAAGAAAGGAATCACGCGCAGACAGACCCATCATGGAAACAGGCCAGTTCCCACTGGGAGGTGTGCACTCAGGACTCAGAGGCTGGTTTCAGTGACAGAGAGAAAGCATCCTGATGGCCTTTGTGACCTTGCTTCTGGTTAGTCTTGAAGAGGGCATTAGCTCTGGTGTTGTGTGCACATGTGATCGCTGTGTGCTCGTGTTCTCCTGCTGTTGTACAGTGTTCGAGCTGGACAGCTGTGCATGTGACTCCACCTGGTGACACCTCTGTCCTTCCTTTAGTGTATTCAGGGATACCCCAGTCCCCTGTTGCTAGCTCCCCTTTTACCCAGTGTAGCTGGAATTGAACTTAGGCTCCTTACACCAAGTAAAACCCGAGTAGTGTGTCAAGAATGGATATCTAGATAGATAGATAGATAGATGATAGATAGATAGATAGATAGATAGATAGATGATAGATGGATAGATGATAGATGGATAGATGATAGATGGATAGATGATAGATAGATAGATAGATAGATAGATAGATAGATAGATAGATAGATAGATAGATAGATCATTCCATACTAGATAGCAGATGGCTGTATCTCAGACGTTCAGGGTGTCCTTGGGAAGTTAGGTAAAGAAAGAAGCAGAAGCCAGGCTATAACCCCCACCCCTGACCTTAGGGATGGGGCACTGCGCTCTGTAAAGCTGGAGCCACAAAGAAGGCTCACAAATGCAAGCCATTCCCAGCACCCTAGGGGTTGACTGTCAACAGCTGCTCAGCTCCAGGCTGGACAGCAGTGTCCGCACACACAGGCTCCACATCTGCCAGGGAGACTGGGAGAAAGAGTGGCACTGCAGCCAGCTCCAGAGGGTGAGGGGTGCAGAGAGGAGAAGGGAATGGTCGGCAGAATGGCAGAAGAGGAAAAAAGATGAGGAAGACACTTAGAATGCAGTTACCACCCCCTACCCCCGCCCCACTCCTCAGCCCAGGCTTCCTGAGTCTGCCTAGTAAAACACACAGGCACTTAATCTCGGGAATGAGCGATGATTAGAGGATATACTTTTTAAAGAGGATGGGAGAGGGACAGGGGAGCAGAGAATTCAAACAACCCCTTGGAATGTAAACTTGCGTTCTTCAAGGAGGCTTATGCGGGTTCATGTCCTGGCTTTATAGGCCTGCAGGGAAGCCACACTAACGCCGCAGCCTTCAAAGATGGGGTCACGGTACCTGATTGCGGGTGGGGGGGTGGACAGTGTTCTCCCTCACCCATTTATGTTTGCATTTCTAGTTGCGATTTATATATTTATTATTTTTATCTAATTACTTCATAGCCTGATCCCAGCCCTCTTTCCTCTCTTCCCAGTCCCACCTTTACGCCTCCCCCCAACAAGTCCCCCTCCTTCTTCTCAGAGAAGGGGAGGCCCCTGCCGGGTACCAACCCATCCTCACATGTCACAGCATGACTAGGTGCGTCCTCTCCCACTGAGGCCTGACAAGGCAGGGAGCCCAGCTGAGGGAAAGGAATCCAAAGGCGGGCAACAGAGTCAGAGACAGCCCCTGCTCCCGTTATGTTGCAGCCCTGGGCTCAAACCTGGGACTCTTGCCGCGTTCTTGCCCTCTTCCTGCATCCTCACCTCTTTTTGTGATCTTGTCCTCACGTGCTCAGCTACAAGTCCACCTTTGCGCTTGAGCCTGGGGTCTTCCAAGCTCTGTTTCTGGGTCTAGGCCTCTGTGGTTTGATTTTTACTTTCATTCCCCTGACGCACCTCTACCTCACCCACTGTCACCGCCTTTTCTTTGCTGTTGTTTTCCTCTCCCCAATGGGTTCAAATGACTAAATGAACCATCTGTCCTTTGCTACTTAGTGAAGTGTGGTCGTCCCTTCATATCTGAAAGTTCACAAATGCTACCGTGCCTTCATAGTGACCGGGCTTATCCTCCCGTACAGGTTGAATCCTTTTTAGACGTAATTCTAGCAAGCAGTTCTTAATACTGTGCAGGGAATGGTGGCAGGGAGGTCTTGCATGCCTAGCGTAGATTCAGTGTTCTTTCTTGACTATTTTCAGTCCGACAGTGCAGAGCTCATGCACGCAGAGGGTCATCTGGGCACCAGATGGGAAACGTGACCTCAACAGCTCTGTCCTGGGGGGGCCACCTTGCTTGGGTGATGCTAACGGAATGTGTCTTCCGGCTTCAGTCTCATTTCATTCAGATTTTCCCGTCGACTTCTTGCAAGGCTCTTTGCAGAGGTCTGCCTCCCCATGGCTGAGAGTCATCACAACAAAATGGTGGCCATCTTCCTCAACAGCCAGGGATTAAGGAGAGCGACCAAAGCCGCCAACACCACTGTGCCTGGTGAAGAGCTGTCCCCAAAGCTGCGTGCTGCCACTTCTGCCCTGTTCTGTTTCTCAGAAGGGCATTTCTTAATCCATGACACATTCATGGAGAGGAAAAAGAGCGTTTTGTTGTTGTTGTTGTTGTTGTTTTTTAACACAAGAGCCTCAAAGGATCTGTGGAAATTTCAAAACCACACACCTATATCTACACACAGACACACACAAAATGGCCTGACATCACCGTTCTGTGATCCAGTCATTTCTTTTCCCTGTAGTTAACAGTTGTCTTTTTTATTGTTGCTATTTTTGTATAGATATCTCAGTATTTCATAATTCAGTCCTAAATCTCTTTTCCGTTCAAGTCTTGGAAATTCTCTCGACTTCACCTTTTTTTAAATAGTACTTTTGGACTCTGGAGACAGGAGTTTTTTTAAGATTCATTTTATGTGCATAAGTGTTGCTGGGTAGAAGATGTATACTGCATTAGTTCCTGGTGTCTGCAGAGGTCAGAAAAGGGTATAGGACCCCCTGGAACTGGGGCTCCATTCGACTGTGTGCCACCACATGGGGATTTAGAATCCATTCCTCGTCCTCTGCCAGAGCAAATGCTCTTAACCACTGCTGCATCTCTCCAGCCCCAATTTCATCTTCCCAGAGGTATCGAAGGGAATCTAACCTGTCCATCGTGGGCTGGCTACCCTCCCACCTAACGTCGCCCAGGTTAGACGTTCACCGCATGTTATGTCTTGCTGGGTCAATGTTAAGTTTTAAGAATCTGTGGGCTTCTCAGGACGCGACCTCGTTTTGAAACTGAAGCATGGTAGCTGTACTTCATTAAGAGGCAGAGATAAGGTTATAGAGTGGGTCCTTGATCCCAAATGACATCCTTATCAAGAGAAAGAGACAGACTGATGGACACATACAAAGAGAAGACAATGTAAAGACAAGGAAGAAGATGGCTGTACAAGAGGAGAGGCAGAGACTGGAACCAGCAAAGCTGAAAAAACAAACAAACAAACAAACAAAAAAACAGGGAGGATCCTTCCCTGAGGCCTCAGAGGGAATGTGCCCACTGCCACCATGAGATTTGTTTTCTTACCTCAAGGGTTACCTAAAGGAATAAGTTTTGAGGTGTAGTGACCCCCCCCCAGATCATCAGTATCATTTCAATTTTGGGTACCTGTGGTCAACCACAATCTGAAAGTATTAGATGAAAAATTCCAGAAATAAACAAGCCGTACACATTATGTTCCAAGCAGCGTGATGAGGTCACTTGCTAGCCTTCTCTGTCTTGCCTGAGACCCGCAATCAGGCCTCCCTCTGCCCAAGGGGTCCACACTGTACATGCTACCCACCCTACAGTCATTCAGTCTTGATCATGATTCTTTGGTGTGATATTGGAACAGTGTGCTGTGTTTAGTAAATCTATTTGACTTAATGTCTCCAAAGCAGTGGGACTGTCCGTTCAGAGAAGCTACTCAGTGCTTCCTCTAAGTTCTTGGCTTGAAGAAGAAAGTGAAAACAAAAACCAAAACGCAGTGAGGAGGTTGCTGGTGTGTAGGTCAAGAATGAAAGGCAGAATGTCTAATAATATCAACCCCGAGTGCAGAGAGGGTTGGGTACCATATGTGGTTTCAGCCATCTACTGGGTCTTGGGGCATGTTCCCTGTGAATAAAGAGAAACAAATGTCCTTTACACTAGCCTCATGAAACTAAAATTCCTGACGGGAGTTTTAAAGTCCCTTCTTAATCTATGTGTGCCTCCAGTGGCTTTCTGGGAAAAACAGAGAAGTTTAGATGGTTTTTGTTTGTTTATTAGTATTTGTATGTCTGGATTGTTTTTATTCTATCTCTAGGCATTAACAGTGATTGGGCTATCCATTGAATTTTAGGTAGGGAATCATTTTCTTTCAGAATTTTAAACAATACCAACTTTAGAAATCAGCCGTGAGGGTGATCCGGAGGCTGATACAGGGAGACTGTGGTTCAAAGCTAGCCTGAGCTAAACAGAGACATCCCCCCACTCCCCAGCCCCCCACCCCCACCAAACCTAGCACTTTCTGTAATCAGAGAATCTCTTGTTTCTAATTTAACACCTCTGGTCCTGAGTTTGTCTGACGACACATTGTCCAGAGTCACTGTTTTCTATCCTCCCTGGTCAGTGTTCAATCATAGTTCAGTCAAGTACTTCTAAAAAGATTTCAATCAGTCTCCACTCTTTGTTTTGTTTTGTTTTTTTTTTTTTTTTTTTTTGAAGGGGAGAAGGTTTTAGGTTTTTTTTGTACGTGCTTTTGTTTTTGTTTTGAGACAGGGTCTTACTATATAACCCTAGCTAGCCTGGAACACACGATGTTAAGCAGGTTGACCTTGAACTCACAGAGATCTTCCTGCCTCTGCCTCCCAGGTGCTGCTCCCAGCCCCAGAGTTGCCTGGTATCTGGTGGTTACAGGCTATTGAGCTTTTGGGCCTCCTCTTGGCTCATGAATTCCCACGCTGTTGGCCTGGGTTCAGCACAGCTCAGGTGCCTGCTCCGTTACCCTCATTACCTCCTCTCCATCCTACTGTGGGTTTTGCCTCTTGAGTTAAATCTTTGGGAGCCCCGTGGTGACAGCTCTAGTAAGTCCTCAGCAGGGACAGCAGCCTCTGCTTTCAGGAAGCCCTCACCCGTGTTTCTGAATGGTGCTCTGCAGCAGAGAGGAAGTGCATCTTCTCTTCAAAAAAGCTCAGTTTGACGTCACTTCATCCGAAAGAGCATTTTGGAGTAGTTTCATGCTGTCTGCAGCCCCATAAGGTATGTTTTCCATAGCAGTGTCTTCCTGCAGATCCAGAGGGACCACATTTGGATTGGATACATTTCTCAAGCACTTTGCCCTTTCTTCCTCTGTGTGTCTGCTGTGAGTCAGTTGCACATGGGCCTCTGGGAGTACAGCATGGAGACCCTGGACAAACCCTGCAGTTAGGGTTACACAGAGCCAGTGAAAACACCTGCACTGTTCTAGCCCTGAGGTCTCTTACCTGAGCGTCTGCTCCACAACCCTGCAGGAGTCAGGGGAAGGGTCACCGGTCTGGAAGGGGGACCCATAAAGAAGCTTTTTGCTGACACAGCCACCTTGGACGACCACGCGCAGGGTGCTGGCACAGACGCACAACTGCCCCGCCTTGCCACGCTTGGGAGAGCAGCCCCAGAATGTTCCCTTAGACAGGCAGCTGGAGACTTACAGGAATGAAGAGTCACCTTTAATTCCCGGGTCCAGAAGGGCCCAGAATGAATTTAGAATGACTGAAGACTCACAGTTCAGAGAGAGACGCTGAAAAAAGCAACCGATAATTACAGTTTGGGAGCCACGGAGTGGCCCGAAGAGACCCGAAGCCGTCCATATAAGACCAAAGAAAGAATTTTGTTTACGAATTTTTCATTTATGCTCCACCTACTTCCAAAAAGAATTTGGGGGTGGTTGACAGGGAAAGCAAACAAAGATCCCAGCTCTAAGAGTCAGCCCACTGTTAAAATGAGTGAGGGGGATGGAGTGGGGTGGCCGTACAGCCGGGAAGAAAGACACCAGGAACCAAATAAGTCCTGAGAAGGAACTAACCACAGATGTACACACTGAACAGCCACCCATGGGTGCCCCTGCCCCAGCCCTGAGGCACCAAAATCCCAGCGTGCCCAAGGCCCTCAAGTGAAGTGGTGTGACGTCGGGTAAGACCTACTGTGCGCATCCTCCATGTGCATCCAGTCATTGTAGAGGGCTTGTAATACCCAGTGTAAGGTAGACAGAACACTGTGGAAGTATTTGTTAGACTATACTGTATAAGAAATGATGAAAAATAACATGCATTTTTTTCCCTTCCAGATATGGTTGGTTGGTTGAACCTGAGAGTGTGAACGAGTGGGTGAGAGGAATCCCCTCCAAATACTTCCTCTCTGCCCATCACCAAGCAGTAGATATTTCCATCTAATACTGTTATATTAAATCACTTATTCCCTTCTATTGTGGGCACTGTTTTTTTTCGAGACGGGTGTTCTCTGTATAGGTCTGACTGTCCTGGAACTCATAGAGATCCTCCTGCCTTTGCCTCCCAAGGGCTGGGATTGGAGGCATGCATCACCACCCCCTCCCCCGGCTGAACTTTAATTCTTGATTCCCTGTTCCTGGGAAGCCACGGAAGCAAACATGCCTATTTACCCCGTAGCTCCCCCTGTGTTCATTGGTCTAGGAGGACCTGCTTGCTCAGCGAGTGGGGGCTGCTAAGCACCTAGAATCTCAGCACATCCAGAAGAAAGGTAGGAAGGGCTGGGGTAGGGCGAATGGCGGTCTGACTGTAAGTGGGGATGGAAGAAAGAGGAGGTGATTAAATAGGTGTTAGCAAGAAATTGGCTTATTTCGGGGGATGTTATTATTCCCGATTGTACTGAGAAGGGAATGAAGGCCCAGAGAGGACCCAATTCCCACTGCTGGCATGGAGGCAAGCTCAGGCCCCATCACAATGTGGTGGAGGAGTACTGCCTGGGAGTCACAAGAAGCGCAACATGCTCGCTGCAGCATCCTGAAGTCCAGGCCCAGGGATCTGCAGCGGCTCTGACCCCAGAGAGAGCCCCTCTGTCTTCTAAACCACGAAGGGCCATCCAACCACCACGAGGTGACACCCCTGACCCAAGCTCCCCGCAGCCCTTCCAGCCCACAACTACGTTCAAATATGGAGCTCGTGGCAGCCACCCCTTGCTGGAGTGGAGTCTGTCTGGCACGGGAGGTGTCTGTATTGACCTTGGTCTATGTTCTGAAGGATCAGGGGTCAGATGCCAGGGAGCCAGCACTCGGGGCTCCTGGCATGAGTGTTTTCGAGCATAAGCAGTGTAGGGCTTGCAAATACCTTTGACACAGTGAGCCTTGTTATAGGACTGGGTGGTTTCTAGACAAATGTCAGCTTGCATTTCAGGACAAACAGCCTCTCCTAAAGGCTGTACAGGTAAAAACGAAAATGGACATCGAGGCTGTGGGTATTCTTTGGCAAGTTCTGCCTAATCCAGGAGGTGGAATTTTAGAATTACCTTGCTTAAACTGTGCCACTGTAGCAAATTCTAGGTGACAGCAAAGGAAGGGGGTAAAAGTAGCTGTTGGGAAGTCAGGGGAAGTAAAGGTGTTCAGACAGGAGCAGTCAACTTGCCCTTTGAAGTAGCCAAGAGCTGGGGGGAGGGTGGGCATTAGGGGGGTTGTTTGTTTCTTTGTTTGGGTGGTGTGTGTGTGTGTGTTTCTTGTCCTGCCCATTTATTTCCTACCAGGTATTATTTAACAAGAGAGAGTCTGCCTGGGCAGGACTATCAGCCTTGGCATTTAGCAACTGCATGCCTCTGCTTTCCTCATCTATAGAATGGGGCATTAGTAGCATCTCCGTCCTTATGGAAGGGCCGCAAGACCAGAGAGGACTCTCCGCACGGGGCTGTGGCTCAGTCTGCATGTGGCAAACTGCGATGACTGTTACCTCCAGACACCCACTTCAAGCCGAGTGTGACTCCCTGGACTCCGTTCATGACGGTGAGCTCTGAGCTCACAGGGGGTGAGCTGCTGCCCAGAGGCACAATGGGGTTTGGGGCAGAGCTGGGTTTGATGTGGCCCTTTCTGTCTGTGAAAGGGACCCAGGTATTCACCAAGCATGCGCCTGTGTGAGGTCAGGCAGGTGGAGAAGGAGGCCAGGTGCTCTGAGTTAGAGCACCAGTGACCTATAGTCACCTATAGAATGAACGCTGTGATAAAAAGAGAATTCTACTTTAGGGGAGAGCCACCTGAAATTCTGATGTTTGAGGCCTCTCATGGAGCCCGAACTGTCAGGGTCAACAGGGCCTTCTCAGAGCAAACACATCAAGCCACCCAAAATGAAGGCACCTAAATGACATGTGTGTATACACATGACTCCTGGTCAGTATGACGCTTAGATGTAACAGAAAACAGAGTTCAGAATGATTTACCACTGAATAATCTGTACACCAACACTGGACACAAGTAGAGGATGTGTTTGCAGCGATTGCCACAACTGACTTTGAACTTTAGGAGAGAAAAAAAAAAGATGCAAATCAATTGAATATCATCAAAATCATATAGGCACCAAGACCAGTGAAGTAGGTATGTCTCCACATAAAACAGAAACAGCTGGGACTAGACCAACAAGACCCCTTTAAGGGCTTCTTCGTGAACCATGATCGGTTCTGTGGCTGATGATGTGTTTGCTGAAATGGAGATCAGAATCTTAGTAAATTCCAAATAAAAAAGGAAAAAAAAATGTCATCTCTACATCTCCTCGGGAGTGGCAGTCTGGGAAGCCCCGTACACTGAGCAGCTAACTTTGTGTTCCTATTCAAAGCTCAGGGTTGGCCTCATTGTAAACAGGTCTCTTGTCCTCATGGGTATTGGGTGAGTCATTCGAAAGACTGGGAGATGGGCTGCAAATCACTGCACAACAGACAAAAAGCATAGTCCTTTTGAAAGGGCGCAAAGGAAACGGGTGGAAATGACTTCAACGAGTCAAGGTTATGAACCTGAAAGGCAAAGCAGATGAATTTTATTACCTTAAAATTGTTCCGGCAAATGGAATGAGAAAAACCACACGTCGTAGATCGAGAGAGGACACTTGCAATCCAGGCGGTCACCAAAGAAGTCACGTCCAGGATGGTCAAGGCACAACAGGTCAATAAAAGGAAAAACAAACAACTCAGCAGAAGGCTGTGGGAGACGAACAGGTGGGCGCCTGAGGAGCCAGGACTCCCCGGGGAGGCACCGCATGCTCTCTAGACTATGTCTGCTCTGTCTGCTCCTGTCTCGTCCCACGGTCCGTTTATGCCTTCTTCGGTGTATGCACCAAGCTCGCAGTGCTTGTCAAACCTTTGACCTAGACGTGCTCCTGTCCTGTTTTCTAAGAAAGGCCCAGGCCCCCTGTGGTCCAACAACAGAAGGTCACAGAAGGACAGGCAGACAAATCCCGAGGAGCTCAGAATGCCGGGCCTGCACAGCAAGCACTTTTACCTGCCGAGACAGCTTGCCAGCCTTCTTTCATCTTTTTAAGTTGAGCACATCAGGGATTTTGTTGTAAAGATGGAGAACACATATCTGGCTTCTCTCTGTGGCTGGATAAGGGGATGTCCTTGCCCAGACGTCCATGCAGGACGTCACAGAGTTGTGGCATTGGGCCGGAATTCGGCCCTAGCCAGATGAGTCTGGGCGAATCGGCCACCTCCGTGTGCTTCCGGGTGCCTTGTGGAGAGATGAGAGGGGCTGCAAGGACAGTAACTCCTCGTGACGTGGAAACTCGTTCCAGCTCGGGTGTTGAGGGGCAGTGGCAGTGCGCCCCGGTCAAAGATGGGTGTTATTTTAAGAGCTTCATTGTGCCCTCAATTCCATGCCATTCAGTTCACTCATTTGAAGTGTTTGATTCAACAGCCTTTGGCGAATTAGCGGACCTCTGCATCCAGCACCAGGATCAACTACAGAACATTCTTTTCACCCCCTGCAAATAAACCCCAACTTGACAGTTGAAGGTCTCAGCCCTTCCTCACCCTTACCCCAGCACCCAAATTGCAATTTCAACTGATGTCTCTGAGTGTGTCCACACACCCCTGCAGTTTTCCTTGCCAGTTGCCAGCTCTGGCCCTGGAAATGTACAACTTGGGCAGTGGAGAAAGACAGCTGTGCACCACAGGTCTCTGTTAGATTATTAAAAGGCAGCCATAGAAAGATGGAGGGCGGAAAGGAAAAAAAAGCTTGGTCTGACCTCAGGCTGGACTGTGTGTATTCTCACACCTTTGTCGCCAACATGCAAAAGGGCCAAATGCCTGGAAGAAAGATGGGATGAAGTCTCTTATAAGGCCAGAAATGACTTTCCCAGTCTGCAAGGAAAGCTGGGAAGCATGCTCTTTCAGCAAGAAACTCTCAGTCTCCTTACAGGTTCAAAGCCAGCCAACAAACACCAACTGTATTATGTCTTAAGGGCTTTCTTTGACAAACGCCCCCTCCTAACTACTAGGAAGGCCAGGTTCAAATCCAGTCCTCGACGCCTTTTGCCCTAGTGGGAACTGGCCCCCTGGTGAAGGTGAGATCCAGCCAATAGCAGCCTCTGTCTCTTTCTGTCCCACCTCTGCCTCACACTGTGAAGGACCTCTGTGTGATCGGTGACACCCAAGCTTTGTCCTCACGTCCTGTGAAGAGCAGCTATCCCTAGGCATTTGGGCACACATCACTCAACAGTGTCTGGAAATGGCCTTGAGCCTCTTGGGATCCAGGATCAGGCTCATAAGAACCTTGGTGCATTTATATTTGGGGATGATGTGTGTTATTTGTTCACCTAGCATTTCCCTCTGCTAATCCTGGCGATTCAGGCCTAGACTCCACCGTGGATCTAGAAGCCTACCCCACACCAGTACCAGCTGCAAACATATACCTTCCTTACCCCTCTGTGGCCTTTCAGAATCCCCTTGTAATCTTTTACGATCCAGTGTCCTTCCCTGCCCATCCTCAGGACCTGTCTGCCTGTCCTTCTGTGGCCTCTATCACATGTCCTGCCGACTGGTGTTGGAACACAGGGGGCTTGATCCTTTCTTAGAAAACAGGACAGGACCACGTCTAGGTTAAAGGTTGGACAACCACTAGCTTGTGGGGACATAGAGTGGGAAGACCCAGCCCCCAGAGGGAGATAGGCCTGGATCTGGGAATTGGGTCTTACCTCATGCCTGGACAACCTGAATTCTGAAAACCATTTCTAGGCTGAGTGAGGCTGCACACCCTTGCAATCCTAGTGCTTGGGAGGACTAGGTCTTCCTCAGTTACACAGTTAGTTCAAGGCCTGGGTGACATGAGAACAAGAATTCCTCACACGTGCTATCAAAGTGTCCTGGC
The DNA here is from genome assembly GCF_030254825.1 of Meriones unguiculatus. Lineage (NCBI taxonomy): Eukaryota > Metazoa > Chordata > Mammalia > Rodentia > Muridae > Meriones > Meriones unguiculatus. The sequence continues at coordinate 37,953,085 of NC_083359.1, forward strand.
TCCAGAAGGGTCCTGAGTGGGAGACCTGAAGCCCTTTTCCCCCAGCTGCTTTACTTCTGCTCTTTGGGTTTTCTTGATTGTTATCTTTTTTGTACTAATAATTACAACCCACAAGGAGCCTTGCTTACTTGGCATTGTTCTGAATGCCTCACAGGGTGATTCTTGACACAGAGGGTTTTAAAAAAGAAGCCAGTGGGGCCGGCTTTGGAATGGCAGTTTTGCCAGTCAATTGCAGAACAGCATTTTCAAAGCCTCATTGCTGACACTCCCCCCCCCCCCCCAGTCAATCAACACCTGTGCACTTATTGAAAACACACATTCTCAAACCTGGTGTGGTGGTATGCTCCCACAATCCTGGGACTTGTGAAACTGAGGCAGGAGGATGGAGAATTTGAAGGCAACATAGCAAGACCAAGACCTGCTCTCAAAAAAAAAAAAAAAAAAAAAAAAAAAAAAAGCATTTCTCAAGATGTGGCCAGGGCCCTGGGAATAAGGGGCTGGGTGACAGCCAGCTGTCTGTGCCAATATGGCCTTCAGGTGACTGTTTTGTGCATTTGAGGGCACCTTCACATTGAGACCCCTGGTTTACAAACATGGAAACTAAAACACAAAAGTCCTGAGTAGCAGGTCAGGACCACACAGCCAGGCTGAACTCAAAGATTATTTCCTCACCTAGTGTCAGAATAGACGATACAGCTGATGACATCTCATCTACTTTAGAGAGAGAGAGAGAGAAGAAAAACTAGAAACCACAAGGATTTCTCTTAAAAACTGACCAGAAAATATGATTGGTGACAACTGATTCATTGTTGGTGGGTTGGGAGAATTCAGCTGCCTAGTAGAACTAAGTGTAAAACGGGGGTATCTGCAGGGCCTGGCAGGTAAAACAAGCCAGGGACCCCAGCACCAACAAGGCCTGCTAGACATTGAGGAGCTGGAGGTGAGGGTGTATGCTCTTTCCTGAGGGCCTGGCTTTCATTTCCATGTCTTTATTTTTTTTTAGCTCGTTTTCCCAAAACATGCAAAAATTTGGATTGTGTATGAATTCTTCCTATTTTAAAGAACTCTCTATTTTCAACTTTTCCCGTTGTTTCTAGACCCTGGGAAGGCTGCACAGCAGAGACTGTAAAGCAAATCTGGCCAGTGACTGCTCCCTAAGGGACCCCTCTTCAGTGCCGGCCGGGATACAAGGGACTTTCACAAAGTCAGCAGAATAATTGGATTTTGTACATCCCAGTCCCAGTCTCGAGACAGCTACACAGGAGAAAGAAAGCGGGAGAGAGAGGGTGGGGTGGGGACGGGCAGACAAGTGAATTGGGTCCAAAGACCCCAGGCTGCGGTCACCTGTGTTAGCAGTCTCCCGCCCGCCCTCTGTGGCAGGGCGCGCCTGAACGCTGTGGACTGAAGGGGCTGCGCGCGCCCTCTTGTGGACAGAGTGGTGCACTGCGGAGAGCCGCGATCTGGAGGACTCCCTGCAGGGGAGCATCCAGAGTGGGGAGGCTGAAAATTAAACGGTGCTCCCTACCCCGAAGCTAAAGAACTCTTCAGAGTAGCAACAATAGCAATAACTGGAAGTACAATCGTATGTATCGCAACAAATGACCATGAAACATCTTATGACTTAGGTTAATTTACTGAGCCTATTTAAGGGTCAAAACCATGGAACACTCGAGGAAGCGCGTGTCTGCCTTCTATCCCACACGAGGCAACCATCACAGAAGAGGGCATGTCTGAAGTTCCTTATTAGTTACCAGAAGCCTGATACACCTCTTTAAAAGCCACCAATATCTTCCATATTTACCATATCATCCCCATGCTCTTTCTTCCTAGGCGCGTGCTATTATTTTAAACTCGGCTGCGTGCGACCTGAGACCTATAAGTATAGCTAGTTCCGTGAGCATTTTGTAAGGGTGGAATTTACAAAGTCAGGGACATTGACAGGATGCAGTAGGATTATAAAGGGGTGGGCTTGGGGGTTTCAAGAACCATGCCCAGCTCTCTCTCTCTCTCTCTCTCTCTCTCATAACTCACCCTCTGAAACTGTAAGCAAGCTCCCAATTAAATGTTTTCTTTTATAAACTGCTTTCATCATGGTGTCTCTTCACAGCAGCAGAGAAGTAAGTAACCCAGACACTGTTTGACACCAACTCCAGGGCTTTGCTTTACCGCTGAGCTAAACCCCACCTAACCAACTGCTTTTATCATAACCCAACCCTCTAGGCCTGGAGAGATGGCTCAGAAGTTAAGAGCACTGGCTGTTCTTCCAAAGGTCCTGAGTTCAGTTCCCTGCAACCATACGGTGGCTCATAAGACAATGAGCCCATTCCTGAGGCAAAGACCTAAAGCCATTCTAATGGCACAGCCTTGGCACCTCATCTCCTCGAAAGGTCCCACCTCCCAGCACTGTTGCATTATGGATAACATTTCTAACCCACTCCTACGTTGAAGGCACAGCCTCAGGACCTGACCGCCTCCCAGCATGGTGGCATTGTAAATGACATTTCTAACTCCTGAGCTGTGTGAGAGCACAGCAGCTCTTAAGCTTTTGGGTTTGCTCATCGGCTGGTGCTGATCTCTACTGCAGAATGTCTAAAGGGTCTTTCCTCTTACACTGTGTCTCCCTTAGAAGGCCACCTCTCAGCTTCCTGCACACTTCCCCCGTGGCTATGGGCCTTCAGTGCTCCACAGCTCCAGCTCTCCACCAACCCTGCCAGGGAGGACTCTAAAGGAAACAGCAGTCGCTGGAGGACATGCCCTGTCTCCAGACTTCATGGGCTTGAGCTCCCCCACAGGGAGCCAAAGCCAGCCCCTACTGTCCTCGGTGAGAACCATTAAAATCCAGGCCTGTGTCTAGGGCCTGGAAACACAAAGAGAAAGTTGCTGAAGCTTTCCTCAGAGACTCCATACTTGCAAAGTACATTTGGTCATAGCAGGTCACACTCTTGAGTCCCAACGGTTAGGACATAAAAACCTTAGGTGTAGGCATTATTCAGCGATTCAGCCTCTGGAACTTTTTAGCCATAGTTATGTTTTGTGATTTCTGCAGCAGGGATTCAGGAACTGGGAGGCTCTGGCCCCTGGTCTTTCTTGAGGAAAAATCAGGAGAGAAGCTAGGGCTGCCTCATCCTAAGAGTGGGCTGGTATGGAGGTAAGTTAGTGCTGTCTGTGATGAAGCCTTCCTTTCTCTCCCCAGGGTGCCTCTGTGTAGGGCTGTTTGAACTTCCTTACAAGTATGGAGAATTGCCAGGAGTCAGGATGCCCTATGACAGCCTGGGTGCCCCATGTCACACAGCCAGCTCCAACCCAGCATGAGAGCAGAATGCACAGAACTGTGTGCCAAGAGGACCTCTGGCCACACCTAAATAGAAAATAAATATAATGTTAAATAGAAAAGTGGATACAATGATAAAAGCTATATAGGAATATATCACTGATATCCGGGGTTTCTCCAAAAGGCCCATGTGTCCATGGCATAGTCCCCATGTGCCTATCTGTGGAAACCCAACCTTCTAAGGTGGGGTTTACTGGGAGGTTTTAGGTCACGGGGACCTGCCACATACTCCCCCAAGATGTGCTGTCTCATTTCAGGTCCCCAAAAACAGCGTGGCTGGGGGCTCAGCAGGTAAATGTGTCACCAACCCTGATGAGCTGAGTTTGACCGCCATCACCCACATGGCAGAAGGAGAGAACTGGCTCTTGCAAGTTGTTCTCTGACCTTAACCTGTGCGCAGCGGCACCCCCAATAAATAAAATGTAATAAATCAAAAGTGTGGGCCATAGCAAATGGCTTTTCTTTGTAATGTTCTCTTGGGGATCCCTTTCAGTAAGGAGGAGGTGACTGTCACTTAGCAACCTCCTAGGGTGTTGCCACTAAGAGACCTCATGGTTGTGCCAGAAGGCGGACTCACCTAGCCCAAGACGGCTGCCTGTGCTGAGCTAGGCAGAAACCTGTCTCCGAGCTTTAAAATTACTCACATGTGTGCTAACCACATCTGCCCAGCCCAGGGCCCTGGATCTGAAATTCTCAGGCTTCACTGCTTGTCCCTGGGAGAGAAAACCCTGTCATTGGCTGAGATATCACACGGCTGAACATGAGTACCAGAGTGATTCCTGTTACTCTTAGACATTCAGGAGAAACCAGCCCACTGATGCCCAACTTGTGAGAATGCTTTGCCAAAATTTGGGGTTCTGTCCTTTTAGCCTGGACTTAATCAATTTTTTTACAAAAACTAAATAATGGAAAAAAATCCTGATCATTATCCTTTTGCTTAATGAAAGTTATAATTGCACCCTTTTACAGTTTAAATTTTTACATTTATTATTTATTTAGTGCTTGTTTGTGTGTGTGTGTGTATGTGTCTGTCTGTCTGTCTGTCCATGTGGGTACTGAGACACTTGTGTGGAAGTCAGAAAACAACTTGTAGGAGTAGGTTCTGTCCTTCCACTATGTAGGCCCTGGGAATTGACCTCACGTCGTCAGGCGTGGTATTAGGTACCTTTACCCACTGAGCCATCTTACTGCCCGAGACATTCCTTTTTAGTAGCAACATAGTATTCCAATAAGTGAGTGAGACGTGATTGACGCAGCCTGCCCCTTATCTTGGGGCATTCATGGTTCTCAGACTTGCAGATTATCCATGGAGCAAGAGCAAGCACCCTCTCCCTCAATCACCATATCCATCCACGCGTGTCCCTGTGCATTATGTAAGATAAGAGCTCTGTCCCCTCTGACTACCTTGGTCGCTATCAGCAGAGCAATGCAACTGACAGAGGCCTGCTATTCCATAATATTAGAGCACATACAATCAAGACGATAAACACCCTCCTGGGAAAAGACTAAGAAAATAAACAGAGAGTTCACAGAAGTGCAGATGGCTCAGAACACACAAAGGGCCATCTGTGCTCCTAGCCTCTAGGATGAAGCCCAGCTGCCCTCTCGGGGGGCCGCCGCCATTCTCGGCTGGGTGAGCACACCTCTCTCCTCCCTGCCCACTCCGCAGGGCAACAGAGAGTAGACGCACCTCTCAGTCACTGCCCACTCTGCCGGGCAATGGTCTTTGATCTTTTACAAGGTGACCTCTTGTTGAAAATATAAATTGTTAATAAATTTTATTATTAAATAGCCTGTAATTATTACGGCGGTAGTATCTAACCCACTATCAAATCGATAAAGATACAGACACCTGCTGTAGTTTAGAATAGCCTTATTTTACCTGGACAGACATTACCTGATAAGCTGCCTCATTATCTCTTAGCCTCCATCCTATGCCACCTGCTTTAATAATTTCTATCTGGGCTACTTCCCCATCCATAGTTTCATAAATACTCGCTTATTCTTCTCATCTGGGTTTCTTTCTTCCACCCATGCTGATCTGACCATGGGCTTCTCTCCACACTAATCCATGGTGGCTCTCTCCTTCCTCCACCTCCTGTACCTGGCTCCCTTCGGTGATCTTTTTCCTCCCCCCAAACCCGCAACCGCCCCTTCCTTCTGCTCTGCCCAAGTGTAGGCCTTTTATTTAGCCAATCAGGAATAATTTCTTGGGAAAAGTTATAAACATCATATTAGGATACAGGAGTGTCTGCTCCCAAAAGGCAGCAAGCAGACCTCAGGGAACAAAATAATTACCATTAGAATAGATAGCACCAGACCAACCCCCCACCCCAGACCTGCCACTGTTGTCTGCCTCCGGGATTCCGCAGGGTGCCTCCCAGACCAGAACCTATCTTCCCAGCCAGCCGCTGCCTTTTTCTCACCCTCTAACCTCCCCTTACTCCATTTTTCTCCTCCCTGTAAACAGGAGAGAGCTTTCTACGTAAGCTCAACACAAGACTTGCTTTGCCCACTGAAATCAATGACTGCTAGACACTGGTCACCATGTGAGAGGAGAGAAGGCGGTTTTCTGCAAGGACGTATGGACAGGGCCTACCATTCTGCGGAGAAACTTGACAGCCTGAGTCTGAGTCAGCTGTGGGAGTCCTCTGCTCATGGGCCAGCAACGTGCCTCCTTGATTACAGTCCAGCTCTTCTGTCCAGAAGGTCACAGGAGCGGCTCACTCAGGCTTGTCCATCGCGTGCCACTGAGGCAGCTATTTCTGGGGGCCTGGTGAGCAGACTCAGCAGTTTCATGCCCTGGAGAAGCCCAGGATGCTTCAGATATCACCTTCATGCCTGAGGAGGCCTATCAGGCGTGGGGGGCGGCTGCCAGGGAAGAGAGGCGCGATGAGGAACGTGGAGTGCAGTGGGTGGACGTGGACTCCTAATTCTCTGTTGCTCTCCCCATCTAGAGGTGAGAGCGTGTGATCCTGGGCAGCATGGTGGCGGCAACGACCAATGGCACATGGTAGAAGTAACACTGTGTTTTCAGGTCCAGGCCTTCAGAGGTTGGGAGTCCCCTCCTGTCTGCGCTGGGACACGCTTGCCCTCTGGCTTACGCTCAGCCTTCCTTCTTACACAGCCGAGGACCACCTGCCTAAAGATGGAACCGCCCACAGTGGACTGTGGGCCCTCCCTCATCAATCATCCATCAAGACGATTTCTCACAGGTGTGGCCACGGGCCAACAACTTTTCTCTTCTCGGGTGACTCTAGGCTGCATCCAGTTGACAATAAGAACTACCCGACACACAAGGGGTACACTCCAAGTCCTCCCCCCCACCAGTGGATAGTGCCAAACCCTGAATGCTTTCCAATACTGGTAGATGTTTGTCATGCGCTAAGGGCATGACTTTGGTAGTCTGAAAAACTACCACACATCGATCTTCCTTCATCACAGCAGGAGACTTGTTCTTAGCATAAATAAATTCTTAGCAGTCTTAGCACATGGACTTTCCCCTCCTCCTTAAGCAAAGAACTTCCACTTTGGGCTTAAAGGAAACCTTTTGCAGCTTTTTTTGGGGGGAGGGGGTAAGTCGCCAACATCACTGTCCCTGAGCTTTGAGGCCATTATTAAATAAACTAAGCATTGGAACAGCGCCACCAGGAGATGGCTCCTGGTGACTGTGCAGAAAGCCCTGCAGTAGAGGTGCTGAACCAAGGACAAATCCTGTCCCTCCCTCAAGACCGCGACAGGTCACCCAGAACTGTGCATCATTCACAGCTGACCAATTGCTCCATCTTGGACTTCAGTCGGGTCAGTGTGGAAAATTGACATGTGGATAGAGACGGTTGCCCCCCAACCTCAACCTATTGGAAAGGCTACCCTGGCTGTGGTGGTTTGAAGAGGAATGGCCCCCATACTCTTATGTGTTTGAATGCTTGGCCATAGGGAATGGCACTGTTAGGAGGTGTGGCCTTGTTGGAGGAAGTGTGTCACTGAAGGCGGGCTGTGAGGTCATTCCTGTGCTCAGGCTCTGCCCAGTGTGGATACAGTCTCCTCCTTGCTGCCTGCAGATCAAAATGTAGAACTCTCAGCTCCTCCAGCACCATGTCTGCCTGTGTGCCCCCATGCTTCCCCTCAGCTGAACCTCTGGAACTGTAAGCCAGACCCGATTAAATATTTTCCTTTATAAGAGTTATCGTGGTCATGTTGTCTCTTTGCAGCAATAAAACCCTAACTAAGATACCGGCTGAAGACAGTCTTCCAGCCGGCTCCTACATCCCAAAGTTACCAGATATGTGTCCTCTGAAGCAGGCCAGCCACCACACATTCTTAGGTAACGCCACGCTGAAGGAAGCGATTCACCGGCTGAGTCCTGCCAAACTCCCGGCTTCCCAGGCTTCAGGCTGTTTTCTTGTTTCATGACAGAGAACTGACTGGAAATAAACAGTGCTCGATCCTGAGATTCTGGGACATCGAATGTACGGGGAACCAAACTGTTCCCCTGCCTTTGAACAGAGCCTCTTGTCCCTGTCCCTTCTCCTTTTATTTCTCCTTTTTCTCCTCCTCCTCCTTCTCCTTCTCATTTATTTATTTATTTATTTATTTATTTATTTATTTATTTATTTATTTTTGAGAAAGGGTTTCTCTGTGTAGCCTTGGTTGTCCTGGACTTACTTTGTAGACCAGGCTGGCCTCAAACTCACAGCAATCCTTCTGCCTCTGACTCCCTGAGATTACAGGTGTCCATCACCGCACCCAGCTGAGCAAAATTTTCTTAATGAACTTGAAATCCACAAACACTTCCTTAATTCACGTTATATGCCAGATATATTACCCACAACAAGGACAGAGCTGAAGTGAGGCAGATGCTCACTTACCATGTGTCATGGAACACTGGTGGACCTGGGGCCCCTTAAGGCTCCTCCATGGCTCCAACAACCAACCAGTGCTGTTCCAACATGTATAATAGATGTTAGTGGCCTCTTCCAACACGAAAAGGTTGCACTGACAGAGCACGGGGTTCGTTTGGAAACACGCTCGCTAAGATCACATGCTCGCTTTGCTCAGCTCTAAAAGTCATTTGGGATGGTAGCACATGAAGAAGAAAAATCCGCATAGAACTGAGGTCTGAAGACGACTAACGGGAAAAGATAAGGTTTAAGAATACACACTGGGATGGAGTAAGCAAAGCTCTCCCTGCAAAAAGGAACGCTGCAGCATCATCCACAACACTTGGAGAACGAGCCAGCTCCTAAGTAGTGTGATCCAGCAGCGACTTAGAGAAACCAAATGCATTCTAGGCAAGCAGAGTGAGTAACCCAAGGACGAGGCACAGACACGTCCCTTCCCATTCCCACCACCAGAAAAGAAAACACAGAGGAAAATGACAATGTAAGTGTCAGCTTATGCTCCGAGGACTACAGAACATTTCCGGCGAAATAAGAGAACTTTGCGGAAAGTACCTCACAGTTATCGGGTGAGGCCATTGCACACATGGCTAAGTGCGGCTGAACTCTCACACGAGGTGCCTGGGGAAAGGGGGGAACCAGACACAGAGACGGGCAGCTCTGCAGAGAAGCTGTAAGAAGGCAGAGATCAGAATGCTGGCTCTGCCGACCCAGATCTTCAAGTACTGCCAGCAAACCACCAGAAGGGGATGGAACGGGCCTCCCGACCTGACTGGCATCCGGGACTTCGGGCCTCCAGAACTGAGGATGGTGAAGTTTGTGGTGCTTGGTTGCAACTGCTCTTGTGAGGTCTTGCAGAGGCCAACACTCCTGAAACCTCCCTATAGGTGGGACACACTCCTAGCAAAATGCCAGGGGTCTTTGGCAGAATGTGACAAGCTGATCTACAGTTTCTATGGAAACTGTGAGAGACCTCACTCAGTCAAAAATAATCTTGAAAAAGAACAATGTTGGTACACTTGTTCTTCCTAATTGAAATGTTTTTTGTTTGTTTGTTTTTTATTACAGTCAAGACAGTATGGCACCCATAAGGATAAAAAGACAGGTCAATAGGGTCAGACATGAGACTCTGAAAACAAGCCCTTCCATTTGCAGCCACTGGCGCTCAGGGAGGATGCTAGGCCAGTTAAATGCACAGAATAATCTCACAACAAATGGTGTTAGGACAGCTGGCTATCCACATGCAAAAGAATGGAAGTGGGTCCTTACTTCAAGCCATACATAAAACCTAATTCAAAATGGAGCAAAGGGGCTGGAGAGGTGGCTCAGAGGTTAAGAGCACTGGCTGTTCTTCCAAAGGCCCTGAGTTCAAGTCCCAGCCACATGGTGGCTCATAACCATCTATAATGAGATATGGTGCCCTCTTTTGCCCTGCAGGCACACATGCAGGCAGAACACTGTATAAATAATAAATAAATCTTGAAAAAATACACTGATTTGTCTAAAATGGAGCAAAGGCAGAAAAACCTGGGGTATAGGAGTGGATGAGGACCTAAAGCTATATAACAGTCTTAGCATACAGAGGTGTAAATATGTGTTTGCGACTCTGAATTAGGCTGCAGCAAAAGTACAAGCAACAAAATAAAAAGAGTTGATGGAGATGCCCTCATGAAAACAAGCAAAAAAAATAAAATAAAATAAAAATGAACTTTTGTTCATCAAAGGACAATACCAGAAATTCAAAAAGGTATGCAAAGTATCCACGCATGATCAACCTGGGAAGTGGAGGCAAGAAGATCAAAAGTTCAAGGTCAGCCTAGGCTACTTAATGAGACCAAGGCCAGCCTCAGCTACATAGGACACACACACACACACACACACACACACACACACACACACACACGAACACACACACCATGAAATGATAAGGCAATCCAAAGAACAAAAGAAAAGTTTTACAAATCCCAAACCTAAAGCCTGGTTCTCTAAAATCTGGGAAGGCGGCTGCTGATTTCTGCACCTCAGGCTGTCTCAAACTGAATCATGAGTCCTGACCGGAGTGAACTGGAATCTTGAAATAGTATGCTGGTGAGTCTCCCAAACAATAATGGAAAAGATTTTACTTTTTCTCCGAACAGGCTGTTTTAAAAAAAAGTCAGTTATAAAACCACAAGAGAATAGTCTTTCCGGGGAGTGTCCACTTATTATGTCCTTTGATAGAGTGGCCAGTGATGAGCCATGTTCCCAGGCCCCGGCTCCACCTGGTCAGGAGAAATAGGGCTCTTGGGATGTCTGAATGGGTCCCAGCTCTGGGGCAAAGCCACCAGGAATTTTTCCACTGAGTGATGAGAGGAAAACTTCTAGGTGGGGCTCTTTAATGAAAGGCAAAAGCAATTTGGAAAAAACAAGATCTGGCCACAGTGCACATAAGTTATTTTAATGGAGAATGCTGGCCACGCACTAAAACGCTGCCCGGGCCAAAGTCTGTCAGGACCTCAAGAAGCCTGACAGGCACTGACGTGACCCGCTGCCCCTTGGCTGTGGAGATAGCTTGCTGGGATATTTCAGGTTCTGTGAAAGACCTGCAGGCCTTGTTTTCCCTGCCCGTGTAGCTGTCATCCTGTCAGGGCTGTTTGTTTCCAGAAGGGAGACTGAGGTCTCTGCTTGCCGGAGTCACATTCCACCATGAGTTATATTCTCTCACCCCAACCCCCTGACACACACAAGGCTGGAGGGACGCCACATTCTAGGTCCCTGTGTCCGCCAGGGCCTAAGGGAAAGTCACTCACCTAAGTCACATGCCCCATCTCACGATTTCAAACTGGACAGGAAATCTCCTCTGGTGGCCGAGTGAGATTCCTCCATTTCCACACCCATACTGAGCACAGGTCGCTGGGGAGGTGCCTCTGACAGCCGTTGTCTTGTCAGAGGCCGCTGTCAGCTGACCATGACTCCCTTTCCTCCCTTAGCCTTACTAGGGGTTCTTCACCAAGCTCTCCGCAGACTCCCTGGCCTTTGCCGAGACAGATTCAAGTTCAAATGCAACGTCCGGCTTTGCAGTCAGACAGCCCCTGGCTGCAATTCTAGATCTACCACTCATTTGTATTTGGCCTTGGGCAGCGCACTACAGACAATGCACCCTAGGTTTCTCTAACCACAAGCTGAGGTGACGTGATGTACCCAAGATGCCCCCAAAGTGGCCAAGTGTGAAAAGCACTGAGTCCAGACAAACGCTTTTCCTCTTTTGACACAGGGATCATGATTCTTAAAACACTAAGCTGTTCGAATTCCCACTGCTCTTCAAAACATCGGTGATCTCCGGAGACCACGCTGTGACTTTTGGTTGGTGGACTGTTTCCCATGAGTCCAAGCTTGGTGATTTTTGGCCAGTTGACCTTGGGCAAACGAATTTCCCTTGATTTCACAATGTTGTGCTATGTACCTGTAACCTGAGGGCTCAGGAAACAGAGGCTGGAGGAAGGTAAATTCTGCACCAGTGTGGACCCTGCCTCGAACATATAAACAGATCCCCCCACAAAAGACATATCTGAAGCGATTTACTTGATGAGAACACACTAACGCCTTGTCCATTTTCCATGGAAATCTCGCCACTAGCTTGGCACAGGAACCTGCCATGACCTTTTCTCCTAAGTCACCTCAGGGTGAGTCACCTCTCCCACTCAAACACTATTATTCTGCTTTTAAATTTCCCCCAAACCTTTTTCACCAAGATGGCACCAAAAGTGAAGGAAGCCCATGACCCTCCCAAAGCCAAAGCCAGCCGAGGCGGAAGGTTTTGAAAGCTAAGAAGGCAGCGCTGAAAGGAGTCCACAACCACAGGGAGATCCTCGCTTCACCCACCTTCTGGCAGCCCAAGACCCTTCAGCTGCAGAGGCAGCCCAAATACCCTCGAAAGAGTGCACCCAGGAGAAACAAGCTTGACCATCCCACCTCCTCAAAATCCCCCTGACCACCGACCGAGTCAGCCGTGAGGAAAATGGAGGACAACCACACACTGGGTTCACTGTGGATGTCAAGGCCAACGAGCACCAGATCAAACAGGCCGTGAAGAAACTGTGACATTGACGTGGCCAAAGTGAATACCCTGAGAAGGCCCGATGGAGGGAAGAAGGCGTGTGTTCGGTTGGCTCCTAGTTATGATGCTCTGGGTGTTGCCAACAAGACTGGGATCATCTAAACTGAGTCCAGCTGGCTAATTCTAAATATGTACTTTTTCCACCACAAAAAATAAAATAAAATTTCCCCCAAACCCAGGAGAGCCTTTAGTGCTTTTCCATAAATACCAGATGCCACTGAGCCTGCTCTCTTGTTCTGTGGCTTCTGCATCACCAGGTAGCAATGCTGAACAGCAGGCAGTAAGCAGCCCTGAGGACATGGTAGCTGTCCTGCCATGGTGGGCTCTAGCTGCCCCAAGCTTGCCTGCAGCCTCCCAGAGCCCCACCCCTGAGCTCCAACGTCGGTTCCTTTGATTGCTGCTCCGTGACCCGAGCTAGGCAGCTCCTAGCCTCAGCTGAGAGTTCAGGGTCACGGATTACTAGTGGAACATGAATCCTTCACACTTCTCCTCCCGTTTGGCCTGGCAAGTGTAACAAGTGAAGAACTGTGTTCCTTCAGAATTCCTGTGTTGCGAGCTTAGAGCCCCCCTACCCCCGTAAGTATATCTGGAAACAGCTTTCATGGAAGGAATAGGATATGGTGGAGGCCACAGGGTAGGGCTTTGATCTATAAGAGGAGTTGTCTGTTCGGAAGACATACCTGTCACCTCCGAGTGTGCACCCAGCCAAGCGGCTGTCCACCAGCCAAGAAGTTTCTCCCCAGGGTGTGACCGTCTTGGCGCCCTGAACTTGGACTTCTCATAATTTTCATGTGTCTTATTTACTGTAGTTGAGATTAAAGACCCTGACAAGAGCTAATTCAGGGAGAAAGTTGTTTATTTTGGCTCACAATTCTGGAGGACCACCACCCATCACCAGAGGGAAGACATGGCAGCCGGAAGGCAAGGCATGGTGGCTGGAGCAGGAGGCTGGCTGGTCACATTGTATGCACTCTCAGGAAGCAGGATGTGAGCAGGAATAGGGCTCAATATAAAGCCTCCCCCACCCCCAGTGACCTCCTTTCTCCAACGAGGCTCCAAGTCCAAAGGTTCCACAGTCATCCCAAACAACACCATTACCTAAAGCCCAAGAGTTGAAATACATGAGCCTATGGGAGACATTTCATATTCAAACCATATCACGACACTCTGAGGAATTAAATCCCTATTGTTTAAGTCATGCTGCCTAAGGTCAGCTGCCGTGGCCATCAGCACCAAGTGATCATGTCCAATTCTTTTTTGTTTCTGTTTGGTTGTTTTTTGGTTTGGTTTGGCTTGGTTTTTCAAGACAGGGTTTCTCTGTGTAGCCTTGGCTGTCCTGGAACTCACTCTGTAGACCAGGCTGGCCTCAGACTCACAGAGATCTGTCTGCCGTTGACACCCGAGGGCTGGGATTACAGGCATGGGCCACCACACCTGGCTCCTTCCCACATTCTTCATCAGAGCCAGCAAGGCCCTGCTTGAGCTTGGAATCTGAGGTCTTGGCTGCATCTGGGGACGAAGTACAGGGTTCCAGGGGCACATGCAGAACAGGGCTTTCCAACGTGTTCTTGTGGCCTGAGTGGGGTCCTTTTGTCTAGGTGTAGTCAAGATTGCCTGGGTTCTGGTTGCCACGTTGCCACCTACTGTGAGCCCTGAGCAGTGCATTCATTGTCTATGTCCTTCCCAGGGGAAATGGGGCTTGGCTGGCAGGGTTTCTGTGAGCACTGAGCAAATCAAGCCACACAAAGGGTCCAGAATGGGCCACAGACTAAGAGGCTGCTGCACAATGAGAAGATAAAGATATCCTTTCAGAAGGCTGTGTCTGATTCTGTCTGGCCACTCTGCAGCTGTCCGTCTCCACAAAGACCTCTCACAGCCCGTCTGTCTTTCCTGCCTCCCATTTCCTGTCTAGTTTGCACTCTCCTTCCTACCCTGGGATAGACACCTGCCTGCTCTTGTCTGTCTCTGTAACCATTTCAGTCACTTGCCTTTCACGTGTGCACATTTCTGGGGTTTCCTCTTCCGTCTCAGTCACCCTAATAAGAAATAAGCAGTTTCCTTCAGAAGACCCCAGCGGGGCGTCTCCCTTCCATGGTGAGGGTGGTTTAGTTACACTGTGCCACTTCTGAGTGTGTGTCCTAACTGAAGTGATGACAGGTGGCATCTCGGCCTTTGTCACAGAGCACAGGGAGCATGACTTGGAGGGCTGGGGTGCGGCCTTCAGTCTCCGCTGGGTCCCTTGGCCAGGACAGCAGTCCTTCCTCTGTCCACATGGTGGGCAGCTACGGGGCTTCTCCACATCCGCTCAGAGCTCCCTTCTGGGGTTGGCTTCTTTTAGCTCCCACGGGTCCTTCCATTTCCATCTCCACTCCACGGCGTCACAGAAGCTGCTGTATGCTTTTCTCTAGCAGCACAGAAAGTTCAGAGCTTTGGCTTTAGACATGCCATCCCCTTCAACAGTAGGAAAGCAAAGCTCAACATTGTGCCAGTTCCTCCTGGGGACAGCCCCTCCTGTGTTCGTGACAGAACCCTGATGTCAATTTCAACCGTAAAATAAAATGTGAATTTGTGCCAGTGGGGGCTGATGGGTTAGACAAACATTTGTCTTAAAAGGTCAGGCATGTGCCCATAATCCTAGTGCTAGGGAGAGGGAAGACAAGAGGGTTCCTCGAGCTCATTGACCAGTCAGGCCTACTTGCCAAGCTCCAGGCCAGGGAGAGACCCTGTCTCAAAAAACAAAGTGGATGGTGCCTGAGGAATGACACCCAAGCTTTCATTTGGCCTCCATGTGCATACCATTAGGAGGTAGGTCTAACGACAATTACTGGAACTCAAGATCTGGTTACTGCCCTCAGGCCACACCCACCCTTGTTTGTGTAAACCTACGCCAAACATTATGCCCAATTGGTTCATTAAATGGCCTGTGCAGGGCAGAATGGGGTAGGCATGGCTAAGGTTCTCCAGCTTTTGAGGACAGAAAAATCACAAGAATCACGGGACAGACAGGAAGAGAGGAAGAAGGAAAAATGCCATGATGGGTTAGCCTGGAGAAGAAACCACTTGGGACCAGGAGGAAGGACTCCAATAATGGCGTGAAAAGGCCCAGATGAAGAATAAAAGCAAGTATTTGTAAGATTGTCAATGGAAGATAGGATGGTTAGGAGGGTGGCATTGGATGGGGGCTGGGAGATGGATGGTGAGGATACTGAGACAGGGTAAGTGAAATGTCTGCCTGGCCCAAGGTATATAGGAAGTTATAAATCTAACAGGTGTCTGTGTCTCATTATTTGTGATAGCAGGTTAAATAATACCGCCATGATAATATTAGGCCAAGTAATAAACATTTTACAGCCCAACAGCCATTTTTAAAATTACAACAACAGCAACACACACAGACACCAGCATCATGTCTGCACAGCCTCTGAAGAGTGAGCAGCCTGGGTATGTTATTTAATCCCGGTCTCTTTGTTGTCAGGGCACTGGCTTGGCTTTGAGGGTCAAGGGAAGGAGTGCTCAGTGCTGCCGCCGACTCCGGCACTGTCCTTGGGAGAATTTCCCACCTCCAGCCCTTTTTCAACAGCAAGAACACCCCAATAAGAGCAACGAAGATGCTTTGTTTGGCTCTTTACAAGTGGGGCCTGCATCTTTGGATTCCACCACCTGTGCGTAGAAAAGCAAACAGGCAAGCACTGACTGGATGGGCTTCCCCTCATCTCCCACGGCCCTCATCTCCCATGGCTCAGCAGCCTTCGGTTGGCATTATCATCGGCTGTGTAGATGGGGCTTAAAGTATTCGGGAGGATGTGCCAGGGTTCTAGGCAAAGGTTGCACTGTTTTACAAAGAGTCGAGTGTCTGTGGGTTTGGCATTTAGCATCACTGAGGGATATGCGATAATAATGGCTGTATTTCACAGAGGTGGGAGGTAGGGTGGTGGCTAGATTCCAACAAAAGGGTAAAAAGTAAGCCAGACATGGTGGCTCAGATCTGGAACCCCAGGATTCTAAGCTCCTAGGAAATTCTGCCTCAAAGCAGAACCAAACCACAAAAGTGAGGACTGGAGAGATGCTTCCGGGTTCGGAAGCACCGGTTGCTCTTCTAGGGGACCCAGGTTCAATTCCCACCATCCACAAGGCATCTCACAGCCATCTTAACTCCAGTCCTAGGGTATCCAGCACCCTCTTCTGGCCTCACTGGGCACCAGACAGATACACATAGTCAAAACACACATACACACAAAAGTAAATCTAAAACAACAACAAAAAACCCACATCATGTAGCACTAGGTTTGTGCACATTTTTAGTGAGGGGAGGGTAAAGGGGAGGGTGTTTGCAGGTTGGTTCCAGGCAGTTGGGTGACTTTCCAGCAGCAGGCTTGCAGGAATGAAAGCTGAGGAGACCAGGATTGGCTTCCACCTCCAGCTATGTATCCTTGCTCTCTGTGATGGCGGCGGATGATGTCATTCTGGAATGAATCCCCCTGGGATGCCCCTTGGATCTGAATGGACATGTGAGGTGCCCGGGTACCATGGGGTCAGTCCTGCCTGGGGGTGAAGTGCTCACCCTGCAGAGGTCAGGGCTGAGGGGGATGAGCTGAGTATGGCGATGTCTGGCAGGACCCAGGGAGGAGACCGGCACACCCTCTTGCTTCAGTTTCCACAGGACTCCCCGCCTGGCTGAAGGTCCTCTGTGGCCACCCCATCCCTCAGTTCTGTTTCCTTCAAACCAGGTTGGCACCGTCCAACTGACCTCTGGCATGGCCGGTCCTCCAGGGCCACCAGGGGAGTGGGTGATTTCACCTTGAACCTGTTTATAGAGGGACATGGATGACACTGGCTCTTCACTGGGCCTTGGTGGCAGCCCCACAAAGACACCTTTCAGGCCATTCAGCTAGAAAGCTGGGGACCCAGCACAAAGTGATGGCAAATGAGGTCAGACCCGGGCCAGGCCCCGCTGAGTAACAAACACAGGCAGCACAGGGATAGCCACCCCCTCTCACTGTGGCCCAGACTGTGGGAGAGGCCCAGGCACCTCAACACCACCTGCTTCGTAAGCAAGAGGAAACAGAGAGGTGCAGACTCTTGCCTACGGCTACTCAGCTGCTCTGCTAGGGAGCTATGACATTGAACACTGATTCCTCTGAGGTCAGATATTGTTCTTTACTTTGGCTGTTTTGCTTCCCTTAGTAAAACTAACGCCAGTAGCTTCTGCTCACATAGGCTGTATTACTCAGACACACCCATCTTATAGGTGACTCTCGGGTTTAGAGAGGACCAGTGACTTTTCTGAGGTAGGAATTGATTTAGCTGGGGTACGTCATACACTCTCTCAACCTGTGAGGGAGGGGCCTGCCCACAAGGCCAAGAAGCTGTCTCTGAGGGCACTGCTGCCTGATGACGCCTGGCTCTACGCAAGCCGGGGAGCAGTCTCTCAGAAACTGCTGTTTGGTGACTGGGTGCTTAAAGCTTTATCACACAACTGGCATGGCCTCTCCACTTCCTCCACTGCCCATGCCACAAGTTAGGAAGGGAGGCTGGGGGGGGGGGATGGCGCAAAAGGTCACCTGACAGCTGGAAATTCCACCTGGGAATTTGTCAGGGGGTCTTCTCCACCATTCACATAGGTGGCCTTTCCCTCCCGTGACACGGCCAGTGAAGAGGGCCCACTCCGCTCCACCTCCTGCCTCTACATCCAGCTCTGTTGTCTCTCCTTCCCATCCCCCTTCCCTTTAGGATTCTGCTTTGGCTTCCTGAGGGAAACAGGTGTTTCTTGAGCTCAGCTCTTGGGGCCTCCTGCCACTGTCGAGCTAAGTGGGCAGCTTTGTAAAATGGAGACAGTGTCTTTGGGGTGTTGGGGTGGTTGGATGAGTCTCTGATAACGCCCACTGCTCCTGCAGCAGCTGTAAGCAACAGCAGAGCTTAAGAAGCATCATGAAGGGCATGTAGCGGAGCACAATGGCATGACCATGGCAAAGCAGCTGCAGAGGACTCCCTTCTTCAGGAATGGGAAAGTATCAGTGGTTCTGGGGTTCCCACGGCCTGTGTTCCATCTGCGCTGGCTCTACCCTATCCTCTCCCATCCCATCTCACCCAACTGTACCTGCTCCTGCCCCACCCTGCCCTACTGCTGCCTGTGCCTGTTCTAGCCTATTGCAGCCACCGAACCCCAGCTGGCCCAGCCCACTCGGCCCCTGTCGCTTCCCTCCATTAGAGCAGCACCATGCCTCAGCCCATGTATACAGGTTGAGCTCTGACTCTGAACCCCATGTCTGTGGCTCTCACTGCTCACAAGGGGGTGGGCACAAGTCTGGGCACTTCCCCTGACCCCCACCCCAAACCACCTTTAAGACAGCCCCTGGGTATCACATGCCTCCCCTTGCTAGTTCTGACAGCTTCCCTCAGAAGCTTGTACAGCTGTGGTCCTGCCTAGCTGACTCTTCACCTCCTCTGAAGTACAATACCCTCACATGGTCAGCCCTGGGCTCTAGCCAGGCCTCATGGCTGGCAATCTCAGTTCACAGGCCTGGCGTCCCCTCTGACACCTCATACGGTTTGAGTGGGCCGTCAGGTGAGAGCCCCCCCATTTTCTCTGCAGCTCAGAAGGCACAAAGAACAGGGGTCCAGGGGTTACTCTGCTGCCCTTGGAACCTGTCATCCTAGGCCTCCCCTCCACCCTGTGGTGCCCAGCCTGACACGCCACAGCCTAGCATAGCTGCAGGCGTGCATGATGGTGTGCTGCCTCTGCTGCCCTAGAAGGATGGGGGGGGGCTTGAATCTCAGTGGAGTGCTGAGTTCTAGGGCTTCTAGGGCTTGGGCTTAGGCACAGAGGAAGCAGACAGCTGGCTTCTAAAGCTGGCTGTGGTTGAAGGCCACATTGTCCCAGAACTGGCCTAGGCAAACAGCACCCTGTGTGGCCCAGCCTGTCTCCTGGAGCTGTCAGGCTCTATGGATAAAGGGCCATGTTACCAGTGTCAACTGTGCACACATCATCCTGGGGACGTGGTGGGGAGGCAGGGGCAAAGGCCAGAGACCTGGTTCTGAGTCCTCTGTGTCAAAGGACTCATTTTATAATAAACCGCGTGTTTAACCTTAACAAGGTGAATTGGGGTGACACTCACAATGCTCCCTTCATGAAGATTATCACCCAATAATGCTCCCCATGTTTTTACCACTGCCCAAAAGCATTTATGGAGAGATCCATGCTCAGAATGGAAACCAGTAAAATCCTATTAATAACTTACAGGCTATAAATACATTTCTGTTAGCTTCATAGACCATGAGAACAGCTCCGTGGACTTCCACCAAGTTTGCAGGGTAAGTCTGCAGTGGTTTAAGCTGCAGTGGGGAATGAGCCCTGGGCAAGATCAGACATGGGTAGGTTCTTCCAGAGACAACATCCAGCTTCGAAAGTACATGGGCAAGCACGTGGAGGTGGGGGTAGGGCCTATAAAACAGTGTGGACATGTGTACAACCCAGTAGGCTGGCATGGCCCCCGGCTGCCTCTGCTTCTTTCTATTGGACTGCTGTCGAGCTGACCAGCTACGCTACAGGGGAGGGGCTGTCATGTGCTAACTCTTGGTTTTCGCTGTCTTCTCCACTGTCAGCACTTTGGGGCCAGTGCCTGCTCGGGAGGAGCTCGGTTCATACCACATGACCTCAGAGGGCAGACCAAAGGTTTTCAGCAGACGTTTCACACTGCACGCTCTGAGACGTGTCTTGGGCGATTTGGGTTTTGTGCTAAAAATTAGCCAGGCTTTTCAAAATGTAATAAACACAAAGAGTGGAAGATTACTCAGCCTTGAAAAGTAAGGGAGTTCTGCCAGGAGGAAAAGACACGCTTCTAGTTTTCACCCGTGCCCTGTCACCTCTTATGGCAAGCACGTGGCAGATGAGGCCACTGCATTTGGAATCCTATCAGTTTGAAGGGGCCGGGGCTGGGAATGGCCAGTGGACTGACACGGTTGGACCTGATCACTAACAGAGAGGCAGAGTAGCCAGCGTGCAGGGAGAGAAGGCCTGGCTGCATGTCGTTGCTCCTCAGCTGGCTGTGAGCCAAGTCCTTCACCTTGTGAGCCTTGCTTTCTTCATATAATGGAGACCATCCTTCCAGGACTGTGACACTCAAATGAAACTGCACAAGACAATGCCTCTTGGTTCCTTTCTTTCTTCTTGAGAAGACTGACTGGTGAGTACAAAATTCTTAGTGAAAAGCAGCGTCTCAGGACGGAGGGCCAAGGCCTGAGGTGTCTGGAGGCAGCAGAATGGCAAGGGAGAAAGCAGGTATGAGAGTAGATGTGCTCGCTACCACATGGCCTTGGAGGTCAGTCCTCAAGATGCTGGCCCAGAAAAGGTGATTGACAACTGGCAATGTGCTGTGTCAACTCTCCTAGCCTGTCCTTGGCATCCACGGGGCACAGGACAGCCAGAGCCCATCTTTAGCTAAACATTTTTCAAGCCCAAATCCCAGTGCCAGCCTCCAACACTAAGTCCCTGACCTTTGCTGGGTCCCCACAGACATCTCTCCTGATCCTTGCAATCTGCAAGGTCCTTTGGCAGTTCCGGGCATTGCTCTGAGCATCCTGAGCCAACTCAACATCAAAAGACCACTTGGGAGCTGAGTTACATGCGGGCGTGGCTAAGCCAAAAGGTCCACGGGCGGTCCTTGCAAGGGACTCTGGCAGAGTCCAGAGACGCACATTCTCAGCATGGAGGCATTGAACAGGCATGTGAACCATGTGGTTAGTCCATCATGACAGGTAGATCACCGGCCTTGGGGAAGATGGCCTGAAATGGCACTGACTAATGTGCCTGAGGCTCTGACCTGTGGATCTGGAGAGTGCTACCTCTGCACCCTGCCTCTGGGAATCAGTGTCCACTTGGCCTTCTGGGATGATTTGGTGGAGCCCCAGCTCACAGTGCAACATGTTAGAACCTGCTGAGTTTTGAGTCAGTGAAGGACAAGACAGTGACAAAAGCAAGGCTAACCCCCCTCTATAGAAACCACACATCGTACTGAGCATCTAGAGTTGGAACAATTGGTTCCAGGAGCTCGTTGGCTGCATCAGTGTCAAGCTAATGACTGGAAACATGACAGGAACTAAGGTCTCCTGCAGCAACCTCAGGTATCGGTCCAGACAAGGGAAGTGCGGCTTCAGAGAGGCCACTACTCTGATGTCCCTGACTTATCCAGGCCCACCCTCCTTAAATCTTAATGTTTCCCAGTGCTGGTCGCATCTTGTGGGCCCCATGCTTCACTCAGCTTTGCAACAGCTTATCCACATAGGGAGGGATGCCTAACTCGCTTGTGGTCCCTGGCAATTCATGTCTTGCTGAAGAATGAAAACAGGAGTTGTGTGTGTGGGGGGGGGGATAGGGGTGAATATGAACAAAATACATTGTAGGACATTCTCAAAGGATTACTTAAAATAGTAAAAAGAATGAATAAGGCAATGAACAGGGTGTCTAGTAGGTGAAATGGTTTTGGTGGACTAACCTTCCTTAGGGAAGAATGAAGATCTTGGAATGTGATTTTCTCTATGGTCTTGAGATGAACCCAAAGGACTGGGTTGTCTAAACAGATCTGGCTGGCAGCCTGCTCCTAAGGCAGTAGTCCTTCCTGTCCAAGCCTCGCAGGGCTGTCTTGACTACACCTCCAGCAATTTGAAGGCACCCACCTGGGGACACGGCATTTCTTTCCTGCTGATGCAGCTAGGAGTCAAAGCCCCTCCTCTGTTCCAAGAGACGAGGCTACAGCCTCTTCAAACCGTCAAAGCCCTGGGTCTTCTGAACTTGGCCTTACTGAGTCTTAGTGGCAAAATGTGGTGACAGAACTGTGGAGACCCTGAGCTCCTGGCAAGTAACTTTCAAAGTCCACACTTCTGGGCATCTGATCAGGTCTTCCTCAGTAGCGAAATAAACAACTTGAGAAAACTCCTATCAAAACCTACCAGCTTAAAAACAAAATTGGGCAAATCTGAAGGTACGGATTTCCTGAGCTCTTCAATTCTGCCTTTTTTCAGTTGGTCGGGGTCAGTGTGGGACAGCTAGAAAGGCCAGTGTGAAACAGGTGCAGTCTCAGGAAGTCCCAAGGTCTGTGGTCTTACAGAAAAGCCTCCCTGGGGAGTGCAGGATGGCAGGGTGGAAAACCATGGCCTGTCCCTAGCTGCTGAGAACTTTGGTTCCCATCCTGACTGCCAAGGCCAGCAACCTGTTCCATGGAGACGGCACTGCACAGGGAAGGGGAAAACAGACCACACCTCTGAGGTCACTTTCACTGGTGCTGAGGGCAGGGCCACCTTGCTGCACACACCTTGATGAGTTTTGCAGGCAGCAAAGTCCTCTGAGGACTTTGTGGTAAAGCTGGAAGAGAAACATTCCTTTTGGTGGAGAAACAACCAGCTGGGTGAAATTCTATTCGCTCTGGGTTGGGCATGGAGCTCAGCTGTACAGCATGTCCTCAGCAGATGAGAGACGCTGGGTTCTAACCCCCTCACCCCTGTACCACAAAACCTCCAAACCCAAACCCAAGAAGTTAGACCAACTTGTCAGCAGCATGCTCACTACGAGCAGGGACTCTTAGCGTGAAGCAATCTTTGTGACATCACCTGGGAGCTTGTGAGATACACACTTTTGGCCGTTGAGTAAAGCTGTTTGCCACCAAGCTTGATGACCTGAGTTGAACCACCGGGACTCACACTGTAGGAGAACCAATATCCTCAAATTGTCTTCTGACCTCGACACAAGCAACCTGTCACCTTCTCACCCGACCCCATGCCAGGCCAACAACTGATGTATTAAAAACAGAAAAGGAAAAGAAACACAAACCTCACGCTCCCCAGAACGTTGAATGGTAACCCCCACCTCCCCCGCTCTGCCCTGAGAGACTCCGGGGGGTACTGGTACTCATCCAAGCTTGAGATGCATCAGAACATTCAAGACATGGCCTGCTCCTGACCAGCTGCACCGTCCAGCCTGAGCCAGGGTGCTTCCACGTTCCAGCCCTTCATCCCCATCAAGTCACCTGCCGTACACAGAGACGGCAGGCAGGCAGAGAAAAGGGAGTCACCTCCACGGACAGAGGCCCTACAGTTCTGTTGAAATTTTAGGAAAAGATCATCAAATGACTTTATTGTAAAATGTCTTATTTATTAGCAGTTGTTCCTCAAAAACACAAACACAAGAACTGAGCACCACATCCAGAGTGACTTGTCCCTGTGGACAGGGAGGTGCCAGGACAGAGGCTGTGGGCTTTCCTTGTACCCCGAGTCTTGGCTTCCTCACTCACTCCAGGGCTCCAATGCTACCTCTAACAAGAGAAAGGAAACTGCTAAATCCCAAACACAGAAAGGTCACAACCACTTTAAGGCTACCGATGCTAACTGCTGCACATTGCAGCCTGTAACTCTACCAACAACATCAAAGCCACCGTCAAACAGCTGCTCCCACTGACCCTTGCTGTCCTAACCCGCTGGCCTCCAGCCTGCCTCCTGCACACCGCAGAGCACAGGTGCTAACACCCACATGCAGGGTCTGTGTTCAAGTATAAAGGTTTGTTCAGGACAGCCCAGGTCATCACTGTAGTGCTTAAACCTCTGTAGTGTCTACTGGGGTCACACCCTTGACAGACTAGTCAAAGGGCAGTACAATGCGTGAGCAAGTATGGACAACTGTCCCACCGCCACACTTGCTCTCCATCCATATGGACATCACCCCAGTCAAGGCCAGATTCTTGACATCAGTAGTGGCATGGTCGACTAAACTTATATTCATATGAAACAGGAATCCATTTCTTCATTAAACGGAGCTTTCCAAAGGTATCAGGCATATTCTATAAAAAAAAAAAAATAATCGTGTCAAAATCCTATTTTTGATAAGGGCCTATATTCATTAACTATATGTTTCTTAAAAATTAACAATGAAATGAAAGAGATTTAAAATAAATGTTTTACAGTCCATGATGGATCAAGGACCTTTCCCAAGGGGCACAAGAAGACAGCCCCACTTGCAGTGCCTTGCAGCAGCCAGTGCTCTTGCGACCTTCCATCACCCATGTTCAAAGGCCTTGGTCAACTGCCTCCTACCCAAGTTCCTAGTAACAGCGTCTTAATGACTCCCAGGAGAACACTAGCAGCAGAGTACTCCCCAGGGGTGTGAAACGGCAGGCTGCTCGTACAGTGGCTCCCCGAACCTGCCACAGCATTCACCTCCAGCTAATTTTAAGTTAGATTAAACCTCAAACCTGAGACAAAGGGAAGAGACATGACTTCTAATCCCAGCTTGCCCGTTTCTAGCCATTTCACACATGGGTCAGCTAGAGATAAAGATGTTGTACAAACCTTAGGAAGCGTCTTGGGATGGCACTGGAGGGTCCTGGCTCTCAGGTTCTGGAGGGGGAGCTGGCACAGCTTCTTTCTTCTGGGCGGCCAGGAACTCATGGATTGCTCGCTCTATCTGTGGCCTGAAGATGTGGTTTAGTTTGGGGTCCACCACCTGAGAGATGATCCTGTCCACTCCTGCTTCCAACATGCCTGACCTGTGGAGACAAACCACTGTTATTTAGTTCTTGAGAGTTCTCCTTTGCACCAAAAAGATCCAAGTGCCATCTGAGAGGCCAGCAGCAAATGCCCATTTTCCCCAGAGTTTAGGCTGCTGGTCTTTCATTTGAAGGGATTCCCAGCTGCCTGCTACCTACCATTTCTAACGCAGCCTCAACTTTGTACAAAACAGCCAAACAAAGCTGAGCAGCTGCAAAGGCCAACACACGTGACAAAGAACAAGAAAGAGCCTGGCCACAGGTGCAGAGTGACAACTGCAGCCATAGCGTTAAAGGCAGCAAGCCTTTGTTCTGCCTCTGTTTTCTTCAGCACTTACACTTAGCAGCCAGAAGAGCAGCAACTCAAACCTCCAACACAAACCAGGCGACAGATGTTTGTGAGGACTGGTGAGACACATAACAACTCTGGCTCTCAATAAACGGTAGCTACTGGTCCCTATTTTCTTAGACCTCTGAGCCAGCAAAGCTCACCTTGAGAAAGGAAGCAAGATTGCACAGACCAGGAAAGACAGCGTGGGTGGCATTAGATGCCGCACTCCCCTAAGGCACAGGGAGCTTTACGTGGGTGGTCATTTTCTGTACTTACAAGATTCCAACCACAGTGGCCACAAGACACCCAGGAAGTGCTAGATTATCCACAAAAACCCTTTCTATTTTTAAAAACTTTTAAATTTCAAAATCACTGTATAGTCAAAAGTTGCAAGGAAATATACAAGGAGCCTCATGCACCCTACCCTACCTAACACACTATAGTGTCAAAACTAGGAAGATGGTACAATCCAGACTGTGGCGTGTGACCTGTATTCACAGTGTGACCTGCATTCACATAGCCTTGTTGTGTAGCTGTAACAAAACAACTGAGGCTGGGAAACGCAGAAAGAGGTATACTTGGCTCATGACGCTAATAACTAGACAGTCCAAACAGCACAGTGCCAGCCAGAGGGTGCTGAAGGCCCCTATCTGAAGTTCAACTCAATGGTGAGCATGCACATGCCAAGTGGGGCTGCCTAGTGAGAAAATGGCTGAACTCACCCTTTCTTTCTTTCTTTCTTTCTTTCTTTCTTTCTTTCTTTCTTTCTTTCTTTCTTTCCCTTCCTTCCTTCTTTCCTTCCTTCCCTCCTTCCTTCTTTCCTTCCTTCCTTCCTTCTTCTCTTTCCTTTCTTTCTCTTTCTTCTCTTTCCTTCCTTCCTTCTTTTTCTGTCTCTGAAGGTCTCACTGTGCAGCTGAGGATGGTCTGGAATTCACTACATATCCATGCCTGCCTGGTTCTCCTAATCTTCCTACCTCAGCCTCCCAAGCGCTAGGATGACAGGAGCGTAGCGTCACATTTGGCTGACATAACAAGTGATTCTCAAAGAACTAACACAGTGTCACGGGGGAGACGGCCCCATGGCTGCAACACCTTCTGCCACCTCCCTCTACAATGCCTCACTGGGGTCAGCGTCTACCATACGGGCCCCTAGGGGCCATAGCATGACTTTACTACTTGAGTTGCTTAGGGTATGCGCCAGCACAACTAAGACCCTGGGCAGCATCAGGAGAGGCCCTGCGCTTCGACTCTCCAAGGCCAGCTCCCTCCACATCCTTGGCAGTCACCACTGGCCAGCATCTCTCCACTGTTAGCAAATGCAGTCAGACCTCAGCCTGCCAAGATTTGCTTTTCTCACACAGTTCCCTCATGGCTCTACGTTTAGAGGCCCACTCCATGAACTTTTGTTCAACAATTTAGTGGAGTATCCAGTGCTGAGCATGAGCCCTTGTGCTAAAAGCTAAAATGGATCTGAACAGATCAGAACCTGCTCTAGCAAAGGTTCAGTTTGTTTCTGTAAGAACAATGTCTTACAAGACATCTTCCTGCAAACCGTCACCACACTTCTGCAATCATGGTCACAGGACACACAGAACTCACTTTCTACACCCAAATGCTGGCATCTTGGTATAAAACTCACTCTCACATTCAGATTACACTGAAGCTCCATAGAACGGGGAACAAGTCTCAGAATCCGGAAGACCTTCCAGAGCTGCCACTGATGCACACATCTAGGAGGCACCCAGAACCGAGCAGCAGGCACTCCAGGGCTCTGCTCCCGTTCCCCCTTGATGCACAAGACAGCAGATGGCTACAAAGCACCACCCACCAGGACCCCCAAGAACTGCTGTCAGCCTGTGTGGCATCATGCTGGGACCACTTACTGAACCACACTCTGCCTCAGCCCATTTCGCAACTGGTTCTTGTTCATTGCAGGATTCCATTCCTGTTTGTCCAGATGTGTTGACACAAAATTATCCACCTTCTGCCTCAGGTTCTGGTAAGCTGGCTAAGACATTCAGAAGAAGAGACCATGTTAGTGTATGTGACAATGTTGGAGCAGTGAGCCATTTAGAACACTGCTTTTCTTTCTTTTTTTTTTTTTGAGACAGGGTTTCTGTGTGGACCCTGGCTGTCTTGGAACTTGATCTGTAATCCAGGCTGACCTTGAACTAACAGAGATCTTCCTGCCTCTGCCTTCCAATTGCTGGGACAAAAGGCAGCATTTCAAAGAAACACATTTTCTCATTTAGACTACTTCCACCTGACCTCAGAACTCACTCTGTGGTACAGCAGCTATGAATCAACAGTCAGCTGGGTGCCTGCCTTGCGGTGGCCAGACAGAGTGTAGGGCATTACCTATATAAATCAATCTATTTTTAAAGAAACTCCAGAAGGGAGAGCTTATTAGCATTATCTTCGTCTAGACATCAGACTTTCAAGCTCAGAGGAATAAGCAAAGGGTCCCTCTTGTTGTGGATATAAACATGTTTTTGTTTTAATCCCAGGCGTGGGATGTGGGACTGATTCAGATGGTCCACAGCAGCAAACTATTTGCCTTGTGCGAGCTCTGAGAGGAGATCTTTGCCAGCTGCAGAGTTTAAATCAGAGGACTCTAGAGAGAGAATATGCCAGAGCCCAGAGAGTGTGCAGAAAGAACAAGGGGGCTGATGCTGCTTCTTCCTGCCTGTGGCTCCTGGTTGCTGTTGTTGCAGTGAGACAAGAAGCTGGAGATGTCCTGAAATGAGGATTGGACTGGCTCCAAGGAACCCTACGATCCTAACCAGCAGGAAACAGCTAAGAGAACTGTGCTCCTGTCCCACTAACCCTTTCGCTCTCCTACCTAGTGTTGGGGTATTACAAGGAATTGAGATGGAAAAGGAGAAAGAGATATAAAAAACATAAATAAAATAGTTTTTTAAAGTACGCCAACCCCCTCTGGTTGCAACGTGACTGAGGACAGGTACAGGCTGTTTCTGCGAAGGAACTGGGTTCTAGGACAAGCTCTGATTTTTTTTTTTTCATCCTGACTTCTGAGTTTCAATAATTTCCATCCCTCAAATGCAAACATTCCTACCCGCTTGACTCACAGTGAGTGTTTACAGCAACACACCAAGGAAAGCCCCTCCAAATGAAAGGGCCACCCAAACCTCATCACCTGTCACTACAGCTAAAGCCAAGGAAGCTCTGGGAAGAGTTTCCTTGCAAAGCTGTGAGCCTCAAGGGAGCCTGAGGTTCTTACTCTCAGTGCTCCCACCTGCTTGAGAACGAGACTAGGAAATTACCCAGTGAGTGCAAGAAATGAATGTTCTGCCCCCAGCCTCCTCTCCTACTGGGGGCAGATAATACCTCCTTCGCCCTACCAATGCTGAGCGCCGAGTCCGGCAGGACTGACTGAACTGAGGCTGTGTTGTCAGGCATGGCACTGACCTCACAAAATGAGAATATGTAGCAGAAAGGATGGCCTACCCGTGCAGCTTGTTGCCTAAAATGTGTGTATGGAGGGCAGACCTAAGCCCACATCAAAGCAGTAAGGCAGGCCCAGGCAGCCTGCAGCTGACAACCAAGCCCCCCTCCCCTCCCGTTTTGAGGCCTATCTGGCTCAGCTGGCTTGGGTGACCTACAGCCCTAACAGCATGAGGAGCAACCACTACCCTGGGGAGCCCTCCTAGTCAGCAAAGGGACTCCTAACTCCACAACCCTAATCTTGGCAATAGAGCTTGTAATGGGAAAAGGAAACGTTCTGCCTACAACTTTTCTAAGTAAGGTGAACTAGCGTTTTTACTGAGGAGACTAGCCTTCGGCACTGTATCTAACATTAGCTTTACCTCCCTCTAAATTAGTTACAGGGTACCAAATAAGGGTGCTGATTCTACAGCTTATCCCAATTTGACCTCATACAAGTCTGCAAATCCTTCAGCTGGAAAAAGGTAAGAACTATTAACGTGTCATCCAATCCATTCCGTGCTTAAAATCACCTCTCCTGGGGGGAGGGATGGTAAACCTCAGAGAAACGGTGGAGTTTCTAATGCACTCTGCTTTTCCCGATCGATGAAAAAAACACAAGTTTCTTTGGTCTGGAAGGGGGTTATATGCATGTAGTCATAAGTTCCGAAAAGCGGCTGGACTAAAAATAAATCACAGCTGGAAGGGAAGGGCTAGAGTGGCGCTCAGGTGTGCCCTGCTCAGAAGGAGCTGGTACTGCCCTACGGGGCGCGTCCCTGCGGAGGCTCCCGAGGTACCGTTGGTTTTGCTCCCGGCTCTGGCACATCAAAGCAGCGGGGTGGGCAGACCCCAGGGACCCCCGCCGCCCGGGTACCTTGGTGTCCACGTCGGCCAGGCAGTCCCGGCGAAAGCTGTCAAACAGGCCACGGCTCTTGAGTTGTTCCACTATGAGGGCGATGAGCTGCGGGTCTCCCGGGGGCAGCGAAGCAGGGTTGACTGGGCCGCCTGCCCCACTCGAGCCCGCCGCCGGGCCCGTAGCCTGGGCCCCAGCGCCTGCTCCCGCACCGTCCGCCATGGCCGCGCCCCGCGCCCGCGCCGGGCCCCGCGCTCGGCTGCTCCTCCGGGAGCCGCGGGCCGCGCTGCGCAGACACGGAGGCCCCCACGGAGGCGGCGGCGACGGAGGCGGCAGGGTGGGAGGCGGCGGGGCACTCGGCGCTCCACACTCTCTGCGCTGCTGGCGCTCGTCTAATGGCGTCACCGATGGCCTTTGCATTGTGGGACGGTTGGTTTCCTGGAGCCATCGCCCAAGTTCTTATAGACTGGGTCTGGCCGTTGGAAACTACAACTCCCGGCAGGCTATTGGCTCGCTCTCGTTAGTTTGCGGGACTACATGGGAATTGTAGGCTCGAGCCCAGTGGCTTGAACGTAGTCTGCCACCGAAGCCCTCCTAAATCAGACCTCCCTTTCAGTGCGGGACAGTTGCCTACAGAGCTGATTGAAAGATTACGAGTCCATACTTTAAAGTGATTCAGTAGCTCTGTTTCTATGCCTGGCAGCCCAGCAGCCTGTGCTTTTGACATGTGCTCCACTCCCACGACCTCGAACATTATGATCTGGGAAATTTGGTTAACAATGGGTTAATCATATTGTTTAACAAAATTAATTTTGCGTTTATTTTGTGTGGCAGGAAGGAGCGGTGGAGCGTGATACAGCGCTTGTGACAACCTATAGCACCCTCGTCTGTCTCTCCTGTAATGTAGGTGGTAAGACCGAATTCGCATCCTTAAGTTCAGGGGCAAGTTCCTTTACCCGCTGAGCTATGTAGCCCACCTTCTAGTCTATTCAAAAACTTGTACCCATCTGCCTTGATTTTTAATAGCAGTGCAGATTCATTTTATAAATTAATAAAAATAACAAAAATAAAATGAAAATAAAAGTTGCGTTGTGGATTTTTTTCCTTAATATTAAATGTTGTCAGCTTTACTAATGGTAGAGCTAGTAAGTCGAATGTGCTAGGTGTAATAATGCTGCACTCTTTAAACACGTTCACAGCTATCTGAAAACAGACACTACTGTTTCTTTCTGCAGAAGCAGAAATGGAAGCACAGAAGTAACAATTACCTTGGTCATAAACCTAGATGCAGGAGAGTAGGATTTGAACTCGGGCTTCCTGTGTTCCAGCATTTAACCTAAAATAACCACAGTCATGAGAGCTAGCTATCATTTTACAAGTAAAATACTACCCTGGCCTTTACAGTCTGCACTGAATTCCTCACTGTTGCCATTATAGAAATAAGTTTGGAATTGCAAAGTGTGACCATGCTCCAGCTGAAGTGTCTGGACAGGGCAAACTTTACTCTTAATCAACAGTGTTTGCTGGAGTGGGAAGGGGCAGGGGAGTGAACACGGACAGGAAATATAAGTATTTAGGCACCTGGTTCTGGGTTGCCTAGCAATCTATGATGTCATCATGTGTCTTTGACCAGTGGCCACACCTGGCAGGTGTTGTTACTTTGCTCCTTAAAAGGATCAACCCACTACTTTATCTCTCTCTTGCTCTCTATTGCCCTCTTGCCCTCTCCCCTTTCTCTGTTAGGGTGCCGCCTTTCTTCTCTCTCTTCATCTCCATCTAATAAACCTCTTTCATATAAGATCTGTTGTGTGCCTCATATTGTCTCAATTGGTCCTAACAGGAAGTGCATTTGGTTTTTACTCTAAGGAAAGTGATGGCTGTGTCTTTTCCATTGGCTAGGGTCCAACAACACAATGTTATTCCGTTGCTTAGTCTGAAAAGAATTTGTGCATAAGAATAGAGGAGGAAGGGGAAAGAGGTCAATGCACCAAGGGATAAAGGCCATCAACTTTCTTTGTGTAAATAAAGGTTTTCCTGGGTGGAAAGGATTCTAACATCTGCAAGTCTAAGAAGGTGAGGGAGACAGAAAGATCTTATTCTTTCTTCTAAACACAACTTTTACATATTTTATAGGAAAGATCGCATTTGATATTTCTAACAGGTCTCTGTCCTCCTTTCCTCTTATTCCTTGGCTGATTATCAACTCAACTTCCCCAGCTCTTCCTCATCTGATGTACTTAGTCCTCATCGCACATGAACACTGAAAAGGATGTGAGTAAATTTTACAATACCCTTGGCTCCTGGAAAGATGCAGAGTAGGCAGTGAGCCAAGGTGCGCTCACCCAGCATTTACTATGAGAGCTTAAATTAGACCACAAAACAAGTGGCCACTTTTAGTTCTTAACTCCCCTAACATCAGCCCAGCCAGTCTCAAAGGTTAGACTAATCACATTCTCTCATAATAAATTCCAACCCTTTGGGGTATCTTAAGTCTAAATCTACTATTGACCCATGCTGACCTCTCACATTTAGTTCTAAGCAAGTCCCATTAGGGATAACCCAATCCTGCCCCTTAATTTTAGGCACACTACATCTTATTCATTCCTCACAAAAACTTTATGGCCCCAGGCGTAATTTGGTTTATTGTTGAGCCAGACTCTTATAGTAATTGTTGTAACTGGAAGTAAATAATTCATAGGTTAATTGGCCATCCTACCCCCTGAACTCCACCCAAAGTGTAAGCTTCGGAGTAGAAACCACAGCTCAGCACAACACTTGGTCAAGAGTCTCTGTCTGTGTCCTGGTGGTTGAAGAGTGTAACCATCCTGGCAGGAATGAAGATATTATAAAGAGACTTGTGCCCTGCACTTGGACTATCAGAACAGTGAACCAATGGTTCCCCGGGGGCTCTCCAAAGAAGCTCATGCTTGCAGAGAGAGTGAACTGAAGTCTGGGACCTGCCAGAGGGAAAGCTTGTCTCCTAGGAGGAGATGCCAGACCATCCTGACCACATTAAGAACCAACTTGCAAGAGACACTAAATACTGCCCAGCTTGACCAGCTTGATCATGCATACCTCTTGCTCTCTCTCTAAACCTACATTTCATGTTAGGTCTCTGGAAGGTTTCTTGGTGCAGTCTTTCCAACATGATCACATTGACTAACTCTTTCTCTGCTTTCCAACATGTCTCATTGGTTGGCCATTTGCAGGTGAGTAGGTGGGTGGGCCTGGCTTGTTAGGGTTGCCAGGGCCCAGGCTCTGACTCTAATAACTCCAGTAACTGTTTGAGCAGACTGTATGTGGATAGGAACATGTTTATTCACTATCTTCATTGCTCCGAAGAGACACTATGACCACAGCGACTCTTAAATGGGGCTGGTTTACAGTTCAAAGCTTTAGTCCCTTATTGTCATGGTAGGAAGCTTGGTGGCATGCAGGCAAACATGGTGCTGGAGAAGGGGCTGAGAGTTCTACATCTGGATCTGCAAGCAGCAGAAACATTGAGCCACTAGGCCTTGCTTGAGTTATCTGAGACCTCAAATCCTGCCCCCAGTGACACACTTCCTCAAACAAAGCCACAACTATTCCAAAAAGGCACGCCTCCTAAGAGCCTATGAGCCTATGGGGTCCGTTTTCTTTCAAACCACCACCATCACCATCTTTAAAAAGTTCCAGTATAGCAGGAAATGCTGGGACACTCTGCCATGACCTAGTAGGAAAGTGATGCTGGACAGAGGTTCACAGTGCCGTATCTCACCCTGTGTGTTAGCTCTTGGAATTCTGGGCCATGATGGGGTGCAGCTCCCAATGCCCTGTATGCTTGCCTTTGTAACTTCTATAAACCGGATGTGTTGAGGATTGAGACTAAGAATGAAGGCGATTAAAATTATGGGAGGTCTAATGCTAATCCAAGCCTCTGGCACTCCTCTGCTACCATATGACATGTAGTGTGCAGTGATGATCATCAGGGGGCACCATTGCTGTATTTATAGCCCAATGCTTTTGGATTAGGACAGTAGTTTTAACTTTGATCTAAGTAGTAATCTAATTTTTGGTGTCCTTTAGATAGCTGCTGTTGAGTCTTAGTATTAAAACTTATCAGACCTAGATGTGGTCTTGGTATAATGCAGACCTGTCATGGGGAAAGCCCTGGGTCAGATCTTCAGCACTGAAAAAAACAAAATCGCTTTTCTGAACAGTTGCCCTAAACTCAGTACATTTACACGTTAGAATCTGGATATTTACATAAAAGCCTGGGATGAGGTAGAACCCATACAAGCCTAAATCTAGACCTTGCAGAAACTGGAAATGGGATTGGTGAATTTTTCCCACTGGCGGCTCCCATCATCATGTGGATGACAGGTCTTTGGGAAAGCAACAGGGCCAGTTCTCTAGGATGGTCGAGAGGCTTAGCAGTCCTTGAAATCCCTTTCAGCAACATTCCGGACCCTTAGCAAATGTTTAATAAATAACATGGACTTTACACTGTCGTGGACTCACACTAGGGTTAGGACTTGGGTCAGGGGGCTCTTGGATTGACATTACCTTCTCCACTAGCCTCAAATTCCACTAAGCCAGGACTGCCCTAGCACCCACAAAGCCTGGCTGGCAGAAGCTCACAGTAAACGGGATGGAGGAACAGAAAGAATGAGTGAATGGATGGGAAATTTGCTCTTTTAAATAAAAGATTTCAAAAGAGTTTGTGTGCAGGGTTTGGCTAATGCCCTGGGACAAATGTCAGTATTCGGAGGGGGTGGGTGCAGTCCAAAGATTTGTCTGTCAGATATCTCTGAACTGGACTAAGAGGCTGACGGGAAGAAGGCCCAAAGGTGAGAAGAGGGGTTATCTCAGTAAGACTTTTCCTTCTCCCAGCATGAGATTCCTAAGGAAATTCCCATTTCTTTGGGGTTCATTTTTCAGTAGTCTGATAGTCAGACTGTGTGGGACACAAGTGTCTCTAGGGTATTTTTATTTCTGGCAGGAACACAGAAGTCATCCTTTAACAGCGAAGGCAAGAAACCACGCTCCTGTTAGGGCAGGAAAATATTAACTGTCTCCATGTAAGCATGGCATGTCTGCAGCTGGTCACCACACACACACAAACACACACGCGCGCGCGCGCGCGCAAGCCAGAGGTTTAGCTTTCTCGTGGAGAGTCTAGAGGCAAACAGTCCTCCAGCTCTTCTCTGGTCTCTGTCATCCAAGATGGCTGCCTGAGTGTCCTGGCCCAGGGAGGCTGCAGGGCAAGCTGGGAAATGTAGTCTTAAAGACTTTTTAGCAATGAGTTCATATTGTTGGGACAAATTAGAAAATTCACATGGGGAGGAAATGAGTGGTCTCACCCGTGGACTTCATTTATCTCCAAAGTTACAAGGGACCTTTATGGAAACTTTGGCTTTTAGTCTTTTTATCATTGGACAAGATGTGTCATTCTTGGCTCTCCGTCATTTAAAAAGGGTCAACATTAGAATTTGAGGCAACGCTGTGGGACCAGAAGGGCCCTGTGAGTGGGAAGCCCCTCAAAGGGCAAACAGATTCTTACTTAGAGTGCCTCATCCCCCCTTCCAGCCCACACCCTCCTTCCCCCTAGTGTGTCTTCCCTTGTGTTACTGTAACAAAATACCTTAC
Source organism: Meriones unguiculatus (assembly GCF_030254825.1). Classification (NCBI taxonomy): domain Eukaryota; kingdom Metazoa; phylum Chordata; class Mammalia; order Rodentia; family Muridae; genus Meriones; species Meriones unguiculatus. Next base: position 37,988,196 of record NC_083359.1, read on the forward strand.
ACCAGGTAAGTTATAAAGACTAGAGTGTGTCTTAGCTCACTGTTCTGCCTCAAAAGCCTATAGATCCTCCACATCCCAACCCCCACTGCTCCTCAGGCAGCCAGCTGCAATCAGTGGGTTTTGCAGATGTAACCTAGAGCCCCTGAGCAAAATGTCTTTTTCTGTAGGAGCCCATGTGTGATGAGGGTGCCTACGAGAGGAGCAAGACTGCCTGAGTGGGCCCTGGAGGCTGGGCTCAGCTCTGGCTCGGATTGCTCCTGTCCTCATGAGAAGTTCTTGCTGGGACCTCCATTGCAGAGCTGTTTCTGCCATGTGGAGTTTGAGCTTACTGCTCTGTGACTACCTTGGAGCAGGTGTTTTTTCTTGGCTTGTAGATAACAGTTACCCAGCCCAGTGCCTGAACAGGAATAAAACCCAGCTTTTGTCTCCATTACAGCGGCTTTTCCTGCCAGTTCCCCTTGCCAGGTGGCCTTAGACTGCAAATTCCATGCGGTACACACGCCACCCCAGACCCTGCCTATCAGCTAGTCCCGGCTTGCTGGTCGACCCGAGGCAGCATGCACCGCTCACCCTAAGGCAGGTCTGCTCAGCTGTTTCTGGCCAGCTGATGTGTATTGCTTATAGGGAAGAACCTTTGATTGCTGGAAGGATTGTGCATGGATTGGCAGTTCCCCCTCCCCTCTTGCCTCCTGCAGCCGCAAGCACCTTCTAATTATGCTTGTCTATGCAGCGCTCTTAGTTACAAGCGATGGTGCACAGTGGTTAATCAGCCTGAGCCTCTTCATTAAGGACAACCTTGAAACGAGCCCTTGGCTACCCCTGACCGTACCGTCGGAACAGGGTAGAGCTCCTGTATGGTTTTCAGCCACCAAGCTTCTGTCCACCTGTGTGGTTGGTTGGTTTTACTACAGCTGCATTGTTCAACCCAACCTGATTGCCATTTGTTTTCCACTGAAATTGCCATTTCAACTTAACTGCCTGGTTTTTCAACACCCTTCCAATGCTGGAGGGATTCTCCGCTCTTAGAGAGGTAGAGCCTTCCACTTCTACAGAGTGTGGAAATGCCGGATGCCCACTTTCCCAGCCTCCTTTGCAGTTCTAGTGTGTGGCAGGGGCCAGCGCCGTGGCTGCAGGGGTTAAGAGCAGCGCAGAGACATTGCTGGTGTGGATCTGTGAAGCGATTCTGCTGTGGTTCTGGTTCATTGCTCTTCCTAGTTAGCCACCCTCCCCGTCAATTCTGTGAGCCTCTGTGTGCGCTCAGTAAATTCCCTTTCACCTTGAGGCACCTGCAGTCCATTTACATTGATGATGTGGCCAAGAGCCTTAGATAGCTGCATTAACTGGAGGCTGACGGAGGCCGCAGTGAAGCAGGGGAGGAGGGAAGGGACTGTCAACCTGTGATGACCCCCCTGCCCTTCAGGGACTCTTCTCCAGGGGCAGCCCTCGCATATTTAACCCTGAGCAAGACCAGAAGTCTGCTCAGCCTGTGCATACGTGGACTTCACTTTTTTTTTTTTTTTTTTTTTTTTGTAAAATTGGCAAATAATAGGAACCATAAAACAAAGCTACAACACAAATCTACCACATTATTACCCCAGCTTCCATTATCCAAGACCCCTGGAGAACACCAGAAATTACAGCTAGTCCTGGGCCATATATATGCCTGAGGCATTTCGTCCTTAGAGATTGCAGCACCCTCACAAGGCAGTCTCTCTCCTTGCTGAGTGCTTTACAGCTTCTCTTTGGCATATCTGAATTGCCAGATCCTTACCCTTAAGCCTTGGTTAGGTAAAGGTCGCTGGAACACAGACACTGAGAGCACACTGTGGATCTGATAACAGATAGCTGCTAAGAGGGTGGGCCGTGCTACTACCTGGATACGTTGGATTGACGGAAGAGTCTTTTTCCAGCTGACATGGAATGGCCATTTCAGGGTTTCGTCACACTGCTCAGAACCTGGGTCATCTATTTCTGCCATTTTGCATTTAAGGTTTTGGGACTGTACCTGACTGATGCCCACTGAAATTGTGGGTAAAGGGGGACTATAGTGCATGTGTTAACTTGTGGGGGTATAACCGACTGGAAAAAATCATGGTTGGCATGACAACTCTTGCTTGAACAAAACCTAATATTTTCCTGCCATTTCCCTCCTTGAGGGTCACAGAGAAGTCCTCAGAGTTCAGGTCCGCCTGTGGTTCTGCTCAAGACCGGAGGCTCCAGCTTGAAGCTTTGATAAGGCTGAGGAGAAACCGAGACGCGTCAAGGTGGGAAAGAGACTGGTTTCACTTGGCTCACAATCTGCGGAGGAAGGCCTGTGCTGGATCACACTGGAGTCCGGGATTAGTCTTTTCATGCTGCAGTCAACCTGCTCCCTGGCGGTGGGGACAAACTCTAATTCAAGCTCGCAAACTGAACTGAAAACAAGACAACTACGCCTAGACAATGACTCCACCCCAACATGCACACACACACACACACACACACACACACACACACACACACACGTTCTACAGTGGAGCCCTCAATCACTCCTGGGAAAGATACCCCTGCCCCAAGGTCTCCTTCTCCTTTGCTTTCTCTGCCATCCTAACTGGGGAACAGGGTAAAACTGCTGAATTGATCTTTTAAATTAACACAGATCCCGAGCAAGGAAAATTGGAAGCCCAGAACTTTTCTCATCTAAGTGGCTGCCAATGCCCCAGCCCCCTCAGAGGCACTCCCTTGTTCTCGCCTGCTTTGCCCCAGATTCATGGGCTGTTTTCAGAATCGTTGGCAATTTTCTCGGCACTGTCCTGACAACTCTTGGCAATGAACAGGTACTTACTGAATCTTGTGACAGAGAAATCTGGGAGAGGGGGCTGCTTCCTGAGGGCTGGAATACCACTGGCATGACAATGGGATCCATGAGGTGGAGGAGGGGGGAAGAGGAGAGAGAGAGAGGAGAGAGAGAGAGAGAGAGAGAGAGAGAGAGAGAGCACTCTGGATTTAGATCAAACTTCCAGTGTACTCAAGCCTGACTTCAAAATGCTGAGTGGGCACATGACCACACAGCAGTGCTCTGGCCCCTCAGCCGAGTCTGAGGCACTGGCACTCAGGGCTGCAGGTTTGGAATTGGAGAGAGAAAGTGGCTCCTAGCTGGGGCAGACCCTAGGAGGTCATCCCACTGTCTGGCCTTCTGTCTTCACCGATTTGTAACCCAGAAGCTGTTCTCCCTAAAGGTCCTGAGTTCAATTCCCAGCAACCACATGGTGGCTCACCACCATCTTTAATGTGATCTGGTACCCTCTTCTGGAATGCAGGTATACATTCAGGCAGAGCTCTGTATACAAACAAACAAATATTTTAAAAAAGATCTAGCAATAGTAGGACTTGAAAAATAAATAATGTGGGTCATATACTAATAGTTCTCAACACAAAGTGTAATTCTCTATTTTGGAATTTACATGTCTGTGAATTCTTGAGTCTAAAAGCACAGAATAAACACTAATGTTGAATCACAGAGAAAAGACCAGAATGTATGCTACGGTGTGGATGTAGTCAGATGTGGTTTAATAAGGCAGTCTGATAGTTATAAACACCCAGAATGCTTGTGGAACACAAGCGTTTCCGTTATTAACCATCCTTGCCACATTATTGCATCCGGAGGCTGGTGTGAGCAAGTCTGCAGTCTGGCTAGTTCTAAGGTGTGCGGAGGAATCCTGATGGTTACGAACTTGGTCCACTGTTTTTTGTGAACACGAAGATGAGGACAGATGACCTTACTAACTGTGTGCTCTGTCAGGCAAGGCGGCAGGTGGTCACTTAAGGGTCCTTTACCTGGAGGTGAAGCTGGCTCTTCCGGTGCTGGTGACCCCCTCACAGCGCTGGCGTGCACACACTGTCCCTGGCTTGTGTAGCTCATTTCTATTCAGGGTTTGACCCTGGCACTAGATTTCTGTGGCCATTAGCCTGGCAGAGTTTGAAAAGTGCCACTCACCTTTTACGCTTGAGGAAGCCAAGCGTGCCCCTGTCTTGTGTGAGGCGGGCATAAAGAGGAGGTCTCTCTTCAGATTAGAAAGCAGAGAATTTATGATTGAGGAAAGAACCCTATTACTGTCTGCCGTCCGATGCCGTACCATTTCATTTTAAGCCACTTCCTTCCCAGAGCACAACCCAACCCCCTCCCCTCCTGCTCCTCTCTCCTCCCCACCTCCATCACCATTCCTTGCCTCCTTCCTCCTTCTCTTACCCACTTTCTCCCCTCCCTCCCTGTCCTAGCACTGCCTATCTCTTTCTCCTCTATATCCTGAGGCTTCTCCTTCCTCCCACTTCTCGTTCCATTTTTCTTCCTTCTCCCCCTCTCCCTCCCCTTCTTCTTCTTTTCCATTTTCCTCTTCCTCCACTCCATTCCTCTCCTCTCCTCCCCTTGTTTCCTTCCTCATCCCTCCTCTTGCTTCTCTTCCCTTTCAAAATTGCCCCATACTAGTTGGCTTTTGGTCTGGAATGTAATAGTAATGGAGGAACTTAATTTTAGGACTTTAGATCAACATGGGCCATGGATATGACCTACAGGTGTGGTGCTTTTCTCCAGAAAATGGGAACAAGTCAAAGTCACACATACTTGAACATTGTGCTTATTTTTCTTGGCCTTCTGGGTTACAAGAAGAATGAAAGAGAAAGGAGTGGAACACTGTCCTTTTTGGCAAGCTCTCTTCCTAATGGGAGCTTCTTCTTAGAGCGACGGCCCCTCCCCAGGCTCTGGAGACAGACCTCAATGAGTAACTGGGTGTAGCTAAGGGCATGGCCTGAGTCCTGACTGAGACTGGGCAGAGCATGGGCTAGAGGAAGCCTATTTATTTATTTATTTACTTACTTACTTACTTATTTTTGTTTTTTGAGATAGGGTTTCTCTGTGTAAACAGCCTTGGTTGTCCTGGAATTGTATTTGCAGACCAGGCAGGCCCAGAACTCACGAAAATCTGCCTGCCTCTGCCTCCCGAGTGCTGGGATTAAAGGCGTGTACCACCACTGCCCAGCTTCGAAGAAGCCTCTTTAGACAAGGAGAATGGGTGCAATGTGGGGAGACAATGAAGGTCTAAGTGAATTTTTATTATTGACATGAGCACAGCCATGTCAAGGACCCCAATGCCTCAGACCTACAAGGCCTTTCCCTAGCCAGGCTCATTGACACATGGTTGACTAATTTCAACGTGTGCCGAACCTATCAACTGCAGCTTCCTCTCTGAAGATGGCTGCATCCTGAGAATTCTTCCCTACACTGACCTCCCACATGTATGAGCTAACCTGCCTCTTCCTTGTTCTCACTGTCTGTGAGCTAAGTTTGTGGGTTGTGTCTGGAATGTCTCCATCAGAGCTCATGACCCACCTGGTCCCAGTGTTTTGGTATGTATCCACCTTCTCTTCACTCCCTATTGCCAGTTAGGTCTTGTAGGGTATAGCAGTACAGCACCCATATCTGGAGGAGCTGGAAATGGGGGTACCTATGCTCTTCTGATTCCGATGGAGAGCGGGTGAGGTCTCTCCGGGGCCTTCTGTTCCCACACAGGCATCCTTGTTTCCTGTTCGTTTTCCAGATGCTGTTGATGCTTCTGTCCATCACCCACCTCCTCCGCTGTTCTTCAAGATGAAAACATTTCTTTGAGAACAAACAGTTCCAAGACACTGGCCAGCTATGAGCATGGGGTGGGAGGAGGAAGAGAAGTCTGCAGTCACCTGGCCTGCGCCGGGAGCCTGGCTCTGGGCAAATCAGCTAGGAAGATGAGGGTCCAAATGTTCTGTGAACCAGAAACAAACACCACATTCTTTCTCACTTACAGCTCCCGGATCATACGGGTACCTACAATCATGTTTAGGAAGCAAAACTGTCTAAGTGAACCAATGGGACCAATGGAAGGAAGAAAGGGCAGAGTAGGGAGGAATAGGCCCAATTTTATTATAGAGCTGTGTGGAGTATCCTTATGGAGCACAGTACCACATGCAATGAATACACACAATGAAAATTTGAGATAAGAAACTCAGAGGGCCACACTGTCTCATGAGATTCAATAAGATGAGACCTAAATAAAGAAATGTGTTGCCCGGTAGCAGTGGCCCACGCCTTTAATCCCAGCACTCAGGGAGGCAGAAGTAGGGGGATCACTGAGTTTGAGGCCAGCCTGGTCTACAGAGAGACTTCCAGGACAGACATGTCTGGTGTAGAATGGTGCTCTGAACATACGAGTTCCAGTTTCTCTCAAGTGTGTTTCAGATAAACACGTTGACGAAGAAAAACACCCAAGAGAGGAAGTTGGTCCCACTAGATTTGATCCCAAGTTTCTGCTTCTAGGACAAGTTTTAGCTGGAAAGGATCTTGCCTGAGCTTTAGCCTCCCCTTTAAAGCAAATATCCAGCCCCATCCCTATCTCCAGCTCCCAGAGAATTATGCTCAAGATAACACTGGACAATGCAAGCCTAGTGTTGAATCTCATACGAGTGTAGTTGTCATGGTAACAGCCTGGGAAGACCTTTGCACAACCTGAAAACTCCCCCCTTTCCCTAGTTTTTGAACTCCCCTCCCCTAGCTACAAGGCCAGGGGCCTAAAAGTCTCAAATGTATATTCTGCCTCTAATATATATGTATATTATAATATATATATTATATATACATACATATATGTTCCAGCATCCTGCCAGGTAGCTCCTCAAGAGATGCATCCAGAATGCAGGTGCTATGGCCTAAACCTCACAGACTACATCAGCTGACCCCCCTGCAGCATATAATCTGGACATTTTTGTGCTCTTGTTATTTTTTTTCTTGCTCACCCCTGCCCCTTGCATGGCAGCCAAGAGCTGCTTCCAATGTAGCCACATTTAAATACTTTAACTCGTCTTGCATGAGAAGCAGTACAACACCCTCATTCCCTTCTCGCCACTCCTCCCTAGCTCATTTTTTTTAAAAAAATCAAACAAAGAGGGAGGAGTGTTATAGCCTACTTCTAGGTTTCCTAGCAACCTCTGATGTCATCACCTGCCACAGGCACCCACCTGCTACTCTGCCTGATCTCTCTCTCCCTTAGTTTCTCTCCTTCTCTCTGGGGTGTCCCCTCCCTCCCTCACTTACTCTTCCTTTTCTCTCTTTCCTCTTTCTGCTCTCCCACTGTCTCTCTGTCTCTCCCTGTCTCTTTCTCTCTCCGCCCTCATGGCTCAATCAGGCCCTAACTCTTCTCCCTATCCCTTTCCTCAGACAAATCCCTTTGTGTCAGACCTGTTGTTTGGCATGCAATTCTCACATGTTATCTAACACTGAGAGATGAGGACCCCTCCCCCAACAGCCTCATAAGAAGTCTGCCTCACTAACTAGGGAGTCTGCTGGCAGGAAGTGTTTTTGGAAAATAGTATCTTGGGGTTCCAGTGTTACCAACTTTCTCAAGTTGCCCTTTGGAATTTCCAAATCGCATCCTGTCCTCCAGGAGTTCACCCGATGCCAAGAGCTTGTGTGAAGAACAGAGTCATTGACCTGGATTCTGAAGCACTTTGTTCTTTAAGCTCAGAAAGCAAGTCATCACCCCCGCAGAGCAAACAGCCAGTCCTCTGCTCCATGGTGGTCAGAGCTGGATCTCAAGATTCTTTTCTTGGCTACTTGCTAGAGTGACCACAGCAGAGGTGAACTTTTATTTTGTTCTCCAGCTTTATTTATTTAAGTTCTCATGTAGTCTAGGCTGGCCTCGAACTCTTTACATAGCCAAGGACAATGGCCTTGGACTCCTGAGTCTTCTGCCTTCGCTTCTGGAGTGTGGGATGACAGGAATAAGCTATCATGCCCAGCTTTGGTGGTTCTTGTTTGTTCATTTATTTGTTTGTTGTGGTTTTGGTTTGAGAAACCCTCACTCTTTAGCACAGGGTGGCCTGAAACTCATGGCAATCCTCTTGCTTCAGCCTCCTGAGTGCAGAGATTTTAGACACGGTCAGTGTTGAATACTCTCCAGGTGTCTGGTAGAATGGAATGGTCTACCTGGTCACAGAGTTCTCCTAAGGATGCTGTGTAAAATCAAAAGGGAAAGGCAGGAGGGCCTGCCATGTGTTTTGGAGTCAGGTTTCTGAGTAGTCACCTTTCTTGGACACAAGGAGCTTTCACAGGCACAGGCATCCGCAGAGGCCCCAACTGGAGCATCCAGGAATAGGCCTACCTGCAGGAAAAGCAAAGAGGTGCACATCTAGCTACCATTTCAAGCTATACGAAGGGCTTAAATTGACCAGGGCAGCAGGAGCACATTGGCTCGGTGCCTCCGGGGGCCTGGCCATTTCTAAGCATCACCTTACTGTGGCACCACGACCCTTTGAGGTGGGGTGCCAGTGCTCCCACTTTACAGGGAAGAAAAGTGAAGCTCCAAGAGCAAAAGCAGGCACCAAGTCCCAGGCTGCAGACACGAGAGCCCACAGCCTTGAGAAGGAAGGGGTCAGTAGGTTGCAGAGGTTTGCCTAAGTGGACTAACACATAGGCAGACCACAGAGGAGAGAGGTGGGAAGAGGGTTGGGAAAGAGGCCCACCTGATCTCAGCAGGGTTGGCCGCTTCCACTGTGGATCAAAGCCGACTAGACTCCCGACAGAGGTCACCAATCAGGCACAACCTCAGAAGCAGGTGTGGCCGCTAAGGAGGAATCCCTGAATTGATGGGCTGGGCCCGTGGCGGGTGGAGTGAGTCTCACAGCGGATGTGGGACTCTTGGTGAAGACTGCTTGGTGGAAGGAAATGGCACTTCATTAGCTGTATGTGAAGAGAAAACTACACAGAGGTGCCTGGAAGCCACTCTTTCCCCTAGTTTAGGGAAGGAAGTAAGAGAAAGCCAGCAAGGTCTTAGCAATCAGACAAGTCTAGGTTTTATATTGATTTCCCCTGTGGATTTGCTGTGTGTCCTTGAGGAAGTTTCTCAGCTTCTCTGAGCAAATTTCATATTTCTTTTTTTTTTTTTGAGACAGTGAGCTATGCTTCTCTTAATGAACTCTGAGCTCCAGTTTTATACAATATGAACGCTCAATGACATGGCTGGTGTTATCGTCAATAGGAACACCCACGTTTATTGTCATTTTTCTGACAAGTGTCTAAAAGCCTTGGTTTGTTATAGGGCTGACCCTTGAACAACTCAAAATATAAAGGAGCATCTTTTCTTTCTGGCTGAGTTCCTACTCAGGATTCAGGACCCCTTTCAAAAGTTTCCTCCAGTGTGAAGGCTCTGCCAATGTTTGCAGCAAAAAGCATGTCAGCATCTCTGCCACTCCTGTACCCTGGCCCTTGTCACACCATGAGTGATTGTGTTTGCCTGCAGTCTGTCTTCTCAGCCAGGCTCCAGGAGGTATGGAAACCAGCCCACCCCCCCTTACTCCTCCTTACTTAATGGCTCTCTCGGTGTGGTCTGCATATCCCAGAGGAATGCCCAGACCACTTCAGGTACCGCAGAAGTCATGGCTATGCTTCTGCCTCTGGGAACTTACTTGCCATTTTCATCTTGTTGGTATTTGCTCTGCTAGCGAATAAAACGGCCGCCTTTTTAGGAGCAATGGGAAGTGACTCCGGAGTGTCACAGCGTCGTTGAGGACTCCACCAGCACATACTTGAATGCACACATATGCCAGGGGCAGTTAAGAACGTCCTTAATGAGGACTGAGATGCAGTCTGTCCTAGGCCCTCGGTTCAATTGAAAGCCACACTCCCCCTCCCTACGTTTGACTTTTAAAACATACTCTGAATACATGTCTTTTTAGCAACCGATGTGGCAAAGTAAGCAGGGATAAAGAAAGTGCTTTGCTCTGTGCCAAAGCTCTGCACTGTCTGCCTCTGAGCTGAGGAAGCCGTTCTTCACAGAATGCCACTTCTGCCTGGAAGACCTGGGCATAAGCTGTTATGCACAGGTAACTGGCCCGTTTTTTTGTTTTGTTTTGTTTTGTTTTTTTTCTCTCAGAAGTTAGCAAATCGAGTCTGTTTTTGCAACAAAAGCAATTGAAGGTGTTTACAGCTAAGGTAGACTCAACCTGGTTCCTCAACCTGAGGAACAACCTGGTAAGCCACCAGGAGCTCAATGAATGGTTCCTCCCAACTTTTGGTCTGATGGGAAAGAAACTGACAGGCATGATGTTTTCATCACATAACAGAACACATTGCTATGTAAAAGGTCTGTGCGAGCCTTGCGTTCCAGGTGGATGCTGTGTGATGGATCTTACAGAGCAGAAAAAGCATGGTTTTGGATCTTATGTCACAACAACCTTTAACCTTTGTCAAGGGCTTAGTGTAATGCCAAGCATACCCACAATTGAAAAGGCTGTTAAAATTCTGCCCAAGACTTCTAAGTAACCTGCTTCTGGGACATCAGGTTAGCCGAATTTAGGGCCGTAAGTTGAATGTAGAAGCAGATGTGGGGATCCACGTGTCTTTGATCAAAACCAACATTTAAAGGGTTTGAAATATGTACCACAATGCCACGAAGCTTCTCCTCCCACATCTCTGCTCTTGTAAAATGTAGTTTATTCCTATGAAAATCTGCTACACATGAATCAGCATTATATTGGATTTGTTACTGCTTTTTAAACAATGACTGGATAAACATTTATTTGGTTCTTCCATTTTAATCCTTATTAATAGGACCTTGAGGTTCTCAAGCATATTTGTTGTTTTAGTTTCTGTGGGACAGTGCCTTACAGTGTAGCTTAGGTTGGAGTAGAACTCGCTATGTAGGTTGGCCTTGAACTTGTGACCTTCCTGTCTCATTCTCCCTAGTGGTGGGGTTATAGGTATGTGTCACTATGCCTGGCTTGGGCTCCCTCAATTATTCTTAAGATCCTGAAAACAAAGACCTCGAGAGTTGCTGGCACACACAAGGTGCTCACTAACGAGGCATATAGCGTCCCAGACTTTTAGAGTGGTGACTGGTCAGGCTGCCTCATCCTAGAGTCACTCGGCGTGCTGGTGTACGTGTTGGTGAGGCTCTAAACAAACACCTGACAGAGGTTAAATTTATGCAGAGGAAAGTTTAACCTGATCTTGGTGTTAGCCACCAAAAGCCCATGTGATGGTGGCCCCCTTAACCTGGTGTCTGGCTGGGGGCCAGAGCTGGTGTTTAGAAAGGGATCCCCCAGATGGTAAGAGCACAGGAGGGCAGTAGAGGTCTTGTCTCCAGAACGGTCCCCTCTGAAGATACATTCCTAAGAACCACTCACTTCTTGAAGGCCCATTGTGTCCTACCACCCCAAGCCCCCAGCACAAAAGCCTTGGGTGGACAGACAGCTTCCAAGCCACACTCCTCTGTGTCTTTTGCAGGATATTTGATCCCATTGTGAACTCCAAAATTGTGAACTTGTAAAACTCTGTTTCTTGTTTGCTGTGGTTGAACTCTATCATCTACCTTTAATCCAAGTACTTTAATCCAAGAACAGGCAATTATGGTGTAGTTCAGCCCTAACACACACCTTTAATTCAAGAGCTTTCTGTACATTGTATTAAATAAAGTTAACCCTAGGTCAGGAGGTGGAGCAATAAACCAGCTGACAGGGATTAAAGCGTAGGAAGGACTTTGAACTGAGGGACATTAAAGACAGCGTGGAAAAGTAGAAAAGACATTTTTGGTTAAGCTCTGGCTTTAGCTTAGGCTTCAGCTCCTCAGCTCCCTAGCTTTTGGGGCTTTGAGCTAGCAAACCTTTAGCCTTGGCATTTGTTTGTTTGTTTGTTTGTTTGTTTGTTTGTTTTGGCCTTTTCCTCATGTGCTGTCAGTTGAGCTAGTGAATCTTTTGGTTTTTTTCTATCTGGACCTGAGCTGAGAAAGGAAAGTTAGCTGTTTACTTTCCCTGCCTCTCTGAGTTAGCAGATTTTCACCCCAGCAACTGGCTCCTGAGGGTTTATTGGTAAAAAAGAAAGGTTGGGATTTTAATTTCTGTTTATAACAATAGGGTCAGTCTTGGGACTTCCTGGTCAACCTCTCTGGTGGCTATAATAGGAGCTGGACCAGTGACCTTGGAGCTCCTTCAAGCTGAGCTCTGCAGTCTGATTTATGCTAAGTAGGATTACCCAGGAGCCCTCTCAGCCACATCCCAAATTGCTTCCTCAGACCAGTAGGCTCTGGTTCCATTTGTTTCCTGCCTTATTCGCTGGGTTTCGGCCAGATTGGGCAGCATATGGAATCGCTGAGACCATCATTTGAAATTAAATTTCAGAGATGTTATGGGTCAAGTCTGGGGCAGCTTGTAGGCTATTTTTGAAGATGGACCGTTTTGGAGGAGAGCAAAGGTGGATGGCCGCTTCCCACTCCTGCCTTCCTCTGCCTGGCGATACATGACACACCCTGCTTCGGGAGAACTGCTGATTGCGCGCTCCTTACTGCTAGGCAGACCTGAGTGGGGGAGCAGTGACCTTTTCCTGCCACCCTGTAATGTAATCCAATCTCCCCTCTTGGCCTGAAAGAGAACCGCTTCCCTGTCTGTGCTGAGTGGCTGCCTGTCATTAGAGCTGAGGCCACTATGCACTTGAGGAAACAGTAATGGGCCTAGAGAGAAGCTCATTAGCTAATGTAGTAAAACACATAAAGAAGAAATCCAACGACCTTCAAGGCTTTCAGGGCTTCTGGAACCTGAGGACACCCTGAGGCTTCTAGGACCACAGTGAGGGAGGAGGCTTCTTTGCTGGGGCTCTGGAAGGGACTGCTAGGAGCCAGCCGAGGCTGGGCAGAGGGAGGAAGGGATTGAGAAGCAGCTGTGATTGAGGCCTGGGCCAATTCTGGGGCAGCTAGGCTGAATTGGGTTACTTGTCTTGGATGAAAAAGCCTCAACTTTTCTCCCCCACAACAATCCCTTCTCCATCAGCACCCTTTCCCCTAACCCTGACTCCAGAAACGGGCAAAGCCCAAAGTGGTGAAGTTTTTGGCGAGAGCAGTCAATAGTGAACTCGTGCAAGCAGGGAAATGGGTGCCTGGATCCACACGGGAGTAACAGGAAGCCATGTGGGGATCTAAGGAGCAGAATAATCTAGTCCAAGCATGCAGGAAGCTGGAACTAGAAGACATTTTAAGTTTCATTCTAAAAAGAAGTTGCATGTTAAATGGAATAAAAGAAAACATAGGAAGCACTAAACATCTATAATGCTGAACAAGTGTTCTTATGGTTGAATGGATGAATAAGTGAGGTTAAAAATGGAAATCCAGGATATAGCTTGCTTAGGTGGGCACTCAACCATTCTGGGCCTCAGTGTTCGTGTGTATAAAATGGGAATGATAACGAAGACATTTTCACAGGTATCTCTCCAGGTTTTACATGGTTGCTCCGGATCAAAGCTGGGAACAATGCCTGACATGCTTGTGACTGTCATCTGTAAGCATGAACAAGTTACCATGTGCTTGTGACTACTACAAAACGTACACACCCCTCCCCTCCCCTCCACGGCATCCTGCAGACAGAGCCTGGGAACAAAGGGCCTCAGAGAGAGCAGCTGCAAGCCAGTAGCAGACAGGGAACCAGGCAGGCGCAGGAGCCATTGGAGTTTGGCCTTAAGTTTTAGTTGGGACTCAGTTTCCCCAAATGCTATTAGTAAGTGGGTTTTGTGTGTGTGTGTGTGTGTGCACGTGCGCGCTTGTGTGTGTTTGTTTTGTTTTTTGGCTTTTTTTTTGGGGGGGGGGGAGCACAGATTAAAGCAGTACAGGAATTCTTTCTTCTAGTTGTCATTCAGCCTTTCTGCTTGCACAGGATTAGCTCAGGTTGGGGTGTCCTGGTGCCTTGCCCTGGCCATTCCTGTTCATGAGGAGATCTCCCAGGGCCAAGCCAGGATGGACCTCACTAGCATCATTTCATTGTTTTTATTTTTATTTTTTATCATGGCCATTTTTAAAAATAGCAAGTGCAGCCTCTTAGCCAGTAAATGTGACAGGAGAAACATTCTTCTTCATACAATAGCTTCAAAATAAAATTTAGTGAGAATGACGGAAAGAAACGTAGAGTGGAGAGCAGCCTAAGGGTGTGCTTGAACACGGCAGATACTGGAAGAGGTTTAGTCAGGAAAGCTCTGGGCTGAGCGTCACGTGGAGAAATGTCTGGAAGGCTAAGTTGGGAGAACTGGAGTCTACTCTGTTTCTTTGTCACCCACTTGAGGTCACAGAACACTCCTCATCTGTCCTAGATTCCTCATTTGCATGTGGCTCTGCCCAGCTCAGCTCAAGGGCATCTCCTCAGAGAATTTCCCCACAGTTCTCCTTGACAGAAAGTCACCTTTCTGTGTACAGATTCTGCTTCCTGTTTCTGTGAAAACACATCCAAGAAAATCGAAAGGAGGAATGGGTCAGCTGTAAAGATTTCAGTCGATGGTCAGCCTGCCAATTGCTTTTGGGCCTGTGGTGAGGTGGCGCCTGTTGGGGAGAGAGGCCAGCTTCTTTTGTAGCAGCAGGATGCAAAGAGAGAAGGGACAGAGCTGGGGGGTCCCACTGTCCGATGCCAGGACATACCCCACACCCCCAGGATCTGAAGACCTCTCATGAGGCCCCACCTCTGGACACTTCCACTCCTCTGAGTACTGCTACAGTGAGACCAAAGCCTTCTGGGGACAGTCAAAATTGGAAGCACAGTGGTGAGCCCCTGTAATCCCAGCACTGGGGAGGCAGAGGCAGGTGGATATCTGTGAGTTCAAGGCCAGTCTGGTCTTCAGAGTCCAAGACAGCCAAGGTTGCACAGAGAAAACCTGTCTCAAAAAACCGAAAAAATAAAATAAAATAAAATTGGAAGCTCTGTTCCCAGATATTTGGGGAGACAGAGTATTGTCCATTAGAGCAAAGCCATGCCTCATTACAGTCATTGGTGCCTAGCGTGGGGATGAGCACACAGTGGGCATTTCATTCCGAATCTGCAGCTTGCTTAATCATGACTAGATAATAGATGTGCATTGCTGGAGCTAAATATAGCCAGAGAGAAAGAGAGAGAGGCCCTGGCTGTTGATGCAGATTTAAGACTATAGTCTTACTTCAGGTTAAATTTGGTAACAGCTGGACAAGGGACTGGGGTGGGGGGTGGGGGGTGACGGCACTGCACAAACACTAGTGGTGTTTCTGCGAGGTGCCACGGGCTCCTACGGAATGGAGAGTCCACTGGAGAAATTCTGTTCTGTTCCAGGACCAGCCACCCTCACCAAAGCCACCCTTGGCTTCTCAGAAGCAGCTGCAGGCCCCTCCTCAAACAAAGGTGACCAGCCACCCTGAGCCTAAGGGCAGCCACTGATTTAGGAATGCTGTCTAACTCTTCTCTCACCACTGCGATTGTCTTTCTATTCAGTCTGCCTCGGCGTGAGCTTGGCTTAGAGCAGGAGTTCCCTGGAGCTCAGAGCGGGCACCGAGCTCTAGTGCTTCTGCCAGGCCAGCTGTTCCCTCAGCACCCCGGGCTTCTCACCTGTGAGGTGGGGACGCCAGGTCCTTCTCTCAAGTTTGGTAGTCACAAACGGCACAGTGATGGGCAGGTAGGTGGCGGGGACCTCTGCCACATGGTTACGGTTCCTTCTCTTGCTATGCTCCAAGGCACATCCCACTTCTGATGTAGGCTGGAAGGTGGCATGGTGGGGATAAAATGCTGAGAGGGTACCCCAGCCCCACTGTAAAGGGTGCAAGTGAGGGTGACGTTTAGAAAATGGAAAATCTGAAATGTCATTAGACATTCAGTCATAGAGGTCGGAAGCACCCACCAAGGGTGGCTACTATGATGAAGATGGCTCCAGAGATTCTGGGTGCCGGAGAATCTGCATTTTAAACACCACACTGGGGTATTCCATTGCAGGACTCTGCAGCAACACCCTGAGGACCCCCACAGCATTGCAGGGCGGGACATCCTACTCTGGAGATTACAGATGGGAGAACACCCTCCCCCCCCAAACTGAGAGCCTTCCCCATAAATCTCTAGGTTCCCATTTTTGGAAGCACCCATGCACAGGCAGTCCTGGGCTCACTTTGCTGCTTGACAGCAGATGACAAAAGTTCTGCTGTGTACCTGCTGTCTTCAGCACCAGCTGTGGCTGCTGCCTCTGCACTCCGGGCCCCAATCCTGACGTCATTTAATGTGATTTCTCCAACCCCACACATCAGAAACTGAAGTCTAGAAGCACAGAGGCACAGGCTTGCAGAGCCAGCTGCGGACAGCTGTTGAGTATGTGCTGAGACCAGAGTCTCAGGACTGAGAATCCCAGCAGGAGAGCCGGGGGGGGGGGGGGGGACGTGATGTGATCAGCTGCCGGAAGAGGCTGCAGAGAAATAAACAGCCAGTTACAGGGTGGTAGACAAAGTCCTTGAGGAAGGGACATTCAACATGGTACTACACTGGGTGTGGGGAGAGCAGCTGCGAGCTATTTTTGCCTCTGATGGAGTGAGCCTCCCCAAGGCTGCAGAAAGCAAATCTCAGAGCTGGGGGCGGTGCTCACGATGCTGCTGAGCGAAGGGATCCAGGTTGTTTTTAGTCTCTGCCCCACCTAGGGCTGGCTGCCAGAGAAAATAGAAGTTATTCAGTTAAATCTGGATATCTGATAATTTCTTTTGCAATAAGGAATGCCATATATAAGACTAGGGACATACCTAGAATAATAATTTTTAGGAGCCTTCATCTGAAATCCAAATTTCCTTGACATTTTGTGTTATTATTTGCTAAATCTGGCCACTTTTGCCACTCCCTTCACTGGGGTGAGGCCAGCCCAGTGGGGTTCAAAGTCTTATAACCAAAGGAATCATCAGAGACCAGTGGTTGGATAACTGGGGCTCAGAGAGAGCTCATCAGGCCTGGAGTTAAAAGGCCGGCCAGTCACAGTGGTTAGAAAGGTAGTCAAGTCCGTGACTCAGGATGCCACATTTTCCTGTTATCTCGCCCCTCACCCCCACCGCAGGGATGCTGGGCCATGGTAAGAGGGGAACAGGAAGTGGAGTAGTGAGCATAGATGGAGATCAGGGTATACAGCAGTACACTGAGAGGCAACATCACTTTTCAAATATCATCTGGCCACCCGAGAGGTGGCTCTACAGCTAACAGCACTAGCTGCTCTTCCAGAGGACCTGGGTTCCGTTCCCAGCAACCACATGGCAGCTCGCAACCATCTGTAACTCATGTTTTAGGGGCTCTGATGCCCTCTTCTGGTGTCTGTGGAAACTGCATCCATGTGGCACACACACATGCACTGAGGCACACACATACACACAAACACTTTAAGTACTACCTGTTAAATGTGCTATCTAAATTTATTGGTTTCTGTACTGGTGATGAACCCAGAGACTTGTGCATGCTCCTCCTCTCAATATCACTGACAGTCCAGCACCTGTTAGTATAAGCCCGGGGCTTATCTGAGACATCTGAAGGAGATTGTAGTATCATTATGTACTCTTCCATTTTACAGAATGAGAGACTGAGGCCCAGAGAGGACACAAGTCCACAGGTTTGGGAGCCACAGGAACTCAGGAGTTCATTCTCTATATATCTATGTTCATTCTCTCTATATATCTATATCTGTATCTGTATATCTATCTATATCTATCTATCTTCATTCTCTAGTGTTCCCTACCAGGCCCCATGAAGGCCTTCCTGCCCAGATTTGCTGCATATTCAAATCTGATGCTCCTCCCCAGTCTGAGGAAAACAATGCAAATTGAGACCCTCAGGGATGGTCAGTTTTGGGCAGGTGCGTTGTTGGAGATGCTGTGCTTAATGCTGTCACCTTAGCCATGCATCCCAGTCGTAGCGCTCCGTGCAGGGCCCTACTCATGCCCCCATGAGTTGGTCCCCAGCTGCGGTCTCCTTTCTATCTTGGGGAATGAAGGATGCTAGGAAGGGAGTAGATGACAGCAGCTTGGGGTCTCAGCAGAGCTGGAAGTTGGAGCCAGGCCTCTGGTGCTATGGTGACGGTTGCTATAGAAACCCACCAGCTGCACTCAGCAAGCCTACAGGATCTGTGGGGTTTGTCATAAGCTGGAGCCAATAAAGAAGGGGGAACTCTGGAGTTAGAGTCTGAAACAAGGGCCAAGTCTCATTTTGGAGCTGCCCCCACTTGTTCCTCTACCTTCTTCGCCTACCACTCCTTCACCCCACCCCCCTTTTCATGTCACAGAGCTGGCTGGATGCCCTTGTCCTTGTCTGGGCTGGTGCTATGTCCTTGCCAGCTTTTACACATCTTTCAAGTACAGGACACTGGTCATCAGGAACACGGACAAGCAAGGTCTCTGGCCTCATGGAACTCCTCATCTAGGTTGGAAGAACACAAGCATCACAGACACACCCAAATAAATGCACAAAGACATCCCGAGTCAAGGAAAGACAGAAGAGAGCGGTGAAGCAGACATGATTATGGGGCTTTAGGGACTGGGTGGTCAGGAGAGCTGTATCCAAAAAGTGGGACATATTTCCCTGTATCCACTCCCCTCCCCTCCTTACCTTCTTATTTCATATGTTTGTGTCCTTAGTCCCCAGCTGATATACTGTTCTGAAGGGTTAGGAGCTGTGACCTTGTTGGAGTAGGTGTGGCCTTAATGGAGGACATTTTACTGGGGTTGACTGAGGTTTCAAAAACCCACACATTTCCACTGCACACATTCTCATTCTCTCTCTCTCTCTCCCTCTCTCTCTTTCTTGCTCACTCACTCTTGCTCTCGCTGTCTCTGCTGCTGCTGCCTATAGATCAATATGTAAAACTCTAGGTACTTCTTTGGTACCATGTCTGTCTGTGTGCTGCCATGGTCCCTGTCATGATGATAATGGGTTAAAATCCTGAAACTGTAAGCCAACCCCCCAAAAACGCTTCCCTTTATAAGAATTGCGGTGGTCACGGTGTCTCTTCGCAGCGATAGAACAATGACTAAGGCAGGTAGTAGAATGCTACTATCTATCTCTCAACCCAGCTTGCTTTCCCCATGCAGTTAGGAATGAGGTTGGATGCATCTCTGCACCCCCGGTGTCTAGAAGTCACAGGGACTTCGTATAGCACAAGCAAGCATTCCCCCGGGGTATCCCACAGGTCAGGCACCTTCACAGGCACAGTCTCACTTTCCCTGCATATGGGTTCCGTGATGGAACTGCCATCTGAGCACACTGAGGAGCTGAGGCTCAACCAGGGCTTTTCCAAGTTCCACATCTAGCTCATGGAAGGATCAAGTTCCAAGCCCAACTCCAACTCTTGGGGTCCTCTGCAGGCACCAGGGTGACAGATTGATTGAGGCTTTATTCACGTACTACCCAGGGCCCTTTTAAAGGTGTACCTAGAGATAGCTTTGGTTCTATTCCCTGAGCTGTATGAACAGCAGAACTATCCATCCCTTTCCAAATGCTTTCACCAGGAAACAAGAGAACAGCTTCATTTCTCTAGTGTTCCAACCTTAGCCTTGTAAGAGAAAATCAGAGTCCTTAGGTTGACTGTGGCTGTAACTGGCCTTCGTGCTTCTTGGCACGGGCAGTGTGTGCCTGTGGCTTCTTTCAGGCAGGATCCCACTTCTCCATTGAGAGGTCTCAAAACAACCTACAGACAAATAACTGAAATTCCAGGAGAGCCATGGGGGCTTTTCTGGAATGAATGGGGGGGGGGGTTGATGGGTGTAGCACAGACCATGCAGCCACACAGCATGTCTAGAATTCACCAGCGCCTACGGCACCAGGCGCTCTTGACACAATGGAGCCACTCGGCCCTCCCCCCTAGAAAGGGCCTTTGTCCCTTCGTTCAGACGCCAGTTCATAGTTGAGACTGACCCTTGGGCCTGGACTAGCGGTAGAGGAGATTAATCGTTTACCATCTTAGTGTCGGCGGTGCTTTAAGTCCTCACATTGCCCTCCTGTGCCTCTGCTGATGACTGGACTGACCAGAGCACCAAAGAGGAGCTGGCAGAGCTGTTCCCCCAGCTCCGTGCCTTCTAATCCAACTCAGTTTGACAATAGCTACCTGGAGAGACTCTCGGGTCCCACAGGTGGTCAGCCCAGGCGCCCATTCTGATACCAATGTCCACCCCTAGGCCGCACTACCCATTCTTCCACTGGGCTATAGATGTGGGAAGTCACAGTTCTCACCTTGAGGTGGGTTAATTTGCTACAGTGACTAACAGAGCTGGAGGGAAAGGTCTCACTGAGTTTACGGGCTTATTTTAAATTCAAGGACACAGTGAGCAAACAATGCTGCTGAAAACCGGCTGGACAGATGTCCAGGGCAGGGAGTATGGATGAGTGAAAAGCTTCCATGCCTTCCCTGGAGGATCTCTGACTTCTGTCCTTTCTGGGTGCCTATAGGAGAGGTTGTTTAATTATTGGGTGGTGGGGTCAACCTAGCCTCTAAACCCATTTGCCTCCCTGGAGGTTGAGGGGTGAGGATGAAAGTCCTCAAACCCTGAAGGTACCCAAGGGTTGCCAGGGACCACCTATCTCACTAGCATAAATGATCCATTGGTGACAGAAGCTGCCACTACTGTCAGGGCTCATGTGCCAGGAACTGAGAAAGACCAAGTTGTTGGACATTACATACTTTCTCTCAGATTTCCGTTTTGCCCCACGAAACCTCACATCTTATTTAATTAGCTCTTCTTAAATAGCTACTCAGTCTTTTACATCCTTCTAAATGTCAGCGGCATATAAGTGGAGCCTTTGATGCTAGTGCTTTTGCTTTTAATATCTATAAACTAGAGTAACAAAGGCAGAGACTCCAAGTCAAACATCATGTTCATCTTAAATTCGAACAGGTATCACCACACCACCTTCCCCAAAGCTCCCTCGAAATTTTCATCTCTCAAGCAATGAGTATTTTTTTTAAACATTCTTTTCAGGCATTAAGCTTCCCTTTTTACTCTGTTTGCATTCCCCCACCACAACACCTTTGTGTGTCTCTGTATGTTATCCTGAATGTCCAACCTGGACATTGTTTTCTCCTCTATCTGTTGAGCTTCCACATGGTTTGGGGGACCCCCGTAGAACACTGTCAGCATTCAGAGGGTTTCTTAATTCCCCTCCAGAATCAGTTTGCCTCCAGCCTTTCTTCTTTTAGACTCTTATGGTCCTCTCTGCCTACATGGATATCATCTGGATGCTGGGAAGTCCCCCCACAAGCCTCTAAGCCAATAGAAGTGTGATAACGTCATAGTCTCTGGGCTTTCTGTGACAGGAAATATTCAATAATTAACGTCATTATGTCCAAGCCTCTCCACAAGTGTTTGTTGAATAATGAAGGTTTTTTTTTTTTTTTTTTTTTTTTAACAAAAGAGACGAATGCTTGTTATTCAGGCAGGGTGTGAGGCTGAGAGAATATGAATCACAGAATCTCTGGATAGAGCAGGTCAGGCTAGAAGGCTCCCTGAGGGTCCTCTGCATAGACCTTGATCACTTTGCACTTTCTACCACTCTGACATCTTCTCTTGGGTCTCTCTGGACTCACGCGTTCAAGGTGACCTTATTACGTCTCTATTTGAAGATAGCTCCCCAAAGTGGCCACTGAGTTGGAACATCTGATCAGCTTTCAAAGTCAGACCCACTACCTCGTAAAATCCAATAAGTGTCAAAGATCTGTCAGGCCCATTAACTTCAGGAGGTCTATTAAAAGGATGGCTAAGGGGATTCTGGGTGCCGGGGCAGTTATCGCTAAAAAGTCTTGAATTGAAGTCATTAGGAAGTAGGTAAGGTTTAAAATTGACTAGATTTGTTGAGATTCTAGGCCCTTTCTTCTGCTAGAACAAACACAGTATCTGTTAGTACAGCCAGCTAAGTGATTAGTACCTAGAGGAAAGCACAGAATTTTATCTGCTTCCGTGATATTTAACCCTGCCCCTCCTTCCTGTATACTCCTTGCATACCCACTTTCTAATACTCTCTTTTAGCAAACAGAAATACCTGCTTGTCTGTGGGTGACTATCCTTACACTCTGTGATGGTTAATGATTCTGGCAGATTCCAGAATCACCTTGGAGACACACCTCTGTGTGGGAGTTCCTAGATTGGGTTACCTGAGGTGCAAAGATCCACCATACTGTGGGTGGCCCAGTTCATAGGCTGGCGCTGCAGACCGCCCACCACAAGAGAGTAAATGGAACGCTAGCATACACCCCAACACTTCCTGACTGAGTCCTCAACATGGCTAGCTTCTTCATACCCTGTCATGCCTGCTGTCATGCCTTCCACACCATGGCGGACTATATTCACAACTTACGAGCCAAACAAACAAACAAAAACAAACAGCCAGTCCCCATTCATTTAAATTGCTTCTCGTCAGGTATTTGGTCATGGAAATAAGCAAAGTAATAGACTCCTTGAGCCCCTCGAGGACAAATGCCAAAAGGGAAGGGTGACAGTAGCCCACACTGCTTCGGCCCGAAGAAAGATTCCCTTGGCACACAGAACCAGAGTCCAAACTGGAAGTTCAGACATGGCTGGATGCAAGCCTCAGATGTGTGGTAGGAGTCTCTCTTCCATGCTGTGCCTCTGTATTCTGTGTTGGCTTCATCCACCTTTATAGACAAAGTCACATATGTGGCAGATCCCATGTAATGGGAAGCCTACCGCCATCAGCCCAGGTGTCCTGCTGCAGACCTGTGAGAACAGTTCCCAATACCCAGGGCTAGCAGATTTCCCTCTGGCCTCTTAGCTGCCAATCTCCATATATTCTCCCCCCAAAGCAGTTGAACTGGCTAGTTTTATGCCAACTCGACTCGACACAAGCTAGGGTCATCTGAGAGGAGGGAACTAACTTGAAAAAAAAATGGCTCCATAAGATCCGGCTGTAGGGCATTTTCTCTTAATTAGTGATTGATGGGGGAGGGCCCAGCCCATTGTGGGTGGTGCCAAACCTGGGCTGGTGGTCCTGGGTTCTATAAGAAGGTAGACCGAGCGGGCCCTGAGGAACAAGCCAGTAAGCAGCACTCCTCTATGACCTCATCAGCTCCTGCCTTCAGGTTCCTGCCCTGTTTGAGTTCTTGTCCTAACAGACTACAATGTGGAGGGGTAAGCCATTTTCTTCCTCAAGCTGCTTTTGGTCATGGTGTTTCATCAAAGCAATAATAACCCTAATTAAGACAGTAGTTCACCATGTTGTCTGATAATTTCTGTGTTGCTTTTCTAATTCCCACCAGAACTGAGAGTTCCTCCACGGTTGCAGCCATACCCAATTCTCCGTGTGTGAAAATAAGTGAGAGTTTTCTGTACATAAGGCACTGTGCAAGCCCGTTTGTGGAAGCTGAGCTTCCAGCGTGGTTTCAACATCATCTCCTGGCTCACGTGGCCTTTGTTTTGTTTTTAATGTGTGAGAAGATGCTCTGCATTCTAGTCCAGTTTGGTTTGCTGTAACAAAGTATTTGAAGCTAGACGCTTCGTAAAGCAGGTAGGTAATTTGCTCGACGCTGGTGGCTGGAGAGCATAAACAGCACGGGGATGACAACCCAGCAAGGGCCAGACAGCTGTTTCATAACCTGGAAGAGAAAAGGAAAGGGTGAACGCTGTGTGCTTAGCCATGTAGAGGGCGCGAAGCTCTCGTGAGAACTCACTCACTCCAGGGACCACTTACTATTCGTCTCTTCATCAGAAGGGAGCCCCACGATGTTATCTTATGTGAGGTTCTACCCCTCCAACACAGCCCCTCAAAGGACAGCGCTTGTATCCCACAACTTTTGAAGGGCACACTCAAGTCATGGCACTTTTCTATGTCCCTTTGAAGAGGCAGAGTCTATTTGCGCCCTTCTTAGATCCTTGCGGTTGGCACACACACACACACACCTGTTATGAGCCACAGAACATGCTGGTTAACAACTCCGGATGAATTCCCAGATGACAGCCAGTGTCAAATGTCAGTCACATAAGCAAGGACATTTGGACCTCTGAGCTCACTCAGGATCTCCCTGACATCGTATGATAGAAACCCAGTCAACCCACAAGATCCCAAAACTACAGCGACCAATCAGGACTCTAGGAATAAAATGCCATCTGGTATTGGTCCTATGGAAACAGGGGCTCAGAGGTGGCAGATCACAGGTCCCAAAACAGCAGAGCTTCAGATCAGAGCTAGCATGAGCTTGGGGAGACTGAGTTACTAACACAGAGAGGAACACAGAGACAGGAGGACAGACTGCTTGGCCATATCACTGAGGCATTTCAGAACCCAGCTCTGAATTTGTACAGGCTCTTTCTGAGGGCTTTCGAACGACAGCAGAGTGTGGGATGTAAGGGAGGCGATAGAAGAGCTGCACAGGTGTGTGAAGGAGCAGGCGGCAGTGAGGACTGTGATGCAGAGTGGAGACCGTGTGCCCCAGATGACTCAGCTACTGTGGGGGTTGTGATTCCACATGTGATGCGTCCCCAAGGTTCCCTGATTCTCTGATAACTCAAAAGCACTGAGTATTCAAAGTCCCTAGTTTGAGCTGAAGCAAGTGTGCTGGAGATGATATTTGCATTGGAGGCATCGTCCCCTGGATGCCAGTTTGGGGTTTCCTTTCAAGAGACCCACCCACTTTAGGCGCTCCAAAAGGAGAATTCAGCTACTGTCTTTGCTCTGATCGAAATATTCCACAATGTTCTACATCCGTCCACCAGAGTTAAGACGATCTGCAGGGGAATCTTTTCCACCCTCCACCAACAAACTTATCATCTGGTGATGTAGCCAACCAAGACTATCTAGGTTGACAGGCAGGAAGTACCTCTCTCTCAAGCTGCCTGGCCGTGGACAGCCATGATGGAGTCTAATCACACTTGTTGTCTTTAAGTGGGTGATGGGTCTGACAGAGTCCAGGTAGTGACTAGAAGCAAGGATCTGAGACCAAAGTGGTGTCCCACAAGGAGGCAGAGCAGGACTGGGATGTCCATGGAGAAGTCTGTCCTTTTTTTTTTTTTTTTTTTTCTTCTCATCTTATGCCCTTTTGTAGCAGCTTCATCTAGCTTCTTTTCTCACTAATTGTTATTGCAGGCATATAGGTATTTAGGTATGCATATTTATTCCTAAATATAGCCTGCTCAGCACATGTAATATTACTTGTTTATTTTCAGGGCTGACTCTTTGACATTAGGCAACTAATTTGTGTGCTCATGCTTGGGGAAGACTGCTTCTCCCATTCCCAGCCTTCCTCAGTGACCTATGGTTCTCTGTGCAGAATCGAAACTTTCTAGGCTTTTCCTCATCCAGTTTGGCATGTTCGTATTCTAATATTTTTGATCCTCTGCTGTTTGAGTCCAGGATACAGAGCCTATGGATATGGAGGGCTAACTGTATTTTAAGAATTAACATTTGGACTGTGTATCATTTACTTTTTCCTGTTGCTGTGCCTGAAAATCTGACATATGGCCTCAAGCGGGGTGAGGGGTTTTGTTTTGGCTCACAGTTGTAAGGGATACAGTCGATCACAGTGGGGAAGACATGTCTGCAGAGCATGTGAGCATGTGCTAGCTACTTGCTCACATCTCAGCGGAACAGGAAGCAGGCAGAAAACAGGAAGTGGGGCTGGGCTATAAATTTTCAAGGCTAGCTGAGTTCAAAAGCCTCCCCGAACTTCTTAGAACACAGACAGAGGGCAGCTGCTCTTTGCCAGAATGCAAGACGATTGTTACCCGATAGAGACCTGGTTCTGCTTTGAAGCCTTGTGGCTGGGACCCCCTCTACTATCTTCATTTCTCTCTGATTTTGGTCTTCCAAACTCCCACTGGAATGGCCCACTGAGCCCAGCTTATAACATTCTACAGCTGCGGTAACTTAGAGCCCAAGCATGACCTAAGCCCCCCATGTTCTGGTTTCAGCACAGCAGCCGCCCCCATGCTTGGTACCCGTTCTCGACTTTTCTCATCCCTGTGACCACATACCTGACAAGAATCATCTTAAGGGTTTATTTGGACTTATGGTTTTTAAAAGGATCCAGTCCATCACGGGAGGAAAGAGATGGTGGCAGGCAGCTTTCTGCCACATCCAGCGTGGCTGGGCGCTGAAAACTTGACAGGGCAACAAGGGAGTAAAGAAAGGTCAGATGCAGACACGCCTACTGAAAAGCTGGAAAGGGGAGGGCTGTGCTTGCTGTGCATAGCAACACAACAACCTGGAGCCTCATCCCATTTATCGTGTACGGCACAGGAGGAGGGAGTGAGAGGTCTCTGTAGGGAAGCAGTCTCAGGCTGTGGATATCCGGGAGGAAGCTGCCCTCCACACTTCCGGTACCCTCTGTCAACATTCATGCAAGGACCAGAGGAAGGCTTTGCCCATTTCCATGGATCTGAGATCCTGGTCCCGTCTACTCAGGACTTCCTTTTCTCTCCACCGCTCCGCAGTGGCAGGAGCAGGTGGCAAGTGCTTGCTCACATCCCAGTGGGACTTGGAAGTACAGACTGGACCAGGACAAGACTAGATGAGAGACTTCTGTGTTTGCTCCCCTGCACACACCCCACCCCGCCTACTTTCTTCAGGAAGTGACCACCTCTTAAAGGTTCCACAGCATCCAAGTTTGACCAAGTGTTCAAACACATGAGGTTGCGAGGGACATTCCACATTGGAACCACAACAAGTTTTAAATTTTCCCTGGGTCTCACCCCAGCCTGTATGACAGAGCCTAGGGAGCTCCATAACGAATCCGGGCAGTGCTGATGTGTGCACCACTGCTGACTACCGGGTTAACCTCAAGCTGGTCTTGTCTCCCAGACTCAGGTCCCCCAGGGAGAGAGACGTCTCTTCCACCAGGCCCCAGCCTACCCAGCCTTCAGAGAGTCAGAGAACGCTGCCCCATTTCCCATCAAATTAGATGAAGCTATTTTGGAGTGCTCAGTATTGCCATGACGTCAGCGCTGCTTCCTCGCCATCCCTCCAGGCAGCAGAGAATCTCCTCTTCCTGTTTGCTGCTCCCTCCTGCCATTTCCCAGGAGCCTCACTGGTCTTAAAGGGATAGACGGCCCCACAGTCCTCAGAAAATGATAATTCTGAAGCTACAGGATGGGTGTTGCTTCCTGGCAGAAATGCGTCTAGATTCTCTACTGGGAAAACCAAGTGTCTAACTGTCTAGTCTCCCTGGGGAAGCAAAGTACTCCCCAGACTACCGATGGTAACTAGTTCTCTGCCTGAAAGGTCAAAGATTCATGCCACCTGCCCCATGCTTCTCCCCTTGTAACCACGGAAACAGACCTGGTGGGAGAAGGGAAGGCTCTCCAAATGGACCTGCCCACCAAGGAATTTGGTTCTGCAAAAGCTCAAAGCACTGCAGGCATGAAGCCATTCCCGTGGGGGCATTACTTCATGTTGTTTAAAACCCCAGACTTAAATTTAGTCATGGTTGCCCTCAGAGGCCATAGCCATGGGGACCGAAGATGAAACTTCTTAAAGACACTGCCATGCCAAGTGGGAAGAGCTGAAAATTCCTCAGGTATTGAAGACTGTGGTGAGGGCTGGTGAACAGTGGCTGAGTGCCCATTCCACGCTGGATTCTGGACCAAACCCTTATACCTCCATTTTGTAGAGGAGAAATCAAGGGCTCAGAGTGGCCCACCACTTGGCTGTAGTGGTTTTTACTGCCTTGAATTAGAACCACGTTGTCCAGAATCCATTCTCACAAACGGCTGCAGGTCTAAGCTGGTAAGCAGGAGCAGGCAGGAGGATCCTGAGGGAGAAAGGACAGCGGCTGTCACCCCTAGAGGCCAGCCATATAGTGACAGCAAGACACAGTCAAGGCAGAGTGTCCAGGGCCTTTGCTGCTGGCTGCCCCCTCTCCAGCTCTTCTCTCCAAGATGCTTGCAGCAGCTGTTGAGACTGAAGATCCTGGATGTTCCTTCACAAGCTCTCCCTTTGAAAACCATCTTGGTGTCCAGGATTAACTGGCTGGAGTCAGCATGCTCCTTTACTCCCTGCCTCAGGCCTTCCTTCTGCCATGGTGGACAAAGCCAAAAAATAATAAAGAATTTCAATAACAAATTCTTTATTAAGCATCCTTCTCGGTCCCTAATCAGTTGAAGCCTAGACACCACCTTGACCCCAGGCACAGCTGCTAAGGGATGGAGAGTCCTTGGGGCCAGCCGAGTTCTTTACAGGACATTCTACAAAGTGTCAACAGGTAAAGAGCAGATGGGTGTGTGGCGCTGCGGGCAGACTGCCGATGGCACCGAATGGAGGGAACCCAGCTTTGTCTTCAAGGGAGCCTTTGTCTATTTTAGGGATAAAAATGAAGAGGCACAACCCTCTGAGAACACACACATACTCAGGTTGTTACCAGCAGAAGCAAGGCCGGCTAGTATATGGTCAGACCGCTGAGTCTGCTCGTCCCACATCCGTGGACTCTGCCAATTGCAGGTGGAAAGCAGTGAAAAATAATCACACCTGCACTGAGCATGTGTGGACCTTTTCTTCACTGTTCCCTAAATGACACCACACAGGTATTTCCGTAGCACTGACATTATGGTTTAAAGCGCATAATAGGATCTACATAGTTTATATGTAGATACTGTGGCATTTGATGTAAGATACTTGAGCATCTGAAGATTAGGGTTCTTACATTAGGAATATTTTTTTGTTTTGTTTTGCTGCCGAGGGTTGACTGTAGTTGAATAGGCTTCTGTATAAAGCACAGTGCCAAACCCGGGGAGCTGCTGAGGTGAAGTGGGCTCGGCCCAGAGCAGGCCCGGCAAGGAGAGCAACTATGGAAGTGTGCTCCCAGAGTGCAGTGGATAGCAGCTGAGCATGCAGCCTTCAAGCCCCCTTCTTCCAGAAACTTGCTCTGTTCACGTTCCGCACGGTGTGGGTGGGCTGCCCTTCACCTAGACACAGAGAACACTGCACACGTGGTACCATAGGCCAGTCCAGCATTAGCCTTAAGGGATCCTTCTGGAGCTCCGAGGGAAAGGCTTGTCACGGGGTTTGCAGCACCAGTAAGATGTGAGCTTGGCATCTCCAGGGGTTGCCGCCTAGAAAGAGGCTGGCCCTGGGTGGCTGGGGCTAGAGACGGAGAATGCTGGCTGTCCCCCGTCCTTAATGCCAGCTCATGGAGGAACTCAGTTCCACTAGGCAGGAGGATCAGGACCTCCCCAGGTTCCCAGAGTCCTCTTGAGCATTCTTCCACCTCTGGCAGCACGGGATTGGTCCTCAGCAGAAGGATTCTCTGATAACTTCCTGCCTCTCTCAGATGCTGATCCAGGGGTTTTTGGGGATCAGGGAGGAAGATACACGTACATAAGTCAATAATACCACAACAATATGGTGGGCACATCAATAGGCTGCCAGTCTCAGGTCCTACCGGAGGGCAGACTGAAGACAATGATCTTAAAGGTTTACGTGGTAAACGCTTGGTCTCCAGGAGGTAGGGGGAATCTTTAAGAGGTCAGAACTAGTGGAGTCTTCGGGTCACTGAGTGTGTCTGAAAGGGATTATGCAGCCATGTTCCCCGACCACCCCCCCCATTCTCTCTTTCTTAATGCCTGGTCATGAGATGAACAATTTCCCGCCAGCATCTACTACCTACAATGATGTGTTGTCTTGCCATAGGCCTGACACAACGAGGCCAGCTGATCATGGGCTGAAGCCTCCGAGATGGCGAGCCCAGCTGGCTGTACACTGTGAATGGTCGTCTCTGGTGGGCTCCCTGCAACAAAAGGTCTCATTGGTTCCCATACTGGAGAAGATGGAGGTAAACTACCCTCTGGTTTATGCAGGGATAACGTGAGACTCTGACAGCAAACCAAGAGAAGAAGACACGTGCTGGCAGAAAAGATGGGCTGAGATACGGTGGCACTAGCTATATTGAAAGAAGCTGGTGCACAGGGAATGAGTGGGCAGATTTGGGATCCGCCAATGTTTGGGTTTCTTGCCTGGAGCTGATGGTTCCTCTGTGACAGGGTGTCTTGGAGGAAAGGTCCTGAAAAGTGTCACAGAGGGCAAGGGGAGAGGATTTCAGATCCCAAAGTCTTCCTACCAGCAGACAGCTTTGCTTTCTATGCTAAAGAGCAGGGTAGTTAGGAGCGGGTGGCCAGCCTGGCCTCTGTCCACTGTGGTGGACGGAGTGAAAACATAAGGCTCATATGCTTGAATGCTTGATTGCCAGTGGGTGGAACTGTTTGGGAAGGATTAGGAGGTGTGGCCTTGCTGGAGGAAGTGTGTCAATGGGAGCGGGCTTTGAGGTTTGAAACGACTCACATCATTCCCAGTGTGCGCTCTGCCTCCTCCTTGCAGTTTGAGATGTGAGCTCCTAGTTGTTCCTGTCGTCACGCCCTTGCTTCGCCATCATGGACTCTAACCCTCTGGAACCACAGGCCCGAAGCAAACCCTTCCTTCTCTAAGTTGCCTTAGACTTGCTGTTTTATTAACAGCGAGAAACAACAAAAGAAATGGGACGGACTCCACTCTCTCCAGTGGGGCAACACTGCTGTCCGCGGCAGGGCCATGGGCTCTGAGCTCTTGGGAAGGCCTGTCACCCTGAGCCTGGGTGAGGTCATAGCGGTACCTGCTCCGTTGGGCTTGCATGAGGAGTTAGAGGACTCACCAAACTCTTTCCAGGTCCAAGCACATACATTTCCAAGTCCCATTAACGCAATACCCCTATTCCCAGCAGCCCTGCTGGCTCCTGGGGCTCATGCTCTTCTTGCATTGAACGGTTTTAGTGGTCAACATCCTCTGAAAGAGTTGCAGTGGAGTCACTTTCTAAGCACAGCTGTCTTCCTGGCACCCAGCATGGGCCAGCACGCAGTGGGCTACAGCAAGCATTTAAAGGTGAATCACTACCTGTGAGACAGCAACGTCCTCTCCATCTCCCCTTCCCTCCCTCTCCTTTTTCCCTGTTTTCCCTTGACCTGTACCCCCACTAGAAGGGCTGGTCCTTATGTTAGGAGGTAGCTGGGCCCACTGGTGGGATGAAGGCACTAGCCATAACCTAGACGAGAAGTACACCGACTATGTCAGGTCTGAGGCCCTCTCACACTAGGCTTGCTTAATGTATGCTTGCTTAATGTCTGCCAACTAGCTAGTACTGCTACCGAAGCTGCAAGGGACAGTGTGGGCCCTGAGAGCCATCGTTTTGAGACCAGTGACCTGCTATCAGGAAGCAAGCAACCATGAAAAACAAAGAAAGGGTTTCTGTTTTGTTTTGTTTTTCCCAATGTGGCTACATTAGGAAGAGAGACAGGGAGGTTAAGTGGCCCCCAAGTCAATCTTTGGAGTCTTGACATGAAGCTTTAGTTTAAACAAAGAGCAGAGAGGTGCTTGATTAAGCAGTTCTGTGAGGCCCTGCTGTCACTGAGCCACTGTTGTCTCTGCTCCATCTCCCCTATGCCTAGAGGTCTGACAACTTGTCCTTTCGGGGGACCAGCTCCCCCTATACCTGATATAGGGCCTCAGCCTTTTTCTTTTCCCAGCCTGAGGCACCTAAGGCAACTCTATTTTTTTTCCCCTGAGACAGGGTTTTTCTGTATAGCCCTGGGTGTCCTGGACTCGCTTTGTAGACAAGGCTGGCCTGGAACTCACAGCAATCTGCCTGCCTCTGCCTCCCTGAGTGCTGGGATTAAAGGTGCATTCCACCATGCCTGGCTTCAACTCTAATTTCTTGAGTTCCACTATCTCAACATTCTAATAGCTGAATGTGGGCTGCCGGACTCCTCATTCCCACCGTGGCGGCTTTACAGCACATCCTTCTACGCCTTTTGATGGCTGTGGCTGTTGGCACTTCCCTCACCTCCGGACTTTTTGAGAAATGACTTGTCCTTTAAAAAAAAGAAAAATCCCAGGCTCATTTTTATTTAATATGATTCTAAGATCTCTTTCTTCATTTCAAGCCCCCAAAGGAAGCCTGCTGATTTCTATTCTGCCGCAGTGGCTGAGTCCCATAACTTGTTAATCACCGTTGAATCTTTTGCCTGGCGAACTCCTCAGGTTGTCAGAGAGTTAAGTAGTCCTCGTGGGTCCTACAAATAAAACAGACACAAGACAACTTGTCTGTCCCTCTGAGGGCCCCCAAAGACCCAACTGCTCTGTGAAACCTGGGATCCTTGTTCTCTGGAATAAGTCTACCACGAGGTTGAGTGACCACTGTGGAAAACTGGGGGCAGCTTTGCTGCTCCACCTGCCCACCCCCTTTTCTCTAAGACACTGATCTCTTAAAGCAAGAGAAACACAAGTTTTTCCCAGTGTGGACTGCTTTAGGGTAAGGGCTCTGTCTGCAAATGAGGGTTACTCATTGGAGAGGCTGCATTTGTCTGAGGGAGACAGAGAGGAAGCATACCCCCTCCTCTCTCCCCCCTCCCAGGGCGGGTGGTGGCGGTGGTGGTGGTGGAGAAGGGCACTGTGACGAGCTCATTGCTTAGAAATGAGAACAATACAAAAGGGCGAGCGTCCACCTGACCCTGGCATGGCCATCACTGTCTGCTTCTGGACGTGAGAGCTTGGCACAATTATCCCGTAAATCACGATGATTCCAGGGGAGAGCATTTTCTGGGTTTGCCCGTGACTTCCATTTTCTTGTTGCTGACAGAGCTGTCTTTGTTGATCTTCCTTTTCTGAATGCCAGCTTCTGGAGCTGGTTTAGAAAGCTGGCCTCCCTGCAAAGGCCGGCCATCAAACGCTCAGCTGGCTCATCTTAGCTGCTTCCGTGAGAACTGCTCCCCCAGTCCATGTGGGGTGTGTGTGTGTGTGTTTCCCCTCCTTTCAATTTTCTTTTTCTTCCTTGAAAATGGACTTCATGGCCACGGTAGGCAATTAGATTTCAAAGCTGGAGAATGCCCCTGTGCTCTGCCAGGAACTGCTGAAGCAAGCAGGCCAGGTCACGGGCTTTGAATGCTTGGCACGGAAGTGGGGCTTCTGATAGATGCAGCTTCTCCCAGGATGGGCTTCCCAAAGGAGCGTGCTGGTCTTTGTTCTGAAGAGGGAAATCCAGTTTCATCCCAGCACCAGCTACACGACGACCCCAGAGCGAGATGGAACCTCCCTTCCAAAGCTGGGTGATTGCCTGGTTTGTTAAATGCCTCAGTTGGCATGGCGCTGAGGGGGGTGGACTTCCAGCGTGCAGGTCAGTTCTCAGGCCTGCAGATCAACCCTCTTTTGTAGCCCCAG
The DNA here is from genome assembly GCF_030254825.1 of Meriones unguiculatus. Classification (NCBI taxonomy): domain Eukaryota; kingdom Metazoa; phylum Chordata; class Mammalia; order Rodentia; family Muridae; genus Meriones; species Meriones unguiculatus. The sequence goes on from NC_083359.1 coordinate 38,021,157, forward strand.
TCTTTGGAATGCTGCTATCTCTCAGAAGAAAGGAGGGCCCTATGTTCTTGACCCTGGCTTCTCATACTGCTGACTGAATCACGGGGTTTGGGCCTAGCATCTAATTACTAGAGCTGCTGGGAACAAAAGGCTGACACTTGTTCCAGAAGCAGGCTGGTGCCCTGGCTGTAATTCTAGACGGGGGCCGCTGGAGAGGGATCCGGGCTTGGTGTCTTGTAAGTGCATGAGGTAGGCCAGTGGCCCGAGTCTTCCCACAGGGGAGGGAATGTTCCTTCCTAGATAAGAAGGTCCTGAGAACTTATAGGTGCTCTGATTAAAAAAAAAAAAAAAAAAAAAAAAAAAAAGCAAGACTGAATGAGGTGAAAGAAAAAGGCTAGACGGCTTCTCCAAAGAGGTGATCTTTTAGGCAAGAAACCAGGGGCCTGCAGTTCAGAGATCTTTAGGAATGGCATGGAAGCTGGAAGGCAGAGTTAGCCAGGAAAGTCAGTGTGGCAGTGCAGGGTGAGCGACGGGCGACCAAGGAGATGAAGGGGGAAGGGCAGGCCCTGGTGAAGAAAGTCTGAACAGTCTGCATTAGAGGTGACAGGGAGGCTGGCCTGGCTCATTTGGAGCCAGGTTTGGAGGTCACACAGGTTTCTTGGGAGGGAGATAATTGCAGGAGGCGAGGTCGTTTGCAGAAAGCTATTGCCCTGCCTCACTGTATACGGAAGACACGGTCCACGAGATGAACCGGGGCTTCCTTTTCCAAGACCCTGTGGCTACACCAGAGGCACTCGGGACACTAGACCAGCTAGAGCAGCCACTTCCGGGGATGGAGGTGTATGTCCTGTCCTGAGGTTCTCTGTTGCAGCCTAGAGAGCGTGCTCCTGCGTGGGAATTCATGCATATTCTGTGTTCTCGGCACTTTGCCCATTCCATTCACACAGAGTCAGCTGTGTGGGGCTGATGGCACACCCAAGCAAAGTTTGCCAGGCAGGGAAATCGCCCCGTTCCGTGTCAGAGGTGTCAAGGTCTCTCCTTGAGCACCAACAGCTCAGCAATGACAGCCAGTGACAACAGAGCATGGTGTGTAGTTAGAGCAAACCCCAGAGAAGTGCCCACTTTTGAGGTGAAAGGCACAAGGGTGTCTTTGACAGGTTGTGGTGTATAACTGTTGAGTGAGGCGGCAAGCATACCACCCATGCCTGGTTCCAGGGACTTCAGGCCAAGAGCCTGGCACCAGCTTGTCTATATAAGTCATCACAGATGAATGTAAAGCATGTCAGAGGGCTGCAAAGATGGTTCTGTGGTTAAGAGAATTTCCAGAGCTCTCGGGTTCAGTTTCAGCACCCACACGGTGCTCACAACCATCTGACTCCAGTTGCAGAGGATCCGACGCCCTCTTCTGGCCTCCTCTGGCCTCCATGAGCACTTAGTGTACATGGTGGCAACACACCCACACAACTAAAAAAGTAAATGAATAAAGCAATTCCAGAGTGACCATCAATTACTTGAGTTCCGTATCCATGGAGTCAGCCAATTTCAGAGTGACCTTACCCAGGAAAAACCGATTCTCTAAACTTCACAGACCGTCGGCTGTTTGCACAGGGTTTTCCATGTCCTCAGAATTGTCAGGAATCTAGAGAGGAGTTAATGCACAGGGAGAGTTGTGCATGCAGATACCGAGGCAGGGCAAAAGGTGGAGTATGTGGACCTGGGAGGGCAGGGCCCTATGCCTTAGGAAGATGGTTTTCACGGTTAGTGGAGTCAGGAAACTCCGAACTCCGATGATAAAGCCTTACTTGCCTGCAGGGGTGGTGCGAGCGTTCCTAAAGACCCCTCGACAGTGTCAGATGGCAGGTGGACTGTGTTTCCTAGAGTCAGGGTGGCCTGTTACCTTGAACGTGCAGCACACCTCTCTCATTCCTAAACCCAAGGGCTAACTAACCCTGAAAAATCCATCTTACATCATTGTTCTTTAACCCTTAAACACTGTAAAAATCCCACCCTTTAATCGATGTACCTTAAGCCACCAGACCCGACAGACGCCCATTGTAAGGATTTGTTCTTCCAGATTAAAAAAAAACACACACACGAGTTATGGAAGAAGCTATAAACCAATTGTTTTTCTAGTTTTAACTCGGTCATTGATTTTTCATTGTTTTGTGTGTGTGTGTGTGTGATGGATAAGGACATAAAAATATACTGGATAGTGAAAGCGTAAAACCCAGTGTGATGCTTTAGAATGGCTATTCTATAGATGGTCATCGAAGTGGATAGATTTTGGCATGACTAATCCTACAGCATAATTTTTTTATTTGCAAGGTTTTTTTAAAAATAAGTTTAAAATAAATTAACAAATCCACTCCAACTTTACACCATACTGGTTTGTCCTAAGTTTCTTTTCTGTGGTCAAGTCAAGGACCCTGTCTGTGTAGAAGAGGTCCTAAAAGATTAAGGGGACTCCTTAGGCTGCTGGAGGCAACTTAAGGGGTGTCTCTCCACGCTGCTTCTGACGATCAGATGTCATTTATAGAAGGAATTTGGGTGTCTGCAATGATTCTGGGAAGTCCCCAGAATGCTAGGAGAAAACTACATGATACAGAGAGGAGGGAAACCATGTCTGCTTCGCTGCATGCGACCTCAGGTCCCACGAGAACTTCTTCAGTTCTTTGTCACTCATGACCCTTTACAAGCTGAAAAAAATCACTTAGGTAAAACCATACAGACAGCCTTCTTTAGGAAGCTCTTAATGCCATGCCCCCAATTGCTACGTGGCTTTGAGCGAGCCAACGAGTGTGTGTGTGTCTGCATTGAACATAGAATGGCATGGTCCATGGTGGATAAGGAACTCAGCCGCCGTCCAGTCAAGGGCTGTGTGTCTATGTGAAGCATGAACAACAGTGGCGAAGAACAGGCCATGGAGGGAATGCTGCTGTGTCAGGAGCATCTGCTGGGACCTCAGAAGGAAACAATTTCACACAAGTTTCTGTTGAAGCTTTGGACCTCTGGCATAGATTTTGAAAGTTAAGAGAATTTGGGGTACCGAGCAGTTTGCTGTGGTGTGGTGCGTGGCAAGTTTGGGTCATAGTCTCAGGCTCCTACCCTTTCATGAGGTGGCAGGACATTCCACATCATGTGATTTAGTCTGGACTAGCCTGAGTGACAAGCAGTGCAGAGGAGCCAGATACTGGGTGAATTAGAGGCCTCAAAGCCACAGGGTAGCAGGAGAGAGAGAGAGATAGAGACACAGAGAGACAGAGAAAAAGAGAGAGAGAGAGTGCTGCAGGTGGTGTGGGAATCATGGCTTGATTTCCTCAGGCTGTAAAGCTGTCCTCTAAGAGTGACCAGTGCCATGGAGGCAGGCCCATGATCCAGCAGAAGCAGACATCTTCATCCCATTTGCCCCAAGCCTGTGCTCTAAGTACATACTGGAGTCCAGAGGGCACTTCTGAGTGACATCTGGTTCTTGGGTCTCAGAACAGAGACCTGAAGTGGGGACACACGGATAAGGAGAGTCTGTTAACACAGTAGAAGTGTTCCCCAGAGCAGAAGTGCAGGGCAGTTTGGGAAGGAGCTCTTCGTGTGTGGGAACACTATTCTCCTCTTGCTTTTGGAAACAGGAGGCTTAGTTCTGTTACAGATTGGGACAAGCTCTCTGCCATTGCTTCCTCTTATATGTTAATCTTGCTTCTGTTGGAACCTCTCTCTCTCTCTGGCCTTGTTCTATTATCTCACCTTGAATAGAAGAATTTCCTATCTCTGTCTTCTGATCTTGTTTCTGCAGAGGCAGTGGACATTAGGATCTCAGGCCCCAACAGAAAAGTGCCCTGCAGTTTCGGCTTTTGTCTTTAGAACCTGCTGGTTGGAAGGGGTGGGGCTATGCCTAGTGACCTGCAAGCCTGCTGGTGCCTACCTGGGGACCTTCCAAGGCTAGCCGTCCCATTACTAGCTCTAGTTTTTCTGCTTCTCACCATTCCTCATCTCTTTAGTTAGCATATTGGTGGTGGCTGATCCTCTCTCTCTCTCTCTCTCTCTCTCTCATTGGGTGTTGCCAGAACCCAGGCTTTCCCCCTAAAAGCTGATAATGCTGTGGGCCAGGAGGAGCTGGCATGCCTCATAGGCACCTAAACTCTACTCGGAGGCTTGGGAAGAACTTGGTGACTTTTAATATTTTTTTTCTCCATTTCCCACTCTGTGGCAGGAACATGAGGCCACAACTTAAAAACCACCCTCCAGGAGCATGTTGCCATTGGGGTTTGGTGACCATTTAAGCTGCATTCAGGAAAGGGGTAAGAGACAAAGATTTTTTTATCTTGTATTTTTACACTGAAATAACAGCCCCATATCACAGGGCAGCCTAGTGTTAGAGACGAGCAGGGTAGAGTATCCAGTCTGGCAGGAATGAATATTAGTGATTATTCTAAAGAGACACTCTCTTCTTGGTCTACCAGACTGCTGCAACAGTGGTGCCCAAGAAATTAGAATTTCCCAGGAGACCCAGTCTGGAGGAAGGAAAAGGTTGGATTGTGGTGTAAGGGGGAATTTGGCTCCCAGAAAAAGAACTCGTACAGTTCTATTTGTCAGGCCAATTTGTAAGGCCAGAGATGAGGCAATGATGGACTGTGACTGGCAGGCCCTCATGTGACCAGGACTGCTTAAGTATGCATCCCTCTTGCCCTCTAGTTAATCCACAACCTCATGTCAGGACCCCAGTGATAGACTTGGTGACAGAGGGCCTTTTTGTTTCTCTTCCAACACAGGATAAATCTTTGCTTAAATATTCCCTATTTAACTGGCCTACTGAGGACAGGTGACTGGACCTAGCATGCTAGGACCTGGGTTCTGATCCTCACAAATCTGGTAACAGAACCACCCAGTTGTGGCACAGATTTGAGCCCCCCTCCCTACCCCGAAACCATGCAGTTCATGGCATTTGCAAATCAGAGCCTTCAAGTTGCTTCCCACTGGAGATCCTCAGTGTACCTCAGATATGCTGGTGGCTCCGGTGCCCAGGAATATTAATAGCCAGGGCTGCCTCTGATAGCTTCCTGGGCAGCTGTGCCATTCCGTTCTGAGCACTTCTGAATGAGTCCACCCTCTACCGCTTCCTTCCTTCTTCCTTCTTCACTTCCCTTTGTCTGTCCAGTTTGTCTGCTGTTTGTCCAGTCTGTTCTGGCTCGTTTCTTACTGTCAGCACTAATTAGAGTCGTGGCAATGGGAAATGAGAAGCCTCAGCCTGTGAAAGAGCTGCATAGACATCCATGGCAGCATGTGGTGAGGGTCACGGTCACCTTGGCCTGGAGGTGGCCTGTTTACCAAAGCGAAATGATGACATCAGTCAGATGTCAGCGGAAAGTGAATGCCCAGTGCTTGGACAGAGACGAATGGAGGATTTCTGAGAATGGGTCCCTCCCAGTTCTGTGTTACAAAAGGCCCCATGATTCAGCAATACCATAAGAGGTCACTAGACAAATGTCAGTCTCTCGCCCATTGCTCTTCTTGGTCTGGTTCCAGAGGCTGCCAGGACTCCTATCCTATTGCTCTCACATCCCCTTCCCCCAACAAATCTCCCCCCACCTCCAACTTCTCTTGAAGCCCAGGAAGGGTAGGCATTTGTTAGAAGGTCTTCCTTCCACTCTTTCCCTATCTGTGACAGGAAAGAAAGCCTGGACCCAAGTCAGAGAGCACAATGCAATTGGCATTATTATCCTCCAGGCAGAGACAGGAAAGGCTGGGTGCTACCCAGAGGCATCACCTAGGGGGCTAGCTGGGGCTGGATTCTATGCAGAAAACCACAGGGGAAACAGTCGCTGCCTTGTTTACTACAGCAGGAGATAAGGCCAGGGCAGCCTGTCCACACTGGGGGCTCAGGAAATCAGCACCTTTGAAATGGGAGCCTCGGCCTCAAGGCCCCAGATGAACCAGGCCTGTTAGATCCTGTTACGTTTCCTCAATGGCTTTCTCACAATGGAGGTGAGCCTAGGGCGGGCAAGGGTCCCAAGTTTCACCTCTAAGTTCTCCTAACAGATAGGGTCTCACCGTCATCTGTAGTAGCCCCCTCATGTTCAGCTACCTTCCACATGAGGCCCTTTTATGATCAGCGAAGCGGCTTCCATAATTTTTTTTTTTTAGGGGAATTCTTCCTCTGCCTGGCATTTGTCTGGATAACTCCTTCCAGCCAAAAGCCCCTTTATCAGAGTTCCAGTCAGAGCCTGAGCTCTGGAGGCCTCTGCAAGCTGGTTCAGTCTCCTGTCCTCAATAGGCCTAAGGACGAGCAGACAAGAAAAAAAAAGCAGGAAAAAAAAATTCAATGTGGCCACATTAGAAGAGGGACAGTGACCACCCCCTACCAAGTCTACCTTTGGGGCCCTGACAAGAAGTTGAGGATTTACTAGAAGGCAAGACGTATGAAATCCTGAACAAGGGGAGGGGTCCACCCACCATATCCCATCATTGCCTCATCTCTGGTCTTGCAAAATGCTCTGGCACTTGTCAGAACTAAGTGAAATCTCTCCCTGGAGACAAGTTCCCGGTCTGGCCAGCACCAAGCTTCAGCCTCCTCCTGCACTCAGCCTGACACTCCTGGGGGAACTCCAATTTCTTGGGGACCATTGTGTCAATGACCTGATATTCGAGAATCTCTTTAGAATCCTTGCTTCCTACCGCAACAGCACTGGGGAGGCAGAGGCAGGCAGATCTCTGGGTTCGAGGCCAGGCTGGTCTAGAGAGCAAGTTCCAAGCCAGCCAGGGCTACACAGAGAAAGCCTGCCTTGAAAAACAACAAAACAAAACAAAACAAAACAAAAAATTGTAAAGGAGAATGGTGTCTGAGGAATGACGCCCAGAGATGACCTCTGGCTTCCATGCACACTCACACACTTGTGCACTTATACTCCTCTTGTACACCTTCACACACACACCAGATCTATGCTTCTACTGTAAAAAAAAAATTGAGGCAAATAAACTTCTGGCGTAGTAACAGTCAGCTAAGGCTAAGCATCTCACCAATCCCTGGAGAGCCTGTGCCAGCCATTCCCATAGTGTCCTCCACCCCTAGCATCTCACCTCAGGCAGCTGATGTTTCTGCTGTCTTCCAGGTCCCTGCAGGGAGCCAAATAGCCTCTCCCCTCCACCAGCCTTCCTTCAGAGCAGGGTGGACCTCACCTGGGTGCGTTTGACACACACGGTGTTGTGCAGAAGCACTGAGTGTGCAAGCTGGAGCTGTTGTTTGCTTTGAGACACGGTCTCTCACTAGCCTGGAGCCTGCTCTTTCAAGTAGGCTGGCCAGAGAGCCCCGACAATCTTTCTGTCTCTGTCTTCTCAATGCTGGAACCAGACACCACCATTCCTGGCCTTTTAAATGTGATTCTGGGGATTTAACTTTCATGTTTGCAAGGCAGATACGCTGCAGGCTGGGCTATTTGGGACTGTAATAATAATACAGAATCCTATAATAATAATACAGGGTGAGAGCCAAAATAGTCACAGGAGCCCCATCTAGGGAGGGGCTGTTGAGCCTAACCACATGGAGAAGAAGAAGCATCCCAGGGGAGGAAAACTGAGTCTTGAGTGACAATTGTGCTGGCACAAGTCATGGCATGGTGCATCCTTGAACGGTGATAGGAATCTCAGAAGCAGACCGAGTGGACCTCACCTCAGGCAAGAGGTGACTTAGCTAACAGCACTGCACATGCCCATAGAGCTTCCATTTCTCATCCTTCCTGCTCAGAGTGGACATGGCGGCTGCACTGTTCAGCCATCCTGAGAGACGCAGAGCTGCCCTTACTGTTGGTAAGCTTTAGCTGAGGCATGGATGCTCCCATCAACCCCACAGAGAGCGCACAGAGCCCATGGATGTTCCACCCCACACCCCTTTCCTGCCCCTCACTCCAGTCTTGCAGTCCGGCCTCACAGTGAGACTGCTCCCAGCACTCCCTCCCGCTCCCTTCTCCCCCTCCCAGCTTTCCTGAGTTAAACTCCTAAACTAGATATCTATTTTTAACATCTGTTCTCCCATAATAACACACTGTCACGTTCTTGGAAGAAGAGAAAGATTAAGGTTGTTAGTTTTTTTGTGTTTTGTTTTTTAACAGCCCAGAGGACACATTCACATTAAAGAAAACAATGTTTTGCTAGAGCTGGGGCTCATGCCAGGAATACATTTTGGAGGAGGTAGAGGTCTCTGGATAGGGGTCTGGCTCTGTCCCCACACAGCCAGGAAAAGTCAAAGTGGACTCCAACATAAGAGTTGGAGGATGCTGGAGCTTTCCCTAGCCTTCTTTCATCTCTGGGAAGGAGGAGGGAGGGCGCCTTCTGAGCCGGTCTGGATGCTTCTGAGAGCATGTGAGGACAATGGCTTTTTTGATGCCTTTTCTTTTGCAACAGGAGTGAACTACACAGAGTTCCTCAGGAGGACTCTCTGGTCGCACGCCTTTCCTCTTTCAGTGTGAAGACATTACACATTTGGCTTTGACAGTATTGAGGCTAAAGCTGGAGTTGCCTCAACTGAGGTTACTGGGGTTCTGTTTGTAGATATAAATGTTGGGGTAGCTCTTGGAGAGGAGCCTTCTTAGTTAGTGGCTTGGAAGCCTTGCTGTCTCCCTCCTCACTTCCTGACACTCAGGCCACTCACACCATTTCTGTTTTTCATAATTATCCCTCAATCCAAAAGGCAGGGATTGCTTCTTGTTCTCCAGATGACAGTTGGTTCCATTTGATACTTTGCTGGGAGCCAGTATTCATTTAACTCCTATACCCCATTTTATCGATTTTGCCTTAAAAGATTACAGTCTCTCAAAATAGTCAGAAGTAATGAAAGGTCACAGACTAATAACTTCTGATCTGATTTAATATTGAAAATGACAGCTGCGTTCCCTCCAGTTTCATGTTTGACCATAGCCGAACACAAGCTGGGTGGGTATCTGGTCCTGGTGGCATGCTCTGTAATTTGAGACAAACAAACTACACCAAACCTCCCTCTCAGTCTCAGACTACCAGTGCAAAATTGACTGGAGTGAGCTCTCTCAGGGATGGTGAGTTTCTTCGTTTCAACGCTGAGACTTCATGAAAAACTATGAAGGACATGGAAATTCAGTGGGAGGACACTTCTATGAATGACCTACCAATTATCTATTACTTATGTCTGCCCAAAGAGATGGAAGAGTGCTGGCACAATTTGTGTAGATTCCGGGCAAGAAAATCTTGATGGCTCAACTCTATTTAATATTCTTGGACTCCTCTCTATATTTGGTAAAACCTAAAATTCCAAGAGGCTGGGTTTCTTCTCCTATTGCTTTGAAACACTATCCTCACAAGAGCAAGTTAAGGGAGAAAGGGTTTATTTAGCTTACAGTTCCAGGTTACAGTCCGTCACCAAGGATGAACTTCAAGGCAGGTTACAGTCCATCACTGAGGAGACTTTCAGGTTGCAGGAACTTGAAGCATCTGGTTGCGCTCACAGTCAAGAGCAGAGGGAAAACTAACACCAGTGATTAGTTTATTTTCTTTACTCTCATACAGTTGAGAATCCCCCTCCCTAGGGAAGGGTGCCGCCCACAGTGGGCAGGCCTTCCTATCTCAACTAATGCAGCAGCCATTTGGTCTTTGACTTTCTCAGGAAGCTTTTATTGGGGGGGGTTTACAATGGTTCCCCCCTTTTCTTTAAGGACTTGACCCCCATCAGATTAGTCAAGTCCTCATGACCTCATCTAACCTAACTGTTTCCTTTTTCCAAACACAATCACACTGGGGATTATGGCTTCAACAGATGTCTGAAACCGTGTGGTTGGGTGAAGGTGTAGATGGTGTTTTCAGAGTGACGTGGGAGACCAGAGAGGGAAGGTCCATAGCAGCATGGGGCCTGGGCACCGTGGGGATGGCTCTATTGGTAAAGTGTCTGCTGTTCCAGGAAGAAGACCTGAGTTCAGATCCCAGGAGAAAGGAGGTGGGGCAGCAGCCTGTGTCTGTAACACCAGTGTTGGGGTGGAGCAGGGACTGTGAGTTCCAGGAGCTTGTTGTCGTGTGTATATATATATATATATATATAGAGAGAGAGAGAGAGAGAGAGAGAGCTATCAAAGAAGCCACTTAATGCAAACCATTGTCTCTACATGCTACGTGCCTGCACTCAGGTGCACAGACACCTGCTTTCACATGTGTACCTATGGGTGAGGATGGAGGCCAGGGCCACAGGTGGGGTGATTGGTAGTGATGGGTTGGTAAGAAGTGGCCAGATCCTCATGGATTCTGATGGTGGCTCTGATAAGGTTTGGGGCGCATTGTGTCTCAAAACTGGAGTTCTGGCCTCGAGCAGCTTGTGAAAGTCAGAGTCATTTACTAAGAAGAGAAATGCCTGGGCTGGCAGGAGCGAAACAGTAGCATGCGCAGGGCCGTGGGTTCCTTTCCCGGAACCCTAACAACAAAAGAGAGAACAGAAAAAAGAAAAGGGAGAAACCGGGTGGGAACAGGAGTGGGACAGACACCATGGTCCTGCCTGGGACAGATTCAGATGTCCTGGGGACCTTTCTAGGCGGCACAGGGCTGGACATACCAGTTAAGGATATTTGCTGCTGTTTAGGATTCTTGCCTATCAAAACCAACACCCCGCACTTTCTCCACACATGGCCTCTTTGAACCTTCAGGCTCTCCATCGTGTGACATTTTTCTAGAACGAGAAGGCTTGCTGCTTGAGAATGGCGACACAGAGGCAGAAACTGAGACTTTGGAAGCCGTGGCTCTTGGTCTCCGTTCTGCATGGTCCTCTTGTGCAGAAAGTGCTGAGCCAAGTGGCCGGTGCACAGTGAGCCTGGCTGGCGTGATTGTAGCTTCCTGTCGTTACTGGTCAGCCTGCGTCCTATCCTGGCCACACCGCATGTGTGTGGGGACATTAACATGAAATATTGTAGCGTGTGACTGTTCAGGCCCAACTCCCGTAGGCTCAAATTTGCATGTATTAAAGCAAGAAACGGACGCTAAGAATAAACAGCTCCACTTCTCACCAGTCCTGTCTAACCAGAGAACTGCTATACACAGGAGATGCTGAACTTCTCTTCAGAGCTTCCCCCTGCCCCTTGCTGCTTCTCTGTCTGTCTGAGCTAAAAGTGCTTCAGATAAACTCCTGACTGTCCAGTAATCTGTCTCAGGGTCCCTCTTGAACTCCACATCCCAAACCTTTCACTATTTAAACATACCTGCTTGAGCAGACCCCAAACCATATCTTCCAGCACCCCCTTGGGAGCATCAGAAGCGGGTCCCTCCTTGCAGCATATCAGTTTCCTCTACCTCACACAGGCAGTGTTGTGTCACCAAGCCTGATGGGTCTGGAAGGTTGGGAGCCTCTCAGAATCTTGCCTGGCCAGCTGAGAATGGGATTGCCAAGGGCTGCAAAACAAACCAGCAAAGCCTGGGGGACCCTGTGCTCCCCCCTGCACTTTCTGTTCAAGCCCACGGTGAGACACTCCCGAGGTCTGTTTTGCCTGTTCCAGCTGCTTCTGCTCCTTCTGAGATCCCTGACCTGCAAAGGCAAAGGGTGTTCCTTCTGTGCTGGCAAAAATAATACTCGGGCTGGAAACATGAGCTCAGACACAAAAGAGGCTGGACCAAGCCCATTTCGAAGTTAGAGTTTGTGACTGGAGTTGTCTTGAGCCAAAATCTTTTCATCCCCTGTGAGTTCCCCCTTCTAGGTCATTGCGAGACAATTCATTCTGGGTCAGGGAGAAAGCATCTCTGAAGGCTAACATATCTAAGGCCACCTGCTGTTCCACCTCACCCCATCTTACCCAACTCCTCCCTGAGCTTCCCTTGCTGATCATATTTCCTCTTCCTTGAACCAAACCTGAGGAGAGATGCATGCTAAACAAAGGCCTTTTTACTGGCAACACTAGACAAGGAGGTCCCCTAAGAACACCTGAGTGACCTAGGAGATTTCCACTTGGTGGGATGGGCGGGGCATCACCTCTACACGTGATTAAACCGGGTGGGTGGGCTCTCATGTGGTAAGCCCTGCTGCTCCAGGGACCTGTAACGTGGTCCAAGCTTGTCAGAAATGCAGAGCTTCAGGCCCTACCCCAGACCAGAATCTGCATTTCATTTCATAGCTCTCCGCTGACTCATGCTCAGAGGTAGACGGAGAAATGCTACCGTCCCTCTGTCCTCATTTCAAGGACACCTGTGCTGACTTAGAACAATTTGTGCCATTTAAAAGTCTCACGGGCACTGTGCTCTCAAAATCCATCTTATTTTTCTCTTTGCCGAGAAAAGTAGGTTTAATGCAGTTTGATGGCTCCAAGGATTCCTATTTGTAGCATGCCATCACAGAGACCACGTAAGTGCCCGTGTAGAGTAATCTGGTGTGCCCTGCCCTCTTGCCACCATTACCATACTATCCTGCCATCCACCATGCCCTCTGCCATCCACCACGCCCTCTGCCATTCACCGTGCTTTCTGCCAACACCAAGCTCTCTTGCCATCCACCACACACACCCGCCACCATGCTGTTTAGCAGTCCTGGTGACATAAAACTCATTAACACTTGGGGCAGATGTGGCTGGAATTCAGTTTCTCCTCTAATTTGTGTTAGCTGATAAGAGATGTTTGGATTTAGTGAGCTAGGGGAAGCCTGTGTGCAGAGAGTAGTCAGGACATTTACCTGGGGCGTAGGATGGGGAGGTGGGAGTTGAAATCGGCAGAGCGGGTCAGGTGCAGGGTCAGCTGTGCTCACTGTGATGGGCACAGGTGGGGCACCTGGGACACTGGCCTAGGTGCCTGGGGGAGGGTGGATCACAGCAGCTGGCCCTGGGGGAGGCATAGGAGGGAGGCGCACAGCTCTGGCCGACTGAGGAAGCTCATATAAATCCTCTCTGTAGAGATGAGGTGTGCACAGCCGCACGCCCACCCCATCCCACCCGCAGTCTCTCTTTTTTCTACTTCCCATCTTCCAAGAGGTGTTTCAGCCAGGGCCAAGCCCGACGCCAGAGCCTCTGGACACTGCAGTATTTCTCTTTGCCTCTGCCACTTCCTGCCTCCATTCTTCTCTTCTGCTGTTTTTGTTTCTTTGCGCTTGTAGCCACATTCATTCGGGGGGTCTTTTGTAAGCCTGCAAATGGGGTGATGATTCTAAATCTGAAAGTCCCAAATCCCCAAATCCTCAAATCCCCAAATCCTCCCAAACCCAAAGGAGCATTGACGTCATTTCACAGATGGAGAACCCCACGCCTGGCCTCCTGGACTGTCTCAGTGGAAACAGGTGAGGAAAACCAATTGAATAAAAATCATCTTCAGGCTGTGTATGAGGCATGTTTTGAAATAAAAGTTGGATTCATGTTTAAACTTTGGCCCCCTTCCAGAGCTAGCTCCACACATAGGTAAATACCTCCCAAACCAAAAATCCAATATCAAGATTTTCCAAATATTTTGGGCTGAGAACACTCAATTTGAAGGTCTATCTCCCAGGATGCTTGGACGTAAAATGAGAAAGAAGAAGAAGAGGAGGAGGAGGAGGAGGAGGGGGAGGGGGAGGAGGAGGGGGAGGAAGAGGAGGAGGAAGAAGAGGAGGAGGAGGAGAAGAAGAGGAGGAGGAGGAGGAGGGGGAGGGGGAGGAGGAGGTGGAAGAGGAGGAGGAAGAAGAAGGAGAAGGAGAAGAAGAGGAGGAGGAGGAGGAGGAGGGGGAGGAGGAGGAGGAGGAAGAAGAAGGAGAAGGAGAAGAAGAAGAAGAAGAAGAGGAGGAGGAGGAGGAGGAGGAGGAAGAAGGAGAAGAAGAAGAAGAAGAAGAAGAGGAGGAGGAGGAGGAGGAGGAGGAGGAAGAAGGAGAAGAAGAAGAAGAAGAAGAGGAAGAAGAAGAGGAGGAGGAGGAGGAAGAAGAAGAAGGAGAAGAAGAAGAAGAAGAAGAGGAGGAGGAGGAGGAGGAGGAAGAGGAGGAGGAAGAAGAAGAAGGAGAAGAAGAAGAAGAAGAGGAAGAAGAAGAGGAAGAAGAGGAGGTGTAAGGCCCTTCCCCATTGCTGGTATCGTGTTTCTGGACTTTCCAGACTCGGAGCACTTTGCTAAATAAAAGCACTTCCCTTCTTTATAAAATACTCAGTCTGTGCCATTCAGTTATAGCAACAGAAAATAGAGTAAGGCAGGTCTGGAAATGAGATCATCCTAGATTTTCTGGGTGATTCCCATATCCAGAGGAGACAGCAGGAGAGGAGGAGGAGGCAATGACTGAAGGCAGAGCTTGGAGCCAGGCAGCCACAAGCCAAGCAATGTCAGCAGCCGTCATGGCTGCAAGAGGAGAGAAGGATTCACCCTGGAACTTTCCAGGGTTGTAGCTTAGGCATCTAGTGTCCAGAACCACACAATAATAAACACCCAGTCTGTGGCAGTGTCGCAAGGGCCACAGCAAAGCGACACAGAGCCTCCCTGAAGCCACAAGAGCAAATGAGTTAAGTGGGTAGCAAATGAGGTAGCAGCGGTGACTTCCATAGTACAGAAGGCCTCTGGGGCCCAGAGAGGTAGAAGCAGCTGCTTTGAGCCACACCACCAGTGAGCTTGGAGTCCAGTTTTCCCAAGTCCATTCTGGAACATCCCACCTTCCTCCCTACACAGGCACTGAAGGGTTATCAGTTAAGATTCTCTGAAGCCAGGGCAGGTTTACAGGGTCTGAAAACAGGCTTCTCTGAAACAGGCCAGCAGCTGCTTCTGCAAAGGGGTGGCTCTCAAAGGTTCTCTCCCTTCCCATCTGGGTTAGTGCCCAGCTCCATTGAGAGACTCCCTCCCTCTTCCAAAAATAACAGTGAAGGAGCAAGCCAGGAAAGCTTCCGGGTTTGCAGGCTAGGCCTGCTTTGAATAACTCCGTGATATTTGTGAAGCAGCTGTGCCTGGCACGCTTACAATTTTCCTATGGCAAGGTGGGGCTTAACAAACACCAAGCAAATGCAGCGAAATAAATTCATAAGAAAATACTCGGATCTTGAGGCTGAGAAGATTTGCCTCAACTGTTACCCTGTAAATACCAACTTGCCCAGAGGCTCTGCTTCTCCCAACCCTCTCTGAATTTCTGTGTCCTCCCCAGGAAGATGTGGGATGACTGCTGCTTTTTTTTGCTATGGGAAGCGAGACTTTGGGTGGGTGGGTGACCTGCACAGGACCACTCTGATAACCGCACAGGCTGAATTTCAAACCTCAAGTCTGTTCTTTGAGTTGAGCCACAGGTTTTCACCTCCGCGTCACCTCCAGGGGGTCTGAGGCAGCTGGCCTGGGGCATGCCTTTCTGTGGGATTTTTCCTCCCCAGTGGCTGGAAGGTTAAAGAACTGCTAATCCAGGTCACATGCTGCCTAGTCACCCCGTGTCCCTGAGGGATCTGCAGCCCTGGACTTAACCGACTGCAAATAGAAAGTGCTTGGAAAAAGGTTCCCTGTAGTGAAGCTGCAGTTTGTTTTCTTGCCACTGTCCCCAAAAGAACCCAGCAGAGCAGTGTGTGTCTGTGCGGTAGGTAGTTACACTGTGTTGGGGGCTGCAACGCCACAGGAGAAGGTTGGGGCACACAGGGGAGTGTGTAAGGCCTGTGTACGAACTGTGCCATGTTACATAAAGGGCTCAGACATTTGAGATTTGGGGATTTGTGGAGACCCAGGAGCCTGTCTCCTGTGGGTGCAGAGGGTTGTGGTGCCTCCTCATCAGAACAGAGAGGAGCTATTCCAGAGCCGGCCTCGCCTGCCTGATTTCACCTTCAGCAAAGCCCGTATTTCCATGCGAGCCTGGAAGGACAGCCATGAGCCCTTAGAGACCACACAGCACCAGCTGCGGGCTCCCCTGAGCAGACCGTGTGAGTCAGTGTGAGCACAGCTCACTACATTGTCCTTATTTTACAGAGGAGGAAACGGAGACACAGCGAGAGGCATTTGCATCAGGCCGGAGTGGGTAGCTGTGGCTCCAACGTTCACTCCTGGCACCTCATTTCCAAGCGTTTCCTAGTCTTTTCTCTCTGTTAAGCTTGCCACACGGGCCTCAGTCAAGGGTGTGTATGTGATAGGGTGGGATCTAGGGGCCTCTGCACGCTCTCCCCCACCCCAGCTGGGCTGAGAAGGTGGATGGTCCAGCATCCATTCTGGAGGTTGGGATGTGTCCTCGAGGCTGTTACTCAAGAAGTGGGGCCTGGTGGGAGGTCAGTGGGCATGCTTGCTACCATGGCCTAGCTCCCATGGGACCTTAGTTAGTTCTCCATAGACGGTAACGGAAGAGTAAGGCCAGCCCCCTCCAGCTCTCAGGCTTCCTGTCTTACTGTGAGAACTCTCAGCCAGGAAGTGACCAGCCAGAGCTGGTGTCATACTGTTTGGACTTTCAGCCTCTAGAACCTGTGAGCTAAATAAACATCTTTTCCTTATCAAGAACCTGGTCTTGGGCATTTTGTTACAGCAGTGAAAAATGACCCAAGACATTCTGGAGCCTGGCTTCGCCCTCAGGATAACCCCTGTGCCCTTTCTAGGCTCCCGTGAAGTAGAAGCGGGGAACACTGGAAAACAGAGGTCCTCAAATTCCTTCAGCATCACCTCAGTGCACCCTCCCCCACCTCATGCTTCCATTTGGACCCTGACACTCCACGTGAAGATGTAAAAATTAAACAGATGAACACAAGGATCTGACCATTCGTGCCGAGAATTTTGTGAAAGTAGCAAGAATCCGCAAGCAGAGGGAATCTGCTTCTGTTTGGTCCTTACAGCACATGAGAGAGGGACACCAGGACTTCGAGCTCAAGCGACTTCCTTCAGATTGTCCCATGGCTGGAAGACACAGGGCTGTGCTGTTGAGCAGTACTGAAGTGCTGCAGCTGAGTGTACCAGCCAATGGCCACAGCTGTGCCCACAGAGCCGCTCTAGGGGCACCATGGCTGCACACGGCACCTCCCACGCCTTTCACTTAGGCTATATTTCTGTCAGGATATGACCCGACAGTCACATCTGGTCGATTCTACCCTGTAAAGAGGTGACAAACCCACAGCACTGGAATGAACATAGTTGCCAAGGCCACGGTAGCCAGCAGTTCCCAAAGCACGGGGCTGGGGGCTGGGGGATTACCGGTGGGGTATGAGAACAGAGGCCAGCGCACACCCCACTGCCAGAGGCTGTGGAAGTGACCAGGGAGGGCTCCACCCCTCCTCAGTTCCCCTTCTGGTTGTTCAGAGGAAAACCACCCCAGTGACAGGGCGAAGATAAACATCCCCTCCAACACCTGGCAGCTTCCCAGACCCCCCTCCCACCCCACACCCACTTCCCTGAGTCTGCAGGAAGTGACAGCACCTGGCTGGCAGCAGGTGGCATGGCTTAGTCTTCACTTCACCTACACATTCCTGTCAATGGTCAAAGGCACCAGCTTTCCATGATGGAAATTACATCTTTTTTTTTTCTTTTCTTTTCCCAGTGAGGGATTTAAATGACAAACATGAGGTCATTAATACTCTTGGACGCTGCAGCTGTGACAACACTGCCTAGGACAAGGCAAGGAAGCTGTCCTGGGAGGCTGTGAGCTGGCTGTCCCTCCTCTCCCCTGACTTTTCTTCTCCCTTCCCTGCATAACCTCCTCAGAAGCCTCTACTACTTTTGTGCCTTGGAGCCAAGACTTGCCAACTTATATCCTGGGCAGCAGGTGCCCGTCGGCCCCTCAGGGGACTCCAGCATCTAGACGGGGCTGCTGCGGAGTCCAGTGTACTCTTCATAACTAACCTAGGGCGTTGATCCCTCTAGGACTGGCTCCTGAAGCCCCCAGGGCTACACACTGTCACCCTGTTCGTCTCTTACAGACTCTACTGTAGGCAGATGAGCCATCTGTCACCCCATTTTATTATGTGTCCCTTGAAGTCAAGGGTAGGGACATCTTGGGCTTTGCACCCCCAGGGCTTGGTCCTGGTGAGAAGATGCGTGGTGGCATTCTCATGAACAAGGATAGCAGTAACGACTACTCTGTTTACAGAGTACCGGCTGTGTCACGTGTTAAATGATAACACCTCTTTATGTTGCCATCTCAGTAGATTCCCCCCACAGCATCAAGAATAAAAACGAAGCACCAACCCTGTCTTATCAACAGGGGCGTTGACTAAGAGATCTCAACTGTCTGAGCGCTCAAGGAGCGACAGCGCATGACAGAATTGATGAAGATGGCCTCCAAGCTACCTTCTCTGGAAACCATGGGGGAGGCACCCGGGTGACCCCTTCCCCACTTCCACAGTAAGACTGGCAAGGCTGACAGGCAGGCCCTGTGTGCTGTTTCCTGTTACCTCGATTCCTTGCAGGGGCACGGGCCATGGCTTCCCAACAGTGCAAGCAGCCCTTTTTATACAGACAGAGCTCTGGAGTGCTCCCCTCACAGCGCATTAGTCAGGTTCCTCCCTCCCCCAACCCCCCGCAGGATTATGCTACATGCACGGTGCTCTGGCCCAGCTGCCGGCCTTGTGTGCAAACCTGTACTGATTTAATCAGCCTGTTTAGCCATCTTGCTGGGGGGAGCGGGATGCAGCTACCGAATGACATTCTGCGGCCTGTGACTCTGTAATCGCTTTTGCGGGGGACATTATGTTAATATCTCAACAAAGCAGGGAGGAAAGGGCCACCAGGTCTGGCCATATGTATAGCACAGCAGCCCCCACTTTGTGATCCGGGTCATTGAAATCCTCACCTTCTGCAAACTACAGCTGATGGGCAGCAGGGCCCTCTGGCAGTTGACCTATCTGTCAGGGGGACCTTATCTCAGGGATGATTACAGTGTGATGGGGATTCATGCTAGAATCTTGATTCTTTCTAGTAATGAAAACCTCTGTCACTTACTTAAGAATCTGAGCACCCTGGCCACAGCCTAAGTTCTGCTGACGAGGCAATGCCAGGGCGTTGTCTCAAAGGTGAGAGCTTTTTGTAAGATGTTCTGTGCAAGCCTTCCAGTCAAACACTGCTCCCTGTTTAAAAGCTGTGGGAGCAGAGGTTCCAGGGTGCGACCAGCTTGCTTAGGACCTTCCCTAGGATATGGGGATTCGAGGTCTGGGACCCCTGTGGCTCTAGCACTATAGCTGGAAAGGATTTAGGGAGACTATTAGCACCCCCAGCCAGCACCCACATACTGCAGTACCAAGCAAATCCAATCAATGTTGGCCCTTGCAGGTTTGTGGGTCCTTCCCCAGAGGAGCTGTTAGTGGGTCCATGGTAGGACCCGAGGCCTAAAATTCCCAATCAGTTCCCAAGCCAGGTGGTTGGTCCTGACCTCCTCTGAAGAGCAGCAGCCCAGGTGACCCTCATGGTCTGCCTCCTGCAGGCCCACGATGGCCGATGGGCAATTGCTACTGAGACGAGGCTCAGACAGGTCAATTCATTTTTCTAAAGCATCCCAGGTCCCTAGCTGTGAAAGGAAGGGTCTGTGTCCTCAGTGGAAAAGTCACAAAGCCAAGAAGTCTGAGCCAAGAGGCTGTGTGTCATAGGCCAGCTCATTTTCTGAGGGCTGGCTTGGGTCTCACCTAGCACTTGTCCCTCCTCCCCCACCATGGTCCCTGCAGGGCCACCACACTAAGCCCTAGCAGGTGAGCTCTGAGGGTCCAGGCAGTGTGTACACTGGGCTGGGCTCCTCGGCTCAGGGTAACACACCTGCTCTGTGGGTAAGAAGGTGACAATTGATAAGAGACTTTCCTTCCTCACCGAGCAGTCAAGGTCTTCCCCGGCTGGCTGGACAGACCTCCCTTGTAGCCACCCTCCCTATCCGTGCTCACCAGGTCACCTTTCAGAGGCTACCTTTCAGAACGTTGGCCCAGGCTGAGCCCAGACCTTTAATCTGATATCCTAAGACTCACTGTGTCTGTCATGCTCGTCCCACAGCTTCTGAGAGGGCCCGAAAAAGCCACCCTCCTAAGACATGGGCAGGGCAAGCATGTGGAGATGAGACAGGTGAAAACCCGTCCTCTGCTCACACCTTTAACAGCCCACTTTCCTTGACCCTCTCCCCAGAAAGCCCATCATCTTCTAGGCTCATGGAGATGGCACTGGGTCCTAGTGGCATGCAAGCAAACTCACCAGTTGGAACTTTTTCCTTCTTCCTCTTTCTCCTATCTTCTCTCCCCTCCTCCCCCTCCTTCTTCCTCTCTCCCTTCCTCCTTTCCTCCTTTCTTTCTCCCTCCCTTTCTTCCTTCTTTCCTGCTTTGTTGTTAGGGTCAGAGTCCAGCCAACCCAGGCTCAGCCATTCATCCCCAGTAGACAAGCCGTAGCGAAAAGCAGACAACAGATTTATCCAGCACAGCCACACTGGGGAGAGGAACAAATAAAGAGCCCCAGGGACCCCACCAATTTAGCTTGGGGTTCTGACTGAATGCTCAGGGTTAAGTAGAAGGCCAGGGGTATGAAAACTAAGCAGTTTCATTAATGAGTAGCCCTGCCATGACTGACACAACATTGTCTATGGAGATGATGTTTGGTAGATCAGATTCTGCCTGGCTGGCTCCATGGCCCCTGTGTTTGCTTGTTTTAGCAGGAGATGGCTCCTGAGCAGAGTCCAGTCTCTTGGGGACCAAAAGCAAGACAGTACAAGAACCTGCTCAGAACATCTTCACTGCTTTCAGGAAGGTTGCACTTCCTCCCTGAACCCACCCTCTTACTTCCCTTCTTTTCCTCCTCATTATTTTTTCAATGTTTAAGCATAGAGAATCTGAGAACCAGGTACCATGTCATTAGTACCTGTCATATTTCCTGTTAGCTACGAGGTTCCTCCTCCCTCACTGCTCAAATGGCTTAGTGCCTAGAATTCCTCCAAGGCAGCAAGAGGCCAACATGGTATATTCTCCCTCTCATTCTCTCTCCTCTCTCTCTCTCTCTCTCTCTCTCTCATTTCTCCCTCCATTTTCTTCTCATTCTCTCCCTCCTCTCTCTCTTCTTCTCTCCCCTTTCTCTCTATATATTTGTTTGTTTGTGGCAAATGTTTATTTGTTGTGGCTACAGATAGCAGGACCATTATCAGCTGGCTTTCTTACAGGCCTAAGGAAACACATGCCTGCTTCTTCTGGAAGCTTAGAACCCAAGGATATGGATAGAAAAGGCCTGGCCAGATCTCCCTCAGTGCTGCAAAACCTGGGAGAGTCCTTCACTCTCTGGGCTGCAGGCTTCTCTCTCTCCCGTCTAGACTTAGGTACTGATTCAGAAGGCACACAGGCCCTGGGATGGCATGAACGCAAGTTCTAGTATGGCTTCATTGAGGACAGCGAGAACGTAGGCTAAGGAAGCAAAGAGGTCACAGTACCGCAGGCAACCTGCTTCTCCAAGTCCACAGCAGCACCTTTGGCCCTCAATGACAGCTTTGCTCACAGTGACTGCACGAATTCAAGCTGAGAATTCGTTCCAGCAGCCACAGAGCAGCTGTTGCAGGTGCCCGATGGCCACGTGTGCTGGGGGCTGTCATCCTGAGCATCCCACAGAGGGGTGTGTCCACCACAGGGAGCCCAGCCGTAGCACACAGAACACACTGTCTGCGCCACATGGGCACTTCCGCGTCTGCACGCCGCTCACGAAGCTCAAGCTGCTGGAAGTCCTTGCTTTTAGGAGAAAGACAGGAGTGTGCAGTGGTGGCTCTCCTGTCACGTGATCTGCTTAGCGCCTGAGTGTTGCACAGATTGCTGAAGCACATAGAGCTATCAGGACAACCATGCATTCTCCCCCTTGGCTGGCCTCACTCTTGCTCTCAAGACCTTAATACAGATGTAATATATACATATGTGTGTGTGTGTGTGTGTGTGTGAGAGAGAGAGAGAGAGAGAGAGAGAGAGAGAGAGAGAGAGAGAGAGGGAGAGAAACATGGAGGTCAGAGGGCAACTTGCAGGAAACTGTTCTCTCCTTCCATCACATGGGTTCCAAGGGTGAACTCAGGTCCTCAGGCTTGGTGGCACTGAATCATCTCCCCACCCCTGTAAGCCGTTTTAACCCCCAGAGGCAGCTGGACAAAGCCCCCTCAGGCCAAGAAGACTGTGCTATAGAATTGGTGACCATGTCACATGTCTGGGCTCTGACGCTGATTCCTGTGCTGATCCCTCTGGCTTTCAAAGGGGGGTCAGATCACAGTTATTCCTGGAGCACACCTCAGGGGTCACACTGTCACACCCCACTCATTCCATAAAGCTAGAGGTCGAGTCACTGTCACCTGTGGATCTGAAACCACCCTAAAAGCCTCCGTGATAAAGGCTTAGTGTCTCCTCTTCGGTTCTTCCGGAAGGTGGTGGCATGGAACAAAACTCTGAGGCCAAGGAAAGCTTTTCCTCTACACTATCTCAGGGATTGTACCAGTTTGCCTTCTGTTGCTGTGTCTCCCCCAAAAGCAAGTTGGGGGAAAGAAATGGTTTACTTTGTTTACACTTACTAGTCCATCACTGAGAGAAGACAACGCAGGAACTGAAGCAGAGGCCACGGAGGAAGGTTGCCTACTGCCTTGCTCTTATACTGTCCACGCTGGTCTTCTAGGGATGGTGTCTCCCACAGTGGGTTGAGCTCTCCTAAATCGATCAATAACCATGAAAATGTCCCATAGATATGCCTGCAGGCCTATCTGATGCAGGCAACTCCTCAGTTGAGGTTCCCTCTTCGCAGGACACTCCAGTTTGTGTCAAGCTGACAAAAATAACCAGTACCGACATTTTGTCATGTGGAGTGCTGACTAACAATGACTGAGCAGCTGGTTTGGTCATGAGCAGGTTCTGGTCTCCCAAGGAACGCTGCTGGCATGCCCTGGGGCCTCTCTTCACAAAGCTCTCTCTCTCTCTCTCTCTCTCTCTCTCTCTCTCTCTCTCTCTCTCTGTGTGTGTGTGTGTGTGTAGGTGGGGCACAGATGTTTCCCCTTTTTTTGTGTTGCCCATGACTTTCAGCATGTACCCCCATCTTACTGTGCCTCGGTCAGTTTTCTACGTAGTGAGGATCCTATTGTTTTGTTCATTGTAAGGGGCTGAGGCCCAGTGTTCTCCGGACTTCTCCAACCCGGGTACCATTTGGTTAAACAGGAAAACGTCATCCTGCTGAAGGCTCCACTTTTCCATGTCCAGATACTGAGTGCTGTCAACACTGTCAGCAGCCAAGGACACTGCGTCCAGCTTTGCCACACTTTGCTTTATAAAATGAGGGCGATATTTTTGTCGTACAAAAACATAATTCTTACTAATACGCCAGCTCAATTGTTCCCAATTATACACTTTCCTGTCTCACTGCCTCTACCATCAGCCACACCCTCTGAAAGAGTGACCCGCAGTTATGATGGTGAGAAGAGGCTGAGCGTGGCAGACACCCACCAGACCACAGGACCTACCCTTCCCTGCAGAGATGAGCCGCACTTGCAGGTACTGTGCCCACGGCCAAGAGATGGTAACATGGTAAGCTCTGAGTAACATCTCTTTGGGTACCCCTCACGGGGGCTGGTAAGACTCCCAAACAGTCTCTCACACGTGGCCTCTTTTTCATCTTTTTTGTTTGATAGATTTTAAATTTTATATCAATTTTAGGTTTAGATAAAAATGCAGAGAATTCCCAATACGGGGCTTCACTTAGGCTGGGGCTGTCTCACTAAACTCATTGTATTCATTGTTTTTCTAACTGTGATGACAAACAACAGAAGAGAAGCAACCTAAGGGAGGGAGGGTTCATCTAGGCTCACACTTCAAAGGTTAAGGCCATTGTGGCTGAGCTGTACTTCCGCTTCAGCCCAGGACTCCAGCCCAGGGACAGAATGGTGCCACTCGCCTGTAGAGTGGGTCATCAACTAAATTGACCTAGAACCTCCTCCTCAGACACATTTAGAAGTTTGTCCCCTAGGCGATTCTTGATTCTGTCAAGTTGACAACCAGTATTGACCATCCCAGCATTATTAGCTGACGGCATCATTCACTGGCCATGGAGTGTCTGCTGCCTCCCTTCAGGACTGTGGAGAATCAGAGCAGATAGCACTAGCCTTGGGAAAGAGTCAAATCCGATAATCCAAGTACGGTTTCTATGGCATATGGACCACTTCACAGCATCACGAAGTCAGGGCAGCATGCAGAAGGGGCTTTGTGTGTCTCACCGTGACTCGTTTCTCCCTAAAACCTCTCACACTTACAGGACAGGGAACCGACATGGATACTTAACATTCACTGAAATACATAGCTTACGTTGGGTTCGCGCTTGGTAGTCACCGTCTGGCAGGGCCTGACCAGCGCTATCATGTGAGGTACACCTCCCCACAGACGCTGTGTGTGCCTATCTGCCACCCAACTAAAACACAGCCTCCCTTACTTCATGGCAGTCTGCAGGGAGGTCACTCTGTTAAGATCTGCTTCCTCCCCTGAATGGTAAAAAGCCTGTGGCCACATTCATCACCACATCTCCTGGATCTATTAGGGTGCGGGCCACCCATCAGCGACGTGTCACCTCTGTTGATGGTGAAGGAACATGTGGATGCCCTTGTGGATGAGTGGCAGAGAAGAGGAGAGAAAGGAGGGCCCCTGGAACTGGTTGGAGCAGGTGGGGTTCGGGAGCACAGAGAAAGCTGCCTATAAGTCATTGTGGTCCACATCAGGAGGTTCTCTTTAAGGTGAGAGGCTGTCAAGGCTCAGTTGTCTTCAGCCAAAGTATCTGGGAAGCCACGGTGGGGACCCACCTGGTCCCTCATTGGGGTGATAAGGGCAGGAGCCGAGAATTGATGTCCTGGGTGTCCAGCCCTGAGATGGCCTGCCAGGACCTGGTGTGAGGCTCTCCGAGTCTTCTGACTTTTGGAGTCACTTCCAGATCTTTTGGCCCAGAAAGTGATTAAGCAGTTAAATAAAGGCAGGCTCCTTAAAGGGACAGGGCTCCCTTCCTCCCTGCCCCAGTTACTCCTGAATTTACTATGTCAGTGAGCCAGCTCCCAGGACCTCTCTGGTTTCTCTTTACTTTTATTGCCAGAGCCTTGTGACCTTGAAAGCCAACCAGTGACCTTGCCTATCCTGATATCTTCCTACATCTCATCTCCTCCAAGACCTGAGGAGGGGACCCCCTTCACATCCCTTGGGGTCTTTGGGAAGGGGCAGGATGCTGGTGGCCCCATTTATCCAGAAGGCAGGGCAAGCCTATAAAAAAAATGCCCCATTTTCTTTGCTACCTGGCCGTGACAGCCCAGGTGCCCTGCGGCAGAATCAGATTGGGTTTCCTTGGCTAGAAATATTCTCTTGTTCATATTTTCATCTGCTCGACTTTCCAAATTTGCTGCCTGCCAGCTCTATGACCTGAATTCACCGAGAACACCTCAGGCCTCTGCTGGGGCCCCTGGGGTGGTTTATTTCGGGGCCAGGTGAGGACTAGAGGAGGACGTAGAGCTGAAGACGAGGCCAAGGCACATAGTATTTCCTGATGTCGAATCTCATCCTGTGACCCGCTTTTGGACCTCTTCCCTAGTCCTTGAGCTTGCAGGGTGAGAGCACGTGCTTCCCCGGGGTCTCCCCAGCACCACCTGAGTAGACAGGGCTGCTTTTCTGAGGCAGGAAGGCAGGCCTCATATCCAGACTCCTCCTCCGGCTCCCAATTCTCGGGGCTACATTGAAGCAGGTTTCTGGGTTAAAAATATGAGACAAAAAAAAAAAAAAAAAAAAAAAAAAAACTCCATTTCTGTGAATTCTGGGAAAACCTACGCCTTGTTGGTGAAGAAAGGTGCATCCATGAATTTCCAGAGGGGACACAGGACCTGACTGACTTTGAATCCTGGGTGTGTTGTCCTGCTCATGTGATCATTCCGGCCTTCCCCTAAGACCCTGTGGCCATGGAGCTGCACTCTGTATCATCCTGAAGCTAACCCCCTCCTTCAGCCTAATATCTTAGTTTATGCTGCTGTCACAGCGCTCTGAGGTTGGATTGCTTCAGCCGTGCGGGTTTATTTCTCGTTTCTGGAGCTGAGAGTCTAAGATCTAAGCTCCAGCAGGTTGGTTTCGGTAGACAGCTCACACACCAGCCTGTAGACAGTTGCTCTCTCTGCAACTTCACCCATGGAGCAGAAGCTTTGTTCTATTTCCCTCCTTCAAAGGGCAGGGAGCCCAGCCTAGAAGGCTCTGCCTCATCCAGCCTTCCAGGCTAAGCAAGCCCCGAGTACCCAGTTCTCAGCAACACCCAAGACAGCCTTGGGCTTTCTGCATATAAATTCAGCCTTCATGCTTCAGAAATGAGCTAGTCAGACCCCCACCCCCATCTGTCAGAAGACCAGCTGGGGGCTTGGTAGTTGTGTTTTAGATTATTTTTATTTTTTTTAATTAATTATTTTCTGTATGAGTGCTCTATCTGTATGTACTCCTGCATGCCAGGAGAGGGCACCAGATCACATTATAGATGGTTGTGAGCCACCATGTGGTTGCTGGGAATTGAACCCAGGACCTCTGGAAGAGCAGCTAGTGCTCTTAACCCCTGAGCCATCTCTGTAGCTCAGCATTTTAGATCTTTAAACTGTTAGTTGAGGCGGGTGCTCACCCACTGTCCCTGGCCCCCTTAAGGGTGAGACACGGAGGTGACAGCAAAGAGGCTTTGATGTGGTAGTTTTTGCCTGCCTGAGGCCAGAGGACCCCAACATCACTTTT
Organism: Meriones unguiculatus; assembly: GCF_030254825.1. Classification (NCBI taxonomy): domain Eukaryota; kingdom Metazoa; phylum Chordata; class Mammalia; order Rodentia; family Muridae; genus Meriones; species Meriones unguiculatus. The sequence goes on from NC_083359.1 coordinate 38,047,688, forward strand.
CTTTCCCCAAGCAGTAAGTCTCCACATTGCTTGCATTCATTCAGGGTCCTCTGCTTTCCCCTGCAAGTGACAAATACTGACATCTTGAGATGGGATCGCAGGGAGCTGGGCTGGGCTGATGGGTGCTGTCTCTCGGTTTATTCTTGGCAAGGGCCTTGACCTTTGAAGCCTCTGCTTGCTTGTTTTCTGTAAAATGGATTCATAACTGTGCACATGCTCACCCGCTGCTCATGAGGACGTAGGCTCTCAGCAGAGCTATGAGCAGCCAATTGCAGACATTAAGTTGCTGTATCAGTGTCTCCCTTGGGACTAGTGGCTGTGACGCAGCAGCCTCCCTTGTCCCAAATGTCAAGAACAACGCTGTCACACCCTAGTTGCTACCCTTCTCTTCATTTACTGATGGGTGTGGCCATGGAGCTGCAGAGCCTGAGACACTATGGGCAGAGTGGGCATGAATGGGCCTTCGTGCCAGGCTGTCCCTCCCTGAGTGCTCAGTGGTAGCACTGAAGGTCCAGTGGGGTCAGATGGGCTTGCTTGGGTCAGAAGTGTAGGGCCACCAGCAGCAGAATGGACACATCACCTCGTGGTCATCTATCCAAGGGGACCCACTGTGTCCCGGGGAGCATGAAGGAGCTAAAGCCACATGCACGCCTTGGTGAGGAAGGGATCAAACACGTGGAGGTGTGCTCTCAGAAAACTTACAGATGAACAACACAAGCACCATCGTATGTAGGGACACATTCACATTGGTAAACAGCGAATCACAGGGAGACAGTATAATGGTTCCTTGCCCACTTCTGGGTCGGACCTAACATCCTTGAGCCTAGCAGAGAAAACCTTTTGGAATGCACTAACTCCAGGAAAACCCTAGCTTCCACCAACCTAAAGGCCAAGCGTCCTCAGGCAGCCTCTGAGGCCCACAAAGATTGCCCAGCTTTGCCGTAACCGCCCACCAGGTGTTCCCGCAAGTATATCTGAAGAGTGTATTGATTTATGACTTTCTTTGCTGTGTTTCTTAAAAACGTCATAACATTGCTGCCTCACTGGCACTTGGGACTTGGCAAAATCTGAAGCCTTGTTCCTGGGTTCTTGTCACTCATGTTTAGTTCTGGAGTAAACTGTCTCTTATCCCCTTTGAGGTGGGAGCTTTTCCTTGGGTCAGAGCTCAGAGGGTAGGATGAAGGGGGGACTGGCAGCAACAGAGGCCACTCACTTGGCCTCTTGATTGGCAAGTTCTGCTTTTCCCTTAGGTGAAAAGCCCAAGACCTTATTACCATGGTTTATATCACAGCACATACGGCGTGTGCTCTATGTGTGAAATCTTCCATAACAAAAGCTTCCATAATGAGCTTGTCCCTATTACCAGACAGGACTAAGCTGCTTTTGATTTTCCTTCTATTAAGCAAGAGCAATTTTGCCTCTAGAATTTTTTTTTTTTTAATTCGAGAGCACTGGATTAGAGTCCAAAGCGTAGGGCTGTGATAAACCCTCAACCACCTTGGGTCAGCCTGGGCTCATGCAGTAGAATCTCCTGCCTCTATTGGAGCCTCCACAAATGGCTTAACACTTGACCTTTGGAGGTCATTTATCTACTTAACATTCATGCTGCCTGAAGCCCCCAGGCTGTGTTCTCTTATGCTTCACAGTTTCCTGTCTGTCATGATAAGGGAGCTTCCACACCTGAAACCTGCCCCTTCTCCTTCTGCTCCACACAGACAGTACCTCTGGAACAAGTGGGTCCCTGGTCTCAGAGATCCACGGCCAACAAAGACAAGGCTTGGGCTCTGCACCCTGTGTGACCTTTCCTGTGCCTGACTGAGAGACTTCATGCTTTATTTTGATGACACCTCTTCCAGGAAGCCTTCCTCAATGCCCACCTTTTGTTCCCACAGCCTCTCTGTTAATCCTGATCAAAGCACCTTAAGCTGAACTGTGCCGGGAGAGTCTTTCTAAATGTCACACCCCCGCCCTGAATCAGGTTCTTTTGTTTGCTCAGCACCGACGGCGCAGGTTATAGTTGGCTATGTGGCCTTCAGATGTCAGCTCCAAAAGGGGCAGGGTTCAACCTGCTTTGCTCACCTGTGCAGTTCAAGTGCAAGGTACATGGCTGCCATGCCACCTGTGGCTACCGACTGAGAGGATAAGTGATGAGCGGGTGACGGACTGTACAGAGGGGTGTTCTGCTACTTAGAAGCCACGTGAAGTTGGGCAAGACCCTTCACCTCCCTTCACCTCCCTTTCTGCCTCCCTAACTGGGGATATTAATAGTGTCGCTCTCAGAGGGTCATGGTGAAGGCCAGGGGAAGATGCATGGGACAGTCGAACGTCAGCCACATGGCCTCAGCTGCTTGCACATGAATCTAACCCTGACCCCAAAGGCCTGGGATAAATTCCCAATGGGCCTTGAGGTTGTCTATCTGAGCTCAGAGCCCCCTCACCCTCCTGGGTGGTCCGTGGGAAAGGGTTAACGGATCTGCACGCCTTCTCTTTGGCCAGAAGCTGCTGACCTCTGGGGGGTCACCCCTGGCTGCTGGGTCAGCAGAGGCATTGTGTAGGAGCTGCTGATGGCTGGACAGCTCTACCGAGTCTTCAGATGCCAGCTGGACAGTGCAGCCAAGGTCACGGTCCCCTTTGCCTGAATGGCTCTTTCTTCAAATAGAGGCAGCCCCTTTGGCAGCCACGGGCAGCTGAGTCAGCCAGCTGTCTGAGGCCTCTCAGGTCCTTTTGAGCCTTAAGACGTGAGGCAGGCCAGCATGAAGGAGAGATCATGCAGAGCTGGGCTTCCATGGTGCTCTCCTACTGTGGCATCATGACTGGGCAACTGGCTTCATCTCTCTAAGTGCCTCTGTGAGTGGGAAAAGCCGAGCCACCCGAGAACATGTCAGGAGCATGTCACTCTGCTGGGAAAGCAGTGCCACCCACCAGTTATGAGCCACTTTAGATGGAACGTAAGAAAGAAAAGTCTGGTGTGGGGCATGGTGACTGCAGTGTTTGCCTAATATATGTAAGGCCTGGGTTCAATCCCCAGTACAGAAAAACAAACACCAACATAACAGAAAGAAGAACAGGGTGTTCAGCATACAGCTATCGAGGCTGACACTGGATGTGGGCCTTCTGTGGAGCTGACAGCACAGTAACCCCAAGGCCCAGGTCTCCATGACTCCTTGCGTGTAGGTGTTTGTGCATAACAGGTCTAATTCTGTGCCCTGAAATCTAGGGCATCAGGAATGAGAAAAGGCTATCCCAAGCATAGATACTCCTGAGCGTGTCTGTGTACATGATGAAAAAAGAAACATTTGGGATGACAGGTCAGGGGTCCGGTGATGCTTGAATTGGCCAAGGTCTCCAGGGTGGAACTGCCATGCTCTGCAGCTGCTCACTGGTGCCTCATCCCCCTTCCTCCACTGCTGGCACTTCTTGCCTGCTGGGCAGACCCTGCCCTTCACAGCAGGACCAAAGCCCCCATTCTAAGCTTTCCTACTGCGGCTGATTTATCTTATACTGCACTTGTCACAGTTGACAGACACTTTCTGTTCATTTGCAGTAATCAATTTACAAGTGTCCTCTACCAGACTGAGGGTCAGCTGCATGGAGGGCAGAGGTCCCAAGTGATTTTGCTGTCTATTTTCTCTCCAGTGCCCACTGGTCATGTGGCAGTGCTGATGCTTGGTCAGATGCCTAACTGAAGAGGGGATGTGTGGACAGGTGGAAGGTAAATGGATGGAAGATGGGCAGGCAGATGGCTGGGTAGAAGACAGATGGGCAGCTGGATGAGTTGTGGATGGATGGATGGGTGGGTGGCAAATGGACCAATGGAAGGATGATCAGATAGGTTGATAGGTGGAAGATAAGTAGATGGAAGATGAGTGGGTAGAGGGGTGGATGGATAGGTGGGTAGAAGGCAGATGGATAAAAGGTAGAAGGTAGATGGATGGAGGACAGATGGATGGATACTACAGATTTGGCCTTAAGAAGGAAACTGTCTATTTGAAAAAATAGATCTGTTTAGGTGTGGAGATAATCAACTGTGACTCCAGAGCTTTTGCGTCAGAGGGCCCTGTTCCCAGTGCTGGGAGGCCTAGCTCCATGAGAGGAGGAAGGAGTTAGAGCTTCCAGTAATGGATGGAAGCCTAGGGCTGCCTCCACAGGAAATGGTTATGTACTACCACCTCCCCCACAATGAAGCAGGCACTGCACTGTCTAAAGACTAGAGGACACCTCTATCTACTGGGAGCACCTCTGCCCACAGGGATTACCACCTCTGTCCATGGGGAGCACCTCTGTCCACAGGGAGTAACTCTGCTTACTGGACCCCACTCCTAACCTCAGTGGCATGCATGTGTGTGCGTGCATGCTTGCGTATATGTGTGTGTGTGTGTGTGTTTCCTGGTAGAAAAAAACCTTCAAACAAAGCCGGGCATCCTGCATGGCTTCGTAGCTCCCTGGGCTGTGGTTCCTCTGATGGGGAGGTCTTGAGGTTAACAGCAGATGGATACCTCTGCTCTCCCCTCCTGCCAATAACTCAGTGCTGTCATCTCCTAGATGCAGAAAGAAAGGACAACCACTCAAACCTGCAGGAGTGTCAGAGAAGGGCATGGCCAGGCCGGGGGCTTAGGCTGGGGAAGGAATGTCAGATTCAAGTGGAAAAGTTAAGAGCTACGGACAGTGCCCAGCTACAACTGTAGACATATATTTCTATTTCTAAATGGATTCAGGAAATTTTAGAGGGAAAATATCTGCTGAGATAATTCTGCGTGTAACGGAGCATGGCTACTCCGCTCCAGGTAACCAGGAGCGCCTGCGTGAGTCCTGATCTCCTAAAACATTATTTATTTTGAAAGGGCAACTCTCTAGAGGCAGAATCTGCATGCCTGCAGGACAGGACAGGCCACACAGATGAGGCAGAGGCTCCAGCATGATGGAAAAACCCAGGGAGGACAGGTTACAGTGTCTGGGACACAAAAAAGAGGGGTGTGGACTGTGGCCAAGCAGAGCATAGAGCTACCCCAATTTCAGGTTCTGGGGAGAAAAGACAGGTCAGGGTGGCTGTTTTCTAGTTAAAAAAAAAAAGAAAAAAAAATCAGTAGTTTGGACTCAGACAGGAAACCTGATTGTATATTGTAGTGCCTGGCTCAGATTTTCTTTCAAGCCATTGTTCTGCCCACTCTGCAAACAAAGAGACCCATCCGGCCAGTGCGGCGCTCAGCTCCCACTGGCTGATGCCCACATGGTGTAGTTACAGCTGCCTCTGCTGTGACCTGCAGCTCTTCCAGAGGGGTCGGGCGTGGGAGTCAGGGTCCGGCTAGCTCTCCACATGGAGGAATCTAAGACGCTCTGGGGCATTCTTTTGCTTAGAGTCTGAAACCCCACAGGAAAAGGAGGAAGAGGGAAGAAAGCATGAAGGATGCTGACAACGTCACCTCCCTCCCACCAGCACCCAAGTCTTTGCCCGCTGCCAGCCTTTGCCATTTTCCCTGCTGTGCAGTGCTCTTTTGGGGGAACCCAGCCCAGCTTTCTTATCCATTATACTCTGTAGACAGCTGTGCCACTCTTGTTTATGCTCTTGGGAATAGTGTGTTTTGCACATGCGCGTGTCTCTTGGCACCAGATTCCAGGAGCTCCTGGAAGGGACATGCTTAGGGCACGTGTTTGAGGACTTCAGAACTGTCAGGGGATCACTCCACCAGGCTTCCCCACCAGAGAGGGAGGGGGCACCTATTTGCACTTCCAGGGCACTTCTGCATAGCTTGGGTTCCCATTCCTACCAGGAGTTCTCTGGGACCTCCCATGACCCGGGGATCTGGGCTTACTGTACTGCGCTTACACGCTCAGGGAGAGAAAGGCCCCCATGCTTCCCGGACAGCTCCCCTAGCCACACCCTGTGGGTGGCCCACAGTGCCTCAAATGCTCCTGGGTCCCCCTTGCAGGACTCATGGAAGCCACCGAGGGGGTCTTTCCCTGGGCTGATTCCTCAGGGCATTCAGATCTGGGCTGAAACCTCACCACTGTTCTATGCCTTCCTCTGTCTTACAAACCATGGTTCTGGGCTCCAAGGTGAGCATGGGGACTCACCTTGCTACTGTGCCAGCTGCACCCAGAAGCGTGTTCACCCTGTGGCAGACACCCGCTTGCTCATTCTGTAGACTGCTGAACAAACCCACAAATGAGTGAGTCGCCACTTGGATGGTAAAAGCTCAGCTTTGGAGAGCCGTTCAGGAATGCATGCTTTGTTTTTGTTTTTGCTTTTGCTTTTGTTTCTTCCTCATTTCCTATTAAACTCCCTGTAAAAATGATCAAAGTCATTTGTTTTCATAACCAAGTGGAGACAATGATTAGGTCCGTGAAGGTACACACACCCGTCACGTTCCTCATGACCTGGTGGGACCTGACAAAGTCTTCACACTAATCCTCCTGGCCCAACAGGATCAGGGTCAGGCCTGCAGGCACTATGTGGACAATCTCCCCTCATGACTGCGTGGTTGGTTGGAAGCTGCCAGCATCGATGAGAGCATTCACAAGGCAAGCTCAGGAAAATTCTGACTCAACATTCAAAGCAGGAAGCCGGATAAATGTGCGTTGTTTTCACAACGTTCTAATGTCAAAGAGAGTCATGGTGAACCACTGGAGGCCCTGAAGAATAATCCTCTCCTACCCACGTCATTTTACATTTAATCTCCATACTCAGGCACCCTCAAAAGATAATGGTTTTGGCAGATTTGTTTTGTTTTGTCTTAATCAAAAAGTAGGATTCTTTCATTGATGTTATTTTGTATCCTTTCTTTTTTTGATGTTAATTTAAATGCTCCTAACACTTAAGATCATCGGCTATACATTGAACTTCTTTTTATTGGCTGCATATTATTCCATGGTGTGGGTGACTCATGATTTTTTTTTTCACTGTTTCCCAGGTGTTGTTAAGGCTGTTTTCCAGGTCTTTGCCACAAGGAATAGCGCTGCAATTTAGCGCATTACTGCCATAAGGGGTTACTTTGACAAAAGATATGTGTACTTCATGTTTTAATAGGTGTGGCCTGCTTGTCTTAGTAAGTCACACGTCCTGCTCTTTGCTGTCATTTTCTCTACTCTCCCACACCCCTCCAACCCCCCTCAGGCTGCCTAGCAGTTGGGTGCCTCCCAGCGCAGAGGTACCCCCGGCCAACTGCTCGATCCTGAGGTTCTCTTCAGGACGGTGCTTTGTATGTCTGTGTGAAAACACACCCCTGAAGCTGCGTGTATGGAGGGGCTGAAGGCAGTGGCCATCCCGCGCAGCAGCAGCAACTGCAAACTGACAACACCATTCCCCTCTCAGCGTCTCCTAGGCGGGTGCGGAGGCTGAGGTGCCCCACTAGCCCTCTCCATCCCCCACCTATCTGCCCCCACAATTCCAGCTGGCAGGGACAGAGGCCTGGGGCCTCTGGCAGCCAGTCAGCGAGGCTCAACATTTGCTAAGGCCCAGGGCCTGTTTGCTTAGGCCTCTGGGGTTAAGGCGCACATGTGCACGTGAGATACACTCTTACCAGCTCAGGCACGTGTGCACACATGTGCACGAAGCAGTTGCTGTCATCGTGACCTGCTGCTGTCAGCTCGACCTCCTTCCTTGGGTCACCTGGCGCTGTGTTTTCCATCACCAGGTGGACTGCCTTCAGCTCAGCAACATGCTTTGGCCTTTGGAAATAACGTGCCCTAAATTCCAGGATTTTTGCTCTAGGCCTCCTGCCATCTTACTGCATAAATTTCCCCCTTAAGACGATCTACTTCATGTAAGGGTAAAAACTGTCTTGGCCTTCTTCAAAGCGATTGTATTTATGCAATTATGGGTTATACACTGATTTAAAATTTACATCTGTGATAGGTATATTTTTATAATCGTAAATATAGACACCCGTGACTCTCCATTGGTGTGATTCTCTTCACTCCTTTGGAACAGTTTAATTTTCACATGGAGACATATTCCCTGATAAAAGGGATGGTGGGCGCACGCCTCAGTGATATGGTTTAGATTTGTTTGTTTTGTTTTTCTTCGAGCCAGGGTTTCTCTGTGTAGCCCTGGCTGTCCTGGACTCCCTTGTAGACTAGGCTGGCCTCAAACTCACAGAGATCTGCCTGCCTCTGCCTCCCGGAGTCCTGGGATTACAGGCCTGTGCCGCCACGCCCGGATTGTTTAAATTTTTAATGAGGATGTAATAGTTACCTCGTGAGCCACTGCGTGTTATTTTAGAAGACCGCCCCCCACCCCAGCTCCACCAATCATCACTCAGAGCCTGGGTTATGGAGACTCTGGAAGGCACAGCGTATCTATAAAGTCACCCCACTGGGCAACGGAACCCCAGGACTGATTCATAGGTACACACGTTCATAGGCGTGTAAGCTCTGCAACCCTGTGCTCGCTCATTAGAACTTTGGGCACACAAACATGTGTACACGCGAGATTACATGTTTCACGGTCTTAATGCACACCCGCATCGTGGGCGCCCATCCTTCTGCTCCTCGGCGTTACCAGCCGTCAGCACTGTGGTGGCACTGCCCTGGAAGCTTATCTTCACTTTAAAGGTGATTGTTTTGGGTGATCTGGTTTCCGTGCAGCACGAACTGGAAGACACCGTTACATCAAAACAAGCAGGTGTGGCATGCCCCCCTTGGGTTACTGGATAGAAGGGTTCCCGATTCCCAGATGGGAAACATTTCCTGTTTCCTGTGTCAGGGCTGCTTCTGTGGCAGCCTTGGCCTCCCTTCTTGAGCAGTGTCCTCTCCTGAAACCTGGTGGCCTGAGCAGGGGTCAAGCCCAGAACCTCTCTGTAGCTCTCTTTTTAAAATTTTTCCTTTCTTTGGGGTGTTTAGACCTCTACCTCTCTTCCATCAACCCCCCAACCTTAAACAAGAGAGAGAAAAAGTTAGTGGGGAGAGGGGGCCCAGACCCCTTGACTTCTCCTGGCTGTTTAGGGCCAGGGGGTTCTTTTAGGGCTCTAAACCAATCTCTGTCAACCGCAGATGCAGCCAGCAGGCTCCTCCATGCTGCTGTGCCCTGAAGTGTTTCTCTCCGTCTGTCTGCTCCAAACCACCACACCATCTCTGCTCTCTGCTCTCTCCAAACTGCTACGCGGCACACACCAATACCGAACGCCACACTGAACGCCACACATTCTCTTTCTCAGCTCTCATTTTTATGCTTTCAGAGTCCTAGACCACACCCCCTTCTGTGCCATACAGAAGGCCGTTACCAGCTGACAAAAGCCGTGCTCCGAATGAGACAATTAACCGGTGTGGATCAACCATAGCCCAACTAAAATCCCACACTTGGGATTAAAATAAAAGCATATTTACATAACATACAAAGAAACCAGCACTTCCATTACACCTCTTCCTTTGTGGCAGAAAGGAAAGGACTGAAAGTTTGGAGACGAAAAGAAAAAGAAGAGGGCAGGGAAGGAGGGAAGGAGAAGAGGAAAGAGGGAAAGGGAAGGAGGCAGATGCCCAGACAGATGGACTGGGCCCTGGGCTCTGCAGTCCTAACTAATTTTCCTCCCCAGTCCTCAGGCAGGTCACTGAATGAGACTGGCCTCAGCATCTGGGATGCCTCCAGGATGAAGCTAATAAGTCTGGCTTCGGAGAGGCTCCTGCTTCCGCACAGATGGAGGCAGGCTAGGCAGCAGAAAGCGGGAAGGCTCCTGAGGAGCCAGGCAGCAGCCTATCTACGGCTGACACTGGATGAAGCCCTTTCTGATGGAATCATGGTTACAGGAGGCACTGACTATATAAGGTGGGCCTCAGAGACAATGGTGAGTGGGCTGAGACTTTCTGCTGGCCTGGCTCCTGGCCTCTGGGCCCCACCACTGGGATAGCATCTCCTTCCAAGCCTTTCTCAGCCTTAAGGGATGGTGTGCTCTTTCCAGCCTCTGAACTGTCCACAGCCCAGGTGTCCACACAAAGGCTATGAGCGCAAGCTCACGGGGGGGGGGGGGGGGGGGGAGGGGGGCGCCTGGAAAGCGCTTTGCACACAGTTGAAATGAAAGGTGGGTAAGAAGCAGATGCAGGAAGAGGCCCAAACCTGTCCCTGGACACAGAAGAAACCTGTGCTACTCTGGCAAGGCAGAACCTTGGAGACACTCCAGGTGTCCAAGGTTGGTTCCATTACTAAGATGGGACCTCGAGCCAGATGTTCTGGACCTCAAGGGTAACGGTGAAAAGGAACCTGCTTGGGCTATCGGAATAAAGTCAGGTCAGCTACCTGGAAATTCCTACTCGAGCATCAAGTATTTCTCACTGTCCAGCACGTGCCGTCAGACCACGTTTTTGCCAGATGGCATGGAAGAGAACACAGACAAGAGCTTAACTCATCACAGGAGCATCTGATGCCCAGATACAGGGAGGAGGTACACTCCTGCTAGGAGCCTTGTAGCTCGGGTCCCATAGTAGACGGCTTGCTCAGTGCCCCGGTGCTCACTTGATAACCGAGTCGGCAGGTCTGTCGTTTACCGTCTCCCGCCGTGACGGCCAGGTGGAAAAGATGCATAGGGGAGGGCTGAAGATCGCTTCATCCTCTCGGCCCGCCACCTCCCACCACCTGGGAGGTGCTCATCCTGTAGACCGATTATACCTCTGACGGTTGGTAATTAGCTCAGTCTCCACTTTCTCAGAGGATAGGAGGCGGGGCTAACCCTTCCAACACGGTAGACACGCCCCGTGGGCCTTTCCGGTGGTCAGCTGCCATTTTGACGCTGTTGGAACCGCCCAGCCTCCAGTCTGTTCATCACCCCAAAGGCAGGTTCCGGTTAGCAGGCAGGGGATACTGGCCACAGCTAGGGAGTCTCAGAAACCTCTATGCCAGAGACCAGAGAGCAAGAGTGAAAATTGTAACAAATGATGCCCCCCTCTCACTGTCACTTGGAAGCTGGAGAATTTGCGAGCTGTAGACCAGGGTCCAGAGAGGAAGACCAAATGCACGCTCCTCTCCTACCACAGCGGCAGCCTGGTCTATGCTTGAGGTGAGACTCATGCAGTCGGGACCAGTCAAGAGGGGGTTCAGGTCATATAAGACCATGACCTTCCTGCACCTGGGTTGAGGCCCTTCTGTTACCTGCTTTTTGTGTGAGGTTGAGTAGTTTGGCCAAAGTCCTTCTAAATTCACAGGTGATAGCTCAGCAGCCAGACCCCAGTGGTTTTTTTCCGTGATCTGCCCCTCTTCACGGTCTCTGATGGCTGTCCCCTGGGCAGCAGGCTGCTGGAGCCCAGAGCCCCCAATGTGAAAGGAAGGTGCCCCTGAAACACAGCACTCGTCTCTGCACGACACTAGCCACAGCCCTAGCATGCACAGTGCTGGGCTCTGAATTCAGGATCTAGTAAGTCCAGAATCTAGATTCAGTCAGGACAGCACAGGGCCAGCAGAGCAAGCAGCCTCGAGGCTTTTCTGTCACCCGTGCCTTTCTTCAGTTTCCCCATCTGCAAATTTAGGGATAATAGTCCTGCACTCATTCATCCTGTTGAGCTGTTGACAGGCTGGGAACTATGGTGAGCCCTTATATTTTCAGCTTCCACCTCCACAGAATCAACCAGTTACAGAAGCTGATTAATTGAAGACACTGATAACTGAATAGACATTTCCTGGGCATTGTCCTCTAAACCATGCAACATAAAAACATTTGCATGCTATTTATATGTGTTAGGAACAAAAAGACCTACAGGGGAGGACTTTGTCGCCTAATGTGCAAATGTAGCCATTTTATACCAGGGATTGTCAGTTATTCAGGGTTCCAGAAGTCAGCCGTGTGCGAATGCCAAGGGACTGACGCACATCCAAGCACTTCCTATTAAGAATGCATCACTGTTCACTGAAACCTTCTGGTCCTGTCCCTGGGGTCCTGCCTAGCTGTTTAGCTGACAGACTGAACCTCCATGTCCTGAACCCCTCAGCTGCCCCTGTTCCCAACGGTCCTATTTATCGCTGCCTCACAAGTCAGACCTTCATGCTCCACCTCACTCACCCACTCAACACAACTGGGACCCAGCCTGGGCCGTGCATCACCTCAGCCCAGATCTGATTTAAACTCATTGCCTCTGGGCGGCATTCCAGCATTCCCTGTATCTGCCTCCAAGACCTGGCCTACTGCTGTCAGAGTTCACCACAGTCTTTACCCTTTCTTTTTCTTTTTTTTTTCTTTTTTTTTTACACTTAAAGAATTGTAGGAGTCAAATTCATTTATGTCCCTCATCCTGGTGGGTCCCGAAGACAGCTGTGTACAATGAGAGGGAAGGGCTCAAGGTGCGGGAGGCTGAGTAGGCCAGATTCTGCAGACTGGACCAGCAGCTGCAGGCCAGCTGACGACAGGGCTGCCTGCTGGAGAATTCTTCCTGCCTAGAGCCTGGTCATTTGTTCTGCTGGGCCTTCTTCTACCATGTCTGTTGTTGACATTGTCTCTCTCTCTGTAGCTTTGTCTGTCCTAGAACTTGCAATGCAGACCAGACTGGCCTGAAACTCACAAGAGATCTGCACACCTTTGCCTCCCAAATGCTGGAATTAAAGGGGTGCACCACCACACCTGGCACCCTCAACCACTGCATGAGGCCTATCCACATTAGGAGAGGCAGATTGCTTTTTTCAATGTTTGTCCATTTAAATGTTAATCTGATCCCCCACCTCCCCACCCCAAGCTGACATATAACATTAAGTGTCACCCCTATTAACTGCACAGTTCACTTCCTCATGCTAAGGAGAATACAATGTAAATAACAGTCCTGGCATCCCGAAGCTCACTGTTTAGCAAGGAGCTCACCTTTATTTATCCTGTCTCCTTCAGAGGCTCAAGTTCGCTGCCTGCTCCATCTCACCTGTTGCACTTGTCATATCTGAAGAAGATGAACCTGCTGCTGTCCCCACACAGCCCTCCTGTGCTGTCCTGGGGAGTGAGTGACAACAGCACTGACTTTTCCCCACTTCCCCCACTGCTCCTCCTGCTTCTGGGGTTTGGGACTCCTGCCTCCTCCTCACAGAGAATGACCACAAGACCCAGGATGAGCTAACTGGCACCATCTCTGGGGAGTTATAGAATCAATGCCAATGATAGGAAGATGGAGTCTCTCCCGCTTCACAGACTAGAGCAGGACTGACAGGGCCAGAGAACAACAATAAGCCACAAGGACAATAAATATCCCTGTACCTAATCCCCTGCCCCCTGTTCCTGTGGTTTAGGCTTTCCTCTGCCTTTTCCATTTAACAACTAAACCACACACACAAACACAAATACACAAAACACAACACATACATACAAACACATGCACACACTCACACACAAACAGACACACACATCACCACCACCTCCGTGGCCACCACTCCTAACTTTTCTCCCTAGCCTAGCACAGTGGTTCTCAAACTGGGGTAGGTTTGTCCTCTGGTGACACATTTCCAATTGTCACAGTTCAGGGGATGCTGATCATATCTAATGGATGGAAACCGAGGGTGTTGTACCTGGCTGTGCTTTGTGAGACAGCTGGCCACCGGCAGGCCTCCTGTGGCCCGCATGTCAAGAGCAATTGAGAAGCCCACTGCAGCTCTCCTGGTGGGGCCTGTGCCCACTACCCAGGGATCTCCTGACAGGGTAGCTGTGGGCTAAAGCTGTGGGCCCTGCACTGACCCGAATATCCATGTCATCGCCACTGTCCGGGACCCACCCACTGATAACCAGGCCCATCATTCTCATCTCCTGGTTCTGTGTCTAACAGAGCCCCATCTGTAGTTGCGACAGCGGCTGAATGCCATGGAAACAGTATCCCCTGTCCTCAGGTCTTAGAAGCTTTTCTTTCTCTTGGACCTGGATGTGGATTAGCTTCTGCTTTTTTATTAACCATGGATGTGGGAAATGAGACCTCCCCCCACCCCCACCCCCTGCCATCTCTCTGCAGTTCCTTGGCACAGCTTCCCACTCATGGCTCTTGCTTTCCAGATGTGTTATCAGGGGCCCTTGTTGCTATAGAAAATTCTGAGGTGAGCTGGAAGTTGATGCTGCCTGGTTGCCATGGCAATGCCAGCTCCTTCTGCCTTCACAGCAAGGCAGAGTGGCCACAGAGAGGCTGCCAGCAAAACCTTCCCACTTTGTTTAACACTAGCCTTAGACCGTTTCCCAAGGGTGCCCTGTCTACAGCTGACACACTCTGGCTCAACCGGTTCAGTCCCTCTGTGAGGAAGTGGAGGCCTGCAGCTGCCCTTGCCTTAAATGGTGAAGTCCTACTGTGTGGCACTCACCCTCATTAGTGAGTCAGCTCCTGCACCAGCTTTCAGGACGATGCTGGCAGATAGCCCCATCCTGTGGGCCAGTTGCCTTAGCTACTGTCGATGGAAATTACCCAGTTTGGAAAGAGCTATTTTCAAGCTAACATAGGAATATCTGCTTTAGTTCTTTTTCTGTTGCTAATGAAATACCCAAGACTGGGTAATCGTTAGAGAAAACAAGTCGATTTGGAGATTAGGACCTTCAGAGCCTGGACAGCTGATGAGGCTTCTTGCTGCATCTTAACAAAGGCGCGGGGCACAGTGAGCACACTAGCTCAGCTTCCTCTCTCCCTCACCAAGCTGCCCCTGTCACCCCAGGTCTGCTACCCTCCTAATGTTGTATAATTTTACTCACCCCCTCATAACCTTAACTCCAAATTCAGTCACCATACGACCTTGGAAGTTAGGTCTCCAATGCCTGAGATCTGGGGAGACAATGGAACCACAGCATAGCTCTTCTCCTTCCTGGATTATATCCCCTGAGAGGGACTACGCTTGAGCAGCTGGAGAAGCTTTGAAGCCTTTTGCACACGCTCAGTGGAGAGCGGTTAAAGGCTGTCGACACCTTAGGTGTCACCCAGAACACTTCATGGTGTCTTCAGCCCAGTCTTATCACCAGGATGGTATCTCTACCTTCTTGTCACAGAGAAGAAAACAGGCTTACACAAATGCCATAGAAGGCTCCTCAGGTGGCACTGCTGGCGAGGCAGAGCCAGGATCTGAATGGGAAGGTTGTGTTAGCTCTGCGTGACTATAACAATATACACGAGACCATCAACTTAAAAGGTGGCAAGGTTGCTCTTGGGTTCCAGTTTTTTGGAGGTTTTAGTCTGCAGTCATCTTGCAGAAAGGAGCTGTCGCTTCATGCCTGAAAACCAAAAAAAAAAAAAAAAAAAAAAGAGGAAAAGAGTGGGGTCTGGCCGCCGGTTCCCCCTTCAAGAGCATATCCCAGCGATCTTACTTCCTCCCACTAGGCCACACCCCTTTTGCCTCCACTAACCGCCAGTAATGGCACAGGCTGGTGACCAATTCTGTGGTAAGGCATAGGCCTGTGGGGGACACTGAACATCCAAACCGTAGCAGAGGCCTCATTCTATGGCTCACACATGTTTGCGCTGCTGCTGTGCACAGCTGTGAGGCGTCCAGATTATCATTCTCTATTGACGAATGAGGAAACTGGGGCTCCCAGAGGTTAGGTCAGACACCTCGGCTCATCTAAGTGACAAAGCCCGGGATGAAAGCACTGCCTGCTGCTTTCCAACCTTCACTCGCCTGTTTTGACCACAGCTTGATGCTACTCTGTGGTAAGTGGCTGCCGCCCAAACAGGAAGCCCAGCATACATTCTAAGCCTGCTCAGAACAAGACGGGAGGAGTCCTGCCAGGCTAGGAGACCCCGGCTCTTAGATGGTTCCGGCCGATGCTGCCATGGCAACATCGAGCCAGCCACGGCACCTGCAACTCTTGCAAGTCCTTGGTGATTGATGGCAGCTAATGCCACCAGAGTGGATGAGAGAGCTCCCTGGCTGACAGGCTTTATTTATATCCACAGTGGCATCTCAAGGAAGTCAGTCACAACTCTTTGGCACCCTTAAGTGTGTCCAAGCCAAAGTTGATGAAAACCTTCTGATAGGGCTCCTGGCCCTGGTAAAAAGACAAAGATCTGGCCATCAACGAGATGTTCAATGGCTGGGCGTGGTGGCGCGCTCCTTTAATCCCAGCACTAGCGGGCAGAGGCAGGAGGATCTCTTGTGAGTTCAAAGCCAGCCTGATCTATAAAATGAGTCCAGGATAGCCAAGGCTATAATACAGAGAAACCTTGTCTCGAGAAATTGGGGGAGGGGGACATAATGGAGGAGGACAAGTGGCAGGAGAGGATGGTTGGGACACGGTCTGAGGAATGGCCAGATGCAGGGGCCCTGGTGTGGCACATTGCCCTAGCAACTGTGAGAACAAGGAAAGACCAAGACAGAGAGGCCCTTTAAACCACTGAGCCGCCCAAGTTCATCCTCTGCTTTGACATTCAAAATGATGTCCCATCTTCCTGTCCACATGGACTGGGTGGCCCTAGTGATCCACAACCTCGCAGCTTCCTTCTCCCCCAGGGGTTTACATTCCCTCAAGCTGAGTTTGAATCTCGCGAGCTGTGACTCAGGAGTGGTTTGCTTCACTTCTCTATGAACCGAACAGAGAACACCTTTCTCTCTAGTCTCCGGGGTGGGGCTGGGAGACTAGAGAGACACGGGGCTCCTATGTGTGAGAGTAGGAATAAAGACCTGATTAGCCCTTGGCCTATGGCCAGGACTCAGCATGGGTCTCCCCATCTCCCCTGCCTGTCTCCGGAGCCAGTGTGCGTGTGGTCTCCACACAGCAAGGCGCTGAGCTAGTAGCCCCCCACAGAGCCCTCCTGCAGGCCTCAACAGGCATGACTGCCCCTTTCTCCCATGTGGTCCCAGCCCACCCATGCTTCTGATTACCAGCCGGCCTGTAATTAGATGGCTGCCTGGTCCTGGAGAGGGTGCCCGTCAGCACCTGGCCTCTGCTTGCCGATGAGACACCAGCTCCTACAAGAACCTACTCGAGGGTGGCTCTCCCCACAGCCCTGTCAGGCCTGGGTGACACAGACAGACAGCAAGAGGCATCACAGAGGTGGCTCCTGCCATACCAAGATTTCAGGCTTGGCATGGAGGGAGAACAGGGAGCTCTAGAAAAGGCTGCTGGCATGGCTGTCCTCTCCCATGCTGCCAAACCACCAGTTAGGGTTCCTTGACAGGGCCACTGTCATCCCACCACCTCAGCCTGGGAGTGGAGAACATAGGTGTCAATTAACACAGCACAAAATCCTGGTTCTGCCTTTCGCTGGCTGAGTGGCCTTTGACAAGTGGCCTCCCTGCTGAAAGTCTCTTTCTGCAAAGTGTCATGAGTGAACCTTGCTCCAGGTGCTTATGAAAATCAGCTGGGAGCCAGGCACAGACACCTGGGAGAGAGGCTTTCCTGTTTCTTTCTCTCGGTTCTGTCCCTCACTTCCTCCCTGAGTCAGCCACGCTTGCATCTGTCTCCCTGGACTGACAGTGCCCTGCATGATTTGCTTACCAAAGTCCCACTGACTCTGCAAGGCTGGTTTAAATGTCACCTGTTCTGTGAAGCCTCTGTCGGCTCCCCCAAGAAGTGAAGTGCTTTGTATTCTGTATTCCGAGAGTAGTTTGATCGTACATCCCCACTGGGTGTTACTATGGTAGCTGCTTCCCACCCCCACCCTCTCTGCACGCCATCCTTTAGTCCTCCACCCCTTGGCTAGGCTTATGAAACCAAGGGAGACTTAGCCTCTGTTTGTTCTTCTTGGAAATTCACCGAGTAGGTCCTCTGTAATCCTCAGCTGAATCAATGCCTGCCTGCAAAGGACTGGACAGGTAAGTATAGAGATTAAATATTAAAGGAAAAATGCAGAGGCCCAAAGAAACCTTGTTCTTTGTCAATATGTTTTCCTTGGGGTTGGGCTGGGTTGAAGGCTCAGGTCTAGAAGGAAGTACGGAGCCTACAGAGAGGCCACCTAAGGAACAGGAGCCCCGAGGGGACTGGCTGAGTAACTTCAGCTTGTTTTTCTTAACTCTCTCTGCCCTGGCAGGGGAAATTTAATAAAGCCTCAAGCTGTGAAGACTTTGGAGGCCCAACAGAGGCTCATGATGGCGAGACTCACAGGAGGGAGTCCCTGACCCAGGCTCTCAGGGACTGGTGGCCCATGTATGCCCCTCCCTAGAGAGGGACAGGACCTTGACTGTGACCAAAGAGACTCCAGCCGGGAACGTGTCCTGGAGAGGCCCCAGGGGGAGGACGAAAGGCGCGGGCTGCTAGATGAACTGGAGCACCCAGCACTACAGGTACTGCGTGCAAATTGAGAACCGGCTGCCAACCTGTCTCCTGGAGCAGCCTGTGTCCTGACCCACACACTTCCAGAGCCCCCATTCTCCTGGGCTCTGTGAGGGGTGACATAGGGGGGTCATAGGCTTGAGCAAAGGTTTGCTAAGTGAGCAAGTGAGTAGGTGAATGGACATGCAGATGAGTGGGTGGGCCCCGAGCTTGAACAAGAATGGCACTGGAGTCGGGTGCCCAGCCAACAGCTTAAAGGGTTCCTCAAAGTTACCTGGACCAGCCCCTGAGCTGACATCCTGGAGCCCCTCCCTGGGCTCTGGAGGGTACAGATCTTCGCACGGCTGGCACAGAGTGTATGCCCGTGGTGGGTACTACGGTAAAGTACAGATGCTTCCTTGACCTGTCCTGGATATACATCTTCATAACCCAGTCACAGAGAGAATAACATAAGTCGGAAACACACTGGATCCATCCAATCTTCCAACCCCAGCTTAGGGACATGAAGATGACTGCGCGCTGTATCCCACTCAGCTGTTTGTCCAGAAGCTCAAAGGAGAATTGTAGCGCTTACCCACTGGGCTGGGGAAAGAGTCAGATTCCAAATACAAAGCAATCTTTCTTCTGAGAGCACATGGCTTTTCCATGCTGCCATGGCCTCCCAGAGTCACTAGCTTCACTGTCCCGAGTTGGAGAGGGTCTAGAGTTAAATCTCAGCCATGGCACCCTCTCACTCCTCAAGTCCCTGACTACGCTCCATTACTCTTTCTGAACCCTCTTTCCATAAGTACAAAAGAGCCATCAATGGTAGCTCCTCTCCAGGATATGGTAAAGACAGAGATGGTGTAAGATGCTGGCACACAGGAAGAACTAAGGACACAAGCGTCTGTAGAACATGAGCCCGTTCCTTCTGAGGACTGGCCCACCCTGGCAGGAACAAGCTTATACAGAGTTCTGTGCCACCTCAAGCCTTCCTCCCACGGTGATGGTGTGTCTCATCCTCAGCTAAGACCCAGGAGTGTGAGACTCCCTCTCTTTTCTGAGAGCCCCTCTCTTTTCTGCCTACACCATTTCTGCCTTTCCATAACCTCTACTTATGACCATGAAATTAGCAGCTGTGCTATGCAGTGAAGAAGAGAGGGTTCCCCAGGCCAGAGCTTACTTCAGCCAGCTCTGTCCAGTTCTGACTGGGCAAGCAGTGAGAAGAACAAGATCCCTGTGTACCCCGAGCAGCAGCAGCCTGGCAGCTGCAGGACCCAAAAGGGCCTTTTCAGGCTCTTCTCCTTCGAAAACATGGGAGCAGGCCCAGGCTGGGAAGCAGAGCTGAGCCTTGCTTCTGGTGGCCTCTTGTCGCCTGGAATTGCTCTTCTAAAGCAGGGCATGGAGTATGCTAGGCCTTCAAGCCACATCCCCAGCTCGAGAGACTTCAGGCAGCCAGAACTGTGCTGTATCCCCACTGTGGTTCCAGTTGCACAAATCCACACGTTTAAATTTTTGAGTCTCTGGAGTCTAACAGAGTCATTCAGGCTTGATGAAACCAGGAAATTTTAAAGCTCCCCAAATAATTCTATCCGCGTTCGAGTGAGTCAAACACTGACACCAGTAGAATTTAAATCTGTGCATCTGGCTGTGGGAACATACTGGAGTAATGGGAAATAAAGCTGGAGGAGTAACACAGTTCTCTCAGGCTGAGCCCTGAGTCCTTCAGCACTGGAAGCTGGGATGAGAAGAAGCCATCGAGAGAGGAGGAGGGGATCCGGTCATAGGTGCAGGGGTTGGAACGACCCTTGCCTCAGCTGAAGGAAAAAAAAAAAGCTTTCTGGAGCTGGAGCGGTTGGAGGATCATGATGGGTTCCTGCGTCAGCCCCTCCTGCAGGGAGGAAGCAACGCAGCCCTGCCGGCCCCTTGACCTTTTCTCAGGGGAGCCAATTGTGGGTTTCCAACCTTCCACACTGGAAGATAATGAATCCGTGTTGCTAAGCCACGGGCCTTGTACTAATTTGTGACAGTAGCAGGAGGAAATGAGAATAGCCCCTATGCCCTGCCCAGGCAAGATCTTATTCCCGTCTTCCTGTGCCCCTCCCTGCTACCCTTTACCCTGTGTGGAAGGCTTCAACCTATTCGAGCACTGGATGGCCTTGGGTCCTCCACATGAGGTCTTTGACTTAGTCCTCTCATTTGATTAAAAAGCCTATAATATAACAGACGTCACCTGCGACAATGAGGGTAAATGAGATGACGCCTACAAGGTCTCTTAGCAACCGTGCCTGGCATGAAATTGGTGCTTGATGCTATTTTTAGGCATGGAACAGAATTCTAAAGTTCTTATTCCTGCTCTGGCTCTGGATGGGGTCCCAGCTTTACCTGAGGGGACAGTACCTTCCTGAAGAGCATAGGTTAGAAGCAAGCTGGCTCTCTCTTTCTCAACCAGCCTCAGGGAACCACAACCCTGTCGGCTATCCTAACAACAGAGAGAAACTCAACCAGCAGCACTCAAGTCCTTTTATTGCCATTTCTTAGCTGGGCGACATCATAGGAGTGAGTCCACCTCTCTGAGCCTTTCCTGCCTTGTTGGGAGGGTAGCCGTTGTGAGGCCTGGCCCAGGATGCTGGAGCAAAGGTGAAGTGCGTTCAATGTGGCTGGGTATATGACATGTTCAGTAATGGGAATAAACTGCCAGTTTCCCTAAAGGAGGAGGTGCTTCCTCCTAGTCAAGCCTCTGCTCAGGTTTGGGGGATTCTGAGACTCATACAGTTTGAAGCCCTAGTTTAAAAATGAATGCCCAGACTTACAAATTCACTAGGGCTTCAAATGGGACCATGGTAAAGAGGCGTCCTGAAGGCTGAACTCCACGGTTCTGAGGCCTATGTCAAATGGATTCCAGAACCCCTCCCAAGCAGTTTAGGTAGACACTAAGAGCCCAAGACTTTCTGGAACGTTCAAAAGCAGTACCCACTGAGGCCTTGCAGCAGAATCCAAGTTTCTGTGGTCAGCAAACAAGACTCTCAATGGAGAAAAGGCAGAATCTTTTGCTCCTGATGCCGGCTACTTGGACTCAAGCAAGTACATAACTGCCTCCTACCTTAGCATCAGCTTGTTGGACTTAACAAGTGAAAATATCAAATGTTCAATTTCAAATAAATAAGTAATTTTTAAGGTGTAAGTACTTCCCAAATATTGCATGGAACATTTAGCTGGCCTGTCTTGTCCACGCCTGGTAACCACACCTGCCAGAAGCTTTTAAAGTCAAGTTCAGGGCCTCTTAGGGAGAAGTGAAATTGCCAAATTCTTTCTCAGGCAATAAAGTGGCAACCCAAACTCAGCATGTGTCTTTCAGGTGTGCCCTAGTTCTGAAGAGCAGCCGGGACCCTCGATCCCCAGCACAGGAATAACCGGTGTATGCAGTGGTGGGGTGTAGTAACGGCTTCTGCCTCCCAAGCCAGTCAGAGACCTGATTGTCAGAGGTACCCAGAGGCAGACAGGCTGACTCTAGAGCGGGAAGAATTTTGATTCTTCTCTCCAGGCTTCTTCCCACAGTGGCATTTGAAAGATCCGTGAATGGTCTTGCATGAAGTGTACACGCACGGTGCCGGTGGCAACTCTCCCCGCATCCTAGCCCATTTTCTGTTGCTGTAGCAGAGCACCCGAGTCTGGTGATTTATGCTTGACCCACAGTCTAGAAGCTGAGTGAGGTAAGAATGTTCACCTGGCATCTGGTGGGGCCTTGTGCCGCCTCCTCAGTGGTACCTGACATCTCAGGGCCTGACCCGGAAAACACACCGTCTGGGTCATCCTTCTCTTATAAAGCCATCAGTCCCCTCTTGCTGGCTCCACTCTCATGCCCTCATCTGATGCTAATTGTCTGCCAGAGGCCTCACCTCCAGTTGCCACTGGTAGATAAATTTGGGGTGGAGCTGGGGTGGGGGATGAGTTTCTGGAGAATAAACTTTGAAAAGACACATTCAAGCCACAGCGCTTTATGCATAGATGTTGTTGTCAGCCATTTTGGAAAACTGCATTTCCCCCAACTGATGGGCATGCTCTCCTGAAAGGCAACGCAGGGACTCCCCTGTACATATACGGGGTCCCCAGGTGGGCACACCTCCATTCAGTGTTCAGCATGCCACAGTTACATTGGCCACCTGGCCTATCTACCAAGAAGCCATGCTGGAACCCAGCCTCTTGCCTCTGGCGGCAGATTCAAGGGCCCCAGAGCACAGCCCGCTCTCTTCCTGACCCTGGGCTCAGGCAGGAGCTCCCACCCATTTTTTGCCACACCAGGTGGCCCCTGTGGGGTGACCCACAGACAAGGTAATGAGGTACACTATGTCTCGATTGAGCCAGACAGCCCCTCTTATAAGGAGGTGTCTGTGCGCTTGTCTCTGCAGAGGCAGAAACTACAGCTCAGAGCAAGGACAGGCGGCTAGCCCCTGCCGTGTGCCTTCAGTTCACATGCAGGGCATCTGATGGCTCAGAGCGGGGCCCCTTCTCCTTGCTGCGGCTAAGAGCCACCCTCAGGAGAAATTAAAAGTCTCACCCACGGTCAAGACTATTCTCCTTGAACCACCTGGAGGTTCTTGGCCTCTCATCTAGTGACACTTGAGCCCAAATAATTCTTTGCTCCTGGGGCTATTGCTTGTGAAAGCATCTTAGCCCCAAGATGCCAGCGACACTGCCGCCATCTTTGTCATAGCCACAGAAATGGCCAAATATCCCTGGGTTGGCTGCAAGGCAGAACTGGCCTTTAGTAGAGTCTGTGCCACAGAAGCAGCACTGCTATGAATCTCTTTAGAATCTCAAGAATGCTCAAGAATCTCTTTAGATTGTTTCTAAGTGTATGTTCCAAGCCTTTATTTCAAAACACAAAAACAAAGCCAGATGGCTGTAGATACGTGGTTCTTGCACTGCTTGCTGTTTTACGGGACGGTAGAAGTCGGCTCTCCTTCTGTATGTGCACCCTGAATTTTCCCCTGGAGCAACTTCATGGGGTTGTGGTCTTCTTTGGCCACCGCTGTGATGGGCACGGCAGGCCCCTGTCGATAGCGTCAGAGTCGCTCCTCTCCTAGGGCTTGGCTGTTAGGAGCAAATCCACCCTGATCTACCCGTTCAGCATCCTTGCTGCGTAGGGGCTAAACTCTCGTGTGTGTGTGTGTGTGTGTGTGTGTGTGTGTGTGTGTGTGTGTGTTGAGTGAGCGAGTGCTGCAGGGGCTGTGCACATGCATACACAGGCATGTGGCATGTGGAGGTAAGATGGGCGTCAGGGGTCTTCCTCAGTTGCTTCTCCACTGAATCTGGAATTCACTGACTGGCTAGCCAATGAGCAGGCTCTTCCTTCCCCTGCCCCCTCCCTGCCAGCTGAACTTGTTTTTGTTGTTGTTGTCTGTTTGGTTTTTGTTTGTTTGTTTGTATTTTTTTTTTTTTTTTACAGTGAGGTGGAGGACTCGATCTCAGATTCTCAAGCTTTATCAACTGAGCTGTCTTCCTAGCCATGGGACTAAGAAGCAATGGGCCAGAGGTGTGTATGGTTTAATTCTGATCTGCCACATTGTTCTCCAAAATGGTTTGTGCCGATTTGCCGTGAACGTCTTGATTAAAAGCATCCCATGTTTATGAGCATATATTGTGTGCTTACTTGTGTTGTCTCACTGAATTCCTATTATCACTGTGTCTTCCGGGAGCCATCTTTATTCCTGTCAGCTTGTAAGTGGCAGAAACTGGAACCTCAGCTCTGTACTGTCTCAGGTATGAACACTGAGTGTTCATAACCTTTCTGTGAGGTCTGCCCCATTTTTCCCCAGTTTCTAGATGGAGGTCACTCATGGCTATAGTAGTTGACCCTCTTTGTCTTTGCTAGAGCAGCAGATCCAATCACAGATATAGAATCTGAGCTTTTTCATCCTGGGAGGCTCGAGGTCCACCGCCTCCAGGAAGCTGTTTGGGATTGCTCCAGAAGTGCTCAGTTATCCTCTATGAACAGCTCTGTGGGGGGCCTGCAGATCTGCAGCAGGTACTTGAAACCAGCAGGGTAGATGTGTGGGTGTCCTGGATGCGATGGTCATGGAGTCAGGCAGACTCAGGTTAGAAACCTCCTCCGCCATCTACCCTTTCAAGTGAACTCACACAGGAGGTTCCTGTGATGCCCAATGTCATGATTCTTGTCATAGCTGCTTCCCCTTCTCCTCTGCTTTACTTTTCTAGTGTTTCTTTTACCCACGGTCAACCACGATCCAAAAATAGTAAATGAAAAATTCCAGATGTAAACAATTCCTAGGTTTAAAATCAGACGTCATTCTACGTATCAGGTGGGATTTCAGTCCATCCCACTCAGGACTTGACATGTTTTTATTCATCACGCCCACACTGTGTGTACAAGCCTTCTTGAAGCTCAGAGGGACAGCACAGAGCAGCAAATGGGGCTACTGGGAGCTATCACCCAATGGCAGAGACAGCTTCTGCGCTGTCATCAACAGTACAATAGCAGCAAACCAGTTAACAAGTGACAGCCCTGCATCACATTTTAAAATCTTTATTTATTATTTGTGTAATGCCTGCCTGTGTGTTTATGTACCACATGGCTGCAGGTGTCCTTGGAGGCCAGAAGAGGCTTTCAGATTCCATAAAACTGAACTTCAGGTAGGTTGTGGGTGCTGGGAACTGAGCCCTGGTCCTCTTGCAAGAGCTCTAACTACTGGGCAATCTCTCTGGCCTCTTGGTGTCTCATTTTTGCAGGAGGTAATATCTTATTCTGTGGCTCTGCAGAAGCAGATACAAAGATGAGGATTTAGGACAAGACTGTCGGGACCCATTCCCCTCTAGCATTTCCTCATCACTGGCAGAAGGGCCAGACAGTTGTCTGGAGTGCCTGCTGGCACTCTAAAGCACAGGCCGGCCTCCAGGCATGCTCGGTACCTGTGGCTCTCCTCAGCCCACCCCCTACCCTAAACCTCTCCAGATCATGGGCTTCCTGTCCCCCAGCTTCTCATTCCCACACAGCCCTGCCATTTTGACTTTGCTCTCTCTTTTGTCTTCCTTTCTTGGCTTTCCCTCTCCAGCCTCTCTCTTTTGGTCAGCTCCTTCTCTCTCTCACCACCCACCCCCTCACATGGCCAGGCCCAGTCTGCTGGCCATGCTCAATATACTGCTTTCTCTCCCTGCTCTGGACTCTCCCCAATGCCTCTGGCCATTCTCCCTCTCGTATCCACAACAAAAGCCTTTACCTCAACCAGACCTCGGAGCAGTTATGTTATGTCCTCACTTCATACATGTGGTGCCAAAGCCCCTCAGTTTAAATGAAGTCATTCATTTCAGAAGTTTCATATCAAAGCAGGAAAGGGGCCCAAACCATTGAACTGGTATATTGGCACAGCCATCTCTGCGCCCCCAAGAGCCTCGGCAACTACCATGCCAAGGAGTCCATCATGGCTTCTCCCCTAGGTCTGGGGGAGATCTGCTACTTCGCTGGCTGCAAGGCTTGCTTCAGGCAGCTTGTGGGAACTTCATAATGAACCCATGCCCACTCATCTTGGGTTTACCGTTGTTCTAGCTTGACACAACAAGCTAGAATCAAATGGACAGCAGAGCCTCAGCTGAGAAAATGCTCCTATCAAATGGCCCATAGGCAAGTCTGTGGGGGCATTTTCTTGATTGCTAATTGATGTAGGATGGCCCAGCCCAGTGTACTTAGAAAGTACTGCCTAAGACCAGCTCTTCCTTGACTGCCAAACAGGCAGTGCTGGGTGTACAAGAAAGCAGGCTCGGCAAGCCATGAGGAGCAAGCAGCATTCCACGATGGCCCCTACTTCAGTTCCTGACTCTATATTTCAGCCCTGAGCTCCTGCCCTGGCTTCCCCTGATGGTGGACTCTAAACCAAAACAAATCCCTTTTCTCCCCAAGTTGTTTTTGTCATGGTGTTTCATGACAACAATAAAAAGCAAACGAAGACAATCGCTGGCTGACCTTGTCTTTTAATTACTATTGACCTGGCGTCTCCTGCCAGCTCTGTAATCCTCCTGAAAGTCCATTTATTGTACGTCCTTAGGCTTTCTCATCACCACGCTGGCCTACACAAACCTTTGCTGATTGTCTCAGTTACCTTGTTACGGTAACACAAAGCTGAAAACACAGAGAGATTGGTCCTTCCTTAAATGCCACTGAGGGAGGTCATCTCATGGTAACTGATGCTAGGTCAGGCAGGGACTATCGATCATTTCAGATCTGACACAGAGCCTTGGTGAGCAGTATCATCCCAAATGAGAAGACTGAGACCTGGAGGTGGTCAAGGTCTCAGAGGCAGTGCACCAGCAGAGCTGGCCCTTGAACTCCAGTCTTTCTAGTTCAGAGATTCCCTGACCCCGCCAAGTTTAATTTTAGGCAAAGCAGGTTTGGGCCAAATTGTAATTCAGGCTTATGGAAAAAAAACAAATCTAGCAATGCAAGTGGTCTTCATGATTTAGCACCAAGTTTTATAGGGGTCATGATTCTCCTAATACCAGCTCTTCTTTGAGAGAGGGAAGGTCCCCATCCATCCATCCATACTTGCCTTGATTTTTGTGTACATACACATGTATGCATGCAATACATGTCACAAATGTACACACACACACACATTTCTTCTGTTTTTCCTTTGAATTGGAGAAAAGCAGCCATGCCTGAGGCTTAGGGCTGAAGTTTAAGGGCAAGCTAAATATTTGGAGAGAATGCCATGATGATTTGTTTTTGACATTAACAAGCAAGAAGCACACGAATTGGCACAGCTTCCTGGAGCTGGGAGGAGTTTCCCACAATGCACTTCAGGAGAGTAAGACAAAGACAAATGAACTCAACTGCAAGAATTGGTTCTCTGCTCTGCATATGGGTATGGCCCCCTGTTACAATGTGGTCAGGTATAAGTGAAGACACTTGTACATTTGATAGAGCAATTAGAGAAGATGGGGACTCAAAGGCCTGGGTTCTGCTCAGCGTTGCCACCAGCCAGTAACCTGGAAAAAAAATTACTAACCTAGACCCCAAGCCCAAGTCTTTAAGAACTAAATGTACAGCACACCATTTCTCTATTCCATTCAGGTCTGACACAGCCAGCCTTTTCCATCTACAAGGAATTCCATCTTTGAGGGACACACACCTTGACCAGCAGTTATAAGGATGATTACTCAAAGCAGCCAATGTTTACAAAACCCTTGTTACAAGCCAGGGACTGGCAAACCACTGTGACTCAGTTCCCTCTGTCCTCTAGTACCTTTATTGTCCCACACTAATAGGGAGATTGAAATCAAGGCTTAGAAGAAGCTCAGTGATTTGCTCAAGTCACAGAATAGAAATAAAAGCAAAATGAAATGTCAAGAGACACTGGGAAATCCAGGGTTGCTCTGGAATCTGCTTCACATGGAGGCTGAGAGACACAGGAGAGACAGGAGAGAGGCCAAGCCTGACCCCCTCATGAGCGCCTGGCTGGCTTCAACTCAGGAGTGCAATGCAACCAGATCTGCTTGGAGAGGCCCCAGCTAGTCATGCACTGAGCCAGAAACCTGAGCAGCTCCTGAGAGGAGCTGGAAGGCAGCCGGGGCCCTGGGGCCCTGTCCTATCTCAGCTTCACCCTCACAGGCTCAGTAGCTTTTGCCCCTTACTAATGGAGCCACCTCAGATCAGTGCCAGGGAACCACTGGCCCTAAGGGAGAATTGGGGGCAGAGGCTTAGAACGCCCTCACCGGCAAGCTCTCAGTGAGAATGCCAGGTCCCAAGTCCCTCGTCCTCCCATGTGTTCAATTCTGTCACCCTCCCGGATGCTGGCTGACCTGACAGGCTGACTTTGCTGTGAATCCTACTGTCTGCTGTTATTGCTTCAACACTGTTCCCTGGGAATTCTTTCTCTTCCTCTTTCCCGGGCACCTCCTCGCCACCTCCCTCTCTGATATACCTCAGAGTGACCTGTAACTGTGAGGCCCAGTAACACTGCTCAGACTCACCTCAGGAAGCTAAGTGAAAATGAATTCATACACCAGGCATTGACAATGTTGAAAAAAGTGTTTTTTAGATTGTTCTTGTTCTGTAGCTCAGGTTAGTCAGCTATGTGTCATTGTTGCCCAGGAAAGCCTTGAAATCATGGCAATCTGCTCAAGCCTCCCAAGGAAGTTACTAAAGAAATTTGTTTAAAGAAATGCACTGTATGATTTAAAGAAACAAAGCAAAACAAAACAAACAAACAAACAAAAAAACCAATATTCAAATGGAAAAGACCAGGCTCTAGTTGGAATGTGATACATTTTTATGATGTCATACATTGTAAATGTGTGTTTCACACTTACTCCGGAAGAATCACACCAGGCAAGCTCACATGACCGGAATATCACTATTACCTTCCCTTTTCAGACGAGGAAACTGAGGCATAGAGAGGTGAAGTAACTTGCCCAGTGTTTCAGAAATTACAAGAGGCAATTTACTAAGGCAGTTCCTCCTCAAGAGTGAGGAGCGATAATCCCCGATTTGCTAGGAACTTGAGAGGTTACATTCTCTAAGGGAGGAGGGCTTAGAGCCTGGAACCCTGCCCCTTTCTTCTCTCCTCCTCATCCTCCTTTCCCCCATCCTTGTGGACAGGAGGACTTAGTACCTAGAACACCTCCCTCCCTCCCTCCTCTCCTTCTCTCCTCTCTCCATCCCATCCATGTAGGGGACTGAGGAAGTGCTGGGTGAGTGGTTCTCAACCCGAGGGCCGCAACCCCTTTGGGGGTTGAACAGCCCTTTCACAGGGGTCGCCTAATACCATGGGAAAACATAGATAATTTACACTATGATTCATGTCAGTAGCAAAGTTACAGTTTTGAAGTAGCAATGAAACTAATTTTATGGTGCGGGGGCACCACACGATGAGGAACTGTATCAAAGGGTCGCCGCATTAGGAAGGCTGAGACCCCCACCCCACCCTGCCTAGGTGTGTCATTGACACGGGCGTGGCTTGCATGTCTCCCTCACATGACTGTTGTCCTCCCCCTGGCTCTGACAGCAGACTGAACCAGAGTGCCTTTGTCCCCTGACACCCCCTTATTTAGCATTTTATGTGACCAAACCTCTGCCCCAGAGAAGCGGAAGTGCTGGCCCAGTGCCATGCAAGGAGGGAGCCACTGAGAAGCCAGGCGTGTCTGACTGAGAGCCCGGTAAGGCAAGGCGGCAGTATGTGGTGTGTCCCCAGCTCAGCAGTCCGTTCTCGCCCTTCCACACTCGGGCCCGAACCCCCAGCCTGTGTTCTCAGAGGGGAAAGCATCCCTTCCAGCGTCTGCCTCTGGCGTCCAGAACTTATTCTACTATTCCATCCAGTGTCTCGGTAGACAGGAGAGTGAGCTCCTTGCCCTTCCTTGAGAGCTTGCTGGACGAATTTCCTTCTGTTACCCTTCGTCAAAGTCCCCCTGCAAGTGAGAGGCTGAAGGTCAACTGGTCCGCCTCAGTCTACAAGCAGGAGCTAGCACGCATTTCATCTTCCGTATGAGCCCTGGCTCTGTCAGCTTCTCCACTGGGCCCGTGCTCAGAGCATGGCCATTAGTCAGTGAGAACTACAAATGATGGGCACATCCACTGCTGCCAAGGCAACCGGGAATGGGCATCGAAGTACTTGGAGCTCTCTAGTGTTCTCCCACTGTGAACCTCCCACTGTGAACAGTTGTGTGTGTGTGTGTGTGTGTGTGTGTGTGTGTGTGTGTGTGTGTGTGTGATATGTATACCAGGTCATGCATGGGGATGCCAGATGAGGACATCGGGTGTCCTGCTCTGTCACTGGTGCCTCATGTCACGGCAAACTTGTTCTCTTGAGACAGGGATCTATCCCTGAAGCCAGAGTTAGGCTGGCAGATGGCACCCAGTGATTCTCCTCTCTCTGCCCCACACAGTGCTATTACAGGTGCGCAGCCATGCCCAGCTTTTTTTTTTTTTTTTTCAGTTGGGTGCTGGGCTCTGATCTTGAGGTCTTCGTGTTTATGTAGCAAATGCTCTTCTTAACCATAGAGCTGTCCCTCCAGCCACTCAGCCTAGGCTCTAAAACCAAGCTAAATCCCCTGACCTTGTGACACCTTAGGCTTTAAAACCAAGCTAAATCCCCTGACCTGGTGCCCTCGTGGTTGGTTTTGGAACTCCAGTGGACATGGCCTGTGACAACTGCTACCAAGGAAACCATGTGATTCCACGGTCCATACATGCTACTATCATGTGGGTATAGACAGGGTTCTGAGTATTTCAGAACCCATAGTGAGGCTGTGACCTCCAAATCTGTCATTTCCCTGAATCTAACCATGGTCTTCTTAGAAGAATCCCAAAGTCTCCAGCACAGCATGCCTCTCTCTACTCTAGCAACCCAATACCCAGCATCCTTCAGTCCTGACCCCGGCACACTGAGCAATCCCCACAAAAGACGCCACTCCTCTAGCATACACCAACGTCTTCAGCTTGTATAAATGGACACTATACCAAACTCTGGGGGTGGGACACAGGTTGGTTTCTATGTACATTTCTCCCTTTTTTGTGTTAATATTTTGTTTCCTCTGGAAAATGTGGCATGTTGGAATATTTAATCAGGTTTTCCACTCTCCCATACTGGATTATGCACTCACACAGCTCGAGGGGCCTCCCATTGTCTCTTGGCCAATGGACGTATCTCCTTACGGCACTGATGTGGAGTTCATCATGGTCAACGATGTAACTCTCATCTATAGTGAGTATCATGGTTTGGATTTCTCTTTCTTCTGATGGTGCTGAGGATCAAACCCAGGGCCTTGCATGCACGACGCAGACTGGGCTACAGCCCCAGCTGAATGGTTTGTTTAAAAAAAAAAAACTGAAAAAAAACCCTGACATTTATTGATTAATTGTGTGTGTGTGTGTGTGTGTGTGTGTGTGTGATGGTGCACCTTTGAAGGTCAGAGGATAACTTGTAGGGGTCAGTTCTTTCCTTCTGACCTGTGGGTCCCAAGCATGGAACTCAGCTCAACAATGTTGGCAGCAAGCACCTTTATCCACTGAGCCAGCCCATCAGCCCTGGTTTGGATCTTACATGTATTCCAAAGGCTCCTGGTCTCTAGCTGCTGGACTGTTGGGAAATTGTGGGACTCTTAGGAGGGAAGATCCAGATCTAGTGAAGACACTGGGGCCAGCCCCTCCAGAGGATATCGGGATGCTGGCCCCTTCTCTCTGTATTCTTCCCATCTCTCCCAAGGTATTCTGGCATCTTCTTCTATGTGCTCTGTCACCATGATGTACTGGGCTGTCCCTCACAGGCCCCAGACAATAAGATCAAGCAACTCTGGACTGTAGCTCCTAAAACCATGAGCCAAAACAAACTTTTCTTTTTATAGTTGTTTGCCTTGGGCATTTTGTCATAGAGGTGGAAAGCTGAGTGATGCAATGAGGAAGCACATCTCTTGATCCAATTAAGATGAACAGCATGTGAAAGAGACCCAAATTCGATCTCCGCCTGGAGCCCAGCCCAGCCCATTTGGCAGGTAGAAGCATATGAAATTCAAAACCTTGCCAGCATAAACCTCTGAACCCAGAACAGATGCCACCGCTCTGCTCAGCACAGTCTGTCCCAGGCCTAGACCCTCCACATTGCAGTCTTGCTGGACTCTGACATTTCTACTCGGTGCTCTGTGCCCTGCAAGCTAACAGCGGGCCAGAGAGATTCTCTGTGGCTAATCCCAGACATCCTGCCACCTCTGCTGTCTCCCCCAGCTCATGCCTGGCTTCCGGGAAAATATCTTTCATTGATTTGTCTTAGAGCCCCACACCTTTCATTCTAAACTCTGGATGTACATGGACAAGCTGCACCCCTAATCCCTGAACGGACAAAGTGAGGATTCTAGTGCTGCAAGGCTGCTGTGAAGGAAACTGGATCACGGGGGCAGTGCTGGCCAGGCTGTCCGTCCCTCTGAGCCGCAGAGAAGCTAGCTTTCCTGGCTGATCGTATTACTGCTGACATTGAATGCAGAGGCTGACACGCACAGAAACACCCAGAAATGCCTTCAGATCGAAAGGCCCCAAGCTTATTGTTTCTTCCTTTGACATTATGATACAGCAGAAAAACAACACCTAGTGCCATGGTGACCGTCTCTATGAAAGTCTCCGGCCTGCTTTTGGCACACCTACGGATGCAGTGGGAGGCTGGCACAGATCTGGACCAATCGAGAAAAGGCACGTTAGCCTTGGCCAGGTTACAAAGAACATTTATTTTCCCCCTTTGAAATGGACCTTCCTGTCCCCAATTCAGCATCATCCAGTGTCGTGCTAATGTGGGTTAATTTCCCATCAGCTCCTAGAAAGAGTGCCTTTCCAGTCTCTCCTGGGACAAAGGAGAATTGCAAACCAGATAAGGCCAGCTCCCATGCTCCACAAGGCCTGCAGGGGAGTCAGCATTTCAGGAGCCGGGGAGCTCAAAACAGGTAATCCTTCGGATCCTCCAACCTGAGGCAGCAAGGCCGTCAGAATCACTATGCCCCTATTGTGCTGGCCTTTTCTTTTTGAGCCTGGCCCTGATAAATATATTATGAACCGGCTGAATAAAGGTTCTTGAATGACAGCAACGGTGAATCTGTCCCTTTAAGACGGTCCTTGAGGATGGACAGCTAGAGAGTCAAGGAGCTGCTGGGCAGATGGCACTGAAGAGGGTGACATGCGTTAGGCAGAGACTATCTTGTTGCCTTGCAGTAAAACTCTCTGGCCAACGGCTACCGGTGGACTGGGTGACAGAGGACCAGACCTGACTTGCAGGTGTCACTGTCACTGCAGTGAGAAACTGACTACATTTCTCCTGAATGGGAACTCAGAACTCCAGCCTCAAAAGCAGTGGCATGAGGCGGCCTCACTTCGTACCTGTAGACCTTGCCGGCCTGTCTGATCACCTCCCCTTGAGGCAGAGGCGGAGAAAAATTGTCTCTGGAGACTGTGACCCTCCTGCCCGTGTGGACACATAATATACACTAGTCAGTGCTTGACAACTTGACAGAAACTAGAGACACAGGGGAAGAGGGACTGCCGATCGAGGAACTATCTCCTTCAGATCGGCGTGCGGGAATTTTCTTGATAAATGATTGATGCGGAAAGATCGTGCCCACCGTGGGTGGCGCCACCCCTAGGCAGGTGGTCCTGGGTATAGGAAAGCAGGCTGAACAAAGCATGGAAAACAAGCCGGTAAACAGCATTCCTCTGTGGGCTCTGCTTCAGTTCCTGCCTTCAGCTCCTACCACTGCGTTCTTGCCCTGATTGTAACCTGTGAGATGAAATACATCTTCAAGGCTGGAGAGACGGCTCAGCACTGACTGCTCCTGCAGAGGACCGGGCAGAATTTCCAGCACCCACAGCACAGTTCATAACCGTCTGTAGCTCCAGTCCCAGGGGATCCAATGCCCTCTTCTGGGCTCCATGGGCAGCAGGCATGCACATGATGCACACACATACATGCAACCCAAATGTCCATACGTGAAAGAAAGAAGGAAAGGAAGGAAGGAAGGAAGGAAGGAAGAAAGGAAGGAAGGAAGGAAGGAAGGAAGATTTTAAAAAATGAAATAAACCCTTTTTTCCCGAGTTGATTTTGGCATCTGTCACAGCCACAGAAACCAAACTAATACACATAATCTACAATTTAAGTGCTGGGAATTTAACCCAGTGCTTCACTGAACCCAGAGTGCCACGTAAGTTAGGCAGGCTCTCTACTACTGAGCTATATTCCCAGTATACATAGTCAGAAAGGTACAAGGTACGTTTTTGGGCAATTTGAATATGAAATCCCTGAATCCTACACGCAGCTGTAAGGATCTGCTTTATGCTCAGGACCACTGTCAGGTTCCAGATGGCAGTGGCACAAACCAGACAAGGATTTGCATCTCTTTTATATGAGAGGAGGCCTGTTGCAAACAGTCAGGGACTAAAATGGTGGCTTCCTGGTCGTTTGCTCCAGGAGGCCAAGGGTCCTGTCTTGGTGTCCTGCTATCCTTGGAATAAGCGTTCTAGTATCAGTGCCATAACATGGTTAAAAAAGTGCTGCAGTCCGCTATCATGCCTGTGTTCTAAGCCTCGGGAATGGCTAAGAGGTGCAGTAGGTTATCTCCCAGGTGAGTCGGCACTGTGAAAAATGTTTACTAGAAGCATCTCCCAATGACTTCCACTCAAAAAAAAATCTGTTTTGTTTTTGAGTGCGTGTTTGAGTGCATGTTTGCTTGCATGTGTGTCTGTGCATCATGAGCATGGACGGCTGGTACCTGGGACTGGTGGTTGTAAGCTGCCATGTGAGTGCTGGGAACCAAGGTCCTCTGGAAGAGCAGCCAGTGCCCGTAACTGCTGGGCCAACTCTCTAGCCCCCAGCTCTCATTTCATTAAGTACCTTTTCCATCAAGGGAGATTGGGAAATTACTGAGTAGACAGATACCCCAATAATGTGGCAGTTCTATCATTTCTGGCATGGCCGGTGTTCCACTCCCTTGGTTTTCTGCCATGGGCAACAGGCTCTTAGAGGTAAAGTAGGGATAAAGGAGAAAATGCTGAGGCAGGAGAATGCTGAGGGTGAATCTGTATTCAGTTCAGGGTTGCTCAAGGTTCCCTGTGCTTCAGGGCAATCCTTATTCTCGTGATAAGTATATGGACGGACTGATAGATTCCCTGTCAAAGTGGGAGAGGCTCAAGAGCCCAACTCCTTCCTGTGGGTTTATGTTAAGGTTGAAGGAAAGGCATTTTCTTCACTGGTGTAGCCACTAGCCATGTGCCCGTATTCCTGTATACAGTCACTCATCATCTTTCCTATAAGCAGCCCTAGTGAATTGTATTGGGTCATGAAAGGTGTGTGTGTGTGTGTGTGTGTGTGTGAAGAGAGAGCACATGAAAACCTGGAGTAGAGCTAGAGCTAAATAACCAATGCCCTGTGCAGCAGGGAGCCACTTCTTTGTGGCTGCAGAGGTATGAGGGCCCGGGCAACTGGGACTTGGGTGTTGCAACTCCAGTGTGTCTGCTGGAAGGAGACACAGGTTGTGTCCCCAGCATAGCTGAGGGTCAGGTTGGAGAAGTGAGCGGCAGTCAGGTGACCATGTGTCCTGGGGTCACACTGAGGCATTCGGGTTTTATCTTCAGGAAATGGAGAAGCATGGGAGGATTTTCAGGTATGAGGTGATACGGCTGGCTCCAAGCTCTGGAAGGTTCTCTCTGGGCCACAGTGGAGGATGGGCTGAAGAAAGAGTCACCGGGAGAAAGAGCCAGCTGTACCCTAAGGAGAGAGGCCTGCCTGGGGTGATGGGGTAGAGGGCAGGAAAGGAAAAGCTTGAGTGTGAGAGGGCCTGGATTTGTCAGTTGTCAGGAAGCCACCCCCCAAGAGATGGCAGACATAGCAGAAGGCAGAGTCCATTCTCAAGTTTAGTTTGGAGTCAGGGGCCTGTGAATTTTTGCATTTCTCCATTTTGTGATTCTCAACCACGGCAAAAGAGAAGAAAAAGCCCTCATCAGAGTTCAATGCAGACCTGCAATCCCGGTGTTGGGGAGGTGGGGAAAAGCTGATCCCAGGGGCTCAGTGGCCACAGCTAGTCAGTCTAGCAAGTTGGAGAGCTTCAAGCTCAGTGAGGCCATTTCAAAAAGGAAGGTGGAGAGCAGGAGAAGAGGGCACCTAATGTCAACCCCTGGCCTCTGCACAAATGTGCACACTCATGTACACTCACCTACACGCATATGTACACAAGGAGAGAGAGAGAGAAGAAGGGAGGGAAGGAGGGGGGAGGAGGAGGGGAAGGCAGCAATCTCGGAAGTCCAGGGCTCCCCAGCTTTACAGTAATTGCTATGGAGTATGAACAATTAAAACATTCAGTGGACAGTGTTCCCGGCACACAGGCAGCCTAGCTCAGTGCCCTGTGGAGGGCACAGATCCTTTCTCCTGCCCTGCCACCCTTAGCTGTGGGCTTTTTGATCCTCTTGCTAGCACATCCAGTCTCGCTTGTATGTCTGAGTCTTCAGGACGTGGACAAGCGTTTCCTTGACATAAACCTTGTGCTTTTCAGGGTCCCCCAGTGTAACCCCACTGGCACCTGGGGAGACCTTTAGCTGTCACTTAAGTGACAAGAGTGGTCTGGCAGTGTTTCAAGAGGATTGAAAAGGCTTCGGAGACAGCAAGGAGATGTGGCCAAATCCCTCAGGACACATGGGTGACCGTGTGTGACCTCCTTCACTTCCTGTCCCTGAGATGTCTCTTCAGCAACCTCTGAAGAGTCAGGTGTTCCTGGAATGCTATTATGAGCCAGAAACACTCATCTTTATACAGTGGACACCTGTCCCCTCCTACCTGACTCCATGTAAAGGTAACCTAAGAACAGCTCCAACAAACAGCAAGTCCAGTGCCATGGCTGCTAATGGTAGAATGTCAGGCCCATGCTGCTAGCAGGGTGTGGGTTTGGGGTGGCAAGGGTAGGGAAAATAGGTGGCTGGGCAATTACTTTTTCCTCCTTCTATTTACTCTGTGCACACGGGGCCATTTCCAGAGTCCACATCCTGAAAAAATAAAAGAACAGTACCAGAGAAAAGTCTCCAAAAGCCACCAGCTTCACCTTTGAGTTCAGACCACACCAGGAATGGAGTTGCCTTTCCTCTGCTGCAAAGGCTGGCAAGGCCATGAGCAAGCACACAGCCCAGCCTCCCCTCGTTTCCATGAGTCACAGTTGCCTGCCCTCGTCCCTGCTTACCAGCTGGCTACTATATTTAGGCGTCTTCATTTTCCGTTCTGAGAAAGGATTATGCCCTTCGAGCTCTGTATGCCTCAGGCAGAGACAGGCTCTCTCTAGCTCCCCGTCAGGCCTGAAGCAGGCAGGAACAATGATGCTACCCCTGGCACCTTGTGAGATCTGCAGAGGGCTTCCTGTCCCATGCAACTGTTATGCAAAACAGCTCAAGTAGCCCACAGTTTGGTTGAGTTTCAAAACCAGGGATGGTACTGCAACAAAAGAAAAAAAAAAGACCTGACTGACTATGGGTGGGGCTGTATGGTTTATACAACCTGAAAAAAAAAAAAAAAAAAAAAAAAGCACGTAGGGCAGAATGGACTTCAAATGAAAGAAGCCAGCATGTACATGTATGTAGAGAGATATCCGCCACATGTGTGTGAGCATGCACATGCATATAGATATCTACCACATATAGGTCAGTGTGTACATGCATGTAGATATCTGCTGTACGTGTGTGCATGCGTAAATGTGTATATAGATCGGTATCGTCCATATATGTCAGTATATGAAATATATATATACCTGCCACAGATATATCTATACATATATGCCACAGATAAATAGATGATAGATGGATAGATAGACAGACAGATAGATGATATATAGCTAGGTAGGTAGGTAGATATGATACAGAGAATATTTCAATATACTAAATGTATAACCTCTCACAATATACAACATGTTAAATATAATAGCATATAATGTATATATTGTTTATCATATGTGTAAGTTTTATCAGCTGCAAGGGAGCAGGCTGAGGAGCTTGTGGATTGTGAAATGCAGTAGCCTGAGTGGAACTCCAGGGATTCGATGTCAACTTGAAGATCACATGGTGATTCCTTCTGAAGAAGGAAGGCTCTCCCACCTGGACAAGGCAGCTTCATGAGGCTATGACACTTAGGAAAGTATTTACTTGGTGGAGTATTTACTTAGTTTATGTTGCTGTGACAGACATCATGGCCAAAAGCAACTTGAGAAAGAAAGGGTTTATCTCAGCCTACAGGGTACACTCCATCACTGAGGGAAGCCAGGGCAGGAACTCAAGGCAGGAGCTAGAGGCAGGACCCGAGGCAGAGAGGTGTATTGTTTTCTGCTTGCTACCAGCTCACATTCACCTAGTTTTCTTATACAGCCCAGGCTCACCTGCCTCGGTATGGCACTGCCCACAGTGGGCTGGGCTATCCCACGTCAATTGGCAGTCAAGTAACAGGCCAATGGAGGCAATAGCTCAACTGAGATTCCCTCTACCTCGGTATGTCTAGGTGTGTGTCAAGTTGACAAAAACAACCAGCACATGGAATCATTCATGGAGCCCAGGGCAGTCATGCCTGGCGTGTGGATTCATCAGCCAGAGACTTAGTTTAACTACTCTAGGAAGCTGGTAAGCATGGGCAATCTTTGACTTCATCGCTCATCTTCAAACACATGTCCTGTTTACTGTTTGGGAAGGATGACATGAGGTACCAGATGCATTGACATCAAGTCCGAACTTGGCGTGGTTATACTTTCATTATTCCTTTTCTCCGCACAGTTCATGCAGGGTTACTTTATGTAGGCCCTGTGCTACGCGCTGATAAGGCACTCTGATTCATTCATTTCAAACAGATTTGCTGGCCACCTACTACGTGCTGCTGGGCGTTGTGCCACATCCCTACCCAGGCAATGTCCCGGACAGACATTCAAAAAGTAAAGAAAGGTAGCACAGACAGTTCCTTGCCCTTGGGCTTCTAGTCCACAGCGCTCCTCACAAAATGACCTGCTCATTCTAGAGATAAGAACTCAACTCAGAGCCCTGGGAGCCCTGCAGAGACTGATACCCCAACCAAGGACCATGCATGGAGAGGACTTAAAACCCCGGCTCAGATGTAGTGCATAGACTCAGTCTCCAAGTGGGATTCCTAGTAAGGGGAGTAGGGGCTTTCTCTGGCATGAACTCAGTGGCTGGCTCTCTGAATACTTCCCCCATGGGGGGTGGGGGGAGAGTGCAGCCTTGCCAGGCCACAGAGGAAGACAATGTAACCAGTCTTGATGAGAGCTGATAGGCTAGGGTCAGACAGAAGGGGAGGAGGACCTCCCCTATCAGTGGACTGGGGGAGGGCATAGGGGGAGAAGAGGGAGGGAGGGTAGGATTGGGAGGAGACAGCCAGGATACAAATTGAATAAATTGTAATAAATGATAATAAAACAACAACAACAAAGAACTCAACCCTGAGGTTAAGGACAGGTGAGAGACCTGCCCAGGTCCTATGGCTAGTGTGTAGGATAGACAGCTTTAGCATGAGTCAGCTTGACCCCACACTCTTCATCCTTCCTCACCACACACCTCGGCTAAGGCTGTTCCCACCACTGGCTGGGCAGGGTGAAGAAGGCTCAGCATGCCCAGAGGAAATCATGTTTTCCCCTCAGAGTCTCCAGTTAGAATACAATTTTTATGTACACAGGAGAGGTTAGGGGAAGACTCAGTGCCCACTGCCAGAAAGGGGCAGTGAGTGGGTATGCCCGCTTCTTGCTGAGGATATGCTAGTGTGTGGATGTATATACTCTGTGTGTCTGTGTCTGTGTGTGTATGTCTGTGAGTGAGCATATACCCAGGATCTGCGTGGATAACTCTGCATACATCCTCCCTGTAGGCCTGTGTATCTGTGAGTCTGTACCTATGTTTTGGGGTCTGGGGAGCATTTGAGTGTGTGTGCGTTATGTTTTTGGTGTTTTGATTTTCTGTGTGTGTCTTACTGTGCCTGTGCGTCAGCGAGTGCCCTTGTGTGTGCGTCTGTGGGACTGTGTTGTGTCACTGCTCCCCTCCCTACACCCCGTTCTTCCTGTGAAGCTGATCTCTGACATGTCCTTCAGTGTGAGGGACGTCAGTGGCTTTAGCCTTATCTCCCAGCCTGCCACTCTGTTGGAGGAAATTAAATTTTGACTTGGCACAACCTGTTCCTTATGATGTCACTGGCTGTGACTGGCACACTCCACCCAACGAGGCATTTGCATTTTGATTACTTGATGAATACCTGCCAACACAGAGATTCAAAGAGCGTAAGTTGATTTTGAAGGACCGTACATGCAATGCTAGTGTTTTTGTGTTCTTTGCTGTGGACTTAGAACCTCAGACAAAGGAGAAAGAGTTTCAGCTTTGCAATAGAAGACCTTGGTTCAAAGCTCCTTCTCCCCCTTCAAAAGCTGTGTAAAACTGGGGAAGACATTGCAATTGTCAGGGCTTACTTTGTAAGAAATTACAAACACAATAATGGGGAAAATGTTCTCAGAAATCTATGAAGTCTCTTAGTTACATAATGTCAGGGGGGGAGCAAAAGGAAAAGATCCTTGGGAGATGTTTGACAGACAACATTTAGCTCTTTTCTTTCCTCAAGACATGGTCTTGAGTCAATGCCTGAACTCTTCTGAGCCTCATATTTCCCTAGAAACTCAGGACAGGAACTCAAATGGGGCAGAAACATATAGGTGAGAGCTGATGCCTAGGCCATGAGGGAGTGCTGGTTACTGGAGTGCTGGCTTGTTCC
The DNA here is from genome assembly GCF_030254825.1 of Meriones unguiculatus. Classification (NCBI taxonomy): domain Eukaryota; kingdom Metazoa; phylum Chordata; class Mammalia; order Rodentia; family Muridae; genus Meriones; species Meriones unguiculatus. The sequence continues at coordinate 38,088,057 of NC_083359.1, forward strand.
TTATGGCTTGCTCAGCCTGCTTTCTTACAGAACCCAGCACAACCAGCCTAGGGATATCACCAGCCACCATGGGCTGGGCCCTCCCCCATCAATCACTAATCAAGAAAATGTTCCATAGGCTTGCCTTCAGCCAGATCTTACAGAGGTATTTTCTCAATCAAGAGTCCTTCTTCTGAGTCTAGCCCATGACACGCTGACATAAAAACTAGCCAGCATACTGCACAAGCCTGACAATCTGCGTTTAGAGCTCAAGAACCTAGGTTAAGAAAGGACACAACATGGTAGCACTAGTGTCTGCAGTGCCAGTGTGCCTCTACTGGGAGGTGGAGGCCAGTGAATCGACAGAAATTTGCAGGTCAGGTAGCCTGCCATAGAGCGGGAAGCAGCATCTCAAACAAGGCAGAGGTGAGGCCTCACATCCAAGATTGTCCTCTGAGCATGCATGCTCAAGTGTGTGTGTGTGTGTGTGTGTGTGTGTGTGTGTGTGTGCATCCTTATGGTGGATGGCATCACCATGGCAGGAAGGGATGTGGTGATGATAGGTCATGTGATTTTATAGCAGGAAGCCAGAACAACGCTTTCTATAGCATGTCAGTCTTATAAGAACTAAATCCGGGTCTCTTGAGATCTACCTTAGTCCTTTCTAAGGATCTATCTAACAACCATCTAACAACAATCTATCTGACTGTGCCCCACCTCCTAAAAGTCCCAACACTTCCCGACATCACCACACAGAGAACCAAATTCCCAATGAGTGGTCTCCACCCTGCCAGCGCAGTCCTGGGGCTGGACATGGAAGCAGCCTGCATTTCAAGTTGGACTTTGCTGATCTTGTGGGCATTCTACCTGTGCCTGACAAAGTGTGTGTTCTGAGATCCTCACCTGGCACACTCAGTACCTCATAGCTCAGAGATCTGCTGTCTACCCAAAGGCTAACTCTGGCCTACCACTTCTTTTGTTAAAGTTCTATTGGGACATGCTACATTTAGGTGTTGTCTGTGGCTACATGCTCAGTAGAAAGGCAAAGAAACCACAGGGGTTGAAGGGTTTTTTTTTTCTGTCCCCTCTAAAGAGAAGTTTTCTATTCCCTGGTATTAGATTCACTATCTAATTTGGCAGAGCTAACAGAAACCTGAGCCTGATTGCCTTCTTTCAGCCCCGACACTGGGAGATTACCCAGACCGGACTACTCTGCCCCATTATGTTCTACACATGTTTCTACACATGTGACCCCCAAATGCCACTACCATAGCCTGATTAGCCTGCGTGTGTCCACAGGGAAGCACATTGAGCCACCTGGAGGCAAGACCTCCTCACCCTCCTGTTATATGAATCGGTGGGTTCCAGCACACCTGTTGACTGCATCTATTGATTATTCTGTGTCCTTTTCTCCAATTTCCCTTACTCCAGAAAACCCTCCAACTGGGCTAGAGTGACCTATAGGTCACAGTCTCTCCTGTTTAAACACCTCTGTGTCTCTCGCCTGCTCAGCCACCTCACTCCTGAGCACTGACATATAACTTGAAGGTCACTAGAGCAAAGCCTCCCATCCTTAGTCACCTTTTGGGAGACTGACATTCCTCCATAATGAGCCATTCTGCTCTTCCCATCCAACTGTCCGACTCCTTCAAGGCCCTACACAGGCTTCCCCCGCTGCGAAGTACTGTGTAATTCTCCACACACACGTGACCATTCCCTTTTGCAGTTCATGAAACTGACCTACAGCCAATCTTGGCTACACCTGGGAGGACGAGCTAGGTGAGGAGACACACGAGTGTCTCACTCCTTACCAGTTGTGGTGTAGTACAGGACAAAAGGCACAGGCTCTGGAGTCAGGTACGCGGCCGGAAGTCTGGCTGTCTTCCTGGAAAGCAGCCATGTTCAGCGCTGTACCACCAAAGTTGCAGTAGCTACATACTTTATCGTCAATGCTCTGAACCAAGTGATCTTATATATACCTCAGTTTCCTCATCTACAAGAAAGTGGTAACGATTCAACTATTCTCAAAGCTTGTCATGAGGAGCAAATGATGACTACAGCTTGGGCATCACTAATCCATGTATCCAAACTTGGAAATGTTCCCCACTGAAAACCTTCGGAGGAGAATCACACATCCTGAAACTTGGTTCCACCCACAAGGTTGTGTAAAATAACCTACAGGCATATAGCGCACAAGAAACAAATCTGGCATTAAGACTTTGGATCCATTCCTTGGTTATGTATGTATGTATTTCTATCCATCCATCCCAGTAATCCAAAATTAGAAACATTGTTGTTCCTCATCATTTCAGAGAAAGTGTCACTCAAGCTGAGCCATGCTAATACATACATATATAGTTAGTGTCACATGTCACGCGTGTGTGTGTGTGTGTGTGTGTGTGTGTGTGTGTGGTACCTATCTTAGGATGCTGTCTCAGAAGTACCTTAGAACTGAGCTGCCCTTTTCATTTTTTCTCTTTTCAGCTTAAGGGAACAGTTACTTCCTCGTGCAGTCCGAGGAGATGAAGTCCATGAGGGTAAGGCATGGCAGCAGGAAGCTGCCGGCCATGTTGCTTCAGAATTGGGCTTCTTAAACTAGGGGTCGTGACCTAATACAAGGTCATGTAATTGAACGTTGTCACAAAAATGTGGCCACAGTAAAAGTTTTCTGGATATACAATGACCAAAAATTAGTGTGTTAACATAACACTTAAGGAAACCAAGGCGTTTGTAGCAGCTCTTGTGCAGTGTGCCTGTCAGGCATAGCTCAGTTGCTCTGCAGCCTTGATATTGAACTTATATTGCTTTTATTGCACATACAAAGTTATCTGCTCTGATAGAAACACAAAGGTTTAATTATGGAGAACAAAGACTTTGAGTATTTTCTTACATCGCTACTCAGGATGGAAGCATGTTAGTACATCTTTGGATTGAATTGTGTTTGGTTTTTTTAATTTTTCTATTCAACTTGAGTTATGTAAAAAACGTGTTCAGTATATTTTGCCTTGGGATAAGAACAGAATTTCCAACGTTTTTTTTTTTTATATGGCCCTAAACACATTTTTGCCATTTTATGCTTCATATTTATACAAAGTACCATTCTCAGCACCAACTCATGAAATCAAAATATCAATTAATTTTCCATCCTTCCGCATCTGTTCACCCAAGATTCAATTCTTTATGTAACGATAAGCGAGTGCACGTCTCCCATACGGATGCAAGTTTTATTTGTCTTTAACAAGTACAAAAACTGAATGTATGCAAGAATCATTTTAAATACATTTCTGTTTGGCTTGTTATCAGGAAATATTTGGTTTGTGGATCTCCACTGTTTACTTTGTGCTCATATTGTGTGACAATTTCTTGGGCATGGAAGGGTTTTAAGTGGAGACTTTAAAGTGCCCTGTCTTAGGAGATACTTAGGAGTGCTTTAAGGAAAATGTTAGTGTGTGTGTGTGTGTGTGTGTGTGTGTGTGTGTATGTGTGTGTTCATACACAGACACTGTTGTGGTTCATGACAAACACTTTCTGAAAGCCTGTCGTATGGCAGGAATTCATTCTGACATTTCTTTATTCCTGTGAATACAATGTGATTTGTTGTTGTTTCAAGCCTTGGTTTTCTCTCCTTTACCAGACAGGAACCCCTGGAGGGCAGCAGATGTGTCCCATTTATTTCAGCATGCCCAGCACTCAGCAGCATGCTTTGTGGACAGTGCTGGAACGAACGAGACCAGAGTTCTAAATCCAAGATCCTTCAGTTTCTTCCTCCTCGTGGATGAGACTTGAGAAATATTCTTAGGATATCTAGCCTCCACTCCAAGGTTCCGTGACTCTATCTCGATGTCAGGAAGAGAGGCAGGCGGCATGAGGGACCCTCAAGTGGTAAATGGAGAGTCCATACTGACTCTGGAGAATGAAAACTCCAGCTGACCTGCAAGAGTTCTGTAATGAGCAAAAAAACCAATTTAAATGCAAATTGCCTATGGTGTGGTTGGGGAAAGGCTTCTTGCTGCCGGGAAAGGCTGGGAAAACACTCAGGGCCACTTCACTACTGGCCAGGGTTGCTTTATCCACTTAGGATTAAAGTTCAAACTAGTGACAAAGAGTCACACGCATTACTGGCAGCATTCCATGGTGTCACATGGTGCTGACTAAGAATCTCGGGTGTCCCAAAGGGTACCAGTCTCTAACCACTAGCCAGTACCATTTACCGAGTCCTTAGCTGGTGTCAGGTGCCGTGCTGAGAACAAAGGACAAATCTATGTACAGGAGCTGTCCTTAGGGTTCCAAAGCCCAGAGGGCAGGTTGGCATTAAAGTCGATTCTGGCCACAATACTAAGATTTCATTAACCGTTTTTTATGTGTCCTGCCCAGGATGAGAAGCTATACCTGTGCATGTCTGTCTGTCTGCCTAACTGTGAGGCAGATCCTGCTGTTTCTCAAGTTTCATAGTGAAGGAAAGTTAGGTTTGGTGAGTGTAAGAGACAGTGTGTGGTTTTTGGCCAGCGGATTAGACGGCGTCCCACTCTGTTGGTGGCTCACGCGCAGGCTCGAACAGGAAGTTCCTGGAGTTGTCTGCCCAGCCCTGAGTTCCTTCTAGATAATGGTATCTGTAGCGCTTGTTTCTAAACTCTACTTTATTTGGGGTGTTTAGGCCTCTACCTCCCTTCCAACCTCCCAACCCTAAGTAGGAGAGAAAGTGAGTGGGAGGGGCGCGGCCCCCTCCTGGCTGTTTAGGGTCAATGGGTTCTTTTAGGGCTATGCCGATCTCCCTCAATAGCTGTCAGCAGTCTCCTCCAAGCCTCTGTGCCCTGAAATGGTTCTCTCTATCTGTCTGCCACACTGTCTGTCTGTGGTCTCTCCAAACTGCCACTCGCCACACACCACCACCACATGCCATACTCCTCTTTCTGGGTTCTTATATTTCTATCCTCAGAGCCCTGGACCATGCTCCTCTCCATGCCGCAGGAGGCAGGCCGTTACCAGCAGTCAAAGGCCACACCCCACACGAGACAATTAACAGCTGTGGACAAGCTATCACCCAATTAAAACCCCACACTTGGAATTAAAACAAATTTACATAACATAATTGAGTTTACAAAGAAACCAAAACGTCCAGTACAGGTGCCTGTTTGCAGGTGTCTTCTGAAGACTAGAGGTGCCTGTAGTCAGGATGTCACGGGACAGGGTTTGTCACCAGCCTTGACCCAGGTCAGTGAGGAAATTATACTAGTCAAAGAATCAAGGTCTCAGATTACTCCACAGAAAATGCTTGTGCAAACTCAAGGGTCTCTCTCTCTCCCTCTTTTCCTCTCCCTCTCTTTTTCTCTCTCTCTCTCTTACAGCTGTAAAAGAATATTACTCTAGATCTTCAGCTACCCTCAAGAGGATCCAGTTGAAAAGGCACCTGTTTCCTCTCAGGCCAACTCCTGCTCCTCCCCTCTCACGGCCCATGTCTGCTGCAATGGGGCACTTCAATTTCTTCCCATTTTTTGTAATTCAAAGACAGTGCCATCTGCCACCCTCCCTCCATGCTCTCTGATGGGATTGGGGCAAGACTTCATCCCATTCATATCACAGCTGGAGCAAGAGCTGGCCAAACCAAAGGCAGACAGCTTTGGCCTTGCAAACTGCATTAATCCCTAATCTAGTAGCCCAGAGCCCATTCTTTCATCCCCATTGCCTGCCCCAGCAGGTCCTGACTGACAATGCCACCGATGAAGACACATGGCGTTTGCTGAGGCTCGTCGGAGTCAGGCATTTTCTCCAGCCCATGCATTACTTGCTCTGCACTGCAGCTCCTGATGAAAGGGCCAATGTTAACAGCCTCACTGTAGAGGTGCAGAAACTCGGGCTCAGGAGACTTATGACATCTGCCAGCCATCCACGGAGGCTGAGTCTGCCTCATAAGAGCTTGGCCAGACCAAGGACGAGGTTTCCTGTGGCTCTCTGACCCCTGGCCTCTGAGGAGCTGAGCCACTCCCTTAACAACACTCGCTGAACAATACCTGCTCACTGTGACACACACTGCATGCCAGGGAAGCCGACCGGGACTGAAGGCCATGTCATAGGCCCCATCTTCTAGTCCAGGCACAGGTGCCAAGCAGCAACCAAACATTTGGATGGCAATAGCGTACCCGGAGGAAAAGGCAGTCAGGGGCGTGAGAGAAAGATCTGAGTGGCTGATTGAGGAAGAGGGGGAGGCGGTGGCTCTCAGCTGAGACCAAGGTTCAGTTCAGCACTGTGGACAATTAGGGCCTGATCACCGGCTGTCCTGTGCACAGCTGATGTTTAGCAGGGTCCCACCTGACACCAGCAGCACTCCCTGCTCTACTGTGAAGGCCACACACAGTCAGGTGTTCTCCTGGAGGGTAAAGCGAGCTATTTCTCACTAGGGGAGCTGACTCCACACATGGAAGAGACAGCTGGGTGGCTAAGCCGCTGCTCAAGAGCAAACAAGCAGGAAGCACTTTGGCTTGATGGCTCCAACACATGGGCCCAGGAAGGCAGCTATCTGCAGGGGGCTACCTGTGGTAATAAAGTATGCCAAACACAAGGCTAGTAGAGAGCTACTCTGAAGACAGGGACCCTGGGGCAGACACGGAAAAGGTCCTGACTGCTTTTGAGAGGAGGGAGTAGGTAGTACCTGAGCTTTCATCTCCAGTACTGTTCCCTCTGTTGCTCAGGCTAAGCACTTACCTGTCACCCTGATGCATGGTCTAGAATCCCCTTCCTTTCTTTTCGTCTCCTCATTTTATTATACAGTGTTCTTTTGTTTCTTTCTGAGACAGGGTTTCTCTGGACTCGATTTGTAGGCCACACTAGCCTCAAACTCTGCCTGCCTCTGCCTCCCAGAGTGCTGGGATTACAGGCAGGTGCCACCACGCCCAGCTGTACAGTGTATTTAGATCATATTTACTCTGTTCCTTTCCCTTAACTCCTCACAGATCTGGGGCCCCTTCCTATCCCCAAACTTGTGTCTTTTTTTTTTTTTTTTTTTCAGTTCATAACCCATCAACTCAAATTAGTGCTGCCATCTACTCCTGGTAGGAGGCCATCTACTGGAGCATGGCTGACCTCCTCCCAGGAGCTACACCCTTAAGGAAAACCATCGCTTCCCTCCTCTGGCAGCTGACCAGAGCTCCTCAGGGGTGGGGCTCATGAGCCCCTTCCCACTCCATGTTTGAGTTGAGGGGCTCAGTCCTGTTCAGCCCTTCTGCAGGAAGCCACAGCTGCCGCCGTGAGTTCAGTGTCCCGTCATATCCAGAAGACATTGCTTCTCTGTGGACTTCCCTGGCCTCTGGCTCTTAAAATCTTTCCAGCACATTTCTGAGATGCTCCCCAATATCCCAGTTGTGGCTGAGCGCCCCTCGGTGGCTTAGCCTCCTCACTTTAACCCATTGGGTTCCCAGTGTACGTAACCCATCGCCTACTGAACAAAAATACTTGCCCAAGAGGTCTGAGATCTGAGCCAATCTACAAGCAGTCTTAGGCTTTCCAATGACGGTGTCTCTCTAGTCTAGTCTAGTCTTGGCATGAGACCCAAGCTTTTGTACCAGGTTCTCTCTTCCTGTAATAAAAGCATTAGGCAGGGGCCATGTGAGATAGCACACACCTGTAATCCCAGCTCTCGGGAGGTGGAGGCAGGAGAATCACAATCAAAGCTACCCTCCTGAAACATTTTAAGTTTGAGACTAGCTTGGGCTATATGAGAAACTGTTTTAAAAGTCTTCAACCAAAACCACAAAGAAATTAGGCAGAGAAACCCAAGGGCACTGAACGGCTGCAGCCAATTTTTGTAATGAAAACTGAATGAAGTGAGCTGGTCCTGGTGTTGGTCTTACTCATCTCCAACTTCCTAAGAAACAAATGTTTCTCTCTCTGTCAAGACCTGGTGTTTCTGCTTTTCCTTCTAATACCCTTTCAATAGACCTTTTTAAAAAATTCATCAGAGAGAGCTTCTGGTACTTGAAATGCTAATTAAAATACAAGCAGTGCCAGGTGATCGGGGCCAAGAGACTGTAGGCCTCCGGTTCACTGCACCCATCACTTTGTGTTAGACAGGCTGTGTCCCTCTTGATCAAGGCACTTTTCCATTCATTGGTGTGATTTCTGGGCACAGAATACTTAGAGTAATTCTATCAGTTACTTTCTCACTGCTTAGACAAAATGCCCGACAGAACAGCACACCAGAGGGAAGGTTTATTGCAGCTCATGGTTCAGAGGATGCAGTCTATGATGGTGGCATTAGGAGCTCACTGCCGTCTAGCCAGATCAGGATATAGAAAGAGGCAGATGCTGTTATGCTGGTAGTCAGCTGGCTTTCTTTTCTGCTTTCCTTTTTTTTTTTTTTTGAGTCCAGTGTCCTGGCCTGTAGAGTGTTCCTGCCCTCATTCAGAGTAGCCTTCCTTCCTTCCTCCAGGATGCTCCAAGCCCTTATGTGGATGTAACAGCATTCCTGTGTAACCTGTGTACATCCCCCACATCCAGTGGAGATACACCACAGATGTTACACTGTAGTTTTTGGGGGCAATGTCAGGAAGAAAAGAGTCTGCATTTTTTGGTACAAATGCAATTTCTGGGAAATTTTCAGTCAGAGTTTGGCTAAGTCAGTAGGTGCAGAGCCCACTAATCCAGAGGGCAAGCTGCTCATTTTGTTGTAGAATCATTTGTTTAATGTCATCCTCTTCCGTGATGTGAAGGACCCATGAAGATGAACATATGGAATCTTCCAGTAAGCCACCCAAGGATGCCAGTTTGCTGAGGCTGAAGCTGGAAAAGTCAACGACAAATCAGGACAGTGGCCACTTTGTTAATGTGGGGCATTATAGGAAAGCTTCAAGCACCATCCATTTTGGCCACTCCAGAAATAAATGGCATCTATGTATGTATGTATGTATGTATGTATACAGAAAACAGAAACCTACTATGTACCCCACTGGGCAGAAAGAGAGAATTCAAAGGAAGAAATCCTGCAGCTTGGCAGGAACAGACTACAGGGGCTCAGGGAAGGTGGCTGAGAATCTGGGTACATCGCACAGGTGAGGCAGATCTCCATTGGTTTAGGAGAAGGTCAGTGCTCCTCAAAGACTCTCTGATGACAGGCACATCTGCAGGAGAAACCTTCAGAGGGTACAGAAGAGGAATCAGAGCCCAGACTGGTGAGTTAGTCAATTGTTTCTTCCTCAATTCTATGCCAGAGGATGGGGCTAGCAATTTCCTTTCCCATCTCAAGCACAGCCATCTGCTCTGTTCAGCAAGCAGAAAATTCACCTCCAGAAAAAAAAAAAAAAAAAAAAAAAGTGCATTTCTTTGTGGCTATGTGATGAATCCCACATTTTCACTCCTTGTGAAGATCAGTGATCCAGTCCATCCCTTGTGGCTTTCCTTTGGGGGTTTTTAACCCTTCTCCCAGCAGGTTGTGGTGGCACATACCTATAACTTAGGAAGTAAAAGCAGATGGTTAGTGAGTTCAAGGCTGGCCTGGGCTATACAGTAAGAAAAGGGCTAGCCTCAGGGCTGAGATATAGTTCCCGAGTGGTGTCTATCCAGTGTTTTCAAGGCTCTGGGTTCCATCCACAGCATTGAGAAAACAAAAAACAACCCCACTGCATAAGCAGATAGGAGAACAATTATGCCCAATGTGCCCCCATCCTCCAGATTGTTGCACTAAAGCCCAACTCCCAGGGCGTTGGTATTAGAGGAGGGAAGGGGATTGGTTCATGATGTGGAGCCTTAGGAAGAGATCAATGTCTTTATGAAAGACCCTGAGTGCTTCCTAAAGCTCTGCCCCTTGTGAGGACCTTGCCAAGAAAAGGCATCTATGGGGCCAGGTGTGGTGGTGCACACTATTAATCCTAATACACAGAGGCAGAGGCAAGCAGATGTCTGTGAGTTCAAGACCAGTCTGGTCTACTTGGAGACTTAGAGGCCAGCTAAGGCTATATAGTGAGACCTTGTCTCAAAAAATTTAAAAAGGAAAGACAGAAAAGGTGCCTCTACACATGCAAAGCGAGTCCTCTAGACACCAAGCCTGCCCATACCTTGGTCTTCAGCCCTTGAACTTTGAGAGAGCAGCTCTTGCTGCTGAAGCATGGGTTCACCCACTCTCTGGGGCTCTGCAGTAAAGAACACATCTTCGGAGGAGACCTCACAGATGTTCAGGGCCTGGAACTGCTCAGGGAAGGATGTTTCTTAACCGAGCAGTCCCACTTCAAAGCAGGGTACCGGTCTTCCTGGAGCGATGTAAGAAGCGGGGGCGGGAGTTGGCAATCTTTAATTCTCAAGGAAGAACTAGATTGTGCAAAAGGAGAAGTTTCTAGAGAGAAACAATGAAGTAAAGGACTATGAATTTTGTGCTAAGGCAGCCTTTTCTTGTCTATATTTTCTTTCAATTTTCATTTATCAAGAAGAAAATTTTTCCTCTGGTTCAAACTGTTTTTAACATTTTTGAAAAACACTGTGCCTCTCCAAATTTCCCTCTTACATGGAAATAAAACAGGCCCAGGACCTAAGCCCAGAGTATTTGATGGGCAGCCCTAATTCTCCATAATTTAATAGCATTGTTTTAATTTCATGGTATTTCTTTTTATGGTCAGCGTCTATCTACAGTAGGTGGAACCAGCTTTCTATTCACGGTGATGAGTAACTTTCCCTTTTGAAGAAATGTATTTTAAGTTTTCAACATGAGGCAAGCCAAAGAAAAATAATAAAGCAAAGACTAGACCATATGGTCCACAGCTATGGCAAAATCATCTATGGCTTTAAACAACTGAAGTTTGAAAATGGGATTGGAAGTCAGAGGGACAGAAGCTTAAGCAACACTCGCCAGAGCAGATGTCACGGCTGAAACAGAAAAGATGGCTTATTAGATGAGCCAGAGACAGACACTGGGCAAAGCTAGGGGACTCTTCACATGACCCTGAGCAGACAGAAACCCCTTGACGTGATAAAGAACAGATCTGGTGTTGAACTTGGCCAAGGACCCTGCTCCTGGGTCCAGATGTCTCTTTCCTAAATAAAATGAGGCCCAGCGTGTTTGTGTCTGTTTCCTGTGAGCAACTACTGCAGCTGTGGTGATGGTGATGACGAGGGTGAAAGGCTAGTAGTGACAGCTGTTGCTCAGTGAGTCTGTGCTGAGTTCCTCACACACTTCTGTGCTTAAACCCTTCTCAACGGTCCTTACCCATGCCACTGTTTCAGGTTTGCTCTTTTCATGGATTGGTGAGATAACTTGGGGATGGGACCAAGTGCAAAGATTAGATTCCTGTATGTTTGTTCCTATACACTTTGTGTGCACACAGCCTGTGGTTGGTGTTAATCACCGACTTCAGAGAACCTGAGTAATCTGGGAGATGGACTATGCCTTGGAAGTTATCTTGATCGCATTCATCGATGTGGGAAGTCCTGCTCACTGTGGGTGGTACCATTCCCTGGGACCCCGGACTACGTAAGTAGAGGAAGAAAGCTGAGCAGCTGCATGCATTCTTAGTTCTCTGCCTCTCGATTGTGGATGCCATATGACCAGTAGCTCAAGCTCCTGCTACCTTGACTTCCTCACAATAGTGGACTGTGTATATCTCAAACTGTGAGCCAAAATAAACCTTTCTCCCTTAAGTTGCTCTTTGTCAGAATATTTTACCCAAACAACAGGAAAATAAAAAGACATAGCCTTGGGATAAATTTACGCAAGTATTTAAAAATACTTTCATGCATAAAACTAAATTTGTGTACCCTTCATCATCAGAAGTCAGACATGGGATTTTCTATTTGTTGCATCATGATAGTGCTTAAGAACCTTTAGGTTTTTAGAGTATTCTGAATTTCAGATTTCAACCTGAAAAGCCAATGCAGGTAACAACTGACATTTAAGGACCATATACACTGTTCAAGACTTCTTCACACCATTTCTTCATCCCTTTATTCTTGACAACCACCCCAGAAGGCAAGAATTATAACTCCCACTTTACAGATTAGAAAACTGAGGCAGAAAGGAAATGTGTAGGTGTGATGGCTATTCTTGGTTATCAACTTGAATACATCCGGAAATAACTAAACACCAAGTGGCTGGGTACACCTGGGAGGCATTTTTTCTTGATTCAAGTATTTAAAGGAAGAAGACCTACCCTAAAAGTCTGCATCTTTTTCGGTGGGAGGATCCACCTTGAGTTGGGACCATACATTTGGGTGGCATCCTGTATAAAGGAGATAGAAGAAGTAAGTTCTTTCTGGCAGATTCACTCCTCACTAGTCTTAGAGGCTGCTTCTTCGGGATTCTGGCATATGCTAAAGAGCAGCTGAGACACCCAGTCTTGTGGTCTGAACAGCCACTGAGTTCTCGGACTTGCCTTTGGGAAATAGTCATTGTTGAAACAATAGGACTGTAACTTGGAAGCCACTCTAATAAATCTTGTTTATATATATTATAGGTTCGACCTATCAGTTCTGTTTCTCTGGAACCCTGGCAAACACAATAGGCTCCATCTGTGATAGGGTGGATCCCAGTGCTTCCATTCTAGCCCCAAAGCCCACACTCAAGTCATTACACTGTGTGTAACGATAGAGCAGGAACTTGTCTTACAGAGAACTCACAGCTACTAAACTGTCAAATCAGCGGAACTACCTCCCAAGTGGCAGTTCCCAACGGCAAAGGACTTCACTTGAGCAGGTAATGTCCTGTGCATCTTCCGTGCCAGGCACACCACCCTTCCTTCAGGCAGCCACAGCTGGGAGCTACAGGCTCAGACCTACCATCCCCCCCGAGTGGAAAGGTCACCCCACAGTCTAAGGGCTTTGGCTGAACCACGAGCTCAGGCTGGTTGTATAGAACCTTAAGTCTACTCCCTCTTTTTGCTTAAGCCTCTGTGTCTGCCAAACTCAGTTTCTTCAGCTATACAGTTGAACTCCTCCCGATTGGCTGAGCTTAGAGGGTTCTAGCAAAGTTCAGAGGAGATGGTGTAATGAGAAGCTCAACTGAACTGAAGGCCCTTGGAAATGAAACTGTTTTGTTTGGATTTTTTTTTTTTTTTTGGACACTGTTCTCTGGTGAGTGTAGTTTCAAAGTTGGTATCTCAAGTTCAATTTAATTGACATAATATTGTTGCATATTTTATGGGTACAGAGTGATAATTCAGTACATGTGTATGACGTATGGTGAAACTGTGAAGTTCGACCCTGTCAAAGCAGAGGGGAGAACAGGGGTGTGGAGGTGCTCTCTCTCTCACCAAGAATGCCTGAAAAGACAACAGAAAGGAAGAAGGGGTGGGGCGAAAAAGGATTTATTTTACTCATAGTTTGGTTCACCACAGTGGGAAGACACAGGAAACAAAGCAGTTTACATCACGGTGGTCAGTAAGGTGACCGGCCTCCTCCAGCAAGACTCTGCTTCCTAAGTTCCCATCCACTACTCAGGTGGCAACACCAGCAGGGACCAACCCTTCATAACACCAGGAGCCTTTCCCAAGAAGCTTTCAGGTCCAAACCATAACCACGATCACCAGCGAGGATGCACAGGAGAACTGGGAATAGAGAGAAGTTGGGAATGAGGGCTCCAAACCCAGTTACCTCAGAGAAGGAGGCACCATGAAGTGCCTGGGGCTCACAATCATGGCTGTGTTCCAAAGTGCCGGGAGAGAGTAATGCATGGGCTCTCCACACACAGGAGAAAGAGACATTTGAGGAACTGGAGACACTCTCTCTGCTGAGTTCTCTGAAAGTAAAAACGATTATTAGTGTCTAATGACAACAGCTGGAGAGTCGTGGGACAGGAACAAATAAAAATGGCTCCCTCTCCTACTACTCATGGGACCCACTGGTGCATTTCCTTCCAGATACAGGGATATACTATTCTGAAAATCCAGCACATTTTGAATGAAGTGCAAAATTCCTTTTCTTCTTCCCCACCCTCACCCTGACAGGGTGTTACTACACTGCTTTGCCTATCCTGGAACAGACCACACTGGCCTTAAATGCAGAGATCCTCCTGCCTCTGCCTCCTAACTGCTGATATTAAAGGTGTGCACCACCATGCCTGACCTACTCCTATTATTATTTTTAATTGTGTATTAATTGTGTATGTATTTATATGTAACAAAGTTAAAGAAGAGGCTATGAATTTGGATAAGGGAGTATATGGGAGCTGTTCAATGGAGGAAAGGGAAGGAGGGAAATGATATGATCTCAAAATTTAAAAATTATAATTAAAATATAGAAAATCGCAGCGAAATGATAGCAATGGAGCATTCATCTTAATTTTGTTGTTCTGTCATTCACGCAGGGAGTGGGCCAGATTCACTGTTAAACAAACATCTGTGGAATGGTAGGAATGGCTGCTTTGTTCACATCCTTTCTAGCGTGTGTGGAGTCTCACCAACTAGACTGCTGCCAGAGCCAGCTTCAGACCTCCCTGCGAGCTTAGCACAATGCTCATTAGAGAGGAAAGATGAGTGGTCCCATGTAACACCCATGCCAGCCCACCAGGGAGAGGCTAGGCTGATGAGTCCAGCCACTCATTGGTTCCTGTGTGCCAGATTTGCGGGAGCAAGAGGGTTTTCTGTGGGACTTCATTTAACCCCTCATGTTATCTCTTTTAAAGATTTATTTGTATTTTAAAGTGTGTGTGTGTGTGTGTGTGTGTGTGTGTGTGTGTGTTGTGGGGACTCAGGAATGCAGGTTCTGATCAGAACCCCTAGAGCTGGAGTTATAGGTGGTTGTGATCTGCTTGAGGTAGGTACTGGGAATCAAAGTCAGGTCCTCTGCAAGGGCAGTGCTGGCTGTTAAAGGAGCTGCCTCTCCAGTCCCTCATCATGCTATCTTGATGACAAGGATTCTTACCCCTGAAGAAAAACAAAGCCAGGGAGTTCAGGAAACAACCTGAGGGAGGGTGGAGGTGCAAGAAGGGAGCTGGGGTGCAGACAGGATCTGCTATCACACAAACTACAAACTGTAACAATTCTCTTTTGTATAAAAGGAGGCAGCTTTGCCTTCCAGGGATCAGCCTTCTTTCGGAGCCTTTCAGGGTTGAACCGAGGCCTTGTGGTCACTAGATCAAGGCTGATTGGAGACGCCAGCCTCCAAGTGCTACGGCAGAGGAGAGGTTTCTATTTCTAGTGCCCACGGCCATCTCCAGGGAAATGCCTCTCTGCTGCTTCAGAGTCACAATGCTCTTGCCTTCCTCCAGGCCCCATGACTCAGCACACAGCTCCAGAGGGCTACCTGTACTTCTAGCCCTGTTGGCTGGGTGACAATGGGAAGGAAGAACTGGAGCTCTCTTGGGCCAGCTCTCCACTGAAAACCCTGCCACACACTCTTTGCAGAGGTTGCTTTCTCCCCTTTCCTGGGCTCTCCCAGAGTCTGTGTGCTCCACACTTTGAAGGAGAGATCCAGGAAGCACATCCCCCTGTGCACCAGTGAGGGGGAGAAGGGCACTAGTGGGAACACAGATCACCTGCCTCTGTGGCTTGCACAGTTAGGGCTACTGGGCAAAACACAAAATACTCTGGTAAATCTGAATTTCGGGCAAATTGTTTTTGTTTTTGCTACAAATATGTCACAAATACTGCACTAACATTTAGTTCGGTGTCCTATAACTTTATTTGCAAATAACCCTTCAAGCATGCTGAGCGTGGGGCAAGGAAACCAATCAGTGTGCTTTTTCCTCCATCTAGACCCTATACATGTAGCATCTTTGCCACTAGATGCTCATGGTACCTGTGACAAACACACATTCTTGTGGTATGACAGAGGAATGGAGCACCTCAGCCAGGGAGTAGAGTACTTGGGCCTTCTGTCTGTTGCTTCATCGTTAGGATGCCCCAATATCTGCATGCTGCTTGGCTGCCTGGCACATGTCTAGAGCAAGCCTCCGTGACATTATCCACTCCTCCTGGATAAATAAGAAGCCTAACTTGTTAATGGGTCTGAGATGCACATTTTGCTGTAACCTGTTCCTTGAGGCTTGCTTGACATGAGAAAACCATGACGGCCAGTTGACCTAAGTACCAGGTATGTTCCCTCTTTGGATTTGAAGCGTCTCTGTCTACCAAAATATGAAATCTGTAAGTGGAGGGACTTGAGTCTGTTTTGTTCTCCAGATCTCAGAATAGTGCCTGGCTTTCAAAAAGTTGGAACACTGGATGAACTGAAACCAGTCTAATTAACAACATAAACAAAAACAATGTATGCCAGGCACAGTGGCTCACATCTGTGATCCCAGCATTTGAAAATTGGAGGCAGAAAGATCATGATCGTCAGACTCCTGTGTACATGGTGACTGCAAGCTGGCCTGTCTCATGAGGCCTTGTCTCAAACAAAAACAAACAACAAACAAAAACCCATAAATAAGTATGCATTCACAGTCTATTAGAAGGGAGCCTTTCTGGAGCTAATCAACTTTCCTTCCTTGCTGAGACATAGTCATGGCCCTGCTTTGTTTACAGCAATTTATACCAAAGCCAAACAGGATTTCCAATAACCACTGACAAGTCACAAGTTCTCAGTGACAAGAGCCCAAGGCTTACATGGCTTTGACCGCTCTCCCAAACTCTCCACAGATGAGAGGTTGTGCTTTTTCATCCTAATACTTGTTCGGTGGCTCTTGTGTTAGTCAGTGTTCTGTTGCTAAGATAAAATACCTGAGGCTGGATAACTTTTAAATAAAAAGAGGATGTCCATATACCAAGTGGTTTGAGAGGCTGAAAGCCCAAAGGCATGGGAGCTCTGGCGAGTACCCCTGGCTTCCTTCTTTACCTTGTGGTATAAGGTGACACAGTTGCAGAAATGCATATGAGGAAGAGCAAGACACAATGAAGCCAGAGAGGGACTCTTGTAAATCAGCTTGCTCACACAAGAACTACTTCAACCCCCTCCAGAATGTCCTGTCCCTAGTGACCTCCCACAGGGTCCCAACCCTCAGCTTATGAACCAAGTCCCCAAGACATGAAGTCCTGGAGGACAAACCACATCAAAACCCCAATGGATCATAAGGCATAACACTCAGCGAGTGTGTGGAGTCTATGGTGAGGGCGTCACCAACAATTTGAGGAGGGCTGCTGGAATGTCTTAGCACCCAGAAAACCCTAGGATTCATCTTGGACTCACCTGGTTGGCAGCTTTGGAGGACCTGGTATGCCAGTTCTGACAACTGTTTTCAGGCCCCACAGTCTAGCTGGCCCCTCATTTGGTTCTTCACTGACTTCTCGTTCTTTCATAATTCTCCCTGATAATTCTCTAAGCTGTCCCCTCTTCCCATCCCTATAATTTGCTCTACAGAGCTTGACATCTGCCCTAGTTTGCTTTCTGGTGCTGTGATAAAACACTGACTTGGAGGAAGGGAATTTATGTGACTTTTAGTTTACAGTCTGTCTCCAAGGCAGGACCTCAAGGCAGGAACCCAGAGGCAGATACTGAAGCAGAGACCATGGAGCAAGCCAACAAGCATGTCCACTTTTAGCTACCTTCCTCATATAGCCAAAGACTGCCTGCCTAGGGATGGCACTACCCACAGTGGGCTGGGCCTTCCTATGTCAATTAGCAGTTAAGAAAAGTGCCCACAGGCCAATCTGATGGAGGTAATTCCTCAGTTGATGCTCTATCTCCCTAGCTGTGTTAAACTGATAACTATGATGGTTTGAGTGAGAAAGGCCACAATGGGCTCATATATTTGAATGCTTAATTCCCAGTCAGTAGAACTCTTGGGAAGAATTAGGAGGTGTGGTTTTGTTGGAGGAGGTATGTCACTGGGGTGGGGTTTGAGACTTCAAAAGCCCCCACAATTTCTACTTAGTTATCTCTCTGCCTCTTGTTTATCAAGATGTAACTCTCAGCCACTGCTCCAACACCACACTTGATTGCTGCCATGCTCCCCGCCATGATGGTCATGGACTCTCTAACCCTCTGAAACTGTAAGCGCCCAATAAACTCTTTCTTCTATAAGTTGCCTTAGTCATGGAGTCTTTTCACAGCTCCAGAAAAGTAAGACAACTGAAGCTCACTAAGACACTGTCTCTCTCAGGATCATGTGGCTGGTTCTTGCCAGCTTTCCCACTTCTGGTTTCCTCTTCACACACTTACCTTCAACACTGTCCCAGAGTGATCATTAACCAAATGATGTCTTCATCCTTGTTCCAAATCTCTCATGAGATGAAATTTAGGAAGCCCAAAGTTTGACCTAAACTTGGTCTTTCTTCATAGGAGAGGGAGGAGAAGAGGTATACTCTTGTGGCCATTTCTAGCTTTGAATACCCGTTTCTACTGTGGAAAACTGATGAGCAGCAATGTTCAGCAAGAGAACTGTCTCAAGGGGAGAAAGTAGGGAGTGATGGTGCAGGACAGCCAGTATCTTCACACCTCCACTCACACAAAGGTACAGAAGTCATTCGATTTGCTGTTCTGAAGGCCAGAATGTCTCAGTGTGGTGATGCCATGTACATGACTTGTGCTGAGGCTCCCAAGCTGATTGATAATGTAGCCGAAAGCAACACGGAGAGCAAACCCATGCATAAGAGGAACAAACAAACAACAACAACAAAAACATGTGAGGGAAAGATACAATTCCTAATACGCCGCTCCATGGAGAACTAAACCAGTTCACAGCTGGAAACTGTGACTCATGTAATCCCAGCACTTGGGAGGCGGAGGCAGGAGGTTTTCCCAGGCTACATAATAAGATCCTGTGTCAAGAACAAACAAACAAACAGAAAGAGTCAAAGGAAAGCAAGCACAGGAACCGAGAACAACATTGGTTCTGTAGAAACATACTGTGACCTAAACCACTCCAGTAGGTTCTGACCCCTACAGTGTCACAACGGGAACTAAGATTCCTAAACATGAACTTTTGAAAGACACAGTCGAACCACAGCAGATCTTCTCCCCCCTTGCTACCACAGGAAAAACATATGCACAAAGATCGTGTTTGTGAGCATCAAAATACTACATTTTCCTGGGAGGAGAAACTTGTGTGTTAGGGAGGCCTGATCTCCAGGGGTTCTCACTGGCATCACTGTCCTTGGTTATGAGGCATTATGTGAGACTCCTATACATGTTGTAAACAGGCCATCATCTACTTTGAACACTTAGCATATTCATCACTTCAAACATTTATCATTTGTGATGCGAGCATTCAAAATCCTCACCCTCCACTAGCTATTTTGAAATACACAGTATGTCACTGCTAAGTATAGACATACGCTTTTAAGGCAGTATGAAGTGCGTGATTCTTTTTCTTCACTAAAATGACAAGAGGAGGAACAAGGAAATGGAAGGCCCTAGTTTCCTGACATCACCAGGGATCAACTCCCAGGAAGCGGCTGATACTTCTCAGGCTCCTAGGGTAAGACAAAGGTAGTCTGGCATGCCAGCTGCAGTTGGGCACTCTGCTTCTGGAGAGTGGCTTATCCGGCCTGCTCTCATCTCACTGGCCTTACCCTCCTCCCACCATGGTGCCCAAGCCTCTTACCTGCTCTTGCTTTTTAAAAACTGTCTAAGGCTTCATTGCTGGCTGAGGTGTCTCTTTAATTGCCTACAGGTTAGCCTCTGTTTTACTACAGAAAGGCAGACCAAGAGGAGTCCCCTTGATGCACAGTAAGCGCTTGATAAATATTTGTCAAATAAATAAAGAGCCATGCATTTCATCACACGACTTCTCTTGAAAAAGAGGTCAAGACCACTCAGAAGGACACCCCAGGTCATTCCTTGGCCCTGCCTTCTACCTGGCACCCCAGTCAGTGCTTCTGCTCATGGCTCCCTCCACTGAGTCTGACCTTGAGCCCTCTTACATACATTCTGAGGACAAACTCTATGCCAGAAACTCTTGAGGCAGTGTAGCCAACTCCCCGCCCCCTTCCATGAAGATAATTCTAAGATCCTGCTGGATGAACCTGCAGGCAGCACCAATGCCACCCCTGACAGATCTGCAATGAACTTTAATTAGAGATTAAGGACAACCAGTAACAAAGCAGAATCACCATAACAATGTGCTGTCACACAGGCTATTTAAAACTTAGCACTTGTTTGTGTCTGAGATTTTCCGTTGAATACTTTCAGAACAGAAAATGGAAGCAGGGACTAGGTTCTGGTGTACAGCAGATGACCTAATAAGACAAATGAGACTCTCTGCGGCGCCAGGCAGAACACAGGGCCCTGGGCGAGCTGTTACAGTGTGCTCAGGCTAAGTGAGAGGGGGTGGGGTGGTTCTTAGAGCATCTCATCTCTGTCTCTAGGTAGCAAACTCCTACTTATCCTTTAAAGCCTAGTTGTAGTGTCTCCTCCTCCAGGAAGCAACTCTAAGTCCCTGGACTGGGGCTAGTATCTGGACTGAGGCTAGTTTCCCAGCATGCCCATGGCCTCCTGCCCATTTTACTGTCCTCTTCCTCCTGCGTGTCTCCCCAGCCAGCCTGATCCCTGGATTCCAAGGTTCAGTATGAGGCAAGACTTGTTTTATTGGTTCGGCTGCTGACCTGCCCCTTTGTTAAGCTGTTCCCCCTCTTCCAACCTTAGGTAGCCCTCTCTTCCCTGCACATTCAAGTCCTGGAGCATTTCTCCATCTTCTTCTGAATTAACCCTTCTGCTTCCAAGGAAAGCCTTGGACCAAGAAGTAGTAATTTCCCCTGACTAGCCAGAAAGGCTCACAGAGATGGCTTTTCTATTTCTCTTCTCCTTTAAGCTCCTCCTTTCCTCCCACCCCCATGTTGTGTTGTTGCTAAGTCATACTCTCTTCCCACTCTGCCACGCTGTTCCCTCCACCAGAGAAGATGTTCCCACCGTCTCGTCCTATAGAAACCCACACTCTTTGGGGCCCAGTTCCCATGTTTCATCCTTAATATCACCCTCACCCTCAGGCCTTGTTCAGCACCTCAATGGAAAGTAGAGATCTCTCACTGTGCTCCCTATTTCTCTGGCTGTGCAAGGCCCCATGCATTCTGGGGGTGTACCTGGAATCCACTTGATTGCAGAGCTCTCATCACCGCCTGGACAGGGCCGTGCTCAGTCTCGAAATATCCTTCCAGCACTGGGCCTGGGGCGCACCACACTGGGAGCCACACAAGAGACTGTTGAGTCTGCGAGGGACCCAGGTGAGGGCTGAGGGGAACTCTTCCTGGGCTCAGCCCCGTGGATTCCCCTGGGGCATCACTGCCCTGCTCCTGTCCATCCATCTAGTTGAGACTAACCAAGATAAAGGACAGGGCCAGTGGCCCAAGGCAACCTGATCAGGTGGTTGTCCTGCCCAAGAGAGGCCCAGCCACGGCTGCTGGCCAAGCCTGAGTAGTGGGAGTGCAGCCGCTGTGTTGAGTGACAGCAAGGAGCGAGGACAAGGAAAGACAAGGATGGAGAAAGACAGTAAACCAAAGGAGAGTCAGACATAAAATATCCCCATGAAGCCCAGGCTGTGTGTGACATGTGAGGAGCAAGTTTAGTTGGTGGCAACTCTCAGAGAAGCCTGAAGAGAGAGCCAAAAGTTCTGAGCAGCACCTCAGCTCTGTGACTTACTGACCAAGCTGGAGTCCCTGTCTCCATGACCCTCAGCCTCTTCTTCAGTGGTGGTGATTAGCAACTTGCAAGGCCATTGTGAAGGCTATAAATCACAAGCACATGGCAGTTAGTCCACCAGCATCTCCGTTCTGTGCTGTTGGCAGTCATGATCTGGTACAATAGGGCCAGGCAGGTGACAGCCAGGCAGTAGTAAGCCTCAAACAAAGGGAAAATGTAGAAGAAGGGACAATGGCAGCATAGGCAAAAATCTTATGTTTCAAAATGACAGAAACTCAACCTGAAATGTTGTTTAAGCAGAGAAATCATCATCCCCGCAGCTGGGAAGGTCAGAGGCTCATGGCCTTGTCACCCTGCCCGCCCATGGGGTAGTCCCATCCTCAGATAGGCACTACACACATGTATCCTGGCCCCAGCCACCCAGGCCTAGTAGGTTTCTTGTAGGAATGCAAAAAGTATCCTTCCTGACAGCCTGGAAGGCTATTTCCAGAATGTTCCTGTTCTAGAGGCCATCAAAAACTGACTGGCCAAGCCTGGGCCATGTGACCATCTAATCCTGGCTCAGAGGGAAGGAAAGACACACCCTCCTCCTCCTCCTCCTCCTCCTCCTCCCCCCCCCTCCTCCTCCTCCTCCTCCTCAGCACAAATGAGCGGGAGTGGGGAAGGGATGCTCTAGGGAAAACGGGTGTGCCACTCAAATCAACTGTGGAGTGCTGGAAATAAGAACCCCAAGCATGCCCTGCAAATGATGGAGTGGCTGCCCCAGCTCTGCTGCTGAAGGCTGGGACATCAGGGCAGTCAGCACCAAGCAGCACCAAGCAGCCATTCTGAGCTGCAGCCTCAGTTGGGGCTCCTTATGCCACATGGATGTGACTCAGCAGTGATGTTTGGTTTTGTAACAAGCTTCCCTCTGCTTCCCACTGCCCTGTGTCCCTGGGGCTGGCCAGCTTCTGCTTAGAAATACCACTTGCCCTGGTCTCCACCAGGCCCTGGAGAGGCTCTCTAGCCTCTCTGCAGCCCTTCCTTTTCCTAGTCCTCCTCTGCCCAGGGACGAGTGGTGACTGTTGAGAAAATGTCAAAGGCCACCTTGTGCTTACGATGGGAGTTTCAGCCAGCAGTGTTGCTGTCTCCCCACTTCCCTCCCCCACTCAGGCAGGGGAAAGACCAGGACAGCTTGGCAAAGACCCCAGCCCGGCTCCTGAGGCTGAATCCAGGATGTCAGCAGAATCCTCTCTGACCATGTTCAACATGTCTCAACACCCACAGGGGTCTTACTGGGGTATGGAAGGACCTAGGGTGGTCACAATTGAAGACTATGCCTTGGAGGAGACTCTGCTCTCAGCAGGCCTTTTCCTGGATTCATCTGAGCTCTGATGGTCTGAACCATACACTTGCTCAGCAATGGGAAGAAAGTTCAGCCCAACGCAATCTGTGCTGAGAGTTAGTACAGAGGTCAGCCCAGAGCTGACAAAATCCTTTTGCAGGAGAAAGCTAGAGACATCTTCGAGATGAACATGAGACCAGAGAGCCACGACTGAGTGGCCTTAATGGGAAGAAGGGCTGAGAGAAAAAGGAAAAGGGTGGTGTTTGCAAGTAGCAGCTGTTCAAAAGATAGAGAGGTTGTTCAAAAGGCAGAGACTGGTGTGAGGAGAGGAAGCTGAAGAAACAGATAAGACCACTGTTCACAAGTTCCAAACAGGACTATGTTGCAGTCTGAGAGAGTCGTCTGCATCAGCTCTTTTTCTCTAAAATGGAGTGTATCGAATGAGGCCCCCCTTCCCTCAGAAATGGCCTCCAGGAGGACTCTGGCCTCCTGGGAGAAGTGAAGAGAGCCTGACTTTCTAGGAAAGAATCATAACTTGAATGTACTTCTGTGACTGTTAAGCCAAGGTCTTGTCTGAGAAGCTAAGATGGTGGTAGATGCTTGGACTATAGCAGTAGTCGGTGGACAGACACATACGCTGCACACCCAAGCTATGCACGGCAAAGTGGCTGGGGGAGTGTTCAGCAAGGGATGCTGCAGGTACCAGAGATCCCTGCCATGCCCACCCCAAGTTCAAAACGTCATTCTTTTCCTCCTTCATTTGACACTTCAAACTTATCATCAGGAGAAAGAGAAAGCCACTTGTTCACAGATTCCTCGCTTGGTGACCTTTGTTGGAGTTTTCATTGTCAGCTTCAAAAGTGGTATGGCCTGAGGATGAAGAGATGGCTCAGTGGTTAAGAGCACTTGTTACTCTTGCAGAGGACCTGCAGTCAGTTCCCAGCACCCAGATGGAGACTCACAACCATCTGTAACTCACTTCCAGGGTATCTGACACCTTATTCTGGGCTCCATGGGTAACAGGAATACACATACACTAGTTGTAGACACACTAAAAATATATCTTTTTATAAAGGTCATGTGCCTCACGTCTAGGGTGAGCACAGCTCTGCTATGAGATGGCATGCTTAGCCCAAATGATGCTCTGCCAGACCTACAAGGTCCCCCTCTCCATTGCCTCTGCTGGGGCCATGTGTGTCTCCCAGGAAGCAGACAGTGGTAGCATGAGCCACGGTGCCAATGGCAGTAAATGTAGACTAGAAGATGTCATTCTTCCTAGCTCCTCCACAGATCCTCTCGAGGACCCAGAGGCTGGGTGGGGCTGCTTAGCTCTCTGGGTGCCAAGCCAGTAGAGGACAGCTACTTCTGTATTCCCCAGAACCTATACTGGGGCACGGGGAAAGAGCTAGACACCAAACCCTCATTACAGCTCTGTGTACATTCTAGAGAGCAATTGCCCTCAGTCAGAGCCTGCACCTAGGGCATCCCCTGGCCATGTGGCTCCCACTGGGGGAGCCTAGGAGGAAGGCTTAGCATCATAGCTAAGGATAAGCTATGGAGCCCCAGGGCTCCCAGAGCTCCCTGGAGGAAAGTGTGTGCCACACATTGGGTACATCCCTTCATCCTTAAGACTCTTTACATCTGACATTGGATGGGTTTGATCTGGGACTTCTGGGATGCAGGGCCCAGGGACAGAGCCCCACTGACCTTGGCCAGAAGGTACTGAATGGGATGTCAGGAGAAAGTGAGCAGGTTCTTGGCTTCACTATTTCAGGTGCAATCTGAAGTAAGTGTCCAAGCCTCTTTGGGCTTCACATCTGGATACTACTTTGAAACTTGGGCTCAAACTGCTAAGTCTGGTCATGGCCAGTGGGTATCAGCCACTAGTCTTGGTTTCTAGGCCACCCCATCATAGCGATTCTCAGAACTAGACAATATGTCTGTGACTGAGAAGGGAACATTCTCACCCACCTTAGATTTCTTCCATCTGTGACCTGTGATCATAAAAGCAAGCAAACCCTGACTAGGCCTGCCTAGCAAGACAGGCCTAATCTGTCAGGCAGGCTAGCCCTGTATACAGCCAGATTCCTCATTGAGATCCTAAGAGAAAATAAGGAAATTATGAAGTTGTGAAGGCAGAGGGCTCCTGACTAAGTTGCATAGGGAAAGGGTGATGGGGAACTATGAGTCTTGCAGGGCTCAGAGACAGCCCTGGAGAGGACAGACAGTCCTGAGGAGGGGAGGGAAACAGAGGAAGTCCCTTCTATAAAGTGCTCTTTGCTTCGCATAGAACTTGTGAAGCCCATCCTCTTATACACTGACAGGAATGTCCACATCACTTATCATGGAACACAAGGTAAACACCACACAAACAGTTGCAGGAGATTGTTTAAGGAAAGAGACAGAGAAAAAGACTGTCTGTGCTAAATGAAGATTCAAGTCTGGGTTTCCACAGCATTTCGGTCTGTGGTTGGTTGAATCCACAGTGGAACGAAGGCCAACCATATACACATATGTTATATAAAGCACAAACAGGCTCACCCTCCAACACAAGTCATGCAGGGCTTGCTTTTGTCTGCTGATTGAGTCACAACACACAGGCCAGGGCTGGAATCCCCAAGTCAGGGCTGCGCCTTACCCAGCAGCCACTCTGCCTGGCTTGGCAGCAGCGCTTCCTGCTGCCAGCCCTCCAGCTCTCAGTGCTGACCAAGAGAACTGCTTTGCCATCTGGTTTGACCTGATTTCCCTCTTCTTTTTCTTCCCCACACTGCAGGCTTGGGAGTCCGGGCGGGTGGTGCAAACGCAGCTAAGCTGGCAGAGCAGGAGGGAGGCAGACTTTGCTCTTTTTAGAGGCCAGTGGGCAGTCCTCTGGCGTCAGGCCACTGGGGCCTTTGTGAAGGCATTTGGCCTGATCAGGGGGAGCAGCTACGCAGGTGGAGCATGGAGGGCAGCGTTGCTTCAGGTTGCTCCTGTCAGTGAGCACTTGGAGCCACCTGGTTAGCTTTGCGTGGGGACCTACGTGGGTCTTCCCACCCAGATGAATCCTATCTGCCACATCAAAAGTTCAGCAAAGAGACCCGTTTACATATTCACTCTCTCACTTAGACTTAAAAGTTGCTGGCACCATAGCAGAGTCTTAGATTCTTACTGGCAAAGGTATTGAACAGCACTTCATATAGGAAGAGTCTTTGGGTGATATGTTCACACTGCAGGAAAATGGGGTAGATGGGGAAATGTGAGAGAAGGTGAGCGCTGCGTGGGGCTGAGTAGAGGGAGCTCTGTCGGGGAAGAGCATTCAGGCAGGGGCTGTTTCGCTGAGCAAAGGCTGGGCAGCCATACAAAGCGGGCATGTTGGGAGCCCAGAGCCGACTGGATTGATGTCCCCTGCACAACAGAGGAGGAAGGGGCTGTCAAGAAAGGAGTCTCTCCATCTGCCAAGTGGCCTAAAGCCAGTCACCTGCCTCTCTGACCCTCAGATTGCCATCTTGTAAACCACATTCCAGAATCCTCCTCTGACCTGTCCTATAGGGAACTCTGAGAGGTCAAAGGACCACAGAGGCTTTGCTCTGCAGATAGAGTCTACATGTTTGCTTCTGCTCAGGGCCTCTTCTACACGTTCCACAGTCTCATTTGGCCTCAGCCTTTGGTGGCCTAAAAAGATTCAGACCATGGGAGGCAGGAGGGGCATTGGTGGTGTGTGGGGGGGGTCTCTGGTGAAAGGCCTCCGTCAGGAGAACTGCAGGCACAGAGGTAAGGAGGGGGAATTCCTGTGGCCAGCAGACCGGCTGGGCTGGAAAGAGTGGGTGCAGCCTGCTTGCACAGGTGGCTGGGCTGTGTGGGAAAGGCCAGGAGGCCAGCGCTTCCTGCAGCCTGGGATTCCAGAGTATTTACAGGGTGAAGTATGTCATAGGCCTGGAGGAAAGGCCTGGGAGGTAGGCAGGCTAGTGTGTCAAGGGTATCCTTTCCCACCCAGTAGGCCTCCTGTCCCTTTGGGTAGCACATAGGGGTAGGGAGAAAGCAAGCACACTTCTAACTCACTGATGATCTACGTCAGACATTATGTTTCTTTAAATGTGTAAAGATGCCTCTGCAGTTTCTGAGACCTAGAATTCTCTTTCTGTTTATTCCAGACCCTGGATTGAGCACAGGCCTCCTACTCTCTTGGCTGTCACCTCTGCTCTCTCAACAGCGCCATGGTGGTTTGTGTAGTCCTATTGTTTCCTAAGAGCCTTCCTCTAGCCCACCTAATTCTGGGAGATGGTGGATCCTGGAGGAACACATTCCACAGCCAATGAGACGGATCCTTTGGAGAATTTAAGCCAGGACACCAGAACAATGAGACAGCATTAGCCCCTGTTGACAGGCTGTCACAAGCACTCACTCCTGCTGACCACTTACTTTCCTGGCTGTTTCGATCCAGCCTCACTTACGTCATTCTGAGCTGTCAGGTCTGGCCAGTGCTCTAATGTAGATGAAGAAACAGCAGTTAGGAGATCCACGTCAGATCGTCTCATGCAGCTGGTATGCCACAACTCAGTTCTTCAAGAAAACAAAACAAAACAAAGCAAAACAAGAACAAAAATTAGGATACTTTATTACCTATGTGGTATGTCCATATTTACACAAGATGACTGCAAGTCCCCGTAAAGAGAGTGCACTGTGAATTGCTGGTGGAAATGCTATGCTCCACAGACTAGGAAAGGTTTCCTAGAGCTGATACACAGATGAATGTAAGATGCAAATAAAGCTAACATGGGTTTAGGCTCCGGCCAGGCTTCCATCTGTCATCTGTGTCAGCTTGAAGTCTGCAGTCTGGGTCTCTTGGTGATATGGACCTACTCACTGGGGAAGGAGGGTTCTGGATCAGGACGGTCCCCTGGTCAGGGCAGTGACTGTTTTAGCGATGGGATGGGTCTCATCTTTTGTCCTTCGCTTTGCTTCCTCCAGGGAGGCAGCAGAGGGCTGAGAGAGTTCTGAGCCGTACAACACTCAGCTCCAGGTTGTCTCCTTACTGGAAGGGGCCAGGGGGTCTGTAGGGTGGTGCAGTCCGCAGAGAGAACCGGGAAATAGTTTGGAGCCACAGAGTGAGGAGAGCTGCCTTTGTCTTCTCTGAAGCCTGTCACCTTCCTGTCACCTGAGGTGCTTTGCAACCTTGGGGCTGTTCCACTGTCACGTGACTTTTCCTCACTTTTAAGCTGTTGTAGCAAGCGCTACATAAAGCCACAAACCTACTCTACAAACTCAACTGTCTCAGAGATGTCACGTTTACTTCATTTCCTGGAGTTCAAAATAAATGTGACCCTGAGTGACAGTCCTGCTGAGGGCCAGGCATGCCCTTCCAAGGGGGAGAGGCAGGGAGGGCCTTCTTTAGGACAATAAACTGCCTGGCATCTACCCCTGAGATGCATCTGCACTCCACTGCTCCCCTCAGCTGAGTGCCGCTGAGCACCTGGTCCCTCCTACAGGGCCCCTTAGCCGGTCATTGGCACCTGTACAGCTAAGCTGGATTGAGGCTGAGTTAGATGCAGCACTTGGCCACTTCTGCTGCATTCTGCCAGGCCCCCTCCCCACCCTCTTCCCAGTCCTAGGGAAATCCCCCTCTGTTGCATAAGAAAGCATATGGCTTTCTCTCTCTTTCCTGGAGGCAGCCTGTACTAAGAACCTTCTAGAAGGCTAAAACATTGTTAAAACTGAAGGAAAGACAGCACAGGAAGCACACAGAATGGAGGAAGGCCTTGCAGGTCTTTCTGAAACTTGTAGGCATGTACTCCTGATAACGACACCATCCACCACCTCTCCCCTGAGAGACCCTGCAGCATCATGGGCAATCCCACTGGTTCCCACCATCACCACCACCCCAGATATGGATGTGGTCAGTGTGAAGCTCCACACTGCTACAAATGAAGCTTCTTTGAACACCATTTCAGAATGACTTGCACGGGCTCAGGTCTGACCATCTTGCTTTCCTGTTTAAAACATAAGCTCCTCCACGCAGCTTCTCAGATCCTGTGACTGGCTCCCTGCTTGTCTTCTTAACTTTGGCCCTCAAACTTCCTCTTTTCAATGCCAGTTTGTGCTTCCAGAACTTACATCACCCTTTCTCTTCTCCAGGGATTTTGGTCCATTGTGACTGTGCCTTGCTCAGCCTCCTGGCAGCCTCCTCGGGCCTTCTACAGTGTTAGAGCGGAGTTGAATGCCCCTGGGCTGAGACCCAAAAGAGTTCTGCTATGTGCCTGACATGTGGCCTATTATTCTCGGAGCCTCTGGCTTCTCATCTGTAAGCTGAGCGTCACAAAACCAGTGTTATCGTGGGACCACAGTGAAGAGCCCATGAGAAAACAGGTATACAATACTGAGAAGAAGTGGAAATGGTGTCCTGAAGGCTCAGTAAGCAGAACCGCCTTTGTCATTCTCCCACCCACCTTCTCCGCTTGTACATCCCTCAGCTGAGTAAGCAGGGCATAGATTAGATTCTCCATGGGGACTTTGTGTGGTAACCTATACAGGAGGTGGCCACATTTGCAGGCATTTCCTACCTGCCAAGTACCATGTGGAATGTTAAAGGCATTCATTTGCAAAATCCCCAAATCCACTGATGGGAAGTTTGTGTTTTATTTATCTGACCGTGTCCAACTTATCAATGTTAAAATGGCACCAACTCTGGCTTTGACTCTGAATCTTTGTTCCCTTTGTCCTAGGCTAGTGATAAGCACTGGATTCTTTCTGGGGTTGAGGGGTAGCAGCCAGCTGCCACTTGGAGTCGGTTCTGAGTCCTGGAGTCCAACAATGTAGTGCCCTCGGCCACCGAGTGTGGTGGTTAGTGCCTTCCACTCCTGCACGCTACAACAACGGCGTGCCTTCCTCAGACTGGCCTGCCAGCACATTTGTGAGACGTGCTCTTGCTCGTTAGTCGATACGGCAGAACCTACCCACCACAGGCAGTACCACCTAGGCAGGTGGTTCTGGGCTGTGTAAGGAAGCTGCGCCTGTGTCACAAGGATCGGAGCCAGTAAGAATCACCCTTCCCTACTTTCTGCTTCGAGTTCCTGCCTTAAATTCCTGCTCTGCCTCTGTTCATGATGTGCTGTGACCTGGAAAGGGAATCCAAATAAACCCTTTCCTCCAAGTTGATTTTGAACAGATGGTTTAATCACAGCAGGAAAAAAACAAACAAAGAAAAAAAAAAACAAAAAACAAACTAGAACACACACACACACACACACACACACACAGAATATCTAGGAGACTGGTTGGGAAGGCAGTGTGGGGCACAACCAGCAAAAGAGTGACTTGTCCCCACCACAGATAGCAACACAGGGCAAACCTCAGTGTCCTGGGCTCTGCTGCTGACCTCCTGCACCGGTCAGCAGCACGGCCCCAGGAGCACATGCTTCCTCTCCTGAAGAAGCTTGTCTTCACAGCGGTCCCAGCAGCAAAGAGCACAGGTTCATTCTCTCTGGGCTGAGACCTACCCCTGATCTCAGGCACCCTGACCGTCACATGACCGCAAGCTGCATGCAGGCTATTGGGGAATCCTTTCTGACCTCCCTTCCATCTGACCTCATTCTCTGGCTCCTGCTGCTTTGTGATGCTCATGTGGAGCACGTGTTGGTATGTAAACTTTGTAGTAAACTTGATAAAGAAAACTAAAGTGATGCCTGGGAAGGAGGCCTGTAAGTATTCTAAGGTTTAAGACATATCTTCAGTTCACAGGTGGTGACGGCTAGGCCTGCTGGCCTGTGCATACCGGCATTCATGAAAAATATTTACTGAGCAGCTACATGAACTGTACTCTGCGCTGTCACAGTGTTGTGAGAACAATCAGATACGTGGGCATGGCTCCTGTACTCAACCAGACTGCAGGGCAGGGACTGGAGAGATGATGGTGTAGTAGATAAGCGCCCTCCTGCTCTTACACAGGACCACTTCCAGCACCCTCACGGTGGCTCACAACTGCCTGTAACTCCTGTCCTTGGGGACCCTGTAAGCTCTTCTGGCCTCAGACGGTACTGCATACATGTGAGACACATATACTCACAGGTTCACACTCATACACATAAATAATAGTGAGTTAAAAAATCTAGCCAGGTGTGGTGGCTCATGCCTTTAATCCCAGTATGTGGGAGGCAGAGGTAGGTGGGTCTCTGGGTTCCAGTTTATCTTGGTTTACAGATTGAGTTCCAGGACAGTGGGAACTATACAGAAAAACCTTGTCTCAAAACAAACAAATAGAAAATAATGAATGAATGAATGAATGAATGAATAAATAAATAAATAAATAAATGTCATCTTAAGAAATGTTTAAGACTACAGAATATAGGCAGAAAGTCAATTGAAAGCAATAAAAAGCAAAATAAGTTCAGGTGGCTAAAGTGACAGAGCACAAAGTGTGTGACAACAAAGTCTTTAAAAGAGGGTGCACAAATGGATAGTTCCACACAGATGTTCACAGCATCATTATTTCCAAGAGCTCAAAGCAAGAAGTACCCAGTGTCCATAAAGAGTGAGCAAACTGAATGTGAAATGACTGCTACATACGATAAGATGTTATTCAGGAAGGTATTTGGGCCCCGGCTACCTGAGCCTTAAGATCAGCCAAATACAAATGTGTACAGACAAATAACAGATGGGTATGGTGGTGTGTACTTGTAATCCAAGCACTTGGGAGGCTGGGGCAGGAGAATGGTGAGTTCAAGGGTACCTTGGTCTACACAGCAAGTTCCACACCAGCGTGGGCTGTGCAACAGGCCCTCCCCTTAAAAATAAACAGAGACAAAAGTGTGCTGTTCTACCTAAATGAAGTCTCTAAAATAGCCAGATTCATAGAGACAGAAAACAGAATGGCAACTGCTGCCGAGTTAGGGAGCGAAAGCAAGGAGGAGCTTGAAGGCGGCAGGCGGAAGTTCTGCAAGACGGGGCACGGCATGGGTATGCACCAGCGCACTGAACTGCACTTTGAGACAGCCATCACGGCAGACTACGCAACGCACGAGGCTATTTTTACCCTCCTTTATATAAAAAGGAGAGAACAAGAGAAGAGGGGGTGGAAAGAGAGACAGAGAGAGAAGAAATGATGGAGAGAGGGAAGGAAGACCCAGACTTCCAGGGAGAGAAGCCAGGCTGTATCCTGGATTCCCACGTGAATGTGAGTGAGTCTTCCTGTCTCTTGGGATGGCTGTTGAATGCCATGTGAGGTGCTCATGAGAACCCCGGACATGCACATGGTACACACAGGACGGAGGTGAAACCTTTGCTGTTGTCATCTCTAGCACTAACCAGACGACTGTTGGCACACCCGTATCAAGCAGGGGTTTAGAGAGCCGGCGGCTCCTACTCCCAAAGGAAGGCCCTGCGCTTGATCTTGTCCTCTGTGGGCCATGTCCTTCCCCAGCCCTGAAGTGACCTTCTGAGCACAGCTCAGCTGTCACAAGTGATCATTCTTCTGCAAAACATTGCCTTCGTCTCTCCCCAGTGACACCACTTACTTGATTCTCTTTTCATACCCCAAGTATCAACCTCTCGGCATCTTCTGCAGGCCTTCCCTTGCCTGCTCGACTTCCTGCAGCACCCGCAGCGGTATCATCTCTCTTTTGTATTTCTACTCATTCTTGAGCCCTCAGCCAGACTTCTGGCATCTCCTACCACAAATGCATCCAGAACTGTCCTGTCTATACCCTGGACTCAGTGTCTTCCTCCTACTCAGCCCTGTCACAGAGATGTCGAACTCAACATTTTAATGGATGAGCCTAACATATACAAAATAAATAGGCTGTTCCCAGCAACTGAGATTCCCACTGGTCAAACAAGAACCTTTGTACCATTTTTAGCATCTATTATTCTCACATTCCACATTAAACACACCAGCAAGTCCCACCTGGCCAGCCTTTATACCACACCTAGAATCTATTTATCCAGTCTTACTACTGCCATGTTGTTTCAAGCCCTGATAGCCAACCTGTGCTATAATTGGTACCTAATGATTATTTACCCCGCTTTTGACTTAAACCCACTTCTAGACAATTTATTATGCCTCAAATAACAACCAATGTGATCCTTTGAGAATGTAAGAGCACATCTCTTCTCTGACCCGAGCTGACACAGCCTCTCCTTGCGTTTAGGGTAAGGGCAAAATCTGTACAATGTCTACCACAGCTATACTACCCAGAGGACCAGAGAAGCCTGGAGGACTGAGAGAGGAGAAGAAGGGCCCCTCTCTTCTTCCCCTAAGCCTGTACCCACGTGGTAGGCAGGATCATACAGGCCTTCCCTTTCATTGCACATTCCCGATACTCAGAATGGAAATTGTAATTATGGAAATGAGAGTCTTCTTGAGGTTGTAAGTGAAGATGATTCGTTGGTCTACAAGATGAATAACTAAAAAAGTTATAGCTAACCTTGTACTCCCCTCAAGGGTTTTGCCCAACCGGGTAAGGGGAAAGTAGTCAAGTTAGCATTTTGCAAGGATATGGTGGTTCCCCCCTTCCCCAAGCTGTTTTTAAAGTTCCCTCTTGCTCAGAACCCGAGGAATTCTGCCTTTCTGCAAAGAGTTCTTCCTACGCACAAAGGCAGCCCAGCAACCAAGCCAGCAGCAAGATTTCTCCCCAGCCCACACCGCACCCACCCACCCACACACGCTGTTGCTCTTCGGTCTGGAGTGATTCAGGGTGCGATTCTGTCACTTAGGCACAAGTGCACTCACAGGTGATGATTTTTTGCTATAAATTGAAAGAGGGCCCCAGCAACCACTTACTACAAAAACATTATTAGTTTCCTTTTAGATTCAAGAATGTCATGAAAATATAGCAGGCCCAGAGCTCCACACAGCAAAGACTTATCTTTAATGTTCCATATCTTTGGCCTAAACACTGAGGTACAACCCCAGGCCACATATCAGACTGAAGCACTAAAATGGACAGCCAGCCTTCTGCTATTCCTGAACGGGTTGGCTGGCTGTTTCCTTGGGAGTTTTTTTTTTGTTCCCAGAATCCTCTGTTTCCGGGGTTCAGCATCTGTTTCCTCATTGTTGTGGTGGTGCTGGTGGAAGCTGTGATTATCTACTGACTTAGGTTGAAGTTTCTAAGTGAGAGCTGAGAGGCTGTCTACAGCCTCTTGAGTGGGCTTGTTGGCTGCCCAGTCTCACTACTGGGTTAAACCACGGCGAGCTAGGTTTGTTCTTGTTAGTTTCCTTACCAAGGAGTTCTTCAGGCTCCTCACTACCTCAGATGACATATTCGCTCTGTATTCCTGTGAAAGGCAGCTTTGTACTTTATAGCCCCTACCCAGCATGGCGCCTAGTGCCACTAATTCACCTTCCCCGAGGAAAAGCACTCACGATCTTATTGTGATAGAGGAGGGACACACGCTTGGATTCACCGGCAAAGTGAAGAAGTGATGCTGGTGCTGTTGGTATTGATGATGGAGGTACAGATGTGGTGGTGGTGACAGCGGCAGTTGCAGATTTGGTGTCAGCGATGGTGGTAAGTTGGCAGCGATGGTGGTGGAGGCAGAGCGGTGGGACCTGCAGCCATTAGGGCTGAAGTGGCAGCAGTAGCGGTGGCCAGCGGTGCTCATGGCTACAGTGGCGACTGTGATGGTCCCGTGGGTGCTGCCGCGGCACCTTCCCCCTCCCTACTGCCTCCTGCTCCTCACCCACCACAGAACCACTGGCTGCTCCTAACTCCTGCCATATTCTGGGCAACCCTGGCTCTTCTCTTAGAGATTAGGTTAATGCTTCCTCAAGTTGGCAAACGCATTCCTAGTCTGCCTCCCTTTTTATAGACGTTACCTGACATATCTGGATGTTCTCTGTCTTTGCAAATGTAGCTCCCTTTTTATCCCATGATCATGTCTGTGGGGTTTGGGGAAGAAGCTGCTTTTTAAATAGAAGTTCCTTCCCCACTGCCTTTGAAACAAGGCTTTGTTTCTTACATCTTCCTTTCAGATTTCCTCTTTTCATTTTATTTTCTGTATAAAGAGTAGCATCCATCTCATGTGTCCTGGGTCAGCTTGGATCCAGGTTCTCCATTTCTCAGGATCTGAGGGCCTGGGGTTCTTCAAGTTTTGAGAAGTTTTTTTTCAGAGAAGACTTTTAAAAAAAAAAATATGCTAAAGCAAAGTTTAGGAAAATTGAAATCAATTTTAAACATTTACATTTACCAAATTCTTGTTTTCAATACAGAAAACAAAATACAAAGCAATATAATTGTGTACTGTTCACAAGATAATTACAGGATTTATTAAACATATTAATTCATAATACATAGGCAGAGTGGTACAGTAATGAGATGCAAACCTGAACTACAGTGAACCTATGTGATGGATGTGTTCTTTGCATTTCATTTCAACTCATTTAGGCATCAGCCTTCAGAGTCATGATTTCCATAGTGATGGCACGTGCTCCATTTGTGGTCACATGCCTCGCCTCAGCCAGCTCCTCAGGCAGCAGTAGCCTGGCTTCCCACAGACATGAGTGAGTCGTTGCCATGTGCAAAGGGCCTGGTCTGCAGCCGTTTCCTACAACATGGGCAAGCTTTGCCATGAACATGGCTTCTTGGGCCCCGACAAGAAGACAGTAAGGGGATTAAATGACTGATATGGCTTATCTCCCCTTAAGATACTTAAGGCTACTGGAAATCCCAGAAAGCCTTGGAATCTAGCTGGATATCCCTCTTTGCAGCATACTTTAACAGCTAAAGAAATACAAAAGGGGGAAATTTTCCCACTCACTTCAAGAGAAAAATATCCAGTTTTGTTTTGCCATATTTTCTCCCTCTCAGCATTGTTACAGGCACACACACACACACACAGAGAGAGAGAGAGAGAGAGAGAGAGAGAGAGAGAGAGAGAGAGCTTGAAACAAAGCAATTCAACCCAATTAGACTTGGATTCAGATCCCATCTCCTCACTTCCTTTTAACAAGTGCATAAACTTAGACCAACCTAAACCGTTGACAAATCCCCTGGGCTCCAGCTTTCATGTATATGAGCAGAACAACAATATTATCAATTGTGTATATTATTTCAGAATAAATTAATGCAAAATAGTACATGCAGAACAATGCTTGTCACAACCAAGGCTGTGTTCAGTGAACAGTAGCTGAATTCCTGTCATTGACTCTTGAATTTAGCAAGTCTTTAGAGCAGAGAACAGAGAGAGCCACATGTGGACATGTCCACTAGTGAGTTCTGTGTACTAAGGGTTCCATCTCACAAGACTGCAGCAGTGAGGCCTGAAGAGGCCTGGATCACAAAGACCGGGAGGGAGGAGCAGACAGATGGGATCCAGCTGACAGAAGTCAAGAGGGTTTTCGAGAACTTGCAGAAGGAGGAGTTGGTGCTCTGCCTTTTTATCGGAGCATCACATTCCAAGCATCCCTTGTTTTTGCTACTGCCTAATTTTCTCATCAGTTCTGATGTCTGCATGACATCATCCAGCTTCCAGGTGTTGCGGTCTCCCTCACCCTTCCCTGTCATTTCATTTCTTGGCTGCCACTTTGGAGCTATTACAACAAGCATGCACCTGACAGTTCTTCCTCTCAGGAACTATTTCCTTATCATGTGACCTGGGTCAAGGGCTATGAGCCCTCTTTCACAACTCACTGCCAAGCCGTCAGTTAGTTCACACACCAGATGTTATATAGTTTGTTAGAAGAGACAAAAGTAGAACTTTACTGCTGTTTAATTTAGATTCATTTTGATGTGTTGTTTGATGTGGGGAGCGCCCAGTCTCTAGGCAGGAAGGGAGAAGGAAACAGTCCTGGGAAACAGTTGGGGGATGGGCAGGGGGCTGAAGCAGGACCAGACTTATAAGTAGACACCAAGCATGGCTAGGATGCTGTGTTTTTGCCTCGTCCACAGCTAACTGGATGGATAGTTAATAGAGAATAATCACCACTGAACATGCGCAGGGAAATCACTGTTTCCTACTCTGATTTTTTTTTTTTTTCAGGAGGATGGCAACTGTTAAGCAGGGGTCCTTTACTCTGTCCCAAGCACTGTGGAGGGCAACTGATGCCATAGTATTATTTGTAGATCTTCTTTTTCCAAGTGGCCCTGTTGGGCTCGTTGATTTGTTGCTGTTATTTGGCTATAATATACTGTCCTAGTGCATTTCTTGTTGATGTGAGAAAATACCTGAGACTGGGCCATTTATAAAGAAGAAAAGTTTGTCTGGCTCATGCTTCTGGGGTTGCAGATCTAGAAGCAGCAGCATCACCTGCCTAACATCTAGGAAGCCTTCCTGATGTGGTGACATGAATTAGAACAGGTGTGCCAACCCAGGTATGTCTTCCTTCACGCTGCCATCATGGTCCACCCTCATGACCCTACCTAATCCTAGTCATCTCACAAAGATAACACCTTCAGACAACATGAATGTTTGCTGTGACTACATTTCTGGCTCCCGAGTGTGTTTGTGTGTGGGGAGGAACACATATTCAAACCACAGTATCTGTCCTCAGGACAGAGAGAAGTCAACCTGGGAGAAGCCCTGAGCTGGAGGAGGTGAGGGAAGAGGCCCTTCTTCTCTTGTGTGCCCCAACTCCCCACCTCATGGCTGTTCTTTAGAGAAGATGGCACTGGGATGACAAGACCAACCAGCTATTCAAGATCTGGCTTTTCCAGCTCTGAGGATGGGGACCCTGGATGGGGGCAAAGCAGAACCATCTGGGAGAGGCTGAGAACATGGCTCTGGGGAGGCAGAAAGGGAAGCTTGTGCCAACTGTCCAAGACCATGCTGCAGGGACCAAAGCACAGCCTTTGCAGGAGGAAGAAGCCAGGCAAATGAGGGCAGCGGCACACAGTGTGAGAGGATATTTGCAGTTTCCTGGGGTCCAGCGTGAGACACCTATGTCTGAGAAAGGCTGGTGTGAGTAGATTTGAGAACTGTGGATTTCAGTGACGGATGGCCACACTGCGCACCTAACCCAAATGACACCCACTACCTTTGGGCAGACTTATTCTAGGTACTAGACTAGACCAGGCAGTCCACAACAGGAAGAGTGTAGCAGAACCATGACCTCAGCTTCCATGCATCTTGAACAACAGCTGCTACTCTATGCTACCTATGTCTATTTACCATTACAATGAGGAAATAACTGAATCTGGGCACTATGTAAAGAAAATAGCTTCATTTAGTTCACAGTTTAGAGGCTAAGTTACATGGCTCTTTGGCTATGTCATATCACTGTGACTACTATGAGACCCACATGATAGACAGGAAGACAGCACAAGTTGCTCTCAAAAGAACTATCAAAATACCACAAAACTACCCTGCTCCCTTCTGACAGCCTCCTAGCACTTGCCTCTGACTGTCCTCATGCTGGGGACAAGGCTTTTAATGTAAGGACCCTTGGGGTACACTGTGATCACACCCAAACCATAGCAATGTTTGCATCACAGAGGAGGAAGAGTTGAAATTCCTGGGGAACTGGAAAGGTGGGAGAAAGCAACAGAGATGGGAAAGAGATGGCTTAAGAGGAAGCAAGATGGTGGAAGGGTGTATACAGGGAAGTAGCTCCTCTTCCTCTACTCCCCCACATAGTCAGTAAAAGCTACTCTGACAACGAACCTGCTTTGTGGAAAATAAGGCTCGGACTCAGTCCTGAACTGCTGTGGAGTGGACTTGGGGGCCACCACACACAGCTAGGAACCCTGGGGGTAGAGTCCTGTAGAAGCCACCAAGGGTTGTGCCACACAGTTGCTTTTCCTGGACATGCCCACCCCTCTGTGTGAAGCGTCCTGAGGGAGGTACGGCAGGGCTCCAGCAATGTACAGGTCCCATCCACATCTCCCTTGCCCCACTTTGGAGCTACTGTTACTGGGTAGGCCACTTGGCTTTACAACCTCCTTCCTATGGTCTGAGGGGCACAGCGTAGCTGGAGTACTGGGAACCTGGGACCGTTCTGCCATGTAGACAAGGAAATAACACAGCAGTGTCCTGCACAGGTGTGGGCTAGCCACTAACAAAAATAATGGAGGTGGTGCTGATGACTGTAATGTCCAGGCCTAGCTTTCTGCTGTCGTCACAGCTCCTGTTCCCTAGCAACAGCAGCAGGCCCAGCCTAGCTGGTGAATCTGTGAGTTGGAGGTAATTGCCTGCCACTGCTATTTCCTTCAGCATCCTTTAGGGTGATGTGATGCAGCTTTGGCCAACGGGGCTCAACAGAAGGTATGCTGTGAGGGCTTCCAGGGAAGTTTTTGTTTACCTCATCTAAAAACTACCTGGCTCTGCTCTGGAAATACACACCCCCTTCAGCCTGCCTGGAACAGGAACGAGGATGGCACGAGAGGATTCTTTGTTTGCCAGGAACCTTGCAAACCCAGGCAAGTGCTCTGCTCCAGAGCTTCACACCCAGCCCAGAACTTCCTTTTTATTCTGAGACAGGGCCTCACCAAACTGCACAGGCTAGTCTTGCACTACAGCCCAGGCTGACCTTGAACATGCTATTCTCCAGCCTCACCCTCCTGAGTAGCAATGGTACAGACCTGTGCCACCAGGCAGCCCTGGCTGGAATCCTGTGACTCTGAGAGATAAACATGAGGAAAGAGGCCAAGGGAATCTGAGTCACTGGCCTGGCATTTGTAAGCCTCTGAACCAAGGCGACCAGCTGCCTGCTGTAGACTCTGGCTATATATGAGAAGAAACTGCTAGATTTATATGTAAGTTACCTGCAGCCAAAGACATTCCTAACAGATATGAATGACACTGGGCGGCTCAAGGAGCAAGGAGCCCACATAGACACACAGGTTCTTTGGCTAGCAAGTCATGCAAAATCATCTGTCATCCGTTTCCATTCATTCCCCAAAGCATCCTATGTTATCTTCCCTCAGAGATGACTCTGGGAATCAGCTTGCTCTGCCTATCCGAGCTCAGCTGATAACAAAGAAATGAGGCCATTTCAAACAAGTAGTGAAAAGGTGGCTTCCAGAGAAATCAACAATGAAGAAATAGCAATGGGGGAAAAGGGCATTTGACCCACAATTCTACAGCCCTGAAAACTTCCAGTACACATCTGTCTGCTAAGGCAGTTCACTCCCACCTAGTTCCCAAGGATTCCAAGAGCCTCTGCTCAGCTGATCTACACTGTTTCTGTTCCATGTTGCTGCACTTCTCCCTGAGGACCAAGCTGACTGTTCCATGAGCTTCCTGCGAGTGACGATCAATTCTTAGTTATCTTTTTAGCCCCAGTGCCCAGCTAGGGTCTGGCATGGGTTAGGAGCCCAATCTGGAATAGGTAGGTGGGTGCAGAAATCTTCCTGAAAGCAAGAGCAGAGGTGAGGGTTTTAGAGCCAGAGCTGTTAACCTTCAGTGGAGTTGACGATGAGATGGGAACTGCACGGGCAAGCAGTTGCCACGTGGGTTTTTTAATTGTATGATGAGTGTTCTTGAGACCCAGGCTTCCAGATTTGTGGTGATTCCACTTGGGTTCCTTTTCCACAGTGTGGGGTTAGCTATGCTGCTTTCACAGGACCCGTTGTCGTTAGAGGGGGCTGCTGCTTGTACAGGAATGAGGAATGAGTATTGTGATATTCCTGCTTTTGTGTCTGGAGGCTAAAGCATTCCCTCTCTCCACCAAGCTTGTCATACTCACACTGCTGGCCTCACCCCAGAGTCTGACTCAGTTAGAATGGGATGGGGCCTTGGAACATTCATTTCTAGCAGGCACTGACTAAGAAGCAGATGCACAGAGCAGATTATACTTGGTAGAAGGCAACGAGGAGGAAAAAGAGAGAGGCAAATAGAATCACAACAAAATCCTCAACAAAAACCCAACTACTTGGAGGTCCTAGCTCAAAGCATACTGGGGCTTATGCCACAGGTGGAGAAACAGGTCCAGGACTGTCCCTAGTTCTCCAGCTGCCCCTGAATACAGCTGAACAGGCTGTGCAGGGAACAAAGCATCTATCTAGCTTCATATTCAGAAAATGAGATCAATCTTTCCAACAAAATTGCCTTAATAAGCTTTCTGCATGACCATTCCTTAGGGAAGTTGGGAGGAGAGATGGGAAACTGGGTATCTATCCTGTTACTCCAGGCAAGCTCAGCTATTTCCCCCAAGATACTATATGAATATGCTCACTCCCTACATTTGCTGGGGTCAAATAGCCTTATAACATTTTTAAATTATGAATACTTGTTTTTTTGGGATAAGGGTCTCACTGTATCACCCTAGCTAGCCTTAAACTCGGAGATCCTCCTGCCTCTGCCTTCGAGTACTGAGATTAAAGGTGTGTGCCACCATGTTCATCCTGGATAGCCTTGTTCTAAATGTGTAGTACCCAACACTTCAGTTAGAGAGTGGCCAGACAACTGGAGCTAGCCCCTAAGTGTGACAATACCACTTTGCCCAAACCTTAAACACAGAAACACAAGGGGCTGTTTCTATCAGCCAGTCTCAAGTGCCAGGCTAACTGCACCCGGTATAGTCAGAGCAGGACCAAGTGACCATGGGTGGCCAGGGAGACAGTTTTGAGCATTCTCCATCCATGAATGTGTTTATGCCACTAACAGAGCATGTGCCCTTTTCAAAGCCTATGTTAAAACCCAACCTCTGTTAGATGTGCCACCTTTTTTCTCCCAAGGATGGGGCAAAGGTGTGAAGCCCTAAGTAGCAGGTGGATACAGCTGGTGCCTGCTCCGTTTTCACAGCTCTGTGAGCAAAGACACAGCTTCTGTTTGCATTGAGTGAGAGAAATCCTAAGATTACTCAATGACAGGTGACTTAGCCAAAGAACCCATGTGGTCACCATGGTGTCATGCTGACCACCACAGCTGTGGAGCCTCCCAGATTTGGAAGGGCCACTCCGGGGGTCAGTCCCAGCTCAGCTCTCAGCTAGGTATCAACAGAGGTCAGCTGGCTCCTTGTGCTGGGCGTGGCTTGGAGCCTGCTGAGCAAACATGCAGCATCTTCCTGGGAGGCCACCTTGACACACTTTGGCCCAACCTGTTCTGTGGTTTTGTAAGAGGCCAAATTCCAGGCTGGGGCAGAATAAACAAAAGTGCATGGCTAATGATTGGTGAGTTTGCCTGGAATGCAACTGACCACACATTTCAGAAGAGACTTTGCAACCACACCTGACCCCTTGCCAATTGTTTATAGCAAGGCTGTTGAACAGCCAGGGGCTTCCAGGTCTGCTGGTAATTTCCCTCTGTCCTTTTAAGAATGACAGAAACAAACCTGTTATCAGCTTGGAGTTCTCTTCCCTAATCTGCTTAACAAATAAATAGCATCTTTCTGCTTAAAACCTTACGCCCATATAACACTTTGACGTCTTCAGAAATATTCCCAATTTTACCCAATTCAGTTTTGGAAAAGGGGGGTTGGCAGTCAGCTCAGAGAGGTCAGACTTGCCCAGGGACACACAACCAGGAGACGTCTGGCTCAGAAGGTGAAATTATTGTACAAGCAAATCAGGCATAAACAGTATTCACATTTGGTCGTCCAGTCCAGGAGATAAGCTTCCCCTCTGGTAGAGGTGCTTGGCCTAGAGCTGGAAGGGATGAGAGGGCCCCAGTGTATATCCACCTTGGAGGTAGCTCAGGATGTTGCCTCTGTCCTCTCTTTAAATATAGCTACAACCCTTCCAATCGCTGTATCTACTTCCCATCTTGGAGGGTAATGGGGACCTCATACATACACCACTGAGCTTCATGTCTAGCCCCACTGAAATGTCAGGGTGAGCGCTGAGCACCTAGAGTTCAGTTTCTGGCCTGCCACCAGATCTGGGCTTTCTAAACTTTCTCCCCTTGTGACTTCTTTGTACTTGAGAAACTTCAACACACACACACACACACACACACACTTTAAATTTGTTGTTTAACGTGCATGAATGTTTTGTATATGTGCATGTATATATACTATGTGTGTGCCTGGTACTCTCAGAAGGCAGAAGGTATCAGATGTCCTGAAACTGGAGCTATAAATGGCTTTGACTCATTGCTGGGAATGGAACCTGGATCCTCTAAAAAAAGCAGCACATGATCTTAACCACTGAGCCATCTCTTTAGCCCCTGCACTTGAAAAAATTTTACATAACCCTAGCTATAAAAACTAGGCTAGAAATCAAGCACTTACTGATGATAAATCATAAATTTATTTAAAACTAATTCTTACCTCATACACAAAAATAATTTTACCATTTCTTAAAGATGTGCTTGTATCTTCTTATACAGTTACTTCTCAGCTGGATAGCTAATACCAAGGTATACAAAGCAACTTCAGTATTTTTCAGAATTGGTCAATATTTTGATTTTATAATCATCAATGCTGAGAATGCCAATCCACACAAGTAGGTAATAAAACACAGCAGAAGCATGTTTAGGACCATTTCTGAGATTGCTGGGAATTCTGTCCTAATCCCAAGCCAAAATTCATCGAATGATCTTTTTTTTTTTTTTAAGTGAAACTCAAGTCAGTAACTCAAATAGCAAATTTTATAATCAAACTTTCTATCACGGCATACAGCAAAGCTGCACTGTTTGGCTAAGTATGTGCTGAGAAGTGGCAGGAGGAAAATATCCAAAACGTTTGTTTTTGTAATTAAACCATTCTGTTTCTGCAAGTGAAGAAAGCTTTATTTGTGCAGTGGGAACACTACAGTTCAGAAGACAGGGCGCTCTCTCGGACCTGAGCTGAACTGTTTGGGCAACGTGTGGAGCGAACACTGAGCAGAACAAAGTGAACAAGGTGCTCAGAATCAAGTCTGCAGTGAGGTTGCCTTGCCAGAAACACCACAGACTCACCACTCCCTCCATCTGAGTTCATTCTGGCCTCTGTGTGCTTAGAAATCTTTCACCACTGTCAACTTCACTGTGACCCCACATTTGGTTACCTGACTCTAAATGGGGTGTCCAGTCGTGGTTTTTGAAGTGGTGTCTAGATGACAGTGACTCTGTCACCAGCTACTGTAGCTGGACTAGAGTTTTCTCATCTGAAGAGAGGGTGGAAAGCCTCAGGAAATCCACAGGTCC
Organism: Meriones unguiculatus; assembly: GCF_030254825.1. Taxonomy (NCBI): domain Eukaryota; kingdom Metazoa; phylum Chordata; class Mammalia; order Rodentia; family Muridae; genus Meriones; species Meriones unguiculatus. Next base: position 38,131,813 of record NC_083359.1, read on the forward strand.
CACCCACGCTTTTGAAACTGCTGTTGGGTGTAGACTTGCAGCTATCTGGATCTGCTCAGCTGCTGAGGATGCAGAGACCAGCACCATGTGTGCTCCTTCTGCACACATGTACCCACACAGGTACCCACTGCTTGCTCTGCTCCCTTGTCACGGGTCTCCCTGGGCCTCCGGTGGGTGCCCCAACTATCCTGTCTAGTGCAATCATCTGCCTCGCTGGCCCTGTCCCTGTAGACTGCTGGGGAGACCAGTGCCACAGTGAGGGCTTGGGCAGGCAGGCTCTCCCAGCTGCTTCTGCACGTCTTTCTGGTTACTTATTGTTTCTCCCAATTAATTCCCAGTTAGCACTGGGAAACCCTTTTAGGTTAGATTCTGTCAGTTCTCCAAAGCCAGGTGCCAGCTACTTTTAGCTTGATTAACTCTCAGGCCTTCCTGCTGCCGTGATGGCTGTGTGTGTGTGCGTGCCTGTGAATGTGTATGTGTGTCTCTTCTAGGCACCCACACACTGCTACCCTCCTGGCAATACCATGTCACACTGGCCTTGGTTTAGTTGTTCACATGTGGACAGAGGTTGAGTGAGGCATGCCTAGCTAGTGAGGGATGGGTGAAATTCAGTCAGGTCATGGCCTCCACTTTCTCCTCTACTCACCTCAACTCACAGCCTTGCCACTGCAGAACTGGAGTCACACAGGTACAACAAGGCCTCGGATATACTCCAGGCCTTGCCTTTCCAGTTGGAAATCTAGATTCTATGGCATTTGAGCAATTTCTAAGCCAGAACAGCAATCTGCTGGTCCTGTTAGGAAAGTGCAAAGCCATTTGGGTTTGAATAACTCAGTGAGCAAGCAGTGTGACTTTAGAGATCCAGATGCCCTGGAATGCATTTCCAAGCAGGAATTAGCTGACACAGGCAGTGTCAGCTAGAAAAACAAGGTCGGGTTAGGTGGCCCAGAGGTCCCTCTAACTTCACCAGCTGGGTGGCAACAGGCCTGCAGAGTCATTGCCCCTTTGGTGGTTGTGCCATTAGAAACCAACCACACAGCTGGCGGGGTTATCTGTGGTTTGTTAACAGGAGTCCTTCGGGCTCCTGCTGTCATTTTTAGGAAGAAAATTACTGATCTATCACTCTCTTTAAATCTGTATAGTAATAATTAGCCAGGCCCCTATGAGAGGCAGGTTACCCTTGACCTTGGCTGCTCTACAGGGAAGTGACCCATGGAGCCTGTGCAATCCTTTAACCCTGACTAGCAGGGGACTTCTGGATGGGGGGAGGGGTTTAACATAGAAGGGCTACTAACTGCATTAGTTCAGTTCAGTTTTCCAAGCTTCAGGTGACCTTGAGGTCAAGAGCAAAGAACTCTCAGGTGAGGATCAACAGATCAGCGCTCACCATGCAAATCTGGCCCATCCGTAATTTTTCAAATAAGATTTTACGGCAGTACTGTCAGGCATGCTTATCTATACATCGTCCGGTGCTGTATGACTGTAACAAGTAGCTGCAGCTTCAAACTCATAAAATACCCACTCCCCGGCCCTTTACAAATGGAGGTCAATGGCCTCTGCCCTACTTCATAAAGGTCAGGTTTTCACTGCTTAGCTCCCATTTTTGACCTTTGGACTTGGATGGTTGTGGCTCTGTGACTTGCCTGGATCTAGAAACTGTGCAGGGAGTGGTGTGCATCACTTCCAGGCAGAACTTAGTGTTCTCTGATGTGTGCTGTAGGTTAGCTCTCAAGTGTCCCTAAGGGGCTGTGTGTCATGTGCTGGCCCCAGCTTAGCAATACAGGGAGCCACGAGGGATATAGCATGATAGGAATCCTTCCATCACTAAGCATGTGCCCTCAAAAGCTATTGTGAACCCTGGTCTCTGCCTCATTGCCAGAGGGTGGGTGTGCTTCCTCTGACACATGCTCCCACCACGCAGCACTGCCCTGCTACAGCCCCAAAGCAACTGTCCTGAATGCTCCAAATCTGTGAGACAAAACAAACCTTTTTTGTTGTAAATTGACTAGCTCAGGGATTTTGTTACAGTAATGAAAAGCTAACTGACATAGCGCATGCCTAGGATATCAGAACTAAAAATGACAAAAGAAATGTGCATTATCTTTCATGTATTATCTCATTATCAACTTCTCAATGACTAAAAGGTAGAAACAATTTTTTTCATGTATTCAGTAAAAAAATCTATGTTTTGTGTGATTCAATGCTAGACTCTAGGACATAGATGTAAGTATCAGGCACTTCTCTTCCATAGCAGGATGCATCTACTCAATGCTTTAGAACAAAAGCAATACTGAAAGACAGCAGCTCAGAGCTGGGTGGTAAAGCTGGACAAGGGTTTACCAGCTAAAGAAGGGAAAGAGACATTGCAAGGCAGAGGACCTGACACGTAGAATGATCCAGAGGCCAGGAGCCCTGAACAGACTGACATGACAGAGAAAAGCATCCTGACCCCTCCCAGGCCCCAGGGTACTGTGCAAGGTGAGGCGACTGTCAGAGCTGAGAGTGGAGGAATGCTATGAAATGCAGTCTGCTACATACAAGATGGCTGCTGCAGCCGTGAATCCACAATGGCTGGGTCCTATGTAAGACCTATACATACACCCCTGCACACACACACACACACACACACACACACACACAGCTCTGAGCAAGGGGACAACTGGCCACGAAAGCTCTAAAACCAGGTGCTGAACCTTTCACCTCAGTATCTGAACCATCCGTTGCAGGAGTAAAAGGCTAGCTCTTGAGGGTTGCTTCTCACCATGTGCTGGAGAATAAGATCTGGAGAAAGCTTTTGCATGGTCTATTGTGACCAACTCTATGATCCTCATAAACTAGAGCTGAGGAGGTGTGTGGAGAAATGGGGGCAAGTGAAACATGACAGCCTGAACTGAGCTCAAGATAAGCATTCACAAGGACCTAGGCCACAGGAGAAATCAGAAACAAGAAGACTGGGGTCAACCCTTCACCATGTTAGTTTCGGGGTCAGAGAAGGTGGCATCTTCTCCTATCTCTCAGTGGTATGCACCTCTCATCTCCCTTGATCCCAGGTAACCCTGAGACCTGAACTTAGTCCCTGTCAACCATGCCATCCAGAAAGTAAGCTCGCAGTGCAACACCGAACAGGTACCTGGTCACTGTCTGGCCCACATCAAAATAAAATTGGGGTGAGCTCACCCTTTTAAAAGAAAGGGTCACAGGTTTATCCATTCTTCATTCTGCATTTCAAAAACCTCTCTGTGTATGATGTGTGCATGCATGGCTGTGCATGTGTGCTGCATATGACTTTGATGTCTTGCCATGGCACACCTGTTAAGGTCAGAGAATAGATCTGAAGTTGGTCTTCACTTTCTACCTAAAAAAGAAAAAGAGCTAAAGAGTCTCTTGTTCTTTGCTGCATAGGCCAGGCTAGCTGGCCTATAAACTCCCTGATAGTTTTCCAGCTCTGCCTCCTGTAGGAGTGCAAGGACTTCCAATGCATGCTATTATGTCTGGCTTTATGAGGTGATATGGACTCAAGTCCTCATCATGTGCAACAAACATAAGCCATCTCCTCAGTCCCAGATTATAGCATCCTTTTCTCAAAGAGGATAAGTCACACCTCAGTTGCCCTCTAAAGAGAACACTGATGAAAAGCTGATCATCCATCTAACTGAAAGGTTCTGAGCATTAAACATCAGAACCACAGAATCAAGCCTTGCTACTTACTGATTAGGCGATGCTTGGCAAATATTTTTAACATCTCTATTATTTTAGTTTCCTCACCTGGAGGAAAGTACCAATTTCATATACTACAAGAATGAAGTGTGGCAGTGGTGGGTGGAAGTGCTGTCAGATGCTGGGTGCAACTCAAATGTTATTCCAGCTTCCAGGAGGCTGAGGCAGGAGGATGGAAAATTCTAGGCCAACCTGGGCTATATAGAGACTATATTTCTAAAACTAAAACAAGAAAGATGAGGAGGAGGAAGAAGAGGAGGAAGGGGAACATAAAGAAGAGGAGGAGGAGACAGCACTAACAGACTGCTGTACTTTGAAGAATACAGTTGGTACATATACTTTCAGGATTCATGTAGGGGAACAGATCCTGAGAATGGCGAATCTGGAAGCAAGGCCTGATGGGAAGTTATTATTCTTAGAAGGAATTAATGTCTTCTCATGGGACTCTTGTTAGTTCTCGCTCCCAGCTTGATGTCATCCACCATGAACCCACGGGCCATGATGTTACTAAAGGGGCCCTCTCCAATCACAGAACAAACAGGGTCACCTCATTGAACTCGTAGCTCAACCAAACTGTGACCTGAACAAAAAATCATTTCTAAACTACCTAGCCTCTGGTATTTCACTGAAGTAAGGAAAATGGACTAAGATATAAACGAGCATTTGATAAATGCTATTATTATAATTCAGGACACTGAGCAGCATTCTGATGTGCTCTAGCATGATGTCTGTAACACCCATATCCCAGAGGCCTTACCAGCCATTCTACTCTTAACTGACAACATCTCCTCCACCACCCTTACCTTCCTCCCACATAGAAACTATATGTTTGCCCCCGCCCTTCCCCAGGAGCTTGGATCCCAGCATTCAGACTCCTAAGTCCTGACTTAGTCATGCCTGCAGTCCTCAATGTTTCTGTTGACCCAGGTGGAACCAGCTCTGGTTTCCACACTGCCCAGTACCCTGTGGATCCACCCCAGCTCTCTTAAGCAGATGGGGGAGGGAGGATATCCAGACCACACTGAGCTTCGTGTATTTTCACCTTCATGCTTCAGCTGCTTCTGTCCTTGACTCATGGGTTAGTTAAGATGCGAGGCTGTCAGCCTTCCTTGTGACACCTCCCCACACAGCTGGTATCTGGCCAAGGCACAGGTTTCATGAGGAAGCACCATGGAGAAGCTACTGTTTGTTTCCTCTGTGCTTCTGTCCTCCCTTTTTTATTCCTCTCTTAATAATAAGTACTCAAGGGCAAAAGCCTCATCCTTTTTTCCACTGTGTGTGCATGTGTGCCTGTGTGTGCTCGTGTACATGGTGGTGCGCATGTGTGTCCCTGTGTTCAAGTGTGTGTGTGTATTTTTCACGTGGAGAATGGTGAACTACATGGCTGGCCAACAGGACAGGTTATTATTTCCAACAGTACACTGGAGGCTCACACTGCTGAGCACTTGTGAAAACCAGGCAGAGGGCTAAGCTCCTTACAGGTGTTGACTTGCACTAGGCTGGCAGTCATCCTGGGCAACAAATGCTTTCTAAAAATCATTACTTGACAGAAAAGGAGACTTGCAGCTCAGAGAAGCTGTAGGTGTTGTAGGTGTTAAGGTAGGATGTGACCCCTGGCCATTTGTGCTTTCTGGTGCTTTCCAACTATCCTGAGTGAGAGACCTTGTTAAAATGCACCTGCTGATTCAGGCTTGGGCTGGAGCCAAAGATTTACCATTTCTAAAACAAAGCAAAACAGAACAAACAAACAAAAAAAAACCCTCCCATGCTTTAAAGTCATATTGATCTAAATTATACTATGGCTCCTCCTGACCTGTTAGGATATACTCTACAATTCTTTCCTGGCAGAATTTTTGGAACAGAATCATGGAGAAGATTTGCGGCTTCAAGCCTGGGTCTGAATCTTAGCAGTCAGCTCATTATCATGACTGCGGCAAAATTCTACTCTCAGAAATTCAGTTTCTTCATCTGTAGGATGAGGATAATGATGCCACCAAAGAATGGCTGCAAAAGAGCAGACATGATAATACCTTGGGGAAGGGCTTTCCACACATACCAAAAGCTGCTAGAATTACACAAAACAGTGGCTAGAGGCAGCTTCAAGTTGGATGGAGTGTTGACAGAGTCCTATGCTACTGTCACCCACATTCCAATCATTTCTTTGACTTTTAAAAAGCTATTTCTGTGTGTGTGTGTGGGGGGGAACATCACAATTTGTCTTGCTCTGTTAGAGATCCTTCTCACCTCAGAGCTGCAACCTCATAGAAGACTCCTCCAAGTATTATGTACTCACAAAGTGATCCTCCCAACCCCTTCCATTTGCGGCCAATCGATGGTCTAGGAGGGAAGCTTGGACCAGCCCAGACGTTACAAGCAGACAGGAATGCTGAGCAGAGCCAGTGCTCACCCAGGTCCTCAGCCATAACTGCCCAGATGTGGAGCAATGGATGGCTGCAGGAAAGATTATGACCCTGCTGAGTTGAGGTATTTCCTACCAGCTCCCTCAATTCGCAGTCTGCAACACACTAAGTGTGTGGGCCCTGAAGTACTTCCTCCTCTTCCCAGTGGGCAGCAAATACTCCCTCACCTGGTCTGAGCTCTGAGACTTGGTTTTGACCATCAGAATCTGTCAAAGTGACAGCCTTAAAGAGATGGACAGCCCCCAGGCATAGTGGCATACACCTTTAATCCCAATACTTGGGAGGCAGAGGCAGGTGGATCTCTGAGTTAGAGGCCAGCCTGGTCTACAAAGTGAGTTCCAGGACAGCCAAGGCTACACAAAGAAACCCTATCTCAAACAAACAAAACAAAACAAAGATGGCTCTGCTTTCTCCCACTTGAAAGGCAGCTTTGGGGAAGGACCTTGAAGGCGAGAGGCCATCTTGGTCACTGTAGCTCCAGTCAGCTCCAGAAAGGCATCTGCATGAGTGCTCTCCACAATGTGAAATGAGAATATCCCTTCTGAGCCCGGTCAGCCTGCCCAACAGCGAGAAGTCAGACATACACAGTGGCTATTATTTTAGGGTCCTAAGGCCTAAAACATAGAATAGCTTGTTACCCAGCAAATGAGAAAAAACAAACAAACAAAAAACAAAACAAAACAAAAAAACAAAACAGGAGACATTTCTTATATCTACAATTTTCTAATCTTTCCTCCCTTCCTCTGTACATCCCCCAAGTATTCTGTGTCTGCCAGCGGCTCCCAGCAGGCTTCCTACCAGCAGCACAAGCATCACAGGTAAGCTTGACAGAATGCAGATTCTCAGCCCCATTACAGCTCAATGGAAGCAGACCTTCCGGGGTCGGGTCAGCAGTAGGTCTGGACGAGCCTGGGAGAGTCTAAGGAAGAATTCCCTGGCCAACAAGTTGGGCCAATAATCGCCTTCACTGCTGTGCATTTTAACCACCCTTCCTTTGAAGACCCATATACTTTGGGCCTACCCTATCCCTGCTGGATCAGATCAGGCTCTGGCATCTGTGACATCAAGAGCCTCCCAGGCTAACTTTGCTGAACAGGCGTGTATCGTGGAAGAACCGAAGATGGTCTTCATGATGTTTGGGCCCAGTTGGAAGGTGCTTAAGTCACAGAGAAAGGGCTCAGCTGGCGATCTGATCAGAGTGCAGGTCCTGATTCTGTGGATTTGGGGAAAGGCTGGTGTTAGGCATGCTTAAGGAAGTCACCTGTGGTAACCGTAGAGGGACTGGCTCCAGGAGACCCACGGATCCCCAGACCTGCAGATGCTCCAGGGCACTTGTGAAGCAGTGTGGTGTGGATATGCCATGCACATCCTCTGCGCACTCTTCATCTTCTCTAGATGACCTACAATACCCTAGACAGCACAAAATGTCATCAAATGGTTTTGTGCCATAGTGTCTAGTGAATAATGACAAAATGTAAAGTTTGCCCATGCTCAGTAGGAACACATTATTTTTTTTCTAAATAATTTCAATATAGTTGGTTTTGCCAGCAAAGCTGAAAACACAGAGAGTTGACTGTATTCTCACTCCCAGCTGATGCTCATCTTGCAAACCTTGGTTGGAGAAGCAAAGGTCTAGGGAGTCACAATCTTCTCTGGAATGTCTTAAAAAGCAGTCGTAAATGACACATCTACACTATAAATGCTTCAACCAGGAAGCTATATAAAGTTCTACTGGGGTAGCCTCAGTGTCCCTCTTACAGTCTTCAAGGGAGACTCCCTATGGTAGATGTCATTTGAGCTTTGCCCTAAAAGATGGAAAGAATTTTTACTCAGTAGACATAAAGAATAAGGTTCTAAGGCAAAGAAACAACCTTTTGTTAAGAAACCTACCAAAAGCCGCTCTGGGGGCGAGTGGCCTGAGGTCTAGCTGGGGTGAGATAAAGCAAGGAAAGAGGGGTCAGAAATGGTTTGGTTCAAGAGTGTATTCAGGTTTGAACATCAGATTAAAATATCCAGGTTTCCTCCATGGGTCATAAGAGAGACATGGAAGCTTCTCTAACGGGAAGAGGACGACGCCCTGTGCAGACACAGCCAGGGTTCCACATGGGAACAGTGGGTGCCACCTCTGCTCTCCTTTTCATGACAAGAGTTGTATCACAAGCCAGAGGGATGCTAAGACGACTTGGGGACTGGAATTCAACATGACACACCCATATGTTGAAAATGACCATCCCTATTCCTTGCAAGAGGATGTCTTCTGGTCCTTTTGAGGAATTGTCCCAAGGAGGATGAATGACTAAATTTCTACTTACAGAGAGCACAGCCCAGCTCACGTGTCCTCATGCCATGCTGAACACAAAAATGTGTGTGATGGAATTAAGAGCTCTACTGCCCGGCTCTCCGTGGGCAGCCGTGGGCAGCCTGAGTTACTATGGAAAATTTCTGATTAAACTCAGCAGAAGAATTTCCTAGCTAGCCACTGTTATTAATAGGAGCTTCAGCCTTGTGCTGACATTCAGGATTTGGTCTTTTAATATGTCACTGCACAAGCAGGTGAACAAATGCCCTCCAAAAGCAAAGAAAATATACCCACCTTTGTCAGGCTGATTACTCTTTTCTTTTTAGTTTTTTTTATTATTATTATCATTTATTACAATTTATTCAATTTGTATCCTGGCTGTGGCCCCCTCCCTCATCTCTTCCCAATCCCACCCCCCTCTTCTCCCTCTTTGCCCCTCCCCTAGCCCACTGATAGGGGAGGTCCTCCTCCCCTTTCATCTGACCCTAGCCTATCAGGTCTCATCAGGACTGGTTGCATTGTCTTCCTCTGTGGCCTGGCAAGGCTGCTTCCCCCAAGGGGAGGTGATTAGAGAGTGCCCTCTTTAATAACTCACAAAGTCCTGATCGGTTAGCATGAGAACAAAACAGCAACCATAAAACAAGAAGAAAAAACAAAACAAAACAAAACCAAAAAAAAGCCTGACTTCTGTTGGGTGGGGCACTCTCACCAAACTAATTAAACTTTATTATATGTCCCCGTGTCCTTCCTGACATTTTTCTGGTTCACTCTGCTTGAATGCTTGCAGGAGGATTAGTGCCAAGCTCTCAAAGGACTAACTCAAAACAAAAGCGAGGTTCCAGAGAATTCCTGACCAGCCAGCAAACTGAGAGCAGTGACTTTGGGTTGGTCAGCATGCTTCACTTGCGATCACATCCTGCCTCCCAGAGAAGACAAAAACAGAGAGCCACTGTTTGATTTCCAGCTCAGGGTGAACTGGGAAGTGGCATTGTCCTCACTGTGACTTCTATGGTCCCCCCCCCACACACACACAAAATCATACTGTTTTAGATAAAGGTATCAACAGTGGCCTTCCATTTTCTAAGTCTCTTCTGCTCCATCTCATGACAATTATGTCTTTCCCGAGCACACTAGCTATTCCCGGAAGCCTCTGGCAGCTTCCTGAGACATCTTTACAGGCACATAGTCTATTTTTGGCCTGGTGGGGACTAGACAATGATTAATGGATGGGAACTTTGGTTTTCTGGCAAGAGAAGCTTCAGTTTAGGCTGGCGAGGCCTTTGGGTATTGATCAGGCTCTCATCAAAGTCAAAGTGAGAAACAGAGGGGTGTGTGTGTGTGTGTGTGTGTGTGTGTGTGTCCGCACACACAAATGCACAGCAGTCACAGATCTTATGTATGAGCATGAATACCATGGCCTTATACTCTTTCAGACTACTGTTTCTGTACCTCTGGAGTTTCAAGAAAACATTCCACTTTGCAGCTCTCTTACACTGATGCGGCTGTCCTTTACATTTCAAAGAACTGTGGAGCACAGATAAAAACATACAATCCAACTCATTTCCATTTAAAGCACCTTACCAGAGCACCTGCCATGTGTGAGATAGTGATGTCTTACCACGCTTTGGGTGAGCAAGATGAAACCGATAGAGGTGCCTCTGACTTCAAGGAAATTAGACTGTCCTAATTTAAGAGGGGAGTCGGTGTGATGAATGGCAGCCTGCTCACAGTGATAAGCCCTGACATTTCCATTACCAGCTACAATATGCAAAGCACATGTGGATGTGACTATGTGTACATGGTTAGAAGGCTATTCTTATCTCCTGCCACTAGATGCTGGTGGTCTCAGATTGCTTTCCCACTGGTTCATCCAACCCAGTGGAGAGAAAGGTAATCAGCTGGAGCCACAGGATATTGCAAAGGAGGAGTGAGCCAGGAGGCTGACCAAGAAAGTTAGGCTTTTGTAGTAGCTTAGATCATGTCAAATGGGAAACAAAATGCCCATTTCTCAAAATCACTGGGAGTAATCGTCAAGGTTTCTTACTCCAGAGCCCTCACTGCCAATTCACAATGCCTGTCCCCTCTTGTCTGGTGTGCCTTGTGCAAAGGTGGCAGGCTGTAGTTGTGTCCTTTGCCTTCAACCCTGCCCAAAGTGCTTCCTGTCCCAGGGCTCTGAGAGCAGTTTCTTTACTCTTTGAAGAACAATTGATGTGTCTTTGTGTGGAGGACAAGCTCCAGGGAAGGGAGGCTACCAGGAAGAACAGCAACCCCAGTTGGGTTACTTCCTGTTTTGAAACCCAAGTACTTGTTTGCAATCAAGGATGGGTACAGAGGTTGGCAAGACAGTTCCTAAGGACTGTCTGTGGCATGCGGTAAGCATGCCCAGCAGGGGACTCTTGAACCTGTTCCTCAAATAACAGTATGTCCTCCCTCTGTAGGGCCACACTGCCCTAAATGCATGGCAACGTGTGGCAACATGTGGTGATCTGACCCTGTGTAGGAAAGGGCGCAGCTGGTAGGTGCTGTTCAACCTTTGAGCTTCCTTCCTCATACCATGGAGAAGGAGCCGGAGGAGGTGGGGGGGGGCAAGCTTAGAACCTTCTACTTCCTGCAGCTTGCCGGAAGCACAATTGGGGATTCTCAAACCTGACGCCACAATCATCGCCGTCTTTTAATGATCATCTCCCGCTTGGATGCCTACAATGGACTCTGAGTTTCTGCCTTCCCCATTCACACCCTGGCCTTTCTGCAATGTCTAGTCCCTCCTACAGTCAGTTCAGAATATAACCCAGGCCCGGCTGGCCAGAATGTGACATCAACTGACCAGTGTGACTGGTTCAGGGATGGGCTGTAAGCTAAGCTAGGGGATAATTATAACTCCATCTATTAAGCACTTACTGTGTGCCAGACACGTAACATCCAGCATTTCAGTTGACTCTCCCAGTGGCCTTGTGGGGTCAGCACTCTTATTGCTAGAGGGGCTAAATAACCTGTCAAAGGAACCTGATAAGGTCACTGTCTAAACCTGACTCCGGGATTCCAAGTTGAGACTTAAGTGTGAGAATAGACATAAAATATTCTGTGGGTGTTTTCTTCAGGGAGATTTTCAGTTTAAGTGTGTATCTTCCAGTGAGGCTGGCATTATGGTGCAACAGAGGCCAACCATAAAAAGGAAGAAACTGAAGGGCGGAAAGCTGTCTGGAACTTGGCAAGGGGAGGGGGGAACGGGGTCCTCCTCACCTGCCCTCCCCAACAACACCAGGGCAACATGCATGTACTCTATGCTCTTTGTCCCTCTTCCTATCTCTCCTTCTCTCTCTCTTCTCTATGGATGACTACAATGTTATACATCAGTTTTCCCAGCTGAAATTGACATGGCTGTTTTGTGTGTGCTGCCTTCATCATAGTGTGAAATCCTCGAGATTCATTCCTTTTGGTTCAGGGTGAAGTACGAAGGGTCTCATCATTACTCATACATATAAGGGGCTGACTTGATCAAGGGAGAACCTGTTGTACCCTGGGATCTCGGTCACAAGGGTCAACGTAAGAGGTGCACAATCTCTACAGGGCACAGAACTGGCTAAACCCACCCTGCTGGGAATGCTGGGCTCTGAAAATGATGCATCAAATGAAGCCCCAGTGCCAAGCTGCTCCTTGGCCTTCTGTTCCTCTTCGGCCCTTCATTCTGGCCTGCTAGAAACCTTATGAACCAGAACTTCTTCTACAAGGTCAAAACCCCTTCCCCCCAAAGTCTGTCAGAAAGTCTAAAAATATTATTCTGATGTTCCACTTCCTTTCTATGTGACAGCAGGCTAACAAACCAATCAAGAGCCTCATTCCAGAAGTCCTGCCCTATAGAAAAAGAATGCTACGAGGGACTCAGAAGGTTCTGAACAGGCTTGGCTGGGTTTCCCACTTGGTCTGTTAGCAATAACTAACACCATTCACTTTGGTATCTTACTGTCCCTATTTTATTGAGTCTAAGTATAAAAATGGAAGTTCAATCTGTGGCTAGGAGTCCTAGTATGAGCCCTGTGCCTGCAAAACTTTCATTACATCAGTGTCTTAGTCCTTCTCTTGTTAAACTGTAATTTGTTGCAGGCATGACTACTGAGACTGACTGGCATGAAGTGATTGCCCACTCCTCCCCTGCTGGAAAGATAATGCCAGCTCTCAGGTCTGTGGGGCTGTCTCAGGTCTGTAGGTTGTACACTCAGTGAGTTGTAACTCATTTCACTCATTTTTTCCTATTGAGAAGAGTTGATGTTAACACTCAGGACTATTGGATTAATTTACCCTTCTAAATAGGAGCACACAGTGTTGATACATCCATAGTACTGCCTGTCTTCCTCCAAACACCCCCTTTGTCAACAGAGCAATTTTATTCTAATAAAATGATTGCCACTCAACTGATTCTGGTTTCTTTAAAAACTTGAACATACTCAAAGCAAGTCCAGGACAGCCAAGGCTACATAGAAAAACCCTGTCTCGAAACAAACAAACAACAACAACAACAACAACAACAAAAAACTTGAACATACACATGGTATTTCATATGACATCAGAAAAACCCACAACAAGGACTTAGAAGTAATCAGAATCATAGAGATGGAAGGCGTAAGTGCGGCTTCATGAAGGCTTTGGTGAGGCAGAGAGGGAGCTACATTTCAGGGCATATAGTTTCAGGGTGTTTCATGAAATGGTGAAGATCGATGATGGTGATGTTTCAGCAACATTATGAATGCAATTAATGTCACTTGAAATACATATTGGACACACTGACTTTTAAGTTTCAAATTACTTAAATCTATTTGGATTTCAGCAAATGGAAAAAAAAAACCTACAGTGTAGAAAAATGTCTACATGCCAGCATATAATAAGGGATCCTAGAAAAATCTCCTGACAATTAAGAAAAATGCACAGTTTAAAACACTGAGAAATATCATTATTTCAAAAGAAGAAAAAGTGGGTATACTGACTTACCCCTGTCATCCCAGGACATGGGAGGCTGAGGCAGGAGGATTCCAGCTGGAGCTAGATAGAAAGAACTTGTTAAAACTAGATCATTTAAATTTGGTCTTCTGCTATGACCCACAAGGAACTGAACAGAAACACTAGGCTTTGTCTCTTCCCTGCCTGTCTTTTTCAGTATTAAATGGTTAATGATGAGGTTCTTGGATTTTTCTGCTTTGATGACAAAATTCATACAGCCCTTTAATATAATTTCTGTACTTAAGTACACTTAGTGCCTGGCACTGGGCCTTCATCCTACATTTTAAAAGATGATAATTTATATCATATTTACATAAATATTTTACTATAATAAAGTATTTTGAAAAACAACTCATTGGATTTTTCTGATCATAATTTTTCTGATTATAAATTTTATATCTATGCATTCTGGAGGCCTCAGGTATTAGGAACTCAAGTCACTAATGTTGCCATTTTGCCATGTAGAGAACTATGATCAAAGATCTAAAAAAATTTCCATTAATTTTTTTCAAAACAGAGTCTCATTGTATAGCCCAGCTGACCTCGAACTCTCATCATCCTCTTGCCTCAGCCTCTCCTGTCCTTTGAAATGTGTGTGCATGTGTATTTATTTCCTTAAAATAAATAGTATTTTTTCATGTTACATATGTGGGCCACTTTTTCATCTTTCATTTCAATTTCCCCATAGAAATTAGTATGTGTTTATGTGCTATATATAAATTTTATATGTATGTATATGTTACAGAACCATATTCTTTCTCTATTTCAAACACTATCACATTCTGGTTGCTAGGAGGTTCAGAAACCACATGCATAGTTTTGATAAGAGCTGCCCTCACCAGATAGCTTGTTCATGTCCTATCTACCCTCCAGTCTCAGCTTATCCAACTTTTCTTTCCCTAATCCTACTTTGTCCTCTGCAATTCTCTAGCTTACTGCAGTACTGTAGTGAATATGGTTCAAAAAGTGCAATTTTGTATCTAATATTGTGACACATGGATATGAACTAATTATACATCACAAGGGTAAATGACCACAACATTAAATTTTTAAAAAATTTAGTGCAGATGATAGCAGAGTGGAAGGGGGTCAGTGTCAGAGAGAGACAAGGACAGACAGACTGAGGGAAAGACGCCGCAACCACCACGCCTGTGGCTCTGTTTGTCTCTGAGAGTGTGTAAGCCTATCTGCTCTCCTCCGATAAGTCTGGATGACTCATTTCTCTCTGGCTTGTGCATCTGTCAGACCTCCTGACCATTCCCTGGACGTTAGAGTCCCATCTTTCATGTGGTTTTCTTTTTGTTTTCAGTGCAAACACCAGCACATGACTGTGCTGCCTTCACCCTCCAGGGTTCCCCCAGAGCATACCTCAGAACTTCCTAAGTTGGTGTCACCCCTCAGTGTGGAAGGAAGAGTGACCCCTAGAGATGGAGATCAGGGCAGTGGCATCATTCAGAGCAGAACTCAGGTCCCCTCCTTTCTCCACTTGTTCCTAACAACTGTTTCTGAGGACTAACAGGTGTCAGACATACTGGAGGCTGTGGAGACACAGCAGTGACAAGGCCAACACAGGGCCCCATGACTTCAGACTCACATTCTATAGGGATAAGATACAAAGAAGCAGATGACCACAGAAACAGATGAGATGGCTTTATATTGTGCCAAGTGTTGTACAGACTAGATGGGGGCTCATGCTGGCAAGGAAACAAATCGGGAGAAAGAGGTGGCAGGTAGGTCTCTGGAAAAGGTGGTCTGAAGGGTCTTGCTGATGACCCTTCATATACAAGAAACTGCCTGGAGAAGGTGCTTCTTGGCTCCCTCTGGAGTGGGAAGGGGTCTGGGTAGAAGTGTGAGCAATGAAGTTGAAGAGAGAACAAGATTTCCTATTCTGTCACCTGACTCTGACTTCAGAAGCTTGCATGGACTCAGATGTGTTTCAGGCCAAAGGCCTCAATTGTAAGGTCAGGAGCCAGCGAGCTGGCCTGTTCTTCCCCTGCCCAACCCAAGCTCAGACCCTTTCTTGTAGGATCATGTTCATACCTAGCTTTACTTTTAGCATCCAGCTAGCTTTCCAGCTCCGCTAACATCCCCTTCATGAAACAAGAGACACAGTTATCTTTGTGGTAAGGACACACTTGCCAGTGATAGGCATAATGGCAACAGGAAGGAATAGGGGCATCAGAATGAGGAGAGACTAGATTGAGGCCTTAGCCAAGTCCTAAAACTAGATTCCACGTTCAATCAAAAACATCTCACTGGGTAGTGGTGGCACACACCTTTAATCCCAGCACTTGGGAGGCAGAGGCAGGTGGATCTCTGAGTTTGAAGCCAGCCTGGTCTACAGAGTGAGTTCCAGGACAGCCAGGGCTACAGAGAAACCTTGTCTTGAAAAAACAAACAACAACAACAAAAGTCTCACCTTTCCCAATTAGGGCCCAATTAATTAAGCAACTGCATCACCCATCCTAAGATCTGACATGAGGAGAGCAGCCACAAAACTCTTCATTGGTCAGGAGCTCCTCCTCCCATTTTGTGTCTTACTAGTGAAGGTCATGTCCACCCGTTGTGGAAGATTAGATTTTACATAGTGAATCCACTCTAGCATTATGATTTTCCTGAGCCTTAAAATCCCTTCATCAACACTAAGCCAAGGGATATCAGGCATCTCCAGCTCCTTCTCAGGAGGCCATCTTTTGACAAATTCACCAATCAATCAAATGCTTGGCACCATTTTTAACTGTAGGAGCTCCAATATCAAACCTAGAATTTCTGCTCAATGGGTCATATCAACAAGCTTAGACTGATTTGGTTTTATGTTCCTTCTACCATTATCCCATACCTTTAAAATCCATTCCCATAGAATTCTCCTGGCACATGCTTCAATGAATTGAAAAAAATAAATAAAAATTTTCAGGTGTATAGCATACTTCAGAGGTCTGTGCCTTAACATGGTGACACATATCTGGTCCACAGCCATAGGCCTAGCCCCTGTTCACACCTTCGTTCTGGAATGAGATGGGCCTTGTACTCATTAGACCTGAGGGCATCCAGGCTCATGGTCTATGCCCCTCCATACCAGCAGGCACTGCTTTATTCCAGCTGTAGACATGCCTGATACTCAGATGCAGTAAAGTGCAGACACTTGATTTTGTGGATCTAAGTGGTAGTGAATGTTTACTATGCATTAAGATTCAAAATGCAGGACATCATCTGGTGACTTCTCGGCGGGGTTACTTTCTTCTGCTTTGTTTGGCAAGAGATTTAAAAACCTTAAAAAAAATTCATGTTCAATATTTAATAATGAAAGATTGTGCCTAAAAATTCCAATTTCTAAGTTCATTTGGAGAAAGATAAGAGGACTGGAGTCAATGGGTGATGAACATTGACCGCTTCCTTATGTTTGGATGGGCTTGCTAAGCTCAAGCCTCGCCATTCTTCCCAGTCTCAGAGAGATTTTATTGCTTGCTCTTTGACAACAGTAGAGTTCAGCAGCATCTATTATTACATATGATCTTGGTCCCTTGGGCTGTGACAGTATTACTAGCAAGTGTGGGACCTTTAGGAGTAGTCGGTACTTTGGTTATTTGGAGTGGGAGGCTGTGAGCTTGAATGAGATTTTGGATACTGGCTTCTTCCTCTCGTTTTCTGCCCAGGCAGTAAACAGCCAATGTCCAGTGCTATGCCCAACAGAGTCACAAAGCAATGGTCCCATCTGATTATGAACTGGACCCTTCAAAACCATGAGCCAAAGTGAACTTTTGCTCTTTATACATTGATTATCACAGGTATTTCATTATACTGATGGAAACTAACTGATACAACCTCTGAAGGCTCTCATCACCTTTGTCCCTCCTCAAAGACTGTTGTGTAGGCTTTGGAGATATAGCTCAAGCTGATCTCAAGCCTACTATATTCCTCTCTCAGCCTCTCTTTAGCACTGGGATTCTAGGCCTGGCTTTTGAGATCTTGAAAAGGCACAAGGAACTTAGTCTCCTTCCTCCTCCCTTCTTCATCCAGGTATCTCCCTCCCCCTGGAGCTTGAGATGTTTTGGCATTTGTTTATTGGGTGCCTACATCATGTCATAGATGTACAGATGAGTCCCTTACACTTTCATAGCCTCCTGGCCATACACCTCTGTGGCCTCACTTCTGTTTCCATTCAGCTAATACCTAAGGCCTAATCTTTCTTTAGAAAGATTATATGATATCTTGACATGGCACATACCAGGAGTCAGTCAAGGAGAGGAGAATAAGCAGGGGGTGGATACATGGTTGGAGGGAGGCAGAGAGGGAAAAGAAAGACATGTTGATATTTGTCATTCTGTGGAATCCCTTCAAAGCCTCTTTCTTCAGAGCCCTTCATTCCTTGCTCCAGAATCTTCAGTTTCCCTGACCCTGGTAACTAACATCTTATTCTTGTAGAGTGTACAGGCCGGTGCAGATCAATAAACATAGCCAAGACAAGAAGGAAAGGGAAGTTCTTAAAAGCATCCCTTTGAGTGCACCCAGAGGCCCTGTTAGTCCTGTGAGAACAGGGATATAGCCATCATCCATTTCTGTAGGTCTCCACTACAGCCATCCCCCTCACTCCTGACTGGCTCAGTCTGCACAGGCATTGCTTTGCTATAAAAACAATGTTGTTTGTGGTCTTATAAATAAGTTAAAAAAAAAAAGGAGGCGCCTGCCCTCAAGTGCTTATCATGTTCCGGGATGTTGGATTCCCTCAACTAAGCTTTACCACTAGGTCTTGAATAGGTTAAAATGTGTTGCCCAAAAACATATGTTGAAGTCCTGGCCTTCAGCACCTCCAAGCATAACTGACTTGGTCATGCAAGATGTAATTTGTTAAGATGAAGTCACATAAGAGTAGGTGGGTCCTTAATCCATTACGACACAAGAAGAACCCCAGATATGTGGACATGAGGGGAGAGTGCTCTGTGACAACAGAAGCAGTGGGCGGATATAGTTGCAGGCCCAGAAATCACAAAACTTGGCAGCCATCCCCAGAAACCAGCAAGAGGCAAGGAGATACCTGACTGAGTTTCGAAGGAGTGTAGACAAGCTGATACCTTGACTTGAGATTTCTGGTCTCCAGAAATGGGAGAAAATATTTCTGTTTTTTTCAGACACCCACTTTGGGTCTTTTGTCACAACCACCTGATACTGCTTCATCTTTGGATCTAATGGAAAAAAAGTCTTTCTAATGGAACCAAATAACCCAAATAATTTTAACTGGATGAGCTTGATAGAGTATTAGAAGAAAATACATACTTTTGGTAGATCCCAGAAGAGGTCTCATTTCTTCTAAGTTATCTAAATCTAAACCAGTACTAATGAAGTCTAAGGATGAAGGGGTGAAAGGAAAAATGACACGGACTGTGGGCAGATATGTCAATGTGCCCAAGGCCCAGCACATGACCAGTCCCATGGTCTCTCACAAGATTGCAGAGGAAGAAGTCCTACTGCAGATGGTTTAGGGAAAGAAAACACATGAGTACAGTGAGGGTGAGGGGCTAACCAAGGATAGTGGAGTTGGCAGTGAGTCTATGAGGCACAGATCCATTAAGGGACACAGAGAGGGGTAGACACGTGACACCAACCAGGCAGGAGGGAGGAAAACCTTCAACCTCTGTCTTCTTGTGCCAGGGCCTCCCATTGGCTGAACTGGCAGGAAGCCCAGAGGACACAGAACAAAGAGAGGGTGAAGGGCGGAGAGGGGGTCGAGGGAACCAAATGGAGAGTTTCCAGGGCAGCAAGGAATTCTTCATTCTCAGCTTAGCATTCTCACCCCCTCTGCCAATGGAGGATGAAAATGGCAACCTGAGAGAGGCCAGGGGGAGGGGGAGGGACACTAGCTTGGTAATGAGCTATAAGACCCAGAGGTAACTCCTTACATCGAGAAAATAACCAACTGCCTAAAACAGTTTTCATAAGGCATGCACGTTACTTTGTTTTCTCTTAAAGTCTCCAATGATAGACTTGGATAAATTATAATTCGGCTCCATGTCATAAAAGGCACAGAGGGAATTGTATAGCATATTAGAGATAATTAACTCCAAGCCAAATCAGGGCTGCCAGAATTCAGTAAGGATTTGAGTCAATCTTATCCTAAGCAGGCACAGAGGCCCACATACAGGAAGGAAAATAGAAGGCAATTGATTCAAAACATTCTGTACCTTGCAGCCTCAGGAGGTTTGGATGGAGGCATTAGTGCCTGCAACCAAAATAGCAGGTTCATCTGGCAGCATGTGACAGACAGGGGAACTTCTCAGCCCCTGTGCAGGGGCCCAAAGTGGTATCTATTATCTAGGGACTGTTAATGCAGAAGCAGCAAGATGGAGCTTCCTTAGGGCAGCTGGGTTCTGAAGGGGAGCTTGGACAAGGCTGAATTTCAACATCTCTGGGGAGCTATGTGTCAGCTTTCCTCTGTCTACACGAGGGGAAGGGCAGACTGATGGCACACTCGCCATGATGGCCGATAGGGTCGGAGGTCCCTGTGCTATGCTGTTTGACATCCTTGGCAAGCAGCAGAGGCAGAAGAGGAAACAGACTCACTGAGCTTTGCCTATATGCTTTCTTAACTGGGAGCCTGAGGGGAATTCAAAGCTGGGCTGTTCTCAGCATCCCACCATATGAGACAAACATATTAGCCAGGCTCTCAGGGCATGGTCTTGATAAACCTTAAAGAAATAGTGTTGCCATACTAGTACAAAAATGAGATCATTTATGGGTGGTTTGGGCTGGGCTGGTGAGGGTGAGGAATTTTGGAGAAATCCACTCTTTCAGAAAAGGCACCAGAGACTTTCTTTCTTCTTTCCCTTTGACACAGTTTATCCATGTGCCTGATGCCACAGGTGCCATGAGGGGACTCAGCCTTGTAGAGATGCTAGAGTCAGTAGGGCAATGGCATAAGAGGATCCCAGAACCTTGATGACAGGCCTGAGCAGAGCTGTGTTCCCCCACTGCCCACCTTTCCACAGGAGCACTTCCAGCTCAGTAGGGGGGCTTTCTTAAGGAAGCCATCTTGAGTTTGGCATGTCTGCTTCTTTCATTGGGGTGTGTCCCAGCTGGTATTCAGCTTCAGAGCTGTATAACAGCTTTCCTGCATGACTCCTACTGATCCTGGACCTTCAGGTCCAGCTCAAAAAACAAAACAAAAAGAAACTGCCCCCAGTTAACTATGTGCTCACCTATCACATCTAACCCATCTTGCCTGCTTCCTGCAGAGCCCCTGGGTCTCATTTGTGTCTCTTTTGTGTCTCATTTGTGCAACCCCTTCCCATTCTAGAACATAGGCCTGAGGGCAGAGGTGTGTCTGTCTTCTCTCCACATCTTTAGGACTTAGCTAAGTACCTAGCATATAGTAGGCACTAAATAAGTCATTTCCAAACCATAGGTAGACAGCTGGGGTTCTAATCCAAGCTAGATGCTTTTCAGATCTCTTTATCTGCGTCTGTTGGGATTCAGGTTTCTTGGTGCCCAGCAGCACCTGTTTCTGTAGCTCATGGATGCAAGTTCCCTGGTATGAGCCTCCCACTGTCAGCATGCTTTCTTTGCAGATCAACTCCTAAGAAAGGAACAAACAGCACTTCCACCTGGCCTGCATCCCATTCTTACCTCAGAATTGGTGACTGTGTTCTCTAGGCCAAGATCTTGGACATCAGTCTGGAAGGGCCATATCATCTCCCTCTGCCCATTCTGACCCTAGGGGAGTAAACTGGAATAACCATGGCACCGTGCAGCCCAACAACTACCCAGGAAACAGAAACTGAGTCTCAGGTGGAGAAGTGACCTTGCTATGGGCAGTAAGTGGATGACGGATGAGAAACTGAGTTTCCTTTGTACCCATATTCCAAGCTCTCTCCAGTAACCCATGAAGTGGGGACAGAGAAGACTAGGCCAAATTTGCAAGTTTTCATTGTTGCTGGGGTGATACAGAGTCCACTAGGATAATTCTATTGTTTCAGTTTCCCCAGTAGCAGATATTGGTGCTCAGCCAATTTCTATGCAGGGAGTGTGTGTGTGTGTGTGTGTGTGTGTGTGTGTGTGTATGCGTGCGCGCGTGTGCGCGAATGTGCCTGCGTACCTACACAGGTTCATGCTCTTTAGAAGACTGTATGGAGGTTAATGTAAGGATAATAAAAGCACCAAAGTAGCCTTTCCTTGACATCTAGATTCAAAGATCCACTTAAACTGGAAACTTTGTGATTTGATCGCTATAAGTACACAGGAATGTCTTAAAATGCCTGGCGTGGAGCACCTATTGTCCGTTTGTTTCTCCACTGAGCCATCTATCTGTCCCCAGCTCCTGGACATCTGGTGCTTGGGGCTGATCCATTAGCAGCCTTGCCTGCCCCAGAGCAGAGCAATCCAGGACACCATGAAATATTTAAGCAGTCTTGACAGCAGATAGCTTCCTTTAACCGGATTCTATTGGGATCATGGGTTGGGTTACAGATGAGAGGCCTGACTAGCTAAGGCTGACAAGTCAAAGGCCTGGTACAAGGCTGTCACAACCAGGAACTGGGCACAGAGAAGCAAACATCAGCTTATGGTTCTCTTTTGAAAGAGACACAGAGTTGGAGAGCACAAACGTCCTGCAGATCTCTAATGAAGGGGCCAGGACTTGAAAATCCACTCCAGACTGAAAAAAATCACAGTGCTGAGTCAGACCTGGGCTCCAATCCAGCCTGGCCAATTTCTAGCTCCTATGGGTGAATTACTACATACGCCAAGACTCAGTTTCTCAGTCTGTGATTTGGGAGGACCCACCTCACCTTCAAGAATGCCATGAAACTTAACTGCTATAAGATGTTTGGAGGTGTGTAGCAGGCACTCATGTTTATCACGTGTGTTTCCTCCTTCCATGTAACCAGGGGCTTCTTACCCAGCTCCATGTTAGAAGGTACAGCCAGGCCTGGCCTGGGAGGTGGACCTTGACTATGTTCAAGGTCACCTGCGCTGGAACCACATCCACGGCACTGGAACCAAATCCATACCACTGGGCATCAGAGCATACAACAAAGTGTGTTATATGAAAAATAAGCCTGAATAAGTTAATGCTTAGAGGTGTGGTTTGGGTACTCTGTTAAGTGCTTCGTCCACATTGCTTTTCTCAAGGACAAAACATCACACAGCAGCCTGGCAAGCAGGCAGAAGCATTTTTGCTAAGCACTTCTGGCCCTCTCTGGCTTTATAGGCAGAACAACCCTGACTTCAAGTTCATGGCTATAAAATAAATAGTTCCAATGGGATTGGGGAAAGCTGGTTGGGGAGTATATGAGAGTGCTTTAGAGTCACAATAATGAAAATGATTTTTCCTGTAGAAATGCCAACACTGAAAGTGTTTTTATAGCTGGGCATTCATGGTCATAAAATCCAAATTCCCCCAGCTCTCCCAATGTTACATCACATTACATCTCCCAATGTTACACCACCAGCTCTGACACTGGGAAACATGCTATACATCCTCTTACCCTCTTTGTCATTTTTCCTAGCATGCTATGATAACGTTTCTCCAATAATTGACAGCTGCAAAGTCTTTCAATCTGTTGCTTTTGTGGTTTGGTGAGAGGGAGGGGCACCCTATAAAGCCACTATATATCATTCGTAAGAGTGCAGAAGAAAAGCTTATAGTTAGTGGCCATGGTCTCTCTGAGCAGCCTGGCAGCCACAGCCAACAGGGAATCTCTGAAGTCAGAGCCAGTCCACTCTCGCTGACAGAAGCAAACCCTCTGGGCACTGGTCCCACGTTAGTGCAAAGCAAAGTGCTGTCTGACAACAATTCTGACATGGTGGTGACTCCCATGGGTACACATGGGATCTGCCAGCCTCAGTGTAAAAGCCAATGTATTTGGAGGCCCCTCTCCACAAGATTACCAGATCTACCTATATGTGTAAACTTTATCTCCTAGAATCTGAATGACTCCTATCTCCTCATTTAACAGCCCAGAAAAGGGGGTGAGGGCCTTTCCAAGTCCACACAGCAGGAAGCAGTGAAGTTGAGATCTTCTCCAGAGAATGACATGTGCTTACTCAGAGCAGGATTCAACACCAGCATACACCCCCCTCTACCACACAACCTGCTGGCTCCTGCCACATACCAGGAATTATTTGAGATACTAGAATGTGGCTGTGAGCAAGAGGGAGAACTTGTGCCCCAAGAGGCTCACTCTGAGACAGAGAATAAGCCAAGAAAGCAGGCAGCTTCTGCTTGAGATGAGTCTTGAGGTAAAAATATTCAGGTATACAACAGGCAGAAAAGATGAAGTCACTGTATTCAGGGAAAGTGAGCACTTAATATTGATGCCTGGTGCTCCTCTGAGAAGGTGATATTACCTGAAAACTCTGATAAATAAGAGTCAGCCATAGCAAAGAAAATAGGGACAAAGGTCCAAAGGTTCGAACTACTTCACCTTGGGACAGATGTAGAAACAGGAGCAACATGGCCAGGTCATAAATGAATACCAGAAGCGCTTAGGATAATAATGAACAGAGGTTGACCACAGGTCTCAGAGGACAGAGGAGTGAGACTGAACATTTAACTGAGTACAGGCATTGAAGGATTCTGATGTGGAGGGGACAAATCAACTTTGCATTTTAGATGACTCCTTGCATGCATATGTGTATCTGTGTGGGTTTGCATGCTTGTGTATGCTGAAGTGCAATATGGGAGAAGGCTGCATGGAGATGAGGGAAGCAAAATGACACTGCTCTAGGCACCAAGGCAAATCTGGATAAGACCTGTGTTACTAAGATGGAGGAAGATGTGGGATCCACTTAAAAACAAAGTCATCTGGATTTGAAGGCTTGGAAATGAGCAGCAAGGGCGGAGGGGGCACTCAGAATGACTGCCACAGCAGTGACTCCAGTCTTGTATCTTGAGCACAGCAGGTAGGTTCAGGGCTGTGTCCATCTGGAGCTGTTGTAGCAGGATGTGGGAGCACCGAAGAGCCCTGTTTCAAGGCAGGCATACCCCGCCTCTGCACACACAGTAGGCAAGACACACTCAGATAACATTCCTCTTTGCCAGTGTCTTCCCGGAACACCAGCCAGCCAGGCCTGCAGCAGCCAGGGCACTGCGTTCTCTAGATTGTGTTCCTGGAAAAACTGTTCCATTATTGATAAGGAGTCCTCCTGACAGCATGGCAAGATGAAGAGGCGTCTCCTTGCTGCTCCGCTGATCCCGGTTCTCTGCAGGAATGTGGGGGAGGATGAGGAAGGGACAGCGCAATCATGAAATACAGCCAGAGGAAAAAACACCACAGAGAAACACAGCATTGTAATAACTCACATTTGCCGAACACTTGTTCTACATCAGGCATCTCCTTCCAAAGGACCATAGTCTTTCTAAGGACTCTAAGACAAAGGTCCAGGTCCTTCTCACCTCACATAGTAGAAATCTGAGGCAAAAGGAGGTCAGGCAAGTTGTTCCACCTGCAGTGGGAAGGGCCAGGGTTAAGCTTTAGCCATGCAGCTCCAGTTTGCAGCACCCCATGCTGCTGAATAGCTCCCAGTGCTATACAGGTGGGGAGGTGGGTCAAGAGTAAAAATGCTCTCTGCCTTTCCTAACTTAAAATGAATTGGTTAGAGCTGGGATGTGACTAGTGCTAGAGCATTAACCTAGCACGTACAAGGCCCTGGGTTCCACTCCAACACCACATAAACATGAATTAGTAAGATGAAATAATATGGGGAATCACTGAGCAAAGGCCACCAGGCATCAATATTAAGTGCTCACCTGTTTGCTCCACTCTCCTGAGTAAGGGATCATGTTCTAACCCTGGGCAGCTGGGAAGCAGTATTTCTGGGATATGAACACAAGTAATGAAACCCAAGGGCAGAGACTTCCCAGCTCCACTGCACATACTCATGCATGCATATTGTATACAAAATGTCCAAGCTCACTGCACAGCACATTAGTGTCTCAGTGAAGAGCACACACTGCTTCCGCCCCTCACAAAGCCCAGGAGAAGAGCCACTCTCTATCTGGGCTCCAGCTGCCCAGCTGTACTTAAGCTTCTCATCCTCTGACCTTGAGTGAATGACCTCTTTTTGTGACCTCAGATAAGAGAAAATGGAACCCTAGATCCATTCCTCTAATCTACTAGTTTGCTGCTTGGAAATACTTGGCTGTTTCTTTTTCCTTTGTTGGATTCCATACTTTCAACCCTTTCTTCTCTTCACTCCTTTCCCCCTCTGTCTACTGACTGGCTGTTGTTGACCAGTGTGAGACTGCAGAGAGATCCGTAGAGAAGCAGCCCCCCCTCCTCAAGCCCAGCTCCACCCTTTGCTATCTGTGATCTGGGGTAAGTTATTTCACCCCCTCCTCTCACCTATGGGCACACCATCTAACCTGTACCAAAGAGGAAACAGTCACCGCACTGGTCATACATGATACATGCTGTCCTACTCAGCTAGCTCAGTAAATGTGTGGTGGACTTTGAGAGTTTGGTCCTGGAAGGGAACAAAGAAAGATTAGATGCAGGACCTGCCTTTAACTAGCTTCTTGTCTAGAAAGGAAGATAAAGAGTACATGGGACAAGGGTCACCCAAGGGGGCAGGGAAAGTGCCCTAAGGACTGAAAGAAAGAAGAAACACTTGTCATGGAAATGCCTAAGGTTTTACAGACCAGCGCAGAAAAGGACTCCCCTTGTCTGCATCCCTACCCCTAATCCTATACCATCTACCAAAGGTCAGGAAAATGTTTTTCTAGATCAGAGTCAAATCTTCCCAGAATCCTTAATAAAATAAATTAGAAGATGATGAACCTACGGCTGGTCCCACCCAAGGACAAGGGCCAGATGGGCATATAGTCCCTGTATTATCACCAAAAAGACTCTGGCCCATTGTCTCCAAAACACAACTAACATATACACAGCATGGACATATATGGTCTCTCAAAGTCCACTACACATTTACTGAGTTAGCTAAGTAAGAAGTAGTATATCATGTATGTTCAGAGCTGTGACTGCTCCCTTTTTTGAACACTTTAGATGGTATACACAGTAGGTGAGAGGAGAGGGGCGAATGTGGACTGTGTACAATAGAAAACAGATTTTTTTAATTTAACTTTTTCTTCACAATTTATTCATTATATATCCCGATTGATGCCCCTCCCCACTTAAGTCCCTCAGTCATACCCTCCCTACCTCTTCTTCTTCCCCTCCACTGAAAGAGGGAGTTCTCCACTATTGCCATCTGCCCATAGCTTGTTAAGTCTCATCAGGACTGCTTGGATCCTCTTCCTCTGTGGCTTGGCAAGGCTGAATCATCAGGGTCCAGTGATCAGAGAGCAGTCAACTGAGTTCATGACAGAGGCAGCCTCTGATCCCCTCACTTAGAGATCCACAAGGAGACTGAGCTGCCAATTGGCCACATCTGAGCAGGTGGTTTAGGTCCTTTCCATGCATGGTACTCCGTTGGTGCATCAGTCTCTGCAGGAACCCCTGGGCTCAGATCTTTTAGTTTTGTTGGTCTCCTTGTGAGGCTCCTACCCCCTCCATGTCCCTCTAAACCCACTCCTCCCTTCCTTCATAAGACTCCCTGCACTCTGCCCTAAGTTTGGCCCTGAGTCTCAGAATCTGCTTTGATGCCCTGTTGAGTGAATCCTTTCAGAGGACCCTCTATAGTAGGCTCCCATCCTGTTTCCTCTATTCCACTGCTTCTGTATGACCAAGTAGGCTTCATCCCAGATATGCAGGGAAAAACTTTTAATATGTATTCTCTCTTTATTTTTTTAAATTGTTAATTAGTGGGAGAGGCAGTGCAGGCATGTGCATGCCACTGCTACCATGTGGAGGTCAAAAGGACAATTGTTGGTTCTTCCACTAGGGATCCAACTCAGGTCTTTGTGCTTGCACAAGCACTTTAAAAAAATTTTTTATTAATTACAGTTTATTCACTTTGAATGCCCCCTGTATCTCCCTCCCTCCTCCCTTCCCAATCGTACCCTCTCTCTTCCCCACTCATGTACCTCTCCCAGTCCACTGATAGGGGAGGTCCTCCTTCCCTTCCCTCTGATCCTAGTCTATCAGGTCTCATCAGGAGTGGCTGCATTGTCTTCTTCTGTGGCCTGGTAAGGCTGCTTCCCCCTCAGGGGAAGGTGATCAAAGAGCAGGCCAACCAGTTCCTGTCAGAGACAGTCCCTGACCCCATTACTAGGGAACCCACATGGACACTGAACTGCCATAGGCTACCTCTGTGCAGGGGTTCCAGGCCATCACCATGAGTGGTCCTTGGCTAGAGTATCATTTTCAGAAAAGACCCCTGGTCCCAGACTTTTAGGATCTGTCCCTGACCTTGTGGAGCTCCTGTCCTCTCCAGGTCTTACTATCTCCCCTTCTTTCATAAGATTCCCTGTACGCTGCCCAAAGTTTGGCTATGAGTATCAGCATCTGCCTCGACTGCACAAGCACTTTTACCTGCCCTGTTCTCGCTCTCCTTCTCTCCTCTCTGCTCCATAGTGTGTGTGTGTGTGTGTGTGTGTGTGTGTGTGTGTGTGATTCTTCAAAGACAGGTAGAAGTCACTGCCAATATTTTGACAGCCCCATTTCAGAACACTGAAAGGGGATACACTTGGAAATTTTATTTCAACAATTCCACTGAAGAAACTGCCAGCAATATGTGTGTTCTGAAGGAATGGGAGAAAGTCCAGCATGACAAAGCCAGGCTCCTTGCACCTAATATAGAACCACAATCAGAGCCAGCACCCACCTTACTTGATCTCCCACTGCATAATGGGCTCTAGTTAGACGGACACTATGAATGCTCCTGTTGGCGGTGCACATCAGAGGAGATGAGCAGTTTGGGTATCAAAGACGTTCAGAAAGAAGGAATAAGTGTTAGTGTTCTCCAGCACAGGGGATGACTGCACCCCACAATGATCCATTATCTATTTTATGAATAATTAGTGGAGAAGAGCTCAAAGGCTCCAAACAAAATAATGATGGAAAGGGAAACAGAAACGCCTTGATTTGATCAGTTCACACTGTATACATGTATTGAAATATCATGCCACAGCCCATAATTATGTACAACTATGTTAATTGAAGTTATTTTAACTGTCTCTTAAAAAGTAGGACTACAACTGCCAGCAGGCCAGCACACTCAATGACAGGCTCAGAGATGCACAAAGCACACATGCACAGAGGCTCTGGGGGACTCATTCATGTTGTCACCCCATGCATATGCATGAAGTAACTGTTCAGTGATCAATCCAGGGACAGCTTCTGAGCAGAAAAGGACTGAACATTTGATTAGGGAAGAAACCAGAAACCTTATTAAAACTCACATTCTGCCTCTTTCGTCTTTTTGAGCCTTGGTCACCTTATTTATAAAAGTGATATTAATATAACTAGAGTGGGTTGTGAATGTTAAATTAGAATATTGAAAAGAGAATGGCCTGAGACAATACTTGACAAGTATTAAGGGCAAGGCCATTCAAATGGGAATCTGAGGAACACAGAGACATACAAACTTAACAAATACTTATTGGTATTCTACAATATGTCAGCCTTGTGTCAGGTTCTGGGCGTATGGAGACAAATAAAACATGTCATTGTGTGTTGGGGGGGAGTGTTGGGCCATACTTTAACTGGATGCCCTTATCCCTCTCTATTTAGGATTCTTGCATCTATGGGTTCAACCCAATGTCAAGAATACATGAAAAACAACAGTATCATTACCAAAAATGTATAGATTCTTTCCCATTTGTACTTCCTAAATAATACAGCACAATCACTATGTATGCAGCATTTGCATGACATTAGATACTGTATGTAATCTAGACATATGTGTAGGAAGATAGATGGGGTTATATGTAGGTACTCCATCACTTTATGTAAAGGACTCAAGCATGTACAGATGTTGATGAGGCAGGGGGGCTCAGTACATGCCATCAACTCTCCCAAAGATGCTAAAGAATATCACATATTTTATTTGCACATATTAAATGCACAATTTCATCAGTGAAAACAAGATAGTTGTAAGGGACATGACTGGCAATCCTCTAAGGCTATCTCTTGCACTGAAGAACATGGCCATTTAAAAAAAAGCTTCATTTTGAGACACAATGCTCTTTGAGTGGGTTAAGAGACTCTCATATCACATGAGGGACAGAAGGCAATGCCAAGCATCCAAGTTTCTCAGAAAAATACAGGCATGCCTTGGCTACCTTTTCACACAGTTCAGGAATAAGACTATTATTCCTGGAGTTTCAGACTTGGGTTTTGCCAGAAATGTTTCAGTTTCAAAGTAACAATAGCTTTCCTGGGTACCAGTGTTGCTGAGACCTCCCCTCGCTAGTCCAGACTCTTACGGACTCTGCTCTGTCTTCCCGCTCTGTTCCTGGGAGGCGCTTGTTCCTTTCCTTGTAGGTCTGGGTGAGGAAACAGGGTTGAGAAGTCTGAAGAAATGAGGACAGTGGCTGGGATATTTACATGCCACCTTCCCACTTAGAAGGCCACAATGTGCTGTATGCCTCCCTCTGCTAAAAGCCATGCCTCCTGCCAGGTGGCTGCCTCCAGGGTGCTCTCTATCCCTATACCCAACGGCACAAGGGAGGTGACAACACAGGGCTATTACCAGCTCCAGGGAATTGTACTCTGTCTCATGGGTCTCTCTCACTTTTGTAAATAGCTCTTTTATTAAACTCTCCTCACATTTTGCTTAATTTAAACAGTGCCATCTGTTTCCTCCAGGCCACTGACTGACACCTTAGGTACCCAGCCTGGAGGCTGCTATGCTTTGTGCATATATTTTTCTGGACCAGTGGAAAATAAGGCTGGAAATTTGGCCATAAAAAGGTTGTCCTTTCAAATCTTCACACATCCTGTTTGCTGTTCAACTGGGGCTGACCATGGGAGTTGCTTTTCTTCCTGACTCTTAGGGAAAACTCTCCAAGGTCTATTCTGGGACCAATAACTTCAGAGATATGTGTGGGGACAAAATGCACATGGACCATGGGAACTATGCATCTATCACAAATCGTGTCTCAGGACTCCATGGGATTATGCCTGCTAAACTCCCAGTAAGGAGTTTGGGGCCTTTCTGGTTCCATAGTTGGGTTGACTTCATTTCCAGTGACTCCATGGATATTTCTCTAAATAGCTGCTCTGATCTGGAGCCACTTTGTTGTTTATACTTCTGTAATGTGTAGAAATGTAATTTACATTTTAAAATCTCCTACTAGTGCCACCTGAGAACATAGAGAAGACAGTGGCTATTGGCATGCTAAGCAGTCTAATTATCACTTAATATAGTTTGAACCAGTTTCTTAACCCATCTGTTAATGCCTCAGTTTCCTCATGTGTAAAATGCATATATTTCCTACCCTTAGATTTGCCAAGAAGAATCAGTGAGTGAAGCCTGAGAAGCACCTATACACACCTGCTATGATCACTCTCAATATCCTGGTTTAGCCCTATGGCAATCCTAGAAGCATATGCATTTGTCACAACTTTGCAAGTCTTTCTGACTGTGAAACTTGGTTTCTACAGACTGTTGCTATGGTCATGAGGATATGTATATGACAGAATTCAAGCATCAGTATGTAAAAAATATATTAACAATGGCTGCTGTGAATTACCTCATTACTGTGTGCCAGGACCCATGATAAGCACTTCATATGCAGTATCCTGATTTAAGGTCAAAACAATATAGCATGGAATCCATTATCAACCTTATTTTCCTTAGAGAACCCGGGAACCCAAGGGTTAGTTATATGCAGAAGGTCATGCATAGAAGGGCCTACACTGGGCTTGAAGTCTAGCGTCTTTTTTTTTTGTTTGTTTGTTTGTTGTTTTTCGAGACAGGGTTTCTCTCTGTAGCTTTGGCTGTCCTGGACTCACTTTGTAGACCAGGCTGGACTCGAACTCATGGAGATCCAACTGCCTCTACCTTCCTGCCTTGGGATTACAGGCATGCACCACACCCGGCTTAAGTCTAATCTCTTGACTCAGGCTCCCATGTTCTTTACCACCAGGAAAAGATAGAAGCCACCAGTTTCTCCACTTCAGGAAACCCCAGAAGCCCTGTTCTGCCATGTAAACTGTATCCTGCTATAAACTAGGCTGGCTTTCTGCTGCAGCAGTGAGAAGCACAGCTTAGTGCTGAGGCTGGCAGATGCAGCATCAGATGTAATCTACTCCATCATGGAATGTGCAATGGCTCACATTAAAACAAAAGATGGAGAAATAGTAGGAAGAAGGGGATGTCTAGAGCTTTGCCAGCTAAAAAGTAGCACTTGACACCATCAAAGCTGATCACAACAGCCACTAAATGGGAGGTGTGAGAAGTCCCTAACTATCCAGGCCATCATGACCCCAGCCTGCAGAGCAAGAAAGGAGGATGCTCTGACAAGGTCCACTCAGGCTCCCGCAGTAAGGCCCAGCTATACAAAGCATCATCTCTGCCTCAGAGGAGCCCATCTAGGGAACAACAGCTGCAATACAATCACTCTTTTCTGTGTGTTCTCTTATTCCTGGTTCTGTCTGAACCTGTAGCATACAACAGGACAGGGGAGATTCCCCATTTCCCCTTTAAGAAGGTTCACTCACTATCCTAGTTTTCTTTCTGTTGCTGCGATAAGCCACTCTGACAAAAAGCAACTCAGCAGGAAGAAGGATTTATTTGACTTACACTTCCAAGTAATTGTCCATCACTGAAGGAAGTCAGGGCAGGAACTTGAGGCAGACACAGTGGAGGAACACTGATTGCTGGCCCATTTGCTAAGCTCATGCTCATTTGCTATGCTTAGCTAGACTTCTAAGACAGGACAACTTGCCCACAGAATGGCACCTTCCACAGTGACCTGGGTCCATCTACAACCATTACTATGTCTTACCAGACAATCTTTCACGAACAAATCCCAAGACCAACTTGATGAAGAAAACTGCTTGACTGAAAGGCCTTTCTCAGAGTAGGCTGTCAAGCTGACGTTTAATGCCAACTAAGGCACTCAAATGGAGACGGTGAAAAGTAATGGGGAAAAATGGGATGAGACTTAATCAGTTACAACAGGGTTGTAATAAGGAATAGTTGTGGGTCAAACCTAATATGAAAGATCCTGAGATGAAGCTAATGAAATAGGGTTTCCTGGGCCAGAGCACCAATAGGACCTTGAAGCGAGCAGCTACCACAACGGCAGGCCGCGGCCTTCCTAGAGCCAGCTCAACTGTGCACTGAAGCTTCTGGTCCAGGGGACTTCCGGAACCTGCAGTCTGGCTCATCCCCAAGAACTGGTCTTTAGCTAGGGCCATGTGACTCTTTTCCTGGGAAAGATGACTGGAGTAGCAAAGGAGACCAGCTAACTCAAGAGAGACCAATCATAACTTCACTGAAAGTGACATCCTTTAAAAAACAGAGGTTTCTCCCCATTTTCCCCCTTTAACATTTTACACATGCTTTGTACACTATTATAAGCCAAATGCCACAAAACAAAGCCTGGCACTAGCAGGTGCTCAGTGTTTGTTTAGGTTAATTTTTCTTTATGTTTGGGGAAAAGGTTTGACCAATTAGTCTCTCTAAAGAGAGAGCTGAAGTTCCTTTAAACCAGGAGTTTGGGCACCCATGCTTTATAAAATGGATGGGGACTGTCAGAGGGTCAAGGAGGAGGATGAATAAGGAGAGGAATGGAGGTCATGACAAGCTCCCAAAACATGTTTCAATATTCTTATAATGTTCTTTCTCCTTAAGCTAGCTGATGGGGGCCTCAATATTTAAAACCACGACACTACAATCATAATAGCAATATCTCCCTGAAAACCTTCCTCAAAGGGACTGAAGAAAATCCTGTGAACTCTCTGAGTATTTTTAGCTGAGTGCACTTGGAGGCCCTAGGGACAACTTTAGTGTTTCCCCAGATACTTTGTCTGACCTCCCTCTTGAGACAGGCATAGGAAGGTAGCAGCAGGCTGCCAGCTCCAGAGCCTGATAGTCTGCTTCCAATCCTGTTCATCCCAGTCACCCTGCAGCTAGAGACAGCTGATGTAGGCTGGTTGAGTTTCAGCTCCTTCCTAACATTTGGAGGCTATCACTGCACATCCCCTCCATGAGTGATTTTGAAAATATAAAGCACTTTGGACAAGTCAGTACTGGGTAATGTATGAAGAAATTGAACTAGCAAGACTTTATTTTTGCTCCCACTTTCCTTTGAAGGTACTCACAGCGTACCATACGTCTCTTGCTCCTGAATGAGAATGCAGAGGGATCCATGCATTCTTTGATCTCTGTTAGGTAATGGCAATAATAAAAGGCCTGTGGTCACTTTAAGTGAGAAACACTGCCTCAGTTCATTGTGTAATTCTTCCTTCTTCTTCCCACTTGGGCTGCTGCCAGCAAGAACCTGTGGATCTGGCATTTCTGCTCTTCCACTAGCTTGAGGACTTAAGTTTCTAGTCCCTCCAGGAATCATGTGGGGGTGAAGACGGAAGTTAAGGGGGTGGGAAAGCTCTTAATTGGTTGGTACTGTCAAAGGTTGGCTTTGTCCTCTCAGAGGCTGACAGGTGCCTTCAGCTGACATTCTCCTTCCTGGATAGTCTAGAGGGTTTCTACATGCAGCCTTCCCGGCCACCTGTAATGCCAGTTCTGTTAATGTAGGCAGGCTTCTCATTTGGCTAGCCCTTGTCATTTCCCAACATGGCCTCTCCATTCGGGAACTGCTTCCTAGACAAGGTATTTTCCTCCTAGACCCAAGACTGACATTCCCACTGCTGCTCTAAATATGTCGCTCCTTCTCCTGCCCCTGTTTTATTTGCCTCTGACCCAACAATGTGGGCCATGCCCCTACTTCTTCTATACTGCCACCAGTCACTGTAGCTTCTATAAACAGGAACAAATTTCAACCCCACCTCATACCTAGCTGCAAGTGACAAAGCTCTCCAAAAGCCTCTATGGACCAGAGCTAAGAACAAAAGAATATATTCCTTCCTAAAGTAGTCTTCACATACTCATCCCTATTAACCTACACTCCAATTCGTACACTCAAATAAGAACAAGCTTTGAAAATGTGTCACTGGTTTTTTTTAAAATATATTTTATTTATTACAATTTATTCATTTTGTATCCCATCAGTAGCTCTCACCCTCATCCCCTCCCAATCCTGCCCTCCCTCCTTCATCTCCTCCCATGCCCCTTCCCCAGTCCACTGATAGGGGAGGACCTCCTCCCCTTCCATCTGACCCTAGCCTGTCAGATCTCATCAGGACTGTCTTTCATAGTCTTCCTCTGTGACCTGGTAAGGCTGCTCCCACCCCTTAGAGGGAGGTGATCAAAGAACCAGCCACTGAGTTTATGTCAGAGACAGCCCCTGTTCCCATTACTAGGGAAGCTACTTGGACACTGAGCTGCCATGGGCTACATCTGTGCAGGGGTTCTAGATTATCTCCATGAATGGTCCTTGGTTGGAGTATCAGTCTCAGAAAAGACCCCTGGGCCCAGACTTTTTGGTTCTGTTGTTCTTCTTGTGGAGCTCCAGACCCTTCCAGGTCTTTCTATCTCCCCCTTCTTTCATAAGATTCCCTGAACTCTGCCCAAAGTTTGGCTACGAGTCTCAGCATCCACTGTAATACCCTGCTAGGTAGAGTCTTTCAGGGGCCTTGTGTGGTAGGCTTCTGTCTTGTTCCTTGTTTTCGCCTTCTTCCAATGTCTATCCTGTTTGCCTTTCTGAATGAGGATTGAGCATCTTACCCAGGGTCTTCCTTCTTGCTTAGCTTCTTTAGGTGTACAGATTTTAGCATGATTATCCTATATTAAATGATATGGGATTGGGAGGGAATGAGAGAGGGGGCTACAGCAGGGATACAAAGTAAATAAACTGTAATTAATATTTTAAAAAGTCCTGGAGAGATCAGGGATACAAGGCACTTACCTAAACATAGTAAAGGCAATATACAGCAAGCCTATAGCCAACATCAAACTAAATGGAGAGAAACTCAAATCAATCCCACTGAAATCAGGGACAAGGCAAGGCTGGCCACTCTCTCCATATCTCTTCAACATAGTTCTTGAAGTCCTTGCTAGGGCAATAAGACAAATAAAGGAGATCAAGGGGATTCAGTTTGGAAAGGAAGAAGTCAAAGCATCACTATTTGCAGATGATATGAGAGTATACATAAGTGACCCCAAAAATTCTACCAGGGAACTTCTACAGCTTATAAACACCTTCAGTGAAGTGGCTGGATACAAAATTAAATAAAAAAATGAATGTCACTGGTTTTTATACTATACCTTTAAAAATTCTGACCTTCCCAAGCTAGCCTACGGAGTCTAGCAGCTATTAGAACCTGGTGCCTTGTGTGACATTTTTAGGAATTCTGAAATTTTGGTTTCTTTAAAAAACAGAAATATAAGAATGTGCTTTTGTTTCAATCACAGGTGGAGGAGTATGGTGCTGCTTTGGACTGTCTGAAACACCTGACTATGACTTGCCTCGTCCTCTAGCAGAAGTGTGGTTTTGCCAGTTGCAGATAATTTCTGTTATTATGTGGTGCTTGGAACTCTGTGAACTTTTCAGAGGGTATGTTAATGCAAGGGCTCCAAGAGGCAGGACTGGTGGTTGGGGGTTAGTTGTGTTTGTTAGTATCTGTGGTCAAAGGAGAAACAAAAGGAAAGAAATTAGATTCAGGGATTTTCTTAATTCCTCTATAACCTCTGCTATCTTGTGTTGATTCTCTCCTCTCTACTGTTAGGGAGTTAAACCAGGGTAATAAAGGGTGGGAACATGAAGAACGCATGAAGACCAGCTACAATAGCTCTGTGGAAGCTTCCATTCAAAACTCCTGCTACATTCATTTAAAAATGTGTGTGTGTGTGTGTGTGTGATGAAGTTCCAGGTTCAATCCCCAACATTAAAAATAAGAAAAACATTAGCATTTATGGTTAAGTTAAAGAAGCTGAGGCAGGAGGCTCACCTTAGAATAGTGTTGAAGGTTGACCTGGACAATATAGTAAAACCTTATTACAAAAACTTAAAAAAAAAGTGCACAAATGTGAGGCTGAGCAACTGTCCTACCCTGCTGAGATAAGGAGGTGAGACTTGGTGGTCCAGCTCACATAGCTGGGAACACAGGTCACATTTGCACCCATGACTGCTTGGCTACTTTCCATTGCTGCATATGGCTTCTAAGTGAGGACAGATAGGGACCCATGGCCATGCTTTGTTGGGTCGGAAGTGTCCCAAGCCCCCTATGGGCTCAGGAGTACTACTGATTCTGAGGGTATCCCAAGAGGCCTGCCTGAAAAGGCAATAGCAAGTGAGAAGCAGAAGGAAACTTTCCTGAAGTGTATGGAGTCAACTCGTACCAGACTGGAGCGGGATCCAGAGAGCTGTCAAGGAACAGCCTTTCTACCTTTGCCACACATTCCCTTCTCAGCTACCTACACAGGCAACACTTGCAGACCAGAACTGTAAAGGGTCAATAATGAAACTGACATGGGAAAAAGCAGGAGTTTTGAGGCTCTCCCCTTTTCTGAACCCAAACTGCGCTAAACACAGAATACTTAAATGCAATGCTTATTTGGTTGAATTTTCATAGGGAAGGATGATACTATTTGTGCCAAAATTTTCAGGGCAGATGGTAGGGACCATTTTTTCAGTGGGTGAAAACACACCAGCCTCCTTCCTTCCTCCATGTCATGTCTTCAGTATCATGTCTTCTAACATCCACGCCTGGGCTAACTAGCTCTAGTACCATGAGATAATCAACCTCCTTCCATTTTCTAGAGGCTCCAATTCCAGAAAAGCTAATCTGTAAATCCAGGATAACAGAGCAAGGATGGGTATGGTCTAGAGCCACATGCTGACACCACAGTCATCCAAAGGACCACATATTTAACAGCAATCCCACAAGGAGAACAGAGCACTTGAAAGAATTCTTGTTGTCTAGTGATATCATGGTTCAAATGTGTTGCACTTAGTGTGTGCATCTGTGATGCTGCAGGCATGAACACCTGCACTGCCAGTAACACCAGTGGGTAGTGCATTTGGCTATGGATAGTACATAATTCTTGACCACATACTGCCACTATATATTTACTGTACTATTCATTTGTCATTATTTTAGAGTGTGTTCTGCTACTTATAAAACAAACGTTCACTATAAAAGCATGCTGTTACCCCAGCAGCTCCACACTCTTTGTATTTGTCTCATAGCATCAAAAGACCACACCAAGAATCGCACCTAAACCTATAGTTACATTTCCCAGAATATCCTGCATCCCTGCTGTGAGGACACAGAGTGGGGAGGAGCCAGGTGAGTTCTAAAATGATCTTCCAGATGTTTCATGACTGGTACTGATTAACCAGGCCTGCCCATCAGAATGGGCTGCAGCTCAGTGCTGACAGAAGCAGTTTCGTGGAGGATTGACGTTCGTGCCCAGTCCTGACTCATGTGCGCATTCTGCAGACATACTTTGAAAGGAGCTGCCCTTGCTAGAGAACCTGCAAAGGCAGAGGAGAAGAGGTCTTCTGGGGGGATGCTTAGGACCTCTTTGTTTTTGATCCAGTACAGCTGAATACAGGCAGTAAATGTCAGCTGAATTTACAAAAGGATACCAAGTGAGTGAAAAACGAGAAGGAAGCGTGATAGGGGCACAGCGGAGGGGGTGTGCAGCAGCAATGAGGCAGAGGAGGACAGCTTTGGTCGACTGCGGTGGATGATGTGCCAAGGACTTACACAGACTGGACGATTCCATCCTGCCTGCCACGGCAAGAACACTGGCCAAGATTAGAGATGCGAAGCTACAGGAATACCAAGAGGAGTCCCTGCCACCTATTCTCACACGAGGATTGGTTTCATTCAGAGAAAATATCAGCTTGTGACCACCAAATCTCTTCTCCTAGCCCATATTCCCAGAATATAGGAGGGCAACTCAACTTAGGTGAACTGGGTACAGAAGGGAAGCTCTAACAAAATATTTTGGTTTATGTCTGTATAATTTGCATACAGCATCCTAGATGCAAATCTACTACTTCACTTGTGGTTCAAAGAAACAATGAATTTGGGCCAGCTGTGGGAATCAAACAAGCCTTACTCTGCCGGGCACGACCAA
Organism: Meriones unguiculatus; assembly: GCF_030254825.1. NCBI lineage: Eukaryota > Metazoa > Chordata > Mammalia > Rodentia > Muridae > Meriones > Meriones unguiculatus. The sequence continues at coordinate 38,170,291 of NC_083359.1, forward strand.
TATGAAAGACAGAACCCTTCTGAGAGGTGACTTAGATACTATGCAAGGCAGTCCAAGCTATCTTTGGAAGGCCACAGACGCAGTGAGGTAACACTGTGCTGTCTGTAGCCTCCCAGTGGAGGAGTGGCCAGCTGGTCTGTGGGTCAAAGGTTTTTGGCAGCAATGTTGGGAGTGTTTGGTGCCCTGGGATCTTCCAATTTTTAGTGGCCAAAACATCCAAATTTTATCTAAAATCTAGTATTTTTTTTTCCAGCTCAGAGAACACAATAAAATTTAATAAGCTCTCCCTAGGTTTGTAGATGCTCTTCACAGGTTCTCCACAGTCCTGGTATTTCTGTAATTAGCTTTCAGACCCCAGAAATGAAGGCTCGACAACAGCCCAGGAGCTTTGACGATGGGACCTACACCCTGACAACCTGCACATCCCAACTCAGCCGCAGAGAAGAGACACTTATGGATGCATCTCTCTGAAGTGCACCAGCTCCGTGAGGTGGCAAAATGACATTCAAATATTACCTTGTGTAGTGAACGAAAAAGGATAGCAAACTGAGCTGCCAGCCACTTCGTGTGTTTTCTTGAACACATCTGATTAATATTTTCTTTCAAATGATTGATGTGCGGAGGACTTGCAGAAAACCAGATTTGTGTGCATTCATTAACTTGGAAGCATAGCCTGGTACTAATTATTTTTAACTAACTGATCAGCATATTTCATTCACAAATCAGGATTTACCAGCATAGTACATGAAAGGAGAGAACATACTATTATTTTAATTTGGTTACTATGCAGAATTGTACTGTATACGTAATGACCTCCTTTTGCTAAGTAAGTAGCAGCAGCTGGAAACAGCAGCAGCTGTTAATGAGGGCACTGGCTTCCAGTCCTAGCAACTCAGCATCGACATTTGTTTTGCACCCTGACCTTTCAGTGTACATACCACCTCAAAATTTAAAGCCTCCTGTTACTTCTGCATATAGAACCAGTTATGTCTGCTTTGGTGTTTGCTCATTTATCTCCCTTCTTTCTCTCTCTCTCCCTCTTCTTCCCATCTCTAGCCTCCAGATACTGACAAGGAATAGCTCAATGTAGCTCAATGGCAGAGCACATACTTCTCATACATGCTATTCCCAGCACCAAAATAAGAAAAACAAGGGCTGGAGAACTGATTTAAGAGCACATTACTCTTGCAGAGGATACTAGTTACACTCCCAGCACCCACATCTGTTGGCCCACTCTCATATGAAACTCCAGCTACATTGGCATATGACACCTCTACCTTCACGGTGCTGGTACCCACATGCAGGCATGTGCACACACGCACACACACACACACACACACACACACACTTAAAAATAAATTAAATCTTGAGCCAGGTGTGGTAGTTTGAGTCTTTAGTCCCAGCACGTGGGAGAAAGAGGCAGGTATATCTCTGAGTTTGAGTCCAGCCTGGTCTACAGAGCAAGTTTCAGGAGAGTCAGAAACTGGAGATACCTTGTCTCAAGAAAATACCTTAAAATAAATAAAATATTTTTAATTAACAATGCAGCTCACTTGCATTCATAAAGGCCCTCACTAATGTACTGAGTCCCTCCCACCCTGTTGTGCCTGGTCATCACCACATTCCATCTGTTGTGCAAGTCCATTCCCTGTTCTAGCGTCCTCCCATGTACGTCTCCTCTCAGTCTGGTTCAAAGACCAAACCAGAACTCTGGGTTATGCAGTCTGTAAGGAGTCTGGATTACCTCCCTGGGCCCTCTACACATGATGTTTAGATTAGAACAGGAGTTTGCGTGGCTCCTTAGCCAAGCCAAGAGAACTGCTTTGGCCTCACCTAGAAGTGGAAAGTAGTGGCTAGTAGGGATCACTGTTGGCCTTTTTGTGACACACTGGAGCCAGGCCCAGTCACATTCTGTCTGTCCAGCCCTGGAGCCAGACTGCTGAGGTCTCCACCCTGGGGACATCCTGATGTGGCACATTCTAGAGCTAGCCTTGCTTTTGTGTTTTAAAAGAGGACATCTCTTCTGTTTTCTGGGTGGTTTAAAATTTTTCACTGAAGAAGCTCTTTTTAGATTATGGAATGCATGCTCATTGGAGAAGATTCAGAAGGTCAGAACATACCTTCTTCAAGTCTGGAAAACGAACATGGCTGGGTGTGGTACACACCTTTAGTCCCAGCATTGGGGAGGCAGAAGCAGATGGATCTTTTAGAGTCTAAGGCCAGCCTGGTCTACAGAGTGAGTTTTAGGACAACCAGAACTATGTAGAGAGACCCTGCCTGAAAAATAAATCTATCTATGTATGTATGTACCTATCTATGTATGTATGTATGTACGTATCTATCTTATCTATCTATCTATCTATCTATCTATCTATCTATCTATCTATCTATCTATCTGTAATTAGCATGAACCTTCACCCTCAAACTAGCTACTACCTGCCCACTGTGCAGTGGCAGAACAGGTCTGCTCAGCAGGAGGGGAAGCCTGGACTTCTTCTATCTCTGAAGTTAAGAGGGTTTTAGGTGTGGATTTGCAAGATGAACTGCAAGAGTGTGTCTGGGATTGTGTGTGATAGAATTCAGAAAATTCCCTCTGTGCTGTATAGTTGCACTTAAGAGGTCATGTCAAAGTCTAAAAAAAAATAGGGCCTGGTCACATGGCTCTCCTGGCACCCACTGCCCCAGCCCTGCATATGTACTGTTGTGTTTATCTCATATCTGAGAGCACACTATGTTCATATTTTTATATTGTTTTAATGTTATTTTGTGAACCAATTCACAAGTCCATAAAGATCCTTCTATAGCAAGGGTTCAAAGGCTATCCAGCATTCTAGCATATAAACTTACCACTGAAGCTCTCATTCATTATCAGACCTATGAGATGATTCTGACCCCTTTTGTCATTGTAAATAATAACTACATTGAACACTTTCCTATAAAACTCAGTGTAAATAAATAGGGCTATCTTGTTCAGAAAGGTTCCTAAAAGGAAAATTACTGGGCCATGGAGTAGAAACCTTTTCTGAGTGTCACTTTTCATGTTGTTCAATTTGCTTCCAAAGAGATGGTACTGAGTTACCATGGAAATTAGGGCATTTTCATTATTTTAACAAATTTTTAATTACACAAGTGACTCATGGAATACAATATCCTTGGAAAAATATTTTTAAAGACATATCTCTTTTAATGGCCTCTTCCCATGTCTTAAGCCTGTAGGGCTTACCAGTTTTTATTTACAAAAGACCTCTAGCAATGTACTGGCTCCAACATCTAGGTCTCTTACAAACTTTTTTCTGCGAACTAACTGAACATGTGTCTCTGTAACTGCAGACATTCAACATTTCTGTATAGGGACAGCCTCCACAAGGGCAGCCTTCACACTGGCAGCACCTACAAGGGTGGCATGTACACCATGGGTCTTGGTTCATGCCTCCAGCTGTGGGCCTTGGAGGTTTTTGCAGTAAAACAGATATTTCCATACTTTTCCAAGGGACAGACATCAATTTCCTTAGTCATTCCCTACACATACAGATTTGAAACATCCTGGTCTGCTTTTCACAAACTGGGCTGCCAGCAATACTTTTACATGAACTATTTTTTGTTTGTTGATTCGTTTGCTTGCTTGCTTGCTTGTTTCCTCTGCTCAAAACTAAGCAGTAGAATTTCTGAGTCATTCCTGGGCTATTCACACTTTTAATTTTAATAGATTCTATCAAATTGTATGTTATTTAAAACTTTTATTGATGATTTAGGTATCGTTATCAAGGCTATAACTGATGTGTTCAGTTTAGGTTGTCACCTAAAGGTCTCTTTACATTTTATTCATCAGCTCTCCACCCGTAACTGACCTGTGGTGTGCAGTGAATGAATATGGGTTAGGTACTCTCCATCGTTTCAGGGCCCCACTAGACATCTGAATCCTTTCAGCATTTGCCAAACCCCTGATCATCTTTCCAGACAGCACTCAAATGTCTGCTCTTGGATGCCTTCCTTGGAGATGAGACTGAGTAGGGCAGCTAAGCTTCCATGTCCCCACGGCACCCTTATTCAAGGGCTCTTCTTACTGCACCTTGTGGTTAGCTCTAAACAGAGTTATCTGGATAGTTTGGGCTTTCATGGCACATCACAATCAAGGGTCCCCTCAAAAATATTTGCAGATCCCTGAAAATGGCAAGAATGTATGTATGTGTTGAAAGGAAGGAACCAAGCATTTACAGCTGTCTTTACAGATAACACAAAAAGAATATAAAAATTAAAAGGCCAGTAACTAACTCTCAATGGTGATTATGAGTTCAATAAAAATGATGAAAAATTGGTAAGTAAGTCAGGATCTCCCACAGGCACACAAAAATGGAGCCACATTCATCTCTCTGGAAAGTATTTATAACATTCTTAGTTCGCTGTTTCTTCTTGAAACCTGGAAGATTTTAATATGGCTTACCTTTTAAAATAGATCACAGAGAATGAGAGAGAAACCTGCCAAAGCAGTTGGAATACAAAGAGCTCATTGTCCTAAACTTCTAGCGAGGGTGTTGACTCTGAAAAGTAGATGAAGAAAGGGGACTGGGAATAAATAGAGCAAACATTAACACAAGTTGCTGCTGAGGAGCAGGAGTGGTATGTGAGCTGCCTGTATTTTCATTTCTAAGTATCTCAGTTTATTCTGCCATGTGCATACTTTTAAATCAGAGAAATAGAAATGACCGGAACACTTTTCAGACATTAATCCAGTTTCTAAGAAGAAAAGTTAGATATAGTTAAGTGTATATGTGTGTAACAGGAGAAAATACTTCCAAAAGAACTTACTCCCCAAATCTCAGATTAGATAGTCACTCATTCAGTATGCAGCAGAGGGCAGGGTGGAAAAGTCAGGTACAGTTCCTACCCTCACAAAGCTTCCGGTCTAGTTAGAGCCAGCAGTTCAAATCCCAGACAGGGTGGAGAGTAAGAGGAGAAAGAGAAACCCAGCAGCAGGGCACCTTAACTTCTGAACACTTGGGGAAAGAGGTTAATGGAAGCCCTTCTCTCACATGCTTAAACATACTTACCCTGATATGCAAAAATGTTGCTTCCAAGAAACCTCCAAACTAAAACCCTTGGATGTTCAAGGTTTTTATGTAAAATGGCATAGTATTTGCATAAAATCCATACAATGTATATGAAATACGATGTATTTCATCGCCTCTAAAGTACTAACAAAACATAAATTTTGTGAAAATAGTTCAGAGAACATAAGTATAGTTCAGAAAATATAGTTCTCTAACAAAATATAGTTCAGAGAGTGCTACATGAAAATCTCTCCATGTTCAGTGAAGATACTTGGACATGAAAAATATATTTTTGACCAGCACTGACTGAATCCACAGATAAGGAAGGCAGCCAGCTTTTGTGTACCATCTGGGAGATCTCTGTAGAAGGAAATTACGAATTTTATTTCTATGAGGCTTGACCACTTGTCTAGTTTTGGAAAATGATATTCTTCAATTCTTTACTATCATGTGAGCCTGTAAGTAAATGATAGCTAGGCTCTATATCTGAATACGTACTCAAACTTCATGCATCCTTTGTTCCCCAGTAGAAATTCCATATACGTGGGATTTGATGTGTTCTCAGGAGTCATCAACGAGAGACCTAGTTTATCTGCACATTCCCTCCTCTGATGGTGGCTTGGACCATGTTCTCTTTCTCTGACCTGCCATCTTAAGTGGACACACGACACACACTGCATTACACAGACATTGCTGCCATTATCTCTAGCACACAGCTGCCACTTCAAGAATTATCAGCACGTCTCCAGGACCTACAGAAGAGCCTGTCAGATGTAGACACCTGGTAGATTTTGTTTGTCCCAAGGCATACTCATTGCTGTTTGGCACGCTCTTATGTCCCCAATCAAAAGTTAATAATAATCATACTTGGTACACTGCTACAGTCTACCCTAAGAGCTTGGCATGTTTTGCCTCATTTAATCCTCCAGAAAACTGTCTGGACATCTATGTCATTGTTTTCCAGTAGCAGAAACTGAGGGTCAGAGAGACCAAAAGCCATTTAGCTGGTGACAAAGAAGGGACTCGAACCATTCCCTAATTAAAACATCTGTTTTCTTACCCAGTAACCTAGTGCTTCTTGAAATGCCCCAGTCAGACAGTTCATAGACAGACAGTCTTTGCTTTGATTACGACATCTGTTGCACTCAATGTGTATTTATTTAAGCATGTATTAGAAAACAGTTAACATAACAGCATAATACATATGACAGGTCATACTGAACCTTTAAAATTTGTATCAGTTACACAAATTTTTCTTTTAGTTTATTTCCTTATTTCTAAAAATTATGTCCATTTGAAAATAATGTTGAATAAGAGACAGAACAATGTAATATAAATTATGAATCTGCTTATTTTAAAGGAGTAGAACTAGAAATAAACTTCCTCAAAATATCCATATATGGATTTAAAAGAATACATATAAACATACATGTATAAACACATACATACACATACATACAACCACATACATGTACGCCCAGGCACATGAGGAAACTAAATTCTAAATTCTCACCATGCATTTACAGGGTTATAGAATGTTGCCTAAGATTTAAATTGTATCTCAGATATCCTCAAATAAGATTCCACAGAGTCCCTAAATTTCTGCATTTGAAGCATGTTTCTTCCTTTTTTTTTCTATTTTTGAAGCTTAAATAGCTGAATAAATTAAAAATTGCTTTTAAATAAAAAATGAGCTATGAGCCCTGAGCATTCCTCTGCCTCATTTCAACTCTGAGTAAATGGTGAATTACTGCACCTCTGGACACAGTGATTTCTAACTACCAAGCTGCCAGAAACAGAGTGCGGCCATAATGCTACCTATTGCCCTTGCTGCAATCTTTATGCAGATTAGACTGTACATGGGCTTCCGGATGTGAAGGTGCTCCTGTGGGGCCGGAAGCCCATCACCGACACTCACCTCAATGACATTAGAGACTAGAGCACCTACTTCTCTGTGATATTGCTCATTACTATTGGACAATTTCTGTCTCTACACTTGTTCTGAAGTGCTGATCACATTATGCGGGCATGTGCATGTGTGTGGACATGCATTGGCTGGTGGCTTCCAAGCAAGCCACTTCATTAAGAAGCAGTTTAACTTGGAGGATGTATCAATCGAGACCAGCTTAATGCAACGGCAGCACTGCACCTAAGATGATTCAGCCAAGCGAAGTAATCATTATGTAGAAAGTGTTTTACACAAGGTTGGAATGGCTTAGTGTTTATAAAATAACTCTCTGGGAGTCATAATGACTGACCTGCTGTGAGATCCATGGCACAGCAGAAGTCTTACATGGACAGGAACTTCATATACGCTACTAGGATGCTGCTATATCTTCCCTCCTGACAAAAACCCACTAAGCAACAAAATGAGCAGTACCATTTGTAACATGCTTCAAAGTTGTTTGTTTTCTAAATTCAATCTAATATGTGTTATCTGCAGTTTGTACAGAAACAAAAAAAGAAATAACCTTAACCAAAAATGCTCGCTAAAGGCCTGCCATGGGTTTGTACAAAAACATAACAGGAGACTACATGCTGAATGTGTATGCTGACCTCAGAAGAGATGCCACCTCTACCGCTGGCCAGAAAAGGGCATCTAGAAAAAGACCCTTGATAAGAAGGCTCTGAACAAACAAAGTGGATACTCTTGGCCAATGGCACAAATGCAAAGCTATACAGTGATGGTGGTGGGCATGGGGACTCACCTGCTCTGTCTTAGGACTTCCCTTTTCCTATCTGCAGAAGCTTACTGCTTCAGCCTGAGACTGGATCCCCTAGTTTAAGGGAAATAGGTCCAAATCTGGGCATGTGACTCAGCTCCCACCAAAAAGTCCTATCAGTGAGTGGTGGCAGGTGTGATGGGCCTCTGGAAAAGAGCCTCCAGCATGGGGAGAAATGAGGCTCTTCGCAGCCCTGTTTCTTGTTTCTGAAAGGCACTGCATGACAACTGGGCCTCAGGACTGGGATCAACATTTTAAGGCCTTAAAGAAAGTCAAGAACATCCCAAGATTCCAACTGGAAATCTGATATCACTAGCTGGCCAGCACCAGAAAACACACACATAGCTTTCTTTAGGTGTGATAGAAATCTCTTCAAATGGTGTTAAGTGCTGTTGTCCATGTATTTTGTTCCTTGTAGCAAATAGCACTAATGGCTGAGATTCAGTTCATGGAGACAAGTCTTACAGAGTGCTGGACAGTGTCCCAAGACAGTGGCAAGAGAGGTACTGAGACAGGACTCATAGGGTGCTAGGTAGTGCCTCAGGAGATGGCAAGAGAGGTCAGGTGGCAAGTACCAAGTGATGGGCCCTTTTGCCACATCCTAAGAGTTTGGCACTCACTTTCCAATGGAAGACTTCCTCCAGGGGTATGTGAGGTGTCTGTGGTAGCACAGATAAGGAGGACATTGAATCCCACAATGAAAAACTAGCTCTTCACTATTCTTTTCCAGTACTTTTCACCACAGAAAGTATCTGTCACAGTTTAGACTAAGAATTCCTTGAAACCTTTATTAATCCTTGCTTTAAACTGAAGATTCTCAAACCCTGGGTCTTTGACATGCAAACAGGATCTAAAAGAAAGTCAATACCATTATTTTGTTACATTGTTATAATTCTGAGAATCACCTTTTAGTTATACTAAGCGATGCTAGGCTTTTACATCTTTATGCTTCTTTGAACATATATTTAAATTTTTTCAAATAAGCCAAGTAACAGAAAAATTACAAGTAAGGCAAATGATGATTCCAGAATGAAAACCACCACGGTTTGATCAGAGTTGATCAGACACACCTGATAACCACTGAAAACATTTAATCATGAAATAATAAAATTAAACTCCCCCATAAAGATTTTGTGAGCAAAGCCAGACATTAAGCCTGAGAGAGAGAACGAGAGAGAGAGAGAGAGAGAGAGAGAGAGAGAGAGAAACAAGTAGGCAAGGTGAGGTATGATCAGACTTGAACCAAAGGAAAATAAATGGTAAGGAAAGAAAAAGGAGAAAAACTCAAGGATAGAGCAAGAGCAGGGGTGATGAAGGACGATGATGCAAGCAAACTGGCTGCATGAGCCCACTGCCCCTGTACAACCCAGAGGAGAGCATCCCCTAGACTGCAGTTCCCAAAGTGTGTTCATCACACCAACAATGTCAGCATCATCTGGAGACTTACTGGCCCTGCCATATCTTGGCTCTCACAAAGATTTCAGCAGCAAGTGTGTGTGCACTGAAACTTCTGCAACGACAAGCCCAAATAAACCTTTCTCCTTATAGCATATAATTTGGCATGTATTTTGTCACACTAACAGAAAACTAACAACACCTATTGAATCAGAATTTCTAGTCTAGCAGTTCTACAGATTCCAATGCCTGCTAAAATCTGAGGGCTACAGGGCCAAGGAGGGAGACACACACACACACACACACACACACACACACAGAGAGAGAGAGAGAGAGAGAGAGAGAGAGAGAGAGAGAGAAAGAGAGAGCACCTAGTCAAGATACTTGTGCAAAACCAACTGTATTACTTTACATAAAGCCTTTCGTCAGGCCTAAGTTTCTTCAACTACTAAATGAGTGGTTGTAAGACTGCTAGCACGTCAATAAACCTTTCTGCTTCTGAGAGCCCACCCTCAGATACCCAACACCTTGCTTTAGTACAGGGCCTGACTTTTAACAGAGTACTGGGGAACACCAACAGTGACCATGATTCCCAACTCCTTAGTAAGTATGGCCAATGGAAAAATAGAAGTGATGCCTACATCTTCTGAAAAGCCTCCTCAAAAAGAAGACTTATATCTCTCTTTATCCCTTTCTCTGTCCTCCCTGGAATACAGACAACACATCCTGTTTTGTTTTGTTTTGTTTTGCTTTGTTTTTCAAGACAGGGTTTCTCTGTGTAGCCTTGTCTGTCATGGACTCACTTTGTAGACCAGGCTAGCCTCGAACTTACTGCCATCCACCTACCTCTGCCTCCTTGAGTGCTGAGATTTAAGGTGTGTACGACCATGCTCACCAGATCACACATCTTGGCTGTAAGGGGGAAGATACACTTTGAGAAAGGGGAAACCTGGGCTCCTGATGAATCCTGAAATCCACTCACTGTACCAAGTATGTTTCAGTCCTCCAAACTAGTTTATGTACAAAAAAAGGGGGGGGGGCATTATTGTTTCAGCAATTCCTAGTTTGGCTTCTCTGTGCTCCTACATTATCACAAAGAAGCCTCTTCTACTTTGAAATGTTCTAAGAAGATGCTGTGAGACAAATGCAAGATATGCCAGCCTTTAATCCCATCATCACTCAGAAGGCAGAGACAGACAGATCTCTGTGAGGCTGAGGCCAGCCTGATCTACATACAGATTTCCAGGATAGCCAGGGCTACACGGAGAGACCTCGACTCAAAAACACACAACAAAAAGCAAGATCCCCTGTGTCTTGGAGCCCAGTCTGGGATTCTGCATTTTATGAGTTCCCATGGACTAAAGTTAGTAATGTATATCCAAAGGACAAGAGAGCAAGAAATTTGGACTCTCCCATAGATGGCACTTTTTTTTAAAAAAAAAAAACAAAATTCAAAATTTACATTCTCTTTGCAATATAAATTCCAGTTACAATCAAATCATTAGGCCAGTTAGACTAGTATTTGTGAGTTTATGGACATATTGGGACAAATTGAAATCCCTGACTCCCACTTCTATGTCCTCTGGACCCTACAGCTTCCCAGCAGCCTTGGCAAAACTACTGTTTTTACTGGCAATGCAGGAAAAAGTCTTCAGCCCAGCTATGGGGTGTGAGATGGCACCTGCTTGGCAGCATGACCATGGTTTTGATTCAAGACAGTATATCTACTAGAGGCAGAAAGAAGTAATCCAGATGAGCAGCCTGTCCACAGAGGGGACTGGAGCCCTGAGAGAATCCAAGTTATCCTGAGTGATGCATACCACGGTTTGCAAGGGGCAACCCCTGCTCTTTCTCACCTCTGTTTTTGCAGGATGAGGCATTTCAAGAGAAGCATGTCTGCATGATGTACCTCACCTTTGCAAATGAGTTGTTTAGTAAGGACGCACTGGAGGAGCTGGCTGTTCCCACCCAAACAGCTTGTTAATTAGTGCTCTATGCTAACACTCTATGGGAAGGTGGGAGGAAAATTCAGAGGCTTGCACACACTGCAGAATACCAAGAAAAAAAAAAAACAACACAACTGAGCAATCACTCATTAAAACTGGTGAATTCTAAGTAAATATGCACCATTTTCCAATACTGGGTCTCAGTGAAGAGCAGAAGTGGAATTTGTGAAAGATCTGTTCTGGGGATTGGTTCCATCTCTGTATAGCTCAACTTATGGTAGCAAGTTGCAGGCACTGCCGGAAATGAGGTGACTCCAAGAGTTATCCTATCCTTTCTTTGCCTTCACAAAAGTTGCCTTTAAAGCTTGTCATTTTTATATTCATTAAAACATATATTTTGGCATTTTATTATTATTATTATTGTATATTTGGCATTTTATTATTAATGTTGCAAGCCAAGTAGCTATTGAGTATTAACTTCCTGTGCAGTCAGACTACATTCTGCCTAGACTTACCTTTTATCAAAACCAATACTAAGGATATTGAGTCCTTCAATTCAATTAGAAAGCGTCTGGGTTGCTGTCTCTAAAAGGATCAATTGCTTTAAATATTTGTGCATGTGTGAATATGAGCTTGTGTCATTTTTGGTAGTTTCCGGTAGCTTCTTCTATAGGGGTGTCATATTTTATAATATATCCCTGTGTCTTAGAGAAAGGAAAGGTACCAGGGCTCACGTTCTGTACAACTCTTGTGGGTCTCACTCACATACTAGTCTATGGTACCTATGGAAGTGCAGAGTACGCAACATAAGCAGCCTTGGGGGAGACTATGATTGCCACCATCATTAGATAGGCTTCTAGGTAGCTTGGGTGTGGGCTATTGGGAAATAGCTGGCAATGTATGCTTCAGGAGCAGTGGTGAGGACATCAGAGCTCTAGTAGGCCAGTGTTCACTCTGTGTGATTATGGGGTAAAATATATGTCATCTTCCAAGATTTAGAAGAAAGAGGCTGGTGAAAAAGACATTAACACTAATTCTTGGAAGGTTCAGGGTATGGTTGGCTTCAAGACCCAGAGGGGGCTGAGCAGCAGTTAGCAGGGTATAAGCATTCCCTAATCTGTAACTTCTCTAATGATGTGTCTATATACTACACAGGAAGGGAGCTTTGTAAAATTTATTTTTGAACCTCGTAGCACCTTAGTGTTTGCCTGCCCTGCAAGCTTCCTGGTGAGCACGCTTCATAGAAAGGACTCCCGCTGCCAGCAGAATACTCCATCCAGCTCTTATCTGCAACTGTAGATCCCTTTAAAGATCCTAAATGGAGCTGCTGAACTGTTGTCATGGTTACCAGGGGACAGTTGCTGAGGCCACAATGTTTTCAAGGAGGGTAGCCTTGAGTTGAATATCCCGAGTTTCTGATTAGGCAACAGCCTTAAGAGAATGGTTTCTCCCTTCCTTCTCTCTTCCTCAAAGTGCCTAACCATAAACCTGACCCTTGATGACTCAGATGTCCCCAGTGGTCATCCTAGTCTCAGTCCAGACCAAACCTTAAACAATCAGACTGATCTAGGGTGGAAGCACTAACTGATGTTGGCATGACTTCTCCTGCAAACCAAGAGCGGTTCCTGGACACTGGGTCCAGGCAACAACTTCTAGGTAAAAGATGCAGCTGAAGTAACTACCTGGACTCAATATGTTAATAAGGAACATACATTTGAACACTGTTTACAGGCATTCGTGTACTGACCTCATGTAATTCACTAATGTAGCAAGGGAGTAGGAAATACTGTCCCCATTTTATATATGGGGAAGGAAGAACTTGTGGTGGTGATGCCAAAGGCTGCACAAGGAGCAAGCAAGCGGCAGAGCTGGGATTCAATTTCCAGGCTGCTTGGTTCTAAGGGCAGAGCAGTTTCCTCTAAGCCACAGTTGCCATTTTAGATACTGAGAAGAATTGATAGCTCCAAGAGACCATAACCATCTCCTGGACACAAAACATCCATCTATTTGTTAAGTAAACATGCCCTATGTCTGTTCTGAGCCAGATCCTCTTCTGGTCACTGGCAACATAAAGACAAATCACACACAGTCTCTGCCCTTAAGACACTAACTTACTGACAGCCAACAGTAACTTAAAAAGAGGAATCTACAAGACTCTAGTAAAGGGAAGTTGGAGAAATCATTCTGGAAAAAATAGTACCTGGCTAAGCCAGCTCAGTCTCATGTTGTGTTTGTTGGGGTTGGGGAGAAGGTACAGAAAAGGGGGAACAACAAAGTAAGACCCAGCAATACCTATGCTCAAAGAACTCACATAACTGCAGAAATAATTATGATACAAATACAGGGAAGGAGAACAAAAATCCCTGAAGAAGGGTCCGCATAGGTAAGCCCTATAAAAGTGTTGGAGGATTGAGAGAGTAGATGCAAAAGGGTCAGGAAGAGCAGCTAAAGATACAGTGAAAAAAAAAAAAAAAGATAATGGTGATGATGATGATTCTTTGAGACAAGGTCTCACTACGTATCCCTGGCTAGCCTGGAACTCTATATGTAGACCAGGATGGCCTGGAACTCACCGAAACCCACTGTCTTTGTCTTCAAGTGATGGGATTAAGAGTGTGTGCCACCACACGGGGCCAATATTATTCTCTTATTTTGTTAGAATTACTTAGGGCTCTAGCCTAGTTTCATTTTTCTTCTTTTCATTTCCCAATGAAAGAAAACATTTATTCAACACACATCTAAAGCTTATGCTGAGGGCAAAATGTTACTTCAGGCCCCTGTGGAGTGCACTATAGTGGGACCATACAAAGGCAAAGACATTGAGTCCTTGAGTAAACAACCAGCATCTGAGATAACGTAGGGAACTAAATTATTAATTCAGATTTGAAAATAGGAGCTGTCAGGAACGATTTCATTATTGCTGGTTTATCCATTTATGTCTCCATTCAAGATTCATTTTCTGGTATTTCCCATCTACAATGTCAACTCTTTACAGCAGTGGTTCTCAACCTTTCTAATGCTGCGACCCTTTAATACAGTTTCTTATTTTTTTATGGTGACCCCCACAACCATAAAATTATTTTCGTTGTTATATCCTAGCTGTAATTTTGCTACTGATAGGAATCGTTATGTAAGTATGTGTGCTTTCTGATGGTCTTACGTACCCCATGTGAAAGGGTCGTTCGACCCCTGAAGGGGTTGCGGCCCACAAGTTAAAAGCCACTGTTTTAAAGCAAGCACTGGTCTAGAAACATAAGCCACTAATGCACTATAATGTCATATACAAGCATGAGCTGTACCCAGGGTCATGAACGCCTGTAAATAAGAAATCAGAAGGCAGAGTAGGTACTTTGGAGACTGACTCCTCAAAAGAAATAAGAGTTTGCCAAGTGGAATCGACAAAGGCATGGAAATGGGCACTGAGAGCACTGCCCACAGGATGGGAAGGCTTCAACTACGGAGTTTCGCCTTTATTCTCCAGTTAACGGACTACCATTAAAAATATACGAGCAGAACACGATCGTGAATGGATTTTCGTTTTAGAAACACCCTTCCGTTCTGCATGGATGGTGGGGTAGAAAGCACAGAGTTTAGGGCTCAGCCAGGGACGCCCTACACCATCTGCATCTCAAAAGAAGGATGGAAGAGTAGGCGGTGCGGGTAGAGGTACGGAGGCTGAAGGGAATCTCTTCGGAGATGTACCTTCGGGATAAGAACTACGCAGTTCTAGGCACCGCACAGCTGCCGGGGAAAACCCACCTCCCTTTGCATCCGCCCCCCCCTCCGCCGGAGGCGGGGCTCGGGCCAGAGCACGTGATGGCTGGGGCACCCACCTTTACTCAGGGCAGGCCTCTCGTTTATTCTCGGTTTCATGGGTCGCCACTTCGACCCCCGACACTTCAGGTCGATGTTTCAGTATGCAAGACGCCCATTCTCCTCCAAACGTCTCTCTATGAGCTTTGTGAGAAGCCTGCTTTGGGAACCTAAATCGCGAAGGGGTCTTTGCCCACAAGAAAGATGGCGGCACACCGCTTTCACTGGGTACGCGGACTCGGCTCCGACGCCGGTCCCGCTGGGCGAGGCGCAGGCGGAAGGGGCGGCTCTGAGATGACCGGAGACCTTCCTGGGAGGGGCTCTGAGCCCCGGAGGCGTGGCCTAGTCGGAATTGTAGGGTGGGATTGGGCTTCCGGGTGCTGGGCGGGGCCTCCGCGGCACCCCGCCCCTCCTTCCCCGAACCGGAAGTGTCTCTCGGTCTTTCCAGCTGGTTGTCATTTCACTCGGCTCGGTCCTGAGGAGAAGGACTCAGCCGCGGCTGCGGGACCCGGGCACCCGAGGCAGTGGCGGCGGCGGCGGCGGCGGAGGCGGCGGCGGCGGCGGCGGCAGCAGCGACAGCAGAGGAAGACGAGGAGGAAGAAGGAAAGAAACAGAAGAGCCAGGCGGAGTCCGCAACGACAACAGCTGGGACTGCGGGACCGGGGGAGAGCGGCGGAGGCGGCGGCGGCGGCGGCGGCGGCGGCGGCCCAGCAACCGTGAGGAGAAACAAAAGCCTTCTAAATTAGTTTCCAAGCAGGCTAGGGGAAGAGAGAGCGCGAGCCCACGGGGGAGGCCTTTCTCCTTTAGAGTAACTACGGTAGCGGGGTTTTCCTTTTTGTCCATCCCCCCCTTCCCCCTCCCCCCCGGCGGAGAATCGAACTGAGAGAACTGAACAAACCGCCCCTGGGTCCCATGAGGGAAAAAAATCCCGGAGCCGCAGAGAGGGGAAGAGGCAGAAACCGCAGGACCTTCCAGGTCGCCCCCTTGCTCCCCGCACCCCCGGGCCGCCAGCTCGCCCTTGTCCAGTCTCGCTAATCCCTCCTGATCGCGATACCCCCCAGAGGGAGAAACGGGTGTTTCCAACCCCTTTCATGGGGGAAAGGAGGCCGAAGGGAGCCCAAGAACAGCAAACGCAGCAAGATCTGCACTCGGAGCCCCAGGAACAGCCCCAGAGGCCCACACTGCACCCTACAAAAGAACAGAAACAGGACCAGGAACAGCAGAAATCACCCTGCAATCATCTTTCCTTTAGTCAAGGCTGATTTCCTCTTTGGCAACCAGAAATTCACCTCCCGCCCCAGATAACCTAATATAATCTATCTATATATAAATATATAATATATAATGTTCTTAAATTATTCCTGATTTTTTTAACCAAGCTGCCGAGAAAAGAACGTATTCTCCCCGTAATCCTATTCTAATTTTTATGTGAATCTAAACTGCTGAGGAAGACCATATGTGACTGTTAAATTTTATATATATATATTTTTACTCCGCACAATGCTTATTCTTCTATATCCATAGATGCTTGAGAAGCTGTGTTTTTGTCATTCATGTACATTTTCCTTTGGAAAAAGAAAGCGCCTATTTTACTAACCAAAGACTTGATTTTTACCTTTTTCCTTTTTTATTCCCTCCTAAAAATAAGCCCAATTGGATTCATATCAATATTTTAAGAGATTTTTTTTTTTTTAGTTGTATTTCCTTTAAGAGAGACCAGAATTCCAAATCAGAGATACTTAGGGTCATAAGCTGTGATCTTTGAGTTAGCTATAAATAAGATACTTCAAGCAAACACACAAATTTGCGCTACAGGGGGGAAAAGACTTGAGACATTAGGTTGTCTTTTTTTATTGTGAGATTCTGATCCTAAAAATAATAAATGGGGGATTACGGGTTTGGAGTGCTAGTGCAAAGCAATACTGGGAATAAATCTGCTTTTCCAGTCCGATTCCATCCACATCTGCAGCCTCCACACCATCACCAAAATGCCACCCCCAACCCTGCTGCTTTTATAAATAATAACACAGCTGCCAATGGCAGCAGTGCTGGGTCAGCTTGGCTCTTTCCTGCTCCAGCTACCCATAACATTCAGGATGAGATCTTGGGGTCAGAAAAAGCAAAAAGTCAACAGCAGGAACAACAAGACCCTTTAGAAAAGCAACAACTCTCCCCGAGTCCAGGTCAAGAAGCTGGAATACTGCCTGAAACAGAAAAGGCAAAAGCTGAAGAAAATCCAGGGGACAATTCTTCAGAAAACAGCAATGGAAAAGAAAAAATACGCATTGAATCACCAGTGTTGACAGGGTTTGATTATCAAGAAGCCACGGGCCTCGGTACTTCCACCCAACCCTTGACATCTAGTGCATCGTCCCTTACTGGTTTTAGTAACTGGTCAGCAGCGATAGCACCTTCTTCCTCCACGATAATCAATGAAGATGCAAGTTTCTTTCACCAGGGAGGAGTCCCTGGCGCTTCAGCTAATAATGGTGCTCTCTTGTTTCAAAATTTCCCCCATCATGTCAGCCCTGGCTTTGGTGGTAGCTTCTCCCCTCAGATCGGGCCTCTGTCCCAGCACCATCCTCATCACCCCCATTTCCAGCACCATCACAGCCAGCATCAGCAGCAAAGGAGATCTCCTGCCAGTCCCCACCCCCCACCCTTCACACATAGAAATGCTGCTTTTAACCAGCTGCCTCATTTGGCGAATAATCTTAACAAACCTCCTTCTCCATGGAGCAGCTATCAGAGTCCCTCTCCAACCCCCTCTTCTTCCTGGAGCCCCGGAGGTGGTGGCTATGGTGGCTGGGGAGCGTCTCAAGGCCGAGATCACCGCAGAGGGCTGAATGGTGGAATAACACCCCTGAACTCCATCTCACCTTTGAAAAAGAATTTTGCAAGCAATCACATTCAGCTCCAGAAGTATGCTCGCCCTAGCTCAGCCTTTGCTCCCAAATCCTGGATGGAAGATAGCTTGAACAGGGCTGACAACATTTTTCCTTTTCCGGTAAGATGTTGTTCCATTAATAGAATAAGATGAATAAGGAAGCAGTGTGCTGGAATATCTGTGGAATGAAAGAATTGGAGTTGTCTGTGTTTGCATTAGAGATCTTAGAAATGAATCAGTTGCCAGTTTTTATGCCATTTTTTATTTTAGCAAATCAGTGTAATTGGAACAAAACAGTCATTTCTTGGGCCTTAATTTTTCCATTTATAATTACAGATATTGGATAGTTAGCGATGTCCTAATTAATTATAATACTTGTCTTGCTTAACAAGAGAATTTTCTTCACTTGCTTGAGGACGATTGGCAAAACAGTAATATGCAGCAAAAAAAAAAAGTGTTTTATTGTGAAAACTAATGAATGTTTTCTGCCTATCTGAAAGAACTAACTAAAAATGACCTTTTTGACATTGTAAGTAAGGATTCACTGAAACCAACCCTGAGTTCCAGTTTTCCTCTGGTTATATTTAGATGTAGACCTTGCAGTCTGAGCAGTCTGAACGATCAATTCAGCCATTCCTCTTAAACCTCTCTGCAAATTCCGACTTTCTTGTGTCAGTAAGGATGACTAGTTAGGGAGAAATGGTACAGATGGTTTCTTTGTCATGCTTAAATTTCTTTATTTCTTTTGCATTACTGGTTATAGAGCCTACCCTTCTAAGTGCTGAGCATTTCTTTTTGAATACCATGAAGGTGTTGATTTCAGAGGGCCTGTTTTTGGTTTTGCAGTTTTTTTTTTTTTTCGGAGGGGGGTTGTTTTGTTTTGTATGTGATGCCTTTCATGTACTTATTTATTTTCCAGTGTTAACACTAGGGGTGTAGATAATTAAATCATTCCTAAAATAGATCCAGGCAAAGATCACTTGTCTTTATTGCTACTAGTATATCCTTTTTCTGGTAGGAATCATATTATTTGATGTTTTTGAACTAATGAACAGCCAGTTTATCTTGCAGAAACAAGGTAATGGGGATTTCATGACTAGCTGAACATCACTTATTACACTCAATGTATATACTGTAGAGTATGGTCGTTTCTATGTCCTTAGAAAATTTATAGCAAGTAATAAGGTAAACTGAGCCTGTCCTTACATCAAGCTGAAAGGTAAGTTCTATCACTGACCCACTTATAGATAAGGAAAGGGAACATGAGATTAAAACAAAAAAGTATGTCATACACATGTTTTACAGCAAAAGCGTTATTTTAGATACAGTTCTGCAGGGACTAAAACATATTATAAAACAGATGTAGCATTTTTGTTTAAGGGAAGTGAGAGTTTGCTGGAGAGAGCCCTGTGTCAGTCCAAGGAATTAAATAAATATCTCTTCACTCCTTAAGGATGCAGGTGCAAAGCATCTTAAAACTATTTGGTCAAATTTAGTTTTGTTAAAAGACTCTTATTCTTGCCTGTCAAAAGTTGTTGGCATTTTGCTTTTAGAAAACATTATTTTTTTTTTGTTCAAGCTAAAAGTGCAATTGTCATGTAGTGACAGATAAACAGCTGTTCAAGATATTGACAATGGCTTTAAAAGTTGTTAGTAATATTCCATAGAACATAAATGTTAAAGCAATGTAATACACTTTTATTTCTTATTTGCTACTTCTAACGCTGACAATAAATTCAGGTGACCTCATGATCATTTCCTTATTCTGAGCTTAGTAACTTATGATAAAGATTTGTTTAGGGAAAATGAGAAGTTCAGGAAATGAAATATCTATATGTATGTGTCAGGTTTTCTCCCTGTGGGGCTGAGAGGATGTCTTGAACATGTGGAATCCTTTTTATCAGTTTCCAATAACAGATTAAGACTGATATTAAAGGATGTTGTTAGAAACTAACTCTTTGAGAGGGCTGGGCATGTCACTCAGTAATAGAGCACTTGTCAGGCCTGCAGAAGGGTTTGGGCTTGATCTTCAGCACTGAAAAAAAATATTACCTTCCTCTTGTGTTTTGTTTGTTTGTTTTGTCTATTATGCTGAGGGTAAAAGAGGGGTGGTGGGGAGGTAGTCAGCAAACGCAGTTAAAATACAAGAAAGGCGGGGCATGGTACTGCACACCTTAAATTCTAGCACTTGGAAGAAAGGTAGATCTCTGAATTCAAGGCTAGCCTGGTCTACATAGCAAGTTGTAGGCCAACCAGGGCTACATAGTGAGACCCCATCTCAAAAAAATATATATATTGTTTTTCAAATAATAAAAAAGTTAGAAAGTGAATTTTATTTTTGCTCCTTATCTTCATCATTTTTGGTAGTGGGTTTAGTATGAGGTTATAACATTCATATTCAATCAGAATAGTATGCATGGCAATTACATTAAAAAGAAATTACCTGAAATATAGCTAATATTGGACAATAGGTATTTAGTTTGAAATGAACCAGAATTTTTTTTGCATTCATTTACTTCAAGTCTGACCACATCCAGGTTTTTAAAATTAACAATGTTTAAATTTTTCCATATATATTCATGTTTTGTGAGTGTGCACATGTATACATGTAGTGTCAGAAGAGAACTCACGGGGCTAGCTTGTCCCTCCACCAAGTCAGTCCAGGGAACAAGCTCAGGGAGGAGCTTTTCCCAGTATGCCATCCTGCCTGATCTCGTCTCGTCCCTTTTTTTTTTTTTTTGTCCGTTTTCAACATTCAGTTTTGTCCACATTTATAAAGTCTGATTAGGCATTCTAGTAGCCTCCTAACTGATCCACCAGGAGTATATTTTAAGAAAAAAATAATTAAAAGTTGCCTCTGATTTTTTTTTTTACTTAGCCTAAAGCTTCAAGGTATGAATAACAAGGCATGACTTAAATCTTGTTTCAGACCCATTAACTTAATATGCATTTAATAAAATATAAGATGCATTTTATGTTCTAAGTGCTTTATATGTATTAATTTATTCAATAATTCTATGAGGTAGAAATTCTTATTCACATGCCAGATTTGGCTCTTGACCATTAGTTAAGTGGTGCCTCTTCCACAAAATCATAGTACAGATATAAGTTGAGGGTGAGAGGAACTCCTTCCAGAAGCATGTAAAGTGAAAGGAAAAAAGTTAACTACATGTAATAACCAAAAGTGGATTAAAAGCCAGAAATAGTTTCTGCTACCCTGGAGGCTGAGGCAGGTTGGAGAATATAAAAGTTATGGGCAGCCTAGGCAATATAACAAAGCTTTCCATTAAAAAACAAAAGTTGGCTCATAGAATTTTAAAAGTGAAAAATAATAGACCATATTTGTTTATCAACTCTAAATGCTAAACTTCATAAGGATACAGTCAATACTTAATTTTTTATTACATTTATTTATTGTATTTTATGTATGCAAACCAATGCCACAATACATGCATGGAAGTCAGAGGACAACTTGCAGAAATTATTTTTCTCTTTCCACCATGTGGGTTGTGGGGATTGAACTCAGGTCATCAAGGTTGGCAGCAAGTGCATTTACCCAACCGCATTGTCCCAAAATCCTTTCCTGTTTAATTTTTTGTAGTTACTATATGTGAGGAATGGGTTAGGTGCTCTCAGATGGTCTCTATTGCATCCTATAATAGGATTTCTCAGTGCCATGACTTTTAGTTGTATTGTCCTATCTTCAAAATAAACAAGGTCCATATTAATGTGAGTAGGTATGATTTGACCCTCATATTAATGAGAAAAAATCCTGTCTATCCTGCCAAACACATCCTGAAGCTCCAATTTCCAAACCAAATAATAGATTGGGATGCCTGCCAGCAATTATATTTGAATAGCACCTTTTTGGAGTGATGCCTAGATCTGTCCTTACAGGAAAAATAGAGCAGAATCCCTCAGTCTATATACTATTGTCTTAAGCTCCATTTATGTTTCTATCTACCTTAGCTAAAAACCTGGAAAGTGGCCACAAAGATTACCCTCAGTCTTGATTGAGGATAGAATTCAGGACTTTACTTAGGGCTCCATTTACTCTTAGACACAACATCACAGGTTTGTTAAGTTGTCTTAATTACACAAGTAATTCTTGTCACCATAATAACTTACCTGGTGTTGTCTACTTAGTAGTCTTAAAATTATAGCTCACACTGTGTGCTTATAAACAGAAAGCCACTACAGTCCTTCAGGTTGAAAAGCCTTGGTGAATTATTAAAAATCATCATAACAAGCAAACTCATTCCATTTTATTTTTTTCTTAACGTGATTTCAAGTTTCTTTTTTTGCATAGGAAATCTTTTGTTTGACTTAGAGAGAAACCAGTTTTATAATTGTGAACTATGTTTTGGATGGTTCTAGCTATGACAGAATCAAAATAGTGGAAAATGTGCTGGGAAAAGCCTATGAGGTACAATTTCTTCCTCTTTGTAGAAGAGCTTCTCATTAGGTCCATTATTTCCTGATGGAGCTGAAACTAACTGGCAAAGCCATTTTGGTAACCCTTTCCCTCACTTAAAAAAGAGATTTATTGCTTTTTATTTTCCGTGTCTAGGCAATTTGCCTGTATGTGTGCTTATGCACCTGCAGGCCTGGTGCCTGCAGTCCTGAAAAGGGCATTGAGTCCCCAGGAACTGAAGTTACAGATGGTTATGAGCAGCCATATAGGTGTTGGGATCTGAGCCCAGGTTCTCTGAAAGAGCAGCAAGAGCTCTTAACCACCAAGCCATCTCTCCAGCTACCATGGTAGAATTTTTAACTGTATTTTTTTTTTCAGGGAAACCATGAAATATGATTTAAAAAAAAAAAACTTGTTCTAAAATCTATTAGAAAAAGCTTACTTATTGTAAGCCTAGTGAATATGGTTATTGGTAAATAACATTAGGAAAGTGGTATTTAGTTCACCAGGGTAAGCTGCTAAGAGTTATCCTTGGTGGTGCTCCTGAGAAAGAAACAGTGAAAGTATTCTTAAAATTACTTAGGCTTCTGTTTGAATTTTATTGTTTATATTCATTTTTCTTTCAACTTTTCTGTCTTGGTAGAGTGAAAATAATCTTGAAAGCCCTGTGATGTCATGTTGTTTCCAACAATGTGTTATATCTAGGCTTTTGATTTCATCACAGATAAGATAATGTAAACAACATGCTTTGCTTTAAGGTCACAAGGCCACCATATAACTGTTCTCTTTTAACTTTGTGTGACAAATAGTCATTTTATTCCATTTGAATTCTTCAAAGGTGTGTTACAGAAATTAATAAGTTTCTGGCTTTCTATATTTAGGATAATATACATATTTTAAATTTTAGTTTTCATCACATTTTATATTATTGAAAAGAGATTGAGTTAAATTTTCAAGTTTCAGAAAATAACTGGTAGATAGAAGGAGAAGGTTGCATATATTATTTAAGTCAGTTTCTGAATGTGAAATATGAATAACTACTGAGAAAGACTATTATGTGAGGTTAAAATGTGGTTGGACTGAGACATACTTAAATTTGATTCTGAACCCGAACTGAATGGCCTGGTGTAAGTCTCTTAAATTTGGAAGCTGATACCTTATCAAGATAATAATGGTGAAAGATTATTGTAAGACACCTTAAATATGTGGCCATGCTGAAACTGAAAATGTGTCTCTCAAATGTTGAGTAAAATTGTGAAATGAAGGTAATTAGAAATGTAGTTAATGTTTCTCTGAACAATCTTAGTATTGTGTATCCTTTTTTTTTTTTTGCTTTATTTCTCAGAGTACACCTTTACAATCAGCTGTAGCTGCAACCTATGAAAGAGAAATCATTTAACAGAATTACAGATTTTCTCAGGAAAGCAAGTTTTAGAATGATATATATATTTAAACTTTCATTTAAGGTTTGTCTTTGGTGATAACATTTTGTTACAGACTGTAAATAAGTAATGTATACAGGTATACGAAGTAGCTTATTTAAGAATTTATTTACAGATTTCCAAATATTTTTGGAAATTTCTATTTTGGTAATGGTCGCATTTACATCTTACTTTTGTTATGCTTAAACCTGAATCTGTTAGTTTGCTTTAAAGTTTAATCAATTAGCTCCTGGATTAAAATAGAATTAAAACTATTAGGTTAATTTATGATTTGCTTATAATGTTAAAAAATGCATGCTGAATATTACTCAAACATTAGAAAATATTAGAAAGTCTATAAATATATTTTTGTGAGAGACCTATACCTATTTAACAACATAGTTATTCAATAAATGTATGCTAAAAATTAAAGTATAAAATAAAACTAAATTAAAATAACAAAGCATATATTATATATGTAACTATAATATTAAGAAGTCACATAATATCCAATCTAATTCTACAGTACTACTTCCAACGTTATAGTATATAAAGCAACACATAAAGTTTTTTCCTTTTTCTTATTTTAGACAGGGTCTCACCATATTGTCCAGGGTGACCTGGGACTTCCTATGTCAGCCCGTCTGACCTTGAACCTGTGATCTTTTACATCTACCTCCCAGTTTCTTAGATTACAAGCATTTACTACCATACCTGGTGCCTAAAACTTTTAATAAAACAACACAATGCAAACCTTTGGATAGCAAAATTCTGGTCCTGCTTCATGTCAAAGAAAACCTGATCAATATCAAGTATTTATCAGTATGTATCATTCAGTATTTTGAAAGATTTTGCATTAAGTTGTTTTATTAAAAGTTTTAGGCATCAGACATGAATGCCTATCTCATGTCTATGGGCCGAATTATCAAACTTTAAAGCCTTAAGCTATGTGAGGACTTCCCATATTGTACTGTACTAATGCTGGACAATTCGAATTTGCTGAGTATTTTTTTATATACCCTAGTCATTTTTATACACCTAATTTCCTAATTTTTCAGTATTATGTATTTCAAAGCCATACCTGTATTTAAAATGTCATGTAGCATTTTAAATAATAGTTCTTTCAGAGAGCCTAGAGGGATGTATCTAGTTATCATGTCATGGTGCTTGCTAGTAAAACATCTGTCTGCTGTCATTTTGTTGTCATGACCTCATCAACATTTGTATCCCTAACATAAACTTAAGTATGATAACAGATCTGGACTCTAAATATGACATTATTGCTTACTAGTCATATAACCCATGACAAGTGTACTACTTCCTGATTCTTCATTTTTTCATTTCTTTTCTCTGGCACCTTTGAAAATAAAATGAAATTACATCTAATATTTGTCTTCCAGAAGATTCTGTTATTCAAAGACAACAAGATTTTCAATAACAACATTAGTCAGGGCCAGCAAGTTGGTTCAGCAGGTGAGGGCACCTATGGCTAACCCTGATGATGTGAGCTCAATTCCTAAAATCCATGAGGTAGAAGGAAATAGCCAGTTCTTACAAATTGCCCTCTGATCGTCACACATGCATCCTACTAGATAGCATTTGTGCGAGCACACACGACACACTCAGATTAATTTTGAAAAATAGTAAGGGCTGGAGAGATGGATTATTGGTAAATAATCTGCTCTTCCAGAAGATGAGTTCTGTTCCCAACACCCATGTTGGGTGAGTAACAACTGCTTTTAACTCCAGCTCTGAGGAATGCAATGCCCACTTCTGGACTCTCTGGGTACCTGGACAAAACTACACATGCATGCACGTGAGTGCACACACAAAGACACACACATAATTTTTTTTTTTTTTTTTTTTTACTTAGTAATCCAGTTTTGTGAATAGCAGTTTCTTTAAATGTCAAAAACAGCTGGTGTGGTGCCTGAGTGAGTATATGCACCTGACACCAAACCCGATATCCTGTGTTTGATCCATAGAACCTGCATGGGAGAAGGAGAAAACTGAGTCCTTCAGTTTTATCTTCTCATCTCCATGAGAGGGTCCATGGTACTTGTGCACCTGTACGTGTGCACCTGCATGTTTCCCCTTATTAAATAAATGTCATTAAATGTGGAAACAATTTCTGACTGGTATGTGATAATTTTAAAAATAAAATTGCACATAAATAATAGCGGAACTCGGCTACATAATAGCCTTTATTTTACTGCACACAAATAAATAGTATCTAATTGGTGACTTTACCACTTTTGATAAGGTGTGTTTTTTAATATTTTATTATGGAAAATTTTAAACATTGATAAGACAAAATAGTGTCAGGAATCCTCTGTACATGTCACCTGGCTTCGGCAGTCACTGGCTCCTGGACAATCCTCTTTGATCTATACTCCAGAACTCTTTTCTGCCATACATCTTGAAGCAGTTCCTAGACATGGTAGAATTTTATTGTGAAGGTACGCACTTCTCAGAGGTCCAGAGTCCTTAAAAGATATAGAAAGAGAATCTTCCCAAGGTCTTTTAAAGATGCTAATGCTTCACGTTTCTGTCATCCTTGCTCAGCCTCATGTTAATCCCACATCCACTAGTGATCTCATCTCTTTCTGGGCCATCAAAAATAAGTAAATAAAATAAGCTCAACTAAAGTACCAAATCAGCTGCTGGTGACTATATATAGATATATATATAATGAGAGTATAATATTCTTAATCTTGGCCTTCTTCTAATTCTAGGCTTCTGTGGAATTGTGGGTATGATATCTGGAAAGAATTGAAAAGAACAGAACAGGGCTGTGCTTTGGGGATTGTTTTTCTGTTATGTTTTGAAAGGAAATCAGAGATTTGGGGTCTTTTGGAAACCTGTAGGGTACATCAAACCTTGTTCGTTCATCTGTCTCTTTCAGTAGAGGTATTTGGGCTGTAGGCTAGGAATCCGTGGCTATGGCAGGAGAGGGCCTTTTAATGAAGAGTATAATCTGGGAACTTCCTATTTTGCTCTTGAGTGTTGAGGAGTGTGTTTTGCCTAGGAGACTATACAGAGATGAATATGGGGTGGCCTTGTTAGAGGCAGAGCACTGGATGCTTGTCACCAAGGGTCACAAAAAAAGAGTTTATGTCAAGAGTTGCAAAAACTAAGTCTCAGCTTAGGTATAAAAATCGTACATTTTGGTTTATAGTCCCTTTGCTGTCTAGGCCCTGAGCTGGCCAGGCAGACATGGAGAAGAGAAACTCTCACAGCCATTTAGGATCCTCATGTGTCTTTATGACCAGATTTACTGTCTCAGGGCAGTTGTGTTTACTTTTCTTACAACAGTGGCCTCTTGT
The DNA here is from genome assembly GCF_030254825.1 of Meriones unguiculatus. NCBI lineage: Eukaryota > Metazoa > Chordata > Mammalia > Rodentia > Muridae > Meriones > Meriones unguiculatus. The sequence goes on from NC_083359.1 coordinate 38,197,264, forward strand.
AATGAATAGCTTGCTTGATAGAAGAACATCCCCTGTGATATTTTTGAATGGAGATATTTTTGGACTTATTATGATAACCTTATGTATGAAACTGGCAATATTATGACACAGAACAGTGGGATTATTCAGATATGCCAATAACCTGTTTTCAAAATGTGACTTTCACATACTTTTCTCATGTACCACAGAGAGAAGGCAAGCAAGGATGTATACTGAATGTGCCTTCTAGTTGCCAGCCGTTGTGCCTCACATAGCATGCCTCGTTTCTTTCTCACCAGTTTTCTGTTTGTGTGTGTACATGCATATGAGTGTGCAGGTGCGAATGCCCTTCTGCACAGATGCATAGGCCAGAGGAGGACTAGGTATTTTCAACACAGCATCACCATTTTCTCCCAAAAGCTGACTGCCTTACAGTGCTGAAGCTACAAGCACATGAAACTGTGCCTAGCTTTTATTTATTTATTTATTTATTTATTTATGGATTCTAGGTTGCTTTTCACTTTTTCCTTTTATTGAAAATAAATGTTCTCCTACAATATATCCTGATAGAGTTTTGCCTCCCTCTTCTTCCAGTTTCTTCTCCCCTCCCCCTCTGAATCCACTTCCCTTTTTGCCTTTTATTACAAAAGAACAGGTTTCTAAGAGATAAGATACAAACATGACAAAATAAAATACAATAAAATAGCCAGGTGCTGTGGCACATATCTGTAATCTCAGCACTCAGGAAGGCAGTAGCAGGCAGATTACTGTGAGTTTGAGGCCAGCCTGGTCTACAAAGTGAGCTCCAGGGCAGCCAAGGCTACAGAGAAACCCTGTCTCCAAAAACCAAACAACAATAATAATATAAAGGAAAAACCATCATATCAAAGTTGGACAAGGCAACCCAGTAGAAAGAAAGGAGTCCTAAGAGCAATGTGCCTTGTGTTTTGTGTGGATGCTTTGAACTCAGGTCCCTGTACCTGCAGAGGAAGCGCTCTTATCCCAGCGCCAGCTTCTTAGTCTCTTGTCACAACGTTACTGAGATACTTTGTGCGCAAAGTCAAGGTTCAGTGATGTTGCAGTCTCAAGATCACTTACTCAGTAAATATAGATTTCTTTCTTCCAAGCAAGGTTAGGATGACTAAATAAGGAGGAAGTAGGGAGTCTACTGAACTAATAAAGTCTAAATTACCAGTTTTGCTTTTTAATTAGAGTGACAATAAGTTTTTTAATCATGTTAAGGGTTTTATAATACTCAAAATACATAAATATATGTAGCATTTAGTGAAGGGAAAATAAAAGAAAATGTTCTCAAAGGCTTTCTGAAGAGATCTTCTGATATATCAGTTCATGTGGGACCCAAACAGAGTTATGAACTGATCAGAATGATTCAACTGTAGTTTAGAATTCTGTCAGGGAATATTTAGTAATCTAAGTAAGACTCTTTACCTTTATTAAAGGTGTTATGGTGAGAACATACCGATTTAAAAGAAAAGTGGTGAAGAAATATGAGGTGCTATTAAATGTATCTATCTTGCCCCTTCACATTCACATAATTACCCCTTTGATGTCAGTCTCTGACATTTAACCTGCATCCAGCCCATGCAGACACAACAAAGAATTTTATACCTTGTGCATGTCAATAATGAACCATCTCAGTTATCACATGACCTACTTAAATAGATTTTTTAAACTAAGACCTCTTAAGCTAGACTCCATCATTTACAGTATGACTTTAAGCTTCATGTTCCTAAAATGGGATAATAATAACTAGTGACTCTACCTGGTACTTGTAAGAAACAAATGCAGTTCAATGATATATAATTTGTGTGAGAAATGGAACTCAGAGCCAGGAGAAACAAGGCAGCCTCTTGCTTTATGGTGGCAGTAGATTTACAGTATGCTGTACCTGTGCTGTGGGAAACATGTAGTCCTAGCCAGGGAGATAAGCAACAGCCTGTGTGTCTGATGCAGCCTAAGAATGCTAAGAGACGCTAGGGAAAGAAGTTTCCTCTGTCCTGGGGCGTGAGGCTTTTTGGAAGCAGAGTACTGAAGGCTAACTGTACAGTCACTTCTTTGTGATTTGTGGACATAAATAGCATTTCATCCAAGAAGAATATTTATATTTTGGAAAATCTTGGATTAAAACTCCCATAGTTAGCTTTGATTAAATATGAGCTCTCCCAGAACTTTCAAGCTTCCTATTTGTTTTGGCAGCTGACACACTGGCATAGACTTTCCTTTTGAACCAAAATATTTTTCTTTCCCTTCTTCACCAGGGAAAATTTAATCCAAAAAGAGAAACTTCCACAGCCTGATATGGATTAGAGAAGGCTGAAAGCAATCACAGAAAGGGAAGGAAGAAAGCAGGGGATTGAATTTTGGCTTGGACTCTTTATAATCTAGCTACATTCAATTAATTATATTTTATATAATTAAATACCAGTCTGGTAGCACCCATACACAGGGATGCATATTTACATAAAGAGCCAATAAAGAGTGGTGGTGGTAGTGGTTATCTTGGATGTATTTAAATGAGAAATTTTAGTCTGAAGACAGAATCTCTGAGCGCAAAACAACGTCCAGTATGAGATGTATAATATAACGGTTTCTATTCTTATCTAGTGAATGTGGATATCCCTTTACATAAGAGTGAAACATGAGAAAAAATTTCCTTGAGGGTCTCTAATCCTAGGGAACTGATTTAGGTAATAATTTCCCTCTATAATTGATTTTCAAGAAAGTCCATAATATTTAACAAATGGTAGGTGCTGATATTTTACACAAAGATTCACACTTGCTTTATGATCATACTGTCATATTTAATTTTTTTTTTTTTCGAGACAAGGTTTTTCTATATAGCCTTAGCTGTCCTGGACTCACTTTGTAGACCAGGCTGGCTTCGAACTCACAGAGGTCTGCCTGCCTCTGCCTCCCCAAGTGCTGGAATTACAGGTATGCGCCACCACACCTGGATCTGTAACACTTCCTACACAGGTAAATAGTGTGGAGTAGGATATGCTCTACAGCTATTTTATGATAGGATTTGATTCTTAACTAAAGAGAAATTTAACGAAAAGGAATATCAAAATCTTAACTAAAGAGAAATGAGCATGAGTGTCACCTGTCTTTAAATGGAGATGTCTTAGGGCATTTGATCAACAGTTTTGAGAGGACACAAATTATCAGTAAATGTCTGAAGGCAGCAATTCTCTGTTGTTAGATGATAAAGAAGGATGTGCCCAAATAACAAATTAGAGAGGCCAAAGGTGATGGTGACAGTCTAAGTGCAAGATTGTATTTTGTTTGTGCCTAGTAGTGAACATTTGGTTTCTTCAAGAACAGTTCCCCATTTGTTGAAATTGAACTTGATTTGTATTTTCTGAAGGTATGTATTGTAGAGTTTGGAATTTTCCAATCTGGATAACAAAGACCCTCTCTCTATAAGGAAACTTCAAATGTTTCTTATAGCTTGCTTAAGATGGCCTGTATATAGTCAATTATAATAATAAGATACAAACCACATCACAGAATAGCTAATGAAACTAATCTGTTGAATGGCACTGTTTAATTTAGTAGTTTTAAATGTATAAGTCCCTGGCCTCATATGGAGACTTGTCAAAAGTGTGAATTCTTAGCCTATCCCAGACATGCTAAATCTGGGGTGACTCGGTAGTCTGTGATGCTGCTGCACCCGCAAGTATGAAAACATGGGTGGCTGGACATGGGGGCTTGCACCTTTAATCCTACTACTCAGGAGGGAGAGACAGGTAGATCTCTATGAGTGATAAGCCAGCCTGGTCTACACAGAGAGCTCTAGGTCTGCAGACTACATAGTGAGACACTGTCTCAAAAAATAAACAGCAGCAAAATTTTGACTTAGATCATCATGTGAATGCTAAAATTGGTGTGGCTTATAATTCTAGCTACTTAGTAGGCAGGAGGACTGTGAGTTCAAGACTCTTGAAGCCAACCAGTTACTTGAATGCAATTTGATGTTAAGCTTAACAAGTGAGGTCTAGCAGCACTCAAGTGCTTGAAATCCTGGCACTTGATAAGCTGAGGTAGGAGGATCAAGAGTTGGAGGCCATTGTCAGGCAAGACCACTTAGTAGGCAAAGGCACCTCTGCCAAGCCTGATCACCTAAATTAAAGGAGAGAACTGATTCCTTCAAGTTGTCCCTGATCTCAACACATGTATCATAGTACATGTTCACCCTTCCCTAACAAACAAAGCAAACAAATGAAAACGTAATTTAAAAAAAGAGAGCTGGAGGTCAGCCCAAGCTACACAAGGAGAACCTACCTTAAAAACAAAACACACTCAATAAAACCTGTAAGATTACAAAATAAAGTGAAGTCAGAACATTGCAATAAAGATGCTTGTGGAGCCTTGAAAATGATTGATGTTCTTTCATATTTGGGGGTTGTTATTAAGTTCATGGGTTTTAGAGCTAAAGGCCTGGGTTCAAATTCTGCTGCACAACATACCTGACATGGTTAAAGCCATTGTTTTACTTTATGCTTGTTTTCCTGATCTATGAAAGGAAATAATTGAATATACCCAATTACAGAAGGCTTTTGTGATAGATAAATGAGACTCTGTATTGAATATGTGAAGTTAGTTGCCAGCATTCTTCTTGTTAGACCTATTCCAGCTCCCTTGGTTTGAGTTGATAACCTGCAAATGTGTGTGGCACATTACGTGTGGCACATTTGTCTCATAGTTGTGATGAGTATTCCTTACCTGTCATCCCAGTGGGAGACAGGACCAGGGCATTGTGTTCTCATATGTATTTCAGATTTCTGTTTCATCTTTGTCACCCTTACACATTTTGGGCATTCTTTTGTTGAGTAATAGTTAGGTAATATTTAAGTGCTTACTGTTTCCCAGACATTTGCCATATGCATCCTTTAAACATCCCTCTCCTACTGTGTTCAAATAAATTTTAGTGGTCCTGTGATGATTACCTTGTCTAAAGTAGTGTTTCTGGCTTTGGAATGAAGCTTGAATCATAGCTGTGTTGCTGAAGTTAGCAGGAACTTGCCTATGCAGTAAATTGTATAAATTTTCCTTTGTATTAGTTTTTATTATTAAATGGCAATAACAGATCCTAACTTAGGAAGTCTCAGGCTTATAATCAAGACAATGCTGATATAGTACATCGACTGATTGTGGCTACTTATTTGGTGCTCAGTACAGAGAAGTTCAACTTTTCTCCCAAGGGAGACTGGTAGAGGTAGTAAGAAACAAATGTTTGTTGGTTGAGGGGAGGATGTTCTTTAATTTTTGCAAGATACTTAATCTTCTCCCCAACAAATTGTAGAGGTAATATTTTTCTTTTTCTGGTTTTTCAAGACAGGGTTTCTCTGTGTAATGTTGTCTGTCCTGGACCTGCTTTGTATACCAAGCTGGCCTGGAACTCACAGCGATCTACCTGCCTCTACTTCCCTGAGCCACCGTGCCTGGCTGGTAATTTTTTTTAAGCTTGTTGTTTTCTTAATATTTGCATAATGGGCTGTTTAGCCCTGTTAAAGAGGGCTGAGACTATAGTTCTGTGGTAAAACTTTCCTTTTTAACACACAGAAGGCCTCGGGTTCAATCTCTAGCACTAAGAAAGAAAAAAGTTTACTTTCTTACTTTCAGTGACCTCTACCTTCTGGAGACTAAAAGTGAACTTTGAGTAGTAATTGTCCTGGATTCTATTGCCAGCTCTGCAAATACAAACAAATGAAAAGCATTTCATTCTAGGAAAGAGACAGTAAACATCTACTGAAATGCCTTTCTTTTCTGGACCAGGAAAGCATTCTGGAGGACAGCAGTTCCCTGCAAAGTTGAAGCTTCCTAGTGTCTAGTACCCATTTCACTGATTTAGGCTGATATTCATGTTTTGGTCATTGGTGCAAGGAAATCAAGGAGAGCTGTCACTTGACTTTTTTTTATTTTACAGTTACTTTCTGTGAAATAGATTCTAGAAACAAAACAGCAATTATATGTGGTCCAACTTGTAGTCAAAAGAGACAAAAAGGAAAAAAATTGGAAATCAAGCCTTCCATGATAATCTCAACTCTTTGGTCTTTGAATACAAAATCTAACATTTTTCCTGTGTGCTAGCCTCACTATTGTATTTCTACCATTCTACCTATTGGCACAAGACCAGATTGTTAAAAAGTTAAATGTAAAAATAGAAAAGATCACCAAAAGAGCAAATTAAGAATGATAAACTTTGAATCCCCATTGATAAAAAGCTAACTTGACAAAATATGTGATTTTTGACCCATTGATTACCAGAGCATTCAGGAAACAAATGTTATATAAATGTAGCTTATATTGCTAGTATGTTTGGGATGTGGGCAAGAATACCTATTGCAGTGGGATTGAAAAGATGAGGGTGCTTGTGCCACTGAGCTCTTAGCCTTTGTACTTCAGTATCAATGATTTCGTGAGATTCTCTTCTCTTCTAAATTTATATAAAACCTAGAAATCTGTCTCAACATACTACACCTAAGTTTCAATACCAATTGATCTGCATTTATATATTGTATTTACTTATGAGCCTGTAATTAAATCACAATGAATTAAAAGAAAAAATAATCTTGCTATAAAAGGATTGAGGTAGATTTTAATCCAAAAATTACTGAAACTTATATTTTTCATTTGAGATTCTAGTTTGATACTTTTTCAGTTAAAGTCAGTGGTTATTAAACTTAGTAGACATCTATGTTCCAGGCAGTGTACTTGAGGCATAGGTAACCATGGAGTTGGTGGCTGTTTTTACTTAGTAAGTAAAGTTTTGAATAAGTTTACTAAGTTGTTTACTAGTGTCCCATTAACAAACAGAAGCTTTCTTGACTTACTAAAGTAGCTTTTATAAAGGAAGCCACACAAAACCACTGTGCTGCTACTCTTCATTTTGTGACTTAGCAAAATGCAAATTCTGGAAATTCACAAGACTACTACTGCGTTAGTTCCACAAAAAAGAATAATTGTTCCACAAAAAAGAGTAAATTGTTCTCGTGTCCCTATTATTTATTTTAGAAAATGAACAGCTGCAATGGGAAATATATAAACAAGAAAGTACAGAAATATTTCACATGCTTAAAAATCACTCAAAGGTATTCACCCACGTGTGGTTTTAGCATCACCTCCATCCAGTAGATGTGCTTAACAGACAGTGATATAGAAGGGTGGGCAGTGCTCCTTAACCCAGTTCATAGCATGGACACAAGAAAATGATATTTCAACAAGACATCACCACAGAGCTTCTTCCATCTCAGGCCCTTCTGGGCAGTCCGGTAGGGCAAAGTGGTAAGACTGACTTGGCTCACCTTCACCCATTTGAGGTCAGTGCTGTACTGGGACATCTGAGGTAGTAGTCATACTGGAAGCATTTGATGTGAAACAGATCCTGCCCTTGGGACATTGTCAGAGGATATAGCAGGTAAGTGCTTTATACTGGCTATGGCTTTGGAAGATGACCCAGGTACAGGCATACTTCATAGTCTTCTAGAAAGAAGAAAAATCCAGCTGCTATGGATTGAGGCAGTGTGACTTGGCGTTGACTTCCAAACCTTGCCTTATGCACTTGAAACCTTAAAAATAGAGCAGTCTCCCCTTTTACACATTCTGTACCTTAGAAAGTCTAATTCTGGCTGTATGTCCTACTTTTATGGGAGCTAACTGAGAAAAGGAAGCTGACAAGTAAAAAGTCAGGAGGAAAAGGTGGAAAAACAGTTCTGGAGTGGAGTGGCTTCTCTAGAGCAGAATCACATGTTAAAGTGCCCCACCCCAATTCTTATCCTTATTCTCACCACAAGCCCACCATTCCCTGGGGGCAATCACAAACCTGCACTCCCTTCTATTGAATTAGATCCAGATGTAACTGCACCTGGACCCCCTAAGCTGCAGAGTTATCAGAAAACCATTTGTTCAGTGAACATTGCTGAGTATCTAGATGGTGGGGCAGGGAAGTACAGTGTACAGTGTCACAGAAGAAGAGGGAGATATGCCAGGCTGATCAGAAAATAATCTTGAGTGGAAGATTTTCTCTGTTGGTCTAGAAGTTAGATATCAAAGTTGTTGTTTTTTGTTTTTTTGTTTTTTTTTAAGTGTGATCCCAGCAAACAAAAATAAAATTAAGAGCAAGGCAGAGCAGTCTGAGGCACTGGATTAAGAGATTTTGCTTGTTTGTTTGCTTGGTTTGGTTTTAAACAAGCTGAAAGTAACTAGGAGCTGTGTGGATTCTTAGCATTTATAAGGGCCTGAGTTTAGTACCAAGAACAAAACAACAACAGAAGCTAAGTGAAAAGTCATGTGAGTAACTGCAGAGAAGGGTACAGAGCCCTGCTTGTCTGGCTTCTGTGGAAGTCCTCCAAAGATTCTGACAGTGTCTTTGGGCTCAGATGTCTGTGTCATCACTTCCTCTTGGAGTTTAAAATGTTTCCATGTACTTTAACCTCTCAAGCTAAGCTTCTATTTTAGTTGTTACTAGATAATTCCCTTCATCTAAGGAATGCTAGAGCAGTTGGGCAGTTGTAAACTTTCCTTAATTGTCACTCACTCTGGAAGTAGACTTCACTAGCTGGGGCAGGCCCTAAACTCTTATCTTTAACTTTAATGGCAGCAAAATTAAGTTCAGCTTGGCAAGTATTAAGCACTGAGGCGGATTTTTTTTTTCTCCAGGTACCCACTCTGATCATTGTCCTCTGTCCTCCATCAGAAATAAGGCTAGGCTCTTTAAAGAGCAAGTGCCTTTTCATGGTAGAGCAAGTAAGAGGACAAGCTTCGTTCTTGAAGCAAGCTCTGTCCAAGTGAGGGAAACAGTGTCTCATGTCGGTATTCCATCATTCTAAGAGAGGGGAGATTCCATCAAAATTACTATTTTTTAATGTGTTCATGTATTTGTAGTATAGTATTTGTTCTGGTTCTGATAGGATTGAATGTCTGTGTCTGTGCGTGTCCATGTGTGTCTGTCTCCAGCTTTATTTTTGAGATAGAGCCTTTCACTGAATATGAGGCTCATTGATTTAGCTGGCTGGATCCGAGACTTATTGATTCAGTTGGCTACCCACTGAGCTTCATGGATCTGCCAGCTTGATAGCAAGGTACTAGAACAGTGGGAAAAGGTTTACCCTATTAATCTAGTCTAATCTTACATAGTGGAAAAGATTAGCTTTCTTTTACACTTAATACTGTTCTTAAGGTGAAGGCTTCTTTTCATGGTTTATGCTTTATTAATATAAGTGATACTTTTGTTGAATTCTTGTCAGAAATAAAATAATCAGACCCTAATGAGCTCTGTGTACTTTTATGCGTCTTGATGTTTTGAAAGTGCTAGAGTAAATAAGCTTTTTTGACATATGTTACTAAATGTAACTTATTTTCCTCTTGTGTAGGTAAATGCTGTTGGGAGGGGCTCATTGGAACTGAGTCTTACTAGTGCATACTAGTGCTTTGCTGCAGTGTTGTCGCAGATGCTATTTTAATAGTAGGCTGTGGCTGTTTGTATTCGCAGGACCGCCCCAGGACGTTTGACATGCACTCGTTGGAGAGCTCACTCATTGACATAATGAGAGCTGAGAATGATTCCATTAAAGGTAAGCGAAGAAACAGAACTATTCTAATCTAGTAAATAGTTAAAAGTATATTATCTGCTTATTCTGATGAGCAATATTATTATTATGAAATCATTGTGTCTAGTAAGTTATATCATTTCTATATCTAAACTTCATTTTATAAACTCATCACATTTGATGATGAGTGTCTGCAGTTGCCCATCATGATACCAATTAAAAGTACTGAACAAGTCCGCAGTGCCAAGAGTGGGAAGTTAGCTCAAAGACCATATACAGCACTTCTGTGTCTCAAACAAATCCTTCTCAAAACTCTAGAGATTCTAAAATGTGACAGGAACTACATACCAGGTAGAACTCACATGTTGGCGACTTTTGGCCTAGTTTTACCTGTTAAACAGTGGTCTACAATTTCTGATTAAAATGTTTTGTAGTTAATTTTTTTCTATATATGATTTTTTTACATACTATTTTTTTTTTAAGATTCTGTTCTCAAACCTGTTAGTGACTAGCTGTGTTACAGTCTTTAACAAGCTACCCAGTCTTATCGGACCTCTTTCTTCTCCTTTCTAAGAGACTCACAGACACTTGGAACCTTAAAAGTTAACTACAGATACATGGAATATGGATTTGTCATGTTCTCTTTCAATGGCTCAGATCATGCTATTATGTAGCCATCTTGATAATTGTAAGAGTAGGTGTTCTCAGGACTCCTTGTGAAAACTAATACACAAAAGGAAACTTTTTTCCTTGTAAGAATTTCAGTTTACTAGGAAGCAGGTTTTTTGTTTTAAAGAAATTTAGAATGTTTGGTATTAATACAGTTGCTCATTTATTTATTCAGTGTTTATGCGGCCGCCCGGTGCTGGACATAGAACTTTGCACTAAGGCAGCTGCAGTGCTGACTTAACCTACTCCATTTTCTGAGAGGTTATCATGTTCTATCATGTTCACTGATACAGTAAAACCTTTAAGGATAAACTTTTTTTTCTACAGTACTATTTGGGGTTTTTCTATTTTCTTGAATACGGTTGTATCCTACCTCCTGTACACACATATAGACACACACACACACTTCCCTCTAACTTCTTCCATGTCCCCCTTGAGGAATCTTTGGGTGTTCTGCAGCTACAAGAAATGATGTATGTATCCATCTATCTCGTAAGGTTGCTTGGAAATAAGGATATTTTGTAGTTGTTGAGGAATATTTTGAATATCCTTACAGAATGTTTTGTGGGATTCCAGATCAAGTTCCATATGTGAACAGAAATTATCTTTCAGAGTTTGCTATTTTTTGGTATGACTATAATTCAGTCTTTCCCACTTTTCCTTTGTCATAAAAATGAAGGGAGTCTCTAAGGCCCTTTTTAGCACCAGAAAAATTGTACTTTTCAGAGTAGCTCAAAAAGAAATACACATCCATTTTCTGGTTTTATACTCTATAAGCGATTACAAGTTTGGGGGCATGGAATAAAGGGCACATAGGGTTTCTCTTGTATTACGTTTTATAACTTGCTTATGAGTCTGTAATCATTATAAAAGTTCATTACAGGAAAAGTTTGTAAAGGCCTTTTTTTTAATTGCTTACTATAGTCGCACATCAGTGTCTGAGAATCTCTCTTGTACTAGATGCTGGGAGGAGTAGGTAGAGTTTGTTATCTTACATTTCTAGGAAACAAGCATAAAGGATTTTGCACACATTGTATAATTAACTGAAGGATTTCTTTGGCTTATCAGTTTTAGCCAGGATATCTAAGGTTAATTATTCATTTTTAGTTTGATAAGTTATTGTTGCATAAGCTTCACTTTTATTTTGTATCCCATATAAGATTTATTCTCACTAATATTTACTTATGTCTTCAGCTGATTCTGTATGGGCATTCAAAAGTTAAGTCTCAGGAAGAATTATGTGTAAGTGATCTAATCTGGAAGCATAAGGAGTTTATGGAGCTATGATTTATAAGAGGCAGAATGAAAGAACAGCTCTAGATTTGAACTGTCCTCACACCTGTGCTGATAATTGCGAGGTTTAAATGACAGCATGTGTCTGTCAAAGTCAACATGTTGCCTGGCTCTAGAAGATACTCAAGAATTAATGTGGATTTTACTGGAATCTACTAAGTCTTTCATTGTGCTCATCAATGAGGAAGCAGGTTCAGTTCAAGCTTCAGTCTTGAATGAACATCATATCTTTTTTCCATCAAAAAAGCAAGGAAGAATTCATAGATTGAAGGCATGGCCCTAAAACACCAGTTTATAGCTCTGCTTGGCTTTAGAAGGTCCTAAACACTGGGTCAGTGTAGTTTTTACTAGCAAAATGCAGGGCACTTCTTCATCTTCCACAAACTCTTCTCTGAGGTAGAGCTTTTCCTGCCGCTGTGGTGGACTCTGAGAGTGATTCTGCCCTAAGATTTTGTTTAAAGGTGATCATCATCACCTTTGAATGCCTTTGAGACAATCATTGTCTTCCAAATCAGGCACTAAATCCTGCCAACACATCTGCCTATCATCTACACAGTAAATCATCCTCCTTGTGCTCCTTCCTCAGAAACAGAACAGAGAATCACCATATATTCCGTGAGAGCTTCACACCTCTTAGAAAAATGCCGATTTTTGCTTGAAAATAGTGCTAAAGATTTAATCATACAAAGACAAATTTTGCATTTGAACTAATTTTATATTAAAATAATTCCATAAAACATGAATGACCTCATTTATTTTATCTCTTATCTGTAGTTCCTCATAGATATGTCTGTGTTTAAGTCATAAAGCCTCAAATTAATGTAGGAACTACAATGTGAGTCATTGTTGCAGCACATATTAAAGGAGAATAAAAAGTTATAAAGGAGAATTTGCATTTTTCATTTGGGAAAATATCTCCTTTGATGGGGGGGTTGATTTTTATTTTTTTAATTTTTTTGCCATCAACAAATAAGATACTTGAGATGTCTAGGGCCTTCAAAGATTGTTTTTAAATTTTCTCGTGAATGTGTTGTTGATTCCAAACTGGTTTCTTCAAAACTTTTAATAGAGTTCAAAAGGAGGACTTAGCCTTAATTTGATCATGGTATCAGAGTTTTGGTGGTTTTAAAATATTCTGTAAATACTGTTTTTCAAAGAGTTTTTAAGTCTCTCTTATTTGCTGCATGGCAGGGGCTGAGCTCTCTGGGGATAAAAAGGGTCCTCCCATTGCTTTATCTTTGTGTCATTGCTGAGGTCAGTTGGCAAGTCCTTATGTTATTTTTATCCTAGAAACTGTATTGCCTTCTCCATAACTAGTGACAGTGACAATCCACAGAAGCTTGTCCCCAGAAACCAATTTTGTTTTCTTTGCTCCACACCCAGACTCATATGCCAAGAGCCTGAGTCTTTGAGTTTTAATCTCTCCTCCTGGCACCTTGAGCATGGCTATAATACTGTTAGATTGTCAGGAACAAGCAATCCTCTCCTATTTAGATGTTCAGGTGATTATTTGTGGAATACTGATATTTACTTTTTTTCTTACCTGTGACATTGGTACTTATTTAGAAATGGAGTAGCAGATTGAAGCTGAACCTGAGTACAGCTGTTTTTATTCTGAAGCATAGGTTAGATACATGAAGTAGTCCTGAAATGTGTTCTCTTATGTATATATGGTAAGAAAGACCATTGACAATCATAGAGCTTTTCACCCTCAGCATGTGCAAGGAATAAAGGGAAGTAGAAATTAGTTTATGGAATGGAGTCAGATGCATTGGATAAAAACACAAAATTAGTACTTAAAATGTGTCAAACAATTCTGTTTCATGATAGTGTTTGAATATTTTAAATCTGACATATAAAAGCAATTTAATATCCAATGTGCTTCATTTCACTAGAAAGCAAATTAAACAGCAAGATTATTGAACAAATGCAGTCCATAAGACTTTGCAATACTGCAGTTGTTTTGCAGTTATTAACTAAATAATGAGTCAATATCATATTTTGCTTTGAATGTATTTGTATTGTTTTAGAATAATTAGAATAAATCTTGCTTTCAGTTTTTGAAAGGAATGGGACTCAACATAACTCATCAGCAGTGATTCCTGTGTGTATGTGTGAGGCATGTCAAATGCCAAATCTGCATGTAAGCAATAATGGTTGTTTGTGGTGCCTGTTGTTTACAAATCCTCCATGCCTAAGGAGCCCGGTAGATAGATAGATATGTGATGGCTCATATTATACTGCTAAGCGCATTTCTGCCTCACTTGTTTCATACGTTCATCTCATAAGGATTTTAACAACTGTGGACTTAACACAAGAATGTTGTGCATTTAATTCCTGATTGCCAACGGTGTTGTGACCTTTGACATTAAACACTTTTTATGTTTTTTCTCTTTCTTCATATATTAAATTTCAGGGTCCTTACCCTACTGTTTTCATCACTGTCCATTTTTCCCCCAAAAGCTTAAATGTGTGGGCAAGTGATGATTCCATCTGTGCCTCTTTTCTTTGTTGCTGAGCAAAAAAATAGAGCTGAAGTCCAGTGCACAACACTTGTTTCAATAATTTCATATAAGGTTTTTTGTCTTTATCAAAGAGTGGTGGTTAGGATAATTATGTAAATTCTTTATCTTTGTCATTGGGAGAAAGTTTAGTGCTACTTTTGGCTGGCAAACCATTCTTCTATACAACTCTCTTAATATCTTCTGTTCCAAATTGTAGTCACTTAGTTCTCTATTATAGAGAACAGTTGCTGTACACTGATATGCTGAGGCCTTAGATTTTATTTTATATGGATACTGATTTTGTAGTCTGAGAGAACTCTAGACTACCTGCTGAAAGCTGTTGAATGGGGACTACAGTTGGTCATTTATTGTTTTCATGTGTTATGAACCTTAAATAATTTGGCCATAAACAAAAATTTCAAAAATGAAAGGAGTTTCTGTGAAAATAGGCTATGGCTTTAACATTATAATATTTAGTTTCCAGTTAGAAGTGTGTGTGGGTGTGTGTATGGGTGTAGTATTTGCCGCTTTTCTATGTAAATATGTTGGTCTTTGTCTATATGAAGACAGATGACTGCATTCTAACTTCTACCAACCATTTAAAGGGTTAGACACTTTCCCTTAAGGGCACATTACAGACAAGATACAAACGACCATGAAGAGGAACCAAAAAGAACAGTGTAACACAACAAATTTATCTTAGATTCATAACTAAATTTTCCTTCTCAATTAAATTACTACTTATATTATCAAGTGACTTCTAGAAAGTTGAGGAAATCTTAAACATTACATGTACTTAGAATTCAGACTCAGCTGATGGGACCCAGCCTTTCTGAGAACACTAGTTTCTTCTTGTCCTCTTTGGATGATACCAAGTAACTCAAAGCAGCTGAGCAGGGGAGTGGTTGAGGTTTCCAAAGTAAAAAAAAAAGTCTTCTAAAAGTCTTCTGAGTAATGGAGTGAGAGACATAGCAAAGAGTATAATTTAAACTGGACTACAATTAACTTTGTATGTGGCTGCTTTGAAATGAAGGGTGTTTCTTCTCCTGCACTCTCCCTTTCCTAGCTGGGGACGTGGAACATGCTGAATAGCCTTCACTAGGGGTGGTAGTGCCTAAGGACAGAACCTCAACTGTGTGTGGAGGCAACAGCAGTTGTGAGGAGACAGTGGGTGGGTTTCCTTCAGGCACTGCTGGGGCAGGGCCTACTGAATTCTGAGCAATTGCTCGCTTTCAGGGTTTCCTCTGGTCAAGATTTATTGGATATCTTAAGCCCTGTGTCAGCAGAGGTAGACTGTGAACATGATGGTACACTCTTTCAAATTTAGGGGTTGCTGCTATTGTTTCTCTCTTTAAAAAAATAAAGAATAAGTAGGGGAGTAGAGACTAGGTAATTGCCTAGGAGAGAAGGAAATATGTTAAACATCAATTTGGTAGAATTGAATTGACATCATCCCTACTGTGCTTCTGAACTGAACCACATTTGCGTGGAGTACACACAACCTGTCACCCTCAGAGCCACTATGTCCTGCTAGCGTATATAAGGTGACAGTAATGATTCTCTCTCCTTTTCCTCATATATCTGTGATAGAACATTCGACACTTATTTTTATTCTAAAAATCACTTAAGTAATTGTCACAAAGCAGGAATTTATCTTATGTCATCCATGATGTGAGGTCATAATTGCTTAAGCAGTTCCCTATTTTCTTCAACATTGAGTACAGAGAATCCTATTTTGAATCTACAAAAATTGAGTGGTCACAATCACAGTCACAGTTACCTTAGAACATTGCTACAACTCTGATTTTACCTGGGTGGCCAGTGAAGGTAAAGAGGGCCAGAGAGCGGGGGAGTAATACTAAACCTTTTATGTTATCAGAAGGTTAATGTTCCTAAGCATTTTTAAAAAGTTATTTCTAGCATTCTTTCTAGCCTTGCTAAGGCTCCCATATCCTATGGCTGCTGTGACTTAATTTTGTGTGACATACATTGGAGCAGTGCAGGGGGGAGGGATTGATAAAGGTTTAAACCAAATTTGGTAAACACTTTTGAGATAAGCACCGGTAAGGTAACACATTGACAAATCATTTTTTTACTGTTTCACACTATCACCTTAATTAAGTATTGGATATAGCTTAAATAAGAATAGATTGTACCAGACAGATAGACAAAAATAGTAATATTCTCCATTTACAAATGAAAGCTGGGTGATATTTTAGTAAGCTTTCAGATACCAGCAGTTTGTCAGTGATAAATATTTTCACTGCGTAAAACAGAAAGGGATTCAGAATTATACAACTGCATGCTACTATCACTCCTATCCATATTAATATGTATGTTGTAAATGTTTTGATGATGTCACTTATTTATTTTTTCCTTCTCAAAAGTTTCTTGAAACTTTTATATAGAGGCATTCTTGCTAGTGAATTTCCTGACAGCTACTAAAACAATTCCATATGAAAGTACCTATTTAGTAAGTACTTTGTTGTTTCTAATGGTCCTTGGATGTTTCTTGATTGATTGTGTATAGTCCTGGTTTATGTTATTGGGGGATTTTGGTAAAGGGAACCAGGTTGCCTGTTTCATACCTGTCCTTAAAAAACCCAAGATTCCTTTTGTAGTCAACTTAGCTACAGTGAGGAAAGAACAGTCTAGAGTGTGAAGAAATTACTTCCTGGGAAAGGAGAAAGCCTCAGTGGGTAAGAGCTGTTGTCATGCAAGCCTAAGGACCTGAGCTCAGATCTGAACCCCTGTAAAAAGCCAGAAGTGGTCATGTGCCAACCTATTAACCCCTCTACTGTAGGGTGTGGAACAGGGATTGCTGGCACTTGTTGGCCTTCACTTTAGCCCAGTTTCAGCAAGAGACCTGTTCAGAGGAATAAGACAGGGGAATGATAGAACATGACATCTGATGTCCTCCTCCGGCTTTTGTGTAAGCGTACACCCGCATACACACTGCACAACATGCACACACTCTGCACTCACACACACACATGCAAGCGTGAGATTTAAAACATGTTTGTGATCTGCTTGCAATATTTACCTAAATATTGTGTGCAGTTAATTCTTTATCAGCTGTTTATGCCTGATTTATGTTTCTTTTTAATTTCATGGTGCCCATGTACTCAGTACCAAAACTTAGAAGGAAAACAAACAAAAACCAATGAATTGTTCCTGTTCAGCAGTACAGTTTAAATAAGCTTAACTAGTTTTAAACTAGTTACTACTCTAAAAAAAAAAAATACATTTGAATGGCAATGCTGCCTGTTGATCATCATTATTCTAATTGGCTGGTTCTGGATTCAGTTCCACACTCCTGTGCCCAGCTCTAAAAGCTGGCCTTTGTTTCATTCTGAGTTACCTGGAAAGCAGACCAATTGGACTCTAAAGGGAAGGTAGTTCTAAAATCTCTCTGGAGCCCTAGGGGCACATGCCTGTGCTATATATCAGAAAAGAGGAGTCCAATTAGAAGACCCCTTTTTAGTGCCTGAGAAACTAGCAATATGCAAAAATCTTTGTTCTGAAGAACAGTCAAGATTAATAGAAGTTATAAATAACGTGAAACAAATCTAACAATGTCTACTGGCTACATTCTGAATAATAAACTTCTGGCATGATTGGGTAAATACGACATGTTTAAGTCACCCGATCTCATAACAATAATCAGAAGCTGTTAGCCTAGTAGTTCTCACCGTTCCTAATGCTGCAACTCTTTAATATAGTTCCTTATGTTGTGGTGACTCCAGCCATCAAATTATTTCGTTGCTAGTTCATAACTATAATTTTGCTGCTGTTATGAATTATAATGTAAATATCTAATATGCAGGATATCTGAAATGCCCCCCCCCCCCCGGCTCATAACCCGTAGGTTGAAAGCTGCTGGTCTAGAGGCAAAACCTTCACATAACTGACTTAATCCTGACTAGTTTCTGATTATATTCTTTCTGAAAGCCCCTGTCAAATCTTTTTTTTTTCTCTCTCTCTCTTTCCAAGACAGGGTTTCTTTGTGTAGTCTTGGCTGTCCTGGACTCACTTTGTAGACCAGGCTGGCCTTAGACTCACAAGATCCACCTGCCTCTGACACCCTGATTTCTGGGATTACAGTTGTGCAAACCATACTTATGTTAGAAACTCAAATCTTCTAACATAATATGCAGAACTGCTGATGGTAATGTAAATATTGTTAAGTTCCACCCTTTCTTTTATAGTGAGAAAATTAAGATCTAGAGGAAAGTCATCAACACAAGGCCATATCACTAGTAATCAGAGAGCCAGATCTGAACACAATGCCACATGTGTTTTTTATTGCTTAATATTTCAGGAAGTCTATTATAGGTTAACACAGTGGTTCTCAACCTTTGGGTCACAACCATCGAAAAAACACATATTTCTGATGGTTTTAGGAACTGAGACACTGCTCAATAACAAAATTACAGTTATGAAGTAGCAACAGTGTTTTGGTGTGAATCACCACAGCATGAGGAACTATATTAAGGGGTTGCTGCATTGGGAAGATTGAGAACCAGTGCTCTAGAAGGAAAAATTGATTTGGGCTTTTGCTGCCAGAGGGTTAGAGTCCGTGGTGGCAGCAGTAACAGCTAAGAGCTCACATCTCCAACTACAAGCAGGAGGCAGAAAGCACATTAGGAATGACACAAGGCTATTAAATCCTGAATCCCAGTACCAGTGACACAGGTCCTCTAACAAAGCCACACCTTCCTCAGCCTCTGGTAGACATTCTCTTGCAAACCACCATATTTGCATATGCATGAGTGTTTTCCGGAAGTATGTGAATGCTGGTGTAATGCAATACTATTAAAATACTATTAAAGGCGTTGCTGAGTTCTTACTGTTACTTACTAAGGTTTCAGTTGTTTTGTTTGTATTTTCTGGCTAAGGTAAAGCTAGGAGTTTTTTGTCACCTTGCAATGAAGCTATTATGAAATATTTTCCTTGTAATAGGTCTTAATATTTATTAAGGATTATGAGATAGTTCTAGAGAACTTCTTTAATTGTATTGCTTTATGCTTCTGCTGTTAGGATGTTCTCTAGTTTCCAAAAGAACATAGTATGATAATGAAAGAATAAATAGAGGAACAGGTTAGGATAATGGAAAGGTAGAGATCAGTTACCTTGTACTGTCATCTCCAGCAAATAGCATTTTGGAGCTTCATGTCTATATTTGAAGCTGTATTTGTCTTTTGAGCCTGGACTAGGAGAATGGGGACAGCCTGGTCTGATGAGACATAACCATATTGGAGGTGTCTCCATTTGGCTCACCTCTGTCCCAGCTCCCAAAGATTGCACAGTTCATATTCTTTGAGGTCCCTTTTACTGTGTTTGAAGTAACCTGGTCACTGTGTGTGGACAGCGGTGTTGATGTGCACGTCCAAATGGAGGGGCACTCCTGGCATTATCTTTTTCATTTTCTGTTCTTTGGAGAATTGTCTCCAACCTAAATTCTTAGAAAAATGTTTTCTCTGAATTTTGTTATCTCTAGTTTATAATTGGAACAAGGTAAAGCCCAGAAAGGCAAAACAACTTCTGTACAGTTACTCAGCTTCCCAGTAAAAAAGGGAGAGAGTCAATGTAGGAAACATAGCCTTGTGCCTCAAATTCAGCGGCACGGACATATAAGGTGTAGCCTCAAAGAAGGAAGCAAACATCTGATGTAAACAGTGTGGCTTTGTGTGCTTCCATGGGGCAGGTATTAATATTTCTTAGCTTCAGTTTAAGAATTCAATTTAAAATTTGTATTTTGTCATGATTCATGATAATCTTCTATGGAAGGTGTGGTCCTCATACTGTCTGACTCCCTGTTACAGAACGGAAACTGGCATTCTACCCCAATTCTGATGCTTCAGGCTGTCCTGGGGCTTATGCAGCCTGTTTCCTAGGCAGCTTGTTCCCTTGGTAACTTAGACCCACAGCTTTCCCTTCCCACCCACTTATTGGTCTGGTTTTCTATTTTTCTTCTCATTAGTTTACCTCTTCCCCTCCTTTTTAACTAGCTATGGACAAAAAAAAAAAAAAAAAAAAACAACCTTTTTTTTTTTTTTTTTTTTAAACTTAAACTTTTGTCATTAATCACTGGTATCAAAACATCCTCTTAAGGCAAGTTACCCTGTTGCTGTGTCACTACAGCATCCAGAGTCAAGAAGGCTTCTGGCAAGGATAAAAATAGCCTTCCTGCTTGCTGGTTTGTTGTTAGCTTTCCTGGCATTGGAAATCTTTTGAATTCCTTAATTAGGTCAGCTCCTGGGTAGCTTCTCTGCAGACATTCCCTTCTGCCTAGAACTCTTAGTTGCTTTTAGACCTTGCAACTTTACAGCTGCCTTGAATTACAGACGGGTAGTCTTTCATTCTGTAGAAATGTACTCTGTTGGCCTTTAATTTATTTCAATGTCCTATCACAATTTAAATTTTGAATTTGAGGTTTTGGTACAAGAAGAAAGTGCCCCTTTTTTCATTAACTAAGGTGAGTTTTGAAGTTTCCCTTTTCTAAAATCCTTCTGCTACTGTTCTAGTTACAATAAAAGTTGGAGTTGGAATTTTGTCTTCTCTCTTTTCTCAGAAAAGAATTACATTCCTGTTTGTAACCAAAGATACCAAACTTCTAATTCTCTGAAGCCAAAAGATTCCCTGGATTTCTACTGTCTTCTCCAAAATTCCAGTTTAGTACTTATTAAACAGAAGAAATTTCCCGCTTCCTTTCTCATGCAGGTGGAAAATGGTTGCTTATCTTTGGCTATTGTTGGAGACGGGAAAGAAATTACTGTTAATTGCTTAACTGCTACTACACACTAGGGGCAGAGAGGGTCTTATCACTCTACAGAGGTTATTTTAGGACTAGCTCACAATGCCCATAAATGGAAATAAGGACCTCTGTGTCCTTTAATATTCAGCACTATGAAGTAAATTATAATATAAGACTGTGATTTCATTTTTTTCCTATGTTTTCTAAGGCAGAGATATCACCACTTGCTGGCTTTGTTTCATTCATTCATCTAGCAGCTGATTACTGAGTACTTTTCTGTGTCCAGATTCTAAGACTCAAAGTCCTTTTGTCTTTTCAAAGAGTTTGCTGCCATAGAGGAAGAAAGAACTTAGAAAGGAGTGTGGTGGTTAATTTTGATTGATAGTTTAACAAAACCAGAATCACTTGTGAAGGGAGGCCCAATGAGAAATTATCTAGTTTAACCTATGAGGGGTTGTTACTAGAGTTAACTGAAGTGCAAAGACCCATATCCTGAATGTGGGTGATACCATTTTAATGGGTTGAGCCCAGACTGAGTGAGTAGGAATGAGCTAGGTAGAGCTAGGAAGTATGCATGCTTTCATTTTCTGTATGCTCTTGACTGTGGATATACTTCAAGTTCCTGCTGCCTTGATTTTCCCACAGTAATGGATTCTAACCGAGAATTATGAGCAAAATAAAACCTTTCTTCCCTAAGTTGCTGTCTGGGATATTGTATCATAGCAACAGGAAATGAAACTAGCACAAACTGACACATATCAGTAACCTGGTATGAGAGCTGCTACCATACAGCATGAACCTGGGTGGCATGAAATTGGGATGACTTCCATAGGAAACAAGGCCAATATGGAACTGCTTATTAGAGCAGGGCAAGGGATGGTAGAGGGAATGGAGGCAGTACCTGAGTAGTGAGACATTAGGGCTCAGAGAGGGGGCCATTCCACAAAGGAAGTAACCAGAAGTAGAGGTTATGAGTTAGCAGATCTGAATGCCTGGTGGATCTAGTAAGTGTTGTGGATGGATAGGAAAGAACACAACTGTAAGGACTTTTTCTGGCTTTCACACTGATGGCCACATCCACTGTAACTCTGCATGTATATAATGGGTTTTTAATTGGTCTTTAGAAAAGAACAAGGATCTGCAGCTGGCATAAGTGCCAGTTCTTCCCTTTGTGAAGAAATGCTATGAACAGTTGGTGACAGGACAGATAGATCAGGAGACCAAATAAGGTTATGAACTTTAATTGATAAACACTCTTTTTTTATAAGGTACAAAGCCTAGTGAGTACATCACATTAGGTTATACTGACATTGGTTCAGCATTTCTGTAAATGCAAAGTTGGCATCATAATCAACTTTTATAATTGAGTTTATAATTGGCCTTTAACCCTTGCTATGTTTTGTCCAGGTATCCATAGCACCATCTTGATACAAGTATCAGGCAATGTTAATGAAAAACAAAAAGTATGTTAATGCCATGTGACAGTATAGCTTTGACTTAGATGTGAACTAAATAAAATTATCACTCTCAGAGTCTTTCATAAACAACAACTACAGTGTAAGTAAGTGTCCCTATACAAATAAATCTGCATATGTGTATATATGATGGAGGCTAGAAAATTTTACTGAGGGTCACTAAAAACTCCTCTCCTTTTCTTTTAGAGTATCTAGATTTGTATTTGAAGAAGATGCTTTTATTTTATCATTTCCTGACAAATCATCTGCAGCAATAATATCTAGGTTTTTCCTTGGAAAATAAGTTCTAATTATAAAAGTAACCTGTACATTTATTACTAATAAAATAGAACATTGCTCCTTGATGAGCTCACTTAGTCCTAAAAGAAGGTGCTAGTGCATACAGTATTTTAGAACCTCTTCTTTCTAACTCTTAAGTCCATTTTTTTGCCAAATAGTAGTTGTTTCCAAGTAATGATGGCCAGCATGGAACTGTGAAGCTGGCACACAGACCTTTTCTGGCTGTAGAATTTGGTAGTGTTGTTCCCCAGAGTCTCCCTGTATCAGTTGCCTTTATTTGGCTAGATTGAATCATGTCTACAAATACAGCCTCTGGCTTCTGTATGAGACATGCTAGGCTCTGGCTCCAAATGCTGTAGCTGCCTCCAGAGACACATTGCATTTCTGGTGATGGTGTCCCTTAGGAGGATGAATATACATCAAATAGTGGGGCGTTCTGTTTTATTTTGTTTTGAAATATCTACAACACAGTCATTAGCAAAAGCCATCAGGGATTGAATTTTAGCCATCAGATAGATTAATTATCCTAAAATCTAATGTCATTCTTTACCCTTCAAGAACTAAATTATAAAAGTACAAGAACATATTTATAGATAGATGAGTTATCAAAAAAACCAACAAAACCACAGGCACTGAATTATATTTATGTTCACTTATCTCAATTATTTTTATTTTATCCTTTATTCATTTGTGAAGTACTGATGTTCTAAGTTCATTAGAATGAATTCATTATTTTCTGGTACCCAAACAGGAAACTTAGATAGTTTTTTTTTTTTTTTTAAGTTTTAATTCCAAACGGCATTTATTATATAAAAAGAGATAAGAGAACTTAGCTGAAATGATTATGTTAGACTGGCTGTTGCTGTGGCTAGAAGTAAAATTTGGTGAGTTAATTTAAAAAGAGGCTTTCATTTTGGGAACAGTGTCTTAAAGAAAGAAAAAAATGACGCTGAAAATACTTGAAAAAGCTCCTTAGAAAGCTTGTATCCTTAACAAAACCAACACAGTGATATTTCTAACAGTTAACTAATAATTGCTATACCTAGAAGTAATCAAAATATCCTTTAGTAGTTCTAAATAAGCAATGTAGTATTATTTGATACTAAAAGAAATGAGCTGTCAAGCTCCAGGAAAGATGCAAGCGAACCATACATCCTCAGTAAGTGAAAGAAGCTATTCTGATATGGCATGATTCTATGATTTCAGCCATATGATATCCTAGAAAAGGGAAATCTGTAAAAGATCTAAGGCTTGGATAATAGGACAGAATGAATAGGTGGAACACAGAAAAATCTTAGGATAATGAAACTACTGTGATTCTGTATCAGTAGATGCATATGGATGCGTGTTATACTTTTGCCTGAACACTAAGAATGAAAACCTGTGGATATTTTGGTGTTAATGAAATGTTCATTTGGATTCATCACTTAAAACAAATGTACCACTCTGGTGCTTTTGCTGTGAATTTAGAAAAGAACACTTTAGGTAGATAGGTAGGTAGGTACTGAGACAGATAGATACTATATCCAGTCCTTCCCTGGGAACATGCAACGAGTCCCACTGTGGGTCTGTGGGAAGGGGTAGTCAGGACCTTAGCCACTGAAAGGGAAAATAATGATCAGTATTGAACAAAGAAGACAAAGCACAGAGGGAGAGTGGGGATAGCTTGTAGAAGATTGAGTTTCTGCATAGCATGGGTGCTTTGGGAGGATTTTCAGAAAGGGAGAGATAATTATTACCCATAATTATGAATGACTTTTTAGATTCGTTAGTTGTAGAAAGAATTTACAAAATTGGGAAACAATGTGAAACTTAAAAAGAAAAAAATCTCTTAATGCTACTGCTAATAGTTTAAAACTGGGGGAAGAATTCTTGATTGTTTCAGGAGGATATCACATGCATATTGTATGGGCCTCTTGATCAAAGCTGGTGCTTACCTGGTAGTAACCCTATCACAAGGCAAGTTAAAGCCATCGGTTCCCAGGATCATGCTGTGTCTTGAATATGGGTAGAACCACTTTATTTAGAAAGCTAAGGAGCAGACCAGGAACATCACTCACCTAAAAGTGGGCACACCACTGAGCACAGCCAAATTTTGCATCTGTGAAGTCAAAATATTTCTCTATCCTTAAAAAGTACCCAAAAGATGTATTTCTGGTAAGTTTGAACTTTGTTCAACTGGGCCAGACAGTGTGGTAATCTGTCATTTGGATTCCCATTGCTGTAGCCTTTCTTAGCCCAAAATAAGAGACATTATGGTTCACGTGGAACAGCTCTGGTTCCTACTACAGTGCTAGCACCAAAGAAGTTAGAGCATGTCCTCAGAGATAGATAGCTCTTCTCAGCCATTAGTCTTAATCAATTTAAGTGTTTTTGTTAATGTATTGCCTTCTTAGTTTATCTTTTTAAAATGTTTGATGATGAAAGTGGCTTTGATAGTTCCTGTTAACTCATTTGCTTAAAGGATTGCATAGCAAAAAAATCTAGACATACATTTCATTAAAGAAAATCAAGTGAGGACTCTTTCCACAGGTTTTAAACAGTTTATGTCATGTTCCTGTTTCATGCATCTCAGGCCTGAGTATGCTTTGGCGAGACTAGAATCCAAGCTGTAGGTAAAGCAGTTTCAGTAGATGCGTGCTTGACCTGTACATCAGCAGTAAGGAAATAAACCAGTACTTAGGCAGAAATTGAATTATCAAACTCAGGTTTTTTTTTCCCTATCTCCATTCCTATACTCACTTCCTAAATAGAAATAAGCCAAAATCTTAACTAGAGCAGTTAATTTAATCTTAGAAAGCCTCTTTATTTGATTTTAAATTTATTGCAAAGTTTATTTGGTTGTGGTTTGCTCATGTTGGACCCCAGCTTTGGGGATGTGGGTTAGTTACAGATTCTGGTAGATTCTTTTTGTTCCTGTGAGTTCCTTTCAAAGGCAAGATTCAAACATCGAAGCTTCCTTCTAAAGAGCTGTTTTATGTAGTGTTGTGTTAATGAGACCACATTAGCTCTGGTTCTCAGATTCTCCATGAACTGGGTGGAGTCTTGCTGGCATTGAGAGAAGGCTTGTGCCAGCCTGAAGGCTTGCCAGAGTCTCTGCTTTTCCACAGCCCATAGGCCTCACAGCTCTGTGAGGCTGTGACTGTTTCCTAAAGGAGCCTTTGGGCAGTTACTCCTGACTATAGTAGAGAATTAGCAAGCAGGTTTTCAGCAATTGCTGAGGGCCCTCCACCATTTTTCTGAAGGTGGGTAAAAATGGGTACATGGAGTATGGAGGCTTAAAAATGTTACCTCAATTATATTTACACAATATATATTCAGTGAGGATTTGTAGTCTACATAACTCACTTTACATGTAGAGGTGCTTCAAAAAAGAGAAATACAATCTCTTAAAGGCAGGGAAATCCCTTTGCCTTCCCTTAAACAATTTGAGTACTCTCTCAAGTTTGTTTTGTTTGTTTTTTGAAGTGGAAAGTAGCTTGAATAGTGATCTTTAGCTTAAAAATTTATGAACCATTTCCAACTTGGTAGTGCTCACTGCTCAGTGTCAGGGCTTTGAGCTCTTTCTAGCAGGTAAAAGTCAGACAAACTCTCGTCTTTACTTTCACTTTGCACCACCCAAACACCAAATTCAAACCTGCCAGTATGCCTTTGTTTTTTCCCAAGGAAACACCCACATAAGAAAATACTGTAATTGTATTAATTACATTCTCCAGAAAAAATAACAACCAACATAAATGAAAAAATATTTCATAGCTTGTAGGGCATTAGATTTCAAGATTGTTATTAAAGATTCATGTCAGAACACAGTGGTGAAAAGGAAAGTGGTGATTTAGAAATGAAAATGACTTAGCAGTTAGGGAGTTAGTATGTTATAAATAATTAAACATGAGGGAGACTTTATTACCTTCAGATTTCCCCTTTGGTACATCCATGCTTAATACATCCTCTGATTCACTATGTTCCTTAGAACAAACCCATGTCCCACAATATAGATTTGTAAATACTTTGCATATTAGAAGCCACCAACTCCGTTCTGTTATTGAATACGTTTAAACTATCTATGAAAAAAATTAGTAACGGCCTTCTTTTACCTTCAGGTCGTCTAAACTATTCATACCCAGGATCCGATAGTTCTCTGCTTATTAATGGTAAGTGATAATTGATTTACCCTAGTGAAGTGCACAAACCTGTAGTATTAGGTTGAGAAAATATAGTATTTGTGCTTCAACAAGTGCAGAAGTGGCACTAATTTTTTTCTGCAATTACATTTGTTGATTGCTCTTAATTACCTATTTTAATAATAATTCTTGCCCATCAAAATTGTGACAGAACCTTTTCTCTAAAAAATATTGAGAACTACTTGATTCGTTATTTTTAAATTAATGAAGGGAGTGAATGTGACTCCCATAATGACACAGACCACCTTCATCAAATACTAGCTAGCTTCTGTAGAGCAAATGTCAGGAAAAGAGAGGGTAACCAGAAACTTAGAACCAGAAAGAGGCAGCCCAAGATCAGTGCTTTACATTGCAAAGAGAAAGTCATTATTTACCACCAAGGAAAGCATGAAGAATGGAGATGTATTAACGTTTAAAGTTCCTTCCATAGAGTCTCCTTCCCTGACCCAGGCACTACTAATGTGCCCATAAACCCTCCTTTTGTATGTGCATGCCAGAGAAAGTTAAAGTTCACAGCGAAGGCAAAGGCATCTACTCAACAAAATTTTAAAAACTTTAAAGTAATATATATTTTTGATATTATAGTTTATAATAGGTGGAATGCAGAAGTCTTTTATTTGCTAGTGTGTGTGCACATGCGCGCATATGCACACATGTGTGCACACCTGTGTATTTTTAAGATTTGTTTTTTTATTTTATGTATATGTGTCTGTATGAGTATATGTCACATATGTGTGGGTTCCTGTGGAGGCCAGAAAAGGGCATTGGATTCCTTGGAACTGAAGTTACAGTTTATTGTGAGCTGCTATGTGGGTGCTCGGGAACTGAACTCAGGTCCTCTGAAATAACAAGAATCAGCCATAAGCACTGAGCAATCTCTCCAGTTCTGATTTTTATCGAACTTTCTGTTAATTTCACATCTCTTAATTCTTCTGTCCTCTAAGAATTAATCCTGCTATATTCTCATCATTCCTCAAGCAAGCAGAAACAACAGCAACAAAATCCATCTTATCTGTTTCACATGGCAAATGAGGAAAATGATTGTTATAACTAGGTCTCCATTTAGTTACTACATGAAAATGGTGTCATATGTGGAATATACATTGGTTAGCCACCCTGCAAAAGTCAACAAGAGAGTAGGTGAATGACAGATGCTGGGCCCACTGACTCTTCTGGAAGTATGTACTGTACTAAGACCTCACTCTTGATCATACTTGAATCTCTATATACTCACTACCAAAAATAAAATAATAATAGCAATAAATATCTATAAAATAATGTCACTATGCTAGTCTATAGAAAATTATCATAATATGCTCATAATATAGTGACACAAAAGTGGCTAACCTAAAACCCACCAACCTAGTGGAGATGGCATAAGGAGGACATCCCAAGCAACCTTTACTTTTTCCTAGAATCGAGTTCCAGGCTCAGGCCCAGGTACTGGAAATTAAATGAGCAGAGAGTTGCCATACGGCTGACTGATCCTGGCTAAGTGGTTGGCTTTTATCTGTGTTCATTTCCTCATGAAGTTGTTTAGTTGGATCAGTTGCCTCTGGCTCTCATCATTGTGAAGAGAGAAAAGCTCTCTAGTAGCTTTCCTCAAAGATCAACACATTCAAAATTTTTAAATTCTTTTGTTATGCCTTTATTTTTCTCTCCATTAATGTTTATTTTATATGAATAGTTTATTTTCAGTGACTCTTACTTGGCAAAGGAAAAATAATAAAGATGAACTTTTCCCTCAAGTATTTATGTTTTGAACTTTTATTGGTTCAGAGACTATAGAGGGAGGCCAGATGCTTCATTTTCACTGGTTTTTATAGAGAAATTTTATTATAAAAGTATACTGACTGGGGTTAATATCATCTCAAACAGAAAGATGTGAAAATGAAGGAAACTAAAAAGATATATTAAAAAAAAAAAAAAAAAAGAAGAAGAAGAAGAAGAAACTCTGGCTCCTTAGGCCAGACCTATGAATGTAAAGTCAAGATTGTCATGGCCTCAGGTGTAATATCCAGCTTCAGAGGGGCCAACAAACTAGGTTTTGTCAGATGTGACCTAGTGTTAGTTTTTAGTAGGAAACCAGTAGGATTAGATGCCAATTTATCCATTTGTAGTGAAGAATGAAACTTGTGCCGAAACTAAGAGACTCATTCATTCTCCAGCATTAAAGTCAAATAGTCTAGACGATTGTATAAGTGGGGCCAGGAGAGATGGCTCAGTGATTAAGAGCACATGCTGCCCTGGCAGAGGACCCAAGGACTTACTACTCCCATCTCCAGGGAGATCTAACACCTCTGGCATCCTCAGGCACCTGTACCCATGTGCAGAGACCAACACACATAATTAAATATAAGATAAAATAATTTAAAAAGATATTTAAATCTAAAGCTGTTAGGAAATGAGGACAGTGAGACCTTCAGCACCTTGATTTAGATGTGGGTGTTGGCTGTTCTTTTAGCCATGTTTATAAAACATTCTTGCAAATGGACCACTTCTATAATAAATTGATCTTAATGCACTGATTCTTAGTAGCTTTATTCTTCTGTTAGTTTAGATTTTTAGATGTATTTATTTTGGAAATATTTAAGTAAATGTGCTTACTGAAGACAAGCTCAGAATTACAGAAACCTTCCATCTTGTAGGTTTAAAGATTAAATATAACTAAATCATTACCACACCAACACAATAGATAAGCTAAAATATTTTTTTTTGCTAGAAATATGAACATTAAGATTTACAAAAAGGAGCAACAACAAAGATTATTAAGATGAGTCTATAGGAGTTGTCTGGGGTGCACAAGTTTTTTTCTTTGTTATTTGTTATTGAGATGAATAATGCAAACCACTGCTTTTAAATATAGCTCCCTCAACTTTTCACTGTTTTTAAAAATAGATAATAAAAGCCTGATATCATGTCACTTTATCACCAAGACTGGAAAGGCTGCAGAGGGCTGCTCTTCCTGATCATCATAGTTTATTCAGACTAAAAACCATGTCTATGAAGCACTGTGTTTCTATATCTTCCAGAGCTTTACCTCACTAGTGTCAGCAGTCAGAGCCTTTCCACCCTTTGTTGAGATTAAAAATAAGACTTACTTATACCTCCTACTGAACAGGTCAATATAAACATTTGAATTTTGACTGATTTTTATTATGTAACTTGTTTTGAAAATGTCAAGCAATCTCAGAACTGAGGAAATGGATGTAGATCCTAACTAAATAAAAAGAAAAGGTCCTGAATTTTTTTCCAAGTTATATCATTGCAATTTGCATACACAGTGATAAGGGGCTCAAATAGATCCCATAACTTCTTGTTTTGCTATGTTTTAGTCACCCATTTTCACACTAGCCAGAGTCCTTCATGGACTAGTGACTTTTCAAAGATGTGCCAGTGTAATCCAATCAATCATAATTAAAACTTCTGCAGCACTGTTGCAGAGCATCACACACCTTGCTTCTGTGTTAGTTATAGAAGGTTTGTTTTTTAATTTTTCCTGGGGCGAATTTTTGAGTTTAGATATATTTAAAAATCCAAACTTTCTAGCTACTTTTTGGATTTCATGTTAGTGATTAGTTTGCTGAGGGTCAGTAACAAGCACATAATAGTTTTTTCCTTCCATAATAGTTTTTTCCCACACTTATGGAGTAACTTTTGGGAGGCTATAGAGACTAAAATTCCAAGATCAAGGTATGCTCAGGAGTGATTTTTCTGAGACGTATCCTTGGTATACAGATGGCTTCTCCTTCAGCTGCCCTCTTTATACATCTGCATCCTGGTTTCTTCTTAGGACAGAGGTCATGTGGGATGAGGGTCCACTTAACTTTACCTCTTTAAAGACCATATTTCCAAAAGCTGTCATATTCTGAAGTCTTTAAAGGTAACACTTCAGCATATAAATTTAAGTGTGGGAAAAATTCAACCCATAAATAAGATCTTTTACTATTAAATTTTATGTAAGAAGCACGTATGTTTTATGGTTCTGAAACAAAAGCTTGAAACTTAGTTTCTCAGTTAAGCAAAAGTGCTAAATATGAGCCAGAGTTAACGCTCAGTTTTTTTCTGTGACTTAGTTAAGCACTAAGTTAGATGTTGACTGAAAGACTGATTGTATTCATCTTTATGTTTAAACTTCATTTTACCAAAGGAAACTAGCAGTCACTACCACTGCTAAAAAAGAGAAGTCTGTACTTTTGTTCTATCAGTTTTCCCTTTATTTTTATTTTCAATTCTCCATTGTCTATTATTTTAGCTCTTAGAATTAACTGTTTGAAAGATAAACTTTGGGCACAAGAAATATCCAGAACAACACCAGAATGTTAGGTTTTAGAACTCTTTTATGTAGTTCTTTTCATCTGCTGATGTCTATTCATTTAGAAGCATTAATTGTTTGCTTGTTTCAGAAAAGTGTTGAGACCTGTCTTTTAAAGGTTATCAAAGACACTGTGTCTTAGTGACATGTTTTTAGAATGAGAGAGGTTTGCCTGGAGTGTGAGTAGAAATCTATTAAAAAAGGAGGGTATAAAATGTAGACTATAGTCACATTCTTTGAATGCTACTGTACCAACAAACTAATGTGACATAGGAAATTTTAATTACCAGATATGTGTCCAAATTAATTTTGAAAGTGAATTTATTAAATTAGAGACTGATTATAAAATCATTTAAAACTATTACTTGCATCTTTGTTGGACTACATGTCTTGATCCCAGATGTAGGCACTGTGTCAGCTTTTGGGATCTATCGTCTTTTGTTCATAGATTAATAACTATAAGCTTCAGATCTTTGAATTTTATCTTTGTGTGTGTGTGTTTACTGGTACTCATATCCAGTAATATTTGCTGTATTAAAAAGGGTCACATAGGTTTTTTCTTTCTATAAATATATCCTGGTGTGGCTACTTTCAAATGAGGAAAAAGGAATGCTTATTAAGAAACAAATAATAACTCACCTGTATAATGAAATGTGTGCACAGAGAGAAAGAAACCAATTTTTCTGTACCTTTTTTTTTGCAATTCTAGCCCACAGACTGTTTTACTAGAGGGCATTTGACTATGAATATAAGGCTGATATAAAAACCATCTGGAAGCAGTCCTGTAGAGACATTTTAGAAACAAAGCACTTATCAATAAATGTAATAATAAGGATCCAGACGTTATAGACATTTATGGCCACAATTTTCAAGCATATTTTACTGTTCTTGACTCTTGTTAGTTCTGAACATTAAATCACTGAACACTCTGTAAGTTCAAAGTAAGCAATAAAAATAAAGGTAGAGAGATACAAATAGTATTCATTTTAACTTTAATGGAGACTAGGGAGACTTTTATTTAGCAATATAAACATGTATCTTTTAAAAATCATAACAGTATACCAATACGAGCATGTGTCTGAAAAATCGTAAGTTGACCACTTAGTAACTTTGGGAAAATAAAATTCTTACCACAGTGTACTTCAGCTGACTTAACCAGAACTTTCTTAAAACATGTATATCTTTGTGAATTTTCCTTATTGTCACTCCCTTAGTGTTTGCAAAATATGAAACTACAAGCTACATTTTTTTTATCATGGATTAGAAATCTATGTGATGTTTTCCCCAGGAAAGTCTGTGTTTCAAGTATTTTATCACAGTATGTGTTCCAAATATACCTTGGTATCAGTGGGAAAGGAGTCTAGTTTATCTATGTAGGATAAAAAGGCAGCATTTAGCTTTCAAGTAGTAACTACGTGGATCTGGTTATGTAGACCTGTTCATCAAAGTTTGTTTACTTTTCCACATATGTCATATCAAAATCTACATGCACACATGTACAAAATGTAAGTGGAAATAAAAAATGCATTCTCATTTTTAATTTCCAAACATTATTTTTCAGTACCAACTAGTTTACCAACTTTTTGTTTTACTTCTTAAGTTTTTATAGTTGTAAACATTGAGCACTTGCAACCTATTTTGCCTTAATATGGGAAAAGGTGTCTAATTAGTTTTCAAACATTAAGCCTGGAAGTTTATCATAAATGCCTGTACAGTAACCACTTAATTTTGTGGCACATAAATAAAAATTGAGAATTCACACATTAAAAAGTTTTACAGATACTTTAGTTATTTATCTGTAGCTCTTACTATTATTGAAGGTTTTGAGGTTTTGTTAATTTTTTTAAATGGAAGCTATGTGAGTTTTTATGTTGGCTTTGTATCTTTTAAAAGCCATTCTTTAAAATATCTGTTTTCTCAGAAATTGAAGCAGCATCAGTCTACTTTTAAAGATAGAACTCAGATTCCCAAGTCATTCTTTCACGAACTGCTTTGTCTTTGAAGTGGTTATCTAAACAGAATGTTCTCAAGCAGACTCCCACTTTTGTGATGTCACTTGTCTTTCTAACCTCTGCCTGGTAAGTTGGAAAGTAGCTCTTTACCTGCTAGCCTTGAAGTCACTGAAATGAACACTTACCAGGCTTTTCTTGAGGAAAGTGTTAGTGCTGTTTTAGTCCATTTGCTCAAGTAGTTCAGTGGAATCCAGTGCTATGTAGTAATGGAAATGTATTTTTGTTTTGCAAAATACTCACCTGGTAGTTTTGAGTTAAACTGATTTGTGTTGTGTCCAGAAGACTAAGAGTGAAAGTCCTAGAAGTTTTAAGAGTGATATCTAACTGTGAAGAGCCTATCACAGTGTCCTATTTAAAGCTAGTCCCCAGCCAAATCTCACTACATTCTCGGTCTGAACATGGCAGCACCCTTGCCTGTGCCATGGCAATCCTGATACTCCTTTAAGATCTTACCTGCATTTTATCCCTGCCACCCCCTTTACTTTAAGGTATTTTTCCTCTCCGTCCCTGTTGTACATACTATATAATCAGTAGAAATGTGTTCCCCAAGGACAGTCAAGATTGATGGTGGTGTTATATACTGTGTTTTCTCCTATACATACATACGTACACGCCTGTAATCAAGCTTAATTATAAATGCAGTATGTAAGAGATTAACAATGATAATGAAAGCTAATTTAAAATGCATTGTAATAAATGCGCTATAATAAAGTTATATGGATATAGTCTTTCTCAAAATATCTCAGAAGTGACTGACAGTCAGGTAGCACACACAGCATGAACACATTAGACAAAGAGATGATCTATACCAGGTTCCATAATGCTACTCAGAACTTATAAATTGTATTTCTGGAATTTTCCATTTGATATTTTCAAATTGAGACATACCATTGACAACTGAAACCATGGAAAATGAAAGGGTAAACAGATGTCAGTGTAGCTATAGGCATGGCTTAAAAATGCTATGTGACCCTGTGGTCTATATGATCACTGGTTCCTTGAGGTCAAAGCCTCAGGTTGTTTTATCCACTATGCTTAGCAAGACCACAGGGTCAGGAAATGTTGGGTCAAAGCCCTTGAATAGGGTAAACTTTCAGTGCCAGTTCATTTCAGAGAGAACTTTCCTCAGATCCTCTTGGTCTAAAGTTTATGCTGTTTCTTATGGATTCAATTAATTACCTTTTCTTTCTTTTTTTTATTTTTTTAACTACAACTGACTTGAATAAAACTGTCAAACCTTAAGTTTTGAACATTTGGGACTGGGTAGAAGCTTTTTTTTTTTTTTTTTTTTTTTCCTGTTGATGGTGGCTTATTTGCTTGTGGATATAAAACTGTTGCCTAATGACAATATATAAATTGCCTGAATTTTTTTATTTTTTAAGATTTTTCTTCTATTTGTTGTGGATAGAAAAATACTGTAAAAATGTGTGTTCTGTAATGGTGAAGTCATGAACCCAATATTGATATGTTTACTAAATCATTAAGCATGGAAATATGAGAAAAAATATAATTAACATAGTGGTAAATGGTGTAGATCATTTCACACACAGCCTTAGCTTCATAATGTCTTGGCCCTTGGATGATGACTTCAGCCAAAAGTTTTCTTTAAAACAAGTGAAGTTCAGTAAAGATTGGTGTCTTTGAAGTTCTTTTTTAAAAACTGCATGAAACTGACCACCACTGTCCAATTCTTTGGTTGTTCTTACATAGACCAGGAAATGAAGAATGTGGCCATCTTTCCATTTCAAAAACTCATAGATGAAATCACAGTGGATTCTTTGACAATGTTTGAAAGGTTGTTTTTTGTTTGTTTTTTTTGTTTTTTCTTCTCATTTGACATGCAGCAAGGACTTATGGGCGAAGGAGAGGTAACATCAATGTTTCTCACTTTTGAATGTATCAGTTCTATATGGAGAGGACTCGGGCTCACCCAGTTTATAATCTCTGTGGGGAAGGAGTGAAGGGAAGTAGCTGGGCTTGACGTATACAGAATTGTGTTGGAGTTGGAGCTGTAGACATTCTGACTGAAGAGACTTAAAGAGCTTTGACAAATTAACAAAATGGTGGGGCTTAGGTTTAAATTCTGTTAGATTTTTAGCTTACTTATAGCTAAATATTTGCCTTTTTAACTCCTTAGAAGAATTTAAGAAATTTTTTAAAGAATTGAATCCTTAAAAGCTAGACTTGTCTTAAAAAATATCTCAATTGGAGAGTCATTTATACTTAAGTAATTTTCATCAGCTTGCTTTACGAAGTAAACAGTATACATTTGTTTAGTTTAAAATACAGTGAACTAAGTAAAATAAGTATTCCTATAAATGCTTTAGAAATCAGGGGATTTTAGAGACTTACCTCCTAGATCTTTCCAACTGAACTTAATTTTCTTGTCTGTAATACTTTTGCTATTTTGTATGACCATTAAGTCACTTATATTTAAAATGTGAT
Source organism: Meriones unguiculatus (assembly GCF_030254825.1). Lineage (NCBI taxonomy): Eukaryota > Metazoa > Chordata > Mammalia > Rodentia > Muridae > Meriones > Meriones unguiculatus. The sequence continues at coordinate 38,232,745 of NC_083359.1, forward strand.
TTTTTTAAAAAGATCATTCAGAAAGTAATCTTTAATTGTAGAGCCATTTGGGGTCATAATTTACTAATAGCATATAGGACAAATTCGTGACAAAGACACTGTTATTGTCTATGCTCGGGAATGAGACTTACAACCGTGGCAACCAAACGGCATGTGAGCATCCCAATAAAGAAAGAGACTTGAGATTATTTCTAGAGTTACAGTTGACCATTCCTCAGAGAACAACTAGCAGTAAAAAGCAGCCTGAGAAGGGAGAAAGCTTGAGAGAATGCAGCTATCTGTACCTCTGTGCTTCGTTTATAATACAGACATTTTTATTTTCCTGCCAGGTAAGTATGGAAAGACTTACACACATTGGTTTTTCTAGTCTTTTCTACTTTCTTATGTATTCCAGATATTTGTAATTTCAGTTTTTAAGATAGTTTTTCAAAACAGATGACATCGTTGGTAAGCTGGTGATCACTCAGCTAATATATCTTTAGCATGCCTCCAGATCTTAAATGCTGTAAGACTAGAGCTGAATTGGGTACCAACATTAAGTGAGCCTTGATTATATCCTAATAGTTAAGGTAAACTAAAATGAGTGCTCACTTAAAATTCACTTGCTGATTTTAAGTACGTTCTTAGGAAAGTGTGCAGAGGCACACTCTTTTGCTCCATTAAAGAAATTTATGTGACCAGCATTTTATAGCCAAATTTAATATTCTGTGTCCTTGTGTAGGTTGCCATCGGGTACTTGCCAAGGCAGTGCAGTCTGCTGCCAACTGCTTTCAAAGGAGTACTCTCTTCCACTATGCTTCCATTTCACATGCTGAAGCATCTGCATTCCTGTGGGATGCTTGAGTAGCCTCTGTTTAACCATGTGTAGTCCCTCTGATTCAGTAGACTTAAAGGTGATAACAATTCAAGAGCATAAATGATCCTGTAGTGAGCAAATAAAAACAGCTATCTTAAGCAGCTCATGTTTTATCTGGTGTGTACTAATTAGTAGCAAGGAGCCTTTCCTATTAGCTTTCTGTTCTGCTCTCTGTTTCAGGTCAGTCTTCATTGTTTCCCATGGAAGATGGATTCCTGGATGATGGCCGAGGGGATCAACCTCTTCACAGTGGCCTGGGTTCACCTCACTGCTTCACTCATCAGAATGGGGAGAGAGTGGAACGGTATTCCCGCAAGGTGTTCGTGGGTGGATTGCCTCCTGACATCGATGAAGGTATATTCAGAAAGGACTGTGTGAAGCTGTGTGCCACTTGGTGGCCCATGGGGAAGTTATACCTAGGGTTTGTTGTTGTTATAGACCCTGTCATACCTGGCACTGCCTCTTCAGTCTTGCTTACCTTGTTCTCTTGTCCTGTCATCTATCATACCATAAGATTAGTTGCAGGAAGAGGAGCAAGATTGTGAATATGAGCTGAAGCAAGGATCAAATTCAAGGAAAAAGAAGGAAGATATCAGAGAAGATTTCCCAAGGACTCTATTATAGACAATATGGCTTTAACTGCTCTATTCTGTTTTGTTCAGTTTTATTGTTTTTTTTTCTTTCCTACCTCTCATTGTTTCAAGCTTTCAAATTTTAAATTAAGCATGAACTTTAAAAAATATATACTCTATACTTGTACAAGAAAGAGAATCTTAAAAGTGATTAAATTATATATAATATATATATATAAATTATATAATATATATATATATATTCATCCAGCAAACATTTAGGTGTTCTCTAAACAACTGCACTGTTCTTCAGATTATTTATAGAAGTAAATAAGAAGGTCCTTTTTTGCAGAATCTACATTCTTATGTGGGAAGGTACATAAAAAGTATGTAAACAGAAGAGAAAATGTCAGAATAGTGTTGGAAAGCAAACAGTGTTAATGGGGTCTAGCATGCAAGGAGTCTTCTTAGATTGGATAGCTAAGGAAACTCACTTTAAGGAAGTAAGATCTGAGCTAAGACTTGAGTCGGTAGCCAGCCATACAGGGACTTGAAGGGATCAGTTATCCAGTAATATTGAGATCATTTCTGGGTTTCAGCAACCGTAATAGAAATCACAGGGGCAACCTGCCCTGCAATCATACAGTCTTGGGTACCTTGTTTCTTTTATCTTGTTTTCCTGAGTGGGAAATGGAAGAAACTAATTCATATCGAGAGCATAGATTCGATTCTGTAAGAGTCTGTAAGATCTAATAATATTTAATCACTGTCACTTAGACTGAGATCAAGTTTATCAAGCTTCTAGAAGGTTATAACAAACACACTTGTTACATATCTTGATAAAACTGCTGAAATTTCATTTCCATTTACACTCATTCTCCATACCATTCTCAGAATGCAGAGTTTGAAAATGCAGAATTGTGCAGTAAAAATTACGGAATTTCCATGGAATGTGGGATAAGAGGCAGATCATTTGAAATTGAATAAGCTTTGTACCTGAAACAGGAACAAAACCAGAATTAGTACTTGGATATAACTTGAACAATCCAAGCAAGTTAGGTAGTCCAGTGTGCTATGGCAGTGCCCCTAAAGCAACAAAGTTAAATGCTGCTTGTGGTCATGGAAATATGGTAAATAGATAATGAACCACTGAACACCTGAGAGGGTGCCAATAGCCAGCCCTCAAAGCTGGTTCCTCCTCTCTGGCAAGAGAGCCTTACATGTTGCATTTGGACTTGATTTTCTTAAGCTGGACCTGAGAGGGTTCCAGCTTTGCATTACACAAGCAAAAGCTTTCTCTTTCCTACTGAGGATTATAGTTAGTTCTCCTCTCACCATCTAACTCACCTTGCTCAGGAAAAGTCACTTACGAACCAGACAACATCCAAGTTAGTCTAACAGCATTTTCCTGTGAGTCAGTCTCATTTGAACCAAATTGTACAGCCAAAACGGGTATAGCAGAATAGACTGCACTATTTCACAGCTGTAGGGAGATTAAAACAAGGGAAGGAACAAGACTAGGGAAAAAACATGAAAAATTGGAGTTGCATTTGAAATAGCAATATGTTTGTTGGCTTTTAAAATATATAGGTATAAAAACATTTATAAACATATATATATATATATATAATTCATTTATTTCCCAGCTTTATCTACTGAATACCCTCTAGCTATGAGCATATGGGATTTTCTCTTTGCTGCTAACAGGAACCAAGACTTCATTTTTAAAAAGCATTCCATATGTTGACGTGATTGTAGAGGTGAGACAGGAAAACAAGATTTGGAATACCTTCCAAAACCATAAAGTATGGAAGTGCAAATAACAGGGAAAGTTCAGAGGTCTTGGGAGCTCTCACTGGACCATTCATGGAAGAGGGGGGGAGGCAGAGATGTGGATAGAGAGAAAAAAGAGAGATATCAAGCATTAATATCAAGAATCAAAATAATTAAAGAGAGAACTGTTTTAACCTGTTGAATAAAGTAGGTTGTGTGGATATAATAAACAACTAGAAGAAAAAAACAGAGCTCTTTCATACTATATCATACTGATGGGGAAATGTAGAAGGAACAGTGGAAACATCATCAACATTTAGCAGCCATTATGGTGGTTACATATCTATCATTGGGTACCTTCTAGTAGGTGGCATGACTAATACAACAGGATGCTGGTAGTAGGTAACACGGTATTCCTTACAAAGTGCAAAATGAATACAGAAAGGAAAATGGTTTCTTCATAGAGAAACCAGGCAGAAGCCAAGTGACCCAGATCACTGTGAGGTGGCACAACACCACTTGGTAATATTTGTGTTTGGGATATATAGCATGAAACTGGTCATAAGGAAGCCGAATAAATATCCAAATGAGGGCACTTCTAGATGGAAATACTATAAAGCAGGCTGCTTATAAACACCAGGAACTTTTCGTAGTTCTGGAGGTTGGGAAGATCAGTGTCAAAGCATTGGGAGGTTCCTTGCCTGGTCAAAGTTTTGATACTAGTCATTACTGTAATCTTATGATAGAAGTGGCAAAGGAGCTCCCTGGGACCTCTTTTATGAGTAAATGTGCTAACTACTGTTGATGGGGCTTCTGCTCCTCTAACCTAGGCTTCTCTAAATTCTCCCAACTAGGGATTTGATTTCAGCATGAAGATTGGGGAGCTGGAGTGCACAGACACTAAGTCTATAGCAGCATGCTGTAGAACAGTGGTTCTCAACCTTCCTAATGCTGCTAGGAAGCTTAACACCCCTTGATACAGTTCCTCGTGTTGTGGTGACCTCCAATCATAAAATTATTTTCATTGCTACTTCATAACTGTAATTTTGCTACTGTTATAAACCATAGTGTAAATATCAGCCATCTGATATGCAAATGGTCTTAAGTGACACCTGTGAAAGGGTCCTTTGACCCTCACCCATAGGTTGAGAACCACTGTTATATAGAGTGAATGTGAAAAACTGAGAAGGGCTAGTGCTAAAGGGATATGACAGTTAATGCAACATGTGCTCTAGATGAGACTCTCGATCAAGTGAAGGTTCAGCACTGGAGAATAATTGTATTAGTATTTCTTTCCTGATACATATAGAGTTATAAAAGGAAGCAACCTTGCTTTGAGCTGATACCAACCATAGAATTTGGGAATTATAAAGCATAATGTCAATAAAAGATGATGGATGGGTAAATTGCTTCATATATGTATCTAAATAGAGGGTAAAGAGGAAAAGGAAGAAGTTGAAGGCAGATATGACAAGTCCTGAGTATGATGAGTACATGGTAAAGTATATAATACAAGAGCTGTTTGTAACATTATTGGAGATAGATTTTTATTAAAGGGGAGAACAAGAAAATCAGGTGATGAGGAAAAATGGGATGCAGGTAATAGAAATGTGAATCGTGAAAGAAGATAGAAAGTTAATTGTTTTCAAGTTTTATCTCTGTCAGGTTGTTTTTTCCTTTTTTGTGTGTGTGTCCTGGATAAGTATATAAAAATGTAATTGTAATGAAAATTTGAAACCGTAAGTGAAACTCCACAGCTTCAGAATGTGTACTCCAACTGCTTAGGCTTTCACTGAGACGTGTAGACTTTGGGGCTTTGAGTGGCCACATTATTCTATCTGTGGGACAGTTTTATTTGTGACCTCATTACAGTAAAGTGATTTTATATTACAAAAACTTCTAAAGCTGATACATTTAAATCTACTATTTTGTTGTTTTTCATTAGATGAGATCACAGCGAGTTTCCGACGCTTTGGACCTTTGATTGTGGATTGGCCTCATAAAGCAGAAAGCAAATCTTATTTTCCACCAAAAGGTAGTTCTTGAGATTTCAATATTGAAGTACATTTTATTCTTAGATTGTCTAATATTGAGCATTTTCATATATGCTTACTTTCAGTGCAAAAGTTTTATTGTTGAATTTATATTTTCCTACATGTGTTTTTAAATTTTCTACCTACTATACTTTTAATTCAATTTTCATTACACATTACAAGATGTTTCCAGATACTTCCAAAGTGGAGCTGGTGATCAGGCTCAGTACTTGTATCATACCTGACAGAGTTCTGCCCTTCTGGACCCATGTGGTGAATCAGGAGAACCAGCTCCTGCAAGTTGACCTTTGACTTTCATGCAGGAGACACACACATGCACAGAGAGAGAGAGAGTTTAAAAAGATGCTACCAAAATGAGCTATTGTAGTGTTCAGAATTTTAGTAGGAATCTTGTTTTAATTTTTCATATTTTCTATTTTTTCCTTCCTTAATTTTAGTTTAAGCTTTTTATCCTATGCATGATAAAGAAAGCAAATTATTTAAGTCTTTACTTTCTGTTTCTTTCTTTCCAGGCTATGCATTCCTGCTGTTTCAAGATGAAAGTTCTGTCCAGGCTCTCATTGATGCATGTATTGAAGAAGATGGAAAACTCTACCTGTGTGTATCAAGTCCAACCATCAAGGATAAACCAGTAAGTGTAGTTTAGTGTGTTTTTCAAAATACAGTTTAAAATTTTTATATAAACTACAACTATTCATTTTTAAAACTGGATATCTGTTTCATATATTTTTATCATTGTGTTTTCTATGTCAGCAGTTATTTCATATACAGAATTTTATTTCTGAAAAATCCTGTAACTCAGTTCCAAATTCCATTGTACTTTCCCTTGAAAGGTCGCACTCTGCAATAACTAACATCCTCCACCAATTCCGTTCTAAAAGTACTTTTATGGATATATATTATTGTTTATTACATACCCATTTCCAGAAACCATTGCATTAAACAAAATAAACTTGGTGGAGTAGGGAAAAAAAAGATTACCTTTTGTTTATGCTGCCATTCACCTGCTTTGTGTAAAAACATCTTATGGTTTCTACTTAAATTTATATGTTTGAAAACAGAATATAACTATATGTATTTTTTGCTAATTTTAGACATGGATACAATATTTAGATCACCTACCATCTTCCTCCAGCTTTTAGAAAACACCCCTCCACAATATTCTTCTCACAACTACATCATCCTCTTCATTCTTCTCTTCATCCTCCTCCTTCTAATAACTTAGTCTAATTAGTATTGTCCGTGTGTGTGTGTGTGTGTGTGTGTGTGTGTGTGTGTGTGTGTTAGAGCCATCCTCTAGAGCATGGTCAACTAACTGAGGGCCATACTACTGTCTCTCCCTTAGTAGACAACAGCCAAAAGCATTAGAGATGGGGTCCTATGAGGTTCTCCCCTACCCGTGTTGGAATTGTGACTAGCTTGATCTTGTGTGCACAACCATAGCTGCCATGAGTTGGTATAGACACTATTTTTTAGCATCTTCCCCAACCTCAGCTCTTACAGGCTTCCATTCCCTCTTCCTCAGTATTCTTAAGCATTTGAACGAGGGAGTGTGAGATTGGTGGCCCATTTAAGTGAGTACTTTACATTCACATATTCACTGCACTTTGACCAATTGCGAGTCTCTGTATTAAACACCATCTTCTGCATAAAGAAGCTTCTCTGGTGAGCAATATGATATGCTTAATCTGTAAGTATGAAGATAAATATTTAGAAGGCAGTTTGATACTATGTTCCTTTAGTAAAATAGTAGTAGGTTCTCCTCTAGAGCCAGTGACCTATCCAGCCACAGTTTCTTGGCCCAGTTAATGGTATTAGGCATGAATTCTGTCTTCTGAAGTGGACTATGAGTCCAATAGAAAGCTGTTGGTCACTCCCATAACATTTATGCCACTATTACACCAATGAGCAAATCTGCCAGACAGGTTGTTATTGTAGCTCACAGGTTCACAGCTGGTTAAGACTGTTGATGACTTTTCTTCCCCAGCAGCCTACAAAGCACCTTCTAGTCTGTAAGTGGGAAGGTTTAAATGGAGAAGAGGATGAGGGGGGTAGGCCAGAGGAGATGAGTGGCAATGGGGCTAACATTGGGAGTATTTGAAAACATTTAATTTGTAAACCTAGCATATGTATGTGTGTACTTATATATATGTGTATATGATATACACATAGAGAGAGAGACAGACAGACAGACAGTGGTAAGGAGGGAATTAGAAGCCATAGGTTATGGCAAAAAGCCCAATGCCAGGTGTGGGATACCCCTTCCAGTTGAGTTGTTGGTTGGGGGTCCCAGAGACCCCAATACAGGCTTTTGCCATTGCTCTTGGCTACCCACGAAAACTTGATGGTAAGACCTTATTGCTAAAGACATCATACACTCACAGTACAGCAAACTGGCACACATAGGATATACAAGCCTGCACTGCCAGGCCTGCCTTAGGTACATTATTCTTGATTAGGCTAATAGGCTCTAAAGTATTTATCAACATAATACTGCTCAGTGGTTAAGAGCACTTGCTGCCCTTGCAAAGGGCCTGGCTTCAGGTTCCAGCACCAAAATAAATAAAAATAAATATTTTTTAAAAATTTGCAAGTATTAGCAATTTTTACTTTAAAATAGCTTTTGGAATAATGTAACAGATTCATTGGTATCAACAGTAAGCTTATATTTCCTGGAAATATGCTGAGTCCTATTTTATTTAAATTTAAATTGACATAGATCCTATAAGGCTGGGTAAAATATAGGTTCCTAGTAAACTGAAAAACAGATAATTAGTTTGTAGGTAATTAAGGATGTATGGATGTGTGAAGGGATTGGGCTTATAGTAAGTAAACAATTCATGGAATGTTTTACTCTGAAACGAAGAGATGGGTTTTTTTTTTAAGCCTTTTATTTTTATAGCTTGATTGATTTATAATGAACTGGAATGTTGTAAAATACTTTGCAATAATTTTGAACCTTTTTTGATGTGAGCATTTTGCTTTACACACTGTGTAGGTGCAGATTCGACCCTGGAATCTCAGTGACAGTGACTTTGTGATGGACGGTTCACAGCCTCTTGATCCACGGAAAACAATATTTGTTGGTGGTGTTCCTCGACCATTACGAGCTGGTATAAACAGATAAAAATCCCTGTATCATTAGTATATGAAATGTAAAGATCTTCAGCTAAAATACTCCATGAGCTTTGAGTTGTGTGTGTGAGAGAGAGAAGGAGAGAGAGTTCTAGAATCCAAGTGTTTGGGTTAGAATTAATGTATTCTGTTTCTTACTAATAGTTGAGCAAACCTGGACAAATTATGTAAATTTCCCAATTCTCAGTTCTCTCAGCTGTTAAATGGAATCAAAAGTACATTACTTTATAGAGCTGAGGATTAAATGAAATAACTGATTCAGAGTGCTTAGATGTAGTACTAAAATGCTCCTTATTGTTACTGTCATGTATCTTGAAATCCAAAGCCCTTTGTTGAGATGTACAGTTTTTCTTTCCCATGTCCTCAATTTCTCAGCAGCTGTTTACTGAGTGCTTAAACACAACTGCAATCCAACATGTTTTTAGAATATTAACTACAAAGAAATTATATCCCCAACTTACTTAAATAACTTGAGGTTTAAGAGTATAAGTGAGATTAAAATAAAATTTTTTGTTTTTAACATTTCATGGAGAAGATACATTCACTATTTCAAGTTTTTAAAATAGAGTATCTTTTATTTATTCCCTACAGTTTTACATATGTAAACAATGTATCTTGATCATATTCACCCCAGCTTCCCCTAGGCACTTCCACCAAATTCCCTTCATATATATACATTTTTTTTTCTTTTTTTAACCCACTGAGTCCCCTTGGTGCTGCCTACTGGTCTTGTTGACCACAGTTGTAGTGAGTTCATGAGTACAGTGGCCATGTCATGCCCAGGAGACAGCATTTCACAGTGTTTCTCCACGCCCTTCTATTCTTATATTCTTAATCGCCCCTCTTCCATGATGTTCCCTGAGTCTTGTGGGAACAGATGGCTAGGCATCCCATTTAGGACTGAGCACTCAGTAGTTACTTATTCTTACTTTGAAGAGTTATGAGTCTCTGCATTGGCTGCTGCCTGCTGCAGAGCCAAGCATCTCTGGCTAGGTTAAGGGCAAGACTAATTCACATGAATGAACAAACTTTTGGGAGACAATTTGACAACATTTAGTACAAAGCAAAAGTGGTAGGTTCCCCTTTGGGCTTGTGACCTCCCATGCAGTGGGCTTTTGCCCAGGCTTACAGTACTGGGAATGAATTCCCTCCTGTGGAAAAGGCATCAAATCCAACCCAAAAGCAATTGGTTACCTTACTACCTTTGTGCTACACTAAGCACCAGTGAGCATATGCTATCTGACAGGGTGATATAGCAGCATCCAGGGTTCACTTCTGTGTGATACCATTGTTGGCTTTCTCTCCCATCGGCCTTCATGGCACCTTCTGGCACTATGAAAACTAGCCAGTATGTTGTCTTCAGCAATAGAGTTTGCTAGGTAGGTATTGTGGACAACCCAAGAGCAGTGATGATGGTCTTTTGTTTAATGGACCTCTCAGGTACCATTGTCAGTAACTCAGAGAGAGGTTTCCCAAGCCTGGTTCGAGATTTTCATTTACTAGTCATTATCTTCTGTCAGAAGTGTTATCCACCCATGCAAGGTAGCTATGTTGAAATTCCCTTTAATTTTTTTTTTTAGTGTTTTTTTTAAGATTGTATTTATTTTTATGTTATGTGAATGGGTGTTTTACATGCATGTATGTCTGTGTACCATGTGTGTACAATGGCCCCAGAGGCCAGAAGAGGACATTGGATCCCCTTGAACTGGAGTTACAGACAGTTGTGAGTTACTGTGGTTGCCGGGAATCAAATACAGGTCCTCTGAAAGATCATCCAGTGTAAGATGTGCTAGTAAATAGCTATATGTAAACTAAGGTACAGGTTTTGATGGTGAGGAGAATCAGAAGGGCTCCCAAAGAATAGACCAGTTAATTTTCTCATGTTCAATTTATAGGAACCAATGCCTTGCTAACCAGTACAGACATGATAGTAGTGCAGCCCAGAACAGACAAACCTAGGTGCGAGGACTGGTGTGATAGACAATTCATCTTGGAACCTCGGTTTTCTCAGAAAATTAATTCCAGTTTTATGGATTGTGAAAATTAAGAAAGCACATTGTAAACTGGTCAGCTCGTACTTAAACAGTGTAACCTAGCAGAAAAGTTATTATAATAATGATTTTGATTTTAATAATCATTATAATAATGTAAACTCAGAAGTTCCAAAATGTTTTTTAATGAGACAGTAGATGAGCCAGATGAGTTTTCCTGATTGTCTCTGCTCTTTTCTTTCTAGTGGAGCTTGCGATGATAATGGATCGGCTGTATGGAGGCGTCTGCTATGCTGGGATCGATACTGACCCTGAGCTCAAATACCCAAAAGGAGCTGGACGAGTCGCATTTTCTAATCAACAGAGTTACATAGCTGCTATCAGTGCCCGCTTTGTTCAGCTGCAGCATGGAGAGATAGATAAACGGGTAAGTTCTGAACTGTGTTTGGAAAGTTCTAAAAATGGTGCACCATCTAATATAAGCCCAGCGTTGGATGTACACTGGTCCTTCCTTAGGACTGACCCTGTTAGCCAACATTCTATGGCACTGTCCTCTAAAGTCTTCATTGGTTGATTTTATTACACTTTTTTCAATATGAGCTATGAAAACAAGTCAGTGGTGTTTCACACCCAATTATTCAGACCATGTGTATTCACTGTCAGTGGTTATTCTCTAGTGTGAATAAAGGGAGAGCTTGTGCTATGGCTACAGGTGACAGGGGCAGGATTTGCTGTAGCACAATCACATGCCTGCTTGCTCTTCATTCAGACTACCTTGTCAATGTGAGTTTCAGAGCTGGGGGCTCTCATTGGAAATGCTTAGGTTCGGCTCTCCATAGTGAAATCCTTGGGTCACTGCTCAGCCCTTCTCTAGATCCTCTGCAGAGTATAGGACTTAAAGCCTAATTGCCCTTCCTTGTCCTGCACAAGTCCTAGAGTTCATCCAGGAGTTTCCCAAGACCAAGAATCACCAGTCTTGTAGCTGGTGAGGAAACAACCAGGTCATTTTAACCCTTGAGAAGCTCAGATAATGGCTGGCCTATTGAACACTGGTATAGACCCAGTTCTGTAAAGTCACTTCTCACTTTTAGATTCAGGTAAACTATTCTCATCGGCAAAGAAGGAAGTGATCCACATCATGTTTTACCTGAGTCCTCATCACCAAATGAGGACACTTAGAGAAACCACCAGGCAGGCTCAGCAACTACTCAGAAGTTTGAGAGGCAAAAATTAGGCATCTTCTTACTCAGTAAACCTTGAAATAACTATTTTGTGAAAGATGGAAGCACTTAGATGATTTTGTTTAAATTATACCAGTAATAATAATTTCTGATAAAATTCTTCTTTTGATTTTTGTTTGTTTGTTTGAAACTTTAACAAGATAAGCATGTAAAATTATAAATATAAACGCTTTATGAAAACTATTTAAAATGGATGATTTTCATTTCAGTACACTTACTGAAATGAATCTCTATCCCTTCTGTTTGGGCACCTTGGCACAGGTAGGTTGAAGTACAGGATAAAAGTGTACTTACACATGGTACCAAAATGCCGACTTCCTTATCTCTTCATTGCAGGTGGAGGTTAAGCCATATGTCTTGGATGACCAGCTGTGTGATGAATGTCAAGGGGCTCGTTGCGGGGGTAAATTTGCTCCATTTTTCTGTGCTAATGTTACCTGTCTGCAGTATTACTGTGAATATTGCTGGGCTGCTATTCACTCTCGTGCTGGCAGGGAATTCCACAAGCCCCTGGTGAAGGAAGGTGGTGACCGCCCTCGGCATATTTCATTCCGCTGGAACTGAAGGATGGACAACTCCAGAGCTCATTTGCAGGCCTCAGAAGAAGTGCCCTCTTCTGTTAATTTCAACCCCTCCTCAGCCTCTTCACGCTGGCATGTCCTGTGCAGCAGTGTGTAACTAACAGTAGTAGAATGAAAAGAACAACCTACAACATAGGTATTTTGTAGACTTTCGTGTCACTACAAACAGTATGTTTAAACTCCTTTTTCATGCCATCATGTTGCATGCAAGTTTGGGTTCTCTTGTTTTGCTGGAAGCCAAGAGGATCCAAACTTGCTGCAGCATTTTCTTAGAGGAGAGAAATATTAACAGAGAAATGAGATAATATTTTGGGTTTTTAATTGCTGGTAATGATATAACATATAAGAATACTTTATTGAGATAATCACCAACAGTAACACTATTGTGTATTCTGACACAGTCTCCCCCAGGGAAGTGCTCTTGCCGTTTCTTTTCTTTTCTTTCATTCCTTACCTCTTTTCTATCCCTTTTTATTCTTTAACAGCAATGGAGGAAGTTAACCGTTATTAACAGGAAAGAGTATGTCAGAGCAAGCAAATGCATGAGCAAGATTGAGCAGCGTAACCGTAAGAGCTTTGAGGCTGAATACAGCTTGATCATGCCTCAAATACTTAAAAATAAAGTAGGCAGAGCTGAGTTTGTTTTCTTTGAAATAATTCTTAAAATTCCGAATGTAAGAATTGGGTGACTTTACTACTGAGGGGAGTGTGTTTATTTATTTAACTGACTTCCTAATCACAGCCCCAGGAAACCTACCAAAGCTAGATTAATGATATCTGGTGGGAAAACAGAAGAACAAAAACATAAATTTTATTTTTGTTGTTATATATAAACTATATCCTAATTTACTAACAGTCATCAGGTGTCAGCCTTTGCTCTCCATTTTGACATTTTAAAACAACATATCTAGACATACCTCAAGGATATCATTTTTGACTTTGTGTTACACTACACTTGTAGCCAAAACTGGAAGATTAAAAACAACATACAAATTGGCTGCCCATTGGCTTTGTTTTCCATTTGAAGTTACTTTAGAATCTTGTAATTTAGTTGTAACATAGAAAACGTGGGGTGGGGGAAGGTTAAAAAAAAAGTCAAGTAGTTGCAAAGTGTTTTGCACTGTTGAACTAAGTAATTGTGTAAATCTGTGCAAAAGTCTGTATGTTTATCTTACTCTTCCTATAAGGTACAATAACATACACTTTCCAAACTTAGCATGGGACATAGTGTTTGAAGTGCCAACTTCATCAAGTAATGCATGCTTTATTATAAATACAACCCTAGCTTTGAAAGATGTTCTTAAGTTATGAACAGTATGCTTCGGGGGTATATTTAAAATAGTCTCTTGAAGCCCTGGTCATGGAAGTAACTTTTGGTTTAATTGACATTCTCTTATTAAATGCCCTACCGTAGCTCAAAGGGTTACTATCAGTGTGCAAAGCATTTAACAGCAGCAGTCTAAGTGCAGCCTTGCTGGCTGTGCTGCCAACAGTACCATCTTGGGTCCTTCAGAACCAAAGACTTGCCCGCAGTGCTGCCACCACCTGGCTGGTGGCCCCTCTGCTGTCTGTAGGAAATGCAGCCCTTTATTTTTAACACAGGCTTTAATGAACTACACCTGTTAAGTTCCAAAGGTCAAAATGGAGGCACTTGCTGTCTAAGAGTCCAACAGAGAGAGAGCCACTGTCAAAGAATCCCCTGCTAACAGAACAGCGAAGAGCCACGCTAATGGAGGGTACTCTCATGTAGCTGGTCAGGGACGTTTTTCTTTTCTCCTGAACTACATGATTCTAATTGGAATGTTCCTTTGCCTCTTTTTCTTCCTTTAATGCTTGTAGGTGGCTTGGGGTGTGCTATTGTGCTGTTCCTACTCAGTAAACAGGTGTGATGAGTTAACAAGAGCTAACACTGCTTGAGAACTAGCTTTGAATGGTAATTTCCCTTTGTACATGGCCTGCTGAATCTCGGTACAGTGTTTTGTAGCTGACTTACTTTGTCATGCACATGATGTATATTTGTTATGCACTACTTTTGTATATCTTGTTTTTCCAACAGTGAACATTTTTAGGCACACTTTTCACTGACGGGATATCTCTTTATGCAATACCTCAATTTTTCATATTGCAAAGAGTAGCTTTTTGTACTTTTATTACTGAGAGATCTTCATATACTTCATTTTTTAATATAAATAATTTTAATAAATTTTATTTTCTTATATTCTGCTTTTTATACATTTCAGTGCTCTGCATACATTTTAAATTATGAGTGTTGTGCACTGGCAATGCTATTTTAGAGTCTGCAGAGAAGAGAAAGCATGTTGCTTAAACATCCTTCCCCAGCACCAGCTATTGGTGTACCTATAATTTAAGAAATAGTCTATGTAAAGTCACAAATTAATGAAAAAAATTCGCATGAAAATGACAAGATAACACTGTAGTTCCTAAAAAAAATTAAATGCATAAGCATAGGGTAGAAATTTAAAATAACAAAATTGTCTACAGCTTCTTACTAAGTTTTTTAAATTATTCATAAAATGCAGACATTTTGGGTGAATGTTTAACCATTTTTAATCTTAATTAATTGATGTTACACGTTTGATTCAGAGATGTCTGCTCTTTTAAATTCTATATAATAAAACAAAATCGCCTGCCACAGGACAGGTTTGTAATGTTAGTATGCATGACTAATGTAAGAAATTGTTATTCTGCTAATATTTACTTGTGATTGTGTGACAAGCGTGTTTACAGATGATTTGGTTCCACTTCTTTACAGGGCATAAACAATGATTATCTATTACTCTGAACTTTATGATTACATGTCCTTCAGATTACATGGGATTGTAGTTGGGAGTTACCATGTAACTCAAACATAATTAACATGTAATTAGTTTACAGGTTTTAGGGTATCACTTCAATTTACCAAGCATGTAGTTCTAGCGCACTAGCATGGCACCAGCCATGTATTTACAATGTAGTTACAGAGTAATTACATGGTTATTTTTGCAATGTAAAATAAAGTGTTTCTGATTATTTTCTATGTAAAGGACCCCCCCCCGTCCCCGGCTTTGGTATAATATATATACTTCTCCATACACAGACCTCTGCAGAATGCAAAATAAAACTTGCAGTGAATGAACTTAGCATTTTATGAGAGTGCTGTTGGAAAGACTTGATAATTCACCCCTTTTGTTTTGAAGAGTTGAATCTTCTGTTAAAAGGTGATTTAAAACTTGAATGTGATGAATTGTGGCAAGCTCACTCCAGTTATGTGCAATACTTATCTCACACTTTGGAAGATCTTTGCAGTGTAATTCTTTGTTTTTAATTGCAGACATTTAAAAATGTCATTTTCTACTGTTAAGAGTAATCCTCTTTCTTGCTGGTGTTTCTAAAGAAAAGAATCAGAAATCAATCTTTCTACTAATGTAAATTTGAGATTATTTTTAAAAATGGAATAAAAGAGGTTTTGGTCATTTGCTTTATTTTATTATCTTATTTTAAAGCTACTGTGATTGATAGCATTGTAAGAATTGGGACAATATTGTATTCAACTGTTTTATTTTTTATATTTTTAAAATTTAAAGTATAATTAGTTTTTATAATTTCATCAGATTTTTGTTATATTTTTTTGGAAGTGAAACTTTTAGCAAGTGGGTGTCTAGTTTTTACTAATCCCTAATTTTTCCAGTGTATTGCTCATATTATCAGAAGGGAACGTTATTTAAGTGCGTCAGTTAATTGTACTACTTGGCTGAATTTCCATATAGTTTTTACTGTGTATGGGGAGGTTGTAGTATTTATTCTAGCATTTTAAATAAGGGTAATTCATTTTTTTTATTAAAGTCATTTTCACGTTAAGTTCCTATTTTTGTATGTTCTACTCTTAAGTTATATAACACAGTTCCTTTTTTAAAAGAGTTCATTTGTTGAAGTGCTAGTGGAAAATTAATGTTATTAAATAGTTTGCAAATGACTATTTATACCAGTATGCATATAATTTTTAAATATTTGTAATGTGAGATGTTGAATGAATAAAACTTTTAACTCAGATTTTCTCGTAGTATACTTATTTCTTTTCAACATAAGTAGGTCCTGTGGTTGGGAATACATTTTTAAAATACTAGGAATGTCCTGTTGGGCCCTGGCTGAACAAACTAGTATAAAAAGTGTTTAGTCATCTGAGCGCTCGTGGCAGGCGTTCCTGGCTTACGAAAGCTCTAAGAGCTGGCAGCTGGCAGTTTATATGACTGGTGACTGGGGGTGGGGTGTATCAGCCTACAATCTAAGCCTTCCTTCTCCCTCCTGGAGATTGAACCCAGGACCTCCCGTGTGCTAAGCACATGCTCTACCACTGACCCTCATATCTAGTCTCAAAACAAGTCTCCTTTGTCTTTGAACTCTTTGTTCTTTCAGAGACTGACATCACAGGCTGTGGCCTCTGGGATTATAATTCCCTAGCTCAGGAACTGTGTGTGCTGTCTTTTATTTGGTCCCTGTCTCATGTAGACTATTGAGTGCTGGGATTACAGGCATGTGCCACTGCGTCCAGCTGACTACTGAGTACTGTAATGTGTCAGTATTTGTTTTGAGGTAAATTTAAATTTTCAATGATAAATCACAACAAAGTATACCCCAAGGTTTCCCTCTTTGGGAAGTAAGATATCTTCACTTTCTTCCTATGATATACTATTCTCAAGAGTAGGAAGGCAGGTCTTACTGGAGACGAATGGACTGGGAGATGTTTTCCTTCTGAATTTTCTTTCCCAGTATGGAACTCAGCCCCTGATGATGAGGAAGTGGGCTAGATGGTCGACTGATGCCCCAGGGGTTCTAGGTTCCAGGAGCTCCAGCTGCATGGCTACTGCTTTCTCTTAATTGGTACTTTCCTAAGACTTGTCTTCACAGTATATGTTGAAACTGCCCTAGGAAGCCCATGTTGCTGTTAGTCACACATAGAGCTGTTCCCATTGTCCACCTGTATGTTACAGGTTTCAAGTCTGCTTCTAAGCCCTGTCCACACCCCTTCAGTCTCCTCAATCGTACCCTCCCTCCCTCCTTAGAGGACTAGAAATGAGAAGTGACTCTAGCTGTTTGGATTAGCTGCCACTGACCTGGGCCAGCGCTTACAATTGCCACAGACACAAACTTCAGCTTCGAATTTGCCGCCCTAGGTATGCTGTCTGCCTTTCTGATCATATTGTCTCCTTAAAGTTTTTCTTCTGAGAATTTCACTCAGTATTCCTGTTCCCTCAGATCCTGAGGATGGGAACCACTGTATCAGAAAAACCAAGAATTTGGAATTTATCTAGCCATGCTGGGTCTGAGTCTCTCTTATTAGACAACATTCTGTTTCGACACGCCTCAAATCTTCTCTGAATATTGTTGAGTCTTAATCTTTCTCTAGTCCAATTGGGTGTCACCACTGGCCATCTGGGAACATGTCTTACTGTGGTTGCACATTGTGACAGAATTGGAAAAGTACAACTTGTCTCAAGGAAGTTAAAAATGAGCATCAGCATCAAGTCTCCGATGCAGCCGAGGCAAAACATGCATGTTTTGTATTGCACATGCATGTTTTGTATTGCACATGCATGTTTTGTATTGCACAGCCTCTGATTAGGTGTCAGTGGAGAATGGCTGTAGGCAGATGGAGCCTGAGGGCGGAGAACCGGAGAACACAGATGCTGGGATCTAAGCCTGAGCCTGATTTATCCCTCACCTTCTATTTCAGAAACTAGAGCTTTGATGCCATACAAATGTCTGTGTCATCAAGCAAATGTCACCCTTTTAAAGAGATTATTTTTAGCTCTTCCCCCACATCTCTGACACCAAACAGAGAAGAAAAAAGAACCAGGCAGACTAGAAATGATTTCTCAGAATCCACCAAAGGCAACAAGGTATCTGAACTTATTCTGAATTAGTTACCCACAAAAGTAGCCAAGAAGGAGGTTGGGGTGGGATCAACCATTTCAGTATATGACGTGGCATGCATGATTTGAGGTAGGCTCTAGCAAAGACTTGATGCCTCCATCTTTGGTGGAATGGAGGCACATTTCATATGAGAGTATCACCTGAGGCAACATCTTAGGTCATCAGCTGGTGAAAGATTGTGATGACAGTGACACGTGGAGCAGAATGGGAGTGGGGTGGGAAAGTGGAGCGGCCTTAATTGTCACTTGTCTCCCAGCAGCCCTGACTCTACACTGAACAAAAGATTTGGTTCTGGGAAAGAAATCAGTCAGGGCCAAGCAAGCACCTATACCCATTAGCAAGACTACACACTCAGAAGGTATTACATAGAATATTTAAGTGAGGACACTTTGAATGGTAGACAGTATAGGCAATGCCACACAACAGCTAAGACACAGTAAAGCCCAGATTCCTGTTCACATCTGTCAGACCCCCAGTTGCTTTCCCTATGATCCCTGGGATCATCACTGCCACTGGATCAAAGTTAAAAAATAAAATTCGGTTGGGCAGTGGTGGCTCATGCCTTTAATCCCAGCACTCCTGCTGCAGAGGCAGGCAGATTTCTGTAAGTTCAAGGCCAACCTGGTCTACAGAGCAAGTTCCAGGACAGCCAGGGCTGTACAGAGAAACCTTGTCTCAAAATAACAAAAATAAATTAAATAAAATTGGATTTTGTTTTGATCTGCTAGAGAGATTTGGAATTTTTTAAAAATGTCAAGTTCCTGAATTTCAATAAAATATTTTTATTAATTTAAAAAAAGGAGTAACAGCAGGTCACATGCGTGAGAGTACTCAAGAGCCTAAATTGCGTTGGAAAGCTTTCTTATATGGGGCTTAAGAGGAGAAATTTTGTTACTAAGGGTGTTTGAGGGTGATTTTCTGTTTTGATTGCTACATAAGCATATAAGCATTTTTCTATTTTTTATGTTCCTTTTCATAATTAATCTAATTGTTTTTTCTTTTTTATTTATCCTCTCATATATTATTACATCCTGACCGAAGTTTTCCCTCATCTCCAAGTGTTCCCCCACCCCCACTTCTCTAGGTCCACTCCTCCTCCATTTCCTTTCATAAAAAGGGAGGCCTTCCAGGGATATCAACCAAACATGGCAGAACAAATCACAGTAAGACCGGGCACATTCCCTCATTTCAAGGCTGGATGAGGCAACCTCGTAGGAGGAAAAGGGTCCCCAAAACAGGTAAAAGAGAGAGAGAGCACATGCCCCCCCTTTTAGAAGTCCCACAAGAGCCCCCAAGCTACACAAACATAACGTGCAGAGGACCTATGTCAGACCTGTATAGGCTTCCGGATTGTTAGTTCTGCCTCTGTGAGCTTCTATGAGCCCTGGTTAGTTGATTCTGTGGGCTGAGTTCAGGGGGTGTCCTTGACTACTTTGACTCTCCCTCTTCTACAGGATTCCTCAAGCTCCACCTAATGGTTGGCTGTGGCTCTAATGCATTTGATTTTAAACGGATGCATTCAATTATCCATTAAGTATATGATGATGGTCAATGGAAATTTTTTTCGCAAAAATTCACACAGGGGAGGCAGTTTGTGTTAAGTGCCTGTACACTCAAAACGAGTTTGTGTCGTATGGGCCCACCTAGCTGCGTAACTCGAGTAAAACTGAATATCACTGTCTGATGGTTGTTGGGGGAGGTGTACAGCTCAGCGATGGTCCTGGCTCGTGAACAAGTTGCTTGGTGTATTGTTTGGAGAGGGGTGTGTGCGCATAGTCTATACAGGTGATAGCCTCAGGCCAAGTACATTATTAAAAGGGGTGTATGCGTAGCGCACACCAAGCGGAGTCCCTTGCTGCTAAACTCTTCCCTGTGCTTGCCTGCCCCAGTATGAACCCGGCAGTGAGAGTGATAATACTCAACCTTCCTACAACGTAAGCAGCTAGGTTCTTCAGTGATGCTCACCCTAAGGTGAGCAAGGTCCAGAAAGGTTAGCCAGTCTGTAAAGCAGCCTCTCAACCAGGCACACGGATGGCAGGACCCAGTTCACCTTTCTGTAAATGTCTAACCTAAGGATGAGAAGTCTTCCTGAAAGGCAGTGCATCCCCTTGGGAACTAACATCACTGAGAAGTTATGCTGAGGCGATGCCCACCTCCTCCTCGAACTTTGGCTTGACAAGAGTACCTTTAACAATAACAGGGTTGTGACTCTGTAGGACTCAGGTTCCCCTAGATTGTAAAAACATGGTTCAGTTTACCAACATCACAAGGTGCCAAGAAAGGATAGCCGCCTGGCTATATTTCTAGCTGTCAGTACTTAGGTGAAAGAAGAGAGGGAGGAGGGAAGATATAGAATTCATGGACATGTTTTAATTCGAACAAAATTGCACAGAGGGGAAAGGCTTTGGCTTCTCCTGTAGAACTTCATAACCAAGTATCTTACATATTTCACGGTTTTTGATTTTCTGTTTAGGCTCTGTGACATCACAAAAAAATAATTCCGAAACCCACACAGCTAGAGGAGACTTTTGCACTACGTCCTTGTGAATTTTTCAAGCAAGTGTTTGCTCCTGCGCTGGAATGTCAGCAGGGTCAAAGTGAATTTTTTTTTTTTTTCGGAAACTTCTGTTCTTGATTTTGTATATACTCGTGAGAATGTATTTGCCATTTTAGAGTACTGGGGTTTTGGAGCAGACGAAGGCTTTTGATTTGTGCCACAACCTGAACAGCTGCTGTTGAGCAGATATGACGCAGTAGGAGCCTGGAAGACGGAGTTAGAGCGTTTGAACCCAGGTCACAGCAAAACATCTTCAGGAACAACCAGCCACGCCCTGCGCCCCATGAGCAGGTGCCTCAAAGTTAGACTCTAAGATAAAACATGGCATTCTGAAAGTGCAGAGGATGTCATAGGCTTTGGCTTAGACCCATAAGGGACCTCATTAGTAAGTCAGAATCTGCACCCTTCCCTAAGGGTGATGAGGGATGAGGAAAGGGGCCCTGGGGTGGAGAGCAGGGAGAACAGGAAGGGCAAGAAGAGGAGGAAAGTAGAACACGCATGCACATTAGGGATTAGGGACAGGCCACCTCCACACTCCATCCCAGTCTTGTCTTGCCCACGGCGGTACAATTTCACAGTGATGCAGTTACTACGCATAAAGGGAACCTGGAACCCACCTTGTCTTTCCTCATTTCCATGTTGGGCTTCAGTTATCCTTTCCTCTGAGGTTCATGTGGAGAATGAGGCTTCCTGATCTTAGGACATTGGAGGCTGTCATCTGTGTCGAATAAGCTCTGAGAGCCATGCTTTGCTACAGGCTGCATGTCCAGCCTGTTAACCTTTATTACACCAGTGGCATCGCTGGTGCTCCTGTAACTACCCTTTTATAGTCCAGGCCCCTGTGCTGAGTGAGTGGCAGAGCTGCTGCTGCAGGCCAGCAGGTGGGAGCACTCAGATGCCCTTTTCCCAGGCTGCTTTTCTCCTATGTGTTCTCTGGTCCCCCATCCCCATCAGCCCACCGTAGTTGCCATGGTGACAGAGACCATTGAGACTCTAGGCTGCCAAGTTTTGCTATGCAGGGCAGCTAGTGATTCTCTCTCTCTCTCTCTCTCTCTCTCTCTCTCTCTCTCTCTCTCTCTCCCTCCCTCCCTCTCTTTCTCCCTCCTCTCCTCCCTCCTTTTTTCTCTCTTCCTCCCCTTCCCTGTTCCTTTCTCCTCTCTCTCTCTCCTTCCCCCATCTCTCCACACACACATCCCTTTCCAGAAACAAGAGTGTTCCTTCCACTGCAAGGGGATGTGAGGGGCAGCACAGGGTATGGGTCTGTGGTAAACTGGACACAAAGCCCAGAAGGGCTGTGCTCTGGGGCTTTAGTTTTCTGGATGTTTTTGGATAAGCCTGAAATCTTCTTGGAAGAAAATATAGGAAAGCAGTAGGAGGCGCCCCTTGGGAAATACAAATTCTTGTTTTTTCTTCTTTTCCCTGTGAGTGCAAGAGTTAGGTGAAGGTGGACCTAGGCACAGCAGGATCAAAGTATAGAGTTGGGCTTGGGTGTTGGACAACTTGGGCAAAACTCCAAAGCCTGGGACCATGGTGGAGATGGCCCTGGGTGAGCCTGGGTAATATACAGGATGGAAGAGGGGACACTGTGGAGATCAGAGGACAACTGTGGGGAGCTGAGTCACTTCTCTCCTTGCACTTTTACAGGGGTCCTAGGGAGAAAACTTCGATCAACAGGTTTATCCAGCAAGCACCTTTACCTGCTTGGCCATCTTGGGGGCGTATGGAAGACCCTGAGGCAGAAAGTGCCCCTGAGGATGGCTGCTGGAACACAGGTTCTGAGTTAACAGCACTACAGGCCCGAGACCACATTTCTAACCAGCTCCCAGCTAAAGTGTGCCTCCCGGGTCTCAGAGGCAAGTGGGTAGCTGCCCGAGAAAACCTTGGCTTTTCTGAGCTTACAGAAGAAGGTGAAGATAGGAACCTGCAAAGCTAGAAAAGCCAAGGTGGGCTATGGTGGGCTTCCTGAGCCAAAAGCTGCTCCTGACCCTGGCCTTGGGGGGGAAGGGCACACATGCAGGAAGAGCTGCTTCCTTCCACCATGAACAGAGCAGCCAGACACTTGGTTTGGAGTTGGCCTTTGTCCAGAAAAAGGAGTTTGTTCAATCTCACCCCCCCACACACACACACACACAAAAGTTTTCTCCTAACTAGGAACTGAAGACACTTTGGGTAAAGCTGCTGCCCTCGTGGCTTCTCTACTCTTGAGACAAGGCTTGGGTTTGAACTCGTGTCTCTGCATGCTTATATACACTCGAGTCTACACACATACTGCTGTGTATGTGACTTGGCCAGGCATCTCAGTTCTCTGAGCCATTGTGTAGTGTAACTGATCATACTCAGTGTGAGTAGCTGCTGGGAGGATGCCTCACATGCTTCACATCCACCAGTGAGCAGGCTGTGTAAGGGGGTGTGCTTGGAGGATGCTGACCAGGGGAAGGTCTGCACGTCCTCAGTACAGACAAAGGCGTTATCTGAGTGTTTCTGTGTTGGGGACTCATCTGGTGTTATGTATTCTAACACTAATTACTGCCCCCCCCCAAGATCTAGTTGCTGCCCAGATGAGTACATCATGAGTACACCACGGGCTGGAGAGATGGCTCAGCTGTTAAAGGCTAGGCTCGCAACCAAAAATATAAAAGTACACCTCACACTTTTGTATAAACCTTACTCAGCCTAATTTAAAATTGATTGGTTAATAAGGTTGCTGAAGCCTGTAACTGGGCAGAAGAGAAGAAAGTGGTGCTTAGGTTCCGAGGCTTGGAGTCATAGAGGGACCACAACACCAGGAGGAAAAAGAGAGAGGAAACAGAAAATGTAGCAGGAGAGGAAGCCAGAGAGAAGGAAGTCTCTGTGGGGCAGTATGGACCATGAGCACATGGCCATGAGGGCTGGCCTGATAGAACAGAAGCACCCCAGACAAGAACGATCAAGGCAAATAGCACAGGGTGTGTAGCTGGGAAACAGCAAAATAGCTTAGAGTGTTGATGCCTACCCAGTTGCTGTGCTTTAAAGCTTTTATAAATCCAAGAAGTCTTTATTTTTATTATTTGGGGACTAGTTGGGGTAGAGAAGCCCTCCAGAGTCTAATATGCCATCCACATCATTTCTGATGCAAAGCTAGTTGAGTCTGTAGTTAAATAGATCTGCAGAAGTGGAACCCAGGACTGTGATGCATCCTCTATACACAGCACCACCTGTCCAATGCCTACACTTGGTGAGTGTTAGCCAAGCTGTCAATCTGCAAAGGAGAGTGTCATCAGGGAATTCTCCCGGACTATATTCTTCAATCGAGGATAAGCGCTTGCTCCTGGGCTCTGACCATACCACGGGAGCAGACCCAGTAAACTCCCCACCTTCCTGGGGTTCACATCCTGAAAGGAGAAGCCTGGTAGAGCAAAGATGCACACCCACAAACTAGGAGCTAACAAGTACACTGAGCAACTGGGTGACGTGGCAGAGACTAACGTTGGGGACAGGAATCAGGGCCACTCTTCTTGCCTTTGGTATGAGTATTCAAGAGGGCAATTGGGGAATTTAGTTTTTAGCGTCATTTTCTTCAGTGCTTGTATTACCTAACTTGTTTCCCATCCTAGCGTTGTGAAATCCCAACCGAGGTTCAACACCCCTTGTTCTAATGGAGGTTCCTTGCGTTGGCGGTTCTAATACTGCATCCCTTTCTGACCAGTACATTGGGTTGGAAGGCAATGCCCAGTTTTCTGTGTTTGGATGCCTCTTTGCAGCAAGCAGGTCAGTACCTGGGTGTAGAGGACAGATTGTGAGACAGCTGTATGACATCATCAAGGGCATCTGTGGCAACTGCAGATCTCAACTTGACACTCACTTATTGTTAAAGATATGTCTCACTCTCATTCAGCCTCCAGAATGTCCCAGCCACCAAGGACTGGTTTGCCCTCTCCACAGCATTTCCTGTCTTGGCTTTTGCACTCAGGATTGCTTCGTTGCTGCAGTCTTTGTTTGGGTCCCTCCCTGTGTTATTGTGAAATTGTCAGTCCTGGATTTCTTTATCAGCCTGGGGAAAACCAGAAACACAGCCCCAAGGACCATTGCAGTGAGGTTGTAGGACAGCGTCTTCTCGGAGGGGATTCTGCTACCCTAGGTGAGCTGAAAGTCCTGGATGTGCCCTCAGATTGTTGGGGAAAAGACTGGGGTTGCAGATTAAGAGACCACTCGCTACTCAAACTGAGTCCCTACTAGGCAATTTTACTCTCATTCAGAAGGGTGCTTAGCCATCCCAAAGCAAAATACTTTGAAGATACATGTGTGGAGAACCACTAAAAAGAGGCTACAAGGGCAAAACATGAGCTGACTTCTGTGGCAGTCCTGAGACGCTCAGTTACTGGGAGTAGGGTAGACAGGCCTGTGGGAGGGAATGGCCATGGTTTTGGTGAGTGATGCTGATGGACATTGGAGGGTGATGGTGGCTTGAGCCAGGGTGCTTGCAGCAGCTGGCAGGATGGTTGGTAGAGTGTGAGCACTGAGGAAGACACCTTTCTACCAGTTGGTTGTTGACAAAATCCTACATACTCTATTTTGAAAGGAAACACGGCTTATAATGCATTTCTAATCCTTTTCCCCTTAGCAAAGGCAAAATATCCCAGAAGCAACCAGAGCCTGTTCTAATTATGCCCGAACTAAAAGGATCCTCCAAAGAAGGTGTTGCTTACAATGAGAGGTATCCCTTCTAGAAGACATTCGTCTGGCTTGGCTGTTGACTCAGTGATTGGAGGGGCCTCCGTCTGAAGAGACAGCTTGTGGGGCATGGATGACACTATACTTCTACCCTTCCCTGAGCTCCGAAGTCACATCTAAAGTCTTTGCTTCTTTGCTTGTCTGACCAGACACAAGGTTCTGCTTTCACACCAGTGTGTGCTACCTACGTGCTCTGAAGAGATTCTAATTCTAATTCTATTTGAGCACTATTCTAATTCAGAGGAGGGGAGTGGGAGGAAAATGAGATCAAAGTGATGAGGTGGGTTGTCTAACTCCAAGACTGAACTTAAAAATCAGGAACCAAAGTGTGTGTTTGGTTTGGTGCTACTGAGGCGGTTTTCCAGCTGCTGGGTCTAAAGGAACCAACAGTCCCTCGCTCCCAGAGGGTGTCACAGCCCACTCAGTCAAAATGAAGACAGGTTGCCTAAGAGTGAGCAACAACCTGAAGAGCCGCTGGGTGACCTGAGAATACACTGGAGCCATTGGACCCTTTGAACTGGGGAGCTGCACCTTCCATCCCACAGAAAGGATCCAGTCTTTAAAAAGAAATCATTTCTCAAGAAAAGCAGTAACTTAACATTGTGCTGTAGGAGTTGATAACATCAATTGTTTAAAGTAAGTGTTGTAAATATGTCACGATTTATTCAAACCAACAGGTAAACAAACCCTTCCCTCTTACCCTCCTATGGAGTTGAACCTCTTGCCAAAGGAATTCATGGGACCAGCTTTCAGAAGGTTACAGTGATTGGCAGCAAAGATCATCCCAGCCCCCGCCACTGCCCTACACACTTCTAACTTGACGATGTCCAGCCTCAGGAACAGGACGGTGACATCTGGAAATTCATAGCAGAGCCAATGGAGTGGGGAAAGGAGCAGATGAGGTAAGCCGGCCTTTTCTGACAGTTACCACGCTGTCTCCTGTGGGCACACATGGTCCCATGCCCGCTGCTGGCCGGTGGATTGCATGGCATGAAATGTGTATCTTGAATTTTTTTTGTTAGAATGTATTCAAAGTGAATAAAATGTAAGTAGGTAAAAAAATAAATAAAAATTTAATTAAGAATATATCAATTGCACATAATAATGGATTTCACACATGCACGTGTCATGTGCACACTTCCTCCCCAGCCTGTCCCACTCCCACGAATCACTTTCCTCCTCCCACGTAGCCCCTCTTTTACAATCAGGGCGTGTTGGGGTGGCGGGGACTCACTGGATACCTTTCGGGTTAGGAGAAGGAGTGAGGATGCGCATCTTACTGGCAGCTACAACACTGAAAAAACCATCCCTGTGCCCATAAGCTCTTCCCTGTGGTACCATCAGGGAGAGGAGCGGCCCCAGGGCCTCCTGCCTGAATATTTCCTCTTAGCTCTGGCCGCTGTTCGGTGAGAACGGTGGGGGAGGAGTAGATCACATCCTCTGTGCACCAGAATCACATCTCCCCTCACTGACCGTGGCTTCTGTGCTGTGCACAACCGCAAGCACCCTCTTTCCGCCTGCACCCCAACCCAGGCCTTCAGCACTGGGAGGGAGGGAGCCTTGACTCACGGTGCGTGTGGGTGCGAAATGTGCTTTCTCCAAGCACTGCTTCTGAAGGCTTAGTCAGAGACTTGCGGGGGTTTGTTTTTGCTTTTAATTCAGACCACTTATTTTTTTTTTGTTTTGTTTTAAATAATAATAAAAAATCAAGTCATTGCTTCAAAGAGTGGGAGTTTAAAAAAAAAAAATAGAGGTGATTTGTATCTGGAGACCATGACTGCCACCTGGTGGATGATATTAGTTGAGCAACTGCAAAAAGACTGCTTTCAGAGTGGACTATTCGTGTTCATGTTCTCTGGCGGTTTCCTTGGCAGAGCAGATGGGTGGAAGGGGAGACAGAGACCACTGCGAGACCACGTGCAACTTTCATGCACCTATCCTATGCATGCTTCCTCCCGCCTTGCTGGGAGACAGCCTGAAATAGGGTGAAAGAACGTGGGTGCTGGAACCTCACTCGCATTTGGATCCTCCAGGTCTAGAACTTTCTTTCCGTGGCTCTGGCTGAGCTATTTAAGCACTCCTCTGCTGCCTCTCCCTTATCTGTAAGCAGTCACCGTCCCTACCTTGAAGAATATTTGTTCTCCTTCATTCGAAGTTTCAGTCACCCATGGTCAGCCTCGGAGAACAAGGGATGAAGAATTCCAGGAGTGAAGTCGTATTTAAGTCATGAGCCATTCTAGGCAGCGCGATCTCACTCAGGACGTGAGTCCTTTTGGCCATCTCCTTCAGGCACACATGCTACCTGCCTGTTTAGTCGTTTCACAGCTTTAGCATAGCAGGGCTTATCTTAATTAACTGTTTCACTTAACAGTGGCTCCCAAATACAAGAGTGCTGATGCTGGTGACTCGGAAGTGCCGGAGTGGAGCCCTGCGGTGCTTCAGGTAAGAAGGAAAGTTGCCCATATGTGTACCGAAGGGAGAAAACAGACTCTGTGTGGGGTGTGGTAGTGTCCAGGCTTTCAGACAAAAGGATGTCTGAAAAGGCGTAACCTGTGTCTAGAAGGATCCTGTCTGTGTTACAGGAATTAAGTGGCTTACTCCGTGGAAGCACCTAGCACCGATATGCTTCACAAAACCTGCTTGGCACATGTTCCTTGGTGGTAGCCCAAGGCCCTCCCCACTGCCTGCTGGGGAAAAGGCTGCCCCATGAGGGAGGCACAGACACCCCCCATAAGTGAACCCCACACCACCACCACCTTCTCTCCTCCAGCGCCTCTCAGCTTAACTCCCCCAAGACCCCCCCAGCTCCCTCCTACCACCCATTCAGAACCCCATGCCTCTTCTCCTGGCTCCTTCCAGCTCGGGACTTTTGATAGGCAAAACACCACTGCTCACTGCTGGGAGCCCTCCAGGTCCTAAAGATCCTTATAAGGAACCCCATGCTTTCTCCCAAACTCCTGCTCTCAGCCTAACGGAGACTCTCCAGCTGCCTCATAAGGCCCGGATCCCAACCTTAGCCTCCTGGGCCCCACTCTGCTTAGGAACCCCCAAAGCTTCACTCATCCATCTGGGACCACATGCCTCTTCTCCCTGCTCCTTCCTGCCCTGGGCTACCTAAAGCCCTCCAACCTCCCATACAGAACCTCCAGCCGTGGCACAAGATCGGGTACATTCAGCCTACGTTGTAGGTCAAGACATGACATTAGAAAACATAACTAGCAACCTAGCCCCAGCTGCCTCATAATGCAGGCAACAGGAAACCAAGACAGCCTGTGTCCCTCCACAAAAATCACCAGTCTCACAGGAGGGCCACTAAGACAAAATGCAGGAAACAGGTCCAAAAGGACAGTTGTAAACATGTTTAATGGATTCAAAGAAAGCACAATGAATATAAAGAGAATACGAATGAGCGGGCCAAACCCCGCCCCCCACCCAAAAAACCCAAATCCACCCCCCAAAAAAAAAACCCACAAACAGCTGAATGAAATGAAGATAAAAGAGTGAATTTGGAGTAATGTTGTCCCAGTTGGGCTAGTTTGGTGCTGTGCAGAGAAAGAGACAGAGATACAGGAAAAAGGAGGAGGAGAAGGAGAAATAGAAAAGGAAGAGGAGGAGGAAGAAGACATAAATGAAACTGGATATGAAAAATTCAAATAAAAACCTTAGTGGAAAGCCTTGCCTAAAGAAGGGGTCAAGTAGAACACAGAATAGCAAGGCTTGAAGGCAAGAGAGAGGGATTGGATAATTTTTTAAAAATGATAAAAACATAAAAAGCACATGAAAGAAATGTGCAGAATTTTTGAGGCACCAAGAAAAGACAAAATCTATAAATAATGGTCAAAGAAGAAATAGTATTTCAGGTCTGGGGACAAAAAAAAATACTTCCAATAAAATTATAGAAGAAAATTTCTCAAATCTAGGGAATTGATGTCTGTCAAGGTAGAAGAGGCACACAGGACATCAAACAGATAGGACCAGAAAATAAACTCCACACACTATATTATAATCAAAACATTAAATAGATGGAGCAAAGAAAGGATCTTGAAAGCTGCAAGAGAGAAAGTCTACCACATAGAGAGGCACACGTGTCAGAATAACAGCTGATTTCTCACGGACACTTTAAAAGTCAGAAGAGCTTGAAGCAATGTGATTTAAGCCTTAAGAAAGCACAGATGCCAACCCAGACCACTTACCCAGCAAAACTATGTCATAACTGAAGGAGAAAGAAAAACTCCTCATTATACAAACAGGCTGAAGAAATTTGTGATCACTAAGCTAGCCCTACAGAGAATGCAGAGAGGGCTACCACACCATGAAGAGACAAACATACACATCCAAGACTCTTCAATGAAAAAAATAATAATAATAATGCCAGGATGGCTGGGGTACAAGTTGAGATCAACAAAACAAACACCATAAAATCAATCAAATAATAAGAACTAACACATACTTTTCAATAAATTGGAATGCTAGTGGCCTCGAATCTCTAATTAAAAGACACAGGCTAGCCAATTAGATTAGAAACCAGGACACACCTTTTCGTCATCTACACGAAACACACCTCACCTCCAGTGATAGGCAAAACGCCTTAGGCTTGAGAGGATAGAGAAAAGTATTCCACGCAAACGGGACCGGAACTTAAGGAAGCGCTGCTGTTCCAATATCTAACAACAACCACAAAAATAGACTTCAAGCCAAAATAATCACAAAGGTTCCTCATTCTGATCAAATGAACAACTCATCAGGGGCCGTTACAGTTTTAAACACACCAAGTTAAGGTGCACCCAGTTGCATAAAAACTAAATATCACTAGACACTGAGGCCACAGACTAATGCCAACACAGCCTTAGCGACTTCAGTGCCCCGCTCACGGCAAGGGAAAGGTCATCTAGATAATAAAACAAACAAACAAACAGTAGCATTAAGGAATTCCATAGAAAAAATGGTCTTAACAGATATCTACAAAACATGCCACCCAAGCACTAAGAATATAGGCTCTTCCGAAGTCTACAGAGCATACTCTAACACACATCACAGATGGGGGTGCAGGGGAAGTCTTAATAAGTACAGAAAGTCAAATAACTTTCTACATTCTTTCTGACTGCAATGAAACAATAGAAATCAATTGCTGGAAAGCAATAGCAAGAGACACTACAGAAAATCCACGAACACATGGAGACTGAGTAACACACAACTGAGCAACAAACGGGACACTGAGTACAGCAGGATGGGAATTTAAGAATACCTAGAATTAAAGCAAAGGCACTGTATGCCGAAACCTGTGGGGCACAGTTAAGGTTGTACGAAGGAGGAGGTTATAGTTCTAAGTTCCTTAAATTATAAAATTAGAGATGTCTCCTACTGGACTGGAAGGAGGTGCCTAGTCTTACTGCAACTTGGTATGCCATGTTTGGTTGATATCCATGAGAGGCCTGCCCTTTTCTGGATAGAAATGAAGGGGGGGGGGAGGGCAGAGGGGAGGTGGGGGAGGACTGAGAGAAGAGCAGGAAGGGGAACCTCAGTTGGGATGTAGAAAGGAAGAAAGAGGGAAGGAAGGAAGGAAGGAAGGAAGGAAGGAAGGAAGGAAGGAAGGAAGGAAGGAAGGAAGGAAGGAAGGAAGGAAGGGAAAGAAAGAAAGAAAGAAAGAAAGAAAGAAATAGAGAGAGAGAGAGAGAGAAAGGAAGGAAGGAAGGAAGGAAGGAAGGAAGGAAGGAAGGAAGGAAGAAAGAAAGAAAGAAAGAAAGAAAGAAAGAAAGAAAGAAAGAAGAATGAATGTCTTAAGTTTAACCTAAGTGGAGAAGACCTCAAAGCATCCCTCCAAAAGTAAAGACTAGGACAAGGTGTCCATTCTCCTCATTCCTATTCAAGATAATACTTGAAGTCTCAGACAGAACAATAAGACAAGATGAAGAAATGAAAGGAGTATAAATAGGAAAAGAAGCCACGTATCACTGTTTGTGGGTGACATAATTCTAAAATCGGGAGTATTACTCCACTCTTATTGAATGACATTCTTGAAGTCTTAGCTAAAGCAATAAGACAAGATAAAGAAGTAAAATGTATGCAAACAAGGAATGCCAGCTTAAGGGATCCTTCTGGCTTCCTCTGGCACCTGCATGCAAATAGTATTCCTTCACAGAAATGCATACATACATGCATGCACACAACTAAGAGAGCGCAGCTGGTACCACCAGCAGGACCATGGGACCACTCCTGGAGCCTGAGAGACCCGTGAAGGTTTCGAGGGGAGACTTGGACATAGAGGATGAGTCTGCAGAACACGCAGCATCTCCACAGTAACCGAAAAAAGGCAGGTCCTATGGGAAGATGCTTTTTAAAAGTGGTTTCATACTGAAAAAAAGATGGCAGAGCGGCGACACCTATGGCAGAGAGAAGTGAAACTAGAGATGCAGCAGCAATGGGCAAAGGGATTGCCCACCCCAGGGGACAAAGAAGCTTGTCATTGTTGAGTAGAGACCACCCTCTGATGGCTTGGGAGGCTTAGGCACAAGCCTGATAGTCATGCTGGTGGGGCGCCACCAAGGGTAGGAGATATGCGACAGCCTGGAGCGCATGTGGATCCTTCCCCCATTCCTGCTTCACTGCCCAGCCACAAGATGGCCCTGACTCTAGGTAACAACAGCATATCCAAGAGTCTCAGCAATAGACCAGCCATTAGGGTGCTTCAGAAGCCAGATATTCCAGATGAAGAAAGCCTCCTTTTCTGGATTCAGCCTCATTGAAAGACCTTCATGGTCTATGCTGCCGCCAGAGGCCATGTTGATGTCTGTGGTCCATGCTGCCAAGGGGCGCCATGTTGATGACTGTGATAAGGGCTGCCACAGGAAACCATATCGATGCCTGTGGTCTGTGCAGCCACTGGAAGCCAAGTTGAAGTCTGTGGTCCGTGAATGCTGCCACCGAGGGCCATATTGAGGTCTGTTTTCTGTGCTGCCCCTGGATGTCCATAGTTGGTGCTGCCAGAGAGAAGCCCTGCAGAAATCCATGATCCATTGTGCTGCTGGCTGTTACGCGCAAGGGAGCTTCTTTGGTGGTGGAATCCATGAGTGATAGCATAACTGAACACGAGAGCCACTGAAGGCTTTGGGCTCTGTGACGGCCTACACTCCCCCCACCCCCACCAACACACACACACACACACACACACACTCCACCTCCTGCTGCCGCCGATAAAAGAAAGAAACATCTAAACAGCCTACACAGGAAGCCTTTGCAGAGTCCTATGATAGAGATACTGAAGGGCAGCTCTTCACAGCTCGTGGCTTCTGGCAGGGGTAGGGTGGGAAAGACTCGGTTATCTTTAAGAGGCTGGCCACAGGGAGTTTGACCATTTCTGATGAGCATATGAGCAACACAAATTGGACTTGGTGGAATTTTTTTTTCTTCTTTTTGGGAGGAGGACAGGAGGGGTGGGAGGGCAGATCTGGGAGGAAAGCAGAGTGAGGGTGACCAGTGTGCACTGTACGAAATTTCCAAATAATTGCAAAAAAAAAAAAAAAAAAAAAAAAGGAAAGAAATGAAGTATCTTTATTTGCACATCACATGGTTCCATACATAAGAGACCATAAGACCCTCCCAGAAACCACTCTTGGAACTGATAACATACACTTGTCATTCTGAGACTAATTTAATTTGCTTATTGTGATTGTCTTCATTTTCCTGCCAATGACAATTTTCCCCCTATTTATGGTGGACATTTTGTGATTCCTAGATTTTATATAGCTGCCTCAAATTCTGCCTGTATGTGAAAGTAGAAGCAAAAATATTTGGGTAGGGAACTAACTGGAGGGGAGAGGGAAAGAGGCTATGAGGGGAAAGAATGAAGAGGGGGAATTTAAGAAAGGTAAGAAGAGGGAGTCCCGTATGAATGAGAAGGCAAATATGAAAGCTATTACAGAATATAGCTTAGGCACAGAAGAACAAAATCCAGATGTAAAGCCCTATTCGTGTGGGATAAAAGATAAAAGAAAAAAAGAACAAATAGGAAAATTACAAAAAGTAAAAATTGCAAAAATCAAAATACGAGCAAGCAAATGGTGTCATATGGCTGGCCGATGTTTCTTGGTTGAGATTAACGTCCTCTCCCTGCATTGCTGCCTTCTTCAGCTGACTCTGTGGATCTGCGGATGGGGGGACAGCTGCAGAGCAGGTTTGTCTGGAAGGCCTTCTCCAGCCAGAGTCAGCTCCCTGCAGGAGTCCTGGTCCTCAGTGGGAGCTGCAGCATTCTGCACCTTCTCATCCCTCAGGGAAATCCCGCCCTCCATAGTGCTTTTTAGTAGGTCGAAGGGGGAGCACCTGGGCCTGTGTGTAGTTGGGGTCCTCCCCAGCCTCCCGAGTGGAGGAGGTGGGTCCCTGAGTTTGGAGATGCCATAGTACCAAATTTCCCGCTATCCCTGTTGGTGAACAGGGTATCTCTCAGGGGCAAGTGTCACTTTCTTTTGCCCCAGCCTGGATGGGATGCTGCAGAGTGGCAGCTGCAGGCAAACTCAACCCCTACCGGGGATGATTCTCTCTCTCTCTCTCTCTCTCTCTCTCTCTCTCTCTCTTCTTAGGCAAACTTTGTGTGTGTGTGTGTGTGTGTGTGTGTACTCAGGTTGTAGAAGAGCCTTGTCACTGGGAAAGACACTTGCATGACATAAAAAAAGTCTTAAAATGACGTTTGTAGAGAATATGCTCTAGAAAGTGGAGCTAACATGTGAAACTCTGGTGTCAGTCTAACAGAAGACCTGCAGGTGGTCAGCTGAGGCCAGCATGCAAAGACGAGGGTCCTGTCGGTGTCAACTTTAGGTGACGCTTGCAGAAATCTGCCATGCATAAACCAAGTCGAATCACTCACGAACATTGAAAAGCTTCCTGGAGTAAAAGCGTGTTTTTTTGTGTTTGTTTGTTTTGTTTTTTTCTCCATGCACTCCAATTTCACAGCCACAGTGGCATAGAATACCCAAACAAAAGCGCTTCCGTGTGAGATATCTAACTCCATAATAATAATAAATTCTGCGTGTCTTCTCTTTGTGTGTGTGTGTGTGTGTGTGTGTGTGTGTGTTTCTCTTTTTCCATCAACTCCATTGTTGCAGCTGCTACTTAGCAGCACCGGTAAAAAGCGAAACTGCAATCATGCAAACAGCACTCTGGCAATCATGACTGTGAGAGCTTTCCATCTCCTGGAGAAAGCACTGTGTGACATTTCAGATTGCTTAACAAGCAAGGTGCTCGCAGATGTTTCCGGGTTACGGACATTCCCAACTCTCCCAATCAGGTCATCCTAGGAGATCAGACTTGAGTTTTCCTTAAAACTAACTTAAGAGAAATTTGGTTTTGAAGCAATGTGAATAGTCCAATGAGTTCTACCCAGTTTCACTCCATGAAGTAAAACCCACAAGGACTGACCAGAGGGAAGCAATGAGAGAACCTGGCATTGGGTCTCAAATTCTGCTCTCCAGAGGGACAATGTCTACAGTCAACACCATCTCCCAAAGCTGCTGGGTCAAGCTCGCCTAGAATTCCCAGGGTTTGGTCTGGCTGAACGACTCCTCAGCCCTCTGGAAATTTTGAAGTGTACAAGTAACAAAAGCCAGAATTCATATCTCATACAATATCCTGTTCCATTTGGGAAGACAGGATTAAGAAATCCCATTTCTCTCTGGAAATTCTGGTGTTTGCGCCCGTGGGGAGAAGACTTCATGGAATTTTGAGCTGGGCTGAAACCACTGTAGTTGCTCGTGAGCTTCGGCAGGGAACCAGAACTTTCCATAAGAGGACAGCAGGCTATGTATTCGAACTGAAGCATCCCTTGGAGACAAACATGCCACCCACGCAGAGTTTTGTCAGTTTTGGTGGCTCTCATGATTGAACCCTGAATGGCTTTACAGCAGTTTGGTCAAAGGCCAGCTTTCACAGGTCAGGGTAAACTGAGGTGGGGTGTAGAGTCGGTGACTGATCCTTCAGCAGACTTTTCTCTGGGGGAATAAAGTTTGATTCACTAGAGCCAGTACTCCCTGTGGCTGGCAAAATACTCTTTTAATTTGCTGGGGTCAGTACTCTCTGTGGCCAGCAAAATAGAAAAAGAAAAGCTGGAAAGAATTACACACACACACACTTGATGGATGAAGCAAGACAAGCTCCAACAAGTTCACATATACACACACACACACACACACATACATACATACATACATACATACATATTTTACATATACACATACACATATTGGGTGGATGGAGCAAATTCCAACATACAGGCTCCAAGTTTATTTTTTCTCTCACAGATTATATATCCCAGCAAAATTTTTCAAGCAGTGCAAAAATCACAATGTGGTTTCATTCTGTTTTTCTTTACGTGAACAATCATAAAAAAAACAAAAAACAAAAACCAGTATGTTCCCCCAATACCTTTACATGAAAAACATTTTACGAATTACAGGTAAAAAAAACAAATTATTCCCAAGGACGCACATACAATCATAACTAAGCAACTTGTTATAGATTAACAAAGTATAAGCAAGCAAGATAATTTTCTCAGTCCATTTCTCTTTACTGGCAGGCTGTAATTTGTAGTTACAAAGAAAGGATTGTTTATCTTATTATTTATCTTACAAGGTAATCTTATAAAATCTTAAAGAGTCACAAATCTAGCTGCTCCGGGTTGTGCATGCCTGTAATCCTAACACTCAAGGAGGCAGAGGTGGATAGATCACTGTGAGTCCAGAACGGCCAAGACTACACAGAGAAACAATGTCTCAGAAAAAAAAAAAAAAAAAGAAAGAAAGAAAGAAAGAAAAAAAAGAAACAAACAAAAAAAGAAAAACTGTGCCTTTCTGAACTTCAAATTGTTCCTTGAAGTTTTCTACATCAGAGCCATTAACAAAAACATCTTAAACTAACTATATTAACAATCTACTTTTCCAAATTCTTTCTAGGGGTAGTGGTCATTGCTAGCTATTTACATCTTTAAGTTCATTCTAAGGTGGTGACTGAATCATTAATCTGCTCTAGCAACAATGCTTGAAAAAGATCAAGTACTATTACTGTAAGTGCCAATGATACTGCCCAGTGAGGGGCAGAAGCCCCCTTAGAGTTTTCGTACATTTCAGAAATTATTAAGAATGTGAAGACTGCAAGGGCAAAAGCTCCATGAAGCTGGGCATGGTGGCACATGCCTTTAATCCCAGCACTCAGGGAGGCAGAGATAGGCAGATCGCTGTGAGTTGGAGGCCAGCCTGGTTACAAAGCAAGTCCAGGAAAGCCAAAGCTACACAGAGAAACCCTGTCTCAAAAAATCAGGAAAAAAAAAGTCCCCAAGAATACCAAACAAAAAAGGACTGTTAAATATTATAAGTAGGTGACAATAGTTCCTTTTTATTTTTCCCAAAATTGAGGGTCTCTGTTGAAGCCATGAGCTCTGGAAAGGGTTTTTGCTTGTAGTATCAGACAGTTACGAGGAAGATCCTTTTCTCCATGGCTATTTATCTTATGTTTTCCATAGGGCTGACTCAAGTGACTCCATTTTGATTCTGATAATGCCATCCAGTGACAGTCACCCTGTGATGACATTGCTGATTAACCATCCTGTGGCTTAGTTGTCACTGCCCTTCATGGCTGTCAGAAGGCTTCATCTGAGCACACTCCTGTCAGGTCTTCCTGCCACTCTGACTGCAGGGGCTTTAAAGAATCATGACTGTGGAGGACAAAAGACAGAATGGGCACGGGCACAGTCCTGAGGAATATTAACCGCTGGCAAGACAGTCTAGTTATTCCCATGGCATACAACATTTTAAGACAACAATTATGACTACCAAAAACCTTATATATTTTATACAATTTTTAATATAATTTCTATCAAGTCATATAGAACATCTTATTGTGAAATAATAGATGTTTGTTTAACCAGGTTTATAAACCAGATCATCTAAACATTTAAAAAGAGAGAGAGAGAGAGATACATCAACTCCTACCTCCATTTTTGTGGCCAAGGGGGCGTTGCTGGGATCTTTCTGGAACATGCACTCTGACACTAGTGACAGTGAGAGAGAGCAGATGTCATTGGTGTGTTAAAGCCAGAAGAGCTCCTGAGAGGCCTTGATCCAGCGTCCACTTTGCATTCTCATAAGGTCGGGCAGGCAAGCAAGCAAGAAGCCTGTGTCGCAGTCAGAGTGTACTACCCGTCGCTTCAGCTTTTCCTCTGGGTCACTCCGTTCCAAGCAGCAAATGAAGCCATGCTTGGCAACAAGCAGGATGAGCAGTGCTCCAAGTAAATCACTTACTAAATCAGTAAACCAATATCTGAGAATCGGTCTTTTCTACTTTGTTCTACTTCAGGGATTCAACCACATTTTGCCATTGAGCTATCTCCTCTGCCTCATTTTTACCTTTTGAGGCACAAGGTAATTGCCCAAGGAAATTTAAGTTTTCACTTACACAAAGATTCAGAGAGAATTTCTCGACAATTATGATATAGATACATAATATAGCATCTACCCAAAAATGGCTGATAAGAACATACACACAGACACACATGCGTGCAGGCACACACACACACCAAGACCATGTTCTTGTTAAAATTTCAGCCATAAGGCAGAGTAAGGTAGCAACACAAACTTGGTTTATGAAAAGAAATAAATCCAAGTTATCGTTATGACAAAAATGATGCAGGTTACGGTTGCTATTAATATCTATATAACTGAATTAAGTTTTATATAAACCTTGAACCAAATCCTTTAAAGAGCCAAGCGTGATGGTACACACTTATAATCCCACCATCAGGATGCTAACATCGAAAGATTTCAAGCTTCGAGCTAGCCTGGGCTACCTAGTAAAACTCTGTTTAAAAAGAAATAAATAAATGTTTGTTTTACCCCTTTTCTTTCGGGCTCAGCTGAATTTGAGAATTAAGTCTTAGCTAACTGCATTCTAGCTAAAACTGGCTGATAAAATGAACCTCCCAAGCATCTTTGAATAATCGGTGATTGTAATATAAACAGATGGACAGAAGAAGAAAGGAAATAGGTAGGCAGAAGACCAAGACATTTCACATGATAACCCTAAAACTGCAATAGGAATTGTTTAAACGGTGCTCACACACAAAGTTTTAATGAAGTCATGCCAGAATGTCAGCTTATATCCATATGACTGAAAGAAAAGGCCCGAGCTGGGCTCAAGAGAAAGAAGAGAAATTCTCTGCACAAACGAAATGGCCAGCAGGGCCTTGGGGCTCAGGCCTTAGAATCTTAGCCAGCCCAGGCTATAGACTTTCAAAGCCAGCCTCTGCATCGTAGCAAAGCCCGATGTCCAAGTGAAAAACTAAAAGCCGTATCTGAGGACACGGATCAGTGGCAGGGCGAATGCCCAGGCTGTCTGGGGTCCCAGGCTGGCTCCCCAGCACTAGAGAGAGAAAAGCACATGTCGGTGCTCCACCTAAAGTTATTCCTTCCAGGCATTCTAGCGGGCAGCCTGCCTCTCTGAATTACGTTCTGAATTACGTTCTGAATTACGTTCTGTCCAGTGATGTTTTCAGGCCTCATTCAGTTAGTGGTTTATCTGATCCCTGGGTCAGTAGTCAGTTTTAAAGACTTTTTACATTAAATTTTTGACAGTTTGGTACATGTAATCTAATGTATTTTGACGCTCTTCGCCCTCTATTAACTTGTCTTGTCCGGCCTGAACCCGCCTTCTTTCCAACTCTCCATCTGCTTCTGCTTTCATATCTGTTATTTATATTTATTATTATTAATTTGTGAGCCACTGAGTTTAATTAGGGTTGCTCACATGCACGTGACTGAGGGTGCTGGACAGCACCATAAAAAAATCATCACAGCCAGGCTTGCTGACTGCTGACATCTTGCTATAGAAGGGGACCAGCCTCCTGCATATCCAGCCAGCCCTCAGCCTTGTGCGCAGTTCTTCCCTGATTGCGCTCAGCCGTGAGATCTAGGGTCGGGCTAGAGTGTGTAGGCTGGAAGGACTAGGGAAAAGGACTTCCATCCATGCAGCCATGAGGAAGCCATCTTCCAAGCTTGGCGCAGACCTTCTAGCATGGCTGCTTTGCCGGGGCGATATCCGGCTGAGAGGAGGGTGGGCAGTCCAGCTGGACATCTCCGTAGCTGAGTGGAATGGTGAGTGTCGACGGCCCGGACCCCCCCAGATGTCGCAGGGAATAAAACACCACCGAGCTGGGAGATCTGTCGAAGCAGGAACTCGGTTTAGTGAATAAAGCGGTCCTTTGTATAGGTTTGGGTCAGGAGGCAGGATTAAGAAAGTGAGGTAAGATGACGCAGAGGGCAAGGTTAGGTGGTGCAAGGAGAGGTGGGCCAGCGACAAAACTCCATGTAACAGTTACCAGGCAGGGTTGATTTTAAGGTGGATATGCTGAATTACTTTTGCCTGGAAGTGGCACTTCTTAAATCAGAAGCTAAAGACAGGTCTCCAAACTCGACCAGGCTCAGGTAGAAGCAGTAGGCCTTATCAGGCCCAACACTGCTTTGGCATCACTCTCCCTCCTACCCGTAACCCCTGACCCATGCTCCGTAAACAAGCCTATAATATTACTGGCTCTCCGTGGTGAGCTATGGTGGAATCCAGCTTTGGTTTGTCATAAAGACCTGAGGAGTTACCCAGTCACCTACTCCCTCTTTCACTGTCCACTGCCCTCTCAGAGAGAAAATTCTTGCCAAAGGGGGTTATTTGTCAAAGCACAGATGTCTCCCTCTCCCTTCCTCTTTCTGTTAACTGCCAATAACTCTTCAGGGAGGAATGAAGCCTCAGGAGCCCCTAACCCACCCATGACAGAATGTTGCTGAGCCCAACCATGTGCAGATAATCACAAATGTTGTGAGGTGTAAGTGCAAAGGTCATATCACATCCCGAAGGCAGCTTTCCCCCTCCCTCTCCTCCATCCTCTGCCCCTCTTCTCCAGTGTTCCCTGAACCTTGGAGGGAGTTGGATAGATGTCCTGTTTGGGGATGAGCACAGAACAGTCATTTATTCTGCAATAAGTACAGTTCACTGCTAAATGAGGCTTCTCTGATAAAGGCTAAGGGCAGCACTGATCTAAAACCAGATGGTGACTTTCTTAATCTGATCAAGGATCTGAGTCTTGTTATTGCTGTGGCAAAAACATCAAGATGCAAGCAATTTATGAATTAATCTAATTGAGGGCTTCCTTACAGTTTTGGAGGGTGGGAGCATGACCATCCTGGTGAAGAGCACGGCTGCAAGCGAGCCAGCACGGTACTGGAGAAGTAGTTCAGAGTTTGCATCTGATCCACAGGTAGCAGGCAGTGGGAGGAGTCCAGCTGGAATAGACCGGGCCTTTGAAACCTCAAAGCGTACCCCCAGTGCCACACCTTTTCCAGCAAGGCCAATCCTAGTCCTTTTTAAAACAGTTCTACCATCTGGGGGCTGTTGTGAGAATTTTGGTCTCTTTAAAAACACAGAAGTGTTATAGAAATTATGTTTTTTGTTTTCATTCCAGGTGTGTAGTATGGAGCTGCTTCAGAGTGTCCGCAGAGGCAAACTATGATTTGCCTCATGCTTTGGCGGGGGTGTGATTTTGCCAGCTGTAGATAGTTTCTGCGAGTGTATGACGTTTGGAATTCTGGAGACCCTTGAGAGGGTATAAAAATGCTAGAGTCCTGAGAGGGGCTATGGCAGATCCAGCTTCCCAGCTGCTGCTCCTGCTGCTCCTGTTGCTAGTTGCTGCTACTGTTTCTATTGCTGGTTGCAAATAGTATGAAGATGAAGATCAAAATTACCCTCAAGGAACTTGATACCCCCAATCAACACGAAGTAGTCTAACAATATGGATGCCCATTTCCCCTCTAACCTTCTTTCTCTCCTACCTAGTGTTGGGGGGTTGGAAGGGTAGTATAAGGATGAAGAAGGGTGGTAGAAATAGGAACCCATAAAGTAGCCAAAAGCCTCACTACAGGGGACCAAGCATTCAAACATCTGAGCCTCTAGGGGCCATTCTCATTCAAACCACCACAACCAGATAAAACAAAGCAAAACTAATAATAATAATAAAAAAACTGAAGTAAACATTACTTAGTAGTGAAAGACCGAGGTTTTCCTCTGAAATGAGACGCAACAGAAGGGTGTTTACTGTCATTTGTGATTAACCTCATAATGAATAGAATATTTATATGGAAAAATAATCTTGATCTGTCTATACTTTAATCCCAGATATACTGATGATTTGAATGTAAAGACAAAACTAAAGCTTCTAAAAGATAACAGAATTTCTTAGAATAAGTCTGTATTTATGGAATCCATCACAGAATGTATAATTCTATAGAAAAAGATCAATAATTTGAACTACATTAAAATTAAAACTTTTATTTATCAAATTTTCATAAAAAGATTTAAAAGGTGAATCACTGAACATATGAATAATTCCATAATAAATTCTTAATGAATATGAACAAGAGCCATCAAAAAAATTTAATAGAAAGGAGATTTCAATGCAAGGAATATTATCTGAATGCTTGATGAGCTCAACTTTATTGTTGTAAGGGGAATGCAAATTACAACAATGCAAAACCACAAAGAAATAGGCTATTTTAAGTAGGCCTCAATGTTGCCAGGTGGATGTTGGCACAGGCCTTTAATCTCAGCACTTGGGAGGCAAAAGCAGAAGGATCTGTATAAGTTCAAGACCAGACTGATCTACTGAGTGAGCTCCAGGACTTCCAAGGCTATACAGTGAAACTCTGTCTCAAAAAACCAAATGTGTATATGTATGTATGTATGTATGTATGTATATGTTATCACAAATGACATAGATGATATATAAGTATATATCATTTATATATAAATATATAGTTTTAAATTTATATAAATATATAAAAATGGTGTGTGAATACATATATG
This sequence comes from Meriones unguiculatus, assembly GCF_030254825.1. NCBI lineage: Eukaryota > Metazoa > Chordata > Mammalia > Rodentia > Muridae > Meriones > Meriones unguiculatus. Next base: position 38,275,030 of record NC_083359.1, read on the forward strand.
TATATACATATATATATACACATATCAATGTACAGGTTTTTATTAAACATTCCTAAATATTTCTGTGAAAGTATGTCAAGTTTTTATGAGATGAATAGTTAAACAGATAGAGAGGTAAAACATATTATTCTCTATAACAAGGGCAGGCTTCTTGCAATCAGTTGATCATCTTACTAGTAAAGGACTGACCTAGGGAAAGGGGGAGGGGAATTCTTCCAGATGACCGTTAGCTACAAACTTGAGCATCACCTTTTTGTGGATCTCTTGATTGCTCCTGTACACTGTCTATCCATCTGTTTCTAGGCCTGCCTCTTTCTCATACATACACACACCCTGTCCAGTCTGTGTCTCCGGGTAAATTCAATACAAGCATCTGTCAGAAGACGACAATACACATTGTAGGAACCTTATGAAGCAACGGAGATTCTTATAATTTGTAGGCTGGAGAGCTGCTTGGTGCAACCGCTTTTGGATACCTGTTCATTAGCAGCTACTAAAGCTGTGGATAGGAATAACATAAGCATTTCTACACCAGACTTTGTATCCTATAGTTTCACCAAAAAAAAAAAAATTTCCTAAATATGTCCATCACAAGTGGGATGAATGAATGAATGACATACTAAATCATGCAATGACCATCTCACACAGTTTGAATGAAAAAACGTTAAACACAAAGGAGAACCATAACTCATGACGCTTGAAATTAGGAGAGGAGGCAGAGAAGAAAGGGGGAGGATTTGAAGTACTTTCTCATTAGTCCACTGATTAGTCTGAATGGGTTCTAATTACAAGGGTGCACTAAGTGTTTGAAAACCTATCCAGCTTTCTCCTGATGCATTATACACTGCTCTGCATATATTTAGAATTCAATAGCCCAGGGTTATTTGGAGCGTATACTTTTATTACTTTGAGGCTTCCTCTTCATAGTTTGTAATCCTAGTTCCCTTGCCATAAAGCAGCGAAAGGAAAGCTACCTGTAAATTTTAAATGTAAATAAATTGTGGTATGCATCTCACAAGATATATGCTCAATAAATGGTAAATGATGTCCTAGTCTAAGGGAACTACCTCTTTTTATGTGTTACATACTCAGTATGCTCTATTGTGATTTATTCTTATATCCAAGGAAGAAGAGAATGTTATATAACTTTTACCAGGAGATGTAAAGAAACTTCTGTTCACTCTATAAAGGCTCCCATACAGACAGGGGGGAAAAGATTTCTATTCAAGTCTAGCTTAATGAGCCAATGGACTTACTGTGCTTACAGAGGTACAGATGAAAAGTTACTTACATGAATATCAGTGCCTCAGAAACAGATGCACAATAGGAAAGTACACCCTGAATGAGCATTGAGCAGGGAAAGCATCATCCCCGGAACCCCCTATCCAGCTTGCTGGCAAGTTGGATGATAGTCTCCTCTCCCCATCAGTTGCCAACTGCTTATGTAATGTCGGGTGCCAAAATGTTTTAAATACAAAATCCCAGATGTTTGACTTTACCAATGAAGACTCAGGAGCCAGATGTTGGGGTGAAAGCCTATTAGTGAGAGGCCGAGAAAGTACCCAGTTGACAGTCCTACTCAGCATACATTCTAGAAGGAAAAAGCCCTTTCTCCTCCATGCTGCCTTAAAAAAACTTTCAATTCAGTGTCTCTCCTTCCTGTGTTTACTTATGTTCACTCCCTGTCAATTAGTTGCTTGCTCTACCTCTTGACCTGGGGCTAATATATTTAACTCTTGCTCACAGAAATCATGTGGGTTAAAGATGTGTGTTAGGGCTGAGCCATAACAAACTGCTTTAGGAATCTTGTGACTTTCTGTTTTATTTACTTCTAGAGACTGGTAGCTTTCTTTTACTTCCTGAGCCTTACAGAGTCTATCTTTATGAAGGAAAGTTTCAGTTTGGAAGAAATAGCAGCATGGCAGAGGCTCAGGGAAAGAAATGGTTTGCTGGAGAAAGCCTAGCTGGCCAGGAGCTAGAGCGGATCTGACTTCGGCTGTAAGGTCTCTGTTCTCTCTGTCAGATATTTCTCCAGGACTAAGGCCATTACCTTTGGCAGTAAAGGGTTCTTGTCTTCTCCACAAAGCTTTCCAGCTTTATCTGATTAGCGCTCCAGACTGATCCAGTGTTAAGTCCTCACACTGAAATTCTTCATACACCAACCATGAGGCTGGCCTGGTTCCAGCCTCTCACTTTCTTGATTTAGCTCATTTCCTGATAGGAGTTTTCCCCTTCATTTTTTGCTTCCTGTTAGAAATATGTTAGAGGTGGCAAGAAAGAAATCACCACTCCAATTAAAGTGTCTGGACAAGGCAAACTTTATTCTTGATCAAGGGAGTATACTAGGAAGAGTGCATACACTTCGATGGGGAATATGCTTGGTTTTTATTCTAATGCAGGTGGTGGCTCTGTCTTTTCCCCATTGGCTGGGGTTTGACCTCACAATCTTATTCAGCTGGATAGTCTGAAAAAATTATTTTTTGGTTTATAATTTAGGCTGTGGTGGCACTCGCCTTTAATTCTACCATTCAGGAAGCACAAGCAAATAGACCTCTGAGTTCAAGGCTAGCCTGGTCTACAGAGTGAGTTCAAAGACAGCCAAGGCTACACAGAGAAACCTTGTCTCAAAAACAAACAAATAAAAAAATAAAGAATTGGCTTATAGGAAATGGGGAGAGAAGGGGAAAAGGGTCACTGATCCTAGGACAAAAAGGTCACTGATCCAGGTTATCATATTCCTAGAACAGAGCACCAGGCCTCTGTGTAAACCAAAGTTTTACTAAGTGGAGGGGTTAAAACATTTGTATAAAAGTCTTACAAAGTGGGGGACAGGAGATAAAAGCATTTAATTCCATGTCCTACACACACATTTTACAGTATTTGATAGAAAAAAGACCATATTTGCTTTTTTTTTTTTTTTATCCCAGTCCCAAGTAATACTTTTTCAAATTCAACCTCCATCCCTACAATCAAGGACCTTCTTCTGGACTCAATCAAGGTGTTCTTCTGGACTTCAAGGTCTTCACTGAAGTGGGGTCCTCTAGGACGGCCCCACCCACTCCCCCACATAGGTCCCGCCTCCAGCGGCCCTCCCCTCCCCCACTCCGCATGCTGCCTGTGGTCCATCCCCACACACCCGCTCACACCAGTCCTGCTCGGGTGGGAGCCGAGGTGGGCCAGGCTGCCCGACAAGAAGCTGAGATGGCAGCCGCAGGCAGCCAACAGCGACAACGGCAGCAGCCGGACGGGCGGCGCTTGATCTACGTGACCCGCTTCGCCTCCCACCGGTCTGGCGTGTGGCAGTTGAGGGGCCTCGGAGGTTTCGGTGGCCATCGAGGCCCAGAGCCTGGAGCCCGCTGCGCCCCGGAGCCAGGCACTGGAGAAGAGCTGCCCACCGGCTCTCAGGCTGGGGTCGCCACCACCCCAGGCCCTGACTCTTCCCAGCTGCGGAGGGCAAGAGGTCAAGCAGCGCGAGCAGGTGGCCGAGGCGCGGTGGCGGGAGGGAGCCTCCTGTCAGAGGCCTGGTGGCGCCGCCATCTTGTGCGGCCTTCTCTTAGTCAGGCCTCGTGCCAGCCTTGGTCTCGGCCTTCGTGTCAACCCTTCTGTCAGCCTTCATGTCCGCCTTTCTGTCAGTCAGCCTTTGTCTCAGCCTCCGTGTCGACCCTTCTGTCAGACTTGCCATCAGCCTTTGGGTCAGCCTCGTTGTCGTCCCTTGTGTCTCTCAGCCTTCATGTTGGCCTTTCTGCCGGTCTTAACGTTAGCCTTCCTGTCAGCTTTCTTGTCAGCCTCGGTGTGTCGGCTTTCCGGCCAGCCTTCCTGTCAGTCCTCAACACAGTTAGCATTCCAGTCGGTAGACAGCTGGGCTCGGTCTTCCTGTCCGAATGTGTTGGGAGCCATAAACTAGGAGAATCCCTTTAACTCACTTAATGGGGTGGCCTGCAAAAGGCCTGCTGGGCATTTAAGATAACCCAAAGACCTGAGAAAAGTTCTTGAATGTAGCTACTTCAGTCCCTGGGAGCATTGGGCGTGCTTGTTGGTTGTTCTCACTGAAACGTATTAAAACTGCTGGTTTACAGGATCTGGAGAGATAGCTCAATGGGTTAGGAACATTGGCTAGTCTTCCAGATGACCCAGCTTTGGTCCCCAACACCAGGGCATCTGACGCCCTCTTCTGGCCTCCTCAGGCATCAGGCACCTAAGTGGTGCACAGGCAAGACAACTATACATATACAATAAAATAAAAAGTAAGTTGCTAGTTACCTGATGTGTTTGTGTGTGTGTGTGTGTGTGTGTGTGTAGAACAGACATCTGAAAAGACGTTAAAGCATCTTAACTAAAACGGGGGATCAGCAGATGATCTATTTGTTTACTCTACCTTTGAACTTTCAAGAATGTTTTAAATTAAAAAAAAGAGAGAGAGAGAGAGTATTCATGTGGTGGCCCATTCTTTTAATCCCAGCGCTAAGAAGTTAGAGACAGGTGGGATTTCTGAGTCTGAGGCCAACCTGGTCTACAGATTGAGTTCCAGGACAGCCAGGACTACACAGAGAAACCCTGTCTCAAAACAAAATTATTCATCATAGATTTTGCATAAACCTAGGTAAATTTAATCTTTCCTGCTGTAAGTGGGGGTCCTTACTACATAATGCACTAGAAATGGATGTGATGCCTATCATTTAACGCCTTCAGCAAGGATTAGTTGGTGTGTGGTTTGAAGAGGTTTGCAAGATTACATACTTCGTACCTCACAGCCAAGGCACAGAACATTGTTTTCAGTCATCTCCTTTGAGGGCCTAGCCTTCCACCTACACTTTTAAAAGCAACTTTACTAAGATTTCACTAACTGTGTATACAGCTCTCCATTACCATGACTGTGTATACAGTCATGGTTCTTACATAGCCACAGAGTTGTGGAACCATTACCACCCATTTTAGTGTAATTGTAACATCACAGAGAAACTCTGAACCCCTCAGAGGCATCATGTGTTCTCACTACCCACTAACCTTAGCCCTCAGTAAGTACTAATGTACATTGTCTCCACAGATTTACTTATTTTGGACATATCTAAATGGAGTCTATATGTGGGCTTTTGTGGCTGACTTCTCTTCCTTAGGCCTATTCAGTTTTGCGTGTTAATTTTAGATTCTATTAATTCACTGACCAATTAACTAACTAGTTAGTTAGTTCCATCATTGATTTTCATATATTTTCCAGGTATATGTTATTTGTGTTGCTGTTGAGACAGGGTCTCACGATGTATTTCCAGCTGTCCTGGAACTCACTGTATATACCACACTGACCTGGCACTCACAGAACTCTACCTGCCTCCCAGGTGCTGAGACTAGAGGTGTGCACCACCATGCCCAGCGGATAGGTGCCGTTTGTAATGGAGATAATCTTATTTCCCCTTTGTTCATTTTTATGTCTACCGTAGTCTTTTTGTCTAACTATACTGGCTAGTACCTCTAGTGCAGGGTGAATGTTGGAGAGATGATGGACACCCTGCCATGTTCTTATTAGGACAAATGCTGCTAGTGTTTCACCATTAAGCAAAGTACTAGTTTTAGGGCAAATACCTAAATATGTTTAGAGTATGAAAGAGCATATCTATTTTTATTGTCTTTAGTATTTCTTATTTACAGTGACTAGGATTTAAATTTTGTCAAAGGCTTACTATGATCTATGGAGATAATAATGTTTTCTTTAAAATTAGTAATGTATAACTTGATATAAATAGGTTTCCAAATATTGAACCAACCTTGCAGTGTTAAACTAAATTTCACTTTCCTGCATTGTATTATTTTTTAATATAGCGGCAGGCTTTACTACTAAGTTGCTTAGAATGTTTTATCGATGTTCAAGAGATATAGAGACTTACGGATTTTTAAATTTTCTTTACTGATTTAGATTTTGCTTCTTAGGAGTAATTGGGAATTTTTCCTTCCCTTTCTGTGTTCAAGAATAATTTATGAGCCTGGCTCAGTGACTCATACCTATAATCCCAGCACTCGGGGAGGCAGAGGCAGGCGGATCTCTCTGAGTTTGAGGCCAAACTGGTCTACAAAGCAAGACCAGGACAGCCAAGGCTACACAGAGAAACCCTGTCTTGAAAAACAAACAAACAAACAAACAAACAAACAAAAAAGAATAGAACATTGGAACTAGGTAGCTTGGAAGGTTTGATAAAATTCTTCTGCAAACCATCTGGACCTTAGATTTTTGTGAGATAATTTCTTAATAATTTTCTTTGTGCTGTAGAAACTGATCTGTTTACACTTTCTAACTCTGAGAGGTCAATTTTGGCAACATGCATTTCCTTAAGCAATTATACACTCCACCTAGGTTTCTAAATGTGTTTCCATTAAGGCCTGCAAAGTGATGTGTTTTAATTTCAAAAGTTTACTCATGCTTCAATGGTTATTCATCTCTTCATAATTCACTTCTCTGTCTGTATGTGTAGGGTTGTACTTTCTCCCTTTGTATTGACATCAATATTTGTTTATTTTAAAAACAAGATTTTGACTTATTACTTAAGCTTTTTTTAGTTTATTGCTCATTAATACCAACTTCTTAGTCTTATTTTCTTTTTTTCTTTCTTTGTTTCTTTCCTGGTTTCTTTCTTTATGTATTTATTTATTTGGTATACTTTCCTTTTATACTAAAATTTGGGTGTTTATTTTTTTGGTAATTTTAAAATCATTTTAATTTTTTCTTATAGATATATTGTATACTGAACATACTGCTTCCCAACCCTTACCCAGTTTCCTCTTATTTTTCTTCTTTTAACCCTTCATTTATTCCTTTAGACAGTTTTACTTATTTTCATTTAATTTATACACACATGATTTTATGTGACTCTATAAAGTCTAGGAATGACAAGTGAGAGAAGACATTTAATATTTGCCTTTCTGAGATTAGCTTAATTTGTTTAATGTGATTGTGTCCAAATGAACCCGTTTCTCTGAAGACAACATAACTTTATTCTTCTTTATGGATTAAAAAAAAAAACTGCTGCTGGACACCAGGGTTCTTCCCATAACTTAGCTGTGTGAGTACTGTTGCGAGTGTCTCTGTGATATATTAACTTGGGTTGTTTGTTTTTGTTTTGTTTTGTTTGTTTTTGGTTTTTTGTTTTGTTTTGTTTTTTGGGGGGAGGGAGAATACTCAGGAGCGGTATAGCTAAGCTATGTGGTATATATTTTTTTATTTTTTGAGGAACTTCCATACTAATTTCCGTAGAATTTGGACTAGTTTTCATTCCCACCAGCCATGTATAAGGATCAAGATTCCCTTTGTCTACATCTGTGCCAGAATTTATTGCTGTTTTCCTCTTAAAATTTTTGTTACACTTACCTGTCTGTCTATCCACCACGTGTGTGTGTCAGATATCATATGAGTGGGTAAGAGAACAACTTATGAGATTCAGTTCTCTCTTTCTGCTATGTGGGTCTCAACAATCAAACTCAGTTTGTCAAACTTGGCAGCAAGGGGGTCTTTACCTTATGAACCATCTTTCCAACCCCTGTTGTTTTCTTAATGACTGACATTCAGACTAGGATAATATGTAATATCAATGTGACTTTAATTGGAGTTTCTATGATGGCTAATGAGGTTAAGCAGTTTTTCATGTTTATTGATTTCTATTTCCTCTTTTCTGAATTGTCTGTTCCTTTAGTCAGTTCATTTGGTGTGGGGAGGTGCTTTTTCTTACTGGTCAGGTTTTTTTTGTTGTTGTTGTTGTTTTTAAACACTCTACTTATTAATCCTCTCAGACAAAGATTTCCTCTAGTCTAGGGCTCTCTCTTTACTCAAACTGCTCCCTTTGTTTAACAAAGGATTTTTTTATTTCATAAGATTCCATTTGTTAATTGTTGGCTTTATTTTCTTGGCAACTGGGGTCCTATTAATAACTTTTCTATATCTTTAGGTGTTTTCTTTACTTTTCCCAGTTTCAGATCTTGTGTTCAGGTTTGCACACACACACTCTCAGTTGATTTTCCTTCAAGGTAAGAGATGGGATTAGTTTTTCTACTTGTGCTTATCCAGTTTCCCTGGAACCATTTGTAGATGAAGCTGTCTTTTCTCCAATGCTTGTTTTTTCTATCTTTGCAAAATCAATGACTAGCTGTGCTGGTTTATATCAGGACTTTCTATTCTTTTCTGTTGTTTTACATGTCTTCAGTTCCATGTTTTTGTTACTGTGATTTTTTTTTGTCATGTGATTTTAGCCTTAGGTATGTTGATTGATAGTATCAGCATTATTCTTTTTTGTTCAGGATTGCTTTGACTCTTCTGAATACTTTGTGATTTCAAATGAGTTTTCATACTGTTGATTTCTACTTCTATGAAGGCTATCACTGGAATTTTTAACAGGGTTGTGTTGAATATGTAGATTGTGAAATCAGGCATTTCATTTACTTTTTAAAATCAGGAAGTATTTAGTATGATGAATTTGTTTTAAATACTTTTAGTACCTCCCACACATCTCAGTATGTAATATTCCACTGTTGATTTTCAAACCTTCTATACTTTCAGTGTGTTTATTCATATTACACTGATAGTGATTAACACATTTTAAAGATTTTAAATCCTGGGACATTCCTCTTCTTTTGGTTTTGTTAGTACCTTCTAGTTTTTACTGCATTGTGGTTGGTGAATGATATTTCTAGTTCTCTACTGTCTTGCATGTTACTAGTGCTTCCTTTGTAACTCAATGACCTTTCCCCACTCCCCTCTTCCAGAAACCATGCCAGAAAGACTTTCCTCCAGAATTCCAACCCCCCCTTTTTCCTGAGTCTATCCCATCCAACTGCTTGCTTGGTACATTGTATGGGATTTGGTCTTTTAAATTACATACTTAAATATTTTTCCTATACTTCATGTCCTGATCTTCCTTGTTATTTATTTATTTTGGATGCATGATAGATTTAATTTTGCTTTTGGCTGATAAGAGGCTAGAAAACAGCTTCAAGGCAGTGGCAGGAGTTCAGTAGAAATTGAAAGGCCAGAATTAAAGCCGTAGAGGTAAATGGGCAAAACTGATAACTGATTGGAAGAGAGAAGGAAGAGTTGAAGCTAAGTCTGACATATCTGCACTGGCCACTGTGTGAACAGCAAAGCTATTAACTTCTATGACCTCCTTGCTGAGCTTGTAAAACCAGAAATACAGTCAAAGAAGGCTGCCCTGAGACAGACATGCACCTAGGCTAGGCCAAAGAGTACTTGTGAAGTTCTTAGGCTTTCTCAGTCCTGGTTTATATTTGATATCAAATAGATATTTATTAAATGTCTGAGGGGAATAAAAATGAATTATTAATTCATTTTACAACACTTAACATCTACCATGTTGTAAATAGTAGGTCAAGTGCTAATAACAAGATGGATCAGGTGATTATTGTGTACTGTGAGGATTCACATGTGAGTAATGCATATATAAGTCAGTCATTATGAGACCTGAGACCTGAGGAAGGCTTTGATAATCAAGTTCAAGGACAGAAAGAGGCACAAGATTGGAAATCAAGAGGAAAAAAATGGAGCAATTTCTAGTGGGACAGTAGAGATTATCAAGATCCTGGGCTTTGAAGTCAAAAAGACAATCCTGGCTCTCTTAATTACGGGAAATATATTTCTGCCCACTTTAGTTATCCAGTCTGATTCTTAACTTTATCATCTTTCAAGGGAAGATAATGGTTTCTGCCTCAAGGGTTGCCGTGAAGAGAAAATGAAGGAGCACATGCAAAGCACCTAGTATGGTGTTTGGCCTAGAATATGCACTCCATAAGTGTTGGCACATTGAGCCCAGATAGATTGAAGGAACAAGAATGACTAGCAAGATGTACTAAATGTTTACTGAATGAATGAAAGACAAGATTTTTTTTATTGAATTGTAGAGTGATTTTCATTTCTATAAAACCCCTAAAAGTGTTTACTTTGTGGGATGATATTACCAGAGACAGATGCCTGTGACAGTTAGGCTGGTAAGCTGCCCTGAGATGTTATGGTGTATAGAAAACCAAGAGACAAACATCAAGGAAACTAACATTTCAAGGAAGAGTGTTTGGAGATAGAGCCAAATGTTGTAAATAATTAAAGATGAAGAGTACTATTGTGGAAATGTATGAATGAATAGTCTGGAAATGGTAAATAATTTGGGGATAACAGAGTCAAAGAAAGCTTCATAGCAGAGAAACCTACATGAGATTTTTTTTTACATGAGGTTGAAATAGGGACAAGTTACAGGTAGAAAATTTGTGAGCAAATTGTTGAGAATAGATGACAATTGGCAATGACCAGGAAGAGTCACAAGTACAGCTTCATCGGGTCAGAGCATGGGCGATAAGAGCCAGGAAAAGATCTGAAGCATAAATTGGAACTAAATCCATGATGTACCATACATTGATGCCTAGTCAAAGTACTGGAAGAAATGTTTTTCTTGTGTACATGTATTATACTTCTTGCTATATTTTTAGATAGACTTCATGGCTCCTTCCCTTAAGGGGTATAAGTACAGATTAATTGAGACTTATAAGTAGAAAACTGTGGGAATGATGAAAGCATACCATCCTAAAAGTTGCGGGCATTCAAAGAGAAAGAAAATATGAGCAGAGCTTCTCAAACTCAAGTTTTTATACGACATCTGCGGTTGTGTGTGCTAGTTTACTTAGTATATTTATTTAAATAGGTACTTTTCTCTTCTTAGCTAGATTTCATCAGAACACTATTTGTGTGCTATTTTCTAAAAGAGAAATCAATTACAAGCTATTAATGGCAAAAAATAATTTACCCAATTGTAGTAAATAGGTTTTCTGCTAGAAAGTGTCTGTGTCGTGAAGGAAAAGCAACATATCTTGAAGTGACATGTGGACAGACTCAGAATTCCTCCATGACTGAAGCGTTGGCAAGGGAATGAGGTTCTCACAATGTGACTTAAAGAAGTTCCTTCACACCAACCAAGGACCATGCATGGAGATAACCTAAGAGCCCTGCACAGATGTAGCCCATGGCAGTTCAGTGTCCAAGAGGGTTCCAATGTAATAGGAATAGGGACTGCCTCTGACATGAACTGATTGGCCTGCTCTTTAATTACCTCCCCCTGAGGGGGAAGCAGCATTACCAGGCCACAGAAGACAATGCAGCCACTCCTGATGAGACCTAATTCACTAGGATCAGAAGGAAGGAAAAGAAGACCTCCCCTATCAGTGGACTTGGGGAGGGGCATGCATGCAGAGGGTGGAGGAGGGAAGGGAACCACGGGGGGGGGGGGAATACAAAGTGAATAAAGTGTAATTAGTAAAGAAAAAAAAAAAAGTTCCTTCACGCCATGTCTGTGCCTCACCCAGAATCAGGGTCCTGTGCCTCACAAGTTAGTAAATGTGTTTAGGGACACATTTTAGTTCATTCAACAAATACAACGAATTATGTACCTAGCATCCTCAAAATAGAAACTGGGTTGCCAGTGAGGAAAACACAGTTCTCAAGCAAACTGTGAACTTCTGTGACAACCCAGCATGTTTTGTAAGATCCAAGAATGTTCTCTGGAAAGCTAATTGTTGCATGTGCAGAGGAAATCCAGGTATAGGGGCTGGAATGTCAGGAGTGAAGTCAGGAGAGTTAAGGTGGGCGCGCTAAAGGCAAGGGGGAGGCATGTAGAAAGGGCTCCAGGGGCACGTACCTGTTGTTTCTACACATCAGCCACGTGGTGAAACGGTGTCACCTGGTGATCTGAGGCCCAACACCAAGTGTATCATCCCCCAAAGAGAGCTGACGAGACAGCTATGGCCTCTGTGGTTAGGAAGGACTTTTAGAACATGTGCTAACATCAATGTTTTTACTTTAAAAAAAATTAGGTTTAAAGCAGAAAAATGCAGCTAAAGAGTTTGATTTCCCCATACCACTGAATGAAGCCTCCAAAATAATGAAGGAAAGGAAAAAGGTATGCTGTATTCAAGACAGTGAAAGTAATTCTGTCTTCTGAATAATTCAATTTTCTGAAATTAAAAAATAGAAGTAACTCAGCAGAAATGGAACTGAGCTTAGAAATATTTATTAACTATAAAGAATAGTCCTGGTATTTAAAGATATAAAATGCATTTTAATTAAATATAACCTGCCAGATTTTTTTTCAAAGCATAACCTATGTTCCACAGAGTGTAGCTAACTACTATATAGGAAGAAAATCACAGACCTCATAGTAAAGAATCCATTGGTTTCATTTGCTCTTTTCAAGGCAAAGAATGTGTGTGACATTTTAGCCAGAAAGATGACAAAGATGAACTTTATTGCTGAACCCTTCTCACCACTGGTTGCCAAATGTCATGGTAATGTAGGCATTTTGAGCATATTCCAACAAGTGGCTGTGCTCATCTGTGACTGCCGTTATACTTTAAAGAATTTATTTGTTGAGCATGCCACGTAAATTCATGCTCGTTTGATGTATATCCCATACACGGTCTAAACAGCACTCAAAGCACTAACCCTTGTAACAAATGTATCTGAAGTAAGCCACAGTCTTCCACTGCACTGAGACCTGCTTCCTTCCAGAACCACTTCCTTTTGGGTAAGGAGGAAAGAACAGTGACCAGTGCTTACCTCTAACTCTCATGTGACACACACTGGGGTAAGTGATTTGCCTACACACCTCATCTCATTGCTTAACATGTGAACATGTTTCTAGATAACATTTCAATGCTTGTCTAACTGCTAAGTAGAAAAAAAAAAAAGATTTTGCACCTAGATTTTGCACTTAATTTTATAGTGGTTTGTTTTTTTGTTTTGTTTTGTTTTTGTTTTTTTTTCCTCTCCTATTCTAGCATATTCAGTCAGAATCTCTAGTAACTTTTTCTGGCACTTTACTAGGAGAAACAGTTCATTCTTAACTAGAATAAAATACATTATAAACAATCTCTGCCCAGCATAAACAAAGGAATAGAAATTCAGTATTTTTAGTGCCTTTGAAAATTGACTGTGATGAACCCACTAAGTAAGACTTTGCAGAATTTTTTTTTTTTTGAAAGGCAGCATCTTCCAGGAGAGCTAATGTAAACACTGCAAGGAAATAACTCAAGAAAACTGAAAAAGAAGAGGTCAGACAAGTTAGTGCCCAGTGGGGGCTGTGCTAGTTCCTCAGTGCGTGGCCTCATGCTGATGGTGCTGACTGACAAGCAGCCAGCAGTTACTCTCGACTGCTTCTTTCGAAAGGCAGCGCACTTCTGTACCAACATGCCTTAACTGTGTTTATCTTTCTAAGGTCTCAGCATGGAACAAAGTACGCAGAGTCATTTCCAGAATGATTGCAGAAAATGAAAACTACAGACACAGACTGAAGTCTCAAAATTTATCTACTGAAGTAAGACAGCACATTTTCAATTTTTATGAAGGATATATATATAGATAACCTTGAATTGCGTTAGATTCCCTAACTGCCAGTCTTAAAGTATAGGAACAGTTAAAAGCATAAAGCCATGTTCAGGCAGGGGATGTAGGGTCGATCCCAAGTGCCCATGTGTGTGAGAGTGCAGGAGGCAAGCACTGACTACAACTTCCTGAACAGGGAACACAGATGTCCATTAAATATATGTATATTTGTATATGTATATTTGTCTTCAAACACAAATGACAAACACTCATACTGGTAAAGAACATGTTAATTGTAACATAACATAGAACTACACATTCTATTCAGCTTCTCATTTCCTGTCCATGGACACAGCACTCGAGAGTGTAACTCATTTAACAAAGCCTGCTCCTGACACAATTGCAGCCCTAGAAAACAACCCACAAATTGGATGTTGTGCTAAATAAAGCTGCACTAGTGTTTAGTAACTGATATTGTGGAAATTATGGTTTTCCGACTGGCAGTCTGGCTCTGCAGGCGGAGGTGCTTGCCAACAAGCCCTGTGACCTGACGCCAGTCCCCAGGAACCACATGGTGAACAGTGACGCCAGCACGACTGGTCCTCTGACTTCCATTTGCCTGCCGCCCTCCCCATTATGTGTGCAAGCAAGCACACAGACACACACACACACAATAGAGGGCAAATAAATATGATTTTGAAAGTTATAAAAAAGAAATTATTGGCTTTCAGAATACTAACTGGACCAAATTAACATAACTAACAATGAATTGATAAATAAAAATGGTTGTCTCCACTCCTTAACAGGTGTGTCCTGATATAGACTATGTCCTGTCACATGAGAACTTCTGTGAAGTCTCAGTACTTAATGATAACTTTGGGTCGTTAAACTTACAATATTTAATTTTGTGAAGAAGGCTTTAATAAAACAGTACGGGATGTTTATAAGTAGTGTTGTGTTGGATTAAGGGCCATAAGCGATCAGCTGCCCTAGCATGCTGCACTAATAACACGTCACCCGCAGTGACAGCCTAGAGACCACTGTTCAGCCGCATGCTGCTCCAGTTCACTCTGCTTGTTGCATAAGAATGGGGGGGGGGGTGGGAGAAGGAACACAGTCAAAGTTTCTTAAAGAATGTGCAGAGAACTGAGCCTTTTTAGAAGGCTGTCCACTCACTGTGTAACCTTAGCTGTCTCTTAAACCTCAGTCTCTATGAATACAAAATAATCTGCTAAAAATTATTTGCTAACTTAATATGATAGGCTTTCCATATAACATAAATAAAATGTATATTTGAAACTTGTTAAGCTTTGAACTAGGTTACATAACTCTTTAATAAGGCTAATATGTTGCAAAACTATAATGTAATTTTTACCTCTTAATATGTATTTGTTGACAAAAAATAAGTGTTACAGACTAACTTGAACTTCTCTTATGTTGTTTCTAGATTCGAGTTAATACAAGATAAATGTGAATCTTCCCGTGTTCTCCGGTGAGAATCCACTGAGATAATTAAGCAGACCTTCCTCCCCCCCCCCATCCTGCTTTCTCTAACCTTTGGTGTGCCTGCATTATCATCTCTGCCCTCTGTCCTTCCTTAACCTCATTAAATGCTTTTTTAAATGTACATTTTCACTTAGGCCCCAACTCTATCATGCCTTTGAAACTACTCTATAATATATTGTATATATATAATATATATATAACATATATATTATATATATATCACACTCCATGAGTATATATATGAGTGTAATATATGCATGCACACACATATATATGAGTGTGTGGCTTTTCTTCTTTTGTATATGTCTCTGCTCTGCTTCATTCTCTTTCTCTTGTTATGTGCTGTCACATGTAAAAAGCCCTCACTACTCCTCTCTTAACATGCTGCACTCTGTCATGGTTTTCATTCTGTGTCTCTGACTGCATTTTCTCTTCATTTTTAAGTTATTCCTTTTGTTAATTACTGGTTCTTTCTCTCTTCACATAATCACTTCCAAATAGCTTTTTGTTTTTTTATAGCCTTAGCAACTGTTTCTATCCTACCCGTGACCTCTGATATTTTCAACTATTGCACAGATATTTGAGTAGTCTATATTTTACACTTAGGCATATATCCTCTAGACCTTTCTTTTTAGTATTCCCTGGTTTTCCAACCACCTGGTCCCATTCCACATGTAGGGGGAGATTTTGTCCAACTTTCTGAAATTTGGGAAGTAATAGAAGGAAGACAGGTCTTAGGAAAGACAGTTAGACTTTTATAAATAAGAGAATGAGAAGAGAACAATGTAAGGAGAGTGTATTTTAGACAAGAACATGAGCTTGGTTGACATCAGTGAGCGGGTCTCTTACAAAGAAAATTGAAATTTACAAACTCCTCATGAATATACAATAATTTGACATTTTGTTTCTTTCCTAGCTACAACTGCATCATTTCATGAGACAACCTTGGCTTTGTGGTTGTATGTTCTTTAAATGACTATGAAATCCATCTGTTTCCAGTTGAAGGACATATTCACCCTATGAAATGGCCTAGGCCTTGCATGCCCATGAGAGCCACAGTTTCCCTGCACACAAGCTCATCCAACTTTTTTGTACAGTCCTGAGTTTGACATTGCTAAATCTCTCAAAGTTTCAAATGTTAGTTTATACAACTTAAATATACCACCAAATGGAACATGTTTATAAACTTGACTACTTAAAATTCTGTGGAGTGTGGACAAAGATTTTAGCTATGGTTCAATCTTATGTATATGCTTGTATGACCTGCCAAATCTTCCTGGAAGCATAGTCTGTGTTATCAGGTCTGACACTATGTGTTCATTTCATTGTCTGAGTGCCCTGCTGGAGACAATGTCCCACTGTTCTAGAACCATGCAGTTCTAAGGACTTCCATGAAAATGGATGTTCTAAATGTCTTCTTTATTATTTAGTTATCTCTGCTGAAATATATTAAATCTGTTTTGTTGAACAGAACATGAATACAATGTGAATTATCTTCTGAAATATCGAATAACAGGTGTGATACCATGACTTGTTCATCATTTTAGGTTCCTATCAGGAATTGATGATTTCTTCATTAAAACCCCAAATACAAGTTTCCAACTCAGAGACTTATGTGTTGGAACTGTGGAAATAAGATTTTCACATTTCCTTCCTTCTCTTCATCTCATCTTCATCAGTCTTTCCACTGGTCTCTGCCAGAAGGAACATTCATTCATCAATTCTATCTCTGATTTTTCTTTTGTCCTTTTTTTGCTTAAATTAAAAAACAGTTTTATTTTAGCCTAGTAGTCCATTCTTGTGGCACTGCATTCTTAGAAATGTACCCAAGGTGATTCTGCCATCTTATGAGAGTCATAGAGTGCACTCACACAAGCTAAGTGGCTTGAGTCGCCACTGAACATGGCCCCCTGCTGCAAGCAGGGTCACCATAAACACAAGTCATATGAGCCTGTGGCCTGTGGAATGGGGCGTAAACTGTTTTAAACTAAAAACTTTCTTACAAATGAAAGTAGTATATATTAGTGGTGAGAATAGGTTATGTTGACTAGATAAGGCAGTGACATTTATTATAATTTTATTAAGTATATGGGCCTTTTTGTGCTGCTAGGAATCAAATGCAGGGCTCTGGACAAGTGAACTGAGCACCCTGCCGCTGGGCGTATCTCCATCCTGTGCTGTCCTTTGTGGGACTGACAGTCCCGCAAGCTTGCCTAGCATCACCACAAACAGAGGAGTAATGTATTGTCGTAGATCCCTGACGTATACAGTCAGTGGCCAAAGTGTTGTATTATGACCTATATTATATTTGCAACATTTGTTTTGTGTTCTTCAGAAATATTTTATGCTCAAGTGTGCAGTGTAGGGAAAAGAGAGCTCTTATGGTTTTAATGAATAGAAACGAAACATCACCAGACGAGGGATTACCCAACCACTTATTCTGGACCACCCAAATGATTTAAGGTGTGTCGTCAGTCATGAGGAAAAGGAACTAATCAAAGAGCAAAAGGTTTTTTTGTCTAATATAACTGGAAAAAATGTTTGCATTTTGGGAAAGACTGGAGTCATCTCAGAATCTGTGTACTAGCTTATAAGACAGTAGAAGAATACTTTTGAGACTGGAAGGTGGAGCACTGGGAGTGGAGGGAAGTTACCCTGGAGGAGCCTTTTACTCTAGGGAGGATATGAGGCAGGAGCATGACTGCAGTGATAGAAGTTTTCAACTCAGGCATATCTCTATTAGAGCTGTGGAAATAGCTCTTCACATTTTCTCCAAAGGAACATGATGGCTGATGGCCACACTGTGAAGCAACCCCTGCATGTCTGTGAGGCCATTCTTCCTAATAGGCTGTCCCTATCCGTGGCTGGGTATCACAAGGGTATTAAGACAGGCACACGTTAAGGACCTCAAAGACTGCCCACTTCCTTTGTCAAAGAAACTCTTCCTTTGTCAAAGAAACTCTGAGACAGAGAATGTCAGACTTTCCCTACCCACCAGTCTTCCCTTCCCTCTCAATCAGTAACAGTAATCCATAGTGGTATAATGGTTGGAGGTTCACAATTCAACCATATATACTAGTGATATACATACTTACACACATATGCATGTATGTATATGCATGGTGTGTGGATGTGGGTCTACTGTGCCAGGTCTAGGGCCCAGTTAGGAAAATCTGAGACTCTAGAAGGTGTGATGATGTTGCTCTTGCACAGATTTCTCAGTGCACTCAGGGTTTGCATAAGTGATCTTCTTATGAAATATAATGCAGTGAGGGGTACGATGGTGGGCCCATGCCAAGGTGTGCCTCTGGGAAGGTATACCATGCAACTGATCTGGCATACAGAGGTTTATTGGGGGGGGGGAGGTGTGAGAACCTGGAGAAGGGGCAGAGGCAGACAAGTGGACTTATAGGCAGATAGACAGATGGGAGCAGTGCCATGAGAGCAGAGAAGAGGGGTGCAGAGAAGGAGGGAAAGGGGGCTCTAAGCACAGAAAGGGGGAGAGAGAGAACGCCAAAAACACAGAGAGAGGGCCAGGTGGCAGGCAGTGTTTTTATACACAGAACACACCAGGGGCATTCTGACAGTGGCTGCAGGTGATGGCAGGTGATGATGTAAGCCGTTGGTAGGTCCCTGAGAGGAACCTACTGGAATCACCTATAGCTAACATGCCCCCCTTTTTGTTTAATCAAAAATGAGCAAGTAGGAAGGGGTGATGATGGGTCAGGAGTGAAGGTGTTGTGTTCTTAGACCACTTCCTGCTGACTCGGGGTGATGTCATCTTTGGAGACACTAAGAAAACTGGGATACTGGTCAAGTCCTAGGAGAGCTGGTTGTTCCACTGCTGTCCAAGCTGTGGGATCATCTGGGGGTAGCAGTGTGCAGGCCCAGCTGAAGAAATCTGTGAGGTTGAGTAACTGCTTTGGAGCTGTCCTAGATGCAGATTTTGAGGAAACACATAGACTTGGCAGGAGGCTGGAAGAGAAGTTAAAGTTAAGTAGGTTAGGGAGAAATTTTTTCCTTGGGTGTATATTCAAAACCAAAAACCAGGGGAAGGGGAAGGAATCCCACAGGTGATTGATTATAAGAGCAGTCACTTATGAATTGAGTTTCTTTAGATAAAGGAAGAGTAAACAGTTACATCTGAAACCTGTTTGTTTTTAGCATGAAGCCAGTGAACAGGGCAAACCTGTTTGTCTTATTTTAAATAAGAGACCTAGTAGTTTTATCTAACTAATAAACTGACTAACTAATAAATTTACTAGTGAGCTAACACAGTGGTAGATTATCTTGGGGAAAGGAAGTAGTTGCCTGTTGTTCTTTAACTGTTGAGCTACAGTTAGCTTAGCCATAATGTGATCAGAGACCTGAGAAGGATAAATTGTAATCTAAATGCTCTATGTATCAATTAAAATGACAGACTAGTCCGTAATCCATTACCTACGCAGTTGAACCAGGTTCCTGTGGTTTCCATGGTAACACTGGCAAAGGCAGTCTGGCCGTTAGGGCCAGAAGATGAGAGGCTTTTTCTGTGAAGGAGGAACATGGGAAAGACTCGTCTTAGCTTATCTTAGGCAATGTGGGACAATCACTGTCCAGGTGTCCTGTTTGTCCACAGTTCAGCCTGGGCCCTAACAATGGGTGAGGCACTGGGGCAGTCTTTCCCAGTGGTTAGTGTGCCATACTCTAGATGGAGTCCTTTGTTGTTGTACCTGAGAGCTCCGGCCCAGCAGAGGCTTCTGTGCAGGCAGGCAGCTCTTAAAGGGGCAACCTCCCTCCGCAGTTTCTCCGCTTCTGTGATAGGAAAAATTTTGTCTGTCTGTTTTGAATATATAAGTTTACTATGTTATGTATGTCTCAGTTATAGATTATTATTGTTATGTATGTTTAAAATCTGTAACAGTTGTAAAAAAACGTTAACTTAAACTTTTAACTTAGGATTGGAGCCATTCTGAACAACAAATGGCATGAGCCCACTAAAAAACAAGTCTCCAAAGGTAATATAAATTGGGACAAGATTTTACATAATTTCTTTCCTGTCTTAAGACCAGGTTTATAAAAAATAAGGTTTGAAACTCTGTTTATGTGAGACATTAGAGCTGTACCTCCATGTGTTTGTATATAAGAACTTTTCTTGCTGGCAGCCAAAGTTTATAATATCAAAATAATACATTGATTTTGATAGAAAATAATTTATTGATATTGATTTAAGAAACACTAAATTGTTTATACTGATAAATAAAAAATTTGGTTTTGACTTCTAAAAACTATGGTTATGTTCTGTGACTTCACTCTTAAAAAGGTACTTTATCTTAATATTGCAAAATATATTGGAGAATGTTTGAATGTTTAAGGTTATGAAACATTTTAAAGTTTATCAGATATTTAAAAAAATAATGAACTTGGATAGTCTAACAAAGAACTTGGAACAGTTTCTCAACCCTTTGGGGAAGGTCAAAAGACCTTGATATTTATTTTATTAATTTTATCAAATGAAACCAAGCCATATTGTTTGACCAATTAAGAAAACTGCAGTTTTTACAATATATCATGTCAGGATGGTAAAAACCCATAAAATAACTTAAAAAATAATGAGAAAGATTTTAATGGAAGTTTTTATATTGTCTGGGAAGAGAGAAGGCAGGAAAATGGGATAATAAAAAGAAGAAAAGGAAAGAATAGCTTGTCTAAAATGTCTGGTTAAACCAGAGAAACAGAGCTAGAAAAAGCCTAACCTGAAGGTGTATAGAATGTTATGGAAGGTCAGAGTATGTATAAAAAGCCAAGGGACTTGTATTTGCTTTCTCATACCTGCAAATAATGGTTTGAAAAGGCACTGTAAAATATGTTGAAATTTTGACCATATTAGATTAATCCCAGTTGGTTTTCTTCATTTAAAAAGGCTGATAATTCTTCAGTGTAAAATGTTTGCTTATGCTCTTTAAAGAAAGGAAGAGGACTGGAGCCTAGGGTTACACTGATGATCAGTTCAAGTCATTGTTAACCATTATATGAAATATTTGCCTGGCTGACAGTTCCTACATAAATGAAGTAATGCTGTTTCTTTCTGGTCTATAGGTTTGGTATGGCCAGAATAGTCCAAATACAGTTTTAAAATTGTTCTATACTGTTATGTTCTATCGTTGGTTCTAAAACATGATTACAATGTTAGAACTTGGTTACGGGAAACTGTAAATGATCCACAGTGCTGTACTGTGGGAGGCAACACCATCACCTAATGGCTATGTTTTAAATTGCCTGCATGGCCTGTAACAAAACTTGGCTGGCCACCATGTTGGTTCAGGGATAAAAAGGATGGAGCCATGGTTTTACCGTCATCTTTGTTGAGGGTTGCCAGCTATGTTCAGTTCTCTGTTTAATACTAAGTAAAACTTTTGTCCTTTAAACTTTTGCTGTTCAGTCTTAATAATATGCTATGGTAAGATCAGCAAGATTTACCAGCCCCGCTATGAACTGTATGATTAAAAGTTTTGCTTTGATTTTAGTTCAGAAATATATTTAAAAGTATTCTAATGACTATAGTTGGTTACAAGATTGAGCTTTACCAACCTCTTGTTTATGTTTTCAAAGTTAAGCCTAGGATGAGTAACTACAAAGTTTGCCTGTATAGATTTATTTAAAATAGAAATGGTCCTAAAACACTTTTCTAAGGAATATGCCAGAATTAGAGATTATAACATCATGTTTTACAGGATGCAGTTTAGAGCAGATAACTAGAGACAGACATGCTGGTCCTCAAGCATGTCAGAGATCTGATGAATATGGCATCTAATATATGTAAGTTTTATTATGACAAAGAGTCCCAAAATCCTGGCAGTAGCTCCTCAAGGTCTCTGAGAAGATTTGGGCACAATGACAGATGACTTCAACTCTGGATTATGGTATGCTAACCACTGGGAAAAACTGCCCCAACTGACCCACCACTAGAACCCAGCCTAACCTGTGGACAAAACTATGGACACTTGGAGAGTCATTGTTTCATGTTGCTGAAGGCAAGGTGATGCCAATCTCTCATGTTCTTCTTTTTCTCACCTTCTGTGCCTGATGGACAGACTGTGTCTGCTTGTGATGCCATGAGACCACAGGAGCCAGGGACAACTGCCTAGGTGACTGATGGACTGAGTAGTCATCTCTGCCATTTTGATTGATACATAGATTCATTTAGCTTATAATTTATCCTCCTTAGGTCTCTAATCACATTGATGGCTAAGCTAAGCTAATGATAGCTTTGCAGCTAAAGAGCAGACAGTTAGATCCACTGTTAGTTCATTGGTCAATTCACTAGCTAGTCAGAACTACTAGGTACTAGATCTCTTACTTAGAAAGGCAAACAGATTTGCCTTCCTCACAGGCCTCATGTTAACTGCCTATATCTTATGGTAAAACACTGGATAAAATATGTTTTAAGATATATAAATACAAATTATAATAATATAAAAATATTTTAAGGCATATTAAAAATGGGAGATATTTCAGATTTCTCTGCCCCTATGCTATTGTTATGCTTATGTTGTTATAAGATTTCAGAAGTTCAGAGTTACAACATTGATTAATAGAGTTCTGATAAGCTAATGACTGCTTATTATCCAGTCACAAGCTCAAGATTTTAATTTCTCTTTGGTTGTCTTCTGGAGTTAGATTTAAAGGAGCTTCTAATTATGCTAAAAGCATCTCTGTATAATATGTGTATCTCTGACCCTAAAGCCATAGCTTTTACTAGGTCTTACTGGCATGAATCTACTCCTGCTGTCTTGCAGATCCCTGTTACCTGCTTTTTTTAAAATATGGATCTCAATACAATGGTGATACTAATATACGTTTTTTGGAAACTAAAAGTTTCAGGAAATTAAAAAGTCTTAAGACCTGGATCTGGCATAGCTCAAACAGACTCCAGATGAGGTTTTCCCTTGGTCTTGGGATTCCTCGCTTTCCCCATTTACTAGACAAAATTTAACTTTTGTCTCTAGTCTGAATTTGTCTCAGCAGATTTTTACCTGACTGACAGACTCCATTCAGGGATCAGCTATGGATTACAAGCTGAAATCTGGACTTGCTGAAAGCTGAATTAAACCAATCCAGCTGATGTGATGGCTCCCTGTCTCTTCAACTGTATCACTAATTACATGGTGCCTCATTACCTAGCTTTTGACTAGCCTTTCAGCCTTCCTGGATCCCCAATATCTCCATCCCAATATCAGCCTGAAATAGTTACAGAAGAAGGGAAATTCATTGGCCTTTATCCAACCTAATAGGCTGAAATACTAAGTCAAAAGGGGCTTCCTGACATTAGTTATTATCTTGGGGACCTTCTTAGCTAGAGCTGGACCTTCTTAACTGGTATTGCAATACTAGTTGTACAAAGCCAGATCTATAACAGATTAAAGGCAGATATTGATAAAGCTATTCAATACCTTGAGAACTCAATCAGCCATTTAGGAAAAAAAATGTTGATTCCCTGGCAGAAGTTATGTTACAAAATAGGAGGGGCCTAGACTTGTCATTCTTCTGGCAAGGAGGACTCCGTGCAGCCCTCAAAGAAAAATTCCACTCTGGAATAGTCAAAGAGTTCTTGGCAAAGGTTAGAGAAAATCTGGCTAAACAAGAGAGAGAGAGAGAGAGAGAGAGAGAGAGAGAGAGAGAGAGAGAGAGAGTAAAAGCAGAGCAAAGCTGGTTTGAATCTTGGTTTAATACTTCCCCTTGGTTTTACTACCTTATTATCTGCATTTCAGGACTCTTGCTGATATTGTTACTTATACTTACCCTTGGCCCCTGCATATTAAATAGATCAATTGCCTTTATTAGACAAAGATTAAGAGCAATCCAGCTAATGATCATGAGAACTCAATATCAGGCCCTCTATCCGATCACTGAGGTAAGAGAGTCTACATTTCAGGAAGCCCCATGATTGGGGCTTCAAAGGACCTGTCAGAGGGGGGAATGAGAGGCCAGAGAATTAAAAATTAGGTGTCTTCTGAGCTAAAACGTTCAAAACATATCAGGCCAGTTGACCTTGCTGCTAGGCAATCCAGGTAGATTCAGCCAACTGCAGGGAAGAGCTGACCTTGCTGCTCATTAGCGATATCATTAGCAGGAAACTGGCCCCGATGATGCTCTCCAACTCGTTCCAACTCATAGCTTTGCTCCTGAAAGCAGCACAGACTACCCAAGGCCGGCCTTCCCCGCATCCCAACAAGAGAGAGAGCAAAGAAAGCTGGAACCGCTCATGGTTTTGGCACCTTCCCACTGCTACAGTCTTTGAAAGGTAGCCTTCACTTTTCTGTTTTAACCACTAAAATCTTACCAGGCTGGAATCCCCCTGCTTTGGGTGTGCTGGGAGAGACTGGGACCTATAAATCATCCACAATCCAGAGCTTGGGACTCTCTATTGGATACCAATGCCTTGGTGTCTGTGAGTCCCAGCTCGACTGCGAATAAAGATCTTTGTGTGTTTTGCCACATACTTGACTCTTGGTGGTCTTTTGGGGATCTTGCGAACCAGGTATAACAGACCTATATCTTCTTGGAGACCTTGGAGGATCACTGTTAAGATTTGGGAGTCTGTGTGTCATCATAAAATTAAACAGCTTAAATACCATATTCAGCAAGTCCTTACAGGCTTGAGGGCTAGTAACTACCAAGCATATCAGAGTTAAACAGTCTTTATCTGTTTTTAGTTATCAGCTCTAAACTGTACCTTGTAAATATAAAACAGTAGGCTAAATAAGGCTTATTCCTGAAATTAATTACGTTAGCACTCAGCATGACTACAAATATATTTCTGAACACATTAAAGGATTTGATCATTTATAAGGTTACTGACTACCACCTTGCATTTCTTAATTATCTTTAACAGTTTACAATAATTCAGTAGCTTTCATGAGACTAGGACTTTAGGTTCTGTTCCTATTAGGTTTAGATTTTAAATCACAATTTTGAACTGAAGCTCTTCCAGTATCAAAACTTTTTAATCCATAAACATAGTCCATAAAAAGACTGGGAACTTTTCTGACCTTTGTATTGGTGTATCATTATAGAACATAAAAATATCTTTGGAGACATGTTTTCTTGGTTAGCTCATGTGACGGGTTGCTGCCCTTAGTCAAGATGGTGAAGCCATGACTTCCACTTTCTTTATCCCATAGCAAAGATGGCAAGTAGCCGCTTGTTGTTTATATTCCAGAATGGAGTCATGTAGCTTGTTTCAAGATGATCTAGGCACATTCTTTCAATTTCTAATCCCGAGTTAGGAATGTTAAGTTAACTTTTTGTTATATAGATATTACAGATTTTAACCATATCCAATAACTTATAAGTCAATAATCCTCTTAATTTTTTTACCCTGAACTTTAAAAAAATATACCTGGGTCCGAAAAGGAGTGAGCAATAACCAATTTTCAGAGCCAACAATAAAATAGAATAGTATAAAACAGCAGTAGAACAGTGTAAAACAGTTTTAATATTATTCATATTTAAATAACATTCAAATCCCTATTATATTAGATCCAGTGGCCAGAAAGCCCAGAGGTAAATTCTGAGCTTCAGTGCTGGAGGCAGAGGAAATAAACAGCATTTATTCATACATTCAAGAACAGTCAGAAACAAGCCTGCAGTGATCATGCACTAGCAAAGACATAAGTAGTTAGACATATATTTTAAATTGTTTTTTTTTTGGTTAATCTGCATAGATCTTTATAACCTTGAAATTTTATCATCATATGAATATTTTAAACCAGGGTTGAATCACATATATAGATAGTATGTTGTAAATATATAACTTTGAACTTCTATCAACATATAAAAATCCATACCCATTTAAAATATGAAACTTTTTGCGTTCTTAATCTAAAAGGAGATACAATAATAAACAGAGTTCATTAGAGCCAAAAAGTTTTGTAATTGTTTCTTTATACCATGTCATCATCATAAGATGGTGAAGTAACATGCCTGGTTGCAAGCCATGTGGCCACTTACATCCTGGTGAGGTCACCAGCACAGATGAAGGAGACCAACATGATTATTTAAAATAATTTTTTTCCTAATATGTGTATGTGTATAAAATGAGTCACATCCAAATTACATATACATATACACACAGTGTTAAAGCCAAGTTACTTACATACAAAGTTGTATTTTAGTTACATACACATACACACACATATACACCCTAAACACAAGTTTAATCATATATATATATATATATATATATATATATATACTTATGTATAGATTTCTAATTATAAGCTTTTAAGTTGAAAGCCAAATATTGTTGTAGATTATATAAATTTTAAACCATACCCAAAGTGCAAATTATAAATCCTTAGATAAGAGTTTACAGCATGACCTTTTTAAATTTATTTATTTATTACAATGTATTCACTTTGCATCTGGGCTGTGGCCCCTTCCCTAATCTCCCAATCCCTCCCTCCCTCTTCTCCTCCTATGCCCATCTCCTAGTCAACTGACAGGGGAGGCCCTCCTCCCCTTCTATCTTAAGGATTTGTTTTGTTTTGAGTGCAGAGTGAAAAGAAATCAGAAGATTAAGAGTGGGAAAGTAGAGCCTTAGAGATGAGAGACTTTGGAAGCATAGAGCAGAGCAAGTTTAGATATAAGATGTTTGGGAATCATTTGTCTATGATGGTGAGAATTTAGAAATCAGATGTGCCAATTTATAATAACATCTGAATCCATGAAGGAATTGAGAGTGAGCTCGGCATAGTGCAGGCTGGCTGCAGGAGTTGGGGAATGGACAAGCCAGTCCACACGGGTAGGCTACAAAATCCAGAGCCACATGGAAGAATCAGACTATAGAATTTGGAATCAAATTCATAGACAAATGATTCGTACATACCTCTGGAGTGGTTTTGAGAGCAGCTTCTGCAGCAGAAAAGGTGTGTGTACATGCTACAGTCCCTGGTCCCATAGGTTCCAACTTGTTGCATACTTAAAGGCAGGACATTTACAAGAATGGGGAAGGACACCAGACAAAAAGAAAAAGGGCTTGAAGAGAGAAAAAAGGAATGAAAGAATTTTTTCATGTTCCACCCCCAGTGGCTTGGGTGGTAGACTGAAGCTAGATTTGATAAGTTAAGAAGTTGGGTGTAGACACAGTTCCAATGGACAAGGAACAGAGGGTCTCAAGCCTGGGTCCCAGGCATTTCAGGGAACCCAGGAGAGCCCAAACTAAGAAGGCACAAGCTGTCCTGGTAAATCAACATTCACCCAGATAGGGGTGGTGTCGAAAGCACAAGCAGGCACGGTTTACGTGGTGCCAGGATTTTTGAAAGAACCCAAGAGAGCAAAAAGCAAAACAAAGCAGAAACCATGCTGGAAAAACAGTCTCATCCAGGGAAATGATCAGACTCAGAGAAGCATTTAAGCCAAGTTAGAGAACTCACCAATTGTTGGTATTGGATGACGTGCCTAATGATCAGTGGACTAGAAAGCAAATTTGTTGTGGGTAGTTGTAGCGCTGGAAAGGACCCCAGGGTGGCCAGCCACCAGGAGACACCCCTGAGGTCACAGAACCAAATGTTATGAAATATAATACCACAAGGAGTACCGTGGCAGGCCCATGCCAAGGTGTGCCTCTGGGAAATTATGCCATGCAACAGATCTGATAGAAGGAGGTTTATTGGGGGAGGGAGAGGAGTGAGGAGCTGGAGAAGAACATGTAGATGAGTGGACATGTGGACAGGCAGACAGACAGGAGGCAGAGCCATGAGGGCAGAGAAGAGGGGTGCAGAGAAAGAGAGAAAGGGGTCACAGGGGACAGAAAGCAAGAAGAGGACACTGGGAACAGAGAGGGGACTGGGGTGCAGGCACATGCCTGGTGTACCAGGCAGCAGCAGCAGGTCATGGAGGCAGGCTCCCTGAGAGGAGCCTAGTGGAACTGCCTGGAAGCTAACAGATCTACTCCTGACTTGTGCTGGACGGCACCATGTTTCCAGTAAAGGGGAGCAGATACAGCTTTTCCAATTCCTGCTCAGAGCAGGAAGACTAAAATCTCTGACCATGGCACGTATGACAAAAATAGACTGGTGTCTTGGCTGCTGTTGTGTTGCAGTGACGATACAGTGACCAAGGCAACTCTTCTAAAAGAAACCGTTTAATTGGGGCTTGCTTACAGTTTCAGAGGGCTCATGATCACTGTGGTAGGAAGCATGGCAACAAGCAGGCAGGAAGAAGCTGAGAGTTTTACATCCTGATCCACAGGCAGCAAGCAGAGACAGAGAGACTGGGCCTAGTGTGGCCTTTTGAAACCTCAAAGACGACATCTAGTAATACTTCTCCTCCAATAAGGCTTCACCTACTCCAACAAGGCCACACACTCCAATCCTTCCCAAATAGTTTATCAACTGGGGACTGATAAGCATGCAAATGTATGAGCCTATGGGGGCCATTCCCATTCAAACCACAACATTCCACTCCTTGGCCCCTATAGATAGGCTCTATAGACATATCATGATGTAAAATGCATTCAGTCTAACTTCAAAAACCCCCATAGTCCTTCAGTCTCAATCCTGTTTAAAAGCCCAAAGTCTCTTCTGAGACTCAAGGCAATCTCTTCACTGTAGTACCCTGTAAAATCAAAATCAAAAAGCAGATCACAGACTTTCAACACATAATGGCACAGAATATACATTACCATTCCAAAAGGGAGGAAAAGGAAGCAGAGTGAGGAAATACTGGACCAAAGCAAGACCAAAACCCAGCAGGGCAAACTCCAAACTGTGTCTCCCTGTCTGATGTCAAAGTGCTCTTCAGATCTCCAAATCCTCTCAGGCTTGCTTGGGCTGGTTTCACTCCCTGTCTACAGCTCTCCTTGGCGGGTACCCCAAGACTCTTGGCCTCCATGCAGTGACTCTCCCTCAGCAGCCTTCTTTAGCAGTGAAGGATGATTCCCCAGATTCCACAACGCCTTTACTTCTGCATCCTTTACTCTACCCACATGACCAAAGCTGCCAGGGTCTGCCTCCCGCTGGAGTTGGATTTGGAGCCCTAGTTCAATTGCCTTTGCACCAGCTTTCTGCTAATCCTTCCTTGACAGCTCATCAACTGGGAACTGAACATGCAAATGTATGAGCTGAGGGGGAGGGGGCCTTCTCATTCAGAGAATGGCTAGGAAGAATGCAGACAAGAAACAGGACAGCTTTCTCTTTCTACTTCCTTCATATGTGATGACACATAGCCTCAGCTCCACTCTCCAAGGGAAAGGTTGTCCGACTGGAAACTACGTTTACTTGATATAGCACACTCACGACTGTTAGGGTCAATATTTCCAAGCTCACAAAAACAATATTGGTTGAGCAATTACAAGTGAAAGCAAAAGCAGGACTGATTACAACAGACATCCTCTTGTTCCTGCTGCTGAAGGCCACATGGCAATGTCAGCTAATATTCAAAAGAATTGTCATTTTGTGCTTCTCCCAGGCCAGTGCCCATCTAGTTTGTTTTCATTCATTCACTTATTCATTCATTCATATTTGTTTGTTTGTTTGTTTGTTTTGGTTGTTGTTTTTTAGTGTGTATGGGTGTTTTGCCTGCCTCTATGACAGAGTCACCAATGGTCATGAGCCACATTGTGGGTGCTATGCGCTGAACCCGGCTCCTCTGAAAGCACTCAGCGCACTGTCCCAAGTTTTGTTAAGTGTTCTCTTTCTACCTTCCACATAAAGCCTTTTCCCATTTCAACCATGTGGCTTGAATGAGGGTTGCCTCTGTCCTGTAAACGTCATTCCCTCTGTTGGAAGTAGGCCCTGGGCTCCTCTTGAGACCGTCAGGATCTTCCTCGGCACTAGAGAGGAAGTCTCTGATTCTTTGGGATGATGAAGTTGTTTTTTTTTTAACTTTTTATTAATTTACTAATTTCATAATGAATATGATACATTCTGGTCACTCTCATCCCTCCACCATCCATGCCCTCCCTGTGTCTTTCTTGTCTATGAATGCTTCACTGACAACCTGGGGTTGAATCTTTACCACACTGTGTTTATGATCTTGGATGAGTTATTAATCTCTTTGTACGTAAATCTCCTTTTTGTAAACTGAACACATGAATAATATTCACCACAGCAAGTGATTATAAGGCCTAGATGAGCTGAAGCATAGAAAGTGCTTCTAACAATCCCTGACAGGACAGGACACTGTTCCTGTCACTACTAACTGATAAAGCCTAACTATGTAGCCCAGGCTGGCCTCAGATTTGCAGCACTCTTGCCTCAGCTTCCCAAGTGCTGGAATTCCAGACCGCCGACTGCCTCTACCTGTTTTTATAGCCATGTTTTCCATTAAGTTTGGTGAGTGGCATTGGACCACCATGCCCTGCCACAATGGCCTGCCCCATAACTGTCCCAGAAAAATACAGTCCCAAGTGACCAGAGACTGAAACCATAAGCCAGAAAAGAAATCCTTCCTGATTTGTGGTGATTTTCCCATGTATTTTGTCCCAGCAACGGACCACTGACATGGTGTTCGCATCTACTACCCATTGGAAATTCTTTTGTACATCCAGGTAGAGGTTCATTTTCATTGTTAATATCCGTTTCTTACAGTGTTTCTTAAAATAACTACCACCTCATCATTGAACTGCATTAAGTTTGGTATTAGTATTAATTATATTATCCAATTTAAAATTTGTTTTCATCTTCCTGATTGCCTCAGGTATGTTGAAACTGCTGCTCTCCTTTTAATCTTTTACATCAAATAACTTCTTTATTTTTTGTTTATTTTACACTTGAAAGAATTAATGATATTGCTTTGCCTCTGAATATTTCTATCTTTTCATGATTATTTTTGAAGTATTTTATAGCTGAATATTTGTTTCTATGTCGAGTAAAATGATTTACTTTGTTTTTAATTGTTAAATTATTGGATTTTATTGACATGCTAATGTATATAATTTTCTTCTCTGTGGAATATATTTTTGTAGCTTCAAATATGAACTATTCCTATTAATATTCTCTGAACATGAGGCAAAATCATATCTGCTATAGACTCATGTATAAATATTGAATCGTATTTGTTACTTACATTATCTAAATCTGAGTCCCTGTCAGTATGTTATATGTTTGACCTGTCAAAAATGGATGCGGCATGTGCCATTAGCTCTCACCACTGCTCTGAACACCTCTGCGTTGAGCTATGACGCTGGCATGTGCTTTCCCAGTGCCCTGTCTTCACACTGGTCTTTTTTAGTATGTTTTGGGTTTAACTATCCTTCATCCGACAGTTTATTTCAAACCCTTATTTCCATGGTTTTGCATTTGCTCTTCTCATCCTTTTACACTCAGACTTCGTTTCTTTTAGTTTTTTTTTTTTTTAAGTCTGTTTTATTTTTATGTACCTGTGTTTTTCTGCAATGTGTGTGTGGGTCCCTCAGAGACCAGTGGAGGACACTGAATTCCTTAGAGCTGGAATTACAGACAGTTGTGAGCTAAGCAACGGGAGTACTGGGAACCAAACTCAGGCCCTCTGGAGTAGCAGGCAGTGCTCTTCACTGCTGAGCCGGAACTTTCTTGACTACATCATGAGGAATCTTTTGAATAGAATGACATTCCTAAAGTAACTCCTGTGACCTTGTGTTGTCTGATACTTGTCACAATTTCTCTGATTCCCATAATTCCTTATTCCCCTCATATTTCATACAAACTATTTTTCCAAAAGTATGGAATGTGCACATAATTTTTGAAGTATGTCTTCACCTGGCTTAATATGTCAAAAGCACTTGGAATGACACTCATCTCCCAGCCTCGAAAATGGAAGAAACCTTTTGTCTCCTCCCACGTTCATCGTGACCCTCAGCACTCCTTGATCACCCCTCATTTTCCCGCCTATTTCACCTGTTGGCTGGTGTTACCTCAGAAATTAAGCCCCACTCTTGTTCTCACTGATGCGTGTTTCCATGATTTTAGGTCCAGTTACTGACACACTCCTGTCAGAACTGGAAGCCGAAAGGAAAGTGAATCTAATGTGGGTTTTTTTTTTTCCAGATGGCTGCTCATGATGCTACCTGAAAATAATTATTTTACATATGTATGTTTCAAAGGCTCTGCATGCTTCTGGGTTCGGTTTCTGATAGCGTACGCTTTAGTGTTTTATTTCCACGTACAGGGAAACCCCCATCAAAGGGGCAATATGCGCACTTTGCATATCTCATTATAAACCTCGATGTTGGCTTTAGACCGTTATTCCTAATGGAAAATTCTGATAGGAATCTGAGCTCTTCACAAATCTGTTCCGAGAAACTCCCAGAGGCGACCATAAAAGGAAGCTGTGCTCACACCGTCACTGGGTGCTCTGTATTTAAATTTCAAATAACAGAAGCCAGGAAGCTATGAAAAGCAAGAGATTCTTTCTTCTTAAAAGAGGGAGGGGACAGGGCTACTTCTGAGGTAAAGGGAAAAAAAGAGCAATAGCTAGGCAGCAAGTCTGGCCAGAGATCCTCTTCCTGCCGCCTGGAAAAAGATGAAGAAGGCGATTCCCTAAAGCAAGAGGGAAGGGGGAGGGGGGCAAGCCCTCTGGGTGAGAGTCAGCTAACTTAATCCAAGCAGGATGACTTACAAAGAACCTTCCAATTAAGCTCTAGGAGTCTATTCAGAAAGACATAAGTTGATCAGAATAAAGGCCTTTTGAGAAAGTTTTTGAATTTTGCCTAGGAATCCATAAATGTGACAAGCCGAGAGCCCATTTTCTTCTTAAATGACACACTGGTGTATCATCTAATAAAAAAGGCGTCCTGGTGTGTCTTAGAAAATAAAGCTCAATTAAATGGAAAGGTTTCACAAAATGTCGGCTGTAAGAAGCTGTAAACACAGGAAATGTAACACAGCACTTCAGAAAGGCCAGGAAGGGAAGGCACACAGCAGTCTCAAGACAGCTCCTAGCCCATCCCACAGTAAGCATGAAGCCTTGTTCCTTTATCCCGGGTTGAGATGCAGGCGGATGCCCTTCTCTAGGTTCAAAGCCTTGGGCAAGGTGGCTCTCATCTCAGGCCTTCTATCAAAAAGGGTCAAGACCTGGAAGCTACCAGTAAGAAGCCGAGAAACATAAACTTCAGTCCTGAAGGGAGTCTCACTGGACAATGCATCCACCACAGGCTCTGTTGCAGGCCACACCTCCTCTGCAGAACACCACCATGCTCAGGTGTGATCTGCCCACCATGCTCCTGAACTCTCAGAGCTTCCATTACCCACACTGGGCACAAAACTGGGCCCATTATTGCTCCATCACTGCTGGGCCTAAATTCTCCCTAAGGATACATGTAAGTAATGACTGCTGGGAGAAAGGGGCTTAAGAGGACCTGCTCCTCCCTGACGATTATGGATTATGTAATCGGCCAACAGTTGCTGGGAGACAGGTTCAGCCATGTAGCCACTGGTAAGTTCCCCTTGCTCCTGGGAGTAACCCTAGTTAAACTCACTGGCTCCCCAAGTGAGGGTGGGTGGAATTGTTTTTGTTAGTTTTTCTCTGATATTGGTTCTCTGTCTAGGATGAATGCAAGTTTGTTAATCTCCCTAGGAAACATTCACACAACACCCACTGACTTCTGATATCACCGAGACACGAAGTACTCTTTATATCTCGATGACAGATTTCCTCTGGAATCTAGGCCCATATATGGAGCTGGTTACTTGCTTGCTTCATTTGATAGCATAAACGCATCTGAATCTCAGCACATCCAAAAGTGAACTCACAGTCTCTCCTCCGGACTTCATGTTTACTTAACTAGACAAGTTTAAAATCAGAACCAGATTCTCTCTGGAATGGTGTTTGGAGGTGGGTCTTTGGAGAGCTGATTATGTCATGAAATTGGGCCTTTATGATTCTGAGATCATAGGGACCTGAGCGGTCCCTACCTAGGCAGAACTTCTGTTGTTGTTGTTGTTGTTGTTCTTCTTCTTCTTCTTCTTCTCCTTGTTCTCTATTTTTCTTCTTCTTTTTAAAAAATGTCCTTCAACTGAAGAATGGATAAAGAAAATGTGGTACAATTATACAATGGAATACTACTGAGCTATTAAAAACAAAGACATCATGAAATTTGCAGGCAAATGGATGGAACTAGAAAATATCAATCTGAGTGAGGAAACCCATACCCAGAAAGACACACACGGTATGTACAAGTGGATATGAGCCACAAAGTACAGGATAACCATGCTACAATCCACAGACCCAAAGAAGCTAAGCTACAAGGAGGGCCAAGGGAGGATGCCTGACTCTTAATCAGAAAGAAAAATAAAATAGGCGTCAGAGGTGGATGGAGGGAAGGAACTTGGTAGGAGAGAGGATGAGTAGGGGGAAGGGGTGAGTGGCCACCTCCTGGAGCCATCAGAACTTCCAGTGAAGGAATAAGAACACCAAACTACCCTGCAACCCAAAATTTGTCCTGCCTACAAGATGTGCAGGGACAAAGATGGAGCAAAGGTTGAGGGACTGGCCAACCAATGACTGGCCCTACTTGAGATCTATCCCATGGGAGAGAACCCATCCCTGACACTATTACTGTGACTCTGCTATTCTTGCAGACGGGAGCCTAGCATAACTCCTCTGAGAGGCTTCACCCAGTAGCTGATGAAAACAGATGCAGAGACCCACAGCCAAACATTAGACAGAGCTCAGAGAGTCCTATGGAAGAGCTGGGGGGGGGTGCAACTGAGAGAGCCAGAGAGGTCAAGGACTCCACAAGAAGACCTACACAGTCAACTAACCTGGGCTCACAGAGACTAAACCACCAACCAAAGAACATGTGTCACTGGTCCTAAGCCTCCCACACATATGTAGTAGATGTGCAGCTTGGTCATCATGTGGGTCTCCTAACAACTGGCATGACTCCTCCCTCTCTCACTCTGAGGCCTACCTTTGTATCCCATTCCCCTACCTAGGTTGCCTTGTCTGGCCTCAATGGGAGAGGATGTGCTTAGTCTGCAGCAACTTAATGTGCCGGGGCAGGTTGGTACCCATGGATGAACTTCTCCTTCTCTGAGGAGACGAGGGGAGAATGGGGGGGTAAGGGGTAGGCTGGGAGAAGAGGAAGGGGGCTGTGATCAAGATGTAAACTTAATACTCCAACCAAGGACCATTCATGGATACAACCTAGAACCCCTGCTCAGATGTAGCCCATGGCAGCTCAGTCTCCATGTGGGTGCCCTAGTAAGGGAAACAGGGTCTGTCTCTGACATAAACTCAGTGGCTAGCTCTTTGACCGCCTCCCCCTGATGGGTGAGCAGCCTTTCCAGGCCATAGATGAGGACAATGCAGCCAGTTCGGATGAGAGCTGATAAACTAGGGTCAGATGGAAGGGAGGACCTCCTCTATCCGTGGACTTGGAGAGGGTCATGGGAGGAGATGAGGAAGGGAGGGTAGGATTGGAAGAGAATGAGGGAGGGGGCTGCAGCTGGGTTACAAAGTGAATAAATTGTAATTAATATAAAAAATAAAAATTTAATTTAAAAAAGATGTAAAGTTAATTAATTTTTTACTGATATGAAATGAAGTCAAGACCTGATTAAAAACAAACAAAAAAACAAGTGACTAGCACCCCACTATGCTGGTATGATTTTGAATTACTAATCTTAAAAGCCACAAGTAACAGATTTGTGCTGTTTGTTGGGATCCAGGCTGTGGTACTCCGTGCTGACATCCTGAATGGTCTAAGAGAGCGTCTACTTCACAACTGCTCTTTGTCCTGCCTTTCGTCATCCAATAAATGGCTGCATACTCCACCAGGATCCTGACACCTCCTTCATGCCTTTTCTAAACACCCCTTGATGACTCTTCCTTTCAAATCTCCCTCTAATTAATCTGCCCCTATCTAATGTCATGATTTCACTTTAGTCCATTTCTTCTCCCTACCCAACAAATCTCTTCACTGCCATGTTGTCTTCTTCCCTGAATGTGACTTGTCCCCATCAAAACTCATGATGGAAATGTGTGGCAATGTAAAGTGACTGAGGTATTTTGGCTTTTAAGAGGTACTTGGATCATGGGGTATCACTATAAATAAATTAGTGTCGTTCCCATGAGCATGAACAGTTTTTCCCAAAAGCAGTCTGCTACACAGATAGCTCAGTTCCCTCTACTTTCTCTTGCTCACCCTCTGCCAACACCCTTTTGCCTTTTCCGCATCCTGTCTACCATGAAGCAGTGGGAAGTCATTACCAGAGGCTAGGCGGATATGGGTTGAGCATGTGTCCCCAGGAGGTCCATCTGTAAAGGGTTTCATCACAGGATGGTGGTTAGATGCCGTAGGCCCGTGGACCTTAGGAGGTGAGTCTGGAAGAAGGCTCTAACATCATTGGGGATGCTCCCTCAAGGGGTAGTGTGTGCTCCTGACCACATGTCTTCCTCTCTAGTGCCTGGCTTGTGATGTGAGCACTGTCTCCAAAATGCCATCCTATCACAAGACACTACACTCGCCAGAGACCCAAACCCATGGAGCCACGAGATCTGAGTTTGAATTTCCCAAACAGTGAGCTAAGCGGCCCTTGATGATGGGCCCTACCCTAGGTCAGCACCACCTTTGCTTCGTGTCATGGGTCCCTGTGCCTAGGTGCCCAGCTCTGGGTCAGGCCCTGCCAATCCCCTGCTCCTGTTAGGTATTTTGTCCCTCTGAAGATACTTTACTTATAGTGACCAGAATGCTCATCATTACACAAAATGGTTTGTTATAAGTTTAGCGGTTAGCATGAAATTACAAAAAAATAATTTGATCAATTCTAACATGTTTATTGTAAAATAACACCATAATGAGGCTAGAGGAAATTCAAACAAAGACTCATCTGAAATCCTCACTCATAAGACCCTTGGGCTCAGGGGATGAAGCGCTTTCTAGGTAAGCATGAGGACCTGAGTTTGGGACCCCAGTATTCACGAAAAAAACATGAGTAGAGCTGTGCTAACAGCTCTAATCCCACACTGGGAGGTGAAGACAGTGTTGTGAGTACCGCCAGAGACACGAGGCCATGCTTAAAGCCAAGTAGAGCCTTTGTTCTCACTAGCCAGTGACCGCAGAGAATTTGCCCAAATCACGCAAACCCACACCTTGTCATTCTTGCCTTTTTAAGCATAAACCCCACACCCTGGTTTGATGCACTGCAATTAGCAAGAACAGTCGCAATAAGTGGAGATACAGAAGTCAAGAAAGCAAGGCTAGTACATGGAGGGACTAAAACCCAGGGTGATGATGGATTGGGTCTTTGTACAGTTTTGGCAGGGGTTGGTGTCTACACGCTTGGTCCTTAGGTCAGAGTGGTTCCTCTAACCTAGCATCAGTTGTGCTGAGGTCTGGGGCCTGTTACAGCGAGAAGACCCCAAAGGCTCAGTGGCCAGGCAGTGTACCAACCCGCAAACTCCAGGTTCAGAAGGGGAGGTTCTTTCATCCAGGTTTAGTGAGAGAACGGGTCTCAGAAAAGAAGTGGTGAATGAATGGGGAAGGTGTCCAATGTCAACTCAAGAACTCCACACACACACACACACACACACACACACACACACAGAAAGCTCTACACATTGACATGTATGGTTATTATTATTTTGAAATGAAATGGTGATAAAGAAAAAGGAAACTTATCTCAGTAATACATGTGCTGAGAGGAACCAATCTTGGTTAAAATAAAAAAAAAATAAATATCTAAAAAAGAAAGTCTGCTACTGTGTTAGTCTTCTTCTGTCACCACACAGAATGCTCGTTCATAGATAACTTTGGAGGTCCACGCCATAATCAGTAAGCCCCATGAACAATCTTGGGGCTGGGAGTCATGGTAAGGGTGTTTGGCACCTTGTCAGCCAGGAAGCTAAGAAAGAGAGGTAGGGACTGGAGTCCTAAAAGCACTCTAAGGGCAGGTCTCCAAGGACTTGATGGTCTTTCATTATCTCCCTCTTCCCAGAGTTCTATTATACCCCCGAACAGCACACCATGGGCGAAGACTGCCGTGTAGACCTTCAGGCATCTGTCATTTTCCAAAAAAAAAGGGGTGGGGGGCTGTGAGCTGTTTGAGACCTCCAAGGAGCTGCAGCTGGACTCAAAGGTCCAGATCTGTTTCCATCTATAGCATTTGTCCTCTTTACACTATTGCCTCCATATGGGCAAAATTAAGAAGTAGGTGAATTTACCTATAAAACCAGTCCTACTTGCCTTCAAGCTTGATTCTTCCATTTAATCTTTACCTATTTTACTAACTTAAAATATCACCTCTTCAGTAGGTAGTTAATTGAGTCATTCAAATAAAGGCTCCAGGACATAATTATGTCCTCTTCAGGCACTGAAATGGCCAAAGGTTTTGAATTGTCCTAAATATACTTATCGGCATTCTGTCCTCTCCAGCGAAGCATCTTCTTGGCTTTAACCTTGTTTTCTTTCTTCCTCACGGTCAGTAAGTCGTTTTCCTACTGTGGCCTCTAGGAATCCTTCTGTGCTCAATGTGAGTCCTTAATCAAACACATGTTATGTCTTGCTAAGCAACTCAGAGCCCAAAGCGCGTCTTCTCTTCCTTTATTTTATTTTTCTAAATTCCATGTGTGTCCTTTGTACATGCCTAGTACCTGAAGCCAAAAGAGGACATCAGATAGATTCCCCAGAACTGGAGTTACTGCCACGTGAGTGTGGGTACCGAGCTCAGGTCCTCTCTGCAGCAGTGGGTGCTTTTACTTTCAGGGCCATTTCTCCAGGCCCCTTTCTTCTATTTATTTATTTGTCTGTCTGTCTATCTATCTGTCTACCTATCTATCTATATTTTAATTTATTTATTGGTTTTTTTGAGACAGGGTTTCTCTGTGTAACGGCTGGAACTCTCTTTGTAGACCAGGCCAGCCTCAAACTCAAAGAGATCCACCTGCCTCTGCCTCCTACTGAAGATTATAATAAAATTTCACCTACCAATCAATTCCTAGAGAATTGCCATTATTGCTACAGTGGCGAGAGTCCAACTCACAGCTCCACTGTGTCTTCAAGTATTTGGCTCTTTGGATACTTTCATTAGCATTTTGTAGTTTTGCCATCTAGATCCTGTACAAATTTTGCTGGACCAATCAATACAAGGAATTCCATCATTTTGGAAAGATGTTGTAGATATTTTTTAAAAAACATTTAGCTTCTAGTTTTTAGCTTCTAGTTTTTTTTATCATGAACACAAAGAAACACAATTAACTCTTGCACATTCCTGTGTCTCCTTGCTTTCCTTCTATACCAAATTTTCTGAGAGTTCTTTTTACTGTGAACAGATTTTTAATTTCTTTTAAATTTCTGTGTATGCGTAGGTACCTGTGTGAATAGATGTGGACTGTGTGCATGCAGGGGTTGTGGGAGGACTGAAGGTCATCTGCGGGTCATCTGAGCCCAGGCCCTCTGCAAAACAAGTAAGCACTGCTAACCACTGGGCCAGCACCTCTCCAGCCCTTGGATGTTAAGTCTTACCAAATCGCTTTTCTCAGTCAAGTGGATTTCTAGTATAAAGCCCACTTATTTATTCATGGTAGTCTTTCTTCTGGATCTATTGTATCTTTTTAGGGTTTTGCTGAAGATCTACCACCTAGATTTTGCGATTTATTGACCACCGAAGTTCTTATATTGTCTTTCTCTGATTTGATATCATAGTATTACTGGGCAGATAGAGGGAATTAAAAATGTATGTGTGGTTGCGGGGAGGGGAGGTTCACTCTTTTACATACCACCTCCTAGGTGGCTGTCTGTATCAAGATGAAGCTGAATACCGCCTTCTCAGCTCCTGGGAAATTAGGGCATTTCTGGACTGACAGGTACCACTGTGCTAGCCTGAACTGGCTCGGGGGGCTAGGGGGTGGGGAGGGATGACTTTCAGTTTTCCTGTAACTGACCGTTTTTCTGCCTTCTGCTGGAGGCTATTTACTCCGGAAGCATTTATTTTGGTCAATTCAACTTGGAAGAAGATACTACTGGCATCGAATAGGTAAATGCAGGGATATTGCTAACAAATACACAAGACAGACTACTGCTTCTCCAATCCAATTCATGAGTGGTCTTGAAGTGGATCCCGTACTGTATCATTGCTGATTTTCTGTTAGCCACATCCATCCATCCATCCATCCATCCATCCATCCATCCATCCATCCGTTCATCCATCCCAGCTGCACTGATGTCTGCAGTTGTAACTGAGTCCGGCATGGCACTCCTTTCCCTTAAGGTGTGGGGTCACGAGCGTAGAAGCTTTACTTTCCAGTCATACAGATCTGAGATCATTGCACCTTCTTAGGGAGTCGGTAGCCTCCCATTCTCTCTAGCCATTTTTCTTCCCCTGGGGTTTGCTGTGCCTGGCACTAAGGCAGCTACTTCAGACTACTGTTTGAATCACCACATATCTGTTCCCTTTCCTCATGGCCGTATCTAAATCCCCCACAAAAAGCAACTTAAAGGAGGAAGGGTTCACTTTGGCTCATGGATCTGGAGTTGCAGTCTGGAGGGGCAGGAAGGCCTGTCTGTCAGCCGCTGTGTGACAGCAGGAAGCTGCAGGAAGCAGAGGGAGGGGCTGGTCCCTCACAAGGGGATCTCTCCTCTTCCACAGTTTGTGGGAAAGTGCCCCCCTGGTATCCAGTAAGGGTCTTTCTCATTCAGTTAATTCTCTCTGGAGGTCTCCTACCCCCATGAACACACCCAGAGGTGTGCCTCACTAATGCCCTGGGTGCTTCTCAATCCGGCCAGGTTGATGGAAATGAACTGTTACACATGGTATCATCACTGTGCATCTGTCTTTCTAAAACCCTTTCATTTCTCTCTTCCACTGTCAAATGATCCTTTATTGAACTTGTTTCCCTTGTAGTTTTGTGGGTTTGGTTTGGTTGGTTTGTTGTTGTTGTTTTTTGTTTTGTTTTGTTTTGTTTTCCTTTCTTTTCTTTTCTTCCTAAGCCCCATGTGGAAGCAGAGGCCCTCTTTATTTTTGTTTTGGTTTTACAAGACAGGGTTTCTCTGTGTGGCTTTGGCTGTCCTGGAACTTGCTCTGTAGACCAGCCTGGCCTTTGTAGTTCCTAAGCAGCTGGAAATTCCAGGATGCCATTTCTCTAGAACATGCCTCAGCACTGCCCCCCACCATTGCAGGCTGCAGAGGGAATCCCAGTGTCCCTCAGAGGAAATGCAGAGGCTTCTGCAGCTGAGGCCAGCCATGTCTGTCAGGTGACCTCATGGATCATCCCAGCAAGCATTGTGCCACACTCTATAGTTTTCTGTTTCTCTCTGGGTGGTCCCTTGAAGACTTGGAGAATCAGGATCGAGATGGGCGTGTACTCTGTTCTGAAGAGTCACGGGAATCCATGGGCCTTGTTTTCTTAACATTGCCACAATCAATCTAGTCCGGGTTTTGTTGACATTTGGGGTCAGACAGACAGAGCACTGGCTTTCCTACCTTATCTTGGGTACATGACTTTGATCGTGCTGTGATCAAACCCAAACAACCTAGCAGAGGGGGTTGATGCTGGTTAACGCAGTGTAGGTACCGACCTGGTCACATTTTTGTGTTTGGGCTTTTTTTTTTTTTTTTTAGTAAACAGGGTTTTTTAAAGATTTATTTATTTATTCACTTTACATCCTGATCGAAGCCCCCTTTCTCTCCTCCCAGTTCCCACCTCACACACCTCTCTCCTCATTCTCCCCTCATCATGAAACCTCATCATGAAAGCTGTAGAGCGTCACAGTGTGTCTCATTGTACACCCTTTTGCCCACACTTCTTTACTTGCAATTGTTCATTGCACTGAGTCATTGGTCTGTTCTGAGGCCTCTGGCTTCTGCTGCACTGTCAATGCTGGATGCTCACGGGGTCTCCTCTTGGATATCCTGTTGCTGCCCAGTGTCACGGAGATCCTGCCGCTTTGGATCTGCAGAGCTGGCCCCTTCATGTATTCTAGCAGTCCATAGATGGGGTAGAAGATGAGATGGATCAACTGAAAGCCCTGGATCTGGGCCTGAGTGGTAGCTGGGCTGGTCATTCCTGCGGCTCTCCTGCACCCACACCAACAGGGTGACCTCTCCAGCACTGCCCCAGCTGGCTCACCCAATGCCACAGCTGGTAAGGGGCAGGGATAGCTCTCCCACTCTCATGCCCTCAGGGCTGGCTCTCTCCACAGCTGGCAATGGGCAGAGTGGGAAGGGGACATCTCTTCCTTGTCCATGCCACCTCACAGCATTGCATTTTGATCATCATCGTATCACACACTCACACACACACCTTTGTAAATTTTTGGCTGTTTTGTAATTTTTTGACTGTTCTAAGGTTTCAATAGACATACTTAAATTTTCACAAGT
This sequence comes from Meriones unguiculatus, assembly GCF_030254825.1. Taxonomy (NCBI): domain Eukaryota; kingdom Metazoa; phylum Chordata; class Mammalia; order Rodentia; family Muridae; genus Meriones; species Meriones unguiculatus. The sequence goes on from NC_083359.1 coordinate 38,317,171, forward strand.
TACTTGGACTCAAAGCTTTTCCATACCAAGTAATCTATAGAACCACAGACACCGTGTTGGTTTCTTTCCTCCACACTCTGAGCTATAGTTGTCTTACATGTCACATACATTAAAAATCTCACCCAAAGGTATTTGTTTTCAACTCCCATTTTTTTTTTTTAATATCAGAATGATTCTGTTTCATTTGGAATCCCTTAACCTCATTCTCCAACGAGGTAGGAATCCTTGTCACTCCAGCCATGGCCATCCTCACAGCTTAGCTTTTTAACTTCACATGTCACCAACCCTGAATTTCCCCTTGCCTCCCGAAAAGCCCTTTTGTGGACCTTACTAAACTCTAGGAACCTCTGGCTTGAAAAGTGTGTTTTTTCCTTGTCAATCAATCATGAACTATCAAAGGGAATTCTTTGTCTCTGGGGGCAGCAGCAGTAGGACTGGATAAAATTGTTCATAATGGAACATGTGGTCGTTGACTATATTATGCTGGCCTGTGGAATGCTTGAACCTGGCAGTCATATAGGTCTTTGGAAAGGAGGGGAAGGAAGATCAATATTTCTGAGAGTGTTTCCCTCTCACATCCATCCATCTTCTCTTAAGACTGCCCTGGGTAGCCCTGGTGTGTGACGGCCTTCATGGTCTCATAAATCTCTTTGCACACACACTTTATTCCTAATCAGGACAGATGGCACATACTCTTCTATGCCCATTAGTATGTGAACACTAGCTAGGTTTCACTTTTTGTACACAGAACAAGATACTTTTGAAATCAAAGATCAGGGAGGGTACACAATACCAGGGCAAGTGGGGTCACGAAACACAAGAACAGCACGGCAGCTGGTGATGAACAGTGAGCTGAGCCACACCTAGGCAGAGTCACTGGCCATGGACTTGAAGCATCCCTATGGTTGAAACAGGCATTCAGAACGCTGTTCACAAGTCAAAGGTGTTTCCGAAGCACAGTCACTGCCATCCTGCAATGGGGGTGCAGTTGCTCTCCACAAAGGTGAGACAGCAGAGGCTCGGCGTGAGTCTACAGAAGGTACAAGATCCACACAGCCGGTTTGATAGGGCAGACCCTGCCTCTTCCCTCCTCTCACCCTGGACATCAGACCGGGTGTCCCTTAATGTCTTGTCCTAGGTAGGGACTTTGAGGACAGAGAGTCGGGATTCAAATCCCAGTTCTGGTCCTTTCCAGGTCTGTGACCTTAGCTGACCTGAACAGTCCCGGGGCAACTGGGAGCCAAACAGCTCAAGTCTACGTAGCGCTCTCTGCTTTCTGTGAGGGTATGTCCACACTGCATGCCATCCCCATTTCCTGGTCACTGTTAGAAACCACCTTTTAAAAAGAGGGCGGTAGCTTGAAAGGTGCTACTGCACAGCTAATGGAAAATAGCTGCCAGTTTACTTTCTCCACCGACCCTAGAGCAGGTGTTTGAGCCACTCTGTTTTATAATATTGTTAGGGAAGCTTTGGTAAGAGGTGAGCCCTTCTCCTTAAAAAGAAAAAGAAACAGTGCCTGCTTTTCCAGTCTTCCCCCAAAGACTCAAGAATTGCATTTTACATAATCGTGTAATTTTTAAAAGCCAGATTATTGTTTTTGGAATAACCAAAATCCCTTCCACTTTTTTTGAACCCGTTTTTCCTGTGCGGGGCTTGTGGCCATGCATGAGAAACAGCAGGTGGTGCCAGATGACAGGTGGTGTGGGAGCCGTCCCCGGTGGGAGGCGCGAGCAGGCGAGCAGGCTGGGCAGCTGCCAGATCTTCTCTGCGCGCTGGCGCCTTGCTCTCAGAAGCTCCGGAGCCAGGCACGAGAGGGCTGCTTTTTCAGCATCCCGCTCTCGGGCTGAGGAGGGAGGACTCGTGTTTGTCCTCCTCCTCTACATATTGGCTTGACTCTGCTCTGACCCCCACCAGTGCCGCACAGTAAGTAGGCATTTGTTTTTGTTGTAACCACTCCCCAGCATGCTCCCAGCCCTTACCACCCTGTCATCCCCACAACAACCCTGTTCTGTCTAATTATGTCCCACCAGCAGGATTGACAGGAGAAATTCAGTTGTGCTGTGCTTTTGAGGGTGGGGGTGAAAGCAATCCTTGGCGTCAAAGGGAGCTGGAGAGAAAGAAATGCGATTTGTTTATTTAGTTGGCAATCTTGCAATATGGGGGCTGCTAACTTTCCATGAAAAAAAAAAAGCCCTTGGCTATTGAGGAAATGGAGGTATTTCATGGCTGAATAACGACATCACGTTCTAGCCTGCCTCTTTCTGATTTAGAAACCTGGATCTCATGGACAAGCTACATTATTATGTTTAAAAAAATAAAAAGAGGTGGGTACCGTGAGGAATGCTGAATGTATTTAATTGTGTTTTAGAGATTGGCAAAGAAAAGGCAAAACAGCAATGTGGGTGGTGAGGTGAAATGTATCCTACTGCAGGGGGCCCAGGATAATGGAGTTTCCTTTTGTGCTAAGAACAGGCTTGCCAGTGGGGCTCTAGGGATGTTAGCCTGGGTGTCTTGGCATTTTTTTTTAAGCTCATATTTTTTTCATGAAGGCCAGAGATGTTTTTATTTTTACTGCTCCCTAATCTGAGGGTCGGTCGGTGAACTCGGTGGGCAGTCAGCGCATTCTGATGGTTAATGAAGTTTTCCTGGACAATGGGAAGCATGTCAGGAAATCTAGCAGGAGATTGATGGCTCCCACCAGACCGAATGCTGCTGGAGTTGAGCCGTTGTGGACTGTCGTCAGCGCCTCCTCGAATTCCTGCCGTAACCAGAATCCCTGCTGCTTGCCTTAGGTCTGGGAGAAAAAGCAGAAGTATGGTGAAGCTCAACAGCAACCCTGGAGAGAAGGGGGCCAAGCCGCCTTCGGTGGAGGATGGTTTCCAGACCGTCCCCCTCATCACGCCCTTGGAGGTTAATCATTTACAGCTGTCTGCTCCTGAGAAGGTAATAGGCGCTCTCCCTTTCCTTGTCACCCCAACCCAGGAACCCAAGCAGCAGCAGATTTTACCCCCTCAAACCCTTTCGTTCGCCCAGCCACCAAATAGGCTCCCTTCCTAGGAAAATACTCTACCCAGAGATGAGACATGTCTTGTGTTACTGCGGATTTATGGTGTCTGCTCATAGCTACATATGCAGGCACACAAATTAATGTTCTTCTTGTTAAGATTTTATGTGGCAGATGAACACACACAAGCATCTACATGGAGATGAAGGGGAGGGGGAGCCTGTCTTAATTTTCTTGAGGTGTTTTGAAAATCGATGGTAACGATAGGAGGGCAGGGACTTGGACTTAGTCCAGCAGCTCCCTGTTTGCACCTGCTGAGGTCGAGCCCTCAGCTAGGAGTTGGTTATAAAAAGATGAAGTTACAAAACCCTCCTTCAGAGGAACCCAGCACATCCTGGTAAATGCTGGACGCATCACAAAGGGTTGAGGGGGGGTGTCTGGGATAGGACTGGGAGGGCAGGATAGACAAGCTGCAGAGGAGAATATATCCAAATTAGAGTTTGGAAGGTGAGTAAGAAGCTTTACAGGTTTGAGGAGGGAAAAGAGGTATTTAAGGCAATGGTGATGCTGTGGCAGCAGGAGAATGGAGAGATGAAGCAGGGAAGCTGCCTCGGCTGATGGCACATCTCCTGGCATGAAGAATGGAGGTGGTAGAGGGGTGTCATCCCACGGACATAGGGAGGAGAGAGTGCGTAAGGGTTGCCTGAGAGAGCGGGGGCTTGAGGAAGCGAGCTACGGACCGGCGTGAGAGGTTTGCAGGTAAAGAAGGGTCTTGTTCCCAGGCTGGAGACTGAACAATGGATCATTCCGTCTGTTCGATTTTTTTCATTGGCATCTCCAGGAGGGCATTGTGTGTCTTAACCATTTGGCTCCATCCAATCAATGAAGAGGGACTAAATCGAGATGAGGTGCTGTCTGATTGGCTGGGGCTGAGTCATTTGTTTTGAAAGCACAGAGGTTTTTGATAGAAGAATGTGTCAAGGTGGGTGGTAGAAATAGAGTTGTTGAGCTATCCTGAGGAACTAATAAAGCCTTTAAAAATGAGCTTTGAGCATGCCATTGCTGCTGAGGAAATGTGAAGAGGTGGTATTGAGAACTCACCTCAGGCACATCCGACACGCTCAGTGGATTTTCCTCTCTTTTCTTTTTTTCTTTCTTTTTACTTCACATTGGAAACACCAGGGGATTTAGGAGCCCCTGTTACCGAGGTCACCACACCCCCACCCAGAGCAATTCTGTCAGAATCTCTAGGATGAGATCCAGCCATCAGCATAAATGCAGTCTCCCCAAGGGACCATGGGTGGCCAAAGTTGAGCCACTCTGCCTCAGCCCTGTGACACACCTGTGAGTCTAAGACTGCAAACTCACATCATAAGCTAAAGTTTGGGGTGGGCCAACCGCATAGAAAGACTAAGTGGGAATGTTTGGACCTGAATCCCGGCATCAGTGGAGGTTGTGAAGGAGAAGACATCTTGTCTCGAGGTTCTGCAAGTTAATGACCACATCCACATCCACATCTGAGAGTCGTGTGTGATGAAAGGGACAATAGGGAAGTCACCTCCCTGCAGCCTTCCACAGGATGTCTACAGAGAGCGTGCCCTCTCTCCCTACTCTCCTAACTCCACTCCAATAGTTTGCTTCTCTCGATGATGTACCAGGAAGCCCTCCCAAAGCCAGAGCAATCAGCTCTCTCAGTGAATGTCAAAAGATACAGTGGTTCCCTGCAGAGTCACGTGACCACTCCCTGTGCTGCTCCTCACAGACTTTCCGCTGGGTGGGTGTCGGTTTCCCTTCTGTGCAGCAAAGAAGCTCCTAGTCTGATAGAACAAAATCAGATATGGCTTTAGAGATGTCAAGTGGCACAAATTCAAGAACAAAAGAAGGGTAGTTAACAGGTTTGAGTGCTTTTTAAAATGCCAAGCACTGCCCCAAAGCACACTCCCCCCCAACACCCACACACGCAAACACACGCACACTGTCAAGCACACGTGCACACACTTTTATTTCAGTTTCTCCCTAGAAAATAGAGCCTGGTCTGGTAAGGGAGCAGCTGTTTTGATGGAGTGTTTAAAGAAACTCAAGCACAGGTCGGTAATGTAACTTCCTAGGTAAAGCTGGTAAAGCACCCTGGATGTAGAACGTGGGCAGCGCTGTTTCAGGGCCTTCCGCCTCAGGAACAAGGAGTGAACTGGCTTGAGACCCACAGACTTGACCTCAGTTTCTAACTCAGTCAGTAAGCCACGGGGTGGATCAGTTCTCTCTTAGGTCTGTGTCTGCTTTGAGTGGGGAATTGTCTTAGTTTTCTGTGCTACTAAGATTTTTATTACTATTCATTTAAACTTCCCAGGCCAGGAGGTTTGCCCTAGTGTATCATACATGCTACGCAGGGGCTCTAACGACTGAGCTAGCTCTCCAGTGCAGCCTGCTCTACAAGAGCAAACACAATTTTCCCCCGACAGCAGAACAAATGTGTTAAAGGTGAATTCTAGTCCAGAGTCCAGAGACCAATTTCCCTAAATGATAGCCACCACCACGGACTGGGAAGAAACTGTCTTAGCTGGGTTCAAATCCTTGTTTCTCCTTCTACTGGAGCCCCCTTAGCTAAGAGCTAACTTCCTTCCTTTCTTTCCTTTTGTTTTTGTTTCGCTTTGCTTTTGAGACATAGTCTCTCTACATAGCCCTGGCTGTCCCAGAACTCACTTTGTAGACCAGGTTGGCCTCAAACTCACAGAGATCCACCTGCCCTGCCTCTACAGTGTTGGGATTAAAGGTGTGCCACCATACCCAGCTCCCTAACACCTTAAACCACCTCAGATTTGGCCTCCTTGTGTGTATAGTAGGAATGGTGTTGGGATTCACAGGGAGCGGTGAGAGGGTGACTTGAGCCGTTTGATTAGATCTCAGTGTTTGAAGCTAAGGTAATATCAGGAAAGTCACTTGTGCCCTGTGTTAAATCATGGTTTTCCCTTTAGAAACTCCAAGGCATGAAGTGTGCTTGCTAGCTAACATGGAAAGCCATCTTTGGATCTATTCATCAAACACTTTAGTATTCTCATGTATAAGCATTAGAAACCCCTTTGGAGGGATCTAGCAAAGAGTGGTCTCTGCTCTTGGTGAGGACTCAAGTTCAGGTTCCAGCCAGCACCCACATTAGGCAGCTCACAACCACCTGTTACTCCAGCCCCAGAGAGATCTGACACCCTTCTCTGGCCTCTGGACACACACACACACCTTATTAAAAAAAGGAGAAAAGAAAAAGAAAGAAAACACTTTGATGGCCTAATAAGAAGGATGAACGTCTTAGTCTACTCTCTTGCTTTTTCTCTAAATGTCTTTAAATTATCCCTTGAGAATTTTACGTATATGCATTTTGATCATACACACCCCTTCCAGCAACCCCTAGGCCACTTTAAAAATGACTTCCTCCCAACTTCACTCCTCTTTTTCTTCTTTTTAAAAGTAGCCCACAGAATCTGATTAGTGTTGTCCAAATGCACATAGGTGTAGGATCGTCCACAGTAGACTCAGGGAGCCTCCTTGTGGCCACGCCCACAAAGAAAAATGTCTTCCTTGCCCAGCAGCCATGAACTGCAGATCCTACTCAACTGTGAGGGGGGCTTCATGAGCCCCTCCCTCCTCCACACTGGAAGCTTGCTTAGTCTGTTTTCTGTTGTCAAGCAGGAACAAAGAGCTGCAGCTAGCTCGGTTTTTGAGACTGGAGGTCCAGAACGCACAAATGCCAGCCATGGCTGGGTCCAGAGCACAGCAGGGACATCATGCTGGGAGCACGTGAAAGAGGGAGAGATCAATCATATAGTGAGATAGAAAGCAAGAGACCTACTCGGCTTTCTGAGGAATTAGCTGGACACCCAGAAGAAGCACATTCCTTCCTTCCGAGGTCACTGCCCCCACCCTGTGACCTCATTATCTTTTTCTAGACCCTGCCTCTTAAAGGTTCCTTATCTCTCAGCATAGCTATCCTGAGGACCCAGTTCCAATACACGGTCCTTTGGGAAGCACTCAGGTTATATCTAAACCACAGTAGCGAGCCTCAGACTCCATTCTAGGTGGGGCCCTAAGATGACATCACTGTCTTCCATGTTCTTTCCCTGACCTATGCTTCACAGGTTGGTGGCTGCCTCAGGAGGCAGTGGCCTGGCCTCATAGTGTTTCATCTGTATCTCTCGCATCCTACTTCAGGCTCTATTCTGCTCCTAAGACATTTTCTCAAGAGTGGCGACCTGTCTCTTCCCCATGTCACACCACCCTCAATGCCTTACCTTGGCATTCCAGGTCTTGTGTTATACAATTTCCATTTCTTGTATTCCTACTTTGTTTCCCGAAAACCACCCCTCTGTGAACAGCAACTCATTATAGGAGCTACTCAGCCACCTATGTGAACATTTGGCAGTGTCTGAAGACATATTTGTTAGTCGTAGAGAAGAGAAGGAGGAAGAGGAGGAGAGCATCAGGTAGGCCCGTGTAAGAAGGAGGGAGATTTAATTCAGGAAGACAGTGGAATCTGGAGCCCCGTTCAATGAAGTTATGCTGGAGGCTGTGGGCCACCCTATGGACAATGATTCAGCCCCATGATGGCTCCTAGGACATTTTTTCTTCACTTCCGTTCGTTCTTCTAGAGAACACTGGGACAGTTAACTTCAGTAGAGGTGGCCAGGTTTCCTGCAGGTACAGCGAGAAAAGAGAGAAACCTCAGAATCAGGAGCCTGACTATAAGCCATGGCTGTGGTATGAAGCAATGGTACTGTTGGGACTGGCTCCATGGGAATAGTACCTAGATGGATTCTCGCCAAGGTGGCTTCAGGAGAATTTATTCTGCCTCATTTCCATTCACCCACTTGGCCTGAGGTCACTGGCTCTGCACGAACAGTCCTAGTCCTGCCACACAGCAGGAAGAAGAAAATCTTTAATAAAATTTCCTCTTCTGAGTTTAAAAATGGATTTCATTTTCTCATCAGATGTGTGGGCAATAGACTCAAAACCAAGCCAGCAAGTGTCTCCCAGGTCATAGGAGAGAGCTTCTGAAAAGTTGGTGTGGTGTTTGAATAAGAATGGTTCCTATAGGCTCATATATTTGAATACTTGACCCCCAGCTGGTGGAACTGTTTGGGAAGGATTAGGAGGTGTGGCCTTGTTAGGGGAGGAGTGTCACTGGGGGTGGGCTTTCAGGATTCAAAAGCTCAAGCCATCCCCAGTTAGTGCATTCTCTGCCTCCCACTTTTGGATCAAGATGTAAGCTCTTAGCTACCGTTCCGGCACCATGCCTGCCCACCTGCCACCATACTCCCCAACATAATAATCATGGACTCACCCTCTAAAACTGTAAGCCCCAATAAATTCGCTCCTCTATCAGTTGCCTTGGTCATGGTGTATTTTCACACTGATAGAAAAATAATTAAGACACTTGGGACACCCAATTCCACCTCTGGGCCCTTCCCACTAAAAAGATACAAGTACTCTGGAAAACTGTGAGGTTTCTACCCATGAGTCTCACTTTGCAAATGCAGATGTGGGTTCAGACAATAGACCTACTGTCTCAGTACTCACCCAAAGAATACTGCAGCTGAGCTCTGTAGATATCCTGGAGCCACCAGCAGGTACATGGCAGGGCTGTAGAAAGCAGGCCACAGGCAGACACGACCACCTCAGCAAAGCCTTGGGTCAATCTCATGTGCTTGCTGAGCCAGCTGCCAGGCTCCAGCCATGCCATTTTACTTTCTGCTAATTGTTAAGTCTTCATGAATCTGGAGGATGGATGGCTTGCCTACATGGAGGAGAGGAGGAATGGAGAGATTCTGAGATCAGTTATTGGCATCTGACGCGCTTCTAAGCTTATGAGAGTGTGAAATCCATGGCAGAGCACATGCTTTCTATAATCCTAGAGAGCTGGGTTCAAATCTTTGCCAAGCTGCTTATCTGCTGTGAGGCTTCAGGTAGGTTGTTCAGCCTCTCTGGGCTTTGTGTTGTTGGAGCTGGGGAGTGGGCATAATATCCACCTAACAGGATACTGTGAGAGAAAAGACAATGTGGAAAGTGTCTAATGGGCCTCGCTTGAGCATGATACAGAGAGGGCTCATCGATCCAGCTTCCTTCCTTTCCCTGGAGGCTCTGAATATGTCACCTAATGTGGTGTGTTGTGGAAGAAGACTGTATTGAGAATGACTGAGGAGCTTCAAGAGTGAGGGCTGAGAGAGAGCCGACTCACACAGGGCAGATGTGGAAGGCTCTGGGGCAGACTGTAAATCTCCTGTCCAGGGGCTGTGTGTCCCTTGCCCCCTGCCTTCCTCCCTTCCTTTACTCCTTGAGACACAGTGTTTGGGAAATGTCAGCCTCTCTAGGGAGCGGCTCCACTGCCCCACAGGGCAGCCTCCCCAGCCGCTACAGAGAGGTTCCCCCAGAGGCTTCTGAGATTCCCCAAACTGGCTGGGGCTTGGGCAGTTCCCACCAATAGGTAAAAAGCAATCAATAAACAGAGTAAATATTCTCTGTAATTTAAAAACAGCAACATTAAACAAAAAATATATTGATAATAATCAATATATTGGTTGGTAATTTTTGGGAAAACGTAATCCTGGTACATGCTTTTTGAAATGTTAAATTGAGTATCTTCTTCCATTCCTTTTAAGTTAGTGGATAGAGTGCCAGGTTTCTCTGTGGTGCTTTCATAGGCACATGTCTTTATAGATTGTTCTCGTCCACATGCTTACTGTCCTTCACATGCAGGCTCCCTCTTCCGCACCTCCCTTCCTTCCTCTATAGTCTCCTCTCTTCTGCTTGGTTAAATGTTTATTTTGTGGTGTGCCTGGTGCCTGGTGCTTGTGGAGACCAGAAGAGGGTGTTGGATCCCCTTGGAACTGGGGTTACAGACAATTGTGAGACACCATGTGGGTGCTAGGAAGCAAATTCATGTCCTCTTGAAGAGCAGCCAGTGCTTTTAACCACCCAACCCCCTCTCCCACTCCCCCTCCTTCTGCCTTTAGGTCTTATATCCTTGGGCCCCCCACCTCCTGTGAGCGTCCTTCCTCCTGCCCCACCACATTCCTATTGGCTGATAACTTAATGCAGGGTGTTTTAGCAGTTACGACATTGTTATAAGATCATATTGGATACATCACCTGACTTTTGTGCTTCTTGTTGGTAAGATTGTATCCTATGAGCATATTTTTTTTCTGCTATACAGTGCTTTACAAATACTATTAAAAATGGGACTGATTTGAACTATTGAGGAGAAAAGTCTGGTTAAGTGAACACTGTTGTAAAACGGGAAACTCTGAGCAACTATCGTGAGGATGAGGCAGAGATGCTCAAGGCGAAAGAGGTGATCATATTCTTGCTCTGTGGGCACATGGTCTCAGGCGGTGGCATGTGGTCTCACGTGCATAAGTTCTAGTCTCTCTTTTTTATGTTTTATGGGCACTTGAAAAGAGAACATATTTCTGGGGCAAAACAATGTGACTTTTAAATTATATGTGTGGGTATGCACAAGTGAGCGCCCTGCTCTCCAAGGCCGGAGCTAGACATTGGATCCCCTGGAGCTGGAGTTGCAGACATCATGAGCCACCTGATGTGGGTGTTGGGGACCAGACACTGGTCCTCTGCAAGAGCAGTGGGTGCTCTTAAGCACTCTCTCCAGCCCCTGGAATGTGATGTTTTGATCCGTGTATACATTATATAATGAAATATGCACAGTGAAATATTTTTTTTTAGCCGTAAGGGATTAAAATCTTTTCAGTTCCGACAACCTAGATGATCTTGGAGGACAGACAGTGTGTGTGACCCTTTGATTGCTAAATGTTGAGAAATGAGAGTGGGTTGATGGGGGCATTTGAAGGCTTAAGTCTGTAATTTTCAGTTTCGGAACCGTGAACACACATCACACTGTTGTCTTAAAGAGTCACTCCCGTTTCACCAAAGGTGAAGCAGCGTGGGTGAGCCAGTATGACTCGCTCTCTTCCACCAGGGTGAGTCCCTGTGGAGAGCTGTTGAGCTGAGAGCGAAGGCACTGTGTTGAAGCAGTGCTGGCCACGCTTGATTTATATTTTGTCTCAAAGAAAGCAAAGGCCTGGCAAAGAAAGGAGCCCTGGAAAGAGCCCAGAGCTGCGTGGCAGCTTCATATTAAGCGTCCTGGTTTTTGATTCATCTTGCTGTGTGATGGAAGCCAAATGCTCTGCTTCTCTCTATGCCTGTCTCCTGGTGTGAAATTGATGGTGCTGCATAGACTTCCACTAGCTCTCTGGGCCCAGACACCTGGTCCAGCTTTCAGGAGCTCGGGGGAGATCTAATCTAGGGGGAAAGTGTGAGGTGAGGAGCAGAGAAGGCAAACGGGGAAGATCTGAGTGAGGACTCCGCCCCTATCTGAACCTCTGGCCTCTCTTCCTTTGTCCTCACCCCTGGCAACAGCGTTAGTGGGGCCTGCAGGATCCAGTGTCCTCAGGATCAGAAAGTGTGAGGTAGCCCCTGCCTAGATTCAGCACTGCCTCCCAGCGACTAGTGAGGGTTGTGGCCTCAGGCTTCTCTGGGCCTCAGTTTCTTCCGTCATCAAGGGCAGGTGTGCACCTACACTGATTCCTAAAGTGGAAAATAGAAAGACCAGCAATGACTTCAAGGGGGAGACTCAAGTACTGGAAAGAAAGATGAAAAATAAAGCAGCAGCCAGTGCAGTGCTGGCACACACCTTTAATCCCAGCACCTGAGAGGGAGAGGCAGGTCAATCTCAGAGTTCGAGGCCAGCCTGGTCTACGCAGAGAACCCTGTCTTGAAAAACAAGCAAGCAAGAAAATAAACACAAAAAGAAAGAAGGAAGGAAGAGAAAATTAAATCAGCTCTCCTTGGTAGCATCCCTACCTGATGTGCCCAAATCCCCCATCCTGTTGCAGGGATGAGCTGTGTCTACAGTGAAGGTCTGTTGCAGGGATGAGCTGTGTCTACAGTGAAGGTCTGTTGCAGGGATGAGCTGTGTCTACAGTGAAGGTCTATTTTTGGCTTCTGCAAGCTGGACTCATAAAAATACAATCTCGCTCCTTGTCAGCACGTCTACGCTTTCATTTATTGTTCCTGCCAATTCTGGGCCTCGCCATGTGGGAACCTCTTCATTATTGATAATGCAGGGAAGTAGTATTTTAAATTTTTATGATCTGCACTTTGAGCCATCTGAACCACCATGTAGGATCTGGCCTTGCCAGTGAAGGGGTGGGTTGGAAGTTGGGAGATAGGGCATCCACTGGGAATGAATAATTTATCCTATTTTCCCAGTGTCAATTACGTTGAATTATATTCCTCACATTATTAGCTTGAAAGGACAATGGGGGACCAGTGTGTAAACAGGAGAAAAAAACAAAATGACTTTGCACACACCCACAATATTTGAAAACCTGGAGCTTCAGTTTTTTGGAGGTTTTTTGTTTTTGTTTTTTTGTATTGTGTGTGTGTGTGTGTAGTTTTTGTTTGTTTGGTTGGGTTTTGTTTTTTTGAGACAAGGTTTCTCTGTGTAGCCTTGGCTATCCTGGACTTGCTTTGTAGATCAGGCTGGTCTCAAACTCATGGAGATCTGCCTGCCTCTGCCTCTCAAGTCCTGGGATAACAGGTATGTACCACAGAGCCCAGCTACAAGCCTCAGTTTTTAAATGCCTCTAAACCCTACTTTTAATAATTAAAAGGCTAGAAAGAATTTTTATTTTCAGTCCCCTTCACCCCTACTTTCACCTCATTTTCAAATCAAGTCAAGGCTTTCAGGGCTCTGTCTTGTTCTGTTTACTTAAAAAAAAAATAGATGGGAGAATTCCTTATTTGCAGTAGTGTCTTTCTCTGCAAAATCTCTCTCTCCCCTCTCCTTCCTTCTCCCTTCTCCTTTCCTCTCCCTCCTACCTCCTCTCCACTCTTTTTTCCCTTTCCCCTCCATCTCCTCCTCCCCCTCCAGAGAGAGGAGACTGTTTCTGGTTCTAATCCACAGGAACAAAACACCTTATTACTCTGGATTTCAGCTTGAGTTTAGTAACTTCACAGGCGGGGATTTCCTTTCCGCCCCCACCACAGCCTCCTCACAGTGGCCGGGCTGTTCCTCCAGAAGCTGGCCTGTTGTTTAGCATCCTTCTTCAGCTCCTGTGCCCTAAGGCCATCTCTCTATGGTGCTTGCAGTGACCTTCTCGGCCTCTGCCTGCCCCTCCAAATTCATCTCTGTCACTCCCCTTGTGACCCTGTTCTCCGGCCACCCAGAGATGTGTGTCTGTGGTTCTTCCAGGCGGCAGCCTCCTGATGTCTTCCGCATGTTTGCTGGTACATGCTCCTCCCTCCATCTACAGAGATGTTTCTTTGGGTCTAGGAGGCAGGAATGGAAGCAAGAAACATATCTAGACATGAATTAAGGGAGAGGTACAGGAGGTGCCAGGAAGTAGAACTAGAAAAATGTGTTACTTTGAGGATGTTTTGGACAGACGGCAGCTAGAACGGATGGACTGCCGGAATGGATTTGGAAATGGAAGGGCAGAAAAAGGGGTTGTGAGAGATTCCTTTACTTTATTTGAAATAAACCATGGTATTGTCTTGGTTAGAGTTTTCGTTGCTGAGATTAAACATCACGACCAAAAGCAGCTTGAGCAGGAGAGGGCTTATTGCATCTTTCAGCCTATAGTCCGTTATCCAGGGAAGCGAGGCAGGGACTCAAGACAGGAGCTGATGCAGAGGCTGTAGAGAAATTCTGATTTCTGACCTGCTCTTCGTGGCTTGCTCGGCCTCTTTTCTTACAGCACCCGGACCACAAGCTTCAGGGTAGCAGCATGCACAGTGAATGCCACATCAACCATTACTGGTGGGGGCACTTTCTCAATTAAGTTCCCTCCTCTTGAATGACTCTAGCTGTGTAGAGTTGGCATAAAAATTGGCCAGCACAGCATGGATAATGTTATTTTCAGGGTCATATTCTATAGGCATGATAGTGCAGGACAATTGGGAAAGCTATAGGATCACACTAGCGCATCAAAGAGCAGGCTAGTTGGGAAAGGTGAGTCAGAGCCCTGAAGCTTGAACAAGGCCATGGTAACTGTGGGTGTGGACCTGAGAGAAAGAATCCAGTCGGCGAAGTGGGTCCCAGTGAGCTCTGAGACAAGGAATACACTGTGAGCAGAAAGAATGAAAGATGTGCTCGGCATGATGGTGTGAGTGAGAACGCCTGGGTCTCAGCATTTGCAAGGAGTGTGGCCAAGCACTTGCCCTGTAAAATCTCAGAGTCATCCCATGAAGAGGTCAGGTGGGAGAGGAGAGGCCCAGAGGATGAAGGCTGAGGAGGGATGACCAGGCGGAGGAAGAGAACCAGGAGGAGATAGGCACAGGCCAAGGGAGCAGAAATTCTCAAGGAGCAGGGGGACAGGAGGCCTGTGCACTTAATAGGACCGCTTCCCAAATAAGCCGTCTGGTAGGGAGACATCCAAAGTCAGACGTGCATACAAGCCATGGAGCCTCCTTGCGTGGACTGGCTTAATGGTATTGTGCTCCGAGGCACAGCTTCTTCATGCTCCCGGCGCTGGCTGCTGTTCCAGCCAGCGGAGAGACCGAAGTGCAATCTTCCAAGTGCAGTTTCCACGGACTGGGTAACACTGATGAATCCTGAGTGGAACCATGGCACACCGGAGTGAGGACAGCATGTAGAGCTCAGGATGACGGCAGCACACCAGCTACTCACTACAGGAAGAAGGGCCTCGCTGTTTGAGATGCACTTGGGGCTCTAGGAGATTCCCTCCTGGCCATTTAGAAATACTTTGCAGCAGCCTTGGAGAACAAGGAGCTTTAAAAGAAAGGAAAAAGAAAAGGAATAGATGAAGGGTGCTCACAGGCCAGGCAGAGGCGCCTGGCTGTCCCTTGGCCTGTCCCTGGAGCTAAAAAAAAAAAAAAAAATTGCCCAGGGCACCTGGAGCATTTCATCAGCGTTCAGAGCAGGGCAGGATGCAGGTGAGAGAGCTGTGGCCCCAACACCGCTGCAAGTCAGCTCCTCCGAGGGAGAAATGTGCGTCTTTAAAATAAATATCCTCTGTGGTTTTTGAGTTAATTACATGTTAGGTCTACACTTATTTGAAGACATTAGTGGAGTCCCACAGTGTCTAAAAAGCCTACCGGGGTCTGATTTCTGGTGTTTAACGTGCTATCCGAGGGACCGTGATGTCACCCTGCAGCGCTCCCACTCTAACAAGCCACGGGGCACCTATCCTGTTGGCAGACATTCGCCTTGCCCCTAGTCTGGGGCCACTGTGAAGAGTCTTCCCTGACGGTCTTGGTTACCTTCCAGTGGGTCGATTATGCTTTTTCCGCCGCCTTGGGGTAGACACAGGAAACCTGTTGGTTCGGGTATGCCTCCTTAGTGTTTGTCTCACTGAAGCCTGAGAACCCCTGTTTCATTTTTGTGGGCTTTCCTGGAATGCATTCATATCAGACACAAAACTTTTAGCCTCAAACAGCAGGAAACCCACTCCACATTGGAAGAAAGCCTGAAACGGATATATTTCCCTGTAACTGCGGAGTTGAGCTTCGGACAAGGTGTGGTCCAGGGCTGGGATGTTCTCAGGCCTGTCTCCACTGTCTGGGCGTCTCTTGGCTGCATACTCCTCCATGAGCTGCCTTGCTTCTCCTCCTGGACATCCTTGGAGTAGCAACAGTGGCTACCTCAGTACTAGAACTTACGTTCCTGCTGCACCACGCGAGGAAAAAAATGCCACCACGGGGACACCATGGAAACCAACGAGGTTTCTTCCCACACGGATATAGTTAGTGCTGCCTCATAGCTAATTTATTCAAGCCAAGTGACATGCTGACATCAAGATAGTGTTCCCTGGTTGTCTGGCTCCAATTAGGGACCATCAGGGTCATTAATGGAGGGGGGGAATCTCACCAGATCATAAGTGGGGCCAAGGTAAGCTTCTGAAGGGAACCTCAGAGAGCTTTGAACTCAGGAAATGTCTTAGGATTTTTGTTGTTCCAACAAAACACCATGACCAAAATGCAAGTTAGGGAAGAAAGTGTTTATTTGCCTTACACTGTCACATGGCTGTTCATCACCAAAGGAAGTCAGGACAGGAACTTGAACAGGGCAAGAATCTACAGGCAGTAGCTGATTCAGAGGCCACTGAGTGTACTGCTTACTGGCCTGCATCACATGGCTGGCTCAACCTCTTTTTTATAGAGGCCAGGACCATGAACCCAGGGATGGCACCACCTACAATGGGCTGGGCCCTCCTCCATTAATCACCAATTGAGAAAATGCCTTACCATGGGATCTCATGGAGGGATTTCCTCAACTGAGGCTTCTTCCTCTCCGATGACTCTAGCTTGCATCAAGCTGACACACAAAACTAGCCAGCACAGAAAGGAAAGAGATCCTGGAAAAGCAACCTCAAATATGTCAGCCGAAATATAAATCCTTTCTAATACACACCAAATGATGAGGAAAGTTTTAGACTTTATCAGAAGCTCTGGGAAGAGCATTTCTAAAACAGAGGTAACAAGGACTCAGAAGTAAATGTTCCTTCTCCAGGTGGGTGAAAGGAGCTAGAGTCTAGGCCAATCGCCATGGGTATAAAAGGATAAGCCTCAGCCAAGAGGTGAGAAGTGGGCCCAGGCATGTGAGGAGGTGGACTTGGTTCCTGCTGCTGTCTTGGGCCAATGCAAATGTATCATCTCAGAGTTTTTGTAAGCCAGTCTTGGCATAGTTAGCTGAGTCCTGTGTTGAGGGTCAACGTCAGGTGGTGGGTGGCCTGCATTCCCATCTATCTCTGCATCCTCGTCCAAGCTCATTTGTGTTGTTGGATAGATTCTGTTCCTTGTGGTTGCAGGACTGGGGTTCTCATTTTCTTGTTGGCTGTCAGTTTTGGCTTGCCCTCATCCTAGCTGCATGGCCCGGCCACACGCGTGTCAGGGTCGCTTGTCAAGGCCAGTAGATGGTCCTTTCCCCTTCTCTAGAGTTTAATGACATTATTCAATCATGGAAGGGCCTCTGTGCAGCAGTCTGTAAAAAACAAACAAAATAAAACCACAAAAACAGATCGGCACCAGCATGCCCCATGGGCAGAACAGGAAGCCCAGCCTGTGAAGTTGCTGGACTCAGGCTCTCAGGAATAGCATGAATCTCGGTGTTTTGATCCTGTGAAGTGGCACCAGAAGCAGTCCCCTGTGACAGAAACAGGTACTCTGTTTAGTATGAGGAAAGGGAAAGCGTGAGGGGGTGTGTGGGTGGCCAGGAGTCTGTATGCTCAGATGGAACCTTACAGCCTGGTCAGTTTCCATGTTGTTCACAGTGCCGTAGCGCTTGGCAATAATCACAGATTATTGGTCAGATCTCTTTTCCTCCTACTCAGGCTACAGAGTGGAGCGGAGGTCCATGAATGCCTTGTAAGGTGGATTGCACACCTTAGTAAAGTACAGTGCCAAAATAATCACGCTTTGGTGAAATGAGGTGATGCAATGGGCTGAACAGATGCCTTCATTTTTCTTTATGCAAATTCACAAATCATATTACAATTAAGAGTCTGTGTAAAGGATTAACCAGTTGGTTATTATTAATAACTTGCATCTATAACCCAAACTAGGAAAATAGCCTAAACATTTAGCAACTGAAGATCAGCTGCTGAGAAACTGTAGGAGTCAGCTGAACCTTGAGGAAAATGCCAACACTGAGAGTGGGCAGCATCTTTGTAGCTAGAGGCAAGTTAGTCACCTTCTAACTACAGCTTCCACATTTATGAGGCAAAGCAATTCCTATCTTGTATCATTATTAGAAGGGTAATATAGAATGAATTGTAGTGTCTCTGTGCACAATTCAAAAAAATAATAACTTTTAATGAAAAAAAATTAAGTATAGAGCAGATGAGATGGCTCAGCAGGTAAGGGCACCAGGGTTCATTCCACAGAGCTTACATGGTGGGAGGAGAGCCTTGGCTGCCATTAGCCTGTCCTCTGATCTCCACACAAATATCCCTGCATGCACATGCCCGCCCCAAATAAACATAATTTTAAAAACTTTTAAGGATCAGGATCAGTTGCAGCGTACATCTGCAGCGAAGCACACTACATCAGGAGAAGAATGCCATATTCGGTTCGGGGCATGGCAAAGCCATTCCAAACACGATTCCACAGCAGCTATGGCCGCATGCGCTGGGCCTGCCAGCAGCCAATCACAGATGGAGGAGGATCTCATGGGGGGGGGGCTGCTTAACTATTGGTTACTAAGGACTTGTCAGTCATCATCTTCAGTTGTGGATCAAACAGTGAAACCAACCCAGAATCCTGAATCCAATGGCCGCACAAAGGGTCCTGGTTAAAGGAAGTGGGTGACAAAACAAAAAGACATGCATATGAAGCATGACAGAGGTGGGAAGAAGATCTCACACACACACACACACACGCACACGCACACGCACACGCACATGCACACGCACACACTTTGTTTACATTGGAAAGTGGAAAAACCAGAAAAGGACATCGTGTTGCCTGGTGAAGGTGGTTTGCTAACGCCGTGGTTTAGGAGTCTCCTTTAGCAAAGCAGCGGTATATAGTCATAATACTATACACTATAGACAGCAATACCCACAGCACACGCAAACACTGGAGAGGCATGCAGCAGCAGCAGCATGCCTGCTAGGATGGGGGAGTGGTGGGGGACGTTTGAATGTTTTCTTCTGTATTTAGAGAGGGGGCTCATCTTCCCTGATGTCTGTGAGATAGAGAGCAAGTTCTAGTGGTCAGAGGAGAAGCTGGAGATCTGGTCTCTGAGCTAACACTTGTCTGACTTTGCAGGTGATCGTGAAGACAAGAACAGAGTACCAGCCGGAACAGAGGAACAAGGGGAAGTTCCGGGTGCCGAAGATCGCCGAGTTTACGGTCAGTTCCTTCGTGGGGTGACACGAAAGGGGGAGAGGTGGCACTTGCTGGTGGCACAGAGACACTTATGCAGTAGGAGAGTGGTGCAGCCTAGTCCAGGAGGAATTCTGGAAGTCACGTCGGCTTCACCACTGAGGGTTATCGCAGGACAAGAGCGTTACTCAGGCTCTCGACAGATTTGATGATTGATAAGGAATGTCCATGGCTTCTCACTTTTTCCCTACCTGTTTTTTTTTTTTTTTTTTCCCTTCGTTTTCATCACAACCTCCAAGAGATGTGACAGGAGCATATGAAGAGATGCAAATTCTAGTCAGCAGCTTTGGCCCTAACACAGAAAGCAGAGAACAAGAGAAGATGAGAGGGATAAGGCAGTAAGGCAGTGGGTTGTTTTTTGTTTTTTGTTTTTTTTTTTTTTTGAGGGGGGGCGTGTAGGTAATTTTAGAGCAGTAAAGTATGATGCATAAGGATGAAAGGAGGACCTGAGGTTAGTGTCTGGGAGGTTGCTGAGGAACTGACAGGAGGAGGCCATCATTCAGTGGGCACGAGAGTCCAGAACTGAGAGAGCACATGCAAAGACCCTGAGGCTATAGGAATGCTGGCTCCAATAGGAACAAGGGCAGTGAGGCTGTGCTCCAGGAAAGGGTAGGGGAGAAACAGACAAGTCAGAAGAAGAGGGCAACATGCAGACAGTCTAGTCTTTGTCGGCTGTGTGGATGAATTTTAGGTTGTAATATTGAAAGCTTATAGGAAACATCTGAAGGACTTGAAGTAGAGAGGGACGTGACTGAATTTGGGTTTTAGAAAAACTGCATCATTTTTTACATAATGGTGTGCAGTGAGCAAGGGGTCAAATGGGAGATTGTTAGGCTCCTGTGACTGTCCAAATAAAAAATCAACAGTGGCCCAGTCAAGACTAGTGAATGGACAGCAAGAGAATCAGACTGCACGGGCTGAAAGCTAACACTGCCTTTGGTTATGTGGGGACTGGAGTGGGTTTCTTTCCGCCCTCGATAGTCTTTCTCTGCACTGAATCTCTACTTGAGAAGCTGTGTGTGTGAGCTTGGATGCCGGCTCCCTTGCGAAGGCGGGGACTGCTCATTTACTGTCATCTCACCACATCTTCTTCCACTGTGGCGTGGACCTAGTGAGAGTGGGACCGGCCCCTGCTGTGCGCAGTCGCCTGCAGGAATGAGCACAGAGGTCTGAGGGGAAGGCAGGGTGTCTTGAGGATGAGATGGACATATCAGGGCCCTGGGGTAAGCTTGGCTGGTCCTGGCACCGAATTCACAACAAAATGCCAAGAGTCACACGTAAGAATAGTAACAGAAGCACTTTACACAAAATCAGAGTACTAGACAAGGTTGGACTTTCTGCCTTTCTCTTGGGCACATAAATAAAACCGGATCTCTATAATAAACTATTTTACAAATTCTTACGGTTTAATTTTTCAGGCTGGCAAGGTGGTTCAGCAGATGACCTAAGTATGGAGACCCAAGTTCAACTCTTAGAATCCACATAAAGGGGAGAGAGTCTTCTCCATGGCATGCACAGAGAGAGAGAGAGAGAGAGAGAGAGAGAGAGAGAGAGAGATATTCCATAGGTGTTCTGTGAGTCCCCTGTGGATAAGGAGAGACTGGTATAACCCCCCCCCCCCATTAATCAAAGGGAAACTGTGGCCGAGGGAGGTGATTCATCTGCTGACCCAGTTACCCAGTGTCAGAGCAAGTGTCAGAGCCGGGCATGTCTGGCCTTTCTGTCCAGCCATGCTGCCTGTAGTTGATGGTTGCCAGAAAGAGCAGAAATGATCAGCTAAAAAGAAGAAGAACAGGAGTGGCTCTATCGGGGTCCAGGCCTGTGGAGGCCTGGTTTGGTTCTGACCTGGCAGGTCCTACTGGAAGGAGAGGGTTGGGGTTGGTTCCCTAGCAGACCGTTGTGAGCACTGACTGTCAGGTGTGGGTGGGGACAAGCCATGTCTTTTGGAACAAAAAATAAAAAAAAAAGGAGGGGGTGGGGGAGCAAAGCAAATTCTCATTTGCTTATGTAAAGCTTGAAGTGTTAATTAGCCTCGTTTTCGGCTTTATTCAGAGAGCTTCCTCTGGGCTTTGTAGAGGATGCATCTGCTAGCTGCAGGGTGGTGGGGAGGAGGGGGAGGAGGCTGTGTGGTAATTAAGAAGAGTCTGAAGGTCTTCCGTGAGGAAGCTCAATGGGGCTCAGGGAGCCACCAAGGCTGTTGCGGGAGCAGAACTGTGAGACTTTTTTTTTTTTTTTTCCTGGGAAAGGAGGTTTGGGCTTCTCTGACTGGGCAGGCAAGAGGCTGAGAAGAGGTTCTGAGTCTAGGAGCCATGGTGGGTGGAGGAGGTGGTCTTGCCACCCTAGCTGCGTCTGGAGCTATGGATGGAGACTTCACCTAGAGAAGCGGTGCTAGGGGCACAGCATTTCCATACAGCCTCAGAGAGCTTGGCGCTGACAGACAGCTGCTGCCTGCTCGGGCCCAGTCGCTGTGCGCCCTGTTTTCCTGCATCTGAGGAGGTTCTTGCAGTCCTTCCTGGGCCCTGGGAGCCGGGGATGCCGCCAAACTGCCTTTGCGCACTGATGTTTCAGAACAGCAGCTCTCAAGCTTCCTGAGGCCGCGACCCTTTAATGCAGTTTCCCATGTTGTGGCGACACCCCCTCCCCAGCCATAAAATTATCCCATTGCTGCTTCCTAACTGTAATTTTGCTGATGCTATGAATCACGATGTAATCATCTGATTTGTGGGATATCTGACACCCGAGCCCCAAAGGGGCCGTGATCACAGGTGGAGAACCACTGTTCTACAGAGTTCTGGTGTTGTGGCCGCAGTGGTGCTGTGGAGGGGCTGGTGCTGGGGGAGAACGGGAGTCACGGGTAGAAGGCTGTGCTGTTCTGGGAGGCTCTGGTGCCGTGGAGGTGCTGGTGGCACGGATGCACACAGGGCAGTGATTCCAGGAAGAATTTTGTTTCTATGGAAGCTGCTGGTGGCACAGAAGGTAGTGACCCTTTGGAAGGACTGGAATCGTGGAGGAAGTTCCTGGCGGTGAAGAGGGCTCTGGCTATGGGGGGATGACAATGCGGAGGTGTCCAAGGCTTCGGGTGTCATGGTGTTTTGGAGATACGGCGCTGTTGAAGTTCCCGCTGTGGAAAATTCTGATACAGTGGAAGATGGCAGCACCTTGGAAGATACTGCCTCCACAGGAAGTCTTGGTGACAAGGGAAGTGGTGATCTTGAGGAAGAGACAGGTGCTTTCTTCCTGGTGGTTGTGTTGGTGCCAAGAAGGACGCTGGCGCCGTCCATAGCGCTGACGCTAAGGACGGCGCTGACGCTATGGCCCATACTAGTGCTAAGAATGGCGCTGGCACTAGAAAGGCTCTGGGGCTGTGGAGGGTGTTAGTGCCATGAACAGTGTTGGTGCTATCAATAGTCGTGGTGCCTTGGAAGGTTCCTGCTCTATGAGGGCACCTGTGGTGTGGAGCGTGCTAGTGCCTTGGAGGAACTAATGCTGTAGGAGTGCTAGAGGCATGGAAGGTGCCATACTGTATGGGAGATGCCCATGTGCCAGGCCTGCTCATTCCAGGGCTGGTCCGCTGGTGGAAACTGACTGTTGTATTTGAAAACTATCGTGTTATGGGGGTGAGGGACACTCAGAACAACACCTGGCCTTTGAGGACTGGCCTGAGAATCTCAGTGCATGCCCTGGTGAAGTTCCTTTATCCTTCTGACATTCTAGTTCCTCGTTGGTGAGATAACAAAGAACTTACGTTACTAGACTACTCTGGGTGCTTAACAAATGCTTCTTCATTCCCTCTGTAGTCCTATTCCTTTTTCTTCCACTTTGGTTCCTAGCTTCCTGTCTGTCTAAGAAGTTAGATCTGTCACTTGGTTAGGCTCTGAGCTTCTCTTTCCCTTTTCATGGGGCTGTGACCAGGGAGATACGGAGGAGCCATTGAAGGCTGTAGGCAGTTCAATGTCAGGATTCCCGGGTGACCCCTGCTTCATAACAATGACCTCTAGAGCTGTGACTCTTAAGTGGAAGCTATTTTTCATGACCTTTTATTGAATTTGTTCTTGGACGACTTCATGCACATATGTAGTGCCTTCTGTTTACTATCCCCTTTAACTTCTCTCACTCCCCCCGCCCATCCCATCCCTGCCATCCTCCCTACAATACAGCCGTGATCTCACAGCAGCCATAGCTACCTACAATGGACTGGAGAAGACTAGGCCTGTCAACCGTCAGTCATAGACTGGGGAAGGGTCCACATGGCACGTGATCCTAACCTCTCTGCTGAACTATGGGATACTGATAGATCTTGGGCAACACAGACATCCTCTTCATTTGTGATCTGATGAACTCATGTCTGAAACCCCTGCTCACACAAATGACCCTTGTTAAACTCAGTAGTTTAACAAGGCAACCACAAAACATGACCCAAAACTTTTTAAAGTAGGCTGTTTTTCAACACATTACTTACAACATGAATGATAACATGTTTTTAAAAGTATTCTTTTATCCCTCCTACCTCCAACAACCGTGCAATAAAGATATTGCTAGTAATCCAAAATGATGTTCAGAAAAAGGAAGGGACTGTCCCAAAGTTGTTCAGTCAGGAAATGTTGGACAAAACAGCCCATCTCACTCAGCCGTGCACCTCACGATCCTTGCCACACATCAGTGCCAGCCTGCCCTGACCCACATGACCTCTCTTCCTTTTCTTTCCCCTTTTTCTTTGCCTTCATGATATACTGTGGGCTGGCTCAATGCCCATTCCTGGAAGACACAAAGTTAAGAATCAAGGTGCCTTCAGGACACTCATCACAGTGTAGAGTAGACAAAGCAACAAAACCCTAGTTACTTCCTGTGGGAGCCTCTCCTGTCATCTTGGCTAGCTAGCTCCTCTGGGCCCTACATGGTCATGTTGGGTCTACATTTCCACTCGGTTTCCCAGGGATGTCCAATCTTTAAAAATGCCTGGCTTACTGCTGTTTCTAGTTCCTAGCACAGGGCCGGGCATGGGTGAGTTGCAGTATGGACCCAGTCCCTTGGGGTGGCCTCCATGTTCTTTGCTGAGCTCAGCCTAGACAGGCTTCAACTGAAGAGTGCCCAGGCACATGGAGAAAGGCCGTGGGATACCCATAGACCAGCCCCAGGGCTCATTTCAGGGAGTAGAAGCCAGAGTGGTGACCAACATGAAATAGGAGGTAGGAGGACCACAGCAGTGAGGTGCTCTTTCTCTCCTGAAGAACCGGTGTAGGTAGGCTCTCATTAAAATCAAATAATCACAACAAACTATTGAAAACAAAACCTCTCCAGCAGACATTTCAGACCTAACTAATTTTCAGTGTTGATTTTGTACTGTTTGAACCACTCGAACCACTACTGTTTGCCCTGGTCCCAGTAGTGGTTTATGGCTTTCTGCATGCTGTCCTACATAGAAAGGCTGCTCTGGGCACATGGGCTACACAGACCACACAGACAAAGCTCCTTCATACTCGTAGGAGCAAACCAGCTCAGAGAAGCAAGGCGACTTACCCTGGGCCCCACGGAGAGGAGGTAAATCTGAGCTGTGCCCCAGGTCCTAAGACTGGTCCTTCCTGTCTCCAGGGCCTCCAGTGCTGGAGAAGGCTACTCAGGGTAAGCCACTGCTGAGTGGTGGAGAAGCCCCAGCTACCCAGGGCTATGGCTATGTCACCTTCCTGCCATTCCTTTATTTTCTTCTATACTGCAAAGCCTTAGACCTCAACCCTTCTGCATTCCCCCCAACACGGAGAGACAACAGAACTGGCCACCCCATGGCAGTTGCCATGCCCCAAGAGCCTGTCCTTTCTGCACCCCCATTCCTCAGCTCCTTCAGCAGCACTCTGCTGACAACACGCCTCCCTGGCCTCTTTGTCCCCCTTCTCAGCCTCCTTCAGGCTATTTTCACTGCCCCCGCCATGTCCTCCTTATCTTTACACTCCAAAGAGCCTTGCCAGAGCCCTACCAACCTAGGTGCTCAGAGATACTCTTCCTAAATGAATAAAAAGGCTAACGAACAAGCAAACAAAATCCCAGTAGCCGAACTCTACGTCATCAACCTCGCAGCACCGGCAGCCTCCCTACCAACACCTTCATTTCAATCCTGGCCTTTTCTGTCTCCGCCCCTCCCCGCCCCACGGCACCTCACCCATCTGTAGTCCTATACACATCTTCTTTCTGACAACTCTCTCCTTCCCCTCCTTCCCCCACCCCCCTCCTCAAGCCACAGGGACGTCCTTTCCTGGGTGGGATTCCAGCCTTCCTGGGAGCAGCAGCTGGGGTTTTGAAATGTTACTTTGTTATCTGTTGTCTCGGTTTTTATTGCTGCCTCTTTATTTTGAGGAACGTTTTTGGGGGCACATTATTAAAAACTGCCTGCTGGGCTCAGGGCACCGTCATTATCCAGCTCGGAAAGAATTTGCACATGAGTGCTTGGTGAAGAAAGGCTGCCATAGTAGTTAAAGTTCACGACTTCCCTGTGGCTAGAGAGTCACTGGGAATTAGACTAAAGATGCTGTCTTTGGTTTTGGCTGGATAAGTTATCTTGTTAGAGTTACCTTCAAGAACATCTGCTGTTCAAACAAACGAATAGAAAAACAGTAAGACAAAAAAATAGTAATAATAGCAACACAAAAAGTCTGCATACACAGTGGAGTTTATTTTGTGTTGGCCAACTACTCACGGATATGGAGCCTGGCCTGGAGTGTGCTTTACATACATACATACATACATACATTCGTACGTTTGTATATATGTGTGTGTATACATACATATATGGAGAGAGAAAAAAATGATAGAGTGTTGGGAAGGAAGGATATGGATAGAGTTGGGGGAGGGACAACATCTTCACGATATATTGCATGTAAAATTTTTTAATTAGAAGGTTTTAAGAAAGAATCAAAGTTGCTTTTTTAAACAAACTATTTCTCAGGGAGAGAAAATCTATAGGGTCTTCTGAAGAATAGCCCAGAGTTTGCATGAAGTGATGGGGGAGTCAATGGCCGCAAAGCCAGCCCCCTGAGCCACTCTTATTGCTGGCTTCTCAGTCTCCCTCTTTGCAGCAATAGGATAAGTTACTCCATGGTGAATCTAGCAGAGGACAGCTCAGACTCCATGACTGTTCAGGACTCCGGGGGACGCATGTGGTTTCCATCCAACCCTGAGCTGCAAAGCAGCGGGAGAGCTGTTGGAAGAATAAGGCCACTGACGACCGTGGGAGCGTCTGCACCGGAGCCAGAGCCTCTGTCCATCTCCCTCCTCTGCCCAGAGCTGGTAGAAAAGGGGGAAACACCGGAGATGGAGGGGGGGGTTGATGTCTTAGTATGTAAACTAAGGCTCTTCTGAGCCAGCGTGTTATTGGTCTTGTAAAGTGTGACACCAAGGGCTGAATTGTAGACTTGTGCTATGGCTCCACACGGGGGGGGGGGGGGAGGGAAGGGGGCTTCATCCCGGGAGCGGGGTCACTGGACTGGACAAAACATCCTCCGCATTGGGTGTGTGGGGAAGCTGAGACCCTTGATCTTCAGGGATGTCTTTGCTAACCCTTGGCCTTCCCATCGCTGTTGCAACCCTCCCAGCATGATGGGCAAAGTCAGACCAGATCGCCAGAGTGCCTTTCCGCCTGTTGGTGGCCCTCTCCTTCCTACCGGCAGATGGGTGAAGGCCTCAGCTTGGTGTGCTGGGCTCTTCCAAAGATGACCCCTGCTGTTGGTCTCTGACCCCTGCCTGTGCCTGTGGCCTCCCACACACTCACTGTCTCTGGTTTCTTTCACTCTCACTGTCCAGTGCTTTCTCTCGTGGCTCCACAAAGCCGCCTTTCTACACCTCTTTGCTGTCATGTTCTTCTTTACTAGCCCATATTTGCTCCGAGGTGACCCAGCTCCCATCTGCCCTGGCCTCTCCTGCCTGGAATTTGTCCTTGGTTCTCTAAGCCTCCTTCTCACCCAGGGACCCCTTGATGGCAGGTGGAAGCACCTCCCTCTGTGGCCACACTTCTTGTTTCCCGGTCACCGTGCTTCCCTGGAGCTCTACTGCCTGGCTGTATTTCTGAGGTAGTCCTGAGGGCCACAGACAGCCTTGTCATATCCTGCACTGGGTCAATCAGGGGGAGAGGCACACAGAAAGCAAAGCGGCATTTGAAATTCCACTACTTGTGATTCATAACACCAAACTCCATGTGACTGAACTTCTGTGATACACCAGGATTTTGCTAATTATTTTCCACTTTCTGTTTACTGTACCTTGGGAAGTAGGGACATTGTCTTGATGTACTTACAAATAAGAAAGCTGGAGATCAGAATGATTAATGAAGGTAGTCAGAGTCACATAGCCAGCAATGAAAAGAAGACAGGCCTTCTGTGCCCAGAAAACTTTGTGTCTAGATGTGTTCAGGTGTGTGTAAATAGACACAAACACTCTTGGCACTACCGTCTTCCAAATTAGGAAACCCTGAGCATTTAGAGAATGGCCTAACTTAACCTAAACTGAAGTGGTTGCTAGATTACTTGAATTTTAACTGCATATCCCTGTTATTTGCTAGTCATAACACCCACTGTATTGCAGCTTCTTTTTCTTCATTGAGTACACCGTTTGGCCAATCCTGAACTACACTGGTCCAAAAGAGGAAAAAGAAAAGCAGATGTTTTCCCTCCGGCGGGCACATCATTTCCTTCAGGCTTGCCACTCTGCCTGCTTCCCGATGCCACAGGTTGGGGGCTTTGCCCTCTCACCTTCATGGTCTCCGTGCCTCTCCTGCCATAATGCGTGGTTATATCAAATGGGATTTCTTTCTTTTCCACATGTGCGATGCCTAAGCATTGTACTAGAACAGTGAGGGGAAGACGGGCCTTTAAAAAGTGACTGTGTATTCAGCTTGTCCTGTCACCACCATGTTCCGCAATTATAAGAAAACTGGTTGTCATGGCAACTGCCATACAGCCCTCGCTTCCTCCCTCGGATGCTGACAGTCTGCAGCACTGTGATATGAGCAATTGGGGGGGGGGAGTTCCTACACGGAGTGTTCATCTCTTACTTGGGAGGCCATCATTAATTCCTTCTAATTCTCCATTTCACTGGCAGGCTGAGGTTCAACTGTTAGTTCTACGGCTCATTGGCTGTGAGGCCGAGGGGCAAATCATCTTGCCTCTGGGAGCTTTGCTTTCCTTCCTGGTAAAACGGGAATACGAACATCCTAGAAAACGGTAGTAATAATTATGTGCCCAGCCCAAGTCTCTACATACAGCAAGTCCCTCGTAGATATCAGAGAACTTCTGCCCTATCCTCTTTTACTCTGAGGTAGTGAAAAATGGGTATTAGAAACAAAGATGGGTAAATGGTTTGAAATCTTTTTAAAAATATTTTTCATTATTAGAAAATAAAGATAATGTTTTAGTAGCATTTGTGGCTATGAAACCCAGTTACTATACAGAAATTATGGTTGAGAGAGAGTGGAAAAGAAGAAAAGAAAGAGAAGAGAGAGAGAGAGAGAAATATTCAGTTAGTTTAAATTCTCCAAGCCAACAGCAACACACCTCTAAATAGAGTAGGGTAGCCTTGGTCTTAGTGTCTTGGCCTCAGTTTCCCCACCTGTAAAGTTGATCCTTGCATGCACTACCCTCCAAGGATGTCTGGCAGTCTTGTGTTGAAGCCATGCTGACCGTGGGTAATTCTGTTCCCTGAAGACCCTTGGGGAATGCCTGGAGAGAGCTGGGCCATGAGCTCTGGATGTGTGTATGCTATGAGCATGTCATGGGGACAGGCCAGGGATGCTGCTGCATGTCCGTGATGCACAGCACCACCCTCTGCAACGAAGAACCATCACCCACACGATGCCACCAGGGCCACAGCTGAGCAACTTTGTTCTGAGCTTGGTGTCAAAACAGGACCATGCCACAATCCTGCTGCTAAAACAACCCAGACTTGCCTGCTGTCTCTCTCTTATCCTGGTGCTCACAAGCATGCTTGAAGTCATGAGTGGAGGTGGAGTTAGTAAACACCCGTGCTGGCTCAAACTTTTAATTCTAACACTTATGTGGTCATTGGGGCAGGAGAATCCAGAGTTCAAGGCCAGCCTGGACTACATAAATGTTGTTAAGAAGGAAAGGAGCAAAAGAAGCAAGAGAGGGAAAGAGGGAGAGAGGGAGAGAAGAAAGAAGAAAAATGCCACATCCAAGGCTCAAGGGTGCAGTTCCACAGAGCAGCTTCTGCCCATCTCCAGGGTCTGCATTCCAGGGGTCAGTTCCCAGCACTGCAAAACCACAACGGCAGCAACAAAAAAGCCATAGAGAAGGTGCTGGGGAGATGGCTCAGTGGTTAAAAGAGCTCTAGATGCTCTTCCAAAGGACCCAGGTTTATTTCCCAGCACCCTTGGGGTAGCTCACAACCATCTGTAACTCTGGTCTCAAGGATCCACTGGCCTCTTCTGACCTCTGTGGATGACAGGCATGCAAGTGGTATACACACATACATGTATATGTGCATGCATACATACATATAAACATACATACAGGCAAAGCCCCAGACACATAAGACAAAAATAAAAAAAAAATTAAAAAACATAATGAAGCTGACGAAGAAGGTGGCTAGAGGGTGTAGGGAGATTCATGGCGATGGGGTGCCGAGGAGGTAGGCGCCACCCCTTCCTTCTTTTTCCTGTTGTTACCTGGCTGTAAAAGATTGCATCATCCCCCAGAAGGCCGCTCCAGATGCTTCATCAGGTCCAAAAATAGCTGCATAAATGCCTTGCATTTCTTCAGTCTTCTGCTTGCCTCCAGCTCTTCCAGCCCATTAAATCACTCTTCAGCACCCCCCTGGCCTCTGTTCCCCTCTCCACACCAAGCGCTTCCCCCCTCCCCTTTATCTCTGATGGACACTTATTTATTTATCTGGTACCACTGTCCCAAACCTCACCTCCTAAATCCGTACTTTCTTGAGAGCCCCTCCTCTCCTCCCCACTGGCAGGTTAGGACTGGTCGTTTATCGACCACCCGCCTTGCAGCCTTCCCCTCTTCATGCGGTTTTCCTTGCGTGCAGGTTTTCCATGATCCTAGGACAGCTCGGACTCTCCAGAGCAGAACTGCCCAGTTCAGCTTCAAAACCCATGGGGCTACATGCTTTGGAGCTATGAATAGGTTAGTTAGGAAATTAAAAAAAAAAATTATTCTGTTCATGTGCAGTGTGTGTAGTGTGTGTGTGTGTGTGTGTGTGTGTGTGTGTGTGTACATGCTTTAATGAGTGTGAGCACGTGTGCATGCCCGTGTATGTAGATAGGGGCCTGAGGTTGAATCTCCCTCGGTCATTCCTCCACCTCTGAGGGAGGGTCTCTCAGGTGAAGCCAGAGCTCACTGTTAGGGCTATTTTCACCAGCCAGCCTGTGCTGTGTCTGTCGACTTCCAAGGCTGGAACTGCAGATGACCACACCCACCGGGCCTTGACATGGGTTCTGCGAAGAATCCAAACTCTGGTCCTCTTGCTTGTGGGACAAATGTTTTAAGTGTGTAGTCATCTTCTCAGCCCATGGGTTTGTTGTTGTTGTTGTTCTTGTTTTTGTTTTTTTAAATAACATACACCCCAATATGAAGAAACAAACACACGCTGAAATGTTAGACCTCCCTCTTGTCTCCCCTCAGTATCCCTTTGTTGGCAAAATTCCCATTGTGCAGGTCTTTGCTGTTCAAGTTGGATGGCTCTAGGCACACGTGGCTAAATTTGGACTAACCAATAGATGCGTCAGCTACTTCGCTGTCTGCTGCGGCAGACACCGGAGGAGACACACTTCTGGGAGGAAGGGCTTATTTCATCTTCTGGTTGGAGGCTGTAGAGGGCACAGGGTTGAGGGAGTCTTGATGACAAGAGCTGGAGGTAGCTGGGCACACGGCAGCCACAGTCAGGAAGCAGGAGGGATGCTGGTCCTCAGCTAACTTTCTCCTTTACACGCCCAGGGGCTTCTTTCCAAGGCTAACAGTCACAATGAGCACAATTCAGACTTCAATTCCACAGTCCTGATCCACATTTGAAGGCTCAGGGGTCACCTGAGCATCCCACACTGGAGAGCTCGGGCTCCTGGAGCCTTCAGGACCTCATAGCAGCCTGGGGGTCCTCTCCTAACTTCTCCCTCAGAGACCTTGGGCAGCGTTTGCACTCACCTAAACATGTACCTGCCGCCCCCCTCCATTTTCTCAGAAGCAACTGCTTTTCACCGTCTTTGTCATTTGTTCTTTTTCTCTTCATCATAAACCTCAGAGACCGTTTCACATGCACACACTGAGAGCTCTTTCTTGCTCTTGTCATTACTGCAAACTGAGCTGTTTCAGAATCTTTCTCAATTATACTGCTATTGTTCTGCCTCTCAGCTTTGTACGTTAATCTCTGCAGCAAAGCTTCTCATGTTTATGTCCACACACACACACACACACACACACACACACACACACACACCTACCTACAGTCTAAATGTTTCCCCTTAAGATTCACGCGTTGACATCTTACCCTCACAGGTGATGGTATCAGGAAGTGGGTCTTCTGAAGGGGCCCTTAGATCGTGAACGTGGAACCCTCTCTAACAGGATTAGCACCTTTATAAAATAGTCCTGAGGGGCAGAGAGACTGTAAAATCCAGAGGACCAGGACATCTGCTGAAAGACAGTGTCTTCATACATGACAGAGAAGCTACACCGTGAAGTCTCAGCAATGTGACTGCCCAAATGATATGTGCATGGTGATAGTATGTGCAGACTGACACGCCAGCATGCGTGTAGCTAATGGCTACTGAGAGGAGGAGAATCCCCTGACAGGTTATCCAGTCCCAAGCGGTCAGCCCTAAATGCCATGTACATATATATGAGTGTGTGTGTCTGTGTGTGTGTGTGTCTGTATGTGTGTATGTGTGTGTGTGGACATAAACATGAGAAGCTTTGCTGCAGAGATTAACGTACAAAGCTGAGACTAATAGCTGACACTATTAAATGGACCCAGCAAATTGTATTTATACAGGGAGAGGGTCAGGAATTTAAGAAAGACTAGGAACATGGGAAGCGTTCGAAGGAGAGAGGAAGGAATAGAAATGATATAAATAGAACACTCATGTACAAAATTCTCAAATTTTAAAAGGTATAAATTTAAAAAGTTGGTAAATAAAATGGTCCTGAGGAAGCTTGGTCCCCCCTTCTACCTTGTGAGGACAAATGGAGAAGGTGCCATGCCTGAGCCCAAACTGGTCTTAACCAGACTGAATCTTCAGGGGCTTTGAACATGGACTTCCCAGTCCTCAGGAATAGGAGGTCTAATCCACATTGGCCTACAGTCTCTGCATGTACATGTACACCTGTCATTCGTTTTTGTAGATGTATGTATAGGGCACGAGGATCCTCAGTCATTCAAAGGAGAATGTGTAAGTTCCTGATTTTTATAGACTTTCGCCAAGTTGTTTTCCAATCTCTGATTCCTCCTAAAGACGTAGCTCTCCCAAAATTGCCAGCACCGGGTTTTAACTGACTTCAAAAGTGTTAGCAATAACACACATAGAAGATAGTTTATATACCAGTAATGTCGATGGAAATGATACTTTATTTTTAACTTTGCTTATCTTTCATAAGACTGACCTTTCTGTATTTTTGCTTAATATGTATTAATTATACATATTAATTACTATCAGTGTGATATTTACAAACTTTCAAATATGTGTTTTATCTACCCCCCCTCTACTTTCCCCAAATTGTCTTCATTATTCTCCATTCATTTAGTCTTCTATCTCTCTCTCCCTCCTTCCCCCTCCCACTCCCTCTCTTTTGTTTCTGCATATGAGAACATGCGGTGCTTATCTTTCTGTCAACATAATGTCCTTTCGTTCCTTCCATTTTGCTACAAATGACATGATTTCATTCTTCTTCACAGCTGACTAACACTCCTTGGTGTATATATAGAACGTTTTCTTTATCCGCTCATCACTGGCAGCCAATTTTAACTGTTGTGTGTAGCACTGTTATCAGCACGGACGTGCACGTGTTTATGTGTGTGTCTTCGTTTGCTGGTTTATTTCCTGTAGTTATATACTCAGAATGGCTGAATCACACAGAAGATGTATTTTTAGTGTTTTGAAAACCTCTCTGCTGTTTTCCCATTATTGTGGGGGTTTTTTATTATTATTTATTAATTTTTACCAGCAGTGCAAACAGCTCTGTTTTCTCCACAATGGGGCCTGGTTTTATTTGACCTTTAAGTCTTGCATTAAAGCTCCCTGTGAGGTTAGGCTGCTTATGGCTTCCGCCTATTTACGCCCTGACCCCTGAGCTGCACACTTCATTTATCTCGCTCTTCTTCTTAGTTATTTCTTCCCGTTTGGTTTTGTCTATGGCCTAGCTGCTGCTGTTGCTGCTGTTTCTCCTCCTCCCACCTCCTCCTCCTCCTCTTCTTCTTGGCTACTATAGGACTTTCCCTTTTGCTTTAACTCAAATTGGCCATCAATCAAAAACACAAAGCAAAACAAAACAAAAACCACAGGCACATTTCACTGTGTTAAACAGAGGCCTTCTCCCACCCTGAACTTGTGTTTTGCTCTGTGCTCTTTAGGTTTGGTGTTCCATTGTTCGATTCATCTGGAATTTGCCTCTGACCGAAGAATAGGTTGGAGATGCAGTGTTAATGTTTTTGCTGGTATCCATGCCCGTAAGCCCTGTTTGTTTGTTTACTTGTCAGCTGGTTTTTTTGTTTGTTTTTCAAGACAGGGTTTCTCTGTGTAGCCTTGGCTGTCCCAGAACTCACTCTGTGGACCAGGCTGGCCTCAAACTCAGGGTTCTGCTTGCCTCTGCCTGGGATTAAAGGCATGAGCCACTGCTACCAGGCTCTTGGTTTTTTAACTCAGACTGCATTCACACTTAGCCATTGGGCAGCTAATTCCTCATTGCTCCTGGTGATTCGGAGGCAGGTTGAGTTCTCTGTGTCATAATGCCAACAACGGCTCTTTCTCTGATAGTTTGTTTTCTTGAGTTATGTTGTCTTTCCTATTGCTAAACGCCTGTTGTCATTTTTTATTCTAATTGCATGGGTCAGTGATTTCAGAGCTGCTGTTTCTATTATTTTACCACTTCAATTTTAATGAATTTCTCCTGAAATGTCCTTTCTGAGTTACAAAGATGGTCATGTGTCTTATATTATTTTTTTTATTTTAACTCTTTTTTTGCAATTTTATGCATGTGTACAATAGATCGTGATCATAATCACCCCACTATCCTCTCTTGTCCCTCTCCCATTCCT
Source organism: Meriones unguiculatus (assembly GCF_030254825.1). NCBI lineage: Eukaryota > Metazoa > Chordata > Mammalia > Rodentia > Muridae > Meriones > Meriones unguiculatus. The sequence continues at coordinate 38,351,336 of NC_083359.1, forward strand.
GGTCAGCCCCCTATCCTTCCCAATGGTCTCTTCTTACTTCATAACTTTTTTGTGTGCATATAACAACAGCTGTTATGTGATCACGATTGCAACAGCCGTGCTGGAGCTGGAAGACATCATTTTGCAATGCTTCTCCTATCCTCCGACTCTTACAGTCTCCCTGTCCCCTCTTTGACGTTCTGTGGGCCTTGAAGGTAATATTACAGAGATGTGCTACTTAAGGCTGAGTGTCCAACAGTCACTTATGCTCAGCACCCTGACCCGTTATGAGTCTTTGCATTAACAACCACCCATGGGGCCAAGACTGAGAGCAGCACCGATCGATAGCTATAAATATGAATATTTGCAAAGCAGTTTGACAACATGTCCATTTAACAAACATAGCAGTAAGTTCTTCCCTAGGACCCGTGACCTCTCCAATCACAGGCTTTAACCCGTACCAAGCACACTCCCCCAGAACAGACTTTACAAAGAAGTTGTAGGTTGCTCATACAACAGCTATGCCACTATAGCACCAGTGGTCATTTCTTGCCTGGAAGGTCAATATTGTAGCATAAAGGGTCCATAGTTGGTCCAGCAGCCTTCACAGCACCTTCTATCACTGTACATGCTGTTTCATCTTTTTTTTGATCCAGTGATAAATTTTGACAAATATGATATATTTCACCAATATATTTTCAAATATAAAGTTATTTTTTACACATTTTGTAATACATATCCTCATTTTATATACTACCAACCTCTACTTGTTAATGTATTATTTTAGAACTTTTCTTAAAGAATATTATGAGATTAAATTTTGTGTGTGTGTGTGTGTGTGTGTGTGTGTGCTATATTTATCAGGTTAGCTAGAGTGTTTATTTTGCCTTTGGGGGAGAAAAGGAGTTCTTGCTTTTTTTCTTTATTTATTCTCTAGTAAAACTGATGGTAAGGAAAATGTTTATCTTTCTTTTAAGATTTTTTTTATAAACAGAAATAACCTGTAAGATCATCCAAATTAAAACAGGTGGTAGTTTAATTTAATAAACTACCTTTATTTACAACACTTGGGAGGCAGAGGCAGGTGGATGTCTGGGTCTGAGGCTAGTCTGGTCTACAGAGTGAGTTCAAGGACATCCAGGGCTACTGTGGATATACAGAGAAACTGTGTATCGAATATTTACATAAGTAGTTAGCTGGCTATGATAGTTTTCAGTAACTATGTAAAGAAATAAACACACTTAGTTTATCTCCAGCTGCCTCTCTCCAAAACTTTGGGAAGCTGCATTTTGAAATGTGTCCATTGTCTTTCCTTAATTGTAGCTCCCTTGAGCAATTCTTCTCCAAGTGGCCCCATTCAGTCGGTGCATATTTACAGAGTGGCTGTGCGGTCCAGTGCCTTGGGATATGTGGTGTGGGTGATTTGAGGAAGCACAGCCCTTCTTCCTGGGAGGCTGTCGCACAGAGGAAGCTTCCGTTCAGATGAATTTTATTCTAAAGCAATGCCATTCATCACTGAGTGTTACTAGGACTCTGGGCTCTGTATTTACAGATTAATCCTTTAGGGATCCATTAGTCATCCTTGGATCTGGAGAAAAGCATCTAATTCTGGGCTGCACACACCTGCAGCAAACTGTGCCTGCGCGTGTGTGTCTGCTTTTCGCTCCTGATGCGGGTCTACGGAGTGAAGCCACCCAGGCCTGTGGGTTGGGAAGGCACAGACCTGCCTTGCCGCCATGGCTCACTGCTCTTTGACTCCTGAGCTTTAGGCTTCCGGTTCTTAAGATGGAGTCCCTAATCTTTTTCTGTGGGAGGATTTAAACACATGAAGCCACAAAACACAGTTGGCGTCAGTAATACGGTCATCTCGTATTCATCTGGTATCTATCCAGATACCCAGTTCATTCTTGGACGGCGACAGGGGCTGTGGGGTACGCAGCTATGTTTGGATCATTTTTAAAGCCCCCAGCTGGTGTCCTCATTTTCCAGATTTACTCCTTTTGGCATCAGGTTCCATCTAAAGGGCCAAAGCACTTCTTTAGGGCTCAAGTGGAACCATGTCAGTGAACCTTGGATGTTCAACCTGATTAGCTCGCTCAGTGTTCCCTACAAGCACTTTAGTCGGAATTATTTCTCAGCCTGTGCGCGTTAACCGTGGAAGCCCAGTCTTCCATCAAGTGCGTACCCCCTGCCCGACCTCTGTGCCTTCAGGCTGCTCTCTCTCTGCCTGCCCTTCCCCATCTCCTGCCAGGCTGGCACAGAAGTGCCGTCTCTGGCACACTGCTGCTTATCTTGCCTTCTAATGGTCCTTGACCATCTTTATCCCTACCTCCCACGTGCCTAGCACTGAGCTTGTCCTGAATTGGCACTCAGCCTTTGCTTGTAATCCATTGCTATAGGATCACGTGTAAAGGAGATTTTTACCATTTCAGGTCTCTGAGGATCCCGGGGAAATTGTTCTTTAAAACAAGTTTTTGGGTTTTTTTGCTTTGTTGTGTTTTGTTTTTAGAAAAAAAAAAAAGGAGCTGGTAAAAAAAAAAATTTCAATTGCACTTCTCAGCTGTAGAATATGATAAGAAACTATGAATTTCCTGAAAGACCCCAGGGCATGGCACTGCAATTGAGACTTGGAGACCCTTTTAATTATTTTCACTCCACCAGAAAAGTTGGAGTCTTTTGAATATCATTTATTCATATACTCTAAATTGGTTTTCCTGATCTCCTGATTGACACATTAGTTCAGCCTGATGTTCCGATTTGTGATCATTTCAAGATAATTAGCACATGCATATCTTTCCTTTTTATCAATTCTTTACGGTTAGTTCATTAAAAATCCTCTTGTAACTATTTGAGGTATATAATATATTTGGGGGAACTATAGTCATCTTGGAGCAATAGACTCCCATGGCTTTTTTTCCTCCTACCTCTGTAACCCTGAACCTACTGATCAGCCTCCCTCTTCCTCGGTTTACCCTAGCCTCTGGTAACCACCATTCTCTTCTCAGTTTCTGCACGATGAACTTTTTTTGACCCCACACAGGAGTCATAGCGATGGAATTTGTCTTTCTCTGCCTGACATTTCACTTAACAGACTTGCCTTCGAATCCACCCATGTTACTGCACGTGATAAGATTTCATGCTTTTTCACACAGAGTTGTAGTCTGTTGTCCATAAATACTTTATTTTCTTTCTCCATTTGTTAATAGACAGGTAGATTGATTCCATAACCTGGAAATAGCACTGCAGTAAGCATAAAAGCATGGTCTCTTCTACCCGATGATTTTCTTGCTTTAGGGGAATATGCTCTAGTTTTAGTTGTACCTCCATATTGTTTTTCTTAGTGGCCACACTAATTTATATTCCTACCCTTCATTTTGTACAGTATCTTCATCATCATTATGCTGATGATTATTAAGAACAGTCGTTCTAACTAGCGTGAGGTGGTATCCGTCTGTGGTTTTTTATTTACATGAAACTCAAGGAAAGGGTGCACTTGAAAAGCTGTGAGCCTCCCCCGTCACTCCTTCCTTCTTTCTGAACAATGCCAGTGATTTTATAGCTAATCTTTCACACTCCAAAATGACAACTTCGGCATAAGGAGAGAAAAGGAGGGAGGGAGTGGACTGAACGGTGATGGGACATCTCCTGGGTGCCAGGCCTGTGCTTGCTTCCTTTGTTGTTGCTGTTGGATTTCACAACCACCTTGTGTGACAGGAACATTGCTGGGATCACTCTCTTTGGATAGAAAACAAAGCAGAGAGGAAAAGCAACTTGTTTGAAGCCGGACAGGTCAAATAGAACCATCTGTACATCTTCTAAGCAATCAATCTGTTTTCTTTTCTGCATGTTATGGACGTTATCACAAAGCTGTTTCCTTCTTTGGTCAGGCTTCTAGAAAACCCCGAGCTAGCTGATTGCCCATTCATCTCAGAGGTGAGAGCTGTTAGCATCCATGATCCCAATCTGCCATTTCTGTTCCTTCCATTTGCTTCCCCGAGATAACATTATTAATCACACACATTGTGGAGAAGCCCCTGTCCAGCAATGCCTGGGACCAGGCGTGTTTGAGATTGCACACTTTGAATATTCACACATTCATAATCAGAGGCCTTGGGGCTGAGAACCACATCTACATTGATGTTCCATGTGTGAGTCGTGCAGGGCCGGAAGGCCACTTGATGCAACATTCTTACTGGATTTGTTTTCACCTCCACCATAACTGATCATGTGTCATCGGTGCTCAGAATGATTTGGATTTTAGAGTTTAGTGACGCTCAGCCTCTATGAACTGTGCAGGCACCAGGGAGTGCTTGGGCAGAGCATGGCGTAAGACAGACACCCAGTGCACGTTGGAAGCTAACTAACACATGATGGGGCCTGATAAGAAAATGAGAGAGGGGCTGGAGAGATAACTCAGTAGTTAAGAGCACTGGCTATTCTTCAAGAGGACCCTACTATGGTTCCCAGCACCTGTGTGGTGGCTCACAACCATCTGTCGCCCTCTCCTCTGGTCTCCCTGGCACTCCATGCATGTGCTCCACAGACTAACATGCAGGCAAACACGCATACAAATAACTAAGTTTTGGAGGTAAGGGAAACTAGTCAGGTGACATTCACTTACTTGCCACAGACTGGCTGAGCTCCTAACAGCAGCCAGTCATGGCCAAACGCAAGAACTACCGAAATCATATTGGAGGCCCTGGCCCTCAGAAAGCAGTTAGGGCAAAATCAGGTTGGCACAGGCAAGCATCAGGCTGGCTTTGTCAGCCTCGAGTAGCATGGTCTGCATCTCTGTGGGGACCCCATTTTCTGTATCCAGGAAGACCCTCCGGCCCAAGCCTCATTTTCAACTCAGTCTGTCCACAGCCTTTCAAACACAGCTTTGTATAAAGACTAAGACTTGGACACCTCACTCTATGCCATGCTGCCCACCTCATTAAGGGCTTGGAAAGCCTGAAACCACAGCACCTGTGGGAACTTGGATCGGGACAGACTGTCCCCTAGGTTCCAGGCCCTTGTCTCTGTGGACCCCGAGGTTGGCTGTGTGTCCAGCCTGAGGTCTGATGGATGATGTCCTTATTAATTTGTCCTCAGCGTGGCCCTTCATTATTGGAACCTGGGAGAGGACTTGAGAAAGTTAATCAGGAGTGTGACACAGCCACCGAGCCTTCTCCAGGAAAGGAAGCTAGCTGTCCAGGGACTGCAGCGGTAGGATGTCAAGCAGTTGGCTGTTGGTGACTGCTTAGGGCATATGTTGCTATAGCGATGACAGTAATAACATGCAGCGTCTGCAGGGCGTCACGCTCCGCATCCTCGGAAGCTCCTCACTGTACCGGGTAGGTGAACGTCACAACTAGTTTATTTTTCCGAAAAAGAGACGGAAGATCAGAGACACGATGTCATTTACTTAAGGTCACACACCACTAAATGCTGGAACAGACATTGAAACGGTATTGGCCTGACGCTAAGCCCTCCTCCCTCCTCCTTTCTACGGCTTCCCTTTCCAAACAGTTGCATCCTAGCCTCTGGCTGGACAAAACTGGATTACCACACTGCCAGTATCCCGAACGCTTGGCAGCTTTTCATTTTCTTCATAATCATTGAAAATCATCACCAGGCAGCAGTTAATAAAGTCCACGGCCCTCCTGCTCCAGGCCTCTCTGCCTGCGTGGTGGAGCAGATCAGCAGCTGTGATCAGCAGCCGCAGAGGTAGCGGGCTGAGGACTTCTCGCTTTGCTGAGTTGGGTGTTGTCCGTAGCGACCCTGCTCAGAGGGCTGGGGTTTGCTTGTCTTGACTGTTTTCTGAAATCAAAGTGATGACATGAAGGAAATGCAAGTTCAGCAGTCAAGGGGGAGGGGGAGCAAAGGCCAGGTGAGCTCTGCTGGCCTGGGTTCTAGGCTTCCAGGGAAGTCCCTGGCTTCATTTTATTGAGAGGAGGATAATGAGGCCTGAGGAGACAGCTCAGTGACTAAGGGCTACGGTTGTTCTTGCAGAGGAACCGCCACCCGCAGCCACGCAGTTAGGTTCTCAGCACCTTATGGGCTGGAATTTCAGTTCCGGGATATCTGACGCCCTCTTCTGGCCTCCACGGGCACTGCATGCATATGGTGCACATACATACACGCAGATACAGATAGACAGACAGACAGACACACACACGTAAATAAATCTTAGAAAAGAAGACAAAGGTAATGACATCCTCATCTGACGGTTGTTGGTGTGAGCTTAGAGCAATAGGCGTGCGGGTCAGCGCTTGGCTTGTATTCGATGCACAGGACATGCCCTCCTCTCCCCTCCCTCAAAGCCCTCCACTGTGGTGCAACAGAGGGCTGCATCTATCTGGAGGTGCTTTCTGCATATGTGCTCCACTTAGTCCTCTGCCCTGCAGCACACCGTAATTGATTGTAGGTGTCTGCAGTGGGTCCTATGAGCTGGCTCTATGCTTAGCCCTAGACCAGGCACACTGCCTGCCTCACCCTGGACCCTGTCCATAACAGACTGGAGGTGGCTTTCCGATCCCTGACTGAACACTTTGGGAAGCTCCCTGCTTATAAAACAGGGATTAAAAAGCCACGCTTCACAGGATTGTGGGAAGACGAACGTGAACAACAAGGAGGTAACGAATGCATTATTTGGTCCCCTCCTCTGAGTCTACAAGTTGGGAGAAGCTCATGACATGCATATGAAAACTGAGAAGGATTTTTGCCGCTGTAGGAACTCGTTCTTGTCCTTGTCAACAAGTTATCTGGAAAGAGCAGCTGCCATCCTATGCAGATGGGCAGACCCCCACAGTCCCCAGAGTGCCCTCTGCCCGCTACTTGGCCCCCTTTCACATACTCTCGTTGACAGCTCTTGTTCAGGAGGGATGACCAGGGGCAGCTGGCTGGTTAGATATAGAGAACATGTTTCAAATTATGTCATATTTACCGGGCCTTTGTCATCATAAACAGGTACAATCTTATGAATTAAGGCATCTCAGCTTCCCTCTCCTGTAAGAGGGTCTCCATCACTGCTCTTGATATCCCCTGACCTGGGTTAAATTATGACTTTAACTTTTAAAATGAAAAATTCTTTAGACAGCCAGAGATTTATCTCCTAGCTATGCAAGGGCCCTGGTCCCTGACTTCTTCTTTGTAATCATTGTGCCTGTAGCACATTAAACTGAGAAATGAGTGATTGCTTTGGAATGCTTCAACTTAAGTAGTGTCTTTACTTTTTTAAGAATGCCACAAATATTCATGAATTCCTGGTCCTGTACCCCAGGGCCACACTTGAATACCACTCTCTGCCCATGGGGAATTTCTCTCTGAGTTCTGAAAGAGATTCTCGAAGAATTGCTTGTACAAAGTTTGAGGGCCACAGATGTTCCATTTTCCACTGCTTTCAAAAGGCAATTTACTTAGCAGGCTTTAGCAAGGCCCTGGAGAGTGGTCTGTTTTTTAATGTATTGGCCGGGGGGTGGGGGGGCGCTCTGTTGGAAGCTGGCCAAACATCATGATAATACAATAATTTGGTTTGGAGGAAATGATAGGGCTTACCTGACAGAACGGATTTAAAAATCATTAAACAGTTTCATCTCTAGGGTGGAGAGACGACCCCGCGTTTTAAGGGCGTCCAGTCACTGTTTTTGCAAAGGACTCAGTCAGGTTCAGTTCCTAGCACCTACATTAAGCATCTCACAACCACCTATTACACCAGCTCCAAGGTCCCAACTCCCTCTTCAGGCTTCAGTGGGCACCTGCACACAGGACACATTAAAAACAAGCATACACATGTGTAAAAAGTAAATAAAAATGTTTTAAAAAACACTGTATCATGCTTAATACATTATAATGGTCCCCTAAGCCTTGTCAATGAAATCTTGGTAAGGGAAGCATAGTCCAGGGAAAAAGCCAGTTCCCTGCTTAGGAACTGGACAGACTGACCGGCAGTGACCAGGACCTTCCCCTACATACTCCATACCTGTCTTGTCATTTTAGGGCTGGCATTTCTAGCCAGGATAGTATCTTCACCGAAATCATTCTGATGTATTCCCTTAGATGCCATTTTTGAGCACATGCCATTTCATGCCAAAGCCAGACAGGTGTCCTTTGAGCTCTGGTCTCACCTTTCACTGTTTGTACAAGTGCTGGGGACAGAGAAACTCACCTCTCATGGTGGAAAAAGAGCCCTGCACAGTGCAACAAAACTTAGTCCCATCTTTCAAATGATGGAGGAAGGAGGCGGGAGAGCAAATGGACTGACAGCCTGCTCTTAAGGGCTACAGGAGGTTCAAAACAGCTCTGGCCAAGAGCCATGGCTGTCTTCAGCCTTGCTCCAATATTCACAGAACCAAAATGAAATGGCTTCCAGGCCGACAGAAACATGAGTAACACACTGCCTTGCCGTGTGCACAGGTCTGATGAATCTCAAAGCAAACAGTATGTCAGTAAGTCAGTATGGAATGAAGATAATCTTCCAGGGAATGAAATATAATCACCCAAGACATGCAACTCATGGCATAGGAAGAGAAAGGAAGACATTAAGCTAATCCTCTCCAGTCTTTAGTCTCTGGCTCCTGCTCTGTGCCAGGTGCTGTGTTCAGCATCCCACACAGAGGCCGATTTCCTCTCAGTATCAGTGCATTCCAGTTCCCAGGGGAGAATTTGGGGCCATGAAATGGGGTAAGGGAGCCAGGGAATGAAAGGTTGGAATGCATGAGAGGTTCATGACAGTCACGAGCCTGCTTTCCTGTCCCTCCCAGAGCAGACTGATAGAAATACTCGCCATCTGAGGCCACAAGAAGGAAACACACACACACACACACACACACACGCTCATTCAAGGACATGTGGGCCTTGAGGTGCAGTTTCTGTGTGTTATTTAAGGATGAAATTGGTGAGCACCTTGACTGGAAGAAGAGGATTCAGAATCAGCTGATGGAAGGGGACACAGAGAGGGCTCAAGGAGATGCTCAGTGGTTAAAGGCACTGGCTGCTCTTCCAGAGGACCCCAGTTTGGTTCCCAGCGCCCACACAGAGTGGCTCGCTACAGCCTAAAACTCCAGCTCCTCTTTGGGCTTCTGTGAACACCTCACTGTGGCATACACTCACACAGAGACACGTATGCACATAAACTAAAATTTTCTAAAAACTTTTTTTTAAAGCTGCCTTGGGAGCATACCATGGTACTCTCCTACTGGGCCTCCCTGCCAAAAGCAGACCTGTAGGGTAGGTGAGGGCTGGTTCTGTTCACCCAGCAAGCACTGGATATCCCTAAGATCAGCTTCTCCTGAGAGCTGAACTGCAGCATGAGGTTCAGGAGGAGAGCTGAACAAACCTCTACATTCTCATCTTTTTGACCCCACTTTATTCCAGGGAGGACTATCATATTGTTATGCAAAAAGGCTGTGTTCGTTCCTTTTTTATTGCCATAGCAGCATGCCTGAAGCTCAATGCTTTAGAAAGAAAAGTTTTATTTCGCCTACCATGTTAGAGGTGGAAAGTTCAAACTCCATGGCATTGCTGTGACAAAGATCCCACTGACACGTCGCATCACAGTGCATGGCATCATGGTGGAAATGTGCAGGAAAGAGAGGCATCACGTGTGAGACAGGAAGCCAGACAGGAGGGAGGAGCAAGCCTTGCTTTTTCACGAAGACTGAGAAGTAACCAAGGTCTCCTGGGAAGAATCTGAACCCCTGCCAAAGACAGTGCCTGCAGACGACTAACCTTCTCCCAAGGTCCCACTTCTTAAAGGTTCCCCCAAATCCCAGTGTCACCACATTGGAGACCAACCTGGCAACACATGAACTCGACCATTTCCAGATGATAGCGGGAACTCAAGGGACACTCACCAAAACAAGAAAAAAAAAAAAAAAGTGGAGGTGGAATGTAGGAGAAAGTGTATTTACTCCCGGTTTCTAGGGTCAGGCCCACTAGACTTCCTGCTACTCTCCCTTCCAGCCCCATGGAGAGCGTTCCCCCCATGCCACACACAACAAGGAACCTCCCTAGACTGTTCTCTAGGGTGGGTCCCTCTGGGGTTCCCAAGCCACAGGTCCTGGCTGGGATCACACTTAATGCTGGGTTATCATGGCTTCTTGCTCTCTGAGGCCTGCTGCACCAGACTCAGAGCTTCCCAAGATCAGGAACCCAAGAACAACGACTCCTGTCTAGCAGTGACCTAGAACCTGACTGTTGATACACTAACATCCATTTGCTTTAGTCAAAAAGAGGAGCCAGAGCAGGGTGTCTCCTCCACGCTGAAGACTTCAAAAACAAATCCCACCTCTGGCCCACTGTGCACAGCCTTCCTGCATCCAGCCATCTTGCTGGAGACGAGCCTTGAATTCTCATCTCCATGGAGACAATCTCTGCAGCACGAATACTGTGTTTTATTTAGCTGCTTTCATTCTTTAATCTCCTTTCTTGGCAGAAAAGTTAATTTTTTTTTTAAATCAGGTCAGCAAAATTGATTTGGAGAATCAGACTTTGTTCCAAATTCTAATGAACAGAACTACGGTGTCGTTAGACAAGTCAGTGGAGGCTCCAGAGCCAGATAGGGTAGCCTGCACGTTCCTCTCATTCCTATGAGGGTAAAAAGCCATGCCTGCCCAAACAGCAGTCAGCATTGGCAATGGGGACCTGTGGACACAGATATTGAGGAGTATCCTAGTTAGGGTTACAAGTGCTATGATGAAACAACATGACCAAAGAAACAAAGGGTTTATTAGGCTCACACTTCCATATTGCTGTTCATCCCTGAAGGAGGTCAGGACAGGAACTCAAACAGGACAGGAACCTGGAGGCAGGGGCTGAGGCAGAGGCCATGGAGAGGTGCTGCTTACTGCCTTGCTCTCCTGGGCTTGCTGCCTGTTCTGTTGTAGAAGCCAGCACCACCCGCCCACGAGTGGCACAACCCACAATGGATTAGGCCCTCCTCCATCAATCACCAGTTAAGAAAATGCCCCTGCTCTTATGTGGAGGCATTTTCTCCACTGAGGGTCCCTCTTCTCTCTGATGACTCTAGCTTGTGTCCAGTTGACATTAAACATTTCTGCTCTCTACTGGCCTTGCTGCCTTTGACTGTGAGGTGGAAGCACTCCTGACTGAATGCTCTAAGTCCTCATGTCTCCTTCCTTATATACCCCACAGACTGACAGACAGACTCACATACACATGGGGCAGGGGGATGTTGAGAGGCATCTGTATTAAAAAAAAAAAAAAAAAAAAAAAACAGAGCTCATGGAGTAAGACTGAGAGCACCCATGTTAGAGAAGGCTGCTTGCAAGCTTGGCCTCTGGGAACTTGCATTTTAAGAGATGCTCCCACCATTCCCAGAACTGATGGAGAGTTCTCTGTGCCTCCGTTTACCCACAATACAGTGTGTAAACTGCCTTCCACTGGGGAGTCTAGAACACAGGGATTTGTTCAGCACAGGGTGACTTCGTGGCCAACACCCAACAGAAATCCCCGGGCACTGAGTCTCAAACGGCACATGTTGAGTTTTGGGACTGCATTCTGCGAGCTGGTTCTAAGGTTAAGGGCACTTGCTGCTCTTGTAGAATATGCAGGTTTGGCTGCCAGAACCCACAGGGCACCTCACAACTGTCTGTAACTCTACTCCTAGGAGCTCTGACGCCTTCTTCCAGCCTCCTTAGGCACTGCATATCCATGGTACACTGACTTACATGCAGGCAAAACACCCATACACATTAAACAAAATTGAATTAATTAATAAAAGAAAAAAAAAAGGAAAACGAAAACAACAGAAACCATGCGGGGCAGAAGCACGTCCTGTGTGGCCCCACCAGGAGAGCTGTGGGAGCTCATGCCTGGTGGACTTGGCCACGGGCTCCTTTCCTTTCTGTGACTTTGATTTTTGGCGGTGATAAGCCAGAGCCAGGCACAGACGTCAGACCCAGTCCCCTGAGTTCTGCTGGCCATGGCGTTAGGCACCTCTCATTTCCTGCCTCTGTTCTACTTCCCAAGGTTGTGGAGACCTTGAGCAAGGCTTTCCTAGAACCCCTGCGGATCTGTCCACCATACATGGCTCAAGCAGTACTATCCTGTGCTGTCAGCCACAGTGGGGAGAGGGGTAGCACTGCTCCTCCATGTGGAAATACAAGCCGTGACCCCAACCCTGACCCTGTAGCTGACAGTACAGGATAGTATTACTTGAGCCATGTTTGGTGGCACTATCTGCAGGGGGTCTGGAGACAACTCCTCATAGACTGGCCTCGTCTTCTTTTCTTTGGAGGCGAGGAGAAGGATTTTGACTGTCACAAACTAATGACCGCTCTGAGTGACCTGCTTCCAGGCTGCCAGGCTCTGTGTGGATCATGCTGATTTCCGGGATAGGGTGGGAGGGAGGCTCTCAGAACCCAGAGGAAGGAGCTCGGGACTCTGCATCTGACCCACTTCCGCAAGAGTGCAGGCTGTGGAGGAGGAGAAGGGAGAGGAGAGGGTTGAGTATTCCCACAGTCTTCAGAAGCATCATTTAGGAAGAACCCTCGGTGGCCAAAGGAAGGACGGGTTTGGCAGCGGAGGTAGAAGAGGTCAGGGAGGACAGGCTTCACATCAGATGAACCACCAGTGAGGCCTCTAAAAGACCCACCCTCAGGCCTGGAGGAAGCTCAGAGAGAGGCCAGCCCTGCCCCTGAAGGGGCTGCTCGTCACCTGAGGAGCACGGAGCACACATGATGGTAACAGCACCGCACCCAGGCCCTGGCTGTAATGAATCTGCTGAGCCACAGACAGGCCTGGTGGGGCCCAGGGCCCAGCAGGAGCAGGGGTTTCCTGAGCTGAGTTGGTGCCTTCACACTCACAGGGCCCTTCCTTCCCACTGCCCCACACTGGCTGTCTCAGGGCACTTGGTGTGGCCTAATGTAACAACTCAGAACCACTTTACAGGTGAAGTGACGGGTTCTCAGGTGGCCTGGAAGTGGCATGAGGTTGATCTCTGTGCCCATTCCCTCTACACCCCCAAGAAAAACCCGAGGGACTACAGTGTGTCAAAGGGGCTGAAAGAAAACAGATCACCAGGAGCTTATGCTTTGGATAGGCTGCTGAAGAGGAACAAGAAGCCTGTCACATATGACAAGTCGTTCACTCTGTCTCTGGCACAAGTCTGTGAAATGGGCACAGAGCTGGCATGTGCTGGGGTCCTTTCTGTGAGACGCTGGACACCCACCCTGGTACAGGCCTACCTAAGGGTTGGCATGCATTGCCACACTCAGTCACTAGGAGGATCTCACCAAGAGCACCCCCACCTGAGAAGAAAGCTGAAGGCTTCAAAGGCAGGGGAGCCACCCAGGTGCGTGCAGCTCTGAGCCTTCCTTCCGTCTAGCCAGCCCAGCTTCAAAGGCTCTTGTGTTCTCTGCTCTTGCTTAGTCTGAGAGAGTGCTAAGAAAGCCAGGGTGGCATTTCAGTGGGCTTTACAGGGGCTCTTATTCCCTGTCCTGCTCCACCGGAGCTTGTTGTGGGAATCCTGGGGCCAATCCAGAGACAAGGGACCAGACACCATGATTCCATCTCCTCAGATGGCGGCTGCCATGTCTATCATATCCGTTGGGCAGCTCTGGTTTTATGTCTCCACGAAATGTAATTTCTCCAGCGTGAGCACTTCTCTGGCCTCCAGGTTTCCAAGATTTAGTCTCTTCATAAGGAAGGGCCATTTGTTGAGCACTGTGGCACAGGCTGCGGGCTCTGAATGCTGACGAAGCCCCTGCTTCAGCCACACAGCTGGGGCAGACAGCGGACCACTCTTGTTTTTCTCCATCCTCTTTCTAATGTCTGCGGTGACATACACTCCCAGAATAAATGGACAATCCGCCTCCTGGTAACATGGCACCTCATTGCCCTCCTGCAGGCATGTGAAGCTGCAGACCGAGAGAATTAGCAGAGCATCTCAGAGAAGGGCCACAGACATGTTCTGGGGCGTTGACCAGGCTTTGCTCTTTCAGTTACCAAGAACTGTGCTCCATTGTGCCTCAGTTTCCAGCTCTGTAAGTGATGATGATGACGGAGCTTACAGGGCCACCATGAGGCTTAAAAGAAAGGATACATGAGTGTCACTTGCCACAGTACTCTGTGGCCCTGAGCGGTCAGTGAGGACTAACAGCTACACACGTGTCAGGAGTTTGGAGGCGTCAACTCATCTAGTCTTCACACCTGTCCTGAAGGTGATATTTGGCCCTCGTTTAATAGATGAAGAAACACAGGCTTGGAGAAGTAGAGTGTCTTACACAGGGTTGCACAGATCACTGGAGGCAGAAACAGGGTGAGATGCAGCCATAGCTACTGCAGGGAATTCTAGACGTGCTCCGTAGGGCCCAGCCCTGTGGGCCAGCAGAAAGAAGCTTCCTCTCGGCCATGTCTGTGGCGCTAACAACTTTCACCACGTCAGACAAAGCTGACATCACTTGACGCTGCGTGCTTATGTACCACTGGGTCCTCCTTCCCTTCCTGTCTCCCCAGAGGCCAGGGACAGTGAAAAGGGGTCCAAAGCCAGCATGGCAGCAGATGCCTGCTACCTGGGCACTTGGGCAGAGTCAGGAGGATGAGTTTGAGTTTAGTCTGGGCTACATTGTAAGTTTCAAGCCAGCTGGAGTCTGTTAACAGACAGACAGACAAACAGTTCATGTGAGAACTCACTGCAGACAGGACTCTGTCAAAAACAAGGACAAGAGTGTGAGGTGGGGAAAGTGCATGTGAGGTCTCCTCTCCACTGTGCCAGCTCTGAGCTGGAGGCTGGGGCTGTAGAGAGCAGCAAGCAGCTGAGGTGTCTCTGTCTCTGTCTCCATCTCTCTCCCTCACATACAAAGAGAAAGACATACAGTGCACAGTTGTGATGCAGGGAGCTGGGTGTGTGAAGTGATGAAAATATGCTTATAGTATACACACACACACACACACAAAGAGAAGGTGAGCTGTAATGTACTGGGCTTCAAAGCTTAAGAGTTTGCATGGGGAGGGAGATGTGGATCACCGACATGCTGATAGACAGCGGTCCTCCTGAACATCTGGACTTCTGACACACGTGAGGAGCTGGGCAGGAGGTGTGGAGAAACAGCTTTTATAGCTCGCACTATTTGTGCTGGGCACTACTGGAGGACAGCATGCAAGTTCCCTGGAGCTTCCATGATAAATGGACATAAAGCCTGTGGCTTAATGCAGCAGAACTTTGTTCTCTCGCTTATAGAAGCCCGAGGTTCAAAGCCAAGATGTGGATAGAGCCTGTCTTAGCCAGGGATACTATTGCTGTGATCAGAGCAAGTTGGGGAGGAAAAGGTTTATTTGGAGTCATACTTCCACAATTTGTTGAAGGAAGTCAGGGCAGGAACTCCAACAGGGCAGGAACCTTAGGAGCTGATGCAGAGGCCATGGAGGGGTGCTGCTTACTGGCTTGCTCCCTGGCTTGCTCAGTTTATTATAGAACCAAGGACCACCAGCCTAGGGATGGCACCACCCACAGTGGGCTGGGCTCTCCCCCACCAATTACTAATTAAGAACATGCCCCCATGGGCCTGCCTACAGCCCGATCTTATGGAGGCATTTTCTCTGCTGAGCTTTCCTTCTTCCCAGTGTCTCTAGCCTGTGTCATGTTGGCATAAAAGTAGACAGCACAGGCCACTACGAGATCTCCTCTCGCTCTTCTAGCTCCTGTGAGTGCCCCACATGGCCTCTCCTTCCCCTGTGTTTCTGCCTTCATCTGTGTCTCCGACAAAGCCTTGTTTCCTGGACTTTAGTGATCACCCGGGTGATCCACAATGACCTCACCTCAAGACCTTTGACCTAATCACACCTGCCGTGCCCACCCTCCCAAATGATGTACCATCTATGGCCAAGTAGGACGTGGGCATTCGTTTCAGGCCCCCCCCCCCCCGCTCCAGGGAACTCATGCCCCATCTGCCTGACTGCCCTCTTACAGAGGAGGAAGGTTTTCACAGGGATCAAAGCCGGAGCCCACAGGGCAGGACACTGCCCTACACACTTAGAACTGCCTCGGCCCTGGGCTTTAAGCCAGTATGCAGCAGATGCGCAATGCTCAGTCCATGCTTTCCAAAGAGCAGAGCAAACCAGCCCCGGGTAGCACATCACATGCTTCATCCCTGAGAGAACACTGCTTAATGAACTGTGTGTCCTTGGGAAAAGCACCTGGCCTACCCGTGCCTTAGACTCATCCAGAAGATGAAGACTCAGCAGTATCTACCTCTCTACCTCTCAGGCAATCAATCAATCAAACAAACCAACAGTCAAACAGGGACCCGACTCTGATGCTTTCTCTGTGCAGAGCAAATGGAAGTGAGAGTTAGCCCATGCTGCCTCCCAAGCAGACCAGGTTGATCTTAACACTGAAGCATCCGGGAAGGCAGGAATGGACACAGAGAGGTTAAATGTTGCTTGAGAACTTGAGTGGGGGTTGGGGAAGAAGGTATCCTTGATCTGGGGCATCTAGAATGAAAAGAGATGTTAGTGGCTTCGGAGGTAGGAACTGGAAAGCAGAGAAATGGAGGCTTTGGTTGTGAGAGGGCCTTGTCTGCTCCGCTGACAAGTGCAGGAAGGCTCCTTTCTGCTAGGAATCTGCCAGGAGGCTGTGTGTTCAGAGCAGGGTGCTGGTCACTCTGGTTGGTGCGGGCAGGGGACGGGGTAGGAGGTCTGCTGAAAGCATCAGAGTAACGCCTCCTCGTGGCCTGGGAAAGACCACAAGGCTGCCAGAGCTTCCTGGTTCCGGTCCCTGTCACCTCAGCAATGCTTCCTTTAGCTTGCCTGTCACAGGCCGCTCTTTCTTGACCCTCTAGGCCCCCAAGTTCTTTGCAGAATCTATGGGCAGTCCAGAATGCTCTCCCCAGAATCCCATTATGCCTGGCTCCTTCCAGCCCACCCCTACTCTCATTGTCTGCCTCACACCCTGCCCCGTGACATGCTGGGAGCTTACTTCGTCAGTGGCTCATCCGATAGATAATCTGGCTGCTCACTGCACATTCCTAGTGGCCTGCCCGCCTCGTGGCATTTGGCTCCGAGTGAGCCCTGAGATCTGTTCGTGATGAAGTCAGTTCCGAGGGAACGAGCAGGAGATGAGGACAGGTGTTGGCAGGTGGTGATCCTATCACAGGATGCATCACACCTAGCGTGAAAAGCATGTCATTCGTTGCTGGCTTCAGATTGTTAAATTCTAGGGGTGAAGCCAAGGGCATGAGCACATCTCCAGGAACTGGGTGTGGTAATCGAGTTAATAAATCATGGCTTGGAGCCCAGTTCTCATGTTCAGGGTATGGTGGTGGGTGAAGAAAGGGAAGGTCCTTCTCTGCAGGCCAAGGCTCACCCTTCCATTGGGGGACTCAGCTACAGGCTCCAGGTTCAGGAGGCCTCTGAATTCTCTACAGCTCTTCCAGGGAGGGAGAGGCTGGCTCAGGGCAGCCGGCTCTCAATCCTCCTGAAAATCTTGGCAGAAGCCAAGTCCAAAATCTCTAGCTGCTAAGCCCACTCCCCAACTGTGGGGCCAAGGTAGACTTGGTCTCCTCAGCTCAACTCCTTCCATTCTACTGCCCAGGCTGGTTCAACATTTGTGATATTTCCTAATGATCAGCCTTCCCACTGGCCTCCCTGCCCCCAGCCCTGCCCCCAGCTTGCCTTCAGAGACATCTTTCCAAAGCCTAATCTTTTGTTTTGCTTTGTTCTGTTGTTGTTATTGTTGTTTTCAAGACAGGGTCTCTCTGTGTAGCCTTGGCTGTCCCAGACTTGCCTTGTAGACCAGGCTGACCTCGAACTCACAGAGATCCGCTAGCCTCCAGCTTCCAAAGGCTAATCTTGTTCCCAGCACTTGACTGCTTAAAATCTTCAAGAGTTCCTTGTCACCCTTGAGTTAAGGTGCCATTTTCAGTATGTCCACTCCACACCCCTCTGCTCCAGGTCTCTCATTTGCCTCCTCTGAGACAAGCTTACCACGCTTCCAGAGCCACTCAGACTTTGTCCGGCTGCTCTCTAGCAGATGCACATTCCTCTAGGCAGAGTTTCCTGCCCTCCCCCTGATGTCCTCTGAAGACCCATACTGTCACATCGGCAGCCCCAGATTAGTCCCAGAGCCCCTGTGCTGATAGCCTTGGTCAGCAAGCAATCTCGACTAAAATTTAAAGAGGAATGAAGGCCTTCAGACAACACGGCCTCCATTTACTCTACCCATACCAGCCTGCTGGGCAGAACTGCACAACCTTCACTCAGACCTCGGCATTCATAAAGACCAGCCTGTCCAGGGTGGACACTCCGTGCTCTTCTCTGCTCTGCCTGCACCGAGGCAGACTTCAGACATCCTGAGGCCTGGACTCTACCTCAGAGACTGATGTCATGTCACCCAGGTGGAGCCAGAAGGTCGGGATTGTTGAAAATATTGTCCACGTGATAATAACAGCTTGAAGGCCCAGATCAAAGCAGCTTACAGGAATACAGGAGTATGGGTATACTTCATACTCCACTGGAAGACTGAAAACTATGCCCCTGTCCTGGGCCCATTTGCCTCTTGTGCATTAAATTAGAAGCCACAGGAGGGGTAAACCTACAGAGGCCAGCATGTCCCTCAGATGTTTCTGATAGTAGACTGGAAACCACGGTGCCTAAAGGAGACCTCCTCCTTCTCCTCCTTCTTTTCCAGCGGTGCTTTGTGAAGGCCTCTCTGTCACACAGTCAGTGTTAATGACCTGGGTGAATCACATCCTCCACTCCTCTCAGAGAGGGCTAGGAGTGGGAACCTGTCCCCTGGGTGAGCACACTGGGCGCGATTCTCTAACCTACTAGTGGCCACTGGAGTGGGGGTAATTGAGTCAGTATAACCTAAATGGGTCTTTCCGGGTCTGTGCCTCCGTTTAGACATCTTGCCCTGCTGCTAGGTTTGCCAAAAGGCCGAGGCTCTGCTCAGTCAGAGGCTGGGGTCACATGTGGTCCCATTCAACCAATTTCCCAGGGCCCCTTCAAGCTGCCTGGGGCTGCTGGTAAAGGCAAGGTGGCCTTGGGGGTCTCTTTTTGCTCTTTCGCATGAATGAGGTCTTCAGCCATGTCACCGTCACAATGGCTGTTCGCATGCCAGCCTCGTGGGCAGCCTACTTGGTTAGGGCTGGGGGAGTCTGGCAGGGTTTTAAAGCTCTCTGATGGAGTCACCATGTACAGGAATGGCTACCACCCCGGAGACAGAGTGTTCCCCCCCAGCTCTGGCATTTAAAACTTGAGGTAAAAATTTGCACACTGTAAAATTAGTTACTTCACAATGAACTGTTCAGTGGCATTTAGAATATTTACAGCGCTATGTGTCCATCAACCTCGTCTAATTCCAAAACCTTTTCATCCCCCGGAGGGAACTTGGTCCCATTATCAGTCATTCCCACCCTAAGCCCCTGGCAACTGCCAATATGTTTTCTATATCTACAGTTTAATCCAGTCTAGACGTTTCATAGTGACCTTTCAGATCTGACTTCTTTTTATTCAGTATAATGACTTTGAGATCTTTCTACATCTGTCACACATAGCTCATCCCTCTTCTAACTGAGTGATATTATGTGGATACACACCATCTATTAGGATCAGTGGGTGGCTGAATGCAGGGCCCCCTGGGAAATGCCAGGCTCCTCAGATGTGCAATTCCCTGCATTTGCATGTGACCTTCATACATCTTTCTGGAGTTCTTACACTGTCTAGTACAGTATAAATCCACATAAGTAACTGCTTTGTTGTCTTATATGGGGAACATGGCAAAAACAGGCCTCAGCGTGTTCAACAGAGAAATATATACTTTTCCACGTATTTTTTTTTCTAGTATGTTGAATTCATTAACGTGGAGTCATTAAATATGGGGGACTGATAACACGATGTTTGGCCATCCTGGGCAAATATTCGTACTACTTCTGCCTTTCGAGGCTTGGACAATCTGGACAATCCTGGACACGTTTCTTTACACATAAAACCCAGACGCTGCCTAACCAGCTGCTTTGGTGTTGTCAGGTTGGTGGGTGGAGATCCTAACTGATCCACTTTCCTTTGATTTCAAGGATTAATCTGGGGGGGGGGGGAGGGAGAGTATAGCATCCCTCCAGGTTCCATTTCCGTGGGCTTCTGTGTTTCAGCTCCATGTCCTGCCTCCTGACCTGGGTCTGATCTCGGCGTCATCCCATCCTGCTGTGTGATGGCATGCTTTGGAGGAGGAAAAGGGCACTCTTGAACTTAGAAGTTCAAGCCTTTTTTCTGGTTGTGTGCCAGGAAGCCTTTAAAGTTTGTTTGTTTTGTTTTGTTTTGGTTTGGTTTGGTTTGGTTTGGTTTGGTTTGGTTTTTTTTCAAGACAGGATTTCTGTGTGTAGCCTTGGTTGTCCTGGGCTCAATTTGTAGATCGTGGTTGATCTCGAACTCACAGAGATCCACCTGCCTCTGCCTCCTGAGTGCTGGGATTACAGGCGTGCACTCCCCCCCCCCCGCCTCCCCGGCTGCCTTTAAAGCTCTAAAGGCTGTGTCAGTGCTGCAGGTGAGAGGGGACATGGCTTCAGACTCGATGGAGCTGCTTGAAGCAGTAAAAAGTGTTCGGTGTGTGTGGGGGGGGGGGGGTGCATCAAGGCAGATTTTCCTGACAGGCTAGATACAGCGGGAAGCAGTTAAGGGTGGTCAGAAGGTTTGGCTCTGGTGCCAACCACGGTGGTGCTGGCATTCCTGTGGCCAGAAGAAGGCAGCTGGAATAAAGTTTGCGTGGAAAAACAGTGGGTGGGGACACATTCAAGGTGCGTGTCAGGTGTCCAAACAGAGGCAAAGCAAGCAATTGATGCCAGGCGTTACAATACAGTGCTGCTGACAGGGGTGTTGTGGTAAAGGAAAGCAGGAAGCCTAGGATGTAATGGCTTAATCACCCCCCCCCAATATCTCATGTTGATGGGAAGAGTGGGGGGGGATCACATGTCGGCTTAAAAAAGAACTTTCTAGATTTTCCTGCAGGAGGGAGAAACTGAGGTTCATTAGGAATGCAGGTTTTCTCAGGATCATACTACACTTTACCATTTTAGTGACCGACAAAACCAGGATACAATCAGTTCCCTGAGCCCTTGGTTCCTCCCCTTTTCAACATACCCGACTGCTCATTGGCTCCAGGTGCTGAGGGCTTCGTGTGTCTGACGCTCAGTGTGTCTTCTTTTCAGGTCACCATCCTTGTCAGCCTGGCCCTCGCTTTCCTTGCCTGCATTGTGTTCCTGGTGGTTTACAAAGCCTTTACCTATGACCACAGCTGTCCTGAAGGATTTGTCTACAAGGTATGGGGCTTGGGGGCAGGTGGCTAGCCCGAGGTGATTGCCAACAGCTCCAGGGATTATCAAGGTAGTCGCTTCCCTGGTGGCCACATTTGGGTATGACAATCTCCCCCGTGGACTGTCTGAAACACAGCTTGCCTCTGGAAGGGAGTCATCATGTCTTCCTGAAGGACTAGACTCAGGCAGGCATGGAGTTGCTAGCGAAAGGCCAGCTCTGGACTGCGCATGAGCAGTGAAGGCAGCCCACTGAAGCTTGGTGTTGACTGGCTCATTGTCAGAAAGCTCTGGTTCTCCTGGATTTTCCTGGCTAACTGGCTGATTCCTTGCCTCAGGATATCCCTAAAGGGTCATAAGGGCAAAAAACAGTGCTTCTGAGATTTCCTCACAGCCTGTGTTCAGACCCCTGACGCTCTGGGTCCCTTCCCTCCTGCCCTCCTTTCTTCAAAGGCTTGAGGGACCTGAGAGTCTTCTCAATCCTTTGGAGGAGTGTGTATGCCCAAACAGCCAAGTAGTGAAACATAAAATAGTAATAATAATAATAATTAATAAGCCTTTTGGGTAATGGACTCTCAATACATGTTAGCTGCAATGAAATTAGCTGTTTTAAATATGAAACAGGTGACAGTGTTAATTTTTATAATCACCATTCACTGAGTAGTCATTTTCTGTCAAGCTGTTTACTGGAAATTTCCATAAATGTTATCTCTACTAAGCCACACAACCGTTCTAAAAAAAAAGAATCCCTAAAAAATGGGATTTTTTTGGTCCCCATTTTCCATAAGAAGTAACAGAAATTTGGGGTATTTAGTTAAGAGGATTTCCCAAGGCAGCTTGGAAGATGTTCCAAAGTGGGGATCAAATAGGAAATGTTCTGACTAGAGTCTGTCGGTGCTGGTACACGCCTCCACGGAGCGACGCTCTTCATGGATAAAGCTGAGGCTCTGAAAGGGCAGAGACTGTGACAGCCAGCTCTGGAAACAGCTGAATAAAGCATGCCTTATCCGCACAAGGGGATTCTGTGGAAGCGTGGCAGGGAAAACGACCGCCTGCCGCATGGCATAGGCTTCCCTCATGTTGGCAAAAAAAAAAAAAAAGAAAAGAAAGAAAGAAAGCTCTAACTGTGCATGAGAAGGGGGAGGTAGAATGGGTTTGCTTATTTATTTCCAGAAGGAAATTCTAAAAAGATTAAAGAATTTAAATTCCAAGTAAGGATACTCAGAGGGGAGGTAGGAATCAGGGATGGATGCCACATTCATCCTGAATTAGCCTGATATATATATATATGTAAATTGCTGACTTATTTGATAAAGAATAAGAAGCAAAGCCTTGAAATTAAAAACAAGCTAAACAAAGAACCTAGTTCTGTATCAACTGGAGAAGCTCAGCAAAGAAAATTAATCTTCCAGATAACCACAGAGTGCAGCCGGTGGACTGAAAAACCTCAGTGGAACATGGATGCTCTTTGACCCGCAGGGGGCTAGGACCGGAAAAACCCATCACAGGCTGAAACTACCATAAGCTGAAAGTGCCTTTTATACATCAACCTGTGGGGTGTCAGAGCTAAGCCTAGCACAGTGTGACGCAGAACTTTATGCGGGCCTACAGTTGGCCAAGACCACCAGGAACAAAGTCCGTTTTGTTACATTAAAAACTTTATGCAATTTATTGGATACTGTGCTGGGTTGAGAAATAGGGTTGTAGGGGCACACATTGACACTATCAGATAGTCAGAAAAGCCCAAGTCAAACCCTTATAAACAGGGAGGTCTATAGCCTAAGGGCATTAAGAGGTAGCACATTCATTCACTCCGCCATCCACTGAGTGCTAAAATTGGTGGTATTTTATGATTATCCTATCTATGGTAGGATGATGCAAATGCACAATGCAAATTTGCATTGATGTTAGGAACAAATAACTTTGATACGAGAAAAGACATACATATATAAAACAAAAAGCTTGAGATTGTCATTATCTGTGGGCAATGGCCCAGACAGCCACCGGGGGCCGGGTGTCATGACATCAGGAGGACCTGATGTCATGTGACCAGGAGCTGCTATGTCCTATGGTTACCAGGCAGATGCGTGTGGTCTTTCCTCAGTACCAACAGAAGGTGTGTCTCCTCTGCCCTGAAGATGGCGCTGGTATAGTATCGGGGAAGGTCTGCTGTGGCCAGGCGCAGGGGTGGCGCTGTCTCGCATGGGTGTGGTTGAGAGGCCAATGGATGGACCTGAAGCTTCTGCTTCAGACTTAGCCCCCAAGTCTCCATGAGGGCCAACCTCCCACCCAGCGCTACTCCTGACTCTTGTCTCTTTCTTCCCCAGCACAAGCGCTGTATCCCGGCCTCTCTGGATGCTTATTACTCAGCCCAGGACCCCAGCTCGAGGAGCCGCTTCTACACAGTCATCAGCCACTACAGTGTGGCCAAGCAGAGCACTGCCCGGGCCATCGGGCCATGGCTGTCAGCAGCTGCTGTCATCCATGAGCCCAAGCCACCCAAGACCCAGGGCCATTAGAGGCCTGCCCCAGCTGGGATGGGGGGAGGCAGAGAGGGGAACCCCCCCAACACACACACAGACACACTAGCTAAGCAAAGCTGGAGCTATAAGACAACACTGTACTGCTGGGGTACGGGGTGGGGGCGGGGCAGGATGGGGTCTGGGGAGAACTCCCTGAAAATATTGTGCACTGGAGTTGTCTGAATCGATCTTTCCTTTTTGTCCTTTCGTATTGTTGCTTCGTCCCCAAGTCAGGCTCGTGTACAAAGGCATGTTTCGTGTTGATTGTTCCCATGTAAGATACCTTCAAAGTCACCGCTCATTCTTTGTTAGGATAACTTAGAGACAGAAAAGGGAGCCAGAGAAAAATGATTTCAAAAGCATGAAACGGGCTCCACGTGGACGGCACAGCAGGGCGGTACAGAGCACAGCCTCTCTGGGCTTCTTAGATAAGACACCGTGGCTTCCGTGTGGGCGTCCGAGTATCTGTGTGGCAAAGGGGTAGGCTGTTGGGTTTGCCTGGGGTCTGCAGGAGAGGAGCCTGGCAAGGCAGGGAAGGATGAATTGGAGAGAAAGGTGATGTTGGCATTTCTATACCAGGGGTGCACAGAATACCACTCAATGGTGAGTTTGCAAGATGGGCCCAAACTCACGGGGGAGGCATCCACTCTCAGCCCTGGGCAGCCCACAGGACCTAGGCTCCGGATGCTCATAGGCCGTGTGCATCAGCGAACACAGGTGTGAGTACATGTTGTCTTTCTTTATTATTTTTCTAGGTGTATCCCTAGATGCTGCCCGTGTTTTCAAGACGGCAGGGGTAGAAAGGGAGAGAAAGACAGGAAGAGAGGTGATAAGAAGATGGGTCAGGAGGGCCGCCCTAGGCCCAGCTAGAAGCTTAGGCACACAGGTTTTTACGTTTTTGTTCTTTCCCGAAGTGCTAATGACAATAGGAACAACAACTGGATTCTAGCCAGGGAATTTGAGGGACAGTCGGGAGGAAACTTCAAGATTGGGTTTGCAGTGGTTGCAGGTCATTTCTAGAAGCTGGAAAAGTCTTTTGCTCACTTTGTTGTGTTGACAGAGGACATGTGCCCGAACTCCCCAGCCAGGTTCTAGAAGCACCTGACAGAGAGTGATGGTCAGCATCGTTAGGCCTCCCACCCGTACTTTAGCAGGGGCCTCTTGCTTCTTGAGAGCAGTCCAGGAAAGCCCTTTTCTATGGAGGTGCTGACTCTAGGCCCAAGAGGACCAGAACTGGCCAGGAGAATTGCTCATTTGGTATGTGTTACTGTTTCCCAGTGCCTCTCCAACAGGCCATGTAAGGGTATTTTTTGTGGCTTGCTATATTGCTGAAATCGCTGTACACAGCAGCTGGGTAATAGGAGTAGTGTAGCTCAAACCATCCTGCCAGATTACTCTCATCTGACTTCTCCCTCCTCCCCCATCCTCCCATCGCCTCGAGTCACCTGTAAATTCATTTGTCATCTGAAACAGATCAACAAATCGTCCCTAGCAAAACCACAGAGCGCTTTATAATTTTGTGGTGTATTTTTGTCAGTAGGTAGCAGAGGCTGAAGTATTTTTTGGTGTAATTCTTGAAATTTTCTGACAGGAAAAAAAAATAAACATAGATGTGTCTGAGAGTTTTGGTTGTCTGTCCTTTACAGCTTTATCTTCTGTTCAATGGGCCTGATGCTTGGGGTAAAGTGGGATTGGTGAGGCTGAGAGGGTGTTGGTGAGGCCAGAGCCAAGAGCTCTGTTAAGTGGGAGAAGAAACTGGGGCATGGATGGGTATCTATCTTAAAGTAACTATTGCACTGACACACTGATAGCTTACAGTCCTGACATCACAGTAAGGCACTGATGTGCCCAGGAAGGGACTGACAATGCTGACACTATATTTACTACCTGATCATGTTCTGCAGTTCTGAGATGATGTTGGGAACCTGGATATGATAGTTAGTTTCTAAAATGCTGCCGCAGGCCTGACTTGACAGCGAGTTGCTGATGTGATACAGAAGTCCTGACATGATGCTCAAGTTACAGCACTGTACTGAAGTCCTGATATGTTACTGAAATAAGGCCCTGAAGTGATGCTGAGCTCTAGACATGATGGCAAGGGCCATCCAGATATCAGACTGAGGTCCACATATGATGTTTTGTCCTCTCACATACTGAGAGCATGAAATGACCCTCAGGGTCTGTGTGGGATGCTAAGTTCTCGACATGATTCTGAGGTCTTGACATTATTTTGAGTCTCTGATATGAGGTTGGGGCCTAGCACGATGCTGAGGCCTTTATATGAAACTGGAAGCCTGATATTGTATTGAGGTCCTGACCTGTTGGTGAGTCACCACAATACAGGCCTGGTGCAATACTGAAGTGATTAGTATCTGTGCTGATGCTGAAGTCCTGACACGTTGGTGAATCACAATGATATAGGCCTGCGATGATGCTGAGGTGGTTGGTATCTAATGCCGAGGCTGTAACATGCTACTGAGAGACTGATGTGATTCAATGAATATGAGTCTGACATGATGTCTTGTGTCATACCGAGGCCCTAACATGATGGTGAGGGCCTAACATGATCCTGAACTCTCTACATGATACCAAAGGACTGACATGATACTTGAGGTTTGATGTGATGTTGAGGCTCTTAAACAATGATGAAATCCTGATATAATGGCTGAAGTCATGTGTCATGATACTGAAGACCTGACATGATAACAAGGTAATAATCCTCACATAGTTGCTAAAGCCATGTCATGATGCACAGGGCTTGATAAGGAACTGAAGCCTAACATGATTCTTGAGTTCTGACACAATACTGAAGTCATGACATGACACCATGTCATGATGCTAGGAACCTACCATGAGAGGTCCTTACATGGTTATGTGATCCTGACATGGCACCTAAGTATTCATGCGGAGACCCTGATAGAAGGCTACAACACTATGTTAAGAGTATGACATGATACTGAGAACCCAACTTGATAACGGGGTCTTTCCATAATGCTTAGTCTTGTTGTTTTTTTGACCTGCCTTCTGGTACTCAATGGAAGGGTGTCAAGGAAATTCACAACTCTGAGGGCTGAGAAGGTATCCCATCTCTGAGGTAGGAAGGACAGTGTCCCAAGGGTATCCTGAGGGACAGGGTCCCAGGAACCACACAACTCTGGGTGGGACAGTGTCCCAAGGGTTCCTGAGGGACAGGAGCCCAGAAACCATACAGCTCTGAGAGAAGGGCTCCTCAACAGAGACGCTGCAGCTCCTAAGGGAAGATTGCTTCAATCCCTGATGAGCTGGGAAGCCTAAGAGCCTGAGCTCTGCTCCTTCTTCATTTCCTCTTTCTTTTTCTCTTTCTTCGTTTCCTCTTTCTCCTGTCAGAAGAAGAAAAAGAAGATAAAGAAGAAGAAGAAGTCATCACATCATCACAATAAATCTTAAAAGAGATTTATTGAAAGGACAAATCCAGGAGAAGAGGGACAAATCCAAGAGTGGCTGCCTTTGCTCAGGGAGAAGGCAGCAGGAAAATTGGCAGACACAGCCTTTATATAGGGTTTCTTAGGGGCGGAGCTTTCCAGGGCAGGGATTTCTAGAGTGTGGATTGGTGGGATTTTAAGTCCTAAACTTGGGGAAGCTTAGGGCTTGGTGGGGTTTTGTCCAAACTTTTCACCTCAAATTTGCACAATCTGGGATGAGTCCTAGTGAGGGGCTGGAGAGATGGTTACAGAGGTTGGGAAGCAGGGGGAGCTGGGCTGCTGGAGCTTCCTCAGGCAGGGGTCTGGCCACTTTTCTGCCTTGAGAGGTTATAAAGGCCACAAAGAGTCCAATTTGTAGAAAGCATCCACTGTGAAGGCAGTAGGCTGAAGTGGGAAAGGTTGTCCTTATCACAGACAGCTCCCATGGCAGCAGCAGCAGGCATTCTGAGGCAGGAAAGGTATCCAGTTCCCACAGGCTGAGCAGGAATAGTCACCATGGACAGCTCCCACTGAGGTGTTAAGGCCATTTTGTCTCTGGCCTCAACAGCCACAGGGTTAACTGCCCGAGGCGGAAAGGGCAACTGGCAGCCAGCCACTTGGAATTTCAGTGGCCCATTGCTCAAGGGCTACTATGTATTTAGCTGGCCTCTAAACATAGCTCTTGGCGG
Organism: Meriones unguiculatus; assembly: GCF_030254825.1. NCBI lineage: Eukaryota > Metazoa > Chordata > Mammalia > Rodentia > Muridae > Meriones > Meriones unguiculatus. Next base: position 38,379,214 of record NC_083359.1, read on the forward strand.
GTGCAGTGGGGCTTTCGGATTCCCCCCCCCCCCGCCGCAAGAGGGGTCGGCAGTGGGTCACCACAGCTTATGGGGCATCAGGGCAGCTTAGGGTAGCAGGCCACCTCAGCTTGGCAGGCCGCCCCAAGCCTCGGGGGATGGCTGAGGCTTGGAATTGCCTGGGCCTGGGGTGTCTGCTTCAGTGGGCTTTGAGAGGCACGTTGCTGCGGCTAAGCTGCTGTCATGGTGACAGGCTGCCTCAGCTCTCTCTGCTGTCGTGGCCACCATCTTTGATCTGGCAGCCTCAGTGGCAAGGCACCAAGGCTCTATCTGCTATCCAGGTCTTTTCCATGACTGGCCGAGGCAGTGGGATGCTGGGATGAGGCAGCTCTCGGCTCTCTCCTCTGCCTCAGAGAAATCCCTACCCTTAGGGTTGTGACATCATGCTTAGAGCCTGACCGGATGGTTTTGTTCTTATAAAAAGGCATTGACACTCTGAGGGATAATGTGTTATGAGGTCCAGAAATGATACTGAGGGATGGATACGGCTTTGAAATCATGACATGATGCTGAGGAGCCTGATGGCACACAATGAGACTTTTACATGAGGCTCTGACATTGGGTTGAGGGCCTCACGCGATGCTGAGGACTTGACGTATTAATGAGGGCCCCACATGATCCTGAGAGCAAGGTACAGAGCTGAGGTTTTGACACTGGGGGAAGATCCTGCCATGACACTCAGGTTCAGACAGATTCTGAAGGGCTGATCTGATGCTGCAGCTCTGACATTATGCTGGGAACCTGGCAGGACACGGAAGTGGTGCCTGTTAGCTGTCCACACCAACTCAAGCAGCAGGGAAAGCCTTCTCTGCCATAGACTCGCTTTGTTAGCTTTGTAAATTCTGCATACTTTGTAGGGAAGTGTCCAGGCCCCTGCCTGAGGAGCTTCAGTAGCCAAGCCAGGCCCTTGAAGTTTGCCCTCTGGGCTCCCCCTACATCTTTTGCTGGGTTCCCCCTCTTCAGCTCTTCAGCTCCCCCTAGTGCCACCCCCTGTGGTCTCTCTACTCCTCTGAACAGCAACACATCAGGATTCCAGAGCGACTGAGGCTAAATCTCTACAGCCGGGGACCTGAGATCAGACACCTGGAAAAACTGAAAAGCTAAAATCACAGAGAAAGCAGCAACGCCTGGGGCCTCAGTTACAGCTGCTGCTGACAGGAACTCAGGGAGAAGGAGGGGTGTCCAGCTGGAACTAGACTGTGGGCTCTGTCCAGCCGGGAGCCATCTCTGTGGCAACAATGTATAAACTAGCCATTGTCAGAGGCAGGGAGCTTTACATGGTTTGACACTGTCACCTCAGAGCCTCACATGACACTGAAGCCCTGACAGGACGCTGAAGTCCTGGCGTCACAATGAGGCTCTGACATGACGCCGAGACTTAGATCTAATACGCCGCAATGACTTCCTGTCATGTTCCTGCGTGCATGCCATGATGCTGTTGGTCATTACTTCATTCTCCAAGCCTGATGTGGTCCTCAGTCCTGACATGCTGAGTTTCTGGTGTGATACGAAGGATCTGACATGACCTTGAGAAAATGGCATAGTTCTGAGGTCTTGATATGATGAGGTTCAGACATGACAGGTAAGGCATGCATGATGCAGAGGTCACGGCATGATGCTGCGTATGTGAGATGGTGCCGAGGCCCTCACATCCCGCTGAGGTTGTATGTTGAAGGAAGGTGTGCTGCTATGGTCCTCACTCTGTGTTGAGGTCCTGACACGATGCTGAGGGATGACACGAAATTGAGTCCTGATACATGGCCAAGGTCCCAAGACAATACTGTGTGTCTAACAGGACGATCAGGTCCAGACATGACAGACATGGCAGAGAAGACCTACCATCATCCTAGAGATCCATTCACGATGCAGTTGCTGACATGACGTCAAGATCCGGACATAACGCTAAGATCTTAATATGATGCTGAAGATCTGTTATGATGCCGACATCCTGACGATGCTTAGGGCTTGAGAGGCTCCATAGACTCTGACATGACATTAGGCTCGTACTATCTTTATGAGAGCCTGACAGGAGGCTGAGGACCTAATGTAATTCTGAGTGACAAGCTACAACGCTAGGTTGGTATAACATTGTGATCCTGATAGAAAAATCCGCTACATGATATGAGATCGTGACATGATACCGAGGAAATAACACGGGGCAGAGGGAATGAGTACTGTTGATTTTGTCACAGGGACTCACGTGATAACAAAGATGCTGAGGTCAGGACCTGTGCCAAGGGCCTGACAAGGTGCTCACATCCTGATATGTTGCCGAGGTCACAACGTCTTAGTGAGGACATAGTGTGAGGCTTAGGGCCTCCCATGATGTTGGGGGCCTCGCATGATGCAGAGATCCTGGCATAAGTATGAGGTGCTGACACGTTTCAGATGGCCTGGCATGTTGCGAAGGCCCCACATAATGCTGAGGTCCTGTCACGATACTTAGGTCTCACGTGATACCAGTGATTTCTTGACATGGTTTTGAGGGCATCGACTTGAAGCCAAGGTTCTGACGTGACACTGAGGACAGGAAGTGGTTCTGAGGTCCTGACGTGACTGAATGCCTAGTATGATCCTGACGTGATTCTAAGGTCCTGACATAGCACAGAGTGCTTGCCATGATCCTGAAGTTCTAACATGATGCTGAGGGCTTGACATGACCCTGAAGGCCGGAAGTGCTGCTGAGTCCCTGACGCCACCCTGGCATGTTGAGATCTTGACATGACACTAAAAGGCTGATGTGATGCCGAGTGGGGCACGAGAAGATATTACATCCTGACATATCGCTGAGACCCTGAAATGATGCATTATACTGAGGTCCTGACATGATGCTGGGCCTTCACACCGTGCTGTTTCCCTGACAGCATGGTTTGGTCCTGACATGATGCCGTGTCTGGTGTGATACTGAGGGCTCAGGGAGCAGGAGATGCATTTGGCTGCTTGTCGTGCAACTAAATAACCACCATCTCAGCCTTGGCTGTTTGACTTCTTAGTGCCGGGCTGAGATACTCCGGAGCCACATGGAGCTAAGTGACACATGTTCTGTTCTCCTTCTGTTAGTTCAGGAGAATATACGCTGAGTTACGTGGGTAGAAATGCAATTTCTTTCCTACAGGCCCAATTGCTGGGGGTTCAGCATCAAGGTGGGTGATACCTCCTAGGAAGGCAAAGGGGGGGTGTAGGAAGGCAAGGAATCCATCTCAAGCAGCAAGCCCTCTTACGTGCAGCATTAATGTTCATGAGGCTGGAGTCCTCCTTCACTAGGCCCCACCTCCAAAACTGTTGTTCTGGAGGATCCAACACATACTTTTCGGGGGACAGATCTAAACCATAGCATACGGTCACTGCCCTGAAGCTTAGAGACAAAATTCAATACAGAAATAGACAGCGGAGAAAGAGGGATCTGCTGGTGCCTTTGCTGTGATGTACTTGGTTGCTAGCCAGCAGCCCAAGGAGGAAGCAGGGAACCAGCAGTGAGACCATTGTCTTAGCTTGCTTGGTGGTGGTTACTGACATCATTAGACAGATGAAAGCCTCAAAGGCGTGAAGCGGCTGCCGCTGGGCCCTGGTGGAGAAACTGGGATTTCAGTCTAGGTTTGGGTGATCCCTTGGCTGACGAACTCTGTCTTGTTGTGTATCAAAGCCCAAGCGACACAGGCACGCTTACAGCTCGGTTCTCAGAACGTCAAGCTGCAGTTTTCACAGAAGCGATCTTGTTTACTCTTAGCCTGAACTCAGTGCCAATGTTTCACGCTAAAAATAGCACATGCCCTTTGCTGTGCCAAGCGCTAAGTGCTCACCGGTTCCAAGAGGGAGCCACCCCTACCTTCAGTATCGCTGCCATCTGCAGTCACTGTCATTTTTTTTATTTTAAGTGCACAAACAGGGAGGCCTTAAAGCAGTTTGTTCCAGGCCATGTGCTAAGTGGCAGAGCTGTGATTTCAGCCCACTCATCTGGGTGCTCATGTCTTAACCTCTGCTCAGCCAGCAATAGCTGCGCATCTTCACGTGGGCTTGCGGTTTGTACCCACACATCTTCCTGCCTTGGATGGCAAGCCTTTCTCGGAGGAGGTCAGGATGGCCGGATGGAGTTATAAGCAGGCACTCACACTGATTGCTGTACTTGGTGGGGAGGGGGGTGGGGGAGCCATGTATGGCTGGAAGAGAGAAGGAAGACAGCACATCCCTTGCCCTCAGGTGCTGTACATGCTGCTAAGCACAGAACAGAGACAAGCCTCAAGCCCCAGAGTTCAGGATAACCAGTCTGTCTGTTGAAACAGTGAGCCTGGGAGGCCCACGCTGGGCTGTGAGCTAGCATACCACTCGAAGAGGCCATGGAGCCACACAGCCAACTCGTGAACACCAGATGCATTATTCAATCACACCAAGTCGGTCTTGATGAGCACACGTTCGAACATCCTTCATAAATGGATTTGCCACTCTAATGTAAAGAAGGAAAGAAAGAAAGAAAGAAAGAAAGAAAGAAAGAAAGAAAGAAAGAAAGAAGGAAGGAAGGAAGGAAGGAAGGAAGGAACGAAGGAAGGAACGAAGGAAGGAACGAAGGAAGGAAGGAAGGAAAAGACTACCAAAGTTATCTTTTCTCTCCTTTGACAGGCTTTGCATAATGTATATAATAGTGGGAGGAAGGAGCAGAAGAGGAGCAATGGCAATTTTAATGGCTAGAGTGACCCTGATGCTATTCCTGGTGGAGTTATAATTTTCTCATCAGAAAGAAAGGAAACACATGCCCCGAACAAGCAGGGAGTGCTGTAGTGGTGAGAAGCAGTAAGCCAAAGGTTTAGTCAAGAAAAGCTCCTTTTCCCGGAGCCCTGCTGGGCCAGAAATATCATAAAACCAGGACCTAGATTAGTGGAGCAAACTCCCTCTGCAGCCTCTGCACACTTTTTAATCTATTTATCAACATCGGGAATAATTCTGAGCAGGACCGCTGCTGAGCAGAAACGGGGATGTGAGTTCCCTAGGAGCAGGTTGGATGTCCCAGTGTGGGCGTCAGCCTGCAAAGTAGGTTACGAAGGACAGGTTCCAGCTTGAGGGAAGACTCCAAGAGGGAGACACTGTGCAGGGATCCTCCTAAGCTTTTGGAAAGTGTCTTCAGAGGAGGAAGGGGAGGAAATGCTCATGGCTTCTCACTGCTGCTCATGGCTTCTCACTGCTGCTCCTAGAAGGAAGCTGCCTGCTCCCTGAGGCTCACAGTTGAGACTGGAGGGCAGAGGCAGCAAGACAAGTGATTAGATAATTGCTGCCTGTCAGGGAGAAGGGATGACGGTGCTGGAGGGGATCCCAGCAGGTGATCGGGACAGAGTTATTTTAGGGAGACATGTTATTTTTCGGGGGAAATGGAGGGACCACCTCCTGGAGCTGCCTTGGATCAATTCTTCTCTCGCCCTGCCCCCACAGTACGCTTAATCTGACTGGGGACTCATGGAGAAGAAGAGATAAATTCCTCATCATTTTTCCAAGAAGCCCAAAAAAAAAAAAAAAAAAAAAAAAAAAAAAAAAAAAAAAAAAAAACTAGCAGGCTTGAAGAGTTGAGGGGAAAAGACTGGTTTCCATGGCAACATCAATGCCATAGTCAAGCTCAGTCTGCTATAGCGGTGTTTACCCCCCCCCCCCCCCCCCCGTCCTTTCTTCAGATAGGATCTCTCCCTCTCTAGGAAGCATGCCCACAGCTCAGCTGTTCCCAGCTGCCTTTCACTGACCAGGTTGACCTCTGGAAATCTACTGCTTCTCCTTGCACATTCTCCTACATATCCTCTCTCTTAGTCTTTGTCTCTCTGCCTGCAGTCAAAGAGACCGTGCCTAGAGTCTGTGGATGACCTGAATTTGTGTTTCATTTGCCACTCCTGGTGAGCACTGTGCTGGGTTTCAGGCTGTGTACCGGTTGGGGCAGACAGGGGAAGGGAAATATAGCACCCCTGCGAGGGGGCGAACAGCCTGTATTTGCTGGCTCCTCTCTACATTGCAGCTGCCTCATCTTTCAAATGGGGATCATAATTGCTTTTGCCTTGTTTTGTGAGAATCCTGTGAAATGATGCTTAGCAATTCACCTACAATAGGCAAAACCAATCAGTCCCACTGCTAAGCCTCTCCCTCTGCCTGGGCTTTCCCACTTGTAAATTGGAATTATTTATATACACCTCAGTCTCCAGCAGGGCTGCTGTGGTTAAATACGTTAACTGCTTTGAAGGCCCTGTAACATGAAACTGGTTCTTTCCTGTCGGCATTTAAGAAGGCTACAGCTGTGGCCTTCCCTAGTCCCACTTACAGCTTATCAGAACCAGGGATGACCCCGCTTCCCATCTCTACGGACCGTTTCAACTCCTGAGTTTAGTTGCATAGGAACATAATTTTTAATAGTAAAATTGAAGTATTACTTCACAGTTCACATGTCCTGAAACAACTTTGAGCAAGATCTTCACACAGATTATTTTTAAAATGAAATTTCATTCAAATCTCACCAGATTTTTCTACGAAAATCCTTTTTTAGATGCAGTATGACCTGTAATCCTATATGGCATTTATGTGTGTACGTATGAATATGTGCATGTATGTGTGGACATATATTTGTATGTGTGGTTTTATGTGTGAATGCATGTATGCAGGTATGTTTATGTATATATATATATGCATTTACACATGTATGTGTGCATATATGTATGTATATGGCTGTGTATATGCAAAAATATATGTGTGAGTGCATGTATATATATGTGTATGTGTGTGTATGAACATATGTATTCATATGTGTGAGTAAATGTTTAGATGTGTGTATGTGTATGTGTGCATGTATGTATGTGTGGTCATGTATGTGTGTGCATGTATGTGTATGTTTACATATATGCGTCCATGGACTGTGTGTGTACATGTGTGTAAGTAAGATGCATCCGTGTGTGAGTGTGTGTGTGTGTGTGTGTGTATTTTGCACTTCTAAGGAATAAGCCCACAGCCTTGCACATGACAGATTTTAGCCCCTGTTGGCATAACCTGTGTGTGTGTGTGTGTGTGTGTGTGTGTGTGTGTGTTTCTGTTATCAGTCACCTAACTCATCGTCATCTGCCTGGAGCAATTCTATTTTGACCTCCCTTAGTGACAAGCACCAGGAGCACTCTCGTCTTCCTCCTCTGCTTCCTTGTCCTTCCGCTTTCTGACAGTTGGAAATGATACTGTCTCACCTGTGATACACTTACTCATTGACTTCTAGTTTCTATGTAAGTTGCTTCAGACACCTGATTTTTCTTCTCATTCAACACATCCCGGGTGCAGCACCCCCCCCCACTCCTCCAGTCCCCCACACACAGCCTCCCCTCTCCCTACTGCTCCTCTGCTTCCCTCCAGAAGAGAGTGACATTAACTGAACACAGCATAACAAAATCCTCATATCACGGCCGCACAAGGCACCCCAGTGGGAGAAAAGGGGTCCTGAAAGCAGGCAAAAGGGTCAAAGACACCCCCACTCCCACTATTAGGGGTCTCACAAAATCCCAAATTAAACAACCACAGTATGTGTGCAGAGGGCCTAGCACAGACTCATGCAGGCTCCGTGGTTGCTGTTTCAGTCTCTGTAAGCCCTCATGAGGCCTGCTTAGTTGATTCTACAGGCCGTGTTCCTCAACCCCTCACCTCCTTCAATCTTTCCTCGCCCTCTTTCTCAGGGTTGCCCAAGCTCCACCTAATGTTTCCGGACGACCCTGCCTCTGCTCCCATCAGCTGTTGGGGAATGCCTCTCTTAGGGCAACAGGACTACGGATACCTGAATTTCTTAAGACTTGGAAGTTCTGATGTTATCAGAGACGCTCGTTGAGAGTGCTGACTTCCCTTGTGTTTATTTGTAAGGGCTTGTATATAAAGCCTCTTTCTAATTCTGGAAGGCTAGCGTTTGGGAAGGATGAGAACACATGATGCATAAGGCTGGGTTTCCTAAGGCCTTAGAGAGTAACAACAGGTTCTTATCATAAATAATACTTTCTACATCGTAGATGCCTAACCCCATCTGCTTATGCAGGATCCTGGCTGATTTATAAAATTCTCAACCCCCAGCTTTCTCTGTCTCCAGGAGAACCTTACATGGGCTAGAGAATGATCCTTGAGGGCCGCTGACCCCTGTGACTACCCTGATGTCCTCGGACCCTGGTGAGGCTGCTCTGGCATCCCTGTACTTCCCAGAAGCCTCCACTCCAGCTTCCTGATGCAGGACTATTCTCATCTTCACCTTCTGCGGAGTTTTAACCCCATAATTCCTTCCTGTTCCTTTAATTTTTATCTCCCGTACCCCACACCTCTGTCCCGTACCACGTGAGACCCGTTCATGCATGCGCACTCCAAATAAACCTGTGCAGCAGCTGTCTTGCTCGGCTTGCAGGTAGCTAGCTGGCTTCCGGTCGCCAGCTGCCCCGTCTGCACCCAGATCAGTCACATGGCTCACGCGCGCTCAGCCCTGCTACCGTCCAATATCCTGTCCTTCTACACAGCTCCGTGCTAATACTGACAGAGCTTGCCAGGTCCCCTAGAACCTTTCGTGATCCCTTTTCACACTGGAAGTTGTCACCAGGTCTGCCTCCCGTGTGAGCGGACATGGATGATTTCAGGCATGCCGCTCATCGCTGCTGTGTGTGAGTGGGCGGGAGGCTCAGTGTTTCTCTGTTGGCTCTTTTAAGTAGGTGATGGGCTTTTCTGCTCTTCCTCACTAACCCTCCCCATCCCTCAGTATGTGGAAGCTGGGGACTCCCTGCCTTCAAAGATGATAGAACCACAGGACGGAGGAAGCAAGGATCCCTGACTGTCCATGTTGAAAGAGAGTTGTCTGCCCACATAAGGCTCTTCCCTGAGCCAATTTCACAGTCTTAGCGAGATGTTGGGTCTGCTCGTTATAGCAGAATTACCTTGACAATATACAGAGGAAACCTATTTCCCATCAGGACGTTAGATCTGGTCTAGGATTTGTCTTAACAATGGCTTGGCTCACAATGCCCAGCTCTGCTTTCCCTCTAGTGAGATTTTTCCCCAGGGGCTTCCTCAAGGAATCCACCAATCGCATTCCGGCTCACCATCCGGGGCTCAGTTTAAAAGTCACTGTTTCTCTGAAAATTTCCTCGGTTCCTTCAAACTAGGTCAGATCTTCTGTTGTAGTCTTTCCAAATCTTGTGCGACGGATTTCTCAGAGAATTATAACATAAATAATACTATATAAATAAATAATATAAAAATCCTTTGTCCCGGAATTATAGCAACTTATTTTTAGACACAGGATTGCTTGCTTGTTAGTTCCTAGAATAAATGGTTGAATCTATAAATTTAAAGAACATCTCTGCCAATAATCCCTAAATGCCTATCTGCAACCTAGATCTTTCTCTTGGGAGCCTCAACCATAGGCACTGCTTCCTGGTGGTTATTTCTGAAGGAATTCCCATCTTGTTACCTCAGACTCTCCACATTTCCCCAAACCTTCATGGTATTCCCTCCAAATAAGCTCGATTTCTGTGTCGATTAAGCTGGGTAATGACATCAACAACCATTGGGCTTTGAAGACCGCCAGTGTGAATATTGTTGTTGTTATTATTTTAATCATTATTGATCTGATGTGCTAGGGACTGACCCCAGGGCCTTGCACAGCCCAAGCAAGTGCTCTTCCATCGAGCTGTATCCCTGCCCCAGTGAATGATTACAGCATTCACAGATGCTCACAAATGTAGGTTGAGACAGAGCACTAGGTTTAAGTTGCTCTGCTGTTCCAGTCTCTGGCCACGTGCCCGCCACCCTGGTGTGGGGCTCACGCCTGCCGACCCATTTTCCTTCCATCTTTCCTTCCGGCTTCTGAGTGCCTCTCCCCAAAAAGCCCCGCTTCTCTCCAAAACCAACAACCACCACTGATTTCTCTCTCTCCCTTTGAGTTTTTCCCCTGCAGCTTTAAATAAACACATTTGATTAGAAGAATGTGCTTCACTATGTCAGTAATTTATTCCCTTCTATGCAAATTGCCCAATTAATTAAAGAAAGAAAAAAAAACCCACAATCCAGATGAGTGATCTCCTGAGCGAGAAAAGGAAGAAGCTGTTAGCAAATTGGTGGCATGCAGAGAATCCTGGACTTGGAAGCAGACAGACACAGCTTGGAATCCCGGCCTCCAAGCTCTCTGGCTATGAGATCATAGGCTGGTCCCATCACTATCTGAACCTCTTTCTCCATTGGAAGTAAGCACATTATTTTCTGCTTTATAGAGTTGTTGGAAGAGACATCTGAGGAAGTATACAGATGTTTTGGAAAACTCAGAGATGCTCTGAAAATAGAGAAAGAATAACCCTTTACACAGAATGGCAAATTCGGTCCATGTGTCCTCTCGAGGAGCCGTGCCTCAGTACACAGCACCCAGCTCTGCTGGTTGAGTTCTAGCTCCTGAAGACAAACCTGCTGAAGTGCTAACCCACAGTGTCTCAGAGCGGGGCTTCATTTGGAGAAAGGCTCTTTACACAGAAGCCGAACTAAAATGAGACTGCGTTAGGACGGGCTCGGATCCAGCAGGGTTATCAAACTCAGGTTCACAGCCTGTGCTCCCCAACAAGCCAGGTTTGACAGCCGTTCTAATTAATGATGAAAAGCAGGGGAAAAAGTGATTCATTCAATGTGGCTACACTGGGGAAAAGGACACAGAGGACCATTGACCCCTCAATCCATTATTTGGTTCACCCACCCCTCACATCCCTCATTTGAGGTCCTGGCATGAGTTTAGATTTAGGCAGAGGGCCAGAATTGGGCATATCCAAGCAGTGCTGGTCAAGCTGTGGTCCACCGTCATTGGCTCACTGCTTCCTTTGGCTCTCTCCTGCAAGGCAGTCTGGTAAGTCAGAAATCTCTTAGCAGGAGAAAAATTCCCCACTCAATGGCCCAGACTTTATGCTTTCTTTTCTCCCAGAATGAGATTCCTGGGGGGCATTCCAATTTCTTGAGTCAATTGTTTCAAGAGTCTGATATCCCAAACTGGGCACACAAGTGTCTCTAGAATATCATTTCTGCCAGGTATATTACAATCTCATAGGTATCCTCATTAAAAAAAAAAAAAAAAAAAAAGACAATTGGAGGCAGAGTTAGACATGGAGTAAATGTCCTGTGAAGGCAAGATGTTAGGATAATATCTCTGTCTTAGTTCAATTCCAATTGTGATAAACTATGACCAAAAGCTGCTTGGGGTGGAAAGGGTTTACTTAGCTTACATATCCCGGTCACAGTTCGTCACTGGGAGAAGTCAGGGCAGGAACTCAAAGCAGGAACCTGGAGGCAGGAGGCTGCTCCCTGGCTTGCTCTCCGTGGTTTGCTCAGCCTGCTTTCTTAGGCAACACAAGACCACCTGTGGAGGGGTGGCACACAGCAATCATTAACCAAAAGACTGAACCACAGACTTACCTACAGGCCAATCTGATGGAGGCGTTTCCTCACTGGCTCCCTCTTACCCGGTGACTCTAGTTTGTGTCACCCAGCCAGCACCGTAGAGCTGATCCTGGTGGAGGGGGGCAAAGGTGAGCCAGCCCCAAGGGCATGAGCAAGGGAAATCTGGCCCTGCCACTCATCTGCCGTGATCCCCCTCACCCATCACCACCAGTCAGGAGAGCTCTCCCCAAGGTCATGAAAGCAGGAGAGCTGTCCCTGCCCCTCACTCACTAGTGGGAGAGCAGAGAATGGACACTGCACTTTGCCTGGGCAAGATAGCGAGGCTGGCACTGATGGTGAAGGCATGACCCAGCCAGCCCTGAGAGTATGAAAGCAGGAGGGCTGGTCCATCCCCTCAATGGCTGCAGCACTTGGGAGAGTGGGTTCTTGCACCTCACCTAGACAACGCAATTGAACTAACAGCTCTGATGGTGAAAGCATGGGTGAACTGGCCCTGAGGGTATGAGAACAGAACTGACCCTGTGCCCTGCCAGTGGTGGCATTAGGGGCTTAGCTAGAGCAGTGTTGGAGAGCTCACCCTGCTGGTATAGAGGGGCTGACCAGCACAGCTACAACCCAGGCCCAGATCCAGAGCTTTGAGTTGGCTTTCCCCAAAGTCTACATCATCTTTAAACATGAAAGAGTTGGTCCTGCCGATCCAAAGCTGCAAGATCTCTGTGACACAGGGCAACTACAGTATAACCATGAGGGGTCCTGATGAGGAGCCAATATTGATGGTGTCACAGAAGCCAGAGACCTTGAGCCAGACCAATGACTCATTGCAATGAACATCCACCGGTGAAGATGTGTGGACAGAGGGGCACACTGTGAGACGCACTGCGACACTACAGCTTCCATGACAAGACGCTTTCTGTGCTTTGTTTTGTTGTTTTTTTTTTTATTGTGTGTGGGAGGTTGCAAGAGTGAAGCATGGATATGGGGAAACAGGGAGATGAGTGGGACTGGGTGCATGACGTGAATCTCACAAAGAATCAATAAAAAAGTGTTTTGTTTTGTTTTTTTTTAATTGCCCCACAGACTTGCCAATAGGCTGGTCTGATGACGCCATTTTCTCAATTTCGGCTCCTTCTAGGCTCAATTTGGCCTCTTTGCAGATGACTCTAGCGTGTGTCAAATTGACAAAAAGTGAATCGCCCAGCTTCTATGACCAAAGTCTACTGAAGATTGTTTAAAAACCACCAGAGCTTGAGAGGGGGGAGGGGAGGACAAATTCTGCCTCACTATCCTCAAAAGAAACCACCCCTGTTGGCAGCGTGATTCTGTACTTTGGTGCTGAGAACTGACCCGGTTAATTTCGGCATTAACTGATGTCGATGTCTGCAGTGTTTATTCTGTTGGCTCTGGGAAGTTAACGTGGGCTCCACACACTTGCATGGGGCAAAGGCCCATCGTACAGTCATTCTCTTAATTGCACACCACATGGAGAGCTTATGCTCATTCTCTGCCACTGACCTTTGCCCGTGATGACTGACCTGTAAACCTCATCTTTAAGATGTGGTGCGAGGCTGGAGAGGTGGCTTTTCTAGAGGACACAAGTTTGTTTCCCAGCAACCACAACAGATGGTTCATAACCGCCCGTAACTCTAGCTTCAGGAGATCCGACACCCTCTGCTGGCCTCCGTGGGCACTATCCGTACATCGTGCACATAAAAATAAAAAACTAAAGGTTTAAAGATAACTAGTGATGAGGCCAAACACAGCTGTGGAGAGATACTCCCCTCTCCCTCAGCTCCCACCTTCTAGAGAGTTCCACACCTCCTGGATCAGTTGATAGGATGAACCTGGCTCTGACTTTGTAAAGCTTTAGGCTGAAATTCATGAGACAGGACACAGGGCAAAAGAAAGCCCGAAGAGGACCAAAGAAAGATCATGAACCACAGACTGTAGATCCAGGGGCTTCATGATGTGGTGAGAAGGTAGTAGAACGTGATGGCAGCCATTATTGAAACCATGGTCACATCTACAACCCACTGAAAGGTCTGGTTTAGGGTTAAGGTGGGCACTGAGGCAGATTGTCCTTTGGGTAAGAGGTGTATAAGAAGAGTTATTAACACTACAGACAAACAGGAGCATGATGGGATCTCTAAGAAGAGTTCAGACCCAAAACTCAGAAAAGCGATCCTCTCTTGTAAGTCTCAGAGGAACAGAAAGGTTTCCTGCCGCATGGTTGATGAATGGCCACAGTGCTTGCCTGTGGTCATGCTGTGTCTGGTCCCCTGGTGGCAGAGGAAGAGGAGCTTGCATCTGGAGGAAGAGAGGATGTGGGGAAGTGGAGAAAAGGGTCACATTTAGTTGAGGTGTACCCCTTATTCAGATGAGGGATGTGCTTTTGCCTGTAAACTTCCACAGAGAAGTGAGACTTGGGGAGGCTGCCATTCTATTGGAATTGGGTGCCTGGGGAGGAGTCCTAGAAGGTTATCATAGGGTGTCTGTCTCTCCCTGGAGCTACGGGCATCCCAGAATCAACTAGGAGGGTCAAGATAGAAAGGGCTGCAGATGGGCACAATCTGAGCACCTCTGATCTGGGTTCTAGCATTTAGTCCTTGCAGTCTGGAAGGCCGTTAGAGGATTTCAGATTCACAGACATGCTCTCTCGGTAGGGCACTTGCCATTTCTTTGACAGCAACTATGACAACAAGGCTCCTGTGAGTGGCTTGATGAGTCCCTAGCCCCGAACCTACCGGCAAAGAAAGAATGAAACCCGATTTAGGCAACATTATCTGGAACACAAACTCTCGAACTTCGCATATTTGCTGTTAGCTTTCAGTCTCCCCTTTTGTAATCGCAAGAGTTAGATAAAACAGCATTAGCAGTTTGGGCTTGAAATCAGCAAAGGTAGCTGGCATTTAATTAAAAGAGGAAAATCCTTTAAAGTCATTATTGTATTTCTGCAGCAGCAGGAGGAATACTTTTAATTAGTTGTTCTTTGACCCTTTTCTCGGCTCCACAGATGAAAGCCGGTCATGCTGGGCTCCAGCCAGCCCCCAAGTCCACTTCAGGCTCAATGCAGGACCAGCTGCTGGGTACTCCTCACTGGTAGGGCCGCAGTCCCCTTTGGGCCTGCATTTTAAAATAGGGAGGAAGGGGGGAGTACCTTTCATTTAGATTCTGCCAGCCAATACCATCTTGCAGGTCCAGGAAAACAAACCTTCCACCATGGCCTGGAAAATCCTCAGCTCAAAGGCACACTGTGGCCCCTCTGCCCTGAGATGCAGGCCTTTCAACTGGGCATCATCTCTACTAGGGCTAACTGGATTCTCTGAAAATGAATTTTCGTTCTTGAAACAAAAGGACCATCCACGTCTCTTTCCATATTATTGGCCCAAGCTGAGGATTTCTTTCCTCAGATTTCCCATGGAGAGTGACTCTATTTATCTCGAAGAAATGCCTTAAAAGCCAGTGGAGGTCAGGTTGGTAGCCTAAGCCATAAATTTTACACATTTTTACTCAAAGTCCTCCTGAAACAATGATTGTTTATAACAAGGTTTGTGTCACATATTTAGGCTGGACATTTTTAAATTTTTTATTATTATTACTTTATTTTGAGCACATGGGCGTTCTGCCTGTGTTTGTCTGTATATCACCATCCATGCCTGGTATACTTGGAGACCAGAAAACACCATAACCTAATAGTTACAGAAGGCTATGAGCCACCATGTGAGTGCTGGGAATTAAACTCCAGTCCTCTGGAAGGGCAGCTGACATTCCAGCTCTGCTATACACATTTTTAAAACATAAATTTAAATAAGATCATCCTGAGAGAGGTATCCTAGAAGCAGAAAGACACACAGGGTATATACTCACTCATAAGTGGATATTAGACATATAATATAGGATAAACATACTAAAATCTGTACACCTAAGGAAGCTAATCAGGAAGGAGGACTCTGGCTGAGATGTTCAATCCCCATTCAGAAAGGCAAAGAGGATGAACATTGGAGGAAACGGAACAGGACAAGAACCTACCACAGTGGGCCTCTGAAAGGCTTTACCCTGCAGGGTATCAAGGCAGATGCTGAGACTCATAGCCAAACTTTGGACAGAGTGCAGGGAATCTTATGAAAGAAGGAGAGATAGTAGGACCTGGAGAGGACAGGAGATCCACAAGGAGAGCAATAGATCCAAAAAGGCTGGGCACAGGGGTCTTTTCTGAAACTGATACTCCAGCCAAGCACCATTCATGGAGATGGCCTGAAACCCCTGCCCAGAGGTAGCCTATGGCAGTTCAGTGTCCAAGTGGGTTCCCTAGTAATGGGGACAGGGACTGTCTGTGACATGAACTGATTGACCTGCTCTTTGATCACCTCCCCCCGAGGGGGGAGCAGCCTTACCAGGCCACAGAAGAAGATAATACAGCCACTCCTGATGAGACCTGATAGACTAGACTAGATCAGATGGAAAGGAAGGAGAGCCTCCCTTATCTGTGGACTGTGAGAGGGACACGGGTGGGGAAGAGGGAGGGTGGGATTGGGAGGGGAGGAGGGAGGTACAGGGGGGATACAAAGTGAATAAACTATAATTAATAAAAATAAAAATAATTTTAAAAATAAAAAAATAAAAGGTAGCTTTGTTTATGAAAGTTTGTGCTTTAAATATGTTTGCTGTAAAACCTTGAAGCTTCCATTAGCTGTTCTAGTTCTTATAGAGATGTAACATTTGTATGTATAATGTTGCAATGCAGGTACCCATGTATGCGGACCACAGGAGGGTAACAGGACTTTCTACCTGCTCAAATGCTGGCCGTTTCTGAGTTGGGAATTCTGTATTCCTCTAGTTATTTTAAATTATACCAGGGATTGTTGTAAACTGTGCTTACCCTGCTGGCCTCTAGAACACTAAAAGGCTCTTTTGTGTTGGGGGGGCAGGGAGCAGCCCAGATGGCAGGGTCATCTTTTTAAACCAACAACCTAATCAAGGAGTGTGTCAGAGAACATCTGATATCACTACTTAGTTCAGATAAACCTGGCCTTGAGACAAAGATCACTCTTCTGGATTCTAGTTCTAACTCTGACAGACAGGCAGGCAGGCAAACAGACAGATAGGGAGGCAGGCAGACAGACAGTGATTCATGACTGAACAGTCTGCGGAAAAGCCTGCAAGGGTGGGCTTTTCCCTCCACACTGCAGGGCTTTGATCCAGTGGTACCTGCTAGAGATCTCTCTTAATCAACTCTTTCTCTTGACCAGGCCAGGGGAGGGTGGGGGTCTTTTCCCTCTGTAACGAAGTGTGACTACAATGTCAACCCTCAAATACAGCTCTCATCTCATGGAGATCATTGATTCTGAGTCTACCTTTTATACATGGCCCTGGACCACAGACTCAGATCACTCTAAATTCCAGGTTCCAGTATGGTAGTAGTCTGATGAAGTTTTCATAATAACAGATCAAAGAAAGTCGCACATTTAAATACTCTGGTGGAAGCATCAGGTAGGTCGGTTCCAGAGAAGTCAAGAACCACCTCAGCTGAAGGTTCACATTCTCTCTGACTGTGTTGTTGGCCTTCTGGTTGGTGGAAGCTAGAGCTTTGGACAGTCCAAAGAACTTACCTAATAGTAACAAAGATGTCAGGTAACGTTCAGAGGGGAGCAATTCAGGGGGTTAATGACAACCCAGGACAATTGTCGTCAGACTCTGAGACATCAACATGGTTGATGTTCTATGAGTTCCTCAGCCTTGCAGAAGGGTCAGTGTGGGGTGCGGTTGGTTCCTTCAGTAACATTCAAGCCCAGTAACCCTAAGCTGGATGAGAGCTCAGCCTTCCCTCAGTGACGATTCCGGGGAGGCGAGAAAGGGACTGTTACCAGTGTTATTAGAGGGCCCAGAAGGAAGAGCTTATGAGACTGGAGCTGCAGCCATTCATTACCTAAAACAAACCCAGACCACGGTCTCCCTCCAAGACTCTCTTTCCCCACGCTGAAGGCACTCGGTGTGAAAGGAAAAGTGACTAACTGAAATGTGTTAAGGGAGTCACAGCCTGGTTGAGATGGCCAGACCCCAAGACCAGGCTGAGCTTTCTGAGACAGCACTCAGAAGCACGCTGCAGGGGCCATGAGAGAAGGCCAAATGCCAAGGACTGCAGCAACTGCCACAGCGTCAGGATGCAAAAGCCAGAAGGAGCATGAAAAGGTCTTCCTCTCTCAACCCAGACTGGTATTAAATAGGTCAAAACTTTTCAAATTAACAAAAGAACACATTAGAGTGGTTTTTAAAACATTCCACAGTTATAGATCTATTTTTACCTGTGAAGTTGCTGCCCGAGTTAAGAGCTCAGTCTTCTCTCCCTAAGACTTTTGTTTGTCCAGGTCATAGCTTGAGATTATTCGGAACACACACCAGGGAGCAAGATCAAGCTGTGTTGTAAACCTCTTCAAAAAATGAAGAGAGGTCCCTGTGACGGCTTGTCAACCCCTGCTGTTCTTCTCCAGACAACAGGCAGCCACTTTTTTGGCTGGGCTCTGTTGGGGGATGGTTTTGTGCATTGTGTATTCAAATGCTGATTTCTGTGCCAGGAGACCTTGTTGCATTCTGGATGAACGTGGGTGTTAAAGAATCTCCTGTCTCAATGTTGTGTAAAAATCGCTCTCTGTCGTCACTGTTTGGTTAATAAACAAGTGAACAGCCAATAGCTGGACAGGAGAGAAGAGGAATGGAGAAGAAGGGAAGGAAGAGGAGAAAGGGGGAGGGGAAGGGAAGAGGCAGTTCTTCTGACCCCAGATAGGAAACATGGCTGGGAAATAGTCCAAACTAACATAGTCAGATTAGAATAGATGAGTATCTGCCCAGGTGTAGTGCTTTGAAGCTTATTAATAAATGTAATAGGTCTCCATTTCATTATTTGGGAGCCATAGTGGACATAGAAGAAAACATACATTAATTTTACAGGGCTCTACTTTTTTCTAGTCTACCTTGCAAAGGGGTGTTGCTTTTCAATCTTGGGAAGTTATTGGTGGGAGTCTAGAATAACACAGCTACTTTGGAAAAAAGTTCTGTTTTCTCTCTCACTCACTCTCTCTCTCAATACAACTAAGCATCTATCTGCTTTTTGACTAGTAACTGAACACCTCAAGTAATATGATGGTACATATTATCTAGACTACCTAGTACCATTTTTCTCAAAAATCAAAACATTAAAACCAGCTCAAGTGTTCATCAGCAGAAGTGTGGGTAAATGAATGGAAATATTTCTGTAAAATGGATAATGATCCAAGAGAAAGAGCGAGTCATGGCCTAAATGCAATGACACAGATGAGTCTCCAATCATGTTCAATGAAGAAACATGATTCCAAAGAATGCAGCCTATCTGACTGTAGTTATGTAAAGTTCCACAAGAGAAAATAAAGTAGGATGCAGGCAATGGCTGCCCTGAGGATGGGTGGGAGTGGGGGTTAACTAGGAGGAGAGGACAGGAAGGTTCTAGAGTGATGGGAATGCTATCCATGTAAGTGTTTGTGCTTCACAGGGCAATTATTTGGAAAAAAAAATCCATCAATGAGTTCTTAAATGTTTGTAGATTTAACAATATAAAATATATCAAAGAAAGAGAACTATAAACAGTTCTGAACAATACAAACACTGGACAGTAGTTAATTATGTGCATGATGCCATGCTTAGAGATAAATAATAATATTTGTAACTTACTTAGAAATGCATAAAAATTCAGATGGAATGATGGATTGCTGGAGAAGATGGTCAAGAGGGACATGAGATACGGGGAATGCAGAGGAGATGACGGTCTAGGAGGCAGGCCCCTGGCAGTACGCTGCACAATTCATTTACAGTGACGGCCTCTCAGTCGTTCTGAAGCATGGTACGCACTTCATTAGAGCTTTGTAGTGCTACAGGCCAGTATTTAAGGAAGGCCAACCTTAAAAGTGCCCAGTGCTACCTTAAAAAGCAGCTGTCCTTCAACTAATGCCCGCAGTGCTTAAGCTGCTTAGCAAACAGGTTGCTTGGTGAGTCATAATAATCTTGCAAGATACCATCAGCCCTGGTTACAGATGATTGGACAGAGGTTTGGGAAAAGCTCAGATAGTGTGTGTACCTTCACATAGCTGCTTGGACGTAAGCCCAGATCTGAACTCAGCAGGCGACTTCTGGCACACAGACTTGAATCGTTTCACCCTGTTCAAAGCTCACCCTGGTAGAAATTAGCAACTGTTCTAAATCCCAGAAAATGAGCTTGGAAAAACAAAAAGTATGTCTCGTTCTCTGGCTGCAGACTGAGAAGTCAGCGGAGGCTGGGTGACATCGGTGAGGCAGGCTTTGCTCACTCACGGGTTGTACCTTCAGTATTTTTTAGTAGGTATATTTTTTTTTAATTTTTAAACTATGTATAGGTCTTTTGGCTACATATGTGTCTGTGTACCATCTGAACGCTTGGTGCCCACAAAGACCAGAAGAGGATGTCAGGTCCCTAGAACTGGACTTATAGACAGTTGTGGGCCATGATGTGGTGCTGAGGGTCAAACCGGAGTCCTCTGGAAGAGCAGACAGTGCTCTTAACTACGGAGCTATCTCTCCAGCCCCTTTCCTTTGATTATTCTGGCCTTAAGGCAATAACTGTTGTGGGCTGACTTGTATCTTAATACTATTCAACTAGTTGAAGTCCTTAGGACGTGTGACCCCATTTGGAAATTAGTTCTTTATAAATAGTCAAGAAAAGGTCATTGGGGTAGTCTCTAATCCAATGTGGTTTTTATTTTATTGTTTTTTTATTATATTTAGCTATACTGTAGGAAGATGAAGGTGTGCAAGCCATTGCACAAGTGTGAAGGTCAGAGAACAACTTGTGGGCGTCGGTCCTCTCCTTCCATCTTGCAGGTCCTAGTAAGTGAAACTCAACTCTTAGAGCTAGGAAGCCAATGCAGTAACCTGCCAAGCCAGCTTGCTGGTCCCTAGTGTCCTCTGTAAAAGGAGACTTTGAACACAGGGACAGATAAGTACACATTCAGCGACAGCACCACGCAAGTGTGAAGGCAGAGATCCCGGGGATGTATTTGCAGGACAAGTATTGCCTGAGCTTTCCAGGCAGAAGCAAGGATGGTGACACGCAACAGCTCTCCTCCACAGCCCAAGCAAGAGCCGACTCCCCATCACCCAGCCCTGCACCCAGGACTGCACCAGTCCACAACATCTCCAGCGTGGACTTCCAGCTCTAGCCCTGTTGTCTAAGTGTCCGGGGAATTCTCTTTGTTCTGACAGGCTTGATAGGCAATAGAATCTCCTAGTACTCTTTATTGTCAAGGCAAAATGCCTTATACACACACACAGTCCTGTGATACATGTTGAGGTGAATGCTTAAATACGGCATAGCTAAGATACATGTTTCCAGAGAAACCTGACTTTGAAATCATAATGAAGATTGGGGGCATAGGATTTACTTTACAGGAATACATTTTGTTAAGGCTGTGGTGATGACTCAGCAGTTAAGAGCACTTACTGCTCCAACAAAGGAGGGGGGGAGGACTTGATTCCCAGCACCCACCTGGTGGCCCAGTCAGTCATCTGTAGGCATCCACATCCTGTACATACATACATATATGCAGTCAAACACTCTTGCACACAAAACAAACAAACAAACAATTTTTGAAGGAGACATCTGTTTTGTAAGCGACATATTAAAATTTCTCAGCATGGGATGTACTATGGTAAGGTTATTAGTCTCATTAGTAAAAGAATTTATGGAATGACTCAGATGGAAGTTTGAGAAAAATTTTATTCAAATTTAGAAGAAAAACTTCCAGGGCAGGCAAGCTGTAAATCATAGCAACAGCCTGGAGGAGAATAGAAGAATAAATGGGAGGGGAAGCCATGCTATTTAAGCTGGGGCTCAAACATACATGAGAGCAAGAATTTAGAGAAAGAAACGGAAGCCCAAAGCATTAGAAAAGACAGACTTACATTCTTACCAGCTTCCAAAGGAAAGAGACAGAAACAAAAGGAGAAAAAAAGAAAAGATGTGTCTGGTTCAGACTGAGAAAGACCCAGCCAAACCCCATGGCTGTTCACAGACAGTGCACCAGAGGCAGAAGATCTGGGAAGGAAAAATCCAGTATCTCGTTGAAGGAAATATCATTCCGCCCACCTCCTTAGCCTGGCTAAGGTAAGCACACCTTCCGGGGTGGTCCCTTGGTCAGTTAACTGACCCAGTCCAACTAGAATATTAGGTTTCCGCTTGGGCCAAAGACTACTCTCTTAGCCAAAGAAACTTTTTCATTAATGTTCCTTTATTGCTACTCTAACATTATAAATCTTACCACATAAAGATTACTCTTTTCCTAAATTTCTGTACATTCTGATTACATTAAGAAGAAATTTTTCTGTTTATTTCTACCTTATCTTAATAGAAGTCCACACCCCTTGCTTCAGTGTGGAAGGTTACCTACCTTGTGTTTACAGTGTGTTAGTAATACTTGCTTCCAGCATTATTTTTGGGCAGATCAAATTATATGAATTTATGTTTACAGTTTTTATATGACATTTCACCTTTTTTAAAGTTTAAAGTGATCTATTTATTCCTATTCCATGTGCACTGATGTTTTGCCTGCATGTATGTCTGTGTGAGGGTGTCGAATCCCCAGGAACTGGAGTTACAGACAGTTATAAGCTCCCATATAAGTGCTGGGAATTGCACCCAGGTCCTCCGGAAGAGCAGCCATTGCTCCTGACCACATTATCTTTCCAGCCTCGTAATGTTTTAAGTTTAAATAAAGGTTTGGAGCGACATAACTGGTCAATTGGCAGAAAAAAAAATTAAGCAAATTATCAGTGTGATACAATGATATGGCTAAGAGCGAATACCACTGGTCAGAAAGATATTTGTTCCCAGGAAGATACAGGCCAGGAAGATGGTGGGCCATCCCAAGAAGCCAGGACTGGGGAAGCAGAGAACAGAGACTCCATGGAGCCCCCCCCCCCCGTCCCTCTGCATCGGTTTCTGTCTGCACCCCTGCTTCTCTGGCAGCTCCCTCAGACAAGTTTTATCCTAACAGGAAGTGGCTGGAAACATGAGGGACATGATTAACCACCTTCCCTTCAGTTCCGATTTACATTCTGGGGATGAGGATTACCCTCCCAGATGTGGAAACTTGCTGTCTTGTGGCTCAGATCAGAAGCCAATTGTGAGATTCAAGAAGTTCTGAGGAGCCAGAGAGCAAACATTTGCCTTTAAACTGGAGGCTTTTCTCTTCGTGAAAAGTTCTTTCAAAAAAGTTAATAGATGAATCCTGTCAAGTAAAAGCACTTGAAATGTCTCAAACTGACCAATTATTGATGTGTGCAATATATAAAGAGCCTCTACACATCAATTTTCAAAAGAAAGAAACTCAGTAGAAACCAAGAAGGGATGAGTGTGTTTCATAGGAGAAATCTATGCGGCTAAGTGGTACCCAAAGCCAGACTCAAACTCACTACTAATGTCAGCAATGAAGTTGTGAACAGCAACGAATTAATGAACTTTACCTACTAGAATGGCAAACAGCAATGAATGCATAATTCTATGTGCTTCCAGCCCATGGGAACACCAGAACTTTGGCCACAGACTCAATTAGCACGCAGGACATCTGCAAAGAAATGAATACTAGAGACTGAAGAGAGCCCAGGTGTCCATCATAAGAGGGTAGTAAAATGGAAGTTCCTGGGATTTTTGTTTTGTTTTGTTTTGTTTTTTGATTTTTTGAAACTCAGTTGTGTCATGTGAATATGTTTTTTGTTTTGGTCCCAAGTGTGAGATGTGGGAACGCTCCACACACATACCTCCCCAGGAAAACAGCTGATGGGGAAAAGTCTCGTGGTGTTTGTCAGCTAGAAACTACCTCATTTGAGGGGCGTGTTTTTTTGCGAGCTGGAAAACACCCTCGTTTGAACTCTAAGAAGGGATAAATAGAAGCCCACAGACAGTGACACACTGCTTTTTATATCGATACGCTTTACATCTCTTCGCTTGTTTTTGAAGAGAGAAGCGCTCCACTTTGGCAGACTCATGCAGTTTGGGCGGAGTCTCGCTGCTTTCCTGAGTGGTACCGCCGTTGTGGCTGTTGCTGCTGCTGCTGCTGCTGCTGCTGCGGTTTGCTGCTTTGCTATTTGACTGGACTGGGACTGGTAAATCCCCCAAAGAACCCAATGCCCCTACTCAGCAGGAAGTAGCTTAAGAGGTCTACAGCCCCTTTCCCTACTAATCTCCTACCTAAGGTCAGGGCCTGGGAAGGGAGGTAGCAACGTTTGAGAAAACTAAATAAAGTGGGTGTTTGAAAGATCTAGGCCTACAGGGTAGCCTTGTGGTGCATGCACTGGGTACCACTCTGCTGGAAACCACAAGTGAGGATGCGTGCACACAGCCACACGGAAAAATCTCCACGTAATGAAAATGAGTGAGAGAAATGGGTAGCCAAATGAGGCTAATGGCACAGTCCTGTGTATTTTTTTCATTTACAATGCATTTTATGCAAAACGGCACTATTTCGTTGGTTAAAATGAATACTTACCTAAGGTTGTATATAAGACACTGTACACTGGATACGAAGGAGGGGTGGGGCTATGTTAATGAAGAGCCAGAGAGGAAGAAGAGAAATTTAAATAAAAGAAAATGGTAGCCAGGTATCCGAACCATCTAGGATGCCTGCCACAATGCTGGGAAGGCAGGCCTCTAAGAGAGGGGTGAGCCTGGTTAGGAGGCTGTTAGCACAGTTTGGGTGCGAAGGTAAGAGTCAGTGGCAGTGAAGGAGAAATGATGTCAGTGGGTCTGTGGGAAGAACAGAAATGACGGGACACATGATGTATCGAATAAGAGGTGAGAAACATCCAGAATATTTCTTGTGTTCGTTGCATTGTGCCAGCATCATTAGGACAGGGGACCATGGAGGAGTGCAAGCTCAGATAAAGAGGAGTCCCTTTTGCTTGCTGCTACAGGAATAGATCACTGGGGTAGCCATGGTGAGGCATGGAATGTTTTTATTGCAGATAAACATTTTGACGATACATCCGAGCACATTCCTTATATAACAGTACACACGATACTTTGCTGAGTCAACCTTTAAAACATGGCTAAGATGACTCAGCAAAACTAATTTCTGAATTCAAGAGGAAAGCAGATAATATTTATACTCCAGGAAGGTTAGGATTTTGGCAGACTCAGAAGAAATATGAGGTTTTTGTTTGGAGTTTGAAACCATTTGAATTTGAGATTCAGTTTGGAGTTGGGTCTTGTGTGTTTTTAAATCTCTAAATTATAACATGGGATTTGAGTGCAGGACTTTATTTCCCTGTTGACTCCAGCCTGAGTAGCAACGCTGTGGGTCCTTTGTGAGACAATGCCAGAGTTTCCTGGAGGAACGAAATGATTCATGGCAGTGATGAATGTTTGATTCATGTGGCAAGGCCAGGGCTGGAGGGCTAGGTGGGCATCAGCCTGACTGTGAAGACTCAAAGGTCAGTGACCCTCATCTTCGGATGATGCATTCAAGTCCACAAAGGTCTTGCAGATATCAAGACCAAAGAGAATAAAAAGCAAGCAAAAGGTAGAGGAAGGTCACCGCTGTGTTTCCGACTCTAGTTCTGACACAGACTTCACAGAGCCTTTGGTACATCGCCTGCTCAGACCTGCCAGAGTCTCGCCTCTTTCTTGAGTTATGAAATATATTGGTTCAAAGGTAAGGGTTCTACATGCTTTCCCTACTGGGCTCCGTTGCTCTTCCGCTGTCTACCCAGCTTTCCACTTCCTAAACTCTTAGAGACAACCTTTGCCTCCCATGTTTACATCACCTAGTCACGATCCAATGAGAGCACCCAATGGGGCACCCAGTGAGAGCCAGGTGAGGCTCTACTCTCTAAGTGAGGCAAGGAAATAGCAGGAGGCTGAGGCTGTGTGTCCCGGAAGTAGTGTGAATACTTAGCCCTCCGGAGGTAGCATTTTGGGAGATTAGGGCCTCGGTGGAGTAAGTAGGCCGATAAGAGGTGGCCCTTGAGGCTTGTCACTCAGCCCCCACAGAGCTCTCTGTTTCCTGATTTCCAAGATGAGAGCAAGATGAACAACATGCCCCACAACCAGGAGGGGAACCACCTTTCGCCATGCCTTCCTCACCACGATGGCTGTATCCTCGAACTGTGAGCAAACTAACGCCCCACCCAACGCCCCCACACTGAAGTTGCTTCTGTCGGGGTTTTGGGCATAGTGCCATAAGAGTGACTAAAACATCAGCTGTCTCTGTCTGCCTGTGACAACCCTAGTAGCAACAGTGAAAATCATGGATGTGTCCACCCTAAGAGTTTGAGCATGAGAAGCTTGGTGCTCAGGGAGGTGATGAAGAGAGTGTTGGGAAGGGGTGAACTTGCCCCTTCTCTTCCATCTCATCACTTGATCCCTCCCTTCGGGGGGCACTCCCGCTATAATAGCATAGGCCACATGGTGATATAGCCAAATACCCTCATGAAGCCAGCAGATGCAAGCACCATGCTCTAAAGCCACATGAGCCTATGTTCTTAATATCGCCAGGCATCATAGCAACAGAAAAAACTAACAGTGTTGTGTCCTAGGAAATGCGTCACTCTTGGATTGACTGGCATCCCAAAAACATATAGTCTGAGATTTAAAATAGTGGCTATAATTTTTCAAATCTTGTTCTCTTGTGAAATAAATATTTTACCATGTACTCAGAACTGTGGTCCCCTCCCCCTCTCTTCTCCGCATCTTCACCTCCTACTGACTCTCACCTCCCAGAAGACACCCAGAAATTCTTGGAACATCCTAAGGAATTTAGCTTAGAATGAAAGCATCTCGGCAGAATCTCCCTGGTGGTTCAGCTAAGCACCCACGTTTCTGACTGGGCATAGGGCTGGACAGCATTCTCAGCTCTCGTGATGAATAGGAATGCTTAGCGATGGAATTCCAGCTAGTAGCATATGGGCACAGCACTGTAGTCAGGGCCATGGAAAAAGTCCTCCTTCTGGTGTTTTAGTCTCTTCCACCCTCCAGCTCTAAGACCCTATTCCTGGGTCTCAGAATTTAGAATACATAAGGAACAAAGACCCTGAGCCCTTGAGTCGCTGCTTAGCTCAAGCTACCATTAGAAGGCATTTCTCCGTCAGGCTCTCCCCATTTCTGCATGACTAGTGAGAGTAGGAGGTACTGACAGCCTTTGTTCTAGGATGTATGAATAACAGCCCTAGAAGATAAAGATGGTGTCTACCTCTGGAGCAGAGGACAGGTTCACTCACTGCCTGACATAGGAAAGACAATGCCCCCTTCTGACTCAAAAGTCATCCAGATTTACCCCAAATTGCAAAAAGCTAAAGGCCTCCTTCTCTGTATTACTAACACATGGTGTGGTGTCTGCCTGTGTCACTTTGCATAGCCATGTGGGATTTGGGGGTGTCCTAGACACCAAAAGAAACTTAGTGAAGGAGAGGATTTATTTAGCTTGCATTTCCAGGTCAAAGTCCATCACTGAGGAAGTCAAGGCAGGAGCACAATTAAAAATTGAATCAGAAACCATGGAGAAATGTTGCTAACTAGCTTATTCACTGTTTCAAGCTCAGCCAGCTTTCTTTTTTATTTTTTTATTATTATCATTTATTACAATGTATTCAATTTGTATCCCGGCTGTGTCCCACTCCCTCCTCTCCTCCCAATCTCACCCTCCCTCCTTCTTCTCCCCTTATGCCCCTCCCCTAATCCACTGATCCGGTGAGGTCTTCCTCCCCTTCTATTTGACCTTAGCCTGTGAGGTCTCATCAGGAATGGTTGCGTTGTCTTCTTCTGTGGCCTGGCAAGGCTGCACACCCCAGGGGGAGGTGATCAGAGAGACTGTCACTGATTTCATGCCAGAGAAAGCCCCGCTCCCCTTATTAGAGAACCCACTTGGAGACTGAGTCTACGGGCTTCATGTGAGCCAGGGTTTTAGGTCCTTTCCATGCTTTGTCCTTGGTTGGGGTATCAGTCTCTGCAGGACCTCCAGGGTTCCATTTTATTGGCTCTGTTGGTCTCCTTTTGGAGTTCCTGTCCCCTCCAGATCTTTCTGTCTCCCCCTTCTTTCATAAGATTACCTGCACTCTGCCCAAAGTTTGGCTATGAGTCTCAGCCTCTGCTTTGATACCTCAATCAGTAGAGTCTTTCACAGGCCAACCATGAGAGGCTCCTGGTCTGCTCCCTGTCTTCTCCTGCTTCCAATGTCTGTCTCGTTTGTCCTTCTGAATGAGGATTGAGCATCTTCCCTGGGGTCTTCCTTGTTGTTTAACTTCTTTAGGAGTACAGAATTTTAGTATGTTTATCCTATAGTATATGTCAGCCAGCTTTCTTATCAAAGCCTTCAGATAGTGCAAACCATAGTGGACTGAGCCCTTCAACATCAATTAACAATCAAGTAAATCTATAGGCATATTCATGGGCCAACTTGATCAAGGCATTTCTTTATTTGAGGTTCCCTCTTCCCAAGTAACTCTAGGTTGTATCAATTTGACAATAAAAAAACTAACCAGGATACAGGGCAAAGGAAACCAAGGAGAACACGATGTCCATGCCCCTCGACCCTGACCCAGGGGTCTTGTGTCTTCTGTCTGTATCCACAATACAGGAGCTATTAATATCGTGTGCTTCCTGTGCAGCACAGACGTGACTAAAGTTTCTTAGTCCCTCTCTTCTTCTGTCCCCACTACCCATCTCTCTCTGTCTAGGGGAAACCACTCTGACCTGCTGATGAAGCTACAGGGCAGAGCAATCCAGCTTCCTCCTAAAAATTTCTTCAGTGCTGAAGCCTTTTAATTCCCTTCCCAGGCATTCAGAGCTTCAGAAGTTGGAAATTAAGTGAGGCGCAGGCTCCTCTTTCTCTGCCTTGGGATCCCATGTCCATCTCCTAAGATAGGCAGGACCTCAGGGAGTAGGAGGGAAACAGAGGGACAGACAAGAGCTAATACGGGAGCCAGGAGTGTGGGGAATCGGCTAGTTTCCTGGCACATCCCACCTGAAAACGAAAGGGGAAAGGGTGTTCCAGGTACCCGAGCTGCCATCATCCACTCAGGGCTACATGTGATGAGTGTGCAAGGATCGGTGCACATGACAGGGTCCCGCTCATCTGTCAAGGCGACAGACATGGTTACGTTGCAAACAGCAGCTTTTATTTGTTTTGTTTTTGTTTTGTGAAAGAACCCTTAGTAAGAGATGCACCCTCTTAACTTTGAAGGGTCCGGCGTTATATAGTAGCCGCAGACACCGTGCTGGGCAGGAGATCAACTCCGAAAGGCATTGAAGATGCGATCCACCCTACCGTGCCAAATGTTCAGCCCAGATTTAATTCTTCATCTAAAAGTAACCAAGTACATCCATCTCATAAATGGCAAGACTATATGTAATTCCAAGCAAGTGTTTAAAAATATGTTCCCTATGCTATATCGGTAAATGTTTGACTTACTATTTTATACCTTTTAAATTTTCATTTCATTGATTAATTCATTTTTTTTCATGTTCTGCCTGCCTGTATGTTTGTGCATCACATGCATGCCTCATGCGGTGGAGGTGAGGAGAGAATGTTGGGTCCCCTGGGGCTGGGGTTACAGATGACTGTGAGTTTTGAATATGGGTTCTGGGAATCAAATATCCATCCTCTGGGAACAGCAACAAGTACTCTCAGCCGCTGAGGCAACTCTCCATCCCTCTATCTACTTTTAATATCTATTTTATGTGCCTCTCTATGTATATCGGGGGTTATATTTAGGCCCCGCCTTCGAGAGTGCCGTCCTGGGGACACACCATCTCTAAATGACATTCTCGTTCTGGATTGAAGCCTTAACAAAGCCGGCAAATGCTTACCTCTCACCACAACCAACTCATTCCCCTCACAAATGGAGAGGCCCAGTGTGTGAGCACTGGCAGAGAGCAAACGTGGGTTTGCCGTCAAGGAGAACTCCTGAGCCATCAGTCCCGTGCGACATCTTCACAGCAAGCCTCCTCCCTCAGTGCTGGATTACAGGTGAGCACTACCGCACCTGGCCCTGGGTGACATCTTCTTAACAATGGTGTTACGACAGAAATGGAAATGGCCCTCACCCTCACAGCCACAGACAGCAATTGTGCTTGAACCCCCGTGGTTCTGGGAGGCCACGAGCTGCCCCTGGAAAGGGTAGCTGGGACCAATGGCAGTGAAGGCCAGTCAGATTCCCAAAGTTGCTATGCGTGTTTGGGTTCCAATTCCAAAATCTGAGTTCCAGAAGTCTCTAGGGAGGTGCCAAGCTCTCAAACAGTGCACAAGAAGGAGAGAGGACATTACGGGATGGCAGGGAGCATGTGCAGCCTCTGTGGCCCCCACTTGGGCTCCTTATAAAATCATGGGAGCATGCTCCTTCAGGCGTATGCAGGCCCTCTGTCTGCATACCTTTACATCATCAGTCTTCCTCCCAGCCATACGACGTGGCGGCTGGACCTGACACTCTCAGGCGCACTAAGGGCCAGACCTCACTTCTGTACAGTCTGTCATGTTATGCTAAAGGGAGCCAGGACAAAGGGCCACCAAAGCTAGGCTGCAAGACAGCTGCCTCCTGGGTAGAGAGGGAAGCTGGTGTTTCCTTAAACAGATATGTTTAAGGAAGATGTGCCTCCCTGTGCCATGGGCCTTGGAGACTCAGTGGGGAAAGCCTGGAGTCACTCCAAAGTGACTTTGAGGGATCTTCTCTTACTCCAGACCTTTGGCTCTGCTTAGTTCTAGAGGCCTCAGCACAGATATGAAGAGGCAGCAAACTGGCATCAGTCAGGTTGCCACGCATGCATCAGTATCCTGAGCAGAACAAGGCCTTCTTGCAATCTCCCTGAGGCTCCAAGTCCCTTGAAATGCAGATAAAAATATATATTTTTTCCAAAAACCAGTGCTTGTGGCTTCAGGGTATGTGCTCAGTTCCTGCTACAACCAACAGTTGCTTTGTGGATGTACCTGAGGTAGAGGAAAAGGCAGGGTTCTAGAAGTTTCTCTTTGAGGTGGCTTTTTTTATCAGATAGGGCTACTTTATGCCTTGTCTCTACTATGTATCCCAAGGGTCCTTGGGCACAGGCCTTGCCTGTGGGTATCTACTTCCTCAGCTGTGGGATAGAGTTGAACTTTGAATATTAATCTCTCTGAGCCTCACCAGCCTTGGAAATGAACGTTGTTCTGAAAACTATGAGTTCCTAATATATGCCCAGTCAACCTTCCTTGAACCTGAATGAACTGTGAGGACTATGGGTCCCACTGAGGAGCCAGGGGCCGGGTCCTTCTAGAGCTAGATGCTGGATACATCTGACCCCTGCCCAAAGGAAAGCCCCGGTCCCAGAGACTGCCTCTAACTCCTTTCTGCCTTTGTTTTGACTAATGCCTGATGTAGCCTGGCTCTGCAGTGACGCAGATGCGGATGTTGTTGCTAGGCAACTGAGCTACAGCACTAATCCTAGGAGGCCTTGGTTTCACTTGCTTCTCCTCCTGAAGCTGCCGACAGTGTTGTCTTGAAATGGTTTGTAACAATGAGAAGGGGGCGATGTCAGTAGCAGGGTACGTTGGATGAGGGTGTGTGTGTGTATGTGTGTGTGTGCGTGTGTGTGATGGAGCAATGAGGCCACTCAAGCTCATTCCATTTTTTATAACAGCCCCAAGATGCATGCTCTGGATGACTGTTAAGTTACCAATGACAAGCTCAGGATGTAGCGAGGAATGAGCCTTATGCAAGTGTTCCTAAACGGTAGCGGTGCTGAGAGATAAATCTACATGCCTCGGATTTCAGAGATGAGGGGAACCTGAGCTTTGATTTCCTCCCTGCTTCACCCTTTGTCCACTGCGGTGCATTAAATATTAACCAGACCCTGTGTCCCTGCCTCCGCCCACCCCAGCGGCATGCGTGGGTGGGTTAAACAGCCCTATGTGTGACTCGGTGCTGGAGGGCCTCACACACATCATTGTTCACACTGCTTTTTCTGTAAGTGTCCTGCTCCTGCTGGCCTCAGCACAGATGGTGCCTCCTTCCTCCATAACCCCAGTCACCTTCAGGCTTCTGCCCCAGCACCACCACCACCCCCACTGCTGCAGCTCTCTGCAAACCTCCCAGCCTGTCCATTCGCATAACCAACTCCCCAGTAGAGTCCATGAGGCTCAACACTGGTTCACCAGATCACACTGTCCCAGCCCTGGCAAACAGGAGAAACCCAATAGAAGCTTCCTGGGTGCGTGGCTGAGAAGTGGGTGTTTATGAAGGCCTGTTGACCTTGATTTTCTAACAAACCTGCTCTATGCAGTGTTATTAAACGCCTCTATCTCCCTTTCAACCCCCCAACACTGGGTAGGAGGGAAAGAAGTTTAGTGCAGACGGGGGGGCCGAGTTCTCTCTGCTACTTCATGCTGGGTAGGGTCATAGGATATGGTGGGTTTTTCGCAGGGGTGAGGGTGGGGGTAATACCAATATCAGTCATCCAGAAATCCAGAAGTCCAGGTAACCAGCAAATCAGCAAACAGCAAATGCAGCAGCTGGACAAACCAGCAGCAAGCAGTCCTGCTCTAAGCAGCCGCGCCTTCTTCCGATGGGCCTGTCATATTTATACCCCTCAAGGTCCTCAGCCCTCAACTAATTCCACCTGGCAAAGACCAGTGTCTCTCCACAAGACACTTACCAGGTGTGGACAAACTAAAATCCCCAACTTGGAGTTTTAACAAAAACATGTTTGCATATCACAAACCAAAACATCCATAACAAATGCCTCCTGGGATCTTTGACCTGATACTTAGAAGGAACGTTTCATTGATATTTGACCTACCTCTGTTATGGGCCAGGTGTGCTGGGGACATGCTTGTGCCTTGCCAGTAGCCCATTTTGTACGTAAGAAACTTGAAGCCCAGAGACAAGAAGCAGCTTACCCAAGTTGGCCCAACTTGTGAGATACAAGTCCAGGTTTTCTGGCTCTTCCGCTCTGCTATGAGGCCCCAGGTCTGTAAACTTCATGGAAATAAGAACGCTGGCACTTGCACACACCCACACTGCTTGAGGACATCAGTTCAGGGAGTGCAATGGTCGGAAAGAGGGCAGGCAGGGGAGCAAGGGCTGTGGAGAACAACTGGCTGAGAATTGGGGAGCGGAGTGTGCGTCCTGCCCAGCATTCATCCCAGGCATTGTGGTC
This sequence comes from Meriones unguiculatus, assembly GCF_030254825.1. Taxonomy (NCBI): domain Eukaryota; kingdom Metazoa; phylum Chordata; class Mammalia; order Rodentia; family Muridae; genus Meriones; species Meriones unguiculatus. The sequence goes on from NC_083359.1 coordinate 38,411,828, forward strand.
ATCGTGCTCTGTAGACACCCGTGCCTATGTCCCTGTCACTCACTGAGCTGGTGGCCCCGTCCCAAGAGCTCACTGGTACCCCTGTGAGGATGCAAAGGTTGTGCATCCCTGGGTAGAAGAGCTTTTCCCAGAAAGTGTCTTCTTGAGAATTGTGTCCCAGAAGACAGGTGGGTGAACAGCAATGGAGAGGAGCCCTGTGCATGACAATACTGGAGGCAGAGGTGATTTCTTCTGCCTGTCACTTCTAGGATCTGCAGCAGTTTTCACAAGAGACCTGCTGTCCACATTACAGAGGACCCGGAGTCCCATTCATTCATTTACATTCATGTGTCATTTTTTAATAATGAGCAACCTCACCATTCTTTAATAATGAGCAACTCCATCACTGCACAAGCAACCTAAAGTGTGCTTGCACGATCCTAGATGCTACAGCCTACCTCACCTCTACATGGTGTGTACACCTATCCACGTGTAAGTACACACACACACACGTGGCATAGCGCTATTGCTCTTAGGACCGTGATGCATAGAGCATCGTGAGGTTAAGTCAAGCCCAGGAAAGGATGACACTGGAAAGCCAGGAGGGTAAAGCTGTTGTCACATCACAGTGTCCTGCTCTCCTGTGGGCTGTTTCCATTAGTGCCAGGGATACCCCACACCAACGGCGTCCAAACTTTGGGCCTCTGTGTGCCAAACTGAATGAAGAAGAATTGTCCTGGGCCACACATAAAACACAAGCCCTGGTGAAAGCTGATGGGCAAAATAAAGTCTGTATATAATTTCTGTGATATCCAACAGCACAGATGAGCCAGTAAATCTTCACGTAGTAATCTTAATTTTCCGTACCTCTTTCAGAGAATTTAAAAGCACTGAGTAGGCCCCAAATGCATGATCACTAACAAAGAAAATGAATGTGAGGCTGGAGAGATGGCTCAGCCATTAAGATCACTGGCTGCTCTTCCAGAGGACCACGGTTTGATTTCCAGCACCTACTTGATGGCTCACAACGATTGTAACTCCAGTTCTAGGCTTCCAAAGCCCTTTCTGGGCTCTACACACTACATGCATAGACAACATGCAGGCAAAACAGCATACACATAAAATAAAACTAAATTAAAAATGAGCCTGGCACAGTGGCACACACCTTTAATCCCAGCACTCAGGAGACAGAGGCAGGCAGATCTCTGTGAGTTCGAGGCTAGCCTGGTCTACAAAGTGAGTCCAAGACACCCAGAGCTACATAGAGAAACCCTATTTCAAATAGATAGATAGATAGATAGATAGATAGATAGATAGATAGGTAGATAGATAGATAGAGATAAAAGACTTGAGCAATGCAACTTCATTTCTTGACACTTCATATAAAAGTCAAAGAAACAGAGATATAAAACTAGTGAGAGAGCTAGGCATAGTGACATACATTTAATTCCCAGCACTCAGGATGCATAGAAGCAGGAGGATCTCTGTGAGTTTGGGGCCAGCTGGTCTACATAATAAGTTCCATGTCAGCCATGGCTATATAAAGAGACTCCCATCTCAAAAATAAGTAAATAAGTAATTTGAAAACCCAATTTTTAAAACCCCACAAAAGCCTGTGAGATGTCTGATACTGTATGTGAGATACTTGTGTATCGATATCTGGTTTGATAGAAGTTGTTACAATACACGGTGAACTGCCCAGGTGCCATCAGGCATTCGGGTTCTAAGTTTCGTAAGCATTCCCCAAAGTGAACACGAACAAAGTGCAGTTGTGAAGGGCAGGGTGTCTGCAAAGCCTAGAGACATCTGTCTAGGATCTGTGGCAAAGAGATGTGGCCAAGTTTTCCCTTAAGCCGAATGTCAGAGTCTATGAATCCCACCAGAAAACTGCCCGGTGGATTCTTAGGCTGAAGAAAAAAAAAAAAAAAAAGCTTCAAACATATCAGGACGATTATTTTCCCAGAAATCCTTAAATCTATTTTGAAAATCTTCTAACAAATTGGGAGGCAGAGCTACATTTTTTTTTTCTGTTCAGGATTTAGACGATCTGCCAAAATGCATAAAATCCTTTGATTTAATTTGAGCTTGCCAGCATTTCATTTTCTTTGGGAAGCTGTTACGATTTGAAACACTGTGTTGGTAATTCATTTTTCACCTTGAAGACAAATGTTAACTCCATGTAAATAAGCAGTTAGAGCCACTACAAATCTTAATCTGTAAGCTGATTTTCATTGCCAAGTTCTGGACAGATTTCAATTTTGACACCATGGATGACTCGATGACATGTCACAAATCATAATGTCTTTCCAGCACTGGGCTTCGACGTAGCCATCCTGACGCTGAAAAGCAAATGTCACCATAGTCAGCATGAACAATTGTAAGGAGTCCTGGGCAGGAGATGATTTAGTCCTTCATAAGGCCTTTCTGGTGTTCACTCTTGATGCAATCGTGGCACCCTCTTTTAAGGTTTGTGTGCCTGAGTTTCTGCACATGCTGTGCAATGACACTTCATTAAACATGAGTTTGGGGTGGCAATCATGTCGCCTTCTATTGATTTCACAAGTCTTTCCCTGTAACTTACCATGGCCAGGCCCCATCACTTACTATACCAAAAAAAAAAAAAAAAAAATCACTTCAACATTTTTGTACTGTTATATATATATATATGTACACATATATTTGTTTGTGTATATTATATATATAATATATATACATATATGCAAAACAAGTATAAATATATATATATACACAAAACAAGATATATATACACATCTATACATATGAATGCACACATCACACACATTTCAACAGATTCCACAATTCTTCCACACTCCTGGCCATCGTCTGGTGATTTTAAAAATATCCCTCTTTCTCAGAGTATGACTGCATAGGCTGCTTAACAAACTCAGCAAATAGTTTTGATTGTGGGGGTTATTAAATACACTACCACATAGGTAGCCTCTATAGTAACATCCGTCTGAGGTGTAACTTCATTTATTTCTTTTTTGAGAAGACAGACTTACTTTCGGTGCCGCTCCTGTCCTTGGCATATATATGCTGCTCGGTGAAGCACATAAGACTTGGCAGCACGTTTTACACATGATGCCTTTCATGTCACAGCCTTGGAGAACTTGCAAAGATTGGCTACAAATTAAGCAAAAAAAAAAAAAAAAAAAAATTAGTGGTCATCGTCTGTTCACTTTCCATTGAGCAATCTTCCTTTGTCCAAATTTTTTTTCTTTTGAGATGTTACAGAAGCCACACTGGAATTAGAGACAATAGTGGATAAGGAGGCACGCTTCTAATATGAAGATTAATCCACAGGAGAGCAGAAAGCAGGGTTGGGTCATCCCAGGTCTGGCCATAAGGCGTGGGTGTGACGTGCGTGGGAGTATTCCTGACAACTGAATAAGAGCCCTTTCCTGTGTTCATTTGCCGTGGTCTTCTGAAGCCTTCTTGGCAATGGTGTTTTGTTTGCCAGGCTACACCCAGAATCTGACGATGCTAATTCCACTTGACTCGGCCTTTGGAAGAAAACACTGGAAGTCACACACTGTTGTCAATAGGAAGCTACAGGTGTGTACAAGTAGTGACGGCACGCATAGGTTTGTTTTGTGTGGCACTGCAACATTGTCACTTACAGATTTCAAACCAGAAGTTTGAATCCAGTTTGGAATCCAGTTTCCAAAAACGTTGCAAAAATGTATTGTTTTAAGTAAGTTTGTGACTTTGTTTTGGGCTGCATTCAGGGCGAAGTGAGCCTGGGCTTCGGGCAGCCCATGGGATGGGTTGCTTCACACTGGTGCAAAAAGCATAGCACAGTAAACCACACGTGCTAGTAGCATGTCCCGTATCCTTCTAGTGTCATACAGTGTGTGCTGTGCATAATCACGCCTGAAATGCATTCTCCTCCCCACTCCCTAGCTTAACTTCCTCCAGCTCCCCTCTCTTTCATTCTTTCTTTTTTCAGTGCCGGGGCTGGAACCCAGGACCCTGTGTAGACACTGGGCTGTGCCCGCACCTGCCTGTGCTTTGTGTCTGTGCATATTAGGGTTGCCCTCCCACCTGCCCGTGCCTTCTGTTTGTGCAAAGTAGGGTGTTTGCTGGTGTCAGCATCACCACAGACACAGGGCACGTGCTGGGCTAAGGCTTGGGGCAGCTTTGCCAGCACAACAGCGATTCTCAACTCCACTCTATTGCTGTGCCTCCTCATTGACACACATAAGCCATGTTATAAGCTCTCGCCCAAAACAGTCCTCTCCAGGCTTTTCCATCACTACCAAGAGCTCTCTGTCTACCCACATTGGGGCTGCAGCCCCAGTGAGGAGACCCCCCTACATGCTCTCTACCTTCATCTGTGCATCCCCGCATCCATCTCTGCCTCCTTGCCCATGTCTGACAAGGATGCTGTCCAGGTCCCTTCCCAGTCATAGTGGCCTGTATCTCTAGCCAAGAGTTCTCATCAGCTTCCTGACATGCCACCACCCCCACTTCTGTTCATGTGTAACTCCTGATGACGGTTGTCCCTGGCTTCCTGAAGCCCTGGAAGGGCATGCTGTTCTCGCCCATGACTGCCTCTGTCCATACTTACTTCTGGCCCTGGGCATCTGCCCCCATGTCTCCTGCAGCACCTGACCCCATGCATGCCACCCAAATTTATCTATGGTTAACTTACATATTTTGCATCCATTATTCCTCTGTTGCTGTGGTAAGACACTTATAGAAGAAAGAGTTTATCTGAGCCTGTGGTTCCAGAAGACTAGAGTCCATGATGGTGGAGCAAAGGCACGGTGCCAGAAGCAGGAAGCCTAGGGCTCACATCTTGAACAACAAGCGGAGAGACAGAGAGAGAGAGAGAGAGAGAGAGAGCGCACTGGGAATGCTCAAGGCTTTGAAACTTAAGCTGGAGGACATACTTCCCCCAGCAAGGCCACACCTCCTAAGCCTCCCCAAAAAGCACCATTCGTTGGGGATCATGTATTCAAATATTCAAGACTATGGGGGACATCTTATTCAAACCGCCATAACTGTATTATTTATCATTTCCCATCCCCACCCTGCTACAGCTCGGTAAGATCAGGAATCTGTCCCCTACATGAACCCAGAGCAATGCCAGGCAGCCTAGTGCTGGAACTGCTGCCCAGAGTGGGCGTCATTCACATCCCTGCTAGGCTCTGGGGTAGCACAGACACACCCTGCCCAGCTGTATGAGATAGCCCCTGAGCAGATAGCAGCAAATAATTTCAGACCTCACAGAGCCAAGAACTAAAGAGCTTGATTCGACAATTAGAGACTCTATGATGGAAAGTGGCAGGGATCACCAAATAGTCCACACTTGTTTTACATATCTTTCCTAACAAACTGGGAAAGTAAACATTGGAGTTAGAAACTGATCTGCCTTAAGCTCACTCAATAAAGTGAGTGAGAACACAAGCCCACTGTGATCCAGTCACAAAGCTCTCATACTCAGAAACACATTATATACAGTTTCCCAAGCCCCACAAAGCTCTTCTTCTTCTTGGTTAGGCAATCTAATATTTTGTTCACTTAACAGGGGCTACTATCTTCTACTCCTTAAAATACCATGGCCACTGTTGTCAGTAACTACTTCTTCCATTGAAAACCTTCCCTCCTAGCGGGTGTAGGGAGACACACAAGACTCAGGAAGGTCATGAAACTTACAAGATTTACTATGCCCTTCCCAAGATTATATAATCAATAAATGATTACTGGGGAGAGAAGACTTGTGACATTCAGAGAAAAGACTCCACAGAAACTAGCTCATGTGACGGTCATCATTAGAGGGGCTCTGGGTTACTGCCCACCATGATAGCTGAGATAAAGTATATCGGGGACCCCAGGGCAGCCACAGGCTTCCGGCTGAAAGGCCAGGACTCTGGATACCAACACATCAATATATTCTCTTCCCCCTAGTCCACCATAGCCAATGGATATATATTCTAGAATCAAAAGAAGGGACAATCCTTTCCCCCACCCCCAAGAAGCAAACACACTGCTGAGTTAACCATACTGGTCTACCAGAATTCCTGGTGGCTAAGGGAAAGGCGGAAGAGATCCTTAGTTATAAAATAACATAGAATGTTCTTCTATTGTCCAAATAAGTAAGTAGTCTGAAGCAAAGGTGGCATGGATGCCCGAGGCTCCATTACACGTAACAGAGGATGGCGATGTCTTTGCTGAGATGGCATGAAAGGAAGCAATGAGGCATCTGGATGGGGAATCTGAAGTTTCATTAGTGAAGTAATCCCAGCTTCAGGGCCATCACGCTGAAGAAGAAGCCTCAGATACCATCAGTGCGTCATGACAGGCACTAAAAACTTTGGAAGCAGAGTCAACCTATGTGCCTTCCTCCATTGCCTCAAACCACGCCCATTTGGCGATGCCGAGGCTGAGCTAGTCATTAGGATGCTGCTATAAGAGAGTCATGGCTGTGAGGAGAAAACTTATCTCAACAGTGGGACAAAACGGTGGTACTTAAACAGAGCTTAGATGGCTGGCTGAGGATTAAATTACAAAGACTACAAAGGGGCTGCTGAACAGGAAGCCCAAAAAGTTCCGGAAGCTGCTCCACACTTCTAGAAGGGCACTTTGCCACAGACCTTCAGCATTAGGTTCTCCCACTGGGCAGGGCCTGTTGCATGAGTGGACAAAAGGTGTGTCCAACCTGTTGACATGGTGACAGAACATTGTCATCTACAAAGTTCACATTCAAGAACAATGTGATCAAGTTACAAAAACTAAATTGCAAAAAAAAATTAGGATAATGTTTTAAGTAAACCATCCTTGGCTTCCTATAGCTACACATGTACACATATCCATAGATTGTAGGCTGAACACACCTGACTCTACCAACCCGTTTCTCTGCTCTGTATAGGCAGAGAGGACACAGCCTGGATATGGCTCAAAAAAAATTACAGGTTTGGGGTGGAGGATGAGGTATGCTCCAACGGCCACACCTACACCTTGCACGGATGAAAGCTTCCCTGCCAGTTGTATGAAAGTTCAGTATGGTCATGGTTGACTGCCTCCTGCTTTCAAAGGATGAGACCTGGGGACCAGGGCTTTCCCTAATGCCAGGTGTGAACTGCCTCTCCATCATTTTACAAATGTATGTAATTTGTAACCAATTTACAAATGTATGTAACACTTCTTTCTAGAATATGCTTACAGCATATAAAATTCCCCATCCATCCCCCTGTCCCCTCTCACACCTGCTGCCTCTATCCATCCATCTACCTCTTCTCCATAATCTCCCTCTATTCTTCCACTATCTACCTACCAGTGGGAACTTCAAATAAATTGACTACCCTGGTACATCACACCAAAAATGATCAAACTATCTTACCACTCTGGAGAAAACATGAGTTTGTTTTTTGTTTTTGTTTTTTTCCACGAACTGTTTGTCAAGTCAAAGTAATCAAGACTATCCTCAGGGTGAAGCCTAATATAACCTCTCTGAGCCTTGATTTCCATAAAGATGATGTTAAATAAAAAAAAAGAGCATCCCACAGTGGTAAGTCTAAAATTAGAAAACCTACACAAGGGGCTTCCACCGTGAAAATACCCCTGTGCACCCCTCCATTTAACTCATCTATCTACACAACTGCTAAGATGCACAGAAGCACATCTGCGTGCTTTCTGCTTTGAGGGGTCACCCATTCCTATGTACGTATATCCACCCATTCATCCGTTTCACCACCGCCCATCCCTTATCCGTTCACTCCCATCTATATATAGCCATCCAACTCTACCTAGTCAAACACCATTCACACGTCCATCCATTTACCCACGCACCTGCCCCCCACACTTAGTAACCCATGCCTCATCACCCTCCACCCCTCTGTAACTGAAATACCAGAGTTCACCATGCTTGCCACCGCAAGCATCAGTGAGCCAAGACAGGACACGGATCTCTAAGCTGTGCTTTATTCAGAGGCAGCAATCTGGGAAGATGCAGGATTAACATCCCAAAATATCTGCTTTGTCTACAACGTTCACATGTGATAGTGAATGAGAACAAAGGCAGGCAGTCATTCCAAAGTTCAGTCTTGTCCCTCTGGCTAGGTGTCCCACTCCATCTCTGAGATCTGTGGCATGAGTATTGTCTTCTTCACTTTTCCCTCATCATCATCTCTCTGTTTGCAGAGGGGTTTGCCTTCTCCCAAGGCCACTGAGTCCTGTGTTCATCCCGAATCAGCATCTAAGTCAAAGATTAACTCAAAACAAACAAGCCATTAGCAGTGTGTACATAGTAACCAATTACAAATGTATGTAACACTTCTTTCTAGAACATGCTTACAGCATATAAAATTCCCCATTCATTCCCCTGTCCCCTCTCACACCTGCTGCCTCCATCCATCCATCTACCTCTTCTCCATAATCTCCCTCTATTCTTCCACTATCTACCTACCCATCTACCCTAGTTTGGTTTCTGTTACTGTGATAAATACCAGGACCAAAAGCAACCTGGAGGAGGAAAGGGTTTGTTTGACTTATAGGTCACAGTCCATCATCAAGGGAAGCCAGGGCAAAAGCTCAAGGCAGGAACTTGGAGCCAAGAACTGAAGCAAAGACTATGGGGAAACACCATAGTCTTGGTTTGTTCTCTTTGGCTTGCTCAGCTACCTTTCTTATATAGCCCAGGCCCACCTGCCTGGGGATAGAACCACCCACAGTGGGCAGGGCCCTCCCACAGCAATCATTAATCAAGAAGATGCCCCACAGAGTTGCCCACAGGCTAATCTGATAAGGGTATTTTCTCAGTTGAGATGCCCTCTTCCAGGTGACCGTAGTTTGTGTCAAGCTGACAAAAACTAACCAGCACAGCCACCCGCGCGCCCTTCCATCTCCAGCTATCTATGCGCCCCTCGCCCATACATTTCCCAATCCAGCCACCTCCCACACACACCCTATTATCGCCTCTGCTTTGTAGATGTAGGAACTGGGCCCGAAAGACTTTCTATTATTCAATTCCCAGGTTATAACTTTAGTCTGACGAAAGCCCAGTCATTCACAAGTACATACTAGGCACACAGTATGTGTTTGTTGCTGGAATGGACTCCAGGCTCTGTGCCTAGTGTTTAATAATGATGAGACACAGCAATCTTGGAAAAGCAAAGAATTGTAGAACCACACGGCAACAGGGCCAGCCACATTATACATCAGTCACTGGTGTCTAGAGAAAGACTGCATGCTGCCCCAGAGATCTTGGAGGGGATAAAATCTGAGTAGGATTTAAAATTCCGTTTCATCAAGGCAAACTCTGTGTTAAAAATTGCATGAATTTAAAATATAAGATTTAAAGAATATTGACACAAGAATGCATCTGTCGATCTGCTGCTACAATAAGTTTTCTGAATTATTTCAGGATGATTCTCTGGTCTCTACCCTTGCAGTTTAGTGTATCTTGGGATATTACATAGAAAGAAATTAGTTTATTTTGCTTAGCACAAGGAACTTGAGGTTTATTATCTTGTTGAATCCTAGCAATGTATCAATCCTTATTTTCTCTTTAATATTATACAGTGTTCCATTTTGTGGCTATGCCAAAGTTAATTTATCCATTTACCTGTTGGAGAAAACATAAAGCTGTTTCTAGACTCTGTTTATTGAAGATAAAGCCACTATTATCATTTGCTTATGCATTTCACTTCATTTGAGCAAATACCTGGGGATGATTTACTGGACCACGTGACAAATATAAACTTCATGAGACGCCACCAAGCTGTTTTCCACAGTAACAATTCCACTTCACTTTCCTGCCAGTTATTGCTCCCTAACTTCACCAACAGTTTGTGCTGTAAGTCTAAAATCATTTTATGTTATCTAGTTTAGTGTGTGTTGGTAACTTCTCATTAGGCCTTTAATTTGCATTAATGACATCCAGTGTATTTGCTTGATGTGGCCATTGTATATCTCTTTGGCAGGGGGGAGTGCCTGTGAGTGTATATGTGTGTATGTGTATGTGTGTGTGTGTCCGTGTGTATGTGAATGTATGTGTATGTGTGTGTCCATGCACGTGTTCGAAGACTAACAGACAACCTTGAGTGTCATTCCACAGGTGCTGTCCACCTTTTGTGTGTGTGAGAGAGAGAGACAGAGCCTAGGGCTTCCCCAGTAGGCTTGGCTGGTTCACCAGTGAGTCCCAGGGGCCCGCTTGTCTCCGCCTTCCCAGTACTTGGATTGCAACCACACCCACCATTCCTGCCTTGCATAGTCCTTGATCCTCGCCAATCTTTTGTCTATTCCTTCTACACCGCTTTTGTATTATTGAGCTTTGAAGTGGTTTAATGTATTCTGGATAAAGGTCACTTGTCATCTCTGAGACTTGCAAATACCTTCTCTGACTGCATGCTGGACGTTTCGTTGCCTTGACAGTGCCAGAAGGGGGTTAGCTATTTCTCTACTGCATTTTCTCTCCCTTCGAAAATGGGGCACACTTCCTAGTTCTTCATGTACTCACTACTTTCATTTTATTCTGAAACTTTTTGTTATAATGCTTCAGAAATTAAATGCCTGCTGCATTACTCCCAAGCACGCTTTCGGACCTCTTAGTGGTCTTAGTGGACCGCGAAGTACATTTAAGCTGTGGTCATGGTTTGCTCATAGTGCTGTGCGCGTCAGTTTTCGGTCAGTGTTTAATCCCTGTTCAGCTACTTCGAGTCTGCTCTCTGCGTGCCTGGTTTGGGGGATCTTCCAAATACTCGGACAAAGTTTCCACACAGAATACAGGTCCTCTTGCCAACATCTTTTTCCTTCATCCCCCACCCTCTTCCTTCTGTGACTTCTCTAGGCACTGTACTCCTGTCCCTCAAGAAGACAGTGGCTTTCCCCTTTGGGTTCCCCGTAAGATCCAAGCTCACCCTCACTCTAAAGCTGCAAAGGTGAGGGGCTTCTGGTACGTTGGTCCATTCTGCACCTTGACTCTCCCTCCAAACGTATCTATTTTAATCATTCTCCGGAGGCTTCCGTGCCCTTGATTTTTGCCTGCTGCCCACATTTCTGCGAGAACTGATATCTGCTAGACATTAGCATGCCACACCTTAACGAGAGATAATCCTAAACCAGATTTTAAAGGAAAAGATGCTTTTTTTTTTTTTTGCAGAAATAGTAAGAGAATCCAAGACAAAGGGATTAGTTTCATGCAGCTAGGAAAAATGTAGCCAGCTCAGGCTTTGATGAAACAAATGCACAAAGGAAAAGCTTGCAAACACGTGGCTTTGGAGGCTTGCTTCGCTGACAAGAGAAGAACTGAGCCAGTGAGGGCTTCTAATTCATCATTCTGACTGGCAACCAAATCCCACCACGTGCTTCCATGCATAGGCCTTCAGCAAGCATCCCTCAAAGGGAATAGCATTGCTGGAGATGAAGTCCGGGTACTTATTTCCAGCATTGATATACTGCTAACAAAGGGGACACATCACTTCCTGTCCCTTTAAGAGTCTTTGCATATGTCTGTGAGGCATGCATCAATCTATCCAGAAAAGGCTTGGCAGCAAGCTCCCTGTCGATGACTGAAAGTTGTTCTCCTTGGCGTCCCTCTCCCCTGGCTCATTGCCTAACCTAAGAAAGCAGTCTGCAGCAGTCGGTGCTGGAGCAGAAGTCTTCAAATGAGAGCCCCAGGGGCATTGCACTTCACTCCTGGCCTCACAGATGCACCAATGCAAACTGAAAACTCTCTGAGAGCTAGTTCCTTCTATCTGACTCGTGCTTTTTTTTATGGGGTTTTTGTTTGTTTGGGGTTTTGTTTTGGTTTGGTTTGGTTTGGCTTGGCTTGGCTTGGTTTGGTTTGATACATGTTTTTAATTGTAGCCCTGAATATTCTGGAACTCACTCTGTAGACCAGGCTGGCCTCAAACACAATAGTTCTTCCTGCCTCTGTCTGCCTGTGCCTGTGCCTATGCCTGTGCCTCCTCTGCCTCTGCCTCTGCCTCTGCCTCTGCCTCTGCCTCTGCCTCTGCCTCTGCCTCTGCCTCTGCCTCTGCCTCTGCCTCTGCCTCTGCCTCTGCCTCTGCCTCTGCCTCTGCCTCTGCCTCTGCCTCTGTGCCTCTGCCAAGTGCTGGGATTAAAGGTGTGTGCCACCACCACCATGCCAGCTAAAGTAATTTTTAGTGGATCGGAACTTTTGGTGACCATTTGTGCTCACTTGAAATGGCAGAAAAATAAATAAACCTTGGAGGCCCATTGTGAGAAGTGCCTTTCCCCCTGAGCAGATGGTCCTGGTTGCTATTTAAAAAAAAAAAAAAAAAAAAAAAAAAGCAGGCTGAGCAAGCCATGCAGACCAATCCATAAGCAGCACTCCTCCATGGCCTCTGCATCCGCTCCTGCCTTCAGATTCCTGTCTTGAGTTCATGCCCTGACTTCCCTGGATGGTGGATGCATGCACTGTAAGGTGGAATGACCCTTTCCTCCCCAGGTTGCTTTGGCCATGGGCTTTCATTGTGTCAGTGGGGACCCTGAGATAATCCCCTTTCTCCTCCATCCTATTGGTCTCCTTTGGTCTTCTACAGAGATTCACTTCTAGTTTCCTGTCACATATACATACATGATTGTGTATAAAATCTAGGAACTGCAATAAAAGGAAATGTGTTTGCCTGCCTGAGACCAATTCAGTCTGTTTAGTATGATTGTTGTCCACCCACTTCCAGGCTCTCCTGTCTCTTCATTTGTCATCACGGCTTTAGGTAGCTCTACCGTACGGCTCCTATGAGCCTGATGTCTGGAATCCTGCACCTGCTCAGGTCTCCTCTCCTCTGGCCACTGCTGTGTGCTGCGATCAGCCCCGCCACACCCTCGGCTTCTGTTAATCTTTAAAGACTGACAAATCGCAGCAGCCTCCAGGACCATTGGAGAAAGAAGTGGAGACACTCAGGCAAAGTTTTTGACATAAAGTAGACATTCAGTCTAAAAAGAGCTATGGGCCATCATGGCAGCTTCCTTCCCTTCAACTGGTGTTATGCCTGGTCCGGGGCCTGTTCTGTGTGCTGGGGTAGAGGTGGCCAAACTTCAACTTACCCCTTGTCCATGTTGATGAAGTGTCACTAGACCATAGCCACCCTGATTCTTAAATATTGTTGATGCCCCCAGAGCATGGCCACCCTCGCTCCTCATTAATCACTGACTCCCCAGAGCTGCCCTGAGTTGTTACACAGAAGCCGCAGGCTGCTGACCTCAAAATTTCACTATACTGTTATTTCCAGAAAAAGCCCTGGTCCCTTGTTTTGATCACTGCCCGAGGAGGCTTTCTGAGAAAGAGTGATGTGCAGGAGCGGTGACCTGTCGCAGGCTGTAGGAAAGCATTAGGAAATTTCCTCCCGCTAGTTTAGTTTCCTTTTGGCAGGTGGGCTTTCCCCACCTAACTAACTAGCATTTAAACATGACGCCTTGATTAGTAACTGCATCACAGTGAGGCTGGCTGTATCGGTGGGTGGAGAAGCCCTGGTGAAAAGAAGAGAGAGGACGAATAATTGGGAAGAGAGAGGAGGAGGCCTGGGAATAAATAGCACAGAAGCGGCCCTCACCCTTCCAAGCCGCCCAGGCTCGGTTCCCACACCTCAAAGAGGCTGTTAGCCAGTTTTACAGATGATAAACCAGGAAGTGAATTGTGATCTATTTGTGCTTATGGTCTGTGCATCCCTCGAGAAACAGGAATAAAAGTGGCCATTTTAACCTTAAAATGTGGGCAATGAGTAGGGACATAAGGAGAGGTATTAACAGTTTATTAAGCTCCTCCACTGCCATCTTTATCCAAATCATCTAAAGACATTAAATAAAATAATGCCTTCCTGTATAAGCACATGTCCTGTTCACAGGTAATAATCCTGGGTTATTTTATTTTTGCTTTGTGTTTTGTGTCTGTTCTGTTTGAGACGGGTTCTTGCTTTGTAGCCTGGCCTAAACTAGAGGTCCTCCTGCCTCAGTTTCCTTGATGTTTGAAGATTACTGGTGTATGTCAATGTACATGGCCTTAGGGCTTTATTCTTTTTAAATATCTTTTTGAATTTATGTGTATATGTGCGCACTCCTGCGTGAGTTTGTTATGTTCAGCACGTGCCACTAGAGGGCAGAAGAGGGTGCCAGATCCCACGGAACCGGAGTTAGAGGCAGTTGTGAGCCTGATGTGGGGGCAGGGAACCAAACCTGGGCCATCTGCGAGAACAGTAGTGTCATAGCCTTTGATATGCTGTTGCATTACCCTCATGCAACCATGCTGCTCTCTAGAGCAGTAATTCTCGACCTTCCCAATGCCGAGACCCTTCTAATACAGTTCCTCATGTTGTGGCGAACCCCAACCGTAAAAATTATTTCATTGCTACTTCAAAACTGCAATTTTGCTACTGCTGGGAATTGCAATGTAAGTATCTGATATGCAGGATTCCTGATATGTTACCTCTGCTGAGATCATGACCCACAGATTGAGAATCAGCGCTCTAGGAGACCGCAAAGGAAGAGCTGACCCCCAGGGCTGCCAGTCTGTAGGACTCAGGCCACGAAGTCTCTCATTCTCTATGTGTCATTACCAAAAGGCTTTCTCTGTTTTCTTCCAGCAAGAGATCCCCGCTTAGCACGGTAGATGACCATCATTATAACACTGTGCTGTTTTCAGTCCTTAAGTCCAATACCACACATCAGCCTAGGCAGCTCAACTCTGAAAGCTCTGATGATTAGGTCCTGACAATCGCACACCCTGTTTTCTCAGAGACAGAAAAGGAGAGAGAGAATGTGTTTTTCTCCAGCTGCCAGCTGAACTAGAGGAAATGAGAGGCGAACATCACCTCTGGAAGCTAGAACACGTGGAGCGTATGGTTGGTTTTTCACTTTTAGTGACCCCATAACTGAAATGCAAAATGGTTTAGACAAGGCCTTGTTTCAGATTGGATCCAAGTGCTTGTCAAGTGCCATAGACAAGCACTTGATGACACTGTCTCGGGGTACAGTCACAGCTGGGCTGTGCACCTCCCTGGTGGTGTGGCCCTCCTCTCATTCCTGTCCAAGGTCATCCTGGGGGTATGCCCTGCTCTCCTCATTCTTGAGCATTAAGAGGGAAAGCCCAGGCTTAGCCTGCTGAACCTTGTTCTTTTTCCCGGCAGCCTTAGCTTCGGGTTCCTGCTCTTCCCAAAAGGCAGTGAGGCCAACCAAGCCTAAGCAATAGATTGCTGGGTGGTTCAAAAGCTAAAACCCATCAGTGTTTCCCAGAAGTGAGTGGCAGGAATGTCAGTGACACCGTAATTATGCTGCTCACCACCGTTTATGGAATCTTTAAATTGCAGAGTGAGACCTATCAGGTTGTTACTCTCCTCTAAGGATGGCAGCTCTCCGCCCCCCTTTGCCTGTGCATGGGATGTGGGCCTGTCTTCTTCTTCTTCTTCTTCTTCTTCTTCTTCTTCTTCTTCTTCTTCTTCTCCTCCTCCTCCTCCTCCTCCTCCTCCTCCTCCTCCTCCTCCCCCTCCTCCTCCTCCTCCTTCTTCTTCTTCTGTCCCCCCATCTTGAGGTTCAGCCTGGAGTCCTCTCAGGTCATCTAAAGGGCAGTGGGCATGCCAACATCACTTCTTTCACTAGTGGTCCATGTCTGTCTCCCAGATCACAAGTGGCCCCTGCGATGTGGCAGGTAGGGTGTGGTGATAAGGATTGTGTAGGACTTGGATGGGGAGAGGTAGGCCAGCTGCCCCAGTGTGTTCATCTCCTGCTTTGAGCAATCGCTTTGCTCTCACACCAAGACCCTTCAAAGGGTCCTTCCCCTTCCCAGCCTTTGGTGGCGCCCAGATTTTCCACACCCTATCACTGATGTGTCGCCACACTTTTAAGACCAACGGTCAAGCTTCGCTGGGCTTGAGGATGTTCCAGGGTGCTCCGAGATCTCATTTCACCTCCCTTTCTCCCTGGTCTGCAGCTGATGCCCAATCTTGGGTTGCCTTGCTACATGAGTGAGGAATACTGAGCTCTTAGCTTCCTCTTCCCCGTTATTCTCTTCCCTGATCATCACCAGTGCCCCCAGGAAACCCCACCCTTAAAAACAGTCAGGACTGACTTGCTTGTGAGACCAGAAATGCATACTCTTCCTGGCTCTAGCTCTCTTTTCTTTAACCTCACCGGGTTTTCTTGCCATGTGCTCAAAACCATCCCGTCTGTGGTGCTTTCAATAGGAATGGCCCTAGAGATACGTTTAAATGCTTGGCCCAGAGGGAATGGCGCTGTTAGAAGGTGAGTTAACTCGTTGGAGTTAGCGCATCACTGTGGAGTAGGCTTTGAGGTCTCCTACACTCAAGTTACTCCCACCGTGGCACAGTCTCCTTGTGCTGCCTGCGGATCAAGATGTAGAACTCTCAGCTCCTTCTCCAGCACCAGGTCTGCCTGGATGCTGCCACGCTTTCTGCCGTGACAATAATGGACTGAACCTCTGAAGCTGTGAGCCAGCCCCAAATTAAACGCTTTCCTTTGTAAGAGTTGCTGTGGTCATGGTGTCTCCTCACAGCAATAAAACCCCAACTAAGACGCCATCCTCACAGAAACTGTAAGAGAATAACTGTCATTGATGCCACATGATAGACAAAGAGGACAGAGTGGTTGAGGTTAATGTATCAGTTCATTTTTCACCACTGGCTACTTAAAAAAAAAAAAAAAAAAAAAAAAAAAGTCTACTTTGGTTCATCGTTTTAGAGGTGTAAAATTTAACAGCTTTGTCTAGAAAGAGTTTTCTTGCAGATACAGCCCAAGGGCAGTGCAGGATGGTAAGAAACAGTAATTTGTGTGTGGTCACTCTCACATCCATTCGTGGGGACTTTACCCTACCGGTTTGCCTAATCTCAGTCCCTAATGATTCCACCTCCAAACAGCGGTGAGTGGAGAGGCATCCACCTGCTTCACTAACACGTCGACACGAGGCCCCAGCCCCTGAATTCCGCCAAGAGCTTGGAAGGCTGTTAACCCCCATCAGCGCGGCTTAGGCCGGAGATCAGGCTGCTTTAGGAGCTAGGTTTAGACTGAATGTGTAGCTCCCAGCATGCGCACATGCACTTGACGGCACCCTGCCTGGGACTGAGAGGAATCTAGGGCACTGTGAGACCTGCTGAGAGTCAAGAGGGCTGCCCAGCCGCCGCAGCCCCCACGTGGCGTGCTCCGATCCGGGAGCCGTGCTCACCGTACATGGGCCACAGGCTGCGTTTAATTATCCCCTCCTCATCTGGTTAGAAAACTCACCCGCTCCCCTGTTTCGCCAGCATCGATGTCTCAGCGTCCTTAAAGCCACAGAGCGTCTTCAGAAGGTGACATTAAAAGTGCAGTTCCCTGGATGGAGAGCAGGGCTTTGTCAGGCCGTCGCCGTCCGCGTGACACAGCTGTGGCAGGCTCCGAGGGTTTGTGTCAAAGAGCGGCCTCACTGAAGGCTCACCCTGGCAAGCGATTGCCCAAGCACATGGTGGCTCCCTTGTCATCCCAGGAGCCGCTTCGGCCCAATGCTCTGCACAAGGCCCTGTGCTCATACTGGACTTCTGAGGGACTCTTACACATACCATACCCCTTTAAGGGGTACACATACATCCAGTGTAGGAACTGCACGGAGGGCTGACTGACCACTTGACAGACATGGAGGCTGAGCTGGGGAAACAAGTCTGCCTTCTTTCCCAAGGCCTCACCTAACGCGGTAACTACTTTTCTGCTTCCTGGAAACCGTTCTCTTCTTAAAAACAATTATCATCAGATGCTCAGATAAAAGCGACGGTTTCCTTCATGACATTTTTCACTCACATACCGCCAGGAACTTTGACCAGCTTCACCCCATTGACCTCTCCTGCCCCTTCCCTGCTCCAAGCCCCTTCCTTTTGTCAAATAGGCCCCCTCTTACTTTCATCATTACACATAAATATGCCTACTCACATATGTATATAAAATCTAGGTTCCACGGAGAAAAAAAATAGGTGACATTTGTCTTTCTAAATCTGGCTTTTTTTCACCTAGTCTACTATTCTCCAGTTCTGTCCATTGTCCTTGACGATGTCATTTCCTTCTCCTCTGTGACTGAAGGAAACCCTAGTGTGTCCCTACCATGTTTTCCTGTCTGTTCGTTGGCTGATGGACACCTGAACTGATGTCATCGCTTGGCTACTGTGGACAAGGTCAGAATAAATTCAGACATGCAGGAACCTGCTGAGAGATTCACAGCTCATCCTTCACCTCTGTCTTCTGACTGAGTCCCTGCAGGCTGGTTGGTTGGCCGGGTCTTCCTGCTGTTGACTGCGGCTCAGGCTGACGGGTGCTGTTCTCATCAGTGCCTGGGAAGGTTAGATCAAGTGTGGCATTTTTCCTCCAGAAATCAATGCTTTGGGGAAGCAACACCTGGGAAGCACCCTGCGGATGGGCAGGCTATTAGTGAGTCTCCTTGAGTCTGGCTGTGGGAGGGAGACTCTGAAAACCTTTAGTCTGACAAATCCTTGCCCGGCGTACAGAGAATTTATATGATCGAGCTCGCGGGAAAATGGAAGCCGGCAGGCTGCCTCCTTGGGGCCACAGCTGGAACCTGGGGATTACGCCAGATTTTGCAGGGCATGCAAAGAAAACCTCGGACGGGAAAGGGGCTGGAAGCTCCCAAAGTGTGCTCACAAAATGGGTAGCTGAAAAATTCTAATGAAAAAAAAAAAAAAAAAGATAACGCCTATAAAAAAAATGAGGGCATCCTTTGTCTGATCCTGCAGGTCGGGAGCCAGAAGGCTGTGCTCAGACCTGGCTCTAGAAGTGTGGTCCAGGCCCTCTGGAAGCACCATTTTGAGGGCTGGGCAGAGGAAGCGGCCCCTTTTATATTTGCTCAGGAACTGTGAAACTGTAAAGCAGAAGTCGCCCAGTCACTATCTGCTGAGTGACTCCTGGAGCCAGACACACTCCAAGGTTGCTGGGTAGAGAGCAAATGGGGAGCAAAAGTCACATCAGCACGATGCTTTGCTCTGTGAGGAACAGCCTGGCAGGTTAGAATAAGCACCACACAAAAGGTGAAGGAATGAAGGCAGAAGAAGAGCAGAGATGACAGTTTGTGAAGGATCCCACGGTCTCTTGCTCCCTGGGGCCGGGGGAGGGGTGTTCCTTGGGGCATTGTTGCCATGTGGCCTTGGCATCCATTTTCCGCCCATGCAGGTAGGATGACCGGAGTGCTCTGTTGATTGGGATGAGCAGCATTCACAGTGGAGTGGGGAGTGACACTGGGGAATGGCCAAGCAGTGCAGTCTGGGAGGGAAGGCATCCCAGAATCTAGAAAAGCAACTGATGTGGCCAGCTCTAGGGAACAGAGAGCTTGAGCAGGGGTAGCCTACGGACCATGAGGTGGGGGGGAAAGATGAGTGGGTTTTCTGGGTTCCCAAAAGGCACCAGCAACTTCTTCCCCCACAGCGTGTGAATTGAATTATTCTTTGCTGTTCTTCTCCGGTGTGATCCTTGAGCGCTTCGAGCCAAGGAGGGCGTAAACACTTTCACTGCCAACAACTAAAGCCATGGAGATTGCAGAGATGAGTAAGAAGTTCCGTTCTACCTTCTCACAGCCCATTTGCTTCCCAGCCATACCCCAGAAACACTCCTAGGCAAACACACTCAGCCCAAATGTACAGGCGCCCTGACTTGGGATGATTCCATTTAGGATTCGGGGCCCTTTTGATGGCAGGAAAGTGCTGTACATTAGGTCTAAACTGTGCTTTAGATGTGAGCTTAGGTCTTTCCTACGTTAGTGGTGTGCTGCAAACACAAACAAACAAACAAAAAAGGTTGGTGGTGCTGGGCAGGGACAATGAGCCATAGAGGGGCTTTGAGGAAAATTGGCCATTCTTCACCTCACCTAGCCAGCGCTCTCTCTCTCCCCCGCCCCTCTCTCCTTTCTCTTTTCACTCTCTCCTCTCTCTCCTCTTTCTTTCCTCTCTCTTCTCCTTTCTCTCCTCTCACTCCTCTCTCTCCTCTCTCTCCCCTCTCTCCAATGTGTAACAAGACACCTTTGATGCGCAACACTCTGTTATAAAACATGTTCTTCATTATGTGATTTTGCCCAGGTGTTGGCTAATGATCACCTTTAAGTGGACTGAGCTAAGCCACGGTGCTTTGTAGGTCCGTGTGGTGAATACAGTCCAGGCTTACCAGGGCATAGTCCCTCTGTAGGTCAAGGAGCAGGTGTATCGTGTCTTAAAGAAGAAATGAAGTCAAACATGCTTTTGGCAGCACAGTTGACCCCTTTTCACTTCACCGTGTTTGTGAGGAATCATTTGTGTCAATAATTACATAGCAGTCTATTTTTCCATGATAAATTCCATTAAACTGTTAGCGTTACCCTCATTTTTCCTACCGAGAAAGTCATGCTGCTTGAGTGAGATTATCATGTTCATCAACATGAAATAAACTCTCCAATTCACTTGTTTCCATAATATTTTATTCTGTTAACTGATGGGTATTTCTGAGTCAATAAACACACTGGTATAGAGATTTGCTTATTTTTGTGTGCATATGCACGTGGCTGCATGAGTTGTGTGCTCCAGATGTGGGTGCTTAATGCTCTCAAAGGCCAGAAGAGGGCGCTAGAACCCCTGAAACTGAAGTTTCTGGTGGTTGTGAGCCGCCTTATGTAGGCATTGAGAACTGAACACAGGGCCTCTGGAAGAGCAGTTTATGCTCAAAAGCGCGGAGCCGTCTCTCCAGCTCCAAGCACACTGTTTCAGTCTCCATAGCTTCACACATGATTTTATATCTGTATCACTCCTCTCTTTGAAAATCTCCCCAGTAATTTTTGTACACTCTTTAACGGCAAATTTAAAACCTTGCTGAGTTTCATTAAAATCACATCACACTATGATTAGGATTATATTGCCTATGAAGAACACGGGATGTGGATTGTGACATTTTATAATTTATTTCCCTATCTGGATTGTGTCAGCGATTTTCTTCCTGCTTTACCTTTCTCCCCTTCTCTTTCTCTCTCTTTCCATCCTTCCTTTCTATCTGTTCATGCTAGGCAAATGTTCTCATATTGTACTGCATGCCAACCCACAAATTCCCATTCGCAGGAGCTTTTGAAATACTATTGTTGTTTATTTCGCCAGGCACAATAGTTTTCTTGACTGAGATGGCTCAGTGGTTAAGAGCACTGGCTGCTCTTCCGAAGGACCCAGCTCTAGTTCCCAGCACCCACACAGCAGCTCACAGCCATCTGTAACTCCAGTTCCAGGGGATGTAATGACCCCTTCTGACTTCTGTGGGCACCAGGCACAGACATGGTGCTAAGACATAGATGTAAGCAAAACACTCAGACACGTAAAAAATAAAATAGTAAAATAAATACATCTAAAAAGAATTTCTTAAATAATTTTCTTCACCCAAATCTTGAACAATTCTCATGAGGCTTGTTTCTACATCCTAAATGGGAACTTTTGCTACATTTTATTAATTATTATATACTAAAGGAAATGGACTAAATTTTCCAATGCTATATATGTATCTAGCTCCCATTTATTAATGCCTCTTTTTAGTTCTGTCATCTTGTTAGTTTTGTTATTTTGCTTTCTAGAACAGTAGGTTATGAGCTTATTTTAAGATAAAATGGGTGTTCTTTTTTTAGGGCTTTTGCTTTAGCTATACAATAAAATAGTCACACATTGTTTTCTAATCTATTAAACTGGTGATTATATTAATGGATCTCTCTGATATGAAGGCAAAATAAGTTCAGCTTACTCAGTGTTTACCATATACATAGCCTTGAGGGCATCATCCTGTGAAATTCTGCCTGATTGTTCCATAAGCCTCCTGATTTCATGCTCTTTTTTTTTTTTAAGGGCTAGGCCTCTCTAAACAGGAATTTTAATCTTTCTAATTCTGCCTATGTGTGTTGATGTTTGAGTTTTTCTATCCCTTCCTGAAGCCTGGGCACATGCTACCTGTTGGAACCCAATAATGAAGCAAATGTTGCATCCACAGTCACTGGGGAGACCAGCACATCAGTAGGCAGTTCTAGGATGCACTAGAGTCTGCAAGAAGGAGGAAAGGGATGATCATCCAAAGTGTACAGCGTCAAGCAGCTCCTTCAGCCAGGAGTTCCTGAGCTTGTTCCTGGCGAAGGACTCAACTTAAATAAAGCCAAAGAGGTTAGGAGGGATGTGGAATGTTTGGTTAACCAGCTGAAGCCCACTTTAGCTGCACCGATGAGCACATTCCTAGGGGATCATGCTGAAAGGCCAAAGACAAACTCACTAAAAGATAATGCTTGGACTTTACACAGCGTGCTGTCGGACATTGTGGCCAGATTGTTTGAAAAGACTCTGGGCCTCAGTGAAAGGAGCCTTGGGAATGAGGAACCAAGGCAGAGGCAGGTTGAGCAATCCAGAATGCTACGGCTTAACTGAGTCCCTCAAAAGTTTGCCTTCTAGAAACTTAATCCTCAAATTTGTATATTGATGGTATTTTTGTTTGTTTGTTTGTTTTTGTTTTTATGACAGAGTCGCTCCATCTGGTTGCCCTGGAACTCGCTATGTAGACCAGGCTCACCTCAAATTTACAAAATACACTTGTCTCAACCCCCCCGGGTGCTGGGATTAAAAGTGTGCGACACCAACGCCAGCCTGTTGATGGTATTTTTGAGGTGATACTTTAGGGAGGTAATTCGATTAGATGTTAACTCATCAGGGAGGGACCCCTGAGGGTACCTGTGCCTTAGTAGGGAAAGAAAGAGATTCCAGTTGGCACCTTGCTCCATGTCACCTTGTCGGGGTGCCACAGAGGCCACACCAGAAATCAGTGGAGGCTCTTGGGCTCCTCCAGCTCCAGAACTGGAGCCAAATGACTCTCTGTTCTTTATAAATTACTGATTACCTAGTCTCCGGTGTTTGGTTACAGCCATGGGAAGTGGGCTAAGTAAGACACTTGGGCTCCCTTCAGCCTTACATCTGTACTACAAGCTGACAAAGAACAGCAAAGAAAACCTCCAACATCCGTTGGTTCCCGCAAAGGCATCTGAGTCCTAAATGCAGCTGCTTATACCAGGACCACGGCTTCCCACAGTGTGATGGTATGTGTAGCGCCTCGATGCATGGGGCTGGAAGATGGGAGTTCTGTCAAGAAGAAGATGCAGACCTCTCCCAGCCACTCACTGCCAAGTTCCTTCACTGCCCCAAACCCAGCTTTCTCGCCCTTAAAACGAGCAGATGAGAGAGTTAGCAAAATGAAGCGGGCAAAGTCCTTTTCTTTACTGGGTCGTTTCTGTTGTGACACTAGCAGCTAGTCAATTCTTTGACTGGGCAGTGAGGTACATTTTATTAGCTTTGGGTTTTATTTTTTTCCTTGAGTGGAGAATACCCTTTATTGGTCAGACATTAGGAACTGGCTTGTGTGTACTCCCTTTCAGGGGAAACTAAAACACCAACAAAAACCTGCCACAAAAGAGCTTCTGCGAGGCAGGCCGCCTCCCCACGTACCTGCAGCAGCCTGAGACATTGTGGCTTTGTTACCTCCCCCTCACAGCCTAATGACATTCTCAGAGGTGGCAAAGGAGAGCTCTGGGTTGCCATGGAAACCTGGTGCCAGAAAGAATCAAGAGAATTCTAGGCCTTAAAGGCGGTGGATTTATTCCCCTGCTGCTTAGGGAGCAGAAATTTGCAAGAAACAAAGGTGGGAGTGTGGGTTAGGGGTGAGGCAATGGGTTTTCTGGAATCCTGGGCACTGTGTGGGTAACAAAGGTGTTGTCTAGGGGTCCAGGACCTCTTTGGGGCAACTATGTTCTCTTTCTTTGCATCACATCTGAACCCAAATTTGAATGAGCAACAAGAAAGGAGCAGGAAGCAGTGAAGGAAAAAAATGGCTTCCCCATAGCCACCGGCTGCCTGTGTCATGCTCGGCTCCCAGCTCATTGTAGGCAATCTTAAGAAGCTTGCCTAAGATGCCACCATTTCCATTAGCCCAGTTTTCTTCCTAAGTGGCAAAGCCCCTCCAAGGGTGGTATGGTAACTCACCAGACCTCCACAGTGCCCTATGAAGGGAGGCAGATACCCTGTGCCCATTGCACAGAAGCTGATGTGGAAGCTGGACAGGCTGGTGTGGGAAAAGCAGAACTGAAGGCAGAACCTAGTCCTGTCTCATAGGCATCCGCCAGGAGCCAGCTAGAGAGCAGACCGAGGAAGGCTGCAAAATAATGCTCTGTGAATGCAGCGCTCTCCACAGCAAGAGCAGGTTAAAAGCAGACAAACTGGCTGAGGTTTGGACGAAGGGTCCCAGTTAGAGATGGCACTGAGCCCAAGAACCTTCCTCCACTGGGTTTATCCAATGCTGACTGTGTGCCAGGATTCCTTCATACACCCCTTCATACAACTCAAAGGGTTGCACAGATCCACGCTGCAGTGAAAGTTGGCTCAACCCACCTTGCAGATGTGGAAACTTGGGCTCAGGAAGAAATGACTCAAATCACGTGTGAGTGTGGTGCAAGATGAATATAGGACCTGTGCTAGTACACGGCTTCCCCTCAGATCCTGGGGTTGGGACACACTGCCTGGGGGCTGATAAGAGGAGAGACTAGACGATCCTGAGGACACACACACACACAGACACACACACACACAGAGCAGTATTTGTGTGGTGGGTTTGCCAGTCACAATAATGGAGACACTGAGGATCATGTGTGTCTGCATCCTACCTCTACGCACTGTCCCTCCCTGCTGTGCCTCTAGCCCTACCACCCTCTGTGCCTCTAGCCCTACCGCCCTCAGCAAACTTCCCTTCCAAAGCAGCAGATCAAGCACCTGTCAGCTAGTCCAGAAAGCACATGCCTACCTCCTGGCTTGGGACTCTGCGCCAGTGCTCCAGAAAACCCAGCAAGAGGCAGCGAATCTGTCCATCAGAACTTGAGAGCAGAGATGCTCAGTTTGGCTGCCATCCTCCTCCTGGCTCGGTCCTCTTCCCCTCTACCACACTTGCCTTGGCTCCACAGTGACTTACAGTCCCCCTAGAATACTTTAGTCCCTGGGATTCATTTCCATGGCCAAAAACCGTGACTATGGGCCATACCAACAGTTACAAAATCTTACTGGAAGACACCTGCATTTAAAAATATACAGTAAGAAAGAAAAAAAATTAAAAGCCCAAACTCTTTTGTTTTCTTTATGGTGAAAGCCAGTGCTGGTACTGAGACGGTTGTCCCTGACACACTGTGACATCATGGAATGAGTTTTCTCCCGTGGGCTCTTGGACACTGATTTGCAGGATGGTGACTGTAATGGTAATGTATCTGAGAGTGCCAAGCCCGGGCACTCCACGTTCTCCAGCCTCCTCCACCTGTACCCCACCTGTAGAACAAAATCCACGCTTGCCCTCCCTGTTCCCAGAACACATGGTCTCTGCTTCACTTCTCTGTGCCACGTTCTGAGTTGTGCCCTCATCCTGCAGTGAGCCTCCATCAAACATCCTCTGTCTCCATGGAAACGCCGGTGTTTGCCCTTAAAACTCTGCTCAGAACCCTCTGAGGTTTCTCTGCCCTTCTTTGCTTCCCTTCAAAGACATTGTTTTCCCAAACCTACTTACGTCCCGGTCATTTGGTGTCATGGGTAACAGCTGTCTGCCTCCCCAATTTCCCACCACAGAATCTCTTCGGCAGATGTCCTGACGGGGGACATTCTAGGCGTCTGGTGGCTGGCAAAACAGACTTGTTTATTTGCTTTCCTGACACTCACTGGGGATTCTCAAATGAGGCTACAGGATGGATTGCTGAGAATATAAGTTTATTAATGCCATAGACAGACAGACAGATAAACAACAGCACCGTAGGGATGCTGAGGGCAGGTCAGACCCCAGCACCAGAGACAGACAGTATGGCAGGGGCTCTGGAGAGAGAAAATCAGGGCCCACGTAGAAGAAGTAGGAGTCTCTTCTGATCCTTTTCTGAGGATGGAGGGGTTTCACAGTACAAGAAGCCAGCAGCCAGGCTCTCTGGCTCCCAGGCAAGAGGCAGAGGAAGAAGTTAGGAGCAGTATGTGTGGCCACCAGTACCTTCTTAGATGGAACTTGCTCTCCCCTAGATGGGAGATCTTGGCCCCTGGAAATCTGTTAGCTAGGGCCTCACAGGCCATGTGGAGTGCTGTCAGCGAGCCAGGACAGGCTGCTGCGTTCTGTAGCCTGAGCCGCAGCTGGACTCTAATGTCCCGTTCCTACAATAATCTGGTGGCAGAGGCAGGAAATAAGCAAATGAGAAACAAAACCAGTCATTGTAACAAAGTAATGAGGGCTGGCCACTTTAAGTAGAGTAGCCAGACAACCAGTAGACCTTAGTGGCTCATGACTTAGAATCCCAATTATTATGTGTCAACCCAGTCAGTGTCAGAGTTGGGTGGCTCTGATCCACACAGATGTGAAGAAACTCAGGCTAACAGGAAACGGAGCCCCTCCAACAAATGGTACCCCGGCCATCCTTGAGGCTGACAATTCCGAGGCAGAACGCCTTGGCAGAGTGAAAGGTCACAGGACCTGGATCAGGGCTACAGAGAGCACGTGCCACTTTCAGTCACACGGCCTTGGTCAAATGCAGTCACACGCCGTGTAAGCTTGCTTGGGCCAGCACTCCAAACTAAGTGGCTAAGGCAACGGAAAGGCATTGTCTCATTCCTTTGGGATCTAGAATCACATGGGTTAGGTTTGGCCCTAACCCATGGGAGCACTCCAAGGCAAAGGAGGCTGGTCCACTGTTTCTGTCGAGCAGGTGAGCCGCCTCTATGACGCATAAAGGATCTAAGGCAGAAGTGGCCAGGCTAGCCTGCACCAGGCTTGCACCCCTCAGAAGCAAGGACTCAGCTTGCCAGCCCCTGTTCCGGCTTGAGGCCCAGTTTGCATAGATGCTCGGTAAGTAAAGGTTGAGCTGAACTGAAGCCAGAGTTCACTGAGGGGTGGAAAGGGCACAGGTGGTGCAAACTGGAGGCTGGGGAAACCATAAGCTGAGCGTGTGAACGGTTCAGGAACGAACTAAGTGAGGATGATCACGTGTGATTACTGCCTTAGGATTCTGGCCAAGAATCTGAGCAGGTCTGTTAACTCTAACCAAAGCCAAAGGAAGCAGCCCAGAAGGAATGTCCAGTC
This sequence comes from Meriones unguiculatus, assembly GCF_030254825.1. Taxonomy (NCBI): domain Eukaryota; kingdom Metazoa; phylum Chordata; class Mammalia; order Rodentia; family Muridae; genus Meriones; species Meriones unguiculatus. Next base: position 38,438,891 of record NC_083359.1, read on the forward strand.
AGTGTGTTTTCCCTGCTAAGGTGTCCCCTGCCAAACAGGAAGGAACTGGGTCACAAGAGAGAAAAAAGGGGGCATTTAGCTCAGTTCTCTCCCTCCCTCCCTCCCTCCCTCCCTCCCTCTCTCTCCTTTTCCCTCTCCCTCTTTCTTTTCCTTCTTTCCCTCTTCCTTTCCTCCTTCCTTTGCCTGTACAAACCCTCCATCCTGATGCCCCCCCCCCAGTTTCTGCATCTAACAACTTAGCTCCTCACCAGCTCCCATTGTTCACACGCAGAGAGGTGAGGAAACCGTCTCAAGGCTCAGGGTCATCGTGAAGACCTTGCCGCAGAATGGATGTGTTTGGCATCCTTCCAAGGCTGTGAGAGATTAGGTTGGGATCATTTTAGGTATCAGGGAGAAGCTGGAAGTTGATGTAAGTCAGACCAACGACTCCCATGGCCTGGGGGACCCTTTGGTGTCCGACTAAAAAAACAATTTTACTGAGATGTATAGGGAGAGTAACCACCACTGTTGGTTTCCCAGGACTTCCCATGAAGCAGGACCAAGCCAGCTGTGCACTACCTGACCAGGTCGTATGTTGCAGTCAGAGCTGATGGCCTCCCCTCCACACCAGAGGCCAGAACCCTGCACATCAGAGAGATGCTGGGGCTCCCAAAAGGTTCCCCACCAGGAATTCAAAGCCACATCTGAACACTCTAAAAGGACCTCCTGACTTAGAGTCCCGGCTCTCGTCTTCCCAGGGGGTCAGCTGCACCCCTCCTTAAGCCTTCTCTCGGTCAGCTAGACAGCTGTGACAGCATGGCACAAACCAGGTGCCTGTCAAACCAACTTATTTCTCAAATTTCTTGGGTCTGGAGCATCAGGGTGCTGACGAGAGTCTAGAAGTGCTCTATGATGAAGGGATAACTATGAAAACAGTGACTGAAGCCAGGCATGGTGGTGATGCCCATGGTTTCAAGAATTCGGAGGCAGAGACGGAAAGGTCAAGAAGTTAGTGACCAGCCTGGGTCACGTGGGAGTTTGTCTCAAAAACATCCCAAAGAGCAACTGAACTATTTAGCAGCCTCCATCCCTGAACTATTTAAGGGACTCCTACTCTGTCTTTGACCTTGTCCAAGGCCTGGGGAGGTATACAAAATGGCTTCTGCCCTTCTGGAGTACCCCTGGGTTTGTGTAAGGCAACACCTGTCACCCGTGTAAAGAAGGAGAGATCGGGGCAGAAGTCGCTGTGGACTTCAGTGTATTCTTGAATGGTTCGAGGAAGGGCGGCACACCTGGCCTGCAGCGTGCAAGGGAGATACTTACTCACCCTCTGCTGGCCAATTAATGCTGAACTCTGCTTGATCTCTGTCTCTCCCACTTTAAACACAGCTCTTATGCCCAAGGAAAGGAGGAGCCCTCTTCCCAACTTCAGAGGGGGAAAATGGAACAGAGTCCCAAGATCAGACTTGTGCTCTTCTTCTAAGCAGAAGGGCTATTAGTTACTGTTCATGGTGGGGACTGTGCTCCTGGCTGACTGTGCCAAGTGCTACCGAACGGCTTTCCCCTCTGCAGCTGCATGCTGAGAGCTCCGTAATGGGGCTTGAAGGAGAAAGAAAGGCCCAGCCATCTGCTAGTCAGCTGCACATTTGCTTTATTTGGTAGCCTTGACTGCAGGCTCATCTGTTTTGTTCAGGCAGTTTCCTGTCCCCAGGCACAGAGGTTGCTCTCAGCAAGTCTGAGGTGGGCATTACGGCATGAGACTGGGATAGGGCTGAGCCTTTAAGGGAAAAAAAAAAAAACCCACCCATACAGCATGTCTGGCTTCTCCCTCATTGCCATGGCAACAGAAGCTGCTGCCAAGCTAGACGACTGTGTACCCATTTATTAGCATTGGGAGCTGATAGGCCTGGGTTCAATTCTTGCCTCAGCTATTCTCTATACGTCAGTCAGCCTTGGTCAATTCTCTTTCCTGCAGGTGTAGGCAAAATCACTTATAAAATGGGCACATATCCTAAAGGCTGGCACAGAAATCTATTCTCCTGCCTCAGCCTCCTGAGTGATGAGAGTACACTTGCCCAGACAATGACAAGTCCTCGCTATGTCACTTGGCTGGCCTGGAACTATGTAGGCCAGGCTGGCCTCAAATTCACAGAGATCCGCCTGCCTCTGCCTCCTGAGTGCTGGAATTAAAGGCATGTGACACATGCCTGCTCCAATGATCCTTGTTTAAAAATAAGGCAAAGTATTGAAAGTTGGTATAAATATCTCACTGAAAAGGTTCAAATAAGTAAACAGTGCTCACACAGGCTACTCACTAGAGCAGCATCTGAGGATGAAGGGCATGGAAACAATGCGCTATAAATCCATAGAGGCTCACTAAATAAAACTTGTATTTCTGTAGTGTGGGTTATCCCACAGCTGTGTAAAGGAGCACAGCAGTCCTCTCTGCTCTGAATCAGGCTTCAGAGTCATATCTGGTTTGGGGTTTTGTTTTGTTTTTTAAATCCATTTGTTATTGTTTCTCCTTGAAGCCCTGGCTGTCCTGCTCTGTAGACCAGGCTTGCCTCGAACTCAAGAGACCCGCCTGCCTCTGCCTCCAGAGTTCTGGTATTAAAGGCAGGGAAATCAGCCATGTAATGGTGTGTGAAGGGAAACCCTTGACTGGCCTGTCTCATCTTACCAGTGCATAGAAGTGAGGCCTTTTGGGTCTCCTAGAACCCTCCTCCAATTCAACATGGAAGCAATTATAAGAGCTTAAAGAGCGGCAGTCCACCCAGCTAAGTCACACAAGAAGTGGGAAACCCTGGGGCCACAAGACAGCTGTGGATGCTGAGCAGGCTGCGATTACTTGTCACCTCTTTCATTCCTCCCTCTTTTCTTCCTGTGCTCACAGAGCAGTATTAACTCTGATTCTCCTCTCTCTCTTACTCTCTCTCTCCCCCTCCCCCCTTTAGTTGAACCTTGGCTTTGGAAGTCTGAAGGCCAAGATCAAAGCCTGTGTGCTTCATGTCCTGTCCTGACCATCGGTCCTGCAGTTAACAAACCATGCCGGTGTGGCCAGGTCACAGCATAACAGGGAGCATTTGCTACTGTGACTGGCCACTGAGCCCCCACACACACTGCACACATCTTTGGGCCCCTCTGGATGACCCTAGCTTAGAGGCACCTTCTCCTGCACACAGCGTCTTTCATCTTGAGGGCGCTTGACTTTCATAGTCACTGTTGGTCATTGGTCATTATCTCATATTGTCACTTCCCAGCATTCAAATAAAGCTCTCGGCCCTGAACTCACTAATTAAGACAAATTGGTGACTATTTGGATGGTGAGAAATTGCCTCCTCACTACCTCCGCAAGAGCAGCAGAATCCAGCTAAACCCTGTCCCCTGGCAGCTGAGGGTTTGCCTTCCCAGATCCTCTAGCTGCTGCTGTCATCTGCCTGAGATTGTGCATGCTGCTCGAACAGAACACGTGAGAAAGGGTAATTTATAATGAGCAGAAACTGACAGAGCCACGGTTCTGAAGGCTGCAAAGCCCGGGGGACTGGTATCTGGTGAGGACGTATCATCAAATGGCAGAATGTGGAACGGTGACAAAGTGAGAACAGAAGAGGACAAAACAGAAGAAAGTTGAACCTGTCCTCTTATCAGAACCAATATTCCCAAGAAAAGGAGCCTGCCTCCTAAGTACAGCCTTAATCTACCCATGAAAGTGGAACCCTCATACCCAGTCACCTCTTTGATACTATGACAATGGTAATTAAATTTTATCAGTAGCTTTGGAGTAAACATTGAAGCTATAGCAGTTATCTCTCTCCCCTACCCTCAAGCTGAAAGACCTGTGAGGAAGGCCTGTTACACTTCAGAAAGTGGGTTTGGAAGCTCAGGCCTCATGCACCAAGTAGGGGGCCATGGCTTCCCTTGTTTAGAGCCACCTGTGCCACCAGGAACTTCCTACACCAGCAGCACAGAGGAAAACCAAGTCGCAACCCTACTAATCCTCTCCTGAATATTGTAAATGCTTCTACTGAAAGAAAAAGACCAAAAGGGAGGGAGGGACAGAGGGACAGAGGAGGGACAGAGGAAGGGAGAGAGGTTGAACCAACAAACTTCTCCAGATCCGGAAGTCCCCATGCATAAACAAATCAAAATGAAGGAGCAAGTCAGCATGTCTCCTCCACAAATTACTAATCCCACAAGAATAGCCTCTAATAAAAACAACCTGGAGGAACTCCCAGACAAAAAATTCAAAAGGATGGTTAGAGCTGAGAAATGGCTCATCGGTTAAAAGCACTGACTGCTCTTCGAGAAGACCCAAGTCCAGGACCCAGAAGGGATGGTGGCTCACAACCATCTGTAACTCCAGTCTCAAGGGATCCAACGCCCTCTTCTCACCCCCTCAAGCGCCAGACATACATGCAAGCAAAACACCCATCCACATCGAAATAAAAATAATTTTTAAAATTTCTAAGAATCTTTTTAAGAATTTATAACTATACTCCAACAACTCAAAGAAGATGTAAATATACTTCAAAGAACAAAAACAAATGTCTGACTGAAACAAAGATGCTAACACAAGATATGAAAACAGAATTTGTTCCTTTTGCTGCCGGAGGCCCCTGAGGTTGCACACGTGAGTTCTGTCCATCGCCTTCAACATGCAGGCATGCATTAAGATGCTCCTTGCCTGCTGTCTGCCCTCTGGAGCAAGTCCTCTGCTAGTGCCAAAGACATCAAGAAGATACTAGACAGGGTGGGCACCGAGACAAATGATGACTGGCTCAAGGTCATCAGTGAGCCGAAAGAAAAACATTGAGGATGTCATTGCTCAGGTTGTTGGCAAGCTCAAAGCAGTGCCTGCCGGTGGGACTGCGGCTGTCTCTGCTGCCCCTGGCTCCTGCTGCTGGTCCTGCCTGCCCATCCCCCGCCCCTCCACCCTCCCTCCACCACCACCACCCCCACCCTGCGACAACAGAGGAGAAGAAAGAGGAGTCCGAGGAATCAGATGATGGTATGGGATTTGGCTTCCTTAATTAAATGCCTGCTCCTCTGCAAATAAAGCCTTTCTATGTTTAAAAAGAAACGTAATCCAATAAAAAGAAAGAATTATTGAAGCAGAGCCAACTGAAACGCAGAAGAAAGTTAAAAACTCAATGATCCAAATAAAATAAAGAACTTATGTGGAAATCCTCACCTGTAGTGGGAATCAGTATCTGGGCTGAAAGACAAGGTTAAGAGGAACTGTATCCTTTAATGAATGTCAGTGTGAGCTGTACAAGGAAGAACTCTAGGGCATCCTTTAAAAACATAACTTTCATTTATGGGTGCAGAAGAAGGCCATACCAAAGGCCTAGAAAATAGTTTCAACAATATACTTCAAGAGAACAAAAACAGATATCTGAATGAAATAAGAAGAAAATGTTCCAAGCCTAGAGAAAGAGATACCCCAACCAGGTAAAAGAGGCTTACATAACACCAAATAGAACCAGAAAAGAAACTCCCCATGTCATCATATTATAGTTAAAACATCAAAAAAATCTATAATAAAGAAAGCTTCCAGAGAGTCAGGCCACTTTCAAAGGCATATGCAACAGAGTAACAAATTATTCAATGAAAAGTTTAAAGCCAAAAGGGTCTGGAATACACCTAGTAGCAAAACTATTAAAATTAAAGAGAAGGGGAAATAGAAAGACCTAGAGGTGACAGAAGCTCTACAAGGAGAGCAAAAGAACCAAAAAAATTATGGCCACAGGAGTCTTTTCTGTGACTGATAAACCAACCAAGGACCATGCATGGAGATAAGCTAGAACCCTAAACCCCCTGCACAGATGTAGCCCATGGCAGCTCAGTCTCTAAGTAGGTTCCCTAGTAATGGGAACAGGGACTGTCTCTGACATGAATTCAGTGGTTGGCTCTTTGATCACCTCACCCTGAGGGGGGAGCAGCCTTACCAGGCCACAGAAGAAGATAATGCAGCCAGTCCTGATGAGGCCTGATAAGCTGGAGTCAGAGCAGAAGGGGAGGAAGACCTCCCCTATCAGTGGTCTGGGGGAGGGGCATAGGAGGAGATGAAGGAGAGAGGATGGAATTGGGAGGGGATAAGGGAGGGGGCTACAGCTGGGATACAAAGTGAATAAAATGTAATTAATAAAAAAATAAATTTTAAAAGATTAAAGAGAAATAAAAACTAATCAAAGGAATTTATGGCCTCTAAACCAGATCTACAGAGGATACTGCAAGGAATATTTTGTTCTGAAGAGAAGGATCCAAGAAGTCATAGAAAATAAATAAAATGTACCAAGATAATCAAAGAAGACCAAGAAAATACAACGAAATGACAAGAACTAAAACACTTACTGTAATGAGCCTTAGTATTAATGATCTCAATTCTTCAGTAAAAAGGCACACACTAGTACAATGAATTAGAAAACAGACTCCATATTTTCTGCTGCCTCCAAGAAAAAAAAAAAAAAAGTCTCACCATCAATAACAGACATTAGAGTAAGAGGATGGGGAAAGGTATTCCAAGCAACTAGAACTACCGAAGAAGAAAGTTAAAAACTCAATAAGCCAAATAAAAACTTATGTGGAAACCCTCCCCAATACCGGGAATCAGTATCTGGGTTGAAAGACAAGGCAAGAGAAATCGGGTCGTTTACTGCGGATATTCTAATATCTGACAAGATCTGTGCCACACCTACAATGGAAGGAGAGAACTGGCTTCCAGGGGTTATCCTCTAATATCAGCACATGTGGTGTGGTATGTACATGCCTACAGAGAGAGAGAGAATTTAAATATATTTTTAAAGACAAGGTTGGTTTCTTGGTTATGCCAACCTTATAATGACACACTCTTGTCTTAGCTAGGGTTACCATTGCTGTAATGAAATATCGTGCCCAAAGGCAACTTGGGGAGGAAAGGGTTTGTTTCACTCACAATTCTATATAACAGATGGTCATCAAAAGTAGTAAAGGCAGGGACTTAAGAAGGACAGGACCCTGGAGACACAAGTTGATACAGAGGCCATGGAGGAGAGCTGATTACCAGCTTGCTCCTTGTGGCTTGTTCACCCTACTTTCTTTTTAAACCCAGGACCTCCAGCCCAGAGATGATGCCACCCACGATGGACTGGGTCTTCCCCCATCACTCACTAAGAAAATGCCCTACAGGCCCCTTTATAACCCAATCTTGTGTCAAGTTGATCTAAAACTAGCCAACACTCACTGAGTAAAGGTCTGTTTGTCATAGAGGAGTAGAAATATTGGACATAGCTGTGGTTTCTAATGGCAAAAAAAAAAAGCATGGCCCTGTACCTGGAGTGCTGAGTTAGAGTGTGAAATGCAGGTCTGTGGGTTTGAACACTTGGTCCACAGACGGTAGTGCTGTTTGGATAAGACGTAGAACCTTTAGGAGGTGGAGCCTCGCCGGATAAAGTGGCATGCTGGGGGTGAGCCTTGAGGTTGGTTAGCTGGCTGGCTGGCTGGTTGGTTGGTTTGTTCGGTGCATGTTTATCTGTGGTGAAAGACAGACAAGGAAACCAGTGACTTGAAACAATGCAGACGAGAAAAACCACAGACTACATCTCTGTAAGAATCAGGGCATACAGTCTGCTTACAAACGGAAGTAGGTACAGGGCGGAAAGTGGAGAGTGCCAGTCCGGAACCGGGTCCTGCTTCTTCCCTTCTTCCCCTCCGAGCATTAGCTGGGCAGGTGGGTTTGAAGGATACCAGTCCATGGTGACTATCTGGAGGGAGAAAGTCTTCTCTGTACAGCTCTTTTATTAGAGGCTAATAAGGACTATGTAAAGCCTTGGGAAGTGGGTAGGGGGTCTTCAGGCGGGTGAACATTATTGGCTGGGGCTAAGGTGCTAGGAATTCCAGGAGCTAGGCTACCTGACTACCTCAGGTGTGGGGGGGGGGGGACATGAGACTAGTGTGCCTGGTCACACAGGCACAGAGCAGGGAAGGAGTGAGCCTTACTCCTGACACTCTCTAGATTGAGATTTTGGGGGTTTGGAAACATCTCAACCTTGATCTAGGTCCAGCTGGTTTCCCGGGTTGAACAGTCCATGGGCTCCACAGGAGAAGTGGGGAAGGAGGGTGCGATTAATCCTTTCCAGTTCCAGATTGGACACGGTAAGAGCAGCCGAGGAATGGTGAGCCGTGAGTAAGCAAAAATCAGATGCTGGATAAGCACCTCTCCAGACCAGCCGTTATCAGAGGGAGGCAGGGGCAGTGGCAGGAACCTAGTAAAACCAAGTCTGCAATGGTGATTTCTGTGGTTTCCGGAAACTGGCATCATTTACTCAACATGATAGAAAGACTTCAAAATGGCATGAGCATGACTAACATGCAACTGTGCATACATGCATGGAAGTCAGAAAACAATCTCAGATACTGCCCACATTGCTTTTTGAGACAATCACCTCCTGGCCTGGGGCTCACCCTATTAAGCTAAGCTAGATGGCCAGACCCAGGGATCTCCATGTCACCCACCCCAGTGCTGCTTTCAGTGTGTGCCCCTGCATAGGATTCTGTGTATGGGTTCTGAGGCTTTTGCCCAGGTCCTCATGTGCATTGCAAGCTGAGCTATCACCACCATGCCTCACCACCACCACCACCACCACCACAGCCCTGTTTACACTTTTCTCACTAAGTTCCCTTGGCTGGCCTTGAACTGGCCCTGGGCTGCCCTTGAGTTTCTGACCTTCCTCCCTCAGCCTCTTCAAGTGCCTGGGATTGCAGGCCTGTGCAACAAAGCCTGTGTGCAATGTCTCAAAGGGCTTTAAGATGACCAGACAGAGTACTGGAAGGAGTTATGTGGGCCCTCCACCACTGTCCACACTGAGGATGGTCCACATTCGCCTCCAGAGATGCATCCTGCCCTTCCTGGCCAACAGAAGGGGACGCCTTTACGAACATCTCTTGCTTTGGGGTAGAGTGTTTCCCTGCTTCTCCATCGTTCACAATGAGGAAGAGGCAGCTGAGCTCTTATCCACATCTCCCCAACCACGGGACAGGGCGCTGAGCCCAGGGAAGGAACAGCAGCAGTGACATTTCTGTTCTGCAGCTGTGGTCCTCCCCTTCCTCCTTCGCTGGCCGTGGTTTAATGTGGAGTCATTAATGAGAATAAGAATTAACTGAATTTATTTGTGTAAGCGTTAAAAGGTTGAAGCCTTGCCTGGAGGAATAAGCCACAAAAAAAACCCATGGCCCACTGGTTTAAAAAAAAAAATGCCTTTTTAATTGTAATATTTTAAATGGGCAATTCCTACAGTAAATGACTCAAAGCTCGTGTTCTCTGCTTCCTTTCCTCCCCCACTCGCTTCCTGCTCATCCCGTTCATCTGTAAGACCAGTAACACGCAAATGTGTATCAGGTTCTTACATGGAGGAGACTAGTTTGTACTCTGTTTTATCTATGTTTTCTGTTCCATGGATTTTATAAATTGGCTCATAAATAGTGTTCTTGTTCTTTTAAAAAAGCTTTATTGGGCTGGAGAGATGGCTCAGTACTTAAGAGTGCTGTCTGATCTTCCAAAGGACCAAGGTTCAATTCCCAGCACCACCTACAGCTCACAACTATTTGTAACACCAATTCTAAAGGATATGACACCTTCACACTAATGCACATAAAATAAAAATTAAATAAATTATTTTTTAAAAATTATTAAAATGTATGACTCTTAGCACAATTTACACAAGCAGTTTTCTATTAATGGGAACTTGTTTTAAATCTTTTCCTTTTTTTCTCTCTCTCCCTCTCTTCTTTCTTTTTTCCTTCTTTCCTTCTACCATTTCTTTTCCCTTTCTCTCTTTTTCTTTCCTTCTCTTTTCCAGCCTTATTTTCCCCTTCCTTCTCCCTCTCTTTTCTCTTTATCTTTTCCCTCTTCTCTCTTCTCTCCACTCCTCCCTCCCCACCCCCATTCTCTGTTGTGCTAGAGATTTGGCCCCAGCCCCTCACATGCTGCTCATGGATCCCATCACCCAACCCCGGCCCCTGTCTGAGTCCAATGATGCAGTGCAGACCCTTGCTGTGGCCTTTCCTGGCTCATCTCCAGATGCTGTAGCCCTGCAAACTGTGTGTCCTGTGCACAGTAGAGTTTACTCCGCTCTATGTTCTGGAGGCTCAAGGCCATGGTGCTGACATCTGGTGAAGGCTTTAGTATTCTGGTGACACATGGGAGAACAAGCAGGAGTGGGGGGGAACAGAAGAAATTGAGCCGGACGCATCCCTTTCCCTCAGGGCCCCTCTCTGCTCCCACAGCGAGAACCGCTCATGATGGCGGAGCCCTGGGAGTCCCAGCCCCCTCCGCCCCTCTTACTGCTAGCGTGATGGCAATTCAACTTCAGCATTCAGGCGACAGCAGGACTCGTGACTGTGTCCAAATGTGGGAGCAGAAGGGTGGCTCCTGCACAATGCGCAGTGGCGCTTGTGACCCACACAGGAAGCCACCCTCATTTACTGACCTCAACCTACTTTATTCTTCCACCATTAACAGTGTGGGGAGCCTGGCACCCACAGCTTCGTCAGCAGATGTCCTTTGTCAGTTTAACAGGTGACAGCTGGCAACATTTTGATCTTTCGGCCTGACCCCAGAGTGTTTGGCTGCCTCTGCCTCTGCCTGTTTCAGCTGCTTTCTCTGTAGTCTGCTCTTTATTGGGGACAGCTGGGGTGGAGGGTCCCTCTGTTGGGTGCCCTGCCTTCTTTGTGGGAGTGACTAGAAATTGCTCCTGCCACCTCAGGAGCTGAGAGCTACTGAGGAGCAGCTAAGCCAGGGCCAAGGAAGGGTCCTAGCCAGCTGGAGACATTTCCTTAGGTGTCTCATACACCCAAAGCCAAGGCCATACAGCATAGTGGGCACCCCACTTCCGTCATTCAGTGGAGGCCCCTGAAGCTGTCTGGGCCTCTGCTTTCTCACCTGTTCAATGAGGAGAGGCATCAGTACCACCACACCTAATGATACTTTGGTTCTGGCATTTTGTGATGTGCTTTGAAAAAGACAATCAGACAAATGTGCTCACGCTCTGCAAACGATGCGGACAAATGAGGCCATTAACTTCTCTAATGCGTTCACTTCTTTGTAAAGAGATTTTCCCCCAGAAAGCATTTGGGAAGTGGAAACCAGCAAGCTGATCTGTCAGTATATTAAGCCACTCCGACTTTAAAAATCAATGATTTGCCCATAGCTGATGCACCTGCTAGAATTGTTCCTGAAGCCCACAGGGTGATAGGTTAAGAAATGACAATCTTTCTCTCAAATGCTGCATGGCCAGTTGTTGAGGTCACTTCAGCCAATGGATGCCGAACATCTTCTGAGAGTGGCATGATGCCAGGGGATTTTGTTACCCTTCTGTTGCTGTGACAAAATGCTGCGGCCACGGTCTAACTTACAAAAGAAAGCATTTAATTTGGCTTACAGTTTTAAGGGTCAGGGTCCATGACAGCAGCGTGAAGGAACAGCTCGCATCTAGATCCACAAACACAGAGCAGAGAGAGAAAGATACACACACAGTGGGAAGGGCGTGATTCTTCTGAGACCTCAAAGCCTGATCCAGTGACGCTCCTCCCCCAATAAGGCCACACCTCCTAATCCTTCCCAAATAATTCCATCAACTGGGAACAAAGTATTCAAATATATAAGCCTATAGATCCCATTCTCATTCAAACCACTACCCTGGGTATAAGGTCATCCTGGTTCTGCCCAGGGCCAACTACCAGGCTTCAGGTGATTTGCACCATAATTTCGAGTCTTCATTTGCTAAGTGGCCATAATGATAGCATCTACCCAGGTCTGAGGTCACAGTGCACATAGAAGCTTAGGACACACTAAAAGCTCTTTAGAGGATAACTATGTATTCCGTTCATTGCTGCTGCTCCTGCTGCTGCCGTACCAAATACCTGAAGCTGGGTACTTACATAGAAAAGCAGCTTACTTAGCTTGGATTTAGGGGCTGAAAGTCCAAGATAAGGATTCTCTCCTGTTCAGCCTCCAGTGAGGGTCCCCTTGGTTATTTCGCAACAGGGTGGATAGCAACATGAAGAGAATTCTTGAGGAAGGACAAACATTCATGGTGAGTCAGAAGCCAGAAGCCACAGAGGATTGTTACTTAAAGACAACTAATTTCTCATCAGAAATACTCCCCAAGACTCACATTACTTCCTCCTGTGGACGATGGCCTGCCACGTAATGACCTCACACTAAGCTGCACTTGTAAAAAGCTCCACCACCTGTTAACACACATTGACAACAGACTTTGAGCCCAGCATCCATCGCCAAGCCAGAGCCAGACCACTAGCACGCTGCCTTTTCTCCAGTGCCCAATAGAGTACTGAGTTCTAGCACATCCCTCCTGGTAGGCAAAGACTGAATTGGTGACTAGAACACGCTGACTCTGTTTTTGGCTTAGTCTGTGAGTTATTTTCAATTATCCAGCAGCCAGAGACCTAAGGAGCCTGACAGGGGCAAGAGCCCCTTATGAAGAGACAACACGTCGGCTGCCTGAGTGCTGTGTCACACTGCAGAGGATGCAAAGCAGAAGCACAGCCTGGACCAAGCCTCTGTCCCTTGGGACAGGCCATTTCCTTCCCTCTGGGAACAAGGCTGATGTCGGATGTCAAATGCATGGTGACATCCTAGGATTCATGCATATCTCCATGAAAGGCTTTAAAAAGGCTTCATTTTCTAGCTAGACATGGTGGGCTACACCTTTAATTCCAGCACCTGGAAGGCTGAGGCAGGGGGATTGCAAGTTTATGTCCAGCCAGAGCAACATAGAATGAACTTGTCTGAGGAAAAAAGGTGAAAGGGGGGAAAGAAAAAGGAGTGGAAGCAAAGACAGAGATGATCTTAGTTGTGATAAAATATCATAACCTTCAAATGTCCAGCTTCGAAACCAATTTTGAATAGCCTCTTGAGTGAGGGTATGGCTGAATGGACAGAGCATACAGCCACATTGCTGGGAAACTATCAACATGCATCTGCTAAAACTTCGTGTTCCCAAAGCCAACACTCACTAAGGAATAGCTTCCCCTCCCTCCACCCCAAACTCCAGTCACACATTCCACCTTCTGTCTCAGTTCAACTGCTCTAGGTGCCTCAAACAAGTGAAATCACGAAGTATTTGTTCTTTGTCTGTTTTTGTTGTTGTTCTGGTTTTTTCACTTAACCCAAATCCCAAGAGTTTATCCAGGTTGCAGCATGTGTCAGAATTTCATTCCTTTTTTTCAGGTTGCATAATATTCTATAGTATATATAGGACACAATTCATATCTTCACTGACTGATACTTCATCTGTTTCTACTTTTTAGGGTTGCAAATGGTCTGGTTATGAACTCAGATGTTCAACTATCCATTTGAGTCCCTGCTTCCAATTCTTTGATATATGTACTCAGAAGTGGAATTGCTAGATCATTTGGCAATTGATTCTTTTGGCTTCTTCTTCTTCTTCTTCTTCTTCTTCTTCTTCTTCTTCTTCTTCCTTTTCTTCTCTCTCTCTCTCTCTCTCTCTCTCTCTCTCTCTCTCTGGATATGTGTGGATGTGGAGATGACAACCTTTGAGTGTTGATCCTTGCCTTTCTACTTTGTTTAGAGACAGTATCCCTTCGCTGCCCTGTTAACCAGGAGAGTTGGCCCGTGGGATAAGGCTAACTGACCCCCACCACCTTCTGGAAAGTCTCCTGCCTCTGCCTCCCGTCTGCTTATGAGGGCATGCTGAAACTGTGGACTTCTGAGTCCGGCTCTTTCTTTTCGTTGTTGTTTCTTCTTTCTTCCCCCACTTACCCCTCCTCCCTCCTTTCTCTGTCTTTCTCTTCTTGGCAGGTTCTTGCCATGTAGCCAGGTTCCCCTTCCCTCTGTCCTCAAGCACTGGGATTACAGGCAGGCACCACCACCTCCTTCTGTCATTCATTTAGGATGACATCGTTCACAGTAGGAACTGCCATCTTGCTTTCCATGATGGCTGCGCCATCTCGCCATCCTATCAACAAAGGGGGTCCGCTTCTCCCCATCCTTGCTTCCACTTTTTTCCTTTTCATAGAAGCTCCTGTAAGAATACGAGATGAAGATTTGTAAATCCTTGACATTGTTTGATCTTTGAAAGCATTTCTGTCAGCGTTATAGGCAGTCTGCCTCTAATCGTATGTGTGGCATTTTTATATAAATACTAACAATTTCTTCTGGCTGTAAACCTCAGGCTAGCAACACAAGTGTTCAGCATGACTTTCTTGAATGTGGCCTAATATTGACAGTCTCCTTGACCACTCTAAGTGTTGGAAAGCTGATTGCGCTAGCTGAGGGCCTCTTCCTGACACTGAGGTTGTCACACACTGAGCACACATTACCGCTGAGTCACTGAGCTGCCAGCATTCTTCCTTGCAAAGGACACAATCCAGTCTAGCAGCTGAGGTTGAAAAGGATTTTGTGGGGCTGGAGAGGTGGCTCAGAAGCTAAGAGCACAGGCTGCTCTTCCAAAGGTCCTGAGTTTGAGTCCTAGCAACCACATGGTGGCTCACAACCATCTACAGTGAGATCTTGTGCCCTCTTCTGGCAAGCAAGCATATATGCAAGGCAGAATGCTGTATACATAATAAATAAATAAATAAATCTTAAAGAGAAAGATGAAATCACAAAAATTTTTTAAAGGATTTTGTGTGTCTGAAGTTGCACCGAACCTCTGAGAGACTGAGAATAAAAATTTAGGCCTCTCATATCAGGGCCACCTCAGGGCACACACTATGGAAATGCAGAGCAACCCAGGCACCCAGCCCCCACCTCACTCTACCCCCCTCCTCCACCCTTTCCGCACTCCTGCCCTGCTTGTTGAGACAACCCCAGAACAGGATACTACAACCGACTGAGTGTCTTCTATCTGAAACACTTGGAATTTTTCCCCCCAGATTTTGGAATATTTGCACATACATAATGAGGTATCTTGGGGGTGGGGCTCAAATGTAAGCAGAAATTCCCTTTGGAGGTATCTTTTCAGGGTGTTTTTATTTATTTATTTATTTATTAGCAATTTTGTGCATGGACAAAGCTTTCATGATGAGGAAATTTCCACCTACAGCCACATGGTGCTGATGTTTCTAACGCCTTGGTGAGGAGCAAACTTTTACCTTCATCAAAGATCCCCAGAAGGGTCAAGCCTCTGCCTAGCTCTTCCCACCACAGGACAAACCCCACTTCCACAGTCTTCCTGTGTGCTCCGGCATCCACAACCCAGCCCCTAGAATCTGAATCTCACAAGGCCTCCCAGGAGCTAACCATTCTGGGGGAAATGACTAATTTTTAGTAACCACAGGGATGCTTCAAGGGAGTTTAAACAGGCCAAGGAGTTGCTATGGTGATCACCCACCTACCCATCGTTTCTGCCTCCAGAGGCCTTCTGGAACCTTAAAAGGTGTGTGACACCTGTGTTCCTGTGCTCTCCCAACTTTCCCAGGAAAAGCAGCTGTGGCATGCCTTGCTCTCAGACCTGAGGGGGCCATCCTCTTCCCTACCCCAGGGTTAGAGAGACTGCAAAGAAGACATGAACAGCCTTCCAAGGGCCGCACCATCATCCAACCCCCTCTTGAGGCCTTATCTCCTCCTCCAGGGAACTCCAGGCCTGCCTTTGGTGCTGAGGACCTGGCTCATCTACATATATTCCCCCAAAATAGATTACATTCCCTGGGATTTTGCATGCATTTTTTTATATGCTGAAAGGCTTCAATTAGCATGCCTTCTTGGAGGCAATGAGCACAGGACACGCAACCCAGCCATTTGGGTGAATGAGGGAACCAGGCGACACACAAATGCAAGGACAAGAGAGAGCTCTGTTGTCCTTGAGCTGTTATTTCACAGTGTCTTAAGTGCCCTCTCCCAACTCCCCCGCCCCATCACGAGCAGAGGTAGCAGCCTCTCCCAGCTTAAGAAACAGGTCCCCCAGCTTCGTGCAGGTGACACTGGCAGGGGAGTCTTTGCCAGAGGCCAAGCCCCAGATACAGCAGCTGAGCTTTTCACACTTCCCTGCTTTCTTTGTCTCCTGTAAATGGTGACACACAGTTTGACTGGGCACTTGAAACTGGCAGGCAGTAGTTCTCACGGTGGCTGGGGAGCGAAGGCACAGGGAAGGAAGAAAGCTGCAAGAACAATGTGGTGGGTTAGCCCTATACACAAGGGCACGCGTGGACCTGCCCACATGGCTGTTTCCTGTTTGGGGGACCCTGCCGCACAGTGCTGTAGTTTATGTGATTAGAACCAGAGCAAGCAGGAATGAAAGGACAGGGACAGCCCCAAGGAGGGAGGGATGTGACTCTGGTAAATGCACATAGCACCAAACCTCACTTTGCTGTTTCCCCATGTACATACCTATAATAAAGTTTGATTTCGAGGTTGGATACCTTGATAGATCGATAACAATGAATAGAATAATTATAACAACATACGGTAGCAAAAGTTATTGGATTGTGTTCTCTATACCACAGTCAAGGCAAACCCTAGTACTTTGGGACCAGTCAGCCACAGGTAACTGAAACTATGGAAGGGAACAGTTGGTAAGGGGAAGCCTCCCTGGGGGAAACAGGACTCAAGAGCTCAGGTCACCCCTGGACCCTGTACAGTGACAGACAAGAGCCGAATTTCTGTCTTGGGTCTGTCCAAACTCCCAATGTGGAGCATTTTTCTAGACCTCTTTTGTGAATTAGCATGTTTTGAACTTAGGCCACAAAGCAAGAATTTATCTCTTTTATTTTCCTCCCGTGTCTTCCTTGTTGAAATGGGAATCTGACAATGCCGAGCATTTAGAGTCTGAGGCTGATTCTTCAGACAATTCTGGCTTTGTGTCCTTTTCCCCAGCATGGAGGGGGGCAGGGCTCAGAATGAGAAGTGGGGCACCTGCAGATAAAGGGAAGCTGTCTTTCCCTCCTGGGTCTCTGATTGACAGGCCTAGAGTCAAAACAGCAGGCCCTGTGTGGGGAAGCAGAGCAGTGAGGTGAGTGCTTGGAGCATGCTCTGTGACAGCCCAGCTGCTTTGCTGAAACCCCCGTCCATCTGTGGCTTCTGGCTGAGATGTGGCCCTTGGCCCAGGTGTGACCATTGCTAGTGCTCACTGACCTCTGACCCTCCTGCCGTTTCAGGAGCATGAGCTGTTTCTGAGTCCGCTGCAGTTGAACCAGGCAGCTAGACCAGTCCTGGCCAGTGAAATATGAATGTATTAGTCATAGGCAGAGGAACAGAAAACCTGTATATCCTGTGTCTTTCTTCCTCTACAGTGGCAGGCTGGTGAATGCGTGGTCCCTAGTGGCAGTGTTCTGTGAGGTTCTGGAAACCTTAGGGGGTGGGTCAGAGGAACTAGTCACTGGGGCCTGAGCCTTGTCCTCAGCCTCCCTCCATCACTCTCTGCATCCTGTCTCCTGGGGGTTGAAAAAGATCCTTGGCCATAAGCTGATATCACCTCAACCTCTGCTCCAGGACACGGGTGAAGCAGACATGGACTCTCTGAAACGATGAGCCAAGGTAACTCTTTTCTCTCTGAAGTTGTCCTTTTGAGATTTGGTGACAGTGCTGCCAAAATGATTTTCAAGGCCTCACCAACTGAAGCTCTGGCCTTCGTGGGCTTCCCTGGGTCTGCACAATGTCCAGGCTCCTCTATAACGCCACTGAATTAGCTCATTGTCCACCCTGGCCTTTTACCCAAGTGTTGGATCCTACTGTTTCCTTAAAAGAGACATGTGTTGGGATTTCTACGTTTTCAAATCCTCCAAAGATGACTAACCATAACTGCCCAACAAAAGGTGAGCCTAGCTTAGCATGGTGGTGCACACCTTTAATCCCAGCACCCGGGAGGTAGGGACAGTCAGGCCTGAGTTCAAAGCCAGCCTGGTCCACAAATTGAGTTCTGGGACAACCAGGTATATACAGAGAAATGTTGTCTCTAAAAAAAATATTTTTTTAAAGAAAAGAAAAGAAGCTGAGTCTACAGGCTCATCGGCTAAAGAAAAGAAAAATTTGAATTACTCAATTTAGTCAATAATATCAAATAAAGAAAGAAAGTGTTCTGTCAACTTTCTGCTTCCATTAGAATTCTCTTACAGCCATTTGTTGGGAAGCTGTGTGGAGGAGCAATGGACTCAGGCTGTGGACACCGATGTCCACTCTATTTCCAGCTTCCCTGGGGTCTTCCACTGGGGGAATCTTAAGATGCTGAAGGTGTTTATTCTGTGTCCCCATTGGCTCACAGCCCGCTGAGGCTGACAGGAGGTGGAACCCAGTTCCCTCCCTCTCTGAATGCTTTGCCCATGGTGCCTGTGGGGGCTAACTACTCAATCCCTTCAGGGCTGTCCTAGAAAAAGAATAAACTTCCTTGGATGCTTAGGGTTGGTTTTCTGTTTGTTTGTTTGTTTGTTTTCTTGGAACAGCTCCTTGCTCTTGTCAGCACTACCTCCAGGAGCCAGGCCATCTGCTGGATATCAACAGATATCACACATAGCTCACCAGCTCTGAAGTCTGAGCAAGAGTCTGTGGCCACACCCCACCCCCAAACATACTATTAATATTATACTATCTTCCACTATGGCCACAGACAAGGCAAAACATCATTTCAATTTTCCTGTATTTATTGAGACTAGGTTTGCATCCTAATGTGATCTACTGTAGAGAGTGTTCCATGAGCTGCTGACAAAAATGTTTTTCCTGTTCAGGTTGAATGTTCTGTAAATATGTTAGGTCCACTTGATTTACGGTGTCACTGAACTCCGATGATTCTGTGGTCACTTTTAGTCTGGATGGCTTGCCTGTCTGCTGGTGAGGGTAAGGTGCTGAAATTCTCACTGTTGCTGTATTGAGATCAATCTCTACCTTCATATCTAGTAGTATTTTTTTTATATAATTGGCTGTTCCAGGGTTGGTGGGTGTGTGTTTAGAATTGTAATATCCCCTGGATGTAATATTTACTCCTATGTATTTATTCTGTGTGTACATACGTGTGTATGTTTGTGAGCATGCATGGTGTGCCACTGCTTGCTTACAGACATCAGAGAACAACCTTCAAGAGTGAGTTCTCTCGTGTAGGTTTGAGGATTTGACATGGGCCCTCACACTTGGTGGCAAGCGCCTTTATACCCTGAGCCATCTCAGTGCCCTGGATTTTATCTTTGTAAAAAATGGGATCTCATAAATATTATATTTTCTATTTGTACTCTCATCGTTTTATCTTTGTAATTGTCTGAAGATTCTGATTCATCTACTGGGCTGGTTAGGCTTTTTGTCAACTAGACACAAGCTAGCATTATCTGGGAAGAGGGAATCCCAATCAAGGAAGTGCCTCCATCACGCTGGCTCATAAGCAAGTCTGTAAAGTATTTTCTTGATTAATGACTGATATGGGAGGTTCCAGCCTAACTGTGGGCGGTGCCACCCCTGGGTGGTTGGTCCTGGGGGGGTATGAGAAAGGCAGGTGAACATGAGCCTGGGGAGCAAGCCAGATTCTTCTGTGGGTCCTGCCTCAGTTCCTCCTTCCAGATTCCTGTCTTGAGTTCCTTCCTCGACTTCTCTCAGAGATGAACTGTGACTTGCAACTCAACTGTACGCCAAATAAACGTTTTGAAGCTGGGCGTGGTGGTGCACACCTTTAATCCCAGAAGTTGGGAGGTAGAAGCAGGAGGATCTGTTAATTTGAGGCCAGCCTGGTCTACAGAGCTAGTACCAGGACAGCCAGGACTGTCATGAATAGATAGATAGATAGATAGATAGATAGATAGATAGATAGATAGATAGATAGATAGATAGAGATTAAACAAATAAAACCTTTCCTCCTAAAGTTGCTTTTGATCTTCATGTTTATTACAGAAATAGGAAGCAAACTAGGAGGACCAGACATGGCGGCACATGCTGTTATACCAAAGACTTAGAAGGCAGAAGCAGGTGAATCTCTGTGAATTCTAGGGCCAGCCTAATCTACATAGTGATTTTCTGGACAGCCAGGGATACGTAGAGAGACCCTACCTCAAAACAAACAAACAAAAAACCTAAATCAAAATAATGATAATAATAATAATAATAATAATAAAGCAAACGAGGACATCTTCCTGTCTTCAAGCCCTGGTAGCCTTGTCCACTTGATGTGTCCTATTGACGAGACTTTTGGCTGAATGTTTTTACGATAGTTACTGAGCTTTCCCCTTTCAAAACTTCATTCTGTGGCTGCACAAATGGCTCAGCAGCTAAGGGCCCACCTACTTTCGTAGAAGATCAGGGTTTGGTTCTCATCACCCATGTTTGGTGTCTCACAATTGTCTGTAACTCCAACTTCAGGGACGCCTCTGGCTTCTGTAGGCACCTGCACTCACACAGAGAGGGGGCGTTCAGAGAGAGAGAGATGTAATCTTTATTTTTAACCTTCAGTTTGGCCTTTTCAGTGTTTATTTCTCTTTCCTATCTTGCACAGGTCTCTTTATTTCCCTCAGTTGTTGCTTTGTGATCTCTTTAATTCATCGACACTTCATTCCTGTCCTCTGGGATTTTGTGGCGCCCTCTCACATAAACGAATACTTTGATTTCTTTCAGGTTTCTCTTAGGTCACCCTCACTGAAGTATACTCTGTGGAGCTCCTAATTTTGGAGGAAGCCATGCTGTGCTGCTCTTTCACGTCCCTGCGTTTCTGTTTTCCTCTTGTCCATCTGGCATTATGTTATCTAAAATTTTTAGATCACCTGTGTTTTTTCAGGGGAAGTAGCTGCAATATTCACGGTGA
This sequence comes from Meriones unguiculatus, assembly GCF_030254825.1. NCBI lineage: Eukaryota > Metazoa > Chordata > Mammalia > Rodentia > Muridae > Meriones > Meriones unguiculatus. The sequence continues at coordinate 38,459,599 of NC_083359.1, forward strand.
AGTTGTTTGTCACAGGGTTGAAGTGGGTTTTATCCCCGGGGAGTGGGTGTTCATGCTCAGATCAGCGGGCTTACCCTCCAACACAAGTCTCCTGAACGCAAGACTCTGTGTGCTAGTATACAGGGTCATTAAACACCACACTCCTCAATTTGGTGCATGGGGGGAGGGGAGAATAAAAGCAAGAATGGTATGGCATGTGCTAAGTTTATCAGACACAGGAATAGAAAGAAAGCGAACCACCCCCCAAACCCAGGGCCAAGTTTCCAGGAAATCTGCCTTTCACAGAATTACAGAAAACATGTAAACCCACAAGCGCCAAACCCAGAGGTTACAGAAACAGGCCGTTTGGCTTATCTCCTACACCCAGCTTCAACCTGCTGTTTATCCGGAACAACAGTTCACGGGTCTGGTGAAGCTAGGCCTTCCCTGTCCCTACCCTCAACTGCAAAATTTGCGCTCAGATCCCACAGTGCAGCGCATCCTGCTGCACCCACGGATGTTGAGCTGCAGGCTCTCAGGGTACCAGCCTTTCAGAGCAGTTCAATCTGCCTCGCCGTCGAGGTCGATCTGAGTTTTCATTCTTTTATTCCCCTCCACTCGTTTAAGTCTTACATTTTTTTTTCTTTCGGGTATTATAACCATGAACAAAAATCAGAAGAGGAAAGACAAACGGAAGGGAGGGCAGTAGAGACAAAGGGAGTTAAAGCCACCTCCAGCTAAAGGTGGGCTGGAAACCTGATGAGACAGATGCTCTCAAATAGCCTGAGATGATGGTGGCAGGAGGCTGAGCCAGGAAGACCCCCAACGCTAGGGCACCCGTGTTCTTCAAGAAATCCAAAAGGGAGTGTGGGGGGGGATAAATAAGTACGTGATTCAGTGAATTGAAACTGGATACAAAATAAGAGAAATATGAAAGGAAAGGAAAGAGAGGGAGCTGGGCTTGGAAGACTCACATGGCCAGAGCATGGGAGCAGGTCTTTCATGGAGCCAGGACACAGGCGACAGTTCTGCCTCTGTAGGTCTTTCGTGGGGCTGTGGCACAGGTGCCGGTCCCATCAGTGTGTGCTTGAGTCACCTGAGTGGGTCGATGATGCTGGTCGTGCTCTGCGTGATGAGGCCTGGGTGTCTGTGTCCTGCCTGTGTTTAGCTTCTCACAGGGGTGTGCTGTGTGTCCCGAGCATGCTTTTATGGGGGCCCCGAGAGCATGGGGGCAGATGTCATACCTGTCTTTGTATGTCTTCTCCAGGCTATAGCTCAGAGCAGAACCCACAGAAAACTGTGTTGTTCTGCCTCAAAATGCTCCCCCTCTGCTTAGAGGCATTGGGAGTCATGCTCATCTCCCAGCATTTGCAGGAAGGGACTTTTGCCTCTAGAGCCACCTAGCTGCCAGCCCAGCAGAGGTTTCTGAGAAATGGCTTCTTGCCACTGAGAGAGAGAGGATTTTTCCAGCACTGACCCTCCCTCTTCTGTGCAGCTGACACTCACGCAGCCCTCTCTCTCTCTCTCTCTCTCTGTCCTTCCCTTCTCTTGCTGCATTTTAAATTTAAATTATCCATGACTGAATGTAGTGTGACTCTTCTGAGGCTCTCTTGCTGAGTCAAGCTGCAGTTCTGACCCTCTGCAAACCCATTATGCTCTGAGAACAGAGCCCTGAGTTGAGGGCTGAGACACGGCCTCCAGACTCCCCCTTTCTGTTTCCCGTGGTTGCTTTCCTTGCTTTGCTACAGACACTATTGTTTTTCTGCTTCCCCCCCTCCTGGTAGATGGCTGCTTCCCACCTCAGTTTATTCCCCCAGAGTCTAGCAGTCCGTGCAAGCTGCTGCCCTCCACCTTCCACCTATTTGCTGTTTTAGCTGTAAGTTTCTTGAATGTAATCAGGGAGCACAGAAGAACTGCAGCTGAGCAGAGTCCCTGCGAGTCACCAGCCCCTGCTCAGAGACATGGGAACCAAGCCCTGGGAAGACAGAAAAGCTGTACTCAGGGGAACATCAGAGTTACAAAGCAGCTAAGAGCTGAGGTTCCAAGGCCCTGGTGCGTCCCCCAGACAGCTCTTCCTCCACCTCAGGACCATCTCCTAATGAGGCTGAGCATCTTTCCAACGGGATGCTAAGAACAGGAAGTGCTGCCAACTGCAAGGACACATGCCTTCCTAGAAATACAAACCGTAATGAATTCTAATTTTAGAGATATTAGCATGTGAAGAATGTCTGTTCTCAAGGTGATGAGTCTTTTTTTTTTGTCAAGTATTGTGTGATTCTAATCACATCTGCCCATCATTGTTTTTTCTCTCTAATTCTGACCTTCTGACTTACCACAGAGTCCTTGCTGTAACCCGTCTTCCTTTTTATTTCCCCCCAGTCAGCTCCTCTATCAGCCTAATAGTCCAGCACCTTGCCTGCGAACTTCTTCCTCTACCTGCCTCTAAGCCACAGCTCTTGCCCAGCTCTTCCTGTCCACCAGGACACAAGCACACTCCTTCATCCTCCACACCAACAGAATCGTCCACCAGCCATCACTTTGCATCTACTGATGTCATTCCCAAGACCTACAGAATACAGCTAAATACTCACACAACATCTGGATCCCTGGTTGTTTCTCTGGAACCCTTCCAGGTGTGAGTGTGGATTCCAGACATTTGGGGCTTCCCAACTTTAGCAGACTCGCTGTTGGAACGGTGTCGTGGTAAGCTTTATGCGCTCTGACAAAACACACAATGCCAAATAAAGGACAAAGGAGATGATACATGGTTCTGGTCTAATCCTTGAAAGCCCAATAACCATGGTGCTGCCTTTTGGCACAATCACAACACGGCAGAGGAGCAGAAACGGAGCTACCAGTGCGGCAAAGGCAGACTGTGTGGAGTGGCTTCCCCAGTCTCATTCCTATGAGAACCAATCCACTCCTCAAGATGAGCGCTTCCCAAAAATGTTGCTACTTTCATCCAACCGCCTCCCACCGGGCTCTACCTCCCGAAGATTCTGCCACTATCAACACTCCGTGCTGAAGCTAAGTTTCCGGCATGTGAGTCTTTAGGCAACAAATGGCACCCAAACCCTGGATTTGCTGCCCTTGAGGCCCTTCCCTTGACTTCAGTGGGAGGGCTGTGCTCATGGTTTTGCCTCTGCTGACCTCTCTTAACGTTACTCTGAAGTCCCTTGCACAGCCTGTCATTGCAGCCTCTTGCTATGTGGAGCTCATTACAGTGGCTGTGGGGTGGCGTTTATGTGTAACACTGATTATGCCTTGAGAGGTCTTCTTAGAGCTTCAGACAAGTCCTGGTGCACACAGGGAGAATGGGGAAAAGAACCCTTTTCCTTCCAATAGCTGTCTCCACGCTAAAACAGGGGTTGTGCAAATCCTTGAGAGCCAGGGCTCTCCCTGGAACCGGGAGGAGCTTAGCCTCAAAAATCAATAATCAGGGCACTGTGCTCTCGGGTTTTTTGTTCTCAGACAGATGGAGCCTGCTTCCTGGGCATGCTGCCCACTCCCTTCAAAGGACACCAGGTATGGATGTGTTTAGGGGCTGTTGCAGTTTGAATGTAGAATGCCCTGCCCACCCCGCTTTCCCGTAGGTGCACGTGTTTGAACCCTTGTTCTCCAGCAGGTGGCAAAGTTTGGGGAGTTCACGCAACCTTTAGGAACCCGAGCCTCACTTTGAAGCAGGGCAAACCTTGAGGCTTGGCTTGTGCTCAGCATTATAATGTCACACTGAATAGTTTCAGTGCCTTGAACATTCTCTATGCTCTGCCTTGCTGTCCCTCCCAGCTCCCCTCCCAATCCCTAGCAACTACTCTTTTGCATTTGTCTCCACTGCCCTGCCCATTCCAGGATGTTAGCTTATCAGAATCACCACTGTGAGCCTTTCACACTGGCTTCTTCGTTCAGTGATACACGGAAGTTTCCGGTGTGGTTTTCCACAGCTCGACAGCTCACTGCTTCTTGGCACTGAATAAGGTTTCATTGTCTGGATAGACCGCGGCTTACACATCCGCTCACTTCTATGAGAAACATCAGAATTGTCTTCCCAGTGTTTGCACCATCTGAAGTCCTGCCAGCGATGAATTCCTGCTGTTCTACGTGTCACCATTGCATGGTGATGGAAACAGCAGAATCTTAAAGAGGAGTCAAGAACCCAAATGACTAATTGGTGACCAACTGCCTTCAGGGAATGGGAGGTGGAGACCTGAGGTTCTGGTATTTATCAAGTATCATAGTAAGTGTAACTAGAAGGATCTAAGGCAATGGATCTCAACCTTCCTGAGACTGTGACACTTTAATACAGCTCCTCATGTTCTGGTGACCCTGCTGCTACTTCATAACTGTAATTTTGATACTGTTATGAATAGTCACATAAATATCTGATATGCCAACTCAGCAGGAGTTAGCCTCCCGCTGATCTAAGGCTTTCTAAATCTCATTCCAAGACTTGGATTAAAGTAGGCCATTATTTGGGGCTGGAGAGGGGGCGTGGCAGTTAAAAGTTCTTACCGACCTTTCAGAGGACCTGGATTCAGTTCCCAGCACCCGCTGATAGATCACAACCTTCTGGGTCTCCAGCTCCAGGGAATCTAATACCTTTCCTGACCTCTGAGGGCATAATGTGTCACACACGCAAACACACACACACACACACACACACACACAGAGGCATATACACATAAAATAAAAGAAACAAGCATGAAAAGGGCAGGCCAGCTGTGTGCGTGTATGTCCCTATTTCCCCATCTATGAAATGAGCACGATGCTGTGTCTCTTCTCTGGGGGCTTATCGTGAAGATTAAATAAGCCCTTACATGAAATCCTTGTACCAGGTGTTTAGCAGACACTCGGTAAATGGTGGGGTTGTTATAACAACTTCCTTAGCTGGCTGGGGAATGTTTGGCTGAGTGAAAGAATGGTGTTTTTGTCCAGCGGTGACCCTGGCCTCTGTGGTTCTTCTGAGATCCTCCTGAGGACAGCAGCTGAGGAAGCCTCTGGATACACACACACAGCAGGACAGAAGCACTGACTAAACTGAAGTAGCCATTTTGACTACTTAAGCGTCTAAAGTGAGGATGCCTTAGCCATGGAAGATGATGCCAAGTCCCAGACAGCGGCTCAGCTGAACTCTGTGACCACACCCTCACTGACATCTAATAGATCAGAGCCCAAAGCATGGCTCCTCTTACCCCTCAACTTTCAGAAGGTTCGAGCAGCATTACTGTGAGAACCCCACTGTCAGGAACAAAAAAGGCAGAGAATGGATCCAGCCCTTACCATGGCGTCTCGCCTGGTTCTCCAGGAAACTCAAGACAGGCCAGAGGACTAGCCTCCTATTGCTACTGTAACAAAGGACCACGAGTCTCTGCTTCTGTGTCGGTGTCATCAATAACACAAAGATAATAAAAGTATTTTCCCATTGCTGGGACAAAAGTGACTTAAGGAAGGGTTCACTCCGGCAAAAACCTGAGGAGAAAGCACAGTCAGAGGTCAGGAGTGTGAGGTAGCTGGTCACGTGGCGTCGTCACGAGAAGGAGATGGATGCTGGTGCTCAGCCCACTTTCTCCTTCTATTTAGTCCAGGACCTCAATTTATGAAATAATAGGCCGATCTAGGTGATCTCAGGACCAGAGGCCTGCCTCCTCTCCTCCGGGTGGTTCTGAAGTCTATTGAGTTGAAAACCAACACCAATCACAACAGCTTCCAACAACACAAAGTTATTGTCTTGCTCTTCGGGAGGCTGGAGAGCCTAAGGGTATCGTATAAGGTGAAAACCAAGATGCTGACGGGACTCATTATTCCCTCTGGATGTCTCCGAGTACATGCTTCCCCTCTTCCTGCTCCCAGGGCTGCTTCCAGTCACTGGCTTGTAGCCACTTCACTCCAGTTTCCAGACCCATCTCACGCTGCCTTTTCCCACCTTCATCTCCACACACTCTTGGGATGTTATTGGCCCTACCAGGATGCTGGACCATCTCCCCAACTCAGAATCTTTAACACGTGTAAAATCCCATAGAAGAGCAAATTCAAAGACACATGGGGCCCTGGGCCCAGGGTGGCCCTTTCTCCTGAGGGCAGCAGGCCTCGGGCAGATGTGGAAGACCCGGGTGAAAGCTGCAGGAAAAAAGCTGGAGGACAAGACAAGTCAGGATCAGGAATGAAGGTCCTTTCGGAAGAAGACAGCAGCCAGCTGTGCTCTGCTGCAGGGAAAACTTGGTAGGTCAGAAGCTGAGATGAGGTGAGATTCAGGGGGCAGCTAATAAAAACAGTCAGGCCCTCCCCTTCCCACTCACTACCCCCCACTCAGGGGGGTTGGTTCTTGGGCACAGAAGAAATTCACTATGGGGTTGTTTGGGGCGAGGTGGGGGTGGAAACTAGTGTGCCTGAAGGCACAGGGTGGACAAAAAGCTCCACGTTGAATCAGCTGATCGCTGTCCTGGAAAAAAAAAAATGGAAAAAGATAAAATCCGCAGGCAGGGCGTACAAGCCATATCGAAAGTGAAATCTGTCGAGAGCAAGGGCCTTTGTGAGCCTGCCACCTGGGGCCTGGCAGCTCCTGGGAAGGCCTCGGGGGACCAGTCCTCAGCACAAGCACCGTCCAAAGACATTCAAAGTCGCACGAATATTTAAAAGTACTGATGCATGCAAAACCAACACTAGCTCAGAGTGAGCGGGCCCCAGAGCAGAGTTTAAAGGCACACATCGCACTTTGCTATGGGGGCAGCCACGCAGCGCTGGCTTCTCCGAGGCATCATTTCTCAAACTGCTGAGCTATATAGATGTCAGCTGCGAAGTGATTTTTGGGCCAGGCGTGTGCGCAGCCTACATCAAACAGGAGGATGATCGTGACAGGCAAGTCCTGATTTAAAAATTAACCGTCCCAGAGATTCTACTAGCCTATTCCTTCAGCCGCATTCACATAACCTATGCTGAATGCCCCCACGGCGAGCCTATCCTTGCCAAGGCTTTCATCAACACACATGAATGAAGCCCCCATTTTGGGGGGGTAGAGGAGACTATCTCACACCTTTCAGCCAGGGCAGCCACAGTGTCTGGGAGCCAGGATTAGTAAACTAAGAGTCATGACTGGAGTTGAGGTGGCAGATAGGGTACTCAGCCTCTCCAGGCTGGGACGAAGCTTGCCCTGCCCATCTCTTTGTCCCGTGCTTCCCGTGTCTGCACAGTCAATGCTCTACTCCTGTTCTGGAGGCATTGTGGTCGGTGAAGGGCAGGGGTGCCATCCTGAAGGTCACCACTACGGTTTCTAGCTCCAGCTTTTCGGCACCCCTAGTCCCACATGGAAGAGACCCAGACTCGCGCCTGTTCAAAACCCCGTTTGTTCCTGTGTTATGAGCGGCTGTGCAGGTGACTAATAGGCTGAGCAAGTGTGCTTTCTGCCCTTAAGCCTGCAAGGCTTCTCGTGACACATCCTGGTCTCTATCTACGAGGGCAGCCCCTGCTCTGCTGGGCCCTGCCTCTGCAGAACTGACCGACTTCCCACGAGGGTCCCGGGAAGGTGGCAAATTCTAGTGACAAGCACTGCAGCAAGCAAGCTCCTCCTTAAGGGAGTTGATTGTCGGTGCCTGGACGTGGCTTTGCGTGCCACACATGAGATAGAACACCAAGACCTTTGACAGTTGTCCACACCCAGGAAACACCTATTTCTATTGGACCACTCTCCAGAGGCACTTCTTGCTGATGGTGGTGGCCTTTAATCCCAGAACTCGAGAGGCAGAGGCAGCGTGATTTCTGTGAGTTTGAGACCAGCCTGGTCTACACAATGAGCTCCAGGACAGCCAGGGCTACATTAAAAGACACTGACTCAAAAAAACAAGCAAACAAAAAGAAAAGAACAAAGGAAGGAAGGCAGAAAGAAAGAAAGAAAGAAAGAAAGAAAGAAAGAAAGAAAGAAAGAAAGAAAGAAAGAAGGAAAACATGAAAAGCCCATTTTTGTTGAAATTTTGCCAAGTTTTCACCCTCTGTACACGTATAGGAAGGAGCACATGTACAAAAACCAGGTAAGCCACACAACTCTGTTCACACGTCATCAAAACCAGTTGTAATAATAAGGAGTAGCCAAGATGACAGTAGTTGCCATTTGTTTAATTCTACCTCATGGCAACATTCAAATATTTGGAAACAGTTCAAATATATAAGGCTTTCTGGGTGTCACCGTGGGACTGGCTCACAGCAGACAGGAAGTACCTATGGGAAGGCATCTCTCACGGTAATGACCAAAAGTGCGTAGGGCACTGGAGTGTGCTACAAGAGTGAACACGAGTGTTCCAGACCTGCAGGAAACGTGCAGAATCTCACAAGAGTGGATGTATAGGCAGTTCACGGGCCGGGAAGGGTCAGGATGGGGGTCAGTTCATGTCTAGCTGATTCCAGATCCCAGCAATGAGCAGAACAGTGTTTGATCGACAGTGACTCCAGCTGCTTTTCCCTAGCATCTCACTTTCCAGAATGGAAGCTCCAAGTGCAGAAGCGTGAGTCTGCACTAGTCCACCATACATATGAGATGTTAAAAATATTGGTCCCTGGGTGGTGGTGGCACACACCTGTGATCCAAGCGCTCAGGAGACAGAGGCAGATGGATCTCTAGGAGTTCGAGGCCAGCCTGGTCTACAAAGTGGATTTCAGAACAGCCAAGGTTACACAGAGAAACCCTCTCTTGAAAACCCAAAATTAAAAATAATAATAATAATAATAAAAATATTGGTTAATGTGTTCTGTTCAAGACCCTACTTTTCAAAGTTTTGCAAAGCGTAGTATATTTCAAATGTGTGCAATGCCAAGGGAGAAGAATATCCATGTGCCTAGGTGTCTGTCATCTGACTTCGACATTTGTCAGCTGTAAATAAGTATGAGCCACCTCCATTACCTGTAGCCTGCTATTGCCCAGCTGGCTGCCTAACACGTTACTTTTCCCAGGATCAGTTTTCTAGGGGCCCCAGTTTCCCACCATGGAGGAAGGCTTTCCGATTTTGATACTTTGGTGAGATTTGAAGGCTGAGAACTTGCTGTAGGCCAGGGGACCCACGTCAGCACTCTGTTGACTAGCTGTGACCTTGGACAAGCAAAGCTTGTTCAGTTCAGTTCTCTTTCCCTCCAGGAAGGAGGGAGTGAAAAGTACGGAAAACCCTTGCCTTTGTGAGGGACAGGTAGGAAGCCTCAGTTAGACACTTCCTAGCTATTGGCCTTTGGGGAGCTACTTAACTCCGCTTCCCCATTTACAGGAACTCTGGCTCTCCTTTCCCCCTTTATGGAAAAGGAGAGACAAGCCATCCACCTCGAGGTTGCGTGGGGAAAACTGATGGGACAATGGGGGTAAAAGTGTGAGCAAACAACGGATGCCACTCAGCGAGGGTGAATTTGAGACCAGACCGCACTGGGATTCTAAACACTCCATTAGCGATTTGTTCCATATTTTCTACCACTTATTTCGCCTACAGTAGAAAAGTGCAGGCGTGGTCACTGCCTTGTTTATTTTTAAACAAAGGGATTCTTTGAGTTTCTCATTAGCCTAAGGCGAGCGAGCAGTGTGACAGCACAGAGTTCCAGGGCAGCTTGGAACTCAGTTTCCTTCCTCCCCCATCGCCTCCTGTCACTGTAACACCAGATCTAACCCCGAAGGAAAAACCCATCAGGCTCAGAGCAGGAAAAGTGCTCTGAGAGGGCGGTGGGATGTGCTGACCTCACAGGAAGCTGAGTTGTGAATTTCACACACTCAAGATTTCCACCTCTCACAGAGGATACCGTTTAGAAACCCATCCTTCCTCGCTGGAGCGGCTGGAGCAGCAAGGACCTGTGGGGTCTCCCCAGTGGCACCCTCATTAAGGAAATGGCAATTTCATTGTCATTGGAACTAAGGACCAGTGTTGGATGCCTCTTAGAGCACTCGCTCTGCAGAGACAAAGAGGTGGAGGATGCCAGAAGCATGCGGGCCTGGAAGGAGGAGGGTGGCATCTGGGGAGTGTGCCAATGCTGAATTGCCCCATCTGTTGCATTAATAACCAATCGGTCCAGGGGGGGCTGGCACATACGGTACCTATTAGGATCTGTCTGCACATACGTAACTGCTCATTTCATCTGCACAAATGACTTCTTACTTATGCAAATGGCAGGTCTAAATGCCCTCACTGGGACATACAGCTAGGAAGGCACTTCCTTAAGAAAGATTATGTTCAAACCCCCCAGATGCTGAAGCCTAGGAGCCGAGGTGCCGTGGATGCATTAGAGAAAGCAAGGCGAGTGGGGAAAGCAAAAATGTATTGCAAAGACGTGGCCGCTGACAGCCACGGTTCCTGTGATCTGTGGTACAGAAACAGCATTAAAAAGGGTAACAAGTCAGGCACGATGGCGCATGCCTTTAATCCTAGGCAGAAATAGGAGGATCTCCGTGAGTTCGATGCCAGTCTGCTCTACAAAGCAAGTCCAAGGCTACAAAAAAAAAAAAAAAAAAAAAAACCCTGTCTCAAAAGAAAAAAAAAAAAAAAAAAAAAAGACTGGGAGTGATGTCACATACTTCTATTTCCAGCACTCAGGAGGCAGAGGTCACTGTGAGTTCGAGGCCAGCCTGGACTACAAAGGAAATTCCTGGACACCCTGGCCTACATAGTAAGACTCTGTCTCAAAATTTAAAAAGCGGCGGGGGGGGGAGGATTTACAGAGAGAAGATGACAGATTAGAAAGCATCGATGAAAGAAGAGATATTATGGTATGGCTAAATCTCAGTAAATATGATCTCTGCTGTCTTTAAAAACCTGAAAGTCATGAGTGATTAAATTAAACATCTGATCAGTTATGAGATTGCTTATGCTCCTGGATCTGCTCTTTTGGGAACTGCTGTTCAAATACTTGTTGACCCATTTCCTCTTCCTGTGAGTAACACTACTGAAAGTGTTGTGCTGTTCTACACATTAACTGTTCTCACTGAGTTCCATTTTTATGTCAACCTCGACATCTTTCATTTTTTTTCTCAGTATGTAAATTCAAATCTTCTAATTAAGAAAATATAATAAAATAAAAAGGAAGCAGGGCCAGAAAGATGGCCTGTTGGATAAAGGTGCTTGCTGCCATGCCTGAGTTCAACCCCCAAGACCCATGGGGTAGATAAAAATAACCCGTGTCCTCTGGCGTCCACACTCGCACTGCGGGGTTCATGTACGCCACCTGCTCTCTTGGGGCATGCCCGTGCACACTCATAAGCATAGTCACACAAATAAATAAATAGAGGAATAAATAAATGTGATTTTTAAAATAGGAGGAGGCAGAAGAAAATGCCATAACGATACCCATTACTTTGTACACTGGAACTGGGTTGGAAAGCTCAGATCTGCCCATCATCACCACCAGTGTTCCCAGGTGTAATCCCACCTGTAGGTGTCTTGTTTAGCAGGTAATTTGGGGGCCTGCAAGGGAGTCTAGTGCACACATGGGGACTGAAAAACGTGTAGGTCTTTTTTTTTTTTTAAGCTGCAACTCCATTTCACTTGGTTACAGGAGCAGAGACCAGGGTCCTCTGCTCAGCCCCTTGACTTCTGCCCTTAAGGACTGTGAGCGGTTGAGACAATGGCATGCAAAAGTTCCTTTAAGGTTTTGTGCTTGTTTAGTTTTGTTTTCTCTTTATTTAGCTATATATTATCTCACAAAAACTTTGCAGTAATATGAGCACCCTTGTCTCCTGCTGCAAGGACAGAAGACAAACCTAACAGCAGAACAAAGAGGATGTGTGCAGGACCAAACCCCGCTAGCATTTCTGTAGATAGCAGCTGTTCAGCAAGCTCTGTTCTCCGTCGGTAGGGAACCTCTGCAGTGCACGCACATCCGGGAAAGCAGTCCACAGAGACTAATACTCTAGCTGGAGCCCCCGGGGCAGAAGGTCGTCGGAAGCAAATGTTGTCAAATCCACCCTCCCCACCATGGCCGCCACCCACCCTCACACAATGTCAGGTGAATTCTGGGAAATGCTAAGATCAGGTTGATGACCCCCGCTTGGCTTAGGTGACCCATGTGCTTTAGGCAGGACAAACAACTTCTCTCAGAGGTTAGGCTAACGGCTGCCTTCCCCTTGTCCACCAGGGCAGCACTGACACGGAAGGACCCAGGAAGAGAAAAACTCCGTGATTTCTTTTCCTCTTTGAGAGCCGTTATTTTCCCTCTTTCAGGAGGCTTGCAGTATTTTGCTTCCATCTGAGCCGGAAAACCTGTCCGTTTCCTTTTGCGGATCTTTTGATCTGCTCTGGATGAGTGCTCTCGGGCTACCCACTCCTCCCTGCAGCCCCAGCTCCTTTCTGCTCAGCCCTGTTTCTTTAGCCTCTTCCTGGGCCCTCCTGCTTGCATCCACCTCCTGTTTAAACTCTTTGATGAAGCCATTGTCAAAGTTTCTTATCGTGGCGTTTCTTATCGTGGGTTCATCTGTGTCCTGCTGCACACAAAGCACAGGCTCTGTGATCCGATCCACGTCGCCCTCGAGGCCCGACAGGCCTGCTTTCATGCCGTTTAGCTCTCCTTCAGAGCCTTTGTGTGTTTTTTCAAAAGCCTGGCTGTCCTCTAGCCATACCTCTTTAGAGAGTAACCTCCCCGAGGCATCCCAGTCTTGAGGCCGGCGGAGTCTTCTTCATCCACTGTCCCTCGTCCGTTGTCCATTGCTCTCTGCCCCTTGTCACTCAGAACTGCATAGATTCTCCCCCAAAGCTGCTCCTCCTCTACACCATAGGGTGCCGCATCTGACCTCACAATCGGGATGGCCTGCTCACACAGCTCCAGCAGCCCCACTCCAGGGAAGAGACTGTTCCACCAATGCTGTGTGCCCGTGCCCACAGCTGCCCCGCCTGCCCGCCTCCATCTCCAGTCCCTCAGTAAGGTGTTTGGTTTGGTTTGGTTTGGTTTTTTACCATTTGTTGGTGTTTTTCCACCTTTTCCATTCACCATTGTCCTTTTACACTATTCGGGCATCTTGGCTATGTTCCTGGGTGTGTGGGGAGGGGCTGTCAGACTCTGTCTTCCTGGCCTGCCTCACACTTTCTGGGTCTAAATTTCCTGTGCCGTTACTACCCTAGTGGCTTGCTTTTGTTTTTGGGAGGAGGTGAACCTGGGGCTTCTATATATATACTCTGTGAGCTCTCTACCAATGAGGCACACCCACAGCCTTACTGGAGCTTATGGATGATTGATCTGAAATGCTTTGAATTAGGAGGGGTGCGTCATCCTACTGGGCTGGCTCCCAGGATTATTGTCATAGTCCGACTACCTCGTAACTCCATATGAATGTCCGTCCTGTTCTCCAAATGCACTGAGGCATTCTGGGGTTCCATAGGTGCTAATTTGGGTGTAGACTGTTTAAGGGACATGGTGGCCCATCAATATGGGGTAACCTTCCATTTACCTCAGCAGCCAGGCTAAGCTCAAAAAAGTTTGCAGTTTTTAGGCTATTTTGTGCTTCTTTAGCCAAATCTATCCCCATACATTGATTCTTTGGGTACTAACGCATTTGTATTTGTGGGCTTGCTTGTATCTTCAAGTATTTCACCGTATGGATGTGGCGGTACAGTTGAGTTTTGTGTATTTTGTCCCTTTGGTCTTGGTGAATGACACTTTGTCCTGGCTGCTTCTAACTCATACATGGTGCTGCCGTCAGCCTCTGTACCCCTGATTTGGAATAGGGGGAAAATGGAAACAAAGGGTTAGGGATTTATCTTAGTGACTGAATGATTGCCAGGCATATGCAAGGCCCTGGGTTTGTTACACACACACACATACACACATACACACATACACACAGACTCACACTCACACCTTAAAAAACGCAAAAGAATAGTAACAAAACTAGACACAGAGCTCAGATGTACTAGATTGCTCCCTGTTGTTGCTCAGGCCAGAGCTGCTGTGACAGAATATGGGATTCTGGGTAATTTATGAAGAAGCAAAGTTCTAGAGATTGGGAAGACTGAGTGCTGGTGTTTAGGGGGCCTTCTTCCTGTCATCTTATAGAAGGAGGAAGAACAGGAGAGCACAGGAGAAAAAGAAATCAAATTTCTCCTTATGCCCTTTCAATGTTCACATTCCTCCTTCCCTGAGGCAGAGGCTATCAGGAAGTAAATATCTCCCTGCAGACCCCTCTTCTGGTCACTGCTGTCCTGTGGATTAAGTTTCTAAGATGCACTTTTGGAGGATGTTTCAACCAGCTTTCCACCAGTGTGATAAAGCACCTGAGGAAACAAACTTATTAGCAGGAGAGATGCATATGGACTCATAGCTTCACAGGCCTCAGCTCATGACCTCAGGTCCCACTGGCCTTGGCCTGTGGTGCAACAGAAGCAGACACTGGGTGATAAAGAAGGCCACCCACCTAGAAGGGGCAGAAAGCAAGGAGAGAAGAAATATCTTGGGATCCTGATAGTCCGTTCAAGGACTAGGTCTAATGTCCCTCCACATGCCCATCTCCTAACATCTCACAGGTTAGCAATTCAGCCTCCAACACCGCGGGGCATGTTCCAGATCCAAGACACAACAGAGAGCACACAGGAAATAGCCACAATGGAGTGAACACCATCACCTCAAAGGTCTTGAAATGAGAGACCATCTGGGCGGACCCTAACTGCACGTGCTTACATTCTCAGAAACACGAAGTTCTCAAGCAAAGCCAGAAAAGTGGTGTCAAGATAACACAGACTCTGAAGCTGTGGCCCAGAAGGTTGGAGGGAGGTATCCACAAACCAAGAAATGCCAGCAGCCAGTACCAGCGGACACAGGTGAGGAACAAAGACACCAGAGGCTGGAGCCTGGTTGGTGTTTGGTTTCACCCAACAGACACTGACTTCGGGTTCCTACCTCCTAGAATCAAGAGAGAGGGTTTTTGTTGTTTTAAGTTTCATGCGTTGATATTGATTGGAAACTTAGTCCAATTATGTTATGTAGCGGTAGCCTTGGAAACGTGACTGCAATTAGAGAAGGTAATCAGGGGAAACTCTCAGGGCCGAATCCTGATTGGCTTATTTAAAAGGGGCGGGGTCAGAGGCTGGAATAGGTACAAACAGTCCCTGGTTCACGCCACTCAGAAATGGCCAGCAACAAGGCCGTTTAGACAACAAACAGTTATCTAGGGTCTGTGGTGGCACAAACACGAGGTATAAAATGAATTTGAAAAAAATAAAATAGTACCGGGTCTCAGGGCACATGAAAGCTAGAGAAGATGAGACTTTGTGAACCAGGGAGCCACTGGTGACTTTTTTAAAAACATTTATTTAATTGTATGTGTGTTTCTGCCTGAGTGTACATGTGCACTGTCAGGAGAACCCCGCTGCTAAGGTCACAGTCCACCATTACAGGAAAGGCCTGAGTCTGGTGCAAAATGGAGGACGGCCTTTGTTGGCAAGGCCTCTGCCTCAGGGAGCCCATATCCCCACACCCCCTACCTGAGGAATGGCATGTTGCCCTTAGGGAAATTACAGGTCCAACTCCTATTCAGCAAGTACCTGGGATTCCTGGAATGTCTCCCCATGAAAATGAGGCATCTCAGTACCTTCAGCCAATGACCTTTGTCCACCTGGATAACCCCTACCCCCTTCCCAAAGTTCTGTATAGCCCTCGTTCACCCCAAATAAAATTTATCTGCCTCCCCAAAGCTGGAAGGTCATTTCCTGGAAGGTCATTTCCATTTGTGCTCATGGGCCACGGAATCCCCAGTTCATCTCTTCTGCTCCCTTGACCCTGAGAACCAGTAGCCAACAACCCCTGTAATAAGGGAGAGGCACAGCACACCACGTGCATGAAGTCCTGTAGAAGTCAGGTATCAGACCCCTCAAACTGGAGCTATGGGTGGTTATGAGCTACCATGTGGGTGCTAGGAACTGAACCAGGTCCTCCTTGAGCGCTCTTAACCAGTGAGCCATCCCTAATCCAACCCACTGGTGATGGTTTTTAATTTTTTTTAAAAATTATATCTACTTAGAAGCGTTCAGAATGTCAACAAAACAGCCACAATTTTGAACAAAGAATGCATATGAGGAGATTTTGCCTCTTGGCTTCTTAGGATCTCCTTTGCTCATGTTTAGTTGATTTTAATCTACAAGGCATACAGTTGCCGCCCACTGGCTGCTGTCTGCCCAGCTCACACTGGCCCCAGCGCCCATCTCTATAGAGCGTAGTGTGCTACAATGGCCGTGGGGAGAGTGGGAGCTAGATACAGCCTCCTCACTCTCTCCACTCCTAGAACCCCCACTGGTGATTTTTAAGCAGGGAATTAACATTCTTGTTTGAATTTGGAGTGTAAATTAAAAGAAAAAACAAGAGGTATGTAAGCCTATATCAAAGAGTAAATGCACAGACAAGAATGGGAAGGAGGGAGGAGAAAATAAAACTCTGAGTCTAACCAGCGTCCAAAGCAATTTGTTGTAAACTTGGACTTCAGTCCTCTGTCTGGGATGCTACAAACATCCACATGCTATAAAACACCACAGTGTGGCTTAAAAGCAAAAGAAACAGCTGATGTGTGGTGCACACCTTTAATCCCAGCGTTTTTCTTCTTCTGGAAAAGAAGAGGGCAAGGAGTAAGAGAGGAAGAGGAGGAGGACAAGGTAGAGTAGGAGAAGGAAGAGGAAAATGAGGAAGAGGATGAGGATGAGGAGAAGAAATATTTCTTACAGTCTGGAGGGCCAGGAAGCCCAGGTCAGGCTTAACAGATCTGGTGTGGAGTGGAGGCTGGTGGCTGGTTTTGCCTCTGTCCCTTCGTGCTGGGTCCCTCTGTGGCAAGTGATGAAGCCTGACTGGGCTCATTCCTAGAGGTTCTGCCCTTACAATCAAATCATCTCCCAAATGTCAGTGTATGAGTTTTAGGGGGACACATACATCCAGAGCACAGCAGTTCCCAGGAGGGCATTTTTGAAGAGATGAACAAATAAAAACATTCTCAGACATAGAGGACTAGCCTATACACAATTTAAAAATAAGCTGTGCGTGTGAAAATAAAATTAATGGACTTTCTGGTGCCCCATATTGATCCTAAAATTTAATGGGCGTGCACCTCACCACAGGCGCTGGCTACAAATCAAAACGGAGAAACCAGGAATCTGCATTCCTAACAAGCTCCCAGCTAAAGCTAAAAGTTCAAGGCTCACACTTTAGTGAGGATTAAGCCAAATCTTACCACAATTGCTATAGTGACTGTATGGCGTCGTTTTTACCAACAGCCAGAACAAACCCATCAGCACAGGATAGCATACTTACTGGGTGCCATATCTCTCTACTTTATTTCCCCTTCCACCTTCTGAGATAAAGGTAGAACCTCCCATATGAAAACGTTCTTCAAAAGAAGAACACAGCCGAATAAGCTCTGAATCAAAGTCCTGGCTTACTGCCAGAGTCCTTGGGCGAGTCGTACTTACTTCCGGGATGTCCTGACGCCATTGGTAAATGTGGGGAATGCAACCCTAGTTTAAACTATTAAAGCCAAAGTGGGACAATAGGCCTAACTTGTATGCACTCTTGTCACACACAGCCAGGTAACGGAACTGTAGGGCGACCTATGTGCAGGTGTGATCCTAACTTCCCCACCCACAGATCAGACCTAGTGTCCTTGGGCAGTATGGATGAGAGGTAACCCAGCCTGGGAAGGCCAGTGAATGCTGTGTCACATGGGACCCCAGGGAGGAGTGTTCAGCTCGCTTCATCTTCTCAAAGCCCAAAGCCACAGGATGAGCCTCTGCTTGGGTGAGCAGGGCACCCGGCAAGACAGCCAGAGCAGATCCCAAAGGCTCCCAAACAGGTTCCCAAATCGAGATTCTGTGAGCCGACTGACCATTCGGTAATTTAGGGTGGCTTGAAAAATCAAGTATTTCCCGTGGCTGAGAAGCCTAGCTACCTGTTTTCATCCCACTCTGTAGTGGAAGTTTTGATTCCTTTCAAAAAACTCAGTTATGTTATGTAAACATGTTTTTGTTTTAATCCCGGGTGTGGGGTATGGGGCTGCTTCAGACTGTCCACACCAGCAGATTATTCGCCTCTCTCAGATTCTGAGACGGACGTGATCTTTGCTAGCTGCAGATGGCTTAATTCTGAGGACTCTGGAGAGGGAGTAAACGCCAGAGCCCAGAGAGACTGGGGAGGGGCTCAAAGGAAGAAGGCTGCTGCTGCTTCTGCCTCGCTGCTCCTGGATGCAGGCTGAGGAGAAGCTGGAGACATCCTGACTGTGAAGATTTGCCCCAAGGAACCGGATGGCCCTCACCAGCAGAGAGTATCAAAAGAGAACTATACCCCCTTGTCCCACTCAGGCCTTCTTCCTCTCCCACCTGGTGTTGAAAGGGATTGGGGTAGAGTAGGGAGGTAGAGGCATAAAGAATCAAAATAAAATAGATTTTAAAAGGTGCCAATACCACTCTCCATTTACCAACTGTGTGGACAAAACGGTAGAGGGAGGAAAATGGCCTAGTCTTTTCAAGGACTAACTTGTGCATGCTGTCAGACTGGTGTGTCATAGAATTCAGTCTGAGCTCTAGCTGGGCAGCCATGGGCGGGTTGTTGCATTTCTCTAAGTCTTGCTTCTTTGTCTGGAGATAGAGATAATGACAGCTGGCTCCCAGGAGCGTTGAGAAATGAGGTTGAACTCATGAGGCAATGTCAGGTACCAGAGATGTCCCCAGAGAAGGTCATTAGAGTTAAAAACTCCATGTTACCAAACTGGCTTTCAGTTCTATGAGAACAACAGAACTGCCATTATTGCCAGCTCACTGTCTTAAACATGGTTGTTATTCAACAAAGCCTTTGAAGCCGGATTGATGTGCCCGTAATTTAAAATAAAATGTTCTAGGTTAAGGAAGGGTGTGTGTGTGTGTGTGTGTGTGTGTGTGTGTGTGTGTATGTGTGTGTGTGTGTGTGTGTGCGCGTGTGGTATTTCCTTTCCTCTGTCTCTTGATCAGCATGATGATATTCCTTAACTACCTGGAGAGCTTAGTGGAAAAGGATTCTAGGCCTCATGAGAAAAATGCTGAGGTCATTTTGAGCCCATTTTTCCGCTGTGATGAAATACCATAGGCTAGGTATTTTTCCTCTATAAAAAGAAGGTGTTAATCTGGAGACAGTTTTGGAGTCTGGAAGCCCACATGTTGCTCCACCACTTCTGGGGAGAGTGCCCTGGCCGCATCACCTCCTGACAGAGATTGCAAGCAGGACAGTGAGAGACGATAGACAGAGACCGGCAGCAGCTACACTCTAGAACAAATAAACAAGACATTGCAACAGCCCCCTGGGAGCTAACTCATGTCACAATTCTCCTAAAAGCCCATCCTAACCTCTTACATGGGCAGGGCCCTCCTTCTGCGGCCAGCACGCTTCTCACCAGGCCCCTCCCATTCAAAGTCCCAACACCTTCACACTGGGGACCAAACTTCTAGTACACAAGCGCTCGGGAGACACTTTCAAACCACCTCTTAGAGGGGCCTATATGATGAAATCCATCAGAGTTTGAGATTCATAAATAAAGCCTGAATTACTTATGAATTAAAGACAAACTGAGGATGAAATGTTAAAGTACATTGTGGTGATAATAAAATGTTATTATTAAGAAAGCCTGTTGTGACTCTCTTTCTTACATAAGAATATAAGAGATACAATAAATCTTCTTTAGAAAGAACTGCTTCATTTTCAGTAATGATATGAGATAAGAAAGAAGCAAAGTGGAGGAAAATTTAATCTTCAAAATAAGTGAGAAAAAAAACACAAGCCGCAAATATGAAACAATTAAAATGGAACGGAATGATTGAAACGTCAAACAAAATAAGATTTAAAAAAGATAAGAAAATATCATAAAGTCAAAATTGCTGTTTGAAACTTCTAAAAGAGTCAATGAACTTCTAGAAATATTAGGAAACTTAAAATAAGACAGAAACTTCAAATTTAAGAAATGACTGAAAATGGGAGCATGGAGATAAATACAGGATTCTACAATGATTTTTTTAAGGGAATAATGAACCAGGAATAATGAACAAATACTATAGGAGAAAACATAAATTATTAAAATTGCCTGAAGAAGAAAAATCAGAAATCTTTGATGATGAAAAAGTTGTTACAGAAATTAATAAAATAATGATTTTTTTTTCATAAATAAAACACCAAAGTCTACTCAATATTGAAGCAAGTGATCATTTGAATCATCACATGTATGAGTCAGGGTCTCCATGGCAGCAAAGTCAACAGAATGAACCCGTGTTCAGAGGGACTTACTCATGCAAATTATGCAGGGCTGTGTAGCTGTGGCCATCTCCTCACTGGGGAGGCCGAGAACTTGGTTTATTGGAGGAATTCTTGGCTTTTAACCTAGTTGTGAGAGGAATGGCAGATGCTAAGAGACAATTAGACAGGTAACTCATGCAAGAGCTACCAACTCCACGGAGACCCGCAGTCAAGAAGGCTACCATGTCTCTCTCCCGGAAGCCCACCCTTGTCCTTTGCTTCCTATATGGCTCCCTCTGAAACTCATTTCTTCATTGAGTCTTGAATCTCAGCCTGGCCTCTGAAGAGTGAAATGAACTCCTCAGGGTGGTACGGAGCTGTGTCCCTATTGCTCACAACGTTCTGAGAAATGTGAGAAAGCCCACATTTTGGCTGGTATTTAAAAGAGAGATGGGGAAAAAAAGAAGGAAGGAAATTGGGGGGAATTACTCTTCTTGAATTCAGAACTTCGACAAGTCAGCTGGTTTGTCTGTGAGGACCTGCTGACCGCTGTCTTGGAAGGTGGTCTAGGGAGGATAAGCACATCAGCTCAGTGAGGGGACAGTTATTCCTCCCATCTACTTGGCATATCTTCAGCTAACTCAGGTTTCCTGAGAAGTCTCCTACCCAGGTGACTGACAGGTTCAATTTAAGGGAAAGGACAGTTTTCTAATCTTTGGAGCAGATCAAATGTCATGGACCAGAGGTGGAACTCAGAAACCATTCCCTTGCCCCTGAAGAGATTCTGTCTTTCCTTGGTAGGCTGCAGCAAAGCCAAAATAGCTCCACTTTTGAGGATAGTGTTTTATATCCTAAGGAGGCAAAACTGTGATGCTTCTCTTTCAAGTGTTACTAGGGAAATGGAAGGTAGAGCAGGGTCAAAACAGACAGTGAAAAATGTCTGGTTAGCTGCTAAGCATCTGGATAATCAACGGATGGCTGTTCTTACACTGAAAAGATGGAGATTTTGTTAATGGCTCAATCCCTGGGGCTAAGTGCCTTCGAGTCCTGATCTGGCACTGACTGGAAGATTCATAGAGACCCACTGATGTCCAGTCCACATTGGAAGGCTAAAGAAGCTGGGTTTGTGTGTCGCTGAAGGATGGAAGCAGAAATAAAGTGATGCACAGACCAGCAACAGTTGAAGGGGAGCAGGCAAAAGATAATTTTCCCCTCAGGTTTTCTTCTGTCTGGGACACCACCAGAAGGTGCTGTTCCTGTGTGGAAAGGCCTTCCACCCGGAAGTATTCCCTCCAGGAAATGCCTTTATAGCCGTGCCAAGGGTCATGTCTCTTCGTGGATTCCATATCCAGTAAAGGTGACATTCAGGATGATCATCAGGCTCCTCAACTCACCTTTAGAAATTCTTATAAATTTTATGTCTAAACCAGAAAACGGAAACATCAAAGAACAAGACATGGCCATGGACCAGCTTTTTGAAGCATGAATCTAAAAGATTCCTAAATCAAATACTAGAAAAGCCGGGTTCAATTATAGGTCAAATGATAACATATTGCAATCGAAGTGGTTTTATTTTAAGAAAGCAAGATTAACTAAACAGTAGAAAATGTGTCAAACCAAACTATAATAATATCAGAATAAAAGAGCAAACAAATCATTTGATTATTATATTAGATACAAGAAAGGGATTTGTTAGAACTAAGCAATACTTCATTATTAAAATCAAAACAAAGGTTTAATAGCAGAAATAAACCTGGTATTGTATAAATCAAACAAAAAATGGCAATAAACAATCTCTTGAAACTATACTAAATGGTGAAATGATAAATGTATTTTTATCTGACACAGATGGAAAGCTCTTGTCTCTACTTATACACAACTTTTTTCTAGAGGTCTTAGCTGATGCAGAGGCAAGAAAAAGAGATAAAAGATGTAAGGAATGAAAAAAGAAGAAAATTTAACCATACACAGAAGATATAAATATTCACTGGAAAAAAATTTAAGATCAGTAATTAGTAATGAAAAAAATTTAGCAAAAGTTACTAAGATATCAAAATATAACACCAATTGTATTACATACATCAACAGAAATTGGGAAAGTTAAACAAAAAAACAATACCTACAAAAATATAAAATTTACAAACTGCTATGTAAGGCGCGTATATGAAATAAGTGGTAGACCATCATACTTGAAAGCTATTTGTAAAAAAATCAAATAGGTGGAGCAATATACCATGTTCATGGACGGGAAGAAATTGTGTCGTACAGATATCAATTAGCCTCTACGCCCAACATTTTTCTCATCAAAACCCCAACATGCTTTTTCATGCACAAGTTGATTCTAAAATGTGAAAAGGAGGTGAGAGCATATATAGTCAACAGATTTCTGAAGATGAGAATACTTACCCACAGGAGCTCAAAATCTGTTTAATGTTAGAAGTGGTGACCCAAACAGACAGGTAGGAAAGGAGATTAAAAAGTAGGGACCTCATGTGTGTTCAACTTGAGATTCCTCTGTTGAGTAATTGGATGATGAGTTCAGAAATAAGTTGTGATCCACGTGAGAAAGTGAAATCAGGTGTCTTTCTCATCTGAAAACTGATTTGAGGCAGGGCCTTGCACCAACCTCTCCTTTCTCCCTTCTAGCCTGCTCATCCCTGAGTTCAGTTCCCAAAACACACATAAAGGTGGAAAGAAAAAAACCAACTCCACAAAGTTGTCCTCTGACCTCTGTGCTTGTGCCCAAATGTGCGTCCTCCTGCATCCTGTCTGCCATTTCCAGGATGTGTAGGCCCTTTTCCAGGTAGATCCCCTCCCCCTCCTCTGCAGACCTCTCTACACACCTCTGCCATCCTCAGGACCCTGCACTGACCACATGTCTCGGTCAGGACATCTCATTCTCCCCCTACAGTGTGCTTAGCATTCTGACTGCCTGGCCTGGGACCCTACACCAACTGCTCCAAATAATCAAAACCAGGACAGAACTAATAAAGTGAGGGGAAAAAATCAAAGAATCAACAAAATGAAGATAAACAAGACTGATAAACATTCAGCTGAGTTAACTAAACAAAAGAGAGAGGAAACCAAATAAATAAAATTAGAGGTGAACATAAGGAATTCACAGCCAACATCAAAGAAATCATAAGGGTTATACTTTTAAACCTATAGCCTGAGAGAAATGGATGATTTTTAGTTACATCTGACCACCAGAGTTAAACCAAGATGAAAGCAATTGTGTAAAGATAACTATAAAAAGCAAGTTCCAGGTGTGATGCCCAAGCCCATGCTCTTGACTGACAGAGCATCATTATTAAAACCAACTGATCAGACCTCAAATCAGTCCCCAAAATCCATGTAAAGGTGGAAAGAGAGAGCCAACTCCACACAGTTGTCCTTCGACTTCTATGCTTGGACCCAAGCATACATCATATACTCACAGACAATTATGATATACAAAGTAAAAACATTTTAAACAAAAAAGAAATTGCTCATCTTTCTGAGCCACTTCTTTATCTCCCTGCGTCTCTTTCTTCTTCATCACCTCTGCCTCACAGCTGGTTTTGTGAGTAAATCGGAAAACATGAATATGTTAACTTGTGTAACAGTCCCCCAGAAAATTAAAATTAAGTTGGGCATGTTAAGTTGGGTGTGGCACCAGACTTAACTCGGGAGACAGAGGCAGGTGGATCTCTGAGTTCAAGGCCAGCCTGGTCTATAGAGTAAGTTCCAGGACAGCCAGGACTACACAGGGAAATGCTACCTTTAAAGACCAAATCATCATCATCATCTTCTTCTTCTTCTTCTTCATTATCATCTGATCAAAGTGCCACTTCTGAGAATGTACCCCAAACTCTGGAAGCATGGTCTTGAAGAGATGCTTGTACACTGATGTTGACAGCAGCATTATTTACAGTAGTCAAGGTACAGGAAACCCCTGTGTACACGGATGACTGGATGATGCTACGGATTACTACAGGATGATATCCAGCCAAAAAGTGAGAGGAAGTTGGGACACAGACACGTGCTGTGACGTGGATAGACCTTGAGAACATGGTGGTAAGTTAAATATGAGGTTAAAGAAAGACACTACCAGATGGTTCTACATGAGGTTCCTGTGACTCGAATTCACAGAGATGGACAGTAGAATGGTCGTCCTCAAAAGCTGCAGGAAGCTAGATAATGGGCAACCTCATTCAGTGAGTACAGTTTTCAAGGTGGGGTGTATGCTGTGATCGGGTGTACAGTGTGACAGTCATTAACAGCACTGTGTGTACACTTACAATGATTAGTAAATGTGTGTGCGTGTGTGTGTGTGTGTGTGTGTGTGTGTGCACGCGAGTGCGTGTGTGTGCTTAGCACACAATGAGGCTGGACTACGATTTATAATTCTCCTCTTGTCATTACCATCTGCTCCTTTTCCAGAGTCCACACGGTCATCAAGAGCACACTGTTTTTGCAGAAGTGTCTAACAGATGACCTTGCTCCCTCTGGAGGTCACGCTGTAAGCAGGGAATGTAAGACTAAGGTGTTTCTTCCAAAGGCCTCTGATGGACCATGCCATCCCCCTGGTCCAGCTTTAGGACCTGCTCCACTCCAGATCTTAAGCCGGGGCTGGTATCTCTGTCCATGGCTAACAAGACAGAGTGAGTTAAAAACTCACTGAAGGGAAGTGGAGCTGATGATTCCTTCTGCGTGGCACACTGCATACCTTTGTCTGGTCTTGGCTTAGCTGCCCAACTCATAGCCTCTCAGGCTCATTTGACTCACCAATTCCTCATGCTTGGAGAAGGATGGGGAGACGATTCCCCCTAACAACCTTCTCATTATACAGGATTTGTCGACGTTGAATGGTTTTTAAAAGTGGCTCATTAGATGAACATTGACCCAGTAACACAGACTGGGCGTTCTGGTCTCGTAGGCTATAGCCAGAAGCTTGTGGAATGGCAGATGATTTCAGCGTTCGGTGATATGCATGTGTGAGCTATCTTAATGATGGGACTCAAGTTTAAGCACAATTTACCCATAAACATAATATGTTTTATACATCCCTTACACACATAGCATGGCAGTGACCTTCCCGCCTTAGCTGAAGGGCAGTTTCAATTAAATTATTGACAACTCAACAGTGCGCATCTGACTCGGGTTAGTGGCGAATCCTTCAGCTTGCCAACGGGAACCGTAGATTTCGGATCCAGGCTGTTGTTTCGCTTGTGATGGCCCATCTTACTACGTCTATCATTGTAGCTAGTCCTGTTAGCATGGCTTCCCTTGATAACCATGTGACGGCAGCAATGGTGGGATACAGCTTTCCGTGGACCAGACCTCCAGGCCTGCCCTTCCTTGGTAGAGGACGCCACCTTATAACACAAAACAGGAAGGAACACAGCAGCTCAGCAGGACCACATGGTGTGCGGATACCAGCAACAGACTTCTGATGTGGGGACAGCACTGAGCCCTTCCCGAGGGACGGGTGGCCTCTTTGGGGGGCGTCAGCTTTCTCCTTAGGCTGGGTCAAGTCTCTACCTCTCCTCCTGCTCTGCCACCGCTCTGTTCTTGTGGGTAGGGAGCTGTCGGATGGTCCCAACCACAAGGTGAACTGGCTTGCCACAGGAGGCACTCTTTGACACTTGAAGAGACCTTTGTCACTGTCCCCAGGTGTGGAGCACATCCATTTATCAAAGCTCGTGAGGCCTCCTTAGAGTTGGAGGTCCAGACTAATGTCAAATGTCCTAGGCATTTTTCTCCAACAGAAGACTTACCACCATGTTGGTCATGGCAGAGGGGCATCAGCAATCCTCCTGTGGCATCTTTCCTTTCTGTATCTCAGGTGGCTGGGGAAAGCTAGGGGTGATGTCAGTGCACCTGTGTTTTGACTGTTCTGTCATGTGAGGTCAGGTGTGGAATTTTTCTACTTATGGCATCATGTCAGTGCTCAAAATGTTTTTGGTTTTGTGTTTTAGGCTTAGAGATATTCAACCAGAATGTACTTTAATGCCTAGCCACCCTCTCCCAAAACAGCTCATTGCCTCCATATGATATCATATGAAAACGATATTATATGTAAATGGTCCAGTCAGGATCAGAGATCATGGGTCCTGTCCTCCCTTCTCCCTCCTTGCTTCCATCTACAGGAAGAACATCAACAGGATTGCTTTATCTTCACTAGAGATCGAGAGAAGCTATTTGCCTCTCACCATGTATCTTAGTTACTGTTCTACTGATATGAAGAGACACCATGATGAAGGCAACTCTTTAACAAGCAAACAAGCAGGGCACTGGAACAGTAGATGAAAATCCTGATCCACAAAGCCCACCCCCAAGTGACACACCTCCTCCAGCAAGGCCACACCTCCTAATCCTTCCCAAACAGTTCTACCAATTTATGCAGTCTATGTCCTTCTTTCTCCATTATCTAGTACCAAGGGTTTCAGGAGATAATGTCCACGTGATACACTTCAGTTAACTAAGAGCAACGGCAATAGTAAAAGAGGAAATAGAACGACTGTAAGACTCAGGCCATGGGGAGGGTACAGTAAAGTGCTGTCTTCTGGGTGTGGCTTGCAATGATGAACACATAGTGGGTGTGACCATGTAACCAAGACCCCCACAAGACATGAAAACAGTAGAGGGACCATCAGGGCAAGAGAAGGGGATCACCAGGACTGAGAGATGGTGATGGGAATGAACATGACCACAGCACAGTATATACACCTAAGAAACTGTTAAAAACAAGAGCCTGAATACAACAACAAACTGAGTGCTAGGCGATGCACTCTAACCAGTCTTACTTGGCACCAGAGTGGGGAAGAGCCCTTTGACTCTCCTCCCTGTGTTCAGGGTTGAAAGAAGTGGTTGAACACATCCATATTAGTCAAAATGATCTAGATTAATTCGGTGCACTCCCTATCAAAATTCTAGTTCTATCTTTTGTTTTTTGTTTTTTTTTTTGAGACAGGGTCTCTCTGTGTAGCCATGAAACTCACTCTATAGACCAGGGGTTTTTTTGTTGTTGTTGTTTTGCTTTGTTTTGTTTTTCAAGACAGAGTTTCTCTGTATAACCTTGGCTGTCCTTGACTCTCTTTGTAGATCAGGCTGGCCTCAGACTTACAGAGATCCACCTGCCTCAGTGCCAGTGCTGGGATCAAAGGTATGTGCCACCACATCCAGCACTTTTTTTTAATTAAAAAAAAAATCTGAGTTTATTTGGGATCTCAAAGTCCTGAATAGTCAAAGTAATCCTAAGAAAGAATAACCCAGCTCCAGAAAGACACACGTGATATGTCCTCACATATAAGTGGATATTAGCCATATAGTACAGGATAACCATACCACAATCCAAAGACCCAAAGAAGCTAAGTAACAAGGAGGGCCCAAGAGAGGAAGCTTGAATCTCACTCAGAAAGGAAAATAAAATAGACATCTGAAGTAAATGAAGAGAGGGGGCTAGGTGGGACAGGGGCTGGGGAGGGGTATAAGGGTGAGGACCAGGTGTGGGAAAGCGGGGGTGGGGAGGAGCTTGGGGAGGGAGGTGGTAGGGCTGGAGGAGAGATGGGAAGCCTGTGGGTGGGGATCTCTGGGACAAGCTGGAGACCTGAGATGGAGTCGCTCCTGTAAGGATATGGGGTGACTCCAGCTGAGACTCAGAGTAGCGAGGGATATGGAGACGGAAGTGGTCACCCTCTATAGCCAGGCAGGATTTCCAATGGAGGGAGGGGAACACCAGCCTACCCACAAGACTTTCGACCCAAAATTTACCCTGCCTACAAGATGGGCAGGGATAGAGATACGGCAGAATTTGAGGAAATGGCCAACCAATGACCGGCCCAACTTGAGACCCACCCCATGGGAGAGAGCCAACCCCTGTCACTATTAATGATACTCTGCTATGCACGCAGACATGAGCCAAGCTAACTGTCCTCTGGGAAGCTCCACCCGGCAGCGGATCGAAACAGAATGCTGAGACCCACAGTCAAACATTAGACGGAGAACTGGGAACCTTGTGGAAGAGTTTGGGGGGGAAAGGATAGGGGAACCCGAAGGGGACAAGAACTCTGCACAAAGACCAACAGGGACAAATATCCTAAGCCCATGGGGACTCACAGAGACTGAAGTACCAACCAAAGAGCATGCATAAACTGAACGTAGGCCCCTACACTTATGGAGCTAATGGACAGCCCAGTCTCCATATGGGTCCCCTAGCAACTGGAGCAGGGGCTGTCACTGACAGGGACGCAGTTGCCTGCTATTGGATTCTTCTCCCACAGCTGGGCAGCCTTGTCTGGCCTCAGTGGAAGAGGACTTGCTTAGTCTTGATGGAACATGAAGCATTGGAGCAGGATGGCACGGTGGGGGAGGGGGCTCCCTTCTCTGAGAGAAAGGGGATGGGGGAGGAGGAGAGGAAGGAGGGAGCTTGATCAGTATGCAAAGTGAATAAAGAAATAAATGAAATAATTTTTTTAAAAGGAAACAAAAAAAAAATCTAAGTTTGTATGGGATCTCAAAGACCTGAATAGTCAAAGTCTAAGAAAGACTTTGGTCTCTATGAGCACCATAGGGCCACAGCTTTTGTAGAGATGATACTTGGGGTTCAGAGGCAAATGGTAGGAGCCAGTACAGCAGCCAGCCACATGAGCCAGCGTGGGTATTTTATAAAGTTCAAGCACACTCAAGGCTCATCACTTAAAAACATCATCAGCCGAGAAGCACGGGAGTGCTGGCCCTGGTCAAGGGGACACGGGTGAGGAAGCCCCACGGACAAGAGTGCAGGAGAGCTGGCCCTGCCACTGGCCTGCCATGAGGTGGTGAGGGCATGGGGGTGATGCCTCCCCCGCTCACCCCTCATCCCTTACCACCTGCAGCAGTCAACAGAGCTGGTCCTGGGCTCACCGGCTCTGCCCCTCGCCAGCTGCAGCACTCAGGAGAGCGGCCCCTGCACCTCACCTGGCCAGCACAGTAGAGCTGGACATGGTGGAGGGAGTGAAGACTAGCTGGCCAAAGGGCGAGAGCTGGCCCCGCCACTCACCACCTGTCTTCCCTGTGGTAGCGTGGGTGCGTGCGGGGTGTCAAGCCCCCCACCCTTCCCCCATCAACACCTCGGAGAGCTGGCCCTGAGAGCAGAAGAGCAGGGGAGTTATCCCTGCCCCCTCACTGGCTGTAGCACTTGGGAGAGCGGGCTCTGTACCTCACCTAGGCAATACAGCTGAGCTGACCCTGATGGCCAAGGCACAGGTGAGACAGCCCCAAGCTGGCCCAACCCCTCCAAGGCTGCAGCATTTGGGAGAGTGGGCCCTGCACCTTGACAGAGCAGCACAATGGAGCTGGTCCTGAGGGCATGAGAGCGGGAGAGCTGGCTCTGCAGTGCTGGAGAGCTTATCCTGGTGGTTTGGAAAAGGGAGAGCTGGCATGAGGACCAGCTCAGCTACCAAGCAGGCTCAGATCCAGGGCTCTGAGTTGGCCCACAAAAACCTCTATCATCTGCAAATGGTTGTGACCCATGAAAGGGCCAGTCGGACTGCTCCAAAGCTGCAGGATCTCCGTGACACAGGGCAACAACAGGACAACCAGGAGGAGTCCCCATGAGAATCCAATATTGATGGTGTCACAGAAGCCAGAGATCTCGAACCAGAACAATGACTCACTGCAATGAACATTTGCAAGTGAAGATGTGTGGAGAGAGGGAGATACAGTAGGACACACTGTGACATACTACAGCTTCCACGATGAGATGTTTTCTATGCTTTGTTTTTAGCTGCTGCTGGTGGTGGTGGTGGTATGTGGTGTGTGTGTGTGTGTGTGTGTGTGTGTGTGTGTGTGTCTTATTCTGGGATAAAGTTGCAAGATGGAAGGGCGGATATGAGAGGACAGGGAGATGAGTGGGACATGGGTGCGTGATGTGAAACTCACAAAGAAGCAATAAAAAGTTAAAAAAAAGAAAACATCATCAGCATATTCCACACCTTATTTATGGGTACGCCGTCAGTAAATATGTCCTCTGGCCCCTACATATGCATGCACGCACATACACATCACTCATATAGACATATGAAATAATAATAACATAAAATAAATTTTAAAAGAGCTATTTCCTGTTCTTTAAATAACCTGTGTGTGCTAATTAGGAACTCATAAGTATAATCGAGGGCACAATGAAACCACAAGACTAGACCACCACATGGGTAGAAAAATAAGTTTATTTGGGGGATGAAACTACCAGGCTGTCTCTCAGGGGCAGAGGACAGCAGCTAGGGGAAAATCCTTGCCAATTTTAAGAGGAGAGGTCAGAGGAGGAGGAGAGGTGCAGGTCAGAACAGCCTGGGATTTGGCCTGGGGCTCTTGATCTGTTGCAGGCTGTTTGTGCTAATCGGGAACTAGACGACCGTGCTGGAGGTAGTTAACCAGCAGGATGGATGAGGAAGGAGTGGCTTTCCTGGCAAATAGAACCCACCATATGGGATTCCTGAGGGATGCTGAGTTTGGGTTTCTGTTGACACCGTAACAGAGACCTTCCATTTAGGACACTGCCATTTTGGGGGCACGCTTTGTAATATTAAGCAGGATGAGTTTTTCATGGCTGTGTTTGCTGCCATCCGCTTCCTCATTTAAGAAAAAAAAAAAAAAAACTAGTAAGAGCATAACGTTTCCTACTCTTTCAGTGGAGTCATCATGTCATGGTTGACTGGCTCCGCAGAGCTGACATGATTATGATGATTACTGTCATAATCGTGGTCAGTGGGGTCTGGGCTTGTTTATGAGAAAGAAATAAAAGCCAGTTATACCTCGCCCAGCCTCCCTTTCTCGATTTACAGGATGATGTGTTCCCAAGCCAGGCCTGCTTTCTTCCTGATGCTCAGTCACTGAAACACGTTGGAAAGGGCTGCTTTTCGAGGCTTTGGGGCAGGAAGGGGAGAGCCAAGTCTGAATCTGGCTCTCCGTGGGTAGTGTTTGGGGCTATGACTGGGATAGAGAGCGAGGTGAATTAGAGGTAAGGTGTGGGCAGATGACGTGCGTGAACAGATCGGTTCATGTGAGTGACCAGTGTTCATGGCTCTTCCAGGATGACGCATGTTCAAAGAATGAACATGTATGACCTTGGTGTGGAGTTCCCAGCCTCCTGCTATCAAAGGTCACCACTGCGGAAGAGCTGATAATTTTGACCAAAACAGTCCTCAAAGTTCTGGAAAATGATTGTCAATGGCAGTTACAGTAGCTCACGTATGTGACTGTGTCATCTCGGGCAGTGCTAAAGGGTGGTGGTGAGTGCCATGTAGCCAGACTACATGACCTCCTGATTATTTTACTTTTGAAATGTATTTTTTAAATATTTTTATTAGCATGTATGTCTGGAATGAGTTGGGTGGGCACACATGAGCGCAGTGCCTGCAGAGGTCAGAGGAGGGTGTCTGGAGTCCCAGGTGGTGCCGGGAACTAAACTTGGGTCCTCTGCCACAGCGGTTCATTCCTTAATCACAGAGGCATCTCCCCGGAACTAGTGACTCTTGAAGCCAGCTAAAAGCAGCTAGGGAGAAGTGAAATTAAAAGCACAGAGTTTTGGTTAGGATATGAGGCTAGGCAAGCTCTGTGCTGCCGCCTGGAGATAATCAAAACACGGATTACGTTTCAGAGCTCACATGGAATCACAAGGAAAAAGCAGAGCTGTAATCAAACCCAGACGGCCTTGCCCCAGCCATATTTCTGCTCTGCACTGTCCAGTCCTCAACTGTTTGAACAACATCTCTGCAATTTTTCTATCTTCAGATACTTTTTTTGTTTAATATTTTTTTTCTTTAAGAACATTTTTCTCAAAAAATGTCTGATGAGTGAGAGTGGTAGTTCACACCTTTAATCCCAGGAGTACTCAGGAGGTAGGTCTCTGTGAGTTCAAGGCCAGCAAGGTCTACAAAGCAAGTTCTAGGCCAGCCAGGGCTATATAGTGAAATTTATCCTATGAGGTTTCATTTTGATATTTTTTTCTTTGATACAGACTTAACCCTTTTATAAAATGCCATAGATAAGATACCTTAAACAATAGGACTTTTTTTATCATAGTTCTGGAAGCTGAAAGTCTAATATCAAGGTACTGAGGGGGTTAGTTCTTTTCTTGGCTTATGAGTGGCTACTTGCTCTATAAAATCTTGTATGGCCTTTCTTCCTCTTGGAGTTCACCCCTGGTATTTCTTGCTTCTTTTAAAAGAATATTAAACCTAGTGAATTAGCCATTTTATGCTGCTATAAGAAAGTAACTGAAGCTGTGTAATGTATCAAGCAAGATAAAAAGGTTTATCCTACCATTCTGGA
This sequence comes from Meriones unguiculatus, assembly GCF_030254825.1. NCBI lineage: Eukaryota > Metazoa > Chordata > Mammalia > Rodentia > Muridae > Meriones > Meriones unguiculatus. The sequence goes on from NC_083359.1 coordinate 38,492,041, forward strand.
GAATCAAGAGCACAGCACCAGGATTTGCTTGGTTCTGGCAAGCGCTTCCCGGCTGACAATGTCTTGGTGATGGTAACTGTGAGACTCCTGAGCAGAGCACGTGGAAGAGAGAGTACCACCCACATCCTTGCGACAACTCGTTCTAACGGACACTGACCCCATCCTAAAGCCTGCAGGAATCCTGTCCTCGGGTGGTCCCATATTCTGACAACCCTCCACGCGGCCCACTTTTCAAAGTTTCTGCACTCAACACTCTCAAACTAAAGAAGAAGCTTCCAGGACGAACCACTGGAGAACAAACCACAGCCTTTATCTAACCCTTTCCTTAACAATGTCTCCCAAACACAGTCACGCTGGGGAGTAGGAGATTGAGCTTTTTCATAGATTCTTAATAGGACAAAATGCAGTCCAGAGCGCACCTCCAAGTAGGTCCAAATGTCTGATACTCGCCAGCCACAGTGAATCTCGATTGTCTTGTCAAGCTTATCAATTAAGGAGTACAAACAAACAAACAAACATAAAGATTAGAAAAGCACATGTCTGGGTGTAACTTGGGGGAAGAAGATCCACCCATAAGGAGAGGAGCACTGTCTATAAGTTAAAGGTCCATGTGAAATAAAAAAGAAAAGGGGAAAGAGCCCATTCGTTCAGACATATATTTCCCCTCTCTTTGTGCTTCCTGAACACCTTTCCCGCACACCTTCCACCCTTATGGCTGAACCCTCCGAAACCACTAGCCAGAATAAACAATGTCTCCCTCGTGTTGCCTTCTCTGGTTCAGCACAGACTAGCAGGCTACTGCATCTGCCATGTTTCTGCAGACCTCATTCTGAACCCTGCCATACTTATGAGACAGCTGTATTACCAACCACATTGCCGTGCATTAAACAGCAGTGAAGAAGCTGCTGGAAGCACTTTTTGGATAAAGACAGGAGTCCAGATGGAGGGAAGAGACAGGCTAAGGGCTAAGGAAGAAACAGACGCCCCCTGTGTGGCAGTGAAACTGTAATTGCCCAGCTGCTCCCCGGGGATGCTGATTAGAGGAAGAAGATGAAGGGAAACCAGTGTCTGGATAGACAGACTCTAAGAAAGGAGCCATATTTGGGTCTGTCATAAATGTCCCCATTTGCTACAAAACAGCCCGGCAGAGCTGGAGCTGAGCTGGAGCTGAGCTGGAGCTGGCTCTGCCTGTTGCGAAGTGAACTATGGGTCTCGGTTGTTACCGTCTGTTTTGCTTGGATATGCTACATCCCTCTATATCATCCTTTGCTGGTCGCCACCAAGAAGCTCCCTCATCTTCCTGGAGAGGGGCTGAGTCACCAGTTAGAACCGTTTTTACATGCTTTAGCTGTGTCTGGAGCTGTGAGGAAAACCTGAACAGTCATCTGGTTTTTCAGGTGCACAAGGAGACCTTGAAAGGAAAGAGGATGAAATAGTCACTGTGGCTGTTCCTAGGCCGAGTGCCCACTTGTGGAGGGCCTGTTATGCACCAAGTTCTCCCCACTCCTGGGGGCATGGGGAATTTTACATGCAGATAAGTGCTCATGCCACTGGAAGCCAGATGAGGTGGATGACAAATGAGTGTTTCGCTTGTAATGGGCCCAGTGCTCTGGGACAGCCTGTGGAGATTCTCTGTAAAATTCTAAGGCTTTTCTGATATCTTCTCCAGCTGGGGGAGGTACTAGAAAGCTCTCCCAACCACACCCTCACCAGGTCCAACCTGTTTCCTGGTCCAGTCTAACTCCTTCTTCTTTCTGTCTTTCTTTTTTTTTTTGAGACAGAGTTTCTTTGTGTAACCTTGACTGTTCTGGAACTCACTCTGTAAAGCAGGCTGGCCTCAAACTCACAGAAATGCACTGCCTCTACCTACCAAGTGGTGCTTGGATTAAAGGCCAGTGCCACCACCACCTGGCTCCAATCTCACTCTTAAGAGGAAATTTTCTGTTTGTTGTTGTTGTTGTGCTTTGTTTTGTTTTGTTTAGCTTCACTGTGTAGCCTCAGATCCACAATCCTCCTGCCTCAGCCTCCCATGTGTACCAACACACCTGCTAAAAACAGGAAAATTTCTGATCTCAGATGTTAAGTATCTGTTTCGGTTTTCCTGTCTGTGCTTGGCACATCCCAGTCTCTACTCCACTGAGCCTGGGCACCTAGGAGCCATATAAACTCCCCACCTCCCTGGACCCCTAAAGAAAGCAAGGGGTGGATTGGTCCTCACTCAGATACCCCATAGCTAATTCCCAGGCCCCTATTTGGCTGAGGGGGAGACGGGAGGCAGGTGCAGGTGTGTCTGAAAGATCATTACTATCTTTGTCTCTGCTCATCTTTCATCAGCATGATCCTCTGGGCCACATTTCAGAGAGACGGCAGGAGAGTGCTCCGAACACACGCTCCGGCCAAGGCTTTTCATCTGCCACTAGGAGCTTGGGCTTTTGTTTCATTGTTCTAAGTCTTCTCTGGAGACGCTTGTGGCCCACTTCCTGAATGGATAAAGCATTTAGAGGGGAGAAAACATCTGTGACTATATCAAACTCTACTTCAGCTGTGGTTTTATGTGTGGGGCAGTGACTGGAGAGAGGGAAGGCCTACCGCGTGTGGCATTTCCCATTGTCCTGCTCACATTCCCAGGTTCCTAAGCGGCAATGAAATCTGCAGGCGAAGCAACATTTGCCAGGGGGCCATGCACCATTCAAACCTGGCACCGGAGAGCCAGAGCTGGAAGGAGGAGGAGGGAGAGAGGGTGAGCTTTCTGCCTTTGCCCAAGGCTGTACTACCGCACCATCTGGAGCCAGGAGGAGAGAATGGAGCTGAATAAATATAAGGTGTAAATGTACAGAGCGGAAATGCATGAAATTGGCAGGGACTCATTCATCATCTCGCAAATCTGTCTTTACAAAGTGAAATAAAAATCAAGCCAGTTTGAACAATATGGAGGGTGCGAGGCTCATCCAAGAATAGCTAATGAAAGGGGGTGGGGGGGAGGCAGAGAACCTTACGGAAATATGCAAATGTATAAAATTGGCAGATTCCGCTGACACTTTAGAGTGGTTAGTATGCTGATTGGTGTGCTTTGGAAAGCACTAAAGAAGGATCATATTGTTTTATGAAAAAAAAATTAATGAAACCAAATAAAGGGCCCAGCACCTCCTAACGAGAGGCTCCGGCGTGAAGTCAGCTGTGCCCGGGTGAATGGAGAGAAGAGTCCTGGGTGAATGCTGTCTACATCACAGAGCCTCCTGAGAAATGAGGCTCATTTCTCATTTCAAAGCACTCAGTGTTTGTTTTACTTACCCACTCATTCATGCATTCAACAAAGGCTGAAGGCGTCTGCCCTTAGCCTAGTACTGTGCACCACGCTGAGGACACAAAAAGACTCAGGTGCCTTCTCTGACCTTGCCGAGCTCAGGGCATGCTTTCATGGAGAATGTCCGCTGCATCCTGTGAGTGTCCTGAGCAAGCGAGGTAGACACCCGGCAGAAGGGAGATCACAGTGAGACAGTGGAAGACGTCAGAGGTGAAGGGTGGGGACCTTGGAGACAATTCGCAGAGGATGACCTTCAAATGAGCAGACTTGGATGGATGCATAGAATGTTTGCCTGTGGAGATGCAGGCGAAGGGGCTTTTGAGGCACACGTGACAAAACGCAAAGGCACGCACTCAGAAAAGTACTTACTATTCCCTGGGCATGACAAGGTGTCTGTTGAGTACCCATCCAGAGAGCACCCACCTGAGAGGGGCTGAGGGTGGGACCCTTTGGTGGCTTGGCAATTTTTTCAGCCTTCTGGATATCCAGGTCCCTTTGGAGATAATGCTGACTACTCTATTAGCACCCATTTCCTGGACCTCCAGAGGCCAACCAAAAGAGAACGCCTAAGACAACTGGTCTACCACAGTCTCACACTACCTCTATACAGCACATCTTGATTAGAAAGAATTAGAGACGACCCAGCTCACACACGAACCACGAAACGGGGAAGAGCTGTCACTGAAGCAAAGCCAGAGCAGGAAGAGCTTTCCATAACTCGCATTTTTAGAATGGAGGTATCAAGCACCTCTAGGGAAGTAGAAGTAGAGGCAGGAGATGTTCATGGGGCCCTGGGAGGTCTCGGGGCGCACACTCCTGAAAACTGCTGTTTTCTGTGTTGTCACCCCACAGAGGACCCGAGACTCCTGATGTTCCAGCTTCTCAGTCCCTGGGGATCTTGCTGGCACTTCCCGTATGTTGCAAGGTAAGACCACCAGAGACTACCACACATACAGTCTTAAAGCCAAAAACAAAGTCTGTTGCTGGCCAGTAGCTGCATGGGGACCCTGTCCAAATCACACAGCCTTGGTTGTCACACCCCAGTTAGCCAGAAGCAGAACTGCAGAAGCCAAAGTGCAAGGTCAGCACACCCGTCCTGGATAGTTTTTTGTCAGCTTGACAAATGCTAGAGTCATCAGAGAGGAGGGAACCTCTAGTGCGAAAATGCTTCCTTATAGGCAAACCCGTGGGGCATTTTCTTCATTAGTGATTGATGGGGTGGCCCTAGCCCATTGCCTGGGTTCTATAAGAAAGCCAGCTGAGCGAGCCATGGGGAGCAAGCCAGTAAGCAGCACCCCTCCTCGGCCTCTGCATCAGCTCCTGCCTCCAGCTTCCTGCCCTATTTGCACTCCTGTCCTGGCTTCCGTCGGTGATGAACTACAATGTGGAAGTGTGAGTCAAATAAACCCTTTCCTCCTCAACTTGCTTTTGGTCGTGGTGTTTTGTCACTGCAAAAGACACCCTGACTAAGACAACGCCCATTTAGCAAAACAACAATAAATAGGTTCCCCACTTGGGACTATGACCCCACACCCACGGGCTTTGGCCAAGTTTACATGAGTCCCTTCCTGTGTAGTGGCGAAAGCAGTTGCTTATCCCTGCAAAGGGTCAGGCCACCGTTGTACCTATGGATACATCTTCCCTGGCAAACTGATACTGTAGTTCACAGGGTTGACCAAAGCCTGTTGAGGTGTTTTCCCCAGGAGGCTGCCTAGCATCTTTGTTACTCAGACTGCTAGCCATTAAGCTCATTTTCTGCTTAATCTCTCTATATCCTGAAACAAAAGCAGGTAACTTCCTCAGCAGCAGAGTCTTATTGTATATTTCTGGTGGCCACAAAGAAGAATGCGTTGCGTTGCTTTGACGGGCCTCTCTGGCCGATCTGTTATAAGGAGGTGACGTGACCCACTCCTCACCCTGTTTAATGCCTAAGTAGTCCAGAGCAGCATTGTCAAGCCATTCACCACTCGCTTCAAACGTTTATTCTTTAATTGGCTTGTAGATGGCAGGTTCCCATATGGCTGAGCTATCTGAAACCGTGAATCAAGACAAATGTTTCCACCTTTGGGTTGCTCTCCTGTGATAGCTGTCATAGCCATTCAAAAGTCCCACTAATGTGCATGATGAGGCAATCCAAGAGTTCCTGCCTACACTTGGCTATCAAATTTTTCTGGTGACCATATTCCCTGATGTAAAATGGCAGAATGTTTGCATTATAACCAAACAATTCAAACTATTTATTTATTTATTTATTTATTGAGATAAGTTTCTCTGACAGATAAGCCCTGGTTGTCCTTAAACTCACTCTGTAGACCAGGCTGGCCTTGAACTCAGAGATCCACCTGCTATGCCTCCCAAGTGCTGGGATTAAAGGCCTGTGCCACCACTGCCTGGCTGATGTACTTTTTTTTTTTTAATGTTTCTCGTTATTATGGATTGGATCTATGGCCATATCTAGAGGAGGGGCTGGAGTCATACATTGTATCAGACAGGTGGAGAGCTGTAGAAGTGGGCGGCATGGTCCAGTTGTAAGGGAAGAGCGCACAAAAGGTTTCTGGGATGAAGGCAGGATCCTGGGAAACCTCCCAGGGAGAAGCATTGACGGCTCCTCCTTCCTGGCACCCAGTCTCCCCTGTGAAAAGGACATGGCAGCATTTCTCCTTTCAAAGCTATATCAAAGTGACATGAGAGAACGGGTGCATACTGCAGGAGGGAGGACCGCTCCACGCAGAGCTGAACTCAGGGCGAGGTGGTCTACACGGAGCTAGTGGATGGCGGGATACTCAGAGCCCCTGGAGAGAGAGCTCACCTATGCTGAGCTCCTAGCTGTATCGTCGCCGCCTGTCTCTCGCGGGTACCTATGTGAAGAACTCGATGCCCAGGCTTTCCAGACCAGGAGAAATGCCAGTGCTAGAGAACAAACGGGCAAGAGAGAGCCTCCAGGCTTCTGGGAACCCACACAGGCTTAGCACAGCAGAGAACATGCTGGAAACAGAGAAGTGGGGCAGAGGTGATGTCGTTCTGGTCAGGGGCTAAGGGTGGGGGTCCATAATCAGATCTTCCCAGCCCCGTGTGGTCAGCAATAGCTCAGTCGCGAGCCCTGGCCTTTCTCCGGATTTTGGAAATCCAGATGCCTCTGAGATTCTCAGTTCTACATTTTCGCCTTAGCACTTAACACCGGAAACCGCGAGCAAAGAGGAGTGGAGTGCCCAGGTTGGGGAGGGAGGGCAGGGGGCAGGGTTGTGGCCCAGGCACCGAGCCACAGGATAGAGGTGGGAGAGAGAGAGCCATGAGCTAGCCCTGCCTGAAAGGCGAAAAGCAAATCCTTCGTTTTGCAAGAAGAGGAAGGCGGTCTAAGACGAGGGCACTAGGGCACTAGCGAGCTGCAGGTGCCACCGTCCCACCGCGCCCAGAGAGACCCTGCGCGCGCGTGCACTGCCCCCTGGTGGCGAGGCGGCTCTACGCAAGCAGCCCGCAGCTCCTTTGTTCTGCGGCTGCTGCTGCGCTGTGTTCGCAGGATGGATATTCCGCAGGGCCTGGGCTGGCAGGATGGGTGGCCGCTGTGCCTAGAGCGCGTGCTAGAGCCCGTGAACCCCAGTTCCAATCCCCGCTCCTTATTCGTTGTCTACAAGACCTTGATCTGCTCACCAATCGCCTCAGAGCCCCGGCTTCAACAAGAATAAAATGAGAATGAAGAGCACAGGCCTGTGCAGCAGGCAGGGAAATGGATAGTGTTTAAAAGAAGCTCGTAGCAGCCAGCTTGCTCTACCCGACTGTGAGGAAACCCAATCACGCGGCCATTTCTGAGCCGGAGTGGAGCATTTTGGAGGGTATCTGGTGACGGAAAGCACAGGATCTCACCCACACACCGGCAGTTAATTCTTATACCGCTGCCTCCTTCCCTGCCCCGGAACCTCACTGACACCTCCAAACACCGTTTCTAAGCAATGCCACACACTCTTGAGAGGACTCCGAAAGAGTCTCTTACCTGGGCCTGCATCTTGGGAAGCTTGTGAAGGTGGGGTTGCCTCCATCTCTTTCCAGAGACAAAGCTGCCACTGAATCTCCCTGGAAACCATCATTTTCCATAGTAATTAGATCATCTTAGGTCCTGTTCTGACATGGTAGGGTGGGAAGGTGAAAGAGAGAAAGGAAAAGAAGGAATGGAGGGTAAAAGAGGAAACAAAAGGGGGGAGAGGAAAAAAAGACATAAGGTACTATGTAAGACATAAGGTAATATTCTGACACAGCAGAATATTACAGGGAAAATGCACGTTCCGACCACTGAGGCCAGAAGTCTGGCGTCAGTGCAGGCAGGCGGGGTCCTTCTGAAGCCCCTCTCCTCGGCCCGCCGGTGACATCACCTCCCCGCATCCTCAAATGTCTCCACTGACTCCCAGCACTGGATGCCAATCTCCTGTCCATCATGAGGACAGCAGTCATGTTAAGTGGAGACTCGATTCGCTCTTTCGTTTAGCTGCCCGCTTGAAGGGCTTGTCTCTAAGTGGGGCAACATTTGGGATAACGGGTTAAGAATGTCAACGTGGTTGGGGTCGGGGGAGATGGCTTAGAGGGTAAGAGCACTGTCTGCTCTTCCAGAGTTCCTGAGTTCAATTCCCAGCAATGGCATGGCGGCTCACGACCATCTATCATGAGATCTGCCCTCTTCTGGCCTGCAGGTGTACATGCAGACAGAGCATTCCTATACATAAAATAAATAAATTAAAAACAACAAAAAAAAGAATATCAACATGGTGCATTTTGTAGGGGCATAGCTCAGCCAGTAACAGGAAGGGAAGGGGAGAGAGGGTGAAAAGGAAGGCCAGGATCTGTTTTGTCTAGTTTTGCCTCCTGCCAGCGCAGGTACGATATGGCTCAGGGAGCAAAATTCTCTACCTGTAGATGTGATTGGTGACTTCAATGTCAGGAAGTTCCTAGGGACTATTTGGATTTCGCTCCATCTTGAAAATGATGCCCTGGGTCCGTTCGCGTTCTGACCCAGTGGAGCTCACTTTCCACTGCACATTAGCCTTGCCGTCCTCACGCTCTCCACGTTTCTCCCTCACGGATGTTGGTGACCTGCCTGAAGCCTTCAGGTGACTGAGCTGGAAACCTCTGATGTGGGAGAAAGCCACATGTCCCCTCTGCAGGAGGCCTGTCTGCCTGCTGTGCAGTAGAGAAAGCTGGGGTTCAGGCAGCCCTGAGTGTGAACCCAAGGTGTGCCTTCTAAGAGCTGTATGTGATTTTAGACCTGGAGCTGTCTCTTCTGTGAACCTCAGTATTTCCCTCTGTGAAACTGCCACTGCAATCCTGCCCCTTAAAACTAGGTTAAGGGTGCTGGCGGTGTTGGCACACGCCTTTAATCCCAACACTCCTGACAGTGGAGGCAGACGGGTCTCTGAGAGTTTGAGGCCAGCCTGGTCTACAGAGCAAGTTCCAGGACAGGCAGGGCTACACAGAGAAACCGTCTTAAAAAAAACTACACAAGACTAGGCTAAGATGAAATTTAATGACTAAAGAAAGAGCTCAGGCATTAAAAGCGCATACTGCTCTTTCACAAAGAACCATGTTCAGTTCCCAGCAGCCAGCTGCCTGGAAGACCAGCTTCCAGGAGTCTGATGCCCTCTTTTGGCCTCTTTGAGCACCTGCAGTTTTTCCTACCTATGCTCACACCCAAGGAGAAACATACACAAATACAAATCATCAAAAATAAAATAAATGTTTTTATTTTTTAGAAAAATAAATCTAAATGAAATGAAATTACTTTTTTTAAAGATCTGTTTGTTGAGTATGTATTCGGTATTCTGCCTGACTGTATGCCTGCAGGCCAGAAGAAGGGCATCAGATCTCATTATAGATGGTCATGAGCCATCATGTGGTTGCTGGGAATTGAACTCAACCAGTGCTCTTAACCTCTGAGCCATCTCTCCAGCCCCAAATGAAATTACTTACAGCCCAAGAGCCTGACCCAGAAAGGCCTTAATAACTGTCAGTCTGTATGGTGACCAAAGCCTCTGCAGACCGCATAGAGTTTGGGATTCATTTGAACTCTAGTCACCAGCCCTCCTCACCTCCCCCTGCTCTCACCAGGGGAACCGTATCGCAAGCAGCCTTTTTAGAATGGTACTGGTGGTGGATGACAGTGAATGGCCGTGGATGGGTTTGGGCCTTAGAGGTAAGAACTTGAGAGTCACTCATTAGCATCCATGGTGTGGCTAGCCCCATACTTGTGGACAAGAGGATTCACTCTCTTGCATGAATGCCCCACGAGGTCAGCATGGGGACTGCAGTGGAGAGGAAAACAGATGTTTCTCAAGCAGCCCTGAGGGCTGAGTGTGTTCTGTGGACATTTATCTTGCAGTAGTAAGCCACCCCCAGGGCCCTGTCCATACTTAACATCACCACAATTCACTCTACACCGGTAAGATTGAGTCTACCATGAACAGGGAGGAAAGTGAGGCCGGGACAGGCAAATGCTCCCACAGAGCAGAGAATGAGGTCTGAGGTCTGAACCCAGGAATGGCCCTGATGATATTTTCACTTTCTGTCAACAGGCCTGCTTCTGAGGAGAGAACAGAGCCTCCAAAGAACCTTTTATAGCTGGCCACTTGGGCTTTGCTACGCTCTGACCCAACTCCAAACACCAGGGTTTGGGGAATGAGTGGAAAAGGAAGAAGTCTATGTGTGACGTAAGAAAAAAAAAAAAGCAAGGTGTCTTTTGAAGGAAGAAACATTGGCCCAAATCCTTGGATTCTAAACCAGGCGTTTACAGCATTTATCAGCAGTTAGTGGGAAAGCTTTATTCATTCGCTTGCGTTCACTTGATCCTCTGTTGGTATCTTTGCTAAGGTTATGTTTACTAGAGTTACTAGCAGCAGCACGCAGGGGCCTGGAGGGAAACAAAAGCAAGCTCTGCTTTCCAAGGAGGAGGGGACACAGCAATGTCTGATCTGCAGCGTAGCGGTGAGTGCTGGAAACAACGTGACAGACAGAGGCTTCAGCAGAGCCTCCGGGGCCTGTGGGACAGTGTGGGGTTCTGTCTGGGTCAGGGCAGAAGGACAGCTCTGCCTCCTTAGTCTCAGGAGAGACTCCACAGGCTTGCTGGGCAAAGTGGCGCGGATGTGAGCGAACACGAATGAATAACCGTTGGGGCAAATGGTGTGTCCTTGCCGTTCTGAGTAAGGACTGCAGATCTTATTCGCGGAAGGCAGAAGTCACCAGAGAGGACCAAGGGCAGAGGAATCCGACCGTTGCTTTTAAAGGGTGAAATTGTCAGCTTCCTGGTTATTGCAGCCAGGGAGCCCAGGATGCTGATCTGCACATACGGAGATGGTGGCTTGCTGGGAACTGGCTGTGTGCGGTGCTCTGTCTCTGAGGCCGACTGGTATGGGCAGGAGAGGGAATCAAGGAGGAGGCAGGGCTGGCCCTGAGCACTGAAGGGCATCAGCACTGTGGAGAGTGCACCTGGTCTGGCTTTTGTGTTGTCAGGCCACGTGACTGGCATGTGTCTGGTTCAACCAGGAGAAAGTACCGTGAACACACTGATCCTAGTCCTTGGAGAAATCAAGTTGGTACTGGATTCTAGTCCAACCTGACGGCCAGCTTTTGTATCTCAGACAGTACTAGCCGGGCCACCCCGGGGAGAAAAGATATTAACAGTCTTACTCATCTGTGAGGCGAGCGCACTACAGTGATGTCTTGGCTGGCAAAACAGATCCGTTGGAGCAGCAGCGGCATGGGTGTCTTAAAAGGTAACCAACTGTTATCTTACTGCAATAAAGAACTGATCCCAGGTATTGTAAACCTGGCTGAGAATCCTAGGGGAGAACTAGTATGCCATTTGGTTAATTGATAGAGTATATCGTCCAGCTCACTTGCACCATCAAATGGAGGTTAACACAGAGAACCACAAATGATCCAAGTGTGGAGAATAAGTGGCCGTTGGATGCTTGTGCCCAAATGAGACAGCTGTCTCATAGCCCTCGCGCCTAAGGTTCAGGGAATATCCTGGAAGAGAGAGTGGAAAGATTTTAAGAGCCAGAGGTTGGGGAAGCTAGGTGTAAAACTTTTTTTTTTTCTGGACTTGACAGGCAATTGCACTCACAAACTACTGCCAGTTGTGGTGGCCTGCACAAGATCAGCCTAGTAGACGTGTCAGCATAGAGAGAAGGGACCTCACAAGTTTCCACTCCTGGTCGAAAAGCCACAGGTAGTTGACAGCTGCCAAGAGAGACAAAATTGGCTTCATTCAAGGGTGTGGCCTGTGGCAGGTTGCCCAGGCTATATGAAAGGTCCCACGTGTATCCACCTGCATTAGACAACCTTAACTGGACCCAATAAGGTGTGTGTGTGTGTGTGTGTGTGTGTAAAAGACATAAAATTGAAATACAGATAGAGGTTCAGACACAGGAGGAATTAGAGGAGAATAAAGAATGTGGTTGGTCAAAGTAGAACACATTCTATATGAAGGAAAAATTAATATGGGCTGGAATGATGGCTCAGGCGTTAAGAGCACTTGATATTCTTCCAGGGGTCCTGAGTTCAAATCCCAGCATGTGCATCAGGTGGCTCACAGTGCCTGTAACCCCAGCTCTGGGGTGTCCAATGCCCACACACACGTGCACACAAACGAAAACTCTTTCCGGTTTCTCAATCTTTGAGAGAACCATATGTAACCATAAAAAACCTAAATTCAATTTTAAAAATGGGGAGTTGAATGTACTTCTGCAAGAAAGAGATAAGGCAAGAACAGAGCTGTCTTGCTGAGTTGACATTACATATTAGATGAAAGGAATGGGCGTGAAGAGAGAGAACTGTGTGGCAGCTTGGATGAGGGTGGTCCCTAGACTCACGTGTTTTAATGCTCGGTCCCCAGTTAGCATAAGTGTTTGCAAAGGATTCAGAGGTGTGGCCTTGTTGAAGGAGGTGTGAGGTTGCTGGTTTGAGATTGAGGTTTCAAAAGCCCATGCCCAGTCTCTCTCTCTCTCTCTCTCTCTCTCTCTCCCTCTCTCTCTCTCTCTCTCTCTCTCTCTCTCTCTCTCTCTCTGTTGCCTGTTTTCGAATCAGATGTAAGTTCTCAGCCACTGCTCCTGCACCATCCCTGCCTGCCCACTGTGATGGAAATGGACTAGCCCCCGTGAAACTGCAAGCAAGTCCCCCAGTTAAATGGGGGACTTTTCTTTCATAAGTTTCCTTGGACATGGTGTCTCTTTCCAGCAAAAGAACAGTAGGTAAGTTGAACTGGGTAAGGACTGCAGGCTATGAACACTGCCTGGCCTGACATCTGGACTCACTGTCAGACACTCAGCATGCCTCGCCCAGCTTCTTGAAGCCCGACTCGCTGCTGGCAATGCCTTTGCAACAGGCAATCCTCTTCTCAGCTAAGGGCCTTCTTCAGGGAGATGGGGTTGCAGACGTGATCTGGGCAGCATGTAGCACTTCACAGGTGGAGTCGCCCATCATGTCTCTCGGTGGACCTTCAGGAGGTCAAACTATGAACGCTGGCCCAACCCTCTGTGATACTTCCCATTGTCTGGAGAGCTGCTGGAATCCTGTGTGGGAGTTTCCCTGCAAATTCTGCCTTCCACTGGATTTTCAGGTTGCTAGGTATTGTGTAGTTCTGAACCAAAGTTCCTTTCCTGCCCTCTGGCAGGTGTCCATATAGAATCCTACAGCGTGTGTTCTGATGGTCTTAGGAGAACAAACAGTTCACAGAGGGTCTCAAACTGCCCAAGGGCTGATACACTGACGATATCCACTACTTTTCTGTGCCTGTGCTAAAACAGATCACCAAAGCAGCTTGTAGAAGAACTCTTTCCTCTTCGGCTTGTAGAATTAACTCTTTAATGTGTGCTCAGGGTTCCAGAGGGATAAGAGTCCTTTATGCCTGCTGAGTGTGGCAAGAACCTACAGGCATGGTGGCAGATGCGATGTCATCTCTCAAGCACAGATCTTCTTTGCTGAGTGGAGGTCTTTGCTGGCTCACTTCCTTATCTCTGCCCGAGCAGATGACCAGGGTCCGGGGCGGTTACATTCCTCCATTCTCTGGAAAAAGTACCATGAGGCTTTTATTAACACTTTAAGTAACACGGGCCTGAACCTTGAAAATATAGGTTACAAAGTTAGTCTGATCCTCTCAGTCTGCCTGTTTGTTTGAGACAGGGTCTCACTATGTAGCCCTGGCTGACCTGGAATTCTATGTAAACCAGGCTGCCCTAGAACTCACAGATATGTTTGCTTCCATCTCCTGAGTGCTGGGATGAAAGGCCTGACTGAGAGCTTGCCTCTTGAACTGGGAGGAAAAAGCAAAGAGAGTGAACTGCAGTGGGTGAGGCTTCCTCTCCAAGCCTACACGCACTGATGTGCCTGCTCCAGAAGGGCCGCTCTACCCAAACAGTGCTCCCCAACTGGAAACCGAGTATGCCAATCCCTGAGCCTGGGAGGGCCCTTTCTCGTTCAAACCACTACAGGGTCTTTTTCAAATGGCACCTAAGGGCTGCTCCGTTAACTAATGACGTAGGTAGTGATGGGACAGTTTTCTGGGACTCTCTTTCTGCCATTGTACCTACTGACTGCTGAGGGCTTTCCCCGCAGCTCCTTAAAATGCCTATTGCTGAGTGTAAAGTCTAGGTTCTCTAACTCTCTCTAGTTCAGGTAGCAGTCCGTTGCCAGCATTCCCCATTGCTAGAAGGAGGGAAGCCCCACCCCAAAAGAAACCAGTTCCTCGGGGCTCAGGACTTTCCCCTCCTGCGTTATAAAGGTGTCTGTTTTACGTTGCTTTTTTAAGCTAGACAAATTTGGATGTCACCCACCATCTCTGATAGCTGTAATTTTGCCTTCTGAGCGTGTGCCCTGGAGACTTTCCTCACTCACATTCACCATGTAAAAAGCAGCCTTTTAAGCCTCAACTGAAAGCCCTAAGAAGCTAAGGCTGTGTTTTCTTCAGGGACTTAGTGGCAGATTTAGCGGGAGGTCAATTTCCTTCCATGTGAGCACGCTCTGCCCTGAGCATTCTCTTGTGCGAAGAGAGCCATGTCACAGCCTTTGAAAATGTGCTCAGCAGACTGGAAATGCGTCCACTGCTCACGGAGAGCGCTCCGATTTTGACGACTCGTACGCCCGCAAATGACATTTTCTATTTGTCAACCGCACAATCCACAGCCGTCCTTAAGTCAGTATTCACCGTGGGGGGGGGGGGGGACCGTTTTAGACTTTGTCTAGAGAAAGTTTAGAAGCCTAAGACTGCTTTCTTCTTGCGCTCAATGAAATGCCTTAGTTTAAGGTGTGTGCTGTGTTCAGCTAAACTAGTCTGTTTTATAAATACACAGTCCTCGGGCCTCACCCACAATACCTTCGTGGCGGGAATAAAAGCATGTTAGTTCACCCGCAAAGAGAATGGCATCGAAGCCTTTGAAAAGGCAAGGTATTGCAGAGCCTGTGAGTAACGGCCTCTTCCCATACTCGGATCGGCTTAATGTGTGAGGACTCTTGCTTCTAGCCTCAGCGTTCTGTGTTTTATTGTGTGGGGGAGGAGAGTCAGGGTCTCACTGTGTAGCCTTGGCTGTCCTGGAACTCACTGTGTAGACCAGGCTAGCCTCAAACTCACAGAGATGCACCTGCTTCTGCCTCCAGAGTGCTGTGGGTACCACCACACCCAGCTACTTTCTACTTTATGAACACACATGCCATAACAAGTCTTAACCATGTTACATATATGTGGAAAGAGAGCAGCTTGGGTCTTAACTAGGAGGCTCTTGGAAGCCTAAGACTGTGTTTTCCTCTTGTATCGATGAGATAGACTACAGTGAGCAGATCTTACAAGCACATTCTGTGTTACTAGCACACATGGTTGTAAATAAATTCATCAAAGGAAGCATTTTAGAGCCTTTGGGGAAAAAATAAAAAATAAAAAACAAGACAACCTGGAGTGGTTTGAATGAGAATGGTCTCTCAGGCTCATCTATTTGAAGCCTAGTCACCAGGGAATGAACTATTTGAAAGGATTAGAAGGATTAGGAGGTGTGGCCTTGTTAGAGGAAGTGCGCCTCTGGGGGTGGGAGCTGATGTTTCAAAAGTCCACACCAGGCCCAGTCTCTGTCTCTCGGCCTGTGGACCCAGATGTAAAACTCTTGGCTGCAGTCCCATGCCTGCCTGCATGCTACCATACTACCAGCTATGGCGCTCATGTAACCCTCTGACCCTGTGGGCCAGCCCCCAGGTCAGTGCCTCCTTCATTGAGAGTTGCCCTGGTCACCGTGCCTCTTCACAGCCATAGACCAGTGACCAAGACAGTGGTGAGAGTCTGGAGAATGGCTGTCCTTCTGGAAGTCACTGTTAGAGCCTCATTTGTGGTGAATCTTATATCTCATCTAAACACTTCCTGCTTGATACGCACCCATTCCTTAATGATTCTAAATCAACACTCTCTTCGTGAAAAAGGAGCAATGTCATGCTGGCTTTCTGAATGGCTTTCTGAAGCTGCAATTTTTATACTATTCATGTACAAATAAGACAAAGTAGGAGGGCTGGAGAGATGGCTCAGCAGCTAAAAGCACTTTCTGCTCTTGCAGAGGACCTAGGTTCAGTTCCCAGCACCCACATGGTGGTTAACACCATCTGTAACTCCAATCCCAGGGGATCTGATGCCCTCTTCTGACCTTTGAGGACCGGGAATACATGTGGTGCTCAGACATGCATGCAGATAAAACGCTCCTGCACATAACATAAATAAATCCTAAAAAAAAAAAAAAAAAAAAAAAGAATTAAAGCAGGATGCCACGTGTCCCCAGTACATTAAAGTCTGTGTTAGTTATGCGGAAGGAAGAATGCTAGAAAAAGCGGGTGTTCAGGAGCCAGGTGCAACACTGAGAGGGTTTAGCCTGTGAGGAACCTTCCATAGCCTGTCTCTTTTCCAAGCGCATATCCCCCTAGTTCTTATAGATTAAAGAAAACGTACTAAAGTTGTGGAAATTCATGGTTAAAATTAATTTATTCTTAGGTTGACGTGTGTATATAAGACATTCATGTCACATCACTCCTTCTGTTCTCCCTCTGTCACCCCCACCTCCCTTCTCCCACCAACAAGTCCTCACCCTACTTCCACGAATCTGTGTTCTGTTTTTACTCCGCCTCGTCACGAAGTCGCAGGAGAGCACTGCGGCCCACAGAGGAGCACTGCAATGTCAAAATGGAGCTTTGGGGTGTCAAGATGCAGCGAAGCTGTGTCACAGTCAAGCTCTGTGGTGTGGCGGTGCGGCACAGGGATGACACAGAGGCCTCATCACGACACCTCAGAATGCTCCGTAGCATCCCAGCGCTTCTCGGTGACACTGCCATGCTGCACTGCTGCCTCACGAAGCTGCATTTGACATCACGAGTCTAAGCTTTTTCATCATGATGCTTAGCTGTACCACCCCAGTGACACCACAATGCTTCTTGTCGCTACCGAGATGTGGCTTTGTGGCGCCAAATGCTTTATTTGGACATCCCAAGCTCTATTGTAACAACACTGAATTTGACCTCATGGTTCCCCAAGACAACACCACTCTGCTCTACTGATAAGACCTAAGGTTCTTTTATGACATCACAATACTGATTGTTGCATCACAATCCTCCCTTGTGACAGAAAGTGTTGGTCTTTGATATCCACAGTGTCATACTGAGGCCTCATAGTGACCTCCTGGGCCATTATAATGCCACCTTGTGACACCAAAATATTCCATAGTGACAGCTCCCCTGCGTGACGGGTGAAGGTGTCACAGGCTCCACTCCCTAGCCTGCCTGCCTTCTGCAGTGGACATATCAGAGCCTGTTAGGCACCAATCATCTGGCCCGAACTTCCCAGATCCCAGCCCAGCTCCAGCTTCTGCTAGGAGAGACTCTGTGGGGCCGAACCACTGGGCCCACTCTTCCCAGGCCATCAGCCACAAGCTCACACTCCCCATCTATCAACTAACTGCAAACATGCAAATCTCAGAGCAAAACCAACATGTCTCCTCAAAAATCACCAACCCCATTCTAAGGGACCCCGGAGGAAGAATTAATAGCAATGAGTGGTTATAATTATGTTCAAACAACATAAAGGAGACCAAGGGGGGTTGAGGCTGAAGAAACAGCTCGGCGGTTAAGAGCACTGGCTGCTTTTGCAGAGGACCAGGTTTGATTCCCAGCACCCAGACAGTAACTCACAACCATCTGCGACCCTGGTTCCAGGAGATCCTGTGCCCTCTTTCTGGCCTCTGCAGGCCCCAAACATACATGTGGTGCACAGACATACAGGCAGGCAAACCGCTCACACACATAAAGTTAAATAAATAAATCTTTTTTGAAAGGCTGGGAGATGAGAGTGGGTGGGTTGTCCAAGTGGTTACAATACAGTTGCCTCACCCCTTAAGAAGCAGAGAAATTTTTAAGATATTTTTACAGAGAGAGACAGAAAGAGTGCATGAGAGAGGTGGGGGGGGGATTCCCCAGACGCTGTAACTAAGCCGACAGTGAACCACGTGCACAGAGAACAGGGGGCTCCTACTGCTTTCACGTGACCCCTGGCTGCCACGTGGCCAGGGTCTGTCCTGCACAGGGCCTTCTTTTGGTTTGCAGCCTGCCAACAGCTCACTGTCCTCGGCTGAAGAAGAGCGAGGCAGGTGTTAGAACCCCTGTGACGATGCGGAGCCCCACCCTCATAGTCTAATCCCTCCGCAGGTGCCCCCTCGATCATGCCATCGTGTCAGAGCTTAGGTTCCAGCACCAGGGTTCTGGGCTAAGATCAGCCTGCACAGACCCTCTGCGCCTTCCTATCCCGTGCTGAGCCTACAACTGTCCCCCCCAAAACTGAGCTCACAGCAGAGAGCTTTTCAGTAACAATTTCTTTGTTTCATTTGGCAAGAAGGGTCTGAAAAGAGAGAGAATTCTTGGGCTAAAAGAGAAAGTTTGCATTTGCCAATTTCTCCATCACAGAGATATTTTCCAGTGTAAGAATCACGATTTCAAGCTGGGCGCAGTGACGAACGCCTGTGAGCCCAGCACTCAAGGAGAAAGAGGCAGGCGGGTCTCTGTGAGTTCGAGGCCAGCCTGCTCTACAAAGTGAGCCCAGAACAGCCAAGGCTACACAGAGAAACCCTGTCTAGGAAAAAAAAAAAAAAAGAATCTTGATTTCCTGTGTTAGATACACTACAGTGTGACCTTTCCATTAATACATAATTAGATATTTAGCACCTATTCCATCTCCCAGGATCGCTGCTGACTTCATTATTGTTATGGTCCTTCCATTATTTTGTCGTCAGGAGGCAGTTCTGAAAGAATCTTGAATCATCATACGCATTGCAATTTCTTGGGGTTTGTATCGTGTACGTGAATATTCTGTTTGTGGCTCTCAGCCTTCCTAATGCCGTGACCCTTTGATACAGCTCCTCGTGTTGTGGTGACCCCCAACCATTAAATTGTTTCGTTGCTACTTCATAACTGTAATTTTGCCGCCATCATCAACTGTGGTGTAGACGTCTGTGTTTTTTCCGATGGCCTTAAGGGGGTTGAGTACGCTGGCATGTATGAAATGCTACAGGCAGCCAGTGCCTGCCTCCACAGGGACAAGCCACGGGCAGGCTTCCCCATGCTGAGTGGCAGCCTTAAGCGCGTGGACCTTTGAGCAACATTAAATGTCCTCAGTGGATTGTGTGTGACAATAAATAACAAAGGGAGAGGTCGTGAGACCTAGAGGGGGCTTCAGGGGCATGGAAAGTGGTGGAGGAGGGAGAGGAAAGGGTAGAAGTGATGTGAATACGGTGGACTCATGTGAGAAATTCCCCAAAATGTAAATTTAAAGAATGGCGTTAACAAGGCAAGAGCCCCCGGTGAGCACTGTAGCCGGCAGACAGGGGTTCCACCTGGCAGCTCCTTCCTTGCAACAGAAATAGGGTGTGACGTACAGCCAATGCCCTGGACGTGGGGGCTCTGGGGGACTTGTTTCTGTCCCTACAGAGCTGGGCCCCGGTGAGAGCGAGGAGAGGTTGGTGCCTTCAGGGCCAAGAGCTCAGATCTCTCTGCAGCGCCCAGACGGCCGCGTTACCACAATGGGACACTAGAGGGAGACAGAGATCATGAACTGAAAATTATAAGGCTGACACTGTAAAAATTAGACAAGAAATCACTTACATGTTTGTTTGTTTGTTTGTTTGTTTGTTTGTTTTACATCCCTATCCTGCTCTCTCCCTCCTCTCCTCCTGGTCCCATCCTTCATCCCTCTTCCCCCTCTCTCCCCTTCCCTACTCCTCAGAAAAGGGGATCCCCACACCACCAACCAAGCCCAGCACTCTTTCCCTGTGAGCCAGCGAGGCAGCCCCGCCGGGGAGAGGTGATCAAAAACAGGCAATGGAGTCCATGTCAGAGTCAGCACCACCACCCCTTACTAGAGAACCCATACGAAGCCGGAGCTGCCCATCAGCTACATCTGTGTAGGGCCAAGGTGCAGTCCATGCGTGGTCCATGGTTGGTGTTTCAGTCTCTGCAAGCCCCTCTAGGCCCTGGAGAAGAAATTCGGGGGGAAAATGCAGAGAAGACGCAGCCACCCTCACCAAGAATTTGTGAGTCCCCAGAAAGTCTCACACGGTTTGTAAATGGCTTCCCTTGTGTAAAGGACAGTAAAGTCTGTTTTCTAAATCGGAGATGTCCAAACATCAGCACAGAGTTACTACCCATTAAACTATGTGCACGAAGGATCTCGAGCTCCGAGAAGCAAGAAAACAACCGTCTCGGAAACACCCCAAACAGGTTAGTATGACAAAACCGTTAAAATACCCAAACAAACGAAAAGAATCACATTTGCCAGCCAGAAGCACCACTTTACATTGCTCTGACTGGAATAAAAAACAAACTGGTTTTTATTATTATTATTATTATTATTAATTATTTGAAGTCAAGGACATCTTGAGTTTACTTTTTACAAATGATACTCAGTCATATTTAAATGTTAGAACAAGGAGTGTTTTGGTTGAATACATACGCCATTATGGGGTTTTTTTTTATATGTTTTTATTTTATGTGTGTGGGTGTTTCACCTGTGTGTATGTCTGTGCTCCACGGCAGTGCCTGCTGCCCACAAAGATCAGAAGATGGAACCTGGTCCCCCAAACTGGATTTATGGACAGCTGTGAGCTGCTGTGTGGATGATAAGAACCAAACCTGGGTTTTCTTCAAGAACAGCAAGCTCTTTTAACCACTCCTCTCTCCAGCCCCATGACTAGATTTTTAGAGATTGTCTATCCCCCAAAATGAAGTTTTTATTAGATTTTATTTTCAAAGTGATTTAAGTGGGAAAAAAATCAGTATCTCAAAAAGAATTTTTTGAAACACATTAAGTTATGGATCACCTGACCAAAAAGAAAAAAGAAAATTCAGGATAACCATTCTCAGATGCATAGTAAAATTTAAAATACATAATCATCTATCGAAACAAAATCAAGAAATTTATGTTGTTAATAAGAAACAGGCATTACAACAAAGAGCGAGAAATAACTATCGCACTGGGTGAAACCGGACTTAAACTGAGAAATCCAAGGTCAGTAGCTGCCAACGTGGATGATTTAGAGCGTCAAGGCAGAGTAAGAGATGGGCACCAAACGTTAGCGTGGTACAAAGAACCTTTGTGGAAATCTATGAGATTGTGAGCTTTAAAAAACACAACACCAAAAGTGAGTTTGAACGAAGGTACCCTGCCTGACTGGATAATAGTGCCCCCAGAAAACACTGGTTATTAAGGGGAAATCTGTGCTGGACACAGGATACCTCCCTGGCAGTCCCTGGGCACGGGGAACCCAGAGTCTCTCAAAGCAACACATGCTGCTGCCGTTGCTCTCGGCTGCCCAGCATAACTGAACAAGAAGCCCCTGCTGAGCTTTCTTTACAGGACACAGACAAATCAGTCTCACGCTTACCAGGAAACCCTCCCTTCTGGCTAGCTTTCACCGGAAGAGAAGACTCGATGGTCTTAGCCATTGTCGGACCCTGCCTGCTACAAACCTGACCTGCTGGGCGTGATACCGCCATCAGTACAACAGTAGCATGATGGCTGGGATGAGACAGGGTTTCTCTGTGTAGCCCTGGCCATCCTAGAACTTGCTCTGTACACCAGGCTGGCCTCAAACTCAGAGAGCCACCTGCCTCGGCCACCCGAGCCCTGGAATTAAAGGCGAGTGCCACCACCACCCCCAGCTCACAGCACGGACTTCTTGTCTGGTCCTGTAAATTTCATCAAACCCTACGGCTGAGAAATCACAGTTGCTAGGGGAGCCTTCTGGTGGCGTTTCCCTGAGCGGTCACTGTGAAATTCCCTTATAAAGGTTGTCAATGATGATCAAAGCACTTCTCGTTGCAGTGGGTAGGGGCTATCGCAATCAGAGGGCTGAGAATAGTGGCTGTGTGTGAGTATCAGCCACAGTTAGGTCATCTATACAAAGCTCCCCTCCGTCAAGCCTCGAGGAAGACCGCAGAAGAGGAGCAAGACAGAGCAGAGTGGAGAAGCCAGAGGATGAGGAAGTGGGCTGCTAGATGCTGCTGGACCTGTCGTGGCTGTTGTGCTGGCAGCCTGGCCAGTCCAAGGCTTTCTTGGAGGCCCTGACGTTTCCCCTGAAGAGATTGGGTCATCAGCCCCGAGAGCGCCGCGTGCTCAGTCTACGGGACACTTGAGGTATCCTTTGTCTCCTTTGCTCAATACTGCTGGATGAGCCCCGTGCTGACTTTCTTCCACTGTAGGATAGCTTCCTATTGACTCTGTCTGATTTTCCCCCTGCAAAATGTAGATAAGATGTCGCACTTCTTAATAAATTTGCTCGTGGAAGCCATCAGCTTGTGCAAGGCCTCCTGACCCCAGACTTCCGCATCCTCTTTGTTTCTTACCCCCTGGTCCTGGTCCTCCCTCTCAGGAACTTGTTGCTGAAGAACCACCGGCGGCTCCATGTCCCTGTTGTACACTCACAGTGGCCTTAGTCGTCCCCGAAAGGCCTTCACAGGATCAAGGCGTGAAAATTCCAGCTGGGGCTGCTGCTTCTGCAAAACACCAAATGACAGGGATGCAGGTACAGCAGAAGGGCCCGGGCCCAGGCCCGGGATTAGGCTTCTGGGGAGGATTTGGCAGCAGTCTTCCAGGCTGAGGTCATGGTCAAGGCGGTGGCTGTGGACGAGGCCTCCAGGCTCTTGGAGATAAAGCCAAGGACAAGGAGTGGATCCCTGTGATCAAGATGGGCCACCTGGACAAGGACATGAAGATCAAGTCGCTGGGGATCTTCCTGTTCTCCCTGCCCTTTAAGGAATCTGAGATTATTGACTTTTTCCTGGGTGCATCCCTAAAGGATAAGGTTCTAAAGAACATGACAGTGCATGTTTTTCACTTTATTTTTCATATATATATGCACATATATATGAAAAATAAAGTGAATTAAGTCTTTTTAAAAAAGAGAAAGAAAAAGCCAGGCATGGTTGTGCATGCCTATAATCCCAGCACTCGGGAGGCGGAGGGAGGCAGATCTCTGTGAGTCTGAGGCCATCCTGGTCAACACAGTGAGCTCCAGGGCAGCCAAGGCTACACGTAAAAACCCTGTCTCAAGAAACAAAAAGAAAGAAAGATACCGGCAAGGATGGAGGAGAAGGCCTCAGCCCAATTGGAGGAGCCATTAGCAGAGGATACTGTTGAGAAAGGGGGAGCTGTTTTTCTTTGTGGATACGGCTCCTGAGAGCCTACCCATGCCCCAGAAGGTGGCCACGGTAGGGGGCATACAGTCAGCATCAAATGGACTCAGAGAGAAAGTAATAATAAGTACAAAATAGAGATGCGTATTTGGGAGGGAGACAGGTTGGAGATTCCATGTCAAGCTGGAGGAAATAGGGAACTGATATGATCAAATTACGTATAGTCTGTACAAGTGAAATTTTCAAAGGATAAATAAGAATTTGTTTAATTATCTGAACTCCAGAAGGGAAGAGGGAAAGGGTTGAAACTTTCAAAAATTTTAATAAAGATGGCAGACACATTCCAAACATGTAGGCATCGCCAGTGAAATAAACCCATGCCACGCTGTGAACAAACTGTCCACAGTGAGGAGGAAGCGCGTCTCTCAGGAGAATCTCACAGCAAGAGAATGGAACTGCTTATTCTGCGTTATAAGGAAATGTAACCAAGAGGCTGCATATAAGGAATAGAAGAATGGGCCCGTCTCTAGAACACTAATGCACATCTGTTTAACGCCCCTCTGCAGGGCAAACCTTAGGTGCACCCAGAGTGACGTTTCCCTAAATGGGTGTCTTCCCGGGAGTAGATTAAACTACCCTTCACTTTTATTTTGGCCACTGGT
Organism: Meriones unguiculatus; assembly: GCF_030254825.1. Lineage (NCBI taxonomy): Eukaryota > Metazoa > Chordata > Mammalia > Rodentia > Muridae > Meriones > Meriones unguiculatus. Next base: position 38,515,684 of record NC_083359.1, read on the forward strand.
GTCACAGCAGGGATGTGTCCTTTGATGCTGTCCTGTTACAGCTAAGAATTTCGTTCTCTGGTTAAAGTGTTTTCTCTCTGTGTCTCTCTTTGTCTCTCTCTCTCTATTCTCTTCGTCTCTGTCTCTCTCTTCCTGTCTCTGTCTCTGACTCTCTCTCTCTTTCTGGCTTCCCTCTGTGAACTGCTTCCTCATCATCATGACATGAGTGCAGCATCATGTTTGAAACCTATTGGTTTAGTTTCTCTTTGCGTGAGGGCTCTCCCTTTTGGACTGAGATGCTGACTCTGTGATTTGACTGTCTGAGCCGGGGCATACTTCCGTGTGTTTGCATTCCATTCTACCTCCGTGCCACAAGCATGTATTTTATTACTTCCTTTCTTTAAAAAAAAAAATCCAAGAGTAATATATTACCAAGTGTAAAATTAGAAATTGTATTAAAGTCAGAAAAGATGGGAAAATAGAGAACTGAAGCTTTCTTTTCATCTTTTTCTCCTTAAACGTCTGTCTCAATAGTGTCATTTTTAAAGACCAACGATTCCTCTCCAAATGTATTTGTGAGTTTTGCACAGTTCTACAGATCTCTTGCATGTATGGGTGTGGGTATGGGTGTGGGTGTTTTTCCTCTCTGTATGACTGTGCTCCGTGTACGGGCCCGGTGCCAGCGGAGGCCAAAAGAGGGCACTGGATCTCCTGGGCCTGGAGTTGTAGACTGTTGGGAGCCACCGTGTGGGGGCTGGGGAGCAAAGAAGCAGCCAGTGCTCTTAACTGTGAGTCATCTCTCCAGTCCCCTTTTTAATGTGCGTGTGTGCGTGCATGTTGAGCACAAGCCACATGTGTTGGGGTGATGGCTGAATCCAGAGAGGGAGTCAGGCGTGCTTGGAGCTTGACTTACAGCCAGGCGGGAGCTACCTGATGGAGGTGTTGGGTATCGAACTCATGTCCTCTGGAAGAACAAAGGGATCTTAACCACTGAGCCATCTCTCCAGCCCTGTGGCAAAGGTTCTTAATATTGTTCATCTTTTATTAAGCATGATATATAATTTTAAGCATGATATAAAATAATACATAATAGATATCTAACTATATATATAATAAGTATGTATTAAACACACACACACACACAGGAGTGAGACCCTTCAGATGTAAAGATAGCGAAAATGCATCCAGGCAGTGGAGATGCAGGCCTTTAATCCCAGCATTAGGGAGATAGAGGCAGGCAGATCTCTGTGAGTTCGAGGCCAGCCTGATCTACAGAGTGAGCTCCAGGACAGCCAGGGCTACACAGAGAAACCTTGATTGAAAAAAAAAAAAGCAAACAAACAAAAAGAATGTGAGAATCCTAGAGCCCATGTTCAGTCCTTAGCAAACAGGAGCATTCACACTGGAGGAAACCCTGCAAATGTTAGGAGTAAAGCAAAAACCTTTACCACTGTTCAAGCTTTCCAGAACAGCACAGAGTCTATACTGGATAGAAGCTCTACCAATGTGAGGAACATGGCATGGCCTTTAATGAAGACATAACCCTTTTTGATGTTAGAGTTTATTTCGGAAAGAATTCTTATATATGTACTGGCCGAAAGGGCCTATGCAGAGCTGGAGAGATGATTCGTCGGTTAAGAGCACTGGCTGCTCTTCCAGAGGACCAGGAGTCTATTTCCAGGACCCACATAGCAGCTCACAACCATCTGTAATTCCAGTCCCAGGAGACCTCCTGACCTCTGAGGACACTGTACAAACATGGTGAGCAGACATACATGCAGGTAAAACACCCGTACACATAACACTTTTAATGCAAAGAAGAAAAAAAATACTTTTAGTTCAAATGTACACATGAAAGAATAGCAAAATATACTTATCTATTTATAAGAGAAAATAATTATTGAAAGACGTAAGGAGTGTAGAAAGTTATCCACACTTTGGACCCGAAGGCAATTGCTACCAGAGACAAAAAAGCACGAATACAGAGACTATGGGGAAACTTTCTGTAGCACTGGCGAGGGCCTCAGGCTCCACCTTTCAGCCACATCCACAGCCCAGAAAAATCTTTATTGCTTAAATTTTCCTAGATACCATGAGTTAATGTGGAAATAAATCATCACCTCAGAGAATTATGCAGAAAACTCACCTCCAAAATGCTCTAATTGTATTAATAATCTGAGGTTTTTCTCGATATCCTTGTTCTTGGACACTGGAGGAAAACACCACTCTCTCATAGATCTTTATAGCCAAAGAACAAGATGCATTCCTGAGACTGTCATCTGCGTTACGGCAGAGACCAGACAGTGGGTTCTAAAATGCTTTATTCAGGCAATGAGCACTTTCATTAAATAAAAATAAATTGGTTTTGGAGACAGAGTTCTCTCTGTGTAGCCCTTGCTGTCCTGGAACTCACTCTGTAGACCAGGCTGGCCTTGAACTCAGAGTTCTACCAGCTTCTGCCTCCTGAGTTCTGGGGTTAAAGTCGTGCCGCCACCACCCAGCAAAATGAATTTTTCTAATGGCCCATTACTGTTGTGTTTTGAATGAATTGTCACAGACATTAAACCTTTCCATCAGTCCTCAGGCTTCTAAATAACAGCTATTAATTGCACAGCCAGGCAAATGAGATGGCTGTCTAGTAATCATTGCCCAGGGTTAGTTACTGTGTTTTGAAATAATCGCTGACAATTATTCTCATCAATTGATTACATCTTACTTGTTTTCGTAAGGGCCATGATGGTCATTGGAATTATGTTACAGAAACTTTAAAAAAAAAAAAATCTGAATCTTAAATTGCCCTTTGTAAAATTTTACACTTAAACTATATTCACAGATGATTCCATGATCTACAAAACACACAAATCTTGGGGTTGATTTACATTCACTGAAATATACCGTGTAGCCGTAAGCCTTGGGATCAAGAAGAGAAAGATAAAATAATTGATAGCTTACTAACAAACAAGAGATTTCATTTGTCTCAGGAAATTTTTATTCCACTGAACTGACTTATTCTAAATAACGTGGTCACTGTTTTAAAGTCTCCACATGCCAGCACAGGTGAGGCAGGGAACTGGTCTGGAGGGAGACTCCACCTCTCTCGGTCCTAACCAGGTCCTAATCATGCCGTGGATGACCCTGTGAGTCAACGCGCCCCCTGGGGTCAGCGTGAGCATTCCCAGAACCCCAGCTCTGAGCGCTCAATGCTGCGCTGTTCCCCCCAGCCACCAAGCCTAACACGCAGTGGTTCTGTTTCTTGCACAACGTTACGAACGGGCTCAGAAGTCATCTTTGCCCCACCATTTCTCCCACACTCGCTTTTTTAAAACCCTTCAAATATCAAGAGGACTCCTGTTGGCTCCGTGCTTGAAGGCTCTAAATATGCACAAAGGCGTCCATCTGCTCAGCCTGTTTCTGTCCCCGCCATTGGGGTAGCCTCTAGTCTCAGTCCGGAAGAGGTTGCTCAGAAGGAAATAAATGTGAAGCAAGGCTTGAAACAAACCCTCCCCTGCAGGGTCATGGCCTTCATGGCATCTCCACTCGAGACCCCTGAACATCAGAGCAAGGGAAAACAATCCACAGTATTAGCCACCAGTTTCTGGTACTCTGTTAGGGCAGGCCTAGGAAAACAACAGTCACATTCTAGTCCTCCCACCACCCTCTCTGGGCCACCCCACAAGGCAGTTACGGGTGTCGGTGTCCTTCACAGGCTGCTGAGGAATGGTTGCTTCCAACTCTCTCTAGTGGCCCTGGCTGGCTTCAGCTTTTTCTCCTAGAAACAGTGGAAGGTTAGGGACAGAAGGTAGTAATGATGGTTTAAACGAGAAATGAACCTGAACAGATAGGCTCAGAGAGTTGAACACTTGGTGGCGCTGTTTAGGGAGGTTGTGGAGCCTTGCTAGGGTGAAAAACGTCAGGGCTCTTCGCTCTGCTTCATGCTTTTGACTGAGATGTGAGCTCTCGGCTTTGTAGCGTTACGTTTTAACTCTGTTTTAATGGGGCTTCTTATGCCTCTACCTTCCTTCTCCAACCTTTATCCCTCCTGATACCTTCCAGCACCCCAACCCTGGGTAGGAGAGAAAGAAGGTGAGTGGGGAGAGGGGGCGGCGTGCTCTTTGGTTACTTCCAGTTGTTTAGGGCCCTCGGGTTCTTTGGGGCAAGTCCGATCTCAGTTGTCAGGATATCTGGTAGTCCAGCTAACCAGTAAACTAGCAAACGCAGCAGCAGCCTTCTTCCTTCTCCGATCGTCCCTCAAAGCTACTTCCTCAGAAGCCTGAAGAGGCTGTTATCAATTGACAAAGACCACGCCCCCCTCCTCTCCGAGTCACTGAAGGAGGTTGTTATCAGCTGTGGAGAAACTAATGCGGCCCTATGTCCCATGGTTGGGATTAAAACAAAAACGTAACATCACTGGGTTTTAAAGAAAGCAAAACTTCCACTACACAGCTTCCTGTCCCTGCTGCCACACTGGCCCCTTGCCACCAGGCCTCGGCACCAGGATGTATTATTCCTATTCCTCTCGAACCTTAAACCAAAACAAGCACTTTCTTCCATAAGCCGCTTTTATCACATCAACAGGAAAGCAATTAACACACACGGGTTAATTACTTTGTTCTCTGAATCACCCAGTGAGACTCCATCCTGCTGATCTTAGAACCCTGAAAGCTGGGAGACGGTCAATCTCAGCTGCTCGAAGCTCCAGAATTCTCTCCAGCCCCAGCCACGCACAGTCTGGAAGGTCAAATGTCGTTTTGACTTAGTGCAGAAGGCACCTCAGGAAAGCACAGAGGGAGGACAATTCACTCGTGTCTCAGCAGTGTCCCTGGGCTCAGGCTAACCCTTTAAAGGCATGAGGACAGGCCAAGCTGCCTGTCGGTCGAACCCTCTTTTCAGGCCTAAGACAAAGCCCGAAAGAGGAGAGGGTGGCGGGTGCTGGTGTTAGGATGAGACTCCAGCAGAGGGGTGAAAAGCAGCCGGTTGCTTCCATCACCACAACTGCATCCTCTCCAGAGTTCCCTGCCCCCACCCAAGGGTAAGCCCCAGGGCCTTCGGTTCATGCATGGTGCGTCTGGCTGAGGCTAAGTCTGGTGCCATCCAAGGGTAGGAGGGAGGACAGTGCCCACATTCCCTGGTAGGTGTCAGGCCCTGCTGGACACAGGAAGGGCCATAAGCTGAGCCTGTGTGAGCTCGGGGCTCTGGGTGAGTTCTGGGAAGGCTGAGAGCTGGCACTCCTCACAGCAGTCCAAGACACAATAGTCACTGCTTCCACTGTCTGAGTCTAGAGGAGGGGGCCTGGGAGAGCCCAGGGGGGCCCAGTCCTCCTGGGGCAGGTAGGCAGATGGCTGTCCTTCCAGCTCCAGACAGCCTGTGGGCAGCACATTCTCTGAGCTTGGGGGCTCTGGGAAGCCAGAGCCCATGTACTCCCACTTCAGGCCGGAAAACTGCACAGGGCACGCCGGGCTGTAGGTGAGTGCTGTGATAGCCTCCCAGATGCTGGACTCCGAGCCTCCTGATGGAGTGCTGACATCATCCTGTCTCGGTTGTGGTCCGGCTCTGTGGGCCCCTGCCCAGGTCTGCATCAGATCAGGGGGCAGGAGGGAAGCTCGGTCAGCATGTTCAGGACTCGCTCTAGGAGCCTCCGCCTGCACAGCCCAGGCTCTCTCCTCCACTGTGCGCTACACCCAGAGCCAAGAAATGCCAGTGCCCAAAGCATCACACCTTCCTCCCGGAGGACCCCGAGTCTCTTCAGACCTCCTCAGCCCAAGGCCACAGGCTTATAGCACCAGGTGCCAAAGAGAAAGGAAAAGATGTGACAGAGGGTGACAGGTGCCAAAGGCAAAACAAAACCATGAGAGAATGCTGTCCAGGGTCATCCAGCGGAGCCAGATTCTGGGCACACCCCTTAAATGCAGCTACACACCAAACTAGAGGCCTGTTCTGAAGCACTGTGAAGCAACAGGAGAGCTGACCCTCCCAAAGAATGCTGTCACCCAGCGGGACTAGGAGCCTCCAAAAAATGCCCCCTGTGTCTCACCATCCACCACTGCTATACCCTGACCCATAACACCTCCCGTAAGTACAGGAAAATATGCACCCGTCAGAGCTAGGGTACAAATGTAAGCCTACTTTCTATATAAAGGAGGCTCAGAGCATGAATAAGGACCCCATGGTTGCTCGTGCCCCGCAGTCTAAGCCCAGATTCTGCACCTTCCTGGCAGACTTCTAGGCCATATCTGCCCTGGCAGTGCCACGCTTGACCCCACCTCCCTGAAGTTCCCCTGCACACACCTGGAAGTCCCCATTGTACACACTGTAGAGAGGATGGAAAAATGCCTCGGGAGAGGGAACATTTTGGGAGAAGATTCTCTTCACCCTGCAGCCAAAAGAGAAAAGTCAGGACCAAAGGGACCCAGAGAGAAGCCTTTCCCAAGGCCACATTCCAGAACACCTGAGGTCATTGCCAAAACCAGAGCTCCCTCCTACCTGCCAGAGGCCAGCCCCCTGCATCCAAACCTGTCCTCAAAGGGCCCCTGGGCACAGCAACACATGCCTACCATCTCAGCCACCCAGGAGGCTGAGGCACAAAGATCTCATAAGCCCACTTGTTGAAGACCAAAGTGAGCAACACAGTGACGCCCATCAAAATAAATAAATAAATAAATAAATAAGTAAATAACGCCTCTGGACAGATCCTGGGACGGGAGCCAATGTGGGTCAGTGTGGCCTCTCTGGTTAATGGCCTATGTACCCGTTCACACCATGGCTTGTGTCCTATACAGACTGATCCCCAATAGTGGGTTCAGAGCCCAAAAGCAACCATGTGTCCTTAACTCTCAGATGAAGCCAACAGAGCTGTGTCATGAACGGGCAGCTGTGGTTCCCCAGCCACACACGCACATACACACACACAAATAAATACAGGTGTACCCCAATACACTTACACACATGCCCACAATTCATACACACACACATACACTCACACCCACATACGTTGGCCACCTACCTAGGTGAAAGCTTGAACAGAAGGTGGACAAGGCCAGTCAGCAGAAGAAAGATGGACACAGCAACAAGGATGCTGTCTGACCATCGCCGTGATGGGACCAGGAGGCCTGTGGGCAGAAAGAGTCCACGGTTGTGAATAGCCACAGAGATGTCCCCCTAAGTCCACAGGGCACAAAAGCCAGCATCGGTTCTGTCAGCCGAAGCAGAAAGTGTAAAGTGGGCCTTGCGGTTTGTGTCATATCTGATGTCCCTGCGTTATCTGTACCTCCCCGTTCCCACCTGCCGTATCGCCCGTGCTCATCGCTGCACATAGATAGGATCAGCCCCGTCTCACAAAGCAAGCCCAGGTCTTGTCCAGCCTTAGACTGACACTCCAGCCAGTGTGAAGCCCTGGACACATTTGCTGCTGAGGGTGGCCACTGGCTATGAACGCCTCACACCTCTCAGAAGCGAGGGGAGGGCTTCAGCTTGGTGAGGTGGAGGCGGGGCAGGAGGAAGCAAGGACCAGGGACTCTGTCCAGGCCCTGACAAAGCAGCCGCCCCATGGCACCTACCCTGTCTCCATCTCCGGGGAGAGGGAAAGGGCACGGGCTCGCTCCACTCACTCCAGTGGCTCTTAGAATACTCCCCCTCTGCCACATCATCATAATCCCCCCAGAAAGTCATCTGGACACGCAGTCTGGCCTCGTAGGTGGAACCGGGATTCAGTTCGACGGATTCAAGGACGAGCCAGGTCACTCCAACAATATGGTCCTTGTGCCGGGCCTGCTGCAGGGTTGGGGGGGTATTTGACTGAGTGCAGGGTCCTAAAGAATGGACACACATGCACCAGCAAACCCACTCACTCACATTTACACACACCTACGGGTACATGTACACACTCATCACATTTCCACTCCCGCCCCAGTGTACAGTCACCCATATAAGCACAAAGCACAAACACACTCACATATAAACACACATGTACAAATAGGCACACTCACATGCTATGTGTTCATAGACACACACGCAAGCACAGGCTCGTGCATGCGCATACATCTAGCTCTGGCCCCTTCTGTTCTCACCAATGGCTCTAGCCAGTCCCAGGAGGGAGAGCCCAGACAGCCACTCCGTGTTACCTCCCAGGCCTCTTCCTGCCTCTTGAAAGCCAGCTCATAGCTGAGGAATGGGCTCAGGGGCTCCAGAGCAAGACTGATGCTCCAAGTCAGGACACACCGCTCAGCGCTCACATTGCTCTGCAAATCAGAGGGAGGGTCCAGCTTGACTGCAACAAAGAGGGGCCACGTGAGGCTGCAGCTCCCACTGTGTCCCTCAGTGTGGCCAGAAGTGGGGACCGAGAGCATTCCCTAGGGGGCCTGGTCAAGGGGACCAGGGGGACCTCAACTGAAGACTACCTCAGGAAAGCCACTCTGGGAAAGATTGGCACTGACTTCCTTACGCCCCCACAGCAGGGTAATTTCTGAATCTTGCCTTCCCTTCACGATCGGCTGCTAGAAGTTCTTTCTGGTGCCTTCCTGGAGTCATCCCTGCTCTTCCCCCCAGCTGGCCGCATCTTTTCATTCTCTGCCCAAACCCTGGCCCTGCAGTGGCCGTGATGCCCTCCCTTCCAGGGACTGATCTGCATCTTGCTTGGCAAGGATGCTCAGGAGGAGTCAAAGGCCCAGGGCCTCAACCTCACAGCCCAGCGATGAGGCCCCTGCTGAGTGCTACTCCCACTCACCATGTCTCCTGAGCAGGTATTGTGAGTCCACCAGGCTGACCTGCTCCTGCCCCATGACGCAGCGGTGGAAAGTGACGGTGAAGTTGTCGGTCGGCAAGAACACCTCCTCGGGCGGCAGCACCACGGTACAGGTCCTGTCCCAGAACGTGCACCTGTGCTTGCTGTCCATCACCTGGTTACTGAGACAGCCCTATATTATTAGCACCGTGGACGCTGCCAACCACGGGAACCCTCTACCTTTCCCCGGTAGGCCTGGCCCTCCGTCCTCACCTGGTAAAGAGGAGCCAGGCCCTGGATTCCTGGCCCAGCTCTGGAGCTGACCAGCGGCAGTCAATCCTGAGGACACCGTTGCTGAAGCAAGTGAATGTCCCAAGCTTCGCCCCTGAGGATAGGGACGACGGGAACATACAGTAGTGCCTCAAGGTAAAGCTGAGGTGGGTGGGGAGGATCAGACCAGACAGAGAGGGTCCCAGGGGAAGTTGTTGGGGGCAGGAAGAGAGGCTTGGGAATGGCTGGGTTTTGGCCATGGTACCCGGGCAGAGCTTTGTGGGATGGGAGAGGGTGGGACACTAGAAGACAGGCGCCAGCAGCGCTCGGGCCCATGTTTTTCCCTGGGGTTTCACAGGTGATAACTTGTCCCCTGCTCCCCTAACTCTCTGTGCAGCCACCCCAGGGAGATGTAGTACCCAGCCCTCACCTCCTCCCTGCTCTGGAACAGAAACTGCCCAGCAGATGCAGGAACAGACACAGGTGTAGACCAGGAGCCAGGAGCGCAGGACCTTTTTCACTGCCTTCCTCTCCAAGGTCCAACCTGCAAAAGATGGAACTGTAGGGCCTGTGCTAGGCGCCCTAGGGGAGGCGTGCTTCCCAGGATTCTGCCCAGCAGGTGCCTTTACTGTGTCCTGTGGACGGGACTGGGCACGTCTCTCCAGCTTCACTGATTAGCTGAAGTGTGAAAATGCCACTTGACCCAACCAAAGACTGGTGCCTTCAGCATTCAAGGGCTGAAGATCTCGGGCTCAGACCTCCAAGATCCTATGACAGCAGCATGTCCACACTCACCTACCGTCCTCTGTGACTAGGGAGGAGCCTCTCAGTGTGTTATTCTAGGTTCTGCCATATCTGACTTTATGACTTGATTCTCTATTTGTCTTTGGGTGGGGGTTGAGGGGATTGACAGAGTCTCTCTGTGTGTCCCTGGCTGTCCTGGAAATCACTATGTAGACCAGGCTGGGCTTGAACTCAGAGATTTCCCCCAGCCTACTTCTTCAGTGCTGGGATGTTGGGATTAAAGGCATGAGCCACCACGCCCCAGGACTGCGGAGGTTCTGACAACTGTTCCGTGAAAGGCTGTTCATTCACGATGCAGAAGTGGAGTCACAAAGAGGGCCAGGGCTCTTCTCATGGTCACAGGCTAAACCTCTGTGCATTCTCTCCTGTGTCACTCCTGAAATAAGCTCATCTCAGAGTTCTGACCAGGGAACACAGGGGAAGATGGAAACAGATGTCAGCTCTTCCCAAACTGCCTGTCATGTCCTGTTCTCAGCTGTCCCACAAAAGGGAACTCCCTGAAAAGAGGGAGGCCCTGAACCCTGGGGAACCAGAAACTTAGGAAGTGCCTGACTGTGTGACTCTGCCGAGGCTCTGTCAGTAGAGTCATTTGCATCTACAGATGGCTCACTGATAGCCCCAAGCAGGAAGCAGGGCCACCCTGGTTATACAAGCCTGATTAGTGATAAGGAAGAAGGAAACAAATGCAGAGAGACCAGAGCACCATCCTTAGCACTGCCTCAGCAAGCAGCACCCTGGCCCACCTGCCCAAAAGCCCATCGGCACAACCCCAAGACAGACTTCAGTTAACTCTAACCCATCACCCAGCAGTCTGCTCCGTCTGTCTGCACCTCTAGACAAACAAACCCATTAAGGCTTTGTCTTCCGCTGGGATAGAGCATGCATTGTGGGTCACCAAGGCCATGAAAGCTAAGCTCTCCAGGCAGTGTCTGTCTCCTGTTCGGACAATTATTGGCAGAGCAGGGATCAGGCTATCAGCACACTCCTGGAGTATGTGAAAGCAGGACCCTAGAGTGACAGAACCTTGACGGGTCAGCACTGCTACTGCTTTCAGCTGAGAACTGATACAGACCTCAGGGACCACCTTGCCACCACCAGAGGAAATCAGCCCATGGCTTGAGATCAGGGAGAGGAGTGATTTCCCCACCCAATATACCCCCTTCCTAGCTGGGGACAGAGGCAAGTGCACCACAGATGGAAACGGCCAGATGTAATCCGAAGCCACGTAGCCATCGCGTGGGCGGAGAGCATTTCCTCTGCTGGGGGTACCTCCATCTGCACTGGGTGACTTGGGAAGGGTGGGGTCACTGCCCTCCTAATGATGAGAAAACAGACACCCAGAGAAACCAGGGTGTCTGGTGATGCCTGGCCCTTCTGTTTTGGGAAGGGGTTCCACAAACTTTCACTCCATCCATGAACTTTTTGAGAGCAACATGTGACTCCCGGGGCATGACCCTGAACATCATAAGCCTCTCTCTCCCCGGAGCTCTACCAGCACAGCTTTGGAGCTATCACCGACAGGAGGACTCCCTTCCTTGACAGACAGACCTAAGGCCAGGTACTCAGCACAGAGGCAGACAACTGAATACTCGCCGGTCCTTGAAGAAGCTGGGCTGGGTGGGCTCCAACTATCTGACCACAAGCCAGACACACCACACTACAGAACCACGTGAGAACCCGGAGAAACCAACATCTACCATCCAGTTTTGCCTGCATGTATGTGTGCGCACCACGTGTGTGCCGACAGCTGTGAGCCACCGTGTGGGTGCTGGGAACTGAGTCTGGGCCCTCTTCAAGAGCAGCAAGTGCTCTTAACCACTAAACTATCTCTCCATCTTCTCTTTTCTTTTTTCCACGATACTAGGCATGGGCCCCAAGGCTTTCTGCACGGTAGGCATGAACCTACCAATAGAGACATCCCCAGACCCTCCCTTCTGTCTTAAGAGGGGTGGAGGGACTCCCTAGTCTCTTGACCACCCACAAAGCCCACGGAAATGGAGAAGGATGGAAGGAGGCCGTTCTCTAGGTGAACCTTGATCCAGCAGTATCTTCTCTTGGGAAGAAGATGCAGCAATGCAGACACCCTGCCCTCCAGGAGTCGCAGGAGCCTGTGGCCTGTGGAAGCTGTGCCAGGAAATGGGGCTGGAGGTGGACACAGGATCCGGCTTCCCTTTGGAAGCCCTGCAGGGCCCTCCCCTAGCACCAGTGAGATAGCCAAGCCTGCTGTGCACAGGGTGTGTGAGGACACTGATGATGCTAATGCAGTAGGGATGCCAAGAGCCGGGAAGGATGGGGCCAGCAGACCAGCTGGGTGAGGACCGAGGTGGCAAGGACTGGAAGGAGCAGAGATGGCTAGGCAAAAAAAAAAAAAAAGCACCTTCCCACATGCTTCCTGCAGATTCCCACATGCTTCCTGCAGAAAAGGCAACTAGTTGGGCAGGTACCCGTGGCACACATGGCTAGAGAAAAGGCTGGACCCATAAGTGGTGGGTGTACCAGGGAAGGAAAGAAGGGTGAGGGTCTGAGCAGCATAGGGAAGCTGAAGGGTTGGGGAGGTAGTGTTCCTCCTGGCACTCTTACTCCCTCCCTCGATCTGGCTTCTTTACCCATCCTGAAGTGCTTACCCACCTTCCGGCCTAGCTTCCTTGCCTGATGGGATGAGTGTACCCAAGCTCAGCCAGCTCTGGCACCTGAACAAGAGGTCCTGGCTACAGGCTCAAGCAGCTGTACTGACACTATATACTTGAAGGGTGGTGGGTAGGAGGAAGCGGAGCCCCACCATTCCCACTGCCGTTGTGAGGAAGCTATGCCCTGCCCTGCACTAGCAAAGGGCCTCCCGTGCAGCCACTTGCAGGCAAAGCTGACTAAGCCAGTTGGGTAACCTCGTGTGAGGACCCGATAACGTGTGTCTCTTGCACCAGCCCAACTCCTTAACAAAAATGCCCGTACCACCCCCCTATCAAAGCCACCCTGCCTCCGGTGGTATCCATACCTTTTCACCAGAGTGGGTGCGGTGGGTTATAATTCACTCCTAGGAGGCCAAGCCCTGGCCAAGAGTGAGCCCAGGGCCTCGGCGTCCTAGGAAGATCAAGTTGGGGAAGAAAGGGGGAATCCCAGCAAAACAGTCTTTTGATGCCCAGAAACAGACTTCTGCTTAATCACGAAAGCCTTCCCTTCCCAGCTCCTAACCCCACGGAGCCAACCTTCTAGAATTCCTCCCAAGTATGCTGCCTCCCGGATCCTCTCCAGCACGAAGTTTTCAGAAGATCTGGGGGTTTAGAGGGACTTTACCAACCCTGGGCCTAAGCTGTTAGGTTTGGTTCCCCACCCCGTCCCACCCCACCCCAAAAAAAAACCTCAATCATTGAGAAAGCAAAGCTTCTTCCATAATTTGCAACACAGCCTGGCAAACTTGGTGTCCTCCCTCTGTGGATTCAGGGCACAAACACACTGACCTCAAGACCCACTCCCACTGCACCCCACCCTAAACCTTGCAGTTCCTCATTTCATGACAGTCTTTGCAAAGATACAATGTCTGGGCATGTTCAAGACCAGGACACTTAACAAGGTCAGGGGAGGGTGATGTCGCCCATGCCACCGGGGGCACAGTATCTCTCTGCATCGATCTGAGAAGAGAGAGCCCTAAATACAGACTCACCTTCCACGGCGCATCTTCCCGGGGCCATGGAGAGTCTCGGGCAGGCCCAGCCAGGAGGTGACTTGCTGCCAACTGTCCTAGGGTGCACTGCAAAGCCCCTTACCTGATGCACGAGATAAGTGAGGCGAGCCTCCCAGCGGGCTGACACAGGCCACCCACATCTAAAACCACAAGACATCACAGAGCTGCTGTCCTCCACGGAGCTGATTGCCTGTCGCCACCTGTTGCAAGCCAGAGAATGGGGAGGTGGGATGTCTTCCCTCCCCACACTGCCATCACACAAGGATGGCAGACATTTGTCTAGACACAGAGTGCTCCTTCCTCCCGGGAGGCGCCACGGGAACAGCCCTGGAGGCAAGGACATGGGACAAAGCGGTGCTTGAGCAAGACCCCTTCTAGGATTTCCCACTTCCAGGTTTTTCTGAGACACAACACTGGCAGTAAGTGTGGGTGCTAAACGTAAGCAGAAACTCAGTTGAGAAAAACAAACAAAAATAAATAGATAATAAAGAACACAGAAAGAAAAGAAAACAGCACAACAGGGACTGTGGAACAGGAGCTCCTTACCTCTTCCCAATAGATGCTGTGTGAACACAGGCACTTTATTTGTTTGTTTGTTTGTTTGTTTGTTTATTATCTATTTATTTGTTTATGTGAGGAAATGCCTCTCTATTACGTGGCTCTGATTGTCCTGGAACTCCTTATTTGAAGCAGACTGGCCTCAAAACCTAACAGAGCTCCACCAGCCTCTGCCTCCTGAGTGAAAGGTGTGTACCATCACACTCAATTTTACTGTTTTTTTCAGCTGTTTCAGCTGAATATATGTCTGTGCACCACGTGTGTTCCTGGTGCCCTCGGAGTTCAACCAAGAGAAGTCAGCTCCCTGGTTTCCAGCTGCCAAGCGGGTGCTGGGAATCAAAGCAGATGCTCTGAAGGAGCAGCCAGTGCTCATACCTGCCGAGCCGTCCCTCCAGCCCAGCCCTGATGCCCTTTCAGCTCAGTGAAGTGACTTTCGTTACCTGACGCTGTGCTGTGGGCTTCGCAGCCTCTCTGTGCCCCTGGCTTTCGGCGACACCCTTCAAGGTTGGGGCGTGCAGTGCCCCACACCTTCCGCGGCAGTGGGTTCTGCTTCATAACACTACAGAAACACACGGTTCTGAGTGCCGATCTTTCATGAACAGAATCGGTGCTTCACTTCTTAAAAAGTGCCACAGGTTTAGCATTTTTATTCTGCGTTTGGAGAACAGGTCTTATTATGTAGCCTACGCTCACCTTGAACTTTTGGTCTCAAAATAATCTTCCAGCCTCAGCCTCCAGAGCTGCCTTCTTTTTCCTTCTTTGAACATTATTTACTTATTGTGTTTGCGAATCTGTGCACGTGTTCTGTGCTGCATGTGTGGAGGTAAAAGAACAATTTGTGAGGCTCCATTCTCTCCTGCCCCATGTAGATCCTAGGGATCAGGTTCAGGTTGCCAAGCCTGGCAGCAAGCACCTTTACTCACTAAACATCTCACCAGCAACCCTGACTTTTTTTTTTTTTCCTCTGAAAGTATTTTGTTGGTTGACTGGTGGGTCTGTTTCATAACTGTGTGATCCAGGCTATTCCAGGATTCAAATTCCCCTGCCTCTGCTTCCCAAATGCTGCAATTACAGATGTGTGCCACCATACCGGACCAGTGGATGTTTTCACTTTCACTCTTATGTTACATGTGTTTGTGGGGGAGGGTGCTATCTCACCAGCCTAGCGCATTAAAATTTTGCGGTCCTGCCATGCATATCCACACCAAGAGTAATCAGAGATGAGCCAGGAGAAAGGCTGTTGCCAAGGAGGACTGATGCGTCCATAAGCATTAATGCCAGTTTATACACACACACACACACACACACACACACACACACACCAGGGCTGGCACATGAAACAAAAATTTAAAAATTGTAACTTAAAAAAATTGACTGCTCCACCTTCTGTTGTCGATGTTTCTGTGAGAAGGACCTAGCCTGACCAGCTAGGTGAAAACCTCACCAGGTTTGTTGCAAGCTGCTTTATGGCAACCAGGACGAGGTACAGGCTGGGCAAGTGCTCTGCCACTGAGCTACCCTGCCAGCCCCCGTTATCAGCCATTCATCTTTGCAAGGCTGATAAGCAAAGATATTTCAGTGTTGTTTTATTTTGTACTTCCTTCATACTGAATCAAATGAAGCACCTTTCCATGAATTTATGTACTACCGTATGTTCTTTGGGAACCGAAGCAGGTCACATATCAGGGTGCACGTGTGTTTATAGTTGAGTGTACATATACACGGTCATGTGTGAGCACCTGTTTACTTGTATGTGTGACATGTCGTAAAACCTTGAAAGACATTTGGATAAGACGGAGACAATACTTTCTGAAGTCTGAGACTCCAGGCCTTGTGGAGAGATGGAGCCAAAGGCTTCAGTGACAACCAGCTCCACAGTTACCAGAGGACTTCAAAATCTAAGTCTTCATCAGTGTGTCCTCAACACATCTGTTACAAACACAGGCTTTCTGTTTCCTTAAGGCATCCTTCTCTGGTATCCTGTAAGAACTGCCCTCTTTTTCCATCTCCAACCTTCTAAGCCAGAATTTACTGCCTTAAGATAGCAGACCGCTGGGTGTTGGTGCCTTGAGCACATATGCTGTGCGTGTGTGCCAGACACACACACACAGGACAGCAGACCATGCCATCCATACCATAACCCCAGTAGTGAAGACCGCCTGGTCTACACGGGTTAGACAAGAAGGAAATCCAAGGGGGAAAAAAAAAAGGCAGAGAAGGGAGCCCAAAATTCTGCAGCTAGCTCTACTAAATGTCTGAATGTCCCTGGACTAAAAGTGAGCAAGCCAACAAACTCCCAGCAGCCTGACCAGAGAAAACAGCCCAGAGAGGCTTCAGCTGCTCCCAACTCAAGGACAAAGTTTTCAGCCTTCAAAACTATGAACAGGCCTGGAGAGATGGCTCAGTGGTTAAGAGCACTGTCTGCTCTTCCAGAGGTTCTGAGTTCAATTCCCAACAACCACATGGTGGCTCACAACCATCTATACTGGAATCTGATGCCCTCTTCTGGCGTGCAAGTGACCTACAGATAGAGCATTCATATATGTAAAATAAATAAAGAATTCTTTACGTATTCATGCCTGTAACGCTAGCATGTGGGAGCCAGAGTCCGGAGTCTCAGTCAGTGAAGTATCATTCTCCTCCACATAGTGAGTTTATGACCAGCCCAGGCTACATGAGACTCTGTCCCAAAACTAAGAAGGAAGGGGTTGAAAAAAATAAATCATACATGAAGCACTAGCTAAAATAGACCTTTTTGAGTTTTTATCTAAACCTTCTGTGAGGAATACATTTGTTATTGTTTTTACTAATTATTATTATCATCATCATCACTGGTTTGTTCCTTCTTGAAACCTCAATACTTAAGAGGAATGAGCAAAGTCATTTGGGCCCTCAATTTGTTGATCAAATGAATCTGTATCATCTCTTCATCTCCTTCATTTCCTCCTCTACTGTTCATTGCCTGATACATAATGGAATTTTTACGTTAAAAAGGCGGCACGCCCATCTGTATCACCCAGTGACTATAGAAGAGCAGAACCAACAGAACTGATACACATTAAAGGGGGATGGATTTGTCTCCCCAATGCAGTCGACTGTTCCAACAATGGCTGCCTCCACCCTGAAGAGGCCGAGAACCTGAGAGGTGCTCAGTGGTCGAGGCTGGGTGCCTTGGCAGTTCTAAGCTGGTGATAAAGACCACGAGAATTCCTGGAGAACCACTTATCTTCAGTCTGTGTTGGAAGTTGAAGAAGCTGGCTTCCAGTGTCAGGGGAGGAGCGCAGGAGCAGTGAGAGCAACAGAGTAGACAAACTCGCCGACAAAGCACAGAAGCAAGTGGGTGAAAGGCAAAATCTTTCCCCTCAGACAGCTTTATGTTACTGGCTAAGCTGCCACCAGAAGGTGTTGCTCAGTCTTCCCGTTTCAATTAATGTAATCAAGAAAATCTCAGATACCAGAACGGCAAAGTAGTTAAGGTATCAGACTTAAGCAAATCCATCCCAGGCATGCCCAGAGGTTGACCCAACCAAAATAATCCCTCAGAGATACACCAGATACTGGTCTCCTGGCTGATTCTCTGTCCTGTTAAGTTGGCAATCAATATTAATCATTACCAAGTTCACCCCTTGTCAATTTGACACCCACACACATATCCTTACGTCATGCTTAATTTCCAAGTGAAGACAAGTTCACAATTGTTGTAACCCGCTTAAACTCTACAGCCCCTCCGTTGAGACCTATTTCAGTTCTTAGAATAACTGTTGCTTCTCTGTTTACTCCTGCTGTCACCTTAAGCATATCAGAAGCCATTTTGCCTCCAAGTCTTCATTTTGACTATAAGGTAAAATTAAGTTCAAGTTCTCAGGCAACAAGGTATAATTCAATAGTTCAATTCTTGCTGCTTAGAATAAAACAATACATGATACATTCACGTTCTGCTTGAGTTAAAGATAAATGTATGTTCTATTAAAGACCACATTACCAGATGCTGTGCATGCCTGTAATCCCAGCACTTGGAGAGGCAGAGGCAGGCAGATCTCTGTGAGTTTGAGGCCAGCCTGGTCTACAAATCGAGTCCAGAACAGCCAAGACTACACAGAGAAACCCTGTCTCAAAAGAACAAAAACAAAAACAAAAAAGACCAAAACATCCTGCTATGGTCCTTTCTACCAAAACAGTAGGGAACTGGAAAGTCCCCAAGCCTATATCAGCTTAAAGCGCTTTGTCTAGCAACCGAGATTCAATATGTTTAGCTAGTCAAAATGATGCAATGCTGCACTCCTTGATTGCTATGCCTGTTCACCTGGTTACGGTTTTTCATATAAAAAAAACAAAAAAACCTGCCTTAGGAAGTGACCAACCTCACAGTCTGGCTCCTGAGACTGTGTCCCTGACCGGTCAATTTCTGTTCGGCGTTCAATAAACTTCCATTAGTCTGAGTCTGGTATTTGAGTGGTCAGCGTGCTGTTATTTGTGAACCCATAACACAATAACTCTTCCAGTACAGTCACAAACACACTCCTCTACCCTCAAAGTAGGTCAGAGTGCCCTTAATGCTTAGTCTTTCAGAGCCCAAACCTAGCAATAATTATTTACAAGCCTCAGTAACTGATATTGACTCTGCTTCACAGATGTGTGTGGATGTGGAGCTATGGAGATACAGATACAGATATGAGGTAGGATGGACGGACATGAAAATAATGGCGGCCTAGAAAGGAAAACGTGGAAAAGGAAAGAGACCAGTCATCTTGAGATCTGCCTTGCCTTTTCTGCTGGTAAAGTTAGAAAACTTGACACAAATAATAAAGCCAAAAATTGCCTGAAAAAGTACATTTGAGAGAAGACATCTCAAACAAAAATGAACTGTGCTTTCTTAGGGCCAAATGAATCTGCTCCATAGACTTTCTGTTTGTTTCCTTTCGTTTGCAGTTCACTGTGTAACCCGTTTGTGTTACTTTCTTTTTTTATCTCTGCTATGCAACTCTGGTGGGCCTTGAACGGTTCTTCCTGCCTCAGTCTCTACAAGTGCACAACAGGCCCGGCACAAGGGATGGAGTTTTAAACAGGGTAACCATGGAGAGAGAGAGAGAGAGAGAGAGAGAGAGAGAGAGAGAGAGAGAGAGAGAGAGAGAGAGAGAGAGAGAGAGGAGAGATGACTCAGCAGTTAGCTCTGGCTGCTCTTCCAGTGGACCTAGGTTCAATTCCTAGCCCCCACCCCACCCCCCATGATGGTTCACAACCGTCTATAACTCCAGTCCTGGGGGAACTTACACCGTCTTTTAACCTATGTGGGCACTGCACACTCATAGTGTCCAAAAGAAATACATGCAGTTAAAACACCCATACACAGTAAGATTTAAAAAAATGAGACGAATGACTAAAGCTATCCAAGAGAAAGTGACGGGGCACAAAGAAAAAGCCCTCATCGCTGCCTGCACGCCAGGGTAAGAGCAGTGGTTACAGGAACTGATGGTGTAAAGGAGCAATACGATAGGAAGATCAGCCCAGGGCACGGCCGCTCTGCACGGCGGGAACTGAGACCTGGCAAGGGGAATCAGTACAGCAGCGGCAACAGCTGGCTCCAGGCAGGAGACGCCCACCTCCCAGCGTCGCCTTGTGGGTGATGCTGTGCATGGGGATCAGTGTCTCGCGCGAGGCAACCACAGCGCTGGCCTTCCCTGAGAGCAAGCAGCTCCCGCCATCCGCACCACTGCGGTGACCTACCCTATCCGGCCAACAGCCTGCGGTCTGCACCTTCCCAGCCTCCCCCGCGAACTCGCTCATCTCATTGGTTACTAACATCACGCAGCGCACCAATGGCTGGGCGGCCTCGCCTGGGCGGGGCCCAGTCGCTGCGCACGCGCCTTCTGCCTTCCTTGATCCGGCCGGAGGAGCGCCGGAAAAGCAAGGCTCGACAGGTAGCCGGCAGCCCTGGAGGACCCGGAGACTGCGGGTCGGCCGGAGGTGCCTGAGGACGATGAGGATGATGAGGAGACATTGCCGCATTCCGAGGCCGTGGACGTGTTCCAGGAAGGTCTCGCCATGGTGGTGCAGGACCCGCTGCTCTGCGACCTTCCCATCCAGGTGCGCGGCAGGGCTCTGCGGTGTAGGTGGGCTCTCGAGGCCCCACCAGCGAAAGACGCTTCTGCACGTAAACGGGAAGCTTAGGATGAGGAGCCCCAAAACACTCCCGCTCGGGCGTGAAAAGTTAGGATTGAACAAATACCAAGATTTTAATTGAAGATCAGCGTGACGAGTCTTTTCCATTTGCCTCGAGCTTCAGTGTGCGTGGGCGTAGTCTTTCTTTAATGTATTTTTTTTTAACCTTGCCAGTCAGTGGTGTTTTTATTGAACATCTGCTGGAGACCAAACCTGTAGCCTTTCGAGAACTAAATACGAGCTTCATCACGCAGTTAAGCCACTTTCTCAATTTTCTCAAACTTCCCTCATCGTGATGGCACACACCTTTAATCTCAGCACCCAGGGGCTGAGGCGAGGCCAGCCTGATTCATTTAGAGCTCCAGACCAGCCAGGGTAATAGTAAGGCCCCGCCTCAAAACAAACAAAAAACATCTTATCATCGCTGGGGTTTGGTAGCTGCTAAATTTTGCACCCTGCCCTGCCTCAACCTAATCCTGAGGCCCCGGCCTGGAGCCTCTTGATACAGGAGTCTCAGAATTGCCAAGGCCAGTGTTCTTCCCCCATGCAGCCCCACCTCTCTGCCTATTCCTTTGCTCCCTTGGGGGACTTTTTAATTGGAAATTCTAACACGTAGAAGGCAAGAACCCCTCAGCTTTGCCCTTCAAAATACAGAGCAGCACATCGGGGCGCTGTCAGCTTGGTTTCCTTTGTTGTTGTTGGGCTGTTAAAAGAGTTGGCATCACCACCACCCTTTGGTCTTTCCTAGGTTACTTTAGAAGAGGTCAACTCCCAGATCGCACTGGAATATGGCCAAGCAATGACTGTCCGAGTGTGCAAGATGGATGGAGAGGTAATGCGTAAGTACCATTGTCTTAGATACTTTTCTCTTGCCTTAAAGAGATGCTGCGATCGGGGCAACTTATAAAAGAAAATGTTTGGGGGAGCTTATGGTTCCTGAGGGCTAGGGTCCATGACCATCATGGCTAGAGACAAAGTAAATGTTTGTTGGGGATCACAGTTCCAGAGGGCTAGGGTCTATGACAGTCATGGCAGGGAGCATGGTGGCAGGGGGCAAACATGGCCCTGGAGCAGTAGTTGAGAGCTTACATCCGGATCCACAGGCATGAGACAGAAGGAGATCTAACTGCAGTGGTATGGGTTTTTGAGACCTCAAAGCTTACCCCTAGTGACACACCTCTTCTAACAAGGCCACACCTCCTAATCCTTCCCAAACAGTTCCACCAAGGACCAAACATTCAAGTATATGAGCCTGTGGGGCTCATTCAAGCCACAACCATCCTTCTCTTCTTTTAAAATAATTTATTTCATTTTATCTTACGTGCATTAGTATGAATGTGTCCGATGCCTTGGAAATGGACAGTTGTAAGCTGCCACGTAGGTGCTGGGAATTGAACTCGGGTCCTTTGGAAGAGCAGGCAGCGCTCTTAACCACTGAGCCATCTCTCCAGCCCCCACCCTTCTCTCTTTAAGTCTGAGCTTTCACAGCAGCAAGGTATCATCAGAGAGCTAGTTAGCGAGAAACTCGTACCATGCCTGGCTCTGCTGGGACAGCCACACAGCCACCCTGCCCAGCAGAGCAGAGCCCTGGATCCCCCTCCCCCCCATTGCCTGGGGTTTTGTGTGTGGATACCCACATGGATCTTCTCCCATATGTGCCCATGGCTACAGCTGTGGTGGTCGTCCAGAACGCCACGGTCCTGGACCTGAAGAAGGCTATCCAGAGGTACGTGCAGCTCAAGCAGGAGCGGGAAGGAGGCATTCAGCACATCAGCTGGTGAGTGAGGCAGGGTGCCTTCTCCGTGTCACCCCCGGGGTGGTGCGGGGCTCTGGGGAAGCATTTCAGCTCCTCCTGAGAGCCTTCAGGCTGGGCGATCCTGTGTTGGAGAGCCCTGTCCCAGTTGTCCTTTCTACGAATACCCTTTCACTGACGTCACCCTGCCCACACTGCTGCGTAGCTTCACCTGGAAACACCTGACTAATGTTTCCCCAATTATAGATGGTGTGTACCTGCCAGCGGCCCCTTCCCACCTCCTCAGTTAGCTGGAGCTTTTGGTCCTGATTCTTTCATTGGATCAAGTATCCTGTTATCTGAAGTCTCTTAGTCTTGTCCCCTCTTTCAATAGTAAGATGTGTCCGGCACCTCCTGTAACTGCCTGGGGCCTGCCACAATCGTCGTGCAGGGAGAATGTGCAGAAGGGGAACACAGCTGTCCGGAGAGCCACAGGCTGTGTGCTGCGTTCCTGTCACCCCTGCTGCTCCGGTCACCTGAGTCCCCTCCTTGCAGGTCCTACGTGTGGCGGACGTACCATCTGATCTCGGCTGGGGAGAAGCTCACAGAGGACAGGAAGAAGCTCAGAGAGTAAGTCTACATCCTGAGCTGTAGATCTGTGGCCCGTCGGCACCCCGTGCTGCACCAGAGCGCTGTGGGGAGAGGGTCCCTGGCCGGACTGACTGTTCGGTGGGCATTTCCTCGAGGCAGAGAAGCAGCCCTGCTGTACTCACAGCAGCCTGGGGCTGCATGGAGGAAAGCGGGGGTGGAGGTGGAAGACTGTTATGGCCATCCTCACTTGATTGTCCTCGATCCCTCCTCAGCCCGATGACCCTTCTTTTAGGTCGGGCACTGTCACCTTTCTATCTTTTTCAGTTATGGCATCCGGAATCGAGATGAGGTTTCCTTTATCAAGAAGCTGAGGCAGAAGTGAACCCCAGACGGTGACCTAACCTACGATCTAACCTACGGCAGCAAGATGCCGCCCTCCGCTTATCCTCACAGGATGGGGTGTTGGGGGTAGCTGCGTTGCCGGAATGCCCAGATGGAGTGCGAGCGAGCCCTGGGACTCTCAGGACACAGAAAATTCCTCTGCCTTGTATTGTCTATGTGGCTGTGGGCCTGGCCTACGGAATAAACCTGTTGCTTTGTATCTTGTAAATATCAGAAAGCGGTAGTACTCCCTGTGGGTGCATCTGGCCCACAGCAGAGGGAGGGGAGGGCAGAGGCTGGTGTTGGGGAGCCCTGAAGTCATCCCTGGGACCACACTACTCACCTTTCTTGCCATGGCCTCACAGCAAGGAGGAAACACAAGCTGGAGACAGCATGGTGAGGAATGAGTTACAGGGGTGCAAGACGCTCCCCACCGTGGGGAGCCAGCAGCACACCCCAAGGTCCATGTCCCGACACCGGCTACCCGCCTCCCTGCAAGACTTCACAGAGAGGTGAAAGCCGGTGATGTCACTGACTCAGGGCAGTGGTTCTCAACCTTCCTGAGGCTGCGACCCCTTGCAGTGGCCCCCAACCATGAAATCATATTTTCTGTTACAAATCGCAATGTAAATATCTTTGGAGACAGGTGTGCCAGAAGGGTCCCACCCCTGATGACTTAGGGAATTGTGTGTCCAAGGCCTCTCCCCATGACCCCAGCCAGAAATCAGCAAAGCCGTGACAACCCTGGTCAAGTTAGTGGCAGCTAAAACGCTCCCAGTCCATTTATTGGCCACGTGAGGTGGTCGTCGGGGGACTAGTTAGAAGGTTATCATGGGAACTCATGTAATAAATGTCCGGCAGTGTAAGGGTTCAACGGGAGCGAGCAAGGCACAAGAGGTCAGTGTTCAGGAAGCACCATCCAATCCGCCCTGGGAGGGCAGGGAGGCCTAGGGTGTCCGCAGCTGGTTCAGTGGAGCTGGGCGTCCAGTTCGTACTTCTCACAGAACTTGTCGGTGAAAGGGATGCAGGTGAGAAACTCGCACCACTCACAGCGGACCGGGTAGACGTAGAAGAGGACCACCAGGCCGGCCAGCAGGCCCAGGAAGACTGCCTGGAACACGATGATCTGGCAGCGCTTGCGGTACAGGTCAAACTTGCCAAAGCTGATGTAAGGCAGGAAGGCGAAGGACAGGAAGAGGCCGCTGATGAAGCCCGAGATGTGAGCGAAGTTGTCGATCCAGGGCAGCAGCCCAAAGGCAAAGAGGAAGAGCACCACGGCCAGGAGCTTGAAGAAGGCACGCCAGGGCCGGGCCAGGATCTGCCAGCTCTGGAACAGCTCCACGAAGAGGCAGGCCAGGATACCAAACTGCGAGCCGGCTGGACCTACCTGGTGATGGGGGTTGGAAGCTGTGAGCTGGTGGGACCGCACCGCCTCCCCACCCCCACCTCTCAGAGCGTACTTGATCTCAACACGAGCCGCGGGCACACACACAGGCTCCCAGCCCTGGGAAGCCTTCTCACCTCTGCCCGGTATGGCAGGAAGATGGCACTTGCTAGATTGCCGGTGACGCCGCTCAGCAGGTAGATGATGGCTATGCGGTGCCAGCCTGCCAGTTTCTCCAGGTCCCGCAGGACTGTCATCTGGAAGCAGACGGATACCAAACAATGCAGGATCCTGTGGGCAGTGAGGGGCACTCAGCAGAGAAGGTGGCTTCTCTTTCGCCTCCAGCTGGCCGCTCCTGGGGAATGAGGCCACCCGCCCGGACCCCCGGTCCCACTTGCCCAGCGTGCAGGAAGAGGGACAGCCACAGGCGGTAGAACTGGTCAGGCACCTCAGGGTTGAGGAAGGGCAGGAGGCCACAGACATCGTCCATGCAGTGCACCTGCGCAGAGCGGTCGGGTCAGCCTTCACGGTGGGCGGGCAGGGGCGGAGAGGGGCGGGCAGGGGCGTGGCCCCAGGGGCCTACCTGAGAGCAGAGCGTGGCCTCCTCGTGGAAGTAACCCCTCATGAAGTCGCAGTACTCCCGGGAGGTGATCTCACACCTAGAGGGTCACACCAGGGGTTGGAGGGTGCCCAGCCTTGTAGACGGGGCTGCTCAGGTCTTACGGGCGCCTGCACGCTACCCAGGCCGGATTTCAGCCCCGCCCACGTTCACGGGCCCAGTCTCACTCCCAGTTGCTGGCAGGCTTTGGTGAGGGGAAGAGCGCGGCCGGAAGCCAGCTGCACGTGCGCACCCACCTGCCTTTGGTGCCGATGCAGCAGGGCCGGCCTGTTATGACGCAGTCCATGTGGGGGTGGTTAGTGTGGTTCCCGGCACTGTTTTTGGTGCAGATCTGGGTAAGAAAGAAAAACAAGTATGTCAGGATCGTTTTACACACACACACCTCTTGGCCTAATACCCTTATTGGGAACCAAGACAAAGGTAAGACTCAGATGGAAACCAGCCCTCTCGTGACCCAAGTAGGTCACACCCAGAGTCTGAGCTGAGCCATCTGTAAACTAGAGCACTACGTGGCCTCTCGGGTCTTCACCTAGTGCTCTTGCCCTGACTCCCTGCTCACAGAGGCAAGCCTTGTCCGACAGGCTGGGCAAAGGCTAGGGCAGTGTGAGGATGTGGGTGATCCGACAGACGTGAGACCCCAGCTCACCGGCCACTTGGTGATATCTTCTGGCCACTCGTGGGGATCCTCGGAGGAAGGCTCGTCACACACCCTGTAGGAGCCCAATGGTTAAAGCCCTTGTCCCATGGCGTCTGTCACCCTTCTGCCCAAAACAGGGGATCCTCTATACCCGTCAGATAGACAAAGCCAAAGGCATGTTAAGAGGGTAATCCATAGTCCTCACCTGGGGTCCTGGTGGCAGACAGAACCAAACTGCCTCTTGTTGCCTGCAAGGTCTGGGGCGCTGGGATGGATGGGCCACTTCACCCACACTGCCAGCGTAGACTGTGGGGACACAGGGCCAGCCCTAGTCAGATCCCACCCTCCGCTCAGTTCAGAGCAGTGTGCTGGCTCAGCCAGGAATCAAAGGCAAGGCCCAGGGACTGCCTCCTGACTCCACACGGCTGTTTGGTTAAACCCCGGAAACACAGGAAGCAGTATTACAAGGTGCCAAAGGGCATAACAGAGGCATAGAGACAGTGTCTGTCCTGAAGTGGGGAAATGGCATCAGTTCTAGCGCCAAAGTTCCAATGAGGCTTTTGCATTTTTTTCTTTCTCGTTTTCTTTTGAAACCATCAAAAGTAGCCCAGGCTGGCCCGGAACCTAACCATCTGACATCAGCTTCCTAACCACTGGTGGCTTACGGGCCCGCATCATCACGCCCAGCTTTCAATGGGTGGAGGAAAATAAGGCAATAGCTACACGAGATACGATGCAAGCAGGTGCTGAAAGAGCAGGCCCAGACCAAGACCACGTGAAAGTCGAGTGAGCATCTTCCACGGGAACTGGGAGTGAGGTGCAGGGGCGAGAGGGAGCTGGCGAGGTGCGGCGCACTGCCGGGAGCCAGAGCGAGGAGTGGGCAGGGGCAGCGCAGGCAGAGCGGGAGGATACCCACCGAGCACTCCTCCTTTGACGTCTGCACGCAGCCAGAGCGGTCATTGCGGACACAGCAAGCCGAGTGCTTTTCGCGCTCCCGGGCAGCAAGGATGAAGCTGTGCACCTGTGGGTCCTGGCGCATGCAGGGAGAAAACTTCGCGCCCAAGTGAATGAGGGCCTCCTGTGAAGAGGGGAGACAGAAGCTGTGCCTCGGGCCCGGGACGGACGGGGCACCTCCAGGCTCCACCTCCAGCCCGCCCTCACCGAGCTGGGGCCGATCCAGAAGTTCTCCTGCTGGACGTATTTGACGTTCTCATAGACGCCCCGCTTCCGAAGTACCTGGGAGGTAGGGAGTAAGGTCAGAACCAACCTGCGGGGCTCCGTCCTCCCAGAGGCGGGCCACAGGGTCCAGAGCCTAGCCTCCAGTTGTGCGGGCCCAGGGAGAGCCGCGGGGCCCAGGGAGAGCCGCGGGGCTCACCGAGTCCACGGTCTCATGCTGTGAGAAGCCCACAGGCGCAATTCCGTAGATGCACACAGCCAGAATGGTGACCAGTGAGTGCACGAAGGTGAGCCAGTAGGTGAAGAAGGGCCTGTGGGACAGAGGTGAGATCAGGAGCGTCTCCTACTCAGACTCCTAATCCCAGCCCGGCCTCCACCGCAAACGGCCTACCTGTGGTCATCCATGTCCTCGATCTGCCGCTTGACGTAGCTGTCAATACGCTTCCGGTAGGTGCGGTTGGTGAGCCGTCCCACCATCCCCAAACCGTAGGGCCGCTTCTCCCGGGCGAAGAGCTTGCGCACCGGCACAGCGATTCGCTGACCCCTCCTGGGCCCGGCCGTGCTGACCACCTCCTGGCGGAGCCGCACCTTGGGCTGCGGGGCCAGCGAGCCGCCCTCCTTCTGCTTCCGCCAGCCTCGCTCCAGGGGCCTATCGGGAGCTGGCATGTTCACCGCCTGCCTAGAACCTACACACTTGCCTTCCCTCTTGGGCAGAAGCAGGGCACTGCTCAGTGGCTCTCCTGCCCTCCTAGGGGTGAAGACACCCAGTGGGTCCTTCCTCTTCACTCTCCTCCTCACCAGCTTGCCCCTGGGAGCTCAAGACTCGGGCTCTTTATCTCGTCAGTGTTAACTAGGCCGCGGTCTTCCTCCCATCCCGACTCTAGGCCCTGGGCTCTGGAATTCCTGTAGGTGGGCATCAAAGTCTAGGATTGTGCCTACCCCTTGGTCCTCACACCCACAGGGGTCTGGTCAAGCTGTTATGTTCAGTTCTCCAGTCAGTCCGAGCTATGAGCATTGTACCCATGGACCCAGCTGCTCCCCACGGGGCAGATTCACCCTCTGGACGCCTCACCCACCAGCTGTACTCACAGCATCAGGTGGCTTCGCTCAAGCTCACTGCGGTCCAGGGCCCCACCCGTGAGGTCGGCCTGCTCCGGGGCTTTCTCCCAGTCCTTGAGCGCCGCCTCTGATGGGGACTCAAACACCTCATCTGGGTACGTCGACAGCTCCTCATGGAGGACACCTTCCTGAGCAAATACGTGAGGTCAGGGTGGATCCAGAGACAAGGGGGATGGGGCGACACCCCAGGCTCTTCTTACCCGGGCAAAGAAAGATGTATCCAACTCGTCCGGGAAGTCCACCATGTCTTCCTCCAGGAAGCTGGCGGGAGTAAAGCTTCGGCGCTGTCCCCTTCGTAAAGTGCCATCCCTAATAGACCGGCCCTGAGGACAAGGAGGTGAGCCTAGGACCTGGAAGTCGGGGTGGCCTAAGCTTCCCCCCCCAACCTCCAACCTTGGCCCCCTGCCCTTACCTTCACCAGGGCTGCAGCGGCCCGGAAGCTCATCTTGGCCACCGATTCGCGTTTGCGTCGCCGAGGGAGCCGGTTAAAACCTGAGCGGGAGCTGGAGAAGGAGCAGAGGGAGGCGGCACCAGGTGTGACGGGAGTGTGGGGGGCACTCAGGCCATCGGCAGTGTCATCGGCCATGCGGAAGGCCCGGCCACGGGCCAGAGGATCTATGATCTGGTGGGGTCAAGAGGATGCTAGGTCAGCCTTCCATGAAGACCATAAATACTGCCTGCAACCTAAGCATCACTTTCATCCACGGCACCTAGAGGGGTCCCTCTCCCCTTGAAATCTGCTATCCAGAGTCTGAACTTGTAGTATCCTATGACTCTTTTCCTCCTAGCTGGGTGGCTGCTTTCCCACCCACAGACCTGGAGGGATCCACTCCCTCCTCAGGCCTCTCCCCACACCCTCTCCCAAGCTAGAGGGGCAGAAGGAGGAGCCCGGAGGAGGCAGCAGCACACCTTCTGCATGCCCAGCTGGCATGGCCCCACATAGAGTGGAGGAGGCGTCTCGGTGCTGGTCAGTGACACGTTGTCCTGGCTGGGCAGGTCCAGCTCCCGGATGACCTGCGGCTTTAGCTTCCCATACCGCTGGCTGCAGTGACGGATGCTCTTGCGCTGCCATTTCTGGGTGCTGTCACTGTCCTTGCTCACTCCAAACCAGTCTGCTGTCCCCCTGGCAGGAGAAGGACTCAGCAAGGGAAAGCAGTATCTCCTGTCCCCCTACTCCAGTCAAGGAGCCTCAAAGCCCAACGGGGGTAGTGGGCCTGCGGCAGGCCTCCAGTCTCTCCAAAGACACCACAGGGGAGTTGCAACTCTGGCTACCCCATTTCCCACTAGAGCGTTTCACATGCCTGTCAGTAGAAGGTTTCCATAGGCCCTAATCCAAGCCTGAGTCCAGAGAGAGACCTTGGCCTCAGGCCGCCACCACCATAGGGTACTACACAACTCAGCAGAAGGAGCTAGAGGGCAGCCATGGTGTTTGGACATGCAAATAAAAACACAGCCAGCCCCTGCCATGAGCAGCCAGGGAATGTCAAGCACCCCAACAGCTCCAAGAGGCTACAGAGCATGCACGTGCCAAAAAACACCAACACACTCAAGACCTGCAGGAGGTACCTGAGCAGGGACCAAGAGAGAGACTGTCGCTGGGGGAGGGCCTTGTGAGCAGCCCAGGGCCCCAAGAGAGGCAGAGTATGCACACGCCCAAAGCGTACCTGTCGGCTGTGAGGAGCCAGAGTGTTAGGGTAGAGAGAAGGGAGAGCGCATGCCCAAGGAACAGAGAGGCAGACAGAGTACCAGCCGTGGGTCCCAGAATCATAATAAAGAATGATGGAGTTTTGTTGAAATTAAGATACAGGAGAAAGCTGAGAAACAAGGGAACTTTGCCCCATTCCCATCCAGAGTACCTAAAGGGATTCTGTATGCCTACCGCTAGGGTGCCTCCCTAGCCCCAGCCTGTGGAACAGCCAGGACGGACGGCGTGGTACCTGCGTATGGTCTGTGTGATGGATGTCTGCCGCTGCAGCACCAGCCGCCGGGGCTCGTGGTGGGGCGAGGGGACACGGGCTGTCTCAGCAGGCATACTCACGCTCCGCAAGAAAGCCTGCCGCCGCAGGGGCTAGACAACAGAGTCGCGGTGAGGAGCCTGCCCGGGGAGTTCCCCAACCCCCCACTGGCCAGATCCTACCTGCAGGAAGCTGGGCTCTTCCGCTGCGGGGGGCACCACAGCCGGGATGTCCAGCTTGAGCCATGGGGGCTTCTTGCGCTGCAGGCTGCTGGTGCTGTCTCTTCGGGCTTCGCTCATGGTTCCAGGTGCAGTGAGACAGGCCTGGAGGTTTGGGGGGGGGAGAGGATTAGGCTGAGTGACAGCCCTGAAAAGTCTCCAAGGACACAATGGGCCCAAACCTAGAAGCGTGGCAAATCCAACAGAGGTGCTCACAGCTCCTGCTCTGTGCTGGCACGCTCTGTGCCTGACCTCACCACAGACAAGCCCTCCGACAACAGGAATCGATGGCACAACCCTGCGCGCACCTACTATGAGCACACGCTGGTAGAGGACTCCTGCCCTCTTGAAGCTTACAGCCTGGGAGCGATGCCCCTACAAATAAGGAAACGCTCGGTGCGTTGGGCAGAAAACAAAATTCCAGGTGGTTGGCAGGGGTAGCGAGGATTCCCTGACAGCGAGAAGCAGGTGAAAACAGCACAGCGTGGCATGTGAGGCTGTGCACATACAGAGTGGTGGGCCCAAATCTGTGAGCTCCAGACCGTCCATCTCAGGCCATCCTAACCACCATGACCGCCACTTCACACCCTGGGGTTTGTGATAATCGATGACGCACAAGGCCCCCCACGTTTAGAGAAAGAGATGGCTTCCTGGGGCTTCAGAGCAACAGCTAGGGCACCAGGCTCCTTTGTGCAGAGGACTTTACAAAGAGAAATCCCCTGGTGCTGGATAATCCCAGAGCTAAGGAGGCAGAAGCAGGCAGATCTCTGTGAGTTTGAGGCCAGCCCGGTCTACACAGTGGGCTCCGGGCCAGCCAGGGCTACACCGTGAAACCCTGTCTAAAACAAAACTACAATGAATGGCCACGAGGTGGCGCCAACTGCCAAAAATGACAGTGAGGCAGGGACAGGTTGGGGAAGGCACCCTGAATACCTTTAAGACCCTAAGCCTAGCACACAGAAGCCCTCCAGACACCTCTGAAGGGAAAAGTGCTTGTTTGCCATGCAAGCCTGAGTTCAAGTTTATGGAAAAGAAAACGGAATCCATAAAGTTGTCCTCAGGCCTCTGATTAATATATATATAATTATAACTATAAATTATTAATTATAATTAATTCATATATTTGCCTGGCATGGGTGAGGCACTCCTTTAATCCCGGCCCTTGGTAGGCAAAGGCAGGCCTCTGTAAATTCAAGGCTAGCCTGATCTACACAGTGAGTTCCAGGTCAGCCAAAGTTACACAGTAATACCCTGTCTTGAAAGAAACACATGTACGTACATTTGAGCCAGGCATATGGTTGCACACCCTTAATCTTAGCACTTAGGAGGCAGAAGCAGGCAGACATCTGTGTGTTTGAGGCCAGCCAAGTTCCAGCCAGCGCATTAAGGCCCAGCTCTAGGCTGTCTGGAAAGTCTTGACCTCTGTAGAACTCTTACTTTCCCCTCTGCTGTCACAGCAGGTACATACCTAACCCCTGCTCCAAATGAAGACCCCATGTATCGGCAAAGTGGAGATGAAGGCAAGATGAGGATACAGAAAAGGGCATGGCTCCTTGAAGTAAGACTCAGAAGGCAGAAGACACAAAAGTCTAGACCTTCCAATCTCCAGACTTCTGGACTGTGTCACCTGCCTGCTGATGCTTCAACTTAGGACTCTCCCTCTCCACACTTGGAGGAGACAGAAAAGCTGCATTCTCACTATGGGACAAGGAGGCCTGGAAGACAGTGAACTTCCCATGGCTGGGCTGAGCCCTGTGAGACCCCGTGGGTAAAGGGCCAGGAACTGACAATGGAGGACGCCTTCCATGTGCTGCCTCTGGACTATCCTGAGCAGCCACGCAGGAGCTCGAGAAGGAACATAGTCAAGCGTGGTCACGGGGCAGGGGGGTGGGGGTGGCTGGAGAGATGGCTCAGAGGTTAAGAGCACTGGCTGTTCTTCCAGAGGTCCTGAGTTCATTTCCCGGCAACCACATGGTGGTTCACAACCATCTATAATGAGATCTGGTGGCCTCCTCTGGCCTGCAGGCATGCATGCAGAGAGAACATTGTATACATGATAGATAGATAGATAGATAGATAGATAGATAGATAGATAGACAGACAGACAGGATTAGTCACAGGACCTTGGAGTAAACCACAGCTGAGTGCTGGGGACTGGTGGATTCTGTGTTCCGCATTTCTAGATGGTATGGAACTGTGCCTTTCTTGAGAATACAAGCTGAGGTTTCCAACAGCTACCGATACCCATGGTTCCACATCCCCGACCAAAGTCTGTCTTTGGCCTCCCTTTCCCCTGTATTGCTCCCGCAACATGCTTTCTACCCGCCTCCAGGGCTGTTCACTGGTGCTGCCTCACCTGAGAACGGGGTGGCAAGCGCCGGTTCTCCTGAGTGGGGATGCGGGGACACTAGAAGGAGAGGCCCCTTCAGCAGCACCTGGAGCAGCTGGCCTGCCTCCCACTGTGTGAGTGGGAGAAGGAGACTGGGAGCAAACACTGGGAGCCTGAACCCACAGACAGCTGAACATCTGGGTCTCCCCGGGGTCCCCTTCACACACCCCCATGCTACAGTGAAGGTGAACACAAGAGAACCCCCACACACAACTCTAGGCCTGCTGACTGGGAAAAGGACACCCACCCTGCCCCACCCTATGCTCTCTTCCTTCAGGGCCTCAAGCTAGTGGGATTCACAAGGCCTGGGGGAGGGGCATACCAGACCAGACAAAAGAGTCTAGGCCAAGGAGCAGCACACTGCCGGCCCACAGTGGCTCAGTGTCTCCATTTCCCCCGGGCACACAGTGGGCTCTTGTTCCCTGACAGCCCTCACTCTCTCTCCTCTGCTGGCCCCAGTGTGGTGGGAAACCAGGGCCCATGGAGAAGCTGACTGCCTGGGGTCACACACCATGAGTCACCCTAGAAGCACAAGGAGCCGCCCAAAAGGGAGCTAGAGTAAGTGGGAAGTGCTGGAAAGCAAGCCCAGTGGTTGGAGGTGGGACAGAGTCAGGTGGCGCAGCAGAGCCTCGGAGGGGCTCCAAGCAGCCTGACTGAGATTCCAGTTGAGGGTGAGGGACAAGGTGAAGCAGGGAGCTGCCACAGAGGCAGCGCACATCAGAACCAGCCCTGACTGCCCGTGTGCACCGTGGAAAAGGTAGGAGGGAGGCTGTGGGGAGACAGGCATCTGTCCTGCTGGGGACCCTTCAGGTTAACCCTGTTGGTGACACAGAAGCCAGAAGGCAGGTGGAGCAACATGGGCCAGAAATCTCTAGGTATACCTGGGCTTTCTCCGCTTCATTTTGTGAGACAGGGTCTCATGAAGCCCATGATGGCCTCAGGTTCATGATGTAGTTAGAGGTGTGCCTTGAACCCTAAGTAGCGAGATTCCAGATGTGCACCTCCACACCTGGCAAGCCTCCGTTTTCTCCTCTGAAAAGGGGGTGATGAAAGTGCCTGGCACACAGTAGGTGCTCAGTAAGTAGCAGCTGACTCAACAGAAAGGGTGGTGGCCTGGGTGGGAAGAAAAGAGCCAAAGCTGGGGCGCAGCTGGGTGGGGAGTGCTGCACGCCTGTGAGGCCAGCACTCAGGTCATGAAGGGAGCTTCTGAGTTTGAAGCCAGTCCAGGCGACGCAATGAAACTCTCAAGCAAAACCAAAAGAGCAAAGCTGCAGGCGGGAGATGGACCTGAGGATGCACCTTGCAAAAGCAGACTGCGCAGCCGTGAAGCACAGACACTCGAGACGGCGACCGCAGCTGGTGTGAAACGGCATCTCCAGGTGTGGGCTGCGGCTGCCGCACGCTCCAGCATCCCACTTGAAGCCTGTCTCCTCTCTCCTCTAATCCCCAGCCCCAACCTGCCCCGGAGGGAGGGCCTCACCAGCTCTCTACAGTCTCTGCTGGTCCGTCCCCACATGCCACTATAACTTCCGCCAGCCTCTTTGCCCCGCCTGTAAAGAGCATCATATTGAGTGTCTGCTGGGCTCTTTGTGAAGCATAAGGCATTCTTCAACCTCCACTCCAGCCCCTCCATTTTCATGTGGGGGAAGTTTGTTTCGGCACGGGGCAGGACAGGCCTTTGCAGTGGCCTCCCTCATCTCCAGGACACACTAGATCTTGCCCTCTCCCCATCACCTACCATCACCTCAGAAACACACATACAGAGAGGGCAAGAGAACAAGAGCTGCCCTGCTGAAGTCTGTGGGGGAGCCCATAGGTCCTAGAGGTGCAGGAAACCCTGGGACTGAAGGGACCAAGAGATGAGAGCAAAGTGGCCATCCCTGAGGAGAGGCACCACCCATAGCCCAGGGGTCTCTGACGGCCAGTCAAAATCCCTGATCCAGATGGGCCTGGGAGAGGAAAGGGGACCTATCCAAGCCACCCAGTCAGAAAGGCTTGGAGGATGGATTTAGCTGTAGCTCAAATTCTGGATTAGTGTCCACTGAGATGGACACTCCTGGTCCCCAACCTGTCCAGCTGAGTCCCTGAATGAAGCGGAACGGTTCAGAAATTCCCTGAACGACTCCAGACATCCTACAACTCAGAAATCCCTCCCAGGAACCACAGGAAGCAGGAGAGGCTTTGGGAGGGTAAACTGAGTCTCAACAACAGCTTCGGTCATCAAGAACCTAGGACACCCGCCTCAGACCTGATCCTAACCAAGCCTGTTGATATTAGAACCTACGGCAGAAAGGAGGCGTTTAAGACCATTCTACAGATTAACTGAGAGAGGCTGTTCACGGCCGGAGGTCACAGGGCCTCGAGGGAGTTCAGCACCTCGGCCAGGTCTGCCAGGGACCTGGGAGGGACCCTTCGCTCCCCTGGCTGCAGAGCACCTAGAGCTGAGTGAGGGCTTCACGTGCAGGGAAGGGGCACGCTGAGGAAAGACTAGAGCTCGAGGGAGCTAGAGTGACAGGAGCTCCCTTCCGAACGGCCCCTAACGGGAGACCCAAACCAGTACCACTAGACCAGCTCTCCGGCTCACCCAAGCGGACCTCCCACTAGGGCTCCTGCAGGGGACCTGCCAGCCACGGAGGCTGCCTGGAGGTCTGTGGATGAGTCCCAGAACCTGTACCTTCAGTGTGGGCCTCCCCGGCTCACTTGCCCTCTCTTGCAGATCTCTAAGGACCCAGATTGCCCAGAATGACCCTGCTAACAGACGACTGGGCCTCGGGAACCTCTTGAGAACCGGCCAGCTGCTGAGTTCCCCAGCATTCTCTAGGCTTAAGGGCGGGGGCAAGGGGCTGAGGCTCGCCCCACAGAGGTGGGGAGCACCTAGCCTGGGACTGCCCCGGCTTCTTAGCTAGTCTAAACCTGAAAAGCCAGTTTCATCCTAGAATCTTCTCCTTGCTTCAACAGGAAGTGGGGAGGGGGGGCTTTCCCAGGACAGAGCGGGGGGCCTTCAGATCCAGGCCCCGCCCACGCAGACAGACACACTACCCCAAGAGGCACACGGAGCAGGAACTCCGGTCGGGACTATCTGAGCGGAAAGAAAGCCTAGGGGGAGTCCCCTGCCCATTCTCCACCCAGCTCTCCAAGCATGCTCCCAGCAGGACAGACAGGCCCTCTCGCCTATCCCTGAGCACCCAGGGTCCGCGGTCACCCCACCGCTCCCAGGCCTACTTCAGGAACCCGACTGTGGCCTCGGGCCCCCCTCGAGACCACCGCACAGGGCAGGAGTTGGCTTGGGATGCAGTTCCCGGGTTTGCTGGTGCGAACCGGGCTGAAACGGGCCGAACAGGCCCAGCCGAGCTCCCCGGGCCCCGCAGCCGCTGGTGTCAGGTCCCATGAGCCGAGAGGACGCGGACCGGGTGGCCCGAAGTCGCGCGCTCGGCGCAGAGTTTTCAGACGCCACCTTCGGGGGTCCCGGGAGCCAGGAGGGCCTGGGGGAGGGGCCGGCAGCGGCGGGGCCGCTCGGCGCGGCTGCGGCCCTCGGACTCCCCCGCCCCGAGGACCCGGCGGGGCCGGTGCCCGGCTGCCCCACCCGCCGCCAGGCCGCGCCGGTCCGACCACGGGCTATTTCGGTGGGGCGCCAGGCTGGAATCCGGGCCGCGCCGCCTCCGCGGGCGCTCGGGAAAGTCCGCACAGCGCCCCGGCAGCGGTCGGCGGACACGCGCCAGGACGCCAGCCCCGCACCCGGCCGCCCCGAGCCCCCGACCTCGCGCAGAGAGCCCGGCCGCCGCTCACCGCCGCACGGTCCTCCGAGGGGTCCGCACCGGCCGCCGCCGCCGCCGCCGCCGCCGCCGCCGCCGGCCGGGAGGGCGCCCGCGCCTAGTCCCTGCCCGCGCCGCCCGCGCGCTGGCCCGGCCCGTCCGCCTGGGAATGCCACGGGCCGAGGGGCGTGCGCGCCGGGGGCGGGCCCGGCCGAGGGGCGGCCGCCTGACTCAGGGCTGAGGAATGCGCGCCGCCCGCTGCCGGCCCCGGGCACCTCCTCCGGGAAGACCGCCGGCTGCGCTCTGCCTGGCGTCCCGTAGAGACACCTGTAGCCCGGAGTAGGGCCCAGCAGGGACCGCGGGGAGCGGCGTCGGTGCCTGGGCTCGCCTCTTCCTGACTCTCAGGTTGGCCTTGTCCCCCTCGTCCTGCCCCTAACTGTGCTTGGGAAGCGAGGGAGGGGAGCTCCGGAGGGAGAGAGTGGAGTGGGAGGGACCGAAAGGCCCGATTGAAGGAACGCCCCTTCGGAAGGCACGCACTGGTAAGTCGCTGGGGCTCTCGGAGCCCTCCCCTCCCTCATGCACACACTCCCAGTCCTTCCTAGTAAATACTCGTGCATTCAAGCCCCCACACACGTCATGTTTACACAGACATGTGCGCACACCTGTTCAGATGCGCTTGCATGGGCTGGCACCCTGACACATTTGCATACGTGCACACTAACACTCATACACTGATAACACTGTCCCAGGAACTCGCGCTCAGCAATTGCCCCTTCCCCTACCTCTTTCCCAGCAGGTACAAGGGTCAGGCTGCACCTGCCCCCACTTAAGCCATTGCGCAGAGTGACAGCAGCACTCCGTGCGTCCCCTTGCCTGCACATCCACTCTTCCCTCTGCCTCCGTGTGCTCACCCATCCCCTCCGGTGCAGTTCGTCCCTCTGCGAGCGGGACACAAAATGCTCCTTTGTTCTCAGCTGAGGCTGCTGGCTGAGGGAGAAGGAGGCTGTCGGAGTGCAGATGTTCTGGGCTCCTGTAGCCCGCACATGCCAGGCCAGAGATGGGACAGTCTCCATACCTAGCATTCTTGACCCATCCTAGGGATAAACAGGGTCTGGATGCCCAGACCCGAGCTGGCTGGGGGGGAGGGGGAGTTCTTTCTGGAAAATCAGGACCGGCCACAGCTGGGCATCTGGTGTCTGTCGGTCCCTCTTCCTCCCGTGGACGCTGCAGGTCACCTAGACCTGTGTGGAGACCTTAAAATCTGTTCCCAGCTGCAGAAGCTCTGCTGGAGGCTCACAGTAAGGGCACACTCAGGAGTCAGTCAGCTTTTTTTGTTTGTTTTGGTTTTGGTTTGATTTTTGTTTTGGTTTGGGTTTGTTTTTGTGTTTTTTTGGGGGGTGTTTGTTTTTTTGTTGTGTTTGTTTGTTTGTTTGTTTGTTTTTGACAGGGTTCCTTACGTAGCCTTGGCTGTCCTGAACTCACTTTGTAGACCATGCTGGCCTCACATTGATCCACCTGCCTCTCCCTCCCAGAGCCTCCCTAAATGCTGGCATTACAGGTGTGCACCACTCCACCTAACTCTTTTTTTTTTTTAACAAAAAGAATTATTCTGTTTATTTATATCTCTCTATGTGTGGTTACAGATGCCCACAAATGCCAAAAAGGGCGTCAGGTCTCCCTGGAACTGTAGTTGCAGACAGTTGTGAGCTGCCCAGTGTGGGTGCTGAGACCCAGCTCCAGTCCTCTGCAAGGGCAGCATACACTCTTAACCACTGAGCCCTCTCCCCAGCCCCGGACTTGTGTTCAGTGCAGGAGTTCCACAGAGAAGGCTGCCTGCATCCAGTGACAGAAAGACAGCTTCCCAGGATTCAGCGCTCCAGAGGCCTTGCGGTTCCCACACCCCAGGGGAGCCTGCCCCAGCCCCTCTCACAGACCCCGCCATCTCCATCCACACACACAAGCGTTTTTTCCCCGGAGAGCATGATGCCTGCAGACAAATGCCTGTCTCGGCATAGGGGTTCACGATTCTCCAGACACAGCTCCACCACCCCCCTCCTGAGTGAGGGCATCAGGACAGTGCCAGCAGAGGAGTGCGGGCATGCGTCAGGCATGTCCAGTGTCTACAGTCCTGGCACCTCCCCCCCCCCTGCCCTATTGACTTATGCTTTGGGTGGAAGCGCCTTTTACACAGAATCCTGACCCCGGCTTCTCTCCGACTTTCATTGACTATGCAGGACGGAAGTCAGCTGCAATTCTTTATCACTCTGGGAGCTGGGGAAGAGGTGTCGGTATGGACAGACTTCTTTACCACCCCCAGGTCCTATGTAGTGAGCGCTCCACCAGCGCCTGGGTGGCTAGGATCTCTTCGCAGTAAGAGGACTCTCAACAGGCCATCTCCTTCAGCTTAGCCTGCAGGCCCCACACGGAAAGAAGACGCAGGGATGGACCCAGCACCCTGAAACAACCCCCTCCCCATGGTCCATAAGCTCCTGGGCCAAGAGCCTAGCGACAGCATACTTCCCCTCGGTATGCTTAATGGCTGCCCTTCCTGCCCAAACAAAAAAAAAGCTGACCCTCAAGGGTTCACCCAGATCCAGAGAGCCACTGAGGTCTGCCAGGACTGCAGCAGCCGCTCTGCTGAGAAGCTGTTTTTGGGTGCTAGTTTCCAAGCCAGGAGCCAGCTGGCTTCAAACCGGCTCCTGCTCTATCCGTGGTAGACAGGAGAGTGACCCAGTGTGGGTGGTTGGGCCCCTGAGACAGTGAAACTGAAGCCTGTACCCTATAAAGCTGGCAAGGACTGGAAGCCCACACCAGCTCCAACCTTCCCACAGCCTGTGGGGAATCAGAGCAGCTCAAACCATTGTCGACCCCGTCTCTGACCCCTTCTAGTGGCCCCTTCCAGGGGCATCCTTGCCACCAACCAGCTGAAAAGATACTCTGGGAACAGAAGCGATCCGGGCTCCTTCCCCTTGGACATTCTCTTATTCCTGGCCAGCCTGCTGGCAAAAACACAGTAGGAAAGCCCAACCCAACGCTTCCAGCCTGTAGTGGGAGCTTCACACCACAAACCAGGAAGTGGGGAGGAGGGGGCAGACATTGCACAATCCCACACTCAGGCCAGAACATCTGGAGAATAGGATGCTGGCCACCACCCCCATCTTGGCCTGGGGCAGAAGCCAGGCTGCCCACCAAACAGGAGGAGCTGGTCATTCACCCAAAGGTGGGAATTAATTAGGCAGCTTTCTAGGAGTCTTCAGAACGCCCTTATCAAGAGCCCAACTAGGGTCTCAGTTTTCCTCCTGGATTGGAAAGGGGCATTATTCCCACAGGAAGGGAGAGTCATTGTTTGGACGGAATGGCTTGGCTGCGGGGATAAGGAGGAAGGGGGTGGGAGCCACATCCAGGCCAACCTCATTAGTTCAAATTTACAACATATTGCCGCCACCACACCCCCGGAAACTCCACAGAGTGCCCCAAACAGCTGGATGACTTCCAGCAGGCAGCAGGCAGGCAGAGAGGCTGTCCCTCCCTCCCCAGGAAGTCCTAGTTGAGGCCCATGAGAGGGGATGGCTGAGCCCCAGCTTGGGCCCGAGTTCAGTCCCTGAGCTGGCCAGGGGAGAAGCAGTTGAGGACCAGAGTCTGGACAGATAGCCTCGCCTTGAGCTAAGTGCCTTGTTGGTCTCATGGCCTCTTCCCCTGTCCTGTAACATTTTCCTTCCCACACTTAGTTGCTCTTCCATGCCAGGGTGGAAGAAATCAAAGACAGCTCTGACAAGCCCTCAAGAGTGTGTCACAAGGCAGTGTGAACTGGGAAGGGAGGATTGTGTCTGCCAAGAAACCCTTTCCGACCCAGATCACTCCTAGAATGGTAGTAGAGGGTGAAGATGGCTCTACTGGGTGTGGGGGCTGCCGCTGAGCTGAAGTGGGGGAGGGGAGCAGCTTGCCCTGTCCCAAGACTTCCCTTCTCTCTCTTGCCCATCCCTTCCTTTGGGCCAGTCACTTCCCATTGGAGGCTCAAGTCCTCTCCACCGGTGCACAACCTCATTTGAGGGGTTACAGTTAGAGTGGGTAGCAGGCCTAGGTGCCAGAGAAGTAATCATTAGAGACGGGTATTCTCAGGTCCCAGCAGCCCTCGTCCTGCCCTCCAAGTTGGCCCAGCTTAGGTGGTGAGCCCTCTTCGCAGCAATTGGAGGCATCAGGGGGTTGGATGTTAAATGAGGATTCACTGCCGAGGCAGAATTCCCTTTCCTTCCTCCTATCAGCTGTGATGACCCAGAGCAGGGGCCCTAGATGGGGCAGGGATCCACTTCCTGTCAGTTCCGCCATCCAGGGATAAAATTGGGAATGAGAGTTCCAGGATCAAGCTCTGAGGTCTCAAGGCCTCATGTTTGTTCTCCACAGCACCTATCGCACCATCTGTGGCCCAGCCTGTTCCAAGGCAAGGTCTTCCGGCCAGGGATCCTCGAAAATTCAGTCCAGGTTCAGGGAGGATGGGCTGATGACAGTCGAGCCAATGGGACAGAACCGGACCTGGAGAAGCTGGGTTCCAGCCCGAGTGGTGAAAGTGAAGGATCCTACACTCGCCCCGCCCCACTCCTCCCCTAGGCTCCTCGCTCCGCCTCTTCTGCAGATTCGGCCCACCCTCCGTCTGCATGCCTTCTGCGCAGGTGCAGGTTCCAGTCCCCGCCCTCCCCGCGCTTCCGGTGACTCGGCGTGTCCTGGCGGCGGCTAGATGCGCGCGCGCCGAGGAACTGGGCTGAGTGCGCGCCTGGGCAGAGGGGCCCCAAAACCGGTGTCCGTGACCCTGGCCCTTGACACCGACCGGCCTCCGTTTCCTGGACGAGCCCGCCGCCCAGGGAATGCCAGAGCAGGATCCCGAGTGACCGGATATCCTGAGGCCGGCCAGATGCCAGTGCCGGTGAGAGGGGGCGCAGCGTCGCGGAGTCTGAGCCCACGGCGAGCTGGCACAGTGGGTCGGGCTGCAGAGACGGTCACGTCAGCATCCATTCCCGGCAGCCTGGCAGCCTCGGTCCAACCTGGACGTCAGCAAAACAGATAAAAATAATGGTTCTTACCCGGGCGTGGGTGGCGCATGCCTGTGTTTCCAATACTTGGGAAATGGATGGAAGAAGGAGGATAAGGAGTTCAAGGCCAGTGTAGTCTACATGGGACCCTGTTTAAATAAATAAATAAACTCTTTACCTACCAACCATGGAGCCGTGGCCATAGCTGAAGGCCAGCCTGGACTGAAGGCAGAGCTTGGCCCTGGCCCCAGGTACACTGCCTAGTTTTGTCCGCTTCTGTTGTACCACAACAGTTGAAGGATGTAGTCAGATTTCCCTGCTTTGTTTACCCGCCTGTTGGTAGACTAAGGCCGGTAGACTTCTTGTCCCAGTTCCTAGTTATTCTAATACCCAAGCGGTTGGAGGACAGTTGGGGGCAGCAGGATTATGCCCTGAGCACTTAGAATGGGACCAGGCAGGTGGCCATCCCCATGCACACCCACTTGGTATGTCAGGTCTTGCCAACACTGAGGGGGTCTTGAGACCTGTCTTTTGAGCAGTGCCAGGACAAACTCAGCATGTTTCTCTGCTAAACCCTACCCAGGTTCTGGCTGTATTTTAAGGTCTGGTCAGGATTAGGAATAAAGAACCAAAAAGCTTCCTTGGAGATGGTGTGCTGGGTGGGAATCAGAATATTCCAGCATCTACCTTCTCCTCCTAATGCCCCTGACCCATGTTTCTCCTGTGTGCAGCAGGTGTGGGCACAGAATGCCCACCCACCCTGCCACCACTAACAGCCCATCATTACCCACACCGTGTCTCAAGGTCCCCTGAGGCTGTATTAGCTGTAGGGTTCTGTTTATGCCTTGGAATGACTCACACAATGGGCACCCCACTCTGCAGATAAAGAAACAGAGGCAGGCAAGCAGACACTTGCTTTTGCTTTTTCCCATTACAGCTTTCCCGAAAGATCGGGCAGAAGAAGCAGCGACTAGCAGAATCAGAGCAGCAGCAGACCCCTAAAGAGAGCCCACCTTTGAGTGTGGGCCTCCAACGGAGCATCTACTTCTCTAGCCCAGAGGACCACCCTGCCCGGCTAGGACCAGAGTTTTTTGACCAGCCAGCAGTCACCCTGGCCCGTGCATTTCTGGGACAGGTAATGTAAAATGCAGGTGCAGGTTCCAGGAGCCCTAGTCCTGTCACTACCAGTTCACATTTCTGTGCTTATAAAAGTAGACGCTTGGTCCACATGAGCCCCCAGGTCGTTTGGCTATTGTCTAGAGTCACTGCGGAGAATAAGAATATTCAGAGTGGCGTCCCTCGGTGGAGGCGGCAGGACCACTGGCCACTGTCCTGCTTTGGCAATAACAAGGTGTATGTTGTTAGACTTACCCATCAGAGAGATGGGGATTGTTCTACCTGAAATCCCCTTAGGAGAGATTGTTTGAAAGGACTACGGATGGCTATTGACCCCAGCATCTGTGAGAGACCACCCCTATTCCCTGATGGCTGGGGCTAGGAATACCATTAGGCTGCCAGTGTCTGAATCACTTGAAAGAGGCTGGCCTCCTCACTGCAGGTCTAGAATCTGGGCTGGGGCAGGCATGTTTGGAGTGGGAAGTGGAGTCCACCCCAGGCCCAGCCTGGTGTTGCCTATAGTACAGCCTGTCTATAAAGAACACATTATGGAGCATCAAGCCAGTTCATCCAGAGTACTCCCTGTTCCTGGTGCTAGAGCTTAAGCCTGACCCTCTGGCTCCGGAGGTTCCCTGGCCCACTTCTTTCCTTAACAAGCTTCCTTTTACGGTAACATGGCCAAGGATAGCCAGTTTCTCAGCTAGAAGAACTGGTGCTAAGAGTTCCAGGAACAGACCCTGACCTATGAGATTCTGTTCTCGGGATGTTTTAAGCTGCAAGGATCTGTGCTCCTTCTAAAAGCACCACAGTAGTCAACATACGACAAAACAACATGGCGCAGATTCATCTCAGGCCAAGGGCCCAAGGATGGTCCAACACCACCTTCATTACACCTGCCTCTATTCAGCATCGTGGGCATAATCAACTGGGTCCCTGTCATCCCAGCTTGAGCCCACATTAGTAGACAAGAGAGCTGGGGCGTTTTAGCCTGTGTATTCCGTTAGTCAAGGAAGAGCCAGGTGTAGGTCATAAGCTCAGTAAAAGGCTCAACTGCAGTAAGTTGCCAGGACAGCAGCCTACTCAGGATGGAGGATCTCGCTGCCTTCCTGGACCCTCCACCAGAAAAGTCCTAGGAACTCCCTCGAGAGCTCCTAGGGGTTCTCAGTGTTCCCCTTGGAGACATGGGAGCATTCGAGTATAGTCAGTGAAGGAACACTCCCTGACCTTTTTCTCCTCCTAAAATGTCCATCCCTGTCTTCAGTGTTCTGGGTTCTTGAAATAATTTCCAGGCTTCCATGACAAGCATCAGCCACCTCTTCCCCTCTACCCTGCCTGTTATACTGACCCTGAGGAACCATGGCTCTACTTGGGCTGAGAAGAAAAGTGCCTTCTCACCAAATAATCTTTCAAACCTGTGAGGTGCTATCGACTTGGCTGGATCAAGACTGTTGGCCATTCTTAGCAACATGGTTCAGGCTAGGCATTGCATGAGCTGGACCTGGGGGCCATGTTTCTCAGTAAGGACTTAGCACTCATGGGCACAATCCAAGTATGTGGATCCATTGTGGCTGCCTTGGCTTAACAGGCACACCACAGAGTCAGGAATATCGTAGGGACAGCCTTGGGACCACTGAACATTTACGGCTCTCAAGGGAACTCGGAGAGAGGATGTAGGAAAGCAGAGAACACCACTGAGGGGACTTGGAGGCCAGCCTGCACAGTGACAAATCTTGAGGTGTGCTCCGAACCCTTAGTGAACAAGAACTATAGTTCGTCAAGAAGGGCTGGTGACCTTAACAGCAGTGTTCAGGCTCTGAGCAGAAGCAAAAGAAGAGGCAGAATGGAGGAGCCAGGTAGTTGGGTCTGCCTAGGCCTGAGTGTCAGCTACACCCTGAGCTTCAGAGAGATCTGGGCGGGGACTGTCCAGGTGGGTTGACCCCCATCAGTCTGAGCAGACTCACTGCACGCAGGTCCTTGTCCGGAGACTCGCTGA
Organism: Meriones unguiculatus; assembly: GCF_030254825.1. Classification (NCBI taxonomy): domain Eukaryota; kingdom Metazoa; phylum Chordata; class Mammalia; order Rodentia; family Muridae; genus Meriones; species Meriones unguiculatus. Next base: position 38,559,935 of record NC_083359.1, read on the forward strand.
TGGAACAGAACTCCGTGGGCGCATTGTGGAGACCGAAGCATACTTGGGGCCAGAGGATGAAGCTGCTCACTCGAGGGGTGGCCGGCAGACCGCTCGTAACCGTGGCATGTTCATGAAACCTGGGACCCTGTATGTGTACATCATCTATGGCATGTACTTCTGCTTGAATGTCTCCAGCCAAGGTTAGTAGTGCTGGGCTTAGGGGAAGGGATGGGCTAGCTGCTGGCCAAGCCCCCTGAAAGACTGGAGTGGACAGGCATTTGAGTAAGGAAGTGCCGTTGCCAGGGGTCAAGCTGGGACTTCAGGAGCTGTTCTTGACAGGGCAAGGCTGCCTGAAGCAGAATTGAGGCTATGGGACCAGCATGAATGCAGGGCAGTTAGATCCTGTGGCCAGAGTTCACAGTCGTGTTTTTGATTCTGGGTTGGGTTAGGTTTGGCTCAGAGCTGCAGAGGGTACGGAAGTGGAAAGCACGAGACTGGTTTTAAATAAGCTGGGCTTGTATAGGAACCTTGCCAAAAGTCTTCTTATGAGATGTAGCTCAGTTATTCTCAGGCAGGAGCATTAGGGGACATTAGGAAATGTTTGGTGACATACTTGGATCTGACTAGCATCTAGCAGGTAAAAGCAGGGATGCTGCTAGAAATCCTATGATAACCACATAGGACCTTCTGGCACCAGATAGCTTTAGTGGAGGGATGCTGGTCATGTGAGAAACCAACTCTTGTGGGGTCCAGCTCTGTCCTGACAAGCATGTAGCCTTGTGTTCTCAGCAGTCCGAGCCCTAAAGAGCCAGTACCACCTTGCTAACCAAGAACATGACTGGCATTTCTCAGCATCTGTGAGCTGAGCCCTCCCTGCTCGCCCCAAAGTGACCAATGTTGTTGGTTTGTTGGACAAGTACTGGTGGTGCAGGAAGTTGTGGTTACCGATTGCAGACGGCTGAGAGCCCAGTGTAGGGGACTTGAGAGCCAGAGATGAGTGGACCACAGGACTGGCTCTGTGCCTACCACAGAGCTGATTCTGAATGACACTGGATGACTAGACATCAAAAGATGTCATAAGAGGGGAGTGAAGAGGTAGTTCAGTGGTTAAGAGCACTGGCTGCTCTTGCAAAGAACCTGGGTTATCTTTCAGCCCCCACAGGGCAGTTCACAACCATAACCATAACTCCAGTTCTAGGAGATCCAGGCACACAAGTGATACAGATATACACACAGGCAAAACACCAATACACTTTTTTTTTTTTTTAAATTAAAGAGAGAGGTGACAGAAGCCTTCTTGGACAGAACCAACCTTGCTGTGTGGCTGAACTAAGGAAACAACCAGAAATGGTTAGTGCCTGTAGTCTCTGAGGGAGGAAAAACAGGTTCCTAGGACATGGTGGACAAGGCAGACGCAAGGATGCACTCACAAATGAAATACCCCAGGAACACCCAGGTTGAGGGCAAAGCCCCACAAGGGTGCACGCGATCCTGGTTCGGGTCATCCATGTGAGTAGAGGCTGAGTACACGGATATGTGTGTGGTGTGACTATGATATGGCCAGGTGAAAGCTGAGGGCATGGGAAGAGGATGAGGGTTGAAGGGCCAACCAGAGCACAGTCAGAATGCCAAGTTCAAGCAGGTGTGTAGCAGACTTGGAGGACATGGAGGTCAAGGGTGTTTGCATGAAGATGAGAGGGAACCAGGATAAGGTGTGGTGATGGGATGGCTCTGGGGGACTGAGCGTAGGGATCGTATGTCCTAAACTGACAGAGCCCCTGTATCCTGCTTCTCCCTAAAATAACAGGAAGTCCCTGGTGATGAGCTAGGTACAGCAAGGGAAGAAGGGTTCCAAGAGCTGGACCTTCTAGGCTTTCTTGACATATAACGTATTTGGATTGGGTCTGAGACTTGCTATCTTCTAGTAGAGTGACATGCATTCCACCCCAGAGGTGCTGGCTCTCTGGGGCTTCCGATGCCACCCCTCATAGCCACTACCAAGCGGGCTACGGAGGTCGCCCAGGGTTAAGGACTTTCACAGCTCTTCCAGAGGGCCCAAGTTCAAATCCCACATCAGGCAGTTTACAGTTGTATAATTCCACCTCCAGGAGATCCAAATTTCTCCTCTGGCCTCTCAGGGCACATAGACACATGTATGAATACACACAGAAACACAAAAGTAAAAATAATTAAAAAAAAAAAAAAAAAAAAAAAGACGACTATGGAAAGCTACAGGAAGAGGATGCTGATGCCAGAGGCTTGCCCACACGAAGTAGCTGATCTTACTTCTGGCTCTGGAGAGCAGTTGTGGGAGCCTCACCGTCAGTGTTCTGCCATAAAGGCTTCCCCAGGTACTCGGGGAAGGCTCAGCAGCCTAGTCAGCGTTATAGGGAAGGGTGAGTCAGGGGGGTCCGGAAGCAGTGGACACCAGATTACACGTGCAGGAAGACAACAGCACCCCTCCAACACTGGGTATGTGCAGGGGCAGGGGGTCTGAGGTTTACTTCCAAGCTCTCTGTCTGTCCCACAGGGGCTGGGGCTTGTGTCCTGCTAAGAGCGCTAGAGCCCCTGGAGGGCCTGGAGACCATGCGGCAGCTTCGTAACACCCTCCGGAAAAGCACTGTCGGCCGTTCCCTCAAGGACCGTGAGCTCTGTAGTGGTCCCTCCAAGCTGTGCCAGGCCCTAGCCATTGATAAGACCTTTGACCAGCGAGACCTGGCCCAAGATGAGGCCGTGTGGCTGGAGCATGGCTCTCTTGAGCCCAGCAGCACCGCTGTGGTGGCAGCAGCCCGCATAGGCATCGGTTATGCAGGGGAGTGGACCCAGAAACCCCTGCGCTTCTATGTCCAGGGCAGCCCATGGGTCAGTGTGGTAGACAGAGTAGCTGAACAGATGTTATCAGCTCAACAAACAGCCTGCCCTGATGGGCTTAATTGTTTAAACGTGGAATAAATATTCTTTTTGTAGGGAACTGTCCAGGTTTCAGCCAGAATTTGTGTGCATGTAGTTCTTTATCCAGGTCAGAAAACCTAGATAGCCAGTATGCTTGGAAACATAGAGGGAGAGCCATCAATGTGCAGGCATATACATCTAGGAGCAGGACTGAGTTGAACAAGTATTTTTGGACACTCTCCAGGGTAGCTCCATAAGGGGCAGGTTGGGAAAGGGATCAGAAAGACACAACCTATGTGTTTATAAAGTGCTTGGACTTTAAAAAGACATTGTCCAGTTCAGCAATGTTAAGATGCTATAAAGACCAGATTGAAGAATAAGACAGGTGGGGCTGGAGAGGCAGCAATGGTTAAAGTCTTTCTGCTGTTCTAGAGTTCTCTTCTCAGCAGCACACCCAGTGCCTCACAACCTCTGTAACTCTTGCTCCTGGGCATGCTTTCTTCTGACCTCTGAGGGTACACATACACATAAAACCACAAATGAAAATAAATAAACATATATTTTTAAAGTAACATTGTGGCACATGTCTGTAATCGTAGTACTAGGGGGACAGAGGCAGGAAGATCAGTAGTTCAAGGTCGTCCTTGGCTATATAGCAAGTATGACATCTGGGCTATGTAAGACTTTGTCTCAAAAAAAAAAAAAAAAAGCCCAGCAATGGTTGCCAGATAGCTGCCTCTGAGGAGACTGGCAGCTGGAACAAGAACCAGTTCTGCCAGGCTGGGGTTGCTTTGCCTATCTTCCTTAGGCCAGTCAGGAGCTCTGGGGCAGAGGGGAGCTAGTTTCCGTCCACACACTCGGCATGCTGCCTGGGCTCATGTGAGCAGGGCCTGGAAGACAGCAATGACGGGGTCCTCATGGGTGGTCACCACCAGCACACTGCGGAATTTGTCAAAGAGCATGAGCAGCTGGGAGCGCCGTGTGTTCTCGTTGTACATGATCTCCTCCAGATGGTGGCGGCCACGGAAGTAGTGGAGGAGCCTGGAGGGGATAGGATGGCATAAGCCTAGCCCAAGGCCAGTGCTACTAAGGACAGCCAGGAGTGGGTGGATCTGTAAACTGCCTACAAGCTTGTGAAGAACTGGGTGGGGGAGGAGGGGAGCATCCTGGACCTGATGTCCCTCAGTCTCCCCAGTGACAGGCAGTGGTGGGCCTGAAGTGAGTCCACAAAGCAGCATGGCTGTGCAAACTCAGAGCCACCTAAACTTGCACCCTTCTCCCATGGCACTGGGTTCAGTCTGCTCCTAGGAGCTTGAGTCCAGTTGAGCAGCTGAGTCCAGCACAAAGGTCAGGGTACAGATAAAGCCTGGACCAGCACATGGAAGAGTTGCAAACGGTCCTCCAGCAATCTGCAGTGATTCTTCAAACAGTGAATGCTGACAACCCGACCTCTCCCATAACACCATGCCCTAACAACACCTGAATCAGGATGGACATGACCGACATTAAGCTGCTATGATACAGGGTCCTAAGTTTCCCCCAGGGCCAAGGATCAGAATATATTCCTGCCAAGCCAAGTCAGTCAGAACTTGAGAGCACTGCCTCTCAAGCAGTGACGGGACATCCAGAAGTACTGAGTAAGCTGCCACTAGACCCAGAGGCTTGGCCAGAGCCTGCATCCCTGCACACCTGGACAACTCCTGCTCTGCAAACAACAATCCCAACTCACACTTCACTGTGAGCTCTGCAAGGATACCAGTGCACCCAGTTGTCTGCTCCCTACCTGGCAAACATGCGGAGGTCCTCAGGGTTCTGGGCTGCAGGCACACTGAGGATGGCAGCTCGCTCATGCTCTGAGAGGCTGGCCAGCAGGTTCTCTGTCATCCTCTTGTTCAGTGGTGAGTCTCCACTGGGGAGCAGCTCTGCACTGGAGTTGTCCATACTGGGGCTGGTAAGGGTCATGTCATCACTGCTGGCTATGATTGGAATAGGCCAGGTGGATTTCAATGTACCAAGATGGGGAGAGCATCAAAGGTACTGCCAGCATCCAGAGCCTGAGGTCACTGCCACTCTCCTCCTGGTACCCAACTGTACCATCTGCCTTCATACAAGAACTCACTGCCACCCTACCTCTTAAGTATGTAGGATGCCTCTAGTGTGGCTAACCTAGATCACAAGGAGCTGTCCCTATAGGAGTAGCTTCAAGGGCCAGAGGAAAGCATATCCCCTACACCCCAAGGCAGGCACGAGTGTCTTGTCCTACCTCAGCTAACATGAAGGATGAAGCACTAGACAGAGTTCACATGGACCCCAACACCAGACAGCTGTGGTCCCTGTGGTGACAAAATGTGCCCAGGCTGGAGTGGGAAAGTCTAGCTGTGCTGCAGTGAACAAGGGCTGCTCCTGACTACAGCCAACTGCTTGGGGCAGAGCCTCCCACTCAGACCAATGGCAGTACAGGGGAGCAGGAGGAAGAGGTCTCCACAGGAACAGAGGCGGATGAGTGTACAGATGTGTAAAGACACCTCTTTCTCCAACAGTGCTCAGGCTTCCTGGAGGGCACCACCAAAGTCTCCTCCCCACCCCTGCCCCGTTACCAGACAGGTGTCCTGGAAGGGGATCCTACTTGGGGAGCCAAAGCTCAAGGCATTGGGCGTGCTGAGGCTGCGGCCACCAACTCGGGCTGTGAAGGGGACATCATCCTCTCGCAGTCGGGGCTCCTCTTCACTGGGTGAGGCCATTAGGCAAACGTAAGTGTGCAGTTGGATGAGGAGCCGGCGCTGCAGCATCCACACCACCATCTGGATCAGCTGGGTCTGCGGGTGAACAGAGGAACAGTGGGTGGGCTGGCTCCCTCACTCAAACCTAAAGGAACAGGTTCCTGCTCCTGGGAGATGAGAGGGCGATGGTCCTTACCAACCCCAGTACCTAAACAGTAAGGCCTCCTGTTTGGGGAACCTCAACTGCTGGGTAGCTCTACAAGGCCAGCTCATCCCAGGGAAAGTAACTGAGCCAGAAGAACCCCCAGAGCACATCTGCATTATCTCCCATCACACACCGGGGCTCCCTCACTTTTCTGAGCCGACTTTCCCTAGAGCCAGATCTGTTCTTGCCTCCTTCACCTCTAGCCCACTACAACCTGCTGCCATCAGACAGTCCACTGCCGGGCCAGCCCACACAATGTTCAGAGAAGCAACTGCCCTAGGTCCTTGGCTCTACCTGAAAGTTTGCTCTGAGAACACAGGTGATTCCAAAAGGAAACGGGAAAGGGACCTACTGTTGCTGTGTACAGCCAATGGCGCTCTCGTCCTTGGTCAGGTACGTTTAGACCTTGTGAGCACTGGCCCACAGCCGTGGAACCTGTTGCCAGGCAGTACCTAACACTGATGGAAAAGCACCTCTCAGGCCCAGACACAAGGTGCACGTGGACAGTGCTAGTGCTCTCATCTTTGTGAAGCCCAGAAGAGCTGCTACCCAGGTCACTCAATGAAGGGGGATGCGTTATTGGAGGAAGATCTACACACCCAACCATGGTCAAAGCCAATTAAAATTCTAAAGAATTCAAGGTATTTTATAACACAAAATGTAAAAAATAAAAGCTCCATAAGCACTAGACTGTTGTCTCTAGGATAGGGCAAACCAACAGCTCTATCGCAGCCCCTGACAAGGCCTGAAGCAGCTGCTCGGGCCTGGCCTGGAAGATCAGCCGTTATCCAGACAACTGGGAAGTTTCTGCTGGGATAAGAGCACTGCCAGACCCTCCCCCAAGAGCTGCCTCGGGGAGAAGAGGAAGGATACAGATGGAAAGTGTGTCTTTCATCCTCCTGGCACAGTTCCTGGAAACCATGGGTTCCGTGAAAGACAGCTTTAGAGCTCTGCACACTCAGCATGTAAATGAGCTGAAAACCCAGGATCTTATTCCCATTCATGATTTGAGAAGGGGAAGTATTTAACTTTAGGGGCTGATTTTGCCCAGTGTATTTAGCACCTATTAATAAATATTTGACTTTTGAAGACGGCATGGAGCACACCCAGCTTGTCTCAGATACCTTCCTCTCCCTAGATCCCCTCCTAGAGCTCAAAGTACTTAATAGAGTGGAGGGGGCAAAGCCCCTTGGGGTCCAAGTCACCATCTCACTGTCTCCTGAGCGTGGGGCTGTGAAAAGTGACCGACCCGTGCAACCACTGCAAATTCATCCCCTACACCCTCAGAAGCACCCCCACAACCAGCCTCCAACTGCCAGCCTCTGCCCTGACGCAGGCCAGCAAGACACAGGCCTAGCCCTGATAGTGTAGAAGTCTTCTTAGGAAACGGACTCTAGGCCCAGAGACCGAAGGGTTCCACACAAAGATCCCATGGTTCCTAAGCCCCCAAAGGAAGGGATGCAGGAACTAAGCTAAAACAAAGCTGTCTGCAGCCCCTGTGAGAAGCCCCTGGCCCAGAATGCAACGCAAGGAGATCCTGTCAGCCCAGGAAAAACTAATGCCCTTCCAGCAAACTTAACCCAGTCCTAAACTAGAGGGTGCCTATGGTGGGCTCCATGGACCACAGGAAGCCTGTAGTACTCGCAGCAAGCCCCCTCAAACCAAGGCAAAAAGGTCAGCAATGCTTTGAGTCAGGGACCATCAGAAAAGCAGTTATACCCAGTCTACTTCGTAAGCCACATAAGGGCTCTGGTGACTCACCTCCTGTGCAGGGGGGGCCAGAGGGCTCCTGAATTCTGATAAAGAAACAGGCAAGGAAAACTTGGCCAGGACGGAAGGCAGGTCATGGGACGGGAACTGGCGGGAAAACTGCTCGGCCAGTGGGGAGTACCTGGGGCAGACAACAGTGATCACAGTGCAGTCTCCATGCTCACAGCAACCATCGGGGTGAGCATAATGATAACAGAAGGCCTTCCAGTGGACGGACTCTGTCTCTCAAGATGTGGCAAGAGCCACAGAACCCATCTGATCTCAGTTAGGAAGGGATGGCTAAGGCCATGGGCAGCACCAAAACAGACTGGGATCTGTACCTGAGCACGCCATTGGCAGCATCAGGATACAGTGAGAGCTGGCCTCAGGGCTTCAAAGCCTCAGGAGCCTGGCTACTGGAGGCACCACTAAAGGGTCCTGCTGAGCACTTTCTAGCTCCAGACTCCAGATTTTGACAGCCAATGGTACTCACAGACACACACTGGCATTGGGAGACAGGACATAGACGTTGTTCTCACACAGTGGATAGATGATGACAGCCTTTCCCCAGTATACCAGGTGAGCTGCCAGCTGGAAGACCTGCGGAGATGGAGGAGAGATGGAGAAACTGAAGTTGGAGGCCTTCCTGCCTAAAGAATATGCCCTCTGGAACTCCAACCTGAAGCGGCACTGTACCGCTCCCAGCCTGAGTCAGTGGGCATCACCGTTCCTGTACTCAGAGTTCCCTGTGCTGCTGGGTACCACTGTTTTGCTAGGCATTCAGTGTATGAACACGGGCACCAGAGTGATGGGGAACATGATGAGCTCACCTGAGCTACATGACTGCAGCAGAAGCAGTGTTCCTGTGTCTACCAGAACCCCAGCACCATTCTCCAAAGTATCAAAATATGGAATCTCGTCGTATCCAGCCCTGAATACTCATCACTATGCTTTCCCCAGAGACCATCCTGCCATCCTGCTCTCCTAAGCTCTCAGAGACCAGGATATACACAAAGACACCAGAAATCCTTTCTAGGATATCCCGACCTCATGGGGGCGTGTACTACAGTACGACAATACTACAGTACTACAGCCTCCTAAGGTGTGTGGAGTCCCAAACAGTGGTATTCTGCCTAGATCACAAACTCCACTCCATCCTTTCAGCAGCTGGGTCCAGGTGAGTTCTCTTGCCTTGACACAGTACCTGGTATACTGGATACTGGGCAGCTATCAGCCAACACCCAGCTCAAACACAGAGGAAAACAGTCATCTCACTATTGTCCCTCTTTGCTCAAGTGCCATGGACATGAACTCCTGGGCAAAGACATGCCCACTTTTTCTATTTCTGCCGACATTGTGGTTTTCAATCCCTCCCTTCACCCCTAAAACATTCTCCACTAAGCAACCAGCATGCCATTCTAGGGACTAAAAATCCAAAATCAGCATGACAGGGCTGGAATGAAGGTACTAGCAAACCTGTGCTCCCTTGGGGGGTTCCAACAAAGAATTTGTCCTTGCCTCTTCCTTGGCTTGTACCCTCATTAAGACATCCTCTACTCTGACTGATATCACCTCCTCTGCTGCAGTCAACTCTCCTTCAATCCCCAGAGAGAGAGAGAGAGATAGCAAGAGAGTATTCTATCTGCATGTATACCTACACGCCAGAAGAGGGCATTATTATAGATGTTTGTGAGCCACCATGTTGTTGCTGGGAATTGAACTCAGAACGTCTAGAAGAGCAGACAGTGCTCTTAACCACTGAGCCATCTCTTCAGGCCCTCAACCCTCGTCTTGGTTTAGTGTGTGTGTGTGTGTGTGTGTGTGTGTGTGTGTGTGTGTGTGTGTGTGTGTTCATGCTAATGTACCCGTAGAAGCCAGAAGACACCTTCAGATGCTTTGGAGTTACAGGTGATTGTAAGCCACCCAACATGCTAAGAACTTGGGTCCTCTACAAGAGCAGCAAGTGCTCTTAACCTCTAAGCCAGTGGTTCTTAACCTTCCTAATGCTGCGACCCTTTAATACAGTTCCTCGTGTTGTAGTGACCCCAACCATAAAATTATTTTCAGTGCTATATCATAACTGTAATTTTGCTACTGTTATGGATGTAATGTAAATATCTAATATGCAGGATATCTGAAGCTCAGTAGTAGAGTGCTTGCCTAGCAGTCATGAGGCCCCAGGGTCAATCTCTAATACTGCCAAAACCGATGTGTACATATACATTAAAAACCTGAAAGGGCTGGAGAGATGGATGGCTCAGAGGTTAAGAGCACTGTCTGCTCTTCCAGAGATCCTGAATTCAATTCCCAGCAACTGCATGTTGGCTGCCAAAGATCTATAACGAGATATGGTGCTCTCTTCTGCCATGTAGGCAGAACACTGTATACATAATAATTAATCTTTAAAAAAGAAAAAAACGAAGGATGGTGACACCAAGAGGTCAGGAGTCTAAGGCAGGAAAAGTACAAGCTTGAAAACAGCAAGGCTACACAAAAGACATTCTATATGAAAACAACAAAAAACCTGGAGAGCTCTTTAATGCCAGTACTCAGGAAACGGAGGCAGGCAGATATCCGAGTTCCAGGCCAGCTGGACTACATAAGACACTGACTCAGACAAAACAAAAAACTTTAAAAATTGACAGGACTTTCAGTGTTTATCTCTGGAATATAGAATCATGGGGACTTTCTACATTTGTAATTTATGTTATATTTAAACTTTCAATTATGTATGTCTGTAAAAGTGAGTGCAAATGTCCTCAGAGACCAAAGGTATCAGATTCCTGGAGAGGGGCAAGCTGCCTGATCTGAGTGCTAGGAATCCATTTTAGATCCTCTGTAAGAACAACACAATGAACCATCTCTTTAACCCTATATTAGTAATTTTCTCAAGACAAAACTCCCAAAATTTTATGCTAGCTGGATTGATACAGAATGAGTGGTTTTTCTAATTTTTTGTCTTGCTTTTTGAAGACAAGCTTTGTAATCCAAGCTGGCCTTGAACTGAAATCTTTCTGCCTCAGCCTCCTGAGGGCTTGGATTGTACAAGCGTGCCACAAGGCCCATAGAGTGCTTATATCATGTGTGACACTCACATCCAAGGCAGATGTTCCCCACACAGCTAGAACTCACACACTTTTACACAGGCACACCAGCACTGAACTCCGATTTATATCAGGTTCAGCAGGGAGTTGGTACGGAAGGAAACAACCTCCTCCCTGATCCCAGACAACAGCAAGGCAAGGAAATGAAGGAGACATCAAAGGTTTATCAAAGAACTGTGACAATGAAGTCAGACACAGTCCTAGCAGACTCCATCAAGCAGTCTCTTAGTAAAGTCTTTTCTTTTTTCAAGACAGGGTTTCTCTGTGTAGCCTTGGCTATCCTGGATTCACTTTGTAGACCAGGCTCACCTCAAACTCAGAGATTCAACTGCCTCCGCCTCACTGAGTGCTGGGATTACAGGTGTGCACCACCATACCCAGCAGTAAAGTCTTTTCAAACTTGGAGTAGGAAGTGAAAATATTCCATCATCCAGGTAGCCCAGACTCCTTAGAACAGCAGTACTGCCCCTCGCTGTGGCTGCTCAGGGACAGTGAATATATTCAAAGTTCTGTGTCTTAGATGCTAGAGGGAAGCAGAATGAGGTCTTTGCCGGGTCTGGTCCAGTTCAGGAGGCCAGGTTGAAATACAAAAGCAGATTATGCTAAGTGCTCTCTGAGGGCCTATGGAGCACCAGAGTTACAGAGATGGGACAAACTTATTTGAATAGAAAGGGTTTTTGGATAAAGCAGCTTAACAGGCCCACAAAGCAAAAACTACTAGCAATGCCAACCCACTTCTCAGGCCCACACAGAGTCATGAGGCCTAGCCAGAGGGACCCAAGAGGGTCTGCCTCAGAGCTGTGGCCACCTCATCCTACTTGAGAAGGGCTGGCCTTTGAGCAAATTGAGGTCCCCAGGGTTGGCCTCTGCTTCCCTCTGGTGGCCACAAGGGGCACACCACCACTAGATGAGGATACTGGCATTCATTCACATGGTCCTGACCTTAGACTTGTCACCTAGATGACACCTACAGCCCTAGCAGTGGTAACACGGTGAGTGCTCTAGGCCCCTGAATGCCAGCTACTTCTGTGTTGAAATCCTCTTTCACACTTCAACCAGAAACAGACAAGGCTGAGAGGCCCTCCCGCCCTGAACCCAGAGAGCACACACCGTGCTGTAAGGTGGAATCTTTCTGATTCCTGCTGGTCTGGGACAGACAATTCTATCCTGTAAGTAGAGGACTAACAGACAGCTGCTTTCCACTTGCCGTGGCGCCTGTCTCTACAGCTCTGCCACACTTCCTCTGTGAGAAGGATGGTATTTTGATGACTCTGGGGCTGGGTTGGAAAAAAAGGGGGAGGGGGGAGTGGAACAAAAGGAATACATGGACCAGTAACTCACTTAACTACTAGTCCCACAGGCATCAGAGATAGAATGAAATAAATTCTTAGTCCTGTAGGGAAGGTTTTCTCTGAACATTTGATTGGACTTAGCTGACCTCAAGAATATGGCTGTCTCAGTGTGTCTCATCATTAAAGACATGTATTTTATTAAAAAAAAAAAAAAGAGAGAGAGAGAGAGAGATGGGAAATGTGCAAAAGACAGAAGGCACACAGTAGGGTAAGTTACCAGCTCAGGTCAGCTCTGGCTTCCCACATGCTTGCTCACGTGCCGCTGTGAGACTGTCCTGAGCTGGCAGATCTGCTGTGTGCTACTACCTCCCCCAGCTGTCCTCCAGGCCTTTGCTGGGAACACTTCTCTCCTTTCTCCCAAGGCTGGCCTCGCCTCTGCTCAGTAGGGAAGGAAGTCAGTCCTGTAGCTCACAGGGACAGCTGTAAATGAGGGGTGACCACATGCCAGAACCCCAAGCCTCCTCCCCTAGACCACCCTGATCTGTAGCAGGACATTTAGGGCCCTGGGACTCATCATGGTAGGAAACTGCTTTCCTGCTCCCCCACAGGCTGCCTCCCTAAGTGTACCCAGAAGCCTCTTCCTCCTCCTCCTCCAAGTGCCCAGGGCCTACCTGCAGCAAGGCCAGATCAGCATCCTGGGCTAGCTGCTGCAGGTTCTTCACTGCAGATGTGGTCTTGATCACCCGCACCAGGGCTGGAGAGCAGTCAATGGGAAGCTCACTCAGCAGAGACTTCTCATCACTGAGTAGTAGCAAGGCGTGGTATGGGCTGAAGGACAGAGGTGCATGTCAGCAGGACATGAAGAGCCACAGGGCCCCTGTCCCTGTTAAGTGTCTGGAACACCAAGGCATAGCTAGAGTCCATAAGCACTGAACTGTAGGCAGGAGAGCTTGAGGGAGAAATCAGAGAGAAAGCAGTTACATGTCCAGGAGCTTTTACAAAATCTGCAAGAATTACTGCTGCCCAGGGAATGAGGGTTTTTTTTTGGGGGGGGATAGATCAAAACTAGGGAGAGGCTGAATACCTGACTTCCCATCCCCCATCTGGTATCTTCCCAGTACTGTGTGTGTGTGTGTGTGTGTGTGTGTGTGTGTGTGACAGAGAGACAGATATGTATGTAGAGGATGCTGTACATGGGAGAAGGCAGTACATGAGCCTATGCATATAAGTATGCAGGCAAGAAGTCAACATCAGATGTCTTTTTTTTTTGTTAAACAGTTTTACAGTTACTTATTTTGTATGTGTGTGAGGCACATATGTGGTTCTCTTCTACCATATGCTCTCCAGGAATTGAACTCAGGTCACACCAAGCCTGGCAGTGAGTGCCTTTAACTGCTGAGCCAGCTTACCAATCCTCCACCTTATTTTATTTATTTGTTTGTTTGTTTGTTTGTTTGTTTTTGAGGCAGGGTCTCTCTACATAGCTGTCCTAGAACTCACTCTGTAGACCAGGCTGGCCTTGAACTCCGAGATCTTCCTGCCTCTGCCTCCCAAGTGCTAGGATTAGTGCATGCACTACCATGGACAGTTCCTCACCTTTTTTTTTTTTTTTTTTTTAAGCTAGGACCTCTCACTGAACCTGAAACTTGCTGTTTTGGCTAGACTTTTTATTTTTTTATTTTACTTTATTTTTGACATACGGTTTCTCTGTGTAGCTTTGGCTATCTTGGACTTGCTTTGTAGACCAGGCTGACCTCAAACTCACAGAGATCAGCCTGCCTCTGTCTCCCTGAGTGCTGGAATTACAGGCGTGTGCTTTTGGCTAGACTTGCTGGCCATCAAGCCTTTGGGATCTGCCTGTCTCTGCCACCTCATATATATGTATATATGCATGTACATACATATAAATAACAATAAAAAAATAAAAAAGGGGGGCTGAACATGGTGGCGCACACCTTTAATCCCAGCATCTGGGAGGCAGAGGCAGATGAATCTCTGTAAACTCAAGGCCAGCCTGGTGTACATGGTAAATTCCAGGACTGCAAGAAGACAGAGAGTCTGTCTGGGGGGAGGAGTGGGGGATTGAGGAAGGATGGTGATACAATAATATATATATGTAATACGTATGTGTGCATGTAGTGGTAAAAAGTGTTTGCCTGGCATGTGCAAAAGGCCTAGGTTCAATCATTAGTACCACAAAAAAGAAAGGGGGCAGGAATCTTTCTAAACATAGGAAAAACAAAATATCCACCAACTATGAATAGAACTACACAAATATGCTCAGCAAGAAAGAAGGCCTTTTGACTTGGAGCACAGACATGGGAGGGTAGGACTAGGCAATGAGAGCTCTGCTTAGTCATTTCCAATGTTGAGGAATGTGTCGAGATTTCTTTTCATCTCTTTTTTTCCTTCTTTGTTAGTGCTGAGAACAGAGCCTAGAAAGTACTGAGTTATATTCCCAGCCCAGCTTTTTCAGGAAACCAATTACTCTAAGAAACTAATTAGGTTTCCATGATTTCTGACTGAACTGCTGACAATTACTGAGTATATAGTGCCATGAAGGCAATCTGCTAGAGTTCCAGCTTAATCCTAAACTACCCTTGCTGGCCTGGATGAAGCCCTTGGCAGGTTCTACTCACCCAGGCAATGCTGGGAGGGCCCAGGAAAAACCTGGGACGGGTCATTCTGGGCAGAATTGGATGTAAAATCATGTGGCTTTACTAACAGCAAAGCTCTACATGCCAATTTCTGTGCAGGAAGAAGAAAACAAAACGTCTAGAGCCAAGTATCTAGTCTCAGGCAGCGGCTGAAAAGAAAGCATGATGGGGTTGGCTCTCACCGGATGGCTTTCAGGCTCCACTCAATAGCTTCAGGAGGGATCAGACTCGAAGCTGCATAGTGGATCTTGTGGGGCAGACAGAAGCTCACTTCCAGCCAGCTGTTAATGTGAAGGCGCACCACACCAGATGTGCACAGGCTATGAAGAGTGGGCATTGTTACTACAGGAGGCACCTGCCCGTTCCCACAGAACACCACCTATTCACAGAAGCTGGCCTCAGACTGCCCTGCTGGCTAGAGGAAAACACAGGTGGAGACAAGTAAAAGCCATCTTTTCAGATCTCAGTATAGCTAAGGAAATGTTAGGAATACACACACACACAGACACACACACTCTCTCTTTCTGGCCCTAGAATAATGTATAATCCAATCAGCCTGTCAGGACTCAAGGGAGCTTCTTCTTGCTCTTCTGAAATTCAACCCTGCAGAGGCCTCGGCTGCCCGCCTGGACCCCTGGCAGACCCCTGGCATCCACAGCACATCTTCTCTATGAGAAGGCCTATCTTCAACACCTGATGTAGACCCCGGCACAGTTGGACAATTGGGCAGAACAGGGCCTATCTCCAAAGAGAGGAGATGGGTAGAGAGGGGAGCTGTCAAGTCCCACAGGATGTTAATGGTAGGAAGCACAAAGCACCTACTTCCATGGCCCTTGCTTGGGGGTGGAGTACATGTGTACTAGGTACTAGGTACATGTGTAGCTAGCAATCAGAGGGCATACAGTGACTATCCAGCTGAGCCCCAACATTCTACCACAGCAAACCTTTTCCTCCACATTCTCAGTGACTGACATACAGTTACAGCTTCAACATGCTCAGGTCAAACATGGCAGCACTGTCACATATTTCACACAGCACCTCAACCCAACAACAAATCCTATTTGTTCTACCTGCCAGAACACTCAAAATCCAGACCTCTTCAGCAACACCCGGACAGTTATACCCAGACAATCATCACCCGAGGCAGTGCCTTGGACCACTCTCCTCACATCTTCTATGTAGGCACTATCATCCATGGTCTTCCAACATAGAGAACCCTGTGTGTACTGCAACACTTCCTGCCCTCCTTTTCTTCTCCATCACTCAAGTCCAGCCATTCTCAAGACCATTCTTGGGCACCTGAAGTTTTATCCCTTCAATCTCAACTCAAGTGTCACATTCTCAATGGGGTATTTATTCCCTGACCCTTGACTCCTGGTCCCACCTTCACTCTGACCCCTCACCCATGTATTCATGACCACAAGATACTGACTGTCTGCTACCTAATACTGTCCTGACCAACAACCTCACCATGCACATGCAAGGTTTGCACTGGCACAGGAAGCACTCCTGAGTGGAGGGGGGAAGAGACCCAGTCAGGCAGCAGTCTTCAGGAGCACTGTCTTCCCAGAAAGCCCTTACTGAGAGCAAGCTCCACTGTGGGCATGTGGCCCTGTAGGTTGTCCCTAAGAACCACACCCAGGAGGAAAGGATTGTGCAAAAGAGGAGCCCCACCCATGGCTCAGCCACACAGTCTTTGTGCTAAGTGCCAACGACATGTGCTTATGAAACAGAATCTGTTCTGGTCTATAAGCAGTGTGGGCAAGAATATGTTAGCATGTTTCTGAAATGCAATTATACAAATGACATAAAGAAAGAAAAGCAACTACTCATGCTAAGACCTTGTGACTTGTACTTATTCTGCCAGAGAAATATATTTGCTGTCATCTGCCCCAACCCAGTCAAACTTGAAAGAGCCAACCAAGCAGGCAGCCTCCTTAACCCAATGCAGGAAATATAACCAAAAGCTTCATGATAACTTCAGTTCTCAAACAAGAGTACAGAACATATCACTTGATTTCCCAACTACTAATTTCTATAGCACCTTCCCTGATCTTGTTTCCTCTGCTGCCTCCCACCCAGAAGAGCAGCCAAGAAATATTTTCCCATCACCACCCACTCTGCTGCTATTCTCAGCTCCTAGGAGGGGGATGGCCAAGTATATGGCAGGCCAGCAGCTCAAGGGGGTATGGCAATAGTTCTTCCTGCATAGGTCAAAGGAACTGTTTGGGTACAGGCCCAGTGTTTGCTCCAGAAAACTTTTCTCTTTTTCTCCCAACCCCATTTCTTTTTCTGAGACAAGGTCTCTCTATGTAGCCTTGGCTGTGCTGGGTCTCAGTATGTAAGCTGGCTTCAAACTCACAGATATCCACCTACCTCTGCCTTTCAAAAACTGGGAGTAAAGATGTGCGCTGCCATACCACGCTCCTTTCTCCTTTTTAAGACAGGATTTTATTGGTACCCCAAGCTGGACTCCAACTTGTAATCCTCCTGACTCTACCTCCCGCGTGTTCTCAGCATGTGTCACAACGTAGCTGCCAAGGCCTATAGCCTATTCCCTGACACCTCCAGCAATAGACCAAGAGCCCTAAACGTATGAGTTTCCCCAGAGGGTTGCCAGGAACTCTAGCCAGCAGTTCAAATGTTAAAACAAGTCTTTTTCTCCTTCAAGCAGGGATAAGCAGTGGGGAAGGGGAGTGTGAGAACATCTCTGTGACCTCCTCACTCCCCAGATCTCGGCAGCACCGTCTGTTTAATGCAAAGCATCCCATGGCTCCCAAACATCTATGCCTGCTACTCCCAGGGCCTCTTACTGTCATACCACTGAGGATGACAGTAGAAATAGGAACCACAGGCTGTGGCTGAGTCTAGAGGGCAACAGCAGTTAACAGCCCCTCTGGGAGGAACAAATGAATGTCAAGATGTGGGTCAAAGACCTGAGTTCCCTAAGGAGGTCAACACTGTTGGCCTCTTCTAGAAATGGACTCTAACCAAGTTTGTCCGAGTGTAGTTTCCAGAGCTATACCCTTCTTCAGGATAGAAAGCTCACAACCAACCTTGAGAAACAACCTAAGAAAGCACTGCATTGTGAAAAGTTCACGGCATCCACACAGATGGGAAAAGAAGAAAGGGTAAGCCAGGCGTGGTGACGCACGCCTTTAATCCCAGCACTCAGGGAGGCGGAGGCAGGTGGATTTCTGTGAGTCTGAGGCCAGCACAGCCAGGGGACTATACAGAGAAACCCTGTCTCAAAAAAACCAAGAGAGAGGGAGAAGGGGGGGAAAGGGTTACAGTGTGCTGCACTGTAGTCATGCCCATGCAAATCCTAGCCAGGGTCCTCCAGTTAACTTAGTTCACTCATAGTCATAAAGGGAAGAAATAGAAGGTCCTATTTTTGAGCTCTTTTATTTAGGGTATAGTACAGGGTAGCTGTGGGAACAACGTGGAATCAGAATTAAATACCAGGACTCCTATCATTTCAAACACAGTGATTCTGCTCCACTAAGGACCTCAGTGATGCCGTGACAACCATCTGCTAGGTACAACTCCAAATACCATTTCGGGCACCTTGGGTATAGCAAAAAAGGAAACAAATTACAACCTTGCCTTGGGAGACTCTTAACTCTGGATGGCATAATATATAAACCACAGAGTTATAGGGGAAGGTACACACAGACTTGTGTGGCAGTGTAAGCCAGGGTTAAATGCGAGCTGTGGGCATGGGGGAAATCAGAGACACTTTAAGGCCTTTATAACACCTTCACAGCTCCAGGGTCTCTGCCAACCTCATGACAGCCGACAGGATCCCCAGCCTGTGTCTGTCCCTCTGGACTGAGCTGGAGCCTCATTACAAACTAACCAAGCTCTGTGGTATGGAGTCACTGAGCACTACCATTATGAGTCTCCGGAGGACCAGATGTACATCTGGACAAACCTCTGCAATGGGGATGGAGAACACTGTAAACGTGCCTGCCCAAAAGCTAGCCTCTAGCTCTGAAGACAGTCAGGTGAATCCTTCACCAAAAGGTGAACCAAGAAACACACTAATGTCTGTTGAGAGGAGAAAAGGAGAAAGGCTGTCCCCACTTCTGTAATCCGCATTTTAAAATGAAGCCCAGGGTTTCCTGCTACACTTGTGTTTCTATTTGCAGGTGTTTAATTATTTAGCCTAAAAACAGTCTGCAGAAAAACACTGGCCCCCAAGCTTATCCAACCTTCACACAGCAGAAGAGTCCAGCCCTTTCTGCAACAGGAGATAAGTTTTTGCCAGAGCCCCGCATCTGCATGCCATGACTGTGCAGAGCACCAAATCCTATCTCCCAAACCCAAGACGCACCGTGTACAAGCTTATCTCACCCCCTTACTCCTCAGCATCTGAGAAAGAATGCCAACTCCTACCTTTAGCTAATAACCGAAAGCTCACTTTTGTCTTTACCTCAGATCATCCTCTTCCTACTCTGAGACTGTCATGTATTCTGTCCCCACACAGCAGGCAGGCTTCCGACTACATGTGTTGGCACAAACCAAGAGACATTCATGGGTGGGCTTTAAAAATCCTACCTTGAGACTTCAAACAAAACTTTACATATAGGCACATTTTTTCAAAATGAAACACAGCCTGTAACTCTCAGCATATTCAGAGGCATCCACAGGCTTGCTCTTGCTCTTGAGCAGTTAGCAGTGTAGCCAACACTACTTACTTGGTTAGCCTAAGACAGGCTAAGACAGATCTGAGCCTTCCAGACCCTACCACAGTCCCTGTTAACTCAGAGAACCACTCAACAAAACGCTTCTTCACACCCCAAGGAATTTATGTCATCATTTCTCCTGCATTTATACTTTTCTTTAACTATTAGCAGGTGAGCTATGCAAAGGATTATGTTATAGGAGGTAAAGGGACATCCCTGCCCCACTGAAGGATACATCCCAGGTGTCACATGGGATCATAGAGTTCCACAAGGTGACACGCGTACTGGGACAGTCAGGGTGACCTCCTAAGGGATTCCTACTTCCAATCTATATTTACAGACATTAAGGAAATATAGTTTCCAGCTAACTATACCAGAACCCTGGCCTTGTTAAAACAGTAAATTCAGAACAGTTCTGTTGGAAAGATGCTCTCAAAGTTCTACAACAATTAAACCCACAACTTCCTGTCTTTAGATTTTCTCTGAGAAAACCTTTCTCAGGGATCTGGCAGACAGCTGCAGCCAGAAGATAGATGTTTCATTCGATGCTGCCCAGCAATGTATACTCATTCACACCTTTTTATTGCTGAGGGAACAGGACCTCAAGGCCAAGCACAGACCTTGTGGGATGAGGCTGGGGGCAAATCAGGCCAAGGGGGCTACTGAGCAGTTAGAGATCTATGCCAAAATCAGATAGGGGTGGGAGCAGAGGAGTTCACAACTGCCACATCCTGCCAGAGAAATGCAGCTTTCAGTCTCCTCGGGGAAAGTTCCAGGACTTTCCTGCTGTAGCATTTCACCTGGAGGAAGGAGACCCTGTGCCATAACAAACGGGATATCTGCCTAGGATATCTGTATATCCTTTCTCACCAAAAGCTCAAATTCCTCTGCACCTCTGAATTGGTCCACTAGGTGGCGATGTGATGCCTCAAGCCCTGAGCTGTGCCGGGCAGATGACACAGCTTCCACAACAATCCAGTCCACATTTTTCTTCAGAAACCTAAAGTCACTGGTTTGCTTTTTACTTTATTTTTCAAATGGTATGTATCCCAGCCTTGTCTACATAAATGAATTAATGCTAGGCCAGCCAGGGTTACATAACAGAACCCGGTCTTAAAAATAAAAGAGAGGCCAGCAGTGGTGGCCTTTAATCCCAGCACTCAGGAGGCAGAAACAGGCAGATCTCTGAGTTTGGGCCAGCCTGGTCTACAGAGTGAGTTCCAGGACAGCAAGGCTACACAAAGAAACCCTGTCTCGAATGAATGAATAAAAGCCAGTGTCACACACCTGTAATCCCAGCAGAAGGATCTGAAGCAGCAAGCCAACCTAGACCGCTTAGTGAGATCCTATCACACATACACACACAAACACACACACACACAAAGCTTAAGCATGCTGTATACATTTAATAGAGTATTCAGCCACCAATGTAACCAAATTAACATGGGGTTTCCACTGTGTTCCCAATACCTGCAGACCTTATATACCCAGCTCTCAAACTCCAGCTCTCCTGGAGCACAGACTATCACAGTCAACTGCAGTTCTACCCACTGACCCTTGATTTCCTGTGTGTGAAGAGCTAACAGTGAAGCCTACTTCAGTAAAAGTGGTAAAGGACTTGACACTAAGTTAAACTCAATAAAGTAACACTTTGTTTAACGGTTCAAAATACTTCTAGGCTTTCATGTATAATCTTGGGCTGAGCTTCTGTTTTCAAAGGAGCCTGGAGGCAACTGTCCCTGCTAAGCACACGTCACTCAACAAAGGGGCTGCCGTTTGAAAACTGGACACCAAGGTCGCTTTGCTGAACAGTGGCCACACAGCTGTCCCTGCCTCAGCAGAGCTCCAGCACACACACACACCAGAGTGTACCCAGCCTATGGCAGCACTGGCTGCGAGGAAGCTGACCCAGGAAGAGGAGGTTCAACAAGCACGGCCCTATCTTACCTGTCATAAGCTTCTTTGAGGTCCCTAGCCAACTTGCATTTGGGCAGGATGTGGTGGAACGGGGACTGAGGACCTTCATTTGCTACAAGAATCACAACAGGTAAAGATTTACAGCTTCCAAAGCAAGGAAACATGCACAGGCCAGAACTGGCACTATTTTAGATCAAATTCAAAATTGACAAGTAATGTTAAAGCAATGTTAAACTAACATCAGGAAACTCCTTATAATAATAGTAGTAATAATAATAATGATATCAATGTTATTTCTGAGCTCTATAAAATAAATGTAGAATAAGGCTGCTCTGCAAAACTATTTGTATATGAAATATATGAGAACTATTTATATTTAAACTTGTCACGAGCCTTCACAACCTTGTAATCACAGCAGCAAATCATTTTACCATCTCCCTCAGAATGAGTGTCTCTTGGATCACCAGACCCCATGCCATGTCCCACTTCTCCTCCCACACTTATACGCTAGTGAGATTTGTTTTTATGACTGAAAAATCCTTTATTAATCTTCATGAATCTCTAACAAAAATATATAATAATTAAATGAACATTTTCTTAATATTTAATTGTAAACAGATTTTTGTTGTTTTGGTTTTTCTTTTTTCTTTCCTTTTTTTTTTTTTTTTTTGAGACAGGGTTTCTCTGTGTGGCCTTGTCTGTCTTGGACTCCCTTTCTAGACCAGGCTGGCCTTGAACTTACAGAGCTCGCCTGCCTCTGCCTCCGTGAGTAATGTGATTAATTAGACGTGTGCCACCACCCGGCTTTTTTTTTTTCCTTTTAGAGACTGAGTCTCACTATGTAGCCTTAGTTGGCCTGGCACTCACTATGTAGACCAGGCTGGCCTCAGGCTAACAGAGATCCACCTGCCTCTGTCTCTCAAGTTCTGGGACTGAAGGAGAGTATCACCGTGCCTAGTTCTAAATAAGAAGGAGAAAGAGGAGGAGAAATAAAATTTCTGGATTGTTTACTCTCATAATTAACTAGGATAGAAAATATAAGTGTTTTTTGTGTGTTTGTTTGTTTTTGTAGTCATTTTGTTCTGGGTCCTATGAATCCAGACCCTCATATACACTAGGCCACCACTCTACAACTAACTATTCCCTGGCCCATAATTTCCTGGCCCTCTGTTTTTGTTTCAGAGACATGGTCTCTCTCTATATCCCTGACTGACCTGGAACTCAGTCCACTGGCCTTTACCTTCTGCGAGCTGGTGTTAAAGGTGTACATCACTATACACAGCTAATTTTCAAAGACAGAAAGTAATTTTTTGACTGAAAATGTGTTAGAATTGGACAGGAATTTGTTAGTTAATCTGGTCTAACTTCTGTTCCTCATTCTTTCTTCATCTCCTAACCCTAGGAAAGGGAGGCCAAGGATGTAACCAAACCTCCTGTGTTTGGTCCTTTGGGCACACCAAAAGTTACAAAGACTATTCTTTATAATTGGTTAGGAGATAGTTGTGTTCTTCAATTTAAAAGCTAAAATGGAAATCACCCACTTCACCAGCTGGACGTTCTCAATAGCCCCTCCCTTAGTTTCTCACCCCAGGCCAAATTTGTCTAGCAGAGCCAATGCCAGGCAAAGATACCTGTCCTAAATGAAATGAATGAAAGGTGAGCACATAGCAACATGTGGGGTCTTACCTACAGATAACAATTCAGACCATCCATTTGGGAAAGCAGAGCCACATATGACCCCCTAGAAGAGCTTTCCTGTGCCCCTGGTCTGACCAGCTCAATGTGAAGGTCCTGTGAGTTCTCTGGCCAGTCTCTGCTTACTGACTGTTGTAAGAACTTTCTCTCTAGTGTCCAGCTCACCAAATGCCAACACTTTGGTTAGCTTCTGACTATAGTGGCGTGGTGTGGGAGAAGCCCTTGCAGGTGGAGATCCTCTGTACTCTCAGCATATCCCAAGTCCACAAAGAGAACTGCACCTACCATCAGCCATAGCAGACACCTCATCCTGAAGTGCTAGGATCAGCTTGGCCTCTCGAGTGAGGTACTGGCAGCGGCGCTCCTCATGCTGCAGGACAGTGGCAATGCGTCGGGACAGGTTGTGCAGACAGTTTATCACTGATGGGTCAGCATTGGCCTGCATGACAGAGGCCAAACATTCAAAATACGTACACAGAGACACATTTGTAAGGAGATAATACATGTGCACAGCTGAAACGTAGACCATGAAAAAGGCAACCATTCCACAACTAACTATTCCCTGGCCCATAATACAAGCGTTTTTGTTTCACAGCCATGTTCTCTCTCTATGTCCCTGACTGACCTCAAACTCGGGTCATTCCACTCTACTAGGTTTCTCCTCATAGGCACTCACCATCCAGAATTCCCTATGCATGTCTGCAGCCTACCTACATAAATGCGGGCTGACATCTCCATTTCTAGTCTTGGGAACAACTGTCTACAGAGTTGCAGAGATGACTCTATGGGAGTCCTCGATGGGGAACACACATTCTCACTATGCTAGGACCATACAGAAAAGCAAGGGACAGCTAAGGGCACTGATCCCACCCACCTTTTACGTGATCCTGGGTCACAGGTTCTCATCTGAGGAAGAAAAACCAACTGAGCAGAGGAAACTAGTCAAACACAAACAGCACTCAGAACAGAGGCTGAGCTGAGCAGAACCCTGGAGGTTTCTGTAATCACTGTTGTGCATTTACCATTCATGAACATGTCTGGCCTACATTCTCAGTAGGCCACACTGTTACCAGACACAATACACAAGGGTTAGCTGTTTGCTAAACATCTGTTTTCCTAGCAAAGACCCAAGTTAACCAGAGTACCAGTAGGTTCCAGGCACACTGCCCTCCCCCGTCTCCATTGTACAGGTCAAAGTTGCATGCAGAAGGTTCCCAGGTCAGAAGTGTCCCTCACCCTCGGGAACCTATCAGTGACCACAGTCAGCCAGCAGGTGTACACACCCAGGCCAAGGGTGGAGCAAGCCACTGCAGGGTGTACGGACACGCTTGAAAGAACAGATAACTGAGCCAGGCATGACTCAGTGTTTCCAGAGGCTAGCAGAAATGCTGAGTAATACTTTGGGGGACATGGTTAGAAGAGAGAAGGCCAAATGGCACCACTGATTAGGACCTCTCGTGCTGTTTTCTCATCCTGTTTATTTGCCAGGTGACCCTGTGCCTGTCACCTCTAAGTCAACATCTTACCCAGAGAATACTTTGTTCCCCTGGAGTGGGAGATTTTCTAGATTCTCAGTGAGTCCCATGTTTACAAAAGAACTAATACCTGGGAGGACTTGCAACCAGGCAGTCTGCCCTGATTCTTTATACCTAAGGCGTCCCCCCACCCATGTCCTATAAGGGCTGATTTATAAAGCATATACAATTGCTTCAAAACGAAATGTGCATTTAAGAGGCTGTGTAAAACACTTCCATTAGAAAAACAGGGGAGAGAATAGTCTTGAACACAGATTACTCCTGTGACGAAGGACTGACATTACACCTGAGTCTTTCTCTGTGTTGGAGGTGCCACTAGCTGAGGTGCAAAAGCATGCCTACATCAGCTACTGGAGACCACCTGTTTGAGTGTCCCCTTTGCGCAAGGTGGTCCTACCCCCGCCCCACCATAAGGCTCAATGACACGCTCTGACACTCAATGACAGGCTGACACTGAGGAGGCTGCTTTCAGCAACCAGGCTATGCGGGGACATGCTGGGAAAGCTGTCACCTAGAAAGTGTAATGAGAATGCTTACAAAGAGCAGCCTTGCAGCCATGTGTGGTAGCTTAACCCCGGTAACGGCATCACTTGGGAGACAAGAGGTAGAGGGATCAAGTTTAAGTCTATGTATGAAGTTTGAGGCCAGCCTGGGCTATGTGACACCACTGCAAACAAAGTAAACTTTCACAGGACAGAATAAGAAGCAGCACCAACGTTACTATATCACTACCCATGGGACTTTCTGCCTCCCAAAAACTTGTATGCAAACATAACCAAAACTTTATAGAAACTTCCAGTCTGTAACACAGAAAGTCAGGAAGCAGGTATGGCAGTCTGCCCAATGAGACAAATATGGATGTGTAAAATGTGATGGGACTAGCAGAGCCAGAGATACCATACACACTGAGATACCATACATACAGAGTCAAAAGGGTATCACAGCATAAAATAATAACCATTATTTTATAGATGTGTCTGGTAATGGAATAATGAATGGACATAGGACAGGCATAGGACACCTGCCTATAATACTAGCCCTTGTGAGGTGGAAGTGGGAGGATCAGGAGTTCTAGGTCATCCCAAATAGGTAAGAGTTCATGGCTAGCCTGGGATATACAAGACCATTTCTAAAAAAGAAACAAAAGCCAGGTTTGGTGGCGCATACCTTTAATCCCAGCACTCAGGAAGCAGAGGCAGGCAGGTTTCTGTGATTTTCAGTCAAGCCTTATCTATATGGCAAGTTCTAGGCCAGCCACAGCTACAGACTGAGACCCTGTCTCAAAAGAACAGAAATGAAAAAAAAAAAAGAGAGAGAGAGAGAGAAAGGGCTGGACAGATGGCTCAATGGTTAAAAACACTTGCTATTCTTCCAGAGGGTCCAGAGTTCTGTTCCTAGTATACATAGAGCGGTTCACAGACCGCTTGAAACTCCAGCTTCAGGTGACATAACTTCTCTTCTGGCCTTGGACAGACACACATGTATTCATGCACATCAATAAAAATAAAGAATGGACATGAGGCCTAGATCTTTTTTTATCTCCCTTGAGACAGGGTTTCTCTGGGTAGTCTTTGCTTTCCTGGACTCACTTTGTAGACCAGGCTGGCCTTGAACGCATAGTGATCTGCCTGCCTCTGTCTCCCCGAGTGCTGGGATTACAGGTGTGTGCCACCAAGCCCAGCTGAGGCCTAGATCTTGCTCTGAAATACAGAAGCACACAAACTGCTACTGGGTTCCTCATGGGCTTCCTGTTAAGAGGGATAAAGTGTGACTCTAGATAGCAGTAGTGAACAGGATGAATGATAAATGGTGACATTACATTATAAGTGTAATTACGTATAACTAAATTGTGAATTTTATTATTTGGTGATTTGAGGTCTTACTATACAGCCAAAGGTGAGCAGTCATGTGTGACTTAAATTGTATAATTGGGTAATTGGGTTACCCAATTAAAAAGATAGGGTTTCGTGTAGCCCAAACTGGCTTTAAATTCACTATGTAGCAGAAGCTGACCTTGAACTCCTGATTGTCCTACTTCAGTTCCCCAAGTGCTAGGATTATAGAAATGTAACATCTAGTCTAGCTGAATGTTCATCTGTCTGTTTGTTTTTGAGAAAGGATCTCATTCGCTGGCATTGGCTGGTCTCAAATTTGCAGCAATTCTCCTGCCTCAGCCTCCCACTAGAGGTGTGTGACACCATACACTTTAAAATTGTACCCTTATAAAATGAGAAGCAGTCAGCTAAGGATGAAGCTTCAAAACAGAGTGCTTGCCCAGCACGCATGAGGTCTTGGGTCCTAGTTATCCATGTTAATAAAGTAAATATTGTTCTATGTATGAGTTTACAGAAAAAGCTGGAAGAGGAAGGGGAGGAGAGAAGAACAATGAGCCATGCCTCCACCTGCACACCAAAAGAGAAACTGTCATGTCCACAGTCGGAGCTCTGGGTCAATGAAAACTCCCTGCACACTGGTTCTTCTACCTCAGAGCCTCCTTCCTGATCTAACTGCTGTGCAAATACTCACCCTCAATGCAAATACCACATTGAAAAGAATCATAGTTGGTGCTTCCCGTTTTGGAGCTGGATCTGTCTTGGAGGCCTGTAAAAGAGCATAATTCTAATAAATCAAAGGTATGACATCCTGTCCGTCTATCTGTTTATCTGTGATACTGTTTATGTCAGTATCACTATGAACTGCAGGGTGACAAAGAAATTACTCTGAATCTAAGCTGGTCTTGAACTCACAATTCTGGAATCAGGGGTGAGACACCACTGCCAACAGAGAGCCATGACTTTCCACAGAAAGTGTTCAGATCTATTCTACTTCACACATGAGAAAGGCCCAGAAGAATGGTAAAATGGGAGAAAGATGTTCCCCAGAGTCTTTGAGAAGCTATAGTGCTTTTTCTCAGAGAGGAGTCAACCCACTCAAACAAATGAATCACACGCATAGAAGAGCAGAATGGCTGACACTCTGAGTTCAGTGACTGAAGGAATCAAGGTGACAATGCCCCAACTGACAGGACAGAAAGAGACAAGTGGGTGGAGAGCCCAGAACCATGGCCCTGCTGCCACACACAGCAAGTACTCAGGACGTTAAGAGACAGGATGGTGCTCAGCAGCCATGATGAAAAGGGGCAGCCAATCTTGCCACAGAACCAAGACCATGTCTCTTCCCAGTTGTGGCATCTAGGCAGCTCAGTCACAAACACCGAAGTATTCAAACTACCACTGTGAAGTAGGAATTCTTCAAGCCTAATTACAAGTGTTGCCTACAGAGGGAGTTAGAACCCTGGATCCCAACCCTCCTTATAACACCCAGCAAATGTACTCATCCCTGTCTGTCACTCCAGTTCTACAGAAGTGACTGTCAACTATCCCTCTCACACAGAAACTGAGCCATCATTAAAGACCATTGTAGGAGGATATCAAAGGGGTAAGATATTTCCAATGGCCCCAGAAGCTCCCCACATGGGTGAAGCCTGCAAGGCACAGCACAGCTCACAGCTCTTTATACAATTTCTAGATGGTATGGCATTCTGAAGCCCTTCTGAGCCTAAGTGATGCTGTTAGAGATCCTCCCCGCACACAGGACACTGGCTCTCGTGTACAAGCTCCTCTGGGTAATAGTACATTCTACTTCATTAACATTCCTCTTTACCCAAATACTCATCCATCAGAAAGTTTACATACATATACAGAAACTTTAACACAATAATAATAAAATAATAATAAAATATGTTGGCTATTAAAGCAGCATTTAACAGGAAGCGCTTGCACCATTTCTTAGAAAGTTCAGAAGCTAGACCATTATTAGTTAACTCATTCTGTTGCCTCCTCTGAAAGCAAATATATAAGAGGAAAGGCCAGTTAGTCGAGACCCAGAATGTAGTATGCAAAGGCTGGTAACAGAGAGCTGGGTGTATCTCAGTGGGCCAACAACGGCATAGCCTGTGGAAGACCTTGGGGTCCATGCAACACTGAATGAAAAGACAAGTTAGTGGCAGGGAGTACAGCACCTGGAAACAAGTCCCCAGTTACTCTCTGCTGGATCCCCAGGACCCAGGACGGTACAAAACTCATAGGAAGATCGGATCAAGTCTGCTACCCCAATGGCACATCCAGCAGCATCAATGTCAGCATAGTTCTGACCCTCAGAGGCAGAAGAGGCCAGGCCCACCCACCCTAGAAAAATCCTACCTGCTAAGAAGGGCCATACCTGCCCCAGAGCATGCTGCAGCAGCGTTGGGTGCCCAACAAACCGTACATTATCAATCTTCAGTTCAAATTTTTGCCCGCACATTTCAGACTTGGTTGCCAAAATTGTTGCCAGAATAACATCCGAGAACCTTAAAATTTTTAAAAGGTAGGATGAAAATGCATTAGTGAAAATCACAACACCGTGCCCAGGTACCCACAAGGGGGGAGTGGCTCAGAAAATGGCAGTTTGTGGAGCTACTTTGTCCCCAGTGGGTGGCATTTCTGTCAGTGACACTCTTGCAGCAATCCCAAGGTAGGGATGTGAAATCACCAGAATTACAGGTAGAAGGCAGGAGAAGCACAGGCTGAGGCACATGCTGTCATTTCTTGCATGCTGTATGAAATTAGAAGAGAAACAGCTGCAGTTTGCACTTGAAAGGAAGATGAGCTGGGTTGGCACTGCCCTCAGAAGCCGCTCACTGAGGCTCACAGGCAGGGGGCCCTTTCCTTACTGCACTGTGGTTTACGGAACTGTACTTCTCAACCTCTGTGACCCCATTTCCTCCGTAACAGGGCCACAAAAAGGGAACATGCTTAATGATGCATGCAGTATGCTAACTATATCTCTTTCAGCACTGCTGCCCAGGCCTTCCCTTATTCTGAACACTTAAACTTCCCAATTCTCATTGAGGGAATTTTGTACAAGGCATGCAGATGCACTGTGTTACAGGAACATGGGATACACAGAAACAAGTGCCATGGGGAAGTGGGAATGGCTGGGGTGTCACTGTGTAAGATCACCCCTTCTAACAGGCATCTGTACATCTGTCCCCCCTTTGCAAACTTAGTCCTCCCTGCCTGGTGGACCTGGATAAGTGAGTTGCCTGCAGGGAGGAGAACACTGGGGCCTGGTGTTGCCTCTTATCTCAGAGACCAGGGACTGAGGGCCTCCACTGTAGACATACAGTCACTGTTTCTGCTCTATCCCTGAAGAGAGAAAGCACCTCTGCTCACCTATCTACTAAGAAAAGCTTTCTAATATCTAGGTGGGAGGGGAGGGTTGGGGAAGACAGCTCCAGCACTCCCAGAACCATAGTCTGCCCTGGGCAGGGAGACCCTTACAGTCCTGCAAGAGACCATCTGGGACAAACATCCCATTGTGGGACCTTAGTCTTGTTTCTTCTGGAGGCATTCTCAGTTGGGGGAAGAGAGACAGACTAACAACATAATTCCTCCATTGCATGATGAAAAAGGAAGGTCAGCTTCAAGCAGCTGCTGTGACTCAACTCCAAAGCAGCAAATGACACCTGGATGAAAGTGTTGTCTAAGGGGGCATTCATTCTAATCTACCCTATACAGAGCAGAGCTGCACCGCTGGTGACCTGGAGACAGTATTGAGCAGAAGCCAGCTATGCTCAACATGCAGGACAAGCAGCTGTGCAATTCTCCCACTTCTGTCCATGCTAGTGAGAAAGCTCCAGGCTGCTGTGGCCTGGAAGACTTTCACTGGTTTCCTGCAGAATCAGCAGGATCCCCCAGCTGCCACAGGGCTTCTGCGCCCCTAAATAAACCAGATACAGAGAGTTGGTCACAAGGGGATTCTCTGCTCTCTGCAATGAGGGTCTGGTCAAACCTTCTAGAACTAGTCTTATCACTGACATTTTGGGACCTGCAGGACACATAGCCAAGTCCTTAGTCCCTCCTTTCCTGGAACATTAATGTCTGGGTGATTGAAACAGAGATGGAAGACCCCAGTATCTCAGACTAGGGTATTTTATAGGTTTTATTCAAAAACTCTACACAGCTTTCTGCCCTATTCCACCTGTCTGAAGGACACACTGATGCAGAAGGCTCAGGATAGTGAAACCCTACCAAACATCTCCGCTCTGATCCAGCCAACATTTCACATCACATCTAAGCAAGCAGCATCTGACATTCTCCCATCTATCATTCAAAAACTTCACAGGCAAAAAGAGCAGATGGAAGAATGACCATAACCACTCCAGAACGTTTCTTCCTTGATAGTCAAAATCTCCACTAAAAAATCCCACTCTGTCATGAAGAGCCACAGACATGCTATTCAGGGATGCCCAGAGGCAAGCAACTCCCCTCCATGAATAGGAAAATCACCCCTGAAGGAACAAAATCAAATCTTACCCTCTCAGAGGCCCGACCCCCAGAGATGGATATGTATTACTGAACTTAAGCCATACTGCCTTAAACAGCTGTTCCAGGAAGTCCCTGTGCAGCTGGCCATTCTGTTAATCTGAGCAGGTCTGAGCGGCATGCCACCTCCTGACATTACACATTTATGAGGAAAAGAAACTTGCTTGGCTGGGGACGTCACACAGTGCTTGATGATGTAATGTTCACAAAGAGAAAGTCATCATGAGACCAGGGAAGGGGTATAACTTACATTAGCAAATTACAAGGAGCAAGGTTCACTGTTTCCAAAATTTACAAAAATCCTTTGAAAACATGGTAAATGTAATAGAAAATAAACAGCTGCTACAAAAACTACAAATTTCTAACTTGAACATCTAAGAAAAACACAGTCAGGAAGACGTAACAGCCCACGTGAAAAGCAGACCAGGGTTCTATTTTTAACAAAACATTCTGGGCCGGGGCTACCCAAAAACAGAGAGGGACAGAGACGGGAAAGGAGCACAACTCTACACCTTCAATCTGCCTTTTTTTTTTTTTTTAATTGTGTACGAATATTTCTTCCTGCCTGTATGTGCATCAGGTGTGTATCTGAGGCCCATGGAAGACAGCCATGAAGAGGGCACTGGATCCCCTGAAACTGAAATTAGAGAGTTGTGAGCTGTCATTATGTGTGCTCAGAATTGAACCCAAGCCCTCTGCAAGAACACATGCTCTGAACCACTGAGCCCTCTCTCCAGCCCCTCTGCCTGCCAGTTGGTGGAAACTCACTATATGTACATCCACGGCCCACACAGGATACACTGCAGGGGACAAGACAGTGCAGCCTATAACAGCTCTGTATCATCTTCATGGGGACATTTTTGCCACTACTTGGAATATTCAGTTCGATCTAATCCTGAGTATTTAACTAAGCCCTCAAATACTCAAATGTTGTTAATACAGACTATTTCTCTGCTTCTCCCTCTCTCAAAACCAAAGCCAAGGAGCAATGGTCATGATCCCCTGCTGTGACACTGGGACAGGAAGATGAGAAACCCACACATGGTGACCCAACGTCATGGGACTACTAGTTCCTTTTGGGGGAGGAGGTTTGTCCAGCACACCTGGTACAGAAATCTCTCTGGTGCCAGCCAACCATATTTTAGGTTCTCAGGGGATGAGAAACAGCTAAATAATTCTGGGTGGGAAAAGGAAATCTGGGCTCTTGAGAGGCAGGGAGGGTTCCAAGCTAGGGCCTATGCACCTCGTTAGTCATTCTTCAACATTGAGAGGAATTAGGCAGTAAGCACAATTACAAGAAGATAAGGCAGCCGGAATCAAGACAGAAAAAGGGTGGAGAGATCTTGGTCTTACCCTGCAACCAATTGCTCATCGGTTGGAGGACATGGCTTGCTGAAATAGGAACAGGACCATCAAGACCAAACAAAACATTCTTTCCTTAAAACCATGAAAAGTTACAAGGTTGTTTTATAAAAACAGCATTAAAGTCTAGTGGAAGCACCACTCTTAAGTATTAGCTGAATGACAGAACTTACCGGACGAGAAAGAAGACATACATACCCCAGATGAACACTTACCAAGGGGTTTTTCTCACTAAAGCTCAAATTCTCACACAGAAATACAGGCCAGGAGAGAATGAGAGTCACTGTTCAGAATCCAGGACAACATCAAAAGACCAGACCCTAGTGCCACAAGACTTATCTCTATACCTGGGACAGTATCTGATCTTCCCAAAAGTCAGTTTCTTATCTGTGTGAGAACAAATAAGATGCCCAGACAGGAGAGCCTTCTGACCTATAGTGTCATGTGTGCATCATCCAGGCCCATATCCTGAAATGTGGTGGACCGCCTGCACACTGACCTCCCTGAGTTTACCCTACCTTACCCTAGCTGGTAAGGAGGTCACAGTAGAACCAAGCTCACTCATGTCAGGACACTGGGGTTTCTGGACTATCTGACTTAGGTTTTTAGTGGTTTGATATTCTATGTCCCTGTGAAGAACATTTTATTCTAGAACCTGCTGCTTTCCAAGCAACGGAAAGCTACATAGTTGCATGACCCACTGTTCTCTGTCCAGCTTGCTCTCACCAAGAAACACGTGGCCAAAGACCCATGTAAGAGGAACATATAACAAAGGAGGACTTCCCTAGCAGCTTCAAACTTAAGCTCATCAGATTATATAGCACAGCACGGAAGGGTGAGATGTTTAATAGACTTCACTCAGCAGCCTGACAGGTCAAGCCTCACTTGGCATTATCTCTTACAACTAGACCAGTCACAATGGGCCATCCAACAGAACTTTTACCACGATGGATACATTCCAAATGTGCATATATCATTCAGTAGTCACTGAGCAGCTGAGATGAGGAGGGACTAAGGAGCTGGATTCTTTTCATTTCAGAGATGTTTATTTATTGACTGTTTGGTTCTGTTGGTTTATTTTTCTGAGACACGGTCTCCCATATCCCATGTCAACTTCAAATCTACCATATAGCCAAAGATGACCTTGATTGCCTAATCCACTTGCCTCCAACTCTTAAATTCTAGGATTACAGGAATTTACCACCACATCCAGTTTATAGTGCTGGGAATTCAAGTATTTCTGTAGAAATAGCCATACTGGCCAGGCTCTACAATCCTGACTGAGAAGTACAGTTCTGGTCCTGGATTACAAAAGGCAGAACCCCATCAGCTAGGCTTCCACCTGGGAAGCTGGCAGCAGAACACCCGGCAGGTCCCAGAAAGGGAGGCACCTTTGGGGACAGTCGGGGAAGACAGCGTGGGTTTGCTGCAGCACTGCACTGCTCTGAGCCGCTCTGAGCTAGGGATTTAGGAGGGGGATAAGGCCTTGCAGAGAACTGGGTCCCAAAGGGAATTGATCTCGTCTTGTAGTCATGGGGCCACAGATCAGCAAATGATGTAATGTTAAAATTACCAATTAAAGCAATTCTCAAGCTCAACTGAAGAATTTAGACAAAAGCACTCTTCCCAAGGTTTTCTCTTTTTATTATGCTAAATACTGAAATGGGTCCTTATAAAAACATCTTTATAAGTCTCTGAAATTTAGCTTCAAGAATGAGGTGCTGTTCAAAGTCTGACATGGTGGCATGGTGACCTTTGATGCTCAAGACAGAGGCAGATGGATCTCTGTGAGTTTGAGGCCAGCCTGGTCTACAGAGAGTTCTAGGATAGCCAGAGCTACATAGAGAAACCTATCTTGAAAAACTAGGGAGGAGGGGTTAGAGTTAGAAGCCTCAACTCCAATGATTCTTGGGATTCAGACCTGTGATAAGAGGCTGAGGACTAATTAACATACCACAGCGATCTGGAGGCCAGCAGCTCTCAGTCCCTGCCTGAACTTTCTAGCCCAGACCTCTCCCCCAGAGGCTCTTCACTATATAATCCAGACATTTTGGTTCTCTCTCTCTCTCTCTCTCTCTCTCTCTTTCTCTCTCCCTTCCCCCCTTCCTTCTCTCCTTTCTCTCAGCTCCCTCAACACCCACTCCGCTTTTCTGTCTCCCTCTGCATGGCGACTTCCCTGGACTTAATTCCCTGGAACTGCTGAACACACCTGAGAACTGACCCCAGTGACCCTGCCTTTATACTTAAACTTGGCTTGAGTTGGCTCATTTCATCAGTAGAGAATACCAATCAGGAGGTGCCATGAGGGCAGTCCTGCTCCACAGTAATCTGTGGCACAGGTGGAAATCAAGACACACCTACCTGCCCAGCATGGAGGGGCAAAAGGGTTTGTCTTGGTTTTGTTTTGAGACAGCCTCATGTAGCCCAGGCTGGCCTGAAATTTTGCTAAGGAGCTGAAGCTGCCCTTCAATTCTTGACCCTCCCTGTGTCCACCTTCCAAGTACTATTTATTGCAGACAGGTACCACCACAACCAGCTGGGGGAAAAGCTTTCTATGTGCCTTGTGACACATTTATTTCGAGCCACTATCCTTAAAGGAAAAATACCCACAAGCTTCTACATCAAGAGTTTCCTCCAAAAAGACCAGTAATTTTCCATCCCCAACCACCCCAACCTACCATTCTTCCCCCCACTTCTACCATGCTCACAAGGAAGGGCAAAAAAACAAACAAACAAATAAAAACCACTTTGGCCATGCCTTTAATCCCAGCACTCTGGAGGAAGAGGCAGATGATCTCTGTGAGTTCCAGGACAGCCTGAACTACAGATCAAGTTCCAGGACAGCCAAGGCTACACAAAGAAACTGTTTCAGGGGACACACACATACTTTAGGAGCTGAGGATGTGACTCGTGCATCAACATGGCCGCCTGTGTCGTTCCCACCTAATAAGCAAGAAGTCCTGGGTTTTATCCCTAGGACCACATAAAATAGACACAATGGCATATGCCTGTCAGTTCAGCACTTGAGAGGTAGAGGCAGAAAGATCAGTTCAAGGGGATCCTTAGCTACATAAAGGCCGGCCTGAAACCCTGACACAAAAACTAAAAATGAAATAAAATAAAACAAACAAAAACCCCACATACTTTTGGCACAACTGTACATGTGCCTCCACAAAGAACTGACAGGAAACAGCACTGACTCACTACACAGCAAAGACCCAGTGTGGAGTCTCAGTGGCCTTCTGGGAGAAAAGCCCTATCCTGTTGTTGTTCTTTTGGTTTGGTTTTTTTGAGACAGGGTTTACTCTGTGTGGCCGTGGCTGTCCTGAACTCACTTCGTAGGTCCTCCTGTCTCTGCCTCCTGCGTGCTGGGATCAAAGGCGTGAATCACCACCACACAACTGGAAGCCCTATCTTCCACCTCACATGGGCCACTGTCTGTTTCAGGGGATCCAGGCAGGTAAATCACAATCTTCTCTCCTTTATCCAGGCATGTACTGTCTCTTACTAACCTTACTATGAACATAGGAAGACAGAAGTGGTACTATGAATGGAGAGCCTTACAGTCCTCCTGACAGAGGAGTGAACACAGGGAGGGGCAAAACTTGCCTTCCATCCAGGCCTAAAGGAGTGTCACTGTGCCCAGGCTGCATTGTGCCTGAACACCTGCATCTGATTACTGAGCCAAGGAAGCAGGTCTAAGAACAGCAAAGGGATCTGCCTTCCTCTAAGATCCTCTCATTGGAGAGAAATGTACCATGCAGCCATGCCTTATCCATCCTCTGGCTCCTTTACCAACACACTGGCCACAGCTGGTGCATGAGCTAAAAATCTAAGCAAGTCAGGGCCTAGCAGTATAGTCCCTGCTCTTCAATACATGGAAAAGGGCACCAGATTTCTCAGAGGGACAAACATCTGGGTCAACAGGAAGGCAGAGCTCTGCTCAGGCCTAGGAAGAGAACCAGCCCTCCTGCCCAGAATGACTGATGAGAACGTACCTGGAGTCACCATCCTGGTCATCCACATGTTCACCCGAGTTGTTGACAGCATATCTGCTACGTGGTTTATCTGAGTGAAGGCAAAAGAAGCGTGGCTAAGAAAGTACGACCTCTCCACACACAGGATGGGGGGGTATTAAAACCCACGACGTCCACTGTCTACACAATTATTATTCAGCTACAAAGAGGAACACATATTCATACATATTGAAAATATTAGGCTGAATGAATGCCTAATACAGAATGTCAAATATCACTTAGATGAAAACTCCATAATGAGCAAATTCATAGGGATACAAAGTCAACTGGGCATTAACAAGGGCTAGGAGCAAGGGGAAATGAATTATTATTGTACAGACTTTAATTTCAGATGATGAAAGTTTTAGAAATACATAATGGTGATGGTTTCACAATGGAAAGAATGTAGTTAATACTACTGAGTCATATACTTAAAATGGTTAAAATGGCAAATCTCATGTTATATCTATAATACCATAATAAAATATTTTCAGGGGTCAGGGAGCAGGTATCTCAGTGGCAGTGCTTAGCATGTATGAGACTAGGTTCTATCTGAAGCATGGGAGAAAATTATAAGAAGGCTCCTAAGAAGTTATGACAATGTGGGGAGATGGTTTTGCTACTCTTTGGAGGAGGGGGTTGAGACAGAATCTCACTCTATAGCCAGGGCCCACCTCAATCTCTATATAGCTGTGGCTGAACCTGAACTCCAATTGTCTCCTTAATGTTGGATGTACAGTGTTGGGATTACAGATGTGGGCACCATGCCCAGCTACGGCTGTTAATTTTCTTATAAAATTTTTAATATATACAGAATTCTACATGTGGGAGATCTGCACATAAACACCCTCAGTATGTGATGGTGACTAGAAAAGAAAAAAAGAAGCTTTAATGTACACACTGTAGCCTTCACACACATACAATTCTTTACCAGAACACGGCGGTTTAAAAGCCCTGTGATGGCCGGCTGTCATGGCATGCGCCTGTAATGTCAGCACTTAGGAAGCAAGAGCAGAAGGATGGCTGCAAGTCCAAGGACAGCCTGGATCTACATGGCATGGTCCAGGTCCGCCAAGACTAGACGGAGAGATCCTGTCTGAAAACAAAGGGGTTGGGGGGGGGCTAAGGAGATGGCTCTGTGGGCAAGTTCCTACTACGCAAGTACAAAAACCTGCGTTTGGAACCCCAGTAGCCACAACAAACACCAGGCATGGCAGCGTGTGCCTACAGCTCTAGTGCTGGGGGTTGCTGACAGGTGAATTCCAGGGCCTCCAATGTCGCCAAAACATTAATCTCCAGGTTCAGAGTAAGCCTATTTCAAAAAAATAAGCTATGAAGTAATTGGGAAAGACAGCCAAATATCAATCTGTGGCCTCCACACATGCTTGCACATGCACACACATACATACACATATTTAATATATATATACATACATATCATACATATATATTAAAAATTAAAAAGCATTTAGATGTAGTGGAGTGTGCCTTTCTTTCTTTCTTTCTTTCTTTTTTTGTTTTGGTTTTGGTTTTGGTTTTGGTTTTTCATGACAGGGTTTCTCTGTGTGGCCTTGGCTGTCCTGGACTCGCTTTGTAGACCAGGCCGGCCTAGAACTCAAAGATATCTGTCTGCCTCTGCCTCCTAAGTGCTGGGATTACCGGCATGTGTCACCACACCCGGCTAATAAAAATACATTTTTAAAATAAATAGAAAGGACTCTAAAAAGAATACAAAATGACCATCAAAGAAAAAAACCAAAATACCAGCAAGGGAGAAAAGAATGACAAGAACAGTTAGGATGCAATTTAGTATTGGAACCCTCACAAGGCTCTGAGTTCCATGCTCCACTGAAAAAAGGAATAGAAAACATACTATCTTCTTGAATGGGAATATTCGGCAGGAAGATCTTTTCTCCCCTATTAATCAGAACATTTCCGAAAGCTGTATCTGCTCTCATTGTTCTCAGAGGCAGAAGCAAGGCAATGAAAGAAATGTCATTGTTTGCAAAAGGCCACAGTAACACACATCCTTTGCTGTCTTCTTGAGGCCCACCACCTCCAGAAGTTTGCCTGAGGTAAATGTGTCTACCTTACCAAATACAAGAACAAGTCTAACTGGAGCGTCAAGACTAAGAACAAAATACAGCCCAGGACCCAGCAAATGAAGTACTTATGAATGATGTTTTGCAACCAGGCATGGCGGCACATGCCTATCCCAGCACTCAGGAGGCAGGAGCAGCCATGTCGTTTTGAGTTGGAGCCCAACCTGATGTACATAGTGTTTCCAGGCCAGCCAAGAGTAAGTCCCTGTCTCAAAATAATAAAAATTATCTATTGCATGAATTTCGTGAAGGAACCACACCTGAACCCAAGAAGGCAGTTACTACAGCGTCCAGCTCACCTTGAGAATTTTAACAGTCATACAATAAATGTTCTAATGAAAAACTTAAAGAGTTTTCTCTTGTTAACAACATCTTGAAATAGGCAGGGCCTGGTGGTGCTCACTTATCCTAGTTCACCAGAAGCAAAGAGGAAGGCAGGTGCCATTAGTCTAAGGCTAGCCTAGTTTACATGGTAAATTCCCAGCCAACCTGAAATAGAGTTAAACCCTGACTCGAAACACCTAAACGATATCACCTTCATCATCTAGCAGAGAAAAAGGTCTTACAGATAATAAAATTCAGGAACCAGAAACCACAAGAGAACAGACTTAAAACCTGATACCATAAAAAATCAAAATTCTGGCAAAACCTGCACAGAAAAAGTAAACTGGCTACCTACTGTGACAAAAAAAAAAAAAATTTTTTTTTTTTTTTGAAACAGGATCTTACAATGTGGCTCTGGCTAATCTAGAACTCACTGTGTACCCCAGGTTTAGATATGTGCCTGTATCCAGGCTGCTGGGATTAAAGACATCCACCACCACTTCTGGTCCAAAATTCTTACCTTTCCACTTAAATATATAAACAATGCTTTCAAATCTGTATAAGGAAAATTAATAATTCAAGAGAAAAATCTGGCCCAGGACATGAGTTCTCTGAAGAGCAAATCCAAATGGCTCTGGAAACAGGAAAACAAGCTTGTTCTCAATTAATGCACAATAAAACTATCAGATAGTTTCTTGTCATCACACCAATAAAGACTGAAAATTGTTTAGAACATGGTCATTAGCCCATGATTTGTTCCTACAGATATCTACAAAAGATAATATCCAGAAAGGACATGTGTAGTTTGTGGTGGATTGCCTGATGGGGGAGGTGCTGGGGGCTGGGTATGTGACCTAAACGCACAGATAGAGGCCAGAGCAAAATCTAAAGTGTCCTAAAGTGTCTTCCTTTATTGCCACCTTACTGCCTTGAGACCAGGTGTCTCACGGAATAAGAACCTTACCCTTTAGGCTAGGCTGGCTGACAGGGAGCTCTCGGGACCAGGCACCACAGCCATTTCAGGCTTTTCACATAGGTGCTGGGGCTTCCAAGTGAGGTTCTCATGCTTGCAGAACAGTGCTCTTACCTGCTTAACCATCTGCCCAGACCCCACAAGACTGAAAAAAAAAAAAAAACACTGCCCTTAACACGTGGCTGGATGAATAACTCATAGTATACTCATCTCACAGAATTTGCTTAAGTCATTTTAAAAAAAAGCGCCTCTCCATAAGTTGATCCTGTATTCAAGACAACAAAGTACAAATGAAAATGGGCAAACAGGCCTGGGCAGTAGTGGCACATGTCTTGAATCCCAGCACTGGGCAAAGACATGTGGATCTCTGTGTTCGAGGCCAGACTGGTTTACAGAGCCAACTCCAGGACAGCCAGGGCTACACAGAGAAACCCTGTCTCAAAAAAAATAAATAAAAAAAAAAAACAAGAAAGAAAAAAAGAAAAATGGCCAACAGTGTATTTCCACTCGTACTTACACTTAGTTCATGTGTGCTTATGCTTGTGTAAACAGAGAAGGTTCCGGAAAATAGTAACGGTAGTTGCCCTTTAGGGGCTAAGGCCCAGGGTCCTGAGGGCATAATACCAGCTTTGCTTTTGTAACTTAAAACCCTTTGAATTACCAAGCTTTAAGAATAACGTTCAGCCAGGGGAAGGCTATGTTCTCATGCAGCAGGGCACAACTAGAGAGAAGGATGTGCTCAGGAAATCCAAGAGGCTTCAAGACAGACGATACCACATTGAAGCCATCGTCCTGTAATTCGATGGGGGATGGGGAAGTGGCACACTATTTTATTTTTCGGTGGATATACTTGCGGAGTTTATGTACAGGACGGCTGACTATCAAAATGGTGAGCTATGATTACACCCGCAGTGGGCAGGAACAGAGTTCAAGGACAACTTCAGACCTTACACTGATTCATATTTTCTGCACGAATGCTTAAATTCGTGTCTGTGTGTGTAATACCTAGTGTCTTTATTTTTTTGTTTTTGTTTGGAGAAGAGGCTGGCCTCGCGCTCACGGCAATACCCCGGCCTCCTGGGCGCTGGGGTTACTGCTGGGCAGCACTATTAGAACAGGCAATTCTTGCGTACGGTTAAAGTGTTTCACGGGCTGGAGTCTCCGTGCACCCTTTCGTCCTCCTCACCGCGCACTCCGCGGGCAGGGGGGGTGGCCGCCAGGTGCCACTTACTTGTCTGGGACGCGGGATGCTCCTGGCTCCTCTGGAAGGGGTACCTGAAGAGCAGCTTATTGCCCCTGCTGCCCGAGCTCACCAGGATCACGCTGATGGGGCTGGTATTGTCCCCCATCCTGCGGGGGCCGGGGCGGGGGCCTGAGGGTGGGGGCCCTCGCGCGGGGACCGCGAAGCTAGAGGCTAGGAGCCTAAGCCAGTCGCCGGCCCGCAGCGACAAGGAGGAAGCCGGGGCCACGGCCCGACCTTCACTCTCGCGAGACTTCGCCGGTCCCGGAGAACAGCCTCGCAGCCTCTGCGCAAGCCCGAACGGCTGGACGCGCAGGCGCGACGCCTTGGCTGCGCGGCGGTCGGGACTGTACTTTAAAGCCATACGCTTGCTTTGACCAGAGAGTATAAACTTAAAACTACGAGGACAGGTGCGGCGGTTGGGTTTGTACCCAGTCGGCACATCACATGACAACAAAGAGGCATTAACTTATTTTGTTTCCCTAATTTACAAAGAGAGAATTTTTTTCATTATCTTTCAACTATTACTCAGTGAGAAGGTACCGTTTGGTTATTTACCAGTGTCTGAAAATTGCACTTCTGTTTGCCCGTTGATGTTTTGGATGTGTTATGTAAAAGGGATGGTACCTCTGATTAATTTTGCAAGCCTTTATCCCAGGCTTGTGTGTTTTGCGTGTTGCATAGTATCATGGAGGTCGACCACGTTTCCCAGCGGAGGGTCCCTAGAATGGAAATTAGACGTCAGGAGTGGGAAGGGGAAGTAAGGCTGGAAGGGAAGCCGACCTGGGTGTGGAGCCAGGCACCTAGGGAAGGCTAAAAGAAGTCACGGGAGCTTCCCTCGGAGACTGCGGGAGTGGATAGGTACCCAGGCACTTGGGCCAGGCTTCCCTCTTACTTCCGTGGGCCATTCTGCTACTCCATTATCCTGGGCCTCCAATGGTCCGCTCTGAGATAAGAAGGGCCTAAATGAAGGAACCCAGTCTTTCCCCCCAGTTATGATCTTAGGACCCACTTTTTGCCAGCAACCTTCACAGGACCATTGACCATTCAGTTTTCTGTGTAATTAATAGCGACAGCCAGGCTGGGCCGTGGAAACTTGGATTTCCAGCTACAAAGGAGACTAAGGTAGCAGGATACAAAGTTAAAGCCAGCCTGGGCAACTCTGTGAGAGCACAGAGAGGAAAGAGATGTTGCTTAGTAGCTAGCACTTGGCCGTTATGCAGGTTATGAAGGCCCTAACCTTTTATACCACCATTAACTCTAAAACGGCAGTGGAAGTAATGATGAGTACAGGGAGTTACCAGATCCCAGTCTACGGAGGCCTGTTGTGCTTCCCTCCCAAGCTGCCCCACCTCATACTGGCAGCACCAGATAGGAGAGCCCAGGACTACCTCAGGTGCATCACCTCAAGCCCCAAGTTGTCCACATCATTGCTAAGAAACACCATCGGCTGTTACAGAAACCAGAACTTATGGTCATGCTGTGGCCTGTCGGTCAGTGGACCCCACTGTGGACCCCGGTTCCCACCAGAACCAGCCTGCAAGGCTGGATAGCCTCGGACTCTGCCACTAAAGTCTCACAGGAGTGAGTCCTCATTTCAAATTTAAATAGCATGGATTCAAACCTCCTCTAAAAAAAGATAGAGACTTTTGGAAACTGGAACTTTGGACCCTTGCTCCCCGCCCCCCAGGGTCTCCCTTGAGCAGAATAGGAGACCGTGTGGATGCCAGACCTTATCAATCCTGTCACTTGGTCAGCCAGAGGGCTGGGTGGGGCTCATGGACACTATCTGCAAGCCACCTTCTCCAGTGTGTGTTTCTGCCTCCCCAGGAAAGAGCCACTTGCTCACAACTGCAACAGTATAATCTGAAACTCTCTGCCACATCATGAATCCTGTGGCTAGAGATGATGATGCTTCGTAATGCCGAAGTAGGAGTTGAGTCTACCTCATCAGAGAGGTTTAAATGGTGAAACTGAACCAACAAGGTTAATTTGCCCTCCCATGCTCACCTTTCTGGGTAGGGGCCGTAATACAGAGCCCCTCCTGGTCTTCTGCTTGCTTGATCAGACAGATGTCATCTCAGCCAAACTATTCAACTTCCAACTGTGCCTGCAGCTTGCAGTGCTCACGGTAGCTCAGCAGCTCCGGCATCCTGGACCCTGCTCAGGTCCTGGCTCTTTGCGTCCACAAGCTGAAAAATCAAGAATGGACCCTACCCAGTCAGCATCCCAGTTCACACCACACCATTCTGCTGGTTCCCTCCTCCATTGGCGCCACAGTCACATTTCATAACCTCCCCGAGCTTTTATTACCTTAATAAAAAAAAAATCCAGTGATGCTAGAACTAGCTTTAGGAGTGGCCGTAGGGTTGAGGACTCAACAAAAAGAGAGTGTGGGGCCATGTAAGGGACTTAGGAAGCACTTGATAAATGTCACTGATCTTAGGTCACCCAAAGGAATCCAGTACAAACTATTGTCAAATACACAGAACAGCACTGCAAAGCTTTTTAAAATGTGTTTAGAATTTCTTTTAATCCTGATATTTGGATATTATTTTATTCTAGTTTGTTCGTTTGGTTTGTTTTGTTTTGAAACAGGGTCTCTCTACATAGTCCTGGCTGTCCTAGAATTCACTCTGTAGAGCAGGCTGACCTCTCGAACTCACAGAGATCCACCTGCCTCTGCCTCCTGAGTGCTGGGATTAAATGTATGTGCCATCACACCCAACTAGCCTTTCATATATTTTATATGCTGGTTTTATTTGAGCCTGGAGAATCAGAAGCTCAAGATCATCTTTGGCTACATAGTGAGTTTGAGGCCAGCTCTACATGCACAAAACCCTGTCTGCCCAAAAACAAAAATAAAAGTGAATGAATAAAAATTAACATAAGCAGCAAGGCATGGTGGCACATGCCAGCACCCTCAGCGTTCCAGAAGTTGAAGCATGAGGTAATAAATTTGAGTCCTTGCCTTCAAAGAGAGTTCTGAGGTAGTCTGGACTACATAATGAGGAACTGTCTCAAAAACACAAAAAGTTAGGGAAGTGGTGGTGGTGCACACCTTTGATCCCAGCATTCTGGGAGGCTGTGAGTTCAAGGCCAGCCTGGTCGACAGAGTGAGTTTCAGGACAACCAAGGCTACACAGAGAAACCCTGTCTCAAAACAAAAACAAACAAACAAAACCCAAAAAGTTTCCAAGTGTAATGGTGAATGCCAAAAACACTCGGGGCAGGGGGGAAAGACAGGATTGCTGCAAGTTCAACAACAGCATGGGCTGTGTGGCAAGAAGTCTCAAGGGAGCTAGATCTACATAGCAAGACCTCTACTCTAAGAGCCAAAAACAAAACAACACAAAACAAAGCAGAGGTGGGACCAGTTAGATAAATTAGATAGCTTATGGGTAAACATGCATGCCACCGACCATCTGAGTTCTACACCAGGGAACAACATGGTAGAGGAAAGAGCCAATTTCCACAGGTTGTACTCTTACCTCCACACGTGCGCCACGGCAAGCAGGCGTGCATCAATGCCCCTCCCCCAAAAATGGTAAATAAAATACAATTTATTTTTAAATACAAAAATAATAGTATAATATTTTTTGTTTTTTGTTTGTTTGTTTCAAGACAGGATTTCTCAGGGTAGCCTTGGCACTGGATTCGCTCTGTAGACCAGGCTTGCGTGGACCACTGTGACCAGCTTAGCAT
Source organism: Meriones unguiculatus (assembly GCF_030254825.1). Lineage (NCBI taxonomy): Eukaryota > Metazoa > Chordata > Mammalia > Rodentia > Muridae > Meriones > Meriones unguiculatus. The sequence continues at coordinate 38,604,461 of NC_083359.1, forward strand.
AACATTTTTAGAGTAAACAGTTCAGTAGCCTTTGTACATGACAGTGTACAACCATTACCCCTCTCTGGTTCTAGAGCATTCCGCCACCTTGGAAAGCAATCTCCCTGTAAGCACCCATTCCCTGTCCCCGTCTCCCCAAGCATGATAACCGTAATCCACTCTCTTTCTACAGATCTGCCTGTTCCAAACGTTTGCTGTCCGTGGAATTACAACACACAGCTTTGTTTCTCTCACTTTACACGTTTTCTAGGTCTATCCATGTTGCAGCATGTATCGCTTTCTTTTTATGGCTGAGCAGTGTCTCAGTGTACAAAAACATCTTAATTATAATTTGTCTGTCATACAAACAGCCAAACAGCTACAGGGAAAAACCAAAACCAAAAAAAAAAAAAAAAAAAAAAAAGCCCACAAAAATTTTTAAAAAAAGATTACAGACTTGTCACCATTGCTTATCAGAATGAAGCAGGATTGGAGATATATTTCAATGTAAGAGTGTCAACTTAGCACATGCAGGATTTGAGGTTTGATTTCCAGTGCTTGAGAGGTACTATAAACTACAGAGTGGGGGGGAGGGGATAAAACACGTAAAACGGACAATATCCAGGATATTTTTTAAACTCTGACACATCAGTAAGACCAGTGCAACAACAACAAAAATAAATAAATAAATAAAAATCACATAGCTACTTCAGAAAGAGGAAATCCAGTAGCCAGTGAGTGAAAATGTGAAAAGGGGTACCAGCCTTTCTCACCAGCAGGAAATGAAATGGAAACCACAAAGAAATCTCTGCACTTCCCACTAGAAAGGGTAAATTAAAGCAGACTGGAAGACCAACAGCACCAGGTATTGGGAGGAAAACTCACACCATCAGCGGAAATGTAAATTGACCATCATTTGAAAAACTGTTGTTTTTTGTTTTTTGTTTTTTTTCTAACTTTGAAAATACCTGTGTTGGGCTGGAGAGATGGCTCAGAGGTTAAGAGCACTGGCTGTTCTTCCAAAGGTCTTGAGTTCAATTTCCAGCAACCACATGGTGGCTCATTACCAACTATAATGAGATCTGATGCCCTCTTCTGATGTGTAGGTCTGGATCCAGGCAGAATACTGTATAAATAATAAGAGAGAAAGAAAGAAAGAAAGAAAGAAAGAAAGAAAGAAAGAAAGAAAGAAAGAAAGAAAGAAAGAAAGAAAGAAAGTACCTGTGTCAGGGCTGAGGCTGTGGCTCAGCTGGTAGAGTGTTTGCCTAGAATGCAGCCCTGGGTTCAAACCCAAGCACTGTATGAACTGCCTGTGGGGGTACAGCCTGTAATCCCAGCACTCAGGAGGTGGAGGCAGAGGGATCAGAAGTTCAAGGTCATCCATGGCTACCTAGGAAGTTTGAGGCTAGCCTGGGATACATGAGATCCTGTCAGAGTTGTGGTGGGGAGAGAAGGAGGGATAATGACATTTGGGTCATTTCCACTTCAGGTTATGACTGATAATCTCTTGTGATGGCCCTGACTGAAGAACCAGCACTCGGTTACACTACAGCTGATGGTTTCAGGAGGAAGCCTAAACAAACTGTGGTTTGTTGGCTGTTCTAAATTTCTCAAAAAAGAATGATTACTGTATTCGAAAGAAACAACCCATAATTCACACAAATAAAAAGTGATGGTGTTGCTATGAACATACTCCCATGGCTCTTTAGACATATGCCTCATTTCTCTTGAGTGTATATGCAGTAATGAAAATGCAGCAAGGCCATATGGTAATGCTACCTTTAACTTTACGTATTTACTAGCTTATGTATGTATGTATGTATGTATGTATGTATCTATCTATCTATCTATCTATCTATCGATCTATCTACTCATTCATTTTGAGACAAGATCTCTCCACATAGCATAGCCCTGGCTGTCCTGGAACTCCCTATGTAGGCCAGGCTGGCCTCAAGCTAACAAGGATCTTCCTGCCTCCGCCTCTCAAGTGCTGGGATCAACGGTGTATGCCACAGCACCTTCACACGACCTTTAACTTTTTGAGGAGCTACTGAACTGCTTTCCAGCGTGCGCCATTTTATGTCTCCCCATTGCGCTTTTTTTCAGGATTCCAATTTCTTTAAACCTTCCCTAGCATTTATGTCTTGTCTCTTTTGTGTGTGTGTTTTTTATTTTATTTTATTTTTTTGAGACAGGTTTCCTCTGTGTAGCTCTGGCTACCACACCTGGCTTAAAAATGTCTCTTTCTGTTCAACTTATAATTTTTAAAATATAGTTTGAATAACTTTTGCCAAGCAGTGGTGGCACACACCTTTAATCCCAGCACTCCAGAGGCAGAGGCAGAGGCAGAGGCAGGAGAATCTCTTTGAGTTTGAGGCCAGCCTGGTCTACAGAGTGAGTTCCAGGACAGCCAGGGCTACACAGAGAAACTCTGTCTCAAAATAAAATAAAATAAAAATAATAAAAATCAATGAGTAAATATTTTTCCTCTCATTCTGTGGGCTATTACCCAGCTTTGAGCTTTACTAGGAAGCTATAGGAATCAAGACTGGGGCATTGTGACTAAACATAGACGTGTAAACCAATTAGACAGAATAGAGTCCACAAACTGGCTTATACCAATATGGCTAATTTGAGCCAGCAAGATGGCTCAGTGGGTAAAGGTGCTTGCTGCCCAGCCTGCTGACCAGAGTTTCATTCCTAGGATCTACATGGTAGAAGACGAGAACTAACTTGGAAAACTGTCCTCTGACCTCCAACTGGAGGTATTTATTAGCCGCAGCACAATAAATAAGTAAAAAGTAGCAAAATATAACTAATTAACGCCTATACTCCACCTTGGCCAAGGTGCAGAGAAGTGATAGCTAATTAGCTCGGGGCAGGGGAATGCACAGCTGAGGACTGAGTTCAGAGCCTCACACTTGCTAGGCAAATGCAGAGCCCCAGTCCAGCCAATTAATTTTTTACCCATCAGTGTGAGAAGTGAACTGAATAGAAACCTTAGGGCCTTTGCAACAATTGGCAGTGGAACAGACATCTATGAACAAACAAACAAGAGAAAATTAACATGGACTTAACCCTCACGCTTTATGCAAAAATTATCTCAAAATGAATCACCTTTACAAACTGTAAACTATAAACCTTTTAGAGGAAAATATAGATTTAAATCTTTGTGCATTGTGGTTAATGGATTCATAAGCATGACTCTAAAAGAATTCTTTCTTAAGCTGGATATGATGGCCCACACCTTTAATCTCAGCACTAGGGAGGTAGAGGCAGGTGGATCTCAAAGAACCAGCCTGGCCTACATATTTCCAGGACAGCCAATGCTACAGAGTGAGACCCTGACTCAAAACAGGAGAGGGGTGTCTTCCTTTCATTTGATTTAATTTTGAGGTAGGGGTGTCACTACCTAGCCCTGGCTGGCCTGGCTTACCAGGATGCACCTGCCTCTGCCTCCTGAGTGCTGGCATTAAAATCATTCACCACTAAGCCCAGCCCAAAAGAATGAGTTCTAAAATAGAAGCTTGATTAATTAGACTCGATCAAAATGAAAATGTTGGCTCTATAAAAAGGAACTGAGGGCTGGGTAGGATGTCTCAGTGCGCAGAAGCAGTCTGCACCAAGCTTAACAATTTGAGTCAGTCCTCTGCATATGTGCTTCCGCATATGTGCTGTGGCACACGTATGACCGTCACACACAAAAGAAATAAATGAAAAAAAGTTAAAAATGAACTGAAAAGTAGAAAACTAATAGAAAGTATTTGCAAATAGCATATTTGAAACCCCCACCCAATATTTCATCCAGATTATGCACAGAACATCCATAAATTACCAGTAAGAAAATAGTACAGTTTAAAAGTGGATAAAGCACTTAAAAAAAAAAAAGTGGACACAGTGCCTGAGCTACTGAAGACAGCAAATAGGCACACAGAGAGATATTTCATCACTGGCCATGGGAGAAATGCAATTTTTAGCCACAATGCTACATCAGTATTTATCTGTCAAACAACTAAGATTAAAAAACTCTGGCAATGATACACAGGAATATATATATATATAAAGACACTCATGAAAACAGTTTGGTAGTCCCTTCGAAGGTTAAATATGCACTTTGCATATGCCAGAGATTTTACTTAGATATAGACATATCTACAGATCCAGATAGAGAGAAATAGAAACCTACGTTCACAGAGAGACCTCTCTGAGATTGTTCAGAGCATCTTTATTTGTAACAACTCCACACTAGAAATAGCCCAAAGCTCCTCCAGTGAATGAAAGGATAAACTGTTGTACATTCATACCATGAAATAAAAGTTGCCAACTACTGGTACACATAAAAGGAGATGAACCTACAGAATATTATGCAAGGGGAAAGAAGCCAGTCTTAAAAGGACACAATATTGTCTGATTCCAGTTATATACATTTTTGAAAAAAAAGATAAATTAGCATGGCTTAGGATAGGAGCAAAAGGAAGATGAGGCTACAAATAGGTGGCTGTGGGAGTTTATGGGATTTTGAACTAAGTAAATCAACATACATGACAATATACATGTTAATTTAGGACAATGAACAAATCAACTTAACTTCCTATTAAAGCAAAACTAAAAGAATTGTGTGTCTCATCAGACACTGGTTGGTATGGAGCGCTATGCTGCGAATTGATAATTTTCTTTTGTGGGCCTGTCACCTCCTCTGGTGGGATCAGACTTCCATGCTCTTCCCTCAGGACTGAGTGAGAGGGAATACTGCTTCCTTGGAGGAAGCCCAAGAGTCGCAGAAACTAGGGGACAGGGATAGCCCAGACAATTGTGATTCTGAAAGGAGTAAGGGCAGAGCAGATCTGGACACGGGCCCCTATCGTTCCTGGATTCTGTGTGGGGCCCTAAGGCCCTAAGGCCCTGGGGAGTGGGCAGGAGAGATAGCACCGGCCCCTGCAGTCCCACCAGGCCCTGATTCCCATTGTCGCTGGGTCTGATAACCTGATAACGGGCTCCACCCTGCGAGTCCCCTTCCCTCTCCCAACCAATGGCCACAGCCTGTTAGGGCCCCTGACTATGGGTATATAAGGGGTCACTTGGACAAGCACTGTCAGGCCAGTCTTGAGTGCTTTCAGCTCTAGCTCAGCCTCCAACACTCACCACCACCACTGCCACCACCATGTCTCTGATGAAGAATGAGAGAGCCATCATCATGTCCATGTGGGATAAGATGGCTGCTCACACGGAGGCCATTGGCACTGAGACTCTGGAGAGGTAAGTCCAGGCACGATGGCTTGAGTAACCAGATCAAAGAGGGACTGATATCAGCAAGAAGAGGGTGACCAGGAGAAGTTAGTGAGGAGAAGCCACGAGGAGGGGACAGTAAGGATGGTAAGGACAGAGGCAGTGAGGAAAGCATGGAGGGGACCGTGAAATTAGGACTGGTGTGAAGGGGGTCCAGGCGGGCAATGAGCTGCTAAAGAAGGCGGATTGGCATTCATAGTCCTCACCAAAGTCTTCCATAGGGCCTTGCCATATGGAACCTGGTGCAACAGGAAACAGTAACATCAGTCTTGGTTGTTTTTGTGTTTGTTTTTTTTTTGTTTTGTTTTGTTTTGTTTTGAGATTTATTTACTGTGTATGTGAGAGAGAGAGAAAACAGATGCCTGTTGAAAATAGAGGCATCAGATCTCCTTGCACCTTAGTTACAGACAGTCGTGAGATCTCTTCAAAGATCTCTTAACCACTGAGCCGTCTCTCTTGACCCAGTTTTTGTTTTGTTTTTTGCATTATTCAATGTACGTTTTTCCTTAACATTTAATTTCGTTTCTTTAAACACTGTGAAAATACTGTTTAGTTTTCTTTTTCTGCCTGGAAGTTCTTTAAATTGGCGTACCCCCTAAATTTTGAGCTCAAGGCAAGAGACAGGGCCCTAGCCCTCCGCCTAAGCAACCCTCACAGAACTGACGCGCTCTCCCGACCCCAGGCTCTTCTGCAGCTACCCCCAGACGAAGACCTACTTCCCGCACTTCGACCTGCACCACGGGTCGCAGCAGCTGCAGGCCCACGGCTCCAAGGTCCTGACGGCCGTGGGCCTGGCGGTTAAGAACATCGACAACCTCTCTAGCGCTCTGACCAAGCTGAGCGAGCTGCACGCCTACATCCTGCGTGTGGACCCTGTCAACTTCAAGGTGGGTTTGCGAGAACGGAGCGGGATGTCATGAGGGAAGGAGGCAAGGAAGGGGGGGCCGGGGAGGGTCTCCGCTGCACCCATCACTGATCCTCCCTTCCCTCCTCCGCAGCTCCTGTCGCACTGCCTGCTGGTCACCCTGGCCGCGCGCTTCCCTGCCGAGTTCACGGCTGAGGTGCACGAAGCCTGGGATAAGTTCTTGTCTATCCTGTCTTCCGTCCTGACTGAGAAGTACCGCTAAGCGGCGCCTCCACGATCCCCTACCAGACCGGCTCCGACCCTTCTCCTCCCCTTCATTGAACGCCGGCCTTTCCCGAAATCCCCAATAAATGGTTGAAGAAGGAAATGACTTGTTCTGTGCTCTCAGTCTTGCAGGGAAAGGGGGCGGGGACACCACAGGATGCACAGGGGATTTGCGGGAAGGGAACATCGTGGTCACACACTGCCAGGAGGACATTCCTAAGGTGGCTGGGGGGAGGGTCTTGCCCTTGAGGACCCCAGAGTCACAGCACGCAGGAAGCAGAGCATCCCTGGGCCAGCCCACGCAGGTCCTCGCGCAGAAGGGCAGCGGGGCCTCCCCTCCCCTTCCCAAATCGCTTCACACAGTGCAGTGCATGGGTATCAGGAATTCCTCAGAGTCTGACTCTCGCCACCCCAGCAGCTAGGGTAGGGTGTCTCTGTTCCTAAAAGAATGAAAGACTTCTGGTAACTGCCTTTATAGGAGTAATTACAGGTTCACGAGTTCGAAACGGAGGTACCCAGGAACAGAGGTGAGTCTGTGACAGAAGCTCTATCCGTTGGCCTCTTTCTGGGCTCTGGACATGTTTCTGTGAACAGGCTGAGGGGCTCTGTGTTCCTTCCTGCTGAACTCCGCGGATCAGGGCAGACTGGGTAGGGGAGCCCCGCCGCTGTATGAAGAAGACAGCCTAGAGCACTCCTCACCTGTGCCAAACTCAGCACCCTAGAGCACGGCCACATTGTAGCTGATCCCCTGCCACCGGGCACACTTCGGGCAGCAGGTGCTGCTTACGTGGAGAAGGCAGGGCGGTCTCCAGAGCCTCTAGAGAGCAGCTCAGGACCAGTCCACACAAGTCCTCAGTCAGACCCTAGCTCTCCACCTTAGCATGTCAGGGATGTGAGACACAGCGCTCACCTGAGCTTTTCCGGGGCCCTGGGCAGTGCTGGGGTTAGGTGGAATCACATGGCCCCCTACCTGATCCCTGATCTGTTCAGGCAGGTGTATCCCAACATCAGGGTTTCCAGTAATTAAACGCCTATTTCGTTGGGAGAGGTGCTGCTAATCCTCAAACTCATGCTCGCAGCTATGTACGTGGTTATGAGAATTGAAACGCTCTGATGCTTGTGTGGACCCTGTCCACTTTTCTGTGAACCTGGTCAGCCAGCATAACCGTCCAGGACATAGCCGGGTGTCTTCCAGGGGAGTTACTGTGGCCGAATGGCTGACCCGTCTCTCTTCCCGTATCTGCTAATCCAGGGTTCCAGGGTGGGGCGGGCCTCCCACCTGCAGGGCGAGTACACTGTGGAGATGCACAGGACAACTTCTGTGGTGGTGGGACAGAAACACTGCTGAGTCACAGGCCTTGGTCTGTGCACCTCAGCTGACAGAGGCTTCAAATCAGTGTGTGACTTTTTGAAGAGCGAAACTGGTTACCTCTCCCTTCTTTGCTGGGCAAAGAGGTTCAGCATCCCTCAGACAGTCTCCTAGAATTCTTTAAATGTCCACTAAAGGTTTACTTTCCTAAATCTCTAGCACGCCTTGGGACAGAAGGAGAGCTTAGATGGGGGCAGGAGAGTGAGTTCTTTTCCAAGTCAAATCTGGCACCAACGTATGTCACACCATTTCCAAAGCAGATCCATGCTTTTTCATGCACTCCTCCTCCCTTCATCTCTTTGTTGGGACTACCAGCAGCTAACTCCCCTGAACTTCTGCAAACAAATATGGAACCAAGGCCCCCCTGGGATCAAGTGTATAACCTGAAGCCTGGAAGAGTTGGGTGGACTCAGGTCTCCACTTCACTCCACGCTCCTTCCCAGCATGCTTTCTCTGCAACAAACCTTGACCTAGAACAGGTACCCTCTTCAGTGGCACATCCTGGGTGAGGCAGAGGCAGGCGGATCTGGTCTACATAGAGAAACCCTGCCCCCCCAGAAAAAGTACCCTCTCTCTGAACTGCACAGCATAGAGCATAGGGAGAGTGGGAACTGGTGACCACATGTGGCAAAAAGGTCCCACTGACAAGCTGGTTGGTTCTGTGCATGTCTGAGCTAGCAGGCAGACAACCATGAACACACCAGCTTTTTAAAAATTCTTTTGAGATCACAATGCATGTTGGATACCTGACGGTAGCTCCTCACCCCAACCTGGATACTTAAACTTTGGGGCTCTCTTCCATGAGATACTTTCATCCAAGTCCTGTCTCCACACTCCCAGATTATCTAGTCTGCAAAAATAAATAAATAAATAAATAATCACAAGGCTCCTGTGGTTTGTTGGCAAAGAACAAAGACTAAAGAGAGCAAAGACTAAAGGAGCTCTGTAAACACTGAATTCATTCTGTCTCAGAGTCTGTGTAAAGAGCGCTAGACCTGGTTTAGCACCAGATCTGAAAAGGGATGCCCTTGTCCATGGCTCCCTGAACTCTAGTAGCTGGTGTTAAGGGCCTGTTACCCTGAATTGCCTGAGCGCTAGCTGAGCAGAGGGAGAAGGGAAACTTAACAACTGCCCCCCCCCACATTGTTTACATGAACAAGTAAAAGCTTTAGTCCTTGGGAAAATATGACAGAAGATGGCATATAAGATTGCCTGCCAGTGAGTTGGATAGGCCAGTAAAATCGCTTTGCCATGAAGCCTGGTGACCTAAGGTAAAATCCTCAAGACCACCATGGTGGAAGGAAAGAATGACTACCAACAAGTTGTCCTCTGACTTCCAAACGTGTGCCATAGCACAAAGGTATATACAGAAACACACACACACACACACACACACACACACACACAATCCATCACTCAATCAAGCAATATAATTTAGAAGTTTAAATATGGTACTCCTCTCCCCAAGCCAGTCTGGGTCTGGGCCACATAAGAATGGAGTGTGCACTTAGAAGTTTCTAGAAAATGGGCAAGAACCACAAGACATGTTAGTTTACAACAGAAAGAATATGGACACTGCCTGCGTGGTGCTGAGAGACTTAAAGGAGCCAAGGGAGCTTAGTAGAGCCCTGACCCCTCCCATATGCACTCTCTCAATAAAGCACCGCCCCAGACCAGTGAGCTCAGGCCAGGAACCGGCTGCACACGTACCTCCCCCAATACACTACCTCGTGCAGCCATCTCCTGCATACTGTACATAAATAGGCAGTGCTCCACACATCCCCCAGCTCTGGCTCAGACAGTTCTGGCTGCAGTCCTTCACGGTACTTGCCCCAGCTTTTCCCAGTCCCCTTTACTAGCACTTCTTTTCATAAAATGTTTAGTACTTTCCTGAGGACCTGCTTCCCAGACTACAGCCAGAAGCCTGACTCTGTCCACATCAAGACCCAAGCCAAAAAGGTAGCCCAAGAGCTGAGCCATGAAGTGGACCAAATAAACACTTCCCTACTCTTGTCAGGTCTCAGGAACTACATGTCCACCAGCTGTGAGTGTCCCAGGCCAACTTCAAAGTCAGCAAGGAGATAGGTAAAGGGGTGAAGGACCCAGAGCATAAAACCAACCCCCAAGAGTTCCAGAAACTAGAGTTAGGCACTCTCAGCTGCCCCTGTGCTCTTTCCATAGCACCTGATGATGCCAGCCTCCACCCAGATAAAGACACCTCAGAGGTGGTTACACTCTGGACACTTTTGGGGACTGGTGGCCAAGGAGCTGACTTCCAGATTCTGTTAAACCGGAACCTGAGGGGCAGAACCCCTGCTCTCCCAGGTCCTGCTCCATTCTACACCTGCATGTCCTGAATACAATCTGCCTGGGCGACATCCTATGTGTCTAGGTTCCCTGTGTCACTAACATGTCAGCAGTGACCATGGTTCTACTGCCTCGGTCCAAGGACATTTCTGGAGCTGCAATAGGAGAGGGGAGGGAGCAAGTGGGAAGAGCTGGAAATTCGCAGGCCCTGGGAAGAGCCGGTCTTCCCAGGTCGGTTCTCTCGGAGGACTGAGGAGGACAGTCCTAAGATGTGCCGCCATTATTGACCTATACCAGCTACAACAGAGAGCAAAGCAAAACAAATCTTCAGGACAATAGCCCCAACCACTGTGGAGACTGAGGCAGGGGTATAATTAGTTCAAGGGCAGGCTCAGCCTTGAAATAAACTGAGCTACTAAGTGTTTTGGCGCACAACTGTAATCCCAAAACTTGAGAGATGGAAAGAGTAAGATCAGATGTTCAAGACCAATGGAAGCACAGAAAAAGAAAAGATCAAGTCTGGTACCAGCAATGTGCAGTGCGAAGGCCAGCTTGGGCTGTATGAATACCTGTTCCAAAAATAAAAAGGAAAAAGTCAGAAAAAGGAGGAAGGAGAGGGAAAAGAAATGAGAGGGAGAAAGGAGAAAAGAGAGAGAGGGAGAGAGAGGAGACAAAGAGAAGAAATGAATAGCCATTTAGATTACCCCAGACACTTTTTAAAAAATTTTTATTCCAGTTGGGAAGTTAGTCCTTCTACTCTGTCTCTCTCATCCCAAGTCAAAGAAGTTACAACTGAGCCCAAGGGTTTCCACTGACAACTGCCTCATGCTCTGGGTTTTTTTATTTTTTTTTTATCTGTTTATTTTTTGCAGGGCTGGGGGCTGGATCCAGAACTTTCCTCATGCTGGGTAAGCATTTTGCTATTCACCTACACCCCAGGTGTTTCATTACTGTTTGTATCTATTATAAGCATGGGGTCTCTCTTCCAAAATGCTGACCTTAAACTCCTGCCTCAGCCTGTCAGTACCTGAGTTTCCCCATGTGTGACACCAAACCCAGCTCTCACCGTTTCCTTATTTATCCACCATAGCAAAGGGCAGCTAAGATGAAAGTCAGAGTCTGGTGACCTGCTCCTGCAGTTCCAGGTACCCAGAAGGCTGAGCGAGGAGATTCACTTGAGCCAAAGGATTCCAGGCCAGCCTGGACAATAGAACAAGGCTTGACCACAAAAAAAAAAGTAAAGGAGAGACAGGGAAATAAAAGAAGAAAAAAAAAAGGAGGAGAGGAGAGAATGGACAAAGGGGAAGAGAAAGGGGAGAGGGTAGAAAGGACAGCAGGAGGGTTCCTCTGTGGGTCGCTAGCATTCTCCCCTTCTTGTTCTCAGAATCAGGGTGAAGCCTGGGGCTGGGGCCAAAGCAGAGAGTGTATTGGTTAGGAAGGAGAGAAACTGGGATCCAGTGGGAGGTAGAGGGGGATGGGTACTGCTCAGGCTGGTCTGAGCGACTTGCTTCTCTGTCCAAGGCAGTGGGACCCTTACTTCTTCCCAAACACCAATCATGAGAGACTTAGGAAAGGCAAGAAGCATCCCGGCGGGGGATCAGGATTCTCTGATGCCCCGAAGAGGCCCCCACCCCGGGGGCCCATTATCAGCCTGCTCTGCAGCTCTCCTCTCCTCACAGGCCAGCCAAGGGGAGCCTCCCCGAGGGCGTGTCCCAGGCGCTGCAGGCTTATAAGTGCGGCTTGCTACAGGCCCAACACACTTCTGATTCTCACAGACTCAGGAAGAAAGAGATCATCATGGTGCTCTCCCCTGACGACAAGACCAACATCAAGACCGCCTGGGGCAAGATTGGCGGCCATGGTGCTGAGTATGGTGCGGAGGCCCTAGAGAGGTGAGATGGGGCTTTGGTTCTGCAAGGTCGGTGGGACCCAAGACAAACCTGGCGCTCAGTGGGCAGCTCTTAACTTGCTTTCCTGTGGCCTCAACTTCTCCTCCCACCTTCTTCGCATAGGATGTTCGTTAGCTTCCCCACCACCAAGACCTACTTCCCTCACTTTGATGTAAGCCACGGCTCCGCCCAGGTCAAGGCCCATGGCAAGAAGGTCGCTGACGCGCTGGCCACCGCCGCAAGCCACCTCGATGACCTGCCCGGTGCCCTGTCCTCTCTGAGCGACCTGCACGCCCACAAGCTGCGTGTGGACCCCGTCAACTTCAAGGTGTGTGCCCGAGCCTGGCAGGGGGCTTCTGGGGTCCCTAGGGAGGGCATGTCCTCGTGCTCGGGGCAGGGGACACAGGGGTTCCAGAAAGGGGAGCCCAGGGCAGCAGGGCGTCCGCGGACTGCCACGGACTGACCCTTCCTGTCTCCGCAGTTCCTGAGCCACTGCCTGCTGGTGACCCTGGCCGGCCACCACCCTGCTGACTTCACCCCCGCGATGCACGCCTCTCTGGACAAATTCCTTGCCTCCGTGAGCACCGTGCTGACCTCCAAGTACCGTTAAGCTGGAGTCTCTGGGCTGCCTCCTGCCCGGCTGGCTTGCCCTCCACCCGGGCCAGCCTCCCTCCCTCGCACCTGTACCTCTTGGTCTTTGAATAAAGCCTGAGTAGGAAGAAGCCTGTGTGCCTGGTTCTCTGCAAATGCAAAGGTGCCATGACTGGTGCCGGGAAGCCCTAGAGTCTAGAAGGCCCCTGGGGCCCTCCCTGTGCTAAAAGCAGGACAGAGAAGGGAAAGTAGGGGGAAACGTGGCCAACCGGCGTCCTCTGCCTAGGGTTTCTGGACAACCCCTTGGCCCCACGGTGCCTGTCTGGGTTCAGTTCTACCCTGGGTCTCTCATCAGGTTCAACATGAATTTGCTGGAATAAAAGTTTCTCCTCCACTGCTACCGTTCATTTTACACACTCGCAAACACACACTCACATGACCAGACCTTCCAGGAGTCCCCAACGGGTGGCTGAAAAGGTCCTTCTTTTCCCAGAGTGATACTGACCCCTCCTTCACCCTCCCCTGGTCTCCCTTAGAAGCCCAGAAGCAGAACGTGAGGGAGTGTGAATGGTGGAACCGCAGACACCATTCCAGTGTGTGTGGGCAGGCGCCACACCAGCATGCCCACTTTCTGGATACTAATATCTGAGGACCATTAAGAGCTGAAGACCCAGTCTTTGAGGCAGGCTCAGCACCCACTAACTCACCCTGCGCTGAGGCCCCTCTCCCCATGGGGCAGTAAAGATGAGGCTCAGAGCCAAAGAGGCATAACCAGATGCCTCCACACACTCCTTCTCCCTACAGAGCAGGTTCTGAGTCTGGGCAGCAGAGGTTACAAGTGTGGGATCTGCTAGAAAAAATGCCAAAAATTGAGAGACATCACATGAGCGTGTGGGTAGGCAACACGTGCACACATAAACATCTGTTCTTTCTTTCTTTCTTCCTTTCTTCCCTCCTTCCTTTCCTTCAGATAGGGCCTCAAATGGCCCAAACTGGCCTCAAACACTTTATGCAGCCAAGGATGACTTTGAGCTCCTGATCTTGCTTCCACCTCCTGAGTGCTAAGATTTCAGACATGTGCCTCCAAGCCCAGTTTATGCAGTGTTTGGGAACTGAACTCAGGGCTGTACACACACACACACACACACACACACACACACACACACTATACAAGCATTCCACAAACTGAGCTATGTATGTTCCTTGCAATAGAATAGTCTTCAGCCAGGGACACAAAAGAATACATTTCTTATACTACATGGCTGAGCCTTAAAAAAAAAAAAAATGTTGCGTGGAAGAGGCCAATAGAACAAAAGCCACATAGTGCATGATTTAATATAAAACGGGAGCAAATCTATAGAGACACCAAGCAGCCTCCTGGCTGGCAGGGGCTTGGATGGTTATGGTTAGTGGACCAAAGGTTCTATTTAGGTGAGTAAAGGTCCTGGAAATAGATAGCAGTGATGATTGCACAGCAGTCACTGACTTATGCATATCAAAGGCGGCTAAAATGCACAGGGCTTTGTGGCACACGCCTGTAAACCAAGAATTTGGGAGGTGCAGCGTATTCACACGCACACACACAAATAACAAAATCTTTAATACAGTATACCACGTAGAACCAAGTGAGTGTATCATTGTCTCTTGCTGTCATCATTGAGATCTATTACAGGCACTCATAAAGGTCACTGTCCCCAAAAACATTTGCCCTGAGATCCAGGCATATAATACTTCTCATCCACTTCATTCTCACAGCTTTGAGAATATATATTTTTTGAAGTTTCATTTATTCATTTATTTGTTTGTTTGGTGGATGGGTGCTCTATCTGCATGCACACCTCCATGCCAGAAGAGGGCACCAGATCTCATTACAGATGGTTGCTAGGAATTGAACGCAGGACCTCTGGAAGAACAGACAGTGCTCTTAACCACTGAACCATCTTTCCAGCCCAAGAATATATTTTTGAAGCAGAGTTGGAATTTATTAAAGAGGATTTTTGCGTGTAGAGTTGGGGTCTCATTATGTGGCTCTGGCTGGCCAGGACAGTCTTGAACTCGCAGAGCTCTGCCTCCTGGGCACTAGGATTAACCCGTACCTGTACCATACACTCATTTTAAAGGGTTTTTTTTTATGTACATTTAAATTTAATTGATTTTTATCTTATACGTGTGGGTGGTTTGCCTGTTGGGTGTCTGTGAGTTACTTGCATGACTGTGGAAGACAGAAAAGGGCTTCGGATCCACTGGATCTGACCTTACAGACAACTGTGTGTCACCATGTGGGTGCTGGGACCCTGGTCCTCTGGAAGAGCAGTTAGTACTTTTAACTAACTGAGCCATCTTGTAACTAGTGCTGAGCCATCTCTCCATAATTAAATGTAGATTTAACTCTGTGGTATTTAATGAAAAGAGACGTGCTCCAAGAGAGAAAAAAAATGTAAGATAAACCCAAGCATGGGTATGGACTCCTCCAGGGAGAATTACGCCAAGAAGAAGCAATACTTTTCAATAGCTAGAGAGAAGGGAAAGCTTATGAAGTCGCCGAAGAACTCAGGAGGAAGGATAGATAGTGCCAAAATGCACACTAAAGTCCACTGTAATCTGGTAGTGCATGATAGGTACCGTTGTCCGTATAGTAAATACTTTAAAATGTGAGGCTTTGGGGCCCAAGGAGACAGAGGGCTGCACGGCCAGGCAGAATCTGGAAACGCGTAGGAGACCTAGAAGGCTGCAGCGCCCCCTGGCGGCATCTTGGGTTTCGGGGCATCTTTGATAACAACCAGGGCGCAGTGCAAGGTCACTGTCGGTGAGGATGGCTCTGTCCCAGGCCGACCGAGCGCTGGTCCTCGCGCTATGGAAGAAGATGAGCAGCAACGTCGGAATCTACGTGACCGAGGCCCTGGAGAGGTATGGATACGTCGGGCGCCCTCAGGCTCACCTCCCAATGGGCTGCGGGGCGAAGGCGGGCTCTCTATACCTCCCAGTCCGGATGCGCCCAACCCGCAGTCTTCCCACAGGACCTTCGCGGCATTCCCCTCCACCAAAACCTACTTCCCACACTTGGACCTGAGGCCAGGCTCTAGCCAGCTTAAAGCCCATGCCCAAAAGGTGGCCGAGGCACTGACTCTCGCTGCCCACCACCTGGATGACGTGCCCGCTTCTCTGTCTGCTCTCAGCGATCTGCACGCGCACAAGATCCGCGTGGACCCCGTCAACTTTGAGGTGAGCCCTGGGTCTGGGCTGCGCCTGTGGTCGCTGGAGATGCGGTTCCCCTCGAGGCTCGGCGGGGAGAGATAAATGCAAGGCGGGGCGGTTCTCTTTCTTCAGTTCTTCAGCCACTGTCTGCTGGTGACTCTGGTCCGGCACTATCCTGGAGACTTCAGCCCGCAGATGCACGCCTCCCTGGACAAGTTTCTGAGCCACGTGACTTCGACACTGGTCTCCAAGTATCGCTGACCTGAGGGACCTGAGGGTGCATGACAGCGGTGTGGTCTCCAGCCACGCCCTTCCTCAACCTCGCAAAATCTGAGCAAACCTCCCCAGGGGCTACATCGCTGTCTTGTCTACAGAGGGACACAGGAGAAATGTACACCCCGCTCCTGGTATCCCAAAGTAATGTTACAAGAGGCTGGAATTACAGCTAAGCTGGCGTCAGAGACCTCAAAGGAAAGTCGGCAGTTCCTTGTTTTGTTGTTTTGTTTTTGTCTTTGGGATAGGTTTCATGGTCTCTCATGTATCCCAGGCTGGTCTCCCAAATCCATAATACGGACTAGGTTGGTCTTGAACTGCTGAGCCTTCTGTTTCAAGCCCCATCTCCAACCCACCCATTCCCCACTCTCCAACCACCAGTAAATGGATTACAAGGCATGCCCCATCACGCGTGGCTCCACAGAGGCTCTTTTTATTTTAATCTAACCTTTTGTTTGTTTTCTGTGTTGGTGATGGGAGAAAGGCCTCCCGCACAGCGTGCTCTAAGCGGCCTGGGGAAGACACGGGCACGCTGCGAATGAATTCAGCCTTTAGATTAGAATAGGAGGAAAGGTGCTGTAGAATGCACTGCAAAGGACAGTGGGCTGGGCAGTGACAAGAGTGTCACCTGCAGCTTAGGGCCAGCTATAGCACCTTCACATGGCCCTAAGCGTCAGAGGAGGCTGGCTCACGCGCCGTCTCCACTGCGGAGGTCTATGACACAAATGCAAGTCTGCAGCCTTAGTCACACCAGAGAACGGTGACAGGTACAGAGGTCACAGGTCAGCCTAAGTGACAATACTCCAAACAATGGCTCGTTCCCCAGCCATCACCCTCCCCTGGGCTTTTGGTTGGGCCTTTCTCTCACCTCTGCTCAGATTCACGGCATAAAGAAAGCATGTCTGGGGGTGTATTGGTGCTAGAGCCCTTCTCTGTTTCCTGGCTTCCTTTCCTCCCCAGCAATGCAACAACCAAACCAAATAAAAACACGACAGCACAGCAAACCTGGGCTGTTCGGACACCCTAGTGAGTCTGTCGTTGCTTGTATGTGTCTGCTATACAGATATATGATTATACCTGTTCTGGTATAGTCACAGGTGCCAGATTTGCTCTGATCCTTGCTCTTTCCCATCAGACGGTAGGAATGTAGAGAGTCCTGGTCGCTCACAGTAGCCCTGAGAGAGCCGACCAGAGAGGCAGGTCACAGCAGGGTGCTGCTGAGGGCACCCACAGCACAACAGTATTCTTTCTTGTTGTAGCTCATGAGGCAAATAGGTACCTTTCTTTAGCCCAATACCCAGCTCATTGTCCCATTCTCTTGATCCACCCCCGGCTACTAGGACCTCCTTCTGGGCCTACTTTCCTGCTGTTAGCAGCAGCCACAAATGCCACTGTCCCAGTCTGAGACCCTGGCCCTAGGCTGGCATCTTGCACACCCTGCCTGGACGTTGATCCTTACGAATACAGTAGGATCTTGGTTGGTAGACCCTAGGACTGAGAGTGCCAGCCTCGGTAGCTGGATACAGCTTTTTAGGTGGTATGGTCTCTCCCCTGTACATGAACACACACTGCATACCCTGCTCTCTGAACAGGAGCCTCTTTGAACACAGGGGTAATTTCTTCTCCTCTACTCCCATGAGCTACCTCTTTGCCTCGCAGATAAGCTACCTTTATGAAAATGTAGGGAAACACTTAAGAAACAAGCTGGAAGCCAGATGTGATGGCACACACCTATAATCCCAGCATTTGGTGAGGTAGAGGCAGTCAGATCTCTGAGTTCGAGTTCAAGGCCAACCTGGTCTACACAGTGAGTCCAGTACAGCCAAGCTTACAAAGAGAAACCTTATCATGAAAAAAAAAAGAAGAAGAAGAAGAAGAAGAAGAAGAAGAAAGAAAGAAAGAAAGAAAGAAAGAAAGAAAGAAAGAAAGAAAGAAAGAAAGAAGCTGGAATCCACTCAGGCTTTCACACACACACACACACACATATCACACATTTGTGTTCTCCAAGTAGGGATAGTCTCTCTTCAGTGTCTCCCCAACCAGAAAGAACCAAACTGAAGTTTGGGAAGGGGTCCTGTGGCTCCCCTCTGTTCTGAGATGACAGGGAGAACTCACACCCCCAGGTGTAACCAGGGAAAATTCACACCCACCTTTGGTTCAGGCATCTTTGAACAAGGTTTTTGCTGCCTTGAGCATGGGGAGAACCTTCAACTAAGAACCTTCAATTAAGTAGGAGGATCAGTGTGTTCAATCCCCACTAGCTCCAGCCAGGCCTTCCTTTCAGCCCCATCATACACCTCAATAAATCTGCATATGTCTGGATTCTCCCTGTCTCTCATTCGTCAACGCTGGGCATGGTTCTACTTTTTCTGTGGCTTCAGGAAAGGAGTGAGGCTAGTTCAATACCTGTAGAAAAGGTGTTGACCTATGTCCCTGTGTTGAGGAAAGGAGAAAAGTCCTAAGATGAACAGTTTCCATTGAAATATCACCGACCAATACTAGCTAAACATACAAACACCAAAACAGAACAAGACTTTGAGGTAGTGCTAACTTGCTAACTTCCTAGCCCAAGGCAGGGAGATCTTAGGTTCAAAGTCTGTCTGAGCTGTATAAAACACTCACCTTAGAAACACACACACACACACACACACACACGACAGGACCAGAGATATAGCTCAGGAATAGAGCCCCTGTCTTGCACAGGCAAAGGTTTGATCTTCAGTATCACAAAACAACCAGCAAACAAAAAGCAAAGTAAAACCAAACCAAAACAAAACTAGTCTGTTGGCTGAAGAGATGGCTCAGCCATTACTACCGACTAAGCTCACAACCAAAACTAGATGGTGAAGATGCAAGGGCAGGTGCCAGAAACACTGAGTCCCATCCCTTTCCAGCCAGATGATTCCAGGACCTACCAATACACTATCCCCCAGAGAGCAGAGCAGCTTGACGAGAGACAGGGGCTGGGCTGGCCTCAGCAGAAGGTACTTCTGGGAAACCCACAGCACAGCATCTGTTCCTTCTTGCTGCATCTCATGAGCTCATGATCCCCATCTCTGGGATGGGACCCGACTTCCTGTTCCCATTTTTTGACACTGAGGCTGTACTGTGGCTTTTTCCGGGGTGAATAAATACAGAGTATCCCTATGAAGTAGGATGGTACCAAGAGACTCCCCAAATGACTGACATGCATCCAGTTTACTGAACAGAATAAGGGTAACTGAGGAAACAAGGTTAGGAAACAAGCAGTGGAGGGACTACTAAGAACTACCTTAAACTCATCTACAGACAGATACAGTTCTATGTCTATAGCACAAACTCGGACTTAGATAATCACAGAATCAAAATCGCAGAAGAGGCGGTTGGAGAGATGGCTCAGCAGAGAAGAACACCTATTGCAGAGGACCTAGGTTCATTTCCCACAACTGAACACCAGGTAGCCAATACCCACCTAAAATGCCAGCTTCAAAGGGATTGACTGAACTCATGCCCCCTTCTGGATTTCACAGGCGCCTGTATTCACGCATGCACAAACACTTAAACTGATACACACTTCCTACAATTAGCTCTGGATGACCTGGAACTGGCTGTGTAGACATGGCTGGCTTACTGTATATTATGTGCATGCAGTGTCCTTGGAGGTCAGAAGAGGGTGTTGGAGCCCCTGGAACTGGAGATGAGATGGTTGTGAGTTGCCACATGAGTGCTGGAAACCAAGCCCACGTCCTGTGGGAAAGCAGCCAGTGCTCCTAACCTCTGAGCTGTCTCTGCAGCCCTGGCTCTCACATATGAAAACAAAACAAAGACACATGGTGATACATAGTGGAATATGTCTTTACTCTCAGCACACTGCAGACAGAGGCTGGATCTCTGTATGTTCAAGACCACCTACATAGTGAGTACCAGGCCACTGAGGGCTCACGGTGAGGCCTTGCCTCAAAATTAAAAGTAAAGAAAGAAAGAAACAAATTAAGGCTGAAGTTATGGGTTAGCAATTATGAGGATATTCTGCTCTTACACAGGACCCATATTAGATTCTTAGCGTCCGCATCAGGCAGTTCGCAAGAGCTTGAAAGTCCAGTTGCAGGAAGATCTGATGACCCTGGCTGCCAATGACACTTCACACAGGCACATACAAATATATATGTGAATAAAAATAATAAAATAAAATACTTTTTTCTTTTTTAAAAAGACTTATTTATTTCATTTATTATGTATACAATGTTCTGCCTACATTCGTACCTGCACACCAGAAGAGGTGCACCAGATCTCAGAGATGGTTGTGAGCCACTGTGTGGTTGCTGGGAATTGAACTCATGACCTCTGGCAGAACAGCCAGTGCTCCTAACCCCTGAGCCATCTCTCCAGCAAGTACCTCCTGTTTCAGTGTGCCAATGCGAATGGCTCAGTACTTGTGCGGAGGTCAGAAGACAATCTGCGGGACTTGGCTCTCTTCTTCTGTCATAAGGGTTCCAGGAATCAACTCTGATTAGCAAGCTTATTGGCAAGCGCCTTTACTGGCAGAGCCCTCTCACTGGCTCCCAAACTACAAATGATTACATAAGCAAAACCCACATAAACACTAACTATAGATAACAGCAGAACTGAAAAAAAAATAAAATGTTTAAATTAGCAGGGTGTGGTGGCTGATGCCTGTAATCCCAGCACTCAGGAGGCAGAAGCAGGAGGATCCCTGTGAGTTCCAGGCCAGCCTGGTCTACAGGGTGAATCCAGGACAGCCAGGGCTATTTAACAGAAAAACCCTGTCTCAAAAAGACTAAAGGAAAAAAGTAAATCATTTAGTGTATGTCTCTCCATGTGTGCATATATATATATATATGTTATCAAACACTAATTTTTTTTGAGATTATATAATTACACAATCTTTCTCTTTCTCCCTTCTATGGCTTCCATGTACAACCTTCCTCCATCTCTTTTAAATTTATGTCCCATATGTATGTATATATCTATATATATTCCTAAATACAGCCTGCTTTGGTCATATAATTTTACTTATATGTACATGTTTCCCAGGCCGACTGACCATTTGGAGTTGGATAACCAATCGCTGTGCTCTTCCCCTGGGGAAGACTCTTCCTCCTGCTCTCAGCTTCCCTTAGTTGCATAAAGTCCTTTGTCTAGGGTTGAGGCCTTGTGAGCTTTGCTCCTTCCGATAGCATCTCTATTAGTGGCGTCTTTGTTCAGGCAAATGTTTTTAAAAAGCTCCTATTTGATTATATTAGACAGACTGTTTTAATTTAGTTTTATTTAAAAGTTTTTATGTGTGTGCGTGCGTGCCTGAGCGTATATATGTGCACTATTACCACAGAGGGGCCTGAGGAGAGAAGAGGAGGTGTTGGATCTCCTGGAACTGGAGTTCCAGAGGTTGTGAGCTGCCATGAGGGAAGCAAAGCCAAGTCCTCTTCAAGAGAAATGTCCTTAACTGCGGAACCATTTCTCCAGTTCCTGAAATGTAATTTTCTTTGAAATAAATCCTTTTAAGAAATGTTTTTCTCATCTCCAATCTCCAGGAGGTAGAGCCAGGTGAATCGCTGCGAGTGCAAGGCCAGCCTGGTCTACAAAGTGAGTCCAGGACAGCCAAGGCTACACAGAGAAATCTGACTTGAAAAAAGAAATTGTTTTATGTGTATGAATGTTTTGCCTGCATGCATCTATGCGCCATGTTTGTGCCTTGTGACTGACCATGGAGGTCAGAAGAGGGTGTCAGATCCCCTGGAACTGGAGTTACAGATGGTTGTGAGCCACCATTGTAGGTACTGTAGGAGCTAAAAACTGAACCCAGGTCCTCCCCAAGAACAACACATCCTCTAAACAGCTGAGCCTTCTTTCCATTCCAGCCATATTTTTTTTTTCAAGCCAGGATTTCTCTGTATAACTGCCAGGTTGTGCTGGAATTCAATTTGTAGACCAGGCTGGCCTTGAACTCACTGAGATCTGCCTACCTCTGCCTCCCAAGTGCTGGGATTAAAACATTGCACCACCAAACCCAGCTATATATTTTTGAATTAGATAAATCTCTAAAAAACAGTAAAGGGAACTATAGGAACAAATAGCGTAAGTCGAAAATCTTATCAAAAGTGAATATGTGCAGGCATAGTGTCACATGTTTTTAATCAAAGCCCTCCAAAGGCAGAAGTAAAGAGATTCCTGTCAGTTCACTGCCAGCCTGATCTACAGAGCAAGTTCTAGGCCAGTGAGACACTGTCTTAAACAAACAAATAAATAAATAAATATCCCTGTGCAAACACGGGCTGGGGAAGAATGGCTTGTGTAGCTGCAGGCTGGCAGGAAGGACAGTTAAGCAGCAGATTGCTGTACAACGCAGTTGCTCTGAAAGGAGTCTGAGAACTGGTGTCACTTCAGAAGCCTCGCTTGTGTGACTTCCTTGGTTGTTAGCAGGAGCTAGAACTCTCTTGTCCTGGGTTTGAAGCCACTGGCTCTAGACTGGTTTCTTAGACAGCCTACCTGGCTTCTGTGTTCCGGAACTTGACTTAGGTTTCCAGGCTTTTCCTGGAAGGAGCCAGTGTATGTTGCACTGGCCACAGCTTTCAGGAGGTTGGCAAGTACCACATTTACCAGTTTCTGGGCAAGGACTGTTTTAAATACCTGGGCAGTTCTTTCTTCTCCCCTGAAGACTCGTCTTGACTTTTCCCCTCACAGCCAACCCATTTTTATTTATCTTATTTATGCATGTTTGTATGTATGCCACATGTGCAGATGCCCACAGAGGTCAGAAGTGGGTGTCAAATCCCCCAAAGCTAGAGCTGAGTTACAGGTAGTTGTAATCCACCTCACATGGGTGTAGGGAACCAAACTCAGGTCTTCTGAAGGGCAGCAAGCACTCTTCACTGCTGAGCCATCTCTGCAGCCACCTCAGTTGTATTTATATGTAGGAAAACATGTAAGAAACAAGCTGACGTCCACCCAAACTTTCACACCCTTCTGTGTTATCAAGAGGGAGAGTCTCTATCTTATCTCTCCACCCAGAAAAGGCTGAAGTAAAGTTTGGGACTTTGCCTAGTGTCATTAAGTCTAAAGAAAGACATGTCTGGAGAGAAGGAGAGATGAAGGAAGGGAGGAAAAAAGGTGGGAAAGAAGAAAGGTAGAGGAAGGAAGAAAGGAAAGGAGAAGAAGAGGTTGAAAAGAGGAGGGAGAAAAGAAAGAAAACAAGAGGAATTTGGCTGCTCTATGCTCTCTGAGACTAAGACTTACACTTCAAGGTTCTCAGGGAGGAAAGACTGAAACAGTGTGGAGAGAGAAGGGAGGCTCAGGCCAGGGGCAGGCATTCCTTGTGCCTCTGAGTCCCCAGTACCTTATCTTTCTTGTCCAGATGAAGCTTGTGGTTGGGGCTATGGCAAAAACAAGAAAAGGGTAAGAAGAGACGTTGTGGAGAAAGCATAATATGAGGCAGTTCTGCCAAAGGCAATGGGACCTCTGGGCTTCCCAGACAGCTATCTGGCAGGGACGGGAGCAGGAAAAAGGAGTCAGTGAACAAGGTGATGGCAGCCCACTGTAGACCCACCCTGTGGCATTAAGGGTGACCAAGCTGAAGCATGTGCTGGTAGCTGGTCCCTCACATACTCCCACCCTAGCTACAGATAACATACCCAGTACTCTTTGGGTCCAGCATTCTGAAACACACTCTAAAGAACCCACTATGGCATGTGCTAATGAAGATAAACCTTAATCAAGACGAGCAGTACATTTTAGCACAGAAGCCCTAGAGAGGTAAGGAAACCTACCTGCCCTGCCAGGTCTCTGGAGTGCAAAGGTGTCCTTCCATCACTCAATCTCTGTCTCTTGCCTTTCTTCCTATAAAAAAAAATTTCCAGAACTCTCCCACCCTCAAGACCTACTTCCTTAACTAGGACATGAGCCCCTCTCTGCCAAGGTAGCAGCCCAAGGCCATCAACACCTCAGGCCATCTAGATAACCTTTGCACTGCCATGTCGGATGTGAATTACATCCTTGTCCACCACCTGCATGGCAGAGACCTGGGTGCTGAGGCACTGCTGGGCCCTTACCGAAGCCTAGAGAAGCCCCTGTGCTGCCCACAGCCGCTGACTATGTTCCCTCTGAGCCAAGCATGCCGCTAAGTATGGCCAAGCAACATGAGTGAATCACTCATTCCTGAGACTCATACCTCCACGGACAAGATTATTTGCTGCTGTGAATACAATGCTAACCTCCAGCTACAGCACAAGCTCGTCCTTTTGGCCCATGACCAGGTCCTTCCTGTACTAAAACTGCACCTCTTGGTCTGAATAAAATGTGTGAACACCTGAGTTGTCTGGGTCCCTGACATGTCAACAGAGTATGGTCCTACTGCCTTGGCCCAGGAACCTTTCAGAAGTTGTAGTGGGGGAGAAGAGCAAAAGAAAAGAGTTGCAGAGAAGTTTTGGATCAATGCCTTTGTCCTGGGAAGGACTAGCCCTCAAGAGATCCTCTCAGGGGACAGTAGGAGAGTCCTAATACATGCCACTTCTTTTGAAATATCATTTGACCCATACAGCTAAGAATACAACATAGATCACAGCAGAACAATTTTACACACACACAAGAAAAGAAAGAAATGGAGAGAGAGAAGAGAGAAAAATAAAAGAATAAGAAAAAAAAAAAAAGAAAGAAAAACTTATTCCCCAGACATTTTGTTTGTTTGTTTTGTGTAACAGACCTGGCTGTTCTGGACTTGCTTTATAGACCATGCTCTGGCCTCAAACTCACAGAGATCCATCTGTCTCTGCCTCCCTGGAATTACAGGCATGGGCCAGGACACCTGATACTTTTTTTTTAAAGATTTTTTTTTTTTATACAGTGTTCTGCCTGTATGCCAGAAGAGGGCATCAGATCTCATTTCATTATAGATGGTTGTGAGACATCATGCAGTTGCTGGGAATTCAACTTAGGACCTTTGGAAGAACAGCCAATGTTCAGGTTGAGCCATCTCTCCAGCTCCCTGCACCTGACACTTTTTGCAGAGGCTGACCTTAAATTCATGGGCTCAGGCAATCCTCCTGCCTCAGGTGTCAGTACCTGAGTTTCCCCATGTGTGACACCAAACCCAGCTCTCACCGTTTCCTTATTTATCCACTATAGCAAGGGGCAGCTAAGATGAAAGTCAGAGTCTGGTGACTTGCTCCTGCAGTTCCAGGTACCCAGAAGGCTGAGCGAGGAGATTCACTTGAGCCAAAGGATTCCAGGCCAGCCTGGACAATACAGCAAGACTTGGCCACAAAAAAAAAAAAAAAAAAAAAAAGTAAAGGAGACACAGGGAAATAAAAGAAGAAAAAAAAGGAGGAGAGGAGAGAGTGGACAAAGGGGAAGAGAGAGGGGAGAGGGTAGAAAGGACAGCAGGAGGGTTCCTCTGTGGGTCGCTAGCATTCTCCCCTTCTTGTTCTCAGAATCAGGGTGAAGCCTGGGGCTGGGGCCAAAGCAGAGAGTGTATTGGTTAGGAAGGAGAGAAACTGGGATCCAGTGGGAGGTAGAGGGGGATGGGTACTGCTCAGGCTGGTCTGAGCGACTTGCTTCTCTGTCCAAGGCAGTGGGACCCTTACTTCTTCCCAAACACCAATCATGAGAGACTTAGGAAAGGCAAGAAGCATCCCGGCGGGGGATCAGGATTCTCTGATGCCCCGAAGAGGCCCCCACCCCGGGGGCCCATTATCAGCCTGCTCTGCAGCTCTCCTCTCCTCACAGGCCAGCCAAGGGGAGCCTCCCCGAGGGCGTGTCCCAGGCGCTGCAGGCTTATAAGTGCGGCTTGCTACAGGCTCAACACACTTCTGATTCTCACAGACTCAGGAAGAAAGAGATCATCATGGTGCTCTCCCCTGACGACAAGACCAACATCAAGACCGCCTGGGGCAAGATTGGCGGCCATGGTGCTGAGTATGGTGCGGAGGCCCTAGAGAGGTGAGATGGGGCTTTGGTTCTGCAAGGTCGGTGGGACCCAAGACAAACCTGGCGCTCAGTGGGCAGCTCTTAACTTGCTTTCCTGTGGCCTCAACTTCTCCTCCCACCTTCTTCGCATAGGATGTTCGTTAGCTTCCCCACCACCAAGACCTACTTCCCTCACTTTGATGTAAGCCACGGCTCCGCCCAGGTCAAGGCCCATGGCAAGAAGGTCGCTGACGCGCTGGCCACCGCCGCAAGCCACCTCGATGACCTGCCCGGTGCCCTGTCCTCTCTGAGTGACCTGCACGCCCACAAGCTGCGTGTGGACCCCGTCAACTTCAAGGTGTGTGCCCGAGCCTGGCAGGGGGCTTCTGGGGTCCCTAGGGAGGGCATGTCCTCGTGCTCGGGGCAGGGGACACAGGGGTTCCAGAAAGGGGAGCCCAGGGCAGCAGGGCGTCCGCGGACTGCCATGGACTGACCCTTCCTGTCTCCGCAGTTCCTGAGCCACTGCCTGCTGGTGACCCTGGCCGGCCACCACCCTGCTGACTTCACCCCCGCGATGCACGCCTCTCTGGACAAATTCCTTGCCTCCGTGAGCACCGTGCTGACCTCCAAGTACCGTTAAGCTGGAGTCTCTGGGCTGCCTCCTGCCCGGCTGGCTTGCCCTCCACCCGGGCCAGCCTCCCTCCCTCGCACCTGTATGACTCTTGGTCTTTGAATAAAGCCTGAGTAGGAAAAAGCCTGTGTGCCTGGTTCTCTGCATCTGTAAAGGTGCTAGGACTGGTTCGGGAAAGCCTTTAGGCCCAAAGCAGTTTCTCAACCTTTGGAATGCTGTCCCTTTGATACATTCCTTCATGTTGTGCTGACCCCCAACTATAGTTATTTCACTGCTACTTCGTAAGTGTAATTTTGCTATTAGCAATGTGGCATAATATCCTAAAGGAGTTCAACCTACAGGCTGAGCACTTTTATAGGGCCTAGAGTCTAGGAGTTAGGTTGCCTGTGCTGAGGCAGGGCAGAGAGATGGAGAGAAGAGGGGCCAACCAGAGCCCTCTGCCCAGGATTTCTGAACAACCCCTGGCCCCACAGTGCCTCAGGTTCTACGTTAATTTGCTGGAATACAAGTTCCTTCTCCACTAGTACCCTTCATTTCATGCAGACACATATACAAAAATTGGCCCAATGCTCACCTAGACATACATCCACCCTGCAGAGCAGCCCTGGGTTTTGGTTTATCAGGCTTGGTATCAGTACACCCTCAGACCTCATATAAATCCCTGGGTTGAGAGATGGATCTCAAGGGCTATACAGGAAGACAAAAATCCCTTGGTAGGAAGAACTACCAAGTCAGGGCTGGCTATGTTAGTAACTCTTTGTAGAAACAGCAGTGTCCTTTTCTGTGGGCTCATGAGACATCTTTGGAAAATACCCACTACAGACCATCAAGTGCTAGTCCTAGAGGCAGCTGTAGCACATCATAAGCACCATTAGGTGACAAAATACCTGACAAGAGCAACGGAGGGAAGGAGTTTTATTTTGGCTCACAGTATAAGGGTACAGTCCTTGTGGTGGGAAGTCAGAGTTGCAGGAACTTAAGGCAGCCGGTCACATTGCATCTGCAGTCAGGAAGCAGAGACGATGGCTGGTGCTCAGCTCTTTTCCTCCTTTTTATTCAGTCTAGGACCCAACATATAGGATAGTGCATCCTATATTCTGGGTTCGTCTTCTCACTGAAACTCTTGAAAATACCTTCATAGACCACTTGGCTATGTTTTCATGGTGATTCTAAACCCATCGAGCTAATCAGGTGAACCATCAGAGTGAGTACGTTAACATGTTGCTTACACTCAGAATGGAAGTCTTTACCCAAGAAAAGGTTACGAGGCTGAGTTTTGCAGACACTTTGAATAGAGGAAACCAACACACCAAAAGCCATCCAGGGCATGAGCCCATGTTTGTTAAATACCCAAATGAGCAAACTATAGGGACAGAAAACAGGTTCTTGGTTGCCAGAGGCTTCAGGAAGAAGCTGGAAAGTTATAGTTAGTGGACTGGAGTTTCTGTCTGGATGAAAACATCCTACAACTTGGTAACAGTGATAACTGCACAACTGTGGATATATAAACGTCACCGACTTATACACATCAGAGATGGCTATAATGTAGTTCGACTTACAAAGCTTTGCTATAGTTTGGAATCCTCACTGGAATATATCACAGCATTCTATAAATATTACTGTTCTGAAAGGAACATGTGCTAGGAGCCACACACCTAACAGCTGTCCATTTAATGATTTGAGAAGTAATTACTTTTATTTTAGCAGGAAACAAACCCAAGGAAGAGTGTTAAGGACTCAGTAGGCAGAAGATACTGACAATGACAAAACACACACTAAGATTCAGTGTATTCTAATAATGCATGCCAGGCAGGAAAAATGTGAGGCTTTAGAGTCCAGGGAAATTTAAGGCTCTCAGGCCAGTTAACTTTGGAAAAAAGCAGAGCTCACACATCCCAGGACCAGACTGCAGATTTAAAGCCCCCACAGCTAAGTGGCTGGCTGACTCTGCTATTGCTGGAGGCCCTGGTCAAGGTAAACCACCTTTCCCAGAGCTTCACTGACTTATCCACATCAGACATGGCTATAATGTCGTTTGTTAACAGGCCATTGTCAGCCTGTTAACCTCTGCCTGGCGCCTGGCCCTACTCTGGAAACTTCTGTTCCACCATACAGGCCTAGATAGTGATGTTCCTGAGCCATATTAAGTACGGGCTTCCAAGTTCTGCTGAGCTGGCAATGGGTTCTCCAAGGGGAATACCCTGCATCTCCTCTCTCTCATATCTGCGTAGTTAGAGACTACCCTTCCATTGCAGTTAAGCCAAGCTCCAATCATTACAGATTCCCCAAGGAAATACAATGAAGGCCCAGTCTTTTACCTGTTACAATGACCTTGGGACATTAGGAGATTCAAGAGGCCTCTAACCTGGCAGGTCTAGGGTTAATCATCAAAAATATTGAGGCTGGATTTGGCCACCTTGGGCCTTTTGTCCCCCAGAGAGTAACAGGCAAGAATCACAGGTCCCATAAGTGCAGTAATCGTCTTGCTTGATCAGACAGGACTCTTATCCTGGGATGCTTCATGTTCATGCTCATCCTCCTGACCTAGGAGCTTAGGTGCCAGAACATCTAAGACAGTCTCCAAAAATAGGACAGTGCCACCTGTTGGCACAAGGCTGACCTACACCAGACAAGACAAAAATAACTTCCAACATCAAAAGGCTTGTGGGACAGACCTAGGGTAGGAAATGGGTCCCCAGCCCCAGCACCTATCATCTAGGTACAGGGACCAGGGGCTACCAAACCCTGTTTTCATATGATTTCAGAGAGAAGGTAATGCCTCAGAATCAGTCACAGTCATTGAAGAAACCTGACTGTAACCTGCTGCCCTGCCTCCATTGCTATATCCCAGACACAGAAATATGTCCTACACATCCATCTTTCAGCTCTTACTCAACATAAAGCAAACTAAGTCCTGTATCAGCAAATAGAAGAAACTGTGAAATCACCTCTCAGAGCACATGCATGACACACATATGACATGGGGAAAACTGTGGATTTCAGAGAAGCATTACACTCATCAGCCAGAATTATGACTTCTTTGTTCAATGCACTAGGCATCACCAAGGGCCTGCAAAGAACAAAAGGGTCTAGGAAAGGCATATCTACTCTTTCTGAGCTGGACATCCACCTCCTCCTATGCCCTGGCCTGTGGGTGCTACTGATTACTGGGCCTTCCAAGGGGCAGGATAAAAACTATTGGCTCTCCCAGTTCTTTGGCCTGGAACCTAATCAGCAGCATCTGTCCTGGGCCCTCAGGTTGCAGATGGTAGACCCTATGACTTTTTGCATACTGGCCTGTGCTACCAGCACCCTTGCAAACACACACAACAAATCTCTGGTTATCTATGTCCTCCTGGTTCCCTTTCTCCAGCAATCTCCAATTAAGGAAACATAGTTTACTTAGTTCAGAAAACATCAGGAGGCAGAGACAGCAGATCTCTGAGTTTGAGGCCAGCTGGTTCTACAGAAAGAATAGAACTCTTGCCTACCAAACAAACACAAAACACAAAACAAGAAAATAAAGCACCCAGGTGTGTTGGCATAGTTGTTAATGCCAACTACTTGGGGGCTGAGGCAAAAGTGTCTTCAGCCCTGAAGTTTAGTAGTCTGGGATCAAGGCAAGACTGCCCTTGCACAAAAAGTTAAAAACACAAACAAAAAAACTTTTGCCATAATTTCCTTGTAAGACCATCTTCCCCAAGAGACTGAGGCCTTTCTGCAATCCTGAGAACCCTGACCATACACAAAGAGGCTACCAAAGGAAGGTGTCTATCTACTCTACCCAAATACCAGTAGCTGTAGCTGTATGCCTCACAAGCCAGGGATTATCCTCTGGCCACATTTCAGAAATATTCCCAACTTATACTTCCTGATAAAACAAAACAGTTGTTTCTCCACATACAAATTTATATCTAGGCAAAAAAGGACATGTTAATGTTGGCTCTGAGGTTAGGACTGTCTAGTTAAGACTCCAAAGAGTCCACAAAACAAGTTCCTACCCTAAGTGGCCACAGCTAGTCAAAATGTCCACCTGGACCAAGAAGCCCAGCTACAGGCCACACTCCAGGGAGAGAGCAGCAAAGCTCAACTGAGCCCCACCTGGAGGGCAAGGAGCTAGAGATGAATGAAACCTCCACAAAGCACCTGTGTACAGTACTGAGGCCCAGTGGATCCTTCAGGATATTCCACCCTATCTCCTTTCACATGGAGACTGCTGACCAGGGAAAGCCTGTTTCACATACCAGCAGAGCAGGTACGCACATACATCCACCTGCAGGGGAGAGCCCGGGGCAGTACAGGAACCACATTACAAGATCACAAACCCCATGTGTGACCATTAAACCAACAGCTCAAGAAGAGCATCTAAACTTTTACAACCATGTCACAGGGAGAGAGGTGCCTCTATGCTTAACACAAGCAACTAAAGTTCCCTCCAAAATTAACTATCACCTCCCCATACAAACGAAGGAAAGAAGCTCCTATTCAGGGATCCTTTCTATTTGGGCTTCACTTTAGTCTTAAGGCATTGGTCCTCTGTGAGCAACAACATGCTCGGTGGGTAACAACAAGCCTACCTTGGCGTAAACTTTACCCATGATACCTGACCTAAGCTGTAACCCTCTCCCAAGGACCTTCTGATTGATAAGTAGGGGCCATCTACGTCTTTATTCCACCTAAGTAGCAAAGTGGAACTACAATATGGCACATCTGAGCTAAGGATAACAGATACCACTCTTCTTAAGGTATCTTACACTCTTCTTAATGAGTATGTAATATGGCCACCCCTACCATCCACAAAGCCCGCTCTATGGTCTGCACTGGGATAGCAGATGAGCAGCTAAGATGCAGAATGGGCCAGGCAGAAAAGCCACATTCATCTGGCTCAGCGTGTTGGGAGTGCCCTGGCACGTAGGATGCCAAAAGTTAAAGTGGTCAGACATTTGTCAGCTTTCTGAGTTAATGGCAGCACCAGCCTTTGTCTCCACAGGTGCAGGGTCCTAATGAAGTGCCTCTAGAGTGGAGGACAGCAGACACTCCAACACAGCTGTCAGGAGGCAGCCCCCAGATTTATTTGTTCCTATACAACATAACCCCAAACACAGGAGCAGCTCTGAACAACTCTAGAAACTCACAGCTAGGGCCAAACAATAGAAATTTTAACTACAAAAAATGAGTTGTACCCAGCAAATATAAAGGGTAATTTAGGCTGTGCTGAGCATTTGTCAGACTATTTACAGCGCCAGAGCCAGGGTCAGATCTCGCCAGCCTCCTTCTCCTCCGATCTCCGCGATGCAGTCTTGCCATTGGAGCTCTCCAGCCTCCAGTCAGTGGGCCCTCGCTCACTCCGCCCGTACTCCCAGGATTCCTCTCTCAATGAACGCTCCCTGGAGAACCTGGGAAAGTGGAACCAGAGGCTCAGCAGAGGCTGCCATCTCTTTCTGGCTGGCTGTTGCATAGGAACCAAAAAGGTAGACTCTTAGCCCTGAGTGAGGGAAGGCCATGCCCCCACCCCTGAGGTTTTTGGAGACAAGCTTTCTCCATGCAGTCTTGGAACTCCTTCTGTAGACCAGAATGGCCTCAAACTCAGAGTCTGACTGCTCTGCCTCCTGAGTGATAGGATTAAAAGTGTGGGCCATCACCACCTGGCTTTAGGTGACTTTTAACAAAACAGAAGACAGCCAAGCTTAATTGTATCAGGTGTCAGACGACACATATAATCATTAAAAAAAGAAAAAGGCAACCCTTTGAGCTGGGTATGGTGCCTAATACCTGTAATCCTCACACTCAGGAGGGTGAGACAGACAGGAGTCTGAGGCCAGGCTCTGCTATAGAGTGAGATCTGGTCTTCAAAGTAACTGATAAAAAGTAACATTTGAAAAGGCTTCAGGGGCTGGAGCGAGATAGGTCAGGATATGATGGTCCTGTGAAGGACTGAGCTCATTTCTCAGCTTCCATGTTGGGTGTCTCAAAGTCACCAGCTACAGAGGTTCCAATATCCTTTTTTGTCCTCCAACAGTAACGTATGTGAATATACACACACACAAACACACACACAGTAATACATGACACAATACACTAACACATAATAAAAAATAAATCTTTAAAAATAAATAAATAAAAAGAAAAGATTTTAATAAGGAAAGTTTTCAGTGTTAACAGAAACAAAGCAAATGGGAATATAACAAAGTTATATGTGTGGAATATGACCCAGTATGTAAAGACAATGAAAAAGGAGCAGAATGGAAAACCACACAACTCAATCATGGTGGTATACTTTTCATTTTAGCACTCGGGAGGTTGAAGCAAGAGGATCTTGAGTTCAAGCCAACCAAGGTTACAAAGTGAGAGCCTGTCTCAAAACAAAACAAAAAGTACAAGGTAATAAAGCAGGACCTGTTTAAGAAAAAAAAAAAATCTCAGCTGCTCTTTACCAAAGTAAAGTACATAAAGCCCAGGCAAGTATAGTGCTACCCAGAGGGCCATGTGAGAGCTGAATAGGCCTACCCTAGTCCACGCACTGGGTGCCACTCTATTCTTCACGGCACCAACACTGGGTGCTAGTCACCCAGAACCTGCCTCCCCACAAGCCCAACCTTGTCCCTACAAGATGTAGTGGCAAAAGGGCACGATAACAGACGTCAGCAGACCTCGGGAACACAAAGAGAAAGGGCTCACTCCTGGCTGCAGCTACTGAGGGAGTCAGAGTAGTTACTTGTATTTTGCACTCCGGTCCCTGGAAGCCCGGCGGTGACCGCGGCTGTGGCTCCGGGAACGGCTGCGATGTCGCCGGTGTCTATCTCTGGACCTGGAGCGGGAAAACTTCCGCCGCTCACGGGAGGCAGACCTAGACCGCCTCCGTCGCCGATCCCGGGAGCGTGACCTAGAAAACCCAGATGATTGTGAGAGCCAAGACAGCACTAGGGTCAAACACTTCAAAGGTCTACCTTCTATTCCTTTCCTTTCCTCTTGACCTTCAGCTTTACTGAGACTTCTCTTTCCTACCACAAATGTACAATTTGGAACTGAAAAACTCCCCAAAATTAATCTGATGCTCAAACCTTTCCCCTGAATAGTGTTTCTTGAAAGCACAGCCTTAACCAGGTATGTTGGCAAAAGCCTTTAATCCCAACACTTGGGAAACAGAGGCAGGCAGATCTCTAAATTGACAAGAGTTCCAGGAAAGCTAGAGCTACACAGAGAAAACCAACCAACAACAAAAAACAAACAAACAAAACAAAAAAACCCAACACAGGATTTAGATACTAATTAGTCTGTAGGCCTCAGCAGGCTCTCTGTCTTCTCTCTTTCCTTCATGTGTGTTCTTTCCGCTTTAACCAACTCCCACACTATTCACAATCCATCCTTGTGAAACTGTAAATACCAATTATTAAGAAATGTTTCTGTGAAAAAAGGCACTCAACCTGAGAACCCTGTGATGGATCTGGAAACCTACCTCCTTCGATCTCGGGTTCTTGAGGCAGACCTAAACAAGAACATAAAAAAAAGATAAATACCCAGGAGACAAAGGCAGATGGATCTCTGTGAACCCGAAGCCAAAACAACAGTGAGATCCTTTGATAGAGCATGGTTGCTTTTGACCCTCCCTCATCTTTTCTTTGAATTTTATCCAACACACTTACCTGAGTAACTCTCAGGCATCTCAAACTGAATATAGGTAAATTCTAAGCCCTTTGCCTGTCCTAGCTAAAGGACAACTCTAACTTAGAAACCAAAAGGCCAGCTGGACATGATAATGTGTATACCTTTAAGGCTGCTTCGAAGAGGCAGATACTTAAATTTACAAAGCAAGTTCCGTGACAGCCAAGCATACACAGAAAAACCCTGTCTCAAAACAACAAATAGAAGCCGGGTAAGGTAGCACACACCTATAATCCCAGCACTCTAGAAGGAATAGGCAGGTGGATCTCTGTGAGTTCGAGGCCAGCCTGGTCTACAAAGCAAATCCAAGATAGCCAAGGGTATACAGAGAAATCCTGGCCCAAAATAAATAGATAGATAGACAGATATATAGATAAATAAATAAAACAAACTAAAAAGACAAGTTACAGACTGTTCAGGATATATATAAAAAACTGCCCTTGGGGGCTGAAGAGATGGCTCAGGAGTTAAGAGCACTGGCTGCTCTTCCAGAGGTCCTGAGTTCAATTCCCAGAAACCACATGGTGGCTCATATCCATCTATAATGAGATCTAGTACCCTCTTCTGGTATGCAGGTGTACATGCAGGCAGAACACTGCATACATAATGAATGAATGAAAAAAAATTTTTTTTAAATCTGTCCTTGGGAGGCAGGCACATCTCTGCAAGTTTGAGGCCAGCCTGTATTACATTAGTGAGACCCTGCCTCAAAATAAGTAAATAAATGTCACTTTTATATGTAGCAAACACTGAATGCTCCAGGTTACAATACAACCAACAGCAGTTTCCTAATACTGGTCCATGCTTACCTCCTGCTCAGGCGCTCCTCTCGCTCTCTCTCTTCTCTTCTCCTCAATCGATCCTGATTTCTCTTTTCCTGCTTTTCAGCCACAGTTTTCTAAATAAATCAAAAATGAGAAAACAAAGGAAAAGCAACAACTTTTAGAAAACAATATTCTATTCACTTAAAAACTAACAGAGAACACATGGAAAAAAAATTAACCATCATTTTATACCTTTGGTGACAAATTACACAGGAGGGGCTAAACTTCTAAGTCACAGGAGATTGATCACAATGCTTCAAACCAAACTATAAAGTTAGCTTTTCATCCTATAGCCTCTACACAAGCTTTGTATTAAAAAAAAAAAAAAAAAAAAAAAAAAAAAAGTCAGACCACAAACACCCTGCTGCTCGGAGTGGAGCTCTAGGTAGCCAGAAGCAGCTCACTTTTGATTTGGTGCATGCTATGATAACATTAGGATAACTGCACACTCAATTCATCAGTCTTGACCCTAAATGCAACAGAAGGCAGGAGGCTCTGAGAACCTCTACCACCAAATCAGTACCAACTTAAGCTAGCTGGCAAGTATCAGGTACCTTTATAATATAGCACTAACACTAACCGAGACCCTGTAATACATCATCTGGGCAGAGTGAATGAAGTCCTGAGCCAGGCATGGCAGTGCACGCTTTAATCTCAGCACTTGAGAGGCAGGTAGTTCTCTGAGTTCAAAGCTGACTGGTCTACAAAGTGAGTTCCAGGACAGCCAGGGCTACACAGAGAAACCCTGTCTCCAAACAAACAAACAAAGAAATACAGCCTCAAATGAAGAAATGCCACACCCCTTAATATAAACACCCACCCACCATTTTTCCCTTCTAAAAGCAGAGATAGCAAGGAAAATCTCCATGCCCAGTGAGTAAATCAAATACCCTCTAGATGAGAGAACACAGCAAGACCTAGGTGAGTTGCCTCATCCAGCACCTCAAACCCCACACCTGCAACTAGGGTCATCCTTCACCTGAGGTAGGCACACAGCATAGTCAGCTCCAAAGCTCCTTTTCACATCTTCCTAAAGCAAGCTGGCCGAGAATAGGCCAACAGGCATGAATGGCACACCTTCCTTCCCTGATCCTATCATCCACTTCACCTGAGCAGCAAACCAAACTCTCACACACAAAGATGTAAAGTAAAGTAGTACATTAAAATGCTGTTGGGAAGACAGAAGCAAGTATTTTTGTTGATGCAAGATCTTAACAAGTGAACCTCAAACTGTCCTGTGGCTGAATGAAAATGACCTTAAAATTCTGATCTTACTGTCTCTACTTCTCCAACACCAAGATCACAGAAAACATCCGGATTTATGTGACACTAATCAAATGCAGGGTTTCAACTAAGCTACATCCTCAAGCCCTGCAAATTGTTTTTAAAATCAAATTTATTGCCAGGTGGTAATGGTGCACACCTTTAATCCTAGCATTCAGGAGGCAGAGGCAGGTGGATTTCTCTGAGTTCGAGGGCAGCCTGGTCTACAGGCTAATTCCACAATACCAGACCTACAAAAAAGAAATCTGAACAAAATAAACAACCAACTCAGACTTATTTAGGGTGCCTGCAAGTCAGAAGACAACCCATGTGAGTCAGCTCCCAGTAACTGGACCAGGTTTCTGTAACTTTACTCACGAGGATATCTCACCACACCAAATGTTTTAAGGATAATCTTGGCAGACCCTCCACTCCATGTTTCCCTGCTGCATGAATTAGGGGACTGTTCCTTGGATTAGAGTCCTTCCTTTTGCCTAAATAAGCAGATCTGTTTTGGGAGCACGCAAGGCTCAACTGTGGCTGTGAAGTCTTAAGAGCATTCTACATTTTGCAGCCAGGTGCCAATTATCTGTGTTTTTCCACCTCATGAATATAGAAGTAAAGCTGACTTTATACCTTATCACAGTTGGATTACGTGTAGTGAATAGGGAAAGCACCACTGTTTTGAAGCCTGACAATTCAACTTATCAAAAAGAGCACCACCGTGGGGTTTAGTTCAGTGGCAGAACAAATAGCTTAGCACGCAGAACACTCTGGCTCTATCCAACATCACAATAAATTAAAAAAAAAAAAAAAAAAAAAAGAAGAAAGAAAAGGAAATAAAGAAAGAAAGGGACCAGAGGGCTGGAGAGATGATGGCTCAGAGGTTAAGAGCACTGGCTGCTCTTGCAGAGGTCCTGAGTTCAGTTCCCAGTCACCACATGGTGGCTCCCAGCCACCTTGGAGATCTGGGGCCCTCTTCTGGCATGCAGGTGTACACGCAGACAGAGCACTGTGTACATAGTAAATCTTAAAAAGAGAAAAAGAAAGGGGCTAAAAGAGACAGCTTCACAGTTAAGTTGTTGCTCTTCCATAGTACCCAAGTTAGATTCCCACACCATGAACAAAAACTGGCTCTAACTCTAGTCTCAGGGGATCCACTGCCATCTTCTGGCCTCCCAAGGGTACCTTGAGAATGTGGTACACATAAAAATCACCTCTCATACACATAAAAACAATTATCTTTTTTTTTTAAACAAAAAACCCAGAAACATGCCAGGCAATATAATGGTGGCTTACACCTTTAATCCCAGTACTCAGGAGGCAGAGGCAAGTGGATCTCTGAGTTTTAGGTCAGCCTGGTCTGCAGAATGAGTCTCTCAACAGCCAGAGCCACACATAAAAACTCTGTCTCAAAATCGAACAAACAAAAGACAAAAATGTTCAAACTTAAAGAATACAGGTGATTTAAACTTAAGAAGTTAAAAGTGATCACAAGATTCCAAAGAGTTCTCCAGAAACAGAATATATTAACATACCCTCAACTGATCAAGCTTCTCTCGGATCTGAATGAAGCCCAAGTGTAACTTGCCCCCAAAGTGGTCTGCAAGACGACGGTCATTATCATGGAGACCAAGATAAGCTGAACAAACTTCGCAGACACGGAGCTTTTGCTGTTGAAAACTGGATGCGGGCATAGAATTTCTATATTCTTCCTATGGAAAAAAAAAAAAAGAGATAAAGATTGAGGCATTTGAGAACTGTGAGCATGCACAGACCCCCCCCCCAAAGTGGAAAAATCTGAAATATAGGGAACTTTTTACTACATGTTGAAAACTGGATTGTTCAACTTTAGGTACGCTGGAAACTTCAAGACAAAAACAAAACAAAACAAAAAATGTAACATTCAGAGAAAGGCAGTTCTCTGAGTTCCAGGTCATCCAGAGCTACAGAGTAACCCTGTCTCAAAATACAAAACAAAACCACAAAAAAACAAACAAAAAAACCCCACTAACATTTATGTATGTCTCATCAAAAGCAACAAGAAACCATTCAAAGGGCTGGAGAGATGGCTCAGTGGTTAAGAGCCCTGTCTGCTCCTCCAGAGGACCCAGGTTCAATTTCCA
Source organism: Meriones unguiculatus (assembly GCF_030254825.1). Classification (NCBI taxonomy): domain Eukaryota; kingdom Metazoa; phylum Chordata; class Mammalia; order Rodentia; family Muridae; genus Meriones; species Meriones unguiculatus. The sequence goes on from NC_083359.1 coordinate 38,642,882, forward strand.
GCACCCACATGGCAGCTCAAAACTGTAATTCCAATTCCCTGGGATCTGACACCCTTATACAGACATACATTCAGGCAAAACACCAATGCTCATGAAATAAAAATAAATTAAAACAAAACAAACAAACAAACAAAAAAAAACATTGAAAACGTGAAGAACTGCTCTCAGAGATCAACAGGGAAGATAAGTGTCTCAACCAGAGTAGAAAGAGATTTCAAAAGGTAAACAAAAACTGGGGCTGGAGAGATGGTTCAGCAGTTAAGAGCACTTGTTCTTTCAGAGACCCTGGCAGCCAGCCAACAGAGGCTAACAATCACCCGTTAACTGCAGCTATAGGATCTGGTGCACTCTCTCTGCCTGCTGTGAGCACTAACATGTGCATCCATGCAGGCAAGGCACCCATATACATAAAATAATGTTTTTAAAGATTTACTTATTTATTTACTATATATACAATGTTCTGTCTGCATAAACACCTGCATGCCAGAAGAGGGTACCAGATCTCATTATAGATGGATGTGAACCACCATGTGGTTCCTGGGAATTGAACTCAGGACCTCTGGAAGAGCAGCCACTGCTCTTTTGAAGCTAAAATAATTTTAGCTTCAAAAATCACTGACACTTTCCTTGAAGAGAAAAGCATCCAAATAAAACATGCATCTTCCAGAAACACTAAAATGTTTACAGAAAAATCTCCCATTCACAAAGAAAAATATATAAACAAAAGGAAAGAAGGCAAGCACAGTGCAATTGGTACTTGCGTTCCAGTTAGAATACTGCTGAAAATCCATACTGAAGAAAATCATTCCGTTGTCCTGTTTTTCTTTTTCACACTGTATAGCTACACTTCAACCTGGAACTCACTGAACTGATTGTCTCAGACCCCAGAGTGCTGAACTTAAAGATGTGTGCCACTGTTGGAGGATATTTGATCCCATTTCGACAGAGTTTAAACAAGAAGCCTACCACATCACTGAATAATGAAACCACATGGGAGTGGCCCAAGGTTGTTAGAAAACCAACCTTAGTTTATCCAATTACTATACGAGACATAGCAGGACATGGTAGGTATTCCCAAGGTTATGGAGGAATTAAATGGAATCCTACAGACCTATTAGATTTGAGTAATCAGTCATTTTCTATGGTGTGCATTCATCTTTGTGAAGCAGACTTTGAATTCATGGGCAACTCAGAATAGAATTATCAAGACTGGAAAGATTTGGCAACAGCAATATTGAAAGCTGGTCCTCAGTTAAAATGGTGAACAAGGTGGAAAGAAAAAGCTAGGATCAAGTACAATGAAATCAGGCTGGATGTATTGATATTTCCCAGGATCACTTAATAGGTAAAAGTCAATATGCCAAGTTACAAAGGCAGCTTGAATTTGATTATCACACCTTACTGCTCTGTTGTTTAGCAGCTTTAAATAATGAAGAATAAGCAAAGAGGTCTGAGTCATTTACTAAAAGTATATAAGCCCCAAAAGAAGCCTTCACTAATTTTTTGCAAAGACTGACTTCAGCTGTAAATAGAATAATATCAGATTCGGAAGCAGAAAAATACTGATCAAATCTTTGACTTTTGAAAAGGCTAATTCAGAAAGCAAAAGGTTGTTTAGAACTTTAAAGGCAAGATCAGCATCAATAGAGGAATGGATTAGAAATACAGCTGATATTGGGTCTTTTGTTTATGATGCTAATCTGACATAAGTAATTTCTGAAAGTCTTTAAAAATACCCAAATGGCAGATGTTTTAATTGTGGCAAGCAAGGCCATTTAAAAAGGGATTATGGGCAAGGTGTCCTCAGAAACAATGTTTTTCTAAAAATAATCTAAAAAGAAGGCCTCAGCCTTCTGACTAAGCAGAAGGTAGCAAAGGCAGGCAGTGAACTAATGAATGCAGATCAACAAGGGATAGGCAAACCCTTGCATATCACCCTTGGGAGCTTTCCTTAGGCACCAAAAATCAAATTCCATTTAATCAAGTGAGGGAGAAACTCATCCACAGAGCAATTCAAAGACTTAATGTCGGTTGTAGGCTAGAATGATGGCTCAGAGGTTAAGCAGCACTGGCTGCTCTTCCAAAGGTCTTGAGTTCAATTCCCAGCAACTGCATGATAGCTCATAACCATCTACAGTAAGACCTGGTGCCCTCTTCTGGCATGAGGCAGAACACTGTATAAATCACAAAAAAATAAATCTTAAAACAAAACAAAACAAAAATCACAAAAATCAGGGATAGAACAGCTTTAATAGATAAAACAAAATATTTAAGACCACAAAGTAAGTATTTTGGCAAACTGCTATAAATGATCAGAGACCCAAGCTGAAAATACAAATAAATGGCATTAACATTGAAGGTTTAGTAGACACAGGAACAGATGTAACAATTTCATCAAAATCTTGGCATCCAGACTGGCCTCTTCAGCAGGTAAAAATTCTGCTTCTAGGGATTAGACTTTATCTCAGACAAAACAAAGTGTAAGATGGGTCCTGTGAATAAGGACAGAAGGACAAATAGAAAAATTAAAGCTGTATGTGGCTAATATAGCCAGAAATTTATGGGAACATGATCTGTCGAAGCAATGAAAAATGGATTAACTAACATTCCTCCAATCTCAGACACAAGCCATAAAGACAGCTTCTGAGAAAAATTAATAAAGGTATTATCAAAAACAATCTCAGAAAAAACAAAAAAAATTAAAAATTAAAAAGCCAGGGATCGTGGTACACGGGAGGCAAAGGGAGGTGGATCTCTGTGAGTTTGAAGCCAGCTTGGTCTATAATGCAAGTCCAGAATAACCAAGGCTACACAGAGAAACCCTGTCTCGAAAAATAAAAATATTTAATTTAAAAAAGAACAGTCACAGACTGTTCAGGATGTACATAAAAAACAAACTACTGGGCTGGAGAGATGGCTCTGAGGTTAAGAGCACTGCCTGCTCTTCCAAAGGTCTTGAGTTCAATTCCCAGCAACCACATGGTGGCTCACAGTCATCTATAATGACATCTGCAGGCCCTCTTCTGGCCTGCAGGTGTATATTGTTAAATAAATTCTTAAAAAAAAAAAAACAACACAAAAACTGCTGAATTAAATCAGCTTATCTATTTTAAAGATATGTTGACCTCAGAATGGAAACCGGGATGTTTTACATTGGGAAAGAGGTTTCGCCCTTGTTTCCACATAAGAAAAGTTGTGGATGCCATCAAAATTGACAAAGATTAGATTTGAATAGGAGAGATCTACTGACTAGGGAAAGATGGTAGTTCATCAGACAGCTTGTCATTCAGTCCAGACTATTCTTCTTAAACAAAAAGGATATTTCTGTTGTTTGGTATTAAAAAATGTAAAAAAAAAAAAAAATTTAATGTATTTATTTACGTATTGTTTTTCTTAAATGTAGGAATGCTGTTTGCACATAACCTACATGCCAGAGGAGGGCATCATACCCCTTTTTAGGTAATAGTGAGAAACCACCTGGTTGCTGGGAATTGAACTCAGGAACTCTGGAAGAGGAGCCAGTGGTCTTAACTTCTCAGCTATCTCACCAGTCCTGATTTAAAATGTTTTTTTTTGTTTTGTTTTTGTTTTTTTTATTTAAAATGTTGTAAGTAAATTCAAAGGGTTAATATAGTTCAAACTTGTTTTACTTGTTTTGTAAATCTCTAGAAGTTGGGAGAATTTTGGAGCTAAGTTAAGATATTTGAGCAAGGCAGGGGCAGCCCATGCTTTCAATCCCAGCAGAGACAGGCAGATCTCTATAAATTACTTGTTATCTAAATTCTAGAATTACAAACAGGGTGGTGGTAGTTCACACTTTTAATCTCACATTTGGGAGGCACGCCAGCTTCTGGCAGCACCCCTATGCTACTTCAAAGAAGATGATGAGCATCAAAGAACATCCTTATGGAATTTGCTTCAAAAGTGTCAAAGCTGCCACTGGGCAAAAAAAAAAAAAAAAAAAAAAAAGCCTTTGCTTCAAGTACAGACCGAATACTGTATCAAAAAACAAAAAATCTAAACAGGGCTGGAAAGATGGCTCAGTTAAGAATGATTGCTACTATTCTGGAGGAGTTGGGTTTTGTCCCCAGCTCTCAAATGGCAGCTCAAAACCATGGGTAACTCTAGTTCTAGAAGAACTGGTCCCATTCTTTGGTCCCTTGGGGAACAAGACTCAAGACACACATAGTGCACACATATACAGGTAAAATACACACACACATACATACACACACACATACATACACACACACATACATACACACACACACACACACACACAAATAGGCAAGCCAGACACGGTGGCCTGTAATCCCAGCACTCTGAGAGGCAAAGGCAGGTGGATTTCTGTCAGTTCAAGGATAACCAGGGCTATATAAAGAAACCAAGTCTAAAAAACAGGCAACAACCAACCTCGGCTTCTTTTTTCTTTGCACGAACTTTCTCCACTTCCATAAGAATCTTCTGGGACTCATCCACATTTCCTTCCGCTCCCAGCTGCTCTGCTTTAGCAAGGAGTTTTCCTATTTCTTCATTCAACTCATGTACTTTTTCTGCCTGAGGACAGGGAATCAGAGAGACACCCAACATAAGTACTTGGAGTTACAATGAAAACCAGTTATCTCCCTTTCATGCTCAATGTCTGGCCTATTCCTCAGAAAATAAACCAACACCTTAAGATCAAGACTCAGCCACACAAGTATCTTAAAGACTTAAAGCTCAGTGGCAACACAGGGATAGAGGCCGTGTGGGTGGAATGATCAGGTTCATTCCCACTGCAAACACAAAAGAACCTCTCAAAACAAAACTATGACATCTTCACTGTCATTATTCCAGAAGCCAAGGAATCCCATGTGCTCCAATACATGCAGTTTTTCTTTTGCAATGGAGCACAGATCACTTTTGCTGGCCACTTTCTGAATCTTCTTATATCTTCTGGGTATGGGTAGTAGAATGTCAAGATCTAACATACAAAGTTAGGTTGCAAGCAAAATACAGTTACTAGGACTTCCTAGCACAATAGCATCTTTTTTAAATTAGTAACTAAAGCTTTCTGTGCAGAGTATGGTGGCACATGCCTTTAATCCCAGCACTCAATAGGCAGGCAGATCTCTCAGGGTTCAAGGTTGGCCCAGTCTACTTAGTAAGACCCTGTCTCAAAAAGAATGAAAGGAAGGGCATACAGGTTCCTGTGAGACACAAATACTTGGTCACAGATCCTGTCTCCACTGGAAATAGCCGAGGTAGAAAGCACCATCTACCGAGAATCCCCAAGTAGTGTGAAGGTGAGACAAAATGTGAGTTATACCAGTCCCTTAGTATACCTTAGCAGAAACTTCTGCACTGATCTCCTCCTGTGTTTCTGCCAGCCGCTTCTTGGCAAGTTCAGTTCTCCGATCACACTCTGCAATGAAGGACTCTAAGTGATCCATAGCCTAATTCGGGAAAAGCAGAGACATGATCAACACTGCATAGTTTCTTGGTTTTTTTTCTTGTCATTGTCACTGGCTTTTATTATAAAAGTATGTTACAAAAGCACTCTACTGAATTACATCTCCAGACCAGTTTCCCCTGACAACATCCCATAAACCAGGCTGGCCCAAAATTTGCTGTGTATTCCAAACTGGACATGAACTCACAATCTCCTTGCCTTAGCCTCCAGAGTGCTAGATGATGGGTGGGCATACCATATTCTGCCAACACTGCATAGTCTTGGCACCTATGTGTGTATGTGGGTCTGAAACTCCCTATTAGATCAGGCAGACACATGGCCTTAATCCCACTATGTGGGATGAAGAGGTAGATACATCTTTTTGGGTTTCAGGACAGCCAGGAACTTATGAGACCTCATCTCAAAAAAAAAAAAAAAATTAAGTAATAAAAATAAATGTTTTGGTGGTGCATGCCTATAATCCCAGTACTCTGGGAGGCAGAGGAAGGTAGATCTCTGTGCATTGGAGGCCAGCCTGTCTACAAAGCGAGTCTAGCACAGCCAAGGCTACACAGAGAAACCCTGTCTCAAAAAAAAAAAAAAAAAAAATCAAACCAAAAACAAGTTAACAAAAAAAATTTCAAAAAGTTTTTATCTGTTATTGGTATTTGTAGTGACAGCATGAGCTGATATTTTTCTTACAAATTTATTATGATAGTAAGCAAGATTATAATCATCTTAAATCAAAGATTTTCTTAAACCAAATGGGTATCTGATTTACTAGTTTCCAATTTCGTAGAAGGATCTCCAATTCTCTGTAACATACCAAGACTGAGGAATTGCTTAGTTGGTCATGCAAACAATGGCTTGAATTCAATCCCTCAGAGTATACAAATGACAGTAAGCCTTCATAATCCCAGCATTGGGAAGGTGGAGACAGGTCCATCTCTTGAGCTTCCCAACCAGCCAGCCTGATCTACTTGACACATCCCAGGCCAATGACAGACCCTGTTTCAAATAAACGGTGAGGAGTTGGTAAGACAGCTCAGTGGGTAAAGGCACTCGACACCAAGCCTGATTAATATGAGTTCAGTCCTTGGAACCCACATGATGGAAAGAGAGAACGTATTTCCACAAATGTGCATACATACACATACAAGCAAATAAAATATAAAAAATAAATAAAGCAACCACAACAGAAAGTCCCACAAATGGGCAGCACCTATGGAAAAACAGCCAAGGTGGTCATCTGTCCTCCACAGGCACACAGCAGGAAGGATTATGAGTTAAGAGGCCAATATGGAGCCTTAGCTAGGATAAAGAGAGGAACCCCACAAGTAGAGGGGAGGTGTAGTGCTGAGGTGGTTCAGTGAGTAATAAAGTCTTTGCTGAGAAAGCATGAAAGTATTAAGACTGAATCTGTTTCCTAGAACTCAGATGAAAAGGGTTAAGAGACAACCAGGCAGTGGTAATGCATACCTTTAAATTAATCCCAGCACTCGGGAGGCAGGGCAGGCAGATCTGTGAGTTCCAGGCCAGCCAAGTCTACACAGCCAGTTTTAGGACAGCCAGGGGTACTCAGAGAAACCCTGTCTCAAAACAGGAGGGAGGCAGGGAGGGAGGGAGGGAGGGAGGGAGGGAAGAGAGGAAGGAAAAGAAGGAGGAAGAAAGGGAGGGAGGAAGAGAGGACCAGGGAAAAGAAAAATGGGAGAAGGAAAGGGAAGAAGATCTGACCTATGTTTGCTAACACAGTTGCAAGCTGTACTTCTGGAAAGATGAGAAGCTGGTCACCTTACCCAGAATAACAGCTCTCAATACAGGATCCTGAGGTGCCCCAAGCTCACTCAAGTAGTAGTGCTCCCTTACTGTATACTCAGAGTACTGTGCACCTAGAACAGACCAATGACCCACTCACTCAGAGTATCCATACAGCCACACCTTTATTAACCAAAATGTCTCTAGCTTAAGCAGATCCTTGGTCCATTGACAAGGGACTCCAATGCCTAAAACTGTAAAAACTAAATGCTAACACAAAAGAACAAGCAACCCAGATCATGGAGTATCTTCCAACAGACACACTCTTTAAAATGCAAGGTTGTTTTGCAGTCCCCTTCTCCCCTTTCAAAGTGTTTCCAAGTGTAGTCCAGTTAAAGAGCAAATTTAATTAATAGGAAAAAAAAAAAAAAAGAGTGCAAAACTCAGATTTTAATCACAATCCACCACTTACTAGAATGTGATTAGTGGCCCCAGTGGGGTGATACAATAAAACCAATTCCTAAAAGGACCTAGGTATATTCAACCCTGCATGATACCCAGATAATTATGTTTTGGGAGAAGAGAACAGAGAACAGGGTTATACTATTTATCCTGGCTAATTCTGAACTTTGCTATGACAGCCTCAAACAATGTAACTTCTTGCTTTAGACTCCTGAGTGCTGGGATTGTAGGTAAATACTCTAGGCTTTAATTTCTTTGTAGAGAAGTATCTGCTTGACTTTAGGCAAATGTGTGTAACTGTTACACACATTGTGTAGGGAGAGTCAAACAACAGCTACAAAGCTTGAAACCAGCCTTGGCTACAAGAAACTTCTTAAAAGATAAGCTAGGAATAGTGACATACTCCTTAAATCCCAGGGCTCATGGGATAGACACAGGCAGATCTCCTGAGTTTGAGGCCAGCCTGCTACACAAAGTGAGATTCAGGGCAACCAAGGCTACATTGCAAGACCTTCTACCAAATAACCACCAAAACCAAACAAACAAAATAAAACCAATTTATATGCAATATTTGAATCTACTTGTGACATCATTCTAGAAGTTTTCTATGAATACAACATCCAGGCCTTTTATGGGGGGGGCAGTACAGTCTCATAAGACCATGATCATTTTGGGAACTGTTCTAAAATATGGCTAAAAGATCAAGCAAGGTATGTTTGTCGCAGTAACATTAACCTGTTGCTTTGGCTGTCTCCAGAGGATAAGGAAACCTGTATTTTTACAGACAAGCTATAAATTCCTCAATTTAGAAATTATGATCACTAATGAGAATTAAAAAAAAAAAATGCTTTGTGGGACCAAAGAGATAGCTCAATGGTTAAAAAGCAATGCTGCTCTTGAAGAGGACCCAAGTTTGTCAGGTGACTCACAATTGCATGTAATTCCAATTTCAAGGAATCTAAGGTCTCTGGCCTTTACAGACACCTGAATTCATATATACACACCCACATACAGATACACATACATAATTAAAATATTTTTTAAAGTTCGTTGTGTCTGTACTGTTCATGTTACTGTAAGCAATTTTTTCCCCGAGAAACAGTTTCTCTGTGTAGCTATGGCTGTCCTGGAACTCAGAGAACCGCCTAGCTCTGCCTCCTAAAAGTGTATGGCACAACCACCGCCCAGCGTAAGCAATTTTTGGGAGATTGAGCTCGAGGCTCATGGATGAGAACAGGACTCTACCATTGAGCTTACTTCCAATACACAACATATCCAAAATCTATGCTCTACATCTGCATAGTAGTAAACAAAAATTTAAAATTATGTACATATGTTCATGTCCATATGTGGATATGCACATGGGTTCAGGTGTCCATGGAGTCCAGAAAGCAGCAACAGATTCCCATAGAGCTGGAGTTACAGGCAGTTGTAAGAAACCTACTGGAATAATAGAAAGCAAGCTCCAGTCTTCTGCAACACAGGTATTTGCTCTAACCTCTGAAACATCTCTCTAGCCCCATTAAACCATTTTTTAAACCATTCAGGACACAAATGTCCTTAATCTCCTTCCCCTTCTCTTGAGGGTGCTAGAGATGAGACGTATTACCTTCCACAATCGAGGCAAATATTCTACCACTAATCATGCCCTACTTCTAGACCACGCAGGACAGTTTTTAACAGTTCTAAATACTAACATCTTAAATTTATTAAAAAAAAAAAAAAAAAACGAGTTCCTAAAGTCATCAACTCAAGAAGCCTACTTGCTGGTACATGCCTATAATCCTATCATTGAGGCAATATTTTGACCTTAATGCCAAACTGAGGTATAGTAAAATCCATTATAATATCAACTCAAAAGGTTTGGGGAAATGAGTAGGTTAAGTGCTTGCCATGTATGTATGGGAACCTGAGTTCAATCCCCAGCACTGTTAAAAAGCCTGGTGTAAGGCTAGAGAAATGGCTCAGTGGTTAAGAGCACTATCTGTTCTTCCAGATGTCCTGAGTTCAATTCCCAGAAACCACACGGTGGCTCACAACTATATATTGTGATCTGATGCCCTCTTCCGGCATGCAGGTGTATCACACAGATAGAGTACTCATGTAAAATAAATAAATGTTAAAAAAAAGAAAAAAAGCCTGGTTTGGTCAGGAGTGGTAATGACACCTCTTTAATCCTAACACACAGGTGGAAGAAACAAATAAGTCTCTGTAAGTTCAAGGCCAGGCCAGGTCTATTACAGAGAAACTGTCTTGAAAAAAAATTTTTTTTAAAATACATAAAATATTTAAAAATTACCAGCTGGAGATGTAGCCTAGTAGGTAGAATACTTGCTACCAGGTACAAAGCCCTGGGTTTAAGTCCAAGCATGACATAAACCCAGCGTGGTGAGAGGCAAAGGAGAAGGATGAGAATTTAGCCGGAGCTACATGAAATACTATCTTAAAAGAGATTTTATACATAAAGAAAATTAGACCATCCCTGAACATATTAAATGATTGGTCTTAGTTTACACCATTATTTCACACATGTCCATGTTATATCTAGCTTTTCTGTGATATAACTGGAAAAAAAAAGGGTATTTAACAAGTACGTTTACAACGTGAAATCATAATTAACACAATCATCCAGTATCATTTAATTGAAAATACTTCAGATTCTTCAGCTCTACTCTCTTACCAAATCTCTAAAATACAATGTCTCAACTAGTCACAACAATATATGTTTAGTGGCTAGAATTTATATATCTTTTAAAAATATATTTATTCACTTATTTTATGTATACGAGTGCTCTGTCTTCATGCATACCGGAAGGAGGAAATCGGATCCCCCTTTAGGATGGTTGTGAGCCACCACATGGGTGCTGGGAGTCGAACTTAGGACCTCAGGAATAGCAGCCAAGTGCTCTTAAGCACTGAGCCATCTCTCCAGCCCAAATTTATATATCTCACAATGGCAAAATATACCGTTTGCTGACATTACCCTATTTCTTGTATCCATGTGTGTGGGAACGCTTGACATGTCAATGTAGTCTTGTATGCTGCTGGGAGTGCATACACAACGTGCAGACATCAAAAGACATCTTGAGGGAGCCTTCTGCTTCCACAATGTCCTTTCCAGGGATTAAACTCAAGTTGTCAGGGCTGACAGCAAGCCCCTTTACCTGTTACTCCATCTTCCAATCTTCCAGCCTGCTTGGTGGTTTTGTTTTGTTTTGTTTTGTTTTCCTGAGACAGGCTTACTCTGTGTAACCCTGGCTGTCCTGAAACTCACTATGTAGACCAAGCTGGGCTCAAACTTAGAGATCCACCTGCCTCTGCCTCCTGAATGCTGGAATTAAAGGAGTGCACCACCATCCATCTCCCCCCTTGAATTCTTACACAGATAAGTGTATAAATGTATACAAAGACTGGGGAGAGGGGCTCTACATGTTAAGTGCCAGGAACACAACCAATGTATCCATTTTTCTACTTTCAGAGCTGTAACATTTATATTTTATAACATCACAGGGTAATGAAACAGGGGGACTGGAAATGGCTCTGCAGGAAAGAATATGTACTACTCTTAAAGAGCTCAAGAGTTCAGTTCCTAACACCCAAGTCAGGTGGCTCATAACCACATGTAACTCCAATTCAATTTCATCATCTTCTCTGGCTTCTGCCAATACCTGCACTCAAATGTACATACTCCACAGGCATCCACATTAATAAAAATAAAAACAGAAGCTGGGTGTGATAGTGCACACCAAGTCCAACATGCAGAACATGCAGTTCTCTCTAGACGTGAACCTGGAGAACTCGGGGCTGAAGAGACAGCTCAGAGGTTAAGAGCACTGGCTGTTCTTCCAAAGGTCCTGAGTTCAATTCCCAGCAACCACCTATAATGAGATCTGGTGCCCTCTTCTGGCCTGCAGGCATACAAGCAGGCAGAACACTATATACATAATAAATAAAATCTTAAAAAAAAGAACTCTGTGACCTCAACATCAGCATGGATCTACAAAATGAGTTCCAGACCAAAAAAGCTATATAGTGAAACCCTGGTTAAAGATAAACATTAAGACTAAATTTTTTTCAAAGATACAACTTGGTTTTTTTTAATTTTTTAGTTGCTTGATCCAGTTTTCAATATTGTTGTATAAAGCATGAATGCCACACTAGTTGAAGACACTCTTCATAATACAATAATCAGTATGTATGTTTCAGTTTCCCCTAAGATCTCAACTTCTGCATTATCAACAAGGTCTTTTAAAAGGCACTGGGCCTAGCTTATTAGCTCATACCTGTAAATCCTAGCATTCAGGAAGCTGGAAACACTGAGTTCTAATCAGCCGGAAATGCCAGTGTGTGACTGCCTCAAAAAACAATTAGGGGGCTGGAGAAAGCCTACTGCTCTACACCCACCACTGGCTCACAACTGTCTGTTAATTCCAGTTCCAAAGAATTCAATGCCCTCTTCTAGCCTCCAAAATCTCCATGTACACACATGGTGCACAATAAACATCCATATACATAAAGTCAAAATAAATAATAAATAAAAATTAAAAGGCTAGAGACAGCTCAATGGTTAAGAACACTGGATTCTGCCAAAGGACTTAGGCTCTTTCTCTAGCACCTAGAAGTTGACTCACAACCATCTCTAATTTCAGTCCCAAAGAACCCAAAGCCCATTCTTGGCCTCCAAAAGTACCAGACAGATGGTACAGACATATAGGCAGACAAAATGCCCATTTATAAATAAATAAATAAGTAGATAGATAGATAGATAGATAGATAGATGAATCAATAAATAAATAAGGATGTAAGTATGTGACATTTTGGAATTTAGTACACCCAAAGAGATACATTCCTTGAAACAAGATGTCAATCAATCCTATCACTTTTGAAACCTGGAATCTTAAAGTAATGGCATCTTTACTAAAAATTTCCAGGGGCTAGGAATGTAATTTAATTTGTAGAATGCTTGCCTACCACGCCTAAGACTCTGAGCTCAATTGCCAATACTACATAAATCTATCATGATGACACATGGCCATAATCGCGGACTTAGAGAGAGAAAGACTAGGAGCTGAAGGTCATCTTGGCTAAACAGCAAGTGTTACTAGAATGGGCTATATGAAACACATTAAAAAAAAAAAGTCAGGGGCTGGCGAGATGGCTCAGTAGTTAAGAGTAATATCTGTTCTTTCAAAGGTCCTGAGTTCAATTCCCAACAACCACATCTAGAGTGAGATCTGGGGACCTCTTCTGGTGTGTATGTATAATGCAGGAAGTGGACTGTAGAAATAATAAATAAATCTTTTTTTTTTTAAAGCAAACAATAAAACGAAATTCAAGACAGTAATAGGTTGAGTCACATGAATATAAGATGATATCTTTAGGGAACTGTTTATAACTACAATTCCAAGGGATCAGACTCCCTCATACCAATGCACATAAAATAAAATTAAATTGTTAAGGAAAAAAAAAAAAGATGGTATCTGTTGTGTTCTGGAACTTAAGAGTGGCTGGTTAACATGTGAATATTTAATTATTTTGCTTTGTAACTCAAACACATTACACTACTCCCAACAGCAGATTGATAACTTTGCAGCATGGATAAATCAACATACAAAGCCAGGCATGGTGGAGCACACCTTTGATCCCAGCACTCAGAAAGGCAGAGGCAGGGTGACCTCTAAGTTCGAGGCCAGTTTGATCTACAAAGTGAGTCCAGGACAGCTAAGAAACAGTGAAACCGTGAGTTGAAAAACAAACAAACAAAATATTAAAGTACAAAAATATCTTACATCTAATTCAAAAAACAGGTCTCTTTCTTTACTTGCAATTTCATAATCTGCTCGGAGGGCCAAGTCGTGGATTTTGGTACACTCTCCTAAATCCATGCGCTGTAGGAAAAAAAAAATCATAAATTAACATCTACCCATTCTAGAAAGCATGTAATTAATATGATTTAGCATTTCAACTTTCACTAAAATAAGCAATACAGTGGAAACAGGAAAGCAAGTTCAAGGTCAACCTGGACTATATAAGACCCTCTCTCCAACAAAAGAAATGAAGGCAGGCATACTTGCACTTGTCTGTAATTACAGCACTTGATAAGGAATTCAGTTACATAGACCACGGGCAACATGAAACCATATTTAAACAAAAAAGAAACAAGATATAACCTAGAAATGTATTTTTCTTTTCTCATTTCTTAGATTTATTTAGCAGGGCAGTGGTAAACCATGCCTTTAATCCCAAACAGGCTGATCTCTGAGTCTACAAAGTAAGCTCCAGAACACACAGGGCTACACAGAGAAACCCTGTGTCAGGGGAAGAAAATTTTATTTCATTTTATGTTTATGAGTGTTTTGCCTGGTGCCTTCAAATGTCAGAAAATCTTCTGGTACTGGAATTAACAGGTGAACACGGGGGTACTGGGAACTGAACTATTCTGTAAAAGCAGCAAATGTTCTTAACTACTGAGTCATCTCTCTAGCCCCTGTAATTGTCTTTTACTACATTATATGGCACTTGGAACTGATACACTTAGCAGTAAAAGAGTTTGTATCATTTTGCAACCCTGAAAAAAACAGGATAAAAAAAAAACCCACACACATACACAAAAAAACCTAGTGGGGAAGACGGTGCATTTAATCACAGCACTTAGAAAATCTTAGTGGAGTTCCAGGCGAGCCTGGTCTACACAAGGCACTCCAGAGATCCTGTAAACTTTAATTTCAGCACTTGGGAGGCAGAGGCAGATGGATCTCTGTGAGGAAGCTACCTGGTCTACACAGGAACACCCTGTCTCCAAAAGCAGAAGGAGAGTACACAAAGAAACCAGGTTTTGGCAATTGTAGCCCAGTCTACAAATGGAGTTCCAAGATAGCCAGGGCTACCAAGAGAAACCCTGTCTTGAAAAAAACAAACAAAATAGACTGTATCTCAAGAGACTAGGTAACCAGTGATGACAGGATAACACCTGTCATCCTCCTCTGGCCTCTGCACTAGTGCATTAACCACACACATACATGAATACCAGCATACAAAAGTTTTTAAGCCATAATTCACCATGAATTATTTTTTCCGCACACATAACTTTCTAACAATCAAGGGTTGGTTTTACATCCTCATAGCTATGAAGCTCTTTGTAAAATACTTTTTCACTCTAATGTGGCAAAGATTCTCTCCATTGTTGTCTTACATTTAACTTAATTTTAAATGAAAGCACATGCCACAAAACTAGCATTTACCTGTATTATTCAGAGACTACAGTTATTGACTAATATAGATTTCTTGAAAGAGTTACAAAAGTATTCGATCAATGTGATCTCCAATTGATTTATTTTATTTTAGGGGCTGATAAGATGACACATCAGGAAAAGCCTCCTGACAATCAATACAATCCCCAGATCCAGGAGGATGAAAAAGAATCTTTTCACCAAGTTGTCCTCTGATCAATACCTTGGCACCCACATCAACAGATACACAAAACACAGCCTCTCTCTAAATAAATAGCACTTGCTGCTCTTTCAGAGGACCTGGATTCAGTGCCCACCACCCAAGACAGAAAGATTCAAAAACCTCCTGTAATTCCAATTCCAGCTGATCCAATGCATTCTTCTGGGCTCTGTGAGCACCTGCATGTACTCAGGCCTACACAAAAATAAAATTACGTGTGTATACACATATATGTATACATACATACATATCACAGTAAACTCTAACATATATTCAATTTGAAATTAAACAAGGTTAAACAAATTTCCAAAATTAAAAAAAAAAACTGACTGCTTTATCATTTTTATACTAGTGAAATGTTTCATAACCCAAAAACTCTACTAATAATCTGTAATTTGAAGAGCAGCAGATTTTACATGCTAAAGGAAAATGAAATTCTACCTGAAAAAATTTACTCCCCCTACAGCTCACACTCCCAAGTGTTCCATGAGACCCTCAAAAATACATCTAGGAGTGAAGGGATGAATATGACCTAAATACATTTATTTTGCCTGTATGTTGGTCTGTGCACCATGTGTTATACACCTGGTGCCTAAACATATCCCCTGGGGCTGGAGTTCAGACAGCTGTGAGATGCTGCGTGGGTACTAGGCATTGAACCTGGGTCCTCTGGAAGAACACCAATGCCTTGTTTGTTTTTTTTTAGACTCATTATTTATACAGTATTCCACCTGCATACGTGCCTGCTGGCCAGAAGAGGGCACCAGATCACATTATAGATGCTTATAAACCACCACTGTTGCTGGGAATTGAACTCATGACCCTTGGAAGAAGAGCCAATATTCTTAACCTGAGCCACCTCTCCAGGTCTAGACACTAATGCTCTCACCCATGCATTTAGCCTTCTCTCCAGGGCTGTAACTCTTTATACAAAATATAAAGTAGGTGTTTGGGCAATTCTAATCCTAAGAGTCATATTTTTAAACATTCTATTATTTAATTTTAAAGGTTTACTTTCATTGTTAATTTTTTAATTTTATGTGCATTGTGCCTGCATGTGTATCTATGTGAAGGTGCTGGAACTCCTCAAGCTGGAGTTACAGATAATGGTGAGCTGGCATGTGGGTGCTGGGAATGGACCTGGGTCCCCTCTAAGAGCAGCCAGTGCTCTTAACCACTAAGCCATCTCTCCAACCCCCTATTTTTATTATTTTAAAATTGTGTACATGTATGTACCTTTGTATGGGTATGTGCACATGAATGCAGTTGCCTAGAGTTCAGAAGTGTCTACCCTGGAACTGGAATTACAGGAAGCCACCAAGTGGGCGCTAAGAATCAAACCCTGGTCCTCTGCAAGAGCAGCAAGTGTTCTAACCACTAACCTACCTCTCTAGGGCACATCATTTAATTTTTAAAAATACTATCTTCCTCTTGGGTTGAACAAAAAAGTCTCTACATCTACTGTCCCAACCCTTCTGAGTAATCCAAAAGTTCAGGAAGGCACTTACCGTCCCGGCAAGGATGTCATGGGGGCAGCAATCCAGAAGGTGACTCTTGCAGACACGGTCATCTGTAAACTTGACCCTCTGTCTGGTTTCATCTCCTGAAATTCATTTGTGGTTTTAAATAAAGTATCATCTCATTACCTACACAACACTATCTGGCATAATACACCTGGATGATTTGCAGACTAGCATTTCTGAATTCTTCCCATCATATACACTAAGAAACTGATCTAAAGATATTTACAATTGGAATGAAATATAGATTTTTTTTATGCTAAATACTTTATGAAGAAGCACACTTAATCACATCTAACTCCATCATTAAGTCAAGGAGTCAGAAGAGTGAGCATCAAAAGGCATCAACCCAAACATACACGTGGGCATTGACAAACCAAGACCCATGTACTCAGAGTGCCATGAATCCACCACATACGATTTACAGCTGGTAATCTCCAACAATCAAAACTATTAATTAACCTAACCTTTTTGTTATAGTCAAATTAATAGGCAGTGTTTTATCAAACACTACAAGATGAGGACCGCTTTCAGGCGCTATCACTGACTGTTAAATATCTCTAGACCTTTTCTTCTTATTCCCCTTTCATCCCCACCCTTAAAAAGGAAAGTTGGCACCTGGGAGTCACTTTTAACAAGACAATACCAAAGAAAGCAAAAAAGAAATCAGGTTAGTCAATACACACTGTGAACTCCAACACATACTGTACCCATCTGCATTCTTCAAGAACTCAGCTGCAGAATTTTATGCCCGCTGTTGAAAAGTTTTAAAGGAAAAGTTTTCTTGCCCACACCTGCAGTAAGGAAGTCAGGGGGAATGATACATAAAAGTAAAGGCAAAGTGGTATGTGACAAATTTTAAGGCTAATCTGTGTATAGGACACAGTGCTGTGTAATAGTCAAGGAGGAATATATTTCAGGATTTGCAAGCATCCAGGATTAATGTAGTGTCTTTTCACTGAAAATGTTTTCTTTCTAAACTACACTTTTAAAGTTACTTGTGGGAAAAAAGCAAACACTTTTTTGTTATAACAGCTTAGAAATTGGTTGTGACTCACGGCTCGATGAACATGAGGCTTTTCTGCAACTCCCTTGCAGATTGATGTAGGCAGGCAAAGATACACTGAACCTTTATAAATAAAATAGAGGGGCCACAATTGTTCAGTTTGTATGAAATAAAAATATGGGAAGCAATTCAAAAGCAACTCAACATACAAAGAAAGCTAAAAGCACTTATTGACCTATGAAATGGTGCAAAGACTCTGCACAGCCCTACGAAATGTGCCAGTGTGAAATTACAACTCCGTTACTTTAGTAAAAGTGAAAACACAAACCACAGCAGGGATCTGGCTTTGCTGGGCTGCAACTGCTTTCTCCTGAGACACCACCGTGATCTCGCACGCCTCCCTACAGAACCGCCTACCTAACGAATGCCAATGACTAAACCGAGGCTAGTCTGTGAGGCTGGGCAATGAAGGGTGGGAAGACTAGGAAAGTACACGGAGGAACCCACGTTAGAAATGCTCATTGACGGCTCCCCTTGTAACCGTCCAGAGCAAGAACGCCCGGGGTTTCGAAACCCGTCCAGCTCCTTCGGGGGTCGCCTTTCCTCCAACGTGTATCAGAGGAACTGTGCCACCTGGCAGCCAGCACCCCGGAGCTCGCGCTGAATCCAGCCCTTCGCCGACGCTCCAGTACGCCCGGCGGCGCCGAGCCGCGGTGCCGACCAAGAGAAATTCGCATGACGGAAAACGGGAAGGGGACAAACCCCACTGTCGGATCGGACTCTCAGGGAGGAGGCCGACCGGACGAACATGACACGGCGGCCGCTGAAGAATCGCAGGCCAAGCAGATCAGACAAAGGCTCAGCGCCTAGGGTCGGCGAGCAGGGGAGGGAAATGGCGCCCCGCGCAGGCGCACACTGTTACGGCCCTCGCCTCAGGCTTCCAGGCGGCCTCGCCTTACTCCCGCCCGCGCCCAGCGCCGGGATGGCTGCTCAAACTCACCGTCCCGAGCCGTGCCCATGAGCTGGTCCAGCAGGGCCCGCATCTGTGCCTGGGCGGACATGGTGGCCAGTGGGGACGGCCGGGAAGGTCCTCACAACTCAACGGCAGCAGCAGCGAACAGCGACGGCGAAAGACAGTCCTGTCGGCCTGAAGCCCGCTCGGCACGTTCCCGCCGCGGGGAATGCTGGGAGGAAGTTCGTAGACGTTGGTGCAGGGCCTGCCGGGTAATGTAGTTTGGGACAACAGGAGTCTCTCCAACCCTAATTTCACCCTGGTCGCTGAAACATCAAATTCTATGTTCTAATGAGACTTTAGTCAGATCAAATTAAATAGTTTATATATTACATAAACATTTCTATGTTATATCTTGTTTCTTTTTTTGTTTATGTAATATGGTCTCACATTGCCCAAGCTGACTTGAACTTACTATGTAGCAAAAGATTCCTGACCTCCCTACATTTCCTTCCGTACCAAATGTTGCAATTACAGAAATGTACAGATGTGCCTGCCTCCATTTCTTTTATTGGAGACAGGGTCTTACATAGTCCCGAATGGCCTTGAACTTGATATCCTGTTGCTACTCAGCCTCCAAAGTGTTGAGATTATCAGCATATGCCATTATACTTGTTCTTTTCTTTCTCTTTCTTTTTCTTTCTTTCTTTCTTTCTTTCTTTCTTTTTTCTTCCTTCCTTTCTTTCTTTTTCTTTCTTTTCTCTTTCTTTCTCTCTCTCTCCCTTCCTTTCTTTCTTCCTTTCTTCCTTTCTTCCTTCCTTTCTTTCTTTCTTTCGTTTTTTTCCCCCCAGACAGAGTTTCTCCGTGTAGCCTTGGCTGTCCTGGACTCACTTTGTAGACCAGGCTGGCCTTGATCCACTTGCCTATGCCTTCCAAGTACTGGAATTACAGGCATGAGCCACCACGCCCGGCTCTTATTCTATTTCTTAATTTACTACCTATAAAACTATATTGCTTATTTCAGTGAAAGTTGAAAGAGACGTGTTTTTTTTTTTTTTAATTAGATGTAAACTTTTTTTGGATGTTTATCCGTGCTGCAAAGAATCAATCACTATTGAGAGTAATGTAGTGTTTAGTAAGTTATAAAACAAAATAATATGCGTACACACACATATACGAAACTGAGTAGGGTGATTCAAGTCTGTAATCTGGGGAAATAGGGGCTAAGGGATTTCTTTTGGGATAGAGATGAAAAGACTATCCTATGATGGTAGATTTTGCACTTTTTGTTTTATTTTGTTTTGAGACAGAGTTTTCTGTGTCACCTTGGCTCTCCTGAACTAGCTCTGTAGACCAGGCTGGCCTCAAACTCAAGTGCTCCACTTGCCTCTGCCTCCCTGAGTGCTGGGATTACAGTCACGCACCACAGAGCCCAACTGATGGTAGCATTTGTGACAATGCTGTTTACTCTATTTAAACTGTAAATTTTTCCTGCAGGAGACTAGGCTTTTTTAAGGATCTAGTCCATATGTTTACGACAGCATTCTCCTCTCTCTCTTTAAATGCTTAAGTGGTCTCTTTGTTGGTTGGAGTTTCCACTTCACATAGTCTCAATAATAGTGCAATATTTGTATTATAATATAACACCTATGCTAAAGATTCTACAAGACCGATTAACTGATTATGACTGTATGAAGGGGAAAAAAGGGTGTGGCTCAGAGAGCCTGCCTAGTGTGCCCTGGGTTTCCATACCCAGCATAGCATAAAACCATAGAAGTATTCACATGTTATCACAGCAAATTGGAACTAGGGGCAGGAAGATCAAAGGTTCAAGTTCATCCTGAACTATATAGTGAGTTGAAGGCCAGCCTGGACTATATGAGTCCCTGTCTAAAAAGAAAAAACATGAAGGAAGGAAGAAGGGGGGGGGAGCTTCCTGCATATGGAGTGTTAAAATGTTGCCAAATATCTAGAGCCAAATTATCATGAACTTTCTTTAGTCCTTTAAGTACCATTCATTGCCTACTTCTAAATTTGACCTATAGGTGGGTCTCTGGGAGTAAGAGGCTAGTCTGGCTCACAAAGGGAGTTACAGACTAGCCAGGACCACAGACCAACCAGGGCTACAAAGTGAAGCCTGTATATGGCTTTTTTGTTATTTTAATAACTTCATGAGCCAGGCAGTGGTGGCATATGCCTTTAATCCCAGCACTCAGCAGGCAGAGGCAGGCAGATCTCTGTGATTGCAAGGCCAGCCTGGTTCACAGAGTGAGTTCCAGGACAGCTAAGGTTATGTAGAGAGACCCTGTCTCAAAAGGAAAAAAATCAGTAAAAATTAAAACTTCATGAAACCTTTCCTAGATTATGACTGAAAGAAAATGGTCCCCATAGGCTCATAGGGAATGGCACTATTAGGAGGTATGGCCTTGTTGGAGGTTCCTCCAACAAGGGGGTGGGCTTTGAGGTCTCAGGTGCTCAAGCCAGGCCAGTGTCTCACTCGCTCTTCCTGCTGCCTGCAGAGCCAGATGCAGAAGTCTCACGGCACTGCCTGTCTACATGCCGCCATGGTTCCCACCATGATAATAGCCAACATCTGAACTGTACCCCAGCCCCAATTAACTGTTTTCCTTTATAAGAGCTGCAGTGGTCATCGTGTCTCTTCACAGCAATAAAACCCTAAGTAAAACAGGGGACAACCTGATTCTGTCTTCCTATGCCATGATCACTCACACATTTGACTCAAGAATAAACAATCTTTTATCTCCTTTCAGGCAAGAGCTGTGTATTTGCCCTGGTAAGTTGTTGGTCAGTTTATTTATTTATTTATTTGGTTTTTCAAGACAGGGCTTCTCTGTGTAGCCTTAGCTGCCCTGGACTTGCTTTGTAGACCAGGCTGGCCTCGTACTCACAGATATCTGCCTGCCTCTGCCTCCCAGAGTGCTGGGATTACAGGCCTGCACCACCACGCCCAGCTGTTGGTCAGTTTAAAAAGCAAACAAAGGGTTGAAGAGAAAGTTTTGTGGTCAAAAGGACATACTGCTCTTCTAGAGGACCAGGGTGTGGTTCCCAATACCCATGTCCAGCAGCTCACCCTAAAATCTGACACTCTCATCTGGCCTCAGAGACACCTGCAGTATGTTTACCCTCCCTTGAAATACACAAAATTTTTTCATTATTTATTTATTTTTAGTTTTTAGTTTTGTTTGTTTTCGAAACAGGGTTTCTTTGTGCAGCCTTGGCTATCTAGGACTTGCTTTGTAGACCAGGCTGTCCTAGAACTCACAGAGATTGTTCTGCCCAGTTCACAAACCCCAAAAGACCAGGAATAAGTAGACTCCGCTGTAAATACATGAGGTTCTTTTTATTGTAAATAAATACAATAAATTCTCGCTTTCCGCAGCTTGGGCCCACACACTCCCATTGCAGAAGCGGTGGGAGCCGAGTGTGCCATGGCCAGGTTAGTTGGGTGATTTAAAGATTCTGGTCCATCCCAGCATGCTCAAGGCAGGGGCCATTCCTGCCTGGCAAGCATCTATTGGTCAAAATGCTACATTTTTAATCGATTGGCTATAGGAAGGTTCCCAGGCCATTAATGATCTGGTGTCCCTCCCTAGGGGGATGGTCCAATTTCCTAGCAACTGTATCTCTAGTGGGTGGGGAAAGAATGAGTAAGGCAGTCCTTCCCCTCAGGGCATTACTGGACTTCTCCACCCATCTACTTCAGGTCTTAATAATAGCTGTTAATTTATCTTTTGGTCTCTCACAACAAGCTCTTTAGCAGCTGTTTTTGCTAAAATGTATTTACTCCTCACTTGGGGCCACAAGGTAAATCAAAGTAGGATAAGAACCTACTACTTCTGCCTTCATTTTGTGTCTGTCTGTCTCCTTTAACTGAAGACAAATATTGATCATTATCCTAAACCTTTCTACTTGAACAAATCCCAGGAGAAGTTTAATTTGGCTGGACAGCTCTCCCCCATCGAAGAAAGTATCCATAGTGATGAGGCTGCACCATCAGCAATAAACAGATTGACAGTTTAAAGTGTATTGAGGTTTGGAGATATAGCTCAGTGAGAAGAGTGCTTGCCTAATACTGAGCCATGGGTTTAGAGTCTAGTACCCTGCCCTCCCCAAATCACTAAGTGTGGTGTCACAGGCCTGTAATCTCAGCAGATGAAAGATGAAGGCAGGAAACACAGGAGCTCAAGGCTAGCCATATCTATCTATAGATAGTGCAAGTCTAACCCAGCCTTAAAAAAACAGACAAACAAGAAATCTAGGGTTGTACCTGAATTGGTAGAGTGCTTATCTGGCTACCATGCACAAACTCCTGCGTTTGATTAACAGTTCTGCACAGAGCTAGTGTAATGGCACATGCCTGTAATCCCAGGACTCAGGAGGAATAGTTTAGAAAGTAAGGATTTCAAGTTCAAGGCCATCCTGAGCTATATCAGACCCTGTTTCAAAAAAATAGAGGTCTGGTGAGATTACTCAATGGGAAAAAGTCCTTGCCAAGCAATTGTGCAAGCCTGTAACCTAAGTTCGATCCAAGGAACCCAAATAAAGGTGAAAGAAGAAAAGAGGACCAACCCTACATGTGCTCATGCCTAGCCGGAAGTGCTGGGAACGCTACGCAGGGTAGAAAGAAGAAACCTTAGCGAGATTCTCTTGCAGGCCAGGCGGCCAACGTCTCCCTTCATGGTTTCCTGGGGTCAGTATTGTAACATGAAGCCTAAGCTTTCACAGCATTATCATGCCAAAATGCTAAGCCCCTGCACAAGTCGGCATTCTGCTGGAAAGGAGCAACAACAGACCCAGCGACCGCGTTGCTAAGCAACTGACTCAGGGAGCAGGCCTGGCTCTCTCTGGTATGCCACTTCCGCCGACAGGAAGTGACGCACAGCTCAGGCGGTGCGGTGGACTAAGGAGGGATCCCAGCCTCTCTCTCGGGCGGGGATTGGGGCGGGGCGTGCTGCAGGCAAGACTAGGGCGGGTCCTGTGGGGGCGTGGCACGCTGCCCTGCAGGCCGGGGCGGGCCGGGGCGAGCCGGGGAGGGGCGCTGCTGTCCGGCTGAGGGTGCGCTCCTCCGCCACTCTTCTCCCGCGCACCTTTGGGAATGTGGATCCCGGACTCCAGAGACCGCAGTTGAGCCAGCCTCGGCAGTCCTAGACCGCTTGCAGTGGAGTAGGATCTTGCGGACGTAGCCGAGACCCGATCAGGAGCCGACTAGGTAACTCTCACGCCTGACCTCGCCGGGCCAAAGCCGGTTGCTTTCGATCGCCTGGAAGGGTCCGGCCTCCGGAAAGCGACGCACAGCTAGCTTCGGCCCTGCCTGAGCTCCCAGAGTAGCAGGGTCGTTCATAGGGCCTGGCACCCTCAGTCGTACCGAACTGGGCAAAACAAATCTGTGCTCGGCCGTGTCTGTTTCCTGGAGGGCGCAGTGCTGACCCGGAGCGACAGGGGTTGACCTACCGGAGGGACCCTGGGCCCAGGTGGACAACTAATCTCGTGCAGTTCCTGTCGCGCTCACCAGAGGCTCTTTTGGGCCCCGCGTGTGAAGAAAATCAGTTCATGTTCTTCAGGTTCAGGGCCAAGGCTGTGGAGTGCCTAAGGTCAAGAGTGGTGATGGGATGCCTTAGTCCTGTACTCTCAGAGCTCTAATCTCTGCTGTTCTTTCAATGCGGCAACGCCTCCTCCTGCTGCCTTGAAATGGAAACTATCTTCCTGCCTTAGCCTCTCAAGTGCTGGATTTGCAGGTGGTCACCAATCCGCTGAGCTATCTGTTGTTTCTTCTGTGCTGGCATTTTTCTTACTCCTCCTTCTTTGCCTCCTCCTCCTGTTGCTTAACTGTTGCTTTGTAACAAATAAACACGAAGTTTAATGGGTCAAAACACTTTTTATGGTAGGTGTAGTAGTGCGTACCTGTATTCCCAGAAGTTGAGGCTGAGACCTAAGAACTCTTGAGTTTGAGAGCACGAAATGAAACCACCTTTATGATTGATACACTTTCTGTGGGTTGGGAATGTAGGCTACCTAGTTGATGGCACGGTGCCTCTTACCTGGTGGAAGGTTGTAAATCCAAGATAGCTGACTCAGAAGACCGGGGGCAGGAATCCTCAGTGCCTCTTGAATCTTTCTCGCTTTCTGTTGGTAGCCGTCTTCCCTACCAAGGAGTTCTGTGTAAGGGAAGAGGGGAGATGGAAACCGCTATACTTTTTGGGACCCAGTTTTGGAAGTCTGACACCCTCTCCACATTATTTTTTGTATTACTGCAAAGGGAGTAGGCACAGCAGAGTATGTGACATTCGTGTGTGTGCCGGCAAGTGGGAGGGCACCTGTACATATGCCAGAGAAGACAAGCTGTAGTTTAGGGCCTCTCCCTCCACCATTTGGGTTCCAGGGAACCCTCTTGTCACCAGTTCTCCAGTGCTGGACTTGTTCGTGTCACCATTCCAGAGCCCTACTAACTGAGCTATCACCCCAGCTCCCCAACTCTTTTTTTTTGGGAATGGAGTTTTTTTGTTTTTTTGTTTTTTTTTTAAGACAAGTTTTGCTTTGTATCCCTGGTTGGCCTGGAACTCATGATGTAGATCAGGCTAGCCTCAAACTTGTGGTGAGCCTCTTTGCTCTTTTAAGTATTGGGGTTTCAGAAATGTGCTACCAAGACCAGCTTGTGAATTTTTTAAGAATTATTTTATGTGTATGACTGCTTTGCCTGTATGTATGTATGTATGTGCACTATGGGCATGTTTGGTGCCTGTTGAGGTCAGAAGAGGGTGTTGGATCCCTAGAAGTGGCCTTACAGATGGTTGTGAACCACCGTGTGGATGCTGGGGATTGAACCTGGGTCCTCTGTAAGAGCAGCAAGTACTCTTGACCTCTGAATCAACTCTCTAGCCCCTTGTGATTATGTTTTAAAAGCTTGCTCCTGACCACACATGTGGGGGGAAAAGGAGTGTCAGCTTCCTCTAATTGCAGCTGAAGTTCTGCACCCAGCATTCACATGAGCTTTAATTTCTGTGAGAAGGACTAGTCAGCAGGTCTGGCATGGAGCTTTGCCCAGCCCCAGGATGGTGTTAAAGCACTTGGAAAGGCAAACTTCCCTGTTGAAAATGGAAGAGGTCTTACAGACAAAAGCATGGCCATAGTAATGTAAAGAAGGCACAGGGGTTGTTACATCCAATTGACATCTTGTGTTTATAGTTGACATTTAAAGTCTTCTGATCCTGGACATATTTTTTTAATGAATTCGCATGTTGGTAAATAGCTCATGTGTGTTAATGAACACACATGTTAGAAAAGTTAGTAAATAACTCTCCCAAGAGAGGCTGATGATCATATCAAGGACATTTATTCAGACATGTGTGTGCTCAAATCTATGCGTTTTTTGCCAGCGACCACTCTGCTTTTCTTGGGTGGTGCGGAGGGAAGCAATGATAAGTGTGTGCTCTTGAATTTCTGGAAATCCCTGGGGAGAGGACCCAGAGCAGTGTGAGAGGCATCCTAAGCCACACGAGGTAAAGCGTCATAGGCAGTGTTCCAGTAGAGTCTGGGTCCATTTGGGTTTTGCAGATAACATGAGGAGCAAGTAGAGGAAGGGACAAGTGCAGAGCAGTAGTATGATGGGGACAAATAGTGGATATGACACCTGGAGAAGATGACACTGGACAGACAGACAGACAGGAACCAGGGATGGGAAGCCCTGGAGGTAAGCAAGGTGTTGACTTTGTTCTGAAGTGGCGATGAGTCATCCTAGGATTGTAAGAGGAGTAACATGACCAGGAGATATTTTTGGAACATTTGAGAAAGCTCCAGAAATCACAGGGAGAGCTTTTAAAATATAACCTAAGTGGTCACCATGAGAGGGAGGGCTTAGGGCTGTTGAGATGGCTCAGCAGGTGAAGGTCCCATCCCCTAAGCCCGATGATCTGACTTTGGTCCCTAGGTCCCAGAGGGTATGAGGAAAGAACCATCTCCTGCAAATTCTTCTCTGGCTTCTGCACATGCTCTGCTATAGCACCCATGTGCCCAATGTACAAGTACACACTCAATAAGTAAAATGAAGTAAAAAGTTTAAAGAAGAGGGGCTAGGTTGACAAGACAGATGAGTTAGAATCCACAGGGCTTCTTAAGTATTCCAGAAACCACCATGTAGCTCACTCAAGATTGATCTTGAAATCCACACACATATTGCAGGTCTCATTTGTAAACTCCTTCATGGAACTTAGGTTGCCATGCTGTAACACACACACACACACACACACACACACACACACAGGTGCATGCACTACTAGCAAAATACTGACTCCTAGCTAAATAACCAGAAAGTAGATGCAGACAGTTAAGGTGACTTATCTCTTTTTTTTTTTAACTTTTTTTAAAATTATACTTTATTCACTTTGTATCCCCCCCATGAGCCCCTCTCTCCTCCCCTCCCGATCCCAACCTCCTACCCCCTCTTCATGCATGCCCCTCCCCAAGTCCACTGATAGGGGAGGTCCTCTTCTCCTTCTTTCTGATCTTAGTCTATCAGATCACATCAGGAGTGGCTGCATTGTCATCTTCTGTGGCCTGGTAAGGCTGCTCCCCCCCTTAGGGGGAGGTGATCAAAGAGCAGGCCAATCAGATTATGTCACAGGCAGTCCCTCTTCCCATTACTATGTAACCCACATGGACACTAAACTGTCATGTGCTACATCTGTGCAGGTGTTCTAGGTTATCTCCATGCCTGGTACTTGGTTGGAGTATGAGTCTCTGGTAAGAACCCTTCAAATTTTCTGGTTCTGTTGCTCTCCTTGTGGGTTTCCTGTCCTCTCCAGCTCTTACTATTTCCCACTTCTTACATAAGATTCCATGTACTCTGCCCAACAGTTGGCCATAAGTCTCAGCGTCTGCTTTGATAGTCTGCAGGGCGACTTATCTCTTAAGTGGAGTGAATTTTAGAATGGTCAGGTCATAGGTTGAACAAGTGTGCTAGTTCATAGATGAAAATTACTGGCTATCTGTTGACTTCACTCGGTCTTAGTAGCTGATTTACAGAGCTGGTGTTCTCTGTGTAGATATACATTATGAATTTTTTAAAAAATGATGTGGTCAGCAGGCATGGTGGCATAGGCCTATAATCTTAGCATTTGGGAGATACAGGCATGAGGCTCAGAAGTTGAAGGTCAGACTCTGATACATAGCAAATTGAAGACCAGCCTGGGTTATGAGGGCCTATGTAAAAAAACATGCAAACAAACTGGAAGCAAACAACAAAAATTAGTGATAAGAAGTAAATTGTTGCAAAGCATTAAGTAAATTAATGTAAAAGTAGAGTTTTAACTTAGCCTAACAGTCCCCTACTAAATATAGGAATGAAAGAGGAATAGCACTGATTTGTAGGGGAATTGCAGGAAATAAATCTAATCTAGACTTCAGGGGGAAGAAAAGTTTATTCCTTGGGCTAATCTATAAGACTTATCTGAGACGGTTTTTCTTCTGAGCTGAATACGGTCATTATGTGCTGTGATCCTTTTTTTGTCAGGGAACCATGACCTTAAAATTTGAGAAATTTGAGGCTCTGTCCATTGTTTTGTCTTATGCTTTGTGGATGGAGTCAACACTTGTTCCTTGTAAACAACTGAACAACTATCTTTGTCTCACATCTGCTTGGCTCAGCTAGAAAACCCAGTGCTGCCTGGTTGGTTTTTGTGGGTGTCTCTCTCAAACACCTCCTGTTTGAATGCAGTTAAGTTAGAATGCAGGGACCAGACTTGGAGGTGGCCCAGGCCATGCAGTGTAAAAGACATTCTTTGTTCTTTTTTTGGTTTTGGTTTTGGTTTCCAAGACACGGTTTTTCCGTGCAGCCTTGGCTATCCTGGAACTCTCTGAATTTGAGGCCAGTCTTGAACTCAGAGATCCACTTGCCCTTGCCTTCCAAATACTGGGATTAAAGGTGTGTTCAAACCACACCCAGCTTTTCTTGTTTTTTAAACTGGCTGGGCGAGGTGGCTCATGCCTTTATTCCAGCCCTTGGGAGGCAGAGGCAGGTAGATCTTTATGAATCTACAAATCCAGTCCAGGACAGCCCGGGTTCTGTTACACAGAGAAATTCTGTTGAAACAAAAGAAAACAAAACACAAGGTCTTGCTAAGTAGCCCAGGGTGAATTTAAGCCTCCTGTGATCCTGTGTCTGTGTGTGTATATATGTGTGTGTGTGAGAGAGAGGTGCTTCAATTACTGATGTGTGCCATCATGCCCAGATGCAAATATATCTTTAAATTATTTGTGTGTGTCCCATGTAGCTTAGGGACAAGCATTTAGTCACACTTGCTGTAAGACTGGTGATGGTAGACTCTAGAACAAGATTATCTTGATACCAGGATAACTGAGTTATCTTTTTATCCAGAGACATGTTCCTTAAATGCTTGTGCCCATTTCCATGGTATTTAAGGGTTCACTGTGTGGCTTATGGGATACTGTAGCGCCTATGCGGTAGCTCATAGCAGTCTGTAACTCCAGTTAACAGAAGATCTGTTGCAATTTTTCTGGCTTCTGCGAACACTAAGGCAGTAATGTAGTACACCAACATACATGAATAAACTGTGTTTGAGGTCCAAGTGTTTAATTTTGGGCTGATTTCCTTTGCTCATTGACATTTTGCTTAAAAGAATGTTTGAGTTTAGCCTAGTGGTGTAGGCCTGAAATTCCAGCACTTGGGAGGTAGAGGCAATCAGGAATTCAAGGTAGGACTACAATCAGGAATTCAAGCCTGGACTACAAAGGAACAGTGGACTTGGGAGGTGGCTTAGACGTTAAGGTACTTGCTGTGCAGGCATGAGAAGGTGAGGTTGAGTCCCCAGCACCTGGGTAAAGGGCTAAGTGTCGCGGCGCACGTGCTTGTAGCCTCAGTGTTTCTGAAGCAGAGACAAGTTGATCCCTGGAGCTCACTGTACAGTCAGTCTGGCTCCAGGCTCAGTGAGAGTACCTGTCTCAAGAAATAAAGTAAGGGGCTAGGGAGGTGGCTCAGTGGTTAAGAGCACCAACTGCTCTTCCAGAGGATTGGACCCAGGTTCAATCCCCAGCACCTACATGGCAGCTCACAACTGTCTGTACCTGCAGTTCCAGAGGGTCCAATACCCTCCCACAGACATGCATGCAGGCGAAACTCTAACACATGTGAAATTAAGATAAGAAGTTTGGACTTTAGAAAGAGAAAGAAGGTAAAATCTTCAGTGTTGACCTCTGGCCTCCACATGCATGTACACACATGCACACACATACAGAAAAACATAGCTGGGGTATAGCTGAGTGGCAGAAGGTCCTGGATTTCATACCTAGTACTACCCAGAAACGTGTGCGTGTGTGCGTGTGTGCGCGCGCACACATACACACACACACTGTGATCCTTTACTTTCAGGTATCAGTAGAATTGCCTTTGCCTGTTTTTTGTTCTGTCTGACCTGGGAATTTCAAACCTTCCATAACTATGAAGCAAACAGAATCCAGTTCATTTTTTTATATTCAATTGTGTATGGTTTAGAAACTTGGAGCCCTTCCGGAAAGGGGAAGCGTATTTTATTTTCTTTCGGCGCCTACCATGTTTATGAGCTGTACAAGCTATTGCACAATTTTATTGTCCTTCTCCACAATCCACGCTTTTACTCAGCTCATGATAGCCACTGTACTGCTGGAGGACAGGTGTGGCAACCCCATGGACAGAGTCTAGTTTCCTTATAGTCTGTGGCGATGGGGGATAATTAGCTTGAAAAGCCGTCATAGGAACTAGCTTATTTCAAGCTCGCATATTTTGTTCCCCTCCTTATATGATGTATGTATACCATAGGGCTGGGGTGTTGCTTATTAGATGCTTGCTTATCTAGTTTCAATCCCCAGTCCCTAGTATTGCAATGTGTGTGTGTGTGTGTGTATTATATGTTTTGTACATGTATGTGCATATTTGCCCATGTTCATGAGTGTGCACTGGTAGGCTAAATCAACATCAGGTCATTCTTAGTTATTCTCTGCCATAGTTTTTAGATTTACTTGTTTTATGTACCTGAGTGCTTTTTGTGTGTGTGTGTTTGTGCACCATATGAGTTCCTGGTGCCCATGAAGGACAGAAGAGAGAGTTGGATCTCCTGGAACTGGAGTTACAGGTGGTTGTGAGCTGTAAGTGCTGGGAATGGAACCTGAGCCCTCTGGAAGAGCAACAGGTGCTCTTAACTGTGGAGTCGTCTCTCCAGCCCTGACAATAAGTTGCTAAGAAATGTATTTTAAAACAATTCTTTGTTCACATGTAATTTTAGCACTTCTTGGTCAGTCACCTTTAATCCCACCTTGGAAGGTGGAGGTGGAAGCAGCTGGGCTGTGACTTCAAGGCTAATCTGATCTGCATAGTGAGCTGGAGGCCAGCCAAGGATACACATTGAGACTCTTGTCTTAAAAAGAAACAAATACCTAAAAATTTATAAATAACTAAATAAATAGCAAGATGTAGTGGCATACTCCTTTAATCCCAGCACTCAGGAGGCAGAGGCAGGAGGATCCCTGTGAATTTGAAGCCAGCCTGGTCATCATTCCCGGCAACCACATGGTGGCTCACAACCATCGGTAATGATGCCCTCTTCTGGCCTATGTGCTGGCTTTTGTGCAGACGGAACACTGTATACATAATAAATAAATAAATCTTTAAATAAATAAATAAAAATAAAGTTAAGTTGGATATTTAGTACTGCAAGACAGTATCTTCAGAGCTTGCTGAGTTACATGATGTTTTGATTTTGTAATTGCTGCCTTGCATAAATGCATAATAAAAAGTGCCAGAAGAAAGAGAAGGAGGAGGAGGAGAAATAATTTAGTCCTAATCCTAAACTGGCAGCTTCTGTTTGGTTTTTTGTTGTTGTTGTTTTATTTTGTTTTGGTTTTTTGAGGCAGGGTTTCTCTGTGTAACAAAGCTCTGATAGTCCTAGACTCTTGTAGACCAGGCTGGCCTCTGCCTCCGTGCTGGGATTAAAGGTGGCACCACCAAACTTGGCTGTTGTTCGTTTGGGGTTGTTTGTTTGGTTTGGTTCTGATTTTGTTTTGTTTTAGTTTTGGTGTTTTGAGACTATCCTAGAGCTTGCTCTGCAGACCAGGCTGGCCTTGAACTCAAAGAGATTGCTGCTTCTGCTTCCCAGGAGTGCTGGAATAAAAGCAGTGCGCCACCACAGCCCGGCTGACTGTTTTGCTTTTAATGCAGGGTCTCCTGTAGCTCTGGCTAGCCTGGAACTTGCTTTGAAGCTGAGGCTGATCCTGAGCTTCCTACCCCTATCTCCCAAGTGCTGGGATTATAAATGTTTATCCCCATTCCTGGTCTTGTTTTTCTAATCACCAAATGTCCTGACTTTGGCTGTCGGTATAGACTCTGCAGTGTGTTGCGATCGGTGCCGGGCTCAGTTTCCCTGACCTGGCATCCATAGCTGGTTTTCTTGGCAGCCAGACCTTGTGAAGCTTTGTCTAGTGCTCCAGGTATTTTTAATGACCATAGCAAAGGAAAACATTAACACCTTCCTGGCAGGGATGAACAGATCTCTTGAGCCAGTCTCTTGGAGCCTGTTTGCAAGCTGAGTGAAATATAAACTGGCTGGCTTTGGTTTTGTTTGCTCTTGAGACCTTTAATAGCTACCTTTATTTGTTGATGTCTGAGTAGAGTCCCACCAAAAAAGTCCTTAGGGATTTATTTTATGTATGCCATAAAGGAATTTCTCAACAGTCCTTTCATTTCTCAAAGACTTTCCTTTCCAAGTGAAGCCTGCACTCACCCTTTCTGCAGCAAGGAGTTAAACTCTGTGTGTGGGGTGCTTAGCAATAAAAGGACCAGCTGTCGTTTCAATATTTAAGCTGTCACCATGGTCTAGCCTGAGTGATCCTTGGTGAACTGTGGCCTTTGCTCTCCACCCTGAGTTTTTGGGGTCTTGTTATTGGTGAGTTAGGCTGTATTGTTTTTACCCACTCAGAAAAGGGAAGTGACTGCAGAGGGTGGCTTTCAAGAAGCCAGTAATTATTCTGAGAAAGAGAATTGCAGCAGGCCAGTGGCTTGGCTGCTCTTGGAGTTAAGTCCCTGAGTTTCTGAAAAACTCCTCCATTAACGATATTCTTCCATGCACAAGCAAAGCAGAACAAAAGGTTTCTGTCTTTTGAGCAAAACAACTTCATAGGATGGGGGCTTGGAAGCATTGGCTAAGGTGCCCAGGGCAGTTGCTTCTTTCTCCTGAACCCCTGTGAACCTCTGACTCCACCTCCTTTTGTTTTTTTCTTTGCTTTTTTATTATATTTTGTTTTGAACTAATTCATGCATTCAAAGATATTGTAAAAATAGTGTAGTGTTGTCCTGACTCCCTTGCACCTGGATGGTAGTGTTGCACAAAACCAGACGTCTTATACAGGAAGTTGTTTGTTGCACAGTGTGTGTTCATCGGAGGCCAACTTTATTTTCTCGGCCTGCGAGCCTTTACATGCCCTAGTCTGCGTGCAGGTCGGAGTGCATAACCATCACTGTAGGTGGTCCTGATGTGCCCAGCCTCACAAGGGTGCCAGTCTGTACCTCAGGACAGAGACAGACCCTGCCCTACAACATCCACCCCCTAACCCAGTGGGAAAAGAATTGTCACTGACCATTACTCCGCTACAGCACACAATGGAGCCGTGTAGTTTGCACTTAGAAACTCAGCCCAGACAGTGAGAAACAAGTGCTAGCCATCATTCATTGTTTTTTACTGAGGGAAGGAAAGCTGCCTTTCTCCATCTGTCTGGCTCAGGTGCATTTTACAGATAAGTAACATGATTTGATTTGATTTGATTTGGACCTAGAGTCTTCCCCAGCGCTTGGTTCTTCCGTATTCTGTCAGAACAGAAACTTATAAAGAAAGATCACAGTGGATCTGGAGAGACGGTTCAGTGTACGTTATTTTGCCTGCATGTGTGCCTGCAGGCCAGAACATTATAGATGGTTATGTAGTTATGTGGTTGCTGGGAATTGAACTCAGTACCTTTGGAACAACAGCCAGTGCTCTTTACTCTCTGAGCTCTCTCTCCAGCTCACACTTGCTGTTCTTATATGGACCTGGGTTCCGTTCCTAGCACCCACATGGTAGCTCAGCAATACTGCAACTCCAATTTCAGGAGATCCAACGCCCTCTTCTAGCCTCTGTGGGTATCAAGCAAACATGCATGCAGGGAAAATACTTAAATACATAAAATTTTTAAAAATATATATTTTAAAAAATCACAATATCTTTCATAAAGTATTTATCTTAGTTACTTTTTAATTTTGGTGATAAATCCAGTTGTGATGGTGCACATCTTTAATCCCAGAAGTTAGAGGCAGAGCAGGTAGATCTCTGTGAGTTTGAGGTCAGCCTAGTCTACAGAGTGAGCTCCAGGACAGCCACCAAACAGCGGGGGTGCACAGCACTCAGGGAGGCAGAGGCAGGCAGATCTCTGTAAATTCAAGGCCAGTCTGGTCTACAAAGTGAGTCCAGGACAGCCAAGGCAACATAGAGAAATCCTGTCTCAAAAAAACCAACCAACCAAACAAAAAACCATCAACTCTTGCTCTTGCAGAGGACCCAAGTTCTGGTCCCAGAACTCACATGGCAGCTTGCAATTATCTGTAACTCCAGTTCCAAAGACTCAGGGACACCCTTTTTCGATCTCCATGGGCTTTACACTCTATGGTATGCATACATACATCCAGATAGACACTCATACACGTAAAATAAATAAAACTTTTTAAAAAGACTTTTAAGCCTTGGAAGTTATTAATAATTAGTAGGCAAGCTAATTAAGTCTTGTATCTATTTAGAGAGAGAGAAAAAGTGTGTGTGTGTGTGTGTGTGTGTGTGTGTGTGTGTGTGTAATAGGAGCATATGTACCATGGCACACATGTGGAGGTCAAAAACACGTTTTGTGAAGTCTGTTCTTTCTTTCCACTTCCAGGGATTGAACTCAGGTCTCCTGGCCGATGTAAGGGCCTTTACCCATTGGACCATCCCACCCACCCTGAAGTTTTAACTTTACTCTTGAGTACCCCACAAGGTTTCTGTCCACTGGCTCCTTTCCATGGAGAATTTTTAAACGTAAAGACATCCCAGGCAGAATTCATTTACTCTTTTATCTGTGAGTCATTTGTTATGGACTTCCAATATACAAACAGCCCGGTGAAGCCAGCCTTTATCTAGGATGAGGACTGTGGCCTTTGGGCATGGCCAAGGGTGAGATGTCAGGAGGCCTGTGACCACGTGGCTAGTCCACCAGAACTTAGAAACCCGGGACTGACTTGTTATGTGACTTCTTTGGTAATAGCTCAAAATAAAAACAACTCAAATGCCCTCTGAGTGTGTCTGAGCAAACTACTGCACTCACACCATGGCCTGCTCAGCCCTAAAAGGAAGAGACGGTTAATGCCTGTGACAACTTGGGTGGGCCTCATTATACTGAGTAGAAAAAAAAAGCCACTTCAAAGCTCACATACTGTGATCCAATTACACAGTGTTCTCCGGAGACAATATCAGAAATGGAAAGTTCAGCTGGGCGTGGTGGGCATGCCTTTCCTCACAGCACTTGGGAGATCAGGAGCTCAAGGTCTCCCTTGACTATATGGGCAGTTATAGACCAGTCTAACTTATGTGAGCGTCTTTATTTAAAAGGAAGGAGGGAAGGAAAGAAGAAAAAGGGGGGGGGTGGGGATGGCTCAGCAAGTAAAAGTACTTGTCACACAAGTCTGGTAACCTGAGTTCAAACTCTGGAAGCCACAGAAGAAACCTCCTATTTTTTTCTCTTTTTTTTTTTTTTTTTTTTTTGTGGGGGGGGGGGGTTGGGATTCCTTCAAGACAAGGTTTCTCTGTAGCTCTGGCTGTCCTGGAACTAGCTCTGTAGACCAGGCTGGCCTCGAACTCACAGAGATCCTCATGCCTCTGCCTCTGCCTCCCAAGCACTGGGATCAAGGAGGTGCACCACTGACAGCACCACCACCCAGCCTCATTTTTTGTTTCTGTTTCTCAAGGCAGGGTTTCTCTGTGTAGCCCTGGCTAACCTCCACCCGCTTTGTAGACCCGGCTGGCCTCAGACTCACAGAGGTCTGCCTACCTCTGCACCCTGAGTGCTGGGATTACAGGTGGGGGCCACTGTGCCCACCTATGTTTTTTGTTTTGTTTTGTTACTTTAAAAAAAATGACAGGACTGAAAAAATGGCTCAGTGCTTCAAAGCACCAGCTACTCTTCCAGAAGACCCAGGTTTTATTTCCAGCAACCACATGGCAGCTCACAACCTTCTGTAACTTCAGTTTCAAGGGATCCAACACAGTCTTCTGGGCCCAAGTACATGATGCATGCAATGCACACAGGCAAAAAAAAAAAACAAAAACAAAACACTCATACACAGCTGGGAGTGCTGGCCCATTCCTGTAATCCCGGCACTCAGGGAGGCAGAGGCAGGCAGATCTCTGTGAGCTTGAGGCTAGCCTGGTCTACAAAGCCAGTCCAGGGTCCAGGATAGCCAAGGCAACACAGAGAAACCCTGTCTCAAAAACAAAACAAAACAAAAACAAAAAACATACACATGAAATATAATTTTAAATTTTTAAAAACTTATGTGTATTACGTTTCAAACCCAGACCTGGGACTAGCTGTTGAGGTGCCTATTTACCATATCAAACAGGACCTGGCTCCCAGGCTCTCCCAGCAGCCCTCAGTCACTCCCGGTTACAGGGTGTGGCTGGCGTATCCCCAACTTTACCTTGAATTTACCAGCTCAGGGACTGGGCTGCCCTTCCCCCAGAGGCTCCTCCCTATATAATCCAGCCATTTTGGTTACCTACCTCTTTGTTAGCTTTGCCTCTGTACTTGGTCCCCCCTTGTCCCCTCCCCCTCCCCACGTGGTTCAGGGTCATGTCCACTCTGTACTCCTCTAGATGTGTCTGTCTCTGGCTAAGCTCTCCCACATATCTATAGTAAACTTTCTCTTCCACCATACCTAGGTGCACTCATGTCTTTTTTTTTTCTTTTTATTTCCTTTTCTTAATGTGTAGGAGTGTTTTACCTGCATGTATGTCTATGAACCACACACATGCAATGCCCAAGGAGGCCAGAAGAGGGTAGTGGATCCTCTGGAACTGGAGTCAGAGATAGTTGTTAACTCCGGTCTCTGTAAGAGCATCAGTGCTCTAAACTACTGAGCCATTTCTCCAGTCCAAGCCAGTCCAAAGAGTAAGTTTTAAAAGTTGTCTTCTGGATGGAGAGATGGCCTAGCATTTAAGAGCA
Organism: Meriones unguiculatus; assembly: GCF_030254825.1. Taxonomy (NCBI): domain Eukaryota; kingdom Metazoa; phylum Chordata; class Mammalia; order Rodentia; family Muridae; genus Meriones; species Meriones unguiculatus. Next base: position 38,679,739 of record NC_083359.1, read on the forward strand.
TTGTCTGGTCTTCCAGAGGTCTTGGGTTCAATTCCCAGCACCCACGTGGTAGCTCACAACCAGTCTATACTGGGATCTGATGCCCTTCTCTGGCATGCAGGTGTACATGCAGACAGAGCATTCATCTATATAAGATAAATAAATAGATCTTTTAAAAAATCTTTAAAAAAAAAAAAGTTGTCTTCTGACTTCCAAACATGCTCCATGTGTGTGCCTGAGTTTAGACACATAACAATAATAAACTTAAAAAAGAAAAGCACAGTTCAGATATATAGAAATATAAATCAAAATTCAGAACCTGTGGGAAGGATTCAGTCATACATTTATGTTCCATACAGCTTAAACTATTAGATACCAATAAGGAGATAATTTAGACACAAATAAGGAAATAAAACAAGCATTGAAATGATGAAACATTCTAACATTTTTCCCCCCACCTGCCTCAGCCTGGCTTCATGAGCCACCTCACAGGTTTACCATACGTGTGTGTGCTCATATGTGTTCATGTGTGTGTGAGTATGCATGGAAACCAGAAGTCAATCTCTAGTGTTGCTCTGTCCACCGTCCACCTTTTTAAAGACCATGACTAGGACCTGGTCTCCATTTTGAGTAGGCTGGCTAGCTAGTGCGCCTCAGGAGTCTGCCTGACTCCACCTCCATCCCTCATGCTCGCCTTACAAAGCTTGCTCAGCTTTTTAAATAGATCTGGGGGGAGGGGGATCAAACTCAGGTCCTCATACTTGATTGGCTAGCCCTTTACTGACCGACCTACCTACCCAGCTCTTCGCCCCCCTTTCTTCCTTCCTCCCTTCTTTTTTTCCTTTCTTCCTTCCTTCCTTCCCTCCTTTAAGACACTGTGTAGTTGACAGGAATTCACTGTATAGAGGAATCTATCCGGAACTCACCAGAGATCCACCTGCTTTCTGAATGCTGGGATTAAAGGCAGGTGCCACCACACCTGGCCTTTTCTTGCATTTTCCAGATGGGTTTTATGCGTTCAGTTGGCCTTAAACTTGTAGTGTTGACAAGAACAGCCTTCTGGTCCTTCTGCCCATGCCTGCCAAGTGCTGTGATCACATGGGTCAGCCATGCCTGACTTCCCTCACCCTTTTAGAAGGAACCATTTCTACACTACTTCCTGCTGTCGTTTTGTTTCATAGTCTTGACTACAGTGAACCTTTAATCCTCTTTCTATCTCAGGGATTTAGTGAAAAAGCTGCTTAGCATACTTTCAGCAGCCCTATTAATGCTTCCATGCCAGATGCCTAGCGGAGTGCTCCAAAAACTGATGCCGAATTGTCTCGGTAAATTCTTTTTCTGCTGCTGTTTGTTTACAAGGCTGTATACAAATAGTTTCCTGTCTGCGCCAGTATTCACAGGCTCGCCCACTTCAGCACAGCATTCATATTCACCTCAGCCCCCAGATGGAGGCCAAGGAACATGGAATCATTGCTCTTTTCCTTTTTGGAGGTCACAACAGGATTAAAAACATGGCTTGCAGCATGCTAAACATGTACTCAGTGTCTCTAAGCTACACCTACAGCACGACTGTGAGCTCATACTCTCTCTCCCTCTCCCCATCCCTCCCTTTGTTTCATGTGATGGAAGATCTCATGTACAAACCCACTGTGTAAAGAAAGATGGTGTCGATGTTAAACTTGTGGTCATTTTGCATTTTGCTTCCACTCTTCAATTGCTAGGAAGAGTTGTCTTGTCTGGGTCATCATTGAGTTATTCATTTATGTATCTTTTTTAAGTTTATGTTTTATTGCGTGTGGGTGTTTTGCCTGCGTGTGTATCTGTGTACCACATGCGCGAAGTGCCCATGGAGTCCAGGAGAGGGCATTAAGTTCCCTGTGACTGGAGTAATAGATTGTGAATCAGCATGTGGGTGCTGAGAATTGAACTTAGGTCCTCTGGAAGAGCAACCAGTGTTCTTAACCACTGAATCATCTCTCCAACCTCTTACTAAATTTAAAAGCAATTTATTAATTAAGGGCTACAGGTGTGGCTCATTGGCAATCTCTTGGCTCCTGTGTGGAAAGTCCTGGCTTCAGTCTCTAGCATCACAAATAATAAAATGGGCTGTCTTTCACTCTCCAACCCCACATCCCTTGTCACAACCTTGTGTTGTTGTTGTGTTCACTTAAGCACAAGCCACAGAGCATGAGCGACAGACAGAGGATGTGCTTCCTAGATTAGGTCTTTCTCCTTCCACTGTGTTCTGGGGATTGAGCTCAGCTCATAAGGCTCGTACACAAACACCTTTAGCACTGAGCCATTGCAACACACATTTATCATTATTTAAGTGGTGGACACTGAACCTGTGGCCTCTCAAACACTAGGCAAGTATTGTGCCACTGAGCCACAGCCACAGCCCCCACTCATCTTCATTCTTATTTTTAGGGGGAGGGTGTTCTGGAACTCAACTCAGACCAGGCTGAACTCAAACTCAGAGAGATCTACCTGCCTCTGCCTCCCAAGTGCTGGGATTAAAGGTGTGCACATCTGTATCATTTTTTTCAACATACCAGTGTTTTGTTTTGGTTATCAAGACAGGGTTTCTCTTTGTAGCCCTGGCTGCCCTGGATTCGATTTGTAGATCAAGCTATCCTTGAACACCCAGAGATCTACCTGCCCTGCCTCTTGAGTACTGGGACTAAGGACATGTGTCACCACTGCCTTGGCTTCAACTTGTTTGAGTATCTAAAAAATTTTCAAGATTTTAAAATTTTACTTTGTGTTTATGAATTTTTTAACTTTAAAAAATTATTTATTTGTTATGTATGTAATGTTCTGTCTGTATGTGTGCCTACAAACCAGAAGAGGGCACCAGATCTCATCATAGATGGTTGTGAGCTGCCATGTGGTTGCTGGGAATTGAAATCGGAACCTCTGGAAGAGCAGCCAGTGTGCTTAACCTCTGAGCCATCGCTCCAGCTCATCTATGAATGTTTTGCCTGCATGAATGTGTGCCTGCTGGATCCTCTGGAATTGGGGTGATAGATGGTTGTGAACCACCATCTGGGTACCAGGAAGCAAATCCGGGTCCTCTGCAAGAGCAGCAAGTGCTCTTAACCACCAAGCCACCTCTCTGGCTTGAATTTACAAAATTTTACAGTGAATATATGACCACTGCAAAACCCGAAATGGTTACCAGTATAGCTTGGTAGCTCACACCTTTAATCTCAGCACTCAGGAGGCAGAGGCAGGTGGATCTGTATGACTCTGAGGCAGCCTGGCTTAAACAGAAAAATGAAAGGACAGCCAGGGTTACATAAAAAGACAAATCCTTCTCAAAGATAGATAGATAGATAGATAGATAGATAGATAGACAGACAGATAGACAGATAGATAGATAAAGGGTGGGATGGGTGGGAGGAGCAGGGAGAAAAGAAAAGAAAGAAACCAAGCCTCCTCATCATGTACTACCATGCAGGGTTGTGGTTGATTTTTTTTTAATTACATTTATTTGTGTGTGTGTGTGTGTGTGTGTGTGTGTGTGTGCGCGCGCGCGCCACAGTACACATGTGTGAAGGTCAGAGGACAATTTCCAGGTTCAGGGATCAAATTCAAATTGTAAAGTTGATAGCAAGTGTCTTTACCCAATGAGCCATCGACCCCCCTTTTTGAAATTGTGTCTTGTCTAGCCAGCCTGGCTTTAGATTTGCTGTATAGGTGAGCATGATAGTGATCCTTTTGCTTCTTCCTCCCCTAAATTACAGGGGTGTAACTACCATGCCCAGTGCGTGTGGTGCTGGGGATCAAACCCAGGGATATGAATCTAAGCCCATATCCTACCAGTTAAGCTACATCTCCAACCTTCGGTTGGTTACAAAAGTTTATTACAACGTGCAACAGGCTCGGAGCACTATCATTCTAGGCTTAGGTGGCAAAGCCATTAGGGCAGGGAAGCCAAGTGTTTAAATGGTGAAGTGAAGGAGCCACCGCCGCCATTTCAGGCATAAGGAACACCTGACTCTTTGCCAGTTTCCTTAATTCTACCTGCGGCCAGGGGGGTCTTTCTGCCCAACTCTCCTCCTCTGTTTCTTTGGCTCGTCCTGTTGTTTCTTCTTGAAAGCATAGTCTTCCTTCAAGACCTGAAATGTCACCCACCCCGTCCCCAGGTGTCAGCCCTCTGGAGTGAAGTTTTGAGTCAGGGTCTCACTTGTTGTTCAGGCTGGCTCCCAGCTTCTGAGCTCCAGCAGCCCCCTGCCTCAGCCTCCTGAACAGCTGGCACTATTGGTAGATGCCTGTGTGCCTGCCAAAATAAAATATCTTTATACTTTTCTAGTTTAACTGCTCTCCTCTCCTTAAGCCACCTATTCCTAATAAGAAGGCATTGTTAGTGCTAAAAATGAAAAGAGACTAAATAATAAAAAAAAAATTACTTAATTAGGCGTAGTAGTGCGTACCTGTTATCATCCCAAGTGCCTTTAGCCCCAGCACTTGAGAGGCAGAGGCTGGCAGATCGCAGTGGGTTCCAGGGCAGCCAGGGCTGCATAGTGAGAAACTGCTCAAAAAAAAAAAAAAAAAAAAATCACACACACAAACAATGTTCACATATAACCTCTTTGGAGTTTATGCTGATTGGTTGGGATTTTATTGAGGACTTTATTTGTCTCCTGTCAGGGTCACATATAGATAGTCTAGGCTGGTCACAAACTCACATTTTAGTGGGATGACCTTGAACTGCTTATCCCCTGGCCTCTACGTCCCCTGTGCTAGGCTTACAGGTGTGCACTGCTACACTGACTTGACTGAGAGAGAGGCAGACAGACAGAGTTATCTGATCATTTTTAAACTAGTATCCTCAATCTATCTGTCCTTCACAAGCATCTTAGTAACGTTTCAGAGCTTCAGAAACCCTTGCTTTCCCACTAAGCATGGTGCCATCCAAACATGGCACTCCCAGCTGGCTCCTCGCAGGTTCCTCCTCAGGGCCTGCCTGCCTGAACTCCTCCAGACAGCCCAGTGCCCATGCAGAACTGGTGCTTGCTTGATTCAGTCAGTCGCGTCCTCTTCGTTGCTTTGCTTCTAACCATGGAGGCTGGCTATTTGAATCCCTTGCCTAATTTCATTCTTCCCTGTGCATAAGAGCACAGTCCAGGGACTGGTGAGATGGCTTGGCAGGTAAAGGTATCTACTGGCCTAATGACCTGAGCTCAGTCCCAGAGCCAACTTGCTAGAAGACAAGAGCCAACTCCCACAGGCTGTTTGTTCCCTGACCTCCACGTGTGCCCTGAGGCAGACAGCCCGACTTCCCCTGACACTCAGGAGCATCCGGAGGGTCCCCTTGCTGCTTGTAGGTCTTGTGGCAGGGATGGGAGCCTGTGTACAGCAGTGGTTTTTCTTTCACTGGGCTCTCCAATTCAAAAGACAGGTAGCTTGCCAGTGGAGTGATGTAATCCGGGTGCTTGGGAAGGCAGAGGCAGGAAAGATCACAAGTTTCACATCAGCCCGGGCTACATAGTGAGATCCTGTCTCAAACCAAACCTGAACAAACGAAACAAATGCCCAGACGGTGTACACCTATAATTCCAATACTAGAGTTCAAGGTCACCTTTGGTCACACGGTGAGTTTGGGGCCATCCTGGGCTACATGAAACCATGTCTCAAAACTGCAGCAAAAGCCAGTCGCAGAAAATGGTAGTGCTCCATTTCTTCCACAGATGTCTCGTTTAATCTGACTTCATATGATCAGTCATAAAGCGTATTAACTGTTTACCATTCCCAGGCTGGTGAAATGGCTGTGGGAAAGGGCTTTGCTTCTAAGCCTGTTGATCTGAGTTTAATCCTGCCAGGAACCAGCAAGATGAAAGGAGAGAACCACCTCCTGACCACATGCACACACAATGAATGAGTGAATGAATGAATGACTAAATGTAAAAATAAAGAATTTACCGTTCTTTTAATTTTGAGAGATCACTCTCATAGCTTACTGTTCTAGGCATTTTTACTTTTATTCACTTGAGACGAGGCCTCACTATGTAGCCTTGACTGGCCTGCAGCTTGCACCACCATGCTGGCTTTTGTGTTTCTAGTCACATTTATAAGGCAGCCTTCCTGTACGTGTCCTTGCCAGTGCATAGGCTATTTCTGAAAGAACAATAGGAAACGGGAATCATGCTCCTGCGCTTGAGATTTACCATTTTTCACCTTCTAAAGATTGTAGAATATGGATTAAGAAAAACATACAATAAAAAATAATGTTTGTTTTGAGCCAGGGTGCCATGTAACCCAGCCTGGCCTCAAATTTGACATGCAGCTGAGGATGACCTTGAGTTCTGATCTTCCAACCCTCCACCTCCAAAGTGTTAGGCTACAGGAGGATGCCGCCATGTCCACATATCACTGACTTCTTTTTTTTTTTTTTTCTTATCAGTTACATTTTATTAACTCTGTATCCCAGCCGTGTCCCGATCCCTCATTCCCTCCCAGTCCCTCCCTCCCTCATCTCCACCGTGCCCCTTTCCAAGTCCACTGAGGGGGGGAACCTCCTCCCCATTCATCTGATCCTGTTTTATCAGGTATCTTCAGGACTGGCTGCAAAGCCCTCCTCTGTGGCCTAACAGGACTGCTCCTCCCTTGGGGGTGGGGAGGCCAAAGAGCCAGTCATTGAGTTCCTGTTAGAAATAGTCCTTGTTCCCCTCACTTTGGGAAACCAATTGGTTACTGAGCTACCACAGGCTACATCTGAGTGGAGGTTCTAGGTTATATCCATACATGGTCCTTGGTTGAATGTCAGTCTCAGAAAAGACCCTCTGCCCAGATATATTTGGTCCTTGTGGAGCTCCTATCCTTTCCCCATCAGACTAACTCCCCTTCTTTCTTATGATTCCCTGTACTCTGCCAAAGGTTTGGTCATGAGTCTTTGCTTTGAAAACACTGCTAGTTAGAGTCTTTCAGATGCGCTCAGTAGACTCCTGTCATACGTTCAATGCACATCCCATCTGTCTTTCTAAACGAGGATTGATCATCTTACGCCATGTCCGCTCTCTTGATTATCTTTTTTAGGTGTATAGATTTCATTATGTTTATCATATCTTATAGGTCTATATAAGTGAGTATATACCATGTTTGTCTTTCTCCTTCTGGGATATTTCACTCAGAATGATCTTTTCTAGATCCCACCATTTGCCTGCACATTTCATGATTTCCTCCTTTTTGACTGCTGAGTAGTATTCCATTGTGTAAAAATACCACAATTTCTGTTCCCATTCCTCTATTGATGGACATCTGGGTTGTTTCCAGGTTCTGGCTATTACAAATAAAGCTGCTATAAACATGGTTAAGCAAGTATCCCTTTTGTGTACTTGAGTGAACTTTGGGTATATACCTAGCAGTGGTATAGCTGGGTCTTGAAAGTGCCAGATAGCTTTCCAGAGTGGTTGTACCAGTTTACATTCCCACGCTGACTTCTTTTAAACAGATTTCTGTTTATGTCTCTCTGTATATGTGTCTGTGTGAATGTATGAACATATCTGTGCACATGCTTGTGGGGGCTGGAAGAGAACCAAACCCTCGGAGCTGGACTTACAGGCGTTTACGATCCACGCACTGTCGGGCTAGGATCTGAACTCCACTTTTAAATGCTGAGCCAATTATGCCAACTTTAATAATAAGTAAATAAATGGGGGTGGTGGCACACACCTTTAATCCCAGCACTTGGGGAGATAGATAGAAGCAGGAGGATCGAAGTGAGTTTGAGGCCAGCCTGGTCTACAAAGCAAGGATAGCCAAGGCTACACAGAGAAACCCTGTCTCAAAACACCAATCAATACATAAATAACCAAACTACACTGATGTTGTTGTGTCGTCCTTTGTTCTTAGCTTGAGGTGTCCACCTGGTTTAGGTGACTAAGAGAAGGAGGCCAGGAGCTGGGAATGCGGCTCACATTCTAGGGTACAAACCTAACACACATGAAGCCGTAGCCTGCATTTCCAGCTGCATACACTGTGCATACACTGGACCTGCTAGCCTGCAGCCTGCAGCTAGTCTTGGGGCTATTTTGTGGGTTCTTCATTTTCCCACCCCTTATCTCCCTCCCCCTTCAACCCTATCACTAAATAGGAGAGAAAAAAGGATAAAAGATGGGGGGAGATTAATCTCTGAATCTAATTTTTCTTCTTGTTTCTTCTTTGAGCACGACTACTAACGAACTACAACCAACTCCCCTGAACGACTGACAACCATCAACACTTCCTATTAGGGGCTCAGAAAAGTTCCCAGAATTCCAAGTGTCATTACACAATCCCAGAAACTATCTGCAGGTGGCAGAACCATGCCTCTTCTAGAGCACTAGGCAAATCACAGCCCCACATCCCTAAATTTAGGATTAAAACAAAACATATTCTTATATTATTTCTGTTTTTTTTGTTGTTTTGGGTTTTTTGTTTTTATTTTTGTTTTTTGAGACCAGGTTTCTCTGTGTAATATCCCTGGCTGTCCTCAGACTCACTCTGTAGTGCAGGTTTACCTTGAACTCAGAGATCCGCCTGCCTGTCTCCTGAGTCCTGGGATTAAAGGCATACAGCTGGGTGCCAATACACCCAGCTCTGTGTGTATGTTTAAGATCTGTATTTATTTTACATGAGTGTTCTGTCTGCATGTACACGTGCAGGCCAGAAGAGAGCACCAGATCTCATTATAGATGGTTGGGAACCACCTTGTGGTTGCTGGGAATTGAGCTTGACCTCAAGAAGAGCAAACAGTACTCTTAACCTCTGAGCCATCTCTCCATGCCCCTCCCCCCCAGCTGTGTTTTTTTTTTAAAGAAACCAAAATCCCAGAATTCTCCCTACAATAGCCCACTCCTGTGTTCCCAGCACTTGGTGAGTAGAAGCAAGGTGAGTTCAAGGTCACCTCTGATTACACAGTGAATTCAAGACTGCTCTGGGCTATGTGAGACTTTGTCTCAAAACAACAACAACAACCAAAGAATGCAAGATGCGGTGGCACCTCCCTTTAACGTAGCACTTGGGAAGCAAGGACATATGATTCTCTGTGAGTTTGAGGCCAGCCTGGTCAATGTAATGATATTCAGGGCAGTCAGGATTTCACAGTGAGACCCTGTATCAAAACTCCCAACTCCAAAAAAAAAAAACAAAACAAACAAATAAAAGGAAAAGATGGAGCCCAGCATGGTGGTGCATGCCTGTAATGACAGTACTCAGGGAGGCAGAGGCAGCTAGATCTCTGAGTTCGAAGCCAGCCTAGTCTACAAAGCAATTCCTGGATATCCAGGCCTACACAGAGAAACCATGTCTTAAAAAACCAAAAAAGGAAAAGAGGGATGAAGCTGTAGCTCAGAGTTTGAGTGCTATGGTTAAGGGTATGCAGGGTTCAGTCCCCAGAACCACACACACGGGAACAGTATGGTTTAGCATCTTGAGATCTGTACTTAGATCAACAGAGTTTCCTGAGAATTGCCAAAAAGAGGAAACTAGCTAGACACACATGTGAGCTGATTCAAGGGAGGCCTTCTCTTTCTCTGTGCTCTGCTCCTGGTTGGCAGTAAGGAGACGAGTCTCCACTTGGGAGTAGGAGTAATGTACCCATCCTCTGACTGAACTATACTGGATAAATTAGTAATACCTAATGGGGATGACCAACAGAGGTACACTGCCCACAGTCCTTCTCCACCTGGCTGCTCCTGGGAGTCCCTAGAAGAACACTTGTCATGATCCTAACTCAGCCCCCATCCTGCGGGGCTATTAGATAGTATGGGGCATGGGATCAGCTTATATAAGCTGTGGCAGGATCTGCTCTAGTCATTGGTGACCTGAAAGGCGTTTACTGAAGGCTTTACAACCCCTTAGGTCTGCCTGGGCTTATGGAGACCTCCCAATGATCGGATGTCCCAGCAGCTGGCCAGGAGCTTTTGTTGAACACATCCTCAGGTGTCCCCCTACCAGGTAGGTCCAGAAAATGTGGACCTTGAGGACAGATGGGTGCTGGGATTAAAGACACCATGCCGGGCGTGGGTTGTTTTGTTTTCTGGTGGGTTTTGGTGTGTTTGTTTGTTTGTTTGTTTCTTTGGTGTGTTTGTTTGTTTCAAAATGGGGTTTCTCTGTGTAGCCTTGGCTGTCCAGGGCTCACTTTGTAGACCAGGCTGGCCTGGAACTCACAGCAATCCACCTACCTCTGCCTCCTGAGTGCTCGGATTAAAGGCATGCAGCACAGCTCTGGCTGTGTTTTTAAATGAAACCAAAATCCCAGAATCCTCACTACAGTGGCCCGTTCCTGTTCTCCTAGCACAGGTGGGTGGGAAACAAGGTGAGTTCAAGGTCGCTTCTTGTTCCACAGTGAGTTCAGGACCACCTTGGGCTATGTGAGGTTTTGTTTTCAAATTCCTGGTACTCACTGGCTCGTGCGAGGTATGTTTAGTTTTTTGTTGTTATTTTTGAGACAAGGTCTCATTCTGTTGCTCAGTCTGGCCTTCTCCCAGGGCAGTCCTCCTGCTTCAACCTCCCAAATGCCAGTATTGCATGTCTGAGCCACCATACTTGGCTTGGTATATGAAGCTTAAGGGTGCTTGCCTCACATCAGGGAAAGATGCTCTGGCTTCTGACAGGTGATGATGGCAGCCAAGCTCAGGCTGGAGTTTCCTGCCTGGAGTGTAAGGTTTCCAGAGCTTTAAAGATAGAATCCAGAATGTGAGCATGCCACCTCTCATTTGGTTCTCTTTGCCTAGCCAAAAACAATTACACTTTAAACAGCTCAAATGTTCCTTCCTTGTGTTTGGCTGCACTTGCCGAAGCTTTGCTTTTCTCCAGGCCCTGACCTCACCTCGGGGCCTTGCTGTTGACCCCCTGCCAGGTGCAGTTGCTGACTTTTCCCCTGGTTATCTTCCCCACACAGCCCGCTGCACCACCCCACCCGGCTCAGGTTCTTGGGCTTAGTGTGGCGCCTGGCATGACTCGTTGTTTGACTTTCCTTGTGTCCAACTCGTTACCTTTGATAGGAATACCTCTTGACCTTCAAGAAGTGAGAACTCTGGCCTCAGGACTCAGCACACTGTACGCAGGTTTCATTTGTGGTAAAAGATCCAACAAGAAAGCGCATGACTGTAACCCTTGACAGGTGGAGACTGAGCTTGAGGCCAGCCTGGGGTGCATTGTTAGACCCTGTCTCAAGAAAACAAAAACATGGGGCCAGAGAGGGAGATCAGCAGTTAAGAGCAGTTGCTGCTCTTCCAGGGGACCAAGGTTCAATTTCCAGCAACCACATGGCAGCTCACCACCTCATATAACTCTGTTATCCTAGCACTGGAGGGGTGAAGGAGGCAGGATCATAAGTTGAAGGCCAGCCTTGACTATTTAACAAGTTTGAGGCCAGCTGGGCTATGTAAGGCCCCGTTTCAGAACAAATAAACAAACATTTTTATTGTCTTCTGAAGTGGCTGTGACTCTTTTACCAGTAAGAAAATGAGGCATAGTCAAATCAAACGACTGTCCCAGGTCACACGTACTTAGGAGCAAAGCTGTGCCTCCAGGACCTCCCTTCACTTAAGATTTCATTTGTTTTTGAGACAGGGTTTCTCTGTGTAGCCCTGGCTGTTCTGGAACTCGATCTGTAGGCCAGTAGGAACTTGAACCTGAGATCCACCTGCCTCTGCCTCCTAAGCACTGGTATTAAAGACCTGAGCCTCCACTGCCAGGCCCACTTAAAATTATTTTAAATTAGCCCTAGGGAACCTAGTCTCCCATAGTGAATTCCCAGCCAGCCAGGACTGAATAGTAAGACCATGTCTCAAGGGGGAAAAGTTTTGTTGAAATTGGAATCCAGATCTTATATGACATACTTTTTCTGGGGAGACATCTATCCCAGAATGGGAACCCACAACAGACCAAACTAATGATCATACCAGAGGCCACCTTGGTGGACCAGTGAGTTTTTCTTGAGGTTACTAACATGGATATGGGTGAGAGGTCACTTTCAGGATCAGAGAAGACTCAAGAGCAGCTGCGAGCCCACCCTGGCTGGTAGAAGCCCTGGCTCTGATGCTCTCTCTTTGCACAGCAAGACGGCTGCGATTCTCCTGAGCACCTGGCTGGTCAGGCTCCTTCCCCAGGAGGTGTTTAAAGCTGGGAAGGATCCTTCCAGAATCTTTCAAGTTTCCACTTTGCCTCCCCATTCCTCCTGGAGAGAATGTTTCAATTCAGAGAAAAGTGCTCTAAACAGATCCCTTGGAGTCCATTTGTAAGGATGGCTTCATCAGACTGTCGCACATCCCTCTCTCCCATCCGAGTGCCTGACTCATGAGCAGGTGGGGCTTGGAGTGTGCGTGGGTTTGTTGTCATCAGTCTTGGTCACCATGTGGCCTTGTGAAGTGGGTGTAAGCACTGGTGCATTAGAGGAGGAATGTGCTGGCTGCTGATCTTGTACAACCAAGGAACGAGCCTTTCTTTCCTGCCGCTTAGAAGTCTTCCAAACCTTTGTGCCTAAGAATCAGGACACAAACTGAGCATGACGGTGCATGCCTCTAATCCCAGCATTTGGGAGGTTGAGGCAGGTGGATCTCTGAGTTCAAGGCCAGTGTGTTCTACATAAGTGAGTTTCAAGGCTACATATGGAGACTGTGAGATATTTCTTTCCTTAAGGATTTATTTATTTTATGTAGATGAGTATTCTATCTGCATATACACTTGCATGCCAGAAGAGGGCATCAGATCCCAATATAGATAGTTGTGAGCCACTATGTGGTTGGTGGGAATTGCTCTTAACTGCTGAGCCATCTCTCCGGCCCCCGTCTGTGAGTTATTTCAGTGACAGACCTGACCATGTGGTTTTGAGGAGGACTGTGGAAAAACTTTGGAACTTTGGCCAGGAAAACCATTGAATTTTGAGATCTCAATGAGCTGTTCTATAGGAGCTTGGAAGATAAGAATGTCGAGGGCAGTGCAAATGATGGAGGCGTGGCATGTGACCTTTCAGAGGGAAGCAGACACTCTACCAGTCCTTTTGTGTGATAAATCTGTGGTGTCTGGCCAAATGGAGCCAAAGAGTTGGCCGTGACTAATAAGAGACCAAAACCACTGAAATAAAACCTTTGTTTGCTGGGACAATTGGTGCTGGTCAGCTGGAGCTGAGGAATTGGTGGTGATTAAGAAAAGACCAGCATCACTGAGGTGACATCTTCTGGGAAGCGCCTTCTCCAGCTCAGCAGGCAGAAGCTGTGTTCCAGAGGTAGCCACGGTGGTACCTCATGCTGGCAGCCAAACTTGGTAACATAAGAGTCACTGAAGTGGTTCTGGTTTTAAGGCATCTTGGAGAGATGAGGTTTGGCACTGTGTGAGGCCAGGTGAGACTACGGTAGAGTTGCGGCTTCAGTGGCAGTTGAAGGACCATGACTGACTGGGTCCTGCAGAGAAATTGAGGCTTGGCGTTATGAAGTGAGTGAACTCGGAGTAGTGGCTATAAGTGAAAGTGCAGCCCAGTTGCTGCAGAAGACCCCAGCGTTTTGGAGATGCCAGTACCTGGGACAGCCACCAAGAAACCTCAAGAACAGCAGCGTTAGTGGAGTGGAGCCTGCCGAGCTTAGAAGACAAGCTGTGTATACTGCAGAGGACAGAGCTGGAGAAGTCACCTGAGCCCTTTGGAGGAGCCAAGAAGATAGTGGATCCCAGACATTGGACATTGAGTTATTTACACAGTTTTGCTTTGTTCAGATTGTGACAGTACCCTGTTTCTTCCTTCTTCTTTTTTTTTTTTTTTTTTTTTTTCTTGAGACACGGTCTCTGTATAGTCCTGGCTAGAACTCTCGCTGTAGGCGAGGCTGGCCTCAAAATCACAGATCAGCCTGTTTCTGTCTTTCAAGTGCTAGGATGAAAATATGCGTGCCACTACCACCAGTGTCCTTCCCTCTTCAAGTAAGAAAGTACTTAATTTACTTTTAATTTTACAAGAGCCAACAGTTGAGAGACTTTAAGCTTTAAAAAGAAAGAGAAAGATTTTGGACTTCTACAGAGAATTTGTATTTTAAGAGAGGCGATATTTTTAAAGAGACAACTTTTGCAGTGTTTGAATTTGTAAGGCTTTGGGACTTTTAAAGTTTGTGATATGTTTTACATTGTGATCTTTTTATTAGTGTGTCATTTTGGGGATGAGCAAGAAAGGAAAGGTTGTAACTTAATAGTGATGTGTTTGTGTGTCAGGTTGACAAGGAGTCAGCTGTCCTGGCTAATTTTATGTTAGCTTGACAAATGCTGGTCTTTGAAGAGGAGGGAACCTCAGTTAAAAAAGAAAAAAATGCCTACATAAGATTGGGCTGTAAGCGAGGCAGGCGAGGGGTTGTGGCACACAAACAAAAAGATTGGGCTTAAACAAGCCGCTGGTGCATTTTCTTAGTTAATGATGAGTGGTGCTGTCTTGGGCTGGTGGTCCTGGGTTCTCTAAGAAAGCAGGCCAAGCTGGGACCCCTTGGTCCCAGCACTCAGGAGAAAGAGGCAGATGGATCTCTGAGTTTGAGGCCAGCCTGGTCTACAGAGTGAGTTTGAGGACAGATAGGGCTGTCTCGAAAAACCAAAAAAAAAAAAAAAAGAAAGAAAAGAAAAATATAGGGCCAGGCTAAGAAAACCATGAGGAACAAACCAGTAAGCAACTCTGCTCCGTGCCTCCAGGTTCCTGCCCTGTTTGTGCCCTATCATGACTTCCTTCAAGTCATGGACTATGCTGAAATGTAAGCTAAATAAACTCTTTCCTTCCCACCTTGCTTTTGATCCTGGTGTTTCATCATAACTAAGACAGAGACCTGTCTCCAAACAAAAACAAAAACAAAAACAGGATAAGTGAGGCAGCTCAGAGGTAAAGTGCTTGCCATGCACAGCCTGACAAAGGTAGCCGGACAACCAGAGTTAAATAGCCTGACCCCACATTAAGGTAGAAGAAAAGTGCTGTCTCCACAGAGCTGCTCTCTTACCCCCGTACGCTGTGGCAGGTGTGCATTCAGACACATGCAAAATAGCGATTAATAAAGAATTTGTTTTATGTTATCAAAAAAAAAAAAAAAAAAAAAGAAGGAAGGAAATAAAAACTATAATTTGCCATGTGGCCTTACCCGTTTCTTATCGTATACAGCGACCATAGCTAAGCTCTGGAATGTGCTCAGAATGATGGCTAATAAGGATTTAGAAGCTGAAATCCACCCCTTGAAGAACGAGGACAGAAAACCACAGGGAAACCTGGGAAACCAATCAAAAAACGAACCTGACTCGAAGAGCAAGCCTCTGCAGGCCCGACTGTCCCGATGCCGCACCGTGGCGTTTTTCCTCTCCCTGTTTACCTGCCTCTTCGTGGTGTTTATCGTCTCTTTCATCATCCCATGTCCAGAACGACCTCCGTCGCAGGCCATGTGGAGGCTTGACTACAATGCTGCAGGTGAGCTTGCCTGGGTCTCTTTCCCACAGGGTTCCAGACCCCTCCCCGGCAGCACTGTCCAGTGGACTTTTGACAGGCAGCCAGAAATGGCTACTGGGTCGACCTCTGAACTTGGAGACTTTAGGAGCCTGTAGGAGAACTGGAAGCACTGTCCTGGCCAGGTACGTAGGCAAAGGCAGACTAGTCTACCTAATGGAAACAGTTGAATGAGACACAACCGCCTGAGCGATTAGATACGGCATCACCCGCTGTGGGGAGCTGGGCGGCTGGACGTCCTGAGGGCTCCAGATGGGAAGCTGGCCCAGTCACACTTTATTTCCGTCCCAGGAAATTAGCCTTTATGAAAACCACTGAAAAGCCTTCTTTTTTTATTTAGAGACAAGTTCTCACTTACCTCAGGATGGCTTCAGATATACTGTGTAGCGAGGCTGGCCTTGAATTCCTGCCTCACACCCTGACTGCTGGGATTACAGGAGTGGGCTTACCACATCTGGCTCCATGCGACATAGGACACTGAACCCAGGGCTTCATGAATGCTAGGAAATCCCTCTACCAACTGAGCTACAGCCCGGTTCCACTCTTTTAGTAAATATATTTCCAACTATTCACTTTACTTTTGTTGTAAAGGGACTTTTTAATGAATTTAATTTGGGCTCGTTGCCCCCACCATCAGAGCACAAGGGTTCCAGTCTGCTGAAGCTTGTCTTCATTTTTGCTTTCCAAGTATACATCCTGATGAATTTGAGGCAGTCTCTCCTTATGTTTTTTTTTTTTCTTCCTTGTTTTGGGTCTCTATGCCCAATTTATGTAATGCTGGATATACTGTGTCTGTCCGTCTGTCTGTCTATGTGCAAAGCAAATACTCTAAAAACTAGGCTACATCTCCAGCTATTTTGGTTTTGGTTTTATTTATCTATTTATTTATCTATCTATTTTTCTTTTTTTTTCTGTTTGTGTATGGGGTTTTTTGTTTGTTTGTTTTGTTTTTTGAAACAGGATTTCTCTGTGTAGACTTGGCTGTCCTGGACTTTATTTTTTTTGTAGCCAGGCTGTCCTTGAACTCACAGCCTGCCTCTGCCTCCCTAATGCTGGGATTAAAGATGTGTAACACGCCTGGTTTGTTTTTGGTTTTTCAAAATAAGGTTTCTCTGTGTTACTGTATCTGTCCTCAACTCCCTCTGAAGACCAGGGTGGCCTCTGCCTCCTGAGTGGTTGATCAAAGGCCTGTGCTACCACTGCCTGGCTTTATTTGGTGGGCGGGGGAGGGTTAATTTTTTTTTCAGATTTATTTTATGTATATGATGTTTACACATGCATGCCCGGTGCCCATACATATTCTAAGAGGGCATTGGAGCCCCTGGAATTGGAGTAACACAGTTGTGAGTCACCATGTGGATGCTGGGAACTAAACCCAGGTCCTCTACAAGAGCAACAGTATGTTTAGCTGCACTTGTTAAGCTGTTATTACTCCAGCCACTGAGCTTTAGGCAGGATCTGTCTATGAAACTGTTGCTGGCCTAGAATGTTGCCTGGACTGGCCTCTAACTTGTTATATAACTAAGGACGTGAACTCGTCCTAAACCTCCTGCCTCCACTTCTGAGTGCAGAAAGCTGCACTTAGCTAATAATAGTGGCATTAAGCATCTTCTTAAGGTCTGTTCATCACTTGTACATTTTAGGAGAAATGACTCTGAAATCCTTTGCCTGCTCTCTAACTCACTGATTGCTTTATTGTTGGTGGGTCTTTATATGTTGGGTACTGATTGCTAATCCTGTATACGATTTCTGAATTTTCTTCCTACCATACATTGTCCTGTGTGTCCTTTAGCTCACAGGAGTTTCTATTTTGATGAAATCCAGTTAACCTTTTCCTTTTGTCATCTGTGTTTTAGATATCATTCCTTCCCTGTGTTTCTTTGCAGTATTTTCTTTCTTTCTTTCTTTCTTTCTTTCTTTCTTTCTTTCTTTCTTTCTTTCTTTCTTTCTTTCTTTTTTCCCCTTTGGTTTTTTTGAGATAGGGTTTCTTTGAGTGGCCCCGGTTGTCCTGGAACTATCTCTGTAGACCAGGCTGGCCTAAAACTCACGGATATCCTCCTGCCTTTGCCTCCCAAGTGCTGGGATTAAAGGTGCGCACCACCACTGCCTGGCCTGTATATCGCAGTTTTAACTGTTAGGATCTGATCCATTTTTCTCCCTCACCCTTTGCATGTTTGTTTCTATGAGAGCTCATCAGATGAGCCCTTGAATGAAAGGAAGCACCAGGCCTCGCAAGGATGGAGCATGGCTGTGGGGATCCCATGCTGGCCTTCGAGGATTCTCTTCTGCACAGATGTTCAGATTGATTCCACTTTATTTACGTATTTGTTTGGAGGCAGGGTCATTCTCTGTAGCCCTGGCCAACCTGGAACTGTCTATGTAGCTAGGCTGGCCTCAGACTTAGAGAGACCTGCCTGCCTCCGAAGAAACGGCTTGTTCTGGTAAGGAAGATCCTGCTCTTATTGGGGGCAGGGGACCTCACAGTGACAGACTGTACAGTCGGAACACCAGGCCACTCAGAGCATGACAGGCATCCCCCACGGAACATAATTTGTGGCTTTCTTTTTCAGTCACGTATGACTTTCTGGCTATGAGAGACATAAACAAGGACAAGATCCAGGACGTTCTCTTTCTTTATAAAAACACCAACGGCAGTAACAATTTCACCAGATCCTGTGCTGATGAAGGTAATTCCTGTTCTAACACGTTGGTTGCATGGGAAGAGGGAGCTTTGTCCCGGCTCACCTTCTCATTTGGGGCCTCCATCTTTTTTTTTTTTTTTTTTTTTTTCCCTAATAGAATAGGCTAGGCAATACTATCAGCTCCCTTACTCCACCTGGGACCAACACCAGTGCCCCAAGAGGCTCAGGGCTCAGGGGATAATAGAGGAAAATAGGCACAGAATAGGAAGACGGGAAGGGGAAGAACACAGTCTGAGACTAACCAAGTGCCTGCCACCTCTACCCTTCAGGCTTTTCCACTCCCTGTGCCTTCATGGCTGCTGTGTCAGGGGCCAATGGCAGCGTGCTCTGGGAGAGGCCTGTGGCCCAAGATGTCACCCTTGCGAAGTGTGCCATGCCACCACCATCAGACAATGAGTTGTCTTCTGCCTGTATCCTTGTGGGAGGACTGGGTTCTTTCATCGCAGTCAGCTTGTTCACAGGTCAGCCATGTGGCAAAGGTTCTTGATGGTTCTCACTGGAGGGGTCAGCCTTGGCCCTCCCCCGAGGGTTGCTGACTGGGTAGGAATCCCTCAAAGTGAGGGTGCGACCACTCGGAAGCCAATGCTGTCAACGCTTTCAGCTGCCCCGCCATATTGCAGTTGTGCCTTTGCAACCACAGTTTGCATCTTGCTATGGAAGCTAGCAGAAACGACTGGTGTCACCTACCAGGAGGTAATAGGGATCATGTGGAGGGCCTTGGCTCCTGGGGGCTTGGACTAAGCCTACTGGTGCTCCCCTTCTCCTAGAGCAAGTCTCTGAGCCTTGACCTAGGCCAGAGGGAGAAAGGTACACCCACCCAACTTTCATGTGGGTTTGTAGGGATCCGAACTCTGGTCTTTACATTTGCATGGCAAGTGCCTTAACCACTGAGGCTCTTGTTTTAGTTTTTTGCAAGCTCACGATGTGCAGCCCAGACTGACCTGGAACTTAGGATGTAGCCCAGACTATCCCTCCACTTGCAGTAGACCTTCCAGATGCTGAGATTACAGGCACGGGCTGCTGTACCCAGCAGCTTTTTCAAGAGGCTGCCTAGTTGTGTTTGCTCCTCAACAAGGATTTCAGGCCGCTCGGACACAGTCCTGTCTCTAAGCGGCCTCAAGGTCCCGAGGATGGATGCCCTCATGTGAGTACCATTTATTTGTCAAGAAGAGGATTTGGAGCTCTGTGTCTTTGGTTTTAGGGGAAACCCTATGGAGCCATTCCAGCAGCTTTGGTGGGAATGCGTCCATCCTGAGCCCTCTGCTTCAGGTGCCTGACGTCAACGGTGATGGTACCCCAGACCTACTAGTCCTCACCCGGGAGGGACAGGAGGTAATCAGCACAGTTCTCAAGTCCCCCAGGCCCACTTACCTCCTAGTCCCTTCTCTGCTTCCTCATCCACTTCTCCCTAGAGAGAGGTTGTGTGATCACCCAGCAGGGGTCCTCCCAGGACTCTCTATCCTGAGGTCCACACATGCACCATGCTGGGAGGCTCCACCTCTGCAGGCAGCTTTGCTAGCCTTTCCCATGAGTGGCAGAATGCACATGGCCTATGTGTGAGTTGGTGTGAGCTTTGGACCCACAGCTGCCATGCCTCCCAGGCAGGCTGTACAACACAGTCACACAAGCTCCCTGTTGGTCACTCTCATCTAAGCACTTTTTCTCCCAACCCAAAGAGTGTTGACTACCGTCTCCTCTACAGCTTCCTAAAGTTCTCCTCGCCCTCCAGGGAGCGGCTTCTACCTCCCCCTGTTGCCCTTTGTCACTGCAGGTCAGTGGAGCTATCTATTCAGGCAGCACCGGGTACCAGATTGGTCACAGAAGCAACCTTGGTGTGGATACAGACGGTGTCGCCCTCCTTCACGTGACCAAAACGGGTGCTCACTATGTTCTCCTGCCCTGTGGTATGTTGGATGCCACAGTCTCAAGATGGGCTTCTCTCCTGAAGTCTTGCTAGGCTGATCATGGGTTCAGGGCTAGAGAAAGAAGCATGCAAAGAAACGTGACCACCTTGCGGCCACTCCTGTTCATGAATTCCTGAGTGATACTTAACAGTCAGGAAGCCCAAGGGCTAGGACAGGTGTGGCACACCATGGTTCCAGAAGCGGGGCTGATGGGTGCACCTGGTCCCCATGGTGACTGAGTTCCTCTTTGTTTTGAATAGCAAGTGCTCTCTGTGGCTTCTCTGTGAAGAGTCTCTATGAGAAGGTGACTGGGAAAGAAAGCCAGTTTAAGGAGGACTCCTACTGGGAGAACAAGCTCAATCGCTCCGCCCACCGGAGGCTTCTGCACAGGTTTGTCTGACACACAGGCCTCGGTTAGGGAAGGCCTTGTGTGAAGCACAGGCCAGCTGGGCTAGGGCCTCGAAGTACCGTGAGGTCATCATTTAAGTACATCACTCAGAAATGAGACATGGGCAAGCAAAAGCAGAGAAAGAATTGAGAAGGCTGGGTGGCCCAGCATGTCTGAGCCCCTGGCTCTCATCCCCCAGGAGTAAAGAAAAATATCAAATGGGTAGACCATCCTTGTTCCATAAACAGCCTGTTGTCTATACTTTCAAGCCCGGGAACTGAGTGGCATAGGGCTATACTGTGGGGGCCTGAGGGAAGCAGTCCCAAAAAGGCCTGTCTTTCATCCTGAAGACCACATATGCCTGCCCCCACTCCTTGTCTAGCACTGGAGCAGTTCGCTACCTGATGAACGTCCCAGGGAAAGCTGGCCAGGACTTGCTGCTTGTGAGCTCGGAGGCCTGTATGTTGCTGGATGGACAGGACCTGGTGCCCAGGTGGACCCTTGATGCAACTCAGGTTCTGAGGTATGTTCAGTTGCTCCTGAGCTTGAGTGGGAAGACACCCCTGCTCAGGACCTCAGCCTGTCCTGCTAGCTGGCAGGGGTGATGGACGGTGGGCCTGAAGGCCTGTGTCCTTCTGCTGGAGACCTCTTGCCTCTGCTGGGATCTGTCCTTTATCCCTGAAGGGGCTGCCGAAACTACTGGTCACAGGGACCAGCCCCTCATGCTGGGTCCAGGTGTAGGTAGCCCCATCCTAACCCGGGAGCATGCAGCCATGGGAACTTCATCTCAGATCCCTGTACCAGACCTTTTGAGAGGTCATCTTCCTTCATCCTTCCAGAAAGCCCATCCTTGGCCACTACAAACCAGACACCTTGGCTGTGGTCATTGAAAATGGAACCAGCACTGACAGACAGGTAGGCTGGACTCCTCCATGGATTAGGAGTTTTCCTTGTCCATGGCCGATGACAAACTATGAATGCAGACAATGCTGAACCTGAGAACGCTGCCCTCAGATGGGGAGATGGTTCAGAGAGCCATTTAGGCTAGGCTGCACATGTCTATGTAAGCTGAGGCTGTCTGCCAAAGTGTTTCCTCCCTCCCCAGATCCGGCTTCTGGACCTCAGTACTGGATCTCTCTTGTGGAGCCAGTCCCTCCCAAGCCTGCCTGGGGGCCCACCATCCACAAGCCTGATGACTGCAGACCACCGCTCAGCCTTCTTCTTCTGGGGCCTCCATGACCTTGTGAGCACTAATGAGATGGTACAGGTCACACGCTCAAAGAATATCCCATGTTGGGATCTAGGGCCAGAGGGGCCAGACCCAGATCTCCCTGGAAGCTGCCAGGGGCTGGACCACCAGAAGTCCACTGAGTGGAGTGGGGAGGGGGGCCAGGCCAAGGGGGGAGGATCCTGCCGGGCTTTGGGGCCACGGGAGAAGGATCTTGGAGGTGGGAACAGACCTGTGATAAGGAGGGCAGGTGCTGACGGACACCAGGGAGGACTAGGTCCCGGTGGGGGAAGCAGGGACCTAATGGGTGTTCATGGACCAGGAATTAGCTTCCTGGTAAACACGGATGTAAACAAGGTTACTTGATAGCGGCTTCTGAGGGTAACCAGAGGGCTGCTCAGGAAGGCTTCGGGAGTTACAGGGCCCACCGGGATGTGACTGCGGCCCAGGCACCCCGGGTGTGATGCCCTGCTGCTCTCACCTCAGGAGCCCCAGGACGTGCCACACAGCCTGTTTATGTTCCACCCCACCCTGCCCGGCGTCCTGCTGGAACTAGCCAACGTGTCCGCCAACATCGTGGCATTCGACGGTGAGCACGCGGGCTCGGGCACCGGGTCCAGGTCTTCCCCCTGCTAGTTTTCTCTGGCTGGTCCTGAGAAGCACTCACTGACTTTCCCCCACAGCGATCCTATTTGAGCCAAGCCGCCATGCTGCCTATGTGCTCCTGACGGGCCCAGCAAGCTCAGACACCCCCGGCCTGGTCTCTGTGACCAAACACAAAGTGCGAGACCTTGTCCCAGGCAGTAGAGTGGTCCACCTGGGCGAAGGCAGCTCAGACAGCGACCAGGCTATCCGCGACCGGTTCTCCCGACTACGGTACCGGAGTGAGTAGGTGGTGTCAGCTGGAGCACATGCAGAGACTCCAACTGTGAAAACAAAGCCTCCTGGGAAGTTGCCCTGCCCTCAGCCTTCATGCTGATCTCACCGCTTGGCCCTCTGGGAGCTATGGCCTTGCCAGTCACATACAAGGATGTTGGAGGGAGCACCTCCAGCCTCCTGCCTGTACCATGCCCTCCCTCAAAGATCTCACTGTGTGTCCCATGTGATCTGGTTAAGGCCAGTAAGCCTCCGTGTGGTCTCCCTGGGCCAGTACGGGTAAGTCAGCCCCGTAGGCAGCTCATCACTTAGTGCCTCCTTACCCTCCCACTGGAAAAGCCACTGCTGCAGAGCATACTGCTCCCTAGGCTCTGTCTGCGATGTCCGCCCTCTCCCTCCAGCCGGGCTTTTCCCTTGTCTGCACTGCCTCTCAGGGGTCATAAAGCTCAGATGGTGGTGGGCCCTGGGTTGCTTCAGGGCCGCAGCTGGAACCTGAGAAGCTGCTTCCCATAGCAGAAGGGGAGTGCCTCCCAGAAAGCGAGCGATGAGGAGTCCGACTGGGCAGAAGGGAGCCCGTCCTGGAGCCCACGGGTGCACATGAGAGATGTACAGAGTGCACACTGAGTCAGTCTCTTCCCTCAGTACACTGGACCTGCTGTCTGCCCCCGGCACAGCAGGCATTCCCTTTCCCTACCCTCTGGTGCTTACCTGATGCAGGTCTCACCTTGTGCCTTGTTGCTCCTGAGGCCCAAGGGCAACAGAGCAACCCTGCCCAGACCAGATCCCTAGCTCTGTAGCCAAAGCAGTCCCGTGACCACAGCCACCATGGAAACCACCATAATAAATGATTTGCACTGATGGGGGAGAGCCCCAGCAGCCCAGCGTGAGCCTGCAGTCTGGATGTCTCTCTACCTGTGACAACGAGGGTGGTTCTTCCAAGTCATTATACTCTCTTCCATTATGCAGTGCTCTGGCTGTCACAGCACAGGGCAGCCTGGAGGGCCTCAGAGTATCAGTCCTTCTGAGAACCCTTTGCAGTTTGCTAAACATAAACTTGTTCCCATGACTGCACATGTACAAAAGCCTGGAGCATGCACAGGTGTGCCTGAGGTGTCCACACGAGGGCTAAGGCTAATGGATGGGGGCTTTCAAGGCAGGAAGCGGGTCCTCAACCCTGTGAAGGTCACCCAGCACACACATGGCCCTGAGAAGGAAGGGCAATGGGGGAG
The DNA here is from genome assembly GCF_030254825.1 of Meriones unguiculatus. NCBI lineage: Eukaryota > Metazoa > Chordata > Mammalia > Rodentia > Muridae > Meriones > Meriones unguiculatus. The sequence continues at coordinate 38,703,484 of NC_083359.1, forward strand.
GGGAATGTGCCTCCAGAGTTCAGGAGCCTCAGTGTCCGTCACACAGGATGAGGTACAGGGTCCAAGGGCAGCCACCATTCCCAGGGCCAGGCTGGACTGCTCCCTACCCCACCCCCCACAAGCCACCTAGTGGCTGCTGAGGACTGTGGCCTGTTAATGGTCATTAAGAGGTTTAATGGCCCGGAAGCCTACCCATAGTTTCTCAGGGCCCCAGGGCTTACTTTGGGTCATGCTTCCTACAGTTGGGCATACCTGTTCCGGGGAACACTGGACAGATGGCAGCATCCTGTCCACTCACAGCTTCTTTAAAGTTTCTGGCTGTCTGCCACACTCATGCATCTTTCTCCTCCAAAGACCAAGTGCAGGCTGAGGCCACAGACGCCTGAGAGGGCCGGCCACTCAGCAGCCTAGACAGGACGGGCTCCCCCTACAACAGCTACTTAAAAAAAAACATTTTATGGTAGTAAGGGTGTGTGTGGACACTGAAGGACAATTTGTGGAGATCGCTTCTCTTCTTCCTACCGTGTAGGTCCTGGGGATTGAACTCAGGTTGGCAGGTTGGCAGCAAGCACCTTGACTCCCTCAGTGGCTTCTTTTTATACCAGAAACACACCCTGGAGCTTTCTCTCCTGGCCCCTTCACACACAGAGATGGACTATATAACCACACCACAGCTGCCCACTTGTCATGCAGCCTTTACATAAGCCACTCATACGACACGGGGAATACTGAGCAAGGGTCTGGATCTTTTATTTCTGTAGAAATTCGGAGAACAGCTCTTTTGGGAGCTTTATGGCTAAAGGAGGTGGCCCCTTTATTTCTGTCTCTGGGGTAGGGGTAGCAATGTTGGCAGCACAGGACAAGCTGGACAGGATCTGGGATCCCTACAGTCAGGATAACTGCATGGAGTCGCCTTTCTACAGATCTGATCAGAAGACAGGTGGGAAAGACGCCGTGTCTATCAGTGAGAAGAACCTGCAGGCGCAGTCTAAGAAGCCACTGGGTTTGGTTAGCTCAGCAGAATTAGGGACTTAGACGGTGAAGGAGTCCTCATGAATAGGATGGCGTGGACAAAGACCAACGAGTCATGAGTCACTGACTTAACACTCTAGAGTTGAGATAGCCACCGAGTTCTGAACTGAAGATTACAGAACACCAGAAACTCTGAGGGCCTTGATTTTACCTCCTAAAACAAGTTCTGTCCTGGCAAGACTCAGCCAGCAAACTCTTTCTTTAGGAATCAGTAGCCGGGCCAGTCCTTTCTAGGCAGGGAAGGACTTAGTGGAGGCAAAGGGGCTTCATAGCAAGACTGGGCCCTCTACACAGGGAGATACCAGTGCCGTGGCACAGTATCCATTAGAAGAACAGGACCCCACAGGTGTCAGGCAGGTGATGGTAAGGTGAGGTGACAGGCAGGATCCGGCTACTCCCCATCACCGCCTGCAGGGGTGCTGGCTGCTGCTGGCTCCCCAGGGGTAGATTGGAGAGCAGGGCTGGGGCTTGACTGTAGAGGCTTCCTCAAGAATGGAAATGCCCTGGGGACAAGAAAGTGCTGAGGGCACGGGTCTTTTCCCTGAAGGGTCCTCCCTGCTCAGTGGACATAGGGCACCGGATTGGCTCACCAGCGCTTGGTCTCCAGCGGGATCACAGCTTCCTCCAGCAGGCCCTTGTACAAGTCAGACTTCAGGAACCTCGGATAGGAGTCCTGCGAAAGACAGCGTCCAGTCTCTGACTCTTCACCTCCTAGCCAGGTGCAGCCAGGCATTGCTGGGGCCACCTTTTATTCGCAGGCCCTGTGGGACAAGGTGCTGGGGGGGGGGGGAACTATCTAACATTAGCCCAAACCAAGACCTGCAGAGATCAGACACCCCTCTGGTGAGGTCACTAGATTGCAAAACATGGGCAACAGACACCAGGCTCACACAGAGGAATGAGCCAAGCACCTGCAGCCGGGCCTGAGGAGCAGGGGTACCTCTGCCTCTATGGAGGAGGGGCAAGGATGTGGAATTCTAACCACACAGTGGAGCCAGGCTTAACGGCTCATATCTGTAATCCCCAACACTGGGGAGGCAAAGGGAGGAGGTGTATGAACTAGTGGATAGCCAGGGCTACACAGTGAGACAATAAATAAGTAAATAAATAAACAAATGGCAATCCTCTAAAGGGCAGGGCACTCTGTAGAAAAAAACAAAAAGCTAGACAAACCACACATAGTGATGCACACCTTTAGACCCAGCCCTCAGGATACAGAGGCAGCCATTATGAGTTCCAGGCCACCCAGAGCTATGTGGAGAGACCCTGTCTCAAAATAAATAAAAGAGAAACCACACCCAACTGCAGGAGGCCACCAAGGGCTGGGGAGACATGGAATGTGACCATTAAGATGGCTGGGCCAGGAGTGTCAGCTTGAGCCCAGGTGGGAGAACTCACAGTCAAAGCTGAGGAACATGCAGAGACCCACCTTTCAGCCCTGCCCCCTCCCCTGGTTTTTGAGACAGGGTTTCTCTGAGTAGCCCTGGCTATCCTGGAATTCACTCTGTAAGACCAGGATGGCCTTGAACTCATGGAGATCCACTGCTGCTGCCTCCCAAGTACTGGTATCAAAGGAGTGCGCCACCATGCCTGGCTTTTGTTGTTTTCAGTTTAATTTTTGTGTGTGTGTGTGTGTGAAAAAAACAATTTTTTAAAATGGTGTGATGATGCATGTCTGAAATCCTAGCACCCTGGGTGTGGAAACAGGAGGCTCAAGAGTTAAAAGTCATTTTTAGCAAATTCCAGGCCAGTCTGAACTACAGGAGACTGTCTCTAGTGGTGACGCTGATGATGATTAATTGCTATGGGTTGAAATTGTTTTTTTAGATTATTTATTTATTTATTTATTTATAGTGTTCTGCCTTCATGTGTGCCTGCGTGCATCAGATCTCACTATAGATGGCTGTGAGCCATGTGGTTGCTGGGAATTGAACTCAGGACCTTTGGAAGAACAGCCAGTGTTCTTAACCTCTGAGCCATTTCTCCAGCCCCTGGGTTGGAACTTATTAAATATGTTGAAACCCTTTTTTTTTTTTTTTTTTTTTTTCTTTTTTTAACACAGGATCTCACTTTGTAGACCAGGCTAACCTTGAACTCACAGAGATCTACATGTCTCTGCCTCCCTAATGGCAGGATTAAAGGCAGGTTTGTGCTACCATGCCCCAGGAAATCTATGAATTTATTATGGTATTAACATCAGGAGGCTGAGGCAGGAGGATCACCTACAGGTCAAAGGCCAGTCTGGACATTAATACGGAGTTAGACATTACAGAGTGAGACCCTGACTCAGACCAACCAAAAACCCCACTAACAACTCTGAACAAATACTAAGGATCCAGATAATTGACTCCATCTATGCCGCTAGATGACCAGAGGGTACACAAAGGGACGGGGTGGGGAGGGACAGCCCCCAACAGTGGGGTCTGAATACCACCACACTGGTTAACTGCAACCAGGGCAGCGAGTGGCAGAAGGTGTGTGACAGCGGCGACACAGGCACCTTCTTCATGAGCATGTAGATGTGCAGCTGCGCTGCATCCAGGACGTAGCGGTGTGGCTGGCGCAGCCCCTCCAGGGTCCACTCCATAGTCCTGCTGTCGATGTTGATCCAGCGGGCAGCTCCAGGGGCCAGGAACTGCCTGAGATACCGATGGTACAGAGCTGGCTCCCGCTGGGCCTGAGCGACGGCCAGCCGCCTTCCACCGCCACACACTTACTGATACACCGCATCCACCAAGGCAGGGACCTGGGCCTGGCCGCCGAAGCGCAGCTCCTCACACGCCTCCCAGAAGCTGAGGTTTTCCGCTGAGGACGGGGCAGCAGTCAGGGTTAGGGGTTCCCAGGAGAAACCCTGAGGCAGGGTCTACACACACACACACACACACACACACACACACACACACACACACACACACACAGGTAGCCTTCTCACCACTGAACTCCTTCTGGAGGAAGTCACACACACACACACACACACACACACACAGGTAGCCTTCTCACCACTGAACTCCTTCTGGAGGAAGTCCATGAAGTGGGCACGCCCCACGGGGTCATCCAGGAGCTGCCGGAAGCTGAAGCTCCATCGCTCAACGCGGAGCTTTGTGGGGGCAGCCACGCTGGGAGAGGAGGGTTGAAGGCAAGAGAGGGTGGGCGGCTGATCCTGCTCCCAGTCTGGTGGGCGCTCAACAGTGCCACCCGAACACCCAGGTCTTACTTGGGTGCATTCATGGCCCAGTAGGTGACATCATCTGTTATCCAGGGGTTGCTGGGCAGGCACCCTGACATGATGGGATCGTGCGGGCCGTGCTGGCTGCTGAACTTCAGGTACCTGGGGGTTCCAGGGGCCAGTGCAGGATGGCCTCAGGGACAAGAGGCCCTATAAAGGGTCTGGGTTGGGAAGGGTATCTCACTCACGCCTCGAGGCAGACAGAGGACTTCACCCGGTTCCTGCCCAGCGCCTTCTTGAAGCGCTCGATCTAGGACGGCAAAGGGGAGTCAGGACCTGTGGAGGGGGATGAGCGCCCCTCCCGTGCCCCTTCCCGTGTTCCCCAGACCTACCTCACACTTATAGAAATCCGAGCTCTAGGTCTGGAAGACACGGGTGGCCTGAGTTACAAAGCAGCCTTCTGACGTTAAGAAAGCCTGCTAGGCTACCTCTCAGGGCTGAGACCTTGCCCCACCAGCGTGTACCAAAGAACAGCTTAGACCTGCAGCCCAACTCTGAGAGGCCCCTCCTCCTAGCGCTAGCCCTAGGAGAGGCCTCTCACAGCCAGCCTTCATCTGGAGACTCACTTCTTACTGACTTTTTAAAAATTCTTTTTTTTTTTTTTTTAATGTACCTTGGTGTGTTGACTGGATGTTTGCCTGTGTATACTGTATTACATGTCTGTGTGAGGGTGTTGGATCCGCTGGAACCGGAGTTACAGTTGTGAGCTGGGGACTGTTCTTCCGGTCCTCTGGAAGAACAGTCAGTGTTCTTGAGCGCTGAGCCATCTCTCCAGCCCCATCTGGGCACTCTAGGGTTCCACAAAACCCTGAGGTTCTCCACGCTGTCTAGAAATTGCTCACTTGCTCTTAACCGATCACATTTTCAGATGGCTTCAAGCATTTTTGTTGTTGGTGAGACTGTTTTCTTCAGTTCGTGCTGGCCTTGAATTTACCGTGGAGCTGAGGACACCGTTATATTTAGGACCTTTCTGCCTTCACCTCCCAAGTGCTATGATTAGAGATGTCTGCCACCATACTTAGCGCTTAAGGTATTCTTGTTTGGTTGGGTTTTGTGGGGGAGCGTTGTTTGTTTATTAGTTTGTTTGCTTTTGAGACAGGATTTCTCTGTTTAACAGTCCTGGCTGTCCTGGAACCTGGGCTGGCCTCGAACTTGCACAGATCCACCTCCCTCTGCCTCCCTGGTCCTGGGACTAAAGGTATGTGCCACCAAGCTTGGCTGTTTGTTTGGAGACAGAATCTCTTTGGCTGTCCTAGAACTCGCTATGTAGACCAGCCTGGCCTTGAACTCACAGAGATCCACCTGCCCCTGCTTCTCAAGTGCTGGAATTAGCAGCACGTGCCAACCTTTAAAGCCAAACCCAGCCTTTCAAGTCTTTTTCAAAGTGCGTATACTGAGAAATCCTGCTCTGGGGAGTCTGATTTAACTGGGTCACAGCCCCTCTGGGCAGCTTTGCACAGCTGGATGGCAGGAACCAGTCAGTAGAGTGGCCAACTATGCCCGACTCCTTAGCCACACAGGGAAGGGCACGGAGGATGACACCTCTGACTTCCCAAGTTCATCCTAGCTCTTTCTGCTTTTGTACACAAAAAAACTAGGGGCCGAAGTTAGCATGACGCTGTGAGACAACAGGATGTGTCCTAGAATTTGGGCTTAGGTGGGAGTGACTTCCATGAGTAACGGGGCACTGCTGCCTGCTGATGCATTGGTTAGGGCCTGTCTGTGCTGAGTCCCAGCCTATCTAGTTGGGAGGTTACCAAAGACTTTGACAGGAGGTGCCTGTGGGTGGGCCCAGGTCTTGCTTCTCATCGCTTCACCTCCCTAGGAACTCTGCAGCTGTTTCACCCCGGAGGAAGAGGAAAAGCCTCCCACTCAACCCCAAGACCACCATGACTTACTTGCACCCAAGGCAGCAGGCGGGAGAAAAGAGGACAAGAGTTACTAAGGGAGCCCGGGGGGGAGGGGGTGTGCAAGAGGGGCTGAGACCAGGCACAGCACAAAATAGGGACCTTGGAGCGGCTGCATCAGGTACATTTAGGTGACTCAAAGGATGAACGGATGGGTGAGCGAAGAACCCGGAAGTGGGCTGAGTGGACCGGCTTGTGTTAGAGTTAGGATTAAAGCAGCAGCAATGAGGGGGCTGGGGCTGAAGAGGGTGTGCTTACCATCTGCACTCGACTGGAGTTGTAAGAGCCCCTCTCAGGCCCCTGCTCCAAAATGTTAGGTGCCCCGGGCTGCAGAAGGATGGGGAGATGGGGTGCTAAGGCCTCCACCCACACAGACTTCAATGCCCTTTACTCTTCAGTGTGGGAACTGACATTCCAAGGAACTCAGGAACTGAGCCGTCTTGAACCCCACCTTTCTGCCCACTCTGACTCAGCTGTGAGCCCCTCAGATAGCAAGCAGCCCTTCAAGCCATGTGCCAGGACCTCAGTTTCCCAGACACTGCTCCCCTCAATACCCAGTCCCTCTGCTACAGCGGAGCTCGGCCCCCATCTTGCCTCCTGGGACCCTCAGTCCTGCATTGGCTCTTGTGTGTCTCCCTTAGACAGAGGGAAGCTGGCTTGTTCTGTGGCCTGGGACTACAGGTCCCAGGTCTGAAGCTGCCTCGTGGCATTTCTACATTATCAAAAACAAAAACAACCTGTCACTCACCGGGACCCTCAAGTGCACCTTCCCCACAGCTTAAGAAAGCAGTTTCGAGAGAACCTTTTAGCCAAGCACACAGACTCCCCGTGAAGGCCGGCTGGGGAACCTCCTCCGCCCTCACCACCTGAGGACTCACGGGGGGCCTGTTCACCAGCCAGTAGATCTGCTCCTGACAGGAAATGACCAGCCTGTCTCCCTTGCGGCGCTGCTTAGCTGCCCTGGGAGGAGTGGGCGGAGGTGAGAGGAAGCTGAGCCTGGCACAGCACAGCCCACACTTGGCCATGGGCAGTGGAGCCGGTGACGGGATGTCCTTGGCCCTGGGGCTGCAGTGTGCAGCTCGCCATCCTAACTACTTTGAGCCCAAGGCCCCACTGGTCGTGGTGTGCTGTCTCACCGCAGCTGCTCCCGAGCCTGCATCACCACCAGATCCCACGCATGGTTGATTTTTTTGTGCAGCTGGGCATAATGTTCCTGGAGGGCAGCAGAGTATCCAGTAGGTAAAATGTGTAATCCCCACACAGGCCTAGCTCTGGAATAACGGCCCCAGCTTCCGGGGACACTGCGGGGAGTTAATGGTGTGTGTGTGGGTGTCTACCTGGTTCAGAAACCAGCTCATCCCATGAGGTCTTAAACAGGGGCTGCTTCTCCTTCTGAGAACCCTAAGCCTCCCTTGTCGGTATGGGAGCCTTCCCAGGGAGACTGAGGGGTGGGAGGATAGGGAGGGTGTTATCTAGAGGCCTAGGCTGTATGCTCTTGGCTCAGGGGTGAGTCTGTGCTGGACTCGGCCTGCTGGATGTCCCACCTTCTCATAGTCCACCAGGGCCCCTTGTTTTTGGATGTTCTTCTTAGCCAGGTAGATGGCTGGAAGGATAGAAACATGATGTGGGGGGCCATCCTTGTCCAAACCCCATGGCCTGGCTCTGGGACCACCAGCTCCCAGACTGGACCCCCATCCTCCCCACTCACCATAGTCCAGCTCAGCAGCTGGCCACAGCGTGCTTGTCCAGAAGTAGGGGGTCTTGTGTTGTGCAGGGAAAATGATGTCCAAGACCTCGTTTCCCTCCCAGTTACCCACACCGTCTCTCATAGCTCCCAGCTCTGGCAGGGCAGCCTTATCCAGATGCTCCAACTGACCACTACCCATTCTTTTTTTTTGGGGGGGGAAGGGGAGTGGGGGTTTGTAGCAGAGTTTCTCTATGTAGCCCTGGCTGTCTGGAACTCACTCTGGTGCTGTGGACAGGCTGGCCTGGAATTTACAGAGATCCACTAGCCTTTGCCTCCTGAGTCCTGGGATTAAAGGCTTGTGCTACCCCCACCCCCCACACACACTGTCCATTCTTTCTACCTGCAATGTGGGGTCCTGTAAAGGGACTACCTCCCTGATGCTGAATGCCAGTGGGGCCTGGTAATCCAAATGTGATTGCAGTCTGAGTTTGGGGTGTCCTGGTCTCACACACTGAAGTGCAGGAACCCTGTCACCGAACCCAGCAGATAATCTTCCAGAGTGAGACCTGCTGGGACCCCAGCTGAATGCTCTACACACACCGCCTTTTGCGTGGCTGCTGCAGCACGGGAAAGTTGAAGCTCCCTTGACTTGCCTCGGTCCAGGTCTTTTGGGGGAGGGGCGGGCCCGGTCCAGTGACATCACAACGTCCCGCTCCAACCCCAGTGAGCTCCACCCTCCCCTAAGCGGGGTACACCCTGCCACCCTTAGGCCTGACCTGAAACCGGTAGGGCGTCTCGTCCTGCCGGAGCGTCAGGTCTCGGGACTCACGCAGTGGGTAGATGTAGCCGTGCTGCACCAGGAGCGTGCCCAGGTGCAGGGCTTCTGAGGAGAAGCAGAGTGAGCGCTCTGCCAGCCCCCGCCCCAAGCCGCGGCGCGCCGACTCTCACCCTCCTCCGAGATGCAGAACTTCTGGACCAGCCATTCCACGATGTCTCTGCCTGCACGGGAGAAGCGGATTGGGCGGAGACCGCGGCGCCCTGCTCCCCTGGGGTGTCCACGAGCCTCACCCGCTACCGCGTGGGGAATGACGGTGATGAGAAGGCGTTGGCTTCGCATTTTCACGCCCTGGTCGGGGTCCTGCATACTCACGATCACCCGCTCCATCTGAAAGCGAGCGCGGGGGCCTTGGGTGGGGGCAGCAATTCAGATCCTGCGCTCTTGTCCCCAAGGTCCCCAGGTCACCGCGAGAGGATAACAGACTGAGCCAGTAAAGGCCGGGACCCGGGCCACCCAGTGCAGTCATGATGAACTCCCGGTGCTTTCCTGACTGTCCCCAATGCTGTTCACTCCCCTCACCTGCCACGTTCCACGCCCCCTCGCCGGCCCCAACCCTAACGCCCACAGGCTGAGGGCCCACCTTGCTGAGATGTGGCCTCTGCATGCGGGAGCACCAGCCATGGGGTGTGCAGCCCGTAGCCGTGGCCATGGCGGATGTCCGAGAGAAGACGCCCCGCCCCACGCCGGCCCCGCCCGCCAAGGTTAACCGTGTGAGCTGCGGAGCCCAGGTTCCCGCACCACCGAGTCACTTGAGCCATCACAGGCTGTGACTTGGGATAGCCTGCAGTGTGGGGGGTGGGGTGTGGGGGGGGAGGGAGCCTGAAACCTCAGATGCCTGCCAGTCAGAGGAGCCTGTCTTAGTCTGGCAAATTCCTTGATGCAGGGCTTGGTCTTAGAGATGGGACGGACCTGTCACCTGTCACCGAAGCTCTGGAATAGGACAGGTCTCTTTCAGAGTGGAGACAGTAAGAAAGGATGAGGCCTAGAAGGGATGGAGGACTCCAGCAGAGGAGCCCGCGCCCGGGTGGGTCAGGTTGGAAGCAGTAGTTTAAGATCTTGATAGCCACTACGCCATTCGTGGGCCCCCAAGGAGCACAGGGACGAGCAGAATGAGGGATGTGGGGTCAAGGCTGTAGTTTGGCTGGTCCAAGAGTATCAGTATCCTTTCACATACACGACACCATGTGTGGCCCGTAGAGAGCCATAGGGTTTGTATGACATAGGCCTCACCTGGCAGGGTCACTGATCCACTTATAAAAGGCACAGGCGGGTTGTGTCTTCTTTCCTGAAGAGAGTGTGTCCTATTTCTCTACCCCACCAAGGAATGCCAGCGAGCAGAAGGGGGAGGTACAATTGGACTTACTGAGACCAGGAAACTTCAACATGGCATTTGAGTATTCCAATGGGTCAGAGGGGCTGGAAGGGTGCCCTCTCCAGACAGGGCACATCAACCACAGATCCCAGGCTTTTTCTCCACCCCGTACTTCACCAAAAGGCAAGGTCGGGCTGGCCTCTGGCCAGCTGTCCTCCCTAGATGAGTAGGCATCTATGGAGGCTGCAGGCTGCGGGCAACCTCGTCCCAGCAAAGGACGAGTAAATTTAGCGTCTAACATTACAAACCCTCCCCCCCACCACCACCACGGCAGGCAGGGATGGCCCTCCCTGGAATGCCGGGCCTCCTTGCAGGATCTTGCTTTGGAAGGGTAGTGGGGAACTGGTCACTAGCCCAATGCCTCAGCACTGATGGCTGGCCTGCTTCACAGCAAAGGTGGGTCTGCTCCCTGCATACGCTCAGAAATGTAAGACACTGCTTTGCACAACTTCCTTCCTCAGATCCAGGCCTTTGGTCCTGCCATCCTCAGCTGACGGCCCAGCTCACCAGCCACCTGCCTTGGCTAACCAATATCCCCAGGTCTCCTCTGGAAGTCAAGATTATAAAATCCCTCCGCACCCACTTTCTGTTTCTTCAGTATCCCTTCTTTTCCCAGTCCTAGGAACCTGCAGAATTGTCTGCGTCCTAGGTACATTCCCCCCTACACACACACACATTACAGTCTGCACCAATAAGCTTTAAGGGATCATTGAGTCTGTGTGGTCCAGATTGCACTTCAGTGTGTGGGTACCCAGAGCCAACAGGGTGTGGCCCAGCTGGAGGTTGATAGGCCCCAGGAGTCCCCTTTGCCCAGACAAGAGGGAGGGAGCAGGTGGAGGGCCACAGGGCCCCAGGTGTGCCCTGCGCGGCTTGCTGATAATGGGAGTCCAGGGACGTGGGGGCGTCGCACCTGTTCTAGTTGGCGTCCCTGGCCAGCACGCCCCGCCCAGGGGATCCCGGAGGACCCGACTCCCCGTTGTGTGTGGGGGCGGCCCTGGGTCCCTGGCGACCCGTCCAGGCGCCGGGCGCGGCAGGGACGACCGGGTTCCGGCGCGGTGCGGACGACACGCGCGTCTCTGCGGGCTGCGCGGGGTCCGCGGAGCGGCTGGGGGCGCGCGGCGCGGGCGCGGCGCTGGGCGCGGGGGGCGCTCCCGGCCGGGATGAGCTCACCGCAGTCGCGCCGGGGCTGAGCCGAGCGGGCGGCGGCTCCGCGGCGGGCCGCGGCTATCATGCTGGGCCTGGACGCGTGCGAGCTGGGGGCGCAGCTGCTGGAGCTGCTCCGGCTGGCGCTGTGCGCCCGAGGTGAGCGGCCGGGCCGGGCGGCGGCCACGTGCGCCGGGGGGCAGCAAGGGAGCGGCGCGGTTGGGGGTCAGTCCCCGCGGCAACTTTGGGGCGCGTGGGGACCTCGTGGCGTGTATTCTGGCCGGGCGTGAGACTTCAGTCCACGCAGACGCTTCTGGGGAAGGGAGCCGGGAGGAAAGGAGTGTGTCCAGCCGGGAGGCTGCGGCCTCTCCCGTAGGTGGGGCTGGGGCTCCTTCCGGTGAGAGGCAAGCCTAAGGTTGGAGGGCAGTGGGCAGCATCTCAGTGAGACCCTTGTCCCGAGACGTCCAAAGGAGCTATGGAGACCCTAGTTTTGGGGACTATCGGAGGGATCTAGAACATATGGGAAGAGCACAGAGCTGGGGAGCCTCTGGGGTGCCCCAGGGCTACTACTCTTCAGCAGTGGCCTGTAAGCTGACCAGAAACAAACTGATCTCTCCAGGGTCTCTTAGGGACCTCTTCCAGTCACGAGAGCCCCTCCTGAAGAGGCCAAGCCTAGGGACTTCCAGGGACTTGGGGGCCCACTGTGTGTCCATGACAGCTCCTCTGTCTTCTTTAGTTCTACTGGGCAGTGGGAGGGATAACTGGTGAGAGTGTGGGTCCTGGAATGTTGGGGTCAGCAGGTGGCCGGGGCTTACACAACTTCCCCTACTCCCAGTCCTCTTGGCTGACAAGGATGGGGAGCCAACCCCAACAGATGAGGTGCTGGATGAAACTGTACCAGAGTACCAGGCCCCCGGGAAGAAGAGCATGCTGGCAATCTGGCAGCTGGACCCTGAGGACGTGAGCTTGGTCAAGTACAAGCAGGCGCTGCTGGGGCCTCTGCCACCCATTATGGGTATGGCCTGGGGCCTGGATGTGGAGGGCTGCAAGCAGGGGGAGGGGAAGGTGGGGTCAGCACGGCACCCCGTGGATGCTGTTTCTCCTCAGACCCCAGCCTGCCCAACGTGCAGGTGACTAGGCTGACGCTGCTGACGGAGCAGGCGCCAGGGCCTATCATCATGGACCTTACAGGTAACCCCCCCCCCCGCCCTGCAGACTACAACCTATCTTTGGATGAAGACCATCCTAGGACCCCATGCTGAATCCTAGTTCCTTAGGTGCATTGCCCCAGACTTCATGGGCATCTCCAATTCCTACATACATGTTGCTGGGGCTGGGTCTTCTACATGCTGGTAATTTAGAGCGTACCCATCATTTCCCTAACAGGAGACCTAGATGCACTGAAAAACCAGGTGTTTGTCCTGAAGGAGGGCATTGAATACAAGGTGAAGATCACCTTCAAGGTGAGGGTAGCTGCAGGACGGGCTGGACATGTCCCAGCCTTCCAGAGAAGACCCTAATCATTCTCCTTTGCCCAGGTCAACAAGGAGATTGTCAGTGGCCTCAAATGTCTGCACCACACCTATCGCCGGGGACTACGTGGTGAGGCATAACGGAGGGCAGCCTGAGGCTGTGGGAGGTGGGTGGAGGGTGGCTCCTAATGACCTTCCTTCCCACAGTGGACAAGGCCATCTTCATGGTGGGCAGCTATGGCCCCAGAGCCCAGGAGTATGAATTTGTGACGACAGTGGAGGAAGCACCAAGGGGCGCATTGGCACGTGGCCTCTACGTTGTCAGGTCCCTCTTCACTGATGACGATAGGCTGAACCACCTGTCCTGGGAGTGGTGCCTCCAGGTCAGCCAGGACTGGAAGGACTGAACCCCACTTGGGGCCTGCGTTCCCAATCTCTGTCGGTTGCAGTGACCTGCAAGCATTTATTCCCTAGACCTCCCAGTTGGTGACCAGATGTCCCCACTCTCTGCTGTGTCCTGCCCCCTGCCTGGTGCCTATTAAATGTTACCCTGTCTCGCTGCCCTCGTGTTGCCTCTTTCTGCCTGTCTCCGCCCCTGAGGGGCCTTTGAGGCTTTATCTTTCCTGAGACCCAGCCAGGTGCTACGTGGCCGGTGCTGCTTGGTCCCCGATCTCTTTATCTGCTCCAGCCTTCAGGGCCCAGCACACCATGGACGATCGGCTCCTGCCAGTGTTGCTGCTCCTGCTGGGTGTCTCAGGCCCATGGGGACAGGGACAGGAGCTCGAGGTTCCCTCAGAGGCGCTCCCTGAGGAGTCCACTGGGGAAGAAGCCCCCAAGGAGGATGGGATCTTGGTCTTGAGCAACCGCACCCTGAGCCTGGCATTACAGGAGCATTCAGCCCTGATGGTGGAGTTTTGTGAGTGCTTGGGCCAGTGGGCTGGGAACCATTGTGGTAGAGGGGTTCAGGCTTCTTCCTAGATTTCTGCCCCCTGAATCCCAGCATCCCTGAGAGGGTGCCTGGACAGGAAGCCCTGATATTGAGCTGGGCTTGGTGGTGGTGCGTGAGTGGGAAGGGGTGGTGGTAGGGCAGTGGGCACCCAGGACATGTGTACGCACGTAACACCCCTGCCTTGTCAGCCATGGCCACATACTGATGTTACTACCTTTGGGGCCTCTATCCTAAAGGGCTGATCACTGATCCTTCTGTGAAGGCAAAGCATCTAGGCCGGATGCCCCAAGCAGGTTCCTGTGGCATATGGGTCTATGGTTTCTTTAAATCCTTTACAAATGCCAAAGCATTCTTAGCTGGTGGGTTTCAGAAAGCAGCTACATGTGGCCCTGGAGAGAAGATGCAAGATTCTTCTCAAATTTTCCCAAACCTCTTTGTGCCCGGGACTTGAGGGTTATCTGGTGTCTGGCAACCAGGTGTGGTTGTGATCAATTTCGAGTATGGGCCTGAGAGAGGATGTGGACAGAACATGCTCCCTGTTGGACCTGGGCTGCAGCTGGGATTGTTGAGGACTGGTGCACTCACGGCCTCATCCCCCAGATGCCCCATGGTGTGGTCACTGCAAGGCACTAGCTCCCGAGTACAGCAAGGCTGCTGCCCTGCTGGCGGCTGAATCAGCTGCTGTCACCCTGGCCAAGGTGGATGGGCCTGCAGAACCAGAGCTGACCAAGGAGTTTGGCGTGGTAGGGTACCCTACACTCAAGTTCTTCCGGAATGGAAACCGCACAAACCCAGAAGAATACTTAGGTATGAGGTGGGTGTGGCCTGGGGTGGGCAAGTTCACAGGTGTGGAGTGGGTGTGGCCTAGGGATGGGGCAAGTCCCGTCTGAAATAGGGACCTCTCTACAGGGCCCAAGAAGGCTGAGAGCATTGCTGAGTGGCTGAGGCGGCGAGTGGGCTCCAGTGCCACACGTCTGGAGAGTGAGGAAGATGTCCAGGCACTGATAGACAAATGGGATTTGGTGGTCATTGGCTTCTTTAAGGTAAAAAAGGAGGGGTGGACAGGCTGTGGGAATAGTGCTGGCGGCTGGCACCCACCATTCTCATTGGGCTGGGCCTGTAGGATCTGCAGGAAGAGGATGTGGCAACTTTCCTGGCCTTGGCCAAGGATGCTCTAGACATGACCTTTGGCTTAACTGACCAGCCACAGGTCTTTCAGAAGTTTGGCCTTGCCGAGGATACTGTGGTTCTCTTCAAGAAGGTAAGTTGGGACTAAGAACAGGGTTGGGCTCAGGGTCATAGCTCCTGCTAACCTTGTTGGTGTCCAGTTTGACGAGGGTCGGGCCGACTTCCCGGTAGACAAGGAGACTGGCCTGGACCTGGGGAACCTGTCCCGCTTCCTCATCACACACAGCATGCACCTGGTCACAGAGTTCAACAGCCAGGCAAGTACAGCTGCAGGTCACAGTGAAGTAAAGGGACCCTTAGGAGGTGGGAGGCTTGGTTGGGATAGAGGGACCTTGGCCTGGGAACCCTCAAATAGAGGCCCCACAGAAGTCACGTGTTTCCTACTCTTCCAGACATCACCTAAGATCTTTGCAGCCAAGATCCTCAACCACCTGCTGCTGTTTGTGAACCAGACACTAGCTGAACACCGGGAGCTGCTGACAGCCTTCAGGGAGGCAGCTCCCCAGTTCCGGGGGCAGGTACTGGGGACACAGTAGGGAGGAGTGGTAGGATGGTAGGACTGAGGGAGACCCCAACTTGGTATGACCTGTGGTAGGTGTTGTTCGTGATGGTGGATGTGGCTGCTGACAACAGCCATGTACTGAATTACTTTGGTCTCAAGACTGAGGAAGCCCCCACCCTGCGCCTGATCAACATTGAGACCAAAAAGAAGTACGCGCCTACAGGGGTGGCACCCATCACTGCCCTTTCTGTGGCTACCTTCTGCCAGGCAGTCTTCCATGGGGAAATCAAGGTCTGTAGCTCATAGAGGGGAGGAAGAACAGCAATCCTAGGGCCCTGGCCCCTACGCATGACCCCAGTGAAGGCATGCTTGCTTCCCCAGCCATATCTCCTGAGCCAGGAGATACCCCCTGACTGGGACCAGCGGCCAGTCAAGATTCTTGTGAGCAAGAATTTTGAGCAGGTGGCCTTTGATGAAACCAAGAATGTGTTTGTCAAGTTCTGTGAGTGCTGGGGGGAGGGGAAGGGAGGTGGCTGGTTGGTGGGGTGGGGGTCAGGTCCAACCAGCCAAGCTGATCCCTCCTACAGATGCCCCATGGTGCAGCCACTGCAGGGAGATGGCTCCAGCCTGGGAGGCCCTGGCAGAGAAGTACAGGGATCGTGAGGACATTGTCATTGCTGAGCTGGATGCCACGGCTAATGAGCTGGAGGCCTTCACTGTGCATGGCTATCCCACACTCAAGTTCTTCCCTGCTGGGCCGGACCGAAAGGTGAAGGGATGGATGTGTGTGGGAGTGGACTATTCTTCATAGCTGGCTCATGCTGGAGACAGGCTGTGGCTGGGGAGCATGTCCTCAGGTCATTTTCTTTCTCCTCAGGTTATAGATTACAAAAGTACCAGGGACCTAGAGACATTCTCCAAGTTCTTGGACAGCGGAGGTGACCTGCCTGAGGAGCCCAAGGAGGAGCCCAAGGAGGAGCCCAAGGAGGAGCCCAAGGAGGAGCCCAAAGAGGAGCCCAAGGGGCCTTCAATCTCTGCCTCAGTAGGTACTCCGTTCAGGATACCAGCCACTAAACAGGTTCTCGCCTAGCAGAGGGTTTGAGCTGGGCTTGTGTGGTTCTTTCTAGGAAGCACAAGCCAATTCCACCTTGGGGCCCAAGGAGGAGCTGTAGCCATCTGGACACTGCATTCCAGGAAGTGGTGTCCTCAGGTGCTGGAGGGAACTGTGCACTATGAATAAAGACGTTGTTCCAGACTTGGTGTGGTTCATGAACAGGGACTCATGGGACCTAACCCTTCTGGTGTACTCCTGGCCTTTGGGGCTTGCCTGGGCAAGAATGGGTAACACCTTCAAAGGCAACCTCATCTCCTTCACTGCTTGGCTTGAGGGCTGCATAGCCACTGGCAGAAGATAGTATATCACACACCAAAGGGAGGTTCAAAAATGGTTTTATTTCATTATTATCCAAGTACCTTTGAAAAGATAATTGTACAAGTCATCGCATGAAAAATGGGCTCAGGGTACCCCCTGCTGGCCCTGGCCTGAGAAATGTACATATTTACATGGACACTTAGAAGGGACCAGACCCCCACCCCTCTGCTGAATCAAGCTGGTGGCTGGAGACAGGCAAAGGGGCCTGAGGTACTCAGCCGCCAGATTCACACAGTGGCAGGCAAGAGACAGCTATGCTGAAGGCACTCAGTGACATGTACAATATACAGAGGCCCCCACAGGATCCCCTGCTCCTGGACCTGAGCCCAACCAGGTGCAGAGGATAGCTCCCAGAGGGAGAAGAGGACACTGGGATACAAGCCCAGGGAAAGGTATCCCGGGTCAGTCTGCATTCAGAAGCAAGAGCTGCTGAGGGTCATGAGATGGCTCCTGGTATTGCTTCAGGGGGTGGTGTGGGGATAAGTGGGGCTTTCCTTTTGAAAAGCAAAGCAGAGAAACTCATGGAACCACTCAGTAGGACGAGCCCCTCCCCACACGTTCCCAGACCCAGAGGGATAGAGGTATGGCAGACACCTGAGGCCCCCACCATCACCCCCTAGGAAGAGCTTTTGACACAAACTTGTGCTGTTCCCCACACCAGGCTCCTGAGGACAAGGCTGTCCACCTGGTTGATGACAGTGCACCTTAGTGATGGTGTGCTCTGGGTATGTTGCCCAGTGCTCAGTCCACCTTTTCCACCTTGCCAATGATCTTCTCTTCAAAGACAGGCAAGACTGCCTCGTCCTCCCGCACTTCCTCAAATACCACACCACAGTCAAACTCGTCACTCACTTTCTTAAAGTAGTATCTAGGAGCAGAAAATTGTAGAGACAATGAGAAAAGCCAGTTCCGAGAGGAATGCCTGTCCTTGACCCTCCAGAAGTCCTACCACCCTGGAGTGCAGGCTTCCCCCAGACAGTGAGCTGGGCTCCTGGCTGGTGCCTGCTGGGCAGCAGCAACACCTGAGATAAACTGGCACCACTAGCTAGGTGTCATGTCACACGCCTATAATCCTAGCACTTGGGGAAGGAGAGGCAGGCGGATATCTGTGAGTTCGAGGCCAGCCTGGTCTACAAAGTGAGTCCTGGACAGCCAAGGCTATACAGAAAAACCCCGTCCCCCCAAAAAACAAACAAAAAACCCTGGGAGATCCAATCTTGATAGGCTTATTCATAGAGAGGCAGAAGTCTTGGGATCCCAGCTCTGTCATCCACATGGGCTGACTCTGGTAGGGTTGACAGGTTCTTATGTCACTCGGCTATCAGTAATCTTTCTACTGAAGTTTCTGAGTTAGCTGGCATGGAGGAAGAGAAGTCTAAGGCTAGAACAAAGCCAGTCCAGCTTTGAGGCAGTGTCCTGATACCACCAAACTGCAGTGAGCAGTGTCCGTGGCTGAGAGAAGTAGGGTAGAGGGGAAGATGAAAGAGAAATGGGACGGAAAGCTGTTTCCTTCTACACCAAACCAATAGCATACTGGGCAAGTACGCTCTCGGGATGCAGCCTCTCTTACCTGTAGCTCCCCTTCTTGGTTAGCAGCTCCTTGAACTGGCCGAGGGTGACAGCACGGCCCCTCACCAGGGTGCGGTAGGGGATGGGTTCCCCACAGAAATAGTAGGCCACAACGATGCTGTCACATGGTGGCACACTCCCACCACCTGCCTTTCTCTGCGATTTTGTCCTGGTAAAAAAAAAAAAAAAAAAAAGAATGGTCAGTTGTGGGCTCAGGCCGGGGTCACAGAGAGTACTTCAAAGGCACCATCTACCGGCAGAAGACAACACACCCCAGGGTTAGCACCTCACTCACCAATGTGGTATTCACAGTCCCTGCCACCCACCTCCACAAAATATGGGTGCCAGTCCTGTGTGAACCACTCACTGGGAAATGAACTACAGGTCTAGCTCTAAGAGCAGTACTTTCTACCAGACCATGAACAGGCCAGGCCCTTGGCACACCAAGTCCCACCTCCAAAATTTCCTTCAAACACAGACATTCAATTGGAGCTGCATATATCTGGAAGGGAAGTTTTCTAGGACCAGGATGGCCAGGATCTGCAAAGCAGACTTGGAGGCCTGAGCTGTTTCTTGCTCAGGTCCCTCAAAGTTCTGTGTAGCTGTTCTGAGTCTGGATAACAGGCAATGTTCCTGTGTTCCTGTATCTTTCAATCACTCAGAAGCTTCGACAGCTGACTTCAACCATGGCCACAGTGGGACATTCTGGCTATGAAATGGTCCAGGTTCTTGGGCCTTCTCCCTGATAGGCTTCTGAAGCTCTCTGAGGGTTGCCCTGGGGAGGTCTACTTCTCCAGAACAACTGGAAGGCCACCTGCAGGCCCACAAGTGGAGGCTCTGAGGTCATGATACCCTGTCTTCTGAGTTGAGTGTGATGGCGCTTGGGCTGGGTCGGCAGCAAGGCTCACCTTCCTGTCTTGAGTAAAAGCATAGGAAGGGCAGTCAGGAATGTCCCTGACTGACATGTGGCTGTGGCAGGAGGAGGTGCAGAGCTTAAAGTCTTCACTGCAGTCACACCACCCAGATTCTACTATAAAGTTGCCTCAAACTCCTGGTGCTATTTCAACGGGACTAGGTCTGTGGGCCTGACCCTATGTAAGATGGTGGTGGACCTGCCAGTCCCTAAACCTACCTCAGAAGCTCAGGAGAACAAAGACAAGATGAAAGGCAAGAGCTGTGGTGGCTGCATGGACTAGATACAGGCCTAGTGATCATGTCATTACAATTAACAGGTATCATGATCTCCTCTATTGGGAGTCAGGAGGGAGAAGCCCCAGCAGGCTTGGTGCTTCCTGACTCACTGACAAACGTATCAAAATAGGTGGTCCATGTTGGGATTTGGCCTGGGCTGGGCTGGGCAGAACCAGGAGGACCCACAGGGCGCACATACTCTGTCTCGGAGAGTTCCAAGTCCGACACGGCTGGTACCACACTCAGCACCGGTGCACATGCTGGCCTGACACAGGTGCGTCCCCGCTGCATGACTGCCTGCACATACCTAGGGAACAACCCGCATCAAAGAGGATGGGGCTCAGCCAGTGTTGTGGACAATGGGCATAGAAAGGGTGAGCAGCAAGATCTAGCTGCCAAAAATTCCCACTTACATACACAGGAGCCCTGCCATAGGTGTCTAGACACAAGGTCAATGTTAGTCTGGAGAACTACTGATCTAGGTGCTACAGGCTGCCTCTTCACCCCTGCTTGGGTGTCTTCTCCAAGCTAAAGGTTCTTGGAGAAGTCCTGCCAGGACATCTCCTAAGAATGTGGCTCTTTCTATAGTCTCATCATGAACTTCCTGAAGATGATGTTGGTCCCAGACAAGGACAGTAGCAGTGGCTCTGCCGCACTCTATCTTGGGGGAGTTCTTGTTGCCATGACTGCAGCATGTCCCAGGGTCTCTGGAAAGTAGAGCCTTTCTTTTTCTTTTTCAGTTTTTCAAGACAGGGTTTCTCTGTATACTCTTGGCTATCCTGGAGCTCAATCTGTAAACCAGGCTGTCCTTGAATTCACAGCGATCCACCTGCCTTTGTCTCCCAAGTGCTGGGATTAAAAGCATGTGCCACCATGCCCGGCTAAAGTAGAGCCTTTCTAAGTGAACCCTCTATCCGGTTATGTCACTGAGTTCCTAACGGTGACTTTACTCTGATTTATCTTAATAGGGCCTGCCAAGGCCTAGACTTTCACCCCATAAATCTACACTTGCTTATAAAGTTCCAGACAACAAATTCGTTTTTCTCACACGTGAAGATTCTGGAGGCATCAGATAAGACCTGATTTATGTGTGTGTGTGGGGGGGGGGGGTTGTGGTGGTGATGGTAATGGTGGTGGTGGTGTCAAACCCCAAAACACAGACCAGAGAGGTTTAACTGATGCTAGTGACTAAGAGAAAACCACAGTTGCTGCCATCATGTGGGCTTGCCAGATGCTGGTAGGATGAACAGATAAAACCTCTGCATCACAAGAGAATCCTAACTCCCAGAGTACCCTGCTTCAGAAGAAAATCCTACATCCTAGGAACACTCACTTCTCTGAGAGCACCCTGCCTAGACCACTGAGGGCATCAGTCTTAGCAGATCCCACTACATCCTGCTCCACTGCCTCAGGCCCTTTCCATATGCACACAGTATTTCAACCCCAGGAAGAACACTTCCTGCACAAAACAGGCAGCACCAGAGTATAACATTGCTTACAGTAGGTGGCAAAGTGGTCCCTTGTGTTCAAGGCAGCTGAAACTTCTTTTGGAACCAAAGCTAATATAGGCTTGTGTGGGCCTATGGAGACCTTTAATGACCAGAACACGTCTAAACTTTCAAGGCAACTACAGCTTGACCCTGCTGGAGACCAGAAGTGCAGAGCCTGCCACAAGCTATAGGATCCTAGGGGAGAGAGGACCCTCAGAAGTAAGGTCAGACCTCAGATTCCATACATCCCAACCTGAATAAAGGAGTTGATAGTTTTAAAAGGCAATAATGGCCTTTGTGTAACCATGGTTCCAGGAACTGGGTATGAAACAGATCCTAAATCTTCACAGAGACAATCACCCATTTGGGAATTGCACAAAGCCACAATGTCCACGCAACTGATTCAAAGCCAAGATAAATGGGCCAGAGAAGGCATGTTCTGGCTCCAATATTGTTGCTACCCAAAGAGAAATATCTTGGGTCTGGGCAGAACATATTCCCCAAAGGACAAACTGGCTTGCTCAACTGTGGTGGTGATGGGTTGATACTGATGTTCTTGAGGCTGAGGACAGGCAGGGGGTTGGGAGCTGTGGTCTACAGGACAAGCCCTGTAACTGTGCTTCAGACCTGTCTATCCTGTGGGTGTGCTTGGTGTGGCTGTCATCAGAGATAGTCAGGATATCCACCACTAAGCCGGGCATGCCCAGAAACTGTTGGCTATCTGACCACGTGTCTAGCAAGAACATAACCTCACAGCCCACTGTCCTGTAGCAAAGGTTACCTCTGTGGTTCTCAGTGGAGAAGCAGCTCAGCACAGCCATCTTTCCCCAAGAGCCCTCTTCAGGCCTTTGGGACATGGTAAGATCACCCCATACCACATGAGCTTACCTCTGCTTGGAGGGCAATTTGTTGGCTCTCTTCTCCTCCTCCTCCAAACGCCTGCGGGCCTCTTCCAGCTGGGTGAGAGGGTTAGGGGCTGGATTGGGTGGCATTGTGGGATCTTGGATGAAAAGATGAGAAGGCTGGACAGAGTTCCGGAGCTGGGCACTGACCCAGGGGTGCACGGCCCCAGGACGTTCAATGGATAAAGGCCTGGAGCTCTCATGGACCTGCTGCTTCCTCATCCCAGAAGACCTTGGGGAACAAGGACAGTGACTGCATGAGCAGTGGGAGCTACTAAGTGTGTCCACACCCAATTACAGGAGTCACATGAGCCTCCTTTCTGATCCCATGCAGATACACCCTTCTCTTATTGCAGACTTTTTTTTTTTGTTTAGGATTTGAGATTGAACCAGAGGTTTACTCATGATGTGCTCTGTCACTGAGCTGCATTCCAGACCTTACTTTTTGAAAATTTTATTACGTAGTATTTGTTTTGTATATGAATACAAACACACATGTACCACAGCCTATGAAAGGCTGTCAGAGGACAACATAAGGACATTTTTACCATGTATGCTCCAGAGATTAAACTGTGATTGTTAGGCTTGCTTAGTTTACCCCACTAAGCCATCTTGTTGGGCCCCCTTTATTTTTGAGAAAGGTCTTGCTAAGCTTCCCAGGATGAGCTGGGTGTGGTAGTATATGACTATAATTTCAGTACTTGGGCGGTGGAGAAAGGAGAATCAGAAGTTCAAGGCTAGGCTCATTTAAACAACAACAGGCCCAGAAGGACCTATGATTCCAAAGACAGTCTTTGTGCCTGCAAAGGAACAGGTTCAGGTATTGGAATGCCTACTGCCTTCCTTACATACTCCTGCTCTACAGGAAAGTAGCCTCCCAGCCACTGTTGCCAAATATGGTGAGGGCAGGTAGTGAGCAGGCAGCACACTGAGGTAATCTGGGACTGAGTAAATGGACCTGCCTCAGGACTAGATTCTCCTAATATGTTCAGAAATGGGCCATGTAGAGGCTCACAGGAATGGTACCTGCTCCCTGTGGAGCCAGGAATATGTGCAAATACACAAGCAATATGAGACAAGATGGATGAAAGATATTCAGAGAGGCCACACTGGAGCTGAGCAGCCTCAAATCCTCAGGACAGAAGAGTAGGTATAAAAGACAGAGGCTCTCCTACAGCTGCTGCTTATGTAAGTTCATAGGTGACAGGGACTT
Organism: Meriones unguiculatus; assembly: GCF_030254825.1. Classification (NCBI taxonomy): domain Eukaryota; kingdom Metazoa; phylum Chordata; class Mammalia; order Rodentia; family Muridae; genus Meriones; species Meriones unguiculatus. Next base: position 38,726,597 of record NC_083359.1, read on the forward strand.
AGGTGGAGTCATCTGACCCTGAAGCCAGAAATAAAAAGGGTGCTGGTAACAAGAGGACAGGTGGCCAGCTGCTCTCAGGCAGGCCCCTGCAGTGCACTTACCCATGGCCTGCCTTTCGGTGCCTACTGATCTCCTTCTCGCCCTCAATAATCCACTGCATGATCTTCTGGTTCTTCTCTGCGTCCTCTGTGGTACTGGGTACCTCAGCACTGGCATTTTTCCCAGATTCAGCCTTCTTGGTATTTCTTTTGGAGGGTGCACTAGCTTTGCCGCTGTGAGAGCAAGACATATGAGGTCACTCTGGCCTTCCTTGCTGCTTCCTAAACCCTCAAGCCCAACAAGAAAGCCTGTAACCCCCTATGAAGACAGTGGTCTCTCTGAAGGTCAGCTGTCTGGGGTTTGTTTTAATATGGTGGGAGAGCCATGCTAATCAGAGCCCAAGACAAACACACAGCTTCTCCTCACCCAGTCATAGCAATGCCTGGAGCCTAACTGGCCCCTGACCCTGGTGTTCTATGACTATTCCTGGGGAGGATCAGGTTACCACAGAGACATGCCCCTCTGGACCATGACTTGGATACAAGGACACAGTGGAAACATTTGAGAAGGCTAATCAGAACTCACCCAAAGGCCAAGTCCCCAGCACTGGGGTTGGTGCCTGTGCTTTCTGAATAGCTCCTGGGCTTGGCATGACCATGTGTTTCTAGGCCCCATGAGAAGCTGCTCTGGACCCTGCGGGCAGCTTCAGCTTCCATTTGCTCCTTGGGTCTAGCTGAATTATGGTGAACATGGTGGTGGACATGCCTATGGTGGTGCAGGCCACCTGTATCAAGTTTCAACCCCAACTTAGGAACGTGCTTCCCATGCCCAGAGGCTGCACCCCCTAGCACTGCAGTCTTGGCCACATGCCCACTGTCAGGAGAGCGGTGGCCTGGACCAGGTGACTGGCAGCCAGGTGTCCTCATGACCCTTTGCACATGCTCATCCAGGATGCTCTCAGGATTCTCCTCATGGGCATCCCGCAGTCCGGAACAGCCCATATCCACATAGCGGGGTGGGAAATGGTGCCAGGCTGGGACAGAAGGCAGCTTGTGACTTGCCATGGGGCCAGAAGGCATTTCACCATCCTCCCCTTCTTCCTCCTGTGGAGAAACAGCAGCATGGTCAGAACAAGAATGAGACAGGCCTGGAAGTGAGCCACAGTCCTAACAAGCCAAAGAGCTTATTGCCTGCAGTATGACCAGGTCAGGGAGAGGTGCTGTCTCCTGTATACTCCATGCACCGAAACCCTGACTGATCCCCACAAACCTGTTCTGTTTGTTTTTTGAGACAGGATTTCTTGGTGTAGCCTTGGCTGTCCTGGAACTAGCTATGTAGACCAGGCTGGCCTCAAACTCAGAGAGATGGCCTGCCTCTGCTTCCCACGTGCTGGGAGTAAAGGTGTATGGCACCATCGCCCAGCGTGTTCTCTTTCAGTTAAATAGTCTCCCTTTTGGGTTCCTTAAATTTATATTTATTTATATCCTTATTTGCTTGTTTATTTTGTGTGTGGTGTGCCTGTAGATGTCAGAGTTGTAGAAGTCATTTCTTCCCTTCTACAATACCGGTGTAAAGGAGAGAAGTCCAGTTGTCAGGCTTGGCAGTAAGCCCTGCTTCAGATTTTGATGCCATATTCCCTAAGGTAAAAGGAAGGGAAACTTATAAACCCATGAGAATACATATGTAGCAATTAAATTGTAGGATTTACTTGTAGGGGAGATGGAACCTAGGCTTGAACCTACTTGGTAAGTGTTCTACCATGAACTGCACCCTAACTCCAATAGTGGTTTCATTTTTTGAAACAGAATTTTGTGTTGACCAAACTGGATTAAAAATCCCTATAGAGCCAAAGATGACCTGAAATTCTTGCACTATCTTGCCTAGCTTTACTTTTTTTCCTTAAAGATCTCTTCTCCTCCCCGTGTGTGTGTACATATGTACTCACGTGTGTATGTGTAGGCAGTGACAGGTTGGAGCATGACATCATGCTACCCTAGGCTTGACTGGGAATTTTTTGTTTTTTTGAGACAGGTTTTCTCTGCAGCTCTGGCTTTCCTGGAATTCTGTAGATCAGGCTGACCTTGAACTCAGAGATCCGCCTGCCTCTGCCTCTTGAGTATCTGGGATTAAAAGGCATGCACCACCAGGTGGCCCTCTGAGTTCAAGGCCAGCCCGGTCTACAGAGCTAGTTCCAGGACAGCCAGAGCTACACACAGAAACACCGTGCCGAAAACAACAACAAACACCAAAAACAAAAGCAATGATTTCTCAATGAATCAAACTGAGCTCTGAGGGGGACACTATCGCCACTGTAATCTATAGTGTCCCCTACGTGAGTAAGATAGGAGCCTGCATACGCCAAGCTTTCATTATCATGGCTCCATTGTGCTTTAACTCAATTCCTGCCACAGGCCACGGCTAGGCACAGAAGAATTTTGTCAGTTTCCTGTCTTCTTCAAATGTTGGAAGGCTTGGGAGCTTCCTCGTAGGCATCTCCTGGCAGGAAAAGGGATTGCTAGGGTTAAGCACCAGACTCAGTTAGTTAGCGGCAAAAGGAACGGGGACAAAGTGCTGAATATGAAGGCAGGAAGGCCAGAGGAAGGCTGAACAGGCTGACACAGGACACCTCAGAATGGAGGCTATGCTAAAGGCAAAACTTCCAAACTGCAGGAAACAGTGTTTTGGACATGGTCCTAGCATACAGCACACAGTCCACTCACCATCCGTACACGCTTTAGCCGTTCCTCTAGCTTCTCTTCAGCCTCTCGAGTGCGCTGGACAGCCTCTAGACGATGAATAAGCTCTTCAGCAAATTTCTGTGGCTCTACCCGAATCTCCTTTGGCATTCGGTAAGTGCGCTGTAGAGACATACAGTATTATACAGATTCTGCATAATATACAGATATACAGCATAGTCAGTTGAGGCTGCCTTCACAGGGCAGCCCTGCACCCTCTACGGTGTGAGCACAGTAACAGCCTTCTAATAAGTAATGAAGAAACTTGATTTCATGTTAAAGTTTTTAAAAGTTATTTTACTTTTTTTCCCCCCTCAAGACAGGGTTTCTTTGTATAGCTCTGGCTGGCCTGGAACTCATAGAGATCCCCCTGCCTCTGCCTCACAAATGCTGGAATTTAAAGTGTGTGTCTTTAATAAGCCTGTCTTATTTTATTTTATTTAAAGTTTTTATACATTTATTTATTTGAGAGTGTGTCCATGAACATGGCGGACACGTGTACCACAGCACATACGAAGAGGTCAGAGGACAACTTTGCAGGAGTTAGTTCTGTTCTCTCCTCTTACCAGGTAGGTTTCAGAGAGAATGCAGATCACCAAGCTTAGAGGTAAATATATTTACCCACTAAGTAACCTTGCTAGTTACATCTATTTTAAAGTTCCCTTTTACTGGGACATTTGCATCCTCATTGGCTCCCTTTTCTCTTTCACTGGGAACTGACCTGAAGATGTAGAATTCTTTCTAGCTACTCACAACCACATTACTGGAGGCCTGGGCAGGGTCCTGGTATGCACAGGCTGTAGCACCCCTGAGTGAGCATGTGTATAGGCACCCAGAACAGATGGTGGTCAGTGCCCTGGCTAACATGCTCTACAACGACTACTCCCAGCTGGTCACAGAGAAACCTTCAGGAGGTAGGTAAGGAATGCCTATGGCACTGGTTACCAGTAGCTCCTAGGGTAGACCTGTGGTCCTGAAGAAGCCTAAGTCCATGGTATTCCCAAGGCTTACACCTCTTCAAAGGAAATCCCAGAGCAGTGCCTGGTCTTGATATATGGGTAAGTATAATCAGGGTGGGAAGATTGGGACTCTGTGCTCTGTTACAGCAACAGGAGACACAAAATAAACATCATTTTTCTAACCATAAATGTCTTTTATTTCCTAACTTAGGAATTGAAGATTCAGTCAAAAAGCTGAAAGATTCCAACTAAGAAAATCTGATGAGGCTGAATGTGATAGTGCACACCTTTAATCCCAGCACCCAAGAGGCCAAGGCAGAGACAGGCAGAGATCTCTGAGAGTTCAAGGCTACTCTGGTCTACATAGTGAGCTCCAGGTCAGCAAGAGCTACATAGCTGCTGTCTCAAAATAACAATAAAACAAATCAAAAGAAATGCTGATGATTATATGATGCCCTGAAGCACCCATCCTCCCTACACAGGCTCTGCAAACAAAATGCAGTGACAGAGTAGGTGAAGAATATGGCCACAAGCTCTGCAGTCTCTCCCAGAAGTCTTTCTGTCCAAAGTCTGTGTACCAGAAAAAGAAATGATAATTGCTCTGTGCCATCACTGGTCAGTGCAAGTAGAGTGAGCTATGCATGCTTGCTCAAACATGCAGTCAACAAAGCCTTATATTCCAGGCTCAGGAAAAGCTACTGTAATCACCCAAGAGGCAAAGCTGAGGCAGCTTCTGAGCCAAGATGTTCATACGGCAACACCCACTGCTCAGCCACAAAAGAGACCCATACCTTAAACCTCTTAAGATATCTAGCGTGTGGATATCTAACCACACCCTGGGGTTAGGTGACTTGCAATGTCCAGGGCTGCATCTCAAACCAAAATCCATCAACTCAGAATTACTGTCCATCAGGGAGTGCATTTCACTTTACAGGGAAACCATGCAGTGCAGGGAAGATGCTACCTGGAGAACGTCTGTTACTGAGCATAGGAAGCCTTTTAGACTTTGGGAGCTATCCTAGACTATCTACTGGTATCTCGCCCCAACATCACTCAAGATTGTCAGCTGTGCTCAGAGGTAAGCTGTGGTCCTAGGAAGCCTACCAAGTACCTCTCCCACTGACTGGTGCCATGGAGGCCAACTCTAAAGGAAACCAGTCAGGCAACTGGAGAACAGGCAAGGTGCTGCTGAATATGTGGTACTTACAGGAATGTGAGGTAGAGGCACCCTCCCATTGACTTGGACACTCTCCTGCATCTCCCTTCGGTGCTGCTTACGGATCCTGTACGGGGGGATTCCATCCCTGTGCAGACAAAAGATGTAGCCATTAGCTCAAACAGAAAACAAGGTAAATAGCAGAACACCATATAATTACTGGCCATAGTCATTACTGATAGCAATGACTGTATTGTATCATCCCATGTGCATGATGCACACATAAGACAATATATGTACAGACACGGACATAATTACATGCGCTGCATGACACACACACAACTCCTACATGGTTAAAAAAAAATACAAAAAACCCCAAGAACTCAGCCATAGAACTGAGCATTTCAACAAAGACCAGTTACCCTTACTTTATGTATCTCTGAGTCTACAAAGTCTAAAAGTTTGACAGCTAAGAACGATTTTCACATAAAAAAGAAATTTTGCTACACATACCATGAATATATTTTATGCATGTATATGGGTAAGTACATGTGTGAGCACATGTATGGAGGTCAGAGGACAACTTCTTCCATGTGGACTCTGGGGATTGAACCTAGTCACTGTGAGCCTTTTAGAAGAGTGAAACAAACATGTAAGACAAACTATAACCAGCCTTTGGTAGCTATAAACCTAAGAACTAAGGTCACTAAATGGCCAAGCTCTTTGTTGCCTATTCAAGATAGATGCTATATTCAACTTAAAGCTGCCCAACCTCCAACCCATGGTTCTAGAAGCCGCTCTAGGAATCAATCATGGCAGCAACTGGAACTAGAAACTCAGAAAAGACAGGCTGATGAATGTAAAGTGCTGGGTCCTGTAACATGAAAACAGGTGGGTGGGGGACTGCAACCTCCATGCTGAATGGTTTTTTTTGTTTGGTTAGGTTTTTGGAGACAGGGTTTCTCTGTGTAGCCCTGGCTGTCCTGGACTCACTTTGTAGACCAGGCTGGCCTCCAACTCACAGAGATCCACCTGCCTCTCCCTCCCCAAGTGCTGGGAATATAGGCGTGTACCACCGAGCCTGACTGGAATAGGTTTGTTTTTTTATTTTATTTTATTTTTATTTTGCTAATCAAAGAGTCCACAGGGCAGTTAAGGTGTGCAGACTGTGCTCTGTCCCTCTGGAGGAGATGGGAAGGCATCAAGAACAGTGGAGCTCCAACAGCACTACTCTTGGCAACAGGAAGACACAGCCCCATCAGGGGAGGGTTGCCCTGGCAACCAGCCCAGGTGCTTGGTGTGCCTGTTCAAGAGGGTACTATTACAGTGTTTTTCCTTTTATAAACACAAAGGGGGCATAGAGGATAGAGGAATGGGAGTTTAAAATTCATGACTTGGCTTTCCAGGCACTCAGGATAGTAGGTGGCTTAAAGCCAACAGCAAAACCTGTTTCTTCTATACTTAGACAGAACACTTTAAAAATGCCCAGCCTCTGGGGTTTAGCATTATCCTCAAAATCCACATCTAAGGATGGGTGACACACTAGGAAAACACCTTGTTGAACAGTCATGTGATCCAACTGTGATTCCAATGTGGCAAACTCGTGAGCTACCCACCCCAGCAAATATGGTGAGATGCACCATTTCATTTTTTGCCTCAGATGTATGTTCAAACATAGGTGGCAATTTTGTATCCCAAAATTTTAAGTCTCCCAATAAAATCCAAGATGAACAGATTGTCAAAGAAAAATTGCCTATGCTTGGGTCTGTGGACATAGCTCAGTTGACAAAATGCTTTTCCAGCATGCATGAAGCTGTCGGGTCTCCACAGTACTGCATTAACTGGGTAGAGTGGTACATGCCTGTAACCTCAGCACTTGGGAGGTTTAAGGCAGGCTGCTTTACATAAAGCTCCATCTTACTCTCTAAAACAAAAACCATGTTCATGAACTTTAAGTTTCTCCATCTGGGTAATGTGTTCTTTTCTTTTCTTTCTTGTTTTTGTTTTTCAAGACAGGGTTTCTCTGGACAGCTTTGGCTCTCCTGGACTAACTTTGTAGACCAGGCTAGCCTCAAACTCACAGTGATCCACCTGCCTCTGCCTCCCAGAATGCTGGGATTACAGGCGTGCACCACCATGCCCAGCTATGTGTTCTTTTCTTAAGGAAATTTTCAGAATTGGCAGAAACACACTGTATTGGAGGTTAAATTTTATCACTTCCAAGAATGAGGAAAATCAGGTACTATGTAGATATAGCTTGCTTCCTCTTCTGAAAGGACCGTGACTTGCAACACTGTGCAAGTGAGAAGCCACAAAGAACTCTAGGAACTTAAAAAAAGTGTTGCTGAAAATGCCAACATTTAAAGGCTCAAAATTAAAACAGAGCCAAGTGGGGTGGCACACTCCTTTAATGCCAGCATTAAGGAGGATAAACAGTGGATCTCCAAATTCCAGGCCCACCTGGTCTACACAGTGAATTCCAGGCCAGCAAGGGCTATTAGACTAAAACCCTGTCTCACAAGTAATTAATTAAAAGAGAATGAAATGAGACATCCCTCAGATATAACAAAACCCAAGGAGACAGAGGGCTATCCTGGTGTTACTACCATATGGTTATTACAGTAGAAAAATGAAACACCCCAATATATGCCATATGGCACTGGCCAAACTGGATTCTGAGCAACAGGAGATATCACGCTGGTGTGTGTGTGTGTGTGTGTTTAAAGATTTATTTATTTATACATGAGCACTCTTTTTGCATATGTACCTGCATGCCAGAAGATGGCATCAGATCCCATTATAGAGCTACCATGTGGTTGCTGAGAATTGAAAGGACATCTGGAAGAACAAACAGTGCTCTTAACCACTGAGCCATCTCTCCAGCCTGTCACGCTGTTTTGTTGTTGTTGTTTTGGTTTTCTGTTTTTGTTTTTTTGAGACAGGGTTTCTCTGTGTAGCTCTGGCTGGGCAGCCTATTTTTAAAAGGTGTTGGAAGAACGTTGAGGGCAGGCAAGTGAAAAGAACCAGCCATAAAAATGGTACATGAGCAAGATAGGATTTTAGATGCAACAGTAAGTAATAGCAAAAGTCATTATTTAGTAAACTTACTTTCTGGAATATTGGTGCTTTAAAAATATGCTACTTGCCAGGTATGGTGGTGCAGGCCCTTAATCCCAGTACTCAAGAGGCAGAGGCAGTCGGATCTCTGTGAATTTGAGGCCAGACTAGTCTGCAAAAGTAAGTCTAGCACAACCAGGGCTCTGTTACACAGAGAAACCCTGTCCCAAAAAAATAAAAAATAAAAGGGGGGGGGGGGTAGTGGTGTGTGGAGAGATGGCTCAGTAGTTAAGAGCACTGTCTGCTCTTCCAGAGGTTCTGAGTTCAATTCCTGGCAACCACATATTGAATCATCGTATCTACAATGTGATCTAATGCCCTCTTCTGGCATGCAGGTGCATATGCATATAGAGCACTCATATATAAAAATAAATCTTTAAAAAACAAACAAACAGCTACTTAAAAAGAATTTACAGCCACACACACCTGTAATCCCAGCACTCGGAGAGGCAGAGGCAGGCAGATCTCTGTGAGCTGAAGGACTGCCTGGTTTACACTAAGAGTCCAGTACAGCCAAGGCTACACAAAGAAACCCTGTCTCAAAAAAACTAAAACAAAACAAAAGCAAACAAACAAAACAACTTTTAAAAAAATTACATTCTAGGTTTGGGTAGTTAACATCTAATTAAAATGCAGCTATAGTAAGTACTTTGAAAACTACCCCTTATAGCCCTAAGACTTTTATATAATGCGTAATTAGAAACTGGCTCCCATTGGTTTCAGTGTTATTCAATATATGTGGACTATCTAAAATATTCAGGGAATATTCTCATCCTTTATAATTTAGCCATCAGATTTGGAAAATCAGTAACAGTTGTGTCTTCAGGTTACTGCTGCATTTGTGTACACAGATTTTTTTTTTTATGGAAAGTGACTGAAGCATCTAGACTGAAACACAGGAATGAGATTACACTGTAACCAAATTATGTGACCTGTTGTTAAGCTATTACTTATTTCTCTAAGAAATGATTATTTATATTAATAAAAATAAAATAACTATACATACACTTAACAATGGTTCAGATCCACCAGTGGGGGGTGGAGAACTGGGGAGATGGCTCAGTTTTAAACAAAACAAAACTTGACATGGTCATGTATGCCTATAATCCTATCGTTAAAAGGTCCCTGGTGCTCACTGGTCAGCTAGTTTTGCTCAATCAATGACCTCTAAGTTCAGTGTCAGTAAAATGGCTCAGTGGGTAGAGGCCCTTTGGAGCACAACAGGCATGCAGGTTTGATGACCTAAATTCAATCCCTGGATCCTACAAGGTAACAGGAGAAAACCAACTCCCTATAGTTGCCCTCTGACCTCCATACATGCCATGGCACATACAAGTATCTATATTCTCTTTTTCACACTCATAACAAAATACATTTTTAAAAAATTTAGGAGACTAAGGGGCCGGCCCTGTTTAAGGTTTAGAGTACTTGTTACTCTTCCAGAGGACCCAGCACCTATACTCCACGTCCAGGAGATCTGACACTCTCACCTGCCTCAAGCACCAGGCACACATGGCACAAATATACAGATGCAGGCAAAACATGTAAAACAAACAACAATAAAAATATGTATAGAAACAGGTTCTCACTATGTAGCTCTAGCTGTCCTAGAATTTACTATGGAGACCAGGCTGAACTTGAACTCAAAGATGTACCCTCCCAAGTACTGGGATTAAAGGCATGGACCACTATGACCGCCTAAAATAAATTTTGAAAAACTTAAAATTTTAAATAAGGAGTACAGCAAAGATGAAAGACACCCAGTACTGACCCCTGGCTTCTGCATGTACTCACATTCACACACATACAGCAGAGCCACCAGTGGTAGCACTTTTTCCTTCCTTCTTATTTATATTTATTTTCCAATTTTTCACACAAAGAAACACACTGGCAGGGCAGAACTACTGAGCTGAGCCAAGAACCTTTTGGGGACCCTGTGCAGTCACGAATTAAGAGACGTCTAGCGTCAACTGGAAAACTTCCTCCTGGTCGCTGGAAATGAGCAACACTACAGTGCTGCTGGAAGAGGCCCCAGGTATGGGGCAAACTCAGCCTAAGCCTGACCAAGCCAGAACCCCAAGAAAGTCCAGGCTGGAAGGTCAACTCAGCAAAATATTTTATGCCATTTAATTACTTAATTATTTAATATGCACCAGGATTGCAAAAAGCCACCTGCAGGAGGTGGTACACATAGCACAGGTCCATTCCCACAAGGGCTTCTGGGAATGTGACCACACCAGACAAAACAAGTTTTAATTGTAACCATAATCTCTGGGACAGGGAGGCAAAGATCTGCCTCTATAGCTTGGAACTCAGGCTCTCCAGCAACTAAGGACTACTCATGATATATCAAGATTCCATATTATAAAAAGGTCCAGGGCAGAGCAACATGGGTAAGAAACACATTTATGCAGCCTGCTGAATCCCAGGACTGTCTCTTGCCCTACCACCTGGAGAGGAGACTGTCTGACTGGTCCCTGTACCTGTCATCAAACTGAGCCCATACTCTACAGCTAGGAGAAAATGAACCCCGAGTTTCTTGCATAGATTTTTAATCTTCCAGGATTTTTAATCAATTTTTAAAAATGATTTGTTATTATTTATACAGTATTCTGGCTGTATAGATGCCTCACTCCAAAAAGGACACCAGCTCTCATAATAGACAGTTGTGAGCCACCGTGTGGTTGCTGGGAATTGAACTTAGGACCTTTAGGAAGAACAGCCAGTGCCCTTAACCTCAGAGCCATCTCTCTAGTCCCCTTTTAAACTATTTGTATTGTTGTGCTGGGGACTGAACCCAGGGACTCCACTGAATTACACTTTGGCCCTTGGGCAAGGTTTTGAAGATTACCACTCACAGGGCAGTCAGTCATCTTTTTTAGGATTTTTGTTTTAACATAGTCTCATTCTTTTTGTTTTTTTTTATAAGAGTTTTTTTTTTTATTATTTATACAGTATTCTTCCTGCATATGTGACTGCAGGCCAGAAGAGGGCACCAGATCTCATTATAAGTGGTTACTGGGAACTGAACTCAGGACCTTTGGAAAAACAGCCAGTGCTCTTAACCTCTGAGCCTTCTCTCCAGCCCCGACATAGTCTCATTCTTTAACAAAGGTTGGCAATTCTCCTGCTTCAGCTGTCCAAGTTCTGGGATTACAAATATATGCTACCATGGCCAGCTTCATGTCTGTCCTTAGGAACACACTTGGTTAAGCTCTAAAAGAATCAATCAGTAATGACCAGCCAGTTGGATCACCAAAGAACACTGAAGCACACAGCCAGCAAATGTAAGACTTACACACTGCTGTCCGTAAGAGATAGGGTGTCAGCATCACTGGACAGGCTCTGTTGCTCACTGTCATTGGCGCTGGTGGCTGGGGCCAGGGCATAGCCAGAGTTGACATAGTAGGGGTTGACGGGCTCCCTCCAAGATCCATACCTGTGAATAAGAAAGGCATATGAGTGGCAGCAGAGCAATGCTCTCCTGTTTTAACATACACTGTTAGAGTTATCTAAGTAACAGTGTAGAAGAAATTCAGAGAAAAACAGAACAGAAAGGTCATGTGCCTCCATCTCCTTGCTCCTCCCCTTATTCCATCCTTCCCAATTCAAAGGGGAGAGATGAAAGAGGATCTAAACTCTGGTATCTTTCCAGATGTTTCTTATTTTTTAAAAGGCATTTAAGTACACATACATAGGGTATCATTTGGATAGCAGACAATGCTCCGTCTTTCTCCTGAAGAGCACAAAAAGAAAAGATCCATTAATCCTTGTTACAGCTACAAAAGTAACCTAGTTCTGACCCAACTCAATAGGTATTTCTGGAGCAGGCAGTCAGACCCACCAGGACTCTTAATTCAGGTCCTTGGGCTCCAGGCAGTATGACGCACCATGGACATGACACACGGATAAAAACTACCACTGTGTAGACATGGGGAGTACACTACTAGGAGTAGCAGAGTCCAGTTGTTGCCATATAATTGGCCAAAAACCAAGATACTTAATCTGCCTTTTCTCTAAGGGCCCTTTTGGGTATTTGTCTTTTGTTTCTCTCCCTCTCTGTTTTGTTTTTTGTTTTTTTGTTTTTTGTTTTTTTCTTTCAAGACTCTTTGTGTAGCCTTAGATGTCCTAGAACTAGCTCTGCACACTAGGCTGGCTTCAAACTCATAAAGATCTACCTTCCTCTGCTTCCCAAGTGCTGGGATTAAAGACATGTACCACTACTGCCTAGCTCTCTTCATCTCTTTATAGCATTTGGCCCTTGCCAGCATAGTGGATGATTTGTAAGGGTTTGGATTTTTTTGTTTGTTTTGTTATTTAGTAATTTTTGAAAGTTTTCAAATAAAAAAAAATATTTTAGCTGGGCATAATGCCTTTAAGCCTACAACTAGGGAGGCAGAGGCATGTGGCTCTCTTATGAGTTTAAAGCCAGTCTGGTCTACACAGAACATTCCCTGCTAGCCAGGGGTACAGAGAGATTCTGTCTCAAACATAATAAACAAACTGCCAGGCAATGGTGGTGCATGGCCAGGCAATGGTGGTGCATACCTTTAATCCCAGCACTTTGAAGGTAAAAACAGGCAATCTCTGTGAGTTTGAGGCCAGCCTGGCCTACAGAACTAGTTCCAAGACAGTCAGAACTACACAAAGAAACCCTGTCTCAGGCCGGTAGTGATGGCACATGCCTTTGAGGCAGAGGCAGGTAGATCTCTATAAACCTGACACTACCTTGGTCTATAGAGTGAGTTCTAGGACAGCCAAGGCTACACAGAAAAACTCTATCTCAAAAACTTTAAAAAAACAAAAAATAAAACAAAACAAAAACCCTGCCTCAAAAACAACACAAAAAAAAAAAAAAAAACAACAAAATAATTATTTTATGTGTATGTTTGACCTATGTGCACATATGCATGCATGCCTGATGCCCATGAAAGCCAGAAGAGAGCACTGGATCTCCTAGAGCTGGAGTTATGGACGGTTGTGAGTTGCTGTTTATGTGCTAAGAACCAAAGCAGGGTCTTCTGCATGAGCAGCTAGTGCTCTTAACCACTGAGTGATGTCTCTAGCTCTCCAAATATTTTTTACTATTAATATATACACGTATATTAGTATCCACCTATAATATATATAATGTATGCAAAATATTTTCTCCCTAAACACACTTTTTCTCACAATCAAAGGCCCTTACTCTGTCCCCTTGAATGCAACACCCTGCATTAGTCTTCCTAAATACTTGGAATTATAGGACTGTACCACTATATCTAGTCCTTTATAACTTTTTGCATTGTGCTCAAACAGGCCTTTTCATTCTATGTTATAAACATATTCTATTATCTTTAAAACTATTAACAGATTTTTTTGAGGTTGTTATTTAGCTCCGCTGACCTTGAACTTGCAGTGATTTAAAACTTGCAGTGTTTCTGCTTTCCCAAGTACATGATCTATCATGCCTAGCTTCCATTAATTTTCTGCCTGTGTTTTAAGAAGAGTCTCACATGTAGTCCACATAAGCTGGCTCAACTCACATTCCCTCTGCCTTAGCTCTTCAAATGCTACAATTACATCTATGTGTTGTTACCACACAGGCTTCTATTACCGGGGGTATGTGTGGGTGTGTGGGTGCGCGCGCGCTCGTGTGAGTGCATGTGTCTGTGTATGAGTGTTCACACATGTTTGTGAAGGTACAAGTGGAAGGCAGAGATCAACCTTGGGTGTGTTCTTCAGGAGACTATCCATTTTATTTTTGAGACAGTATCTCTCACTAGGACTTGAGGCTTGATGAAAAGTTTAGGCTAGCTACCCAGTGAATTCCAAGGATCCTGTCTCCATCTCCCCAGTGTTGATTATTACATTTGGCTTTTTACATGGAGTCTGGGAATCAAACTCAGGTCTTCAAACTTGCATAACAAGCCCTTTATTGACTAAGTCAGCTCCATGGCCTCTAATAGTTGCTTTTATTTTGTTTTGTTTTTCAAGACAGAGTTTTTCTGTGTAGCCTTGACTGTCCTGGACTCACTCTGTAGACCAGGCTGGCCTCAAACTCACAGAGATCCACCTGATTCTGCCTCCCTCCCAGGGTGTTGGGATTACAGGAATGTGACACCACATCCAGCCTGTTTTAATTTTTTTCTTTATCTGAATTAGATTTATACACACATAAAATCTAGTTGATCCCCTAACCCCACAATGGATGACCAGTCGTTAGCACTAACGGCTACATAATCCATAATTTAAATGCTACTCTTGGTCACATCCTAACCTCACTTATAACACAGGAATCTAGCTAGATTCTATACTGCTGTGCTAACTGTACCAGTGGTTCTCAACATGTGGGTCACGACCTCCTGGGGGGTGTTAAACAACCCTTTCACAAGGGTCATGAATTAGATATCCTGCATATCAGTTATTTATTATTCATAACAGTAGCAAAATTAGTTATGAAGCAGCAACAAAAATAACTGGTGGGGAGTCGCCAACATGAGGAACTGTATTAAAGGGTCACAGCATTAGGAAGTTGAGAATCACTGATCTATAGGGCCTCCTGCCAACTCTCTTCTTGCTACTGTTATGAATTGTAATGTAGATATTTTTGGAGACAGAGGTTTGCCAAAAGGGGGTCATGACCCACAAGTTGAAAAACACTGATGGTAAGAATTCTAGGCCAGCCAGGGCTGTACAGTGATGACCTTCAATAGCACTACTCACTGCACCTGCAGTCAGTAATTAGAAAATAACAAGGATGAGGTCATTTGAGAGGTTCAGCTATTTGGACCCTGGATCCTAGGGTTATAGCCCCTCCCATTAAACAGTAAGCCAGAGACTGTGCTTGGCTGCCAGGCACTTTAACATACCCTTGGTGTAGGAGAAGAAAAAGCCAAATTGTTTCTAAGGGAATAGGCCTCCTTTTGGACATTCATGTTCCAAGTAAACAGAATCTTCTAGAACATTCTAACTCCATCAACTGTGCAAGGTCCCTTCAACAAGATGTGACTGGATAGGCTTCTCAGAATCCCAATCTATTATCCCCTAGAATATATGGGCTATCAGCTGGGCCACACAACATTTAGCCTTAAAAAGCACAGCTTGACCCTTTGCCTCTGTACTACAGAAGGCACAGCAGCTAAACTCAGGAAGAAAGGTGACATTTATAAGAACAGTGCATCATTAACACTCCTCTTATTCTTGAAGTGCTGGAATACATGGGGAGGGGTTGGAGATGGCTTAGCTGTTAAGAGCACTATTTGTTCTTCCAAAGGTTGTAAATTTAATTCCCAGCAACCACATGGTGGTTCACAACCATCTATTCTAGAATCTGTTGCCCCCTTCTGGAATGCAGGCACATATGCAGATAGGCTACTCATCTACATAAAATAAATCAGTAAATCTAAAAAACAAGAATACTTGGGGAGGCCACAGTGGTGGGAAAATGAAACCATCTGTCAGCCAGAGCATTTTGACCACAAACTACAGCCCCAGATTATTTGTACTGGGCACTAATGTGTCATGGTTGGACAGGCAAGACCAGCAGCCTCAACCTGGGATGTATTATGTTAATTGCCAAGAGGCTGCCAGATGCTTGAGAAACCAGCTTTTTGGAATCAGCATCAAGTACCACGATGGCTGTGTCAGGCCCCTAACCCCATGTGTAGCTGTTGGTCAGTCTACAACTTTATGTTCTATGGCGAAGTGTGCAGGAACATGTTTTGTTTGTTTGTTTGTTTGTTTGTTTTTCAAGATAGCGTTTCTCTGTGTCGCCTTGGCTGTCCTGGTCTCATTTTGTAGACCAGGAAGGCCTCAAATTCACAGTGATCCACCTGCCTGTCTCCCTGAATGCTGGGATTACTGGCATGTGCCACTGCACCCAGCTGAAACATGTTTTTTCAACCACTATTATCCTCCGAGTTTAAATTCAGTCACAGTTGTGTCAACCAACACTGTCACCACCACCACACAACCACAGTAGTAAAACTCAGAGCTCTGCTGCATGCTAAACCATTCATCTGGCAGTGGTGTTGTACAGGCAGTTAGGTCTCTTGAGTTTGAGGCCAGCCTGGTCTACAGAGCAAGTTCCAGGACAGCTAAGGACTACACACAGTCAAACACTGTCTGAAAAAAAAACAGGGGTTTAAAAAAAAAAGTCATGTGGTGGCTTATGTCCATAATTCCAGCAAATCAAGAGGAGGCTGATTCAGGGGATTACTACAACTTGAGGGTGGTCTGCATGGTCTATACTCAAGAGTTCTAGGCTAGCCAGAACTATACAGTAAAGACCCTGTCTTCACACAATTCAGTGAAGAACAGTATCTACTATATATGCAATCCTAAGATCCAGAGAGAACCCCCCACGTATATATACACATATATATGTATACTATATATACAGTCCCCAAGGTCCAAAGAGAAATACAAATACACACACACCTATATACAATCCCCAAGGTCCAAAGAACATGTATATATATATATATACACACACACACACATATACATACGTATATATAACATATATATGTATTCTACATATACAATCCCTAAGGTTCAAAAGAACATCTCAGATAAGAGGAAACAAAAGGAGGAGGGAGCTACCAGTTGTCCATGCCTTCTAAAACTCAGAAACAACAGCACTGCCTCAGGGGTCAAAGTCAGCCATCCAACTGCTCTGCTGAAAACAGACACACCATTTAGTTGATGTGATAAGAAATGCCCTGTCAATGATGTGTCACAGAGAAGTAGAAGGACAGCTGAGAACCGGAAAGAGGATTAGTTATGCCTGAAAGCAGTGTTGTGTGTACCTGTGAACCTGCACAAAAACATACAAGGCACACGGGACTCCTGAAATTTCTACAGTTTTCTTCCTATTTGTTTGTTTGTTTGTTTGTTTACTGGGTTTTTGAGGTAGGATTTTATGTAGCCCAGGCTGGCCTTAATATGTAGCCCAAGGATGACCTTTAAACTCCTGATCCATCTACAAGTGTGTGGCCATGGAGGGGATATTTTAAGTGTGCATACATCACCACAGTCAGCTCTCTGCACTTTTCCAAGTTCTCAAAATAAAAGTTAATGGAATTCAGGCAAACATGGCCAACTTGACAAAAGTATGAAAGCAATTTGATAGCGAAAAGACAGGCTTTTCAATAAATGGTGCTACAGTACCTAGACGTGCACAAACACAAAGAATAAACTTTGATCTACAGCTCACACTTCATACAAAGTCAAACTCTGTAGGTCCTGGGTGTTTCCAGTCTGAGCTACAGTGATGCTCTAACATTCCATTCACTTGGCCTCTGCTGCCCACCTTGGTTCAGCAACATGCCCTGGCATGCTACGTAGGTATCCAGGGCACTCAATGCTTCTTTCCCACCCCTTATAACACCAAGTACCAGCTGGCATTCAGAATGGCCACTGTGGTTACCCAAGGCCAACCCAGAGTGGACACACATATACTCATATATGCAGATGCACCATGTGTATGCCTGGTACCTACAGAGACCAGAAGAAGGTATTGTATCTCCTAAAACTGGGAGGTACAGGCAATTCTGAACCACCTGATATGGGTGCTGGGAACCAAACCCACATGACACTGCTATAGCATCTCAATCCCTGCTTCATTTGTCTCCCAGCTAGAAGCTACTTGGTATCTAAATAGCTTCTAGGAAAGCTATTTGGGCTTCCTAGGAAACCTTCTAACATGGCTCAATGAAAATACTTATCTTAGTGCTGGGAAGAAAACAGCTTAATTATAAAATGTCTATTATGAAAGCACAAGGACCTGAGTTTAATCATGGTGGCATATGCCTTTAATCACAGCACTCAGGTGGCAGAGACAAGAGAATTTCTGAGTTCAAGGCCAGCATGATCTACATAGTGAGTTCCAAGGCAGCCAGGATTACAAAGACAGACAGACTAGTCTTTCTCCCTTTCTCTCTTGGTTTTTCAAGGCAGGGTTTCTCTGTGTAGCCCTCCAGCTGTCCTTGAACTCATAAATCCATCTATCTCTGATTAAACAAAACAAAACACTCTTTGATGAAGTGAGGTTTAAATAGTGGGATTTAAAAAAAAAAAGTGGAGGGGGCTGGAGAGATGGCTCAGAGGTTAAGAGCACTGGCTGTTCTTCCAAAGGTCCTGAGTTCAACTCCCAGCAACCACATGGTGGCTTACAACCATCTATAACGAGATCTGGTTCCCTCTTTTGGCATGCACACAGACAAGAGTACTATGTAAATAATAAATAAATCTTAAAAAAAAAAAAGTGGAATAATACCCACAGCCAAACATTACACAGAGCTCATGGAGTCCTATCAAAGAACTGCGGAAATAACTGAGGGAGCCAGAAATGTCAAGGACTCCACAAGAATAGCTACAAAGTCAACTAACCTGGGTCCACAGAGACTGAACCACCAACCAAACAGCATACATGGACTTATGCTAGGGCCCCTGCACATACCCAGCAGACACACAGCTTGGTGGTCTTCATGTGGGTCCTCTCTAACTCTGACGCCTCCCCTTGGATCCCATTCCCCTAATGGGCTGCCTTGTTTGGCCTCAGTGGGAGATGTGCCTAGTCCTGCAACAACTTAGTGTGCCAGGACAGGTTGGTACCCATGGGGTACCTTCCCCTTCTCTGAGAAGGAGTATGAGGGAGGGACATGTGAAAGGGGAATGAGATGGGGGTGCAATCAGGATGTACAGTGAATAAATTAATAAAAAAGTGGAATAGCTGAGTGTTGATATAAAATTTGTAATCTCAGCACAAAGGAGGCTGAGGCAGGAGAGTAGTAAGTCCTTGTCTAAAGAGAGGGAAGGTGTCAATGTGTGGAAATGTCAGCCCCTCCCTCTATCATGACTTAATAAGCAGGTACTTCAGAGAACTGTCAATTCCAAAAACATGCCACTTCTCCTTCACAACTCAAGACAGTCATATAAGCACTGTAAAGTAGCATATACTTAAGAACGTCAACTTTGGGATACATGTAGGTGCTGTGTCCATCCCTTTTTCCTTCCTTTTTCTTGTTTTCTTTTCAAGGCGGGGTCTTACCATGTAGACCTGGAACTCACTATATAGATCAGGCTGGCTTTGAACTCAGAGAGATCTATCTATCTGTCTCTGCCTCCCAACTGCTGTAATTAAAGGTGTGCACCCAGCCTGTGTCCAGTCTTATGCTTCTTTCAGATGTAGAGGGAAGTATGTATCTACCATTAACCCAAAGACAGCCATGAAGGAACTCTCAGATGTGGTACCTTAACCCAGCACATTTACCTTAAGAAAACATCTGTGTGCGTAAAACACAACTTATTAAAACTGTAAACACTTTGCATTTATGAACTTAGTCAAGGTCAAAATGTATTTACAGGCACTGGCGAGCTGGCTCAGTGTAAAGCACGAGGCATTTAAGGGACTGAGCTCAGATCCCCATGTAAGAAATTAATATATATGGGCTGGAGAGATGGCTGGAGAGAGCGGTTCAAAGTGTTCACTGTTCTCAGCATCCACATGGCAGCCCAGAATCACTCCCACCTGAGGATATAGCATCCCCTTCTGGCCTCCGAGGGACATGGGGTACACATAGGTACACTCAAAAGTGCGTTGAGCCAGCTTAGATTCAGATGCAGATAAAAACACCACACCCTTTCTAGCTTCTGCAAATCCAGCTACACTCTTGCATTCAAACTACTAGTTTAGCTCATCCCTCACCTAAACTAGGAGTTTATTATTTTTTTAAAGATTTATTTATTTTTATGTATATGAGTGCTCTATCTGCATGTACACCTGCACACCAGAAGAGGGCATCAGATCACATTATAGATGGTTGTGAGCTACCATGTGGTTACCAAGGATTGAACTCAGAATCTCTGGAAGAGCTGAGCCATCTCTCCAGCCTGAACTAGAACTTTAAAATAGAAAATTATTAATAGCCAAGTTTGTCTATAGATGTGACAAAGTCACATACATGTCTGATAAGCTTTAAAAGAAACAGGATGTAAAACAGAGATGAATCCATCCACGATCTCTGTTGAAAACTAGACAAATGTAGGTGGCAAAAGGAAAGAAAAAGACGGAGATGATATTAAGATGTACTCTCCTGATTAGTCACCCAATGAAGAAAAAGAGAAAGGAACCTCTGTTTAAAATTGTAAAAACTCCTCTGCACTCAATCAGTTCACCCTCCACTCTGAGTTGACACACACCTAACTTTGCAAGGTTGTAGAAGTGCCTTGCTTTCACTAAGGGGTGTTTGTTCCTCATACCCAAGAGCCATGTAAATGACAGGTGGATGGGATTCCTCTGACCCCCAATAATCCTAGTGCTTGGGAAGAGGAGCAAGCATAAATAACAGAATCAGCAAACAATAGGCTCAAGTGAGAGACCCTGCCTCAATAAATAAATGTGAGAGAAAAGACACTTGGTAATCTCTGTCACCACAGACACATCTGCACATACACACAAAACATGCATGCACACAATAAAAAAAACAACATTTTAAATAGACAGTCATAATGAGCTCAATGTGCTCTTTGCTATTTTCTGCTTTTGTGAGGCCATGTATACTGTTTATACATGGCCTCTGGTGGCCAAAAAATAGTTGACTACCAGGAAAAAAACCAATCTCCTTCCTTTCTTTCCAAATTTGTTGAAATGGTTTCATAGCCTTGGCTGGCCTGGATCTTGCTGTGTATATCAGGCTGGCCTCAAGTTCAGAGATTGGCTGCCTCTATCTCCCAACTGCTGGGACTAAATGCATGCAACACCATGACCAGGCCCAATTTTCTTACCATAAGCAAAGATCCTCAAAAAGATCAGGTAAGAAAAAAATGAGTTGTACAAGAATGGGAAGCAAACACATTACAAATCAAGACTAAAAATCAGACTACTATGTTCCTGAGAAGGATGCAATTTTTACTCACAGGCTCCTCATTATGAACTTCTACAATAAATGACCTTCCACCACCAACTTCATGTTACATGGGGTCACAAGTGACCTTCTCTAACTGGCTAGTCCATATGTCTTTCCCCCTAAATTATGTTAAAAAAAAATGTTTTAAGGCCCAAGTGTGGTGGTGCATACCTGTAATCCCAGCATTCAAAAAGTAGGGGAAGGATGATTGTAGGAGTAGGAAGATCAAGGCCAGCCTGAGCTACATAGTGAATTTCAGGCCATCCAGAGCCACATAGTAAGATACTAACCCTCAAAAAAGGGGTGGGATCTCATTTCATAAGATCCAGGATCTATAATTCCATAGACTCTCTAAATTAAAAAAAAAAAAAAAAAGTTAAGGTAGAAAGGAACAAAAGTATCTAAAAAATTACACCAGAGAGAAGAAATTATCAAAGCCCATAACTGAAAGACAAATTTCTTCTTTACAATAAAAGAAACCTCAGAGGAAAAACCTGCAGTATTATAAGAGAATATTAACAACAAAGAACACATTCAAAGCCATCCTAAGGGTAAGGTAGCTCAATGATAGTATGCCTATTCAGCATGAGTAGGGCCCCAGATTCAATACCCAACACCTTAGAGAAAACAAGAAAGCCAAGTGATCACACTAAAGCCAACTGACACCTGCAATACCATCATCAGCACTCAGGAGGTGAAAGCAGGAGTATCACTCTGTTGAGTTTGAGGCAAGCCTCAAAGATATCCTGGTAAAGAAGTCATAGCCACAGAATGGGCCACTAGTTTAGATCAACTCCAGCATAAAGGCATAATGCACCAAACCTGAGAGACATGCCACACAAGTAATTCCTTCTCAACTAGGCTCCAAAAGTATGTTTGACAATTATATACAAGAACAGCAACTAGTATATATACTACTAACCCAATCCCCAGTAGTAGCACAGCACTCAGCCACATTATGTATTACCACAGCACTGAGCATAGCACACCATAACACAGCATCTCAGAACACAGTAGCCAGGCCCACGCATACTGCTGACACCATACACCCAGTACCACAATATTGAACACCACATACACTCCAAGCACCAAGGCAACACAGCACCAAGTACTACAGCACGGAGAACCACAGGATGCCTGAGGGTAACTCTTTCAGCTAGAGTAGGAATATAGAAGGCTTTGAGAAACAGGTCTTCAGGAAAAACTAGTTTATCACTCATTATTACAGTGTATAGTACACTTCAAATTAGTAAAGAGTCTAAGAAGATTCACGACTGGGCTGGAGAAATGGCTCAGCAGTTAAGAGTACTTGTTCTTGAAAAAAAAAAACAAAAAACCTAGGTTCAATTTCCAGCACCCACATGGCAACTAAAAACAGTCTATAGCTCCAGTTCCAGGAGAATCTGACACTCTGTCTTCCAAAAGCATCAGGTACTCAAAGATTATATATGCATACAGATATGTAGGTCAAACACCCATTTACATTAAATTAAAAAAATTTTTTAAAGAAGAGCTGGAAAAGAGGGCTTAGCAATTTAGAGCTCTTACTGCTCTGACAGGGGACCCACGTCTAGTCCCAGGTCCCATGTCAAATGGCTCAAAATCACCTGTAACTTCATTTCTAGAGATCTGACACCTTAGGCCCCCTCAGGTGTTCATGCATAATAACACACACAATTTAAAAATAAATAAATAAAATGAAATATCTCAGGGCC
The DNA here is from genome assembly GCF_030254825.1 of Meriones unguiculatus. Classification (NCBI taxonomy): domain Eukaryota; kingdom Metazoa; phylum Chordata; class Mammalia; order Rodentia; family Muridae; genus Meriones; species Meriones unguiculatus. The sequence continues at coordinate 38,749,211 of NC_083359.1, forward strand.
TAAAGAGATGCTTCAGAGGTGAAGAGTACTGGCTGCTCTTCCACAGACCCTTGGGTTAGATTCCCGGCATCAACATGGCCACTAATAATTGTCTGTAACTGCAGGTGAAGAGATCTGATGTCCTCTCCTAGCCTCTGCAGGTACCAGGCATGTACATGCTGCACACGTAGACATGTAGACAAAACACTCATACACGTAAAATAACATTTTTTTAATTAAAAAAAAAATCTAAGATCAGAGGCTGCTTGAACAGTCTCAGAAACAGTGGAGCGCTGTGGTTGACCACCGGGGGTATGGGAATGCAGACACAGACAACTTATTTCTTCTTTCTGTTTTTGGTTTTCAAGACACGGTTTCTCTGTATAGCTTTGGCTATTCTAGAACTCACTCTGTAGACCAGGCTGGCCTCAAACTCACAAGAAATCCACCTGCCTCTGCCTCCTGAGTGCTGGGATTACAGGCCTGCGCCACCACTGCCTGGCTGAGGACTTTTGAGGCAGTTACAGAGCATGCCAACCCTAGTCTGAATTAAGAAAGTTCCTATGGATTTCAAGCAACTGCAAGAGGACTGATCCACCTGTAGGGTGTCAGTGGGGCCCTGACTGAAAATATCATTCACGGAGTACAGTAATACTTGGAACAGAAGGGATACTCTGTAAGGCAGCACTTTCTAACAGAATTTCAGAATAGAATTTTCTGAAGAATATCCAAATAAACAGCTATTAGGTTTTTATTCAAAATGTTTCATCCAATTGTGTATAACCATGGTAGCATGTTTGGGTATTCTTCAGAGTTGATGGACTTACCTTCTATCTTAACTTCAATTTAGTCTCTGATTGATGAACCAAATACAAACAAGAGCTGGACAGCACAGTTTTTTCAAGATAATAAGAACATGAAAAACTTCAGCCACTTGAAGAAAGTTCAGTTGATTCATAATAAACAACAGGTTGGTTGGGTCTGATAATCTGTAATATTGTTTACCTTCCAATAGAAAGGCTAGTTTTTTTCCAAGATAGGGTTTCTCTGTGTAACATCCTTGGCTGTCCTGGAACTCGCTTTGTAGACCAGGCTAGCCTCGAACTCACAGAGATCCTCCTGCCTCTGCCTCCCAAGTGCTGGGATTAAAGGATTAGGCCGCCAAACCAGGCTAGGCCTTAAGGATTCTGCAGAGAAATAAAAGAAAAAAAAATCCTTCAGTTTAGAACCTACCAAAGCTTGTATATCTTGATTAATGTACTTTTTTCATGGTGTGAACTGAAGAAAAGTTATTGCTCCAAAAATTTGTAATATATCCTGTTTGTATTTTCCCCAAAAAATATTGATGTATTTCACTGTTTTTACTTTATGTGGAATAGGTGTCTTGCCTGTGTGTATGTTTGTGTATTAGTTGTGAGCCTGATGCCTGTAGAGACCAGAAAAGAGGGTTGAATGCCCTAGAACTGGAGTTACAGAGGTAGTGAACTACTATGTAGACAATGGAAAGCAAACTGGATCCTCTATAAGAGCAGCCAGTGTTCTCAATTACTGAGTCATTTCTCCAGATTCATGTTAGACTGTTTATCAGAATATATATTTTGCAGGGGCTGAAGAAATGGCTCAGTAGTTGAACAGTGCTTGTTGCTCTTGCAGAAGACCCAATCTTGGTTCCATCACCCATATTAGATAGCTCACAACTGCCTGTAACTCTAGCTCCAGTGAGTCTAACACCCTCTCCGGTCTCAACAGGTATCTGTACTCATTTAACATTCACTGACACAGAACATAGCCATAAGTAAACATAAATCTTTAAATATATAGTATAAATCTGTTCTTTTTGCAAGTACTAGATGCCTTAGTTTTTAATTGTTAATTTATTTAGCGGTGGGACTTACCATGTAGATCAAGCTGGCCTTAAGATCCAAAGGTGGATCTCAAAGATCCACCTGCCTCTGCTGCCCCAGGATTGGGATTAAAGGTGTATACCACTCACTGCCTTGGCAAGTTAGTTCTTTGAATTGTTTGTTTGTTTTGAAACAGGATTTGTCTGGGTAGCCCTGCCTAGCCTCGACCTCAGAGATCCACCTGCCTCTGCCTCTCCAATGCTGGGATTAAAGGCATACAACACCACACCTGGCCTTTTTTGTTTGTATGTTTTTGAGACAGAGTCTTCTGTAGCTCCAGCTGTCCTGGAGCTTGTTCTGCAGATTAGGCAGGTCTCCAACTCACAGAGATCCACCTGCCTCTGCCTCCCAAGTGCTGGCATTAAAGGCATACACCACCACTCTATATCTCTATATCTGGCTTATTTATTTATTTAGGTTTTTTGAGACAGGGTTTCTCTGTGTAGCCTTGACTCTCCTGGAACTCATATGTAGACCAGGCTGGCCTCGAACTCACAGAGATACACCTGTCTCTGCCTCCCAAATGCTGGGATTAAAGGTATGCACCACCACCTCCCTGCTAATTCTTTTCATTTTTAAATGTAAAAAGATACTTAAGGATTTTTGTATGTGAATGTTTTATTAACACTGTTAAAATAGATAACTTCAGGAAAAAAAATTCCTAAAATCATATTAAAAGAAACCACACAAAAATACAAAACAAAAACAAATGCATCTTTTTAAAAAATGTTAAGATGCCCCATTTTTTTATTGTTTGGCATTTTTGTTCGATTGTTTTTGAGACAGGGTTTCTCTGTGTAGCCCTGGCTGTCCTGGAACTCACTCTGTAGACCAGGCTAGTATCAAAATCACAGTTTTAGTTCATCCTCCTGCCTCTGCTGCCTCTGCCCCAAATTCTGAAATTAAAGGACAACTTGTGGAAGTCACATAGGTTGTAGGGATCAAACTCAAGTGGTCAGCAAGTGTCTTTACCAAGTGACACATCTAATTGCTCTGCATGCACTTTTTTTATTTTTAAGTGTATTTTTTAGGAGTGGGGTGGGGTTGGAGGTTTTGATTTTAAGACTGAATCTTGCTGTCCTAAAATTCACTATGTACAACAGTATCAAAGCTGTGTTTCTCCTGTCTCAGTCTCTGTGCTAGGATTACTGCCAGGCTTGTTGGATTTTTGTTTGAATTCCTAGACTCAAGTGATACAGATACATGGTACCATGCCCACTTCAAAAGAATACCTTTTGAGGCCAGCCTTGGTGATACGTCTTTAAGCCCAGCACTCAGAGGCAGAGGTTGAAGGAGCTCTGTAAGTCTGAGGCCAACCTCATCTACTTATCAAATTCTAGGACAGCCAAAATTAAATAGACACTATCTCAAAAAGCCCAGGGGTGGTGGCACATGCCTTTAATCCCAACATTCAGGGGCAGAGGCAGGCTAACCTCTGAGGTAGAAGCCAGACTAGTCTACAGAGTAAAATCCAGGACAGCCAGGGCTACAAAGAGAAACCCTGCCTCGGGGTTTGGGATGGGGGAAAGCTGAATAAAATGTAGAAGATGGGTATATGTGCAAACCAAATAAACAAATGAATTAATAAATAAAACACAACCCTTTTGAAAGCTTTGTTTGTGTTTATTTTTGCCTTTTTGAGACAAGGTCTCACTCTGTTAACCAGGTTGGTCTTGATCTAGAAGGCCTCAGCCTCTCCCAAATACCAGGATGGCATTAAAGTTATGAGCCAACAAGCCTATCTAAGTCAATATCCTTTTATTTTATTTCATGTGTATGGGTACTTTACCTGCATGTATGTCTGAGCATACATGAAAAAGAAGATGTCCATGTAGCCAATGGTACAGAAGAGCATCCCTGGGGAACTAACTCTGATGAACGATAGCAGAGGAAAACAGGACACTATAGAGATGCAGGAACATCTGCCTCAAAAAAAATGTGCCCAGCAGACTAGAGATGAATTAGGTGAAATATGAAGACAATCAATACCATCACCACCTCTCTCCTCTCTCCTGGGGGGGGGGGAGGGGAGGAGGAAAGGAAGAGAAAAACATTTCTACTACTTAAAAGGGCACAGAGCTCAGAAGAGGTCCACAGTGGTCATTCTTCCTGGTGGCAGAAACAGTACCCACCCAAGCTAGAGACATGTAGCATAGAGCTGACCACTGCCCAACTAAACAAGAGCCACACTCACTTTCTAGATTTATTGATGAATGACCTACAGAAGGCTGGGAATGGGTTTTAGGGGTAAGGAAGACTAGGGCTTTCCCAAGCACTAAATGTCTTAGTTCCACAGAAAGGTAGGAGGATGTTCAATGTCAGATGGCAGCCCATCCCACAGAAGTGACGGAAGAGATATCCTGAATGTTTCTGCAGATCACAGACTTTTTGGAATGTCTAATTTTGAAAGGGTTGTACAACTCACAGAGTGGTGTGTTCTTACCGCTGAGGTACAGTGTGGAAAAGCAAAGCTAGTTTCCTCCCACACAAGGGTATGGAGTCTTAGACTGGACAGTGTTAGACTAACTTGCTTTTTACCAACTCCCACAACTCAGCCATAACCATGAGCTGCAGGGTAAACCAAAATATATGAGATCCAGATTATAGAAAAATTGGCAGAGCCAGAGGGCACAGGCCAAACTTAAATTTCATGACCAACTCAATTATTGACACAAGGACAGAGTCTCCAGGTATCTGACCTACAGGCAGATTAATTTCAGAAAAGATGATACCGATGCCACAATGAAATGTACACACACCACCAGCCTGTGACAAATACATTATTTGCTATTTTCAAACACTGCTGTGGGTAAGAGCTAAGGTAGCATGGTCCACACAGACAGCCTCCATAAAGTGTTCAGTCTTGTGCTGTCTGTAAGTGCTTCCCATTCACAAACCCACCAAACCAGTACCAGGGACCAGCATCACAAGTCCTGGGAGCTCACGACTGGAGTTGATCCTGATCTCTTTGTCTGACTCCTATCCATAGTACTTCATGGTTGCCATGGAGTTCTGTCAAACTGTGAAGCTTTGCATGACTAAAGCTGGGAAAGACTCCTCTTGATAGGCATGTACAGATAGCATGGTGGGTACATTAGGGCACACTGGAAATCTCTGCGGCGTTGGTAGATGGGGTGATATCTTTAAGAACTGGTTTGATACTGTGAAGCTGGGAAAGCAAGACTTTGTCAGGAGGTTCCTGTGGTGATCCAACAGAGCAGTGATAAGGGCAAGTAGAGACGTGGATCTAACACCATTCTACATAGAAGTAGGACCAGGAATGTTGCTGACCTGACATGGGTGGCTAAGGAGTTTGGGCTGCCATTTCTGATATAAGAAAGCTTAAAAGAGAAGTTAGGGCAGAGGAAGACCTAATGTTAGAATCCTCATGGTTCACCCTCCATCCTACCTTTGCACGCATGTGCAACCCAGATGTGAATTCTACCAGCATCTAACAGAATGCTGGAGGCTTACTGCCCCAGTAGGCTCTGAAACCCACAGTCTCAAGCACCTCCCACACATTATCTCTGCCTTCTCTACAACATCCTTATTCTGCAGGTCCTTACTTCATCACTGTATTTTATAGGAAAGTACAGCAAAATGTCCACTACCATAACACAAAAGGAAGGTAGTCAGTTTCATAAAATATAGCCTGTGAACTTATTAAGCTAGTGTTTTGTTGTTTTTTTTTTTCCTTTCTTTTTTTTGTGGGGGGAGGAAGGGGGTGAGACAGCATTTCCTGTGTAGCCCTGGCTGTCCTAGAACTTGCTTTGTAAACCAGGCTGCCCTTGAACTCTCATAGATCTTCCTGACTCTACCTCCCTTTAGTGCTAGGACCAAAGGCACATGCCACCAAGCTGGGCTCAAGCTGGGGTTTCTAACTTTACTATGAAACTAACTCTTATTATTCATTTTTACTCATTTGTGGGGATCTGTATTTATGTGTATGGGTGTGTGTACATGGTATGTTTGGAGATGCCAAAGAACAACTTGTGGAAGCCCCTTCTCTTCTCTCACTAAGTATGTCCCAGGGATCAAACTCAGATCTTAGATCCTCAGGTTCAAAGCAGGCTCTTTTAACTACTGACTCATCTCACCAGCCAGCGCCAAACAAAATTAGCTTTCTCTTTCTCTCTCTCTCTCTCCCCCTCTTTTAAAACAGGCTTTCTCAACCAGGCATGGTGGCCTATACCTTTAATCCCAGCACTCACAAGGGCAGAGACAGGTAGATCTCTGTGAGTTCCACGCCTGCTTGACCTACAGTTAGTTCCAAAACAGCCAGGGCTGTTACACAGAGAATCCCTGTCTGGAAAACAAAACAAAACAAAAAGACAGACGTGCTCTCTCTATATAAGTTAGTCGTGAACTCACAGAGATCCTTCTGCCTCTGTTGATTAAAGGTATGAGAACATCAAAATAGATTAAAGGGAAATTCTCCTACTTAGTTTAGAAATAATTTTTACATTTTTCACTGGATATTCACAAACAAAGAACATTTCTTGAGGGCTACTGAGATGATTCAGTAAGTAAACATACTTGTTTAACAAGCCTGGCAATTGGAGTTCAATCCACGGGATCCATATGAGGCTGAAAGAACAGACTCCACATAGTTGTTCTCAGACATACACATAAACCATGGTATGTGTGTATTCACACACACAAATAACAACATTCAAAATTTGGGGAGAGGGAGTGAAGGAATGGCTCAGCAGTTCACAGAATGTATTGTTGTTGGATAAGACCAAAGTTTGATTCTCAGCATCCATGTTGGGCAAGCAATTCAACTACCTGTAATTCCATCTCCCCAGGAATAAATATCCTACGAATAAATCTTTGGCCTCCGTGAGTCCTTGCACATGCGTGTGTATGTGTGTACGCACACACATGCACATACACACATATACACACACTTAACTTTTAAAAATTACTTTAAGTTCTTGAGTTATATGTGATGATTCACACATGTAATTCTAGTACTTAGGAGGTAGAGGTAGGAAAACTGAGAGTTTAAAGTAATTTTCAGTCTGGACTACATGAGACAATGTTTTGTTTTAAAAACTTTTTGGATCTGGGGGGCTGGAGAGATGTCTCAGTGGTTAAGAACACTTGCTGCTCTTCCAGAAGACCCAGGTTCAATCTACAGCACCCACATGGCAGCTCATAACTGGGTTCCAGGGAATCTGACGACCTCATACCAATGCACATAAAATAAAATTAAATAAATTATTTTTAGAAAACCTTTGGGTCTGAATCAAATAGAGAAAGTATACATCCCATGGGAACTCAACATCAGGGCTACTCACTGGCCTCAATGCCAGACATTTCTTAATGGCAAAGAGGTAGAAATGTAGGTTCCAAAAGGGCCAGGGAGCCACCAGGCACCAGGGGTGAGAACTTTCCAGGAGTCTTCCTGAGAATCCAAATTTGTATACTAAGACTATCTAGGAGAATCTCCAGGTTTCTCATTCAGAGGCCATCTAATATGAGTTTACTCCACAGAACAGCCAGACATCTGGAAAATGGTAGGCACAACAAGAGAGACTTGCTCTCTCCTTCAGCCCCATGACCAAAGGCACAGCAAGAGAACTCAGGAAGGCTACAAGGAGGCCAGACAAAAGGATGCACTGTCTTTTGTCGTAAATGGCCATAAAGAGATGTTGCCACAGGTCAAGTCAGTCTAAGACAACCTGTGCCTGTCTTCAAATTCAGGCTCAGCAGACTACTGAAATTAGTAGTAGTCTCTAACATCCTCTGAAATTAGACAGATGTTCTCTTACAACTCTTAGCCTTTCAAATGAAAGTAGGTATTTTCATTGGAGCCTGACTCCCTCAAATCACGACCCAAAGTAAACCTTTAGAACTATGCATCTACTGGGTGCTTCCTCTTACAATTTTTTTTTCTACAGGGCAGGGGAGGCACCCCACCCCTAACCCCAGAACTTGGTAGGCAAAGGGAGATTGAACTCTATAAAGTTCAATCTGGTCTACAGAATGAGTTTCAGGACAGCAAGGGCTAGACAGAGAAACCCTGTCTCAAAAAAACAAACATTTTTTTCCCCTTTTTTGTTGTTATATCTTTTTATTTTTTATTTTTCTTTTGAGATCTGCCTGCCTCTGCCTCTCTGAGTGCTGGGATTATAGGCATGTACCACCCTGCCCGGCTATTGTTGAGTCTTAAGCCATCACCAGATATACTCACTAAATTGACAGACAAGTCTAAGAGTTCCTCAGGCAAACTCCAAGAGGGCTAGGGCTGGAGAGCAAGGGTTAGTCAGCATGTCTAAAAGATCCCCTTGTTTCTGTGGAGAGAGCTGTGTGGCAGGAACCCAGCCAAGCCACGACACTTCTCCTGCTGGGAATATCATCTGAAGTCCTCTCAATACCAATGGCAATAGCAACAAAGCCTGACCAGGAATAAACCACTAGGCTGGCCTTAAAAAGACATGAGGAGAAGATCCAGGAGACTCTCTCTATGATGTACAGAGACGGACACAGCTAGCAAGAATGAGAATAGCAAACATAAATGTAAGAGAGCTTTTGGGAAGTTATGGGTTAGAACCAGCAGCCAAATGACAGGGCTTACTTCAGACCTGTCATTAAAACCTGTCAGGAAACCCAGACCAACATCAAATGACATTTGTGGGCAAGGATCAGCAACCAAGAAGAGTAAAACCCAAGCCTGCCAGTTAGTATGTCACAACCCCTGGACCTGAGTGCCAAACAGTATTAGCAAACTGCTAGGATCCTGCTAATTCATACCTGTTAAAACTGTGGGGCTATAGAAAAGGTACATCGGGCTTCCTTACAACCAGCTATAAACTCTAGTTCCAGGAAATGCAGAGCCTTCTTCTGGCTTCTGAAGGTACCTTCCTATATGTAGTACACTTCCATATACTTACAATCATGCATAAACACATAAAACAATACGTCTAAAAATGAAAATCAATTAACAAAACATCATGAATATCAATCAAGCCTTGGAGAAACAGATCAACTGCTTAGCTGCCATACGTGCCAATCTAGTTCAATCCCCAGGACCAATCCAGTGGAGGGAGAGAAAAGACACTTGCATGTTGTGCTCTGACCTTCACATGTGCTCTGTGCTATATGCACATATACACAAACACAGACATAGAAATAAAATATAAAAAAAGACAATTTGTGGGTAGTTATTCAGACACACTCTTATAATCCCAGTACTTGGGAGGCTGAGATAGGACTGCTGAGCTCAAGAACAGCTTGAGCTAAGGGTTGAGACCCTATCTCAAAAAGAAAAAAGGGAGCTGGGCATTGATGGCTCATGCAGAGGTAGATGGATCTCTGTGGGTTCAAGGCCAACCTGGTCTACAAAGTGAGTCCTGGACAGCCAGGGCTCTTGTTATACAGAGAAACCCTGTCTTTAAAAAAAAATCCAGTGTGCTGGCATTGGGAAGGCAGGCAAGGCAGAGGCAAATAAATCTCTATGATTTTGAGGACAGCCTGGTCTACAAAGTGAGCTCCAGGCTGGCCAGGCACGTAAGATGAGACCCTTCGAAAAGTAAAAGGAGGCTGGGGAGATGATTCCAGGATTAAGAGCACAAACTCTTGCAGAGGACTGAAGTTCAGTCCCCAGCACCCTAAGGTAAGGTGGCTCATAAGACTTCCTGGAACTCTATCTCCAAAGTATCCAACTACTTTTTCTGGCTTTGTAGGCACTGCACCATCACCATCTCCTCCCAAACAAATGACCCTTCAAAATTTTTTTTCAGGCTTTTTGAGACAGGGTTTCTGTGAAACCTCAGCTGTCCAGGAATTTGCTCTATAGACTTGGCTGGCCTTGTACTCACAGAGATCTGCAGTGCCAGGAGCTATCAACCCCCCAACTAAATCTTAAAAATTCTAAAAAGCAACAAAACAAAGAACAAGAAAGAGGTCAGTCAGGTGTAGTGGCACATACCTAAAATCTCAAGGTAGAGACAGAAGAGAAAGAAACTCAAGATCAGCCTTGGCTATATAGCAAGTTCTAGGCCAGCCTGGGCTTAGACCTTGAAAGACCTTGTCTTCAAAAACACAAAGACAGCATACATCTTTAATCCCAGCATTCAGAAAGCAGAGGACAGCCAAGGCTAAACACACACACACACACACACAAAGGAAAGAAAAAACAAAAAGGGATACTCACATGAAAAAAGATGATGCATGACTATAATAAATGAAAAAACCAATCAAGAATAATCTTGTTTTTAGACAAGACTATCATGCCTTCTCAGTTTTGACAGAATCAAACCTCAAATCATCTATATGAAATCACCATGCACATGCAGTGACACAAGAGGACAAGAATGGCAACTCCTGTGAAGGCAGAATAGCTACCAACAAGAGCACAGCAAAGAAACCAAACTACATAGACACAAAGCAAGGAGGCCAGTGACCCAAGTCTGATGGCACATTTCTATACTACATCTGGCTGTTTACATCTCATTAACATGTCATCCACAGTAAAGCTATCACCCAGAACAATTTAGTGTCGGGGATTCCTTCTTAGTGAACACTTGCTGAACATCTTTTCAGCATCAACTTTTCTTTTCCTAATTAACATCAGGCCCAATCTTCCTTTGGAGGACTCCTTCCCAACTACTGGGGAATAGCCATGCTGTCTGGGTAAAGTCCCCTAATTTCTCTACAGGATGGCCCTACTTGGCTTAAGTGCAACAATATATCATAAGGTTCTAGACAGGGTTTCTCAATACTGTAACCTCTTGTTGTGATGACCCCCCATCATAAAAATATTTTCACTGCTACTTCATAAAGGTAATTTTGCTAGTTATGAATAACGTAAGCTGGGCACGGTGGCACATGCCTGTATTCCCAGCATTCTGGGAGGCAGAGGCAGGTGGATCTCTGAAAGTTCAAGGCCAACCTGGTCTACAAAGCAAGTCCAGGACAGCCAAGGCTACACAGAGAAACCCTATCTCAAATAATAATAATAATAATAATAATGATGATGTAACTATCTGTGTTTTCTGATGGTCTTAGGTGACCCCTGTTAAAGAATAATTTAACAACCCCCAAAAAGGTTACAACCCACAGGTTGAGAACCACTCCTCTAAGCATTCAGGGACCAGCAGGACATAACAGCATCAGTGTTCCCCATTAAAAACCAGTAAAGAACCTTCCTTCACTGCTGTGGGAAGCAAACCTAGTAAACAAGGGTAGTTAGAGCACAAGTTCACAAAGGCAGCCACCTACATCACAAGGGATCTAACCAAATGGGTTGGCAAGTGGGTTACCTGAACTATAAAGAAAAAGGCTAGTCAGATATGGTGATGCTCGCCTTTAGTCCTAGCACTCAGGAGGCAGAAGCAGGCAGAAGAATCTCTGAGTTTGAGGCCAGCCTAGTCTACGAAGAGTACCAAATTTGCCAGGGCCACATAGTAAGATCCTGCCTCAGAGGGGGATAAAAAAGAAAGGAGGAGGAAAAGAAAAAGAAAGAGAAAGAAAAATATGATATTTCTGACCAAAATATGTGAAACAGTAGCCACTTCAGTCTAAATTTAATCCCAGTAGACTGGATTTTCTTATTTGCAACCTAGTGCTTCCTAACTACAGACCACTGTGCGACAAGCAGAATATACCCAAATAAGAATGTAGGGAGAAGTAACTTGCCTCTAATGCATGAGCCTTGAATTAGATCATTAACACTGCAAACAAAAAACATGAACAAATACCATAGCCAACAAAAGACATGTGGGAAATGAGGTGTGGTGGAGCCTGGCAGTAATCTCAGCACATGAAAGGCATAGGATAGGTAATTCAAGGTCATCTTCGGCTACACAGCAAGTTAGAGGGCTGAGGTCTTGTCTCAAAATATAAAACAAGTACTAAGAATGTAGATCAGTTTGGTCCAATGTCTGTCAACATCCACAGCCTCAGGTTAATCTTCAATACTACATAACCTGTTGGTCCATGCCTGTAATACCAGCATTCTAGAGGTTGAAGCAGGAGACTCAGAAGCTCAAGTCATTTTCAGCTACATAGAGAATTTTTAAGGCTAACCTGGGCTGCACAAGACCCTGTGTCCAAAAACACCCCAAAACAAAATAAAAAACCGTCCTTTAAAATCTTGCTAAGTACCCTCTGACAATGGGCAAAGAGACACCTAATTAGTGGTGTTGTTCTTCTATCAGTCAGGGGCAGAGCAGATGGCAGTCCTTTCTTTGTTCTATCTTCATGTCTGGAATGGTGGCCAAAGGTATCTTACACCTAGGACTCGTAAAAATCAAATTAAATCAAATCCAGGCAGCACAGTGCAGGAGGAGGAAGATAGACGAGACCTGCAGACCCCCATGCCACCCACAAACCTGCCCTCCAGTGCATAGGCACAGGACGGCCATAGACAACCACTTGCCATCACGCCACATCATGCAGCAAGGATGTTACCTAGGGGCCTGCCTGTAAAGCATCTTTTTATTCACCTGATGTAACTGTCTCCAGGGCTTATTGCCTTGGTCTTCTAGCCTAGGCCTAACCTTGGAAGCTTCTAGCCTCCGTATAACCTAATCTAGGCTTAAAATGTTTTCAGCCTCTGAGACTAAGAATAAAGGGTGAGAATAAACTCACCCTTTCTAGCTCTTTCTGAATTCTGACTGGCTGGTTCAACTCAGCAGTCTGGCTTAAAACTCCTCTCCAAGCTGACTGATTCAAACTGTCTTCTCTCAGCTTCTGAGTGAATTGCCCTGCTTGGCCTCATACTAATTTTGGCAATCTGTTCTAATCTTCTGGCTCCTTCTCATTCTCTGGTTCTTTCTATCTTCACCTCTGCCTAGCTTGCTCTCTCTCGCTGCAACCTGTCTCTATAAAATTGCCTCTGAATTCTACAAACTCAACTCCACTGCACTGCCTCTCAACTCAATGACTCAACCAAACTGCCTGAACAGAACTGACTAGAACTCAAAAGATCTACATGCCTGTGTCTCCTGAGTGCTGGAATTAAAGGTGTGCACCACAATGCCTAGACTTCAGCTTTTCTTTACCTAAAACTTGCTCTGTGCCAGGCTGGCCTTGAACTCAGAAATCTGCTTGTCTCTGTCCCCTGGGAATAAAGGCATGTTTATATTCCAGCTGGATTACACAGACCTAGAAGGTCTCTGGATGTGATCTCTTGCCAGAGCAGCCATGTTCTAAATTAAAATTCCTTTATACCGGGGCTGGAGAAATAGCTCAGTGGTTAAGAGCACTGTCTGCTCTTCCAGAGGTCCTGAGTTCAATTCCCAGCAACCACATGGTGGTTCACAACCATCTGCACCCTCTACTGCCTTCTTAGAGCACTAATATGCATAAAATAAATAAATAAATAAAATCTTAAAAATAAAAAAGAATTCTTTAAAAAAAAAATTCCTTTATACCTGCCTGCAATGGGAACCACCACAATGTGTGAGAATCTGGTGGTCAGATGGGAGAGAAAGAGAAGTGGAGCAGCTTCAGCATTAGAAAGAGAGGTGGAACTGGAGACTCAAAGTGTGGGGAGAAGTAGCCTGTTGTGATGGCCAGCTCTGTCACCTGGGTCCTTGGTGAGGTCCCAGGCTGAGATGCCCAGTGAGGCAGTTGAGTCCCTGGCTATGCAGCAGCAGGGATTGGTGTCAATGTCCATGGCTCATACTACTACTAGAGGATGCCCCTTGTTGGGGCTGCTACCGGGGACCACATGGCATAATTGGCCCTGCCCCTTACTGGATGTGGTACTCTGGAGAACTGGTCCCATCTCCCACCTTCAGGTATTATTCAGGAGAGTAGGCCCTGCGCCTCAGTGGAGCTGGCCCTGGTGGCAGGGGTGTAGGTGAGCTGGCCAAAGGGTGTTAAGTGTGGGAGAGCTGACCCTGCCCTCATCTACCATGGGGTGGCACAAACACAGAGGTGATACTCCCCCATCCCCACCCTCTCTTTCTCCCTTGCCACCTCTGGCAGTATTAAACGCCACCCACAAGGTCATGAGCCCAGGAGAGCTATCCCTGCCCATCACCAACTGCAGCACTCAGGAGAGCATGCCCTGCACCTCACCTGGGCAACACAGAGGAGCTGGCCCTGATCTGCATCTAGCTCTTAGAGACTGCATCTAGCTCTGGAGGCATGGGTGTAGATGATCCAGCATGGAGGGCATGAGAGCAGGACAGCTGATTTTGCCCCTGCCAATGGTGGTATTGGGTGGCCAAGACTGAGCAATACTGGAGCACTCACCCTGCTGGTGCTGATAAGGGAGAACAAATGGGCTGACCAACTCAACTGCCACCCAGGCCCAGATTCAGGGTTTTGCATTTCTCCACCCCAAAATCTATATAATCTGCAATGGTCGGGACATATAAAAGGGCCAGTCCTGTTGTCCCAAAGCTGCAGGATCTCCATGACACAGGGCAACAACAGAATAACCTAGAGGAGTGCCCATGAAGATCCAATATTGATGGTGTCCCAGTAGCCAGAGATCTCAAAGCAGACCAATGACTCACTGCAATGAACATTTGTAAGAGATGATGTGTGGAGAGAGGGGGATACAGTAGGACACACTGTGACATACTACAGCTTCCACGATGAATGTTTTCTATGCTTTGTTTTTATTGTTATTTGTATGTGTGTGTGTTTTATTTTGGGAGTAGGTTGCAAGAGTGAAGGGCGGATATGAGGGGAAGGGGAGATGAGTGGGACTCGAGAAAGAATCAATAAAAACATTTTAAAAAATCTTGCTAAGTAAATAGTTTTGGATAATGACAATGAATAAGAACAGTCTACTTTGAACTGTCTCTTTTGTACGTGACCAATTTTGAATTCTTTGTAGTGTAGTATGGTCACAGTAAGCTTAACAAACAGATCTGGTCCATCTGTGATTGAAACACTACCTCTAGGATTTCTCTATTATCCCTGACTGCTTTGGAACTCGTTCTGTAGACCAGGTTGGCTTCAAACTCATGCATCTGCCTGCCTCTGCCTCCCAAGGGCTGTGATTAAGGTGTGTGCCAGTATGCCTAACACTGCTTTTCTTTATAGTTCAATGAACCTCCTTTCTTGATAACTCACTTGACTAGATCCTTGAGCCACCACACCCAGCTCGGTCCTGGTTTTAAGCACCAACCATCTCAGCAACTGGAAAAGGTTTTCAGGTTGGGATTAATGATAAGCTAAGTCTCTAGTTATAAGCTCTGGGAAAATAAGCAGGAAACACAACTCTGCTCACAAGCACCAACTCAGCCAAACAAGCCTCTTAAAACAACAATGATACTGAATTTTAGAACAGTAAAGCTTAGGGACAGCCTAGCAAATAAAGGGGGCTATCACCAAGCCAAATGACCATGTTCCATTCCTAGAACCCACAAGGTAAGAACTGACTCCTACAAGTAGTCCTCTTACCACACATGCACACACAAGCCACTTATGAACCTGCGGTGGGGTGATTCCCCACCCCACCATACTTGAGGTAGATACACACACACACACACACACACAGAGAGAGAGAGAGAGAGAGAGAGAGAGAAATAAATATTAAAATCCTTTTTACAAAGAGAGGTGAAGAAACATGTTTCAAAGCTATGCTGCTGCTCATATTGCACATGTCTCAACACACACAATCAGAGCACACTTGGACTGATATTCATTGATCAAACCATGGAGAAAAAGGTCCAATTCTGGAACTCCAAGCACAACCACGAGGAGTTTCTGAACCCTCCAACAACTGACTACACAGAAACTGCCCCACTATTCTCTCATCCTCAGAAAAATCCAAAATACTGATTAAAAATAAAACAACAACAAAAAACGGCAGGTGGGTGGCATACACCTATAATCCCAGCACTTTGGAGCAGAGGCAGGTAGATCTCTATCAGTTTGAGATTAGCCTGGTCTACAAAGTAAGTACCAGGACAGCCCAGGCTACACAGATAAACCCTGTCTCAAAAACAACAAACAAACAAACAAACAAATAAATAAATAAATAAATAAACAAGGTCGAGGAGGAAAGGGTTTAGAGATGACTTAGAAGTTAAGAGAGCCTGGGTTTGAATCTCAGCACCTACACGTAGGCTCACAACCATCTGTTAACTCCAGTCTCAGGAGATCTGATGTCCTATTCTGACTTTTGTGAGCAGCAGGCATACATACAGTGCACATACATACATACATACATACATACATACAAAACACACTCATAAAATAAATCTAAAATAAAAATAATTAGAATTTTCTATGCGTTTGAATGTATTCCCCTCCCATTATTAAGGGTAGGGTCTCTGATCAAGTTCTTTTATGCAAGAGTTGAGTTTTGTGCTCAAGGGTAAAGTTTAAACATTATGACTTCTAAGAATTTTTATGCTTCTAATAATTCACAAAGCCATATGTTCATAACTCACAAAGCCCTATGTATAGTAGTACATGTGTTACTAAGGAGGGAATTCAAGAGTTTCCTGCATGCTTATGCAGGAACTCTGCTAAGCCTCTACACCTTTTCATTTTGAATCTCTACATATTGCCCAGATTTTTTTGATCCCCCTGCCTCAGCTTCCCAAGGAGGTGGGATTACACCTGGCAAATATTTTTCGTTGCACTAATGCTGCAAATATAAAAAGGTATCTATTGACAAGTATGAAGGCATCTAAGTAAGAAATAAAACCATAATTCAACAGCAGCAGCAGCAGCAGCAGAGATTTCAGCTGGGATTGAAAATAAGGCCATCTATTACCAACACCTTTCCCTTGCTCCTTTGCCAGGTCTCCAAGGTGTGTACAGAAAATGGACACCCTGTGCCAAACTCACCTGAGCTCTCTGCCTTCGCTGTACCGTCTACTTGAGGGGGCCCTCGGGGCAGCAGTCTCCAATAACAGCTTCTGGGTGAGCCTGCTGGGGGGGACAGAGTCTCGGCCATCATCCTCATCTGCATCTTGATCACATTTCCATTCTTCATCTTCATTCAAAGTGGGCAGATATCCAGACATGCCCTTCCCTGTCCCAGACCCTGAGCTCTGGTCACTGCAGACCTTCGGACTCTCTGAGCCTGTCCTTGTGTATTCCAAATAAATGTCAGACTTAAGGAAGGAAGGGTAGGTATTCTCCTCCATGGTGGACTGTATTTCTGTCTGTGCCTGGTCAAACATGGCAGGATCGATCTGCTGCTTCATGACACAGTCCTTTATGAAGCTCTTAGTGGCTGGCTTGGTTTGTCTGGACACAATGCCATTGCTATCCAGAATGTACTTTCGGTAGATGGCTCTTGCCAGCTTCAGCCTCTTCTCCTCATTTGAGTCACAGGGCTCAAGCTTCCTGAAGCCACTGCAGGCAAACCAGAAGTCCAGCAGGTCAGCACAGCCCTCCTGCTTCAGGAAAGTCCTGAACAGGCTGATTCCATCTTGGTCATCCAGTAAGGAATGCAGTGACTCAGCCCACCTCAAGTACGGTGGGGTGGGGGAGGCACTGCCCTCAGGCTCATATCCGAGATCCAGATCTGAACGTCTTGGGGTAGCTGTTGAGGTCTCACTTTTAGTGCTGGTACCTTTCCCAGAGCAGAAACTGTGGTTGACAGGCCTCGTATCAGTAGATACCAGTTCTCCCTCTTCTCCGGGCACTGGGGGCCGGGGGGCATCTTCGGTGAAACTTGCTCCGAGGTCCAAGGGGAAACCCTGCTCCTGGACATTCATTTTGGGACTCTGCGTCAGTGAACAATGAGCGCTGCACCCTAATACCTCAGTACTTACAGCTCCCAAGGAAATCAATCTGTCCTGTTGAAACCATTAAGAGGACAAGGATTAGGAAAGGTGATCCATGGAAACACCAGAGGTTCTCTTGAGATGTGCAGGGATGCCCTCCCACTCCCACTTGGAGCAGAGACTCAGTGCAGACTTCCAGCAGAGACATATTTTGACCTCAAGTTTTGCTCTCTCATTAAGACAATTTCTGGAAACTTTTACAAGGAAGCCTCTCACACTAAATGAAAGTCTGGATCATGGAGGATATCTCTCCTTCA
Source organism: Meriones unguiculatus (assembly GCF_030254825.1). Classification (NCBI taxonomy): domain Eukaryota; kingdom Metazoa; phylum Chordata; class Mammalia; order Rodentia; family Muridae; genus Meriones; species Meriones unguiculatus. Next base: position 38,767,070 of record NC_083359.1, read on the forward strand.
AGGGAAGCCTTCAGGGTGACGCCTGAAGATCAACCATCCTGGCTAAAGAAATGAATGTCTGGAGGACAGGAAAGCTGGAAGAAGGAAGGGAGCCTCTGTCCCTGGTCGCCAGCATCAATGAGCTACATGAAGACATGAAGACAATCACTTCACTTGCCCTAGTGACACTAGGAAACCAAAAGGCACACTACAGATCCTCAGGTGGATAGGCACATGCCAAGTTTAACAATCTCTGTATTTCCTGTCTGCTCTATAATTTTTCATACTTGGCATGCCTCATGAGCAAACCACACAGCAAGATGTCCTTCCAGCTCTCAACAGCTAAGAGATCAACTGATCATGTGCTACCTTCTACACCATGGACTGATGATAGAAGGTCACAGTCCACATTCAAAGGCATCTATGAAATTATCAACACAGACAATCGTAGAGATTCAGAATGCTGTACTTTGCTGTTAATTTCTCTTTTATAAGGAGATTCCCCTCTGACAGCAAAGGGACTATGAAATTGGGAGACATAAAAGGTACAGGATAAAAAAAAAATTACAAATACAAGTATGCGTTTTCAATAAAGAAGCATACAGGAAATACGGTTTAGCTCTAACAAATAAAAAATGTACCACTTACATTCTTAGACTTAGGGAACTAAAGTTTTTGTTGCTGTGTGGGGTGTGCAAAAGGGACCAAACTATTTCAGATTTGAATAGGAACCTATGCTATGATCTCTGGTCCTTTCTGCTACATCACACAGGAGCTTTAGCACTGCCTCTCAATATTTCCAAAAGGGGAGATAGTAACATAGCCCCAAATGGTCCCAGGTAAAAGTGAGCTGGAGAGAGACATATGGTAGTGTCACATATCTAAACACTCAATAATCCAGAGGGTACAAAATAAATCCTTAAAACAAAAAAAAGCTGGCCATGGTGGTTCATGCCTGTAATCCCCAGTTCTCAGGAGGCTGAGGCAGGAGGATCATCCTAAGTCAAGACTAGTCTGAGCTACAAAATGAGAACCTGTCTCGATAAATAAAGCCAGTGTATTGGCACAAATCTATAAGCTCAGCACTTGGGAAAGTGAGGGAGAACTCAAGACCTTGATCAAGAGTTCAAGGTCATGGGCTAAGGATGCAACTCAGATGGATGAGTGTTGCCTGGCAAGCTTTTAGCCTGGGTTTCATGCCCAGATCCCCAATACTGCATAAAACTGAGAGTAGCCATGCATACCTTTATATGGAGGTAGAGGCAGGAAGACCATGAATGAATTTGAGGTTATTCCTGGCTACAAAGAGGATGGGCTACAGGAGACCCTATCACAAAACAAAAACAACAAAATGCACATCAACAACCAAAGGTTAATCAGGGAGTGGCTTTCCTTGGTCACCACTCCACAGTGCTGAGCCCTGACTTCCATGAAATCCATCCTGCTCACTATCACACAGTACACACTCTACCTGCTAACAATGCTGATGGTTAGATTACTAATGGCTAGAAGGAAGAGGCATGTACAAATAAAACATGGGTCACAATTAGGACATTTCTACAGCTAATGACTTCTTAGGTAGGCTATAATCTAACTCTCAGCAGGACCAGCCTGTTTCTTAAGGTCACAGCCCCTATGACTGCGGTATCCTGCTGCTCATAGACATCCTGTGCCTTTTTTTTTAACCCCAGTCACTTTCTGGGAGTTCATCTACATGCAGTAAGTACCCTGGCTGTCTGAGGCACCACACCAGCTTACCATGTCTACTATGCTCTTATCTAGGATATCATCATAGGAAAAAAGGGCCTGCATTCCTGGCCACCTGTCCCTGGACATGAACATTCCCACAAATTACTAACGCTGAAAACAGCCTAATTTCCAATAATCCCTGGGCTCCCACAGAGGACACCTAGCATTTAAGGCACACACAGAAATACGACACATAAAGCATCTATGAAAATTCAGTAAGAATCCAATGCCCATAGCATCAAATCTGGCCTCAAATCTGTAACTACCCCCTATAAAGTGACTCCCTAAAAGTAATATACAAGTCTGATATCATATTTAAAATGCCCTCTGACACTGTCAGAACACACAGCCCTGGATATGTGTGTATATATTTGTTATACTCAAGTATAACTTCCAAACTTATGATTTAGGTTGAATGTAGAAGTAATAACATGACTAGCATTTTACCAACTATCCACTGATTAAAATTCTTGAAAGGTCAGGGCTCTCCTATCATATCTAATCCAGTTCCCCATCACATAAAGTCTTAAGGGACAATATAACCCACTTTGTTTCTCTGAAACATGTACGACAAGTCAACACCTGCTAAAAAAAAAAAAAAAAAAATCAAACAAAATTCCTATGCTTCACACACTTTCTCATCCCTGATGTGACACTCTAAAACCGAAACCGGTTGGTACTGCCTCTCTCAGGTAAAGTTAAGACTCCATGTTCTCCAAACAGCCTGTGAGTAAAGGAAAGTGTGAGAGTAAAAGGGAGGAGTATGCATAATAAGAACTCTTTGCAAGTTATCTTGGAGATGAGCTGAGGAAAAAACCCGAAGCTGGTGGAGTTTTCTTCTCTATTTTCTTCATGCCTAATTAAAAATGTGCGGTCTGGTTTCGGTGGATTTGTTTGTTTGTTTGTTTGTTTGTTTATTTTTGGGAGGGTGTTCTGGAGGGAGGGCAAGTAAGGCATTAACCAGACAAGGAATGAACACCAGGACAACTGAGTATTTGGCAAGCTGAACCACAACATAGACACAGAGTGCCCTTCTTGGGATGACGCGAGGGGAGGACACACACACACACACACACACACCCGCAGTTCAGAGGACACACACATAGTCTAGCACCATCAGCTTCCCAGCACCAATTCACCTACATCCTAAACCTGCCCCAGACCCACGAACAACAAGCACACCACACTTAGACACACGTCCAACCATAGATAATTCCTAGAATCCTTGGTCTTCCTTTCTCCCTCGTCCTGTTCACATAGGCCTTTGCCTTCCCCATGCCCTACTATCATTTCTTCCCTGGCACATCGGCTTCCCAAAGCCCTTCACCCCATATGCCTAGCATACCATGCAGTCCCCACGCCTGTACTCATACTGCGGAGCCTGCACTTCTGCTCAGCGTCCCCTTCGAGCTCTGGCCTCCCCGCGCCGCGGACAACCTCGCACATCGCGGGCCGCGCTCCGACACGCCTCCCGCCCGCAACTCGCGCGCCCCTCTCTTCCGGGTCCGCGTACGCCGGCCTAGCGCGGCCTACTCCCGCAGCCCCGGGCACCAGGCCTCCGCGCCACAGGAGCGCGCCCGCCGGCTCCCACTACTCACCAGCGCGCGGCGGCGGTGGAGGCGCGGCCCGGGGCCTGGCTCCCGGCCCGGCCAGGCCCATGCGCTCAACGGCGGCTCAGCGGGCGGGCCACGGCGGGGGCGCGGCCCTGGGGGGGCCCCATCGCGGCGGCGGCGGCTCGGCGACCCGTGGCCCGGAGGCAGCGCGAGACAGGCCGCAGAGCGCCGCCCGGACCCGCTGCTCACTCTCACCAGCCCTCTCTGGAAGGAGGCTCCAGCCCGACCCCAGCAGGCTCCTGCGGCGGCGGCGGCGGCAACGGCCGCAAGCGCTTCCCTGAGCCGGGAGCCTGAGCCCAGAGCGCTGAAGCCCAGGCCCGAGCGCCCCCGCCGGCGCCGCCCGGAAGTGCGGGGGCGGGGCTGCCGTGGAGGCGGGGCTTCGATGTGGAGGCAGAGCCACAGAGTGGGACGGAGCCTCTAACCTGGGGCGGGGTGGGAGGATGACACAAGAAGAGTAAGGGGCGGGGTCTTGAGTGGGAGGCGGGGCTGCGGCGTTGTCGGGGTCGGAAACAGGAGCCAGGCAGTGTCTTGCTGTGGTGAAGGCGGGGCGTGGGCCAGGATCACCGCTATGACGTAGTTGCGGAGGACGCCCAATGGGGCGGTGACTACAGCTGGTCCCGAAAGGTGGCATGGGAAACAGCCCTGGGCGCGCTCAACAACTATGGCCATTACCGAACCCTGGGCCAGTTCGCTGAGGAGAGACCGCCCGTGTCTGGACCGACCGACACGCCTGGTCAGAGGCACTATTCTGAGAGGGCTTCTGGGTATCCGGACGCCCTCCACACACAAACACACACGCGCAGACATACTGTCTCCACGGCATCTCTTGCTGAGGTTATGGACCTCAGTCTGCAAGCCCAATAAGCCAACTCCATGCTGCCCTACCACAGGCTTCAGAACACGAGGCCACAGCATCAGGCACATAAAGGCCCATCTCTCTTACTTGGCAGCAGGCCCTACACCAGTTTTGGGGATACTACCCTGTTAGTACCAGCACAATAAAAGTGCGTTGTTCGCGGCTCAACCCTCCATCAGCCACTGCCCAAGGAGAAGGATGTAAATGCAAGAACTGCATCTAGCCTGCAGATCAGGACCCCAGAGCACAGACCTCTCAAGGTGGTCCATTTTGCAGACAAGAGGTTGCAACATAGGCTCAGTGCACACTCGTCCAGGGCTCACCTTGGCCACAGGACTCCTGGTACCCACATTCTTGCAAGAACCTCTCCTGTTATGGCCCCATACCACCCTATCCTGGCTGCATCTGCAATTGCCCATCTACATGCTTCACTACAATGTTGCTGCTAATACCACTAACCAGCTTTCTTCTGGATGTTGTTCACCCTCGTTGCCTGGTCCCTTATCCCTTATGGCTCCCAGGCAAAAGCAGGCCATCTTCTACCCAGCTGCCTGGGGTGATCCTATTCCCTGCCACCAGCCTCTGAGAGGACTTAGCACAGTGCTGGTGCCTAGGGTTGCTCTGTATAGTGAAGGGGCCACTTAACTATAGCTACTAGAGTGACCTAGCCTGCCAAATTCCCCTCCTAGACCCATCACAGAGCCTCAAGGCTGAGGCTAGGGTATGGACAGTGCTGTCCTGCTAAGCCAATATAGCCCCATTCAAATCCCAGCACAGGTTTCATGTTCGCACATGTCCAACTAAAACAATCAGGGACCAAGGGCGCCTGGACACTGGGGACTCCCTTGCAGCCCCTGTCCCAGATCATTCAGCCTCATATCATTAGAAGAAACAATGATGGCCACTGAGTGGGCAATACACAGCCTTGGCCTAGGGCTGCCTCCCCACTCCCAAACCAGGGCCCCAAGGCTTGCCTTGATTCTGTAGAGCTGCTGCTGCGGCCAGGCCAGGCTCTCGGGATCAAGTCCACGTCCATCCTCCTGCTAGCCCACGGTGGTGGGTATCCCCAAGGCCTGGGACCAGAATAGGACCCTCGGGCCTCCAGCTCCTCGGGGCCCCTGCCCTGCAGGGACAGGAAGGGAATCAGGAAGCCTGGAGGAAATTCAACAGCCTGCTAAGGTGGGCTGTGGGGTGGCCAGGTGTGGAGTGGTTCCAGATAGGGGGTGAGGGAGGGTAGACCAGAGGAAGGAACTCTACCAATGGCTAAATATGGAGACCTTGAGGGAATGTCTGTAGTGAAGAGTGGGGAAAGGACAGCACTTGGGAACCTTGCTTCTGAGAGATAGGTACCGCCTATACACAGGGACCTTAAAATACAAATTGCAATGCCCATTGCTCCACCCAGAACTACCACTAGCAGCTTTTGGAATTTGTTCAGATTTCTTCCCAGAAATCAAGGAGTAAACCCTTGTGAACTTGTGAACAGAGATTATTTTCTTCAACATAGACAAATAAATCCTTTTTATTTCATTTTTGAATTTTCGAGACAGGGTTTCTCTGTATAACAGCCCTGACTACCCTGAACTGTTTTTGTAGACTAGGCTGGCCTTTAACTCACAGAGATCCACCTGCCTCTACCTCCCGAATGCTGGGATTGGAGGCATGCACCATCATGCCCAGTTAGCAATACTTTTAAAAGTAAGCCTTTAATATATTTGTCCCTATGACTGAGGAAGACCATTCATGAAAAATGATACAAAGAAAGTCACCTGGCATCACCTGACATGTGTTGCAGAGGGTCTGGCCCAGTGATACAGGGCAGGAAAACCTACAGCAGAAGGCCAGCTACAGAAATGAATGGCCACTGTCCATGCCCAAGCTCAGGAAGAGAGGACAAGAAGGAACCATTCTGATCCCCAATCCTGGGGGAGAAGGGGCTTCAGGCTCAGCTGTTTTCTAGCTGTCTGTCCCTTGACCTCTCTACCCAGTGCAGAGGTGTAACAAGTAGTGATGGACAGCAACTGAGTTTCGAGTACAGAAAGTGAAGACTCCAGTCTACATGTCTTATTTGACATTCTAGAATAAGGCAGCCATCTGAACCCAAAGGGACTCAGAATGCCAGAGGATTTGGATGGCCCAGGTCCCTCCCTCTGTCAGCCAGCTGCCTTCCTGCCATAAGCCAAATCCTAGCCTTTGCCTCACCTCACAGATCTTCTTTTTTCCATCATTTCTGAGATTGGGATCGGGGATTTGAAAGGTAGGGGTGGGGTAGAGTGGCCGAGCTCTCTGCGTAAGAGGACAAGTAGTTTGAGACACAGCAGTGAGGAGGTAGGCCACAATGCCACAAACACAGATTTTTGTGTCACAGGACAAGTGTCTACGAAGGCAGGAGGAATAAGAGCCTATCAAAGAGAGCTCACATCGGCCCCTAAAGGAAGCAGTTATCAAAGGGCCCCTCCCACAACTGCTCCAAAACAGTCTCACTGTATAGCTCAGGCTTAAGGTTGTGATCCTCCTGCCCAAGCTTTCCAAGGAAATGAATGTGTCACATATTTCCAGGAATGACTGTGTCACTATGCCCCACATGAATTTTACTTTATTCTTCATGAAAGTGCTGCAGTAACATTATCATTACAATTACATGGACGCTGCCACCTTCCAATTGACATCAATGTATAACTCATAGGAGCAACATAAAAACGAAGCCCAGGATGCAACTGCTCATGGGCAGCAATAGCTTGTGTTTTCCTGTGTTCACTCCAGGCCAGGCTCTCAGGAGACTTTGTACCAGCAGCCACCTTAGCAGTGGCATGACCCTTGACAGATTTCATTTACTTTTTTTTTTTTAGTGTGTATGGGCACAAGATAACCAGGGCCCATATGAAGAAGTCAGAGTACAACTTTTGGAAGCTGATTCTCTTCTTCCACATGTGGGTCCTTGGGATTGAACTCAAGCCAGCAGGCTCAGCAGCAAGCTCCTTTACCTGTGAGCCATTTTGCTGGCCCCAAGTTCTTCGTTGTCTTGTATCGCTCCTGGTGATATACATGTAGTGGCATGTTGCATTATTCTTGTTTGTGTTTTGCCCAACAAGAACACGACCGTCTAAAATGATATGGTTCAACATGGCTGCAGTTTTTGGTTTGTTTGTTTGTTTGTTTTAGACAGGGTTTCTCTGTGTAGCCTTGGCTGTCCTGGACTTGCTTTGTAGACCAGGCTGGCCTCAAACTCAGAGGTCTGCCTGCCTATTTCTTCTTGAGTGCTGGGATTACAGGCATGTGCCACTCAGCTATGGCTGCAGTATTAACCACTTCTAAAAAAAATGGGTCTGTGCCAGAGAGCATTGCAATGGAGGGTTCTGCTAGCTCCTGCTTCAGAACGCTATTTCAGCTGAGTGTCTGCCCTTCCATCCACAGAGAAGTGGAGAATTAATCACCCCACCTTGTTAGTATGCTCTCTTCAGAGATGGACACCATGGTCACTATTTGTGACCTCTGGGTTACTACCTGTTCCAGGTCCAATCAGGTGGTTCTATGCTTATCCCCTGGGTTAGACTCCAGAGGTACTCACAGCCATGTCCTTCTCTATCCAGCAGACTCGATCCTGCATACCATCTTCCTGCCAGCCTCCAGAAGTCAAGAGTAAGGCAGAAAAGCAGTATAAACAGGCATGAAGGTGATGCTGGGCCAGCTCCCAACTTGAGTGGACCCCAAGAAGTAAACCCTTCCCGGGATACTATCAATGCCTTCTTACTGTGACCTGACTCCCTACTGTCCTAAGGGAAGTCATCCACACTGCTGTTCTAAAGGGCTCTAGCCCCCAGGACTTGTCTAGGGGGAATCTGGGAGAAAGGGAACTGCAGATACCAAGGTAACAGGCAAGCAGATTAGGATCAGCCGGTAGGCATGGAGGGTGTGTGGTCAAAGTTAGCACTCCTAGAGTCAAGAAAGCAGAAGGTAACCTGTCAACACGTCTCCCAGCAAGGGGACCACAGGAACACAAGGGAATGGCACCAGCCATTCTGAGCCACTCTGGAGACTCAAATCCCTGCTGTGTCTGAGTAAAGTGTTCACCTTGGCAAGCTGGGGGTCCCTTAGTGGTCCATGCACAATTCTGCATGGACAAGACCGGGTAACAGGATAAAGTCCACTGCTATGCCTAGTGTATGTCTTAAAGAGAATCAGAAGCCTGCTGGCCTCCCTAACCCCAGCACTATTTTCCCAGGATAGTTAGTGCTCTCCTTTGAGTATGCCAGGCCCTGAAGATGCTCTGCAGGTGTTCTTTCGTGCTTTCTTACATAGCCTCCGGCCACTTCCTCTCCCTAGCCTGGACACACCTGCCCTCCTGCTGCCCACTGTCACCTTCTGTTCCTTTCCCAGATGTCATGGTCATTCTTCCCAGCTTCTCATTACATCTTCATAAGCCTTTTTGTGTCCCGGGCACTCCTGAACCCTGTATTGTGTATTGGTTTCCTTCTATCTGACTCTGCTCAGTTGCCCCCACAAACTTGCCAAGTCCCAGTACCCAAAAGCTACCTATCTGGCAGGTGGCCAGGGGACATCCAGACAAGTAAAAAGGTCTCACCTAAGAAGGCTAATGGCCCACACCTTTAGCCCACTTAGGCCCCTCCTCCTACCACCCACCCCTACACTGCTGTCCTGAGATGTCTCTGTCTGCTGCCTAGGAACCCTGTGGGCCGCGGCGGCCAAGTTCTAAGTATGTGATTATGTATGCTGGGGTCCCTCCAGCCCCTTTGTTGCTGCAGAATCTGTCTTGGCAAACAAAAGTGCACTGGATTAGCCACAGTGGATTAAAAGATTTGCTTCTCAGAGTTTACCTAACAACCTACCAATCACATCGACAGCAGCTTTCAACCCCCAAGGATGCATTTACCAGGCCGGCCAAGAGCTCATGGCCGATAGGCAGCAGAACCTGACTGTGGTAGTTACACACCCAGACACAGCCCATCCTCACACCCAGCATTGCCCATTGCCCAGCATGCCTTCCCAGCTCCTACAGGCTCTTTTGGATAGACTCTGGGGAAGGGACAGGATGCAAGTAAAAAGTAAAAGCCCAAAAAGGGGAACTAGGTCTAGCCAGGACTGACTTACAGAGGATGTATCGGGGATCAGGCTTCTCCTTCACCCACCCTGGCCCCCGATGCATCCACGCATGTCATACACAGCAGCCAAGGACAGAAGCAACATGGAGGGTGACCACAGGAGGCAGGTGATATACCAGGCTCTTCTGTGCTGTGGCACATGGCCCCTCCGCTGTCACCCCACAGCATGTGCTCCTACACACATATGCACGCACGCACACACACACACACACACACACACACACACACACACCACTCACTCACAGGCATGCCCCTTTGATCTCCGAAGGGGACTCCATTGACAAGCTCTTAATCGCAGCTGCCTGTGCAGGGCTGTGCTCTGAAGTCCCGAGTAATGGGATTTGGCGCTTCTGATCTATCAGGGCTGTCTGCTCCCCCTGTTATAGGTGGACATTTTTTTTTTCTGTTGCTTTTTTCCCCCTTATTGAAAAAAGAAAAATGCTCCTTAAACCGTGCCGATTTGAGACGGTTTGTCGCTGAGCCCAGGCGTGGTGGTCAGGACACCAAGAGCTTGGGCTAGTCGGGGGGTCTTTGAAGCCGCCTCTGTATGGTCTCTGATGTGAGAGACCAACCGAGGCGGTTTTCGGACCCGTGGTGGTGTGGTGTGGCTCCATTCTGCTCATACTTTCTTTGTCTCCTCCTTTGACCCTTCCACAGACCATGGGGGGTGAGGATCCGAAGTGAAGGGTTGGTGGGAGTGTGTGTGTTTGCTGAGGGTGGGGTGGGCTGAGGGCAGGGCCGAAACCACAAGAACAATGGGCTACAAGGACCACCTACATCCACCTGTCCACCCATTTGTCCACCCGCCTGGCTTACCTCACCTGCCTGGCTCCAAGTGCCTGATCGCGCCCCACTGTCCCGCTGTCCGCCATGATGGGCTTGGCTGTCCGTCCGAGCACTTTCAGCCACTCCAGGAAGCGGGTCCCTGCTCTTGGCTACTGTGTGGCTGGGAGGCAGAAGCGTGACTCTGGGCTGCAGCTCGGGCTCCTGCCGCCTATTGGCTGAGGCAGGGACCAGATGACGGGCCTCAGAACCCTATGGTAGCCATGGCAACCAGCCCCTTTAGACACCGCCACCCCCCAAGCCACTCCTATTTGTGGAGGGAGCAGACAGTGCTGCCAGTGGCCCCATGCCAGTGTCCCTTCAGAGGGGCAACTGGGATTGACTACATACTACCTGTCTCTATACTAGCTCTTAGGCATTTTTGTTATATGCTTCATACATGTCCCATGTGAAGGGGTCTCTGTCCACCTCAGGGGCTTTCCTGAGCTGTTCCATATCCTGCTTGATTCCCTGGCTGACGTAGAAACAATGATTTTTTGAGACCCCACTGAGAAAAGGATTTCAGGTCAGGCTTGCCCCAGGGGCTGAAGGCCAGGCCTATGCTGGTGAAAACAAAACAAAACAAAAACAAAAACAGTGAGTAGGGGGAATGGTAGACAATGAAAGGAAAAAACAGAGAGAGACCCCCACCCCAATTGTAGGTAGGAAGAGCCAAGCTTTCACCCTACCTCAGATGGAAGTTTGTCAACACTGGTTCCACTCCCAAAGCACTCCACCCTCTTACTGTAATATCACTGCCTGTTGAACACATAGACCTGCTGCCAAGACCCTTCCATGGTCCTAAGTATGGCCCTTGGGTCCCTGACCTGGAAAGGCTCTGGAACCCTTCTAGAGAACACTATATCCTCAGAGCCAATATTAGTCCCCAGAGAGACATCCCAGAATACCCCAAGAACAGAGATTTTCAGCAAGAGTGTCATCCCTCCATGAACTATCCATTCTGGTTACAGACCCTTGAACCACCTTGAAGCCACCAACATCCCAGTTCTGTGACATTTAGAAACAGCCCCGTCTGGTCAGACATCAGTGAGAGCAAGCACTGCCTGCCTGAGAGCCTTGCAAGGCCCCTTGAGGGCTCTCAGACTGCATCCCACTTTCTAAGTAAAACCCAGACCACACCCGCTGAGCAATAATATCTTGATAAACACCACCTCGGCTTCCAGGAGCAGGTACCATCCTCTAGATCCTCAGAGAAAGCCAGATCCTGCCAAAGAGCCAGGAGAGTCTGGAACATAGGTCCAGGGGTTCTTGCATCCAGAGAAGCACGGTCAGAACAAGCAGGGCCGGTCTTAGGGAACCAAGCTTGGAATGGTAACTCAGGGACCAGCCCTAGCATGGCCCATGGCTTACAATAGTCTTCACGCTAGTCAGTTCCAGTGCTTCCTGTGCTGACACAGGACAGCATGTGAACTTGAAGGGTCTCCTTACCACATTGGAGACCACCAATAGACAAGTCTCCTCCACAGGAAGGGTATATGTGTGGGAACGGCAGCCTGGGCCAGCTGGTTGTGAGAAAGGGTCCATTCTACAGCACACTGTGAATTAAGGGAGGTTGGAGTGAGCTGCAGCTGCAGTGATGTAGAGTTCCTCCTGCTGGCTGAGCTCTTCTGAGCCCAGGCATCCAGCTTGCGATGGCTCAGAATAGACAGGAGATGACCTGGGGACCACACAGCCTGACCTGTGTTTGCAGGAAGGGTTCAAGTTGTCAGAAGACCATCCATGGTGGGAGTATAGACAAGAGCAGGTAGACTGCCATGCACAGGTAGGGTGAAATGAGAGTGGACCTCTAGTGGTTCCCTGGGCTCCCAGAGTGCTGGTAGGGCACAGAACCAGGGTCGATGGTGCCAAAGAAAGCCCTAGGGCCTTCCCGCCCTCCTTTGTGAAAGGCAGAGGCTCTTTCTGGCCTTGGTCTCATTTTTAGATGGAGTGAAGGGGTCACAGCTTCTCAGGCCTCCACTACCCAGCCCCAATGTGCAAGAAACAAGAGAAGTAAGAAATCACAGCAGCAATGATACAGACTCCTATCCACCCTTATCACCACAGCCAGCTGCAGTCCCTTTGACAGTAAGGCTGACCTCAGACTGTTGTCATAAAGACACAGCGGGGAGTATGTCTGCCTTTTACAGGTTGGTCCTAGTACATACCCCTGGTACAGGCCCTGAGACACACAGCAGACAGACAGTTTAGTTCATGGGACACAGAAAGAACTAGAAGAGTGGCTAAAGCAGCTAAAGTGGAGGCTTAAGACTCATGGCAGCCAAGGAAAATTAGGCAGAGAGCCACTTCCCAGACAGCTTGCATCTCAGCTCCTATTCCATGCATGGTACGGACTATGAACACAGGCTTGCCTCAGTGTGTATATGTCCATGCATATATGAGCACAGCCACTCCAGGTTACTGCACACCCACTTTATAAGCTGGAAGCCCCACCCTCATCACATCCCAGAAGGTAGCACAGCATTTTGATGGTCTGTTTAGGACCTACCTCTGACCTGAGTCATTTTACTGGGGGAAGGAGATAAGCTAATTATTTATAGAGAGCATCACAGTTGTCTGACTCAAGGATGTTTATAAAGCCAGGTAGGGCTCACATCTAAAATCCCAGAACTCAAGAGGGTGAGACATTAAGTTTGCCTCATAGTCTAGACCTTCCTGGTTTAAAGTGAGACCCTGTCTCAAAAAAGAAAAAAAAAATAGTGAGGCTGTAATAAAACAAATACAACATCCCACTAGAATGGGGCTATCCTGGGATTCAAGGCTAGGGCCACACCAGAGTACCCCTCAGTTCTGCCTGGCCTTCTGTTAGGAAAATGAAACAGCTTCAGACGTCAGCAGAGGTGACCAGCAGTGACTAGCAGTGACATGTTCAGGCCACATTCAGCACCTGTTACTGTAAAAGGAGGTTAGAGCTTGTAAGATCTCAAGTGAAGCCCCTGCCCTACTCTCACTATGACCCTTAAGACAGCCACATATCTCTTGGGGCCCCAGGAAACTCTGACACAAGAAATCCTACAGAACCTAGCCAGGCCTGGGGTGGGGGAGAATATGTCCATAATTCCAGCAGTTGGAAGAGACAGGAATATGAGGATCTGGAGTTCAAGGCCAGCCTGGACTATACAGGGTTATCCCCACTCAAAAACAAAGCAGCTGGGCGTGGTAGACCACGCCTGTATCCCAGCACTCTGGAAGGCAGACAGACAGATCCCTGTGAGTTTGAGGCCAGGACAGCCAAGGCTACACAGGAAAATCCTGTCTCAAAAAAACAAAAAAGAAAAAAAAAAAAGAAAGAAAGAAAGAAAAGAGTAAGCAACAACAACAACAAAAAACTCTACATAGGCTCTACTTGACTCAGGCCTTGGCAGTAAGAAAGGGCATAGATAATCAAAGAGGTATCTAGCTGAACCAAGCAGACAGTGAGGGCATCCTCTTACACATCCAAACAAGGACGACCTAGCCCTAGCCGGAAGATACTGGTTTACACTTAGGACTCAGATTTAAAGCCAGTGGTGTGAGAATCATGCTGGTGATGTAAACAATTAGGCAGAGCCTTGTGGGTCTCTTGTAGGGTCCACCAAGGCAGAGCTGGCCAAGTAGTATTTGATGTAGGTTAAAAATTTTTTTTAATTACACGCAGTGAGATGGCTGAGCCATAAAGACACTTGCCATCAAGCCTAATGAACTGCCTGGTTCTGGAATCCACATGGTAGAAGGAGTCAATGTCCACAGGTTACCTCCTGACTTCCACATGCTTCATGGCATAGGCAAGTACACATACACACTAAATAAATGTAATTTGAAATTTTTAATCTAAAAGCATTACATGATATCCAGGGGCTGAGAGGCCAGAATAGGCAAAGACCTAAGCTACATCCCTTGGGTTCTGACTCCAAGGTAAACCCCAATCTTTATGTATCTCTGTATGGACCCTCTTACACTGGCAGAAGGGCTCTATGCCAGCTTTGGATTTGGCATCATGAACACTGCCAAGCATGGACACTCCCATTGCTGCCCCCTGAGGGATCCCATTGTTCCACAGCCAGTGACCAGGCCCAAGTCAAGCAGTAACCTACTGTTCCCCTTCTACACCAGCCAGATGTGGGGCTCTGGGAGCTCAGTTCCCTCTACCACCTCTTCTTCCTCCACACACAGGTACAGAGACCCTCCTTGTCCTTCCCAGAGACAGGAATGGGTTTCAGTACTAATGCCTCTGAGGCCCCAGCTCTCAGGGCAAAAGAGCACCAAGGTCACTGGCCTGGCTTCCTACCTCAAATCCAAGTAATGGGGGCAGTTAAGGATGGGGGTGCGGTGCTGAAGTCATGGCCTTTAAGTCCATGTGGCACCCCTTCCTGCATTACGGCAAGAGAGATAACTGAGGACACTCTAGACCTAGAAAGCTTCCCCCTTATAGCTCTTCAGGGCATACTGCAGAGACTCTTCCCAGGCCTGAGGTAGGCCCCAGGCTGCCTTCTTGTGCCCTGAGCAGGCAAGGAAGTTCAATGGATGTAATCCAACTTGCTGTATCCTTGATGCCTCATCCACGAGGGACCCTTTCCCTGAGGGCAATAAGCACCAAAGAAGACCTCAGTCTCCACACCTCATCAGGGCCAGCAGCAACAGCCGGACAGTGCAAATAGTCCACGTGGGTTTCTGGGACAGAGGAATGACCAGGCTAAGAACACACAGGACTCCAGACTTCCAAGCAAACCAACACATTTTACTGTGGCGCAGACTACCTTAGACTTTATTTACTCCAGCCCAAGAACTAGAATGCTGTAAGGACTTGACCAGCTTTTGGACAGGAATCTGCTCCGCTCCAGACCTCCAAGAGTCCTGGCACAGAAGGTTTCTCTGAAAATTCTACTACAGGAGCTGTGTGGTCAGCACATGCCAAGTGGGGCTCGCTCACTGCCCACAGGTGGTCCTCTTGCCCACCCCAACTGTGTCCACAGTGCTAAATGCCCACAGAGGAGGCTGAGCCCGGTGGTCAGGCGTGGTCACCGGCTCTCTTCTGCACCACTGCGGGCCTGGACAGAACCTGCTCCTGAAGCCGCTGGACCAGCTCCTCTACGTAGACCTTGAACAGGGGTACAGGGTCCTGAAGGGGAGAGGTCATGGTAAGGCTCAATGTGGCCCAGGGATGGTGCTCTAAGGAGGGTGGTAGCCAGCTGCTTCTGACTGAACATGGAGAAGAACTGGGGTGTGGAAGCACCGGAGATGGGCACAGGCCCAATCACATAAGACTTGCCTGCCATCCTGGAGGGCAGTCTAACCACAAGAACAGGACTGCTCTCTTATGGACACCGAGAGTCACATGCCTACCCCTGGCTTCCCTGTACTGATGGCCACCACAGGCTCTCGACTGTTCTGAGAAACAGACACAAGAGGAAGACCCTGGGGGATTCTGGGTGGCCAAGTGAGCACCCAGTGCCAAAGAACCCCTGAGCACTCATGGGAAGAGAGGGAAGGACCTCAAGAGACGAGGCATGCCATGCCTCTTCAAAGTGGCAGAAACCAAATGTACGGTGGCAGTCCCTAAATGCTAGTCTCTCTCTAAAGCAGGTCCCTCCCCAAACCCCACCCCATCACTCCTCAGTGGCTTGAGGTCAGCCAGTATACAGGTGCTCACCTTTTCCTCCAGAAGCCTCTGTTTCTCCACAGCCTCCTCCAGTGTCAGGCCAACCCACTCAGCCTCTGCCTCCGGGATGACAAAACTCTGAGCAAGCAGAAAAGGGCTCCGTGAGGCAAAGGGCCAGGCCAGAAGCCTCGAGCAGCAAGCAGGACGGGGAAACTCTCACCTTGTACTTGTCATAGATGGCTGCTCTCCGCTCAGGGTTATCAGGATGTAGCATGGGGTCCTGGCGAGCAAGCCTCAGCAGCATCCCTCGCTTCAGGTCCATGCCAAACTTGGAGCACAGGTCCTCCTTTGGGGTCTGGCAGAAGGTTCACATGGGGCCAGGTGCTACAGGAAGGCTCCCACCCACCCCATCAGCTGACCCTGTGGGTTCCCCCTCAGCTGCTGGCAGCCCTAAGCTAGACAACAGCAGAACAGGCACTGGGATCAGCACCAGCATCCCAGCCTACATGGGTCAGACCCAAGGCAATCCCAAGAAGGTTAAGAGGTGGCTACAATCCTTCAGTTTCCTTGGTCAGGTCAGCAGCTCTCAACAAGGCAGAAGGCGCCCACTGGGGCTGCACCAAAGAGGACTCAATACACTGTGTTTTGCTAAGGCTTGTAAATGCTACGTGGGGGCCATGTACTCCCCACCCCGGCCACCTTCAGTGCTGCTCCACACTTCCCCTGTGTCTGACAAGACCCTGTAGTGCACTAACTCCTGCTTGCCTTGAGAATATAGAAATCCAGTCCGTAGGCCTCGTCAATGAGATCCAGGGTCCTCATGGTCACAGTCACGGTGAATTTCTTGTCCAGGATTTCACTGTAAAGCTCTCGAGTGAACAACTGAGGTTTCCACACCTTCTTCACCCTCGTGGAGAGCTGAGTGTGCAAGAGACACCTGTTGATTGTGTTTCCCTACAGACCTAGCGGGCCCCAAAGCATCTTTCTGCCCCCTCACTTCCTCAGAGGCTTCACAGAACCATTGCTGCTAGACAGAGCTCCTGTGGAGAGTCAGATAAAGTTCTGCCCCTTGTAGGCTGTGGGCATCTGGGGAGCTCAGCCTGCAATTTTTATGTGGAAGAAGCAAAAATATCCTGTCACAAGAATTAGGCAAATGCTCACAGAAACCAGCTGATAACAACCAGATTTCACCTCTCCCTCCCTCCTCTTGAGCACAGCCTAGAAGTTATTATCCTTCCTTTCCTTTCTCTGTGGTGCTCAACCCAACATCTTAAGTATGCTAGGGAAGCACGCTACCACCCCTGCTCAATCGCAGCCCCACTCTACCCTTACTTTTGATGGCTACCTGATCAGGACCACCCCACTTCAGGACCGCACTAGACTTTGCCACTGGGATTCTCTAAACCCTCAGCGCTTCACTTGTTAGCATGCTCCGTAAACACAACGCTTGTGTCAGCCAGGCTGACAGTCGGCAGCAACCCAGGGCAGAGCCCGCCCAGCGAAGCATGCAGAGCCGCCGAGATGGCCCGCACCCACCTTGTCGTTGTTGGAGTATCTGTAGCCCAAAATGATCCCTTCTCCACCCCACAGTCCCCGCTGGGACTCTGGGGGGTAGTATATTGGAATGGGTACGTCCTCAACGCGCTCGCGCTGCCCATTCTTGGGGTTGATCTTGAACTTGGCCCCGTGAGGTTTGAAGTGTACCGGGGTCGGTGTCCGCTCTTCTTCCAGCGAGCGCAGAAAGTGGGCGGGCAAGCGCGCGTAGATACCTTGCTGCAGCCGCAACTTCTGCCACAGGTGCACAGGATACTTGTGCAGAAGCATTGCGCGACCCTCTACCCCTTGGAGTTGCGCGCCCGCGCCTGACGGAACCGGAAGAGCGTCACCGAACGTGCGCCTTTGCTCACTGCCGATTGGCAGCAACGCCCATCCATCTAAACTAATCTCTTTGCCTCCGCCTTCTTTAGGGACCATGGAAAATTATCTACTTAAAATGTAATCGTTCAAGGCACCGTCTGCCAAGTGTAGGCCTTCCCAGGCGTTCCCCAGCAGCTTAGGCAGTCCTGCAAATGGCTACCCTGGGTCCAGCCTCCCTTTTCCCTCCAGGGACGCAAGAGAAAAAAAAAAAAAGTAAAACACTCGTTTGGTTTGAAAAATCATTGTAGAATATTAAATTTACCAATTACATAAAAATATGCCTTCATCTCATAGAACATTTTACCACCTTCCCCCAACAGTACATCTATGTTTCCCCTTTCAGGGGCTGAAGTGTGCTTTGGTGGCCAAATCAAGGGTGTCAGAAAGCCTACACCTGTAATCCCAGCACTCAGAACAGGCAGGCCTCACAGTGGGACCAGCCTCATATGGACAGGGCACCACTGCATCATCAGCTCCGAGATCCCAGGAGGCAACAGAAAGATTGTGCCAGGGCCCCAGAACCTCAGTTGATCCAGTGGGGGTCAGCCTCATCCATGCACCTAGGCCAGCACAAAAGAATGCTCATGCTTGGGAGACTAGGGCCAAGGACCCTTAGCATGAGTAGGGCACAGCAGTAGGGCCATTTGAGTCTTCTAGAGCCACACCTCCTACAGCTGAGCAGCCTGCTACCCCAGGCTCTTCCCAGGCTCTTGGGCTCCAACAGAGGAGGAGGGACAGTGCGGCAGCCAGGGTCTTATCAGCTCTCCGATGACCTTGGACTCTACCACAGCAACTGCAGCAGTAGGGCATCTCCATGCCAAGGCAGGATAGCATTCAGGGGTACATGCTGTCAGGGATGATGGACTCTGTGGACTCAGCCTTCCTTGCCTTGTGGGTCTCACATCACAGCTGCACAAAGGAATGGGACAACAGGTATCCCTTATCTATAGCTCCAGCCATAATAGAGCGATCTGCTTACACATAGTACCCGTGGTCTCCGTGTGGAAGCGGCTGTGACCTACAAAGGAATCGGCAGCAGCCACAGAGATTTGGGGGTAGGTGGGTGCTCTCCTCTGCCAAAAGAAGCCAAGGGTCTCAGGACAGTTTTATTCTGATGGAAACCTGGTTGGGGCTAGACAGGCGCCTCTCCTGTCCCAGTCCTATCCGAAGAGGTCATTAGAGTATCAGGTGTCCATGAGCAGCCATATCATGTTACTGTGTATAACTCATCCCGGTCATTTCTGCAGATCTGGTAGTGACAGGGGATCTTCTGCAAACAAGCCCAGGGCTCAGACTGCTCCTCTCGTGGTGGCAGAAGAAAAGCTGCACTACCAGCCAATAAAATATGCCAAATGCTGTGGGTGTAGTAGTAATTCTCACTGGTCATCATTGAAGTGTAGATGGCGATGCCTACAGAGGCCATGGAGATGCCAGGCAGGAGGTAGAAGACCCAGCGCCGCCATGAGGTAGGGTAGCACTGATGCCGGTGCCCACAACGGTATATCTGGAGTGGACAGCCACATGAGTGTCAGTACAAGCCAAGCGCAGTTACAGTTCCCAGAGGTCCAGAGCCAGGAGTTTTGGGGGCCTATCTAGATCTAGTCAGCAGAACTGCTTGTGGACTCATGGCTGGTGGTTCTCAGGCCAAGCCCATAGGCACACAACCATACTGGGGCTCCATGGGTAGCTGCTACTGGCCCTGAACAAATGTGGAAATTTGGAGCCCTCCGAGCAAGAATGGGATCATAACCAGAATTAAGGGCCTAGCTCTCTTCTCCCTGAGTCTGAACAGGAAAACCCGTGTGCCCTGTTCCTTACCCACATGGAGGCCATGATCACAAAGGCAAAGAGACAGGGTCCCATCAAGTTCCAGATGGCCCTGCGATCCATCTGCAAGGACATGGCAATGACCAGTATGCCCAGGACAAAGAGGACCTAGGAAAGACACAGGGATGGTTTGTAGGATCATAGGAACCTTTGCCTGAAATCACCTGTGGCATAAGACACAACAGGTACTGGTGGCCAGTTTTCCACCATTCTGGCACCTCTGCCAGCTCCTCTTATGTGTTATTGGCAGATTCTGCCCCATTCCCACTCAGCCACCTGGCAGAGAAGTGTCCTTCTTGTAGCCCCTTCACTGTGTCCAAAGGCCCTTTTGGATTAGGTATGATGGCAATCCTAATGGGCAGTCTTGTATACACTTGCACAATGTTGCACACCAAGCCTTCCAGGGGTTCTCATCAGGATGGCCTCAGACACTCCCTGGGAGGGGACCCCGTGCCTAAGTTTCCATCAGCACATCTGCCCACAGCCTGCAAGCTCATGCCTCAAAACTCAGCCTCCTGGATCCGCATGCTTCAGCACTTTCCTTGCCCACTCTTCAGGATGATAAGGGTGCCCCTGATGGGCAGTACCCAGCCTGTACACAGAGGACACAGTTCACAAGCACCAAAGAGTCATCTCTACTGTTCAGCTCCTGCCTTCGAGTCCCCAGAGTGCCCCTGGACAAGGACCTCAGGAGCATGACTGAGGCTTCTCAGGGAGGCCTGGCCTGGTTCCCCTTTGAGATTAGGGTCCTGGATTCCCATCTTCCTTCCCGGAGTCCACTGAAGTGTAGCTTGACACCCAGCCCCTTCCATGTTATCCCTCCTTGCCACTTCACATACTTTATGTGAGGGCCTCTGCTTCCCTGCAGCCCAGGCTTGGCATCAGAGGCCACTCACCTGTTTCAGGATTGTCTTCAGACGGGCCATGCAAAGAATGGTTACCCAGGTGGATGCCCCCGAGCCCAGAAAGTCGCAGTACTGTAGCGTGTCATAGCTGAGGATGCACAACACTGCCTCCCCCGGCTGGTCACAGGCGTGGTAGAACTGTGAGGTGAAGCAATGAGCAGCAGCCCTGACCTCCCCCCGATCCCAAGTTCCCAAAAGGACTAAGTCCAAGCCTACCGTGGAGAAAAACATGGTGTAAAAGTAGACCAAGGCTTCAAGCAGGAAGGACCGGTGCACGGACACAACGATGGGGACCAGGAACATGAGATTGCTGAGCGTGAGCAGGAGTGTTGCTGCCCTCTGCTGGGCCACAGTCTGGGCTGTGCTGTTGTCCGTGCAGCTCCACCCACGCCAGCCTAGGGGGCCACACAATACCCAGGTGTGTGCTGGAAGCAGATAGGAAGCTTCTGGACTTCAGGGCCCCTTCCTCACCCAGCAGGAGGCTGTGTAGACAAGCCTGATGGAATCCACACGTGTGATAGGAGGAAACAGGAACGGATAGAACTTGGCATAGACAAGTGTGGGCAGGTATCAGCAAGTGGGGACAGTTGTGGGCAGTTTGGGACAACTGGAAGATGCCTGTAGACATGGGGAGGTCTGACATGAGTATATAAAACCACAGTAAGTATGGTCAGGCATGGAGAAGTAAGGATAAGCATAGTTGGTGCGGGCAGGCATGGACCATGGGAAATAGGTATTTGATGAGTGTGTGTAGACATAGATACGTGGCCAAGTATGCCCAGCCATAAGCAGGCATGAGCATGGAGAGAGATGTATCAAACAGGTATATGTAGGAAGGGATAAGTTGGCAGGGACAGATACAGAGATATATGGACATGTAGGAACCAGTGTGCCAAGTATGGACAGACAGAAGCAACTGTGACTATTCAGAAACTACCATGAAAAACTGTGGATCAATATGCGGGCACAGAAATGTGTGAGCAGCAGGACACAAGCACAGACAAGAGTGGGCAAGGGAAACAGCTGTAGGCACTGTGTGGGTATGGTGGTGGCCAAGGGCAGGCAGGATGCAAGCAATGCCAAAATCAGGAGGCAGAAACCTTCCTGCAAACGCCTCAGTGTCCGTTATGCCTGGACTGTGGGGCAGGAGGAATCACGGGGAGCGTGGGAAGGAGTAGGAGTTTTGTCCCTGCTCTGCACGATCATTCTCACCTGCCTTGCAGCTGCAGCCTGCATACAGATAGCCATATCTCCGGAGCAGGAGGCACTGGCCGTAGGGCCCACAATCATTCAAACAGGGCACTAGATACAAAATGGTCTCCACCCGAGCCACAGCATGGTCACAATCCCTGCAAAGGAGGGGCCCGAGAAGGCCGGCTGTAGTTCTCTGCTGGCCACCACCACTAGGACTCCCAAGCCTGGAGCTGAGCCCTCCAGGCTCAGCTCAAACACCCGTTTCCCCTGCTAGTGTAGGAGGGGCAGGTAGAAAAGGAGAACCCCTCCTAACACAGAGATGCTGCCCACTCTTCGTTGCTACCAGCCCATGTCATGTTGCCCCGGCCCAGATTCACATACTCAGGACTGTCAGGGCACACAAGCTGCAAGGAGAGGTACCAGTTGTCTGTCTCCGGATAGGGAATGATGAGGTTGGCCATGGGAGATGAGGCACTCAGAAACATGGGATAGCCCTGGAAGAAGGCTGCATGGGGTGGGAGGGCCTGTCAGAGGTGGCTAGAGGGGCCAGTCAGACTCTCCACCAAAACTGCCTGCCCAGAATACCTGTGGTGCAGTTGAATGAAGTGTTGAAGCTGAGGAAAGGCGAGGCAACATTCACACAAGCTGCTAACAAGGTGCCATTTGTGAACTCTGTCTGGAAGCAGACATAGTGCAAGTTAGCCATTGTCAGCCCCTAAAAAGACACCCGAAGAGGCAGCTCGCCTGCCCACCCTGCATTTTAGCTCAGTCATGCTTAGTACTTTTTCAGGTGGAGCCCAAGGTTCATCATGGTCCAAATTCTCCTCAACTAGCTCTGGTTCCAGCGATTCCCCTGCCCATTTGCACAGATACAATTATGATAACTTCTGACAGGGACAGGGTTGCACCTAGGGAAAAATCTTCTACCCTCAGATAAATCCCCTTCTGGCCCACACTGTTGTCACTCTATGGTCCACAAGGCCACCTCACCCCAGTCTCAATGCTGAAGGCACCCTGTATGTACCCTGAGCTAAGCCCAGGTCACAAGCACCTACAGACAGCTTTAGTGGGCTTCCTGGAGATACCTGGTTGGCCCTCAGAGTGATGATGAAGGAGCCTCCACTGTCCATGCCCGTATCAAGACGGAGCTGAATTACAGAAGGCAGTTTTGAATGCACCAGCACGAAGGCCCCAGTCAGGGGCTGGAAGTGTACAGAAACCACGTCTGTGTCCTCCCTCAGGACTGGATAGTTCAGGAGACAGAAGGGGCCATCTCCTCCCCTGCCACTCCTGCCCAGGTCCCAGTAGGCAGCGATTTGGGACAAGTGGTCTGTAGAGGTGCCATGGCTCTGATTTGGGTTGCTTTGCATAAGATGATGGAAGGTCACACTCCATGGCTTACACGCTGTCAAGAAGACAAGGGGCTCAGCCAGAAGAAAGCTTGGAGTTTTGAGGGAGGTAGGCAGAGGCAGTCCACCCCTCCCTCCCACGCAGCCCACCTGTAAAGGCAGCTTTAGCACTGAAGACCACTGACACATGTGATTCTTCGAGGCTCTCAGCTGACACTTGTAGCCACCGGCCCCAGGGTGGAGAGGACAGAAGCAAATGGCAGGTTGGGGTGAGGCTAGCGCAAATCAACACCTTTTGGAAGTTCATGGGCAGGGTGGCTGCACCCACCGTGAGACGTACTGGGCATCCAGGGCTCACACTGGACACACAGCCCTGCAGTTCCAGCCGAAGCTCCTGGGTGTATTCAGGGACAAAGATCCTGTGGCAAGGTGGTGACTCAGACTCACTAGCTCATACGTGTGCTTTCTCCCACTACTCTGCTTGGGGGAGGTATCTGGCCTCTCTCCCCAGCATGCCTCTAAGATACAGCTTTCTCACCTGCAAGATGAGAGAGTGCCACCACCCGCTCTAAGCCCAAAGGTGGGGGACAAGACAGACTAGGACTCCCCTGTTCTCCACTCACTTGAGGTAGCTGGGGTGGGAGAGCAGCGTCTGTGGGAGGGGAACATCAGGCTCTAGGATGGAGACTTCAACCACCCTCATGGCCAGCATGTCGGGCTGGAAGGTGTAGTCACAGGTAGGAACAAAGCCCTAGGAGAAAGCAAGGCAAGGGGTGATGGAGGTCAGAGAAGGCAGGATGTAGGCCAAAGGAGAAGCTCTCTGAGGGACACAGCATTGAATCTGGAGTCGGGTAGCTGAGAGTAAGGGCAGCCCAGAAATGGACAAGAGGCTAATCCCCCATGCATGCAGGGGTTTGGCCTCCACCCTGGGAGATCAGCCCTCTCACCTTCACCTGGATCTTCTGGGGTGAGGGAGGGAGGTGAGCAACCACGAACCAGTCCCCAGGGGCCGGGTGGGAGATGTTGACAGAGGTGTTGTCCAGCAGCATGGTGCTCAGCAATGCCCTGACCTGGAAGGAGGTCTGATTCAAGGTGTTGTCAGGGAAGCTGGTGCCCAGCGGGTTGATGACAGGAGGGGCGCCATAGCGGAAATGCCTGGAAGAGATCAGGTCAATGGTCAGGGTCAGGGTTTCAGCCAGGCATAGGTGCTCGGGGCAGAATGCTGGGTACCTACACTGTGATTTCTACGTCGGTGCATGAGGGACCTCTCTGGGACACATGCAGTATCCAACGAAGCAGCACAGTGTCTGGGGGCACGCGGAAGTGGAAGAGCCGGGTGCTGCCATACCAGCTGTAGAAGGACAGCTTCTGTGGGGCCTGTGTGAAGTGTTCAGATGCCAGCCCAGCCTCTACAGGGAAAAGGGAATACTCAAGTGGGTGGGGCAGAGAGGAAGAATGAGGCCTGTAAGGCAGGAGGTACTTGGATAACAAAGCTTAGGCCCACTTTGAACTTTGTTGTTTCTCAGACTTTGACCGTAACCAAGGTAGAAAATGCCTTCCGGCACCTGCAGGTTTGCAGTGATCGGAAGTTTGTCCTAGAAATGAGCTTATTCCTCTGCCTCCTCTCCCCAGATAGCCACAACCTCCTCACCAGGGACTCTATGTTCTCACACTACAGCAACTTGCAAACAATGAAGCCAGTAGCCCCTAGCACCCACCACCTTCCAAATGGAGCCACCAGGGACAATCAGCTCTCTTTCGGCAAGTTGGTCGGTCAGTTCCACCCCTTACACAATATTCTGCTATATCCAGGCCAAGAGATGGATACTGAGCCAGGCCCAGGGTCGCACACCTTTAACCCCAGCACTCTGGGAGGCAGAGGCAGGAGGATCTCGGTGAGTTTGAGGCCAGCCTGTTCTACAAAGTGAGTCCAGGACAGCCAAAGTTATACAGAGAAACCCTGTCTCTAAAAACTAAGAGAGAAAGAGAGAGTGAGACTTAAGGTACAGTAGGAGGCAGTCTGGAAGGAGATCCCACCCCTGCTTGATCATTGGAACACAGCAAAAGCTCCTCCTACCTCACCTCCTCTGAACCACCAGCAGGTAGGAGGGCTGTTGACGACTTAGGACACAGTCAGATCCCTGCTCAGGAAGAAATCAAGAAGCTGGACAGCCATAAGAACGAAGGGACAGGTGCCCTCTCTTTTCTAAATGGGTATGACCTCCAAATGCCCTCAGGGCACACACCCATGCATGGTGGTACAAAGACAAAGCAGAGGGCCAGGCAGATAAACTCCCCAGAGCCCTCAGGCCCTGCCTCAGCTTACAGGCTCCTACCCCATACCTAGTACAAGCTCAGGCCCTGTGCCTGCATGATCTTGGGTGTCTCTTACCTCTCTAGATCCCTGTATCCCTATGGGTAGGCTAAGGTAGACTGCTTCTCCCTTTGAAGTTAATGAGTGATAAAGTGCTTGAGGAGAAACAGTATTTGGCATCCTTCCCACTCAGGAAGCCTCTCTTTGCCCCGCTGTGAAAAGGGTGCCTGGTTCCCCCAGGAGAGGGGAGAGGGAGTCAGGTGAGCAGCTGGCTTTCTTGCCAGACACGTGACTCCTCCAGAGGAGGAGAGGCACCTGGAGAAAAGATAGCAGCCTCCTGCAGGGAGGCTAAGGGAGCTGCAAAGAAACCTGGCATGGGGGCAGGGCAGAGTGACACTCCCTCCATGAATTCCAAGCTCTCTGGTATCTGCAGGTCCCATTCACCAGGTTGAGGCCTGAATGCCCAGGAGCTAAAACAGGCCCTAAGGTGGGGACATGATAATGGAGCAGAAAAATTGTAAGGTAAAATATTGTTCTCTGGGGTGAGGCAGGGCAGATTCCACCCCCTAGGTCTGTGGGGTCTTGGACAGGCAGAAACCCAAACCTCTGAGAAAACAGAGTGGGAGAGGTCACCCTACAGTGTGCAGCACACTTGACTATGGGAAAAACCCTTGGGCTCCACAAAGTCTTTGTGAGGGAGGACATGTGGGACAGAGCTGACAACCTGTGAGGCCTGTATACTTAGATGAGACCTATTCAAGGTTGCCAAACTCTCATATTTAAACAACTCCTCTGGGTTTCCTTGATGAAACATGCAGTTATTTTGTTGAACAAATAGGACCTGGACCATGGGCATGATAGTGTGAGCTCCAGGCAACATCAAGAAGGATGGGAGGGCCTGCTGAGCAAGCCCATCTTATCTCCCACAACACCCTCATTGGCATAAGGTTCAGTAGATAAAGGGAAAAGAAAGTCCCTGAGCTTTCCCTGGGAACCTGAATGAAGGCACTCTGCCCCACACCTTCCAAACCCCAGCAAGGGTCAGAGATACTGTCCACCTGTCACAGATGGTAGCAACCATAGCCACAGAGCCACTTGTCCCTCACTTAGCCAGTGACCCTTACTTAGGCTTAGTCCCAGGGATGGAGGAAGAAGAGCAAATACGATGTGGTATGGATCAATTTATCAGAAGGTCTTTGGGGAATATTGCCTTTCATTTCAAGCTGTGTCTACCAGAAACAAGAAGAAACAGCCCTCAAAATAACAAGAGCTCTGGGGTGCGATATTTCAGAGAAGGGGAGAGGGTTGGAAACCGGAAGTGGGAGTCAACATTAGAAAACTCTAATGAACACCAGGTAGCACAAAGGACTCCCGGGCGTTATAGGCTGAAAAAGGGAAGGAACTCATTTCTAAATGTCTAGAGCCTCACTGACTACCACTGCCCTGCTTCAAGCAGAACCCAGAGGAGTTCTGCCTCCTGCAAAGAGCAGCTGGAAAGCTCCCTTACAGAAAGGACCCTTTCGTTACATCCATTGCGATCAGCCAGCTTCTTTAGGACCAGCCGGCAGTACAGTCGGTGAGACGCAAAACCAGCACTCAAGAGTGGCCTTCCTTACATGAACATAATGCTGGCTGACCCCTAGCCCAGGGTCTGCCCAACTTTCTCCAGCTCTACCCTTCTACCAGATGATCGCCCTCGCGCCGCCATGGTTCGACTATTCTTCGGAGATAGATTCCTCTAACTCCGGGCTCTTAGGTGCCACAGTCGCGCCCCCCAGAGCACCCGGGAGACGGACCAAGAGGTTACAACGCTCCAAGTGAGCGAACTCGGCGGGCCCGGAACAGCTAGGCGGACTTGGAGGGGGGGAGGGTTCTGCCCCGGATGCCCCGCAGGGGGCGCAATCCAGGGTAAGGACCTCGTTTCGACGCTGCACCAGGTGAGCGCACAGGTGCCCCCCGTGAGTCACAATCCGCCCCGCCCCCCGCCCGTCCCCCGCCCCCGGCCCGCGCCGCCGATGGCGCTGTAGGCCCGCGCGGGCTCACCGCTCTTCTTGCTGTTGCCGGCGGCGGCAGGCGGAGGCCGAGCGAGGAGCAGCAGCAGCAGCACCAGCAGCGGCCCGGCCGCTGCCGCCTGCGCTGTGCCCCCGGCCCCTACCCGGCCCATGGCTCCGCGCTGGGCCCGCGCTACCCCGCCCGCGTCCCGCGCCGCTCGCCCCCGCCTGGGCAGCCCCAGCCGCCTCTGCGGCCGCCGCCGCTGCCTGTGCCCCGAGGTCCCATGGCTCGGCCAGACCTGCCGCCAGCGCCCCGGGCACTTCCGCCTCCGAGGCCCCGCCCCGCGGGGAGCCGGCCTGAGGTCTGGGTCCCTGAGGGTGCGGGACCGCGTCACCTTGGCCAGAGGGGAGGCGTACTGCAAGGGGCCCAGGAAGGTCGCATTTGGAGGGGACGCGCATTCACGACCGATCACGCAGCTTGAGGGGACGGGCAGCACAGGATGGAGGGTCCTGTGGAACGCCCTGGGATACGGAGGACAGACGTCACGTGGGAGACAGTGAGGTGGGATGCCAGGCAAAAGGGGCCACGCAGGACCAGAGACAGGACGCGGAGCGAAGGGATCATGCGTGACCTGGGTGGATTTAGGGCAGGGGCTGTCAAACGGAACATCAAAGGACACGGGACTAGGGTCGTGAGGGACTGGAGGTGGGGGAAGATGGTCGTAGGGGAGGCACCGTAGGACACACGGATAAAGTCATATGAAGGCATGGGAGCACACAGAAGTTTTACATGGTACTCATTTACGGACAGGAGGCAGAAGACATGGGGACGGAACGGAGGGGCCACGCAAAACAGGAACAGTAGCAGAAGAGTAGCGTGGGTGCTAGCTGGAATCTGTTGGATGTTCCAACCGGAGGCTAGTAGTACAGACCTCAGCAATTTGTACCCCAGAATCAGCGTTCCATGGAGGCGCGCTCTGACCTTGCCGTGAGGAACCGAACCGGAACCACACACAGCCGCAAAGGTATAAACGACTAAATGGAAAACGGGAAGGTGCTTTTTGCACCCGTGAGAATTGACCAACCGAGTTTCACGTCAGTGTTACATGAACTCCTCTGGGTACTAGAGGGGATATGTTCAACATATTCCAAACATATTGAAGACATGGTTGCAAAGAAAGCCCTACGAGAGGACTTGGGGAAACAGTCACGAGAAGAGCTTTTCTAAGAAGTCATGCGATGCAACAAGAAGATTAAAATGCATTAAAAAAAAAAAAAAAAAGACAAGGCAGGTTGCAGCCAACTTCAAAGGGCAGTCATGTAAAAAGAAGAAAATTGCCATGACTGAGGCCAGCCTGGGTTACAGATACTAGTAAAGTGTTCCCTGCATTACTATTACAGGCCTTCTCAGAGAGAGTGATCAAGGGCCAGAGCAGTGATACCCTGGCACCTTTAAACCCAGCATTTGGGAGGCAGAGGCAGACAAGTCTATGGGTTTGAGGTCAGTCAGAGGTACTCCAAGAGCCCTGACTTGGGAGGAAAAAAAAATTATAAAGGTCAAGGTGCTACAGGATTCCTAAAACATTATTCAAATTAGAACAGGGACCACCTCCTGTGTTAGAGAATGTTAGTGAGGCCATTTTTATCCTTTTGCCAAACAAAGACCAAAAATGCTTGATCTGTCGGGGAAGATGGGGCCCAGATTAGGGATGTCACCAGAGAGAGCCTCTGGACTTCTCAAAAATAGCCAAAGCCTGCCCCCATGCTCTATATTTCCTGTTTATCCTTCCAGTGGTCATTGACGTGGGGCTGCGTGTGCCCACTGCCACACTGGTAGATGCACCTATAAATTGGTCACTGAAAACAAGCATGGTGGAGCACACCTTTTTATCCCAGCAGTAGGGCGGTAGAGAGGCAGGGGATCCCTACATTCAAGGCCAGCCTGGTTTACAGAGGTAGTTTCAGAACAGCCAGGGATACGCCCAAGAAACCCTGTGTCAACAGGCCCTGGGGGAGGGGAAACAGGTGGCTAGGAAGGGAAGACTGGACCGTATCTGCTTTTATCTCTTGAATGTTTTACAAAGTAGGGGGAAGGGATTGCTAAGCCTGCTAACGTGGCATTGAAGACCCAAGAAGGGCAGGTGAAGGGTGTTGACCACTGAGGAAGGAAGCACTACGTGCAAAGCCGAAGGGGACCCTTTGTTGCTCTGGAATCCAGGCTGAGCCCTGCTAATTTCAACAGCAGGGGCCCCACAGGCAGCTCTCAATTTAAAGGGACAGACATCATTTGAAACTTCTGCTGAGTTGACTATTTTAGTGTACTGTTCAGTGCCTGCTGAAGCTACCCAGAGTCTTTATGGGCAGTTCCTTAAAGGAGGGTTGCTCTATTGGCTGCCCAAGACTATGCTCTGGGCTCTGGGCCCCCCTCTGCCCGCTCCAAAAGCCCTTCCTGAGAGTGTCATTATGGAGGAGGAAAGCAGGCAGCGGCACTCCCTTCTGTACCCATCTAAGAGCTATAGCGCTGTGGTGGATGGCCACTCAGCCCTGGGACTGAAGTCTAAGGGCTTCTGCTGAGTAACAGCTGAGGAATGGGAGGAACCACCAGGAAATAATAGCTCTATTGCACTTACGGTTAGGGAACCATAAATGCAAAAGCTCACTTGTGTTGGCCTGTCCTGTTGGCTTCCTGGTCAGCACAGGCTGCAACAGTTTCTGCAGTTTTCAGCAGGACTGTGAACTACCTTGTAGCCAGAATTTTAGGGCAAAAGCCCTGGTTCCAACAGCTTAAAAAGATGAAATGGAGCTGGAGAGATGGCTCAGAAGAGCATTTCATGCTCTTACAGGGCCTGGCTTCAGTTTCTAGCACCCACATGTTGGCTCACAACCAATCTGCCACTCCAGTGTCAGGGGTTTGACACTGCCTTCTGGCCTCCTTGGGCACTGTATACACTTGGTACACATACATGCATGCAGACAAAACATTTGTACACATAAAATGTTTATTAAAAGATGGTTAGCCATGGTGATGTACCCCTTTAATCCTAGCTCTTATGGGGCAGAGGCAGGCCGTTCTCAGTGAGTGCAAGGCTTCCATGGTTTACAAAGTAAGTTCCAGGCCAGCCAGGGCTACAACGTGAGATACTGGATACACACACACACACACACACACACACACACACACAGACCATTTAATCAGAACAGGTAAAGAGGACCAGTGACCCCAGGGCATTTTCAGGGTACTAATATGAACCTTAGAATAGAAGAAGAATTCAAACCAGGGCCTAAAGTTATCCATAATTGGGCCATCTTAGTCCAAGGGTGGGTCCACCATAATTATCTCAATTTCAGTCTGAAAATGTGTGCTGGTAGCTGGTAAATTGTTAATCAGGGCTGAAGAAATGGCTGTGTTAAAGGACACAATTTCAGTTCCCAACATATGTGGCTCACAATTGCCACCCAGTTCCAGCCAACACTTTCCTCTGGTTTCCACAGGCACTGTGAGCCACATATAATTAAAAATGGAAATGTTTCTTAAAGTTGTTAATTGCTGTCTGATCTGTTAATCATCACCTTCACCTAAAGGAACTGATCTGGTTCCAACAAAATTATCTGCTCAGAATGTAGCTTCATCATTATGAATAACTGTCCTTGTTTTGGGACTCCCATATTCATCTTCAGCAGGTGGCCCTGAATAGACAACAGGAACTCCCAACAGCCTGGAAGAGGATCCAGAAATGGATGTGTTCATCCTACCTGCAAAGCCTTGCTGTTGCTGTAATCTAAGGTGCCTAGATTAGAACAAGGATTAGAACAAGCTTAGAACAAGGATTCTTTTGGCCTTTAGCCTTGTAGGGGAAAGAAATGGGGAGACAATGTCTCCTTTATGATGTCCCTGTCTGTAATTAAACTGGAGTCCAACTCAAGGTCAATGAAACATAAAGGCAAAAAGTACCATATTTTGATCCCCCCCTTTTTTTTAAGTTATATTGTGGGTCCAAGTGAAGAATGAATGCTTTTTAGAAAAAAAATAAGGGGCTGGAGAGATGGCTCAGAGGTTAAGAGCACTAGCTGCTCATCCAGAGGTCCTGAGTTCAATTCTCAGCACTCACATGATGGCTCACAACCATCTATATTAAGATTTGGTGTCTTCTGGCATGTAGGCAGAACGTTGTATACATAATAAATAAAATCTTTTCAAAAAAGAAAAGAAAAAACAAAACCACAACTAAGTGCCTCCTAAAACCTCAGCCCTTGAAAATGTTCTAGTACTCAGATGCGGTAGAAACTCCAGGGGCGGAGGAGAGAAACACCCAGAACTGCCTGCTACTGCAAACACCCAAGAGCTCTGTGAACAGAATAAGTGATAGAGATGTATTCCAATGTCTTATTTCTTCTCCTTTTTAAGACAATTACACTATATAGCCCAAATTGTTTTCAAAACCAGTATATAGGGGCCTGGAGAGAGGCCTTAGTGGTAGCCCTGGCTGCTCTTGCAGAGGGCCTGGTTTGATTCTCGGCACCCACATAGCTGCTCATAACCTGTAACTCCAGTCCAAGGGGATCTGACTCTTTTCTGGCCTCACCCAGCATTGTACACGCAAGGTGCACAAACCTGCTTTCGGACAAAACTGTTAGGTTAATAAAAGAAATGAGGCTAGCCAACCGATCTTCTATGCGAGAGGTTTATTAGGTGGGTATGGAGGGGAGGGGGGAACAGGACATGATGGGGAGAGATAGAAAGGGGGGGAGGGCGCCCCAAGAGAGAGAGAAGAGAAGAGAGAGGAGTCAGAGTGTAAGAGCATGTGTCAGGATATTCCTTTAAGGGACAAGGTAACCACGCCTTCCAGGTGTGGCCACCTGGCCTGTGACACATGATGACATCATAAGTTGCTAGGTAACCCAGAAGGAGGTTGTATTCCAAAATACTTACAAAAACACTCATACATTTAAAGTAAAGCAATATATAAATAGATTTTTTTTTTTTTTAAACACCACGTAAGAGACAGATATGGTGGTGCATGCCTCTAATCCCAGCACTCAGGGAGGCAAAAGCAGATCACTATTCGTTCAAGGCAAGCCTGGTCTACAAAGTGATTCTAAGACAGCCAAAGCTACACGAGAAACCCTGTCTTGAAAAACCAACCAACCAAACACAAACAAAAAGCACTATCTGATACAGGCTGGCCTAAATTCTACTTTGTTTGTTTGGTTTTGTTTATTATTTTTTTTTCAAGACAGGATTTCTCTGTGTAAGCTTGGCTGGAGACCAGGCTAGCCTTGAACTTACAGAAATCCACCTGCCTCTGCCTGCCCGAGTGCTGGGATTCGAGGCAAGCACCACCGCACCTGGCTCTCACGAATGTTTTTTCAAAATCTATATATTGATTACAGGCATCTGCCACCTCACCCCACTGTGGCCTGAAATTCTTGATCTTCCTGGCTCGACTTCCTGAGTGCTGGAGTTACAATATTTGAACCCCTTTGTTTTGACTGCTGGGGTTCGATCCAAATTGGGTCTGACTCTACCACATGGAAATAATCTTGCTGAGATTAACCACTAAAATCAGCAATAACAGTCAAGAAGTCAAATGAACCCATTACCCTTACTTCAGTGGTAATCCTAAGAAATATCAGATATGTGTCTTTTCTATAAAATACTTTAAAACCTATGTGTAGGAGCCAGGTGTGGTGGCTCATGCCTTTAATCTCAGCACTAGGAGGCAGAAGCAGGCAGTTCCAGGCCAGCCTGGTCTAAAATAAAAGGGTTCTAGGACAGTTACTCAGAGAAACCGAAACACGTGTTTTGTAGCAGAAAAACCCTATCTCAAAAAACAAAACAACAACAAAACTTGTGTATCGAAGAAAGAATTTTCTCCCTCTTTTTTCTAAGACAGTGTTCCTCTGTGTTGTTACAGTTCTGGGTGTTTCTCTCCTCCGCCCCTGGAGTTTCTACCGCATCTGAATTTGTCCTACTTCTTGCCCTGGCTGTCCTGGAACTCTCGCTCTACAAAGAGAGGCAGAGGCAGGTGGATCTCTGTGAGTTTGAGGTCAGCCTGGTCTACAAAGCGGGGCCATGGACAGCCAGAGCCTCACAGAGAAAACCAACCCTGTTTCCAAAAAACAAAACCAAAAAACCAGAGACTCAGAGAAAGCAATAGTAGGGAGTAGGTGATTGAAGCAAAGAATGAGCACTCTTCAGGAGGGGCAGGGTGTCTGGAAAGAAGGGGTCCCTGGGCCCTCCTCTTTCTTGATTCTCCCTACTTCATTTCCATTCCCCTTTTTGCCTCTCCCCTCTCCTGTTGCCTCATTTGGTTCACCTGGATGGAGGTGGCATGGGGTGATAACTGACTTCCAACTGTTACATAAAAATGCTGTCTGCGCCTCTGACCTCTCCCCTGACTCCCTATTCCCATCTCACTCCTCACATTCCCCTCTCTCAGGGTAAAGTTACACTTCTGTCTGAAGGTAAAAGGGCAAGGATTGATCTGGGGTTCAGAGAGAGACATCCTCTTAGAGGTTGGAGAATGGCCGATGAAAGTCCAGGAGCACGGTCGTAGTGGGTTGCATGCAGACAACCCTTTGGTAATTTAATGTCCTCATTGCGCTAAGAGATGGAAATCCTCTCTCCCTCTCTCCCTTCTTTCCTTTATCCTCTTCTCCCTCCCCCTGTAGTTCCTCCCTTCCTTCCTTTTGATACTGGGGGGTTTGTGCACACACATTATAACTTAGCTCTAGATAGGAATCTTTTGCTGTTAAGCTTTTGAAATTTGTACCCAAAGCATGGGTAGTCAGATTAAAGAGCACATTGTCTGGGAAAATAGATACTGTGCTAGGGCGGAGGATCTGAGAGTTTCCAGTCAGCCTAGAAGTAGGACAAATTCATGTTTTTCAGCAACTAGATCCTCCCAGCATGGCAATTATTCCTCCTGAAGATCCAGAGATAGACCTAAGAGTTTCTATAGAGATTCAGAACATGCCAGGTGTGACAATGTATACCTATAACCATGTAATGGGGTATGAGCCTAAGGTTGGGGGTTTGTGTTGAGGGTCAGGTGCCTAGCAGATCTGGGCTCTTTCCAGAGCATCATCTGTCTTGGGATTCAGACTCTTTCTAAGGGGTGAACAAACAACTGGACACCTAAGAATAAAAGAAGCAAAGACAAGCCAGGTGTGATGGCAGATGCCTTTAATCCCAGCAGAGGATTAAAGCAGAGAGGCAGAGGCCAGCCTGGTCTATAAATCAAGTTCAGGACAGCCAATACTACACAGAGAAACCCTGTCTCAAAAAACAAAACAAACAAAAGTGTTCACCACCAGCCTCTGCAAATTCAAATCTTTTTATTTCCACCTCCAATAAAAACCTTTATTTACATAGGGTCCACTACTTATTCTTGAAACTTGTTGTCCCTTTCCAGCTTCCTTCATTTCCTGTGACCAATTCTTTTCTGGCTGTTCTGAAACCTATTCTGTAGACGAGGCTGGCCTTGAACTCACAGAGATTTCCCCTGCCTCAGCCTCCACCACAAGGATTAAAAGTGTGTACTAGCATTGCCTGGCTGAGTATACACTTTTTTTGTTGTGTTATGTTTTTATTTTTTGAGACAGGGTTTTTCTGTGTATTAGCCCTGACTGTCCTGGATCTCAAATTGTTGACCAGACTGGCCTTGAATTCACAGAAATCCACCTGCTTCAACCTCTGGAGTGCTAGGATTAGAGGCTGTGACACCATCACCATGGCCAGCTTCTCTTTTAGGACTTCTGATTAACCTCTTCATGATCCTTATTTTCTGTCCTTGTCTTCTCAACTGTGTTACCATTTTCATCTCTTAGCGCAATGAGGACATTAAATTACCAAAGGGTTGTCTGCATGCAACCCACTACGACCGTGCTCCTGGACTTTCATCGGCCATTCTCCAACCTCTAAGAGGATGTCTCTCTCTGAACCCCAGATCAATCCTTGCCCTTTTACCTTCAGACAGAAGTGTAACTTTACCCTGAGAGAGGGGAATGTGAGGAGTGAGATGGGAATAGGGAGTCAGGGGAGAGGTCAGAGGCGCAGACAGCATTCTTATGTAACAGCTGGAACTCTATAGCTTGGCTTGAACCAAGAGGAAGCGCTCTAGCGCTTTGATTTTAGGGGTGCCTCCACCCTCCTACACCTGCCCTATGGAGGAAAGGAAGTAAAGGTGGTTCTCTTCTGACTGTCCACAAAGGAAATAGGGGACATTCAAGGCCACCTGCTGTATTCTATGTGACCTGGAAGGAAAGAGGGGAGACAGACATCTCCATCAACAGTACCCCAACTTGTTAGTATGAGTTAGAGTTAGACCAGGCCTGCCTAGATGTTTAGGTTTCCTATAGAGAAATAATTTCTTCAGTGTTGTGGGATTCTTTCTGGAATAAGCATTCTAACACCAGTGAGAGTGGAAGAGAGCAGATGTTACTGGTGGATGAAAGCCAGGACAGCTCCTGAGAGACCTTGGTTCCATGTCCAGTTTCCATTCTCATTTTATAGGTGGAGCAGGCCAGCAAAATCTATTTTGCAGAAGCACACATGGCACTCAACAGATTGTTCAGAGCTATTTTCAGCTATGTCTCCACTCCGTTCAGGTAGCAAGTGAAGTCAGCAAATGGACAGTGCAAGCAGTGCTTTAGGTAAATCACGAAATAAGTCAATAAATCGATATCTAATAATTGGTCTTTTTAACCTTACTCTACCAGCCTAAGACTTCTAAATATTGCTGAGCAGGCTGGTTCATATCTGTAATTATAGTACTTGAGAGGCTGAGGTATTAGAATTGCTGAGGGTTTAAGACCGGCTGGGCTATAAGTGTGAAACTTTTTTTTCCAAAAGAGAGAGAGAAAAAAAATCGGAACCTTAGTCATATTAAAACAAACTTATTTTTCCAAATTCAACTACCTTCTATGATTTCATAAAGGAAAGATCATCTTCTGAGAAAAATACAAAGTGCATACTCTATAATGATAGAGTAGATTTTAAAAGTTATTTATTATGGGCTGGAGAGATGGCTCAGTGAATAAGAGCACACACTGCTGTTGCAGAGGATGGAGATTGAGTCCCAGAACTCACATTGGGCAGCTCAAAACTGCCTGTGACTCCAGCTCCAAGGAGATCCCGCTCCTCTGGTCTCCAAGGGTACCTGCAATGACCTACACATGCCCACTCATGCACACACATTCACACTCAAATAGCAATCGATTTAAAACCAACTTCCCACTTCATACATGCGTGATGGGGGGTAAGCATGTACATATATAGTGGTCAGAGGACAACTCCACTTCTCTCCTTCCACTTTCTCTCTCTCTCTCTCTTTATCTCCTTTCACTTTTATGCAAAGGTCAGAGGCTCAAACTCAGGTCATCAGACTTGCAAGGCAAGTGTCTTCACCTGCCCCCAGATGTTTTTTCTTCTTTTAGAAATTGGTGTGTGTGTGCGCGCAGTTATATGTACCTGTGTGCCAGCATGGAAGACAGAGAGGGTTGGGTGTTCTCTTTTACTAGCTGACTTAATTCTGTGTGTGTGTGTGGAAGGGGTCTCTCACTGACCCTGCTGCTCCATTTCTCCACTGTGCTGGCCAGCTGGCAGGCTACAGAGAGGTTAGAGGCAAGCATTGGAGAATACCTGGCCTGGTACGTGCGTGGATGGTCCTCCTGGACACAAGGCAGACACTTAAGCACTGAGCTCTCTCTCCAGACCTCCTCCTCCTTTTTTTTTTTTTTCTTATTTTCTAAACACAAAGATTTCACTACAGAGGATGCCCTACTCTGCTGCAATTTTCTTTTTCTTTTTTTATTACAAAACTCTGTTGCAACTCTTTATTTAAAAAAAAAAAATTATTTAGCCATTCGTGGTGGTGAGTGCTTTTAATCCCAGCTATGGGAGGCAGATCTAGATCTCCAAGTTTCAGGACAGCCAGGACCCAGGACCCTGTGTTTAAATATATATATATATATATATATATATATATAATTTTTTTTTTTAATTTAAAAAGGCAAGATTGAATATAGCTTCACCTACCTTCTAACTCCCTATATATACAGGTTGACTTTGAACTGATTCCCCTGTCACCAGTTTAAGAATGCTGGGAATGGGGCTGGAGAGATGGCTCAGAGGTTAAGAGCACTGTCTGCTCTTCTAACAGTCCTGAGTTCGATGCCCATCAACCACATGGTGCCTCACAACTATCTATACTGGGATCTGATGCCCTGTTCTGAAGTATAGGTGTACATGAAGACACAGCACTCACATACATAAAATAAATAAGTAAATATTTAAAAAAATGTTGGGACTATACACTGGGGTCACCACACCTACCAATTACAGGTAATTCTTTTCTTTCTCTCTCTTCTTTATTTCTCTCTCTTCTTTCTTTCTTTCTCTTCTTTCTTTCTTTTTAATTTTTATTTTATGTGTATGGGCAATTGCCTACACGTATATCTGTGCATCACCTGTGTGCCTGGTGACAGTGCAGACCAGAAGAGAATATTGGGTTCCCTGGACCTGGAGCTGCAGGAGGTTGTGAACTATCACGTAGGTCCTGGGAACCAAACCAAGGTCCTCTGTAAGAGCAGCCAGTGCTCCAAATTCCTGAGCCTCCCTACTGAAGCTCTTAAAAGCACCCATTTTGGGGCTGAAGAGTTGGCTCAGTGCTTAAGAGCACTTGTTCTTGCAAAATACTCATTTTTTCGATTCCCAGCACCCACATGGGGCTCACTACTTCCTCAGGCACTAGGCATGTATGTGGTGCACAGTCATACATACAGGCAAAGCACTAATATGAATAAAATAAATCTAAAACTAGACACATAAAAAGCACCCATTTCTGGGAAGAGCTCTCTGGATATGCAGGTTTTCCTCACTTACCAAAATAACAGCAAATTCCACATTTTAAAAGTACTTGTGGTCTGGGCACAACTGAAATCCAGCTGTTCTTTCCTTTGTAAAGTGACTCCTGCCGCCATGCCTGTGAGTCAACGTGAGTCAACATTCTGGTTCTGCTTTTGCTTCATTGCAGAAGCCAGCCAGTCACAGATGAAAAGGCACTAGTCACAGATGAAAAGATTTCAGTATGAAGCTGTGGGCTGCCCAGCCCTTTCCTTCCACTCTGGGTGTGATATCAGCACACACCAGCACATATCAGCCATCCCAGCACTTGGAAGTTTGAGGCAGGAGGATTGCTCCAAACTGAGTCAAATTCTAATCAACCTTAAAAACTGGTGTGCTAAGCAAGGATTGAGGCACCCCTCCCCACCCCTGTCTTCTCTCTCTCAAAGGGTCTCACTGTGTACCCCTGGCTGAGATTAACTATGTACACCATAATGGCCACTCACAAAGAGCCACCTGTTTCTCCAGTGTGTTGAGATTACACTGTAATGTCCTCATGCTTAGCTTTATTATTTATTATTGTTGTTTTTATGTGTGTGTACGCACCTGTCTTATTTATTTT
This sequence comes from Meriones unguiculatus, assembly GCF_030254825.1. Lineage (NCBI taxonomy): Eukaryota > Metazoa > Chordata > Mammalia > Rodentia > Muridae > Meriones > Meriones unguiculatus. The sequence continues at coordinate 38,805,770 of NC_083359.1, forward strand.
TATTGTCTTGTTTGTTTGCTTGCTTGCTTTTGTGTTTTTTGTTTGTTTGTTTTGTTTTATCTTGTGTTGTTTTGTTTTTGAGATAGGGTTTCTTTGTTTAGCTATGGCTATCCTGGCCTGGAACTCATTCTGTAGACCAGGCTGGCCTCAAACTCACGGATTTGCCTGCCTCTGTCTCCCTAGTGCTGGGATCAAAGGCATGCGCCACCATGCCCAGCAAGCAGCTCAGCTCTTTTTGTTGATTTTTTTTTAGTATTTATTTTATGTAAATGAGTGCTTGATCTACATGCCAGAAAACATCATATCCCAGTATAGATGGTTGTGAGCCATTATGTGGTTGCTGGGAACTGAACTCAGGACCTCTGGAAGAGCAGACAGTGCTCTTAACCATTGAGCCACCTCTCCAGCAGCTTAGCTCTTACCTCTGACCTTTTTATGTTTGTCCCCAGACACCAGCTAAGGTGTTGCCACTCAGGGACGGTATTCCTCTCTGTTGATCTTTCCTAGAAGGGCTCTCACAGACCAGCCCAGAGGCTTGCCTCTTGGATAACTTGAAATCTTATTGCAATGACTACCAAGGTTAACTATTTTTAAAGTTTTATTTATTTATTATGTATACAATGTTCTGTCTGCATGTAGACCTGCATGCCAGAAGAGAGCACCAGATCTCATTATAGGTGGTTGTGAGCCACCATGTGGTTGCTGGGAATTGAACTCATGACCTCTGGAAGAGTACCCAATACTCTTAACCTCTGAGCCATCTCTCCAGCCCAAGGTTAACTATTAAGTGGACAAATGAACCCATCTTTTCTCAAATCTTGGGTACTGATGAACCAGAAGATGAAAGGTGCAGGCCACAACCTCAAGCAAACATTCTGGTCTGGGCTAAGCCTGGAGTAAGGTCCAGAGCAAGTGTCCTTGCCAACTTCCAAGCAATGCAGGGACAGAGGTCATCAAGCAAAGTGCTTTGGCTTGAAGGCTCCCTTTGGTCCTTCTCACCAGTTTACCTGGACCCCCCCACAGAGAAGTTCCTGCATGCTTCCAAAAGTACCCTTAGCAGAAGTGGAAAAGAAAATTAGAATTCCAAGAAAATATGAAAGAGAATGAAGCAGAAAAAAATATTGGTTGAAATACCTGTATTTTTGAAACTTGAAAAGCGTTAGTTAATCAACCAAATCAAACAGCCTAGTGAACTAGTGAACCTTAACAGTGCTTACTGACTGTTTTTTTTTTTTTTGTTGTTGTTGTTGTTTTATGAGACAGGTTTCTCTGTGTGGCCTTAGCCGTCCTAGACTCACTTTGTTGACCAGACTGGTCTCAAACTCACAGAGATCCACCTGCCTCTGCCTCCCAAGTGCTAGGATTACAAACTGTGCCACCATGCCCAGCTTGGCAGCTGATTTTTTTTTTAGGTTTATTTATTTATTATTTATATAGCAGTCTGCCTGCATATATACACCTGCAGGCCAGAAAAGGGCGCCAGATCTCATTATAGATGGTTATGAATCACCATGTGGTTGCTGGGAATTGAAGTTAGGATCTTTGAAAGAACAGTCACTGCTCTTAACCTCTGTGCCATCTCTCCAACCCCTCTGTTGGGATTTATTTAAAAATATGCCATGTATAGGACAGATCTGGTATGAAAGATATTTATTGAATGGGGATGGAGAGAGAGGGGGAATGAGAGAGAGACAGACATGGTGGGGGAGGGGCACCCCGACAGAGAGGGGAGAAAGCAGAGAGGAGCAAGAGAGAAGTCAGAGGCAGGGGTCCTTTTATCCCAGGCCCCTGGCAAAGGAGACCAATGATGACATCACAGGTGGCCAAACAATCTAGGATGGGCTAATATATAGACTTGTAACTAACATTCCTCCCTTTTCCTATAATTTAAAAAATGGGAGTCAGGGAGGGGCGGCAAGGTGGAAATGAGGACGTTGGATTGCTTCTCATGCAAGGTAAGTTAAAGTATATAAATGTAGGCAGCTCTTGCTACCATGCAGGGAGGGGGGTAACAGAGAGAGAGAGAGAAAGATAAAAGCACCAAAATGTCTGGATTACAAGGTGAGGAGGAGAGGAAGCCCCTGCCCTGGGAAGTTCAGGGTAGAGGGTAGAGTTGCCAGCAGCAGACAGGAACTGAGGAATGTTAGGAGAACCTGGAGCTGTTTGTCCTGGGCCTGAAGCACACCATTCCAGCCTTTTGTTGATAATAAGTAGCTAACAGACTACTTATCAGCTATCAGTCATCTTTAGCTACTTCCTGCAGACACTGGGTCAGTGATAGGGAGGCCAAAAGGCTGAAGTCCAGGAAGAGTAGGCTGTCGTACTTGCTGTCCAGGATTTGAGAACATCTGCAGCTGGGAGGGAACAGGCTTGATGCAGTCTGTGATGTTAGACTGGAGCACTTATAGATAGTTGCTTTGGCGCTGTTGCAGATGTAGGAAACACCTGGGTCTGGCACATATTGGAGGTTGTTCTGATGTAGCCCTCAAGATCTGGTTAAACTTATTCTTCTTATGTATACTTATTCTTGTTGTGTAAACCTGCTTAAGTCATTATATCTGATTGGCTGATTAAACAGCCTATACCTGGGCAGGGCAGAATGGGGTAAGCATGCCTAAGATTCCCGGGCTTCAGACAAGAGAGAGATGGATGGAAAGAGAGGAGGAAGGAGGATGCCATGATGGGTTAGTGTAGAGAAAAAACCATGTGGGCCTAGAGGAAGGACTCTAATAATGGCATAAAAGGCCCAGATAAAGAATACAAGCAAGTACCATGGAATTATGTATGGAAGGTAGAGCAGATGAGAATGATTAAAGTGGATGGCATTGGATGAGGGCTGGGAGATAGATGGTGAGGTTATTGAGACAATGTAAGTGAAATATCTGCCCAGCCCAAGGTAAGTAAGGCAATTATAAAATGTAACAGGTGCCTATGTCTTATTTATGATACCAGGTTAAATAAACCACCGTGATAATAGGGCAAATCATAAACATTATATAGCCCAATACTAATTTTATATTTACTACAACAGGCAGGATACTGGAACATATATATAGGCAAAAGACAAAATTAAGTAAGTTATGGAGAGATTTTCTTTAGGTGTACATTTGAAACTTTTGGGAGAATGAACAGAGACGAAAGATTTTGATCAAAGAAAAGACTTGAACATGGGAACCTCCATTTACCCAATTGCTGATATGAATTAAAAAGATTTTGTTGGGGCTGGAGAGATGGCTCAGAGGTTAAGAGCACTGTCTGTTCTTCCAGAGGTCTTGAGTTCCATTCCCAGCAACCACATGGTGGCTCACAGTCATCTATAATAAAGTCTGGTGCCCTCTTCTGGCCTGCAGATGTATATTCAGACAGAACATCGTATACATAATAAATAAATAAATCTTAAAAAAAAAAAAAGATTTTGTTTTGGATCTGTCGTCTAAGGAATGCTGAGGCCAAATTTGGTTGCAGAAGTGTGTAAGCTTTTGAGGCCCTTAAAGCAGGTGCTAGGTGTATGAATTTGAATTATCTAGGAGGCGTTCCAGAGGAGAGCCTGAAGTACAGTGGAAGACATGAGTCCAATGGGTGAAGAGAGAAAAGTAAATCAGTTCTGCCAGACTTTGGGGTATCCCCACAAAGTACAGGAGAACCAGAGACTCAAGGGCACAAGCTGGCAAAGCAGGTTGTCATGAGCTCTGCCAGGGGCCACAGGGAAGAGTTCCCAAGAGACACAGCCTCGCCTAGCACTAGGATTTTCGATGCGTAAGAAAAGGAAAGCTGAGAGATCATGTTGGTAAAGAGAAAAAGATTATTCACCCAAGGGAAGGCGTCTATGTGTGAGTCAGCCAGGAGGGCCAACTGTAGCGTTGAAGGCTGTGGTTGGGGGAGAGGGGGTATCCTTATTCCCCAGTGAACTGGAGAGAAACTAATCAGTCTCTTGGACAAAATGGAATGTTTACACCAATACCCTTACTACCTACTTTTAACAATAGTGGTCTAATATAAAGATAGCACTGGAGGGTGCTTCCACAGGTAATGTTAAATAAACATGAAGTCCAACTTTATGTCAATATTTTGTGCAACAACTGTTAGAAATAATTCACAGGCAATTCCCTCAATTTATTATTTATCATTACATGGATGATATTTTTTGTTGGCTAATTCTGATGAAGATACTTTAGAGAAAATGTTTAAGGAAACACAAAGAAATCTGCTATGCTGGGGGTTACAGATTGCCCCAGGAAAAATACAGAGAAAAGATTCTATTAGCTATCTGAATTAAAAAATAAGTCAACAAAAATTTTGACCACAAAGGGGATCAATTGCAACAACTTAATGATTTTCAAAAATTAATGGGAGATTATTAACTTTCTGAGGCCTACCATTGATTAAGTACTTATGAATTAAGTAATTTGTTTCAAACATTACAAAGAGATTCAGACTTAAACAGTCCAGGATGTTTAACAACTGAAGCAGAAAAAGAGTTGCCCCTGGTAGAACAAAGACTGCAAGGTGCATATGTGGATCCTAAACTTGATTGTATTTTGGTCATTTTGCCTTCAACTCATTCTCCTACTGGGCTCATTATGCAAAGGGAAGATGTATGATGGAATGATTTTTCTTAGCACATAAAGTAAAAAATTAAATGTGTACATAGAAAAGTTTTCTGAATTAATTATAAAAGGTAGAATAAAGCTACGCCAATTGTCAGGAACAGACCCAACTGACACTGTAGTGCCTTTTACTAATACCAAGATTGTGTCATTGTGGGTAGTCAATGGAGAGTGGCAATGAGCTTGTAGTACTTAAGAGAAATTAATAACAGATATCCTAAAAGCAAACATATACAGTTTATAAAAAAAACTAATTGGATTCTCCCATGTATTGTAAAGGGAACACTGATTCCAGGGCCCCGACATTCTATACTTATTAAAATAAGATGGGAATGGCAGGTTATAAATCAGACAAAATAAGCAAGGTGATCAAAAGCCCACACATCTCAGTTCAAAAATCAGAATCATAGGCAATCCTTATGGTATTGCTAGATTTTCCTGAATCTCTTAATATAATTACTGACTCTCAATATGCAGAAAGAGTTGTTTTGCATATAGAAATTGCTGAATTTATTCTTGATAACTCAGAATTAACTTTGTTATTTATGCAATTGTAACAGGCCATCAGAAGTAGAGACTGTCCATTATATATATTACACATATTCTGTCTAACACAGGTAGGTCCATTAGCATGAGGAAATGAGAAAGTACATTAATTATTAATAGAAAATGTTAGAAGCTTCAAATTTTCATGAAAAACACCATGTTAATAGGAAAGGTTTAAAGAAAAAACTCTCTATCACTTTGGCATAAGCCAAATAATTTTTTTTAAAGTGTTCTATGTATAACCAAACTCCATTTCCTGCTGAAAGCAACCCTAGGGGTACGTAAGAAAATGAAATCTGGGGGCTGGAGAGATGGCTCAGAGGTTAAGAGCACTGGTTGCTCTTCGAGAGGTCCTGAGTTCAATTTGCACCAATCACATAGTGGCTCACAACCATCTATAACAAGATCTGGTGTTGGTGACCTCTTCTGGTGTGCAGGCACACATGCAGGCAGAACATTGTACACATAATAAATAAATAACTATTAAAAAAGAAACGAGTTCAATTCCCAGCAACCACATGGTGGCTCACAACCATCTATAATAAGATCTGGTGCCCGATTCTGGCATGCAGGTGTACATGCTGACAGAACATTGTATACATAATAAATAAATATAAAAAAAAGAAACATTAAAAAAGAAACGAAATCTGGCAGATGGATGTGTTTCATTTTGCAGAATTTGGAAGACAAAAGTATGCACACCATATCATTGATATGTACTTGGGGATTCCATGGGCATCTGCTTCAAGTTCTGAAAAGGCTGCTTGTGTAATTACACATTTATTGGAAATAATGGCAGTCATGTGTATGCGTGCACAAATTAAGACTGATAATGCAGCTGGGTGTGGTGGATTACATGCCTGTAATCCCAGCACTCTGGGAGGCAAAGGCAGGAGGATCTCTGTGAGTTTGAGGCTAGCCTGGTCTAGAAAGTGAGTCCAGTTCAGCCAAAGCTATACAGAGAAACCCTGTCTTAAAATCAAAACAAAACAAAACAACTACAACAAGAAAAAACACAACTTAAAAGAACTGATAATGCTCTTGTATATGTATCTAGTAAGTTGGAGCAATTCTTTGCATATTATAACATAAAGCACATTACTGGCATAGCACACAATCCTACAGGCCAGGCAGTTATAGAAAGAGCTAATTGTACTTTAAGAGAGATGCTTATTAAACAAAAAGGGAAAGGAAAGACCTCCAGGGACAGGCTAAGTAATGCTTTTAACTCTAAATTTTCTTAGCATTGGTGAAAAAGGAGCAGCAGCTGCTGAGAGACACTGGGTTACAGAAAACAAAACAAAACAAAACAAAACAAAAACAAAAACAACTGTACAATTAGATCAACCTATTTACTCTAAGGATGTGTTGATAGCAGAATGGAAACCTGCAACAGTTTTGAGATGGTGATGTGGTCATGCTCATGTAGCTACAGGGAATTAAAAAAATATAGTTACCAACAAAACTTAAAATTAGATTTGAGGATCTGGGAAGATGGCTCAGAGGTTAAGAGCACTGGCTGTTCTTCCAGAGGTCCTGAGTTCAATTCCTAGCAACCACATGGTGGCTCACAACCATCTATAATGAGATCTGGTGCCCTCTTCTGGTGTGCAGGTGTACATGCTGGCAGAATGCTATATAACAAATTATTAAAAAAAAAAAAAAAGAATAACAAACATGAGAAGATATTAAAAAAAATTAGGTTTGACCAGGCAAAATCTCCTACTAGCTGAGACATGTCTTCATACAGTAAATGAATTTTATTGGCTACCTGGTCCTTGTGATGCACAAATGTACCTATGATATGATATGATATGACATGATATGATAAAAGTTGGAAAGATCAAAATACCAGATAACAATGAAGATGAAGCAAGTATCCCAGATATCCAGCCTCTCAGACTGCCTCAAGACTCTTTCCTCAAGAGCCTATATCCAGGTCAGCTTCAAAAGGGCTAGCCCAAATGATCATCCCACAGAGACTGGACAGAAAACACAGAGACTAGACAAAAACAAACACACAAACAAACAAACAAATAAATAAATAAAAAGAAAGCACACAGACTGGACCTAAGACATATAGACTAGACAGAAAACAGAGACTGGAAAGAAAACACAGAGATAGGACAGAAAAAGATACAGCTAGTTTTTTCAGCACTTGGCCAATATCCTCATTTTCTAAGGGTACCTAGAAGATGTTTTTACCCCAGACAGCAAAAAGTAATTTTACCCCCATTTCCAAAATGTTGGGTGTGTATTTTTGGTCAAATATTTGGTCAAAATATTTGGTGTATTTTGGATTGGTCACGATAAGGGAGGAAACAAAATAAAGGTTGGAATCAGGGATCTCTTTCTTTCTCCCCTCTATCCTTTTTCTCTAATCTTTCTCTCTTAGCTAGTGTCAGGGGGAATGATAAAAGAAAAAGGGGGGATATAGGATGATAGGATGAAAGACAGATTATTGAATCTACTAGTCTCAAAAAATATATATTAGTATGGATTATTGTATATTTATAGAAATTTAAGATTGCATTGTTCAACTTTTGCTTAGTGTATTGTACATATACAACTTATTTGAAAATGTGATGTAAATTTCTAGTCTTTTTTTGTAAAGTTCTAGTCTTTTTTTTTTTTAAAGTTCTAGTCTTATGTAAGCTAACTATTGTAAACTGTTCAGGATAATTAGAGATGCAAATTAGTAGTTAGTCACCTGTAAATAATCTTACTTGTAGCCTTGTTAGATACTAGTTTAGTTAATTACAGAAATAAGCTTTATTTAGTCTCTTGTATATGTTTTCAAGTTTAAGCAGATAGTACATAGCTAGAAACAAGCAACATTGCTCTAATATATTATAGATAGGTAGATATGAATATGCTCTATATAATGGTAGATAAATAGGTGGTCTTCAAACACTTCAGAGATCTCTACAATATGGCATTTAAAGATAGTTTAATAATAGCAGGATTTTCTGCCGGTGGTGGTACATGCCTTTAATCCCAGCACTCAGAAGGCAGAGAGAGCTCTGCAGGCAGATTACTGTGAGTTCAAGGCCAGCCTGGTTTACAAAGTGAGTCCGGGACAGCCAAGGCTACACAGAGAAGCTCTGACTCGAAAAACAAAACAAAAAAGGCTATTCTGATAGAGAGACACATCTGCACCTAGCAGCACCTCTAGTCTACTAAAAAGAAAATGATGAGCATTTAGAGAAACAAATGTGGCAAGATTACCATGGGAGAATAAACTATTCTTCAACTGCTAATGGCGGGCTGTCTGCCCAAACTGTGAAAAAGCAGAACACTGGGAAATTGACTGCCGAACTTTTCAGAGACTAAGTGGTCCTTCCTTCAAAATTCCTGCTTCACAGAAAACTCTGTCACAGATTATGGGCCAGTAGACTGAAGATTGGATTACCCCCACGACACAGAGTAACCTCTGGTGAGTTGTCCAGGCAGTTTACTGTCTTTGATATTTTTATAGTTCTAGAAGCTCTATGTTTCCTAGGTTTTCACTTAATATTATTTCCTTCTAAAGTCAGGGGCTGTCGGGTAGGGACCAGAGAAGGAGAGGAGGAGATTGCCATTAGGACAGACAGATGGAGTAGAAGCAGCCAAGGAGAGACTAAGATGACAGGTAACAGGAGCGCATGGCTGGGAAGCAGCCAGGCCAGTAGACAGGTTAGGATAGATCAATATCTGCCCAGATGTAGTACTTTTTTGTTTTTGTTTTTTTTCAAGATAGGGTTTCTCTGTGTAGCCTTGGCTGTCCTGGACTCGCTTTGTAAAGCAGGCTGGCCTCAAACTCAAAGTGCTCTGCCTGTCTCTGCCTTCTGAGTGCTGGGATTACAGGTGTGCCCCACTGCGCCCAGCCCAGCTTAGTATTTCAAAACTTATTAATAAATCCAATAGGTCTCTCGGTCATCATTTGGGAGTTAAAACGGGAATAGAAAAAAAAAAACATATATCATTTTACAAACAGATGCTGGAGATCTGGCTCTATCTGGCTTCAGAACACTTGCTGCACAGCAAGGAGGATCCGAGTCTGGATGTCAGCACCTTTGTCACAGTTCAGTCATGGTCTTGACAGCAACTGTAATACCAGCGATATGGACAGCAGTGAAGACAGGAGGACTGAAGGCCTAGGTCACTAACAGCTTACCAACACAAACAAGAACTTTAGGCTCTAGAAGAGACCCTGCCCCAAAGAATAGAGTAGAAAGTGATGGAGGAGGACAGCGAATGTCGTCTTCTGGCCTTTGCACAGAGCATATACACGTGTGTATACCACACACACGCACGCATACACTACGTACAAACTCTTCCACGTGTGCATGCACTACACATGCACTCTTTTTATAAATCAATAAATGAGGGCTGGAGAGCTGGCTCAGTGGTCAAGAGCACCGGCTGCTCTTCCAGAGGCCCTGAGTTCAATTCTCAGCAACCACATGGTGGTTCACAACCATCTAAGATGAGCTCTGGTGCCCTCTTCTGGTCCGCAGCACACAAGCAGGCAGGATGCTGTATCAATAATAAATAAATCTTAAGATTCTTAAAAACAAAACAAAAACCTAACTAACTAATTAAGTAAATAATAAATAGAAAAACATCTGAGGATGGTGGCAATGCTTTTTTATTTTTTATCTTTTTATGGTTTTGCAAGACAGGGTTTCTCTGCGTACCTCTGTGTTGACTATCCTGAAATTCACTCTGTAGACTAGGTTGGCCTTAAACTCAGAGATCTGCCTGCGCTTGCCTCTGGGTTCTAAGATTAAAGGTGTGCACCATTAGCCAGGCATGGCAGTGCATGCCTTCAGTTGTAGCAGTTGGGAGGCAGAGTCAGGTGGATCTCTGTGAGTTTGAGGTCAGCTTGGTTCCAGGACAGCCAGGTCTACACAGAGAAACCCTGTCTCAAAAATAAAAAATAAAAAAAAAGTGGACACCACTGCCTTGCTCATGGCAATGCCTTTAGTTCCTGGTATTTAAGTGGAATTCTGAATCTGAGGCCAGCCTGTTTCACAAAGCTAGTTCCAGGACAGCCACATACACTGTGAGACCCTATCTAAAAAAGAAAAAGAAAAAAAAAAGGAGAGAGAGAGAGAGAAAGAAACGAAGGAAGGAGGGAAGGAAGGAAGGGAAAGAAAAAAAAAAGAAAGAGAAAAACATGTTTAAGAAATAAACAGCTATTTTTTTTTTGGTAGCCATTTCTCTTAGTGTTGGTTGGTTCCGGTTAGCAGCTGCTCCAGTCATAAGGGTCCTGTGGCTAGTGGGGCACAGCGCTTGCTCAGGAATGTTTGTGATGAGTTTACCCCTCAATCCCAAGCCTTTTCTCAAAGGACCGACAGGAAAGCCAGTGATGGTAAACCTAAACGGGGAATGGAACACAAGGGCTGCCTGGTCTCTATATACAGCTACATAAGCATGCAGCTTGTAAACGGAGAAGAATATTTAGATGGGGCATTGTCTGGACATCTGCATGAAGTTCTAGTAAGGTGTGATAATGTCCTGTATATCAGAGGCGTTGAGGAGGAGGAGGAAAATGGGGAAATGAGAGAATAGCATCTTTGAGGATGTATGTAGGTAGGTAGGTAGATATTTCTTTTTTATGTGAATTTCTATACAATAAAGATTTGGGTTTTTTAAAATAAATAGTCACCAGGTGCAGTGGCATATACCTGTAATCCCAGTACTCTGGAAACAGAGGCAGGTGGATTTCTATGAGTTCGAGGCCAGCCTGGTTTACAAAGTGAGTCCAGGACAGCCAAGGCTACACAGAGAAACACTGTCTTGAAAAAACAACAACAAAAACAGAAATAAATAGCTTGGGATACATGTGGCTCTGTCTTACAAAAAGAAAACAAAATTAAAAACAAACTTAAATGAATAAATAAATAAGTAGATCTAAATCTAGCCACATCAATAACATTAAAAATTAATGAACTAAATACTTAAAGGCAGAGAGACAGGCAAAAGTCATGTGGGCCAGAGGTTGAAGCAAGAAGGTAGCCCAGGAGTTAGAGCCAGCCTGAACAGAAGAGTGACCTCCTCTATTTTCTTTCCCCTTCAGTGCTGGGATTGAATTTAGGATCTTAAAGACAAAGTCTTTCTTTAATTTTATTTATTTAGTTTGTGGTTATGGTTATTTTGCCTGTGTACATTTTCCTGGCCATCAGCTATGTGCCTGGCACCTGATAAACCCAGACGAGAGCGGTAAATCCCCTAGGTCTGGAGTTTTAGATGGTCGTGAACTGCTACCCGGATGTTGGGAACCAAACTCTGGGCCTCTGGAAGAGCAGCCAGTGCTTTTAACACCTGACTCTTTTGTTTGCTTGTTTGTTCATTTGTTTTTCGAGACAGGGTTTCTTTGTGCAGCCCTGGCTGTCCTGGAACTCAGTCTGTAGACCAGGCTGGCCTCCAACTCAGAGATCCACCTGCTTCTGCCTCCTGAGCTGGGACTAAAGGCATGTGCCACCACTGCCCGGCTAACCTGAACAAACTTTTTCAACATTTTTTTTTTCTTGTTTTTCTTCCTTTTTGAGACAGGGTTCCTCTGTGTAACAGAGCCCTGGCTGCCGTGGATTTGCTTTGTAGACCAGGCTGGCCTCAAACTCTTAAGAGATCTGCCTGCCTCTGCCTCCCAGAGTGCTGGGATCACAGGCCTGCGCCACCGCGGCTACCTGAACAATTTTTTAAGTTCAGACAGTTTGTGAGATTCTTTTTCAAAAAAAAAAATAATAATAAATTATGGGCTGGAGAGATGGCTCAGTGATTAAGAGCATGGTCTGCTCTTCCGAAGAATCCGGGTACCGGCCCCACCCGGCTGTGGTGGAGGCGGGGCGGAGCGGGGAGGGCGAGACGGGGCGGGGCGAAGCGGGCGAGCCGTAGCCGGGTACCACCCTCTGCCCCTCAGAGCGCAGCGTTCGGCGCCGCGCCAGCCCGCGCCATGAGCTACCTGTTTGGGCGTGCCGCGCTGCGGGCGTTGTTGTGCGGGCCGCGCTTTCCAGGCCTGCTAGTGCGCCCCAGTTCCGGTGAGTCCTTCGCCCGTGGGGAGCTAGCTGGGCGGATGGCGGCTGCGCGGCCTTTGTTTGCTCACGTGCAGCAGCCGAAGGCTAAGGACCGTGCAAGCGCCATCCTCAACAGCCAGAAAATCAGGGCTTTGAGCAGAAGAAAGCCAAAGCCTCGGCGGGGAGACTAGCAGACCCGAGGCTCCTAAGGGTGCGGGGTCACATTTTCAGGCAGCCGTTGTTTCCAGGGATTGAAAGCCAACCTGAGTCAGAGCAGGCCCAAGACAACCCGGCCACTTCTTGGGGTCTTGGCCCTTGCTACCCATTAATGGGATGCTGAGAGCCTTTCTTTCATGAGCTCTGGAAATTGAATAGTCTCACCAAGGCACAGACGAGCAGGCACCAGAGTTCTGGGGCTATCCTGGGTCTCCTGTCATTTCCGTTTGGGGAATGATCAAGGGAGACTTCTTTCCTTGCGTTTTATTCAGTGGGCATCTGTTGTGGCCTGAGGATGAAGCCTGCTCTCCCTTTTCTGAACTCTTGGCGTTTCTCCTAACTTTGGTGCACTTTTGTGAGACAGCCAGGGGCTAGGATCCTCTCAGAAGTAGCGTTTGGTCTTGGGAGAGGCGCTCAATGCCTTAGCAGTAGCAGGAGCACTAGGACAACTTCAGACTTGGAGATAAAAGTGTTCTCCTGAGTAGCAACCTGGACCCGCGGGCAGCTTGGTTCCAGCCCTGATCATCCCCCATCATCGTCCTTTTCAAGTCCTACCCCTTGGTCCCCAGGATTCAGCCGTCCTAGACATGGTGCACTAATTTTCATAGAGTCTGGTACCCTGGAGTCATGTGAGGCTAGACTTAAGTTTTCTTTCCAGGAGGTCGTCATCGCCAGGCCTCTCTGGCCTCTAAGTTATCTGAGCCTTTTTAGGGAAACCACCTCCACCTTGGGCTGTTTCTGCTTACTGCCAAGGCAACCCCTGTTTGTATTTGTTCTTCCAGACCTCCCGACATGGTGGCAGGCACTTTCCAGGACTGTGATGTCTTTGCTCTGGCAGGGATCTAGGTGGGAGGGACCTGAAAATGGGGGGGCATCCTCACCCCCGACCCTTCTTCTTTTACAGGAGGACCCTCCTGGCCTCAGGAGCGGGCGCTGGTTAAGGTGAAACCAGACGGGGTGCAGCGGAGGCTAGTGGGGACTGTGATACAACGCTTTGAGATGCGGGGCTTCAGGCTGGTGGGGATGAAGATGTTGCAGGTATCTGCCCTTGGCTGTGGTGCCCCTAAAGTCTCCTAGTACCGGTAGTTGCAAGGATTGGGAGGTAGCCATTCTGGGAGCTAATTTCTGTAGTTGTGTCTGAAACCAGTCAGGGGTTTGCTCTCCCAGGGTTTGTCTCACCCTTCTCTCCCCACAGGCACCAGAGAGCATCCTTGCTGAGCACTACCATCACCTACAGAAGAAGCCCTTCTACCCAGCCCTTATCAGCTACATGAGCTCTGGGCCTGTGGTGGTCATGGTACAGCAGGGCCGGAGCAATGGGATGGGGGTATATGGGGTGTCTTTCCCCAAGCAAATGAAAGGGCTCAGAGTGAGCCCAGGGCATCTGGGGCCCCTCAATTTCTTTCTAACTTTCATATCTATGCTGCAGGTCTGGGAAGGGGACAATGTGGTCCGCATCTCAAGGGTCATGGTAGGACACACTGACTCAATAAAGGCAGCCCCTGGGACAATCAGGGGAGACTTCAGTGTTCACATCAGCAGGTATGGAGGCACTGATACCCTTAGTCTCCCAATGTGGGGTAATGAAGGCCAGTATTAGCCAGGTGGTGGTGGCACATGCCTTTAATCCCAGCGACAGAGGCAGTCAAATCTCTATGAGTTCGAGGCCAGCTCTTCTACAGAGTGAGTTCCAAGACCACCAGGGTTACACTAAGAACCCCCCCCCCCCCCACACACACACAAAAAAAAAACAGAACAAACAAACAAAAAGGCAGCCCAGACTTAGGACAGATCCTTAAAGTTGGGCAGTGGTGGCTCACACCTTTAATCCCAACACTTGGGAGCCACAGCAGATGGATTTCTGAGTGTGAGGCTGGCCTGGTCACAAAGCAAGTTCTGAACAAGTACACAAAGAAACTCTGTCTCAAAAAAAGACAAAAAAACCCCAGATCCTTGAGAAGTGGGTGTCTTTGGCTGGAGAGATGGTTCAGGGGTTAAGAGCATCGTCTGTTCTTCCAAAGGTCCTGAATGCAATTCCCAGCAACCACATGGTGGCTCATAACCATCTATACTGAGATCTGATGTCCTTTTCTGGCATGCAGGTGTATCATGCAGATAGAGCTCTCATACATGTGAAACATAAATAAATAAAAGCCAGATGTGGTGGCACTCAGGGAAGCAAAGGCAAGTGGATCACTGTGAGTTTGAGGATAGCCTGGTCTATAAATTTAGTCCAGGACAGCCAAGTCTATACAGAGAAACTGTCTTAAAAAAAAAAACAAAAACAAAAACAAAACCCAAAAAACAAAAACCCTAAAAAAAAAAAAAAAAAAAGGAGAGGTTGTCTTGCTGGACTGAAAGTAAAGCCAAGAGACTTCTGATAGTGAAGTGTTTGCTTTAAGATTAAAAACAACAACAAAATTTATCTATTTATTTATTTATTTTTGAGATAAGTCCTCAGGTAGGCCAGGCTAGCTTTGAGTTCATTCTGTAGCTCAGGCTGTCTTGAACTCTTGATATTCCTGCCTCTACTACCTGAGTGTTGAACTTAAGTATGCTACCATGTCTGACTGAAACTTTTTTTTTTTTTCTGGCTCTCTAGTATTCTGTTTTGGTTGACAACCATGAGGGTTGGCTCTGGTAGGGAGGCAGCTCTCAGAAACTGGCCTCTGAGCTTGTGAAAAACTGGGGCCAGGCTAGATGGAAATTTCCAGCCCCGTTACTGTCCACCCACTTCCCCTTCTTCATTCCCTTCATTTTTTTTTTTTTTTTCTTTTCAGATAAAATCTCATGTAATCCAGGCTGGTCTCAAACTGATTATATTGCTGAGGACAGCCACAAATTTGTAAGCTCCCTGCCTCTACCTGCCAGCCAAGTACTAGGTGATTCAATCCCCTGCCAAGTGCTGGGGATTGAACTCAGGGCCTTGTGCATGCTGGGCAAGCACTCTGCCAGCTGAGCTATATCTCTAGCTTCCTTTTTAATTGTGTGTGCACCTGAATGTCTGTGCATGTGCTTGTAGTACCTGCGGAATTCAGAGTGGGTGTTAGGTGTCCTAGAGCTGGAGTTACCGGTAGTCGTGAGCTGCCCTATTTGGGTGCTGGGAACCAAGCGCAGGTCCTCGGCAAGATCAGGATGTGCCCTTAACTGCTGAGCCATCTCTCCAGCCCATCTCCTCCTTCCTTTCTGAGGCAGGGCCTCCCTCTGCAATCCAGACTGGCCATGAACTCAAGGCAATCCTGCTGTCTCAGCTTCTTCAGTGCTGGTGTTACAGGCTTGCAGCACCATACCATTTCCAAAATCCCTTTCTCTTCTCTATATTCACCTTTTTCCCCTGACAGGGGGCAGCAGGCTAGAGGCAAGTTATCTCTGCGACCCCTCTCACTGTGGCACAGGCTTCACCTTGTCTACTTCTCACAGGAATGTCATCCATGCTAGCGATTCTGTGGAGGCGGCCCAGAGGGAGATCCAGCTGTGGTTTCAGAGCAGCGAACTGTTGAACTAGACAGACGGTGCTCACCATGGTAGCTACTGCCCGGCCTGAGGGTTTGAACTACCCTTTGCACTTCAGGGGCCACTCATGACCAACTACCTCTGTCAACAAGAACTCAAGTCCACACCCTTCCCATCTCCCCAAGCCACTCCTTGTTCACCCTTTGTCCAACTCCAGCCCAGGGGAATCTAAGCCTCAACTTTATGTGCCTTTTTGTATCCTAAGCCAACACAATACTGGACCATATCCTTCCATACCAACGTGCCAGACAAACCTCTGGGGCATTGTCAAAGGTGACTTCGCCGGCCTCAGAGGATAGATATTAAAATCTTATGCTTAAAATGGGAATGGTATACTTGGTATTTCTGCCATGTCAACATTGTATGACCTTTCCTGGGGAGACGTGAACAAATGCCTGTTCGCCCCAGATAAGGCACCAACAATAGACCAGAGTAACAATTTCATTCATTTCTAGCTTGGTGAACCCATGAGTTGATTGGACTGCCTTATAGGAAAATGGATGAGAGGTTAGCCCCAGGGGCATGGATGACCTCAGAACACCCCAGTCACTGAAAAGTCCCACCAAGCATGGGCACTGACATCAAGCATGATGGAATCCTGCTTTCAGTTAACCTACCTCCTATATGCCCTTGGTGTCCTTGCCCCAAGACTCTGGGAGTGGGAAGTACTCGGTGGGGAGTCAAGGCTAGAGTTCTAAAGCCCGGGATTACTATTACCCTGGTCCCAGCTACCACTGTATTCTTATTTCATTGACATGGCTGCAGGGCCAAGCATCCGGTAGGTCACCACAGCAATGACGGAAACTGCGTTACTCAAGCGCTCTGATGAGTGCCTTTATGTGTGGTGTGAGCAGTAGACTTGAAACTGACAGCTCTACTCCCCCAGGAGGAAGATCCCTTCACTTTGGTAAATATATGAACCACGCAAGAGTCCAGGGCTCATGAAACCAAAATCCCAAACGAGGTTCTTTTGCTGGTGCCATCACAGCTCCGCCCAGTCTGATTCTTCTGAGAGAGGGTGGCAGCAAGGGCTAGGTAGGGCCTTAGGCCTCTTCAAGGCACAGTGAGCCTGTTGGTGGGAGTACCAAGTCTTTGTGGGTATTGTGGGACAGGTCTCCTGAGGCTGGAACAGTGGAGGGTACTCACATCTCTCCCTCAGTGCTCTCAGGCCCCGAAGAGCCTCCTCCACTCCTGACCTGAGGTGGTCTATGATGGCGACCGCTGCCTAATGTCCACTAATTTTCACGTTGACACATGCAAATCACATCTCATCCCGGATCCTGAAGTCCCTGATCCAAGTAGTTGATAAATCATGACCGCTTCTGAGGTTAATTTGACATCTCGACAATGGAACCCAGTTCTGGGTTCTCAGCACTGGTCTCTCTGCCTGGCAGCTTCAACTGAACGGATGAGTGCAGTGATCCTCGCCACTCTGGAATTTTCACCCGGGCTGGCCACGCGAGGGAGCTATTAGCTTTGCAAGCTCCAGATCCTCTGCACTGCGAGGGAGTGTCCAAAAGGCAGAGCTGTGATGGTCCCGACTTCCACAGCCTGGCGAGCTTGGGTGCGTGGACCGAGCGGCACCGCTCTGCGTCACTGAATCCTCCCACTCGCAGTCCCAGCAAGCTGTGCGCCACGGTGGGCGGAATGGTCGCCGGGCGGAGTGGGCCGGTCTGGAGGCGGGGAATCTCGGGATTGGGTGTGATAGAAAGGCGTGAAGGGCTGAGGCACCTCCTCGTGGGCGGGACGTCCCTGCAGGGCGAGCCTGGGGAGCGGGATGGCTTGGGGGCGGGAGCCTGGCGCTGGACATTTCTGGGCGGGGCGAGCAGCTGGCAGAACTTAGGGTATTGCTTTGGAAAGGTATACCTGGTTCCCAGTTCGGCTGTTCTCGCCACCGCGGCCGGCACGCAGTCATGGCCCAGCTGCCGCCCGACGTTGAGGAAGATGATTGTCTTTCTGAATACCGCCACCTCTTCTGCCCGGATCTTCTCCAGTGAGCTAAAGCAGGGAACTAGGAAGCGATCCCGAGTCAGGGATCTGCCGCTGGATGAGACAGCCCAGAGGATGGGTGCCTAGTACCCCTCTCCTGGGGGATCCTAGACCTCAACTTTCTTGGGGATTCTGGAAAGATGGGATGAGGGACTGCGGGAGGAAGCTTTTCCGTTTTTGGAAACGTGTCTCTCTTGGTAACTTACTACACAGAGAATTTTAGGCTAAATATTCTCCTTCACCCCCGAACCTACAGGAAGCCTAAAAATAACCAACTTTAAAGGTTGCAGTTGTATGGCGGGGCATTTGTGTTTAGCAAACCCATTAGGTTTCATGCTCTTCAGGAGCGTACTTTCTTTCATAACCACACTGGGTGGAAAGTCATGGGGTCAAAGGCCTCCACGGGCCATATCTATTGACCTTCTGTTAACAGAGTTTGTTTTGTTTTGTTGTTGTTGCTGTTTTGTTTTGTGTTTTTTTGTTTTGTTTTGTTTTAAATTAGTTATTTTGTTTGATTATTTATGGCTTTTCGAGGCTAGGTTTCTCTGTGTAGCCCTGCCTGTCTTGAGCTCTCCCTCTAGACCAGGCTGGCCTTTAATTCCTGGTTCCCCTGCCTCCACCTCTCAGGTGCTGTAATTACAGGCATATATCCTCTACTGAGCTGAATCATTGCTTTCAAAGTAGGTTCTGGAGACTAGAGAGATGGCTGGGTGGTTCAGAGCTCGTACTGTTCTTGCAGAGGACCCAGGTTTGGTCCCCAGCATCCACATGAGAACTCAACTCTCTGTAGGCACACAGGCAGAACACTCATACAGGTAACATAAATAAATCTAAAAACTTCCTGTTTTTGAAGGGACAAAGTGGCCTTTATCACAGGTGGTGGTTCTGGGATTGGCTTCCGGATCGCTGAGATTTTCATGAGGTACACACCTTATTAACTTTGGCTGGACCCCTGATGGTTTTTGGGGAGTGGTTGAATGCTGCCCTGGGGGGAAGGCAGGACTTTTGGGGTCTCTTAGAATTGGGTGAGACTGTGTGAACTGGCCTCAGAGCCTTATAGATTTGGGGGGGGGGGTTTCTACAGCGCAGAACAGTGTCTCTTGGACACAGGTTTTGAGGCCTCATTGAGAGGGTTACCCACTTACTACTGAAGCTGGTGGAGGCTCAGAATTAGGCTGAGGTGGAGATAGAAGAACCCTTTTCCAGTTCCCCCCAGCACTCCACGTTTTCATAACTGAAAGTGAGTCCCACAAGAATTGACATTGGCTCTAAACTGTTATTCAGAGCTGTTGGCTTAATGCAGTTTCTTTTAGTAGAACAAAGCTCTGTTTATTCAGTCCTGAAGATTAGATAAGGTAGTGTTAACGTTTGTGGAACCTATGTCATGACCATTGTCACCACTAGGCTCTCTCTCTCAAAATGGGCTTTCTGTCCTTCACTCCATTGCCCTAGCAGACCCTGCACAGACCTGAGATTGGTACCAGTAGCCCACCACACCCTTTCTGCCATGTACATGGTATCTCGGGCAGAATACCCCCAGCCAGAATACACATCATAGAAACCTAGGAGTGGGCAACCTTGGCACCCAGGATTCTTTCTGGAGTGACTCAGCCCTACCTGAGTCCCTGCGCCTCCTGCCAGTCATGTTTCAGCCTCGATTCATCCATCCCTCAAGCTAAGAAACTCTTGAGGGACCCAGGGTGTATCCCTCACACTTCTCAGGCCTGCTGTCTGGTTTTGTAGGCATGGCTGCCATACTGTCATCGCCAGCAGGAGTCTGCCAAGAGTGTCCAAGGTGAGAAGACTGGGATGCTGAACCTGGGTCAGGGAGAGTTCCGAACCCCAGGGGACAGGAACAAAACAAGTCTGTTCCTTCTTAAACAGAGGAGCTCAGTGGAAGTGGACCCTCATAGATACCATTGACTTTTTACAAGTTTGGTTATTGGGCCATGGTTTTAGAAGTAATACAGGTCTGGAATTTTTCAGTAGGATCACCAATATTGGAGATCATTTTTTCTACCCATCTAGGTCCAGGGGGAAATGGCCTGGAGGGTAGGCAGAAAGTGGGACCTGGGACAGGTGAAGTCTTACAGAGAATGCAGGATGTCTTACCAACATGACCACAGGGGGGTAGCTACTTTAAAAAATAATTTATTTAATTTTATTTCATGTGCATTGGTGTGAGGGTGTCAGATCACCTGGAACTGGAGTTACAGACAGTTGTGAGCTGCCATGTGGGTGCTGGGAGATGAACCCAGGTCCTTTGGAAGGACAGACAGTACTTTTAACCACTGAGCCATCTCTCTAGCCCTGGGGGTGGACATTTTTAAGCTAAGTCTCCCTGACACAAGACTGGAGGTTTCTCTGTGTAGCCCTGGCTATCCCAGAACTCACTCTGTAGATCAGGCTGGCCTTGAACACAGATCTGCCACAGGTACCTACCACAGCAAACTTGGGGTCCTAATGTAACGTAGATGAGCCCTTTCCATGAAGGATGTGCTTCTCCAGGTTGAGGCTGCCATCCAATTCTCTTTCTCTCTGGTGTCCAGGCTGCTGAAAAGTTGGTTGCTGCCACTGGAAAGCGGTGCCTCCCTCTATCTATGGATGTCCGCGTTCCCTCAGCTGTCATGGCTGCAGTAGACCAGGCACTGAAAGAATTTGGCAAAATCGACATCCTCATTAACTGTGAGTCAGCAGTAACTGAGGCCAGATTCTTCTGATTAGCTGAGAGTGCTGTTTGGAAGCTCCAGAACTCTGTTCCTGGGGCAAGGATGTGCCAAAGTGCCTAGGTGTTTGTCTTGGCCCACCTATGAACTCACAATTGCCAGAGGCACAGTTTAGGCCAAAAGCTCTGTCTTGGACTATGTTCACTCTTTCCAAGGGGTGGAAAGCCTAAGCTATGCTGGGTGCCCTGCGAAAATGACTAAATCATAATTCAGGGGTGTTTTGTGTACTAAAATTTCTATTTTTTAAGAAAGTGGGCTGGCCTGGCAGTGGTGGCACAAGCCTTGAATCCCAGCACTCAGGAGGCAGAGACAGGTACATATCTCTGAGTTCGAGCCAGCCTAGTTTACAGATTGAGTTCCAGGACAGCCAGGGCTACAAGAAACCTTGTTTTGAAAAACAAACAACAACAACAACAAAAAGTGAGCTGAAAGACGGCTCAGCAGCTTAGACCTGAGTCATATCCCTGGGACCAGGGAATGAATCCACTACCCCAGGTTGTCCTCTGATCTCCGCACACATGCCACGGCAAATGCACACCTACACACATCACACATATATAAAAATTACATAAATTCTAAAATAAAAGTATGGGTCTGGTTTTAATCTGAGTACTCACGAGGCAGAGGGAAACAGATCTCTTTAATTTGAGGCCAGCCTGGTCTACATAGAGAACTTGAGGCCAGCTTGGTCTACATAGTAAGTTCCAGGACAGCTGGAGCTACGTTAAAAAAAAAAACAAACTTGTCTCTAAATAAATAAATAAATAAACAAGTAAGCCAAATAGACTTGGCAATGGGCCTCAGCATGCAAAAAAGCCCTGGTTACTATCATTAGTCCAGAAAAAAGTCGAGTTCATAGCCTTACAGAATAAGTAAGTAGATAAAACAGAATTCTATATAATCATTTCACAGTGTCTGCTATGACTCAAATGTTACATTTGCTGAATAATTGATATATTTAAAAAATATTTATTTATTATTTATTTTTCATATATACAGTTCTGCCTGCATGTACACCTGCAGGCCAGAAAAGGGCACCAGATCTCATTATAGATGGTTTGTGAGCCACCTTGTGGTTGCTGGAACTGAACTCAGGAACTCTGGAAGAGCAGCCAGGGCTCTTAACTTCTGAGCTATCTCTCCAGCCCAATAATTGATATTGTTACCATACAGAGGCAGTCTTATGGTCTTCACAGCACCAGACACATGCCACACACACACACAAACACTCAACACAAAATGAAGATAAACATACACATACATATTTTTAAAAAGAAGCTAAAAAAATAAAAACGTGAACATCTCATGTGTTAGATTCCTTGCGCTGATGAAGAACCACAGACTTTGTGGCTTTAAACGAAAGCTGCAATTCTTTAGTCCCGGAGGCTAAAACCAGGGTGTTGCCAGAACTGTGCTCTCTGCAGGCTCCAGAAGGGGACCTGTCTGCAGCTTTATCTCAGCTTTCAGAGTTGCACCAATTCATAGTGTTCCTTGGCTGTGGCTGCATCACCCTAATTTCTGCCTCCATCTTCTCGTGGACTGTCTTATGTGCCTTTGTATTTTTGCATATTCTCTTTCTGTCCTGATGATTGAACCCACAACCTTGTGCATGTTAGGCAAGAGTTCTACCCCTGATGACACCCCCAGTTCCCATTGCTCTTCTTATATAAAGAAATCAATTAGTGCTTACCCTAATTCAGCATGATCACAACTTGATAACAAAGACTCTATTTTCTGGGTTTTTTGTTTTGACTTTTTGTGGTTTTTTCTTGTTTATTTTTTCCTTAGATATATTTATTTTTATTGTAAGTACATTGGTGTTTGACTGCATGTATGTCTGTGGATCCTCTGGAACAGAAGTTACAGACTGTTGTGAGCTGCCATGTGGGTGCTGGGAATTGAATCTGGGTCCTCTGGAAGAGCAGTCAGGACTCTTAACATGGCTGAGCCATCTCTCCAGCTGTTTTTTGTTTTTGATACAGGGTTTCTCTGTGTAGCCCTGGCTGTCCTGGAACTCTCTTGGTAGACCAGGCTAGCCTCAAACTGACAGAAATCCACCTGTCTCTGCCTCCTGCATGCTGGAATAAAGGCATGTACCGCCATGCCTGGGCTAAAGACTGAATTTTCAAATAAGGTCACATTCATAAAGTAAAAAAAAAAAAAAAACAAAAAAAACCCAAACCATCTATCTACCTACCTATCTATGTGAGATAGAATCTCCTATAGGCTCAGGTTGGGGTCAAGCCTACTGTGTGCTTGAGGATGACCTTGAACTTATGATCCTTCTGCCACTGCCCCAAGTGCTGCATCCATGTGTAAAAGTAAAGCTTTTCTATATCTACCCTAGCTCCCAAATAAATGACATGGAGGCCTTTAGATTTATTACAAATTTCAGGAACTATAATTGGGTAGACACTGAGCTATTCTAACCCAACTATGCTAGTCTGGCCTACTTCCCAGCCACATGGCCCATTACCTGTCATTTTAGTCTCCCTCTGGCACCTCTTTATTTAGCCTTGTCCTGATGACATCTCCTCTCTCTGTCTGTCTGTCTATCTCTCTGTCTCTCTCTCCCTGCTCTTTATTAACCAATCTGAAGTGATGGAGAATAGTTTTTACACAACATTGAGACAGGAGATACTTTATAGTAATGGCAATCCCAATGTCCTAGACTGCAACCAAATCTCTGGGTACAGAAATCAGCATTTGAATACACAGTGCACAAAACCATCCTTCAGCACCCACACTTGATTTTGGGACTTCTTCACTCCTTGGTGTATTACCTATTATCCTGTGCCTGTTGCCCAAGGAATTCTTTCATTTTTTACTTTTTTTGTTTTGTTTTGTTTTTCTCTGTGTAGCCCTGGCTGTCCTGAACTCACTTTGTAGACCAGGCTGGCCTTAAACTCACAGAGATCTGCCTGCCTCTGCCTCCCCAAACGCTGGGACTACAGGCCTGCTCCACCGCACCCAACTCCAAGAAATTCTTTGAGTGCTTGGTGTTCCATCTCATTGGCCTTAGACCACTTTGAGGGTCTTCACACTCTCAGTGTCCACAGACCATCAGGCTCCTTTTTGTCCTCTTGACAGGGCTTAGCCCATTAGTGCCCTGTATTCTCAGAGCCAGAGCCCACCAGCTCTCCCTGTCTGTCCTCTAGGTGCAGCTGGGAACTTCCTGTGTCCTGCCAGTGCTTTGTCTTTCAACGCCTTTAAGACTGTAGTCGACATTGACACCATCGGCACCTTCAACGTGTCCCGTGTTCTTTATGAGAAGTTCTTCAGGGTGGGTATCCTCCTGGGATGGCCCCTTTCCTCCTGTGGCTACCCGCTCACTGTCACCCCTTGTGTGTTTCAGGACCACGGAGGAGTGCTCGTGAATATCACTGCCACGCTCAGCATGCGTGGCCAGGCGCTCCAGCTACACGCAGGCACCGCCAAGGCAGCTGTGGGTATGAGTGGCCCCTGTGAACCACCTCCCTCGACTATCCCCAGAGGGCGATGATCTCCATATCAACTTGATCCTAGCTGTGGATGCTGTAGAGCTCCTGCTGGCATTCGGGCTACCCCGGAGGCACAGCAGCCTCACCATTTCACCTCCTGTGTGCATCTCTCCCATGCAGATGCTATGACCCGGCACATGGCTGTAGAGTGGGGTCCCCACAATATCCGTGTCAACAGCCTGGCTCCTGGACCCATCAGTGGCACTGAGGGGATCCGGAGATTAGGTAAGTCTCTGGGAGTCTGGGACACCTATAATTCTAGAACTGTAGCAGGGCTTAAAAGTTGTCTGGCTTGATAGAGCAACTACTGTTTCCAGATGTGGATCAGGGAGAGTGCTGGCTGGAGAAGGCAGTGAACACCATGGCCTAGGGGCTTACTGGTACCTGATTTCCTATTGCCTTCCAGGAGGCCCCCAGGCCAGTTTGAAATTAAAGTATCTTTCAAGCCCTCTGCAAAGACCTGGAAACAAGACTGAGATCGCCCACAGTGTGCTGTACCTGGCCAGTCCTCTGTCCTCCTATGTCACAGGGATTATGTTGGTGGTTGATGGTGGCAGCTGGATGACGTTCCCAAATGACATTAAGAAACTGGTAGAATTTGAAACCTTCCCTGCTAAGCTCTAGGTAAGGTACTGTTCCCCCTTCTTGGGAACATGTCCTTGGGGGTCCCCGTGTCCTTGGATGCCTCATTTTTTACTCTACCAGCTGCAGCTATGAACTATGGGTCAGGTTTTCACAGGGCCATCTCTGCCCCGTCTTGGTACAGAGTGGACCCTGCCTGGTGGGCAGACACAGTCTCAAAGGCTGTGAGGAAAGTAGGCTTCTGAAGCTAGGTTTTTCCCAGTGACCTTAGTCTTGTCCATATTGGAAGGATACAGCCTTGAATTTGCAATCTTCTGCATTAGGCTCTGAAGTGCTGAGATCATGCTAAAATACAACTCTGTATTTCTTTCTTCTTCCTTCTCTCCTTCTCTTTCTTCTTTTTCTTTTTTTAAAGGTAGGATCTCATGTAACTCAGGCTGTCTTCAAACACACTATGTAGCTGAAGATGATCTTGAATGTCTGATTCTCTTGTTTCCACCTCCCAAGTGCTGAAAATACAAGAGCCGTCACGCCGATTTTTGCAGTGATGAAGATCACACCCAAGGTTTCATGCATATTAAACCAGCACTGAACCACCCAGCTGAACTACAACCTCTGCTCCAGGATAGGTCTTTTGACACAGAAACAAACACTGTATTTAAGAAAACGGTATCTGGGAGGCAGTATTCTTCATGAGAAATGCCCTCTGCCCCACAGATGAATAGTTACATGGGGAAGGTTTAATCTGATTTGAAAATCCCAGCCAGTTAGCCCTTTCTCTGGGGTCCAAGCTGTTTCCATGTTCTGCTCTCCTTTGCCCACATTCTAGGTGGGCGTAACCAGATTGTGAGTCTAGTCTGCTACTTGCCTATGGTGTCTGAAGAGTTCCTATGATTTTGCCAGAAAAAAAATGCATTTTCTTTTAAAAATTAATATTTTTCACTATTAAAAAATATCTGTGATATGAAATCTGTTAAGTTTCTAGAGAGAAAATTAAACCAATTGCTTCTATCACTGAAATAGTGGTTGTGTTCCCTGTCCTTTTTCTGTGTTTTTTCAGCTAGGTTGCATCTCACGACCTTTTCTCACCAACAGAGCCCAGGCTTTTCCCACACAGCTGCAGGGCTTCCTGATTCTTACCAACAGGCTCCAGTTGGAGGGAGGCATGGCACTGTGGCCACCCTGGTGGGAAGGAGCATCTTTCCCTCTGAAACTCTTGAGTGTTGTAGGCACCTGTATTCTCTGAACTCCCAGCTCAACTGCAAATCCTGAGCATACTCAGCTCGGTAGGTTTACTCCCGGACTCTTGGGGCAAACACGGCATTGCGCTTATAGTTATTGGGCCAGCTCAAGGAAGATGTCATTCCAGCATTCACTCAACGTGTAAAGCACAAGCCGCCCCACTTGGCCTATCCGAGGGTGTTGGATAAGATTGCACACTCACCTGCCAGCTACAGCTTTGTCAGCATCACACGGCACTCAGAATGCACAAGACTCTCAACACCATCCCAAACATGTTCCCAGAACATTTGGTGTCTCACCTTGTCCAGCAACCCTTGACAGTCCACGTGAGGCTTCTGGGAGGTCTTGACAAGAGGGTGGCTTTCCCTGGAGACTGCATCTCTTGTCTAATGTTATAGGAGTTGGGTGTGTGAAAGACTCAGGGTATCTTTGCATAGTCTCTGCACCTTCCTAGTGCTGGCTATGTTGTGCAGGACAATGAGGGCCCATGATTTCTCAGGGTGTTAGTCTCTTGCACCCGCATGCCCTCACAGTGGCTTCATTGGAAATGGCCTCCAGGCTTCTCTTGGTCTCTAAAACCGAAACACATTGGTTCTTCGGAGGATAGCCCAGGAGGAACAAGATGAAGCCTTGGGGAAAGGCCTCTTTGAGCAATGCAGTCCTACAGTAAACCAAAACCAAGTGTGGTTTGGGGCGTATACCATGCCTGTTTTCAAGTCACTCGAATAGCTGACCCCCAGCTTCTGTAAAAGCTGCTCTCTCTGTTTGGGGTTTAACTTGGTAGCCCCGAGGAGCAGCAGTAGAGGAGGTATCTCAGGTCCCTGTCAGGACCAGACCTAACCTCTGCAGAGTAGACAGCGGGGACCCCAGGTTGCTGCCTCTCGCTGGCAAAATTCCATTTGCTTCTCTTAGGGTTTTGTTCTGCTTTTAGATTGTATGCACTTCACAGACAACTCCCATTTCCTGGAAGGAGGCAGCCCCTTACCTGCCTCTGGCTTTTGTAGTGGTTGGCCAGCCTAGGGAGGCCACCTGCCTGAGAAAGCTGTGCATTTTGTGCTTGGCCCCACTTGCTGCTGACAAGTCATGAAGGCCAGAATTCGGTGGTATGATGTCCACCAAGGCAGGGTGTTGAGTGTAGGGTGTGAACTCCTTGTGATGCTGTTGTTAAGACTACCAAACACAGGGGCTGGAGAGATGGCCCAGTGGTTAAGAGCACAGTCTGCTCTTTCAAATGGGCCCAGGTTCAATTCCCAGCAACCACATGGCAGATCACAACTGTCTGTAATGCCAATTCCAGGGGATTCCGGTACTGGGATTACAGGTGTGCATCACCATGCTCAGCTATACATAAGTCTTTAAAAAAGAAAGAGGGCTGGAGAGATGGCTCAGCCATTGAAGGCTAGGCTCACAACTGGAAGGAAGGAAGGAAGGAAGGAAGGAAGGAAGGAAGGAAGGAAGGAAGGAAGGGAGAGAAAGAAAGTTAGTTTTGGAGTCAGGTGTTGGTGGCACTTGCCTTTAACCCCCATATTCCGGAGGCAGAGGCAGGTGGGTCTTTGAGTTCGAGGCCAGCCTGATCTACAGGGTAAGTTTCAAGACTGCCAGCAGGGATACACAGAGAAACCCTGTCTCAAAAACAAACAAAAACAAAAACTTTGGTCCTTAAAAATAGTTCCTAGGGAGGGCAAGAAAAAAGCAAGCAGTAACAGGCCTTCAAGAACGCCCGAGAACTCCAGCTTCCACAGAGGAGAGAGTTCAGAGGAGTCGCCTGCCTGGTAGGGGAGAAGGACCTCACTGCCATGATTAGTGGGGTCCCTCTGCCTTTGAAGGCTAAGATGCACAGTTGAGATGGCAACATCACTGAGCAAAGGACCTGCTTTAAGAAAAAGTTCAGGGGCCAGTGAGATGGCGCAAGTGGTAAAGCTCTTGCTGCTCGTGCCTGAGGACCTCAGCTTGATCCTTGTAAACTATGTAAACCTGGAAGAAGGAAACTGGCTTTACAGAGTTGTCCTCGACCTCCGCATGTTCACTGTATACACACATCCACACACACATTTCTGTCTCTCACACATACACGCTCTCTCTCTGAATATTTTAAAAGTGTGTGTCTGTGTGCCTGCCGCCGCCTGCAAAGTGTAAGATGCCTGGGAATGGGAAGTATAGGCAGTTGTAATGTGGGTGCTGAAATTGAACTCAGATCCTCTGCAACAGCAGTATGTGCCAGCCCTCTATTTAAAAAAAAAAAAAAAATTAAGACAAGGACTCTATGTAGCTGACCTGGAACTTACAGAGATCTGCCTGCATCTCTATTCCAAGTGCTGGGATTAAAAGTATGTATTTCCACACCCATCTAAATAGAAAACTGTAAAAGCCCCACCCTGCAGCCTCTTAGTGAGTTCTCCTCCAGTAGGGTAAAGGACTTCAGAAGCAAGTTCTCTACAGCCAGGCCTTGTCTTTTAAAGATTTATTTATTTTATGTCTATGAGTGCTCTGTCTGCATGTACACCTTCGTGCCAGAAGAGGGCACCAGATCTCAATGTAGATGGTTGGGAGCCACCATGTGGTTGCTGGGAATTGAACTCAGGACCTCTGGAAGAGCAGCCAGTGCTCTTAACCCCTGAACCATCTCTCCAGCCCCAGGCCATTTTCTATACACAGAGTAAACTCCATTCATTTTGTTGCCTTCCTAGTCACAGGCATCCTCAGCAAGTGTCATTTTTCTATTGATGAGACTGGGAAGACAGACAATAGGGTGAAAAAGGCCAGGTGTTTATGACCAGGAGGGTAGTGTCTTTAGCTCCACTATAACCGTCTGGCTCCTGGACCTGGCTATCACTCCGAGGAAATGTTTTATAACGTAATAATGAGTGAGGAACTACATTATCTCCAGTCCCATCAACAATATCTGAAATCCCCTTGACAACATCATGGTGTACACCTGTCTGGCCAGTGCTTAGGGTATTGAATTGGGAGGACTTGTAAGTCTGAAGCCAACTTGGGCTTCATAGTAAATCAAATCACAAAACAACTATCTTAAAGAGAAAATCAAAATTCCAGCAGCATTTTAGTTTTTACTTTGGGGTACTAGGGACTGGACCTAGGGACTTACACATGCTAGGCAAACACTACTGCCTAGCTCATCCCCGACTCTCTAGTTTTATAATGTATGCATGTAGACACACATATGAGTGTTTGCCTGCATGTATATATGTGCATTCAGTACATGTCTGATATCCATGGAGGCCAAAAGAGGGCACTGGATTTTCTGGAACTGGAGTTACAGATGGTTGTCACCACCATGCAGGTGCTGGACACCAAACCTGGGGCCTCTGCAAGAACAATAAGCACATTTAACTACCGAGCCATCTCTCCCATGCCCCCATTTCTCTTTTTACTTCTTATTTTGAGACAGGGTCTCACTAACCAGTCTAGACTGGCCTTGAACTTGTAATTCTCTTGCCTGGGCTTCAGTTGGGTTTATAGGCCTTCACAACTAGGCCTGGCCTGGCGGCCAGAAGCATTTAAGAAACGGCGTGTGTGTCTGTTCCTGAAATGTTCATGAAGACGTGGTGGTTTGCAGCTTTCTGCCTTAGTTCTGTTTTATGCACAGTTTCAAAGGACGAAGCATTTTCTGCCTCCTTTGTCTGTGTGTGTGTGTGGGGGGGTGTTGGGGAAGTGAACCCAGGGCCCACAGCGCATGCTAGGCAAGAGCTATGCCACTCAGCCACACCTTAAGCCTAAGTTCTTAATGATTGAGCCATCTCTTAAACCCAGATAAAATGGTTTTTGAGATCAGATTTTCACACTAGCCTAGGATGCCATGGAACTCACTATGTAGCTCAAGCTGGCCTCAAATGTGAACTGATCCTTCTGCCTTAGCTTTCCAGGGTCTGGAATTCTGGGTGTGCATCCCATACCCAGTTTAGATGCAGATTATTTTAAATTTTTTTTAAACAAAGTATTTTTTCAATTTATTTATTTATTTACTTATACAGCATTTTGCCTGCATGTGTGCTTACACACCAGAAGAGGGCACCAGATCTCACTAGATGGTTGTAAGCCACCATGTGGTTGCTGGGAATTGAACTCAGGACCTTTAGGAAGGCCAATGTTCTTAACCTCTGAGCCATTTCTCCAGCCCTAGATGCAGATTTTTAAAAATTACTTTTTGGATATACTTATGTTATACAATGTGTATGATTGTTTTGCCTACATCTATGTCTATATGACATGTGCATGCCTGGTGCCAGAGGAGGTCAGAAGAGACCTTCAGATCTCCTGGAACTGGAATAATGAACTGATGTGAACCACTATGTGGGTGAGGAGAATTGACCCCAGGTCCTCTGCAAGAGCAACAAGTGCTGTTAACTGCTGTGCTAGCTCTCCAGCTCCTTAGATGCAGATTTCTTTAAAATTTGTTTTTATTTATGTATCTTGTGTCTGTGTCTGTGAGTATATGCCACGTGTGTGAAATGTGCCTTTGGACAACAGATGAGGGTATCAGAACACCTGGAGTTGGAGTTCCCCGCCAGGATGAATGCTAGGAACTGACTGAACTCAGGTCTTTTGGAAGAGATAAAAGTACTCCTAACTGAACCATCTCTATAGCCATAATTCTTTTCAATTTTTATATTTAGTTTATTTACTTTATATCCTTAGGGTGCCCATCTATCCCCTCCTCCCAGTCTCCCCTTCCTCTTCTTCCTCCTTCCCCCTCTCTTTCCACCCCAGTAAGGGGATCCCCTCCCCCGTATCAACCCTTCCCAGCACATCAAGTCACATCAAGACTGAGTACCTCTTCATCCCCTGAGGCCAGGCCAGGCAGCCCTGCCGGGGGGAAGTGGTCCAAAAGCAGGCAATAGAGTCCACGTTAGAAACAACCCCACCTCCACTTACCGGGTGCTCCACGTGCAGACCAAGCCTCCCGTCAGCTACACGTGTGTAGGTATCCTCACTCCAGATCATGCATGCTCTTTAGTTGATGTCTCAATCTCTAAAAGCCCCCATGTCACTGGGCTAGTTGTCTCTGTTGTCTTATTGTGAGGTTCCTGTCCCCTCCAGGTCCCTCCATCTTTCCCCCAACACTTCCACAGAACCCCCAGAGTTTTGCCCCTATAGCCCTATTTTTTTTTTTTTAAATCATGTGTGTGTCTGAATGTTTCAGGAGGTTTTTCCTCCCTGCTGCGTAAACTCTTGGAATAACAACTCATGAGACTCTAGATAATTATTTACAAATATCTAGGCCAAACAGCTAGGCTCTTCTCTGACTACTTCATAACTTAGCTCGTACTAACCTACCTTTTGCCTCCTGGTTTGCTGGTTAGCTGAGCTCAGGGGTCATGCGTCCATCCTCCTCACATCTTGCTGGCAGAATCCCCAAGAGCCTCGATCTATTCCAGAATCCTTGCTACCTGGTGGATGTCCCGTCTCCTGTTTCCTGCCTCAGCTATAGGCCATTCACTTTATTGGTGCTACAGCCATACAATACACAAGGTATTTCTAGTTCAGACGAATGTGCACCTGTTAGTGCAGGTGCCCTCAGAGTACAGAAGAGGGCTTGAGATTTCCCTGGGGCCAGAGTTACGATCTATTGTGAGTCTCATGACACGGGTCCTGAAAATCAAATTTGGTCCTCTCCAAAAGGAGTATATCGTTTTAACCGCAAATGGTGGCACTCACCTTTAATCCCAGCACTTTGGAGGCAGAGGCAGATGGATCTCAGTGAGTTTGAGGCCAACCTAGTCTACAAAGAGAGTTCCAGGACAGCCAGGGCTGTTACACAGAGAAACCCTACCTCAAAACAAGACAACAACGACAACAAGAGCATGTAGTTTTAAACAGAGTCATTCTCCCTAGATGCAGAATTTTCAG
Source organism: Meriones unguiculatus (assembly GCF_030254825.1). Lineage (NCBI taxonomy): Eukaryota > Metazoa > Chordata > Mammalia > Rodentia > Muridae > Meriones > Meriones unguiculatus. The sequence goes on from NC_083359.1 coordinate 38,837,560, forward strand.
AAGCATTAGTCCCTTGTAGTGGGACAGGCCTGTAATCCCAGCATTTGGAAGGCTGACGCAGGAGATCTGAGAGTTTAAAGGTGGTCTAGGCTACACAGTGAGACCCTGCCTCAAAACCAAACCAGGCCAAAAACAAACAACAACAACAACAAAACAAACTAAAAATAAAATCAAAACCCCTCATTAGCAACAAAACTCCAGACCCAGTGGTATACTTCTAATCCTAGGACGACTGCCACAAGTTCAAGGCCAGCTTCCACAGACTGACTATCAGCCAGCTAGATAGAAAGAACCTGTCTTAAAATGAACAAAGTAGCTGGGTGGTGGTTGTGCAGCCCTTTAAACTCAGCCCTTGGGAGGCAGAGGCAGGCAGATGTATGTGATGAGTTCCAGGACAACCAGGGCTACACAGAGAAACCCTGTCTCAAATAACAACTCCTCCAAAAACAACAAAGTGCCTTGCGTTGGACATGTTGAGCAAATGAAGGGAAAAAAAAATCTGTATTTATTCACCCCATGCCTTGGATTGAGTCACACAGGTGATTTCCAGGATGCCATTGTTATCCATAGGCTACAAATGAAGGTCTGCCTGTGTTTATCTTTGCCTGTACCAAAAACAAAAACCTTAAAGTTGCCCAAAATAAACAGTGCTAATTTGGAGGGGTTCCTCTCCACTGATTTCTGTTGCCGTGGTAACTCAGAGCAGCCCAGCTGTGGCTTACATGTGCTACAAGGCTGGCACCAGAATCCACTTGTCTTCCTGGGGGATTTTCCCAAACACTGCATTCCAGGGTGAGGCTACCCCCTCCCCCTCCTCGGGGCATGAGAGACAGGTTGAAGGTGACCTCTTTTTTTATTATTTGTAAACATTCCTGTTATTTATTTGCATATATATGTGTGGGTACAGAGGACAGCTCACAACATTGGAGACTTGGTTTTCTCTCTCCACCATATAGGTCCTGGGGATTGAATTCAGGTGACAGGCCTGGTGGTCTTTACCTGCTGAGTCATCTTGCTGGCCCCTATTAAGGTGTGTGTGCATGCTGTGAGGAGGGGAGCACAAGTGTGTGTGGAGGTCAGAAGACAGCTGTGTGCTCTTAGTTCTCTTCTTCCTTTACAGGGGTTTGAGGGACCAAACTCTGGTTGTGAGGCTGTCAGCGGCTTTACCCATTGAGCCATCTGAGCCATCTCATCAGCCCCTGAAGAAGGCCTTTCCACTTCAACTTTTTTTTTTTTTTTAGTTTTTATTTACTTTTTGTGTATGAATGTGTTGAAGCCAGGTTATTTGCAAGAACAGCCAGTGGTTTAAAATTTTTTTTTACATTGAAATAGATTTTATTAATAAACAATGTTGACATAAGCATACCTATTAAATACAAAAACACTTCTCAACTTGACACTTATTATATTAAAACTGATTTGCCCACCTTATTCACAAGTGTTATAGTTTACAGACTACTTAATTAATATTTTCTCTATTCCTCCTCTTCCTCCCATTGCATGGTTTACACCTCTCTGTGAAACTGATAAGCACAAACACCTTGTCTCTGTTGTCTGAAGTCTTACTCATCTGAAAGGCTTTGTCTGACTGCTAGTATCTGCAGAAGAGCTGGCAGGGGGATCCTAAAGCCAGTGTTTGTGTGTGTGTGTGTGTGTGTGTGTGTGTGTGTGTGTGTTTCTTTTGTTTTTTGAGACAGGGTTTCTTTGTGTAGCCCTGACTGTCCTGGAATTCACAGGGATTCACCTGCCTCTACCTCCTGAATGCTGGGATTAAAGACATGTGCCACCACCGACTGATTGCAGCCATTGTTCTTAACCACAGAGCCATCTCTCCAGGCCCTCAACATTTTTATATCCTCGAAGCATTAGGGACCCAGACCCAGAGTGTGTGAGCTGAGCCTCACTGGAAAGTACTGGTGTCTATGGTCATGGCTTTTTAGCTTCTCTCTGTCTGTATCACTGACTGAGTGGAGGGGAGACAAGATGAAATGATATTTTCTAGAAAAGTACATTAACCATATCATTCTAAGGCCAGCAGCTAATATGATGGCTAAAGTTATGTTTTAAGTTTAAATTGCTGTGCTTAAGAGATCTGTAAAATAAAAATGCCTCTGACCTGAAAGCCCCGCTTGCCCAAGGACGGAGAGCTCCTTGGAATGCTGGAAGCTGCTGTTCAGATGTTTTTACTTCTGTAAACAATCTTGGCTGTCCCAAGTGCACAGGAGGTATGTATGCAGTAAATGCATCAGGTTGTACGCTGGCCCCTGATTGGACAAAGCTGGGAAGTACCGTAGCTTGTAGGTTTTGCTTTTACAAACCCCCTACTAATGTAATTCATGTCCATACTCTGAGAATCCCAGCTACACCACCTGGCCACTGTCTATTGTCTTGGCCAGTATTTAATAAAGCATACTTCAAATTTGGCTAAAAAAAAAAAAAAAAGTGGTAGTGATCTTATTCTCATCCAGCAGGATTACCAATGTATCATTTCATTCTTCTGCCCTGGGACAGACTAAATTTGCTTTGCCTTGGTGAAGCTCTCCAGTGGATTCATAGATCGGCAGTGAGTGGCATTCTGTCAGTCTCTGTCCATGGGCTGAGGTTTCAGGTGCACAGCAATATCTTCTAGAACACTGGACAAGTGGGCCTGGATCAAGACTTACAAGTTGACCACAGCTGTCAGCTGGGTATGGTCCTTGAGGCGCTGCCTTTGGGACACATCACGCTTTTGCTTGGATGCAGGTAGTTCTACTCTGGCCCCATAGATCGAAAGATGACCTGAGATCCTTCATTAGCTCCTAGACTATACAACAGTACTCAAGGAAGATGCAGGCTACAGATCTCCAGGCCTGGGATGGAAGAGCTGGCGCCAGACTCCAGTCACCCTGGCACTTGACAAGCGATGCTCTAGGCTTGAGGAGATATGACGTTCCTTCTGCATCCCTCCATATGCCCATATGGATCTCAGTTCTTCTTCTCTGTGCCAAGGAAGCTTGGAAACCCATAGTGCAGTTGTGAGATGGCAGCCAAAGAAGGAAGAAGGAACACTTGTATAAAAATATGAAGAATTACTGAGCATTGTGGTCCATAGCAGTAATCCTACTACATAGGAGTCTGAGGTAAGAGGATTGTCAAGATGTAAAGGCCAAGTCTGAGCTATAGAGAAAGAGACTGTTTCAAAAAAACCAAAAAGCAAAACAAAACAAAAAAAACCCAACCAAACAAAAAATACAGCAGGGCATGGTGGCACATATTTGTAATTCCTGAACTCTAAAAGAGGAAGCAGGTCATTCTAAGCCACTTAGCCAGTTCAATGTCTACTTGAGACTCTGTCTGTAAATAAGTAAATAAAATTGACTTTGAAGGGAAATATGGTGGTGCTTTTACTCCCAGCTCTTGGGAAACTGAGGTAAGAGGATTGGTATAAATTTGAGGCCAGCCTGAGCCAAACATAGAGAATCATACCAGTCAGGGCTACATAGCAAGACCCTGCTTCCAAAACAATAATAATTAATTCCCTACGTAATTACATAGTATTTGGACAATGAGGCGAATGGGCAGAAACTGATGGGTGCTATAGACAGGACATTCTGATTTGTGGCCACAGCTCTCCTGCAGGCAGTTCTCCTGCCCCAGGCCCTGTGAGTGGGAAAGGGTGTGGAGGGGAGGAGGGGAGGCACGGTGGGTGGAGAGCGTGGAGGCTGGAGATGCTTCGTCTTCCCAGGGAGACAGGGGCAGGTTGAGCAACTTCAGCATGCGATGTTAAAATAAGAAAATCATCAAATCCTCAGGCTGAGTCAGGAGGAATTAAACTCTGCCTTACAAACTCACCCTCTATTTTTACTCAAAGGAATGTACTTTGCCAAATTTGAAGGTGAGAAAAAAAAATCCTTCCCACTAAATAAAATATCAGTAAACACGAGAGGCTCTGTGCCCTTGACTGCTGGAGGCTCCAGGGGTGTGTGTGATAGGGACCTAAAATTGGCTTCTCACTTAAGTGTGCTCGTCAAATACGAAATGTTAACCTAGCTTTCAAAATTACAAATTAAAAGTATCTCAGGGTTGGATGGCTCAGTGGCTAAGAGCACTTGCTGCTTTTCCAGAGGATCTGAGCACCCATGTCAGGTGGCTCAATTGTAACTCCGGCTCCAGGGCATCCACACCCTTTTCTGGACTCCTGAGGTACCCACATGCATGTAGCATATAAACACGGCAGGAATTTATTCATTTACTTACTCATTCATTGACCAGGACTCAATATATAACCCTTAATGGATTTGGGACTTGCTATGTAGATCCAGCTGGCCTTGAACCTATAGAGATCTTCTGTTCTCTGCCTCCTGAGTACGGGGACTAAAGGCATGTGCCACCATGCCTGGCCACACAAATTTTCAAAAGTGTTTCCCCCTCCCCCCCCCCGAATCATTTGTTTATAGCTTTATTGAGATATAAATAATATGTGATAAACTGCACATATATAGAATTCTAATCTATGTCAACAGTCCTGAAACCACCGTGTAGTGAAGCACCGTGTGTATGCAGAGCCTGAAGAGGCCAGAAAAGGGTGTAAGACCCTCTGGAAATGGAGTTACAGATGGTTGTTAACCGCCCACGTGGATGCTGGGAACAAAGCTGGCTGACCTGGAAAGTGCTATATAGTCCAGGCCGGCTCGCAAATGCTGGGATGGAAGGTGTGTACAATCATGCCTGACCAAAAAATATGGTGTTTGCCTTTAATCTCAGTGCTCCCTAGGCAGAGGCAGACAGATTTCTGTGAGTTCTGGACAGCTTGGTCTACAGAGCAAGTTTTAGGATAGAACCAAAAAAAAAAAATTTTTTTTTTTTGTTTTGTGTTTTTGAGAGGATTGGTATGAAGCCAATCCTATATAGCCTTGGACCTAGATGTGTTTCAAGTGTGGGTGCTGTGTCCCATGTGTGTCAGTAGGTGGCAGAGAAGGGAGAAACTGTCTATTCTCAGTGTTCTGTGAACATCTGAACGATTAGTAGCCTAATACTCCCTGAAAAAAGCAAGTCTGAGACGAGACGACCAGTGTCCGGTGTCTCGAAGGTCTGGCTGGGCTCGCAGAGTGAGGAGTGAGCCAGAGACAAGAGGAATCCCCCTTGGGACTGACAGCGGCTGAGGGGGTGGTGAAGGGAGTGAGCCCAATACAGATGACTCCCCTCCCACCATGGGAGCCATTCAAGCTGGGGGAGAAGTGAGCCCAAGACCACCATCAATCAGGCACCATAGGACCCAGAAGGAAGCCTGAGAAGAGCATCAATCCAGCGCCAGGTAAGTCTGGGTACGGGCAGACCATGCCCAAGATGACGCCCCTGCCGGTGCCATAAGTCACAGGTGAGGCATGGAACTCCTAAGACCACTCCTCAGATGACCACAGACCTTCAGAGACCCTGGGCACCTTAAGAGTTGGAGAATTGGAAGAGAAAGAGAAACGGAAGGATATGATGAGGAGAGGCAGAACTTGAGGAGAGGCAGAAATGGTGGAGTCTATAGGATAGTGAGAAACAGCCTGATGTGAGCAGATGCTGCTGCTGCTTAGGACCATGGTGGGGTCCTGGCCTGTGCCATCACTGGAGCCATGTCTGGGTCCACGGCCCTGCAGCATCAGGGGTCTGTTACCACCCAAGGCCAGGAGGACATCTCTAGTCTGGGTTGCTGACTGGGAGCATTTTGATGCCTGAGAGCTGTGCAAAACTGGTCCCACCTCTTGCCTGGGTATCTTGGGAGAACTGACCCTGGCTAGGGTCATGAGAGCAGGAGAGCAGGCCCTACTCCTCACCAGCTGTCACACTCCGGAAAGCAGGCCCTGCACTCTGCCTGGGCAGCACAGTACAGCTGACCCTGGTGGCGGGGGCATGAGTGAGATGGCTCCAGGGTGTGAGCATGGGACAGCTGGCCCCACAATTTGTCTGCCATGCTTGTGACTGACATGGGCGAGCAAGGTGCTCTCCTCCAAGCTCGCCCCAACCACCTATTGCATGGCCCTGGAGTCATGGGAGCAGGAGAACTGTCCCTGTCCCTCACCTGATGCAGCACTAGGGAGAGCAGGCTCTGCACCTCACCTGGGCATCACAGTAGAGCTGGCCCTGATGGTGTGGGCATGGATGAGCCAGCCTCTAAGCGCATGAGAGCTGGAAAGCTGGCTCTGCCCCTTGCTGGTGGCAGAACTGGATGGGCCAGCTGGGGCAGGGCAGGAGAGCTGGCCCTGGTAATGTGGGAACAGGAGAGCTGGCAGGCTGACCAGCTCAGATACTTCTCAGGCCCAGATCCAGGGCTTTGAATCGGCCCACTCCAACATCTACAGCCCCGATTAACTGCTGGAGTATGTGAAGGAGCCAGTCCTACAGATCCAAAATTATAGGATCTCCAGGACACAGGGAAACAACAGGATATCCGAGAGGAGTCCCAGGGAGGCCATAGTATTAAAAGAGTAGCAGAAGCCTGAGGCCTCATACCAGACCAACAAGCTCATTGCAATGGACGTTAGCAAACAAAGACGTGTGGACACACTGTGGGCCACACTGTGACAAACTACAGCTTGTTTATTGATTCATTATTTATTCGTTGTTTATTTACTGTATTCTGAGCCTGTGTGAGCACATGTGTGTCTGTCATGGGGTGTGTGTAGAGGTCAGAGGACAACTCTCAGGTGTCAGTTCTCTTCTTCCATTCTGTGGGTTTTATTGCTGTGGTAAACATCATGATAAATGCAACTTATAAAAGAAAGTATTTATTTATTTTGGTTTTTTGAGACAGGGTTTCTCTGTGTAGCCCTGGCTGTCTTGGACTCACTTTGTAGACCAGGCTGGTCTGGAACTCTCAGAGATCCACCTGCCTCTGCCTTTCAAGTGTTGAAGTTAAAAGCATGTACCACCATGCCTGGTTAAAAGAAATTCCTTAATTTGGGGTTCACAGTTTCCGAGGGTTAGAGTGCATGACCACCGTGGTGGGGAGCATGGCACAGGCATGCAGGCAGACATGGTACTAGAGCTGTAGTGAGCGTTCACATCTTGAGACATAACAAGGAGGCAGAAACATACACTCCCTCCAACAAGCCACACCTCCTAATCCTTCCCAAACAGTTCTACCAACTAAGGACCAAGTTTTCAAACACTTGAGCCGAGGGAGGCCATTCTCACTCAGAGCACCACAATATCCAGGAAAGTTAACCTTCCTCACTGTGTGAGAGCACCTGAGAGAAGCACCTGAAGGACAGGAAGACTTGAGGTGATGTTTTTAGAGGGTTCAGTCCAGTTTTTTGGTCCCATGCTCTTGGCAGAGCACAGCAGAAGAACAGGTTCTTACGTCATGGCAGATGGGAGTCAGGGGAGACAGAAAGACAGACAACATTCACCCACGCATGGATCCATATACTCTATGAATCCACCCCTAGGGCCCCACCTTTTAACGTTCCAGAACATCCCAAAATAGTGCACCATCATCTGGGGACCTAGGTTTCAGCACACACACACACACACACACACACACACACACACACACACACACACACAATGTAGGCAACAGTCATTTAGTTCATGATTGGCCTCCAATTTATTATGAAGCCAAGGATAGCCTTCTACAGTCTGTTGCTTCTGCTTCCGCTTCCAAAGTGCTGAGATTATATGGGTGTACCACCATACTTACCACTTTTTTCCTCTTTTTGTTCCTTTTGTGGATAAATTTTGGGAGCACAGGCTTTTGCAAATGTCAGGGAAGCAGTGATCATCTTCAGCCTAGTTCTCCAGATACTTTGGTTTGTACATTTATTCACGTAATATTCTTTCTGTTCTGGGCATTGTTGCTTCTTTATGTGTGTGTGTGTGTGTGTGTGTGTGTGTGTGTGTGTGTGTTTAAGACAGGGTTTTTCTGTGTAGCCCTGGCTGCCTTGCAACTTTTTCTGTAGACCAGGCTGGCTTTGAACTCTAAGAGATCTATCTGCCTGCCTCTGCTTCCCAAGGACTGGAATTAAAGGCATGTGCCACCACCACCCAAGGCACTATTTATTTTTTTAAAAAATCAAATAAGGGGCTGGAGAGATGGTTCAGTGGTTAAGAGCACTGCCTGCTCTTCCAAAGGACCCGGTTCAATTCCCGGCCCCCACAGGGCAGCTCACAACTGTCTGTAATGCCAATTCCAAGGGATCTGACACCTTCACACTAATGCACATAAAATAAAGTTAAATAAATACAAATTTTAAAAACAAATAAAAATAAAAGAAAATTTGCTTATTTACTTGTGTATGTGTAGGTGTGTGTACATGTATGTGTGTGTATGCTTGTGCCACTGCTCATCTGTGGAGGTCAGAGGACAATTTGCTGGCTGTTTTGATTTTTGAGACTGAGTCTCAGGCTCACAGGGAACTATCTATGTAGTTGAGGATGACTTTGAATCTCTAATTGTCCTAAGAATCGCGATTATAGGTGTGATTCACTATGCCCAGTGGGGCAGCTGATAATTTTATATCTCTAGACACATTTCCTCAGTTTAGGCCTGCAACACCTTTATTTTGCAAGGTGGCCTTCTACTAGTTTATTTCTGTCCACTTGCTCCCATGCTCCCATGTTCATCCTTTCCATGGCATTCAGAATAATTTCTCTTTCCAATGCAGATGGGACCACTCTCTAAAGCATTAAGGTCTCCCCATCCCCAGTTCCTCCAACCAATACAGGCAATTGCAGCTACAGTTGATTACCTACCAGAACTAGATGGTGGGAACCTACTGTTGAAGACACAACCAGGACAGAGTGAAATAAAGCTGTAGGGGGTGCTTCATCCAAGCCGGCTCGTTCTCTTAGTGACAGGAAGTGCTATGCAGGCTACCTTGGGAGAACAGTCATGAGCGGTCTCACTCAGCCATGGACCCTGAATATTACATTATTGGTTGGGCAGACAAGATGTACCTGTCAGTACAATAGTGGCAAATTTGTTGCAGGAGTTACCAACTACTTTCTGATTGGAATTGTGACCCACCCCATGGGAAGGAATTCATATCTGCTACCATAAATTGGTCAAGAGCCTGTGGCTGAGGGCAGGATGAGTGTAAGAACTGGAGGATGCAGAGGAGTGCTGCGGAAAGCTGTTTCCGGACGTGACTTAACCATTGTGAGTGTGAACTCACAGAAGCTATGATTATCTGTGCATTGTAGTTCTATCATGGATGATCCAGGGGCTCATTAAAACCTCACTTCTCCCTGAGGGACCACTGGCAGTTAATGGAGGAAGAGAGAGGAAGGAATCATTTTATAAAGACCCCACCCTATATCTCACGGGCCAGTGGAATCAGGGAAGAATTACATAATGGGTTGAGGAATGGCTGGATACGCAGGAGGCTGGCCTCTGTCTTGTATAAGGACATGTCAACAGTCAGCAAGCCTGGCTGTGATGATCTTTTGCAAGCAGACACAGGTGGTCTTACACACGTGACAGCTGTCTGCTCTGAGGCTAGTGCTGTACAAAAACTTAATGACTTTTTGTTTGTTTGTTTGAAACAGGGATTTTCTGTGTAGCCCTGGCTTTTCTGGAACTCAGATATCCACCTGCCCCTTCCTTTCAGGTCCTGGGATTAAAGGTGTGCACCACCATGTCCAGATAATGCATTTTTCTTTTTTAAAGACTACAACAGCTCTACTTCCAGGCTTACACCTGTATCAGGAAGCTGAGGCAGGAGAATCTTGACTTGAAAGTTACCTAAGGGTGTGTGTGTGTGTGTGTGTGTGTGTGTGTGTAGAGAGAGAATGCCTATCTCCTTTTAGCAAATGTTCATTATTATAATTACATGTGTGACAGAGGTGTTGGAGGGAGTGCATGTCTGATCTGATGGTGCCACCGTGGAGGACAGGAGACGTTGTGCAGTTAGTTCTTTCCTTCCTTCCTTCCTTTTTTTTTTTTTTTTTTTTTTCAGGCAGAGTTTCTCTGTGTAGCCTTGGCTGTTCTGAAATTACTTTTGTAGACCAGGTGGGCCTTGAACTCACAGAGATCCACTTGCCCCTGCCTCCCTGAGTTCTGGGATTAAAGATGTGTTCCACTGTGCCTGGCTCCAGAAAGGACTTTCTATGCCAGCCCCAGCTCCCTAATAATGACATGCTGACTTAATATATTTATTAGTCGATTATGGCACTAAGCTGGGCAGATTCTGAGTTATTTTAACCAGGCAATGTTGGCCTGTCCTACATCCCAGCCACATGACCTGCTAACTGCCCTTCCTAGTCTCATCCTGGCACTTGCTTCTTCATCCAGGGATCTCTGCCTCTCTCTCTTTGGTCCCCACCTGGGACCTTCTCACTCTCTGCTCTGAAGTCCCACCTCCTAATTCTGCCTCAGTTTATTGGCAATCAGCTTTTTATTAAAACCAGTCAGAAGGGGATGGAGAACAATACAAAACATCGAGGTAAAGATGCTCCATAAAAATGCCAGGGCCAAAGTCCAGCCCACAACGAGATCTGTCCAGCACAGAAATGCACATTTGAATAATACAAGAACAATCTTTACACAGTGCACAAAAACGTCACTCCAACAGCCTACAAAGTGAGTTTGACATCGCGTTTGTTGGGGGAAGAAAGATGCGGACAATGAAAAAATGAATTTCAGTGGCTTGAGAGATTGCTCAGTGGTTGAAGGCAGTAAGCCTCCACAGGCACCAGGCACACATATGGTGCAGACACATATATATATACAGAAAAAATATTCATACATATAAATTAAATCTTTAAAAATTAATTTAAAGCCTGCCAGGCTTTTTATTTTCCCCAAATGGCAGAAATCTAAAACTGTACAACTTTTTGTTAAACATTCTGGTAGATTCTTTAAATATGAAATGTTCAGAGGGGCTGGAGAGATGGCTTAGGGGTTAAGAGTGTGTATGTATACCACTTTTGCAGGGGATTTTAGCTCAGTTCCCGGCACACACACAAAGAGCTTACAACTGCTTGTAACTGCAGCTGTAGGGTGATCTGATGCCTCTGATCTCTGTAAGTGTCTGCACTCATTTGTGCGCACGCGCGCGCGCGCGCGCGCACACACGCACACACGCACACACACACACACACACACACACACACACACACACAGCTAAAAAGAATAAAATTTAAAAATCTTCCCAGACTACACGACTCAGCCATTCTGCGACTAATAAAAGGTCTTCCTGGGCAGGGAATTTCTAGTTTGGAATGGTAGGCATTGCAACTGAAATTATTAGAGCAAAACTTTTGGCTCTAGCATCCCTCACAGGCTCGGCCACCCTTGCAGATAGGCCAATTCAAGATGAGAGTGGTGGAAAGCAGAGGAGGGAAGACTCTTTTCATTTGGACACAACGGAAAGAAGGGACAGAGATTCAGTGATCCTAAGTCCACCTTTGGTGCCAGGGAAGACTGATCATAGTTAACCTTAATCATGTCCAGGTCTGATTGATCCTGTGTCAGTTCTGGTTCTGCAAGGTGGTCATGCAGCCTGCCATCACTTGAAGGGAGTAATCTGGTTCTCTCTCTCTCTGGGACAGGGTTTTTCTGTGTAGCCTTGGCTGTCTTGAACTCACCTTGTAGACCAGGCTAGCCTGGTCTCAGCGATCTGCCCACCTTTGCCTCCCGGAACACTGGGATCAAAAGCATGCACCGCCTCATCTGGCTTCAATCTAGTTCTCATGCGATGATCGTCTGTGCTCCAGGGTGTGGCCTTACCATGCAGGGTTAGAGCAGTGACTTATCTTTTTGCCTTCAGTCTTGTCTGTCTGAGTAAGGAGTCCATACTTTTTTTTCCAGCAAAAGTAGGTGCTGCTACTTCTCTTTTTCTTCTTTGTTTTGCTTTTGTGTCTGGCCTGAGACTGATGTCAGTTCTGGTTCATTCTCATGTGTGGACAATTATGTGTGCCTGTGTCTGTGAAGGTCAGAAACTGACATCTTCAAAGTGTCTAGTGTCTTCCTCAATCACTCTCTACCTTTTGTGTGTGTACGTATGTATACGTATATGTGTGAGATGTGTATGGTATATGCACACATGTGTGGACATGGGTGTGTGTGTGTGTGTGTGTGTGTGTGTATGTGTGCACTTAGGCCAGAAGAAGGTGCCAGGTATCTTTTCTATTACTTTCTACCTTGGTTCTTTGGCAGGCTTTCTCAATGAAGTTAGAGATGTAATTTTTCAACGAAGCTGACAGCTACCTAACCCCAGCAATCCTTCTGTCTCTATACCTTTGAGGGCTGAGGTGATAGGAGGCTACAGGACCACACTTAACTTTAACATTTGTATTGGGATTTGAACTTGGTCCCTATGATTGCACAGCAATTGCTCTTAACTACTGAGCCATTTCTCCTTTCTTACTTTTTGTTTAATTTTAGACATTTAAAAATTTTATTTTGGGTGTATGAGTGTTTGCCTGCATATGTATTGGTGTACACGTGTGTGCCTGGTACTTGAGTAGGCCGGTAGAGGGCATCCTGGAATTGGAGTTACACATGGTTGTGAGCTGCCTTATGGGTGCTGGGAATGGAACCTGGGTCCTCGGGAAGAAAAGACAGTGCTCTTAATCACTGAGTCATCTCTCCAGCTCGCTACCTTATTTTTTGAGACAGTTTTTCACTGAACTTGGAGCTCACAATTCATTGAGGTTGGCTGGTTAGCATGCCATGGAGATCCTCCTGCATCTGCCCCCTTAGTGCTGGGATTATAGGCATACACTCAGTTGTTCAGATGGGTGCTAGAATCTGAACTCAGGGTCTCATAATCGCAGGGCTGTAGCTTTATTGACTGAACTACCTTTCATAAACAGCCCGTTACTTGGTCCACACAGGAAGGCATGCATTCTCCATGCTGTTGTTCTGTTTGGGCACACAAACCATGGAAGCCATAAATATTGTTCTTAGCATTGGCACACAACAGCAACACCTGCTCCTCAGACAACCAGCCTTCTGGTCTGACTGAGAACACCAAAGGACAGGTGGACACCTACCATGACATCCCTAAATAGAAAGGCTGACCCTCACTGTAACTTCCTCTGAGAATGTTAGCTGGCCAAAGGCAATTTCCAGTCCGTGCATTAGATGGAAGTGACTTTCTTCTTCCAGTTTATTTTTCTCAAAAAAGCATACGGTTCTTACAAGAAAATGAGACTACGGTTTGGGGAGGGGACCACATCACCTTCCTTTTCCCACAGCCAGCTGCACAAAGCCTCCTATTATGTGCTGGGAATTTTGCCACGGGGGATGACTCAGTAGATGAGCCGGCTGTACACCTGGAAACAGTCAAGTTTTTAGCTTTTGTCAAAACTGCACCATACTTACCTGAGGTGCCCACGAATTAAAAACTGGTTCATACTTTTCCCTGAGGGCTAAATTTAGTTCTTGCCCAGATGCACCTCATCTGCTTCCAACTGCTCTGCATCCCTGCCCATGACCCTCTGATGATGGCAGCGGCATTAGTTGGCAATACTGGTGGTCAGCGCTGGATACCAAATTTTAAAACCTCCTGTGCAAAGGTTGGTGGGGCCAGTCTGTAATCCAAGGCAGGAGGATAGGAGTTAAGGGGTTGCCTAGGCGGCACGAGCTCCTGTTTCAAAAAGACAACAAACAACATGTCAAACAAAAACAAGATCTGTGGCCCTGTACTTCACTGTATGCTCCTGTGGATGAATGTGTGAGCTCTCAGATCCTGCTCTTGGGTGGCTTAGTATTCTGGTCTGTACCACCAGGTTATGAAGAAGTCAAACAGGAGGGACTAGCAGCTTCTCTGGGATATGGGCATGTTTGGTTTCCCAATCAGCAAGAGTTTACCAAAGCCTATTCTCAGGCGCCTCTTCCTACGTCGCTCGTCGCGCTCGCGTAAACTACAGAGAACATCCGAATGGGGCTAAAACTGCGCCCGCTTCGAACCCACCTTTATAGCAACCCCATGGAGGCGTGTTCAGGCTACAGGACGTGCTGACGTCATGCGCGACGGAGGGCGGTCCGGCGCCGGCGCCGGCGTCCCTCACTGGGTCCCTTCGCTCCAGCCCTCAGGCTTCATCCTCTGTTGCCCGGCCGGTACCTGTATCCCGCCGTCCGCTCCCCGCTGCCGGGTCTTTACATCGTCCGGGCCACGCCATCGCCATGGGCTCGCGGCAGCCGCGCTGCGGGGCCGGGAGCCGCTAAGGTGCGGTGCGAAGATGGGCGAGGGCGGAGCAGGGCCCGAGCGCCAGCCCCAGCAGCCCGGGCGCCCCGCGCGCGCCCGCCCGCGTCGCCGCGGGGATGCCCGCGCCCGCCGCCGCGCCCTGAGCGCCTTTGTCTGCCTTCCGCGCCTCTCGCATCATCCCTAGTTTAGCCGGCGCCGGATCATGGAGCTGAGCCAGCCGATCTCCCTGTCGGAGCACGACAAGCCGGCGTCTGGGCCCCAGCGCGGGGTCAAGGGGCCGGTGGGGCCCGACGCTCCTAACGGCTGCTCAGATGAGCCCGAAGAACACGCCCAACTTCAACCGTGGTCAGAGGTACCCAACGCGCCAATCTGCTGGCCCGAAGAGGTAGAGGAGCCTGACGCTCCTAGTCGCTGGGCCAAAGAGCCCAACGCTCCTCTCTGCTGGTTCCAGGAGCCCGACGTATCCTGCCAGTTGGCTAAGGAGCTGGAGGAACCCGACGCCCCTCATTGCTGGCCCCAGGAGCCAGACGCAACCTGCCTCTTGACCAAGGAGCTGGAGGAACCCGATGCCCCTCGCTGCTGGCCCCAAGAGTCAGACGCATCCTGTGTCTTGGCCAAGGAGCTGGAAGAACCCGATGCCCCTCTCTGCTGGCCTCACGATCCAGACGTACCGTGCCACTTGGCCAAGCAGCGGGTGGAACTCGACGCTCCTCTCTGCTGGTCCCAGGAGCCAGACGCAACCTGCCTCTTGACCAAGGAGCTGGAAGAACCTGATGCCCCTCGCTGCTGGCCCCAGGAGCCAGATGCACCGAGCCACTTGGCCAAGGAACTGGAGGAAACCGACGCCCCTCGCTGCTGGCTCCAGGAGTCCGACGTACCGTACCTCTTGGCCAAGGAGTGGGAGGGATCCGACGCACCGAGCCTCTTGGCAGAGGAGCAGGAAGAGCCTGACAGCCCTCGCTGCTGGCCCCAGGAGACGGACACAGGGTGCCTCTTGGCCAAGGAGCCAGAGGAGCCTGACGCCCCTCACCTGTGGTCGGAGGAACCGGATGTACCGTGTCTCTTGGTCGAAGAACCGGAGGAGCCGGATGCATCTCGCTGTTCGCCCGAGGAGCCGGAGGAGCCTGATGCACCCAACTCACCGTGCTTCTGGGTCAACGAATCAGAGGACTCCGACGAACCTCGCTGTTGGTCAGAGGAGCCCCAGGTGCTGTGCCTCTGGCCGGAGGAGCAAAACACAACGCGGTGCTGGCAGGAAGAGCCCGATGCACCCTCCTTCTGGCCGGAGGATCGAGAGGAACCCAGAGTTTCATGTCCCCAGTTCAAAGAGCAGGAGAAACCCAAAGTCCCGTGCAGCTGGCCAGAGGAGCTGGAAGACTGCCGCCCTACGCGGGGCCTACCCCTAGAGCCCTTACCCACCGAGGGGGAGCTGCTGCAGGCATGTCCCGGGCCACCCTCGGATCCAGGCCCGGCATTGTCGCTGCCCAGCGAGCCCGGGACAGCCCAGGAAGAGGGTGCGCGCCTCAGGACGGTGTTCGATGCCCTGGACAGGGATGGGGATGGCTTCGTCCGCATCGAGGATTTCATCCAGTTTGCCACGGTGTATGGGGCGGAGCAGGTAACAAACAAACTGACTGCATTTCTGGTCGGGAGAGGTAGTTTCCCGGAATCCCCTCTAACTTCTTAGAGAAAAGTATGCCTGCGAGTCAAGTGTCTGATCATCTAGCTTGCTATTTCTTAGATTTCAGTACCTTGCTTCTGCCACCCGTGTTAGGACATCAGAAGCCAGACTTGTAGATGCCTCTTGAGTAGAGTTAGTTTACTGTATGTGTTGCCCGTTTGTTGTACTAGGTTTTGAGAGATAGTGTAATTGGAGGCCAGAAAGTCTTAGGAATTAAAAATGTTCGTTTCTGGATGAAGATGTGGATGAGTGGAAAAAGCATTTGCCTCATGCTCATGGCCTGGAGCTTAGTCCTTTGTACCACATAAAGGATTTCTGCTCTACAGTAAAGTGGCAAACTCAACAAGCGCAAAATAAATCGTAAGCTGGGCATAATGGTGCATGCTTGTGGTCCCAGCATTTGGGAGGCTGAGGCAGGATTGCTGCAAGTTCAAGGCCAGCTTAGTCTACATTGTGGGTTCAAGAATGACTTGGGCCACAAAGTTAGACTCTGTTTCAGAACACACACATGCATGCATGCATGCACACACTCACTGGAACACACAGAGTTCTGCACCATAACTAAGAAGACAAAGAGAATGAGCCCAGGAGTTCCACGGCAGGTGCCACATCTAGCATCAGAGCCATCAGAGCCTCCACTCTTACAGGAGGTGAGACGTTTGAAGGGTAAGAGAGGCACAGTGCAAGTGCAAGCGTCTCCCACACATCTGCTGCCAGCTCCTGGGGAAGCTGCCTCCAAGGCCAAGTCCTTGTTGTTCCCTTCAGCACTTCATTGTTTGGGGTGAAGATGACGGCAGGACCGTGTGCTTTGCTAGTAACCCAGAAGACACCCCTTGTGTTACATGGTCCCCTTTATTTTATTTATTGATTGGAAGTCTCTGACATTTTCATCTGTTAATTTTCATGTTATTCCTTTTTCACACATGCAAACATTTGTTAAGTGGGTGTTCAAGTACATTTGCATGTTTGAGCTTAGTGGTCTTTAAGGAGAGAGATAAAAATAAGCTGGGTGTGGTGGCACATACATCTGCAGTCCCTGCCTGCCTCTAGCGCTCTGGAGGATGTCAAAATTGAGGTCAGACCTGGATACATAGCAAGGCTCTGTCTCCAAAAACCAAGGGCAAAATTGATACATTTCTACTAGTCATACTGTTAAAACCTCTCTATTTGCAGCATCCCCACGAAGAACAGCTGGAAAGAACTGGGCCCTGGTTAACTCAGGGTTTCCTGCAGAGTTTGACACCTTGGGGCCCCGACAGCTTCCTGCAGGCTTCTTGCTGGCCTTTCTCCATAGAGCTTGAGTTCTTGGAGTACTTTCCTTCTTTTTCCTGGGCTGGAGAGGTCTTTCCAGTGCTTGGCAGTTGTTTACTGGTGTGGTGTGTCTTCTCTTTAAACTTATTCTTGCCTCTAGATCCAGTCTTGACCGAATAGGCTGTGCCAGGCCAGAGCCACACTTGCTCTTTACCGTGGCATGACTCTGCTATTATGTTTTCACTCTCTCATTGCTCAGGTTGTCTGAGGTGGTAATTAGCAAGCAGTTTTCATCTGCACTTTACAGGTAAGAAGCTGGAAGCCAGGAGAGGACGCACAGCTTTCCCCAGGCCTCACTGACTGCTAGAGCAGGAGATTCTCTTTCTTCTTTTAGCTCTTAACCTCCAGATGTAATGGCTTGAAGTATTTCTACCAAATTTCAATTTAGGGAATTGGATAAAATTCTCTTTGAGAAATGTCTTTGGTCATCACCTCCCCCACTTGATTACTTTGGGGAAAACTTGGCTTTCCCTCTCCCTGTTAACTCTCCTCCTCAAAAGGTCTTACTATGTAATTCTGGCTGGCCTGGAACTCATGATATAAACCTGGCTGGTCTCAAACTCACAGAGATCCACCTGTCTGCCTCCAGAGTGTTGGGACTACAGGCGTGTGTCACCACTCCCAGGGCCACACATTCTTGAATGCAGGCTGAAATGGGAGAGAGAATCCTTGGTGGAATTTGTACTCTGGGAAGCCCCAGTGGTCAAGAATCTGCTGGGATGGAGAGTAGAGGGAAATCTCCTAGGTCTCTTTGTGTTTTTAGCAACTGGGGGGGGGGGCATGATGTTGGTTGGCTTAGCTTCCTAGACTTAGAGTGGCTCCTGGGGTTGTGCAGGAGAGCTCTTTGTTTCTGTGTGCTTTCTTACTGTTTTGGAACAGATAAGACACAAAGGAATGAAAGTTAATCTTTATGTTTGTGTAAGAGGTAGATAGCCCTCCTGACTCAGGCTTTCTGAATACATAATAGAGGAGCAAAGGGCAGGAACATTATTAACCAATGGTGCAGAAGTTTAGAGAAAAGCAAAACATTCCCACAAGATATGTGTTTTGAAAATTTTAAGATGAGAAAAATATATGACAGAGAGCTGGTGAGTGATGCCTGTAAAGCTGTCAGTCAAGTCTCAGTAGTTTCAGGACTCACCTCTGTAAACGTCCCTCCGCTCCCTTTTACAAGGTTTATTGCTTATTCATTTGTATGTGTGTCTGTGTGAGATGTACATGCAGGTGCCTGCAGAGGTCAGGTACCCAAGCTGGAGGTTATAGGGGCTGGGAGCTAGCTGATGTGGGTGCTAGAAATAGAACCGAGTTTCTGGAAAAGCAGCAAGCCCTTAATCACTGAGCCATCCCTCCAGACCCTCCCCTTTTCAAAGCAGAGTCCCGATGCTGATGCTGTGTAATCTTTAAACAAAACAAAACAAAAAACCCTTTTTATTGATTCTCTGTGTGAGTTTCACACCATGCCCCCCAGTCCCATTCATCTTCCGGGCCCTATGTATCTGCCTCCACCCTTGCAACCTCCCCGCCAAGATAAAAAACACGAAGACAACAACAACAAATAAAACAAAGCGTAAAAACATCTTGTCATAGAAGCTGTAGTGTGTCACAGTGTGTCTCACAGTACATCTCTGTCCACACATCTTCACTTGCAAAGGTTCATTGCAGTGAGTCATTGGTTTGGTTGAGGTCTCTGGCTTCTGTGACACCATCAATATTGGATCCTTATAGGGATGCCCAGTTGTCCAGGTGTTTTCCAGTGTCGTGGAGACCCTGCAGCTTTGGA
This sequence comes from Meriones unguiculatus, assembly GCF_030254825.1. NCBI lineage: Eukaryota > Metazoa > Chordata > Mammalia > Rodentia > Muridae > Meriones > Meriones unguiculatus. The sequence continues at coordinate 38,856,452 of NC_083359.1, forward strand.
TGGGTAGGACCAGGACCCCAAGGCTTCACAGGTGATGTAGATTTTGGGATGAACCAACTTAAACCCCTGGATCCGGGCTTTTTGTTTTGTTTGCTTTTTAAGACAGGGTTTCTCTATGTAGCCCTGGCTATCCTGGGACTGGCTCTGTAGACCAGGCTGGCCTTAAACTCAGAGATTCGCCTGCCTCTGCCTCTCAGTGCTGGGATTGGCCGCTACTGCCGGCACCACCAGCACCACCTGCCTTTAATGCTTGATGCTGTTAATCTTTATCTGTAAATGATTCTGTTTTTATCTAAGCACTAAGGCCCCCCACCCCACAAGGTCTCAGTGTGTAGCCTTGACTGCACTGGAGCTCACAGAGAGTTAGTTACCTGTCTCTGCCTTCCAGATGCTGGGATTAAAGGCGCTTGCTTCCATGCCTAACCTAAGCTAGTGGGTTTTGTTTTTGTTTTTAACATTTATATATTTAAGGTGTGAATGAACACAAGCGCTTGTGTGGAGGTTTGAGGACAACCTTCAGGAGTTTGGTCATCTCCCACTGTATTGTTGTCAGGTCATCAGGCTTGGCAGAAAGCATTTTACCTACTGAACCATCTCACTGCCCTATTTTCATTTTTTAAATTTAATTTCTTTAAGACAGGGTCTCACTGATGAGGAGGGTGACCTTGAGCTTCTGATCCATCCGCCTCTCTCTTCTAAGTGCTGGGATCACAGGTGTGAGCCATGGATCTGGGCTCCAGTGTCTTTTATGTAATCTGTTTATGAAGGTAGCATTTTTTTCAATTATTTAGCAGGTTGTCTGAATTTTTAATGGGAGCACTCCCATTTATAATAGAGGTGGCTGTCATGTCCCTCCTTCCTCTTTCTCCCAAAGTGTCATGGTATGTGTGGATCTGATTACCTCACCTGGTGGCAGATCAGGTGTGGTGTAATACCATCCAGAGTCATTCACTGGAGTCTGAAGGGGACAGGAGGAAGGGGGCATGGGCATGGGCAAGGTAGAACTTGCTAGCTGTGTGTGTGTGTGTGTGTGTGTGTGTGTGTGTGTGTATACATATATATAATATAATTTTTTTTCTTTTTCTTTTAGGCAGTATGTCAGGTATCCTAGTCTCAACTTCAGCTGGCTCTGTAGTGAATGATAACCCTGAAATTCAGATCCTCCTGCCTTCATCTCTTAGTGCTGGTATTGTAGGTGTGTGCCATTGCATCCAGTTTTATAGGGTGTGATGAATTGTGAGGGTTTCAGAATTGTGAGAAGGGATTGGTGACTTTCTTGCTTTTTTTGTTTGTTTGCTTGTTTTTGTTTTTTGAGACAGGGTTTCTCTAGGTAGCCCTAGCTGTCCTAGAACTCTCTTTGTAGACCAGGCTGGCTTCGAACTCACAGAGATTAAACAAAATCAGAAGTTCCTGTTTGTGCCTGGATAACAGATAGCTGTGTTAGCATCTTTTTAAAAAAGAACCTGTTTTGTATTCTAAAAATAACACATGCTTATTATTAAACAAAAAACCAGAAAACAGTGGCATAAAACAAGAATTTGGGCATGGTGCTACAGAGCTTTAGTCCCAGCACTGAGGAGACAGAGGCCAACAGGTCTTTGTGAGTTGAAGGCCAAACTGATCTATAGTAAGTTACATTTCAGCAAGGGCTACAGAGTATAAATAAATAAAATAAGAATAAAACTTGCAGCGTGGTGGTGGCACATGCCTTCAATCCTAGCACCTCGATGGGTAGATGTAGGCGGATTTCTGAGTTCAAGGCTACCCTGGTCTGTAGAGTGTTTCAGAACAACCATGGTTGTACAGAGAAACCCTGTCTTGAAAAACCAGAAAATAAAAGTTATTATTTGGGCCTGGAGAGATAGTTCACTGGTTAAACGCATACACTACTCTTGCAGACGGCCAGGTTTGGTTCCCAGTACCAGAACTGAGTGGCTCACAACTACCTGTAACTTACTCCAGTTCAAAGAGATGCAGTGCCTCTGGGCTTCACAAGTACTTGAACTCACATGCATGTAATTATGCACAGAGACATAACTAAAAATTATAAATGTAAGTCTTTAAAATAGGTAGTACAGAAGTCAGGTGTGGTGGCCTTTTGCTGTAATACCAACATTAGGGAGGCCAGTGAAGGAAAACTGATGTGAGTTCAAGGCCAGCTTTAGTTACAGAGTGAGACCTTATTTCAATATCAACCAAAGAATGTGTGTGACCAGTGTCTCCTATTCTGAAAAGCTTATTACATATTAGTACATTTCCTTTCAATTATTTGTTTGTTTTGTTGTTTTGAGACAGGGTTTCTCTGTGTAGCCCTGGCTGTCCTGGAACTCACGCTGTAGACCAGGCTGGCCTCAAACTCACAGAGACCCACTTGCCTCTGCTTCCTGAGGGACTAAAGGCATGCACCACCATGCCCAGATTCAGAATTTTAAAAAAATCATTATTTACAATTTATTCACTTTGTATCCCAGTTATAGCCCCCTCCCTTGTCTCCTGTCCGTCCCACCCCAGCTTCAGAATGTTATCAATTAAACTTTATTTTATTTTATTTCATTCTTGGAGTTGTAAGACCTATCTCCCTGTGAAACGCTGGCCTTCAGTTTCCTGTGTAGTCTAGCCTAGCCTTGAACTCACAAGTCTCTTGTCTCCCCGCTGAGTGCTGTGATTATAGGCATGCCTTACCTTGAAACTGAATTTCTTTAATGTCTGTGTGTGCGCTTAAATTTTATTTATTATTTTATGATTTTATGTGTGTGGGTGTTTTGAACGCCTAAGGCCTCCCAATATATATTGTAGGATATAATTACATACATATGCTATTACATATGCATACATATTATATTATATTATACATACATTATATATATATATATATATGCTATAGTAATCACAGGCATGTGCCACCATGCCTTGCTGTCTCATTTTATTTTGCTCATATTTTTGCTGAGATAGGTATCAGTCGGTTGCCCAGACCAGCCTTGTGTTCAGTCTCCTGGCTTATCCTCCTGCATAGAGGCCTGTGGCACCTCCCCAGGCCTTGGTAAAGCTGTGAAAGCCTTCACTACTTTAAGTCATTGGGCTAATAAGTGGAACATTGTACTTGGGGGAATTTTGTAACTGTTGTTTTAGGTTGCATTAAGCAGCCTGCCAGTGAACCGACTACTCAAAACTTTTTAAAGTTAAATGGTAATTTTAATTTTACTAACTGATTCAGCACCCATGAAAGTGAGCAAAAGTCCACTTGATTAGAAAGATTAACATTTCCTCTGATGCAGCCAACGGGATCATTTTTCTCACTTAAAGTTCCTGGCTGCTGGAGAGAGATGAGAGAGTAGCCGACTTCCTGTGCAGGCTCTCTTTGTGCAGCCCAGGCTGCTGGGAATCGCAGGCCCCCTTCAGCCTCCTCAGTGCTGGGATGGCAGGCTTGGGTCGCAGGTTGGTTTCTCAGTGCCTTCTTCATGACCCTGGTCCCTGTTGAGTCTGATCCCCGGTGGTGCTTATGGAGGGACGGCAGATCTTTTATTTAGTTAATTGACTTTGCAGCTGGGATGGAACTCAGGCCCTCACACATGGAAAACAAGTGTTCTTACCATGGAGCCCTGCCCTCTCCCAGGATTCCTCCGCTGTTCTCAACCTCTTGTCATTGTGACTCAGTGTTCTCACCTATAGAATTCACCTCCAGAACAAACAAACCCTGAAATATAAAAACAAAAACCTCCCTCCAAATGTTTGCAGCTGTGTTGGCCACGCTTACAGCAGTCCTGAGGTGCATACAGCTTCTGTTGGACTGTCTTCAGAAGCCAGCATATTTTGCCTTCTCTTTTTCCTATTTTTTTAAAAAAATTTTATATTATTATATTATTTGTAAATATTAATATTTATATTATTTATATTATACATTACAATAACATTTATATTCTTAATTATGTGTATGTGTAAGTCTGTGTGTAGCTATATACATGTGAGTGCTGGTGCCCAAGGCTAGAGGCACCAGCTCGGGTACCTCTGGAGGGGGAGTTACAGGCTGTTGTGAGCCTCCTGACATTGCTGCTAGGAATCAAACACTGGTCTACAGAGCGAGTTCCAGGACAGCCAGAAACGGAAAATAAGTAAGAGTTCTGGTTGCTCTTCCAGAGGACTTGCTAATGTTGGGTAGCCCACAACTCCCTGTAACTCCAGCTGGTCCAGGGAATCACATACCCTTTTCTGGTATTGCACTCATGTGCACAGACCCCTCCCATATACACGTAATTAGCAATAATAAAATCATCGGAAATGTAAATGCTGCACACATCCTCTTGGGGTAGCCCTGTGGAAGCTGTGTCTTACATCACTCGTGAGGGTGTCAAATGGTACAGGCCCAGTGAACAGAACCTGGCAGTATGTCTGCATCTTCTCTGCAAACCAGCATTGCCATGTCTCATGACCTATCCGGAGGGTGAGCTTCCATAGTTTCAAATCTGTTACGAGATAAAGGGAGAAAGACAATCCAAGAATCCACCTACCCAGCAGAGAGCTCTGCAGCTGCAGCCACTAAAAAGGATTCTTACGAACCGAGATACCGGTAGTTTATTGATTTTTGGAGGTAGGGTCTCATCTAACTTGGTTGGTCTCAAACTTGTTATTTAGTTGAGGATGACCTTGAACTTCTTTCTGGTCCACCTGGCTCTACTTCCGGAGTGCTGGCATTACAGGCATGTGTAAACATGGCCATGTCAGTTTACATGGTGTTGAGGCTCAAACCCAGGGCATCGTCCGTGTGAGGCAAATACTCTACCAACTAAGCTCCATTCAGTCCTGGAGAATGATTTCTAGGATGTCCTAGTAAGGAAGCAAATACAAGTTGATATGTGCATAAAACAGTGGGGTCCTATTGAGTCTTTGTGTAGTAATTACCCAGAATAGCTATGGAGACACAGGGTGATGGCTTGCCAGGGGTTCCTGGAAGGGCTTGCAGTGGGGGCAGGGCTTCTGTTTAATGGGGAAGATCGATGTAAGTGGTGCCTGCATAGAGTGCACGAGACACAGTTTAGTTCTCAGTACTGCAAAAACAAATACATAAAACAACCCCCATATGGTAGCATAAATAATGGCTTGATAGCTTTTCTTTTTCAAGGGAAACCAGGTCTCGGGGGCTGGAGAGATGGCCCAGAGGTGAAGAGCACACTGGCTGCTCTTCCAGAGGTGCTGAGTTCAATTCCCAGCACCCACAAGGTGGCTCACAACCGTCTATAGTGAGATCTGGTGCCTTCTTCTGGTGTGCAGGTGTACATGCAAACAAAACATTGTATACATAATAACTAAATTTAAAAAAAGAGAGAAACCTACACAGAAGGCTAGGCTGGCCTCCGATTTATTATGCAACGGAGATAACCTCAAACTTTTGATTCCCTTGCTTCTGCCTTCCCAGGCCTGGTTTTATGTGGTGCTGGGAATCAGACCCAGGGCTTTGTGGGTATTAGGCAAGCTCTCTGCCAAATGGGTTACATCCCTGGCCCTGTAAATGATAAAAAAGTGAAGAGAATGGTGTTTCACATTTTTGTACGAGCTGGGCAGGTATCTGATTGTTTAGGCAGTCTAGTGCCATGTGGCTTCTGAAAGAGTAAGCAGGAAAGAAAGCAAGAATCCAAATAGCATGAGATTCTGATCTTAACGGCACTACCCCTTACCGAGACACCCCCCTGCCCCCCGTGTGCTCCCAGAACACTGGAGGGAACTGTTGTCCTGCCCTGCTGGAGTGCTGGCATCGGCTTTCAGCTAAACTGTGTGTCACAGTCCCTAGGGAACCTGTTGGGACTGCTGGGCCACCTAAGCAGGCAGCCCTTAGCCACGCTGCTGGGCCTTCTTGGGCTGGCTCTGAGCTGCCTGTGCATGCTTTCACCACCTTCATTGTAGGCCCTTCCGCCTAGTCCTGTTTGAACAGGGTTTTTGTTTGGTTGGTTGTTTTGAGACAGGCTTTCTTTATGTCGCCTTGGCTGTCCTGGAACTAGCTCTGTAGACCAGGCTGGTCTCTGCTTCCCAAGTGCTTGGGATTAAGGGTGTGGGCCACCACGCCGAGCTAACACTGCTCTCCCCCCCCATCTATTGTGTTTATTCCACTGTTCGTAAGTATTTGCTTGGAACCCTTCTGTCAGCCCCTCAAAACCTCAGGCTTTAGCTGGGCGCAGTGGCTTGTAATCCCGGTGTTTGGGGGAGGCAAAGGCAGGCAGGTCGCTGTGAGTTTGAGGCCAGCCTGGTCTACAAAGCAAGTCCAGGACAGCCAAGGCTACACAGAGAAACCCTGTCTCGAAAACAAAACAAAAACAAACAAGCACCTCAGGCCTGCCCTCACTGTACGAAGACCCGAGGTCCACCATCAGGTCCACATACATGGCCTGTTTGTCCTGACAGAGTTCTTGCTGTTCTCTGGCCCGGGCTTGCCACTTTCCTTTTTTTGTTCTTTAGTTTTAAATTTCAATTTAATTTAATCATGTCTGGAGGTATACTTCCCATGCCAATTAAGAGCCTTGTTGCTCTTGCAGGGGCTGTAGTTTGGTTTCTTGCACGTTGGACAGCTCACAGCTGCCAGTAACTCAAGGTCTAAGGATCTGATTCCCCTTTTCTGGCCTCCAAGGCTACACACACAGACACATATAAAAAGAGCCCAAGCTCAGTGGGGGCTGTTTAAAAAAAAAAAAAAAAAAAGGCTCAACCACAGCCAAATGGGAATGGGATCGTGAGATAGTCTAGGGTTACAAAACCTAACTTGATATATATGAAATGGTGTTATGAATAATGTACACATTATGAATAATGAACACACTATAAAGTGAGAATAGATCTCACCACTGGCCTGAGATTAGCCCCTTCTCAGTTTATGATTAGAGAGTGCAGTGGGGAAAATATACGAGTTCTTACAGCCATTGAGACAGATGAGTGGGCTGTAGAGAGCATGCTCAGAAGTTCTTGGATGAGGTAAGCTAACAGCCTCCTGAAGAGCCCACTGGGGAAAACTCCACAGAAGCCAGCATTCTAGAAGATGAAAGGGAATGGGCAAATGGACTCTCAGAGCAAATAGCATGGATGTATAAAGTCGTAAAGTTGAGTACATTAAGAAAGACAGGTCCAACAGTTCAGGAAGGCAGAGGTCTCACATCTTCCAGAGCAGAGGCTCCGGACGACCAGAGGCATTCCCAAGGACACTGGACTAAGCAAACAAGTCTCTTTCCGAGATCGAGGCTGACTCGGTGGTACTGGACCAGTAGCAGAAGGTCAGCCTGCACCCCCAAGCAGAGCCTAGAAGAGCTACTGGTGCTGCACTTCCGAAAAGTACCATCTGGTTGAGAACAGGCTTCCTGGGTGGCTCCAAAATAAACTCCTCAGACTCAAGCTTCCAGCCCGGGGCTGGCCGCTGCACCTGCCTCCCGTCGTCTGTGGCTGGGTGCACCTGGCCCGATCCTCTGCCTGAGCCGCTCCATGTGGAGCTGTGATTCCAGCACCCTGGGAGGCGTCTCTGAAAGTAGCGACGGTACTGACGAAAGAACCGTCTTTCCTGTCTACAGAGTGGACGTTAAATTCAAAGGAACGCAATTGTAAGTCTCTCCAGGCCTGCGTTTTATCAGCTCCACGGCTGCTTCTTCATTCGGGCGTTAGGCAGTGCCCTATGCAGGGGAGCGAGTGGGGCTGCCCAGTTCCTCGTCTCTTGGCAGAGAGGCAGGTCATCTGTAATGCTGGAAGGTGGAAGTAATTCGGAGGTTGTATAACTGGGAACCTGACCTACTTAGGAAAGCTCCTTCCTACAGGAAAGCAAGTGCTTTGCCTTTTAAAAATTTTTTTAGATACGGTTTCTCTATGTAGCCTTGACTGTACTGGACCTGCTTTGTAGTCCAGACTGGCCTTGAACTTACAGAGATCTGCCTGACTCTGCCTCCCGAGTGCTGGGATTAAAAATGTGCACCACCACGCCTGGCTGTTGCTTTGCTTTTTATTTCTGAGATGGGAAAGGGTCTCGTGTAGTTCTCGCTGCCTCTGAGCTTCTGTGTAGCCGAGTCTGATGGTGAGCTCGTGATCACCAGCACGTGGAATCACAGCATATTCCACCACACCCTTGAGGCAGCCTCTGAGCTTACGTTCTAGAGATAAACAGTGTTAGTAAGGCAAAGAGTGTCAGGGTCAGGAGTCTTTCACTGGTGGAGAGGCTCTGGCTGTATGAAAGGGCAATACGCCTGAGGGAGCTGTTGCCCTGCCGAGGCTGTGGGTCCATTCTGAAAGTGACTGGAACCGCCTTAGAGTTTAAGGAGGGGGCAGGTAATGAGATTCAGGGTTTCACAAGGCGGCTCAGTTTGGAGAGGTAAGGCATGGACAGGGCAGACGTCAGGAGGTGCTACGGCTGGAGAGACTGAGTGACAGGGAGGAGGGGGGCTAAGAGGAAACCACAGGTGGAACTCTTGAGGGACAGCTGGCCAGAGGCTGTAGGAGGAGGAGTAGCTGGGCCCTTCTTGTCCTGCAGCCAGAGGAGAGCCAACAAGGCCAAGATGTGATTGATGGACAGTACAGGGGGTTGGAACGTCCGCAGCAGCGTGGACTAGGGAGCCCTGCTGGAACCAAAACACCAAGTGACACTAGGGTGGGTGGCACTTCTGCAGTGCCACTGCTCCTCACTGGATCCAGACACTCCTGTTCTTCAAGGCACCCTCCAGCCTCCCCTTCCCTGCCGGCTGCAGGAGCAGATGCCCGGGTTGAGTGGAGGTGCCAAAATTGGCAGCGTCACATCCCGCAGCACGGGTTTGGCCTGTAGCAGTTCTGGCGGCAGCAGTGTTCCTCGGGAACTTTTTACAAAAACCTCTATGTCTCTCCCGCCCCACTGGTCCTGTAAGAAACCCTGCATACTATAGGGATGAGGCCCTGTTTCTTTCCTTGTTGAGTTCATTTTTTATTTAATTTACATTTTTTAAAAATTTATTTTGTGACAGGATCTCCGTAGAGCCCTGCTGTCCTGGAACTGACTATTGTAGACCAGGCTGGTCTGGAGGTCATAGAGATCCACCTGCCTCTGTCTCTTGAGCGCTAAGATCAAAGGTGTGCGCCGCCCCTCCTGGCTTTATGTGAAAAGCTAACAAGGCATGTCGCACTGTGGTGCCTGCCTCTGTATGTGAACACTTTAGAACTGCCTTATTTTCTTCACGCAGGCACGCAGCAGAGCATCTTCCGATGGTTTTATTGGTAAATTACCCAGTCTTTTACTTGGTAAACCGGTAGACACTTTCAGAAGTTGGAAGGCACCTGAAGTCTCTGTGGAATACCAACTCTGTATTCCTCTTTATTTATTTAGAGGTGTGTAGTGAGAATTTTGGTTTCTTCAAAAACACAGAAAGAGCTGGGTGTGGTGGTGCACGCCTGTAATCCCAGCACTCTGGGAGGCAGAGGCAGGCGGATTGCTGTGAGTTCGAGACCAGCCCGGTCTACAAAGTGAGTCCAGGACAGCGAAGACTACACAGAGAAACCCTGTATCAGAAAAAAAAAAAAAAAAAAAAGAAAACCCACAGAAATATTATAAGAATGTTTTTGATTTAATCTCAGGTGTGGGGATATGAGGCTGCTTTGCAGCAGCTGACTCTGATTTGCATCATGCTGTAGCAGAGGTGTGGTTTTGCCAGCTACAAATAGTTTCTACGATGTGTGACATTTGGAATTTTGGTGACTTTTTGAGGGTGTATAAATGCTAGGGCCCCAGAGTTGGGGTGGGTTGTTCATTGGTTGTTGGTCGTGATTTGTTAAGTAGTCATGCACAGCTGGGCTGGAGAGATGGCTCAGCAGTTAAGAGCACTGATTGCTCTTCCAGAGGAGCCGAGTTCAATTCCCAGCACCCACATGGCAGCTCACAACTGTCTGTAACTCCAGTTCCAGGGGACCCATCAACCTTACACAGAAATATATGCAGGCAAAGCACCGTTAAAAAAAAAAACAGAAGTAGTCATGCACAAAGAAGAAACAAGAAATTAGACATCCTGACTGTGAAGATCAAACTTACTCCAAGGAGCTCTAATGATCAGTCAAATGATAACTTTGCCCCCTTTCCAACCCCTGACTTTATTCAAGGATCTCTTTCTTTTCCTCTCCTTCCCCCCTCCCCCTCTTATCTAGTGTTAGGGAGTTCAAAGGGTGGAGAAGGGTGGAAAAAAGGACCCACAAAGTATCAAAAGACTGGCTACCGAGACAAGGTCTCACTAGGCAGCCTTGGCTGTCTTGGAACTCACTGTGTAGACCAGGCTGGGCTTGAGCTCACAGAGATCCATTTACTAGGATTGAGGGCATGCCCCACCACACCCAGCATTCCTTTTGTCATGCAAGGCTCAATATGAGTAACTTAAAAGTTTGAGATTTCACGATAGGGATGAAACTGCTTTCTACCAGAGTTGGAGGCATGGGAAGAAGCCAGTTGGCAGACAGGAGCACACCTTGGGGCCTGTGGGAGCTTCTTGCTTTTTCCTCCCTTCCTATGACCAGCAAAGTCACCATGGTGTTTTTAGATTGTGCAGCACCTTAATTAGCACCCTAATGTTCGAAGAGATTTTTCACGTGACTGGAAGAGGTACGTTTGCTTTGCTGTAGGATCCCTACAGCTGTCTCTGGTAAGGTCAAGGGGCTGTCTCTCATCAGTGACTTTTCAGACAGATCCTTTTGTCCCTGAGGGGAATGAAACTCCTACTTCCAGGCCCTTTCTTTCCTGGGTCCTATATATATCCAGTTGGCCTCCACCTTACTATGTAGTGGGAAATAACCTTGAAAGTCACATCCTCCTGCCTCTACCTCTCATCCCACCAAGGAGTATAGGCGTGGGTGACCACACCCTGTTTGTTTAGTTCCTGGGGATCTGAACCCAGGGTCTCATGCTTGCTAACTGAACATTGCACCGCTGAGCTGCACCCTCGGCCCAGGAAAACCACTCCAACGATGCTGTTATCATCTTGAGTTTGGACCAGAGGCAAAGCACACTGAAAGGATCAAGAGGACATTACTAGTGCTAGCTTGTGTTCAGCTCTATGACAGAGGTACAGGCTGCCTTTGCTGTACTTTTCTCCTCATCTAGTCTCCAGAACCAAGGAACATCAACCTGGGTTTATTTTTCTGTACTCAGTCCTCATGATTCAGTAATGTCTTAGCCTTGTTAGCCAGCATTTACTGTCACTGAAGCCAACAGGTGTTAGACATACACAGCCAAGCATAGGCAGTTACTGCCCTGGGAATGGATGTGCTGCCGTCCACACCACCTCTGTTAGACTTCTGGCAAGTTTTACAGGTTCTCGTATAGGTGAGGATAAGTTACTTTAAATGCCCTGTAATAGTAATAATAATCCCAGTACCTGCTACTCTGTAGTTTCTATTACAGACTCGCTTCGTACATATAAATCCCACCATGGTCTGGGTCTAGACCACAGTGGGTGCCGGGCCTCAGAGCTGCGGTCCCAAGTACTGGGCTGCTGCCATACCCAGCCTCTCCCCATGCCACCCTATGAACTGTGAATTCTGTTAGAAGCTTTTCTGATGTAATGACTATTCCTGCTGTGGTGGGGTGCTGGGGAGTGAGGGTGGTAGTAGGAATTACACATTTAACCAAGGCTTCGGCTCCTTCATCCAGTGAGGTCTGCGCAGAGCCGAGCCTCTGCTTATCCTGAGCTTGGATAGGTCAGATCACCTGCAGGGCCTGTCAGACATCACTGAGCTCTATCTTTAGTGGTGATTCAGGGGTATAGCCAGTATAGGCCCAACCCAGAGTGGTGCTTCTTTGCTAGCTGAGGATCCAGTAGGACTTGAGGGCCTTGTTTTCCCTGCCCCAGACAGTTTCTTGGGTCAGGCAAGGAGATACCGCCATAATATCAGCTTAGACCTGTCTCTGAAGAAAAACCTCATTCTTAAAGAGTTGGGAGTGCTCGAACTTGGTTGTTTTTGTTGTACTAGGGATTGAACTCAGGACCTTGCGCATGCTAGGCAAGTACTCTTCCACTGAACTACATACCAAGCCTGGGAGTGTGTAAACGTGGAGCAGGTGCTGGGTGATAGGTGATCTGTACAGCCCTAGTGACCAGGAGGTTTATCAGGGCATGGATGGCTCTGAGACCAGAGAGACACTCGGTGGTTCAATTTAGTCTTTAAAAATTAGTGTTATTATTATTTATGACATGTAATTATTTTAGTGTGTATAAGTGTTTTGCCTGCTTGTATGTGGCTCTGCACCATATGTCTGCGGCACCTGAGGAGGCCAGGGGAGGGCAGCGCATCTGGAGCTGAAGTCGGAAGTGGTGATGAGCTGCCTTTTTGGGTGCTGGGAGTGAAACCTGAGTCCCCTAGAAGAATGTGGCCTGTGCTCGTAACTGCTGGGCCACCTCTCTAACCCCAAGTTTCACCTTTATAACGTTAGTTTATCATTATTGTATGTGGTAGGTTTGTGGCTCTGTGTGTTGACTGGCATGTGTGGAGGTCAGAGGGCAACTTCGTTGACTCGGTTCTTCCTCCGTGTGATTTTGGGGGACTGGACTCAGGTCATCAGGTTTGTACGGCAAGTGCTGTACTCACTGAGCCATCTTACCTGCCTGATGTTCAGTTTTGAGCCTGGATGTGGGGGACCCCAAGCTGGTTGTTCTTTGTCATACTGTGTGTAGGTGGCCTTGTTGCCGAACCAGAATTGTGTCCTGTGGCTTTGGTCGGTTTCTACGGTCTTGTCCTATAGATGGAGATGGTGGGCGGGGTCCTGTCCCTATGGAGCTTAGGCTACATATTAGGAGATTTTGGGGGCTGGTGATTTGGCTCACTAGATAAAGGCAACATGAGTGCGATCCCCGGGACTCGTGTAGTGAAAGGAGAACTGACTCCAGCAAGTTGTCCTCCGACCTCCACGCTCACACAGTGGCAAGCATGTGGCCCCTAAAACAAACAAATAATAAATGTAATTTAAAAACGTTAAGGAAATTTGAGTGGGTGCTGGTGCTTTGACCTGGAGAAAGTGTTTTTTTCCCTCTCTTTCGAGCCTTTCATAACTCGCCAAGGGTGTGGTTATCAAGAGCAGCTGAGGGTTGCTGCAGAAGCAGTGGACTCCGCCCCTGGTGGGTGATCTGTTGCTCCCCTTCCTCTGGACCTTAGGACTCAGGTATGGGGCACCTCTGTGGGTTTCTTTAGTGGGAGGCAGCAGGCCAAGGCTGTCAGGGAGCCAGAGAACTTCTCTGTACCTGGGTGTTCCAGTGATGGCGTGTTTTAGGCAGAGGTGAAAACTGCGGATGGTGTTCAGTGTTTGTCAGCAGGAAGCGTGGCAACCTCTGCCTTCATTTTCATCCTGTGCACCTTAGGCATATTAATCACTTAAGGAATGTTTGTCTAACCTATCCGCCAGCTTTAAGCTTGGAGGCACAGAAAACAAGCCACTGGTCTAACCCAGTAGTCACCTTCCATTTCTGGAAGAACAGACTCTTATTAGACTCCCTCCCCCCAGTGAGGGCTGTTGTCCATGAGGGCACTTGAAGGAATCAGTGTTCCCTCTAGGGACTCTTGTTTTTAAACAAAATCCCAAATATTCTATTTTACCAATAAAGACTCAAAAGCTCAGAGAGCCAGAGAAAGCACCCAGCTGACCTTCCTACTCAGCAGACCTCTCAGAAGGGAAAAGCCCTTCCCCTTCTCCACACTGTCTTAAAAACTCTTCAAACTGAATGTCCCTCCTTTCCACTTCCTATGCCTCTGTCTATCCATCCTCTGGATATCCTCTCATTCTCTGTTTTGTTTTTCTTTCCCTATGCTCACTCTCTGTCAACTGACCGCGTGCTGTGACTTTTTACTTATGGTTGACTTTATTTAGTCTTACTTACAGAAAACCCTTGGATTAAGGGTGCTTGCTGGGAATGAGCCACACCACAATTCAAGAGAAACAGGTTTTTCTACTACACAGTCTCTGGTTTCATAGTGTGATCAAATATCCTGCAACAAGAATCCTGAAGACTTTCTCAGGGCGAGACTACCTTGGAGGATATGATCTAAGACAATGATGGGCCAGAGGCAGATGGGGATTCGACTAGCTGCTGAGTTATTTGTCCCTCCTGGGCTCTATTTAAGCCTAATTCTCATGGTGGCACCCCAAAGATGGATTTGGAGTCACTGAATGCTTCTATTTGTTCCTCCTAGCAGTGTGGCCATATTGGATAAGTCCCCACTTTTCCCTATTACCAGTCTCTCTCTTTTTTCCCTATTACTAGTCTCTTTAACTAGGGCAGGAGAAGAGGGAGGCAGCTGAGCCCAGGTTGCGGCTGACCCAGCTAGGACATTTGTCCTAATGATAAATGGCAATGAGTGGCCGCTGGGCAGTAGCTCAGGTATCTCCTGCTGTGCCCTCAGGTGGCCCTCTGACACGAGAATGGTCATGACCTTTCTTTTTCAGGCTAAAAGTCCTGTTAGCTCTGCAGGTTTGGTTCCCTTTCTCCACCCACTCTGACCTCCATTTTCCTTTGCTTGTTTACTGAGTTAATTTCATCCTAGCTGGAGTGGTGGATCTACGTGACACCAGAGTCCAAGGAGAAAGGCTAAGGTTTTCTGTTGTGGAGTGTCCACCAAAGAGGACTGCAAGGACATGGGTTTAAGCCAATAGAAAGGCTTTTATTAGCTGGCTGGTGACTACACTGGGTGTTTGGAAATCCTAGCGTAGCTCTGAGCCTTTCTCAGGGTGAGCTTTTAAGCACAAAAAACATTCTGGGTTGACATACTTCAGTTAACTAGAATAGTTAGCCAGAAGAACTACAGAAACCAAAAGGCAAGGTTAATCATTTAGAGACTTTCCAGAACAATGGACTTTATTGGATTTTAATGGATTTTGTTTTAGTTTTAGCAGGTGGTACTGTCTGTGTGCTGAGTTTTACAGCCTGAATGGCACTTCTATCATTGAGTCAGTTGTGCTAAGGTCTGTGGACCTTTTACATTTCTGCTCTTAGAGTGAAAAGCCCTTTATTCGATGATCGATCTATCTTCACTGCTCACTGACTGCTGAGAAAATTGACAAGCGACACAGCACCTGGACATTCTTGGTGCCTTAATACTTTCCTTCCTTCCTTCCTTCCTTCCTTCCTTCCTTCCTTCCTTCCTTCCTTCCTTCCTTCCTCCCTCCCTCCCTCCCTCCCTCCCTCCCTCCCTCCCTCCTTCCCTTTCTTCCTTTCTTTTTCAGACAGGGTTTCTCTGTGTAGCTTTGGGTGTCCTGGACTCACGTTGTAGACCAGGCTGGCCTCAAACTCACAGAATCCGCCTGCCTCTGCCTCCCTGACTGCTGGGGTTACACGTGTGTGACATCTGGGGGTGCCTTAGTTCCTGATTTGTGTTTTGTTTTGTTTGAGAGAGGTTTTCTTGTAGCCTGGGCTGACCTCGTACTCTTGGTGTAGCCTGTGTTCCTGATCCTTTAGTCTCTGCTTTCCTAGTGCTGACATTACGGCGTGTGCCACTTCTTTATCTGGCTTTGGTGTTTTTCTTTTCCTTTAACAAAATTGTTATTATTATTATTGTTGTTTTGCCTGCATGTATGTCTGTGTATCAAGTGTATGCCTGGTATATATGGAGGCCAGAAGTGGATGTTGGAGATCCTCTGGAGTTACAGAAGGTTATAAACTATTATGTCAGTACTGTAGATCCTGGAATTTAAACCCATTTCTTCTGGAAGATCAGCTAATGCTTTTAACTAGTTAGCTATTTCTTCAGCCCATGGTGACATACTTTTTAAAAATGATTTATTTATTCACTTTACATCACTATTGCAGCCATCTCCCTTCCCTGCTCCCAATCCCACCCTCCCACCCTCTTCCCCCTTTCTTCCTTTTCTTCTCCTCAGAAAAGTGGAGCTGCCTCCCCCCAACCCACACTGGCATATCAAGTTGCATCAGGACTAAGCACATTCTCTTCCCCCGAGGCCAGCTAGGGCTGAAACAGAGTCCAAAAGCAAGCAACAGAGTCTATGTCAAAGAAAACTCCCTCTCTCTGGTTGCTAGAGGACCTTCATGAAGACCAAGCTGTCCATCAGGTACATAGGTGTAGGACATGTTGGTCCAGTCTATACATGCTGTTTGGCTGGTGGTTGAGTCTCTGTGAGCCCCCATGGTCCTTGGTTGGTTGACTCTGTTGGTTTTCTTGTGGACCTCTTGTCCCCTCTGGGTCCGGCTATCCTTCTCCCAACTCTTCCATAAGACTCCCTGAGCTCTGCCTAATGTTTGGCTGTGAGTCTCAGTATCTGTTTCGATTCACTGCTGGGTGGAGTCTCTCAGAGGATGACTATGCTAGGTTCCTGTCTACAATCACAGCAGAGTTTCATTAATAGTGTCGGGGACTGGCTTCCTCTCATGGGGTGAGTCTCAAGTCGGGCCAGTCATTGGTTGGCCGTTCCTCAATCTCTGCTCCATCTTTATCCCTACAGAGTAAATTTTGGGTGGAAGGTTTTATGGGTGGATTGGTGGGTGCAGCAAATTTTATTTATTTGTTTGTTTATTTATTTTTTTTTGAGACAGGGTTTCTCTGTGTGGCCCTGACTGTACTGGTCTAACTTTGTAGACCAGGCTAGCCTCAAGCTCACAGAGATCCGCCTGCCTTTGCGTCCCAGAGTGCTGGGATTAAAGGGGTGCACCACCACTGCCCCGGCTGGCGCTGTAATTTTTTTAAGGCTCCTTAAAGGAGCCATTTCTGGAGAAAACTAGTTAAGTTTACTCTGCGCTCCACTCTATTGCAGACTAAGAAACATTTTGTGGAGTCTCGGAGCACTTGAAGTTTGTGAATTGAGAACCATTCTTTTTATACTTAGACAAAAATTATTTTAGTAGTGTGGTTTTTGTTGTTGTTTTACAGAATCAGTATCAAATAGCAGTAAGTTATTCCTTAATTATCAGAATTGGCTGGGTGTGGTAACTCATGCCTATACTTCTAGCCCTTAGGAGGTAGAGGCAGGAGGATCAGAAGTTAAAGGCCTGTTTCAACTACAGAATGAGTTTGAGGCCAGCCTGGTCTGCATGAGACCCTGTATCACCTCCCATTCTCAAAACATTATCAGTTATATAGACTTGATGCCTCGACTAAGTAGGGCTGAAATCAACCCAATGTCCTGGGCTTGCTTAGGTTTCATTGTGGGAAACCTATTCTGTTGTCTCTCATGATTAGCTCTGAAGAGATGAGCTGTCCTTTAGAAAAAGTTTCTGGCCTGGCAGTGGTGGCATGTGCCTTTAATCCCAGCACTTGGGAGGCAGAGGTAGGCAGACCTCTGCGAGCTCAAGGCCAGCCTGGTCTACACAGTTCCAGTACAGCCATAGCTACACAAAGAAAAAGAAAAAAGTAAAAAGTTTCTGTATCATTTTCTGGAGGCTAGAAATGAATTTGTCAGTGTTCTCTAAACATCTCCACAGTGTCTGTCAGGATACCATTCTGATGGCCCCATTTCAACTTTATTCTCTTTGTTTTTGTTTTGTTTTTCAGACAGGGCTTTTCTTTCACTGTCCTAGAACTCCCAGATATTTGCCTGCCTCATCCTCCTGAGTGCTGGGATTAAAGTGGGATTCACCACTAAACTTGGTTTGCTTGAAATTAAAAAAAAAAAAGACATTTGTTTATTTTTTTAATATGCATTGGTATTTGCCTGCATGTGTGTGTGAGAGAGGGTGTTGGATCCCCAGGAACTGGAATTATAGACAGTTGTGAGGTGCCATGTGGGTGCTGGGGATTGAACTCAGGTCCTCTTGAAGAGCAGCCAATGCTCTTAACTGCTGAGCCCATTTCACCAGCCCCATTTCTTTAATTTTTTTAAAAAGATTTAAACAATTTTTATGTCTGAGTATTTTTTGCTTGTATGTGTGTGTTACCTGAAAGCGAAAGAGGCCAGGAGAGGATATTAGATCCCGTGGAACTGAAGTTACAGATTGTTGGGAACTGCTTTGTGGGTGTTGGGAATCTATCCATGTATTTATCCATGTATTTATCCATCCATCCATCCATCCATCCATCCATCCATCCATCCTTCCATCCTTCCTTCCATCCATCCATCCGTATGTGTGTATTTATATGTTTGGGTCTGTGTTATGCTGTGTGCATGAAGGTATCATTGAAGTCCAGAAGGAACGGGGATCTCCCGGAGCGAGAGTTAGAGAGAGAGAAGGTGAGGTGGCAAGGTAGCTCAGTGGATAAAGCTGCTTGCCAAGCCCGACAAACCGAGTTTGCTCTCCAGGCCCCAGGCGGTGGGAGGAGAGAACTGACTCCTGAATGTTCTCTGACTTCCACGTGGCGCTGTTGCACGTGTACACACACACAAGATAGAATTTTAAAAGTGAAAATTTAAGGGAGGTGCTGGATTTAGCTGCATTTTCAGCCCTGCTGGTAAGAG
Source organism: Meriones unguiculatus (assembly GCF_030254825.1). NCBI lineage: Eukaryota > Metazoa > Chordata > Mammalia > Rodentia > Muridae > Meriones > Meriones unguiculatus. The sequence continues at coordinate 38,874,810 of NC_083359.1, forward strand.
AAACCCCGTTTGCTATTTTAGGGCAAGTGCTGACTGCTTTGTAGCTTAGTTCTGCTGAAGGACAGGGACAGCTGGGGACCTTTCAACACCTGGGTGCAGATGGCTTCTCCAACATGTGATTAGCCTCTTTCTGGCCCTTTTCCACGTGAGGCAATGCTTCATCCCTGTGAAGTCAGATTAGTTGATCCTCACAGGCAGTCAGCATGGTGTGTCCCTGCCTGGCGATTCAGGAAGCTATTTTTATACCGTGAAAAGCTGAGCTGCAAATGAGCACATTCAGTGTTGGAAAACCTTCCAGCATTTAGCCTACCTGTCTCACTTTCAAGCTTAAGTTAGGAATAAATACATGATGCCTCTTAAGTTGCCAAGAAAATAGACATCAAATTTGCTCTAATGATGTCATTTCCCCCACCAGCACCCCGTAACTTCTGTGCAGTTAGTTGTCTTTGTTTTGTGTTTACAGGGCCTGTCATTTTTTTTATTACATTTTATTTATTTTATTTATTGTGCTAGTGGTACACACATATATATAGGAGTCAGAGGACAACCTTTAGGAGTTTTTTTGTTTTTTTTGTTTTTTTTTCCTTCCTTCATGTGGGATTCATGAGCTGTGGTTGCCTTGTTTGGGCACAAGATCCTTTACTACTGAGCCACATGGTTGAGCCTCCTAGTCAGGTTTTAAAAAAGTAAATGTTTCTACTTATCTGGAGAAATCTCTTCAAAGGCTCTTGGTTTTCTTCTATCTAGTTTGTTTGTTTGCTTGGGACAGTTTCTCTCTCTCTCTTTTTTTTTTAAAGATTTATTTATTATGCGTACAGTGTTCTATCTGCAAGAGGGCACCAGATATCATTATAGATGGTTGTGAGTCACCATGCGGTTGCTGGGAATTGAACTCAGGACCTCTGGAAGAGTAGTCATTGCTCTTAACCTCTGAGCCATCTCTCCAGCCCTGTTGTTGTTTTTTTTGAGACAGGGTTTCCCACCTTGTAGACCAGGCTGGCCTTGAACTCAGCAATCACCACCTTGAACTTGCACCACCGCCTGGTTTTGGGACAGTCTTACTTTGTATCCTTGGCCCTTGAGGGATCCTTCATGTACTGGCTAGTTTTATGTCTACTTGACAAAAGCTGGAGTCATTTGGGAAAAGGGACTCTCAGCTAAGGACACGCCTCAACGGAGGCGTAGGCAAGCCTGTAGTTCATTTCCCGGGTGCTGTAGGAAAGCAGACTGAGCAAGCTGTGGAAAGTGAGTGAGTGAGCAAGCCGTGGAAAGTGAGTGAGTGAGCAAGCCGTGGAAAGTGAGTGAGTGAGCAAGCCGTGGAAAGTGAGTGAGTGAGCAGCAGCACCCCTCCACGGCCCCTGCATCTGCCCTGACTCCCCTGGATGATGGACTACAGCTCCAAGATGAAACCAGCCCTTTCAAAGCAAGTTGATTTTGGTCATGTCTCATCACAGCAGTAGAAACCTATCTGTCAATAAACTACACCACGGGAGTGGAGGTCTGAGAGGAATCAACAGATGGGAGATCTGATGTGATCAGAACACCTTAGAGGTGCTAGTCCCTTCCGGTCCTTGGTGGGCGCCAGGTTGGTGCAGCACAGGGTGTCTGTGACGCCATCTGAAGAACAGCAGGACAATCTGCTGTGTGCATGCTTAACTGCCTTGGCAGCTTGTCTGAAGGAAGAGTGGGTGCAACAGGATGGGCTGGCTGCAGGCTTTGTGGTGTTTGCGTGCCGTGGTGTGGGCTCGCGTATGCATGCAAGTGTGTGTGTATTCACTCTGTAGTTGAGGATGGCCCTGAGCTTCCTGGTTCTTCTGTCCCTGCCTCCCCAGTGCTGGGATTATGGGCCTACATTATCATACCTGGTTTTCTAGAACCCTGCTCATCTAACCTAGGCGTTGTGCACTCCAGGCAGACACTGCTGACTGAGCTGCCCGTACTCCAGCTCTTCAGAGCAGTCTTTTGAAACAGCCCACAGTGGAGTGTCTCTACTGCCCATGCCGATACAGTGAGGGAGTTTAAGGATAGGAAAAGAGGGTCCTCAGGGACTCTCAGCTTCTGATAAAATATGTCTTATGGAAGATTTTGATTCACTCATCACAGTATTCGAACATGAGGATGGTTTTTCCTTGCACTGTGATTTCCATGGCTAGGAGTATATTTACTTGTTCTGGTCCCTTCATTCTCAGATTAGTGAGCTGTGTTTTGGCCTCTCTAGTAGAAATGGTGTGAGTTCTGTTGATTTCCTGTTCAGGAGCCAGTGGCATTCATGTGGCTTAGAGTAGCTTTCTCTCCTTCAGAGTCTGACTGTCCTCTTGTGGAGTGCTGGGGTTTGTTTTTTAATACTTTGCTTTCCCCCCCCCCTCTGGTTTATGTTCTTGGCTGATTTTTCATCTGTGCTACATTTTGCAGGAAGGGGTACAGCGTCACCTCTCAGTCTCATACTTTTCTAAGATGCCTACTAAATGTAGCACTCTGGATTTGAATAAATTAGATCATTCCCACATCCTCAGGTCCATGGAAGTCGCTTTGTTCCTCACATTATGAAGAAAATTAAAGTTTAAAAATGTTTTATAGTCACTGTGTTCGGGTGTGTATGTGTGTCTGTGTGTGTGTTTCTTGGCACAGGTATAGAGCTTAGAGGACACTTACAAGTGTTGGTTCTCTTTTATCATGGGTGTTTAGTGCCTTTATCTGCTGAATTATCTGGGTGGCTGATTAGTTTAAGTCTCTCCACGCAGCCCAGGCTAGCCTCAACCTCTTCTATTATTATTGTTTTTTTTAAGGTAGGGACCCTGTGGGTATGGTCACACATTCCAGCACTCAGATGGAAGAGGCAGGAGGATCTCTCGGAGTTGAGACTAGCCTGGTCTACATCGTTTGTGCCTGGCTGTGTAGTAAGAGCATATCTTTTTCTTTTCTTTGAGAGGGTGTCAGATCCTCTGGCACTAGAGGTCCCGAAGGTTGTGAGCTACAGTGCAGGTGCTGAGAACTGAGCCTGGGTCCTCTGCAAGGTCAGGCAGGGTTCTCAGTCACTGAGCCATCCATCTCTCCAGTCCTCAACTAGAAGAATTTTTTATGTGTACTTTTCAGGGCTGTGTATGGCAGTGTCCTGTTCTGAACCTATAGAGATCCTCCGGCCCCTGTGCTTCTTTAATCACAGAAATGAACATGCAGAGGCAGGATCTCTAAAGGTTTGGGGCCTGGTCTACATAACAGAGCAACTCTGTTGGAAGTAAATGAATATAACAAGAAGCAGTAGGTAAGTAATAAAATAAAAATGTCCAAAAGCCATGAAAAAGGGTATATTCTCATTCCTTCTTGGTCATTCTAATGTATATAAAAGGGCTTGTTCCTGGTTAATGATTTGCTTGAAAGTGTTTGGCTAGGGTGTCAGAATGAATAACAGAGAACTTGGTGTTCTGTGAGGAGCTTTGTTGTTGATATTCTCAATTTTTTCAAGGACAGAGTGACAGGTGTAGTTCTGGATTGGATAGTCCTTCAGGAAGCAGCAGGATTCTGCAGACTTCTGTACTTAGGAAGTAAGGAGGAAGGCATTTAATAACCTCTACTCATTTGTAGCCAAGAAAACAATTTTCAGAACTAGACTGCTCCACAGTTAAGAGCACTGCCTGCTCTTCCAGGGAACCCAGGTTCAATTCCTAGCACTCACATCATGGCTTACGATGGTCTGTAGTTCCACTTCCAGTGCTCATTCATACATGTAGGCAAAACACCCATATACATACTTCAGATTTCTTTTTAAAAATTATTTGGAACCAGGTGTGGTGGCACACACCTTTAATCCAAGGGGGAGGCAGAAGCAGGCAGATCTCTGTGAGTTTGAGGCCAGCCTGGTCTACAAAGTAAGTGCAGGACAGCCAAGGCTACACAGAGAAACCCTGTGTCAAAAAAACAAAAACCAAACCAAACCAAAAATCAGTTGGTAAGTAGACTACCAAGCTCAGTATCAATACTACCACTCAGAGCCCCTTGGTTACCATCTCGAGGAGATTAGCTTAAGAGCCTTGCACTGTTGGGGCCAGTCATTCCGTTTTGAGTCTGACCTGAAATTGTATGTAACATGGTGACTGCGCTGGGCGCTGTGGCCTGATTTTATCAGGGTCTCATGTGCTCTTAAGTCAGGATTCTTTTTGTTGTTATTATTGGTTTTTCGAGACGAGGTTTCTCTGTGTAGCTATGGCTGTCTTGGAACTCGCTCTGTAGACCAGGTTGGCCTCGAACCCACAGCAATTTACCTGTCTCTGCTTCCCAAGTGCTGGGATTAAAGGTATGTACCACCACTGCCCAGCGAGTCTGGATTCTTGGGATGATGTTCTGCCTTTTGGATCTGGGGCATGTGATGGACACGCTTTGATGTTCTGCTGGAGTCCCCAGAGGAGGTAGCTGTGTCTCTGCTACTGTCTGCCTCTTTCCTATTTTACACATGCCCACCGTTCAGAGTTCTGCCATGCCCCCCTACTAGGTACCCTTGCATCTGTACTGAACCCATCGCTCCTTGCTCTTGTAGCTTTGCCATTGGTTGAGTCTGACCATCCTTGGTGCTGGCTTTATTGTCTTCTTCTTTCATCCTGTGTCCCTATCGGCAGGTGAGCTCTGTTCTTGCTCTTCTGTTTTAGGCTGTCTGCCCCTTGCTGTTTATTGGATCTCTGAAGTACCTCTCCTTCCTTCGCTTCTGTTGGGGGTCCTAGTGGTTTGATATTTCTGTTTTCATTTGGTTCACCTGAGGTTCTGTAGATGCAGCCATAAAGTGGAGTGGTAGGAGGAGGAGCAGAGATGATACTTGATGCTTGTCAGAAGTTCCCTGGCCTCCAGGCCTGGCCCCCCTCCTCACAGCCTGTGCAGTATCCTCTTCTTGCGCAGGCCGGCACTGGAATCTAGTTCGCCTGCTACACTCTTGGGTGGGGCTTCTGTGAGCTATTCTTGTGGTTTGCTGCTCTGTCGTGTGCCAGCTGCCTGGCAGAGGAGGCGCTGGCACTGTCTGGCCTTTGTGCATTGCCAGGCATGACCTCGGCCAGAATCAGGGCAGCTGCAGGGTTGAAACACTTATCCATCCCTAACTCATACAGTATCATAAGTCACTGTTCTGTTGCTGTGAGGAGACGCCGTGACCGAGGCAACCCTTATAAAAGAAAGCATTTAATTTGGGGCTTGCTTACAGTTTCAGAGGTTTAGTCCATGATCACCATGGTGGGGAGCGTGACAGCAAGCAGGCAGACATGATGCTGGAGGAGCTGAGAGTTCTCTGGCCCGATCCTCAGGCAGCAGGAAGGGAGAGAGGGAGACAGGGCCTGGCACCCGATCTTGAAGCCTCAAAGCCCACCCCCAGTGGTACACTTCCTCCAACAAGGCCACACCTCTCTGAGTATGGGGGTGGGGTAGTCTTCTCTAAGCCACAGCAATCCACTGTCGTGAGGGTTTCCTTTGTCGTATTTCCGACACACTGAGCGTAGCTCTCTCCTTAGTTAATGTTCCACCCTCCATCCTGTCCCCCTTCCTCATTCTGAAATTTTTATTTATAGGAGATACATACCTATATAAAGTGGGGAGTGGTGGGCCCTCCCCAGCCTCAGCAACTCTGTCCTGCAAATTCAGCTGTTTCGCTACTTACCCCACAGATAGGTAATTTAATATTACATGTACTTAACATAGTATCTATTTAATATAGTCTAAATATTTGGTTGATATTCAATATTAGAAAACAATATCTAATATTAAATAAATATAGATATTAGGTAGAAAATATATTTTTAAGTATAAGAATTAATAATATATACTTATTTAATTTTGACATACAGGGTCTCATATATCCCAGGCTGGCCTCAACTCCCTTTGTAGCCATGGATGACCTTAAATTCTTTCTGATTCTCCTGCCCCCGCCTCCCCAAGTGCTATCATTAAAGGTGTGCACCACCACTCCTGGTTGGGCGTGAGACCTGGGACTTCCTGACTGCTAGGCCAGGACTGACTGAAGTAACTTAAGATACATCAGTAAGTCTGTCTAGAAACTAGTGCTCTAAAATACTGCCAGATCTGTAAAAATGAACAGTAGCTCTGTGTCACCCATCTTCAGTGAGTACTCAAATTCCCAGCTGCCTTTAGGGGTGTGGATGGCGGCTGCAGGTTAACGGGTATCATTCTCAGCCGTGCCCCACCTTTTTTCTCTCTCCCAGACAGTCTCCCCGAGCCTAGAGCTTGCTGATTCAGCTGGACTGGCTGGCCAGTAATCCCCCGGGTTCCTTCGGTCTCTGATTCTCATGCTGGAATTATAGGTGCATGCGGCTGTGCTCTGCAGTTTTGTGAAATCCGGGTGTGGGAGGTGAGACTCAGGTTCCGTGGCCGGCCCCCTCTCCTTCCTCTGAGCCGGCTCTCCGGGGTCTTTTTTGTGGTTTTCAGTTGTACTTGTTTGGGTCCATATCCATGACAGTACCGTGTGTCTCTGAGAGTGACTTGTCTTCATGAAATCAGCAGTTGCTTTTCTGTCTGTCACACTTCTCAAGGGCTGACTCTGTGTTCCTAGGATGTGCTCAGGTGTTCTTTGCTCTCTCTGAATGCAGTTACCTGGCTACAATACCTGGCTCTGAGTCCTAGCTCTGGACTACTGTTTTAAGGTGGGCCCTTAGAGTTCTGTCACTCTGGTGTCACTAGGGTCAGGACAGCACCACCTGCTGTTCGATAGTGGTGTGTTGTGTTTTCAGGTCAGGCTGGCTGCCTGGGTCCTTTTGTTTATCTGGTTTTCATACCGTGAATTGGGAGGTTCAGCTCTCACCTAATTAGGCCCCGGGCCTGAAATACACTTGATGTCTTTGTTGTAGTTGTCATTCTTGTCTAAACTCTTGTTCTGAAAGGTTCTGGAAGGAAGCCTCTGAGTCCTGGTGATGTGCTACTTTTGAATCACCGCTCTGTTCTCGGACGTGTATCTGGGCTCCACACTCAGCTGGCACATTTCCAGTATCACACCATGGCTACAGCTAAGAATTTTCTTCCAGGCCTCCTAATGCTTGGTAGATTTCTCTCACACAGTGCTCTTAAAGGAATTCCAAACCATAACTACAGCTACAAAAACTTAGCCACAGTCCCTCCTCTCCCTTTCCTCCCCCTTTCTTCTGAAACAGAGTCATGTAACCCAGACTGGCCTTGACTTTGCTCTGGAGCTGAGGATTTTGGAGGACTTTGAGCTCCTGGTCCTCTCAGTGCTGGGATTTCAGTGTTTTCTCCCCAGGTCCACAATTGGTTCTACTGTTTTTTTTTCCTTTAGCTTTTTGAGAAGGGGGTTTCTCTGGGTAGCCCTGACTGTCCTGGACTCACTTTGTAGACTAGGCTGGTCTTGAACTCACAGAGATCCACCTGTCTCTGCCTCCCAGGTGCTGGGATTACAGGCATGCACCACTGTGCCCAGTCTACTTTTGACTTTCCATTTTTTAAAATTCACATTTATTTTATTTGCATTGGTGTGGGATCCCCTGGAACTGTTACAGGCAGTTGTGAGCTGCCATGCGGGTCCTGGGGATTGAACCCAGGTCCTCTGCAAGAGCAGCTGGTCCTCTTAACCACTGAGCCATCCCTCCAGCCCCTCTTTTTCTTTTTTAAATTAACTCTGTTTCAATTTGTTTTTCTGATACTGGGGAATGAACATGCTAGGCAAGTAGTCTACCAGTGAGCCACATTCGCAGGCAGCTTTTTAAATTAATTAATTCTGTATCATGTATGTGCATGTGCACGATCTCAGATATTCATATGTCATAGTATGTGTGTGGCAGTTACGCGACATATCTTGTGGATTGCCTCTGCTACCTTGATCTAGGAATAAACTTGTGTCAGACCTTTTATGCAAGCAAAGACCTCTACCTGCTCAGCCATTTCACTAGCACATCTTTTTAGTTTGACACAGGCTCTTCGTAAGTTGATCAGCATGGCCTTGTATTTGTATACTTTTGGTCTCTGCCTCTGGAGTAGCTGTAATTACAAGCCTTCGCCCAGCTTTTTTTCTTTTTCTTTCATATATATGTATATATATCTGAATTATATATATATATATATATATATATATATATATATATATATATAATTCTGAATTCATAGTGCCACTACAATTCAAGTTCAGAATTGTGCTGTGATCTGAATGTGTTCATGGTACTGAGCCGTGAGTTCATTAGGCGGTGAGGCCTGACGTAGCCCTTAGGAAGGCAGTAGAGTTGCCCCTCACTACCCTGCCCTCTGGAGATATAGCTCTCACCAGACACTTGTTGCAGGCACTGCCGTGTTGAGGCCCCACCCTGGAGTATGAGAGATAGGCTTCTGCTCTTGTAGATTGCCTAGGCTGTGGTACATGGTGTTTGCCTAATGGCTTCAGTTGTTTTTAATCATCTTTTAATCCTTTTTTTTTTCCCCCAGACGGTTTCTGTGTAGCCCTGGCTGTCCTGGACTCACTCTGTTGACCAGGCCGGCCTTGAACTCAGAGATCCACCTGCTTCTACCTCCCAAGTGCCAGGATTAAAGGTATGCATCACCACCAACTGCCTTTTAATTCTTTCTTCAAGGATCTCGGCTTTTGGCGGCACTCTGTGGAATTAGAATATCTGGTACTTGACATTGCTTTCCAAAAGCTTAGTGATAATCCAGCTGTCTCTTATGAAGTCACTTGATTCTTGTGTGGCTGATCAAATGAATTTTTTCCTTTGAAGTCCAAAGACTTCACAGACTAAAAGTCTTGGAGTAGGTAGGGCTCTGATGTTTTTAGGTACTTAATTTTGTACTTGCAGTTTAGAGTTAAGTTTTTAAAAATTTTTTCTTTTCTTTCTTTCTTATTTTATTTTATTTATTTATTTTTATCGAGACTGGGTTTCTCTGTGTAGCCTTGGCTATCCTGGACTCACTTTGTAGACCAGGCTGGCCTTGAACTCATAGCAATCCACCTGCCTCTGCCTCCTGAGCTCTGGGATTATAGGCCTGCGCCACCACGTCTGGCTGATTTCATTTGGCGAGTGCATGCATGCATGTGTGTCACATGTGTGCGAGCCCCTGAGAGGACAGAAGAATCAGATCCCCTGGAGCTGGAGTTCAAGGTGTTTGTGATCTGGTGTGTGTGCAGGGAACTGACCTCACCACCTTGGATGAACGAGGGCATTCTCAACCATTGTGCTATTTCTCCAGCCCCTTTAGTTTTAACTTCTAATCACACACACTTGTGAATGTGGCTAAGTGCTTGTGAGTGTAGGTGCTGGCAGATGCCACAGGATTCCCAAGAGCTAGTGTTACACATGGTTGTGAGCCATGTGACGTGGTGCTGTGAACTGAATTTGGGTCTCTTACAAGATCGATATGCTATTGTAACCACTGGTCCATCTCCCCAGGCCTAATTGGGTTTTGTTTTGTTTTGTTTTTTTTCCTGTTTTTCTTTTTTGGTTTTTTTGAGACAAGGCTTTTCTGTATAACAAGGCCCTGCCTGGGACTCACAGAGATCCGCCTGCCTCTGCCTCCTGAGTGCTGCTCTTTTTTAATCCTAGGGAGATTTTTCTTGAGTTTTATTTTCAGTATTTGTCTGTGTCTTTGCTTTAGTTTTCATCTCTGGGGCTTCTATTGTAATAACTTGTTTTCTTCGCGTCAAGAGTGACTTAAAATTAAAAAATTTTTGTTGTATATGTTTCTGTGCTGGGGTTGGCATGTGAATACCGTAGGTTCGTGTGTGCAGTGTGTGCCATGGCCTGTATGTGCAGGTCAGAACAACTTGAGGGGGGTGGTTCCATCTTTGTACTGTGGAGATCAAATTCAGGCCCCCAGGATTGGTGACAAGCGTTTTTACACACTGAGCCATTTTGCTAGCAGAGTTGTCTTTTTCTCTTGATTTCTTTTTGTTCCTTTATTACCTTTGGGAGCTTCAGAATCCGACGTGCGTACCACAGACTGCCGCTGGCGTGTGTGCAGTTCAGGGTTTTCTAGTGAGACTGGTGCAGCTGTGGCTGTGGTGTGGTTCCTACACTCCTACATTCCAGAAAGTGCCTCACGGTTTCCTCACCGCTCTGCGGTTCTTCCCCGTGCAGTCATTCGAGTGAGCGTCATCACCTTGCGTTTTTAATTTGTGTCTCCTGTGGGGCTCTGAGGATAAGAACATGGAGCATCTTTTTATATGCTTACCAGACATTTATATACGTGTGTGTATGCGCAGTTGTGTGTTAGCTTTTTTCCTTTTTTTTCTTTGTTTCTTTCTTTCTTTCTTTTTTTTTTTTTGCTTGTTTGTTTTGTTTTTAGAGACAGGGTTTTTCTGTGCACCCTTGGCCGTCCCGGAACTTACTCTGTAGACCAGGCTGGCCTTGAACTCACAGAGACTCGTCTGCCTCTGTCTCCTGAGTGCTGGGATCAAGGGCATGCGTCACCGTTACCCAGCTGTGTGTGTGTGTGTTTTCAAGACAGGGTTTCACTGTATTGCCCGGCCTAACTTAGAACTCCTGGGCTTGCCAGGCCACCGTGGTGCACGCCTTTAATTCCAGGACAGGGAAAAAACCAAAACCAAACAAAAACAAAGAACAGAAGAGCCCCTGAGCTCAAGCAGCTATCCCACCTCAGTTTCCCAACAGTGCAGACTATAGGTGTGTATTAGCACACCTAATTTTTTTTGTTTATTTATTTGTGTGTACATGTTTGTGCATGTATGTGTGTATGTGGTTATATGTGCACATGTGTATGGAGCCTAGATGTTGACTTTAGTTATCTTCCTTACTCACTCTCTTCCTCACTCCCTCCAGTTCCCCCTACTCTCTGTTTTGTTTTGACATGGATGTGCTGCTGTGTGTATGTGTGCATATACATCCATGTGGAGGCCAGTGGAGGTCCGCGGGGGTCCAGTGTCCTGCTCTATTACTCTTCACCCTAGTCCCTTGAGACAGACTCTCACACTGATGCTGGCAGCCAACAAGCCGGTGATCCTCCCATCTGCTCGCCCACATGCAGCACTGGGGTTAACAAAATGTGTGTGCCCTCATGTCCAGCTTTTTAACATGGGGTACCAGGGCTTTAAAGTCGGGTCCTCATGCTTGCACCTATAGAGTCATTTCCCTGGCTCACCACCGCCTGGCCCAAGACAGGGTCTCTTACTGAACCTAGAGCTCTCTAATTTGCCTAGACTGGCTGGCCAGTGAGCCCCAGGGGTCCTCCTGTTTCTGCTTTCCCAGTACTGGGATTACAGGGATGCACTGCTATGCCTTGCTTTGGATGCGGGTGCCGGGTGCTAGGGATGGAACTCATGTCCTCAGGCTTGCATAGCAAGCACTTAAACAACTAAGTCCTCTTTCCACCTGTTTGTAAACAATGTGTCACTATTTATGGATTTTTCTTCTCCATTTATTTATTTATCCATTCATTTATTTATCTGTCTATCCATTCATTCGTCTGTTTATTTATTTATTTATTTTTGAAGCAGGGTTTTTCTGTATAGCCTATCCTGGACTCACTTTGTAGACCAGGCTGGCCTTGAACTCACGGAGATCCTCCTGCTTCTGCCTCCCAAGTGCAGGGGATTTCGGGTGTGCACCACCTCGCCTGGCTTGCTTTTTCCTTTTAAATTGGGATTTATTTGTATATTCTACTTCACGTCCTTTATACAGGATGTGCAAATACTTTCATCTATTCTTTGCACTGTCTTTTGAGTTTATTAATGTCTTCTGAAGCAAGTAGTTTTAGTGTTGTTCCCTGTCTTTGATGGGTCTCTGTAGCTCAGACTGGCCTTAAACTCATTGTGTAGCCCAGGCTTGTGTTGAGTTAGTTGGTCCTTTTTTACTGTAGTATGGCCTCGGGAGGCCATCAGCCAGCCCGTACTGCTTGTCAAAGTTTTATATTTTGATGAGGTTCAATTTATCCTTGACAGTGTAATTATGTCTTCTTTCCAAAAAGCTGTGCCAGCTTTTTGGCTCATGCCTGTAATCCCTGCACTGAGGGAGGCGGAGGCAGGTGGATCTCTGTGAGTTCAGGACCAGCCTGGTCTACAGGGTGAGTCCAGGACATCCAAGGTTACACAGAGAAACCCTGTCTCAAAAAACAAAATAAAACAAAAACACAAAACGCTGTGTCAATTGTAGCATGTGTGCGTGAGTTATCTTTCTGCCTTTTCAGAGAGTGATATCAAGGGTCTGTGTGGCTCAGTTATTTTCCGCTAAGGCGCTGTCACTGCTGAGAAAGCTCATCTCAGTAGAACATGCTGAAACAGTCCTTAAAACTTCCAACTCCTGATTTTCCCACCCAGGGGAGCCCAGTTGTCATCTTAGAACCAGGATGTCATTCCTAAGGTTAGCACTCAGTGTCACTGGCAGATTTCTCCAGGCTGGCTCTCCACGCTGTGGCTGCAGAGTTCACAGTGGCTGCCTCTGTTTCTTTGGTTGGAGGTGTCCGTGACTCTTGAGCTCTGAACTGTGTGAGCAGCTACTGCTTTGTGGATGGGAGAAGGGGTCAGTACCCATTGCGCCCTGCCAACTGCGAAGGCTGTAGGTAACACTTTCTCCTTTGGACTTTGCAGGTGAAGGACTTAACCCAGTACCTGGACCCGAGTGGGCTTGGCGTGATCAGTTTTGAAGACTTCCACCAAGGCATTGTGGCCATCAGAAATGGAGGTAGGTCAGTTGGCTCCTCCCTGTGCCCCACCACCTCACCTTTCTCCTCAGTGTTCCGTGACTGTCCATTCGTCCCCAGCCACTATATAGCCCTGGTAGGTCTGAACTCACAGAGATCTACCTGCCTCTGCTTCTCAAGTGCTGGGATTAAAGGTGTGCATTGTAACACACAGCTTAGCCTGTTACTTCTTGGACTCCCAAAACATCCAGTGTCCAAGATGTTCTCCTCTTACCAGTTTGTTCTGGAAACCCTGCCCTCCATGATCGAATGCCTCTAACTGGTTATTTACGATGTAGAAAGCTACTTAACTTCTCCAAAAGAAAAAAAAAAAAAACAAAGAAAGTATAGAGTTATGTATTTTCCACCCGTTCTGTCCCGAGAACAGCTTGCTGTGTGTGCTGCATCGTCTGTGGTCCACCTTTTCAGTGGAATGTACTCAGCTTGTTATCCCTCTGCACTTCCCACTAATGCTCTGGTGTGTGTCCTATCATCATCCAGAGTTCAGCTTTTGTTCACCGGCCTTTTTTTTTTTTTTTAAGCAAATCTAGCTATTGTGAAATACACAAATCCTATGTGTGGCAGTTTGAGTTGTGACAGATTCCTGATCTTGATTTTTTTTTTTTTTAAAGATTTGTCTTATTTATTTATTACATATATATCAGAAGAGGGCACCAGATCTCATCATAAAAGGTTGTGAGCCACCATGTGGTTGCTGGGAATTGAACTCAGGACCTCTGAAAGAGCAGCCAGTGCTCTTAACCGATGAGTCATCTCTCCAGCCCCAGATTCCTGATCTTGATTCTCTAATCTCTGATGAGCCTGTCATGGCAACTCCCTCCCACCTTTTTATCAACCCTATGCTGTTTCCTGTCACTGTACATTAATTCTTTAGTTTTCACATACATGTGTGTTCTATACATATATGACTTCTTTCCCTCAGTATGCTTCTTGGATCCACCTTGTGGTTTGCACATGGCTGTGGTTGTTTTCAAAATGTGGAATGGTGGCCTACAGTGCTACTGCATCTTGCTTGTCTCACTTTTGGGATGTTTGAGTAAAGTTTTGAAGGATGTTGTGTATACAGGCTTTTGTGTGGATGCATATGTGCCTAGCCTCTGGGTATATCTTCGGCGTCTTCACTGTGGATATGCCGTTTTACCCTCACCAGATAGCCCATCTACTGTCCTTTTGACTCAGCTTTTGCAACTATGAAAAGAACAGTTCATTTGTCTGTCACCTGCCAGAAGGTGGGCTTGATGGTGATGGAGTATGTTAGCGGCAGGCTTTTGCTCTTTTCACGCATGAAGTCTTGCCTGAGAGGGTCCATGGTTACCAGGTGAGAGGAGGTTTGAGGATGCTTTTGGACCTTAGGTCTCAGCATCTGTCTTACATTCCTGACAGTGTCACTTAGGACTGAGTCCTCAAATGGTTTTAGAGAAGTTGCTGTGTTCTGTCACCTATGCTACTCCTTGATTCTTTTTCACACATAAAGCTGGTATGGACACCAGCCTTTAGGGATAATATTGAGCCGGCATCAAGATGAGACCAGTGGACGGTGACAAGAGGACGGTGGGCAGAAAACAGCAGCTGAGACTCCCTTGCAGGCCAGCCTTTCCTAGGGAGGAACAGCAAAGAGAAGGGAAAGCTTGATTACTGGGTGAGGGACAGCACTCGACAGAGAGCCAGGCTGTGTGCTGGGGAATGGACCAGGACAGAGGGCCGGCCATATTGATGGTCCAGTCACTTTCACAGTGAAGAGGACGTGGGAGAGGTGGCAAGTGAGTGAACAAAGCTGAGCACAGGGGCCTTGTAGGGGGTGAGGTGAATTTCCTGAGATAGATGAGGTAGAGAACAGCTAGGAAAAATGCATGGTCCCCAGACTGAGCCCTTTGTGTCGACTGTTAGCCTGATCTGTAAGTGATAGATTGCAAGTAGTTAGATTTTAAGGTTTTGTTTTTTTTTTCCAGTTGTATGTATTTATGTGTGTATGAATGTGGGTGTGTGTCTGTGGTTTCAGGTACCTGTGCAGGCCAGAAGAGGGCACCAGAGCCCCTAGAGTTCAGTCCTTCATGATTTCTTTACTTGTCAGTGATACCTTGATATTTAAGTATATTAAAATCTTGTCTTAAACCAGGAATGGTGATACCTGCCTATAATCTGAGTATTTGGGAGGCTGAGGCAGGAGGATTGCCAAGAGCTTGAGTCTAGCCTGGTCTGTATAGTGAGTTCTTCATAGTGGGTTACAGTGTGTGACTCTGCCTCAAAGATTACCCCCCACCCCCTATACCCTGAAACTCATGGGAAGTATATTTGGAAATGTGGTGGGAAGTGAGACAGCAGGCTTAGAGGCAAGCGTGGTTAGGTTGCTTATCACCGTCAGCCTTTCACATGGTTCATCTAGCCATGGGCACATGTGATAAGTTCACACAAAACATGTAACAGCTGTCACTCTGAATGTTTTGTTGAAAACGGGCAGTTCTTTGCTCATTATAGCCATCGTAAGTAATGTCCCGTTTCCTTTGGAACCACAGAGCACAGAGCACTGAGCTGATCACGGCTCTCTGGTCCGCCTGCCAGGCAGTGGTGTCGGCTTTGCACCATCTCAGCGGTATCCTCCTGTCACCACAGGTGGGAGGGAGGTGTGTTGTTGGTACTCTCTCAACCGGGGGTGCTCTCCATGCCCTGTCAGAGTGAGTCAGGGTGGGCCGATTGGTTTACTCAGGTTTGGGTAGTCGACTGCTGGAGGAGCAGCTGGCACTGTGGGTAGGTAGGAAGAATCTATGTAGCAAGAGATGCCTGTGTGAGAAGATTTCTCCATGGCTGCTAGTTAGTATGTCCTGCTGGACTCGAGTTAATGTGCAGTGGTGAGCTCTTTGCTGTGGGGTGTCCTTGTATCTTAACTTAGAAAGTCCCATTCTCTGGCCTTCTGTGCTCTTCAAGGTCATCGCCTTGTCTGTCTGTAGGAGGGCTTGCTAGATGGTGCCTGTGGCTGCCTTCTGATTTAGGTGGGTGTTGGTGTAATGACCAAAGGAACATGTAGATGTTTTTAATCTCTGATGACAAGTGTCTGAAAATGTCTTGTTACCCCAGTTCTACCCCAGTGTGCCAGATGGGACTCATTCGTGAACGTCTTGTGTGCCCATGCCTTCTTGGGATGATCTGTAGCCGCGGTAGTGCCTCCTGTCCTTTCCACAAGGGAGGCACTTCCTGGCCTGTGTCTGAGAAGGGGACAAGCTGGTCTCAGTGAAGCTAACAACTTCTCCTGTCTCTACGCAGCCCACTCTCTTCTGCCGCCTTCTGTGAGGAGCCATTTCCTGGCCTGCCTTTTGGTGGATTCCCCCTGGTATACCCAAACCCTGTCTACCCTGGAGCTGTTCCTGTCCATTTTCCTGGGGTTCTGTTTTGTTATTGGTTTGGCTTTCTTTTCATGTAATTTTTTTTGTTTTGGTTTTGAGACAGGGTCTCACTACCTAGCCCTGGCTGGCCTGAAACTTGCTGTGTAGACCAGTCTTGCCTCGAATTCACAGAGATCCACCTGCCCTACTTCCTGAATGGTAGAATTAGTGTGTGTCCCAGCACGCCCAGCCTTAGGTTGGTTGGTTTTGAGACCAATGTAGCCCAGATTGACCTCAGACTTGCTATGTAGCTAAGTATGATGCTACATTTTTGATCCTTCTGTCTCTGTCTAGACAGAGTACTAGAATTACAGCTGAGCTTCACCATTCCCACCTGGGCTGTTTCACTTGAGACAGGGCCTTGGTTATTCACCGTGTAGCCCGTGGTGGCTGTGAACTCACAGCAATTCCACTTTAGCCTCCAAGAGGTCAGATGACAGGTATGGCAAACCCACCTCTGAAAACATTACTTTGTAGAGTTGAAGCAGATAGATATAGTATAACTGTAGGCCCACCACTCTCTTTTTTTTTTTTTTTTTTTTTTTTGAGACAGGGTTTCTCTGTGTAGCCCTGGCTGTCCTGGATCTTGATCTGTACACCAGGCTGGCCTCGAACTCATGAGATCCACCTGCCTCCATGCCCCACTCCCCCATGCTGAGATTAAAGGCATGCACCACTGCACCTGGCCTGGGGTTTGTTTTTTTTTAATCTAATCATTTTTCCATTCTTTTTCATTAATATTTTTACATTAACTTAATTAGAAATATAAATCTCCCAGCTAGTTGTTAGAAGTAGTTTGGATACTTCAGGGTCTCAGTCTGATGCCCCTTTAGGAGGGCACTGCTTTGAGTTTCACTTGTACAGACCAGACCCTGGACCTGGAGGATGGGATGGGCCTTCTTAGTGGGGGTGAGCCGTAGGTTGCTGCAGAGATAAGGTTAGATGAGGCAGGCCTGTGAGAAGTGTTTGGAGACTAGAACAGATTTTTTTTTGCCTTTGGTGCTGGATTTCTAGTGGGAAACAGACAGATGATAAGGTGGGAGACTAGGGGCTGTGGGGTTGCACCAGGCAGAGGGTGTGTGTGGGGGCTGTGCCTGGTATGTTTGCAGGGGAGCTGGGATCAGAAGGTGGAGGAATGAGCAATGGAGATATCATCTCTCTAGTGGTGTAGTGGGAGGACTCGGCCTTTTCTGCGATAGAGCGAGTGAGCCTTATGATTCTACTCTAGCCTAAGCCATGGAGAGTGCTCAGAGTAACAGTCCTCTGCCTCAGCCGTTCTGCCAGGACATCGAGGGAAATGCCCAGTGCACCTGCTGACTAGGGCAGTGGCTTTGCTTTTCTGCCTCTGTAATTTTGGGGTTTCATTTACATTTGATTAGGAAGACCCAGTGAGACTAGACTAAAACATGAAGTAGAGAGGGTTTTGAATTATTTCGTAGCATTTAGAATAAAGGAAGTTGTGCGTTTCCAGTGACGTTCACGTCAGGTCTTACTGAAATATACAGATGCAGCTAAGACAGCCCGTATTGCCCGTCAGCCTCATGCCACACTGGGGAGCGGCATAGTAAACCACACAATATATTGACCCAGTTTACAGGGAAGTGCAAGACGCCTGCTGTCACAGCCACAAGCACTATTCCAGGAATAGAATGAGACAGGGAACTGTTACAAATAGGCCATGGCGCATGCACCCCTAGATCTGGAAGGACAAGATAAATGCACATTAAAAATTTCCACTTAACAGCTAGCTGTGGTGTGCACACCTTTAAGCCCAGCACCCCGGAGGCACAGACATGTGCATCTCTGTAAGTTCAAGGCCAGCCTGGTCTACATATCAAGTTCTAAGGCAGCCAGAGCTACATAGTGACACCATGTCTCAAAACAAAAAAATTCCACATAAGGAGACTTAGGCAGGACGATCTCAAGTTTAAGGCCTGCCTGGACAACTTAGTGAGACCCTGTCGCAGAGTAAAAAAGAGGGGCTGGAAAAATGGCATAGAGGTTAAGAGCACTGCCTACCCTTCTAGTGGACCCGGGTTCAGTTCCCAGCACCCGTGGGGCGGGCCCAGATGATCCAGCAACATCCTCTTCTGGTCTCTGTGGGCATCAGGCATGCAGGTGATGCATGCTGATATACTTGCAGGCAAACACCCATACACATAAACAAACAAACAAACAAACAAACATCACAAAAGAAAGAAAGAAAGAAAGAAAGAAAGAAAGAAAGAAAGAAAGAAAGAAAGAAAGAAAGAAAAAAGAAAAACAACCCAGGTGCCTGGGGAGATGGCTCATTGGCTGCCCTTCCAGAGGTCCTGAGTTCAATTCCCAGCAACCACGTGGTAGCTCACAACCATCTAGAATGAGGTCTGTATACATAGTAAATAAATAAATCTTAAAAAAAAAAACTGTAAAACAAACAAACAAAAAAACAGAGAGCTTGAGTTCCCTGCTTCCATTTCAGGCAGTTTATCACGGCCTGTAACTCTAGCCCCAGGAATTCAGTGCCTCTTCCGGACCCCACAGGCACCTGCACTTTCAAGCACATTCCTACACACAGACACATAAATCTTTTTTTGAATGAAAAATAAAATAAAAAGAGGGGGCAAAACCATTTTTTTGTTTTGTTTGTTTTTGTTTTTTTGTTTTTTTTTTTTCTGTGCAGTCCTGGCTGTCCTGGACTCACTCTGTAGACCAGGCTGGCCTCAAACCCAGAGATCATCCTGCCTCTGCCTCCACGTGCTGAGATGTGCCACCACGGTTAGAAAACATAAATAGGAGGAAGCCATGGGGAGCAAGCCAGTAAGCAGCATCCCTCCATAGCCTCTGCATCATGTTTGAGCTCCTGTCCTGAGCTATTATGTGGAGCTGAAGCCCCTGTGTCCCTCTTTGCTAATGGGAAATATGGCTGAGACACGTTCAGCCTTCTCAGTCAGCTAGAGAGACCCAAAGCTGTTTGTCCCAAAGTATCCTCCAAGGTCCTTTGCCTGGAGTTGGCCTCACTAACTGTGTGGCACAGAGACAAAACAGCCCAAGGGTAAAGCAGTGCCATTGAGCACAGCTAGAAGCGAACCATTTCCAACCAAGGTGACAGTTGTTCGTCCCATGGCATAGACGTTTCCACAGTGGGAACATGCCCACAGTGGTCAGCTACGGGAAGCTCAGTTCCAGCTGATGCCCGACCTTCCCAGTCAGTTTCTGCTGGATGCAGAAACTGTTCCGACTGAATTCAATTCAGTGATGTCATCTCTCTCTGTTGCCATTTGTTCTTTTACTTGGAGACCTCTCATAGTCCTTGAGAGGATTCTGCTCTGCTTGGAACTCTGGGTGTATGTGTGCGTGCGGGGGGGGGGGGGGAACGACACAGGGATGACATGACGTGACTCTATGTCTGCCTTAATAGGGCCCGGTCAATTTCTGCTGTACGTTTCGAGCACCAAATGTGATGATTTTTGCACACCCTTGTTCTCTATTTATTCCTGTGCTTATATTTAATAAACTTATTCCTCCAAAAGGAAAAAAAAAAAAGAAGGCAGGAATAATTTTAAAAAGACTCTAAACATGCCAGCCACGTTGACGTCTCCCTCTGTGGATGCCATATGGGTTGGCGCTCTTAGATGGATTGCATACGCAGGCTGCAGACACATGCATGGATCTACCATGCTTGGTGGGTTTTCAGAGTTTTAGGTTCCTAATTTCAGTTTTGGAGGCTCAAGCAAACTTGTCAACATGGCAGTGGGAAAACTTGCCAGAAAAGTTTCAGCCTTAGCCAGTTGTGGTGGCACACGCCTTTAATCCCAGCACCCAGGGAGGCAGAGGCAGGTGGATCACTGTGAGTTCAAGGCCAGCCTGGTCTACACAGCGAGTCCAGGACAGCCAAGGCTACATAGCCGTGTCCTATGTGGCTTTGCTGGAGCTTTCCTGGACCAGATGACGAAGGGACACAGCTTGAGGTGGCAGAGGCCAGGTTGCCTGATAGCCTGCATGATGCTGGGCTGGAGACCTCTCACCCTTCCACGTCCTGCGGCCCGTATGTTCAGCCATGCAGAAGACACACCATTCTTCTTAAACATCTGAAATTTGTTTTATGTGTTCTGGGTTTTGTTTGTGTGTATGTCTGTACCACACACACACCTGGTATCCATGAGGTCCAGAAGGAGTTACAGATGGTTGCGAGCTGCCGTGTGGATGCTGAGGATTGAACCCAGTTCCTCTGGAAGTACAGCCAGTGGTCTTAACTGCTGAGCCATCTCCCCAGCCCCAAGCGCCACAGATCTTTTTTTGTTTGTTTATTTTGTTTTTCAAGACAGGGTTTCTCTGGGTAGCCTTGGCTCCTGGAATTCACTATGTAAAGTAGTCTGGCTTCCAGTTAACAGAGACCCACCTACCTCTGACTCCTGAGTCCTGGGATTATGGAAATGTACCAGCATGCCCAGCCCCAACAATTCTTAAAAGCTACAGAAGAAAGCAACATGTATTTACTGTATAAATTGATGTGGCCAGAATCTCAGTGAGGGTCGAAGGACCTTCCCATCTCCTCTGCGGGGCGGGCAGCATAAGGGTCTCTTGAGAGTAATCATAGCTGCTCTGAGATTATAATGGCTGTTGTGCTCGGAGGACAGTGTTTCACAGCATGAGCGTCCTTGCACACTGCCTTCACATCTGTAGTGTGCTCTGATGCTTTGTGATGAGGGCCTGTGGACACTTGCTGTTGCTTCTCCAGTGTGTCCTGTCCTCAGCTACCCAGGTCTGATAGTGACAGACTCTCAGAACCCGTTGAGGTTTTATGGTTGTATTTTTCTTCCTTGGTCTAGATCAAATCATGAACCTTCTCTGGTCTTTTGTGGCCCATTTAGAGGAAGCCATTGCTGACCATTCCTAAGCATTTCTTCCAGGAGGGTCTGGGGAGAGTTGCTGTACCACTTGGTCCTTGAGATATGACTGCACGAACTGGGTGTGGTTTATACTTTTAAAATAAGTACTTGAGGATGGACCCAGGCAGCAACATGGCTGATTTAAAGCCAGCCTGGTTTTCAGGGGACCTTGCTTCAAAAAGGAAAGGAAAAAAAAAAATGGGACTATGCTTTTAAAAATTATTTTATTACTATTTTTAAAAACTTTTATGTGTGAGTGTTTACGTGTGTGTGTGTGTGTGTGTGTGTGTGTGTGTGTGTGCACGCGCGCTCGCGAGTGCGTGTGCATGCCTGTATTCGTGCGAGTTTGTGTGTGGAAGCCAGAGGGGCAACCTCGGGTCAGTCCCTACCTTCTACCTTGTTTGAGACAGGTCCCTTGTTCTGCAGCTGTGTGCACAGGCTCATTGGCCCACAAGCTTTGTAGGATTCTCCTGTCTCCATCCCCATCCTACCGTTGGAGAACCGGGGTTACAGATGTGTGATACCATGCCTGGTTTTCCATAGATTGTGGAAATTTAAGCCCATGAGTTCAACTCCCCATGCAGCGTAGCAAGCACCTTTATCCAGCCTGACTGAACTTGTTTAAAAAGCGCTGATGTAAGATTGAGTGTGCTAAAGGTATTGGCTAAGTAACCACGCTGTAAGTCAGTGTACTTCCGGTAAGAAAGCACATAGCAGTGGAACATAGGTTTAGGTGTCCTTCTGTATCGCCTGCCATGTGCCTCTGAGCATCTTGGAGACCATGGAATGTTGGCACCTCTTTCCACAGTGGGAGAGGCAAGTGTTCTGAAGTGTCGAAGATGTCTCGGTCATTGAGTTAGGAAGTTGGTGCTCCTTTAAGATTTACTTTCTTAGGTGCTGGAGAGAGATCTCAACAGCTAAGAGAGTAGGTGCTCTTGCAGAGGACCTGGATTCGATTCTCACCACCTATGTGGCACCTCATAGCCACCTGTAGCTCCAGTTCCAGAGGATCTGATGCCCTCCTCTGGCTTCTGAGGGCACCAGCGACAAATATGGTGTAGGGATACTTTTTTGTGGGAGAATCTAATCTGCTTTTCTGGCCTCTGGGCACCCACACTCATACGGATACACATAAATAATAAAAAACAGGTCTGGGCATGCTGTCCTATCCCCTTCATTCTAGCACTCACAAGGCAGAGGTGGTAGATGGATCTCTGAGTTCCAGGACAGCCTGGTCTACAGAGCAAGTTCCAGGGCAGCCAGGGCTACATAGTGAGACCCTGTCTCAGAAATAAAGAAAAATTTAAAACCCTTAAAACCAACCTCATACTTTAAAATATTTCCACTTTGCTATATATGAGTATGCCTACATATGTATGCACATATGTGTCATGGCATGTGTGTGCAAGTCAGAGAACACCATTTAGGACTTGTTTTTTTTTAACTCTGACGGTGTGGGTTCCAGGGATTAAACTCAGCTTGTCAGGCTTGGTGGCCGGCACCTTTGTCCACTGAACTTTCTTGCTCATCCAAACCCACATTTTCTCATACAAGAGAGTTAACCAGAGGGAAAATAAAACTGTTGGGCATAACACCGGGTCACTGCATTGCTCAGTCAGACAAGATGTTGGTAATGTTGGGTCAGGTTGGTATGGAGCCCTCCTCAGGGCTGTAGGTTTTTACAGAATTTGCTTTCTTACACTTTTCTTCACAGTGTTATTTGCTTCTTTAATAAAAAAAAAAAAATTAAAAAAAAGCATTTTATGTACGTACCAGCTTCACAGCACCCTGGCAGGCACTGTTGTCTACCTGGGAATCTGGCCTTGTGCCTCCCGCCGCCCCCTCGGTATCCTCAGCTTGAGGTACACTCGCTCCCTTCTGTTGGGAGTGACTTCCCTCCATGCGTCTCACGGCATCTCACCCGTAGACGCCATCTTCCTTAGGAGTCCTAGCTGCACTCTGTGCCTCTATCTTGGACCTCCTGGACAGCACTGGGTGGCCTGCTGAGGCCGGGTCTTCTCTCCACAGATCCTGATGGCCAGCTGTACAGTGTGGAGCCTGTCCAAGATGAAGAGCCCCCTGCCTGTGCCGATGAGTTTGACGACTTCGTCACCTACGAGGCAAGTGCTTTCCTGAATGCTAACTCCCCTTCTCCCTCCTCTGTACTGCGGTCTCTGCTCCCTGAGCTGCCGCAGCTGCACAGCTGCCCTGTGCACATGGTAGTGGGCTCTGAGGGATCTTGACTGTGGCAGAAACCACAGTCTGTTCCCGCTGGCAAGGTTGGGCTCAATCTCTACATGTTCAGAGTCATCCCTTGGGCTTGTTGTGGAGTAAAGGTTGTGGTCAGTTAGGGTCTGTGGTGTTCTTGCTTATCACCTTCTGCCAGGCAGAGGCAGAGCAGAAAACACTAAAAATAATTGTCTGTGTTTGGGCACACTGCGTAACCCTGCATTCTGTCCTATATCCCTTAACGTCTGCTTCCAGGGAAAACCAGGGTTGTGGCGTGTGTGATGTCTCCTCTTCTGTAACTGTGGGTTCCTTGTCACCTAGCTAGGGACAAAGTCACAGCCAAGGAAGGCAGACCACTGTAACTACCTACCAACCTGGAGAGAGCCGAATCTGGGGTCATGTGTCTGATCTACAGGGCTTTCTTCACAAGACACTTGGAGCTGTTGTCCTGGTGCTCAGGGTGGTTGAGAGACAGGAACTTGGGGCCCAGGAGTCCATGCTGGCTGGCAATGCAGTGAGACCAATGTTGAAATGTGAGCCCATGGTGTGCTGGTAGAGAGCTAATGAGGATTTTTTTTTTTTTTTGTCCTGATCCTAATTTCTCTTTTAAGGCTTATTTGTAATTATGTTTGTCTGTGTGTAAGCATCTTCACATGAGCGCAGGTGCCTGTGGAGGCCAGAGGCATCGGGTCCCCTGGAGCAGGAGTCGGCGGTGGTTGTGAGCCACACATGGGTACTGAGAATCAAGCTTGGATTGTGTGGAAGGGCAGTAAGTTCGCTTTCCCACCGAGCCATCTCTCTTAGAACTCTATTTTCTATTTCAGAAGGGAGAAACTTTTTTTTTGAGACAGGAGACAGGGTTTCTCTGTGTAACCTTGGCTGTAATGGACTCTCTTTGTAGACCAGGCTGGCCTTGAACTCACAGAGATCCTCCTGCCTCTGTCTGCCAGGATACTGGCACTTCAGGCATGCACCCAGCAGGGAGAAACATTTTTAATTTTTTGCTTACTTTTAAAACATTTAAAAGGAGCTAGAGAGATGGCTCAGTGGTTAAGAGCACTCTCTGCTCTTTCAAAGGAGCCAAGTTCAATTCCCAGCACCCACATGGCAGCTCACAGCTGTCTGTAATGGCAATTCCAAGGGATCTGACACCTTCACACTAATGCACATAACATAAAATTAAATAAATTATAATAAAATTTAAAAAATAAATAAAACATTTGAAAGATTAGCTGGGTGTAGTGGCTCATGCCTGTAATCCCAGCACTCTGGAAGACGGAGGCAGGTGTATCTCTGTGAGTTCTAGGCCAGCCTGGTCTATAGAGTGAGTCCAGGACAGCCAAAGCTACACAGAAAAATCCTGTTTCATTTTTTTTTAAGGTTTCATTTGGGGGGGGCTGGAGAGATGGCTCAGGGGTGAAGAACACTGGCTGATCTTCCAGAGGTCCCGAGTTCAATTCCCAGCAACCACATGGTGGTTCATAACTATCTAGAATGAGATCTGTATACATAGTAAATAAATAAATCTTTAAAAAACTGTAAAACAAACAAACCAAAAAACAAGAGAGCGGGGGAGATGGCTTGAGTTCCCTGCCTCCATGTCAGGCAGTTTATCACGGCCTGTAACTCTAGCCCCAGGAATTCAGTGCCTCTTCCGGACCCCACAGGCACCTGCACTTTCAAGCACATTCCCACACACAGACACATAAATCTTTTTTTGAATGAAAAATAAAATAAAAAGAGGGGGCAAAACTACTTTTTTTGTTTTGTTTTTCTTTTGCTTTTGAGACAGTTTTTGGGTTTGTTTGTTTTCTGTGTAGCCCTGACTGTCTTGGACTCACTCTGTAGACCAGGCTGGCCTCAAACCCAGAGATTATCCTGCTTCTGCCTCCCAAGTGCTGGTATGTGCCACTACAGTTAGAAAACACAAATAATTTTAAAAAGACTATAAACATGCCAGCCACTTCAGATGTAATTGCTTGTTCTTTTAATCCCAACACTTGGGAGGTAGAGGCAAGGAAATCTCTGTGACTTTGAAGCCAGTGAGTCCCAGGACAGCCAGAGCTACATAGTGAGACTCTGTCTCAACAAACAAAAAAGATGCTTGACATCGTTTTTGTTGGGTTGTTTTCTGAGATAGGGTCTCTACGTAGCCCTCACTGTCCTAAAACTTGCTACGTAGACCAGACTGAACTCTTGAAGATCCCCCCTGCCCTTGCTTCCCAAGCACTGAGATCGCAGCTTCCAACTTTTTGTTTGTTTGTTTGGTCTTTGTTTCGTTTTTTGAGACAGGGTTTCTCTGTATATCCCTGGCTATCCTGATACTCACTCTGTAGACCAGGCTTGCCTCAAACTCAGCCACCTGCCTCTGCCTTCCAAGTGCTGAGACTAAAGATGTATGCCACCACCTCCAGGCTGTAAAGCTTTTTGAAGTAGAGAATCTATGGGTCAAATCCAGATACCATATTTGGGTCTTCACTGGTACTTAGAGATGATTAGCGTTTTACTGACTTGCTGAAGGTAGTTCCTGTTAAGCTGATGACTCTGATGGAACTTGGTGTGTTCAAGTACATGCTGGCAAGGGTACATGTGTCATTACTTGCTCATAAGCATTCCCTGGCAGGGCCTCCTAGTAGGTGTCCTGGCTCCTACCACCACTTCCCTGGGGACCCCATGGGCAGTTAGCTTATGACATGAGAATGTTGCCGGGAGTTGTTGGGGAGCTGAATTAAGGTTCATAGGAATGCTCATGGGAAGAATGTTGAGCAGGCAGAGGGAGGCTAGGCCACAGTGGGTAGAGCCCACTTATCAGGATTTCTGGAGGGGCAGCGGAGCAGTCACCTAGAGAACAGGCAGAACCAGAATGATAAGGGTGTCCCAGATTGTCCTGGCTGTGCTTTCTGGGTGCCTCCCTCCTCTCCCACTGCTGTGAGCAGGAGAAAGGACCACAGCAGTAGGATGAGGAGAATGTCTCTTTTGTACAAGCTGTTATCAGGAAGGTTAAAGTGTACAACAAAGTTGCTGTCTTTTGTGCCCTGCCTGTTTGTTAAGGCCAGCAAGGAAGCTTCCCGGACTTTGCCTCTCCCCACCTGGCCAGCAGCAGCAGGCTTAGTAGAGCGTGTCTGGGAGCAGGTTAAACTTTTTCTGAGGTGGTGATGTGCCTTTAGATGGGCACATGGATTTTGCAGGAACACCAGCATGGCTAACAAACAGAAAGGTGACAGTGAAGAGACGCCAGTGACTCGGTGAGCAGGGACGCAGGATGAGGAGATTGCCTCCAGCAAAACGCCCTTCCCAGAGCCTGCTCTCAGAAACAGGCCTGTAAAGGTGCTGGCCAGCATCTGAGGGTAAGGAGATCTGAGAGTGCGCTCTGCCCGAATTCTGCTTCCGAGAAGAGAAAGGCTTCTGGAAGAACCATATCCTGGACTGTGGGAATTTTCGGGCCGTGTTAGCCATAGTTGGTAGCCTGAGCAAGGTTCTCATCTGTCTTGGTGATGTAGACGATCTGTTGGCTAGTGAATGTAATGGCACATTGGAAAGTTTTTTAAGGCACCTGAGTTCATCTTTAGCTTGGTAATAGATAGAAAATTTAGAAGCTGGTAATGTAGAGTTGATGGCTCAGTCCTAACTGGCTGGTAGATGTAGCCCAGTGGATGAGGCTGTGTGCTGTTTGCAATTTGTGTGTCATGAACCGAAGTGCCACTGTGCTCCAAGGTGAGTTGTTGTTGTTGTTTAATTTTTTGCTTCTTTTGAAGGGTCTTGGGAAAACAGATTTGCTCTTTAGCTCGTTAGCACCTGTGCAGGGCCCCTGTACGGCAGCAGCTGGCAGAAACCTGAGTCTCAGGAGCTGGCACAGGGCAGGATCTGAGTTGGGCAGCTGTCCTCGCAGTGCCTTGCAGTCCTGGTCTTCTGTATTTGTTGCCGATTTACGTCTAGTAGAACATCCGTGAGCAATCTGGGGCTTCATGTCCGTTTCCTGTATCCCACAGAGGAGCCTGAGTACTTTCCGAAGTGCCTGGGGACGGGACTTTGAAGTAAATAAAGGTATACCTGCAAGTGTGTCCCCTGTGTGTGCCTGGGGCTCTTCGGTTGCTCCACAGTGGTGCAGAAAGGGACCACCCCTTCAGATTTGAGTTGAGCGTGTCGTACAGCCTCCCTCTGGGATCAGATAGCCATGCCGAAATTTGCCTCTTTGCCCTTGCGTTGATAGAGTTAATTCTGTCCTGAGTTCTCTGCTTAAACCCCAAGGAAGGTGCCCTCCTTGGCCTGCTTCCTGGGATACCACCCTCAGCATCACAAGGCCTCCCATGAGTAGGCTTCGGGCTTGGGACAGCTTTTCCTTTCCAGAAGGGAATGTGCTAACTGCACTGAGAAATTGTTACAATTGTTATTACAAGTGTCCAGGCTCTGCTGGCAACCCAGAGTGTATATGGCCAGGGAGGAGCAGTGAGGACCAGGCATGTATGTCCTAGAGGGTTGGCTTTAAAAAATTACATTTGCCAGGCGGTGGTGGCACACACCTGTAATCCCAGCACTGGGGAGGCAGAGGCAGGTGGATCTTTGACTTTGAGGCCAGCCTGGTCTACAGAGTGAGCTCTAGGACAGCCAAGGCTCTAGAAAGAACCCCTGGTTCAAACTACCACCCTCAAAAAATTGCTACATTAATGAGCAGTTGTGGAGGTCAGGGGGCAGCTTTTGAGAGTCCTTTCTCTTTTTCAACCATTTCAGTCCTGGGGATCAATCAAACTCCGGTGATCAGGATTGATGGCAAGTGCTTTTTCTGGGTCACCATTTGTTTTTTGTTTTATTTTGACAGTGTCTCACTCTGTAGCCTTGTCTAGCCCTAGAACTCAGAGACCTGTCTTTGCCTCTCCAGTGTGGAATTAAAAGCATGCACTACCATGCTTAGCTATCTGAGCCACCTTATTGGCCCTGAATTGTTTTGTTTTTGTTTTTTTTTTGTTTTTGAAACAGTGCTTCTTTGTATAACTTTGGCTGTTCTGGAACTTGGTCTGTAGATCAGGCTGGCCTGAAACTCAGGGATTCACCTGCCTCTGTCTCCCAAATCCTGGGATTAAAGGTGTGTGCCTCCACCACCACCCAGTTATTTTGTTTTATTTTATGTTACTTTATTCTTTTTGAGACAGTGTTTTTCTGTGTACCCCTGACTGTTCTAGAACTTGCTTTGTAGACCAGGCTGGCTTCAAACTTAGAGACCCACCTGCCTGAGCCTCCTCAGTGCTGGTATTAATGGTGACACCATTGCCTGGCAACATTTTAATTTTTTAGTTGAAAATTTATACAACATATTCTGATCATGGTTTCCCCTCCCCATCTCATCTCCTATTTCTCTCTACCTCCCTACTTTATACCTTCTTTTTGTCTCTTTAAAAAACACATACACACACAAATTAAAAAATAAAAATATGAAAAAGCACAAGACACACTCATAGACAAAACAAAACCTGTAAAAACACAAGATCAGTAAGATTAAAAATGTACAAACAAGGGCCCGGAGAGACGGCTCAGAGGTTAAGAGCACTGGCTGTTCTTCCAAAGGTCCTGAGTTCAATTCCCAGCAACCACATGGTAGCTCACAGCCATCTACAGTGAGATCTGGTGCCCTGTTCTGGCATGCAGGCACACATGCAGGCAGAATACTGTATATTATATATTATATATATATATACTGTATATGTATATTACAAACAAAACAATATGAGACAAAAAAATGGGCAAAAAAAACTAAAAAACAAAACAAAAAATAAACAACCACCCTAGGTTGGCTTTTTGTTTCGTTTTGTTTTTTTGACTGTCCTGAACTTGCTTTGTAGACCAGGCTGGCCTCGAACTTGCAGAGATCCACCTGCTTCTGCCTCCCCAAGTGCTGGGATTCCAGGTGTGTGCCACTGTGCCTAGCTATGATTTAATTTTTAAGATTATGTATTTGTGTGTATGGAAATGTACAGTATTTTTGGTACTTGGGTAAGTGAGTGTTGCTCCCCCCCACCACCACCACCATCAGGAGTCTGTGCTAGGTCTTGTGTCCTGTCTTCTAGGCGAGGCCCTTGACAGATGCTGGTCCCTGCCTGCTGTTGTGGCCCCTCCGAACTGTCTTCTGCAGGATGGAGCGCTCACCTGCCTTGTTAGGTGCAGGTGCATGGGCAAAACAGAACTGGACTATAGAGGTCCCTTCCCCCTGAAAGAGAGGATCTCACTATATCGCCGTGGCAGCGTGGGGCTCATTATGTAGACCAGGATGGCCTAGAACTCATAGAGAACTGCCTGTCTCTGTCTCCCAAGTGCTGGGATTATATGTGTGTACCATCATTATCTGGCTTTGGTTAGATTTTGGCTTGGCTGCTTTCTTCAGATAATTAATATTGGTGAGTTTGTCCCTTTGGAGTCATAAGTACTGTGCAGTCTTGGCTCTGTCCTTGCTCTGAGAAGTACCCATCCGTATCTTCTACTGGGATCCTTATGATGAGTGTTTATAACTGCTTTTGTGGTTGAAGCTCCAGATCTGAGTCATGTGTCTGGGTCACATGCCATTAGTGCTGGTCAAGGTTGGAGCTGGCTTCCCATCAGCTTAGAGGCCCAGGTCTTCAGGGAGGCTTGCAGGCTCAAGCGAATGCTGTTGTCCTCACACTCCTTGGAACAGCAGACCTGGGGACAAAGGGCACCTTTTTCCTGCTAGAACTGCAAGTTTTACAATTTACAAATTGTTAACCTCAGAGTCTTCTGACAGTGAGGTAGCAGAGCCTTACTCTAACTTGCAACATCATTGTAATTAAAATTGAAATTATACGTAGAAACTGCCCTCCTTCATCCTTCCTTAGTTTTAAGTTCATTATTATTATTTAAATCCTGACTGCCTGTCACAAGTTGGGTGCTGCGCTGCGTTCTGTGTCGGTAAGGGGAGAACAGAGAGATGTTTGGGCAAACAGACATTAAAGTGTAACAGCTGGCTGGAGGATTGACTAATAAGCATTAGAAGATATACCTTGGCTTCACATTCCAAATCGGTAGCCTGGCTGCGCAGGGTGGCACACGCTTTAATCCCAGCAGTTATGAAGCAGATTTCTGAGCTCTAAGTCAGCCTGCTCTATAAAGCAAGTTCTAGGACAGAGGAACACAGAGGAACCCTGTCACGAGAAACAAACAAGCAAAAACAACAGTAGTCTAAACATGCAAAATAACTGTTGATAGTAATATCTTAATTTGATCTTTATTACATTTTGTGTGTTTGTTTCTTTCTTTATGTATTTGGTTATTTTTGAGACAGGGTTTCTTCTGCAGCCCTGGATGTCCTGGATTTCCTTTCATAGACCAGGCTGGCCTCAAACTCACAGAGATTCTCCTGCCTCTGCCTCCTGAGCACTGGGATTAAAGGTGTGCGCCACCACTGCCCCGCAAAAATTTATTTATTTTTTATTTTATATGCTTTGGTGTTTTGCCTGCATGTATGTCTGTGAGGGTATTGGATCCTCTGGAAATGGAGTTACAGATGGCCACGTGGGTGCTAGGAATTGAACCTGGGTCCTCTGGAAGAACAGCCAGCACTCTCAACGACTGACCATCTCTCCAGCCCCCTTGACACGTTTTTATATTATTAATTTTGTAGGTGTTTATTGCGTGGAGGCATGCCACAGTGTCTATGTGGAGGTCAAGGAACAATTTTTGGGAGTCTGTTTTTCCCTTTCACCATGTGTATCTTAGGAATTGAACTTCGATCATCAGACTTGGTTGCTGGTGCCTTTACATCCCGACAGCCAGGGATGAATTAATTTCAAAAGGCACAGGCATTACACTGTTGAATATTAATTCCTTGACTATAAGTGACATGCCGGAAGCCACAATTCAAGTGGTTTTGCTGGGAACATTGGTGATTCTGGGATGCTTTGTATCTTTTAGATGTTATTATTATCCAACTGACTTTAAAACGACTTTACTTTTGTCTTTTGAGAAAAGGTTTTTCTGTTAGCCCAGGCCAGCCTTGAACTCATGGTCTTCCTGCTTGCTTTCTGAGTGCCAGGACTACAGGTAGTCTCCACCATGCCCGCTTACCCTTTTTCATTTTAAAAATAAAGGGCTGAGGGTGCAACCAAATGGCAGAACACATAGAGCATCCAAGAGGTCCTGGGTTTAGCCTGCCTGCACACACACCAGGTTCTGACTCACAAGCTAATGTCGATGTTTAGGGATGCGGTTGTCATATGGTTGTGCTGTGTCCTCTTTGCAGTGTGGCCTCAGTAGCTGCCCAGGCTGACTGACTTGGTTTTCTCTCCCAGGCCAACGAGGTGACAGACAGTGCATATATGGGGTCCGAGAGTACGTACAGTGAGTGCGAGACCTTCACAGATGAGGACACCAGCACCTTGGTGCACCCTGAGCTGCAGCCGGAAGTGGATGCTGACAGTGCTGGTGGCTCAGCTGTGCCCTCAGAGTGCCTGGACACCATGGAGGAGCCCAACCATGGTACATTGCTGCTGCTCCCAGGCAGGTCTGTGCCCATGTTCTGCCTGCGTGTGTGTGTGTGTGTGTGTGTGTGTGTGTGTGTGTGTGTGTGAGAGAGAAAGAGAGAGAGAGAGAGAGACCATGTCCCTGTGAATTCGATAGGCTGTTGTTTGCAGTGGGAAGAACAGTCTGAGCCATATGAAGCATCCTACTGTCTCTGTGGACTACACCTGTCTGGTTTCCATCCAGTTGATGTCCACTTAGGAGACACATCCTTCTTCTGCTAGGACACTCCTAGGGTCTGGCTGTGGAGACAGACAAATTATTAGAGATAAACCTTAACTCATTCTACTGAGATTTGTAAGCACAGTCCCTTTTTAAAATTTGTTTGTTTGTTTTTGAGACAGGGTCTCTCTGTGCATCTCTGTCCTGGAACTCACTCTGTAGACCAGGCTAACCTCGAACTTACAGAGATCCACCTGCCTCTGCCTTCCAAGTGCTGGGATTAAAGGTGTGAGTTATGATAGGACTCAGGTGTGTGGCTTATGGACTAGCATGCACCCCAACAGGTGCCTATGGCTGTGACTCAGAATTGCTTGTCTATCTTTTGTAGATCCCGCCCTCACAGCCAGGCTGTCGTCATGGTGATTGGCAGTGAGGAACATTTTGAAGATTACGGTGAGGGCAGTGAGGCAGAGCTGTCCCCGGAGACCCTCTGTAATGGGGAGCTGGATTGCGAAGACCCTGCTTTTCTCTCCCCCAGGTGACACCTTGCACTGTGCATGATCCACTCCTCTCCGTGCCTAGTGATGGGGAAACTTCTATACTTGTTCTATCTGATGCTATGTAGTTAAAAACCCCGTGGAGGAATGTTGAGTCTGTCCCGAGTGAAGGCTAGCTGCAACCCCTCTTTTCTATTCTTTGCAGTATACTGCAGACCTTGAGGCATCTGCTGAGCCACGACAGCCCTGAGCTGCAGGTCAGCGAATAGTTTCTGGCCCGTGGCTGGCTTTGAGGGAGACTGTCAAATCATAAGCCCAGCTCTGCCATGTTCTCATATCCCCCAAGTTTTCTGAAAAGTTCTAAATTTGAGTAAATCCAAACTCTGGTATCTAGTAGACAAGATGCTTGCTTTCTCTTGAGTTGTGCCTCAGGAGATTGACTTGTATGCTCAGCAGACCCTGACTGGTTTTATCTGAAGACCTGGGTAGCCCCTCCTGAGCATTCAATCTGAGGAAACCACTGCCTCTCAGTGGGGCCCAGGCCTGGCTGGACAGCTTTTGACATTGACCACATCTCCAGTTTGCTTTCAGGTTCCTGAATTTGTCTACTTCAGCCTGGTTAACATGGTAGCACAGATCTATGGAACCAGTGCTAGGAGGGCTTTCTGTAAGCTATGCCTGGGCCCTCCTGCTCATACGCCACCCCAGAAGTGCACTGGCTATGAAGCAGGCTCTCTGAGTGCATCCTGGGAGCGCAGTCCCCCTGGGGAGAATCCTAGGGACTTTGAGTTGAAAGTAGTGGGCCCATTCCAGAATTTGACATTTCTCCATCTATGTGGCAGTCTCTCCTGTTTGTGAAGTTCGCCCTATCTCCTGCTTGGTGTTTTTTAATCTAAATTCTAATTTTCATGCTACATTTTATGTATTCCTTTCTATCATTTTTTAAATTGAACTTCCAGGGGGCTGGAGAGATGGCTCAACAGTTAAGAACACTCTCTGCTCTCCCTGAGTTCAATTCTGGGCAACCACATGGTGGCTCACAACCATCTATGCTGGGATCTGATGCCCTCTTCTGGCATGCAGGTGTACATGCAGATAGAGCACTCAAACAAACAAATAAATACTTTTTTTTAAAAAGAGTTGAACTTTCAGATTAGGATTCCATAGCCTGTGGGTCCTACCCCAGGGAAGAGGCTGCCTCCTGACATCAGTGCTCAGAGCAGATGTGTCACAGTCTACCACGGGTAAGCAGGAGTTCTTCCCGCTTCCCCGAAGGCTGACAGAATCCCGGGTTAACACAGATCTCAAAGACACAAGTCTACCGGGGTACCTTTTGTTTTTTGTTCTTTGCGACAGAAAGACCATCTCATGATACTAACAACAGAACTCAGCAAATAAACTCCCCCCGGGGACACATTTCGCTGTCACGTTCAGCTGATTTCCACAAGGGAGAATGCTGTGTATACATTTACCTTCCTGTTGAAGGGAGTTTGTGTTAACAGCTGCGCTGCCTGGTTTGGTGCACTGCCAGGCAGGGGGAGCGCGCACGCGGCAGCCCTGGGCTGCTCCAGCTGGTGGATGTTCTAGGCAACTCTGGGTGATATGGAGAAGAGCTCATGGGAGTCCCGAGAGCACAGCCAGCACCTCGGACAGTTCATCCTCTTTCTCTCCTTCTGTCCTGCACCTTCCACACCCTCCACCCTTACGCCTGGCAAAGATGACCTAACAGGGCCTCCTCTCTCCTGACCGGCCCTCTGTCTTTCTAGCTCCAACCCTCTTGCCTCAAAGCTGTGCAACGTCCTCGCTGATGAGGCCTTTGAGTTTTACTGTAGCCAGTGCCACAAACAGATCAACCGCCTTGAAGATCTCTCTGCCCGCCTGACTGATCTTGAGATGAATAGGTAACATGGAGAAGCCGGTCTCGCTCTGTGCCCTCAGGGAGACTCCCACCACAGTGCTTCCCCATTGCTGGGCATAGTCCAAGGTGCTCCCGCTCTGGTCACCTCCTCTCCAAGGCACTCAGACCAGGGGACTCTTCCTGGGGCCCAGCCAGTCCTGCATGCCTTGATCTAGCTTGCCGCTTATGTCCCTTCTCCTCTATGCATGTGGCAGCCTTCTTGGCTGCTGTCCCTGTAAGAGGAAACAGTCTAACACGTGAAAGAGGATATTCCAGTATTTTACCAAAGTTTTTTCTTCAACTGAGTCACAGGAAGTAGAGCTGGGGAGTTTAAAGATGGAATTTTGAAATCAGATTTGTTGCTGGGTGGTGGTGGCACACACCCAGAGGCAGGCAGATCTCTGAGTTCAAGGCCCAGCCTGGTCTACAGAGTGAGTTCCGGGACAGTCAAGGCTACACAGAGAAATCCTGTCTGAAGAAGAAAAGCAAAACAGAACTCACAAGTAGTTAGTTTTGTGGAATGCTGGTTTAGTGGTGATCGCCTGTCTCTGGGGTGGCTGTGTATTCCAATGCAGGGGGA
Organism: Meriones unguiculatus; assembly: GCF_030254825.1. Lineage (NCBI taxonomy): Eukaryota > Metazoa > Chordata > Mammalia > Rodentia > Muridae > Meriones > Meriones unguiculatus. Next base: position 38,909,582 of record NC_083359.1, read on the forward strand.
CTTAACATTGCTGCTTTGTTCTTACACCTCGGGCCTGCTGCTCCTCTGCCTGGTCTCCTGTGCAGTATTCATCTCCACCCTTTACCTCTCTGTCTCTGACCAGTCCCAGCAGAACCAGCCTTCCAGCAAGTTCCCCTTGCTGGCTCCTTGCAATTTTACAAACTCATAGGGGACATCTCTGGGTTCTTTATTCATATCAACATTCCCTAGACATCCTTGTCTCAGTGGAAAGAGGGATACGTCCTTGGCTAGGGGACTTTTAGGAGAAGGGTCTGGAGAAGAGTGGGCTGTGTGTGAAGCTATGGATAGCATATCCTGCTAAAGCACAGGTGGCAGGTGGCCACATAGGCTCTTGTTGGGCAGAAGCGTTACGGCAGAAAGGCAGACCATCCCCGTAGTGGAACATTCTTGGAGGTCTGTTAGAGGATGCCCTTTGTCTGCCCTGCTACTGCAGGGCTTTGGCCAGGCTGGAACTACACCTCTGTCCTGTTCCAGCTCCAGTCCTGGTGCCCTTGATATGCTGTCTCTTTTCCTTGTGTTCTGTGCAGCATCACAAAGCTACACGCCTTTAGCCAATACCCAGTGAAATATGATCTTGGCCAGTTGGGGAAAAAAACAGAGGGAATCTGGTGGGGTCCTGATCACAATGCTAGAAGCTAGAAGTATTCTTTGAGGGCATGTTTTGGCAAGACTTGAAAACAAAACAAAACAACAACAAAAAACATTCTGGTCTCTGGTGATTTCCGAAACCCTGCTGGTTTCCACTATGGAGGACACAGGCTTTCACTTGCCATGTGTTTGGTGCTGGGGAAGGTGCCAGCAGCATTCTTCCTGCTGCTGAACTGCCCTACTGCTGATGAGCAGGTTTGAGTTACAAGTATGTTTTTAAAGAAGACACATATATTGTCTCAGTCACTGAAGACTTTTTTTCCAGTGCTGAAAATCTGCCTCTAAAGATGGTGATAATCATATCAGTTAGGCCTTGTGGGGCAGCAGTCAGTCTAGTATGTGGCTCAGCATGGTTAGTGGGACCTCTCACCCAAAAAGGCTCCGCCCAGGTGTAGAGAGACTTTAATATCAGTTAGGATACAGTTATCCAGCACTGGTGCCCCAGTACGAGTGCGAGAGCTGAACTGTGCCTCTTGGCCTGCATGGATTGCCTCAGGATGAGCTTTGTGAACTCATGCTCTAAGGGGCCACGTGCCTCTTCTGAGGCTGTTGAGTTCTTCGGGTACCTGGGAGTATCTAAAAAGAACCCATTTGATAGAAACCAAGCAGTCTGACTTCCTCAGAGGTGTATTTTCAAAATTGTAAACTGTTTCAGGATTTGCTGGTCTGGTGGTTGATAGGTACACAGAGCAACCTGTTCTAATTGTTCAAGGCGTGTCCATGATTTGTAAGGCAAAAACAGATTCGTACTAAAATCCACAGTGCTAGTCAAGAGTCTAGACAGCAGAGGGAGCCAAACAGTAGCTGCACAGCGACGGAGCAGCGAGGGTAGGAGCACAAGGTGCCTACCAGTGCAGAGACATGGCTTCTGAGGAGAATAGCGAGCACCGCCCACGGCATCTAAATCCCACTACCCACCTTTTAGCAGCCCGCAGCCCTGTCGAAACGGCGTGGCAGAGACATCTGAAGGCGCTATGCTATCAGCATCGCCTCTCCAGTGCCCTCCATTTGGCAGTGTAGCATCACCAATGAAAATGTGTCACAGCAGTGTACTTCCCAGAGCCACCACAAAGGATGATTTTGAGCCCAGCTGAAGCGATGAAGGAATGATTCGTGTGGCCTGCACCTCTCCTTGAAAGAGGAAAGGGAGTCCGGAGAGTCTGCTATGAGCTAAGACAGGTGGTTCTTGCGCCTGAACACAGTTGTGTCTCCCTTGGGCCCACAGGTTGAGAAGGGCAGCCATGCTCTGATTGGCCTCAGAGTCAGAAGAGGCATATTGAGCCTATACTTGTAAGGTGGTCCATGGTATTGCTCTGGGATGGGTCCAGGAAGGGTTTCTAAATCTCCACCATACAGTTACTGTGTGTGAAGTTTCACGACCCAAGTCCAAATTATTCCAGGCTCTCCTACCATTGGAGTGCCCCTGTAATAAGCAATCAACTGGGGTAATGACTTCAGAAGCACTTGGGGACATGACAGTGGCCAATGATGTGGAACCAGGTGCAGTCTAGAGTTGGCTTGGTTTCTTTTGAGGTCCTAGGGACGGAACACTGAGACATAGCGAAGACCTTTACAAAAGGTGCCCTGCATGTTCTCTGCCTTGCAGAGTGGGTGTCCTATGCATGCGGCTTGCCTGGGGCAAGGGGCTGCATGCCTATGCCCTGCTATCTCCCCAGCCCAAGCTTCCTGTTTCCTCCTGTCCTTCTGCTCCCTGACACTATTTTCCTGTTTGTTTGGTTTTTGCACAGCCCAGCCAAGCGGCTCTCCAGCAGGAAGGTGGCAAGGTAGGCAGAGCCTCGATCTTTTGTTGAAAATCTTACAAAATATACTGGTACTCATAGTTTCTGAAAAGCAGTTTAGAAAATATCCTTTTTCAGGTTTTGTGTGTGTGTGTGTGTTGTGTGTGTGTTGTTGTTGTTTTCAAGTTATATTTCATAGCTTGGGATGGAAAACAATTGAGGGGAGAGGTTGCAGAGGGGGTTTTTAGGGCTGTGGTTGTGGACCTGGACCTGGGCTCATAGCAGCTTCTCCTGTCCCCTCTGCCCTTACATACTCCCTGCAAGGGCTGGAGTGTACTGCAGTCTCCCCATGTCCACTGTAGGAGTCAGCCTCTTAGAGCTGGCTCTGGGTGGCTGCCTGCCCAGCCTATGGTCTTGACAGCTCAGTGGCTCACATGGAGAGGATAGAGGGTGGGGAACGGGTCTTCCTAGAGTCTTGGTTTTTGTTTTGCTTTGTTTTTCCTTTTCTACAGAGTTTCTCTGTGTAATTCTGGCTGTTCAGGAACTTGCTCTGTAGACCAGGCTGGCCTCTGCCTTCCAAGAGCTGGGATCAAAGGTGTGCGCCACCACTGTGTGGCTAGGTCTAATAGAGTCTTAAAAGTCAGCTTTTGTTTTTGGAGTTTGGCTGCTGTTGGTATAGCGTTCTTGCTATAGAAGGTGAGTTGTGCTTCTGGACAGTCTTCCCTGAGGTCAGTGTTCAGGGTCTAAGACTCATACAAACTGTTTACGTACAGGCTCAGGTGGTACTGTGCCTCCTCCCTAAGGCAAGCCTGTTGCTGCCCTGAGCCAGTGATCGCCTTCATGCTGTTCTGTTGTCTTCTGACCCTGTGTGGTCTCCACTGCCCAGCCTTCTCTTGGCCATGGGGAACATTCCCTCCTGTTTGTACAGAGTATCTGGTTTCACCACTAGGGTCCTGGCGTGTCTCCCGACACCCTGTGAATTTGTTTTAGAGACTGAGTCAACCAGTTAGTTCCTTGCCCCAGCCTTCCTTTTCCTGTTTTATCATTTTGCATATCTTCCTGTGGCTTCCTAAAAAGAGAGGGACCTGGAGGTAAAACTTGAGACCTTGGGTGGGAGTGTCCCTTGGTTGATTTGGGTCAAGGTTGTGGTTTTCCTTAGATTTTTCTGGAGGCTTTTGGCCACAGCCTTTGGTATTAGAGTTGCTAAGTTTAAGAATGCATTTGTTTCTTTATGGCTTTTCTCTCTGTGGAAGCTTTTAAGATGCTTTCTTTGCTTTAGAAGATCATAATTTTAGCTTGGCCTGGTGTTACAGGCCTGAAATCATAACTACTTGGGAGGCTGAGGCAGGAGATTCAACTTAGATGCTATCTCAAAATTTTCAAAAGTTCTGGGAATATAGCTCAGGGGTAGAACTCATGCCTAATACGTATGGGCCTTAGGTTCAATTCCTAAAACCGTTTACAACAAAGAAAAAAAAAAGATAAATTTTACGAGTTGTTGCAAGCCCTGTTTCTCATTAATTATGAGGAACAAAGTAAAGGTGAACTCTGTCACTTGGAACCTGGCCACCCGCATCTCTAGTACAGTTGTCTTGCCGTGTCTTTATAGCCCCTCATCCTGGAGCAGTGGCCTCCTGACAGCTTGGGGTCTCGAGGAAACATGCATTATCTGCACTTGACCCTCTCTGTCTGTCACCTTCTCAAGAAGGGCACTGCACTCATAGTAATTCCATAGCCATGTCATGGCCACCCTGCTCACATCGTCCTGAACAGGCAGTGGCTGGAGGAACTGTCATGAGGAGCTCAGCTGTCCTTGTTAAGTTCTCTGCGGTCGGGGCAGCTACTGGGCTTTGTGTCTAGTGAAATCCTAAAGGGGTCAGAGGACACTGGTGGCCTGAGAAGACTGGGCAGTGAAGTCCGATCCTCTGAAGTAGTCTCAGAGTTCATTTTCTTGTCAGGTGAATTTGTTACAACAAAACTCTGCTTCCACATTCATAATTCATTTATGAATGAGAAATATGTCCTGCAGCAACCTGCAGAATGTGGAAACATATGCAGATTTTCTATGCCATGTGCCCTTAAGTCTGTCCCCAGAATTCTCAGGGAACACAGAATGGCTGTCCTTTATGCATTCACATTATAATTCATGTTGCTGAATGTCCAGCCCTTTATGCATGTGGCTAAGATGGGTGTTCTGCAGTGTCCAGCTGTGACTGCAACCTGGCTGTGTCCATAAACCTATTCCTCCCTCCCTGTTCCTGTCTATGGAGAAGGAAGCAGGCCTCTCTTTGAGGCTCTATCACAGAGTTACCCCAGTGGGATTCACAGTAGAGACTTATTTCCATCTCTTTGGGCAAAATGTGGGTCTGGGGGAGTCCCAGCACCTCATGCTCCTCTTATTGGTCATAGTCCCTTCTCCTGGGAATTCTTGAGTGGAGTTGGTGAAGAAAGAACCCTTCTTCCTGGTGGGGATTAAGTAAGCCACACTCCTCATGCCAGACAACCTGAGCTTCAGCAAGAGGCCGCACATGCTGGGCGCTTGGGGACAGCATGTTCTCCTATCCTGAGATTGGCCCAGGCCTTGGCCCTTGCCCAGGGTGGCCCCTAGGGTCTGGGGTGGGCAGTTCTCTGTCCTGGGTGTGTCATCAAATTGAGGTCAAGGTCCTTTTTAAGAGCAGTGACTGGCTGAGAACAATGTTGGGCAGCACCCTTTTGAGGATCTGAGGACAGACACATTAGAGCAGGCTCTAGAAGCAAGCCACTCTCCCAGTGTGCTGCATGGGTTTATGGTCCCCGGGCAAAGGAGCTTGCTTCTTTCCTTTTAAAATACTCATGAGAAGGAAGGGGAAAAAAAGGTGTGTGTGTGTGTGTGTGTGTGTGTAAGCTCAGTCAGTAAGAAAGGAAACAGCTTCATTCACTGATAAGGTGAAGTGACCACAGCTGAATTCTCAGTCTTCCAAATCCTCATCAAAGCTGTCAATAAAATATCCTTGTTGAAAACTCACTGAAGCTCCTTACTTGCCTGCAGATTGTCCCCTATTTCATAAGAGAAGGCTCAGTGAGCTTGAATGCTTTCTCAAGGTCGCATAGACCTGAGCATCAAACCATCAAGTTTAGAGGTTGGCCCCGAGTTGTGGGACAAAATCAACCCACAGCTTTCCCGCGGGCTTCTGTCCAAGGGCCCTGAAGGGTGTGCGCGCTACTGCTCCATTAGATTCACCACAGCTAAACAAGTCAGTCTGAACCACCTGCCCGGGTATCTGCAGCGTAGGAATGACCCCTTCCAAGAGCATAGTGAGGGGTCCTTGGGGTCATATGAGAATTCAGGGCTGGTGTCTGGCCCAGCCTGTCCGAATTCTTGTGCACCTGGGTTCTTCCCTAGATCATCCGGACCAGGCTCCATCTGGTCCACCTTCCTGTTAAAGGGAGTTTTGTGTTACAGCTCCACTGCCTGGAATATGACCTGAGTGACTTACGGGGTTCACAACACCCTCAGGACCCTTAACTCTCAGCACCGCAGAGAGCACACAGGAAACCAAGTGTCCAGAACGTATATAGAAGCTAAGTTTGGTGGTTCACACCTCCAACACGAGCGGAGGCCAGACTGGTCTACATGTCGAGTTCCAGGCTAGTCACCTGAGTTCCAGACTAGCCAGCCAACATCTACACAGCAAGATGTCTCAGAACAAAAACAAAATGTATGTAGAGCTTGGCATAGTGGCCCACTGCAGTCATGAGGCTAAAGCAGGAAGACTGCAAGTTTAAGGCCAATCTGTGTTATAAAGCAAGAAAGACTTTGTCTCAAAGAAAAGAAAAGAAAAAAAACTCACACATGTAGGTATACTGTACAGGAATCAAGATCCTGAATTACTCTTTAGCCTCTGGTGGATTTGATATTATTTCATATCATGGTGAAGAATGATGTGTTTTATTGCACCCTGGTCCAAAGTACCCTGTTGGTCTTCTCAGCTGGCAGGGAGAGATGTGCTGTCAGGCTCCAAACACTGCTGGGAGGACTCAGGCTACAGAACATAATCTGCTTGTTCCCAGCCTCTTGGTAAAGGTGATTGGCCCAGGGACACCCCTTCTTAGTGCTTTTTGACCAGGAGAACACTGCTGCCAGGAGTTGGGGAGCGCTTGTGTCCCATGATGCTGATGTCTGCCTTTCAGAGGAGCTTGGAAGTATTCTTGTTTGAAGAGCTTCTTATTTGGTGTTCCCCATTCTTCCCTCTGCTGTTGGTTCTTTTCTGTAGGTATCTGCACCAGTCAGGGACTCTGACCATGGAGGCCCTGGAGGACCCTCCTCCAGAGCCTGTGGAGTGCCCAGAAGAGGACATTGCTGACAAGGTAGGCACTACATGATGAGGGCTGGAAAGAGGCTATAGGCAGGATCACCAGAATGCTGTAGGGGCCAAGGGCCTGTCCGCTGTGTGCTCTGTTGGGTGGTGGGTGGTGCTTGGAAACCCCTGTTCTGTTGTTCACACCTAAAGCATGTTGTTGGGACAGCTCAGTGTAAGTGGCAATGCTGTCATCTAACTAATTAAATCATCCACTTAGCCCTGGTTCCCCCAAATGCCGATGTCATCAAAGAAGGGCATTTCATAGCGTTTGGGCAAGTCACAACAAGTAGAGCCAAACAGGAGCCATAATATTTTATTATGTTTACTTTGTGTGTGTATATGTGTGTGGTTACACCAATGCTACACACGTGTGGCAGTCATAGGAGAACAAAAGTGAATTGGTTCTCACCTACTCCCTTTACCCAGTGAACCAACTCGCCAGAGTGCCATTACCTATTGTGCCAGGTTCTTTCATGTGAGTCCTTTCAGGGGAGCACCAAGAAGGAGATACCAGGGAGGGAGTTTTCTTGGGGCATATAGTTTCAGACGGTAGAGTCCACGACTATCACAGCCAGGAGCATGGCACCAGTCAGGCTGGCATGGCACCAGAGCAGCAACTGAGAGCTCACCTCTTGAGGAACACTCATGGAGCAGAGTGAGCTCACTAGGAATGCTTGGGGCTTTTGAACACTCAAAGCCTGCCTCCAGTGACACACTTTCTTTAACAAGACCACACCTCCTAGTCTCCTTCCCAAACAGTTCCTTCAGCTCAGGCCAACAATTCAAATGCACAGTCGATGGGGGCCATTCTCATTCCAGCCACCACATTTTACTCCTTGGCCCCATAGTTCTGTGGCCATGTCGTAATGCAAATGTTTTAGTCCATCTTTAAACATCCTGTCATCTTTAAACATATCTGTCACAGTCTCAACATAGTTCCAAAGTCCAAAGTCTCTCTGAGTCTCAAGGTAATCTCTTAATTGTAACCTTCGGTAAACTCAAAAAGGAAATTACAAACTTCTAGCGTGCAATGTTTATTCCATGCCAGAAGAGAGGATTAGGGCCACAGTGGGGAAATACTGAACCAAAGCACGACCAAAACCTAGCAGATCAAGCTCTAAATCTTGTAGCTCCATGTCCAGTGTAAAGGGCTTAGACGGCTTCACCCTTTCAGCTTTGCTGACTGCAGCACACTTTTTCCTGGGCTGATCTCACTCCTTGTGTGCAGCTCTCTCTGGCAGATATTTCATGATTCCAGCACCTCCAATATCTTGGTGTCTCCAACAACATTCAGGCTTCACTTTCACAGCTTCTTGCAATGGCCTCCCTGGGACAGACTCACACACTCTTTCTCTCTTTCTTTCTCTCTCTGATAAGACACCATGACCAAGGCAACTTATAGAAGAAAGAAAGAGTTCATTTGGGGTTTGCAGTTCCAGAGGGATAGGAGTTCATCACCATCGTGGCAGGGGACATGGCAGCAGGCAGGCATGGCACTGGAGTAGCAGCTGAAAGCTTACATTGTATAGTAGCGTGTGTGCTTTTCCTCCTGGCCCCAAGCTCCCTGAATAATGACTCATGAGACTCAATGTAAATTTACAAATACTAGACCATATAGCTAGGCTCTGTTCCGACTAGCTCATAACTTAAAATAACTCGTTTATACTAATCTACGTTCTGTCACATGGCTGATTACCTCTGCTTAAGTACCATGTGTCAAGTACCTCCTCACACCTTCCTAGGTGACTCTCCCATGCCTGCTGTATCCCCTAATCCTTTCTGCCATCGCAGTGTCTCACCTTATATTCTACCCTTTCCTATAGGCCATAGGTTTGTTTGTTGTTGTTGTTGTTTAATTCACAGGTATTGCATTTAAAGAATACACAGATATTCTCTTTACAGCATTGTAAGACACAGTCATAAGGTAGAGAGAGCAGTGGAAATGGTGGAGGCTTTTGAAACCTCTAGAGTCTGAACCCAGTGACATATCTCCTCCAAAAAGAACACACTTTTTAAAAGAAAATAATTTATTTAATTTTTATTTTATGTGCATTAGTGTGAAGGTGTCAGATCCCTTGGAAATTTGTGTTACAGACAGTTGTGAGCTGCCATGTGAGTGCTGGGAATTGAACCTGGGTCCTTTGGAAGAACAGACAGTGCTCTTAACCACTGAGCCACCTCTCCAGCCCCAAGAACACACTTCTTAATTCTCCTAGTTTTATCAACTGAGGATTTGATAAAACTAGCTGTATTAGGATTTTATAGAGAAACAGAACTTACAGAATGAATCATATTATATATATATACACACATACACACACGTATACATATGTATGTGTGTAAATATATGTGTGTGTGTGGAGAGAGAGAGAGAGAGAGAGAGAGAGATAAAGGGGATTTATTAGAATACTTTACAGCTTGTCCAACAATGGCTGTTTACCAATGGAAGGTACAAGAATCCAGTAGTTTTTCAGTCTACAAGGTTGGACCTCTCAGCTGGTCTTTTGTTTATTTGAGAATCCCCCCAAAAAAGTGGCCTCTGATGGCAGTGAAGGAGTGGACTTGCCAATGAGTTTGAGAGCAAGCAGGCAAAGAGCAAGCTTCTTTCCTCCATGTCCTTTATATAGGCTGCCAGCAGGTATGGCCCAGATTCAGGGTGGGCCTTTCCACTTCGAATTATTTAGTTAAGAAAAATTCTCCCCTAGCATCCAGGAGGCAGAGGCAGATGGGTCTCTGAGTTTGAGGCCAGCCTGTCTACAGAGTGACTTCTAGGCCAGCCAGGGCTACACAGAGTAACCCTGTTCCAGAGGGTGGGGGGTGATCCTTCACAGGTGTACCCAGCCATTTGGGTTTTATTTAATTACAGATGTAGTCAAGTTGACAACCAAGAACAGTCATCACAACTTCACCCCTGGTCGACTTGACAAACAATCATATCTCCTCATGTCATGATTAACTGCTAAATGAAAACAGTAACCATGTCAAAAACTACCTCTAACACAATATAACTATCCCACATACAACCCCAAACAGGTTGCATTAACCCTGAGGGACATTCTTTTAGTATCTCAAACTTAAATATGATAACCATTGGCACTCTATTAATCTTACTTTTCATGACAAAGAAACTGAAGAAACACAAATATCTGTACAAACGCATTCTTAACAAAGTCAGACAGAAAAACTCACATCAATTATAATCCTTGTTTTTGCAGCTGGTCACATGGCCTTAGCAGGTATTTATATCCACCTTCCTCTACGTCCCATTCTGTATTTCTTCCACCCTCAGCCAGCACCTCAGCAGGTCTTGGCTCTTTTCCTGGAGGAGTAACCCATACCGTCATTTCTGAAGGGTCTCTTCCCTTTGTCATCCTGCCTGGATTAGGCTGTTGCCGTTTCTGATAAACGTTCATCGTAGGACGTGATAGCACCAAGAGGTGCCCTAAAGGATCTACTGTGCAGCACACGTCATCTTTCCTACCTCCGTTGTGGAAAAGCAATCCAATTTTCCTTGGTCATCTGAATCAGTCGCCCCTCCTAACACTGTTCTTCCTTTCTTAGCCTATTGGCTTAAGACCTCCATAAGCCCCTTCTCTAACTGGAGGGTCAAAATGTTTCTTGGGATTTTCCCAAATCTGCATCAATTCAGAGCCAGTCTCTTAACAGATCAGGGAACGTCGGGCTGTTTCCTTTTCCCTAATGTACAGTTACCCTTGTAAAGGCCCGCAGGCCCCTCTGGGGAAGGACAGGCGAAAGACTAATAGCAAACTCTTAGATAGTTTATCAAGGGCCTTCCTCAGGAGAACCTAGCCATCCCTTCATTCAAGGGATTTCTGAATATCCAAACTGGCTCAAGTCTGGAAATTGGATCACAGGCCTAAATTCCCTTTTGCTATAATCAATGTAGCCTTTTTTTCTTTTATTTGTTTAGAGTTTTTCTGCTTGCATAGATCAAACAGAAATGCAGTGGGCTTCTCATCTGTTTCCTTCCTGGAGACGTCACGATTGATGAGCCAGTACCAAAGGTCCAAGCCAGCATAAAAATCACTTTGCCTCTGCTGAGCATCGCCATAAGTAGATCACCTTACCTTTGGCACTTCAGTGCTGCCACCTGGCCCCTGCTGCTTCTGGCCCAGTTAAACCCACTGTATTTAATTCTTCCAGCCTACTGGAACAAGGAAAAGGGCGGCAGCAGAGCTCTTCAGATGTGCTGGTGCCCCTCGCCATTTTTGTCTTACACTGTTAATGAAGGGTATGTCTTCTCCGCCTCCCCACTGTGGAGGATTAGGCCTACACAGCTTCCCACTCTGGCATTACAGTGTCCCAGAGCCCCAAAATCCCTTCATCAGCACTAAGCCAAAAGACATACCTCCAATTCCTTTTCAGTAGGCCACCTTTTGACAAATGCTTCAGCCACCATTCAAACTTTTGACACTTTTTTGGGGGGGACAGGGGGCATTGTTCAGGACAGTTTTCTCTGTGTAGCTCTGGGTGTCCTGGAACTCAGAGATCCACCTCCCTCTGCCTCTCCGGTGCTGGGATTAAAGCTACCACAACTTGGCTTTTGACTCTTCCCCCCCCCCTTTTTGGAACTGTGAAAGCTTCCATATTAAACTTAGACTCTCCATTCTGTGGGTCCATATGAATAAACTCAGCTTGATATAATTTTATGCTCCTTCCACCATTACCCCACACCCTTAAAATCCATTCCCGCTCATATTCCCCAGACTTCTGCTTGAAGGAACTAGCAAACTCATTAAGCTCTTCAGCAGTGTAGGGCACCTCCTCGTGGACAGCACTTTCCACCTCCCCTCTGGGAGCCTGCTTAGCGTGTAGTCTGGTTATAGGTCTAGTGGCAGCGACTGGTCGGCCCTGAGGGACATCAGTATTGTGTTGCCTGGCATCTCCTTAGAGACAGTCGCTGCTGGTTTACCAGACAACGAAGGATCAGTTTCTTCAGTCAAAGGCACAAAAGGCAATATTTCAGAGTTTTGGAGTGGGAGCACATTTTCTGCTGGGGAGAATACATCAGATAAGATAAACCCACGAGAACTGGAGGGGTCAAAGTTCTCAGCCTTAGTAGGCTTCTCCCTCACATCCCTGTCTCAAGTCACAGGATCCCATCCTTCACCAGTTAAAGCCCTCCCTTTAACTCCTGTTACCCTCCGAGGCTGGAACTCACAGGTGTGCCCAGCTGCTGGGGTTTTAGCTAATTCCAGATGTAGTCAAGCTGACAACCAAGAATGGCTGTCATACCAGCTCTTCAAATACATGAGCCCTTTGAGGCCACTTTCACTCTAAACACCACAGAAATAACTCCACCACGGGCTTGCCTGTGTACATTGCTGAAGCCTGGCCAGGAGCCTCACTTGTGGTCATCTGCCTTTGCCAAGGGCCAGTCAGAATCTAGTAAGGGTGGCAGCAATAATCTTCCCGGGTTTCTTTTGTACCTGGCAGGTGTAAGTGCCTTGCTTTGCCTTCCCTGCACCTCATCTTACAGCCCACTTTGCTCACCCTGTATCTCATCCCTGCCTGTACTCATATGATTCCCACGTGGGTTTCCCTGCAGCCAGCCGGTTTCCTCTGTCCTCTGCTCCACATTCACGTGGGCCTCCTTTGCCCAGTGCCCTCCTGGCCTCGAACCTGCCTTGCCTCTTCCTGTTTCTACGAGGAAACACTGCTCTTCTACTTCCCCTCTACTTGTATCCAGACGCACAGTTGCAATATCCCTTTCTCCACAGCATCTTCAGAGTCTTACCCTGTGTTCTGAGGCTGACTCCTTCTTCCGCTTGTCTCTGTTTCTCCTTACGTTCTCTCCTGAAGGAGGGAAAGACAAAGACATGGCCATTTCTGTTCCTACTGTCCCCAGACATCTGGCCTCCTCCAGTGTTTTGTTTGGTGGTTGAGTCTCACATGTGAATATGTGTCTGGGTGAGCCTCATGGTCCCATGCACAAGCCAGAAGATACTCCTGGTACCAACTAGAGTGCGGATTTACCAGTGACATTTACCCTTATTCTGTTGAGTTGGCTGCGACCCTGTGAGCACTGTATTGCTGTGGATCTATGGAAATTCCCATGCTGCCCCAGATGTCCCATGGGGGGCCCAGCTTCAGCCTCTACCTACTTGTTCCTCAGGTAGTCATCTCTTTACATAGGTCATCTTCCTGGAGAGACGGGTGTCCGAGCTGGAGAAGGACAGTGCAGCTGCTGGGGAGCAGCATGGCAGGCTGAGGCAAGAGAACCTCCAGCTGGTACACAGGTAAGTGTGGCCTGTGGCCTGGCACTGCCTCTGGCCACCACAGCATCACTTGTACCCTATTCATCATTCTCTGCCTCACCAAGCAGAGAGCTAGTTCATAACTGGTACCACCCATCCATTCACATGCTGGCTGGGTACCAGGCATGACCAGAGGACTCTAGCGGGTTGAGCTGAGGCTCTGCAGATATCTGCCACAATATCATAGACAGTAGGTCCCTCGAAAAGTGAGCGAGGGTACTACTTGCTTGTACGCAAGTAAGATAGTTCTAACTGCCAGGAGCGGTTAGGGAGGTATATCCTAAAATGGAGAGCTGGGCATGGTATTGCAGACACACAGTTCAGATACTTGGGAGGTAGGAGGATGGCAACTTCAAGTATATTCTTGGCTATACAGTGAGTCTAAGACCAACCTAAGATATAGGAAATGGTGCTAGGGAGATCATTCAGTCAGTAAAGTGTGTGCCTTGGCAAACAAGGGGACCTGCGTTCTAACCCCAAACCCCTGTAAAATGTTAGGCACGAGGGCATAATCCCAGCATTGGGGAGGTAGAAACAGGAAGATGCTTGGGGCTTGCCACTGGTCCGTGTAATCAGTGAGCTTCAGAGGAATTAGACAGTGTTCCTGAGGATGACACCTGAAGTTGTCTTCTGCCCTCCACACACATGTGCAACACACATGCGCATGCGCTCACACACAGGTTTTAAAATTTTAAAACAAGGCACTGGAGAGATTGGCTCTGTAGTTAAGAGCATTAGCTGCTCTTCCAGAGGACCCAGCATCCTTTTCTAGCCTCCACTGACACTGCACACATGTGGTATACAGATATACATGGAGGCAAAACAGCCACATACATAAAATAAATCTTTCAAAAAATAAATTCACGGGGAGAGAGTGGCTAAGTTAGTGGGGCATGCATGTGCTGCATACGGCTCTGAGTTCAAAATGGACCCACCAAATGGGAGGGCATCATTGTACTCAGAGTCCATGCAGGTCAGTGTTCGGCAGCACTTAGTACTCTTCATGAAGTTGACCCAGGGTCTGTCTGCAGCTGGTTTAGAGTCTGGGAGCCTCTGATGACTATTACTGAGAACCTGGCCTGGGGGAACCTGGCATTCCCACCTTGGCATTGGTCCTGGGTTGAGTCTCCCGAGGCTCTTGTTGCCCTCTTCATCCTTCAGTAACTCTTAGAGCCAGATACTTTCTCCACTTTGCAGAAGAGGAAATGGAGTCAGTGCAGCTTACATGGCTGGCCTGGGCTTCAGAGGACACCAGGTAGGGGCTTTGGGGCTGAGGGCTGAGCCCCATCCTGGACGAACAGGTAAGGGAGCTACTGTGCAGGGCCATGGGTGGCCTCTGTCCATGGCCTCTGTGCACCTCAGCCTTTTCAAGTGACTTACTCTAAAGGTAAACTGAACAGGAAGTCAGGTTACATGGTGTCCTCCCATGGGCACACATGCAAGCAAAACACCCATGCACATAACCTAAAAGTAAATAACCTTTGAAAAAGAAATGAAGAGGAGCCATGTCTGGGTTTGTGTGCCTGTAACAGCAGCACTTAGGAGGTGGAGGCACAAGGATCAGGAACCCTTACAGGTGTGTTCTGAGTGTGGCTGACCTGCACTAGCCTGTGCTGCTGGTCTTCACACTCTCTGTGATCTGTTTCTCACCCTGCATGTCTCCATGTGGCTCTCAAAGGTATCTGTGACTTGACTTTCCATCTTCATCTCTGAGAAATGGGTATGCATGTGTGCATGCATACATGTTGATTTTCTTTCCACCTGTGGTTTCTGGGACTCAGACTCAGGTAGTTAATCTGTTGTCACCCTTTAGGAGATTTCTAAAGTTCTCTCTATAGTCTCTTTCTTTTTTTCATCAGCCTTTACTTCTTTTGGTCATAATATATATTCTAGAACTTTAATCTTCATTTTCATAATCTCTAATATTATCTTTTGTTCCTTTTTACCTTATGCAATATCTTCAGTTTTGAATTTGAAACTTTCTTTTCTATTTTAGTTTTCTTATTCATTTTTCACTTCTTCCTTTTCTCCCAATCCTGTCCCTCATTGGAGTCAGCTCAGGGTCTTGTATATGCTGAACAGGTACTCTACTTTGGAGCCACACCCTCCTATCGTGAGTTTCTCAGAGTGGTTTTTTGGTTTAGTTTTTCGAGACAGGGTTTCTCTCTGTAGCTTTGCCTGTCCTGGACTCACTTTGTAGAACAGGCTGGCCTCAAACTCAACGGAGATCCGCCTGCCTCTGCCTCTCAAGTGCTGGGATCACAGGCGTGCACCACCTCACGTGGCTTTAAGACTGCTGTTCTTCCCCTAGCATGCCAGTCTTATTTCCTCACAGCAGTAGACATGCAGCTTTCCAGACTGTATGACGTGTTTCTTCGTGTGTTCTGTAAACCCCCTGTACTGCCTGGTGCTCCTCGCTGGTCGTCATTCTCATATACCAAAGAGGAGCTGAGGTGCACACGCAGGGTTATAGCGTTTTCACAGCTGTGGGCAGGGCTGGCAGTACTTTTCTCCAGGACTGTCTCTGACCATCCCTGGCTGCAGAAGCCGGGGAAGGGGCTAGAGCCTCAAGCCTAAACAGGCCTGTGTTCTTCTCTTAAGTGATCCTGGTGGGGGCCGGGTGCAGGGTGAATCCTCTCTAAGAGCTGGTCTAGCCCCTCAAGGGTACGGAAGCCTCGCTACAGTCTGACTGTGCCCTCTGAAGTCTCTACTTGCCTCAGCAATAAGGACTTCCTGTCACATTTGCTTTCTGCAGAGTGCGGTGGCCCTTTCACCCCAACACTTTCTGCCTCTTCCGGTTGTGCATGTCGGAGCTTGTAGTGGCCATCACGAGACGGCTGCTGCCTGGTTGGTGCACAGTGCCTCAGAACAACCCTTCATCTGCCTTACAGACATGCACATCTCCTCCCCTTTGCCTTTAGAGCCAATGCCCTGGAAGAGCAGCTGAAGGAGCAGGAGCTCAGAGCCCAGGAGAGGGTCCTGGAAGAAACCAGGAAGCAGAAGGAGCTCCTGTGCAAGATGGAACGTGAGAAGAGCATCGAGATCGAGAACCTGCAGGCCAGGTGAGCAAAGCTCTGATGCAGGCAGGAGAAGCCTCGTCTCCCTGGGAGGTACAGCATCTAGGAGAAGCTTAAAAATAGAAAAAGGGGCAATCAGCTGGCTAGTGGCGGTGCATGCCCTTAATCCCAGCACTCCGGAGGCAGAGGCAGGCAGATCCCTGCCTTAAAGGACAGTCATGGCTACACAGAGAAACTGTGTCTCAAAAAAAAAAAAAAAAGTTTAATTATATTAATTTGTGTTTGTGCATGCATCTACATGTGTGGAGGTCACGAGGACAACCTGAGGCAACCATTTCTCTCCTGCTACCATGTCCGTTTTGGGCATTAAACTCAGGTGGGCCGGCCAGCCTGGTATACACAGACTTCATTCTCCCATATCCCAGAAAATACCAATTTTTATTTTGAGAGAATTTGGCAGAGTCACTTTTGTGTTCACTTGGAACTGACACCATGGATGCTTCATCCATTAACAGTCACATCCCAGGAGCAACTGATACACCCACACACTGATGGAGCTGTGCCAAAGGGACACTGGGACCAACTGCAAGAGCTTTAGAGACCAGAGCCGTGAGTGGCAATGGCAACAGTCCCAGGAGGATAGCCAGGGTGTAAATGAGATGGGCAGGAGTCCTGAGCCACCCGGTCAGCCTGTATCTGTATTTTGCTCCCAGAGGACTACCAAATACTGTCTTTCAACACTCCTTCAAGAGCTTGTGTGGGGCCCTCTCGGAGTGTGAACTAAGAGGCTAGTAGAGAGATACCTAGCAGACACACCTTGACCAAGTGACCCAGGATGGCAGTGGTGACAGTGCTGACTAACAGTGTAGCCCAGCTGGGTATAGGTTGTGATGTGCCACAGTGACAAGGAGGAAAAGCAAGACTCTACACTGTCTACAGTTTTTCTATAAAACTAACATTCCTAAACCCAACGTGCCTTTAAAAGCCATCATGGCCAGTGCAAGGTAGCACACACCTGTAATCCCAGCATTCAGGAGATAGAAGCTAGTGGATCAGGAATTCAGTCATTCATGTTTACACAGGAAGGCTGAGGCCAATCAGGCATTTATAATACGCTATCTCAAAAGACGACAGACAGCAAAAAAGCTGGGTGTTGAGGGAAGGACTAGCTGCGGCACTTGGAATTATCATGGGTCACAAAACAGCTCCCTTGTCCTATGGAGGCACACTGCAGGTCCCAACCTGTTCTCGGGTCCTAGGTTGCAGCAGCTGGATGAGGAGAACAGCGAGCTGCGGTCCTGCACACCTTGTCTGAAGGCCAACATCGAGCGTCTGGAGGAGGTGAGCTGCTGGCCTGGTGCTTGTGGGGAAGGCCCTGCCTCAAATAAATGTTGTCCTCGACCCTCTGCCTGTCACACCAGCATGAAGCCAGGGCCTGTGGCCAGGGCCTTCCAAACAGAGGAGGGCAGGGCAGGCTGGCAACACGGGGCCCTGCTGTGCTCAAATGTGAAGGAGCTGCTGTTCAGACATTTTGCCCAACCCAGCCTTTCAGCTCTCCCACAGCCCTAGAATCTGCAGGCCCAGAGCCCACACTGTGAACTATTGTCTGAGGTGACTGGAATATGGGTCTTGCACATTACCAGGCAGAGGCAGTACTGTTACCTTGTGTTCAAGTCTTTCTCTGAGAGGCACCCTCACAGATCCCTCTGGGAAGCTCTGAAGTGAGGGTGTTTTCAGCCTACATAGGGTCTGACTCCTCTGATCCAGAGGAGGAGCCAAGCAGGAGCATCCACCAGATGCTAGGCTAGATCTTGTCCATATGAAGGTCCCCTTGGCCACAAGGCAGGGCAGCTTTGCCAGAATGACAGGAAAGTCCAGATAGTCCTGCTGTGGACTGAGAGTGGGAGCCATGACACCTTTCTCTGCATAGGAAAGCAATGGTCTAGAGCACAGGCCATTGGGTCAGGCTGCATGTAGGGGTAAAGCAGTGCCACTGCCTGTGCACACAGGTGTCTGTCTTTGCAGGAGAAACAGAAGATGCTGGATGAGATTGAAGAGCTGACACAGCGGCTCAGTGAAGAGCAGGAGAATAAGAGGAAGATGGGGGATAGGCTGAGCCACGAGCGGCATCAATTCCAGAGAGACAAGGAAGCAACTCAGGAGGTGAGCTGGGCCCTTTGTCCCCTCCCCGTGGTCCCATATTGTCTAATGTAGCCTGCTCTCTGATGGAGGCCGGGAAACCGTTGTGTTTCCTGCCACTCTGGGCAATGCCACTGGTGTGTCGTTGCCTCCTGGAACACAGGTCAGCATCCTCCCAGGAGAGGGTGGTCAGGGCAACCAGCCTTGTGTTTGCCTCACAGCTGATCGAGGACCTCCGCAAGCAGCTAGAACATCTACAGCTCCTCAGACTGGAGGTGGAACAGCGGAGGGGCCGCAGCAGCAGCCTGGGCCTGCAGGAGTACAACAGCCGTGCCCGGGAAAGCGAGCTCGAACAGGAGGTCCGCAGGCTCAAACAGGTGTGACTCTGCCCTGGCACCTACCCTCACAGAAGCTCCTGGGAGGCTGGCCTGAGAACGGGCACCAAGCTGGGGTCCTTTCTGGCAGGGCCTTGTTCCAGCAAGGAGCATATAGCTCAGTGTGACACTGTCATGTCCCCTAGGACAACCGTAATCTGAAGGAGCAAAATGATGAGCTGAATGGACAGATCATCACCCTCAGCATCCAGGGTGCCAAGAGCCTCTTCTCCACATCCTTCTCAGAATCTCTGGCTGCTGAGATCAGCTCTGTCTCCCGAGATGAGGTAACTTGTCTCGCCTTTGTAGAACCCTAGGCAATAACCCGTTTGTACAGCTCCCATGCCCTCTCTGCACTGACTCTTTGCTTTCCTGCAGCTCATGGAAGCAATCCAGAAGCAGGAGGAGATAAACTTTCGCCTGCAAGACTACATTGACAGGATTATTGTGGCCATCCTGGAAACCAACCCATCCATCCTAGAGGTCAAGTAGGACATCTTAGCCCAGTTTGGGCTGGTTATAGACTTCACAGCACCCCAGAGCGGCCCTGTCTTGCCACAAAGAGCCAAGACCAGCTGGCCCTACTGCTTACCAAGCCTAGGGTGTATGTGCCCTCATGCAGCTGGACTGGGATCTTAAAAGAAGGGCTGCAGAGGGCTATACGAAGGAAGAAAGGGAAGTCCACAGCAGCCGAGGAGTTCAGAGGCTGGGCTCTCTGAACGTCAGGATGCCAGGGCCTCCCACCACAAGCCGGCTTAGCCAACAACACCCATGTCTGCTCAGCAGTATGCACATATGTGGGGATGGTCTCTCAGGCCGGGATGGGCCCTTTGATGACTCTCTGGCCCACTCCTCTTCTTGCTATGCAGCCTGTTAGGAAGAGAGGGAGAAAATGAATCCTCACCTCAGTTGCTGCCTCTCACTCATGTTGACATGGTGCCACCCAAGCTTGGCCATTCCCACATTGTATGCAAGCTGAGGACTCAAAGTTGAACATAGACATGGTAGCGCTGGAAAGAGAGGCAGCAAAGATGCACATGTGGGGCCTGGTCTGGAGCTACAGGCCACCTATTCTCCTTGCGCTGCTCAGGCCATCTCCCAGCAGATGGGCTTCCATTCACCTTTGGACCCAGGGCCTCCAAGCCACACAGCCATTCTTTGGCCAGACCCTCACTACAGTAACTCGTCAGCTCTGGTCCTCTTGTGGGGGCTAGAGCAGCTAGTTCATTCTGACTACGGAACTCACTTTCTGGACTGGTGAACACTGTCGGCCTTTCTGACCCCAGGTGCAGGTGCTGCTTCTCCTCAGGTGTGGCCTACCCTGGCTCCTGGGCCCACACTCTCCTCAGACTGACTTTGCTGCCTTGGGAAAAGTCTATATTTCCCAGACAATAGTCAAGGCCTCTGGAACCAAGTTTCCTTCTCTGATTCTGAGTTTAACTCTCTGGGTGTCTCCCAGAGGTTTATCTGGGTGTCATTTTAGTGGTGGATGGGCGGAGGAGGCTCTGCACAGACCCAGAGGTAGAGGAAGGCTTGCTGCCTGCCCCTGCACTACCCACAGAGCTGCAGTAACCATAGACATCTGGGCCTGAGCCTGAGCACTAGCTGGAGTCCGGACACAGCAACCGAGACCATACCATAGGCTGTGTGAGTGTGTGTGCGGGTGAGCGCGTGCGCATGCGTGAGTGCGCACACCGGTGTGAGTGTACGTGTGCTCGTGCCCACACATGCTGGCCTGCCTCCCTTCACTGCCTCCCCTCCCCCAGACCATACCATAGGCTGTGTGAGTGTGTGTGCGGGTGAGCGCGTGCGCATGCGTGAGTGTACGTGTGCTCGTGCCCGCACATGCTGGCCTGCCTCCCTTCACTGCCTCCCCTCCCCCTTGCCTACCTTACGCAGTACGGTTTAAGATGATGTATTGTACATTTTGGGGAAAGCCTCGTGTGTAAATCAGTGTAAACTTGGAGGACAGATTTTTCTATCATGTAGAGTAGGTATTTTTTATAGACTGAAGGTTGATCAATTTTTTAATACTTTCCAGAGAGAAAACTATCTGTGTATACATAAGAAATATATATATATATGTATAATATATCAATACTGGAGCCCTGCCTTTCTGTGCCCAGGTCCAAGCCCTGTAATAAGGTCTTGTGGCCTGTCTGCTGTCTGCCCTGCAGCGCTCACTGTAAACACAGGTCTCCAGGAGACACTGGGAAACACCAATCACCAACTTGCTCAATGCACCTGCTTCAGCTCCCTGAGAAGTAGCTCTTCCTCCGGGGCGTGGAGGGATGGGAGGCCAAGAGGATTCTGTCCCATGTGTCAGCCACCACAGATTAAAGCTGTTACTGCGCACAGAGGCCGCCTCCTTTCTCCATGGGGGGTGTGGGGGGGTGGGCTGGGTGGCAGTGGTCTTGGCCTTTGTCTTCCCCGGGTTTCTAGGGAGATGATGTTGGTCATTTGAGTACAGACCCTGGGAGGCCCTCAGTCTTCTGCCTTGATTGGGTTGGGCCTACCCTGAGGCCCCAGGATTGCTCCTCTACTTCCTGGGCAGCGTCAGGATCCTGAAGCGAGTAGCTCTGTTGACAGTCACTTCTAAAGGCAAGATTCCAGTGACCTCCAGCCAGCCCCTTAATGGTAGGACCTGTGCCCCGAATACAGCCCAGAGGGGTGACCTGGAGCCTTAGTTGAGATTGGCAAGTGGGAAGAGGGGGAACGATAATAGCTATGGATATCACAGATCTCAGGCACAGTGTCTCAGCCCCAGGCCACACATCCTATGTCAGAGAGGAGTCACTGTGTAGTGGGGTCGGTAATAAAGTGTTCAGCGCCACAGAGAACAGGAGGAGGAAGAGCCCCAGGAGGGGCCAACACGGAGCACAAAGGCAGGGTAGGGAGGAGGCAAAGGCCAGAGGACAAGTGTGGCTCAGTGGCCAGACTGAAGAGCACCTGAAGAGTTTGGGTGGCACTGTAGTCACTGACACTGCACATCACCAGAGCCGAAAACTGTACACCTGTTGCACTCCCGCCCAGGTTCCATTTGCATGCACCTGTTGCCTTCCTGCCCAGGCTCTATCCGAAGGCATTTGATTGACAGCAGCAAGGCCTCTCTGTGCCTAGGAGAAGCTGGGAACAAGGAGGACATCCCACCAAAGCCTGGCGGCTCCTCGGCTTATTGTCCATTCAACCAGTGGAAGATTCTGAGGGAACCAAGTCCAAGGAAGATAGCTCCCCATTTGGGATGTGGTGTAGGGGGATCTCTTGGTTGAAGTGGGTTGTCAGTAGAAACATTCCAGAAAAAGCTGTCTAAGAGTTTCTTGTAGGAGGCCAGCAGCGTGCCTAAGGATATTTCCAGAAGATGGCAGCCCCTAGCAGACTTCTCACTCTACCTCTGATGGTAGGGGGTATGGAGGGAGTGGCCACGGGCCTTCCCAACTGTTGAGCCTGCAGCAAGGGGAACTCTTTTTTTTTTTTTTTTCCCCAAAGCAGATCCTGTCTCCAGCTGGCTCCTGACATTACTCATATCTTTCCAGTCTTTGTAAATATACGTTAGAGAACAGCGTAAACGAAGCTTGTCCTCTGCAAATTTAAATTGACACTAGCCTCCCTGACCACCCTGGGGAATACCCACTATTGGTGGGCCCAGGAAGGTTCTTAGACCTACCTGCCCTGAACTTGCTGGCATTTTGGAACCTGGAAGAAGTCCAGAGCACAGCAGGAATTTTAGCCAGGAACCTCCATTTGTGTTCATTATGAGGTTGGTGTTCATATGGAAGACAGAGAAACTTTGACCAGACTGGCTGGCCTGCCTGGTGCATCAAGCTTCCTGAGTGTTCATCCAATGTGATCTTGACTCTGTAAAAGCTTCTGAGTCTCTTTCTAACCTAGGGTTTCACAAGTGCTACGCAAGCCCTCGAGCTGAGCTGTATCTACTGCAAGCACCTCTATAACTGTACCTTTTTGTTTTGTTTATTGGGTAGGGTCTTAAGTGATTTGGGTTGTCCTCCAACTCACTATGTAATCGAGGATGGCCCTGACTTTCCTCTCTCCACCTCCCAAGCGTTGGGAATCATAGGTCTGTCCCACAGCTCCCACCTCCCTCTCTCTGAGAAAGAACTCACTTTGTAGCCCTGGCTGGCCTCAAAACTTGCCTGCCTGCCTGCCTCTGCCTCCCAAGTGCAAGTGCTGTGATTAAAGGAGTTTACACCATGCCCCAGCTCTTTACTTTTTGAGACAAATCCTATTGTTCATGCTGGCCTTGAACTTACTTTCTAGCCCAGGTCAACTTTGAACTTAGGACTCTTCTGCCTCAACCTCTTGACAGGACTATGCAGCTATGCCCAAACTAGGTTCATTTTCTTTGTTGCTATGTCCCTAAAGCTCAGAACAGTGTTGGGTCCCATCTGCTCAGGACTCGGGGTTGTTGATCGGTGGCTTCTGTCCCTGCAGAGGTCTCTCTGCCCTTCTACAGGCTTTTCTATGGTCCAACCACTCATCAGGGTTTTATCTTCTGGCCCATACTACAATAACAGAGATTATGGCTCAGTTAACAAGCTGGGATAACCCAACAAAACCTTCCGTGTGATCATCTTATTAGGGTGGTGCATCGTGGCACTAGTGACGATCTACAGTGACTAGAGATGCTGCAAAGGCCTGTCCTGGATCCATCTTGATGACCATGGGCGTCATCACCCACTAATGAGTTGTCAAACCATTGCTCTTCTGGATGCAGATCTATCTTCTCCTTGAGGATAGGCCTTACTTCTAGTTTCCCCATGTCACCATAATGCCTGACTCGCCCAAGAGGCCATTTAGTGACTGCTCATTGATGAGTGAGCAGTGACCCAACCACTGTGTCAGTGGATTCAACCCCAGCTGATTCCCTCAGGGTGCTCAGGATGCTAGTTTCAGCTCCAGTGTTGCCAGAATGTGTGGTGTGTTCCACACTTGGGCACAGGAGCCCACACACAGCATCCTGAATTCAATGGCCTCTCTTTAGCTCGCTAAGCTTCTCGAGCGTGAATGATTTCACAGAAACATGACCTGTAGGCTCTACTGACCCAGGCTCAAGTTTTCTGAGTCCTGGGGCAAATGTTACCCAATCTCTGATAAAATATCCCGAGTGCAGGGGCTTCTTTTGGTGTCCCTTTGCTACCTGCTATGTCTCCTCTTCATCTTCCAGACGACAAGTGGATGGGAGTGATTCAGTTACTTCGGGGAGTTAGAGGGTCTTAAAGAATAAAAAAAAAAAAAAAAGCTTTGGGGGCGTTTGTGAATATCACTCAAAGGACTTGGGAAGATGTCTCAATTAGATGTCAAGACGTCAGTGTTTCTCTAGAAAAAGTGATGTGCCTATCTGGCACACTTGAATAAGCACGAACCTCAGACAGAGCAGGTCCAACACGATTGTTGCCTCAGACCTCTGAGACAGAAACCAAAAATCGCTGAAGGGGCTAGGAGAAGTGGATCGCAGGACGGGCCGGACCACCTTCCGACCCAGCGGTGCAGACAACAGTTTCAAACATACAAAATCGTGACCCAGACTCTTGACTTCGCCTCTGTCGCAGTGAGTCTCAGGCCGCGAAGACGCCCACCGGAGCTTTGCCCAGAAGTCCCTTTCAGGGGATCCTGGGAGCTGTAGTCCATTCTCTCCCCGGATCGCGCGCGCCTCAGCAAACTAGCACGGGAGTCCTATCCGAATTGGTAGACTGAGCGTCCCCTGCCGGTTTTGGAGGGCAAGAGCTCAGGAAAATATAGCAGAGCGTGGGGCTGTTCATGGACTACAACTCCCGGCGTGCCTTGAGCGGCGTCGCTCTACTTTGTGGGAGTCGTAGTCCCGGCACGATTCCCAGTGCCGCGTGCGCCCCTGACGCGCTGTAGCCTCGGGCCCCGGCTGGGCGCCACGCTACGGAAGCGGCGTAAGGCGTACCGGGTGGGCCGGGCGGGACGGCGGGTGCTACGGAGGCGGCGTAAGGTTGCCGGGCCAAGACTGGAGCTTCGCGGTCGAAACGCGCTAAGCCGGCGGAGCATCGCGGCTGGCGCGAAGAGGGCCTCGGTGCCCTCGGGTAGAAGTTGTGGGTCAACCTACAGAGGGCCGCGCCCGCCTAGACCAACCGCGCCTCCGGCTCGCTAAGGTGAGTTCCACGGTAGGCGGCCGGCCAGCCGGCCTAGGACTCCTAGAGCTCGGCCTCCGGGCATCAGCCCGGATGCTCCGTATTTGTCCTGGGAGCAGCAGCCTTCCCTGTGGCGAGCGGGAAGTGGGGAGTGCGCGCGCGCGAGGTGGGGGTGGTCGTGTGGGTCACTCGAGGCCAGCCCAGGAAGCTCAGACGCAGGCGACCCTCGGTGCCTGCCTGTCCTTGAGTGCCCTCTTGTTGGGGATAAGCGTTGGCCCACACTGTACGAAGGTGTGCATCGTGGGAGCACCGTCTGCAGAAAGCTGCAGCTGCCTGGGGTGCCAGTGAGAGTAGGGCGTCCTGTGTGCCCTCCCATCCCACACTTCTGTTTTTGTGGGCCTGTCAGTAGGCCCGGAAAGTTACAGAGCGGACCCTTGACAGCTGCAGGATTTTCTTTTTGTTGTCTGAAAAGGGGCCTGTTCTACTTCTGATCTGGAAACCCTGTTGTGTGGCCAGATGGCCTTGCTGGGCTGGCTCTCCGGGTCCCCGAGTGCCTGTGGTTTGTTACTAGACACTGGTAACAGGACCGTGAAACACCTAGACTCTAAAAACAGGATACCTTCCTGAGTTTCAGGACTCTAAACACCCAGGCCCAGAACCTGGGAGCCTTCTCGGGTGCTTGGGGCTGGCCCTGCAGTTCAGGGAGAACCTGTACTCAAGGAACTGTGAGGTCTTCCCCTCCAGGCAATTTTCCCCTGTTCCAGTCTGGGGATCTGTAGGTCACAGATGCAGAGCTTGTCTCGGAGTTTCTTCCTGCTTCCAGAGTCTAGCTGTGAGGGATGCGCTCAGGCCCACAGTTATGCAGTGTAGGGTAATTGTATCTTGCTGAACAGCAACTTTTCTCCATGGGGTGGGTAATAGATCCTGCTTCCTTTGAGGTCCTTCTGCCCCAGAGAGATGCACCCGTTTTTTCCCCCCAACACCTGAGAATCCCTGGAGCTGTTTGACTGACAGGCAGGTCAGTGACCTCCAGGAAGGCAGATTTAAACCATGCTGGATCCAAGGCTCGGATATGTTACAACTTTATGGGAACTTAACCATCAAAATCTCTGCTAGCCATGGTGTCTGAGGTGTCAGGCCCAGACTCTACATCTGTGTAGAAGCCTCAGCTTGTCCTCCATGGGAAAAGGATTCCATTGCTCTCTATCCTTGGATCCAGGCTTTGCCCTGGTTCTGACTATCAGAACCAGGTTCTGACCATCCAGGCTTTGGCTACTCCCAAGTTTTCCTGGCCCTTGTTGTACATTATCCAGGCCTTAGGGCAAACAAAACTGGTAAGCCCCATTTTACAGATGAGGAAACTGAGGTAGAAGAGCAGTTGCCAGGGGAGGGGTAGATGGAATTCTAAGTCTCCAGATCACAAGCTACTTTTAGTCTCCTTCCACATTCTCATTGGTGGCCCTTGAGAAGAAGAGCCTTTTTGGTGACCTGAAAACCTTCAGTATACATGCTGTCAACGAGTTGATCATTTAAGAGCCTGAGAAAGTCCTTTGTCCAGCCCTGTGGTCTTTAGTGTCAACACTGCCTCTTACTGCATTAGACAATTTCTAGGTCTGAAAAGGCAAAATTAAAAAAAAAAAAAAAAAAAGATTAGAAAAAAAGGATAAATGAAAAACATTGAACTCTTTGAAAAACACATATATAGTAACCAAGGATCACTGGTGACTTGTCACATTATTTTGTCCTGATTTCTACGCTGCATAGCCTGGGAGGCTGAATTTCCAAGAAACACAGCTATGGCCTTCAGGCTCTGGGCTCAAGCCTAGAAAAAGGACACTTCCTGTCTCTACCCCTCCCCAGGGGTGTATTATTCTCCTACCTGCCTGTGCATCTTTTGACCACCCCTTCTGTCTTCCTTCCGGTTACCACTGCATACTAGCTAGATCACCTGACACAGTGAGAACATCCTAAAGTGCACTGCGCTCCTGTTTCCAGAAACTCTGTCTAGCCTTCTAACTCCTCAGGCTGTATGCAATCTCTGTCATTTGGCCTTTCTGAATTCCCAGTATGTCTTGGCCATCTGGAGCC
Organism: Meriones unguiculatus; assembly: GCF_030254825.1. Taxonomy (NCBI): domain Eukaryota; kingdom Metazoa; phylum Chordata; class Mammalia; order Rodentia; family Muridae; genus Meriones; species Meriones unguiculatus. The sequence goes on from NC_083359.1 coordinate 38,936,339, forward strand.
ATTTGATCCCTACATATCTGGTATCATTCTGGCTTATTGCCAGGGGTCTGCTGGGGCCACCCCAGTTACTTGAGTCTCCCGTACTCAAGATGTGTGTGTCATTTCTTGGCAGGTCCTGCTACCTAACTCACTTCAGCCCGGCATTGAACACGTAGCCAGTGAGCATTGACCATTATCGGTAGCCTCGGGTCAGTTGACTTCTAACATTGAAGAGCTGTCCTAATTCAGAAAAGCCGCATGTGCTCTTTGTGGAAACGGGCACCTGTCCGCAGCTTGTTTCCCAATCTGAGAAGTAAACCAGCAGCCTGTGACCCTTGCACAAGTGTCACTGAAAGGAGGCAGAGGAGGCTGTGGGTTGGGGCTGGGCGTGGAGGCTGCTCATCCACACGATTGTCATTCTGTGCGTCGTGGCATGGCTGTGTGGAAACCTTGTGACCAGTGGACCAAAGAGCATCTTGGTGTGGGCAACATCTTGCCTACCAGACTGGTCTAACTAGGTAAACAGTTGCCAGAGGTGGCATTATAGGAGGGCAGGAGTAGTCTACCACAGTGTGGGGAAACAGGAATGATAATGTGGGACCCTAGGGTAAGATGCCAGACAGTCTTCCTATGCTTTTTACTCTTCTGCACAAGCTGCCATGTGGGAAACCAGGGGTATAGCCGTCCCTCCGTAAGGACTCAGCGGGCACCAGGGCAGGCCTGTTCAAGTCTCCACGTCAGGAAAACAAGTGGAATACTTACATTGGCCTCAACCCTCTTATACTGACAAATGCACAGTCATGGCTCTCCTGCTCCATATCCTGTGTCTCAGCTTCCCTCATTCTGCCATCCCTACTTCCCTGGTAACCCAGCTGGAGGATGGGCCTGGACAGAGCTTTGGGATACAGGAAGGAACACAAGTTGATAGCTGCTGTTCCAAACTGTCAAGGTGCAGCCATGCCCGCTGCTAACAGTAGGGGTGGGAAGGCTATGGAGTGCGTGTCACTGCAGAGCGTGCTCCTGTGCCTTCCTCCATGGTTCGTGAAAGTTGCCTTCTGTATTTAAAGAACTCTCAGACTTTCTGTCCCTTGCTTGATCTTGCTGACCATACACCATTTAATGGGAAAAAAAAAAATCAATGAGTTCTAGAGCTTTCTGGAGCCCCTGCCCATCTGCAAAGCTCTAGTGCTGAGAGACATGCTGTGGCCCCTCACACTCCTAATCCCTGCCTTTTTTTTTTTTTTTTTTTTTTTTTTTTTGAGCCAGCAGTGGGCTTGCGTGCCTGTATGTTGCTTGTTCTGATGGCAAGCCCACCATACTACACTTTTCCCTTTTCTCCAAAAGCCGCATCGCACATTCAACAACACTAAACCAAAAACTAAAATCCTTTGTTTTTGTTTTTTGCAATGCCATTTTGGAAAACATAATTTCCCTTCTCATAATGTATAATTAAGGTGGTGTGCAACTCCAGAGACCCAGAAGGATGTTCTGTGACTCTTTTCCATGTCCAGGAGGCAGCAGGTCCAGCATGCTGTCTCAGATTATGCTTGCTCAGAGGCCAGATGCTGAGTCCCCGCCTCACGAACTGCAGTAGTTCACCTCAGCAGGATCAGTGTGTCTTATTTGTTCTAAATAGGCCTACAGCTGGAGGTGCCACTGCTGTTCTGAGGCCCAGCCTCAGGGTGTGTGTGTGTGTGTGTGTGTGTGTGTGTGTGTGTGTGTGTGCGCGCGCGCGTTGAGACAGGGTTTGTCTGTGTATTCCTCACTGTCCTGGGCTCACTCTGTAGACCAGGCTGGCCTTGAACTCCACCTGCCTCTGCCTCTGCTCTGCTTGGATTAAAGGTGTGTGCAACTCTGCCCAGCTCCAGCCACACTTTTCAACTTCTTCCTGTGAGCTGGAGACCAGGAAGTACTTGGCAGAACTGGAGACATCTACAACACGAAAGTTTGGGAACTACCTTGTAGGGTGTTCTGGCTTCATCTCCCACTTAGAAGGATAAGAGGGTTCAGGACAGTGTCCTTCTTCCTAAAGCTTCTATCCTACCCTTGGTTTGTAGATGGGCTTTTTCATTTTCAGTAGAATCTCTGGTTCACTTTATGAGCTCAGCTTGCATCCTGCCTCTTGTGTGAAGGTGGATGGTGATGGCCACTGTTTCCAGTGTTGTTCATATGAGAGGGCAGTGAGTGAGTATAGGGGATTGCAGTGGCCCAGGAAGGAAGTACAGGATGAGGACACATGAGACTGACTGTCATGGTAGCATCTGCCATGGTAAGCAGGTGCTAAGAAAAGCAGAGCTTTGCAGATTGAAACAGTGACTACTGTTGGCAGTTGGAGTGGCTGAATAGTGCCAGGACCTGAGTCCAGGGAATCTTGGTGTCACTCTGCTGTTTCCCAGAGTCCTGCCCCAACCTGGGCACGGTTCCCTGGCAGTACCTAGAGAGCCGAGGCTTTCTTGCCAGCTACTACTGATCTGTGGCCCTGGTGATGAATTCTGCCCAAGAGCAGAGCCAAGTTGAGGAACATCAAGACAGGATCTTGAATAACCCTTTCTATTATCCTTACCAATGTAGAATTAGCCACGAGCCTGTTTGACTAAAGGACAAGTTGGTTCCTGTGACAATGGCAGTGAAGAGCCAGCAAGCCATGGTGTTTCCATATCTGGCTGTGGAACACATACAGTTTTTAAAGGGAAGAAGTCCCTGGACATCATGTACTGGGGGGAGGGGCAGTAAATTAAGTCCTCCAAGAGGCTCTCACTGTAACACCGTAGAAGAGGGCAGGGCCTGAGTCACATGGCCAATCAGGACTCATTTGCAGGACTTTGGCTTATGCAGATAATCCCAGAGGCTGCATTTGGCATTCCTGGGCCAGAGTCCAAACCCTGATAGGAGGGCAGTGCTGTCTTGGTGGGTACTACAGTGGTCAGTCTGTTCAGAAGCCCTTTCCTGAGGTGGCAACCCTGGTGTGGGCACATTGGCATCTTGTTATCTCTGTGTGTGGCCTCAGGTGAGCTAGTTACCAAATGCTGTAGCTTGTTTCTTGGCTTGTTTGATGGAACAGCAGGGCTGAAGTGCTTAGGTGGGAGGGAGGAACTCCTTTCTCTGGGCCAGTGCTCATGGTCTCTCTGGTGATCAGCCCTCTGCCCTGCCAGCCTGGTTCTTTGGCTTGGCAGAAAACATTTTTGAGAAAGCTGGGTAGTAGGGTTTGGTCTTATCGTTTGGGCCTTTTACCCTCCCGGATGTACCGCCTGAGATGTCTCCCCTCTAGACTGCTAATGGCTCCCACATGGAGTTCTTGAGCTATAGGGTATCTTGGCCAAAAAAAGGCTCAAAGAGCTGAGGTTGGTCCATTCCTGTGGAGGTGCTCTACCTGTCTTTAGAGAATGCTGTTCAGCCAGTTCTCACAGGGTTCAACCCTCCCCTGGGGTAGATCTAGCCTAGTTTCTTGAAGGGAGGATTTACTTCCTGTCCCCAGGCCATTTCCTCTGGAGCTGGCCTTGATACCAGCTGTCTTGGACAGAATTGCATCCCAACAGTGGCTTATTCTTGGCTTCACATCTGGACTGGCTGCCTCCTGCCCTGGTGGGTACAATTCAAAGGTATGGTAGGTAGCTGTGGGTGGCAGTTGGGGCTAGTCCTGCTGTTTTCCTTTGCTCTACTATCTCAAGAGGTGAGTGATATCGAGGTGAGTGAAATTGGCCTTCATAAAATTACCAAGAGAAGGGGCTTGTGTGGTGGGAAATCCCATTCTACTCTTTTTTTTTTTTTTTTTTACTGCGGTTGAGCACTGTGCCCGGGGCACTCCCAAATGGAGATACAGGGAGACATTTTACTTACTACATCAAGAGCCCTAGAAGAACATGGTACAGTAGGTCTCCCTGGCCTTGACTTGGTGATGTCCCCAGATTGCCCAGATTGTCCTTCTGGGATTGAGATATTCTTCAAGTACTTGGGAGCTCTGGGCAGGAAGTACTGACTTGGCTGTAGCAGTGTGGGGCAAAGAGACAGGCTGTATACCAAGGGACCCTCACAATGGATTTGCAGCCCTTAGATAGGTTTCATGGCTGGTAAGAAACATGGTGGTCCCCACCTAGCCCCCAGCCCTGAGCACCTGTGAGGAAGAGCCATGGGTCTGTCCTACTTGAGGTGTACTAAACATCTCACCTGCAGGTGGGCTGTCATGACCAAAACCTTCTCTCAGAGGGCCCTCAGAGCTGGAGGTGAACCTGGACAACAGCAGCTGTTGTTACCATGGCTAGCTAGGACTTTGCCTCCTGATTGAGAGTACCCTTGTGTGGCCTTAGGCAGAACCCAGTGGAAGCATCATCCTGTCTTCTCATGCTGGTCCTGGGTGAATCTCCTCCAGCTGTCCTCTGCATACCCATAGAATGTCTCACACCAAGGCTGGGGACACGCTAATACATCGTGGTAATTAACACTTGGTCTTTCAGAGCAGTGGCAGCCCCACTTCCTTGATTCCTTGAGGCCAGATCTAGGCCACTGTCCTATTTAGAAGTAGAGCAGTTCCCAAATGCAAATAAAGGAGGTACTGACTGGTATTTCTTGGACAGGGGAAGGCATAGGCCCCAGGGCTGGGAGGGATGCAAGAGCCCACCTCTCAAATCTTGTGCTCCTTGGTGCACCCTACCCCTTCTGCCTCCTGTTGGAGGCCGATGTGGTTACACTTAAGTAACAGTGGAGCAGTGGGATAGTGTTTGGGGCAGGGACCTCTGAGAATCACTACTTGCTGTGTCCAACCTCCTGAAACTTCCTGACTCACAACACAGGTCAAAGAGTGTTTGCTGAGCTTGCAAACAGAATTAAAAGGATGAGGAAGTGAAGTGCTTTCTGGAGTGGGGGCATTTGTCCACCAGCAAGCCCTATAAGAGAGGACGACCCTCGAGGTGGCTCAGGCCTGTCACTAAGGTTGGGGGCCATGCTGTGTTCTTACGAAGTCCTCTCCTTCCTGTTCTCTTTGGAGTACAGCCTACACAATCAGAACATGAGCAAAGACTGGATCCACCTGTGTTTCTCAGTGTCCCTGCCTTCACCACATGCTAATTATACTGTTGTACTCTGGCCTAGATGAAGGAGACCTGGGAGGGGCCAGCCTCCCTCACTCAGAGAAGGCCTGGTCCCAGTGTCCTTGGCAAAGTGCCTTGAGTATGATAATTGCTTCTGTAGAGGGTTGGCCAAGCCAGAGTAACAGCCAACCCTATCTAGGACTGCTGCTGGATTCCCCTTCTCCCCTTTCAGTGGTCCCTGAGTGCAGTTGTCAGAATCCAGAAGGAAGGTATGTAGAACCTTTTACACAGCTGCCTATCATCCTTGGAGCACCAAGGCTACTGGAGGTGCTGGGTCTACAGCTGTGCCTAAAAGGCCAGTGGAAGAAAGGGGAGTTTCAAGAGGCACACATGGACAACTAGGCATGGTGACACTATAATCCTACACTTGGGAGACAGTGGCAGGGGATTCAGGGATGAAAGAACATTCTTGTCTACATAGTGTTTTGAGCTATTGTGGAATGCATGAGACCCTCTCTCAAAACACGCAGAGCCGTACTGATGCCAGCTTCTCGATGTGAGGGCTCCCTAGGCCAACAAAGAGCTAGTAGCCAGCTGCTTCCTGGTGTGTGTGTTGGGGGAAGGGCAGGACTAAGACTGTGCCAGCATCTTCTCTCAGGCTTCAGGTGGCCCTTAACCAGGACAACGGCTCTTCAGCATACCAAGGGACTCTCTCCTCCCTGACAGCAGATATGGTTAGGGCTTTGTAGAATGGAGAGCTTCTGAAATCATTGCTCTCCCTGTCTGCCTTTCTTTTTTGTTCTGCACACTTGGCAAAAGAAGAATATGCTGTGCCCACCCTCCCGAGAGACCCTCTGCTTGAAGAAAGTGTCCCCAATGAGCAAACACAAAGACAGGAGGAGGATAGGCTCTGGACGGGATTGATGAGCGGGGTAGCTGGGGATTATAGGAACTATGGGGTAAGCAGCACTCAGGCCTATGCAGGATTCTAGCATCCTCCTGGAGGGGTAGGTCATCCTCCCAGAGGCAGATAGGTAGCCCTGAATATACTTCCTGCTTTCACAGTGAATGTGGTAAGGTCCAGTGTTGGCAATAGATCAACTCAGGACCCCGTTGTGAGCAATTTCTGCCCCATGGGCACTTCTGATCCCAGCTCCTAATATTCTTCCCTCTCTCTCACCTGCTCAAGATTTGAATATGAGAGAGAAGCACCAGAAATGCTGGTGTACATTTCTCACAGGAGGCTCGCATGTTGCCAGGGCTTGTCAGTTTGAGGGATTGCTCTGGCACTGACAACCACAGAAGAGGCAGGTGTACTGGGTGAACATTGTAATGTGGGACTGATGGATAGGAGCATATTTTGCTGGGCACCTGAACAGAATCCTGCCACCAACAGTTCACTGATACCCCATACAAAGCCACCAGCACATGTGGCTACTGAGTCCCATGAAGTGGTATGTCTATATTGAGCTAGAAAATAGTCCAAATCTCCAACTAAGGACCATGTATGGATATAACCTAGAACCTTTGCTTGGAAAAAGCTCGTGGTAGATCAATAACCAATTGGTAAGGGGAACAGGGACTATCTCTGACAGGAACTCAATGGCAGGCTCTTTGACCTCCCCACCCCCCAAGGGAGGAGCAGTCCTGCTAGGCCACAGAGGAGGACTTTGCAGCCAGTCCTGAAGATACCTGATAAAACAGGGCCAGACGAAAGGGGAGGAGGTCCTCCCCAATCTGTGGACTTGGAAAGGAGCAGGAAGAAGCTGAGGGAGGAAGGGTGGGATTGGGAGGGAATAAGGGAGCGATACAGCTGGGATACAGAGTTAATAAAATGTAACTAATAATAATAAACAATAATAAAAAAAAAAAAAAAGAAAAGAAAATAGTCCAAAGATCTCGACCAGGGCCAAGGACCAAGGTCAGACCTGTAATTTAGTGCTTCAGAATCTGAGGCAGGAGAATCAGGAGATACCAGCTTAGGCTACATTGTAAGACCCTGTGTGAAAACAGTCAAAAGCAGTAAGAATGTAAGTTAGCTGAGATTACGTTGTGACACTTTGAGAAGACTGGAGAGTGGGGAGAGGCACCTTGATCAGAAAAGGGATACTTGGTGACTCAGTAATGTGATTTGTGGTGATGTCATACTGACAGGACAACATTGGAGAGATGTTATGTTGCACAAACTATACTAAGGCTTTTTACCTGATCTTTGTTTTTGTTGGTTTGTTGGGTGTTTTTTTTTTTTTTTTTAAATTATATTTTCTTATATTTTTGTTTGTTTGTTTGTTTCTCAAGACAGGGTTTCTCTGTGTAGCCTTGGCTGTCGTGGACTCATTTTGTAGGCCAGGCTGGCTGGGAACTCATAGAGATCTGCCTGCCTCTGCCTTCTGAATGCTGGGACTGCAGGCGTGCCCCACTGTGCCCAGCTGTATTTTTATTTTATTTATTTTATATATGTGAGTGTTTTGCCTGCATGTGAATATGTATACCACTTGTGTGCCTGGTACCCATGGATATCAGAAGAGCATGTCAGATCCACTGGAACTGAAGTTACAGATGTTTATGAACCACCATGTGTTGCTGGGAATCCAACCCAGGTTCCTCTGCAATAGCAACAAGATCTGTTAACCTTTGTGCCCTCTCCCGAGCTCCTTGTTTTGTTTGTTGGTAAGACAGAGTCTCAACATGTACCCCAGGCTGGCCTAGAAATTGTGATTCTTTTGCTTCGGTTTTCCCAGTGCTGGATTACAGGAGTTCACACACCTAGCTCTGCCTGTCCTTCTTTGCTCTTTTTACTATTATTGTTGTGGGGCAGGGAACATGTGCACACATATGTGGAAGTCAGAAGACAGTTTTGGGAATTCTTCCACTATGGGTTCTGGCCAGATCGCCAGCCCTCTCTTAGTTCTTTGTACTTCCTCTGTATGGCTTGAAGGCAGCCTGAACCTGTACTGCACTGTGTCTTCTGAGCCAGCCAGTCCTCCTTAACAGAGCAGTCAGGGAATACTTGAGGCTTTTTGTGCTATGTGATCTCTGACAGAAGCCACAGTCATCATGTAAATAAATGAGCATGGCTTTGTCTATCAAAACAATTTGTAGACACTGAAATTTTAATTTCAAGCTGGGTAGCTTATACTTGTAATCACAGCATTTGGGAGGCAGAGGCAGGAGGATCCTGAGCTCAATCCATGCTACATAGTGAGCCCCTGTCTCAAAAAAAAAAAAAAAAAAAAAAAAAAAGAAGCTTATTAAATTTTAATTCTACATAAGTTTCAGTTCTTCTTTTCCTTTTGGTTTGTTTTCTAGCCATTTCAAAGTATGAATTAAAAGCCTTCAAATCTCACAGGGTCACCAATAGAGACTGTCCCTTGGCAAAAGCAGCTCCTCACATGCTAACTTAGAAGGTGGTTGAGAAATAAATGCTGCTTCGTGGGAGAAACATCTGGCTCTGAAACCTCATGATGAGGGGTTTCAGAACTACCCAGCCCTGTGTCTGGGTGTGTTGGAGAGAGGCTGGGCTTAATGCTGGTGCTCCTCTCACATGTCAAGTGCTGGCTCACAAAGGCACAAACAGACGGTCACCTGTCATGTGGGGCTGTCCCCTGAGCCCATAGTGTTTCACAGTGTGCCTCTTCGCTCCTAATGTCAGTCTCCTCTCATCTGCACCGCAATACCAGCATCAGTGTATGACTCAGAAGCCAGAGAAAGTCCTGTCAGTGGGTGATAGGAGACCCAGGGGTAGGAACTGCTGAAACCAGGACAGCTTTGTGGTCTACCCAGTCAGAGAGCAGTGTAGATTCATACCTTAACCTGTAGCCCAAAGAGGGGCCACACACACACCCAGTTATCCTCTGTGAGCTGGTTTCCCCAACTGCCAAGTCCTCCGTGTCCCCAGGATCACCCTCAGATGTGTTTGGTCTCTGCCACCCCTGGCCAGCAGGTGTAAGATGGCTCTCCTGCAGTGCAGCCTGCCCACTTCCTCCCGGGAATGGACGTCTCTGGTTCCCTGGGGTTCTCCAGGGCTAGTGTGAGCCTGGCAAGTGTGTTCACACAGTCTGATGCTGCCCCTAGGAGGGCACAGTTTGGCCTCTTTGGTCTTCAGGTACCATCCTGCTGTGCCCTCTGCTCTTCATTTTTCCTTTCCATGGACTTACTGTCCCCTTGAAAGTTTCTTCTGTAATAAGACAAAACTGTTCTCCTAACTGAGGAATAAAGCCCCTTTGAAGACTAGAGAAGTTTGAGATGAATGATGGGTTTTTCAGATTAGGGTGATTTCCTGAAACCCTAGTATTCCTCAGGAAGCTGCAGTCCCTGCAGTACCATGGGTACTGGCCTTTGGCCTCTGACCAACACTCCCTTGCAGCACTTGTCTGTGGATGTGCACTAAAGTCATGCCCTGAACCTCATTTTTCCCTTGTGTACCCCAGGCCACTTGGCATGCTGGGAAATTGTCCCAGGGCTTAGAGTTTCATCTGTGTGAATCACACTGTTTCTTCTCTCTTTTTATTCTGTTTATTTTTGTTGTTGTGTCACTGACTAGCCGGCTGCCCTTTCTCCGGCGTGGGCACTCTCCTCTCTCCATGCTTCCGTCCGTGTGCCACCGGCCAGAGGTGACCAGGCCCGGCTCTCTACGTGGCCGCTGTCAGGGGGGCCATGGGGAGCTCCGCCTCCTCCCTGGCTGCCGAAACGGAGTCAGACCACGGCTTCCCTGGGGGCCCACCCTACCCAGGGCCCCCAGCAGCAGTTGGCTGGTGTAGGAGCGGCCCTGGGGAGACTGTCTGGGGAAGTGCTCTGGTCACCAGACAGCACCCACGTCCCCGGGCCCGAAGGTAAGAAGGTGGGGAGGGGCAAGCCTGAGGGGTCTTGGGCAGGAGACCTTTTTTCGATGTGTCTCTCCTTGTTATAGATGCGTGCTTAGAGCAGAGGTATCTGTTTATCAGTGCTCTCTGGCAACTCATTTCCCCTAAAGGTACAGGAGCTAATCTGATCTGGGTTTGCTGCTCTTGGCTGGCAGGTTGGAGACTTTCCTTTGCCTGAGGTTCTGCTGTGGCCCGCTATTGAGCAGTACTTGCCCAGGGCCTGTAGTATTCCTATGAAAGCTGTCTGGAGACCCCTGCTAGCGAAGCTGATGACTTGAGCCCCTGTGGCTAGCATGCATTAAGGGTGCTGGCTTGCTTCCCACACTTGTCAGAGTTGAACACTACTTTCCTCCCCTGCCTATGGTGCCTAAGCTCCAGTGTGGCTGCTCTAGGGATGCCATTCTGGCTCTGGAGAACCATAGGGGGCTACCTTTACCTGAAAGTCCTTTCTAAGCCATGCATGTCATTAGCTTCCTTTTTGAGGGTTGTCTGGTACTCCCTAAACTTCCCAGGTTTTACCTCAGAGAGGATGTAGACCTAGTAGCTCTAGAACCCAGGTAACCCAGGTAAAGCTCTGATCCTTTCTCTACTCAGGAAAGTGCATGTCTATGGCTTCCACAGACAGCTCATGCACCCATCTGTCAGGTATTAGTTAGCTGGGCATAGAGCTGTAGACAGGACAAGAGACTCCTCCTGAGGTGCCTTTGACAGCAAGGTCGAGCTGGCAGACAGGTGACCGTAAGGAGACGCTGGCAGGAGGCACTGAGACCGCATGCATCTGCAGGGCTGAGTCACTCTAGTGGTTGGGAGACATTGAGAACCCAAGGTCCAGAGAGACAGGACAGGCAGAACTATGGCAGGGACCTTCAAGTGTGGACGGTGCTCTGTTTCACATGTGCATGAGCGCGTGGGATTGCCTCAGTTCTTGTTACTGCAAGATGCTTCCGGCAGTGCCTCCAGTGTAAGTTTTAACTCCGTTAAGCAGTTTTATTGAAATGTGACTTACACACTGTCTTAGTTTTTCTATTGCTGTGGTAAAACACCATTGACCAAAACCAACTAGGGAAGGAAAGAGTTTATTTCCACTTCCACAGCGCAGTGCATCACTAAAAGAACTCGGGAGGGATCTGGAGGCAGGAGCTAACGCAGAAGCCTTAGAGAAGTGCTGCCTCCTGGCTTGCTCCTCATGGCTTGCTCAGCCGGCTTTATAGCTTTCAGTCCAGGAGAGGCACTGCCCCCCACCCCCAGTAAGCTGGGCCCTCCCACAGCTATAATCAATTACAAAAATGCACCAAAGGCTTGGTGGGCCAGAGAGTAGGGCATTTTCTCAGCTGAGGATTCCTTCTTCTAGAATGACTGACTCTAGCTTGTATCAAGTTGATATAAAACTAGTCAACAGGCACACCATTAGATTCACCTGTCATCAATGTAGTTTCAGGTCAAGGTCATTTTCAACCAGTGAGCTAGTTTGCACCTGGAAGAGATCCTGTTTGCAGTCATTTACTCCTGTGTTGGCCCCAGGAGGTCACTAGCCTGCTTCCTGTTCGTAGCTTTACCTTTTCTAGAGATCTCACATGTGACCTGTGTGTCTGCCTGCCTTATTGCACCAAGCATACTGTCCTTAAGGTTCGTCCACATTGCAACATGTCAGGACTTCCTTCCTTTTCATACTTCTCTGCTATTCTGTTTTAAGAGTAAGCTACCTTTGGTTTGTCTGCTCATAAACAGTACAGTATTTCCACTTAGCTTTTATGAGTGATGCTGCTTATAATCATTCATGCTAAAATTTTGAGGGGGTTTTGATATTTTGTTCTTGTTTAGTTTTTTTAAGAAAGGGTTTCTCTGTGTAACAGCTCTGGCCATCCTGGAACTCGCTTGTAGACCAGGCTAGCCTTGAACTCACATAGATCCACCTGCCTCTGCTTCCAGAGTGCTGGATTAAAGGTGTGTGCCACCATGCCCAGCTTTTTTTTTTTTTTCTCTTGCTAAAGGTTTTTATGTCGGCATGTGTTTAATTGTCTGAGTGTTTCCCTGGGCTGGAGTTGCTGTGTTTGTGGCGAGTTTGTATAACATCCTGAGAAACACTGCTGCCTCGGGGGTTGGCGCATTTCCATTCCCACTAACGGTGGCCGGGTTCTGGTTTCCCCTGCCTTGGATGATGCTTGCTGTAGTCTGTCTGTGACTCTGACCACCCTCGTCCTGCAGGGTGTGCAGTGGAGCTTTACTTGATTAGATTTGCATTTGTCTGATGGCTATTGCTACTAAACATCTCATGTTTTTATATGTGCGTGCGTGCGTGTGTGTGTGTGTGTGTGTGTGTGTGTGTGTGTGTGTTATTGTATATAAAGTATGTATCTCCTGAGAAATATCTTTTAAGAGTAGAATTGTGGCTTTGTGTGCTGAGGCTATCTGTTGGATTTTTTTTTTCAGTCTTATCAGTGAGTAAGCAGTGCCCAGTAGAGAATAACACCATATATGTGCATACTAAGTGCATGTGTGTAAATGAAACTTCAAGATTCACTATTGCTTCATTTTTAAGTGATGGGGGGGTGAGGGATTGCTCAGCATTGCATATCATACCTATCACTGTAGAACTTGGCAGGCTGAGGCAAGAGGCAAAGTAGGAATTTGAGGCAGCCTGGGCCACATAATGAGTTGCAGGCCAGCCAGGACTGCTGAGTGAGATCCTGTCTCAAAAACAGAGGTAAAAGCACAATGTTTGGGTGTCTGTAAAGGTAGTACAACGGTTAAGAGCTCTTACCACTCTTCCAGAGGACTCTGGGTTGAGTTCACTTTGTGGCTGGTAACCGTCTGGAACTCTGTTCCTGGGGATCCAGTGCCTCTTCTGACCTCTAGAGGCTCCAGTGCATGGCATATATACATACACTCAAGCACATACACATATGCATGAAAATAAATAAATTATTTTCATAATCATAAAAAAGCACAAGTTTTTTGTTGGGTATGGTAGTGATGCTTTAAACCTAGCGGAGACACTTGGAGCTTTGTGAGTTCAAGGCCAGCCTAGTATAGTGAGTTCCAGGACGGCCAGGGCTACAAAAAGAGACCCTACCTCAAAATAAAAAAATAGATAGATAGATAGATAGATAGATAGATAGATAGATAGATAGATAGAGAAATAAATAAATAATGAATAAATAGAGATAGATAGATAGATAGATAGATAGATAGATAGATAGATAGATAGATAGATAGATAGATAAATGAATGAATGAATAGCAGTAGTTTTAAAAATCCAGAACTATGGTAGTGCATGCCTATAATTCTAACAATCTAGAAGATAAAGCAGGGTGTCAGGAGTTCAAGTACAACTTGGATTATGTGAGGGAAAAAAATTTTTTTTAAGACATCCAGAACTGTTTGGCTGGACAAGTCTATCTGAGAGATAGCAAAGCAGTAGGATAAAGAGGAAGAGTCCCAGGACCTATGGATGTGTCATCACTCTGTATTACTATAGCCTCCTACTAGACCCTTCCCCTGAATTGGTGTTGCCAATATGTATTAGTTCTTACTGTAGGTAGGCTTAGGACTTAAGTAGGCAGTAGACATCCAAGTTGAACCAGAAAGAAATAGTGTTAATGATCTGGAAGAAGCCATACATACCCAAACTAGAGGGGACATCAGAAGACATCAGAAGGGCTACAGATCTAGAGAGATGGTAGGAGAGCAGATGACACTGCTCTGTGGCCACCCTTCTGGGCTCCTTCCGCACATATATGTGCACACTCACACAGAAGTAACACAGCACAAGCATGTGAAACAGGCAGCCTTTTCCCTAAGCTCTGATGGGCACTAGGGGGGGCTGGGACAAGCATGGGACATGGCAGCTCCTCATATCTAAAGTATGCTGCCCCCAGGAGAGCAGATACTCTCCTTTAGGGCAACATGCATGTGTGGATAAAAAAGCAAACTCACAGCACCGGAGCCAGGAGATCAAGGTACACTGGCTCTCCAGCCTCACCTGGCTGGTTAATCAGTAGACAGTTGATTTAGGCGTTGGCTGCCCTAGGGACAGTAACAAGGGGAACACACCCATCCAGAAATTTTGAGCAAGACAGGTTGTGGCCAGGCCAGGAAAGTAGCCTGGTATATTTCCCTAGAGAGGGAGACACTACCCTTGTATAGGCCCTCATGACAGTCTACCCTGAGCACAAGTTAGGGATAAGAAACTGGCAAGGGTAAGGCATGGAGCTGCTCTGCTGAGCAGGGGCATCCATCTTTTAGTCGCCTAAGTAGCAGCTACCCAGGGCATCCTTCCTCAAGTTGGTAGTTTTATCAGCTTTCCCTTAGAGGAGAAAGACTCCTGCCAAGGCCACAGCTGGATGCGGCCACCTCTAGGTCCTCTGAATGCTCATTTGCTGGTTTCTCTGGCCGTTGCCTCAAGTGTGCTCTCTGTTGTGAGCCAGAGTCCTGAAGAGTTGGAATTACTTCTGTAGGAGTGTTTGTATCAAAAATTCTAGAAAACAACACAACAAAACAAAAACAGATTTTTTTTTTTTAACATTTGTTTTTACTTCTAGGGATCAAACCCAGTGTCTCACACATGTGCTAGGCAAGCACCCTGCTACCTAGCGACACTGTAGCCCTGGAGTTCCAGCGTTTGTATACAGATGTTATTGAGTCTTCAGCTCTTCCCAGGCTTCTGCTGCAGACTTTTGTACAGCCTTGCCTATGGCTCTCAGGTCTCAAGCCCGGGTCCCCTCCTTTCAGGCCTTTCAGCATAAGACTGGCCGAGACTGGACAGTAGCCAAGTGAGCCAAGGAGGGTGAAGGACAGGGTTCCTGTGAGGTGCACAGCACACAGTTGACCAGAGTTGCCCAAAGAGTCCTTGGTCTTGATAGGTTTTTGGTTAACAGAAGACCCTCAGGTTGGCCTCTAGCCAATTTGTCCTACTTCCCAGGGACAAATTTGATCTTTAGGCATTGTTTCCATTGGAGCTGCCCCATATTACAGATGGGGTCTTCCTGATTTGGCTCATCTACTGAGATGTGCTCCCCTATCCACCCTTCATCCTAATAGATGGCCATGCTTTTGATTCAGGTAGGCCAAAGCCTGACACTGGCCACCGCAGCTGTTTCCTGTGATGAACTAGCACCTGGACTTCCTCCCTAGTATTTTTGAAATTTGTATTAGTAATTTTTCTTCTTGCTGTGACAACATCAACTTAAGTGAAGAAGGATTTTAGCTTGTAGCTTTTGTGGGTACATAGTCCATCTTAAAGGGAGAAAGTTTGCCAGTGGGAGATATACCTCAGAGTCAGAACTAATTGCCTGCCTCTGCCTCCTCAGTGCTAGGATTATAGTCATATGCCACAACACCTAGCTCATGCCAACATTCAAATCAATCTCTTAACTATGAAGTTTATGTAATCCCAACATACAGTGGCACGAAGTAAACATACTCCATTTCAGAAGAGAGCAAATAGGGCAAAGTAAAATAGGGTGAAGGAATACCAAAGCCCAAATTCTGAAGCTCAGTGTCCTATACATTTGCATTGTTGTGACATTATCTAGACTCCAACAGCCTTGAATAATCCCATTCTTCACTTTTGCCATCTACAGCATACATAGTCATGGGGTGTTCATTGCATCTCAGAATTTACCTTCACAGCACTGTGGTTTCTCAGGGGCTTACAGGAAATCTGATAGGTATTATTCAAAAATAAGCCTATGTGGCCATTTTCATTCAAACCATCACAGAAGGTATACAGTTTGTTATTCAAGGAAAGCGTGAGGCAGCTGGTCACATTTCTGCAGTCAAAGAGGCTCATGCTTTGTCCTTGTTTTCCTTTTTCAGTTACTGATTTATGTGAGTATGTACACACTGGCCTGTGGGGGTCAGAGGACGATTTGTGGGAGGTGGGTCTCTCCTTCCACCATGTGGGGTCAGGTCATCAGATTTTGGTTTGGTTTAGTTTTTTAAGACATTGTTTCACTGTGTGGCTCTGATAGTCCTGAAATTCACTCTGTAGACCAGGGTGGCCTTGAATTCACAGAGAACTGCCTGCCTCCGCCTGCTGAGTGCTGGGACTAAAGGTACCAGTACTGCCTGGCCAGGTCATCAAATTTAATAGCAAGTATGTTTACCTGCTGAGCCATCTCACCAGCCCTTTTCCCCTTTTTATTTAACCTGGGATCCCCGTCTCTGGGATGATGTCCACATTCAGAGTGGGTCTTCTGGGCTAGGCATGGAGGCATATGCTATTGATGCCAGCACTTGGAAGAGGAAGGAGAGTCTGAAAGTTTGAGGCCAGCCAGAACTATAGACTGGGTCTTCCTCTTCAGTTAAACCTCCCTGGAAACATCCTTAAAGACACTGCTAGAGGTGTCTTTTACATGATTCCAAATCTAGTCAAGTTGACAATGAGCACCA
The DNA here is from genome assembly GCF_030254825.1 of Meriones unguiculatus. Classification (NCBI taxonomy): domain Eukaryota; kingdom Metazoa; phylum Chordata; class Mammalia; order Rodentia; family Muridae; genus Meriones; species Meriones unguiculatus. The sequence continues at coordinate 38,952,597 of NC_083359.1, forward strand.
ACCATCACAAGCATTCCTAGTCTGTGCACTCAGTGGCCTAGGGCTGGGTCAGAGAATGCCCCAAGAGAGTCCCCTAGGAGCACTTCATGAAGATCTACTTCCCTCAAGAGACCTGGGAAGTGACCTGTCACTCTCGCTCTGGTCCACCAGGACCTTCTGGGGTGCCCATCTTGTTTGTGCCAGGAAGTAGATGTACAGGCAGAGACAGTAGTGCTCTCATATGAAGAGAGGTTCCAGGGCCATCCTCTCTGCTGGCACACACTGTGTTCTAACCTTAACCACGATCCTCCAAGTAAAGGAGTTGAGGAGAGAGGTCTGGTGATCCCCAGGCTCTGAGCCCTGCCTCGTGCACCTGCGCAGTTGCTGCTCTAGGGCTCTCAGAGCCCCTTGTGCCTACTTGGGCTTTTCCCACTGTGGACAGGGCCGTAGGCAGCTCAGTAGCCTCTTCTCATGAGACTACCTCTTTACCTACCCAACCTACACAGGCAGGTGGAATCAGAATTAACTCTGGGCCCCTAGGCAAGTCATAGTTTGAAGATTTTTTTTGTTTTTTTTTTTTTTCTGAAGAAGAGTGTTCTTTTTTTTTTTTTTTTTTCCTAAACCAAAGGGTTAGAACTTCATTATAAAAAGCAATTGATTTTCCTATGGGCAGAGCTGCTGTGGTCAGTTCAAAAGACAGGTATAGTGGAGGTGTGTTTGTGACTCAGCTCTGTCATGGAACTCTTTCTTTCCATCTACCTCAGAAGAGTAGGGAGCCATCCTGGGAACAGGCAGGCAGGCCAGGAATCAGGAAGATAGCTCCATACAAGCACAGAGGCTGCACTCTACATACTCTATGCAGTTGGGCCAAAGCCCAGGAGAAGTATGTTGGGTTCTTAGCACAATGCAAGCTGCAAGTCTCATAACTTCAGCCTCCATCCAGGCTCACCCTGTGTCTGCTCTGTATTCTCACTGTGCTCAGGTAGCCTTTCCAAGATCCACACAGCCTTCCAGTACTCATTGCCACCCTGCTGCAGCCTAGTGGTATGGAGTGTGCCAAGCCCTTAGGGAACAGGCCTGAATGCCCAGGTTCAGGCTTTGGTTCTGCCTTGAACTATGTGCAGCTCAAGGGGTCTGCCAGGGCTCCTGTGGATGAGGAGGCCGACAAAGCTGAGGATGCACACTGGGCAAAGGCTTAGATTATTCTTGACTGATGCCCCTCCCCCCCAACATGTTGTAGACATAGCGTAGCTGACCCTGAGTTGGCCACACTTATTGCTGGTCCTGTACAGGCTGGCGTCTCCCTCGTTCCCAGTCACCCTCAGTGCAAGAGTGGTACCCTGTTGCCCATGGGACATGATGGCCATAGGCCTCAAAGGAGCCACACTGATCAGTTCCTTCTCTTACAGCCACACGCATTCTCCTGGGTCTATGGCCACAGTTGGGGAGTGGTCCTGTGCGCGCTGCACCTTCCTGAACCCTGCGGGCCAACGCCAGTGCTCCATCTGTGAGGCCCCCCGCCACAAGCCAGATCTTGACCAGATCCTGCGGCTCAGTGTAGAGGAGCAGAAATGGCCCTGTGCACGCTGTACATTCCGGAACTTTTTAGGCAAAGAGGCTTGCGAAGTGTGTGGCTTTACCCCAGAGCCTGTTCCTGGAGCCCCTCTGCTGCCCATTATCAATGGGGTCCTACCCAAGCCACCCACCATACTGGTGGAGCCAAAGGGCAACTGCAAGGAAGAAGCAGGCCCAGTGCGGACAGCAGGGCTAGTGGCCATGGAGCCAGCCAGAGGGCACCCTGAAGAAGAAGAAGAAAAGGAGCTGGAGGACGAAGGAAAAGGGGCAGAGCCTGGCAGCGGCTGGGCCTGCCAGCGCTGCACACTGTATAACACACCAGTGGCCAGCTCTTGTTCTGCCTGTGGGGGACCCCGGAAACTGTCATTGCCTCGCATCCCCCCAGAGGCCCTGGTGGTTCCCGAGGTTGTAGCCCCTACTGGCTTTCATGTCTCTGCTCCATCCCAGCCTGTCCTCCCTGGGGAAGGTGCTGAGACTGACTCGACCAGTCAGGGTCTCGCTTCCACTGACCAGGAGCCCCCCAGGGTACCGCCCTTCAGCCCCTTCTCACCCACCCTTCAGAACAACCCTGTGCCCAGAAGCCGCCGGGAGGTTCCCCCTCAGCTTCAGCCGCCTGTGCCTGAGGCTGCTCCGTCCTCAACCTCCACAAGCTCCAAAGGGCCCCCACAGGGCCCTGGGAGAGCTGCAGCTGGGGCCTCCCGCCTAGCTGAGCTGCTATCAGGCAAGGAGTTGCTGTCAGGCAAGCGACTGAGTGTATTAGAGGAGGAGGCCCCAGAGAGCAGCCCTGCCCGCTGCGAGTCGTGCAGTGATGTCATTGACCTGGCTGGAGATACGGTGCGCTACACACCTGCCAGCCCCTCCAGCCCTGACTTCACCACCTGGTCATGTGCCAGGTGCACACTTAGGAACCCCACAACAGCCCCCAGGTGTTCAGCATGTGGTGGCTCCAAGCTACATGGTTTCCAGGAGCACAGTGAACCCCCTACCCACTGCCCTGACTGTGGTGCCGACAAGCCTGGCCCGTGTGTTGGCTCCTGTGGACGAGCTCCCTCAGCACAAAAGGCTGCCCGGCTCTTGCCTGATCGCCTTGGGTGGGCCTGCCCTGCCTGCACCCTGATCAACACACCTCGGGCCAAGCACTGCGCAGCCTGCCATACACCACAGCTTCTGGTGACCCAGGGCCGGGGCGCTACGCCCCTGAGGCGCCGGGAGAGTATGCATGTGGAGAAGCGGAGGCAGACAGATGAGGGCGAAGCCAAGGCACTCTGGGAGAACATAGTGGCTTTCTGCAGAGAGGTAAGTAGCCTCCTTTCTGAGGCTGAGAACCAGCTTGGCCCAAGGTAACTAATATTTACCTCTACTATTCATGTCATACCCCTCAGCTCACATACCTAGGAGGATCCCAACCTTCCATGTCTAAGCCCACAGAGAGATGAGGATACAGTGAGGCTATTCAGGGAAGCATGGCAGCCCTGTTAAAGCTCAAGGCTGGGACACCTGCTATTCCATTTGAGCTGCAGACCCTGAGCCTCTGGTAGCTTCACCAAGTCAACTGGAAAAACAGCTGGAGCTGTGCCATCTCCCAAGCTAACATGCTCACTGGCCTGCTTGTCACCGCCTGCAGTGTCATTGTCAGGGAGCCCATGTGTCCCCGTGCCCACTCAGGATCATTTTGATGGCAAGCCCATCAAACCATTCAGAGTTGCCTAGCGTTAGGGTTGGTATCATGTGCAAGGGCCCCACCCCAACCTCCTAAAGCTCCCTTGGGAGAATGGGTTTTCCCCCAAAAGGTAGAGTGGGCTCATTCTGGGCCTGAGGCTGCCCTGCCCAGCCTGAGTATCCGGCCATGGTCTCTGCAGAATAGTGTGAACTTTGTGGATGACAGCTTCCCCCCCGGGCCTGCATCTGTTGGCTTCCCAGTGGGCGACAGTGTCCAGCAGCGAGTGAAACAGTGGCTGCGGCCCCACGAAATCAACTGCTCTGTCTTCAGGGACCACGCCACTCCGTGGTCAGTCTTCCACACCCTGAGGCCCTCTGACATCCTACAGGGTCTACTGGGGAACTGCTGGTGAGGCTCCAGGTGCCTTTCAGGGCCAGACAGGCTCAGGGGAGGATGGAGGCTACTGGTCCAGTTCTGGGCATGTTGTGAAGTTGCCTGGCTCTATCTAGGTTCCTGAGTGCATTGGCAGTCCTGGCTGAACGTCCCGACCTCGTGGAGAGGGTGATGGTCACACGTAGCCTGTGTGCAGAGGGTGCCTACCAGGTGCGGCTGTGCAAGGACGGCACATGGACAACAGTGCTGGTTGATGACATGCTGCCCTGCGATGAGGCTGGCTTTCTGCTCTTCTCACAGGTGGGACAGCAAGGTGGGAGGCAGGGTCGGGGAAACCAGGCAGCCAATAACTCTGATCCCTCCCCCAGGCACAGCGGAAGCAGTTGTGGGTGGCCCTTATTGAGAAGGCACTGGCCAAGCTGCATGGCTCCTACTTTGCCCTCCAGGCAGGGCGTGCCATTGAAGGTCTGGCCACACTTACCGGTGCCCCCTGTGAGAGCCTGGCATTGCAGGTCAGCTCCACTAACCCCCGAGAGGAGCCTGTTGACACTGACCTCATCTGGGCCAAAATGCTGAGTTCTAAGGAGGCTGGGTAAGAGGGGCAGGAACTGCCATGGTCTGTGGCATTGGGAACAGAGGGGCAGTGGTGGGAGAAGTGGGTACCTTTATACCTGTGTCTAACAGGGTTCTCTAGTGCAGCTGGCTGTCGCTGGGAAACATAGCTAGTACTCTATTCTAGGTAGCCATGCTGGGAAGAGCCTAGATCTCATTACCTTCCACTTAGGAAAAGACAGGCAAGAGTCCACAGAGGGCCCCTGAGGAGTGGGAGGAGGGGTTCTGAGGCATGTCACACCCTGGTCAGTTTTGTGAACCTTGACCCTCCTCTCCCAAGGCCTAGTAGAGTCTAGACTCAAAGACTTACAGAAGCCCTAGGCCTGAAAGAGGATGCCAAAATCCCTATCTCCAGCTGAACCTGGGCAGTACCCCTGCCCACCATTTCAGGCCTAAGCCTTCAGCAACCAACTTGCTCTAGCCCAGGTCCTCCAGGTCATCCAGAGTGGGCCAGTACTTCCTGAAAGCATGTGTCATGTGGGTCCCAGACTATATCCCCCACACACACTCAAAGAGGGCACCCCCTCTGTTGTCCACCCATTCCATCAGCCAGGCTTACTCTGCCCACACAGATTCCTCATGGGTGCCTCCTGCGGGGGAGGTAACATGAAGGTAGATGATGCTGCTTACGAGAGCATGGGTTTGCGCCCTCGCCATGCTTACTCCATCTTGGATGTTCGTGATGTTCAGGGCTCCAGGTAGGGAACCAACTGGCGGAGGGTGGACAAGCGTGTGGACACAGGGCACACAGCTTCGGTTCTCAGTCCTATGATCCACAGGCTCCTTCGACTCCGAAACCCATGGGGTCGTTTCTCCTGGAATGGCAGCTGGTCGGATGAATGGCCGCACTGGCCAGGGCACCTGCGAGCCGAGCTCATGCCGCATGGCAGCAGCGAGGGCGTCTTCTGGATGGAGTATAGTGACTTTATCAGGTACCCTGCATGCCGTCACCCGTCCCATGGCTAGAGCCTCAGGGAGCTGGTCTAGATAAGCAGCTTGCTTGTTCGTGTCCCAGCTCCTGCAGGCCTCTGAATGGCAGCCCTGGCCAAGGAGTTTAGTTCCGTGAACATACAGGACTTGTGTGAGTCATTCTGTATGCCCATGGTGTCCAGGAAACATGTCAGTTTGGTGTTACTGTGGTAGAGACTTGAGAGGAACAATTTAAAAGCACGAATGAACAGGTATGGTAGTACACATCTGTAATCCCAGTGCTCCAGCAGCTGAGGCAGGAGGATCCCAAGTTCCTGAAGCACATAATGACTTCCCGGTCAGCCTAGGACTCCATCTCAAAGAAGGAAAAACATTATTTTAGTCATGGATTTCAGCACATGGTCAGCTGACTCCCTTTCTTTAGATGTGGTAAAGCAGAAGGGTGTGGTAGAACAGAGTTGCTCACCCCATTGCCTCCAAGAAGCTGAGACAGACAGGAAGAGGCCAGATACATCCTTCAAAGACCAGGCCTCCAGCCAGCCACCACCTCTTGATAGCCTGTTCACTCAGCTATGAACTCATTGATGGCTTCACCCACTGATGGGGTTAAGTCCCTTCTGGTTGCAATAGCACCACCAGCTGGGGACCAGACACTTCCCATGCAAACACAACATGGCAGCAGCCTAGAGAAGTGCTTCCTGCTTCGAGATCCTTTTCTGGAAAGATGCCAGGGGCTCCTAGGTCAGAGGGAGAGTGGTAGGGGACAACCAAAAGAAAACATGGGAGCAGGAAGCCTGCTGAGAGTTCAGGAAGCCGAGCAGCAAAGGCCCGTGTGAGCACTGCACACCAGAGCTCCGGCACTGGGTTGCACTCGGTTCAGTTGCCCTTTTCCTCGCTGTCTAGGTATTTCGACTCTGTGGACATCTGCAAGGTACACTCAGACTGGCAAGAGGCTCGGGTTCAGGGGTGTTTCCCAAGCACTGCCAGTGGGCCAGTGGGTGTGACAGCGCTCACAGTGCTGGAGCGTGCCTCACTGGAGTTTGCCCTCTTCCAGGAAGGCAGCAGGTAGGCAAAAGGTTGGCCACTCACCAAGCTAGGAGCTCATGGCTGTGGCTGCATGAGCACCCAGCCTATTGTCTCTGGCCCCCAGGCGCTCGGATTCAGTAGACAGCCACCTCCTGGATCTGTGCATCCTCGTGTTCCGGGCCACTTTTGGCACTGGTGGCCGCCTGAGCCTGGGCCGCCTCTTGGCGCACAGCAAACGTGCTGTTAAGAAGTTTGTGAACTGTGATGTCATGCTGGAGCCTGGCGAGTATGCTGTGGTGTGCTGTGCCTTCAACCACTGGAACCCTGCTCCACCAGGGCCCCCTGCCCAGGGTAAGGGCCCCAGCCAGATGAGGCCCACACCCGCCTTTCCAACCTCCGAACCCCAAAGCCCACCCACGGGAAAGCTGCTGGCTCCCTTATCCACACCCCCCACAGCCTCCAGCCCCTCAGCAGGGGTCCCCCGAGGTGCCCCCGAGCCACCCGGCCACGTACTCGCAGTGTACAGCTCCAGGCTGGTCATGGTGGAGCCGGTGGAGGCGCAGCCAACCACACTGGCCGATGCCATCATCCTGCTCACTGAGAGCCGGGGCGAGCGGCATGAGGTGGGTGGGGGCCTGATGGGGGAGGGCAGCGGGTGGGCAACCACCAGCCCTGGCCCACCCACCTTGTGCCTGTGCCCAGGGCCGAGAGGGCATGACCTGCTACTACCTGACTCATGGCTGGGCGGGGCTCATCGTGGTAGTGGAGAACCGGCACCCCAAGTCCTACCTGCATGTGCAATGTGATTGCACCGACAGCTTCAATGTGGTGTCCACACGTGGCAGCCTACGAACCCAGGACAGTGTACCACCCCTGCACAGGTGGGTACCTGTTTGCTCCCCTACCCAAGGCCCTGCTCTCCCACTGGTGTCCTCATCAGCCCTCTCCTGCAGGCAGGTCCTGGTGATCTTGTCCCAGCTGGAAGGCAATGCTGGATTCTCAATCACCCACCGCCTGGCACACCGCAAGGCAGCCCAGGCCTTCCTCAGCGACTGGACAGCCTCTAGGGGTACCCACAGCCCCCCACTCACGCCTGATGTGGCCGGCCTACATGGACCCCGGCCACTGTGACTGCAGTTCCCTAGGGCAGGGGCTGTGTGCAGATCCACCCACCTGCCCCCCTACATGCACTTTATGAGGGAGACCCCCAATGGAGGATGCTTGAACCAGAATCTCAGGACCCTGCCCAGGGAGTCGCCAGCCACAGGGTGCAGCCTCCCCTGGGCCTCCCTCCCCTCCCATCCCATCCCAGTACCCTCAGCCCCCACCAGGCCTCCCAGCTGCCATGCAGAATACCTCGAGCCAGGTGGGCTTCATTCCAGTACTTCTGTCCTGAGCCCTGGGACAGCTTCAGGCGGCCAAGGCCCAATTGGGGCTGCCCTTCCCTGTGAATATGGGGTCACTCACTATAGAGAGGCAGCCCAGATACATGTTCACAGAACCAAATTTGGGGGTTTAGAGGCCCTGACCTGCCTTGAGAGCCTGGGTGACCCTTTGTGGGGGCTCAGATCTGCTGCTTCTCCCCTTGCTTTGTTCCCAAGCCTGGTTCCCTGCCCTAATGATCAGGGTCCTGACAGCCCTGGCACATGAGCAGCGCATTGCAGGAAGCAGATGCCTGGTGGCTATCAGCCAGGGCTTGGGGACAGCTGCCCCTCCTGCAACACTATGCAATTCCTGGAGCACTTTCCAGGATCGAAGCCATGATGGGGTGGCAGGTCGGGAGCCAGGCCCAGCCCTACTGTCTGGAGAAACGCTTTGTCCTTAGCGTCCCGGGCCACAGCCAGCCCTGTCCCATGGCCTCAGTCTGTCCACGAAGAGGGGCACCCCGTACCCCAGTCCCATCACAGGCGTATGTATGGTGTGACTGGCTTCTCCCTAGATGAGGGAGTGAAGCTGCCCACCTGCCCAACATTTCCCCAGCTGCTTGTCAAGATCAGAGCCCTTAATCTGCCACATGGACGCCTGAGTCATTTCCTGGACCCCCTTCCCCCCCCGCCCCAACACACACACCTGGCTGCCACTGTCCTGCAGCCCCCTAGATAGTGGGCATCTTGCATGCCCACTATCCTTGCCTCCATGGGGCTTGCGAGGGTTTTTATACCTAAAGAAACATTCCCCTCCCCCTGGGCCTCCTTTTACTCTGAGCTGTGAATATTTTTAACCCTGTAAATAGGACCAGCTCTTCGAACACAGAGACTATTTTATCAGCTATCAGTCCCTTCCTTGTTCGATGACGCACTCCACAGGCCGTTTCCACTCAGGCTCCAAGGACCAAATAAAAGCGTTTTGTTTTGTAAGGGAGCTTCCAGTCTGTTGTCACCCTCTCGGTACCTACACACACAGAAACAGGCTGTTCCAAAGGCCAGTGTTGGGGTCTCCTGGATAAACTGCAAAGGAGCACCAGAGATTGCAAGGTGACAGTTCTTGCTTCTGCCTAAGGTCAGATGAGCTATGAGCCAGCCAGACTGAAGAAGTAGTAAGTATCCAGGTGAGACAGAGGCTGGAGCCAAACCCCAGGGTTTTACCCCACAGCCAGGTAGGACCAACATGGTGTGCAGGACAATATGTGTGCAAGTTTTTTTTTTTTTTCCTGCCTGCACTGGGGGGGAGGGGGGGAGGCTGTCTAAACCCATCAGTCACCAAGAAGGAGCAGATGGAGCCAGAGGGTGAGTGGGGCTGTAGCTGCTGCTGTCTTCTTGGCTGGTGTGCTGTGTCCCCTCCCAGCTTGGTGCAGGCTGGGCCCATCTCATATCACAGGTGACGCTGAGCTGCTCAGCCCATCTCTGGCCAGCAGCCCAGGCCCCTTCAGGAGCTGGAGGATGCCCCTGGGCAAGCGGGGGCTGGGGGTTCACGGCCGGAGCGCACTGCGTAAGAGGCCTGTCACAGGCCGGCCCATCGAATGTGAAAGCAATTAAAGCCACCAGCAGTGTTCGCTCCGGGCGGGCCTCGGGCAGCAGGGCAGCTGCCACAACACATCTCACCTCGCCGCCCACAGCGCCTTCCCTGCCCCTATGCGGCTGCGCACCAGGCTGGACCTTCTCCTACAGTGAAGGGGCAAGACCTGCACCTATGCGTACTTGGGGCAGGAGCCAGCTCAGGGCACTTTTGGCAGCCAAGGACCAGCTCCTCCAGAGGCCCCTTTTCTCTGCCCTACTCACTTGGCACCCACCACACTGGCTTTTGCAGCTCCAACCCCAGGGTAACTAAAAAGAAAGGCCAGAGGTGGATCTCTGAATTCAAAGCCAGCCTGGTCTAAGAGTGAGTCCTAGGACAGCCAGGGCTACACAGAGAATATCTGTCTTGAGGAAAAAAGAAAGTTCAGGACTCTACTGTCAGCCACTGCATGCTCACCGGTTCTGGATGGTTCCAGCAAATACCTTCACTTTCTCCCCATAGAGCCCAGCATATGGGGGAGGGGAGCAAAGGGGCATCCAGAGGGGAGTTGTGCACACAAGCAAGACTCTTTGGCTAGTATTGGGAGGGGGCTGGGGCTCCTCAAAAGGCTACTTGATTCTGAGTAGGGTAAGAGGGCTAGGCACTCTGGTCAAAGCAGACTTCACACCATAGTGTCGGTGGGCTAGGCTAGACTGGGGTGGACTGTCCTGTGCAGGAGGTCACAAAGCCCAAGAGAGCAACAGGACTAGTCACTAAGACAGAGTGGACATGAGAGTTGTAAGGAACTCTGCCCCACTGTCTGTGCCCAGCTCATCCCCACTTTCCACAGCTTTTCCATGTTTCTAAGCCCTACCTTTCTGATAGTCATCAACCTGTTCCTAGCTTTCCTCAAATTCCCAGTCCCCATTGGCCCTGTGTCCCAGTGGCCCCCTCTCCTGGAGTCGTACCCCATCCAATTGTCCAGCACATAGTGGCAGCACTTTCCTACCCCAGGTTGGTGAATAACCCAACCTATCCAGAAAAGGACCACTCAGAGCCCAGGAGGATTCGCCGGGCTTCTGTGTCTTCATTGCTAGCCGCTGTGGCCTTTCCAGGGCGGGCAGTGGCATGTTCTCACTTGTGAGGCATCCCTGTCAGAAGCACTTAGTGTACAAATTAGCCATGGCCTCCCTGCCTCCCTGCACACAGCTCTGGGCGCTAGGCTGACAGGGCTGCAGCTCCGGGCCCTCTTCCACCTGCCCCGGGCACACAGCAGCCTGGTGTGGACCCCTGGCCACAACCCACAAACAAGCCAGGAGGTTCCTCCCTGCTGGCCAACCAGGAATCTCCTCCTAAACCCCAACTTTGAGTTAGAAGGGGTATCCACCACAGGGTTTATTCGGTGATATTCTGGGGGCTTCAAGGCTGAGGCCCAGCTCTTGGATTACTCCAAGAGTGGCAAACCTTTGTGTTGAGGGCAATGAAAGGGCCTGGACATAGGGCCAGCTCATAGGCCCCCACTGCCCCACCCGCCATCCTGCCTGCCATTCAGGCAGGGAAAATCATCTGTGACAGGCCCAGGAAGGCTGGCCCCGGGGGCTGCAGAGCAACGCACACAGCTCCACTTCCCAACATATGGCTGCTGTCGGCCCCAGGCACTGCTCAACCAGTGCCAGGCTCAGAGACCGGGTGGGGGCTTGGGCAGCCTAAGTCTGTCCCACCCACCTGGACAGCCCGGCTGCTCCCTCTAAAGGAAGAGACCCCTGTCCAGCTGGAAGTTCCCGTGAAAGGGGGTTTACAGACACGTGCCCCCACAGACACACAACTCCTGGCTGAGATCTTCCAGGGAACACTGGAGTTGTACCCCATCCAGTTGTCCAGCACCTAGTGGCAGCCCTTTCCTACCCCAGGTTGGTGAACAACCCAGCCTATCCAGGAAAGGACCACTCGGAGCCCAGGAGGATTCGCCGGGCTTCTGTGTGCCCCTATATGGGCCCCACCCATATCCTACCTTCCTGAGCCTAGGCTCTCCCTACATAGTCAGCAGGGACTGCTGTTGCCTCCCCTCCTGTACTGTGTACTCCTATACTGGCTCCCTGGGGCCATCAAGACCTGCAGCTTCCTGCTGGAACAGAGCTTCAGGCATGATCCTCCTATCTCTGCAGTCAAGCCTCAGTCTGCCCACAGTTTCCAAGGACACTTTGATTGTGCAAGAGAGGTGAAACCCTAAGGATGTCTCTTTCTCTTTGGACCGGGGATTTCATATGGACTCTGGATGCTGCCATGTGTCTGGACTCATAAGGTGTCCTGTACTCATGAGCCATGGCCAAGTATACTGCTCCTTACTGACCTCCTCTAGAGTTTCAGAGTTGCTGCCACTCCAGGGAGCCCCTCTGTGCGTGGGCTTTAGATCCTGTTTGGCTCTAGCCTCTGTCCACTGTTGAGGACTAGCCAGCGCAAACCACACCTGTCTTGGTGAGGGCTGCAACACTGAGGGAATGAGACAGTGCAGAGTCTGGGATCTTCATCCAGCTCACGAGCCCCCAGCATACATGGGACCCATGCTAATGGAGGTGACAGGCGGGCAGCCAGGGGCAGGTCAAGCAGAGAAGGTTAACAGCTGAAATAAGTAAGCTTCCAGCTGAGGATAAAGGCAAATCCCACACCAGGAGAGAGCACCAGGCCCCTGTTCTAGTGAAGGGCCCTGTTCGAGCCAAGAGCAGGCTAAGACTGGATCTCTCTTGACTCTTGAGCGGACAGAGCTGCTGCCTAGAGAGTGTGGACAGAGTCTCAGGCTCAGGGTGACAAGCCCCAACACAAAGCTATGGGGTCTGAGCCACCCGCCAGGAGGTGGGACCATCCCCCAGAGCTCATGGTCCCTCACTCTCAGAGAGGTGAGTAGAAGGTCCCAGAAGAGGCATGATCTGACAATCATGAGAGGCTAGATGTGCCTGAGAGCCTCTTGGGCAGAAGGTTGGGGCTGTCAGGCATACTAAACTCCCCAGACCTCCATGAGCAGGCCCAGGGTTCAGGAGTTCCCCCTGTAGGAAGCCCAGAAAGATGCCCAGAGGATAGATACCCTTGGTGTCATTTTTTAGATGTGGTCTCTCCCTCTCTCACCCAAATTTCTGAAAACGCCTATTAAAGGTTGGCACTGCTCGGCATATGCCCCACCCCACCCCCCGACTTCCTTCCTGCTTTTCCCATTCTGGACAACATGTCCTATCTGTCTCCCTTCTCCGTGCCTACACAGGCAGTGATTACCACTAGGGCTATCATCCTCAGACGCGAGATGCCATGTGTCTGGCTTTCTCCCAGACCACAGGCTCAGTCACCTGAGCTACAGCAGGCTTTACTCCCTGGATGCTGAAACCAGGCCTTCCCTGGAGAGTGACCACTGCCTCCAGCCTACCCTGGTTGTCAGACATTGACTAATTCCCAGAAAGAGGATGGCCAGAGAGACCAGAGCTGTCCTTGAGAATAAAAGGCCCATGCTTAGCGTCCCCACTCTCCTTGTCTCAGAGTGACCTGAGTCTGCCATCCTCTCTAGTTAGTACCCACAAGGAGCGGGACTCCTGGCCCCGGGACTACTGGCACGGTGGCCATCCAAGCTGTCTCTCGGCCCCAGGCCACCTGCATGGTCAGCTGGTTAGCTGGGCCAGGCAGGCAGAAAGAAGCATGCTGTCCAGTCCATAGGAGCACTTTTAGCTCTGGATGTCCCTCAGTTGGGGGTGGGCTGCCTTCGAGGAAGGTAGCATGGAGACAGAAGGAAACTAGATTGGAGAGGCCCTGCTCCTTAACCAGTGTAACCCTTGGACTCTGGCCAACAGCTGGGTCCTGGCCATTATGTCTGCCACACAGACATAGGAACCAAGTCCAGGTTCATGGGACCAGCAGTACTGAACCCATGGTGTCTTGTACCCTATGACTGCCCCATGTAGTGACCCAGAGTCACTAGGGAGGTTTCTTCCGCAAGATCCGACCTGCGAAGATCCCAGGACCCAGTAACTGTGACTGCCCTGGATTCTCAAGAGTCTCTTGACCTCTGAGCCTCCACAGGGCAGGCCTGGGGCAGCAATCACCCGGCCATGCTTGGAGAGAGAGAGAGAGACAGACAGACAGACACACACATACACACACACACACACAGAGAGAGAGAGAGAGAGAGAGAGAGATTGAGATTATCTGCCTCTGCCCATGCCATGCCCACATGCACCTCTGGAACTCACCAGTTAGCCAAAATTCCCTGGGGCCTGGCTAGGAAGCATGACCCCAGATGTTACGTTTTGACAACCTGAGAGCAGTTCTGGCCAGGAAGACACTAAAGGGAAGGAAGTTCTAGCATTCACGGTGTGCTTGTGCTCGGCATTCCAAACCCCCCTGGGTCCTTTGACACCTCACAATCCTTCCAGGAGAAGCCAGCAGTGGGGATGAATGCTGCCCTTCCGGGAGTGGGCTCAGGCATTGGCTCTGTCCTGAAGCAGGGATGGAACCTCCGAGGAAGTGAAGAGTAAAGGCTGGGGGCTGGGAGTGGCATGATGCATCCGGGGTGGGGGTGTCCGTGCATGGTGACCATCAGCCGGTAGAGCACGGGCGCAGGAGACGCCTCCTGCTCGGAGTAGAGGAAACACACAGGCTCCCTGGCTCTCTTGCCCAGAGGAAGCTGGCAAGGACACCCAGGCTCCACCACCTGAGCTCTGGGTTTTGGCCTCTCCTGGTCCGCTCTGGAGGTCTCCTGTCCTAGGGTTCAGCCCCCAGGCCCTGATTTGGGTGGGCAGGCGGCTGTCAGGGGCCAGAGCCCTGACTGATGCGTGCTGACGCCCCCTCTTGCGGCTGCGGGGACCCGGGAGACTTGGCTGCCTCTGCGCACCCCCGCGGCAGCCTGCAGGCGTCAGGGGCGGGGACGGTGCCAGGCGCCCCTCACTCGGCCCCGCACCTGCGCGCCACTCCAAGCTCTTGCGGCACGGTGGCGGGTCCGGCCTCGCTCCCTCCAGGAGCCTTCCCAGCGCGTCCGGTGAGTGTGCAGGGCGGCGTGCTAGGTGGTGGGAGCCGTCTGTGGCTAAAACCGTCCCGCCTCCCGCGCACAGCCTGGTCGGAGGTCGCTGGGTTTGGGAGCTCGCGCCGAGGCGCACGCGCTTCGCTGCCAACTTTGGTGGGCGCCTGCGAGTCGGCGTCGGGGAACGCGGGAGGCGGCGGCGGTGGCACTGGGGAGTCGCTACCGCTTCCAGCTCTGGACCTCAGTTACCCCGGCAGTGTCCGCAAGTGGGAAGTTTGCCCCTCCGCGCGGCTTGACGCACATTTGGCAGACGCCATAGGCTCGGTTCGGTGGACGCGGTAAGGCGGGCGGGAGGGCGGGCGGGCGGCACTTCCCGAGAAGTTGGGGCTCAGGCTCCGGACGAAATGCGTTGGACAGGGCTGCTCGTGATCCCAGCACGGTGAGGGCTCATCAGGGCGGCGCCCGCAGCGGGGAGGCAAGGCGGTAGGGTTCCAGCTGTCCACTTCAGCTTCTGTGCCCATCCCTATAGGGTACTGAGTCCCAAGAGGGTCAATGGATGGGTGGGCTGGCCCTTTCAGCTATTAGTTCTCCAAACCAGGCGCGCAGCCAAGGTGTCTGAGGGCACATGCCAGGTCCTAAGTTGGGGCTGGGGCTGGGTGGCAGCAGGGTGAGTTTGCCTTTGTGTGTGTGCGGCTCGTGTAGCGATGCGCACGGTGGTGGGCCCATGCCCAGCATCCTCTGGGTCTTGGAGAGGTCAGCACCTCGGGGCCCTGATCTGGATGAGCCCCAAGCCCCAAGTCCAAGGCCCCGGGGGGGACCCTCAGTCCGGACTGGGAGGTGGGTTGAGCGGCAGCACCGCTCAGCACAGCTGTGTGGCTCCCAGGGCTGGGTGATCGATGGCCCAGCACTGACGCCTCTGTCGCCTGAGCACACATGCTTATCTGTCTTCACATTTTGCGGGGAGTCGGGGGTTGGGGGGTGCAGATGCAGACAGAATAGACTCTGCCTGTATATATGCCAAGCCCAGGCTGGGTCTGCAACCCCTCAGGGGGCCCCGGGACCCTTTCCTGAGCCAGCACCCACCTCCCAACCTTGGCGTCTTCCTCAGCCTGTGTTTGCCCCATCTCCGGAGCCCAGCCTGTAGCCTATATGATCCCAAGCCTTTTGGCGTGCAGTGCTTTTTCACTCTTCTAGCTGCCCACCTAAGGGGTGTCAGCCTGATCTTTGGTGAAAATAAAGGTGACTGTCTATCGCGGCCGGAAGTGTAATGACTAGCATACAAGAGAGCTGAGTTCAGCAGCTGCCCTCCACTCCCATCCCTGCTGTTCAAATCACGAGGCACATGTGTGTCAGCATCTATGCTGAGTCTATGACCAAGCGTGAGTCACAGCCATGTCTTCATGTGTTTTCCAGCGTAGTCTGTAATGTGGGTACACACTTCCGAACAGGCAAATCCATGCTATGGGGGAAGTGGTATGGAAGTGTGTGCCCTTGGTGGCACTCCCTGTGCCTGGTTAGCTCAGCCATGCAGGAGTGGTCCCTCCAGGCATAGAGCAAAGATTCCTTGGGAATCTTGCACGCTTGTATGCACACACCCCAAGCCTGTGTGCACACGCGCCACGCACAAGCGCGGGTGCTGGGACAGTGGACAGCCCAGGTGGTGGCCCAGATGGAGTGAAGAGGAGCTTCTGAGCCAGTGTGCAGGACGTGAGGAGAAGAGGGTCTTTCTTGGCTGAGCCCGGTCACTGCAAGCTCAGTGACTGACCTGCCTGAAGCCACCCAGATGGAGCCGGGTTGAGCAGGTGGCTGTGCCATGGGGCCGTGCTGTGACATCCACTCCCCCCAGCCTGGGTTTGCTTCATGTGTGGCTGACCCCCCTGAGAGACCTGCCCACTTGACACTCCGCTAGCTGGTTCTGGCCTGCACACATGCACTCTCACACACATTTGCACACGTTGTGTTAGTGAGATCTCAAAGTTTCTGTTGGTTTTGAATCTTGGTGATTTGCTACTGTTTCTGGCAGAGGCAGGTGGCTCAACCAAGAAAATGTCTCTAGAGGGCCATCAGATTGGTGGCTCTGGTCACACATGGCTGCTTTCATTCTCTTACCAAATGCTCAGTGGGTACCTGCCTGGTGCAAAGAGCAGAAACGAAATGGAGACCAGTTATCCCAGATATTGGCCTTCGGGGCCAGCTTGGCCCCAGCAGTGGGTATTTGTACAGGGTCACTTGCTGAATAAAATACGAGACACCCAGTTAAATTTAATTCCTGATAAACTTATGAGTATATTTTTTTAGCAACAATGTTCAGGTCCTCCTTAGACAATCCTTATAACCTTATTTATGTCTACCTGGATCAGAACATCTAGGTGCTTCCATTTTCTTTTCCTTTCCCCCTCCCCGCTTTTTGTTTTCTTTTCACAGAATCTCACTCTGTAGCTCTGAATGGCCTAGAACTCACAGGAATCCCCCTGCCTCAGCTTCCCAAATGATGGGAGTAAAGGCGAGTGCCACCACACCCCTCCCAAAAGAATAAAGGGTGTGCAGGACAAAGGTCAGACACCTTGAGGCAAGGCATATGGGGGCTTCACGGGTTCTGATGCAGGGCCCCTAGTGAAAAGAAGCAGAGAGTGAGAAAGCCTGGTGTTAACTGGGTCCTTGTCTCTCCTGTCTGCAGGTGGCCATGATGCCCAGGCTTGCCTGCTAGCAGGCTGCCATGTCTCGAGAGGCAGGCTCATGCCGAGTGGGCACTGGGACAAGGGCACGGTCACGGAAGCCCAAGAAGCCACACTACATCCCACGGCCCTGGGGCAAACCCTATAACTACAAGTGCTTCCAGTGTCCTTTCACCTGCCTGGAGAAGTCCCACCTCTACAACCACATGAAGTACAGCCTCTGCAAAGACTCCCTCTCCCTACTGCTAGACTCCCCTGACTGGGCATGCCGCCGTGCGCCCCCATCGCCCAGGCCTCAGGTGCCCACCCCCAACTGTTCCACAGGCTTCTCAGACACTAGCAGCAAACCTACTGAGCCAGCTCTCATTGTCACTGACAGCCTTTCCCAGCACCGTTGTGTCAGAGGCCCCAAACCTGGATCAGAGGAGTCCTCAGGGTCACTGCCCCCTCTGGCTAGAGCCATCCAGAAGGGTCCAGGCAGCAGTGGCCTCTTGGCAGAGTCATGGAAGCCGGGACTGAGTAGTGGTATGATGAGTGGGTCTCTAGGGGCCATAGCCTCGGCAGGCTCTGAGAGCACTGTCCCCTGCTACCCACCTCCTGCCCAGGGGGAGTTCCCTGAAGCCCAGAGCCTCCACCTATCATTGCTGGGTGTCAACTACCCTCTTGGCCCAGGCCTCTTCTCCTATCTGGGGCCCTCACTGGCAGCAGCTGCAGCCCACATGCCCTTCTTGGCCTCGGCAAGCCCCTTGCTGCCCCCGACAGCCTTCCCAGCCCCACAGGCACCTGAGCGTCCAGGCCTGGCTCCCCGCCTCTACTACCCACTGCTGCTGGAGCACAGCTTAGGACAGGCAGCAAGCAGAGCTGCCCCAGCCAAGTCCTCTGTGCTCCTCAAGGGGCCTCCTGGGGCTCTGGCTGCTCCTGGGATGCTAAAGGTGCCTGTGCCAGGGCTGGGGAGACCCTGGCCCCATGATGCTTCCAGAGATGCTGGGCATGAAGGAGAGCTGGACCGAGTGGCTCAGAGCAACCCGCAGAAGAGGCTGCCCCTAGGCAACATGCCTGAGCTCCCAAAGGTCCCCCTGAACCTGGCAAAATTTGGCTGTCAGAACAGGTGGGTATCAGGAGCCTTGGGTCCTAGTGTGAGGGTGTCGGGGTGAATTGGGTGGGAGGCTGGGCCATCTTCAGCTTATTCACTAGGAGACTCCAGGCCACAAAGGGACCTGACACCAGAGAGTCCTTTTTTTTTTTTTTTTTTTTTTTTGACCCACTTTTTCTTCTGGATGTCCAGGTCTAGCCTGGGGCCTCTTCCTTTCCCTGGGATATGGGTGACATTGAGCAGAAGACATAGGCTGGGACTTGGGGGACTTTAGAAGGAAGGATAGCCTTCTGACTGGCTTTTACCTCTCAGCCTGCCGACAGGCTCCTCCCTGATCCTCTGGCCTGAGGACAAGGAGCCAGGTGACCCTAAAGCCGCAGGCCCTGATGTCCACCTTCTACAGCAGCCACAAGGCCAAGTGCTAGCAAGTCCAGTCCCAGTGGGAGAGGACCTGACCGAGGCCTTTGGTGACTATGCCAGGGTGGAGCAGCGCTTGGGGCAGCTGGGACCGGCTGGGGGTCTAGCCCCCAGACCTCTACGAGAGCAGCTTGGCAAGATCCGCCGCGAACTGTTCACCATCCATCAGGCGTTGGCCCGGGCAGCTCGCCCACCGGACACACCCTTGGACCTCTCAGTGAAGCGGGTGCCTACCAAGGGAACTGAGGCACCTGCAGAGTCCTGGGGGCTGCTTGATCCAGGCCCCATGCTGGCAAGGGGGACCTCCAAGCCCTCCAGCGTATTAGGCCCTGTGCTTGAGCCTTTCTCAAACCGTACCACCAAGTGTGAGGCTGACTCCAGTGTCCCACCTCCTGTCCTCCCCCTCCAGGCCCCTGAGGAACATGGAATTCCTGGTAGTGGCTGGGGCAATCATCTTGGAGCTGGCAGCTCTCAGACCTCTAAAGATAACCCGAACTTGCAGATCCTCCCCGGTGCTGACGTCTGTCCGCAGCCACCTTAGTGTGTGGGCTCCTCTCCCTGACCTGGGCCCCATTGTCTGGGCCTGTCCAGTGTCAGTGTGCATGTGTTCTGGACAGATGCCCACTCCCCAACTCCCCCACCAGCCCATGGTAGTCTCTGGGGTCACACGGACATAGCAAGGTCATGATTTATTTATTGAACAAAGTTGTGGACATTAAAATAGAAACTGCTTTCAAACACCCTACTTGGGTCTCTTTCCTTTTCTGTCCCTGCACAAGCACCTGGGTACCCTCAAGCAAATGTACCTGGCTTGAGCATCCCAGTGAGCAAATGTCCTGGACACCAGACTCGGGTTCACCTTTGAACTCAAAGTCCTTATTGTGGACTTGGTTCTTCCAATGTGGTAGGCTGGGTACACTCAATTAGGGGACTCAGGGAAGAGCGGCAGAGAGGCAGACATGCCAGGATAACCTGGCCTGTTTCAGCTCACTGGGGATGGGCAAGGACCCTGCATGTCCTTGGGCCTGAATCCATCCAAGCAGCCTAATGCCAGCTTTGCCTGTGGTGGCCAAAGCCTCCTGCCTTCTATGGCTCCAGGCTGCTCACCCGGTGTGGCCTTCCTGGGCCCCCCGCCAGCCCCTGCAGCCATGATAGGCATCGGTGGCCTTCACAGCTCACTGCTTCCCTCCAAGTACAGCCCTGCTTGGCCTTCCATAGGCCAGGGTGGGAGACAGCCAGGGAGGGCTGCTGGGGCCCCCCAGCAATAGCAAATCAGTTTTCTCCCCGGGGACTTGGGCCATGGCCTTCATCCCCACCTAGGAATGCCCTGAAGTACAAGCTGCCCTCAGAGGAGGCACTGTTCTCACTGGGGCTGGACTGGCCAGGCTGGGGCCAGTCCAAACAGGACCTTCAGCTGCTCCATTAACCACCTACCTGGTGATAGCATCAGGAAGCCACCCTGCTGTGAGGCATTACAGGTGGCGTTGGGACCAGAGTTCTGGCTGGTCAGCCCATGGTGCTGTGGGGCTGCAGGCCAAGGCTGAAAAAAGCTAGCTGGACACCATTGACCTGGAGGATTCCTGGGGACCTGCTGGGAGCAGAGCCAGGTATCCAGGCTTACATCTGAAGCACCTTCCTCTCAGGATCCCCATGTGCCTACTAGACCCTGATTTCTGGTCCTGGGAGGCAGCATCACCAGACTCACAGGAAGACAAAAGAACCAACTTTGAACTTCTTGGTGGAGGTGGCAAGAGGGTGACCAGGGTTTGGTCCTGACACAAATGTCCTGCCTCTTGTCCTAGAGGACTGTGGGTGCCTCCTGGAGAGAGCAGGCTTACCCTACAGAGCTATGCAGTAGAAAGCGTTGAGAGTAAGGATGAGGCCCATGTGAAGACCCAAGCTAGAGGGTGAAGGACTGGAGGCCAGGCCCAAACAGCTTTCCCCTCCCCCTGCTCAATTTGTCCCCGCAGGAAACTTGTCTGGTGACTCCTCCCCTAGCTGTCCTCCCCCACAACACATACACACCCAGCTGTCTCCAACAACAGAGACCTGAGCTAAAGCCCTGAGGCCAGCCAGCCAGCCCCAAGTAAGAGGTATCCCGATCTCTATGGAAGGGGCAAGGGACAAGCAGAGAGCCCTGGGAAGCTGGAGTTTGAAGGTCTCCCTGGCTAAAGCAGAGGAGTTGTGTGTGTAGTGGGGAGAACCAACCAGAGCACAGGCCATTCCTATGAAGGGCTGGTAAGTTTGAGAAATGCTGCTTATCTGCCCCCATCCCCACTCCTGTGTTAGGACACAGCTATGCATGTGATTTGAGCCTTAGAGCAAAACCTTTGACCCTCTTGAGTGGGTAGTGTCTCCCAGACCACGGTTGCAGACAACTTTCACATGTGTGGTTATTGGGCTTGGGGACAAGGTGAGCGCTCGGAACTAGGAGGAACTGAGCACAAAAATAGCTCAGCGTTATGCCCACCTTCCACCCTCACCTCAACTCTTCGTCTGTACAACTGGAGGGTGCTGGTCCCCATGAGCCACCATCTGCACACATGGGTATTCCACTTCTTTTGCAGCTGCTGAGAACCCGAAACCGTGACTGCTTGCCGTCCTTGGCCTCCCATCTGTCCTTGACCTCCTTGGGCCACCCCTACTTCCAGCCACCTACTCCCAAGGGCCTGATCCCAGGCTGGACCAACTTAAAGATGCCAGTTGCTCCTGGCAGCCCCGGCTGTTGGGGCAAATCCTGGTGCCATCAGGGGCTGCGGGGAGCCCCCGAGGCCTGCACTGCTCACCAGATGGCCTCCTCTTCTTGACGGCTGGTGCTGCATCCTGTGTCCATGTGCTGGATCTTGAGGGACGTTCCATTTGTCAACTACCCTGCCGCGTGCCTGGAACTGGAGCCTTTGTTCCAGAGGATGTGGCTGTGACAGCTTCAGGGCTTGTGGTAGTCAGTGACCTCATCCACGGGGCTGTGTATGCTCTCCAGTACACTTCCCGGGAACCTCAGGGCCGCTGGGTGACTGTAGGCACGTTCTTGTCACCCCGAGGGCTGGCTGTGGATGCTCTTGGCCACTTCCTGGTGACAGACTACTTGCCTGGAACTGTGCACAGCTTCCTGTTGGGACCAACCTGGGAACCCCTTGCTCCAGCCTCCATGCTAGGTCTGGAGGGTCCCTGTTGGGTAGGTCCAGGGCCTGATGGGGGCCTTGCTGTGAGTGAAGAGTTTGGAGATGTGCAGCTGTTTGGCAGTGCCTATCAGCCTCTGGGTTCCCTAGGAACCCTGACTGGGCATAGATTTGGCCATCCAGCAGGTGTGTGCTCTGACACAGAAGGTAGCATTATTGTGGCTGATGAGCAGAGACATCAAGTGACTCTGTTTCCCCGGGTTGGGCCACCCAAATGCTTGCAGTTGGAAGGACTAGAGAGGCCCTTGGGTATGGCCTGTGCACCCCAGGGCCAACTGGTGGTGGCAGATGCAGGGGGCAACTGCATCAAGGTGTACCAGTATCTTGGGGAGATGGCCTAAGGGTAGACTGAGGAAAATGGCCTCCTGCCATGACTGGTCAGGCCTGAATCCCTTGAACTATCATGGAATGCTCCTTGGGGCTGCTATGCCTTCTTCCTGCTACTTGGTCTTAGCTGGCTTTGTGATTTCCTCTTGGCAAGTGCTCCTGTCTCCCCAGAAGCCATGAATCGCCACCTCCTGATGAGGCTCTTAACTGGGCCATTTCTACTTCCCTGTTTGGTATGCCTATAGCCCTTCATTCCCTACAAAGTCCAAGGGCTATCTAGTCCCTGGCTCTGCTAGCTTGGGTCTCAGGAGGCCTGAGCTTTGAGGAGACACATGAAGCCACAGATCCGGGGTGCTGAGGCTGTCTGCCAGCACCTAGCCAGGGGCCCCAACCCCTATGTCCTAATCAGAGGCATGCAGGCAGGGAGGGAGGGTGTGGCTAGGCTGGGCTGGACTGCTTAGGGCAAGGGTGTGGTTCTTTAGTGTGCCCCCTAGCCTCACAAAAATACCCTTTCTTGAACCTCCAACAGCAAGCAACTCTGGGTCCAGCAGAGGTAAGGGATAAGCAAGTTAGAGGGGCTCTGCAGGTGTCCTGGCACATTTCAAGAGTTGGGTCTTAAGGTCCTCTCCTGTACAAGTCCTGTTTTGAAAGATGTCTTTGGTTTCTCCTTCAATCCCAGTCCAAACCACTCTTGGGTTTTTGGATGGAGTGCTGGGAGGGCTCTGGGTAGCACAAGTCCTTTCATACCCTTCCATTCAAGGCAGGGAAACGGTGGCTTTTCCTTCCATGTAACAAATGAGATCTGGAGGGGGAGTTTGTGTGTGTGTGTGTGTGTGTGTGTGTGTGTAGCTTACACAGTGAGAATCTGCGTCTCAGTCAGGATCTTCATGTGGGAAGGAGCAGGAAAAAGGTGCTTGCTTTTGATTCCTGAGGGTGTGGGGTGGTACCCAGCCTGACATCTGGACCTTAAGGTCTGTGGTTTATACCACCACACCTGTCGCTCCTCCAGCTAATCTCAATATATCCTGATCATTATATTATGGGGGAATTAGTGGACAATGTAAGAACCTAGAGTGTAAGACGTTCAATAAACATTAGTTGCGTTCTTAGGGGTATTGCTCGAGGACTATGCGGTCCAAATATGTCACTGTACACCCTACCCGCAATGCAGAGAGACAGATGGGAGGGTCCGGGCTTAGCAGCCTAGGCAGAGCCGGGTGGTGAGAACAAAGCGGCGATATGGGTCCCCAAAGGCTGGGTCCAGCCCGTCTTTCAGGATGTTTACAGCGAAGGTAGGTTTAATTTCAGGAGCCGCGCGCGGAACTTTCGGCCTCAGTCGGTGGACAGCCCGGGCCGGTTTGGGGACTGGACCGTCGCGCGGCAACGCGCGGAGCCGGCGGAAATGGTGCTGATGTCCCGCTGCGGGCCTGGGGGCCGCGAGCACCATCGTCCTCCCGGGCCCGCCGAAAGCGGTGCTCAACCAAGTCCCTTCCCTACCGCTCGGGGACGCGGCCCGGGGCACCAGCCGGTGAGCACTAGGGGGCGGCGGGGCCGGGAGAAGAAGAGATGGAAATCCCGAGGTAGCACAGGCCTCTTGGTCCTCAGTGCCTGTCTCTTAACACTCTGAGATGGGAAACCCGCAGGACCGGGTGGAGGGAGCGGCGGCCAACCCCGCAGCTCACCTCTTGGCTCCACCGCACCCGTTGTGGGTCTGGGCCTGCTGTCTGGAACTTGAGGGCGCCAGGTGGCTCCTCCTCACCTCCAGGCCTGGGAACTAGCTGGAAGATTTCTGGGGCACCCGCGGATACTCACACTTGTCATTAACCTCAGTAAAGATCGGAAACAGATTCACCCCCTCCTTTTGAAATGGAAAAAAAAAAAAAGTGTTTTTGGACAGGTTCCCTTATGGGCTAGGCTGGCTGGCTTTAAAATCCCTGTGGAGCAAAGAATGAGCTTGAAGTTTTGATGTTCCTGCGTCCACTTCTCGATTACAGACAGACACTACTACTATTGGTTTATGAGGTTCTGGGAACTGAGCCCAGGGTCTTGTGCAAGCTAGGCAAGCACCCTACCAACTGAGCTACATCTCCAGTCAGAAGAGTGGTTTCTGTTTTGTTTTGAACGTGGGGTAAATATGAACCCCCTCAAAGATTTGGAGCATTTCAGGTATGATAATTCCTGGCCTCTCTTAAGTGGGCTGGCCATCCCTCCTGCCTATCCTGGCAAGGGAGGTAAACAGGAGTTCTACTGAAGTCTGACTTCCAGTTCTCTGGAGAGTCTTCCTGAGGCCTCTCTTATTTAACCCACCAGGGAATGGGCTGTTGGGGAGGGAACTGACTCCTTCCTAGCAGAGGCTGCTTTTCCAAGCTTGGGCTGTTCTTTTAATCAGCATCTTTAAAGATGTTCGCACTGCCGAAGTTTCTGCCTTCTCTCTCCAGCCTTCAGCTCTTGTATTGATTCCCTGCTCTTTCATGTTTTTCTGCTGCTGGAATCCCAGTAGCCCAGTGTAAGCACACTCCTTTACACTTCAGTGGTTCTGGAGGCTGAGTTGGGAGTGAGGGTGGGAATTTGCCCCTGAACTTGATTTCTTTCAGTACCTCACAGATCAGAGCTCCAACCTCTGCCTTCCACCTTCTTTTCTTTGACCTGAGCTTTTTTGTTTTGCTTTGCTTTGCTTTGTTTTTTTTTTTTTTTTTTAAGATAAACTGTAAATGAAGCATGCTTCGCAAAAAGGATGTGCACAAACTATACACAGCACAGTGAATTTACTGATTGTGAACAGACTCAAACCCACCTCCCTCAACATCTGTTTATAATTAGACCAAGGGCATTTCTCTTCCTGGACGGTTGTGACATTTTCCCTTAGTTTATGTGAAGTGTTCCCCAGGAGACTCAGATGGTATTTCACTGAGCTGGTGTGTCCTCACAGGGTTGTTGAACAAAAGCTTGGGCTATACTGAAAGGTCCTTTGACAGTGGCCCACTGGAAGCTCTATAGGCAGAATTGCTCTAGTACTTTTCATAATGCATTGCTGCCCCGTGTCATGGCTTTCTGGAGACAGTTTCTACAGAAGGGATGAGAAAAACTCGTTTTGACACTGGCTATGGGACTTTGGCCTGAGCTGGTGTTGGGCATCAGGGTTTCTCTGTGACACCCACCAGTTGCCTGCTTTCTCCAGGCACTTTGGAGTTTGTTTTACTGGAGACTCTGACTGTGGAGCAGCTTCCTGAGACTTCTTGACTCACCTGGGAGAGGGAGCTTTTTCAGGTTGGGTTGTTTTTATTCAGTATCAGCATTTGGAGGTACTACAGCTCAATTCAGACACATTCAGACTTCTCAGCTTTGGGCTGGGCTTACAGCTCATATGAGACTCTAGGTCTAATTCTCAGTATCACAAAACAAAAACCTTTGCCAAGTTGTTCATGTGAGGTCTTCTGGACTGTCTTACCTGAAGGGAGGGAGCAGCTGCATCTGGGCCCCTCAAGCTCTGGGCATTTGTCTATGGGACAACTGCCCCCAGCATTTGTATTGCTCTCTATCCCCTCATGTCCAAAGGTTCTGTGTGAACACTAGACTGCTAGGCTGGGGTTCAGTCCAAGGTCTGTGCCTCCCTCAGGAACGAATCCGAAATTGGGAGTCTTTGCTCAGGATTGCTGTGTCCTTTATATGAACACATGGAGTAGTGTCTAAAAAAAGGCACAGGTAGGCACCCAAACCCTGCCAACCATTCCAGCAGTTCAATTCAGCAGGGATGCCTGTGAGGAAACACACAATCTCCAGAGAGCTCCCTTCTGTGGAAAGGTATAGGGTCCACAGGATAGAGGATTTGTGGTGCTGTGGTGGTTCTTAATACTCAAAGGCCACATCAAGATCTTGAGAGGCCAAGAGGGCTGGTGTCATGTCAGAGAAAATGTGTTGGTATCATGGGGAGGAATACTGCCCTGCTGAGAGCCCCCATCTTAGTGTGTCTGTCAAGGATTCAGAGAAAGATGAGCACTAACCAGAGGTAGCTCAGATGGGCAGAGGGCAAACAAAGTAGAGCCACTCTGTGTATAGCCCTGAGGGGAAAGGGCACTCCCCAAGGCAAGTGTTGTGGCTCTGAAGGGAAAAGTATCCTGGAAGTCTGGAGCCAAGGGATTCCACAAAGTCACAGTGTCCAACAAACCTCACACAAGAGATTTATTGGGAAAGACACAAGAGGATGGCTATCTCTGCTTGGGTGAGAAGCAGCAGACAACTGAGCAAGAGGCAAGCTTATATAGGGTTTCTTAGGGGTTGATTAGAGCTTGGGCTTTTTACTCTGTAAGGCAGAGCCTGGCCATGATTGCAGTCTTTAGTGTGTTCTGTGGACAGAGCCTGGCAGTTGGAGGGCCTCAGGATGGAGGCTGGCCACTTTTGTACCTTGAGGGGCTTACAGTCTTTCTACATTGACCCGGTTGGCCTTGATCTTACTTTGTAGTCCAGGCAGGCCTCAAATTTGCAATCTACCTTCCCGAACAGTCCCTGAGCCCAGTGGCAGGAAGACATGCTCCCTGTTCCAAAAGGAGAGGCTTCTTCAAGCAGGGTTATTGAGTCCTAGACCTTAGACTCAGCTTTAGGACCAGTGCTATATGTGTGCATCTGCTTTTCCTGAGTCTCAAAACAAGTTTGTTTGGTTTGCTTTTATTTTTATTTTTGGTGGTTTTTGAGATCAAACTTAGAATGTTGGCCATGCTAGGCAAGCACTCTACCATTGAAAGCCATCCCTGGCCCTCCAAAACAGTTTTGATATTTTTTTAATATTTATTTGTATGAGGTTTTGCCTGCATGTATGCATGTGCACCACATGTGTGCCTGGTGCCCATGGATCTGCCAGAACTGGAATTATGAGTGGTTATGGACTACCATGTGTATGTTGGGAATCAAACTCAGGTTCTCTGCAAAAGCAACAAGTGCTCTTAACCTCTGAGCCATCTCCCCAGCCCCAGGTTTTGAGTTTTTAATCTTAATTCTTGCTTAAATATATCCTGTTTGTTGCTGTTTGAGACAAGGTTTTCCTGAAATTTCCTGAAATCTTAGGCTTCCCTGAAATTCATGGGTAGGCCTAGCTGGCCTTGAACTCACAGTCATCTTTCTGCTTTAGCCTCCTAAGTACCAAGACCAGTCAAGAACCATAGAGCCATTTTCCTCCCCACCCCCACTTCTTTTGAAAGCTCCTGTCTCCTACCTCTTTACTCCTAGAATTACAGGTATGCATCACACAGCTGGCTTCTGGATTGTTAAAGTTATTTGTGTACATGCTCATACTGTGTGTGTTTACATATGAAACTCATAAGGAGGCCTTTTACATTAGGAAGCCCTGAGGCTCAGCCCCACATACTGCTGTCAGTGCTATCTGTCTGAATACCTCACTTTGCCCTGCTTCAGGCTACTTCACTTGGAACATGAGGAAGCACTGGCCTGCCTTCACACATATAGCTGCTGCTTCCTGGGACAGTGATTGGAAAAGTTCAGTCCCTGTGAGATGCATAGTCATGGCCCAAAGTCTCTGCCACCAAATTGGGAACTATGCTTTCCCAACCTGTGGCCATGTGAATGGTGCATAAGCATGGTACAGCAACTTGCAGCCACTGTGCTGCCAGCCACAGTTACCGCAGTTCTAAACCAACATTTTCTCCTCTCTTCCAGGACTCCCGGCATGGTGCTCAAGGCCTTCTTCCCCACATGCTGTGCCACAGCAGATAGTGGCCTACTTGTGGGACGGTGGGTCCCGGGACAGAGTAGTGCTGTGATCCTGGCTGTGGTGCACTTTCCCTTCATTCCTATCCAAGTCAAGGAGCTCCTGGCCCAGGTGCAGAAGGCCAGCCAAGTACAAGTGTCTGTATTAGGCACCTGGTGCCACCGTCAGCAGGAGCCAGAGGAGAGCCTGGGGCATTTCCTAGAGGGCCTGGGTGCCATCTTCTCCCATGATCCCTGGTTGCAGCTATGCCGGGAGAGGGGTACCAGGTCCTGGAGCTGTAAGGCCACTTACCATCAGGTGTCCAACGCTCTGAACACACCTACTGAAGACCAGGTCATGCTCATCTTCTATGATCAGCGTAAGCTTCTCCTCTCCTGGCTGCATCCACCTACAGAACTGCCTGACTGCCAGATTGGAGACACCACAGCCAGCACTGGAGGCCTAGCTGACATCTTTGACACAGTGGCACGCAGCGAGGTCCTCTTCCGAAATGACCAGTTTGATGAGGGCCCCATACGCCTGAGCCACTGGCAGTCGGAGGGAGTGGAGGCCAGCATACTTGTGGAGTTGGCAAAACGGGCCTCGGGACCTGTCTGCCTGCTGATGGCTTCTCTGCTGTCCCTGCTCTCAGCAGCTAGTGCTTGCTGGTAGGTGTTTTAGACAGGAAGGGTAGAACAAGTCAGTCAGTCCCATGAGAACCATAGGCTCTTTCTTCAGTGTGTAGTGGCATTGACAGTCAGCGGGTCCTTCCTAAGCCTTATGTTCCTGGGATCAGGTTCTCATCTGACCTCCCCTCCTTTTGCATTTCAGAGAATGTCCTAGTAGAGGCTGCTGTTCCCATGTCCCCTCTGGGTCTAGCCTATTTTTCCTGGAGACTATGATTGTGTGAGGCCCATCCAGTTGGGTATAGAATAAATCAGACAATTCAAGCACTTAAAGGAGAAATCTGATGATCACACACTGGTTTTGTACCTTTTTTTCTTTTAATTTTTAATTTTTTTATATTAATGACAGGTTATTTACTTTGTATCCCAGCCGTAGCCCCCTCCCTCATTCCCTCCCAATCCACCCTCCCTCCCTCATCTCCTCACTGGCCCTTTCCAAGTCCCCTGATAGGGGAGGACCTCCTCCCCTTCGATCTGACCCTAGCTTATCAGGTTTCTTCAGGACTGGCTGCAATGTCCTCTTCTGTAGCCTAGCAAGGTTGCTTGCCGCCATTGAGTTCATGTCAGAAATAGTCCCTGTTCCCCTTACTAGAGAACCCACTTGGATACTGAATTACTATGGGTTATATCGGGGCAGGGGTTCTAGGTTATATCTGTACATGGTCCTTGGTTGGATAAACAGTCTCATGAAAGACCCCTGTGTCCAGATATATTTGGTCCTTGTGGAGCTGTCCTCTCCAGGTCTTACTAACTCCCCCTTCTTTCATATGATTCCCTGCTCTCTGCCAAAGGTTTGGTTATGAGTCTTAATATCTGCTTTTATACCCTCCTCCATTGCTGGTGGGAATGCAAACTTGTACAACCACTTTGGAAATCAATCTGGCGCTTTCTCAGACAATTAGGAATAGTGATTCCTCAAGATCCAGCCATACCACTCCTAGGTCCTATATCCAAAAGATGCTCAAGTACACAAGGTTTTGTACCTTTTGAAACATTTTATGTATGAATGTTTGCATTTATGCATCATGTGCATCCCTAGTCAGAACTCTGGTCAGATCTCCTGTGACTGGAGTTACAGATGGTTATGAGCCACCCTGTACTGGGAGTGAAGCCTGTGTCTTCTGTAAGAGCAACAAATCACCCTGCCTGCTCCAAATCACAGCACCGTCTCTTCAGGTCATCTTAATATTTTTCGTTTGTTTGTTTTGAGAAAGGGTCTCAGCTATGTAGCCCTGGCTGGCCTGGAACTCACTATGTAGACCAGGCTGGCCTCAAAACTCTACCTCTGGGATTGATGGGATTAAACGCCAATATCTGCCCTACCTGGGGTTGATCTGTGAGGACACAGAGCTGCCTCCTTCTCTGCTTCTCTGTTCTCCCCACAGCTGTCTTCAGGTGCTGATGCAGTTCCTCTCCCAACCAGCCAGTTTCCTGGGGTGGTGGTCCCCACTCAGGCTCTTTAAAATAATGGGTTGCTGTTTGGAAAAGTCTCCAAGTCCTGGGAGTGCTGGGTAGCACCAGGCTCTTTTAGTTCAGCTTGTAAAGGACGGCCTGGGGGCCCTTTTCTCCCAGAGATATTCTCTGCTCTGCTCTCTCTCTCTCTCTCTCTCTCTCTCTCTCTCTCTCTCTCTGTGTGTGTGTGTGTGTGTGTGTTGTTATGTTTTAACTCTCAACTCTGTCTTTTAAAAATAAAATAGGTTTTTCATATATCTCAATCTGGGCACAAATTTGCTATATAGCCAAAGATGACCTTTAACTTTGAGACAGTTGTCACTACGAAGTCCTGGCTGGCCTGGAAAACTCTCCATAGACCAGGCTGGCCTGGAACTCACAGATCCACCTCCCTCTGCCTCCAGAATGCTGGTATTAAAGGCATACACCACCACAATACTGGACAAGCACTCCACCCGATGAGCTACATCCCAGCCTAAGATGATGTTTTCATGGTGCTGCCCGTAAGGAACAGCTGGAGTTCTCTCAGCTTCCTCCCTCTTTTTAGATCTACAGACTGGTGTCTGGGGTGGGATCTAGCTGGCCTTTCCCACTTTCCAGGGGCTTTGGGGACCTTTGGATACTGTCCTAGAAAGGAAGTCCTGGGTAACCTGTGGGGATACACTTTAGGTTGCAGGAGCTTCTAGTATTTTGATGTATGGTGTAGACTTTGTGACAGCATTGGAGTTAATAAGGTGAAGGTGCATCTGGGCCCAAGTGCCATTACATCAGAGGTCATTAGTTTTTCCTCTCAAGGGATTCAAGGGAGGTTGAGGTGCTTGTGTATTGATTGCAGACACCAGGCTTCTCATCAAGCAAGAGTCAGTGGTTATGAGTGCTGAGTGGCTAGGAGTACAGGGAGGCTCACACTATAGAGCAAAACTCCTCTAGCTTGACATCGTGCTTTTCTCAAACAACCCAAAGGTGTGGTGAGCCTGGGCCCTGAAGGACTGATCTGAAGCCTTAAGAGTTTCATGTGGCCAGTAAGATCACTGTGGTTGGCTATTTGAAAGACAAGTCATGTCCTGTTCTTTCCTCCTGAAGTTACACAAAATTGTCTATGTCCCAGGAGCCCTTAGGCCCCTTCTGCTTCCAGCAAGGGCTGAGAGTGGAAATAGAGCTCCTGCTGCTGCTGTTCTTTGTGCTCCTCCACCCTGCTGTCCTGCTCACATGAGTGCAGCTCAGTTGCTCTCAGGCACTTTTTCTTCCTTAGCTTGGAGACATTTTCTCTTCCTATATGAGCATCTATGGAAATATCTCAGTGCTTCCTTTGTCAGGAATTCAGTCATACTGGGATGGCCAGGAAAACCCTGCTGAGGTGGGTTACCATCCAGTAGGCAAGGCAAGCCCTGGGTGTGTAGATGACCTAATCCCCATTTTTGAGACTTTTTTTTTTTTTTTTTGAGAGAAAGGTAGCCCTGACCAAGCTTGGCCTTGAACTAAAAAAAATCTGTTTGATAGCCGGAGGGTAGTGGCACATGCTTTTAATCTCAGCACTCAGGCAGATCTCTGTGAGTTTGAGGCCAGCCTGGTCTACAGAGTGACCAGGCTACCCAGAGAAACCCTGTCTTGAGAAAAAAAAAAAAAAAATCTGTTTTCCTCTGCCTCCAGAGTACTGGGACTAAAGGCATGTGCCACCACTCCTGGCTCACTTTTCAGCCATATTGATACATACCTTTATATTGGCTGGTGAGCTCAGGTGTACCTGAGGCTCTGTGAGGGGTTCCAGCTTAGGAGTAACAGTAAGCACAATGCGGAATGGGGGTCAGCAGGGTGCTGTGCATTTCACACCTATGCATCCTTGCTTGGCCATGTTGACCTTCACACTTGCTTGGGCCTCGCTGAGCTTTGGAGTGGAACCAGAGGGCTTAGGCTGAGTGGATCTGGCTTTTTCTTTCTAGAGTAAGAAACTTAATCAAAACTGTCAGTCTCGGCCCTTATATTCTCTCCAGGCTGTGGAAGCTGTGGCCCCTTTCCTTCATCAGGAGTAAGCTCTCCACTTGTGAGCAGCTCCGGCACCGACTGAAGCACCTCTCACTCATCTTCAGCACCGAAAAAGCTCAGAGCCCCATGCAGCTCATGAGGTATGGCTTCCTTGACAAGAAGGGTGGGAAGTCCCATGCTCTTCACTGCTGCCCTGCATTGTGCCTTCAGCCAGGCCTCTCTCAGGTCACAGGCTAGGTCTAACTCTCTCAGCTGCTTTCCCTGACATTCCTTCCAGGAAGGCCAACTTGCTGGTTTCCATGCTACTGGATGTGGCTCTTGGCCTGCTGCTGCTCTCATGGCTCCACAGCAATAACCGAATTGGACAGCTGGCCAATGCCTTGGTCCCTGTGGCTGATGTGAGTGGATTTGGGTGGAGCTGGGCATCCTGAGGGTTGGGAATCCTCTTGGGTAGTCCTTTAGCTGGCCCGAATATCTCTTCCCTGTCCTTACCCTAGAGACACAATCCTTGGCCCTAGGCTTAGATGTTTCCTGGCTTTCAGGACCTATGTTGAGAGTAGCATTTTTCAAGTATCTGCTGTCCCTTCTTGAAGGTGGCAGTGTCTGGGGGCCACTTGTGGTTGAGGCTTTCATGAGCCCCTTTTCTGTACTGAGCTGATCTTCCAGATGAAAGCCAGCCTCAGGACACCTAAGTGCTCAGGACTGTTGCTGGACTGGCCACACTATTCCCAGATTGCTCTTACACTGGAAACAAGAGGCACAGCTTTGTCCTCTATGCTGCCAGTATTCCCCTACATGGTATGTACAGCACATGCTGCTGGTCCAGTCCTGCTTTTCTGGCCTCCTCCACCTCATTTCTACCCAGCCTTGGAACTTTCCATCCTATCTTCAGTAGAGGCAAGGCATTGTCTCTACTGTGGAAGCCTTGAGGACCTCCTCATGGGTATAGCTTCTGTTCCATCAATGTAGACACATACCAGCTGTTTGCTGCTAGGCCAGGAATCTGGTAGCAGCAAGCTCCTCTCAGCTTCATGAATTGTGAGGTATGTGGAGGTCATCCTAGTAGGAAAGAAAAGCAGGGACTGTGGTAAAAGAGGTTAGGCTGTTTCTATATTCTGTTTCTTGGCCAGCTTTGTCTGAATCCTCTTTGCAAAACTGCCAAAAAAAAAAATAAAAAAAATAAATAAAAAAACCATAAATACTTGATTAAAAAATGGAGTCTCTTTCCGCTGCCAGGCTTTTATCCTTTAAATATTAAATAAGCCCTATTTATAAAGAAGGTTTTGCTCTCCTCCCTGGTGGTCCTAAGGCTCTTGCACAGGGTTGCAAGAGGTTTTGGGAAGAGTACATAGGGATACAAGAGTTACTTCTGTGTGCTGGATGGTGGTGGTGCACGCCTTTAATCCCAGCACTTGAGAGGCAGAGACAGATGGATCTCTGTGAGTTCAAGACCAGCCTTGTCTACAGAGTGAATTCCAGTACAGCCAAGGCTATACAAAGAAACCCTGTCTCAAAAAAACAAAACAGACAAAAAATTACTCATGTGGCCTCACCGTGATAACAGAGTAGAGCATCCCTTAGCCGCCTTACTTCCCCCACTGTGGCTGGTGAGCTCCATCAGTGTTCTCTCATCATGGCAGCCAGGGCCACTTTCCCTGTTTATTGTACTCAATTAATTTGTCCTTTCTCTGAGGGCCCTTGCCTGCTCGTGTTCTCACCTGCTTCCCTGATCCATGATAAGACTTATACCCAGAATTGCTAACCATTTCTGGGTTTCCAAGTGTCAAGGTGAAGTCTCTGACTGAGGGCTTCAGTATTTCCCAAGTATAGCTTGAACTGAGCCTATCTCTCCAGCCTCAGTGGTATCCAGGGATCATTGGGCTTACAGCCCTATGGGTCTAGGGCTAAAGTGACAGGATAGGAGAATGAAGGAAGTTCTCACATTGAGGTAGATGTCCCTTGGGGACACATGTATTCCACCTGTTGGAAGATGCTTCAGCCCAGGATCTTGAAAATAATCTGTGACCAAGGGTCAGGGGTCCAGTGGCCAGACAAATTTGGGAAACACTGTTTCTGTCCAATGTTAGATGTCCAATGTTAGATTCTGTCCAATGATTTGCTGGGCTTGGTGGTACACACTTGTAATCTTGGCACTGGAGAGGCAGAGGCAGGTGGATCTCTATTGAGTTTGATGTCAACCTAGTCTACATAGTGAGTTCCAAGACAGCCAGAGCTACACAGTGAGACACTGTTTAAATAAATCAAAAGACAATGATTCTGAACCGTTGAAGGAAGGAAGTGCAGGCTGCTTTTGCCCTGCCCAGATAGACTGGCTAGGGTGGGAACTCATTAGGGTCAATACTCGACTCAGCCACCTACCTCAATGTAATCATGTCATCCTTTTCCTGTCCCATGTCCCTGTAGCGTGTGGCTGAGGAGCTCCAGCATCTGCTGCAGTGGCTGATGGGTGCTCCTGCTGGGCTCAAGATGAACCGGGCACTGGATCAGGTGCTAGGCCGCTTTTTCCTGTACCACATCCATCTGTGGATCAGTGAGTGCCTGATGGGCAGGGTTGGGCAGCCCAGCAGGGCTGGTTGAGGAGAACAGAGAACCCTAGCCATGCCCCATACCCCTCCTGCCTCCATATTCTGGCATCCCATCGTATGAAGCCACCTCTGTTAGGCCAGCCACTCAAGTCAAATTCTGGGGCCAGTGGCTGGGTCTGTGCTCACTTGTGTCCTGAAGTGTTAGATATTCAGTTTCAGAAACGGGGTCTCCCAATGCCTCACTGGGCACTACTCAAGGCTGAACCCTTTTCCACAGGCTATATCCACCTCATGTCTCCCTTTATTGAGCACATCCTGTGGCATGTGGGCCTCTCAGCCTGCCTTGGACTGACTGTTGCCTTGTCCATTCTTTCGGACATCATCGCCCTTCTTACCTTCCACATCTACTGCTTCTATGTCTACGGTGCCAGGTATGTGTACATCCAGGTGTAGCTTTCTAAGCCATGGGCACACAACAGGTGTGTGTTGGGTATGTTGGGTGAGGTGTGGCATGGGCCCCCAGCTGGCCCTCATGAGCCTGTGTCCTACAGGCTGTACTGCCTGAAGATCTATGGCCTCTCCTCTCTCTGGCGTCTGTTCCGGGGGAAGAAGTGGAATGTTCTGCGCCAGCGGGTGGATTCTTGTTCCTATGACCTTGACCAGGTACCTACAGCTTTGAGCCTGCTGACCGGGCCAGGGCAGCTACTTGGACCCTACCAGTGACCAGCCTACTCCTATCCTGCAGCTAGCCTCCAGCAGTTGGCCTAGGGGGAGGTACCAGCAGACCTACATACTTTCCCCAGGTGGGCATAGGGCCTGCTTTGGCTTATTCCATTTGTTTTCCCAGATGTGATACATGTCCTTCTTCCTAACATATTTGCCTGTGTACCCTGCTGGCTTTTTCCCCATGAGCCACCAGGTCCACAGGATATGTAAAAGCACCCCTCATGGTAAAGGGGACATGCTGACCCTTGCTAGCTCAGGAGGCCAAAAAATTCCAACTTCAGTTTAAGGATGGATGTGTGTGGCCATCAATGGAGTGGCCTCCCTGGTGTTGGTCTTGTGATGCCAAGTATGATGGCCCTTGTTCCCCACAGCTGTTCATTGGGACCTTGCTCTTCACCATCCTGATCTTCTTGCTGCCCACCACAGCTTTGTACTACCTGGTATTCACCCTGGTGAGCCTACTACCCACTGCCTTGGGGCCTACAGAACTTGGTCACTGCCTGAGCCAGGCACACAGGGGACAGGCCATCTACTTCTTTGCCCACATCAGCACGGCTGTTCTGAACTCATTGGAAACTATGTACTGGTCTTAAAGCAGTTGGGTTTCTGCCCTGAGCTGGCTACAGGGGAGGTCAGGACCCATAGTAGAGGGATGGAGTCTTAGAGGAGCCCTCCTCTAGTGGTGAGCCTTTTGGGATGCTCTCCTCCTAGACCTGTCTGATGTGTGCCACAGCCCCAGTCAGTGGCCCTGAATGTCATCTTTGCTACAGCTCCGGCTCCTGGTGATCACTGTGCAGGGCTTAATCCATCTACTTGTAGACATCATTAACTCTGTGCCTCTATACTCCCTTGGCCTCCGACTCTGCCGACCCTACAGGCTGGCAGGTAAGTGTTGGGTACTGGGTGGCTGGTTTCTGACAGATGCTACAACATACCCATAGGCCTTACAAAAGCACCTGTGCCAACCTCATGTGTCTTCTGCCTGAAAGAATTGGTGGATGTAGCATGGTGGGCAGGGCAGTGAAGACAGGCTTGGCCCTGGGCACATGCTGTCTTCTCTCTCTCCCTGGAGGGTAAAGTTCAGAGGCATGAAGACCTGAGGACTCATCCAGCCTGTAATATGTGAGGTCTTTGTAGGGTATGGCTGGGCCTCAGAGAAGTCTATCTCCATGTGGTTATAGGCTATATGTCTGCTTTTTGATGATCTTCACCCTTGGAGAGACTGGCCAGAATGAGGACTGCTAGACTGTAATAGGATCATCCTGTACTGTTTGTAATCATCACCTGTCACCCAAGCTATCCCCCTGAATCTCTGCATTCTGATACCAGATCCCTTGAGGGGAATCTATCTCCATTAGGCACAAGGTTGTTATGGGCAACCCATTTGTCTCTGGAGCCTTGGACACAGCAGGGACCTAAGATTACCTGGCATAGCAAACTCAACAGTTCAGGTGATTTCTAAGGTGATCATTATGCCCATGTGACTCTTCCAGCCAGCTCAGGGCCTTTTGATTAGGGACATGCAGATTTCTTGGCTTTGAACCAATATCAAGGTCTGCCTGCTGCTGAATGCCTATAAAACATTTTGACAACATCCTTCTAGCTAATTTCTTCATTAACTTTAGGGAGCCCAGGTCAGAGACTCATTTGCAATGTTGCCTGTAAACTCTGTCCTCCACACAAAGACAGGTGGGCCAAAGTTGACCCAGATCCAGCCTGGGATGTAGGGCCTCTTTCTCCCCAGCCTGGAGCTGACCGCCAGGGTAGGGCAGTTTAACTCTGCATAGAAGGCCACGGTTCTGACCCTTCCCACCTCA
The DNA here is from genome assembly GCF_030254825.1 of Meriones unguiculatus. NCBI lineage: Eukaryota > Metazoa > Chordata > Mammalia > Rodentia > Muridae > Meriones > Meriones unguiculatus. The sequence goes on from NC_083359.1 coordinate 38,989,301, forward strand.
CCTCAAGTAAGCTTCATTTTCTGCCCTTTTTGTCTTTTTTTTTTTTTTTTGAGACAGGGTTTCTCTGTGTATCCCTGGCTTTCCTGGAACTCACTTTGTAGACCAGGCTGGCCTCAAACTCATAGAGATCTGCCTGCCTCTGCCTCGCAAGTGCTGGGATTAAAGGTGTGCGCCACCACCATCACCACACAGCCCATTTCCTGCTCTTTTAAGAACCTTCCTCTTGGACATTTCCTAGACTGAGAACCAAACTACAGGCCGGGGATGCTGTGGGTCCCCAAGTCAGCCAGACATAGAAGTTGTAAGACACTGAACCATTAATAGGGCATCCGCCACCCAGCATAGAGGCAGATGGGAAAGGTGGAGGAGGAGAGAACTGTGTGTGCCCAGGCAGGTCTGCTGCCACCTGGGTGCTCTTGAAGGGGCTTCTGTTGTCAGAAATTGCCATCTGCAACAGCCTCTGCTGACCCACAGCATTCAGTGGGACCAATGGAAGCTGATTGGGGGTTGAGAGCTTCCACCCTCCTTCCTAAATACCTTGCTTTCTTATAGCTGGTGTGAAGTTCAAAGTTCTGGAACAGGAGGCAGGCAGGCCCCTCCGCCTCCTGATGCAGGTAAGAACTCCCTCTAACCTTCCCTACCTCTCAGACCTGGGACCCCCTTCCACCATATTCTGCCAGTGTTCTGGGACAGCTGGGGTTAGTTGGTGTGATACCTTGGTGTTATATCAGCCAAAGGTCAGATATAAGTAGAAGGACCCAGTGGAGCTAAGGAGTAGGTTCCCTGACATCTGAGCACAATAACTCACTGTGCTAGAACCTCCCCAGAAGGGTTGGGACTACCTATTGTGGTCTACATAGCTGATACCTAGTCCAGGCTGTGGGTGGGGTGTCCCTGTCCTGGGCCAGAGACATCATGAACTGCCTTGGACCACATAGTGCTCAAGATTGTAAAGAAACAGAAATGGCTTTACAAAGGCCTCATGACAAGTAGTCATTTCCTGTTGGACTTGAACCCGTGGTGGCTCTTTTAGTCTTGGGTTCTTGATCCCCATAGGAGAGAGCAGAACATGTTTTGGGGTGACTTTCCAGGCAATGGATTGTATCTTTGGCCAAGTTCAAGTCTTTCAGATGCTGAAGCATCTGCATCAGCATCTTCCTTCTGGGAGCCTAGAAGCAGAATGGATCTTAGGATAGGGCATTACTGTCCCAAAGGGACACTGAGCTGCCTGTCACCATATGTTCCTTGGGTATCCGAATGCTGTATGGCCTGCTTCTCTGAGGATCAGCTTGGCTATTCCATAGACAAAGGTTTGTCAGAGCCTTTTGGCCTTACCCTACAGTTGTCTAGCCAAAAGATTCTCCAGAGCACTAGTCAGGTCCAGGGGGCCAGCCCTCAGGAGCTTCCTCTGTAGACATAGCTGAAGCACCTATGACAACTACCCCACTGACAACTACCCTGCCCTTGCAGATCAACCCCCTGCCCTATAGCCATGTGGTGCACACCTACCGCCTGCCCAGCTGTGGCTGCCATCCCAAGCACTCCTGGGGCACCCTGTGCCGAAAGCTTTTCTTCGGAGAGCTCATCTACCCCTGGAGGCAAAGAGAGGACAAACAGGACTGAGGAGCTGGACACAGCCTATCCATAGCTACTGCACAGCCATCGCGCCTCCTGTCTGCCAGGATAGTACTGACCATGGGGTCATCTCAGGTCCCACGTGGGCCAGCCTGACACTCTATGTACTGAATGTCGGCAGGCCTTCCCCTTGAGTTACTACTTTGGCTCTTAGACACTGCCAGCTTCAGTCTTGCACTCCGTCTCTCTAGCACAGTGGTTCTCAACCTTCCCCATGCTGAGACCCTTTAATAGTTCCTTATGGTGTGGTGACTACCAACCATACAATTATTTTCATTGCTATTGCCTAACTGCAATTTTGCTACTGTATGAATTGTGATGTAAATGTCTGTGTTTTCTGAAGGTCTTAGGTGACTCTTGTGAAAGGGTCATTTGACACCCCAAGGGGTCCCAACTCACAGGTTGAGAACCACTGCTCTAGTACCACCTGGGTGGGGACCCATGTGTTTTGTTGAAGTTACTGAAGTAGGCCTGATTCCTAGGAGTGCACAGACCCTGTAGGGTACGCTGGCCATCCTTGGCTGCTTTATTGGGTGGGAGCACTCCTGGGCACCTGGTACACTCCAGAAGTCTCAGCAGAACATCCCCATCTGGGGAATTGAGGCAGCTGAGGAATTGAGGCCTTGCCCCAGCAAACTAATCTCTCACCCTGTACTTCATTGGGTTTGCTTGTTGCTGCTCCCTGAGATTACCTTGTAAAGTTGCTGCTAATAGGCCTTTGGGTACCCTTTGCTTGAAGTCACATCATGTGTGGTAATTGGATACCTGCTCTCCTGGCCACTGTGCTCTTGCTTAGTGCCCCATGTGGGATAGGCCTTTGGCAAAGTATTCTTTCTTCTCTTACTGACTCTTTACAGGACCAGGAAGCTCCCTTCTAGACAGGCACTTTTGTGGCCTAGTGTGTGAATGACCTTGGGCAGGTGGAATGGCCAGGGTTCTCAGACACTTAGTGGGACTGCATGTGAGTTAGTCCCTAGGGGCAGGAAACCTCACTGCTTAATGGTCTGGTCGTGTCAGCTATGGGCAGGAGAGGTCACCCAGCCCTGCCTGTCTCTCAGGGGCACTCAGAACTATCGATATTGGTTCATCTGTGCCTGCTTCCTGTTGCTATAGGTCACAGCAACTCTTAAGCACCCAGTGGAGGGTGTTGTTGAAGATGAATCCTGATCCTGTGGTGACAATAAAATCTCATGAATTTGGAGTACGAGTTTGGGTGTACAGCAAGTCTGGCCAGGCTCTGGTGGGTGGGCTAGGTGAAGCATTGGCTTCCTCCAGATGACTGCCATTATTTCCTGCCTAAGGCCTCTACAAAGAGTCTTCTGGGTGAGTGTGCAGCCCTAGGCTCTTGAAGACATCCTAGGGCTCAGGGCCTCTGGCCATAGCCTCATCTTGGTACCTGGGACAGGGATGCAGTCTGGCAGAGGTAGAGGTGGGCCTGTCTACTCTGAGCTCTGAGTGAGTGGATTCCATGCAAGAGAGAGCAGTGTTCTGAACTCACAGGGTTTTTCTGTGTAGCTCTGGCTGTCCCAGAACTCACTCTGTAGAGTAGGCTGGCCTCACATTGAGATTCACTGTCTCTGCCTCTCCAGTGCTGGGATTAAAGGTATCTGCCACCACCACCAGTCCTGAACTGACGCTTAACATCTGCAGCGTTCAGATGCCTCCAGGCCTGTTGTTTTGGTTATGGAGAAGAGACCCTCAGTTGCTTCCTAGCCTGGGGCTGCACAAAGGACCAGTAGAGGCCAGCTGGGGAGTGCCATGGAGCCCTTTTGTGCCCACTGAGAGCCTGCTGAAAGTGGCTTTGTAATTTGCAATACTGGGTGCTATCTAGGTAGGCCTTGCAGCTGTCACTTGGTCCAAATACAGAGGTCGTGGGCCTGGGCTTCTTGGTAACACTTTTGGCTCAGCTGCACGTGGATTAGCACTTCCTGTGTATGCATTCTTCCCCACTCTGGTCACCCTTATATATCCTGTAGCTGCCTGCTCTCACCCCTTCACTCCTGGACTCCCATCAGGTGGAGGTCCTGACCTCAGCACATCTGGCCCTTGTAACCCTGTCATGAGGTTTGCCTGGCAGCTGTCATTCTGTACAGCAGAGTCCTGGGCTGTCTGCCCTTTGGGGGACCAGTCAGGGCCTGGCACCAGAGCTGGCTGAAGGAACACTGGCCACTGGAGCCACAAGAATTGCCTCTTGCAGAGAGCTGTGCCGTGGAGGTTTTTCTGATGATTCTCAGGCATAGCTCATGCTTTGTAACAACAGGAACTGTTTGTGGGGGTGGACAGGTGCCTAATGCTGTCAAATTGGTGGCTTTTCTCAGGAGCTGATAGGGTTCCTATCACAATCTGCCTTCCTTTGTAACTAAAAGAAGCTTTTCTACAAATACTTGGGATGTGAAAATGGCCTGCCTTCCTCATTCTCTTTCTACTAGCTGTACTGTCCATCAAGATGTCTGGATCTGTCTACTTTTGAGAGGTTGTGAGGCCTCTTCTTGCTGCCAGTCTAAGGCCAGGACTTCTGAGTAATTGAAACATTTCTTTTTTGAAACATGTATCATGTATCTCAGGCTGGTTTCAAACTGGCTATGTAGCTGAAGATGACCTTGAACTGCTGATCTTCCTGCCTCAACTTCTTGAGTGTTGAGACTACAGTTTTAGGCAGTTCTAAGGACCAAACCCTCATGGGTTTTATGCATTCTAGGCAAACTATCGACTGGGTTCCATTTCCAGCACATCTTAAATTTTTGTGTTTATTTCTGAGCTTCCCGGGTCTGTCTTCTGTATGATTCCCAGAGCTCTCTGAGGACCCAGGGTGGGGAAGTTGGACTTAAGTCTACTTTCTCTAATTATAACAAAATACAAGAGACCAGACGCTTTATCAATAGAGGCTAATTTGGCTTGCTCTAGAGGCTGAGAATCCAAGAACACCGAGTCAGCATCTGGTTGTGGGCATTTTTGCCAAACACAATATGGTGCCAGGCATCACATGGTGAGAACAAAGCAAGTGTGCTAGCTCAGTTCTCCTCTAAGGCCACTAATGCCACCATGGGAGCCAGCCTCATGACTTCATCTAATAATTACCTCCCATGAGTCCCGCCTGACAAATTGTGAAATAAGGTGTGAGCCACCATGCTGCTCAGTCCACTCAGACTCAAAGGCCTGTCCCTGTTTTTAGAAATATTCTCACAGACAGCCTCAAGGTAAAGTGTGACCAGTGTTCTCGGAATTCCTTAATATAGTTAAGCTCACACCTGACTCCAACTGTCACAGGCTGTCTGTCTCTCTGGAAAGGAGGTCTGGGCTTCTCCCTACCATCCCTTCCAGATAGCCTCAGCACCATGGATGAACATCACTATTTCAAGCTTTACACCTATGAAGAAAGGCTTGTACAGACATTACAGCCAGCACAGGTAGTGAGAGCCATCACAACAGAGGCAAGGCTCAAGTCAGGGCACAGTGGCCTCTACAAGGGAGGATCTCCCTGACAACCAGGTTCTGGCTCTCTAGGGACTCCATCCTCAACCACTCATCAGCTGAAGGTCAGGACTTTGTGGGTCACTGTTAATCTGTGGTTGAGTGTGTGATCCAAATCTGGTTCAGGGATTGGCCACTCCTGGGCAAAAACCATAGCCTGAAAAAAGGTACAGGTAATAACCACTGGGATCGTTTGGAGAGTGAGCTGAGAAGTCCTGCTGAAAGGCCCCGGTGTAGGTCTGTGGGTTCCAGGAGTCTACACCCTACACACCCTTGACCAGGAGATTAGCAGGAAAGCCTGTCCCTGAAGGCAGGTGAGGAAAGCTCTGTTGCTGTTTCCCAGGCACCACCTCCTCAAAAAAGCTTCCCGGAATATTGTGTCAAACCAAGTAGCAATGCTCCAATGGTAAGGATGCTCATAAAAGCCATGCCTTCAGCTTTGGGGAGAGATAGTCACTCAAGTGTGGGGCTGCTGGAATGAGGGGTACCTGCTGCTAGAGGCAAGGCCTGGGGAAAAAAGACCCTTTTTATGATTTTTACTTTCTTGAAACAGGGCCTCTGTAAGCCAGGTCTTGAACTTGCTTCAACTTCCCAAGTGTGCTGGAGTTAGAGATGTGAGCCATTATTCCTTGGTTGTGTGTGTGTGTGTTAACAAGACTATCTTTGGAGACCTCACATTTGTTAAATAGCTGGTGAGATATAACCTGGAATTAATTACAGTTTCACTTTTGAACATTTGATCTGTTACTTTTTAATATTAATAGACTTGGTAACTGATACTAACCTTGACAACTCATCATCCATTGAGCAGTCAGTCTGCTCAATAACAGGTCCTTTGTGTCTTTCGTATTCTCCTGAGGGATTGTCCACTCACTTCCATTCTGTACAATCTGGGAAAAACAATTGGTGGTGATGGCAGTAGTGTCAATGGAGTGGTCACATAGCTAGAGAGACAGTTTTCAGTGTGGGAGTCTGGTACATTTCCTGGCTTTTCAACATACGTATCCCACACAGCTCCCTTCTGCTGTCGTGTTGTCACCAGACATGGCAACTCTGCTTCACCCAGCTTGGCCATTGTTGGCCTGATTGTGGTAGTGTATGTACATGTGAGTGCGGGTGCCCAACATGGGCAAAGTGGACATTGGATCCCCCCATGTCTCTGTGTAACAAAGCTCTGACTTGTCCTGGACTCTTTGTAGACCAAGCTGGCCTCGAACTCACAGAGATCCATCTGCCTCTGCCTCCCAAGTGCTGGGATTAAAGTCGTGGCTTTTGTTATCTATTTTTAATTATTTATTTTCTGTGTATCAGTGTTTTGCCTGCATGTATATAAGTTTACCATGAGTGCCTAGTGCTGGAGAGGCTAGAAATAGGCATCAGATCTCCTGTCTGGAACTGGAGTCATGATGGCTGTGAGCCAACCTGTTGGTGTTGGGAACTGAACCCAGATCCTTGACTAGAGCAATGAGTGCTTTGAACCACTGAGCCAACTCTCCATCTAAATTCCTCATTTTATCTATTATTTATTCTTGTCTTTCTTTGTAGTTTGTTCTTTTTTTGAAATGTGCAATGGTGTTTTGCCTGCCGATTTGTCTGGAACTAGAGTTACAGAGAGTAGTGATCATGTGAGTGGTGGGATTTGAACTTGGGTAGTCTGAAAGGATAGATAGTGCGCTTAACGGATAAGCCCACTTCCCATTTTATCTATTATCTGACTGTATGTTCAGGAAGTTCGAGTTAAAAACTGTTCCAAGGTATAGTACGTGTGTGCCTGTGTGTGCCCGTGTGTGTGTGTGTGTGTGTGTGTGTGTGTGGCACACAGCCTATGGTATGAGGTCAGAGGACACTTTCAGAACTCTCCCGTTCCGCTGCTTTTTTTACTCCAGGCCATTAGTACTTGAACTGCTGGACAAATTCTTCTGTCTTTACTTCCTTTCTTACTCTAGGAGCGGGGGTGGGACGGGGATTACAGAAGGCCAGCCGCCGGAGGGAGACAGAACTCTGTCAGGCTTACATCGCAAGCGCGTTGGCCCCAACCTATGTTTACTTTTTAATTTCTTGCAAGACACATGACTTGTGAATGCACTCTCCTGAAGAACGCTGTCCATGGCCCTCCAGCCTTGGAGCTGACCCACAGAGTGTGCACATGCGACCGGCTGCCCACTCTGGAGTCCACCGGGCAAGCGATGCTCTGTCGCTGCCTCCAGGATCCCTTTCGGGAAGGTCCCCTGCCAGAGTCAGCTCAGAGGCGGACTTCAGCAGTCCGCCCCGTGCCTGTGTTCTCAGCAGCGTCCCGCCCACTCCGCAACCAGGAGGAAGTCCCGCCTCTTGGAACAGCCCACAAGGGAGAGAGCCTCGCCTCCTCCGCACTAATTGGCTGCCCCCGCCCTGCCCCCAGGGAAGGCGAGCCAAGATTGCACTTCCAAGTCGTTACTTCCCATCTGGGTCTCTCGGGAGAGCAGCCAGCGCGGCTTGATAGATATCCTGGCCCTTCTGGACTCAGCAATGTCGCCTCAAGCATGAGTTACCGCCATCCTGCCGCTAGTCCACGAAGGGGGAGGGGACGGCTTGTGCAATGTTTGACTCTTGATTGGCGCGAATTAGGAAGGGGGTGGGCCTAGAAGGTTAAGGTCGATGTGAGATGGCACAAATGCCTCAGCAGTAGTAGCCAATGGTGATGACGAGGGGGCGGGAGGCCAGGGTGTTGCAAGTCCGTGAACCGGGCTGCGATGGCTCTCAGGCAGTCTGCAGGAAGCAGTAGGGGTTCGGACGGACGTGCAAGGGCGACCAATGATTCCGGAAAATCAGGGGGAAGTGTCCAATGGTCACGGCGAGGAGGCGGGGAAATTCGCCAGCCTCCGTGACACTGTGTACGAAACGGCGGGCACCGGGACTGCAGTGACTGACAAGCGTATAGACCAACAGGGATGAGAAGGCGAGCAGCAGGGGGCCAATAGCAGTGGCGGGTAGGCAGGGCGGAGCGACCGGGGGCTCGGCGGCGCGGTGTGTGCGGGGAGACGTGGGGGCGGGGCGACCGTGACGGCCAGGCCGCCAGGCCAATGGCCCGGGGAGGGCCGGCGAAGGGCGGCCAATGGCGGTGGCGCATCCGGGGGCGGGGCTGCCGGGCTGCGCGGTGCCGTGCGGGAAGCGGCGGGCGGCGGCGGCGGCTAGGAGGCTGAGGTGAAGCTGGAGGCAGCTGGGCGGGCGCGCTGGGGGCGGCGGCCAGCGGGCGGGAGCCTTAGCGTCGAGACCGCACGGCCGCTCACCAGCCTTCGCCCGCAGGTCTGGCGGCGGCGCCGTGGGCTGCGCTGCGGCGGGAGGGAGGATGGGCACCCAGGGCAGCCCAGTGAAGAGCTACGATTACCTGCTCAAGTTCCTGCTGGTGGGCGACAGCGACGTGGGCAAGGGCGAGATCCTGGAGAGCCTTCAGGACGGCGCAGCCGAATCCCCGTACGCCTACAGCAACGGTAGGCCGGCGTTGGCGGTGGGCGCGCGGGGCGGGAGCGGCCTGTCGCGGGCGCAGGCGGCCTCTGCGCGTGTCGCTGCGGTACCCTCCGGCCCTGCCTTGGGGAGCCGTCGGCGAGCGGGCGCGGGCCAGGGTTGCTAGTAACAGGTCTCAGCAGCAGGGCTTTGGAGTCCTTTAGAGCCTGGCCTGGGCCGCGCGGCAGATACCGCACGTTGGGCCGGGTCCTCACCGCACTGCCGCCGGAGGGGTTTGCTCAGGGACACCGCACCCTGTGCGGGGAGAAAATACGTCTGCCGCGATGTGATTCCTGTTAACTTCCGGGTGCATGGCAAAGAATACACAAGGTAGATTGCATCACAGGCCCTTGCCTGAGCTTGTCTCTTAATTTAAGTATTTAAGGTAAAATCGTAGTTAACAGTGGGTGGGAGTGGACCACAGGCTACTGGGGCTGCCAACTCCGGAAGAATTAATGTCCAGTGGGCCTGTCATTCTTACATCACTGGACTCATTTTACCTTCCTGGTCGCCTTCCTGGGCCTCTTTTCTCTGCCTCCTTACTTCATTCTTCGGGGTCTTGTTAGTCCTATCTCACTGCTCTGAGCACTGGCGGTTTGGTAAATAACAGCTGAGTGTGTGGGCAAGCCATCTCCCCACTCTTTGGGTTTAGGACTTGTTAAGGGTGATGACCACCAGAACTTAAGTGGAGGACCCTTCCTTCTGAACAGCACTGCTGGATCTGCTCTGGACCTCCTCCCCAAGCTCCCACTCTCAGCCTCAGCCTACTGCAGACATCTTCACGTGGAGGAAAGGAAGAGCCACGGTTTTACTTTTGGGGGCATGAGAAGGGACCTCTGTACCAGCCAGACCGCCTTGACCGGCATTTGACTGGATGTCGCAGGGTGATATAGCCTTGCTCAGATAGGCTTTGGGATTGCTTTTTCAACAGGGGAGTGTTGAAAGGCTTGGCTTGGTTTCAGAAGGGCTTAGTTAATGCTGTGGAGAGTGGCCCCCTGCCCCCAATCTTACTAGCCCCACCAGCTTCAACTGCATATACACAACCTCTGGCTGGACCCTCTTTCCTCATCTCCTCTTTCAGTTGAATATTGCCATATTTCCTATGGCATGCTAACTGTAGTGGGGACAGTAGCACACACAGAGTAGAGATGTGGGCTTATTGTGGACTGCTTCTCACAGGACGCCACTCACCACTTTTCCACCGCACAAGTATAAGGCCCAGGGCCCACTTGCAGGTCCTTGTGTGGCTCCTGCAGTATGAAGCAGAGAGGGAAGAGTGCTTTAGCTGTAGCAGCATATTCCCTGTGTCGTGTTGACATGCATCCAGCACAAATACCAGGTCTCTGTGGTCAGAGCATCCGGTCACTGACCTAGGGAGCACTCTTCACTGAGTGAAGTTGGTGGACCTGAGAACGCTTGGGCCTCTTCAGAGAAGAGGAATTTGGAAGTGATAAAGCAGCTGGTTCTGGGGAGTGACACAGCGTGTGTTTGCTGTTTGAAAGAGCCGGACTTCTGGTTCTCTTAGAGGATCGGTAGATGTTTCCTTTTCCTCATTATTATTAAAAACCCACCATGTCAGGCTGGGAACATGCCTTTAATCCCTGCACTCGGGAGGCAGAGATAGGCGGATCTCTGAGTTTGGAGGACAGCCAGGGAAACACAGAGAAACCCTGTCTTGAAAACAAACAAAAAAAGAAAGTCCGTTTTCATCCTTGGGTTTTTGTCAAAGTTCAGGGCTTCTCAGATCAGCAGCAGGGTGGTGCCCACCTGGGAAGGGGCCTGCCGTTCCATACTGGCCGTTGATCTCCTTCTTGATCACAGCTGGGTTATTTACTTGTCTTGACGTCTCGTCTAGCTTGTTCCTCAGGTGTGAACATCGCTCTCTCTGACTTCACAAACATGTGAGTCATCAAAATGGCTTTTTTTTTTTCTTTTCTTTTTTTTTTTTAATTAGCGCTGGCACCTGAAACAGTGACTGTGATACTGTGACCACAGGCCTGGCATCTGCAGGAGCCCCAGGTCTGGTGGGTTAGATACTTGCTGTGGTTAGGACCTCTGTGGACTTAGAGACATCGGGGCATTGAAGTGTAGCACTGATGGTTTCCAGCAGCAGTGACAGGCTCTTCTTTGGACGGGAGCAGGACATTCTTCATAGCTTCCACCTGACCATGCACAGCAGAATTAGGCTCCAGAGCAAAGGCATTGTAGATTCTCAGTTATGGGAAAGGACATGAAGGAGAGGGGCAGGTGTTTTGGGAGCAGCTTCTACTCACAAGCATCCAGTGAGTGAATTTGCTCTGGTTCTAACCTGTGGCCCTGAAATTATAGGTCCATGTTGGCCTCAAGTCAGCCAGCTGGGTATGCACCCAGGAAGCATTATTACTACAGCACACAAGACTGTCCTTGTTTGTGATGTGGGCATTGAACGTCCTCAGTTAAGACAATTACATCTTGCCCTAGCTCCTACAAAGATCTCTGAGAGTTAGGTCCTTCTGGAGAACCCATTGTAGTTTATGTGCTCATGGCCTGTAAGATCCCCATCTGTTAATGAGTCCATGGGTGTTACTTCATTTCTCTGTTCCTTTGGGAGTTAGTGTTTATGGAAGGAAGCTGCTGTGTGATGCCATTGTCCTTGTGAGCCCAGGGAGTTGGGAAGGGGCCAGGTTACAGGACAAGCCAACACTGGGCTTCGACATGAATGTTGGAACTTAATGTTTATGGAGATGTGTCTGTGGAATCAGGTGATGCATACGCCCTGAGAGAGTGAGGGTAATGTACTATGTCACAGCATGAGGTCCCTGCTAAGAGTCAGGGCTGTGTGTCACATCAGTGGCCAGAGGCCTGCAGCATTTATGCTAATCTTAGCTCCATGTTTCTTCTCATTTGGGTTGAATTACATTTGTCTAAGTGACAGGTTCAAGGGAAATTTTAAAATGTGTTATTTATTTATTAATGATGAGTGTTCGTGTGTGGCACTCATGTGGAGATCAAAAGACAGGTTTTGGCCAGGCCTAGTGGCACACGCCTTTAATCCCAGCACTTGGGAGGCAGAGGCAGGTGGATCTCTATGAGTTCTAGGCCAGCCAGAGCTACATAGTGAAACCCTGTCTCAAAAACACCAAAACAAACAAACAAATAAATAGCAGGGAGGGGGAGACTGCTTTGGGGAGTTGGTTCTCTCCTACCTTTGTGTGGGATTTGGGGATCAATCAGATCAGGCTTAAGCAGTGGGCACCATATGAGGGTTTTGCCTAAATGTATGTCTGTGCACCATATGCCAGACCTGATGCCAGAAGAGGGCATCTTATGTTCTGGGACTGGAGTATAGACAATTGTGAGCCACCACTTGGGTGCTGGGACTCAAACCTTCAAGAGCAGCAGGTACTCTTAACTGCTGAGCAAACTTTCCAGCCCCCTTCAAGTGGAAATTCAAAACACTCCTGCATTGTGTTTTCCATCAGTGGACCTGCCTTTAATTCATGTATTCCATAAGTCTCATTCGTTGCTTTATCTCCAACAGTCGTATGAGGCTTGCATATTTCTCTCTTTCTTTTTAGAGATGGGGTCTTGCTGTGTACCTCAAGTTGACCTTATACTTGCTATCCTCCTGCCTCAGCCTTTCTAGTGCTAGAATTATATGTCTACCATGCCTGACCTAAATGTGTATTTCTGAGTGATTGAACAGCCTATATACAGCTTCCCTTGGTGCTGGGTCACATGATCACCATGGTTACCCCTCCCAGTCCTTTCTCTTCTCTGTCCAAGGCTGGGCACTTAGGTCTAGATTTTACTGTGTATACTCTGAGGTAATTTATTGGGGGGGGGGGGTTGTGTCTGCCTTTCCTATGTCTGATGCCAGATTTTCTGGCAGGTTGCTGGCTCCAGGAGGAACAGGAATGGTCACTGTGGTAACACTAAGGCCTCCAGTGTGTAGTTTGGGCCAGGCATGCTGCTGAGTGTATCTCTATTCGACATGTGATCCTCACTAGTACCATGAGTCCCATTTTATGGAGGCAGCTCAGAGGAGCACAGACTCCTGTTGTCCTGGGTGGTATGGCCACTGGGCTCCTGGCTGGCTCTTTCCTAGCCTTCATTGAGGGGAAGCTGGGCAGATCTTAAACAGTGGAGCATTGGCATTTGTGGCCTGCCTCTCCTTACCCTAAGTAGGCCTGGGTTGCTAGACACCCACTGCTTCTGCGTACCGTGTTTGATATCCACACTTTGGGAGACCTATCCTAGCTCCTAGTTGGCCCACCTATCATCAGGGAAGCCACATTATACTTATTGTCACTTCTTGACAGGCCATTATAATTTGTCACAGGCCGTGCAAGTGATGACTTGCCTGCTCCATTCCCAGAAAAGCATGTTGTTCTTCACCAGGCCTGAGGACAGCCTAGGTCTTCTCATTGTGCTTGAGAACGCCATTACTGGTGCTGGACATTGGTTCATATTCTGCCCTGGACAGATAGGCCACTCCCTGGGGGTTGGTTTCCTTCTGTTTCTTTGCTATAACCAGGTCCCTTTTTTCATGGTTCATGTTCCTCTACCTCAGCCTCATCATTTCATTCACTTGTTCAGTCATGTGTTTGTGGGTGTCTTATGATGCACCCAGATGTAAGCTAGAACTCAGGGTACAGGGTGGAGCAGATCAGAGAACAGTTTGCTTTTATATAATTTGTTATTTTTGAGACAGGGTCTTATTATCTAGCTCTGGTTGGCCTGTAATTCACCAAGTAGACCAGTCTGGCCTTGAACTTAAAGTGATCTTCCTGCCTCTGCCTCCTAAGTGGTAAGATTGCCACACCTGACCAGACCATTTAATTGTTTTTTGTTGCTGTTTTGGTCCTTAGCATTGTCATAAACAGTACCAAGTGACATAGCGAATGCTCAAGTGGCAAGCACACAGCAGGACCTGTCCACTTTCTCGTAGGATTGTGTGGTCACACTTGGGAATGTTATGTTGCCTATATAATGTCATCTTTTCCATCAGCGTGATTGTTTGTGGCTTGGAGGTTATCTAAATTTAACAGCGTTTCAGGAAGGAAACAGTATCAGGGAGCTGAGAAGTGGGCAGGAAAGACATGAAGGGAAGGAGATGGCCTTGGCAGGTCCTTTTGCCTCCTGTTCTTTTTGAAGATTGTAACTGGAAAGGTATGAAATTGCCTAATTGCCGCAAAGCTGCCCTCACTCAGGTGTGGAGCCTGAAACTAGGACACATGGAACAGAATGCTGTGGAGTTGTACGTTGGCCAGAGCATTGTCATCTGCTATCTAAGAATGCAGGGAACAGGCTTCAGCATTTAGCATGCTGGTTGAGAGAAACCTGAAGAAGACAAGGCAGGGAAGTATAGGTAGCCAGGCCGATTGGCCACCGGCCCGTGAGGCAGGTGTTGGGGACCAGCAGCGAGGTGGTGGTGGGAAGGAGAATAGCACAGAGGAGGGCTGGCTGGGCCAAGGCCTGTGTGTAAGAGACTCTGTTTGTGTTTTTCTAAGATTTATTTATTTTATATATATAAGTGCTCTATCTGCAGGCCAGAAGAGGCCATCAGATACCAATATAGATGGTTGTGAGCTACCACGTGGTTGCTGGGAATTGAACTCAGGACCTCTGGAAGAGCAGGCAGTGCTCCTGACCTCTGAGCCATCTCTCCAGCCCCCAAAGGACTATGTGTAGGCAGAAGGTAGGTGGAGTGGGCCCTTTGTCCTTGTAGCAGTGATGGTAAATGAGTAAGGGAAGCTCAGATTTTTGAATATAAGGAGTAGAGGAGGTGTCCTAGTCAAGAATCCGCTTAGTAATGACAGGTGACTCTCATGTCCATGGCTCTTTTGCTGAAATCAGAATACCAAATGCAGTGTTTATCTGGGGACATTTGTCCTTCAGAAAGTAGGGAGGATAGGAATAGTAGAGAAAGGAGCGCCTGACAGGAAGACAGCGGGGCACACCAGACAAATTGTAGCAGAACACCACCTGCGTCCCAAGGTGCCAGGCATTTAAATATGAGGGTCGCACGCGGCACTGGAGAGATGGCTTTACAGATGAGAACACTTGTTTTTGTAGAGAACCCTGGTTTGGTTTCCAGCACCCACGTGGTGGCTCAGTCGTAGTGCACCTCTAACTCCAGTTAAAGGGATCTGACTTCCTCTCTGACCTCTGAAGACACCAGGTGCACAAGTGATGCACATACATACATGTCAGGCAAAAAGCTCAGACACATAAAAGAAATAAAATTAAAATAAAATAAATACCAGGTGGGAAGTGACATGGGCAAGACGGGAAGTACTGGCCCCTGAGGGCAGTGAGGGAGGAGAGATGGTCTCTGGAAGGGTCTTATAACCAAGGTGCACCACCAGTGCTGTGCCAGGGAGGCTGTGAGCTACAGCAAGGGGTGTGGGTTCCCCAGAGCTGGTCCTGTGTTCCCGGATGATGAAAGAAGCAGGACAGCCCTGGTCGCCCATGGAGGTAGTCAGTCCCGAGGCCAGACTGTAAGAACTTAAGTCATGGTGATACATGGTGACAGGCATTTCTGTGCTGAGAGGGTTATCCATCCCAGCATCTGAAAAAAGCAGAGGATAGAAGAACTGAGTACTGGACAGGCACAGGCAACCTCCTAGTTTGTGAAGCATTTCAAAGAGTTGACAGCCAAATGGCAGAAGCTCTGAGCCAGTGAGTTAATGTCAGTTTTGGAGGAAGAGCTAAGCCAGATGATAACCGTGTGTTTGTGAGCCTAGAGGCCAGACTGCTGCTTCTGCTCAGGTGTGGGGTGGGGTTGCGGGTTGGCTTGGGTCTGGTAGCGGAAGTGGACCTGGTTCCTTACAGCTGTGCATTCTGTTAAGCTTTTAGCTCTGCATGACACCCAAAGGGGGGTGGTTGATGGGGTGAAGCATCAGGATTCAGGATGCTTTAAACCCACGTGAGGTACTGAACAGGGGCATTGACACTTTCCAGGGTTGCCCAGGGTCTCTTCTCTAGGTTCAGAAAACCCCTGCTTACAGAGTGGAGTATGGCCAAGGGAGCTAGGGCACTGCCTAGGCTGCCTGCTCTGCCCTGCCCCATGACACCACTTTGTTCAAGGAGGGTGAGTCAGCAGTCTGGCCTAGGCTGTGAGTCCTTATGTCCTTGAAGCATCTTTCAGGCTGAGGTCTGCCATACAGCACTTGGCAGGGCCCATAAGCCCTGGGAACAGATAGAGTAGGACCCTGCCAAAGGGACAACATTGAATGATGGTCCATCCTGGATTCTCTGAGGTCTCCCCTAGCCACTGAATCCCACCCTATAGGAATTCTATCAGTGAATGGTAGCGGTGTTCCTTCCCCTCCTTGGTGGTAAAGTGATGGCCTTCTGTTGCTGCCTCATCTTCCTTCACTACCATCTTCCTGGTGGTGCTCAATAGAGCTGCATGTGGTGCCTTCTCAGGTGGTTCTGGGCTGTGTCCTGAGTCGTCTGAGCGTCTCCTGCTTTTGGTGCAGTTGATACTTTGAAGTACATGTTGGCCCTGCTTAGTTTGGAACTAGCTGTTTCTCCAGAGAGCCTGGCTCTTCTGTGTAGACAGGCATTATGGCTTTTACAGGGTTTCATGTAGCCCAGGCTAACTTCAAAGCTCCATGTATAGGTAAGAGTGGCCTTGAACTCTTTTTGTTGTTGCTTTTTGAGACAGGGTTTCTCTGTCACAGCCCTGGCTGTCTCGGAACTTGCTTTGTAGATCAAGCTAGCTTCAGATTTACAGAGATCCATCTGCCTCTGCCTCTCAAGTGCTGAGATTAAACCCCTGTGCTACTATGCTTGGCCTTGAATTCTTGGGCTCCACTTAGGATGGTTTCCATACCCCAAGTGCCGGGGTTATGGGCATGTGCGACCACAGTTAGCTTATTATAGTACTTTCTTAGTTGAATTTTATTAAGTAGGAAATACTTACCAAAAAAACTACTGTTCGTAACAGCCAAATGCAGCATGTACAAAGCATAGGAATGGCAAGGTGAAATCTGATTTCCAGGTTAAGAAATTGAACCTTTTGGAAGGACTTTGGTGCCTACATTTATTGCACAGGTAGCTAATCATGAGCAAGTGCGTAACTCTGAGGGTGTTGCCTGTGTGGACAGAAGGGCTGAAACTCCAGTCAGAAGCCTGTAGCATTTCTAGACCTTGAGGCTATGTGGGAAGAGGCCCTCAGGGAACACCCAGCTCAGAGCCTCCATTCCACACTTAGCTCTCTTCACTGGACTCTCTCCCTGTTGTTGGAGTTGAAGCTTCTCCTTTCTTTAAAATTCTCATTGTTTAATAAACATTTGCTTACTGTTCATGTGGAAAACAGAGCACCTTCCACGTGTGTGAAGGGCTGGTTTGGCATTTAGAACTCATGGAACCAGGAAACTGGAGAGATGGCTCAGTGGTTAGGAGTGCACACCCCTACAAGAGGACCCAAGTTCAGTTCCCAGCACCCACATCAGGTATCTCACATCTGCATATTACTCCAGCTCTTGGGCATCCAGTGCTTCTGGCCTTTGTGTGCCAGCACCAACACACATAACAACAAAACCCCAGTTCTCGGCACCGAAAACTGATTATAGCTTTAGAGAAGTGTCTTCGATATATAACCCAGGCTGGCCTTAGATTCTGTATGTAGCCTAGGTTGGCCTTGAAATCACAGTTGATTTTTTATGCCTCAGTGTTCCTGGTGCTGGGGTTACAGGTATGTGTCTCTAGGCCTAGCACAAAACCTGATTCTTTATTTCATATTCATATATTCATGATATATGTACATATTTACTGGGTGTGGTGGCACATGCTTTGTTTTGTAATGTTTTGTTTTTTGTTTTCAAGACTTGATCTCACTATGTAGCTCTGGCTGTCATGGAACTGATTAAGTAGATCAGGCTGGCCTTGAACTCCTTAAGATCCTCCTGCTTCTGCCTCCCGAGTGTTGGGATTAAAGGTTTGTGCTGGTGTTCAATGTCTTTGTAAAAAAAAAATCTTTGTAGCATGCTGTGGTGGCTCACACCTTTAGTCTCTCAGCACTTGGGAGGCAGAGGCAGGTGGATCTCTTAGTTTGAGGCCAGCCTGATCTGCAGAGTGAGTTCCAGGACAGCCAGGGCTACATAGAGAAACCCTGTCTTGAGGGGAAAAACAAACAACAACAACAACAACAAACAAACAAAAAAGAAAGCTGCGCTAGAAAACAGCTCACTTTAGAAGTTGGGGCTGGAGAGATGGCTTAGTGGTTAAGACCATTGGCTGCTCCTCCAAAGGTCCTGAGTTCAATTCCCAGCAACGATGTGGTGGCTCACAACCATCTATAATGAGATCTGGTGCCCTCTTCTGGCGTGCAGACATATATGCAGGCAGAACACTGTATACATCCTAGAAGTTATCCATTCTTCTAATTTGACGTGAAAAAAACTTGAAAGCTTTGTCTAGGCTTTTTATTAAAGGTATCAAATTATCTACACATAGGCAAAAGTAAATCTAGCCAGTAGCAAAACTGTTGAGAACTCTGTTGTCCACTTGCCCCCAGTCCGTGAGGGTAAATCTTAAGGATCAGAGGATATACTCCAAAGACCTGCATGGGGAACCAGGGGTCTCTTGGCTCTTGAGCTACATAGTGCAAACAAAGTAGTTCTCATTTTTATTATTAAAGCAAGCAAGACATGAAGTGACATTTACAGTTAGCTTAAGCAAATATAAGTACAGCGAGAGAATACACCTGGCGCTCTGTCTTATCATCTTTGGTTATGTGAAAAGAGCCAAGAATATTCCTCCCAGGCCTTTGTCTTTCCCGAAAAGATAATGTGCACGTGCCAGGGCATCCTCGTCATGTCCTTGCTTTCAGGTGCGTTTACTCACTCATCATAGTTGTTGTAGTTCTTTCTGGAAGACCACCTCGTAGGAAGAACATTTTGCATTCCACCCCATCCGTAGTTCACAGGAAGTTCGCAGCTTTTTTGCGAACTCCCACACTCAGTGAAAAGGTCCTGGAACTTTTTTAGGAGCCAAAATGAGAGTGTATGTCCACTCAGGTATGTCTCAGATCTGTGTCAATCCCCACCGCAGTTTGGTCACTGAAGTATTTTCCTGTTCCAGGTCAGCTGTCCAGGGTACAGAGAGGAGGCTCCAATAGAAAAGGGCAGAAGAGGTTGAACCTTAAACTCAGCTGAAGGGTGTGCTTACCCATAAGGCCTGTCAGAGCCTAAAGCTGGTGACTCACAGAACTCGAGGTGTGTGGGTGTGCTCCTTCTAAAGGAGCAGCTGTGTATCAGGATCGCAGAAAGCCGCCTTTTTCACCAAGTAATTAGGACCCTGTCCTACAGAAATGATAGATACAATAGAGGGAACCAAGACTTTTCATTTTAAAATAAAAGTGGAAAACAAATGGCCTGAGTCCCTCAGTGGAAACATGATGTGCTTGTGTTCATAGTGTGAACTGTACAGCCTTTGAGTGTTCGTATTCAGAGGAACACTTAGTGACTAGTCATTGAGAGAGGGATGTCCCCAGTTAAGGGGGAGGGACTGTAGTCATCTGTTGGTATCCAGAGATTAATCTCAGATGTCCATATTCATAGATGCTCGAGCTCCTTATGTAAAACGGCACACAGCCAGGAATACTGGCCCATACCCTTAATCTCAAGCTCTCAGGAAGCAGAGGCAAGTAGAGCTGTGAATTTTAGGTCAACCTGGTCTACATTAAAAAGTTCTAGGATAGCCCAGCGCTACATGGACACCCTGTATCCAAAAAAGAAGAAAAAATAAATAAAAAAAAAAAAAGAAGAAAGAAGGAAGCCAGGCATGATGGTGCACACCTTTAATCCCTGTATCTTGCAGGCAGATCTCAAGTTCAAGGTTGGCCTGGTCTACAGAATGAATTCTAGCATAGCCAAGGCTATACAGAGAAACCTTGTCTCAAAACAAAAAACTAAAAACAAATAATAACAACAAAAAAAGAAAGAAAGGAAAAAAAAGTGTACCATTTTCATTTAACCCTTCACACTTTCCTGTCTGCTGACTGTAGAGGACTTACCTACCAAGAACAGAGTAAATGATCTATGTTGTTGAAGGAATAATGATCCTAAAAAAGTCAGCCTGGCAAGACAGCTCAGCAGGTAATGGTGCTTGTTGTGCAAGCCTGGGGGCCTGAGTTCAGTCCCTGGAACCCATGTGAAGTAATGATAACTGACTCCACAGACTTGTTCTCTGACCCCCAGAAACATGCTGTGCCTTGCTTGCCTCCCTCCCCCACAGGTAATCATAGCAAATTTTGACATATAACATAATATATATATATTTTTAAATCTGAATGTGAGAGCTTGGGAGATGGCTCAGCAGTTAACAGCACTGTAGTTCTTGCACAGGGTCCAACATGGTTGCTCACAGCATCCGTAGCTACAGCTTCAGAAGATCAGCACTCTTCTGATCTTGATAGGTACTGCACACACCTGGCACACAGACACACAGGCAGGCAAAGTCTGAGCCAGCTATGGTGGCACACACTTTCAGTTCCAGCACAGGAAGCAGATGCCACTGGTGGGTCTCTGTGAGTGGGCCAGCCTGATCTACATACCAATTTCCAGGCCAGCCAGAACTATACAGTGAGGCTCTGTCTTTAAAACACAAAAACAAAACCAAACAAAAAAATCTATTAAAACAGAAAAGGACTTCATGTGTTTAATACAAATGCATTTTCTTTTACTGCTTTGTTTGCAGTTGTTAAATCTGTAGATGTGGAACTCAGATCTAGTGGGCTGGTTGTGACTATGTAGTATATAGATGTGAGGTGAGCAAGCACATTTGTTATTTTGTTTGTTGGTTTGAGACATTTTTTCTGTGTAGTCTTGGCTGTCCTGGACTTGCTTTGTAGACCAGGCTGGCCTTGAACTCACAAAGATCCACATGCCTCTGCTCCTTGAGTGATTACAGGTGCCACGCTGCCCAGCCTAAAGGAGCACGTGTGATAAGACACATGAAAGGTTAATGGTGACTATGTGTGGGTTTTGGTGTTTTAATGGTCATGTTTTTTGAGTGTTGTGGATTCACTGGATTTTCTATGCTGAGTATGCTTGTTCTTAGTAGACAGAAGGAATCTGGTTTGGTTTGGGTTCTAGAAGAGTAAGTAAAAGCTCTGACATTTCTGGATATCCTTTTATACACCCCTCTCCCCCCCCCCCCCCCCCGGGCATTTCTTTTGCTGTCTGGCATTGGTCTATCAGCATAGAAGACACTTCTGTGCCCATTAGCTTCTTTCTTCTGTCCTGTACCTCTGCAGGTATTGGTTTGCCTGTGACAGCAGATGCATATGTCACTGTTCCTGAGGGACATCTGTTAGATGCAGCATGTGCGGAGTGGCACATTTCCACAGTGTGACAGGTTCCTCCATCTATGGAGGGGCTAGCAATTCAGATCCCGGGCTCTCCCTGTTTCTGCTCTGCATTCTAGCCCAGCTTGGCAGGCAACTCAGTCTTCTCATTTGAAGAGACCTACTAACCCAAAGTCAGGTTGATATCCTACATGGGTTTAATTTTACTCATTTATTTATTTACTTACTTACTTACCTACTTACTTACTTGGTTTTTCACAACAGTGTTTCTCTGTGTAACAGCCCTGTCTGTCCTTTATAGATCAGGCTGGCATTGAACTCAAGGCATCCCGCTGCCTATGCTGGATTTAAAAGTGTACACCACTGTGTCTGGCTATGGGTTTGTTTTTTTTGTTTTGTTTTGTTTTTCTTTCTTCTTTCTGCCTCCCCTCCTTCTACCTCTCTTTTTTTCAATTTGTTTGTGTAGGGTCTCACTGTGTAGTCCTGGCTGGCTTGGAACTCACCAGATAGGTAGCTTCCTTTGACCTCTGTCTCCTGAGTGCCGAGATCAAAGGCATGCCCCAGGCCTAGCTCATAATTTGATTTTGTGAGATATTTGAGTTTATATAGAATAAAATGTATTAATCTTGGAAGTCTGGCTCTAGGACAGTGATTCCAAATCTGTGGGTCAAGACCCCTTTGACAAACCTCTATGTCCAGAAATATTTACGATCCATAACAGTAGCAACGTTACAGTGATGAAGAAGCGATGAAAATAATTCTATGGTTGGCGGTCACCACAACATGAGGAACTGTTAAAGGGTTGCAGGATTAGAAGTTTGAGAAGCACTGCTTTAGGCTCTGACAAATACAGCTGTCTGGGTGGGCACCCCCTTATCAGGACACAGTGTTTGTCCCCCAGAAAGACGTTCTCTCCTGCCCATGAGAGGTTAGTTACTGCTCCTATCTACAGGTTACTTTTGTCTGCTCCAGAATGCCACAAGTGGAATGTGTTTCTGTGTCTGGAAACACCCCCTAAACACACACACACACCTACACACACAGAAATCTTTCTTCTGTAGCTGGGCTGTCTGGCCTCAGACTTACAGTCCTCCTCCCTCATACTCCACAGTGCTTGCTCACATCGTTTTTGATCCCTTCAAAGGAGGACTTCTGCCCTGAGTAGTAGTGTTTTCTATGAAAAAATCTGATTTGTTTATGTTTTTTTTTTTTGTATTCATCTGAGTTATTTTACATTCTGAATTTAAAGGTATTAAACACAAACACCACACACAAATCCTTTTGTGGGAATGTCGTGGTTCCCTTGGGTAAATAGCTAGAAGTGACTGTTGTTTCTATTTGGGGTTGGGGGTGGGTCATTTTAGAGACACAGTTCTTTGCACTCTGGCACCTGGCGTTCTCATTAGCAGTGGTTGTAAGCTCTGGTCCAGCATTTAACCGCAGCCTCTTTATCTTCTAGTCAGCCTTACTGAGGTAGATTTAGACAGAAAAATCTGGATTCTGTTGAGTGTTGAGGGACCAGAACCATGTGCAGCCCTGTGCTCTGTGCCGTCACCCCTCACCCCTCCGCCATTTCTAGCCCCAGCAACTGCTGCTCAGTTACTATGTTACTATGGACTAGTTTGTTGTTGGTTTTGTTTTTTTTTTTTTTTTTTTTTTTCTTCTTCAAGATAGAGTTACTCGGTGTAGCTGTGTCCTAGAGCTCACTCATGCTGGCTTTGAACTCACAGGGATCCACCTGCCTCTCCCTCCCAAGTGCCTGGACTGAAGGCTATATAGAGAAACCCTGTCTCAAAAAAACGAAGGAGGGAGGGAGGGAGGGAGGGAGGGAAAGAAGGACGGAAAGAAGAAGGAAGGAAGGTGTGTAGTGCTCTCCCAAAGGACTTGAATTCACTTCTCAGAACCCATGTTAAGTTGCTAACAACCCCCTATAACTCCAGTCCTGGGGACTACAATGCCTGTGGCCCCTGAGTGGACTCATACACGTGTGCACATACCACATACAAACACACTTAATAAAAATAAAAATAGTGTACATACGTTTGTTTTGTTTTGGTGAACATGTGCGGGTTTCTGTTAAAGAAGTGCTGGGTTATAGGTCATGCATGTGTTTAGCCTGAACAGTTTCTCAAAGTACCTGACCTGCCTGGAGGGTAGTGCCTCTTCCTCCTGCTTTCCTTTCAGCCTTGCTAAGGGGTGGGTGCCTGTTTCTGTTCGTGTGGAGGCAGCTAAAGTTATCTAGTCATTCCCGGAGTGTGTAGTTTTTAGTTTGTATCCAGTTTGATTATAAAGCACATTGCTGAGGTGGACAGCCATTAGTAATTTTGCTGCAGCTGCAGCTCTTTTTTCTGCTGTAACACTATCTTACAGAGCTGGAGGTCACAACAGGGCTGAAATCAGTGTGTTGGCAGGGAACAAGTGAGCCTTGGTGAGAAAGTACTTGTTGAATATGTGGGAGGCCCAGGGAGACCCTAGTTCTGCTAGGGAGGCCTAGCACCACCACAAGAAAAATGCACAGCAACAAAACAGAAAACAAGGTGTTGGCAGCTACCATTAGTGGGCAAGCTCTGGGGGAGGCTTCATTTCCTTGCTCACTGGGTTATTCGCAGGATTGGGTTCTAAGTCAGTTGTAGAAGGCTTCCAAGCAGTCTCATAGGTGATGAAGCACATCCAGAAAATTTAAGGTAGTCTTCTGCCTCAGAGCCATACCACAATCATACCTTCATCCCAGCTGCTGTGTCTATTTTTGCACTAAGACACCAGGAGTTAGGGCACATACATACATAGTAACTGTTACTCTTCTGACTGATATTTTTAAGTCTTCTTCCTTGTCCCCATGAATTTGCTTTTGTGGTTTTTGATGTGTGTGTGTTTTATAAAGGTTCTCACAGTGTAACCTAGGCCGGCCTCAAACTTGTCCTGCTGCCTCAGTGCTGGTATACAAGCATGAGTTAGTATTCCTAGCTAAATTTGCTTTAAGTGGAAAAAAACATGTCTTTATGCCTTTGAAAAACAAAAACAAAAAAATAACACCAACCAAAAACCAAGCATGTCTTTTTTGCAATAATTTTACAAATTCATGTTTGCAGCAGAATAAACCACAGTTTATCAAGACTCAAGAATGAAGTGAATGCAGAGATTTAAGTGGAGACAGAAGCGCGACTATCTCTGCATTACCTGGCATTGTAGTACTATTGTAGACTGTAGGCTCTGAGAGCTCAAGAGCCTGTGTCTGCTTTGGGAACTCTATAGTACCAGTGTAAGAAACCATGCCAAAACCAGCTGCCAGAATGCCACACTCATTGTCTCACAAGACCACTTCACAAGGTTCTAAGGTTGCTGTCTTAGACTGTTCTGTGTCTGTATGCTTTCGTAGGTCCATTGGTTAGGTCAGAGGTAGTTGTGTTTTAGATAACCTATTGAGGTACTGCTGTGCCCGACTTGTATTTTTCGTTATGCCTCACTTATTAGCACACAGTTTATATGGGTCAGGAATCTGGGCACAGCTTGGGTGATGCTCACAGGGTCCCAGAGCCTCTCACAGGCTGAATCAAGGCATTGAGCAGGCTAGGTCTCCTTTGAGCCTTTCAAGATCAGCTTCCCGTGGGTTGTTCGCTATCTTGGCTCCTGGCCATGTGGACATTTCCTTAAGGTGGCATATTAATTATCTTTTGATTGCTGTGTTAAAACACCATGATCAGGCAGCTTATAGAAGGAAGGTTTTATTTGGGCTTTTGGTTCCAGAGGGATAAGAGCCTATCACCATCCCAGTGAGAGATACATGGAGGCAGGCAAGCATGGCAGCTGGAGCAGCAGCTAAGATCTCACATTTTAAATGCAAGCAGGAAGCATAGAGAGCAAATTTGAAAGTGTGCAAGTCTTTAAATCCTCCAAGGCCACACCTCCTGAGCCCAGCTAGTGCCACCTGCTAGGGACCAAGAATTCAGATGCCCAAGACTATGGGGAACATCTCATTCAAACTACCACAGGTGGCTTTCATAAGCCAGCATATCAGAGTCCATTTTCAGGTAATGCAGTGGATACCCACTCGTTGGCCTTATTCTTGCTCTCAGGAGCAAGTCTTGGGTCCCACTTACTCTCTAGAAGTGCGTCCTAGTAGGCAGACTGTGGGCCCTGTCAGCATTGCCTGTTAGCAGCAGTGAGTCTTGGCTCACTGAGTATCTATCATATCCGTAAACCCCTGACACAGGCATGTACTCTTGCCCTGCCTTAGGCTGCTCCTGATAGCCTTTGTAGAAGGACGCCAGGGCCCTATGTTACCCTGGATTGCTGGGACAAAACCCTGCTGCACTTTACATGTCTACTAATTACAGAGAGCGTTGTTGGTCACCAAGAGCTGGAGTTTCTGGCAGCTGTGTGCTGCCTGACATAGGTGCTAGAAACTTGAACTGTGTCCTTTAGAAAACCAGCGAGCCCTCTCACCGGCTTCAGCCTCCCTATTTACTCTTTTAAAGTAATTTACTTACTTATTTTATGTACATTGGTTCTCATCTGCATGTGTGTTAGTGTGAGGGTATGGGATCTCCTGGAATTACAGACAGTTGTGAGCTACCATGTGGGTGCTGGGAATTGAAGTCTGGTCTTCTTGGAGAGCACCAGTGCTCTTAACCACCGAGCCGTCTCTCCAGCCTCTCTATTTTATGCTTAATTTAGTTTTTATTAACATTTTTTTGTTAATTATCCTGAGTTGGTTTTGGTTTTTTTTTAAGCCTTGTAGCTTTTAGCCAAGTTGGAAACTAGATAATTACAAGTTTAATGTTACCATTTCTCTGTAAGGATTTGAATCTTATAATCTGAAAAGTGAGATAACACAGTATTGTGTGGGAAAATAAAACAAAATTGTTACTTTTCACAACTCAAAATTTTGAATATATAAAATGTTTATATATGTCTATATACATTTTTCCACCATGACAGAAGAAGACAACACATCTGTGTTGCTCAGTTTAGATGACTCTCTGTTGGATCTGGCTTAAATGTGTGGGAAAATAACTCACCTCACACCTAAGATTGGATTCGCAGGGTGGAGCTGCTGGCCAGGAGCGCATACTGTAGTGGCTCTTTAGTCAGGCCAATCCCTGCTGCAATGAAAAGAAAGTCCAGGCCCATGAGTTACCACAACCAAAATAAAGCTGTGTGACCCAGCCAGAACCACACAGACACCAGTGCTCTTACTTTCCTTTTTCATGTATGTTTCTCTCCTGAGCATTTTGTAATTTCCCAGAGGTGACTCCAATTCAGGCACACCTACCTGCCTTAATGAGGGGCTGGCAGAGGAAACCTACCTGTGGGTGGAAGAGGCGGCTTCCAGTTTGCTCTGATCTGTCCGGTTGACTACACCTACAAGAAGGTGGCACTTGCTGGAGGTGGTTCTTGACAGACTGGCCGTGTTAGCAGAGGAGCCATCCCATGCCCAGCAACAGCCTTTTTCCTATGTGTCACTCAGAAACTGCTCACAGTACCTGGGTTTTGCTGTGAATCTCCCATGTCTTACAGCTCCTGAGGAATGGTCTCCAAAAGCAAGAACGTGGTACCATGATTAACCCTGAAAATCTCTGTTTAAAATTATCCCATTACAGAAATTTGATACTTTAGTGACCTAATTAAAAAAAAAAGCTGGGCATGGTGCCATACACCTGTAATGCCAGTGCTCTAGGAGCCAGAGGCAGGGGATCTCTGTGAGTTCAAGGCCAGCCTGGTCTACAAAGCGAGTCCAGGACAATCAAGGCTACACAGAGAAACCCTGTCTCAGGAGGAAAAACAAAAACAAACAAACAAAAATATTTTTAAAAATTTATGTGTATAGATGTTTTTGTCCGAGTGTATGTGTACTATGTGTGTAGTACCTGAAAAGGCCACAAGAGGATGTTGGGCCCCCTGAGGCTGAATTTACAGATGGTGGTGAACCATCATGTGGTTGCTGGAAATTGAACCCTGGTCCTCTGGAAGAGCAGCCAGTGTTTTTAACTGATGAGCTGTCTCTCCAGCCTCTTGTTTTGTTTTCGAGATAGAGTCTCACTCTATAGCCAGGCTGGCCTAGAACTCCCAGTAGTTCTCCTCCTGCCTGGCCTGTTACTGTACAGGCATGCATCGCTGTTCCCAACTATTGACTTGTTTTTTGGTCACTTCCTCTTCTACTGCCTTTGCCTGAATCCATATGTGAAGTATCCCTTTGAGGAGTCAGTGGCCAGGACCTTGTTTCTGCTTATCCTCAGTTATCCTGAAAGCAGTCTGGACATAGACCAGCACTAGGGGGTTGGGATTTGGGAGTCTCAGGACCTCAGCTTCAGACTGTAACCTACAGATGTGGCCCTCAGTTCCACCAGGTTCAGGGCTTCTCCCAGACAGTGCTTTGTACATCTCACTTACTGTGTTGAAAAGAAACAAAATTCAAGTGATAGACATTGTGCACTGGCTAAAATGTTCCTAAATACATATCTGCAAAACAGTTCCTACTCCTAAAGGGACAGGTGTGAGGGAGCACACTTTAATCCCAGCACTCAGGAGGCAGAGGCAGGTAGATCACTGAGTTCTAGGACAGCCTGGTCTACAAAGCTAGTTTCAATACAGCCAGGGGCTACCCAGAGAAACCCTGTTTGGTTTCAAAAAACCAAACAGTTCACAGAGAAAAAGGGTGATTGATGAAGAAATCAGTTGTATTAAGTGCTGAGGTTCAGTTGGTACAGACACTGAGAGGGTATCAGGTGAAGCATATCTCTGCCTGTGTTACAGGGTGGTATGATCTTTCCCAGCATGGCTAGCAACTCTTGGAAAAACCCTGAGAAAACAAGATTGTTCCCCCGTGTCTATAAGGCAATGTCATGACACACAGGGCTGACCTGTGTGCACAGGTGTCTTAGCTGTGTGAATATTTGGCTAGAGTTAGGCATGGTGGCTCATGCCTGTCATTGAGGTAGGATGGAGTGTCAAGGCTAGCCTGGGCTATATAGTAAGACTGTGTCTCACAAAAAAAAAAAAAAAAAAAAAAAAAAAAAAGAAGAGGAGGAGGAGTGATGGGGGCCCACCCTAGCAAGGCATTTGCTTGATTATTGGCATCAGCACATTCTCTGTTTCAGAATAGTCATGGGTATAATAGTGGTGTCTTTGCTCCCTGATGAGAAAATGTCCTCCCAGGGTTCTAGAGATGGCTCTGTTGGTAAAGGGCCTACTACACAAGCATGAGGACCCGAGTTCATATCCTGAGAACTCACATAAAAAGACAAGCATGGAAGCATATGCCTGTAACTCCAGAACTGGCAGGGAAGGGGGTGGGAGTGGCTAAGAGGGGGATTTCTGAAGCTCCTTGGCTGGTAAGCCTAGCAAAATTGCCGGGCCACATGCCCTCAAGGGAATGTTTAGAATCTTTGAGGGCGGTGTTTGTGTTAGTAATGTGTGCATATGTATACACTCACATGTATGTGCTAGATGTCGTACCTGGATTGCACTCTACATTTGTTTCTTCTTCCTTCCTTCCCCCCTTCCTTCCTCTCTCCCTCCCTCCCTCTCTCCCTCCCTCCCTCCCTTCCTTCCTTCCTTCCTTCCTTCTTCCTCTTTTGTTTTTGTTGTGTTTTTATTTGAGACAGGGTCTCACTATGTAGCTCTAGCTGGCCTGGAACTCAGCAAGTAGGGGTACCACTAAACCTAAAAACTTGAATTTGATCTCTGGAATCCACATGGTGGAAAGATAGAACTGACTCCCCCAAGCTGTCCTCTGACCTCCATATGCATGCTGTGACATGCTCATGCCTCCATCCCTCATATACACAAAAATAATGAATGAAAAAAAAATTAAACATAAATCTATGAGAGGCTGCTAGTTTAGGAAGCATCACATGCAGGCATAGCTGGGTGAAGGGGGGTGGGTCACAGGATTCTGCTGAAATCAAAGCAGGTGCCCCAAGGCTGGCATGTCAAAGTCCCTCTCTACCAGGGGACACAGGAGGCTTATTCTCTGGGAGAATAGAGCCAGGGACACCAGACACCACCGGGTACATGAGGCTAGAGAGAAGCAAGGAGCTAATAACAGAGTTCTCTTAGCCCAAGTCCATTTTGAATGGAGGAACTTGGCACCCCCTGGCTCCAGCAACTGGCAGACAGGATCCCAAAGCATGCTTCTGGTCTTCACTGCGCAGCTGTCAGGCCAAGAGAAGTTCCAGAGATGGCCCTCAGCACAGCAGCTCCTCCACAAGCCCTGGTTCTCCAATCAGAGTCACAGGGCCTTCTGCAGCTCTGAAGGGCTTTCATAGGGAGCAAAGGGACAAACTCATCAATCTGTAAGAAAAGCTGTAACTCAATAGAAAAGAACCCTGAGAACACCAGAGAGCTCCAGACATCTCTCCACACCCCTGAGAACAAAGACCAGGTTCCTCTCCTGTTGGCTAGCTGTCCAGATCCCAAAGAGCTGTAGAAACTACAGATCAATGGAAATTGATGTGTAGAAAAGGCTGGAAAGCAAAAAATAAGAAAATCTCCCAGAAGATAGAACATAAAGGCAAGACTGATGGGGAAAGAGGAGAATCTTGGACGTTACCTTAGCAGTCAGTCTGGCCAGCATGGGTCAGGAAGGACAGGATCTGTGCATATGGAGCAAGGCAAATAGATGGAAGGGCAGCACCCAGCACCAAAGATGGCGGCCACAGCGATCCCTAAGCAGACAAGACATCCTGAGAGCAGCCAGAGGAAAAGGTTGGCCATTGCCAGGTGCTGGTCAGAGGTCAAGGGTACCTTTGTGAGATCTGGTCTCATATAAACTGGAACAAAGGACCCTGACTTGTAGACTGAACCAGTACCCTGGCCAATGCTTTCATTCTCATAAGTGGAGCAAGTGTTATAACCTGCTTGCTTCAGCTTCCCTGTTTGGTGTGTATCTCATAAGATTAAAAACTACTCAGAGCGGAGGAATTATGGTGGTGGGGGTCAGCGCTTGGGGCTGTGAGGACAGAGCCAAGCTGGTTGGTGAGGCTTTCATCTTCAGGGATAGTGGCTGGGCAGCAGACCTCTTTGCTTAGAGAAGCTTAGCACAGATGATCTGGGGCCTGAGGGGTATAGCTGGTCCTCTTTGGGGGCTTGTCTTAGCTGATTAAAAAGGAAACTGTTTTGAGACAGAAGGGGAAAGTGAATGGTGCTGAAAGAGCACTAGAGTAGAGAAGCAGCCTGCTGACACCCACCAATCCCTTACAGTGATGTTCAGACTCCAGCTTGCCGCTGGCTCTGCCAGCCTGTGCCCACATGCCTGCTGTCTCTCTTGTGCCTGGTTCAGGCCCCCTTCCAGGTCACTGCTCTGCCTCTTCCACCACACTCCTCCACCTCTGTGCCCCCTCCTTCTCAGGGCCTACTTACCCTCAAGCCTTGGATAATTGCTCCTTTTAGAACCCTACCAAGCCAAGGGCTCCTTCCCTGGTAATCTTGGCATAACACGTTAATGTGGACTGTCATTAGACCCCCGAGCATCCATTTCTCCTACTGGACTTTTCTCTCTCTCTGTGGGTACTTGATGTAGATCTCCGTAGAGCTTCGTGATAAGCAGTGTGGGTAGTGAGGCCCGACTCCCTCAAAATCACCCAGTCCTGCTGGCCAGGAAGCTCCGGGGACTCTTAATTTCTTGAATGGCCTTGGGCTGTCCTTCAGCCAGGTTGGAAGAGATGCTTTCCTCGGTGAGGAGAACAGCTTTCACTTTCCCAGCTTTGGAAAAAAAAAAAAAAAAAAACTGCCACCAACACCTGTGACCTCAAGCCGCAGGTCCACCAGCCAGTACCTGTGCTTTCTGGCAAGAGAGCTGAAAGGCTAGCTCAGTGGGTTCCTGTGATGTCATTCACTGGTAGTCATGCAGCACCACACAGCTAGACTGCTCCTTTTCATTTTGAGAGGACTCACGCTGTAGCCCAGGCTGCCTTTGAACTCATAATCTTGCCTCGGCCTCCAGAAAGCTGTGATTACAAGTATGTATAATCACACTGGTTCTTGATAGCTGATTTCTGTTTTATTTATTTGTTTGGCTGTTTGTTTTTGTTGTTGTTCTTTGTTTTTTGTTTTTTTTAGACAGCGTCTCTCTATGTAGTCCTGGTTGTTCTGGAACTATGTTGACCAAGCTGATCATGAACTCATAGGGCTCTGCCTGTCTTCGCCTCCAAAGTATGGTATTAAAGGTGTGTGCTACCATGCTCGGCTCACTGATTTATTTTGAATAAAATTTAAATAAATCCCCACCCTTTTCGGAGGCAGGGTGCTAGGAAATGAACCTAGGGCCTTTTGAATGCTAGTTTACTGGTAAACACATGTTTACTGGTGTGCTCTACCTTTGGGCTTCCTCACATGAAAAGGTGCTGACTGCTTAAAGCCTGACGAGGGAGAGGCTGGTTCACTATCTAGCTGATGACTATCCCAGATGACTATCGCAGATTTCCTGGGTGAACAGGCCAGTGGCTAGAGAGCAGGCCCTTGCTCCTCCCACCCCTGGGTCATCTCCATGTCAGAAGCTCCCAGGCCCTCCTGGTGCTGGGGCTCCTGTGAATGTGTTTCATTCTGGAAGGCAGATGTGCTGGCTAGGGTGCTTGCCGGTGTCCCGCAGTCATCTGCGTCAATGGCAGAGAGCACCTCAGAGCCCAGCTGAGAACAGTGACAGGCCCATCTGCATAGTTCTTTCTGTTGCTGACAGGTCTGTTGGTGACAACTCTGGTCTCTTTGAAGGCTCTTCCCAGGCATCCACTGTTTTGTTGCAGCAGCCTGGGGCCACAGCACCATCTAGGGGTAGCTTGGTGGTCAGGCAGTTGCCTTCCTCAGCGATAGGATTGGTGAGTCCAGATCACAGTCAAGGCTATGCTGCAGGTCCTGCTGGTCAGTTCTTAAAGAGGTCAATTAAAAATCAGCACAAAGCTTGGTGGTGTACACCTTGAATCCCAGCACTCAGGAAGCAGAGCCAGGCGGGTCACTATGAAAGATCTCTTTAGTCCAGGGGCAACCTGGTCTACATAGTGAGTTCCAGGCCAGCCAGAGCTACAGAATGAGACTCTGTCTCAACATAGATAGATAGACAGACAGACAGACAGACAGACAGACAGATAGATAATTTGATTAATTAATTAATTAAGGAAATAAAAGCGAAACCACTGCAATAATGACCTCACAAGCTTCTCTCAGAAGCTGCAGTTGCCAGCATTGAGCTCCTATCACAGAAGCTTAGGGAAAGGTGGGGAGAGGGTACAGGAGCACTGTTGCCTGGCCCAGCTGTCAGTCTTTCAGGTGTACATACCCTTACCTTATATCATATAAATAGAGGAGTCAGAGGCGGGAGGATTGCTGCAAATTCAAGCCAGCAAGTTCTAGGGCAGCCAGACATCATAGAAAATCCTGTCTCGCCTGGGCAGTGGTGGAACACACCTTTAATCTCAGCCCTTGAGAGGCAAAAGCAGGTGGATCTCTGAGTTTGAGGACAGCTGTCTCAAAAACCATGTCTTAACCATACTTAAGTACACAGCTCAGTAGCACCACATATTTGTACATTTGTGTGATCATTATTTTATAGCTCTCCTACCTGGCAGAATAGAAAGGTCCTGATGTCTCTATACCTCACTATCTGTTTTGAGTCTAGCCGTCTAATCCAGCATGCGGTGGTGAGCGCAGGGTTCTGATTTTGCTTCCTGATGGCTGCCAGTAGTACAGCACAATTTCTTGTGTGTGTTGACCATTCCTGTCTGTGTCTTTGGTTGGGATATGGATTTGTCCATTTTTGAATCGAGTTGTTTTATTATTGAATTTAAGGAGTTATTTATAGAACTCTTGGTCCTAATAAGATTTATAATTTGCAAGTATTTTTTTCTATTCTGTATGTTACAATTTTTTACTCCATTGTTGTGTCCTCTCTAATGCATCAGAACTAAGTTTGGATGCAGTTACTGGTTAACGAGGCAGATTATGTCTCAGAAGGAGCCTGAAGAGGATGCTGTGTTGTCTTCTTGCACAAACACACAGGGACACAGGCATCAACATACACTCACCAGGATGTGCGCCGGGCGTGCAGATGTGCA
The DNA here is from genome assembly GCF_030254825.1 of Meriones unguiculatus. Classification (NCBI taxonomy): domain Eukaryota; kingdom Metazoa; phylum Chordata; class Mammalia; order Rodentia; family Muridae; genus Meriones; species Meriones unguiculatus. Next base: position 39,022,232 of record NC_083359.1, read on the forward strand.
TGTGCACATGGACACCACGTTCTGTGAGAGTGAGGCCTATGCATTGTAAAATGCCCATTTCTAAGTCCTCTTGGAACAAAGTTACGTTTTGTCCTATTTTAGACAGGGTTTTCTGTAGATTAGGCAGCCTTGAATTTACTGTGCAGATAAAGATGACCTTGAGTTTCAGAGCATCTGCCGCCCAAATAGTAGGATTACAGATGTGTATTACCACACCTGGCTTACAAGTATTATATATGGAAAGTAAGAAACTCATGTCTTTAAGGTGTTTCCTGGGCATGAGAGAAGAGAGTCACTGTTCAGGGCCAGCCTAAGCTACATAGAAAGGCCATTGCCCTCCTCCCCACACACCAGAAAGGCCTTAGCACCACAGGTAGAACTGATAAGGCTCCAATGATTCATATAAACTATTTATCGAGTGCTGCCTGATACCACCAACGTCTGTTGTGCTGACTTTTTTTAATATATATATAAATGTGAAAACATAAACAAACCTTCAAGATAAAGAGAGCATAAGGTCTCCGGAGAGCTTTGTAGTGGAACAACACTTTAAAAATTGCCTTAGTCCTGTGTGGTAGTACTCATCTGTGATCCTCACGTACTTCTGCAGATTTCATGAGTTTAAAGCCAGCCTAGGCTTTAAAAACCTAAGTAAGTAGCCAGGCAGTGGTGGATACCTTTAATCCCAGCACTCAGGAGGTAGAGGCAGACAGATCTCTGTGAGTTCTAGGCCATCCTGGTCTACAGAGTGAGTTCCAGGACAGCCAAGGCTATGCAGAGAAACTTTGTCTCAAAACAAATAAACATAAAAAAACCTAAGTAAGTAAGAACCTTTCTCTTGATGCCGCATCAGTACCCGAGAACTGTGATGAATCCAAGAATTAGGAAGCACCGTATTCTTTGCGAGTTCGACTGTAGAATCTATAAGAAGGACACGTCACAGTGGGAGTCAACCATTTCCCTCTGGGCATTCTGGGCCCAGAGCCTTTAGAGAAACTGGTGTGGCCTGAGTGTATGTGATGCCTCATCTGACCTGGGCTCTTCTGCCTTGCCCATGACTGGTGTACAATGTGGGCTAGGCTGGTGCCCTGCGGGAGCCATGACTGAGAGCAGTGAGCACCGTCTTCCTGCTCCTGTTTCCTCAGCGGTCATTGCGAGATTTGAGGAAGTACTTTTTTCTGCTTTGCAACATAGACTTGGGCAGGAGGACCTCACAGTGAAGCCAGTTACTGATAGATACTCTCACCCTTCTGCTTCCTCACAGGAATCGACTATAAGACTACCACCATCCTGCTGGACGGACGGCGTGTCAAACTGGAGCTCTGGTGAGTTGGTAGTCTAATGGGGGTGTGGAAGCCAAGTGAAGAAGTACCTTATTTGCAGTAACCATTTAAATAGACCCTGTTCAAACTGGACTTTTCTCCATACAAAACAAAAAGTTCAGGATGTTTTGTTTTAAAGCCTCTTCCATTTTTACTCATAAAAACCTATTTCCATCAGGCTAGAAAGATGCTCAGAAGTTAATAAGAGCTCTTGCTTTGTGAGGACCTGGGTTCAGTTCCCAGTATCCATCTGTCAGCTCACAGGCATCTCCAGTTCCAGGTCCAATGGATCTAATGCCCTCTTCAGGTCTCCCATGGGCATCAGGCATGTGTTGCTCATACACATAAACTAAAAATTAAGAAGGAACCAGCTGTACACATGCCTTTAATACCAGTTCTGAGGAGGCAGAGGCAGGCAAAGATGTCTCTGAGGGGCTGGAGAGATGGCTCAGTGGTTAACAGCCGTGGCTGCTCTTCCAGAGGATCCCAGTTCAATTCCCAGCACTCACATGTCAGCTCACAACTGTCTGTAACTCCTGTTCCAGGGGATACAACACCCTCACACATACAGTTAAAATACCAATGTACATTAAAAATATATATATGCCTGTGAGTTCAACGCCAGCCTGGTCTATGTAGCAAATTTCAGTCAGAACTACACAGTGAGACTCTGTCTCAAAGGAAAAAAGAAGAGGGAAAAAAGAGGATGGGACTGAGCCTCTCAAACTGGGACTTCGTGGGTGTGCTGTTGATCCTCTCTGTGTTTCAGGGATACGTCGGGCCAGGGCAGGTTCTGCACCATCTTCAGGTCCTACTCCAGGGGCGCACAGGTAAGACACAACAATCATTGTGTTGTTCTGGTAGATGCCTCTCCCGATTCTTTCTGAACCTGTATCACTGTCCTGCCAGTTCCCTAAGTATTTGCTCTCTTTGGTGTGTTTTATTTTCCTACAGTGCTGGGGATTGAGCTCTGGACCCGATAGTTGTGGGTTCCACCTCAGCCCTTTTTCCCCCAAATATTTTGACATCTGGACATCAGGTCCCCCAAAGCCCATCTGTATAGGAAAGATATCCAGAGCTTTGGAGCCTCCATTTCCAGACTGCCTGTGTGGGAGGCAACTGAGTCTCTGTTGTACCTGACTCTAGTGTCCCTGTTTGAGCCCTTGCTGTTCTCATGGTGCCTCAGGATGTGTCCTGAACTTAGCCACTACAGTGACCTCTCTAAGCTATTAAAGTGCAGCTTACCCATCTGTTTCACTAGAAACCAAAGGTGTCTCCCCATATCTCTGTCATACCCAGAGTTGTGCACCTCCTAAGGAGTGTGACTGGATATGAAAGTGACTCGGGCTGTATCACAAGTTAGGACTCTGCAGATTGGGAATGTTAAAGAGAAGCTGTAGCCGATTCTCTGAACAGGCAATAGGCCATGGAGACCTTGTCTTGCCTGTAGAAGAGCACCATGCATTCATGTACCACACATGGTGGGGTTAGCTGTTCCCTGTTCCCTGGGATCCCCTACATGCTTTCAGATTTTTTTTTTTTCCCACCACGCTGAAAACAGAAGATGGGGAAATCGTTGAGACCTGTGTGAACTGAACTGCTTTAGACTCTGCTGCTTCCGTGTGGAGGGTGTGAATGGAAGTTCAGTTCTGTTGTGTTGCAGAGACGCCCCCAGGCTCAGGCCCTACCTCTAGACAGCCAGGAACAGCCTTGGGAACACAGAGGCAAGACCCTGAGGGCAGAAGCAGAGTCTGAAGTCTTGGTACTTTCAGACATGAGAGAGCAAGGCGCATAGGCTAAGGATGAATTCTGTAGGTTCCTCTTCACTATTCTTTTAAAAATGGATTTACATGAATGGGTATTTTGCTTGCATGTATGACTGTGTACCACATGTATTCCTGGTAGCCATAGAGGGTAGAAGAAGGCTTCAGATCTCCTGGGACTGGAGTTAGAGGTGGTTTTGAGCTGCTATGTGGGTTCTGGGAATCAAATCTGGGTCCTTTGGAACCAGTCAGCACTCTTAGGTACTAAGACATCTCTCCAACTCCTCTCCTTGATTTTTGAGACAGGATTTCACACTCTAGCCTCAGGTGCGTAGCAAACTCCGAAGGACCTTCCTTTTTCAACCTCTAACTGCTGGAATTATATACATGAGCCACTATTCTCTGCCCCATTTTCTTTTAAAAGGGGAATGAGGAATATCTTTTACATCTACATTTTTTTTTCTTTTTTCTTTTGCATTGAGAGAGAAAGAACATGCATAGTACATAACAGGGCAAGAGTGTGGAGCTCAGTGGCCAACTTGTGGGAATTGACCTCCTTTAGGCATCAAACTCAGATCATCAGGCTTGGCAGCGAGTACTTTACATGCTAAGCCATCTTGTAAGTCCCACATTTGTAGTCATAACTAATTACCTACCTTTTGCTTAGCAGCGTTTTCAGGTTTTTAAAGCAGTAAATACATATAATTTTGAAATTTAAAATAAAAGAGGGCTAGAGAGATGCCTTAGTGGTTAAAAGCACTTGTTGCTTTTGCAGGGGACCTGGGTTTGATTCTTAGCACCCACGTGATGACTTGTAACCATCCTTAACTCAAGTTCCAAGGGATCCATAGTTCTCTCTGACTTTGATGGGCACCAGGCATGTACTTGTTGCACAACCATAAACACAGAAAAACATTCATACACATAAAATAAATCTAAAAAAAAAATACCAAAAACTGAATTTACAAAAAGAAAATGTTACTTTGGGTGACAACACTAAAAGGTTATTGGGGGGAAAAGAGAACGGCAGCTCAGAGACAGCCTGATGGGGTTTGGTGCTATGAGAAAGCCATGAGGCGTGGAGTGGATGTAGCAAGAAACTAATCCAACCAGCCACATCTGCTCGCTACATGGGAACTAAAAAACACACGTCATGACTGTCTTTGTCAGTCCAATATTTTCTAGAAAGAAAATGTCATCGATTTTGAAGCCTTCCCAAACTGGTTCTGTTTCTGCTCTGCCTGTTTCTTCCAGAAGTTCTTAGTGGCTGTCTACTGGATGAAAGGAGCCACACATCTTAGCTTGTATCTGTGGCTTTGCCCTTGGTACAAGCCCCTGGTTTCATTCCTGAACCATCCGTTGTGCATTCTGTGTAGAGACAATAGCAATGAGATGTTGGTTTCCTACAGTGCTTCTCTGTGCCACCTGGAACAGGACAAGCCATCTTTTTTTATTGTTGTTATTTTTGTTTTTCTTGTTTTTTGAGACAGGGTTTCTCTGTGAAGTCTTGGCTGTCCTGGACTTTGTAGACCAGGCCTGCCTCTGTCTCCCAGAGTGTTGGTATTATGGGTATGCGCTACTGGCTTGGGACAGGCCATCTTGACAGGACATGTTTTCCTGCTCTGCTGCACTTCGTCAACCCAAAGAGGCTTCTGGGTCCCTCAGGGTCTAGGTCTTGCACATAGCACAAAGGCCACTTCCCTCTCCCTTGCTTTTGTTACTTGTCACATTTAGCACTTTTCAATGGCTCTTGCTAAATCCCTTAAAACCTCACCAATGGCCAAACTCAAATGTTTTTATGGTTTGAGTCCTGAAGTGGCATCTTAATCCCTGTAGTCCTGTGCTGCCTCCTAGGAGAGTGAGCAGGTCCCCCTGGCTTGGTATTTGGAGGTGGTAAGAGGCCTGACAATATCCGCTGGTAGGGCCACACCATTGCCAGCAGGAGGCGCTGTCCAGCTGGGCTTGGATTACTTCCATAAGATCAGGAAGTATGTGGTCCAGTACTCTGTCCTTTAAGGACAGAAGTGGATTTGTTTACCTGGAAATGATTGTATAGGAAGTAGTAGAGGATACATGCTAATAGGTCATTGCTGAGAACACCAGCATGCAACTTGGCATCTGGCAGGCATGGGGGTGGGGGGGGTAGGTGGGTGGGGGTGGGGGAGTAGGTGGGAGGGGGTGGGTTTGCACATAGGGGAGAACAGTTTAGCATAACCAGGGTGTGGTGTGAGGTAGGCACGGGAGGATTTCATTCTGGCTCTTTGTACTTTGAGAATTGGAACCACACACATACATTATATGCACTAAATATTTATTTACATTTATTATTTATTTGAGGGGAGAATGACTAAGTGGAGGGCAGAGGACGAGTTTTGGGAGTTGGTCCTCTTCTACCATGTGGATCACAGAGGTCAAGTTCAGGTCGTTAGTCTTGGCAACAGGAGCCGTCTCCCAGCTCTGTGTATTTATTTTTGAGACAGGGTTTTATGAAGTTCAGGTTGATTTTTAACTATGCAGCTGAGACTAGCCTTGAGCTGATCTTCCTGCCTCTACCTTTAAGGTGAGAGGATAACAGGTGTATGTAACCATGACAGGCTTATCCACTGCCTTGCTGTCTGTCCGACCTACCTTCCTTCCTTTCTTCTTCCTTCCCTCCTTCCCTCCCTCCTTCCTTTCTTCCTTCCCTCCCTCCTTCCTTTCCTCCTTCCTTTCTCCTTCCCTCCCTCCCTCCCTCCCTCCCTCCCTCCCTCCTTCCTTCCTTCTTTCTTTCTTTCTTCCTTCCTTCTTTGTTTCCTTCCCTTCCCCTTCCCCTTCCCCTTCCCCTTCCCCTTCCCCTTCCCCTTCCCCTTCCCCTTCCCCTTTCCTTTTGACAGGGTCTTACTATGTAACACCAGCTGGCCTTGGTCCCAAAGCAGTTCCATCTCAGCCTCCCAAGTACTGATTTATAAACATATGCCACCAGACCCAGTTTAATTTGTAAGGGTTTTTTGTTTGGTGTTTTGAGACAGCATAAGAAAGTCTTACTGTGTAGCCCAGGCTGGCCTGGAACTTGATATGTAGGTAAGACTGGCCTCACCCTCACAGAGATGTGCTTGCTTCTGCCTCTTGAGTGCTGAGATTAAATGCTCAGTTTTTATTTCTTAAAGGTGCTTTAAAGCCCCAGGGAGACGGTTCAGTCTGGAAAGTGTCTGCCACACAGGCATGAAGACTGAGGATGAGCGCCCATATTAAAAGCCTGTATTCCCAGTGCTGGGGAGGCAGACACAGAAAGATCCCAGAAACTTATGCTAGCCAGTCTAGCCAAACTGGCAAGCTCCAGGTTCAGTAAGACACCTTGTCATCAAAACAAACAAACAAAACCAAACAGAACAAAATCAGGCAGAGATGATTGAGGAAGACATCTGACATTAACACTCACCCACAAGGCACTCTACATCTCAATTGTATAACGGTTACATGGATATATATATATGTCAAAAACTCATCGGTATCCTTGTCTCAATTCATATGTTTTCTGATATATAAATTAAGAGGTAGGAGCTGGGCATGGTGGTGTACACCTGTAATCCCAGCATTCGGGGAGGCAGAGGCAGGTGTATCTCTGTGAGTTTGAGTCCAGTCTGGTCTGCAAAGGGAGTCCAAGACAGCGAAGGCTACACAGCCTTGAACCACCCCCCCGCTCCCAAATCAAGGGGCAGGGACATGGCTCAGTTGGTAGTGCTTGCCATGTAGGCATAAAACCTGAGTTTGGTTCCAGCACCCATTTAAAAAGATGGGCGCTGTGAAGTGAGCTCAGTGCACTTGTGCAGAGGCAGCACAGGTGTTTGTCACAAGAAGTCTGGTTAATAGACCTGTGGAGAGTGCCGCCTGCCATTCAGGAGGGGCTCGCTGAGCTCTTGGGTTGTAAGGCGCTTCTCTTTGAAGATCTTGTCTGTGTTGATACAGCCTCACATTACAGGAAAATCTATAAGACATTGAAAGAATCTACATTAGACTCCAGGGTCTCAGTTCTTCTGAGTCATTCCTGGATGAAGCAGGTCACCAGATAGGGGGCCCTGTGTCCCTATCTTAGCAGATAAGTGGTCTAAAAAGTCAGCATTATCTGACTTTGTCGTTAAAGGCAGAATATGGAGCTGGGTGCAGTGTCACATGTCTGTAATCCCAGCACTCAGCGAGGCAGAGGCAGGCGGATCTCTGTGAGTTCAAGGTTAGTCTGGTCTACAAACAGTCCAGGACAGCCAGGGCTACACAGAGAAACCCTGTCTCGAAAAACAAAAGAGTAGAATGCATAGGAGAGTCTTTTCGTCTTTTGAGATGCAATTGATAGCTTTGGGGATAGTAAGAAAAAAATCTTTATTTTGGTTCTCAGCTATCTTGCCTGCAGTTCATCCCAGATGGTTTTTTCTAGGAAATACACAGCCGCTTTGATCTCTCTACTCCAGCCCGCACTCATAGACTCTCCGAGGAAGGGCCTGACTGTGAGAGCAAAGCTGGGAGAGCTTTTGCTGGGAGGGGTAGCCAGGGCAAGGGGCAGCCTCCGTAGGAGCTCCTCTGCCAGGTGGCCTTCTGCTTACTTGTTTTTAATCACAACACAAATGCTGGTTATGGCAGAAAGTGAGGCATAAGCAAGAAATTAAGCCAGCCAGCGTCATACCATCTGCGGCATGTTTTCGTAAACTTCCATTTGTGCTTTCATTCTTTCAAGTGTCAGTATACATAACTATGGGACTCTGTATTTCCCACTTCACAACTTACTGTGTGCGTTTGTTTACTGGGACCATCAACTATACTTACTTAGAACACTTGTTGCTTTGTTTTGTTGCTTTGCCATGCTCTGGATGGAATCCTGAGCTTTGCATGTTGTCTGCTGTAGCACTTAGCTAGTCCTCCAACCCCTTATCATTGGACATTTTCTCTCCTCCTCCCCTTCTCCCCACTACTTTGTTATGCCAGGATTAGAATCCAGGACTTCATGTATCCTAGGCTACAACTCTGCCACTCAACTACAATCTGTCTGTTCCTCCTCACCCCCACGAAAAAAAGAAAGCCTTCACTGCTAAAGCATGCTGAGAGGAGCCTCTCCAGGGTGGTCTTTGGCATACCTTTGAGTAATGCTCAGGAGCCAGATTACCACATGCTGTGATGTGATAGGTGGCACTGTCACCTCCAAAGCTCGGCCTCCCTCCCTGTGCCCAAGCAACAGGGTAGACAGGTGCTTGTTTATTGATTTTGGGAGGGAGTGGGGACTTTGTTATTATTGTTGTTTTTTTTTCCTCTTAGTTATGTCATTACTGTTCTGTTTTTATGGTTACTTCCTACAAAAGAATTAATTGGGAGCTTGTGCATGGTTTCAGAGGCTTAGTCCATCATGGCGGGGAGCATGTTGCTAGAGAAGTCACTAGGAGCTTTACACCCTGACCTGCAGACAGCAGGCAAAGGGAGACAGACATTGGGCCTGGCATGGGGCTTTTGAAACCTCAAAACCCATCCCCAGCTACTCACCTCCTAATCCTTCCTAATCAGTCCATCAACTAGGTACTAAGCATGCAAATATATGAGCCTATGGGGGCCATTTTCATTTAAATCATTACAGTTTGGGTGTTTGGTTTTTCTAGACAGTTTCTCTGTGTAGCCTTGGCTGCCTTAGAACTCACTCTGTAGACAGGCTAGCCTCACAGCTATCCACCTGCCTCTGCCTCCTGAGTGCTGGGGATTACAGGTGTGCATCGCTGTACACAGTGTTCTGTCTGCATGTACACCTACACTCCAAAAGAGGACACCAGATCTCAAAGATGGTTGTGAGCCACCATGTGGTTGCTGGGATTTGAACTCAGGACCTTTGGAAGAACAACCAGTGCTCTTAACCTCTGAGCCATCTCTCTAGCCCCTCATTACAGTTTTTCAATCAGGGTCTTGCTGTGTAGCTCTGGCTGGCTTAGACCTAGCTATCTAGACCACTAGAGGGGCCTCAAGTTTGCAGCAGTCCTGCCTTGGTGTCCTGAGATTATAAATGTGGACATCCATCTCTGCTGTTTAGTTATTGTAAATACTAACATTTTTTTTTTACCCACTAACTTGGCTCCTTGAGGTAAGGCAAAGTCCAGTTCAGCTCCTCTCAGTGGTACCTGGCCTCATGGTTGGTATGGGGCTCCTCCAGGATAGAAAAGTTCCTACCTGTTTGAGCCAGGTCCTGCTGCCTACCTGTGGGTAAGAGTACCTTTGTCTTTGTAGGACCTGGCACTAGCCTGAATTTTTCAGAAATGGAAATTCTGCTTCCCTCCTTCTATTCCCATCTTCATCCTTCTCTTTCCCCCTTCTCTGTCCTCCCTGTCTGTGAACCTGTGGAAAGAGGAGTAATTTGATGAGTGGACTCTGATTGCTAAACCTCAAAGTCAACTCAGAATGAGAGGCACATTTGCAGTGTGCTCAACATCGCCCCTGCTGGAAAGTCCTTGACAGCAGCCCCACCGGGATGTTTGAGGCAGATGGAGACAGCCCAAAGCTGAGCTCCCAGTAATTGGTCTCTAAGGGATGTTGCAGGAAAGGCCCCGTAGCAAATCATGCTTAGCCCGACTGGAGCAACTCTCACTGACTCCTGCTCCTTGAGTGACTGACATGCTGCTGTACAGGTTTGGAGTTGGAAAACTCAGAGCTGCCTTCATTCAGCCCCAGGTGCCCCCAGGGCAGAGTTCGCTGATGTACTGACTTCCAGAATGTTTGGCCCTCTAGTGAGTTCTGTGGCTCTTCACACCCCTCCCCCTACCAAAGCTTAGACCTGTGTCTGTGCACTTAGCCTGTGTGATGATTTCATAGCAATGCTTGTGACTGGCCTGGATTTAAAAAAATAAAGTTTAAGTCAGTTCTGCCGCAGCCATGTTCTCAGGGGATGAATGGGATGGCATATATGTGCGGGGCCATTTCAGCTCATAGAAGGTCCCCTCCTGCTGCTCTCCTGTTGGGTGGCAGATGCATTTCCTTCCTGCAGGTCACGGCCACCCTAGTGATCTATATAGTCTTCTGGGCCATGTTCCTAGCTCTGCCTACGCATTGTGACTACTCCCAGCCAGCAAGTTTCTCCTGGGGACGGGCCCAAACATGCCTGTGGGTAACCTCCTTCCATCTGCTCACAGGGAATCCTCCTGGTGTATGACATCACCAACCGTTGGTCTTTTGATGGCATTGACCGGTGGATCAAGGAGATCGATGAGGTAAGTGTAGGTCTGCACCTCTCTGGGACCAAGCCGTGACAGGGCCATGCCTGGGAGTGCTGCTCGCTGTAGTCCTTCCTTACTCTGGAGTGTTGTTCAGCAATACACACCTAAACTCCCCTATTCACCTGGTTCTATCCAGACCTCCCTGGACTTGCTCCACTGCAGAATGCAGACCCTGGGAGCCCTGCCTGTGGCCAGGGGGTGGGGGTAGCATGTGATCGTGCCTCTGCTGAGTTGTGAACTCCTCCTAAGCACGCACCTGGTGTTCCCCGTATCCTGGTTGGGAACCGGCTGCACCTGGCCTTCAAGCGGCAAGTCCCGACAGAGCAGGCCCGAGCCTACGCAGAGAAGAACTGCATGACCTTCTTTGAAGTCAGCCCCCTGTGCAACTTCAACGTCATTGAGTCCTTCACTGAGCTGTCCCGTATCGTCCTCATGCGGCATGGCATGGAGAAGATCTGGAGGCCCAATCGAGGTGGGACTGAGGCCTAGTTCAGAGAGGATGCTTGCTAGTGGAGTTGTAGAGGCTGATGGTGGAGCTGCAGGCATTGATAGTGGGGTTAGTGTGTTGGTGTTCTCTTAGGAGCTGCAGTCACCCGTGCTGCTTGCCCAGAGCTGGCGCAAGTGATCTCTCTCCTTGACATGCTTTGAGAGCAGAGCTCTGCGCTGCACCTTCACAGCTATGTGGTCATGGGAGCAGTGTGTGGGCTCAGCAATGTCTATATCAGTGTCCGTGCCAAGCACTTGGTCAGAAGTCCCCAGTGATGGCCTTCCTTTGGGGTACTTTCTAACAGGACAGTGACTAGGCAGAGATGGCCACAGTGTCACCCTAAGGTGAAGCCACAGAGGAGAACAGGATAACTAATTCCCTCTCTTGGGCCAAAAGACCGAGTTAACCTCCAACCAGAGCTACAGTAAGGCCTGTGTTCCAAAGTTAGTCTGCCTCTTCATCCATCCTCAGTCTCATAGAGCAGCTGGGCAGACTGGCCTCTCCCAGCAGCACTCTATAGTGTGCTCTGCTCTAAGAAGGCAGGAGATGGGAGCCATTCAGTAGACAGATAGTGGCTGTCCAGGAGCCTTGAGCTGGTGAAGCCACCAGGAATTTTAAGACCCAGCCAGGCTTTATAGGTAGTGTAAGGAGCATGTAGCTCCCCTAACAAAACCTCATCACTTATCCTCCCCTCCCCTCCCCTCCCAGTTTTCAGCCTGCAGGACCTCTGCTGCCGTGCCATTGTCTCCTGTACCCCTGTGCACCTCATTGACAAGCTTCCACTACCTGTCACCATCAAGAGCCACCTCAAGTCCTTTTCCATGGCCAACGGCATGAACGCTGTCATGATGCACGGCCGCTCCTACTCCCTGGCAAGTGGGGCCGGGGGCAGTGGCAGCAAGGGCAACAGCCTTAAGAGGTCCAAGTCCATCCGTCCCCCCCAGAGTCCACCTCAGAACTGCTCTCGGAGCAACTGCAAGATCTCCTAGCGGGACCTGTGGGTTCCGCCTGTTCAGACTTACGCTGGAGCTCTCCTGGCCAGGCGCTAGGCCCTGCTGCGTGCAGGAAGACTTGCCTACACAACCCTGCCTGGGTCTCTCCAGGCTTTCCTCCACATGTGAGCTAGTGGAGGGGAGGGGCGTGTGGGAGAGAACATGCTCCACAGACCAGGCAGCAGGGCTGCTGGTGCTACGGGGACCAGGTCTGAACCAGTCCTGGACTCCAGGCTGGAAGGGAACCTGGCTCCCCTTTATTTATATGGAGAACATTTTACCTGTTTTGTACATTTTTAAAGGGCTGTCAGGGAAGCCTGGATGCCCCTCAGAGCCACATCAGCCGTTGGGGAAGCTCAGGATGTCAGGGAAGGAGGGATGAAGCAGTGATGGAGGGTTTCAGTGTGGAAGCCAAATGATCTTTGGATTTATAAATACCCTGGCTTGGGTGTTGAGGTTGCTCAGAGGCCAGTGGGAAACAGATGGGGCACGGGTGCACTCCAGAGGCCTCTCAGCAGGCTTGGCTGCAGCTTGTGCTGGACATAGGCCAGGTTTCACTCCTGAGACCTCCTAGGAGAGGAGCAAGTTGGAGCACCTGGGAACCCCACTTGTATCCCTCCCCACTGTGCCCTGGCACTTTTGGTGATGTTTACTATTCACTCAGCATCTCTAGGTTGAGGCTACAGAGCTTTCTGCAGACTTAAGTGCTTGATGGCCTCCAGTGTCTGTGCTTTGGGCACAGGGCCTAGGACCTCAGTGTCTAGCAACTTGTTCTCATCAACCTTAGCTGTGTTTCATAGCTGCTCCTTGCCTATTGTGGCCCTTCTGCCTATAAGTTCATGTCACTGGAATCTCTGACCTGTTTCTTAGTGACACTTTCTGGAACAGCAGCCTCAACCATAGGGTTGGACACCCAGCCCCTCCTTAGGGACCCACTGGCTAGAGCAACTTCTGAAGCCATGGACTATTTCTCCACAATGCTCCTCCTACCCCAGTCTGCTCTGGTCAGCCTTTTCCCCTGTGGGGATGTTGTCCCCAGTGGATGTCCTGTGTGACTGCACCCCCGTCCTTGCCTGGTGACACAGCCCTCAGGCACGCTGGTGCTTAACTCTACCTCCTGCCCTCAGGGCCCTGGCCATAGCAGGAGCCATGACCCCTTACTGGGGACCTTCTTAGTGCACATTTCCTAAGACCATCTTGCCATGGGTGTTACTAGGGCACTGGTAGACACTGCGCCAGCCTGCTGTTCTGGGAGATTGGGTTAATGCCTGTCGGGACAGGGTTATGGTTGTGGGAACTGCCTGATAAGCAGCAGCACCTGGGACTCTGGCCCAGGGGCTGGATACAATCAAGCATCACCTTTCCCCACCAGTCCTGTTGCTGTTGATAAGAGACCTTTTCTCTGGAATCGCCAATAGAATGGTATAGACTTTGAGGACCTGGATTGGCCTGCGTGCACACCATCAACACTACCCTTGCTGCTGTGGACTCCACCATTCCTGGTTCTTTGTTCTTACTTGTTTGTACAGTAAATGTACTTCAGCAGTGAGCTCATGTCTTTCTTTGGCTGTGGTTTGTTGGGGGTGGAAAAGGGGTATCTGGCAGTGTGCTCTGCCACAGGAACCAGCACTGCTTTGTGCCTGCCAGAATGATCCCAGGCTTTGTTAACTCCCCTGCAGCTGACCTTGCTGACCTGCGGCCATCCATTGACTGGGTTCACATTCCCAGCCACGAAGTAGCAAGGCCTGGTTACAAGCCACACTGTTTCCTGGGGTCTATCCAGTCTTGGCTAGGCTAGCACCAGGCAGCCTAACTATTCTTAACTTATAGTCCATGGCAGACTGTTATCACATAGTTCAAAAAATTCACCACAGCTTCAAGGACATCTCTATAAGCGGGACCTGGAGTTGGTACCTTTAGCAGGAAAACATCCAGCAGGTTATGGGCTCTGCAGGGCCCTGCTCAGCCAGGGTTGTGTCTGATACACTGGAGGGTAAAGCTGAGTGGAATAGGATCGTTCCATTCACTTTAAAGGTGGCCTCTGGCTTGGTGCCACCTGCTCTTTTTCTTGGGCTCATCCTGGGCCTGTAGCCTGGTGATCCCTGCCCCCTCATCACTAGGAGCTGGCTCACCCAAAGCTCTTTTGTAAGGCAGCAGACACTGGCGCCTGGCAGCCATCTCTTGATCTCCTGACCAGACCAGGCTCTTATTACTCTGCCTCTTGGGTCAGAAGGTCAGACAAAGGGTCACACAGACTTTTTCCTTCCTGTCTCTGAAAAAAACCACTCCCTGGGGACCTCTGGAGCCACAGAAAGGGTTTGGAAAGGCAGATTCCAGGCAGGGCCTTTGTCTTGCCACCAGCTTTGATCTCCCTGCCCTCCCCCACAGTAGTGGAGCCTCTAGTGCAGCTAAAGAATGGATGCTGGCCCTCATGGTGGGTCACTGGGGCAAGGCTTGAATGTCCTTAGATCCCTGAGCAACATGTAGGATGCCTGCTCTTTGAAAGATGCACTTGGCCAACCCGAGACAACCACGTACCCTGTGTGTAGTCAGTTTGGTGGCTTCTCTATGCCCTTGTTTATATTAAGTACCAAATCAGACTGTCTATGGCCAGTGCACATGGATCATCTGTTTCCATGCAGATAGGATAACCTTTTTATTTATTTTGTACCTGCCTTGCCCATTTGAAGTGAGTGATGGCATAGACCCTGGCTAGAAGCCAGGAGCCCAGTTTTAGAGAATTGAGTGTCTGGGAGGATAAATCCTGCCTCGTTGTGCCCTCAGCTGCTAAGACACCAAAGCCTAACGTTTTGTTTTGAGACTGTGTGTCCATTTCTAGGCAAACTGGCCTGGAATTTGTTGTGTAGCTCCCTCGGTTGGTCTCAATCTGGCACCTCCTGCTGCCACCTCCCCAGTGCTGGGATTACAGGTGTGTAACACCACACCAAGCACCCTAGCAGGTTTCTTTTTTCCATGCCAAGACCTGCTGACAAGTGTGATGCTTGAAGGGGACGGAAAGAAAACAGAACCTCTATCACTTGCCAGTAGAAGATGCGCCTTACCTATACTTGGGATAGGCGCCATCCTTGTCTGCCTTTGGAGAGAACCTAAACCAGTAGTCAGCAGAGGCTGGAGTGAGTGCTGCGTGAGAGACTGAAGGGTGAGGACAAAAGCTGAAATTTGCCAGCCCCGCCCCCCCTCCCGGAGTAGAGGGTGGGAGGGTCTTCAAGGAGACTTTGACTCCTGCTGGGCTCCAGCTTGTAGAGGGAGGGGCTCGGGTTACAGCACCCCCCTCCCTGGTTTAGCTGGCCTTCTCCGCCCCTTGGTGACCCTAGTGGTCAGTTGCTCTGGGCTTCAGGGCCTCTGGCCCCTCCCCAGCCCTTCCTCCTCTTCAATTCCCAATCCTATGCTGACCAGAGCCTGGGAGCCACCCACAGTGTTTGGGAGAGGGCCAGCCACTATTTTGTGGACAGGTTCTGAGAGGCCCCAAAATACCTACTCAGGTCCAGAGAGGAGCATCAGCTGTGAGCTCCAGCATTGGGGAATCCAAGAGTCAAAGGAGAGGGTCCTTTGAGGCAGGGGTAGTAATCCTAGGCCCAGGACCCTATAGGGTGGCTATCTGTAGGGAGTCCTGACTGGTGGCCACACACTTCCCACCCCCTGGCCCTGTGGTCCCCATGCCTGCCCCACAGCCACTCCTGCCTCTCTTCTTTGTCTTCGTGCTCATCCTTCTAACCTCGGAGACCAACCTGCTGCCAGAGCCTGGAAGCCACCCTGGCATGTGCCCCAACCAGCTCAGCCCCCACCTGTGGGTGGACGCCCAGAGCACCTGTGAGCGTGAGTGTACCAGGGACCAGGTGAGCACTGGCATCTCATGGGACCCTGGGCCCCCACCCCCTAGCTCTTTGTCAGTGGGGGGAGTCTAGATCCCAGTCCTAGGAAGGAGTCTGCTTCCTCCAAGGTTCCTCCACACTTACTTACCTGGATTTGTGGCCATGACCTGTACACGGGGCTCGAAGAATACCCCCATCTTTTTGCCCTCTGAAGAACAAGAACATCTCTAATCCCTGGACTGACTCATCTTCACCAGTCCTGTCTCTAACCTGCCTGAGCACCACTTTTTTCCCTTAGGTCACGTGGACCTAGGCCTCCCTCTGACCTACCCCTGCAAATGGCACCACCCTTCCCTTCCCTTCCCTGCCTGTCTGCTGTCCCTTCCTCATATTCCAGACTGGGAAGGGGACAGTTCCCACAGTAGTGCGCCCTCTGATGGCAGAGCAGCTACCTGCACAGCAGGAATGTTAATGAGGCCTGCTTAGGGGTGTTGAGGATTCAGTGACACATACGGCCTCAGTGCGCAGACTGTCCAGAAAGCAGCACTACCGCCATTTTCCATGGGGAAGGAGGTTTTGAGAGAGGCAGCCACCTCTCCCAGGGTAGAGAGGCAGGGCAGCGCATGGGCAAGGCTGGGAAGGGGTCAGGACTCCACTAAACTGTCCCTGTCCTTCAGGACTGTGCAGCATCTGAGAAGTGCTGCACCAATGTGTGTGGGCTGCAGAGTTGCGTGGCCGCCCGCTTCCCCAGCGGTGGCCCAGCTGTACCCGAGACAACAGCCTCCTGTGAAGGCTTCCAGTGCCCACAACAGGGTTCCGATTGTGACATCTGGGACGGGCAGCCAGTTTGCCGCTGCCGTGACCGCTGTGAGAAAGAACCCAGCTTCACTTGTGCTTCCGACGGCCTCACCTATTACAACCGCTGCTATATGGATGCGGAGGCCTGCCTGCGGGGTCTCCACCTGCATGTTGTACCCTGCAAGCACATTCTCAGTTGGCCACCCAGCAGCCCAGGACCGCCCGAGACCACCGCTCGCCCAACCCCCGGGGCCGCTCCCATGCCACCTGCCCTGTACAATAGCCCCTCGCCGCAGGCAGTACACGTAGGGGGAACAGCCAGTTTCCACTGTGATGTCAGTGGCCGTCCACCACCTGCTGTGACCTGGGAGAAGCAGAGCCATCAGCGGGAGAATCTGATCATGCGGCCTGACCAAATGTACGGCAATGTGGTTGTCACCAGTATAGGGCAGCTAGTGCTCTACAATGCCCAGCTGGAAGATGCGGGCCTGTACACCTGCACCGCACGCAACGCCGCTGGCCTGCTGCGGGCTGACTTCCCCCTTTCTGTTTTGCAGCGGGCAAGTACTCGGGATGGGGACCCAGGTGTCCTGGCCCTAGCCGAGTGCCAGCCCGACACACAAGCCTGTGTGGGGCCCCCTAACCCCCATCATGTCCTCTGGCGCTTTGACCCACAGCGAGGCAGCTGCATGACCTTCCCAGCTCTCAAATGTGATGGGGCTGCCCGGGGCTTCGAGACCTATGAAGCATGCCAACAGGCCTGTGCCCGTGGCCCTGGGGATGCCTGCGCACTGCCTGCAGTGCAGGGCCCCTGCCAGGGCTGGGAGCCACGCTGGGCCTACAGCCCACTGCTGCAGCAGTGCCACCCCTTTGTATACAGTGGCTGTGAAGGCAACGGCAATAACTTCGAGAGCCGGGAGAGCTGTGAGGATGCTTGCCCTGTGCCACGCACACCACCCTGCCGCGCCTGCCGCCTCAAGAGCAAGCTGGCCCTGAGCTTGTGCCGCAGCGACTTTGCCATTGTGGGTCGACTCACTGAGGTGCTGGAGGAGCCCGAGGCTGCAGGTGGCATTGCGCGCGTGGCCTTAGACGACGTGCTCAAGGACGACAAGATGGGCCTCAAGTTCTTGGGCACCAAATACCTGGAGGTGACACTGAGTGGCATGGACTGGGCCTGCCCATGCCCCAATGTGACAGCTGGTGATGGGCCACTGGTCATCATGGGTGAGGTTCGTGAAGGTGTGGCCGTGTTGGATGCCAACAGCTATGTTCGTGCTGCCAGCGAGAAGCGAGTCAAGAAGATCGTAGAACTGCTCGAGAAGAAGGCTTGTGAACTGCTCAACCGCTTCCAAGACTAGCTTTCCTCATAATCCCCATCCCTGCCCTCCTTCCTGCTGAATAAACGTCTGCACTGTGGGATTCATAGCCTCTGGTTCCCTTCCAGCTGTCTGTCAGTTGGAACCCTGTGAGTAGATGGAGCTCCAGTTCCTACTTGAGGTGACCGAGTCTACTCTTGGGGACCCTCCTACAGGCTACAAGTTTCTCTCCAGGGACATCAGAGGGAAGCAGCATAGTTGTGCTTCAGCCACACATCCCCCAACCCTAATCTTCCCCCAGACCAATCCCCTTCCGCCCTCCCCCAGGTATTCTCCGCAAGCCGTGTGGTATAGATAGCCCAAAGGGGGCTGGAATGGCTTTATTTCAAGACTTGCTGTACCTGGGCTCTCTGCAGCCCTGTGGCCACCAGACGAGGAGGGCTGCCCCAGTGAGGGAGGGACCGAGGTCTGGCTCATACTGCGACAGGGCCTTTGACAGAGGCATAGGCACACGGGAGGCAGAAGGGAGGCTCCTCTTTCCGGAAGACCAGGCACTTGTTGTTGGCTGGCATGTCCACCTGAAAAAATGCTTTGCTGCAGTGGCCCTTACTTAGTCACAGGGCGGCTCCCCACCCCCACATGGCCCTGCCTACCATCCTCTCCAGGACCAAGCCGCTGGCCCGGCCCAGTTCGTCCAGGAGGGCTGTGTCACGAAGCCCCCATTCTGGGTTCCTGCAGTTAGGGAGGGAGTAGAGGTCACACGCTGAGAGGAGAGCATCCAGCCCACCTGCCCTCTGAGCCAAGCCCCCTCCTACCCAGGTCTGACCTGCATCTGAGGTTCTGGTCAAAGTCCACGTTGCTCTGGGGAAAGATCTTCCCATTGACTGCAAAGGGCTGTGGGAACAAGGAGACACAGTTCGAAGGCCCAAGGTCAGCTAGGTTAGGATCCAGAGTATGGAAAGAACTCCCTCTTTTCTGCACTTAGGGAGGAAAGGGGCTAGGACTCAGCCTCTGGGCTTCGAGAGATGGGAAACAAGGTTTTGAGGGGCCTCTTAAGCTAGGGTCACTCACCCCATAGGCGATCAGCACAGCCTTGGGTTTGAGCAGGTGTCCTGCTGCTCTCAAGAGTCCCTGAAGAGAGGGAGGCAGGGCACAGTAAGCTGGGAGCCTGGGGCTTCCCTCCCAACAACGTGAATGCTGGGCTCCACAGTGGTCCCCACCTCAGTGCACCTCAGGGGGCTAATGTGGATCATATTGATGCAGAGCAACAGGTCCAGCGATCGCTGCGGAATCCCGCCCCATTGCTTCCACTCCCAGGTCACGTCCAGGTACAGCGGGGGCTTCACATTGGTCAACCCTTGGGCTTGAGTGGTGGCAGCAATGCTGTGGAGAACAGCACGTGGGTGAGGGACGGCCAAGCAGTAAGCGGGTAGCTGGTAGCTCTATCCACCCTGTAAGCCCGTTGCTTCCACTGTCTTAGTGGGGCATCCAGACCTGGGCCTTCCCTCACTTCCGGGCCGCTAGCCCCGCCCCCCATTCAGCTCCAAGCTTCCGCAAAGGGTAGACGCCGCCGCCGCCGCACCTGTCCAGGCAGCGCTGGTCCACGTCCGACGGCTGCCACTCGGCGTGCGGGAAAGCCTGAGCAAAGTGCGCGGCGTGCTGTCCGGAACCCGAGGCCACCTCGAGCACGCGAACGCCGTGCTGGGCAGAATCCACATACTGGCGGATCACGCTCAGGATGGGCTCCTTGTTTCGTTCAGCTGCTGCAGCCACCAACATCCCAGCAGCGCTGCCCAGCCCAGCTAGGGGTGCGCGCGGGGCACGACGGGAGCTGTGGTCCAGGTCCTGCGCAGGGCACTTCGGGAGTTGTAGTGGCACCGCCCAGCCGCCTGCTGCAGTATAACAATCGGGAGGCCGTTCAGATCCATAAACGGTCCTCATCCGGGGTTGTCGGTGACTCCGGACAAGGAGCAAGACTCGAGGAAAGGATGCGGTTTATTGGAGTCTTTCCGCTCTAGCACCTTGTTAGCTCCAGGGTTTTCAGCGCGTTTGTCACTTGGAGCGTTCATTTATCGTGTTTACGCTACACCCTTTTAGGAAGGTTGTTTCAGAGATGTGTTGGGAAAAAAACGGACTGCGCCGCCCGGGAATCGAACCCGGGTCGCAAGAATGGGAATCTTGCATGATACCACTACACCAGCGGCGCTGTTGAGAAGCAAGGGCCTCCACAGGACTTACGAATGGTGACGCAAACTGGCCCAGTATGGCAGCACTGCGCATGCGTCTTTTCTGTTGCGCGCCAGTTCTCGGTTGACAGAGTTCACAGGACTTGTTGTCCCGCCGGATCCCGAAGTGCTGCTGGCGTCCGAGGGAAAGGAAAAAATGGTGGGGACACGAGGTTTACAGACAACTAGGATGTTTGGTTCTGCGCCGTGGGAATCGTAGCAGTGGCGATCGCTTGGAAAGCGCGAGGCCGCGGTTAGGTCCTGAAGTCCAGCGGGCCCAGCTTTGTGGGCGTGGGCGTTGTGGGTGGCAGCCGAATGGAGCTGGGGTCCCAGATGCGGGACTCCTCCTCCGGTCCGACAGCTGGGGTTCAGATGAGCTTTGGGTGACGCCGAGGCAGCCGGCAACAGCTGAGGTCCACGGATAGATCCTGGATCTGCCAGGGATCCAGCCTCAATAACTCTGCTCCCCAGGGCTACCCAAGGAGAGTCCATCTTACAGGGTCCAGACTGGGACCAGCATCGAGCACTCGGGCTTTCCGGGAAGAAGGCGCCCTCATAGGCCAACTGCAAGCAAAGCCTCCCCATCCCATCTGCGGGCAGGAAGTAGTCTGTGACCGGTGAGATGAAATTCGAGGCGACGAGTGCTTGGACAAGGGTACTTCAGTAGAGGTTTGAAGGCGTCCGTGACTCAGAGGGGCTGGGTTTCAGGAAATGCTAGGAACGCCATTGTTGTCAGCAGCTAGTTCAAGGCTTGCATGGGCTGCTCTTGCCTCATACTACGTCATGCTACTCGGGGGGAGCATGGGTCCTGCTTGAGGTTGCAGCCCAAGGTGTGTCCAGTCAGCCAAGGTGGCCCGGGGTGCGAGCGTGGTTAAACCATGTAAGTGACACGGCCCGAGGATGGAGAGTGATGGGTTATAGGGCGACCGCTCTAGGCAACCCCTTTGAAAGGCTGTCAGTCTGGATTCAGAGGAGTCCTGAAATCCAGCCCCCCTCCCGCGCTGAGCAGCCCCTAACAGGTGGATATGAATGTCTGATATGGTGTCTGATATTGGAGCAGGCTCTCCCTTTTACTGCCCGAGTCTCTCTTTATGGCTTATCTTTTCCATAGATTATTCATGGGATTTTTTTTTGGGGGGGGGGGGCGGGTAGGCATCTTTCCATTCATCTAAGTTCAGGAGAGGTTGAAGATGGCCCTTTCTCTCCTTCCAAGTGCAATGCTGTTCTGGACCCCGTATCTCAAGGAGAGCCCCTTAAGAGGGCCTGTGAGAGCCAGGCAGCTGCATGCTCTTAAGGTTCAGCAGGGAGTTTTAGGCCAGGGCTATGCATGGTGGACCCATGCCTTTAATCCCAGCACTCTGGAGGGAGAGACAAGTGAATCCCTCCCTGAGTTCAAGGCCAACCTGATCTACAAAATGAGTTCCAGGACAGCCAAGGCTACACAAAGAAACTTTGTCTCGAAAACCAAACCAAAACAAAAACTTGAACTGAATTCTCTAGGCATTGGTAGGGAGGGAAGGGAGGGCTCAAGGGACACAGGGACAAGCCTGAGACTGATCTTCCTGCTTCCTGTCCCTGCAATGAAGCTGCTTTAGAGAATGGTGCTCAACAAAAGGTTGAAGGGTTCTTGGCGGGGTCAGTGCCCTCCTGTGGGAGCCACTGCTCTGAGCTGGTTGCTGGATGGGCCAACACTCTCTCTAAGTCCTGATGTCAGCACTTGGTGCAGATGCCAGCAGATGGGATGGGGAGGCTTTGCTTGCAGTTGGCCTATGAGGGCGCCTTCTTCCCAGAAAGCCCGAGTGCTCGATGCTGGTCCCAGTCTGGACCCTGTAAGATGGACTCTCCTTGGGTAGCCCTGGGGAGCAGAGTTATTGAGGCTGGATCCCTGGCAGGATCAGAAGTACCGGCTCCTCAAGCTGATTTTGTGTTTTCCAGATGAATTTATCTTTATTACTAAATTATCAGGGCCCTCGAGAGCTCCAGCTTGTGGATTTTGTGTTGTGCCTTCCACACTCTGCTAGCCTTGGCCTCAGTCCTGGCTCCCCATCTCTGGGCCTACTTCTTAGAGGCAGGCCTTTGGCAATGCTTGATGAAGAAGTGTCCAATTCCACTATAGTTCTCCCTCAGAGGGGCCAGTGACTTTGTCCCACCACACTTTGAACTGAGAAGGACTCAGCTTCTTTCGTAGGTCCAGTCCTGGTTGGTTATAGTTAGAGCCTCAACCCCTCTGAGAGGCAGAGGTCCCTGAGGTTTCTCTCCAAGCCCTTGCTGTAGCCCTTCTTCTTCCCTCTCCATACCCTCTGTGGTACTGTAACAAATTAGCCCAAAGCTTGGTAATGGAAACACTCATTCTGTTACATGTGGAGAGCCGTTTGTTTGTCAGTGTGCTTTGTTATTGGCTTTCAGCGAAAAAACCTGTGGCTTGCTACCCTTATTCGGAGCATGTCTCCTACCAGTGATAATTAAAACCTTCATCAAGGCCTTTTGGAATGTCAAAGCTGATCTGCATAAGGTTAAACTCCAGCAGCTGCCCTAGTAGAGGTTGGTAGGTAAAGACGGAAAAGATCTCTCATAGAAATATTCAACCTAAGGCAGGGCATGAATGCTGGAATTCATGTACCAATGAGGGGTAAGAATACATCTTTCAAGAGAGACAACCTAAGACAGGCATAATCTTCTGCTCCATAGCTTTTAAGTTATGGTCAGTTTTTTAAATAAAGGAGACCTGTGGAGAGCCACCTGTTTGTCAGGCTGCTTTGTTACTGAGCTCTCAGTGAAAACATTTCCACCCCCGGCCTTCACCTGGAGAAAGGGATAGACAGGATGTTTTGCCAAGTTCACTCCCTTTTTCTTTGTGAGGATCACACAGACAGGTGGTCGAGGTAAACAAGTTTGACTTCTCCATGAACCCCGTCACTGTATCAAGGTGCTTTGCTCTGACTATAAAAAGGGACTGCGGAATAAACCCGGTGCCACAGTTTGTACTGGCTGCACTCTACTGGAACAGATTCCATGTATAGTGTGTTGGTTTTTTTTTTACAATTTTCTTTCAATCCTCACTCCCCACTCAAGAACTGCTCACCCCTGCCAGCAGGTTCCAGCAGGTTACAGTTCTGGAAACCTGAAGTCCAAAACAAACGTGTTGGATCACCATCAGGACCCTCAGCTTTGGTGGCGTGATCGTGACTCCAGACTCTGCTTTATTTTCCTACCAACCCCTCTATGTCAAAATCTCCTGTGCCTTTCTCTGAAAAGGGCATAGTTAGGGGAGGCTTCATGCAGGCCCATCTCTCTTATGGATGTGACTGTGATCCCCATGTCCCTTGCCTGTCAGACCTTCACAGCTGGCTTCCCACCAAGGCTCCATCCGCAGGCGGCAGTGGGTCTAGGATCAGTGCATCTGGAAAGACTTCACTTGGTGAGACCATCCCCCCCAACAGTCTATCTGCCCCTCCAACATGTCCTTCCACCTCCTCAGCTTCCTGCTCCATAGAGAGCACTAGACTTCCTCAACCTGGCCTCACTGCCCATGCCCCAGCCTCCACACAAGCCCACCTGAGAGCCCTAAGGGTGTCTGAAACCACCCTTGGACCTCTGATGCAGCTCTTGTCTGGATGCCTTGCCCTCTAGTTCTGGCCAACAGGTTATTTATTTACTTATGTACTTGCTTTTTCGAGACAGGGTTTCGATGTATGGCCTTGGCTGTCCTGGAACTCCCTCTGTAGACCCGGCTGTCCTCAAACTCAAGAGATCTGCCTGTGCTGGGTTTAAAGGCATGTACCACCATTACCTGTCTCTTCCCCCTAACCTTCCAACAATTATTTAAACAAGCTGGGACACAGGCCTGTAATCCCAGAACTCGGGAGACAGAGGTAGGCAGATTTCTGTGGGTTTGAGGACAGACTGGTCTACAAAGTCCAGGACAGCCAAGGCTACACAGAGAAACTCTTGTCTCAAAAAACAAAAACAAAACAATAAAGTTTTAAGCAAAGGCTGAGTTTGTCCACTGATGAGGTTGTATGAGGCTGGGCTTAGGCTTTTGGTAGCAGCTACTTGGGGTTGTAAGTAGGGAACCTGTCTCCAGAGAGCACCTGTCAGTGTATAGTTTGCATACTGTCCACACCAGGGCCTGTATACCTCCCTTACTGCCCTTCTTTCTGACCCAACTGATCTTTCCTGCCCCTGCCCTCAGTATGGTTGTGATCATCCCTGCCCTGTCCTTAGTATGATTGTCATACCGAGGCAACCTCCAAAAGCTAGCAAGAGCCCCCAGTAGCCTCTCCCTCCTCCCTACCATGTATGAGTAATAAAGTAGCCTGCTCAAGGCCATCAGATTCAGTGGCCCTGGAAGGAGAGGCTGTCTGGTTATTAGCAGGGACGAGTCAGGCACTTCAGAAATGGGAAGGGACAAATTTAGCCAGGAAGTGACCCTTTCTTTCCACACATGTCCAGGCCTTGACTCCCTGGGCAGGGCTTGTCTGGGGGCCAATCAATCTCTTCCCATATCCTTACTCAGCCTTTGCAGCCACAGGCCTGGTAGACAACTCTTTTCTGGAGATTGAAATATTCCCCTCTGGATGAAGGAGGGAAGCTCTGAAGACTCAAGAAGCTAAAGAAATTTGAAACTTGTGAAGCGCTGGCTGGAAAGCCTCAAGATTCACACATACAAACACATATACACAAACACAAACACGTCCTGTTGGGACAGAGGAGACTCTTATGTATGGTTGGGAAAGGAACTCGGGGATTCACCTCTCAGGAGCTGCGCCTACACTGCGGTGAGCTTTTCAGTGACACAGCTGCGGGAGTCACCCGTGCTCCTGTAAGTGACCGAAATAAACTGGTCACCAACTAGACAGGTGGAACTTTTTCTTTGCTGTCATGGCTGCCGTATCTCAGGTGAGTAGAGATTTCTCGTGCCTCTCTAGTACATGTCACACAGTCAACTGAGTCTTCACTGAGCTGGAGAAGAGGAAGGCCTTTTGTTCTCCAGCCCTGCTCTGCATGATGTAAGGCCAAAGGCCCTGGGCTGGAGAGAAGCATGACAGCCTGGCCATCCAGGAGAGAACTTCCCTGGAGTTACACTAGTGAACTGCATAAGTGTTTTGGGGTACCCTGGGATTGAGGTGGATCAGCTACCCACCTTCACCCCTTCCTCACTGTGTATCTTGCTTAAGTGGTCCACGACTTGACAGAAAGACCTGCCTCCCCCAGGCCCCGCTGCCAACAGACTGGCCCTTCTCAAATAGGAACCTTGAGGCAGTGGCACAGGTCTTGGGAGATACGTTTCAAGCCTTCACATCAACTGTCAGCTCAGCATTCATTTCGTATACGCGTCATTGAGGAAAACTGAGGGGTTGGTCAGCTGCCCCTATGGCTCTCCTCATAGACCTAATGGGGACCTGGTTTTCTGCTTCCCCAGTAGTTGGGGAAAAGAAGGACCTCCAGAAGGCTCAGGATATAACCTTGAGGAGAGGTTAATACTTTAGGATTGGGCACTTGTCTGCTCTTCCTCTGGGTCCTGGGCCTTCAGGCTCAGGGCAACCTTGACACATTTTGTCTACTGTGAAAAGGCACAGGACTTCTTAACTACTTAAAACACAGTTCTGAACTCTTAGTGCACTCACTGTATGCAGATCCAAGACGCGGCAATCCAGGCTTGGACAGGCACTTGGCCGAGGGGCCTCAAATAGGAGCGGGAATATTGTTGCTCTCAGGGTTTGTTGGGGTCTCTAGCCCAGAGAACTAACCTAGCATACAGAGGCTCCTCCCCCATTTCTAAGAACCTACCTCTCAGAAATCTCAGACACACACACACACACACACACACACACACACTGCTGTATATAGATGGCTTACAGTCTGGTGTACTCCTCGGTGAGTGCACCCAGACCAAACTCAAATCTAGTACCCTGGCCGGTTTTCTAAAACGTTTGGGATGGCTAGCCAGTGGGCGCGGCTCCTTTAAGGGCAGGGGGCGTGTGTGGGTCGCTCCGCCCCGCCTCGTCCGTCCTCCGTTTTTAAAGGCGCCGTGCCTCTGGGAAAGCAAAGTGAAGCTTGTGGAGGGTGCCGGATCTGGCCGCTGCCAGGGGCGGGCGGGACGGCGCACCATGTATACCATCACCAAGGGGCCCAGCAAGCTGGTCGCGCAGCGCCGCACAGGTGCGCAGGGCGGGCGGGCAGGCGGGACGTCCCGACCGCTGGCCCGCGACGGCTAACAGCGCCCTCCGCCCTGGCCCGCAGGTCCCACACAGCAGCAGGTGGAGAGCAGGCTTGGGGAGCTCCTGAAATGCCGGCAGCCCGCGCCGCCTACCGTGCTACCCGCGCGCGAGCAGTCCTCGGCGCAGCCTCAGGGACCCTGGCCCCTTGCAAGGTGAGCGGGGCCGCCCGACACTAGGGTGACCTTGGAGAAGGTTGATGGGGACCACGGGTCCTGGCGGGCAGGGGGCGGGGCACGGGCGGCTCGCGCGTGCTTCGGCTTGCTGGCTACTTCTGGGCCCAGCTGGTGTGCGTGGACCCTGATGGTGGCCACGTGGGGCCTTGCGGGCTTCCGACCGCTCCGGCCCTGTCAAGGACTGCAGGTACCCAAGACCAAGGGTCCTGTCGACCTTGGGCCGCTAACTTGGACCCCTTGGGAAGCGGTCGTGATCAAAGTTGGGAAAAGTTGCCCAAGGCCCTGGCCCTCAAGGTCTTCAGGCCCTGTCCTTGCAGAAGACGCACACGTGTTCCCCGCTGGCCTTATCAGGTCCCTGCCCTTCACTGACACCCTGGAGGCACGGGAGCCTTCCTCCCCCGCAGTTGCCCAGGTCCTAAGGGACCTAGCAGAGTGCCCAGGGCCCCAGGGCAGCTCAGCCCTAGCTACTTTGGATTTCAGCCACTGTGACCTGGAAGTGATCCCACTCCTTCAGGACTAAACCTTTTACTGCTTTGGCTCAATTTACTGTTTCCCATGTCGGTAGACGCTGTTCCTGCTCTCTGCAGGTGTGTAGGCTCTTGGGCTCAAGACTCTGGTAGGGAGCGGGTTTAAGGACTCTAGGCCCTCAGGGGGAGCACAAGTTGAGGACAGAAAATCTGTAAGGAGGCCAAGAGTTAGATTAGCCTCATCTGGAGAGTTGAGGCTTACCACTCAGCTACTGGGCTTCAGACGCCAGAGCTGGGAGACACCTATGGGGACTGTGTTTGGTATTCTGGTAGAGTAGGGGAGTTCCTGCCAGAGAGGCCTGTTGGCAACTGTATTCCACTGTGGATATAAGTTCTCATTCAGAGCTCTGTCCTGGGGACTGAATAAGGAGGGCCTAAGGGGCCATCCTGATGACATCAGTTTATGTCCTCATTGCTGTTATGTCTCTAGGAGGGTACAGGTGTGTAAATACAAAGTGGTCGCCAAGATAGGGAGCCTGGAGCTGGAGTAGCCTTGGGGACCAGCCCATCTCTTACCTGGGAAACCACCTTTTTAAGTCCGCATTGTTGGGGGTCAGCAAGGACAGGTTTGTGGCAATATTGGGGTTAGTATCTAGGAGGAGGACAAGGCAGTGACATTCTCCAGAGCCCTAAGTTGCAAGAAACACCACACTGCATATCCACTCTAAGCAGGCTTCAGTAAGCAAAGCTGATGTGAAGGCCTGAGTCATCCTTTAGCAGCCAGGTAGAGCAACTCCTGAGACAGATTAACTCTGCCCTTCTGGGCCCTGGGGCCTGAAGAGATAGGGCCAGGTGTCTTCCCTGATTGCTCTGAGGTTGCTGGATCGTTACCCCTTCCTGGTCCCCGGACTGGGAATTCCTACAGGGCCTCCACATGGATTTCCACATCTAGCCCCTTGTCTTCAAAATCACCCATGGCCACCAACTTCCCTGTCTTGTCTTCCCTGGAGGAGCCTTTCCCCAGCTACCATCTCTCCAACCAGCTCTAGGGGGAAGGAACACCAGAGGCAAAGGTCATCCTCCTGCCAGCATGGGGCAAAACCTCAAAGCTTTCAACTCACTACACAGCGGAGTGTGGGTGCTGCTAGTGATGATGGCCAGGCCTGGGCTTCTGACATATTCTTTCTCCTGGCAAAAGACAGATGGGAGAGACTGACAATGAGCTCATGTGATCACATGTCCCACAGATGGGGGGGGGGCATTTAGGGACCACTGGTCACAAGAGAATTGGGGCTAAGTCGAAGTTGTGAGCACTGGGGTCAGAATAGTGCTAAATCTTGAAAGTCTGACTTTGGATCTTGCTCCCTGTCACTGTATAACACAGGCAGGGAGTTTCTTTTCCCAGGCTGAAAGCTGGGTGAGCAGTCACCTGAAGGGGGTAGGAGAGTCAATGAGAGGAGGTCTGTGGGCCACTGCAGCCCGGTACTGCAGGCTGCGTCCCTAGGAGTGGGTACAAGTGCACTCTGGGACTGGTGCCCTTTCCCCTACAGAGCCTGGTCTTACATAAGCATGGCCTCCAAGCAGGGGTGGGGCAGGGCTTATGGGTGTGCAGCCCTTGCCCTCAGGGGCCCCTTTCCAGCTCCAAAGCCGCTACCTTGATCCATTGCTATTCACAGTCCCTGGCTGGGATTTCCTTTTTTTTTAAGGATCAGTATAAGCCACAGGTAGGTGGGGTAGCACACACCTACCTACATCCTGGTACTCGGGAATTTTTCTGAGTCTAGACCCTGCAAACCAAAACCGAAACATCCATATCAATGTCCAACCTTCATGCTTTCATGGAGTTTGAATCCTTTTGGGGTGCAGGTGGTTGCAGGCAAGGGGGGATTTCCATTAAGAATGCCTTCATGCCCTCTGGTTCACCAAAAACTCAGGTACCCGGTGGGCCTGGCAGGAGACCTGCCTTCTATGGTCCCCACCTGCACATCTAAGATTTTCTGTAGCCACCAGACCCTGCCAGCCCCGGGGCTGGCAGGACCCTGTGCCCCTCAAGACCCTCCTCTTTATTTTAGTGCCCCTCTCACCTGAGGAGGAACCCAGAGCGGCGTGGGGCACCTGAGCCCAGGAAGGCGAGCAGGCCTGCCGGGACCGCGAGTGCCTGGCGGAGTGGCAGGTGCAGCCCAGGACTCCGGCTCCCACCTCCTACTGTAGGTGCAGCCCTATTCCCTCCATGGCCCCACCCCAGGCTTCATGAGCACAGGGCTTGGCCAGTTGACCTCCAGCCAGCCAACTGGGAGGGCACGTTCCTGCCCTGCCCTGGGCCTGCTTGGCTGGGAGGGGCTTGGCCGCCCCTCACCCCTGAATATAGAGTAGAGCACAGGGCCATGGGGGGGCATTTCACTCAAGTTGCCCCTTTTCTCTTGCCTTGGGGAGTGGGCTAGGCTTAAGGTCATGTTCCTCCCACTCTGAGACTACCCTCCCCGGCATTGTCTGCTCATCTCCCTGGGGCCTGGGGCCAGCCAGCGAGAGGGAAGGGTAACCGCTGATCCATCCTTGTTTGGTCTGTTTTCCAACAGTGGGGTTGTCATTGAGGTGACTGGGACCTGTGGGGCATCTCTAGAAGGAGGGGGTGTTTGTATCTGATGAGTGGGGGAGGGGATAGAGTTCTGATCACGCTGAGGTCTGGAAGCAGGCTGCTGGGAGTTGGGAGTGCAGAGGGGTACTCTGTGGGGCCCTGCCAAAGTTCTGGATGCAAAGCCGGGCTCCTTCTGACTTCCCTGGGCCCAGAGCTACAGGTATGAGCTAACCTGCAGTAAGCTTGGGGTCTGCAGCACAGAGGCCTTACCCCGCAGCAGCTAAGGGCAGCTGCTCTGTGGTTAAGGAAGGGCATAGTGTGGGCCTGTGCCCGCGCAGGCGCAGTGGGTTTGTACGTAGGCTGCTCTTGAACCCTGCATAGTGGCTCCTGGACCAGGCTGGTGCCAACTGTATCTGTCTCCTACCCTCCCACAGTCCGGGGCCCAGGCTTGTGTTCAATCGAGTGAACGGCCGGCGGCCCCTCACCACCTCCCCATCCCTCGAGGGGACCCAAGAGACCTACACATTGGCCCACGAGGAGAACGTCCGATTTGTGTCCGAAGGTAGTAAGGGACCAGGGGGTGTGGCTCAGGCCACAGGATCCCAGTAGCGTGGACCTGGCTCTGCCTGTCCTTCCCCACTATAGCCTGACTCATAGCAGCCCAAGGGCTTGACTTTTCCTTGGCTCTCTGCCTGGTCATGTGCATTCCTTGAGCTAGGCTGGAGTCCATGGTGGCCACCAGGCTCTGGGGTGGGAGGGATATTGGGGGCCGGGTTCATTCTAACCGTACTTTCCCCACAGCTTGGCAGCAAGTAGAGCGACAGCTGGATGGCGGCCCTGCCGATGAGAGTGGCCCACGGCCTGTGCAATATGTGGAGAGCACTCCTGATCCCCGGCTGCAGAGTGAGCCTTCCCCCACGCCCTGTATCCTCCCCCTACCCTCCACCCCCGCCAAATCCCCTGACCTTGGCTAGGTTCTAGCCCCAGGGGTTTTGGGGAAGGAAGACTTGGACCATACCCCTCCCCCCATTTTCCATTGAGTGCTGTGCTTAGAATCTAGGTTAAGGACTGTGGTGGGCTAGAGGGCAGAGGGACTGGCCAGGTTGGAAAGCAGCATCACTGGCCAGAATTTATTCTATCCACAGACTTTGTACCTATTGACCTGGATGAGTGGTGGGCACAGCAGTTCCTGGCTAGAATCACCAACTGTTCCTAATAGCTGTCCAGGAAGGAATGCTGCCATAGCGGACCCTTTGCCAGAAGAGGACCACAGTGCGCCAGTCCACCTCGTGGCCTGACTGGGTACCGGCCACACCTGAAGTGCCAACGTTTGGACTTTTGCACCTGTTGTTCCCTTGGCTTGGCCATCCTAAGCTGCCAGAGCCAGGGGCCAAAACCTGTCTAACCTCAGTCCTGCTCACTGTGCCCAGGGACCAGCCCCTGGGACTGGCAGGGAGGAATCCAGGCTAATAAAGTTGAGAAACTGCCCTTTCAAGTATCAATGATTGAAGAGCCCTGGGGGATGTGTGTTGGGTCCAGGTGTCTACTCCTAGTCTCAGCCTCAGACTCTCGTAGCCTCCCCTGAACCCTTTGTGATCCTCGGAATTGGTTGGACTCAGAGCCTCGTGCGTGCTAGGTATATGTTCTACTACTGACCTACATCTCCGGCCTTCTGTTTACTATTACTTCTTCCTCCTCTGCTTTTGCAACAAGGTCTCAGTGTGTAATCCTGGCTAACCTGATGTTTGCCATGTAGAGACTAGGCTAGCCTTGAGTGCACAGAGACCTGCCTGCCTCTGCCTCCTAAGTCCTGGGATTAAAGACACTTGCCACCAGCCTGGAGCCTATGATCCTCCTGTCTCTCCAGTAGCTGGGATTAGAGGTTGGGTTGCAGCATCCCTTTGTAGCCACATCCTCTCATCCTCTCTTTACTCTTGGGCTAGCAGGAGTTACAGCTCTGCCAAGCTCTCCTTTGTATTTACTTTTTGAGACAGGTGGCTCTCCTGGAACTGACAGAGTGCTGGGATTAAAGGCTTGCCCCATCATGCTGGGTTAACCAGGGTGATGGGGGCCCTTGATCAGCTCAATTTGAAGTATGTAGACCCAAGCTGTCCCATCTGCCTCCCCTACCTCTTCATCTCGGCAATTGACACCAAAGCCAGACCCCAAGACCCACCCAAGCGATGACAGCTAGGTGTGTAGGAATGGGTTTGTTTTCTCTGCCAATTAAAGAATTAAAAGGCAGAAATCATGGTGATAACTGAAAAATCAAGGTCCCCTCTTGGGGTTCTTAGTTTCATTAATATAAGAATTTAAGAGGCCAGACAGGAGGATCTCTGTGAGTTCAGGGCCAGCCTGGTCCCACATAGTGACCTCCAGGACAGTCAGGACTACACACAGATGCTCTGTCTCGAAAGCAGGCACGACAAGATTAAGAACAACAAAACAGACTCAAATAGAAGCTTGAGAATTTATTAGTCTTTGAAAGAAAAACCTCAGGGCAGGCAAGCTGTAAATCTCTAACCTCCCTGGAAGGAAGGAGAAACAAAAGCCAAGCCTTTAAGGCAGATAACCTGAGCCTTGTGGCAGCAGCCATCTGAAGAGCATAGCGGCTTTAGCAGCCCAGCCTTTAATCCCTCAACTGTAGAGGCTGAGGCTGTGAGGTTCAAAGACCAGCCTGGTCTACACCAGGAGACAGGAATTCCGAAAAGAAAAGAGCACTTTATCTTAAGGTGAATGCTAACCGCTAGGGCTGGTTCACTAGCCAGGTTCGAGACAGGATTAACTCTTAAGGAAGAGCCTAGGGTAGGTACATCTCCATTTAGAGTCCATTCTTTACACCAGGACTTAACTGGAATGAGATCCTAGCCCTAAACTGCAGGTCCTACACTCTCCAGGGTCTTTGGGTATGTGGTGAACCTGTGGTGACTGTATTTATTTGGGAGCAGGGCTGAAGTAGGGAGACCCAGAGTATCCGGGTGCTGAGCAGATGCCTCCACACGGTTAGAAAACAAAGACGAGGCCCAGCCTGGGTGGACCGTGGGATGTGAACAGGTCTCCCAGAAAAAAAGGTTCAGCCCTCAAAATCGGAGGTCTGGGAGAGGGTCAGCGACCACGCCCACACAGCACAGCTGGTTAGGCCCCTGAGCTGTCTGCGGAGGTCCGGGCTGGGCGTGGCCGCCGAAGCCCGTGCTGCAGGAGGCGACTGCGGTGGAAGTGGCCTGGGTCGGCCAAGAGAGGCCTGGGAACATGCAAGAGGCGGGGGTGGAGTGTGTGTGTGTGGGGGGGTGGCAGGGACTGGGGGTTGTCTGCTTGGTGACTGGGTGCTATGGGGCCACAGGGGTTCTGTGCGTCGCCGCAGCGGCGACGGAAGTGACGCGACGTTGCCCAGCGGCTGTTGCTAGGCGCTGCGCTGCGTGTCTTGCGTAGGAAGGCGTCAGCTGAGGCGGGAAGCGCGAGCTGTAGCGCCATGGCCGGAGGTAGCGGCGCGCGCTGTCGTCAGGTCTCGCGTCCCGGGAGTCCCGGGTCCGAGGTCCGCCGTGCGTCACTGACTGCACCTCGCGCCGAAGCCTGTCCGGCGAGCGAAGGCGAAGGGTCGCGGCGCGCTGCCCAAGACCGGTGCTCAGGCGCCGTCCCTTCTGCAGCTTGGCAGCACCCTTTCCTCAACGTATTCAGACACTTCAGGGTGGATGAGTGGAAACGGTCCAGCAAAGAGGGAGATGTGGCCGTGGTGACGGTACTGGCCGGAGGAGGTCCTTCCTGCTCCTGAGAAATCTCCCCGTGGGCACTGTGACCACCCTCCAGCTTTGCCCTGTTCGCAGCTCCTCTCTCTTTCTAGGACAAGGTCCTGAAGAGCTCCGTGTATCG
This sequence comes from Meriones unguiculatus, assembly GCF_030254825.1. Lineage (NCBI taxonomy): Eukaryota > Metazoa > Chordata > Mammalia > Rodentia > Muridae > Meriones > Meriones unguiculatus. The sequence goes on from NC_083359.1 coordinate 39,055,485, forward strand.
CATCCGTGGGTCTGTATCTGCTAGCAACTACATCCAGCTCCCCAGAACTAGCACCCAGTCTCTGGGGCTGACTGGGAGGTACCTGTATGTGCTTTTCCGGCCTCTGCCTACCAAGCATTTTGTCATCCACCTGGATGTGTCCACCGAGGTGCTGACCTTGGAAGGAGGGCTGTGTGTTTGTTGCTGCTTATTCTTGGTAATCTCTATCTAATGGCCTCGCTCTGCCTCATAGGACGGCCAGGTCATCCGTGTGTCTTTCTCCAACCTCTTTAAGAAGTTCAAGTCCTCCGCAACATGGCTTCAGTTTCCCTTTGTCTTCGAGACTAAGACACCCAGGAGAGGTGACACCTGGTCCAGGGGGGACAGCTTGAATGAAGACCTAGAACGGGATGGTACAGGCCCAGTTGGGCTCGTGCTCGTGTGTGGCCCTGAGGACGGCTGGGGGCTGGGACTGTGAAAAATGGGAAAACAAAATGGTAGGGGCTGACCTGGCACCTGTCCTGCAGACCTGGCAGGTGTGGTTCCTCCTAGTGCCCGATGGACCTGCTTGCAGCTGGACCTGCGTGACATCCTCATGTTCTACTTGAGCAGGCGCTATGGCCACCTCAAGAGCGTCAGGCTGTGCGCCAGCCTGCTAGTCAGAAACCTCTACACCAGTGATCTGTGCTTTGACCCTGGTGAGGCCCACACTTCATGCCCCATCCCAATCAGAAGGCCGGAACCCTCCCGCTGGCAGATGAGAGCCATGCACCAGGGCTCCCAATTCTAGAAAAAGCGTTGGGGGTGGGCTGGAGGGCTGACAGATACCTGGTGTTGCATCTTACCTGGGATGGGAAGGGATAGGACAAACTTCCCTTCATCTGGAGCAACCCACGTCATTGTAGCTGTCACTGTCGCTGAGGCCCGTCATGCAAAGTTATCTGTCAACCCTGTGCCTCGAGAAATGGCCTTCCCAGTGCCAAAAGGGGAAAGCTGGCATGACCATTACATCCACGTTCGGTGAGCAGCTCTGGACCTCAGGTGGTGAGGGGCCAGCTGGCCTTCAGTCCCCAGAGACTGATTTTGCTTCTGCTTATGTTTGCCACCAATGAGGTTTCCAAGAGACGACTCAAAAGTGCCTGCGGAGCCACTTGAGAAGAGCTGTTCCCTTCCAGAGGCAGGTGGGCTGTGGCTCTACAGGCTCATTGGGCTTGGTGGGACCAGTAGCAGGGGATCCTGAGGAGGGGTTCAGTAGAGTGGAGACTCTAGCTAGTATGTGCCCGGGGCAGCCTGGAGGCAAGAACAGAGAAGGGCCTAGCCAGTGGTCATCTGAGCATCTAGAATCACATTTAAGGTCTGTGCAAGTGGCATCCGATCCCCAAGCTTCCTTGTTGGGAAAGGAGCAGCCAGCGTCTGGGTAGAATGATGGCAGAGTGTGTGATGTAGCATCTGTAGACTGGGTGAAGGGAGCCACCTGCTCCTCTCTGTACCTTTGCTGGCATTCTCACAGGCCTCTTGCTGCTCCACTCTGGCGCTTTGCTCTGTTGTAGTCTTCCTAGGGCATGTGTCACGGCGCCTGCCTCATCCGGTGGTCTCTGGCAAAACTTTGCTGAGCAGTAGGTCCCCTGAGGGCCAGATTCCTAGTCTTACATTGGTGAGTGCACTTGGGAGAGGGCTGGGGAATGGTGGCCCTAGGGTGCTGATGGCACATGTTCTACCACAGCCGTGCCAGGTCCCCTCAGCACCCAGAGTCCCTCCAGAGGTCAGTCTGACCTACAAGTCTCCAGAAGTCCCCAGTGGAGGTGCCGCCAGAATCCGTGGCCAGCGTCCTTCAGCCTGGAACGAGGTTACCGATGCACACACGGTGGTCAGTGATAGACATGTTCTTGCTGACAAACCACCTGGAGTGCCCATGGCCCTTGAGGATATTCGCTCCTGTAAGGTGAGTGTCCGTCTGAAGGCATTTGGGCATTAGCGAAATGATGGGCTGACCAGACTGAGCCCCCTGAGATGCATTCTTATCCTCCCTGCATTGAGCAAGAGACCTTGTTGATGAATAAAGATGGATTTGTTCGTCTTGCCGTCTCCAAAGGTCACCCCAGATAGTCAGTCAAAGGGCAGGACCTGGGGTTTCTGGAACCTTTACCATTCGGCCAGAAGATTACTGCTAACAGGCGCTCCCCCTTGTACTCTAGGCTTTTTTTTTTTTTCCTGAGAGGCAGCATGGGTAGGGGCTTTTGCAGGGGATGGAGTGACTTTCTCAAATCTCATTTTGCATTTTTCTGTTTCAGCTGTTCCTCCCAGACCCAGTCCTGAGGCTCAGGGGAGTCATCGGCTTTGGGGGTCACAGCACCCAATGGGTGAGGTTTCGAGGCAGTTTCCAGGCCAGTTCTCATTGGGTGGCATGAGTGAGTTTTTGGAAAGGAAAGATTTCTAGTCCTACCTCGGACAGTTTTTTTCCTATGGTGCTCAAGTAGCACTGCCCTGCCCATGTCTGCCCATCCTGTGGGGAAGTGTGAGTCTCTCAGGTCATGGGTGTCCCCTGTTCACCTGACAAGGTCTGGATGTTATAAAGGGCTCCCAAAGATCCAAGAGCTCTGAGTTTTATATATATATAATGTATTTATTTGGTTTTTGAGACAGGGTTTCTTTGTGTAGCCTTGGATGTCTTGGACTAACTTTGTAGACCAGGCAGGCTGGCCTTGAACTCACAGAGATCTGCCTACCTCTGCCTCCCTGAGTGCAGGGATTACAGGTGTGCACCACTGCTCCTGACTTTTTTTTTTTTAAGCTTATTTTATGTGTATGAGTGTTTAGTTTGCATGTATGTATGTGTCTTGTGAGGGTGCTGGATGCTGGGGAGGTCAGAAGAGGTCACTGGATTCCCTGGAACTAGAGTTATACAGATAGTTATTAGCTACTGGAAACCAAATGCAGGCCCTCTCTAAAAGGAACAAATGCTTTAGACAGCAGAACCATTTCCAGCGCCATATTGATTTGTATGTGTGTGTGCGTGCTTGTGTGTGTGTGTGTGTGTTTATTATGTTTGTGCAGAAGCCCACAGAGATCAGAAAGGGGCATCAGATCCTCTGAACATGAGTTATAGGCAGTTATGAGCCACCCTGTGGGTGCTTGGAACACAACTTGAGTTCTCTGCAAGAGTAGTAAACCATCTTTACTGCTGAGCCATCTCTCTAGCCCCGTTACATCTTTAGACCTTCTATGAGTGTGGGTCTCTGATCCAGAGCAGATCTGTTGGATTTGGGTGTGACCTGGGATATTGGCTCTAGGATATGCAGTGGGCTTCTAGGGAAAGCCTCAGTTAGCAAGGAGTGGTGTGTTTCCCTCCTTCCTAGGCATTCACCAGGCCCTTCTGGTCTTTGCCTCTGAGTCTTTGATCTCTTGCTAGCAAGATTGCCAGTCTTGCTGGGTGTGCACATGCCTGTAATCCCAGCACTCTGGGAGGCAGAGGCAGGTGGATCTCTGTGAGATCAAGGCCAGCCCGGTCTACAAAGCGAGTCCAAGCCAGCCAAAGCTACAAAGAAACCCTGTCTCGAAAAGAAAAACAAAAACAAAAAACAAGCAAACAAACAGATTTCCAGTCAAAAGTTGAAGGGGGCTTTAGTGGTCTTCTCCACATATGCCAGTGATGGGGAACAGATGTATCATCTCTGGGTAGCCACAGGCACACACGCACACCAGTCTCCCCTTCTGGGCAGCCAAGAGGGACCTGATTGGATTTCTGTGGGTGACTTTGGTCCTGGCCCCCATGCACTAGGCCCTGTGGACCAAAGATGGTATGGCTGTTGTTTACCCCTGCCATGCAGTCATCATCGTCCTGCAGATTGATACCGGCCAGCAGAGGTTTTTCCTTGGTCACACAGACAAGGTATGTGCCTCTTGGGCCTGGCAGGGAGTGGTGAACCTGCAGGACACATACCCTTCCTCTTCATTTTACTTGTCCAGGTCTCTGCGCTGGCGCTTGATGGGAATGATGTGCTGCTAGCATCAGCGCAGGTGCAGCCTCCCAGCATGGTGCGTCTCTGGGACTTCCAGACTGGGGGATGCCTGTCCATCTTCAGAAGCCCACTGCATACCATCTGCTCCCTCAGGTGTGGTAGTCTTGGGGTGGGGCAGCAGTGGAGTGGGAGGTGCTGAGAAACTGCTGACCTTGTCTTCCGCATCTACAGCTTCTCCAGGAGTGGGGCGCTTCTCTGTGGTGTGGGCAAGGACCAACATGGGAGAACGGTAATGTGTCCACAAACCTGATGCAGGAGGTGGGGCCCTGGCACTTGGATAGGGAGCTCCAGCCAGCCTTTTCTTCTGTTTTTTTTTTTTGTTTGTTTGTTTTGGTTGTTTGATATTAGATTGTTTGTTTTGTATTGTTGGTCTTTTGAGACAGGGTTCTCAGTATAGCCTTGGCTATTCTGGAATTCGCTCTGTAGACCAGGCTGGCCTGGAACTCATAGAGCTCTGCCTCCTAAGTGCTGGGATTAAATGTGTGCACCACCATCACTCAGCTTGGCCTTTGTTTTCTAAAACTCTTGTCTTTGTTTATTTCTGCTTATTAAGGTAGTAGGTATGTCTCCATTTAAGATGGGGCTGGAGAGATGACTCAGTGGGTAAGAGCACTGGCTGTTTTTCCAGAGGCACCCCCCACTCTACTCCCTAGCCCCCATCCCCCAGTCCAATACCAGACATCTACATGGAGGCTTACAACTCCAGTCCCAGGAGATCTGGTGCCTTCTTCTGGCCTCTGAACACTGCATATACAGCACATAGACATACATTTAGGCAAACACTAATATTTATTTAAAAACCCAAACAAACAAACAAACAAACAAAATGGGGCTGGAGAGATGGCTCAGAGGTTAAGAGCACTGGCTGTTCTCCCAAAGGTCCTGAGTTCAAATCCCAGCAACCACATGGTGGCTCATAATCATCTATAATGAGATCTGGTATCTCTTCTGGTGTGCAGGCATACCTGCAGGGAGAATACTGTATACATAGTAATAAATAATACAAAAAAAATTTTTTTTTAAAAGAGAATCGAAGTGGGCTGGGTATTGGTGTCACATTTCTTTGTGTCCCCAACCCATAGTTCTACCCACAAGACAAAGTTTCTCTGTGTAGCCTGGCTGTTCTGAGCTGTGGACTTGACAGGCCTTGAATTCACAGGGATCTGCCTCCAAAGTGCTGGGTTTAAAGGTGTGTGCAACCACTGTCTGGTGATGGCACCTTCCTTTAGCCCTAGCAATGGGAGAGGATTGGGGCAAGGGCAGATGCACAGTTCTCTAGGCAGTCTGGTCTACATGGCAAGCTCCAGGCCAGCCAAGGCTGCAGACTCTAAATCTATATTTAAATGTTCAGTGTTGTCAGAGTAGTAGGCATTTAGCTGTTATTGAGAGACCCAGTGTTTCAATGTGGGCTGCCTCTGGCTATTTCCCCCTGAATGCTGGGGATCCAGTCTAAGGCCCGACATGTTAGGCAAGTGCCCTGTCGCTGAGATATGCCCCAGCCTCACTCAGGTTTCTCTGTCTATAGACTGCTACACTCTGCAGACTTGATGCTCAGAGCCTAGGGTCCCAGCTAGTCCTTACAAGTCAGGGCAGGGCTGGGAAGAGACCTCACTGGGCTTGATTCTGCACCTGGGGTTCATTCTGGGTTTGTTCCAGGTGGTGGTAGCCTGGAGCACAGACAAGGTGGGCCTTGGTGGTGAGGTGGTGGTTCTTGCAAAGGTGCACACTGACTTCGACGTTCAGGCCTTCCAGATTGCCCTTTTTGATGAAACCAGGTGACGTGGCCCTATGCTCCTGGGACAGGGTTTGGACCTTGAGCCCCTCTCCTCCACATTGCTTACTCCGCCATGCCTGCAGGATGGCGTCATGCGGTCGGGGCAGTGTGCGGCTGTGGCGGCTGCGGGGCGGCGTCCTGCGCTCCTGTGCTGTGGACCTAGGGGAGTACTGTACGCTGGAGCTCACTGACCTCGCCTTTGCACAGACCCTGGATGGCCACTGGAGACCCTCGGCCGGCATGCTGTGAGTCCCCGCCTTTGTGCTTACCCAGCCCACCCTTTACCTTGCCTCACCTGGTGCCTCCCTTCGACAGCTTCGTGTGTAGCCACAGTGGTCACATCCTGGAGATCGACCACCAGCGCATGACGGTGCAACACGTCCGCCGTTTGCTGCCCACTCAGCCCTCTGGTGTCCCTCTCACCGAGAAACAGAGCTTCAGCATGGGTAGGTCTGCACCCATCCCTGGCAGAGGTGCCATCATATCGAGGTACTGATGCCTGCCCCTTTCAGGGTCCGGCATCGCTATCAGCAGCCTCGGTGTCTCGACTACCACGTGCGCTGTGGGCTCTGAGGATGGCTACCTGCGCCTCTGGCCCCTGGACTTTTCCTCAGTGCTTCTAGAGGCCGGTGAGATGGCAGACATCTATCTACCGTAGCTTGGGGAGAACTGGCCCTCTGGCTCTGGTTTTGGTGGCACTATTCTTGGGCTGGACAATGAGTTGTGGGATGAGGGCCTACCCTGAGCCTGGCTGCCTATCAATACCAGTGATGCCTGCAGGCTGGTTTCACAGGGAATTTGAGGGCAGTGGCTAGTGGGCATGATACTCTCAAAACCCTGGAGGCCTTGGCAGCAACGAAACAGGTTGTCTGTGTCTTGGGGATCCCAGAGCCCGCATAGTATGGTATAAACTTTCCTGTAGTCAGCTCTGAAGCTTTTTAGACCCCAGAGGCTGTTGACTCTTCCCACAGAACATGATGGCCCTGTCAGTTCGGTCTTCTTCAGCCCTGACGGTCTGCGTGTGCTGTCCACCACCACCTCAGGCCACCTGGGCTTCTTGGATGTGCCCTCCCGGGAGTATACTGTGTTGGCACGCTCCCACATGGCCCCAGTGCTGGCGCTTTCTACAGAGCAGAACCGGGGACAGATGGCCACTGTGTCCCTTGACCACACTGTCCGCATCTGGGACCTGGCTACCCTACAGCAGGTAGGGAGTGGCAAAAGGCTGTGGGCAGGGGGACCCACAGGGAATTTGGTCCTTCCAGCCCAGTCTCTGGAACTTTGTTTAAAATCATATGGGCTATTCTTGTCCCTTGGATTCTCTTGGATCCTACTGACTCTTCATGGTGGCCTCTTCCCTCCAGCTGTATGACTTCTCATCCTCTGATGAAACCCCCTCTGCTGTTGCTTTCCACCCCACATTGCCAAGCTTCTTTTGTGGCTTCAGCAGTGGGGCTGTACGCTCCTTCAGCCTGGAGAACTCTGGGGTCCTGGTTGAACACACGTGAGTGTCCAGGGGACCAGGCCACACAGACACCAGCAGTGAATGCAGAAGCTAGAGAGCCCTGTGGGATCCCGAGTGGGGAGGACCCTTAGCAGGAAAGCCAGTGCCACTACAAACCCTGTCTTGGCTCCCAGGGCCAAGGCCAGTGAGTGTCCCATGTGTGATGCAGGCGTCACCGAGGGGCCATCACCAGCCTGGTCATCACCCCTGACGGCAGATTCCTGTTCAGCTCCTGCTCTCAGGGCTCCCTAGTCCAGTACAACTGTGCTGTCGCCCGATGCTGCGTCCTCCGTGTGGCAGGTCAGGCTCCTAGCCACTCATACCGGTTCCAAGGCACTGGGGAGGTCTGTCTCAGTTAGCTCTCTATTCTGTGATAAAGACCATGAGCAAAGGCAACTGGGAGTGGGGGAGAACAGGCAGAGGGTTTATTTAATCTTCTGGGGAAGTCAGGGCAGGAACTTGAAGGTAGGAGCTGCAGCAAAGGCCATAGAAGAGTAACTGCTTACTGACTTGATCCCCATGGCTTGCTCAGCCCTGCTTTCTTATACAGCTCAGGACCACTGCCCAGAAATGGTACTGCCAAAATGGGCTGGGCTCTCCCACATCACTCATTAGTCAAGAAAATGCTCCAACAGGTTTGCTTACAGGCCAGTCTGATAGAGGCCTATTGAAGTTCGCAATTGAAGTTCCTTCCCTCTTCCCAGATGTCCCCGGCTTATGTCTGGTTAAATCTGACCAGGGCAAGGCCATCACCTCCACACTCAGGGCCTGTGTTGTGCCATGTACCTCCCACCAAGGAGGGGTCTTTGAACCCTCCTCACAAACCAAGGGTCACTAAGGGTCTGTGCCTATCCTGCTTCAGAAGGTGGGCGGCCTGGGTACCAGGAAAGCGACTGGGAGAAACCCACTCAAAGGGCATCTGTGCCTCTGGTGGTCCTCCTTGACCTGTGTCTGCCAAGTGGTCACGTGGTGATCACAGCTTGTGAGAACTGGTGATCCCAAGTACAAGCCCTGTGGAAGCTGTAGAGGGCCAGTGTGTGCTGCAGGGGAGATGGGATTAAGTGTCTCCTGCCACACCTGCTGACCCCCCTGCCCTGTGCTGCCATAGCCAACATGGTATGTCAGGATGGCCACCCCAACCCCAATACTCTGGCAGTCAGCGGAGACAGCTGCCGGCTGGCCTTTGTGGGTCGGTCCAAGTGCAAGGTGACAGTCGTGGAGTCAGACTCCTTGAATGAGGTGAGTGTGGGACCTCCTCAGTTGGGGGTTCTGCTTGGCTAGGTATAAAGTGTCCAGGACTAGGTGAGAGGCTGCAGTTGCCCAGGGGCAGTCCTGGGCCTATCCATGATGCTAAGGGTCCTGGGTTCACCACGCGCACAAGAAGCTCAGCTTCCTTTGTGGGGGTCATATCTGGGTACCCAGGTGGGCGCTCCTGAAGCCACTTCCCTCCCTAGCTCTGGGTGGTGCCCACTAAGCCTGGAGTTGGAAGTTAGTGGTCGCTTGCCCCCCAGCTGCTACATGTTGATGTCAGCACCCTCCACCTGGCCAGCGGCCACCCGGACTGGGCTGTGGCCGTCTGCTTCAGCCCCGGGAACTCAGGCCATCTGCTGGTGTCCACATCCTCTAACAAGGTTGTGGTGCTGGATGCTGTGTCAGGACACACTATCCGAGAGGTGAGTCACGGGTCTGCAGGCAGCGGGCTGCTGATCCCTGTGCTCCTGCAGCCTTGTCCCCAGTGCCAGTGGCTCCACCACAGAGGGGCCTCTTTGGGCACGCTTCATTCCAGTTATCTAGTGTCCGCTCCAGAGCCTGCGCCTCCCTGGCTATTAGTGAGGATGCTCGTTTGCTCCTGGGAGCCACTGGCCGGACCATTACAGTGTGGGATTATCCAACGCAGGCGAGTCCTAGCTGCCAGGTACGTGCTGTGGGTAGCCAGAGTCTATGGCTCCCCGAAGATGGCTGAGGAGACCTCTGGAAGACCAAGGGAGGGAAGGCAGGGATTGGAAAGATAGACGGTGATGTGAGAACCCTCTGCCTGCTGAGGCCAAGTGCTTCATGGGATACCTAGCTACTGGGAGCACAGAATCCAGGGTACGCTCTGGGTCCCTATATGTGGTGCTTGCCGCCCCTAGGTATACATTGGCCACTCAGAGCCTGTGCATGTTGTAGCCTTCACCCCTGATCAGCAGCAGGTCCTCAGCGTGGGGGATGCCATCTTCCTCTGGGATGTCCTGGCCACCCCTGAGAGGCAAGTGTCTACCCTTTGCCGTGTCTGCATGGACCTTTTGCTGGCTGGCTCCTAACACCTTTTCTTGTTCTCAGAGACCAAAGTGATCCTGGGACACCCCCAGTCCATGAGGCGGGTGAGTGACCCAGGCTGAGGTGGAAGAGGAGGGTATGGCAATGTTAGTTGGTATGGAGCCGACACTGGGTTGGTGGCCATGTTGGGCAAGCAGCACCATCTCCTCTCCTATGCCTGATGTGTCTGTCGTCCCCATAGAGTCTGCCTCGATAGCAGGTCTGACGTGCCCAACCCTGACACGGTCTTTTTATCTCCAGGCTCTAGTGTAGGACAGCTGGAGGACCTGGCATCTGGGGCCAGTGGACTCCCTCGGCAGCAAGTGCCCTTACCATCTCAGGCATCACCACCCCCACTGAGCATCCATGGCAGGCCCCTGGAAGGAGGTGCTGATAAGGGTTGGGGTCCTGGGCAGGCCTGGGTATACAGGGTCACAGAGTGTGCCTTGGTGCTGATTCTGAGTGGTATTAGGCCAGGTAGCTGTTTTCCCTTTTCTTCTTCTTCTTTTTTTTTTTTTTTTTTCTTTCAAGACAGGCTCTCACTGTGTAGTTCTGGCTGTTCTGGGACTTGCTATGTAGACCTGGAGGGCCTCAAACTCACAGACATCTACTTGTCTGTGCCTTCCAAGAACTGGGATTAAAGGCATGTATCAAGTCTGCCTTTCCTCATCTTGTTGGTCCTGACCCTAGGCACTTTTTCCACATCGGATGAGGAAGGACTCTGTGAGGAGAACCATGTTTCTGAGGTGTTCCTCCAAGGCCAGGCCCCAACCCCACCTGTGCTGGTGGAGAAGGAGGCCAGTGGAGCTGGAGATGGCCCTCGGGAAGCTGCAAAGGGCTCCCAGACACTTGCTGTGCTTCCTTGTCACCACAGTCAAACGAGTAAGCAGGTGGCCACAGGCAGGGACAGAGGCCTCTGTCAGGCCATTTTGGCAGCTTAGTAATCTTTCCTGAAAGATGAGTTGAGGTCGCCTCCAGTATTCTGGGGATCCTGATATACCTGTGGTGGGTGGGAACCAGATCTCAGCTTAGCAGGGTTGGGAGTCTGTGTGTCTGGGAGGGAACTCTGGTAGTAGGAGTTCAGTGTCCTGTGGCCTCTTTCTCCTGTCAGGTGAATGGAGCCTTCAGAGGGCAAAGACTGGCCTCCCAACCCGCCCAGACTCCTACAAGCACTTCACAGCTCGCTATAAGGCCTCCACTCGGGTCAAGGTTGGCAGCACACCACGCTAGGGGGTTCTGAGGATAGTCTCTGGTGGACAGGGCCCCAGGGTAGCCTTCACTCCATTTTGCACACACACATCCTCCATCCTGTAGCAGACTCTCAGCTTTCCGGTGTTGTATTCATCCTACCTCCATCTCACCAGTGCTCCCCTTTCCTGACCCCGTTAGACTCCAGGAGCATCAAGCTCCTCGTTCCTATGGCTCCCACAGGTCCCACCTAGCTCCCCATTTACACCCCGGGTTCCTTACCTGACCATCTCTGTGTATCTCCAAGCAGCCTGCCTGTGTGCTTTGGGGGCCAGCTATGCTGGTTACCAGCTTCCTGGCTCTGCTTCTTCGTAGAGTGTCTCCTTCCCTCCCGTTGGCAGGGAGCAGCTGCGACTGAAGGCCGTTGTGGGCTACAATGGGAACGGGCGGGCCAACATGGTTTGGAGGCCCAACACAGGTAGGGCTACCGTGCTCAGTCTCATCCTCTCGGGCGGGTCCTCCACAGCAAACAGACACTGGATGTCCTTGAAGCCTCTAGAGTGTAGGGCACTGGCATATGCCCTTGTCATGCTGAAGCCCCATGAGGCCTGACTGTCAGCAGTGATGGGGATATTGTCATCTTTCTTGCTAACAGGCTTCTTTGCCTACACATGTGGCCGCCTGGTGGTGGTGGAGGACCTGCATTCTGGCACCCAGCGGCACTGGTGCGGCCATCCCCAGGAGATCTCTACTCTGGCACTCAGCGAGGATGGCCAGGTACATACCCAGCCCATGTCCAGGGGCACAGTGTACACTAGAGCTGTACATGGCACACCCCCAAACCACACAGGTAGGCTGCTCAGCATGAAGGACACAGCTCAGCTTACCCTCCATTCAGCAAGGGCAGGCATACAGAGCTGCCTCCATTGATTACTCACCTCCTGCCTGCAGGTCCTGGCCTCTGCCTCCTGCTGTGGCAACACAGCTGCCCGCTGTCAGATCCGAATTTGGGATGTTCCCAAGGGCCTCTGTCAGCACCTCCTTTCCCACCATGACACAGCTGTACAAGCACTGGCCTTTTCCCCAGACGATGAGTTCCTTGTAACACTAGGTAGGTAGGCTTGGGTGGACAGAGGGAGGGCAGACTTCTGAGGAGCCCCAGTGGCTGGACTATGCCTGACATCCCTGTTAATGTGTCTCCAGGGGACTATGCTGACCGCACCCTCGCCCTGTGGAGCATGACCACCTATGAACTGCTGTCATCCGCTCGCTTCCCTGAGCCTGTGCATGGTGTGGCCTTTAATCCCTGGGATGCCAATGAGCTCATCTGTGTGGGCACAAGTGCCATCACCTTCTGGCTCCTGCAGCATCATGGGACAGGCACCAGCTTCCAGGTACCAGGCTGCTGGCTGAGGTGTTTCTTTTCTCATTTTATTTTAATTCATTTGCATTGGTGTCTCACCTGCACGTGTGTCTGTGTGAGGGTGCCGATCCTTTGGAGCTGGAGGTACAGTTATGAGCTGCCGTGTGGATGCTGGGAATTGGACCTGTGTCCTCTGGAAAAGCAGCCAGTGCTCTTAACCACTGAGCTACCTCTCCAACCCTGAGGTGTTTCATGGGCAGCTTCAGAGGAGGAGTCTGGTTGCCTGAGGACATCACTGACCTGCAGCCACATTTGTGCTCTGTCAGGTACACCGAGAACCAGTCCCTGAGGAGTTGGGGGCATCCGAGTTGACCTCACTCTGCTATGGGGCCAGCCCTCTGCTCTACTGTGGCTCCAGCTCTGGCCAGGTCTGCGTCTGGGACACTGGCACTGGCCACTGCTTCCTGGCCTGGGAGGCTGATGACGGCGAGATTGGTGAATGCCCAACAACCTCTGTAGCCCTCCAGTGGTGCTGGCTGTTGCAGTGTGGGTAGTGGGCATCTTATACCCACCCTGTTTTCTAGGAGTGCTGCTGTGTTCCGGCTCGAGACTGCTCAGTGGCAGTAACACACGAAGGCTGCGTCTTTGGGCCGTGGGGGTTGTGCCAGAGCTGAGGCGCAAAGGCTCAAGTGCCAGGTGAGCTGCCATGGGCCTCCATCCTGTACCTTCCCTTGGGTTTTGGCTACAGGGTCTCAAGTCCCTGATGGACCCTGCAAGCCAGCACTCCTTCTGTAGCACAGCTCTCAAGTGAAGGCTGCCTTACCTGTCTGTCATTAGCTGGGCCCCTCCTTGAGGATACACTCAGGCATAACGTGGGCCTTGCAGGTTGCAGACCAAGGAGAGAGAGGCTTGAAGCCCTTGGCTCTGTAGGGTCTTTATTATTTCACCCAAGAGAGTGCAGCACCAGACTGACGGCTGCTGCTTCACCCATCACCTGGTGGGTCCCCAGCCTCAACACTCCTTTCCCCTATTCTCTTAGGTCCAATTCTGTTTTCATGGAGCGTGAGCTGACCCTGGACGGGGCTGTGGTGAGTGCCAGCTTTGACAGTGGCATGGACATGGGTGTAGTGGGCACCACAGCTGGCACGCTCTGGTATATCAACTGGACAGAGGGCACTAGCACCCGCCTCATCAGTGGCCACAGGAGCAAGGTGAGCCTGCTGGACTGCTAAGGATTTTCACCCTGGGCAGGGCAGGCTAGGGCGGCAAACCCACCTACTCCCTATGATCATCCTGTCTTCAGCTCATGAGTAACACTGAGGCAGACTCAAGTGAGGGCATCTCCTGGGTCCAGGCATCATATATACCAGCCAGAGCCTGGCTGTGCAGTGTTTCCAGATCCTGGCTAGTGTTTCTGTATTTTACTTTTCTTTCTTGTAACTCGTTAATGAACCCACATCACCTGATTGGCACTTCCCAGAGGCTGGCTCTGCTGACATCATCAGGGTCCTACTGTGGAGTCTAGGTGGCAGGAGGCTCCCGCAGGTTCTGGTTGGATCTGCTCATATGTGGTTAGAATTGGTCTGGGTTTTCCAGGTGTGGGAAGGTCTAGCCAGGCCTGTCAGTTGATGGGACTATCTGGATCTATTCATGCTGGACAGTCATATGATAGATCATGGTCTGTGTTGGGCTCCAGATTTCTGGGTTCATCCAGGCTGTCTGTCAGTTCTGTCCTTTCTATGGCCAGTCTCCCATTGTTCAGGTAGCTGACATGCTCTCCTGCCCACAAAAGGTTTGGGTTTTGAGCCCTTATCTGTGCTGCCAGTCCCAAGTGCATTCCAGAACTGAGGGTAGACAGGAGTTCCAGGCCCATAGACAGCGTGACATGAACCTTATGAGCCCACTGTTGGTCAGATGACTGGAACTGGAAATGGAACCCTAACCTTGAATTTTCTCCAAGAGATGTCACATATCCGTTTACACTGAATTTCATTGGCTTGTGGCATCTGTGCCACCTTTCTCCAAAAATCTTGATTCTCAGTGTAGTGCCCATGAGGTACACATCTGTTTTCCCCATCAAGACATTCCACAGCCTGAATAAAAAGCCACAAAGCCACTCCTGTTGTGAACATTGGAGACAGCCGCATATCTGCTTGTGCTTTTGCTCTCAGTGTGTAGCCTGCTAAAGACAGGTGGCCACATTATAAGTTCTCCATTCTGTCAGTGTTTCCCATGGGTTTCCAAGTCTCAGCTGCTGATGGGTTCATCCGCACTCTAGGGAGCAGCGTGTGCCTCACATGGAGGTGGTTGGGCCAAGTGGGCTTGGGCAGGAGACAGTTGTTCCTGTGTGGGCAGCCTGGCCTGGAGATCAGGGTAGGAAAGGCCCAGATGGGCATGCCCTCAGCCATCCTGGGGTCCCGCAGGTAAACGAGGTGGTCTTCAGCCCCAGTGAGTCTCACTGTGCCACCTGTGGCGAGGATGGGAGCGTGAGGGTGTGGTCTTTGGCCAGCATGGAGCTGGTGATCCAGTTCCAGGTGCTGAACCAGGTAGGTGTGGAGTCCAGGGGGAAATGGTATGTGTCCAAAGCAGAGCCCGGGTCATGTGCTCTGCTCCCACGTGCTGAAGCTGGTGCCTCTGTTGCCTCCCTGGGGAAATGCTGGTTTTCACCCCTCATGGGACACTAGAGCTGCCTCTGCCTTGCCTGGACCCCCCCATCCTGTGGACGCCCAGAGCAGCAGCAGGTGGTGGCAGGCTACAGCGATGGCACACTTCGAGTCTTCAACATCTCTCGGACTGCCATGGAACTCAAGATGCACCCCCACCGGACTGCTCTGACAGCCATTGCCTTCTCCACTGATGGTGAGGAGAGGCAGCTGCAGAGTGTGCCAACCTCATCCAGCCCACACCACACTTCCAGGCCATGGGTTGGGGTCACAGAATGGCAACATAGTCTCCATGTGGCACAGGTCAGACTGTCCTATCTGGAGACAAGGATGGGCTTGTGGCTATCAGCCACCCCTGCACAGGAATGACCTTCCGCATGCTCAGTGACCATCGGGGCGCTCCAATCTCTGCTATCCAGAGCACAAACAAAGAGGTAAGGCAACCTCAGGTGATGGTGGGGAGGGAGCTAGGGTGCTGTGGGCAGTCAGCAGGTTCTCACATCTCTCATTTTTTCCAGTATGGAGACTTAGGGGTAGAGGGTGCAGAACTGTGGCTGGCTGCAAGTGGGGACCAACGGGTCAGCATCTGGGCCTCTGACTGGCTCCGGGACCGCTGTGAGCTCCTGGAATGGTTGAGCTTTCCTGCACCTGCAATCTCAGAGGTAAGAGTTCCATGGGTAGATGGGTGGGGACTGGAGCCTGCACAACTCATCGTAACACACTACTTTTCACAGGCTCCAGGCCTCCCGCCCCCGTCTCTTGCTGCCTTCTGCCCTTGGGATAAGGCGACACTGGTGTGTGTGGGCCTTGGTGCACATGAAGAGGTAGTCTTCTACAGTCTCCGCCAAAAGCAGGTAGGTGGTTATCCAGGGCTGTGTGTCATAGGGTCGTGAGGCTGTGTCCCTAGCAGGAGTGTCCACTGTCACGCTGTTTTCCTGCAGGTGGTGCAGAAGACACCGCTGCCCTTCTTTGCCATGTCCTTGAGCCTGTCCCCAGGGCCCCAGCTCATGGTGGTTGGTTTTGCTGGTGAGTGCTGGTGAACACACTTGTGCTGTTTTGGGAAATGGCAAACTGGTTCACCTCTGCCTTGGACTTCCCCCCTATGAGGAGGATGGAGACAGCCCCAGAGAGAGGTGTAAGCTCAAAGGCCAAGGTGTAAGTTACCAGCTGCAGCACCTGCGCTGGGGCGTATGTAGAGGGCAGCCTTGAAGGCTCTCAGTCAGAGCAGGTTTGGGAACATAGAGACCATGGCCCTGTTCCCCTCAGCAGGGTTCCCTGCTATCAGTACTGAGTCAGGCATGGGACACAGAGGATGGGAATGCCCCTGGGTGCTGCCTGGCCCTCCCACCGTCATCTACCCACAGAATGTATGCTGAGGCTCCTCGACTGTGCATCAGGGACTACCCAGGACTTTGAAGGCCATGATGACGCAGTCCACCTGTGTCGGTTCACCCCGTCTGGAAAACTGCTCTTCACAGCTGCTCACAATGAAATCCTGGTGTGGGAAGTCACCAGCCCCTGAGCAATTGCTGGGAACATAGGAAGAAAAGCCAGGCTCTGGGTTGTTGTATGCTGAGCCAGGATGACTGGGACAGTCTTCAGAACTACATTAGTTTGAGTTTGGGTAAATCTGAAAACATTTAAGGAGGCTGAGGGTGTGGCAGTGTTTTATAATCTGTGAAGATATGAACCCCAGAATCACTCCCCCCACACACAGAAGACTTAGCATACTGTGGAGGTTGTCACATGAATGTTATTTTATTGTTTTCATTTTGTACAGTTTAAACAAATAAAAATGGCATTTATTATATTGATACATTGTTTTACTGCTCCAAAAATTGCGTCTCTGCGTCACTTCTGTCCTGTGCTCAGCCTCTGCCGCTATCCTGTCCATTGTCCGGCCTTGCTCTCCACTGGCCTGTCCACCTGAGAAGCTTGTTGGGTCTAAGAGAACTGTCTGCACCACGAGCAGTGTCAGGAGCGTCCCAAGTGGTGGCGCCGTCCCTATCCCACAGCTCAACCACAAGCTGGTGCTGCGTGGGCGGGACCGGAAGTTTGTATGAGGGCGGGACTGGAGACAGGAAGTGCGGGATCCTGCGCGGGTTGAAGGAGAGGGCTAGGGTTGGGGTTGGTATTGGGTCTACTGGGCACGTTGCGGGCCGGGAGGGAGGGTTTGGGGTGCTGCTGCGGGCGGCGGCCATGCGGCGCGACGTGCGCATCCTGCTGCTGGGCGAAGGTAGGCGGTAGGGCCGTGGGCAGACAGATGGGGTCGCCGTGACCTCCGCCGTGCTCCTGACTATACTGTCCCCCTCCATCCCCACCCGCGCAGCCCAGGTGGGGAAGACTTCTCTGATCCTGTCGCTGGTCGGCGAGGAGTTTCCCGAGGAGGTGCGCCTGCCGGACCGGACACCCGGGGCGGGTGCTAGGCTCTGGACACCCGGGCTGCCCATTCAGTGCTGACCCACCTGTTGCAGGTCCCTGCCCGCGCGGAGGAGATAACCATTCCCGCCGATGTCACCCCGGAGAAGGTGCCCACTCTTATCGTGGATTACTCAGGTATCTCCAGAGACTGTCCCCAGCCGGTGTGTATTGGGCCTGCAGTCGTTCTGCGTCGAGCCCAACAGCCATTCTACAGCGCTTCTTTTTCTCCCCAGAAGCGGAGCAGACAGAGGAGGAACTTCAGGAGGAGATCCACAAGGTGCAGTGCATCTTGAGGGCCCGTGGGTACTGAGCCCGATTCATTGGTCCCAGCTTGCTGCCACCTAGTCTTTAATCGGCTTCCTGTTCTTCGGAGCTGGATTAGGTGACTGGCAGGGCTTGACCCTGATAATTCAGCTGTGACCTTCAGAGCTGAGTGTTGTTGGCGTTCTCAGATCACAGCCTTGGGGGAATCCGGACTGGTCCACAGCCTCCATTGAAAACCCACTCTCCTCCTGTTCCCCGGTACATGGCACCCTAGGCTGTGGTGGATGCCATCTTAATTAGGAGTTACCTGTTGTCAGAGTTCCTAAGTTCCTGAACGCAGTCCTTCAGCCTTCTCTGTGCCCTGCAGGTGCAGCTCACTGGTCAGGGTGCAGTGTCTCTGTGCTTTTGTCTGCAGCGTCCTTGCTGCTTGTACTGAGATGGAAAGTGAGATTTGGGTCTGGACTGTTCCCTGCCTGTGGCGGGTCAGTCGTAAGCACTTGGGACAAGGATGTGCTCACTAGAGCCATGGTGCTGGGGTCTGGTATCTCTTAGGGAGAGCTGACAGGTAGAGGCCTGCTTAGCAAAGGTGGTCTTCCCGAGCCTCAGAATCTGAAGCCCATCCTGCTGTGAGCACCTGGGACATGCTGGCGTGGACCAGGCTGTCCATAATGAGCAGGCAGACTCTGCTCACCCTGTGTCCTGCTTTCCCTTAGGCAAACGTAGTGTGTGTGGTGTACGATGTGTCTGAAGAGGCCACCATTGAGAAGGTGAGGAAGAGGGCACGCTCCTTGTCCATTCTCAGCCCAATTGCTAGTGCCTGGCGTAGTTGGCGGTTGACCTGTGCAGTATACAGTGGCTCTTGAACCTCAATCTTTGTTTCCAGCCGTATTCTCTGTTAAGCCTTTCCGGGAGCCCCATATGTCTAAGCTAGGGAGCACTCTCATACCCCAGTCTGCTTGGGGAGGTTGCAGCTGTTGGGGTCAGACGAGTCCCTGTCCATCATCTGCAGTCTCGCACTGACTTCATCCTGCTCTCCTAAAGCTTGTTTAGCCCCAGAACAAGCTGGTGAGCTGGACTGGTGAGCGTGTGCACATGTTTGCCTCATACTTGGATTTTGTCTTTCAGATCCGAACCAAGTGGATCCCCCTCGTGAATGGCAGGACTGCGACAGGGCCCAGGTGACCAGCAGGGCCTCAGCTAGCGGGACTAGACCCCACCTGCTCCCCATCCCTGGTGATCATGGCCTCTCTCCCAGGTTGCCCATCATCCTGGTAGGCAATAAGTCAGACCTGCGACCGGGGAGTACTATGGAGTCCGTGCTACCCATCATGAGCCAGTTTCCTGAGATAGAGACCTATGTTGAGGTTAGCAGAGGTTATAGAGGAGGGCTGTGTTAAGACCCTGTAGTAGCACCTTATATCTGCCTTGGATCTGTCCCTGAGCCTGTCCCCACCCTTGTCCAGTGTTCAGCCAAGCACTTGAGGAATATCTCAGAACTGTTCTACTATGCGCAGAAGGCTGTTCTGCACCCCACAGCCCCCCTTTATGACCCCGAGGCCAAACAGGTGAGCAGTGGGTGAGGGTCACACACTTACTTCCCCAAGACTCATCTCAAGGTCCATGTGGGGTGTTGGATAAGGAGAGCAAATGACTGGGAGTGCTGACAGGGTGAACAGGGAAAGGGCCACTTGGTTGTTGTGTCCCTGCAGCTAAGACCTGCATGCGCCCAGGCTCTCACACGCATCTTCAGGCTGTCAGATCAGGACCTCGACCACGCGCTCAGCGATGAGGAGCTCAATGCCTTCCAGGTGTGGCATTGCCCTGACACCCCAGTTGCCTTTGTAAGAGGGTCATCAGGACAGCTGCCTGATCTGACACACTTCCTTCCCGGAGGCAGAAGTCCTGCTTTGGCCACCCCCTGGCCCCACAGGCCCTGGATGACGTGAAGAGGGTCGTATGCAAGAATGTGGCAGGCGGTGTACAGGACGACCGGCTGACCCTGGAAGGTGAGACAGATATCATCTTAGGCCCTGGCGTGTGGGGAGTGGCCGGGCTGAGTGCTAGCCCTCCGCCTTTTCACAGGCTTCCTCTTCCTGAACACACTTTTCATCCAGCGTGGCCGGCATGAGACCACGTGGACCATCCTGCGGCGCTTCGGTTACAGTGACTCACTGGAGCTGACGCCTGACTACCTCTGCCCACAGTGAGTTGCAGGCTGGCGGGCAGCAGTGCTTATGCTCTTGGGGTGGATCCTGCTCAGTGGGCCTCCGTGGGATTGGGGCCCTCAGCACTGGCTATCTTGACCCCATGAGCACTCCGGCTTGGCCTCTCAGCACACACTCACAGTCACTCCCCTTGCTTAGCCCCAGCCGTCTGAGCAGAGGGTTCTATTGGGAATGCACAACTGCCCAGGCAGGTCCTGCACTGTGGCCTGGCTAGACTCCTGGCATCTCCACAGGCTCCATGTACCCCCTGGCTGCAGCACAGAGCTCAACCACCGTGGCTACCAGTTTGTGCAGCGGATCTTTGAAAAGCATGACCAGGTGAGCACCATTACCTCATCTGCCCTTTGACACCTCCCCACCCCCAGGCACATGTCACCATAGCCCCTCTGCCTGTAGGACCACGATGGTGTCCTCTCGCCCACGGAATTACAGAATCTCTTCAGCGTGTTCTCAGTGGCTCCCTGGGGCCCTGAACTCTCCCACACAGTCCCCACTCAGGCTGGCTGGCTGCCCTTGCATGGATATCTCTGCCAGTGGACGTAAGTACCGTGTGCAGCTCCCTGTCTGCTCCTACCCACCCCGTCTTACTCTCCTTAGCACCGTGCCTCCCTTTACTCCTAGCCTGGTGACCTACCTAGATGTCCAGCGCTGCCTTGCACACCTGGGCTACCTGGGCTACCCTACCCTCTGTGAGCAGGACTCCCAGGCACAAGCTATCACAGGTGGGTGACCACTTTTTTGGTCCTGCGGCCTAGCCCCTCCTCTTCCATGGCCAACCCCCTCATGTGAGCTCATCTTTGTAGTTACCCGAGAGAAGAAACTAGACCAGGAGAAAGGGCAGACACAGCGCAACGTTCTTCTGTGTAAGGTCTTGGGAGCCCCAGGAGTGGGCAAATCAGCCTTCTTGCAAGCCTTCCTTGGCCACAGCCTCAGGGTGAGAATTGTGGAGGCCCCAGCCCCTCCCCGGGAACTCTAGTGGGCAGGAGAAGTACCACAAGAGAACTCTGGGGCCAGCAAGTCAAGGATCTTTTCTGCTGCCCACGCAGGAAGCCAGGGACCTCCCTGAGAAACCCCCTATGTACACCATCAATACAGTGCGGGTCAGCGGACAGGAGAAGTACCTGATTGTGAGTGGGGGGACGTGCTCCCTGTCCTGAAGGGTAGGCCTGTGACACCCCATGTGGCCCCATCCTTCCTCCCAATGGGGCTGCCCCGGGGTGGCCCTTCGGCAACCCAGCCTTGGAGAGGACACTTAAGGCTGCTCTTTGTCCCAGCTATGTGAAGTGAATGACAGCCTGCTGGACAGCTCTCTAGACAGCACCTGTGATGTCGCATGCTTAATGTTTGACAGCAGTGACCCCAAGACCTTTGCGCACTGTGCTACCATATACAAGGCAAGTCCTGCCCTGGGGTCCTGTAGTGGGTTCCCGGCTGTAGCCCAGCTACATAGGACAACAAACTCAGCTCTCATTTTTTTTTTCCATTACAGCACCATTACATGGATGGGCAGACCCCCTGCCTTTTTATCTCCTCCAAAGCCGATCTCCCTGAAGGTGTTGCCGCACCAGGCTTGTCACCAGCTGAGTTCTGCCGTAGGCACCGGCTGCCTGCCCCAGCCTCATTCTCCTGCTTGGGACCAGCCCAGCCCAGCACAGATGTCTTCACCCAACTTGCTACCATGGCCACTTTCCCGTGAGTATACCTGCCACAGCCTTACTGTGGGGTAGCTATCCCAGGGCTTGGTCTCATCTGGGTACGAAGGTGTCAGAGCTTTAGGGTGGGTCCTATGGCCCAGAGAGCTATGCTGGATGTCCCCCCCCCCCCCCCGGCTTAGCCTCTGGCTGCTGGGGTCCCGGGTTTTTCAGCCCTGGGCTTTTAGTACATGCCTTGAGCATTTTTCTTTCCACAGACACCTGGTCCACACAGAGCTGCACCCCACCTCCTTCTGGCTGCGAGGAATGCTTGTGGCTGTTGGGACTGCGGTGGCCGCTGTCCTTAGCTTCTCACTCTACAAGGTCCTAGTGAAGAGCCGATGATGAAGGACCCATGAGCCTCTCCTGACCCAGGCACAGCACACTGTGGTGCCTTGTGGGGGCCCATACTGTAGAGGAGTATGGGCTTTCAGCCTGGTGGTGTAATGGCTGTGTGGCTACAGAGTCCCCGGGACTGATGTGGGGTACCTGCTCAGGGACTTGGTGTCTAAACCTTCGAGTCCAAAAAATCTGTTGCCCTTTAACAGGGCTGTGTTTTGCCCTGTCCTGCTGAGCCTGGGGGCACAGGTGGCAGGTATAAGGCCTTTAGCCTTGAAGGGAGTATTGTGTATTAGGGGATGGGCTGTGGGGAAGGTGGCCAGTGACCAGGACCTGGAGTTCTCAGGGTGCTTCCTCCTTCCTGGCTTTGTACGGTCAGTGGGCATGGGGCCAAGAGGTTTTGGTTGAATCGGGGAGGGGCCTGATAGTCACAGAGTTCTACTGTCGAGCCTTACCCACACTCCAGCTACAGAGCAAGTGGAATTGGGTTTCCTGATTAAACTTCACTTGTTTCCATCTTCTTTTGACTTCTCAAAGCAGCTTTTTTTTTTTTTAATTTTTTTTTATGCTTGTTTTTATGTGTCTGAGTGTTTTACCTGAACATATTTAAGTGCATTTGGGTGTGTGCCAGGTGCCAGTGCAAGCTAAGTGGGTGTGTCAACTTCCTCTGGAACTGTAGTTAACTGATGATTGTAAGCCACCATGTGGATGTTTGGAACAAACCCAGGTCCTTGCAGGAGCAGCAAGTGCTCTTGCCCACCAAGCCATCTCTCCAGCTCCATGACGATGGCTTTTCTTCATTCAATCTAAATGTGACTCTGTCTTTGTGTGGGTTGAAAATGTCACCTGACCCTTCTGTCTCCCCCTGTTCCTGGGTCCCTATCCTGAGATCTCACTAGTCACAGAGATAAAATTGCTGTGGAAGATCCAGTTGGGGTCTGCTGTCCAGGAATGTCACCATCCATCAGTGTGTGTCTCTGTGTGTGTGTGACAGATCCAATGCACATGTCTGTTTCTTCCCTGGGAATGTAGCTTCTGTGTTGTGGGTTCATTACCCCAGACTTCAGCCCAGTCAGCTTGCCGCTGGCTGAGCTGCAGACCTGGCTTTATGTGCAGCCTGCCTCTGAGAACCTAGGCCTTACACACAGCCTGGCTGTTACAAGTAAGGGACAGCCACAGATCTCAAGCCTGGCCAGAAGCAAGGGGGAGGATGACTGCTGGGCTCAGAGTTGTTCTTTTAACATGGCCTACCGCCAAGGACAACCAAACAGGAGTCCACACACTCAAATAGCCAGTGTGTGGGCAGGCGGGTACTCCTCTGCCCAAGAATGTCTACCTAATGGGGATCCCTGAAAGGTAAGGCCCCTCCCCTCCCACTAAGCATCTGGGCAGGATGCTGTATTCCCCATGGAGGCTCATCAGGCAGGAATAACTGCCGTAGCATCTCTGCAGCAGCAGATTCTGTTTTTTGAGTTGATACTTGGAGAGGTTGCCATGGTTACACTAGCCATTAGTCGGTTACCTTCACTGTCCTCTGGAGCAAATCCCCTCTCTTATTCAAGCTGCAGTCCTACCTTCAGACAGCTATCCTTGGGTCTTTTTTGGGTATCCCTGTCTTGAATTCTCTACTCGAGATCCTACTGTCTTAAATCCAGTGCAGGGGGATTTGGTTAGGGCTCCCAGGCTTAGCCATGAGCAGGGGCAAGGGTGTCAGTCTTAGTCTGAGCAGTGGCAATGCCTTGCAGACTGGTGTCTGAACTTGCATTGTGGGTCCTGGGCTTCCTTGCTGGAACAGTGCAAAATAAGGACAAGTGCAGCTACTGCAAGCAGCTCTAGCTCAGGAGAAAGTCAGTGCGATTGGGGAACAAATGGACCTTGACCTCCTGGGAATGGGTCACAGGCATATTTTTAGTCATGAGACGCTTCCTAGAGGAGGTAATGGTAATAAACATACCGAGTACAGAAACCAGAAAGGCTGCCTAAGAGGACTATTGGGTGCTGCAGGTTCCCAGCTATAACCTCCCGGGAGAAGCTTCCGCAGCACGCAGTGCAAGAACTGCACGCAGGCAGTGGTTCTGGGTCGAGCTCTTCGGTGGGGGACGGTTCTACTCAGGATGTGAGTAGTGTCAGGGCAGTGCTGTGCGCGTGCAGGCTACGCGCGTGCTCCGGATCTGTGTGCGCGCTCACGTGCGCGCGCGGGGCTGGCATCTTGGTGACGGTGTGACGCTGTCTGAGCTCGGTGCGCGCAGAGCAGAGCGGGCGGGCGGAGCGGGCCGGCCGGGGCGGAGCGGAGCGGTCCGCAGAGCAGCCCCTCCCGGCCTCGGCCGACCCCCGGCCCTCGGCCCGGCTCTATGGACAGGAGCTCGCTGCTGCAGCTCATCCAGGAGCAGGTGCGTGGTGGGTGGGAGCTGGCACTGCCTTGGCTCCCTTCCAGCCGGTGAGGGGCTCGGGGGGAGGGACCATGCTCGCAGAAGGCCCTTCCAGGCAGCCGCCTCAAAACCTCCCTTTCTGCACGACCTTGGCCTCTGAGACTCCGGACCCTAGGGAAAGGTCCTGCTTCATCGGGTTTCCACAAAAAGCTGGGGAAGGAGGGTGGTGTTCCTTGGACCTAGGTCCTCCCCCTTTCTAGGACTGGTAGGGTGAATATGAGGTGGTAGAGCATCCAAACCAGGCACCTTGCCCTGCCAAGGCCTGGGAACAAGCTGGTTCTAACAAACAGGCACTGACTGCCACAAAGGTCCAGCCTTCCTAGCCAGCCTGTCTCAGCCCTGTGGCTGGGGGTTGGCCCACCCTCTACTCCCCCACCACAGCAGCTGGATCCTGAGAACACAGGCTTCATCGGTGCGGACACCTTCGCTGGTCTGGTACACAGCCATGAGCTGCCCCTGGACCCCACCAAGTTGGACATGTTGGTGGCTCTGGCTCAGAGCAACGAGCGGGGCCAGGTCTGCTACCAGGAGCTGGTGGACCTGGTCAGTGCCATGGTGTGTGGGCAGCAGGGGAGGGCCCCAGGCCTGGTCAAGCACAGCACCCTGATTAAAGCCGGGTGGGCACGCAGCTTTTTACTGCGTAGGGCTTACAGACCTGGGCAGCGTGGAACAGAACCTCAGACTGTTAGCCACACAGCCAAATAGGACAGGCTTCCACAGGAACAGCGCTGTCACCCACTCTAAAACTCCTGCCCTTCAGATCAGCAGCAAGCGCTCCAGCAGCTTCAAGAGGGCCATTGCTAACGGACAGCGGGCGCTGCCCCGGGACGGACTGCTAGACGAGCCAGGCCTGGGTGTCTACAAGCGGTTTGTGCGATACGTGGCCTACGAGATCCTGCCCTGTGAGGTGGACCGCCGCTGGTACTTCTACCGGCACCGCAGCTGCCCGCCCCCCGTGTTCATGGCCTCTGTCACCCTTGCCCAGGTGGGCCTGCCCACATGCTGCCCCGGGGCCTCCTGAGTCCCTAGTCATGACCAGCTCTAACACTAGTGTCCCCAGATCATCGTGTTCCTGTGCTACGGGGCACGCCTCAACAAGTGGGTGCTCCAGACCTACCACCCGGAATACATGAAGAGCCCTCTGGTGTACCACCCGGGACACCGTGCTCGCGCCTGGCGCTTCCTCACCTACATGTTCATGCATGTTGGGTAAGTGACCCCCAGCCCCTGCCCGTTGACTCTGAAGGCTTAACTCCCCCGCAGAAGAGGGCTTGCACTGCCCGAGGGGGTCTGGGAGCAGGCAGGGCACACATCCTACCAACCCTCCGCAATGCTCCTTTGTGGCCAGGCTGGAGCAGCTGGGGTTCAACGCCCTCTTGCAGCTGATGATCGGGGTGCCCCTGGAGATGGTACACGGCGTACTTCGCATCAGCCTGCTCTACCTGGCGGGTGTGCTGGCAGGTGAGACAAGCACGCCAGTGGGTGGGTCCCCGTTTACTTCACTTGGTGAAGTGAGGGCCAGCTGTGCCCTTACTTCTCCCTTTGCCCACAGGCTCCCTGACTGTCTCTATCACAGACATGCGCGCCCCTGTGGTAGGGGGCTCTGGAGGGGTCTATGCCCTGTGCTCAGCACACCTGGCCAATGTTGTCATGGTAACGGGACTGCCCTCCTGGGGAGGCGGGAAGGGTCCCCCTGGACACGCTTCACAGCCTGTCTGCCTGCCCCCATCAGAACTGGGCTGGGATGCGGTGTCCGTACAAGCTGCTGAGGATGGTGCTGGCTCTGGTGTGCAGTGAGTAGTGGGGCAGGTGGGGCGCTGGGAGGCCCTCCTCCTGCAGACGGGGCCCCTCCCACCTGTTGCTCCCTCTGCAGTGAGCTCCGAAGTGGGCCGGGCTGTGTGGCTCCGCTTCTCCCCGCCACTGCCTGCCTCAGGTCCACAGCCCAGCTTCATGGCACACCTGGCTGGTGCAGTGGTAGGTGTAAGCATGGGCCTTACCATCCTTCGGAGCTATGAGGAGCGCCTGAGGGACCAGTGCGGCTGGTGGGTGGTGCTACTTGCCTATGGCACCTTCCTGCTTTTCGCCATCTTCTGGAACGTCTTTGCCTATGACCTGCTGGGTGCCGATATCCCCCCTCCACCATGACCTGCTCCCTAGGGCCATATGGCTAGAGCCTGGCCTGCAGTGGGTCAGCCACCAGGTGGGCCTGCATGTCTGCCCTCTATGAATGGACCTCTCAGCTGCTTTTCCCCACAGGGGCAGGCAGGCCCTGTGATCCCCCGGGTTGAGGCCAAGTCTTTCCGAAGACCTTGCTGCCCCTCCCAAGGCCTTTCCGGGGGGAGGGGTGCTACTAGGCCAAGGCTGGGTGGAGGTCCTTGAATGTGACCCTAGAGGAGACCCCCTCCTTCCCCACAGACCCCCAGGACTTGCAGTCTGAGCCTTTTTGGAGAATGAATAAATATTTTACACAGCACTAGGTAGCTGTCCTGGGGCTCTGCAGGCTTGTCTGCCCCCTCACCCAGGCTGTATGGGACACCTCCCCTCCAGGATGGTCTGTACTCCCTTCTCCCTTGAAGCTCTGCACCTGTCATGAGGTGGTGGTGGTTTCACTCCTCCTAGCCAGGGCCGAAAGAGTCCACACAGGGGCACTTGGGAAAAGACTGTGGACTTCCAGGTCAGGCCAAGTTCAGCAATTGTTTATTGTGCTCCAAGAGCTTCCAATCTCTTGTTCTTTCAGCCTCCCTTCCAAAGGCAAGCCCATGGCAGAGGCAGGTTCCCTTGGCCTGGGTCCTGTAATTCTTGGCAGGGGAGGCCTAGCTGGGGTGAAGTTCGGGCAGTGGGTCCAGGTATATAGCTTCTGCCCCATAGTCTGCAGTGCCGTCTCCACAAGACGAAGCATCTACAGCCTTAAGGCACTCACTAGTGAGGACCACAGGGTTCTGGGGTCGTTACTAGCCACTTGAACCCTGATGGGGTTCTGGGTGACCTCCCAGACCTCAGCAACTGGCTCACCTTGGCTCAGAAATTACAGTGCATTCTTGCCCCTGGGACACAAACAGCAAAAAGTGCTTGAGTGTGTACTGCAGGCTTAGCAAACTGGGCACTGTAGCCACTGCCTCTTCGCATACAAAAGCGGCTCCTTCAGAAACTCCTGCCGCCAGAACCACTGCAAAGAGTGACAGGGAGGTGCTGGGGATAGCTTCTTGGAGCTAAACCTCCTAGAATCCCCACCCAACTTGGGAAAAAAAAAATGCTCCCTACTCACTCGAGGCAGTGCCAGAAACCAGGCAGCGAAGTTTGACTGCGGGGCGCACATCGGCAGAGAGCCGAGTTCTGCTCCTCCGAGTTCGGGGTGGGGGGTTGGCAGCCAAAAGCTGACGCAGCAGCGGCTAGAAATGGCTCATCTACAGACTATGGAGTCAAAGGGTCTTGGTGCAGCCGCTCTCCAAGGAAACCTTCTGGCCCCGCCCTGGAAGAAGCTCCTCCCCATGACCGCAAGAAGGGGACAGTCCAGCCGCACACCCGCAGCTTCCTCTACAGCAACCGCAGCAGATCCTTTCGTGTCAACGTGTCACGTGCTTGCTTCTCAGCCATTAATGGCCTCAGGCTGCTCCTCCCGATTCCCGGGGAAGCCCCGCGAGGGCGGTCTGACCTGTTGGCCTCCCTCCCTCTCCTTCCCTCAATTCCGCCGTCCTACCAGCGGTCCAGACGCTCCCAGACTCCCGTGTAAGGCCGCGCTCAGTGCGCCCCTTCCCAAGGACCGCTGCCACGTTCGCTTGGAGTGGCCCGGAGGGCGGGACTTGAGGGCCAAGGGGCGGAGCCTTGGTCTGAATAGTGAGGGGTAGGCTGGTTACTGTGGGGCGGGGCCGGTAGAGAGCGCGGCCGCAGCACCTCGCAGCGCTTGCGAACCAGCTCCCCGGCCGCGAGGCTCCGCCTTTGCTCACGTGTCCTCATGCCAGCTCCGCCCCACGCCGGAAGTTCCGGTGGCGGATCGCCGATCGGGCGGAGCTGATCGCTGCGCGGGCTGCGAGATCTAGGTGGCCGGGCGCGGAGCCCAAGCCGTGCCGCGCGGCGCCATGAAGGGCAAGGAGGAAAAGGAGGGCGGCGCGCGGCTGGGCACTGGCGGCGGCAGCCCTGATAAAAGCCCGAGTGCGCAGGAGCTCAAGGAGCAGGGGAACCGGCTCTTCGTGGGCCGCAAGTACCCGGAGGCGGCGGCCTGCTACGGCCGCGCCATCGTGAGTGCGGGGGGCGGGGGCGGGGGCGGGGCCCGATGTGCCTCCCTGTTCTGTGATTCCGGGCTGATTTCTGGCAGCGGGGACTCGAAGCCTAGCTTGTTCCCCCGGCCTCCGAATGGCAGTTCCCGAGCCCAGGGCTGGTTGACTGGGAACTGGCGAGTGAGCGGGTGCTTGGTTGAGGCAGGCTAGGATAACACCAAGAACCCTTGCCCCTTGAGGCTCCCATGCCCAAAGCCAGGAGAGAGGTTCTGGGAGATTTTCACAAAAGCAGTTGGAGTCAAAAGAGCACAACACAGGGTCCGGAGATCTGACAACTCGGATACCTCCAGTTTCCCGATTCCAACCATGGGCCCCGGAGCTGGAGCATTACCCGATCGATCGCTAGCTCTCAGCTTGCTAGCGGAGAGGGGTCCAGATAAGCACACACTCTTTGTTACCTGGCCTTGGTCTCCAGACCCGGAACCCACTTGTGGCAGTGTACTACACCAACCGGGCCCTGTGCTATCTGAAGATGCAGCAGCCTGAACAAGCACTCGCTGACTGCCGGAGAGCCCTGGAGCTGGATGGGCAGTCTGTGAAGGCGCACTTCTTCCTGGGGCAGTGCCAGCTAGAGATGGAGAGTTACGATGAGGCCATTGCCAATCTGCAGCGAGGTGGGCTGACAAGATGCCAGGTTGTGGGCACCATGGGGCTAGGATTGCTGACAAATGTAACCTACTAAAGTGTCCACTCCCCCAGCCTATAGTTTGGCCAAGGAGCAGCGACTCAACTTTGGGGATGATATTCCTAGTGCCCTTCGCATTGCTAAGAAGAAGCGCTGGAACAGTATCGAGGAGCGTCGCATCCACCAGGAGAGTGAGCTGCACTCTTATCTCACCAGGCTCATTGCTGCTGAGCGAGAGAGGTGGGTCCCGCCCCCAACAGGCTCCTCTCTCAGGTTGACAGTGAGTCATCAACACAAGTGTTTATTGAAGGACAGCATCTGGCACAGATGGGAAGCCCAGGAGGAAAGAGGCCTGAGGTGGGGAGGGCTCGGTCCTTTTCCTGGTCAGGGACATTGCTGACTGGCTTCTGGTTAACACCTAGGGAACTGGAAGAGTGTCAGCGGAACCACGAGGGTGATGAAGATGATGGCCACATCCGTGCCCAGCAGGCCTGCATTGAGGCCAAGCACGTGAGGGTGCCCCTAGTCCACATGTGGGTCATTGTGTGTGTGTTTTTGTGTGTGGCATGGAAAGTGCCCCAACCTATGGTGGATCTGTTGGCCCATGCATGACATGAGTGCCCTGGTGGACATAGGGTGTGTGTGTCTGTGTGGAGGAGATATGAGTTGCCCACACATGGCACTCAACTCTGCAGGATAAATACTTGGCAGACATGGATGAGCTCTTCTCTCAGGTGGACGAGAAAAGAAAGGTGAGTATTCCTTTAAGCCATGGGCAGGCGCTGTCCAGTGACCCCCTCTCCCAGTTGCAGACAGTCTCTCCCATTATGCTGTAGAAGCGAGATATCCCTGACTACTTGTGTGGCAAGATAAGCTTTGAGCTGATGCGGGAACCCTGCATCACACCCAGTGGTATCACCTATGACCGGAAGGACATTGAGGAGCACCTGCAGGTGAGGGTCTGGTGCCGTGGGCCCAGAACCAGGGGCGCGCCCATCCCGTTGGA
The DNA here is from genome assembly GCF_030254825.1 of Meriones unguiculatus. Taxonomy (NCBI): domain Eukaryota; kingdom Metazoa; phylum Chordata; class Mammalia; order Rodentia; family Muridae; genus Meriones; species Meriones unguiculatus. The sequence continues at coordinate 39,085,547 of NC_083359.1, forward strand.
CACTCTGACTCTGTTGTTGTTGCAGCGTGTGGGTCACTTTGACCCCGTGACCCGGAGCCCTCTGACCCAGGAACAGCTCATCCCCAACTTGGCCATGAAGGAAGTCATTGATGCATTCATCTCTGAGAACGGCTGGGTAGAGGACTACTGAGGCCCCATGTCCTGCCTGGCACCCTGGCCCAGGAGGGTCTGGGGACAGAAGCTCCAGTCCCTGTATATAGTTTGAGTCCCTGGGCCTGCCCCCATCAGTCCTCCTGATGGGTTCTGAACTGCTCCCCTTCTCGGCATACCCCTTGCTGGGCCATGAGCCTCCCTTGTCCCCCTTCTGGGCTGGAAAGTGGGTGAGGGTGGGCTGAGGTTGCTGCTGCTGCCACTGTCCTGTAATAAAGTCTGTGAGCACTACATTGGCATGTGCTGGTGCAGTGGGCTTGCCAGTTGCCTGTTTGGCTAGCCAAGGAAGGTAGATATGAAGACGCTGGTGTCCAGATTGAGTGTGGCATGCCACCACCGGTCAGGGAAGTACAGCACCTGGGAGGAAAGAATGCAAAGATTGGCCAGGGCTTTTTGGGTTGGCCCAGCCCCCACCTACCAGCCACTGACTTCACCAGCCTGGATGGTACATTCCAGGGGCCGAGCTGATGGGACTAGGGATGGGTATATTTCCAGGAGCCAGGCCAATGTGGTCTTGTTGGGGTGGAACTCTGGTGTCTTCTCAGGAGGGTAGAGGAACCAGCGCTGGAGGCAGGAGTGTAAAATCACTCTTGTGTGCTCTGGACTACAGACCCCAAACTTTAACTCCCATCCTTGTACTAACCTTCCGACCATAGATCACCTCTGAGAAGCCAGGCCCATGCCAGTGGAAGGGTACCCCAGATCCAGCCCCTGTGGGATCAGTTGTGAATAGCTGAGGAATGAAACGTAGGTGGGCTTCCCCAAATCTGTTTTGAAGGAGTACCCACCTGCAATCCCAAAGCTGTAAGCAGGAATGGTTCCCAGTAGACGAAATGGAGGTGGAGAATAATGCTGGAATAGTGGTGCCCACTCAGTAAAGTTGTTGTCTCCAAAAAAGTACAGGGTGTCTGCCAGAGGAGACGAGAGTCCAGAACACTGCAAGGGGGGGGGCACTCCCGCTGCTACCCAGGTCTGGCTCACCATTGCCCAAGGATGTAGGATCCTGGGGGTGCAGCAGCTGCTCCACATACTCTTGGAAAGGCAGGTCCACTGCAAGAAGTGTCAGTCAGGACTAGTCAGTCCTGCCTTTGGGGTGCTGGCAAGCCTTGGGTGTGACAGCTCACCTTTCTGGTAGGAGTAGGTGTTGGCTGTACTCAGACGAACAACTTTGTCTCCAAAGGAGGCCAGCAGGTTTTCCCGGGAGCATAAGGCCCGGAACCTCTGGGAATGGAGGATAAGAGAACTGAGCACCTGGTCAGTCAGCACCAGCTGCCCACGTGGCTAGGAATACTCACCGAGTTGTCCGTGAGTCCCTGCAAGATGACTGGCTTCAGGAAAGCATAGCTGAGGGAGAAAGGGCAGCTTGTTGTACGGAGGTGGCACCCTATAGGGCCCCCTTCTGTATGGGTAGGCAGTGAGGGTATGACCGCTGCAGCCGAAGGCCATGCTTGGGGGTACGCCTAGAGCCCTGCAGAGACCTGGGGACAGGGACACGTACTGCTGCATGAATTCGGAGTACGTGAGGTATGCTCTGCGCTCCACCGTGCAACGCTCCTCCTCCACCACTGCTCCTGCAGTCCCCGTCCCACTCTGCCGCCTGCGGGGACAATGGGTCAAGCTTAGTCTGCCGGGGCTTTGAGCTCAGGCTCCCTCCTGCCGCCCGTTCCCTGAAGCTCACCATCCCCCTTCGCCAGAGCCAGGCAGAACCACGGTCACTGTGGTCCATAGTACAAAGAATGAAAGGAGCCCTAGCCGTCCGGCCGCCGCCATGAACGTGCGGATGTAGGCGCGCAGCACGCTGGGAATTCCGTCGACACTTGCGTAACCACGAGCCATTGGCTTACCGCCCGGACTGCTGTAGCCACATGCAAGCAGCAGGCCGCCCGGCCATGGGATCCTCCTTTAACATACACGCGCGCGCCTACACACATAGGCACACTCAAACACACACTCACACACCATCCCCCCTTCAATTTCCTCAAGGGAGAGGGAAAACTTGAGCAGCCATGGACTGCTGCGGGTTACCGTGGCTACAGCGCCCCTACCGGAAGTTCCCTCCTGCTAGGAAGTTCCCACCTAAGACGCAATCAAAGTGACAAGTGGCCAAAGAGCAGCTCCTGCTTTTTATTAGGTTACTAGGTTGCAGCCACCTTCCATCCTGGCACATGGGATGGGTAAGAGGCTGTGGGTCTAGTCGGGTGGACATCAGCGTTGAGCTGAGGAAGCTGCGTCAGGCTCAGGGAAGGCCAGATCACGAGTATTCGCAGAGGTGGCCGCAGCCTGCAGGGCACTGGGAGCTGCCTTCCAGCCATTTCATGATGTGCTGAAGATGGCCACCATGACTGCAACCTTGACACCACACAAACAGACCTTTAACCACATGGTGGCAGACAGCACACATGCTGGCACAGCGGTGGCACCTGAGAAGGGGAGAGCTGTTCAGCTGGGGTGCTCATGGGCGCCTCCCTCCCGAGCCCCCGGCCCTGCCGCTGCTGCACCTGTCGCAGACCCAGCCTCGGCTGCTCATGGGCCGCTTGCAGTGACTGCAGTTGACATGCAGAGTGGTGGAGGCTTGGTTGAGGCAGCTGACTGCCCTGCTGGTGCTCAGCTTCACCACTTCATTGGACACATTCCAGAGGCAGAAGCGCTGCAGCAGGTCAATGTAGGAGGTGTACCAGTGCTCCTGGGGGAGGGGACAGGCTCAGGTTAGGATTGCCAGGTAAACTGGGGTAGGGGCTATGGTGGGAAAGGAACAGGCTCAGGTGAGGGGACAAGCGGCTAGTCCAGGGAGACCCTCCCTGGCCCACAACACACCTGGGTCTGCTCGTCAATGTCCTTGCGCACTCTCTCACCCAGCACGATGAGAACAGACACAGCCATCTGCACATCGCCCTGCTCAGCGTAGAAGCGCAACATGTCCTGGACCAATACACTGAAGAAGTCGGGCGGCAGGCGGCTGTCGTAGAGCGCGTGTGAGACAGAGAGGAGAGAGGAGGAGGAGTCCACCGGCGCCAGCGAAGCTGAGTCCGCCTCATTGCCACTGACGTGCGGAGAGTCAGCCTTGTCCTGCAGGTGCTCAGGCCCGGAGGGTGTGTCCACAATCTCGTGACGTAGTGGGAAGGCCTCCTGTGGCAGCACATATTCAGGCTCCTCGGCTGGGAGGCAGGGGTGAGGAGAGATGGCCCTGAGTCGAGGCTCCCCGCTCTACTCAGCTGCTACTCTCAGAGGCATGTTCTGGGTCTGGCCCCTCCACACCACTCCATCTCACCCAGCCTCCACTCACGGTGCACATGCTCTGCGTCCAGTGGGTACAACTCATCCTCTTCTCCTTCTACATCACCCAGCAGGTAGTCAGCAGGCACATCGCTCCCCTCAGTTTCCTCATTATCTGCCCAGCGGGGAAGGGAGGTCATTCAGGGAGTGGCTATCCGGCCCTTTCCCCATCCACATCCCAGCCTACCCTCGTTGGTGATGAGCGTAGCTGAAGAATCAAGCAGAGCTGTGTCGCTCCGTGTGTCTCCTTTGCTGCGATCCAGCCGTGTCTCACTGCCCAGCCCTGGGCCCATATCCTTCAGATTGAAGCTAGAGGTAGGGAAGGGTTGTGGGTGGCCAGGCCCCGGCAGTCCACACGGGCGGGGGCAGGGGCAGGAAGTGGTCAAGGATCTACCTGTTCATGAGTGGTAGGCCACAGGAGCTGCCTTTGCCGACGCTGTGGTTGAGATTGGCAGAGGGCACCAGGCCAGGGCTACAGTAGATAATCCGTAGCATGGTCCATGTCTGTGCCACCTAGGAGCAGGCACCAACCACTCATGAGTCCTGGGCACCTGGCGCCCCAGGCTGCCCTGTCTCGTAAGCAGAATCATATACCAATCCATGGCCTGACCATCACCATGGGGAAACTGTGGCACATGGAAAAGGCAGTTTCCACCCTATAGTAGTGCAACTGTGAGGCACCTGGTGCTAGGATTAGTAAGGGGACTGATGGAGAGAAGAGAGATGGCATGCAGAAGGCAGTTCCAACACCAAGAGTGAGGCAGAAGAGGAGGCTGTGGGCACATGACTCCCTAGGCCTCCACTCCCGCCCCCAAGGATGACCCCAGGGTTTGGGCTAGCTGGTCCATAAAAATCTTTACATTGCCAAATACTTTGGCAAAGGCTGGCACTGTGACTGAGCTCAGGGTGGTTGTGGAATGGCGTCTCACTACAGTAGCAGTCTCTGACCCAAATCATGACCCCTGGGCCCCCAGCTCAACATACCTGGTTGCGGCCAAGCTCCCGAGCCACTTTGGCATTGTGATCACAGAGCTCGGCTAGTGGCCGACCAGCCAGAGCATAGCGTTCAGCTGTTTCCACGAACCAGCTCATGCTGCCACCACCAGACTCTGTCTCAAAGACACTGAGCGCACTGGAAGCCAGGCCAGAAAAAGGTTCAGTAGCGTCTAACTTTCGCTTGAAGAAGATGGGGCGCCGGTCACCAGCATAGGGTTTGCGCCCAGATTCAGTAGCCACCAGGCTCTCCTTGGCTGCGAAGGCCAGATCCCCAAAGAGGCCGTAACAGAGGCCCTCAGGGTTGGCACGCTCAACAGGCTGGCTGGCATCCCGAAACAGGTGCTGGCATAATGTGCTGTCCTTGGAGCCGGAGAGTAGAAAAGAGGGGTCGTGTGGGTGTCGCCAGGCGATGCCTGTGGTGACATCACGGTGCTCTTCAAACATGGCAGCTGGCACGAAGGGCCGGCGGACATCCCATACATAGATGTTGTGGTCCACCATCATGGAGCATGTGGCCAGGTGGTGGCGGCACTCAGGCCGCCATTTGACTCGGGCCACTGACGCGATGGTCTGCACGCAGTGCATCTCCTTGGCACGGTGTGTGGTCATGTCCCAGACCTTTACCATCTTGTCACGTCCACCTGTGGCGAGCCAGCCCCTGTGGGAGAAGGTCCCACTCAAGCTCTCAGTGACCTCTCTTGGGGGAAGGGAGACCCTGCCACGCCCCAATGTTTCTTTTAGCCTCTTTTAATGGCCCCCTTATCCCCATACCACACCTGTCCTCTGGGTGCCAGTCACAGCAGAAGACAGGCCCATTGTGGGCTGTGAACATCCTCTCACATCGGTCAGGTCGGCGGATGTCCCAGAGCTGTACGTTGCCGTTCTCGAAGGTGGAAGCAAAGGTAAAGTAGTCACGGATACTGAACTGCACATCCCTCACGCTCTCAGACTGGCCTGTGGGCATGCACCAGCAGAAGCACAAGTGAGAGGGCTGGCCCCCGGGGGGGGGCCCTTGGAGTAGCTGGAACGGTGTTGTTCACCGGCCTGTAGCCAAGCCAGGAAGCACAGAGGGCTGAGGAGACATCACCAGAATCTGAATCTGCCTAGGCCCAAGAGAGCATGCCAGGTAGTTTCTGCACAAACTCCCACCAGGGCTCCGTTCCCTGGATTCTGCCCAGGCAAAGCTGTATGTAGAGACCTGCCTCAGAAGGACACATGTGAGCACTGGGGGTACAGGCGCCCAGCCTACCTGGCTGTCACACTTCCTGGGGGGGGGCAAGGCCTGTGGAAGACCCAGTGAGTGGAAGAGCCTGCCTCATTCTCTGCTTAATACTCCACCAGCTGCCTAGTTAGGCCCAAAGGACCAAAGAGCTCCCAGACCATATTCACCTTAAAAGACCGCCATATCTGGAGCCTCCAGTCTTTCCCTGCCACAGATAGCTCAAGATCAGTCTTAACTCCCAAATTCTCCAAGACCCCCGGGCTGAACACGGCCAGCCAGACCTGCCACGAAAGGGGCCCTGTGTGCTTCCCACCTCACTCTGTCTCCCTGGTCTGAGATTCCTCAAGGTTCTGGTAGATTCACTGCAGTGAAGCAAGCTGAAGCAAGGCGAGGGAAAGGGAGGCTTCCATACTCACAATGCTGTATCTGAAGGCTCTACCTTCCCTATCAGCCACACCCAACACCCAGCAGTGCTTGGACCCGTCTTTCACTGCGGGCCAACCTTCCTCCTTCAGCGCTGCTCAGCCTCTGAGAGCACATCTGAGGACCTCCAATGAAGCACATTTCAGCCTGCCTATAAGGTCTAGCACCTACCAACACACCCATCTACCCCAACCTGCCTCTGTGGGCCTCACCAGAGAAGGTGCTGACAGAGTCCTTCCTTCGGAGGTCAAAGCACTTCATGAAGCCATCCTGAGAGCCACTGAGCAGCACATGGGCCTCCGTGGGGTGGAAACAGACTTTGTTCACCGTGCGCTTATGTTCCGTGAACAGCTGATCCTGCTTGTTGCGCGACGGCCGGCCTAGGTTCCAGGTAACCACCACACCATTGGTGGCTGCTGTGGCCAGCAGATTCTCGTCCATCTGGTGCCAGACCACATCCGCGCAGCTCAGGTTGAGCGAGGGTTTCCGGCCCACGCGCAAATTTAGCTTCTCCACGAACTGCTCCTCCTCAATGGCATAAATCTTGAAGATGCTTCGGCCTGCCACAACAACCTGGGCCGCATCTCGGCACACGCTGATGGCATTGGCTGGTGCATCCAGGTGGCAGTGCATGGTTCGGCCTGTCAGTGCACTGCCACTCAGGGCTGTGGTAACTCGGGACATCTTTTCCATGGCTGCACAGGTATCAGCGGCGGAAGGTCAGTGAAGTATGCTGGCCTGGTCAACCATGGTGTCCTAACAGTTCGGGTTCGGTCCTCTCGAACCTTCGGCCTGCCATGGTCCATCAGCCTATCACCATCTCAAGAAAGTTCAGTTTCACTGGAGTTCTCCAGAAGGCTCCATGGCTAACCTGAAGTTCGTCAGCCTCATGTCTGACTTTCCCAGATTCTATGCGGTTAATCCTCCATCAGGGAGATCAGTAAATCGATCCCAGGGGTGGGGTGGGGGTGGGGGAGAGGGGCTTCTACCCTCACAGTTAGCCCCGTGCTTCCGCGGCTTGCGGGGCTTCCAAGAGAACGAAAAACCGAGAGGAAAGGGTAGAGGAGCTGGACGGGTCCAGAGGACTGAATTCAAAGACCTTGGGAGGCAGAAGAGACGCTACAGCAATAAGTACAGGTATCTGGTTGCACCGGGCAAGGGAAACTGCGGGACCAGAACCAGATGCTGGGAAAACCTCTGCCCCGGTGGCACTACAGTCATTTACCGAAAGCACAGTGTCGCTCAGTTACCATACCGGAAGAGACTCAGCTATTTCCCCGCCCATCACCGGAAGCCCTTTCTTATTGTCATCCCGCCGGAAGTGAGCACGAACTCTTTTCCCTTACCATAAAGGTTCCGTGTCAGCAAGCGGCACTTTGGTCGAGCGGAGCGAATGGACCAGAATTGGCTCTGCAGGCTCCCTAGTTCTTCCTTGGTGATATGTCGCTTTTCTTTATTTGTTTGGTTAGGTTTTTTATGATGCTGAAAATAGAGCCCTGGAAGTCTAATGCAAGACAAGTTCTCTACCATTGGGCTATATTACCAGCCCCAGTTTATTTTTATCTTAATATCTTAATATCAGTACTTAAACCTCTCCTCCGTTGGAGGAGTCATTTTCTAAGCAGATCCTGAGTTCCACCGCTCTGCCCCAAAGCCTTACCCTACCCTCAACCTCCCCTGCAGAACTCAGGAGCCACTTCCTGATGGGTCCTGGGCCCATCATTCCCCTAGTCTAAACCCAGAACAAGCAGTCTGGCACCTTTTCTACACAAGGTTTTTATTGCACAGTGAATAAGTCCCAGACACCTGGCCCTAACCGTCCCGCCTCATCTGCAGCAGTACCTTTCTCGGCTCTTCTTATCTCAGTGTGCTTCTATCCCAGCTTCCTTCCCCCTGAGCACTTTTCTTCCTCTTCCACAGTTTCAGATGCTATATGTTACCCCTGCAGAACAAGTCTCCTTTACAACCTTCAGCACTTAGCTCAAATGCCTACCAATGCCTACCATCTTAGACCATCCCTGCCACCCCAATCTAATGTGGCCTCCTTTGTCTAGTGTGGATTTTATGTCTATTTTGTGTGGTTGCACCTGTGTTGGTACTTTCAGGGCCTTTCAGCCACTTCTGTCTGTGGCTGGATTTAGTCTTAGTTGTAAGAGATTGGTATTGGCTCTGGATCCCCAAGACCCAAGTTATCAGCACAAAGGAGATTTGTTTGTGCCAAAGGAACAAAGGGCAGGGAATAAGAGACCAAAATAGGGGATAAAGTACCAGGGAGATGGGGAGGGAACAGGGAGAGGAGGCAGAGATATTTGTCCCGGCGGGGACAAAGGACTGCCTCTGGATAGAAAGGAGACAGACATGGCTCATAGGCAAATGATATAGGTAAAGGTAAAAGGAGGAAACCCGTGTTAGGATGAGGTGTTTAATTTTGATTGGTTTACTTAATTAATTAGCTAATTAGGTAAGCCAAAGGGGGCTTTTGATTGCTAGACTGCAATACTTTGATAGCTGAACCTTGGTAGTGAGTCTCAGGAGGAGGAAGTGGCCAAGTAAGTGAACAGACCTTGGTGGGTAGCTTTTGGAATGTGACCTAACAGTTTTTAGCAAGGCAGAGGGAATTTGGAAGAGGGAAAAGCCTGTGAGAGCCCCGTTTTCAAGCTGGCCAGAGTCTCTGCTTATTAGTTGCCCTTTTTCTTGGAGTGGGCACAGTTTCTGTTTTTTTGTTTGTTTGTTTGTTTGTTTTGTTTTGAGACAGGGTTCCCCTGAATAGCCTTTGTTGTCCTGGACTCATTTTGTAGAACAGGCTGATCTCGAACTTACAGAGATCTGCCTGCCTCTGCCTCCTAGAGTGCTGGGACTACAGGCGTGTGCCACCACGCCCGGCTCAGGCGCAGTAGTCTTGATCTTCTGATCAATGTGATCTTTTATTTGTTTATTTATTCTTTATTTGTGTGTGTGCCTGTCTGAGTTTTTTGTTTGTTTGTTTTGGGTTTTGTGTTGTTTTTTTTGTTTGTTTGTTTGTTTGTTTGAAACAAGGTTTTTCCGTGTAGCCTTACCTATCCTGGACTCACTGTATAGACTAGATTAGTCTCAAACTCCTATATATCTGCCTGCCTCTGCCTGCCAAGTGCTGGGATTAAAGGCCTGAGCCACCACCTCCTGACTCCTGTGTTTTCAATTGCACTATTGTGCAATCAGTTTTCCTCAGAGGCCAGAGGCCATCAGTTCCCTGGAATTGGAGTTCAAGCATCTTAAAGTCACCTGCTGTGGGTGCTGGGCACTGAACCTAGATCTTCTTCAAGAACAGTAAATGCTCTTACCTACTGAGCCATCTATCCAGTATCACTGCACTCTTTAGGGCATTGCAACCCCTCACTTAGCCAAGGATAAGACTCCTTGCTGCTCTTCTTGAAGGATGGTGGGCAAGATCCTAGATCCTTCTGAAGGCATATACATTTTGACATCAGACTCATTGCTCTCTTTTGTGCACTTAAGGTATTAGAAAACCTTTGTCGGTCAGTTGCTAAGGTTCCAGTCCAGCCCTGGGCCACCAGCCTCTACATGTTCAGGGAAAGAAGCAACTTTGATGAGTTGAGAGACACAGGAGAACCCAGAGACCTGGGCCATCCAGGGCATATTTAACCATTACAACTTGGTTGCGTGACCAAAAAACAACCCAGACTCATGTTTTTACAACTTTTTAATATATATTTTTATAAACAGGTCACGTGATAAAATAGCACAAGAAACACTTACCAAATATAAGGTTATATCTTCCGCATATACAGGAGAATGAGGTCGTTATGTACAATAAGAAAATGATTTTAGGGGTTGGTTGGTTTTGTTTGTGTCCCTCTCTCCCCTTAAATTTTCCTCCTATAGTCATTGCAAATATCACAGCTTCAGTTGCATTAATACTTTGGGCAAATGGACAGCTTCCCCCTCCCTGTTGGGGGATTGTGGGAAGAGGGGCTGAAGAATCTGGCTCCTGACCACTTCAGCCTGGAGCCTCCCCGGCCAACACTTCAGGGGCAAGGAACTCTTTGGGCTGTTGAACTCTTTAACTTTTTGTCAACAGCATCTCTCTCTCTCTTTCTCTCTCTCTCTCTCTCTCTCTCTCTCTCTCTCTCTCTCTCTCTCTCCCTCTGGCTCTCTGGGAATTAGTTACTCTCTTCCAACCAGATAGGGGTGTCCCAAGATTGGTTGTGGGGTGCTGTGTCTCCTGGGGTTTCACGGTTGGGAGAGAAGGGGCTCCCAGTCCTGTCCTCAGCACTGCCACGTATATGCCAGTGTCCCCCAGGACTTCCAAATGTCTTGGGGTCTGACAAAACATGGTCACAGCCCATTTGGGCAGGCAATGGTTTTGGAGGCTGGGAGAGGTAAAGGAGGACCAGAAAGGCTCCCTCCTTTCTTAGGGTATGAAGGGTGTGCTGGCCACTGGAAGATCAGAACCGCTGGTCAGAGCTGACCCTGACCTTTGGCCAGGCCCTCTGCAGAGTCCACCTGAGGAGACCTATCCAGGGTGAAGCACAGTGCTGAGAGGCCTGAGCTCAGCTAGGGGACGGGCTGGAGTGGATGGGCTGCTCCCAAGGCCTGACAGCCCTATGGGTGGCTCCAGATTCGAGTCTGTCAGGTGCCTATTCTGGGGGGGATGGGCACCGCTTTAGGCTAATGTTGATTATTACAAGGTCTGTATCGTATCTTCCTAAATCTGTCCCATCCTGGCCAGGGCCCAAGGATCTGTAGACCAAGGGGAAAGAAGAGGATTGGGGTGGGATGGGGGGCGGTGCACAGAGGACAAGAAGTGACCCATATGGCAACAAGGAAGAAGAGAAGCCACTGGGTCAGGTAGGCATGGGGAAATTGGGCTCCTCAGGGGGCCATGGCTTTGGCAGTGGCCTGTGACACCTCATACCCCTTGGAGGGCGCCAGGCGTGGTGCAGTGGAAGATGTTGGAGGCCCTTGGGGCTTTTCCAGGCCCCTGAGTCCAGGGGGACTAATCCCTCCATCCCCTCGGGCCCTGCCCGGGATGGGGGGACAGCAGGGGGAGGCAGAGAGCAGAATGAAGTGGGGAAGGCAGTGAGGGCATCTGCACTCAAAGCATCCCCCAAAGGACCTAGACCCCCAGAAGGCGGGCGAGTGATGGCGGCGGCTGTGGCATGGTGGAGGGCGGGCGTGCAGTGCGGGCACGAGGGGCATGCACAAAGTCCCCGAGTGTGCGTGCGTGCGTGGGGCTGACCCCTCTGCCTCTTGCCCCAGGCGGGGGATGGAGCAGTGGAGCAGAGGTGCAAGGGATGCACGGGGCGGGGTTTCCCTCAGCTTGCCCCGCCTCCAGCGCAGGGCGGAGAAGTGGTGCTCCCGCAGGGATGGAAGAGGGGCTACTGCCCAGGGCGTGGCCGGTTCCCGCGGCCGGGTTGAAAAGCCTGCGCTATTCAATGACGAGGCAGCGCGGCAGGTGCTGCGAGAAGTACTTGAAGAGCTCGGGTGTGGCTCCAGGGCAGTTGGTCAGCTCCAACTCCTCCAGCTCTTGCAGCTGCACGAGGCCTGATAGCCCCGTGGTGGTCAGGAGCGGGCAGCCTGCAAAGCGCGAGGCATCCAGGCAGCCGCTCAGCAGCTCAGCTCCGCCCGGCGGAAGGGCTGGACTGTGCTGAGTAGGAGGGAAAGGCTGGAGAGGACAGTGGCCTGCTGGGAGCGGGTCCTACTATGGGCTTAACGAAGCGGGACCGTACGGGGCTCGAGGAGTGGGACTCTGACAGGATGGGTGGAATCTGCATCAGAGAAGGCTGTGTTCCGGAGCGTCCGGGGTGGGTCTGAGCAGGGCGGGGCCTGGCTTGAGTTTGCCCCTCCTCCAACCCGCTACCTGGGACGTGATTTGCTAAAGCTTGAAGTGAATCTATCTGCCTAAGGGACCCCAACGGGGCGAGGGTTCGAGTGAAGTGGGCGCCACTGCCCACGAGGCATGCAGGGGGTCTCACCTGCTAGAGACAAGAGTCGCAAACTCCTCATGGCTAAGAGGTGCTTCAACCCGAAGTCCTGCACCTGGGCGGGAGTGAGAGGAGGTCGTGTTAACTATTGCCACTTGCCTGGGACCTGCAGCCAGCACAGGGGCAGGAGGTAGGGTTCAAAATGAAGGTTTTTTTTTTTTTTTTTTTTTTTTTTTCGGTTCCCGCGAGGCCTGGAAGCACCCACGAGGGCCTTGGGAAACCCGGAATCGGACTTCGTTTGGCTGCACAGAGGGATCTGAATGGCGCCTAGTGTGGTTCAAGGATTTTTCTGTACTTGTGCTCCCCTCCCTCGCCTCCCCGCCCCGCTACCCACCGCTCTCTTTAGTTCCAGATCCCCGGGGCCACGGAGGTACCTGGCAGCACCATCGCAGGTAGAGGCTGCGGAGGGACGACATGGTGGACAAATAGCTGAGGCCAGTGTCCGTGATGCGTACACACCTGCAGTTGCACCAGAGGGGGGGACTGCCCACCTTTAAATCACTTCACCCATCCCCACCTGGGTCCCTCCCTCCTTTTCACAGGTGTCCCTAGGGCGAGCCCCTGCCCCACGGTCCCGCTCTTAACATCTGCCCTCCCCTGCCCTCCCCATCTGGAATATGGCTTTTTCTCCAAGCTATGCCAGAGTTGCTCCGAGTTTGGGCACTCTATTCTCTGCGGCCTTCCCCACCCTAAGAAGCCTGTGGACCGGCACAGGCTTCCAGTTCCTGGAGTGTGGGGATGTGTGCACCTGTCCAGCACAAGCTCCTCCAGGCGGTGCAAGTCGCAGGCCACGTACTCCAGCGCCATGTCGGTGATCCGAGGGCACCAGGAAAGGTCGAGGCTGCGCAACTTGCGCAGGTTCTCGGCGACAAGCTCCACGCCATCGTCAGTGACCTTCGAGCAGCCTGAGAGGCTGAGTGACGTGAGGTTGGGCAGGCTGTGCACCACGTTAACCACCCCGTGGTTGGTTATCTCCCAGCAGGAAAGCAGGCGCAGAGTGTGGGTGCTGTGGCCCTGGCGAGCTGTGAAGTAGGCCAGCGCCGTGTCAGTCACGTGGTAGGCCTGAAGGCTTAGCTCTGCCAGGTTGGGTAGGAGTTGTGAGATGGCAGCAATGGCATCGTCCGCCACGTTGATGCAGTCGCTGACGCTCAGCGAGGTGATCCGTGCGCTGAGGCTGGACCACAGGCCAGCTTCAGTGAAATCGTTACAGCCTGACAGCTCCAGGCGCACCACTCCCTGCATCTGCTCCAACATCACCTACAGGCAGGTACAGACCAGACCAGACCAATCAGCTCCCCCACCGCTCGCCTGGGCGCCCTTCCTGCTGGGGTAGTGGGAGGTGCCTGCGCAGAGGCGAATCTGGAAGCAGTGGTCCCTCAGGTGTGGACTTGTGCAAGCATGCATCAGGCTGAACCCTAAGGAGCGCACTAAAAATTGCTTGTTATACTTTGCCAATATTCCAAAAGGGAAGCAGGGCACAGGGGACCCACAAGCCAGGGTGTGGCCAGTATGGGTGTTCGGAACAGATAATTTGAATATTAAAATTTCAATTCAGGTCCCGGGGGAGAGGGGGCACAGGGCAGCGTGCCCAGATGCTCCTGCAAACCCTTGCTCCTAGGAGACTCTCCGCTGTCCCTCCCCTCCCCCTCCTTCCAGCATCCCACTCAGGCCAGCTTCACAAGCAAGCGGACCCCACGTGTGATTGACCACTCTCACTTTTTAACAAGCTCACATTTTCACTCTGCATTAGCCCTGGCAATGCCATCCTTGCTACTTTTTGTCCTGTGTACATCTGGGTATCCTCTGGGCCCCTCAACCTCCCATGTCCATAGGGTTGCTGCTGCTGTTCCCGCCCCTCCAGCCCCGTTTGCTCCTGGCCAAATTTGGGACACACCTCTAGGCCAGCGTCAGTGATGGTGGAGCGCTTGAGGCTCATGGCCTTGACTCCCTTCTTAGAAAGCGCATAGTTGTCGATGAACTCGCAGATGTCTAAGTCAGAGACACCAACTAGGCAGAATCCCTCAAAGCCTCTAGCAGCAAAGCCCTGCAGGTTCACAAACTCCTTCTCGCCTCCAGGCAGCACGTTGTACAGCTCCTTGGCATGCAGCACAGGCGTGAGGCCTGCCCAGAACTTGGGCTGATACAGCACACGCCGCCAAGCCTTGCACACCTGGGCTAGTATGCATTTCTCACATGCTGAGAAATACCAGAAGAGCCCATTAAGGATCTTCTCATCTGTGGCCAGCGGTGGCCGCTCCACTGGGGGTCCAGGCACTGGGCCTGAGGCTGGTCCACTGGCTGGGGGGCACGGCCCCCCTGCCAGAGCAACCCGGGACAGTGGCGTAGCCAGGCTGGGAGGTGGGAGGGTGGGTGGGGGTGGTGGCTGGCAAGGGCGGTTCTTGGCAGCAGGTGTGCCCTTGGTGATGCTGGCTGCACCCAGGCCGTTGGGCTGGCCAGGCAGCTTCACCAGACCATTTCGAGGCAAGCATGGAGGCTTGGGGTCACCATTGATACCGGGGCTCGACATTTTCCTTGCACGTTCTGTGGATGAGATAGGAGGAATAAATGAGTCTGCTGGCCTCTGGAGGAGCTGGAGAGCTAGCTGTCTTCATTCTTGAGGCTCCTCTCTTCCAGGACCACTCAACAGGAAGGATCCTAGCACATGCCTTTCTCTGACTGCACAGCAAGGGGCAGGCTGGCCACAGACACAGCTGGTCCAAGTGCTCACATCCTCTGTCATCCACTGACTCAGCCTGCATTGCCCAAAGGTGCTTTCTGATGCTCTGATTTCCATTTAAGGTTAGGGAGAGATGGAGTCCTTAATTGCTTCTTCCACCCCTGTTCCTTTGATGCCTGCTATTGGGGCCTACCCTGCAGGATCGGAAAAACTGAAGAAAGGTGCTGGAACAGTCTCAGACTCCTCCTTCACAAGGCGACAGTAGCCCTCAGAGTCACAAACCAGCTCTCAAGAATCTGTGCACCTACCCAGCTGGTGGTGGCACTCACCTTCAATCCTAGCACTTGGAAGACAGAGGCAGGCAGATGGCTGAGTTTGAGGCCTGTCTGGTGTAAAGAGAGTTCCAGGACAGCCAGCCAGGGCTATACAGAGAAATCCTGTCTTGAAGGAAAAAAAATTCTGCGCACCTAGAGTAAGCTCTGGGGCTCAGGCATCATCCCTATATAGTTGATTGTAGTACCAGCACAATGATACTCTGGACACACATTTTCTTATATTTAAAAAAAAATTAAAAATTTCAGTGTATCAGTGTTTTGCTTGCATGTATGTATGCATATCATATATGAGCCTAGCATCGGTAGAAGTCAGAAGAGAACATCAGGTCTCCTGGAACTGGAGTCACAGGCCTCCCGGCCCTCTGTGAAAGCAGCAAGGGCTCTTAGCTACTGAGCCACTTCTCCAGTCTGCAGGACACATGCTCTTTAATCCTCCACCCAATGAGGACAGTGCTATGGTATTTCTTGTACAAACAAGGAAGGGCAGGCCAAGGCCAAGTGAACTGCTTCTCTGAGGTCATGGCCAATAGTTGAGGGGTAGAGCTGAAGTTTGGACCGGAGCTGGAGGAGGAAAGTCACGAGGGAGACCAGGGTCACTTGTTCATAGAGTAGGTCTGGACTGCTGATCATCTCAGCATCCCTCAGACTCCCAGGACGGTAACAGAGTTGCAGAGGACATTGTGAAGAGACAGCATGGAGGGAAAGGGCAATGGGATTTTCTTAATGTCATGATTATCTGTCTGCACTCCAGATAGATATTGAATCCCCCACCACTCAACATACAGAAGGAAGGTGATTTTATTCATGGGTTTCACCTGTAGATTCAAATGTGACACTCTGGACTCCTGATGGCCCCTAGTTTGAATGTGTGGTTTTGGCTAGCCACTGGTGGTTCTACTTCCTCAACATGAAATCTGGGCAGTGACACCACAGACTCCTTCCTGTGGGAGGGATTTATAGTCTATGGTAGAGTAAGCCCAGAGGCCCAGAGCTGACGCAAGGGCCAGGCAGGATCTCCCTTCCTGTGTCTATAGGTGATCCCAGAGTGAACTGGATCCACCTGTGGGGTTGTCAACTTCTTGCCCTACAATCTTGAGGGTGTCAGCAAAAGCTTCTGCCAGGCCCTCTGTTATATCCTCACTGGTTCAGTGGGTCATAACCCCACCAGGGAGCCTGGCACAATACAAGGGGTGTGTGAAGAAGCTTCCTAGGGGATGGGCACTGGAACATGCAGACCCTCAGAAGAGAAGGCTCGTGTTACCTTTCAGGCTGAGACCCCCTTCTGGAGATGCAGGGACAAGGGCCACCCATTCCCCCAATCTGGCTTGACACAGAAGAAGTGGACAAGAACTATCCCCTACCTTTATTTTGCAGCACTATCTCCTCGATTGCTTCTTCCACTGCACAGGCAAGCTGCGCCAGTGTCCCACCTCTGAGGAAGGAAAAACCATGGGTTGGAGTCTCCTCAGAACACGCCCCTCATGATCAACAACCTAGCTCCGTGTCCAAGCCCCCGTATTATCTATTACTCCCCTTCTCAGTATGACTCTTGAGACCTAGGGAGTAGACCAGTTTTTCCCTAAAGGAACTTTCTCAGCCCTTAGCTGCTCTTTTGTGCCTAAGAACAGGCAAGAGTAGCCACACAAAAGCCAGTACGCAAGTAGCAATGCAACACTTGCCAGATGCATACCAGGAATATCATATATTTCAGCTTCACGGCAGATATCCCTCTGTAGGGTAGCAACTATTGGTATCCCAGTCCTTACACAAGGAACTTGTATATAGTTTGCATGTCATGGCAAAGGAAGTCCGAGGGTGGTTACCCCAGTTCCCTGAGTGTGATATAGGGAAGCAGGCCTGTTGCAGGATAGCAGCGGCCCTGGTGGGAAAGGAGGAGATCTTTCCTTAACCGCTCCAATTCTTATCCATCACCACCCACATTCCTGGGAACTGCGCTGACGCTAGAGAGACAGCCCCAGCCAGAAAAACAGCCGAGTCCCTGACTGGCGGCCTGTGTCTAGACTGTCCATCTAGCTTCAGCCACTAGGCGCAGACCCAGCGCTCTCGGGGCCCCGCGAGCAGCACCACGGACAGCTCCCGAGCTCACTGGGGTCAGCTGAGCTTTCTGCACCGGAGACAGCGGAGCGGAGGAGGCCTGATCGGTGGCTCCGCGGCTCCGGCAACCCCAGCTCCACAGGAAGAGTCAGGGGGAGAAGCCGCCCGCTTGGCTAGGATCTGGAGGAGGCTGCGGAGGCGGTGCCAGGGGAGAAATAATCCAAGAGCTGTGCCGATTTAGGCTGAAAATGCTCCCAGTCGCGGGTGTGCACGTGGAGCGCTTGAGTTGCTGGGGGGTGGGGGGTGGGGGAGGACGATGCACGTGGATGCCCCGGGCATCTGTGGGACTCCTTCCTGCCCCTCGCTGCAGCTCTGGAAACTCACATTTGCAGAAGCACACGACCCCCTTCCTACCTTCCAGACTTGGGTCAAGTAGGTGAAACCAGACTCCATGTCTAATCCCCCATCCAGGACCCCCGCCCGGAGGGAAGCTGCATCTCCACAGAGACAGCCCTGCTTCAGGCTTAGGGAGATGCTCCCTTATTCTCCCACTTGTGACATTAACCAAGCCAGCGAACCCTCTGTACTGTGGTTCAAAATGGAAAACAGTTACACCTGGGCCCGAGGGCTGAGGCTTTCAGAGAAAAAGCAAGACTTTCAGAGAAAGTGCAAGACTTGACCCTTCCTGCCAGGTAAGCAAGAGGTTATTGAGGGCCTCCAGCAAGGCTCACTCCTCCTGGCTCTGCTGCCTAGCCCTGCTGTCTAGGGCCTGCCCCCTGGTATTGTAGAAGCAGGATCTCATATAGGCTAGGCTGGCCTTGTATTGGCAGCCATCCTGCCACGGCCTCCCATACCGGGTTTACAGACATGCTGCAATTTCCCTCTCCACCCGGGGTGGCTCCTGAAGCCTGCTTGGAGTTGCTTCCTAGGAGGGGAAATGGATCAGTGGCCAGGTCACTCAGGCTGCCTCTCCCTTCATGGACAAGCACCTCAGGAGGTGAGGTGAGGCCTTCTGGAATGATGGATGAACTGGCACAACACAGTCCTGGGCCCAGTGTGTCCCACGATCAGTTTGGAGTGGGATTCTGGGTTAGCTCTAGACTGAGGAGCAGCTTGAGATCCCTGGGTCCATCCTTGGCTAGGAGGCGACAGTGACAGCCTCCTCAGCTGCCTTGTCTACATGAGCCCAAGCCTCATCAAGGTGCTCTTTGCTCTCTGTAGAGAACTTAAGGACCAGGATGGGTACAGTGGGGCTCCCGAAGAAAGCTCCAGTGCTTGGTGGTTTTCAGATTGGCAGTCCAGAGCCCCTGATGCTGGACGGGAGGACTTGCCTTTTCTGCGCGTATCCAGTCACCAGATCCTGAGATGCGACTAGTCCCACAGCCTCATCTCCAACCCAACTCCTTGCCCAGCCAGACCCCTGTCCTTTATTTCTCCTCTCTTATCCCCCTCCACCTGGCCAAATGGTCAGCTTTCTCAGCTGCAGATGGGTGCTGCCTGCTTCCACAGCTGGGATCCCTTAATACTCCAAAAGAGCGCCTCCAGGCGTCACCCACCACAGGGGTCATCATTGCTGGCATCTCTCTCTCCCCCTGGCCTGATAACTCCTTGAAGACAAATAGCACCACGAATATGTGGCTTCTGGGCACTACTGAAGTAATGAACAGGAAACGGCCACCTAACCAGTCAAGGGTACTGCTGCCTGAGGGGGGTCAGTGGGACAGGAGCAGCTTAAGAACTTAATTCCAAGTATGATTGTGGTCGGTATTTCTAGAGAAGAAACTAGATTGGTGTTAGAACCTGGCTCCCCAGACTGAGGTGCAGATACGGGGTGGGGGATGGGGGAAGAAGAGCTCTTTTGGCTAAGTTCCCCTCATGGAGTCTGATGGCTAAGGAATCTGGATGGCTGTCGGCCCCCAAAACCTGTCCTGATCCTAGAAGAAAGAAACAGGAACCGCCAAGATGGTTAGAGGAAGGCTCTGTTCTCCAGCATCCCTCTCCTCATCACTGTCTGGAGCATCACTGGGGGAAATAAGGCTCAGAGAAGGATCTTCCTTTTGCAGCCTAAAACTTGTCCCAAGACCCCAAGGCTTTCTGAGTCCCAAACACTCGGACCAGGAACACATCTGTTGTATCTTGTGTCTCTTTCTCCTACCTCCTTGGGTCCTGTGTTTTCCTGCAGTCTGGCTAGTGGCTTCTGTACATAGCTCTCATCCAGCAGCATCTCTGCCATAGCCCTGAAGTCCTAAAGACTGCCAACCACACACCCACTAATGCCCCACTCCTCACAGCTATCAGCCTGGGGCTCTTCCCCTGTCTCTGACATAGTCATCTCCGAGCATCAGGTCAGGATAGAGGCCACATCGGATGCTTGGCCTGCATAGAGCCTTCCCCGATCAGCTCCTCACACTTGAAGAAGATAACCGGGATACACATATCAAGCCCAGTCTGTAGTGGCAGCTCCAAAGTGAAGACCAGGTTGGCTGAACTTGAGGGCACAGTGCAGGCAGCATGATCTGTGACAGTGCTGTGACTCAGACACATTCACATCCATCCCTATCACTTCACACGTGTTAACAGCAGCACTCTCCTTCCACCCCCTGCTGGAGCTGCCTCTGGGGGTGTGCTGGGGATCTTGGGGATGGAAAGACCCCAGGCTTAGGAGGTACATAGGCCCACGTTGAACCAAGCTGATGCTCCAGCAGACCGAGGCTCTGTGGCCAGGCTGAGGGCACGTGGCCATGAGGCACGGGGGAAATAGAAGCTGGGCTTCAGCTTATCATGTCTCGCCTGTTCTACAGAATGTGAGACCTCCAAGACCTAGGCCTGAGGCTCCTTTAGACATCTGCTAAATGAGGCTCACCTGTGCTCTTTGCCGCCAGTTCAGCCATTGGACCACTAGCAGGGAAGGTTCAGGGCCACTCACTGGAGTCCCAGCCCCTGCTTTGCTGCCACCCCCCACCCTTCCCTGTGCCAGTCCTGGAAGATACATTAGTGACTCCCACAGATGAGGAATTACGGTAAGGGCAGTTGAGTGAAGCCAGCCAGAAGCCCCTTCATCCATCCCTCGGACACGCCTGCCTCAATCCCTCAGGGCTTGCCGATTCCAGGTAAAGGTGGCAGGAGAGTCAAGTAGTGAGGGTGGCAGGAAATGGGGCAGCTGCATCCTAAGCTATCTCAGCACCACCCACGTTTTCACCCTGAGTTTCCCTCGATCTCCTCCCAAAGGCTCCCAGCCCAGCCCTCCAGCCACTTTTAGGAAGGACATCAAGGCCCCAGCAGGCTTCTGACTGACCTAGGCAGCCCCCGATCATTCAGGCTCCCATCCAACCACCCCCCCAACTTCTGCTCTGAGGCTGCTGTCCAGCACCTCGTCAAAGTGTGGGCTGGAATAAAGGGTCCTGGGTCTGAGGGGCACCAGGGCGGCCTGAGCAGACCCCGGTCAATGGGCCATGGGACAAGATGGCAGTGGAAGTCAGGCCTCAAGGAGGGAGCAGGTGAAGTGGCATTTGCCATCTGCTCCTGGGAGGTCAGCTGCTGGCTCAGGCTGGGAGGGGCTAACAGAAGGGCTGCTAGGCCAGTTCCAGGCCTCAACAGTGCAATCTTCTCTCCCGGGATGAAGGGTGGGGAGGCTCCCCACTGATCTAACATCCCTGCTCAGCAATCTCAGCGTGCCCATTCCCCATTTTGAAGTCTTCCAACCTTGGCCAAGGCCCATTCTCTTCTTTAGAACCAAAGACATGCCAGCCCACTCCCTCTGCTTCCCTGTGGGCGGCAGCTCTATACTAGCTCATGTCCAGAAGGTGTCCAGGGCCCCTAGGCCACATATCCACATGGCTCCTCCCGTTTAATTGTATCAACACCTGTCACGTCCTCCAGTCCGCCTGAGGCTCATAGGGCTGGAGCCGGGAGAGCCCAGAGCCAAGCCAGAAGGAGCGGGGGCTGATGGCCTGCAATTCCGCGTCCTCGCAGCCTCTCGGTGGTTCTGAGGTACCGAGCCACAGCCTGACCGCGTTGCTGGTAGCGAGTGGCGCGCGATCAAGCCGGTCACTAGGGCGAGGGGCTGTGGAGCGACCCGCTGGCCCAGCGGCTGGAGGGCGAGGTGGGGAAGGGGCTGCGATTACGTAAGCCCTGCTCAGGCGGCGGCGGCGGCCGCGGCGCAGTCCCAAGTCCCCACCCCGCCCCCTCCTCATTGTAGCCTCCGCGGAGGCAGTGGCTCGACCCGGACCCTCCCCTCCCCGCAGCCTGGCCGCGCGCGCACACACACCTTACCTCGGCCAGGGCTTCTGGCTCATGCCACGCTGTCCGCCGGGCGACCTCGCGTCATGGGGAGCCCAGCACCCGAGCCGCCCAGCGCGGAGGCGGCCGAGGTGCTGGACTGGCTAGCAGGGCCCGACTGCGCCCCGCGCCCGGCGCCCTGTGCCCCGCGCCAGGGCCCTCTTGGCAGGGTCCGGAGCGGAGCTCCCCGGTGGGAGAGGATCTGCCGCCCTGAGCCTCCCACCGGGGAGGCTGAGGCTGTGCCCAGATAAATAAGGCCGCTTTGCAGGGAGCCCGGCGGGCGCCTCCTCCCTCCCCTTACCCTCCTCCCCGCGCTCCTCCTCCGCGCTCCTCCCCGCGCTCCTCCGCGGCCGCCGCCGGCGCCGCGCGTGGCCCCCGCCCTGCCCCGAGAGCCGCGCCCTCGCGCGCTCCCGGCCTCCCGACCAATCCGGGCCCTCGAGGCGGGCGGAGGTGTCGCGGCTGCCGAGCCCCGCCCCGCCCCGCTCCGCGCGCTCCTGGCGCCGTACCGACGGGCACGCGCCAGGCACCAGCACCCGCTCAGCGGCCGAGGCTTGCACAATAAACAAACCCCCGCAGGCCGCGCGTCCGGCAGGACGGTCGAGGGGAAGGCAGGGCGCGCGGCGGGAGAGCAGCTTCGGGTGGCCCATCGGCACGGAGCGGTGACGACCCAGAATCCTGGCCGCCGGGGAGGACGGGAGTCCTTGGCGCGAGCGCTTGGCAGCGGGGCTCCGGATCCCACAGCAGACACAGCCGGCCCTGTGTGCTCTTCCGTGGATTGCCACCTGCGAGGGCGAGGAAAGGGAAGCCGGGTGGAGGCGGCAGCGCCGCCCGCACCTCCATACACACCCCTTCCGCGGGGCGTAGGGCAAGCCTCTAGGATCTCACATCCCTTCTGTTCCTGCTGCGCGAGTCAGGCTGGAGAACACCCCTTGGAGGTGACAGAGTCACACACCTGCAGGAACCCGCAAGTGTCAGTGAGAACACAAGGCAGCATAGCGGTAGTAGAGGGGGCTCGTTTCTGACGCTCTCACGAACGACCTGAGGCGACCCTCCCTCCCCACAGGGGGAGAGGCGAGGTGGGAATGGTTGAGAAAGGACATGCAAAGATCCTATGGCGGTTAAGGAGTTCCACAGGTTCCCTCTGGAGTGAAGTAGAGGTCCGGTGGCGGCCCAGGACAGGTGGTTTGTGCGAAGAGCCCTGTAAAGGCTTCTGGAGAGCCAGACCTTTCAGCAGACTAATGGGACCCCAATCTGGTCTCTCTCTTGGGAGCAGAAACAACAGATGTGGGGACAGCATCTTGGAAGGGAGGAGCTGCAGGGTGGGGTGTCCTCCGCTGCCAGCAACTGGTGTTGGGAAGAGCAGGGCCTCCTCGAACTGATGCCAGGCCTAGGGGTGACGAGAAGGAGCAGTTAGCTGGACCCTGCCTGGCTGGTGTGTGTGTTCACGTGTTGTATACGAACATGTGTGTGCAGGTGCCTGTAGAGGTCGGATGACAACCTCAGGTGTTTCTGAGGCATTGTATACTTGTGTGTGTGCACCCTTGTGCGTGTGAGTACGTGTGCGTGCATGCTTGCGGAGGTGAGAGTTTGGTATGAGAATCCTCCTATATAACTCTTTACCCTGGCTTTTGAGACAGGATGTGTCGTTGAACTTGGGGCTCACCGTTTATATTAAGCTGGTTGACTTGCAGGTCCTTGGGATCTTCCTGTCTCTGCCCCTCAAGGCTGGGGTTACAGGCAGGCACTTCACCCACAGAGCTATCATCCATGTTTTCTCCCGTTTTCTTTTTCTTTTTCCTATGGGGGGTGGGAGTTGAGAGGGCAGGCAGGTTCTCTTATTGGTTTGGAACTGACCAAGTAAGCTAGTTGGTCCCTGAGCCTCAAGGATATGCCTATGTTGACCTTCCCAGTACTGAGGTTACAGCCATGTGCCACAAAGTTCAGCTTGGGAATCAAACTCAAGACCTTGTGCTTGCAAGATAAACAAAGAAACGAAGACTGATCTCTTTCCAGTGTCCTAGCTGGTTTTAACAGGGCGAAGCCCTGTTCTTACAGTGGGGACCTTGAGTCCAGTTTGCCATAGCCAGGATCAGGGCAGACATTTGTGGCTGGAACTGGGGTGCCACCATCTTGCCTGGATATGGATCAGAGATGGGAGATTGATGTGGGACAGAGACCAGTGTAGACACAGGCAGTCAGATGGCGTTCTTTCTGCTCATCTGGTGTCTGTCCTCGGACAGGTAGCCAATGGGCGATGGGATGGGATCTGGGTGGAGGGCGCTGTGCGGGGATTGTAGAGTACAAAAAGGCTTCGTGCACACAAATAACCACTGGAGAATCCAGGCAAGTTAAACACACAGCTTACCTCTTCAATCGCATGAAACGTGAAGCTGCTCCTCCTGGGATGCGGCTTTACAGCCTGGTGATCCTTTGCTGTCTGGTGAGACAGGCTCTGCCCGCATCTCCCAGAATTTGCTTATCGCAGACCCTTTCTCCTTAAAAACCTTGTATTGTTTTTAGGCCGTAAAAACCCTTTCTTACCAGTGATGTCACTTGTGCTTTTTAACAGCCTAAAGGACTTCTAGGTTATCTTAGGGCCAGGCCAGTCCTGACACACACAGGCCTTTTACTGACCTCTGTCAAGCTCCCTAGACCCTAAATCTTGGGCACGGTCTCTGAGTCAACAGTTCAAAAGAACCCATTCCTGTGACAGAAACCAGATGTACTTTGTAACGAATTGTCTTAAACTGTGGTGCACTCAAGACTGAGGTCATTGTTATCTGAATACTTTATTCCAAAATTGGGCTGTGCTTAACTATGGCTAAAGTAGAATGATCTGGGCCAGACGCTAGAAGTTTTGGTCCAGAGTTTACAATCACTTGGAGCCAGTTGAGTTTCATTCGTACTCACCCTGATTGGTTTTCCCCTGCTTGTTGTAAATTCCGCACCAACACTGGGATGTGGGCCTTGGCTTGGGCATATATGATGAGCACACCCAAGTGTAAAGGGTGTGTCCGAGGGAGGCCCAGGCACATGGTGGCACAGTTTTTGAGAAAACGGCAATGAGGACCCTTAGGAGGTCACTGAGCACTGCTCTGGGGGCCTTTCCTGTCTCTTCACATGGAGGCCCACCTGTGTCCGTCTACCATCCTCCCAGGTCACGCACCTGATTCTCTCTCTCTCTCCCCTCACAGCTCACCTGGAGCAGCCTCTTGTCACCTGTCCCTGGATTATCCATTTGACTCTCAGACTTGGCAAATATCCTCCCTAGGAGCTTTCAGTTTCACGTCTGCCCACAACACCAAGCCTGGGCCTACTGGCTCTCTGATGGCATAGTTACAGCGGGCCGGTGGCTGACACCAGCCCTGGAGGGCCAGGGTAGGATTCTGTGGGCACCCAGCAGAGCACAAGGGAGACACACACACACACACACAGTCCTTCGGATGGGGAAGCTGGCTATAGAAGCACCTTCCATTGTGTGCTCAGAGGATGCTTTTGGAACATCTTATGTCCTGAGAGAAGTGTATCAGGCAAGCTCCAGCTGATGGCACAGGGGACTTTTCATCTCTTCCACATATGGGGTAGCCTGTGGGACTAGTTGGACTAGGATGCCCTCTTCCTGGGCTAGTCTCCAGGGACTGATCCGGGAGCATCTATGAACTTGGTTCCTAAGGGCATGTGGAGTGTCTGTCAGTGCAGCGCCCCTCAAAGAGAAGCGCTCTCACCTGGAGGACCCCTCACTTGAAACACCCTCAACTGGAGCACCCTTGAACTGAAACACGCTTAGCTGGAGAACCCTTCACCTGGAGCACCCTCAGTGGGAGCACTCATTACCTGGAACCCTTCTTTCTTGGAGCACCCTTCTCTTGAGACACCCCCTCATCTAAAACGATCCCCACCTTCATCACCCTCACCTTGATATCAGAGCGCAGAAGACTGTCTCCTGCCCAGGCTGCTGGGGTCCAACCCTACAGTGAGGGGGGAGATGAGGACTAAGGCTGCCTGCACCTTTGGCTCAGAGACAGGGGGCTAAGCGAGCACCAGAGAGCACTTCCTAGGCCTAGAGTGATAACTTTACTCCTTCCCTAAATCTCACCACAGGAGGTCCTCAGGCATGTCCTTGTGAGGCTCTGGTGTGGAGAGGGTGCTTGGGAGATACATGGCTGCGCCAAATCCTCCTCAGGTAGTTCCCTCACAGAACCCCTTCTGGGAAATGTGGCTGGGCTCTAAGGAGGGATGCCCTGAATGTTTTAGCACAGTATTGGTGAGCAACCCATCCTGAGACCAGATAGGCACTTTTCACCCCTGAGCCTCTCTACCCTCTTTTTCTATCTCTTCCTCAATTACTTACCCTGTGCCCTTTCCCATTTCTCTTCCTTTCCCCACTTAGACTCCTGCACCCTCTCCTTTTCTTCTGCCCTGTCCCTACCCTGAGTGAGAAGCTCAAGAGCGCCAGAGAGAGCAGGTGGGGCATCTGTTGTCCGATGGCCCTGATGACAGGGTGAGGGCACCAAGGTTTTCTGTTGGCCTGTGCTCTGGCCTGGCTCACCCCCTGTCAAGGCTGAGGATGACTCAGGGCCCAGCTGTCACCTCAGCAGCACGCGTCGCCTAGTGATGGCGGTCTCCCAGCAACGGTCGTTTCCTAGCAATGGGATATTTTCCCCTGGCCCTGGCTGGAGCCAGTGGCTATTTTTAGCTTAGCTTCAAATCAATCAGCAGCTGCATTTTGGGCTCCTTAGAAGATGCGAGGTGTTGGGCGGGGGGCTTCTCAGCAAATGAAAGAGAGAGAGAGAGAGAGAGAGAGAGAGAGAGAGAGAGAAACCTCAATCTCAATGCCTGGACCCCTGAAGTGCTAGGCTGATGGTGGATGCATCCTGATCTCATGGGAAGGGGTGGAGACTGCTTGGGAGCTGGCAGCTATGATTCTGTCGTGGATGAGGTCTCTGTGTTCAAGGGGCTGATGTATGAATCACCCTGAAGCTGCCCAGGTCAGGCTGGGTATGGTAAGCCAAGGCAGTGCTCACAGTGGGTACCACTGATTGACTTTAGTTGCCCCCTGGTACCCCCTGCCCATCAGTTACAGGAGTTGTCTCCCTTGTTCCCATCTTGCCAACCCACCTAGCAGCACACACACTCAGTCCTGGCTGTAAGGGTCCTGGGGCCATGGGCTCAGCTAGGGACACAGGAAGAGTCTCTGGTCAGCTGTATTCAGCCCCCATCTGGCTTCAACTGAAACTTGAGATCTGTGAAGGGAGATCTGTCTTGGGCAAGTAGGAGATTTGTCCCCCTTTCCTCACAAGATCGGGGAGAAACCCACTCACCCACTGCCGGGAGGACCTGGGGAAGTGCTCCTGCCATCCTTCCCGTTTATATTTTGTGGCAGTGTTTGATTGTCGCCCCAGTGCCTGTCACTCTTCTCACTTGTAGCTTTTCCTCAGATTGTCTCATTGGATGGCCTGCTCACCCGCTCTATGTCTGCCACGAGCTTTCCTGCTGAATTTTGGAGCTGCCCATCCTCCACTCTGCTCAGGGCCCAGCACGCTGCGGATACATCATCAATGTCCTCGACCTGCAAAGGCTCGTGTCACAGGGGTCAGCAGGGCTGGAGGTGGGCGGCCTGAGTGGTGGCACTTGTAACAGCAACTGAGGCCTCTGCTGTCCCCCACTGCGTCCCATGGGGTGCAGTACAAGGCCCTGGGGAAGACAGGGCAGGAAACAGGTCTCAGCATGGTTTCCAGCCTACAAGCCCTGTAATGGATAATCTTGGTTGTCAACACATTTGAGAAGAGAGAACTTCAATTGAGGGATTTCTTCCATCAGATTGGCCTGCGGACATGTCTTTGAGACTTTCCCCTGACTCTGAACACATCTGCCTACTTATCCATCTACCTACCTATCCATCTACCCAACAATAATAATAAAAGAAAAAGAGGCATTTTCTTTTCTTTCTTTCTTTCTTTCTTTCTTTCTTTCTTTCTTTCTTTCTTTCTTTTTTTCTTTCTTTCTTGTTTTTCAACACAAGGTTTCACTGTGTAGACCTTGATGCCCTGGAACTCACTTCTGACTCAGAGATTCTCCTGCCTCTAACTCCTGAGTGCTGAGATTAAAGGTGTGTGCCACCACTGCCTGGCAAGATGCATTTTCTTAATTGCTGATTGATATAAGAGGACCCACCCTACTGTGAGAAGTGCCATTCCTGGGAAGGTGGACAAGCCAGGGAGAGCAAGCTGATAAGCAGCATTCTTTGGTGGTCTCTACTTCAGTTCCTGTGTTCAGTTCCTGCCCTTGCTTCCTTCTATGATGGTCTGTGGCATGGACATATAAACCAAATAAACCCTTTACTCTCCAAGTTTGTTTGGGTCACTATTTTACCTTAGCAACAGAAAGTAACTAGAAACCCCTCTTTGGGTCAAGAGTTTTGAGATGCTGTGTGCTCTTGGCTAAAGCCAGGCAAACTAGCAGTTTGTGACAATTCTGACCTTTGTAGTTTTCTGCACAAGGCTGCAAGCTTCCATGTAGCATTTCCCAACTCCCTCAAGTACACCCTTGCTTGATTTGAGATCCTTTTGTATTTTTTGTTCTGACTTGTGTGGGAAGAAAGATGTCTTTCCTCTTTTCTTTCCTTCTCCCCACAACCCCACCTCAGAGAAGGTTTCCACCTCAGAGAAGGTTTCTCTATGTAGCCTTGGCTGACCTGGACTCATTGTGTAGACCAGGCTGACCTCAAATCATAGATATTCTCCTGCCTCTGCCTCCCAAATGCTGGGATTACAGGTGTGCACCACCACACCCGGCTCCCATTTCTTAAGGGCACTAAATCTTGCAGGGAAGCCCCCAAGCTGAGCATAAACAGTGAATAGTTACTTGAGATTTGGGATGCCGTCATTTATCCATTTGCTCATTTCCCCTTTGGGTACCAGGTATGTTGGATTCTGAGGCTTGTCATTGCTTTCTGGGATCTATGCCCATGGGCATCAGAGTTCTGAGAGCCAATTATGCTCAAGTGCCCCTTTTCCTGATGATTGTGAGCAGCGGCACCTGTCTAGATGTTCTCCCACGGTGATGGAATCACTTTTATGTCAATAAAAGATGAAGATGGGGCAGGGAAAGTCTGACCCATACAGAGACTCGGGTCAGGTGAGAGCTTCTTTTAGACTAGGTTACACCTTGGAATTCCTCTTTCTGCTAGGACTCCTGGAAAAGGCTAGGGTGGGGCGCCAACTCTGAGACTGGCCAGCTCATGACCCATGTCACCACTAGAGGGCGCCTGGAGACTACTGTCTGCCTCAGTGGCCTGCGATGGGGAGACTGCCCAAGAGTTACTGAAGTACCCTGCAAGCTCTTAGACCTGGACAGCTGTGGCTGTAGTTGATCCAAGTGTCCTGTGTCCTTCTCTAAATGCCTTGGCATCTGCTTTGCTCTCATCAGGCTGCGTCATGCCTTTTAATTTCTTTTTTCCATTTCCAGTTTTATTTTAAAGCACATTCTCCATCCCCCCACCCCCACCCATAGGGTTTCTCTGTGTAGCTTTGGCTGTCCTAGACTAGCTTTCTAAACCAGGCTGGCTCAAACTCAGAGATCTGACTGCTTCTGCCTCCCGAGTGCTGGGAATAAACATGTGAGTTACCACCACCCAGCTGAAGATTTGTTTGTTTGATTTTTATTTTTTGAGACAAGGTTTCTCGGTGTAGCCTTGGCTGACTTGGAATTCACTCTGTAGACCAGGCTGGCCTGGAACTCATACAGATCCATCTGCCTCTGGCTCTGCCTCCTGAGTGCTGGGATTAAAGGTGTGTGCCACCACTGGCTGGCTGAAAATATTTTATTTATGATTTATTTTTCACATTTATTTTTTACCTTTAAGTATGTGTATGTGTGTGTGTGTGTGTGTGTGTGTGTGTGTGTATCAGTGCCCATGCGTGAACACACGTGGATGCATTTGTCTGTGGAAACAAGAGGTGTCAGATTCCATGAAGGTGGAGTTTCATGCTGTTGTGATCCTCTTGCTGTGGATTCTGGGAACACAGCTTACGTCCTCTGCAAACTCTGTAACGTGTCCTTAACTGCTGAGCCATCTCTCCACCTCACTTTATTTTATTATTTATTTATGCGTTTTTTTTCCTCTTTTGTTTTGCTTTGTTTTGTTTTTCAGACAAGATTTCTATGGAGTTCTGGCTGTCCCACTCTCTAATAGGCCAGGCTGGCCCTAAACTCAGAGCTCCTCCTGTTTCTGCCTCCTGAGTACTGGGATTAAAGGTGTGGACCACATGCCTCACTATTCACTACTTATTTTGTCTGTTTGAGAGAGAGTCTCTCTAAATAGCCCTGGCTGTTCTGGAACTCACTATGTAGGCCCAGCTGGCTTTGAACTCACAAGGATCTGCCCGTCTCTGCCTGCTGAGTTTAATTTTGAGATTAAAGGCATGTGCCACTATGCCCAAAATATTACTTATTTTGATATAAGGTCTCACTGTGTAACTTGAAGGTCTGGAACTCTACATAGACACCAAGCTGGCCTAGACTCAGAGAAATCCACCTGCCTCTGCCTCTCATGTGCTGTACCTGCCTCTCATGTATCACACCTGATATCTTACTTTATTTCAATTTCTATGTAAGTGTGTGTGTTTCCCGTATATGTGTGGGTGCCCATGGAAGCCTGAAGAAGAGATTGGATTTCCCGGTCTGAAGTGACAGGTGGCTGTGAGCCGCCTGATGTGGGTGGCGGAAACCAAACTCAAGTCCTTGGCAAGAGCCCCAGGTTCTCTTAACTGCAGAGCCATCCCTCCACCTGCCTTGTTTTTCACTTTTTAAAGATATGATTGTTGTTGTTGGGCGCTGGGAATGGAATCCAAGGCCACGCACATCCCTGCAACACCTCCTCCTCCCCACCCCGACCATTTTCAAGGATGCCCTTAAGAAGAGTTCAGAGCTTTTGCCCCACCATGCAGCCCATCTGTATTACCATTCCCTTTGCTGTTGCAAAAATGCCCAGCAAGAGCACTTTGAGGAAGGGTTTACTTTAGCTCACGGCCTGAGGACATAGAGTCCATTCTGGCGGGGAAGGCAGAGTGGCCGGAGCGTGAAGTGACTGGTCATATCCCATCCATAGAAAGGAGGCAGAGAGAGTTGGGGGCTGGTCTCACTGCTCCTTTCCCACCCATTCCCGTTCATCCTGGAACTGCAGCCTACGGAATAGTGCTGTCTACTCGTAGGACAAGATCTCTTCTCGGTTAAACTCTCCGGAAACACCCTCATAGACATACCCAGAGGACGATTACAAATCTAGTAAGATGGTAACGAAGACTATCCATTATAAGTGTACCCTTCCATGTCACCTTGACACCAAACACGTCACATCACACCATAACATCCCACTTATCAGAGTCCCCAAAACTTAACAGTTTCTAACATTACTCAAAGCCCAAAGTCTCTACCAAGACTCAAGGCAAACTCTTTAATTGCGAACCCCTATAATGTAAAAAAAATAAAAAAAAAATAATAATAAAATCCATACATCCACTATACAGTGGCACAGAAAGCGTGTTCCTATTCCAAAAGAGAGGCCTGGGACACGGCAAGGAGGTACGAGACCAAAGCAAGACTGAACCTGATCAGAACACCAAAAGCTGGCATCGAGGGCTTACGATGCAATCATCTGGGCTTCCCCCTGTTAGAAATAAGAGACCACCAGTCTAGCTGAAGTGAAGGCAAACCTTCACTGCTGACCAAGTGAGCTGCTCCCAATGTTAAGGAGCCAGCACAGAGGGCCTGGTTTTCAGTCTAACTCAGGGGATGACTGTGTCTTTTCCCCCATTGGCTGGGCTCAACCCCGCAGTCCTTAAAGACTGGTTAGTTTTAAGAGTATTTGTAAAAAAAAAAAAAATAATAATAATAATAAAGAGTATTTGTGCTCCTGGCAGTGGTGGCACACACCTTTAATCCCAGCGCTTGGGAGGCAGAGGCAGGTGGATTTCTGTGAGTTCGAGGCCAGCCTGGTCTACAGAGTGAGCTCCAGGACAGCCAAGGTTACACTGAGAAAACCTGTCTCAAAAAACAAACAAAAAAAATTAAAGAGAGAGAGAGAATCTGTGAAAAGAAAACGAATGGGTAAAAGATCACTTTAATCCAAGAATATAGCAGGGTCTTTGTGTAAACTAAAGTTTTACCAGGTATGGGGGTAGATGAAAACATTTGTGTAAAAATCTAAAAAGGTGGGGAGATAAAAAGATTTGGATTCTTTGCCACAACCACACTTTTATAGTATTTGGTAGAAGAGATTCTTATTTAATGTTTCTGACAAGCCCAGATACAGCACACTGTTTATCCACTCATCAGGAAGGCGCCGGCCACTTTCACCTTTGGACTATTATAATAACCTTGTTTTGACCCCCTTGTCTGGGAGAGGGTAATCAGCGTTTTAAAGTTCTTCCCTAGGCTGGGAGCAGGACCAACCACTCCCTCCCACTGAGACCACTGGGTCTCATTTCTGTCCCTGAGTCCAGGTTCAGGTCAACACGAAGGATTTCAAATGGAACCTGGAGGAGACAGAGGTAGAGCCCTGGGGTTGGAAAGAGATCCGCAGGAACTTCCCAAGGCTGGTCTTCCCTCTACCCGTCCCTCCAGTCAGAACCAGAACCAGTCAGAACAAGCTGCTCCAAAGAAGCGCTTCTCTTTTGGGGGATTTAATGGCGACTCTAACGTGTTATTTTAATTTTATTTTAAGAGGGTCTCATGTAGCCCACAGTGGCCTTGAACTCACAATGGAGCCAAGAATGACCTTGAACATCTGTGCATCTTCCTCTACTTCCTGCCTGCTGGGATTACAGGCAAGACCACTGCACTCTTACTAACATTATTTTGAAGATCAAACCCAGGGCTTTATGCCTGTGTGGCAGGCACTCTATAACCTAGCCACATCCTCAGGTCTCCTGGGTTACCTCTGAGATTCTGGTTCAGTTGATCTGTGGCACCTGTGGTACTTCCGAGGTTTGTTTCCAGTCTGTGGACGCCCATACAGGTCTTCCAGAGTGCCTCATTTTATTTTATTTTCCCTTTGTATTAAAGATTTATTTGTTTACTATGTATACAGTGTTCTGCCTGCATGTACACCTGCACTACAGAAGAGGGCACTAGACCTCATCTCAACCATGTGGTTGCTGGGAATTGAAATCGGGACCTTTGGAAGAACAGCCAGGGCTCTTAACTCCTGAGCCATCTCTCCAGCCCAAGTGCCTCGTTTTTCATGTAGGTGGGTCTGAGAAAGTTTGCTGCAGAAAGAGGCCCACTCTGCCCATGCTGCTCCTTCCAGAGCTAGCCAGTACTCTTCTTTTTCCCCAAACCCAAGGCTTGGCTTAGCTCCATGCTCCAGGCCCCTCTGTAACCTCCCTTATGGGAGGCAGGAACACTGGGACACAGGGGTTCTAATCCCTCGTCCCCGAGTGCCAGCAATGGGGTACCGGTGTTCAGTTGTTGGCTGCAGACCTCTCCACTCCCCTTTCAGAAGGGGACAGTTCCACTGTCCACTGAGGCCCATTGAAGATCAAGTGAGGTGAACAGCCCTCCAGATCCCAGTAGACAGCGACCCCCATCCACAAGAGTCCAGGGTCCTGGGCATCTCCAAAAGGGGAAACAGAAGCGTTACCTACTTCAACCCGGTCTTGGACCGGCTCCCGCCTCGAGCTCGCCCCGCCCCACAAGGGCGCTGCAATTGGCGGAAAGTTCTGGGGCATGTGGCGATTGGTCCGAGAGCGAAGCCCCCGCCCCCTAGCCGCGGAGCTCAGAAGGGGCTGAACCGAGGGGTCTCTGGTTGTGGGGACGCGCCGGGCCGGGCGGCCGCGCCGCGGGCTGCTTGCGCTGCGGCCCCGACCCTCCCGGGGCAGCAGCCCGAGGCCCCGGCGCGTCCCCGAGCCATGCTGGTAGCCGCGCTTCTCTGCGCGCTGTGCTGCGGCCTCCTGGTTGCATCCGCTCGCGCCGGCTACTCCGAGGACCGCTGCAGCTGGAGGGGCAGGTACGGTCCCCAGGAGGGACTGCGGGAAAGGTTTCTCTTCTCTTCTTTTCATTTTTTTTTTCCATCTTGGGTTGGAGGGCTCCCTTCCACTGGGAAATGAGGAAACGCAGACCTCAATGTTCTGTTCCACAGAGTGGGCGCAGGTGTTGGTGGCCGCGAGAAAGGGGGTGAGTGAGCTAGGGGAACAAGGGCCACCCACCTGAGAACCACCGTCCTCTCCCCAGCGGTTTGACCCAGGAGCCCGGCAGCGTGGGGCAGCTGACCCTGGATTGTACTGAGGGCGCTATCGAGTGGCTGTATCCAGCCGGGGCGCTGCGCCTGACCCTGGGCAGCCCCGATCCGGGCACGCGGCCCAGCATCGTCTGTCTGCGTCCAGCGCGGCCTTTCGCTGGTGCCCAGGTCTTCGCCGAACGGATGGGCGGCAACCTAGAGTTGCTACTGGCGGAGGGCCCAGACCTGGCTGGGGGCCGCTGCCTGCGCTGGGGTCCCCGCGAGCGCCGAGCCCTTTTCCTGCAGGCCACACCACACCGCGACATCAGCCGCAGGGTTGCTGCCTTCCGTTTTGAGCTGCACGAGGATCAACGTGCAGAAATGTCTCCCCAGGCCCAAGGTCTTGGTGTGGATGGTGAGGGACTAGACGGGCTGGGGAGGAGGTGGGTGTCAGAAATTGGCCGTCTACCCACGCCTAATGGGAATGGGCCTTGCCACCCCCACTGCACAGAGGGTCCAACCGTACTTGACTGAGGCCACTCTGGTGCAGAACACAGTGGCTTCCAGGTCATAGGGAGGTGAGTTGGGAGTGCTCCCTCCTATCCCTCCTCCTCCTCTTAGGGAAAGAGCAGGAGGGAGCAAATGCTGGGGAAACCAGCCTTAGGTCTCTGGTTTCTGGAGGGCTGGGGGAAGGGGTGGGCTGGGCGGGAATCAAAGCGTAGGGCCAAAGCTGTCCAGGGCTCCCTGGCCTGGTGGTGACCTCCCTCCCCTCCCCCAGCCCAGCCAACAAAAGTCCAGTGTGCCTCTTAGTCTCCATGGAGACGCCTGCCCTGCCTCCCTGCGGGGCACCAGGCCCAGTGCCTGCTCTTCTGGAACTTGCAGCCTGACCCTGCAGGGAGGGGATGGCTCTCTCTGACTGTTCTGCCCTAGCTAGGGACCCCAGAACCAGAGTCTACCAGAATATCTTGCTACCCGTTCCGGGCCTGGAAGGCAGGCAGCTCTGGGAGGTCACAGAAGGTTCTCAAGTGTTGGTATGAGTTTATGAGATGGGTGTGCAGGAATGTGCACGAGGCACTGAGGTGTCCGTCAGCAGGCGTGCGCCAGCAGGGTGTTCTCGGGCTGTATGATTGCTGGGAGAAGGGTTTAATCACTAGCTCTGGTACCTTTCCCTGCTGGGAGGAGTTGTGGGCTCGCGCTGAGAGCACAGGCCTGGCTAATTACCCGCTTTGCATGGTAGGTGCCTGCAGGCCCTGCAGTGATGCTGAGCTCCTTCTGGCTGCATGTACCAGTGACTTCGGTGAGTTTTCCCGTTGTGGGGGAGCCTAAGGTCTGCCCCGGACTCCCACCTGCCCACTACTGGACACCATGTCTCTTCATAGTGATCCATGGGACCATTCATGGCGTCACCCACGACGAGGAGCTGCAAGAATCAGTCATCACTGTGCTGGCCACCCGTGTCATCCGCCAGACACTGCCACTGTTGCAGGAAGGGGGCTCGGAGGGCCAGGGCCATGCCTCCTTTCGTACCTTGTTGCGCTGTGGTGTGCGTCCTGGCCCAGGCTCCTTCCTCTTCATGGGCTGGAGCCGATTTGGCGAAGCTTGGCTGGGCTGTGCTCCCCGCTTCCAAGAGTTCAGCCGTGTCTATACAGCTGCCCTTACAGCCCACATCAACCCATGTGAGGTGGCACTGGACTGAGAGACCTGGGAGCAAGCCCTGGCTGGACCTTCCTCTGGGGATGGGGTGCTGGGGAGGGATGATAGGAGGGCGGGTGGGGAGGGTGTGGCTCAGGTAGCATCCTGGTGCCCACAGGGAGATGCTAGAATACTGAATAACCGGATCACACCGGCCGCTGTAGACATGGTCTTCTGTGGCACACTCAGCTCTGTTCCTGCCTCACTTTACTTGCTCTTCTCTCTGCTGCCCTCCTAAGCCTTCTTAGCCTGCTGACCAGTGAGCGCTTGCTTCCTCTAACTCCAGAGTGCTGTTGGGGCTCAAAGCATCAGTGCTGTAATTCTGAAGACTTGGGCTAATTTGAGGTGTTTTTTTTTTTTTAAGGTGGCCTGGGGGGGGCAAACAGACAGACACCACTTCTAGCTCTGACCGAGGTCTGTTAGGGAGGGGTGCTGTACCCTGGCAGTGTGCCATTCCCTTCCATGGTCCTTGTGAGCCATACAGTCATCCTTGGCCCGGTCCCGCCCTTGGGGAAGAATGGGCCCCTCTGTCCGGAGGCCCCTGAGACGTGCTGAGCATCTAGACATGGCAAAGCGCCTGCAGGGTGTGGGGTCTTCACTGCAGGATCCTGCTTGTTCGTTTCCGGCGGGAGAAATGCACAATGGGGTCTCTAAGGACTGTTTCCCGCCACTGGCCCCATTGTTGCCGTCCCCGCCTTCCTCCTGGGCCTCTCTATTGCGTAAAAGGCTAGTGAGACCCTGGACAGACAAAGCCTTCGGCCTGAAAGCCCTTGAGTGAGGTGTGCCCTAGGTTTCTTAGGACCCAACCAAACAGATTCCTGGGAAACTGCTCCAGCTCTAGTGCTGAGTGGGGTGGGAGTGGAGTTCCAGAAATGCCTTTCTATCCTTGCGTGACCTCCCTTTAAAGCTTTTCATCCATCATCAGTCCCAATGAACTAGTCACTGAGGCTGGGAAGGGGATAAGGCAGTTCAGGGACCAGACCCATGGTTCCTTGTCCCAGACTGTGCCAATGAAGGTACCTGGTGGTGTCACGCCCTACGTAGGCCCTGGAATCTCTACTTGGGGATGTTTATAGTCAGATAACTTTAATAACTGGAGATGGACAGAGAGCAGCATGCCCCTTTAACTTAGAGTGCTTATGGAGTGGGCGGGGTGGTGAAGGTAAGAGATCACTCCTGAAGAGCAGGCAGCGCCATTTTCTTCCCCTATCTGCCGCTGAACTGGCTCCTTGCTGTTTAACTCTCATCTCCCCAAACTCCATCGAGTGCTAAGGGTTTAAACCCTCGCCTTTCCATCTGGTGAAGCCTTCCAGGTGGAAGGCAGGCCCAAAAGTGGAAGCAGGGACAGCAAGGAGAATGGTGTGTATGAGGAGGTGGACCAAAAGCAGAGGAACCTGGAAGTCCTGTGTGGAGACACCTCCAAGTAGGGAGCCCAGACATCTGAGGAGCAGAGTGTGGGTGCCAGTGTCAGGTAAAATTGCCAGGGCTTTCTGGGTGCTCTAGGTCTCAGAACACTGCCAGGAGCAGCAGACAAGAATAGCTGTACCCAAGCAACCCTGTCTAGAATTCAGTGTGTGGGAGTGTTTGGATAAAGTTCTCCTGGTGGCCAGATTCTGAGCTGGGTGGGGCAGAGCCTCTCTCTTCAAAATATGCATGCTTCTGCTGCCTTGGGATACCTATCTTCCAGGTTGCTTTGGAGGAAAGGAAAACACTCTGCACCTGGGGGATAGGGTAGTGGTCTTGGGCATGCGCAGTTTGGAAGTCATCACTGTCTCTGCTAGGGCTAGCAGAGGAGAATCAGGCCAGGACTGATCATGGACAAGGATATTCACAGACATTTAGTCTTTTTTTTTTTTTTTTTTTAAATAATTTTAAGTTTATGTGCATCAGCGTGAAGGTATCAGATCCCTTGGAAATGGAGACAGTTGTGAGCTGCCATGTGGGTGCTGGGAATTGAACCCGGGTCCATTTGGAAGAGCAGACAGTGCTCTTAACCACTGAGCCATCTCTCCAGCCCCAGGCATTTAGTATTAATGTGGGTGGTCGGTGTCCAGCAGCTTGACTGTTTCCATGCAGGGCCTTACTAGGAGTCACTCAACCCTTTATTTTTGAAGGAAGGAGACCTTCCGGGCTCCGGAGCTGTCTTCCACCCCAGGCTGGGCGAGCTGCCAGCACCCAGCCCCTCACATCCGGCCCCCTCCTTCCACACTCACTAGAGAGCCAACATCTGTCAGTATCTGCCCGCCCCTCTCCTTCAACCCCAGGACACTTTCTATTTCCCGCCTAATTATTGTCATGGGGGGGGGAATTGGGGGAGCTGGAACGATGTCCTCTGCAGTTTGCCTCTGGGTTTTTAGTAGGCTCTCAAAAAAAGAAGTCTTGGTCAGCAGAATTTTCCTGAAAGTGACTCTCCCAGTATAGGCCCTACCCTGGGCTGCGGGCCAGGAGCAGTGAGGCCTCAGGGAGATCCAGAGCTGTTGAGTGGACCCAGAAGCTGGCCGCTGTAAATCTAGCCTATCGCCTGGATTATCCCCGATGCGAAACCATCACCCGGAACCCACAGGAGGGGCCACGCCCCGCTGGGCGGAGAAGAATGAGTGACGGACTGTCCACGCAGGCTTCTTCCACTTCCGGTGTCTGATCGCGGCCTCCCTCTAGACTTGTGCGGTCGCGTCGCCGCTGGGGCTAGGGTCTAGGGTAGGCTCCAGGACAGAGCATAGCTCAGGTCGGCTGCAGCGGTGAGGGCAGGCGCTACCTCCTGAGCTGAGTGTCTGTCAACCATGGATCACGACGACCCAGCAGAGGCGTTAACTGAGCTGCGCGAGAAGCGGGTGGGATTGCTGGAGTTATTGCAAGCGGCGGCAGGCTCTGGGCTCGCTGCCTACGCTGTGTGGGCGCTGCTTCTGCAGCCGGGCTTCCGCCGGGTGCCTCTGAGGCTGCAGGTGCGGCGCGGGGCCTTGAAAGAGCCGGACCAATAGAGCAATTGGATCAATGGGTGGGACCTTGCTAGGCTACTGTAGGTAACATAAAGATGAGCGGGATCAGTTATGGTGCGGGACCTAACCTGGGAATCCGGAGAGTTGGGACCAATGTGTTGCAGAGCCTGGGCCTATCTTCATGACCAAGGCTGTACGAATGAAGCGAGAATTGTCTTACTGAGGGGTTAGGGACAGGTGTATGACTGGAGAGTGGGCGGGGCCTCAGGGGCGGGGTGTGGCAGGTATCAATTTAAGGAAGGAAATGTAGTAGGCGTGCACTGGTGCTTTGGCCTGTGAGACTCTAGCTTCAGCCCACCAAATTCCTTACTCAGGTGCCCTACGTTGGCGCGAGTGCCCGGCAGGTTGAGCACGTGCTGTCGCTGTTGCGAGGCCGCCCTGGAAAAATGGTGGATCTAGGCTCTGGTGATGGCAGGATCGTAAGGCCTGTGTCTGTATATTCGTTGCCCCTCCCGTGGTGGCCCCCTTCCCTACATCCAGGTCCCACACTCTTGGCTCCCATAGGTGCTGGCAGCCCACCAGTGTGGTCTCCGTCCAGCTGTGGGTTATGAGCTGAACCCGTGGCTTGTGGGACTTGCTCGGCTGCATGCCTGGAGGGCCGGTTGTTCTGGGAGTGTCTGCTACCATCGAAAAGATCTTTGGAAGGTACCCTTACCAAACTTCATTTATTTTCTATTTTTTGGGGGGAGATGGGGGCTTGAAGTCTGTAGTCAAGGCTTATCTCAAACTCACCATGTAACCTAGGATTACAGGCGTGCACTATAAGACCTAGTTTATGCAGAACTGGAGACCAAACCCCGGGATTTCTGCATGCTAGGCAAGCACTCTACCAACTGAGTCCTGATACCTTTATCTTCCAAGTTTTATGCTCTGAGTGACTACCATGCTGATACCTGGGTGGGCTGGAGGCCAGAACTCGGTGACCCCATGCCCTCCAGCTTATATCCTTGTTTCCCACAGGTGAGCCTCAGGGACTGTCACAATGTGTCTGTGTTCCTGGCCCCCAGTGTGGTAGGTCTTGGGCCTGCAGTTTTGCTGGGAGGTCAGGGCCACAGTTTTGAAGCTTGGCTGTTCTCAGGCCTGGAATAGGTTCTGGGCCCGGCTGGGATGGGGCAGCTTTTTCTTACCTTCTCCTGTGCCCTCCTCCTTCCTGTTCTTTCCTACAGCTCCCTCTCCTGGAGGACAAGCTGCAAGTAGAGCTACCCGCAGGGGCCCGTGTGGTATCTGGACGATTCCCCCTTCCCACCTGGCAACCTGTAGCTGTGGTGGGCAAGGGCATGGACAGAGTCTGGGCCTATGATGTCCATGGTACTAGGCCAGCTGTGTCTTCTTGTGGGGTGCCTGTCAAGGCCATCCCAGAGTCTAGTTCTACCTCCATCTCTAAGGGCCCTGTTTGACAGGCTGGCTGACTGGATACAATAAAGACTCTGTGGGTTCAATCCTGACTCTTGTTTGTTCCAGGAATCATTTCGTGGGATGGGGTGGGCAGCAGGTTCCATGCTGACTGTGAAGAGGTTTGATTTGTGCTCTGTGGGAGACTAGCTAGTGACTCCGGGTCCTTGGGCGCCGGGGCCTAGTGGAAGGCATTGCTTCTCCTTGGGGATCTCCTGGATTCACCAACTTCCTCAGTCTCAGGATTTCCTGTTTGTACCTAATCGGGGTGATTAGACAAATCACTTGTCTGACCATGGGTTCTTTCCCTTCCACCTAGATTAGGGCCCTAGGGTCACACCCAGCCTACCTGCCCAAGTGCTGGTCCACATACTCCTGTAGCTCAGAAAGCTGCTGCTCTGCCATGGTGGCCCGGACCATCAGCTGTGCCCGTTCCCGTTCTAGCTCTGCCTGGCGGAGGCAGGACCCATGAGCCAGGGCAGGGTGTAGGGAGGAGGGCCCCGCTACTCCTTGGCCACTACCTGAGTGTCCTGGGAGAAGTCTTGCAGCTTCTGCTGGATTTGGGCCCAAGCTGCAGTGTCCAGGCCCCTGTGAGGGGAGGGCAGGAGGAACAGTCTCCGGGGCAGCCTTAATACCTGATGTGTGGTTTTAGGACAGCATAGCGCTGCCTGGGGCCCTGGAGCATCTGTATACAGAGAATTCTCTGACAAGCTCAGTGACCTCTGGTCTACTAGGAGTCTACAAGAAGTTGCCCAATCCCTGGGAGGTAATGCCTGAAGAGCCTGCCTGGTATATACAGAGGTCCAAAGCTACGGCTGGCCAGGCCACCAGGCTGTCAGCTTCCACCAAATCCAAGCTTCACCTACCAGATGAAAGCAGCCATCCGTTTTTCTGTGGTTACCAGCGTCCCCCATACAAACCAAGATAGCCCAGAACGGGGATAAGAGAACCCTATGTGGCAGCCAGGGTTGCCAGAATGAACGAAGGCTGTGAAGCGGCTGGTTGCTTCTGCCTGACTCCTAGACCTCCCCTACTCCGGCAGGAGGGCACTCACAGTGACTGTGACCCGCCCTCCTTGGACGCGGCACCAGATCGCTTCTCTGGGTACAGCAGCAGCTTCCTGTGTCGACCATACTGTAAAGGAACAAGGTAGGTTTCCCTTGACTGAAGAAGGCCAACTTCTCAAAGGCTTAGAGCTTGGGATGAGGCCAGGGCAAGTCCTGGGGCTCTGGGCTTCAAGGCAGTTTTGGGCAGCAGGGAGGGGCCGCCTGGGCCCCAGTATTACCTCATCTTCCATTGGCTGGCTGACTTCAGTGGCCCAGTGCATGGGTAATGGCTCCAGGTTGATGGCTGTTGCAAAAGTAGCCCTGGGAGTACCATGTGCCCTGTTGGGGTCTGTTTGTGCCAGGTGCTGCTCCTGCAGCACACTGACCCGCACAGCAGGTCACGTGGGGCCAGCCCAGCCCAGGAGCCTGGGTAGGAGTGGAGCCCACCTGCAGGTAGCTAGCAGCAACTCCTGCCTCCGGCTCAGATCTGCCAGGCGTTTGCGGTAGGCCCTGGCGGCTTGTGCCAGTTGCTGCTCTCGGCTTCGGTGTGCAGCCCGGATGTCCTGCAGAGTGGCCTCCAGGAAAGTCCGAAGGGCCGCCTGATCTGGGCCATCAGCAGTATCCTGAGGGAGGTTGGGCGGGACAGAGCAAGGGTTAGAGCTGGTTTGGGACCAGGTTAGGAGCCGAGCTGGACAGAGTTGGTATATGGTCAGGCCCAACCTTACCTCTGGTCCCTTACCTCCTCTCCCAGGGACCTGAGACCTCCAAGTTTCTCTGTATCTGTCTGTCCAGCACTCCCAGACTTTTGTCCTCAAGATGCAGAGGCTACTTCTGACCACTACAGTCCTAACTAAGTGCTCACCACTCTCTCTGTGGCATAGCGCTGCAGCTTGACGGCATACTCCTCATTCAGCTTCTTCAGCTGCAGCTGCAGCTGAGCATTTTCAGCTTCAGCCTGCCGGAGCTGACCCTGACAGGTGGACAGCACCTGAGAGTGCACAAGGGGCTCTTGCTCTGTTTGTAGAACTCCCACCTGCCAGATCTTGAGGCTCACAGCATGGGTAAACACTCACTATGGCTTGGGCAGATAGTTGCCGGCCAGCTGCCCTGGCTTCCTCTTGGGCTCCCTGCAACCGCCGGGCTAGGGCTGCCCTGTGGACACAGTACAGGCTCAGCGAGGCCACAGCGAGGTACTCCTTCGTCCCCTAAAGAAGGGTATCTCTCTGTCCACTGATCCAGGTGAGGTGAAACTCACTCTTGTGCATCCAGTGCCTGCTGCCTGACTCTGTTATGCTCCAGTGCCCATTTCAATTCTTCCGGAAGCTTCTGCTGGCCTCCTGACGGCTGTAGGGTGAAGAAGACAGACACTACGCTGGAATCTTCACCCCAGGCAGGCAGATCCCTGTGTGGCTGGCTGTGTACTCACGTTGCTTGT
Organism: Meriones unguiculatus; assembly: GCF_030254825.1. Lineage (NCBI taxonomy): Eukaryota > Metazoa > Chordata > Mammalia > Rodentia > Muridae > Meriones > Meriones unguiculatus. Next base: position 39,127,739 of record NC_083359.1, read on the forward strand.
GCTGCCCAGACTCAGAAAGTCTGCCTTGCTGGGGATGCACCTTCATGGGCAGAAGGGAAGAGGGGAGGGGAGGGGGCGGCAGAGACCTGTTTCATTGTCTCTGTGTGGGCGCCCAGCCTGGCTCTCTAAAGTGCTCATGGTAACCTGGAGTCTGTGGTAGGTGACAGTCAGGTCTGGGCTTTTCCACTGACCTCTTGTGGTGGCACCTGCTGATGCCCTAGACTGGCCACTGTTTGTACCCTGTGTCCCTGGTAGGTACCATTTCCATGCAACTCTAGCTCTCGCACCCGACTTTCCAGTCGAAGAACCTGTGGACATCAAGGGTGAACAGGCACCACCTGGAGAAAGTTGCTGTTCACGTGGGTACATGCAGGAGCACATACACAGGGGCCAGGCAGAGACCCACAGACACAAAAGGCTATGTTCACCCCCAAGCCCTGGAACCCCTCGACGGTGCTTATCCTGGTGTACAGTCTGTTCCAGAATGCACCTGGGCTGACACACAGAGCTTGCTCGGCTACTCACTTCCTTCTTCAGCTCAAAGACTTCAGCCTCATGCTGCTCGCTCAGGCGATGGGTTGCAAGCTGAAGATCGACGAGGTCCTTAGAAATCTGTGGGTAACCCGGGTGAGAGATGCTGCCAGTGGCCTTATGGGGTCTCTGCTCCTACCAGAACCCCACAGCCCCACAGCCACCTGCAACCGCTGGTTCTCACTCAGCTCCGGAGCTGCCTGATGCTCTGTCTCTAGGCTGGCGGCCCAGGCTGGGTGCCCGGACACTCTAGGCAGCCAGTCCTCTGCTCCTGGAACAACCTGGGAAGGCACCACCACCCCACACCTAGGTGGGTCTCAGGCCTAGGTTGTAGAGCCCAGTCTCTTAGAGGCATTTCAGCCCTCCTGCACCAAACAGGTCAGCCTGTTCCCTGGCTGACACAGACACAGGATCCAGGGACTTCGTCCCTCCTGGTCTATGAAGGAAAGGAAGGACCCCACCCCCCCCACCCCGCAACATCAGTGTCTTGGGAAGACTCACATTTTCTGCAACTCGAAATGGGGCTGCTGGCCTGGGGCCTGGGGCTGCCACATACTCCATAGAAGAGAGGAATTCTGGCCCCTGATCTGTCTGATGGCGGCCTGCTTCCTGGCTGTCGCTGTGAGTGTTGCTGGTGTTGCCAAGGCCTCTGTTGACCTTAGAGATTGCCTATCTTGCCTACAAGGAAGGGCAAGGCGGTTCAGCGGTTAGGAAGAGTGGGACCCACAAATGAGATCCATTCTTTCCGGAGCCTCATGTCACCTGGGACATGCAGACAGGCACTCTGTCTGTAACAGGCCAGCTGGATCCAGGAGGCATGACAACGCCAAACCTGTGGCTGCAGTTGCGGCCAAGGTTGTCTTTATGTGGGATGCCCTCCCCTCCTGTAGGGATTTGCAACTATTTCCAGTGGTTCGTAATTAGGCCACCCATCTATCCACTAAGGGGGTCGTTGCTGCCCGAGCTGAGAATCACAGCGTTAAACTCTTGCATTTCTTCCTGTATCAGCTGAACTCACACCAGCAGGTGAACAAGCTGGACACACCCCACCTCCTTCTGTGGGGAGAGGTGGGCATAATCAGAGGCAGTGGACCTTGGGAGCTAGCTCAGCCTGGGCACCAAAAACGCAAACTTAAGGAGGTGCCCCTGCCTGAGGCTGAGTTGGAGCTTGCGCACTGCGCCACACTGTGCCCAACCACTGCGCGCGCGCATGCGCGCTCTCCTTCCTTTCTGCGCATGCGCGATTTCTGCCATCGTCCATCAGTTCTCTGTACATGGGGGAGTTGGGGTGTCGCGTGGACAGCGGCTATGCTCTCTCCGGGACGCTAGACTGGCTGCGCATGTGCGAGTGAGGGCAACAGCAGGGAACGAGGTGGACCCAAGTCTGGGTTACCACTGCAGCTGAGAGAGGCGAGGCCTGCTGAGAAAGGCGGGGCTTACCGGGACCAGGGGGCGGAGCTAGAAGGAGACCGCAATGCTGTGTGGCTTTTGGGGGCGGGGAAGGTGAAGCTGGGACAAGGGGCGGGGCTTGAGGTGGGTAGGGCCGCCAGCCCCAGAGTTTTGGAGCTTGGAACTGAAGTGGGTCCTCTGGGAAGCTCCTGGACAGCGGAGCAACCCTGCGTTTGTGCCCCCAGTGTGCGTGTGTGGCTGACCCATCTCGCGCAGCTCAGGAGAAGGGGTTCACTAAGTTAGGGTGCCTCTTTTGGGGAAAGGGAGGATTGGTTGAGGTCTGCGACCATGAAGGTCAAAGTCATCCCGGTACTTGAAGATAACTACATGTATCTGATCATCGAGGAGCAAACGCGGGAAGCCGTGGCTGTGGACGTGGCTGTGTCCAAGAGGGTGAGGGCCTACCAAACGTGCCATCAAGGGACCCCCGGAGCAAACCCGACCCCCTAATTTTTTAAGTCATTTGATGTATCTATCTTTGGGCTCCCTTGAAGTTATGGCTACTTTTGGTGTTCGTGGTGCCCCAGTAATTGTAATTGTCTGCCCGATGTCTCCCCTAACCCTTGCTGCCCTGGGTGCTGGGCCCGCCTGTGGAGCTAAGCACCTGAATCTAGTGATCCAGTATGGGATGTGGCTCACCTGAGCGTCTGTGGCACTAACTCCATTCTTTCCAGTTGCTGGAGATTGCAAACCGTGAGGGGGTGTCTCTGACCACGGTACTGACCACCCATCATCACTGGTAAGAGGGTGTGTGCTAAGGCCTAAAGCAGACTCCTCCGCCGGCACCTTGACTTGACCAGGCTCCCGCCCTTCCACAGGGACCACACACGTGGAAATGCGGAGCTGGCACACCTGCAGCCAGGACTGGCGATCATGGGAGCAGATGAGCGCATTAGTGCTCTAACCCGCAGGCTGGAGCACGGGGAGGAGCTTCGGGTGAGCATGCACCCGGAAGGGGCGGGGAGGGGCCTGGTCTAGGCCTGCCCACTGGTCCTCACAGGTCCAATGCCTCACCATCGCAGTTTGGGGCCATCCACGTGCGATGCCTCTTGACGCCTGGCCACACCTCTGGCCACATGAGCTACTTCCTGTGGGAGGATGAATGCCCGGACCCACCAGCCCTCTTCTCTGGTACCTTGCAGCCTGGACTCAGCCACCTACCCAATTCCACTGTGCCCTCCCTTCCCCTTTCTGACCCTCTTTCCTCCCTAGGGGATGCTCTGTCAGTGGCAGGCTGTGGCTGGCACCTGGAGGACACTGCCCAGCAGATGTACCAGAGCTTGGCTAACACTCTGGGTACCCTTCCACCCCAGACGGTGAGAGAGCCTTGGCCTTCTGTGGGGTCCACATACTTGGTACTGCACTGCCTCCTGGTATAACCTGTGCTTTTGTACCTGTCCTGCTTTGGTAAAGGTGGTGTGTACTGGATGGGTTGTTGCTAGGGTAAGGGTATGTATGCCCGCCACTCCCTTGGCCTGGGGCAACCTGTGTTCACTGAGCTCCCTCCCTCTTCTTGCAGAAAGTGTTCTGTGGTCATGAGCATACACTGAGCAATCTTGAATTTGCACAGAAAGTGGAGCCCTGCAACAACCACGTACAAGCTAAGCTGTCCTGGGCCCAGGTGCATCCATTTCCGGCTCTATAAAAGGGCAGGGGCAGGAGCAGTCTTCCTGAAGGTGGGGGGAGGGTCTACAGCTGGCTGGGCCTAGGTTTGGCCCTGCAGATCTTCTGTCAGGCGCTTTAACCTCCCTGTGTGATCAGGGGCCTGCTCTTTGCAGAAGCGGGATGATGAGGATGTACCTACTGTGCCTTCGACGCTGGGGGAGGAGCTCTTGTACAACCCTTTCCTTAGGGTGACGTAAGTATAGCCTTGTCCTGGGCCTTCCTGTGGTGGGGCCTGAGCCATACCAGTGGGTAGGGCAACCTCAAGGGGCCATGTGCACCGCCAGCTGGAGTCTCCCCATGGAGCAGTCTCTGGACTAGCATGGCATCCTTGGAGCCTCTTTGGCAGTCATTTAGGTAGTTAGGAGGGTGTCTAGGGACTATTTATTGAGCTGAATATCCCTGGCACCAGGGAAGGGCATTTGTTAAGGGCCTTCCTTCCATCCACTGCCCTGCTGGGCCCCACCCCCTTGGGCAGCTGGCCAGCCCCACAATTCCCCAGCATACTTTTCCCTGCAGAGAGGATCCAGTTCGTGAGTTCACAGGCCAGGTGGACCCTGCCCAGGTCCTGGAGGTGCTCTGCAGGGAGCGAGCACGTTTCCAACTTGATCTGGAGCCACCACAGCCCCAGGCCCGGGCTCTCCTGGCCTTGCAATGGGGGCTTCTGAGTACACCACAGGAAAAGTGAACTGTGTGGGGAGCCTGCCTGTACCCATTCTCCTGACCTCAGGCTGGGCTCCAGAAACACCTTCTGAGGCCCTGTCACCCCGCTTTGAAGAACCAGCAAGTGGCGCCTTGCTTGTCTCTACTGTTCATGGGGCCATATAGGCAGGATCTCTGATGGGCTTTAAGACATACATGTTCTGGGAACTGAGAACGGCAAATAAAACTTTGAAAGGCCCAGTACAGTGCCACAGACACAGCAGATGCTTCCGGAAGAGCAGACCTGTTTATTAGCGGTGAGACCCAGCTATGGAGCTCTCACAGCCATATAGTGCTGACAAACAGCCCAGACAGTAAGACCCTAGCAAAGACCAGGATCAGTTACCCCACTATGTTCAAGCTTGATACCTGCCCTATACACTGTAGCTTCAGGGCTTAGCCACATTAATGACACCCTCATACTCAGGCCACTACAGCTGGAGGGTAGGGCAGGGAAGATGCCCGTGGCTTCGGGCCAGTGCAGGAGATTCTGGAACCTCATTGACCCTCCTTGGCAACTTCTGAGCCCGCCTGCACTCCCACCCTGCAGATCTCAGTGTGGAATCTGGAGGTGTACAGGCTGCGGTCAACATTACCAACCAGACACACAGGGCAAGGACCCACGTGCATCTATCTGGTGCTCCACTCTAGCACAGAATGCAACATATCCTTGCAGCTCTCCTTGAATTACGAGGGTCTCTGTTCTCTGTGAGTGCTTTGTCACGGATGCCTCCCACACAGTCTTCCTGGGAGTCGTGGTGCTGCCCCGGGGCTCTCACAGACTCTCAGGCCTCCTACCACCTGATGCTGAGGCCTGAGTTGGTCTTCTCCACGGCATGGTATTGCGTGTGCAGCAGGCGGCTGGCCCGCTCCGAGTCCTCACCGTGCAGCCAGTGCTGGTACAGCTCCTGGACCCCAGGCACATCTTCGGGTACCTCAGGCCTCACCATGCTATACAATCTTTCCACTTGTTGGAGGAGCTCCCTGTCTTCCATATCTGGAGCCTTGAGCTGGCCTCCGCCATTCAAGCAGCCTGTGGCAGAACACGGGGCATGGGTGTGGTGGCGGGGAGTCAGGGCGACCCCTCTGACCCCCTGGGTGTGGAGAGGGGGACTGTCCCACTCCTGCCCAACCCCTTGCACCGTCCATTGGTGGCAGGCGGCCGGACTGTCCCAGCAAGCAGAGCCTGCTGTGCTTTGTTAGGAGGAACTACCTGAAGGGCAGGCCATGACTTCCACATAATGGTAGGGACAGCGGCCTCGCTTCAGTTTCTGCACGAGGTTCTGGATGTTGCGGAAGCCATAAGCCACGGCAAATCGCAACAGCACCTGGCCTTCCCTCTCCAGCGTCACTTCCTGGAAGTCCTTGTTCCTGGAGGTGTAGGAGTGGGCTTTTGAAAAGGCACCCTGCTACAAAAGCCTGTCCCTGTCCAAGTGCAGAAGCCCTCCGGGGTGCAGTGCATTACCAGCTGGCTCTGTCCTTTCCTGCTAGCAGGCAAGGGAGGGGTGATGGAGGAGGGGGTGCAGCTTGCATCCACAGGCCCACCAGGTAAACTCATCCCAACCTTGACCTCCTGAACATAGGATTATTTTTCCCAAGGGCAACCATGAAGCATAGGAAAGTGTGAATCCCCAGCCCCAGGTGCTATACCCATGCTGGGCACCTGCTAGTCCTGCATTATTATCACCCTGGCTCAGAGGCTCTGATGAGGCTGAGGTAAATGCTCTGGCCTGTTCACACTTCATGGTCTTAAGAGGAGACCCAGTTGTGCCAAGGACTCCAGGGATCTTCCCCCCCAATTCACTTCAGTGCCTGCCCTGCTGACCTCATGGGTTGGTAGGTGACTTCAGCCACATGGATTCCAAAGAGCTCTTGGGCCGCGTGCCGGAACACATGCTCCAGGTAGCCTCCTGAGCCTCCGCCCCGATGGCTGGTGGGCTCCTCAGCAGACACACTACTGGTTCTGGGAGAGGGATGGGTCAGTGCAGGAGGTGGGGCTCAACAGCTAAGGTCGCTTGTAGACATTAAGGACTGGTCTTATGGTGGCCCTGGGAGGCTCAGATGCCTTCTAGAGCAGGCTCTGCTTTGACACTGTAAACTCAGCCACTCTTGAGCCCCAGCCAGGCTGTGGGGATGTCTGGAGTTGGCCAGAAGGCAGCCTGGGTAGAAAGGAGGGGACAGGACACTGCCCCACCCCACAGGCAGCATCTGATCCCAAATAAAGGTCCTCAGTCCCCATCACCAACTCACAGGCCATCCAGGGGCACAGGCTCCAGCTCCGAGAGCGAGACGCCTTCCTCCTCCAGCAGCCGCAAGACTTCTCCTGCAGGCGGACCACAGCACAAGTTCTAGTTGGCCTTAGAGTGTTGAGCTGTCTGTGTCCCCAGAGGGCCATTTACTGCGGTTTGAGGTGGGATGGTGAATCCAGCCAGCCCCTGCAAACCCACGGGAAGGCGTTCCTAGCTGGGGCATTTTAAGAGGAGCCAGGGCCACTCTGCCAGTTCAGGGGCAGGCTGTTTAGCCTCCTAGTTTATTTTCCCAACTCTTAAATGGGAGACAGGCTACTCCACTTAGAAGTGGGGTGACGATATGAGCCATGGGACTAGACTTGACAGCCTGCCCTCAAGACTCATTTTTGGCCCAGCAAGGATACAAAACTGGGGCTCTGTTGGCCACAGGACCCTGCAAGGCACTGACGGAAGCCTCTGCTGCCTCCCAGGCTCCAGTACTTGGCTCCAAGGGGGTAGAGTTAGGCGTGGCAGCTGCACCTGTTGTAAGGACACAGTCCACGTCACGGGTCTGGTACTCCTGGTTGAAGAAGTCAGGCCTGGATGCTTCTAGCTTTTTGTCATAGCAGGGCATCACCGTTACATGGTAGATCTTGTCAGGAGACAGAAGCTACAGAGAGAGTGTAAAAAGCTCAGAACTGGCCTCACTGTGAAATGAGTCAGAGGTGACTTGAAGACAGGCATGACTCGAGCAGATACTCATGCCCACTGGCCATCAAATGTGCAGGGCCACATATCACCTCTCCAACAGGCAGCTGCAGCACAGGAGAGAGGTTCTCACTGTCTTTGAAGGAGAGGACAGGTCACAGGGACAACACAGACTGGAGGGAAGTTTGGCTGTGCACAGCAGAAGTAATGCACAGGGTTGATGCCAGCGTCCACGGTTTTGGTACTAGGGAGGCCAGCTCCCTCATCCTGTCAGTGGGGTGACTTCAGGCTGAGGCCAGTAGATCACTGGAAGTGACCTCAACTGCGATCTGATTTGTTCATCCAGCAGCCTGTGAGGTGTGCTTTTAACCCTTGGGTCTCCTGCTCTCTAAACATGGAGAGACCACCTCTAGGTGTGAGAAGTGCCTTTCTGTCAGACCCAGACCCCTGGTGCTTGTCAAAAGACAGCCCAGGTAGTAACAGGCTAGCTGGGCTGATAAGAGGCAAGCTTATTCTACCAGCAGCAACCATTGGCTTTCAGTCACCCTGATACCCTAGAAGAAGGTACCAGTCACAGGCAAAGGGGGAGTGGCCGGCCAGTGTCACAGCTGTGTCACACTGTCTCACTCCTGTGTCACAGCTGACCACTCATTAGGTTGCCTGGGGATGCCCAGTCCCATTACCTGTTGCTGGGCAAAGAAGTCCTTGACCAGGGAGCCCATAACCTGCTGTGGGGACCGGGCTGTGCTGATGTAGGGGAGGATGAAGTTGCCGTGCGTCTTCTCCGCATAGCAGATCCAGCCTGCGCCAAAAGGAACAAATAGGTTTGGGGTATGCCTAGGGCAGGCCTGGGGGTGGTTCACAAACAGCTGTTCTCTTCTTGGCAGTGACATGACATTCTGGGGGTGGACTGTTTCATGTTAAAAAAAAAATTACTGTGGCATTAAAACATTCACCCTGTCATCCCCGACTGTCACAAGGCAGGCTGGTATCCAGGTGATCACCAATGGGAACTGGTGACTACAGGTGATGTCTTGAGCTGTAGGCACCTCGCAGGTACTGACATTTCTACCCGTCTCCAAAGATAACTCCTCCCCGTCATCCCCATTTCCACGTCAAGCTGTCAGTATATCGTGAAGTCCTAACTTCGGTTAAACAGCCATGCAGCCGAGGACACACCTGGGCAGGCAGACGCCAGCATGGGCAAGGCCTCTCTGGAGTTGGTTTGCCCTCGGAACCGCTGCACAAACTCTTTCTGGCTCTCCAAAAGGCTGAAGTTCCTCGCGAAGGCAGTGTCGAAGACAAAGTGTACCCCTGGAAGGCGATGGGAGGTGAGCACGTGTCTTTGCCCTAACCATGGCGGAAACTGGCATCTGAACACCTCTTAGTGGGGCAGCAGGGCTCTCCCCCAGTGGCACCATGTTCTATGGGGTCTCTAGGAAGCCCTGTTTTACCACGTACAGCACCTGCTGTGCAGAGGACTCAAGAGCTAGCTGTCCAGTGGCCCCACCATTACCCCCGGAGCAAATTCCTAAAGCTGTACTTTCCTTGGCACCATTCTGAATGTGTTTAAGCCTTTTCTATCAGCAGCGCTTGGCCCTGATGCTTTGGCCTCCTCCAGTCCAACCTGTGCTGCCTCACCCAATTGCCTCCTGCTGTGTAAAATGATGGTGTGTAAAATGGCTCCATCCTTGAGGGCTAGGGCCACCTGTATGGCCCCACTGCTACACCCATGCACGGACTGGGTAGACATGTCTCTGTGGGCCTTTCAGCCAGTGAGGTGTTACAGACCTGTGTCTGCCTGGCACAGGCCATAAGCTAAGGCTCCTGCGGATCCCAGCGGAAGACTGTGCTCCTGGCTCTTCAGTTCTCCCTAGGACTGGAAACTGCCCTGGGGTGATGCCAGACTGAGTGCTCCTCTCTTCCCAGAAGCACCACCCCCAGGCTGGTTCTTCTTAGGACTCTGCGTACTGATGATGGCGCCTAGTACCACAGCGAGGGTCAGGCCTCATGCATGTGTCACACAGGAGGATCGGGGGCCTGCCTGCAAGCCTCCTAGTTGTGGTGGACAACAAGGTGCCAGGTCATCTAGCAGGCAGGAGGAGCATTCCATGGAGGTGGCACCATGAATGCCCATGCCCAGTCCCTCCACTTCCCCAGGATGGGCTGCTGGTCACTCTGGTACTGAGACCCCAATTTAGCAGGGGGTTTTCAAAACACCCATATCTTCCTCCACCCCAACTCCTGGCACAGAGGTCAGCCAAAGCTTACCCAAGCCAGAACCCAACAGATGTGACAATATGCCTGAAAAACAGTACTTGCATCCAGTAAGATGGTTCAGCAGGGAAAGGTCCTTGCTGTCAAAGCTGGTGACCCGAGTTTGATGCCTGAAACCCATGTGGTGGAAGGAGAGAACTAAATTCTGAAAATGGTCCTGTGATCTACACACACACACACACACACACACACACACACACACACAAAATAAATACAATATAAAAAAAAAATAGTAACCTATGCTGGGTGCAGTAGCACATATCTGCAATCCAAGAACTAGGGAAGCTAAAGCAGGAGGATCGTATGCTTGAGGCTAGCCCAGACTACATAGCGAAGCCAAGGCAAGCCAGGGCCACAAAGTGAGACCCTGTCTCAAAAAAACAAAACAAACAAACAAACAAACAAACAAACCCAAAGGTGGCGTGTGCTTGCAATTCCAGCATTTGCTAGGCGAAGGCAGGAGAATCAGTTTAAGACCAATCCAATCTACCTGACACCTAGTTTCAGAAAACCGAAACACTAATAACAACCCCCAAAAGAATCTAGGAACTGTGAGGTACTGAGGGGACCAGTCAACTACAGTACAAAGTCAGAGCTCAGGTGGCTTCTCTCCTAAGGTGCTGATCTCAACCATCGCAGTGAAACAAGTTCAAGTCACAGTAGGGAGAGTGTCCCTGCTGTTCAGCTCAGGGTGAGTGACATGCTTTGGGGGCAGGAGGAGTCCCGATAGCAGCCACCCTCGTTCACCCAAGGTTCTGCGGCTACCTATTTTTTTGAAGAATGAAGTTAATTTCTTGGCAGTGTCTGTGGGATCCAGCCGAAACCTGGCAGCCAGAGACGCTCTGGACTGTGGTGAGATGGAAACGACCACCAGCCGCTGCTGACTGGGCGCTGCCACCTGTAGAGCAAGGAAGAAAAGTCCCTGGCTCTGTGGCCTTTGTACAGATTCCCAGAGGCCATCGGCTCCTCCACTGTCTGCCCAAAGCATCGGGCCTAACACTTAGTGTCAGAGGACACTGACAGGAGAGCAGCGAAACCAAAAGATGCAGGAACCACCAGAGCCCAGACGGGTGGACCAGCTGCGTGTCCCCTGATGGAATACACTGTAGGCTGCTGGGGCTGAGCCCTTATTAGCTGATACCTTATTGGCATCTAGAACCTTCTGCAGCTCCTCGTGACTCTGCTGGGTGATGAGCACTGTCTCTGCTGAAGTGACGCAGCCACTGCATGCCAGGCAGTCATTCAGGGAGACCTTGGCCTTCTCCAGCTTCTGGGTTCTGCCATCCTGCAGGTGAGCAAAATCTGGGCAGGGCATTCATTCTGGGTAGCCTTTGACTTCCACTCATGCCAACGACCAGCCTGAGACCCGGCTGCGGGTTTGTATACCACCCACACTCTTTTCATTTTTATTTACTTTTCTTTCCTCGTGACAGTAGATTGAATTCAGGGCCTTGCAAATGCCAAGCAAACACTACCGCTGAGCTCTACCCAGCTTTTAAAAATTAAATATGTACCACACAAACACACAAATGCTTTAGGTGCCCCAGGTGTTCACACTGACATCAAGTTCTAACTTTTGGCACAAGCTCGACTCTCGCGCCAGGACCCCATGAGCAAGGCTGGCTTTCCTTAAGTCAGTGCAGAAGCAACAGACCTGCTTGGAGCAGCAGCTGGTCTCTGGCCTGTGGGACAGGCTGGGAATGAAAGAGGGAAAACCAAGAACGGATGAAGGAAGGGAGGACGGGGGGGTGGGAGAGAAGGCTGTTTAGGTAGTAACAACTATCAGATTAAAGAACGGGCCCCGGACCCCAGTGTTCAAATCAGGGCCTCCAGGACAGACACCCCCAGTGGTTCTTGCCATACAAACACGACACCAGCCTGAGCCCTTCAGTCTTCCTACAGAGGCAGGAATGGTCTGAGCCAGGGCCAGGTGAGCTTTGGGGGTCCATACTGACCAGAGGAATAAGGCTAGAGGGTTTGAAGTCCCTTCTCTGAGCCTGTGCTTTGCACCAAAGCCCCAACCTGAGGTTAATCCACACCGAGAGACCAAAGGGCCACAGCAGCAGCATGCAGATGAGGCCACTTGTCCTAAAAGCCCAGTGGTGACAAGCACCTTCCTGTGGCCCTCCATCCATGGGACCCCTTGTTGAGAACCAGGGCCTGCAGGTACACTGGCACCTAGCTGGGGCCATAGAGTGTCACAAGGACACTATTGTGGACAAACAGCTGGCCTTCACCATCACAGCTTGATCCTGCTCTCCACCATTCACAGTGATCTGCACACTCATTGCCTGAACCTACCCGAGGGCCCTCCCCTACTCAGTGTTCCATGGCTGGGCATCACTGCTCAGTGGAGTGGTATATGGGAGTGGAGTCCTTATGAAGGGACTCCTTAAGAGTGCAAAGGGCAGCCAGTCAGGGTTAATTTTAACAGACACCAGGATCTAATCTTCAGGATTAGAAAAAGAAGGAGTTTGGGGGTGGGGGCAAACCCAGGAAATCTTCTGCCACTAGAAGTAGCTGGAAGGGGAGGTGGGGAGGACCCACCTTTTCCCCAGGCATAACAGGGCAGGTTTGCTATTCATGTACCTCCCTACTCTCCCTCCTCCCAGCTCCCCATGGTTGGCAGATGTGACCAGTGAGAGAGAACAGGTGCGACGCAGGAAGCTTCAGGATGGCCACACCTGTGACCGGATGAGGCAGAAGCGGTGGGTTTCAGATCTGTACCCCAGCCCCCCTCCTCCTGCCACCGCCAGCCCCCAGCGGGGAAGTGCTGGAAACCTCTGGTTCCTTACTGGGTTCACTTGGAAGTAACTCCCATCATCTTCAATGTGGATCTTGGCTATGCCACTTCCTGGCTTCTTATCCACCTTCACAGGCTTGATGCAATTCTATAGCAGGAAGAGAGCCCAAACCAGGCTCTATTAGGAGAAGGCATCTCTAGAGCACCCTGGGCCTCAGGCATGGCCGGCTACTGGCCACAGAGCGAAGCTCACCACCGAGGCCAGCCCCACCACCTCCTTGCCCCTGAAGCCATGCTGAGCTCTGGTTGCCACCCTCTTCTGTTCAAGGTGAGGATATCGCCAAGGTCACTCACTCTCTAGGTGCAGACCAGCATGGAGACTGGTGCTAACTCTACATGCAAGCAAATGTCTGCAGAAACCCTGACCAGCCCATCCTCCCAACGTGCAGACAGCAGCACGCTACCAGAGGCCAGTGTGTCAAAAGGCCAAGGCAGAAACGGTTTCTTTGGCAACTTCTGGAGGTCACCTCTAACCCACCTATACAGACGAAGCTTCCTGTCTCTCCCCTTCTTGACATCTCCTCTTATTACTTCCAGAACCTTGATGGCCTTCTAGATGACCTTCCACAATACTGCCAGTCCCAGGCAATGTACCCCAGTTCACTCTGCCTGTGTGGCAGCTCGGCCCCTCTTCTATGGGGTCTTGGGACTTGGCTACCAGAATAATAGCTCTGGGAACATAGGAATACCCAGACAAGGGCACCAGTTCCTGTTTTTAGGTGTGGCTGTCTGGGGTCCCTTGTATGTTCCTCAAAGCAAGGTCAAGAACGTTAGCTATGGTTGTGGCCCAAGGAGACTTCCCACCTGTGCCTTCAACATGGTCCCTGTCCATTGAGATGAGCAAACTGGCTCTGAGAGAGGGGTGGATGTCCCACAGGTGTGTGGAGGCTGACTAGCCCCAATCGTGTCTCTGCATCACCAGTTGGGTGACACTACTAGGAACAGTAGCCGAAGACCACATAACAACACTAAGACTGCCTGTCACCCCTAAACATTCCCACGGCTCCCGGATATCACTCCTGAACATCCTGGGGGCCAGTATCCGGTTGCCCAGCCCTCCCTGGGCTCAGCTGTCTGTGTTAAGCAACTAGGGAACCAGACTGAGGCCCTGGGCCCTTGAACGGGTAACGGGTCTCTTTCTCAGAAAAAGACACAGGTAGGAGCGGTTTCCCGCTGCCGCACGGCCAGGCCCGGACCCTCCTCCTGCGCGACTTGCCCTTGGCCGGCCCACCTGAGACGGCCCGATGAAGTCATCCAGGTCGGTCAGCTGTAGTGCCCCACTGAAGGGCGACGCCATGACAGCCCCACAGGCACTGAGCGTCGCACGGGAGTGTCGCAAAATGATAGCGCTCTTCCGCCACTCTGCCGGAAAACGCAAACTCCAGCGCATGCTCATTTCTCCCCATGGCCAAGCTCTGGAAAGAGTGCGCACCCTCTGCTGGCGGCCTTGAGAGCTCAGCCCAGCGCACTCAAAGCACCAAGTTCTAGAGCTTTCAGTTTTCTGTGTCTGCCAGAGGTTGCTGTGTACAGGGGTGGACAAAGGAACAGAAAGAATGAAACTGCAGTCTCTCCCGCTTCATGTCGGGGTGGGAATCCGGCTTTCGCTCATCATCTTGACCTGGCAGTACCAGGTCCCAGATAAAGTGCCCGGTCCAGGATTTTGTGTTCTGCAAGCAGAACATAAAATTAACTTTGATTCACTGGAGTGCCTTAGCAAAAATGAGATCGACAAGTGCTGTTGAGATGCTAATACAGGAGTGTGGGAGAACATTTATAGAAGCAGGTTCTTGGGCTGGACCGGGGCCAAAGGACAGTTTCTGTTTGCAAGGAGGATTCTAAGGTAGGAAGAGAGCGATGCATAGATCCTGGGACATTCAGCCCCTCCCCTGCCACCAAGCCTGTAAGAACAAACACAGTGGAGAGCTGACAAAATGTGAGGATTATTCAAGGCCCACCAGCAGGTATACAGTGGAACAGCCTGGGACAGTAGGAATTGCAGAATCCTGACATTCATCTTCACTTTGGTGACCCTGGGAGACATTATAGTCAGTGGATAAGGATGAAGCCAGTCATAAAAGACGACAAAATGTCCAGAACAGGCAAACCCATAAATAGAAAGCTGACCTCAGGTGTGGGGGAGAAGGTTTCTGACCAGGTTGGGAAAAAGTCTTTAAAAGTCGATGTTGGACATTGTGATGCCATTTAAAAAAAATAAAATAAACAGAATAGGGTTTCTCTCTGTAGCCCTGGCTGTCCTGAAACTTGCTTTGTAGACCAGACTAGCCTCAAACTCACAGAGATCCATCTGTCTCTGCCTCTGGAGCGCTGGGATTAAAGATGTGTGCCACCATACCTGGCCTTGTGATGTGATTAATGTCACCAAAATGTCTGCTAGAAATGGTTACAATCAAGCTGAGGAGATGACAGATGACAAAGTGCTTGCTGTGCAAACAAGAGGAACTGAGTTTGACCTCAGAACTAATGTGCCTGTAATCCCAGCACTGAGTAAGCAGAGACAGAGAGATTCCTGGGGCCTACTGGCCAGGCAGTAGGTAAAGGCACTTGTTACCAAGCCTGCTGACCCAAGTTCAATCCCTAGGACCCAAATGGTACAAATAGAGGATCACGACTTGCAAATTACTCTCTGAGCTCCACAGATACAACATAGCATGAACCCACCTACACATATATGTACATACACAGATAAATGCAATTTTACAAAAGAAAAAAACCCAAGGTACTAAAACCCGTTAAATCCTACACTTTTTTGTTTTCCTCCCCTAAACCGAGATGGTCACTGAGTAACCCAGCCTGGCTTCAAATTCTTAATCCTCCTACTTAGCTTTCTGTATACTGGGATTACAGTGAATGTCCCCACACATAGTGAATTGTCACTTTAAATGGGACATGTGACTTTGTTTATTTGGTTGTTGTTTTTTAGTTTTTCAAGACCAGGTTTCTCTGTATAATAGCCCTGGCTGTCCTGGACTGGACTTGTAGACCAGGCTGGCCTTGAACGCACGAAGATCTGCCTGCCTCTACCTCCTGAGTGTTTGGATTAAAGGAGTGTGCCACCACGCCTGGCAATGAGTTTGCATTTTGATAAAGCTCTTAAAGCTAAAAACAGAGTGGAGCCATAGCCAGGTATAGTGACATATGCCTATAACCCAGCCACTTGGGAGACTGAGACAGGAGGATTGCTTCAACTTTTTAAAAAATGATTTATGGGGCAGGAGAGATGGCTTAGCTGTTAGAAGTATGCGCTGTTCTTGTAGAGGACCCGAGTTGGGTTCCCATCACCCACCTGGCAGCTCACAACTGTCTGTAACTTTAGTTGTTGGGGAGCCCGGTGACCTCTCTTGACCTCTGTGGACACTAGGTATGCACAACTGTACATAAAGGCAAAATGCTCATATACATAAAAGAAAAAGAAATCATTCTTAGAAAATGTACTATTACTGTGTGCTTGCAAACACGTATGTGTGTCCGGGCAGGAGTGGCATGGTGAGGATTGCAGCACGTGGAGGCCTACATGAAATGGGAAGAGAGGAAAACACTCCAAAGATGTGTTAGTGTTCTTTCTCTCTTCCCACTTCATGGAGGTTTCAGGAGCTGAATGCTGGGCGTCAGGCTGGCAATCTGCGGAGCCGCTTTGCCAGCCCAGTTGCTTCAAGTCTGAGGCTAGCTTGTGTCATGTAGTGAACACAGGATAGCTAGGACTACACTGTAGTTTAAGACTCTTAAACAAACACACACACAACAAAAAGGGTGGAGATTGGAGGCTCAGCTTCTGGAGTGGCCCTGAATCCAGGACATTCAGTCCCACAAGAGACCAACAGAGTAAGTTGAGGACTTTTGTTTTATTTCAATCTCTGAAGCAGAACTCAGCTTCCCGCATGCTAGGCAAGTGATCTCACCGGCTTTAGGGCTCGTTTCTGGTTCATAAAATAGGACCTCGGTTTCTGATTCTCTGTTTCTCTGTCTCTCTGTCTCTGTCTCTGTCTCTCTCTCTCACACACACACACACACATACGTTATCTGCTGGGGGTGCCCCACCCCCTCAGACATCTTTCATTAACTCATTTCCCTGTGGGCTCTGGCTCCATGCAGATGTCAGGCCTCTGGGTCCCCAAGCTCCTATTTTGCGAATTGTTTCATCATCATCATTAGTTAGTATTTACCATGTGCTCCCCCTGTGTATGTCCCCAAGCTAGATTCTGAGAACTGGAGGGTTTACAGACGTCAGGGAGGGGAAAGGAGGACACAGAGGCCAGCCAGGGACACTGGGAGAAATCGGCTGGGCCTCAGCTGCTGTGACACTGTGCCCTGAACTTTCATTCCCTGAACTTTCCTGGCTGTCCTGGGTACTCATAGACCTCTTTTGCCCACAGGTACCATTTTGCCACTTAGTTGGGGGGAAGCTGCCATTTTTTTTTCTACTGCCCATGTGGCGCTCACAGAGGCTTGCCCGTAGTCCTGTCTCCTCTCTTGACTATGCCAGTTCCACCATCTGTAAGGGTGTGCTGTGTGCTGCTGTGACAGATGGCTACAACTGGGTGCTTAGAAAAATGAAAACTTATTTTCACGGCTCTGGAGACCAAAAGTCTGACATCCATGTCTGTGTGGTGTGTCTCACCCTCCTCAGAGTGGAGGGTAGAGTTTTTCCTGTCTCTTCTCACTTGTAGGTGTTGCCAGGCCTGTGAACACATGCTTCTAGTCTTTGTTTTTCACGTGACCACCTTACCTCTGTGTCTCTGAACCTCTTTTGCCAAAGTCTTGTCACTAGATACCTCAAGACCTTTGATGGCATCATCCATTGTGGGAAGAGATGTTGGGGTTGGATAGCTTCCCTCAACTTGACATTAGCCAGAGTCACCTTGGAAAGTGAGATTCTCAGTTGAAGAATTGCCTCCATCAGAGTGGCCTGTGGGCATATCTGTGGAAGTATATTATTATTGTTGTTATGATGATGATGATGATGATGTTTTTTGAGACAGGATTTCTCTTTGTAACAGAGCCCCAGCAGTCCTGGAAATCGCTCTGTAGACCAGGCTAGCCTCAAACTCACAGAGATCTACCTGCCTGGGCTTCCCGAGGGCTAGGACTAAAGGTGTGCACCACCACAGCCTGGAGGTATTTCTTTATTAATGACTGATGTAGAAGGGCCCAGCCCATTGAGGACGGTTCTGCACTCCCCCAACCCTGGGCAGGTGTTCCTGGGTTATATAAGGAAGCTGGCTGAGCAAGCCTTGGAAAAAGCCAGCGAGCAGCGTTCTTCCATGACCCCTGCTTCAGTTTCTGCTTCCACGCTCTGCCTGGAGCTCTTCCTCTGGCTCCCTAGGTGATGGACTCTAACACATACAATACAATAAACTCTTTGCTTCTGGCCATGGTGTTTCATCACAGCTACAGAAAAGCAAGCTAGAGCCAGTGGGAAGCCGGTGGGGACCTCTGAGGTCTAGGAGCTGCCAGAGTCAGTGTGATCGGGTGTGACATGACCCTGGTGTGAGGGCAGGTGATATACCCACGGGTAATCTCAGATGGCTGAGAAAGGATGATTGTGAGGTCAGTTTGAACTACATAGGAGACTTGGTCTCATATATATATATATATTTATATATATTTTTTTGGTTGGATATCAGCTCGGTTGAAAGTGTTTGCCTTTCACCAGGCACAAAACCTGGGGTTCAATGCCTGGTACTGCCTAAGCCAGACACTTGGAAGGGGGAGGCTGGAAGATCAGAATTTCAAGGTCACTCTCAGCTGCATAGCAAGATTGAGGCCAGACTGGGCCTAATAAATGAGACCCTGCCCCCAAATAGATGATAGGATAGGATAGGTAGGTAGATAGATACATAGATAGATGGATGGATGGATGGATGATATAGAGTTATTGTGGGTAGAGTGTTGCCGGGAGGGAGAAACCATGTGTGGAGGAAAGTGTGCCTGTTTCAAGCCTGTGTTCCCCAACGCTTCCTCCCATGCTGTCTTGGACGACACTGCTACAAAATTCAGAAAGAAAAAAGTGGAGTTCGCCCCTTCAGGCTGCAGTTTTCTGTGTTTTCCAAGTCCCAAAAGATACCCAGGTGCCTGTTGCCACCCTGAGGGCTTGCACAGGGGCAGGAGGGAGGCTGTGCTCACGGAGGGTCCTCAATCACCGGTCAGGAGCATCTTCCAGTTTGGCACCCAAGAGCTGTCAGGCAAATTGCTGGGCGGGGTGGAAGACAGCACATTCCACCTGTGTCAAAGGCCCGACTGGGTCAGGCCAGACCAAGTTCAGGACAGGTGGTATGCTCGGTCAGCCTCGTGCCCCACAGAAGGTGAAGCCCCTCTCACCTGGTCGCCCTCCATAGTCTCTGTGAGCTGGCACTATTTTGGTTTATTTGTGCTGTGTGTGTGTGTGTTTGTGTGTGTGTGTGGCTGATGTACTTGGGGTCTTGAATGTTCTTTCAAAGATTTGGCTCCATGGAGCTTTCAGAGGCACCTTCAGGGACTGTTGTCCAGTCAGCAGTGATAGGGTATATGGGGGTGTTGGTTGCTAGGCGAGCTCTAGAGTAGGATCTGCCCCGCCCCCTTTTTTTTCTGCTTCCCAGATGCCTGAAGGTGACAGGGCCAAGCGAAACCTCCAACATTCAACACCTCTCTTTCTCTCTTCCTCCTTCCCTCCCTCCATATCTCCTTCTTTCTCTTTGAGACAAGGTTTTGTATAGCTCAGACTAGCCTCAAACTCACTGTAGCCAAGGCTAGCCTTGAACTTGTGATACTTCCTGCCTTTACCTCCTGAGTGCTGAGATTACAGACAGGCACCATCACTCAGTTACACAGTCTTAGGGATTGAAGGCAGGGTTCCATGCATCTAACCACTGAGCCACATCCCCAGCTTTTTTCTCTACCTCTTAAATGTGTGTGTGTGTGTGTGTGTGTTTGTGTGTGTGTGTGTGTGTGTGTCTATGTCCGTGTGTCCTTGGAGGCCAGAAGATGGATAGATGGATTCAGATCCTCTGGAGCTGGAGTACAGGAAGTTGTGAGCAGAACTCTGGTCCCCTGAGAGAGCAGCATGCTCCTTTAACCACTGAGCCATCCTTCCAGTCCCCTTTTTTCTTCCTTCCTTCCTTCCTTCCTTCCTTCCTTCCTTCCTTCCTTCCTTCCTTCCTTTCCTTTTTTTTTTTTTTTTTTGTGATTTACCTCAGGATTTTGTTACAGCGATAAAGCTGATTGTTACAGTGGTCAACAGAGGCCTCTCCAGCACTCAGTCAGTTGGAGATGAATCAGCCTAGGCCCCTCATGGTTATGAACTCTCGAATCTTGTCTGAGTGGATATGAGGCCAAGGTGTTTCTTCCTACCCCTTCCTTATAACTTGAAGTGTAGGTACTTCCCCATGGGAAGGTCCCACTGGGGTGCTGGGCTCCTTATGAAAGGTGGGTCCCAAGTTGGAAAGATGGCTCAGAGGTTAAGAGCAATGGCTGTTTTTCCTGAGGACCCAGGTTCAATTCCAGCACCTACATGGCAGCTCACGACTGTCTGTACCTGACACCCTTGAATAGACATACATGTGGGTGAAATACCAATGAACATAAAATGTAAATAAATAAGTTTTTCTTTAAATGGGCTGGAGAGATGGCTCAGCAGCTAAGAACACTGGCTGCTCTTCCCAAAGTCCTGAGTTCAATTTCCAGAAACCACATGGTGGCTCACAACCACCTAGAAACGAATCTGATGCCCTCTTCTGGCATGTTGGTGTACATGCATACAGAGCACTCCTACCTTAAAAAGGAAAATACATAAATACATTTTTAAAAAGTGGGAAGCAAGAAAGACAGACATGCAGGCCCCCCATCACAAGGGTGTAGTATATTGTGGGCTCGGTGGCATGTCTGACAAGATAGAGATAAAGCAGTATTTTGTAGCAAGATTTTTGCAGTGGTGCCGGTGACATTGACCCCCATCGCCTCGGATCCTTTTGCTGAAGCCCTGTCTACCCCATCCACGCCCCGTGTCAAGCAAGTTTTGGTGATGGAGGCTGAGCGGAGGAGTTTGATTTGCTGGAAGCAGCGACTGCTGGGCATCATTAGTGGCATAATCAACACACGGCTCTGTCCTTGTGGGGCCGCTACATCTTGTCAACAGGTGGGATCCCAGCAACGGCCCCTCAGGAGCCCACACGCGCTGCAATTAGAGGCTAATGAGAGGCCTGAGTGGCTGCTCAGGCAGAGAGGTACTGTCACTGTGGTTTCTGTGCCCTGGCCTCAAGCCTCCCGCCAGCTGAGGTGTCTGCTTAGGACAGTGGTGACTAGGGCCAGCGTGTTACTCGTGCTCAAGGCTCTTCTGTTGTTTTTATTTTTACATTTATTTATTCCTATTTAAAAATGTATGTTTATTTGCTTGTTTGTTTGTTTTTCAAGATTGCCCCAACTTACCATTATGAGACAAAGAACCTCCAAAGACGCAGCTGAGCTTGTGTGTTGGCAATCTACTGCTGGCTTGGAGCCTGCCCTTAAGGTGGTTTGTTTCCCTGCGAGACTCCCTTGGAGAAAAGCCATTTTTTATTTGCAAGGGGCTGTCAGTTGGAGATAGCTTCTGGAGTAGGGGTGGGGATGTACGTCCACTTCTTTCAGCTCTCTTACCCCACCTACTACAGGCCTGTAAGGCCCCTGTGTGTGCTGCCACCGTCTCTGAGAGTTCGGATTATTCAATTTTTAAAATTACTTAGATTCATCAGGGCACGGTGGCACATGCCTGTAATCCCAGCACTCGGGGAGGCAGGGGCAGGTGGATCTCTGTGAGTTCGAGGTCAGTCTGGTCTACAAAGCGAGTCCAGGTTAGCCAGGGCTACGCAGAGAAACCCTGTCTCGGAAAACAAAAAACAAAAAATTACTTATGTTCATTTATTTATCGTGTAGATGTTTCTATGCAAACACCTGCATGCCTGCAGTGCACTGTGGAGGTCAGAGGACTAGGTACAGGAGTCTGATTTCTCCTTTCACGGTGTGGGTCCTGGGGGCTAACCACAGGCTATTAGGCTTGGCAGGAAGCCTTTACCTGCCAGACCATTTCACTGGCTCTCATTTAGTGTGTGTGTGTGTGTGTGTGTGTGTGTGTGTGTGTGTGTGTCATGCGCACACTCATGAACTCGAGAAGAACAACTTGTAGTCTCTTCTTTCCTTCTGTGTGCTTCCAGAGATTATACTCTGGTGGTCAGGCCTGACTATCTCACTTGCCCCTTGTTTTGGTTTTGTAACCCAGGTTATCCTAGAATTCACTCTGTAGCCCAGGCTGACTTGAACTGAGGCAGCTTTTCTGTCTCAGCCCCCTGAGTGCTGGGATTACAGGCACACACCACCATATTCAGGCCTCCTGGGGTTCTTGAGCAGGGCCCTCGTTAATAATTGCACACAGGCCGGGTGTGGTGGTGCACACCTTTAATCCCAGCACCCAGGAGGCAAAGGCAGGTGGATCTGGCAGGCGGATCTCTGTGAGTTTGAGGCCAGCCTGGTCTACAGAGTGAGTCCAGGACAGCCAGGGCTCTGTTACACAGAGAAACTGTGTCTCGAAAAACAAAACAGAACAACAACAAAAAATAGTGGCACACAAATGGTGTGTTTCCTGGATGACGCTCTGTGAACGCTGTGGGAAGGGATGAGGCAGCTGCGGGGTGCAGCTCATCCTACTGCAGAACTGAGAGGGGAGAGGTGCTCAGTTTGCTCTCATCGCCATTTCTTCCTCTGCACACACTGAGCAGGCCGTTTGTGGCACCGGGAAGGGCACAGGGCCACCTCCAGTGCCCACGGTAGATGAGGCAGCCTTGACGGAACTGCTGGGAGAGTGGCCACGATCTTCTCCTCTGACCTGTGCAGCAGGCAGGAGGCCCTGAAGCGGGTTCAGTCACCCTGCCAGCCCCACCTGCTACCAAGCAGCTCCTCCCCACTCCCCTGTCCCTGATGCATATGGCCTAGAACCTGGGCACTACAAAGAGTGCAGCAATAGCCTCCGAGGGCATAAGCAAGCCACAGGAGAACGCCTCCACACAGTCTCCTCATGTATCTCCCCTCATCTGGACACCCCATGCCCTTGTCTGGATTGTCACAGGTAGTATGGGCTCTTTGTTCACCCCTTAACCTCTTAAGTTTCCCTTTCCTGACACTCAGTGTCTCCGTGTTATCAGGGTAGAATGGGATTGTGGAGGGAGGGGGCAAGAGGGGTGCACTCTTATTAATCAAGGCATCCCACTTTGGTCCACACGTCTACTCCTGGGCTCTCCCTGAGAGGACAGAAAAGGTGAGCCTGGGGAGGCCAGAAAATGGTGTGGGATCTTCTGGAGCCAGAGTTCCAGGTGGTTGTGAGCCATCTGACGTGGGTGCTGGGAACTGAATGCAGATCCTCTGGAAGAGCAGGGAGCGCCCTTAGCCACTGAGCTCCAGGCATGCTTTTTTGTTGTTTTGTTTTGTTTGAGCCAGGAGTTCTCTGTGTAGCCTTGGCTGTCCTGGACTCACTTTATGGACCAGGCTGGCCTTGAACTCACAGAGATCCGCCTGCCTCTGCCTCCTTGAATGCTGGGATTACAGGCATGATTTTTGTTGTGGTAAAATATATGCAGCATAAACCCAACTGTTTTGATCATTTTTCGGTGCACTGTTCGGTGGTGTTAATTTAAGTACTTTTGTTGGTCATGTGACCACCCCCACCATCTGTTTCCAGAAAATTGTCATTATCCCACACAGAAACTCTGGACCCAGACCACAGCAACCCCCCATCATGCTCCAGCCTCTAGTGACTTCTGCAGGGTTTTTGTCTCTGGCCTGTCCATTTCATTTAACTAGGATCACGTGATGCGTGTGCCTCTGCGACTGGAGAATTTCCCTGAGCACAACGTTTCCAAAGCCAACTACGCTGAAGCACGTATGTCAGTCCCCCTCAGGGCTCAGTGTGCTGCTGTTAAGTACACCCACAGTAATGGCTCTCAGACTGTCTCCAGTTCCACTGGTATGTATATATGTGTATACAGGCTTTTCAAGACAGGGTTTCTCTGTGTAGCCTTGGTTGTCCTGGAACTCGTGCTGTAGAGTAGGCTGGCCTCAAACTCACAGAGATCCACCTGCCTCTGCCTAGGATTAAAGACATGCACCACTACATCTGGCCATGGTTTTTAATGTCCACATACATATTTACCACTGAATAATATTTTTATTTTATTTTTGGTTTTGTTACAGGGCCTCTCAGTGTAGCCATGGCTGTCCTGTAACTCCCTCTGTAGACTAGGCTGGCCTTGAACTCAGAGATCCACTTGTTTCTGCTTCTTTGAGTTGCTGGGATTGAAGGCATGCACCATCCCACCTGGCTTGAGTAATATTTTAGAGCTTTACTTTAAATTATGCTCTGTGCATGCAGAGGCCAGGGCGGTTGGATCACCTGGAGTTGGTGTTACAGGTGGTTGTGAGACACAGGACATGGATGCTGAGAACTGGACTCAGGTCCCCTGCAGGAGCAGTATGTGCTCCCGACCGCTGAGCCGTCCCTCCAGCCCCCTGAATACATATCCTGAAAACATTTTTATTTATTTATTTATTTCATATGGATGTGTGTTTTGCTCGCATGTGTATCTTGTGAGTGCCAGCTGGGACACAGAGGTCAGAAGAGGGTATTGGATCCCCTGAAACTGGAGTTACAGATGCCTGTGAGCCACCATGTGGGTGCTGGGAATTGAACCTGGGCCCTCTGCAAGAGCAGCCAGTGCCCTTAACTGCTGAGCCATCTCTCCAGGCCGAGGACCTGAGTTCATGTAAAAGTCAGATGCAATGTGTGAGTCTGTAACTCCAGTTGGCCAGGAGGAAGTTTATGGACCAACTGGTCTGGTGTACGGAGCTGAAAAACCACAAAGAGACCCTGATTCAAAGAAGGCAGAAGGTGAAGACCTACACCTGAGCTTGTTTTCTGATGAGCGTAGCTGTTTATGGGGCCAGGGCGGCGTTTCAATACCCGTCTACAGTGCGCATGGGCCAGCCCAGAGACTGGCCGGTCCCCTCCATCGCTAATCATTCCTTGTGTTGAGAGTAGTTACAGGCTTCTCTGGATGCTTTCAATGTAGAGTTAAACTGTTGTCAATCCTAGTTACTCAGGGTGCTATAGACCCTTCCAAGCCATCGCTCTGCTACCCTCTCCCTCTAGCCCTCCCCTCTCTGCTCTCTCCCCCAAACTCTTCCTAGTCATACTGCTTTAGCTGTAGCAAACAACTTGTATTTGTTGAGATGAAATCTAACCCCCACTTCCTCCTTCCTCCTTCCTTCTTCCTCCTTCCCTCCCCCAGGTTGGTCTTAAACTCCAGGGCTCAAGTAATCTTCCTGCCTCAGTCTCCCAAGTTGCTGTGATTATAATAAGTACATGGCATCAACTTACATCTAACAACTTAAATTTTTTAGGTTATTATTTTTGATTATGTTTATGTGTCTGTGTGTGGGGGGGGTCATGTACACATGAGTGCAGGTGCTTGTGAAGCCAGAGACACTGGATCCCCTGCGGCTAGAGTTACGGGAGGTTGTGAGCCTTCAAATGTGGGTGCTAGGAGCCAAAGTAGGGTCCTCTAGAAGAGCAGTGTGACTCTCAGCTAATGAACTACCTTTCCAGCCCTCTAACAACTTCTTTTTCCTCCTTCCTTCCTTCCTTCCTTCCTTCCTTCCTTCCTTCCTTCTTTCCTTTTGTTTTATTGAGACAGGGTTTCTCTGTGTAGCTTTGGCTGTCCTGGAACTTGTTCTGTAGACCAGGGTGGCCTCGGACTCAGAGATCCCATTAGAGACCTGTGCCACCATGCTCCAGCTCCTCTGACAGCTTCCTACAGGTGTGGTTGTTCACTTATTTTCACGTGATGGAAGCTAGGACCACACTTTTGCTAGGTAAATGTTCTACTGCTGAGCCTCACTTCTAACCCAAGCTGGATTTAATGACACAGACTTTACACATAGGAAAATTCACCAACTATCACTTCAAAGGGGATGTGTCTCATTGCCATTCAGTGAGAAATGTCACATTTCCTAGGTAACTTTTTTGAGACAATATAGTACACTGTAGCCTAGGCTAGCCTAGAACTCACAGCAACCCTATTACTTTAGCCATCCTAGTACTGAGATTACAGTCCTGTGATAACTTCTTTGATCTTTGGATCACTAAACTGAAATGTTGAAAAAATATATATATATATTTTAAACTGGGTTACTGATTTCTTTCTTTTTTTGTTTGTTTTTCAAGACAGTTTCTTTGTGTGCTCTGGCTGGCCCGGAACCCACTCTGTAGACCAGGCTGGCCTCAGATTCAGAGAAATCCACCTACCCCTGCCTCCTGAGTGCTGAGATTAAAGGTGTGTGCCACCACCACCCGCCTTAAATTTGAGACATATGTAGTGTTCCCCATGTGGTCTGTGTTGGTGAGCCCATGTGTGTGCTGAACTAAGAGCAGCGGGTTCTGCTTTGGTCAGCAGCGTCCTTCTGTGCCTGCTGGTAAAGGTCACCCCATGTCTTATGTAGCCCAGGCTGGCCCCAGACACCCAGTCCTCCTGCTTCCTGCTCCCTGGGTCCAGAGATTACAGAAGTGGACTGCCGCACACGCCTTCTTTTACCTCTCAGTCCCTGTCTTTATCCTAAACCCTGTCTCTTACTGACAGTGCACAGATAAGCCTCACCACCTCCTGATATTCCTGCCAGTTAATGTCTGCGTTAAAGATTTTTTTTTTTGTACTTTTTGAGACAGTATCTTATTATGTGGCTGAGGCTGGCCTCCAACTTGTGATTCTTCTGCTTCAGCTTCTTGATTGATATATATATTTTGGTTTTTTGGTTTTTGGTGGTGAGGACCCAGCCTGAATGTGCATGAGTGTTTGCCTGTAGGTATGTTTGCTGTACATTGTGTGTGCCTGGTGTTAGCAGGATGCAGAAAAGGGCCTTGGGTTCCTTAGAACTGGGGGTGTGGATAGTTGTAAGCAGCCATGTAAATGCTCGGATCTGAACCCAAGTCCTCCGCAAGAACAGCAAGTGATCTTAACCACACAGCCATCACTTCAGTCCCTGTCCCCCTGCTTCTAAGGTTTTAAAAAGTTAAAAAATCGAAGAGGATGATATTGGCTATGTATGAAAACTGTCCCTGAATCTAGGTTAATTGGCACACAGTGGTGTCCCTGGCAAGGTTCCATGACTGTGCTCCTATCACTGCGGGATGGAGCTGTAGGGATGGGCTCACTGTTTGTCTCGGCTGCCCGATGCCCACTGCAGATCACGGGAGCAGCACAAACAGCAGCATGCTGAGGCCACAGGCTCCCGCCGTGGCATCTCTGTTACCAAGTTACCAGGGCTCACTGTATGTGAAGGAGAAGCTGGCTTTTTGGTGGACTGGGGCTGGTGCTGTTGGTCAGAAGTGAACGCTTGCACAGCATTCAACAAGCCCCAGGGTCTATCTGCATCGACACAAAACAAACAGAAATCAGATGGCGAAGCACTGTGTTTAGGCTGTAATGACACGACAGCTGCTATCATCACAGGAAATGTTCCCACTCTGCCGGAAGCCAGTCAGAAAAATTAGAAAGTTTAAAAATAGAACACATTATCATAGCGGAATATCTTCACAAAAATAAAAATTAAAAAAAGAAAATGAGGCTACAACCCAATGACATTCCTCTGTAAGTCAAGCAAGAAAAGTTAAGACTGCAACACTCAAGGAGGTAAATCCAGAAGACAGAGTTTTGCTTATGAATATTTCAGCTGTTCTGAGGGAGAAGGATGGTGGGCCCAACTTCAACAGTTGATTATAGGGGGCTAGAAAGCTGACTTGGGGAAGGATCTTGCAAGCACATGCCCCAGAATCCATGCAATGCCAGCACTAGGGAGGGAGAGACAGCCAACTGAAGCAGTGAGCCCCAGGCAGTGAAAAAAACCTGCCTAAAAATAAAATAAATAAAATAAAATAAAATAAAATAAAATAAAATAAAATAAAATAAAATAAAATAAAATAAAATAAAATAAAATAAAAAAGTTGGACAGGCAAGATGGCTCAGCAGGTAAAGGAATGTGCCATCAAGCCTGATGACCTGAATTCTGTCCTTGGGAATCTCATGGTCAAAGGTGAAAACAATCACAGAGTCTTCTCCCACACATGTACTACAGGCACACACACACACACACACACACACACACACACACACACACCACAGAGTAATTTTTAAAAATCATCCAGACTAGCCAGAGCTACTAGTGTATCCTGTCTCAAAACAAACAAGACAAAACCAAAACCAAAGATGGGTATGGTGGCAAAAGCCTTTGATCTCTCAGACAGAGGCAGATGGATCTCTGTGACTTGGAGGCCAGCCTGGGTCTACAAAATGAGTTCCAGGACAGCCAGAGAAACCCTGTCTCAAAAAACAAATAAACAAAACCAAAAAACAACAAAACAATGCCCCACCACCAAAACCAAAAACAAACAAAAAAAAAACAGTCAACCAACCAACCAGATTAAAAAAAAGAAAAAAAAAGCAAGGTGGGTGGTTGTCTTCTGGTTCCCACATAGCTAAACATACATGTAATAACACAGAACTCTGGAGGCTGTGGTATGAGGGCTTCAAGGTCAAAGCTAGGCTGGCTACATAATCAGACCCTGTTTCCACAAGCAACAAAGAAACAAATGCAAGGTAAATGGAAGCAAGAAATTTTGAATGATTTTCCTTGGCTCCTAGGGCTCCACGGAAGTTCCTGGACCAGGCAGCCCATTCACTGGAGGAGTCCTCGTCTCTAGGCTGAGTTGGGAGGTGAAGGGGAAAGAGCCTCTTGGTAGGGTCTGAAGAGTGACAGGGTGTGGGAAGGGATTCAGAGGAACCTGAGCGGGGTCTGATACTGTGGCTACTGCCTTCAGCTGATGTCCGAAGAAGTGTGGAGAGACTGAGGGGGCTGATCTACGGAACTGGGAACTGGGAAGTGTTTTTTTTCATGGTGCCCTTTTGTTTCTCACTGTGGTTTTCCAGCGAGTTCCCTGTGAGAAGTGTTCTGAGCGCCTCTGTGTTGTTGAAGTCAACTGTGCGTTTCTGCCTTCACCAGTTCTGGTATCTTTTGTCAGAAGTAGATACTGAATAAACGCTCGACTTGCCCTCCCAGGGAGCAGGTCAGAGGCTTCACAATGGACCAGGTGTGCTGGGGTCCTGCCACCAGGGCCCGGGGAATCTCCAAACAGGAAGGAGCGGTGTTATCCAATATTGAATGGCCTTGGGTATCAACAACTTCAACATCAATATTTCTTTTCTTTCTCAGCTTGCTATGTAGTTAAACACATGGCAGTTCTCCTGCCTCCCACTTCCTGGTGCTAGGATTACAAGTGCGAACCACCACACCCAGCTTACAATGATCTTCAGCGAATTTAACGTAAGATCACAAGGGAAAGCTGTACTACTATGAGAAGCATGCACTGTGCTGTGGAAATTCCTTCTCTAGGGAGATGTAAACAATGTTCACTCCTTCCTGATAAGGTCCCAACCACGGACCAAAGTGGCACCCTACCACAGTTTACACTGCAGGAATCACCAACCATGAATTTATTAGGCTTGCTTTTCTTTCTTTTCTCTTTCTTCTTTCTCTCTTTTTCTTTCTTTCTTTCTTTCTTTCTTTCTTTCTTTCTTTCTTTCTTTCTTTCTTTCTTTCTCTCTCTCTCTTTCTTCCTTCTTCCCCTCTTTTCTCCCTTCCTTTTCTTCCTTCCTTCCTTCCTCCCTCCATCCCTCTCTTCCTCTTTCTTCCCCTCCGACCCCACCCCCATCCCCTCCTCCACATGCACAGATAGGGTTTCTCTGTGTAGCCTTGACTACCCTGGAACTTGCTCTGTAGACCAGGCTGGTCTCGAACTCAGAGATCCATCTGCCTCTGCCTCCCAGGTGCTTTATTAAGCTTTCTTAAAGAGTATGGATGAATGGAGCCCCTGTCCCCTCCGGGTCATTCTATCTCTCCCTTCTTTCATAAGATTCCCTGTACTTTGCCCAAAGTTTCGCTATGAGTCTCAGCATCTGCTTTAATACGCTGCAGGGTAGAGTCTTTTAGAGGCCCTCTGTGGTTTCTTGTTTTCTGTCCCGTTCCCTGTTTTCTCCCTCTTCTGATGTCTATCCCATTTGCCTTTCTGAATGAAGATTGAGCATCTTGCCCAGGGTCCTCCTTCTTGCTTAGCTTCTTTAGGTGTGCAGATTTTAGTATGATTATCCTATATTATATGTCTAATATCCACTTATAAGTGAGTATATACCATGTGCATCTTTCTGTTTCTGGGATACCTCACTCAGGATGATCTATTCTAGCTCCCACCATTTGCCTGCAAATTTCATTATTTCCTTGTTTTTAATTGTTAGAGCAACAGAAACAAAAAATCTGGGCCCAGGGGTCTTTTCTGAGACTGATATTTCAACCAAGGACCATTCATGGAGGCAACCTAGAACCCCTGCACAGATGTAGCCCATACCAGCTCAGTCTCCAAGTGGGTTCCTAGTAAGAGGAACAGGAGCTGTCTCTGACATGAACTCAGAGGCTGGCTCTTTGATCACCTCCCCCTGAAGGTAGAGCAGGCTTACCAGGCCACAGAGGAAGACAGTCCTGATGAGAACTGATAGACTAGGGTCCCTATCAGTGGACTGGGGGAGGGGTATGGGAGGAGAAGAGGGAGGGGAACGTGGGAGGGGCTACAGCTGGAATACAAAGTGAATAAATTGTAATGAATAAAAAAATAAATGAAAAAAAGTATGGATGAGAGATTAGGGTAGGAGTGTGGGTGGTCCTAGAGCAGCTGCAGTGGAAAGCCTGCAACCAGCATGGCTGACAGCTCCTGCACAGCCACAGAGATGGGACACCCCACCTCAGTGTTAACCTTCCACAACCCATAGCGCTCCGAGGCCTCGTGCAGTTAGGGCACGATTGCAGAGAAGCGGAGGGACACTGGATACTCAGGTGAGGGAGGGTCCAATGCCACATCTCACACTCTCCTGTGAGGCAATGTCAATAAGCCCGATGATGACTGCTGCTTGCAAGCAGGCGCAGTTCATATGATGACGATGGCGGAGGTCCTATGCCTTGGAGGTGTTCTACAGCATCATGGGAGATGTACCGTGGAAGGGTGTACGGTGGCAGTTTGTACTGTGGCAGTTTGTACTGTGGGATCACGAGCCTTGGAAGCATGAACTGTGGAGGGATCTGCCGTGGTCGCCATCACTTCAGTGACTAACCCTGCTGGAATTACGAAGCGCGTGCTTTATGTCCATCCTGTGTAGTCAAGGTTAAAACAAGCGGTGACTCGCGTTCTAGTGCACACGTGTGATAGGCGTTTCATTTAGGCTAAAACTGGTTCCTCAAAGCAAAGCCAGAAGGGTGTATTCACATTTCAAAGCCCGTTCACGAACATGAACCTAGGAGAAATGTGCCCCAGTGAAGAAGCCTGTAAACCCCCCTCACAGATCAGTAAGAACAAATGGAGCATTTTGATGAAAAGAATTAATAACTTTGTTATCGTCACCTTTATTTAGTTATTGTGTGTATGTGTGCCACGTAACCTTCTGGAATCAGGTCTCTTTCTCACCCTGTGATCCTGGGGATTGAACTCTGGTCATCAGGTTTGGTGACAGATGCTCTTACCTGAGGAGTCATCTCTCTGGCCTAAGCAACAATAACTTGGGTTTCTCTGGCTGTCCTGGAACTGACTCTGTAGACCAGGCTGGCCTCGAACTCAGAGATCTTCCTGCTTCTGCCTCCTGAGTGCTGGGATTAAAGGTGTGCACCACCACTGCTGGCCAAGTAAAAACAGCTTTGACATCAGGGAACATGAGTAATCCCAGCACTTAAGAGGTGGAGGCAGGAGAATCGAGTTCAAGGTCATCTCTGGCTCTTCATCTAACTTGAGGCCAGTCTGGGCTACCTGAGGTGCTGCCTCAAAAAAGAAGAACAACGAGGCAGATGTGGTCGAGTCTACCTTTAGTCCCAGCAGAGGCAGGTGAATCTCTGTGAGTTTGAAGCCAGCCTGGTCTACAGATCGAGTTCCAGGCCAGCCAGGTCTATGTCAGACCCAGTCTCAAAAAACAAGCAGGGTGGCTCAGCAGGTAAAGATTTGATGGCTGGCAACTTGAGTGTGCCCCCTGGGCCTCACATGGTAGAAAGAGAGAACTGAGTCCCAAATGTGACTGTAATTTTGGAGAACCGAAGAAAAATGAAATAACCGATATAATAATTAGTATATTTTGAATTGCATCAATACAAAGTGTGGGCATTGTCCCCCACCTTATTACACACGTTTGTCTGGGATTTTTCAGTTGTTACGTCTCTGTTGATTTTTGTAAACTGACTCTTCTACCTGGCAGCCTTGTTGAGTTCTGGGCAGATTAGGGTTGGGTAGAATAGAAAAACCCATTCATGGAAAAGGGTCAGAGGTGGGACCTGGGTAAACTCAGTTCTGCAAACAGAAGGCTTTTGTAGGTAGCTTTTGTTTGTGTGTGTGTGTGTGTGCGTGTGTGTGTGTGTGTGCTGGGGACACAGGGCCTCCTGTGGCATGCTGTACCACTGGGCCACAATCTAGTTCTTTGTGTAGGTATTAAAAGCCGGGACAGACTCCATTCTGGGTATTGGCAGTCATTAATTATAGGAAGTGTTGGAGGGGAACTGGGGCCTTTTACTTTCAAGGTCACTCCATTAAGTGGGGACCAAGGGCCGAGAAGGATACCATGGCATTCATGGTGGCTCTGTTTCTAAATACCAACCAGGGCTAGGTGCGTTGAGTCCAGTCATCCCAGCACTGTGGAGCCAGTGGCTCTGACCCGGCCTTGGGTCTGCGTTTTGAAACCCCTCACCTGCTCACTGCTGGGCTACAGTGGTGTCCACAGCATGGCTTGAATCTGAAAGCATCTAGAAGGTGATATGGCTTGGCTGTGTTCAGCACCCTGCTCCTAGAGATGAGCGGGTGTCCTGCTGGGGGTCCTTCTCTGTCTTGCCCTGTAGCTCTGGCGTGTGGTAGCTGTGCCCCCCCCCCCCCCCGCTGGAAAATAGGACAGCAAGAAGGAAGCCCAGTCTGGTTCTCCCCTAAGGTGAAGGCTGAGAGCAGTCCTCTTCCCCCACATGATTCAGGCCTGGCCCAAGGCCGTGTGCAGCCCTGTACAGGATCCTCACCCACACATTCCCAGGGCATGAGAAGCTTCACTCCCAGATGCCTGGGCCAGGACTCATTTGTTCCAGGGACAGCTAGAGAGGCTGTACCATCGGTCCACACCTACTTCCTAGAAGAGGAAATGGAGTCAGAGAAGACCAGCTCAATAGTGTTTTCACGAGTAGGGCCAGCCACTGGGGACTTGGAGACCTGGGGGCTTTGGTGGGTGCAAGGCCTCCACACTCAGACAAACTGAGCTATAGGCAGAGATAAGGACTCAGCCATCTCCCACCCGGTCAGCCGCTTTCCCCTTGCTGGACACAGACCATCGGCATTTACCAGGAATGCAGACTGGTCCACACCCTCTTGCCCCAGCACACCACACCACGCTCTGCCTGGCTCTGTTACAGCCCTTGGAGACCTGGACAAGGGGCCGCTCTCTCTATTTTCCTTCCCCACCCACGGCCTGTAAGTCTCGAGCCTACAACGGTGCTGTGTTGACTGCACATTCATGGCAAGAACCAAAGCTGCCCTCAGCCGGTGGCCCTGTGTTGAGGACCCAGGCCTGGCTTTTGATCCCACCCACCCGCACCCAAGCCTGATCGTTGCAAGGAATGTGGTCTGACTTCATTTCCTGTCACTCAGGGCCAACCCTAGACCGGGCTGGAGGGAGGCTGTGATTTTGTGCTGCGACCCCTCCCCTGTCCAGCTAGGGGGAGCTGGAAGGAGGACATCGCCCTGCCATAGACTCAGCCACTTCACCTCACGCTCCATTCTGAGGAGCTTGTGGTCTGCTCAGAGCCACCTGGGGAATACGGGGCGATGTCGCCTGCAACGAGGGAAAGCCAGAGTCAGCTCTCGTGCCCAGGTCCCATCTTAGAGTCCTACACAAGACCCAAGAATGGCCTGGCATACAGTTGGTGCTCGGCAAATGTGCAGCTGACAAATGAGAAATGGATGCCTACAGACGCTGATCATGTACGATAAGGAGAGGGATTCACCTGAATGACTCTCCTGTGTTCCCCCACCCCTGGGATGGGATGCCATGACACCATGCCAGTGGAACCACTGTGGGTATTTGTTTCACACTGAGATGTGTCTTTGGCCAGAGCTGAATGGGCACCATATATACAGAATCTTGGATTCTTTGTGACTATAAGACAGTGGCCCCCATTTGTGCCTCTTAGGATGTGGGTGTGAAAGATGCAGGTTCCAGGGCCCACAGCTGCCTGCAGAGGCAGGGCCCACTAGAATGATAGGCAGGTCCTGACTCACACAGGGCTGGACGGCAGCTACCGTCTCCTGGGTTGAGGGGAGTCACTGAAACACGTGTCTCGCCTGGGCTCACCCACCCTACATAGCGTCTTCTGGTCCACAAAGCCTGTTCTGCCTGCTCTGGGACTTCTCAGAACAGGAGCCTCCTGGCCTGTGGGGTCCAGGGCTCCCCAGACATTCCCTGCTGCTGGGCTGGCCAGACAACTCAAACATTTGAGCATGAGAAACCCACATTCTGAGCGATGGGCGGCCTAGAGAGGCCTGAGGCAAAGTCAGCTGGAATACAGCCCCACACCTGTTTAGGGAGACAGTTCTCCAAGGAACAGTTCCTGCCCACCCCATCCACAGAGCTCCTGAACCCCACCCCACAGGAGAGACACATGGATCCTTGGTGCCCACTTCTCCACCTGCCGTTCTGACCAGGTCAGCACTTGAAAAGAGCTCAGAGAAACCATGTCACCCCAAGGGACAATGCCTCCCTGAGACAGCATTGTCAGCCTGATGGGGCCCCATGTTTGTGCAAATATTGGATACCTTTAGCCCCGTGCCCCAGGGGAAAGAGTGGCCCAACACAGCCCCAGCCTGCACCACTCAGCGCACCTGATACAAACAGGGAACCAGTGACAGCCTGAGCGGAAGACAGCCCTGCCTCCCTGTACTAGTCTTTCTGTGCTTCCCTGCCCTGGAGGATGGAGGATGGGCTCAGCTCTGGTGGGCTGGGCCTCCTAGCCGAGGTGCCTGACTGACTCAGACTCAATGCTCCTCCCTGAAAAAAGGGCTGGTTTTCCCAGGGGTGGGCAATCGGTCAGTGTAGAGAGTCTGCCTGTAGACACTACTGCAGGTGCCCCAGAAGTTGGACAGGTGCTTTCCCAGGCCCAGAGGTCCCTCACTGACCCCAGACAGTGGTGTGGGGTGAGGACTGAGGGCTAGGACAGGTGTGGGCATCAGAGCCATTTTTTTTTTCCCCACAGACTATGGCCTTGCCAACATCTCCACCCCAGGGGTCCTGTGGAAGCCCCATCTGCCACTTTCTACTGCTCCTCCTTAGTCTTGGTGAGTATGGGGTGGGCTGATCACCAGGAGGGGTAAGGAAGCCCAGGGCTTTCATAGGTTGGGACCTTGGAAGAGGCTCTCCTGCCCTTTGCTTTCTGCTTGGACTATTTCTAGGTTGCCTGAGAACAATGAAAGACCTGGAAAGGCTAGGCTATATGATGCAGTGGGGAGCAGGGGCCTTAACTCTCTGTACATCCAGTGGAGTATGCAGAGAGCCGGGGCCAGAGAACGCCCATTTCTGCCCTGGCCTCTCTTCTAGCTTTGTGTCCTTTGCCCCTCCAGGGTGGACGCCACTTCTGCAGACCCAGGCTACAAACACCAGCCAGGTGAGGTCCCCTGGCGAAAACAAACGGATTTTCTAGTCTAGCCTTGCAGCCATGTTTTCTCTACTTTACACATGGATACATACCATCTCTTAGTGCTAGTTTTCGAAGATGGCTGTTGACTAGAGTGTTCCTGAGCCCAGAGAGCGGCAGAATCCCGGCTGCAGCTGGGCCCTGAAAGGAGCTGAGTTGGAAAGCAGGGCCACACCTGGGTGTTAGGTCACAGGCCTCAGAAATAGCCAGACTCAGGCAGTACCTGACCCTTGAAACAGTTGAGACCAAGCTCTGAGGGAAAGAAGCACCTATCTGCTTGGGGAAATGTCAGCCAGCCCTTGTTCCCTAGGAGGTCGCCTTCCTCCATGCTGTACTGACCGACACCCCTGACTTGGCCAGGTGGGTTCAGCAGCTTTTGGGGTGCCCAGGAGCACCCCAAAAGGGATGAGTAAGGGATGAGTAAGCAGGTGCCAGATATCCAGGTTCCCAAAATTTCATGCTTTAATGGCGTCTGTGTCCTGTCTGATCTCTCTACTCGCCTCCCTCCCAACCTGGACGACTCAGTAAGGTTAGGGAAAGGCTGTGTTCCAGGGCCCAAGTGCCTTGCCTTCCAGGTGGTCACTTGTCCCAGGGAGGGCCACCTGAACTCCAGGGTCATGAAGGGAGGGTGCTCTGGGCAGGGAAGCACTTCTAGAGGGGCAGTGTCGGGTTTAGACGCCCAGCCCTGTCCCCAGCCTCCCCACAGGCCTCTTTCTTGGCCTCACGTGTGATGAGGTATCCGGCCTGAGCACGGAGCATGCCCAGGGGCTGGCTACGGTGGTCAGACAGAAGAACATCACACTCCGGGTGGATCAGGTCAGTACCCACCTATAGCCCTTGGGTGTTAGGAAGGGGACACACTATGGCGGAGAAGTTGGTGACTAGTTTCTATGATACCACTGCTCACCTTCACAACAACTCAGGTGTGCATATGAATGCCCCCCACCCCCCGGGACTGCTACCCTTCCTTAGAGACCTTGCATCATCTTTCAAGGCTCTGTCCTCAAAACATGGTCAGTGGTGGCATGACTAAGGACAGGGAGAGGGAGGCCAGCCTGACTAGCCTATATGGACTTCAAGATCAAGGCAGACCTATCCCTGGCTCTCCACACAGAGGGATGTTCATGCCACAGGCTGTGCGTGCGAAAAGAGCCAGGGTACAGCATGTGGCATGTAGGGTGGAATAGAGCTAGGATGCCCCAGGCCATCCTTGAGGGCTGTGGCCTGGAACATTCTGAGCCGCGTGTCCTGGTCTCCTGGTAGCTGCGCTGTCTGGCACGTCATCTTCCTAAGCGCCTCACCAATAAGGAACTGGACGCCCTCCCACTGGACCTGCTGCTCTTCCTCAAGTAGGCCTCAAGCTGGGAACTTGGTCTCAGCCCTCCACCCCTTGCCTAGCCATAGACTATGATGTACAGTGTGACTGGGTGGCTTTGCTAGTGAGGCGCTCAGTGGAATGTCTGTGTGCGTGCCCACGTGTGCTTGTGTGTGTGTGTGTGTGTGTGTGTGTGTGTGTGTGTAACCAGCATACCCACTTCTCCACAGCCCAGTCATGTTTCTGGGGCGACAGGCCTGTGCCCACTTCTTCTCCCTCATCTCAAAAGCCAATGTGGATCTGCTCCCACGAAGATCTCTGGAGCGCCAGAGGCTGCTCCAGGAAGCTCTGAAATGCCAGGTCTGGAATGGCACGGTCTGGTAGGAGTGGAGACAGAGCACAAAGGGGGCCTGGTTGTTTCCCTAAGGTGCTGAAGCTGCCTGGCTGTGTGTGCAGGGCGTGCATGGATTTCAAGTGAGTGAGGCAGATGTGCAGGCTCTTGGAGACCTGGCCTGTGACCTGCCTGGGAAATTTGTGGCCAGATCTGCAAAAGCCCTGCTTCCCTGGCTGGCACGGTGCCGTGGACCTCTGAGCCAGGGCCAGGAAGAAGCAGTCAGGGAGGCCCTGAGGAGCGGAAGAGCCCCGTATGGGTGAGTAGGAGGGGCTTAGCATATAGGTGACTCTATGTGAGGACAGCCATAGCCAGCCTGGGTTTCCCAGGGCTGGGCCTCCCCAGCTGTACCCTGTCAGGTCTTGTTCCCCAGGAGGCTGCACTTCTTGACCTCTCAGCACAGGACTTGTCTGACCCAGTTCCTGTTTTCCTGGCCTCTGTCTGGGGCCACATTCTGTGTCCCTGAGCTGAGCCCCTGTTTCTTCTGAACAGCCCCCCATCGAAGTGGTCAGCCTCTACCCTGGATGCTCTGCAGGGCCTGCTGGTGGTGTTGGATGAGTCCCTCATCCACAGTATCCCCAAGGTATCCCTGCTACCCAGCACAGCATCCCTGCTTCCCAGCCTGGCTTTGAAGCTGCTGGGCCTTGAGACTCAACTTACCATGCTCCATCCTCAGGATGTCATAGCTGAATGGCTGCAACGCATCTCCAGGGACCCTGTCTGGCTGGGGCCTAAGCTGACTGATATGCACCCAAGGTTCCGGAGGGACACAGCGGGTGAGCCCAGAGTCATGTCTATTGGGTAGCAGTCTGAGATAGGACAGTAGGGATAAGGGGTCTAGCATTGTAGAGCTTCGTTTGCGCCGACCAGTGGCCATTCCTGGCTCCTCAGCTTGGTCGCTCATAACTTCAGAGGGTGAATAGAATTGCACCATTTTGTC
This sequence comes from Meriones unguiculatus, assembly GCF_030254825.1. NCBI lineage: Eukaryota > Metazoa > Chordata > Mammalia > Rodentia > Muridae > Meriones > Meriones unguiculatus. Next base: position 39,165,554 of record NC_083359.1, read on the forward strand.
ACTGAGTAAACTGAGGCCATTGTGTCATGGTAGGTGTGGGAGGAGGGAGAGTTGAGAGGAGCACACCGCCTCTGACTCTTGCCTACCCCTGCAGAGCCAGCCTGCCCTCCAGAGCGGAAGCCCAAAAAGGTGGATGAAGACCTCATCTTCTACCAGGATTGGGAGCTGCACGCCTGTGTAAATGGCAGCATGCTGGCCAGCCAGATGGATCTTGTGAATGAGCTTCCCTTCACCTATGAGCAGCTCAGCATCTTCAAGCACATACTGGACAAGGTACTTCCTAATGGGCTCCCATCCGTCTGCTGTATCCAGGACAATGGTGCTGGGAGTTGCTCTGGCTCTCATGGTCCCTTCTTCTATAGACCTACCCACAAGGCTACCCTGAGTCCCTGATTCAGCAGCTGGGCCGCTTCTTCCAATACGTTAGCCCTGAGGACATCCACAAGTGGAATGTGACCTCACCAGACACAGTGAAAACTCTGCTCACAGTTAGCAAAGGACAAAATATGGATGATCAGGTAACATCTACCCCAGGGGACATGTGGCATGATGGGGGAGGGGGAAATGCATCTTTTCCTGCTCCGAGGCACCTCAGTGGCTTCTTCCTACAGGTGATTGCCCTGATTGCCCGCTACCTCCGGGGAGGAGGCCAGCTGGACCAGGACATAGTAAAAGCCTTGAATGACATCCCTTTAACCTTCCTATGTGACATCAGCCCCCAGGACCTGCACTCTACCCCCTCCAGTGTTATTCGGTGAGTGCTGGTGTGCTCTGCGGGGCCGAATGGATACTCAGAGCTCCCTAATCACTGCCATGGCCTACGATGTCCCCAGGATGGTTGGGCCTCAAGACCTGGACAAATGCAGCCAGAGGCACCTGGACGTCCTCTTTCAGAAGGCCTGCTTAGCCTTCCAGAACGCGAGCAGGCCGGAATACTTTGAGAACATCAGGACATTCCTGGGTAAGTTGAAGCACACACGAGGGGTGGACACAACAGCGGCACTACAGTCCCCACAATCCTGTGCCAAGTCCCACCCTCCCCCTGCCCCACCCAGGGTGTCCTGTGCATATGTGGGATCTGACACTGGTGACTTTGGCTTCCCACCCCTTCTGACTCCGGTATTCCAGATGGTTGCTGAGCATAGAAGGACCTGGGCACTCCCCAGGGAGAAGGCAATCTCTGAGAAATTGAGTGTGCTATAGTCGAGGGTGGGGCTGCATTGTGCTGGGAGTTTTCAAACTGGGGCCCCGACACCTGCAGGTGGGGCCTCCACGAAGGACCTTCGGGCCCTCATCCAGCAGAACATGGGCATGGACTTAGCCACGTTCAAGAAGCTGCAGGTGGATGCGGTGATGGTAAGTGGAGGTGGGAACTCGGGAGGGAGGGGCTGAAGATGGGCACTACAGGAAGTGGCCAGGCTGTATGAGGAGAAGGGCTTGGGAGTGTGTGGGGCTCCTTATGTGGAACGGAGGGCCTTTTTGTTGGGTAGAGACTCATGAGGGAGACCTCGTGTGAAGCAGGGATATAGGAGGGACAAGAGACAGGACTTCATGAGGAGGGGTTGGAGCTTATGAGGGGGAGTTTGGACAGGCTCTGCGGGAAGATGCGTGGCCTCATGTAGGGCCCCGTGTATAGAGGGGCTGAGGTATTGCGGGCTGCGGTTTACTCACACTGCTCCCTCCAACCTTCTGGGGGGGGGCACCTAGAGACCCTGATGGCTCCCCCATGCTCTGGCAGGGGCTGACTGTGGCTGAGGTCCAGAAACTTCTAGGGCCACACATCGTGGACCTGAAGGCAGAGCAGGATAAAAGTCCTGTCCGGGAATGGCTCTCCCGGCAGCAGCAGAAAGACCTGGACAGCCTGGGTCTGGGACTTCAGGGTGGCATCCCCAATGGCTACCTGGTCCTGGACCTCAGTGTCCGAGGTAAGCTGGGTTGCCCGTGGGCAGAGCTGGGGGAGGGAGTCGGGAGTTAGAGTTGCTCTCTCTCCTTGCAGAGGCCTTCTCCAGTGGAGCCTCACTCCTTGGACCAGGATTTGTATTTGCATGGATTGCAGCTCTGCTCCTGGCTTTGGGTCTGAGCTGAGACCACCACCCCTAAGGCTCCTGGCCCTAGCCCTACTTTGGGGCCCCATCTTGACCAGGAGAAAGTCCAGGGGGTCATTGCCAAAGCTTGAGGACTCTTGAACCCAATAAACAGTGGCGTGTGCCCCTAAGACGTCCTGTAGTGTTTCCAAGACCAGTCGAGAGAATGACCTTGGAGTTTCTTATGATCACACAAACACAGCTCCCCTCATTCATCCCTCCCACTGTTGAAGAAAGAGGAATGAAAAAATGGACCCCAGGCAGGGGGTAGCTATTCAAGGCCTTCCTGATGTGATTGCTGACATCTCCAAGGTAGTGGAAATCCTGAGACTCCAGCTGAGGAGAGTGGGAGGCCTCCACGGTCTAGGTCCCACCAAGATGATTCTGTTCCCAACAAGGCCTTAGCAGAGACAGGCTGTACAATAATAGCCCTGTGCTTTATTCAGAACCACTGGTGAGGGCAGTAACACCAAGTGACACCAAGTCCCACTTGTCTTGGAATAGGCCAGAAGATCTGGACCCCGTCTCCTCCTACCAACTTGTCCTTGTAGCTGGGCAGGTCCTGGGAGCTGAGGTGTGTGCCAGGGCCACCCTCCTAGGATGGGGGACACAGCATGTCCCCTGGGACCTGGGTCATGTACTTCAGCTTGAGCAGGTGTCTTGTTCCATCTAGCAGCTCCATCTCTCCTGATGTTCGGGGGTCTGACTGCCCTGGGTCAGTGCCACTGGCAACCGCCAGGGCCTTAGTGTCCCCCTTAGTGTCCTGTGAACAGTGCCCATTGGTCCTGAAGGCACCTGACACAGTAGCAGCCACAGGAGACTGGAAGGCAGAGCCATGGCAAGTGACAGGTACCCCAGATGAACTGGAGGGCTTCCTGCAGGTGGAACAAGGAAGGGACACATTGGCCCTGATTGGAAGAAACCCACAGAGTCTCTTCTATGCAGCATCCTTCCCTCTGCGGTGGTTGGCAGCTAGAAGGGTCAGTAAAGACCCCATCCATGGCTGCTCTTCTGGTCTCAGCCCAGTCCCTTTTTGTAGTCTGGGTTTGAGAGGGGCATTTATTTTGTTTTTGTGGTGCTGAGGATTGAACCTGGTCCCTTGCACTTGGCTAGGCAAGTTCTTTCCACTGAGCTACAGCCCCAGCTCTCCTTCCCCCAAATTATATATATTTGAAGCAGGTAAACTTGCTCTGCAGCTCAGGCAGGTCTTGAACTTGCAATCCTCCACTCTCTACCTCCTAAGTAGCTGGGATTACAATCCCGGGCCACCAGGCTTGGTCCTGGTTTGATAGGTTTTGGACGAGGCAATTGTGTCACTATAGATGGTCCAACAGGTAAAATGATCTGTGTCACCTGTGACCCATGATAGATTCTAGGAGACAAATGAAAGGGACAGCCAGGGGTCTTGCAGAGGATGGGAATGAGAGGCGTGGACCTTACCTGAGGCAGGGGCAACATCATTCCCCAGCGGATCCAAGGTGTGGTCCAAATTGGATGGTGAGTAGGCAGTGTTAGGGGGCCTGTTGGTCACATAGGTCAGTGTGGGACTGGTGTCCAAGCCCATCTCCGAGAGGTCTGACATGTTGTGGCTGTTCATCCACAGGACGACATTTGGATGGTTTCGGGCCTTCCGCAGGTCCCCCACATTCTGGCCCAGCAGATTTCTTACGTTGTCCACACCCATGTTCTGCAAACAAATCCAGGGGCTTTGGGGGGGAGGTGTGAGGATCCACGGGGCTTCCTTCCCCTGGCAAGGACCCAGCGAGATTGGTGCTGTCACCAGGATTGAGCAGGATGGGGACCATGAGGCACAGAGGTCACATGCCATCTGAACTCCTCTGGCTTCCGGACACATGGGCCTGAGACCTGGGGTTCCCAGCCAGGCATTGTGGTGTATGTCAGTAACCCCAGCCCTCAAGACACTGAGGCAGGAAGATTGTGGGTTCCCGGCCAGCCTGGGCTACAGAGTAAGACCACATCTCAATAAAGCAAAACAGAGGTAGCCCCTGGGCCCACCTTCAGCATGAGGGGGTTGAGGTTGGTGAAGGTATCAATGTCCATGGAGATGTTGGCCTGGGCCAGGTATTGAAGTTCCTCCAAGGGGGCACCACCTAGAGAAAGACAGACAAAGAGCCAGAGGACCTGTGTGTGGGGTGATGAGCAGGGCAAAGGGCGGGGTATATTAATAAGAGGCAGAGGGGAAGAGGCGGCACAGAGCAGGGCTCACCGAGGTAGGGGCGCATTAAATAGTAGTACTCTCCTACGCTACTGGCGTTCCTAAAGACCTCGTGAGCCTTGGCAAAGAGCGCATCCTTCCGACTCTGAGGGCAGAGAGAGATGTCTGGAGCCCCCGCCAGCCTGGGAGTGGGATGAGGGAGATGAGTAGGATGAAAGCCCCTGGCCTGGACCACTGAGTGTAGCCTCCACCCCTTGAGACACAGATTTCTTCTTGCCCTCTGCACTGGGTGAAAGTATAATCCCCCAAATTTAAATCCACCGGTACCTCAGAAAGTGGCTTTATTTGGAAATAAGAAATTCTTGGTGGATGAAATCAGAGTAGAAGAGGAAGTTCCTCGGTTGGCCCTAAACCCACATCCTGGTGTTTTTACAACAGGTTGGGGCTTTTAGATAGAGACACCCTGGTAAGGGCAAGACAGACCTTCCTGTGAGGTTCAGAGGGGCCTGGGCCTGTGGGTGTCTTGACTTTGCACTTCTGGACTCTAGAAGTCTTAGAGAGCATATTCCTTATTTTACGTTCACTCAGTTTGTGATGCTTCCTTTTCTCCATTTTATGCTTTTCTTATTTTTTTATAGTATTTGTGTGTGTGCACGTGTGTGGGCACCACGGTATGCGTGTGAGGGTCAGAGGACAGCTTGAGGAAGTCAGTACTTGCCTTCTCCGCGCGGGACCCAGGTATGCGTGTGAGGGTCAGAGGACAGCTTGAGGAAGTCAGTACTTGCCTTCTCCGCGCGGGACCCAGGTATGCGTGTGAGGGTCAGAGGACAGCTTGAGGAAGTCAGTACTTGCCTTCTCCGAGCGGGACCCAGGGGTCAAACTCAGGTTCTAAATCTTTGTGGCAAGCACCTTTATGCTTTGAACCATCTTGCTAACTCTCTTTGGTGTGTGCATGCCTGCGTACATGCGTGAATGCATGCGTGAGCCTGTGCATCTAAGAGCTTGACTTCAGGTGTCTTCCTCAACAGAAATTATTATTTGGGACACTGGCCTGGGGTTCATCACTTCAGCTAGACTGGCTGGCCAGAAAGCCCCAGGGATCCTCCTGTCTCGGTTTCCCCAGCTGGCTGTCATCTCCAGCTTTTTGTTGGCTGCTGGAGGTCTGAATTCAGGTCCCTGTGCTTGTCCAGCAAGCATTTTACAGGCTGAGCTGTCTCCCTTACCATTTGTGACATTTTTAAAATGGTGGTCCAATAAATCTCTGATGGCATGGCTTGGACACTCCACCCCCCTCCCTAGCCTCATGCTGGGACGGTGTTTGGCTGGGAGGCTCACCGGAACTCTGAGGGCTGGATGATCTGGATCTGCTTGAGGCTCATCCAGCAGAGACGGGAACCCCCGATGGCCACCAGAAGAGCGCCAGTGACCTTGCCGTTATGGTCCAAGAACCTCTGAAGAACTGCCTGGAGGCAGGGCCAGACTGAGCAGGTCCGGGCCAACCAGACCGGCCAGCTTCCGCCCCATCACCCCCCAGCTTCCACCCTCACCTCTGTCTGGTTGTCCAGAGCCACGTCTGAGGCCAGCAGGACCATCACGGTGTCTCCAGACGTGATGTTCCACTGGCCTATTTCAGCGAGGGAGTAGAGGTACACCAGCGAGGTGATGAGGCGCAGCTGGTCCTCAGGAACGCCATGGGGGTAGATCTGAGGCAGGTGGGCAGTTCATGCTGTAGCTGAGTCCTCCAGCCCCCACCCCATAGACACCGTCCACACACCTGAGTGAGCTTGGCTTTGACGACACGCTGGCACTCTTCAGGCAGGGGGTGTTGGAGCAAGGGGTCCAGGTTGGCCCTGAGCACACGTGTGCCCAGGCAGGACTCCAGCTGGGCGCAGTCATAGTGCACCAGGAAGAGGTCATCGTGCAGGGTGGCTGCTGTGATGTTGCCACGGACACAGGATCTCCCTGCAAGGTGTGCTGATGAGCAGAGGCTGGCAGACAAAGGCTTGAGCTGACAATTTGCTGGCTTTGGGACCCAGCTTTAACCCTGGCCCCCACTTTGATCTTGTCTGCTTTTGCAGGGCAGAGTCTTGCTACGTATTCCAAGCTGGCCTCAAACTTAAGATCCTTTTGCCTCAGCCCCTCAAGGGGTCCCCAAGCCCAGCCCACTCTACTTCTGATCATAACCAGACCTCGACTTGCCCCTCATTCTTGGTCTCGAGCCAAGAGCTTGGCCCAGACTAGGCCAAGGTTAGGAATCCAGATTGGGGGAAGGATAGTGTCCCTAGTACACAGTGGTCACACTGACCTGTGCGCCGCTTGGGCCTTGAGGACACTGAATTAGCCTGGGACTCCAGGAAGTTGGTGATGAAGCGCTGGGCATCGCGCCTGCTCAGCTGGCCTGCCCGGCAAGCAGCCACCACACTGCGGAAGAAGTCCAAGCCCACAGCCTGGCAGAGGCAAGTGTGTCTATGCCCAGTCATAGGAAGGGTCAGCCTAGTCCTCCCTCACCCCACCACCACACAGGCCCTATGTGCTGTGACAGGAGCACCCAGGGCCACCACTTGAGCTCAGAGTGGCTGTTTGGCACTCATGGTCCTGGATGGATTGATAATGTGCCCACAGCCAGTCCCACTCCCGGTACCTTCCTACCTCCTGCACCTTCTCCCACAGGTGAGGCCTGATGTAGGTGGCCAGAGGTCCCAGGGCCTGTAGCCCCTCCACATTCCAGGAGCCAGGAGGCCTGGTACATGGGAAAAGGTGCCGTGTTGGCATCTAATATGCCACCCCATCCCCTAAGCAGGCTGAAAGAGTATTCATAGGCTCTTAATCACTGGCCAGTGCCCACCCAGTTTTAGGGGTTTGTCTTGCTAAGAACCCTAGGTGGTGGGAAGCAACCTTAACCCTGTACCTCATTGCTTCAACCTGTAATGTCAGAGTCTGGCCAAGGCTGGCAAGAGTGCAGGAAGGCATCACTGCCATCTTGGGTTCCTACCTCAAGCTCCCTCCCATCATATCCCAAGGAAAAAAGCCCCTCTAGCCTCCCTGTTTTCCCCCACTCCCCAAACTCTGATCCTTGGACCTTCCACCCACCCAATTTGTGTCTTCCCACTGGCCAGCAGGGTGTTGAGGGCAGCAGTCTGCGTGACAGTTAGCCTTGGGCAGCGAAGCAGGTTCTTCAGCACACGGGGGTCTGCAGTCACAATTTGTGGTGCCTCCATGTCACATACCAGGACCCCAAGAAGCCCCAGGTCTGATGCACTGAGCTGTAGGTGGGGTCCCCCCTGCAGGGACAGTAGGTCAGTGCTCAACGTGTGAGTGGACCTCACTGCTCAGTCCTGTCCCCACCCGAGGCACATACCAGACAGGCCAAGGCTGTGCGCTGCAGGGCAACTCTCTGGTTGGGCAAGTTGGCCAGCAGCGTGGTGTCCCCTTGGGCAGCGTGATGAATGAAGGCCCGGCAGTTGGCTTCCTTCACCTGGCTCAGACTGAAGACAAGTGAAAGGATGTCAGGAAGGCAGGACTGGGCCTCCTGCCAGCCTTCCCGGTGTCTCGAGGGTGGTCCAATCACTGCCGAGAAAGTCAAGGCAGAGATACTCACTTGTAGAAAAGCAGGAGGTTGGGTGGGTGGAATTCGAAGTCATCCTGAAGGCCTAGCCGCGCAGCGAGGTTGGCCAAACAGCTGAGCTGAGCAGGGGCAGAGGTTGGGCGGCAGGTCACTGTCTGTCCAGTGTGGACTGGCCCTGGGGGGACGCTGCTCAGCCCCTACCCCACTCAGCAGAAGGCACACTTTAAGGAGGAATTGGAGATGCGAGTGAGAAAAATCCTGCAGTAGCACAGAAATGAGAAAGCAGGTGGAAAAAGCAAGGCCTGAGACATAGTCCTGAGAGAAGAAAATGGACGAACTGTGGTTAAAAGCCAGAGGTGAAACAGGTGTGGAGGTTCGTCACACCTTTAATCCCAGCACTCTAGATGCAGAGGAAGGTGGATCTCTGTGAGCTGGAAGCCAGTCTGGTCTACACAGTGAGTTCTAGGGCAACCAAAGCTTTGTACAGACCCTGTTTCAAAAAATATATATATCTAGAGATATTCAAATTAGAACTGCAATTGTTCCACTGTGAACAGGTATGACACTCACCTAAGTGATTGGTGCCTCAAATGTTAAAGGTGGCTTAGGTCTGCCTAGAAAGTGCTGATTCTTGCTCGTTCGTTCGTTTGTTCCTTTCTAGGTGTTTCACTATGTAGCCTTCTGACCTTGAACTGAAGATTCTCCTGGCTTCTGAGGTGACAAGCATATAGCACCATATGCCTACCGTGAGAGGCTGTCTCTATGCTCCCCGTGTGGGTACCGACATACCTGCCTTTCACAACTGGTTCATGTCCTTCATGTCACATCTGTGAGCACAGATATTTCTTTACAACCCCTTTATTGTCAAGGGATGTGCCACAAAGACCTTGATTGCTTCCGCTATCAGTAAACTGTGTCTTTCCCCTCTCAGGGAGCTAGAGGCTCGTCACCTTTCCACAGGAGCAGCTTCTGGTGTTGCTGATTTCCTTCCAGCTTCATTCATTTTTACCTCCGGTGTTCATCTTTCTGTCTCTTCTTTTAGATGTCTATTTCTCATCTTGCCCTGGTTTCCTGGTAGAAGACTACACTGTTGAGTTTAGATAGTTTTTTTAAACATAAAATTTTTTTTTTAATTTATTGTGGTGGCGTGTGTGTGTTTGCATACATGCTCTGGCATCAGCCTCCGGAGTGCTGGGGTTACAGTATAACTGAGCATGGCAGGCCGTACTTTTATCTTCATTTAGCTCAAAACACTTTGACAATTGTCTTGATGCCAGATGTGGCACTGCACACCTGTAACCCAAGTCCTTGGAAGGTGGGGGCAGGGAGATTAGGAGTTTCAGTTCAGGGCTGAGGGCCGGAGAGATGGTAGGTGGCTAAGAATGCTTGCTGTTCCTGCAGAGAACTTGAGTGTGGTTCACAGCATCTACATGACGGTCAACAACTGTCTGTAACTCCAGTTCCACAGAATCCAATGGCCTCTTCTGGCTCCTTCCAGAGCTGCACACGTACGTGATACATAGACATATATGCAGAAAAGCACTCATATATATTGCATTAAAAAAATCTAAAAGAAAAAGTGTTAACGCTATCCTTGGCTACACAGTGAGTTTTAAGACCAAGCGAGGATAAATGAGACCTCACTGCCAGAAAAAAAAAAATCTCGAGAGTTCTGTTCATGGCCTGGAGAGATGGCTAAGCAGAGTGTCAGCTGCTCTTCCAGAGGATCTGGGTTCAATTCCCAGCATAAACACAGTGGTTCACAACTATCCGTAACTTCAGTTCTGGCACATCGCATGCCCTCTTCTGATTTCTGCATGTGTGTGTATGTAAGGTACATACACACATGTGGCAAGACGGCCGTTTTGAAGAGTGTTGTTCAGCCAGGTGGTGATGGCCCATGCCTTTAATCCCAGCACTCAGGAAGCAGAGGCAGGTGGATTTCTGTGAGTTCAAGGCAAGCCTGATCTGCAGAGCAAGTTCCAGGACAGCCAGGGCTCTACAGAAAAACCCTGTCTCAGAAATCAAGAGTGTTGTTCAATTTCCAAGAATTAGGGAATTTCCCATCCACCTTTCTGTAACTCATCTCTCGTTCTAAGTTGGTTGTGCTCCGAGAGCAGACACTGGGTGCTTTCTGCAGTGCAGGGTTTGGGAAGGTGGATCTTAGAGCCAGGGATGCGTCCGTCTTGGTAAGAAGCATGTGTTCTGTTGTTGAGGGATAAAGTTGTCCACACCTATCAGCTCCAGGCACCTGGCTGAGCTGCTGAATGAGCTTCTCTGGGTTGTTCTTGATTTCTCCGTTCTACCTGACCTGTCCTGACAGGCAGCCGACATCGCTGGCTACCACAGTGGATTTACCCATTTCTCCTTCCCTTCTATTAGTTTGTGCAATGTGTATCTGGACACTCTGAGGCTACGTGCACACATTTTAAGGAATATCTTAAAAAAAAAAAAAAGGGATCTTCTACTTAGTCCTGTTGCTCAGCCCCTCAAGTGCTGAGGTTGAAGGCCCATGCCATTCTGTCTAGCTCTTCTTTTTTTTTTTTTTTTTTTTTCCTGTTAAGTTGGGGAGATGATGGCTGATATGGGGCCAAGTGGGCTCAGCTGGCCTCTCACAGCTCAGGTTCCTGTATTCCCCATTGGAAGAGAGGTGGAAAGATCCTTACTGAGAGCCCCAGGGCTGGATTACCCCAAGGAGACCTCACATCCTAGGTGAGCTTAGGGAGGGACCGGAGGCAGCAGACAAGCCCTCGACCCTGTGGGCAGCCTGGCTGGAACGTGTTGGAACCACCCAGTGTGGGTGCTCATGCTCATCACCCATAGAGGAAGAGTTTCCTCAGCAGGGCCGGACTACTTGTCACACAGGGGCCACCACCAACTCCCATTCTAGGTGGTTTCGAGGTTGGCAGGAGGACTTGGAGACAGCCCTTTGCTTCAGGGAAGCTGTGTGCCCACCCCTAAGTGCCTGCAGAACTGCCCCTCTCCCTGTCTAACCCAGTGTCCCAGTTAGCCTGCAACACCTGGACGCTTCCTCTGCCCTTGAAGCACTTACCTGCCAGGCCTTGAGTGGAACCCTCTGTGAAGCCAGGCTTCTGATTAAAGTGGAGAGCTGTTCCCGGGGCAGCTGGCTGGCTGGCAAGCACCAAAAGTTTTGCAGGAGGGAGGTGTTGTCCCTGTGTAGAAAGAGGGGGCCGTGCTGGGTCCAAGAGGGAAGACCCACAAAGAAAGGCAAGGAAGGCTTTGGCTACTGCAAGGGGCCCTGCATCCCAGCCATCTCTACCACTGAGAGAGTAGGAGGCAGGGAGTGCCTGTTCCAGACAAGATTCTTTCTTTCTCTTTCTTTTCTTTTTCTTTCTCCTTCCCTTCTTTCCCTTCTTTCCTTCCTTTCTTCATTCTATCCATCCATCCTAAAGGACCTTGCTAGGGCCAGGCTCTCAACTGGATGGGGCCTTAACATGGCTCCTGCCATCACTTCTGGGGCTCAGGCTCAGCTGAGTTTGAGCTCTGGCTTGGACCAGTCCAGATAGTTACTGAAAGGTATGGGATCATATGCTGGATGACCCTGGGTGAGGTCATCCTCTAGACCTTTCTTAGGGTATTGTATTAAAAACAAAACACAACAACAACAACAAAAACCTATTGGTGGGAGGGCATCTCTGATACCAACCCAGGCTTGGCTAGGATCACTTGTGACCCTGGTCCTGCCTGGCCAATCACCTCATTAGCTGATTGGCCCATTGATGGTCATCACTCCCAAGAAATAGGGAAAAAGCCAAGCTCAGGACTGAGAGCCCTGGACAGAAGAAAATGACTAAGCTGAAGTGATTAGGGGAACAGCGATGGCTTTGAAGGCCCTAGGCATTGTCCAAGCAGTAGGGGTGATGGCCTAGTGCTCCAAGCGGGAAAGCTGGGGGGGACTGGCTGAGGCTATAAGCCTCTGATCGTTGAGGTGTCTTGTGATCATGCCCACACTGTTGACACTGGACCCGGGAAGCAGGCTAGCCAACAAGTGGCACTAAAGCCAGGCTCGGCCCTCTAGGTCAGAGGTGGCAAACAGTGGCCCTGTCTGAGCCTTAGGGGCAGACCCTGGACATGGCCCCTCTCCTGTGCCCACCAACAGAGGACTCAGGACCACTCCTCCTCTCAGAAAACAGTTTGCCCAGCTTAGGTTTTGCTCACCTGACCCATGTGGTGGCTTCACTAGCATTCAGCCCTCCCTTGGGGAAGCCCTTAGTCTGAGGACCAGAGCAGTGGGCAGTGAGGGACAGGAAGAGGGTGAGGCCCAGACTCACCAGGGAACCTGCAACAGAGTGGCAGTGAGGGCATGAGTAGAGGCTCCCTGTGACCCACTTCTCACCGAGACTCCCAAAACTCAGAGACAGAGGTTTGGCTCCATGTTCTTCCAAGCTGCTTGCTACTACAGTGGGACCTGAAAGGGTCTCCCAGCCCAGGGGAAGGGGCGGGTTTCCAGCAACGCTTCTCTTGCTGTTCAGACAGAGCAGGCCGTTAGCAAAATCTCTTAGGCTGCAGTAACAGGGCCTATGGAAGATGGCCATACTCTGATGTCCTTTGCAGACCATTCTCTCCCCTGCCTCCATGGGGCCTGGCCTGGTTTACGCTGAGACTACCAAAGAGGGCTTGGTTGACATCTGGTCTACGCCCTGCTTTGTCCACACTAGGACCCCTTAGGGCTGTGTTGGTCGGACTGTGGTTCCGATGCTCTTTCAAACCACCTGTGTATAGGGGTCCTCATGCTCCTCCCTTCCTTCCCTTACAGCAGGTCCCCAAGTCTGGGTTCATGTGGGTAGGTGTCCAGAGCAAGAAGAATCCCCACCTCTTCAGGAATATGACCCATAGCCATCCCAGGGCCCAGGGCATCCCCCTCTGTGGAGAAATGTTTTCTCACCCACTCTGGAGCCCATAGCTGACTGTCGGAAGGTTCTGATCATCCTGGCTGAAGTGTTTCAGGGCAGGGAAGCCGGAAGGCTGTGGGTTGTAGGTCCAGGCCTAGCTGGAGATGAGATGGGGAGTGGCACAAGTTAGCTTCACGGGAGATGGAAAGGGGGAAAGCAAGCCAGCACTGACATCTTGCAGGGTGCCTGACCCTGCCTGGGGAAGAAAGCAGCCCCACAAATCAGCGTCACAACGACAGGGAGTGGCAGGGGAGGGGAGCTAGTGGATCTGGCTTTCTTATCACAGGTTGGGCCCCCGGGAGCCACGGGTGTATTGTCTCCAATTAGCAGATCTCACAAACAGCAAATCTCCCAGCAGTGGGGGAGACGTGTCCCCACACCTTGTGGCCCAAACCTTAGACAACAGCTGTCCCTGAGATCTGGCCTCTAGAGGACAAGAGGGGGCACAGCCAGAACTGTGGGGCTGCCCTGTGCCACCGATTTTCCCCACCACAGAGTGGACAGTCTGATGAGTTAACCAGCCCTACGACCTTCTGACTGTGTGTGGCCCAACAGGCACCCAGGAAGGTTACTGCCCTGTGTAGCGGGCAACACAGGCTCAGATGCCTAACAGCCTGCAACCCTGTAGTCTGGTAGGTCTCTCTGTCCTCACAGATCTTACCTGAGTAGGAATATGGTCTCTGGTAGTGAAGGTCCTATCCAGGGCCCAGAGAAGAGGCTACTCCTGAGCGGACAGCCACAGGATATGGTAGATCAGGTTTTGCCAGTGATCCAGGCTCAGAGTCTCAATCCTTGCAGCTACGCCCCAGGATGCGGAGCTGCTGTGTGGAGAGCTGTCACGGTTCCCGCTCATCTGCAAACCTGGTCCGGTAGGCAGCATGCGACTGCCCTGCCTTGTCAATCCACTCTGACCGTGACATCTTCCAGGCAGGCCTGTGGGGAGGAGACTAGGCTGTGCCAGGTGATGCTTGTATCAACCCCTCGGGCCCTAGACATGGTATGCACCTGCTCTTCAGCCCCAGGAGAAGCTCAGGCTGAGCTCAGGGTTGGCAGGTACCCAGCAGACACCTTCCCCTCGAGGCCCAGCTTCATTCAGGGTGTGATGAGGGGCGGCCTGAATTCACACGAGTCTCTGTGCACACAGGTGTTTCTCATTCCGCACAGGCTGTGAGACCCTGGAGTGAAGACACGGAAGCTGTCCCCACACAGGACATTAGGCACACACAGACAAGTATGGTGGCTGGGCACGGCCATTCCGTGGGTGCTAAAGCACAGTATCATGCAGGCATGTGGGCTGTGGGGCAGGGAAAGCATGCAGAGAGGCATACAATGGACACCTATTCCAGGCTATGGTTCTACTCAGGGCTTGAAAGCTGCTGCCAAAACCTCATTAGCACAATCATTAGCACCAGGGCCAAGATGATGGCTCCACCAGGCAAGCCTCTGAGAGGGCTAGGTAAGAGGAAGGTCTGCAAGGGGGACTTCCCAGCCTACCTGCTGGACTGTGTCTTGGAAAACTGCCTCTGGGCTGAAGCAGATGGGTTCTGAGTGTCCTGGGCTGACCCCTGGCTTCTGGCACTGACCATGACCTACTTGCAGCTCTTACTTTGGAAGGGGCTGTGGAGGGCAAGAAGGCTCCAGGGCCTTGAGCCCTGTAGTGTCGGTCTGAAGCTACATGGTCACTGTTGGCACCCAAAATATCACGTGACCAGCAAGCCTGCTTTGCTGTCCGGTGAGAGGCTGGCAGCTGTGGAATCCAGGAGTCCCGGGAGTCCTGCCTGGTGTGTGTCGGTTAGGGGTGAGTTCAGGTGGCTTGGCCGGTTCAGAGTCTTGCTCCTGGTGGGTCTCACAGGGCTCCTGGGCTTCCACCTGGACCAGTGTAGCTGACATAGTGGTTCCCAGCAGCTACATTTAGCGGCAGTGAGGGCCACTGAGGTTTAGGGGCTTCCATACTGGAGGGGCAGGGTCCTGGGAACAGGTTTGGGAAAGTGTCCCAAGTAGAGAGCACAGGCTGACCCTGAGCCCCAGCACTGACCTGAGGTCAGGGACAGACTGCCATTGGCGCTCTGACTCCAGCGCTGACCTGGGAACAGGTTTTGGCTAAGGAGTTGTTTTTGTGTTTGTATTTGTTTGTTGTCCTGGTATTAAATCTAGGACCTGGACCCTGAGCATGCTAGGCAAGTGCTCTACCACCGAATTACATCCCTGCTTTGGCTGAAAAGGCTGCTCTGGACACTGAGACGCCTGCCAGGAAGAGGTGTCATGTGGTGGGACCTACCTTCAGGGCCCAGGTAGGCTGGAGGAGACTTCCCATATTCTGGCTTTGACAGAGGCCAGATACTAAGCTGCTCAATGTGGGATTGGCCTCTAGGGCATTCATAGGCCCGGTACAGCAAATGATCATAGCAGGAGAGTTATTGGTGATGGGGCCACATCCTATCTATCTCTCCTGGTTTATAGCTAACCAACTCCACTACAGCCTTGGGCTAGTTCAAATCTTTGTTTTCCAGATGAGAAAATGGGGCCTGGAAGAGCTGAGCGAGTGGCTCTAGGGCACACAGTAAATGCCATCCCTAGAGAGCCCTGGGCAAGGCCTTTAGCGCCCTGCCCACCCTTACCTGACCCTGCCTGGAGTGCTGGCCAGGCTGGCTTTGTCTTAGAAAGGCCCTCCTCCAGGAAGCCTGGTATAGTGGCTCTATATCCTTTGATCCCTGCCCACGTCATAACCATAGGATGAGGGTAGATGTGGAAAGGTGGATCCCCCACTGGGACTCTGGAGCCTCGGCTAGGGGATGTCCTACCTGGGATAGGAGCAGGTGCTAGAACAAGTGGGTAAGTCCAGAGGGTCATTGGAGACCATGAAAACTGACTGGGATTTTTCTAGGCAGATATAGTTGTGGAGTGTTTTCTGGAGCAGGTCCTTGCCCAGGGCTTCTGTTCTGCCTTCCCTCCAACTCCTGTCTGCCTGTCTGTCCGCCTTCCCGTCTATCTCACTCCTTACTCCGTGGCCTCAACTTTCCACCCAGCTCCAGGCCATTGTGATAGTTCAGAGACCTCTCCCACCCCGCACACTGGGCACTATGGTGCTGATGGCAAGCCATGCCTGATGTACTGTGGCTGCCTAGGCTGCTTGGCACAGCTGAAGTCTGGTAGAGCCTGTGACATGAGGGTACCTTCTTTTGCTCCCACTGCCGGTCTGTCCTTTGGAAAGTGGGCTGGGTCATGGACGTTCCTCAGGGGAGCCACCCGGAGCGCCTGTGCCCTGAAGGGTGCTAACCATGGTGCCAGTTACTGCTTTGCTTCCTGCTCCAGCAGAACCACACCTACCGCAGAGGGGGCGGGGGCGCAGATTTGCTTTTTTTTCTTTATAATCTGTGTGTGTGTTGCCTGTGTATGTTGTTAGGTGTCAGTCCTTGCCTTGCCTTCCACCTTCTTTGAGATAGTCTCTTACGGTTCACTGTCGTGTACACCAGGCTGGCTGGCCCACACGCTTCTGAGGAATCTGTCTCCACCTCCCATGCCACTGTAGAAGGTTGTGATCGTGAGGTGCCGTGCCTGGCTTTATGTGTGTTCTGGGGATCGAAACTTAGGTCTTCACACGTATGGAGCAAGCACGCTGCCCACCGAGTCATCTTCTCAGCCCCTCCAAAAAAAATGCTTTTTAAAAAAACAGGGTCTCTTCTATCAGGCTGGCCTCCAACCTGTTCTGTAGCTGAGGATGACCTTGAACTTGGGATCTTCTTGCTCCCAATTCCTGAGTGCTGGGGTTACAGGTGTGCACCACCCCATAAAGGATTGTTTGCTTGCCTAAAGGTTGGAACCCAGGGTTGTGTGAATGCTGAGCTGAGCTACAACCCCATGCCTTGTTTCCTCTTCGAAATGGGAAAATTTGCCTTTGGTGGATGAAAGGAGCTGCTGGCCTGGCCTTTGTCAGAGGCAATGGCTATGTCCTGCTTACCTCCTTATGCAGGCCCTGCCCTGAGATCTCTGCCATGTGCATGTCAGTGCTGAACTTCCTGAGGGAAGCCTTTTGTGAAGTTTTCAGGGGTGGCAGGGACCCCTGAAAACCACAAAGATGTGAGGTTGGTCCAGCCCTACGCTCTATAGGTCACAAGCTGCAAAAGTACACTGCTTACCATCCAGGTAGACGCGCTGGTAACAGTACCCAATAGTGCCCCTGTGTGGTGACGACAGGTATGACAGCTGCCGAGCTGAGGGTTGGAGCTTTGGAGTTGGCTGCCAGGGAGGTGAGCGCCCAGTTCCTGGGTCTGCAGACATCCCTCCAGGTCACTGCTATGACTAGGCCTGTGCTAAGTGAGGGGTATCCTGAGGCTGAGGAAACAGAGAAAAGACTTGTATCTCCCCATGAAAAGATAAAGCTCATGAATGGCCATCGACGGCTCAACAGGGACAGGCATGGCTTCTCAATCTATTCCAAGCTCTCCTTTTGCGGATTGCGAAACTGAAGCAATGGAAGTAGAAGCAACTGGCTCAGGGGCCTCACGGCCCTGACTTCCTTGGAGTCTTTATCAAGCTCTAGTGGGCAGTGGGTTCTGGCCCATCATGGCAGCTGTAGTTCAGTGTAGGGGTAGCCAAGGACACTGCAGTGGGGAGGGACTGAGCAGGAGCCAGGTGACCTCAGAGGGAATGCTGGCTTTGTGATGTCCCTCCTATGAACGCTGGGACTCTGGGCACCTAGGCTGTGGGCCAACAACAGTGGCTCTCCTAGGGACACTGATGGGAGGGCCCTTCTGGGGACTGGATATATGACCCAGTTTCTGGTCCCTTCTAACAGCCACATGCCCTTACTGCAAGTTTCTTATTGCCTATGGGGTAAGGAAGGGCAGCAGCATGAACTAAGGTCTGCAGTAGGTCCTGCTAAGCAGCCATGGGCTAGAGATCTGCCCGATCCAGCAAGGGTCAAGGGTACCCCATATCAGATATACTCGTGGTCACTCTCAGGATTGATCACCCAACATTTATTCTTAATTCTAGACCCTAGCTGCAGCCAGGGTGCTGTGGCTGTGTTGTGGTGGATAGGTGAGACCCAGAGGCTCTCAGGAAAGGACCCAAAGGCTGATCTTGACACTCTATGGCTATGCGGAAGCCCGGCAGGTTGGTGACATGGCGGAAGCTCCAGCCAGGAATCCACAGCATCCGTGCCAGGTTTAGAGGGATGGGCATGCATGGAAGCTGCCTCTGTAGATGCCCCAACACACTCTCATGCACTGGGGCCAAGCGCTGGATGCAGGCAGAGGGGGTGAGGCCTCCTCTGGCAGAGTTCAGAAAGGCAAAGGCACATGACAGTGGCAGGCAGCAAGAGGCAGGTTGGGGGCTGCAGGGGACTGAGTCCAGGTAGGCTAATGGCAGGATGGCCCTTCTCAGGCACTGTGGGGCCCAGGAGGATCCCAGCTCCTGGCTTTGCCCCTCCTGACTAGGGGCTTGACTGGGGTAAAGCTGATGAGGCAGAAAGCTGTTCCAGGAGGAAACGCCTTAGCTTCCCCTGGAGGAATGCAGAGAGGAAGACTTGCCTACTGGACATCTCTCCTACAACCTAAGTACCCTGTCTTTCAGACATCATGGCTGCCTAGCTGCTGAGTCTAGCAGCCCTCAACCCCCAAAGTCACGTGGGTCTCAGTTGTCTGGCTCTAGTGTCCACTCTGACAGCCACTGCAGGCACGATGCTCTCTGTGCCTCAGTCTCAGGAGGGGGCCGACCTGGCCTGGGCAGGGGGCTGGAGGGGCTGCAGGGCCTCGGGCCTCCACCCATTGGGTTGGGATCAGGGTCAGTCCTGAGGGCCTGGATGAGCTGTTCAAGGGGTTGAATGCAGGTATGGGGACTCCAGCAGGCATCAAGGGCAGGCAGGAAGGGGTCAGGTGTACAGGCCTCTACACACTCAGCCTGTGTGGGGATGCGCAGGTAGAAGGCGTGAAGCATCATGCGGAAAGGTTGGTCCTCCTGGTCCTCAGCCTGTCCATAAGTCAGGTCACCCACGATAGGGTGGCCAAGGGCACTGCAGTGTACACGAAGCTGGTGTGTCCGGCCTGTGGGGTCAGGGATGGGAGGTCAGGCTGGGACAAACCATTCTTTGTCACATCCCTACCTTGCTCTTACAGTATCCAGCAAGTTCTCTGTGGTGGCTTTAGAGCTTCCTGGCAGTCCCTTGGGTTTCTGTTGTGTTCTGCATTGCTGAGGATGGAACCCAGGGCCTTGTGCATGCCAGGCAAGCATTCTATAGCTAACTGTACCCCCAACTTTCTTCCTTCTGCCTTTAATTTTTTTTTTAAAAGCACATTTTAATTTTGTGTGCATTTTGTTCCTGCATGATGCTATGCTGTACAAAATAAGTCAGAAGACAACTTTTTTGTTTGCTTGTTTCTTCCCGAGACAGGCCTTCTCTGTGTAGCTCGGCTATCCCGAAACTCACTCTGTAGCCCACTCTGTGGCCTCTAACTCACAGAGATCCACCTGCCTCTGCACCCTGAGATTAAAGGCATGTACCACCACCACCCAGCCCAGAAGACACCTCCACTCCTAAGGGTCTTTTCTCTCCTTCCACCATGTGGGTCTGGGACTTGAACTCAGGTTGTCAGGCTTGGTGGAAGGCACCTTCACCTGCTGAGCCATCTCACTGCCCGCTTTTCCTTTTCTTTCCTTGTGACAAAGTTTCATGTAGCCGAGGATGGGGCATAAACTTCTGATTTTCGGACGGGCCCACACCTTCAGAGTGCTGGAGTTATGTCTATCTGCTACCACGCTTTGTTTACACAGTCTTTTATTGCTGGGCCGTGGTGGTACATGCCTTTAATCCCATCACTTGGGGGGCAGAAGTAGGTGGATCTCCGTGAGTTCAAGGCCAGCCTGGCCGTTCCAGAACAGCCAACAAACGAACAAACAAAACAAAAACAAGAAAAAGAAAGACGCCTCTGAGTAGCTACTTTGCAGATCTGTGCTACTAGGAAGGGCAGTTCAGGGTAGGCCAGGCCCTTGCTATCATTTGTGATTTGTCCCTTGCTACAAATCAGATGTTGGGACTCAGGACAAGAGATTGGTTTGGGGTGGCCATTGTTGAGTGCACAGCTAGGGAGACACTTGGTCTAGCTAGAGTTCAGTTAAACCTCCAGGGAACATGCAAGCACCAACAAAGATCTCGCTATTGGCTCTGCCAAACACCTGGTATACACTCAGAGGGCAGGCCACAATGCCTATACCTCAAGATCTTTTCTTATCTGACCAGACCCCTGCCCTCCCCTGCCCTCCCCTGCCCTGGACATACCTGTGAGTGGCTTCAGCAGCACCTTGGACACAGGGTCACCAGCATACAACCCGTACTCTAATACCAGCAGCTCAGTGAGACTTGGCTTAGGGTTCTCGCAACCTGGATGCAAAGGCAAGTGCGAGGGTCAGCAGGGCCAGCCCTAGAGCATAAGCCAACTCCAATCCACACGTCCGGCTGTTCCCATCCATGCATGGTTCGGAGTCATGTCCACGGGCCCCTTAGCAAACCGCTGTACCTTGTGTGCCCTCGATGCACATGGTGTGGGTCCGCCCCTCTGTACTGTTCCTGCCAATGGCATAGCTGATTGTCACCTGGCTTTCCTGGACATGGCCCCGGACCTGCCAAGCAAGGACATCACAGGCAGCTCACTGCGCTACACTGCCACCTCTGAGAAGGAAGCGGCTGAGTTCTAGGTGGTCACATACGAGCATGTCCAAGGAGCCTACCCAGGAACAGGTATGGAGCTTGGGTTAGAGGGGCCTACCAGAGAAGGCTAGAAGCCTTGAGTATATACACAGCACCCCAGGAACTGGTCAGGACTTACCAGTGCCAGGTAGGCTTTGGTAACTCGCCGTTCCTTGAAGCACTTATAAGCGCTGCCTGCGGCTGCTTTATTCAGGGCTACACATAGAGCCCCACTGGTGGAGAAGTCCAATTGGTGGCAAAACCTGGGAAGGGGCAGAGGAGCAGCAGTGGCTGTTGTATTCTGGTTAGCACCTCTGTGCCAGAGTCCAGTGTCCCAGCATCCTCTGGAAGGATGCTGCAGTGGGGCTCTCTGTGTTGGCTGTGTACCTGAACCCATAGCAGGTGTCAGGGTCAGCCAGCTCTGGGAAGTGGTGCCGTAGCTGCTTCTGTAGGGTCAGGGTCTCCCGCCAGGTCTTGCTATCAATGCGCAGGTCCCAGTGCTTGTTCACCACCAGGAAGTCGCTGCTCTGGTACACGATGGACAGATTTTCCACGCTGCCAGGCTCCATGGTGGGCTGCACGCAGGCGGGAGTGAGCCCGGGGTGGGAGGGTGCCTGACCTGGACCTCAAGCTCTGGGCACACTTACTGGGGCCAGCACCTGCCGGAACCCTTTATGCCTTCCACAAGGGGCCAGGCCAGGGGTGTCAGCTCAGGAACGGGAGTTTGGCCAAGGTCAGGAGGTTCTGATTTGCCCCGGACTCGGGGTGAGGGAGTTCTCCCCGACCCGACCTGGGATAAACAACCTGACTGTCCAACTCATCCCTACACACTTCACGCTAGGTTATGGATTTTCCCTGAGTACGCAAGGAAGAGGACAGGGGCTGCTGTGCCCTGATTGGTCCTGGACCACTCAGGACTGCAGGCGCTCCCTAACTTGCCTTCCATCAGTCCGTGACCGCAGGCGGACCCTGTAGGACTTACCTGCAACAGGGCCAAGGGATCAGGATGTCACTTCTCGGCTCTACACCCAACCTTGCTTCTCTACACTAGGAATCAGGTCTTGGCCTGGCTGGCGCGCAGCCCACCTTCACCCTGCCCACGCCACCTCGCTGACGGACGGCCGTACTGACCAATGGCAGTCCTTGTCTGAAGCTCCGCCCATTGGAGAGTGGTGAAGCCACGCCCAGGTGGTCTGCGCACGCACCCTTTTAGCCCCACCTATTTTCCCGCCTCCCCCACAAACGGACGACTGTATAGGCCAATAGAAAGCGTTCTTGGCCCTCCGCTTCACCCACTGAACCATTAGTCCTCTCCTCCCGCCCTCTGAGTGAAGACCCGCCTTTCCCCGGTGGCCAATGGCGGGCGCCTCTTGGAACGCCGGCTGTTGATTGGCGGTACCGGAGGCTCACGGGGAGGGGTGGCGCGCAGTGGCTGCGGCGCGGGAAGTTCCGAGGGCGTCTTAGCTGTGGGAGCTGTGGGCTGGCTGCCCTGAGGTCCATGGAAGACTACGAGGAGCATCTGCTCGGTGTGGAGGATGACTTCCACAACCAGTTCGCGGCTGAGCTCGAAGTGCTGGCGGAGCTGGAAGGTGGGCGCGGGTCCTGGAGAGCTGTCTGGATGGGCTCGGCAGAGGCTGGGAGTTCGCTTCTTGAGCCTTGCGGCTGCTGTGAACCTCTGTCTTAGCAGGGACACGGGACCTGGCGCCCTCTGGGTCCCTGCAGACTCCAGCAAGCCGCCCCCCGCTGACCTTCGAAGAGGCCATCGCGAGTGGGGACACCGTCCCGCGCCCCTGCCCTGCAAGGCCGCCAGGAAATGATAGCCGCAATACCAGGAAGAATGTTCGCAGGGACCAGCCTGAGTCCTTCAGTATGTCCAATCGGGTACAGGGAACTTAGGGTCGGGGGATGCTGAAGACCAGCTTTCTATTCTCTGCCGTCTCTTCCTGCCTCTGTCTCTGCAGGCCCCATGGTCAAACGGCCCAGGCTGGAGGTGGTGAAGAGGCTGAACTTTGATCCAGATATGGAGGAGCTCCTGTACCCCGATTCCCCTCCAGGGGACATCACCCCGCCACCCAGTCCGGAGATTTTCCCTGAGATGTTGGTTGATGGGTGTGTTGTTTGAGGGCCTGTAATTCTACCTCGGAAAGCTGCTTGTCTCTGGATGAGGCTCCGGAAGTGGCCTATGGGAGGCAGAGGAGTGAGTGTGGGTCCAGGCACCCCACTGAGAGTGACTGGAAATGCCTGTCCCTTTTAGGCCCTCGGTTGTTAGTGCTGACAAAGACATCGTGCAGGCTTTGCCAAGTCCCCGCAATCCTGTCCTGAGACGACCCCCCGTCTTAGAGGATTACATCAATGTGACATCCACATGTGGAGAGCGGGCCTTTCTGGTGCTTCGGGCGGACCGCACAGGCACTGGGGTGCAGGTGTGTGACCACAGCATGGGGCTGTCCTCGGCATTGGGTTCCTTTATGTTGCCAGTGGGTTCTCAACAGGTTCTGAGGCCAGTTTCACCTGTCTGAATTGCTAGAAACAGGCACGCCCAGGCACAGTGTGTGACAGTAGTGCTACTTTGGGGGTACATGGCCTTAGAGCACCACCCTGTACCCCAGCTGTTAGCTTCCTGCCCTTCTCTTCCTTTAGCCCCACGCAAAAGCTGACCTCCCTTAGATCTAACCATCTGAGTGAGCCATTTCCTCTGATTAGGCAAGGGATCATCTCTCCCTCTGTGAGCTTTCTCGGGGAAGGGCACTATGGGTGCCCTCATGACCTGGGAGGGTTGCAAAGGTGACACATCTGTCTTGCCCAGAACCCTCTTCCAGATGTCAGCTGGCGAGGCCGTGGCCAGCTGGACCTGCTGGGTGTCCCCTTCACCTCCCTGAAGGAACAGGTTGACAGCAGGGTGAGTCTAGTGGAATGGGGAAGTGGGTGTGTGTGTGTGTGGAGGGGGGGGCGCTGGCTGGACTTGTCTGACTCTAGCCTGTCCTGTTTGTAGCGACGACAGCAACTGCTTGAAGAAGCCTGTCAGCTCTCAGACACTCTACACAGGTGAACTGCACATGTCCACCCCAGGGAACCCCTGTTGGGTTTTGGACTGACCTCCTGGCATATGGGGTGGGCCTGGTCACTGTGAGCCCTGTGGAGTGAATCAGGACTCGATTCTCTTCAGCCTCGGGTCTGAAAGGGAGGAGGCTCTGCTTGAGGGGAGCCCCGAGGAGGAGCCAGCCCCTGGCCAGGACACTACTCAGCACTGCCTCTGGGTGGATGAGTTTGCACCCCGGCACTACACGGAACTGCTCAGCGATGACGTGAGCTCTAGCTCTCACTCAAGTGTGAATGGCTTGCCTTATTCGCAGGAGGAGAGGGCCAAGATCCAGTTGATATTTGTGTTGCTGGGCCACGGGGTGCTAAGGATGACGTGGGGGGCTCTGCGTGGAAGACGGGGAAACTGAGGCAGCACAACTGTGACCTGCTGTGGGCTTTGTTAAATGGTTCTCAACCTTCCTAATGCTGTGACCTCTTAATACAGTTCTTCATGTTGTGGTGGCCCCCAACCATAACATTATTTTCATTTCTACTTCATAATTGTAATTTTGCCACTGTTGTGAATTGTAATAGAAGTATTTCTGTCTTCTCATAGTCCCAGGCAATCCCTGTGAAAGGGTCATTCAAATCCCAAGGGGGTCGTGACCCACAGGTTGAGAACCTCTGTCCTAGGCTGCCCTCTCGCTCACCTTCATCAGTTGGTACTGGGTGGTCCTGTGGTTGTCAGAGGTTGGAGGCCTCGGTGAAATTGTTGATGACGAGGGCTTGGATCTTCCTTCTGAGCCTCAGTGTCCCTGTCTGTGGGCTTGGCAGGGCCCTACCCTTAGGCTTTCCTCTTAACAGTTCACCAACCGGTGCCTCCTCAAGTGGCTGAAGCTGTGGGACCTTGTGGTGTTTGGCCGGGAGAGGCCTGCCCGGAAGGCCAGGCCCAGTGCAGAGACAACCCGGGTTGGGAAGGAGGCCACAGCCCCTGGCAAGTGGAAAAGCCATGAGCAGGTGCTGGAGGAGATGCTAGAAGCTGAGCTGGACCCGAGCCGGAGGCCTCGGCAGAAGGTAAACCCCAGGAAGGCCTGTGTGAACATATCTGAGCTTGAGGTTTTGCCCTCTGGGTAGCCAGTGCTATTGTAATAGTCTTTTGGGGGTGGGGGTAGGGGTCCAGGAGGCATTTTTAACTCCTCTAGAGTCTGTGGGTACAGTGACATCGGGATTGGTATCAAATGCCAGTGTTGTGAATTTGAAGTTAAATCCATTCTCCCAAAGGCTCCATGCCTCACCAACAGGATGATGGGTAGTGGGGGAGGGGCTCGGGCCCATGAGGCGGGGCTTGGTATTCCTGTCAAGTCTCCACATAGCTTGCCTCCTGACTACTGTAGGTATTCTCGTTTGATGGCTGGGGTGCAGTGACCAACCTTGTTTTCTGTCCCTGGCTCCTGGCTAAGAGATCAGCAGTCTGTCCTCCACTTTGGCTGTAGGTGGCACTGCTGTGTGGCCCTCCAGGACTAGGCAAGACCACACTGGCACACGTGGTTGCGCGGCATGCAGGGTACTGCGTGGTGGAGATGAATGCGAGGTGAGTGGAGGAGAAGACCCTTGTCTGGGGCCTCTGTGAGGCTGAGGCTGTGGTGCAGGTCTAAAACCCCGATTGGCGGGTAGGACGAGGGTCCTGGATGTGTAGGCTGGGGTTGGGACTTCAGGGCTTACTGAGGTTGGTGGTAGCTACGTGCAGTGGGGAGCCTCAGAGCATCCTGCTGGGATGCTGGCTGCTACCTGGTAACTCTTGTCTTGGCCTTGCTGTCTCAGTGATGACCGTACTCCGGAAGCCTTTCGAACACGCATTGAAGCAGCCACACAAATGGAGTCAGTGCTGGGTGCAGGTGGGAGGCCCAACTGCCTGGTTATTGATGAAATCGACGGAGCCCCCACGGTGGGCCTCCTTGCTTCTCCGGGGTGAGTGGGCGGGCAGGCTGGTTGGGTGCCCTGGGGCTTTGGCTCACTGTCCTCTTCTGTGCCTCCCCGAAGGCGGCCATCAACGTTCTCTTGAGCATCTTGAATCGCAAGGGTCCACAGGAGGCTGAGCAAGGAGCCGTCCCCGCGGGGGGTCGGCGCCGCAGGGCTGAGGGGTCCCTCCTAACAAGGCCCATCATCTGCATCTGCAACGACCAGTGAGTGCGGTGGTGGGGCAGGAGGGTCCCCTGGCCTAGACCCTGCGCCTGTCGCCGTGTGCCCACCGCCGGGCCTGTTCCGCAGGTTCACCCCTTCCCTGAGGCAGCTGAAGCAGCAGGCCTTCCTGCTCCACATACCGCCAACTCTGCCCTCCAGGCTGGTGCAGCGGCTCCAGGAGGTCAGCAGGGTGGGGAGGGGAGCAGCTTCCAGTCAGCCCCTGTCCTGACCGCCCTTCCCGTGTTCCCTCCCACCGAGCACAGGGAAGGCTGTGGCCGCAGGGTTAGCTCTCAGGGTGTGCCAGATTGGGCACGGGTCCCCTCAGCAGTGGCAGACGCTCTGGTGCTTACCCCACCTCTAGATTTCCCTGCAACATGGCATGCGGGCTGACCCTGGTGCTCTGGCTGCCCTGTGTGAGAAGACTGATAATGACATCCGGGCCTGCATCAACACGCTACAGGTGGACAGGTGGCCCCGGGTGAGGCATCGAGGGGTGAGATGGCTGCTGCTCACTCACTCTCTACCCTTTGTCCAGTTTCTGTATGGGAGGGGCCGGCGGGAGCTGAGCCTGAGGGATGTGCAGACCACTCACGTTGGCCTGAAGGACCAGCGCAAGGGGCTCTTCTCTGTGTGGCAAGAGGTCTTCCAGTTGCCCAGGGCTCAAAGGTAGGTAGTCCACGTGGCATGAGTGGGCCAGCCTTGGTCTGGATGCCCCTGTTGTATAGAGCTCTGAGACACACCTGGTGCTGCCAGGGCTCCAGGACAGCTGTTTGGACACTCGTGTCCCGTGAGTAGGGAACTGACTTGGGTTGGGCCCCCGGTTAGTGCCCAAGAAGAGTTGCCTAGAGCCTCCTAAATCTGTGGCTCAGAGAGTAACCCTGCCCGACCTTCCTCTACTTGCAGGCGACTTGTGGGCCAGGACCTGAACCTACCAACCCAGGCGCTCCTGCTCAGTGATGGCGACAAGGGCTCCCTGACCCTGGCCTCCCAGCGCTTCTACCACATCCTGCGTGTGACCACCTCTGCAGGCGAGCATGAGAAGATTGTCCAGGTACTGTGCCCACCTCAGCTCTCATGACCCTGGGACTAAATCGAATAGACGGTGAGCAGAAGCCGGGCTGGGTGGGTTCCAAAGTAAGGGCTGAGGGTGGATGGGTGTCCAGCATCTGAGAGGATGGTAGGATTAAGGATAGGCACGAGGAAGGATCCTCGGAGCCAGAGGGGAACTGAAGGAACAAAGTTGGAGGGGCCAGAAGGCAGGGAGCTTAGGCACCAAGGATGAGTTTGAGGCTGGGAACTGGGAACTGTCTGGGGTCCTCTGCAAGGTACATGCTGGGGCTTAGAGAGACTAGATTGTAGATGGAGGGTGCACATGGGGTGCAGAGCAGGTAGGGAGAGGTTTGCACTTAAGCAAATGACAGAGCCCCCCCTGCTCCCCAGAGGCCTGGCTTAAGCTGCTTCCAGCTCTAAGCTGATGTGGATTAGCAGTGAGAATCCACTGACAGTCTGGAAATCTGCACTTTGCCAGTGCTATGTGGCATGGACTCTCTCATGGCCCAACTTGGGTCTGCTGTGCCCTGAATTCTGAGGATACAGCTTTTTGCCCCATCAGTGAAGGGCAGGGGACTGACCGTGGCACCCCTGGAGGCAAGTGGGTAGGCCGTCCCCAACACTTGTCTCAGGGTCTTCGTTAAACCAGTAGATCTCTCCCTGGTATCGGCAGTCAATCCCTGTACCTTGGACTTTGCAGAGCAGGAGCTAGAGAAAGGATCCCGAGGCTGATGCTCACGCAGTGGGGAGATGAGGGGGTCAGAGGCTCAGGGCCTACACACTCCTACCAGGGTTCATGCCCTGCTCGCTACTCTTAGGGCCTATTTGACAACTTTCTACGCCTTCGGCTTCGGGACTCCAGCCTAGGGACCGTGTGCTGTGCCCTTGACTGGCTGGCCTTTGATGACCTGCTGGAGCAGGCTGCCCACCACGGCCAGAGCTTCCAGCTGCTGCGCTACCTGCCCTTCCTGCCTGCAGCCTTCCACGTGCTCTTTGCCTCCAGCCACGTGCCACGCATCACTTTTCCCAGCAGCCAGCAGGAGGTATGCCATCTGCCGAATTGGTGCTTAGGTTTTGGCCCCAGGGGGTTTCTGCTCACCTGGCCCTGGCTCACTTTCTGTCCTAGGCCCAGACCCGGATGAGCCAGACCAGGAACCAGATCCAGACACTGGTGTCAGGTATGGCACCGGCCACCCGTAGCCGGGCCACGCCTCAGGCCCTTGTTCTAGATACCCTCTGCCTGCTCCTGGATGTCCTTGCACCCAAGCTACGCCCTGTGAGTGTCACATACGGAGGAAAGGATGGAGTTTGTGGCTGAGGTGGTTCCTGGCATTGCTCAGTTCCCCCCCACCCCCCGTACCCTAGGTGAGCACACAGCTGTACAGTGCCCGTGAGAAGCAGCAGTTGTCCAGCCTTGTGGGTACCATGCTTGCCTACAGCCTTACCTACCACCAGGAGCGCACGCCCGATGGGCAGTACCTCTACAGGCTAGAGCCGTGAGTCCCCCTGTGCCTGGGGCATGGGGAACACGTGGGGACTGACAGTGTGTGTGCCACAGCCAGTGTGGTCCTGGTGAGGTGTCCAAGGGGTCACTGGTTGCAGTTTTAGGTCTGGCACAGATGTGCCTGGCACTGGGCCCCACCCAAGGTCAGACACAGTTCTGAGGCCCAAGTTTCAATGTAGGGTTCATGGACCCTCTGTCCATCCCAGAGTGGACAGTCTGTGTGTATGCAGCCTCTCGGGGCTCCAGAGGGCTTGAGGCTCAGCAGCAGCATCCTGACGCCCTGCAGTCCCAGTGAGGACCCCAGCGTCCCTGCCTGTCCTGACCTCCTCCTGCAGCTCTATGCATGTTCCTTGTCACCTCCACTTACAGTTGAGGGAACTAAGACTTAAAGTACTCTTCAGCTGGCATGGGGTTAGGGTGTAACAGTGCCAGGACCTCACCCTGCACCCAAGGTCTTGAACTTGCTGTATGGGTTGGTGCAGCAGGCAGACCCTGGCTCTGCTGACTGGTACCCTGGTATCTTGCCTCACCCACTTGGGCAGGAATGTGGAGGAGGTCTGCCGCTTCCCTGAGCTGCCTGCCCGCAAGCCCCTCACCTACCAGGCTAAGCAGCTTATCGCCCGGGAGATTGAAATGGAGAAGATGCGGCGGGCAGAGGCTCTGGCCTGGGCCGGAGGTGGTCCCCAGGTAAGCTTGCCCCCTGGTGCTGAGATAGCATACACCATCAGTGGTTTGGCCTGGACCACCCAGCTCCCATCACGCTTCCTGCTTCAGGTGGACCAGGGTCCCTCAGGGCCTGCAAGTCTGCGGACGGACGGCGGGGAGAAAGGGGTGAGGCAGCCTGGCCCACGGAACCACGAGCAGCGCCTAGAACACATCATGAAGAGAGCGGCTGTGCAGGAGCAGGTGTGGCGGGAAAGCTGGGGCACAATGATGAGCGGAGGGTGGGGCTTGCTCCAAGTCCCAGGAGGCACCTGTTGCTCCCAGAAAGCGGGCAGTGGGTTAGGAGAGGTGCTCCTCATCAAAGGCCTCGCTCAGAGGCCCCGGAGTCTCTTCTCCCATGGGAAAGGCCCAGGTGCGCCCACTTGTCCACCTACCAGTCTGATGGCCCCTCTTCTCTGCTAGCCTGAGAGGGACTTCTTTGGACGTGTGGTCGTCAGGAGAGTGGCAGTCCCCAGCAGAGGTGTGTGTGGGTCACAGAAGGAAGGGAGGGGTGGAGACATGGGCTGGGGTCTGCTGAGGTGCACCCCTTTGGTCCCTGCAGAGGCCGAGGCCCCCGAGAAGGACACAGACGAGTGGCGCATGGGTGTGGCGGTGGGCAGGAGTGAGGTGTGGTTCCGGTTCAATGAGGGCGTCTCCAATGCTGTGCGACGCAGCCTGTACATCAGGGACCTGCTGTAGCCCCACTTCCCCAGGACATCGGATCACACTGACTCCCACGGGGAATGTACAGAAGCAGAGACACCTGGAGAGGCCTGTTTATAAAGTCACACCTTACACAGAGTGTGGGTTAGGCTCATAGGATCGTACACTTGGCCTTCTCCACCCAAGGGTTGTTCTTCATCAGGTCAGGGTTCAGGAAAGGGTCCTTGGGGATCCCGTCCTCGATCCACTTGAGAAGCCTGCGAGTGGGGAGTTTCAGTGAATGTTGGTCATTCCCATGGCACCTGACCACTGGGGTGTGAGGTCCTGGTTCACACAAGGGACAGTGCAAGGGCAGGCAAATGACCCACATCATGGGGCACTCACTCCGGGATGGTCTTGGATGACATCTCCCTCTTGAAGGCCAGTTGGTACTTGAGGCTCTCCACCTCCTTCTTCATCTGGGGCACATCCCACTCCTCCATGGCGTCGGGGGCGTCGGAGGTAGCCAGCCTGAGGCTGGTGGGCAGGAGAAGCAAAAGAGCTGCATCTGCAACTCCCACTCCTAACCCCGACCCTGGGACAGAGGGAGATCCCGGAAGCTGCTGCCTGGGGACTACTGCCCATCGGACAATACCACTCACTGGCCCTTCCTGAAATCTGCAGTGATGATGTTGGGAAACTTGGCAGTGCCACAGGGACCAACTAACGAGGCTCCTGGGCCTTCTCTACCCAGTGGGACTGATTAGCTGTAGAGCAAACTTTCCGTTCTTGGCTGGGCAAATGAGCCTGACACAAGGCCCAGCCCTGGATTTGGGGGGGACAGGCTCATCCTTGCCTAGGGAGACTAATAAAAGATGGACTCCTGAATATCCAGAGCAGCCCCTGTCCTCTTTCCAGTCCTTCTAACTCATGCCTGGGTGGGCTGAGGGCCCTGAGATGACAGGGTGCTGTCTGGCCCTCCTGGGTGCTTGCTTTGCATGGGTAAAGAGGCCAAGCCGATCTGTGGAGCTGGGAGGATTTGGCTGCAATTTGCATGTAGGGTGGGGTACCTTCAGAAGGCCTGGGGACACAGGTAGCCTCCTGGGGCCAGTGTTTTCCAGACACAACGACTGACTAGGGAGAACTGTCAGGTGGGGCACAACAATGGGCCTCCCTTTACCCCTCCCTATCTCGGTGCACTCCAAAAGACCAAGTCTCTGGTTCGTCCTCCTGTCACAGCTTCCTCGACCTTGAAAGGGGTCTGGCACCGTGGGCCTGGCACTTACGAGCAAATCCCCTATCCCGGGATACTGCAGCTGAGCCGGCCTTGGGGAGAATCTAGGACCCAGCGACAGTACTGCCTTTTCAGTGGCCCATCCTACAAGGGTCCTGCGAGGGCTCCCAAGGAACCGCTGCGAGAGGTTGGGTGGGCTAGTATCTCTAGGTGTGTAGGGCCGCCTGCGGAGTACCTTTCCCAGAGACCACAAGTTACAGCGCCCCACCCTGCCGGGTTCTCCAGCGCCCCGCACGCCGACAGGCACGTGGGCGGAGAGGATCAGCTGAGGGTCCTGAACAGATGGGAGCACCTGGGCTAGGGGTATGGCCCATCACTGGCCCTACCTGCGCCGCTGCCGCCGCCGGAGCCCGGCCGCCAGTGCGCCCCGAGACGCCCCCGGCCAGGCGCACGGCGGCGCACACGGGCACTGCGGGCGGCGCGCACGGCGCAGGACAGACGCGCCCCCGCCGCGCAGCGATGGCTCCTGCGCCGCTGGACTCGATCTGTCGGCCGCCCCGCCCCCGAGGCCCAAAGGCAGTTTCCCCGGTCCCAGGAGTTAGATTTAGCCTAGAGGTGCCCACCTCGTCAAGACCTAGAGCCCTGAGGTTTGATTCCAACCCCCCATGTGAGGGTTCTGTTCGTTGGACTTACTTTTGAAGGAGACAGCAAAAGCAGAGATGGCAGGGGCCGAGAGATGTGCAGAGTGAGGCTGGGCTGTCCGAGCCAGGGGAGCCCAGGCAGGCGCCCCGCCCACTCCTGCCACCTGGGGCCTTGGCACCGCCTTTACAGGGCTGGGCTGACCCCAAGAGCTAGCTCCCTGGGCTGCTCATCCGGCCTCCCCTGGGGTGGACCTGCAGTGGGGCTAGTCCAGTCTTTCCCGGGTCAGCTAGAACTGCTGGCAGCCCAGTTGGCCGGGTTCTTTGACAGACTTGTGATACTGGGACCAGGGCCCTAAAGGGCAAAATGTGCCCCACCCAGTGAGGCTTCTCTGGTTGGGGGGGGGGGGCGTATGCTACCAGGTAGGTGGGGAGGGGCAGAACACTTTCCCACTGTGGTCTTTGCAGCCCACTGGGTGCAGGTGACTTTCAGTGTTGTCCACTTATGATAGACCGGAAACGTCCTGTGGCACGCTCTTCTGGAGGGGGCTCAGGCCTCCAGAGCACCACTACCTTCCTGGTACCTTTCCGGTTCCCAGGCAACGAGCTCAAAACAGCTACTGTTGAATCTGCCCAGAGCTGGGTATGAGTGACTCTGCATACTTGAAGCCCCAATGCCATATCCAACCACGGGTTCAGCAAATCATGCTGCTTTCGGAGGTGGGCAGGTCAGTGTCTCAGCAGACGCTTGATGGCCCTTGGGACCTCTGGGGAGGAAGAGTACTTCCTCAGCCACAGGAATTTGAACCCTATGCCCATCAGCCAGCTCCCTGTTCCTTAGAGACACTGTAATGGGGCTGCAATGGGCTAGCCTGGCCTTTAGCTTCCTAGGGCAAACCCTCTGTTCAGCTCACTTCCCAGTGTCACTCTTGTCATAGGTACACCTCACAAACTCTTGGGGGAGCTATGCCCTCGGGACCTTCACATGACGTATGCTGCAGGTTGCAACCTGGACTGGGGCCCCCAGGCAGTAACAGCAGTCTCCCCTCCCTGGGGGAGGGGCAGACCAGGTTGGAGCCCTGTAAAGCAAGCCTACCCTGGGAGGCAAGGCCAGGACCTTGCTAAGTGATCTGGGGTCCTCTATGGGCCGGAGGTCTGTTGAATGGCTATTCTGTTCTTACCTGGACAACAGGATAGATCAGAGTTAGAGGAACTGAAACAGTTCAGGAGCCCCCACTGCCCAGCCTGCCCAGGAGATGGCCCGGAACCCTGCAGGTATGGTCAAAGGACAGACAAGGTTCCTGTTCCTCGGACTCTCAGGACCTTAGCCTTGCAGCAGGCTTTCCAGGTGTCAGTGTGATCGGGGAAATGGGGTCACCATGCTTCCCTAGCCCCTGATGTGCTTCAACATCTGGTTGGATCAGGAGGCATCTCCGGAACTGGGGCATGCTGGGGAGCAGAGAGATTACCGACCATGGACTTTGGGGGTGGGGAGCTCAAGGGTAATGGTGCCAGGCCTCAGGGCAGATGGCCACTCTTCCTGACGGGGTGGAGTGAAGTCATCTCCTGGGACCTGTGTTACCCCCCCATGCCTTTTGTGTGCCCTGTAACTGGGTGCACACCCCAACACTTAGGCCACCATGGGTGTCTTTGTGGCAGGATTAAAACTGGGAGAGCCACCAGAGAGTACTGTGGGGAGGAAGGGGACCAGCCTCTTTAGAGGCTGAAGGACAAGGTGACCTCCAAAAGACCCCAGGGTGCCTACACTCACTGTGATGAGGTAGTGTTTCTGATTGGACTCCAGTGGGACAGTCTGAACCCTCATTTGGGTCCCAGATCTTCTTGGGAGAGTTACTGCTCCTGAGGACAGTAGGCATTGGTCCCAGGTGAGTTCCAGTGAGACCCTGTCTCAAAAAACAAGAACCCACCGTAGAAAATCAAACAACCCCCCTCCCCAAAGACACCATCTGTTCTGAACCTTTAGTCCCTGTCCAGGCTGAAACAGGGACCCCAGGAGTCTTTTGTTCCCACCCTTGTGCCAAAGCTGGACTTGAAACTTCCTAAATGTCTAGCCCAATCCTCTCAAACAGGAAGCACCCTGGACGGGTCTTGACAATAGGCCACAGTAGTGACATGATACAAAAGTTTTGTGTAAGATGCTGGGTGTGGTGACATATCTTTACTTCCAGTACTTGGGAGGCAGGAGGAGCTCTCTGAGTTTGAGGGCATCCTGGTCTAGGTAGTGAGTTCCAGGCCAGCCAGGGCACTGTCGTGAGACTGTCTCAAAGGAAAGACAAAACAAGCCTTCCGCAAAAGGTTTGATAGAAGAACGACATTCAGGAAAGAATAATGTATCCCGTTCAGCAACAAGTGTGAGCAGCCTTCCCTTGGGCTCCTTTATGAAATTAGGGCATTAACTGGGCCGTTGGGCGAGCACACACAGGGTTCCTTCCACTGGCCTAGAAATGGCCTCCCCGGGCTAGAGAGCTCCTAATAGGAGCAGAGACCTTGTCCTGGCCCAGCCATATCTGGAGCCCATTGTGATGACTGAGGTAACCAGGGCTGAGCTAGCTGCTTTATCCATGTCTGTAGAGGTGGTGGCTTGGTGGACAGGGAAGAAACTGGACAAGGAAGCATTTCAGAACCATGCAGAGACAGCCCCTAACTCCAGCTGGCTGATTCTCTCAGAAATAAAAGTACAAAGGTAGGTCAGGGCTGACCCCATGACCTTGCAGGCCGTCAGGATCTGTGAAGCCCTTTTCTGGGGGACATGGTGACAGAAGCTGAGCCAGAGCCGGGCCTTTCAGCCTTGAGGGGGAGGGAGGGTTGGGAGAAGACTACAATGATTTGTTCACTTTGTTCCTGTCCCTGCAGGCCACAGAAGCCAGCATAGGGACTGGGGAAATGTTTCATCTTAAACAGGATTAAAAAAATATATCGTCTTAGATGGTTCTCAAAAATAATCTAGACAACTCCGTGTAGCCATGTTGGAGAGATGGCTCCATGATTAAAACTCTGTGAGTGTGAATGTGGAAGTATGGATCCCCAGTGCCCACATAAATGCCAGGTGGTATAGTAGCTGCTCAGTTATTCCAGTGCTCTTAAGGGAAAGTGTGGTGGTTTGAATAGGAATGGCCCTCATAGGCTCATATTTGCTTAGTCTCCAGCCGATGAACTGTTTGGAAAGGATTAGAAGGTGTGGCCTTGTTGGAGTAGGTGTGGCCTTACTGGGGGAGGTAGGAGGTATGTCCATGGGAGTGAGCTTTGAAGTTTCAAAGCCCTCTCCAGGCCCAGTCTGTCTATCTGTCTGTCTGTCTCTTCCATCTCTCTCCTCTCTGCCTGCTGTCTGTGGATCAAGATGCAAAGCTCTCAGCTACTTCTCCAGCACTATGCCTGTCTGCTTCCTGCCATGATCATCATGGACTCAGCCTCTGAAACTGTAAGCAAACCCTTGGTTAAAATCTTTTTTTTTTTTTTTATCAAAGTTGTCTTGGTCACGGTGTCTTTCACAGCAATAGACTAAAACCGTGACTAAAACAGAGGATCTCCCAACAAGCTGGCCAACACTGGGTTCAGCTGAGAGACCCTGCCTCAATGAACTATTGGAGAGCAATTGAGGAGATGCCCAGTGTCAACCTTGGGTCTCCACACAGATATGTACACACATGTACGTGCACCTGTATACACACACCACCTTGAAACACATACACATATGAATACACACCACACATACAGACACACAGAGGAAGAAGGAGTAGTTGGACACAGCCAGGCAGCTCTTGTCCAATTCCACCTCGGGAGACAGCTGACCGAAGTCTGGGGACAGACACCACACTCCTGTCTTAGGAAGCGTACCTCTTAACTGGGCTGACTGAGGTGCTGGGCACCAAGTAATTATGGTGAACTGAGGACTCTGCTTCCGAGCAAGGCCTGCTGAAGACATGGGGGCCTCTTTGCTAACAATTCTGCAAGTGGCGCGTGGAGGTGCTTGTGTGCAGTCTGGCATTTGGGAGGTCGAGGCATCATTGCCTGAGGTTCAAGGCCAGCATAAGCTACATCGTGAGATGAGAGAGAGAGAGAAGATTCTACCTAATGTGGGGGCAGGAGTAGGTATTGGGGGGGATGCAAGGACAAAAGCCACACCTGGTGGGGGCACCATTTGGATCCCTCTGACATGTGGTCACCACTATCCCTGGGAGAGCAAC
This sequence comes from Meriones unguiculatus, assembly GCF_030254825.1. Lineage (NCBI taxonomy): Eukaryota > Metazoa > Chordata > Mammalia > Rodentia > Muridae > Meriones > Meriones unguiculatus. The sequence goes on from NC_083359.1 coordinate 39,201,153, forward strand.
AGCTGCCACTCCATGTTTGCTGTTTGTGGAGATGTCAGAGCAATGATCCCCAAACCTCAGCACCAGGGGGGGCATGGCGGACAAGAGCATCTGCCCAGATAAGCTTCCCAAACAGGCAGCGTTGCTGAGCTGAAGTCAGCGCATTTTCGGGGAGAACGTTTCTGTGTCTTGCACCTCCCCTGGCCCCCAGGGTGGGCTTCGTGGGCATGGTCTCTCCCTAAAGATAAAGGATCGTCTAGTCTAGCAGCTATGACGTGGCCTGGGCAGCGTAGAGTGTGCAGAGATGAGGTCATGGTGGAGCTGTATGAGTGGGAATGGTCCCCTTAGCATTCTGTGTTTTGGGGGTGGATAGGTGAGACCCACCACTCGCTGCTCCGGTCATCGTTGTTTCCACCTGGATCGTCTAGAGAGGGTACCCGTGGACTTGCTCCAGCACAGAGGCTGAGCAGATGGAGCACATGCCTGTATGATAGCGCTCAGCCGCAGCCATGGGCCTCATCTGCTGCTGCCATGAGAGGGGTGATGTGTGGCCACACCCTAACCCGGGAATCTGGAGCCCAGCCTTGGAAGGATAGGTTCCCTTTCATGCTGCATGTTAGGTCCGCTTCTGTCACCAGGTGTGTTCTCGGGACAAAGGTGGTGTACATCATCTGCTATGCATTCTGGGAGAACATTCTTCTCCAGTGGGAGGGTATCTCTACAGTCCCCCTCAGGTGTCCCTCCAGCCCTCAGCCCTGGGAGGGTCAAGAGACGCCTCTCATGTCCAGCTGCTGGCGAGCATGTGAGGAGGGGCCAGGCTCTGGGTCCCTGGGTAGCTAGAGTGCCTTCAGGAGTGGCACCAGGTCTCTGTGCCTGTCACTTGGCTTGTTTACTTTTTAGCCTTGAGCTCTCTGACGCTTCTACACAGGGACCCTGTCTTGTACCTGGAGCCAGATCTGGACAGTGACTGCTCAGGAACAGTCAAATACTAACCCTAGAGCCTGCCTGTCCACGCCTTCTCCTCATGCCCGTCCTCTCTCATGGACATTTGGTGGTTTAGGTAGCATGAGAACTCATCTTTTCCTACCTCATGCGTAGACACAGCTTTGCTGCTTGAAAGTTGCAGTGTGGAAAACACAGCTGGGGGAGGGGAGCTGTGGCCATGAAAGTGGGGGGGGTCAGTTGTGTAATCATTCCTTATTTTTCAAATGAGAGGTCTGTGGCTCACAGCTAGCAATCAAAACCCAAGACTCATGAGAGTAAAAACAACCTGCACCTGGTTCACCCATGGTATAGGAGTTCCATGGCGGGATCTCTTGTGTTCATTTTTGGGATCCTCCCAGTGCCACCAAAGTACTGCTATGCCTGGCTGGCCTGCTGGCTCAAAACTCCTCAGAGCTGACGGGTGGGTAGTCAACCCAGGACAGAGGACCCCGGGGCATCCTGTGTGCCAAGAAGCGACTGCAAGTGACTCTGCCCATTTCCTGTCCAAGTGACCTTACACTGAGTGGATTCAGGCGTCTTATTTGCTGAACCTCTGGGGTCTTGTCTGCTCAGGTGGCCCTCTGTGTGCTTTTAGCTCTTCCTGCAGGGGCTGTGTTTCATATAGGCCCTGGTGAAGTACTGGGTCTCCACAGAGACAGACATGTCACTGAAGGCCATAGCTGTACCGGGCTGTCAGACTTCAGGACAGATGGAGGTCCTAAAGCATTGGCCTGCTGAGAATCTGCCCTTTACTGACTCTCACCTCTTCAGTCACCGGAGAGACAGATATTCACTTTCCACCCCGTCAGGCAACCAACTGTGGACTGTTAAAAGCAGTCAGCAGCCTGGGGTCACTCAGGATAGTGTCAGGCCAAAAGGTAGATGGACACAGTAAGGTTTTGAGGACTGGTTTACACCTTGTGTGTCCCTGACAAATGTGCCCTGGCCAGTCAGCCTTGAGCTCAACACCCACCCACAGGTGCCTCAGACTAACAGAGCCCCAGACCTGCTGACCCTGGGGCAAGTGGAGGAGCCACCTGGGCTTCCTCATTCCAGGATTTAGTGTCCTGGTACATACTGTGGGTGGAGCAGGCCTCATTCAAGGATCCCTAGGCCTCCTTGCTGTGATGTTCTGAGACCATTGCCTCATTCCAACAACTGATAGGGGTTTGGGTGTCCATGTGTGAAACTGGAGCAAGGCAGGTGGAGTGAAAACAATGCCCGAAAGAACTCAAAAACATCGGTGCAGAGAACCGGGGCTTGTGCAAGTTGCCGGGGAGGGTGTCCTTGATCCCTGATGTACTTAGGGCCTCTCTGTGGCTCAGCCATTGGTCTCAGGGCAGCCCCAAGCGTTGACTCGACACACAGCGAGCTAGACTGTGGAGACTAGACGGCCCTCTTTGTGAGTACTTGCAAGGGATGCCTTTATGTAGCTCACCTAGGCACGTTCCTCCTTCTGACCTGAGTACGGCTCCTCCCTGCACAAGAGCAAATGGGATGGTAAACTAAGGCAGGAGTGGGATGTGCTATACAAAGGCACCAGCGTCCTTCTTAAGCAAGTGCGAAGTCCAGAGAAGCTGCTTTACTCACATACCTGAAGGTCCAGCCACCCACACCACAGCCAACATCTGAGCAGCCCAGAGCTGTCTTACTTCTCCTTGGCCTGCCTGCGTGGCCACAGTCTATCCAGGACGGCTCCCCTTGTCAAGGGACATGGGGCTGGGCCCATGTCAGGGTATCTTTCCAGTGTGTCCTAAAAGATGCTGTGGCCCTGTGACTCATTTTGCTTGGAGTGTTCATTCTATGCTGAGCCCTAGGACTCTGAGCAGCCTGACTTATGCGCCCTGCAAACTCTTGCACTGCCCCGCTGGGCCAGCAAATACCATCTCCAGAGAAAACATTCTCAAGAGCATGAACCTCAGAGAAGGGCAACAAATGGAGCATAAGCAGTGTGCGGAGGGAGAAGGGGGTGTTGACCATGCCCTGCCGGACCAACTCAGAGCCCCTAGAGGAGGATGTGGCCGAACCTGGGGTGGGGAAGCCTCCGGCTACCTTAGAGGATATGCCCTTGGACCCCTGGCACCAACACAGGTTTGGCTCCCCAGTCCCCATTCTCTGAAAGGCCAGAAGGAGGATAGCAGCAAAGTGCTGCAGCACCGCAGAGCCGGAGGGGGGCCAAATCATGTCCCACAAATTTAGAGGACAAGCAGCTTCCACGGAAATCACCATTTACTTCCTCCTTGGGAGTTCGTGTATCTCTAGAAGCCAGAAAGGGCGAGGCTTGCAAAGGCCTTCCATCTTGAAACCAGGGGATGGGGTGTCCTCGGCAGCCATGTTGGAGTTGGTTATTGGGGGACTAAAAGCTGGTTAGCAAAACTGACTGGATTTTATGGGTGCTGTGTCTTAGTCATTTGCATTGCTCTAAGTTGTTTGCAGTCTCGAGGCTTTCAAACACTTGGGAAACAAGGCAGGTCTGTGGCATGGATAGCTAGGAGAAGTGCTCAGAGGCCTTATGTGGCCTGTCCATCCTGTGGGTGCAGAACAGTAGCTCCCTCCCTGTCTTTGGTGGCCTGGAGCTCGAGGCAGGGGAGAGGCTGAGAGCAGGATAGCGTTTGGCTGCTTTTTTTCCTCCTCATTTCCTTGAAAGGCAGACAAGCATCAAGGGGCTTCATCATGAGAGATTCAGCTCTGCTGGACCTTGATGCAAACAAACCGTGGTCTCCAGTAGCTCTTGTTTAATGCAAAGAGAGATTTTGAAGTGATCAGCATGATACTGGTTATTTGTTTCAGCTTTCCTCAACCCCAATCTGTCTTAAGATAAAAATCACCCTCCCCTTCCCGGCTCACTGAAACAGTATTTTAGAGTTACCTGAGTTGGCACTTAAAGTAAACATGAGATAAAATCTTTGAACTAGGGCTGGAGAGATGGCTCAGAGGTTAGGAGCACTGGCTGCTCTTGCAGAGGTCCTGAGCTGGATTCTCAGCAACCACATGGTGGCTCACAACCATCCATAATGAGATCTGGTGCCCTCTTCTGGCTAGCAAGCATCCATGCAAGGCAGAACATTGTATACATAATAAAATCTTTGTGCACTGGTTTTGTTTCTTGACTCCTGGTAGGAGTCATGCTACCACAGCTGTGGGTACCCAGCTGGCTCAGTCACTCCCCATGCTTCACTTTCTGAGCTTCTATCTGCTCATCCGAGAATGGGGACATAGGATGTCCAGACTGCGAAGAGCTTTCATGGTGCCTGAAAGGAGGGCATCATTAAATATGGCGATATTCATAGGGGTTGGGGAAATGGCTCCATCTGTGAGGTGCTTCCTGCAGAAGCATGAGGACCTGAGCTCAATCCACAACAACTGTGTTGTGATGGCTACTCTTGTTTGCCAACTTGACCACATCTGGAATAACTAACTAAAACCCAAGCAGTCCGCTACCCCTGTGAGGGTTTCTATTTTCTTAAGTAAATCATTTAAAGTGAAAAGACCCTCATCTTAATCACTGTTTTATTGCTGTGAAGAGATACCACAACCATGGCAACCCTTAGGACAGAAATCATTTAATTGGGGGTTTGTTTCCAGTTGCAGATGTTTAGTATATTATCAATGTGATGGGGAGCATGACGAAATGCAGGCAGGTGCTGGAGTAGTAGCTGAGGGCTCCATCCTGCCCCATAGGCAAAGAGAGACAGAGACAGAGAGACAAGATTCTTTCAAAGGCATGGGCCTTTGAAACCTGAAAGCCCACTCCCAGTGACACTCTTCCTCCAACAAGGCCACGCCTCCTAATTGCTCTAATCCTTCTTAAATAGTGCCACTCCCTGATGACTAAGCATTCAAACATATGAACCTATAGGGACCATTATTCAAATCACCACAGCCACTTTTGCTTTTTTTTTTTTTTTTTTTTTTTAAGGATTTAAGTAGTGTTCTGACTGCTTGTATGCCTGAAGGTCAGAAGAAGGCACCAGATCTCATAGATGTTTGTGAGCCATCATGTGGCTGCTGGGAGTTGAATTCAGGACCTCTGGAGGAGCAACTATTGCTCTTAACCCTGGGCCATCTCTCCAGCCCCCTCCCCCAACATACCCACTTTTAATCCATATCTTTTGCAGTGGCAAGATCCACCTTTAATTTAGACCATGCCTTCTGCTGGCAGCCTATATAAAGGACATGGAAGAAAGAATCTTGCTCTCTTTGTCTGCTTGCTTTTCCTCTCACTGGCAAGTCCATTCCTTCACTGGTATCACTAGCATAGGGCTTCCTTTTTTATTTTTCTTTTTTTGCATTTTAGCATATACTGAAGACCAGCTGAGACATCCAGGCTTATCGATGAGCAACTACTGGATTCTTGATCCTTTCGTTGGTAGACAGCCATTGTTAGGCTAGCTGGACCACAGCATGAAAGCTATTCTAATAAATCACATCTCTCTCTCTCTCTAAGGATTCATTCTGTAATTTCTGTTCCTCTAGAGAACCTTAACTAAAACAGACTTTGGCATCAGAAGTGGTTCTATGACAACAAAAATATATGAATGGAAAATTTCAGGATCTGGAATAGGTTTTCCAATTTGCCAACATCTGCACTCACTGAGGTCTTTCCAGCGACTGAGACCTCTCTTAGAAGCTCAGAGAAAACTGAAAACCCATGCCACGAATTATTTTACAAAGTTAAGGAGACAAATGCATTTGATTATCCTGATTCAACAATGGTTAGAGGCAACGGATTTGGTGACTCCGTATTTCCAGCTTTTGACAGTTTGTGGAAAAATAAGGAAAATGATGGTGCTGGTTGGTTGCTCCTAGCATCTCTGGAAAGGTTGCCAAGGGAAAAAACTGAGCTTTGTGATAAAATTAACCAACTTCTGGCGTCTCAGAATAAGGTGAAGGACAACAATGAACTCAGTGAAAAGTCCACCAGCTCCAGATGCCTATAAACAGCCAAAGGTTTCTAAACTGCCCTAGAAGAGTAGAACTCTCTCTCCACAGAGTTCAAGTTGCAAAAACTCAAACCGAAGCTTTCGTTAAAAGCTTGGCTGAATTACAGCAAAAATTCAAGTCCCAGCCTCGGAGGGTATCAGGGGTTAAAATGAGGGCGTTAATTGGTCAAGGATGGGACCCTGTAACTTGAGATGGGGGTGTGTTGTTGAATATTAATATTTACTGTTGATTCACCTTTTAGTTGAACAGCTGTAGACCTAAACCAGCTGTATATCCAAATCACCACACAGAGACTAGGATTTTTTTAAATTAACCTAGAGCACAATGCTGGGCAACAGTTACTCCATCCTAAACCTTCAAGCCCGCATAGTTTCCTACCGTTCAGATTTCACCCATTATACTTGCTTTTAGTCATATCTTAGGTCCGGTTCATCTCTGCTCATGGTTTGAAGTTCTTTCCTGCCGATCTCTGGTCTCTTACTCCCACTTGCTTCCTTTTCCTCCCCTCCGGACCCGGATGTCCCACCCCATTCTCTCCATTGCCCAGCTTTGGGGCTGGTTGTTTTATTGACAATACAGAGAACAAATAGTGGCATGTTTACACAAATTTGAGGCAGGTGATGCTTAGAATAAACATCACAATGCAATGTCCAGATGGAAACCAGCTAGTGGGGTAGAAAAATCAGCATTTGAGTGAACAAGGGTAAATTGTATACATTCCCCAAGAACATTATACCAACAAGGATGTGTGGGAGAACCTTACTGAAGCTGAGAACTTTGACCCCTCCAATTCTCAAGGGTTTACCTCACCTGAGTAATTATTCACCCCACCCTCAGTAGAAGATCTACTCCCACGCCAACCACTCTGAAATGTTGCCTTTTGTGCCTTTGACTGAAAAAAAACTGATCCTTCGTTGTCTGGTAAACCAGCAGCGACTTTCTCTAAGGAGATGCCAGGCAACACAATACTGATTTCCCTCAGGGCCGACCAGTCAGTGCCACTAGACCTATAACCAGACTACAGGCTAAGCAGGCTCCTGGAGGGGAGGTAGAAAGTGTTGTCCATGAGGAGGTGCCCTACACTGCTGAAGAGCTTGATGAGTTTGCTAATTCCTTCAAGCAGAAGTCTGGGGAATATGAGCGGGAATGGATTTTAAGGGTGTGGGGTAATGGTGGAAGGAGCAGGCTGAGTTTATTGATATGGGTCCACTGAATGGAGATTCTATGTTTAATAGGGAAGCTTGCAGTTTGTTTGTTTGTTTTTTTAAAGGGGTCAAAAGCTTGCGTGAATGGTTGGCTGAAGCATTCGTGCATTTGTCCAAAGATGGCCTACTGAAAAGGAGTTGCAGCTGCCTGATAGCCCTTGGCTTAGCGTTGATGAGGGGTTTTAATGCTAGAGTGGGGAGAGCCGAATGGTGCACAGTGGGAAGGCCCAGAATACGGGCCCTTCACTAATCCTGTAAGATGCAAAATGGTGAGGGGCCACTAGCACCCTTGAAGAGTTTTGTTGTTGCCCTTTCCCTTGTCCTGACCTCAGGGTTGGAGATGCCGCTACTCAGCTGGATGGATGAAATGCAGTGGGTTTGGCTGGGTCCTGAGGGAGTAGGGGCCGGGTGGTAACACTGAATAACCAAAGGCCAGGTGATTGCAGTTATTATAAGGGGCAGCACAGGCAAAGCAATTTCCGTAATGGCCTAACCCATAATGGTCAGCACGGGCAAAGTGATTTTTATGGTGGCATGGACCTTTGGTACTGGCTAATCAATCATGATGTCTCCAGGCATGAAATAGATAAGAAACCTACTGAAGTTCTGTTTGAGCTGTATAAGCAGAAAAACTCTAAAACAACACAAGTGAAATGCTACATTGGATCATGGCAGAAGGGAATCTTGACCTATGAACCTATTTTCAGACTTGAGCCAGTTTGCAGACCCAGAACCCCTCAAAAGAAAGGATGGCCAGGTTTCCCTGGGAAAGGACCTTGATAACATACCTAAGAGTTTCACTGTTAGCCTTTCTGCAATCCTTCCCCAGAAGGACCTGCAGCCTTTTCCGAGGGTCATTGTACAATGGGCAGAGGTAACAATCAGACTTTCTGGGGTCTATTGGAGACTGGTTCTGAATTGACCCTGATTCCAAAATAACCCTGATTCCTGACTTGACACTGATTCCAAAATAGCAAGAAACATTGTGGCCCTCCAGTTCAAGTAGGAGCTTCTGGAGGTCAGGTGATTAATGGAATTTTGGCTGGTGTCGGACTCACAGTACATCCATTCGGCTCCTGAAATCATCCTGTGTTTATTTTCTCAGTCCCAGAATGTATAATTGGGATAGATATACTTAGAAGTTGGCAGAATTCTCCCATTGGTCATCTGACCTATGGAGTGAGGGCTATTGTGGTTGGAAAGGCTAAACGGAAGTCTTTAGAGTTGCCTCTGCCAGAGAAAATAGTGAATCAAAAACAGTATCATGTCCCTGGAGGGAATTCTTGGACCCTCTGTTGGTAGGCAGCCATTGTTAGTCTAGCTGGACCACAGCCTTTAAGCCATCCTTAGTTCTGTTTCTCTAGAAAATATGATTAATATATGTGTTATTTTTTTTTTTTTTAAAGACACGAGCCCAGTGGTGGCATGCACCTTTAATCCCAGCACTTGGGAGGCAGAGGCAAGTGGATCTCTAGTCAAGGACAGTCTGGTCTACAAAGCCAATTCCAGGACAGCCAGGGCTACACCAAGAGAAACCCTGTCTTGAAAAACAAAAACAAACAAACCAACAAAAAAGGTATGGCAGTGTGCATTCATAATCGTAGTGCTGAGGAGGCTGAGACAGGTTGATCCCCGGAGTGTCTTAGTCAATCACCTGATCAGGGCTTGCTGAGAAACCTGTTTCTGAAGATGTCCGCAGGTGCGATAGTCTGAGTCCCTCCCAGGTGGATTCTGTGATGCGGAGTTCCTCTGTGGTCACAAGAATGAGTCAAGAAGAAACAAAGTGAGGTGGCAGGGCTACATGGGATGTTCAGCCTCAGGCGCTGGTAATAAATCTGTGTGCTGGCTAGTTTTATGTCAGCTTGGCACAAGTCGTCGGTGAGAAGAGAAGCCAGATGAGAAAATGTCTCCATGAGGTCTGGCTGTAGGCAAACCTGAGGGGTATTTTCTTAATTAGTGATTATAGGGGAGTGCCCAGCCCAGCCCAGCCCAGTGTCATTATCCCTGGGCTGGTGGTTCTGGGTTCTATAAGAAGGTTGGAGAGATGGCTCAGTGGTTAAGAGCACTGTCTGCTCTTCCAGAGGATCCGGGTTCAATTCCCAGCACCCACATGGCAGCTCACAACTGTCTGTAACTCCAAGATCTGACACCCACAGACACACACCCAGGCAAAACACCAATGCACATAAAATAAAAATAAATTATTAAAAACAAAAAAAAAAGAAGACAAGCCAAGACAACCATGAGGAGCAAGCCAGTAAGCACTCCTTCGTGGCCTCTGCGTCCGCTCCTGTCTTCAGTTTCCTTCCCCGACTTCCTTCCAAGGTGAACCATTATATGGAAATGTAAGAGAAAGGAACTCTTTCCTCCCCACACTACTTTTGGTTATGGTATTCAGTCACAGCAACAGAAACTCTAACTTAGACAATCTGCCAGTCTACATCAGCAGCCTCCGTGCCTCCAGATCTGGAGCCTTTGTGGGTGTGTTGTCACTGACAAAATACAAACAGCAGTTTAAAAGGGGGGAACATATTTGTTTGGGTGCATGATTTCAGAGGTTTCAGTCTAGTCGTTTGCACCGTTGCTGTGGGCTTGTGTTGAGGCGGAGCACGATGGAAGGAGGCATGTGGTGGAGCAAGCTATTCACCTCACGATGCCCAGGAAGCAGAGAGAGTGTAGGAATTCATGCCCTGGAATGACAGATACCCTTCAAGCTCACACTTTTAGTGGCCCCCTTCCTCTACAGAAGCCCCTTTCAAGAATGCCACCAAATTATGAATCCCTGAATGCATTAAGGATCAGAGCCATCATGATTCTGTTCCAAACTCGACCTCTGGACATTGCATTGGGGGCTATACTTTCAAAAACTGAGCCTTTGGATTGGGGATGGGTAGGGTACAAATATCCCAGGTCATCTATTGCAGATCTAGCAACACCTAGAGGTTAAGACAATCTCCAAGCCCCTCTACCTGAGACCCCCATCCACTTACCTCAGAACAGGTACAGAAAATGAAAGGATAATCAGCTATATCCTGATATTGGAGGCAGCCACACACGAGGACAGGCCACACACCAGCACATGAGGGATTTCCAGCCAAGGAGAAAGGTGAAAGCAACCTTGAAACATCATGTTTTAAAGTCCCAAGGATATATAGGAAGCAAGGACACCTAAGAAACAAGAACAGGTGCATACCCACGAAGAAAGGCCATCTTTGATTTTCATGTCATTGTGGGTTAGGGAATAGAAGATGAGTGAATCCGAGCACAGGATGGGGGACCATGCAGAAGGTTGCTCCATGTAGGTGAGATGCCCAGAGTTGGTGCAGATGTAAGGGTCGGAGAGGGGAGGGGAAACAGGAGGTGCTAATGCACGATGTGAAGAGATACGAGAATAAGCTTAAGCTGGAAAAAACTGTAGAGACCAAACAGGTCAACCCTTCCCCCTCCACGCCCCAGCCCCAGCCCTATCAAAGATGAAGAGCAAGTCTCAGAGAGGCGCACAGTCTAGAACTATGCACACAGAATGGAGACACCCACAATTCTATCACCAAGTGGCTCTTACGTGTGTGGCTCTGTTCCCAAAGTGCTCCGTGTGGCCTGAAGATCCTGCGTCACAGGACTGCTTCAAGCATCAGATGGTGGGTACAAAGAGGCTGCTCAGTACCACATGGCACAGAAGGGGAAACCAGAGAGGAAGACCAGCTCCCCATGCTGATGGTGCCCAGTGGACACCTATGTGCAGCTGGTGGTTTGACCAAGGGGGCTGCTGTTGGAATCTTTTTGGTGATCCAGGCTCTGCACGCTACTGCATTTACCATTGCCACTAGATGGCGCCTCAGACCCGCTTCCAGCTTAGAAGGCTCACTCTCAAAGCCTGGTCTCAGGACCACCTCACAATCCTAAAATATGTGACATGTGGGCAATTTTTATGAGTACTCAGTCTATTGGAAATTGAAAGGAATGTTTTAAAAATGTCTACTCTCTCGAAAATGGCAACTTTCACAGGAGCATAGCATTCTAACACAAACAGTGATGTTTCCTGAAGAGGTTCCCAGGGAAGTGGGCCACACTTGCTTTGCATACGTCTTCTCTTTGCTTCTCCTCTGCAGCCGCACAGCTTCTGGAACATTCCACCATCACCCTCAGGAACAGAGGGTCCTGGTTCTCTGCGGACCCCTGGAAGGTCTCTGGGACATCCTTCCTACATGGCTGGCAACAAGCTTGGGCACCCCACAACAAACCCCTGTTTGTAAAAGGTTTTATTTTTGTTTGTTTGCATGCTTATATTTTACATCTATGTGTGTTTGCGTGTTTGTACATTGGATCCCTTGGAGCTGAAGTTCCAGGCAGTTGTGAGCCACTGATATGGGTACTGGGAATCGAACTCAGGTCCTCTGCCAGAGCTTTTAACCACTGAATTGTATCTCCAGCCCTACTTACTTATTTATTCTCAAATAAAATGTTTACTGAGCTCATTGTCACGTTCATTTGACATTGTGAAGAACAACGCAAGAGAGCCCATTGCCCACCACCCAGCGTTGCCCAGAGGGGACATTCCTCCGAATCAGACCCAAGGTATTTTGTGGCTGTGGACCTCCCCCCTTCTGTGCTTGTGGGTAGGTGTCTGCCGTGTGGACACTTGTGCTTGTCAGTCTCATTTAGACCACAGCCAGGTCCTGGAGGTTCAGCTTGGATCTTTGTAATTCCTTTATTAGAAAACCAGAGAAGCCACTGGGGGATCCTGAGTCCAAGACTGCCTGGGGCTTCATACCAAGACCCTGTCTCAAAACAAAAAAAAAAAACCAGAACCACCACCTACATACAAACACTCACATGCATGTACACACAAAAAACAGATAAATAAATGTAATCAAACCAAGCCAGGAGCCAGTGAGACAGGTCAGTGTCTGAACATTTGCTGCCAGGACTAATGACCTGAGTTTGATCCCTGGGACCCACATAGTAGAAGGAGAGATATGGCTTTCAGAAGCTGTGCTCTGATCTCCACACACACCCTAGCCTGTGCACACCCCCTTCATGCAGAGCGGGACATGGGTGGATAGAGTAGCTTGTGGGGCCAGCTCTTGGCTGGTAGGCAATGCAAGTGTGGGGTGCATAGATATGTGTGTCAGGGGTCTGGACTGGATTGGGAGGGAGGGGCTGGAGGACTGGAGTTCCCTGCCCCTTCCCCATCTGGCCCCCACTGCCATTCACTGTGGGAGAAACGTGGTGGAGGAAGGCTCTGTCCTTCCTAGAAAATGTGTTTTTGGTTTCATACCCCACCGACACGTCCTTAGAGTGCTGATGGAGTCAGCTGGCTTTTAACAGACATTGTTAACGATCTCTGATCTCCACGTCTCTTAGACACAGGCTGACGGACAGTTTTATGTTCCTCTAGTGAGGCCTTGTATAGCCTGGCAGGATGTGGCCAGGCATTTCCAGTTTATTTGGCAAGGATCTCTCTCGGCCCTTCTATTCTGTGGGGCTCCCAGCTTCCTGCAGACCCCCAGTCTGTCTGCGCCCTACCCCCGACTCCCAGCTGAGCTTTCCTCTAGCATCTAAGGCAGGGAAGAACGGGCTCTATTCCCCAGGAATTGAGCTTCTGTGGTTCTTCTTTTGAAAACCAAACCAAATGTTGTGCCGGGCTGTCTGGATCCCGTCAGCGATGGTTGAACAGGCAGACCTTCCTGTGTTGACACTTGCCCTCCTGCCTCCCAGCCCACGCAGACACATGTCACTTCACTGCCCTGGAGTGGCAGGAGGGAAGAGCAAGGTGTCTGCTGACTGTGTGCCAGGGCTGGTAAGGTTTTAGGCTTATCTCAAATGAGCCAGACAGGCTCAGGTCATACACTTGCATCATTACTTCCCAGCTATCGGGCTTGTCATTCTTGTACCACAGTGTCCTCAATTGTGAACTGGAGTCAGTGGCTCCTATTTCACAGTGTGTAAAGATTAAATAAGTCAACACAGGGAAAAGGCAGGTGTCAATCACAGATGACTATAATGACAATGATAATGGAGGCTATGATGGTGGTGGTGGTGGTGTAGATGATGATGATGATGGTGACAATGGTGGTAGCAATGGCAAAGGCTGTGTGGTGGAGATGATGATGGTGTCAGAAGAGATGGGTAATGGTGATGATAATGATGATGGTGATGATAATAATGGTGGTGATGATGATGGTGATAGTGATGATGATGGTGATAGTGATGACAGTGATGGTGATGGTAATGATGGTGGTGACTGTGATGATGATGATGATAGTGATGATAATGAGGTCAATAGTGATGACAGTGATGATAATGACAATGGTGACAGTTAATCTTCATTGCCAACTTGGTTGGATGGAATCACTCAGGGGAATATCTATGACCGTGTTTCCTGAGAGCATAACTGAGTAGGAAAACCTACCCTGAGTGTGGGCATCGTAATCTCATGGACTATACCCCTAATTGAGTAAAAAGAAAAAAAGAAGAAGCCAGTTGAGCACCCACATTTGTCTAGGCTTCCTTCCTGATCTGCGTGGATGTGAGTGAGCAGTGTCACTCCCCGGCTGCCACCTTTCCCTACCACGCTGGACTATGTCCACTCAAACCATGAGCCAAAATAAATCTCTCTTTACTTGAGTAACTTTATGCCAGTATCTATGGTTACAAATAAGAAAAGTAACCAACACAGTGATGGTGGTAATGTTGATGGTAAAGATGCCAACACAGGCATGGTGGCAATCTTTCCATCTTGGGTGCTCCAGTGTAGAGTATCCAGTGGCTACCAGGACACACCCTGAGGATGCCTGGCCTTACCTATGAGTGTGGAAGACAGGTGGGATGGGGACATGACAGCATACTACTTAAAAAAAATTATTTGTTTATATTTTGTATTTATTTGTTTATATTTATGTGTGTGTGTGTGTACCACATGCACACAAGTGTCTGCAAAAGTCAGAGCGTGTCAGACCCCCTAGATCAGGAATTACAAAGTATGAGCTTCCTGATGCAGGTGCTGGGAACCAAAGCCAGGTCCTCTGAGAGAGCAGTAACCACCCTTAACAGCTGAGCCATCTCTCCAGCTCAGAACATGATGACATTTGAATTCACTTCCTTAGAGTCATTTCCCTCAAAACAGAAAATAGATGTTGGGACACAGATTATCTGATAGTGTATGTACTAGGGCCTGGCTCCCATCCCTAGAACAGGGGAGACACATAGAGACAGAGAGACAGAGACAGACAGAGACACACAGAGACACAGACACACACACACACACCGACAGAGATGGAGAGATATACAGAGACAGAGATGTCCTAAAGAGCCAGGGATAAAAGCAGATAAAAGCTCTTGCCGCCAAGCCTGGACCCTGAATCTGATCCCTGGGATCTACCTGTTTGCTGAAGAGAACTGACCCTGCAAATTGACCTCTAGCCTCTACACACGTGGCACGTGCACACCCACACTCCCACAAAATGAATAGATACATAAATTTAAATTTTTTAAAGACGGGGCCTGGAGACACGGCTCAGTGGTTAAGAGCACTTGCTGCTCTTGCAGAGGACCTGGGCTCTGTGCTCAGCACCCATGTGGCAGCTCATAACTGTCCAGTTCTGGGAGATTTAATGCACTTTCTTGACTTCCACAGGTACCCCAGAACACACATGCAGGCCAAACACTTATATACACAGGAATAGTAAACAAACAAACTTTGGCTTAAAAACCATTAAAAAAAATCTTTAAAAGGATTTTAAAAAGTCAGACCCCTCATAGCCTCAACACAGAGAGTACGCCAGAGAGAAGAACCCCAGGGCTGTGAGTGCCACCCCAGTATCCTTCTGCAGGGAAGGAAGCTGCGGCAAGGATGCTGTTTCCAGTTGTGTGTTAATGCAGCTCCAGAGTGACTCAGACCAAACCCTACAGCACGTAGGAGGCTGAGAGACTGCTGCCCAGGGGCCAAGACAGGTCCCATGTTATTGGAGCAGTTGGGAATTTTTTTTTTTGGGGGGGTCCTTAAGCTCATTAATAAGAGAATTTAAAAACAGATGCAGGGAAGCTCAAAGATTATTTAACTAGAATTTGAGAGAGAGAGAGAGAGAGAGAGAGAGAGAGAGAGAGAGAAACAACACAGCAGGCAAGAAGTGAATCTTGGAAGCAGCCAGGAGGACAAAGATGGAGAAGAGAAAGAGAGCAGCAGGCGGGGTCAGCAAGCAGCTGTATCATGGAAGGGGAGGGCAGGAGGCCTTCAGGGTGTCAGGGAAAGTGTGTTCAGGCTTTTGGCCAGTAAAAGAAACAGAAGGAAAAGAAGTTGACCTTTCCTGGGTTCTTAGAAAAGCAGGTGGACTGCACTAAGGGAGAGGCTTTGCGGAAGGATAGATACGTTCTCTCCTTAAAGGGATAACTACTCTTTCCATCTTTTAAACATGTCTTTAGGTAAATCAGCTTTCCTGAGGAGCAGCCCCTTGGTCAGGTGATTGACAGTCCAGCTGGATGACCTCTTAAGGCAATAGTATGCAATGCTCCTATTTTGGCAGCAGAAAATAAGGTGGTCTTTCCACACAGGGTCGGAGGTAGGTTCCATCCTTTTGACCAGGAGGAAGTAGCTTTCTCTTAATGAGTCTAAACAAGGCCAGGCTATCACTACCTTTTTCTTTAGTTAAGAAAACTTAAGATTTAAATCTTAAGGAAAAAATTTTGACGTTTCCCTTTCCCAGAGAAGTGGGAAGTGGAGTTCAAAGCTGGTACTGAGGAAGGGGTCCAACCTCAGTAACCTCTAAACTTTATCTATATCTGTATCTGTATTTGTATCTGTATCTGTATCTATATCATCTATACCTATATCTATATCTATCTATCTATCTATCTATCTATCTATCTATCTATCTATCTATCTATCTATCTATACTTTTTGAGATGGGGTTTCTCTGTGTATCCCTGGCTATCCTGGATTTGCTTTGTAGACCAGGCTGGCCTCAAACTCACGGCAATCCACCTGCCTCCACCTCCCTGAGTGCTGGTATGAAAGGCGTGCGCCACCACCCTCACTGGTCCCTGGGTTTTGTTTCCTCTTCATAAGTCCTTCACTAGCCACAGTTGGCCTCTCACCACACACCTGAGAAGGCGCTTTCTCTTCAGTCGTGGTGTGCACCAGGCCAGCAGGCTCAGAGTCTCAGGTTGGACTTGCTGTGTGCTGCACGTGCTCAGAGCTCACTCTGAGCACTTCCTCAGGGCTTCCGGGCTCCAGGTACCACCCCCAGCTCAGTTGGGCCTCCCTTTCTCTGTTTACTGAGCTGGTCAAGGGGCTCTATAACAGGATTAAAACCTGCTACCACACCACACAGCCTCCCCTTGGCAGGCAGGGCTAGAGTGGGTTTTTCAACATCATTCTGGCAACGTCTCCAGGGAATCCTAAATTTCAGGCACCCTCTACGTGTTCATTAGGCATTCTCACCTGGAGAAGATGATGGATTGGATCAGCTCTCTGGAAAGAAGCCAGATACAGTCAGACGTCTCTTTCGGTCCCTGCCCCACCCCCTCACTGTGTGGGCTCTCCCCCAGACTTCCTTTGCTCCCTGCTCCCTACAAGGAAAGCATCTGAGGATGTGCGCGTTTGCTCTTGTTCTAACTTTAAGTCCAGGAGGGCTTTTGGCCACGAGTGCCTTTTCTGAAGCGCTACGTGGGTGAAAAAAAAAACCAAAAAAACTTGTTGCTAAACCTGACAACCAGAATTTAATCCCAGGATCCACTCAGTGGAAGGAGAGAGCTGGCTCCCAAAAGTTATCCTCTGACCTTACAAGCACGAAGTGGCATGTGCATGCTCTCTCTCTCTCACAGAAGCTCAAGGGCAACTTCATTTGTGTTTAGAAGACCCCTCACGCCTGAGCTGGTGGCTTTAGCTCTAGCAGTGGCCCATAGGAGGAGATGGAGAAGAGAAGGGAAAAGCCATGGCAGACAAGTGGCCACAAGGGCAGGGAGGAAGCTTTAGAGAGAAAGAAGCCCAGAGCATCAGAAAAAAAAAAACAACAACAAATGCAGGTTCTGGCCAGCATCTGGAAGAGACAGATAAAAGAATAAAGAAAAGCTGTGTCTTTCTGATTTGGGACTCAGGAAGGGAGGCAGACCCAGCCAGACCTTGTGTGTGTGCAGCTTATACAGACTGCACTAGAAGTGAGGGTGGGGGCGAGGAGGGGGAATTCCGAGAAGGAAAGGTACAGTTTCTCATTAGAAGAAAAAAAATTATTCCTCCTATCTCTTTATCGTGGCTTAGGGTGAGTCCACCTTCCTAGGAGTGGTCCCTCAGTGGCCCTGCTGGAATGTTAGGCCTCTACCCAGGCCAGAGACTCTGTTCTTTTGGCCAGAAGAAATTTTTTTTCTTAACAGTGGTTTTCCATACATCAGGATGGGTTTGGATTCCTTTGGCTAGAAATAAGTGTTTAGTGGACGGTTGTCCCCGCAGGACTGATGGGATGGGTCCTCAGTGAGAAAGAGCATCCTAAGATGTCTGTGGGTTGTCCTCCGACTGTGACAGGTGGAATCCAAGTCCTGTGGCCATTTCCCTGGGGGCAGGAGAAAAGAGGAATTGAGAAGGAAAGGGAGGGGAGGGAGGGGAGAGAAGAGGAAAGGAGAGGCACAGCTTCTTGAGGACCAGTGACACATAGGGCTCAGTGTCAGTAATCAGGACAGGCTGGGTCCTGATTCAGGCTGTGGGTCTGCTTATTGGCTCTCAGTGATGAAGGAGGCCAGCCAAGAACAGGAGAGTAGACATGGCTGGTGTCTGGTGCTTCGGCTCAGCACTTGATTTCGGATTGGGGATTGGACCTAGGACCTCGTGCTCTGCCACCAAAGTACATCCCCCAGCAATTGTGCCAGTGCTTGCTGTTCCTGGACTGTGAGACTGAGTGTCTACAGAGCAAGGGGCGCCTATGTCACTTAGAACAGGGGGGTGTTGGTGTTTTCGCCAAGTGGCAGTAGCAAGATGCTCTAACTGGGACAGGCGCTGGGGACAGGAGTGGGATGCACACTGAAGTTGTGTTCTTCCTTGTCACGAAGGAGGAGAGCTGACACGCCTTTAAGGATTTTGTTTCTCTGCGGGCAGAAGAACACATTTGCCCATCAAAGCTTCTCCCTGGGCAGTCCCCAGGCGTGCAGACACAGATCAGTAGGCGTGAGCGGGAGCTCAGGGTGAGAGGCCTGTGGCGCCTCCCTGTCAGGCTGTAGCCTTAGCTTAGTACTGTGTGCCCTGAGGGGGCGATTCCCATCACACGGTGGGGACACAGAAATGAAAGGCTGCGATCAGCACAGTTTGGGATGAGAGGATGTGAGAGGATGGAATGGGATGAAAGAGAAGGCAGCAAAGTGCAGGAGGCACAGGTTGGAGGATGCTGTACCAGCAAGGCCTTCATCCTGTCTTTGATCTCAGCAGGCTGCTTCTCTGGGAGACTTCCTGCCCCCTCTGCTGAGCAGCTACTGCCTGCTGCCGTTTTATAGGGGTGAAACTCAAGTATCCATTAGTGTGAGTGTTTGAATTTGTGTGTGTGTGTGTGCGCGCGACGCGCGCGCCCCCCCTCCCCATATGTAGAAAGGACAACCTCAGAGGCTCGCTGCCTTTTCTTTGTTTTTGAGACAGAGTCTCTCCCTGGCTTGAAACTTTCCAAGCAAGGTAGGCTGGCTAGCCCAGAGATTCTCTAGTCTCCACCTCCGCAGTACAAGATGACAATTTCTCACTAACACAGTTGGGGGGGTGAGGGGGTAGGGGAGCAGGGGTGGTGGTGGTGTAAGGGAGTGTTGTTTGTGTATTTGTTTTATGTTTTTTTTTTGAGACAGAGTTTCTCTGTGTAGCCTTGGCTGTCCTGGACTCACTTTGTAGAGCAGGCTGACCTTGAACTCACAAAGATCGCCTGCCTCTGCCTCCCTGAGTGCTGGGATTACAGGCGTGTGCCACTGCACCCGGCTTTTTTTTTTTAATGGGTTCTGGAGATCCAGCTCAGGTCCTCACGCTTGCACAACAAGCCCTCCACTAGGCCATCTCCTCAGTCCGTGTATGTATTCACTGTACCAAAGTGAGAGATGTGTGGCATTTGGTGTGTTGACACTGCACAGCCCCTGCCTCTGGTCCCAGAACATCACCATCAAGCAAATGGAAACCCTCAGGCTGGGGTTTTGTGTGGACTCATGAGTGTGTGTTTTGCTTGGTACATGCCTAGGGACACAGTCGCTGGGTCAAGTGGCAATTCTGCACCTGTTCAGTTTTTAGCATTTTTGGTGGTTGCTCTTCTCTGTGAGCCCGGAGACCTGCTGCTCCTCGGGGTTAAAAGCTTCTTGCAGGACAGGGGATGTAGCTCAGCGGAAGGGTGCCAGCCTGGCATGGGCGAGGACCTGGCTTCCAACCACAGCTCAGAACAGCAAACAAAAATGATCCTATGACATATGGACAGTGTCTGGGCCCAGGGTAAAGATGTTGGGGACAGACCCTTCTGTAAGACTTGCTGGTTATACATGAAATGTCAGGAGGTTGGCACTGAAGCACCTCAAGAAAATGACCTCAAGGTCAGTACTCGTTGTGAGAGTCCATGAGCACCATTGTCTCTTCCCATGCCTGTAGGCATCTGGGAGCTTGCTTGTGAGCTGGGAGGGTGGTCCTAGCCACCCCTGCCTTCTGGCTGGACTCATTCCTGGAACCATCTGCTGCTGGGGGTATGCCCGCGGGAAGGCATTTTTTGAGCAGGATGGAAGGTTCCATTCTTTCCTTGGTTCCATGGCTTCAGAACAACAGGCAGCGCAGAACAGCTGGTCCACTGGCTACATCTCCACCAAGGCCAGCAGGATGGACACCAAGGCTCTCCCATAGTGGGAGTAACCTTCGACATATTGTGGGCTAGGTAATTAACACCGGACAACTGTTTGGGGGTTGATGTAAAGTTAATAACCTGAGTGACTGGCTGCTGTCACAGAAGACCACAAACAGAAGATTTGATTCCTCAACTCTGGGGGCCAGAGTCAGGTCACAGGCAGGAGCTAAGCCACCCAGTGGATGATGCTCCCTGCCATGTCACTTCTGCCCATGCCACTCCATACCATGATGCTCCTTTGTTCTGGTTTCATTTTCATTGCTGTGATAAGATATCCCGGCCAAAAGCAGCCATAAGGGGGAAGGCTTTATTCCGCTCACAGTCCCAGGCACAACCATCACTGCACGGAAGTCACCCCGGCCAAGAGGAGAGAGAGACAGTGGGTGTACCCATGGTGCTGTTTGCTCTGATTCTTGTCTAGGCAATGGGACTTCCCCACTCAGGGAGGGTCATCCTGCTTCAATTAACTATCAAGACAATCCTCTTACAAGCAACCTGATCTAGATCTTCGGGGTTTTAATCTGTGGGTTTCTATCCCTTTGGGGGTCGCATAGCAGATATCCTGCATATCAGGTATATAGCAGTAGCAAAATTACAGTAATAAAGGAGCAACAAAATAATTTTACAGTTGGGGGTCACGACAAGAGTAGCAGTCTTAGGAAGGTTGAGAAGCACTGAGCTAGATAATTCCACAATTGAAACCTCTTCTTTCTCTCTCCCTTTCTTTCTTTCTTTCTTTCTTTCTTTCTTTCTTTCTTTCTTTCTTTCTTTCTTTTTCTTTCTTTCTTTCTCTTTCTTTCTCTCTCTCTCTTTCTTTCTTTCTCTCTCTCTCTCTCTTCCTTCCTTCCTTTTCTCCTCCTCCTCTAGGTTGTATCCATCTGACAAGTTACCTAGCACATCCCTCTAGGTTACACCGCTCCACCCTGCAGCACTGTCTACCCCATGCTGCTCCACTCCAGGGGACACCACCTCCATTTGACAGCTCTTGGTGGCCCTCTTCCGACTCTGCCTCCTGTGGCAGCTCCAGGTAGCCCTTGTTTTGTGGCTTTATCACTCTGCTCTATTGTCACACACTGTCTTCCTTGGCATCTGCCGCTCTGCGCTGTGTCTCTTATATGGACAAGATGCTTTTATTTTGGTTGCTTCTTTTCCGATAGATAGCGATAGAGTCTCACCTTGATTTGGGTTCATTTGTTTGTTTTGGATTTTTTAGATACCATCTTATTACTATGTAGCCTTGGCTAGCCTTGAACCCATAGAGATCCACCTGCCTCTGGCTACCCAGTGCTGGGAGCAAAGCTGTGTGCCACAACACTCAGCTTTGTTTATTTGTTTTCAGACAGGGTCTCAAGTAGTCCAAGCTGGCCTTGAACTCTTGATCCTCTTGCCATTACCTCCGCAGTGCTGAGATCAGGAGTGTGAGCCACCATACCTAGCCAAGGATATCTGTACTTGAATGTAGGGACAGCCTTAGGCCAGAACGCCTCATCTTAACTCATCTCTTGCAGATGCATCACATCTGTAAGAAATATGTTAACGAATAATCTCCCACCCCATACACACTGGGGTGGGTGTGAATTTTGGGGAGCCAGTCAACCTGTTCTGCCAATTGCAGCCTCAGGGACAGTCTGCACCGGGAGAGGGACGCCTGGGATTCTAGTCACTATGGGCACAGCGTTCGAAGCACTGTCCACTGTCCCTGTCCTGCTGGGCTTCTGCAGCCTGATGCCCCAGGACCCCAGGAGTCTCTGCCTGGTCATGGGGTTGCCAGCTCAGCACCTCTGTAGCAGGGGCAGGAAGCCCTCCCTCCCCCAGGGAAACCACAGGCTTTATTTTTATTCAATCCCAGGCTTTCTGTGGTTTTTGGAGATGGCCTTTAAGATTTGTTTTTTGATTTTTATCTCAAAGAGGATGCTGAAAAGCATGGATCTGGCTCCAGAAAAAACATGCATGAAAAAGAGAGGAATTGAGTTTAGATCATGCTCAGCAGTAAGTGGCCTGGCTGGCTGGCCTAGGGGTGCAGAGGGCGGGGAGGGGGGTGTTGCGTACTGGGGTCTCTGAGGAGGAGCCTCAGGATGCCCCAGGGAGGAAGACCTTCGGCTTTTGCACAGAAAACTCAGGCCCAGCATTTCTGACAGTAGACATGAGCAGCTCTTGTTTTCTACCATGAAATGTAGCTGCGGAGGCTGAGGCCTGTACCCTAAGTCCCAGCCACTTTCTCCATCTCCTCAGATCTAAGCCCCAGGTATGTGAGTGATGGAGTTCGTCCTGGATGGAGATTGGGTCTGGCCCATTAGTGTCATCCTGCTTAATGCTCCACAGGCTTCCTGGAAGAGGTAGGGCGAGTCATTGTAATGACTCCATCATTAGGGCTCCATATAAGGCCTCCATTGTGTGCTGTGCACAGATCAGTGTCTGGGAAGAGTGGACCAGTTCTCCCTGGAGAAGAGCTGCAGCTTAGGCTGTGACCTTGCGGATGGCCTTGGTGTACCTACCCCAAGTACAGACAATGCCTTTGGTGACCCCCAACTCAGTTTGCCTTCTCCTGACAATTGACTAATGCTGTACTTAAAGTAAAGCAGCATTGACCATGATCAATTTCCTTACACCTCAGAGTGAGGTTTTGCTGAGGAAGTGTGTGTGTGTGTGTGTGTGTGTGTGTATGTGTGTGTGTCTGTGTGTGTGTGTGTGTGTAAATTCTTAAAGGAGAAGTAACATAACCAACATTTGTTTTGCTGTTCCTGGTATCTAGGCTAAGCCCTTGTGCTGAATGCTGGGTAGCAGGTGATGTCCCATGGCTGCCTGGCACTTGCTTCTGCACCTGCCATTGGGAGGCAAGGCCCTGAAGCTATTCATCTGCCCCCTGATGAGGTGCTCGGGTGGCCATGAGGTGCTTCCTAGCTGTTTAGACAACTCTCCTGGGTTTTCTGTCAAGCAATGCTGTTTGTACCAAGTAGGGTTGCTGGTAGTCCTCCCAGGAGCTGGCCAGCATGCAGATACTGCTCAAGGCACCACAGGTTATCTGAGCCACTGCCAACATGGTGGTCGGCAGAGCCACGTGGTGGTTGGTGAGGCTTCAACCCGGCCTTCAGCGCACTTAGCACACAGATGTGCAGTGGCTGACTCCATCCTTTCCTTCAGGAGTTTCCTGTCTGCCTGTCTCTTCCGCATCCTCTGGGCTCTCTCCACTGCAGCCCCTTTCTTTCCTTTCCTTTCTGGAGGCCTCCTGTGCATCCTCATTAGCATTTGAAAGCGTCTCATTTGCATTTAACAGGCAGAGGTGGCTTCAAGCCTGGGTAGATTTGGGAAGAGAGCACAGACAGCTCCACTTCCTGTGGACAGGAGGGGGTGGCAGTCAGTGCCTGGCCTCCAGTAAACAGGACTTAGGACCTAGGCAGGCTTGGCTCACAGGCCTCAGTCTGTGCTACCTAGCACCCTCCTAGGTGCTGTGTTGGTCTGTGCTGCTTTCTTAGGGTTCCCCTACTAGAATATTGTGAACTGGAAGCATAAACAACAGTCTGGCAGCCTTTGGTGCCAGACGACACACCTGTTGTCCCACCGTTGGGAGGCTGGGGCAGGCTAGCCCGCCGTCCTGAGATGAATGTGTTCATAACAGCAGAATGTACTGAATAACAATAAGTTCACAGGGCTCAGCCGTTTCAATGACAGCAATTTATCAGTAACCTCACCTACCTGGACAATCCAGGCCAGGGTAATGCAGGTTCTTTAATTCTAATCTTAATTGCTGCCATTAACACTCATATCACATAGCCTGCAGTAAATATATCTATGTATCTGTGCACATATATGTGGTTTCAGGATGCAGGCAAGTGAAAGAGAAGGCAGCAGAATTCAAAGGGTTGCAGAGAGGGTCTGTATCGATGACATCATGAACCACACCAGTGTTGCCAGGGTACTGCTGTGAGAACTGTTGAAACCAGCGTTTGAGAGTGAAGCTGTGGAGTTCAGCTGTGAGGTGAAAGACTGAAGCTGGTCCAGACGCACAAACAGGTGGATGGCAGGCTGGCAGGTAACAGCAGCAGCCACAGCAGCAGCAGCAGCCGCAGCAGTGGGGGACCGGCTGAGCTGGAGCTCGAGGGACAGTAGGAGAGTCCTCTGCTTGTCAGCCTTGAGAAACACACCGGGTATCAGATGATAGGCTAGTGTGGGCCACACCACCTCAGAAAACAGGTGTTCATCACTTTTGAGGGTCCTGACATGGGAATCACAACCTTTGCTTGGCCTTGTGTGTCTGATAAATTTCCGGGTTTCTGGGATGTGACTTTTAATAAACCACATGCCCCCTACGGTCTCAATTCATCTTGATAAACCTAGAGGGTGGCTTCTTTTCTGCTCCCAAATAACTCATTATCAGTCTGTGCTGGATGGTGGTGCCTGACAGTTTTGGAGTCCACCCAGGAGTTTAAAAAACCTTTCTCCCTCAAAATGGTATGAAGAGCTGGGGAGATGGCTCAGTGGGTAGAATCAGTTGCCACCAAGCCTGATGACCTGAATTCAATCCCCAGGACCCACATGGTGGAAAGAGAGCAACTCCTTGCAAGTCCTGTGGTCCACACATGCATGCTGTAATACATGCGCACTCAAACACGTTCACACATAAATAAATGAACAAACATAATGCATTTTTTTTTTTTTTAAATGAGCAAAAAGCTGCTTGTAAAACGGAGCCTTCCGGAGAAAGGCACAGCCTGAAAAACTACTGCTTCCTACAGTCTGGAGTAACTTGGAGTAGCGCATAGTTTGATTGCAATTCCTGGGCTACAGAGTGAGTTCAAGTTCAGCTTGGGCAACTTAATGGGAATTCTATCTCAAAATAAAAAGTAAAAGGAGGACTAGGGATGCCTCTGGGTGGCAGACTGCTTTTCTAATATGCGGGAGGCCCTGGGTTCAATTACCAGTGCTACAACAAAACAAAACAAAACAGCCCGAACCAGATGAATGGGCTCTTAGTTCTGGAGGCCTTAGTTTGCAGGCCAAGCTCAGCAGGGTCAAACTCCCCCTGAGCCTTGCAGAGAGGACCCAGCCAGGTTCAGCAGTGTCTGGGGCTGCCAGGGCTCTGGGGACATGTTTCTGGAACAGAGTCTCTGGTCAACAGATGCCAGTTCATCTCTTTAACTCTCAGCTTAAAAAAAAAATTAAGTCACATTTATTTACTTACTGTGTTTGTTTACCTGTGTGAGGTCAGAGGACGCAGAAGTTGCTTCTCTCATTGTATCTTGTGGGTCCCAGGTTTTGAACTCAGGTCTTCAAGCTTGGCAGCGAGTGCTTTTGTCCCCTGGGTTATCGCTTCTGCCCAGTTTTCAATTAATTAATTAATTTTGGACAGGGTCTCCCTATTATGTAGCCCTGGCTGTACTGAAACTCCTTACATAGACCAAGCTGTCTTGGAACTCCTAGAGATCCACCTGCATCAGAATCTCCAAAATTCTGGGATTAAAGACATGTGCCAACATACTGGCTTTTCCAGCCCAGTTTTTAACTTTTTTTTTTATGTGGAAATAAGGCTTAGACATTACAGAAATAGTATGATGCTTGCCCATGTTGGGTCATGAAGCAAATATCGATGTACCAGCACTGTGTTTCATCTGCTCCAGAGACATGGCCGTGGCCTGTCTCCTTCCAGGGTCCTGGCACCTTTGAGGACATGCCTTTCAGAATGGGCATCCTCTGAGAACAGCGCGACCAGCACGCTGTCTGGCTTGCCTTGTTCCTCAGACCTCCTCATGTGACCATCTCTACACTCTTCTTCCTCACTGAGTTGCCATTGCCTAGGGCTGAGCTCTCCGGTGTCATCGTAACACGGTCCGTGTAAATTACGTTAAATTCAATCTCCCATTCTTAGTCGTACCCACGACTCAGGGGGACCCTGCACTGGACAGCACGGACACAGAAGTACGTGAACAAGCTGGCTCCAGGGAGCTCCACCCATGAGCTGCAACCTGCAGCACGCCTGTGCACACCAACTGCTTCATGTGAAGGTTTTATTATTTCTTTTGCATGCATGCATACAGGCATATATGCAGTATACATACATACATATGTGTATGTGCATGTGTGGGCACACGTGTGTGCAGGCGCCTGTGCACACCTACGCGTATGGGTGCAGAAGGTCAACGTTAGCATTGGGTGTCTTCTCCAGTCACCCTCTTTCTTTTATTTATTGATGAAGCATCTATTACCTGAAAGCTATCAATCCCAGCTGGTCAGCTTGCCGTGGGGAACCCCATCTCTGCGTCCTTCTGTCTGATTTCATGTGGGTTCTGAGGGTCCAAACCCAGCCCTTATACTGCCCTCCAGTTCCTGTCAGGTTTTTAGTTTACCCCTGATGTCTCTGTGTAATTTCTGGGCTGACTCCTCCTGTTTATGCTGAGCAGCCGTGGGCATCTGCCATGTTCCTGGTCAGAGGGGGAAAACAGGCCAAGGAGAGCCTCTCCCACATGCTTAGTCCTAAATGCTTGGAACCAGAAGTCTTTCAAAGTGGGACATTGTTTTTTATTTGGCCCATTTGTGTGACTCTGCCCACTGAATCTAAAACTCCCGAAAGTCTGAAAACACCCCTGGGACATTTTTCATTCCAGACTTTGCAGATTGGAGGCACTCAGACGGCGCTGGCTTTTCCTCAGTCAGTGAGGCAATGGGCCCAGGACCTCCCCCCAACCCCCGTGTGTGTATGTGTGTGTGTGTGTGTGTGTGTGTGTGTGTGTGTGTGATTAGAACTAGGGCTGGAAGTGTGGTGACGCACACCTGTAATCTCAGCCCTTGGGAGGTGGGGGCATTTTATGTTTTCTGATAGCCACTCAGCTTGAGGTGGAAGGACAGGAGATTAAAGCCTGCCCGGGACACGGAAGACCCTATCTCAAAACACCAGCATGAGAAGCAGAGCGAAATAGCTTAGTGGTTGAACACTTGTCTGACATACGTGAGGCCCAGGGCCTCACTCCCAGCACCACCCCGACAAGTTCCTATCTCCCTTACGGTTTGTATGTACAAAGACTTACTTTTATTTTCATGTCTGTGTGTGTACTTCCGGCCTTCTGGGTGACAGATTCCCTGACGCTGGAGTCACAGCTGTTGCGAGTTCCTTGAGGTGGGTTCTGGGAACTGTATTTAGTGCTCTTTACTGATAGGCCATGTCTCCAGCCCCCAGTCTGTATTTCTATCAGGAATGGCTGTCATACCCTGCTCTTTCTACACCTAGGGAGGTAATGCTATGATTTTTTTACCCTTGCGTATATCAATATAGTGAACATTATTAGTAAGTTTTATTAGTGAACTAACTAGGATTTTTGGAATAAAACCCATGTACTCATGGGGTATGTGTGAGGTGTTTGTATTGGTACTTATTTGTCACCATTTTGGTTAGCACGGTTGCTTCAGCATCCGTGTGATGTGGGGTTTTGTTTGTTTGTTTGGTTGGTTTGAGAAAGGGTCTCATGATATCCTAGGTTGATTCAGATTCACCTCCCTGCCCATTGTCGGTGTGTTTTCCCACAGGTGGGCTCCTAAGCTTTGTAATCTAAGAAATTGTTTTCTTTTACAAAAAATAAAGCTCAATACTATGATTTTTTTTCTGCAATTAGAAATTTAAGTAAATTGTATCGATTCTGATAGTGTTACTGTTATATTTTTAGAAATCCTTCAGTTTTAATTATAATCATGCATCCAAGTTTTGTTTTGGATCAGGACCCCATCATCCTTAGGAGCCTTAAGGTCTCCCCAGCCCCTTTACTGTCTGTCCATCCTCCATCCATCTGGATTATCAACAGTTGTCTACAAGTGGTGAACTGATCACAGGTGGTACAGACCCAAGATGCAGGGTGGCCTCTCCTAGTCTCTAGAAAGCATGGATCGGGGTAGGCCACTGGCCTCGCAGGCTGGATGGCTGGGCTCTTTATCCCATGCCTTTTCTTGTCCATCTTAAGTCACCTAAATGCAGACAGGGCAGCCTGTAGCTCTAATGCTGAGCTGTCATGGGGTGCACAGTCACTGCTTCCATCCGGTCCTAGAAAATTCCAGCACCTGAAAAGAAATGGTCCCTGTGGCATCACTCCTCTCTCCGGGCAGCAGCTGGTCTGCTTTCTGCTTGGGCATTTTTTTTTTCTTTGCTTGACGTGTCACATGAAGGGAGTCTCATGGTCTGTGGCCTTCTGCATCTGGCTCCTGTCACCAAGTGTGATGTCCTATAGGTCCACTGAGCTGTGGCGGCTGTGAGGGCTTCATTCTTCTTCTAAGCTGAATAATATTCCAGTATAGGAGCTGGGCTGGTGGTATGTCATGCGTGTAATCCTAGCATGAAGGCTGAACAGGAGGCTGCTGAGTCCCGGGCCAGCCTCTGCTACGTAGTCCGCTACAGGCTAGATCACATTTTGTGTATTCAGGCACATGCAGGTGATTTCCATATTTGGGCTGCTGTGGACACTACTCTGCATGTTCAAGGTGCACACAGGGTACAGGGCTGCGGAGTTTGAGGTGACTTGGGTTTTTTATTATTGTAGGATGTCTGGTGCCCTGAGGAGCAGTTGTTGCTCTGAACAAATGGGATCTGCTGAGCTGGCTTTTATGGTGGCTTCAGCCTCTGTCCACCCTGTGGCTACTGTCACCTCATCTGGGGACAGCAGATCCTGAGTAACTTCCCATCCATGTCCACCCTGTGATGGAGGCTGTTCCTCAGGACTGCAGGAGCTAAATTCCCTCCAGTGCTTATCCATGAATCTGTCCCCTGTGGGAGACGCAGGCACAGCTGTTCCAGGCTTGCAAAAAACTGATGGCAGCAGAGACGGACTTGGCGATGCTGATCACATCAGTGTCAGGTGCCGGCACAGCCACAAGCCATCCTTTGTGTGGAACTCCAGGGCCTCAGCTCCAAGTTGGCACTTCCTGCCACCTTCCCCGGAGCAGCCCCTGGTCTGTGCTGTCAGAGCAGTGGGCTCGTGTGCAGATGGCCTGGACGCTGACAGACAGGAAGGTGAATCGTGACCAAGGCTGAGGGGAAGGCCAGAGGTGGCTGGAGATGGAGCTGTGCTGTCCTGCTCGTTTGGACAGTGTGTGAATCTTCTGCGACAGCTGTCATAAATGGTCGTGTCTTTGGCGGCTCCAGACTGCAGATGTTAATGTTCTGCAGCTCTGAAGATCTGGGATCATGAGGTCTGGGGCTATACACTCAGCTGTAGGTCATGGGGCTGGATCTTTCTACCTCCCACAACTGTGAGGCAGCGTCAGGCATCCCTGGCTTGTGGCTGCATTGAGCCATCCCCTGCCCCAGTTTCCTTCTGTGAGCATGTTAACTGGGTGCAGGGCTTCCCTCACCGAAGATGCTTTCCTCTCACGTCTCTCAGCTCAACCAAAGTGCAAAAGCCCCTTCCCAGGGGGGCCACACTTGGGTCCTGGTCAGCATGTACAGAGAGGTTTTTGAGGTCCTCTTTCTCCCTACCCTATGGCTTCTAGCTTCTCCTGCCATTTAACCCTGTGGGAAGCTCAGGCCTTTTCTTTTTGTAAGTGTGGGTTGTATATAGTCCAGAGCAGGAAAAGGGGCACTCTCTCTCCTGTGCCAGTTGTACCCACAGACTGTCACAGGTAGGTGTAGGTGGTTCTGGCCCCTAGAGTCCTTGTTGGTTCTCCCTCAGAGGAGCCCCCGGGTTTGTCCAGAGCCTCTATCCCCATGTTGGGGTCTTACCTTGCAGGCACATGAGCACAATGCTGTGCCTGGCTCTCGCCACCTGTCGCCAGAGTATTTCCTCAGCCTGGGAGTAGGTCCCCACTGTGGCATCAAGGGAAGGGCTGGAGCCAGTGCCTCACACCTTAGCACTGGGCCCTGGGTGCAGGTCTTTGGGCCCTTCCACCTGTATAAGTCAGCTGGGTCTCAAGGGGCCTGTGAGCAAGCTGCCATCTATGTCGAGGAGGACAATGTAGCCTATGCCACCCGCAGGCCTGTCCCTGGTTTCAGCCAGCAGCCAGGAAAACACAGACAAAAGTTCCAGGGGCTGGAGAGATGGCTCTGTGGTTAAGAGCACTGGACGCTCTTCCAGAGGTCCTGAATTCAATTCCCAGCAACCACATGGTGGTTCACAACCATTTATAATGAGATCTGGTGCCCTCTTCTGGCCTGCAGGTGTATGTGCAGATAGAGCACTCATACTTAAAATTAATTAATTAATTAAAAGAATTTTAAAAGTTCCAGGCCCAGGAGAGGCACAGTCTTTGTCATGTCCCCAGCAGAGTCCTGGGCGTGTGTTGTTCCACAGCGGTGGTGACAGGGCCTGGTTATGTTCTGCCAGGCTCAGAGGCATTTCTGTCACCATGTTTAACTCTTACCTGGATCGTGTATGGTACTGTAGAGGGGGCAACCTGGCATCTCTGGCATCTAGCATCTTGGATCTGACAACTTTTTTCAGGGGGCCCGGGCAAACCTGGAAAGGCAGAGACCTAAGGTAGAAAGCAGCCTGGAGAGGATGCTTTGCACAGACGCCAGGTCTGATGAAGGCTATCTTTGTGGAATCACAGATGTCCGCAAGGTAGAGAGCTCGGGCCTGAGAACCTTTCCTGTGTCCAGGATGTCTTGCCTGTCAGTAGGAAACACATACAACTGCAAGCTTACATGTGCCTAGTGCATGCCTTTGTGAGTTCAGATGTGTTTGTGAGTGCCTGTCTTAGAGTCACCAGTGAGGTGAAAACACCATGACCATCGCTACTGAGGGAGGAAAGGCTCACACTTCCACATCACAGTTCATCAAAAAGGACAGGATAGAAGTCAGGACAGGAACCAAGCAGGGCAGGAACCTGCAGGCAGGAACTGGTTCAGAGGCCATGGAGGAGTGGGGCTTTCTGGCTTGCTCCCATGGCTTGCTCAGCCTGCTTTCTTGTAGAACCCAGGACCATGCACCCAGGGATGGTACCACCCATTATTGGGCTGAGCCCCTCCCATCAATCACTAATTAAGAAAATGCCTTATAGTTTTCCCTATAGCGCAATCTTATGGGGGCATTTTCTCAACTGAGGCTCCCTCTGACGGCCCTAGCTTGGGTCAAGTAGACATAAAATCAGCGCAGTGTCTATGCTTTAGCTCCCAGAAGGTGTGTGCATGTGTGTGTGCATGTGTGTGTGCGTGTGTGTGTGTGTGCTTGTGTGTGTGATCAGAGGTGTCCCATCCTGTTGTCACAGTGTCCCCTTCATTAATCTCTCCCCGGCTGCTGTCTTGTCTCCTTCCTGGGCAGGGCCTATGCCATCTGCCCACTGTTTCTGTTTCCTCCTGCATCTTGAAGGCAGAGGGTGGGTGTTCCACTTCACCTTCCTTCTGGGGCAGGTGAGGTCTGGCAGAGGCTGGCCAGACTTGGGGCTGAGAGTCTCACGCTGGCTGGCTGCTCTCATGCTGGCTAGGGAGGGTGCCCCTGAAGCCACTCTGGCTGGCCACATTCATCTCTTGGGGGCTGTATCAAAGGAACACGTGCCGGGGCTTCAAAGGATGGTTTAGTCTCTTACACTCTGGAGGCCAAAGGTCCAAACCAAAGTGTGGACCATTCTCTCTCCAGGGACTCACAGGATCCGACACAGTCCCCCACCCCAGCTCCAGATACGCTGACCTCTCCTCTCCTCCCTTCTCCTTTCCTCTCTCTTCTTTCTTTTCCTTCTCTCCCTTCTCCTCTTCCTTTTTTCCCTCCTCCCCTCCCCTCCCCTCTCCTCTCCTTCCCTTCCCCATCCCTATCCTCTCTTACACCCGAGGATGGAATTAAGGCCCCCCACATCTGGTGGTGAATACTCACCGATGAACTAACCAGCAGCCCCTTTTACTTTTTTTTTTTTTTTTTTTTTTTTGAGATGGTCTTGTGAGTCTCGCAGGTTTGTTTTGAACTCTCCATCCTCCTGCCTCTGTCCTTTGGGCCCCTGGGATTATAGGCATGCACCATGGCAGCCAGAATTTCTCTCTTATAAATTCTTACTCTCAAAGCTGGGCTTGGTGATGCGTGCCAGCAATCTCAGCATTCAAGAGGCAGAGGCAGGAGGATTACAGCAAGTCTGAAGCCATTCAGGCTGCATCCTGAAAGCCTGCCTCCAACTCTCACAAGCAAATGCATGAGAAAAAGGGTCACCTTAACCCTGGGTGGCTATAGCACATGATCTGGAATTAAATCTGTGAAAACCCTATTTTCAAAGGTCACATTCTGAAGTCCTTGGTGGGGATAGATTTGGGGACCCTGTTCAACTCTCTACCAGGGCATTGTCTCTGTAGTAGATGGACCTGAGAGAGAGAGAGAGAGAGAGAGAGAGAGAGAGAGAGAGAGAGAGAGAGAGAGAAAGAGAACTGCCTGGATGATCACAGCTGATGATAAGCTGGTGAGGTGAAGAAGTTCTGGGAGGGAGCTGGTGACAAAACTGTGACTGGGCCCCTCCTTGCCCCGACCTGTGACTCGAGGTGTCCACCTCTGCTGTTAGGGTACACTAGGGAACTGTACACAGGCAGGGAAGGAGCCAGCCTGCAGCTGTGCAGCCACCATGTGGGGTGGGGCTGTGTTCGGGATACAGCTGGTCAGATCACTGTTTTGCATTTTCTCGTCCTGAGCCGTGAGTGGGAGCTGTGTGGGGAGCTGTAGCCACTTGCTAGAGCCCCATGGCCCACTGGGGAAGGAGTTGGGCTTCCCCTCCCTCAGCGGGACAGCTGGCTCCTTAAAGATGAATCCCCATCATTGATATGCAAATGTTGCTCACCACAGAAGGCCCAGCTGCAGGGCTGGCACCAGTGCCCCTGGCATCCCAGGTGCTGGTGGTAGAGCCAGGAGGGATTCACGACCTCCGCTAAGGACAGCCACATCACTGAGCCTCTGGCAGATTTCCTGGCTTTCATTTGGACCAGGTAGACACCCTGGTCCTCTGCTCAAAGATGTGAGTTGGCACCAAGGACTCGGCATAGACTTTAGCAAAGTTCAGCCCACAGGGACCCAGAAGGACCCAGAGGGACCCAGAGGGCTGCACCATTAGGAAAGTGACCTGGGGAGGGGTCAGATAGATGGGGTTCCAGTTCAGGGCTGATGTATGGTAGATGCTGCTCCACAGCCACCTTCTCTTTATCTCCAGTTTCCCAAGGAACCCAGAGAAGAACATTTCCAAAGAGCAGGGAGGGCAGGATGTTGCCAGCAAGGGCAACCCGTAGCCAGCAACATCAGGTCAGTGTGAGGAGGGGCCCGGTCATAGCTTTGTCACCAGCTCCCTCCTAGAACTTCTTCACCTCACCAGCTTATCATCAGCTGTGATCATCCAGGCAGCTCTCTCTCTCTCTCTCTCTCTCTCTCTCTCTCTCTCTCTCTCTCTCTCTGTAAGGTCCATCCACTATAGAGACAATGCCATGGTAGAGAGTTGAACAGTGTCCCCAAATCGATCCCCTCCAAGGACTTCAGAATGTGACCCTTGAAAACATGGTTTTCTCGGATTTAATTAAAGATCACATGGCCCTCCGACCACCATGAACACCACGGGAAGTTTTCCCTCACAGTTCTTACATGTTCTCATTGGAAAACAAGCAGATTTAACACTGGTTATCTAAAAACAGCACTTTTAAAGATCTGCCTCCCAAGGGCCGGGATTAAAGGCAAGAGCCATCATGATCAACATTCTTACAGTGAACAAGAAAAACAGTTGGCAAAACAGCTGTTTCCACTAAGTGAACCTCCACGTACCCGTAGGTAAGTGGCGGAGTGTGACTAGAGACCCAGCAGCCTCTGTCTCCTCTTGTGGCCTGGTAGGGTGGCTGTGTTCACTTAGGCTCAGCCTAAGGGATCTGAAGCAATGCTCTGTTCTCTCTCTGTTCTGGTGGTAGAGGGCTGAACCCAGGGCCTTGTGTGTGGGAGGTCAGTGCTTTACCACTGACCTTTAGCCTTAGACCTTTTAACTTTTTAAAATCTGGGAGAAGGTCTTGCTGAAATTGTCCAGACAGGCCTCTTCCTGCTTTGGTGTCCCAGGCAGCTGGGGCTACAGCACTGTTCCACTTGTCTGGCTTACATCTGTCCTTGATGTTGGGCTGTTTCTCTCTTTGCCCTGGACCACTGCGGCCATGGGTCCCCTGTGACTGGCAGTTTCAAAGAACCCGCCTGGGCTCACTGCTCTGATCACTGACTTCAACCCAGAAACAGTCCCGACTTGTAAGTGTCCCTCCCCTGCCCATCACCAGGACAGGGTGCCTCCTCTGGAGTCTGCATCATCTTCCTGAGTTTTAGCTTTTTTTTTTTTTTTTTTTTGAATGGAGTACCTCCCACCTCCCTGGCACCCACAGGGCTCTTTCTTCTCTTGGGTCAGACTGTGGTACCTTGCCTGGTGCTATCAGTGCCTCTCCGCAGCGCTGGGCATTCTTCCTTGACATGTAGTGCCGGGTTCCTGCTGCTAACAGCTCATAAACGCTGGGATCTGCCGCCTGCTGGACGCCTCACCTGCTACATGCTTTGTGGCTGGGCAGGCAGTGTGGCACACAGACTACAGAACACTAACCAGGTTTGAGAAAGGCGAGGGTGGGGGTCTCCAACACTGGGGCTTGTGTGTCCTCGGCAACCAGTATCACATACTGGTGACCTGTCTTTCTCAGTCATTCTCATGAGCTCTCAGGAGGAAGAGAGCTACTACTCTCATGTGTAGTCATGGCTGGCCCTGTCTTCACACCCTCTGCCCTGCCATCTCCCTGTTGCTGCTCTGGGCAGGGTTACTGTGTGCCTCTGATCCACATACTCAGCAAAGAAGGGACAAGGTGGCAGTTATGACGCTTCTGTTTATCATCTTAAGAGTTTTTAGTGTTAGCTCGTTGGTTAGGAGCTTCATTCATTTCTATTATTATTATTGTTGTTATTACTGCTGGAGATAGGGCCTGAAGCCTCATGCACTTCAGGCAAGTACTCTGCCTGAGCCACACCTCTGCTCTAGAGCTCACCCTTTAAAAAAAAAAGTTATATTTATTTTACATATATGAGAGCTCTATCTGCATGTACACCTGCAGGCCAGAAGAGGACATCCGGTCCCAGTATGGATGGTTGGGAGCCGCCATGTGGTTGCTGGGAAACAAACTCAGGACCTCTGGAAGAACAATCAGTGCTCTTAACTGCCGAGCCATCTTTCCAGCCCACAGAGCTCACTTTTTTTTTTAAACAAACAAACAAACAAACAAAAAAAAAACAATTTTATTTTATGTGTGTGAGTGTTTTGCATGCATACATGTTAAGCGCATGACCTGTACACCTGGTGCTTGGAGAGGCCAGAATAGGGCACTGGATCCCTTGGAGCTGGAGTTACAGATGGTGCTGGGAACTGAATCGGGGCCCCTGCAAGAACAGCAAGTCCTGTTAACCACTGAATCATCTCTCCAGCCCCTGGAATAGCTGCTGTTGTCATTGTTCTTCCTCCTCCTCCGCTTCCTCCTCCTCCTCCTTTTGATTGGGGGAAGGTTTTTATTGTTGACGAGAGAGAGAGAACACCCAGGGGCATCTGGAGGAAGAGTTCAGAGCAGAGAGAAAAAGAAGCAGGACATGGCCAGGGCTAGGGGTGGAGTTCATCTTTTAAAGTTGCACTTTAGAATGTGTGTGTGTGACAGAAGGCAACTGTAGGAGCTGGATCTTTCCTTCCACCACATGAGTCCTGGGGTTGGCAGCACCTTCACCTGCTCTGCATCTCTCCAGGCCTATGACTTGAGGTAAGGGAGCAGCTCCCATCCTCTGCATGTAGATGGTTGCCTTGTCCCAGCAATGCCCACTCCAGACAGTTTGGGGGCTGAGAGATGGCTCAGTGGTTAAGAGTGCTTCTTGCTCTTTTAGGTTCCCAGTATTCATATCAGGTAGATCTTGATGATCAGGTTCCCAGCATGCACACACATGGCACACACTTTTCTCATACATTAATAAAAAATTTTTTCAGGAAGTAATATTTCCTATTAGATGAGATGGGTTACGCTGAGGATAATATGACCATAGGCAATATTTTTTTTATTAGAAAAAAGAAAGAAAAATGTGTGTGTTTTTTCCCTACTGCATGCTTTTTAGAGCCCTTGTCAAAAACATTCCAACATATAAGGCAGCTCTACCTAGGCATTTTGCTTTTTCCTGGAGATAGGCTGTTACTCTGTAGTCCAGGCTGGCCTCAGATTCATGGAGCTCCTCCAGCTTCAGCCTTTCTGGTTCTGGCATTACAAGCACGTGCTACTGTGCCAGGGTACCATATTGTTTTGATCACTGTAGCTTTGTAGGAAGTTGTGAAATCAGCAAGTATGAGATCTCAGGTTTAACTCCTTATTTTTTAAAAAAAGATTCTCTGTGTATGAACATGTGTGTGTGTGTGTGTGTAAATATACATATGGAAATCAGAGGCTGATAGTCATTGCTCGCCACATTATTTTTCACCAAACCCGGAGCTCATCAATTTGTCTGGGATGGCTAGCCAGTGAGCCTCAGGAATCTGTCTCCTCTTTTCCAGTGCTGGGTTTATAAACACGTAACTGTGGAGCCTACCTTTTATGGGGGTGCTGGGGTATTGAACTCAGGTCCTCATGCCGCGTGGCAGGCGCTTCATGGACAGCTGTCTTCCAGCACAACACCAGTTTTGTCATTTGCAGTCCCGCATGAGTCTGGAGCTAGGGTTCCTGCTTTTATATTCTTCTGTATTCCTGCTGAACAGTGTTAGGGCTGGGACTCAGCCACCGTGGGGAGCACTGTCATCCTGGCAGCGACATTTCCAGGTGATGTGACACCTGCTCTGTTGTTTTCGGTTCCTTTTAGCAGCACGTTATGGTTTTGGCTGTTTGGCCGGCTTCCTTCAGATGTTTTGCTATCTTGTGATACTGCAGATGGGGATGTTTCCTTGGTTCCATTTACCCAAGGAAGCGAAAAGGCCTTGGCAGTAGAAGCAGCCACAGAGCCTCAGGCTGGCTGGGGACCCACCTCCAGTGCACGATGAGGGGACATCACCTCTGACGGATGATGGAGAGAGGAGTGGATCCCGCTGAGCTGCTGACTGATAGGGGACCAATAGTCAGGCCCAGGGGGACAACTGAAGTCACAGCCTCTGTGTCCACTCCCTTGGGGTAGGGAATTTGGAGAGAGAAGTGTAGAAGCATGCAGTAATGCTAGACAGTACTGCTCAGTGAACCACGGCCCCTCCCCCTCCCTATTCTTATGTCTGTTTGTCCCAATGCCCAACACAGAAGTTCCTCCCTTGGGTTCTTTCATGGAGGGAGCATGTGGCCAGGGGCAGATGGTTAAGTTACAGTGTAACTCTACAGTGTGAGCAAATCCAGAAACAGGAAGAGGCACAGGACTCAGGGTGCATCTGGGTGAAGATGACATTCTGGAGCCAACAGGGGCCCAGCTCCTACCTGTCCTTTGAT
This sequence comes from Meriones unguiculatus, assembly GCF_030254825.1. NCBI lineage: Eukaryota > Metazoa > Chordata > Mammalia > Rodentia > Muridae > Meriones > Meriones unguiculatus. The sequence continues at coordinate 39,238,466 of NC_083359.1, forward strand.
TGCAGTCCGTCAGATCCTGTCTCTCTTACAAGAGAGGCATACCCATGGCTTCTGGTTGCCCAAAGGCCTGGCTCCCTCCTACAGCTCTTGTCCCCTGAATAGGCCCCAACACTGTTTTTAGCTCTGCTGGACCTGCTGCCCCTCCCCAAGATCCTTGGGAAGGAGGGGGCACATGGCTGGACCCATGCCCAGATGTGTGTATCTGCAGGCCAGAGGCTTCTCCTGCTGAGCCCTGAGACTGGTTCTGGGAAGCTGGCAAGGGCATAGAAGGCTCACGGTTAGGTCCAGCGTGGGCACTTAGGTGCCACTCTTGTGGGTCACCAGACTACCCAAGCAGCTGCTGTCCCTGCTGAGAGCCCCCACCCCCATGTCTACCACGTGGGGCATGAACAGGACGCCCCCAGGAAGGGCTGCTCAGGCCTCAGGCTGCCAGTCACTCCTGTGGTGGTCATGGCAGACTTGCTGGCTCCAGTCTCATTTCTCTGAGGCTTGTCTGTCCCTGACACACACAGGGTGCCCTGTTTTCTTGGGAGCTGGAACACGGGCTCTCTGTTTGCACCTGGGCTGGCTGTTCCCCACCCCCCACAGGCTGAGGGGGTGCTCTGCACAGACCACACTTGTGCCCCCATTAACTAGCCTCCTCAGCTGAACCTTTTCATTGTGCCTTCTGGGATCCTCTGCAGTGTGGCCCAGGGGCGGGGAACATGGGCTCCAGACACCGGGCTCAGCAAGAAGGGGGCTGGGGAAGTGTTCCTAGAGTCCCTGCCGTCCTTACAGCCAGTGAGCCTGGGAGGTTCTGTCCATTCCGTGAAGGGAAGCCTTATGCATTCCCGGCCAAGGTCCCTACTGACATGGCTCTGCTGGGCCCTCCACAGGTCACCCACGTGAGGCTGGCCTATGGCCACAAACTGGACACGGGGCTTCTACCCAGGCTTTCCACATACCACTACACTAAAGCGTGCAAGGGACCCATGAGCTCCTGTTTCTGTGTGTGTGTGCCCAGGTAGTGTGTAAGGGGTCCTGCGGAGGGAGCAGGCTGAGGACAGCAAGCCTCCTTTCCCTCAGGGAGATGGCAGTGATGATTTTGTACTGCCACACTGGACTTGTGATGAAGACTCAGCTCTGGGCCTATTGAGTGCGTGGTTGATGTACTCATAGGCCCAGAGCTGGTCAGGTCAGGGAAGCTGAGGACCCCTGGGGCTGCTGCCGTAGCTCAGACTAAGAAAGGGTCGTCCACATATGGGCAGTGGCCTCCTGTGACGTGAATGTAGGCAGCAGGGCGGTACTGGAGTCAGGGTGGGTGGGTGCCCGTTTGGATAGAGGATGAGAGGAATTGGTGCTCCGAAGCTAAAGGGGAGACCCGGTGCCGGGGTCACCCCACAGTGTGGTCACATGCAGGGCATGGGGTTGATTAGGCTTTTCTCTATAACAGGGAAGGGATAGCAAGGTGCTGGGGACAGAGGCAGGAGGCTGACAGTTACAGAAGCACAGCCATTTTCAGTTCTCTTCTTGGCAGGACCCATGGGCCGCCTGGTCACTGTGTGGGACCTGTGGCCACAGCAGAAAGTACAGGCAGAAAAGGAGTTAAGTCTCTGGTCTTTATTTCAGGGTGTGTGTGGGTGAGGTTCTGGCAGTGGCCACTCCCGAGACCTAAAGTAGTCCTTCAAATCCTCGAGGCGGAGTGGGGGGAAGTAAGGGCCGATCCGCTTGCGTATCCACCACTTGCCCTGGGCAGCGTGCTGGCCACTTGGGGGGCTGAACCGGTACCGGTAGTGTTCTCCTCGAATCCACCTGCAGGGGACAACGGGTCAGCCTGCTGTCTCTTTGCTCCCCTCGGGCTGCTCTGCACCCCAGAAGGCAGGCCTAGGTCCCTGCAATCCTTGGGTGGAACCCCATCAGCCTCATGATCAAAACCTTCCCGGGCCCGTTACAAATCTGGGATGTGAAACAGGCACATTTGGTCTCCCGTGATGGTGCAAACCACATCTTTAGACTTGAGGGGCAGCCTAGGTGATGCCGTCTCCATGATCCACCCTCTCCAACTTGTCCTACCAGGGTGTGCACAGGACACAGCAAGCCTTGTGATGGGACCAGGGAGAGACTTGCTGCCACCTTTCCTTCTTCTGGTGTTCAGACCTGAGTAGGCAAGGGTCCCTGAGGGGGGTACTGGTGGCCAGTGTGGGGGTCCTGAGCAGAGCCATGCTGGACTCCATAGCTGATCATGGAGAGGGTAAGACTGTGCCTCGGAAATTGTCACAGGGTCCCTCTTCTGAATCGGAGGGTGGGGGGGGGAGGGTCCTGATCCTGAATTTCACAAGGCTGGTGAGGACAGGGATGCAGGCCTCTGGGAAGGCCCCCGCTGCGAGGTCACTCGGTTTTCTCTGGGTTGGCCCTCTCGCTTTCATTTTCTTCTCAAGATAGAGTCGAAGGTCTAGGGCCTGGACCAACTTACAGCCAAAGGGTGTGAGGTCCTGGCTCAGGTGCCCAGTGTTGGGCCTTGGAGGTTGGAGGAAGAGCCAGGGCCTGGTGCTTTCCCTGGCAGGTCCTTGAGGGTACTGAGGAGGACTGGCACCAGCCCTGGAAACTTCTAGAACCTGGCTGGGTTGGTTAGTTTTTTTTTTTTTTTTTTTTTTTTTTAAATCAATGTGACACACAAACCAGTCACGGGGAGGAGGGGGAGGGGACCCCAACTTCTGAATAACCTCCATCAGACTGACCTACAGGTGTGTCTGTGGGAGCATTTTCTTGATTGATGATGGAGTTGGGAGGTCAGCACAAGGTGCGAGGTGCCACTCCCAAGCGTGTGGCCCTGGGTTATAGAGGAGAGCAAGCTGGGCAAGCCATGAGGAGCAAGCCCGTGAGCAGTGCTCCTCTGTGCTGTCTGCGTCAGGTTCTGCCTCCACTTCTGCCCCCGAAGCTTCTGCCTTGGCCTTGCCTTGATGATGGCGCATGACCTGTAAGCTAGAACACGCTCCATCCTTCCCCAAGTTGTCTTGGGCTGGGGTATTTATAGCAATGGGAGGCAAGCCAGGACACTGACCGAGGTAGGGTGTTTGAGACCAGACTCAACAGGCAACGGCTTCTGAAACTATGGTAAGATATCCCGGCCAGGACCTGACACTCCCAGCAGGACATCCTGTCTTACCAGTCCTCCCTCGCTATCTGTGCTCTTTTGGTCTTTGAAATGGAACTGTACAGCACGTGGCCTTCAGAACTGGCTGCTTCCGCCCAGCACGGCCTTCTAGAAGCTCACAGGCGCTGGAGACCTCGTGCTGCTGGGCAGGAAGCAGTGTCCACAGCAGGAACACCTTGAGGGAGCCATGTCTTGCGGTCTGCCTGGGCCTCCTGGGGAAGGGCAGTTGTACCATTTTCAGCTCCCCTGACTGTGGGGGTTTTGCAGGGATTGGTCTTGCTGTATGGGGTTAAATGGCTGTCCATGAGCCTCGTGGTTGGGTTCAGCTCAGCTTTCATTTTCTAGGACCCACTGAGTCATCCCCCAGGGAGGCCGTGCTGCTTGCCTCCCCGGCAGTCCTGGCAGTGCCCTGATGGCTTGATGGTATTCAGGACATCACTGCTCTGTTTCCGGTGAGCCGAAAAGCATGGTGGTGCCTCCCCTTCAGTCCGATGGAGCCTCCTGCTTCTCCCACACACCTTGCTCGCCCCACGTGGGTAGCACACGTGGTGACAGCTAGTGCTGCTGCTTGGTGGTACTGTGTTTCAGGTGCCTGATGTTTCACACTGTGCTGCTGCGAGAGGAGTGACGGGCTCCCACCGCAACTGCGGGCCCGCCGATTCCTCTTCCGACCCTGCCATCTTCTTCACACGGTTTGCGGCATTGCCATGGGTCTGTACGCTTTAGTGAGGAAGGCTTCTGCAGGCCTTGCCTCTGATAAGCTACCTGTGCTGAGGTCATTCTTACTATTAGCGTGTCTTTCCCCGTCATTGTACTTCCTCCTTGCCCATATCGGTTTGAGGTGAGCCTTTGTGTGGGTATGTATCACACGTGTGCCTGATGTCAGAAGAGGATTGGAGTTATACATGATTGCCAGGCACATGTGGGTTCTGGGACTCAAACTTGGGTCCTCTGCAAGAGCAGCGGGTGCTCTGAACCACTGAGCCATCTTTCCAGCCTCTTCTTCTTTCTCATTATTATTTTAGTGATTTTTTTTGAAGGCTGGGGACACAGATCAGTAGGTCTATGATCCCCAGAACCCACATTAAAAAAAAAAAAAGCTGAGAACAGTGGTGCACACTTGTAATCCCAGTGTTGGGGAGGCGGGAGGAAGAGGATCCCTAGGGTTCTCTGGTCAGCCAGCCTTGCTGAATGGGTGAGATCTGGATTTCAGTGACTTTAGATCCTCAGTGGCAAGGTGGTGGCTCTGGCTCTGGTTGCTCAGTTCCCTGTTTACTGTGCCTTAGTCTGCATTGCCCCAAGATTTGCCATCTGGGTCCCCATTGCTTATTGACCTTTCAGGTCCGTGTCTTTTGCCAACTTTGGGAAATCTTCACTAATGCCTTCCCAGGAAGGGCTCTTCCCCTCAGGGACTCTGCGAACACCCATTCTTGATCTTGTTGCTATCCTAGGCCCCACGCTCTACCCAGATGCTCGGCTGACTGCCTACATAGGCCACTGCTGATTCCTCCTTCACATCCCAGCTCTTCCTCCCATCCTGCAGGGGCTATGCGCTCCTTTGTTCTGAGTCCTCCCAGCTCTCCCTGACTTCTGTTTCTTTGCTGACTCTTTTAATGTGTGCTGTGTTCGTAATGGCCGCACGATTGCTGTGGGGAGAATCAGCTGTTGTCATCCGTCGACTGGCTTTTCCTGATCAGTTCAGTGTCTTCCTAGTTCCTCCTGTGCTTGGGCGTTAGAGGTCCCAAATCATGTCCGGACCTTCTGTTGTGTGGCTTCGAACTCCATGCTAGAAGCCCAGACTTTCTCCTTTGACCCTGGCACAGCCAGGGGGAGGTGGCAAGCTAAGGCCCCTACCAAGAACATGAACCCAGGCTGGCACTGCTTGCTGTGGTGAGTGTCTGGGGCACTATAGGGCCTTCCAGCAGTTCACTGAGTGGCCTCTTTTTTCTCAGGGTGGAGTCCATATGCCCCGGGCTCTTCCTGTCTTTCTGCTCAGTGGGGCCATTTGCCTGTGGCTTTGGCTGGAGAAGAGGGGGCTCGCTGTAGCCTCTGCCTCTTCAGCAGCTCCTTTCTGGGCATTTGCTGCTGCTGTTGAAGTTGATGCTGGGGTCCTGGGGTCCCTCGCTAGGTCCCCTCCCCCCCTACTGTTAAAAGCTCCCATGTTCATTTTATGGGCAGCACCCAGGCTCAGTGCCTGATCCATCCTCCCACCATTTCACCCCCCATTTCAGAGAAATCACAGCTGGCGGAGGGGTCAGGCGGAGGTCATCAAGCAGAGTGTGATGATGGCCCCTCTGTTGGTCTGTGCCCTTTGGCATATTGATTCATTCCTGATTCCCACAGAAGGCAGCCGGGCCCGTATCTTCACATTCACAGTATCTGCCTGCAGGGTTTGTTCCCACAAGATACACCTGACCACATCCTCCGAGCCTCTGGCTGAATCGGGTGACCTTGTCCGAAGCCTAGGCCTTCCGCCTATCCCTGCCTGGCTGGTGGGACACAAACCCAAGAGAGCAGCCAGGACGTTGGTCAGCAAAAAGCTTTCCTGAGTGTGGAAGGACACAGCTCTATGCCAGAGATGTTCGGCTACTGACAAACCCAGGAAAGCGTGTCCGGTTCAGTGTGTACCTAGTTCAGATCTCCCAGTGGCTGCGGGGTATTGGGCAGAGGGGGGTAGGGGAAGAGGGGGAGTGAAGCTGGTGGTCTCCGGGGAGGGATATCCTGACATCCCCAGTGCCACAGCAGGCAGCATGCACAGAGGCACTTGGCTGGATCCCTTGCTTGGGCTGCCATACTCGCAGCTGCTCAGTGCCCCGAAGCACCCCTCCCGGCAGCCTCGACAGCTGTGGGCAGCTCCAGGTGCAGCTGTCCTGAGGCTTCTCCAGGGAGAGACAGGACCGTGTTTTCCCGTCAGCATCAATGGTGGGCAGGACACAGGGCGGGGGTGGGGGGTGGGGGCATGGGGCCAGTTCAGGACTGCTCAGTCTCCTAGCCTCTAGTTGCTACTGAATTCCACATCCTGTATCAGGGTGTCCAGCCCGGGCCCAGCTGACCATGCACTGAGTGGATAAGGAGACTCTTACCTGGGGGGAGCCCTGCCCTCAAAGGGATTGAGGGCCATCAGGGACAGGGCCTCAGCGTCACCAGCTAGGAGCTTACCCGCCAGGTGAATGATCCACTCATTTTGCTCATAGGTCTGGAAGGATAGTGTTCATTAGGTCAGGTCTGGGGTCAGCCATTCCCCGGTAAGCTGGCACTCGCCCTGGTGTAGCCCCTGCCCCATCACTCTGCACACCTCCTCCCCCCTGGCTGCAGTGTGGTCAGCTGTGCCAGGAGTAGGTTTCCTCTGAGGGTCCACCCTTCAACCTCCCAGGAACTGCCTGCTTCCTGCTCTCTCTGGGGGAGGGGGGCTCACCTGAAGGTCACTCCCTCATGAGCCAGCCCTCAGCCGTGTCATCTATGTGGCGACTTGCCCTAGCCTTAGGTGTGACCGTGAGAGGGACGAGGACAGAAGGTGTTGGACCCCCACTTGACAACAGCACTGGCCTGGGCCTTGGGAGAGCCGAGCTATCCACAGGAACCTTTTGCAGGCAGGTCTAGGTCAAGGCAGGGCCTGTCTAGTGCCTTGGGTGGGATGCACCTCTGAGGAGAGGTCCTCCTCCTCTATGACCCTCCTGGTGGGAGTCTGAGCACCTTCTGCAAAGAGCATGCGTGCAGGGCTTGTCTGGGGGAAGAGGAGGGTTTGCTTCAGGTCAGAGCCCCATGGCAGGTGGGGCATCATTACCTGGAAAGCTGCGAACCACATTAGCCAGTCCAGGCGGTAGTGGTAGGGAGAGATGAGGCATGGCCGCCTCCAGGGGTCGCCTGGTTTGCACTTGAACTCGTAGTCCTCCCACACCGCATCAGGCGCACTGGCATTGGGGCTAGCTGTGCCCTGCAGGATCACCTCAGTCCGTTCCTTGGTGATACTGGGAGAGATGGAGAAGGCCAGTATGTCCACGATATTTACCTTCCCCAGCTGGAGAGGGTGATGCCGTGAGCCCATGCTTCCCAAAAGGGAGTCGGATGGACAGGAGGGCAGAGCCCAGTGCCCCAGGTAGGATGCCTGGCCCATACCTTCCAAAGGCCCCGTAGGTATTGACGATCCTGAGTGGGTTGAAGGAGGTGTTCATGACCTGCCTGGAGCTTAGTAGGTTGATAACCACAGGCACGCTGAGCCAGGCCACCAGGATGCCCAGGGAGACGTTGACCACTCGCCGCACCAAGCAGCCTAGCCCGAGGGTGGGGGTGGGGTGGTTGGTTCTCACCGGCTAGGCTCCTGATCCCAGGGCAAAGCTGTGCTAGCCTTTCAGAAAACCTCGGCGGCTGTTCTGCCACTGCAGGCTCAAGAAGGCCTGCAGACATACCCAGCTGGCTTTGGAAGCTGCTGCCTCCCAACCCGTGGGCTCGGAAAGGTGCCTTGAGCCAGGAGCATCTCCTGAAGCCAATGTGAAGAACGAAGTGTGACTGTATACCAGGGGACCCTGGAAGTAGCTAAAGGGCCAACTACTGGCCGGGACAGTAGATGCTCCCTCTCAGGGCCTATGGCACCCGCCCCTTGCCGAGTGCTGTGGAGCTGGTGGCTACCCAACCTTCCTACAAATTCATGAGACACAGGCACGAGGGTCATGGGCTGGCATGTGTTGCTGGGTGGAGGGGAGCGGTGTTCTTGGTTTACCTACCATATCTTGGCTTGGGCTGGACCCCTTGTGTATCTTCTCTCTGCATCTCCAGCACTTGGTTCTTTAGGCCTTGAGGTCCTGAGGGAAACAGGAATCCCAGAGCTGCATCATCGAAGCAGGCAAGGCTGGGCACGATGGTGAGCCAGTTCAGGAAGCTCAGATTCCCACTGATGATGAGGATCACCTGTAGGTGCAGATGTACACTGTGGTACGCTTGGGACCCAGGGCTCCTCCCTCTGTGTGTCTGTGCTGGGTGCCCATGCTCCAGTGGCCCAGCAAACGCTCTGGAGAGGCTCCCGAGCCCCTTGCTGTCATCCTCTCAGCTTGGGGCTGTGATCCCAAGTCCTTTCTAAAGGTGCACGTCTCACTGAGACCCCAGGTGCTACAGGAATTGGCAAGCACAGGAAAGGCTGGGGAGGGTTCGGCTAGACCTATCTGTGTGGCCTGAGCATACTGGGCTCCCTGGGATGTCCCATGGTGGCAACTCTGGTTGAGGTAGGCCTAGTGGCAGGGGCTTGAGGTACAGCCTGTAGGTGGGGGAGGGGGCATAAGAACCTATAGGTCACCGGAGTTCACGAAAAGCAAAAGAGGAATAGGAGACATCACTATGAGCTAGGGCAAAAGAGAGTGACGTGATCGCCACAAATGCCCTCGAGACCTGGAGGACAGTGGCAGCCGACTGGGAGTCATGAACGAGAGGGACAGAGGCTGGGATGTCTGGCTTCAGCCTGTACCTTTAAACCGACTGAATGGATATAAGGATGAAATGGCAAAACACGCCTGTGCGGTGCACAGCTCAGTGGCTTGCACCTGTGTGGTTACACTAGCCAGACACCCCTACCCAGAGACATTCCATGGAGCCTGACAGCCGGCTCTCTCAGGCTTCACAGAACATGAGCTGCAGGGTAGCTTCTAGGAGGCTGTAGGTCACCCTACAGGGATGACATCTACCTCAGAGTCCTTGCTTGTGCTCCTGCAGTAGGCACAGGCAGTGGTGACCCTCTGACTAGTTTCCAAGATGGCCACAGGGCTTCCCACTCCCACGAGTGGGGCTGAAGTGTGGCTCAGCATTATTAACATATGGTGCTGCCGTGTCTCATCTTCTTCTCTCCCCCTGAACGCTCAGGTGCCTCATTTCTGAGCACCGCATTTCCTAGCATCCCTTGTTGGCTACTTACCCCATAGTCACAGCCTGCCCACCTTTTTACTGGGTGGTTGGAAGGTTTAAATTTTTGAAGTTTACAACCAGTGCTTTCTATCCCCGCTGAGAAGCCTCCTCAGTGAGACTCGTGTGAGCTCAGGGCCAGTTACTTCTTCCCTCCCTTTTAGCTATTCATTGTGGATGGACACGGGATAGCAGTTGGACAGACCAGTTCTGCTGAGGTCTAGTATGACCCAGACGGCAAAGAGGTGGGGTGAGGTGAGGGGTCCCCTGATGGGAGGGTGGTGGAGGAGGCAGCTTTTACTTCCTAGAGTCGGAGCGAGAAGTGAGAAGCTGGTTGAACCATGCCTGGGGAGCCCAGGGGACAGAGAAAGGCTTAGGAGAGCCCCTGGGGGTCTCAGTAGGATCAGGATGGTCCCATGGCTGTGGATTGTTACTGTGACTATGGCAGCTCAAAGCCGAACGAAGCTCCCTCGTACCAATGAAGGAAGGCCTAGATTCCCTGGGGTATGGTAGAAGCCATTTAGGTGCCTGTGGAAGACATCTAGGTGTCCCTGTCTGTCCCTGAAAGCCAAGTCAATTACCCTCTGTGGCTGACCTGGCCTGCAAAGTAAAACCTCACTGGAAAGCCGGATATTCCTTTCATATGGGTCTGTCCCTTCTTGAGGGCTAGTGAAAGAGCCCAAGTGGTTCCGACTTCTCTCTACTTTCTGGCCCTGGATTGACTGGACCGTGATGTGCATCTCATTCAGACAGGTACAAACAAGGCCAAAGCAGGCCAGAGGCCAGAGCCAGCGTGGCTGGTGAAGAACAAATGGCCTAGCTTTCATCAAAATGTGTCTCATGGCACCAGGGTCTAGTACACTTGGCAAAAAGCGAACTCTCATAGGCCCTCTTCCCCGCAGGGGCTTCAGCAACTGAGAGCTGCATACGGCATTTGTACTGTGACTGGCAGGAGTGCCCTCGTAGGTTATCAGGACTCACCCTGAACTGGCTCCCACTCATACCCTGACCCACACAACATGGCTCTGTGTCTCCCTCCCTTTCCCACTGCCTCCCTTAAATATCCACACATGAGTCAAGGCTGGGAAGGGGACCCCAAGGCTCTCCAGACAACATTTCCTCAGTCTCTATGTGGCCAGCTTCGTCGAAACACTATTATATGGACTCTGGCACCCAGATGTGTGCTGTTCTCTCCCCCACCAGCAGGAACTTGAGACATGCATTACTTTCCAGCACCCAAGGGGGCCAGCACTGGCAAACTCCCCACCTCGCCAGTGTTCTAGAGCTCCTATGTCTTGGTGTCCTCCACAGCACCCCAGGAGCCCAGCACATGGTATCCCAGAAGGGTGACCAGCCTCAGGTCTAACCTGCACCTGTGGCTTTTTGTGCTTCTGTGATCTGTGCATTTATTGTCCCCAACCAGGGGGACTTGAGGGAATGACTTGTTCATGTTCTCTTCTTTAGGACTCCTTTCATGAGAGCCGGATAACGCTGTGAACGGGAACACATTTAAATGAATGTGTGAGAAGAAGCTCAGGAGGTCACAACCGGAACAGGCTTGAAGAGGCAATACAGGTCCTGATACCATTTCCAAAACCTACGAGAAAGACTCATTCATTGCGCTCTGCCGGAGTGGTGTGTGATAGAGAACGGGGGAAGGACGCCCTTCCGAGGAAACAGAAGAAGCTGTCAAACAGCTAGGTGTGGTGGTGCGTGTCTCAGAACTCAAGAAGTGGAGGCAGGAGGGCTGCAAGTTCAAGGTTAGCCTCAGCCTCATGATGAAGTCTATCTTAAAAAAAAAAAAAAAGTGAGCTGGGGGTGGTGGTGCATGACTTTAAACCCAGCACTGAAGAGGCTGAGGCAGAGCTGGTCAGCCAGCTCTACACAGTGAGACCCAGTCTTTAAAGAAAAAAGTGAGAGATAACCATGAAGAGAGCTCTGGTAAATGGAAAATGTAAAAAAGAAAACGAAGCACTCTTCAGACAGGGCCGGATTTCTCTGTGAGCTTGGAGCTTTCCAGTGCAGAGTACTAAAAAGGTGAGATGCATATTAAAATTTAGGTCTTTGGGGCTTGGAGAAATGGCTCAGTAGAAAAGAGCACTCTCTGCTCTTGCAAAGACCCGACTTTCGCTCAGCACCCATGTCACGTGACTTAGCATTCGACATCCTGTTCTGGACTCTGTAGCATGGGCACTCACACAGGCACAACCCCATCCCCACCATATACACATATTTTAAATTTTGAGTCTTTAAAACTGTTTACAATAATGAAGAATGTATGATGATTGTTACCACTGAAAACAATTAGCCTGTAACAAAGAATGTTCTTGAGACAGGAGGGTCTCTGGGCCCAGGCTGCCCCCAAACTCCCAACTTCCTGTGTCTGCCTCCTGAGTGTGAGGGTTACAGGCGTGTGCTGTGTGCTTGGCTTACTTTTGATACAACAGAGCAATCATAATACGTGGGGGCCTGAGTAGGCTGGGTAGCTGGCTGATGAAGCTTTGTTTCTGGGGGTCTGTGCGGTGGTCCAGAAGAGAAGCATTTGGAACACCAGCCAGAAGATGACTGCCCTGCCCAGTGCACTGGGCATCACCTGCCCACCACGGGTCTGGAAAGAACAAAAGGCTCCAGAAAAGGCATATCTCCTCTACCTGATCTGGATGTCCACCTCCTCCTGCTCTGGCCTGAGGGTGTTCCTGGTCCGTGGATAAAGCCAGGATGAGGACAACTTTCCTGGTTCCTGGTCCTTGAGTTTGGACTGGGACCAGACTACCAGCCTTCTTGGTGGCAGATCCTAAGACTTCCCATGGTGCAACGGGCTGGGTTGCTGCTCTCCTCTAATCTGTGTGCCCTGTTGCTTTCTCCTCTGTGCAAGGAACCTCCCAGGTTGGCTTTCAGGGGCCTGTGGCAGGCCTCTATTCCTTCTTTTCCCAATTATATATATACATTTTTTTATAGAAAGCAAGGTGTAGAGAAGTGTTGTCGGGCTCTCAGGGGGGACCCAGCTACTGCTGGGTTATTGGGGCATGCAGCTTTAGAATCTGTTGCCTTGAAGGCTGTAGTCAGCACCTTCTTGGAGGGACAGGAGGACAGGGTGAAAACACTAGTCACTGTTTTCTTTCTGCCTGTAGACACCTCAGGCTATTCAAATCATCTCTAGCTCCCAAGCAGGGAGGTTGCAACTCAGCACCTTGAGGTGAGGCTGTGGCTGAGCGCTCGGCTGCAATGCCACGTCCACCTTTTGCAGGTGTTTGTCGGCCCTTGCTCTGGTGAGGCTGGGGTGATGTCTATGGCCATGAGCCAGGGGTTCGTAGTCCCCAAGGGCAGAGTCAGTGATCTGAACTGCTGATGGCCTAGGACCCTGCATTGCATGAGGCTTCCTCAGTTGCCTGGACGATCATGAATTCACACCAGGGATCTCTGAATGACACAGCCCCACCCTGGAGGTCATGGCCTTGTTGTGGAAAAGCCTACAAAAGCAGCTTAAGGAGGGAAGGGCTTGCCTCATAGTTCGAGGGCATACAGTCCACCACGGAGGGGAAAGCGTGGCAGTGGGAACCGGAGGTGGCTGGACACACTATGGCTGCAGTCAAGAAGCAGAGAGAGACGAAGGTGTGCAGCTCTCTTTTCTGCCTCTTCCTGTTTCCCACAGTCCGGGCCCCCCTGTGGGATGGTATAACCCACATTCAGAGCCGTGGGTCTTCCCTCCTCAATGGATGCCCTCCGAAACACCCTCACAGTCACACCCAGGGTGTGTTCCGCCAGAGTGGTTCTAAATCCAGCCAAGGTGATGGCACAGGTTAACTGTCACCAGGTGACGTCCCGTTTCTAAGAAAGCACCGAGGAGAGCCTGTGACACACTGCTCAGGAGGACGGATGGTGGCCGTGCTCAGGGGTCAGGCCTGCTCAGCCCACGAAGTTCAGAATCCCCTCCCTGCACAGCCTATTTGTTCAGTAAGGCTGGAATCCATCACGCAACACACGGTCCAAGTGCTCCAAAGGGACCTTATCTTTCTTGTTTTCCTTCTAGCGTCACTGCAGCCATCTCCTCTGAGGGAAATGAATCTCGTCACAGCCCATCTGTGTTTACCCCTGGCCGGCAGAGTCCTCAGCGAACTCTCAGTGTGCTCTGCAGATGACCGGCTTGGAGCACGGCCCTCCCAGTGCTGTGGAGCGAGCGGGTGAGGCTGGGGGACGGCGGGAGAAGATGAACGTGTGTTGGTGGAATTCAGCCCCAGAGAGGTTACAGCAGATGTTCCGGGCAGATGCAACATGACCCCAAAAGGAAGAGGGGGGATTTCTGGATGTCCCTGCTGGGCTTGTAGTTACCACAGAGGACACATGCCTGCAGGCAGGTTTCCACAGGGAGGCTGGAGCTTGACAGGACCTTCCAGAAAACATGTATGTGGTCACAGGGACCTTCCACAGAGGGCGCGCATGTGGTCACAGAGGCAGAGGGCATGCAGGTAGTTACAAATATCTTCCACAGAGGACATGTATGTAGTCACAGGGACCTTCCACAGAGGAGACATGTTTGCTCGTAAGGCATCTGGATAGCCTCATGTGGCCTTAACAGAGAAATCAACCTCAAAAGCTGCCTCTCCCAAGACCTTCTCCTGCCTTCCTACTGCTGAGTCTCAGGCCCAACCCCACCTCCTTCTTATTCCTTGGTGGGGACTGATACCATGGTGGGCCTCGGATGTCCTGACCTGGCTCAGCAGCGGGGGCTGATCATACCGCCTCTTCCGGGGTCATCCCCTCAGAGCTCTTCGGCCCTTCCCACGTGATTCCTGTGGCCTTGCAGGGATCCTAGGAGCAGCTGTGTAAACGGAGTGTGGGAGGAAGTGAGTGAACTCAAGTTCTGCCTGGCCCACAGGAAGGAACACAGGAACCAGTGGGTCAGGAGGCAGAGCAGCTCCACGCTAGGCTGGGCTCAGCTGCCACAGGGTGGCCATAGCACTGCATGGTAAAGAGCACACCCAGTCACGCCCAGCACCTTCCACAGGGGCCCTTGGCATGGTGAAGACCATGCCCGGACTCACCCCAGTCCTATACTCAACTCTGTTTGGTGAGCAGGAAGAGTCTCAGCTGGATCTCGGGGACATCAAACCAGGCCTAGGGAAAAGCCATAGGCTTGGGCAGCTCTATTCTGTTCTGGACATGGTGCGGCTAGTTCCACGTTCTCCACCATGAGAGTCAGGTGGAAACTGCTAGCCAGGGATCCCCTACTGACAGAGCAAATGCTAGGGGACGCCTTGCTGCCTCTGCAAAGACTACAAGGAGTTAACGGTGGCTGGTAGCTCCTTGGAGGGTGTGGTGTAGGCTTCTTCATTTTCTCCCACATGGGAGTTGCTGGGAGAAGCTTGCTGCGCAGCGCCTTGTACTCAAGGAAGAGGAGATTCCAGAACCCCAGGAGACCCCAGTCCCCAAGGCATCTGCTATGCTCAGATGAGAACTCTTGATACCTGTCTTGGCTCCTGTGCAGCCGAGGCTCTGCAGTATCAAGGCAGCCTCTGCACAAATCCCCTGGGGCTTAGTGTGGAACAGATGTGCCTGACTCGGCCCTCACTCCCCGAGGCTCTGGGTGACATTCTAGAAGTCCCAGCCTAGGCACCAACTACCTTTCTAGCCACACAGGTCCAGGAGCGTCCTACCACTCTATCCAGCCTTACACCTAGGTCAGACCAAGACAGAAACACACCCAAGGCTGTGGTTCTTCTGCCATATGGTTCTTCTGGTCCATCCAGCTGGATGGTCCTGCTGCCTAGGCAGGGTCGGGTCTGGGTCTGGGGACCAGTGGGGCCCATCTTTTTGTCATCTCAAGACTGGTACTGTCTGTGGCCTCTGGAAGATGTGTGGGGAATAGGCACTCCATGGGGATGTCGGCTCTGAGAAGATATGGGTAGTTAAGCCGTAGGGAGATGCAAGGAGCTTCAAACACATGACTAAGAGAGGCTGGCTAGAGAGGCGACACACTGTGGTCCTGACTCTGAGGTGCTTGGGGAAGACTGGAGGCCAGAGCTCAGTGTGGAGGAAGATGAACCAGTGTTCACCAAGGACTCTCAGGGGAGGAAGGTGTGACGGTGATGGTGCACAGACATTCTCTATTGTCCAAACCCAAAGAACACTCTGTGGACTTTGGTGACTCATGTGCCATCACTGCGCCATCGTCTTGTGCCCGTCAGTGGGAAATACACATGGTGGGGGCTTGGGGCACAAGGAATTTTCTGGGATCTCTGCCCGGCTTCTAGAAGTACCCTGATTAAAGCACAAGACAAAAAGGAATCAACATAACGGAACACCGAGAGCTTGTGAACAGGTAGGGGTCAGAGACAGGTCAGCAGCCAAAGGTCACCATGGCAAAGGTGCCAGTGAGGCTCAAACATCTGCTCATAGTCAGTCCTGATTTAAATACAGCCCTGCATACAGACAGAGGACATGAGGAGGAGAGCTAGGTGCACAGATCCAAACTCTGCACTGAGGAGAACGTGATGCCCTTGGTCCCCTCTTACGAATACATTCGAAAACAGCTGAAACAGACATATTTATTCCCAGGAAAATGTTGATGCCAAGGCTGCCTCTAGAAGGTCATCCCAACAGCCACAGGCCCAGCAACTACAAAGCTCTCAAAGCTTCACTCAGAAGCGCACCCAGCATTGCCCAGGCTCCTGACAACAGGCTGCCTGGGTCTCCGTGGACCAGTCAGAGAGAGAGAGGAACTTAGCTTTTAAATGTGAGGGAGTGAGCCCAGACGGGGAATCCACACTCGGCACACATTATGCTGGAAAACTACAGACAGGCCTCCCTCACTGACAACCATGCAAAATCTAAAACAAAACACTGGCAAATTAGCCCCAGCAATATATTAAAATATCCACAGCATGACCAAGCTGAGTTTATTCTAGAATATGAAACTAGCTCAACCCGGGCATCAGTAATGTAATTCATCTCATTAACATGTTGAAGGGGACCCTCTCCTGGCTGATGGGAAAATGTCAGCTATGGCCAACATCCATTCGTGACTGAAAGTGGGAAGGCCAAAACCTCAAGATGACCCAGTCTCGTGGTGCAGGCCTGTCACCCCTGCTGCTGGGGTGGCTGAGGAAGGAACATCCATAAATTTAAGAGCAGCCTGGACAACTTATCAAGACCCTATCTTGATAACTTGACCCTAAAAAAGCAATATGAGGGTAAGGGCAGGGGTGCATATCCGTGATATCAGCCACCCCCCACCCCTGAAATAAAGGCAGAAGGATCACAAGTTTCAGGCCAGACAGCGTGACACGGTAAGACCCTGTCTTAAACAAGCATCTCATCCCAATTCCTGCTAGACTGGCGTCTACGTGTAGGAAGAAACCTAAAATTTTAGGACTGGATTCAAGAACACCAGGGAGAGTACTCTTGGGCACAGAGTGTGGCCGAGCAAGGTCTGTGTTGCTGCCTACGGGCAGATCCCCGAGGGCAACCAGACATCGCCATGGGTGCACGGAAGCTGAGACAGAGATCCTGGAATTCAGCCTGGCCTGGATGCAGTGGGGCCCATACAGGGGGTGAGAGGGGGCTGGTGAGACCTCCCCACCCCCCCATGGCTCTGGTGCCGACACAGAAACAATGAGTCAGGCTGTGGTCTTCTGTGGACACGGGGAACCCAGAGCGGTGGCACCTTGGCACAGCCTACCTGGAAAAGGATCTGCAGCACCCCATGAAGAATGCACACTCGGCGCCCGAGGAACAGGAAGAAAGGCACAAGGAGCTCCACGAAGTGGTTGCTGAGTGTCTCAAAGCGATGGAACCACCAGGGCGACCTGTGCAGGTAGTAGGCCATTGGGTTGGGCACTGGCTGAGTCTGTGGGGACAAAAGGGGGCTTTTGAATTACCAACTTTGGCTTACCAGGGTGCCACTGCCTGCCTGGCTATGATTAAACCATCTGCTCTCCAGCCCAGTGTATGAGCAACTGGCCCAGCCCATGTGGGCTGGAAGACTTCTGTGGACAGGCTATTTCTGAAGCAAAAAGCATGTTTTTAGTTCTGTTTTAAACCCTTACTCTCTATAGGCAAAGATGTAAACGGTAGTTGAAGCAGACATCTCTAAACACTGGTGAACAGATGAAGAATCTAAAGATCAGGAACCAGCCTGCTGCCCCTAAGCACCAGCGGAACCGTAGGTGGCAGCTGCTGCCTGGGGCTGACAGCTCCCTGAGCTGCCAGTGGCCTGCCACCCGGTACTCACAGTCCACCTCAGGTCTCCCACTGCTGGGCTCCATGGGCCTTGGGGTGCTTTTGCCCTCTTGGAGGCTCCTGCAGATCTATGCAGGCTTGTTGCATAGGAAGAAGGCTTGAGCACAGGGAACTGGGGTCAGGGGATAAAGGTCACAGTAGCAGTGGCCCTGAACAAACAGGAGCAGAAAGCAAAGGAGGCAGAGAGGGAGCTGGAATGATGCTCGGATGATAGCTTTGTACTTCGCTTCTTCTTAGGCACAGTCGCTTTGGGATTTCATCTTGGCTATGGGGTACTTGAGGAGCCCACTTGTCAACTCACTGCGTCTTCATAGGCCCTGCCAAAACACCTCCCCTCAAGGCCTGGGCTCCTACATGTGCCTCGCTCCACCCCACACGGGGAGCCTGCTACTTGAACCCTCCATGTGATCACAAGAAAAATAAACAGCTTAGTAGGACAGGGCAGAAGCCAAGCTTTTCATTTAGCAATGCTTCAGACCACCCTCTACCTAGCTCCGTGTGGGGCGTCACCTCCCCTCTTTTAACTGCTTGCCAACAGAATAAGCAACTGGTCTAAGCAAAGTGACCCAGGAGTGCTGTGCCAAGAGACAGAGGCCATTGCAAGCTTCTGGTCTGCCGGACCCAACCTTCTCAAAACACACTTGGCTTGCTGCCACCACCCTGGGCTGCACCTGCAGCCCTTGTCACTGTCCCCTGTTGGGCAGATTCTGGGTATCAGTGTCAAATCCCACATCCCTTGGACTTGAAGACTCTGTGTCCTGATTGGAGACGCCATTTGCAGAGGATGGAGCAGCTCAGCACTTCACCTACCACTGGTCTGTGTCACAGCCTCCGGACCCTCAAAAATCCCAGATGACCCAGCAGGATAGGGACACAGAAGATGTGTCTGTGTCTGTGTGTGTGTGTGTTTGTGTGTGTGTTTGAACATGGCTACATACATACTGGGCAAAGGAGTACGAAACTGGGGAAGACATCCATCAGCTTGGAAGGGAACAGCATACGCAAAGTCACTGTGTTTCAGATGTGCACAATGTCCGCCAGCTTGTAGGACAATGTGCTGCAAAGAGGGAAACACCAAGGCTCAGGCATGGACCTCAGCTCAGCAAGGGGCCTGTGTAAGCTCAGTGAGGCAGTGGCTGAGGGACCGGAAAGTGGGTTCTCTGGGGAGAAGCCCTCCACCCCAGTGCTCATGGGCTTTCTATACCAGGGAAAAAATGACAGTAAAGTGCAGAAGGCCGTGGTAGTGAGCAGTGACCACCAGCCTTCTCGTAAAGGTAGGTCATTCGGTGTTCCGAAGGCTGCGTCTCCGCTGAAGGTATTCTGGGGGAGCACAGCCTTCCTTGATCTGTGGGCCAGGCGCTGAGTGTCCAGCAGGGTCTGTTCTGTGAACTGAAGCCTCAAGGCACAGAGCCACAGGATCGCGAGGGAGGGTTGTAGCCTCGGGGCTCACTGTGCCAGGGACAAGGCTCATTTCTGTTTTCATGAGAGCTGTGGAGTGGGTAAGTGTGACTGTGGTGGGGGCGGCAACATCGCACCCCATAAAGCACAAGAGAGCACCAGGAGCTGCTGACACCGCAGCCCTGCTGGAGGCCCGGCTTGATGGCTCGTTAGACAGCAGTGACGAAGTGTCTGGACAGTCACAGTGCAGTCCACACCCTGGACCACAGTTTACAAAGAAAAAACCACGAGGAAGCACGGAGGGTCAGGACACCTAGTTGGGGATCTGGAGTGTGACACGTCTTGGGGAGACACAGGTCTGCAACTGGTCTTGAACTGGTCCCTGCTGAGAACGGCCAAAGGACAGAACAGCCTGGCCCTTCCTCCAGAGACAGAAGACGGCAAGCTTGGGGTCGACTGTGAAGGAAACATCCTATTGCCATTCTGAGGACAAATTTCTTAACTCTCAAGTGCCACATGTTAACTTGATCACTGAAGACCCCGCCCTGCTACAGTCCTCACCACAGGACAGTCTCTGGCCATCTGTGAACTGGCCCCACCTGAAGCACCAAGGAAGGTGGTACATGTATGCCCAAGGCAGGTCCAAACCTCAGACTCTAGGTTGTTACAGGGTAGGCAGCCTCTCTTATACCTGAATACTGCTCACCCCACTGGGGAATGTGGAGGTAACGGTGCCAACTTCCTCGCACTGGCAGTGAGGGCTCCGCACAAACAAGGCCACCATGATCCAGGAGCAGAGCAGACTAGCAGCCTGTGGATCGTGGTAATTGGCTCTTGGAGACTGAGACCCAACATGGTGGTCACTTCCGGGAAGGGGAGAAAAGTCTGGAAGCTGTGCCATGGGTGCTCTTTCAGTGCTGAGCACCGGCTGCTGGCTGCTTCCCACATCCCAGGGTGACACTGGAGGTGAAGAGAAGAAAATGCAAAAAGTAAAGGTGCTCACATAAGGATGGCCAGCGTGACCGCTACGAACCAGACGAGGCAATGCGGTTTCCTCTGTGGTACGGATTACCACAGAGGATGGCCACCAGCAGATCCTCACTAGATGTGCACCCAATGGATCATCTGAGAAAAGGGTCTGTGTCTCCTCTCCTCCAGCCCCAGCTGGCCACAGGACTGGTCTTCATCAAAAGAACAGAGGCAAGAGCTATCTAATGGCCTCATGAAGCTAGGTTCACAAAACAGTCCCTCCATGAGGAAGGATAGTCCCCTGTGAGAAGAGAGAGAGGCCATGACACTGTGCAGAAGGTCATCTTGCTGTGTGGACAGCCACATGCTGCAGCACTGATGTTCTAGGAGAAGTGGAGACCTTCCCCCGATGTGTGGGCGGGCCCTGCCTTACAGAGTGCGAAGCGGAACCTTGCAGAACCTCGAGCTTCGCGTCACGGGGCGCTCAAAGCCTGACACAGGGAAGAAGAAAGACCGCTTCAGATTCGAAAGTTGATGAGACTGTAGCAGGCCCTACCATCCCACGGTCTGTTTCCCACGCAAGAAACACGTGCATTTTAAAAGCCATTAGTCTAAAAGCTAGCATTACTGGGACTTTGGCTTGTGATCCTATGTTCTGTTTTCGTATAAATTGACACTAACGCATTTAAAGTGCTGTTAGCTCAAGCTTTGGATTCAAATGTATAAAGATACGATTCTGAGGCATCAACAACCGAGCGGAGCAGGTACAGGGCACAAGGGAGCAGGAAGTTCACTTGTATGCTATTGTGTAAGGCGAAGCTGGTATAAACCGCTTCGGGATGCTCTGTATAATTCCCATGGAATGCAGAGACCACACAAAAGGTAACAGGAAGGAATTTACATTTACGCCATTTTAAAAAGCACACGACAGCTTTATCAACACAAGAGTCTGAAGAGGAAAAGGGTGTGTATCTGAAGACAGCAGTGGAAGCCAAGATGAAGCCAAACATAAAGAAAATCACCCGTGACCTGAGGGACAACTTCAGGTGGTATAAGACATGTGTAATCCGAGCCCCAGGAGAGAGTATACAAAACATTTTTCAAATGTGATGAAACCCACAAACCCGTAGATCCAAGAGACTCAGCCGACCTCAAGCATAAGAAACAGGAAGAAAATGACTCCACCCTAATCAAACTGTTCAAGATTCGTGATAAAGAGAAAAGAAACAGAATGAAGATGTGTTAGAGATGCAGACAAGGACGCCTCATGGGGAATGACGCAAGTGAGGAGACACGGAACATCCTGAGGGCTCTAGCCTGTCAGCCTAGAGTTCTGAACTAAGGGGGAGATAAAGACTTCATCAGGCAGCACGCTGAGGGCTTCCGTCTCCTACAAGCCACACTATGAGAAAGTGAAGGAAGCTGTGAGGGGGAAGCGGGGGAGTCTGCAAGCCAACTGATGAGCGGAGGGGCTGCCTTCTACTTTATCTTTAAAATTACTTTATTATGTGTGTGTGTGTGTGTGTGTGTGTGTGTGTGTACCAGAGTGCATATGTGAAGGTTGACGGCAACTTTCTGGAGTCAGTTTTCTCCTACCACTGTGGGTTTTGGGGATCAGACTCAGATCAGAAGGCTTGCTTGGCTGGTGCTTTTCACCTGTTGAGTCATCTTTCTGGCCCCTAATTAAATATCTTTAAAAGACGTAAACTTCAAACAACATATAGTTTACAACGTATAGAAGTGGACAGTATGACAACAGCAGCAGGCAGTGGGGTGCTGGTAGAAGACTGTGGTAAAGTTGCTCAGAAGTGTTAAAATAGTATTACTTGAAGGTGAATCAAGGTCACCAAGTCACTCATGATTATGTCTTATACACACATACATGTGTGTGTATGCCTGTGTGCAGTGCAAACACACACACACACACACACACACACACACACAGTACATAGTATAATATGTATCCTAAAAGGACCACAAAAATAAAATAGCAAAAAGTGACACAGTTACAGCTAACGAGGTAAACCATGAATAAGCAACCAAATGAACAAAGAGTTACACAGAGTTATAGCTAGTAAAAAAAAAGGAAGGAAGAGCCATGAAAATATTCAATGAATCCACAAAAAGTCAGAAAAATATGAAAAAAAAAATAGATAGTAGGAAGAGAAAACAAACAGGAAGACGACGGACTGTCCCAGAGCACGGTGTGGGGCGAAGCAGTGTGAGCTCGGGGAAGGGCAGGGATGAAGCGGAAGTTTCGTGGCACTCACCAGGGCACCCAGCGCAAACACTGAGGCACTGAACACAGCTCCAAACCCACAAAGCAGAGGGGACAGGGCTACTCTCTTCGTGTTTATTTGAGGACACCAGCGGATAGAGAAGAAGGAAGTGTGCAGAGGAGTCGGAAAATGCTGCCCAACAGTCACCGTGTTGACCTCTCTCTCCCACACGGCACAGACTCTTCAGTGTGCTAGTGGAATGCCCTATGGGATCAACCAAGTGCGGGGCCACAGAAGGAATTTTTAAAAAACAAGTTTGAAAAGACTCGAGGCCTGTAAAGTATTCTCTCTGACAGTAAAGGAATTAGATGAAAAGCCAGTAAGAGGAAGCTATCTGGATCATTCTCACATATTTGGAAAGGCAGTTCCACACTTGTAGCTTGGCTTTGCACTGCAGTGTGTGTGACATCACTTAATTCTCATAGCCACCTGGGACAGCGTGTCACCAAACTAAGTCCAGATTCACAGAGTTGGAGGGACAGTCTGGGTGTTTCTGTCCTAACCTTCACCATGGCAGCAGTGGCCTCAGTACCTTATACCCGCTTGTCTTGCCTCTGGTGAAATGGGTGGAAATCACCACAGAAGGTGACCTGGAGCCGCAAGGCCACCACTCCTGGGCCCTGGTCTGGTGGCTTATCCTTTCTAGGAGCATGGGGCACAGGCCTGACTCTGTATCTGGGCTGTGCTGGGGGGCCCTGACATGTACAGGCCCAGAACACATATAAAACAATTTCTTCTTACAAATCAAGGAAACTGCCAGCGGACAAGCATGTAAGCCACGGCAGCCAGGCCGCTGGATGCAACAGTCACAGCTTCCATAAAGTGCACATTTACAGCTTTCCTGGGGAACGTTCCACCTTGGTACAAATTATTCCCAGATCAGTGGGCCCCTAAATTGCAGGGCACTCAGTGACCCTCGCCCAATTACAGCCCCAGACAGCTGCTAGTGTGTGTCTCCCAGTTGCAATTAGAAGCGGGATCTGCTGGCTAGAGGCCCACAGTGGGTAGGTTCTGGGTGCAGGAGGGGGAAAAGGTGGTGCTGGACTTCGTGGTGTTGTTAGTGGGAGCAGCTCCGGCAAATGGGCCTCCACATGCGTGTTTGTGTGAACTCCGAGGGATGAGGGATCGTGAGACCCTGCTGGGCCAGGCCAGCCATTGCATTTAAGAACTAGCGAGTTCTTGCCAGGCATGGAAGCACACGACTTTAACCCCAGCATGCAGAAAGCAGAGGCAGGCAGATCTCGGAGTTTGAGGCCAGCCTGGTCTACAGAGGGACAGCTAGGACTACACAGAGAAACCCTGTCTCAAAACAAAACAACAACAACAACCTAAGGGTCCAAGAAGGAGTCTGGTTATGATGTGGGATGTCACAAGCTGGAAGCTTTGGCCTGTGGGGCTCTATCCCGGGAGAACAGCCAGCTTGAAGCCCCTGCAGCTACTCATGAAACCTGGGAGTCAGCCAGGCCAGCGCGTGCTGGCTCGTAATCACCAAACCCAACTACAGGGCCTTCCTGGGCCTTGGGTGAGGATGAAGGGAAGCAAGAGTGGCAGCTGTCTCTGCCATGCTTGGTGCCTGAGGCTATGCCGAGATGGTCTGACAGGGACTCGTGCCATTTGCCTTCAGCTCCTCTTACACACTGTAGCTCTGGGAACAACACAGGCGCTTTGCACCTGCAATGAGTTACAGGCATGGGCTCTTGCACCAAGGATGTCGGGTGGTAAGGATCAAGTGCAAAAAGATGTTCCATATTACGGAGGCCGGCTCCCTGTGAGTCTGCGGCCTATAGCCTGGCCCATGAGGTAAGTGGCCTCTCCACCCGGTCATGGACACTACTCCTTGCAGTTTGGCAAGGGAAAGAGTCTAGTGCGGATGAGCAGGAGAAAACAGATGCTGAATTGGTACCGAGACAATGTGCCGAGCAGAAGAACCAAGAGTCCAGAGCCCTGACCTCCCAGGGGAGAAAGGAACCACTCTACAGTCAGACTCCACAGACCCATGTGGGCCTACACCTGTGGCCAAGAGGCTGGGCTCTTTGGATGGGAGCTCAGTGGGTGTTTCTGTGGGTTGTGGGACTGGGGCATATAGTCTCGCCAAGCCCGAGTTCTAAGAGAGCTGCTGTCCATGCCCTGAGGTGAAAGGGTGAGGTGGAGAGATGGCATGAAAGCCCCTCAGATCTCCAGAAACACAATTACATGTACCCCCTCAGACACATGCGTGCGATCTGATGTTTCTTCAGATGACAGCCACTCCCTATGTCTGTCACGGCTGAGTGGGTGGTGCCACCATTCAGGACACTTCATGTTTATGTATGTATGTATGTATGTATGTATGTATGTATGCATGCATGCATGCATATATTGTGTGCACGGGAAAATGCCATAGTGCACATGGAGATCAGAGCACAACCCAAGGAAGTCTGCTCTGCTCTCTCACGTGGGTTCAGGGGATTGAACTCAAGTCGTCAGACTTGGTGGCAAGCTCCTTTACCGGCTCGGCTCTAAGTTTATGTTTCAGGCGTTTGAAATACTCTGTCGTACATGCATTCCGAGGTGCTGCCTTCTGAACCCTTGGAGGGAGCAGTCTGTGTAAAAGAACGGAAGAAACACTTGGGCCTTCGTGTGCCCAGGGCTTTGCCAGGTTCAGGTTGTTCTATGGGGCCAGGGCCCTGAAAATTATATTGGCTACGGATTTCCCAAAGTCCTTGAGAACACTTAACCTCGAGCTGAAAAACCAAGAGAATGACAAGAGGACAGTGGGCCCTGCAGGGAGGTTGTGGCCGGTGCGGTGCTCAGGTTAAGAAGAAACAGACTCAACACAGGGGGAGAGCCAGCCTCGGCCCAGCTGACGACACGGGCCAGCCTTATCTGACTGGAGCCCCCCTACCCCACTTTCCTCAATTTCATTTGACCCGTAGGCTGCCTGGAAGCCAGAGCTGTGGAGACAGGTGTGTGGACAGTAAAAGTATTCTGTGTCAGGGGTCCCCTCAGGTCCCCCCTTCCCATGCTGCATTCCTCCCAACTCCTGCTGAGGGACTGACAGATGGTATCTTCAGGCTGGCCTGCCCCAGCTCCCAGTGTGTGGGGGGAGCATCTGAGACACACGCCCACTCCCAAGTGCTCGGCACCCTCACAGGTCGGTGCTATCCTTGCTGCGACCTGGGACATCGTTCCCATCTTTAGAGATAGGAAACCTACACAGGAAATGAAGCCTCCTACTCTCAAGAGACAGGGGAGAAACTATAGCAGTGCTAAACAAAGTTGCCTGTGGGCACACACTGCATTCCTAGTTAGAGGAGAGAGCAGGAAAGAAAGCTGCAGAGCCTGGGTTCTCAGGCCCATGCAGCAGGCTGTCCTCCACCTGCATCAGGTATACTGCCCTAATGTACATATGCGTAGGTGTATAAACACGTGCTTGTCACAGGACAGATATGCAGACATGCAGGGATGCGCATGGACACACCCGTGGGCTATGCTGAGCCCGCCAGTTCCCAGGCATGATCATGGCACCCTTGTTGTGCTGACCATGGTGGAGGTGACATCAGCTGCTCCTACCATGGGCTTGACACTCTAACTTAAAAACAAGTAACACCACACAAAGGCTTCTTTTGTGCACGCTGAGGCTGCGGGGCTTCACCAATAATAGGAGCTGAAAGTGATTTATTTCTCTGGATTAAAGGTCAGCTCGGCAAAGCAACAGTGCAAACTTCTATTACCTCATTCATGTTGCCCTGAGCAAGGCAGGGGAAGGAGGGGGGAGAGAGAGAATACGAGAAAGAGAGGGGGGAGGAAGCCAGAGACAGAGAGAGAGAGACAGATAAAGGGGAAGAGGGAGAATAAGAAGGAAGGAGAGGAGGAGAGAAACAGGAGGGAAGAGGAGAAAGAAAAGTGGAGAGAGGGTATGAGGGAAGGAGAGAATGAGAGAGGCAGGTACAGTCCTCTGTGGTTCGTCAGGCCACAGGATGTCTTCCGGCAGCTCAGCGAACCAAAAGGCGTTCATCCTTGCTAAGATTTAGCTGTGGGATGAAGCTTTTTATACATCTAACACTAGGAAATGTCAAGGTCTGAATGTGAGAAGTGAAATCACTCTGCTGTTGGAGGGTTTGGATCTGCTCACGCTGGTCAGAGGCGAATACGCAAACGCGGCTACACGCCTGCCGCTCTAACGGACACCTGAGTGTGGCGCACGGTTGCTAGGGGCGATCTATATTTGTCTCCATCAGTAAGTGCTGCAGACCGTGGCATCTCACAGCACTCTCTGCACGTTGCACACGGCGCACTGTGACTGCCGTGCCGTGGGCAGGGCCCCGGGTTTCTTGGCAGGGCTTCCAGATGGTGCTCCAGCAGAGGACCTGCTGGGGAAGGCTGCTACGTGTGTGGCTCTGTGACGTCGGCACAGACCTGAGCACCAGGGCCTGCGCAATGGTGTGAGCCGCATTTGAGGATAGCGCTGCAGGAAGCAGCAGGGCCCAGGGGCCCACCCGTCTCTTCCAGGCCCCAGAACACAGGACCTGTGAGTTACATGGAATATACCTCTTCCTCCCGGGGACAGGTGTCTGGTATCAAGCAGAAGACCACGTGGGGAATTTCATGGGTGCTGCGGCTTCGGTGGGCTAGGCTTGGAGCTAGGACATCATGACTTGGAAAGAACGTGGAGATCATCAGCTTAGAGGCCTTCAGCCTTACGATGGTGTATGAGTGACAGGTGCTTAGCAGTAACCATGCCCTGGGAGTCTCCTGAGCTGGTCATGTGTGATAGGATCCTCTCTCATGTTGTGAAGGTGAACCACAAGTACATGGTCAGCTGTGACACCCAGGGACCACTGGCACTCTTCTATGTGGGCAATTGGTTATAACCTGAAGCTTCCAACAGGACACAGCCTTGTCGGAGTCAAGGAGCATCTAGACTTGGCCTTTGTCCAGACTCTGGGCATACAGCTCCCGAAATCCCTGGAACCTTGGTAGGGCTGCCGTGGGGAAGGTGTACTCTGTTATCTACAACAAATCCATGCAGACAATGCCACTCCTGGGGTAAGGTTGGCCACAGAGATGCCTGGCATGAGCTTTCTGTTCACCAGACCCTAGGGCCACTGCTGAAGCTGGCCAGGATCACCAATTCCAACAGCAAGTTCTTTAACCATGCCCACACAGTGAATCACAACTCAGACCAGGACACCCAAGCTTTATGACTAATGAGTCGGGAACCCAAAGAGACCACGTATCTTCCTTTGGTCTTTAGTCTTTGGCCTATTGTGAAATGTGTACTTCACGTTATACAGAATCTCAACAAAAGGTCCCTGAGTTCTGTGAGATGACCTACATGTCATCTGACTGAACGTGGCTGTGGGAAATTGGACAGAGGGTATGAAACACTGGACTTGCGGCTTGTAATGGCGGGTATCTGGTGAGGGGCTCTGTCTCTGGATACTGTTAGGTTGAGATTATGGCCTCTCAGAGCTAAAGGGCCACAGTTTAACCCACCCATAAGCATCATTTCCACAAGATCTGGTCTGGCACTGGCACTGGCCTGCCTCACAGGCACAGCTGCACCCGCTCTGCCTGCCCACATCTGCACAGCCAAGATGGAGAACTTTCCCTTGAAATGTTTTACCTGAAGCTGGCCAGGCCTTCCCTCCCCAGCCTGCACTGCTGCCTGTGAGCTGCATCACCAAAAATGCAGGTGCAGATAGCCACATGCACAGCTGGCACCAATGAAATCAGGTCAAACCAGAAAGTTGGCCTCCTGATTGGCTGGATGCCAACTGTGGAGCCTGAGGAAACATAGCTCTGAGACAAGGCCCACTGAGGAGAGACTACCCAATCCTGTCCTGAGGGCCTTCTCCCCATTACCTCCTATATCCCAGTCCAAGTCAGCTGGGTCTGTTCTGTTCCACGGCTAGCCATGCCCATCTCTGGTCTTTGTTGATGCTGGGGCTTGGACACTGTGCCATGCCTAGGCTAATCCTTAACAGGAAGAACTGGATTTCGGGTAATATCCACCCTCTCTAGTCTGGCTAGCATCATACCCTGTTCACTGGCCATGCTTGAACAGCAGCATCCATGAGATGAAGGGACTGCCTTCCATACCTGGCCTATCAAAGCACCCGACAGGCTCAGGAACCTCAAAAACTGACCCTCACCGCTGGGTCGGAGTGCAGCAGTGGCCATGGAGCTTCTGTGGATGTGATGTGACCCCTGCCTCACATGTACTTGACCAGGCCCTGGGGAAGGGGACAGGGATCCTGCAATGCTTCAGAGCTCTTAGAGGGCCTGGGTTTACAGTGAGATGCAGGACCTGTGGATGAAAACACAGGCTCCAGTGTGTGGCTGTTCTGTGGAATGGGCCTCACCTGGCTTTGTGTCAACGAGATGTTAGTGTATCAGTTCCGTGAACTCTTGTGTCCAGATGGTTCCTGGACTTGCCAGGGCTAACCTGAAGGTGACCTGTATCCATAGCACTGACAGCCACCATGCTGTGTGGGTGTGGGGCCATGTTAGTGAGGTGCTGCTGCCTGAGGGACAGGGGCAGCCCAGGCTTCACTGATTAGGTGTCTGAGGCCTGTTCTCTGTGCCAGGGCCTAGACATGTAAATAGCTCATTGCATACAGCCAGCTACTCATTTAGGTGGCTACTCTCCTGTTACTGCAAGGCTGAACGTACTTTTTCTCTGGCGCTTACAGAAGTTGGAACCCACCACTGCTGTAGGAACGAGAAAACTGTGGGGTCCCCAGTCAAGTAGAGAGGGAATTTCTGGGACAGATGAGGATGATGGCATGAGGATGTTCAAGACCTTAAAAAGTAAAGTCTAGACATCCTGGTTAACCACAAGCAGACAGTGCATACCTCCAGCCAACTGACAGGGATGAGCGCACCAAGGGAGCAGCTTGCATGGGTTAGTGTCTTCAGTGGACAGAAGACTTAAGTGTCTAGACTCAGCACTAAAATATGACAGAGGTTGAGACTGGTACCCACAGCTCTCAGTGGAGAGAAGGTAGTGACTAACTCCTTATTTCCAGCAGTGGGCAGTGTGGGCTGGGGCAGGGAGGACGGAGCGTGAGACACATGCAGCTCTCCTGGCTCAGGGTGATGGGCAGATGGACAGCACCACGATGTCACACGCCCTTGGATTAATTTGCAGGATGAACTTGTCCCTGCCCTCCTCCCCAACACAAGCGCATGAGCATCTGGTAAGGGCAGGCCTGTTGGGAGGAATGGAGACCTGGGCCCAGGGTCTGGGCTGCCCTGGTGTCTATGATAACCGACTATGGGAGCCCAAGCACAGTAGGAGGTGAATAGCCTCCCCCTGTACCTGCAGGAGACACAGCCAGAGCTGCAGGAGACACAGCCAGTGCAGCTCTCAGAATGGCATCTAGCCTGGTCTAGAGGGAGGCCTGGGCAGAAAGAGGGAACCAGGGAACCAGAGGAACCAGCCCGGCAGGAGGGAGACACTCTAGTAAGCCACCTGGTGACCTGCCCCAGAGAAAGGAGGAATGAGGGGACCTCTGAGAACAGCAAGACTGACGCTTCAGCCAGAGCCAGAGCTATGCTCACCTCATAGTGGAAATCCATGCAGGTCAGGTCCAGCCAGCACTTGTCCCCACGGATCTTGATTAGACCCTGCAGGAGGCAAGAGAGAGGACAGCATCAGTCATGGGCTGGCAGTTGAGATACAAGGACCGCAAACAGGATTTACTTTTAGGGACAAGAAGTGGCCCATCCCCAAAGGCCATGTAACTGTGCTTCAAAGAATAAGGGAGGGGCTTATTTCTTGTGGGAAGTACTCCAGGAGGTGAAATCCAAACAGCTGTGTGATAAGCACACACAGGCTCCTTCTGAGGACTCAAAGCCAACATGCTCACAGCGGGAATGTACAGTCTTTGGGGCGGTGTGTTGGGGATGGAAATCAGGGCCTTGCCCATTTTAAGTAATCACTAAGCTGCACCCATGAACCATTCTGTACTTTCTTTAAAACCATCTTTTAGGAGTTAGGAAGATAGCTCACTTAGTGAAGTGCTTGCTGGACAAACATGGGGGCTTGAGTTCAGTGCTCAGAGTCCATACAAAAAGCTGGCCAACGAGGGTGCACATTTACCATCCCAGCTCTGGGGAAGCATGGATAGGTACTAGCCAGCCAGTCTCACCTGCTTGGTGAGCTTTAAGCCAGTGAGAGATCCTGTCTCAGAGGAGATAGATAGATGGCATTCCTGAGGATGACGTTCATGGTTGTCTGATGGCCTCCACATGCATGCATGTTTGTGTAACCTCACACATATGTACCTACATGCACACGCACGCACGCGCGCGCGCGCGCACACACACACACACACACACACACACACACGCACACAAGATAAAAAGCAAATGGGCCAAGGAGAGTGCTTACAGAACACACTTTAGGACCTTAAAAAAAATCCAGATGTGGTGGCATCCATCTGCAATGCCAACCCTGAAGGACAGGGACAGGAAGGTCCTAAAGGCTCATTGGCTAGCCAGGCTAATCGGTGAGCTCCAGGTTCAGTAAGAGATGGTTTGGTGTGACGGAAAACACCCTGTATCAATCAGCAAGTGCAGCCATGCTCCTGTACACACGCCACACACAAACACCACAAAGCTATCACAATGATGAAGTTGTGTCTTTTAGGGAAGAACTGTGTGGATCCCACACTGCAGATACCCTGGACGCCGGCAAAGAAAGGCTTGCCAGCTGCACCTCAAAAGGTCCAAAGGTTTCCGTGGGAGAAGACATGAGCTTCTGCAAACCTGTGGCTGCTCTTGCGGATAAGCAGTGTTGATGGGAAGCCCAGCTCGGGCTGTCAGTGTCTCCGTGAGCAGAGCATGCCGTGCTGGGGATACTGGGCAAAGGAGGGAGTGGTTTCCAGGAGCTCCCGTGAGTCAGATGAGAGCTTAGGCAGAGCAGCTGAGAGTGGGAGTAGCACCCAGCAGTTGGTCCCTGGCTCTGCCTCAGCCACCTCCGTATTCTGCCTACAGGTGGTACTGGGCCTGTCCACCTTCTTTCAGGGAAGCCAGGGGCAGGTGACTTGCTTGCAAATCACAGGCAAGTGTTCCTAAAAGAACTAAAATCTTGGCTTGAGATACAGAGATTCAACTCTAAGTTCTGTCATTTCCACATTAGCTAAGAGGGAAGGTAGGTATAACCCAGCCTTCTGAGATGGTAGCTCCTGTAGCTACAACTGTCCTGGGAGTTCCTTTGGCTCCATCTGCCACTATCCATCTATCTACCCACCATACATTTATATACAATCCATCCATCCACCATCATCCACCACCATCTAATACTCATATACCACTCATTCCCCACCACCCATCCATCGACCATTTATCCATCTATCTATATAACCCACCACCCATCTACCCATACACCACCCAATATTCACCCCTCATCCATTCACTTATCTGTCATCCAACCACCTAGTACCCACCCATCCATTTCCCATACTATCATTATCCACTCATCAAACATCCATCCATCCATCCATCCATCCATCCATCCAACCATCCAACCATCCATCCATCCATCCACATACTGTCCACCCAATCACCCAACCATCAACCACCTACTCACTGGTCCATCCACCATCAATCTACTACAAGCTTGCAGACCTGGACTGAATGCCCATGAGGTCTGGGTGCACATAAAAAAAAAAAAAAAAGACTCATCCTAATGCAGGAGAAAGTTCAAAAAGGGGCCTTAAGTTGCTATGACAAAGTGGCACAGATAAGTGACAAAAACAACAGAAATGTACTTCTCATTTCCGGGGACTGAAAATCCAAAATGAAGGGGCTAGCATGGTTGGTTTTATCAAGGGTCCACTTCTGAATTGTAGACAACTAGCTTCCTGTGATAGCCTGGCAGTGTGGACAGATGGTGAAGGCTTCTCTGGGGACCCTTTTATCAGGGCACTTATAGCATTCACAATGGTACCCTCCACAGAGAAATCAGAAGATGTAAGGCCCCTTCTCCTATTATCTCACTAGGGCTTGGGATTTGAGCTTGCAAGTGGATGGGGAGATGGGAAAAGCCTGGGGAGAGGGTGTGCTGGCTAGTTTTATGTCAGTTTGACACAAGTAGCATGGTATTAAAAGATGCAACCTCAACTGAAAAAATCCTGCACCAGATTGGGCAAGCTGTGGTGCATTTTCTTGGCTGATGATTGATGTGGAAGTGTCCAGATCACTATGGGTGGTATCATCCCCGGGCTGGTGGTCCTGGGTGCTCTAAGAATGCCGCTCAGCAAGCCAGTAAACAACACTCCTTCACAGTCTCAGCGTCAGTTCAATCCAAGCAGGTGCCTTCCCTGCTTGAGTTTCTGCTCTGACTTCCCTTAGTGATGGACCATTATCTCCAAGTGTAAGATGAAATAAACCCTTTCCTCCTCAAGTCATGGAGCTTTATCCCAAAAATTGAAACCCTAACTAAGACAGAGTGGCCTACCAGGAGAGGCCAGGGACTGCCCCAGAAGGAATGGGAGAGTGGCCTGTGGATGCTGGGGTGGTGGGTGGGAGGTCTGTCTGGGGCAGAGGGAAAAGCGAGAAGCCAACATGGTGAGCCAGAAAGCCCCTGAGAACCTAACCTAGATTATTGGTGGAGAGTGTGAGGTTCACTCGAGACAGGAGGTGGTGTTATTATGGCTTACTAGGCTGCCCAGAAAGCCCATGATCCACGGGAGTCCACAAGAATGGGTCACCAGACCTCTCGGCAAGGCTGAGACTTCTGTCCACTAGCTGAATGGGTTAGTCTAGGCCTCCTGACAGCCGTTCTAACAAAAGAGAGCACACTGAAATCACGCTAAACAGCACCTTCCCAGACATGCTGGGGTCAACACAAATGACCTTCTCACACTGGGAGTATGTGAGGCAGCTGAGGATCTCAACAGGGCCTGGTGGCACATAAGTTGCCTGTTTGGCCCTCTGGCTGCTGTGGGGTCGGCAATGGCTTCTGCAGCCATCCAAGCAAAGTAACCTGGACAGTGTGAGGCTGTGTGGGAAGCAGGACACATCTAGTTCCAGACACTCTCACAGAGGGGGCCCAGGAGACAGGCTCAGCAGTAGATCTGATTATGAAAGCCGAAAGGGCCCATGTCCACATAGAGATGCCAGTCTGAGGCCCCTTAATGGAGCCACTGACACGTAGGATCCAAGTGATCACGAGGGTGTTGGGACTACACAAACTTAACAGCACCTATGGGAACACATGAGCACTCACACCAGGGCTACAAGTGACACACGTGACACCACCTAATGGGTGCTGGCTTGTGAAGGCTGGTTTTAGAGGGAGCACTCTCTCTTCAGAAGCAAGGTCTCCAGGGTGTCACGGACTCCACAGGGCTCCCAGCAATCCTGACACCACAGGGGAGCTGTGTGCACTGCAGGGAGCTGAACCGTATTCTGCCTCACCCCCCCTTGCCCCCCCCCTCCCTGGGAGCACTCTATTTAAAGACTCGATGGATGAGTTACTCAGACAACCGAGTCACCTCTGAGGAAACAAAAACACTCAGACGGCAAGGCCCTGGGGATGGCATCCGGTGGAACTCCCACCCTGTGAGGCCATGATCACATGGACACGGTGTTGCGGGACAGGTCTGACAGTCCGGTGCCTGAAGGGTCCCAGCTCTGCAAAGCCCTGTTCTGTGTGTCCACCAAGTGGAAGGACTGGCTGCTGAGAGAACACAGCTACTGGGTAGGGAAGGGAGCGCCACCATCAGTGATAACCCCAATGTCCATGAGCTGCACAAGGCTCTGTATCTCTCAGAACCTGAGAGAGAGAGAGGGGGGGGGCTCTTTGGAGATTCACACCAGGAAGGGAAGAAAAAAACAAAATAATTAAAATGTCACTCAAACTCGAAGCTGAGCTGAGACACTTAGAAACCTGAGGCATTCTTCAGGAGCGGAGGGCGTTCGGGCTCCTCCCATCCACTCGCTCCTGCTGCAGATGTCAGACTTCCCACGGGTCTTTCTTTCAGAGTGTCAGAGGAACAAAGCCTTCTTTGAGCCTTTTTCAGCCCAAAATTAATTTAGGGAGAAAAAAAAATGGCACAGACAGGCCTTGGCATGCCAGACCTAAAGGGAGCCGAGTGACCCTCAATCCTTGTGACCCTCTTGCTTTCGGCCTGGGAAGGACAGCATCGTGATCCTGGAATGCTCCAGGCTGATGGAAGATACCTTCGCCTCCAGTGAGTGGGGATGAGTGTGTTCCTGTCTAGAGGCTCCCGACCGCAATTCGGCTTCTTAGAAACTCCCACTCGGCAACGAAAACCTCCATGCTGGAAAAGCCGTGCCACGAATCTGCTTTGGATGCCTAACCCTCTGGCCCGGTGTAAGAGGCCTGTGGCCTGAAAAAGGCTGAGGTCCCTTTGTACCCCCTCAGGAAGGGCTTGATGGAGTTTAGAGCTATGTTGGCATCTCAAAGGCAACTAGGAATGGGGCTCTGGGCATCAGGGGGGCCAGAACTGAATTCCTGATGGAATGCCCGGGGGGTTCTACAAGCTGTGTCAGGGGTACACTTTACATGTCAGCACTGGAGTGACTGCTGCCCATTCGATCTCAAGCCCCCCGCCTTATGTGATGTGGGCACAGGCTCTACAGCTTTCTCAAGGCCCACTTGTTTCCAAGTGCAGGGCACAGCACACAGTCCTCCATCCTTGTGGAGGAGCACCAGGCTTTCCTAACTTGGGCCAGTGGTACTCATGCCAACAGAGCTCATTAAATGAGCTCCAGGTTGCAGAGCTCTCCGGACTCTGCCAACACAGGCAGCGCTGCTACGAAGAGACTGCGGCACTGCCCTGGAGGACAAGCTCAGCACGTGACACCTTGGGCTCTGCACTGTGAAGACAGAGCTTTTCACTTGCAAACATTGCTCGGTGTGTGCTTGGGTGATTTGGAATCAGAGGGACCTGAGGCATGATGATTACCTGGCACTTCCAGGCTGGAGAGGAACTCCCACAGGCATCAGGGAAGGGCCATCTGTTCGCCCAAGAACTGAGAAAATGCATCCTCCAAGCAAACAGCCACGTGCTAGCAGGTTGCCTGTGTGTATGTGTGTGGGAATGGGTACGGCAGATGGGCCCAGCACACAGTCCCTAGATGGTGGAAGCAGGTGCGTTAAGAGTTTCTTCAGTTTTAAAGCTCAGGGCAGCACAGAGCTGGGCAGAGCCTGGGGTTTTACATTTTAAGAATCTTCAGTGAAGACCTAGTTCCAAATGACAGAGGCTGCTCCTGTCCATATGACTAGAGCTACCCTGACCTGGCTAGCGCAGGCCAGAACCAGAGTGTGCCAAGCCCTGGACACCCAAGGACTTACAGTACGGTTTCACCCAAACACCACTAGCACATACCTCAAACTGACTCCTGAGCCAAGAGGTTAACTGGGAGATGTGTGTGAAAGCACAGACAATGTTCGCTACAGCTGGGCTGCCTTCAGAGTGCAGAGCCTGCAAAAATCCTTAGAACCATCTGTCTCTCTGTAAAAACAGCTTTTTGTCTTCTAGAAGTCCCCGGGCCTCTCTTAGCTACTAATCCACTAGTTTTCCCAATGATGGGTCTGATTCACTGTCTCCTTGTGAAGCAACATGTGATTCAATAGCATCTCGCCACCTGCATCCACATGGTTTGCACACGTGTGCATGGAGGACACAGCGGGTTGGAAAAAAAAAAAAAAAAGCACTTGAGAACAGAAACCAGTAGAGCTGTGAGGTTTCTGCACCATCCTTTGAAAAAGATCTCAGTACCTATGCATAACCTTTGATGGGCTACCGAGAACAGACGAGAGGGTTCTGAAAAGCTTTTGGCTGTGCTGTGCTAAGATGCTTTTATTAAGCCTCTGAGGGTAATGGCCTGTGTGAGACAAATAGCTGTTGATGGGGGCCTGATGAGGCTGCCAGGGGCCAGCCTGGGACAGCTATATGAGAGGCCTGCAATTGGGGATCAAAGGTCATGACACAGCAGACATGGGGTCCAAAGATTCCTGCGATGTCTCTGAGCAGAGTCAGAGGTCAACCTTCTGAGTGTCCTGGGGGCTGATGGGCAGGCAGGAAGAAAGCCCCCTTTCTCTAGCTCTGCCCACGCTAATGCAATAAAGCCAATTAGAATGATTGCTCTCATTTCAGAGTTAGGATGCCCAGGACGAGGGAAATGGCAGGGACATCCGTTTCATTCTGTCTTCACAGGCGCACTCTGCATTCCAGCATTTATTTCATTATATTTAATACGATTTTACCAGCGGCACTCCGACTCTGAGAAAAGAGCCCGGCAACTTCAAAGCCTGTTTTTGTCTTGGTTCCTTAGCACCCGCTCTTCTCTGCTACTGATGTCTCCACCCTGCTCGCTAACTGCGCAGAGCCGCCCACAAGCCCACACTTCCGTGGCCTGAGCACCATCTCCTGAGGCATCCTGGGGGCGGCGCACACTAACACGGAAACTGCTTTTAAAATTATCCTGGTTCATCCCGTTCGGAACAGTCACTGGGCCTGCTGACATAAGCACAGTCAGCCTCGTGGCTAATGGGGACTTGGCTTTGCAGCAGTCTTGGAGTCTCCACCTCCTATCAACCGGGGGCTGCAGGCCGAGTGGCCCTGCTCTGAAGCAGACATGAGTGGAAACAAACTTCCTTCCACACGAGAAAATGACCCATGAGAAAATCTCTCAGGGTTTCTCCGTATGCGGAGCATCTAGCCCCACCCCAACCATAAGCACGATCTGCAGACACCCCACCTAACCCCAGCTACAGGCCCACACTGCACTCTGGGTAGGAGGGGATGGGCATTGTCCAGGGCTGACCAGGTGCTTCTGGGTATCTCCATGACCGCTGTCCACTCCTGGGATCTGTTGCCTTTTGTGGCAGCTGCTCAGTAAGCTCTTGGCTCAGACTGGGCAATGTTTAGAACACCCTGGACACACTGCAGGCAGCCCTGGGGGCCGTCTCTTGCCTCTCCAGCAGGAGCCGCTCAACAGCCGACCTTATCAGCTGGCTCTTTCTTCTCAGAATATTTCCCAGTTACCTGACCACACTCCCACTCACCGCCCAGGTCTTCTTTGGCCTCTCTGTTCTTTGCTGAGTTGTCCTGGCTCTGAGAGGTCCCCTATAGCCCCAAGTTCCATGTGGCATGAGACTTCTTAGATGCTGCTAGAGGGCAAGAACCGTGGTCACTCTCAAGGCAGTATCTGCCCGGCTATTTCATGCAGGCCCAGCTGCCCTTCTGAGTCCTGCTCAAGTCCTGCACCTGATGGCTACTACAAAGGCATGTTGCTATAGCTGCATCTCACAGCATCCTGTGTATGAGCACAGGTGCTACCTGCTCTGGTGACAGATGGCTATGTTATGGTTTACATGAAGCACATGTATGCGTGGGTCTAACTTCTGACACAGGCCACTGTCAGGAGTCTGGCAGTCTGACAGGATGCAGGCCTTTCCATCCCCACAAAGGTTTCTCTCTGAGTCCTTTCTTGTCAGTTTCATGTCTTCCCTGTGACAGGGCAATCACAGTCTAGCTCAAGGGTCCTGCATGGCCAGCGAAGTCCCCTGAAGGGACACTTGCTCCAGGAGCTTGCTGTGTGCTGTCCGCTGTTCACCTGAGTGGCACCCATGCAGCTACCTTCCTTTGTGTGTTGCTCTGCTCTGTTGGTTCGTGAAAGACTGACATGTGGAGTTCTCTAGCATCTGGCCATTCTGGGCAAAACTACAGGCTATCTGCAGCTCTGGGCCTAAAGGACACATTGCTAGGGGCAGAATGGCTGTCCAAGGGCAGCTACACACACATAACCCCTGAAACAGGAATTTCTGTCGCAGGTCCCCAGCATCAGATGCTGCCATGCCGTTCTTATCCTTTCTGAAAGGCATGGCCTCTCTTGACTTCCTACACACTTGCCGGTGAATCTTGTACTTACCTTTGCAAAGAAAACACATGTCTTTTGCCCTCGTTTCTATGGTTGCAATGTATGCTCTACATGTTGTATGTCAAAACTGTGCGCCAAAAAGGTTTTCCCAGTCTGTGGTTTCCTGTCTTTTAGGACAATGAAGTATAACGTCTCAACATTTTTTCTTTAATGGCTACACGCAAGCACTGTGGCACTGTCTGTAAGCCATGGCTTTGCTTCCTCCCTCGTCTCACCAGTGCTCTGGAACGGAACCCATAAAGAGCAGAGGAAGAGGCCTGCTCCTGGACTCTGCTCTTCCACTCATGTATTTTTTTCCAGCTTAGATCACTACCACACTTCAGCTCTAAAATCAGCGTAATCTTCTAACTTTGTTCTTTTTTAAAGATCCTCTGTATTTTTATATGCAATCCAC
The DNA here is from genome assembly GCF_030254825.1 of Meriones unguiculatus. Lineage (NCBI taxonomy): Eukaryota > Metazoa > Chordata > Mammalia > Rodentia > Muridae > Meriones > Meriones unguiculatus. Next base: position 39,276,669 of record NC_083359.1, read on the forward strand.
AATCAGTCCGTTTCTCTAACACAGGCCACTGGGAGTTGATACTAATTGCCTTGAATCTGAAGATAAAACTGGGCAAGCCGGATGTAATGATGAATCTTTCAGATCCATGCAGATGGTCTGTGGCTCCATTTATAATCTTTGAACTTCCTTCCAGCCACATTGCACAGCTTTTGGGACACACATCTTAGGTACCCTTAAGCAGATTTACTATGAGGCTTTTGAGGGGCTTTGACGCAATGGGTCACACTCCCAGGCTTTCCTTTATGGAATGGCTTGTTACCAATTTGTGAAACATTGGGCTGGAGAGATGGCCCATTGTTTACGAGTAAGAGCTGCTTTTCCAGGGGACAGGGGTTCAGTTCCCAGCACCCACATGATGGCTAACAACCAAGCATCTGAAACTCCGGTTCTGGAATCTGATGCCCTCTTCTGGTCTCCTCCAGCACACAGGCACACTTATAGGCAAAAACACTCATATATAAAATAAAAATATCTTAAAAAACATATAATGTTAACCTTGTATCCTAGAACTTCATATTCATTTTAATAGTTTCTTTTTAGATTCCTTTCCTTCCTTCCTCCGGGGTGGCTAAAGGGCAGGGGAATATGGGGACAGGTTCTCCTGTAGCCTATTCTGGTCTTAAACTACACACATACTTGAAGATGTTCTTGAACTCCTGATTCACACACCTCGACCCTCTGAGTGCTGGGGCTACAGATGTGCACTGCCATGCTCAGCTCTCAATGGGTTTCCTAAATGCACAATCCTGTCTGTGGAGTATGACTTAACTTCTTCTCCAAAGTGGATATCCAATATCCTCTGGAGGAGTGGTTATGTGAACAGGCACCCCGACATCTCTGACCTCATACATCTTTGTTTGTTGTTTGTTTTTGAGGCAGGGTTTCCCTGTGTAGCGATAGCTCTCTTGAGACTCGGATCTGTAGACCAGGCTGGCCTTGAAGTCATAGCGATCCACCTGCCTTTGCCTATAAAGTGCTGGGATTAAAGGCGTGAGCCACAGCTTTTGTTTGTTTTTGTTTTTGAAGATAGGCTTTCTGTATATAGCCTAGGCTTCTGTCTCCTAGGTTCTTGGGTTACAGGCAAGCTTCAATTGTGTATCGAAAAAGCTTTATATGTTGTGATGATAAAACCGCTCTTGATCTCTGTTTTGTTACTGTACCAAATGACATGAACTGATTTTCAAAGGGTAACCAGCCTTGAATCCCCAAGATGAACCTGTGCCTTTTTTTAATTCAAGATTTCACCGACCAATGTTTTAAGGGTTTCTGCGTCTTTGCCAGGGTCCTGAGCTCTGATCTTCATTTCTGTATGTCTTCATTAGGTCTGGGGTCACTGCTGTGCTGGTTGCATGAGACACTTGGGGAACATTCTTCCTGCAGTGTTTTCTAAAGCATCAGTGTAGGACTGCTGTTATTCCCCCCTGAAGTGTCTGACAGGGTTCACAGCGAAGCCAGCTGGGGTAAGGATTCTTTCTGGGGTAGTTTTTCTTCTGTTGATTTCTAATTCAATTTCTTTAACAGACACAAAAGTATCCAGGTTTCCTGCTTCCTTTGTCTTGGTTTTGGTGGCTGCATTTGTCAAAGACTCTGTCTGTCTCATCTGAGCTGTCAGAGCTGCAGGCCTGAAGCTTCCGTGACATCCCAGGTGACTCCACAACAGACACACGTGCTGACCCTGGGGGATGCTTTCTCAGGAAGTCTTTGGTCACGTGCTGGCTGCGGCTCAATTCTGACCTGGAAGCTATTGACCCTGCAGGTTTCTGTCTTTGCTTCAGATGCTGCAGTTTCCTGTGTGGAAGTGAGGAGCATTAGGGCTTCCCCCTCCCCCCTGTAGGTGCTGTAGCTAGGGGCGAGCACACAGAGCTGGAGGGCGGGGCACACGTACACTTGAGCAGTGGTCAAGGCCGTGTTTACTAACAAGCAGGAAGCTGAATCTGACTGGGTAGTGAAGGGCCTCGTGGCTGTTTCCTACAGCCTGTGGGCTGGATCACCTTAGCGTGAGACCAGAACGCCAGTCCTTACACCACTGCAGAGTCTGAGCCTTGACCTCTCATCTCATTCAGGATGAATGATGTGAAACACCCGTTCATCCATAGCAGCCATTCTCATCGCACAGAGAACCCACTGTTTAGCTTACATGTTGTTCCATTAAAATCTAGAGTCCTAAATTCTTTGTTGTTGTTTTGAGACAGAGTCTCACTGTGTAGCTCCGGCTGTCCCGGAGCTATCTATAGACCAGGCTGGGCTCAAACTCAGAGATCCACCTGCTTCTGCCTCCCAAGTGATGGGGATAACAGCGTACACCATCAGGGCTGGCTGAGTAGTAAATTCTTAACTTCTAAAATATGAAGCAAACATAAAGAAAAACAGTATCAGAATTAGCACGTTATGTGCATATATGGAAATGTCACGATGAGACCCGTTATATTATACAATAAATATATGCTAATTTTAAAGTCAAATATCAAGAAAACTGGCAGCACAAGCTGTTAAGGAACAGCACAGAGACAGGAACTGTGTGGAGACTGGTGCCAACTCAGGACCCACTGCAGAGATGCAGCCCAGAAGCAAGGTCAGGGCGAAGGACAACCTCTCTGTCCCCGACCTGACAAGTCCTTTCACTTGTTATTTACCAGAGCTCTCTGCCTCATCTCTACCCTCATGGACCCACAGCACCTCTGTAGGCAAAGCGCACAGCAGCGCAGGCTCTCCAGGAAGACAGGGGCACTGGGAAGGGACTGCCCCCCCCAACACGTGCTCCTCCAAATAGAGGCTGTGAGGCTGGAGGAGGGAGGTGTATGAAGAGACAGGTTCTCAGCTTTTCTGCACTCTAGGGGTCAATGTGAAAAGCAAGGGGTCCCCCCTTGGGTACTGTGCAGGCCTGAGAAGTACCAGCAACAAAGACGCTGGCTTGATTCCCAGAGTCTCAGCAAAGGAGACTGTTAGCCTGTTGCTCAGCACAGTTCATCGGGACAGAGCTAATCAAGGACAGAGCTGGTTCCAGAGTTTGCATGGAAAATCCATCTCTGCCTGATGTTGAGGCCCTGCCTGGTAGTCCTAGACGGGGAGCTGGGGTTGCTGACAGGCACTCAAAACTGCTGGATGAGAAACATGTAAATCTCACTGCACACACACTCCAACAGAACAAGATCAAGAAGTATAAAAGAATTAAAAAAAAAAAAAAGCATCACTAAAGGTAATCTACTGCCTTAAATGCTGGCTTGACACCCACATCGCTACTGTTTCCTGAAGTAGGAGAGCCTCCACCTCGATGTGGCTGAAATTGATGCACTAAGAAAAACATCACAGTCTGGTGGGATGGAGGCGGGAGGCCTTCCTGGAGTGAGGGAGCCACGTAAGGCTGCACTACTCCTGCAGCCGAGAAAAAGAGGAGGGCAGTGGCTCCAGCTTTGTCTACAGTGCTCCTGCACTGGCCACAGCCCCACCATGCAAGGCTGGGAAGCATGCGGGCACCTGGGGACTCAGGACTCTAAGAGCAGGCTGCCTGGTGCGCGGCAGAGAGAGGCACACAGCGCTGTAACTTTCCACTGGGTCCTGATCCTCACAGACTCCCTCTTGCAAGGAGCCCGTTCTGCCCCCCGAGGCCTGCCCCTGTCCTTTGTGGGGAAGGTGTCAGGAGTTAGTGAGTGCTGCCACCATTACCACAGCAGTATGGTTCACTTGGCGTGGGGCGAGCATCTGTGACTTGGGTTCATGGCTGAGGTGAAGAAAAGCCTGGCCAGAGTGCTGGGCTCTGCTGTGGCCCTCTAGCTGGTGTACCTGTGTTGTTCTCTCTGTGGTAGGTCACCCTGACTGGCCCATTAGCAGTAGACTGTCCCCTAAAATCACCTTGATTTCAATGGAACCAAGAACCAGAAGAGAAAACAGACTCCTTCCTTGCTGTGCTGTAGGAAACGGGTGATAGGAGGCCATGCCATGGTAGGCAGCAGCAGAGCTGGCAGCACTTGGCTGAGCTGGATCTCCCCAGGCCCTGAGGGACGTGGTTTCTAAGGGAATGCTTGGGCAAATAGGCTTGAGGGGGATTCCTGTGCCCCTAAGCCATCCTTCCTCAGCATAGGCTAACCTCATCAGGTCTAGAAGTAACTCTTGAGCTGCCACACACTTAATGGTTTGAGGAAATGGGGACACACATTCTCACGATACCTCCTCTCACTGAGACACCAGATGTCTCCATCACCCAAGAAGGATCCCTTGTGTCTCTTCCTATGGCCTACCCAAAGAGGCTAGCTAGAATACCTGTTCTGGAGCCTCTCGTAAAAGGACTCTGTGTGTGCCTGTGTGTCTGTATGTGTGTTTGTGTGTGTGTCTGTCTGTCTCTGTGTCTGTTTGTGTGTGTCTGTCTGTGTCTCTGTGTATACTTGTGTTTCTTTGTGCGTGTGGTGTCCTTTATGTCAGACTTCCCTCACTCACAGATCCTCACATTTGGCTCTGTAACATCGCTACAATATAACTGTTGTGGAATCAAGCAGTTTGTCTCCTAGAGTTTGTTTTCATACAAAACCGCTATGGCTATTCAGTGTCTTGGCATTTTGGGCCTGGTGTGGTGACTCACATCTTTAATCCCAGCATTCAGGAGGTAGAGGCAGGAGGAGTTCTTCTGTGAGTTCGAGGCCAGCCTAATATACACAGCAAGTTCCAGGCCAAACAAGACTACATAGAAAGATCTTGTTTCAAAAACAAAACAAAACAAACTCAAAACCCAAAAATAACTTTGGTATCTCCATAGTATTGTAAGGGTCAATTTATCAATTCCTGGTAAAATCTGCGTTTATGTCTGATGTTTTGGGAAATCTTCAGTACTCAGGTCCACAAACATGGTATAGCTCCCCATGGTTTCCAGTCCCCTTTAACCCTTCCCAGAAAAGTTTTGTAGCAAGAGTATAATTTAGATGTTATTATATTTTTACTTTTAAAAATATTTTTACTTTTTTTTGTGGGTGGTTGTGTGGTGGTTTGAATAAGAATAGCCCCTATAGACTCATATAACTGAATGCTTAGTCACCCAGGAGTGGCACTATTTGAAAAGATTAGGAGGTGTGGCCTTGCTGGAGGAAGTGTGTCACTGGAGGTGGGCTTTGAGGTTTCTGTTTCTGTCTGTCTCCTCTTTCTCTGCCTACGGATCAGGATGTAGAACTCTCAGCTACCTCTCCAACACCACGTCAGCCTGTGTTCCATCAGGCTTCCAACCATGATGATAATGGGCTAACGTCTGAAACGGTAAGCGAGCCCCTGATTAAACTCTGGTAAGAGCTGCCTTGGTCAGTGTCTCTTCCCAGCAATAGAACGGTGACTAAGATCACGGCACTGAGCGTTGACCCAGTATGGTGCACACATTAGACAAGAGCTTGGCCACTAACTGTTGACTTCATATTGAGGCCCAGCTGGCCCTATGTGTCCTCTGTAGCTCGGGCTGCCTGTGCTTATGATCCTCCTGCCTCAGCCTCCCACAGAGCTGGGATTATATGCCTGTATTACCGGACCAGCTTGGATTTTATTATAAATGTTACATTTGAAAATTCCATTTTCTGATGGTTTCTACAGCACATAGCTTGCAGTGACTTGTGAGATGGCTCAGTGGGTCACCAAGCCTGGTCTCTACTGTCTCTCCTGACTTTGACGTCTGAGAGGGAGCTGGCAGGTAATTTTGAAGACTGTCCCCACAGAAGGCTTGCTGATGTCCCTCATCATGAGATCAGGTCTCTCTGCAGAGTGAGGCCAGGCCTCTCAGAGCTTCGTTCAGAACAGACCCTCCGGTAGGGTGCAGAGGGCAGGCTGAGCCCCACTTTCATCAACTGCCTTCCTTCGGCTTGGTGTCATCTCAGCTCTGTTTGTACTTCCCCCATGCATAGCCTGGTATGCCACTCACAGAAGCCAGGGCCATGAAGCTGGCTGTGGCCTTCTGCAGACCATGAATCCATACCACCTTGTATGATCAGACAGCAGCTGCATCTTACAGGGCGGCCGATGGCCTGTGTCAGCCACACACCCCTGGGGATGTGACAGTCCTGGCTCAGCCTCCCGCAGACCACAGATGCTACAGCTTTCCCTCTCCCACTGGGCACCACTGCATCATGACTGGAGGGCTGTGACACTCAGCTTCGAGGGACCAAGCAGGGTTGGGGCACATGAAACACCACCAGATAATGGACTCTCGAGGGCTGGTTTTCGAGCAAGGCTCTCTGTGATCCCGTGGTCTCAGGTCTGAGCCAGCCCCACAGTGGACTTGGGGCCACCATCACTCCATTACCATGGCACCTCTCTCTCTATGCTTCCCACTGGAGCATGATTAATAATATCCAACCTAAGACTGTATCAAGTAATTACACCTTTTAGTGCACCTGGTAATTTTTATCCACCTGGTGCTAGCAGTCAATCAAAATGCCATAAAAGGGCTTCAGAATGTGCTAATGACTTGCTCGCTCTGTCAGGCATCATGGGGGTGCATTCGACTCTTGGCACAAGAGTGGTGCATGGAACAGACTTGCAGCTTATCCATACCACTCAGCTTCTCTAGGGGCTGTGCTTCTCCACACAGGCCTGCTTCTCTACGCTGCTCAACGTTTCTCCAGAGCTTAGCTCCTTATCCAGTTCATCTTTTCCACAGGGCTGGGCTTTCTTCTCCACACTGCTCAGCTTTTCTGTAGAGCTAGGCTTCTCCACAGAGCTAGGCTTCCCTGTAGACCTGGGCTTCACACAGCTTTGCTTCAGACTGCCTCCTGTAACACAGCTGCCTTCCACGTAGAGCCTTTTGAAACTTTTGAAAAGTTGCAGGCTCACTAACACCAGGCGGGAGAGGAGGCTGAGCTGTAGCTCCCTCAGCCTGCCAGGAATAAGCGTGCTGTCTCTGAAGACAGTAGAGAACTCCAGTGCCCGTTTCCAAATGCACACTGGCCTTGGAGACGGCAGCATACTCACTGCAGCGTTCAGACTCGGGGTCTTCACCGTGGCCTAGGAAGCCCTGGGTCTCATCTGTTTCACTGCTGGCAACACTGGCTCCACACAGCTTCCTTAGGGTCTCATACACCTCCCCATCCTCCTGTTGGGTGGTTGTGGCACTTCCTATGCCCAACATGGGGGAGCTCACAGCCACTGGGGACAGTTGGGGGACATGGGTAGATGTGGTGGGTCATAGCTGAGGCCTTCCCAGGAACCCCGGCCACAGGGGCAGAATTACAGTCACAGAGGGTGAGACCACAAAGCTACTGGATCATTTTAGTTCCAGAAACAACTTGTTGGGTGCCCCGTTCACCACCATCATGTACGCACCCCCTGAGCCTCTTTGTAGGACAGGAATCCTTGGGGCAAAAGTATCTGGGTGAAGGCCAATACTTCTCCACCCATACATAATACAGCCAGTGTGGGGGAGGGGTTCAGCCTGTCATGGCCGCACATATATACGTGCCAATGGAGGCAACAGGGACCTTCCTATGGTGTTTTCTCCACGGAGGCCTACACCCTATGCAGGGAACTCAGCAGAAGATGGTGAAGAGGGTGGGGATGCTCACACTCTGGGAGGCGCTTACCTCAGCTGAGAAGAGGCTGCCTCCACCCAAAGTGCAGTCGGTGCCCTACCTAGCTTTAACTATCAACCTGCGTGGCCTGGAGTCACTTAAGAAGACAGCCTCAGCTGAGGGATTCCCCAGACCAGATCTGCCTCTCGACATGCCTGTAAGTGAGTGTCTTAACTGAAAATGACATAGGAGAGCCAATCCAGGGTAGCACCATTCCCAGGCAGGAGTTCCCGGACCGTAGAAGAAAGCTAGCTAAGATGAGCTTAAGGGCAAGCCAGCACGTAGAATTCTGCCACGGCTTCTGCTTTTCAGTTCTCGTTTATGTTCCTGCCCTGCCCTCCCTCAGTGAGGGGCTATACCAATAAACACTTTCTTCCCCTAAGTTGCTTTTGTTCAGAGTGTTTGAATCACAGAGATGGGAATCAAACTAGAACAGCGCTGGCTCTGGTCAAGGTGCAGAGCCGCCGAGAGGTAGTGTAGGTCCGGGGGAGGGGGTTTTCATCACAGCACCCTGCACCGCAGTGGGAAGGCAGTGTCCCTTCCTGAGTCAGTGGCGGACAGCTGGTCAGGAAGGGGTGGACACAGCTGCCCCCGTGAGCACAGGAAGAGCCTCCTGTTGCTAAGTTATGCCCAGAGAGCCATGAGGTCACCAGACGAGCCTGGAAGTCGAGATCTGGGCAGTCTAGAATGTTCTAGACTGAAGGAGGCCCTGGTGTGAGCCTTGCCCTCGCATGTGAGGCCCCCGCTCGCAGGATTCGGGGACCCATTCTTTGCTCAACTCCTCTGCAGGTTCGGGTTGCAATGTTCCCTCAGAAAAGGTAAAAGTGAGCAAAGAGATCCATGTCAAGAGGACATGTCCAATAAGGCTGCAACATGGAAAAGCTAGTGTTGTGTACTGCTAGAGGAATACAGAGCTCATCAAAGAGCAAGACGTGGAAAACCGAGTGAATATTGCCAAATTCCCTGCATAACCCACCGAAGTCAAAATCTGACGCCTCACTCTCACGTCAAAGTTTCAAGTAAACCTGTCTGAAATTTTCAGCAGTGCACATCAGTGGAAGCAGGAGCAGCAGGGGACACAGCAAGAATGGGGGGTTGGGGGGGGACACCCAGACTTGAGCAGAGCAGTTTTGGAGCAGGCAAGGGCCATTGCCCACACAGGCTGTTAAATGATATTCACACTGGACTACAAGATTTGTGTATGCATCTGGCTTATGTGAGAGACACTCCTAGAAGCAAACAAGCTGGGAACCCAAAGAAAAGGTAGACACAGAGGGAGGCGGCTGGAAGCTGCTCCAGTGTGAGAGCCGAGGCTCCCGTCGGCACAAGACCTGCATTCATTTCGAAATGACCTTGGAGACATCCAAGACACTGTGGGAGAAGACAACGGCTCTCCTCCAAGTCTCCTCCAGAAAGGACTCAAAGTTGTGCTTGCTTACCACAGAGGAGGGTTGTGAATGTGGCCGGTGCGAGTGAAGCGATGGGCCGCTCTGTGAGGTGGAGGGTGCAGTGGGCAGGGCCGGCCAGCAACAGGACACCAGTTACAGGGCAACAAGGAGGCTTGGGGGGAGGGGAGGGCAGATGGGCCAGCCCAGCCCAGCCCAGCCCAGGTGTGTCCCAGGTGTGTCCTGAGAACATTATACACAAATACGTTTACACGATGAAAGTTCCACCTACCGCTCCAAGCATGATCCTGAAGATCAGCCAGCGGAAGCCCCACAGGACAACTCGGGATGTGGGGGTGTGCTTGGGGAGGCGGGACAGCGTCCAGAGAGGGCACAGAAAGATTCCCAGGAATCCTGTTTCCAGCAGCTGTGACTCCCATCCTGCAGGGGGCAGGGCACAAGAGGAGACACAAAGAGGAAGGTCAGTGGAGTCAAATGTTTACAAAGCAATCACCCCAAGTCCAGCCTGACCAAGACAAGAAGTCCTTAAAGTGAGGCAGGCGACATGCAAATGCCACCATATCTTCAGAGGAAACAGGACGTAGAGCTTGGAGCCAGGTGACCCAGTCTGGGACCAGGGAATTCTGCAGCCTCAGGTGCCCTGCTTTTGTGCACAGGGGGGATTTGTGCTGCCCAGTTCAGGTGACACCTGCCATCTGGTGTGGGATGCAGCATGACCTGAGCCCCACGCTTGGGTGTGCACTACCGATGGGCATTTTTGGGAAGCCTTTCGTTTTTAGGTTTACATGAAAAATCACAGCTTTAAACGTTCTTCCCAAGGAATGTTTGCCGGCGCAGGTACAACCAATGATGATCTCTCTGGGAGCTCTGGATCCCACTCAGGCCCAGGTCAAATGAGTCAGGCAAAGCTGGCAGCCAGGGGCCAGTAAACTCATGGTGACGTGTGAGCCCTCAAGAGGGCAGACTGCTCTGTGTTTGTGTGAAGACATCAGTTATTCTTCCAGCAGGGACTCAGCACAGGAAATGCCTTGAGAACGGCCCGCTGCTGAATCCTGAATTCCCAGAGACTGAAAGAGGGGAGTCCTGTGGCAGAGAAGGCCCCCATTGCTGGCCTTGCCCTCACCATATGAGGAGTGATGACTCTAAGGTGCCAGAGATACCCTCTCCCCACAAGGTCTCAGGATACCAGGCAGGGCTGTGCTGTCCCTTTGTGCTGACAACCGGCCATTCACAGTGACAGCAGTAACTATGCACATATGTACCTCACAGAGGAGGGGACAGTCAGGAAGGACTACAGAAAGAAGTTCTGGAAGAGAACAGAGGTACAGGGAGCTTTTTAAAAATACACGTTAGTTTAGAATTAAAAGCTTGTAAAACAGCTACTTAGCGTGAAGTTGTGACACAATATGAAATGGGTCCACACTAGTCCACACTGACAGAACCAGCAATAACTGATTCAGCAGCTACACAGGACCGGGCACAGATTTCCCAGAACAACTCCTCACGGTGCTCAGTTCACGGTCCTCTGCAGGCAGAGGACCAGCTCTCCACGGCATGGGGCGGCCTACCCAGGTGATCACAGTTGTGTGCAGTGTGGTCAAAGCAGGTGAGGGAGGTACCACCCCTCCTGGGCCCACGCCAGCTAACCGTGGGGAAGAGAAAAGCCAGGCCCTTTGGATGGGTCTCCTCAGATGCTGAGCGGAGAAGCACACTAAACTACCATGGCTTCCAAGCCGAGGGGAGACAAAAAGCGTCAGCCTGCAGCAGCTCAAATGTGCTGAGCAAATGCTACCTGGGGGCCTGGGTCAGCAAAAACCAACCGACAAAGAAAAACCTGGGGGAAACTGAGACAGTAAGACCCGTGTGGGGATCAGAGTCAGACACGTGGGGAGGTGCTGCATGAGTATGAGCACTAACCGCAAGGGACTTGGGGTGGAAATGTGGGAGCCAGGTATATTTTTACACTATTCCTGCAGATCTCAATAGCCCTAAGACAGCGAACCCATTCCTGACGATCAGGGACCTGTTGCTGTACTGGGCTTCCCTCAAAGGACTGCCCTGTAAGCCACAGGCTCCCCTAGGCTTCAGGTCCCCTGGTAGCCCCCCGGAGAGCCTGCTGTCCCCTCTCCGGGGTCTTCATTGGTCCATTTCAAATGCTGTCTCCTTAGAAGCCATCCAAGCCATGCACTTGATGAAGAGAGTGCAGCTAGCAAGGTGACAAGCCATGGGCTGGTCCTGACAGGCACTGCCTGCGCTGGGAGCTACAGTGGATGGGCACGTGGTCGTGACTGCTTTGGTGGGGGCTGAGGCTGGGCTGTGGCCACCGCAGCTGGAATTGGCCGGGCTGGAGGGCCACGTGTGTCAGGTGGAGCCGGGCCTCTTGCGCCAAAATTCTCTGCTTTTTGGCACTGGTCCAAGGGCAGGCATTTATGAATTGTCACCAAAGGGCTGAGGGAGAGCTACGAACCCAGAAAAAAGAAGCAGGGCCTCCATTTAATGGCAACACTGCTGTTTTCAAAACCTGGGGTGGATGGCTTCCAAGTACCCTCAGCCTGGCTGCTTCTGCTGCTGTCCACGCCCAGCGAAGGAGCTTGTGTCTGTCTCTCTGCACACTGTACGATCTAATCCTGTCGTGCTTACACTAAAAAAATGTGCTAAGCAATACTCCCCGACAGTCCCCCTTTTCACATGGGTGCCTCCCCCCCAGCCCCCGCACAACAACACCTCTGGGTTTTCCTTGGGATAATTTGCATTAGTTTGGGATACATTTCACATGGCTGTGCCTGATACCCCATGGAACTTCATGGCTGGCAGTGTCCATGGGTCAGGGAATTATTTGGTAAGTGTTTCAAGGGCCACTAGAGTGACCATTTTGAAGAAGAACCTTAAAGACTACACGCTCCAATCCCCTCCTCTATTGGGCAGGTAAAAGAATTCAGAAGTTCAGAGGTCACAGAACAAAGCTGGGGCCGCAGAACGAGTCCACTCCGTACCACACTGAGCGAGCAGAATGCCAGTTTGTCCCACACCCACCAAGCTGCCCACCCCCTGCTGGAACCGTTTTGCTAGGCCTGGGGCAGCGTAGAGCTGGCACGGTGACAGATGCTACACACAGTCTCAGAGCTTTTAGGGGACACATTCCCCAGAGCTTAGAGTCTGCCTAATTGCCACCTCGATCTGCAGACATAGGAATGGAATTTTAACATGCGGCACAGTGAGTGACACCAATCAAAGTGACTGATACACAATGGCAGAACCCAGAAATGCATCCAAGTGCCAAGAGAGGCAGGGTGACAGGGCTGGGGGTGGGGTGCATGGCAGGGCAGGGCAGGGTGACAAAAGACAAGCTGTCTATAACAGGAAGGAGGGTGTGTGTGAGGGTCTCCCTCTCCCCCCCCCCCCACTCCCTATGGCCTTCAGAGGGGATGGGACGTTCCTGTCCTGCTTGGATAGACATGGATGAGCCAAGGCCTGGGGAGCTATTCCAACTGGACCCTCTGCCTTGCCCCAGTTCATGCAACGGCTGTGGCTCACTGGGGTCTTTCTGACCAAAGCTGGGCTGCCCTGGTGGGAGTAGCCTGTGACAGACACCAGGGGAGGGAGGGGCTGCTGCACTCCCACCTGCTTGTCTTCTTTGCCTGGATCTGTGGTGTCTCAGCAGCTGCGCCATGTGCACAAGGAAGGCCATTGTTCTCCACTTCAGCATGGCAGGGGATGAGTCCCCAGAAAAAATAAATAACCAGCACGTTGCCAGGGGCCAAGGGACCCGGTGGGAGTGGGTGGGTGGTGAGCCGCTCTCGCCCAGTGCGCCAAATTTGTATGCAGTGGACGGAGTCGGGATGGCGCCTTCTACAGGAGACAGGAGGCCATAGCTGAACAAACGCGGCCCTCACAACCTTGTCAGCTGCATTCTGAACAGCCCCCTCCCCAACTGCCTGTGCCCGTGAGCCAAAGCTTCCTACAGCAGCAGTAGCTAGGAGAGATCTTGCCTCCTGTCCAGGTCTCTGGGGACAGTACTGTTCTTGCCTAGTTCGTGGTTCGGATAATAGGGGCACAGTCTCACCAGTGGCATGTCAAGCAGCTGTCAGGAGAGGCCCGTGAGGAGTCCTGAGTGACAGCACTGTGTGGACTGCTTTCATGGGGTGACGTAAAGCTGGTTCTAGAACCTTCTCCTCCAGTGTCTGCCTCTTTCGTTTCCAGTCACGTCGCTGAACGCCGAGCCGGATGTGCCTAGGGAGTTGTACATGTGGGATAGTGCCACACAACCTCTCAGCACGGCTTCGAGAAGCGCTCCATTCAGGGCTGCTTCCTGGGGTACGGGCAAGAGGCTTGGGTGGCTCAGCAGCCTTCCTCACTAGATACCACAGACGCGATCAGACCCGTACGTGTGGAGCCATTCCCAGGAAGAAGCAAATGTCTCAGGTTTAAGAGAGACTGCTAGAGGTGTGCTCACTGGGAGCATGCATAAAGCCTCGGGCAAGATCTCTAGCGCCACGCTCACAGACTGAACATCGTGGCACATGCTTGCGATTGTGGCACTCTGGAGGCGGAGGCAGGAGGATGAGGCTATGGCAGTTTCAACATGAATCTTCCTAGTTACATATGGAAATGGCCTAGATGTTTAACAGTGGGGAGAAACGACGTGACACCGCCAGATGTCTGTTGACGGCCCAGGCAGAGTGTCCACACCTCCGTGCCGTGTCTGAGGAAAGACTCTGGGCGTGCCAGTCTCACTCGCCTACCTCCTGTTCACAGTGATCACCATGGCTTCCCGAGTTCAAAGCCAGCTCTGCAGCTGGCCCACTTTCCTTCCGGCCTGGGTGAGGGAGAGCAGGACTGCTGGGGACTCACAGGGAAGATGTGCTCCCCCCACCCTGAAATAAATTTCTAAACGCAAACACTAATGACGCGAAGAAATGGAAGCAGAGACCATATAGTTCTCAACTCAAGGTCACCAGACCCAGGAGCTTCATCTGGGTGTCTCCCTTAAGCTGTCCAGGTGTCTGTGGAGACCGGACACAACCAGGAGAAAACATGTGTAAGGTAGAGCTGATAAGGTAGAAGATTCGAGACCCCAGAGACTGCAAGTGGGTAGAAAAACAGAAGCAGAGAGATCTATCTGGGCCCTACTCCTTGGCTCGGCTCTACAATACTTGTTCTCGAATAAAACCAACGGACGGTGCTGGCTCCTTTGCTCACTGGAATCAAAGAAAGAAGAAAGACACTAGCCCACCCAGAGGACTGCTCTGTGCCTCAGCTGGACAAATGCTGGAAAGAAGGGACACAAGGAGCCAGCAAGAGGAGGTCAGGCAGCTTTGTACTAGACAGCTGCCCTGGACAGAGAGGCTGTCTGGCTGAGTGGCTCACGAATGGGATGTCCTCAGCCTGCCAGAGAAGCTAAGTGGGAGAGTTCAGTGCTAAAAGCAAGCAGGAAGAAAGACAGTTTGAGGTGAGGGCGAACGAGAGGTGGGATTGCAGGGCAACCAACTTGATGAACACGTATGGTAGGTGAGAGGTGGGCACCACCTGGCTGAATGCAAGGCTGGGGGTAGGTCAAGGACAGAGCACAGCCAAGTCAAGCTGAGGGCCCAATGGCATTTGGGGGCAGGTAGGAATTTTTGGAAGGCCCTGTTGGTGGGGGGGGGGATATCTAATCAGGTAGGAGAGCTAACCTTAAAGGCTGTCTATTGCTCCAGATCACCGTGGGCAGGACAGGAGTCATGCCATGGTATGGTATCAGCTGCCATTCCTGTCAGGAGGCTAGTCAGCCAGGATACAGATGTATCCAGCCATGTGAGGAATAAAGGCCCAGGGGTGGCCTGGTACCATGCTGGGGGCTAGACAAGAGCCGGCATCATGCAATGTGAGACATGGTGAAAGAGCTCCTGGAGCTAGAGTTACTTGTGTCAAAGGCCAAACTAACTCCATAAATAAGAAGCGAGATTGGAAGCACCTCAGAGGCCACTTCCCCGAGATGGCCACTCCAGAAAGAAGATGGCAGCCAGGCTGCATGAGCTAGTCAGAACCACTTCAGAGAGTCAGAAAGAGTAATTAAATATAGCGCAGATGGATCCTTCAAAAATGACAGCACCATCCACGTGAGGAATAGGAAATCCATTAGCTCCTTCTTTAAAAACAGGGAGAAGGGGGCAAAGCGCTCCCTCCTGACTGGCTGTCACTCCAGCAATGAGCCGCCCGCCCTCTGCCACCCCAGGGGCTTCTAATGATGGCCCTGGAGGGAGCCCGCAGCTTTTAAAAGTTTCCTTAATTTTCATAGGTTATATTTTAGGAGAAGTTATGAGCTAGCATAGCAAAATTTTGCTTTGCTCCACTGCTAGCATGGGAAGGTCGGGGTGTGGGAAACAGAACTCCACGGTGCCCACCAGTGCATTACAAAGCTGGGGGCCTGCACTAGCCTAGTCAGTGACATCGTGGGGAGGCTACCCCTAACCCCCAAAGAGCCACAAGCCCTGTTTCTCCGTCTCTGACCTCAGAGTCGGTGTCCTCCATGGTCTGCAATTGTGACCGGGCATCTGCTGGGTGCCAGGACTGCAGCATCCCTGATTCCCTACACAACCCAGGCACCCACAGGCCACGTGGAGGAAGCAGTTAGCCAGACACTGGAGATCTGGGGGCTCATGCTGTCACATATTCCGAGTTCTCCTACGTTTAGACCTGTGGTTTTACTACATAGACTGTTCTGCAAAGTCACTTCTGAGGATTTGGCTTTGTCTTGTACTATCTGTGATGGAGACTCAACCCAAGGTTTGGCTTTTGTTTGATTTTTGTCTTTAGGCAGGGTCTTTCCTGTTCCGTAGCCTAGGCTGACTTGGAACTTACCATGCATTCCAGACTGATCTCAAACTCACAGAGTGCCCACCACCTCGGCTGAGTGCTGGGATTGCAGGCGTATGCCGCCAGAGTCAGGGCAACCCAGGTGTGGAGTGCTGGGCAACAGCCACGCTCTGAGGCAGAGCTAAGGTCATCTGAGTGACCCTGTAGCCAGCAGGCTTGGGGTACACGTGCAGGGGTTTCTTTCTCAGTCAGAGCCCCGTCAGCAGTTCCCTGCACACGTGCGTACATCTTGCAGAATCCCCAAATAGTGGCTGACATTCACCCCTGAGGCAATCCTCGGAGCGGGAGCCACATGGAGATGTCCCCTGTTAACACACTCCCCACCTATACTAGGACACTCAAAGCTGCCGTTGGGGGTGCTGAAAGGAATTCACCACAGAGCCGTCCCCACAGGAAAGGAGCACTGTTGTGCGGGCTATCATTCACTCCCCACCTCCTCCCACCTTCTCCCCCTCTGGAACCAGCTGGGCACCTGCAGCCCTACACGGGAATCCATACACAGGCACAAACGCGGGGCTGTCAGCCCTGACAGCCATGCTACTTTCTGTGCTGAGCATCCCACAAGCAACAAGGTACACTCTAACTCACCAAAGAAGAGGGAGAAAGCCACGAGTGGGAGTCAAGCCTCAAGCCTCGGAGGACAGGACTGTAGGAAGAGAGCAGCCCCTGAGAGGGGGAGTATTTTCTAGTGAGGAGATGTTTCTCAATGAGCTGGCTGCAGGCTCCACGCTGTAAGTAATCACGAAAGCCAGGTGTGTTCCTCACACTAGTAATGCCAGCATTCGGAAGGCTGAAGTAGGAGGATTGCCCTAAGTTCATTGTCAAAGGGCCACAGAATGGAACCCTTTCATGAAAAGCAAGGAACTATAAAAAAAGAAATGGACTTACTAGCAACCACATGCCTGGGCTGCAGAGTTTGGAAGATTGCTAATACACATATGAAGGATATCTTTGGGCACTCAGAGAAACAGGAAGTGACCTCCATAACCCACATGCCCTTGTGGTGACCCTTGCGGCAACCCAGGTCCCAGGTGCTTGTTAATGTTCGGTTGCTAGGACAACCAGACTTCCGAGCCACCGGGTGTCCCCCACTGCTTAGATCTCTGCAGGTGTCACCAGCTAGCCTGGAAATGGGATCCACAGAGGTGACCTCCGCAGCTTTATTGCCTCTGGATAAATACGAATATGTTTCCCCTCAACGGAAATTAGACTTAGCCAGATTTTTTTCTAGGATTAATATATTCCAAATATTTAACGTATAGATAGCATGCTGAAGGGCACATGTTCTCTTGAGCTTTCTCTTGTTTCCTGTGTGTGGAAATGAGCTACAGACTGCCCAGCCTCAAAACCACAGGCCAGGATCCTATGGAGGTGTCGGCCGCCGTGGCCCTGTGGCACTGTCTGCAATGCTCGGGTTGGTGTGACATGGTAAAGGAGCCGCTGGCCATATGGGCCCCTGAGAGCCAAAAGGGTGGCCCAGGTGACTGAGGGAGAAATTAAAAAATTTAAAACTTTAGCTCAACTGGATTTGTGTTTCAAGTGGCCGTGTGGGGTGGGAGTGCCCAGGGTCCACAGTCTCAGGGGAGGTACCTGGCCAGGCATGTGTAGTCTCAATGCAGAACCAAGGCTGGACAAACCTGCACACCTTCTCCCCACTCTGGGTGCCCTGTGTGCATTAGAAGAAGCCCATCAATTCCCCTAACCCGGGCCTTGCACCTTCCAGGGGGTCCCAAGACTGCCGGTGAATCGGATGACGTAATTCTCACAGGAAAATGGTCCAGACAGGAACTGACCTGGTGCCCATGACCCGCACTCCTCCCAGGACCTACTCAGGGTCTCCTTTCTTCCCTGGAGCAAGCCTACCTCACACTTCGGCCATCTTCTCATCAGAGGTTAGGCAGAGAGGCAAGAGCAGAGGCTACGCTGAACTCCAAGAGCCCATGGGGCTGCCCTGCCTTCTGGGAGGCGTTTGTGGTAGCGGTAGGCATGTTCTCTGCCCACTTCCCAGGCAAGCTGACCCCTCCACATTCTAACTGAGCACTGTGATTGGATTGGGAGATTGATAAAGTGCGCCCTGGTATTAGTGGAGAGGCCTGGCACGTGGGGAGGCAACTGAGGAAGCTCTGCTCCCCCACACTCAGTGTGAGGGGCACCTCCGACCTCGGCCAGGGCCCAGGCAGCAGAAGTAAGCCTACCAGTATATGCTTGCTCCTTCCTCTGCCTCTGCCTCCTGTCTTCCCTAAAATAGCCACCTTGCTGCATCACGTGTCCCTGGCACAGTGTTCTGCATCATCACATGCAGGTACAGAAACGTCGGAGCTGGGTGACCGAGGGCTGAGTCCTCTGAGGAGAGATTTTCAGATGGGACTGGACAAGGCGGGATAGAGGAACTTCTACAGAGCAGCCACCTACCTAAGTAAGGCAGGTAAGTGTCCTTTCCTGTCATGAATGGACCCGAAAGGCTCTTGGTATAAATTCGACTTCACTCTTTAGATAACATAGCACCTCTCGAGACATCATGAGCATGCCTGCCAGCTCTGTACTCACCAGGCCACATTGGAAGCTTAGACCATGACTCCATTTCTCCTGGGTTATCAGTTCCTCACCTAGCCTCTGCTTAATCTGGACCTCACATCACAGATGACTATGCCCTTACACTTCCATTCATCTCATGATGGTCACATGATATCCTCACATGATGTCACATCCTCCATGGGTCCACACCAGGCAGGGAAACCTCTGGACAAGCTGACAGAGCCACAGGGGATAGGTTAGGCAGACCCCTGCCATCCTCTGTATCTACTTTCTGAAGACCCACCCTTATCCCCATCCCCAATACTGCCAGCAGAAACACAGAAAACAGCCCAGGACCTCCCAGCTACATGGCTATCAGATGGGCAAGTCCTGGAGCAGGTGGCCCTTCGGGCTCTACTAAAGCAGTAGGCTTCCCTACCAGCAAGAACTCTAGCTACTCAGCTGTGATGACACAGCTTTCAGGCCAGAGGAGCTGATGTGTGGTCAATGTCTCCAGCCTGAGTCTTTGAAGTGTCCTTCCTTGTCCTGCTATAAGGCTTAGGGATGATTCCTCACAACTTTGACCCCATTTCGGAGAGACAAGCTGCAGGGCTCATGCATTCATGGTTCCTGACCACTGGCCATGCCATCTTCCAGGGAGGGCCACAGCCTCGGCTGCTGCTCTGGCCACGCCTGCCACCCCAGGCCACCAGCCAACAAGCCCCGAAGCCAATGGGAGAGATGGTGGCTTGATGCTGCATTAGTCACCTTCAGTTTGTTGGCCCCAACTTCTTCAGCAAAGCATTTTTTTTTGTTTGGCTTTGTTCTTCTGTGTATTTGTGCATCTGTGCATGCCTGTGTGCACACAGGCTGTGGGGGCCAGAGATCAACCTTGGGTATCATTCCTAAGTCAATGTCCTGGGGCTTGATGACTAGACTAAGCTGGCTGGATTACAAATGGATGCCACCATGCCTGGATGTTTACATGGGCTCTGGGGATCCTTGTGCTTACAAGGTAAACACTCTACCAATTGAGATATCGCCTTAGCTCCCAAACACTGGGTTTTTAAATAGTAGCTTTTGAATTTAAAATGCCCTGGCAGAGGAGAACAATCATTTGTGTCAAGCTCTTTCACCTTCGTGTCAGTTCAGTGTAGATATATTACCTGCATTCCACTTGTGTCCATCAGATACCGTTGGTTTGCAACCAGTTTCTCTGTTGCATTTCACACTTCGGCCTTTGCACAAATGTACAAAGAGAAGCTAAAACTAACTCTCCCGCAAACCTGACGTCGCAGGATAGGTTCAAGCTCACAGTATTGACTAGGAAGCGCACAAGTCCCCTACAGCCTCAGATTTGAGTGCTGGCAGATCACCCCCACCACGGGCACAGTCGGCTTCCTCCCAGCCCCTGCCTGATGACACAGCCTGTCCTCTCTCCCTACAGCTGCCCCAAGGAAAGAGCAAGAGGCACATGGCAGGAAGCATTCCCTCAGCTGCCATCCCAAGAGCCATCAGAGCGACACCCGTATTTCATTCCTCTTCCTCGTGTGGGTTTGTTACTCTCACATTTCCTGGCTCTGTCCACTGAGAGGCAAGAGGGCAGGCACACCCAGCACCACATTCTGGAGCTGTTTTCACAGGAGGAACAGCCCCCTCCCCCGAGCAAAGCTCGATCCATGGCTGAAGCAGGACAAGGGCGTGCCTGGAACTCCTGACGGCACACCTGGCGGGATGGGAGAAGCCTCACGGATGAGCCAGGGACCGGAGGGAAGATCATGGAGGTGAGGCACAGAAAAGTGTGCAGGGATGTTGGGGGCGATCATCTGGGAGAATAAGATAAGCCTCCACTGTGATACATAAACCCTGGGGGGGGGTCAGCCCCTCCTCACAGAGCCGCTCCACGGAATGACTGTCTGCAGAGGAAAGGGGAGCAGGACTCGCCACAGGATGTCTCTGTGGCGACCTCGGCAGGTAAGACGTCAAACCAGCGTGACCCGGAGGAACCACCCTGAAGTCTCTACAGTGCTGTGTGGTGTCGGCTCATATAAACCATGTGACACCCCTCTGAGTGGAATGGGCTCCCTACAACTATGGGGTTGACTCAGATACCTGCCTCCTTTGGGAAGCTATAGCTGGACAGAGGGGCACTTGGCACATGTGTCTTAACAAGGTAACATCAGGTAAGTGTAACCAGGATGCCCTCCCTGGGGACAAAGAATAAGGGTATCGGAGACGGGAGCACGTTGTCATGGGATCTCTGGATGGGCTCTGGGCGTTGGGAGCTTGAGGCCTCCAGTAGTGGTCTGCAGCCAGCCATCTGGACCTGAGGCCGGCTTCTCCCTGTCAGTCACTGGTATGGGCTCTCTCCTCTCTCTATAGTTTCTCTGTAGGTGTGGTGCTATTGCAAGCTCCTTTTCTGGCACTGTTGCTGGCACTGTTTCTCCAAGGGCAAAGCTAGTGTCACAGCACTGTTGTTGGCTTTGCTGGCTGCTTAGCTGCGACGCCTGACTGCCAGGAGGCACGAGGGAGACTGGAGCTTGCAGCTCTGGTCTTGGGAGCAACTTGGGAGGAGGGTGGGCGTCATGGAAGCCTGCTGGGCCTTGGCTGCCAGACAGGCCCTCCCATGTAATCAGCAGAAGCTACCCCTCCCAGAGTGGGCGCTACTTGATAAATCAGGTGTGTGCACTGCACTGTTGTTAGAACCTGGAAGGGAAGAGGAATCTCCTAATGGTGAGTCTGCAGTGTTGAAAGAGAGCTGTGAGGGTCAGCACAGGAAAGTGAGGCCGTGCCCCCCCCCCACAATGTACCCCCCTCTGGCTCAACCTCTGGCACCTTCAACCACAGAAGGGAGTTCTGGATCTGCCTATTTGGTCCTATAGTTACCATCACACCCAGGTAAGCGTGGCAGGTTCGAGTCCATCAGGCCCGCCTTTGTATGTACCTGTGGCAAAGACGCTGAGGAGATCCCAGCATGTGACAGGCTCAAAATCAGGGTTCTTACATGGCGTAGAGGTGTGGGCATGTTGACCTCTGTGGGGTGTCAAAGGGGATGATCCTAAGAGACATGCTGGGCCCTCGTGGCCCTATGGGTGTTTCTATTGAATAGTCACCTGTGTCTTAGAGTCTACCTGTGTCTATGGTTGCCTTAGCACACAGTCCATTTTAGCCCATGGTCACCCGAGGCCGCTCAAGGTCACCTGTCACAGCCGGTGAGCAGATTCACACCCACCAGAAAGCAGCTGCTCATCACAGTGGCTTCCAATCGTCATCTTGCATTTGGCCATTAGTGGGCTAAACCGCTTACTATGGGCATCTACTTAATAAGCTGACAGAGCTGAGACAGAGCCATATCTCCAGGCTGGGGTCTGTCCCTGAAGCCAGTGACCCGGATAGTGGCGCACCCTTCTTTACACCCTCCTCAGGAGCCCCAGGTCCGCTCTTCTAGTGGTCAGTAGTTCTGGCTTGGGAACATTTTGTTGAAAAAACGGGAGGAAACAGCTGATCCAGTGCCTCAGGGAGCCACACTGACCCTGCCAAGAGGACTCCTGGGCTGCAGTGACCTGGAGAAAGCACATACTTCTTTCTAGGTGAAGACACAAGAAGGAGCCTCCTTCTTTCGCACAAAGCCAGGGCTCTTGCTGTGGGGATGGTGGGGATCTGGGCAATGCCTCAAGGAGCTGACAGTGCTAGGAAGAGAGGCAGGTACCGAGAGACACAGAGACTCACAGACAGGTCCACTTCACAAGGTGTAAGTGGAAGAAATAAAGCCAGGGAGTGAGGTGGGGAATATCTGCCTGGCAGCCCTCGGCAGAGTGGAGGAGTGGGCAGCCAATACGGGAACCAGAAAGTGTTCGCAGGCAGCACATAAAACTTTGCCTCTGGGGGCTGACAAGATGGCTCGGGGTAAAAACACTTGCTGTGCAAGGCTGGTGATTTAAATTCAATCCCCAGAACCCACGTGGAAGAGTGAACCGACTCTAGGAAACTGTCTGCTAACCTCCGCATGTACACCGAGACATGTGTGTGCCTGCACTACATACACGCATCTTACACATATCACGGACACACAACAGCAATAACGGTAAAGCTCACCTCACCTCTGACTCCTCACAGTCAGCCTCTGAATGCCCAAGAGATGCTCATCACGGCGAGGACCAAACAGGGAAGCAGCCTCAGTGTGCCTACCACGGAGATATGTGGCTTAGAGGCAGCCGACACCTATGACACGTGTAAGGGCCATACCTCGAAAGAGGCAGAGTGTGCTGGACCAGAGGACAAGAACTGTCCAGACGGGCCTGTTACTCACACTTAAGAGCCATTAGCAGTAGCCAAACTGCACCAGTGCCCATCTCCCACAAATGCGCACACAAGAGCTGCCATTGTGATGGCGGGGAGCACGGCTTCCTCTTTAGGAGTTTCTGTTTCAGAACATCAAAGCGTTCGCTGCAGACGCTGGCATGCAGACACTAGCTGGGGCGGCCAGCAGCGCCTCTTCCTGTTCCTCACACTGGTGAAGGTCAGGCTTGCTGGCGGTGCTCTTCTCCACAGCTATGAGGGAGCCTGGGAGCCGGGAAGCGCAGAGGACATGCACCAGGTGCTGGAGGTGCCGGGCCAGCTGGCGGTCTTGACAGTGCCTGGAGAGACCAAGGCACTTCTCGCGCCTCTCAGCTGCCTGATGCAACCAGGACACGATGCTTGCATGGGGGAGAAGCTCAATGGGCAGCATGCATACAGGATGGCCTGCCTTGCTTCGTGCAAATAGCTGCAAGCTGGGTAGGCAGAAACGAGGATCCCAAGGAGCAGCTGTTTCAGGTGTCTCCTGTGAATGTGCTCACGCAAAGGGCTGACAGATGGCAAAGGAGTGCCGAACCAGGTCAGGAAAGCAAAGGAGGTGGCAGTGGAAAAAGCGGTTGCTGATGCTGAGACTTGTCTCTAGCGTGACGCCAATCCCTGTGGATCACAAGGACCTCCAGGACACTGGGAAGGGTAGACCAATCAGTGGAACGGAATCTGGCAAAGACGGCTAACCTGCCCCACAGTCTCCAAACCCAAATGCCCAGATGTCGAAAATGCATCTACTCCGAGTGGTACCCGGGAGACTAAAGAGAAACCTCCACAGTGTGGAGGGAAAGAATGAGAGATTGTGTAACACGCTTTCTGTAAAATAAAAATATCAGGAGCGGTTACGCTGTTGCACTGGAAAGTTTAGAATAAGGTGGTGAGATAAGATCAGTGAATGAAAAACTAAACCACAAAAGGAGGGCCAACTGTCAACTCCAGGACAAACCAAAGGTGGACAGGCAAAAAGGTTATAGCTCATTATTGACAGTCAATAATATTTGCATAGACACAGTAATGCACAGATTGACAAATCGATAACTTTATCTGAATCACTTCTTGGTCTTTGGGCTAAAATCAAGTGTTAAAATTGTACCCGTGACATAGTTGTGCTAAGAAGTTGAAAACAGCATTAAGGGTATATGAGGGATCCTTGTCAGTCACGGTAGACAGTACAGAAACAATGCCTAAAACGGACATACCAGCAATCCATGTACACACCTTGTAAGAAACATGGATCCGGGGACTGGCAAGATGGCTCAGTATTATAAAGGTGTTTGATGTGCAAGACTAGTGGCCTGAATTTGATCCCCAGCACACACACCTAATGGATGGTTTTCAACATTAACTTGCCCCAGCCTCGAATTACCTGAGGAAAGAGCCTCAACTGAGGCATTGCCTAGGTCAAGTCAGCCTGTGGGAATATCTGTGGGGACTGTTTTGAGGGTTGACTGAGGCAGGAAAAAATAGTCCATTGTTGGTGGCTCCATTCCCTAGGCAGGGGCCCTGAACTTTCTCCACCAAGAGGGAAGGAACAAGTAAGTCTAACTTCTGGGGGTGAGGCAGTAAAAGTCAGATGAAAGCCATAGATGCATGGATGCATTTATTTGCTCTCTGTCCTTGATAGTGGATATGAGCCTGAGCAACTGCCTTGACTTCCCTGAAATGATAGATCATAACTTGAAGTTGTAAGCTGAAGAAACCACTTCCTCTACTGTGTTGCTTTGGTCAGGATAGCTTATCACAGAAACAGAAATGAAACCAAGACACCATAAAAAGGTCGAAAGAAAGGACTGAGTCACAAAGTTGTCTCCTGACCTCTACATGTGTGATGTAGTACATGTGTGCCAACACACACATCACACACACGCACATACAAATAATAATTTTTTTTAAATGAGAAATGTGGATGTAAATACCAGCTCTGTGCTATCGGAGATAAGGGGATTTACTGGAGAGCAGGATCTGGGATGAGTGGAGGTAAAACAAAACACCCAAGTTTTGTTTAGAATAAGCCACGCGATCCATGCACATGCCTAACTTTTCTCTTTTAACAAGTGAAAGAATAGTTTTTAGGTCATGGTCTAGCTAGAGCATAAAGAATCCAGAAGCCGATAAGCGAAAGATAATTTATAACTCCCTACACACGTGGCATTGTTTCCCGTCTCTTTCGATGGCACCTGTCCAAAGCGGCACCAGGGCTGAAGGTTACAGAAGCACAGTGGCTGTCATCTGGGTGGAACAGGGACACAGCTAGGGGGCAGTGGTCATCTGTGTGTGTGCTGCTACCATCAGAGGAGAGGAGACGGGAGGGGAATGAATTTAGCTGTCAGCTCAAGACACCGGAGGACAAGCCCTTTCCCTCCAGGAGAAGGAGGCAACCTACGGAAAAGGAAGAA
Source organism: Meriones unguiculatus (assembly GCF_030254825.1). NCBI lineage: Eukaryota > Metazoa > Chordata > Mammalia > Rodentia > Muridae > Meriones > Meriones unguiculatus. The sequence continues at coordinate 39,301,737 of NC_083359.1, forward strand.
ATCTGATGAGCTACAATGCATTGTTGGACACCTATCAGGGCTAGAGAGGGGCATAGGGTATCCCTCAGGCTCCCAGCATTGTAAAACAAATTTTTATTTTACCTCTTAAACATTTGATAAACAAAACCAGTACTTTCGAGACGTCTCTGATTGCTCTGCCCATGGGGAGCAAAGAGACACAAGCAAAGATGAATATTATGCTGGATTGTGAGATGGACAGTGAGGTATGCCAGAGAGCGAGACGGATAGATAGCTTAGCTTCAGAGGGAACAGACCTGAAATCAGACAGACCCTTGTTGTAGGAGACTTAGACTAAGTCCACTGGGCTCAGCTGTTCTTGAGAGGGATGGGATGGAGACAACTTTCTACCCTATGGGATCGTCAGGACCAGACAGATACCCCATTTCCAAACAACCAGGAAGAAATAGAACTAAGAGGCAAGCCAGAAGAATTCCAGATAAAACCCAACCAGCACCCTCAGGACGCAAGAGAAACAGCTTTTTTTCAATCTCTCAGGACCCTGTTCACTGAGGGGAACTGTGTTTTGGAAGGGTAAGGGGAAGCCAGGCAAGACCCACAGCCAGCAACAAGAAAAAAAGGAAAACAGTAGCCCATGCTGGCCTCAAAATGACCTTGAACTTGCCTCCACTCCCAGGGGGGGGGGGGATGACTACAGGCATACCTCAAACCCAGGGCTTCCAGATGCTGGGCAATTAGAGACAGGATCTCACTCTGCAACTCAGGCTGGCCCCAAACTCTAACAGCATCCCTCGTGCCTCAGTCTCCCAGACTGCTACGATTAAAGGCATGAGCCATCATACACGGGAACATTTTCTTTTAGATTCCATTGGTGATTTTCACTAGACTTAAATCAGAGGAGGGGGTACAGTAATGGGGAGGGGAGAAAGGGAAGGGAAGGGAGAGGTACACAGAGAGGAGAGGAGATGAAAATATGATCTCACGTCCCCATTTGGGTAAACACTGACCGTAGGCCACCACAGAATGGCTGCCCGAGACAGTCTAAGGCCAACATGCGCAAAAGTGGCCCTCACACGGTGGAGCCAGGCTTTGGGGGACCCCCGTAAAGGATGTGCCTGGACATGGCACTGGGACAGAGGACCTGCTCTCGTTCCGGAAATGAGCTCTATGGGGCTATTCCTCTCCTAGTGACACACCAAGAGGTTAAGTCAACAGAGAAAGGCCCCAGGAAGGAGACACAGGGTTGACTGGCTGATGGCAGCTCATGAACGTAGCCTGGCCTGGCCGTGCAGGCTGCCTCTGACTGTGAGGATAATTTAATTAAGGAAACTGCTTTCTTGAGTGGTGGGGCTTTGGGGGCGGGGGGGGGGGATGAGGGGCTATAAACTGCGGCAGAGGGTAGGCAGGCCGAGGCAGTGTCAGCCACAGGTCTGGAAACGGTTTCATGGAAGCTGCTGGGCTGGGCTGCTGTGTTAATGACTTCCTGCAGGCAGGCAGCCTCCGCTCCCTCACTAATGGGTCTGAATAAAAACTTCCAATTGGGCCAGTAAACCCCTCATTAAGCTGTTTTTAAAGCATGAATTTAAGAGCGGCAAGGGTGAAGGGTCACATGGAGCATTTAATTCACAACGGCTGGCAGGAGGTGCTGCCATGAAGGGAAACTCGAGTGTCCCAGCCATATAAACATCCCATGTGGCCCAGGGCTTGCCAGGGACGGTCTGACAGGAGAGGGAACTCTCCGCTTGGCAAGAACAAAGCTCCCCAGATCATTAAGGGCTGCACCCACTTGCAAAAAAAAACACTACAGATATGGTGCAAAGGACAGAACTCACAAGATAATCTATGGATATCGTTCTTGCTACACAGCTTACAGTGCGGGCTGGGCCCTCCTGCGCTGCCTCCTGCGCGCCATGGTTGTTGATATTCCAGTCAGCTTCCTGCAGACCCCTGGCCTCTCTCCCCTGTGGCTTACCCACTGGTTTGTAGCTTCCTTGGGTTACATGCTTTAAAGCTGCCCCCACGCTCCTGTTGTGTTCACAGCTAATGGGTTGGGCGGGATCCAAGGCAGATGCCCAAATGCCTCTGTGGGTCCCTGTGCCCGGACACTGTGCCCGGGCAGCTGACACAGCAGAACTTCTGTCCTTGTCCTCATCAGCTGAGGAAAAAAACTAATCACTTATCAGCTCGGCTTCTTACTGAAATGGAGGAGCTTGGGCTCATGCGAATGCTAAAGTGTCCAATTCTTATCCGGCCAGCGTCACACTGAAACACGGAAGGCACAGGATCTTCTGGAGTCCTTTTCTGAGCCCCAGGGACCTTCACACCTGGGACATCCTTAGACTACTGAATGTGTGCTGCCCTGAGTGGTGGTGGTGGGGGACCCAGAGACGCCAAAGGCTTCTAGTTCCCCCCAAACCTGGTGGGATCCCCGAGGCATGGGCTTCTCACAGTGCTACACCCCCACAGCAGCCTGACCTCCCTTCCCCATAGTCACCAGTGTGACAGTGTGGCCTCTGCAGACCAAACCCAGCGTCCCACGGGGGCCAGACAGAGAAAATGGAAAGTGAGGCCTACACTGTCTGGACATCACTTGGAAGTCATGGTTTACACCTCATTTGCCGTTACAGAAAACACAAACAAATATTTTTGTGCTCTAAAATACTCCAGAGGCTTCCGGAATGCGCTAGATTTCCTGACTGCCTATCTGGGCCTGAAGGACCTTGCAATACTGCCCAAGAGCCAAGCCGGAGGAGGCTGTGCTACTTGGGTGGAGTCTATCATGCTGCTTTCTCATGGCTCTCCCTGGTCCTGTCAGCAGGCTGCTCCTATAGCAGGAAACGCACAAGCCCCATTTCCCCCGAATCACGGCCCTTGGAGCCAGAACAGTCATCCTGTTGCTCTCTGTCCTCCTAGACCATGGCTGGGGAACGAGTCTGGGAACAAGACTGAGGAAACCCTGAGGACAGGACATAGGACTCAAGCCCCAGAGGGAAGGCTGCAGTCCCCTCTGTATAAACCCTTTCACACTGCGCACAGAGCTTGGCATGGCCTGGAGCCCAGGGAAGACAGCGGCCAGGCCAAACATAGTGGCTATGCTAGGACAGTAGCCTTGCGGGGGACAGCAGCTGAGCTGGGGGTAGCAGTCATGCTGAGAGACAGCCATCAGGCTGGGGACAGCAGTTACACTGCTAGGATGGTGCCTGCCAAGAGCAGCCCTGTCCATCAGGAGACCTGGAGCCCTGCTGCTTAGCCTACAACTTCCAAAGCACTGGACGGCAGGAGTTCCCTGGCCAGGTGAAGGAGTCCCTCTGGACAGACGTGTCCTACATCTGCAGGGCACATGGGATGAATTCTTTGCCAACCCAGACTTTGATCTGCATGTTGCCAAGGAGAGCCAAATGCAGCAAAGAAGACAGAGCAGATGACCAACGGCATGGGCGCCCTGTGACCCAAGGAACAGCGCCAACATACACCGCCGGCTCGCCCAGCAACAGCATCTGTCTAGAACTGGGAGCACAGTACTGGGGTAGTGGCAGGTGATGGAGAGGAACCCAAAGCTGCCACAATGAAAGGGGGCCTCTTAAAGAGACGTCAAAAAAACCAGTAATACAAAGCTTAAGTATTTGGAGGGAACTGTGATTGTCTGAGATGAAGGGAGGCACTAGAAAAGGGACCTCACTGTCTGGGCTCCAAAGCCAGAATCTTCCATGGACAGTGGCATTGTATACAGAAGAGACTAGTCCCCACATCACTGACCAAGGGGGCACTGCTCACCCTTGCCCAAGGATAGGAGCACCTGAAACCCCTTTGCTAGTTGAATGGGGGGTGTCTTCCAGGAAGCCCTGTCTAAAGATCCTTCTAGAGCTCCCGTCTTTCAGCATCGCAGAGCTTCCAAGCGCTCCAAGGATGGTTGGCGGGACTAAGGGTTGGGCATTTGTACTGATCCAATTTTAACTAACATTAACAACCTCAGATCAAGCCAGGCATGGTGTCGCATGCCTGTGATTGGCATTTGGGAGGCTGAAGAGGGAGGATAAAGAGTTTGAAAACAGTATGGGGTATATAGTAAGGCTCCTGTCTCGAACATGCTGCACATGACAAGTGGCTCTGGAAGCTCAATGCCTTTCAGTCACCGGTCAGGGGAGAACGCCCTGCAGAGAACTACTAGAAGGAAGCTCCACATTGTGGCTCTTGGTTCACGGAAGGCTCCTTGTGAAACAGGGATGACTGATATAATCCACAACATATAGCCGGGATCACCGGCAGTGCTCACTGTGAGATCTCCAGCTCCTGGCAGAAGTGACACAGGGCTGGAGAAGAGAGGCCTCCAGGGGAGTTTTTATAATTTTATGCGCATGGGCATCTTGCCTGGAATCTGTATACCATATGTGTGCAGTGCCCAGAGGGGCCAGAAGAGGGCACTGGATCCTCGGGAACTGGAGTTACTAATGGTTGTGAGCCCCCCAAGTGAGTGCCGGGAATTGAACCCAGGTGCTCTAGAAGAGTAGCCAGTGCTCTTAACCACTGAGCACTCTCTCCAGCCCTTCCAGAAAAGTCTTCACTCAGTGGATCTGACACCTGCTCTGCCCTACCTCCCCAAATGAGCCTTCGTTCTTTGCAATAATAGCAAAAGAGAAGATGGAAGGCAGGGCCGCAGCGACACCACAGGCTCCTGGGTCCCTGCACCGCCAGGAAAGCCGGAGTCTGCCGAGTGCCAAGAACACAAACAAACGGTGACTGGGGGTTTTGTTCTAAGTTCCGGAAGTTCCTGCCTAGAGGTTTTCCACTGCTCCTCTTCCGTAGCTCAGCATTCAGAAATCCAAGTCCCTCTGTATCTCACCTCCCCCTCCACGTGCCTAGAACCCTGGGGATACCCCACTACCCAGATCCCATGATGGGGCAGCCACTGCCAGGCACAGGCCTGAAGATGTGGAGTACCTGCTAGTGCTCATCATGACTGCCCATGACATAGTCACAGCTCTGGGGAGTGCCGGCAGAAAGTACCCAGAGTGCCTCAGACTTGATTTTACCAATAACTGCCAGAATCCTCTGCACCAAGGAGCAGGGATCCCATCCAGATACAGGAATCAGGGCCTCAAGGTTTCAATATTCATAACCAGAGAAAATAATCTTGTTGCAATTTCAGATAAGCAAGGTTTACTAAGAAAAGAGGGTTTGTTCCCTGAAGTGCTGGGGAACACGGGATTCTCCCGGGGACTTGGATACAAAAATCAAGAAGCAGATACGAATGTCCTGGATCACTGTGTCCTGCGCGGCGGTGCTGGCCCTGCCCTCAGCTATGTGGGAAAGGCTCCGTCAGCACAGTTGGAGTCACTTTGCTTTACACAGGTTATCTGCCTACTCAGGGAACTAACAATGATGGGAACCGCTTACGGTGGCAGCAGATTGATGGCCTCGAGCTTGCCAATGGATCTCCATTTCTAGCACTGCAGGGCACTCAGGATGGGAGGCTAAGAACACGGGTCAGACAATGACTTGGGACTCAGACCTCACGGCTGAAGCCACATAGGGTAGGCAGGGTATGGTCCAGATACGTACACAGCATTCGGGGAATGAAATGGGGTCAAGATACTTCCTATGGGGTCCTTGGACCACACAGAATTGTGAGGCAGTAAAGACATCCTCCTTCATCGCCTCACTCTCCTGACAAAGCAGCCTTGTCTTTTGTTGTAGGACTCCAGAGGTGGGTCAACTTACAGACATGCAAGTGCCCAGATTCTCAGCTTCCCAGCCACTTGGGGGCTGGCCTCAGCCATACTCCAGTGATGTCACCTGGCGCGGGCTGGAAGGATCCAAAATGCTTCCCTAAGCAGCACTGATGCCTTGAACAACGCCCTCTACCTAGGCCCTTTCCTATGAACACACCTGTGAGTGGTTCAGTGAGCCACAGGACACTCAAAAGACACCTGTTGGGGAGGGACCTCCTATACTTTTCCCAAGTGCCTTCTCTGGCCATCACCCTCAGTAACTCCATTATTTTATCTTATTTCTTGGGACAGGGTCTCACTGTGTAGCCTTGGCTGTCCTGGAGCCCAGGCTGGCCTCAAACTCACAGAGCTCTGCCTGCCCCTGACTCCCAAGTGCTGGGATTATAGGTGTGCACTACCGTACCAACCATCTTCTTTTCAAGATTTTCTTATTTTTATTGGATGTGTATGAGTGCTTTGCTTGTATGCTTGTCTTTGCACCACACAGAGGCAGGAAACACTGGATCCCCTGGAACTGGAGGTACAGGCGGTCATTAGCCTCCAAGTGGGGGCAGGGAACCAAGCCTGGCTCCTCTACAAAAGCAGCACTTAACCTCTGGGCCACCTCTCCAGCCAGCATCTCCACTGTTGTGCAGGGCAGTTGCTGGAGGCACCCCAGACCCTCACCTGGGAGCCCCCAGTCACAACTCACCCTGGCTGTTCACGCCTAACAGGGCCAACCTGTCAGGACTCACCAGCCTGCTAACAAACTGTAGAACCACCCACACACCCGGAGAACCAGCAGCAAGTATTTAAACATGAGATAAATTCCCCTCCCCCAAAACGCACAGAAATACATACCCCAACACACAAGGCAAGCCCTCGCAGAGTTTTTTTCTGCATGATTGTCACTTACCAAAAGAATACCTGAAACACATACAAAAAAAGAAAGAACATTAAAATGTTGGCTTGGCTTTAAATGTTAAGCCGTTATGTTTACCCACTGAGAAAAACCCAGACACGTGAACTCAGGCCAGTGTGGGGCAAGGGTGGACCAGCCACCAGGCACTGAGTAGACAACGCTGAGTGAGACAAGGCCAGCACAAGACAGCGTAGCGTGAGCAGACACAAGGTTCATTCTTCCTGAATGAAAACGGATTCTAACGGACTGCCACTGCAAATGTTATATCCTAGGACCTGAAGCTCAGGGGTTCCCGGTGACGTAGATCACTGTAAGGGGGGCTCCGTCAAAGGAATGTGGTAGGCTCTGCTGCCGCTGTGTCCTTTACTTGGAAGTCACGTTGGGAAGATGCCTGGTGCCGGCATGCTGGGACACAGAGCATCAAACGTGCTGGGTGTGCTGGTTTTGAGTGAGTCTCATAGATCTGAACGCTTAGTCATCACGGAGTGACAATATTAGAAAGGATTCTGAATTAGGAGGTGTTAAGCTGGGCGTGGTGGTGCATGACTTCATCCTAGCACTTGGGAGGCAGAGGCAGGTGAATCTCTGAATTAGAGGCCATGATTTCCAGGACAGCCAGGACTATCCAGGGAAATCCTGTCTTGAAAAACAAACAAACAAACAAACAAACAAAACAACCAAAAACAACAACAACAACAACAACAAAACAACAACGAGGTTTTTGCACTTGTTGGAGGAAGTGGGTGAGCTTTGAGGTTTCAAAAACCCATGCCAGGTTAGGCTCTCTCTCTCTCTGCTCACAAATCAGGATGTAGCTCTCAGCTCCTGCTCCAGTGCTAGCCTGCATGCATGATGATGATGGGCTTAACCTTCAGAAGCGAGGCCCTAGTTAAATGTTTTCTGAGAGTTGCCTTGGTCATGGTGTCTCTTCACAGTAATAGAAGTCAGTAACACTGAGCTGACCCCCAGGGCCCCACCCCTGATGTCATCTGTGTCAAACATGGACATCTATGATATTTCGAAAGAAAGACACACTGATACATGCTACACGGGGTGAGCCCTAAAACACCATGCTGAGGGCGAAGCCAGACACAAAGCCACACACCTAGGGATTCTGTCCACAGGAAATACCTGAGGCAGGTAAGCACTGTGAATGGAGATGGAAGCCACAGGCAGAAAGCAGCTACCAGGGGCTTTTGGAGGAGTGCGTTGATGGACTAAGATATAGGGTTCTTAAACAGAATGGTTTAAACTTTATGGCAAAGTTTTGGCACCCTGAATACATAAAAACCACTTACTTGCAAAGTGTAATTTTGGTTTGTTTTATTCCATTTTGAGACAGAGTCTCGCTTTGTGGCCTAGGCTGTCCTGCAACTCACTGTGTAGCCCGGGTTTGTTTTGAACTTGCAGTTTTCCTGCCTGACCGGAGCCTGAAGCAGTGACCAGATCCCTTGAGCATGCTATTACATGTCCATAGAGGAGATATTTAAGTGGACAGCATGCTTGCTAGCTCATACAGCTAACCCCAGAAATATCCTATGTGAGAAGTTCGCTAAAGAGTAACATCTCAGAACATGGGCGGGGCTGGAGAGATGGCTCAGGGGATAAGAATACTTGCTCTGTAAGCATGAGGACCCAAGTTTGAATCCCAAGAACCTGAGTAAAAACTGGGTATGAATGCATGTGTCTGTAACTCCAGCACTCGCCCACTCACACACACATTCTCTCACACACACATTCTCTCACACACACATTCTCTCTCTCTCTCTCTCTCACACACACACACACACACACACACACGGATGCACACACATGTGCACACACTCACATGCATACATACATGCCCTCACTCGAGCATGCTCACATACTTTCTTAAGTTGCTTCTGTGAGGAACTTTATCACAACAAGGAGAAAAATTATTAACACAGGTACCAATCCCCTCACCCACTTCCCACGTTTCAAGGTCAAGTCCCTCCGACCTCAGTGTTCCCATTAGCTACTCCATGAACTCTGTCTCCGTTGCCTCAGAACTAACGGCTCAGGCAGGCTGGCAGCCTGATATATGTCAGGGGACAGAGATCTCCAAGCACAACCACACATTTTATCCCCAAAGAGAGTAGCCAGCTTTTGGCTGAAAGGTAACAGCAGCCTCTACCCAGGCTTGATAATGACCCCTGAACAAGCTCCTGCTGGCACGCCAGGGGCCAGGAGGTAGTTATATGTCTGAAGGGCTAGGTGACAGGCTCTACTTACCAGATCTGCCCTACGTTGACCAGGGACATGTAGAGGACCCAGAGGGCAGCCATGAGTATCATGTTGGCACAGCCGGTCACCAGGACAAAGGATGAGAGGCCCAGCCCAAGGAGAGCAAGGAGGTCCAGGTTGAAGTTCATGTTTGACCAGTCCAACAGCCACATAATGGTTGGAGAATAGCTCCAGGCAGCCCAGCCGGTCTTGCCCTGGAAGTACTGCTGGACATTCTTCAGGTATAGTCTGCAGGGCAGCAGGCCCCGGTCACCAATAAGGGCCTTGTTCTGATTGAATGCCACCAAGAAGGCCACAACTGGAAGACATGTAAATGCAGGAGCTGTGAGTAGGAATAGACCACCCCTTCGTGGGTTCAGGGGTCCCTCTGGGAAAAGGGGGTATTAGTAACTAGGTGACATGAGGACAGGTGACACAAGCAGGAATGGATTCCTAGGGACACAAGTGGACATGGGTAAGATCAACTTCCATGGACACAAGGGGACCCAGGCAAGAACAGGAGAAAAGGCCCTCTTGGGTTAACAGGATATGAAGAGGTAATGGTAAGGGCACATGTACCGGTTTTCTTTCTGTTGCTGTGATAAGCACCATGACCAGAAGCAAATTAAGAGAGGGAATGGTTTGTCTCATCTTACACTTCCAGGTCACAGTCTATCATTGAGAGAAGTCAGAACAGGAACTCAAGCAGAAACAATGAAGGAACATTGCTTACTGCCTTGCTCTATGGATTACACTCAGCTAGCTTTCTTTTACAACCCAGGGCCATTTGCTTTGGGATGGTACCACCCACAGCGGGCTGGGCACTCCTACATCAACTGGCAGTCATTGTCATTAGTGCCCCACAGTGTGCCCACAGGTCAGTCTGAGGGAGCAGCAGTTCTTCACCCAAGATTCCTGCTTTCCAGGTGACTCTACATTAAGTCAAGTTGACAGTGAAAACAATCCAGGACAGGCCACAAACAGGAAATGGCCCTGTGAACTTAAGAGGATACAAGCAGAAAAAGGCTCTCATGGGCCACGTATTTTTCACTGGAGGCAGCACATGTGATTTGGTGCCTGCGTGGTTTAAATGAGAAATGTCCTCCATAGTCTCAGGTATCCGAACCCTTGGTCCCCAGTTGTTGGCACTAGTTAGGGAGGTTTAGGCGGTACAACCTTGTTGGGGAAAGGACGTCGCTGGGGAAGGCTCTGAGATGAAATGCCTCATGCCATATCCTATTCACTCTCTCTGCTTTCTGCTTGCCACTGAATATGTGAGCTCTCCATCCACGGGACAGACCTGGCCACCCCCCTCCCCCCCATACATGTAACAGGTTTACAGCTTTGTCCTCATGTGGAACCTCCAACAGCAGAAATAGCGGCTGTCTCTGACTCAGCTGCCTGCCTTTGGATCCCTTTCCCCTAATTGGACAGCCTTGTCTGGCCTCAATAGAAGAAGATGCGCTCAGTCCTACTTGACACGCCAAGGCAGGCTGATAACCCACAGGAAGCCTCCCCTTCCCTGAGAAGAAAGGGAAGGGCCTAGGAGGAGAGAAGAGGGGAGGGGTGAGGAGGGGAGGGGAGGGAAAGGGACTGGAAGGAGAGGAGGAGGGGAAGTTCCGATCAGGATGTAAAGTAAATTAATTAATTAATTGAGGGGAGGAATAAAGAAAAAGAAAATGTGGCCTCTCATCTTCTTGTCCCTGCTGCCATGCTTATCCTGTGCTGTCACCCACCACCACAGTGGAGTCTTATCCCTCTGTAACTATAACCCAAAACAAACTCTTCCTTCTGTAAGTTGCCTTGGTCACAGTGTTTCATCACAACAATGGAAAAGTAACTAACCAAGTACTTAAGCTACACACACGCAGGATCCTGGGGGCTTCCGGAACACAGCCTGGAAAAGGCAAGCTGTATGTACATAAGTGTACTATGTCTGCTCTCACGGGATGTGCAAGCAAGCAAACTGACCTTGCTTATTTAAGCCTGTGCCGGGCTAGGTGAGCGCTTGGCATTAGCCATCGTGGAATGTTCTAGTCACTTGGTGCCATCAATAGCACTGCTCCCAAGGGCCAGCTGCCTCTGCTACTTACGAAATTGTGATAGACCAACTCAAACTCTGAGTCTATTTCTATGCTCCTCCCCCTCTACAGGGCACTTTTACTTCTTTGGGGTGTCCATGCTACATGTGCCTAGTGTGTGTGTGGGGGAGATAGAACCAAGAGAGAGAAAAGGAACAAGGAGAGAAATAAAAGTCATGCAGACAGGAAAGAAAGAAATGTCTTTATTAGCAAAAGATGGTCTATGTAAAAAATTCCAAAGAACCTACAAAGACAAAATGGCAACTTTTAGAACTAATAAGTGAATTTATCAAGATTGTGGGATGGGATACAAGGTCAGAACAGAAAAGCCAAACAATCAATGAGCAATTCATCAAGTTTGAAAAAAAAAAAAAAAAGCCAGCCTGTGGTGGTGCATTTAAACCCAGCACTCGAGAGGCAGAGGCTGGCAGATCTCTGTGAGTTCCAGGACAGCCAAGGCTACACAGAGAAACTCTGTCTTGATAAAAACAAAAACAATCTCTTCAAAAGTATAAAAACAAGTGGAAATAGTACAAATACAAATCTAACAAAATAAAATAGAAGATAGTTCCATTTGTGGAAAACTATAAGACAGAGAAAGGAAAGAAAGAAAGAAAGAAAGAAAGAAAGAAAGAAGAAAGAAAGTGAGTTTTTCTGTAGATTTTGACAAGCTGAGTCTAATAGCATATATAAAAAGGAAAGGAAACAGAAGAGCTAATGTAATTATAAAAGAAATAGAGTTGTGGCAACCAACATAATCAACTCCAGGACTCAGTATTCAAATCTACACTAATCAAGATAAGGAAAATTGGAGGGAGGAGGAGGAAGAAGGAAGGAGGGAGGAGGAGGAGGATGAAGACAATGATGATGATGATGACAACAATAAAAAAGGAGAAGGAGGAAGAGGAGAATGGAGGAGATGGGAAAAAAAAAAGGATGGGGAGAGGAAGGAGGAGGAGGAGGAGAGGAGCCAGCAGTAGATGCACACAGAGTCACAAAGTTGCAAAGACACTATGTTGAGGAAATCTGATCAATGGCTCCAGGCAGACCAACTACAGTTTGGATGTGGCTTGCTCCCAAGATTCCTTGGATGCAGGCTTATTCTTCACGTGGCAGTGTTGGAAGACCGTTAACATATGGAACCTAGTGGAAAGTCTGGATTAGCCCCACTCCATCGCTCTAGCTTCTTACCCACACAGTCAGCTCACTGATGCTATCACGGTGCCGTTCACTAAAAGACAACTTAGCAGAGGGCACTTACCAGAGCCACCACCATGGGGTATGCACTTTCAAACCCCGAGACTGATCAAAACGCACCTTCATCTATACCCAGGACCATCTTTAAATTTGCAAAGGAAAACGAAAAGATAGGCACTGGCTGGAGGGAAGCGTCGCAAACCACGTGTCTGATAAAGGATTTGCATCAAAGAACTCCTAAAATACAGCAGTAAGAAATCCCAAGAGGGGGTAAAAGACGTGAAGAGGTACTGAGACTGTCTGCCACACACAAGCACAAATGGCAAACACAGGAAAGTACGCGCCGTTCCATCACTGGGGAGTGCCAGTAGAAGCAGTGGGGCTCTGGGCATGGTGGTGTACGCTTGTAATCTTGGCACTTGGGAGATAAAGGCAGGAAGACCAGCAATTCAAGGTCATCCCCAGCTATATAATAGCAAGTTCAAGGCCAGCCAGGGAAACGTGAAACAGTCTCTCAATCAACCAACCAGCCAAAAGGCCCAAATCTGGAAAAAAAAAAAAAAAAAAACTGGCAGTACAAGTGTCTTGGAGGCTCCTAAACTACACTATTGTTGATCACATGTGCAGAGAAAGTGCAAAGTAACAGCACCTATTCTGAAAGGTACGAAGGGTCCTGTGCAGCTAAACAAAGATGGATGGAGCCTGTACCACCACCAGATATGACTGGGTTTCCACCCAAGTGAAAGGGAGACTTATGCTCATATAAAACCTCTGCAACATGTTCAGAGAGGTTTGTTAGTAATTACTGAAAACTGGACACAATCAGGATGCCTCTCAAGGTGGTAATAAACCACCCTATTCATACAGTTGCTAAAAATGCAGGAGCTACAGCATGGGTAAACAGTAAATACAACTTGCTCAGTGAAGAGTGAAGGAAGCGGGACACAGGAGGCTCCCGTGACAACCCTCCCCGCACCCCACTTTTCGCACTCCCAAACAGCCTAGACAGAAAGCCGTGGAAAAGAACCCTCAAAGGTTGTGATAAGGATGCTGAAGCATAGCTCTCCACAGTGGCTTCTGATAGGGGCTGTGGGTGCAGGAGGACTCAGTTTTCTTTAAGGGGCTGGACACTGGGAGTCTGACCATGTACTAGTGAGTATATGGGCAACACAAATTTGACTTGGTTTTTTTCTTTTTCTTCTTTTTTTTGGGAGGCTGGTGGTACATGAAAGGTCATGAGGGTAGTAGGTGGACCTGGGAGATCTGGGAAGTGAGTGTGATTGGCTACATGATGTGAAGTAATAATAATAATAAAAAATAAATAAATATATATATATATATATATAGAGAGAGAGAGAGAGTCCCTACCCTGACTGCAGATGTAAGGATCTGCTTACCAAGGCATCCTGGGAAAGGCAGAGCCACTGACAGAGGCAGAAATCGGCTTGGGGGTGGGGATGGAGCGGTAGCCCATCTCCACTAGGGGAGTTTCCCGGTACAGTGCTGGAGTGACAGCACCCACAAGACTAACCCACAAATGCCAAAACAACAAAAACAGAAACTAACCCAACCAGGATGCTGGGGCAAGCCAGTAGGGGTGCAGACTGTGGCCAGTACGGCCAACTCCCTAACACATGTGTGACACGACCTTCCTGACGGAGAAGTGGTTAGATGTCTTCGGTGACAAGGACAAGGGAGCGATGCCAGGGTGGCGCTCTGGCTGGCTCCATTCCCAGGTGGCTAAGTGAGCACACTCAGTGAGCAGAGTCAACAAGGAGAGCACGCAGCCTCCGGTGCTAGAGCCGAGGCTAAGCATGGCCTCTGTGCCAAACAGAGTCTAGCACTCCGCTTAGTGCACTGGCATGGAGACACAGGTGAGCCCCTGTGCACACGGGGACCTGGTGACATGGAAACCAGCTCTGCCCACCATGAAGGCTGCCGAAGGGATGAAACAGCCAGCCTGGGCTTTCTTCTGTGGGGCATCTTGGAGAAGTGGCTGACCCCAGAGCTCAGCAGGACACCGGGGAGCCCCAGACCTGTAAGCTAGAAAATGAGGAGACACCCTGGCAACGGAAAGGCCCAAGAGAGGGTTGTGGCATGTGCAAAGGGACAACTGCCAGTGACTACAGCTGAGATCGTCAAAGGGCACCAATTGTTCAGGAGCACAGACAGCTATAAAGAAGACGGGAGCGCTCACCAACGCACTCATTCAGCGAAGACTCTGAAGACACACATCTTCCTCCCGAGGAACTCCCATGTAGTCACCGCAGAAAGCTCTCTGAGTAACCTGGGATGGGGTCCCTCTTCCCCTCAGGTGAAAACTAAGAGACCAGCAGGCATACATGCCTGGCAGAGAACACTTTAACCAGATGACGCAGGACAGTGTGGGTGCCAGGTGAGTGTGACAGGAAAACTCCTCAGGGGGAGAGGAATCTTACCCAAACCTGTCATCTGGAGTATAACCAGCAGCAGGCATGGACAGACCCAACTTGAGGTATGTCCTACAGAACATGTGGCTGCAACTGCTCCATGTGGTCACAACCACGGGAAAGTCTGGAAGACACCAACTAGGCCACCAAAAGATCAGCAGGCAAAAGACCTGATGCTATAGGCTCCCCGGGTGGGGACTGGGCTTTGGTGACTCCAGCGTGTGTTGACTGGCTGAGTCAATGGTCTTCCAAGACAGCCACCAGTTAGTTGCGAGTTGGGCCCCGGATCCTCTATCCCAGGTGGCTATGGGAGCTCCTAGAGCCCCAGCACAAGGCTTCCCATGTCTCTGCCTTCACCACCAAGCAGATGGGTCCATGTCCACCTGCCACTGCCTCTCAGAAGATGCCCACAGTCCATAGCCACATAGGCATCACCAGTTTCTTCTGGGAGAGCAGGAAAGCTTGTGCTGGGTGCACATGTAAGTATGAGACCCGTATCACTACACAGGCACCTCTGCAGGCAGAGGGATGGGGAGGGTACCTCTCAACCAGCTCACCCATCCTCACCCCGCTATGCACACGGCTTTCCATGCAAAGCCCTCAGCTATGAGGCTACAGCACTGGATGCCCTTTCCTGAGAACTGACATTCAAAGTGCGGTGCAGAGGAAAGAAAAGAGACTGGTCTCCCCGGTTCACCTCGGTCAGAAAGTGGCCCCAAGGCAGGCAGCACAGGAAATCAACTTACTTACCAGGAAACGGTGGCAATAAGTGGGCTTGCAAAAAGAGGAAAGGCCGTGTCATTGTCAACTCATTGACTGGCTGAGAGGGAGGAGAAAGAACACTTCAAGTGTCCCAGGCCTCGGAGCAGAACCAATCACCTCAGACATGCCCAGCTCCCAAAGAAGAAAACCCAGATCCCTTAGGGAGGGCCTGCAAAGATCTCCCAGGGGGAAACATGCCTTTGTGAGACCCTGGGTTCAATTTGCAACATGTGCACATATGCTTCATGCACACACACACACACACACACACACAGAAAGAGAGAGCTAAAAACGAGCTACCTCTTTTCTCTCCCTTTCAGACATCGTGCTATAATGCAGAAGCACCCCAAAAGGTGCCATCTTGTGCTGCTCTTGCTGACTGTAGCCCTACAGGCCCAAGCACCTTCCCCTCAGTGTCGGGTACAGAGGATGGTATCTACCTTGTAAGCACAAAGTAGGGCAGGAGGAGCCCGACTTGGGGCCTGTGCTGCCCAGAAGTGGAAACATGCTCAGCCCATGGATGCTCAGAACCAAGAGGACAGGCTATCAAGGGCACCTTCCGTTCTCTCTCCTCAGCCAAGAGTTCAACTGGATCATATGAAAAATGAGGAAAGTCTACCAAGCTACTACAAGGAACACATATGACCAATTCTTGGGGCCTACACCAGGGTCAGGGTTTCGAGTATGGTATCTGCTGTCAGTTTCCTCAGCATACTTGGGGAGTCAACAGGCTGACAAGAACAAGCACCGCCCCATGCCCCAGACACTACAGTCTCACAGTTGAGGCGGGGAAGTCCTGTCCATGAATACTCAAGTCCAGAACCCAGTGCTTCGGGACAGCGGCAACAGATGATCTCGTCAGTTGCCCAGTGTCCCCTCTCCAGTCTCAACCTCCTGGGTGTTCCTTGCGGTTCAAGAAAGACACTGTCCAGGAGCAAGCCTGGTGTACCAAATACCTAGGCCCTGGGAGTAGTAAATAGAGGGCAGAGCTGAAGCCAAGGGCCTGTCACTCAGAGCTGCTCACTAAGCCAAACACTGAATGCATTCTCTCCCACGTGGGTGACGATGACGTCACCGGACACACGTACGCTGGGATGCATGAAGGAGGTGCATGGCGGTTGACACATTAGTGGCCTGTTCAACAGGGTGAGTACCCCCAGGGACTGGAGGCCACATATCAGGGTGACAAGTGAATCTTTACTTCAAGTGGCTGGGGCAGTCCCTACGGGAAAACGGCTCTCAAGTACCGGCAAGCCTCAGCTTCCACGGCTTCCTTGTTGCAGCCACACTGGGAGATGGAGTTATGCACACCTGCCCTGCGTTGGGCTTACCCTTGCCATGTGCGCGCGCGCACACACACGCGCACACACACACACACACACACACACACACACACACACACACACACACACGCTGTGAAAGGAGTCAAACAACACCAGGTGGAGTGCACAAGCCTGTGCTAACAGCCTCTGGGTCTGGTTTTGAGGCATCACTGACAGGCCACACAGAGCTATTACTCATCCACATGGTTTTCTGACCAACACCTTCAACAAACCTTGTATCTGTATCTACCTTTGACAGGGTCTTGCTACTATGTAGCTCAGGTTGGGCTCAAACTCCAGACTCTCTGCCTCTGCTTTTCAAGTGCAGGGATTACAGGCAGCAGGTGCTTTTGATACAATGTGGTAAGGAAAGACCTGTAGATCCTGCTCTCCTAAGAGGAGGAAATCTCAGAAAGCGCCTGGCTGTATTTAATTAGAAGTCTTTCCATAGTAGAAGCACTGCCAATTCAAGTCGCAGGTGAAATTTCTGGATAGCCTGCCACTTTGAAGGGACCTCGGAGTATAACTCGTAATCCAATGAGATCCAGAAGTTTTTAGAAGAAACTACATTTGGGGCTGCTGCTTGCCCAGGGTCATCGCAACCATACCAACCATGACACAGAAAGATGGAAAACCTAAAAAAATAAATAAATAAAAAGTGTCTACCTCATGCTGAACAGCTGCTAGAAATATCTGCCCCAGCCAGACGCTCATAGCCTTTTGCCTTAAGCTGAAACTCTAGCCCCTGTACTGACCGAAGGCAAAGCACTGCTCACCTGAGAGCCTCTGAGTCCAGCTGCAAAATGTCCTCAGCACAAATCCATCAAGGTGCCACTGTGCTTTCCAATTTTATCAGTCTTGAAGACTCTATTCAACTTGCTGAGTGTGCCAGCGCCAACTACCAACTTCCAACTTCCCATGATCCCTTAGTATTGTGTGGGATAAAACAACACAAGTCTGGGTATTTTTTTTTCCCCCACCAGCTTTAGAGAGAATGAGTGGAGACCCAGGCAGATAACCCCAGAGGGACTATTTGGTTAAGAACTCCAGTTCTCCTCAGCACCAGAAAGTGGTCAGCCTGTCCCACAAAAACCCATATGAGCCTGACTCCTCCACAGGAGACCCACATGGATATAGCCTAAAGCCTGAGATGATTCTTTCCGAAAAGGCCTAATGCGCACCATGCACAAGCCTGGCAGGGAACTGGCCTGTCAAGCATCGCCATCCAGCCCAGTCCTGCCCTGGGCCTTGGGGATTATTTTCCATTCAGTTTTGCCATCCTTACTAAAAGGCTGGGCCATATCCACCAGTGTTCACATAGTCACAGGGCATAGGTATCAGGAATCAGGGTGAAAATTTGGAACCAGAGGCAGGCCAAGCCCAGGGTGGGTAGGACAGGATCTCAGCCACAGCTGGGGGTTCAGGCTTCACATATAGTGAGTTGACCAGAGCTGGCCCTATATGACATCTGCTGGACCACTTCCTCTGATCCCAGCATTCTGGAGGCAGAGGCAGGCAGATCTCTGTGAGTTTAAGGCCAGGCTGGTCTACAGAGCAAGTTCCGGGGCAGCCAGGGCCACACAGAGAAACCCTGTCTCGAAAAACAAACAACAAAAATCAAAAACTACAGGGCAGGGGAACATCAGCACGACCACCAGACCCTCAGTTCTGCTCTTCCTGAAATGAAGGAGGCTCCTAAGGACTCTAGGCTCAGGTAGCTGTGGGATGCTGCAGTGGACCGTCATGATCTGCAGAACCAGAAGTTAGGCAGAACCCGGGAGTCCTTCCAGAGCTGACCTGGCCGAGCCTTGGGAACAGGTGCACACTCACTTCTAGCCTGCCAATGAATCCGGCTAGACCCTTGGTCTCTCTGCCATGCGCCCTTCCAATCTGACCAGGTTGGAGCTGCTGCATCACGTCCGGGTCCAGTGGCAGGGGAGGCTGACAGAAGGCGACACTGGCGTGGCTAGGTCTGAGTTACAGGCTAAAGACCCTCAACTCCCCTAGGCCTTCGGAACAGAATTAGATGGCCACTCCCAGGGAGCGCACAGAGGGAGTGTACAGGCTACACCTTCGCCTCTTACTGTGCCAAATGTCGCTCTGGAGAGGCAAGGGTCGGGTAGGGTCCCACGAACACGCCGAGGGACCTGACAAAAATTTAGGCAGCCACGGAGTAGGAGGTGAGAGGGCGGGGTCCCGGAGCTCACAGAAGGGCAGAATGCTTCTGGTGCAGGGTCCTGGAAGCATGCAGAAGGGCTAGCGGGAGTCCGGAAGCGAGCAAGGGTTGGGACCAGGTCACAGGATACCGGCCACAGCCCGCTCCCACTGGACACTCACAGTAAATGAAAGCGAGGGCCTGCAGGAGCACGACCCTGGTCAGCCAGAAGGTGCCCGTGCGCAGCCGAGCTGGAGAGGCCCCAGGATCTCCAGCCGGAGCGGGTGGCGACGCTGGACCCTGATCCGCATCTCCGACCTTCCGTTTTCGCAGCGACCCTTCGGGCGCAGCCATTACCAGGCTGTCTGGGCGCGTGCGCACAGAGGGCGGTGCGCGCGGAGGCCCCGCCCACACGCCCTCTCCTGGACCAAGAGCTTAGCCTTTGGTAACCTACGCTCACGCTGCACGCCCTCTCTGGACAGTCTTCCCTAGCAGTGGGCGTCGCCGTGGTGGCTTCAGTAGATGCAGAGTCAGGAGCCAAGTGAAAGCAATGAGAAGGAGCCAGCCCTGGTGCGATCCCTCATTCTGGAGCATGGAAGGCCAGACTTGTGGCAGTGGCAGAGCTGGGTCCTCATCCGCCAGTCCTCATCTGCCTGCCGCCCAGGAAGGCGCGGAGCACGCTTTAGGACAATTGGCAGGAAAAAACAAAACAAAACAAAAACAAAAAACAAAAAACAAAAAAAACCCAAATCGGCCAGCTTCCTATCTTACCTAAATCTTGTCTGTGGGCCCCAAAGATCTCAGTATACAGGTGGCACTCCTATGAGGATCTGGAACCGTACTCAAGCTGTGCTTGGGGCCAGCCGGCCATCAAGGACTCAGAGGGGAAGAATTTACCCACCAGTGGCCCGAGGAGATAAGCCTGAAACTCTGCTTTTACATTTTATTTTTAGTAGTTTAACCTGGCCTTGAACTATATCGTCCAGGATGACAACGGACAGTCCTCATGCTCTGCTTTTCCTTGGTGCTAGTATTATAGGCCACATGCTTGGTAGCAACTTTTTTTCCCCCCATGTTAGGGACCATCCAGTCACTGCATGCAAATGACACTGGAGAGTTACTCTGCAGCAGAGGAGAAAAGGACTGTGCGGGGCGCGGACATCAGCAGCCCTAGGGGTTATAAGGCAAACTACAGGGCTCTCTGGAACTGGTATAGTGGCAGTGTTTTCTTCATTCATCGTCCAGAGCCTTTCATGCATTAAACATCTTGTCCTTCTGTGAATTCTGTTTTTTTTTTTTGTTGTTGTTTTTGTTTTTGTTTTTTTTTTTAACAATTTGTCGTTAGTATCTCCTTTTTTCCTCTTGCTGGTTTGACATATAAATTACCAATGCTTGCACGGTCAAACAAACCTGTTTGTGTTTATGCCTCCACACCCACAGTGAGCCTTTCATGGGTAAGGATGTTGGGACTCTTCCCAGACTCCAGGCTCCCTGATACTGGAGTACCAGCACATAAATACATCCTATAAAGTGTTTTGGATGGGTTTTGTTTTTTTTTTTTGTAAGTTTCCTTTTATTTTTCTTTAAGATTTATTTATTTATTTTATGTATATGAATGCTCTATCTGCACGCCAGAAGAGGGCATCAGTTTACATTATAGATGGTTGTGAGCTACCATGTGGTTGCCGGGAATTGAACTCAGGACCTCTGGAATTGCAGACAGTGCTTTTAACCGCTGAGCCATCTCTCGAGCCCAAGTCTCCTTTTCTTTTTCTTTAGAAACACTCCCTTGGGAGCCCAGCTGTGAAGTATGCCCCACCACAGATGTTGCAATGGATAATACAAATACTTCCCCTGCCTCCCACAGGTCAGCATTTACAGACTGAAGGAACATTTACACCTGTGTATCCTGCATCCAGGGCCTTCAATAGGAACCCTCACCCCTGCCTCTCCTTCTCGCTGGCATGTACCAGGCATGGGATGGGCCAGCAGAGATGTTTGGAGAGGGCAGCTCAAGTCCGCACAACTTCCCCAGGTTATTTCTGGAAGCCAGAGCTGTGCAGGGGATGGAAGGGGAGGGAGAACTGCTCCACCATCAGGTGTGACCCTGGGTGCTGTTGCTCAGGTGGGGACCATCCTCACAAAGGGCCCTTTGTCCTCAGCTTCCCCTTGCGGTGGTAACATTGTCCTCCCTGCAGAAGGGCACAATGAGGCATTGTACAGAGCATAAAATGGGCCTCTTGTTCCAGCATCCAGCGCTCCAGCTGGGGCTGGGACTCAGCTCTAGGCTCCTTCTCTGGGTTTGCCCACGGCGGGCAAGACCATCAGAAGGGTCTGCAGGGAACTCGTGCAGTTCCCTTAGTGGCTCGAGTTTCTTGGCCCTGGCCTGCCTTCCTGGGATGCCATCTGGAACTGGCTTTCAAGCAGGTTACACAGGGCAGAGCTGAGCCAAGAAGAAGATAGTGTTCTTGCCCGTTTCTGCCTGAATTTAATAAGAAGTACATTGAGAAGCTGGGTATGATGGTGCACACCTGTGATCCCCTAATGCTGGTGGTGCTGAGGCAGGAGGATCACGGCAAGTCTGAGCTAGCTTAAACAGCACTGGTGTGTTATTCACCCCTAAAAAGAAATGAGGCTGAACATGCTTCAGTGTGGATGAACCCTAAAACTTTGAGCTGAGACAAGCCAGATGCATTGTAGGGAATCTTGCAAAAGAGGCAGGCACGTCCATTAGGAAAGACAGCTCCGTGGTTTTGCAGGGTGAGGGAGAAAGAAGGGGATACGGAGCTTCCTTCCAGAATGCTTTGAAACTAGATAAACACAGGACAATGCTGATATCCTATATGCTGCTGAGTTCTTAGGTTTATATGAATTTCACCTTTTTGTTGTTTCTGTTTTGTTTTTCAAGACAGGATTTCTCCGTGTAGCCTTAGTTGTCCTAGACTCACTTTGTGGACCAGTCTGGCCTCAAACTCACAGAGATCCGCCTGCCTCTGCCTCTCTGAGTGCTGGGATAAAGGTGTAAGCCACCATGCATGGCTCACTTTATTTTTATTTTTTTAATATAGCTAGGGCTGGCCTTGAACTTGAAACCATACTCCGGCCTTTGTGTTGTCTTGCAAGTATTGGGATTACAGATGTGTATCACCAAACCTGGCTTCACCACAACTAAAAAAAAAAAAAAAAAAGGCAAACAAAACCCATGAATGAACAAGTCCCTTAAGTGGAATGTTTCACAATCACTTGAAGGAAGGTTTTGCTCCTGCTGGACAGAGTTAGTTGTGGCTTATACCACATTTGTCTGAGTGTTGAACACCTGGCAGTTGAGCTCCTTGGTCTACGTTCAGCTGTGGTTCACAAAGCAAAACTAGACAGAGCTAAGCAGCTGAAGGCTCATGTACGGGAGGGGGCCACAGGAGGTCCCTGAGGTTTGCTCCTGTCCCCTCAGAGGCCACCTATATGAAGCAGGCTTCTAAACATTACTTTTAGCCAAAAACTACAGAAACAGTCAAACTGGCAGGCCAGAGGGAACTAAGAGGAGAGACCCTGGGGCCTCTGGCAGAGAGCTCCAAAAAAGGAAAGGAAAGTGAGGAGGAGGTGGTCTCAAGAGGGACTTCCATCTCAGGACCCGGCTGGTGTCGCTGGAGGCCCGGGGCTCACCCATTCCTAGTTGGGTCCCGTGCCCCAGCTGCCTGAAGCCTCCAGCACAGTGGCTGAGATGGGTATGAGGACAGGGCATGCTGCCTGCTAGCTGGCAGCTCTCCCAGCAGCTGCGGAACGGCTTCACAGAGGAATGAGCTCCCTGTCAGCACCTCGTCCAGCTGTCCCCAGGCACCCCAGCCCAGCAGTCCCCCACTGTCTTGGGGCTATTGTCCCTGACATGCAGCCACAGCTGTCTCTGGCTCCCCAAGAACCTAGCTCGGGCTGAATATAATCGTGCACCCTTCATTTACCCCAATTCTTCATGTCTGGAAGTCTGCTTGTGAAGGGGGGCCGTGATCCACATCTGTTGCCTTCTCCTAGAAGAGTGGTCAATTGGGCTGGTCGCCCCCGACTGTCCAGTGGCCAAAACCATCAGAGACCAGCAGGTGTGGCGGTGAGCAGGTGTCATGCCATTTGCTGGCTGGACTGAAGCTGTGACTGAGGAGCGGCTGTTCTCTTGGCTACTGTCCTCTTCTGCCGCACCCTCAGCTCCCCCTGCACCTCACGGAGATGAAGCCTTGTGAGTCCCAGCGGCAGCTGTGACTTAAGGTAGAACGGGAGTAAAATGTCTGGGGTAGAGCCCTGCAGCAGAACACGCCTGTGAGCTGCGTTCTGAACTGAAAGGATTCTTGGAAAGTCCCACCCCAGAGGTCAGGACCCAGAGGCCTACGGGCTCCACTCTGTCCACAGAGCCATATTGTCACTAGGTCAGCCACCAAGTACCCCACCAATGCTGCATAACAAACAGCCCCAAACAACAGTGTATGGCCTGCTGGGCTCTAACTTAAACCTCCCATACCATATCCAAGGGAGTAAATGCAGGCCAGACAGCAAAAAGCCATTTATTGGTGTGTTTAATTTATCCTGGGTACTGGTAGGTGTCTGTAACCTTCAATCATGGCAGAGGAGGTCTGGGCTGTTGGGGCTATTTGTGACATTTTTATTCTAAGTCACTGTTGGCCTTACTGCTTAATTTGGAAACAGGGTTCTGCTTAGGAAAGTTGCAGCTGCAGACACCATGGATTGAGAAGGAAGCCTTGCTGGGTCTGAAAAGTGGAGCTCGGGAGGCTGGACACAGAAATCAAGTGGCCCACGAGTTTCTGAGTGGGTCCCCGTCGGTGTCTGCTCTCTGCCTTGTGCCTCACTTCTGGGGAGCTCAACACCCATAGGATTCTGGCATGCGGTAGGAAGTGGGGAAAGACCAGAGTTAGGGTGGTGTGGTGGCCAGATGGGTACCAGGCATGGGGCTGGAGATCCAGGTGTCTAGTGTCAGAATGAGCCTTTCGAAGTCCAGCTTAGGCCATGGTGACCCTCCATCGCCAGACTTCGCCATCCCAGGAACAGATGCCGGTACCTTTGTTGAGAGCTGCACGGAGTTCACTTCCACCCAGGAAAAGCTGCTTAAGAGCTCCAAGGACCCTACTGAGGATAGCCTTGGCTTCAAAAACACCACGTGTCCGATGTCAGGGAGGAAGTACCATGAGCCACTGCATACTGTTGGAAGTCCGCTCCACCCAGGGCCCTGACAGAGTGAAGGATGGGGCCCAGCTTGAAATTTAGGAACCCAAGAGCACCAGAGGGAACTGCGCAGAGCAATGGAAGCAGAGCTGGTCCCGACACATCTCTGGCTCCTGCACACACTTGTCACATTGCAGAGGATAAGTGCTGGACTCCACTGCATGGATTAAATACAGCCCCTTTCCAGAATCCTTTCAAACTGAGAACAGTCTGGCACCCTGCTGTCACCAGGGTCACTCCCAAAGCAGTGTGCCTCTTAAGGGGCAACAAACACCCAAGTTGCTGCTGGGCTAGCATGTTCACCCTGCCCCTGGAGCCAGAGGCATGCTGGACACACACCACATAGCATGGCGTGACACAGGAGCAGGCTGCAGGCGTGGTATGGCAGGAAAGCTGCTCCCGTAGGTCTGAGTGATGGAGCATGGGACAGCAGAGATGGGCGGGTACCGACACCAGCACCTCCCCTATAGGTGACAGTTCCTTTGAGGGATGAGCTCTGATCCCAACTGCAGTGTCCACTGCAGCCAGCTCTGACAGCATCCCTGAGATCGCTGAATTGAGATGGGGTGGGAGGCAGAATGCTTGGCCTGGTACCCTGACTATGTTACTGGGAGGCCAGCCTCCTAGGAGCGACAAATAGAGCCACTGAGCCCCTTTCCTGCCTCTGGGAACCCAGCGGGCAGGGCGCCCGTCTACCAGATCCTTACTCTGAATTCACTCTTTGCTGGTTCCACATCTTGTTTCTCACAGACCAACCTCAGCCATTGAAAACCTCCACAGCTGTTCTGGGATGCCCTGCCTGACATGACTCAGGGAGAAACAGGCTGGGGACAAGCTAGGCAACCTGAGAGTCCCAGACCCTTTTGATTACCCTTCCCCAGGCCGCAAGGCCACTGGTCCAGGGATGGGCATCTGGACAGAGTTCAGCCAATGAAATCCCCACTCTAGACCTGAAAAACCCACGTGATAATGGGGAAGTCCGGGGCCAGGGGAAGGTCATGCAGACTCAAGCAAAACTAGCACCAGCCAAGGAGGCGGGTGGGGGCAGGAAGAAAAAGCCAAGAGAAGGAGGAACTAGTCCACACCTGGACAAGGTCCAGTGGCCCACAAGGTAAACTGAGAGGCGGTTCTGATAGTTTCCACTCAAGTTTTAAAGAACTGTAGATTCCTGTAGTATCAAATGCCCTGTGTTATTTGGGGCTGCAGGCCTTTGCATATGATGTCACCCACAGGCACTGCGACTCTTTCCCCCTCTCGTAGAAGCAGCAAGCTTCAGATCTCAGCTGAACCATCACATCCTCGAGGTTTCTGGGACCACCCTTCTGAAAGTCTTCTTCCCTGCTGGTTGCATCTCAAGGAAGGACTAGTTGCCTCCCTGCTCTCAACCCTAGGAACTCCAGGCCAGGGACTATGGAACAGGATCCTGATGGTTTGGTCTGAGGAGACCCTGGCATAACACTGTGTTTGATCAGTCCTAGGGAGCATGTGTATCAACCCTGAAGAGCTTTCTTTCTGGGAGCCTTAGCGCCATGTCTGTCTAAGGATGTGAACTAGTCAGCTTGAAAGGAGTCTAAAGACCTGAAGGATGTGCTGGTCTTTCAATATGACCCAACAATGATCCTGGCATAGGTGTGGAACATCACCTGTGTGCCCACAGATTGTACTGGGCTCAATTTTGAACACAGAGCCTGGAAGAGCTCAGGGTACCACTTGTGTGCCAATAATTGTACTGGTCAGGGCTGGATCCACTCCTGACAGCCCAGAGTGGCCTATACTATTAAGACCTACAGTCCAGAGGGCCTGGGTCTACGGAGGCACAGAGCGCTGGGACCCAAGGTCTTAGCCGCAGGACACTGAGAGGGATGGTGTGGGCCTGGTCTGCATCCTCAGCTCTGCCAGCAGAGCAGACTTCTTCTGCTGGTATGGATGGCGCCATGACAGTGCACTAGACAGCAGGGGTCTTTATGCCTCTCAAGACACTTCCTTTCCAAGAGGTGGGACCCTGGGTGGAGAGATTCCCCAAGGGAAACGACAGCCACTGCAGTGGCACAAGAAAGGGTCTTTCTTCTTAGGTGACAGTTAAAATAAGGGTAGAGTTCAGCAGACAATGGCAGCCAGCTCTCCACCCACTCAAAACACACACACACACACACACAGCAGAACTAGAATAAGGTCACAACTAAGGTAGTTTCTCTCCCTTAGCTGTCCCCTCAGCAGCTGGCAGGGACTTGGACCTCTTTCTTCCTGTCAAGAGCTGTAGCTGTCGTACAGTCACCATTGCACAGTACTGGCCCTTTCCAGGTCTTCAGGCAAAGCCTGACTGGAGGTTGGGATCTCAGACCTGGAGGTTTAGGGTACCACTCAGGCCGTGGCTGGAGTTGAGGATCCTCAGGGGCCACAATTCTTTCTTGCTGCCACCTCCAACGGCCTGGGAAACAGGCGGCCTCCTTTGGGGTCACCTGGCTCTCGCGCAGCTCCACGCTACCCCGACGAGCTTAGGATGCCAGGTACACCGCCTCCATTAGTTTGGCGAGAGAATCTAGCTGCCCTTGGAGACCTCCGGGCCGGGAGCCAACTCGCGGGGGCGACCTCGGGCGCGGCTCGGAGTCCCGGCTTGGCGCTGTCCTCGGGAGAAGTGTCCCCTCTCCGACCCTGAGCACTCTCCTCCTCCTCTCCAGGCGCTGAGAAGAAGCGGCCCAGCGTGGCCTCCGCCTCCGCCAGACCACCCAGGCCCGCCTGCCAGGGCCTCCGCGCCCCCGGCGCAGGTCATACCCGGAAGGACCCGGGCCCCCGCGTCCGGCCCCGCCATCCGCCTGACCGCCCCAGGGACTCTGCGGCCCGGGCCAGAGCAGCCCCGCCCAGCGCCCCCGCCCTCCCACCTCTGTCTGGTCCCGGGGTCCTCCAGCTCACCTAGGTGCGCGAGACACCAGGGTCACCTGGTGCCTCCTTGCGATTGCGCCACCCTGCGGGCAGAACCCAGATTAGGTAGCAATAGCGGAGTGGAGCCCCACCGTGGAGGGAGGTTGGGGTTCGGGAGCCCTGTGGATTGGCATCTTCGCCTATCGCCCGAAAGTCGAGCTACGCTTCAGAGAACCGGGCACTGGGCAGTTAGTCACCCTTAGCCTTCTGACCTTGCCTCAGTCGCGGGATCAGGCTGCGGGGCGCCTGGCCCACGTGGTGCGGAGGGAGGGACGGGGTCCGGAGGCTTCCTTGGGTTAGGGGCGGGGCGTCTAGACTCCGCCCCTGGGAGGGCGCGCCTGCCAACCCGGGCCGAGAGGGGCGGAGTTTCGGCCATGGTTTTAAGAAACTTGTTGCGGGTCCCAGAACTGAGACCGAGCTGCAGCTGCGGAGGAGCGGCGGCTGGTCGCCTGCGGCGAAGACAAAGATTGGGTCCTGCGTGGCAGCCTCGGATTCCAGCACGTCCGTCCACAGCGTGACCGGGCGCGACCCCTGCGTCCATCCCCACTGAGCGCCCCTCCGCGCGTGGCCCCGATGCTGGACATGAGTGAGGCCCGCGCCCAGCCGCCCTGCAGCCCGTCTGGTACCGCTAGCTCCATGTCACACGTGGAGGATTCAGACTCCGACGCGCCGCCGTCGCCCGCGGGATCGGAGGGCCTGGGCCGCACGGGGGGCGGCGGCCGAGGGGATACTGCTGAGGCAGCAGATGAACGCTTCCCAGCCTGCATCCGCGATGCGGTGTCGCAGGTGCTTAAGGGCTATGACTGGAGCCTGGTGCCTATGCCGGTGCGCGGCGGCGGTGGCGGCACGCTCAAGGCCAAGCCACACGTGAAGCGGCCCATGAACGCCTTCATGGTGTGGGCGCAGGCGGCGCGCCGCAAGCTGGCGGACCAGTACCCGCATCTCCATAACGCAGAACTCAGCAAGACCCTGGGCAAGCTGTGGCGGTGAGTGGGGGGACTCTTGACACTCTGGCTGAGGAGGGGAGCCTGGGGGCTGAAGGGGGTGGCGTCGTGTCCAAGCTTGGGCTGTGTCCCTGGGCTGGTTCCGGAGTGGATCTGGTGGAAAACACCTCCTGGTCAACAGAGACCAGACACCAGGTGTGGGGCCTTGGAGATGGACGGAGGACAGTGCCTGGAGTGTGACCCTCCGGCCTTGTCTCCTCTCCTGGGATATCCTGCTGAGAACTGCAGAGCTGGGGATCCCAGCTTTGAGTGGCCCACAACGGCCTGCAGGCTTAGGAACAGGCATCAAGCTTGCTTTGTCCTGGGCAAAAGCTGGGACTACGGGATAGCCCCGAGGAGTCCAAAGTACCCCCAGGTACTTCTCCCAGGCCACACCAACCTGGGATTAAGGAAAGAAAGAGTGGGAGTGTGGGGGTGGGGGTGGCAGATGCTTGGTGGGCACTTTGGCATGAGAAAGGCAGGCATTATTGAAGGAGACAGCGGCACCCAAGTTCCTCACACAGCCCAACCTCCCAAGCTGCCTCTCCTTGAGTTTGAAACAGTGTGTGTTAGTAACGTTGGGCTGAGCAGGACAGCCAGGCTGTCCAGCCTGCAAGCTGAGGTGCAAGGTCGAGAGAGTCTTAGGTTGTGTGTGTGTGTGTGTGTGTGTGTGTGTGTGTGTGCGCGCGCGCGTGCGCCTGTGTGCCCGCGCACGCTCAAAGGACAGTCTCCTGGATTTTTGCCTTTACCACTGCAAGCTTGGACAGCAAACCCAGCTGCCCTGAGTCAGCTGGCTCCCAGGAAACCTTGTCTTTGTCGAAGTGTAGTTTTCAGTGGGTCCTGCCTTCCTCCTTGAGGGCGGTGGCATGGATGAGCAAATGAGGTTGGAAAGGGATACCTCAGGAAAGATGGAGAGCTGGGGTCTTTCTTCTTCCTTGGACTGTAAAGACCATTCTTCACCACACAGGCCTATTGGGCTCTGCCCTGGTGGTGCCAGGATTCTCAGAGGGAAGGCAGATATCCTGGTCTCTCCTGCTCCCTATTCTGTGCCCCTGCTGTCTGACTCCAGGCCAACTCCTACAGCAGTGTATGTGTGTACTGTCTGGGCCCTTGGCAACCCTGGAGCTCTGTGGCCATCCTTGCCCTGCTGTGTTCTCTGCAGCTTGCTGAGTGAAAGTGAGAAGCGTCCTTTCGTGGAGGAGGCCGAGAGGCTCCGTGTCCAACACAAGAAAGACCACCCAGATTACAAATACCAGCCACGACGAAGAAAGAGTGTGAAGACTGGCCGGAGTGACTCGGACTCTAGCTCTGAACTGGGCCACCACCCTGGTGGTCCCATGTATAAAGCTGATGCAGTGCTCAGTGATACGCACCACCACAGCGACCACACAGGTGGGCTGCGGAACCCATAGCTGGCCTGGAGTGGGTAGGAAGGTCTTCCCTGCAGGGTTGGCAGTCTGCAGAGGACCAGACCTTCCCTGGTCCCTTACAAAAAAATGCCTCTGGATGTTGCTATCTCTGATGCATGAAAAGGGGGGGGGGTTGCGTAGCCCCATCCCACGTTCTGGAGATGAGTTTCTTTAGTGAGGCTCACTCACAGCCTGCCTCCACTCTTCGGTGACAGCAGCATGGGTCAACAGCCCCGGCTTCAGAATCAGAATGGTGGGTGGGGTCCCAGCAGCGAAGCTGGAGGCAGGCAGTGAGCTTCCGTTTACTCGGCTGTGATGGGGAAGAACGGGGTTGTGTGGGTTCACCTTGGTCCTGTGCCCAGGGCCAAGCATTCCAAGAGTGCCCCATTAATGCTAGTTCTGGTGGGGCCGGCTGGCCACCTTCCATCCCCCCACCCAGGTCTTCAGGGAGGGGCCTTGGGTCTTCCCACAGCACAGCTTAACGGAATTTTCTCAGCCAGTAAGTGAGGGCTAGGTCTGAGTTTGCAAGAATTTCTGGCACAGTAAGGAAACAAAAAGCCGTTGATTCGTACCTGTGGTAGTTACCAGGTTTCCTGGTGTCACCCACCGGCTCCACCCTGGTCCCACAGAAAGGGGCATTCATCCTTGCAATATACTTTCTTCCTCAGGCCAGACCCATGGACCGCCCACCCCACCCACCACCCCCAAGACAGACCTGCACCAGGCCAGCAGCGGAAGCAAGCAAGAGCTAAGGCTGGAAGGGCGCCGCCTGGTGGACAGCGGGCGCCAGAACATCGACTTCAGCAACGTGGACATCTCCGAGCTCAGTAGTGAGGTTATCAGTAACATGGACACCTTCGATGTCCACGAATTTGACCAGTACTTACCCCTCAATGGCCACTCAGCCCTGCCCACAGAGCCCAGCCAGGCCACTGCCTCTGGCTCCTATGGGGGCACCTCCTACTCCCACTCCGGGGCAACTGGCATAGGGGCATCCCCAGTGTGGGCCCACAAGGGAGCTCCCTCGGCCTCAGCCTCACCCACAGAGGCAGGACCCCTTCGGCCACATATCAAGACAGAGCAGCTGAGCCCAAGCCACTACAGTGATCAGTCACATGGCTCACCTGGCCGTGCCGACTACAGCTCCTACAGTGCCCAGGCCAGTGTCACCACGGCTGCCTCCGCCACCGCTGCCAGCTCCTTTGCCAGTGCACAGTGTGACTACACTGACCTGCAGGCTTCCAGCTACTACAGCCCCTACCCTGGCTACCCTCCAAGCCTCTACCAGTACCCTTACTTTCACTCATCCCGCCGGCCCTACACCTCCCCACTGCTCAACGGGCTCTCCATGCCACCTGCGCACAGCCCCAGCAGCAATTGGGACCAGCCTGTGTACACCACCCTGACCCGGCCCTGAGGCCGCTGCATCCTGGAGGTCTCAGTGTCCACGAGGTATACAGCCAGGTCTTTGAGATCTTCGAGAAGCGTACTCGGAGCATGGAGGCAGCCAGCATGGCCTCACTCCGTCAAGTGCCTGCTGAATCTGCAGGAAGCCGGGCTTCGTCACCCCGTGTCCCTTTGCCTCTGGATATCCAAACTTCTGCCAGGGGACAGAGCTCTCTTTTCCTCCTCTTCTCTTTCTGAGGTGACTGGTGATTTCCAAAACAGCCGTTCTGCTGCTCTCCGGTTTGGATAAGTGTGCACCAGCTCCTGGATTTTGCATCTCAGCAAATGAGAAGATGGCTACAGCTAAAAGACAAAGGAGGGGGGGCGCTCAGGTTCTTACCAGCCTAGCCAAGAACTCCCTGGGATTGAAGGATGTTGTTCCCATGGTGAAAGCGTGAGAGCACATCTGTGGATGCCCGCCGAAACAGCCATGCGGGCACCTCTCGGGACCGATGTGAGATGGAGGGGTTTCTCATGACCACAGTTCTTCCCAGCAAGGTCTGGCTGAGATGAACACTTCTTGTGCTTTTACTTTTATTTTTATTTTTGTTTTTTTTGTAATTTTTATTTTAAGGCTTAAACATGTCTGTTTTGAAAGCTGTTGAAGACGTATTTATGTTCTGTGTTATTTTATCTTTAATTAATGAAGTAATTTGTGCAAAGAGTAGAATTTAAGACAAAATGAAAGCCGGGGAAGTTCGTTTTGTAAAGGGCAGGAGGGAGGTGGCTCGGCACCCATGGCATCTCTTCCCTCGGCCTTCAGATGGTCCTGAAGCCCCCCCAGCCCCAGGCACAGGAGGAAATGATTTACCTCTTGGGATCTGGTTAGAGCAAAATGCCCAACACCAGCAGCAGGTCGGGCATTGGAAGGCAGGAGTATCATCTCTGGCCTCGGTGGTGCCAACTGGTAGAAGACAGAATCCCCTGCGAGCTGGCAGCTGCAGAAACACGAGAATCTTGGCTCTTTGGCACCAGGCACTACTTACCAAGCTGTGAAAGGAAAGCCTCCTCCACTAACCTGCCTAGGTTCCTAGTTAGTAACGTCTGCCTCACTGCCTGCTTCGCTGTGCTGAGCGCATTACCGGCTACTTCACGGAAACTTGTGCCTTGGAGACTTTGTACATTTAATCACATCTGAGAAGTTTGCTTCTTTTTAATTTTTCTACTTTTCCTACTTTTTTTTTTAAGAGGAAAAAAACCCCTGTCTTTTTTTTTTTTTTTTTTTTTCTTTTAGCATATCTCCTTCTGGGGGTGGGGGTGGGAACCACAGCAAACTCATTTTTATGCAATCTTTTTTTTTTTTTTTGGGCGTTGAATTCAGAAAGACATTTGCTGTCCTTGGCCTGCTGTGTTTCGCTACTCTCTGACCAAGCAATGCTAACTTTTGTACAGATTGATTTGATAAAATTTAAAAAAAAAAAAAAAACAAACAAACTGCTTTTTATCTACTCGGAGCATGTTTTGTGTATTACTTCTCTCAAGCTTGGGGGTTCTTTCGTGAAGGTTCCTAGCAGAGATGGGTGAGAGTCTGCTGAGTCTGGTTCCAGCTGCCTTGAGCAGGCCACTGTGAGGGGATGCAGAGACCGCTCAGACTCCCCAAGGCAGGGACTTCACTTCACCTTGAGGAGGCGGCCAGACACCCGTCACCATCGTTTGATCTGAGTTTAAACAAGCCTTTAGGCTTGTCTGGTGTCCTCATTTGGGGGGTTGCTCCTAAGCAGACAAACGCAGGTCCAGATGGGCCATTCCAAGCCATGTTTTCCTCCCGGGTGAATCGAGGCTGGTATCTGGGTGGCTATGCAGTGTGTCTCAAGCTGATGGGCATTTTTTTGGGAGGGGGGCAGGGAGTCCTGGCTCAGAGCCAGCCTGGGAGCAGAGAAAGACCATTCCAAGAGAGCCTGGCAGGATTGTCTGCTCGCAGGAAAGTTTCTAGGGAGAAAACGGTTGTGAGGAGAGACAGCAAATAGGGGCCCTTGCCAAGCCTCCTGGGTGCATGTGGCTAGTTGGGGCTGCCAGGGCCGGCTGCATCCCAGCTATGCAGACTTGAGCCTCGGTCTGGGGGTGGAAGGGAGCCATGCCTCTTGGGAACCCCAATGTGTGAGAGCATAACTACTTCCCTTGCTCCACTTTGGGAAGCCTGACTCTGGAGCCTGCCAACACCATTCCCAAGACAAGTCACCTGAATTTAGAAGAGCTCGTAAGGTCTGGCCATGCCAAGCTTCCAGGTGTGGGGGATTCTGAAGGTGGTGCCGGGATACCAGGTTCACGGGTGGCTGATGCCTTCACAGCCTGCCGCCAATGTGGACCCAGCCCTGCCAGTCCTGCATCCAGCCAAGGGTTGTCTGAACCCATATGGCCCCCAGAGTTCTCTCATTGACACCCCAGACCAAGAAGAACCCCAGGCGCCCGGCTCGCTGACAAAGCTGTGAGGCCCTGCTGCTGGGTTGGGATTAGCTTTGGGGCTTGCCAGGTTCCCAAGGGCCGGGTGGCCCTGCCAGTTCTGTTGAGACTTGGCAAGCCTCCTGAGTGTTAACTCCCGGGGCCCGGGTCCTTCTGCCCTGCCAACCAGCCCTGATTCCAGGTGTTGCTTCCTGAGAGCCTCCTTGTGTCTGAGCATCGTGAACTGGGGCACCGGTGTCCTGGCTAGCTCACCCCCACCTCTTCCCTTGTGTGTGCCCTGTAATTTGTACCCGCCTGCCTCCTTCCATCTAAATTCCTGGGGCTAGCCCAGCTGATGGCTTCCCATTGGTACTCTCAGTCCTCAGAGGCAGAACCCAAGGCCAGGTTCTGGGTTCTGGGAGGCCCCCAGTACTGCACTGAGGCTGGGGTTGGGGTGGACAGTTTGGGGAGGGAGGAGTACTGTAGGGCTGGCTCCTAGGAAGAGACTGTGTGGCATCTTTTGAGAGCGTCCATCTGAAAATATTGCCATGGCCAGCTTTGCCCTGAGTCCAAGCTTAAGAGTCTAGTTCTTCCAGAAAGCACCCTTCCCATAAGCCCATATCAGGGGCAGACTGGCAGAAAGTTCCTCATTTTCGTATCCTTACCCAAAACAATGTTGGCTCTGACCTCAGTGGAACGGAATGCCCTGTTCAGCAGAAAGGGAGCAATGGTCCTGTCCGCCCCAGCATCTCAGAGCCTGGAAAAAGCCCCCTCTATTATCCGCTCATCTCCTTAGGGCGGTGTCAGCTCTTGGGAGCTGGCGGCTGTTTGGTCACATTCATGTCCATCCTGGCTCTCAGTTCCTGATAGAGGACTTGTGTCCTTGAGGCAGTCCCTATCTTTCCACTCTCTCAAGGTAGTCGATGATATTCAACGTGCTTCAGTTAAGGTTCAGCACAGAGAGTGGCTCCCAGAGGTGCAGAGTCCTGGCCTGGGCTCTACACCTCTGTCTTGCCTTCCCAGTGTCTGACTCCAGCCCAGCCAAGGACTGAGCCTCTCTGTCCACCCCACCTCTGCCTACCCTACATTTTCTGGGGGTGCTGTCAACGGCATTGGACCCTGGAGATGTGCTCCGGGTGGTGATGTCCCGGCTGCCAAGCACTGGACAGATACGGACACTCATCTGGAGGCTGCGAACCAACATTGTTTCCCAGTGTACTACTCCCTGTGTGGCTACAAGGAGATAAAATGCCTTTGTCTGGTGCTCAGGCGAAGAATTGTCCTGAGGAAGGAGGATTGGATAAGGACAGCATGTTTATCTGTCCTTTTCTTATGCTAGTGTCACATAAGATAACCTCCCTTATCCAGTAAGGTCCCCAGTACTGGTTTTGCCAGCCT
The DNA here is from genome assembly GCF_030254825.1 of Meriones unguiculatus. Classification (NCBI taxonomy): domain Eukaryota; kingdom Metazoa; phylum Chordata; class Mammalia; order Rodentia; family Muridae; genus Meriones; species Meriones unguiculatus. Next base: position 39,336,290 of record NC_083359.1, read on the forward strand.
GAGCACTGCCCCTAAAGGGGCTCCTGGCTCCTGGTCACCTTCAGTTCTTCAGCCAGGAGCTTCCCCGCTAGGTGCCCTGACATTTCCAGGAGTTATAGTCCATAAAGGGATGTTAGTCACACCCCCCCCCCCAAAAAAAAAAAAAAAAAACCCACACACCATATTTTGATTCTTAGGGCATCCTGTAACATTAGGTCATTTGGGGCAAAACCTCGGCAACTCTGGGGCCTCTCTATGATGGGTGCCCTGTTGTTTTGCCTGTATACGAGAGGAATTTGAAACAGAGCAGCGCGAGATTGAGTGCTTGCCTCTCTTCTCCCAACTGCAGGTCCCTCAGAGCCACTTCCTTGTCTGCTGCCTCCCACTGGATCACATGGCTACTTCTGAGAGCCTGATTTCCTCACCTGTAACTGAGAATGATTGTTTTTTTTTAAACATGGTCTTGCTATATAGCCCCGGTACTTAGTATATAGACCAGGTTGGCTTCGAACTCACAGAACCTCTATCTCCTGAGTGCTGGGATTAAAGATGTGCCTCATCACATCGGGCTTGGGAGTTCTGGGGTACTCACTGAGATCAGGACTTGCCTGTGGCTGAGCACACCCAACAGGGACGGTCTGAGAGACTGACACTTCCTCAAACCTCTTAAGAATCTTTTTGCTCACGTGCAAAATAAAGTTGGTGGGTTGAGATAAGAAAATAGAGAGAGAAATAGGCAGAGTCCTCAGTAAGGACTTAAAGTAGCCATAACCATGCTTCTTCCTCTTTGCCTGTTTTCAGGACTGAAGCCCAGATATCCTTCAAGGGCCTGTGGTCCCATGCCACCCTGCCATTCCTCAACACCCTTCCCCAGCCCTCCACCCCCTACAGCATCCTGGCATATAAACAGCTTCCTGTGGGGAGGCAGGGTGGAACAGTGGTTAGAAAAGCCGCCATTTGCCAGTCTACCTCCCATGCCTCAGTCTCCCCCTCACCTGTGGGATGTTGACAGGCTCACTGAAATTCTCTGAGGATAAACTAGCCAGGTCTGGAGTTTTATGGCCCCTTGCTGGCCTCTATGAGTAGCACCTTCCTTCCTGTCTTGGCCCAATCTCCAGGGTGCATGTCCCGGGATCCTTGTCTAGTCTCAGGTGTCCCATTCCAAGCCATTTTGTTCCCCTAGCTTCCTTTCCTCCTTCACCATGAGATAGGGGTTGGAATCTAGATGGGTCAATCTGGGTATGCATGGAGGGGGAAAGGGCCTGGAGTCCCAAATGTACATCTGGGCTCCCTAGACCAGTCCTGGGAAAGTGTTCATCTTTCAGAAGGCTCTCCTACACCAGGTTCTTGGACTAGCTCACATCTAGATTTTTCTGGGATGTCTAGCCCAGAGGACCCTGTAAAGGGTTAAGGGGTGCAGGCAACCATGCCCACAGCGGGTGGAGTGGCTGGTGCTGGGCCAAGAGCTGGGAAGGCACTGCATTTTAATGAATCATTATTGCCCGCAAAGCCTTTGTCTTTCTTTATCCGGTGCACAATAAAAGAATTAATTAGACAGAAAATGGCAGGCCAAGCAACTGACAGGTCATTAAGGGCTGCTGAGTGACCGATGAGACACAGGCCAAGCGGAGTTCCGCCCCAGAATGATAATGGCCAGCCGGGTGCTTTGTATGCAGGACCAGTGGGCCCCGGTGGCCTGCACTGTGGCTGCCATTCTGGCCTGGGCAGACACAGGGCCCTGATGATCTGGATAGCAGGGAGAAAGAGTTGGAAGGATGAAATTCTGTACTAACTTCCGTGTTTGGAACCAGAAGGGGTCTTGAGGAGATTGTTCTGTCCTTTGAACTTTCCTTCTTTCGCTGGGGGGTCAGGTGCAGTGTGGGTTAGAGGGACAGTGCTCTCTATATTACAGGAAGTAAAGCGGGCAGGAGGGAAGAGCAGGGGCCGGCACAGGAGGGAGAAGCTGGTGGTGCCCAGCCTTGGCTACTGTAGGCTTTGTTATTCAAATAGCACCAGGAAACACAGGCCGGCTCTCACACTCAGAAAAATTGAGTTCCCTGCAGGTCAGGGTCTTTCTCAGTGACCACCAAGTAAGTGTCCAGCATGGAAGGGTCCAGCTCAGGATGGGAGCAGAGATGCAGGCCAGTTACATGCTCACAGTTGGGTCCTGCTGCCTGAAACCTCTGGCCAACAGGAGGCTCAGTGGGTGGGCCTAGTCTCTGATTCAGTGTTTACCCCCTCAACCCCAGTGAGAGTCACTGGGTGCATCACTGGTTGGATTCTTGTTTGCTTCCCTGGCTGGCCCTCAGGGTTGAAAGATGCAAAACCCCAGACTAGTTCCAAGAAAGGCCTTCCCCCACTTGCCCTCTGGTAATGTCAGAACCCAAACAGGGTAGGTGAGCCGGTCAGTCAGCAGCCCTCCAGGGTTGAATGTTACTGGGAAGATGTTCTCACCCCTCAAGCTTTGCTGCAGCCTCTATTTTTAAAGCACACCTTCCCAGGGCTGTGCTGCCTCCTCTCATCAGCCTGGGGGTTGGGGGGGGGGGTGTCAGAGAAGAGGCCAGCAGCCACCATGGACTTTTATCTTTGAAGATGCAGCTGCCAAGATCTGTCCCTGGAGCAAGATCTTGAATGCCAGGAGCAACAAGGCTGTGTGGGAGGGGCTGCCCTGCCTGGAGGATCATTCCCAAGCATAGATAGAGGCAGGCACTGGAGGACCAGGGAGGGACAGGCTGGGAGAAACAGTCTTACCTTGTTCCCATCAGAGCAGTAGCCAGATAAGGAAAGGAAACATCCAGGTAAGGAACATTCCAGGTAAGGAACATTCCAGGTAAGGAAACATCGTCCGTCCATCCTTCCATCCATCCACCTTCTCATCTGTTGTCATAGCTGGGCATTGGGCACTGCTTGAAAGTGTTGGCATTGCTTTTGCCATGCTATATCTGATGAGGGAGTTCACTTCCTTTTATGTGTACAAGGCCGATGTAGTCCTGGGACCCTCCCCATTACCCCAGGAGAGGTAGCTGTGGTGATTAATGTTGGTTGTCAACCTGACAAGATCTGGAATCCTCTAGGAGGCCAGACTCCAGGCACACTATGAGGGATTATTTAGATTATCTTAGCCTCTGGGCATGACTGTGAGGGATTATCACGGTTAGGTTAATTGATAGGGCAGACCCACCCTAATAGTGGGTGGCCCTGAGCTTGGACTATGTGAAAAGGAGAGATGAATTATGCACCAGCCATCACGGTTCCTAACTACTGCTGCGATTTGACCATCGCCTTGAAGGCCTGCCACTCTGCCTCCCTGCCCCATCGGCTTCTCCTGGAACTGTAAGCCAAGCAAAACTCTTTCTCTCTTGAGTTGCTTTTGTCAGGATATTCTGTTAGGCCGACAGGAAAGTAGGACAGTGCCCTTGCCTGCCTTCTCTCCCAGTTCCTGGGACTACTCAGTTCACCCAAGGAATGTGTTATTAACAGCAGAGTAAGGGCTGGAGGTAGGCTCAGGCTTAGCGACCCCAGCTTTAGCTACTCCTCAACAGTTGAGGAGGTTTTAGAGTTTCTCTGAGACACATGCCAGGGTCTGAGGACTTAGGCAGTGAGTGGAATGAAATATCTGGATTTCCTGCTCACCTCCAAACATGTTCCGCCTCGGAGAAGTTACTGGTCTCTTGAGCTTCATCTGGAAAATGGGAAGGACAACACCTGCTCCCAAGAATGGGGCACAGGAGATGTGTGTGGCTGGGAGGCTTAGTGTGGATTTTATTAAGGAGCAGCTACTCATTATACACCACCCAGAGTTTCTATGCAGATAGAGAAGAAGAAATTGCACCTGCATGTGATCAGCAAGGGTTTAGCATGTTTTACAGGGCTGACAGTACTCCATATGTCCATCCTGACACCATCCACTTACCCCTCATTCATCCATGCACTTGGCCATCATCCACCATCTACCCATTCATTCATCACTCATTCTCCATCCATCTATTTATCTATCTCTCTATCTAGCCATCCACCTTCCCACCATTCACCCCCTTTTAATTAATCCATTACCCACCCACCCACCTATTCCACTCTCTCTCTATCTTTCCATTCACCCAGCTGTTTACTTCCCACCATCCCACCATATGGCATCCATTCATCCATTTACTCACCATCCGCCCATCTACCCATCCATCTATGTCTCCATCCATCCATCCACCCATCCATCTACAGAGTTTCAGGCACTGCACTTCAGAGGAGAAGGAGACAGATTCTGCTCTGCACTCCTTCGGTCCGCCCAGAAAACAGTTCTATGGGACAAGTGCAGGAAACCACGGGAACAAGGCCCTGATGTCCCCTGTGGTTGGGAGGCTTGAGAAAGTCATGGTACCCTGGGAGGTTTCCACTGAGGGTTGTTCCTCATCAGGACTTGTGGGCTCATCACTCAACTCGCGTTGATCTAGCCTGCTCCTTCTCGATGGATCTGACTATGTAGGGCAGGCAAGGCCATTGGCCCAGCGTCACATGCTACCCTTTCACAGCACTGGTCCCGGTGAAAAGTGAGGTGCGCACATCCTGACTTGCCTGCATGTTTCTGATTTTAGCACTGAGAGTCCCATGTCCCACAGAATACCTTGGTGCCAGGTAAGATAGGTCAGCGATCTCTCCAGCAAACAGGCATAGGAAGTCCCACACTGGCCCTTTCTGGAGAAACCCATGGTCTGCGGCATGGCGTGGATGGAGAGCAGGTCCTCACAGCAGGAGCTATGAGATCTGGGGTGTCCTCATAAGCTCAGTGAGTTCAAGCCATGGCTGTGTGCCTCGTGGATCTACTGGTAACACAGGCCATATGCTTGGCAGTGAATGGTGTGTGAACATGCTCTCTCTAGCAAAAGAGAGCCCCTTGGAGGCTCTGTGAAGAAGGTCAGCGGTGACAGGCACCCCTGGGTCGTATTTAAAAAGTGAGCTGAGTGAGCTGTGAGGAGCAAGCCAGTAAGCAGCATTCCTTTGTGGTCTCTGCTTCGGAGCCCTTTCTCCAGGCACCTGCTTCCCGGTTCCTGCCCTGACTTCCTGGACTGTATGATTAAAGAGACCTTTTTCTCTCCAAGTTGCATTTGGTCATGATGTCTGTCACAGTGAGAACAGATTAGAGCAAAAAAAGAAGCAAGGAAGACCCGGTGGCTGTTGTCTGTTATCTGAGGGGATGTCCATGCTGTGACACAGGTCGTCCTGGTGTCCCGTAACATGTGCATGGGGTGGTCTGCTTAGCCGGCAAATTGCCAAGATGTTTACGGCAGTGCCATTGGTCGTGAGCTACCAAGAGATGATGGAAGGTTCTTTCAAACCTCTTTCCTTCTAACGACATACCTCCTGCCCTGGGCAGCCAAGTTTAGAAGACGACAAACAAGGCTGGGGAGATGGCTCCGTGAAAAAAGTGCTTGCCATGCAGGCATGAAGATAGGAGTTCGGATCTCCAGAATCTACACAAAGCCTGGGCCCAGAGGGTGGATCTTACAGTCCCAGATCTCGGCAGGGGATCTTCCCGCAAATAAGGTGGAAAACGGAGCACTTGAGGTTGTTACAGGATGGCAAGGAGCGGGCAGGGAGAGCCTCTGCCTCCTGGCAGGACTTACTTGGGCTCCTTCACCCTCATTCATGCCTGGCCACTGTCACCCCCTCGGCCTTCCATTCAGGGCTCTCTAAGGACGATCCTGAGGTCCTGAGCAGTGACATCTCTCTGACCCCTGACAGAAGAGCACATGGCAGACATTATAAAACACCCTTGCGAGTGAGGCTCCCTCACATGCCACTGGGTGCCTGTGAGGGCCTCTGGATTTGTGTCCTGGCACAGGAGGCTGCTAGGACTGGCCTGCGCTGAAGGGATGGGCGCTGCAGAGACGGGACGCTAGGCAGCCAGAGCAGGAAGCTGCCGGCTAGAGCATTTCCTTTCATTAAACACCATTCCCTGCTCCCCCAGCCCCAGGCGAGAATGGATGTCACAGGCAGCCCTCTGCAGGCCCAGGCTGAGCGAGGCATTTTTCATCTCCTCAGGAATGCATGGGGTGTCGGGGGAGTTAGCGGCGCTGTCGCCAGAGGAAGACAGAAACTGTAACGGCGCAGAGGTGGGCGTCCTGCGCCCATCTGGCAGGAAAGTCATATTCTTGTGAAGCAGGGACCGAGCCAGCTCCGTCTCCTTTGAAAAGGAGACAAATTACACTTCAATTATTTGATGGGGTCTCGCAGCCCTCGCCCCCGCCTCCCATTCGGCACACCCTGGAGATTTTGGAGGAGCTGACTCCCCTCAAAGAGGGCGCCCGCCCTGTCACCTGTTCCTCCCATTCTCGAGCTAATTCCGCAGGGCCCGTGGGAGGCAGCGGGCGCGCAGCTCTCCGTGTGGGCGCTGCCGCTCCCTGCCTCAGTGTCTTTGTGCCTTCTGGTTACAAAACAGGCTGCGCGGGCTCATTTGCATGAAGCCCGAGAGCTCTGAATCCTCCTCGGTTCTTAGTCTGTGAAGCCAGTCCCCGAGGATCTGTGGGAGATAAAGCCTAGCTGCAGGGGTGGATGGATGGAGTTCTTTCCTGTGAAGCAGGGCTGGGCATCCACGGAACAGCTCAGACTCAGTTCCCAGTTTAGGAAGGGGGCGTCAAAGGACCCTGCTTGAGTCAACCAGAGGGAGGCTGGCCCAAGCACTGCTCCGGAGCAAGCTCAGTGCAGTTGGCTGAGCCCTCAGGAGTCATGGAGAGCGGGCACCGCTAGAAAACAGAGCAAAGAGTCTGCTAAGCCCGGAGCTACAGAGCGGGGCTGACTGGGGCTTAGGGTTCAGATCATGGCTCTGGCTGGTTTCCTCTTGCCTCCTCCCGTCTACAGCAGTGTCAGCCCTGTGGGTCCCTGCCGCTGACGCCTTCCTGGCCCCAGGGTACAGAACAAGGCCTGGACTTCAGAATGCAGGGTGCCCTTCTCAGAGAGCACTTGTAACTAGCAAGGCAGAAATGAGTGCCCAGAAGAGGGGCAGGTGCTGCACCCAGGATTTCAGCTCAGCATCCTCTTTATCCAAGTGTTAGAAAAGCTCCCCAGAATCAAGTGTGTCCCCAGCTTCTACCGAGGGGTGGCTCAGTACTGAGATTCTCAATTATGAGACAAATCCATTCCCTGTCCCTGTTCCTTAGTGATCTTAATCATGGCCCACCTGAGCTCTGACAGCCGATTCTGGTTCTGTCTGAGGCTGGGCCAGTTGGGGAACAGCTTTGGATGTAGGATCAGGGTAAGGCTCCCATATCCTAACTCCCAGCCCTGGAGGAAGAGCAAGGGCAGACCCGCTGGTTCTGGGCAAGGACCGAGCTCTGCCTCAGGCTGCTCTGGAAAATCAAAACCACATTTTCTCTCCTGGAGCTTCCCAGAGGGTTTTAACCCAGACTCCAAAAGCCGCTTTGGACAGATGCTGTTTCTTCAGGGAGGACGTTACTTTCCCCAAATGCCAGTGAGGAAATCAGCTGGAAGTTGAGTTAGGGGCAGCTGGAGGGGGTGCAGAGGCTGGAGCAAGGGTGGGTGGGTGGGGGACTAGGACTCTATCTCCACCCCTCAGTCAGTGGGCGGCATGGCCTCAGCACCCTGGCACCCCCACACACATTGATGAGGTGCCTAAGAGCAGGTGACAATACAGGTGTAGCCCCTTCGCACCTGACATCCACTGAAGCTTGCTTGTGTCTGTTTTGCTTTATTTTCTTCACTGGCTGGAGGTGGCGCACACCTTTAATCCCAGCACTCAGGAGGCCAAAGCAGGTGGATCTCTGAGTTCAGGGCCAGCCTGGTCTACAGAGCCAAGACTGCCAGGGCTACACGGAGAAACCCTGTCTTGAAAAACAAAAACAAACAAACAAAAAGACAAGGGTCACATGTAGCCCAGGCTGGCCTCGAACTTATTATGTAGCCAACTGAACTTATTTTTTTAAATTAAAAGAAAACTGGCTAGTGCATGTGCGGGCATGTATGTCTGTGTGTACAAATGTGTTTATGTGCATGTGCAGGCGTGCCTCTATGGAGGTGAGTTGCCTGACAGAGTACTGGGAACTAAACTCAGACCCTCTGAAAGAGCAGTAAGTGCTCTTACCCCTCTTACCCACTAAGTCTTCCCACTGGCAGCCTACCCTTTAATATTTTATTTATTTGTTTGTTTGTTTGTTTTCAGGACAGGGTTTCTCTGTGCAGCTCTAGCTGCCCTGGAAGTCACTTTGTAGGCCAGGCTGGCCTCAAGCCGAGAGCTCCTCCTCCTCTGCCTCTGAGTGCCGGGATTAAAGGTGTTCACCACCGCTGCTTGGCTCCACCAAACCAAAACCTTTCTAATCTTGACCTTTGATCCTCTTCCTTTAGCTCCCAGTGCTGGGACTGCAGGCGTGCCTGTTCATGCCTGGTTTTCCATGGTTCTGGAAATCGAACCTAGGGCTCTACCGATCTAGCCGTATCTCTAGCCTCCTCCTTAAAATTTTTTTTCTGAGATAAGAGTTGGGCTCTGTAATCCAGGTTGGCCTTCAACTCCCTCTGAAGCTCAGGCTGGCCTCAAACTTATAGTACCCTCATGTTTCAGCCTCGCATTTTACCTTTTGGTCTGCTGAGAGCAGCTGTGAGCAGGGAGTCAGGGACTCCATGCAGAGGGGTGGCAGGGAAAGACACCAACACATGGCACTGCGCTGTTTAAGGCTAGTGAACCCAGACTATTCAGGGCCATAAAGTCTTCAACCTTGATATCCAAGCTGGAGGTGGGGGAGGCAGGGGTGTGGCTGAGAGACGACGTCTCCAGGTAGGAAGTGTGCATACACATAATCCTAGGAGAACCAGCCTTAAGAGGGCTCCTTGAGATGATACCCGGAGGGTCCAAGGCAAGCCGGAATGGCTGATCACCCTCCCCAGGCCCAGGCTGTGACACCCCACTTGGTCTTGCAGCTTGGGGGGTGTGACTCTTCCGGGTATTACAGTCTGCTCCCCAGGGCTGGTAGAACCTGGAAGGCTGAGGAGCGCTGTCTTCCTGCCCGGAACTTGACCTGGGGCTCAGCTAGCCTGGGTTGGGGAAGGCCCTGGACACACGTGTAGTGGGGTAGGTTGGCACTGGGCACTGCTGGCTTCTGGGAGGGAGGGCTAGTCTTCCCTGGCTGTTCTAATCTGCCTTAGAAGAACTGAGTGCTGCGGATGGGCTGCAGGCTTAAAACTTTGGACCTTGGTCTGAAGGCCCAGAGGTCCAAAACTAAGGCACGGGCAGGGATATGCTCCCTCCGGAGGCACCAGGAGTTCGTGCGTGGTCTCCAGCTCTGTGGGCGCTCCAGGTCCACATAGTTTGTGGCGGTATTTGTCTGGTCTCTGCCTCCATCCTCACAGACTCCCCTGGGTCTCTGTGTTCCCAAATTCCTCTTTGCTTTCTGTGATGAGGTCACAGCTATTGGGTGTAGGGACACCCCACCCACAGATACTAACCCTGACTGTACCTCTTGTTGAATGTTAGCGGCCAGGTGACAGGCTTCGTGAAATGACTGGATCACTAGGGCTCCGGCCACATGCACAGATTAATCCATAGACTGATTGCTTGACTGGGAAACTAGGCAGTAGGGCCCGATTGGCAAAGTGGTCCCCAGGGATGTGGCCTTGAGAACTATATCTTGCTCGTGACCCCTTCCTCTGTTTCTCGGCTACCACAAGAAGAGTAGCTTTGCTCCACTCTCCTCACGGTGATGTCATGCCTCATCTCACGCCCAGAAGCAGTGAATCCAGGGACCAAGCACTGACCTCTTAAACTATGAACCAAAAATGAACATTTTCTCCATTTAAGTTATTTCCTTCAGATGTTTAATCACATCGACAACAAAAAGCTAGTGCCCTCTCTCTAAGCAGAGATCTAGGGGCATACACATAGACATGCCTCTCGGAACTACTCTTTAGCTCTCTTGTACATACACAGCCTGACTTTGTGGGGAAACAGTCAGGAAAGTAGAGCAAAGTGTCAGGGTCAAGTGACCTTTGAGGGCTGACACTGACCCTGGTCAGTCGTGGGGGCCCTGACAAACTTCTTACTCCAGAACTTACTCTGAACTCATTGGATATTTTCTAAAGACTGTTTCCCTCTAGGGCTGTTTCCCTCTAGGGCTCCATGTGTCCTTCCACAGCTGGGGTTGGGTGGCCATCTGATTGCACTTAGGGCTCTAAGTGGGTTCAGTTTGGCTGGCATCCCTAGACGCAGGCTTTGCCACCTCTTTAGCTCAACAGGTACCTTAGGAAGCAATGTCATGGCTCTGTCATGGGGGAGAGGGGGCAGTTCTCAGGGTGATCAAGATTTGAAGAAAGTACCCCGAGTGGCAAGGACACACAACTGGAAACCCTATTGACAAAGGGGTCACACTGGCATTCTCTTCCTGTGGGTGGCTAAGTTCTTGGAGAAAGAAAACTGGATCCCAAAACATGGAGGCAACTCAGCTAGAACACTGTGAGGGACCAGCTCCACCTGGGGTGCAGACAGACCCTTTACCTGAGAGTCCCACAGTGGAGGAGCCCCTCCCCCGGAACCATCAACAGCTGGATGGACAAGCAGGAACCCTTACTCAGACACAAGAAAGAGTGGAGCACCAATGCGCGCCCCAACATAGATCCACTTCAAGGATTTGCCAATGCAGGAAACCAGACTGTGGGACTTATGCTATGTGTCCCCACAGTTCATTGTCCGAACAGGCTGATGGAAAGGGGCAGGACCTAGGTGGAGTTATGTTTCTGTGGAGCAGCGCTCACTTAGCATCTGTACAGGCCCAGGTTCAGTGCCTCATACTCATAAAAACAGAGACAGACAGACAGACAGGTGCAGATCTGAGATCACTGACGGCTGGGGAGAGACGGCTAAGGGACATGGACTTTCTTTGAGGTTATGAGAAAGTTCTCTAAGTACCCTGTGGTGGTGATCATGTGACATTAGGAATGCTGGAAATGCTGCTGACTCACTCAGTTTAAGATGGTTTAAGGGGGGCTGGAGAGATGGTTCAGAGGTTAAGAACAGAGGATCCAGGTTCAAATCCCGGCACCCAAATGGCAACCACAACCGTATATCACTCCAGTCCCAGGAAATCTGGCACCCTCTCTGGCCTCTACATGCATAAATGTACATTAAAAAAAAAAAGATGGTTTAAAGGTTTAGGATGAGGTGTAGGTCTATAATTCCAACCCTTGGGAGGCTAAGGTAGGAGGATCAAAGGTTCAAGGGCAGCACTGACAACTTAGGGAGACCCTGCTCAAAGTAAAGAAAAATCCCAGTAAAGGTAAGGGGCTAGCAAGACGGCTCAGTTGATAGAGTGCTTCCTTCACAAGTGTGAGGACCTGAGTTCAGATTTCCAGCACTGATGTAAAATCCTACGTGTGACGATTCACATCTGGAATCCTGGTACTGGGGAGGGGGAAACAGGCAGATCCTCAGGGTTTTCGGACTTGCCAGTCTGGACAATCAGTGAGCCCCTGGTGCAGTGAAACATTGAAAAAAAAAAAAAGCTGAGGTGGATCTGACAACATGATCAGTAGGTAAGGATATTTGCCACCAAGGCTGATGATGTGAATTCAATCCCCAGACTCCACTTGGTGGAAGGAAAGAACCCATTCCCCTAGGTTGTCCTCTGACCCTCATACTCTCAACAAGGCATATGGACTCTCTCTCCTCTCAACAATCTTGAATGATATTTTTAGTTGAAAACAAAACAAAACAAAACAAAACAAACAAGATTGAGTGATCGAAGAAAACATCCAACATCAACCTGTGGCTTCTGTATATAAATGCACACGTATGTATTGACACACATACAAATGTACACACACACTCAAAACAAGCAGAGTAAAGTAAAGCAAAGGTAAAAAGAGGAGCTGGGCATGTAGCCCAGTTGTAGACCGCTTGTCTAGCTTGTCCAAGGCCCTAAGTTCAGTCCCAGAATAAAAAGGAAGGTGAATAAGAAGACTCTCTCTCTCTCTCTCTCTCTCTCTGTGTGTGTGTGTGTGTGTGTGCGCGCGCGCGCGCGCACGCATGTGTTGCTTTACCTCAATAAACTACAAGGCCCATCTGACCACTGGTGGTCAGAGAGCCACCCAATATTTCAATCTTTCCTAAAAGTTCAAGGACAAAGTGATTATCCAGCACCTTGCTGGGGAGAAGATGAACACTTCATCCATTAGAATCTTTAATGGTTCTCAGAGATGTGAGATACTTATCCAAGCAGTGGATGGGGTACAGTCTTCCCATGCAGAAGCAGCAAATCCCTCATCAGAGTTGGGCCAGGGCCAGAGAGGCAGTGGACAGGGGTCCAGAGGAGCTAGGTATGGGGTAGCCAGCTTCCTGAGAACTCTCTGAGGACCCCCAATGCAGTGGGCCTACACAGGCACCAAGAGCTGTAGCCTAGAATTTGAAGGTGGTGTGGGCCTAGGCCCCAGCCCTCTGCTTCTGGCTCATATACTATGGTCCCTGCACACCTTCATTTCCTCACTGTCACCTCACCATCACCACCACAGCCATGTACCAGATGCATTTTCCAGACTTTGGGGAAAGTGCTACCTGGATCCAGAGTTCAGGAGGGACGGTCTGCATTGGCCTTCTGGGTCAGGAACCACGATCCTACTCTGAGGAGCTCAGGAGACAGCTGGTCACCTTCCTAGGAAAATCCCAGTGTGCCTCATCCTCACACCCTCTCCCATCAGCACCTGGATGCAGTACAAAGCAAACACATCCCCCAAAACCCAGAAGGTCCAACCACATAATGGCCTCTTTCAGCACACAGCTGATGGCAGTCAGGCTTCATTAGTGGGCAGCCAGCCTGCTGGGGGCATTGCCTCTGTTGATTGTCCAAAAACAGGCAGACTCCAATTGAGAGCCAAGGGCTAAGGCCCTCCAGCAAGCCACCAAACCCAGATAGGCCCAGTGCGTGTGGAGCTCTGGTTCCCAGGGAGGGTACAACTTCTCTCAGGCTGTGTGTCAGGGGTGCTCAGTGGAGGCACAGTGACATGCTTCCCAGGACAGGAACAGAGCTGCATAGATTTAGGGATGACTATCTCTTGACTACGTCTGGCTTGCGCATTGGCGCCAGACGTAGGCCTTGCTTCTGAGGATGGTAGCCTTTTCTCCCCAGACATGGCTTCCTGATGATGGCATTGCTGGCACTAACAAGGCTACCATGTCAGAGGCACACTCTGCTCTGGACTCACACAGATCCAAACTCACCTGACTTTGCAGTGGGGACTCTGGCTAGGTCTATTTTACAGGGAGGGGACACTGAGGCTCAGAGGGGCGATAGGCCTGGCAGCAGAACCTGGGAGTTGCAGGGGAGTGTGTAAAAGCCTATTTGGAACTGGCCGTGTTGGGACACTCAGAAAGCTTTAACAGGAGGTTTGCTGCACATTGAAAGCCCCATGCTATGTAGCAAGACTCTGTCTTAGGAAACAAAGGTGACTGATTGATTCATTTATAAAAATCTATTTTAAAGCATCTCCGCCGGTTCTTTCCATGGGCAGGAGGTCCAGGAACTGCTAAACAGTGTGTATGTCTTCCCCTTGTCTCACCCAGTCATTGTGCAGTGTTGACATCACCTAGTGGTGTAAACAGATTCCAAGGCTCCGCGCTCTGAGAGGCAATTGCTATGGTCATCATCACTGGGGTGCTCCTTAGACCTTCCTAGTAAAGCCCTGGATACCCAGAAGTCAGAATGTGAAGATGCTTGGAGATGGGGCCTTGAGAGAGATGAAGTTCATCGGGAAGCCACTGGGGTGACACTTCTCCTGCCCCCATTCAACAGGACCAGTGTCCTCATAAGAAAGAAACCCAGGCATGCTCGGGATGAGCCTGTGTGGACACAGGGCAAGGAGGGTGGCCTGAGGAGGAACTGACCTGTCTGTCTACAGTTTTAACCCAGACCTCTAGTCCCAGTGAGGGAATGACCGTCTGTGAAAGTCATGATCGACTCACAGCAGTCTCAGAAAACCGCACAGAAGCTGGCTGCGTGCTTGCAGGTCAGAGGTCTGTTGACTTGAGGCACGCTCTGGGCCCCTTGGGGTTCCGGGGCGTCTCTGCCCATTGGATTTGATTACTGTTAGCACCTATGGAGACTCAGGTGATAGGGATTTGGTTCTGCTATGTAGATGCTGCCTGTGTCCTCCCCATTCAGACTTCAGCACTGAAACTCTGAGGAAGCTGCCTGGAACAGCCCAGGGTGGAGCTGCTGCTTGGAGGTTTTCTTCTCGGCCTAGGCCTAGCCACTGGCCACTGGGGGAGTGTCATGCTCTCAGTAAAGCTTGATCCTGAGCTTTCCCTTCCCTCCAGGCATTAATGACTATTTCATGGTTTAAAAAATTACTTGTGATTTTTCCAGAACCAAGAGAATTCCCAGTCTGGCACAGAACTGCAGTTCAGAGCAAGGTCTGGGCACTGTGTCACTAGAACCATCAGACCCTGAGACCTGTTTTCAGCCTCGTAAATATCAATTCAGAGGAGTTGGTGCTAGCCATAGCCCCTTCTCTGAGTGAAGGGGAGGAAGACGATGGAGAAGAGAGTGTGGGCAGAGATGGGGTTGAAGGTAAAGATGGAGATAGGGAGCTGAGGGTGGAGTTGAGATGGAGGGTAAGGATATGGATGAGGGTGGAGGAGATATGGCTGAGAGTCAAGATGGAGCTTATGGTGGAGCTAAGGCTGAAGGTGGATATTGGGACTGAGAATCCAGAGAGAGCTGTAGATGGAGATGGAGTCACTGGTAAGATGTGACTGAGGGTGGAAATTAAGACTGAAGGTGAAGGTGGAGCTGGGTAGAGATGGAGCTGAGAGTGGTGATCTAGCTGTGGTGAGTGGTTGAAGTCCTGAGTGAATGTGTGTTGTTGATATGGGCACAGCTATGCCAAGTACCCCAGTGCCTCAGACCCATAGTAATGGCAAAACCTTCCCTGATTCAGGTTCAGAGAAATGCAACGACTTCCTCTGTGTGTGGGTGTTGGCAATATGCACAAAGCTAGCAAAGGCAGCTTCCTCCTCCTGGATGACTGCAACAAGAGACCTCACCAAGACTAACCCCTCCTCCTTGTGCTGTACATGATAAATGGGCGGAGTTTTCAGGCTGCATGGCAGGTGTTTTTCATGAGAGTTAGCACAACCCACCCAACCCCAGCTTTCCTTGTATGTGTGTCTGTTGTTTCATTGTTGCCTGTCATTTCTTCATTCCCAACTCATCCCAGTCAGGTTTTCAGGATGAAGGGATATCTTAAACAGCTGAGGGTGGAGATGGGGTTGAAGATGGAGCTTATGGTAGAGCTAGCTAAGGGGAGGAGATGGGACTGAGAGTCAAGATGGAACTGAATATGGAGAAGGGGTTGAAGGCAGACATCTGTCTATTGGTAGAGGAAGGGCTCTGGGTAGAAAGGTGGAGACATAGGGAAAGATGGAGCTCTGTGTGGGGGTGAGATGGAAAGTAAGGAGGAGGCTTGTATAATGAGGAGGCCTCAGATTAAGACGACACTGTTGATGGAGAGACTCCTGTGTATTTACGGCACCCAGTAGATGATGGTTTTCCTTTCTTAGTCTGGAGTATGTATAGATTTCTGAAATTATTCCAATTTGCCTTCAGTTTGACTCAAATGCCTTTTCTTCTAGTAGGTGTCCAGAAATGTTTTGAGATATACTGGTTAGCTTTTTGTCGTCTTGATACAGGGAAAGTTACCGGGGAAGAGAGAAGCCTAATTTGGTGGCATTTCTCCATTAGATGGTCTGTAGGCAAGCCTGTGAGGCAGTCTCTTGATTGATGATCAAAATGAAGCATCCCAGGCCATTGCAGATCTTGCCATCCCTGGGCAGGTACCTTGTGCATATAAAAAAGTAAACTAAGCCAGCCAGGAGGAGCAGGCCAATAAGCAGTATTCCTTCATGACCTCTGATTCGGTTCCAGCCCTGACTTCCCTTCATGATAAACTGTACACTGTAAACTGAAATTAAACCCTTTCCTCCCAACTTGCTTTTGATCATGGTGTTTACCACAGCAATAAAAGCCAAACTAACACATGAGATGACCCTGTTAATCGGGTATTTCAGTATTGAGAATATGTCCCATCCTGCCCAGCTCTATCTCCCCATGTTTGAGTTCTCAAAAACTGAAGGTAGTATCATTAAGAGCTGTATTAGTTACTTTTTGTTGTAACAAAATACCTAATAAGAGACACATAAGGAAGGAAGGATTTATTTTGGTTCCTGGTTTGAGAGCATACAGGACCATGGCAGGAATATTTGGTGATACTTAATTTCAGATGACCAGCATGTGTCATATTGTATCCGCAGTCAGGAAGCAGAAAGACATAAATGCTGCTGCTTGGTTCATGCCCTGCCTTTTTCCCTTTTGTATTCAGTCTAGAATCAACCCTTGGCACAATGGCACATATATTTAGGGCATTTCTTCCTTCCTCAGTTAAATCTCTCTAGATATTATTAATCCTACCAGGTGAGCATAAGACCACTACCATAATTTTTGAGCCAAATTTGAAGCAAACTTTATTCAATACTGGACAAGATGATGGACACTGGCCAGGTCCGTTCCCAGGATTCCCAGGGAATGGCACAGAATTCTATTAATCAGGTGCTTATCAAGACAAAACATACAAGGTTATATACCTCCTGCCTTCGTCCAATTGGGGGCAAGTATACATCCTGACGTACTTCCTGCGTATCTGTGATCAAGTACATCCTGTGCAGTTGGGGCAACCAACATTGTTTACTGAAGTGAACACACGTGGCCTGTTACCTTACGTGAACGGTCCCCGGCATTTCCGGAGATTATCTGCCTTTGGGCAAGTGGAGCTTACAGGTTAGGGGCCTTTTTCTTTTATTGATCTCTCAAGCATGGTAATTAAAACTTTAAAAATAGCTTTAGCCCATATAATATGGGCTCAAAGATATGTCCAGAGGTATAAATCTGAGGACTTCAAATCTAGGCACGTTGACAATGAAAATTAACCATCAAAAGTCCACTACTTGTCCATTTGTTTGACACCCTATATTAGTTGGGATTCTCTAGAGCGTGGGTTCTCAACCTTCCTAAAGCTGTAACCCTTTAATACAGTTCCTCATGTTGTGGTGATCCCCAACCGTAAAATTATTTTCATTGCCCCTTCCTAACTGTAATTTTGTTACTGTTATGAATGGTAACGTTTTCTGTTTTCTGATGGTCGTAGGCAATCCCTGTGAAAGGGTCATTTGACCCCAAAGGGGTCACAATCCACAGGTTGAGGACTGCTGCTCTAGAGGAACAGAACTGATATATCATTCTATCAGTTCTGTTAATACACATATAAATGGGGTTTATCAGAATGTTTGCAGGCTGTGGTTCAGCTAATCTGACAATAGCTGTTTACCAATGGAAAGTCCAAGAATACAGTAGTTCTTCCATCCACAATGCTGGATGTCTCAGCTGGTCTTCAATATATTCTAGAATCCCAAAGAAGAAGGCTTTAATGCTAACAAAGGAATGAACTTGCCAGTGAGGCTGAAGGCCAGCAGGCAAAGAGCAACAGCTTCCTTCTTCCATCTCCTTTATCTAGGCAGCTACCAGAATTACATAGGCTGCCCAGATTAAAGCTCTTCCCACTTCAAATTATGAAAAAGCCCTTACTCTCTCACAGGTGTATACATAGTTTCTTGGATTTTAGTTGATTCTAGAATCAGTCAAGTTTACAACCAAGAATAGCCATCACACACTCAAACAAATTACTTTCAAAATGATTGCTTTCTGCTCCTGACCTTTAAAGGGTTGTGTCCTTTTTGAAATGCTAAATGCATTTAATTCACCTTCAAAAAACCATCATAGTTAATAACAATATCAACGCCATTGAAAAGCACAAATTCCAAGATCCCTTTTGAGGCTTAAGACAAACTCTTAAGTGTGAGCACCTGTAAAATAAAAAGCATCACATATTTCTAATCTACAACGGCACAATTAACATTCCCATTGCAAAAAAGGAGGGATGGGGACTGAATACAGCCAGGAAACACCAAACCAAAGCAAGGCTGAAACCCAGCAGGACAAACACTAAACCGTGTAGCTCCCTGTCTGGCATCATGGTGACATCATCTGGGCATTATCCAAGGCTACCGTGGGCATCTCTGCCCTTCCATCTCTGCCACCTGTAGCAAGGTAGTCTCTAGGCAAACCTAGAGTCCTGCAGAGAAAAGTTCGCCTTGCTACAGGTGCCAGAGCTGTAAAGTACTGGGGCTTGAACCCAGGTCCTCCAAAAGATCAGCCAGTACTCTTATGCACTGAGCCATCTCTCCAGCCTGGAGAATGTAAAGTCTTTAGTCACATTGTGTCCATGGTCAAAAAGCAGAGAGGGATGAAGGTTGGTCCCTAGCTGAATTCCTCCTTTCTCTACTTCAATTTGGTTTGGCATGGATCTTAGCCAAATACCTCTAAGACACACCCAAAGGCCGTCTTCTAGGTGGTTTAAAAAAAAAAAAAATCCAGTCAAGTTGACAATGTAGATTACATCACAGGAGCCATTACTGGTTCTTTATTCTACAGCTGAGCTACACTGGGGACAAGGAGGGGTTCTGCAGGACATGTACTGCCAGAGAGCAGAATAGGCAGAGTGGGGACAGGTCATTAATCAGCCAGCCTACCCTCACCTGGGTAGAGCTGAGGCTCTGTGATGGTGTGTCCAGGGAGCCTGCCACCACAGTGACTTCTGAGCCTTTCCTCTTGAGTCCTACTGTCCTGCTTGCTGGGTACACATTAGGTGAGGACTACAGGGCACCTGCTTGTCCCATAGGGGTACCGTTGCTTTCACATCCTGTGGATACCTTTTGGTGTCAAGTGTTGGGCTATCTGCTCAGGGAGGGTGAACACTCAACCTCCATTGAACCAGTGGTCATAACCATGGTTACTCCCACAAAGCCCAGGGACTTTGCAGGGTTGGCCTGCTCAGACAGGACTAGGAAGGACCATTCCCTGCCTCCTTACTCCCCAAGCATCCTGCTGCTGTCAGGTTTTGCTCCCATAACCGTGGCTAGGAGAGATCCATGCCTCTAAGGGGCAGCCCTCAAGTCCCAAGCTACACTGAAACTCCTAAGCTACATCGGAACCTTGCAAACCCACCAAGAAGGGCTGATTGCCTGAGTTTCCAATGAGGGCCTGCCATCCTGAGCCTTGGTGTTTTCTTATTTCCTTCCACTTCTTCAGAATGTGAAAGAACGACAGGCTCTAATGATGGCGTAGGCCTTCTCACAGAGCTCACTGGGCCAGGCAGCTCTTTCTCTATAACATCCTGAGCTCAACAACTTCTTGCCTATCTCTAATGACAGAGAGTTCGTGTCTACAAAGGTAAATGTGAGACAAAGGTATCTTACCTACCATGATTTCCCTGTGTAGTACCAGCCTGGCTAGAGAGGAAATCCCACAGTGAATGGGTGAATGAGTGGAAATGCTGGGTGTTTATTTATTTGTTTATTTGGTCAACTTGACATTGGGAAGAGGGAAATGCTATTGAGAAACTGCTCCTGTAGCATTGGCCTGTAGGCAACCGTGAGGCACTTTCTTGATTAATGATTGATGTGGGAGGGCCCAGCCCATTGTGGATGGTGTCACCCCTGGGCAAGTAGTCCTCGGAAAGTAGGCTGAGTGTTTACATGGTGGCGCATGCCTTAAATCCTAGCACTCAGAGGCAGAGGTAGGTGGATTTCTGGGTTCAAATCCAGCCTGGCCTGTATAGTGAGTCCCAGGACAGCCAAGGCTATGTAGAGATACCCTATCTCAAAACATAAGAAAGAAAGAAAGAAAGGAAGGAAGGAAGGAAGAAAGAAAGAAAGAAAGAAAGAAAGAAAGAAAGAAAAGATGAAAGGAAGAAAAGATGAAAGGAAGAAAAGCAAGCTGAGTAAGCCGGTAGCAAGCTAGTATGTAGTATTTCTCCCTGGTCTCTGATTCAGTTCCTGTCTCCAGGTTCCTAGTTGTGTTTCTTCCCTGACTTCCCTTTGTGATAGGCAGTGATAGTGACATTCAAACCAAGTAAACTCTTCCCTCTCCAAGTTGCTCTTGGTGTTTATCACAGCAATATATAAAGCAAACTAGCCTCATGGGTAAGTAAGTGAATGAATGAATGAATGAAGAATGAATGAATGGATTTGCCACATGGGCCTGTAAGGATTTAGAACATTTTCTATAAGAGATGCAAGCAAGTGCCCATCCTTCCAGCTCATTTGATTGGCAAATTTCTCTAGCTCCCTCATGCCTAGCCAAGTGTTGTGAATACACACATGAGACACAAGGACATCCAGCCCCTTGCTTTCTTCTGCCTAAAGTGGCATATTAAGCAAAATCTTCCTGTGGATTTATGGCCTTCATTTTGGAAGCCGGGCACTGCCCATGTGAGCAGTGTTTTCTGCAGAATCCTCGTGTATTTTCAGGGGAGTGAGATCCGTGCTTGTGGCAGGTGGCTTCTAGATTTTTACCACAACAAAAGCAGCTATATGGATTCTCCAGCAAATCCCATGCAAGAACTATGTATAAAAAGTTATTTTCCAATAACTAGCAAGCTAGAGGACAGAGGGAGTTTAGGTTTGAAATGAGTAGTGATTGTTTTGTTCCCTTGCTTCTGTATTGATTTTATTTCCTGTGTGAAAAGGACTCCAGAGAGAGCAGAAGGCCTTGGGCCAGTGCTTAACTCTGGCCTGCACCAAGATGATCTGTCTGCTTTCCTTATATGGAGCCAAGTCTCAGCAATGCCATCAGGAAGCCCACCTTCAGCCATGCTTGAGGTCAGTAAATAATTACCTGAGATGTACAGGGCTGAGAATTTGATGGCATTTGGGATACAGGAGCAGGCGCCGCTTTGTATCCAGTCATACTCCACCCCATACTGACCCTTCCCGGCTTAGGAACCAAGGGTCTCAGGGCTTAGTGGTTCCCAGTAGCATAGTGGTCAGCCGGGCCAGCCTCGGCATCCACCACTTCCACATCCTGGATGGATTGGTCATTCCTGCCCCTGTCCACATAGATATGGTCACTCTAGGTTGTCCTGTATTCTACCTCTGATGGCAGCCCTCTTGGAACTGCTGGGAGGGACCCTTTGTGATGCTCAACCATTAGGTGAGGTGGGGTTACTGAAACCTTGCTCAAGACAGGATAGGACAGTGACATGGAGAGACCCTCAGGAGGGCACAAAGGCCACCAGGCATTGACCTGAGTCTGCTTGCTGTCTCCCCAGGGGAGGCATGCCTTGGAGGCCTGGTCGGGCAACCAGAAAGGCTTAGCCCAGGTGGTCAACCCACCAAACTCACCTCCCAGGCCTCCTGAGCGCGAATAGTAGGGAATTCTTGGAAGGTGTGTAACTGTGGTGGGCGAGGAAGGAAGTGGGTGGTGGCTAGGCCTCAGTTGGCAGATGGATCCTATCTCTATCAGGTGATAGCACAATGTAGCTACGAGGATGGACACATGTGGAGCAGCAGCAGTATCCCTGCCAGGCAAGGCAACTAGGACCCAGCCCAGGGACGTGTGCAGACCCAGATGTGTGCATGCACACAGCTGAGGGCGTATGGACTGTTGCTTCATAAAACCTTCACCCTACCCCACCTCCTCCCTGCCATGCAACCCCAGCAGGCAGCCCCCTTCCTGAAGCCCTGAGGGCAGAGCCCAGAGTCCCCTCAACTCTCCCACCAGGGCCTCCAGACTCTGGCGGGAAAGTAGCCTTGTGTGAGCCCTGTAGAACACACAACTGGGGGGCAAGCAGGAATGCTGTCCTGTGGGTGGAAAGTGGGGGTGCCCTTCAAGTGTGGAGCTCTGACTGACACTGTTCTTACAGGTTCAGCCGGCTGTGCTGGCACATTCCTGCTGCGCGTCCTGGGTCAGCAAATGGCTCTGGCACAGCTGTTGGGAGCAAGGCTGCCTGGGGCACCACCTTTCCAGCTTAGCCCTCGGCCCCTGTTTGGAAGCTCCAGTTCTGTGTACCTCACACCTCCACCTTGTTGGGAGAGGTGGGGAGCATCCCAGAGTTTCAAGCCAGAAGGGACCATGTAGAACTGGGGGTGCCGGTGGCCGGGCAGTGATGACTCCATATTTAGACAGTACTGCTCAGCGCTATGAAGGGAGAATGGTGGAAATGGACCAAGATGGCCCAAACCCAGAATCTTCAAGCAACAGATACTGGGCAGGTGAAGCAGGGAGGGGCTGTGGTTTGCACGCGTGCAGGGACAGTGTATGCTCTGTGGCACAGGCTGCTGGTGTTGCAATGAAGCCAGCCCAAGCCATAGCTGTTCCCACTCAGGGTGAGGCTACTTCCTTGTGGCTTGTGAGTAAGCCAGACCTATGCTGTCCCCTTCACCCCCCACCGGTTGACCAGCTCAGTGTGCCGAAGCAGTTGAAACAAAACGGGATTATCTCTGCCACACTCTGAGAGGAACACAGAAGGCGAGGGAGGTAGCCTCAAGGCCATGGCAAGGATCCCACACACAGGCTGGCTCTTTCCGCTTGTGTCCACCATACGATCGCCCACTCAGCATTTTTCTCCAAACCAACGTTGTGTGTGGAGGCCAGGGCTGAGCCTCATGTGTCTCCAAAAGCTCTCTCCCTTGTATATATTAAGGTAGGACCTTTCACTGGGACCTGGGCCTCACCAATGAGGCTAGGCTGGCTGGCCAGTTAAATCTCAGGGATCAGCCAGTCTCAACCTTTTCAGTGGTGGGGTTACAAGCACATGCTATCACGCCTGGCCTTTTATTTAGGTTCTGTGGCTCAAGCTCAGGTCATCATTGTTTGATCATGCTGAGCTGTCATTACTATCAAGGCCCTCCTACCATCATCCCAGAGACAATGAGGTCAGAGGCAGACATCAGCTCTACCTCAGGTCCAGGGCCCCTTGGTCCTGGTTGCACTAGGCTTTGCAAGTTGGTGGTCACAGAGATCAGCATGCTACTGGCCTGGGTAGGGAGAACAGGACACCTTCAAGGGATGGTGGACCCAGGAAGCTTATAAATACTATAGGCCTCAGGTAGGGGGAGGTTGCTCAGAGGGGGGAAATGGTGGCAATGTACTTATTATATCCACCCACGTGGATGGGCTCACTGGGATGAGAGCTGATCCTGGGTCTCAGGCAAGCCCAGCCTATCCAGTACTCAGGTATGTTCCTTCCTCTTAACCCCTCTCTGCCTTGGTCACCTAACCTCCAAGGACAAGTGCTTGTGCCTCACTGCTGGCCCAGCTGGTGTAGAGTGAGGAGGTCCCAGGGATTCCTGCTGGGCTTGGAAATGACTAAGGGTCCCAGGGTTTCTCCAAGCCCTAAGGCAGCTAATATGAGCCCTGATTTACATAATCCAAATATCTGAAGCCACACCTCACCTGGACTAGGCACTGGAAGGTCTCAGATCCCCCCGATCCTATCTGGCCTTGGCTGGGGTGTGTACTGGGGCGCCCTTTGCTCCTTCCATTAACTGATTGCGGATTAGTGCTCAGAGGTTCCCTTTCCACCCTGAGTCGTATTTTCCCGTCTCTGACATGCCTGGGCCAGTTCTTCCTGCGGGACTCTGGGTAGTCACCTCCACCATGTCCAAACTAAGAGCTGGCTGAGGTCCCTCCACATAGCCAGGCAAGCTCTGCTCCAGAGCCCAAGTACCCAGCAGCCTTTGGGCCACCATGCTGGAGAATCAGGACATGCTCACCTTCCCAGTGGGGAAGTGGAATGGATCTGTTCGGCAGAGGCTTGGACACTGGGTGGGAGGGGGCTATCAGGGGTTCCCAGAGCAGACCCTGTTCTGGGTTGGGAGGTGGACAGGGTCCCAAAGCTGAAAGGAACTCATACTTTTCAGCCACACTTTTTAGCCTATTTAAGCCAAGTGTCACCTGGTCATGCTGGACCCCATTCTACTCATCTCAGGGAAGAAGAAGGCCTAAGATGATGAGCTCTTCAGGGAGACATCTTCCAAGCCTTGTGAGCATGCTGTTGCTCAAGACAAAGAATGTTCTAAAAAAAAAAAAAAAAGTCTGTGGGGGAAGGGATACAAGCATGTTTACCTGCAGAACAGGAACCCCTGCTGTAGTTAGTAATTCGTGGCAGACAGCCCACACTTTGCAGGGCACCATAGGTCATCAGGTGGAAGGAGCATGATGGTTGGCCAGCTCCCTGAAAGTTTTGGGAGCATTGAATATGATAACAGTGTGACTGGCCCACCAGTAAATGATCATGATGGCCACGAGCATTCCCCCCTCCCCCCCTCAGAGAGGCACCTCTGGGGTAGCACCAAGGACAGTGTCTGTTGGGGCTAGGCTCATACTCTCATACTCTGTGGTGAAATGCTTGCCTCTGAGTCTGCTCAGTGCAAGTGGGAAGGTCAGCACTGGGTCTGTAAGCACAGGACAGTGGCCTTAAGAGCCCAGAACAAGATAGGAGGGTGCTTACAGGGTCCCATGGTCCCATAGCCATGAGTTCCCACGAGTCCTCATGAGCTTCCATAAACCCCAGAGCTCTCCTCAGAAGAGTCTAGGTGTCATATCCAAAAGAGACTCCCTGTTGGTTTAATCTCCCTTGCCTAATTCCCATACTGTGAGCAGCCAGCCAGTCACGGATGGAAGAGGGCATGTCTAGCCCTGGCTAGCCTCCTCCTACTTCCCTTTGCTTGGGTCATCTGGTTCCATGCTTTTGTCCTTCATCAAGGTCTTGACCAGGTGGGCTGTGGGGATGCTACAACTAGTCTTAAGTTGGGTATGGTGATACATGCCTATAACCTCAGTACTCAGGAAGCTGAGGCAGGAGGATTGTAAATTCAAGGTCAGCCTGGGCTACATAGCAAGACCATGTCTCTAAAAAAACAAATAAACAAAAGTCTCACTGCTTTGCAAGATTCTTTGTACCACCAAAGCATGATTATCTACTCACCAGCCACCAATGATGGTCCCCAGTAAGGTTCAGCAGAGGTATAGACAATGGAGTCTCCTGGGTTTGAGACTGAGGTGTGTGAAGGCCCCTAAAGATGTTGCAGGGTTGGGGAGAGGCCAGACAATGATGGGCCCAGAGTCCACAGGACTCAGGACACTGAGTGTGAGAATTAGGCATGAGCCAGCAGGAAGATGAGAGGGTCCAAGGAGGGAACGGGCTGAGGAACCTTGTTAATGCTGGGATTGGCTCAGCCCTTCCTCTCCAAGCTGCAAAAGGCTGGCGTATAAGAACGGTGGCTACACAGTTCCCACCCTGGGGCAGTGACACCAAAACCACTACCAAGACCTCAGTCCAGCACGCTCACAGCTCAGGGTGCTCACTGTCCAGGCTGCTCAGAGTACTGGTTTCTTGGGTCCTGTCCTCCTTCAGGATACTAGAGATCAAGTCTTCAGTCTGAGTTCTCAAGGTACCGGCCCATCCAGGCAACCAGTGAGCTCCCACAGCCATCCTTGGGTAACAGAACGCCTGAAGCTTCTGAGATGGTTAAGTTTTAGTCACAGTGGTTTCAGAGCCCCGCCTCTCTGGCCTGCAGCCTGTCATGGCCTTGAATATCCCCCAAGGACTGACCTCAATCCTGCCTCTTTGCCAAGGACTGCCAGGCCTGGACTGTATCTCCCACAGGGTCCTCCCTGTGTGTGGGGAGGCTTCGCTAGGGTTGAGGGGTATTGCTCTGGTCCCAACAACCAGAGTACCAGTATGGGTTATTCCGCTTACCAGTTGGTGACCTTAGGCTTGCCTCAGTTTCTCCATCTATAAAGGCCCCCTTCCTGTGCAGATCACAGGAGGATTAACTCAGTCGACACGTGAAGAGGTCTGCAGTGAGCTCAGCCAGAACATATGCTCAGCCCACAGGAGCCAACAGCACCATCACGGTGCAGGTGTTTCGGTCTTTGCCATGCTCCACCAGTGAAAGCTCTAGCTCCAGCGGAAGCATCTGCCCTTCTGAGGGGTTCCTCTAGCCCTCTGATCTTCTTGGTTTCATTTGCCGTTATTTCTTCCCTTGCTTGTTGCTGTTGTTTTGGTTTAGATCACTTGTTTGTTTTGGTAGAACCTCACTATGTAACACTGACTGGCTGGGTACTCACTCTGCAGCTCAGACTTAGCCTTGAATTCAGGGTAAGCCTCCTGCCTCAGCCTTCGGCTTGTTGAAATTACAGGTACGGACCACAACATCCAATGCATGAAGTCGCACTCTATGTTTCCTGTTGAAGCCCAGGCTGTCCTCAAACTCACTGGGTAGCAGAGAATGACTTTGGACTTGGAATCCTTCAGTTTCTGGCCCTGAGTTCTGGGATTGAAGCCACAGGCTCCTACCCTGAGTTTATGTGCTGCTGGACCTAGAACCCAAGGCTTCATGCCTGCCAAGCAGGTACCCTGCCAGCTGAGTTACAGCCCCAGCTTTCCTTGATCTTTTTCATAATCTCTTTTGTTAGATTCAATTCCCATTCCCTGCAGTCTGCTATTTTAAAGCCTACAGCTCAGTGGTCTTTGGCACGATCTCACTAGAATTGTGCAATGAATGTCACAGTCAACATTAGAATATGCCATCACCTCCCAAAGGGAGTCCAGACCCTGAGCTGTCTTTCCTAAGGCACAACCCCGACAACCGTTAATACCTTGTCATGCCCATTCCTGGCGTCTCAGGAGAATGAAATGGTGTGATACGGCCTCCTGAGCGTAACGTTTTCCAGATTTCTCTCGTGAGCCCACTCCTCTCTGCACAGGCGCTGCTCCAGCGTGGCCAGTACACACCTGCTCCGCACACTCATTTGCTGGTGGACGTTGGGGCTCCTACCTTACAGAGATGACTGCCAACAACAAAGCAAACATTCACAACCAGGTTTGGCGTGGGAATTCTGGGCAGATACCCCAGAGAGAAATGCAGGTTTTGGTGATTCTGCATCCCATCTCTGGAGGAATGTCGAGCTGTGTGTGTGTTCTGGTAACAGACATCTTTGTGAATATAAAGTGTTTTCTTTTCTTTTTTTAGGGTTTTATTTTGTTGTTTTGCTTTGTCTGAGACAGGGTTTCATCCTATAGCCCTGGTCAGTCTGGAATTCACTATGTAGAGCAAGCTAGCCTCAAAAGCAGAGACCCACTTCCTCTGCCTTCCAGGTGCTGGAATTAAAGGCCTGCACCACCATACCTGGCCTTCATCTTATTTTTCTGGAGACATGATCTTGCTATGTAACTCAAGCTGGCCTGTAGCTATCCATGATCTTCCTACCCTGAGTTTACGTACTGCTGGACCTAGAATCATTGCACAATTCTAGGGGCATTGAATCTAACAAATTTAGCCTCCTGTCACATGTTGGAAGCATAAGCATGGACCATTATCCCTAGTTTGGAAGACTGTCTCTTGTTTCCAAGCTGTATGGTTCTCTGTGGTGGCTGGTGCTGGCTCCTTATCAGATACATGATCTGAAAAACTTCCCCATTTGGAAGATTTTTTTTTCCTTCTCATTTCCTTGGATACATCATAGAAAAGTTGTTGGCTTGGATGATGTTCAATCTATCTATTTTTTTTCTTCTGTTGCTTGTGTTGTCTGTGTCTTTGTTCTATTCAGAGGGCCTGAATGCTTCATGTGTGGGGCTGGCATGAAAACAGGCTTGCACACGTACAAGTAGTGGTGACGGAGCACTGCTCTTGGCATAGACATACGGGGCGAGAAGAGCAAGCTTCCCAGTGAGGGCGAAAGGTTTTTTATGGTACTGGTTGTGCGGCCCTCTCTCTTGTGAGGGCTCCTTGGCATGGGACTAGGGCCCCAAACCTCATTCATGTTATGGGGTGTCTCCTCCCCTCCCTGCCTGCCTGACCTCCAAGTTCCTCGTTTCTGAAGCCACCCTGAGCCGTGAACAGAGAAGCCGGGGGGACAGGAATCACACAGGATAACTAATTTTGACTTTCAGAGCTGTCTTAAATTGGATAGAAATGGGTGAAAATAGGATTAAGTAGAAAGCCAAGCCAAGCACAGATGAAGGAAAAACTCCCTAAGAGCTGGGCGCCTGGTTGAACGGGCACTCAGAGGCGGCCGGGTGGGAAGAACACTGGACATTGCTAGGCAATTGCATCACCTCCCTGGACAGCTGCCCACGCCACCCCAGCCAGTCTGTGGCCGTCTAAGGGTGGGAAGATAGGATGTGCATTGCTCTCCCCGTGGCTGGTTTATCTGTATAGAGCTCACTCCATCCTGAGGATTAGTTTGGAAACAATTAAAATTCTGTGCAAAACAAGCAGAGGCCGGTGGCCAGCAACGACCCTGCGAAGGGCCTTTAGCAAGAGAAATCTCAACACAAGGGATCAGGTTGGCCATGAGCCAGAAAGCAAGGAGCAACACAGCAGGGTGGAGGAGGCCGCACAGCAAGGATGGCAGCAGGGATGGGGGAGCAATGGAGAGGCTCTTCCGAACCCCCTCGCTCCCACTGCCCCCCACCCAGGAGCCCTTCTCCATTCACACTTCAAGAAATGGCAAACCCAGGCTCAGTTGGTAAAGTGAATGCATGGCACAAAGACTGACCCAGTGTAAGAATTTGGACTAATCGTACATACTTGTAACCTCAGCTTTGGGGAGATAAAGACAAGGGGGTTCCCAAGGTTTGCTGGCCAGCCAGCCAGCCTGGCTTTCTAGGCAAGGTCCAAAATATTGAGAGACCCTGTGGGGGGGAAAAAAAAAGTGGAAAGCGTGTGATAAACCACAGCAGGAGGAATTGTCCTGTGGCCTGCACTCACACACACACACACACACACACACACACACACACAACATGACCACCAACCCCCTCCCGTACACACATTACCACCACTGAGGAGAGAGAGGAGAGCAAATCCATTTGACTTTCAAGTGTTGGTAGCCAGGAGGCTGTGGGCCCCGCACACTGAGCCCCGACGGGGTCTCCGCTTCATAATCACGTGACACTGCCGTGACTTGCAGGGGACTAACACTTTATCCCAAGAGTACTTTCAGAGCATTTTTGAGCCACCATCTCTGTGAGGCTGCTGAGATGCATGTGGTCATTTCTCTGGCACCTGAAGCTGCATTTAGCCAAGATGCAGCTGAGGACAAGCCGTGGCTCTCTGGAGGCAGAGGACTCACACAGAAAGGGGTCCTCAGGGTCCTCTCTGGTCCAGGTACTCAGGGGCCAACAGGTCACAGTGAGCTGACTCATCTCTCTGCACATCACCCCTGTAGCTTCCTCAGAGTCCAAGGTGTGGACACGGGCAAGGGGCATGTCGTAGCTGGCCTCAGAACACATCCACTGGGCACCCTCAGGGTAGGGGTGGCAAGTTTTAGGAGAGCAGCAAGAGGCTTCTCCGAATTTCCCAGCCTCGGATCTTCCCCATCCACACTCAGTCTTCTTCAAATCCATGGACCCCAGGCAGCTGAGAGGCTGCTCTGCTCAGGGGCAAGACCGGGAGTGCTCAGAATTGGCCCCTGGCGTCTGTACAGATTACCCCTTCTGAGTGTCCTTGAGTGACAAACTGTGATGACCAGGATGGTTTCATTGGGGGGGGGGGGTCTACCCAGCAGGGTATGAACAAACGTGAGTGTGTTAGGAGTGATTGTGGTCTGTTGTAAAGGTGTGAACATGTGGAAACAGACCTCGTGGTCCCCCACTCCACAGGGCTGAGGGCACAGCTCTTGGGACAAGGCTTTCTCAAAAGGAAGTGGTCGATAAAGTGGGAGAAGGGCCCTCCACGGAGGAACAAGACCCTCTGGGAGCACCTGGGGCTCCTCATCTTCCTCTCTGCTTCCCCACCCAGTCAAGAGCCTGGGAGCTGATGAGCAGCCCACCCCACCATGGCACTGGAGAGTCTGTGATGAGCTGGGCTTCCCTCTTCCCTATGCCCACCAGGTGTGAACAGCTGTGGTACGGTGTGAACAGAACCTGATGATAGGGCCTCCAGGGACCTGGCTGAGCCGATGTCTACATGTAGAGATGAGTTTGAACACTGAGCCTAGATTCCTGATCCTGGGTAGTTCTGGGAAGGGCTTTACTGGTCTCTTGCTTTTTAAAAAAGAGGTTCCTTCGACCCCCAGGCCAGGAGCCGGGAGGCAGCAGCCAGATCAGGATTTTGCTGGGGCTGATAACTTGCTAGTGGTCAGGACTCTCCCCAGTAGCAGCCATTTCGACAAGAGGGGTCTACCCCAGAAGATAGTGTCCCCAAAGATCGGACAGAGATCCCTGTTAGCCTCAGGTTACAGTCAGGTTCAGGGAGTGGCTGGCCCAGGATCACATGATGGCTAGAAGCTGTGCCTGACCCCTGCCTCCTTTGGCTTCACTCACGTTTGACGTGGTATCCCTCACACCCTAAAAGAAAACCTGGAATCCCTCCCAGACCAGCAGGTGTGCAGGGGTTTCCCAAATTTCCTTCTATAGCCTCTATCTGAGGCCCTTGTGGACCTCACCCCAATGTGACCCTGGCTGGGGTTTCAAGGTATGTGAGCAAACTTCTGCTTCTGAGCGAATTCCCCAGCCAGGGAGGAGCGGGGCTTTCCTGGCAGAATACAGAGTTCAACAGGCTGAGTGACCAGCAGGAGCAGCAGCAGCAACAACAGCAGCGAGAGTGGGTACTCACGTCTCAAAGATGGACAGAGCAGAAGATGACAGGTTAACCCACCAGCAGCTGGGACCTCAGAGCTCTGGAGTCCTCTTACCCTGCCCATCCTGGCATGAGTCCTGGAAGGTGACTTTAAGATGTCACTTTAAGATGTTTAGTTGGTGGGTCTTCGATTACATAAGTAGTTTGATAACTCCATCCTTCTCCACTGGAATGGGAGTGTCTACCGTTCCCCCGAGGATCCGACACCATGTCCACCTTCCTTGTATCATGTTCCAGTTTCTGCCTCCCCAGGAAAGGTGACTCCTACTGCTAGGAACTAGGCCATGCCAACATTTGACCAGCATCAAAGGTAGGCACTAGGAACCTTGATTCCAGCTGCTGCCGGCTCTGGACCTGTCAGGCCCCAGGGCTCAGTATTGGGTAAGGGTATCCTTTCTTCTCCTAGTTGCTGACTGGGGTGCGGGTTGGCGGTGGTGGATATACAGTGTTCTCTCCCTGCAGGGCTGTGAGTGGGTCCTGAGGGACTGGGCCAGGAGTAGATTCTAGTTCCCTATTTTCCTGGAAAATTCCCTTGGAATCCACTTGGCTGGAGGCCAAGGCTGCTCAGGGGCATCTTCCTCCTTCTTACTTCAAACAAAAGCGCACATGGCAATCCCACCTAATGAGTCCCACCCCACTCCCTGGGGTGGCACATCTGACCTTCTCCAGAAGGCCTGGCCTCTCTGTGGACAGGTAGGGATGGGGACACACTCAGAGCTGGAGAGTGACAACCAAAGCCTAAGTTCTCCCGGGCCAGGCAGCATCTCTCAGAGACAGGGGCCAGTGCTCACTGGTTCCTACCCCCTGAGGGAGGGTCACAGAGCAGCTGGGGATACCATATATAATCCCAGTCAAACTCAGAAAACCCCATCCTATCTCAGACGGGCCCTGAAGGACAAGCAGGAACCATGTGGGATAGTCTGGGCCCGTCTGAAGGTGCTAAGCTGCTGACCAGCAGGTGTAGTTGGCAGGATGGTGGGCAGGGCTGGGCAGCTGGAGCCTCAGGTGGAGGGACCCCGCACTCCGGCTTTGTGGAACCCACAAAGAACAAACCGCACCTTCAACCCTCAGTTCCCTGATGCTTTCCTTTACTCCTCTGTTCTCCCACTTGCCATCTTCGGGTTTCTCCTCTCGGCCTCAGTTCTCACTTCCGGGAAGTGACGCAGCAGCCTCTGCTGTCCTCAACAGGGTAGACTAATCACCACGTGAGCACCCCAGGCAGGAAGTGGCCAGGCCAGATCTAGACAAAGGTCTCATTACAAACGTCTACCCATCTTGGGAGACCCTAAGTCTGAGCCCCAGCCTCCCTCCTCCAAGCTGGAAAGAATCTGGACCATTGGCCAGGCTCCTGTGTCACAATTTCCCTGTCTGTTAAGGGGGCAGAAACGGCAGGGTGGTGAATGAAAGGGCATTTGCATTGCGACCCTACAGAGGTCATAGTAAAATGCTGCAGTGTCTACCAAGAAAAGCTGTGGGGTATCTGAGAGGCCCCTCTAGAGAAACAAGGCTTGGGGTGCTAGGCATTTCAGGGCTTGATGTGGCCTCTCCTGCCTCATTCCTGACGGCCAGGCTACAGGCATCCTGGCTGTGTTTATTTGACCCATAAGCCTTTCCTCTGCCTACTGGCATATTCTGTAGCTTTAGACACCACTTTCTCCTCCTCTCCCTGACAGAATCCGGTCAACCAGATGACCCTGGAAGAAGGCAGGCAGCCAGCCAGGATGGCACCTGTGATTTAACCATGGCTGGAAGAAGGGCTCTGCTAGTCCCAGGTCTGGTCTTGGCCTTCAGGCCTGAATCCTCTGTTCCAGTGGACAGAGGAAGCTGGCCTTCCTGAGGCTCTTGGTCAAGGGATAACCAAGGACTGGACTGAGATTAAGCTTGCTGGAGGCACTGGAGTGGTAACTGCTGTTTTCACCACTTGGCTCAGACATGGAGAAATCACGGCCCTACTTTCCCAGGTGCTGTGACCCTGGACTGCGCCTTGCTCCTCTCGCCTCAGTTTCTCTGTCTGCATGGAAGTAGCCTTTACAATCTAGAGGACTCAAGACTTCCTATCTGGAGTTCTGCCCTGGACCCAAGGTGGAGTACAGTCAGCTTGATTGGTGTGAAGCAGTGTTTCTGCCCATGTGTCCTGCTGTCTGCAATCCCTTCCCCAACCCTTGAAGGTTCCCCAAAAGGGGAGCAAGGCCATGCTATGTGTAAAGTACCTCGCCACGGAGGCACTCAGCCGAGAGCCACTCACAGGCCTAGATGCCCACCACCCTGCCATCTCCACTTACCCTGTGGAGATGGCCACCGCTAGGAAGACAGCACCCTGGGAGGAGGAGGTGAGGACAGAACCAAACAGCTGCGTCTGCATGTGAGAGTAAGACAGTCGGCCGGGTCATTGACACAGCTGGTCTGTGTTTGGGCCCCTCTGCAAAGACAGCTAGCAGGGTCAGTGCTTTATGCCCCCTGGAAGGATCCAGAAACTCCCCCTCCCACCTTTCATCCCATCTGGAAAGCCTGACTTCTGTCGGAACTGTCAAGGCCCTTCACCCTCTCTGTTTCCATATAATCTCCCAGAGTGCTGCCTCCGCGGCCACATCCTGTGGTGACCCAGCGATGGAGATGTCTAGAACAGGTGACTATGGAGGCAACAGTGGCCAAACAGGGCCAGTAGCTAGGGCGGGGTTAAAGAGTTACTGCTGAGGGTGTATCGTCCCTCTTGGTAGTGGTAAGAGTGTGGGTATGTTTGTGTGGCTATGTGAATGTGTGACACACCACAGATGTACAGTTGGTGAAGGGCTGAATGACAGAGTGTGAAAAGTAAGTGTCAGCGGAGCTGGAGCCAGGGATGGTGGCTCAGACTTGTGATCCCAGCAGGATGAGCAGGAGGATTGCTATATACTGAGACACAGTCTGAAAAACCAAACCAAACCAAAAACACCTCAAGTTAACAGCATTTCCTCAGAGAGGATCTTACTATGGAACCCTGACTGGCCCAGAACTTACTTTGTGGGTCAGGCAAGGAGGCCTCCAGGCTTAGGGACTTCCGGTTAGTCCCATCCTAAAAAGCCAGAGAGCCCAAACCACCTCAAGAGAGGCCAGGGAGATGAACGTGAGTATATGAGTGTCGGGGTCCCTGAGTCAGAGTCTCTGGGGTTCTCGCCCCACTGATTTCTACAGTAGTGGCAACAATGTGTCCTATTGCTTGGGCATGCTCTTCTCCACGTGGGCTTCCCCGTTTGCTTAGAGTCCCCGACTCTTCTCACCAGAAGGTCTAGAGGACATAGTGGGGAGACATGATAGGGACATGGGGATTGGAAGTTACAGAGATGCCAGGCAGGTCCATGGGGAATAGGGATATCTAAATGCCATTTTGTTCCTGTCCTCATCAGAAGACTCAACCAGACACACCCACAGGGAAGAGGCTTGGGGGCTGAAGGCCAAGGCGAGGGAATGGGGCCATGAACCCAGACAGCTCAACCCTGGATGCAAGAGGAAACCAGAGCATGTTAGCTACTTCCCCTGTTTCTGTGACCAAAATGCCCAACAGAAGCAACCTGTGGGAGGAAAGGTTTATTGCGGCTCAGTGGGAAGCATGTGGTGGCAACTCCATCCGAGGTGGTGGGGGCACGCAGTGGCAGGCCACGAAGCAGAGGTGAGACCAAACCAAGGCTTGGTCCTCGCCCTCAAAGGCCCACCCCAGGTGACATACTTTCTTCAGCGGGGACCCCGCTTCCCACAGACTCTACGACCTCCCCAAACAATGTCAGCTGAGAACCCAGTGCTCAGAACTCGAGAGGAGAGGGTCCATGTTTCAAACTGTGAAGGGATGGGAGGCAGCTGAAGCCTTTGGAGGAGAACCTGCCTTTGCCCACAGACCTTGGTTCCTGATCAGGGAACCCAGGGAACAGATCTGTGCCTGAAGCTTTGGGATCAGTCATAGCAGCAACAGCCACATCTTGTCCCTGCAGTCGGCCCTGCGGTCGGCCCTACAGACCCAGGCCTGAAAACGGCTGTTGGGGTTCCCATGTGAATAACACTGCTGTTGGATCCTGTGGTCCTCCTAGGAGCCTCCAGCTTCTGCATTTATAGAAGGGAACACACCAGATTCACAGCCTCACTTGGGGACTGTAAGGGTTTAGGGCTGCTCCAGGACAAGTGACATGTCTCCCACACCAGATGGCCGGCCCACCCTGGCCCCATCAGCATAGGCTGCAAGCCCTGTGCATAAATCCACATGTAATGTTGGCTCCAGGTCCTATCTCCACCCTGCCTGATGGGCCCAGGCCGGGCTGCTCCTCATGGCCCCTTCAACCACTCCCTGGCAGCTGCCAGCTTCGCCTCCTGTTTTAAATTGCAGCCTGGTGGGGTTCCTGTGGCCCCTTGCCCATGGCTCCCCTCCGGCTTGGCAACCAGGGAATGCCTGGCCTTCTGAGGTGCTCTGGGTTCTTTTTCCAGCAGGCGTGGGCTGGGTGGAAAATGACCTCAGAGGGCGGGGCAGCAGAGCAAGCCTTGGGAGACCAGGGGCTCCCAGGGCCAGCAGGTTCCCACGCCTCAGCTGCACCCAAACACTGTGCCTGGATCCCTGGTTCTGAAGGAGGAGCCTCATTCTTAGTCCATTAGCAGCACTGTGCTTCTCAGCGTCTTCAGTCCTGCAATTGTAGGCTAGTGTGAACAGGGACAGAGGGCAGAGGTGGGCAGAGACAGTTATAGGCACTGCTCCTACAACCCAGACCTAGATATCATGAGGGATCCCACCTTTCAAGCCACAGGGAACAAGTAGATGCAGTCAGGGCCCAGCATGGCTCTTGAATGTCATCAGAGCTCAGCAGGACAGCTGTGGTCATTTAGGCCTGATAGACAGTGGCATCGGAACTGGTTCAGGGAACTTCAGGGGTCCAAGATATCAGTCTTAATCCAGGCCCAACAAAGAGCCCTCTCCAGGGCGTTTAGACCAGGCAAAATCGAGGTACTCATGATACAGTCACAGGAGAGGCAAGAGATACAGGGTACCAGCAGCTAACAGGCTACTCCCTGGCCAGGGGCCAGGATATAGTAGCAAATGTTCTCTTCACTGTAACAAAATACCTCCCAGGAGCTCACAGTTCATGGGATACAGTCCAGAATGGTAGGACTATATGAGGCAGGAACTTGCAGTTCAGCTTGTGGCTCTGCTTGATCTTAGAACAGAAAGCAGACACTTTGGGCCAGACGTAAGGCTGGACTACAAGCCTCAAAGTATGCCACCTTCACCATGCCTTAGGCCTCATGGTTCCATAACTTCTCCCAACAGCCTCACAAGTTGGAACCAAATGTTTGAACATATGGGGGCGGAGGGCATTTCATTTGAACCGTAACACCAGGAAGCAGGACTGATGCCCCAGTGGGAGCTGGGATCATAGCCCCTCACTGAGCACGAGCTGGGGTTGTGATGATCTGACATGACAAGGGGTCATTGGGCCAGGGGGTAGACTGAGTCTCCTAGCTGGGTGTACCACCTTGGGAAGGACAGAGAGGAGTGTGGCCACATTGATTTCCTGCTGGGGCATTTCCAGGAAATCAAGGAGAGTTGCTGGGCTTGGATGGAGTTAGCATGCATTGCCTCCTGTGTAATTACTGTCCCCCACGTAAATGAAAAAAAATGAAGCTCAAGAGGATGGGGCAGGGGACTCAAGACAGGTGTCCACCCTCATTTATCCATACACTCATTCATTCATCCTTTACTCAGGATCATGTGGAAGGCTGACAGTCCCTATGCTCTCTAGTAGGCTTCTGGGTAGCAAACCAGCCCAGATGGGGCCTACGGTCCCCAGATTGAGGGAGGTGACTCTTTAGGCTGTTGCTGAAGGTTCTCATTGTTCCTTAGCTCACGGACACGTCACTCTGATCCCTTCTCTAAGGCTGAGCCTTCTCCAGCTTTTCGTCTTATACATCACCCATAAGGACTTGAAGTCTTTCAACCCAGGATGACCACTTCGGTCTTAGGGTTTCTACTGCTGCGAAGAGACACCATGACCACAGCAACTCTTATAAAGGAAAACACTTCACTGGAGCTGGCTTACAGTTCAGAGGTTTAGTCCATTATCATCATGGTGGGAAGCATGGTGGCATGCAGGCAGACATGGTGCTGGAGAGGGAGCTGAGAGTTCCACATCCGGATCAGCAGGCAGCAGGAAGAGAGACTGAGCCACTGGCATGGCTTGAGGTCCTAAAACCACAAAACCCATCCTCAGTGACATACTTCCTCCAACAAGGCCTTATCTACTCCAGCAAGGCCACACCTCCTAATAGTGCCGCTTCCTATGAGCCTGTGGTGGCTATTTTCATGCAAAACCACCACATCATCTGAAGACCTCCAAATCTCACCAGATCCTGTTGACCCCTGTACTACCCCCTGTCATGGGAACATTAAGGGTGGCGTCTACTCTCCATTTTCCAGGAGAGCTAACTCCAATTCCCATGTTACTCAGCATCATGGGACAGAGTGCTGTCTCAGCCTCTTGCAAGGAAGGGATTAGAGCAAGCTTTTGAGTAACATGCAAAGTGTCCACCCAAAGAATCATTAAACACATCCAAAGGACAGGGCTAGGATTCACAAAGACTGTGAGCCTCTTGGGTGAAGGACTGGACTCTGGCAGTTTCTTGCAGTGGCTCTGTCACCTCTGGCATCCAAGAGATTGTCCTCAGACCATCTCCTAGGTCCTTTTCAATCTGCTCATCTACCCATCTGTCTGTACATTTATCCAGTTTTTTTTTAATTTTATAAATTTAAAACCTTGCAAGTAAATTATAAAAAAATAATCATACACTAAAAAATTAACCAGACCCAAAGTCTGTACAACTCAGTGGGTTCCTATATAATTAGAATAGGCAGTTGGAACAAAGTCTGTGTAATTTCACATTAAAATTTGCACTTTCAGTCTCAAACATATTTTGGGTACTTATCCCCAACCCAACCAAAAAGCCCTTAGAAGCAGAAAAACACTTAGGTTTATATTGTCTTAGCCAATCTGTGTTCATCACCTGCATGCAGTTCTTCATTCCCTTATGCTTAGTCTTTCTTGTTCTATTTTCCTCATGTCGCAATGTACCCACATGTACGTTTGCTTACGTATATACACATTTTATTGGTCAGATTCTAGACATACAATTGGCTGTTAACTCTATTCATCAATCTACCCATGCATCTACCTACTCATCCACCCACATGTCTGTACCCATCTATCTACCTACCCGTATCCTCATCTCTCTACCCATTCATCCTCTTCCCATCTGTTAAGCTACCTATCTGCGCTTCTACCCAGTTATCCATCTATCTACCCATCCATCCACTCATTCAGCCAGCCAGCCATTAATCTATCTACATATCTGCTGTGCACTAATCTAACCCACGCATTCATCCACCCATTCATCTACCTGTCCATCCATCTAATCCTTTGAATCCTGACCCTGGGGGTGTTGTGAATGGGAAGGGTCCAGACAGCTCTCTACCCCTTCACATTCCCCATTTCTGGTTGTTTTCCCACTAGCCACCAGGCAGGCAGCCCAGCTTGCCGCTGGAGCTCCGGATGGGATCTTAGGCCTTCTGGCTGCTGTTTCTGCAGCTGAAAAGCATTTCTAGTTTACAGCAACATAATTACTCACCCTCTTTTAGATGGGAGTATACATAGAGGCAGATGTCACTGGTCCAAGACGATCCCTACTACAGACAACAGAAAAGCTGGCTATGACTGCGCCAGGGTGGAAGGTGGAGGTGGCTCTCCTATACCATGGCGTCTATAGGTCAGAACTTAGATGCAGCCTGAGGGCACAGTGCCATCCCAAGCAGACGGGCGAGGCATGAGCTGAGAGGGCTAGGCTCCTAGACCTGGGAGTGGAGTGGGTTTGGCTGAAGTGCTGGCCAGTATAGCCAGGCTGCCAGATCCCTGGAAACCCAGCCAGAGGGTGCCGGGCTCAGGGTGGGACTGACTTACAGCTCTGGACAGTCAAAAGGAGAGGTGGGCTTTCGAGGGAAGGAATGTACAGACTCTAGAAAAGGCCTAGCCCTGGTGGATTATAGGGAATAGAGCAGTGGCTGGCCTGCTGGCCCTGTTTTAGCATGGCCCCTGCAAGCTTGAGGGCAGCTGGACCAGGTGGTTGAAGACCACTTTCCGTAGAAGTGACTGTCATGGTGCCTGGAAAGGCCATTCTGGTGGTCCTGAGTTCTAGAGAGATGTGGAACACTTGGCTGACCTCAGGCCTAGCTCAGCTCCAGACACACTGTCCTTCAGACCTCTCATTTCCCTGTAAGATCCAGGTTGCGAGAAAGTTTTTACCACCATGGACAGAAGCCACCGGGGGCTGTCAGCTCCCTCCCAAAACCCATCATGGAGGCACCCCTGTCAGCCACCAAGCCCTGGACATGAGTGAGTCAGGCCATAGCCCTTCTCCCTGCCCTGCCATCAGCCACGTGTGTCTGGGCAGTGGCTTGTTGTCCTTTTGACCCTAGTGTGGGCTGCAGTGAACAACAAAACCCTGTGTGATGCTGCCTGAGTGGGCACTAGGGGGCAGAGGGAAGCTGGAGGGATCAAGAGGGACCTTCCCAGCCCACCCACCTGTGTGTCATTAACCCCTTAAGTCTAGGAACCCAGGGTCAGGAAGCAGGGGTCACACACAGTGAGCTGACGATAGATCTCAGCTCAGCACCTATGTGAAGCTGCGGGGACTGGGAGTCACACTAGACTCATTTAAGAATTTCTCATGTAACAGTGTTCAGCTGAGCCCTCCACATAGGGAACCATCTTGGTAGTCCTGTGAGAAGAATTGGATTCACTGCTGGCTTTGATGCTCCCCAAAGGCCTGTGTGGTAAAGGCTTCTCAGTCATGGGGCTTATGGGAAGCGATTGACTGATGATTGTCGTTTTCGTGTGTGTACGTGTGTGCAGGTACAGGTGTTCCTATGTGTGCAAGTGCACATTTAAAGGAAAAGAAGACAATTCCTGCAGTCATTCCCTGGGCTCATCGGCCAGCCCAGCCTACACAAAGAGTTCCAAACTAATGCGAGATCTTGTCTCAATAAACAAGATGGCATCCAAGGTTGAATTCTAGCACCCCTCCTCTCTCTTGCTCTCACTCTCTCACCTTCCATAAGTCAGTAAATCTTTCCTTAAGTAGTTTTGTCAGCTGTCTTGTCACAGTGACAAACTGCTGATAGCACAGAGAGAGCGCAAGGTTTGCAGACGCTCACAGTCCAGTTTCCCGCCCCCCCCAACCTCGCCCCTACACACACACACACCGCCCAGTGCTAGTTCTGCCTGTTCCTGTCACTGGTACTTGTCATTGCAGGACTCTGGGAACAGGTTTTTAGACTTGTGCATGAACTTCTCACCCTGGAGGCTGTAAAACTCCTCCTCACTCTCTCCACAGGATCCTAGTACCTGGGTCCTTGTCTCTCTCTGGGTAGGGACACCCAAGACCTATGCCTAGGGCACACAACAGCCAAGTGCGGTGTGAATGCATGTCATGGAGTTCATTTGTGTCTATTAGTCACAGGACCTCGAGATTGGAAGGGGCCCGAAAGACCCTGTCCTTCTCCCTCAGGGCATCCAGACCCTTGAAGGGAAAAAAGGAGATGAGGTTCCTTGGGAACTTGATCCTGGATTTGCCCAACCCTGCTCCTGTGGGGCCTTGAGATTTCAGAGCCACAGGCCCCTTGTGGAGGACCCCATTCCCTTCATTGCCTGTACTAAGGGTCTTTGTTCCTCTGTCCCCTGTCTTTGGGTCAGTCCTCCTCCTGCAAAGCACAAGGTACCCTCAGGAAGCTCTGCTCTTGCTGTCTTGGCATGGTCATGATGGCCTTGGCAACCTGGCAGCCAGAGACAACCTGAATGTCAGGAGGCTCTGTCTGTGTCTCTCTTTTCACTCCTGAAGCTATGACCTACAGGGAGTCATCATCATCATCTCTCCAGAGCCTGACAGCTCCCTCCACAGGAAGTCAGACCCCCAGAAAGACCACAGCGATGAGAGGCACTACAAAGGGAGGTCTCTCCTGTGGCCTAACTCACTACATATTGCTGGGTGCACCGCATTCGCCAGCTCCACAAGCGTGTAATCCCCCCACCCCCATTTCCTTGGCCCAGCCTTATAATTAGAAAGGCTTTCTCTTCCTTCACTCGCGCCAACCTCAGGCTCCAGCCACGACTTCCGAGAGACGTGCCTGCCACCTCCCAGCCTGGGGAACAGGGCCCAAAGCCGGCTTCCTGAAGGGGAGCATGGAATCCCAGAGTTGCCCAAAATGAGAAGCGAGCCAGAAACAACAAACAGGAACACGGGCATTGGTGGGAGGGGTGATTCCCCGCCCCAGGAATCCTCGCAGGGGGCGGGGGCCCCACTAAGATCCTGTGGCTGAGAGATGGGATCTGCCTGGAGCCAGCCTCAGTGTGGCCCTCCTCCTCCCCCAGAGTGGCTGATGCGGTCTCAGCTTTGGGGATTTGGGACAATTATGTACAGTGGTTTGTGGGTTTTCTTTGGTAATTGCCAGTTACCGGCCTGTGACTGCAAAGAGCCTCAGCCAGAGGCAGGGACAGCACCTGGGTTGCTGTATTGGAGGGCCATGGGAAGGCCTGGGCTGGGCCCATGTGCACAGGCTGGGGAGCAATCAGGACAAAGCAACTGAGGGAAACCTACCTAGGGACGTCTTCCTGGGCTCCTGTCTCCTGGATACCCCCCACATTGGGGCAGATGTATTTAGATTATTTGTTGACCTTGAGGCAAAGAAATGCTGGTACCACACCAAAACTTCCACTCCAGAGATTCCAAGACAGCTGGAAACCAATGGAGGCACCCATATAGTTACCATGACAACCAGAGCTGACCTAGCAGGACATACAGGAACAGAGGGTCTCTGTCCAGTGACATTGTCCCAGAGCCTGGCCACCCTTTCCATGGTATACCTAACTCTATGCAGACATCAGTTCTCAAACCTTCCCACCTTCTCTACACTGGGCATGGAAAGAGGCAAGGCTTGGGGCGATCTCTGTGAGAGGTAAGCATGTCCAAGAAGTCTAAAAGAATGTGAGGGACCTGAGGCCATCAGACACAGTTACTCAAAAGCCAGCATGCCCCGTCTGCCTTCAGCACAAATGGAAATAGCGATTGCTGTTCTAAGGTCCTGCAAAGCCAGGATTCCCAAGAGCCAGAGGAAGTCTCAGGAGCTCTGAAGGGAAGTTACTCATACGTGCACACTGCCACCAGGCACCGCACAGGGTGGAGAGCTTGAGAAACCTAACTAGGGCATGGGGAAGGGGACAGAGCTCACTGAGCGGGCATAGCAGGTTCAGCTCTCTGCTTCAGTGTGGTTTTTTTGTATCCTTGCATATTCTTTGTCTTTTGTGCACATGCATTTAAGAGGCCCCTTCTCCAGAAAAAAAAAAAAAAAAAAAAATCAAGGACTCTAAATGCAATGACTCTAAATGCTGTCTGCAGAAAGTTCGTGGGGTTTTGTAGATTACTGCTGTCACTGACAGCACTCATGTCCCCTGTCTCCAAGCTGACTGAGTATCAGTCACTCATCTCAAACAAGGTGTGGACTCCTCACAGCCCTGGAGAACAGAGACAGTTAAGACTTCCCCTGGGCTTGAAGGCACAAGCTCTGTCATCCTAACTGCTTAGGGGGATGAGGCAGGAGGATAGAAAGTTCAAGGCCAGCCTGGGCAACTTAATAAGACTTGGTTTCAAAGTAAAAAGTTTTCTTTTTTCAAAGACCCGATATGAAATTCCTCGGTGGTAGAGTATTTGGCTAGCATGTGCAAGACCCTGGGTTCCACCCCCCAAAGATATCCAGTCCCTGTTCATTTCAACAGGTGACCAGCCTCCAAGGACTGCCACCCTCAAACTTCTTCTAAGGGAAGGCCCCTCCTTCCTGACTTAGCCTTGCCATTCCTTGCCACGCTGCAACCTAGCATTCTGAGAAATTCAATCTATTCTTGAACTATGTAGACCTTTCCCTTCATGATTTCTGTTATTGGTGTCATGTTTAGAAAAATTTTCCCCAGCACAATTTCATTAAAATATCACGTTTCATTTTCTTTGCAGTTAGGTTTCCAACACTCTCTGGAAAAACCTTCCATCCACCTGGAATCTGTTTTTGTGGGCAGTGTGAAGCAGGGACCTAACCATCCCTGCAGACTCCACCGTTCATCCTCTGTACACTGCCTACCAGTGATCTCCTCCTTCCCACCCCCCTCCCCTGCATGCGTGGCCTTGTACCAGACTCGGTTCTCTTCCACCGACTCCGGTCAACCTACAGAAACGAATATAATCAGCCTGGTTATGCATGACTCCAAAACAGCTGGTTAATTCACTGAAAAGAATCGTGTACCAGATGTTGGGGGGGATCATGTAACCCGAGGGTTGTTTCTCTATTTTCAGTTTTAGCAGAGGATTTCGATGACCGTTTGTCCAATGACTCACATATCCAATGCAAATACGCATCCAGTGCCTTCTGGGTGTCAGGCACTGGACTGGGTTATGGGGCCAGCAGTGAGTGGCATTTAGAGTTTGTACCT
This sequence comes from Meriones unguiculatus, assembly GCF_030254825.1. Taxonomy (NCBI): domain Eukaryota; kingdom Metazoa; phylum Chordata; class Mammalia; order Rodentia; family Muridae; genus Meriones; species Meriones unguiculatus. The sequence continues at coordinate 39,379,331 of NC_083359.1, forward strand.
CCTTGAAGTCGGGCACAGACAGAGAAGCAAGTGCACATGCCCCGTCATTTCTGGAAGGGACACATGTCATGACAGAAATGACAGGGTGTGGCCACACTCGGTGGGTCAGGGGTAGCTTAATAGAAGCGGCAGCCTTTTTGTCTGGGTCAGAGACCTAGCTCGGAACCTTCAAAGGTCCAAAGTGCAGAAATTCAAGGAAGAAATTCCAGGTAGGACCACTGTCCCGTGGACACAGTCAATGGGACTGTGACAAGCAGAACAGTGGCAGAGTGGGAGAGAGGGAGGTGGCAGGGTCCTGAAGCAGAGACTGGGAAACATGACCCTTCCCTACACCTCAGTGTGGCGGGCATCCACGCAAGGCCACAGTAGGAACTGGGCTGAGTCAAAGTTCAGGGTTCTGTCTACCACACCCTCCTCAGCCTCCCCATGAGACCCTCGCAGTCCTCAGCAGCTGCCATCCCACTCTGTAGGCAGCCGTCTCAGCCCTTGCTGGACCGCCCCAGGTCTCCCTCCTGAGTCTTCACCACAGCTTTTTTGTGCTGCCCTCCCACCTAGACATACCTAGTCTGACCTCCTGCCTGGAAAGCCAGACCCTATGCCTGGGGAAAAAAAAAACCCAAAAATACTGGAGGTGAGCTGTGTGTGTTACCCATGAAACTCTCAGGGACATTCTTAGTTTTTAAGGCAAGATGCCTCAATTTACCAAATCACACACAGGAAGAATCACAGGTTGGAGAGTCATTATGGACAGACATAAGACAGGCACAATCTTGGTCCAGCCTTGGTGGCCAGGCAGGGAGGTAGATGGTGGAGGGATGGACTGAACTCAGCCTTCAGAGTTGGTGGGGTGTTTGTGGATCCAGATACTGCCAATCCAGGGTAGAAGGACACTGAGACTCCAGCCACTTGGCTAGGTCCAGGCAGGGTAGAGGTGTTTGGGCCCAGCAGCTGCCCTTCCAAAGACCCCCGGGGCCTGTTGGGAAGCTGGTAATTGGGCTCTGGCTGTGATTTGGGCACAGCCATGGGGGCTGCAGGGGGAGCGCTGTGGGGGAGGTGGCTCGCTCAGCATTAAGCCTGGCTCCGCTCAGCCGGCTGTGGAATTCCTCCTCTGATCTGGCTCCAGATTGGCCCAGGAAGAAATTGGGGGAGAATTGATTGGTGCCATGTTATACAAGCACGTCCCTCATGACAGACGCCAGGCGACTGCGGTGTGGAGCCCTGGCCCAGCCCCACTCCTCCCCTGGGATCCTCTGGCTCCAAGGCTCAGAACCCCTCCTTTCCTCCCCCACCTCACATACCCCTTGGCCTGCCTGCCAGGCGCCTGGGAGGGGAGCTGGGATGCCCCATTGGGCCCCTCTCATTTGCCAGGGGTCTCCTGGGCAATGTTCATTGTGTGGGGTTGGGGTTTATCCTATCTGCTGGCTGCCTGACAGATCCAGGACTGAGAGCTGCAGAACCCTGGTCCTAAGCATCCCCGAAACAGAGATGTTCACACAGGACAGTATCACAGGCCCAAGATGGGGTCAGGAACCTGTATCCCACCCCGAATAACAAAGAGAGGCAACACTGGAGTTTGGGGGGAACTCCAGGCTTCAGTCATTTGCTCTTCTCTGCCATGACTCGGGTGGGGAGATCTGAAAGAGAACAGGTAAACTTCCTGAGGGAGGTGGAAGGAAATGAGCTGCACAGGGTAGGGCCAAGTGCCACCATCCCTAGTGAGAGGAGTAGCCCTAGAGTGGGTATGAAGGAGGGAGACCTCATGAGCACAGACACCTAAATTCTTTCAGTTAAATGAGCCAGGTCCCCCCATCCTCTGGGATACCACCCTGAGCTCAGGTTCTTCATCACCCAGAATGGCCTTCCTAGTATTCCAGCAGGCTGGAAATGGAGTATGGAACCCTCTTCCAGACCTATCAGGCCCAGAGTGGCCTCCTTGGTTGGGCTCAGGCCCAAGGACAGGCGGAACCAGGCAGAGAGTTGTGGGAAGGCCCATCCGCAGTGCCAGGGAGGGAAAGTACCCAGTGTGTTTGGCTCCCAAAGTCACTGGGTTCACAGTGTCTCAAGCAGGAGACACTGTTCCCACAGGCAGGAACACTGTGAAGAGACCCCGCCCCAGTGGCATCAAAGGCAGCATACAGGCGGAGCCTCAGAAAAGATAGGCCGGGTCTTCCATGGCAGAGAGCCTGGTCCACGACTAGACACACACAGACCCCAGGCACCATCAATGAGTTCTGAGCTCCAGTTTTCTTGGCTGCTAAACCAGCCAGCTGGGCTCTGCTCAGGCTGCAAGGCCATTGTGTGAAGCCCCCCTGGGGCTGGGGGACGCTGTCTGTGGACACTGGCCACCTGCTGTGGGGCCTTGGAGGACCTAGGACTCACCCTCCCATCCTGTTGTTTTGTGTTTTGGACAGCTCTGGGCTGCCAACTAGCATTAACATCCATGTCCTTCTCCAGTCCCAGGGAACATCAAGTCAGGACAAGTTGCATTTGGGCTCAAGTCTTACTGTGGAGCCAAGGCTTTGTGATCCTCCTGGGTGCATCCCATGTGTAAATGGCTGGTGACCTAGACCCCTTCCCTGAGGGACAATCGAGCTGGGCCCTCGGCGCTATCACCTCCTGCTAGGATGAGCGACAGCGTAATCTGATCCCAGCACCTACAGGCAGCTGTGAAATGGTCCAGCATCTGCTCTCAGAGGCTTAGCATCGAGCAGTCCAGCCCCAGTAGTCAGCCTCATTCATAGATATAGATGATATAGATATAGATAGATATAATTATTCCACCTATATTCAGGGTGGGGAAGGTTGGCACTACACATGTCCCTGCCAATAAGGTGGGAGTGCAGCCCAGAGCCAAACTGAGGTCTCCACCTGTCCTGGAGTGGTAGGCTGGTCCAGAGGCTATCTGCTTCATGGAGAGTAGCCCTTCTTCAAGCTCATCTCTGTCAGTTGGTGGAAGATGGGCTGTAGGGCAGAACTATCAAGGAGAGGGTACCTTAGAGAGAGCTGAGCGGTCAGCAAGGGCAGGCAGCAGACAGTGGGCATACCTTTCAGCCACGTTGACACTGACTCTAAAAATGAAGGGAGCAGCCTAACTTTCCTGTGGAATGACCTCTGTCACAGGGCATTCTGTTTTGTCCCTCTGTTCCAGATAGGACTACAGAGGCACAGATAGGTATAAGCGGCCCAGTGGTAGGGAGTATTAATCTGGGGCATCTGGTCTCCTGCCCAAACCAGCATCCTCTGACCTGCAATGGCTTACCACCTCCAAGAAGCTGCCTAAACCCCTCCACCAGAACTGGCCCCCATTCCTCAGACACACTGCTTTGGTATCTACAACCTGGGTACAACTAGGAGGTGGCCTTGGCCTTGGGTACAACTACACATGCTGTCCCAGCTCAGCACAGTAGAGCAGGCGACGGGGGGGGGGGGGGAATCTTTGCTCTGCAGGCCTGGCTGTGTGCTGTGCCCTGACCTGGCCCAGCTTACCCATGCCCCCACCCTGCTGGGCCCGTCGTGCCCTCCTCCGCTCGCGCGGCTGGCGGCAGGGCCTCCCCGTGTGGGATTGGGCAGCCACCTGCTGCCCACAGCCGCAGCCGCACAATGAAGCCCTTGTGAGTAGCGGGCAGCGGGCAGTGCCTCCCAGCCCACCCCAGGCTCAGAGCCCCGTTGTGTGGGGCGGCTGCCCTGGATGGGCAGCACAGATCCAGCCAGGCTGGCCCCACCCATCCTGAACCACAGTGTTCCTGTCTCTCCCTAGCACTCTACTGGTCCCTACTGTCTCCTGGTGGTCTGCCCGCCAGAGAAGGAGAATACTGCACCATAGGCCAGCACCTCCCTCCCCGGGGGTCTCCAGCAGCCAGGAACTGAGGTCACCCACCATAGCTTCACCTTGGCCCTAAAATTCTGCCTTCTCAGAACCTGGCGGGAAACAAGCAGCAGATAATGAAACCACCCCAAGCAATGTTAGAGACTCATCCTGTTGGAGAAGGGGATCCCTGCAAGGTACTGCTCAGGGGGAAGCCGTCGGACACAGGGGATCTGGTAGTGTCCGCATGTGGCCATGAGGCGGTCTGATAGTCTCCAGTCCTCAGTGGGGTTCAGGCAGCCATACCAGAGGTTATACAGGTCCTGAACAAAAATCTCAGAAAACAAACAAACAAACAAACAAACAAACAGTCATTCCACTGGGCAGATGCCACAAGCTTGTTGGGTAGGCAGTCGACAGCCAGGTGCTTAAACCCAGCATGTAGCAGAAGGAAGAGAACCCTGCTCTGTGGTGTGTGGGGAAGAGTTATTATAGTGTCCCTCTTCTCCCTACCCATGGCATGTGGCATATGACCCCATAGGTCAACAGAGGTCATCAATGAATTAGACAAAAGAGGGACAAGACAGTGTATTTATGAGGCTGAACTCTGGGGAGAATAGGACTGGAGAAGCTGAGCTGAGGGGAGGGATGGAAAAGAGATCTCAGAGCCTAGATCCAGCCAAGCCTCATGGCCATTCCCTCATTCATGCTTTTTACTGAAGTCTAGGAGGCTAGTGTTTCTGTTGTTTGCCTCAGAGGACTTCAAGGTTTGAGCTCTCTCTGCCCGAGTCAGGCAGAGAGAGCTCAGGAATATCTTAGTGACCTCAGCATTGTCCTTCTCTTGGGAAACCTGGTTCTGTAACTTAAGCTGGGTATGATGGGACTGGAGGGCATCCCCAGTATTCCTAGCCCAGTTGCCATGGCAGCACTCCCCAACCCTACTGAGATCATCCGAGCATCCCTTTGCCCACAGGACCTACAGACAGTGTCAGGGGTCAGAATGAAGGATGCCAACCAGAGCTGTGGAAGAGGCTCTTTCTGCCAGCCTGCAGGGCTCTATGCTTGTCAGCCTCCGGCTGAGCATGGCCACTAACCCCAGGGCCCACAGATCTTCTGGTCAGCTCTGGCTAGGGCTTTGAATTCATTGAAAGGGCTTCAAGGCCCAAGCCCTGCCTCTCTGTACTCTGGCGAGAATTCCCAGAGTTTATCTTGAACTGTTTCCTAGCAAGAGGAAGCCATGTAGACAGGAATGACCTAGCCTCATGGTTAGCCTTGCAAAGAGGCACAGCCCAGCTCCTCACCTGGAGTTGCTCTGTGGAGAGCCACTGCCCCGACCTGGGATTGGAAGCCTAGCCCCCTGTCTCCTCAGCCCTGTAGGGCAGACCCCTGAACTCAGAAGGGCTGGACCCTAGCAGAGGTCCCTCCTCCTCCTCCGCCCCCACCTCAGAAACTGCCAGCCATGCTCCAGCCCGGCTGTTGCAGGCTGCAAGCTCAAGGGTCCCCTGGGCTTGTGCAAAGCTGAGGATTTCCTCTGGATCCTGGGGCCACAGCTGTGCTCACGCTTGTGGGGGAGGGGCTGGCGCAGGTTGGCGGGAACCAGTAAGGGTTGCAGAAGGCAGCTGCAGTGGCAGTTCAAGGCAAGGCCTGCAACCAGAAGTCAGGCTGGGGGTGACACTTGCCCTGGGGGCAGGGAGGTCACATGTCTCCAGAGAGCTGGTTCCTGTCTGAAGCAGAAAGGCACTTTGCACCGCACTCTCTGATTTCTCACTGCGTCCTGCACACAGGGAGTCTTCGGGTTTCTATTCTGTCATGAAACGCCCTGACTAAGAGCAACTTGGGGAAGAACGGGCTTATTTTAGCTTCCAGCTCTCAGGTCACACTCCATCACTGAGGGAAGTCAGAGCATGAAGTCAAGGCAGGAGCTGAAGGAGAGACCACAAGGAAGTGCTGCTTGCCAGCTTGTTCCAGCCTGCTTTTTTAAACCATCCAGGACCATCTGCCCAGGGGTGGCACTGCCTGCCCCCAGTGGAATGGGCCTTCCTGTATCAATTATTAATCAAGAAAATGCCCTACAGATTTGTCTATAGGCCAATCTTGTGCACGCATTTTCTCAATAGGATTTCCTCTTCCCAGAGAGGTATAGGTTTGTGTCAAGTTGACAAAACCCAACCAGCACAGGGGATCAGGAGTTGGAGCTGATATCTACTGGCAACATGGAACTGAAGAGGAGAATCCATCCACGCAGTGGTCATCAGCCCCAATCCTCCTCCTGGGCAGCTGTCCTTGGTCAAGGTGCTGTAGTACTTGGCATTGTCAGCATATCCAAGACAGGCTGCAGCAGCTGTGGTCAACTGGCTAAGGGTGCCAGGCAGCACTCTGTGCTGGCATCAAAGCCCACACCGTGAATAGAGGGTTAAGGCACAGAGACAGGCGCCACGGACATCTAGATGGGCTGGGCTGTGCTCTGGACATCTGGCTCCTGCAGACCTTACCACCTGCTCTGCCCAGCCTTTCAAAGTCTCTTTCAGCTCTGGGGATCCTGGGGTCAGAGAGGCTGGGCTGCATTGGGAGTTGGGGGGACTGGGGAGAATGAGCTGTCATGTGTCCTCATGACTGAGACATGGGTCACTGAGAGTTCATTAACTTAGGGAGTCTTCATTGGGAGGGTTGGGTTGAGAGAACATAGCTATCTTGTCTTCCATGGACAAATAGAGCTGGAGCTAGGCTGGAGGGCACAAGAGGGGGGGTGTTTTCACCTGGCCCCTGACCATCAAGAGGGGCCACCCTGCCTGCCCTGTATACCCATCTCAAAGGGCAAGTCCACTGGACCTGAAGGGACTGAGCCTGGCCCAACTTCAGGATCAGTCAGAAGAGCTGCAGGTATCAGATGTGGCAGAGGCTGAAGTCACCTGCCCCGCAAGGCTAAGGTGGCCTCTGGTGGCAAGAAGTAGGTGGGTGAGGAAATGAGCCAGCCCTTGCATCCTACCCCAGAGTGTTGGACCTGTGGACAGAGGACCTCATGGCTCTGCCCAGCCTATCACACCAACCCCAGGTGGGGCTGTGGGTGGGGCTCCTTTGTGGCCCCAAGCCTCACACCATAGCCCGTGCGTGTTGGGGCCCATTACACTCTGAGCTGTGTCCTTATCCTGCGCAGCCCAGAGGGTTGGGCTGCCTGAGATTAAGCGAATCCCTTCCCTGGGAAGGCATAAACAGTGTCAGTGCCCTCCTCATAAGGTCCCAATGACAAAAGCTTTGATCCCACCAAATTCCCACTAAGACCCTGAAGAACCAATGGGTTTGTTGGGCTTGCTTCTAGAGATTTTCCCACAAGATGTGGGGCGACCCCAAGGCTCCCGAAGTGGGATTTTTTTTTTTACCCCGTATAGATGATAGCTTCCCCAAGGCTGCATAGATGAAGCACTCTTCAACTAACCTCCTCCAATCTGTGTACCCTAGCCCCTCCCAAGACCCCATCAAAAGTAGGTCTGTTAATGGTTAAGTCCCCTCAGAGCAAGAGGAAGAGAGACAGGCCACTGGACCCTCACCTGAGATGCCATTTGATGGTCTCCTACAAGCAAGCAAAGCTGACCCAATGGACATGGAGACTGTTTTTGCTCAGAGGTCTACAACGAAGATCCACACCAGAGGTCTCAGATTCCATCTGTAGAGATGGCGAGGTTGGAGGGCATGCAGGAGAGGCAGAAGGTCAACAGCAGGCCCGACTCCGTGCCAACCAAGGGTCGTCCGTGAGCCTTTAGCCAGGTCCTTGGCTTCTTAGCCTTAGTCCCTTCTGACTGAGTAAAGCGAGCACACCAGCATATCGGATTAAGGTGTGGAGAACAGGAGGAGAGCTGGGGGTGGGGTGGGGAGATGTATTAGAAGTTGCCTCCTGCCCCAGTGGTGAGGGCCATCTCAAGCTCGCGAGTAACTGTGTTCTGTCTGTGGCATATAAGTAACGCCAAGTGTGTGCTTATTTCTCTTGGGAGTCTTAGCTGGCATCCTGGGAGGTGGGCTTCTTCTGGGCATTTGTGGGACCCAGGGCCTGTGCAGAGCCCAGGCTTTTCTCTGGGATGGCCCTGGCTTATGTTCAGACCCTTTGCTAAGCCCTTGAAGGCATTCTGGGGCAGACCCATGGTGAGCCAATGGAGCCCCACGTAGCTGCTTCCACAGGCAGTTGGGTCGGTGGAGAGGCATGGTAGAGCGATTGAGCTGAAGCGAAGGTCTTAATGGCAAAACCACTTATTTCAATAGAAAACATGATCCGTGGCCAGCCCAGAACAGACGCACAAGGGTCTGGAAAAGAGAAGCCCCAAGGACCAACGACCTCAGGAGCTGCTGTGAACCCGCTGCTCAGATATTAAACTTCTGCCCTGGGGAAGTGATAAAATAAACATCCCTCCCCCCCCCCCCATGTCTCTCAGAAGCAAAGGCTCCCGTGATGAGTAATCCAGACCCAGTCCGGGACCAAATCACACCCTCAGATGGCGGAAGATCCTGAGGTCACCTGCCTGCAGCCCTGACTCCCTCACAGCCAGGAGAAGTTCAGCAAGGTGTCTGCCCCTGGGTGGAGGACTGATGGGTCTGGGGCTGAAGCTTGTCGGGGAGGGGAAGGTGGCAGATATGAGACTCCGCTTTGCGGTGAGCAGGGCCGTGGTGGTCTAGGGACTGTGTCTGGCCCAGGTCAGGACAGGACCAGGCTGGGCAAGCTGGATGACTCCTCCCTCCTCCCTCCCACCTCTCCTTCCCTTGTTCCCTCCCTCCTTTCCTCCTTTCCCTCCCTTCCTTTTCTCTTCCCCCTCTCTCTGCCTCCCTCCCTGCTTTTTGAGACTATGTAATTCAGACTGGCCTGGAACTCTTGATCCTCCTGCCTTACTCCCCCACGAGCCAGAATTATAAATGTGGGTCATCCACCTGGCTCTTCCTCTTTCTTTGAGGTCACACCCAAGGACTCCTGAGGTCTTGGGGACTAAGCCACTAGGCAACTCACCTGGACATCTCCAGATGTCCCCGGGCTCTGTTCTCGGGCTGGGTAGAAGAATCTTCTGTCACCTGGGTCTTTCCCCCGTTAGCCAACAGAGCCACACTCCTGAATTCATCTGAGGTCCTCGTACTCACAACCTGTAGGACATCCCTCTGAGTAGCATGACATTCGATTCACTGGCTTGAGAAATGCTAGCACACATGCATGCGCACACACATACCTGCTACACACATGCATGTACACAGATGTATACACGCACACACATACCTGCTACATACATGCATGCATACACAGTCACTGTTACCTACATACGTTCGTACATACATACCTGCTACACACATGCATCCATACACACACATACTGACATCCATGCAGCCATATGTAGGAAAAAGCACTCACACACCTGTCTGTGCTCAGACTACCCTCTGGCCTCAGGTCAGAAGATGGAGGTTTCCTTCCTCCCTAGCACTCGTGACCCTCATTCTACATCTGCTTCTGGGAGCTGGCACCCTGACTCAACTCTGCTCTATCCCCAAGTCCCCCAAAATGCCACAGTCCATCCAGTCCTTTGATCCTCAGCATGGGGCTCGGATGTCAGACTTTTGCACACAGGGCAAAGAAGCAGGACACTGTCAAGCCCGATCCCCTTCTAGGCCCTGACTTTCCTGGCTCAAGGACAATGGAGACTCCTGTTTGGGTATAGCCTCAGGGGTCAGCGTGGCCACCAGAGGTCACAGGGAAGAGGCCACTATTGGGCCACAGAACATCTGAAGTGAACTTGCCAGGTGCTAGGCGCTGGGCACTGTGAGCCCAGGGAGGGCTCTGCTGTTCTAGTCCTAGCCTTGCCCTACAGCACCGGACCCCTAGTCGAGGGTCCTGGGGTTGCCTTGTTGGGCAACACAACAGAAGAAGTGTGTCCCTCCCAAGTGTGAAGGGCACTCACCCCAACCCAGGCTTCAGTGGAGCTGCCTTGCCAGGCTGCAGAGGGCTGTCCCAGAATCTTGGTGTATGACCTGTGGCCATGTTGCTCCAGTGTCTGCTTCCATTGTCCTCAAGGAAGTTTATTACTGGATTTACAGTCATCTGATTCCACACGTCCTCAGCTCAGCTTGTAATGTTTGCCCCAGTGCAGGTATCAGCAGGAGGGGAGCCTATCAGGACTCTCAGCTTCTCTCTGCAGGGGTCTCCATCCATAGCCCTCTCGGGTCCCTCCACTCCCACTGGAGCACGTCTGGGTCCAGTGAGGGACCGTCTTTAGAGGAGCTGTGTTAGGCAATGATGGTGGAGCCTGGCATGAACTGGGAAGGACTCGGGGATCAGAGAGAAAGCAACTCGGGGATCAGAGAGAAAGCAGCGTGTGAGTGAGTGGGTCAGGCAGGCAGGAGAGGCCCAGTAGGCAGGGGAAGGATGGAGAGGCCGGGAGGCTAAGGAGAAGGGGAGGTCAGAGGAAAGAGAGGCCAGGAAAGGATATCATGGATCAGAGATGGGCATGGAGGTGAGAGGGAAACCCAGGATAGGTCCCAGTTTGGAACCGTAAGCCAGGGAAATGGGCAGCCAGGACTGGACACAGGTTCTAGCCATCCCAAGAGCAGGATGGCTTGCTGGGAACATCATGGGGAGAGGAAGGAGGATGGCAGCTTTCAGATGACAAATGTTTACAGGTGGTGTGAATGGTCCTTCACCCGGCCATAGCTGGGTATGTGGAGTGGGCAGGAGCCACAGAATGGAGGCCTAGTGAGGACAGTGACCTCAAGCATCAGGGCCTTGGTGGGGAGAGTTGGATCTGGACATGAAGGAAGCAGCAATCCTCTTGTGTCCAGCCACACGCTGCAGCCACGTGAGCCCTTGGCTGCTTGCTGGTGCTCATGACGATGTCTGCAGCAGATGCTAACTCCACAGATACTGGGCTTCCCTCAGGCCTGAGGCCCTAAGCTCGTGCTGGCCCCAAACCCCCTGAGTTGAGTGGATGAGGTTCAGGGCTCTGCACCCCTGGGATCCATCTTTGGCTGGCTGGACTGGGGTAGGGGGGCACACCTGCTCTGGGGTGGGCTGGGGGGGCTCTTCCGGGCCTGCAGCTGTTGGCCACAAGGACAGACAAGGCCTCCACTGCAACAGCTGGGCCGGAGGCTTGGGAGCCAGGAGAGCCCAGAGCCCAGGCAGCCCCCACAGGGGATCGGTTACAGCGGCTGCAGATGCTGGGGGAGGTGAGGAGGAGAGGGGCAGAGGGACTGCAGGCTCCCCCAGACCACCCTCCTCACAACAGGCTCCCTACCTCCCACACTCCCTGTGGCCCAGAGACCCCAGTCACAGCCCCCTTGGGGCTGCTTCCTATGTGACGACATCCCAGCTATCCCCTGAAGCCATGGCACACCGGCTTGCTTGGGAAGCCCCTCCTCTAGCTTCTGGGCAGAGTACAATGGCAGCTGCTATTGTGCCAACCTAGTAATGCCTGCTGCCCAGCAGGTGTGTGTAGGACTGGGGGAAAAGACTTCACAGTGGGTGAACATTCAGGAATATCCTTGGACTGTTATCCATGGACTCCTTGGTGGGTCCACCCCAGAGACGAAGATTCACCAGTCTACAGTAGGCGCTCGGTAAATGCTTTTGGAATGAAGGAAGGTCAACATGGCAAAGGGATTACCATGCAGACTTGCCTCCTGCACTCTGAGGCAAGGAAAAACAGCTGGAGTCTCACCCTGCTGGGGCCTGCTGAGGGTAGAGGGTATCACCTCCTCGTCCTCTGGCTCTGACTGCCTGGCATCCAGCAAAGCAAGAAGCAGGGCTAGTCCTAGGCCAGCAGCAGCAGAGGCATGAAATGGCAAACACAGCAGTCCAGGTGCTGGGTTCTGGCCAAGCGGCTCCCACGAAGACATCACGCCACCTTTCCAGCCACTGAAGCCCCAAGTCATACTTCATATAGGGCCACAAGAGCCTGGAATGGATAAGCTGGGAGTCGGTGACCAGGACCTTTCCAGATGCTGCTTGATACCATTGCAGAATCCCCTCCCTCCCAACAGACCCACACAGGGATGGAGCAGGCATCCCCTAGCATCTCAGGACCCTGGGTGCTATCTGCTTGCCCACCTGGCCATGGTCCCTGACAGCCGGTTCAGCAAGGGACAGGCCCAACTCTTGAGCCAAGGACATATTGGCCTGGCTACTGAAGGACCAAGTGGCTGGGTTGCTGGGATTTGGGGATTTTGAACCATCTGCTGTGGCAGGTGTGGTCAGCCTGACTGGCAGAGTCCATGGGCTGCCTGGAGGGTGGCCAGCCAGCTGCTGGGGGGCTGGGTTTGCCGGTCTGGCCACTTGCCTCGGGGCAGCAGAGCCAGAAGAGGGAGGGTGGAGCGCAGAGAGGCAGGAGATCTCTGTCCCCTGCCTGGCATGGTTCAGACTCCCCTGTGGGCACTGGCGCAACCGGTCAGCAAGGCCAAGGCCTCCTCAGGGCCTAGGCCTGAAGGTGGGGATTTCAAGCACGACTTAGGAAACCCTAAACATACAGCAGTAGGCAGCATGATGGGGACCCCGCCCCTCTTCCTGGGGACTGGCGGGACGGTGAGCTTTTACAAACTGTGTGAGTGCCCCCCACTGGTCAATGCTGGCCTGTTCCGGTAGCTCACAATGAGTAGGCATTGTGATCTCCCATAGGCACTGGAAAGCAGCAGCCTGGGGGAGAGGGGTGCACAAAGGTGATTCTGAACGTTCCCTCACAGAGTAGGAGGCTTAGGGGTGCTTAGGTGGGCTATGGGCAGACAGAAGGCAGCCTGGACTAGGGTCCCCAGAAATAGGTCAGATAAGGCTATGACGGCCGCTGAGGGAGCCTAGCTAGGCATACATGATGGGCAGGTCTGGAACACCAGGCTCAACTCTGTGAGAACAAGCAGAGTGTCCTCACAGGGAGGAAGCATGGGGTGTTACACATCTGGACTTTGGCCGGGCTTTTCCCTGAGGGCTGACCAATACACCCAAGTCAGACAGGTCTTCTCATCTGTCCAAGTTGCACTACCATGCCAGAAATAGCAAGGGCTATTGAGAACCAGGGCTGAGGTAAGGCCATGGCCTTGCAAGGTGATGTCAGAGTACAGAGACACCGAGGAAGGAGGCTGCTGGGATTGGCTGATGCTAAAGGGGCAGAAGTAGAGTCTCCAGGTCCGCTCGGGAACCCTGCCTGCCTGCAAAGCTAAGCCCAGACAAGCCACAAGGGCCAGCCTTTCCCCCAAAGCCAATCTGAGGATGTACCCTTAGGGTAGGTCCTCAAGGAGAGAGCAGAAGAGCCCTCGAAGCCACTGGCTTCACCCCTCCTGCCGCGAGTGCAGGGGAGCCAAGGCTGAAGATGCTGATCTCAGGGGCAGGCCTGCCTGAAGAGCTGTGGGGCTTCTTGGGGCACACTAAAGAGGTCTGACTAGGACAGGCCCTATGACAATTGCTCCTGGGACCTTCTGAAGGAGTTACGATGGTATGTTATTGAGGATATCAAGGCTCAGCACATGGGGGGGGCGTTGGGAGGGTGTCGAGTTACCAGACAAGACCACACAGCAGGAGATTCTGGGAAGCCACTCCCTAGCCTGTGGGCACGGTTCACTGGCCTGGAAGCCAGCATCCTTGAACTGGTTCAAGAATGACCTGGAATAGAAGTAATTTGGCTCAATCAGTCCAGACCTTTATCTTCTACCAGCAACGGGCACTGAACTGTCCTGAAATCAGCTGCATGCAGTGTCCACCGTAGCCACAAGATGGCACCAAAGGCCGGATGGTGGAGGCTTCTGAGCCAGAACCCTGTGGGCCAGCTGGGGGCTGGACCTCCATCCTTCATTGCGGCCAAAACTCCTCCCTCTTGGCCTCCAGAGAACAGCCAGAGCTGAGGGATTCAGTGGGAAGCCCTGCTCTGTGATTCAGGGTGCAACATCCCCATCCCGTATAAGCCCATTTCTCTAAATGAAGGTGGAGGGGACTGTACTCCTTGCCGGAGGCCCCCTCTTCTACCCTGTCACCTCTCAGACCACTGGCTTTGCTGCCCAGGCAGGGTCTAAAAAGAGCACAGGAACTAGGGTATTGCCCAGTCTGGGGTCTAGGGCAGATGGGAGTCCCCAGAAAAAGGACCTGAAGGGAGGGCTTGGGTAAACTGGAGGTAGCACACACCTGTAACATCAATACTCAGAAGACGGAAGCGGGGAGATAAGAAGTCAAGGGAGAGTCTGGAGAGAGGTGAGCAGAGCCACTGGGAGACAGGGGCTGATGAGGAGCCATATCCTCCTGCTCCCAAGCCTGTAATTTGTCCTTGTCTGATGTTATAATTTATCTTTTCAGGTGATTATCGCAATGTCAGCCTGACACGGGTTGTGAGAATCTGTGCACAGGCCTCAGAGCTCACAGGACTTCAAACGTCTCCCCTTTGTCTGCCTCGTTTAGAGGGAACAGAGATGAAGGCTCGGCCCCAAGAAGCGGAACTGTGAATATTCTACCCTTCTCTCCCCAGCCCTCCCCTCGACTGCCTGAAGTCTTTCAGAGCCCCGCTCTTGCATTCCTACTTCTGGAAGGGACGGTTGGCCCATCCCTCCTTCCACTGCTTCAGGGCTCCTCACTGGGGGCCTCGTGCCTGCGTCTCCTCTCCCAGGGGCCTCAGGAGCCCCTTTCTGCATTTCATAGAGCAGGAGTTTGGCAGCAGGAGCCAGGACACGAGAGACATCACCGATACTCTGTGTTTAATTTTTCACTCATCGTTGTTACTCTCGGCCCCAGCTAGCAAATGTCACCAGCAGGAACACTCTCATAGCTCAGCCTCAGTCTCTGCTCAGCTGTGGCCTGTGCCATCTGCCAAATGACCTATTGCCCAACACTCATAGTCTCTGGCCACGTCTATGGGCTGTTTAAGCCATGCTATGATGCTCCCTGTCATAAAGGTTTCGCTCGCTGGTTTTTTACATCTGTTGGTCTTTTGCATGTGACTGCGCTGGTTTCTGTTTCCACTATTACCTCTGCAATCATTTTCCTCTGCTGTGGGGCTTCTGCCATCACCACTGCAGCTGACACACCCATGTGTCTGCAGTCACCCCACCCTCTGTGAGCTCACTGGGGTCACTCCCATGGAGCCCTGTTCTATAGGGGGCTTTTCCCTGGGGGGGGGCACATTTGTGGTGCTGAATCCTCTTATCCTCTATGTTCTGCATGTCATCCCACAGTTTCTAGCAGAGCCTTGTCAGTGTCCCTGATGCAGAAGGTGGACACCAGGCACAGGCCCAGGCACAGGCCCCAGCATCCCCACCAGGACTCCAACCCCAACGCTCTCAGCTCTGTGGCTGGACACATGGAATGTACCTACTATGTCCAGTCACCTGAGATGTCACCCCCTCCCTCACGGGTGCTGAAGTGGGGTAATTTGCAAAGGGTTCGGTGTACAGTTTCCACGGATCTTGTTCTCTCCTTTGTCAGTGTTACTTGATCCTGCAGCCCTGGACTGGCCTTCAATGTTGGAGTCAGCTGAGGTGGGAGCCAACCTCAAGGTCCTGGCATTAAACTTTAAAGACCATGCCTCGCTTGTCCTTTTGGTTGACTGCAGGAATCACTGCACAGGCCAAGGTAGCTGTGCTCCAGGCCTTTAGGTTATTGACGAGGATGGATATCAAGCAAGTCCTGCTTCCTAGAAGAAGCCAGAGGATGTGTTTGGGGCACAGGAGAAGATGGTCCTCATTAGCATCCTTTCTCAGTGCAAAGCCTGGTGCCCTAGGTGGCCACTTACAGAAAAGGTTTGAGAGTTATGGTCAGCTGTGTGTGTGTGTGTGTGTGTGTGTGTGTGTGAACAAAAGAACACCCCGGCCTGTCAGGAACTCCATCATGTACAGTGAACTCCCAGGACAGTGCCCATGCTGCAGCTGGGTCCAGGACCACACCCCTTCTCCCCTCCCCACCCCCCAATAGTCCCAGAGGGCAGATTTCCTTTCTCTCCCTCTTTCTTGTGTGTGTATGTGTGTGTGGTGTGTGTTTACATGCATATACACACAGGCATGGATACACAAGTGTGTGGAGACCAGACTGGAGTCAAATGTTCTCCTCCGTCATTTCCTGCCTTCTCTTTTGAGGCGGAGTGTCACTTGAACCTAGAGCTGATTCTGCTAGTAGCCTGGTCAAGCTTGCTCTGGGTACCCCCCATTTCTACTTCCTGTGTGGCAAGCCCTTTTCCTTGCCATCTCCCCAGCCGCATGACAGCCTTTAAAAATTATTATTTGAGAATTTTATTCAGAGTATTTTGATCATACGCATTTCCCCTCCTCCCAGATCCACCGCCCACCTCCCTTCCCACCTAATTGCATGTACTCTTTTGTTTGTTTGTTTGTTTTTGGTTTTTTTCAAGACAGGGTTTTTGTAGATCAGGTTGGCCTTGAACTCACAGAGATTCACCTGCCTCTGACTCCCAAGGGCAGGGATTGCAGGCATGGGCCACCACTACACCTGGCCTCCCTGCTCCTCCCACCTCCCTCATCAAACCCAACTTGTGCAGCCCAGTGCTTTTGGGTGGGTGGTCATCTCCTGGAGCAAGGCTGACCTGCATAGGGTCATACCTTAGAGAAAACTCACGTTCCCTCTCCTAGACTCTATCGAAGGCCAATAACTGCTCAGGAAAGAAAGGGGCTTCATGCCCACATCCTCCCTGCACAGTGAGATTTGGTCTGGTTTGTGCTCGTGCGGGTCTTGTGCATACTGCCACAGCACTGTGAGTTCGTACGTGCAACTGCCCTGTTGTGTCCAGACAGCACTGTTTTCGTTGTAGTCGCTCACCTATTTCAGCTTCGTATTTCTCTGTGGTCTGTGAGCCTTGGGGAAAGCGGAATGACATACACAGCTAAGATTCTCTTTTTTTAATGACAACAAATGCTGTTAAAGATGTGCGGATGTTATTCACCGATGGTGGGAGCACAGCCACCGTGGAGATCAGTGTGCAGGTTCCTCCAAAAGCTAAACATAGAACTACCGCGTGTTACAGCTGTACCCCTCTTGGGCACATATCCAAACAGTTTCATATCCTACTACAGAGACCCTTGCTCATCCACGCTCATCACTGCTCTAGTCACAATAGCCAGGAAATAGAAGTATCTAGATGCCCATCATCTAATGACTAGATAAGGAAACGTGGCACATTTACACAACGGATTATTCTTCAGTGGTTAAGAAAGATTAAATTATGAAAATCACAGCTAGAAGCAATCATCCTGAGTAAAGTAGTCAAGACTCAAAACCACAAATGTCACACGTTTTCTTTTATATGTGGACACCAGCTTTAGACATGCGTGGTTTGTTTGGAATACTCATAGAGGTCAGGGAAATAACAAGGGGCCATGGGGAGGAAGGTAGCTTACACGGCAGAGAAGGTCGAATTTGCGCTGTAAAGGGGAGGGAAGGGTATAAGGAAACGGAAAGGATTAGATGCGGGGGATGGGAAGGCAGGACAGAGGAGAGAGTGTGGGAAGCAGCCACTAACACTAGAAGCCTCTTTAAAAAAAAAATCATGTGGAAATATACTACTGTGGAAGATTTCTAAAACCAGACATACACATACATTCAAAAAGTTTAAATGGAGTTCCTCTGTAAGAGGGACAATGTCCCTCCTAGAAATGTCAGACTAGCAAAGCAAACAAGCAAAACCTAGCACCAGGAACTAGTCAGCTCTTTTGGAGTTGTTGGCTAGTGGGGTCCCAGAGACCCCCAAACATTACAGGCTATTGCCACTACTCTTGGTTGGTTACCCTCCAAACTTGGTGGTGAGAACCTATTGCTGAATATACCACATGCGTGAGTCACATAAAGAACACAGAGAAATCAAGCTGCCTTCTGTCAGGAAGTTCCACCTCTCCCGCAGCTTTCGTACCGATGGAAGGTGTGACACAGTCTACCAGAGAGGAAAAGACCTGTCACTCATTCCCAGCTGTGAACCCTGTGAGCTATGCGAACAGTTAGTGGCCCCCTGGTGCAACCGTGGCCTGGCTGTCACAGAATCACTTGCTGGCTGGATTTAAGCCCCACTCCACAACATCAAATCCACACGTGTCACCGTTACAGAAGCCAAGAATCTGTGGCTAAATAGGTGGTGGCCCTGGGGAAGAGGCTACTGCTACTATTCTGCTGAACGGACACAGCATGAAAGCAGATGGCAGCTTCTAAATGCCTCCAGACACCACTCTGTCACTTGAGAAGCTAATATACAAACGAGCTGCTCCTGGAGCTGAGAACACTTTCCGGCTGCCCGGAGGACACAGCAGGAAGCAGAAACTGCCACCAAGCATGTTCAGCCCCAGGATTTGGTTTGAAGCAAATGGACAACAGAAAGTCTCAATGGAGTTCTCCTCTTACAGCCCTGCGGGGAGCCCAGAAATCCCACAGTGAGGGTGAACATTGTACCTCCCCAAAATCTGTCTCTACTGGCAGCAGCTACCTGGTCCCACCTCATCCCAGGGCCATGGCATGGGTTAGATATGTGGGTCTTGGACAGAAGCCTGGGGGTGGGGTATCTAGTGACTACAGTAGGACAATGGCCACCAAGACCGGAGATGTGACAGGTGTGGATTTGAGCGTGTGGAGTAGGGCTTAAATCCAGCCAGGAAGTGTTTGGTTATTCCCTAACACCCTTGCATATCATACAGGCCAACTGTTAACTCACAAGGTTTATGGATGGGTATGACTAACAGTTGGTTTTTCTCCTCTGGTAGAATGTATCACACCTCGCAGCGCTGTAAATGGAATCCTCCAAGACTTAAAGGTCTACATGTACGTTGAATTGGACCCCATGCACAAAGCTAAGCTCAAGTCTGAACTCCTAGAATCTGCCAGCATGGCCGTGTTTGTCAGTGTGTGTGTGTGTGTGTGTGTGTGTGAGAGAGAGAGAGAGAGAGAGAGAGAGAGAGAGAGAGAAACACAGAGACAAAGAAAAGGAGAGAGAGAGAGAATGAATGAATGAATGAATGAATGAATGAATGAATGAATGACAGTATAAAGTAAAAGGGAGGGGTTAGGGAGAACCTGTACTGTTCTTGCAGAGGACCAGAGTTCGGTTCCTAGTACCCATGTTAGCTGGCTCATAACCTCCTGTAACTCCAGCTCCAGGTGATCCGGTGCCCTCTTCTGGCCTCCTCCAGTACCTACACTCATGCGCACAGCCTTCCCCCTCCCCCCAACATACACATTATTTCAAAAGTAAAAACAAAAATTTTTAAGAAAGTAGAGAGGAGACCTTTTGGGAGAAGAGACAGCAAGAGGGGAAAAAAAGTGATAGAAAGGCCAGTTGTGGGGCAATTAGAAGCAAAGTACAATGATATATGTGTATGAAAATGAGGTATTAGGGGCTGGAAAGTTGGCTCAGTGGTTAAGAGCACCCACATACCCTCATCTATAACTTAAATTCTAGGGAATCTGACACCTTCTCTAGCCTCTGAGGTCACCAGGCATACAAGTGACGAACAGACGTACATGCAGGGGGAAAAACATAAAATAAAATGTGTTTATACCATTTTGTATGCCTACTAAAAAAATTAACAACAAAAACTTGCAACTAAGAGTACTGGTCAGGGGGTGTAAGCATGGTTGAGGCAGGGTATCTGGGCTGATGCCCTCCTTCTGTTTTTCCATAGGCTGCTGGCCCTTATAGGTCATGAAGCCAAGAAGCAAGCCCTGTGCTGCTCACATCCATGACTTGCTTAATGACTTGTTCTCTGATGAGGAACTCTGTCCCCAGTGCTATTAGCCTTTCAGATTGAAATGAAATTAAATAACTTGATGAATTGCTGGATTCTAATGTATTAGAAAAGACGGCGTTCTGCTTGCATCCGGTAAATGAAATGGACCTTTAGAAATTGATTTGATAGTTGATTGATGTGAACAAATCAAGGGAAACATGCTCGTTTGATCTGTCTGGGACTCATAAATTAGTGAGTTAAACAAGCTTCGAATGAGCCAACATCTAAATGTGCCTTGAACATGAAATGCAATGCTGTCAGGGAGAGCAGGAAGGCAAGGAATGCTGCCTTTGTCCTAGAGAGAAGAGCTTGAGAAGCTGAGAGCCGAGCCATGGAGGACCTGGACCAGCCATAAGGACATCTGGCCACATCCCCCAAGATCTCCAAAGGAAGACCAGGGTCTCAGGAAGCATGGGCTTGCATATGTGGACCAGCCCCTCCTGCTCGCTTTAGGTAGCTACTGCCATCTTCTTTGGCCATAGACCTACACTAATCAGCCATGCACCTCACTGGAAAGGGAAGTGACTTCTTGGAAGGGCAGCTCGGTTAGGAACAGGGCCATATGCTTGTCAGGGCTGAGGCCCAAGACCCTAGAACAGGCCATCCTTGGAAAAGCAGATCCTGTTAGCCTGGTGGCAGGATAGAGAGAGGGGCCTGACCTTCCCGCACTATGCCATCTGCACCTTGTAACAAAACATTCTCAGTCGCTCCCCACGTACCACCAATCTCCGTGTCCCGTGCAAACATGCAGCTTGTGGCCTGGGTCAGAAATGGACTGCCGCAGCCAGGCCCTGATGGCCTGTCCCCTGACTGTAGGTGGACAGGTGATTCTAAGCAGGTCTGGCTGCCCGCCAGGCCACCAAGACTAGCCCAGGCCCTGCCCGGGGCGGCTGTTGTCGGGGAGCTGGGGTGCTGGCTCACTATTGCCTCATACTCTGCTCAGGGGCTCCACAGGTGTCACCTGGCGTGGCCTTCTCCCCGCCCGTAGCCTCTTTACTGGTTCTTCTGCCCAAGACAGGACACTGGGACCTGGAGAGGTGAGAGGGGACAGGCAGGCAAGGATTGGGAGGAGTATGGGTAGGGTGGAACCATTTTACCCTGATGGCTTACCCCTATCTCCCATTCTGAAAGGCAGTAGCCTAGGAAGTTGCATTTTAAGGTGCCCCATTTTAGCAGAGAGAAGGGGCACCTACTGGAGCCTGTGGCTACAGCCAGGAGGGAGTTAGCTGTCCTTTCCTGCCTACGGGTCCCCAGGAGTCCAGGGTTCTTGTCCATCTAGTCCCTGGGTGGGTATCACACTCGGCTTTGTCTGCCTGGACCTCACTCATATGCCTTCACAGAGACCGTCTGCTGACCAGTCAGCCCCCCCCCTCCAGTTAGAACTCGCAGCCTATACGATGTCCTCCACGCTCAGTGACACTTTGACATTCCTGTCCCGAGACATCCTTGCAGCCCTGCTGAGACAGTCTATCGCTGCACGCATGTGACCGTCAGCTCCTGCTGGGAGCCTGGCAGGCAGTGTCCCAGAGGCTGAGTGGGTGGCAACCCGCTGTGCCGGCCTCACAGGAGGCTGGTCTCCTCTCCCCCTGCATGGGCCCCACCACCCGCCCCAGCAGCAGAGGCCAGGAAGTGGGCTGCCTGGTGTTTACTGGGCTACCGCTGTGTACCAGACCCCTAGACAGAAGCAGAGAAACCAGGACGGTGGGGGGTAGCTGGGGTCTTCCCAAAGCAAGGGATTCTCTTGAGAGGGAAGGTGGGTGCATTAGGTATGGGGACATTGGGGTGAAGGCTTGGCAATCAGTGGCAGCAAGAGAAACTCAGGGTGTCTGGCTGCAGGTAGCCTCCAATGCTCTTGAATAACCACAGAGCTTCATGGCACCCTGTCATGGGTTTAGAGAAAGGGCTTTGTCCCTGGCAGCCACCGAGCAGCCTCTGACAAGTTGTCATAGGTGTGGGTCTCAGAAGGAGTGGAGGTCCCCATAAATGATGCTCAACCATCTCTGGGGAGACCATGAGGCCACTGCCCTGTTGCCATGGCTCCAGGCAGCTGCTAATCCTCCCCCCTCTCCCTCCCCACTGGACCTCTCTGCAGTGTCCCCATGCAGGCCTCACCTTATTTGATCCTCCTTGGCAGAGTGGCCTGAGGTGAGGTGTTCCTGCCTAGAGCAAAGGTCATCAAGGAGGCAGAAGCAGGCCTCCAGCAACCAGGCCACTTATATGTTATCATGGACTCCAAGGAGGGCCTACATGACCCCCGCATTCTGCCCGAATCAGAGGCTGTGGCCTTCTGTTGACAGCCTCTCCTGACAGTGGAATCCCAGAGCCTTTCGGGGGAAGTGGAGACATGAAAGTGCTCTGCTCTGTCGGGGCTTAAAGTGGCGGGTAGGGGTGAGGGCATCAGGGCTGAGGAAAGAGGCGAGGAGACTGGAGAGCAGAGGGAGCAGATGCCAGCACTTGGGAGTACCCACTTCCATGAGAGCTGTAGTACATGGGCACAGTGGAACCCAAGGAGCTCCCATGAGGTGAAAGACTTAGAGGAGCAGGCAGATGCAGAGGCCCAGCTTCTAGCTTCCCCAGAACCCATCCTGGGAAGGTGGACAGAAGATTCTCTGTGGGACATGGCCGAGTAAATGGCTGGGATCTATGAGACTTGCCCTGTTAGTCAGACAGCATTGTATCTGAGCCTGGAGGCCCAGCAGTCCTGGGCTACACAGTGAACGCCTTAGGATAGTCAGTCCATAGTGTTCCCCCAACTGGCTTGTCCCAACCACAAGGTCCTGGCAGAGGAGGACATGGCTCACTGGGAACCTCAGCCAATATGGCTCCTTTGCCTGGGCCCTCAGTTTCTCCAGCTATCCAAGGGCATTCCTCAGCATGGCAAGTACCACACCCTGGATCTCCCCTCTATTTACCGTGTACCGAGGGCAGAGAGCCTTCACCATTGCCCAGAGAGGTTGATTTGTTCTCCATCTTGCTAATGGGGCCCCTGTTGATCCCATGCTTCATGTGACCGGCCTAGCCTGTAGAATGGAAGGTGACAGTCACTAGGACCTGCTGACAAGGCTCAGCTAGGCAGCCAAGGGGACAAAGACATCACTCAGAGCAGAGCCAACAGGCAGACATGGGAACCAGACCCTAGAATTAGTGGGGACCAAGAGACACCGAGCTCTTTGTGTATGGCAGACAGATAGCTAAAAACAAATGTAGATCCTCAGGCTAGATCCCTTGACCAACCATGTCTGGACACTACATTTCTTTAAGGAGACCAGTGGGGCCCCAGGCCCATCCTTTCACCTGTCCTTCTGGACATCCCTTACCTCCTGGCTTGGGCCCTTGCATTAAGTCCCCGTATGGACAGCCAGCCTGTAGGCCATCAAGACAGGGGGGAGCTTGCCCCTGGGCCAGCATGACAGACAGATACCTGTGTGAATTTCCCCTGGCCTGCTCTGGGGAAAGAACCATGGTTTCTCCCAGCCTGCTGTCGTCATAGAGCCCGTGAGGGGCTGACCTGAATTCCATAAGGTGAGGAGTGAAGCCCGGCTACCCACCCCTCAGTGGCCAACCTACAGTGCCAGTCTTCATGTGAGACTCTGAGAGCGAGGTCCACTCTCGCCCGGCCTATGCCTACTAGCACCAGACCTGAGGTGGCTCTGAGGCCAAAGGCAACCTCTGCTCGGCCTGCAGCACCTCTGGTTCAGATGGCAGCCAGAAGACAGCTCCTGTCACTCCTTATCCCATAATAGGAAAATGCTCAGAAAGAGCCAGCCTCCGTGTAGACAAGCAAGGTCATGAGGAGTTTCAGATATGGGTAGCCTCAGTCTTTGCCAGGGAGCTGGGGACACGGGACCCTGCTGCTGCTAGGCACATCCTGTTGGTGACAAATTAGAAGGTGTGGCCAGGCAGAGATCAGCCTGAATGGGGTTCTGTTGGAGACCTGGGCTGGTGGGAGGCTTGGGATGGAGCAAGGCACATGGCCTGTCTGCCATCCCAGTTGGCAGAGCCCAGGCCAGGTTAGCAGTGAGCAGATGTGCTACCTAGAAGCAGCCTCCGGAGGTCGCCTCTGCCGGTCTCTGTCAAGGCCCTACTTGCTGCTCTGTCTATGTCCCAATCTTGGAAATGGCCACACTAAACTCTGTGGGTGAGTGAGAGGGCTGGTGACGGGCAGCAGGTTGGAAGAGAAAAATGAGAGGGGACAATGGCTGGAGTGGAGTAGCCAGAGCTGCGGCACAGGACAAGGAGCCGCACCAGAGCCACCACTCGTGTTTGGCTCACTTGCTCAGCCACGGAGCTTCTCTCTACCCTGCAGCCTTCAACCTGCTGCTTTCTGCCTGAGTCTTTTCTGTTTGTCCACACCACACCAGAGGTGGTCCTTGGCCTCCTGTTGTCTTTATCAAGATTTCAAATTTTCTTATTTTTCTTATTTTGTGTATGTGCATGGGTATTGTACGTGTGTATACATTACGTGTGTGCCTGGTGCACGCAGAGGCCAGAAGGGGACATTAAATGCCCTGAAACTGGAGGTACAGACCGTTTTGAGCTACTGTGTGGGTGCTGGGAATCGAATCCTGGCCCTGCAGTCAGTGCTCTTAACTGCGGAGCCATCTATCGCTCCAGTCCCTAAAAGTTTCTATATTGTTGTTGCTTATTACCTCTCTGCTACACACTGAACTGGTGGGACAGGTGCCGTTCTTGTGTGTCCACCCAGCTGTGTCCACCTCGCTGGGAGTGTTCAGAAATGGTCTCCTACCTAAACGCAGGGAAGGTTCTGAAGGCCTGCAGGTGACCTCCCTAGCCTGAGGGCTCTGGACACTCCACTGGACACAGCCTGTCTCCTCATCCCACACAGTCACCAGATAGCCTCCCATTCCATCTCACACCCCTGGTACCCTGCTCACGCCATGCCTATTTCTAGCAGAGACCCTGGGTATCCAGGATGGCTTAGTCTACCTTGATGTACCCTATAGGGCACCAGAAAGGTGCTGTCAGCTCCTGGAGGCAGGCAGTGGGCCAGGGGATGCAGGGAAGGTGCCCTTGTGGCAGGATCTGGACAGCCTCCAAGAAGCTCACAGTCACTTAGATGATAGGGCCCAGGACGAGGGGAAAGGTTAAAAATCTTCCTAAATATTGAGTCCAAGTCTGGCTGCGAGGAGTACTGTGAGGAGTTGGAGAATGGGCAATTTCTATGTGGTTGGGCTTTCTCCATCACAACCCTAATCCAGGTTCCACGGACAGGCCGTAGAGCCACAGAAAAACCAAGAAAGCTAGGGCACTGACTGCCTGATCAGCTGAAGCATCTCCCCTGGGGGAGTATGTATGCGGCTGACCCCCACATCCTTGGCCGGGCCCTGATGTCATCTGGATGTGAACAGCCGTCGGCTGTTCTTGCTGATGCTGCATGGCTTCAGGTCAAGCCAAAGAACTGACCTGTTCGCTGGCTCCAGGGCCAGAGAGCTGCTGGGACAGGCTCTGTGCCTAGCTCCAGAGAAGGTGGGCACCCAACTCTTGTCAGACTCTTCAGGAAGCAGCATCCCAAGGCCTGGGGCCTAGTGGGCAGTATAGACTCTCAGGCCCAGCCCTGCCCGTTCAGAGAACTCCGGGTGATCACGCTCTGCCTTGAGGCTTGCCTCCCCTCCATTCTTCGAACCTCACCTCAGACATCTCTATAGGCCACCAAACTTCTCTCAGGAGTGAGGACTCTTCTAAGATTCTTCTTCAGGCACTAGAGGAACTTAAGCCTTAAGCCTCCAATCACAGCCCAAACTGGTTGTCGGAAAAAAGGATGGGATGGGGGCGTGGTCTAAGTCACCGTCAACCACTGTCAACCACACAAGCACTGCGCAGAGGAGAGGACAGACTTAAGTGACATGGGCTATACAGGTAGCTAGATTGACGAAGCTGCCTAGACAAGAGTCCACTCAAGCAGCCCTGCTCCATTGCCCAGATCCCCAACTCCTCCCGGAACCCCCCTTTTTCGCTCTGCCTATTGGAGCTCGCCCCACCCAACTCAACCTGATGCTCTCGCCCCGCCCTGCTCCGCCCCGCCCCCTCGATCTCCACCACTCTCTCCCTCCCCCTAGCCCGAGGGCGGGCGCCGACTTCGTACAGCGACCGAGTGAGCGCGCTGGTCTTGGAGCCCGAGGGCGCTGCCTAACCACGAAGTACCGCCGCCGTGCCCGCCCCGGCGTGGGCACCCTGTCCCGCACAGGTCTGTCGCTCCCTCCCCGCTGTCTCTGCTCACAGCCCAGGCCTGGGGTCTCTCCATTTGGTCCCTGCCTACGGCTCAGAGGATTCTCAAGCTCTCCTGGGCATCACTGCAGGGATCACCTGCCTCTGCCCCAGTCCCTCTCGCGTCCGCTCCCCAACCTCGGAGCTGCATCCCTCTGCCTTTTCCCTCGGGATTCACCGATCTCGGAAACCCGGAGGCCACCCGGTGTGCCTGGGTCAGGTCAGAAGCTCCAATGGACTCAGATATTTTCCTCTGCTTATGCACCTCCCTGGTCCGACCTCTCCATGGCGCGCGCCCCCAATGCCAGGGAGGGTTGAGAGCTGAGAGAGCCCAGAGGCCTCAGAAGCCATGGGCTCGGAGGGAAGGTGGGAGGGAGCAGCGGGGACATCGAGCAGGCCAGGTGGTCTGCAGCTGGACACCGATTGGGTAGGGGATGGTCGGGGAGAAGGGGCGGTGTGCGCATAAGGGTCCGAGAGCTGCAGGCGGAGTGGTGACCATCACGGAGCTGCGGCCTGGCGCGTATAAACAGACGCCCTATGGGATCTGAGGTCCCTGCGATTTTTTTGCGCGGGAACAGGGAGTCTGGGTACACCCCTGCCCTCTGGGAATGGAGTCCCCCCACCCACACACATACATGGCCAAGAGTCTCCTCACTTGTGTCCTGGAGTCCACCAGTCCTCCAGCCATTCCGCCCCTCCGTGGGATGGAGAATGTCCTAGAACGTTCTTTGATGTGCAGGGCCCCTCCCCTCCCCGCCACCAGTTGTGTGACTTAAGGTGACGATAGCCAGAACCTAGATGCCCAAAGTCAGACGTTGGCACTGTTGGTGAGCGTCGCAGGTGGGGGTACCAGAGCCTCCAGCAGCACCAATGACTGACCATAAGCCAGCATCGGGTTCCCCATACGGTAAAGGCCCAAATTCCTGAGAAAATTGCATGGAGGTGGAAACAGCCTTCTTCAGGGCAGGGACAGCCACCTGGGCTCCTTCGCCCAGTTGTGCAGTCCTCGTCTCCCTGTTGGTCTACCCAGCCGGCCTAAGCCTGCCTCAGCTTCCCCTGCCTTGGCCCAAGCTGTCTCCAGAAATGTTCAGAGGTGGAGTGTGTTTGGGACAAGGCAGCAAGAGGGGTGTCATTTATGGCTGTGGGCAAGGGTGGGTTGGGGGTGAGGGTGTCTGACTCCAGGCCCACCCTCAGCAAAGCAGGAGGGGAGCAGAAGATGAGGAACCTAACACTTGCATCTCCAGATGAGTTAGGGTCCCATCATTTCACTTCTCCCGCAACCCTACATTTCTATGATCTTGTTTACACCTGGAGCTAGGGCTCAGGGAAGCACCAAGGCCCCAAAGATAACAGGGCAGGTACTGGGGTGAGTGGGTGGGGCCAGGACCTGCTGGGGAAGATGGCACCCAGCCAGGTTGTTTAAGCAGGCCATTGTGAAATCCCCTCCTTCACTCGCTCCCACAGTCGAAATGGCCTGAGGGGCAATTTTCCCCCTGAACATGTAATTCTTGTGACTAAGAAGATTGCTCTTTTTTAAAGCGGCATTTGCAGAATTATTTTCCAAGAGGCAGGCACAGCTCTCGGGGCCCATTTTGTTCTTTGTAGCTCTGAGACTGGTTGGGAGCTGTAGTTTTGTGGAGGTATCAAGGGATGATGGCCTGCTAAGCCACTCCTGGCTCTGGGTAGCAGCAAGAAGGGGTGCACCAGAGAGGAGCCCAGAGAGCTAAACTTAAGGTCAGACATGTGTCCAAGAACTGCTGCCCAAGCCAGAGCCTATTTGGGAAGCTCTGAGCCCATCAGCCCCCCTCCCCCAACAGTGGACAGCTTACCTTCAGGGGCTGATCCATCACCTTCATCCATCCCATTTCAGGCCCCTTGTTTGGTCCCTCAGTCTCTGCAGCAGGTCCATGTATACTGGTTAGGTGAGTTGACGTTTCATTACTCCTGGCTGGCTCTACACTGCGGTTCATTTAGGACAGGTCTTCCAGCTCTCCTGTAAAGCTCCTGTGAGCTTTACTTTTAAAGTACCACATGGATATTTCCTGCGACCAGCCACTGTGAACCAACCTCTGTGATGCCAGTCATCAGTTCCACCTACCGGCCTCCGTGGACGTGCCTGTCTGAATGTCTGAGTAAAGGCCTTTCCCATGGTCTCCTGCTGAAGATCTGAATGACATGGCCTCCAGCTAAAGCCATTTTTGTCCCCAATCCAGGGACACCCTTCCAGATCAGGGCTTCAGTGCTAACAGAGGGACTCAGGCACTTACTCAGCTGTATTCATCCCCTACCTAACATTGTCTTTTTAAGTCATTTATTTATTTGTTTATTTATTTATTTATTTATTTATTTTTGCCCTCATGTATATCTATGTACCATGGCATGCAGAGGCCAGAAGAGGACCTCAGATCCCCTGGTACTGGAGTTATAGACAGTTGTGAGCTGTCACGTGAGCGGTGGGAATTGAACCTGAGTTCCTCTGGAAGAGTAGCCAGCGTTCTTAACCACTGGGCCATCTCTTCAGCCCTTCCCCTTTCTTACTACCAGGTCTCATGTATCCCGGGCTGGCCTCAAACTTAGTATGCAGTCAGGAATGACCTTGAGCTTCTGATCTTCTGCCTCTACCCCTCTAAAGTGCTATAATCGCAGACCTGTGCTAGCAACCTGGCTCACGCATTGCTAGGCATTGAACCCAGGTAATCGTGCCTGCTAGGCAATCGCTCTGCATTCCCAGGTGTACCCTTCACCTTTTTATTCAATAGGGGTTGTCATGTACCTCTTACCTTATCTTTGCCGATGGAATAGTCATTGTTGTCATTGTCACTGTTTGTGGTGTTTCTGTGATACATCCTAGTGATATTCTCCAGGATTTTCTCTTTATGTGATGTTCTGCAGCTCGGTGGTGATGCTGGTGGGTTGTGATTTAATCCTGCTGGAGCCATAATTAGCCAGGAAGAGGCATCTAGCAATCTGTCTGAGAGGACATCCCCCTTATCCTTGTGGTCCCTGCTTGGCCTTCCTGTCTCTTCCATGTGTGTATCTTCTCAACATCCCTCAGTATATTCCATTTCACCAATTCTCTCCTCAACCCTATCTAGATAACTAGATTAGTCCTCATTTTTATGGGCTTCCTTTTTCTTAGCTGTTCTTGATTTAAATGACTGTATTTTCCATTTTTTAAAGGTTTGTTTTCTTTTTAATTACGCGTGTCTATGCGTGGTTGTGTGCACGTAATTACAGTTGTTCACAGAGTCCAAAAGTATCAGATTCCCTGAAGTTGGAGTGACAGGCAGTTGTAATGTGCCCAACGTAAGTGCTGGGACTCAAATTTGGGCTCCCTGCAAGAATTCCCAACACTCTTAACAGATGAGCTGCCTCTTCTGGCACAAAATGACTGCATTTTTCATGTCCAACATCTGTGACTTAAAGGTTTATGTGGGGGTTGGGAGGGGCTTCTCTGCTTACTCCTTACTCCTTGTAATAGTTTATCCTATTTACTCAAAGATCTTACACTTCCTGAAACATGTCCTAGGCATACTAGTTAAGACATCTGATCTTATTTCACTTTTTGCAGGGTCCACTGCTGGACCCTTTCTCCTTGGCTTTCCATTTCATACTCCTTAGCATCCATGAGCCTCGAGAACTTGGAATCTTTGTCGCAGTGGCTGGTTGAGGGAGGAAACTTTTTCATTTCCTTGTTGCTGCTGCTGTTCCCTCTGGGATCCCGGCACCCTGGCCCACCTTTCCTTATTCGTCAGATTGTAGCTGCCTCTACTTGATCCTGGTCACCCCGGGGCTAGGTCCTGCCCTGACAGCTGTTGGAGTGCCCCATGTCTGCTATGGCTCAGGCCACTGCAGATCAGAGGAGTGGTCCAGGTTTCTGAGGGCAGCAGAGCTGGTGGACAGCCTGGCTCGGGCTGAGGGCTCCTGCCTCCCCATGGCCCGTCCCTGGCCAATGCCCTCCTGTCACTTCAGTTCCTTGCCAGTTGCCCAGACTGTAGGCACCAATCCTGCCCTTCTACTTCTTCCCCAGCCACAGAGGTGTTTATTTCCTCCTGGGCATCTTCATTTTTATGAGAGACATCAACCACCAAGAAACACAAAGCAAGTGAGTGAGAGAGTGCATCTGCCAGGCTCTGTGCCCCCCCACACCTGCCTCTCCACAAAGCCCAAGCACCTGCCCGGTGTTGCCACTCTGATTCCCAGGCTTGAGTTCACTCCCTGGCTCTGCCACACGGTATGCTGTGTGGCCCCTCCTGTGCTATGCCCACAGCTTGGCGTGTCCCCTATTGCGTCCATTCTTTGTGTTTTCATCCCTGCATTAGGCACACTGTGTATAATCTTCCACCTTGTGCACTAAGCCTGGGGCTTAGGGCTATCTGCCATTGCTGAGCAGGAGACAGACCTTTGCCCTGGGCGGGCAGTATGCACCAAGGCAGAATCCTCAGCGGTGAGAAGTGGGCCAGCCATTGTATCTACAGGGACCTCTGGAGTAATTGCTGCCTCTGACAGGCTCAGGCTCTGCTGGGGATGGAAACTGTTTGCTGGAGACAGCATTCCCTAGAATCTCCTGTGGAGGGGAGGCCCCCTGCCCCAGAGAGGGTCCAGCCTTGGGACTTCCTGGCAGAACAGGTCTGGGATGCCACGTGTGTTGGATATGATGGGCTTTCCACAGCCATGGCATCTTGGCCTGCCGATCCTTCTCTATCAGCCACTTCTCCTCATAGTCTGGGGGGCCCTGGGGAGGCGATCCCCACTGAGTTTCTGTCACTCTCCTGAAATGCTGCCCTGCAGGGCTCTGAGGGAGTTGGGAGACAGAGTGCTGGATAGCAGGGGTCAAGCGAGTAGAGTCATAGGTTGTGGGTCATTGGGCAGCCACTGCAGTGCCCATATTGACAGGCAATGCCCCTGTTGGCTCACTGAGCCACCCATTCTCTTCTCCCCAACGTGGCTTCTTCTTCCTCTCCGGCTCATTTTCCAAACAATTTGCTTAATGTGATTCCCAGCCAAGTTGAACATGACTAATGGTGTTTACCTACCACCGTCGGGCAGGCGGGCTCGGGACGGCTGGAGGAAGGAATGCCTGCATGCGCCCACTAGTGACCTCTTCTCTTGCAGAGACACACGTGGGCTGGCACCAGGCCTAAAGCCGACTGCATGGAACCCCTCTTCCTGGCTTCCACACCCAGCTGGAATGCTTCAGCTGCTTCCGGTGGTAACCATAATCGGTCACTGGAGGGCCCAGGGTCATGGATGGGAATCCGGACAGTATTAGTGTCTGTGCTCTACCTGCTGGTGTGCGCCGTGGGCCTGAGTGGAAACACACTGGTCATCTATGTGGTCCTGCGGCACGCCAAGATGAAGACAGTTACTAATGTGTACATCCTGAACCTGGCTGTGGCTGACGTGTTGTTTATGCTGGGGCTTCCCTTCCTGGCTACCCAGAATGCTGTCTCCTACTGGCCCTTTGGCCCTTTCCTGTGCCGCCTGGTCATGACGCTGGACGGCATCAACCAGTTCACCAGTATCTTCTGCCTAATGGTCATGAGTGTTGACCGCTACCTGGCCGTGGTCCACCCTCTCCGCTCAGCCCGGTGGCGTCGCCCACGAATAGCCAAGCTGGCCAGTGCTGCCGTCTGGGTCTTCTCGCTGCTCATGTCTCTGCCGCTCTTGGTGTTCGCGAATGTCCAGGAGGGCTTGGGTACCTGCAACCTGAGCTGGCCGGAGCCTGTGGGACTATGGGATGCAGCTTTCATCACGTACACATCTGTGCTGGGCTTCTTTGGGCCCCTGCTGGTCATCTGCTTGTGTTACCTGCTCATTGTGGTGAAGGTGAAGGCTACGGGTGTGCGTGTAAGCTCCTCGCGGCGGAGGCGCTCAGAGCGCAAGGTGACTCGGATGGTGGTGGTCGTGGTGCTGGTGTTCGTGGGCTGCTGGCTGCCTT
Source organism: Meriones unguiculatus (assembly GCF_030254825.1). Classification (NCBI taxonomy): domain Eukaryota; kingdom Metazoa; phylum Chordata; class Mammalia; order Rodentia; family Muridae; genus Meriones; species Meriones unguiculatus. The sequence goes on from NC_083359.1 coordinate 39,411,004, forward strand.
TCTTTATTGTCAACATTGTCAACCTGGCCTTCACGCTGCCTGAGGAACCCATCTCTATCGGCCTCTACTCCTTTGTGGTGGCCCTGTCTTATGCCAACAGCTGTGCCAACCCTCTGCTCTATGGCTTCCTCTCTGATAACTTCCGCCAGAGCTTCCGGAAGGTTCTTTGCCTACGTAGAGGATACAGTATGGAAGATGCAGATGCCATAGAGCCACGGCCAGACAAGAGTGGGCGGCCACAGGCCACACTGCCCACACGCAGCTGTGAGGCCAATGGACTCATGCAGACCAGCAGGCTTTGAGTGTCCCGGGAGCACCCAGGTCCTGCCACACCTCTGTGATGTTTTCTTCTGGGATGTGAGACACCCTTGCCCCCAGGTCTACAAGCTGGACTCCTCTTGGGGGCTGTATGAAGACAGCTGTCTGTGGCTAAGCTGTGGGTCGACACAGCACAGCTGGTGTTCTGTGGTGGCTGACCATCTCTCGCACCAACGTCTTCTGCCAGGGTCTGTGAGTTTGGAGACCATGTGATGGGCTTGACAGGGAGAAAGAGCTGGACTTTGCTCCTGGAAATATTCAGGCACCTTCACCCCTTCTGTGGCACAACTCTTGTTGGCCTCTCAGGCCATGAAGCTGTTTTCCAGGAGAAAGCCAGGCTCTTCTAAACGATTGGTGTGTGCTGTCGACTGCCCACCCTGAAGCTGGGCTGGGCTGCTGGCCCTCAGCCACTGCACAGTATTCTGGTGAGCATGGAAGCCAGCCCCAGTCTCTGCTCACAGAGTTCCTCAGCCTCTGCAACTCTGCAGCTGCACGCACTTTGAGGCAACAGTCGAAGCAAACCTTCACTGGCCTTGGGGCAGAGCAGATAAAACTCTGGGGTCCTAGTCTGGCCTTTCCCCATCTTTCTCCAGTGTGAGGAGAGGGAGGCCTTGGCCTCTGCAGTGGGAGTGGGTGGTCAGGGAAGACGAGTGGTGAAGACTGGGAAGAGGAATGGACACACCGAGATGCGATCTATTCAGAGTGGCCCCGTCAGAGTGGGCCTGGGGAAGGGCGCTGTGGAGGCTCTGCCACAGCTCAGAGACTGTGAGGACTCACAGTGACTGGACAGCCCTCCATCCACTTAAGGCAGGATGCTAGGGCTCTGTCCCTGGAGGGGGAACAGCGGGAGCAGGGAGCAGGTGGGACCTGCTCCCATCGCAAACAGCACAGCCTGCAAAGACCTGCCATGGGAGAGAGTGCAAATGCCAGTGCCAGAGAGGGTGAGCCTCTGGGGAGTCTGTGATCCTGCCTCAGGCGCCACTGGCAGCTTCTCTGCTCCAGACCCAGAATGTCCTCAGAGCCCCCATGTCCACATTTTGCTGGTGTCCCCAGGGCATCTTGGGCTTTTCTGAGGTTGGAGAAAGAAGTTGATCCCATTGTTCTTCTGCTCTGGGCAGCCCTGCCTGGCAATCTCTGGCTCCCTAGAAGGGTGCAGAGGCCCAGGTTGGCAGGACTAGGCTGAGGGAAGGCTGTGGGAGCTGCCTGGTCTCAAATGTGACCCCTCCCTAGGCAGATGCCAACGCTGGAAGCTCATCCTTCATAATGAGGTAACTCGTGTTCGACAACCTGCCTCTGAATAAATTAGAAAATAAAATGTTTGATTCTTTCCCAAAGCAAATATTGTCTATGGAGCCAAGTGAGGTCAGCTTAAAGCAGAGAACCCCATAAAGTGCAACGTCATCAGCTCCCAGAGAACTGACTCCAGATGAGGCAGGCATAAGGCAGTTCTGGCTGGAGGTTTTGTCCTCAGGTTTCAGGAACTGGTGGCAAAACCCACCCCACCCACCCATGTCAGCATCCCAAAGAGGAGTGTGCCTGGAGGCCACTTTCCCCCTCAGTGTCTGCCCACCATTGACTCTCCTGGGATCAGGTGACAAAGGGCATCCAGACCAAATGGCCCCGGAGAGTGAGCTCAGGTCCCTGCCAATAGTTTTGACAAAGGGGATTCCTGACCAAGCAAGGGCATCCTCAGAGGTACAGATGTGACAGGCAGCCAGTGCTCTCCTGTAGGGCCCGACATGCCCCATGCCCCATGGAGTCAGACCTAGAGATGAATGGACGGTGCTTCTTATATTACCCTTGGTCCTAGAAGCTTCTCCTATACCTCTGAGCACCCTGTTCTCCGTCTTGCCAGCCTGAAGCCCCATACGGCAGGTAGTAAGTGGCATCCAGGCCCCAGCTCCAGGGAGCCCATTCTTTTTGTACCTCACTCCATCCTCACACACCAACAGAGCTGCAGTCTGGCCATTCTACACTCTTGTGACCTCTACTCATTTTCCTTCCCTGGTCAAGTCCAGACCTTCCCTGTCTCCAGGCCCAAACTATTAGCACACAACTCCACCTCTCTATCCGGTGGTTCTGGCCATGCTGACGCCATGGACAGGCACCAGTCAGTTCCTATGCTCCCCTCAGCAAGGCTGGAAGAGTGTTCTAACAGAGACAACCTCGAGGGTCTGTCTCATCATGGATCACCAGCAAGTGAGGATGAGCCGAGATGACACTAGGTCAAGAATGAGACAGGGCTGCATTAATGTATGGATGCCAGGCTACCAGGAATGGGGCAGGATGTGGCCTGGGCAAGATGGGTGAGTGAGATGCGGCTTCTAAGAGGGCAGTTCACTGTGCCTGTAAGGTCTGGGGCAGTAACTCTAGACTGGTTCCTGACTAGGGAGCACGGTGGGGAAAGACCCAGGACTGAGACGTATGTGGAATATTCTGGGAGGTTCTGGGCAACCGCTCAGTCCAAACTTGGCTGGCATGGATAGGCAGAGGAGATGAGGCCCTGGCAGGAGACAGGACCCAAAGACACCTGTATCCAAGGCCTGAAGGGTGTCCAGGAGAGCCATGGGTCCTGGACACTGTGAGTGCTGAGATGTCCTCCACTGTAGCCACGGAGAGTTGCAGGGAGGCACTAAACAAACATCCTGGGGCCACTGTGGCGATCTGCTCATCTACTTTATGGCTCTGTCTGCATCAGTGGGTTTTATGGGACACTGGGTTCCAGCGAATGAGTGACCTTGCCCAGGAAATCCGGCCTGTGGGGCAGGGCCGAGGATGGAGAGGGGGGACAGGAGATGTCTGTTTGCCTGGCTGGGTGGGGTACAGGCTGGAAATGGTGATGATGGAACAGTCCCCTAGCAATGTCACAGCAGCTCCCCTTGGCCCACCCACTCCCATCAGCAGGAGTAACGTCAGGGTTCTCAGGGCAGATTCTGAGAGCGAGGAAGGTTGGTCTTATCAGCCATCGCTTTCAGGTGTCCTTGGGAAGAAAGACAGGTGGGTGGGTAAGGATGACAGGCCGCCACGGACACAGGTACCTGGGGACACCACTGCCTCCTACTAGGTGGAAAAGACCAAAAGTTATCAAGAGAGCAGGGCTGGTGACAGCTGCTCAGTCTCTTCTGCTCTCCACCCTTTAGAGCCTGCCTTCCGTGTTTCCGGGGAGCCTGTCCTCTGTCGAGGGAAAACAGGAGCATGAGAATGGCAACTGAAGTGTCTCATGGAAGGACACTTAGTGCCATCGTCTGGAAACAGTGGGAGCTCGTTTACGCTGAGAGGGAGGCAGGGAGAGAAACATCAGATCCAGAAGAGAACACAGAGAGAGGTTCCATACAGAAGCATCCAGGGACAGTGGCTTCCATCTTCCCTCCTTTCTGGTCCCCCCTGGGCTCTCCATAGTCAGGAGACCCAAAAGGGTCTATCATGACTCAAGTGCGCACAGGCCAGTGGGAAGGTTGAGACTGGGCGGGCAAGCTAGAGATATGTGGCCCTTAACTCTGATCACTGGAGGAGGCACTTGTCTATCTGGCCCCTGATTCTCCTCCCTCTCATGAGACTTGAAGCTTCTGGGAAGGAGCCAATGGCCAGGCCTGTTACCTCAGAAGTCTGTGTCCTCACTCCAATTCATCCCTGTGTAGTTATGCTAGGTTTCCTGGGACAAGTCAGAGGCGCTCCTCCGGTCCACCTGGTTGCGCTCCCTCTCATGGTCCCCCGTAAACCATGTACTTTCTGTCAGTGGGTCACATTTCACCAAGAACCTTCTGCACATGCAATCATACAGCACTTGTTTCATCGCTGGGTTACCACGCTAGCATAATGTCCCCAGGGTTCATCTGTATGCACTGACAGTCGTCAGAACATCCTGAATAGTGTCCTGTTGCACCTGAGGCACACTCCAGGCTTTATAAACATGTGGACTGTGTCACCATTTGGCCTTGATAGTGTATAAACCAGATGTAGCTGGGTAAACCTGTAATCCTAGCAACTGGGTGATGGTAGCAGGAGGATCCCGAGCCAGGAGCTCAAGGTCAGCCTGTCTGGGTTACATGAGACCTTGTCTTAAAAAAAATTAGAGATAGATAGATAGATAGATAGATAGATAGATAGATAGATAGATAGATATCAGAAAGTTACCTCCAAAGTCTTCTACTCTCTTCATTCCTTCTCATCAGTGCTATTTTTACACAGGAAAAAAATGGATATTTCTACACAATACTTGTAACAGTATTGTCCATAATAGACAGCAGCTAGATACACCCTCAGATAAATAGATGAGCTCTACTCATACAATGGAATATTACTCAGCCATAAAAAAGGAAAGAAACTCTGATGTCTGTGACAATGAGAGTAAAGTTAAAAACATGCTGGTCAAGCCAGGCACGGTGACTCAGCCTGTAATTTCACATGGGAGGCCGAGGCAGGAGGATCAAAATTTTAAAATTTATTTTTATTGTTTGTCTGTCTGTCTTTGTCCCTGTCCCTGTCACTCCTTACCTCTCTCTCTCCCCCACCCGAGTGAGAGAGAGAGAGAGAGGGTGGGGGAGAGAGAGAGTAAAGCCATGTGTGCGGATGCAAGAGCATGAGGACGGGAGCTGGAGCTTCTGGTGGTTGTAGACCCTTGGCATGGGCTTTGGGAACAGAACTCAGGTTCTGTGGGAGAACAGCAAGCTCTCTTAAACACATAGTCATCTCTCCAGTCTGGAGAATCACAATTTTGAGGCCAGTCTCCGATACAGAAAGAGACACTACCTCAGAAAGGAAAGAAGAAATGGAGAGGGAAAAGAAGAAGGGGGCGGAAGTGAGATGGGAGGATGCTCTGTGATTCTGCTTCCTCAAGATGCCCAGGAGGGGCAGAGCTATGAGGTCAAGAATGGAGCCCCACCAATGGGGCTCAGGGGGAGACTGGTGGCCACCGGTGGACACAGGGATGAATGGAGGTAGAGGCTTTCCAAGTTGTGTGTTAAATGTTATTCAACCGTTTGCCACCATATGGGAATTTTCATGTATGTGAGTTTCAGCTAATGATTTAGGATTTTGTTTTGATGGGAATCTACTCAGCTGGAAATCAAATACAAGACAAACCTTCCTTGGCAGGAGCACTACCAGAATACAGAATGCCTTTGTAACTTTCTTTCTTTCTTTCTTTCTTTCTTTCTTTCTTTCTTTCTTTCTTTCTTTCTTTCTTTCTTTCTTTCTTTCCTTCTTTCTTTCCTTCTTCCTTCTTCTTCTTCAATGCAGAGTCTCACTACGTAGTCCTGGCTGGCCCCAAACTCACAGAGAGCTGTCTGCCTCTGCCTCTCAAGTGCTGGCTTCAAAGCTGTGCACCACCACAGCTGGCTATTTTTCTTTCTAAAAGGTTGACTTGATCATGTTTGTGTGTAGGTATATGTGTACACATGTGGGTAAATGAATGTGAATGTGAGTACAGGTGCCCTCGGAGGCCAGAGATGCCAGATCCCCCAGCGGCTATGAGCCACCAAACATGGGTTTTTCAGAGACAAAGTCTGAAAGAGCAGCAAGCACCCTTAACCGCTGAGCTGCCCGCCCCCCAGCCCCCTGTCTATTTTTCTTAGTTTTATCACATGGAGCAGAGCCAGCTTGTTCCTGATTAACTCTGGATTGGCACAGCTGGCGGTCCTGGATGCTGCCATAAATTCCCTCTAACTCTAATCTCTAATTGCTCAGGGCAGTGGCTAGGGTGCCATTGATTTTCCATTTTGGGCCTTTTCACAGGGAGTGCTTATCACTCTGCCAGGGTCGGCTGTGTCCCACAGGCTTTTATCACTGTGCAGAAAATCGAATCCAGCTCTGGTCATCTTTTCAAGATAAATGAGCTGCGAGGGAGAGGAAAATGTTTAGTGGTGGAGGTGGGGTGTGGACACATCCCAAGAGTGTGGCATGACTCTTAGTCTTCTATTGCCCTAAGAACTTGGGTCCCCCAAGTTCTAGAGTTACCAAACACCGTTGTTTCCTTCTCAGAGCAGAGGCCTTCCTCTTCTCCCTGGTTCAGCCCACACTGTGGCAGTGTTTTGTTTCAGCCCATGGTGACTTTGCCTCTCTGTGCGCCTAGTTCTGTCCCTTCAAATGGGCCACCTGGAAGCAGTCCTGGCTGTGGCTTTCCTGACTTCCCAGCATTTATCTGCACACAGCAGCATCTGCCCTGTGGATCTGAGGTGCCCAGGTCAGGGCAGAGTGAGAGTACTGTCGTCTGGGAGTCCCTTGCAAAGCCTGCAAAGACAGCATCCCAGGAAAACACGTATCCTCTGACCCTCGTCACCACCCTACAGATCCTGGCTGCTCTTCCCACACGACCTTTCACCTCAACAGCAAGAGGCCAGGTGTCTGAACCATGGCCAGGTGCCAACCCCTGTGCCCTTCTGAATCACCTGGAAGCCTGTGGCCCATGCTCCCTAGCAGCCTTACAGCACCAGTTGTGTCCACGCTGTAAGGCTGTGAAAAGGCAATGGGCTCTCTGGATCTACAGAAGGGGCCTGGCAGAATGCAAACTTTTTATGGAGGCAGCCAGGATGGACCTCTCACCTCAGAACAAGGCAGAGCAAGCCCTGTGTCCAGCACTAGACTCCAGCAGGCTCCTGTGAGTGCCTGGTGCTTTAGGCCTAAGGATACACTGCCAGGAACCTCTCTGGGCTTTCTCCACTACCCAGGCTGGACCTCAGCATCTGGGGAGGGGAGAGGATACCAGGACCTAGGAGGAATCCCCCTTGGGGCGTCCTCCTTCCTGTGTGGGCACTTTATCTCTGCAGGGGAACCCTTTCAGTTCTAGACTCCCCGCTAGCACTTGAAGGTAGCTCCTGACATACTTCCCAGTTGCCCAGCATCCTATTCTAGCTGTAAGTATACACAAACCAAGGGTCAAAGTGCAAGCTGAGCTCCACTGACCTCAGCATACTGAGTGGGGCTGAGTCCCTGAGATGAGGACAGGCCTGGGCACCTGCCCCATCCACGGGACCTGCAATCTTTCTGTGCCATTATGCTTAAGTGTCTGCAGGCTGGGTCTTGGTGACCTCCTGAGGTAGAGTACCACTTTTTTTTTCAGGAGATGAACATGTCACCCCATGTCCACTTGAAGTGCACATTTCTTAGTAAGGAAAGGAAAGATTCCCAAGAATTAGGCTGGGACAGCCCTGGGACTGTCTAAGGAGACAGTCAAGAGAGACTGCTATTGTGTGGAGCCATGAGATGGAGTCATGTCCACTGACGCACTGCCCCTCCCTTCCTCTGATCCCTCAGATGACCAGCCTTGAGCTCAGTATGGCCCAGAGATTAATCTACAATAATCATACTTTCCATTTGGAGTTAGCGAGTTCATTAAATATAAAAAAAGCTAAGTAAAAGAATAACTAGCCAGGCAGTGGTGGCGCACACCTTTAAGCCCTGCACTTGGGAGGCAGAGGCAGATGAATCTCTGAGATTGAGGCCAGCCTAGTCTACAGAGTGAGTTCCAGGACAGCCAAGGCTACACAGAGAAATGTAGTTTTGAAAAAGCAAACCAAAATAAAACAAGCAAGAAAAAAAAAAGGAATAACTATCGAAAGACAGATATAGAAGTTTGCAAAACATCAACTTGGGTGCTGAAAATATCCAGCAGAAACCAACAGCTTTGGGAAGCCCCTTTAGGGGAGCCAGCTTGAGTTGCCAACAGAGAATGTCCTGGCTAGAGCAGAATGTCTGTCTCCTCATATGAGGCATCATATGAAAGAACAAATAGGAAAAAAAATAGAGATAGCATTATGAAATCAGGGGCATACAAACATGTAGCCAAGACAAAGCGGGGAAGTTGAGGCAGTCAACTGAAGGTCTTGAACTGAGCTTTGTCTCTGTGGATGGTCTTCCCTGGCTGAACTTCCGCCTTCCCATTCCCACCATTATGTCCTAGGACAAACAATAGCAAGACCTGTTGGAGAGGAGTCACCTTCTCAAGAACAGTGTTTTTACTCTTGGATGGCTTTGCTCTGCCTTCTTCCCTGTCACAGCACATCCCTAGACAAGGGGCCTTGGAGGACACTTTGAGACAAACATGGGTCTGAAAGTAGAGGCAGGGCAACTGTGCTTCCACAGCCAGCTTCTTGGTGAACTCAAACAACTGATTTACTGATATAATGTCCACTATGTCTTGCCTTCAGGTAGGCAGGTGAAGGTATCTCCTGACATGGCTTTCAACCTTGGCTCATGGTGGTAGTCCTGAGGGATCATGGGGGTGCATGAGTATTGGTCAGCACAGTGACCGAGAGGGTCACATGTTCGAAAGGAAGGCTGTAAGAGCTGTTTGCAGGTGCCCTCTGTGAAAGTACCATCTATTTATACTGCCCACGAGCTGACCAGAGCCTTAAGAAGTCTCTAGACCCAGATCATCCTTCCTGTTGTTCTTGGGGATGGAGGAAGGAATAGGACAAGGGCAGGCCCTAGCCCTAAAACCACAGGGCTCATAGACCAAGAGCCTCTCAAAGCCTGAGGCCTCTAAGCACCGAGAGCCCCATGACTGTCTAGCACCAATAACCCTGGCACAACACACAGAGAGGAGACCTCAGACCAGCAGCTGGCACCTTCTATCATTCTTCCATGTCCCTGCCTGTTTTGTGTAGACTTCCTGGATCCTAGCCACCTTGGCCAGCCTTAAGATACCAAGTAAAATTTTTAGGGATGTCCTAGAGGGAGGGAAGAGCCAGGAAGGGAAGAGGGGGCTCACGGGGGGTGAGCAGCTGGGGCTTGGCTAAGGGCAGACTCAGTTACTCCAATCTGAGGGCAGAAGAAGGCTAAGACAGGTCTTGCCACAGCCACACACCTTTTGCCCAGAGGAAGAGGGATACAGTCAGCAAAGGTGATTCTAATCTTTCCTATGTCTAAGAACAAAGTGACTTCCTGGAGCTTAATCCTACGTTCGGGGAGCCTACGTCCAAACCTTCCTTATACTCAGCCCTTTCCAGATGGGAGACATCATGAGCTCCATTCAGCCCCTCCGTGCTCAGCTCTGGGTTCACCTCAGGAATGCAGTGAGGCTCCTACTGCTTCATGCCAAATCTTCCACTACCCTTGCCACCTTCTCTCTCCTCAACCATCCAGAATCAGCCTCAAGGTCCAGCCCCCTCCAAGACCCCGTTGACCTCCCCCTCACCTGCCCAGCCCAGCGGAGTCTAGCCACATTCCCAGTTCCCCTTTAGACCATCCTCTCTGATGGCCAGAAAGAGGACAGGTGATGTGGAAGAGGCACAGAATGTATATCCCTGATGACTCTTGAGTGCTAGGCTGCAGGTGAGCGTGGGCTGGTAAAAGCTAAGGGCAGCCATGACAGCTAGCCACAGCTCACTGCTCACACCAGCTCAGCACCCTGCAGACACAGGGGCCCCTCCTGGGGGCAGCTGTAGTCACCTGTTGTCGGCTATGGTGACTCAGATGGGGTGTGTGTGTGTGTGAAGACAAGGCCTAGTGACTGAATCAACCTCCCTCAGGCCTTGCGCCCACCCTCCCCTTCCCCAAACATCTCTGCTTGACCTGGTTGAAGGAGACAGTAGGGACATCTCCCTGAAATAACTGGGTGGCTAACACCAGGGCTAGAGAAAGATGGCACCCTAGGTCTGAGCATGGGACTCTGAAATAAATGGGCTCTCACAGCAGCTCTGCAGGACCAGGTCTGGCCTCTGTAGCAGAAAAGACAGTGAAGTCACTGAGGGATACTACTGGTCTACCCCAGCTCTAGCCCCCAGAGCCCCTCTCTCTGTGGCATCGTCAGCGTTCCTTAAAGAAGATATGCCCTCTGATGGGGTAGCCTGAGACTCTCCTAGAGAGTAAGGTGGGTAGGAGAAGGGCCTTTTCAGGAGAGAAGGCTGGGAGCAGCCATGGTTTTTCACGTACACCCAGGCAGGTGTACGTGTTTGTGGACTCTGAGCGGAGGGGTCAGCATTCGGGGTGACTCAGTAGACAGGACAGCGAGTCTCAGGCCAGAAATAGCTCCTGCTGAGAGCAGCCACCAGCATCACCGTGACGACGGGGTGTCATGGCTCCCAGCGGTAGACGCCCTGCTGTGTCATGGATAAGCTATGCACACCCTTTGCCGTCCCCAGCCCCCGAAGCCTGCAAAGTCATGCTCTAGACGGTGTAGTGCTGAGAGCTTGAAGGCTTGTGCAAGGAGATCTGGGTGCTTGGAGGGAAGCTGAGGGCAACCCAGGTAAGCCAGGGTGCCAGTGCTATCGGTGGAGATAGCTGGTTCTGTGACACTGATGGCAACATGGGGCTAGGGAAGCTGGGCATGGCCCATCCTTTCCAGTTCTGCCCTAGGGGTCAGCCCACCTGTTGTGGAATTCTCTCTTCCAAGCATAGCAGTCCTTAATATCATCATCAGAGAAGCTGTGACTACTTGTGTGTGACCTTTAAGATCGGAGCTGGTGACCGTTGGCCTTCCCTCATGGAAGGAGACGATGGGAGGGCTTCACACTCCTCACCGGAAATCTCAGCTCGTCCTTCCTGTCCCTCCATGCCAGCTGCATGCCACCTGCCCCAGCTTCGGGCAGTCTGGTGGCTCAGGAGATGTCAGAGCCTACAGAATGCCAGCAGTTACCTCAGGGGTGGGGTGGCATGAGTTGTCTTCTGTGCGGGGGTGAGACAGTTCAGTGACACAGCTTCTGGGTTGAGGGTGTGCCTGGATGGCTGCAGGTGACCCCTCACAAAGCCCAATACACTTGCCGCTTCGCCCAGCTAGAACTGGGTGGAATCGTACACTGGTCTGTTGTCAGTGCCCTATCTGGGGGTAAGAGGGTGCTTGTCCTCCCATCCCCCAGGAAACGTTAAAGCAACGTGACCACAGGGGTCCCCTAGGTGCCCCTGGACAGCACAGCCCTAGAGAGAGTGCCTGCGCTTCCTCTTTCAACGTTAATCCACGGGCCCAGAGTGGGCAGGGGGATTGCATGTCGGTCTCCTTAGGTTGGACACAGCCACTGCATACCAGAGAAGCTGTGCTCAGTCAACCCAAGACTCCTGAGATCCAGCTAATGGCTCACCCTCTTGGAGGGGGAAGTCTCAGAGAGCCTTACAAAGCACTTCCCTCCTCATGAGGAGCTAGAAGTTGGCTGGGGCGGGAGTGGGGGCATCTTTAGTATTTTTGTGAGTCACCCAGGCTGCCGGTGAGACTCTGGTTGTGCAGTTTCTCATCAGCTGCCCACAAGATCTCCAGGTAATATAGCTGCCTTCGGGTCCCCATGGCTGGTCCCTCTCTTGGGTCTGAGAGGTGATGGGGCAGAAGGTTCAGAGGACACCGAGACATGAACACAATGCTCCTGCTTGCTGTGGTAGAGGACAGGACAGTCTAGGGTGGACACCAGCCCTCCTGCTTGCTGCAGTAGCTTGAATCCCTGCTATCTCCTCTCACTCTACCTGGAACCTGGAGGTAGAGGGGTCCTCTTGGAGCAAGCTGCAGGGACCTCCGGGGACAAAACAGCCGCTTGTGTCTGGATGGTCTCAAGGCAGCAGCGTCCTCCCTACCCTGTGGTCACCAGCTTCGCCTGAAGAAATGAGACCCTGGGGACAAGTCTCACCTGCCATGGCCCAGGTGGCTGAGGCCACAGAGTGGGGAGGGATTATCTCCTAGGTATTTGGGGTTTGAGCATGAGGGGTCAGAGGCCCGGCTCACCTCGCTTTTTCTAGTTATAAGACCGTAGGACGCACCCCCCAGTGGGACGTTTACACATGTGACACGCTTAAAAGAGCACCCAGCTGCCCCTACCCGAGCCAGTACCCCACCTCACCACTAGTCTATCACTCTTGGGAAGTCAGGGGAGGCCAGCCCCGCAGAATGGCCTCTGTGGGAGGTGATAATGGAGTATGAGGAAGGCTGGCCCAGGGAGTTGATAGCTTGATCTTCTTCCTGGATCCACTGGCCTGGGGTGTGTATGTGTGGCGTAGCTGCTGAGGATGGGGAGGGAGGGAAAGAAGTTATTCAGTGTGTGTGAGTGGGTACAGCAAGGAGGCCTGGCCACCAACTGCTACAGGAAAATGCCTAGCCACTGTCCCCCAGGCTGGCACTTCTAGCCAGGCCATGGAAACAGGACCTGGGACAGAACCCACCATACCACCCCAAGGCAAAAAGTGGGGGTGGATGGGGTTCTGTGGCTGCCACCACCACAGCCCCGCTCAGAAGCCCCCAGGCAGCTTGAGTGCCCTGCAGCCTCTGCTCCTATCACCCCACCTATAAGGCATCAGGGTGCAGGGCCCACGGGTGTCATGGGTCCCTGAACCCATGAGCTCCCCTGCTTGCTGGCAGCACGCAGGCCACATTTTTAATGGCACCCCAGATAGCGCGCGCAGCTTTCTGGCTGTCGCTGTGGTGACCAACATCTGTGACAAGTGGCAGGGTTTCCTTGGGGACGGGAGGTGACGTGTCCTCTGCATAGTGTGCTCTGGTGGGAGGACCCAACGCTTCTCCCACCCCTGACTTGCAGGGGCTGAAGGGAAAGGACAAAGGCTTTGGAAGCAAATGCCAGACCTGGGGTTGGGTGGCAGGTCAGTGCCAGTGGCAGGATTACAGGCTGAGCTTTCTGTCTGAACTGGGCCCCTCTCTCAGGGACCATGCACCTTCTTAGGAAGCCCTCCCTGATAAGGCCCCATGGCACACAAGACAATTCATCCCCTCGGAGGCCACCAAGGACAATGTGTTCAGAGAGATGAGGAGCCTCCAGAGTAGGAGAACTCACTAACCCCATCAGCCCACTATGGCACCCTGCCCTGGACCAGGACTAGTGCCATGATCTATACTGTGAAATCCAGGCCACCACCTCCAGGAAGCCCTGCCTGTCCTCAACTGCCTCAGCACAGCTGTCCCACGTCCCGCTCTGGGCTTGGATTTCCAGGAACACTCTCAGTGTCTGCAAAACCTCCCCTGCAGAGGTTGGTTTGCCGTGAGCGTGAGGACATGTGGCAATTTCCCCTGGCGCAGGTATCACCAGATGTGGGGATCAGGGGCCAGAATGGGGTCAGGTGTCTGTGTATGGGTAGCCTGTGGTGGCGGCACGTGACTCTACTCCCCTCTCCCTTACAGTCCAGAACAAGAAACAACACCCCCTGCCCGCCCATAGTCACAGAGCTTGCCTCCCCCTCCCCCCACTGGCTCCATTCTGGGGAGCATTGGTTTGTGGGTGAGACATTGAGTGTGACTGGGGTGGGGGTTCTGCCTGAATAACTGCTCTGAGGAGGGCTAATAGCGAAGGGCGGCCATCGAGTGCTGCAAATGGCCTGATCACGAGATGAGATGAGCCTCAGGCCCGGGGGGAGGGGTTAAGGGGGAGTCATGCAATATCCATAACAGGCTAGGTGGGGCTATGGGGGCGGGTACCTGGCCTCCTCTGGATATAGCCTGGCTGTACAGGAGTTGTGAAGCGCCCCCCCCCATGGACAGCCATCTGCCTCTTCATGCCACACCACGCTCTGGGTGGAAAGCTAAGGTGCTCTTTATTTGAGGGAGACAGTGAGGTCCGGGGGTGGGGGCAGCCCCAGTCACTGGTAGCCAGCCAGCTGGAGGACACTGGGGTAGTGGCTGCGGTGCGCCATACACTTTTGGCGGTCGATAAAGAGGCTGTTGGCCTTGACGGCAAGGTCCTTCTCCAGGTTCATGCGTGTGTCCTCCAGGTTCCGCAGCGCCTGCTCCGCATCCAGGAGCTTCTCCTTCAGTGCATTGAGGGACATGTTCAGCTCCTCCACCTCGCTCAGCAACCTGCAGGGGAGGGAATGGTGAGCCAGGAGAGAGACAAGGGAAGGGACAATGACGCTACAGGGAACTCCCCAGAAGCTTATAGGAGGCCCACCAAAGTGGCTACAGTGCTGCAGAAATCCCTGGGAACCAAGCATGAACCAAGAAGGGCCCTCATTTCCAGCCTGAAGCTGTCCCCCAACCCCCACGTCAACGGCGACAGAGCAGGGAGAGGGAGTCTTGAAACACTGCCCCCTTGTGGCGAAAATAAACAATGGGCCGCTAACTCTGATGTTCCCAGGCACAAACCATCCTTGAAACCTTGATTTCTATAACAAAATTACATTCAAGGAAGGAGGAAGAAGACAGGCACTATATCTAGAAGGGCATCCTGGAACTGGATAGATCAGGAAAATAAAAGGTATAATCTACCATGCCTGTAGGAGGTATAGAACACAGGATTACAACGGAGGTACAGGGGCCGGTGGTGGCCCGCCCTGCCTGGCCTCTGCCTTGCAGGCTTCAAGAATCTAGGTTATCAGACTCTAGGCTCCTTCCAGGAAGGTAAGGAATCTCAGAGTGACACAAGTGTCTGCTCATATGTGGGACTGATCCTGTGTGTGTTGGGCTCATGGTAGCCTCAAGGGCTGGGGAAGAGGAAGATTAAAGGGGCTGGAGGATGAGCCCAGCCAGACAGGACTGCTCCAGAAGGCCAGTAGTACCTGAACTGTGCCCTGTCCCGGCACAACTCCACATTGGGCCGGTGTGACCGCTGGTAGAGGCGGGTCTGGGCCACACGCAGAGGGGCCTCCTTGTTCTTGATGGCCTGCTTCAAGGCTCCCACCTGGTACTCCTGGTCGGTGATCTCCCTCAGCGTCTGTACAGGGCAATGTGTAAGCTTAAGGTAGACTCAAGCCTGGAGCAAATGGGGCACCTGCCTACCGCAACCCAGCGTGTGGGAAGGGGCAAACCAGTGGCTCCCTCATCTCCCAGCCCTCACTGGAGCCGCTAACTCCTGGGCCTGTGTCCAGGGCCAGCCCTGCAGAAGGCCCTCAGTGGGTCCCATGCATCAGGGTAGTCTGTTTGTCTTCCAACACTGGCCAAAAAAGTCAGGTCTTGGAGGCAGCACAGGCCTAGGAGCAGGACCCCACAAGCACACTGTGACCCCACACCACCTCCCTCCCAACCCCCACAGCCTGCAGCTCCTGCTGGTCAGCCTCCTGCAGTGGCTGTGCCAGCAGAAAACTGCTTTTACATCAGCTCGGGAAGTCTGCAGAAGCGTCTGCAGAAGCGTGTGGGTGTCTGCTTCTGGGTGAGCTGGTCACAGAAGGGCCCTTGAAACCAAGTCGTGACTGAGCAGAGAGCAGAGAGCAACCCTGGTCTCGGTAACCCTGATCCCTGTGGTTAAGAGAAGGCAAGCCCTAGGTGAGGAATGGGTGTGGCTTGAGTGGGGGCGGCGAGCGCAGACGTGAGTGAGCGTGCCCTAAGCACGGGATGGGCTTGCTGGCAGGCGTGTCTTGGGTGTGCTTAGACAGACGGGCGTGCCAAAGGTGGGCGTGGCCTGCGGTCCCACCTTTCGCAGCTGGTACTGCAGCTTCTGGTACGTGTCATCCAGCTCTTCGCAGCGCTGCGAGAAAGCCGTGTTCACTGCGTCGCACTGCAGCCTCAGGTCCTCGGCCGTGTCCCGCAGGACGCAGTCAATTAACTGCCGCAGGTTAACCGAGGCTACCCGCTCGCGCTCAGCTCGAATCAGGGTGTCCTGAGTGAACTTGGCCCATGACTCGGGCGTGGAGGCACTGAGGGTGGAGTTTGAGGCCTAGTCAGGGGGTAGCCACGGAGAGGCTCTGGCACTGTTGGCGATCCGCAGTGAAACCCGTCCCTCCCCCCTCCACATCCTGAGGTTCTCCTGGGCCTTTAGTGGCAGCTGCTTGCCCTCTGCTGGCCGAGAGCAGAAACGCAATCCAGGCCACCCATAGGGACACTAACCCTGTATGGATTGTGGGTGCGAGGCACTTGAGTAAGGGGCTTCCCGTTAAGTCTACCCCAGCAGCAGACAGAACTTCCCCAGAGCTGGGCCGGGTCTAAGAGGGTGGGTGTGGTGCCTAGGAGCCTACCTCTCTTCAAACTTGGCGGAGTGCGGATGGAACTGCACCTGGGTGCTCTGGTTGCAGTAGCGGGAGCAGGTCTCATCAATGTTGTAGGTCTCTACTTTGTCTGACCAGCTTATCTCACAGGTCTCCTTTTGTTCCCGGTTCAGCCTAGTGGGGGAGGGAGGTCCAGGGCCCACTGCGCCAGGGAGCACTGGGAAGCAGGCCCCATTCCAGCTTCAGGTGCCTGCAGTCTGTGCTCAGCCGGCCTTCCGTGGCCAGCAGCACCCAGGTTCCAGAACAAAAGCGGAGATGGTTGTGTGTGCCTAGCGGAGGGATGCCTGCGTTCCTCTCAGGGTCAGGGCCCTAACTGTCCCAGCTCCAACCAGCCTTGGGGGCTCAGGGCTGTCCATCCCTCAGGTCCCTCAGGGGCTGCTGTGACCCACCGTATCTGGCCCACAGCTTGCGCCATAGTCCTCTTCAGGAGTTCCTGGATGTTCTTGATGAGCTCCGTTTCCTGGAGGTGAGACAGGCCTATCTGAGACATAGCCCTGCCCCTCTCCCTCAGGAGGGACTGAGGGACCCAGCAGGAGCCAAGGCATGGGCTTCCCCTCCATTGACTTTTGCCTTAATTTTTGTTTTCTTTTTTTTTTCCAGAAAAAGGGGTTTGAGTCCAGACCTTGCATGCTAGGTTCATTCTGTGTGGTTTTGGCATGTTGTAAATGTTTCCTTTAGGGGTGTCTTTGGGCTGTTGGGGTCACCCATGACACTTGTCCAGGCTCTGGAGTTATCCTCAACACTCATAGATCCTGAGGAACTTCAGCCTTATCTCGGACCCTAGACCACCTCTGAGGAACCAAGCCCAGAAGAAAGATACCCTCTGTCCGCTCTCCACTGCCCACCAAGAATAGGTAGGAAACTCTAGGTTTCTTTTTACCCAGCATTTTCTGGGTATCAGGAATTCTTTCATGGGCAAGTGCACATGGGCCATGATCTCCACTGTCCTGCATCCTCAGTCAGCTTCTCATCTCTGCTCCACTGGCGATACTTTAGTCATGCAGCAGTGGGCAAGGCCTGAGGGTATGACAGGGGTTCCCTGAGGTCCCAGCCTGCATCTTTCATCATTGCCCACGAGCCTTAGCCCACCACAGGAGGCTCAAGCTCTGAGGGATTCTGAGTTGTGGGGCACTTAGGTTGAGTGACCCCTAATCATACAAGGTTCCCCAAAGCAAGCTGTGCTGGGTTTCAGAGGAATGGTATCTAGTGAAGGGAGGAGGTTCGCTTTTGGTTTCTGAAGAGTCTTGCAATGGAGTCCACGCTTGGAACTTGTGATCCTCCTTCCTCAGTCTCCCCTATGCTCCCCTAAGCGTATGCTAGGAGGAGATCTCTGAAGCTGAGGCTCTGAGGATCTGGACTGAAAGAGCAGATGCCACAGCCCTCCACACTGGCTGGCCTGGCTCTCTACCCTGAGGGCCAATACTGCAACAAGGGGCATGGAGGTTGGAGGGGGGGCTATGGCTTAGCCTAAAAACCCTCAACCAGGCGGTGGTAAAGCATGCCTTTAGTCCCAGCACTCTGGAGGCAGAAGCAGACAAATTGAGTTCAAGGCCAGCCTGGTCTTCAGAGTGAGTTCTGGGACAGCCAGGGCTACACAGAGAACCCGTGTCTCAGAACAACAAAAAACAAAACCCACCACCACCACCAAAATGAAACAACAACAAGCCCTCAGGGTCAGACTTAAGATCTTTGAAACCTTGTGGGCTAGAGGGTGTCCCATAGGAGAGAAAGTTACTTGAAAGTCAGGGATTCCATATGGTAAAAATCCTCCTGTGTCTGAAAGACCAGGGGTCCTGCTAGGCAGAGGGCTCTCGCCCAGTGTGGACCCCAAGGCCCTGTGTTGGATGAGGGCCAGAGCCTGCCTCCCTCCCTGGACATGAGCCACCTTGCTGCACCTTCAGCAGCTCCACCTCCACGTAGTCCCGGACGAGATCTGGCTGCTGGCGGCGTTCTCGGCACTGCAGGTTGTCGGTGGCGATGGAGAAGGGCACGGACGTGGCATCCAAGGCGCGCTGCAGCCGCAGCTTCTGGGCCAGCAGCAGGTCCGTCTCGCCAGACAGTTCATCTATCTGTCGCTGCAGTTCCGACTTCCAGCAGTGCATGTCCTCAAGGCGCTCCCCGACCTTGCGGGTGGAGTCCTGCTGAGTACGCTGGGCCAGCGCCTCCGTCTCCGCGGCCAGCTGCCTGCTCTCATGCCGCTGCCGCTCTGAGTAGTCCCGGTCAGCGAAGGCCTGGTGGTAGCGGGCGTAACTGTTCTGATACCACTCGTCCATCAGGTATTTGGCCGTGCGGAAGCCAGCGGTGACCATGCCGGAGGATGTGTCGGCACCGGTGTTGCAAGCCACGTCATACAGTTTTTTCGGCAGGTCACAGGCCTCTATTGACTGTGGGGCTGGCTCCTTGGTCAAGACTGTGTCTGTATGTGCCATGGTGTTCGCTGCCCGGCCAAACTGTGGGGGGGATCAAAATGAGAAGAGGATCACGGGGCAGTTGTCCAGGCACGATCAGTGTGGCAGTACTGGTCACTCTATCCTGAGCAGGGTTCCTGGTCGCCTCAGGTATAATGTATACAGCAACTGCCTCCCGTTGCTGGGCAACGGGGCCACTCAAGAGGAGGGACGGAACTGCCCTCTTAAAGGCTCCCCTCCCCCCCCGCAGTGGCTGGGGAGGTAATGTAAATGGATAAAAGTGTTTGCTGTACAAGAACCAGAGTTCGAGTCCCAGGACACAGGTGAAGACGATGGGCGTGGTGACACACACTTGTAATCCCGGCACTAGGAAGGCAGAGACGTTTAACCTATGGAGTTCGCTGGCCAGCCGGCCCTACCACATTTAATGCGTTCCAGGCCAGTGAAAGACCTCAAAAACTAAGATTGGCCAGGAATGGTGGCAAACACTTTTAATCCCAGCACTCGGGAGGCAGAGACAAGTAGGGCTCTCTGATTTCAAGGACAGCCTGGTCAGGGCTACATAGCAAGACCCCTGTCTCAGACAAAAAAAAATCCCCAAACCAAATAACACAAAAACCAAGATAGACAGTGCCTGAGAAAGGTCACCTAAGGCTGTCTCTTGGCCTCCACATACACACAAACCCCCACATGCTCGAATACACTCATATGCTTTCACATACACACAGAGGGGGCCAGGCAATCCCCAAGTCTCCTCTCTTCACCCCTCTGTGGCCCAAGCAGCAGAGGCTCAGGACTCATATTCACTAGAGGATCTTTGAACTATAGGGCTGGGGTAGTGAAAGGTCCTGAAGTCCCTGACACCCCGTCCCTCCTTCCTGGCTCCTCGGTACTTTTGTCCTGAGATTGCCCCTCCCCCACCCCCATGCCTGGTTCTGAGGTTTGGCTTTACTCTGCTGGAGCAGGACGGAAGAGGCTCTGTCTGCCTAAAGACATTTAGGGGTGAATAAGCTGAGCTGCGGGAGGGGGAAAGGGCAGTGGCTCCCCTTCCTGTACTTTCACCCTCCCACAACTTGACTCCATTGCTCATGTGTTCTGAACCCCTCATGCAGACCCAAGAGACCAAACATCCACCCTACCTCAGTCTCCAGGACTCACTTTGGGAGATGAACCCCTGGGAGTGTCTACAGGGACCCTGAACTCACCTGCATCCAGGGCCACTGTCGAAGGGCCAGGCCCTCCTCTTCCTCCTGCAGCCCATAGCTGTACCGCCCAGAGCATCAGAACTGTGGAGCAGTGTTCTGAAGTGGGTTCATCCACTGGATGTATCTGGAGTCCTGATCTGCTCAAGTAAAAGGAGACAAGTTCTGTCTGGACAGTCGTTCCCAGTGAGCTAGTTGGACAGGAAACTGCCATCCAACCTGGGCATAGGAAACCCTAGTCTAAGTCAGTATTCAATGTGACCAACAGAGGGCGACATTGACTGTAAAATGTGCCAGCCACCCATTTCCTGACTATTCTGGCCTTCCCTGCCACCTGGCCTTTCCCAGAGGCACCCACATACTGGGTTCTCTCTGAAAGAAATCCACACCCTTAGCCAGCATAAATTCTATAACCACAGCCCCTCAGCCTCTTCCCTCGCCATTGCCCTGTCCCGCTTCCAGCCTCAAGAACATCAGGCTTTCTCTGCTTGGCACACAAGCTCAGTTTCACGCCCCACCCTCCACGCCCCTGGCTTCTGCCCAGGCTGTGCATTTCTGGCACCCTCCCTGGTGCTGAGCCCATAGCAGTTAGCCCCTCTCTACGTGCTGGCCTGTCAATCTTCTCATAGTGGGCCCTGGTATTTCCACCAGAATGGACAAAGTAGAAGCTTCCTGCATGTGTGTTTTGTGGGCAGAAGCCCCAAGGATTCATAACCAGACCAAGCAAGATTTGCTTTTGTTCTTCAAGAGCTGGAGGCCAAGAGCCAATGTGGACCTCTCTCTGGCTCCTTTGTGCCTCAGTTTCCCCAGATGGTAGCAGGTGGAGAGCCTCCTAGAACACAACCGTGGCTTCTCCTTAGAATCATCCCTGATATGCTGACCCAGGGACTGTGAAGGAGGAAACCTAGCCTGGGCTCCATGACTCTAAATGATCTTCAGCTTCAGTATTTGAGTAGTGGGGTACAGCAGGTAGGTGATGCTCCCATGGAACCCTCAGGTTAAAGGAACGCCAGGTCTCAGTGTAGTTTCCCCTGTGTCAGGACAGGCTACAAGGTAGATCTTGGACCTTAGTCCCCAGGTTGAGGGGTCAGGACTTGCCAGACATCTGCAGGGTTGGATTGGGCCTTTGCCCCTTCAACCACAGCCTCTAGAGTAACCCCCTCAGTCCAGAGAAAGGCATATGAAGGTTCAGTGTGTAACCTCTCCCAGCCTCCCACCCCACCCTCGGGGGAAGAACACCAGTTATTGCACAAGACTTCCATAAGGGCTGACAAGGCGGTCACAACTATACTCAAAGCGAGGGCTAAGAGGGAAACAGGAAGACAGAGCCATAGTGGGGCACAGCCAAATTGAATGGGTTGTTTGGAGACAATGGTGGCGGACCATGGAACTGTACTGAGTGGGGGTATGGGGTCCTCTCAGGTTGGACTTCTTTCTGTGTTGCAGTTGCAATGAGAAAATTGAGTCTGGGGACATGAGAAAGTTCCCACATTCTCTTCTTCAGCAGAGTTAGGGACCTTGATGAGGCTAGGAGTGCCAGCTCCATGGACACTCTGCCTGCCTGTGTCCCCAATGACCAGGTCCCTCCACGCAGGACAGGCCTGCAGGATGCCTAGGAAATAGAGGGACAAGAGGGACAGTTCTGTGACTTCACGACTGACCGAGAGCACACTCTGTGCTGATTTCTTTACAAGCTCTAGATACCGTAAGTGGGATGGACATGGACGAAAGGGTTCTTTTCTATGGAGTCTGACCAACAGGCCCCAAGTCCAGAGGACATTCCCTCAGCTCTATCCTCAGCCTGCGAGGTTCTAAACAGGAGGGAGGCCATACAGCCTCCACCCATGAGAAGCACATCCTTGCGGGTCCCAGGCTGAGGTGGGCCCAAGGTCAGACTGACAAGATAGGGCCAGCAGAGGAGAGACCGCCATCTGGCCACCTCCAACCCTGGCCAGCATCCCCAGGAATGACAGCCATCCTGGCTGGAGCAGACCCAGCTGCAGGAGCAGTGGGAGGCAAAACCACGCCTCTCCCCCTGGCTAGTGGGACATACAGAAGGATCCAAAGCTCTTTGGCATCCCTGAGCCAGTGCTGCAGTGGGCAGATGTCTGTGCTGCGCAGGCAACACGCAAGCAGGAGGAGGCAGCCAAGGACTTCCGGGAAGGAGAATCCTGATGTCCAAGCTTCAAAGGGCCTCCCAAACGAAGGCAGGAAAGAGCTGTGCAGAATACCGGATGGGGCGTGTGCCCTCCCCTGATGACTCCCAGGATCACTGGGAAAGCCCTGCTTCCCTTCAGAGGATTAGACAAAACAAGGCGATATGGCACGGATAGCATTCTGGCACAGGGCTGAGCCCGGCGTTCTGGCCATCAACTGCAGTAGCCACTGGGCTTGAGTCTCTCCACTTGGCAAGGCAGGACCAGCAGGCCGAAATAATGAACTAATGACTCACCCCTACTTGACTCTCACCTGTTTCCCCAAGCAATGAATGCCCAGGCGGCGGGGGCAGTGGGGAAGGCATACCCATGGACTCTTCCCTGCCTACCTCTTTCCTACAGAGGCAAGACTCAGACAGGGATCTCTGAGGTGAAGGCGGCTAGCTGTGTGTGGCTGTCCAGACATCTGTGTCCACCTCAAGAATCCAGGCGACTCAGTCCGGCCCTCAGAATGTCCCCACCTCATGGATGCACTTTGCTTGAGCAGCTTCTCAGCCATAGCACCAAGGCTGAGTGAAAACTCTTGCCTAGAATTCCAGCTACTGGGAAAGATAAGGCAGGAAGATCACAAGTTCAGCTCCAGCCTGGGCAACTTAGGAAAACTTTGGCTTGACATGAAAACTAAAATGAATTAATTAATTAAAATTAAAAGGCTGGAATGTAGGTAGCAGAGCAGTTGTCCAGCATGGACAAAGAGCTGAGTTCTGTCTCTGGTACCACCAAAACAAACACAAAACCCTAATAAACGAAAACAATGAAATAAAACACAACTTGGGCAAGAGGCTTTATGTTACTTCTTTCCACACCTTAAAAATAATAACCTAAACAGCTACCAACACACTCGCCAAGTGGAAAAAACATCAAAACGTGGAAACCCCGTACAGACAAGCTAGAGCGAGCCCACAACGCCTTTCATGAGCATCTCAGCAGGCCATTCAGCTCTTCAGGAAAGATGCTCAGGTACCTCCCAGCCACTGAGCAATGCTCAGCTTTGAAATCCAGCCACAGGAAATGACTCCAAATCAAGGAAGGAGGTTCAAAAAGGACAAGGAACAACCATTTGCAGCAAGCTTTGTCCCAGCAACACATCATCAGGAGGAAAAAAAAAATCAGGACCTGTACCTAACAGGAAGGCAAACAGAGCCACAGCAAGGATTCCTTTCCAAGGATAGGCTGTCTGGGATCAGAGACACACATTAAAAACACTCAAAGACACATATCTGGTGACAGGCAGGCAGGGAACAGGGCAGGGGCACAGGCAACTACTTATCAGGATGTCATAGACAAAGCAGCCAGGGACAGGAGGGCCACAGTCAAAGTTGACACCCAGGAGAATTTGAGGTTTCAAATACCAAGCCAACAGGAGGCCTGGCCTGGCATCAGCCATGGGAGCTGGGCAGAGGCTGGCCAGCCAGGAAAGATGCTACCATCCTGAATAGGAAGAGGTGGTTCCAGAGAGGACCTGCCCTGGTTTCCATAAAAAAATGGGCCTTTGGGTTCCCTGTAGGACAGTGAAGACTCCTGGGGACGGTTTCACCCTGCCTGGCTCCAACTGCCCATTGAACCATGAGGAGCCTATGAAATGTATAGAAGCCTAGATATGACAGGGCTGGGGGACCAGGGTCTGACCCTCATGTGCCCTCACTAGGAGCTTTCTGTGCTGGGGAGCAATTAAGAATGCACCCCTCTCATTGTAGCTGACTCGCACCCAACAGGCTTGTAAGACAGTACTCTGGGCCTACTGCCTTTGAGGACAGCCAAATCCCCACTTTATCAGCTCAGCATTATCTGCAAAACCTCCTACAATTCCCCGAGAAGAAAATTAAATAGAGGATTTAGCAGAGATTCTGAGTTGGCCTGGGCAGGGCAGGGCTGGGCTAGCTCAATGGAGGCTGCTGAGCTGAGTTCTAGCTGGTGGGCAGTCACCCCACCTGACCCTGCCTGGCCCTGCAGGCTCAGAGGCCAATGGAAAGGACAACTTCAGCCAGTAGGTCACAAAGGCCACCAGACTTTTCCCTTCCCTTCTTCCCTTCCCTTCCCTTCCCTTCCCTTCCCTTCCCTTCCCTTCCCTTCCCTTCCCTTCCCTTCCCTTCCCTTCCCTGAAGGCTGGGGTTCTTCTGCAAGTCCCAGAGCAATCTTGGTAGCTTTCTCAAGGGGCGGGGGAGACTAAAGTAGATTGCAGCTGGTTTCCAGCAAGGGGAAACTCATCCTGTGGGATCTGGGAACTTCTGCTTCCTGAGAGCCCAGTGAACCCTGACTCACTCTGTTGTGTTCTTCATGTACTGTTCCCCAACCTCATGCTCTGTGACATACTAGAACTGTGCTTCTCAGCTGTACAACAGATGAGGGGGGAATACACGGAAGAGGTCAGCCCAAAACTTGGGCCTAATTATCAAGGGTATGTGTCTACCTGCATGAATGCACAGGATGGCTCTGGTCCAGAAGGAGTTGGCAAAGCTTTGGAAATCCTCCCAGAAGACCTATCAGCCACGAAGGGCCAGAGGCACACACTGAGTAAAGAGTCTCTACGCTCACCAGGAGAACAGAGTGGTCACATTCCTGTCTAGAGACCATGCACGGTCAGCTGAGCCTCAGTCCACAGGTCCTCAGGAGCCCCGGTCATCCTGGGGCTTGGAGACACAGGACTTGTCAGTACGGCCAGCCAAAGTTGCCAGTGTGGAAGGGCTGACCCAGCCTGGAAGGCTTTGGGGGCTCATGGTACCTTCCTAGGACAGACACTACCAATGGAGTGTGAGCAGCAGAGTGAACACAGCCCACTGCCAATACTTTGTGGTTAGTCCAGCCCTATGACCTCCAGGGACAGTCTCCTAAAACCTCTAACTACGTGAGCTCAGAGGGCATTGGATCAACAACTCACACTTCTCTGCTGCCTCCCTACCAGATGTCCCTAGCGGCTATCTAGAGACCCTAGAATTCACTATACCCTGCCCTGAGAGCTAGGTAAGGTATCAACTGCAGTCTCTGGAGAATGGTGGGAAAGTAGGACACCCTTCTGTCCCTGGACCTAGTAGGGAGAACAAGAGTGGAACCCATCCA
The DNA here is from genome assembly GCF_030254825.1 of Meriones unguiculatus. Taxonomy (NCBI): domain Eukaryota; kingdom Metazoa; phylum Chordata; class Mammalia; order Rodentia; family Muridae; genus Meriones; species Meriones unguiculatus. The sequence continues at coordinate 39,436,042 of NC_083359.1, forward strand.
CAGTGGGAACCCATGGCCTCTGGCTCCCCCAACTGCCACCGCGCTAGTTGCTAGGGACACCCCCATCCAGGCTTCTGGTCAGCCAGCCTGATGCTTCTTCCTAGCAGGCTTCAGTGGCCACCGCACTTAGCTAGGCGTACCCCCCAGTTCCAGCAGGAACAGCAGCCCTGTGACCTTGATCATCTCCGCTGAGGGGGATGGGGCAGCCCTGGGAGCTCTCAGCCCTAGTGATGCTAAGAGGCCTCACATCTTCCAAAAGATGCTGTCGCAGCAGAGCCGATTAGGGCTGTGCTGCTGAGAGATAAGGGCCTGAGGGTCGTTTGGAGGGCAGGCGCTGAGAACGGGCTGGGATGGCGGGGTTCTCGCTGCCATCCTGGTCTCTCCCTGTTGCCCCGGCCCTCCTTTCTCCTATCCCCCGGTTCTGCCCTATGAGGAGATGGCAGGTGAAGGGCACAGTGCTACCTTGAAGTCAGGACACCGAGGGATTCCTGCCAAGTGTATCTGAGAGGGGTCAGGCCCATGAATGATGTTGGTCCAGGAGCCTAGCCCAGCTTATTTTTCTGCCCACCACCCAGGGACAGAAATAGACAAGAGGGTCTGGACTCCACCCATCATCACTTAGTCCAAAGAGCCCCCGAAAATAGACACAAAGAAAGTCAACCAGACTCACATGCTGCTCTCCCAAGGTCCTCTTGGGAGCCGTGGCTGCGGCCTAGAGCCACTTAGCTGATGGAACCAGGAGCACTCAAAGTTCAAGTCCCCACCAGGAGGGAGAAAACCACCCATTAAGTGCAGGAGGAGACAGCAGGCCCCTGGACCAATCTCTGCCCTCCTGGCCAACCTGTCTATACCACCCAGTCCCCACTCCCATCCTCACCACCCCCTTTCCATGCCAGCCTGTAGACATCTTCCGGCCTTGACTTTCACACTGAAGCCTCTTCCCTGTATTTCTTCCTTTCCATAGAGCTAGCCTGAGCCCCTGATCTCCCCACATTATGCTCAGGTAATTCTTGTCACCCTGTGCTCTTTGAATGAAGCCAAAGATTGAAGATGCTGTCCCCAGGGTTCATCTGAGGGCTGCAGACCTTACCCTGTTGCCTCTTTAGCACAGGTCTAAGGACAGAGGACAGAGAGGAGCTCCATGCCCTCTGAAGGGGTGTGGGGAGTCAGCATCTCACAAGCAGCTCCACTTCTTGCCCTCTGGACCCCAAGCCAGAGCTGTCACAGAGGAGCAAGATGCACCCTGACCTCTGGGTTGGAAGGAATTTGAAGCAGGGTGTTAGTGACAGGGCAAAATGAACGATTATCCTTCTACACAGTCCTCGGCTGCTTTTAAGAAGAGAGCAGAGAATGGCGTTATTATTATTAAGAAGCTGGTCAGTGGGTTAGCAAGGCAAAGAAGGGAACCAGAACGCCTTCCACACTGCAGTAATGACCACATAGCCATGTAGGTGTCAGGTGGCCATCCCATCTTCTAGGCTAGAAGGGGAAGGCTGGCTTCTTCCTTTCCTGCGGGCCCTGAGCTCATCCACATCCTCCCTCTGCGATCCTTCAGTTTTTGCATCTTTACTTAAGGTGGTCTCAAATGTCACCTTAGCCCCAACATGTTGACACTCCTCCCAGACAGCAGGGAGAGCCTGAGATGGAAGAGGATGAGGAAGGGCTGGGCTTCCAGATGGCCCAGGAGCAGTTGCAGATGGCTACACATCAGGAGGTGAAAGACGCAGGGAGGCCCCAGCCTTGACTCTGCGCTCCTTGAAGATGGAAAAGAAGGTGGGTGGAGGCAGAACCATGCCCCGGTCCACTCAGCTGCCGAATCTCTTCCAGCAAGGCCAGGCTGCCCAGCTGCCACCTCTAGTGCCCATGGCCACATCCACCTGCTGAGACTGCAGAGCTGCCCAAGAGAGAGTGTTGCCATGTCCAGGCCAGTGTAGCCTCTGATTGTGTCCTCCCTACGGCCCAGTGTCAAGGCCAGGAAGCCAATGAGCGCTTAGTAGGTCATAGCATGGGATGGGATGGCAGTCCCACAGCACTTAGTAACGACCTGCCACTGGTAATAGAATTACCCTGACAGGTGTTGTTCCCTGCATGCACTGGTACTCATTGGGCACCAAAATCAAAGGTGGTTGTGGACTGCTCTAACCCCCAGATCCATGCAGGATCTCAGTTTCTACTTGACACGTACTTGAGCCATTGACTGTGGACTAGGCTAACATCCGCTGTTGCATGGGCAGGGAGGCTCCTGCACACAGTGGCTAAATGCAGCAAGTGAGGGTGAGGAAGGCCTCTCAACACCAGGGCAGGGCTAGGGTGGAGGGTGGAGCTACCACAGAGGCAAGGGGGTGTGGCCTTGGCTGCTCCCCATTAGCAAGGCCTCCCCCTGGAGGCCCCTGATCAGGCTTGAAATAGCCCAGCAGCAGCCAACACAAAGGGCCTGTAAAGACGCCAGGGCGGGCTGGCAGCAGACCCCTCCCTGGCGCTAATGCACTGTGCATTATTGTAAATGGAGCTTTTTCTGAGCAACAGCAAGGGTGCTCAGAGAGACAGCCTTGACCGGGAATAGACTCTGCCTCCCGGCTCCAGATTCACAGGGGCTGCTTTCCTGGGGGTGCCACCAGCCTCAAGGTCACCTCTGCTCTTCCCCAGGCTCCCCTGTCCCAGTCACCATGTCCCTACTGGTCCCTGGTCCCTTCCTTGATCATTCTGACCCTGTGGCTGCACCTCTCCTGGAATCAATCTCCCTCTTCTCTATCTGCAGGGATCTGCCCAGGACCCCTCTGGGAGATGGGTCCTGCATGCCTCCAGCCCTCCCCTACCACCCTGTCTGTCCCTGGGTTTCCCCTCACTTCCACCGTCCACCCTATATTCTAGCTCATCACGTTAGAGATCAGGGTGGCAATCATTAAGGGGCACATCAGTTTCTGGAGACATTTTACACCAGCCCCCACAGATTTGGTGGCTTAAACCAACAGTTGATTCTTCATGGTTCTGAAGACTCAGGTGGGGCCTTGGGATGTGGTAGGGACCTACAGGGTACACCTTCCTCCAGTAACCAGGAAAGATCTTCCCTGTCCTTGCCATTCCCGGGGGCTTCTGCTGGCTCAGAGCTGACAGTCTTGCCCAGGATGGGCTGGGGCTTAGCAAATCTGTTGGCCAGTTGATGGGCTGACATGGCGTGGGAAGGGATGTATGGAAAGGAATCAGGAGGCCTGGGTGTTTGAGTAGTGAGCTCTCCGCCTACTGTACAGGTAAGTCAAAAGTGCCAGCTGGAAATGGCTTTTGATGTTCTTTTAACAAACTGGAAGAGGCTTCCCTGCCCTCAGCACTAGCCAGGGAGGAGACACAGAAGGCCGTGGTGCATTCCAGGAACGTGGCCTGGTTCTAAGACAAAAGACCATCCACCTCTGTATTTCAGTGAGAAACTGCTCACCAGGCCTGGGGAGTCCAGGGTAGAGGTCAGTCTAGGTCCCCATTGCCAAAAGTTGAAACATTGCCACTGAGAGCCACTCCTGTCTGCCCAGACTACTCAAGAGCCCATGTGTTGGAGGCACCTTCCCATGCATTCCACATCTACCCGTGGGGCTTCCCTGCCTTGGTGTCCCTCCCCAGTAGTCCTAGAGGCCAGAAGTCTGTCAAGGCACCTTCTCCAACACTGGAATCTGACTGACAGTCACTTGCACCTCAGCCTGCTTGGACTCAAATCCTTCTTGCCATCTTCCTACTCCTCGAATATAGCAGTGAGGGGCAAAAAGATGAGACCCTGCCCACCCACTTTTGAAGCCTAATAGCCCAGAGAAGAGAGTGAGCACATTGACTCACCCAAAAAATGGATGTGAGGGCTGAGAAGATCCTCAGGCAGTAAAGTGCTTCCTGCACAAACATGAGGATGTGAGACCTGTCATTCATATATAAACCTGGGCATACATCTCTGCATCCACACGCCAAGCTCTAAACCCATGGTTTGGGAATCACTTTTGCTTGGTCCAATTAAACAGCTCATCCACCAGCTCTGCCTGGTCTAACTCTGGTTATGCGGTTCCTGCACTGGCCCAATCTAAGCCAGGACAGAGTCTCACACCAGAAACAGCATGACTGGCCAAGACAGCATGCCTTCCTATAGAAGTATATTCTAATGAGAACTACCTGGATGAACCCAGGACAGAGAATTTAAAAGAATGATTATAAACTTTATAGAATTCAAAAAATTTAAACAAGACACAAACACTTCTTTGAACTTTGGGGATAATAAAAACACCTCAGAAATGCTCAAGAAAATGAAAATATACAGCTGAATGACATGACAAAGATAATTCAGGACTTGAGAACTGAATTCAATAAGGAAAAGGAGATCAGAAGAGAAAAAAGGTGAAAATAAAAAAAAAAACAAACCTCAATATCTTAATTAGAAAACTCAGGGAAAGCCCAACAGGTAGGATGAATCAAACAAAATCTAGAAACAGGACTAAATATAAAACAGAGAATCTATACCAAATAAGCAAAGAATAAGAGGAAAAAAAAGCCACACACACAAGAAAGAAATGCCTTTAAAAAAGACCAGATCTTCTAATTATAGGCATAAGGGGGGAGAAAGAATCCCGGGAAATGGCATAGACCAGATCTTTAATAACTTAAGAGAAGAAATCTTCCCCAAACTATAAAAGACACACCCATACAGACACAAGAAGCACACGGAACCCCAACTTAGACAAGACCAGAAAAGAAACTCCCCTGGGCTTATCACAGATAAAACACTAAATATACAGAACAAAGAAAAAAAAAACATTGAAAGCTGCAAGAGAAGAAAATATAAATCATATATAAAGGAAAATCCATTAGAATAGCAGCTGGTTTGTCAAAGGAAATTCTGAAAGCCAGAAAAGCCCAGAGCAATTCATCTCATGTTCTGAAAGACCAGGACTGCCAGCCTAGACTACCCAGCAAAACTGTCTGCCATAGTCGAAGGAGAAAGAAAAACTTTCCATGATCCAAACATTCTTAGAAATCATATCCAACAACAGCAAAACGCTAACCCTAATACTAAACTAAGCAATACTTTGAACCAAAGAGAAGAAACAGTATATCCAGAAAAACTCGAGAAAGAAAACAAATGAAGCTATAATTAATGAAATACAAAGCACAAGAACATAAACAACAAAATAATTGCAAGTCAATGCACACCTTTCAATTATAACATTAACTATTAATGGTCTCGACTATCCAATCAAAAGACTTAGGCTAGCTGAATATATTAAGAAAACAAAATTAAAGCTGGACATGGTGACACATTCTTGTAATTCCAGCAGTCAGGGAGCCAGAAGCAGGTGGATATCTGTGAGTTCAAGGCCAGCCTGGTCTACAAAGCCAGTACAGGACAGCCAAGGCTACACAGAGAAACTCTGTCTTGGAAAAAAGACAAAGAAAGAAAGAGACAAACAAACAAACAAAATCTGTATCTCCAGCTATCTTAGATTTAAAGACAAACATACCCTTAAATGGAAAGGGTGGGAAAAGTGCCCAAGCAAATGAGATCCAGAAGCAAGAAGGAGTTGCCATCCTAATATCTGATAAAACAGACTTCAAAATAAAAACCTGGACATGGTGGTGTGTATCTATAATCCCAGTTCTGGAGAGACAGAGACATGAGGATCTCTGGGGCTTGCTGGCTAACCAGTCTACCTGAATTGATAGGTCCTATGTCCATTGAGAAACACAAAATAAGATGGGGAGTGACCAAGGAAGACACAAGACATTGATCTCCGACCTCCATCTATGTGTATTCATGTGCACACATAACTGCATACACACACACATAAACTCACATATACATACACAAAAAGAATGGATGTGAAGGTAGAATTATAAAAGATGATACCCTTCCACATTTCAGGAGCATTCAAAGGATTCTTCATGTAATCACCTGGGCTCTAGAATGCACAGGGATTTCCCAAGGGACCAGAAATGGAAGAATCTGCCTCCCACTCTCTTGGGAAGGTCAGTGTCCCCACCTTGGACAACTCCTCAGCCTTCACTAAAGGTGAGCCTTTCACATGACAGGAGGCTGATTCTTAATTGAGTACATAGCACCTGCCTTGAACTTCAGCCAACAGGATCTGTGATGAATTGTTATTTTTAAACTCTTCAATGGTGTGTGAGGGATCTAACGGGGTTTGCCACAGGATAACTCTCATAGGCAAAGCCAAGTTTCAATGAGGCAGCTGCCAGGCTGTCCCCTCCTCAGTCACCACTTTCTGAACCTGGAGCCAGGCACTAGTGGCTTGGTGGCCAGTAAAAGAGGTTCTGAAAGGTCAGAGTTGCTGGACTAGAAACGCTCTCCAGGATGGTTGAGGCTATGGAATCCCAGCCAGAAGCAGGATTGTGTGTGTCTAACAACAGTCAACACAAGGAAGAGGATGCTCAGGGAGAGGAGGTGCCCAGCTTCTGCTACCAAAGGGCTTGAAGGGATGGATAAAGAGCTTCAGGCACTTAGAAGCAATCACTCTGGATGCAGATGGGTAGAGGGATGGAGTCCTGGACCACAGGTCCTGGGCCCAGGGACTAGCTGGGGTGCCACTCTATGGAGAGACACCATGACCCAGTTTGGGAGTTCTTCCAGTTCACAGCACAGGTCTGCACAGACATGGTACCTGAGGATCTTACCCACACTGTATATAGAGTAAAGCCCTCCCCCCAGTTCCCTGGGGAGTGTGAATCTGTGCATCTCTTTGTCTTCTAGTAGCTGTTGAAAGCAAGTGTGTTAGGGCTGTTCCTAAGACCCCAGTTCCCACCCTCAGAATCCTTAGGAGGCCTTAGCTGGTGATTCTTGGGTTCCCAGACATGCTGAACCATCAAGAGAGGAGCTGTGACCCTAAGATCTTTGAGAGGAGAGATGAGATGACAGACAGCCCCAACCCTCACTAGGAAACATCACAAGACCCTTCAGGCAGAGGGCATAGCTAATAACATATCACATCCCCCAAAGTGACCCTGATCACTTAGTGATGACAAAGTCCCTCCCCTAAGCCAGGCCCATGGCTTAGACTGCAACAGAGTGGTGACGTCCCCCAGGAACATCCAAGCCGTTCAGCTCTTCTGACCCCCTCCTTGCTGCAGGCTGGTTTTCCAGGATGGTCCCACCCTGCCAGAACCCTGATGTCTTGGCAAGGCCCAGTCTGTGAATCTTGACAAAGCTGCTGACAGTTCTGCAGATCCTCCTGGGCAGCCTTCTGGGACAGGGGCGATAGGAATGGGGGTGGCACTTGACTCTAGACATTGCCCTGAGACAGAGTGGGTCCTGAAGTCATAGGATTTAAATGTCACAGCTGGGGATGAGGAGAGGAGAAGGAAGGAGATTTGACAATCAAGTGGAAAGAGAAGTGACTGCAGACCATGGAGAATTGCTGGGAATGGACGCTCGCTTCTAGGGGCAAGCAGTGCCTGCTGACCCAGTGCCACGGGTCTATAAATACCCTACCCAAAAGAGCTTAGACATAGGAAGCAGGGGTAACCAGGGGTTCTGGTGGACTGGCCGCCTTCGAGGCCAGCTCTGTCACAAGCTCCTCCTACCCACACTGTATCCCAAACTATGCCCTAGCCCACCATCTTTCTATGCTTCGAGCTCTCTGCAAATTGCCAAAGCTGGAGCTGGCAGAGCTAGGGCAGAGCCCTTGTTGAGCTAGAGTCTGGGCACACAGCAGAGGGGCCAGAGCTGTGGGTGGCTCAACTCAGTGGAATATGGTAGCTACAGCCAAGAGCTGAGAGCCTTCTGGGCATGAGGGAATGGGAGTAGATTGAATCACTGTGGCATGAGGGACAGGGCCGCCCTACCACTTCTGCTGCTACATAGAGGACATTAGACTCCAAATGAGTGGTGGAAAAAGAGGCATAGCATTGCCTACAGGGTGTGAGGTATGTTCGAGGCCGGAGGTCATCCCAGTGAAGGCTACAGCCATAGCCCTGAACTCTACCCATACAAAGATCCCGTGTCTAGGTCTCATGGGTCAAAAAGACCAGAAGTGTGAGGAATACTGGCCCTCTTGGGTGGAGAGTACACAGAGAGCCTACCTGCCCAGTCCACCATGGTCCCCACTGAACACTTCAGTTCACAGGGGCTGGGAGTCTGCTCTGTGAGTTCCATATGCTATAATATCTATATGCCTTGACTTCTACACCAGCCAGCTGGATTCTCAACTGCCTTCCCCCTAGAAGAATTCAAGCAATCCACAGATATCTTTCTAGCCCCACATTTCTCTTGTAGTTCCAGGGGTTCCATGTCTGACTGCCTGCAAGTCAGTCCCTGGATTTTAAGTTACTTAGAATTGTTGGAGATCCACCAGGCCACCCTAGATGCCCTGTATCCTTTGGGGAGACTGAGGCCTGCAGAGGTTAGAGACTGTAAACTTCTGCTCTAGTCTCCTTGTGGCAGAGTTCAGCTCAAAGCATGTTGCAGGAGGGCTGCCTGCTGAGGCCTGATCTCTACTCCAGGAAACCCAGGATATGCTGGACCCCATCTGGGTTTCTCTTCACTTTGGTCCAAGGCAGAGAGACATCAGCATCTGGTGTCATTTGGATCCGACGGAAGCCTCTGTGCCCCACCAGAGTTGGGGTGGGGATAATGGAGTCAGGCCATCCTGCCTCTGCTCCCAGCTCTGAGCAACAACATCTGCTCAGGGAACATGGTCCCCTCTGCTGAGAGCTCAACTTGAAGGGAGCAGTGGGTATAGGGGACCCAGACTATAGTCACTGTCCTCCAGGGTGGTCTCCCTGAGCACCAAAGAGAGCTGTCAGAAACCCCTCCTGCCCCTGATGCCTCAAGAAAAAGCAAGGCTCAGCCAGCAGCAAAGCTCCTACATTTGGTTGGAACCTGTGCTCATCCAGCCCCTCGGTGCCGGAGACCGGCCGGATGCGCGTGGCTGTTGCCTGGCAACCCCCTGCCTGCGCGCCTGAGCCCCTGCGCCCACGCAGCCATCTCTGTCTGCGCTCAGCAGTCCTGCCCGTGGGCCCAGATGGCCAGGCCAGGAGGGGAAAGTGGAGGGAAATCTCCCCAATGTCTGCCCTGGACAGGCCGATGTCTCTGTCCCTCGGGTGGATTCAGAGCTGTCCCTCAGTGGAAGAGGGACAGGCAGGGTTAGCCATGTCTGCCTGGGTGAGAAGAAGCATCTGTGGTTCCAACCTCCTACACACAGCATCCAGTTCTTCTAGTGTCTGCCCTGCCCCACCCGGAGCTCCCTGACCTTACCTCTGCCTCCTCCAAAAGAGCCCTGGGGATGAACAGCAGCCTTTGCCATTCTAGGTGAGGAAACTGATGCCCGGAGGTTGTGCTAGTCTAACCTGCGGCCATTGGCCCCAATCAGAGATTGCACAACTCTGAGAAGTGAAAACCCAATTTTAGACCGGGGGTGGCATGCCCTCCACCCGTGTGACAATCTGAGGATCACTGGATGGGTGTGAGGCTCCAATTAAAGACATCATGACATCAACCACTGGGGGTGGAGAATGCAACTGCCTATGCTCCAGGAGGTGACTCCATTGCCACTTGAGGTTACCCTACTGGACCCAAGCCGGGACTAGGACCTAGCGTGACATATCTAAACTATTGTGAAGGGCTCCGGAGGCAGAGGTGACCTCTCCCAGCAGGACTCACTAGCTGGGACTCTCTCTGCCATGCATTGGCCCTGCAGCACCCTATGACCTATGAACCCCACTTTCCTGGCCATCTGGACTAAAACAGTTCCACCTGCTTCCTGACCATTTGACCCCAGAAATGTCATTGGAGAAGCAAAAACACCTCAGGTGACAGAGACATCAATGATAAGGATCCTAGCCCTGATCATAGGAGCCAGTGGGTCCCTGACAGTAGTGACAGGAAAGGGCACAGGGGACAGGAGGTGGGGGGCTGTACTGTGGGAAAACGCAGCAGATGCAAAGGCTCAGGGGAAGAACACACCTCCTATGTGGGTGCGTGAGAGGGACCACTATCAGGCAGAGGGACCTGGTCCAACCTCTTGAACATCTCTGAGTTACACAAAGCATGGGAAGCACAATGAGGGTCCCAGCTGGGCTGTTTTTCTGGGCAAGGGCCTTAGCAAGGTCAGGCTGACCCCAGGAAAAGACTGGTTAGCCATGCTGTGGACGAATAAAGCTGATAAGCTCAAGAGAAACGCCCCCCTCCACACCACTGAATGTACTGAAGTTGTTTGATTAGTTTTTAAACTCTGGGATGCCTCCAAGCACCTGCAACAGCAGACCTGAACACCAGGAACAATCCCTACCTTGTCTCCTCCAGATGCCACTTCCTAAACCTGGCCCAGAGCGTCACGGCATCTGCAGATCCCAGGAAAGCATCCTGGGTGAGGGAACACCGTCTGAGGAATGGCACTGAGGGTGGAGGCATGAAGTGTCTCATCCCTGGCTGTGCCCACAGGCTCAGGCTGCAGGGAGCAATCAGCGAGCACTTGCTACGTACAGCAACAGTTGCTACTCTTTTCTCCACTGCCTGTTCCCACGAGGCAGGGACAGACCATAGCACCCATGAGACAGAGTCAAAGTCAATGGGGTGGAAAGTTAAGTAGCCTCTGTACCGCAGACCTGCTCCTGTCCTGGGTTTCTACCCTCAGGCTGGTGCAGAGGAGTAAGATGTGAAGGGACCCGGACCCAGCCCAGTTGCCTGGTCAGAATTTCTGCCGCCATGTCCACCTCCAAAGCCTTTTAAAGTCCTTGCCCCCTGCCCTGGACCTAGCTTCCAGGGAGGCCAGTCTAGACAAGTCTAGGCTGTGCTTTGGTCTGTATGTTCCCTGCCAGGTGACCTGGGGTAAAGAAAGGCCTCAAATTATGGCTTCTGTCCCAGTCCTATAAGAGGAAACTGACCTCCATACTCCATCCTGAGAACTTGAAGCCCCTTCAGCAGACCGTTGGAAGCTCAGGCTGACCCACCCTGATCCAGGCCTCACTGTCGTTTCCCAGGCTGCTGGTTTGTGCCCAGATTCTCATTTATAAAACCTGCAATGGGGCCGCAGGTGAACCTGGGGGTGAAATGAGGAAGAGAGGCATCCTGCCCTGCAGCTGACTCATGGGAGGCAGTGGGCGTGGCTGTCTCACCGGGGCTTCTGGGCTCCTCCAGGCAGATTGCAGATTGCCGACGACTGTTTGTTGGAAACAGAACCGACATTTGCATTACCAGGCCTGCAGCCCTGGAAACCAAACACTGTGTTCTGAGCTCAGGCTGCGCCAGGCCAAGCAACGCCTCTGCCTGTCTAGGGGGGAGCAGGAGACCTGCTGGCATTTACCCCTATCCCAGGCTGAGTTATCTGCGTGGTCCTCAGGATACTGCAGTTTTAGGAGACATGACATCTATCCCAGGGGTAGAGGAACAGCTGGAGGCAGATTGGGGCTTTCGCCCTGCTTCTCTGTCCCAGCCATTCTGTGTCGTACGGGGATGAAGGCTCAATAGCCAGTGTACAAAGCCAGTCCTGGGGCCCTGGGAGCTTGTGTCTCCATGGAACCTCTCAGCCCTTGAGCCACAGGGACCCAGATGGAGCCAGCTTGTTCATGTCATCATTCCCCAGCAGCCAGCACAGGCCTTGGCACACAGGGGTGCAGGTCACATGTTTATGGAACGAGTGAAAGGTTCCAGAAGTCTTGCTCCAGGGCACTGCTCTCAGGAGCCTTCTAAGCTGGGATGCCTCAGCATCAGAATAGAGGCTGACATGGGGACACTGCCTGCCTGGCAAGATCCCTGGGCCTGAAGCCAAAGCTGCATGTGGAAAGGTTCTGCTTGCTGCCTCCAGCCTCTGGACCTAGTCTTCCTCGTTTAAACTGGTGCCTAGCCTCTGCCGCAGAAAGTCTCGAGAAGCCTTACTCTAGGCAGCTTACTGCCTCTGGATAGTGTCAGGAGGCCCTCAGCAAAGCCGCCCACAAGCTGATCACCACGGCTGTTTCCGTGGAGACCTTCCCTGCCAGGCCACTCAGGCTCCGCATGTCTACAAAGAGCTGGGATGAGCCTGTGGAGGATGAGATGATGGTGGAGGCACCTAGGCAGGGCCTCTCCAGCTCCTCCCTCAGACACGCTCACAGCCACAGAGCCCTCTTTACTCAGTGGCAGTGAGGCTGGCCATCCTAAGTTCCCACCCGAAGCCCAGCTCATACCCCTATGAGCAGCAGAGGGGACGGTGAAAGAGAACTCTTCAGTGTCACCCCACAGGTCCTTCCCTGTTAGGCCCACACCGTTCATTCCCCACTCCTCCTCCACCCAGGGCCAGGGACCACTTTCTGCCCTGGTTTATTTTCTGGTGTCTTCAGGAGTAAACTATATGCAGCAAAAAGCCAGGTTTTAAAGGTACAGTTCTCATGGAAGTTTGGAGGTTGAGTAGGAATATGTTTGGTGGCAGAAGGAAAAGAACCACACTTACCAGAAAGCACTACTGGCAGACAGATCATGCCAACTACAGTTCTCCTGTGGTCATCAATTCATGGCTAGTGGGGACGGGTTCTGAAAACAGAAGCACCCCAAGGGTTAAATGTGAGATGCTTCAGAAACTGTCAGTTCATGCCTGTGTGCCTGAATAGAAACGGAAAGATCTCCAATTTCCCAGAATCCACTTAATCATTGACCCTCTTCTGCCTATACCAAAGTAATGGCGGTCATAGCACTCAGAGCTGACCACACTCAGTCACTGTCCACTGGACATGATAAGGTTTGAAGCCAGAGGCTACCTCTGGCCCTGCCAGAGAGCCACATCTTGCACATTTACTTCTAATGAGCTCCTGAGCAGGGCTGGGAGAGCAAGAGGGCAGGATGGTGGGACCAGTGGCCTCCAAAAGACAAGTGAGAGGCTTGCCCCATGGGTCCGGGAAATGTGATCTTATGGAAAAGGGATCTCAGCAGATGTCATTATGCTTGAAGCTCCTAAGCCAGGATGATCCTGGATCATCGCATAGATTATCTGAGTGGCCCCAAGTCCAGTGACATTGTCCTCCTAAGAGACAGGAGGCACAGGGAGGGCGGGTTATGACAACAGAGGGAAAAAACAGAGTCACAGTTGAGCCTGGAAGACTCTACTTAATGGAGCTGTGAAAACCTGCCATACCTGTGCTGGATTTCTGGATTCCAAGTGTGGGGCAGCAGGTGTCTGCAGTTCCTGGTCATTTGTCACAGAAGCCTCAGAAGTCCTGCACATTGGCCTTGGTCTAATCCAAGAGACCCCAGCTGCAGGCCCAGAGTTCCAGGGTCACACTCTCCTGCCCACAGACAGGGTCAAGACTTCCCAGGGAGGGGCCAGAGGCTGATGAGGCAGGAATAAAGGCAGGGCTGCCACAGCTGCATCATTCCTTGAGCTACCTAGGGCCCAACTGCAGCCCCCTACTTAGGGCTGCTTGGTAGCTTGGAAAAATTCTACAAATATGTGATGTTCAGGGATTCAGTCCAAGCGCTGGGTGAACATGGAGAGGCTCTTCCCTCATCGACCTGGCACCGGTGTCTCTAGCCTTAAAAGAGCCTCTGTATCTGCACTAACACAGTCAATTTCAAAGCGAATGCAGCATCCCTTGGGGGAGGAGTGACATCCGTTCTCAGAACTCCAGTAGCTTCATCCCATCACATGATCGTGAAACCTGAGCCCCACCAGGACCTGGGTTCCCACAGAGAAGAGCCTCTCAGTCATGCCTGGCCCGGCTCATCCCCTTCTGCCTCTGCCCTGGCAGTTGAGATGATCTGCGCCAGAGAGATGAACTAACTGGGTCTTAGCCTGATGCTTCATTCTTGAAAGCAGTTTCCTCATTGGATCAAACACGGTGAATAAACTCATTAGGAAGCTGTGGAGGCAACAGCTGCAGACCAGCAACAGCAGACAGGCCTTGAAGCAGAGCGAAGAAGCAGAGAGAGGGCTTGGTGTGGGGCTGCAACGTGAAACGTGCACATACATGCAGGGTCACAGTGCCCACATGTTCACTGAGCATGGGTCATGCAACATGAGCAATTCTAAGCATACCCTAGGGGTTCACCAATGCACATAAACTGTGAAGATCCCATGGTTTCCTCCTGCCTCTCTGGGGGCCAGTTGAGTACCATAGTCTCTGCTTATGATCTCCGATTGTGACAAGAGTCTATCCATAAAAAGTCCAGGCTGCAGCCTACTTGGCAGACATCCACCATGTCTCCAGGTGACCCATGATATGGCTTAGTAACATGGCTCAAAGCAGGCTACTGGTGTCACCTAAGCTAGTCTAGGGGTGCTGCTCATGGCCATGCCAGGGCTTGTTATAAGGCTTGGTGGTCCAGCCAGTGGCTTGGCTTGACCTTTTAGGTCTATCTCATTGGCCTTTTATTCCTGCCTTAAAAACCCAAGAAGGTCTGTCTGAACAGACTGTGTGTTTGCGTACCTATCAGCCTTTCTCCTTCACCAGGTGGAATGAGGGAGCATCATCTGTCAGGACCACGTGTCCCAGCTCCCAGACCAGGCTGCCATTTGTCCCCACTTTCTCAGCAGACAAGCTTGCTGGCTATCCTCGCTTATCTAAATGTAAGGGCAGCTGGGTTAGCCAGGGTGGTAAGGATCTATTCACTGCCGGTCCACCATCTTCCATCCACCTACCCACCCAAGCACCATGGTCACATTTACTTACTTTAGCTGGTGTCCTGTGCCTGCTGACCAGGCAAGATAGAGTAATGCAGCCTAGCCTTGTCCCCTAAGCAAGTTGAGGTTCAAGTCCTAGGGCACCTGCTTGCCATAGGAGTCACAGTCCTGCCCATCATGTTGTCCTACCTGAGGGACTTTGCTTCATTATCCCCACCAACCCCAGCAACTCTCCTATGTGAGCCTTGGCCTCCAGCTGCCTGGGCCTTGCCCCATCATGGCCACTGACTGGATGAGGTACCTTGGGGACAGAGCCCATTCTCAGACCCAGCCAGATGGCTACCCAGCAGCTGATAGGAAAGGGCAGGGCAGGGCCAGGCCTATAGAATAACCCCTGCCATTAGGCCTGGAGCCTCTCTTTGGCCTCCCTCCCACCTGCCTTGTGTATGACTCCAGTCCTATCTCTCCTTTCCTTCCCTGTAGCGTCTGAGAAGCCTTAGGGCAAGACCTTGGGGCTGGGCTCTTGCTCAAAGGTCAGAGCCCAGAATGAGGACAAATATTCCATAAAAGGCACAGACCTCCAAGTGTAAAGGAGCCAGCTGCTAGGAGTGAGCTGCTGGGGCCGCATGGAGGAATGTGGGTCAGGCCCTCCTCCCAGATGCCCAGTGCCTTAAGGGGAAGCTGAGTTGAGGGGGGAAGGTCGGAGACACCACCCCCAACTGCCTGGCCTCCCTTCTGCTACTGTTGCCTTTGCCTGGCTTTCCTTCATGTGTCTTCCCCTTAGCAGGAAACCCTGTGAAGACACCAAGGCACCATGCATGGAGGCCCCAGCTGAGCCCTTGGCCAGTGGCCACCCTCTGCATAGGGATGAGTCACAAACCCACTTACAGTGGGAGAAAATTGAGCCTGGGTATAAAAGTCACCTGCTGTGGTCACAAAGCTAGGAGGTCCAGCTGATCTGTTACACTAGGTCTGTATCCCAGGGACCTGATACCCATGGGGCTCTCTCCCAGCTCCTTACTTCTTCTCTTCCTTGCTCTTCCTCAGTCCTGGTCATGCTCTGGGGTCGTCTAAACCAGCACGCTCATGCCCAGGTGGCCAGGTCTACTGTACAGGCAATTGTCTTTCCAAGACATCAAAATGGGTAACCACCTGCTTACTTCCTCCTCACAGAGCTGACAGTTCACGTGGGGTGTGAGGTGCAGCAGCAGCTGAACAAACACCACAGGGCCCCACAGTCGCCATGCCCGGCTGCTGGGCAAGCACAGGGAGGTGTCCAATAGTAGGCACTTACAGAGGCCATAGTGGCTTTCTAGCTCAAAGGGAGCTTACCCAGCAGAGGTGGTGAGGCCCAGGGGAATCCTGAACCTCTCTCCACAGAGCAGGGATTGGACCTTACAGAGTGGGGACATGTGGCCAGGATGCTGTAGGGTCCTGCCCAGCTATGCCATCTCTTTGGGGACATTTTTGGGGGTCAGGCTCTCCTTCTAACTCCAGAGGCAAAAGATGAAGCATTTCCTAGTCCATGAAAAGGAGTGGCAGGAATAACAGTGAGATCTGGTGTTCATCTTTGCCATAAGAGGGACACAGGTCATGACTTGGATTATATGATGAAGGTCTAGAGTTCACCCAGAATAATACTCAAACCTCCCAGTGTTGCTGGATCCAAACTTGGGGTGCTTCCCCATCGTATGCCGCCTGCCAGCTGTGAGTTGAAAACTGGCAGGTGGGGTCATAGAGTGAGTTGAAGAGGGGCCCGCTCAGCTGTGCTCAGCCAAGGACCCACTGTGAAGCTCCAGTGATTGCCTGACTCAAGGCCAAATCACCCCTCAAAGGAACCTTGCCAGCCTGCTGTTTACAAGGAGGCAGGGCCTGAGTATCCTTTTCAGAGGGGGTGCTCCAATCTCAGAACCTGTCCCCCACATCTTCTGGGCTGTCATTATGGCTGCCAGCTTGTCCTGTTTAAATATTTAATCCAGTTAAATATTAAACCTCTTCCAAGTCCCAATTACAACTGGATCAATTCTCCGAGGCTGTGGGGACCGGGCTGGTGCTCTGCTCCCTTACCTAAGCCCATCAGCCTGAGTGTGTGGAGGAGGGATGGAGGGATGTAGGAGGGAGTCTCTGAGTAGGGGAGGGGTCAGAGAGGGGTAAAGTGAGTGAGGGGCCTGTAAGCAGAGGAGGGGTCTGGCATAGAGGTGGGTTCAGGGAGGAGCCTGGGAGAGGGAGAGAGCTGGAGGCAGGGTATTCTGGCTTCTCACAGTGTTCACTTGGGTCTTGGGGCTCCTCTACCTGTGGTCCCCTCTCAGCACTGCTTCCCACACTGGACAGGAAGGGAATGTCCCCTCTCATCCCTAAGGATCTGTCTGGTGAGAACAGAAAGGAGAAAAGGAAGATCTGCGAAGGCTCCAGGCTTCTAGACTGCCCCCACGGAATGGGCTGAGCCTGTGAGTTTCCATCTTGTGGACTCTGCCTACAGGGATAAGGGCCAGAGGGGGTGGCAGTAGAGGACACAGGAGGGGACCTTGAGAGCTGGACCTATTTCTGTTTAAAACTAACTTCCCAACCATGATCCATTTTACATAAACTAAAAAGCAGGGAAAGGGCGCCTTGCCTTCACCGCCCTTTGCAGTAACACAGCATCCTGAGGCTTTTGGGTGTTTGCAAACTCCTGGAGCTGAGGCGCACTTGGCATATCCTTTGGGAGTTGCCACCACCCAGCAAGGCATGCAAGCATCTGCACGGGCTCCGTAGCCTAAAGCGGGTACTGAGATTTTCAACCGCGTGTGGCCAGCAATCAACAGACAGTAAAACAGTTTGGGCCGCTCTTGGCCTTAAGCCTCATACGGCCTGCTGAGTCTCACAGGACACCTCCTGTATTGGAGGGTTACAGTGTGACCGCAGTCTGAGCGCGGTGTCTTATCCCCTCCCTCCCCCCCCCCCCCCGAGAGCTCTTTCCCCAACAGGTGTGTGCTCACTAACTCAAGATGTGATCCGCTGCTGAACTGCTTCTCACCCCGCCACAAATGATGCTCATCAAACAGAAGCTTCTTTCAACTTGAGCACTAATTGTAAGTTTGCATAACGTAATTCTTACTGGTGGCTGTGTTTTAACAAGCAGCTTACTAATTTCCTGAAGGTTTACCCACTGGCTCAGAGGAACCTGCTCCCACACAGGGCTGTGTCACCTGCTTAAGCACCTGCTGAGTTGGTGGCACCTGCACTCCCCTGATCACAGTGTGACTTCTCAGGCCATGTGCCTGGCCTGTGGAAACTGCTCCTGCCATGCTCCTGCTCTCTGTTCCCTCAAGATTTAGCTATCTAGCCTTGACCACGTAACCCTGAAATCTGATGGAAGGGCTCTTCCCTTACTGTTTTTTCCCTTACTATTCTTGGCTCTTTATTCATACAGATAAAATGTATGGTCATCTTCTCAGAGCCCAAGAAATACCTGCTGGGGATTTGATGGAAAGTGAATTGAATGTGTAAATTCACTTGGGCACAACTGCCACCAAGAGTTTGCTTCTGAGAGTGTTTGGGCTTACCAGGGCTCCAGGTCTTCCTTTACGGCCTTGAAGAGTGTGTTTTGCTGTTTCCTGTCAGTGTCACGTGCATATGGAGTTCTCGGCTTGTGTGAAGCCTCCGGGTTCCTCCTTGCAGTTGTGTGATGCTGGTTCTTTGTGTGCCCTGCACTCACTGGCCATTTTATCCAGTACTGGAGACTGAAATCGGGCTTCACACACGCTAGGCAGGTGCTCCACCAGTGAGCTATATCCCTAGTCCTATTCTGTTTTATTTTTCATTGTGTAGTAGGGACTCACTAGGGTGTTCAAGCAGGCCTTAAACTCATGATCCTCCATTTTTAGTCTCTCAGGAACCACATGAGTGTAACACCAGGCCAGGTTCACCTGCTGGTCTCAAGGCCATAGACTTTCCTCAATTCTTAGCATTCAGTTCCCAGCTTATCTTGGGGTCTTGTAGCTCTCCTTGGTGAACTGCATGTTTATGGTGTTTGGGGCTCATTATGTTTCTTAAATCTAGGGCTCAGAGGATTCACTGATTTTGGAAAATTCCCAGCCTTCACCTCAGCAATTTTCTCCACTTACTCTTTATCCTCTTTCTAGAACTTCTCGAGCAGCTCACTAACTTTTTCTGGAAAGAGCCAGATAGAAAACTTTGCAGACTTTACGGTCTAGATAGCCTGCGGCAACTTTTCAACTCCTTTGGTTCAGTATGAAAACCATTTATCATGTGAGTGGGACAGTGTGTGTGAGAAGCAGGATGAGGCTGTCCCAGCAAAGCACTATGACAAAAGCACAGGGTAGGTCCCTATTACCTTTATGGTTCATTCTAGAAGCATGTGGGACCCAGTACTCATGCTCGAGCTGTCTCTCTTTTTTATATGTTCCAGCTTGCCCATGCTCTGTGGGGCATCCAGTGATGTCCTATCTTTATCTTCCAATTCACTAATTCTCTCACCAGCCATACTCAATTAGCTGACTAACCCTTCTGTTAGCTTTTTCACTTCAAAGATTATAGTTCGATCATCTGTAATGTCCATCCCTCTTCCCCTACAGTATTTTATTTCTATCCTTAGGATTTTGTGGGGTTCCCCCCCCCAATTTTGAATTTGCTGCTAGGATTTATGGTGAATATGAAGGAGATGACACCAGTCCTGGCAACACAAGGAAGTCATCTTCCAGGTGCTGTGAGTTCAGGCCTGGCTGGAAGGTTATCCCTGAGAAGCTATGACATCACACTTGCCATGGCTTTGGGTATCACTGGCTGGGAGTCAACTTCTCCATTTCTTAGCTGGAGGAGTGCCAACCCTAGAGGTGTAAATTCATAAACCTTTGTGACAATTTCCCAGAGACCATGTTCTCCCCACCCAGAGTCTGTGGAAAACAGACCACGCCTGAGTGTGACCCTCTCCCAGGCTGCCTATCACTGAGGATCCCAGTTTCAGCCCTTGACCCATGTCAACACGTTCATCTGTTGGGACAGACATCAGGTTGTTTGCCTCGTTCTGTGGAGAATATTTTCTTCCCTTTCTGATAAATCTGGCTCCTGAGGAAAAGTTTAGCTGTTTATCCGACATGTCTGGTACTTTTGGGCATCACTGGGATAGATTTCATGTCAGCCTCTTCCTGTAGTTCTATGGTCCTTGGGACTCCTAGACTCATTCTGGGTATGCCCTTGGGCCCCAGACTTGACTGGAATTCTCCATTGAAGACTTAAAAGTTCCAGGGATCTACAGCTACCAACATGGCCACTGCCCCAACCCCTGGGCCAAGCACATGCCCTGTGGACACAGAGCAAGCTCGAAGCTTGTCTTGGCACGGACATTAAACATTGATGAGAGTGCTGTCCCTGTTCCAGCTGAGTCAAAATAAAAGGAGGGAGGAGACATCAGCTCCGGCAACACAAGGAGGTCATCTGCCAGGTGGCTGCAGCAGCCGCTCAATACAGCTATAAGGAAGTGGCAACAAAGATGATCTATAGACATCAAGCAAGAGCATTTCCCCGGGGAAGCCTGTGCAGCTCCAGGCCCTTCCCCAGGCCACAAACTAGACTTTGTGCACCAGGCTTGTGAGAGGCTCTGAATGGGGCCGGATCTCTGTGGACAATGTGGGCAAATCAGGGGCTGGATAACAAGGAGCCTCAGGCTGGACTCAGAACAACCTCCTGATAACTGCCACAATGCTCTGGCATGAATCCCAGCGAGGCTGCCTTAGAATGAATGGTAGTCCCTGAAATTCACCCACGTCCTGGCCCTGATAATCTAATGAGATCACTGTGTTGGACACAGGACCTTGGCACGAATAATTAAGCTAAAGATCTTGCGGTAGGGTCACCTGGGAACATCTGGACAGGTCTTTAGCACGGCGAGAAGGCCAAGAGCTAAGAAGGCAGAGGTTGAGCCACGAAGCTTCAAGATGAGGAATACTGAGGCTGGTGGGTACACCAGAGCAGAGAGAGGCAGCAAAGATTCCCCCCCCCCCCCGAGCCATAACAGAGCTGACTTCTGTTGTTCTAAGTGCCCCACTTTGTAACACTGTATTGCAGACACAGGATAGCAAAAGCCAAGGGCCCCTGGAAGGCACTGTGGTAGACGACAAGACAAAGCTTAGTTTCAGTACCCTCACAGGGGGTCCTGCCGCGCAATTAGTGGTCTGCATTTCACGGAAGGGAAGCCAAGGCTCGGTACTCCTGGCCACTGCGGCTAGGTCGGAACTCGAATTTGGGTCTCTTGCATCCCTTACCCCATAAGGGAACCAGATGCCTCAGCCAGGTGGGAAGGAGGGACCCCTAAATTTCAGGCTGGAGAAGTGTCTGGCTTCAAAAGGCAAGGTCAGCCTACTGAGATGAACAAGCAAGTGCCACTGGCCAGAGGCAGAAGAGAGGACCCTCAACCCCCACTCGGGAAAGGGTTAGTGACCTCCCCCATCTGCCCTTAGGGAATACTGCTCTGGGGTCTTCTCTGACTGTGAAGGAAGGGTCCCAGTGCAAAGCAAGTATTGCCTAGGTGTCTCAGGCAGGCTCATATTGCCTGCTGCCCACACTGTCTCCAGGATTAGAGGCCTCAGGCAGACTGCAGACCTTCCCCGTTCCAAACATTGGTCCTCCCAATCAGCTAACAGAATGACCCTGCAAGAGCTACTTCTTCTCACTGGACCTCAGCATCCCTTTAGGGGAATGAAAGGTTGGCTTATCATGGAAAGGTGGAGCAGGCCAGACGGGGCTTTGGGGGCAGAGGACTCAGCTACTTCAGTGGAGCTGCTGGCCGTAGGGGTGTGGTCTGTGGTGGAGACAGTCTCTGATGGCTGACACCGTGACTCTGTAAGAGCTCCATAAGCTTGGAGCGACTGCCCCTAAGAGCGATGATCCACAGTTCAGGAATTCTGTGTGGCTTTGCTCAGGCCCGCTGTGGCCCAGCACAGGCTGCATCTCTGCCATGAGCAGAAGAATCAGATCCAAGAAGACAGACGACACTGTGCAATGAGAGGATGTGTGTGGTCTAGGACCAAAACATCTCCAAGAACTCATTGTGCTAATGGGGAATCCACAGCCAGGGCTCAGGCCTCCAGGGGCCCCAGCAGGGCAGGCAGGATGGGGCTGACCCAGGACGAAGGACACAGCCAAGCAGGTCAGCCAGCCCCCTGCACCTGTGTGAAAGTCTTTTCTGTCACGTCATGAGTCTGGGCAAATCTCTTTTTAGACTTTGAACTTTACATACCCAGAAATGCACAGCTATAAGAATTCCAATTCTTTGGCTTTGGGAAGCTATTTATTTGTGTGTGTGTGTGTGCGCGCGGGTGTGTGTGTGTGTGTGTGTGTATGTGTGTCCATCACCCTACACTCAAGGTCCTGCCTATGTTAGGTGAACTTCCCACCACTAAGCGGCAGCCGTGCCCTCTTTCTATTTTTAATTTTGAGATAGGGTCTCACTAAAATGCCTAGGCTGGCCTTGTACTCCCTCCATAGATCAGGCAGGCCTAGAACTTTAAATCTTCCTGCCTCAGCCTCCTGAGTAGCTGGAAAGACCAGTCTACACCACCATGCCTAGTGAGAGGGAATTTTTTTTTAGCACATGTATTTTAAAGGGCTTTGCTGAGATGTATATCAAGTGCACTGTACTTTGAAGTCTGACATGTGTACATCTGCAAAACCATCACTTCAATCAAGATGGTGGAAACATCTGTCACTCTCAAGCTATGATGCCTCCCTCCTTCCTGACCCCGAAACGGCTGTCCACCTGTTTCCTGTCCCTGCAGGCCAGTTTGCATTTTCTATAATTACACAGCACACTGTACTCTTTCCTGTTTGGCCTTTTTCATTCAGCACGATTGCTTTGGGTGTCACCTGTGTTTTATGCCAACAGTTCACTCAGTCCTTGTGTGCTGCGTTCTGTCCTATGCCACAGAGCTATGATTTGTTAGGGAGGGACCAGGCATTGAGCATCATCTCCCTAAGGGACCGCCTTGGACATTTAAACAAGTCTTCATGGAACAGCGTGTGTTTATGCTTACGTGGTGAGGACACCCTAAGACACTGCCACATGCTTTTCCAGAATGGCTACAATGCGTTCCAAACCCAACTGCTGGTCAGATGTTTTTGTCCCTGTGATGAATACTCCAACAGATTAAAGGAGGAAAGATTTATTTAGCTCATGGTTTCAGAGGTTTCAGTCTCATAATCAGCTGATTCTGTTTCTGGGATCGAAGGGAGAGCATGATGGTGGGAGGGTCTGGCAGAGCAGAACTCTTTTCCTAAGGATGGCCAGGAAGGATGTGGGAGAGGGGAGAGAGAAAGAGGAGAGGCAGGGACAGAGTGGGACACAAGAAAGCAAGCACAGCCACAGTAACACACTCCTTCCAACCAAGCCCCTTCTAATTTTGCCTACCTCCTGATAAAGCCAGAACCCTGAATCCATCAAGGGATCAGTCTATTATTGATAACATCAGAGGCCCCAGGATTTAATCACCTACTCTAGAGACCAAGCCTTTCGAACATCTGGACCTCGGAGGGACACCTCAGATCCAAATCACAACCCCTCCCAGTGTGGAGACTCTCTCCCTAGCCTCCCCCTAACCCAGTGTCTCCTGCCTTATGCTTCAGCTTCTTCTAAGACCCCCCAGACACACCAAGAATCCTTATCTTCTTATTCACCACTTTTGTTCCTGATAACTAGCCTTCCAATTCTTTGGTCATTTTCAAGGTTTTAACATGAAGGAGACATTCTTTGCCCAACCTGAGCATGCTGGCAGGCCACCACTGCCCCTGTTGGAGGGGAATCCCCAGGATAGGTTTTAGACTCTGGATCTATCGACCCTGCTCTGGGGAGGAAGGACCTAACAGGAGTGCTGACTTAGTGTGGTCACAGGCTCTGGACACAGCTGGAACTGGGTAGCCAACACATGATGTTTGTTCCACAAACCCGGTACACCGTTGCTCCAGGGATGCCCATTGTGGCTGCCCTGATGGCCCACATTTGCTGTGCTGGGTACAGCTCTCTTTTGCTGAACCTACTGTAGGCATCCTACCCAAGCAGGCCGGCTAAGGAAACCAGCATTAAGTAGCATCAACAGAACATTAAACAAAGAGCAAATGATTTACAATAAATTATGTAAATGGTGTCGGAGCCCTCAAACAAGGCCAAGGAGCAGGCCTCAGCGGTGGCTGGGCAGGCACATGATCTGCTACCACCCGCCTCTGAAGCTGCAGCAGGGTGGGGTTGGGGGGGCCCAGGTGCCGACCTTTGTTACAACTGGATGAGGGCATCCCTAGAGAGGCAGTTCAAATATTTGACAGTTGATGACTTAACTCAGCTAACTGTAAAGATAGAAAACACCCCTGGGGATGACTGTATGAAAGAGAGATGAGTCAGAGACAATGCCTAGACTCCCAGGTGGCCATGGTCTTTGCAGCCCTGGATCCTGCTGACCTCAGACTGCTCACCTGGCCTCTTTACCTGCCTATGTGGGCTCTAAATTGGTCAGTCTCTATAACAAAAGCCAAGCTATAAAGTGTTACCCACACCCCCACCCTTTTAGCAGGAGCCCAAGCCTGACTCCCTATCCCTTGGTGCCCTCCTAGGAGTCACTGGGATACTTTCACCCTCTGACTGCCCCAGCTGTTATTCCAGTGTCGCAGGCAGTGGCGGCCCTCTCTGGCAAGCTCTCTCCCCAACTCTCTTGGCCCAAGTGACCACCGCTAGCCCTAGGGTCTCACCCAGGCTGGATATCTGAGGTTAGAGGAGCTAAGAAGCAGGGCCACATGCAAACACACTTCAGGGCTGCCTCCAGAGTGTGTGGTGCCTTCTCTGGGTATTAGGACAGTGTCTGGAGACTATGGAGCCCTTCCCAGAGCACTGATGTCTTGAGTCTTGGGGCAGCATGGGAGTCTGTCTGACTGGTGACTAAGGGATCTACCTTGTGTGCCTCTGGGCATCCATCACTCTGTGGAAAAGGTCCATCTCGGGAGGAAGGAGCTCTATAAGTGAGTCTTCAAGGGTCCAGCCCTCCCTTTCTGGCCTGGACAGGGCACACCATCAGCAGGGCCTGGCATCTGCCTGTGTTTCCCGCAGGCCCTCCAATGCCTGCAAGCTCACAGCCTGAGCTGACTTCCCAAGGGTCCAGCCCATTTGGCTGGCCAGATGTTTCTGCAGCTTGTCTCCCAACTTTCAGAACTCCTGAGACCTCAAGGACCCACAGGACAGGCTGCAAGCCTTGATCCCTTACCTAAGATAACAGCTACTCCAACCAGCTCCCATAGAGGCTGCACCCCAAGGACTCCAACTCATCCATGGATATTCCAGTCCAGCCTGCCCCTTTCCTGCAGTGCCCACAGCCTCACAGACACAAGATTCCTTCGAGATAAACGCTGTGGGCTTCAGCATGTTCAGTCACCGTCACCCTCTCAGACCCCTTCACCGCTCACCCACTGCTGTCACACCTCTTCTGGAAGCCACAGCTGGCTGTGTCTCTGTGTCTTTACACGTTCTGATAACTTCATATACACAGAGCCATGGATACTGTCTTCTGTGTTTGGCTGCTTTGAGGTAGGGGCATTTTCATGAACTGTCCCATATGTGTTGAGGCTCCACCTTCTAAATGATGTCTGACCATGCGGAGAGGCCACATCCCACTCATATCTATGTCTACTGAACATTTGACAGTTTTTACCTCCGGGCTGCTGTGAACTGTGCTGCTGTGGCTGTTCATGAGCACATTTCTGTGTGGGCATGCTGTCACAGTTCCATGCTTAACTGTCCTCAGGCCTGCCATCTTACCTTCGCTTGTCATTTGATTGCGAAAACATTTTCCAATGCGGGTGATTCAGTTCTCAGGTCAAAATATTTGTGCAAGGCCACACAGCCAAGATGTGATAGAGCTGGGTCCAGCCCAAAGATTAGCATGGTCCACTGCTTGCTCGGAAGGTCCATTGCTACATGGGGGCCCAAGCTGGCCACCAGCACCTGGACACCAAGCAGAGCAGTGTTGGCCTGGTTTCCAGATAACACTGGGCTAGGACAGACCTTTAGTGACAGTGGCCTGAGGAAAGCATTTACTTGCTTACAGAGAGCAGAAAGAATGGTACAGGGAGGCAGCAAGAAGAAATAGCCTTGCTGATCTGTAGGGACGGACATCATGACAAAGTCTTAGACTGTAGGAACAAAGCTCTCCACCCATCCTGCTCCAAGTCCAGCTCACAGACCAGCTAGCAGGGAAGCAGGGTGTCTGAGTTAGTTACTACTGCTATGCCAAAAACCATAATCAAAGGCAACTTGGAGAGGAAAGGGTTTATTTCACTCACAGTTCTGTATAACAGTTCAATCATCAAAAGCAGTGAGGGCAGGAATTCGTGCAGGGCAGGAACCTGGAGGCAGGAACAGCTGAGGGGTGCTGCTTACTGGCTTGTTTCCCATGGCTTGCTCAGCCTGCCTTCTTACAGAATACAGGCCCACCAGCCCAGGGGTGGCCCCATTTACAATGGGCTGAGCTCTCCCGCATCAAACACTAATTAAGAAAATGCCCTCAGGGTTCCCTACAGCCAGATCTTCTGGAAACATTTTCTCAATTGAAGTTCCCTCATTTGATGACTCTAGTTTGTGTCAAGCTGACATAGAACTAGCCAGTACAACTAACTGACCCCTTTGCCAACTTGACAAGCAAACACATCACATTTCAATTAGAACCTTTCTTTTTTCATTTATCCCAAGATAGCATGTTAGCATTACTATACCAATATAAAACATAAAAGTCCCACCGTTTTTACAAATTCAAACACATTAAAATGTTAAGTCTCTTCAAAATATCCATTCTCTTCGAAAATCCAAAATCTCTTTTAAAAGTCTTTCAGCTGTAGGCTATTGTATGGCAGTCCCACTCAGAACAAAGCAAAACCAAACTCTAACCATGTAAATAACTCAATACCCAATAATCTGGGGGTTCACTCATGATCTTCTGGGTAGCTTGCGTCACTTCTCTGGTTCTGTCCTCTGCAGCACACACGGCTCTGATTGGCTCCACTCAACTACTGCTACTGTTCTTGGTGGTCTTCCAATGGTGCTGGCATCTCCAAAACTGCTGGGGTCCCTTGCTGCGACTGGGCTGCACTTTCACCAATAACCTCTCCTGGGCTCTCTTCAGGGACTCCAACCCTGCGACCACAATGCCAAGCCTCAATTGCTCTCCATAACCCCTTCGTTCCTCAAAACCAGTAGCACCTGGGTGACTCTTACGTTACCAAGTTTGGCTGCCAGCAGGAGGTACAATCTTGGCTGCTTCGGGAGCACAGCTTCCATCTGGAACTTGAGCCAGGCCTCCATCTGCACCGCTCTCAACAATCTTAGCTTCCAAACTCTTACTAAACATCCCACTGACCACTCAGCACTCAGTCGCCCGAAAGTCCTTTCATAATCCTCCCCAAACTACGGTAAGTCACAGCAAGACCCCACTGTCTAACTTGTCTTAGTCATGGTTATTCTTGCTGTGATGAAACCCCATGACCAAAGCGACATGGGAAAGAAAGGGCTCCTTATAGCACAGCTTCACATAACAGTTCATCGAAAGCAGTGAGGACAGGGATTCACACAGGGGGCAGGAGCGGATGCAGAGGCTGTGGAGGGTGCTGCTTACTGGTTTGCTTCCCATGGCTTCCTCAGCCTGCTTTCTTATAGAACCCAGGGCCACCAGCTCAGGAGTGGCCCCATTTACAAACCCCCAAAGTTGATGCAGGTCCTCCCAAGTCAATCTCTGATGAATAAAAAGCCCTATAGGCTTGCCTTACAGCCTGATCTTATGGAGACATTTCCTCAACTGAGGTTCCCTCTTCTGATGATTCTAGGGTGTGCCAAGTTGACATGAGACTGGCCAGTACACAGGGCCATCTCAGGAACACTCAGGGAATAGACTATCCCCTGTGCCCTGCCTGATACCACTGTCCCAGACACCCTCCTTCCAGAGACATAAGGAGGCTAGAACTGGGGCAATGTTAGCATCCCCAGCCCACACCCCAGAGATGCATGGGGCATCAGAGTTGCTTGGCATCCTTAGAGAAGGCAGGGTGTGGAAGCAAGATCCCCAATTCTATTATAGCTCAGTGGACACCTGTATGAGGCTGCCCACCTGCTTGGTGATCCCATCAGCCTCTCTGAGTCCCAAGGTTGCTGTGCTATCACTCACCCATGCAAAAAACATCTCCCGTCCACCTACCTGAGGGAGAGGAATGTGCCTGGAATCAAGGCGCAGCCTTATACATACCCACATAGAACCTGCAGGCACACCTGGCCTAGTAGACATATAGGTGACCGCTACAGGGCTGGGACGCTGGGTGACAGAAGCTTTGGTTTCAGGAATCCAAGAGGATCCCAGGCCCTCTGAGTTTAAAGGACCTAACTATAGGTGAAGCCAGGTCTGGCAGCCTGGCAGGGCCATTGTGACACGCAAAGGGTACCTGTGGTCTGATAGAGATGGTTAGGAGGAGATAGGATAGTGGGTGCCTAGGCATGGATATTCACTCATTCACGGAGGATGTAGGTCCAAACTCCAAGCTCAGACTTGATCCAAGAAGCATGGGAACCACTGGGATTTTTAGGAGGGCCATAGGTATATGGAGCAGAGAAGAAAGCCACATGAAGCTGAAATGGAAGGTCTTGAGGATCTGTAGCCAAGTCAGGGTGGGTGCCAAGAGCACCTTCTGAGCTGGATAGGTGTCCACAGGCTGTGGTGAAGGCACTCCTACTGCTGACTGCCCTGTGGGCCACCCTGCCTTCAGCTGACCTTCAGCTAGGTGGAGGGACCAGTGATCCCCAGTGTCATAGCCCTGAGGTTCTCATCGGCTCAATTCCTAGGTTATGCGTTCCCCTTGCAGTCCTCAACTCTTTGTCAAGCAGCTCTACACACACACACACACACACAGAGAGAGAGAGAGAGAGAAGAAAGAAAGAAAGAAAGAAAGAAAGAAAGAAAGAAAAAAAGACAGAACCAAAATTTCCAGAGGCCTGAAGGATTTTTAAATGCATCAGAACACTCTGTATGGTTTAATTAAACAATTTTAACGCCAACTTCCAAGTTGTCCTATGCTTGTCTCTCTCATTCCTTGCTCACCACATGAGCGTATTATGCATTCATTGTTTTGAACCCGATTTTCTCATCTCATATCTGAGTAGTGTCTGCTTTTCATTTCCTCTCCTAAAGGCAAGTCTGTGTCACGTGGATATGCTCACGCCTGCAGCAAAGCGGACATCAGCAGGCTGATAATGGATGCTCAGGTG
Source organism: Meriones unguiculatus (assembly GCF_030254825.1). Classification (NCBI taxonomy): domain Eukaryota; kingdom Metazoa; phylum Chordata; class Mammalia; order Rodentia; family Muridae; genus Meriones; species Meriones unguiculatus. The sequence goes on from NC_083359.1 coordinate 39,464,887, forward strand.
TGGAAGGCCACTGCAGATGACCACTGCCACAGGATGCTGAGCAGAGTTATCAGCCCAGGGACATGGGACCCTGTGAGGGCATAGCCGGTCCTCGGGAGGCTTGACAGAGCCGGAGGAGGAGGAGACACGGAAGATGTTCCCTAAGGGGTATATCACTCTGTAGGTGTCCCTGCAGCTCTGGGTCCTGCTGGCTGTGGGCACTGTCAGACCATTGATTTCTTTCAAATAATGGTTCAAAAGTCCACAGCCAGGCCTGGGGAAATGGCTCAGTCACACACACACACACACACACACACACACACACACACACACACGTCCAGGGGCCCTTCCCCTTCCACAGAAATTTGAACAGCAGTGTGTAACAGACATGGGTGAGACAGCCCTCAAATCTAGGGTGCAGGAAGCTCCCTCCAGGCTCCACAGGGCCCAGCAGAAAACCAGCGCTGGCCCTCTCCTTGCATCTTACTGCTGACCTCTGCAAGGATGTGTCCTGCTCTGGGGCATCCTCCCACTTCTCCACCATCTCTTGGTTTCCACAGCACCTTTGCATCGGGGCCTTGAAGCCTCCAGCCCTCTGATCCTCTTCCCTTATCCCCCAGGAAGCCTATCTTCTCAGTGACATCTGAGGCGCTTGCCCTGGCCAACAGATATTTATCTGCTCCATCTTTGCACGTGTTCATGGCCTGCCTCCCACTGGAATGGAGCTCCCAAGATAACATGTCTAGTGGTCACCCCAGCTGTACCTCTGCTTGAGCCCCTCTGCTCATGCCTTTCAGCTCCAACTGGGGCCCGCCACCCTATCAGTAAGCTCTTGCACTTCATCTTAACCTTTAACAAGGGGTGTAAGGAAAGTGGCAGGCTTACCAGCAACCTTGTCTAGGACCCTGCTTTGGTATGATTTGCCTCACTTGGTCTGTGCTTCTCTCAGCTGTATTCAAGACTCTCCCGGGTCCCTCTCCTGGGTGGCTAGGTCCTTAATTGCTCTTCGAGGACCTTAATTATGAGCCGCAGCCACCCACTGGTAAGTAGGAGCATTAAAATAGAGTAAATGTTTTCCTTTTCTTGAAAAGTTCATATATACAAGATGAGGTGCTGTTGGGCCCAGGGGCCTGCCCCGCCTGGACCAACATACAGAGGATAGAGTCCTTGCTGTCCACCACCTCCCTCCAGCCTGTGCCCTTCCCAGGCCCGGTGGTGAGGTCTCCCCAGAGCCCCCCAGCCACGCATGGGAAGCTCCACTTCTCTGCAGTTCACCCTGCCAGGGGCCCATCCAGGCATGGGTTTGCTTATGTTGCTCTGGCCCTCCAAAGAGCCCAGCTGCCCCAGGGCAGAGAAAGGGTGGCTGCTCTTTGTCTAGGACAGGAGTGGTCTTTCCCAGTAACACCGTGAAAGTGAAGGTGAAAGAGCCCCTTGTTGGTTGAAATTTGAGTGGATACACACCTAGGAGCTGGAATTTTATGACCCTAGAGCGGTAATTATGAGAAAGCAAAAAAACCCTGCATAAATTCAGCGGGAGGGAGGGAGCAGCCCCTCTGCTCATGTCTTCATGGGACCAGGATCCTGCAATCCCTGGAGTATAAAGGGGCGGGGAGAGGGCCAGCGACATGCTTAGGGTATACCCTTGGTGAGCCGGTGGGTGCTGGGAGACTCCATTCCGCTTGCGCTCTTTCACCAGGTCCTTCCGTGCGCCCCAGTCTCCACGAAAGAAGGGAAGGGGGATGGGCACCAGCAAGTTTGCGGAAACTGGGAGGAGTGTGAGGGAACTGCGTGCCGGAGCACCCGGGCTGCCCCAGGACAATCGGTGTCGCGTCTCGCGTCGCGCCCCGCGTCGCCCATGCGCCCCAGGACACTGGCGCCCCGGCACACCCAAGACACACGCGGTGGGGGAAGGGCACGCGCCTCGCGGCCATGGTCACGGCGTGCCTCCCACGCCTGCTGAGCCCCGCCCCCTAGCCGACCCTAGCAGTGAAGGGAAGGGGCGGCGCGCGAGGAAAGGAGGGGGTCCCCGCCTGCTCCGCGCCCCCGCAGTGGGGGCGGGGAAGGACGTTGGCGCCGCTTCCCCCGCCCCTCGCCCGAGCATCCCTGCGAGCGCCCCCTGCTGCCGTGTTCTCCCACGAGATGGTATGGGGCGGGAGGAGAGGTCGGGGAGTGGGGCGCGGACCGGGTTCGCCCAGTCCTGGACTTGGGGCAGGCGGGGAACCGGCACCAGAGAAGCACGGACCAGGAGGTGTGGGATAGCTTGTGTCTGGGTGGGGGCGGGACGGGCTGATGACCCCCGCCCACTCTCCCCGTCCCTATCCTGGTCCCTGCGGGTCGCCCCCGGCCCGCCCCGGCCGCACTGGCCCCGCCCCTTGGGCCGCCCCCGCCGCCCCGCCCCCCGTCACTGCTCACTCCGAAGTTTCCTGCGCTGTGCACGGACGGGCTCCAGGGCTCGCTCGCTCGCTCGCTCGCTCTGTCTCCGGCTCGGCCGCGCCCCCGGCCCGTGCCTGCGGTCCGCGCCCGCCCCGCCGTGTATTTAGCGGTTTTCCGCATCTGGACACCGTTGCTGTTGCTGGGCGGGCCGGAGCTAGAGTCTCCGCGAGAGCTGGTGCCGGGTGGGCCGGGGGCGCGGGCCCAGGAGGCGGTGCTGGCCCAGCTCCGGGCTCCGGGCTGGGTCCCCAGTGACAGCGCCGCCCCGGGTATGCCCGCGGGGACGCCGCTGGCCACCGGAGCGAGGTGAGACGCGGCGGGTACGCGCGCTTACTGCGCGCCTGGGACCCTTTGAACTTGAGCTCTGTGGGCTCGGACCCCCTAGGGCTCCCGCAGCCCTTCGCCTCGGCCTTGGGGGTGGGGCTGCCAGCCTTTGCCGGCGGGAGGGGGCGGGAGGGGGCGGGGGGCGCATTTGTCTCTAATAAGGAGAGACAAAGACATCCCGGCGGCCGCGGCTGTTCCCGCAGCTCCGCTCCGCCTCAGGCGGGGCGGGGGCGTCGTTCCTGGGCCAGGGTCACCGCCTGCCCTCTCTCCGCAGGTGCTGCCCTCCGCTACCATGACCGAGGGCACTCTGGCCGCGGACGAGGTCCGGGTGCCCCTGGGCGCTTCGCCTCCGGCCCCTGCAGCGCCGGTAAGGGCTTCCCCAGCGAGTCCTGGGGCGCCGGGGCGCGAGGAACAGCGAGGATCCGGGTCCGGCGTGTCGGCTCCCGAGAGCCCAGCGACCGAGTGTGGTGCGGACCTGGGCGCCGACGAGGAACAGCCCGTCCCATACCCGGCACTGGCTGCCACGGTCTTCTTCTGCCTCGGGCAAACCACGCGGCCGCGCAGCTGGTGCCTCCGACTGGTTTGTAACCCATATCCTTACAGGGTTGGCAGGGCGCTGGGGGCTGGGGTGTGGGACTCCTTCTGCGTACGCCCTGTGAACCCCGTCTTGTGGGATCCGGCGCGGGCTGGGTAGGGGTGCGAGGGCAGCGTTCTTCTCAGAGGTGGTAGGGTTACGCCTCGGAACTTGCTGGTGTGATCTGGGTTCAGAGGCAGCTCGGGACGGGAGAGTATGGGCGGAAGCAGCGAGGATGCCGCCGGCTTGGAAGGGAATGAAAGATAGTTGTTAACTCCTGCCGTCCTGCCGTCGGAGAGGGGGAGATGGGAATCCCCGCCTTCTTAGCTTTCCAAAGGAACACCGGAGCCTAGGTGAAGCCCCTCTCTGGAGACTGGGAGGCCTGAAGGGGAGAAAGTTTTTCACCTGCTCTGTGGGCGCTGTGTTCCAGGCAGGGCTGGTCCCTGGCTCTTTCGCGGAGAGCCAGGGACGTTGGTTGAGAACTCAGCCTTTAAGGCTGAAGTCTGTTCAGGGGCTGATTTAAGTCAGGCACAGCTGGGGTTAGGGGAGCAGGGAAGCAGCTAGCTTTGAACCCGACCCCCTTCTCCACAGTTGCCTGACTAGAGAGGGAGGGATTGTGCCTTTTTAATTTTCTTGGCCCCAAGGCTACAGACTTTCACAGAAGCTTCCAGAAAAGGGTTGGGTCAGTGCTGGAGGCATTTTTGGGGTGAAAAAAAGAGGCTCCTGGCCACTGAGCAGGTGGCCTTTGGGGGACTGCCCTGGCAGGCTCTGAGGAGGAGCTGAAAAAAAAAATGCCTGGTATTGCTTGCTCCTTACCCCTCCCCCAGCAACTCAACAGAGCTGGTCACCAGGGTAGGCTGAGCTGTGGGTGCTGCTGCTGCCTTCCTGGGCTGGGTGGGTGGAGGGCCAGGGAGTTGACATGGGCCCATAAACACTCTTCGGGAGAGTCGGAGGCAGAGGCAAAATGAGCAATGTGTGTATATGTTTCTCTACCTTGTGTGTTTAACTGTATAAATATTAAATACAAAAGAGAAATCTGTACCAAAAAAAGTAATAAAGCCCGTGTTTCTTTTCACTCCAATCCAAACACTGGGTGAGTCAGATTTTTCTCTGCTTATAAAGGAGGATGGTGGTCCCAGGGCTATGGCTGTGGCCTACTCTGAGCCAGGTTGGGCTCATGCCTGCCGTCTTTGTCCTCTGCAGTTGACTGTGGTGACTGCCGGTGGTGGGCATCCTCTGGGTTGGCTGGCCCTCTGTGCAGGAGCAGGGTAACCTTGTGTGCCGGCTGTCAGTCTGTCCCCTCTGCAGGATTTAGACTGGAGGTGACTGGGTGATTGGTTTGGTGGAAAGATGATGTGGCTGGGAGTGGTGGTGGGCCACTGGGCAGTGCCACTGTGGAACTTGGAAGGGGACAAAGGCCAGCCCTGTGTTAATACCTGAGTTTGTTGTTTCCAAGCTGGACAAACTAAGGGAGTGGGCCTCAGCTTGCTCTTCTGACAGCCAGGATCTGGCTGCACTGGAGTCTGAGGCTGACCCTGGTTCTTTAGCTGCTGTGTCCCTGAGGACTTCTAACAAGGTTGTTTGTGTTGCAGCATGCCGGGAAGGTGGGGATAAGATGTCTCGTGTAGGTAGAATGAGTCCTCAAGGGTTGTGGAAATAATATCGCCACCTGGCCTGAGCCAACTTTATGACCTAAAGTGGAAGATGCCCTTGTAGGCCTAACAGAGAATCAGGTGTTATCAGCACTGGAAGAGAGGGCAGGAGGGTGAGGAGAGCTCTCAGCTGGGGAAGAAAAAGGCCAGGCTGTCCCTGCAAGTGAGGCCACCAAGGGGAGAAGGTCCTCCTCCTGCTCTCAAGTAAGTCTCTGTCTTGGAGCTGCTGGCTGTGCCTGCAGCCCTGCCACACCCCCATTTTCTTGCTATGTGTACCTCAAGACACAGCTAGATTCTCTGACTTCCGAAAACCAGGGATTCCGCGTATCCCAAGCTAGGGAGATGCCCTACACAAAGAGGTATAACCTGGTTTCCTAGGTTATATGGCCGTGTCAGCACTGTGCATCTGTCCAGTGGGGTGGGTTCACTAGAGCCCTGGCCACATGGGGATGGTCTGACCCCCAGCAGATGCCAGGCTCTGGAGTAGGGGTGTGAACCTGGGCCCCACGGAGATCCTAAAATAAGCTGCATGCCTGGACAGGCGGGAGATCAGCTTACTGGGGAAGCCCGTGTGGGCCGAGGCTTTCCAAGCTCTTTGAGGCTCTTTACATTCCTGGGAGTTGGGAGGAGTGGCTTTGTATGAGGCAGGGGAGCCCCGGCTGATTGGCATGGCCAGAATTTCTACAAGGGACTGTGTAGTGTCCTGTGGCTAGAGTGTGTTTCCTGGGCCTCCGTTCTCCCCTGCAGGTAGACATAGTGTCGGCAGGACCTTTTGTCTTTCCCAGAGGGAGGAAAGTCGGCTTTGCTCAGGTGAACCTTTGCTCTGAGAAGCAGCCGCTGGCTCCCAGCAGATGCCTGCCAGCCACAGCTGGGCTTCTATTGGCTGTCGGAACCTAGGGAAGTACCTTCTCCCGGTCCGGGACCTTTCTGGAACTCTCACATGGCTAGCCGAGGTACCGATATACACATAGTCCTAGTTCTGCCTAGATGGTGTCTCCCATCCCTGTGGCAAAGGAGCCTCCAAGGACAGCCTTTGTCTTTATTGATTTAGTTTGCTCTTTAAAAATACAATCGGGCTGGAACTTTTGGGGAGAGCGCTGTTTCTCCTACACAGGCTTATTTATAGAGGAAGGTGGGTGGGACCCGTGTGTTGTAGCCTGCTCTGCTGGGTTATGTTCTGCCCTGGCTCCCCCACCCCACTCCAGGCTCCTGACCCAGAACTGCCTGCAGCGCAGCTGCCTGTCCCAAGCAAAGGGAGGTGGGGCCTCCCAGGGGTGTGAAGCTCGGGAGTGGGCACCGCTGTCTTGTGTCAGCAAAGGAAGTGAGCTCTGGGTGTGTAGGGTCTAGGAGGAGATCTGGGGTATTCAGAGGTGAGAGTCTGTAGGAGCATTCCCCCTTAACCTCTCCTTCCCCATAACTGACAAAGAGTGAAGGGCATGTCAAGGTCACATAGGTAAAGAGGCACTGGTTGGGCTGAGCCCAGTTTGGAAGTTCACACATTTGTTGTAGCCCTGGCTTGACAAGCCTAAGTCTTCTTGACGTCTTTTGAAAATGGATGCTTTGAGATGTCCCAAGGGCACACTGCTCCAAGGTGCCTGCCAGTACCTGGCTCACCACTGGCATGCTTGCCCCCTGTGGGGACTCACTGGGTCTGGCCTTGGGCATGGGGAGACAGTCCTTTGTCCTTGTACTGCTTTGCCTTCATCCTGCGCTTTGAGAACGGTCCATCTCTGCTGCTTCAGAGCATCCAAGCTGGCCCTCAGGGGAACTGTCTTGATTGCTGGGGGTCACTGGCCCTCTAGGGGCTCTTGGGCCTGAATTCTGATACAGGCATATTAAGTAGCACAGGCTTCTGTGGCCTTGGCTGGTAATCTACCGAGGAATGTTGTAGTCTCTTGGGGGTCCTTTAAGGGTTCTTGGGTCTGAGGTAGGGGTGGTTGCTTCCCCACCCTCAGCCTCTTCTCTATAACCTGACGCCTTACTGGGTCTTTCTCCTACTGTTAACTGTCCATGTCAGCTTCTGTTTTCTCTGGAGACCCTGGATGGCCTGGCGGAACAGCTGCTGTCTCCTTTAATGTCCACCACTCTCAGCCAGTTAGGTTTATGGGATGTGGATGAGAGGACTACTGTCTTGACAGGCACTCTTGTCTGTCTAGGGACACTCGCCCTGCATTTTAGGAGTCAGCCTTCCCCAAGGTCCTAGCGCTGAGCATTCAGTGTGTGCAGGTCACTGCTGGGAGAAGAGTGGCAGGACACATGTCCCACACCGTTGATGCACCACCCAGCACCCGCCAAGTGGGACTCTGGAGCATGTGTGGACTCATGCCGTGTCTGGGTGAGGGTGCCCCATGGCTCTGGGACTCCGTTGGCACAGGCGAGGGAGCCTTATTACTAAGAGCTGTGGGTGGTGGCATGTCGGGAAGGACCCCAGATGGATGAGTCCCAGAGTGGGTCCCTGTACGCTTCTGTTGGAGAGTCATTCATACCCTTATCAGGGAGCTGACATACCCATGAAATGTCACCTTTCCCGTCTCATCCCTCCACGAAACAGGCATAATGCCAGCGAGGCCGAGCATGTCCTGCTGAAGGACTGCAGGGTGCATATAGGCTTCAGTGCCCATGAGGAAGGAGTAGGAGGCTCAGTCTAGGACAGGCCCTCTCTGGCAAGGACTGTGTCTCCTGGACCTGCTTGGGTGGCTCAGGAATGGCTGTTACCTTAGTGTATTTTGATTTGTTGGGCCTGTCTTGGCCACCATACAGTGTCCTAGGATAGACAGACAGTTCTGCCCTCCTAATCGAGGCATCACCTTCCTAACCCACATGCTTCCTACCTGCATACCCAGGGGGAGGTGGCTCCAGGCTCAACCTCTGTTGCCAGCAGATGCTGGCTCCTTTTAGCAGGCCTTACCCTGTTTGTTTCTAATCTCCCCTGGTGTTGACCAAACCCAGTGCCCCTTTATGATAATCTCAGCACTTCACATGGACACAAGAACCTGACCATCAGCTACATGGGGACCATGGCAGGCCCCACACAGTTGTTCTCCATGTACACCTTCCCTGATTGATCCTTGACCCCCTGTGTTGTAAGGAATTGGGAAAGGAAGGGGCTCTTGACACCAGTGCCCTTGACTACTTATTAGGCAAAAGTCTCCCTAACAGAACCATCCAGAATCCAGCTACCTATGTGCCTGTGGCAGGTGGGGCCCTTTAGAGGGTGCATGGTCTGGACTAGAGGCTGCTGGTACCAGGACCAGGGAGGTGGCACCTACTTGATGACCACTGTGTCTTTGTGAGAGGAAGCCAGTAGCTTCTTCGTGTGTGTGACCAAAATGGCCAGCAAGTGCCATGGTTTTGCTCCTGAGGTAGGTGGGAACTACAGCTGAACTACATGGGAACTACATGGTCCCCATGTAGCTGATGGCCAGGCTGTTGTGTCCTTGAAGTGCTATGGGAGGGGGGAATATGTGATCCAGAGCTTGCTGTTAGGAGTGGGGACGTGAGAAGAGATAGAGAATTGGGGTGGGTAGGCCAGCCTGAGGACTCAGGAACCTGGTAGGCTTCCTCTGGGGGTTTTGGACCCTTCCTCAGAATGGGGCAGTGTTGGAACACAGCCTTTTGGGAAATTGAGATAAAGCAGGAATGTAAAGGCAGGACAAAGAATGAGAAGTGATTGCTGGTGTCCTCGTAACTTTGGAGGCTGAGACACTCCAGCACCATGCTGGTAAAGTGGCTTCACTGATGCAGGCTGTGGGTGTCTCTGCGGCCTGCCGGAGCACACAGGGTGGTCCGGGAGCTCCCTTTGCTTCTTCGTGTGTGCAGTGGGCCTGGCTCCCAGTGCTGCTGGCAGACGCCCCATTCAGGGTCAGGATGTGGAAGAATGCGGGGGATGGGGCAGTCTGTCAAACAGGGATGAATCCAGAGCAATGGCCTGTGGCCAAGTCCAATCCTCAGTCTTGAGCAGTCAAGGTCAGGCGTGCAAATCCGTTACCTTTGTTTATGCAGATGTCCGCCCTGGTGCTGAGCTGAGCCTGTTGGGGAGGGGGCAGCAGCCCTCAGGACCTGACTCAGAAAGTTTTCTCTCCGCCTAGTGAGCTGTTAGCTTTCTCCCTTCCCCTGGCCTAACTTGGAGCATCCCTAAGAAATACTGGCCCAGGCTAAACTTCTCAACCTGAGATAAAAGGCTGGCCACAGCCCCGGGCAGAAACAAGGTATGTTGTGACATAGGGCTGGATCCTTGATCAGATACAGGGGACAGAGGCTCAGACAGGACGCAGTCCAGAGAGCCAGGGATGCAGAGGAAATGAACCTACTGGACCTCCGCCCCTCATCCCCAGCTCAAGAGAGCTGGCAGAAGGTCTGGGTACACCCAGAGTGTTGTGCCTGCCTGGAATAACTGACAGGCTCCATGTTGAAGCCACTTACCATTTTCTCAGGAAGGGCCTTATGGAACAGACTTGAGCCGCTGCTACCACGTGGTTGCCAGGCTTGGTGTCTTCTGGCTTCTCAGATCCCTTTAGGCACTGTGGCTGGCAAGAGGAGGAGGTGGGCCACGGGCTGGCAGATAGATTGGGGTTCTGGCAGCAGGGCAGAGACCAGGGACAGCTGAGGAATACAGTGAATTAGGTAGGTGCTGGACTGTGGAATGTCAGCCTCTGTATATATTCATTGCCTCCTCAGCTGGGATATGTGAGCTTTGGATAAAGGAGCCCTAGACAATCAGGAGCCAGCCTTTTTTTTGGCCCAACACAGGCTGATCTTGGCTACAGGAGGAATTTGGGGGTCCCAGAGGTCTTCTTTTACACATAAGCTCCCTAAGCTTTTGCCAGAGTTGGAGCCTGGACTTAGAAGCCTCCCCCATGCTCCCAGTGTTAGAGGTTGCCTTAGGATTAGAGCAGTCACTCTGACTACCCAGGTGGGGAAGAAGATGTCCATTAGGCTTGATGCTGGCATACCTGGCCCTGCACCCATACTCACCCACCACCTGCTGACAAGAGACCCATGGGCAAGACCTCAGCCCTGCCTGGTCCAGCCAGGTTCCTTCACCCTTTGCTGTTTCTGCCCCTTGGTACTTCTGCATTCTTTCATGAGGGAAGTAACCATGGCCCAAAAATGGGTTCTTGTATATGAACATTAAATAAAGAGTCATTGTTTTATTAACATGGCAGTAGTATGGAACCTCAGCCTCTTGGCTGGTCAGACCTGCAGCAGGCAGTAGGCAGAGGACCTGCTTCGGGCTGGGGAACAGGCCAATCCTGGGGATCACAGCCCCTGGCTGACTATGGGAAGTAGATGATTGCTACAGCCCGCCATGGCCTGACCCTGGCAGCACACAGGGTGTTCCTGGCAGGCACAGTGGTTTGGCTTGGTTGCTCTGTCCTCTTCCCTCTGGACTGTGCTATTGCTGTCCCCTCCCCAGGCTGGGCTCCAGGTTGGTGCACCTGGGACAATGACGTGGGGAAGGGGCTTCAGGAGTGTAAGGGCTCTGCCAACCCCACTTTGTTCTGGCCCTCTTCTTTACCTGCCTCTACCTGGCAAAGCCCTTGGTATGTATGGGGGGGGTCACCTCTGGGCCTCTCACAGGCATGAGGACTAAGGGAGGCACCCTAACACGGTGTGGCTTTTAGGGGATAGTGGCTTTTACAGTTGGAGGAACCGGAATCTCTTGGGTCCTACGTCCCTGTATTTGCAGGAAGGTTAGCAGCCCAGTTGACTCTGAGGCTTGTGTGTACGGAGAAGCTGGGGGCAGAGTGCCAAATGGGTAGGTGCAGTGGCTGGCTGTGGTGCAGAGCGAGCGGCTGTTAGGCAGGCCTGTGGTATACAGGGCAGGTGTGGCAGGTGCTCAGAAGGAACCCCGGCTGGTGGACCTAAGCCCTAACCGCTGGAGCTATTTCCAGCCCCAGTTCTGAGTAGAGCCTGGGCTCCCTGGGTCTTGTTGCATTGGCCCATACTCTGGGGTATGCAGCCCCCATGGTGACAGAAGCTATGAGTTCAGTCGGGGTTTTTGGTTTTTGATTCTGTTGTGCTTCTTTTTTTTTTTTTTTTTTGTTCTTGTTTTTTGTTTTTTGGAAAGTAGCGGGACCTTTAGTGTAAACAGACTCCTCTGAAGTTTGGGTGGTGAAAGAGATACCAAAAATTGCATTGTTTCTGTGGCCTGATTAGCTTTGGGGCCTCAGTTTTCTTCCCTGTGGCCCTATGGCCTCCAGCCGAGTGGCAAGGGAGGCTACACACATAGTGCTTCCGTCACTGTATGGGGCTGAACGTTGTCCCCTTTGGAATCTGTGACCAGCAGAATGGGAGGCCATCCCCATTTGGCAGTGAGATAGTTCCAGGTGTAACTGACTGAGCCGAGGACAGGTTGGACTCAGTGCCTCAGATCCAGTGATGGGGAGAGGATAGGCTGTATGAGAACTGTGAGAGAGACAGGAGCAGCGTGGCCACAGCCATAGAACACAAGGACTGTCACTAACACCAGGAGGTGGAGAGGGCCAGACACAGCCTCCCCAGAGCCTTGAAGATAAGCAGTCCCTGCTGAGGCCTGGACTGGGGACTTCCGGCCCAGACTGAGTAGGAGTGAGTTTCTGTTGTTTAAGGCCGCTGGCCTGTGGTGCTTTTGACAGAGACACAGAGCCCAGCCCAGTTGGTGGCACGCTTGTCCACATGGCTGTGCGTGTGCCCTTCTGTGCATGCACGCCTGAATGAGCCTTTCCCAGATAGCACGCCCCACTCCTGGAGCGAGATGAGCAGTTCTGCTTAGCTAGGGCAGGAGGCTGTGATGTGCTAACTGGAGGTGGCCACTTGGGATAAATCAGATGCTCAGTGTCAGGCTCTAAGACAAGGGGTGGGCCACCTGGGGAGAGGAGAAAATCAGCCATGAAATCGGCCATTCTGACTGCCTGGTCTGCCAGTCAGGCCATGCACGGGGCTCACTGTTGTGGTCAGAGGCCCCTCCCTGGGGCTACAGCAGGTGTCTGGTGTGTTTATAGGGAGATCTCCAAGGAGATCTGAGCCACTCCCATTCAGCCCAGGGGCTTCCTGGAAGGTCAGCCCCTAAATGGGAGTCTCTGGTGAGTTTTTACAGAGTGGACCACACTGCTCACGAGGGGTCCTGCTGAGGCACCCCTGGGATTCCTCAACGCTCTCTCCATCATAGTGGTCACCGTCCTTCAGTTCTGAGCAGAACGGGGGAAGCAACAGATGCACACGCTTGGCTATGAGAGCTGGTGTTCCGGTTCCCAGAACTGTGGTCCCCATAAGGCCTTGCTTGTTACCTGTCTCTAGCTGTTGCAACTGTCTGCAGAGGAACAGGACATTCTTCCTCTTGGCCTCCTAGGAGAGGAGTGTTGTCCACAGATGGCCAGGGAGGAGATTGCTCTAGTCTGAAGCTGCACCCTGCCCCCAGCTCCCAGCCCCCGTGCAGAGAGTACTGAGAAATACATTATGGCCCATTAGGCTTCTCCCGGGGACACTCAGGCCCTGCTCTGCTAAAGCTGACCATTGGGTAGTGATCAGGCTAGAGGGATGTGGGCTGGCTATGAACAGGGGTAGCTGGAAGGAGTAGCTATGGCCTGAGAGTGAGGCCCTTGGGGTCCTTATTCTTGTGGCTATTCTGTGAAAATATGGTCCTGTGGTCACTTTGAAGCTATCCTGGGCACCTCCTGGCTAGTGGCCATGTGATACCACCTTGAGGATAACTAGCCCTCAAGATTTCTTTGCTCTTGGGGTTCATGCCCAACCTCTCTGTTCCATGCTTCAAACAGGAGAGGTAGCCTGCAAGTTGAGGGCCTACAGCCCTGCTTAGGAAAGCCATGGCCCCATCTTCAACATGGCAGGGCCCAGTCACGAATCTGAAGATGATGGAGAGAACAAGGGACCCTGTGGAGGGCCTGGAGTCAGAGGAGTATAAGAATGTCTGTTCTTCAGGAGGATGACTCCTGCTATCTTCCCAGGCCAAGGGTTATAGTCCTAGGATGCCTGGTAGGTGTCCTCTGAGGGCTAGTCCAATCTCACACAGGGACAAGAACCCTGCCCAGATGCCCAGCCACTGCTGTCAGGAAGGTACAGAGGGGCAAGGGGTCCATGGGGACCGCACAGCAGTGTCCCCATCATGTCCCTTTGTCTTTGGCAGCAGACGCCAGTCCAGCCTCTGGCCGACAGCTGGTGAGTCAGCCTGCATTAGTGCCTCATTAAAATGGACAGGCTCTTCCTGGACTGCTGAGGGAAACCCAGTCGTCTCCTGCCCTTGCCCTGGCTGTGCCTAAGGCCGGCTGAGACCTCCCTGTTGATGCTTGCTGCATCCCCACTCATGGCCTCAGTGAGGCTCAGGATGCCTGTAGGATGCTTCCCATAAGACACTTTGTTCCATCCTTTCTGAGGTGGTGATAGCCTAGGCTGCTTCACTGTGGTGACTAGATGGGTCCTGCAAGTATCCAGCAACTATTGCCAGTTGTGCCAGGTCTTAGGATCCTCCTGTACTGTGATTGTCACTCAGCATCTTCTGCATTAATGTGGAAGTGAGGGGCCAACTTGGTTCCTTGCCCCACAAAGAACAGTTGTGAGTGCTGAGACCATGTGGCCATCTTCCAGGCCAGTTTCATAGTAGGAGTGTTGGGGGTTGGGGCAGGCAGGCTTAGCTTCTCCAGTGCTGTCTGTGGGTGATACAGGCCAACTCTGGGCTGGAGCTTGCTGCTAGAGGAAACTCAGGGTACTTTGTGACATTAGTGTTCCCACCAAAAGATGCAAATGAAACCTCCTGGAAAGTAACTGAAACAGAGAGGAAAAGTGGTTTTTCATCTGAATCCCAGGTTTAAGGTTAGGGGACTTGCTTATATTTTGTGAATGTGCATGTGCACAGGTGGGGTTCAGGGGACAGCTTGTGGAAGTTGGCTCTCACCTTGCTTCATGTGGGTGCTGGGAGATCGGACTCTGTCTGATCAGGCTTAGTGGAGGAGCCATCCTGTGTTCTTTGCTTTGAGACAGACTCTCACGTAGCCCAGGCTGGCTTTGACTTCCTACACAACTGAGGATGACCTTGGGCCTTTGATCTTCCTGCATCCGTCCATCTCCTGAATATTGGGACTATAGGTCTGTGCCACTCTGCCTTCTGTGTGCATGCTAGGCACGCACTCTACCAACTGATCCTATCACCAGCCCCTATGTTTTTTGGGTGGTTTCACCCCAAGCACTTCATTTTAGAGGACTGTGGTTATCTAGTGTGGACACAGCTGACCTTCATCCTCCAGGGTGTGGGAGCCTCCTCCTGGGTATGATCGGCTCTGTCTAGCCCTCTTGTGTGGATGTATGTCTGGTTAGCCCTTCAGACCCTGGGTCCAGGGAGGCCTCTGGTGCCCGGGCTGGTGAGATGGTACCTACTTGGAACACCTCCAGCCCTGTCCTGTGAGGTGAACAGTGGGGATGTATTGGTCATCACATGCTACCTGAGTGTGTGGCAGCTACCCACACCTGCCAGTCCTGGGACTGCCAGGGACTCGCCCCACTCACAACCCTAACGCAACCAGTCCTGCCTATAGATGTGGACTGCCTCTGCCTCCCCACCTCATCCTCTGTGGAAGCCTTGCTGGGACCAGGTGGTTGATGACAGACACCTACTGCCGGTGTCTGTCGTCCTGGGTCTCTGTTGTCCCTGTGAGGCAGACCTTGCCAGATTCCTTTCTGTGAGATTCAGGCCTGAGTCCCATAGACAGGACCTTGCGTGGCGTGGTTGGTTGGCGTGGGGTTTGCTTGTACTGTCAGTGACTAGCAGGATGTGGGTCAGTGTAGCTCAGGGCTAGGAGGCCTGGAGGTATGGGGGCTCATGGCCCCCGTTGAGTTTCTGAGGTCGGGTCACTCCAGTTCCGTGGTGTTCTCCCAGCTCGTGGAGGGTGATGGCTTCCTCTCCTGTCAGAGCCACAACCCTGCCCCTAAACGGTGTGTCCACCGGGAGCGCCCTCCAGGCAGTGAATCCCAGGTGATTTGGTTCGGTGGCTGTTCTAGGATGTGAAACACAGTTGTCCGTGTCACAGGGGAGGGTAGTGCTGATCTGTTTGGTGAGGAGAGACCCCCAGAAGACTTCCTGTGGAGCAGGTTATGGGTTGCTGAAGGGAAGGCAGCTATCTGGGAGGTGAGGCCACCGCCCAGGAATGACTCCCTCATACCACTGTGTTCCCAGTGCCACCATCAAGAGGAATGTTCCCACAGACAGACAAACAGACAGACAGACAGAAACAAGCTTGTCAGGTGGGCCTGGAAGCAAAGGCTCACCAACCAGTAGCAGATACCCAGCCATGGCGTTTGCAGAAGCTGGGCCTATTGCCATATTCTTCCGTAATATCCCAGAACCTTGTGTGCTTCTCAACATTGGATCTGGGTCACCAAGCAAATGGGCAGGGTCCAACCAGCATGAAGCCACAAGGAGACGTTGGCTGTATGCTGGGGCGGAGTAGAGAGTCTCATCCACCAAGGCCTGGAAGAGGGGTGCTTAGCACCCCGACACTGCAGCATCAGCCTTGGCAATTCAGAGATCCAGAGGGAGAAGCCTTCGGGCCCCACCCCCAGCCCCTCCCATGCCCAAGTCCTTGTCGTCCTCTATGTGTCCCCAATTCCATCCCCAGGTGGCAGTGTGCACCACCATTCCCAAGGTGCGCGCTGGCTACAGCTCTGCCTGCTTCACCCTCACACCAGGCTCGTGTGCCCCCCCCAACCCCAAACCTTCCCTACTGACTTTCCTTTTTTCAGGATGAACGATGGTTTCTTCTCATTTGCTGTGAGAGAATGGACTATACTGTGCCCTGTGCACGGGCGGGTTCATGGCTTCTTATTGGGAAATGGGCCGTCTGGGCCTGGACCACCGGGCTGTTATTGCAGTGTGGGGTGTGAGTGACTGTGTGGCTGCAAATGGCTCCTGATCTTTGCCTTTTAATTACGCATTGCCGTATCTCTGCGACCACTCCCTTGACCTAATGTTCCCAGTTGTGAGCCCCCACCAAGAGTTTCTCAGAAGTGGCGGCGGCAGGGATCTCTTGTCACTTAATGCTTTCTCGGGGCCGGCAAGGACTAATGAAAGGGGCATCTAACCTCTGGTAGCATTGGAGTGAGGGACAGTGAGAGAACAC
Organism: Meriones unguiculatus; assembly: GCF_030254825.1. Classification (NCBI taxonomy): domain Eukaryota; kingdom Metazoa; phylum Chordata; class Mammalia; order Rodentia; family Muridae; genus Meriones; species Meriones unguiculatus. The sequence goes on from NC_083359.1 coordinate 39,480,954, forward strand.
ATTTCACCGTCTGGGACCCAGTGTGGATATAATGAGCTTCATGGAGTTTGCTATGTGACCCTAAATATTGCCAAGTTCCTGCTGGCCCAGTGTGTCCTGGAAGTCATGTGCCTGGCTGGCTGGCACGTCACGTGTCCAAGGGTCCGCATCCTGTTCACCTCGCCAAGCGCGTCTGTGTTCTACCCAGGGGTGCAGAGACTCCGTGAGGCCAGTGGCTGCTACTCCACAGGGTTGGGAAGTGGTAGGCCGACCCCAGCACTGCTTGTGGCTATTGGGGAGGATCATGTATCATGAGTGTTCAGCTCTGCATCTGTCACCCTAGCCTTACCCTTGGGCATCCGTGGCTTCAGTATGCTTCCTAGCACTCCTCACCATGCAAGGAGCACCATATGCGTGCCATCTCCGCTGGCCCTTTCTTCATCCACGTTTTCCTGTTCTGGAGGTGCCATGTCATGGGATCACCTGGCTTGCATGTGTTGGTGATGGAGCACTGCGAACCATCTGATTTTGAGGTTTAGTTTCACTGTAGCGGGCCCCAGGACCCAAAGGTGTTTTTTTGTTTTGGTTTGGGTTTTTTTGTTTTGTTTTGTTTTGTTTTGTTTTGTTTTAATTTTAAATGGGTCCTATTCCAAGGTACAGGTGGAGCTTTTGTGCTAATGGACTAACACGTGTCCAGGTGGTTCTGCTTGTGGCTGAAAGTGCCATAGTGAATGGACGGCTTCTGAATTCAGTGCAGTATCCTGGGTTTGGTCCTCCTGGGTAGGTACTAGGAACAGAATTGCTGGCTCACATAGGAACATTGTTTGGTCACATAAGAAACTTGCAGAGGGTTTTACAAAACAACGCCACTTGCCAACCCTGAATCCCACCTATGGTCTGGCCCCAAGGTGTCATGATAGGACACGTGGCATCTTTGGTGTTTTGCAGCTTGTCTGGTGGGTCTGTGATTAGGGGTCTTGGCCGTGGTCCCGGAGCTTGGCTGCTCCTGCTATGGGAACAGCTAGGTCCAGGCTCCTAGGAAGGGTGGGGACAGGTGTCACTGTCAGGTGGTGTCTGGGCCATGGGTAGGAGTAGCTGGCGTGTGTGTTTGCTCTGCATCCGTCCCTCCCTTCATTCTCGGGAGGATTTTTAACACCCACACTTGGAATAAAAAAAAAAATTATTAATGAGCTTGGTGCAGTTGCCATGGGAACCTGTTGCTAATGAATCTCTGGGGTTTCCTCTTACCTTTGCGGAGCTAGAGCAAGGCTGAGCTGTGCTCAGACCAGGCATGCTTCCTTCTCCTTGGGTTGCCATGGCAACGGCCGTCACTAATCCCCAACCAGCTCCTGGTTTACCGGCCTGGCCCCAGGAGCCAGCTGCCCGCTTATGCTTACATAAAGCCTCTTACTGTGATCCTAGCTGCTCCCAGCCACACCAGGCTCCCTGGAGTATTACTCTTCCTCTAGGGCCACACATGGGATCCCCAAGATGTGGAGAACAGATACAGTGTCTCTGGCTTTGCTAGAGAGAGGACTCTACATGGCTTGGGTAGGTCAGAGTGCCTACTCCAAAGTACCCCAGCAATCAAGGGGCCTAAAATGGGACTCATGAGATGACAGTTGGCATAACTGTTACCCACCAAGTGCATAGCCTTGCTGGCCCCTAGCTGCTGATTCGATGGAGACCTATGGCCCTTGGAGAAACAATAGGCTGTCCTGATCCTGAATCCTAGTGCCCCACCCACCAGGACACAACTAGAATAGGTTCCCAGGGTTTGGAGAACTGCTGTGTGGGTTAAGCCTGCCTGTAGCCAGGTCAGGGGGCAGTGCCGGAGAGCCTTGAGTTAAAGGGATTGGGTATCCAGGAAATAGTTGAGCAGGTTCCATGAAAGGACAAAGGGAAGGTTCTGTGTCACTCAAGGCAGTGGAACGTTTGGCCTAAACCTCACGCATGGGCCTGAGAGATTCAACCTCTCAACCTGATGATTCCTTCCCCGGGCTGAAGACTGGCCGAGGTCAGCTACTGGATCAGTGGCCAGCCCTACTTCCCAGCAGCATGTGTCCTCAGGGCATCTTACAGGGGCTTGCACGAAGGGTGGTCATATACAAGGAGGCTGATGTGAGGGTGTTGGGCAGCTGCAGGCAGACTCCTGCCAGCTTCAGTTTGCTTGTCTAAGGCGTGGTTATAGGAGATGGTGTGGGTGAGAAGGGCCAGAGTGGATGACGCGTCCACACACTGCCAGGCCCTGGCAGTCTCCAGGAGTCAGCATCATGTGGCCCCTGCATGAGTCAGGTGTTTTTTGTGGCTTTTTTGTTGTTGTTGTCTTGTTTTGTTATCTCTGTGACAAATGGCTGAGAGAAAACAGTTTAGGGGAAAGACCGATTTGGGTTCCTGGTTTCAAAAGTTTCGGTCCATGGTCTGTTGACTCCGTTAGTTCCAGCAGAATATCCAGGGAGCGTGTGGAGAAAGCCAGGAAGCAGGACTGACGGCACATCATTGGGCTTTGTCTTCCTTCCCTTCCTCCTTTGAGGTGCACTACTTACAGGCTGGTGCTGCCTGTGTGCCAAGCATACCCCTCCTCAGTCATGTCTGGAAGCAGCCGCCCTCAGAGGTGTGTCCTATACTCTCTTAGGCACTTCCAATCGAGTTGCTTCTCTTCACACTTCCCATCACAGAGCCTGGGTGGCTAATGTCTGCCTCTGTGGGTTTTAGACCGGTGAGCCTTGGAGAACTGGGTGAATGGATACGAGGGGAGCCTACACTAGGCTCGAGCTGGTGGTTGGCCAGGGGCCCAGCATCCACAATGGGTGGACACCAGCAGGGTCCCAAAGATCCCAGGACCTTTGTTTGTTTTTTGTTTTGTTTTGTTTTTGTTTTTGTTTGTTTGTTTGTTTGTTTTTACGCAGCAGTGTGATCCCTGTGGCTGACGTGCTCGCTCAGTCTTTGGTATGTTGGTGGCTTTGGAGCTGATGGTGTTGAGACCAAGTCCTGTGTCCCTTGGTCACCTGGATTCTGAGGGTCTACCTTTGTTGTCGTGCACGGACTTGGGTGTTAGGAACCACAGCCTGTCAAACATGACACATACAGTCAGAAGGCAATAGTGTGGAGCCGCTATGGGTGTCAGAGTGTTTGAGTCTGTTTGTCCCCCAACCGGAAGCCACTCTTGCTCACCTCTGACTTAGAGTCATCCCAGAGAGTGACCAGGCTGGTTGGCCCTCAACCCCTGTGACATCATGGGATTTGTCTGGTTGGGCCTGCTCACCCTCCTAGCCCATAGGCAACCCCTTGTGAGGCTCCTGTCCTCAGTCTGGAGCCCAGAGACACTGACTGGCAGCTCTGTGGAAGTTTCCCTCCCTCCAGGGGGGGCTACCCCCATGAGATAGGAACAGTGCTGCAGGTGTTGAGGTCAAGCAGGCAAGACAGGGTGTGGCAGGGAGATTATCTGCTCTTGACCCTGGGCTGGGAAAGCCACAGCCCAGGAGAAGGGTGCGGTGCTCCTAGGGCTGCCCCTCCCCCACATTTTTTCAGGGTTCCTTGTGCCCGCTCTTCACCCTGGTTTCTCTCCTGGAGGAGCAGGGCGGTGACTGGTGATCCCAGTCACGGGGCAAGGCAGGAGCATCCCAGCCCAGTTCCCAAGCCCTGGGCCTTCCTCCCCTGGAAACCAGGAGCTGGGCTAAGCCACAGCGTGGGGGTTGGCAGGAGGCCACAGAATAGTCTGCTGTGGATGTGAGGGGTTTGGGACAGTCCTGCCCAGTCTTCCCCTGGGGGAGCCTTTGTCTGTCTCCCTCTCAGGCCTGTCCCTGTCCCTAGGGTGAGCTATCCATGTGCACACAGGGCTGTGTCCATGCAGGTATGTGTGGACAGACATCCCTGGCCACAGTCATACAAGTTTAGTGCTTGTAGCAGTGATGTTTCCCTACTCCTTTGAAATACACCCTGCCCAATGGCTGGGATTGGCTTCGGGATGTTTTAATTCCTAATTTAGACTGTTTATGTGCTGGGCTGGAGGTTCTGCCTGCCCCTCAGTGCCTCCCTCTTCATCACTCTCTGCTTCCAGTTGTCTGGGAATTGCAGGGTCCCCTGGGGTGTCAAGGAGTTACCTAGGCAGAGCCTGGCCCCTAGCCCCCTCCCCTGCTAGCCACAAGTATCTTCACCAGCTCTGCAGGGGCACCCAGGTCAGTGAGCACTGCCCTCTTCTGGGGCCCACCACAGGGCCTTCTTTGTGAGGGCAGCCCCCTCCCCACATGCTCTAGGCCTCTTTGAAACAGGGTTCAGAGGTCATGCTGTGGCCAGGCTGTCCTGTCAGCCTGGCGGCCTGGGTGGAGCCACGGGACAGGGACCAGATTCTGACAGCAGTACTGGATACATCCAGCTGTTGCCTAGGGAGACAGAAACAGAAACAGGCAGCAGGGAGCCCCTCACTGATTACCACTCTTGGCTCCTTTATGTGCTGTAGGGACCACCTGAGGATTGATGGAAACTGCTTGGTTTTAATTAGGAAATGCATTCTGCAAGGACTGGTCTGCAAGGTCTAGTTGCCATGTCAAGAGTGAGGGGCTGTCACCCCCACCACTGCCCCTGCCACTCAGGCTTATGGGGGGGCTCCAGAGAGAGGGTAGGGGCCCTTGTAAGCAAGACCCACAGCTTGATCCTCTAAGACAGCAGGGGTTGGGCCTTGGCCACTTTCCTCTCCTCCTATGTTTGCATGTGTGTCTGTGGCCACAACTTGTCCAGAGAACGACAGGAAGAGGGATCTTGCCTGGGGACCATGGCACTGCCTGATAGCCCAGGAGCCAAGACTCAGGTGTCCCTGGCCCTAAGGAAATAGAGGCATGGACTCAGGGGCTAAGCAGTCCCTGTGTCCATCTCAGCCCCCACCCCCAGAATACCCACAGACCCAAGCAGAGGCTTTCCCATCCCAGCCTCCTCTAGGTCTTTACCTAACCTATCCCCTTCCCTGTGGACAAGGCTGGTATTCCCTCTCCCAGTGGTATCCGGGAACACTCCACCCTCTTTGGTATCCTCCATGTCTGCTTTTCCTCGCACAACTCAGAGTCTTTTTCCTGGAGAGGCTGTTGGCCTCTGTGAGGTGAGACTCGGGTAACTGGGAGAGGAGGGCCCCCAGGGCCCAATGATAGAACCGTTTAAATGGAGCAGGGTAGGGGTAAGCCTCACTGCCTGCCTGCTCGCTGCAGGTTCCTGTCCCTAGAACCAGCGGGTCCCCGAAGCCTTTTCACAAACCCTTTTACCACTCAACAGAAACCGTATATGTGTGGAAGCTTCTGGGAATAAAATCTGAATCTTGGAGGAAGCAGGAGACTGGCTGTGCTAGAGTTTTGGTCTCTACAAGGCTAACTCCTTCCAACCTGCAGGGACCCAGAGCCTGGGGAGCCTGTGACCTGTCACACCTAATTAGTGCTTGCTCTCACTGCCTTTCATCCTCTGACCCCAGCTCTGTAGCTGCCGGTCTTCTTGGTCCAACCTATATGTTTTAAGCCGTTCTTACTCAGGGACAGGCAGAGGGGTAAAGTGTGAATTCCCCCAACTCCTCCCACCTACCACACACACACCTTATCGAGATCCCTCAAAATGTGACTACCTTCCCCTTCATTTATACTGTGAGAATTTCTCAGGCTGTGTAGGTCCTGTGGTCAGGGGACCAGTACCATGAGAGGCCTCAAGGTGGCCGGGGTGGGAAAGTCAGGTCCTGCATTCCAGTTGGCAGGTTCTCTGTCTCTGGGTGCAGTTGCTGGGGATGTGGCTGAGACCATGCCAGAGTGGACAGGGCCATCTCAGTGATTGGAAGGGCTGCAGGCTAGCCCTGAGGTCTCTCTTGCCCATCTTGCCTAGCAGAGCCTGTTGCTGCGTGTAGGGCTAGGATAACTATCCCATCTTGTGAGATACCTCCTCTAGGCCATTCTCCCAGCCCTCCTCCCACCAGGGGACTCCTGCCCTGGGGTTCGGCCTGACTCTTATGGCAAGCTAGCAGGATTTTACCTGAAGTAATGTGCTGAGTCTTGCAGCATCAGCTCCTTGATGTGGCAGGGGGTTCCGCAAGATGTGGGAACAGTAGGTAACGTCCCTCAAGCTGGTGCTCCATACTGCGCTGGCTCCTCATGGGAGCCTGGAGGTTCCCTAATTAAGCGATTTCTTATTAAAGCAGCCATCTTCCTTGGAACCTGCTTTCTACTGCTGCCTCGGGGACAGGCAGACAGGCCTCCCACAGGGGCTGCACCAGTGGGCAGCATGCAACCCGACACCCTACTTAGAATGCTTAGCTTGTGTAAGCTCACCATAACCCTGAGTAGTGCTTCCTGTTCCCTTGGGGTCATCTTAGAGCCAGGAGGGTGTTTGTGAGACTTAGCAACCTAGTTCCTGGGGTTAAGCAGAGGCCAGGGTCATCAGCCCTGCCCTAGGGTGATTGGTATAACCACAGGACGGACCTCAGAGACATCCTAGGGATGGGGATGGGAGGACATCATGCTTAGTTAAGTGGTTGGTGTCTGGAGGAGGGGGAGGCACCTGTCTAGAGCAGCATGGAGACCCCTAGGGATGATGGGCTACCGAGCTGGTATGGTTATAGTGCTTATGTTCTGAAGCTGTAGATGGGTGAGTGCAGTGGCTCATAGGAATCCTGGCCAGTGGGAAGTGGGCGATCTTTGCTGGTACTGACTGGGGTGGGCAGCTAGAGTAAAATGGGAGCCCTGATACAATGAGGGGACCCAGGTCTGAGACTGTGTTCCCTGACAGGGTTGCACCTGCTCTCCAGCCCTCAAGACAGTGCCTGTCCTCCTCAGGGGGTCTCAGGATCCTCTCAGGAGGGCCCATGAGCAGCTGGAGCAAGGTCCTCGTGGTTTATCCTAATGATGTCTAAAATCTCAGAAATTTTGGGGCTAGCGAGATGGCTCAGTAACTAAGAGCATGTACTACTCTTGCAAAGGACCCAAGTTTCATTCCCAGCACCAACATGCCGGTGCTCACAACCACTTATAACTCCAGTTCGGGGGGATTCGATACCTCCGCCCTCTCAGGGAAACTGCACTCATCCATCTACATAGACCTATGCGCAGGCACAGACCCACATTTGCACAATTTAAAAATAAATCTCAAACTGGCCAATTTGATTCGAAACACCATTAAAAATAACACCTTGTGCGCTTAACATATCCTTTCATGAAAAATGGCTGTTTCCCCCCCAAAAAAACACAGCAGTTCAGTGGGAGCAGGGGCATTTGCTTGTTCATCTTTGGGGTCTCAGCCATCTGGCTTGATGGAGAACTGTGGCTTGTGGAGGAGCAAGGCATGGGAGGAAGGATTCGTGCCACTCTGCCACAGAAAATTCTCTGGTCTTTTTGTGGACTGAACATCCCCACCCCCACCCTGGGGTCATTTATCACCCAGGACATGGGCCATGTCTCTGCCTCTGTGCGTTGGTTTCTGAGGCAATAGAGAGGGCTGGGCACAGTCTCCCTTCCCCTTTGTTCGGTGCTGGACCCTGAGGTGTACCTACCGACTGAGGATCTGAAGAGCCATGAGTAACACACTCCCACAGCCAAGTGTAAATTGAGTTTATCCTTCAATTTGCGGGTGTGTGTGTGGGTGTCTCCCTGGCTCCCAGGGAGGGGGATAGCACCAGGATTCCCCAGCTGTGGGTAGCCAGAGCCACAGGGCCAGCCAGCCATGCTGGGTTGGAAGCTGGTACAGGGCCAGCCTGAGAGGAAGACGGGATTAGTTTCATTAGTTCCATCAGGAAGACGAGCTCTGCACTGCGCTGTCCCGACCCACCCCTCCCGGCAAGCACCTCCCCAGACATCACACAGAACCTTCTAGAACACGCGGAGGCAGTGCAGCTTGCCACACCGGGGAGGGGAGAGATACCCCATTGTTGGCTTAAAAAAAAAAAATGACTCAGATGATCCACAGAGAGAGCTTCCTTTTCCTGCTGGTTTCCAAGAATCCTGTTTCAACATAATGGATCGAGTTATTAGGGGATCGATTGAAACCCGGGTAGTTGGATGGGAGCCAGAGCCAGCAAATTGGTATGGCACTGGCCAGGAGACTCCCTGGGGTCCAGGTCTGCGGTCGGCAGGCTGGTGGGCAGGCAGGCAGCCAGCCAACCAGTGAGAGATACCTAGCTCCTGGTGGCCACAGAGGAATCAGAGCTCTGGCAGGGTGGCCAGTCCCTGCATTGGGGGCCTGCTGTGGAGAGAGAAGTGGGGAGGGAGGGGAGAGAGAGTGTGTGTGTGTGTGTGTGTGTGTGTGTGTGTGTGTGTGTGTGTATACATACGTACGTACATGCATACACTTCCAAACATGCATCTCATGGGTGGTACCCTAAACTGTGACCCATTTAAACCAAGGCCCTACTAAGTCTCTGTAGCCCCATGTGACTGTAAGTCCCTACTGTGTGTAAGGACTTCTGTGCATCCCCATCCCACAGTTGGAAGAAGCAGGGTTGCTCTGAGAGGGCCCAACAGACTCCTTTTCTCCAGTAGATCTGCTTATGGGTTTGTACTGTGACACTCCAATGTGGGGTGGTAACGTGGGCCCACTGATCCCATCTCAGGATCGTGGCAGGTAGTGATGTCCTCAGGGCTCCCTCCTCTCACCACCTAACTCTTTGAGCCTTGTCCCACATCCGTTCGCTTATCGGGAATTTGTCCTTCACTGTCCCCTGCACCTAGCTTGATAAAGGCCAGCCTCTTGTCAGTTTGCTCTCAGGTCCACGGACCTGCAGTGCATTGCTGGCATGCAGTAGGTACTCCGTGATGGATTTTGCTGCTCAGTGACAGGGAAGACTTTCTGAAATGGGCCTTTTGAGGCTGAGTTTATCAAAGCAGAAGGAAAAAGTAGGTGTTGCTGAGTGTAGAGGCTGACACCAGGCTCAAATCAGCCGTGACTTCCCCGTTGTCCCCACTAGGTCCCCACCATGACCACTCCCCAGCGCTCTGCCTGACCCTTGGGTCCAAGGCTGCAGCATTTCCAGGCCAGGGTGGGATCAGTCTCTGGGGCCAGGAGGCAGGCTGTGCTAAAGTCTGCCCGGCTTCCTCTCTGGTCATGTGGATGAGCCGCGTAAGTAATGCTCTGTGCACGGTGCTTCCCACTTCTCTCTAAATTGGCTGGCATAATGGCTCAGCTGGGTTCTGGGCTTAAAGAATTTCATCCCATTAAACACGAATACCATGCGGTTTGAAATATTTGTGCTGGAGCCGCCCTGACTGTTCTTCAAGCAAGCCACGTGGAGCTCTAATTAGTGCCTGGCGGGTAGCCTCCACTGACTTGGGGTGCATACACATGGCCTAGCTGTGATGTTTCTGTGTTGTCCCATGCTGCCCATGAGTTTGGCTCTTCCTTAGACTAGGCAAGTTGGTCTGGGCCTAGAAGGACCTGTCCCTGCAGGGCGAGGCAGGCCCATCTACTCTGAACACAAGGGCTGCGTATGACCTCGTTTTCTGGGGCAGTAGACAAAGAGTGACTGGTGGGGGTCACTAATGGATGATTAGCCAGGCCCAATTATCAGTGACCTGGCAGGCCACATACCCTGCCAACACACAGTTCTCCCACCAAAACACGTAACATCCACAGGGTCTGTCACATAAATGTCACAACACGAGCTGTCACCTCAAGACCCCAGAAGCTGCAAACCAAAAGCTTGTGTGGCTGGTGTCCACTTCTTGTGTCCTCATGCGATCCGTGCGGCCTGCTTTCCTCCCATGAGAACCTGTTGTGTTGAACAAAGGCCCTGCGACTCCACATGTCAAGTTCTTGGTCCTGAAGCTAGCCCACATTCTACCCAGTTGGAACTGGCCTTCTCAGGATAACTGACCCTTGGCAGGAGGTGGCCAGCTGACATGGGCTGAACCGCTTGTTTCCCCTTGAATTCAGCTATTGAAACATCTCCGTGGTGTGTTAGAACTAGAGGCTGAGGCCTTTGTGGGTTATGTTATCTGTGGTGGTCAGAAGCGGTCATGAGGGTAAGGGTCCCCAGAGTTACCACTTATGGACACAGGAGTCAGCTGCCTGTGCCCCAAAACCTTCCCCACCACACCCTGATCCCAGCTTCCAGACTCCAGAGTAAACAATAAGCTGTTATGGGAAAGCCTCCAGTCCCGGCAGGCTCCAGTCCTGGCAGGCTCCAGTCCTCCCTCCAGTTCCATGTCGTGTCAGACTGGGGCCAGGTATGCCTGGAGCCTGGGACTCCTCCATATCAGGTTCTTCACCCACCGGTGGCTCACACCTGCACAGACCATCCTAGCCCAGCCAACTCAGCACCTGGGCAGTGGTTTCCCAGAGTGAGAACAGCAGGGCTTACGGTTCTGAACTGTGGGGCAGAGCCGCTGAGAATGTGGTCAGTGTCTAAATGTCATGCAGGGGCTGAGTCTCAGGTAGCAGGATGCCTGGCCTCCGGGATGAAGCAGCAACCTTGGGAAACCAAGGTCCCGCAAGCTTCACTTTGAAATCAGACTTTCCAGGGGTCTGGGCCATCTTTTTTAAATGTCATCACTATTAATAACATGGAGGTTGATGGAGGAAGGACAGGGACAAGGCCGAAGCCAGTTAGTTCATCCACAGCCTGAGCAGCCTTTGGGTTAATGTAGGCCAGGTGCTACAGAGACAGAGCCAGTCTCTGTCTGGACTTTAAAATGCTGCCTGAGGCATGGGGGGGGGGGGGTCTTTAGTGAGCATCAGCATAGCTGAGGCCTGCTCAAGGCCACACTTCCTAGAAGTGCACAGAGATGACAGAAAGGGGAGGCTTCACCCAGCTTTGACGCCTTCCTGTGTCCATTGAGAGAGGAAGGAACTGTCTGGCAGCCTGTCAGACGGACCCAGGCAGTAACAGCTCAGGCAGAACAACGAGTTACAGGGACCTCCAAGAGTTATGGGGATTCCTGGGCTCTATGGGTAGGAGGCCTGACAGGTGGGGCCTGGCCAGCATCTAATGGCTTATATTCAGTGTCTTTAGCAACCAACTAGGCTTAAGGAGGGAAAATCCCAGCCTCACTTCCAGTCCCTGGGACTTGAAAGTTCTAGATGTTGTCCGCTGGGGTATATATTAGTCTCCAGCTGGGCCTTCGGCTCCACAACCTGGTCTGGCCATAGCCTCAGTACAGAGCTCCCAGTAACCTAAGCTCAGGAGGCCCTGCCTCATTTCTCAGTGAGACCTGGGATCTTGTACATAGGTGCCCACAAAGAGTGAGTGGCCACGGGGTCCCAGACACTGGAGGCTTTCAGTCTGGCAGGCTGCCAGGACCTGTGAACAAGGCAGCTGCCCTCCACCCTGATGGAAAAGTACAATCACTAAAGTGTGGTTCACTGTCTCCCAGTGCTGTAAGGGTTGCAGGGAAGTGGATAGGAAGGGTAGGATGGGCTTGGGGCCCAAGGACAGGAAATATGTCTTAGGGTGAGACAGCCAAAAACCGGAGAGAGGTTTGCGCCAGGCTGGGAGGACAGGCCTGTGGTAGGTATGGCTGTGAGGTCTCCCTTTTAAATAAATACCAGGTTGCCAGGCAACGCTGGGGGGGATAGCCAGGCTTTGCATAGATGGATTGGGGTGGGGTGGGGGGGCGGGAGAGGACCCAGTTGGAACACAGCCTGCTGCAGGGCTCCTGCATGGATGCCAGCCATCATGCTACAAGGTGCCCTACCTGTATGCCTGGGAACCCAGCTCCCACATCGGCACAAATTTGTGTTTGCAACAGTCCACACACATACTTCAGGTCTCAAGTGTAAGTGGGGGTTTTCAGCGTTAAGGTGTAAATGACGGCAACACTAGCAGACCACAGAAAAGAGAAGGGACTCAGCCACATAGATTAGGGAGTTCAGGCCCACCCAGGGAGTGGAGGGAGAGCTGAGCACCTGGCCTCACGGCCCACTCAGTCTCTCCATCTCTTGAGGGTCAGATAAAAGTCTTTTGACCCTCAAGAGAGGATAGAGGACAGACAGCCTGTGTGCGAGCCTATGGTCAGGGGCATGAGAGAGGCATGGCTTAGGGGCTTTACTGGCAGGAATGTGGCTGGTAGTAACTCCTCCCGGTATAACTTTCTTCATCCTCTGTGGGCAGAGCTGGGTAAGGCAGCAGGGATGCAGGGCTGAGGCAGAGTGCTGGGCGGGGCAGCCCAGGGCGGAGAGGGACAGAGCTGCATACTGAGAAGACACCCTGTGACCCTTCTAACTTGAGCCTCTTCTCAGCCTTCAGACCCAGACACCATAGGGTCCCACACGGCTACAACCGTCTGTTCTGGGTCCCAAAGAAGGGCCCTGCTCTGTACTCTCCCAGACCGGCTCCCAATCTTACTGCCTAGCCATGGAGTACAGAAGCCACCTGGGGCCCCCATCCAGATGGGCTCACCACAGTTCTCCTGCAGAAAGGAGCCAGACCCTGGGGTGGGGGTGGAGGAGGGGAAGAGTACCAGGCCATGTTCCCATGGAAGGAGTGTCCAATCCCCTGGGGTCACTAATTTGAGCTGCAGGCAGCTGTGCAGCGAGGCCCAGGCAGTTATTTCTGGCCCAGAGAATTCCAGCAGAGCGGTCCCTGAAAGCCCATCCCTGTGGGCCAGCAATCATCTTTCCCAGGAATCACCTGGCTCTGTTTCTTTTGTCTACCTTCCAGCCTTCCCTTCCAGGACCATTGGAGTGGGGTGTGCAGAATGCTTTTGGGGGGACCCAGCTGGCCAGAGGTCAAGCTAGGCCCTCTCACCTCCTCCCAGAATGAAACTGGCAACCCCTGAGGGGAGTGGGGGATTGTCTGAGGAGCAGCTGGGGGGAGGGGCTGTCACTAGGACGGGTGCTCCTGAGGATCAACCAGGAGAGTCTGAAAATATGGGAAGCTGGCTGGGCCTGGCTCCCCTCCCAAGCAGCACCCCATGGTGTTTGTCGGGGTTGCACGCTGCCATCAAGTGGCTGGCAGAGTCTGGGTGAGGTTTCTCGCCTACACAGCCTGCCTTCCTGCAGGCACAGGGACTAGAGGGGTGGGATCAGGCACTTTTCCACTCAATTATCCCTTGAAAAGATCCCGAATCAAGCGCTTTATTAAGAGCTAAGCAGAGACATTAGCGCACTTTCTAATTAGCATGGCTTTAAAAACTGCACAATTAGAGCCATTGGCATGTACTCAGCCAGGCTCCACAATGTCAGTCTCTGAGGATACAGGGACTTGGCCTGGGGAGGCCCGGGGTCCTGCCCTCCTTTGAAGACCTCATAGGGTGTGTTTACATGTGCACACAAGTGCCCCTGTTGTGTGTGTTTTAGACATGTGCAGTGCAGTAGGACAGATAGTAGTGTAAACACGCCTGGTATCCAAGCCTGGCTCTGGCACTGTCCCAGCCTGTCCCTTTGGCCGACCAGGTACCCGCTTTAGCTAGGGGCCAGAGCAATGAGCTGGGGGGGTGGGGCTGCTGCGCATTGCCCAGGCCGTGGGGAGTGTCAGCTCATCATGGTTGTTAATAATCAAGGGACTGGGAAAGCAGAGCGCTTCGAGGATCGCAGGGGGAGGGGGGAGGATGAGATAGAAGGTTCTGGCAGCCGGAGCTGAGAATTCATAGTGACCTGTCCTCCCTGTTTGAGGGGCTACAATGGGGAGTGGCTCCCACACCCTGGCTTCAAGAGGAAGTATTCTCCCACAGACAGCCTGCCCCCCTTCCCCTGGGTGACCCCGAGCAGAGCAGGCAGCTGGAGAACAAACAGCTCCATGTTTGGTCCGCTGCCCTCACTCCCCACCCCCAGCCCCAGCCCCAGCCCAGCCCAGCCTGCTGTGAGTCACGCAGGCCTAGGCCCAGGCTCCCAGGCCATGTTCCCTGGACCAGGCCATGGGGGTAGGGATAAAAGGAAGAAGGGTCTTGTAGAGTGGGAACCTGAGAGCAGGAAGCAGGTTCCATAGGCATGGGGAAGGAGAGACTTAGAAAGGCTCCTGATGGGAGAACAGGGCCAAGATCCCACGCCTCCCCACCCCAGGACCCTGAGCCCTGGACAAAGCTGATATGCTGGATCAACTACCCCGCCTATCTCCCTCCAGCCTATCTCTAGGGCAAACTCTGAGCCTCATGGAGCTGGTGTTACCTTCGGGTAACCGCCACAGGTGATGGCTAGCATTTGTGAGCCTGGTGACAGCCCACCCTCAGCTCTGGATGCCTTCTGAGCCGATGGAGGGAGGGCTGAGAGATCAGTCGTCGATGACCCCGTAGATAGCTGCTGCACACACACCCCCCCCCCCCCGGGAGGAGGGTTACTAGGTGGAGGTACAGCCGGCCCTGTGGTAGGTGGGACAGATGTGCATACAACACCAAACAGTCCGCTTCCGGAAAGCTCTGGGTCAGACCAGCTGGCCCAGGTACCGGGTCTGGTGAGGGGTGGGGGTGGGGCATACTGTGTCCCTCAAGGAGGGGCAGGGGAGAGGAAGCTCCCACCCATGCCAGTGCTGCTTGTGGGGGATCACTATGACGACCCCAACAGGACCACCTTATCCTGACTCCTCCTGTCATCCCTATCTTTATTCCCAAATACCAAACCTAAATAGGATCCTCAACACATGTTCTCCCCTCTTAAGACCCATAGTAGAATGAAGGAATGGGTGGCTGAGCTGGGCCACAGCTAATGGAAGCCTTTGGAAATGAAGCTGGGCTGGGGATCCCCTCTGCCTTTGCCCTAATTGGGTCTCCAGGTTCCTCCTCACTTTGTTATCAGCTTGTCGGCATGGCAACCGCTCAGGGAAGAAAGAGAAACCTCCTTCAATCAGCACATCCTGCAGAGTGAGTGCTCCGCCCCCAAGACCTCACAGTAGACCAGGACAAATGCCCACAGAGCTCCCTGGGCACTGGTCTTCGAGAAGGGCTTGGGATTTCCACTACCTCTTCTTGGGGAGGAAGGAAGGCATACAGACCCAGAGGTCTGGGCACTGGCTTTGTTTGCTGTCCTCACACGGAGGTCATGGGTAGCAATGTCAGACTGGAGGATCTAGCCATGCCCAGGTATCTGCAGCCCCCGTGTGCATCTCAGGCTCCCCCAGAGAAAGGAATAGCAGGCCCCACCTTGTCTAGGCAGCTAGGCTCTCTGAGCTAGCTCTGGGGTTTCTCCCGGGGTCACAGTTGACCTCAGCCATAGTGCTCCATCCTGCGCATCTGGAGGGGGCCAAACCGAGGTGTGGGTCATCCTGTCATGGAGGAGCATGGTGAGGGTGGCAGAACCCACTAGCCCACATAGCTAGCACCCCCTTGTGTTCTACTTGGTGGTGGCCTGCCTGCCTGCCCTTCGGAGCATCTTACCAGAGCCTCCTGATTAGGGTGGACACAGACTCACCGGGGCTAAGCTTGCCAAGTGTCTAACATGAAGGACCCTGCGCACCCGTCAGGCTCCTGCAGTCACCCACACAGTCTCCATCCATAACTTGCAGGGTTCCTGGAAGCACCACCCTAAGGCTGGAGAAGCCATTATAGTGAGTGGCCAGGGGCTGGATCCCTGGAGCAGCCAGGGCAAGATGGAGTCCAGGGTTGCTTTCCCAGGGCTAGGCCATACAAGGCTCTGGTTTGGATTATGTTCCAGGGCACTGGGAAGCCATGGCAGGGTGTTGAGCTGATGCTTTGTTTTAGAAGCGGCTCAGATTGAGGGGTGGTATCATGGCAGGAACAAAGGTGGATGTGGGGCCTCTCGGAGGGATGTTTCTAGGTCACAGTGGGCTGTGAGAGATGGCACTGTGGGTACCCAGTCATTTGGGGTTGAAAGTGGGACCTAAGGTTTTGAGCAGTGAACAGTGCTAGAGGCTAGTCCCTGGGCTCGAGAGGCAGCCCAAGGAGGATAAGGAAAAGGTTAGAGTGCATGAGTTGAAGACCTCAACAGGGCAAAGGTGCATGGCGCAGTGCGTACGTACAACTGTCCTGGAGTGCGTCACTCCCCAGTGGGTGGATCCTATCTCCCTTTGGAGACTTCTGAGATCTGCAGACACCTTGCCTGAGATGTGCCCACTGCCACAGAGCCATCACCAGCTAGTTAGTGTAGCCCCCCAGCTGGCTGAGGGACCTAGACGATCATAGCCATCCCATGTGAATGAGTCACCTGGGCTGTACGTGGTCTTGGGTCCTGTTGGCTACAAGGTGGGTGCTGGCAGGGACTGGTGGAAAACTCGCTTCTGCACAGCAGTCATTTCCCTGGCCTCCCCACATCTGCTCCCTCTCCTGATCCATCTCATCTCTGCCCAGGGGACCTGTCCCAGGCCCTTCCAGGCTCCCAGAGCTCCAGGACCAGAAGACCTGCCTGAGGCACAGATAAAGGGGCACCATAGAGGCCGCTAAGCATGGAGCCTGGATCCCCTCCCTCCACACCCAGGTGTGGGAAGAGTTGGCCAGGTTAACTAAGCTGGCAGCTCAGGACAGATGTGACTCCTCATCCTTTTTCTTGTCATCTCTTCGTCTTAATTGTTCATGACCTGGCCCCTAGAGAGGCCCAGGTAAGATCTTGCCATCCGCCAACTGGAAGTTGCTGTGGCCTTCCATTTTAGGAGCCCAGCACTCCTTGTTCAAGTTGCAGCATTTCCACAAGTAGAGGCAGTAGCTGAAAAGTCAAAAGACACAACAGTGGTTGGGTGAAGGGAGCTAAAACTGCATGACTATTTTTCCCATCCCACCTTTCCCATTCCACCTTGTACCCATGTGCCCATGGGTGGATGAGGGCCTTTTACATGCATGTAGGTAATGCACAACCTGGAGGGACAGTTTCGCATTGCAGTGTTTTCCATAGAGAGGGCTGTGAGCCTGCTACAACTTGCTGTCACCCCTTGTCTGCCCCCCTCATGTCTTTGTGTCCTAATTCATACAGCAGCAGCATTTTTTTTTTTAACAAAAGTGCTGCAGTGCATGGGGAGCCATGTCCTCTTACCAGAAGTTCTGCCATTTTGACTTCTGTTCAACACAGGGAGCCCCAGTGCTTGGGGGAGAGACCCTTGAACTTCCCTGACCACTATGGTTGTATAGACTTCAGAATGAGTTGCCCATCCTAATTTCATCACCATGGAGAAAAGGACCAAGAAGGTAGGGGCTCAGGAAAGGCATTTGAGGGGAGTTGGACAGTTTCTTGGGTAGATACCCAGTGTCCAGTGCCAGTGCCAGGCATTGCAACTGCTTTCCCAGGAGGGTTATTTGATGCAGGACCTGAAGCTGTTATTTTGCCAGGCAGAGACAGACAGCTTCCATGAAGTGTATGAGGACTCACTGGCAGACTCATCTCCTCACTAGGCTGGGGCCGACCTATTGAGGACAGTCCTTTACCATGAATAAACATGTTCCTTTCTTCCTGAACAAATTGGAAAAGTAAGGTTGAATGCTCCTGAGAAGAGTGGCAGGAGGGACAGCAGTGAGGATGGTATGTGGGCTTCATGCTGCAGAGTGACAGAGAGGGAAGCCGGGACCCGAGGACAAGGAGGGCTCTGAAAAACCAGGGATCCCTGCAAAGGGAAGCTCAGACCTCCAGGGCAGGAAGCATGGGGCCTTGAGGTGTGGTACCAACCTCTGATCTCTACCTACAGTGGCCTTCCAGCCTTCCACCCCTCCTGCCCAGCCTCTCGCACGCAAGCCAAGCTGTTCTGCATCTGGCCTAATGGAGCTTAGCTGGCTGTGCAGATTGCTCTGGGGGCTGGCAGGCGGGGCTGAAGCAGCTCGGAGCTAATCCTGTGATCTCATGCACCACCTAGCAGAAAGCCCTGGTTGGAATCCTGGGTCCACGTCTTGCTTGGGGGTCATCCCAGCAATGGAGGCCATACCTGGAGACTCATGACCCTCACCCCAGCTATCCATTGGTATGAGAGTGTGGGTGTCTGGGCCTCACTGCTGCCGTTGGCCTGCTCTTCTGTGGTGGCACCCTGGCCTGGTTCGCCCTGTGAAGACAGATGCTGTGGTGGGTGATCTTCAGAAACCATGCCCAGGGACCGAGCACATGTCAGGAGGACCTACAGCCCCACCGTGGCTATACCAGAAGGGTCTGCGTGAGTCCTAGTGTTGTGACAGATGGAGAAACTGAGATCCAAAGAGTGGCTGGCATAGCAGAATCAGGGTAGACCCCGTCCCCTGACTCTAGTCCAGATGTGAGTCACTAGGGTGAGGTGAGGGGGGCTCTAAGCCAGCAGACATGGCGGCCGTGCCAAGCTGAGCGTTAATGAAGACTGGAGTCTGAGGGTACAGGACCACTACTGGGTGACACCAGCCTGTATCTTGCAGTTCCGCCACGAGGAACTGAATTCGCCACGAGGAAGCGAATTCAGCTGGGACCGTCACCCATGGGGAGCCAACAGCTTGTTAAATTAACCAAGCAAGCAGCAAGAGACTCTTAACCCAGCAGGCCTCAGTGACTTCCTAGATGTGACAGTGGCCACCCAGCCAGCAAGTTCCCGTGGCCTCCTCACCTCCGCTAGGACAGCAGACGGTGATAAGTTACCGCCTTTCTCAACACGCTGCCGTGTGTTGTGTGTCTTCCTCCCAGTTCCCTATGAGTGGAGAATGGCAGATCCAAGATGTGTTTCCGGAAGAGCCCCTCTGCTCCAGTGAGGGCCACTCCCCACCCCACCCCCTGCTTGGCACCCCTTCCCCAGTGAGCCTGATGCTCACTCTGGACAGGCCTCAGGTGGGTCAGCTTGCTTCAGCACCATGGACAGCAACCACCACCATTTCCCTTCCGTCCAGTGTCATCCTCATTCAGGTTCACATAAGGCTGTATTTGGGGGGGTATTTAGGGGTGCATTGGAGACTGCCCAGCTGTGACCAGAGTGCCCTTCTGTGCACTCCGTCACAGGCCCCTGCTCTTTCCTGCGCAGGTGAGAAGGAGAGGGACCTTCCTGTGAGGGTAGCCTTGTGTTCAGGTCTCTAGCAGACGGCCTGTGGACCCGAGAGGAGGCTTCTTTTCCTAGTGTTCTGAACTTTCCATGGCAGGACCTTCCCCCTCCTGGATGCTGACTGGGATTCTGGCCCCATGGTGTGGGGTAGAATGGGGAGGCAGTTGACCCCCCTCCAAAATGCACAGACTCAGAGAGGTGGCCGGGCAAAGAGTGGGGGGTGCTCGGAGTCTGGCGTGGGGGCCAGCAGGGTAGGTAGTGGGTACTATGTTTGATGGTCTCTAAGCACAGGGCCCTGCCATCCAGGGGGTGTCCTGAGATTCCTTGTTCAGCCTCTCTCTTGGCCTGCTTCTCAGACCTTTGCTGTTTGCAGAGCCTCAGAGCTAGGTGGATCTTTGCTGTCTGAGTGACATTCCCCCCTAGGAGGGATCAGGTTACTGCATTTGGCTAGATCCAGACCCTGGGCTGTAGCAGCACCACCCCTCCGACATACCCGTTTGGTTCCTTCTGACCCCCATGGAAATTAATTCTAATTTGTAGAAGTCAGTTCAAAGCCTGCAGGAATTTTAATTAAACCCGGAAAATCTATCTGTTGTAATTAAGCCTCTGGAAGTCACCCCGCTCCACGTGATGTGACCAGTTGGTGCCTCCTGTCCTTAGCTGCCCACATTGTGAAGGGGGCTAGGGGGAGTGTGGCACATGAGGTGTGTCCTTGCTGTTGTAGGAAGTCCCCCCCCCCCAGCATAGGCAGGTCCCAGGTCTGTGCCTGAAACAGACCAGCCCTGGGCTCTGGACCTCACCTTCTCCCCGACTAGGAGCCCTGCAAGTGCCCCCTGCTCCAAAGATGCCCATGCCTGCCTCTTGTCCAGAAGCAACACTCATTCATTCAGGGAAGGCCACTCCAACCTTGGTATCAGTCTTGGCAGTAGCTGTGTGGGAAGGTAACTGGAGACCGGGGATTACTTAGTGGGTTGACCAAAGGTTCTAGAGACAGTCCAGGTGAGCCAGCTTCAGAAGAGTAGAGCTCATCGTAGCCTTTTTTTTTTTTTCTTTGAGAATATGTGAGTGGATGAATGTGGGCTAAGCAGGCTTCAGTCCTGGGCAGTCTTCTTATCCGTGATTCTGGAGTCAGAGTGGGTTGGGAGTAGCCAGGATGAGCTAGAAAGCCTGTCTCCACTGACCGCCTCTTCTGGGAATGGGGCAGGTAGAGCTCAGAGTGGTCCCAGTAGTAGGGCCTAGTACTTCTGAGAGAGGGACACCCACCCCCTCATTGGTAGGCAGCCTTGGAAGGACGTGGCACCTGGTAGGCTCAGAGTCCAGTCAGGCCAGGGAACCATTTATGTTAGTCTGGGTCTGACCATGTGCCCTGCTGGTGACCTTCCATGGCCAGTGTAACAGAGGACTCCTGTCCCCCATAGCTCTGTGCTTCCTCCCCTAACCCAGAGCAGCACCCCCTCACCTTGGAAATTAAAATCTGTTGCTGAGCTGTGTGAGGGTACCCACCTGAACCACAGTAAGGCCAGCCTAGAAAACCCACCGCTCATCACCTCTTGCCTACCCAGGCGGAGAATAGCACAGAGTGGTGTGACTGAGCTTGGCAAAGCTGGGAATTGCCTGGTGTGGGGTGTGCAGGAGCCCCTTGGAGCCACAGGCTCTTGGCCGGATATGGACAAGGACGGGGTAGGAACACTAGAGTCTTCTGGCCGGGAGCACTGTGTTGCCTGTCGGAGGCAGGCCAGTGCTGCGCTAGCAGGAGGCTGATTTCTGTTTTCTGCAGCCCCATTATGGCAGAGGCGCTTGTTACTGCTGAACCCATTAAGTGTAATTATGACGCTCTCAGCAGGAGCGTGTAATTACATTGGTGGCTTGGCATCACACGGAACACACGAGTCTATGTGGGCCGGGGCCCCAGCTCTGTGAGTATGAGAGGGGGTCAGGGTCAGGACTGCAAGGAGGGCATGCAGAAAATGGCCTTCCCTTGCTCCCAGGTAGCTCCGTAGGCAGGGTGTAGTTCAGCCCTGCCCTTCATAAGGATGTCTCCCATCTTGCTTCTGTTTCTGTGCCTCTAACAGGTTGCTTTGGCTGATGCTGGGTCTGTGGATGTGGCCACAGACCACACCACCAGCAGCCTGTGTCCCCATACTGAGCTGATAGTGCTACTGTTTAAGCATGGACACTTGCTGGGCGGAGCTCTGTGCTGCTGTCCTGTGGGCGCTTCATGGATCAGCACCCATGCAGACTTAGAGGCGCAGGGCCTGCTGAAGGTCACCTTCAGGAACTTCTATCTCCTCCCCCCCCAGCACATGTCTTAAGCCCCTGTGTCCTCCCAGCTTTGTCCTTGGGCCTTTCTTGCATCCCCTGTATAGTTTGATTGTCACTGAGGCTGCCAGGCTCCGGTGTGTTTGATGTCCTCACCTGGGCCTCACGTGTGACACTGCTGGCTCACGGCAGTATTTCCAGGGCCATGTCAGTGTGAAGCAGGGTCTGGGGCCAGTAACTATCTTCCAGCGGGCCGCAGGGGCCAGTGTGGTGCCATGGCGCCACCTGGTGGCTGTATTCTGATGTTGCTGCCTGTGCTGAGGACCTGGGGCTGAGCACTTGCCCCAGGCTTGGGAGAGTGCCCCTCAGTCCCCTCAAATGACTGTGAGAGGGAGCACCCTGGAGGAGGTGGGGTTGTCTGCTACGAATGGCCCTTAACGCACAGCCTGCAGGTGGTTCGAGCACATCAGCATGCTGGTTATCATGCTGAACTGCGTGACGCTCGGCATGTTCCGGCCTTGTGAGGATGTGGAGTGCCGCTCAGAGCGCTGCAGCATCTTGGAGGTAGGTGTCAAGGACTTGGAGGAGAACCAGGAGGGTACCCAGAGGTGTGCCCCGGGCCCTCATCCTGACTCCCTTCCCTCCAGGCCTTCGACGACTTCATCTTTGCCTTCTTCGCTGTGGAGATGGTGATCAAGATGGTGGCTTTGGGGCTGTTTGGGCAGAAGTGCTACCTGGGTGACACCTGGAACAGGCTGGACTTCTTCATTGTCATGGCGGGGTATGCAGCCTCAGCTTGGGGTGCCTGGGAGTCCCAGGACCAGCCTCGGGCCTGAGCCCCGAGAGGGGCTCCGGTCTGACAGGCGGCCTTGCAGGGAAGGCTTTGCATGCCGATGCTGTGGGGGGGAGGGGGTGACGGTGACAGGAGACGTGGGCCTCCGGGCTCTCCCCTTCTGAGCACCCCTGCCCCCGCCCTCAGCATGATGGAGTACTCCCTGGACGGACACAACGTGAGCCTCTCTGCCATCCGCACGGTGCGTGTGCTGCGGCCCCTCCGCGCCATCAACCGGGTCCCCAGTAAGTGTCACTCCTCCCCTGAACAAGGGATCAGCCTGTGTGTCCTGCTGTTTACCTGGACACCAGCAGACGTGGCCCTTCTAGGGTAGTCCCAGTGCTTAGTGAGAGGAGCTGAACGTGGCCTGAACTCTGAACCTTGGCCCCCTCGTCTACACAGCCTCTGGGGTGAGACTCCAGGCTGGGAAGGTTCCCAGCTACGTCACTGTCCAGTGGGGCCTGAGCAGGTGGAGGCACACACCAGTCTGGTCTTTTGAGAGGGTACCCTGCACCCTACTGCCCGTCCCTCCCTTCGATGAGAGCTGAGCTCAGGGGCTCTGGAACAAGGGGGTGCACACGGCATGTTCCCACTACACCGAGGGAAAACTTGCAGCGAGTCACATGGCTGTGGGTGGAACATGGCCTGTGAGGACGCTGGCCACCTGCCTGCATCTGTAGAGAGTCTTCTCAGTAGCTCAATTCAGATGTTCAGTTCGAGGGCGGAAGGTTCGACACCCGAGGAACTGTGCAAAGTGGATGTGCACATTCTTGAACGGGTGTGGTTCCCGGGTCCACCTGGACACGCACACACCCATTTCAGATTCCTAATCTGGGTTTTTCTTTTGGGGCCTCAACACTCAGCCTTCCATCTACCTGCCTGGCCATGACTTCTGGGATCAGATAGGGTTCAAGTGCTGTGTGACATTGGGCAAGTTACCAAACCTCTCTGTTCCCTTTGTAACACTGGAGTACAGTACATATTTCCCAAGGACAGCGGAGGGTGTGATGTGAAGGGATGCATGTGTGGTTCTGAGGGCTGTGCCTCGCACCCTGTGTGGTCAGTCTACCCAGCAGAGCCTGTGGTTGACCTGTGTGCCAGAGAAGGTGACACCTAGGTCCTCTCCCAGCCAGAGTGTTTGCTGTTCCGGTTGACTGTCCACATGATTGGATTCTTTCCTAGACAGCACCACGGGTCTCTCATGGCAGCCTGGCAGCCTCGGGGCTGTCAGACTACTTGTTTTAGATCTACTCTGGCCCTTAAATCACATGACCTGGGGGATGCATGATCATATGACCTAGTTGGTTGTTGTCTGCCCCACGAGACACTTCCTCACCATTTGAAGTGTTAGTGCTTCTCTCAGCTTGGACTTCCTGTGACCTGAGGGCCCACATTCCGTGGCCACCACCACCTCCCTGGATTCCTCAAAACTCTGGTTCCATCTCTGCCCTGTCATGTGGCCCAGTGCTCTGCCCACAGCCTCAGCTGGCCCTGTGTACATTTTGAGCTGTATTCTCTTGATGTCTGAAAGAGGTAGATCCAGGATCAGGCCAGGGACCTTCAGGGCTCTATTGATCCAATTCCTAGATTTGTTCAAGTTCGTGCACCACCCATGAAAAAGGACTTCGAAGTGGCTGAGATACCGCACGTGCCCATGCCTTCCCTGTAACAGGGCCCTGATGCAGGTCTGCTCTTGCATTGGAAATGAGAAAACCCTTCTCACAGCAGAGCCCCAGAGCCCAGTGTGCCAGGGTCCCCACAGCCCTGGCCTTCTGACTGGTCCACCCAGGCCCTGGAGATGCTGCAGGGACAGGTTTGCCCTGGCTGTCCGAGCCAGCCTGCAGCCTGACTCCCTTCTGGGAGTCCACGGCCTCTGCACACAAGATTGTGTTGATTAGGACGTATGAGCGGTGGGCCGGGCTCGAGGGGAGGCAGCCCCAGGACCCCATGCCAGGGCTTAGCTGTGTTGAGCACCAGCCCTACCTCCCTCAGGCATGCGGATCCTGGTCACGCTGCTGCTGGACACGCTGCCCATGCTTGGGAATGTCCTTCTGCTCTGCTTCTTCGTCTTCTTCATCTTCGGCATTGTTGGGGTCCAGCTCTGGGCTGGCCTGCTGCGGAACCGCTGCTTCCTGGACAGCGCCTTTGTCAGGTGTGCAGGCCCTACCCCCGGTCGTAAGGCCCTACCCACCCAACCAGCCACGGACCCCAGAGTGTTCTGGGCAGTTGACCCTGCCCTTCAGGCTTCATCCCTGGGGCGATACTCTTCCCTTCTGCAGGCCCATCCCCAAAGGGATCTGCCCTCCAAGACTGTTCTTCTGCCCCATCTGGTATGAGGCCCCCACCACCAACAACAACATGTTCTGTGCTTGAATTACCCATACCGTGAACCTGGGTCCTAGTTTGGGGTGAGATCCTAGGGTGCCCGGCTCTAATCGGGACAGGCCATAGGTGCAAGTACAGGCCCCAGAGACAGGATCAAGGTGGAGGTGACGATGTAGGCTTGTTGATCAGGGGTAGGCTCCAGGGGAGCCTGTGTGGAGGCCCCTTCCTCTCAAGCAGTTTTGCTCTGTGAGTGAATGTGAGGTTTTGGTATCTTTGGCCCCAGAGGCCTGCCTGAGGGAGGCAGCTATGCTCACTCGCCTGCCAGTTCCTGGCACGGTATCCCCCGTGGCTGCTGCCCTCTGCCCTTGCTCCCTTGCATCTGCCTGACACAAATTCTTCCTCAGTGTAGGAACCCTTATGCCAACATGGCATTTGCTTCATGGGGATGCGGGTGTGTCCAGCCCTTTCATCCTGGTCCCCGTGCCTACAGCATTGAAAGACTAGGACATTCCTGGAAAGTGACCGTGGCACTGTGAAGCACCCTGCTCTCCTCTAGTTCCTGCTTGCACACTGCCCCCTCCATCTCTAGTCAGATACTTGTGCACTAACCGTCTAGGACGGATACCTACAGGCCAAGATGTCATCTTCTCTCAGGGTCTCTGGGACATAGAGGCTCTGAGATGCTCATGGAGAGGAGTATGGGGACTGGGAGAGAGGAAGATGGTGGGTCCGTGAGGGAGTTTCAGGGAGCCTAGAGCCGTTGGAGACAACCCTGCCTGACCGTGCTGCCACGCCCCACTCAGGAAGAGTCACCTTTGGGCAGGATGTCGTGGGCAGCGTGGAGAGGGAATGACAGTGTGGGTCCAGAGGCCTTGAGATGCTTCAGGCATGGCCTGTTAGTACTGCAGTAGGGATAATGCAGTGAGCTGGGTTCCACATTGTCTACACGGTGCCTTTTCCCTCATTGTCTCAAGTCTAGGGCCCAGCGGAGGGGTAGGGGAAGTGGCTGCCTCAGTGGGCGTGTGGTGTTTGGGCGGGCTCAGCGGTCCCAAGCAAGACTGGATGAGTGGATGGGGGTGGGGAGCGGTGTTTGGCCCAGGACCCCCTCGCCATGCCTTGGCCTTCCGCCACCTAGGAACAACAACCTCACCTTCCTGCGGCCATACTACCAGACGGAGGAGGGAGAGGAGAACCCTTTCATCTGCTCCTCGCGCCGTGACAATGGCATGCAGAAGTGCTCGCACATCCCCAGCCGTCGTGAGCTGCGTGTGCAGTGCACGCTGGGCTGGGAGGCCTATGGGCAGACCCAGGCTGAGGACGGGGGTGCCGGCCGTAACGCTTGTATCAACTGGAACCAGTACTACAACGTGTGCCGCTCGGGGGAGTTCAACCCTCACAACGGGGCCATCAACTTCGACAACATCGGCTATGCTTGGATCGCCATCTTCCAGGTATAAGCTAGCAGAGCCTGGGGGTCCGTGGGGGGGGACGGTGACCCCTGGGAGAGGCGCCCACGCTGGGGACGTGACACGCACCGCCGTCCGTGGGAGCTGGAGAGTGTGGGCCGTGTCCAGCTGCCTGCCTCCCTCAGGTCATCACCCTGGAGGGCTGGGTGGACATCATGTACTACGTCATGGACGCCCACTCGTTCTACAACTTCATCTACTTCATCCTCCTCATCATTGTGAGTGTGGGTGTGGGTGTGGGCAGTGGTGAGCATTCTGCTTTTGATGGGGGAGGAAGCCATACCCTGTCCCTTCCCCCTTGCTATTCATTCCGGACTTCCTAGAGTCCCCGAACTCAGCGGTACCGAGGCAGCTGTGGTGATGGGCTTTGGAGGGCAGACAGGCAGGGGCCTTCTCTGCCCGGCCTGCAGATAAAGGAAGTGGACAGGATGGAAGGAAGCCTGCGCAGCCCCTAGGCCCAAGGTCCAGAGTCTTCAGAGCAGTCAGTCCCAGCCCTGTGTCGAGCCCTCTAGGGCAGCTTCCCCACAACAAACATGTATGATCTCCTAGCACAGCTCCCTGTAGTGAACATGAATCTCTGGCAGTCTCTCACAGCATCCGTGACCCCACACTTCTCTGGCCCATGACTCCCCATTAGCCTTCACCCCACACACGGCCCCCTGAAGCATCCGTGTCTCAGATTTAGTTTCCCCTTGTCCCTCAATGTCCCATGGTCCTCAGGACATCGTCAGTTCATCAGAAAGACATTTCCAGAGCCCCTGGATGTACAGGCACTGTCTGCAGCAGCCCAGCAGGGAAGGCCGTCAGACAGTTGTGTTCTCATAAAGCCCACATGGTAGATGCCTAGAGGAGAGCCGGTAATGGCCTGTACCAGGGAGAACTGGCCACAGGGGCTGGCTGGGAAGGCCCCACAGGACAGTGTGAACACAGTGGAGACTGTGTTGAGGACAAACAGACCTAAGGTGGCGGAAGTCATGCAGGACCCCAAGGGAGGTCCCCATCCCGTTATCACACGGTTGCAAAATACCTAGTGTATGCCACTTCCTGGAATATTAGTGCTTTATGGCATGTGACTAGGCCCTGGTGCCCAGAGCAGGTCCTGGCTGGGCGGGATATGGAGCTGCCGGTGGTCACACACACGCTACCGCAGGTGGGCTCCTTCTTCATGATCAACCTGTGTCTGGTGGTGATAGCCACGCAGTTCTCGGAGACAAAGCAGAGGGAGAACCAGCTGATGCGCGAACAGCGGGCCCGCTACCTGTCCAACGACAGCACCCTGGCCAGCTTCTCGGAGCCCGGCAGCTGCTACGAGGAGCTCCTCAAGTACGTGGGCCACATCTTCCGCAAAGTTAAACGCCGCAGCCTGCGCCTTTACGCCCGATGGCAGAGCCGCTGGCGCAAGAAGGTGGACCCCAGCAGCACCCTTCACGGCCAAGGCCCCGGGCGGCGACCACGGCGGGCGGGCAGGCGCACGGCCTCCGTGCACCATCTGGTCTATCACCACCACCACCACCACCACCACCATTACCATTTCAGCCACAGTGGCCCTCGCAGGCCTAGCCCAGAGCCGGGTGCCAGTGACAGCAGGTTGGTCCGGGCCTGTGTGCCACCCTCGCCACCATCCCCAGGCCGTGGGCCACCAGACTCTGAGTCTGTGCACAGCATCTACCATGCCGACTGTCATGTGGAAGGGCCACAGGAAAGGGCCCGGGCGGCACGTTCCATAGCCACTGCTGCCAGCCTCAAGCTGTCCTCGGGTCTGGGTACCATGAACTACCCCACCATCCTACCTTCAGGAATGGTCAGCAGCAAAGGTGGCACCAGCTCACGGCCCAAGGGGCTGCGGCCTGCTGGCACCCTAGGGACCGCAGCACACAGCCCTCTGAGCCTGGGCAGCCCCAGCCCCTACGAGAAGATCCAGCATGTGGTTGGGGAACAAGGTGAGGACCCAGCCCCAGCGTGTAGAGGAAAGGTGGGAGGGGTTACCCAGGCAAGGCAGCTCCTTGGTCCTGAGTGTTCTGGGCCCGTTGCTTCTGCCTGACCCCAAGAGGAACTGTAGTGTCATTTCAGCGTACTTGCCATATCTTTGAAAGACTTAGGGTCCACAGACAGCCCCTTTCTGTATGGAGAGACTGAAATTGGCATTGTGCAGGAGGGGAGATGGAATATCAGTGCTAACACGTCTGCGTCTTTGCCTCACAGGACTAGGCCGAGCCTCCAGCCACCTGTCAGGCCTGAGTGTGCCTTGTCCCCTGCCTAGCCCCCAGGCGGGCACGCTGACCTGTGAGCTGAAGAGCTGCCCATATTGTGCCAGCGCCCTGGAGGACCCCGAGTTTGAGTTCAGTGGCTCAGAGAGCGGGGACTCGGACGCCCACGGAGTCTATGAGTTTACACAGGATGTCCGTCACGGGGACTGCCGGGACCCTGTGCAGCAGCCCAGTGAAGTGGACACGCCGGGCCATGGCAGTGAGCGGCGGCGGACGCCACGGAGGACGGCCTCACAGCCAGGGGGGCTAGGCCGTCTCTGGTCTTCCTTCAGTGGCAAGCTGCGTCGCATTGTAGACAGCAAGTACTTCAACCGAGGCATTATGGCGGCCATTCTCGTCAACACTCTGAGCATGGGTGTTGAGTATCATGAGCAGGTAGGTCCCTTCCACTAGGACAAAGCAGGGCTGGGAAGCAGGATGGTGAGCACCAGGCTTAGAAGCAGAAAGGAGGTCGCCGTGTTTTCCTAGAGTTCCCAGCCTTTTCCTGGGACCAGAACTGGGACTTTTATTTAGTCAGCAATTATGGCTCCTTGAACTGGGGTGAACACAGTGCCATTTTGGTCCTAGTTCATCAGCTCTCCTGCTATGGGAGAGATAGGTGACTTGAGATCACCGGAGACTACCCCCAAAGAGTGAGGGTACCCAGAAGCGTTTCCACCCAGCTGCCTCATCCCAAGGAGCAAGTTTTTGCCAAGACTCCAAGACAAAGTTTAGGGAGAGGCTCCCTAAACTTTCTCAACATCTTGCCCATGTCCTGAGGAACTGAGGCTGGAAGGGATCCGCAGCATGGGCTGGTCCTGTAAGGAGGATCAAGGGGTGCCTGGGATTCCACTTACCTAGATGCTACAGGCCCCCTTTCTTCCCAGACCCCACGCTAGGGAAAACAAGGCAAAGCCTAGTTAGTAAGGCAGGCACTCCTGGGGCCAGGAAGCCCCTGAAGCTCCACCCACTTTTAGTGAATGGAGTGGTTTTCTCGGGGCTTTTTCTCTCGGCTTTTCCAGTTCCTTTTTCTTGTGGTAAGTAGAAGAGGTCTACCCACTGTGGCATCAGGCAGAACTAGGTAGGTAGAACTAGAGTGAGCATAGGTCAGCTCCATCTTGAAGAACCCCTGCATGCACGAATATGTGAAAATGCTGCACACGCCGGGCTCGCTCACACACATGGATGCATACTGCACATGCATGATTCAGCTGCATGCATGAAAATCACGCACATACATGTATACTGCACATGCGCAAA
The DNA here is from genome assembly GCF_030254825.1 of Meriones unguiculatus. Lineage (NCBI taxonomy): Eukaryota > Metazoa > Chordata > Mammalia > Rodentia > Muridae > Meriones > Meriones unguiculatus. Next base: position 39,510,132 of record NC_083359.1, read on the forward strand.
GCTTACCTATGTACTTAGGCACTGTATGAACGTGGAAATCCGTTCACCTGGGAACGGGGCAGGTGCCTATGGACACACAGGTATGAGGAAGTGGACAAGTTTGCACACATCAGGTGTCCAGTATGTGTACACATTCCCGTTTGTGTTCAAATTCTGCTGGAGAGCACACACCCGCACCTATCCAGCATTACAGGAGTGCACATATATTCCCACGTGCAGGTCGAAATGGTACAGGTATGGTACACGATAGCACATACATGAACGTACTCCTACACATGCAAGATGGTCAGTATACTCATGGTAGGAGACCCGCTGGGCCTTCTGCAAAGGAAGGGGTAGGTACGATTCGTGTGTTGTGCCTCCATAGCCCATCCTGAGCCCCGGCCCAGAGTCTAAGACCTGCCCCATGTTTGCAGAGCCTGCAGAGGAAGGGGTGTCCTGGGAGACTTGGCAGCTCTGTGTGTGTGCACAGCTATCATTCCAGGAAGGTCAGGATGGGGACTGTGTGATGGGAGAGCCAAACTAGTTGGCTGTCTATCTAGAAGAGTTTTCTCAGGTCTGGTTTTCCTTTTCTGAGATGCCGGCTAGCTGTCAGTTCTGTGCTTTCTTATTTATTTATTGTGTATACAATGTTCTGCCTGCATGTGTGCCTGCAGACCAGAAGAGGGCACCAGATCTTACTATAGATGGTTATGAGCCACCATGTGGGTGCTGGGACTTGAACTCAGGACCTTTGGAAGAACAGCCAGTGTTCTTCACCTCTGAGCCATCTCTCCAGCCCTCCCTTGCTTTCTTGGGGCAGTGGGTTTGCTTTTGCTTCTGGATTCCATGCCCCTAAAATGGGTTGGAGCCATGCTGGGCCCTGACCACCTCTTCTGCCCCGCAGCCTGATGAGCTGACCAATGCACTGGAGATAAGCAACATCGTGTTCACCAGCATGTTCGCCTTGGAGATGTTACTGAAGTTGCTGGCCTGTGGCCCCCTGGGCTATATCCGGAACCCCTACAACATCTTTGATGGCATTGTCGTTGTCATCAGGTAGGGCCCATTTCCTGTCCACTTTAGAGGCCCAGGGAGTCCCTAGTGAAGAGAAAAAAACCTCTATCTTGGTGGGAAGGCTGGTAATGGAATTCACAGTGGGCAGGGTGTGAGTTCCCTGGTCACCATCAGGTCGAAGCCCTCACCTAGGAGCGTTGCCCTCGCTGTACAGTTGGTCAGCCATGTCTGTAGTGGGAGCTAGCTTATGGGCAGAGTAACGCTGGCCCTGGAGTGGGGAGGTCACATTTGCAATAGCAGAACGAGCACAGAATGATGGCAAGGCTTGAGACTGAGCCCTTGACTCCCTTCAGAAGAGGGTCCTGAACTCAGAAGGGATGGTTTGAACATACAGATGAGCCAGGCATGAAAGGCCCTGGATAGAAGGATAGAAGACCCTGGCAGCAAGTTCCCGGGAGCCAGGGCTTTCCTGAGGTCCAGGAGCCACAGCTGGTGGGGCTTCTCCCAGCTATGGGCTTGAACGGAGGCTCTGGTGGCTCCCAGACTGGCCATCTGCCTACAGGGAGAGAGGTCATGGGGTGGGGCCACCCTGACTCTCACACTATCGTCCCGACCCCTAGTGTCTGGGAAATTGTGGGCCAGGCAGACGGTGGCCTGTCCGTGCTCCGCACCTTCCGGCTGCTGCGGGTGCTGAAGCTGGTGCGCTTCCTGCCGGCCCTGCGGCGGCAGCTGGTGGTACTCATGAGGACCATGGACAATGTGGCCACCTTCTGCATGCTGCTTATGCTCTTCATCTTCATCTTCAGGTGGGTGGGGCCCAAGCTCCTCCCTCAGGCAGCACTGACACTAGGGCACTAGGCATGGTGGGGGGAGGGCCTCTGCTCTGTGGGGTCCACAGATGGAAGGGGGAGGGGGGTTGGGCCCTGGGGATGGGTTCCAGGGGGGTTTGCGTAGGTCCTTCTGTGTGACATCTTGCCACTTGGGGAGGGTGAGCGTCTCACAGGCTACTGAGACTGGTTGTCCTTGTCATCGTCCAAAGACAGAATGGTAGCCTTTTGTCCACCCCTTTAATGGTTAAGGCCCTCTCAGCTGTAGGAGATTTGTTGAGCCTCAGGGTTGGCAGTGACGCTGGCAGCTGACTCAGGCAGAGGGGGTACTGGGCCCCTCCCACTCAGTGCCCATCCCCCTCAGCATCCTGGGCATGCACCTGTTTGGCTGTAAGTTCAGCCTGAAGACGGACTCTGGAGACACCGTCCCTGACAGGAAGAACTTCGACTCCCTACTGTGGGCCATCGTCACTGTGTTCCAGGTACAGCCCCAAGGACAGCCAAAGCTAAAGCTCCATGGAGCCAAGGGACCACGGCGGAGACCCCTGGCTCTATCCCCAGGGAGGTGCACCGGGGTCTCCTTGTGGGACCAGAGCCGTCTCCAGCCCTGCAAACATGTCCCCCCAGATCCTGACGCAGGAAGATTGGAACGTGGTCCTCTACAACGGGATGGCTTCCACTTCCTCCTGGGCTGCCCTTTACTTTGTGGCCCTGATGACCTTCGGCAACTACGTGCTCTTCAACCTGCTGGTGGCCATCCTGGTGGAAGGCTTCCAGGCAGAGGTGAGGAGCGAAGAGGACAGGGTCTGGGCAGGCCCTGGACGTGTCCACGTGGCCACCTCTAGGCCCGGGCCTCCACCTTGTGCTCCCAAGCACAGGGCTTGGGCTGGGGCCAGAGGATCCTGCTGTGGGAAACTCGGCACTTACCTTGTGTTGCGTGGGCGCAGGGTGATGCCACCAGATCCGACACTGACGAGGATAAGACATCCACGCACCTAGAGGAAGATTTCGATAAGCTCAGAGATCTTCGAGCCACGGGTATGTGCGTAGATGGCATAGACCGGTGGCTCTCAACCCCTTTGGGGTCACATATCAGGTATCCCGAATATTGTTATGTTTACACCACAGTTCCTAACAGTAGAAAAATTACAGTTTTAATAGTTTTATGGGGGTGGGGGCTGGTCACCACAACGTGAGGGGCTGTGTTAGAGGGCTGCAGCCTTAAGAATATAGGACCTCTGGAGGCTCAGACAGCGCCTTCACCCCTAGAGATGAAGATGTACTCCCTGGCTGTGACCCCTAACGGGCACCTGGAGGGCCGAGGCAGCCTGCCACCTCCTCTCATCACGCACACAGCGGCTACGCCTATGCCTACCCCCAAGAGCTCCCCGCACCTGGATGTGGTCCATGCTCTCCTGGACTCGCGACGCAGCAGTGTCGGCTCTGTGGACCCCCAGCTAGGGGACCAGAAGTCTCCGGTAGGGACCTACCAGAGACCCCTGCCTGGGCCCCTGAGATAAGGGAGGGTCCCTGGAACACCCTAGCCCTGTGTGAGGCTGAGAGTCAGGACCATTCTGTTCCTGGCTGTTCTGTCTATTCCTGTGAAACAAGCGTGGAGACCTGAGGAGGGAATGGGTGTGTGTTATGGTTGCAGTGGTGTGGAATTACAGGAGATGACAAAAGCTGGCCGAGCACAGGGCACAGCAGGGAAGCAAAGGGCCTGACTTAAAAGCAACCTGGGAAAACAGGCGAGCAGGCCAGGCTGAGGGGCTCATGGGCCGTGGAGAACTTGGCAGCTCACTTCCGCTCACTTCCGTTCACACCCACAGTGCTTTCCGTGCAAGGACAGCCGTGCCTGTGGCTGGCTTCCTGTGGCTTCTGAGACCCTGAGAAGGGTCAAGTCGGGGTGTGCAGAGGCAGCAGCTAGACCACATAGGGTAACTTAGGGGCAGATCTGAGGGCAGGAATCGGGTGAGGGAAAGTTGAGGCAGAGAGCATTGTGCCTAGGGGAGCAATCAGTCTCAGAGCTGAGCCACCTACTGCAGCTTGTTACAGTCATGTGTCAGGGGTCCCTGAGAGATAGGCAGAGACAGTGGTGGGAGAGTCGGGCTCCTTTGAGACCCTGGAAGTAAGCATGAGTGTGGAGGCTGAATGGTGCGGGAACCTGGGCCTTGGCGAATCCAGAGGCTGATCAGAGCCATGCTTTGCCAACCCTGGATGATCGCGGCGGGCCTTTGCTCTAACCATGTCTAGCCGAGTCAGGCATTCCCTGAAAACAGCATTGGTAGTGCCCTGGAAGGGTCCTTGCTAGGTGGAACAGCCATCCATGACCGGGCATACGGCATGTATTTCATGGGTGCTCGTGATGGCAGTTGACAGTAATACCTTGGGAGAGTCTCTCCCATCCCAGAAACTGGGCTATGTGGTGATCCTCAGGCCTGTCCCAGTGTGCTTACTCCCTGCCACCCCTCAGGCCAGCCTCCGCAGCTCCCCTTGCACCCCGTGGGGCCCCAACAGCGCTGGGAGCAGCCGGCGCTCCAGCTGGAACAGCCTGGGCCGCGCACCCAGCCTCAAACGCCGCAGCCAGCGTGGGGAGCGTGAGTCCCTGCTCTCTGGTGAGGGAAAGGGCAGCACAGACGATGAGGCTGAGGATGGCAGACCCGGCACAGGAACCCACCCAGGGGCCTCACCTGGGCCCCGAACCACCCCACTGCGTCATGCCGAGTCGCTGGACCACCGCAGCACACTGGACCTGTGTCCCCCACGGCCTGCTGCCCTCCTACCCACCAAGTTCCATGACTGCAATGGGCAGATGGTGGCCCTGCCCAGCGAGTTCTTCCTGCGCATCGACAGCCATAAGGAAGATGCCACCGAGTTTGATGATGACATAGAGGATGTAAGTGGGTGAAATAGGGTGGGGTGTAGACTGTACTCAGAGCCTTTTCCATCCCTTCCTGAGAGCGACAGGAAACAAAGTGCTGACGGGGCCCGCAGTTATCCTGGCTCCCGTCTCAGGGCTGGTTCTTGAAAGCAGCCTCTGAGGCAGGGGTTCAGGGTCTCTATCACTCACGGTGACTCAGGAGAAGGGAAGGGAGCAGGCCAGCCAGGGCAGGGGTCCAGCTTCAGTCAGTCCCAGGTTAAGAGCTACCTCCCACTGGGGTCCGAGCCCCTCAGGGTCAGGAGCTACCTCTGGTTGAGGAAGGGAGGTGGTCACTATAAAAAGCAGTTCTCACTGGCCAGGGATAGTTCTGGAGCCCAGAAGCCCGGCGAGCCTCCCAGCACAGTCACCCTCCCACTGCCCACGTGAGAAAGACTGGCCTGGGGTGGGAGGGTCAGGGTGGCCATGTGCTAGGAGGTGCAAGAGGAGGCCGCCGTGACTCAGCATCCATCTCCGTCTCCAGAGTTGCTGCTTCCGCCTGCACAAAGTGCTAGAACCCTATGCGCCCCAGTGGTGCCGCAGCCGGGAGTCCTGGGCCCTGTACCTCTTCCCACCGCAGAACAGGTAGGCTGTGTTACACCCAACAGCCACTGAGGCTGCGTCCAACTGGGCAGGTAGGGGGGTTCTTCTCACCTTGGCTACCTCCCCAGGCTACGAGTCTCCTGCCAGAAAGTCATCGCACACAAGATGTTTGACCACGTGGTCCTCGTCTTCATCTTCCTCAACTGTATCACCATCGCCCTGGAAAGGCCAGACATTGACCCAGGCAGCACTGTGAGTCCCCGAAGGCAGCTGGCCCTCTGGGTGGGACAGGGTGAGGTGAACTTGGACCTCCCACTGGTCTCTCCCTGCAGGAGCGGGCCTTCCTCAGCGTCTCCAACTACATCTTCACCGCCATCTTCGTGGTGGAAATGATGGTGAAGGTGCTGATTTTCCCCTCTCCCTCGGGTCCCTGTCCCACACTGCCCTGACCTGGCAGCCTCTCCCAAGCCTATACATGAATGTCCCTCCCCCAGGTGGTGGCCCTGGGACTGCTGTGGGGTGAGCATGCCTACCTGCAGAGCAGCTGGAATGTGCTGGACGGGCTGCTTGTCCTGGTGTCCCTGGTTGACATTATCGTGGCCATGGCCTCGGCTGGCGGTGCCAAGATCCTAGGGGTGCTTCGTGTGCTGCGTCTGCTTCGGACTCTGCGGCCTCTGAGGTGGGGGGGGAGGGTGACACCCATCTACATCCAGAAAGGATCCAGAAGCCCACCCCCACCTCCGCCCGACTGTATGGCTCTCCGGCCACACGTTCACATCACCCTAGGGCCTTGCATGTGCCATTGCTTCTGCCCGCTGGTCGCCCTCTTAGATGCGCCCAACGGCATATCCCCTCTGCCTGGGTGCAGGGTCATCAGCCGAGCTCCGGGCCTCAAGCTGGTGGTAGAGACCCTGATATCATCGCTCAGGCCCATTGGGAACATCGTCCTCATCTGCTGCGCCTTCTTCATTATCTTTGGCATCCTCGGGGTGCAGGTGTGTGGCCCTGGCTCGTCCAGGGTCTGCCCCACCCTGGGCCTCTGCTCCCCGCTGGCGGGATGGGTCCTGTCCTTTCCGGTGGGTGGTTCAGCATGACTAGTTCGGAATCCAGGAGGCCTGAGGTAGGCAGGTGTGTGGGCCAGTGATTGTGCCGGGACCCCTGGAGTAACAGCCCCTTCCGGTCAGCTTTTCAAGGGCAAATTCTACTACTGCGAGGGCACAGATACCAGGAATATCACCACCAAGGCCGAATGCCATGCCGCCCACTACCGCTGGGTGAGGCGCAAGTACAACTTTGACAACCTGGGTCAGGTAGGTACGAGTGGTGTGTGGTGTGGCCGTGGAGGTGACCAGGGGTACGAGGGACATGGCTACCATCCTACCCTGCCAGTGACCCTTACCCTGCTGCACAGGCGCTGATGTCCCTGTTTGTGCTGTCGTCCAAGGATGGCTGGGTAAACATCATGTATGATGGGCTGGATGCCGTGGGCATTGACCAGCAGGTGCGCAAGGCTGAGACGGCTCTCATGGGTAACCTTGAGCAAACCCTGCATGTCTTTGGGATTGGGCCAGGTCCTCTCAGAAACCGTCCCCAGATTTTCTGACTGCCGTGGTGCAGCAGCTTCCTGCGGCCCTGCAGGCCAGTCCCAGGGAGGGCTTCCGGGCAGGAAGGTCAGGAACCCTCCTTTTCTTGTGCCGCAGCCCGTGCAGAACCACAACCCCTGGATGCTGCTGTACTTCATCTCCTTCCTGCTCATCGTCAGCTTCTTCGTGCTTAACATGTTTGTGGGTGTGGTGGTGGAGAACTTCCACAAATGCCGGCAGCACCAGGAGGCCGAGGAGGCCCGGCGGCGTGAGGAGAAACGGCTGCGGCGCCTGGAGAGGAGGCGCAGGAGTAAGGCGGCCCCCGAGGTGGAGGGTCGGTACCTGAACGCATGCCGTGCGGCACCCAGCTCTGGGCCAGCAGCCCCCAGCCCAGATGGCTCTGCACGTGGCCACCTTGCATGGGGGCCAGGCCTTGGAAGAGAGGCCAATTGGAGCGAGCAGCTGGGGTGCCTGCTGTGACCGGGTGCAGGGTACCCCATAGGAGGTAGATGGGACGCTCCCAAACCCCTCACGAGTTGGAGAGACAGGACAGTGGGCCCTAGCTTGGGAGCAAGGAGGGCTTCCCACACAGTGTCCCCACCACAACCGCTCAGACATGTCCTTGTTTTTCCAGGCACTTTCCCCAACCCAGGTACCTGCCCTGCTCTGCATGCTCAGCCTGCTGCTACTGCTGCTGTTGCTGCTGCTGCAGTGGGAAAGAGGGGTGTCATAGGCCGCCAGGGGCCACCTCAGGGTGGGGCACAAGTGCCAGGGTGCTGGGTGCCAGCAGAGGGTGGGAGGAAGGTCAGTGGCTTGCCCACCAGTGTCCATGTTGCTGCCCCTGCCCTTGCTTGGCCACCCTCATAGCTAGCATGCACACAAGTCTGTTGTGTCCAGGGAACAAGGTGCATCCTCGTTCCCCAGGCCTTATGGCTGCTCCCTGGTGTCTCAGCTGGCTGTCGGCCCCCCACCCTGGCTGCTTGCACTGAGCTGAGTTTGCTAATGACTTGCATGTTGGGCTGAGGAGCATGCGGGTCCAGGGTGGGATGGTTACCCATCAGACCCTGCTCTTCCGAGTCCTGGCCTTCAGCCCCTGGGTGTGTGGTTCTAGGCCGAGGTGGATTCTGGGGTGCAGGGTGGCTGAACCCTCACCTGTGGGACTCCTGAACTACACTGGGGTCCCCTAAGAGGACTGCTGCAGGCACAGCATTTAGTGTAGATAGACCTGTGAGGATGCATGCCGGGAGGCCTACCCCAGGTGGCCTCCTGTCCTCACACCCGCTTCAGGCTGGCTGGGGTGCACATCTCAGGCCCCTGATGATTGCTAGTTACCCCTTAGAAGCTGGGAGAAGCTAAGCCTGAAGGCCAGGGATGCCTTGTATGTCATCTCTATCCAGTTGGAGCCTGCAGAGCCCAGACAGGGAGATGATTCTACCTTGTCAGCAAGATGCCTAAACCCCGGTGTCAGCACATGGTTGACGAGAAAGACAGTCCTTCCTGCTCCCCAGATTAAGCCACAAAAGAAGAAATGGGGTCTAGGCAGGTACTCAGATAGAGGAGCTGGGCTGGCTCATCCCTCCTGGACACTGTTGCAGGCCCCAGCCCTGCTCTTCGGGTATCAGGGACTCACAGGAAACACCTAGCGACAACGGGCCTTTCTAAAAAGAATCTCACCTTGCCCCCAGCCTGGGGTTAGTCCCAGGGGCCACCCAGCCCAGCTGAAGTCCTGCCGGAGCCATTTCCACACACGTAGCATTCCAGAATGAGTATAGGGCTCCTGTATGGCAAGAGGGGGAGGGCCTAGGCAACCCCTCAGCCTCCAGGTGGCTCAGTGGTTCCCCCTTTTCACAGAGGCCCAGCGCCGGCCCTACTACGCAGACTATTCCCACACACGCCGCTCCATCCATTCGCTGTGCACCAGCCACTACCTGGACCTCTTTATCACCTTCATCATCTGCCTCAATGTCATCACCATGTCCATGGAGCACTACAACCAGCCCAAGGTGGCCAGAGGCAGGGGTTGGACTGGGTAGAGGGTCCCCAGTAGGGGTGGCAGGGACACAGAGCCTGTGTCCCAACACCAGACTAGGGGTTGACACTCACGGGGGGGCGTCTGCCCACAATTGTGGACACTGTTGTATAGTCACTGTTGAGAGGCTAGCCAGAGACCTGAAGCCTGAGGGCCACTGTCCTTTTCATCACCCTCCATGTATATGTAGAAGGGCTTCTCTGGGCACCCACTGAGGAGTGCCATCGGGGCTGAGGACAGGGAATATTCTGCTGGTCCCTTTCCTAAAGACTGTCAGGTGAAAACCTCAGGCAGGCCACAAGTGTCATGGAGTTGGCACTCAGGGAGCAAGGAGATGGGGCAGCTAGGAGCTCCAGGGCACCTTAGCCAGCCTCTCCTCTCTTCCCAGTCCCTGGATGAGGCCCTCAAGTACTGCAACTACGTCTTTACCATCGTCTTCGTCTTTGAGGCTGCATTGAAGCTGGTGGCCTTTGGGTTCCGGAGGTTCTTCAAGGACAGGTGTGTGGTCTTTGGCGCAGGGCAGGTCGGGGCCATGAGTGCCCAAGGACAAGCTGCAGATGGTAGGGAGAAAGAAGGCTCTTTTCCCTTCTGGGTGAGCTTCGGCTGAGCTGCAGCTACTCTAAGGCATGGCCACACTAAGCTTCTCCCACGGCTGGCCAGGTGGAACCAGCTGGACCTGGCCATCGTCCTCCTGTCCATCATGGGCATCGCGCTGGAGGAAATTGAGATGAATGCTGCCCTGCCCATCAACCCCACCATCATCCGCATCATGCGTGTGCTTCGCATCGCCCGTGGTAGGTGGCCTCTCTGTGCCCTGTCCAGGGTCCGCCTAGGCTGTCTAGGCCCCAGACCCAGTGGGATGGGCTACAGTCAGACTCCATCCTTAGCAGATGCCTGGGACATCTGCAGCCAGGGGGAAGCCTGGTCTGTAGATTGAAAGTAAAGGGGACTGGTTTCCAGGGTCCCCTGGGCTGTTGGGTCAGCTTGGCCCTGCTGACATTTGGCTCCTGCCCTAGTGCTGAAACTACTGAAGATGGCCACAGGCATGCGCGCCCTGCTGGATACTGTGGTTCAAGCTCTGCCTCAGGTAGGTTGGGGTCCAGCATCCCTGGAGGCCACCACAAGCCTTCAGGAGACGAGCTTCAGGGAGAGCATGGCATATGTCCCTTGCTTGCTTGCTGTGTCCTGAGGCCAGGGTCATGCCCAAATGTTTGGCTCGGCTGATCTGGAAGAGGTCGGAGATGGCACCCCACCTTGGTCTCAGGCTCTGGGCAAGAGCCTTAGTGACTGGTGCCTGCCCAGCTGGTGCACGTGGGAGGTAAGGGGCCTCAGCAAGGCCAGCAGGGTCCAAGGTGAGCTTGCCGATGAACAGAGGACTCCAGTGGTGGCTTTTGAGCCAAATGTAGACCAGTATGCACCTTCAGCCCTGCCCCAGGCCTTCCTATCCCTGGACTGCAGGTACACCTGCAGTGTTCAGCCCCATTCGTACCAAGCGGGAACACAGTGGAAGACACGCACACACTCCACAGCCCATCCTGCTGCCTGGCCAGCCCTGCACCCGTGCCCGTGTCCTCCAGCTGACAGGCCACCAACTCAGCATGTTCCTACCCACCCAGCTCCCCACTCACTTATTCAGCCCATCACCACCTCCGTCTAACATGTACCCTTGTGTCCATATGCCCATTCTCCAGCCCTCTGGACCGCCTGTCTCCATCTTGCCTGATACATGCTGACCTCGGCAGCATTTTTGAGCCCCATCTGAGTGACTGTGCACTGTCCGTGGGGTTGGTGAGGGAGGCTGGGGCAGATTCGGGGATATGGTGCGTGCAGGTGCTGGGGCTGGCAGATTCTCATAGGTGGCTGTATGAGATCCCTACTAGAGCGCCTGTCCACTGAGCACCCACGCAGTGTAGGGATTCTAAGACTGAGGTGGCCTCCACATGGGGTAGGCATGATCCCTGAGTGGGACCCTGTAAGCCTTGGGGACCAGGCAGAGAGTAGAACAGCTCCCAGGGGAAATTAGGAGAACGAAGTAGGCATTGGAAACCGTGGAAGGTTTCTGCAGAGGTTGCCTCGCAGAGGGATGCTGGGCCAGGAGAAGAGAGCCTCTGAGGATTGGTGGTGCCCTGGGCCCAAGAAGGTCATGGGGATTAAGCGGAACTGTAGCTGGGCTCTCTTCCCGAGGCTGGGAGCGGTGGGGAAGGGCAGAGCAGGCCAGCGCGGGGCTGACGTTGTTCTGCTTCTCTCTTGTGTAGGTAGGGAACCTTGGTCTTCTTTTCATGCTCCTGTTTTTTATCTATGCTGCCCTGGGAGTGGAGCTGTTCGGGAGGCTAGGTGAGTGTGGCCACTCTGTGTGATACCTGTCCCCAGGAAGGTGGCTCCTGTGTCTGTCCCCTCACCCACAGGTTTATGGAGGATGCAGGGTAGTGGCCTAGACCAGGTAGGCAGGCCACTTGCTTCGCAGTCTGTCTGCAGACTGCCTCTTCACCTCGCCAGCCCCAGGCTTAGAGCAGGTGCACATCCTCACACCTGTGTATGCAGGCATGTCCACTCAGGAGCACGTCCCCAGACCCATGACGTATACACCCATGCTCAAGCCAGCCAGGCAGGGCCACGTTCCAGGGTGGATGTGCGCCTGGAGTCCATGCACACACTAGCACACACCCATGCCTCGCCCTGAACATTGTCCCCAGGAAATGTCAGCAGCGGTGTGGCTTGTGTATTATTACCTGAGACAAGTCTGCAACCTCATCCAGTCTAGGGAAGGGCTTGTGTGGGACTCTTCATAGGTAGGCCGCTCACTGCTCGGCCCTTCCACTGTGAGGGTCTTCTGAGGCCGTCCTGTGTCCCAGTTGGACAGAGGCCATGCGGGTTGTCACAGACTGTTGTCTGCCCACCCAGAGAGGCTGAGCCCAGGCATGGCTCCCACTCGGTCATCACACACAATCATGACAAATACTTTGGAATCCTTTCTTCCCTGCCTCCAAGATACAGTCTCCCAAGATACAGCTGGTGTGTCAGCTTGGCAGTCAAGCCACCTGTGCTCCAGGGAGCCCCATTGCTTGGTATCTTAGCAGCCATGAGCAAGGCCTAAGGCTTGAGAGGGTTTAGGAAACTCGGGTTAGTGCTGTCTGCTGAGGACAGGTCAGTGTAGAACGGAGGCCTGGGCCCCAGGTTACACACGCACGCACGCATGTCCCAGCTGGCCCAGCGTGGGATGTAGCCTGCCAACCTTGTCCTAGTCCCACTGAGGCAGGAGCGCTCTGAATGGGCGGCGACTCTTCCTTGCAGAGTGCAGCGAGGACAATCCCTGTGAGGGCCTGAGCAGGCATGCTACCTTCACCAACTTCGGCATGGCCTTCCTCACATTGTTCCGAGTGTCCACTGGGGACAACTGGAATGGGATCATGAAGGTAATCGTGGGGCTGCTCCCCCTCGCCCCCTCCCTGGCTCTCACAGACACGGACGGAGGACAGAGCCGTGACCCTGCTGCCCGCCCTAGGACACACTACGAGAATGTGCCCGGGAGGACAAGCATTGCCTCAGCTACCTGCCTGCACTCTCGCCTGTCTACTTTGTCACCTTTGTGCTGGTCGCCCAGTTTGTGCTGGTCAATGTGGTGGTGGCTGTGCTCATGAAGCACCTGGAGGAGAGCAACAAGGAGGCCCGCGAGGATGCCGAGATGGATGCCGAGATTGAGCTGGAGATGGCACAGGGGTCCTCAGCCCAGCCCCCATCTCCAGCACAGGTAAGGCTTCGCAGGGACCGAGGGTTCTCCCAGGCTTTCCGGGGGTGCTGCTGAGCTGATAAGCAGCCTCCCTCACCATAGGAAAGCCCAAGTACCCAGCCGGACACCCCGAACCTCCTGGTCGTGCGGAAGGTGTCTGTCTCCAGGATGCTCTCGCTGCCCAATGACAGCTACATGTTCCGGCCGGTGGCTCCCGCTGCCCCCCCACACCCACACCCACTGCAGGAAGTGGAAATGGAGACCTACACTGGTAACGTCCCTTTGGGTATAGACTTTGGCAAGGATGGCAGGGAAATGGGGCCGAGCAGGGAGGGTGGGCAGATGGGAAATCGGGCAGCATGGCAGAGAGGGCGGAAGGAAAGATGGGGGCCCTGCAAGCCTCAGGCCACGCAGTTCAGATGCATCCCTGCCCCAGGCCCGGTCACCTCTGCTCACTCGCCGCCCCCGGAGCCCCGTGCCTCCTTCCAGATCCCATCAGCTGCATCCTCCCCAGCCAGGGTCAGCGACCCCCTTCGTGCCCTCTCACCCCGGGGTACACCTCGCTCTCTGAGCCTCTCACGGATACTCTGCAGACAGGTAAGCGAAACCTTCATCTCACAGGAGCCCTTGGGGGTTCCCCTGGGTCCCCTTTCCCCATTCTGAGGGTTAGTGTGGCTGAGGCCCAAGAGGACAGGTGCTACATGTAACCTTAGACTTTGGAGTTTTCCTTCACTGCTTAGCGGCTCTCTGGTCCTCAACCAGGTGGCTCAGCATAAGCTATCAAGAGGCCAGCTGTGGTAGCGGCGCCCCTTATGGGACTCAAGTCCCTTTCTTAGGCCAAAGTCTCAAACCCAAAGTGGCTAATGTGCCTGCACCCCCCAGCCTGGTCCAGTCTCTGCCTAACCTTCTCCTCAGTCCCCACGACCCGACATAAGAGCCTCTTCCAGCATGAAAGCTTTTGGAAACTTCCTGTTCTTGGGGTACCACGTTGGACTGTGGGGTTCAAGAGTGAGGAGGTGATCTGGATTAAGGTTCCCCAGGCCCAGGAAGACTCTTCAGGAGCTTAGACCCCAGGCCTCTTCTATGTGCCCACTTCATCCTCTGAAGTGTCGGTGGTTCAGTGGGTGAGGCCAAAGTCTGGGATGTTCACATTGACAGCTTCCAGTCCCACCTAGCCTAGAGAGTGGGTGCCACCTTGGAGTCCTACCAACCCTGAGCTTCCCAGGGCTCAGATGAGAAAGGTGGGGTGCCTGACCGCTGGGTGCTAGACAGGGCATTTTAACTTGGACCTCCATGCCATTTCAGGAGGCCATGCACACGGAGTCCCTGGAAGGGCGGGTTGATGACGCTGGGGAAGACAGCATGCCAGACTGCACAGAGCCTGCTGAAAATACCTCCACGAGGCAGACATCCCTGGGCTCCCTGCCGTCCCCTCCTTGCTCCCCGAGACCTGCCAGCGTCCGTACCCGAAAGCACACTTTTGGGCAGCGTTTCATCTCCAACCGTCCTCCCACCCTGGGAGGGGATGAGGCTGAAGCAGCTGACCCAGCAGATGAAGAGGTCAGCCACATCACCAGCTCTGCCCACCCCTGGCCAGCCGCAGAGCCCCACAGCCTAGAGGCCTCCCCAACGGCCTCCCCTGCTGCCAAAGGCGCAGTGGGCAGTGGGAGGGACCCTCGCAAGTTCTGCAGTGTAGATGCTCAGAGTTTCCTGGATAAACCTGGTCGGGCAGATGCACAGCGGTGGTCCTCGGTGGAACTAGAAAATGGAGACGGCCACCTAGAGTCTGGGGATGTGAGGGGCCGGGCCTCAGAGCTCGAACCGGCTCTTGGGGCACGAAGGAAAAAGAAGATGAGCCCTCCGTGCATCTCCATTGAACCTCCCACTGAGGATGAGGGCTCCTCCCGGCCCCCTGCAGCTGAAGGGGGAAACACTACCCTGAGGCGCCGAACCCCGTCCTGTGAAGCTGCCCTCCACAGGGACTGCCCAGAGTTCGCAGAAGGCCCAGGCACTGGAGGGGACCCTATAGCTAAGGGTGAGCGCTGGGGCCAGGCCGCCTGCCGGGCAGAGCACCTGACTGTACCCAACTTTGCCTTTGAGCCGCTGGACATGGGCGGACCCGGTGGAGACTCTTTCTTGGACAGTGACCAAAGTGTGACCCCAGAAACCAGAGTTTCCTCTTTGGGGGCTATAGTGCCTCTAGTACTAGAAACGGAACCTTCTGTGCCCTCTGGTAACCTCCCAGAAAAGGAGCAAGGACTGTACCTCACTGTGCCCCAGACCCCCTTGAAGAAACCTGGGTCTTCCCCAGCCACCCCTGCCCCAGATGACAGTGGAGATGAGCCTGTGTAGATTTAGCTGCGTGTACACAGGGCTTCGGCATTGGGGTTGTTGGCTCTCTGAAGGGTGGTAGCCCCAGTCAGGGTCATGAGTGGACCCTGGCTCAGGCCCCATTGAGGCAGAGGGACCTGGAGATGTCATCCCAGGAGAGGCAGCAGACATTCAGTCTCGGCACCGTGACACAGGAGTAGCCTCGGGCCCCACGAGCCTCCCTCGTGGTGATTCAGGTTTGGGTTTTTCTGAGTTTTAAGCACCACCATCTGAAGCCGTATCAGGACCAGGTCATCAGTCTCAGGAGGAGAGGCTAAGTCCTGGGAAGGACCAGAAACCCCTCATGGGCAGGAGGGCACCACAGCGCCATCCATACAACACACAGGTTTCCAATAGGGAGCACACGCTTGAGCCCCTTGGGCCCCGGTGGGCATTTGGTCCCGAGGCCACTACAACCTTCATTCATCACCTTCATTCATCATCGCTCGTGTCCATCACTTGGCGTTCTTTCCTTTTGTAGCACTCCTCTCCCCATTCCATCCTCTTAGATGGTCTAGAAGCTTCCCAGTGACCCTGGGAAGGGCCACATCACCAAGGAATACTGACCCATGCAATAAGACATCACAGTCCTGACCGAGTGGGGCTTCCCATCCATCCTGGGCTGTCGGACCCGACACTCATTTGACATCCATTTTGCTTTGTGTCATCCATTTTTTACAATTCAGGTTAAATGTTGCAATAATCTGATGCAGAAAACTTGGCTTCCTAAGTCAAAGATAAGGGGAGGGAAGGGGCAAAGCAAAGCTGAATAAAACACTTAACTTATTTAAGACACTTGGGTTGTGACACCTGAGTCAGAGGTCTGGAGTTGGGTGGGAGGGAGAACCCAGCCAGCACTTGGCCATCAGGACTCCAGAGACCAGCAGCAGGAGAAGGCTTGGCAAGAAGAGGCCAGCCAGGAGGGGAATCCAGGAAAGCCCTTGCATTCCTGAGCCCCCTGGTTCCGGGACATGGTGATGGATCCAGTTTACATAGGCAGTAACTCGAGCGTAGACACCAGGGCGGTCAGGGCGGCCACAGCCCTCACCCCAGCTGACGACACCGGCCTGCTGCCAGGTCCCAGCCACCTGGCAGACCAAGGGCCCGCCAGAGTCATCCTGCGGGACAGGAGGTCAGAATGAGGATGGGATACCAAGGACTCGGGGGCTCTCGCCATGCTTCAGGCCATGCCATTCTTCATGTTCGGAGCCAGCTCACCTGGCAGGCATCCCCAGGGCCCTGGGCACATAGCATGTCTGGCTGGATGAGGCTGCCATTGGGGCTGCTGTACCGCTGGCTGCAGGTCTTCACGTCCACCACGGAGACCTCTGCCTCCTGCAGGTTGTATGGGGGCTTCAAAGGCTCTGAGAGAAAAGAAGGTTCAAGAGAAGGCTGAGTAATCAGCCCTGCCCTGCTGGGAGTGGGCAAGTGGCAGGCACAACCCTTGTGTAGTTGCCAACCTTCCTCCGTGCTGGCCTCATCACCCCCCAGTCTGTGGGTCGGACATGTGGACCTTGGTCTAGGCTAGTATGTGATTGGCCTTTAGGAGGAAGAACTGTGGCCACTAGGAGCAAGTGGTGGCACCAGTGGCTCCTGCTGCTCCCCAGGTGGCCCTTGCCTTCCCTTATCCCCGTGGGTGGAAGGGCTCCTTACCTCCCTCCCGTGTATAGCCCCAGCCTGTCACCCAGCACTGCATCCCAGGGTAGAAGTCAGCTGAGGCCTCTGGGAGGCACACGGGCTGGACCTGGCTGGAAAGGGCCACAGGGCTGTCCAGCTGCACCAGCGCAATGTCCCCACTGGACCCTGGTGGTCCTGGGGGGTTCGAGTACAGGATGATCTGCTTCACAGTGGAGAAATGGGGAGACAGGGTGATCGTCAGCTCTCCCAAGTGCACCTGGTAATCAGACGAATTCACAGACCTGGGAGGCAGGAAGCGATGTCAGTGTCCCCCTCCAATGATGACTAACCTACCCACCACCCACTCCTGCCAACAGCCAACCAAGTCCTGCTTGTCCTCAGCTCTAGGCACAGCAACAGCTACTGTGTACACGAGGCCTGAGCCTGGCCATGCCTTACACTTCAGGGCCCAAGGACAGCAGTCTGGGGTCCTGTCTCCACTGGCTGCAAAGTGTCCAGCATAGTGGGAACCAGCAATCCTCTTAAAACGGGGAAAGGCAGTTCCGGAAGTGTACAAAATAAGCTGAATGGCTTCAGGCTGCCTAGGCTTAGGATACTAATGGATATAAGCTGGTTAGGTGGTCAGGATCACTCTCAAGCCCAGTGGAGGTTAAATGCACCTCCCGTGGCAGGTGTGGGAAAAGGGGCCCCACCCTCGCTTGGGCTGTACACTGCCACTTCAGGTAGGTGGACCTCAATACGGTTTTCTCTGTTGAAGGGGAATCTTGGACTCAAGGGTGAGTCACGGGCTAAGCAAGGTCCTGTTTGCTGTCACTGCCTCACAAGCCCAGGCAATCAAGCCTCATCAGGTCACTCACCCAGAGAAGCAGTGGGCTGCTGTGAGCACCCATTCTGGGCTGAGCAGGGACCCTCCACACACATGCACCTTCTGGAGACGGAGACTAGCCTGCCATGGCCATATGCCAGCTCGGGCAGCATGGCCTCCCACGATTCGGCTTCCTGCGTGTGAAACCTGGGGCTGGCCACACCTTGATCCTGAGGAGGCACCGTGGGCTAGGGAATTCCAGAGACTGGCATTCTGCTCCATGCCCTTCCTCTAGGAGTCTCCGTGGAGCCTCCGTTACTCCCACTCATTAGCATCTTAGGGAATCCACAAATGTCTCTGCTCCCCATCCACTAGTCCCCCCCCCAGAAGCATTGTGGGTGCAGGAAATAACAATGCCATAAAACAGTGGTTCTCAACTTTCCTGATGCCGTGACCCCTTAATACAGTTAGTTCCTCAGGTGGTGGTGACCCCCAAACATGAAATTATTTTCATTGCTACTTCATAACTAATTTTATTGTTATGAATCATCATGTGAGTATCTAATATACAGATGGTCTTAGAGGACCCCTGTGAATGAGTCTTTTGACCCCCCCCAAAGGTTGAGAACTGCTGCCCCAGAAGCAGTCCGTTTATGGATCTCAGAGTCTGAACACTGCTCCAAAGGACATAGCAGACTGCTTAGAAAGAGGACTCAGTAGGGCTGAGCAGGGAGCTCACTGCCTGGAATTAAGGGGATAAGTGATGGGAGCTAAGAAAGCCCAGGAGGCCGGGGGGGGGGGGGGTGTGCCTTCCTAGTGAGAATGTGGTTTCCTTTTAGAGTGATGTTTGGAACTAGATAGATGTGATATGGCAAAACACTGGAAATGTGTTAAATGCCACCAAATGTTACACTGTCTCTTGGCTAAATTCAATGTAAATTTCACCTCAGTTTTGTTTTGTTTTGTTTTGTTTTTTTGTTTTGTTTTTTCTTGAAAATCTAGAGGCCATCCCACATGGGAGGCCTTCACTCTTAATCTGTACAACAGAATGAAATTGGGCCTATGCTGATACAAAAGAAATGGAAAAGATCACATCCCTCACCCCAGAACACTAGGTAAGTCCTTCCTTAGTACTCAGGCTAACAAGATGCCTTGAATCTCTTTCCTGAGAGCAACAACAGCAGAAGAAAGGGGTGGACTGTGACGGCCAGCAGGCTACACAGGAGATTCAAAGTAGCTCTGAACGATACAAAATAGCCAGAGTGGGGCAGAGCTGCAGCTTCCCCAGTGAGGCTGGCCTGTGCCCCATCAGCCACTGTACCAGAGGGGCCTGTGGCAAGAACGTGGCTTCTCTAGGCCAGGTCCGTCTCCCCCACCATAGATACCGTCCCTCTGGGGTCTGCCTGCCAGGACTGGTCTCTAATCCTGAACTATTTGTTGGAGACATACCTGACTGTAGAGCTTCACGAGACATACCTGAAGGATGGAGACAGGATTAGGGAAGTTGTCCACGGGAGTGACTCTGGCTCCATGGGCCTAACCACTGGCCCCTGCAGGGTCCCAAGGTGGCTCTGAGGTAGATGTTCCCATCCCGAGAAGCTAGAACTAGGATCTAGCCAGGTAGGTGAGGCCCAGCCAGGTGGGTGTGGCCTGGCCAGCAGCCATCGTGATCCCAGGGTAGAGTGGCACCAGCCACAGGCCATAAACAACAGCTGGGAGGCACTGAGTGCTAGCCCAACCTCAGCCCCTCACAACCTCTACATTCTCCTTGAGGACGGTCTTAGCAGGGTCTGTGTCTGTAGGTGTCCCCACACCTACATCCCAAGCCTCTGTCCCCTGCAATGATGGCCAAGCTACACAGCTGGGGGGTCCAGGCTGAGCAGAGGCTCGGCATGAGGAATTTAGCTTTTGTCCACCTAAGCCCAGACTTCAAAGAAGTCAGATCCCTCTGCATGGGCTCCCAGCTCTCAGAGCTCCAGCCCAGGGTGGAAAATAAGGTAAATGCCGGGGAAGGTCCAGAGAGGAAACAGGCCAACTCCCACCCCAGGACAGGATACAAATACACCTTGTATCCCGTGCCACACTGACCCCATGCCAGCTCACTCACCAGGAACAGCCAGAAGCAATAAGAAGCCACAGGGTCCCAGAGCCATAGTATCTACGCACAGCAGAGACAGGACCACCCCTTCTCCTGTCCAGGCCCTGGACCTGCTAGTATGGGGTGGGGTAGAAATGGCCTCACACCTGCTGTAGGGCGGGAGGGAGGAGGATCCTGTTGCATACCACTGGGGAGGGGCTCTCCCATGAAGGCAACACCCAGCCCTGGCAGCAAGGGACAAATTCAAAGACACAGAATACAACAGGGACAGAGTGGGGCCCAGCCTTCACCCACCACAATCTGAATTTCCTTCCTCCCTCCTTCTTTCTCCCTATGGAGAGGAGGCAGTGCAGCCTTGGTCCCTGCCGGGTATGGCCCAGTTGCAGTGAGTCTGGCTTCCCTCTCCATTGATCTTTTAAGGTTTCCAGGTTGTTCTTCGTGTCTGAAGGACATGAAACTTCACACATAAAAGAAAGGAACTTGTGGGCAGGTGAGATGCTTCAGTGGCTAAAGGCGCTGGCCGTAAAAGCCTGGCAACCCGAGTTTGCTGCCCAGAGCCCACACAAAGGTGGCTCCGCGGAGTTATCTCTGGCCTCCACACACGCACTGTGGCGTGTACATTATTAGACAAGCACACACTTAATGTGTGTTAAGCGTTCATATGTGTTTGTTTAAAGTGAGCTCAGTCTTGGGTGCAGGAGCTGTCCCACCCAGTACAGTATGACAAGTCTTGTGGGCTAGGACCCCACACAAAAGCATCACAGCTTTCCGGGACACTCCATTTGCCCATCCCCATAGCTGTTTTAATGTACTTTAATGAAAGGGAGTACCCAGTACAACTGCATGGGGTGGGAGGTAGAGGGGACAGGAGTGACCAGAGGCTCTGATGGGACAGGGGGAAGGGGGACTCAGAGGGAGAACCAGAAGGATGGGGGAGGCAGGGGTTAGCCTCCGCACAGCCCTCACCCCAGCTGACCACAGGCTTGCAGCCAGGCACCCTTTTGCAGACCATCGCCCCCCCCTGAGTTGCCCTGAGGAAGACTGTCAGTGCTCCATATGGAGACTGGATGGGGTGGGGTGCAGGGGGCACACAGGACCCCCCTGGCAAGAGTCATTTCTGGTATTTTCAGCATACAGCACGTCATCACAGACAATGAGAACATTATCTCTTGTGTAGAGGCCACTGTGGTACTTGCAGTCACAGAGGCTGTTTTCCACAATGGGGACCTTCACTTGCTTCAATGGATGAGGGGGAGGGAGGGGCTCTGGGGCAAGAGAAGAGCAGCCTTTGGGAGAGATCATCAGCAACCATCCCCGGCCAGCCCTTGGAACCCTTGCCTACCCTCCAATGTTAGGGCTTGGCGAGACCTAGTCCCTGCCTAACGGGCAGCCATCTTTGCCACATGCCATCATTATCAGTGTCACCCCAGCCTGTCACCCCAGCCTGTCACCCAGCATGATGTTCCTGAGGGGAAGGTCTCCAAGGCAGGGGGCAGGGATATGGGGTGGATATGGGTGGAGACATTCACAGGGTCCTCAAGCTCCAGCAGGGCACTGCCTGCCCCACCCTCAGCCCTGTAATAGCTGGGGTGTGCGATGACCCTGTCCACAGGCAGCAACTGGGGCCCATAGTGTAGATGCTGCTCCCGGGGTCGAGAGAACTGTGGGCATCGGATGTGCCTGGAAAAGGACAGTCCTGCTTGGAAGGCTCCAGCCTGGACCCCAGGAACACTGGGGACTGTGGGAATAATCTTGACCCCATCCCACCGAACCGGGCTCAGGGAGACTCACGGTCCCACCCAGTGTGCCACAGTAAGCACCCTCTGCGGGTGGATGACGGAGCTGCCACAGAAATGCATCCAAAAGTTGGGTTTAAATCTCAGGCTCACCTGCCAGGGCCACTTACTCTTAGAAGCCTCGTGACCTCCCATGATGCCCACTCACTGCTCAGCTGGGCCTGGAGAAGGACAAGGAGCAACCTCGCTGCCCTGGATTGCCCCTTCCTGTATTGGAGCAGCTATCCCTGGGATTCTCCAAACTTCCCCATAGCCTGTGGCCTGTGACGGTGAGGGAGAGAGACGGGGACTCACGAGAGGCAGCGTGCAATAGGCTAGCCGGGAGGGACAGTGCCAGCAGCAGCAGCAGCAGCAGCAGCAGCAGCAGCAGCAGCGTTAGCATCTGGAAGCAGTGAGGAGAGCAGCCTGAGTCCAGCTGGGAGGCAGGGCTGGACTGAGGCTGCCAGAAGATCAAGTCCAGAATGGAGCCAGAGCCTGAGATGGAGGGTGGGCTCAGCCCAGGAGTCTGGGGTCTTGGAGCACCAGGTCACAGATGTCACAAGCTTGGTTACTCTGCTTTGGAGTGACATACAGATGCCAGGGGCTCCGGGAAAGGACTTTACCTTGGCTGTCCATGCTCCCCTCTGCTCTGCCTGTTGTCCTCTGCCTTTTCATTTTTTCCAGATCAGAGTGTGTGAGAGGAGGAGCACACCACCCTCCAATCCAGACATGAAGAAAATGACTTAGATCCAAGGCCCCCATGTAGCATGTCCCCACCACCCAAAGATGCCCTTCTGATGCCTGTAGGTCACAAGGCTGAGTGCACAACCAGAGGACCAGCCACAAACACCCTGCGTGGAGTCTTGCTGTTTTAGGCTATGAAAGGCAGAGATCCAACTGGTCTCTCTCAGGGCCCACCAGGTCTGCTCTGTGTACTGGGGTCTCCCACCATGGACAGAGCACTGCATACCGAGGGTCCCTCTCAGCTGAGTGCTGCAGGCATCGCTGAGATGGCACTCCTTCCAACTGTTGAGATGGGGATCTTGTCCCCTGTCCGGGGATGCAGAGGACATCTAAATGTTGACATACTCCAACACATTTCCCAGGAGAGACACAGGACCACCCCAAAAGCAGCAAGGAGGTGCAATGGGTAACAGTCATTCATCTTAAGTCCTCCGAGTCCTTAGGGTCAGGCTCAGCTTTCCTGAACAGTTTTGGGAGAGAATCACATGAACCCCCTTATCAAAGTAGGAACCAGCCTATTTTGGCAGAGAACTGTGCCAAGCGTCCCGTTGGTACAAGGGGCCCTGCTGTCCCATCACACACAGCTCTACAGATAACCCTGCAGTGTGACCTCGGGGCCTTATCTGCGCAGGTCTCCTGATGTGAAGGGCTGCTTATTGGGCAGCTGATGGGCTGAGCCTTTCATAGGGCATTTCATCAGCTGAGGAGCAACACATGCAAAGGAGAGAAATCTGAGAAGAGGCTGCCAGCCTCCCCTCAGAAGACACCCCACCTTAAGCCACCTCCATTCCCCTACAGGGCTAGGGATGACCACTGTCCTACCTGCCTATCCACCCCACTGTCTGGCTTCTCTGGCCTGCAGGTCAGGGATTTACAGTCCTCTCCTCACTGGGAACTCCTGTCCCTCACCAGCCTGGTCCCCACTAACACCTCCTGGGTTTCTCTGAGGGCTACCCAGCCCTGCTCTCTGCACAGCCCAGGGCATATTCACCTGAACCCCTTGGGCACTGCAGGGCAGGCTCACCCTCTTACAAGACACCCCCAACACACTCTAACAGGAAGCTGACAAGACAGATCTACAGGCATTCAAAGGTGGCAAGGAGTCCTGAGGACATACGGGAGGCTCCAACCATGGAGGGCCCAGAGGGGTTAGGGCCTGCAGCCACCATTGAATTGGGGCTGTGGATCCTGGTACTCCAAGGAATTCTGACTGGTTCAGGCCTGAGATTAACCCAATTGGTAGCTAATGTAAGGAGGTGAATGTGGTGGCTCATGCCTATAATCCCAGGAGCAGGGTTGGGATCTGGACTGCACAGTAAGATCCTGGCTCAAAACAAAACTCAGAAAGAGCAAGGCTTTCTCAGCCTCTCAGATTCTGAGAAAATGTGTTGCCAGCGTCTTGGCTACCCTACAATCGAAAGAGAAAGCTCTTTCCCGGGAAGAACATGATCTGGGTCTGCATCAAGGAAGTTCTGGAACTGGAAATAATCTTTAAATGTGAACTTTCAAAACATTAACTGAAAGTGATGGTTTAAAGAAACCACAAACACGAGACAATCTATTACCCTCACAGCTAATACTAGAAAATGGTATTGACTTCCAAGTCTATTTCCCAATTATCGGAGAAGTATGACTGTAAGCTGATCCTGTGTGTTGCAACCTTGCTAAATTTGGGCATCCCTGCATTAGCAGAACCCTGAGGCTTTCCTGTGCTACAGCCATCTGCAAAGCTTGGTTTGCTCCTCGTGCCACAGTCGTCAGTGTCTCCAGAAGAGGGCAGGCCAGGCCAAGGAGGAGGCTGCGGGGAGCCCTCTGGGCCAGCTGCCCGAGTGTGATGCTAACAGGGACTCCCCTAAGCCACCTGCCTCTTAGGCATTGACATTGAGCTCCGGCTATGCTAGGGACCCCCAGGCTTTTAAGAGAAGACTCTAGGAGTGAGCAAGCATAAACTGAGTGAACCAGGATGGGCAGACTCTCTACGTGAGATCTTGCCCGGTAACCTCACTCTGAGCCTTAGTTTCCCTATGGAGAGAGAGAAGGCAGGTACCCAGAGACGGACCTGGAGGCAGAAGCAGGGCTGCTGGAGCCCTATACCGACCTGGTGTGTGACTTTTGTCCTTTTTTTTTTGTTTGTAGAAGAGGCAGGAGGGCAGTGTAGACCAGCAGCCCAAGATGGAAAGGAAGTAAACCTGGGACCGTTCAGAAGAGAGTTGTAGCCACGAGTTGGCGATTTTCATTGTAGCTACAGAAACATAGATGTGAGGTGCGAGTGTGTGAACACAAATGCGTGCATCTGTATGTGTTGTAGAGCACTATCCTGCCAGACGACAACCATCGTCTTTATCAGAACAGCTCTTAACTACTTACAAAAGTCTCCCAAGATCAGGCATGTTGACTGTTGAGTCTTCATATAAAAAAGGAATAAGCCAGGAGGTAGTGGGCACGCCTTTGATCCTAGCATGCAGAGGCAGAGGCAGAGGCAGAGGCAGATAGGTCTCTGAGTTTGAGGCCAGCTTGGACTACAGAGTGAGTTCCAGAACAGCCAAGGCCACATGGAGAAACCCTGTCTTAATAAACAAAAAAGGAGGAGGAGGAGAAGTATAGGAGGAGGAGGAGAGAGGAATAGGGAGGTTGTTAGACTTTGATTTTCTGGCCGTATCTGTACAGTTGTGTCCTGAATTCACAGAGCCTCATGGGCTTGGCGTTACTAGTGAATATAGAGTAGGGAAGGTTAACTTGGGAAGGGGGAGTCTTTTTCCGTGTTGAGGTGAGACTGTTGGACTGCTTTGCAGTCACCCTCCTGTAAATAATCCCTTATCCACGTTCTGTAAGTAAGTTCAAGAAACTCATTGTTTCCCCAAGCTTGACTTTGGAATCACACTTTGCTTTGTCACAAGTGTCCTTATAAGGAAAGGGTTGGCATTTGTTTAACTCTTCCCAGAGAAGTTCACTGGATAGTATGTGTGCCCACGCACATTGCATAAGCACATGTCTGTGTCCGTGTGCGTGCATCGTGTGTGCACACATACATGTGTATCACCTGGCTTTGTCTGCTGAGAAGGATGCAAATGTAGACACTCCAGGAGCTACATGTAGCACCCATCCCTAGATACGGGTTTCTAAATATTATTTGCCAGTGGAAGGAGCCAGACTTGATGGAGAAGTTTCTGGACCAAAAGAAGTACAATATGAGCCAGCAATTAGTTGCATGATTAGATAATGTAAAAGAGATGGAGCAGGAACATAAAGACAGATGCCAGCTTGCAGGAGGCCCCAGAGTACCGATCAGAACCCTGCATAGCAAATAGGAACTGGGGGAAAGAAACACGTGGAGATTCATTGACTAAAATAGAAGATCATGAGTCAATGTAGTTGTAGATAAGTGAATAGATGATTGAAATTCTGTTAAGAAATCAGCTAGAGTTTCGCTCTTCACCGGAAGTGCATGGCTAAGCATGCGGTAATTAAAGAGGGGACGGAGGAACTTCTCCTGGGGAGGCTGAAGGCCTCTTATCAAAACAACAGACATCAGGAACTGAAACGACAGGCACTCGATAAGGCCCAGCTAGGACTCAGAGTCACATCTGCGATGTTATCACCAGATGTCTGACTTCAGCGGCATGCTACAAAATGGATCCTCAGAAACTTTGGGGTCAGAAAAGGGACCGAGTAGTCCAAGCGCCCACTTTAGACGGTCGGGGATAGAGAGACCAAGCGCACCAGGGACTCTAGGCTGGCTCCCTGCTTCCACAGTCCCACTGAGGTGGTAGTTGGGTGCCAAGCGGTGCTGGAGAATCCCTCCGTGACAGCATCTTCAGATGTGCCCTGACTCAGGTGGCTGTAGGGCAGCACAGTGGATGGATGGATGGATGGATGGATGGATGGATGGATGGGTAAGTAGGTAGGTAGATAGATAGACAGACAGACAGATAAAGGATCTGGCAGTGAAAATCTGAAGAGCCCTCACATAGTCCAAACTTTTACGTGGTCCAGAAACAAAATTCTTTGGACCAGACACATGGCACTTCTGGACGTTTCTGACTGTATGAAATTGTGTGTTTGCATGTTCATGTCTGTGCAAGCGCAAATGTACATTCCTCAAACATATTGTCCACTTTTCATTTCTTTCTTTTCTTCCTTCCCTTTTTTTTTTTTTTTTTTTTTTGGGACCAGCTCCCCCAGTGGACTGGAGCTCGCCAAGCAGGCTAGCTGCCCAGCGAGCCTCTCGGGTCCTCATGCTTACACAGCAAGCACTTGCCTGAGCCCTCCCCGCCACCAGCCTGACTGTGTTAAATTTCAAAATATATAACAAAGTCTGACAAAAGCAAGTTGTGATGAACCAAGCCGCTGGAGCTGCGGCCTCTGCACACAGTGCGTGGAACATGGTCAGAGCTGCCTGCATGGCGGAACTGGTGACACGCTTTTGCAGGGCGGTGGGACAGGTGGCCTGAGCAGGGTCTCACCGTGCAGCCCTGGCTGTCTTGAATGTGACGCATTCATAGCGTTCTGAGACCACTACCCCTGTCTACTTACAAAACAATGTCCCAAAGGAGAACCTAGACCTTTAAACAGTCGCTCGTTCTGCCTGCCCCTCAGCCTCTGCTACTTCCTGAACCTGTGGACTTTCCCATGAGTGGAATTATACAACAAATGCATGAGCCTGTGTGTTTGGCTTCTTTGGCTTAACAGAGTGCAGGCAAATTCATGATGTTCTTGGATGAGCCAATGTTTCCTTTCTTCTGTGGCCAGCAGTCTCTTGAAAATGTGAGTGTGCTGGGGAGGAGGGAGGGCGTGGAGGGTCAGTGCTGCATTCCCGTAATCCCAGCACTCAGGGAGGCAGAGGCACTCGGGATGATTTTTTCTAGTTCCATCCATTTGCCTGCAAATTTCATGATGTTGTTTTTTTTGACAGCTAAGTACTACTCTGTTGTGTAAATGTGTCACATTTTCTGTACCCATTCATCTGTTGAGGGACATCTAAGTTGTTTCCAGTTTCTGGCTACTATGAATTAAGCCACAGTGAACATAGCTGAGCAAGTGTCTTTGTGGTAGGATGAAGCATCTTTTGGGGATATGCCCAGGAGTGGTAGAGCTAGGTTTTGAGACAGATCGATTTTCAATTTTCTAAGGAACCGCCATATTGATTTCCGTAGTGGTTGTACAAGTTTGCACTCCCACAAGCAATGGAGGAATGATCCCCTTGCTCCACATCCTTGCCAGCATGAGCTGTCAACTTGTGTTATTGATCTTATCCATTTTCCCAAGTGTAAGATAGAATGTCAAGGTAGTTTCGATCTGCTTTCCCTGCTGGCTAAAGATGTTCAACATTTCCTTAAGTGTTTCTCAGCCAGTCTGGTGTGGTGGCACATGCCTTTAATCCCAGCACTTAGGAGGCAGAAGAAGGCAGATCTCTGTGAGTGCGAGGCCAGCCTGGTCTACAAAGCAAGTTCCAGGACAGCCAGGGCTACACAGAGAAACCCTGTCTCGAAAAATCAAAAAAGTGTTTCTCAGCCATTTGAGATTACTCTATTGAGAATTCTCTGCTTAGATATGTAATTGGATTATTTGGTTTTCAATATCTAATTTTGTTAAGTTTTTTAAAAATCTATTTCAGATATTAGACCTCTATTGGATGTGGAGTTGGTAAAAAAAAAAAAAAAAAACTTCTCTCATTCTGTAGGCTACCTCTGTCCAATTGACAGTGTCCTTTGCCTTACAGAAGGTTTTCAGTTTCATGAGGTCCCATTTATTAATTGTTGATCTTAGTGCCCGTGCTATTACATAAGGAGCCATCTTACCAGTCCAAATCCCTTTAGTCATTCTTGTTGAGGTGAGGAGGAATCTTGGGTGCTCTATATCTTTGTTTCCTGTGTGAGCTGCCATTTGTGTATCATGAATGTGTGTGTGTATGTGTGTGTGTGTGTGTGTGTGTGTGTGTGTGTGTGTGTTTACCCATGAAGGCTAGAAGAGGGCATCAGATATCCTGGAGCTGGAGTTATAGGCAGTTTTGAGCTTTCCAACATGGTGCTGGGAACTGGACTCGGGTCCTCTACAAGAACAGTCAACCTCTTTAGCCACCCCTTTCCTTTTTATTTTTGAGTTATGAGGTATTTTTTAATTTTATACATAGTTGAATTTTAAATTCAACTATGTATAATTATGTGTGTTTGCATGCACAGGTCCTCTTGGAGGCCAGAGACATCAGATCCTCTGGGGCTAGAGTTACAGGCAGTTGTAAGCTACCCATGTGGATGCTGGGAACCGAACTCAGTCCCATAGAAGCAGTACGTGCTCTTAACCATGGAGCCGTCTCTCCATATCCTTTCTATGCTCTTAACCACTGAGCCACACAAATGTTCAACTAGACCAATTAAATTCATTTTTTCTTTTGTTTCTCGTGCTTGGGGAGAATATACCCTAAGAATCCAATGTCCAAACTGAGGGAATTTCTGGGTTGTGTGTTTAGGGATGGGAGTTATTGGTTTTTTGGTTTTGGTTTTGGTTTTTGCTATTTGGTTGTTTGGGGTTTTGTTTTTTGGTTTTTTTAGATAGGTTCTTATAGCCCAAGTTGGCCTCAAATTCAGAACCTTTCTACCTCAGCTTTCCAAGAACTAGGATGGCATGCCTGTGCCCCGTCTGGCTCCTGTTAATTTCCATATGGTGTGAGGCAGGCATGAGGCTTCCTCTCTGTGCTTGAGGGATCCTGTTGTCCCAGCACCACTTCAGAAGAGACTCTTGCTTTCCCAGTGAATGCTCTTGGCACCCTGCTCAATGAACCGATTGGAATCTATTTGTGGGCTTGCTCCTGCATCTCCGTTCTGTGCCATTGTCCTGTCTGTTTGCTTGCCAATGTCTAACTGTGAGCTCCCAGAGCTTTACAAAATTGGGAATGTGAGTCTTTCACCTATTTCCTGTGTTTTCAATCTTCTTTTCACTAGTTGGGTTGACCACTGCCCTATGAATTTGAGAGCTGCCCTTTTTTCATTTCTGGAAAAGGAAAAAAGGCCACCGGATTTTGAAGGTGGTGACAAAGTGGCAGGGGCAGAACTGTCCTCACAATGTCAAGCTTTCCATCTATGCAGGTGAGATGTCTTTCTTCTTGTTTATATCTTCTTCCATCACAGCCCGTTAAAGAGACAGTCTCTGCCTTCTGTATTGTCCTAAAACTTATATCTGAGATTTGTCTCAGTCAAGTATAGAAACACACACACAATTGCCATGAATTAAAGTGTATATACGCATAGAGGTTTGGTCATCAAGAGGCCAAGGAAAGAGGGCAGAACACAGGCCACATCTCTATCCAGATCCAGATGGGAAGTAAGAAGAGAAGTGCTAAGACTGGACTAACTGCAGCTTAGCGAGGCTGCAACATGCCCCTGTTTTCCCAGTCCCTAGCCTTGGTGGCACATGTCTACAAGCTTGGGGCTCGGGATGCTGGAATTCAGGGCAAGGAGCATATTGGCTGTGTTCAGTGTAGGAAAAGAAGAGCTAGGAATATAGCTTAGCTGCTACTCACCCAGCAAGCACAAAGCCCTTAGTTCAATCCCCAGGCCACGAAACAACCAAATAAAAGCCAGATATGCCGGCACACAGTTATAATCCTAATGCCCAGGAGGTGGAAACAGGAGGATCAGAAGTTCAAAGTCATCTTTGGCTACACAGGGTGCTTGAGTGCACTTAAAACAAATAACACAGATGGCTCACAAAGGGTTTGTGGGGACTTTGCTATAACATAAGGAAAGGGCACCTTATCTCTGTCCTTTTCCTCTTTAGAATCCACAAGAAAACATTTAGCAAACCTCAAGAGAGGAGTTTGCTGCAACAGCCTGACAAGCGATCTACAAAACCAAGATGATCAACAGATGAGAGACCTGCAGGGCAGGCCCTGTCTAACGTTCTCAGACTGGTTGGGGCCTGATAACTCCGCTGATTAGATTATGGGGCTCTGAAAGTCAGACACTTTCCCACCCTCCCCATAGGCCCTGCAGGGTTAGAGGGGCCCACTGAGGCTCCCTAGGACAGGGAGCTTTTATGAAATGATGGCACCTCAGTGAGATGGCATATGCCTGGAACCCCAGCATTCCAAAGGCTAAGGCAGAGTGATCATGAGTTCAGGGTCAGCCCGGGGTACAGGGTGAGTTCCATGCTGGAACTGGGTTATTGGATTGTGTCTCAAATAAGCTAAAGAGTCAGTGTTTGGCCTCTGTACCATCCCCTGACCACCGGCAGCCTTTACCCATATGTCTGTGACCAGTACATGTGACCGGTACATGACTAAGGAAGACATCAGTCCCACCACTGTACCCAGTGCCTGAGCTACACACTGTGACAGATAGGACCTGCCTCCCTTGCATAGTCTCTCATTAAAAAAATGTGCTTCAGGGAGGGTGAGATCTGTCTGTGCCAGTCATGAGGGCAAGGGTGTGAAATGTTGGAACCCAAGTATCCCCCAGCCTTGGCCTCTCCTATCTGGGGACCAGAAAATCTGTTGTCATGGAATTAGAGGGGTCAAGAACCTATGGGAACTGGCTGCCCAGCTGAGAAGGAATGTCCTCATCTGAACAAGAATGGCTAAAGGGGTCTAGACTGGTAAGATGGCTCCTTATGTAATAGCATGGGCACTAAGATCAACAATTAATAAATGGGACCTCATGAAACTGAAAACCTTCTGTAAGGCAAAGGACACTGTCAATTGGACAGAGGTAGCCTACAGAATGAGAGAAGTTTTTTTTGTTTGTTTTTTTTTTTTTACCAACTCCACATCCAATAGAGGTCTAATATCTGAAATAGATTTTTAAAAAACTTAACAAAATTAGATATCAAAAACCAAATAATCCAATTACATATCTAAGCAGAGAATTCTCAATAGAGTAATCTCAAATGGCTGAGAAACACTGTTTTGATTTTTCGAGACAGGGTTTCTCTGTGTAGCCCTGGCTGTCCTGGAACTTGCTTTGTAGACCAGGCTGGCCTCACACTCACAGAGATCTGCCTTCTTCTGCCTCCTAAGTGCTGGGATTAAAGGCATGTGCCACCACACCAGACTGGCTGAGAAACACTTAAGGAAATGTTGAACATCTTTAGCCAGCAGGGAAAGCAGATCGAAACTACCTTGACATTCTATCTTACACTTGGGAAAATGGATAAGATCAATAACACAAGTTGACAGCCCATGCTGGCAAGGATGTGGAGCAAGGGGATCATTCCTCCATTGCTTGTGGGAGTGCAAACTTGTACAACCACTACGGAAATCAATATGGCGGTTCCTTAGAAAATTGAAAATCGATCTGTCTCAAAACCTAGCTCTACCACTCCTGGGCATATCCCCAAAAGATGCTTCATCCTACCACAAAGACACTTGCTCAGCTATGTTCACTGTGGCTTAATTCATAGTAGCCAGAAACTGGAAACAACTTAGATGTCCCTCAACAGATGAATGGGTACAGAAAATGTGACACATTTACTCAACAGAGTAGTACTTAGCTGTCAAAAAAAAAACAACATCATGAAATTTGCAGGCAAATGGATGGAACTAGAAAAAATCATCCCGAGTGAGGTAACCTATACCCAGAAAGACAAATATGGTAGGTACTCACTTATAAACAGATCTTAGCTGTTGAGTGAATGATAATCAAGCTTCAGTCCACAGACCCAGAGAGACTGGGTAAAGAAGAGCACTCTAGAGGGGAACATATGAACCTCCATGGGTAGAGGAAATAGAACAAATTTTGCTAGCACGGGGGACCCTGTCTCCTCATTTTCATCCTTCCATAAGGATGGCAACGGAAGGGTGGCTTTTATGAAATGATGGCACCTCAGTGAGATGGCATATGCCTGGAACCCCAGCATTCCAAAGGCTAAGGCAGAGTGATCATGAGTTCAGGGTCAGCCCGGGGTACAGGGTGAGTTCCATGCTGGAACTGGGTTATTGGATTGTGTCTCAAATAAGCTAAAGAGTCAGTGTTTGGCCTCTGTACCATCCCCTGACCACCAGCAGCCTTGACAAGTGTCTCCAACGGAATCCCACTGAAAACAGATGTCCCTGATGGGGAGATGCAAATCATCCTCCTCTGTGGGTTGCCCCCAAATCTACAACCACCATCTAATCACAAAGAGCCTTCAGACAAACCCGGTACATTCACAACTGACTCTGACCAACAATCTTGGAGAGTGTGGAGACAAGGGACTACCAAAGAATAACATTAGAGCATTTTGGAAAAGCCTATTTCACCTCTGCTTTTGACTGGGTCTTAAACCAGACTTAGGAAGACAAAAGCGGTCCAGATCTGTCTTACGGCAACCTGGACTTGTCATCATGGATCGTGGTGTAATGTCATCTCTGAAAGATGGTCATATTAGACATGCCTTCCATCCTCTAAACTTGCTATCCTGACATGTGTGGGAACATGTCACACCACTCCCTAGCCTTGCTTTCCTGCCTTGCTTTAGAGTTTCAGTCTCTCCTGTGGTGGCTCTTGTGCAGAGTTCATCACAGTGTCCTCCGGAGCTCTGTCCGAGTTCCTGGTGCTCTGTGTGAATTTGTATTGCTCTTCTTTCCCCTCTCAGCTTTGGCCCACTGATTAAAACTGTCTATAACGGTGTGTGTGTGTGTGTGTGTGTGTGTGTGTGTGTGTGTGTGCGCGCGCATGTGTCTGTGACAGGGTTTCTCTATGTAGCCCTGGCTGTCCTGGTACTTGCTGTGCAGACCTGGCTGACCTCAAACACAGAGAGATTGGCCTGCCTCTGCCTTCCACATGCAGAGATGAAAGGTGTGTGCCAATGTGAGTCGGTGGTAGAGCACACCTTTAATCCCAGCACTCGGGAGGCAGAGGCAGGAGAATCCCTGAATGTGAGGCCAGCCTCGTCTACAGAGTGAGTTCCAGGACACCCAGGACTACTCAAGAGAAACTCTGTCTCAAAAAACTAAAAGAGGGGCACCATACTAGGTTTAGTGCCCAAAATCTTAATACTCCTCAACACATACACACACACACGCACACACACTGATCTCTTATTCACTTCTAGCATCATCCTAATATGCCCAAAAGGACACTTTCTATTACATAAAATCTTAGAGGTTCTTTCTCAGGCTCCTTCCACATCATGGAAGTGAGGGACCTACCTATTCCCAGAATCAGCCCCTAGAAGGCTAGTGCCCTCCAAGCACTACCTAGAACCCTCACTGAACCCTGCCAGTTCCCTGGTCCTCTCCTGTGGGGTCTTCCCCTCAGCCAGTGGCCTAGAGAACCAATGAGGCCAAAATCTCAGTGTCCAGGCCTTGAGTTGAGTGACCAGAGCCTCAACTCAATCTGCCCATCTGTCCAGAGCTGAACAGACACAGGATTCCCCTACAAGCAGGATCCTACCTTCTGGGTCCTAGAGGACCCCAGCCAGACTTTCCCAGAGGCCTCCTGGGCCCTGGGAGAAACTCCTCTGGTGTTCATTCATCCATTCACTCATTCATTCGTCTCACAGTTTCCAGAGCACTCGGGGTCTGCAGTAAGGCTGAAGGGGTCACTGCCTCCCAACAGCATCTCTTACAAAGCCATGATACACCACATCCCAGCACCAAGGGTAACGACACGCTGCACACATCAGATCCCAGCACCCACCACCACATAACACACACATCACCACACATCACAGAGGACAGTGACACACAGCAGACACCACATCCCATCACTGAGGGTAATAACACACCACACACATCACATCCTGTCACCGAGGGTAACGACAAGAGCACACACCGAATCCCATCACCGAGGTAACTCTATTGCAGGATCTCGTGCAAGCTGAATCCTAAAGTGACGCTGAATTTCTTTTGTATTCTCATTATCTAAATGGAATCCTTTACCTTTCTTCAACGCATTGTGGGGTTTTGATGTTGTCAATTGTCGGTTTCATTGCTGACAGCATATGAGAGACTTTAATCCTGTTACTGAGTGAGTATCAAGAGACAGACTGTTATAGGGTTGGGAAAATGGTTTAGTGGTTAAGAGCATCGGCTGCTCTTCTAAAGGACCAGGAATTCAGTTCCCAACACCTACACGGAGGCTCACATCATCTGTAACTCTGGTTTCAGAGTACTGGGTGTCTTCTTCTAATCTCCATGGACACCAGACATGCATGTGGCACACACACAGGTGCAGGCCAAACCACACACACATAAAATAAAATAGAATAAAATAAATATTTCAAATAATAATGTTTAGAGTTAGGATATTGTATCACAGACTAAAAGAGTCACCTTGAGAACCTATCCCACAGAATCTCCCTAGGCTCTTAGCTTCTGTCCACATCTTCCTCAGTGCAGCTGACTGATCTCACTGATTGATCCTGAGCCAATCAGATCATCCGTTATAGGGTCCAGAGCCCGTCAGTCAGCAGTGTCTGCAGGGGCCCCCAGCCCTGGGGTTTCCTGTGTGTTCCTTGTTTACCCTCTGGCCACCTGTGGGAGAGTCATGAGAACCCTGTCTTGTCAGTCTTGGCCTGTCGGGGCCATGTGTGGCTTTTTCAAATATACTTTAGTGTTAGTTACACTTCTCCATATTCCCTCTTCTACTCTGCCCTTCACTGCCCCCCTCAATTGAACCCTTCCTGTTCTGCTACTCCTCTAGCCCTTTATACCAGTATGTTCTGGCTTCCCTCTTTCGGAAGTGCCCACCCCCTACCATGGCCCCTTTCTAAATGTCTGACCTTTGTGGGCATGCCAAGTGAAACACACGTGTCTAGAGATCCAAAGCTAGCATGCACAAATGAGAGAAAACGTGCGATGTTTGCCTTTCGGTGTCCGGATTACCTCACGCATAATGGCTGTTTATAGCTCCACCCAGTCTCACTGTGGAGCCCTGGCTGGCCTGGAACTGGCTTTGTAGACCAGCCTGACCTTGAACTCACAGAGATCCACCTGCCTCTGGCCCCTGAGTGCCAGGACTCAAGGTGTGAATTATCACACATGACTTAATTTCATTTTTTTCTTAACAGTTTAATATTGCATTGTGTAGATGTACCACATTTTTATTATCCATTTGTCAGTTGGTGGATATATAGAAACCTACTATTAGAGAAGGTTCCAAAAATACATACATATATAAAAATACTTTTAATCAAATAACCCTACAGTGGGAGTAGAGGGACAGTACCTCAACACCCTGGCTTGAAAATATTTTTTTTTGAAACAGGATTTCTCTGTATAGGAGAAATTGGCTGTCCTGGAACTCACTCCATAGACCAGGCTGGCTTTGAACTCAGAGATCCACCTGCTCCTGCCTTCCTAATACTGAGATTAAAGGTGTGAGCCACCAACAACCACCCAGCTACTCTCCAGAACTTGATGGTGAGACCCTATTGCCAAAGACCTACATACTTGAGCCATAGAACCTGGAGAAATCAAGCTGGGACTGACCTAGATACTACCTACTGGCTAGTTTTTATAGTGCCAAAAGGTGCTAGTCACAATATTAGAAGAGAAAAGGAATCATCACTCTCACCCAGCAAGCTAGAATAATGCCTGGCGTGGCAAGATGTGCCCAAGCAGCAATAGTGGCAATAACATTTCGGAAGTAACCAACCACTCTCAGCTTGAATCTAAGACCTGCTCCATTAGAAAGAAGCTTTACCTGGCACTGTTAAGGCGACCAATAACCTGTGGCTGTAGGTCATAAGCCCTATGGGAGAAAGAACCTACTACTAGCTAAATGGACATAGGATCAAAACAACTTCCAGTGACTTATTGTTATATCCATAGGTCAATGCATCTCTCGACCCTCCTCAGAGAAACTCCACCCTACAGGATATGACACTTAACACGGAGACCCTCAGCCGTCCAATGTGGAGAGAATAAGAGACTGTGCAGTCCTAAGTTGCACATATGGCGCTCCTCCCCAGAAGGCTCAGGAAGAGGGACAGAAAAATTATTTTTCAGAGGCGGTGGGCAACTTCAAGAGAATAGTGTTTTTGGACACAACAAGAGAGTTGCACATATGAATTCATAGCAATTGTAACAACACGCACAAGACCTACATAGTCTCAAGCTAGATAAAATCCTAGCATGGAGATGGGAGCTGGTCACAAAAATCCCACCAATAGCCGAGGAACTATTGACATGTGTTCGTTTAGCTGGGGAGGGCACAGGGAGAGTCGGTTTTCTTTATTGGTGCAATCCCAGGCAGATTCACCATACCCTAGGGCAGACCCCACTCCTGAGAGTAGTTGGGGAACACAAACTGGAATTGAGGCAGGGAGAAAACTCTTAATTGGATAGATAGATTGGTGAGGGTTGAAAGAGTGGATATGGGAAGACTTAGGGAAGGGGGTGAATTTGGTCAAAATACGTTGTATGAAATTCTCTAACAAGTAATAAAATATTTTTGAAAGATCGTGTTTATAGAGAACCAGTGGGGAGCAGAGTTACTGAACAAGACACTCTCTGACCGCCTCATGCTGCCTCCAGGGGTTCAGATGAATATGTGCCTGATGTGTGCAGAAGGCACAACACTGTTTAGAGCCTGCAGGCAATAAGAGAGCTCCAGAAGGTGGCAGGGAAGGGGAAGGCCAGGAAGGGACAGGAGTTCAAGGGAAGGAGAGGGCTGGAGATGAGTGATCAGGAGACCAAGGAGAGTCACAGAGCAGGGTCAGCCGTGAACAGGAATGGTGGGTGCCTGAGGAGAGGCTGGTGGCCTCGCTGCAATCCCCCTCCTCTCTCTGTGCTCCCCCTCTGCGGCTGAAGTACAGATGCACTGGATAAGCAGATGATCCTGGTCAGCAGATAAAGCCCAGAGGTCACACTACAGGATTTATCCACAGATCTGGGTCTGAAGGAGTAGGTGGTTGACAGAGACCCCTTCTTGGCCCAGACTCGTGGGCCCTGAGTCTTAGTCACCCATTTCCTCCAGGCTTGGATTGGAGAGCAGCCTGCCCCTCCTCCAACCCCACCCTGATCTGGAAGGATAAATGGAGAGGGAACTTGAGGCTGGGTAAGCAGGTTCAAAGACAACCAAGGTGGCCCCCTCTCCCAGAGCCTCTGACGTCTGCATGCTGGCCAAGCTGACTCGAACTCCCGGAATTGGACCTACCTTCCTGCTCCCTGGTTCCTGGCCTGTTCTGCACCCGACAATCTGTTGACCCTAGCCCAGCCTTTACCTCCAACTGGGCTCACACTACTCACTGTTTCCAAATGCTGAAGCTGCTGCTGCTGGCACTGCCCCTGTTCAGCCTGATGCATGCGGTCCCCGGTGAGTTCTGCCCTGGGCCCTCCCTGACCTACACAGCTCATAGACCAGGGTACTAAGATTGTCCCTGACCTACCCCCACCTCCAGCTGTGCCAAGAGTGGGCATTGTTGGGGGACAGGAGGCACCTGGGAACAAGTGGCCCTGGCAGGTGAGCCTTCGTGCCAATGAAACCTACTGGAGGCATTTCTGCGGCGGCTCCCTCATCCACCCACAGTGGGTGCTCACCGCGGCACACTGTGTGGGACCGTGAGTCTCTCTGGGCTCGGCAGGGTGGGACAAGGAACGGGTGGGAGAGTGAGGTGGGGTGGGATCCTCACACACCATCTCTGGGTTTCTTGAGGTGGCATGGGTTTCCCAAACAAGTCTCTCTTCTCTCTAGGACTATTGCTGATCCCAACAAGGTCAGAGTACAGCTTCGAAAGCAGTACCTCTATTACCACGACCACCTGCTGGCTGTGAGCCGGATCATCACACACCCGACATTCTATGCCACCCAGAATGGGGCGGACATCGCCCTACTTGAGCTCAAGAACCCTGTAAACATTTCCAGCCATGTCCACCCCGTCTCCCTGCCTCCTGCCTCAGAGACCTTCCCCTCAGGAACATTGTGCTGGGTGACAGGCTGGGGAAACATCGACAATGATGGTATGCCATAGGGACAGCTGAGGGCCTAGCCTTGCCACATACATCCCCATCCACCAAGTTGGCTCGGGGAGCGCAAATCGGATGACTTAGAAAGTAGGAAGGTATCAGAACAGGGCTTCCGAGTTCTGTAAGCCAGGGTAGCTAGAACAAGTTATTTGGTACCTCGAGTCTGTCTCTCCGTGTCTGAAGGGGCAGCTTGTACTCTGGAGGTTTGATTGAGGAGGAAAGAGACCACACTTATCAACGTCACACATCTGAGGGAAGAAGCTGGCCATGACGGCAGGAACTAGCCTTTCACAGGCTCCAGGTGTTGTGTGGGGCTGGACAGCACCCTTGGAAGCCTTCAGCACCAGTTTTCCTTCTCCCTAGTGGTCTTGCTTCATTTCTTTTGACAACTCACAGCAGAGCTTTAGGGATAGGGCTGTGAGCAGGCCCTGGCTGTGGACCTCAGGATGGAGCCTTGGGACGGGACCCAGTCTCCCCATACACAGAGGTGTGTGGAGGGGCTGTGTCCAAGACCAGGGCTCCACTGGAATCCTTTACCCAGCCTAGGCCAGAGCCAGCCGTGCTTAGGGCAGATGATGGCCTTTGCCGCTGCCCTCCACTGACCAGGTGGCTCTTTAATGACCCTCAGGACTGTCCTCCTTCTATGAATAAGGTCAGAAATCCAGGTCCAGCCTGGAGGAAGAAACCAGGTTGGCAGAGCTGGATGAAGTGGGCCCGTCTCAAGGAGGGTCAGCAGAACTGAGAACAGGGCCGGAGAAGAGAGTTAGCTGAGCCCACCCCAGCCAGCCACCTGCCCACGTGATGGATCTTCCTTTCACCCACAGTGAGCCTGCCACCGCCATTTCCCTTGAAGGAGGTGCAAGTTCCCGTCGTGGAAAACCAGCTTTGTGACCTGAAGTATCACAAAGGTGTCTACACAGGGGACAACATCCACATTGTCCGAGACGACATGCTGTGTGCTGGGAACGAAGGACACGACTCCTGCCAGGTGAGCTCACGTGCCCTCATCGCCCTGCCACCTCCACCCAGCCTTTACAAGAGCACTGACCCCTCTCCTCTCCAGGGTGACTCCGGAGGACCTCTGGTCTGCAAGGTAAACGGTACCTGGCTGCAGGCAGGTGTGGTCAGCTGGGGTGAGGGCTGTGCTCTGCCCAACAGGCCTGGCATCTACACTCGGGTCACCTATTACTTGGACTGGATCCACCGCTATGTCCCCAAGGACTTCTGAATCACCTCCAGAGTCAAGGGAGAACCAGATCTCTGCTGTCCCCTACACGCTGCTTCCTGCCAGGGCGGCATCCTTGCTTTCTTCTCCTACCACCTCCCCATCCCTCTGCTCCTCCTCCTGAGCCCCTGGCCACTCCTGTCCCTTCCCCCCAGGCAGCCCCACTATGTAGCCAGCCATCCTTTGCTATGGCTCATTAAAATGCACGAAAGCAGCCATGGGTTTTGCTGTGTTTTTTGGATGTCAACAGGGGAAAATGAAGTGCTTGGGATTGATTGCTGGGGTGACATTGCTTAAGTTTGGGGGTACCAGCCCATAGGGTTTGGCTGCTACAGTGAGGCGGGGCCTCCTTACCACCTGTCCATGAAGTTAACTTCTCTCTACACAAGTTTATTTCTTCTGGGTAAGGGACATCACACCCTTGGGATCCAAGAAAGAGCAGGGTCACTTTAAGAGATAAAGGATGGGGCCGGGGGCTGGTGAGATGGCACACAGGTAAAAGTCCTTGCCCCTAAGCCTGAGGACCTAGGACCTACATGGTGGAAGGACAGAACACAAATTGTCCCCTTGCCTCCACACATGCAGGCCATAGTATATGCACCCACACCTACCCCTACACACACACACACACACACACACACACACACACATCATGATCACAATAAAAATGAGCAAATAAATACAATTTTAAAATGTAAAGATGCTGGGTGGTGGTGGCAGTGGCGGCAGCGCACACCTGTAATCCCAGCACTCTGGAGGTGGAGGAAGGTGGATCTCTATGAGTTCAAGGCCAGCCTGGTCTATAGAGAGAGTTCCTCTCTCTGTACAGAGAAATGCTGACTCGAAAAACAAAACAAAAAGTAAAGATAAACATGGACTGGAGAGATAACACAGTACAGAGCTTGTTCTACAAGCGGGAGAAGCAGAGTTAGGTCCCCAGAATCCATACGGAAAAAGGGAGGTGTGATAAGATTTGGTTGTAGCCCATATGGAGAGACAGAAACATGCAGCCTAGAGAAATGAGAAGTTCCATGCAAAATCTAGACACCATGCTTTGTTGTCTTCTTTGGAGGGGCAGTGTTCAGGATAGAGTTTCTCTGTGTAGCCCTGGCTGTCCTGGAACTCGCCCTGTAGACAAGCTGGCCTGGAACTCATAGAGATCCACCTTCCTCTGCCTCCTGAGTGCTGGGGTTAAAGGCATGTGTCACAACCACCCAGCTAAGACATCCTGTTCAAACAAACAAACAAACAAAGAGGATGGCTCCCTGAGGAACGACATCCAAAGTTGACCTCTGACCTTCACATGCAGCTGCAGACATGTGCATACATACAGAGAGAGGGGGCAGAGAGAGAGAGACAGAGAGAGAGGGGACAGCAAGGCTCTCCACAAACCAGCCAGGAAATGCAGCGAAGCCTGCACCCTTCCCCTCACTCAGGCACCACCCTGCTACCCTACCTGGAGGTAACAAGAGACATCCTTCTTTGCCGGACTGACAGTCCACATGACTGTGCCCGGTGGGGAGTATGCCTGGGGCTCACTGTCCCACAGACACTGAGGATCTCACACTGCTAAGCTCAGCACCATCCTGCTCCTCAAAATGCCATGTGGTAGCTGCACTCAGCTGCAGCAGTGGACTTCAGGGTGTCCCCTTCGGGCCTCTCAGCTCATTACTGTCTCTGTGCACATAGGTACCACGTCTGGAGCCTGCTGGCAAGGGGCGTGGCTGGGATCTTGGGGGGCCAGATCTCCATTTGTCTAAACAATAGAAAACCGCTCCCTTGGGGAGATATGTCTTCGCCTCCCGTCAACAGTCAAGAAGAAGTGACAAGGGCTGTGCTGTTGCTGATACTGGCTGTGCCTCCTCATTTACGTGTGCGTGAGTGCGTGAGTGCGTGACTGTGTGTGTGTCTGTGTGTGTGTGTGTATGTCTGTGTGTGTCTGTGTGTAAACCAGAGGTCAGCATCAAGTGTCTTTTTTTTAATTTTTATTTTTTATGTGCACTAGTGTTGTAGGAAGTTATTAATATTTACTATTGATTTATCTTCTGGTAAAGCTTGCTGTTAATCTTAAACAGCTGTATAACCAAATTACCACACAGAGACTGGGTTTTTAGTTAACCTAGAACACAATGCTGGGCAATATTTACTCTCTCCTAAACCTCCAAGCCCTCAGTTTCCTAACATTTAGATTTCTCACATTATACTTGCTTTTTGTGAAATCTTAGGTCTCGTTCATGCTCCACGTCCTCCAAGATCTCTCCTCCAGCTCTGCTCTCCTCACTCTCCTCTCGCTAGTGTGAAGGTATCAGATCCCTTGGAATTGGGAATTTCCAATTGGTGTTACAAACAGTTGTGAACTGCCATATGGGTGCTGGGAATTGAATCTGGGTCCTTTGGAAGAACAGACAGGGCTTTTAACCACTGAGCCATCTCTCCAGCCTCTGTCACGTGTCTTTAAAAAAAAAGTTCTCTCACTTGCCTGGGGTTTGCTCAATTAGCCTAGGCTGGCTCATCAGTATGACCAAAGGTCCTGTCTCCTACTTTCCAGCCACAGAATCACAACTGTGTCACAATACCCAGGGTTTTTTGCTTCATTTCATTTTACTTTGGTTTTCTTTTTTCTTTTTTTTTTTTTTAAGATTTATTTATTTATTATGTATACAGCATTCTGTCTACATGTTCAGCTGAACACCAGAAGAGGGCACCAGATCACATGGCTATGAGCCACCATATGGTTGTTGGGAATTGAACTCAGGAACTTTGCAAGAACAGCCAGTGCTCTTAATTTCTGATCCATCTCTCTAGCCTACTTCGTTGTATTTGTTGTTTAGCCTTCCTGCTCTCCTCCTAGTAATTCACCCCAACCTTCCCTCTCCCCTCTGCCTCCACTCCTCCTTAGAAAAGGGCAGGCCTCCCATGGACATCAACCTGCCATGGCATATCAAGGTGTGGTAAGTCTAGGCACCTCCTCTCCTATTAAGGCTAGGCCTGGCAACCCAGTAGGAGGAAAGGGTCCCAAAAGCAGGCAACGATTCCTGTTCCCACTGAAGGAGCCCCACAAAAAAGACCAAGCTAACAACTATAACATATGTTCAGAGGGCCTAGGTCAGGCCCATGCAGGCTCCCGGGTTCTCAGTCCTGTCTCCATGAGCCCCTGTAGGCCCAGGTTAGGTGATTCTGTGGGTTTTCTAGGAGCCAGAGGGCTCAAAAATCCTCCCCTACAATCCTCCCCTTCTTCCCCAGGATTCCCCAAGCTTTGCCTAATGTTTGACTCTGTGGGTCTCTACAGCTGTTTTCATCAGTTGCTGGGCTAAGCACCAATCTATGAGGATAGTGGAGTATCGTTAGGAATCATTTCATTGCCTTTTTTTTTTTTTTTTTTGGCCGGTCATATTTGTTTCTGTCATCTGGTCTCTGGGCTCTCCAGCCTCTGGTTCCTGACCCTCCAGGCAGTGTCAGGGGCGGGCTCACTCTCAGGGCATGGGTCTCAAGCTGGACCAGCCATTGGTTGGCCACTCCCACAATTTCTGCACCACATTTGCCCCAGCACATCTTGCAGGCAGGACAAATTACAGGTGAAAGGCTTTGTGGCTGGGTTCGTCCCAGTC
The DNA here is from genome assembly GCF_030254825.1 of Meriones unguiculatus. NCBI lineage: Eukaryota > Metazoa > Chordata > Mammalia > Rodentia > Muridae > Meriones > Meriones unguiculatus. The sequence goes on from NC_083359.1 coordinate 39,552,900, forward strand.
CCTCCGCTGGAAGTCTTTCCTGGTTACAGGAGATGGCCGATTCAGGCTGCATACCGCCTATTGCCAGGAGTCTTAGCTAGGGTCACCCTCCCATGTCCCCGGGAGCCCCCATTGCGCTGGGTCTGTAGCTCATTCCAGAGATCCCCCCCCCCCTTCCACTTGTCTTTCCTATGGGTTCTTGGGAACAAAATTCAAGTCCTCATGCTTACAGCACACACACTTGGCTGACTGAGCCATCTGCCAAGCCCTGGCCGGTCCTTTGGAGATCTTTAATGAGTAAATGTCACACAGGACACAGGCATCCTGGCTGGGATGGCTGCCGCTCTGCTACCTGAACCTGACATCCGTGTCTTCATGCTTGTCTCCTCTGGCTACACGTGAGCGGTCGTCCCCTCTCTTCCAATGGTCCTTCCTTCCTCCTTCCTTCCTTCCTTCCTTCCTTCCTTCCTTCCTCTCTCTCTCTCTCTCTCTCTCTCTCTTTCTCTCTTTCTTTCTTTCTTTCTTTCTTTCTTTCTTTCTTCCTTTCTCTTTCTTTCTTTCTGAGACAGGGCTTCTCTGTGTAGCTTTGGCTGTCCTGGAACTTGCTCTGTACACCAAGCTGGCTTTGAACTCAGAGATCCAACTGCCTCCGCCTCCTGAGTGCTGGCATCACAGGCACGCACCACCATGCCCAGCTGCCTGCAGTTCTTTATTAGATATGTATATATTTTTTAATCCAGTCTCACTGTGTAGCCCAAGCTGACAACCACCTCATGGTCATCCTGCTCCAGCTTCCTGAGTGCTGGGATAGCAGGTGTGTTCCGCATCCAGCACACCTACTAAACATTTGTGCAGCTTCCTGGGTGACGCCTGCATAAATAACAGCAGGGTTGCTTTGAGATCGTAGGGCCGCCCAAGTCCGTGGCTACTTCCTGCTGACAGGTTCCTGTGACGGTGCCACCCTGTTTACGAAGAGGGCGGTTTCTGTGCATTCTTGGCCGGCACTGGAAACAAATGTGAGGCAACCTGGATTGGGGATGCGTAATGAGGAAGATATATGCTACAGAGTGTACTTGCCAAGATAGGATGAATATATATCATTGGCCTCTTCTAAAAATAGCCCCATTTCTTTAAATCAGCGCAACCACACAGCCTCCCTTGCTGCTTCATGCTTTGTATTTTCTTCCTTTCCTGAACTTTGACATGGGAGCAGCTGTGCTTAGAGAGAGAAATTTTCAGTTTTGTAACAGTATTCTCTCTCTCTCTCTCTCTCTCTCTCTCTCTCTCTCATCTCTGGCTCTCTGGAAGTACTTCTATGGGGCCAACTTTTGTCCCCAACTGACAAATGTTCCTTCAGCCAGCCAGAGGGTAAATTAGAGGCTTCCAGGAGTCCACAGTTCACTAGAGTCAAAGAGTCACTTCCTAAGGGGGTGGTTTGAATAAGACAGTCCCCATAGACTCATTTATTTGAATGCTTAATCACAGGAAGCAGAACTTAGGGAGTGGAAGTGCTTGGGAAGGATTTGAGGTATGTTCTTGTTGGAGAGGGTGTGTGGCTAGGAGTGGGCCTTGAGGTTTCAAAGACCACACCAGGCCCTGCCTGCTGCCTGTAGATCAGGATGTAAAGCTCTGAGCTACTGCTCCAGCCATGGTCTTCTTTGTGCTGTGATGATCATGGACTAACCTGATAAAACTGTAATCTAGCCCCCAATTAAATGCTTCATTTTATAAGAGTTTCCTTAGTCTCCAGGTGTGGTGGTACACACCTGTAATCCCAGCACTTTGGGAGGCAGAGGCAGGCAAATCTCTGTGAGTTCAAGGCCAGCCTGGTCTATAAATCGAGAGTCCAGGATATCCAGGGCTACACAGAGAAACAGTGTTTGGAAAAAATTGGTTTCCTTGATCATGGTATTTCTTCACAGTAATAGAACTGTGACTAAGACATTAGGTTCCTGATGAGGACCTGTGCTGCCTCTACACAGCCAGCCTGTCCACTCTGACAGCTCTGTGTACACCCAATCATGTGGAAAGGGAGCCTTCACTCATATCTTCTCCTGTGACCCATCGCTCTTTGTGGGTTGTCACTGTCCATGTCAGGGAGGACAACTTTCTAAGAATTCAGCCAAATAGGCTCAGAGGACAAAGATTAGGCCCTAAAAACCTGGAGCTCTAAATGTGAGGTCCACAGCCTGGCTGGGATAGGAGCACAGGGCAGGGACTGCACTGAGCTTCCCTCTCTCTGTGTCTCAGCCCAGTGACCATTTACAGGCACACCCAAGCTCAACCCGCCTGTGGGGGCCAAAGGGCAGCCTGAAGCAAGTGGGCAGCCTGGAGGAGGAGTCAGCTCCAGCCCCACTCTTGTACGGAACCATGCAGACGGGAAGACGAGGATCCTTAGAGGGAGTTGCCACTGTGGTCCATAGCAAATTTACTCAGCCCATCAGCCTGGGATGCAGGAGACACCAGTCGTTGAGAAAGGGTCATAAAGGCCAGGTTGTGACTTCCTTCTGCCCTTCCATCTGGTGAGGACAAAGGCCAACACAAGTCACCAGATGATGAGGGGATGCATGGATGCACAGATGGAATTTCTTCCTGGACAGCCATCCTGGGATCCAGGGTGTCCAGAACACTGCAGGGAACTAAACAAGAAAGAGGTGACCGACAGGTCTCTCACACTAGAGGGACAGGCTCATAAGTAGAATAGACTCCTCCCTACAGGGACCGGTGGAGGCTCTAGTGTTCAGGACTCAGAGGGTCTGTTTCATGAAGGATACCCCCTAGACTGGGTGACATCTCAGGTGGGCACATGACTCCCTCACCCTGACCTATCTGTGCTGGGATGAGCTGACAGCCCCTATCTCCCCAAACAGCCCCTCCTTAGACCTGCTCCTGAGGGAGGCAGGCCCTGTCACCTAGCAAGGGCTCATGACGTCCCTATGCGTCACTAGGTCCAACATTTAGTGTGAGTTCTTATTTTTAAAGAGGTATTTTCTTTTGAATCATGTGGGAAGAGCCCTGTGTCCAGGCATGCAGGTGCTCATAGAGGCCAGGAGAGGGCATTAGATGCTCTGATCTGGGTGCTGTTCTAAACCTCCCACATCTGGGTTGTCCACAAAAGCAGGGCATGCTCTGAACTGCAGAGTCATTCCTCCAGCACCTCCTGTGCAATCTTGAGCTTTGGCTTCGGGACAGGCAGGCCCGTCATGTCATGCCCCGTGGTGTCACGTGCTGGAGGAGGGTTGAACAACTCTCCCCAGCCTCACTTTCCCCACCATGATCTAGAGGCTGTCAGTGGAACCCCTCAACCCTGAACGGAGATTTGGAACTGAGGAAAGTCCTGCACTCTGCACCCTGGTCACAGTCCTGTTCCTGGGCCCCAGCCAGACAGGAAGCCCTGCTCAGGCAGCTAGAGACTCGGCCCCTCTGACCTGAGATGGAGTCGGAAGACCCAGTGCTGGATGTGGGAATGGGGACACTGAGGGAGGTGTGTTGTCACAGACCGGAAGGCTCACACAGAGCTTTCTGAGGCGCCCTAGAGGCTGGCCTGCCCTATGTGGGGAAGCAGGTCAGGCAGGAACCAGGAGGGCTGCTTGGAGGGGGAACTGCAGCCTCCCTACACTGGGAAAAGAAACTCGGGCTTCAGTGAGGGCAGCTCTGCACATCCTTTCTCTGCAGTACTCTGCCTCTGCGCTGGCCCCTGGCACTCTGGGACCAGCTCTGGGTTGCAGACTCCATGTGAAGACAGATGGCGATAACAGCTCTTGCCTGCAAAAGAGACTGTCAGTGACCTCACCTCCTTCCTCCTCCCTCCTCCCAACGTACAGCAGATATGAAACCCAAGGCGTCTGGGTGGTCTCGTCACCATGGTAGACAGACTCCATGACCTTCTGGCCCCGACCTGGAAGTGGTGAGACCCCTCAGAACTTTCAGCTCTCTTCTACTCCCATCAGTTCGCTCTGTTCACCTCCATCCTCCCCTTCTGTATAATGAAATCAGTCCTCCACAGAGCATTTAAATGTTTAAAGTTCTTTGATTCAAGACATATATTATGTAGAACTCAGGAAGCAATTTTTTTAAAAAAAGAAGTGAAAAACATTTGCACATTCACCAAAAAAGATATGCAAATAGATAATGTGGACGTGCGGTGAAATGTACACTGTTAGTCCCGACAAAGATGCTAATTAGAAGCAGGGAGAACAGAGCTTGGCGTGCGGCACAGTTGGTAGAGCGCTTGTCTGACATGCAGGGGGCACTGGGTTGGAGCTGCCGGTCCAAAAAAACCTGGATGTGATAGTGTTGACTTTCAACTTGACAGAACCCCCTGTGAGAAGGGCCTCTGGGCATCCCAGTGGAGAATTCTCTTCAATTACACGGATTTAGGTGGGAGCACACAGGCACCATTCCCTGGCTGGGCTCCTGAACTGTATAAATGAAGAAAGAGAACCGAGTAGCATGCATTCATTGCTCTCTGCTCTGGTTCTGTGACTGTTACATGACTCCTTGCCTCATGCCCCTGCCTCTATGCCTTCCCCACAGTGATGGAGTGTACCTTGAACTGGGGACTAGAATAAACACTTTCACTCTTAAGTTGATTTTGTTATGATGTTTTATCAAAGCAATAGTTAAGAATGAAACTAAGACACCTGGTACGGTGGTGCATGTCTAGTAATGTTAGCACTGGGAAGATGAAAGCAGGAGGTTTAGGGGTTCAAGGCCAACCTAGGCTACATGAGGCTCTGTTGAGAGAGAGAGTGGGGGGGAGAAAGGAAGGAAGGAGGAAAGAAAGAAAAAGGAAGAAAGGAAGGAAGGAAGGAAGGAAGGAAGGAGGGAGGGAGGGAGGGAGGGAGAGAGGGAGGAAGGAAGGAAACAGAACTAGCCTTGGTGGCTTAAGTGTGTAAGCCTAGCACTCTAGAGTCTGAGGCAGGGGGATCACTGCAAGTTTGAAGCCATCCTGGTCTACAGTAGGAAAAAAGAAAAAAAAAAAAAAAAAAAAGCCCTGTCACAAATGAAAAACAGGAAGAAACTCTACACTGCTCTCTAGAACTCCTGAAGCTAAGGAGTTGGTAAATACCAAGGTCTGATTAGAACCCAGCCCTATCCACAGCCACAGGATGTAATCACAGCCTGAATCTGGAAGCCTGTATCCTTTAAACATTCTGTGTGAGTCCGCCATCACAGTTGTGCTCCTCCAAGAGAAAACATGTGTTCACACAAAACACAAACTGTTAAAAGCAGCATTACTCCTAAGAGCCCTAATTGGAAACAGCCCAAATGTCCATTCACCAGATGAGTAAATCCTGTGGATTCCTTCAACAGACAGTATCAGCCACAAGGGAAGAGCCAGGACAGTTGTGTAACATGTGTGTGCTCAGAAACCCAGGCCTAGAGGCACAGACCTGCCTTCTCAGCCTCAGGAAAGGCTGAGGCAAGACGACTGCCTGCCTGTGAGTTTAGAGGTAGCCTGGCCAACTTACCAGGCCAGTTTCAAAGTGTCAAAAGGACTGAAGATGTAGCCTAGTGGTAGAGTGTTTTTCCAAAACATGCAAAACCCTAGAACGGGGCATTGAATCCTGCTTTCTGAGGGCAGTCCTAGGGGCATCCACAGGCTGAGGAAGATGGTCACTCCTCAACAAGTCTTCTGGCCTCCCGCCAATCAGAAGCTGCCTCAGTGCGGGCATCAGGGGAGCGCAACAGACCCACCCATTTCTGGCGTGATCCCAAGGGTTTCACAGGTACATCTGTGTAACAAAACTCCTAGCCTGTGTGGTCTCATAGGACTGTGGGGGGTAAGAGGGGTGCTGGGAGTCTGGGTGTGCACCCCAAACCCTGCTTCCCACCGCACCCCATCACAGACTCCAGTCGAACACAGGCTGGGCCGTGCTCCTTCATACTGCCAGCAATCCATACAAGAGCAAACAGAAGGCAATGAAAAGAGCGGATACTCTCCAGCAAGAGCTTGACATGGGAATTTGAGGCTAGCCTGGGCCACATAGATCTCCTTCCCCCAAAAGAAATCAAATGAAAGAGCAAAAAGACCCTGAAAAGAGTGGGAAAGCTGCTTTCTGCCTGTTGAACCCAAACAGGCCCTGCACCGGGAGGCGGTGGGCTTCGCCTCATGAACAAGCCCTTTGCACACCTACCTGTCAGGCACACCAGAACTGCAGTGCCATCCTGCCATCCTTCAGCACCACCTGGAGGCTCTCGGAATGAACAGCAAAGAGCATTTGCCGGAGGATTTAACTCTTTGCGGCCCACTGGAAGCTTCTCCAGCTCTTTGCTTTCAGTAAATGCCTGATGCCTTTCCTTTTGCTGTCCGTCCCCTTAAAGCCATCTCCAGCCCACACATGGCAAAGATGGCAGATGAGCATGGATGGCAGGGTTCACCCTCTCCCTTGGCCTCCCTCAGTCCCCAGTCATGAAGGTCCTGATGTGAGGAACAGAGAGCAGGGGTGGACACAGGCAGGTGGTTGTGTGGCCTGTAGCTGGCCACAGAACTGGCTGATCCCCAGGCACAGTCCACCCCTGCTTCGCTGCTAAATAAGATACAGAAAGGCCAGCCTCACCCTGCAATAACCCAGTGTGTAATTGGCGGGGGGAGGGGGGCTATCCTTTGCAATCCTCTTTTCCTATCACCCCTCAGGTGAAGCCTGACTGGGGCTCTTCTCACCCCCCTGCAGCTTGGGTTGATCTCTGTTGGTCTGGGTTTAACTCCAACCAAACTACAACACTGTCCCTCCTGTCCCCTATGTACCACAGCGCTGAAGGCCGTGAACCATCCTGTGCCCGTGGGCATCCTCCTTGGAAACTCAGAACCTGCTCTAGATGAGACCACTTGCTGCCAGCTCCATCCTCGCCTGCTGACCTCTCAATGGGCAAGTGGGAAGACTTGGGGCTGGGGCTGGGGCTGAGGCTCTGGGGTACTGAGGTAGATACTCCTTTTCCAGCCTACAGGTGACCTTATCCATGTGGTATGAGTATACAGAGTCCCAGCACAGAATGACAAAGGATGCAGGATGAAGACTTTCTGTGAGTCACTGTGCCACTGGTGATGGCTAAAGTGTTCTTTTGTCCTGCTGGCCTTAAATTCTTTGTGCACAGTGTGGCCACATCTGGATTCCAAGGACACTTGGGATGCCAAGATATTGGGACCCAATGGTGACTAACTGGATACCCAACCAGGACAAGAACAGAGCACAAGCAAGGCTACCTGCACAGGCAGAGAATTCTCCCAGTACATGGTAAACAATGAGTGTGGGCATCTTTTCCAAAGAAAAGGAGATCTAAACTCACACAAAGTCCTGAATGTGCACAAGACCTTTATTAAGAACATCCAAAAAGCAGAAGCTGCTCAGTACCTTCAGCAGCAGCATGCATAGCAAGCCCCCATTCCTCTTCACCTTCCTTCTAGCCAAGAGCACCCACCCCTGCCAGCCATCATTTCTGCTGTCTTTGTTGGGTCAGGGATGTCCAGACTCCCAGAAGGCCAGAGGACAGCACAGGTTCAGAAGGCAAAGGCTGAAGCAGTGGGTGCTGGGAGACTCTTCTGCCCACCGGCATGAGGCCGGCTGGGCTCAGGAGAACTTCTGCATCTGCTGCGTGATCCAGGGCAGGAAGGACTGCACGCGTGCATAGACCCCGGGGATGTCACTCAGGGCACAGTCATAGCCCCAGCTGACCACTCCTACTAAGTTCCAGGAGCCTGCTACCCTGCAGACCAGGGGGCCACCTGAGTCACCCTAGAAGAGGAAGAAGCACCAGTGGGTATTGGCCCTGAGGTGGGAATGGGTACAAGAAGGGGGCAGTCAATGAGACTCACATAGCAGGTCCCTCGGCCCACGCTGCCAGCACACAGCATGTCATCTTGGATGAACCTGTGGTTCCGGTAGCGGTGCCTGGTTGCATTGTGGTATAGCTGCTCACAGATGGCATTGTCCACTATCTTCGCTTGAACCTGCTGCAGGCGGTAGGGAGGGGGCAGCAACGCTGGGGAAAGAGGAAGTAGGGCTGGGGGTGCATAGATCCTAACTGTGCCCTATGCTGCCACTCCTCCTGGGGGCTGCGGATAGCTCATCCCTACTCAAACCCATGCCTGGAACAGTGTGCAGGAGATACCAGGGTGAACAACCCATGTCCAACCCTGACACGGAGGAGGCAAAAAGATGGGTTCTGTCTGCTTGCAGGGGCTGAGGAGATGGGTCAGTGGGTAAAAGCACCAGCTGCCAAGTCTGGAGAGCTGAGTTCAATCCCAGGGACTCATGTGGTAGGAAGAGAGAACAGATTCCTGCAAATTGTCTCCTGAGCCCCACATAAACGCCATGATACACATGGCCCTTCAAATAAATACCTAAGTGATGTAACAAGAATCCATCTGCCCGTAGTTCAAGAACCAGAGAGCAGAGTTGGATGTTCTAGAGGAGGAGGAAGAGGAGCAGGAGGAAGAGAGAGCATGGAGAGATAGGAAGGAGGAGGGGCTTTTGCCCCTCAAAGTTTTGGGTTCTGGGCCCAGCCATGCTATCGACCTCAGATACAGAGCTCTGATGGGCACCTGAAGTATGTGGGAAAGCAGCCAGAGGTGTTCTATATTCAGAGTAGTTCTCTGCTCCCTATTACCTCAACGCCACCTGCCAGGGGTCGCCGGATGACAAGTTTGTCCCCCCCAGCACAAATCTTCCCTTGATACCTACCATACAAGTGGACCCTGCCCCAGCCAGTCACCCAGCACGGGTTCCTCGAGTTGACCTCCAGAGACCCAGAGAACAGCTTGACAGGCTTGATGTTGGCCGAGCAGCCCAGGGGCTTCTCCAACCTAAGCAGGGCCACGTCTGAACCCAGGACACCATGCACGTAGTCCTGATGGATGATGACTTGGCTCACACCTAGCAGCTCCTTCCCCCCGTAGAGGTACACATCCCCAGCGTGGATCCGAAAGACCGATGGGTCAGCATCTCTCCTGGGAGCACAAAGAAGCTGTGACCACATGCTCTAGGTACTGTGGGCAAGTCCTCCTGGACAGAATCAACAGAACCCCACGGTGACACGGCCTTCCAGATTCACCCCTCGTCCTGCCCAGCACTGGATGGCAAAGGAACTCACTCGTGGATGCAGTGGGCAGCAGTCAGCACCCACTGTGGGTGGATGAGGGAGCCCCCACAGATGTGCACCCAGGAGGCAAAGTAGTAGCTGTAGGTCCTCAGGCTGACCTGCCATGGCCACCTCCCCTGCGGGGCACCTTGGCCCCCCACGATGCCCACCAGCACATTCTCAGGCACAGGTGCTGCAGACAATGGGGAGAAGGTCAGGGACCCAGTGCTCAGCCTGCCACCCACCCTGGGGCAGAACAGGTCACACATGTGACCCTAGGGTCCGGGGAATGGGGCTTTATGGAGTCGGTGTAGAAAGAAAGGGTGTCATGAGGACTCACGTGAATTTCCAGCAGTGGAGCACCCAACAAAGAAGAGAATCAGACACAGCAGGCTCAGCATCTATAGAGAGTCACAGAGAGAGCATGGAGGGGACTGGACTAGCCCTCTCTGCGTGGAGAGGGCTGCAGCCCCTGCATAGATCTGGGAGAAGATGGAAGCATGGAAGGGCATGGAGGAAGCTAGGCTTGTGTGGGTTGGGATGGAGCTGGAACCCAGAACCCATTGAGGGAACCTGGGAGGAAAGGGGATGGAGTGCTTACCATGACAGGTCTCTGTAGCTCCCTCCTCCCAGGACCTCTCAGGCCCTTTTATCCTTGAGCTGCAGGAAGTGGGCAAGGGAATTGGCCAGGCCCCTGCTTTGAGGAGGGGCTGGAAGGAAGTGGCCTGTAAGCTCAGGCTGGGACTGTTGGGAACTATCTCCTTCCCTGGGCCCAGGTATCCAGAATGGCAGTCATAGGGGTGTAACCATCTGCTCAGAGTAGCATCATGGGGAAGTTTGGGGGAGGAGGGCTGCTTGGTGCTAGTGCCAGTTCTCGGAGGGCCAGGGAAGAGAACCCTCTCCAGCTGTGTAGGTGACACTCGGACTCAGGCAAAGCAGCTCCCTGTGCCAGGTGCAGAGAGCCATGCTGTTGACAGCGCGGGGAAGCTTCCGAGCCTGTGATGTCTAGAACACGGCCCCATACGCTTCTCGGAAACTGCTCTGAGCGGCTGAGAACCTCTCCACTGTGAACATCCACAGGCAAAGCTTACAGCATTGAACACGGAACCCGGTCTTCGTAGCCACCTGTGGGAGGGTGAGGCCCGTGGATCCCAAAGCTTGCCAGAAACTCACACGCTCCACTTCCCTGCCCTCAGTAACTCAGTCTTGTGTTTTCCCTCCACAAATCTTAGTGTCAGGGGTGCCCTGGAATGACCATGGGCCCTGGCTGAACTCTTCCCCTATTTGTGGGCAGTCATTGGGGGGGGGGGAGTTTCATCACCTCACATAGTCCAAGATGGCCTCCGGGTCAGTATGTAGCCTAGGATAAACTTGAACTTCTGAGTCTCCTTTCTCTACCTCTCTATTTCCCAAGTACTGGGACTACAGATGTAGTCCTTGGCTCTATGCAATGCTGGGGCCTTGTGTATTTTAGGCAAGTACTCTACCCGCTCTTAACCTCTGGCAGTTCCTTTACATACAGTACTGTGTTAGCTTTGGAACAGTGGGAAAGTTCAGGGCTCCAGTTCAGGAACCTAAAGGGCCTATCCCCCATACTCAGTCAGGGAAGATCCCTAGGTTTGCCGTGTGGCAGCCCCTTCACCGGCACTGCAGAGAATGCAGCTCCTTTGTGTGGGCACACCGGCCCCATGGGAACCAGGCCAGCCTCTTCCTCTACATCCACCATGACACCATCTTTTAGAAAGGGTCCCACCAGTCGTCGGAAACACGCTCCTGCTCGTTCCCCAAGGTGACCCAAAAGCAATGCTTGATGTCTCCAAACGCTAAAAGTAGACTGAGCTCTAGGGGCGCAGGCAGTGCAGTGCTGGTGGAAGGGCATCCACAGTCACTCAGGGCTAGCTGAATTTAGGGGGTATGGAGGAAGAAGGGAGAGGCAGACCTGGCCCTGGGGTCCTTATCCAAGTCCTGAGAGGCTGAGCTAGGTGGACAGAGCACCTGTGCACGGGGACAGTGTGAGTCCAGGGGTCCCAGCATGGGCCGGGGTACTTTGGGGGAACAGTGCAAGCTTAGCATCAGGACATAGCTGTCCCAGCTCTGGGACCCTTGCATCGTGGCAAGGCAGCCAGGAGAGAGTGTGCTTGGGAGCCTCAGCCTGAGAGGAGCCTAGCTGTGAAGTGGCCTCGGAACCCGAATGGGCCATCAAGACTGGGAATAACAGGCCAGGTGTAGCAGCAGACATCTTTAATCTGAGCACTCAGAAAACAGAGGCAGGTGGATCTCTGTGCATTTAAGGCCAGACTAAACTAAAGAGTGAGCTCCAGGCTAGCCAAGGCTACACAGTGAGACCCTGTCTCAAATAACAAAACAAGACTGGGAATGGCAAAAGAGGGGGAAACAGATCCTCTTAGACAAGGGAGGCCCAATGGACAGTTGCGTGGGAGTACAAACAGGAGGTAAATTCAGGGCTGGGCACTTTACAGTTTCCAAGAAACCTAGCAAAGCCTAGGCAGTGACCCAAGGGCTCACTCAAGGGAAACCATTTCCTGCTCGCGTGGCCATTTCAAGCCCTGGGTGCCTTATCTGTGTGAGATCTCACCTGGGGCCCCTCATTGGTGACCTTGCTATTGCAGTTAGGCAACAAGACCTAGGGACAGGATACCTGGCCACGCTGATAGAGGTAGAACCAGGCCACCACAAATGAGCACATCCAGTGATAGGATCAGAAAGAGCTAGGGACCACGAGTTGGGTCCGTTAGCTCGGGAGCCACAACCTAGCCAGTGAGAGTTCCTGTCCAAGTTTTGAGCTCAGGGATGCCGTTGGGTGAAGGATGTGGTTGCCCAGGGCTGGTGTTGCAGAAAGGAGGGTTGGGACAAGGTACCAGCGCTGGAGCGCCATTGTCTAAGAGTAATGACCAGAGTCCATAGAACGCTTGAGCTACAGCTAATGAGAGAGACACAGACAAGGTTTTTCTAGTGTCTCCAGATCTATCCCAACCTGCGCATGATGAGCCAGCCCCTGGATTAGGCACAGTACTTTTTCAGGATCTGAAAAGTCCTCCTCTCAAGTTCTGGGTGACCCAGGGAGAAATCTCCATTGTCCACATGATCAGATTTGCTTAGTCACATGTGACATTGGCTCCTTCCCGGCATCCTCGCGCTGAAATGGGGGGAGCAGGAGCAATTTCGGGCACTGATTACCACAGGGCTGTGGTATGTGAGAAGCATGTTGGCCTTCCCCCTGACTAGCATTGGAGGATGCTGAGATGCAGGTTCAGGCTCAGCCTTGAGCACATGGGAAGTTGGCCTGAGCGTCAGAGACAGAGCAGGATGTCCCTGGGATTGAGAAGATGACCTAGCCATAGGGAAGAGGCTAGGTGCTTGGGCCATTCTGCCTTGACAACTCTCCCTCACAAAGAAGCCCATCTGGCTGCATTGCCTTGCTTGTCTCGAGTGCCCAGGGCCACACTTGTCCTGGTCTCTTCTCAAGGGGTCTGGCCCAGAGGTGAGCAGGGGAAAGGTCCAGGGTTGGCATTCTCAGTGCCTGCTGCTGTGTGTGGCCCTGGGGAAAGCATTCTCTTCTCTGTTCCGAATCTGGAGTGCAGGGGCAATCCCACCTGCCTCTGGAGAAGGGAGTTGTTCCCAGGGGCTGTGAAACAGTGAATGTCCCTAGGAAAAGTCCCAGGAGCGATTACCGGTCATTATTCCCCAAAAGTGAGTTTACCAAGAACATTATAGAAAAGGCTCCGCACTAATAGGTTTATTTGCCCCAAGATTGCATCAGGGACCAGCCTGTCGTGTATTCATAATCGTACCTGACAAGGGCACCCAGACCGTGGCTCAGCCCTGACAGTGACCAGGAGTGGCTGAAACATCTCCATGAAAATTGCAGCAGCATTCAATTATGATTTTTCTCCATTTAATTTTCTTGTCTTTTACATTTAATTGTCTCATCTTTTAAAGAGCATTTGCTACTTAAAATGCAATGATGTCAGACTAGGGACATAACTCAGTGGCAGAGTGCTTGTCCGTTGTCCACACAATTCTGGTTTCAGCCCCCCAGCACTATAGCAGGAAAAAAAACACCCAAGCAACGGTGTCCATTGATGAAAACCTAATTCCTTGTTTTAAAGATAATGGCTGAACAGTTTGTGGGAAGGGCAGGTGTGGAACAACTCCAGCTATCACTCTTAGAACCACTTCCAAGCGTGTGCTCCCCTAAAAGTTTCATGCAGGCACCCCTCAGCCATCCCTGCAGAGGACACTACCCCTGGGTCCTCCCAGTGTATGAGGAGAAGGACCCATCTGGGCATGTAGCAGGGGGCATGATGCCCACTGAAGCTGGTGAAGGTGCATCCACAGGATGCTACCCGGTCCCCTGAGGATGACTGTCAGAGCCCTTGCTAGGGGAAGCTACCATCATCATCACTAAGAGCTGTGGAGAGGAGTGAGAGGGTGGTATCACCAGGGTACCCCTTTGGAATCCCATTCCATCCTATAAAGCAGTGGTTCTCAACCTTCCCAATTCGGCCATGCTTTAATACAGTTCCTCATGTTGTGATGACCCCCGATCATTTTTTTTTTCATTGCTTACTTCATAACTGTAATTTTGCTACTATTATCAATCATAATGTAAATATCCAGTGGTCTTAGGTGGCCCCACAGGTTGAGAACAGCTGCTATAAAGGAAAATGAGGTGAGTTTCCCTCCCCTCCACCTTCTATATCAATTGTGATCAACTTTCTGAGCCTCCAGACCAATGCTGCCCAGTGAAACTTGGTAAGAAGTCCCGGGTGTCCATGGGGGCTGCTGTAGCACATCCCTTTTCCCCAGCACTTGGGAAGCTACAAGTCTGAGGCAGTGGCCTCCATAATGAGTTTCAGGCCAGCCAAGGCTACATAGCAAGACCCTGTGTCAGAGGGGATGGGGGAAAGAGCCAGGCGATATGACCGTCAGCAGGCAAAAGCTAGCTGTCCAGCCTGGCAACCTGAGGTCCATCCCTGAGCCCCACGTGGCAGGAGGGAGATGACCTCTACAAGTTGTCTTCCGACCTCCACCTGTGCACCCTTCTTCCTCTACACCCTCCCCCGTCACACACTCACCTGTGATCACTAACTTTGGGGCAGAAACTGAGGAACTATTCCTGTACCGTGATAGGTAGACCAGGGGGACGTAGGCTTACATGCCCTTCGGAAGGGCAGTGGGACAGCTTTAGTCTAGGTGCTGACAAGTATTGTCTTCCCATTACAGATATTAGGCTCCTTGTGAGCCACACAGAACTACTTCAGGAGACACTGAGTGCCACAGCAGGCACGGGTATCCAATGCCACAGAGCGCAGCTGAGCCCACCAATCACATCCCCCAGCCCTGCCTTCCATTGTTTCACAGGCAGAAAAGAAAATCCTGGGGGTACACCGAAAGGGTCTCAAGCACAGGTTGTCAGGAGCCAGACTCCACGTCAGTCAGGGGAGCAGCGAGCATTGCCCCACAGCCCTAGCCACCCTGTCTTTTCAGGAGCCTGAGGACCCACTCCTCACACCCAGGAAGGGGGGAATTACAAGAGAAAGGGCCAGGTCAACCCAGTTCCAGCACCCCGAGAGCCGCCAGATAGCCACAGTCCAGAGACTCCAGGTTCTGCTACCCTCTGCCGTCTGACGTTAGAGCAGTGTCACCCAGGTTGTGTGCTACAGAAAATCCTTTTTCTTCCGTCCTCGCCAACCAGGAGAGGTGCCGGAAGCACAGGGCAGGTCTTGCGCGTGGTGGGATGTGAGAGAGAAATGCAGGCCTGTGTGTATGCGTTTTCAGAGAGTACATGGTGGCTCTGAGGACACCCATTTTGGCACTGTCCCGATGCCTGCAGAAACCGTGGGGACCAGGTGGCTACCAGTCTTTCTGAAGTGACCACCTCTGTCTCATTGCTCTGCCCAGCTACAGGCAAGAAAGGGAAAGAAGCCATACTAAAGGCACCTGCTTCCCTTCCGAAGAACAGGAGCCAGATCAGCCCCACAGGACTAAAGATCTCCCCTGCAACCCTAATTCCCCCTGCAGACTCAGCAAAGCCCCCCCAGCCTCTTCCATCCCCTCTCAACTCCTGACCCCAGAATCTTGAGATAAAACTCATCTGAATTTAGCACTCATCAGGCACCTCCCATCTCCTACGTGCCACAAAGGCCAGTGCAAATGGCTGCCCAGCACACCTGATGACCTCTGCAGACTAGCAGCTCCTGGGTGGAGGCTTGGGATGAAAGAACAGCCCTGCTTGAGTCTGAGGTGAAAGCTCCCACCCAATCCACCCTTCTTCTTTTGCTGCTCAGAGTGAAAAGGGTTAGTCGGCCCCTCCCCACCATGCACCCCGAGTCAGAACTTCTGTGTAGCCGGTGACCCTCAACCTAGATCTTAGACAGCTGCCTCTATGCATAATTCAAGGCAGCAGCCCAAGCCGTGTAGATAACCTTAGCCACACTGAGTCTACAGTAAAATGAAATGAGATACAGGAAGAAAACCAATATTACAGCAGCCTCCTGGCCCCATGGTGACATTGATGAGGATCAGAGTAACATTGTTGCAAGGATGGATACCTGGGATTGTCACCCGTCCTGCCACAATGTCACCACACCCAGGATCCGGGATGCTAGGTGCTTGAGAGACACACATCTGCCTGACAACCATACAGGGTGCCTAGGGACCAGGGACAAGGACACAGTGCAGACCAGACCTGCCTGAGCCCACCTCTGCTAAGTTCATCCCTCAGTTTCCTTGTCTAGAAAACCATTAAAACCGCACCCACAGGTGTTTCCACTAGACGTCAATGGATTTGAATTCTCACAAAAACTTGAACATGAATGAGCAACACATGTTTATTTAGGAAGCCAGGAAACAGAGCCATGTCCTTCAGTAGACAGTGCTCAGCACACTGGGCGCTTATGCTCCAGAGCCTGCCCATCCACTCTGCCCATCCACTCTGCAACTGTGATGAAAGCCGACCCCGTCCTCAGCTGACCAGCACACGACCAGCACCTGGGCTCAAGGAAACTTCTGTGTCTGCCACCTGATCCAGGGTAGGAAGGACTGCACGCGTGCATAGACCCCGGGGATGTCACTCAGGGCACAGCCATAGCCCTGACTGACCACTCTCACCAGGGCCCATGAGCCAGCCACATTGCAGACCAGAGGGCCACCTGAGTCTCCCTGGGAGAAAAAGAAGTACTGATGGTTATTGGCCCCGACGTGGGGATGGGGGTGGAGAGGGGGAGGTGGGCGGGACTCACATAGCAAGAGTCTCGACCCTCACTGCTGTGCACAGCATGTCCTGTAGGATCAGTCTCCAGCCCTCATAGTGGTACCCAGAGGCATCGCGGTACAGCTTCTCACAAAGGTCCACTATCTTCACCTGCACCTGCTGAAGGTGGTAGAGAGGAGGCAGTGATCCTGAGGGGAAGAGAGCTGTGGCTGGTGGTGCAGAGATTCCCCACCTATCCCACAATCCTACTGCTCCAGCTGGGGATAGAGAGGAGGCCTGTCTCCAGCACAGCTCCATCCCTGGCCAAGCTCAGCTCCCTTTCTGAGCCTCAGCATCCCCGTTCTGGAAAAGAATTTCTAGACTCCAGTCTGGAGGGTCCATGTCCACCTATAACTTCTAGGACTTCTACACATGGATTCTGTCTGATTGCCTGTCAAGGGCCAAATACACAGGGTTTTTTCCCCTGGTATTTTCTCTAAAATAATTTATTATAAGTTGGAAAATACGAAGCAACCATTCCACCTCAGATTGTAGCTTCTGGATCCAACTGTGGCCTCAGGTATAGAGACTCTGATGGACATGTGGAATTAGCCTGGAGGTGTAGCTCTCAGTCCATGTTTGTCAGCCACTCCCTCCTCTCCGGATCCTGCTTCCAAAACCTTGGTGCCACCCACCGGGCATCCTTGGATGGCATGTTTGTCCCCACAGCTCGAATCCTTCCCCAATACTTGCATGCTCGCTGCTCCCCAGCCAGTCAACTAGCACACATCCTTCTGGGTGACCTCAAGAGACTCAGAGGATGGCTTGACAGGCGTGGCATTATCGGAGGGCTGCACAGATTCCATCAGCTGGAGCAGAGCTACATCGGAACCCATGCCAGGATAGACAAAGTCCGGGTGAACAATGACCCTGCTCACACCCAGCATCTCCTTCCCCCCGTAGAGGTACACATCCCCAGCGTGGATCCGAAAGACCGATGGGTCAGCATCTCTCCTGGGAGCAGAAAGAAGCTGTGACCACATGCTCTAGGTACTGTGGGCAAGTTCTCCTGGACAGAATCAACAGAACCCCACGGTGACACGGCCTTCCAAATTCACCCCTCGTCCTGCCCAGCACTGGATGGCAAAGGAACTCACTCGTGGATGCAGTGGGCAGCAGTCAGCACCCACTGTGGGTGGATGAGGGAGCCCCCACAGATGTGCACCCAGGAGGCAAAGTAGTAGCTGTAGATCCTCAGGCTGACCTGCCATGGCCACCTCCCCTTCGGGGCACCTTGACCCCCCACGATGCCCACCAGCACATTCTCAGGCACAGGTGCTGCAGACAATGGGGAGAAGGTCAGGGACCCAGTGCTCAGCCTGCCACCCACCCTGGGGTAAAACAGGTAGCATATGTGTCTCCATGATGCTGGGGACAGAGCTTCTGGGAGCCTTTGTAGAATGGAGGGAGGACCGCCAGGAATAAGGACTAACCTAGGGTTGCAGCAATGAAGCACCCGAGAAAGAAGGTCAGACACAGCTGGCTCAGCATCTGTAGAGAGGGGCACTAGGGTGGGGGGCTAGAGGGGTCTGGCAGTAGTCTGGGTCGGGATGGAGAGAGCTGAAGCCCTCAGAATGATTCTGGGCATAGAGGCATGGAGAGGACTGGGCTTTGCCTGGGTTGGCTAGAGAATATTGGAATCCAAAGCCAGTTGGAGGCATCTGGGAGAGGAGAGGACAGTGCCTTTACCCTGCCAGGTCTCCACAACTTCCTCCTGCTTAGGCCTCTCAGCCCCTTTATCCTCAACCCCAGCAAAGCAGGCAGGGGGCTTGGCCAGGCCTCTGCTTGGAGGAAGAGATGGGAAGAAGTGGTGTTTGACCTCAGGAAGGATGGGAAGGGGCTGAAAGGACCTGAAGTCCTTTGTCACCAAGGTTACATGGATGTCCCCACCTGCTTCCAGTAGCATCACCAGGAATGTTGAAAAGAGGAGAGCTGTGGCTCAGGCTGGTGTCTCAGAAGCACCAGGTGTCTCTGACACAGCTTGTGTTTCAGGGGTGAGACAAGCCCCCATCCGTCTCATGAGCTCCGAGACACCTGTGGAGCGACTCCTCCCGTCCCCATGCTGGGAGACCCGACCCATGTGCCCACACAGTGCATCCGGCAGGGACTGCCCCAGGGCGTTCTGCAAGGGTGGCCTCACTGCTTCAGTGGACAGCTGAGGCTTAAGAGCCAAGTGCTGGTCACAAACACCCAGGACGGTGGCTGTGACTAAGTTTACTGTCAAGTCTGAGAACAGATGTTACCTGGAGCCTACAGTAAGCCAAGCCAAGTGCTCCTGTTTGTGGACCAAGTGGACAGCACTTGCCTGCAGCCTTCTTCCGGCTGCTGGAGTGTTTAGGTCAGTGAAGGGTCCTGCAGGAGTCCCAGGGCACCTCTACACTCAAGGGCAGGCCGTGTATCTGCCCCACTCCTGTCTCTACAATGGAATTTTCCCCTCTAGGGTCAAAGGGACACCTAGCTAGCTGGCCTCTGGAAGCTCTGTGCTCCTGGCAGGAACTCACATGCCACCTGGGTCCCATGCTCAACCCAGCACCTCACAGGGGAGGCATCTGACAGCACCTGAGGGCATTTCTGGTTTGGAGCCCGTTTGAAGGCATCGCTGGCACTCACTAGGCAGAGGTCAGGGGTGCTGCCAGACCCTGGGGTCCTCCCACTTCACATCTCCACTGTGTCCCAATAAAATGACCCCAGTCTGGCTGCA
The DNA here is from genome assembly GCF_030254825.1 of Meriones unguiculatus. NCBI lineage: Eukaryota > Metazoa > Chordata > Mammalia > Rodentia > Muridae > Meriones > Meriones unguiculatus. The sequence goes on from NC_083359.1 coordinate 39,571,937, forward strand.
AACATGTCCCATCCCAAGAAGGTTCTAGACCTCAGCTGAGAAATTGTCGGTAACTGGCTCCCTGCAGTGTCCCTACTGTCCACACAGGAGGATGGGGACACCCACTGTCCCCTCCATAGGGCCTGTCAGAGGCAGCTCAGAGCCAAGCTGTGGACTTACCTTGGCTCCAGAAATGCCAGTTCCCCTTGTATAAGCACTAGCCACAGGTATTGTGAGAACCCTCAAAGGAGATGGGTGTGCCCAGGATTGCCCAAGACACAGGTTCTTGGGGACTCAGTGGCAAAAGGATGTCTCAGGTAGAAGCGAGATAGATAATTCCCACACCCCTGAGCAAGAGGAAGGGTTTATATGCTAAGCTGGACAATGTGACCCACAGCTACCTCAAACCTGAAGCTTGCACCTTGGCTTCCTCAAACACTGCTAACAAGTCCAGGGTCAGTACAAACGCAATATGGGCATCAGAGCTTGACAGGAAATGCTTGGATGACTATCATAACAGAGTCAGGCCACCATTATCACACAAGATGATAGGATCAGAAAGAATCAGGAGCCATATGGTGGTGGGGTGCAGAAGTTACCAAAGGGGCAATGGACTAGCCAATGAGGGGTTGTGACCAGGTTCTGTGCTTGGGGATGCCGTTAGAAGGATGTGGCTACCCAGGGTTTCTGTTGCAAGAAGGGGTGTTGGGCAGGAACTGGGACAAGGGAACAACACTGGGCACCAGGTCCACGGAGGCATAGTAGAAAGGTAAAATCATGTTTTCCCTGCATGACCCACTGCACCCCAGCCCTAGGGACAAGGAGAGTGTACATTAGTGATAAACTTAGCGCTGGAAAAAGTGCCTTTGAAAGATGTGAAATGTCAAACTAAGGGATCAGGAGTTTGATGGGTCCCTGACAGGATGACAGATAGAGAGGGGGGCCCAGCTAGGTAGTAAAGATAGCAAGAGAGGCTGGAGAGATGGTGCTGGCTGCTCTTTCAGGGGACCTGAGTTCAAGTCCAAGAACCCGTGAGAACAGCTCAAAATCGCCTGTACGGCCGGGGTTTCCAACACCTCTGGCGCCTTGGTTACCTGCACATGTACAAATCATCCATAGTTAAAGATAATAAAAATCAACCTTAAAGGGGGAAACGGCAAACTTCCAATATGGCAATAGTCCACCTTCTTCCTCAGCCTCCGGACCTGAGACAAAAGCTGGCAGATTAAAACAAAGGCCTGGCAGGGTCTTTTTCTCCTGCCAGGAGAACTCCTGTCCTGACAAGTTGAAGGTCTGTCTGGTTGGGACATCGTTCATGAGAATTCCTGGAAATAAACTGTGTCTGCAAAAACTGACTAGCTAAAACTACAGTGATGTGGAGAAGTTGGAATGTTGCAGGTCTGGAAGCTAATTATCTTCTCTTGGGCTAGCTCTGGCTCCCAGAACAACCCCTTCACCCACCTCTATGTCTGACTCAACATCCCATGAATAATAGATAAAGGAATCTGGGGATGGAGAGATAGTTCAACGGTTAACGCTAACTGTTCTTCCAAAGGATCCAGGTTCAGTTCCCAGGACCCACATGGCAGCTCACAACTATCTGTGTAACACCAGCAGGATCCAATGCCCTTACACAGACACACATGAAGGCAAAACACCAATGTACATAAGGTAAAAATAAATAAAAAATCATTGAAAGGAATCTTTGGAATCTATTAATTTAACAGACCACTGGTTTACACAAGCCCCAAAGCTAAGAATGGCATCAGACATCTTAGGCCTATAGAAAAGCCTCTCCCTTCTTGCTCTAACCTCTTACCTGGTGTTCCCACCAATGCTTTGTTGTTGTTGTTGTTTTGTTTTTGTTTGTCAAGGCAGGGTTTCTCTGTGTAGCCCTGGCTGTCCTGGGACTTGCTCTGCAGACCAGACCAGCCTTGAAACTCAGAGATTCGCCTGCCTCTGCCTCCTGAGTGATGGAATTAAAGGTGTGCGCCACTACTACCCAGCCACACCAATGTATTTAAAACTTGCCTTGATTTATGACTTTCTTTGTTCTGTAAAACTATAACATTTCATGAAACTGCTTCCACATTGGGACATGGAATTTAAGGTAACCTAAACCTTGTTGTAACCTGCTTAAATTCTGTAGCCCCTCTGTTGATACCTACTTTATTTCTTACCATAACTATGGCTCCTCTGTTAACACCCGCTGTAACCGTTAGCATATCAGCCACCCTGCCTTTGTTCAAACTGATCAACTCTAAATTATGATACAAAAGCACCTCACAAAGACCCTTAAAAAAATTAAATAAATAAAAAACCCAGCCCTCAAGGAGAAGCCAGCTTAAATATTCCTTTAATGTTTTCCACTTTTATTTTATTTCATTAGGTTTATTTATTTTACTTTGTGTATATGAGTATTTTGCCTGTACGCATGCATGCCTATTGTCTGGAACTGGGGTTACAGATGGTTAGAAAGCTGGGAATTGAATCCCATCCTCTGTATGAGCAACAAGCACTCTTAACCTCAGCCATCTCTCTAGCTTCTTGCTTTCCGCTTTTAATTTGGCTCTTTTTAAAATTGGCTTATTGAGGATGAGTGGCTGGACCTGTGTTGGGACACAGGTTGCGATCTGGCTAGTTTTATGTCAACATGGACACAAGCTGGAGGGAGCCTCAACTGAGAAAATGCCTCCTTAAGATTTGGCTGTAAGGCGTTTTCCTAAGTAGTAATTGATGGAGGAGGGCCAAGTTGCTTTGGTCATGGTGTTCATCACAGCAATAGTAACCCTAACTAAGACAACCCCCCAAGTTTTATACAAAATGTTAACCACGAAGGGCCATGGGTAGATTTTGGGGTGTCTACTCGGTACAGTTAGTTGGCCTCCGCAGAGGAAAGCTGGAAGCTCTCAGCAGCTGCTGAGTCATTTACTCCAGGGACATTCTCCTCTACCCTGTGAAGGAGAGTTTGGACTTTGAAGAAAATCTGAACCTTTGAAAGTCTCTTTTTTTTTTTTTTTTTTTTGGTTGGTTTTTAAGACAGGGTTTCTCTGTGCAGCCTTGGCTGTCCTGGAACTCTCTCTGTAGACCACTCACAGAGATCTGCCTGCCTCTGCCTCCTGGGTGCTGAGATTAAAGGCGTGAGCCACCGCACCAGGCTGGGAAGTCTCTCTCTCTTTTTTTTTTCCTGGTGCACCTCAGACTTTTGTTAATCCCACCATCGCCCAAATTCTTTAGTCAAATTATGCAAGCTTTATTTTCTATCAGACAGGGCTATCTCCCAAAAGCAGGTTTTGAGAAAACAGCATTGAACAGAGGAGAAGGTGGGCTTCATGTCAGCCCCCAAACTGCACGGCTTGGGGGAGGGTCGAGGGTTGGGGGATTTCCAGAGGAATTTTGGTAAGGTAGGAACTTGGCTGAACATTTCAAAATTATTTGGCAGAGTGTCTTATCAGGTTGGATAAGGTTCAGGGTATAGGGTGTGGAACATGTCAAATTCCAGGAAATAGGTCAACCAGTCAAATTTAAGTTTTACAGAAAACAGGAATAAACTTATTTTGACCTTGTATTGAGATAGCTTCTAATCTTAAGATGAAGTCAGGCTACTTTGTCACTTTGCTCTCCTGCTTGTGTTTTGATGCTTTTAAGCAATGTTTTGTTGTTGCTGCTGTTGTTTTTGTTGCTTGCTTGCTTTTGTCATTGTTTGTCTTGTTTGAGACATGGTCTCATCATGTAGCCTTGGCTGGCCAGGAACTCTCAAGTAGACCCGGCTGGCCTCAAACTCATAGAGATTCGCCTGCCTCTGCCAAACAAGTGCTAGAATTAAAGTGTTACCATGCCCAGATCAATTTGAGGTTCTTTTGAAACATTTTCAGTAGTTGTCACTTGGTACCTGGCTTTGACTTTCTGTGTTCTGGAACAATATATGGGGGGTAATTGTTAAACAGAGAAACATGGTATCTGTGGTGGTGAAAGGGAAAGATCTGTCAGTCACTGGAACCTGACTGTCATTCAAAGTCAGGTAGAGAGGCAGAGGTAGAGAGGCAGAGGTCTGCCATTCCTGCAGTGAGTGGCTTCGGGGGACATAGTCTTGGGTTTGCTTTTTCCCTGGCTATGACCTGTGCAGAAGGGACCTGTCAGCTTCATGTGGGAACATAGCTTTATAGAGTGATGAGTCTCTTAAAGGGACAGGCTCAAAATCTAACCATAATGTCATTTCTAGAACAGGCGTTGTCAATGTGAAAGCTCTTTTGAGTAAATCTGGAATTCTGTTGAAGTATTTGGGACATCTCCCATGGGGCAGAAGAGGTTTGGGCTCTCTTGAGCAGCTGGGTTCTATTGGACCGATTGAAATAGAGAAACAAGAGTCTTGAGATATGCCATGGTAATATTGAAAACCATGAGAATATTATGTTGGGGTATCTGCCAAGGAGAGCTGCAGAGTGGAAACTGCCTGAGAGAGAAGTGTGTTGCACCGGAGGGACAGTGCCATCTATGCCCTTTGACATGGGACATGGAGTCACAGGATTTGGAGTGTGCCCGATGGGTTTTAGTCTTGCTTTTGCCCAGCATTTCCATCCTATGCTCCCTTTTCTCCATTTTGGAATGTGCGAACATTACAGCACAGATGAAACATTCGTCCGAGGCCACAGAGTGAAGGAGGACTATCCAGTCTGCAAGCCTTCAGGCTGAGCTCTTTGGCTCAGCCCTGGGCTCTTTACCACAGTGGCCAAATGATCGTATCTTTATTGTCAGAGGAAAAAAAAAAAAAACCAACTGTTTGTGTGTGTGGTACTGGAGATTAGACTCAGTGCCTCATTCATGTCAACTAAGCTACATCCTCAACCACAAGAGAATACTTTAAAATAAAATGAAACTTGAGCTGGGCAGCAGTGGCACACAGCGTTAATCCCAGCATTCAGGAGGCAGAGGCAAAGCAAGATCTCTGAGTTCGAGGCCAGCCTGGTCTACAGAATGAGTTCCAGGACAGCCAAGGCTACACAGGTTTTGAGAAACCTGTCTCAAAAATAAAAATAAAAAACTTGAGAAAATCCTGTCCTTTGAACAGTGAACATTTTTTTCTTCCTCCTTTATTTCTTGTGGGTTGATTTAATTTTCAGACTAGCCAATTGAATTAAACCTGTGAGGTCAGCCCCCAGGCAATGGGGGAAAGGTGCAGTCACTACCTGAGTTAGAGTAAAACACAAACGGAAGATGGGTGGTGGTGGCGCGCGCCCACGCCTTTAATCCCAGCACTTCAGAGGGAGGGGTAGACAGATCTCTGAGAGTTTGAGGCCAGCCTGATCTACAAAGTGAGTCCAGGACAGCCAGGGCTACACAGAGAAACCCTGTCTCAAGAAAGCAAACAAGCAAACAAACAAAGCACTTCCAGTCTTCATGTGTTCCATCTTCTGAGCACACCCTCTTGATTAAGAGTTAAGTTAGCCTTGTCTGGACACTTCAGTTGGAGTGGTGGTCATTTTTTTTTGTGACCCGGAAATTATTTCTAATGGGAACTATGTTTGACTCTTGAATTTTTTTTATTTGTTTGTTTTGGTTTTTCTTTTCTTTTCTTTTCTTTTTTTTTTTTTTTTTTTTTTTTCACAGCCTTGGCCGTCCTGGACTCATTTTGTAGACCAGGCTAGCCTCAACCTCACAGAGATTAACCTTCCTCTGCCTCCCCCGAGCGCTGGGATTACAGGTGTGTTCCACCGTGCCTGGCTTGTTTATTTTTAAAATGTTATGTATGTGGATGTTTCGCCTGCATGTATGTGTGTGCACCACTTGCATACCTGCCCCTATGGTGGCCAGAAGAGGGCACAAGATCCTATGGAACCGGAGTTACGGATGGTTGTGAACTGCCGTGTGGGTGCTAGGAATCAAACCCCAGTGCTCTGGAAAAGCACCAGTGCTCCTAACTGCTGAGCCAACTCTCCAGGCCTTTGTTCATCTTTTTAAGCTCATTTTGAGCTGGTAATCATGATTGGAATGCCTTTTTTAAATGTTTGAGTGTGTATATGAACATGTTTAGGGTATTTGAACTACGGAAGAGGAAGTTCTCTGTGTCTATTTTTTAAACCCAAAGTCCAAGGATTAAAGAAATAATAATAAATTTAAAAAAAAAAAACAAAACCTTTTCTCGACTTTACCTCTGAGAAGATTCTTACAGGGAGCCCACCAGAGATGACCACTCAGACACAGCTTCTGGCCTATTTAAAATCTTTATTTCAACCAGCTGAGACTACACCCTACTCCTAACCCTGAAATTAACTAGCAAGAATAGAAGCTGCTCTCATAATTGACATGATCACAGCCGAAAGTAGGCCAATCCAAAAAAAAAAAAAAGTTAAAGCCAGGCGCGGTGGCACACATTTTTTATCCCAGCACTCCGAGGCAGAAGCAGGCAGATCTCTGAATGTGAGGCCAGCCTAGTGGGCAGAGTGAGTTCCCGGACAACCAGGGATACACAGAGAAGCCCTGTCTCAAAAAAAGAAAGAAAGAAAGAAAGAAAGAAAGAAAGAAAGAAAGAAAGAAAGAAAGAAAGAAAGAAAGAAAGAAAAAGGAAGGAAGGAAGGAAGGAAGGAAGGAAGGAAGGAAGGAAGGAAAGAAAAGAAAAGAGAAAAGAAAAGAAAAGAAAAGAAAAACCAATCAGTATGTCTTCTATCTTCTACTATACCTCTGTGCTTATTAAGATGTCAAACAAGCTACCCATAAGTTTATTAAAAGAGAAACTGTGGAACTGCTTCTGACATGAACTGATTGGCCTGCTCTTTGATCACCTCCCCCTAACGGGGAGCAGCCTTACCAGGCCACAGAGGAAGACAATGCAGCCACTCCTGATGAGACCTAACAGACTAGGATCAGAAAGAAGAAAAAGAAACCCTCCCCTACCAGTGGACTTGGGGAGGAGAGTGTATGGAGAAGGGGAAAGAAGGGAGGGATTGGGAGGGGAGGAGGGAGGGAACTAGAGGGGGGATACAAAGTAAATAAATTATAATTAAAAAATTAAAAAATAAATAAAAAGGTAAGTAATGGAGAAAAGCGGAGAAAGGTTATTTAATCAGTGTGTCCACATTGGGAATAAAAAAGTTCAGAAAATCTCAAAAAAAGAGAGAGAGAGAGAGAGAGAGAGAGATACTATGACAGCTTGCTTAATATATGACCATGATATGGAATTGCTTAGGGTTTCAGAACACAGCATTTGGAAAAAAAAGTCTGACACTCACAGACAGAATCTCAGCAGCATACCTTCTATCTTCTTTGACATTTATTGGAGAATGAGAGAGGAGAGAGAGAGAGAGAGAAAACACAGGTGAGCATGGCTTGAATAGCCTAGTTCAAATCTAATATAAGCATTCTAATAAAATTCAGTGTCTGTAAGTGCTCTTTGTGGTTTATTCTATCTGGTTTTAATGGCTGCTCCTCCCTATGACTAGGCAATGTTTAAGTGCTATGACCTGTTAACCTGATTTTAAAACTTGACTGTGTTTATATGTCTTGTTCTCATCTGCAGCCTAAGTATTCTTTAGGTGACACAGAGTTCCTATGTCTAAAGCAACAAGATAGATTGTTTTGTTTTGTTTTGTTGGGGGAGGGGTCTCACAATGTAGCCTTGGCTATCCTAAGACTCTCTGTATACCAGGCTGGTCCCAAACTCACAGAAATCTACCTGACTCTGCCTCCCAAGTTCTGAGATTAAATGTGTGCACAACACCCAGCTACAAGATAGGTTTTGGTTTCATTTTGTTTTTAAGATTCTATTTATTTTAGTTTTCTGAGAATGAGTGTAATGCCTGTATGTGTTACCATGTGTGTGCAGTACCCCTGGAGACCAGAAGAGGGTATCATCAGATCCCCTGGAACTAGACCTACCAATGGTTTTGCTAGGTACAAAGCAGGCCACCAAAATGGCAGTGCTAGTGACAGTGTCCTCAGAAGAATTCTTATTGGGTAAACAGAAACCCAACTCAGCATCCTTCAGGAATTCCATATGGAATTTGCCATATGGAATTTGCCAGGAAAGCCACTCCTTCCTCATCTACGCTGATGTTTAACTACCTCCAGCAGGGACATCTAGTTCCTGATTAACACAAACAGCCTGCCACAGATCAAAGCCCCCAGGCTGTTCTGGCCTGTGCTCTCCTCCTCCTCCCCTGGCCTCTTCTCTTAAAATGGATGAGGCTTTTCCCCTGGCTGTTGCCCTTTGCTCCTGAGAGACAGCCTGGCAGTTTCATCCTGCAAACTGCCAGGTCCAGTTTGGTGGCTTCGCTGTGCCCTCACAGTTCTGAGCTGCCATGTGGGGGCGATAAGCCAGTATCCTGCAGAAGAGGATTGCTTGCAGCAGCTGAGCCATCTCCACAGCCCCTACAGGATGCTCTTAAATAAATTTTTAAATTGTAAATTTAAGACATGATTGCATGCTTCATCCAAATAATAAGTTGTCCTACGCTTTCTAATGTCTGTGTTTCACACTTTCGGCTACTTAGGAAATGTCTTAGTCTTAAAGTCAAGATCTATTTAAGGATTGGTCTGTGCGGAAGTCTTTAAATGCTTTGTATTAATACCTTTAATACCCTATGTATCTGACTGGAAACATGTTTAGCTGTTCCTAAACTTTATACATTATGCAAAATTGACAACACTGTTGCTCATGGGGAGCTGCTTCAGCAGGTCAGAGCCAGGCTCAGCAGTGGGCCCAGCAAGCCACAACATGCCCTCCTTCCCTTTGTGAGAAGCAAGTTAGGGACACGGAGACCCACCATGCCAACTGAAGCGTGAACACACGGGGACAGGAAGTACACTCGGGCTTTAGTCTAGTCTACATGGGGCTGTGTCTTGTTTTCATTGGCTGGTGTCCAACCCCACAGTCTTTCGTGATTGGCTAGTGTCAAAAGAATCAGCACAAAGGAAATGAAGGAAAAAGAGAGGAATGGGCCACTTTAGGGCTTGAACATAAACAACGGTTTTTACCAAATTGGGGAATCAAAACATTTGCATAAAGGTAGGGGAAAATAAAAAGATTTTCGTTCCTTATCATAAACACAAGTTTTATGGTATTTAATAAAAAGATGAATATTTACTGTTCCCCACACATTTGGTGGGGTGTCAAGCTGACTAGCATAGCTAACTCTGCTAAGGATAAAAAGTACAAGAAAATCACATGACAGTATCTGGCTGAGAAAGGCAGTCAAGGAAACTGTGGAAAGCCTTCCGGTCCACCAAGCTGTACCGAAGCTTTCACTTTTACAAGAACAATTGATAAAAATAATGGACTCTTTTCATACAGCTACTGGTTCCTGAAACCAACTGGCTCCCGCTTAAAATGATGATAGGAATCAGAGACCTCCCACCCTCTGTACAAAGGTTTCATAACACGTATAATATAATGCTGACATCTTTGTGTCTTACAGATTTTTAAAAAGGAATTTTAATATTGTCATTCTAGGAGCCAGAAAGCTTAGTAGTTAAAAGCCCTGGCTGTCCTTCCAGAGAGTGCAGGTTCGATTCCCAGCACTGAAATGGGTTCACAACCAACTCCAGTTCCAGAGGCTCTGAACCTCCTTGGGTACCTCTGGTCTCCTTGGGTACCAGGCCTGCATGTGGTACAGAAATATGCATACAGGTTACATGTATAAAATAAGTAAGAAATGTAGTTACCATAATGATTTATTCTACCAAGCCAAAGAATTCCTTTCTTATTTTATTTTTATTTTTTTGCTTTAGAAGTAGCCTCTAGATGTGACTAGTCTGACTCCAACATGATATCAACGGGAGGCCTGCCTGTTTCTGAAGAGAAACAGGATGAGTGGGATGAGGGGAGGGGAAAGAGGGAAAGTGGGAAGGGAGTAAAAGGGAGGATATTTAAAAAGTAAATTCATTAATTAATTTCTAAAATGTAAGCATTCAAAATATTGAGGCAAATCAATAAATACATACATACTTACATATATAAAAACAATGTTTTTAAGTTAAAAAAAAAGTACCCTCTATATAGTTCTTCTGTGTCTTGATGCTAATTGTTGGCTCTGAGTATAGATGCCTATGGAAGCCTTCTAAAGACTGACAGAGGCTAAATATTTGTCAGCCATACCTGATTATTTAATGTTCAAAATAGCTTTACTCCCGTGGGTTGTATTTTTGTAGAGCCGTATAACTAAACTGTTACCCTTCTACAGAAGCGCAGCTCCTCACAAAGAAACCTGAATGACATTCTTTAGATGCCAGGACATTGCCCACCCAACAAGCAGAGTGTCGTTCAGTCATGGCTGACCTAAGAGCCTTTCCTTCTATACCTCTGTTGCTTAAACCGAACCTAAAGAGTTTATTGGAACTAACTCCTTGACATGTGTCACTCAACTCTCCTGCCCACCACCACCAATGTGTGACTCAGACCAACCAGGACGAATTTTTCATCATGGGACAATGACAAACAAATTATTAGATGGCTAGTCAGCAAGGTCTTTAGAGACTATTGTTCAGACATGGGGAAAGATGTTAGAACGGAAATCAAGTCCCACTGGCAGTGCTTGCCTATAATCCCAGCACATGGGAAGCTGAAACAGGAGATTGTTAAATTTGAGGCCAGTCTAGGCTTCATGAGGAGACCCTGTCTCAAACCAGTGAGATGGGAGTTAGTCGCTTGTGCCAGGCCTTCCAAAAGTAACTAAAATCCAAGAAGTTGTGAAAAAAATGATTCTTATGTGTGGTTACCAGACACTAATTAAATGCATTTTTAATCTTGGTGCCTACTTCCATTTTTTAAATTATGTTTTATAGATCTAGTCCACCTCAAGACTGAGGTACAGAAAGTGGGGAATTCTAACTGGCCTCAGAGACTCTGAGTTCACACCACTCCAGGACTGTGCCTACACCTCAAAGACCACTCTGACCACCTTCATTTACTCAGTCAGTTCATTGAGACAAACACAGCCACATAGCATCCCAACCCCACAGGGACCTGAGCATTCCTGTCAGCAGGGAAGGACAGGCCCAGGATGGAAGGGGTAGGCCGCAGGGCAAGGAAGGGCCTAGGAAGAAAAGAACAGAGGAGCCAGGAAGCTGTCTCCATAGATTAGCAATGTCTGGTGGAAGTATTTACTCAGTGTGCAGACAAATCCAAGCTAAGGAACTCTGGGCTCTGGAGAAAATTGCTGCAGTCCCTCCCCCAGCTGACCACACCCACCTGCATCCATTTGTTTTTCTTCCAGAAGACCAAGAGCCCTCCTGTCAGAGGCAAAGCACTAGGATCCAGCCTCCCTTGAAAGGCAAGGCATTCTGGAAGGTCACGGCTGGGCCTGGACAACTCACAAAACAGGGGCCTCCGCCTGAGGTGCCAGCACACAGCATGTCCTCAAAGATGATCCTAGTTTTGTTACATTTTCTTCCTGTCATCCTGCTCACAGGCCTTGTCATCCTGAATGGGGGACTGCACTTCATACTGCTGATAGGAAGGCCACAGAGGCACTGGAGGAAGGGTGGAGGAGTCAGGAAGCAGGAGAGGCATGTCCCCCAACCCTAACAGACTCACTTCATGCCAGTCACATTGGCCCTGACCTTAATGTGCTGGCCTGGAGTGAGTCAGAGCCTCCATTTCCCCAGATATCCTGGATGGGACCATGATCCCAAGCTATCTTTATAGACATAAACTTATTTCTATTTTTAAAAGGTTTAGAGTCTAAAGGGGCAGGGCTACAGCCCCTCCGAATTCATGTCCGCCTAGAAGTTTAGAATATGACTTTATTTGAAGCAGGCATGGAGACACAGGCTCATTATAACCTTAGCCTTTGAGGATGAGGCAGGAGGATTGGAAGTCTAAGGCAGCCTTGATTACCTAGTGAGCTTATGCCGGATTTGGGGTGGGTCCTAACTCCCATGTAAGAGTTCTTGTAGGAGACAGGAGAGAACCCAGAAGGGGCAGCCACATGGAAACACAGCTGAGATCAGTGACAAAGCCACAAGTGATGGCGTGTGGAGCTGGAGAACCTGGGAGGGACAAGGACCATGCCCTGGAGCCTGAGGTGGTACCGTGGCTTCAGACACTCCAAGGTGAGAGTTCACTGCCACGGCTTGCACCCGGGGTCTATGATGCATGGCTATAACATATCCAGGAAACAGGTACGTGTGCACCTATCTCTGGCTCCCCAGAGGTGCCCAGATCCTGTGAGGAAGTGATGTTCCTTTAGGGAGGTGTCTTATCAGGCTCCCTCCTGCATGGCGTGGAGCAGGAAAGCAGCAGCAGCTTCAAACCAGGGCAACCCCACTTGGTTCTGCCTCAGCTACTTGCTGACCATGAGATCTGAAAATGCCTCTGACTTTTGTGAGCATCTCATGGGTGTCCAAGAAGCCCACCCAAGGCAACAGCGGAGCTGTAGGAGAGCCTTGCATCTCCCCATTTGTTTCTATACTACAGGCTAGCCCTCTGGGGAGGGACGTGGAAGGAGAGACTGTGAGATGTCCCCTCTGTCTATCTGTCCACCCCAGCTAGGCTTACCATTTTGAAGGTCACCCCAGCCAGCCAGCCAGCACTGGTCAGTTGAGTTAAAGGTTGAGTTGTCTTTTGGCAGAGAGGCTGGCTGGACAGACTTGGATATGATCAAAAGGGCAGTCAACTTCAGCAGGGCCAAGTCAAACCTCTTAGTAAAAGCATTGAAGTCAGGGTGGTTGAGGATCGTGCTGGTGTTTAGAAGTTCCTTGTAGAGGTGTATTTCCCCCACCTGGACCAGGTATAAGGCTGGGTCGACATCCTGGCTGAGGAAAGACTGACCCTGGGTGGCTCAGAGGCAGCTGGGCTGGGGTAGTGCACTTTCTACATTCTATACCCAACAGATGCCCCCAACGGTGTCTCACCTTTGGACGCAGCGGGCAGCAGTCAGTATCCACTGTGGATGGATGATGGAACCCCCACAGGTGTGTCCCAGAAGCCTTGTAACTGTGAGTTCTCAGGTGCATGGCCACCTCCCCGGCTGGGTTCGGTGACCCCCTACGATACCCACTGGCTTGCTTCTGGAGACAAACGCTAAAAGCATTATGAACAAGTCAGGGAACCAGGGCCAGCCTCCTGTCACCCCCACCCTGGACCAGATGTTGCCACTCAGTGCTCAGGTAAGGCCTAAGAGTGAACAGCTGGGGGCCAGGAGAGTGTTCCAGATGCAAAACTTAGGATTTCCCAGGCAGGAGAGCCAGAACATCTGCAGGGGCGATGGGACCATGAGAAGTGCAGGGCCTCAGTCACCACAGGCACTCAGCTCACCTCCCTGCAAGCCCCCCTCAGCACCCCTTTGTCTTCATGAAAAAAAAAATGGTTTGGGCTTGGTGGGGTCTTCCTGAAACCAAGATGGCACTCAGAATATGGGCCTCTGTATCTCCCTGCTCTGGACCCACAGTGCTCCTGGCCACTGGGAGGTCCCATGCCACCTGGATCCCCTGCCCAGCCCAGCCCAGCACTTCACAGCCAGTGAAGACATCTGACAGCACCTGAGGGCATTTCTGGTTTGGAGCCCGTTTGAAGGCATCGCTGGCACTCACTAGGCAGAGGTCAGGGGTGCTGCCAGACCCTGGGGTCCTCCCACTTCACATCTCCACTGTGTCCCAATAAAATGACCCCAGTCTGGCTGCAAACATGTCCCATCCCAAGAAGGTTCTAGACCTCAGCTGAGAAATTGTCGGTAACTGGCTCCCTGCAGTGTCCCTACTGTCCACACAGGAGGAGTGGGACACCCACTGTCCCCTCCATAGGGCCTGTCAGAGGCAGCTCAGAGCCAAGCTGCGGACTCACCTGGGCTCCAGAAATACCAGGTCCCCTGGTATGAGAACCACTCACAAGGTGTTTATGAAACCCCCAAAGCAGGTGGGTGTGCCCAGCTTGCCTACGGCACAGTCTTTTGGAGACTTAGCGATAGAAATATCTCCAGTGGAAGACAGACAGATGATTCCCACACCCCTAGGCAAAAGGAAGGGTTTATATGCTAAACTAGACAAAGGTGACCTCCAGCTACCCGGAGTGAACCCTGACTTTCTCAGACACCGTTAACATACCCAAATTCAGTAAAAAGAGAACCTGAGCACCAGAACCTGCCAGGAAATGTTTAGATGACTGACTATCTTAATGACTTTGTTTATGCTGTAGGGGTTGGCACCTGTGCCAGGGTCACCTAACTGGCAAGGTGGAAGTGAGGGCCAGCATGGACATGGCCAAGCAGAGCCAGGCCTCCTTTTTACTGGTGGAACACGATCCTTTGAACAGATGTCTTCATTGGATTATCTGTGGCTGATCACAAGAGGCCATCCCTTAAATCGGTTGTTGCCTGTTGGCATTCCCTCAGAGAAGAAGGGGTAGAGACAGGCGTTGGATCCCTGCCTGAGAGTGCTCATCTTTCTGCGGCTGAAGGAGCAGCTGGGACTGTCAAAGAATGCAGCACCTCGGAAGTAAGTTTCCCAGGTTGCACTGGGGCAATAGGAACAAACATGTTTTCTCAGTTTCAGCCCACAAAAGCTGTAGAAGGAGACCAGGCTACACATTGAGCTGGTCAAACTTGACAATGTTGTAAGTTGCATTCCAGTGGTTCTGGTTTTGAGAAGATACAAGATTGAGGAGGTCATGGAAAGCAGTTGAAGATCGCTCTTCTCTTTACACATAAGAAAAGCTAAATATGTAGGTCTAAAAATGTTTTTTTTTAATAGAATCTCATAATTGAGAGTCTTTGGGGGCTTTTTGGAGTTGGGCCTATTTTATATGACACGAACAGATGAGACTTTGGAGACAGCGAATGGAAAGTTATGGCTTAAAACGGCATATCTGTGTATCGAGCTGACCAGGGGAGAATTGTGCCAGTTAGTTTCGTCGATGTGACTGTCTTAGCCAGTGGTCTACTGCTGTGAAGAGATTCCATGACCAGGGCCACTCTTATAAAGGAAAGCATTTAGCTGGGCCTTGCTTACCGTTTCAGAGGATTAGCTCATTCGCCACAGTGAGGAGCATGTCATCAAGCAGGCAGATGTGGTGCTGGAGAAGTAGCTGAGGCTCTTTACCTGGATCCGTGAGAAGCAGAAAGAGACCCTCGGCTTGGAATGGACTTCTTGAAACCTCAAAGCCCACCACCGGTGACGTATTTCCTCCAACAAGGCCACGTCTCCTGATCCTTTCAAAACTTCACCACCCCCGGGGTGACCAAGCCCTCAAAGGTTTCAGCCTAGGGAGCCGCTCTCATTCACGCTACCACAACGACACAAGCTAGAATCACCTGGGGAGAGAGCCGTAAGGAGAAACTATCTGGATCAGGTTGGCCTGTGGGCATGTCTGTGCGGTGCTGTCTTTATTGCTAACTGGTGTAAGACACAGCTCACTGTGCGTAGCGCTGTTCCCTAGGCACAGGTCCTGAACTGCGTAAGAGAGGAGCCAGCTGGCCGAGGGCAAGGGTAACAGGTATTCTCCCCCAACAAAAAGAGCCAGTTCAAGCCAAATTAAAGCATAAAGGCGGACTTGACTGTGGATGTGATGCTCTAAGTTTCTACCTTGACTTCCCTGAGATAATGGATTTTGACCTGGAGTTGTGACCCAAATAAGCCCCTTCTGCCCAAAGTTGCTTTGTCGGGATAGCTTATCATAGCACCAGAAATGAAGTTAGAACAGCCTCCCCCCCCCCTCTTCTCTTTGCTCTTTTCTTTCCTTTCCTTTTCTTTTCTTTAAGACAGGGTTTTCCTATGTAGTTCTGGCTGTCCTGGAACTTATTCTGTAGACCAGGCTGGCCTCGAACTCAGAGATCTACCTACCTCTGCCTCCCATGTGGGATTAAAGGCTTGAGCCGCTGCAGCCACCACTGCAGCCGCCACCCCCCACCACCACCACCTGGCTCCTAGAATGGCCACTTCTATGCAGCTCTGCTCTAATTGCACAGTGCCCTCTGGGTCTGGGAGGTGCTAGATAGAGTATATAGGCTCAGGGAGGCTCAGTTAGAGAAGGCCATCATCTCAGGAGAGCTGCGATCCTGTGCTGGGCAAAGACTCTCTGCCCCTGCTCTGGAGTCGCCCATGCTTCAGCAGCCCCTCATCCACGCTTTAAGTCAGCCCAATACACTCACCGGTTCCCCAGGGTGAACTTCAGTGGAACCATACTTTGGTGGAGGGGATAGACATTTTAAGTCTCTCCAGGGAAGGAACACTCTTAACAGGAGGCTTCCACCCAGGCCCCAGGGCCAATGACACTGCTGTGACCACTTGAACAGAGCTGGGCCCAGCCTTGGCTTTTATTATCGTTTGTCTGGTGTGCGTGGCTACGTTTTCCTGAGAGCCCTTCGTTTCCTTAGCAAACACCCTGCAGCTGAGCTCTCCCCACAGCCTCGGCGTTGTTTTAATGCTACCTAAAACTCGGCTTACGTGAAGGGATGTAAACTTTGGTGGAGGTTAGTCTACAGGAGTCTCAGAGGGATAAGAACTGCATTTTTTTGGAGGGGTTGTTTTTTTTCAGACAGGGTTTCTCTGTGTAGCTTTGGCTGTCCTGGACTCCCTTTGTAGACCAGGCTGGCCTGGAACTCACAGAGATCTCACCGGCCTCTTCCTCCCTGAGTGCTGGGATCACAAGCGTGTGCCACCTCACCTGGTTTAGGAACTCCATTCTTAGCCCTGGTCACCACTGATGTGTTCCTGTGTTGGCAGAAGTATGCAAGGGTCAAGGTGCTGTAGGGAGCAAGTTTTAAGCCAGATAGGGTTTGAAAAAGAAAAAGAAAAGCACTTTAATGTATCTGAAGTTTGTATTTGAGTTGTGTGGGGGCATGTGAGCTTTTTTTGTTTTGTCTAGATGGTTGCACATCTTTTCAGCTCTTTCCCGTTTTCAATGTCACTTTGCAGCCCCCCCCTCAGGCATGTGTGCCTGGGTTTACCTTAGTGACCTCTCTCGTTACAATAGGGCTGTTGTCATCTGGTTTGTTTTGTTGTATTTTTTTTTTCCACACAGGATGTAAGATTTACTATAGAACATGACTTGGTGGGATGCAGGACAGGACAGCAGAAGCCCTCAGGAGGGCAGGGCCTGACACTTGTCAAGAGACCACAGTTGGGAATATTTTTTTACCCCTCAGCCCTCAGAGTTGAGCCGCTTCTCAGCTACCATGTCATTAAGTTCATTTGCATTAAACTTGGTGAAAACCCCACTTCTTTGAGGTGTGTACTTCCCAGTGGCCAGAAAACGTGACTCTGCGAAAGCTTCAATCACCTGTTCCTTATTCCTCTGTCGTGTTCAGATGGATATAACGAGCTGGCCCTGGTTACTGTGTCCTGGGGCTTCTCAAAGGCACCTCTGCAGAGCCTGGCTTGGGGACAACATTCTGATCCGAGATGTTAATGGCCACCAGGAAGTTGTCTCCAAATTCCCTCGGGGGACCTGTACAGGTAACAGGCTGAACACATTCCCAAAGAGGCGGCTGTTTGCAACCATTTCGCGCAAGGTTCCCAAGAGGAAAGGAAGCTGGTTGGTTTAATCGGCTTCAGCGTCATTACTGTTTTGAGGCAGGATCTCTGCAGCCCAGGCTAGCCTTTCTGTCCAAGCTCTTTGAATGCTAGGATTATAGGTATAGAGCATACAAGGTTTTATTGGGGTACTTTTCAAGCCCTGAACTGATTACTTAACTCATCAACATTTCTCGTGAACTCCCTTCCTCCAGAAAGCCTTGGCAGTTTCTGGTTCCTGCCTTCTGAGACTCCGTGGTGTGCTAGCCACTTAAATCTGGCCAAACTGCTGCATTTGCTTTGCTTCCACCCAGGCACAAAGAAAAACTAGACCAATGATTGTGGCTTTTCAGCAGACAAAACAATACCTACGTTTCATAACAGGACTCTGAGAGCAGAAAGGTGGGTTGCATAAATCAGTTGACAAACTGCTGATGACTAATGTTTATGAGTTTTAATGAAAGAAAGAAAATTCTCCTTTACAAATACTGGAACAGACACAATTGTTGGTGACATGTTTAGGAGAGTCGCACTGCCCTGAGGTCAATGAATGTGACCTTGGCAGTGAAAATGTAGAGTCAGAGATTCCTGGATTTGTTTGTTTGTTTTCCCAAAGCGACTGCACATACCTTAACTTTTGAAAATATTTTTATTCTTTGGCTTATGATGTAGACATCTTTTGGTCCCCAAAGCAGCCCAGTTGTTTTTTGTTGTTGTTGTTGTTTTCTTTTGTTTTTCATCTTAAAATAAGATGTTCACAAAGAAAAGATGGCTCCGTTGGTGGTACTTGCCTAGCATGAATGAAGCCCTGGGTTCCACCCAGCCCGATATAATCCAGGCATGGTATAAATTCGTGATCCTAAGCACTACAGATGCAGAGGCAGGAAGATCAGAAATTCAAGGTCATCCTCAGCTAGGCAGTCTGTTGGAAGCCAGCCTGTTGGAAGTCAGCCTGGGCTACATGTAATCACAAGGAAAGCAAACAGAATGGAGAGATGGCACAGCCACCAAGAGCATGCATGTACTGGTTTCCCAGCACCCACGTGGTGGCTCACAACCCTCTGTCTCCAGCTGCTGGGGATCTGACAATCCTCCTTTGACCCCTGTGTATCAGGCACGCATGTTATACACATATATACATTCAGGCAAAACATTTTTACTCATAAAATAAAATAAATCTGAAAAAAAAAAGTAGGTTGCTTTGAATCAATGCTGAATACAGTGTAGTACTTTGAATCCCCCACATTTTTGTTCCAACAAAGCACGTTTTACCTAAGGGGTCGCTGTGTCCTTTATTTCATTTGTGTAGTGCTGACGACTGAACCCAGGGTCTTACACATGCTTGGCCAGCATCCCCTTACTGAGCTCCATCCCCAGTCCTAGGGATTTTCTTGTCAAGTACTGTTGTCCTCTTCGTTCTTTTGTGAGACAGGGTCTCACACAGCCTTGCTCTTGATAGGTGACTTTGAGCTTCTGATCCACCTGCCTCTGCCTCTTGAGTGCTGGCATTACAGGAGCGCACCACCACACCTAGTTTATGAAACCAGGGCAGGCACTCTTCCGACTGAGCTACATCCCCAGCCCACTGTTGCATCTTATAAGCAAGGGTTAATTCTCTTGTAATCAATAACTTGGTGATAACTTTCTACTTCCAGAAGTCTGTAGTAAAAATGTTAAAGTCATCTGGGTGTGGTAGCATGTGACTCTAATCCCCGCACCTGAGAGGCAGTGGGAGGCAGATCTCTGTGACTTCGAGGGCAGCCTAGTCTACAGAGTGAGTTCCAGGCCAGCCAGGACCACACAGTGAGACCATCCCAAAAAATAAAAATAAATCAAACAACAACAACCATATAGTTGTGCTTCTCAGAAACCCTTGTTAGGGTTTCACTGGGATTCCCACACATGTGGTATGGACGTACCATCTGTGGCCACAGGACCTGATACATCAGCACAGGTATCCTAGGCATGGGGGGTGGTCAGTAGTCAGGGGAGGGCATGGACACAGGTATCCTGGGGGTGTCAGTAGTCAGGGGAGGACATGGGCAGTTATCCTGGGTGTTTGAGGGAGAGGGTCAGATCGCCAGTGCAGCTAAGGCCTGGTGCTCAGCGCTAGAGGGAAACAACTTCATTCTCCACATGAAGCCACCAACACACAGCTCTGTCTGGAAGGAGGGGGCTTCTTAGACTCAGGGCCCAAGTGCCACCGACAAGGGATTTTAGTTTAAGGAGTGAGGCTTCCCTCAACAGGGAAGTCACAGACCCAGGGAGTTCCAGGATTCTGGGACGAGGTCCCTGATGGGCTGACAGGGGAAGTAAGGGACAAGGATGTTGGTGGATCCCAGGGGCACCCCACAGTGTTCCTCGGCCTCTTCTTGTGAGCGTCTCTGGTGGCCTCAGTCAGCAGGAGTCCCATAGTCACCTCAAGGCATGAATAGTGCCTTTAACACTAAGCCTTTCTATTTGCTGAGGCAGGTCATGTGTCCTTGGCCGAACTTGAGAGCCCAACCTTTCAGAACCCCCAAGGGGCTATTCTTCCAATTCAGCAAGCACCCAATATAGCCTGCTGATAGCACCAACCTCCCCTGAGCCCACTGTGCAGGAGGGGCGCCCAGCAGCTCCCCCATCCACCATGCTTTTGTGGGCATGGGTATCCCAGCAGCTGGTCTAGAGACAGTTTCAAAAGAATCAGAGAAATTAGAACTTTAGACTTAAAATATATATAAGAGTTTATTTGGAGCCAACAAGAAGGCTTGATGGGTAAAGGTGCTTGCTCTCCATCCTAAAGGCCTGAGTTCAATTCCCAGATCCCTCATGGTGAAAGAAGAGACCAATTTCCTTTAAATTGTCCTCTGACCTACACACACACACCTACACATGCAAAATAATAATAAGCTAATGGCCTTATAATAATAATAAGCTAATAATAATAATAAGCTAAATAGGGGACTGGAGAGATGGCTCAGAGGTTAAGAGCACTTGCTGTTCTTCCAAAGGTCCTGAGTTCAATTCCCAGCAACCACAAGGTGGCTCACAACCATCTATACTGTGATCTGGTGCCCTCTTTCTGGCTTACAGGCACACATGGAGGCAGAATACTATATACTGTATAAATAATAAATAAATCTTTAAAAAAATAATAATAAGCTAAATAATAATAAGCTAATGTGATGGTGTCCTCCTTTAATCCCAGCACTCAGGAAACGGACATACAGGTCTGTAAGTCTGAGACCAGCCTGGTCTACATAGTGAGTTCCAGGCCGGCCAGAACTACATAGTGAGACCCTGTCCCAAAATAAAAAAAAAAAGTAAATTTCTTTTAGTTTATTATTTTTGACAGCTTTATGGAGATGTGATTTGCGCACTGCACAACCCACACACTTAAAGAGTACAGTCCTGCCCAGCATGATAGTGCATGCCCGCAATCCCAACACTTGGGAGGCCAAGGCAAACAAGGCTAGCCTGGGCTATAGAGTGAGACCCTGTCTTAAAAGCAAAACACAGGGTGTAGTTTTGCGGGTTTTAGCTCATGCCTGGAGTGCAAGCCACCCCCACACTCCATGGAACAGCATTTTTCTCACCCTGAAAAGACACCCGTGTCCTTTAGCTGCCACCAGTCCTGACGTCTCTCCCCAACCCCCAGCAGCCACCAGCCCACTCTGTGGACTTCCTCCTCCTGGGAGAACAGACCCTGTGGGCCTTCATGACCAGCTTCATTTACTCACCTGATAGAGAGCTCCTTCCTGCTCGGTCCCTAGCCGTCCCAGGAAGCCAGGTGATGCCCTGAGTCAGTGTATAGCTTAGAGACTACCTGCTTCCGTTCCCCAGGGCTGCCTGCCCAGCGCTGTGGATATGGTGGCTTACACCCCCCCCCAGAGCTTTCTTCTGTCGTTCTGGAGGTAGGTGTCCAGGGATAGATTTTGGAGCGGGTTCACCTACTGCACCTCCCCCCTGTGTCCTTTCATGTCAGACAAGTAAGCTCTCTGGGGTCCCTGTTATAGTCACCTCCTAATGTTTCTGAGGTTGAGGTTAGAACTCCGAGACTCGAGGCAAAGCCACCACCAGTGGTAAAAAGGGGGACTTCCTTTGGCATTGGATGGCAGACATATTTGAAGGCCTCTAAAGAACCTGCCTCCTCTCATGACACCCAGCTGGGGTGAGATAGGGGGAAGCGTACGGGCCTCAAGGTGCCTGCAGAAGATTTCAAAGCATCATGGGTAGAAATAAGCACTTGAGAGCTGTAGCTGTAGCGCAGTTGGTAGAGTGCTTGCCCAGCATTCACTGAGCCCTTAGCCACGTAATGGAGTATGGTACCGCATACCCATAATACCTACAATTCCAGCACTCAGGAGGTGGAAACTGGAGGATCGGAAGTTCAAGGTGATCCTCCGCTATTTTATAAGTTCTAGGCCTGTCTGGGCTACCTATGACCCTCTTTCAAAAACCAAAATGGGCTGGGGAGATGGCTCAGTGGAAAAAGCACTTGTGCAAGCTTGAGGATTGGAGTTCAGATCTCCAGAAACTATATGAAAAGCCAGGTGGAAGCCTGGCGTGGTGGTGCAAGCCTTTAATCCCAGCACTCTTGGAGGCAGAGGAAGAGGCAGGTCAATCTCTGTGAGTTCAAGGCCAGCCTGGTCTACAAAGGAAGTTCAGGACAGCCAAGGCTAACAGAGAAACTCTGTCTCAAAAGACAAGCAAACAACAACAATAGCAAAAAGCCAGGTGGATACAGCAGTCCAACCAAAATCTTCCCAAAAGATAGAGATGGGGGATTCCTGGGGCAAGCAGGCTAGCTAAACTAGGTGAACAGACAGTCTCTGGGCTCAACCAGAGAACCTGCCTTAGTAAATAAAGTAGAAAGTGATTGAGGAAGACACCTAATGTCAACCTCTGGCTTATGTGCACACACAGACACATACAGATGAACATGCATACATGCTCATGCAAGCACAACAAACATGTAAGAGGGGAAGAAAGGATAGGAAGAACTCAGTTCTTTAGAATTTGAATGGCCACATGGGCTCAGAAAGGGGCAATTCGACACCATTATGCAAAGGCTGAAGTGTTAGGGAGACCCCCAAATCCGACCCCTGCCTACGAGCCTGAATAGGCAAGTGGGAGCGGCTCAGGACAATCCACGTTAGGGGGGCTGGACTCCACAGAATAGTGTGGACCAACTTGGTGACTGAGTGCACCTCCTTTTCACACCACCGAGGTCTCAGAGGCACTAACGGGGGCACGTTCCTCCCTACCAGTTCAACCCCCACCCTTAGGGCCATGCTCTGGGTTCAGAGGTCAAACAGACATCAATTAGACACACTACCATTTAATGGGAAACAAGATAAAAGGGGGATATGGGCTGCCCAGCTACTTTTAGCCCTCTCTCTCAGAGCTAAGGGATGCCCCAGACTCCAGACCAGGAGCACAAGGGAGTGTCACCACCATGGGAAAAGGAGGTTTAAGAAGGTGATACTGGACTAGCTGGAGAAGTGGGGAGGTCAAAAGGAGTGGCGGGGGTCTCCTCTGTTGTATAAATTCCATCTGGCCCCGCTGAGGGTTTCGGGAACGTGGGAACGTAGCAATGAATCCAAGACAGGTAGCTCGTCACACGGGTGTATACACCAGGGAAGTCAGGAAGGCCACAGCCTTTGCCCCAGCTGACCACACCCACCTGGACCCAGGAGCAGTTCCACCTGCACACCAAGGGGCCCCCGGAGTCCTCCTGTGGGAAAAGGCAGGGATCAGCACTCCAGGCATCCCATGATTCCAAGCCTGGTGGGTCCCAGTGTCCTGGGCCAGGAAGGAACAGAGGAGAAGGGCTAGGTCAGGCTGTCACCTGGCAGGAGTCCCGGCCCGCCATGCCAGCACAAAGCATGTCATCTTTGATGATCCTGGAGTTGCCGGCCAATAAAGGATCAGTCTGGTACTTGCGCTCACAGTCACTGTTTCCCACAATGGGGACGGCCACTTCCCTCAGGTGGTAGGGTGGGGGCAGCGGCACTGGGGAGAAAAGACAGTAAGAACCAGCGCTGGGGGCTTCTGCCTCTCCCCACCAGTGCTTACAATGGACATGAGGTCTTCCCGATACCCACTGTTGTTCTCGATGACACCCCAGCCAGCCACCCAGCAGAGCGTCCTCGAGGAGACCCTCTGGGAGGCGGTAGGGAGGGACACGGGGTAGACATGCTCAGACAGCACAACTGGGGTGTCCAGTTTCAGCAGAGCAATGTCTGCGCCCCCGTGGGCAGACAGCCTCTCACTGAACTTGGGGTGTCGGATGATCCGGACCACTTTCATCAGTTGGTTGTTTTCATAGAGCCTCAGCTGTCCAACTTGGACTCTAAAGCCACAGGCCTCCAGCTCTCTCCTGGGAGACAGAACAATGAACCCCTCAGAGGGGCTGAAGGGTAGGGAAATCCATCTTAGCACAGACGTAGGGATCAGGAGGGTCTCAGAAACCCTGCCTCCCATGGGAAACCCTGCTCAGAAAGGACCACCCACTCCCCAACACCCATCTGCTCCCAACCCAGGGAATAGGGGACCCCACTCACGGCTGCACACAGTGGGCAGCAGTCAGCACCCACTGTGGGTGGATGAGGGAGCCCCCACAGATGTGCTCCCATATGTCGTGCTTCATATTGTAGAACCTCAGGCTGACCTGCCATGGGAACCGGCTGTCTGAGACAGGGCAGCCCCCGACGATGCCTGCCAACTCCTGTCCTGAGCCAAGGTCTGTAGAGGCAAGTAGGGTCATTAGACACCAGACAGAGGCATCCAAGGCTTAGGAGTCAGTGAGGTTCCTGACAGTTTGACAGCCTGGCATAACCTCAGGGGATCTGGAGCAGGAAACTGAGCCTGGGACAGCATGAGGGCTGGGGGGTTAGGACTCACCAGGAGTCACAGGCGTTGTGCTCCCCAGACAGGGGAGAGTGAGGAACAGCAGCCACAGCATCCTGAAGCACATATCAAATATCTCCGGGCCCAAACACTGGCTTCTGCAGCTAGGAGACCTAAGGGCAGAGGTGCTAATGGATAGGAGCAGCTTTGCTCCACTCTCTGTCCTCCCTTGAGGCCCCCCAGGGTCCCATTTATCTTTCTTCCACAGGATGTGGGCACAGGATGCAACATCTGTACTCCAGAGGAGGCATGTTGTGGCCACACATGTCTTTTCATTGAGGCTGATATGAATTGACCAGTCAGTTCAAGTTCACAGCCTCCCAGGCAGGCAGAGTAGGATATGCCAAGCTCCAAAGCATGCCCTGCCATAGATGGGCAAGGCTGCAAACCGCATATTTGAAAGGAAAAAGGTAAGATGGGGAGACCAGTCTATAGACCCACACCCAAGGCACAGCAGGAGGGACTCTGACATGACCTCCTTCTGTCCTTGGCTATAGTCACTGCCCCTTCACCTGGCACCTGGAGCTGATGATAACCCAGGATGTAGACTGAACTTTCAGAGGTGTTATGGGGTCATTCTGACAGACATGGGGGAATCCAACAAGCACTGCAGAACTGTTGGGTCAGAGCACAAATTTGGGTCCTAGGGGACATGCCACTCCTTATAATGACACCACAGGAACCAGCTCAGAGCCCTCCATGTCAAATGCAGAGTCACACTTATTTATTTACTATTATTATTGTGTGCATGTACTTATGATGTGTGTGTGTGTGTGTGTGTGTGTGTGTGTGTGTGTGTGCCACAGGCTTATGTCCGGAGGTGGGAAATTGGTTCCCTCGCTCTCTGTTTCCATTGGTTTCAGGTATAAAATTTAGGTTCCAGATGTGGGCAGCGCATGTCTTTATCCACTGAGCCATCCACTGAGACCTCTCCGCCCTTGCCTATTAGCACCTTTGTGTGGCTAGGTTCCATTTCCACCTAGCTCTGCTGGCTCTGCTTCCCACCAGAGCAGAACAGGAGTCTCTTTAGGTGATCAACAGCAGCAAGTGGAGGATAAATGCTCAGTTCCTGTCCCTCATGATGGGGACTCTGGAGCACATGCTAACGGCTTCCAGAGTCTTCTCCCAATCAAGCTCCGGGGACCTCGGAAAGCACACACCCTACTGTCTCTTCTGTGGCTCTTCACAAATACCCTGCTCCTAGCTGAGTCCTGTCCCAAGGTTGGCTTCTGGAAGACTCAAGACCAAGCCCATGTTAATGTTTTAACAGGGGCCAGGTCTGCAGAGGCTGGGGAGATCAGGCAGGGGCTGGATCCTGTCTATTGATTCATTTACTCTTGAAGATCAGGTCTCACTATGTAATGCAGGCTGACTTTGAACTTTCAACCATCCTGCCTCAGTCTCCCAAGTGCGGGGATTACAGATGTGCACTGCCTGGCCTAACACCTGGCCTAACTTCACATTTTGAGAAAGCCACTGATTATTTGAAAAGGCAACAGTGGATGCAGACTGAAAACAAAGTCACATTTTTAAGCCAGGAAAAGAACTACTTAAAGCCTAGAACATTTCTCTGAGCAAAGGGTGAGGCAATGTGAGTGCAGTCTCAGGCACGGAACTTGTGAGACGTGAGGCAGGATAATGTCTGCTATCAAAAGGATACAGAGGCAAACATTTGGAACAGAAGGAAAGACTGTTGCAGAAACAGAAAGCAAAGAAGACCAAAGGTCACAGCAAAGGCTGCTGTATCTTTAAGAGATAACACATTGGGGAAGCAGAAAATGTATCCACAATTAACAGTTGTGATGCTGTCTATGATAGATTTGAGAGAGGAAGTGTGAAGAGGAGCTGGTAGGTCGATAAATGTCTTATCTGAGTAGGAACATGTACACAGAGATCTAGAAGAAAGGTTTCAAAGGGGAGAGAGTAAGCGCAGAAAATGAGCGAGGGATAAAAAGCGATATTAAGAAAAAAGGGGCAAGTCTGGGCGCACCGATTACTCTAATAAGCACAGGGGGAACAAATGTAAACAGCTAGAATACAAATGCCAGGCTGAGGATGTCCCTCGGTGGCACAGTGTTTGCCTAATGTGCTTGAAACTCTAGACTCGAGCCCCAGTGCCACAACAGTAAGTTAATTAACTGATTAAAATAAACTAAGAATAAAATATTGAGTGTGTAGAAATAAGTATAGATACATGCTGTCATAGGAAGAGAGGCTGACAGCTTGCTCTGTCTGAAGAGGGAAGGCCCTCTCTTGAGCACAGGTCCCATCTTCTTCCCAAGCTCCTTTCTCCCTTTCCCCTAAAGACCCTGCTTAAATCTACGGCAAGCCTTTTTCATAATAAACTCCAGCTCTGACTCAAACTAATAAATAAATAAATAAATAAATAAGATGTTTAATGCAAATCCTACCCAGAAGATGACTTCTTAAAGTTCTAGTGAATTGGATTTCATCACATTCAAAAATCTTACTCTCATCAGAAAATCTCAAGAATATAGAAAAACAACCAGATATAGTGAGTGGCTCTTTCAGGAGGGCTGTGCAAGTTCAAGGCCAGCCTAGAATACAATGTAAGACTCTGTACTGAAAAGAAAAAAGAAAGGACTAAAGAACACACAGTACACATAAATAAATGAATTCAAAGCACAAAGGAAACAGTTCTAGTAGCCAGTGAGGATGAAGTTAGGCTAGATTTTTCACTCGTAGGGGAAGAGAAACTCAAAAAAAACAAAAACAAAAAAAAAAAACAAAACACCTGTATGAGAACATTTATATTGACATAATGCACAGTCAGGACCTTGAAACAACACAGGGTAGACTCAGGTTTGTTTGTATTTTTTTTAAGTCAGTCTTTTAAAAAGCAACCAGATGAACAAACAGCAGTCCATTCAGTAATGGAAAGAATTGAACAATGGGAGCAGCAGCAATGAGAGAAACTCAATCTGTCATGCTCAGTAGAGCATCCTGACTTCCAGTCAGGCATGGGAACTTGTGATCCCCGAACAGGGTCCTGAACACCTGCCTGTGGACAGCCAGGGCCAGCACCACCGCCCTTCACCTCTACCCCTTTTCATCTGGGATATCTGATACTCAAGGCCCACCATGCTACCATTATGTCTGTGACTTTGATTTCTCTGGAGACCTTGTTACTGGAATCATACTTTTTTTCCATTTTTTAAAAAAGTTTTATTTTATTCTTGTTGGGCGTGGTGGTACCCATCTTCAATCCCATCACTCAGGAGGCTGAAGCAAGCAGAGTTCAAAGCTATCTTGGTCTATATAATAAGTTCCAGGACAGCCAGGGCTACAAAGTGAGACTGTGTCTTAAAAAAAAAAAAAAAGATATTTTTTGTTACTGGTATTGTGTGCATCTGTGGGAGTGTATGTCACTTGAGTGCAGTGACTGAAGAGACCAGAAGAGGTTGTCAGATCCCCCAGAACTGCAGTTAAAAATGGTTGTGGGCTGCCATGTGGGTGACAGGAACTGAACTCAAGTCCTCTGCAAAAGCAGCAAGTGCTCTTAACCACTAAGCCATCTTTCCAGCCCCATTTCTTGTCATTTTGTGACTGATTGGTTTCACTGAGCTATCTCAGCAGTAGCACCAGACACAGAGAGGGACACGGTGGGGTTCCCTGGAGCCTCTCAATGGAAGCAGTCAGCACCCACGAGTGCTTTGCTGCATTTCTTGGCAGCCATCGGACCCCCAAACTGCTGCTACTAGTCCTGGTACCCTCCCCAACTTCAAGCCACCGTGTCCCCAACACTTACCTCTGACTCTGATGTCCCCCTAGCCACTCACTGACCACATCATCCTCTGCAAAATGCTCGGGAGGCAGCTGGGGTAAAAGCAGGGTGTATGTGCACAGAGAGCAACACAGAGGCCTTCGGTCTCTGCAGGGCAGTGTCTGCGCCTGCCTTGGCAGACAGGACCTCATTGTACCTGGGGTGACAGACGATTTCAACTCCCTTCTTCAGCTGATAAGCTTCGTAGAACCTAAGAGATTCACACTAAACTCTAAAAGTATAAGCTTCCAGATCTTTACTGGGGGACAGGAGCCTTTCATGGAGGATGGAAGATAGAGAAGCCAAGCTCGTTGTGGGTATAGGGACACCCCAAATATTTGGATCAAAGCTTCTCCTGCAACCTGGAAGGACCTCAGAAATCCTCCACCCAGGATTCTGCCTACAAGACAGCACCTTCTCCCTCCCAGCCCCACCTTCTCTCAATCAAAGGCTATTGGGGAGCCATCATTCACCCATGTGGCTTCTTCCAAACCACCTGCTCTCCATGGATGGGTACCCATGCGTTTAGTAAGCCAAGAAGCTCATTGGTTGCTCTAGGTGAACTTTGGTGGAATCATACTTTGTTGGGTGTTGGTTTTGTGTGTTGGCCTGCCTTCCTGATCGGGTGGGAAGACGTCCAGACCACTCACAACTCCAAGGGCCTCAATGCGAGTCACAGCTACAAGGACTGGGAAGGTATCTCAGCTATGAGGTGGGACAGAGTCCCAAGGGTATCCTGAGACACCAGAGCCCAGGAACCTCACAGCTCTGAGGTGAGGCAGAGTCCCAAGGGTGTCCTGAGGCACAGGATCCCAGGAACCACACAGCTCTGAGAGGAGACCTCCTCAACAGAGATGTTGCAGCCCCCAGGGAGGTTTGCCCCAACCACCTACGAGCTGAGGAGCCTAGGTGCCTGAGCTCTATTCCTTCTCCAGTGGAGGCATCTTCCAGGGAAGGGTTGCCCCAACCTCTGATGGGCTGAGGAGCCTAAGTACCTGAGCCCCACTCTTTTGTTTCTTACTTTTCTTCTTCCAACAAATGACTCACAGCAGGCAGTACATCTCTTAAAAGAGATTTCCTTGAAGGGCCGAATCCAGGAGTAGCTGCCTTTGCCCCAGAGAGAAGGCAGCAGAAACTGGGGCAAACACAGCCTATAGGATTTCTTAGGGGGTGGAAATTTCTGGGGCAGGGATTTCCAGAGTGTGGATTGGTAGGATTTCAAGTCCTAAGCTTGGGGAGCTCGAAGATTGGTGGGCTCTCCAGTTCAGGGATTGGTTGATTTTCTTGCTCAGGGCTTGGTGGGTTTTGTCCAGATTTTTTTTTTTTTTTACCTCAGATTTGCATAATCTGGGATGAGTCCTACTGAAGGGCTGGAGAGATGGTTACAGAGGTCGGGAAGTAGGGGGAGCTGGGCTGCTGGAGCTTCCTCAAGCAGGGGTCTGGCCAGTTTTCTGCCTTTAGAGGTTATAAAGTCCATAAAGGGTCCAAAATTTAGAAAGCGTCCACTGTGAAGGCAGTAGGCTGAAGCGGGAAAGGTTGTCCTTATCACAGACAGCTCCCATGGCGGCAGCAGCAGGCATTCTGAGGCAGGAAAGGTGTCCAGTTCCCACAGGCTGAGCAGGAATAGTCACCATGGACAGCTCCTACTGAGCCGCTGTGGCCATTTTGTCTCTTGCCTCCACAGCCCCAGGGCGGGAAGGAGGGACTGACTGCCCGGAGGCAGGAAGGGGAACTGGCGGCCAGCCACTTGCTACTATGTATGTAATTGGCCTCCAAACAGCTTTTGAAGGGTACAGTGGGCTTTTCTGATTTGGGTCACCACAGCTTGTGGGGCAACTAGATGGCTTGGGGTGGCAGGCTACCTCAGCTTGGTGGGCCGCCCCACGCCTTGGGGTGGTTGGATGACCACATGGGTTGGAACGGCCCAGGCTTGGAATTGCCTCAGCCTGGGGCATCGGCTGCAGTGGGCTTGGGGTGGCAGGTTGCCTCAGTTCCAGCCTTACAATGGGACCTTCAGAGAAGGAAGTGGACCTTGTTCATGTCTTCCTCAGGGAAGGAAGTGTACCAACTCCCTCCCTGCACCAGTGACCCCAGTGTCATCAGGATGCAATTGGAGGAGGCTGTAACCATGATGGGTCCCCATGGGGAGATTCACCCTCATCAGAGATGATGATGATGATCAGAGATCATCAGTCCTACACATGCCTTCTTTGGCCCTGTTGGACACAGTGTTGGAAACACAAATTAATCAGATGGTGGGCACTCCTGGGCATTACCGACCTGAGCCACAGCTCCGGGTCTCCTGCCCCGCCCACACTGCATCACATCAGGGCCAAGGAGTCCAAGGTTTACAGGAAGGGACACTTTGGGGTTCCTGCAGCCTGAGACCTAAACAAGAGGACAAGCCTGGGATCCAGGATGAAAGTCTGGTCTTCTCTTCTTTGTTGGGTCTTCAGCGCCCTCCCCTGGCCTGCAGGGTTGGTTCAGTTAGGATGGGGCAGTAGAGGCGAGGACAACCACAGTTTCCTCACACTCCACTCCTCTCAGTACCCCACCACCACCTTCCCTCTCTCCCAGAGCCACTGCTTCTCCATTTTCCCTTCAGAAAAAAAAAAAAAAAAAAAAAAAAAAAAAAAAAAAAAAAGCAGCAGGGATGTGCTGAACATGGCATAGCAAGTGAGGGAAACCAGAGCTATTCTGTATGTGTTACAGGATGCCAGAGCAGTTATCCTGATGATGTAAATAAAAATGGACCCTAGAGCTGGGCGGTGGTGGCACAGACCTTTAAGCCTAGCACTCAGGAAGCAAAGGCAGAAAGATCTCTGAGTTCTAGGCCAGCCTGGTCTACAGAATGAGTTCCAGGACAGCCAGGGCTACACAGAAACCCTGTCTCAGAAGGAGGAGAGAGAGAGGGAGAGAGAGAGAGAAAGAGACTGAGGTTGAACTCTCAGACTTCATTGGGAAGAAAAGCCGTTCAAGGAAAAGAAACAGCAGGCATGGTGACTCGGTGACATGTGCCTTTAGTCCCAACAAAAGCCAGTGGATTTCTGTGAATCTGAGGCCAACCTGGTCTACACAGCCCAGTTCCAAGATAGCCAAGGCTACTTAATGAGCTCTTGTCCCCGAGGAGGGAGAGAAGAGGAGGAGGAAGACGATGATGATAATGGAAGCAGATGAAAAAGACATACTTGAAAGAACCAGTGGTGCTTGTGAATCTGACCTTCCAGCTGGTCACAATGCCACAGTGTAGCTGGAGGCAGCTGGAATATGTCAGCTCCAGTCCCTGGGTGCTGGGCACACTGCTGGTCCTCCTGTGAACTGGTCCTACAGTGGCCAGCATAGCACTAAGGGCCCCTTCCCAGAAACGGTCTGCCTCTTTCTGCTGAGTATAATTTTGTTTTGTTTTGAAATCACCCTGGCTGTCCTGGAACTTGCTCTGTGGATCAGGCTGGCCTCAAACTCAGATCTGTCTGCTTCTACTTCCCAAGTGCTGGGATTAAAAGTGTGCACCACCACCGCTAGTCTTGTTTGTATAATTATTACTAAATTACTTCATTTTTTTCTCCCTGTTGGATGTTTAAGAAAACGTGGGTGAAGAGAGGAGGGGTGGGGCTACAACTGGGATGTAAAGTGAATAAAAAAAATAATCAATTAAGGAAAGAAAGAAAGAAAATGTGGGTAAGCCAGGCATGGTGGCATACACTTGTAATCCCAGCACTCAGAGGCAGAGGCAGGCTGATCTTTGTGAGTTTGAGAACAGCATGGTCTACAGAATGAGTTCCAAGACAGCCAAGGCTACATAGAAAAACCCTGTTTCAGGGGAAAAAGAAACAAACAAACAAACAAACAAACAAACTGTGGGTAGCCAAAAAATTAAAGATTTTTCTTTTTAAGGCCAAGATGAGTTGAGGCCCCTTAGGGTTACTTTTGGTGACTTACAAGAAACACTTTGGCTCTTCCCCCACCCCCATCCGCTATGCTATCTGCTGGGGTAGGTCTT
Source organism: Meriones unguiculatus (assembly GCF_030254825.1). Taxonomy (NCBI): domain Eukaryota; kingdom Metazoa; phylum Chordata; class Mammalia; order Rodentia; family Muridae; genus Meriones; species Meriones unguiculatus. Next base: position 39,604,033 of record NC_083359.1, read on the forward strand.
GCTGGTGATGTGGCTTTCTTTGGACCTTCCCCTTTGTGGGGTGCCTACCAGTTACGGGACAATTTCTGGGGTCTCCATGGCTTCTCAGCCAATGTGACACAGGACTCACTGGACTTCTAAGGTGCTACTCCTTCCTTTGGAAGCTGGCTGGAGTAGAGAAGCAGGTGCTGTAATATTGGCTCTCCCCTTAGATTTTTTGTTCTCCTTGGCTCTGGCCTCCAGGGTTTGGTTGTTAAAGGTTCCATTCCCAGCACCCACATGGCAGCTCAGAGCTTGTGTAGCTACAGTTACAGATAATCTGATACCCTCTTCTGGCCTCCTTGATAACCAGGCATGCCTGGCTCTCTGCTGAAAACAAGCAAAACACACAGATAACATAAACATTAAAATGTTTTAATTAAAAAAAAAATTATGTTGGAGGTGTGGGGATAGTGATTTTGAGGCCTTAGGTAATCCAGGCTGGCCAGAAACGTCTGAGGGCCCTGCCTCAACTTCTGGAGCTGTGATTGTAGGTGTGCACCACCGTGCAAACAAAGGGACACATTTTGTTGTTGTTTGGCAGTAGTGGGGATAGAAAACATGACAACTGCTCTGCCACTGAGCCATGCCCTCAGGTTTTTGTTGTTGTTGTTTTATTAATAAAAATAATGTCTTTTACAATTTAGTGTATTATATTAATGGGAGGGGCTGTACGTGTGAATTTAGGTGTCTACAGAGGACAAGGAGTCAGACCCCCCCCCAAGACCCAGAGATACAGGTAATTTCGAACTTCCTGACATAACTGAGAATTGAACTCAGGTCCTCAGAAGATCAGTACATGCTCTTAACTCCTGAGCCATGTCTCCAGCTCTCAAGAAGTAACATCTGGATGAAAAGACAAGACACTCTGTTTGAAACATAGGAAACATGGACACCGCATCTAAATGCATGCATAAACACACTCATCTAGAAGAGGATTTGGTCTTAATGGAAAAACCGGGTGTAAATGAACACTCCCCTCAACATTTCCGTGCAGAGCAAATTCCAAGAGTATGGAAATAAGACTGGAGGTCCTCAGGAAGCTGCCTTGGGACAACAGGAAGCTTGACAAGCCAAGGTGAGAGCACACCCAGATCCTGAAGCATCGGAGAACCTAACATCTGGGGCAGATGCCTAGTGCCTGTGACTTGAGTCTGACCAGGGACACAACCCACTTTGGAGGCATGGCTCCAGATTCTACTCTCAGTGTCCTTGAAGAGACTGGGTTGGCAATGAACCTAGCTAAACCGAGCCTATTCGCTCACTCGATTCACACCCTGGTCATTGTCTCAAGGCATCACCACTACCATTGTACTGACCAGGGGGCAGCAGAGAGCCAAAGCTGCATGCCTTCTAGGGAAACAAGGTGCCAAACCTGGACACCTTCCCATTTTGTATAAGTGTGTTATTGAGGCATGTTTGTCTTCCCATAAACCTTTGCCCAGCTGGCCATTCTGGACACTGGTGGCTTCCTTGACAAGGTGCTCTGATTTCCTTTTTTCCCCTTGGGGCCATTTCTTAAGTCCCAGTGTAGTCTTGATTCTTCTGAATGGGCCTCATTCTAACACCTGAGACATATCTTCTTGAAATGTTCCTTACTGGCTTGCTCAGCCTGCCTTCTTAGAAAACTCAGGAATACCTGTCCAAGGGTGGAACCCTCTACAATGGACTGAGCATTCCCACATCCATCACTTATCAAGAAAATGAGGGACAGACTTACACCTGTAGGCAGGAAAATGGAGGCGTTTTCTCAGTTGAGAATCCTTCTTTCCAAATGACTCTAGCCTGTGTCAATTTGGTGATTTGGTAGCCAACCTGGGGGTGTGATGGGGGCACAGAAAAACAAAGTCTGGGTCAATGTCCAGAGATTGTTCTGGATGCTGTACCTGTTCCTTGTTCATCTATCAGCTAGGACCTAGCAAGCCTGAGACCCATGAATCTGGTCACCTCACCTGATGCATCAGGAAAGGAGCAAGACACTTTAAGGCTGTCCAACCCCCCTATTTGGAGTACAGGCAGGCACGTTCTGTTTAGGACCAGATCAAATGCCAGGATTTACTAGAGTGACTTAGAGGCTGTAGTCTGGCTCGTCCAAACATGGCCGTCTCCAAATGGAAAGTCCAAGAATCCAGTACAGAGACAAGTAGCACAGCTGCTTGTCTTGGCTGCAGACAGGAAGAGAGAAATCAGGAAGACTTACAAAGCAAGTAACTTGTTCTGCTGGTTCCTCTGCATGGGAACAGCTCTGAGACTGGATGAGACATCAAACTGTCTCCAGCCAGGACTTTAATTATGCTCAGTCAATAAATCTTGTTGGCTGCAGAGCCCTCCGGACTTATCATGTAATCTTTTCATATGGCATACAATGAAAATATGTATTACAGTTCGGTTATACAGTCCAGACTGGCTCATAAGGGAAGACAGATGCTTTTACCTGTTCAAGCTAAGAGCAGAGAAGCACTTTCAGCTAAATTGTGCACATTGCACATTCCACACATGTGTTTATGCAAAATGTATATTACCCGTGAAAGTTTATATGGTGGTTACAGAACAAAAGAACCAGACACCAATGAAGTTAAAGCAGCCCTGACAGGATTCCCCTTCTAGGATGCTGAGACACATTTATCCCAACATCTGCTTGATTCAACCTCAGACTGCCTTAATAGCTGTTTCATCAAAACTTGCTTCCAGGACAGCTTCAAAGCTACCAACCCCAATGGGTTCAGCCTCAAAGACTGTTCCAGTCATGACTTCATTTAAGCCCTGCATTTTCACAGTATATGGAGACTTCCTCCCCCCTCCCCCAAAGGAAAACAATGCCCACAACAGCAAGAAGCAATTTTAATAAAGCAATGTCCCATTTCCCAAAACATGGGGTGGATAGTTTTTGGTCATTCAGTTGGTTGCAAGTTATTAAATGGTCTTGGTCAGGGGAAAAAAAACAAGGTATAGGGGTATAGGAACTTAGGCTCAAGATTTCTCTCTTTTGCTTTTTACCTCCATCCTTCATTCTCTCTTATCTCTGTTAAGGGGAAAGGGGGAGATGATGGAGGAAAATTAAAAAAGGAGGGACATAGGAATAAAAGGATAAAAGTGTAGATTATTGAATTTATTTATATATATAATTTTTAAAGATTTTATTATTTTATGTATGAGTGGTCTATTTGCATGAACACCTGCATGCCAGAATAGGGCATTAGATTTTAGTAAAGATGGTTGTGAGCCACCATGTGGTTGCTGGTAACTGAACTCAGTACCTCTGCAAGAACAGGCAGTGCTCTTGACCACTAACCCATCTCTCCAGCCCCATTAAATCTATTCTTAAACTAAAGAGCAACTGCTGCTATCAAATATTTTTACATTGGTATAGATCTTTGTATATTGACACAAAATTAAGGTCATTTTGTTACAACATGCTATATATTGCGTTTCAACTCATTTAAAGATGCAATGTAAAGTTCTAGTCCTTGAAAGCTATTATTACAAACTGTTTAAGATAATCAAGTAACACCAGTTAGCAATCAGACAATCAGATTCATGGCCATGTTAGATACTAGTCTAGATAATTACAGAAATGTGTTTCCTAGGTTGAACAGATGTTAAGTAGTTAGAAATGAGCAATGTTTACTTATTCAGATATACTATAAATAGATGGTCTTCAAAAACCTCAGAGATCCACAGAATATGGCATTTACAGATATTTTTATTAATAAAAGGATCTTTTGACAGTGACATGTCGGCTCTTAGAAGCACTCTCATCCTACTTCAAAGAAGTTGGGCATGGAAAACCCTCCATATGGAGTTTGCTTTAAATGTGGCTAGCCACGGGGCAGGAAAATGCCCTTGCCTAACTGTAGACAGCATGGTATCCAAACTTGAACTAACAAGTCGCAGGAAAGTCAACTGCCAACATTTGCAAGGACAAAGTAGTCCTTCATAATTCCTACCTCACGAAAAAAAAAAAAAATCTGTCCAGAAGGCAAAAGATGATGTTCCAACAGTTGCTGAAAAATTTGGGTGACTGTCCAGCTAGCCAGCTGCCTCTGTCATTTCTATAATCTTAGAAGCTGCTTGCTCTGCACTTCCTACATGCTCAGGTAGTATTAATTCCTTCTCAAGCCTCTGATGAGATTGAAAACTCCATAGTTTTATTCTCACAAGAAAGCTTAAGATGTTCAAGATTTAAGAAGATATCTTTAGATCTAAGAAGTCGTTTTTAGATTGATAATTCAAATTAGGATTAAAAAATGATTTAGGAACAGAACTCTGAACTCACCAAGATAGGATAGATAATACTTTCTCCTAAGATATCAAATACATATGGACTGGACATTGTGAATGTAAATCCTACCTGATTATTTTATAATTGTTCTGATTGTATACAGTTTATTGATGTAAGAGAAAGAGCCTTTTATTTGGACTACAAGGAGGAAATGTAGAAGAAATCTCTTGTGCCGGTATGGAAGCATCATCTGTCAATAAAAAGTTGATGGCCTGTTAGATGAGGCAGGAAGTGGAAGAGGGAGTTCCAGCTGAAAGAGATGAACTCTGGGATAGAGTCAGAGGCAGGAGATTCACCCCAGACTCTGAAAAAGATGGAAGTATGAATCTGAGGAAAGGTAACCAGGCACACCGCGCCCACAGAATAGAATAAATGGGCAAAATATGTTGTGAGCTAGTTGGCGAACCGGCCAAAGTTTATGGTCTAGGCATATAGTCATAAATATAAGGTCTAAGAGTTATTATTTCTAGGAACAAGGGCATGGGTGAAAACATGGGTTACAGAAAACCCCCTTCAACACTTCTGTAAGATTTCTTAGAGGTGTGAAGCTTTTCAGGGCAGAGGTTTCCAGAGTGAGGATTGGTAGGATTTCAAGTCCTGAGCTTGGAGAGCTCAGGGATTGGTGGGGGTCTGTGGGAAGCTCAGGGGTTGGTGGCTTTTCTCGCCATTTCCCTGTATTAGGCCCATGGGTTAAAATGAGAAGTCCTTCCAAGCCGCAGGTGGCTTTGACTGAGGCACCTTGGGCTGTGGCACCATCCCTGTGGAGGTGCTTGGGGAGGCTGGAGAGGAGGTGCTGCCACTTATGGACCGCTCCTGAGGTGATACCTCAAAACGGCAATAGGCTGAGGATTTATCACTGTGTTGACATGTGCCGCCATTTTGGCCGCTCCTGTGGCGGTAGCTCCCAGGGGCGCTGCTTTGGCAGCTCTTGGGGATCACGGACCACAGATATGGTATTGTTTGTGCAACGATGGTGGTTGGAATCACACGGATCAGGAATTCAAGGTTATCTTTGAGTTTGGAGGCCAGGCAGGACTAACGCAAGAAACCCTAAGCTAAAAAAATAAATAAAAAGATTACTGAGCCACCCAGAGCCACTGGCCACAGATGAGAGCTCCCAGAGAAACTGGTGATGACTTTGGTCCCTGATGGTACAATCCACAGGCCAGGGCCGTTTTCCCGTCAACGTGTGGGCCCAGGGGCCACCAGTTTTGTAAGCTGCTGCGCAAGCTGAGACAGATCCAAAACAGATGCTTTCTGTTGGGGCAACAGACCTGCGGGGGCCACTAACACTACAGCTGGGTGGCGGGGGGTTAATGTCTATGCAGACTGTGTCTACAACTCAGCCCCAGTGAGAGTGAGTAAGGCCCCTCAGGATCTGGCGCTCATCATGACCTCACCCTTCCTCCAAAACAGTACAGCTAAGAACGGGAGGAATTCACAGGGTGGGCTCCAGGGAACGCTGGGAAGTTATGGACAGGGGACATGAAACCGTGGTCCACGTTCTGGGGCACCCAACAGCCTCAGGAGGCAAGAAAGGGAGAGGACGAAGGCGGGAGAGAGTAGTGGGTCGATGGATAAAGCCACCGACAGATGAACAAACGAAGACTGGTCGCTCCAGGAGTCCCCAGCAGCCCCGGACCAACGATCCCAGGAAGCCCTTGTCGCTGGAACTGGCCCCGGAAGGCCTGAAGCACGTGCCAAAAAGTGGAGCAGGCTCCAGGATGGCCACCAGGGGGCCAGCTGATGGTTCTAAGTACCCGTCCCGTCGGTGAGGAGGCTTCCGGGCACGGAGCTGGGTTGCTGAGGGCTGGCTGAGGAAACTGGACCAGGCCACAGCGCGACAAGAACGAGTCCAGCAGGACCAGCAGGACCCGCGCAGGGGTATCAGGTGGAACTGAGGTGTAGGGTGCGGGGCAGAGACGGGGACTGGGAGTGGGGAAGGTCTCGGATGCCGCCCCTCCCCCACGGTTCAGGCCCGTTCCCCTCCCCCACCTAGGGCCAACTCGTAAGTTAGGGAGCATCCACATTTCTGTTCCCGTCGGTTTTGCCTGCGTTTGGCCCTTTGTATGAGGCCAGTTCATTGGGTAGGTTCGAGGTACACCCCGCCCAAGTCTCCGAGTTGGCCAATTGCAGAACGTTTCACAGTGCGCTTTGCTCCGGGGATCGTCAGCGTCCTGCGACGATTCGTAGGATGCTTAGGCCTCGGTGATCTTTGCTCCCGGGACCCGGGCCTTGAGCCCAAGGATACCTGCTGGTCCTTTTCCCGGGCATGTGCCCTCTGAGCATCCGGATTACCCTTGGGAATCTCGGCTTCGTTTTCTTCACGAGCCTCTCAGGTTTGTCCTCGAGTGGACGCACTTCTCCCGAAGAGGAGTTTGCAGACGCTCCCTGGAAGCCGGGACGCGGCTCCTTTAAGAGTGCAGCCGTTTAGGTCGCTGCCTGCTTGGACAGTCGCCCTTGGCCCGGGCTCTCCAGGCGGCCGCGGGCAACGGGAGCGCGGCAGCCGAAGGCGGGCAGTGGGCAGCTTGTGGTTGCGTCGACGGCGTGGGGCACGGGACCGGGAGCGACGGTCCGCGGAGCAGGCGGGCGGCGGGCAGCCCAGCTCAGGCCCCGCCCCGCCCCGCCCGCTGGGGTCCTGCGCTCCGGGCTGCGCGCGGCGGGCGCGGAGGGAAGTCCCGAGACAAAGGAGCGCCGCCGCCTCTGCCGCCGCGACGGTCCGGGCCGCGGTCGCCCAGGTGAGCCGCCACCGGCCCGCGCGAGCACTTGGATCCTCGCTCCGCGTTGCCGCCGTTCCCAGTAGGCTTCCGGGAGGCGCGGAGCTGGGCCGCCGCGGTCTCCGCTCCCTCGCGGCCTCCTCCCGCCTCCGAGCCTCGGCCCTCGGGGCCCTGGGGCCCAGCCGCGGTGCCCCGGACGAGTGCAGGGTTGGGAACACGGCTCACTGCCCCCCACCTCTGTTGTGCTAAGTTCCGCCGACCCCATAACAGACGATCTGCGCTCCTCCGTAGCACCCAGACAGGTTCTGGGCGGTGCTGGGCCTCATAGTTGGGTGAGCGGGAGTGCAGGAAGGCCGTGGGCACTGGGCCGTGCCGCGGCCTGTAAGCACCCGGAGTCACAGCAGAAGGCTGGCTTTACTCCGCTTGTCGACACGCTGGGCTTGTCCTTTGGGGCTTTGTAGGTGTCTTGTGCAGATTCTCTGCCCCACTGTCCTTTATTCTTAAGGAACTGTTGTTTTAATAGGTGAGTTACCTGCCTGCATAACAGAAAACAGGTATCGCAGGGGAATTTGTTCTGATTCCAAAGGTATTTAGGCTGTGAGTGATTGCATACCTGCCCTCCTCCTGCTGTCTCTGCCACTGGAAACTTATACTAGTGTCTTTCGTGAAGGGTCCTTAGGGCCTACAGTGTGCATTCGGGTGGAAGAGGCCGCTTAGCCTTTACCGAGCCAGCCTTAGTATTAGTACTTGGTATTCATGAGTAGGTAGAGGTGGGCGGAAATAGGCAATCTTGCATAGTCTCTCTGACCGGTAAGTAGCTCTGAAGTACGTGTCGCCAGACAAATACAGCACACAGCAGGAACCCTGAGTTGGTAAGAATATCTAGCCCTTCTTTTCTCTGGTGGGGGGGAGGGGCGGTGTTTTGTTGTGGTTTGGTTTGTTTTGTCTTTGCATCACAAAACTTTCCTGCTGGTGAGGTGGTTGTTAACTTGGGAGGGCAAGTTGTAGTTAAGTGGCTTTTGGAGAGCTGGTGGGAGCAGCAGCCCTGTCTCAAGGACTAGGTTTCCGTGTAGATCGTTGTCAGTGTGTAGGGTTCCTTTCCTTGACCATGGGGCAGAAGGCCTTGAGCTCCTGTAAGGAGCCTCCTTCACGTCCCCTGTCCCTGATTTTGAGACGGTAGCTCTTGTTGCTGTGACTAGCCTTGAACTCTCGGTGGTCCCCCTTGATACTGAGTGTACAGACACAACCCACAACTTGCAGCTCCTTGGTTGTTTTTACCCTTGGGATAACCACAGTCGGATGCTTGGGCAGAGGTCTTTAGGTAGGCAGCTTTCTCCTGAGGTCAGTTATGACTGTCCCAACAGCTTTGTCCAGCACAATATTTCAGACACCCTTTCCCCAGAGCACTGACCAGGAGTCCAGAGACCTGCTTGGAAATCCTACTCAGACTTTTTTGGGATCTTCCGACATCTGATTGGCTGAGTGGGGATAGCAGCTTCTTTACAGCCTACCCTCAGTTTGAGGAGCAAGAATGCTTTCCCTTAAGCCTGAAGGTGCAGTTAGACCTGTCCATTGAAAAGCACTAGTTGAAAAGTGGGATACATTGGAAGTGAAGCCCTGGGCTTCAGTGCCCTGCAGCAGCCATTGACATCCTCAGATCTGCCCCCGTGCCCTTCTAACCAAACACCTTAGAGATAGACCTTCCCTGCCGTGTTTCCCATGCCAGTGTCAGCCAGGTTTAAAAGTAGCACGGTCATCTTCTCTCTAGTAAGCCCAGAAAGCTTTTTCCCGCCTCCTAGAAGAGCGCCAGCTGGATCCTCCGTTTCCTGAGAGGTACTGTTCAGGCAGGTCTTGGGTGCAGCACCTTAGTGATGTGCTTGCTTTGGACAGGCTCTACTCTGGTGGGGAAGGACAGTTGGGTTTGGGCTTGATATGTTTTGGACTTGAGGTCAGATGAGAGAATTATTTAATTTGTACACTTTGTGCTGAAGACTGGAGTCTTTGGTGCTTAGAGGCTGGTCGTCAGGGATTGCCCTGGTAGCCTGTTCCCTTTTTTTTTTTTTTTTTTTTTTTAAATTTTTAAATTTTAATTTTCTGTGCATTGGTGTTTTATCTGTATGTTTGTGTGAGGGTGTCAGGTCTCCTGGGACTGGAGTTATGGACAATTGTAAGCTGCCATGTGGGTGATGGGAATTGAACCCAGGTTCTCTGGAAGAACAGCTAGTGCTCTTAACTGCCGAGCCATCTCTTCAGTCCCAGCTTGTGTTTCTGAAAGAGTTTCTTTATCTTAATTGTACAGGATATTAAAAATTCCAATACTGGGTGTTTATTTTATAGTTAACTCACCCAAGTTCCTGAAACCTGGCCTCCTAAGTGATGCTGCCACCTTTGATGGCAGTCCAGCCCTTTCTACTTGTCTACTTAGTAAAGTCATCAAAAGGGCCAGGTTTGGCAGCGGGTGCCTTTAATGCCAGACTTGCAGGCATGATTGTTAAGGCCAGCCCGGTCTGCCTAGCATGTTTCTGGCCAGCTGCGGCCACATATGAGCCTCTGTCTCCAAAAATAAAGAAAAGAAAAAAAGGAAAAAGCTGTTGGTCAAGGAGCTAGATGTGGTGGGTCGTGCCTGTAATCCCAGTACCAGGAGCTAGCCAGGAGGATTGATGTGGGTTTCAGGCTAACTTGGCCCATGGTGTGAGACTCTTGTCTCAAAAACAAGCCACCGAGGACCTCAATGTGGATCTCAAAGATTGCTTTGACCTAGTGGTTATGTCCGTTCAGGTGATGCCAGAGAACAATTATGCTTGCATATGGAGATGCATATCTGATCAGAAGCAGCCCACCTGTAGCACAGGGATCATGGACTCTGGGCAGCTGTGTGTGAGTGCTCTAGAGGACCTGGCTGGGTCAAGAATGCACCATGATTTCTGATCAGTCATGGCTTTGCAGGTAAAATGGGCAGCCTGAGCTAAGTATAAGTAGCGGGAACTCTAGGGAGGTCTGGTTGAGGCCTGTCAGAACAGTGGCAGGAGTCTATTCTATAAGAGTCTTGCTCTGGTCTGGAGGTAAGTGAAGGTTCTGTTTCAGAGTGAAAATTTTGAGTTGAAAACAGACTGGGCTAGTGCTAGTGCTTCTGGGAGATTTTTGCCCACATGAGAATAATGGAAACCTTAAGTTGGTCAGATGTGGAACCTTTGTCCTCTGAGAAGCAGCTCAGTGTGAACACCTCAGAAAGATACCCATTGCCCTCCTAGATTCTTGCTCAAGGGAGTCACCCCTTGTGATCAACTCATCCCTAGGCCCCAGTGCTCTACAGGTTTGGGAGTCTTGAGTGCTGCTTCATGTGATTTAAAAACAAACAAAAAAAAAAAAAGACCAGCACCTAAGTAGGTGTGGCCAGGTTGAAGTCATAACCAGAGTGAATGCAGGCTATGGGCCTAGATGGAGGTGCTTCTTCAACCAAGATGGGCCCTGGCAAATGCTGCTTACCTGGCCTGCGGCTTGACCTCTTCCATCCCCCAGGGTCATAGGGCAGATCTCTGGACTGAGCTGACAAGCCTGCGGGCCACTATAGTATAGCAGGAAGCAGAGAGATTAGTCTAGACTGGCCTCTTGGGGTAGTCTGCCTATGGAAGTTTACCCTGATCTGCCCTGTGGTGTTGATTTTTCTCACTAGGACATCCATAATAGTGATTGTCTTCCTGTTAGGCCTGATTTTAAGCTGGGGTCTCAGGGCAGTGCCTTGTCCCTTAGCCCTCCTCCCACTCCCAAGGGTTTTGTGGTGCCACATCCTAGCTGCAGGTGAGCATTTGCAGTGCCTGCTAGGCCCTGCCTATAGTGAGAGTTAGACTGGAGTGGGTGCCAAGTCTTTCCAGAAGATGGTCAGTGCTTGCCAGGGAGTTGGCAGCCTTTGTGCAGGCTCTCCTCACTGCACCTCCCAGCAGTTGGGTTTGTAAACCACAAGAGGGATAGTAGTGGTGCCCCACCTGCCTACCTGGAGGTGATCTGAGAGGTCTGTTGAGGGATGTAATGCCAGCACTTGCTCCAAGGGCAGCTTGCCCAGCTGGACTCCAGCCTCATTTACCTGCTTCTTGGAAACAGCCCTCTCTGGCTGGGGTGAGGATGGGGAGACATGTGTGCTTTACTAACCCTCCCTCTGTGCTGTCTGTTCCAGGGACTTTGAATATGTCGGGGATTGCCCTCAGCCGACTTGCGCAGGAAAGGAAAGCTTGGAGGAAGGACCACCCTTTTGTAAGGAGCATTCTTTTTCTGTGCCACAAGGAGGGGCTCTCTGTTGGGTTGTGTTCCCTGCTGCTCAGCCTGTGGCCACTGGGTGAGATCCAGGCTTGTTCTCTGAGCTGGTTTGTTTTGTGACTGTTCTTTCTCAGGGCTTTGTGGCTGTCCCAACAAAGAACCCTGATGGCACGATGAACCTGATGAATTGGGAGTGCGCTATCCCTGGAAAGAAGGGGGTAAGGGCTGCCATTGGCTTTGCACCTACTAACTGGTTTTAATGAGATTTGAGGGAGTAAAGCTACTAGAAGGCACTTGAGTTCAGGTAGCTATGACCTCTGGCCATAGATAGCCTACCAGATCACAGCCTTCACCAGGACAAGGAGTGGGCTGTAGTGGTAGGGAGGCTTGGACCCTGGCAAATCATTGGATCAGTGAACAGCCTTGGGGTGAGAGCAGGTGAAGGTTGCTATAACGTGGTGAGCCCCAATGGCAAGGTGCCCCTGGAGAGCACAGGCTATTCTTGCTGCACATTGACCTCAGTGCTGCCAGTTGTCTGTCCTTCCCAGCACATGTAAAGCATGTGAGAAGGAGGGTCTCCTATGGCTTCAGGTCTTGTCCAAACTAGGGTCTCCAGGTTCAACTTAGTGTCTGAGCAGAAATGCAGTTTGGGTTCATCTGAAGACAGCTCTATTGCAGAGTGTGGAGTGGATCCCTGACGTGTGCAAAGGGTATTCTTGTCTCTCAATACATGATGGGGCAGTTGCACCATAGTGTTTCCATGACGTGGAGTAGGGTTGGGAAGATGGTCGGGTTGAGTAGTGCCCTATCCCTACCTTGGTAGTATCCTTGGTAGTATCCCTACCTTGGTAGCTTGAATAATACAGGTACAAGCTATTGGTCCCAGCTGTGTTTGCTGAGCTTGTTAGTGTTGTCAGACACCCAAGAACTATGGGTCCTGAGCCCTCCAGCATCTGGAAAGCTCCCCTCCTTGTGTTCAAGCCAGCGTCTTCCTCCATTTTTTCTGATGAGGGCTCTTGTCTAGCTCCCCAGAGGCACAGTGGGAGTCTTCTTCAGTCCTAGGGGGACAGTAGTAGTGTGGGGCAGTTAGAGAACAGGCCCAGAGGACGCAGGTTTGGGGAAGCGTCTCCTGGGCTTACTTGGCAAGTAAGCCACACACCTAACCATAGTTCCCTTCCCACAGACTCCATGGGAAGGAGGCTTGTTCAAGCTACGGATGCTTTTCAAAGATGACTATCCGTCCTCACCACCAAAATGTAAGTTCTGCAGAAAGCCTGCAGTCCATTTCCCACGGCCTGTCTTCAGGAGCCATGTATGTGGATGTTCTGCCCAGCAAGCAGGTGGCAGTCCTGGGATAGACTGGTGGCTTAGCTTGGATCGCAAGTCCAGGGTAGAGGCACTTGTAATTAGTGTGGTCTCTAATCCCAGCCAGTCAAGAAGTGCCACACGCGGCATAGGGAGAGTTGTGAGTCAGGCTTTTGAGCCCACAGGTGCTACTGAGGAATAGGAGCTCCTCTCAGGTTAGCTGTAGTGGTTGGCCTGTATTAGTCCCTGAGCTCAATTCAGAACACTAAATGACAGAGAAGACATTTCACTTATTCTAGTCGGCTGGGTTCTGTTTGTTCCCATTCATGCTCAGCATCCCAGTGAGAGGCTGTGTGTGCAGCCTGAGTGATGTGCCTTCAGGCCTATGGGTCAGAAGAGAAGAATGGACTGTAATCTCAGTGCAGCTCAGCAGAACTTACTTGCCATCACGTCCCTCTACCCAGGGAAGACCAGGTCTGAGCTTTTACAGCTGGTTTGTAGATAGAGATGTTGCCCATTGCAGTGACCCCGCCAGGAGTACTTACCCGTAGCTTATTGGAAACCACTGGGTGGCGTCTTACTTGTTTGTGGTCACCTTGTCTGAGTTCTTTTTGCTATACTGTTATTAGGACTTTCTTTTAATTAAGGAGTAGGTATCTAAAATTGAGACCGATACGGTTGCTTGTTGCTTTCATGTGGTGCTGGAATCCTAAGCAAATATAATGAGGCAAGAAGTCTCAAAACCAGCAAGGAAAACCAAGATGCAGCCCCTTATGAGGGGAAAAGTGAACATGAAGAAATGGATTGTAGCATGTGGAAATTTGAAAACTAAGACTCACAGTAGCACCAAATACACTGGAAGAGAAGTCTTATACGCTTGAAACCATGGGCATTTCTGAGAAGCCCAGGATAGCCTCAGCAGTTATGTGGGAAGATGGCTGTTCTACTAGCTGGTGTGCACGTGGCACAGTGTCCCAGTCAGTCAAGCAGGCACTAAAGTGTATGTGGAGGTGCAAAGGGCAGGGCTGTCAGTTCCTTGGAGTTCCAGGGCCCTGGAGACCCAGTGTAAAGAGAGTGCCCAGAACCGTTGGCTGGGTAGAACATTGTCACCAACCAGTTACCAAGACAGGGTTAGATGTTATGGGATTGGTGCTAAGACAGACAAGCAGACCCTGAAGCAGAGTGGACAGTCCAACAAAGGCCATACTCAACCACAGCTGGATATGGGTTGAAACTCCTAGGGGTTGCTAGTGAGTCTGAGGGCACTCTCCTTTGCCACAGGCCGGAGGTTCAACTTAGCCAAGTGAATGGACAGGGCAGCTTTGGAGTGGACTCTGCTCCTGGGGTGGAGGGTATTCTTCACCACGGAAGTACAATAGGTGCTGGCCACAGGAATTGGCTATCTGACAGTCTTAGAAGACACCAGCTAGTAAGAAAGACGCAGTGGAGCAGAGTACACCTCACCATTTCTCAGGCTCTTCTAGGTTACCAAAAAGGAGGTAGGCAGGTAACCGTGAAATAGAGTAAACCCTTCATTAAAAAAAAAAAAAAAAAAGAATGCTGGCAGAGAGCAGTGGCACGCATCTATGATGATCTATGATGCTCAGGGAGGTAGAGGCAGGCAGATGTCCGAGTTTGAGGACAAACAGGGCTACACAGAGAAACCCTGTCCCAAAACCAAAGCAAAAAAGGCTGATGCTGCCAAGACTTGGACGCTGGGAGCTCATGGGCACTTGTGAGTATGAAGGCTATTTCTCTGGAAGATCTTTGCTGTCACCACTAAAGTTGACCTGCCACTATTCTGTAGAACTAGCCAGTAAAAAAGCCTGCACACATTCACAAAGGCAAGGCAGGTGTGCCGTGGAAGCCTCATGGTGAGAACCAGAAGGCAGAGATGGTGCAGGTGTGTATTATTAGCAGCATGAGAAATAATGGAGAGAAAAAAGAAAGCAGGATGTAGCATATAAATCACCAGACAGCAAAATGGTGGTCTCCTCAGTGTTTGGTCCATGTGGCTCAGGGCAGTGCCATTGATGAGTAAAGCTAAAAGCAGAGTGGGCTAGCAGGGACCTGCTGAGATTCACATGCAGGTTATCATTGGTAGAAGAAAAACATGGTTGACAAGTAAGAGTAAACTTGTGTTTGCTGAAATTAAAAGAGCAAAAAGATAAGCCCAGAATTGGGAAAGATGCTTGCTGAAGACTTATGTTGAGAACACACTGCACTTCTCTGATCAGTAAGAGACACGAGGTTAGCTGAGCTTTAAAGCAGCTGCCAGAAACTGAAGTGTTAGCTCTGGTTTAGAAAACTAGCTGCTCTTCTAGAGACCAAGGTTGGGGTCTAGCATCCCATGGCATATGTCCTAAGGGATTTGACACCCTCTTTTGGTTTCCATGGACTTTGCACACACTGCTCCACAAACATGTGCAGACAAAATACACATGTATATAAAAACAAAGAAAAAATTTATTTGAAGGGAGTGAGACAGGGTTTCTTTGGAACTCACTCTGCAGACCAAACCACCCTCAAACTTAAAGATATCTGCCTGCCTCTGCCTACCAGGTGCTGATATCAGAGGTGTGTGCCATCACCCCTTGGTGGTTTTCTTGTTTTTTGGTTTGTTTGTTTTTTATAATTTAAGGAGGCTGCCAGAAGTGCCTCTGTGGAGGTGGGAACTTGGATCCTGGAGGCCTGGCCCGATTATGAGACAGTTGAGCTGGAGAACCTGTGGGTTAGTTGGGACATGAAACCCCAAGACCCTCTCTATGTGTATATTGGTGTTCTTGTGGCTCAGGTCATATCTCACAGCTTTGCTTGGAGTGGCATGCAGTAACCACAGCTACTCTGTCTGGACAGAGACTGTGCAGAACACTTAGGGAGTTTTCTGTGAGCTTTTGACATTAATGTTGGTGTTCATTCTTGTCTCATCTTTCTTCATAGGAGTCCTGGGACTTGAACCCAGATCTTTTGGAAGCACAGTTAGTGTTCTTAGCCTCTGAGCAATCACCCATCACCCCCCCCCCCCTTTTTTTTTTTAAACAAGATTTCACTAAGATGCCTATGCTGGCCTTCAACTCACTTCCTGCCTAGCCTATGGGGTAGCTGGCATAGGTGTGTGCCACCACTGCTGCCCAGTCCATTTGTTTGCAGTATTAAGAACTTGGTCCAGAGCCCTATGTACACCAGGGAAGTACACAGCCACAGAGCTGCATCTCCAGCCCCCTTCAGATCCTGAACAGCCAGGCTGCCTTTAGACTTGTACTTTTACAGAAAGAAGTTTGCCTAGGTCAAAGTGAGGCATGCCCTAAAGTATCAGCTGTGGAACAGTACCTGAGTGCGACTGACCATGATAGATTTTTCTGCTATTGTAAAGAAATGTGTGGCTGGAGAGATAGTTCAGAGGTTAAGAGCACTGGCTGCTCTTCCAGAGGTCCTGAGTTCAATTTCCAGCAACCACATGGTGGCTCACAATCATTGAGATCTGGTGCCCTCTTCTGGCATGCAGGTGTAAATGCATACACAGTATTATATACATAATAAATAAATTTTAAAAAAAATTTTTTAAGCTGGGCATGGTGCCGTATGCTGTAATCCTAGCACTCAGAGAAGCAGAGGCAGGTGGGATTGCTGTGAGTTCAAGGCCAGCATGGTCTACAGAGTGAGTCCAGGACAGCCAAAGTTACACAGAGAAACTCTGTCTCAAAAAACCAAAAAGGAAAAAAAAGAAAAAAGAAATGTGTGCTTGAAGCTATGTTGGAAGTGGTCCAAACACTGAGAAAGTCTTATACTGGCCTGTTCCCTCTAACTTTAAAACTTAGTCGCCTCTTACTTTGGGCATGGTAGAAGGTCATAGGCCCAACTGGCCATAGTCTCCTTTGGCTGCTCCTGGTTCCTCAAGGCAGAGTTGTCTCCTGAATCACGGCTTAGCTCCTCAGGAGGGAAAGGTGTGTTCTCATCTTTCTGGCTCCTCTGCGATTGAGTTTGTGAGTTTGTTTCTTTTAAAGGTGCCCTGGTGTTAGGAAAGAGCAGCATCTGCCTCCAAAAGTATTCCTTTCTTTCCCTGTCCTCCAGGTAAATTTGAGCCACCACTGTTTCATCCAAACGTGTATCCTTCTGGCACAGTGTGCCTGTCTATCCTGGAGGAAGACAAGGACTGGAGGCCAGCTATCACGATCAAACAGGTACGGAGTAGCAGCTAGCCATGCTACCATGGGTTTATGGTGTCCACAGTAGCCACGAC
Organism: Meriones unguiculatus; assembly: GCF_030254825.1. Classification (NCBI taxonomy): domain Eukaryota; kingdom Metazoa; phylum Chordata; class Mammalia; order Rodentia; family Muridae; genus Meriones; species Meriones unguiculatus. The sequence continues at coordinate 39,620,846 of NC_083359.1, forward strand.
CACTTTTCAGATCTCCAAGCCCCATCAGTGTTAGCTGATTGTTTTTGTTTCTCCTGCAGATCTTATTAGGAATACAAGAACTTCTAAATGAACCAAATATTCAAGACCCAGCTCAAGCAGAGGCCTACACAATTTACTGGTTAGTAGCAACTGCTGGCTAACCCTCCTTTCTTGGAAGTACAGACTGGCCAGCTGTCAAAAAGGAACTCTAGGGTATGGTAGCTGGGAGGGAGGCCCTGAGGAAGAGCCACAAACTCCCAGTGGGTGGCAGCACCCCACACAGGTGACTACGGGATGTGGTCAGAGAGCCATCAAGGAAACTATATGTCTGACCTATCAGCAACAGACTCTGAATAAGGAGCTTACCCTGAGCAAGAAAAAAGAAACAGAGTGTGATGTACAGTAAGATGGCAGGTATAGAACAGCTGATGTGGGAGCGGGTGGACACTTTGTAGTGAGGGTGTCTGAAAAGCTGTGGCCTGATGCGTCATAATACAGCCTTGCTAGTACAGTGCTCTGGCTCTTTTTGCATCTACTGGGGGAGGATGATATCACATGGTCTGTTAGAATTTGAATGACAGTTGAACCAGTGCTGTAGGCAGCAAGGAAAAAACTCAAAATAGAGGTTCTATGGTGTCCTGAACACTAATACACACTCTTCGAGGGAAGTCACACACAATTCTCTACCTCTGAATTAGAGTGACACCAGAACAAGAACTGATAAATCAGATTTATTGTTATGTGTGCTTCATCCTTACTGTGTGTGAGGATTCTGCTGAGCCAGGCAAGGACTGAAGTTAGTCTGGCTGGAACTCCTAAGATTAGTTTCATTGCAAGGACTTTGACTCCACTGTTCTCCCTGTGTCTCCACACCAACCTTCTGCTCACCCAGTGGGAGTGAACAAAGGTCCTCTGAGCTGTGTCCAAGGCGCTTCTGTGCCTGTTTCCCCTGAGGAGTTTGTCACCTGGGTCTGCTCTTCCCAAGAATTAGGCATGAGAGGAAGGGGTGGGTATGTACTGTGTCTTCAGGGAGGGAGACAAGAAAGTTGGGTGCATGCCCAGCTTTGGTGCTTGTGTGCTGCCCTCTCTAGTGGCCACGGCAGGCCTGTCTAGAGTCTGTCCCTGGAGCCTTGCGGATGTAGCTCATTCCCATTGGATCATTGCCTGCTGTGCTCCTGTTGACCACCTCTACTCCGGGCTCCTCTAGACCCGACCCATATATAAGGTGATGTGGCAGGTTCCACCAGTGTTGCTGCTGTTGTGCTGGCTGCTGTTGCCAGCCTGCGTGCCTCCTGGCAGAGCTGTCTGCACAGGGAGTGTGCAGCTCGTGAAGCAAGTATGTGTTCCTGCCAGAGCCCTGGAACCTCTTAACTGCTGGTGCATAGCAGTGCGCTCTGGCTTAAATGCAGCTCTCTTCACAGTTGGCCTGAGAGTTTGGTTCACACCTAGCTACTAACATGGGCTCTGTGCCTGCCAGCACTTGCTGTAGTTCTTACGGTGGGGTTTCTCTCCTGCAGCATCCAGATCTTTCACTGGCTTGCTTCCTGTGCTTATTTTCACTATATATAGAGAGAAGCTTCATGTCCCTTCTTCCTGAGTGGCTGGTGCCTTGCTGTCATGTCCTTGCTTAGTGAATAGCAGTACTCCTGGGTGAGAACTAGGCTGCTTTTCCATGGTAATATCAGCCCCTCCTGGGACTAGCATATGCTTTTAAGTATTATGTCCTTCCAGTTTTCTCGTACTAGGCCTTTCTGGAGTGACCTTGGCACAAGAACCTGTCATTTATACCTTGACCACTCTGTAAACCCTGAAGCTGACAGCTGGGTCTTAGGCTTGCTCTAGGGACAGTTGGTGAGTTTCACTGAATCTTGCAGTTCATACTATGCCAGGGCTGTTCAGTGAGACCCCCAAAGACGGCTACTAAGGAGCTCAGCCTGTGAATGTCTTGTTCCCATGGTCCTCAAGGTCACGTTGTTCCCTTACATCCATTTTCTGTTCACATACATAGTGTAAGCCAGCCCAGGTCTAAAGTCTCAACAGTGGGTTCATGGCTTCATACCGAAAACCCACAGGTGCTCTTACCTATTGTCAGAACTGAGCAAAACCTGGTTCCAGTGGGCTGTTTCCAGTTGATAGATAGCACTGTCTCAACAGCTGATTACAGCTCGGCTTGCTGAGCTTGCTACGTGGAGGTGCGCACTTGTGTTCCCAGCTGTATTGGCAAACTGGATCGGGAAGATCACTAGCCAAGATGTCCAGGCTGTGATATATGCATTCACTGTTGAGCTCTTTCCTAGTAGTGGAGCCAGGAGACTGCACTCTCACTTCAGCAACAAACAAGATCCTAACTCCCAGCAAAGGGCTGGACACAGAACAGGTGGTGACAATGCCATTCTCTCTTCTCTGTGGTAGTCTGTGTTCTGTCCCTGAGAGGTTGGCATGGACACAGAACCTCTCAGTGGAGGTTGCTGCCCCTGCCCCTTGAGCAGACATCTCAGCAGGCCATGTCACTGCCCTATCTAACTCTTTTCTCTCTTGACCTCCTCAGCCAAAACAGAGTGGAATATGAGAAAAGGGTTCGAGCACAAGCGAAGAAGTTTGCCCCCTCATAAGCAGCGGCCCTGTGGCTCCATGACGAGGAAGGGACTGGCTTGGCAAGAACTTGTTTACAACCTTTTGCAGATCTAAGTCGCTCCGTACAGTTACTAGTCGCCTGGGAGGGTTGAGTGGGCGCCATTTTCCATTTCCGTCACTGGCATATACAGTCTCGATTCGCTGAATTGCCCCAGTTTTTCATACAGGGTCTCTTCCTTCAGTCTTTTGTATTTTTGATTGTTATGTAAAACTTGCTTTTATTTTAATATTGATGTCAGTATTTCAACTGCTGTAAAATGATAAACTTTTGTACTTGGTAAGCCCCTAGGAGCTAGTTTCTTCGCGCTCGGATGCAGGCATGCTTCCCACTGTTCAGAGCTCTGGCCTCCAGCTGACTGTGTGACAGAACCACACTGTCCCTCCCTCCCACCCTCGTCTTCTCAGAAACCTGGGCTGTTGCTTATGAGCCTCAGATCCAAAGTTGGCCAGCATCTCCATTCTGCACCACTTCCTTTGTGTTTATATGGCGTTTTGTCTGTGTTGCTGTTTAGAGTAAATAAACTGTTTATATAAAGGTTTTTGTTGCATTATCATCATTAAAATGTGAGGAGCTGCCTCAGTATGTCTGGGCCTCCTCACATGGCTGCAGACCTTACCAGGTACCAAGGCTGAGCCCAAGGAACAGCACCTAGGAGTTTTCACGGCTTCTGCTAGGGATGTGCCCAGACCCCATGCAGCTCCATCTTCATCTGGTTCTTTGTAAATAGAACTGTGTACAGAGGTGTGTTCTGTTCTCCCCACCTGGGTCTTTGGGCCGTAAGGTACCAGGCACCGTGAGACTGTTGAAGTCGGAATCTGAATCCAGCCTTCTTAAACCCAGCAGGGTGAAAAACTGGCTGATCCAGACCAAGGCTGAGGCAGAGTGAGGGCCAAGGACACAGTGGCCTGCATTGATCTCCCTGTCTGCTAGCTGTACTGTGGGCCTCACTGAGCCCTGATAGCTGGCTTCAGGCCTTTTGATGTCCTACCCTTGCACCCTGGAGGAGGCAACCCTGCCACTGGCCCTGGCACACAGCAGGTCCTTCCTCTAGAGCACCTGAGCACACAGCTCCTGCACCTCCTGGCCTGCATTCAACCCTACCCTCCGGCCCAGGGGACCAGCCTGGGTGTGGCCTCGGCACAGGATGACCTCAGGTACCACTGTCCACATGCTCTGCTTCCTGGAGCTGGTCTGGGGTAAAGCTGCTATCTGCAGTGGCCTCTAGCCCACGCCTGGGCCAGGCTGGATCTGTGATCTTGTGGCTTACAGAGCACAGGGAGGTGCCGTGGACATAGCCATTGATCACAGTCTCCATATGACTTGTTCCTGAGAGCCCCTGGAAGACCCTTGACATGGGAGCCAATCACCAGTGGCTCAAGTTCAGGGACCAAGCAAGGGAGGGCTGGGCCCACGCCCAGGTCTACAGCCAGGAGTCTTCATTCTGAAATTGGAGGGACTTGTGTTCCCACAGCTGGTGGCACCAGGATGGACAGGGCTGCCAGTGCCTTGTAGGTATGTTTAGCCTCCAGAACAGTCCGGAGCTGAGTTTGGATGGATACTTGCAGTTGGTGGCACAGGGCCTGACCTGGGGAGTTCAGGCTGGTGTGTGTGTGTGTAGCCTGCTCTCAGAATGTCTTATTTTGTAACAACTGACTACATTTAGTAATAGGTACACATGTATATGGTTAATATATGGAAATTCAATATATTTTATAGTTAAAGTATTCTAAAGTAACTGATGTTTCTAGCAAACTGTAGTGACTCCAGCTATGAAATGTTCCTTTTGTACCACAGTCCTTGGATTACCAGAGATGTGAATCTTGTAACATGAGAACATGGTCTGTGACCATCCTGTGTTAAGATGGTGGGGAAGAGGGTATCCCAGCATGAGGCCTCATTGGTAAGGAATTGTGGGCAACAGATTAACCACTGTATCAACAAATCCTCTAATTAAAACATTTCCACAAACTGCAGCCCTCAGGTTGTGTCCTTTGCCTCCTTTCTTGCCTCCTCTCTCCCAGTCCCCGTGGGGTTCTCCAATACCCATTATCCATCTGCAGCCGTTATCACACCCTTAGTGTCCATATCTTGTTAGTATCCCCCAAGCCTGATAAAGTATGGTCTTCTTGGGAACCTGGTCCCTGGGTAGGGGGAGTTTTACTAACAGGCATCAAAGTGAGTGCTCCTTGTTAGGGGAGGGTCTGATAAAGGTGGGGTCTGTTCCTGGAGAGATGGCTCAGTGATCTGAGCAGAGAAATGGGAGTTTGGTTCCCAGCATCCATGTCAGGCCATTCTAGAACTGCCTGTGACTCAAGCTCCAAAGGATCCAGTCAGTGGCCCTCTCTTGATTTTCACAGGCACTCACACTGACAGATAGACACACACAGTTTTTTGTTTTGTTTTGTTTTTTTCATCTTTAAAATACAATTCTAAAAATAAGTCTTTGATAGGGCTCCAGGAATGCTAGTGTTAAGAACTGACCATGTCATCAGGTCATTTCATGTGGGTGCAAAAAACTGATTCCCAAGCAGCTCCCTGGGGCCTGGGCCTGTGCTTTGTCCATGAACACATGATAGCCTTTGTCTTAGGGTTTCTGTTGCTTCGATGAAACACCATGACCAAAAAGCAGGTTGGGGAGGAAAGGGTTTATTTGGTTTACACTTCCCTATCACTGTTCATCAAAGGAATTCAAGCAGGGCAGGCCTGGAGGCAGGATTTGATGCAGAGCCTGTGGAGGAGGGCTGTGTGCTGACTCGCTCCCTGTGGCCGCCTCAGCCTGCTTTCTTATAGAACCCAGGACTTGGGTAGCTCCAGTCGCATTGGGCTGGGCCCTTACCTACCGATCACTGAATATGAAAATGCCCTATATGGTTGCCTGCAGCCCAGTTTTACTGAGGCATTTTCTTAATTGAGGTTCCCTCTCTTCAATTGACTTTAGCTTATGTTAGGTTGACATAAAAGTATTCAGCACAGCCTTGCTGCAACAATGATGGTTTGGAGCTTTTTGGAACATCTGGCCTTCTAGGACCATCTCTCCACAGACCATGGAGGAAACAACCCAATGGCACCTGATCTCCTATACCATTTGAGGTTGTACTGATTTGAACCAATTTTGGCAGGGAGGACTCAAGAAATGTTGGGCTTGGGTACCTGTCCCACCTGACCCTGACACTGAGTTGGGGATGGTGCCATTCAGTAGCTCCTGAGACTGTTCCAAGCCTCCAGATACTGTCAGTGCCTCTGAGGAGACATTGGGCCTGGTGGGAGTCTTTACTTGGGGCCATCATGTATCCCTGATCTGGCCTGGAGGCCACACCTGAACTCTTGGAGGAGAAAGGAGGCAAATGACACAAAAATGTAGGAGAAATAGGTCTGGGCTTGTCCATCCAGACCCCTGCCTGCCCAGGCCCGAGCATCTAGGTCCTCATCCCAGGACACCCTCTTAAAAAAACGTTCTCACCCCTCCAGGGGCTCCTATCTCTGGAAGGGGCTGGACCCAGAGCTGAGAAGAGGAAGAGGGTGCCTCCAAGCCCGGTTCTTCTGCAGAGAGTGACAGGCACATACAAACCAGTTGTACAGGGCATGTTCAGCTGTCTCGAGTGTGTGTCCTTTGTCTCCACTCGGGCTGTTGACCATAGCAATGGCCGTGATGGAAAATGGACCCTAGCGTACTACCCCTCACTGATGATAAGGACGGGTGCCAAAAGCTTGTGTTCCCAAAAAAACATGTGAAACGGGAGATGTTTCTTGGTAGAATGCTGGTCTAGCATGCCTCACACCCTAGGTTCATCCCCTAGTAGTGCCCAACACATAAACAACAAAGACTGGCATATTGGTCAACCTTTGGGTAATGATGTAGCTCTTGGTAGAATGCTTGCCTAGCATGCACAAAGCCGTGGGATCAGTACCCATGCCTGTAATTCCAGCGCTTAGGAAGTGGAGGCAGAAAAATCAGAAAATCCAAGGTAACCATGGCCACTAGCAAGCTGAGGTTTGAGGCCAACCCGAGCTGCATGAAAACCTGGTTGGTTTGGGGAAATTTGGTTTAAAAAAAAAAAAACCAAAAGCAAACAAACAAAAAAAACCTCATTTGCAGTAGCACCCAGACCTGAACTGTCTCCAGGTGCCTGGATAGTGGCTGCAGGAAGGTCACAAACTACTTAGTGTGAATTGCAGTTCAAGGACCAGCTCCTCAGGCAGAAGGCTACCCTGAGCCACACATGCCCCTAAGGCCCCCTCTCTTCACCTGGTGAATGGGTTCTGGCAGGCCTTGGGGTGCTTGGCCTCAGGAAAGGTGAAACTGTAACCAAAGCCCCTGGTTGCTGACCCTGTGCACCCCACTAGCCAGCCTGCCTTTCCCTGTGGTAGCCGGAGCATGGCTCCAGGCTCAGGCTGGGCTGGCCAGTGGTCTCTAGGGTCAGTTGTGATCCCCTATTACAGACGAGGGCAACCATGGCTCTGAGCAAAGGAGGAATGTGCACAGGTGAGCACACTGCAGCTTTGACCCTTGCTAGCCTTGGAATGAGTCAAGAAAGACGACAGTATGAGTCACCAATGGGCTGTCATTCATTCAGACACACACACACACACACACACACACACACACACACACAAACGCAGGAATACTAAAGATCTGTGGAGAGAAGAGTGCAGGGAAGACTAGACTCTTGGGGCTGCGTTTGGGACCCAGTCTGTTGCTATGTGACTCAAAGCCTCTTTTCCATGTTTGGATCTCAGTTACCTATCAAAGGCAGGAGCAAATCTCACCCAACCCAATCTCAGAGGCCAGAGCCCCTGCAGCAGGGCCGCCCCCCCACTTCCTGTTTACAGCAGGCTCTAGCTCATCCTTTTACCCCAAAGCCATTACCATCACCATGGCAACCAGACTGCGTTTGTTCCAACAGGTTGGCAAAATCTGACGCAAGACTGGTGGGCATATCAATTCCAAACCCTGGGGGTGGGAGGGGGGTCAGCTGTTCCGCTCCAATTTCTATCCCCTGTAGAGGGACAGTGTGGGGCATAGAGTTCAGGCCCCCTCCCCTGCTCATCTGACATCCTCATTCTGACAGTGTGCTCATCTTTTATTTCTTTTGCCTGGCCTGACTGTGCCAAGGTGGAGGTTTTCTGTGGGAACTGAGCATTCTCAGGACCATATTCTGTTCCGTCTTCACGATGATGGGTGTCGGGCTTGACATAGATGTGAACTGGGATACAGACTGGTGGCAACATCTACCTCACGTGTATGCTCCCTGGGATGAAGGACCAGGCTGTCGTCTCCCAGATGTTTCCTCCCCGGTTCCCAGTAATGAGGAACCTGGGCCCCTGCCCAGCACTCTTTCGAAAGCCTGTTCCAGCTCTGTCTCCGCAGAGGAGATGGTCTTTGCTACAGTCTAAGGTGGAGGATTTTCAAGCCTGCATTCCTGGTTCTCACACTGGTTAGAATCCTTCCCCAAAGAATGAGACCTTTAGGTGGAGAGATGGTGGCACATGCCTTTAATCCCAGGTTCTGAGTTCGAGGCCAGTGTGAGTTCCAGGACAGTCAGGGCTACACAGAAAAAAAAAACAAAACAAAAAACCTGTCTCAAAAACAAAATAAAAACAGGGAGAGACAGAGGCAGACAGACTGCTTTGGGATAAACTCCAAAATGGGAGTACCCAGAAACAGTGAGGCCAGCGGTATCCCATTAAAGTCAGTGCTGGTTCTGACAGTGTTGGGGCCTACTGAGAGCTGGAACAGCCAAGAACTGGGCAGCTCTCCATGTAGAACCCGCTACAGGAGGGCCCTGTCAGGGATGCCCTGTGCCCCTGCTTCAGAGCTAGCACATTTGGGAAAGGCAAGTGGTTTAACAAGCCTGCAGGGGCCCCTCACTCCGCTCAAATGATGGAGAAGTGAGGAGGGGGCCTAGGGGAGAAGTGGGCTGGGAACAGCAGGGTCCAGGTACTGTGCCTTCATCTGCGCCCATTCACAGCTAACAGTGACGTCATGAGATGTCCCAGGTTAAAGCCAGAACTGACTTCCCTGGAAAAGAGCAGCTCCAGACAGTAACTGAAAGGCACAGACTTTGGATATGGCCGTAGAGCACCTCAAGAAACGCAGGCACTTCGTGTTTCCTTGGGCGACTGTAGCTTCCCTGCAGCCCTGGGAAGGAGACCCCGCGACAGCCTCCTCCCTTGTGGCCGAGGGTGGGGGAAAGGGGGGCAGCTTAGCACAGCCAAGCGAGATCCAACGCAGCTCCGCTGCTGGCGCCCACCTGTGGGTTACTGAGCCCCGCGCCCAGAACAGGGTCTCTCTCTGGCCGGCACTGGGCGGGCAAGGACCCCCGCTGCCAACCCCAGAAACGCAGAGTAGGGGCGGGCAGGGCTGGAACCTCTGACCAGCAAACGAGGCCAGGCCCCGCCTCCGCCCGCCCGCGCCCCCCGCCCGCAGCGCCCGCTCTGCAGTGCTCAGTCTCCAGCGCGCGCGGCTGCTAGCGGTCGCGGTGCCTCGGTGTCCCCAGCCAGTGCGACAGCGACGCCAGCAGGGACCCCAGACCCTGTGGTCCCCGAACCCCTGTCCACGGTGAGTGCTGTAACTCCTGCCTGGTGCCGTAAGACTGCCGTCGGGGCTTAACCTGCCTTCCACCCCAGACAGACAGACAGACAGACAGACAGATGTGACCGCCCCCTCGAGCTCAGGTCCCCTCGGCTTCTGCACTCCGCTCCCCAAAGGAGCACAGGAATTGCTGGTGTCAGAGGCAACGGGGAAACTGAGGCCCTGGAGAAACTGAGGCCGCGCGTGATCAGAGGGGCGGGGTCGCACAGCCGGCGTCCTAGGCTCTGAGGCAGAGGGTCCTCACTGCAGAACCCCGGGGAGGATTGAGAGGCGGGACCTCACGACCCAGAGAGTGCGCACCAGCAACCTCCGTTCCCAGGGTCGCCGCTGCGGGACCCCTTGACTATAACCCCTCTTCCCAGTGGAGGCCGCTGACCGAGCGGAATTGGGGACCTCGGAGACACCCCGCTGGGCTTCTCTGAAACCTTCCAAGCAGGCTGTAACCCCCATCAAGCTGGAGGGAGGAAAACGACCCCCAGCGCCCGTGTCCCTCCCACTTTTCAATGACCCTCGTGAGACCTTTGTCCTCACTAACCTAAAACCCTGCCAGGGTAAGCCTTGTTCCTCCCTGGTTATCCAAGAATTCAGCACCCACCATTTGGTCTGGGTTCTGACGTTGTTTGTGTGTGTGTGTGTGTGTGTGACAGAAAATGACAGAGATACAGATGAGAGAGAGGGAGGGAGAGGAAAGGGGAGAGAGGGAGGGAGGGAGGGAGAGGAAGAGAAATATTACATCAGAGCAACTCCCCCCCACACACCTCCTGCCTTGGGGGGGCTTCAATAGATTCGGGGAGGGTAACCACAGCTCCCCCACTGCCCATCACCCAAACCAGCCGATGGTCAAGAGCAAGTCAACAGAGACAGGTAAGTAGCAGGTAAGGGTCCTGGAAGAGCGCAGCAGTCCCTGTCTGCGGAGAGGAGAGCACCTGCCGGCCTGGACCTGAGCCCCCCGCCCCCTCTGTGAATCAGGGAGGGATGAGCGCTCAAGCAGGATATGTAACAGGTGGACCAGATGTCCCTCCTAAGGAGGGTTAGCAGAATTACTGAGGCTGTGGGGAGATCAGAAGATACGGGAAGACTTGGGGGGGTGGGGGGGAGGCTGGCCAGGAAGAGAGAAAAAAGGCAAAAGAGACCAAAGAGGAGGCCATGGGAAGCCATCCTACCACACGAATCTGTCCCAGTTTCCAGAGGTCCATACGCACTAAGAATTCCCCCACAGCACTCTAGAGTTTGCTGCGGGCTGGGAGCCTGGGAAGACTCCTCCAGGCCTCCCCTAAGCTGCCCTTAAATTCGCCATCTCACAGCCACCACATCTTCAAATGGCTGACTAGTAGGTGAAAGCCCCGGGTCGGCCCTGCACAGCCTGCCCAGCCCCAGCCTGTGAATGAGGCGACCTTAGCTCTGGCTCAGCCCCGGGTTCATATGTCAAGAGCCTACTGGCTGATCCTTCCTCTGCTCACGGGGCACTTGAGAACTGTGACATGACGCCGGCCCTACGGACTGGATGTGAGCAGGGCTGTGGGGGAATGTGTGTACATCCTGCTGAGCTACTCTCCAAGCCCAGGAGGGACAATGAAATACAGGGCAGTGTCTGAGCGTGGAAAGGAGGCTCTCGGGCTGTCTCTGCGCTTAGCTCTCTATTTCCGTGGGAAGGTAGTCAAACGCATGCCGGTTTATGGTGGCAGAGGTGAATGTCCCCTGGCTGGGCAGTCAGAGGCTTCTTTTGACAGGTGTCTCTCAGGGCTTGGGCTGTTGGGTCAGAGCAGTTAACAGCTGCTGAGGCAGTTCGAGGTTGCCAAGGGGACCAGAGCTGTTTCTGGGCACCGGGATGAGCCGCTTCTTAGGGAGACTGGCTCTGACACACTGCTGTTGGCCTCATCCTAGCAACAGACTCAGGGCAGAGGGCACAGCTGGACACAAGCTCAGGACACCCCAAGAAAATATAGTGTTTGCACAGCAGAGCCTTAAATCCCGGGATACCACCTGCTGGTGCTGACCCTGGGCAAGTTCCCAAGCCCACACCTGTTTCCTTGTTTGGGGCAGGGCAGGGGCGTACCCCTTAGTTCCTGTACTGCCAGGGTACTTTGCTTCTGCGTCACATTTTTCTCTGGGACTGCGAGCCCCCGTGGCCCTGTCACAAATAGATGCAGCTGGTGGTTGCCTTGGCAACAGCTCAAGAAGTGGCTGCTTTCCTGGCTGGGGTGCAGGGGGAGCAGCTCTCCTTTTAGTGAGAGAGAAGCCTGTGACACTTGGCCACCTGGGACCTCAGGATTGGCTATGTGTGGCAAAAGCTTACCGGGCCCCCACATTTGGGAGGAGGTTTGTGCGGCTTCCCCTCAGGATGCAGAGCCACACGGCCTCCTGCCCATCTGCAGCTCTGGGGTCTGGTTCGAGTAGAGGACTCAGATTGCAGCACACCCAAAGAGTGCTGGCCTGGGCCGGTGGGAGAAGCGAAAATAAGGATAAGATGGGGAGCTTCCCACCACAGACAGGCGCCCTGGAAGAAAGAAGCTCTGTATCCCCTGACTTCCCTTGGGACCCTGAGCCAGAAGCAGGACCCAGTTTCGGAGTCCATTTCCTGTCTTACGAAATGGAAGTGACAGTCTCCCCTTGCTAGGGCTAATGAAACTTGGCTATATGGGTGCTAGTGTCTGGTGGACGGCAGGCACAGACTATATGCATCTTGTCAGTGCAGTGAGCAAGAGAGGGGCCCCAAGGAGTGGGTGCTACGTGTCAGAGGTGAGCCAGGCATGGGCTTGTTTTTCTGAGGAAAGAAAAGGGATCCCCTTGGGGTAGTGTGGGGAAGGCCAGGCCCAGAAGTGGTTGCGTGATCCAGGCGGGGGGGTATGGCAGAGTGGTGGAAACAGGGAACTCAGAAGGCGGTGCTGTTCTAGCTGACGCACTGCCCTTCACCTTGGGGCCTCCAGGGTTAACTAAGTGGAAGGCTATGCCGATGTGGGCACCTGCTGTGGGTGGGTGGGGCTGGGAACTGGTCAAGCTTGAAAGAAGCAGGAATTCTCAGATGATCCTAGGACTGCCGCTCCAAGTGGAAGGGTATTCTGGTATCCAGTCCAGAACTGCCCCTGGAATCTCTTGGGGTTCCAGCCACCTACCAGGGCTATCGATGTGTCAGTCCATACCCTTCCACCCCAAACCTCAAGTTCAGAGTAGAATGGCTGAAGGGAGGCCATAGAGTCAGGGTCAGCCTGGGCCTAGACTCCATTGGCAGTTGGAAGACCATTCTCCTCGAGATGACAACCAGGATGCCCTGGCAGGATGCAGCAGGATGGCTTGGTTGCCACAGCAACAATGGGGAACTGATTCGATGGACTGGTGGACAGGGAGCTTGGAATGCAGCTGAACACCCCAGCCTTCCCGAAATGAGACTCGTGGGCTTCGTGTTTTCTTTTTATCACTGATTGTGGGGTGCAAACTCTGCTTTGGGGGTGCTGGACTCTTAGGTTAGATTGGATTGTGTAAGGACCGAAAGCAGCTTCCTCATGGGCATCTTGGCCTCAGAGACAGCTGCCAACCCTACCCTGGTGTAGGTGTAAGAGACAAACCTCAGACTAGTGCCCTGCCTTGATGGTTTGGCCTCCTGTGGAGAAGGCCTGGGTAGTACCTGTCCTGGCTCCAATGGGGCCAGGGTTTTGGTGAGAAGACAGAAAACAGACACATTCTGTCCTACTGTCCCAGGTGATCAGGGCTTAGTTCGGGGACCAGCCTCGGATGCAGAAGCAGAACACACCTGTCTCCACTGAGATGCACACAGAGCACCAACTCTGTGCCTGGCACTCCCACCACCCCTGACAGCATCTGCCACCACATCCCGGAGCCACTGCACAAGCGACACACAGGCTATTAGGTCATGTGTCCAGTGGGGCAGCAGAGTCCGTAAAGCCTCTCCAGGGGCCCAGCACAGTGTAGGGTGGCGGCAGGCCTCTGGGCCTGTAGCTGCCCTCTGTTAGCCGGTGTGGAGATGGAGCAGTGGACAAACTGAGGGCTCTCTCCAGGTGGCTGCCATGTCAACCTTGCTGGACATCAAGAGCAGCGTGCTCAGGCAGGTGCAGGTGTGTCCAACCTTCCGACGCAAGACAGAGCAGGAAGCTGAGCGCACGAGCACAGACTCACAGGAGCCCCCCACGGGAGCCTGGTGGGTACCCCTCCATCAGCTGGCCTGTATACTCATTGTCCAGGGCCAGTCCCCTTGGGTGGGACAGGGAACCAGAAGGGTCTGATCTCAAGGCCGAGATCACTATGCCTGTCTGCTTGAACCACTTCACGGAATCAGGTTCTGACCCAGATGTTCTTCCAGGAAACCTGGAGATGGTGTGGAGTTCTTCGCCCACATGCGCCTCATCCTGAAAAAGGGGGATGGCAGACAGGGGCTGCCCTGCCCTGAGGTAAGGACTCCATTTCCGAAGGACCTAGGGACTGCCACTCAGCACAGGCTACTGTCCTAGGTCCTATCTGACCCCACCATCCTCAAACCTCTAGCCTCTCCTTGGGGCACCTCCAGCCAGCCGGGTAGAGGTCCTGGGGGTGGCTGCAAACTAAGGGGCCCACACCTTCACAGACCTTCACCTGGCACTCTAACCCTTGCAGGTTCTTTTACGAAGTGGCTCCCCAGCCCCGGCTGAGCCTGTGGACCCCAACCGTGGCCTGAGAACCCTAACCCAGGAGGAGGTAATTGGAGGGGTATCTAAGCCCAGGGGGTGAGCGTCACTCCTTTCTCCAGGACCGTAGGGCTTATGGTCTGGTGACAGGTGGATAGTGACGCTGGGTGAGCAAGAACAGAGACAGGAAGGTTGAGTGAGCACTTGGGGGGGGGCAGGAGCTGCCTGCGGTTGAGGGCTGGAGACACACAGGACAGAGCAGGGGCTGGGATGCTCTGCCGTGGCTGGGAACTCAGGGCCTGTTTCCTGAAGGTGGAGATGCTCTATGAGGAGGCCTTATACACAGTCCTCCACCGGGCCGGCACCATGGGCCCCGACCAGGTCGATGACGAGGAGGTCCTGCTAGGCTACCTCCAGCAGGTGAGCAGGGTCCCCCCCGGCCAAGCCCCACCCACCCTGCCTCACTCTCTACATTGCCGAATGGGCACAGTGGATGGAGGCCTGGTTAGACGTGCCGAGGGTGCAAGAGCGATAACACAGAAATGATTAGAGAGGACAGGCCGGTGCTCAGAGAAGCAGCGAGTAGACAGAGGGCGTTCCCTCTCTTCTGGTTTGTTCTCTGCATTACCCTGTCCCTGCCCTGCCCATTTGTGCCATTCCCTCACCTGCTCACTCCTCTGGGTGCTCGGAAACATAGCACCAGCTGCACAGTGGCCTTCCCGGGGCTGGAGCAGAGGGCTCGTTCACTCCTGTGTGCGTTCCTCGGGACTTCCAGGACAGCCCCAGCCTCTCCCCAGGCCCCTGCTTACCTACTTACCGCCCATAGGTGTTCGCCACCAGTTCTGAGGAACACACAGAGGCCATCATGCGTGTGAAGAAGGCCAAGGTGAGGTCATACCCACCCAGGCAGGAGCTGGCTGACCAGCTGTGAGGCAGGGAGGGATGCCGGGGTGGCAGGGAAAGTGGGGGACTGTGAAATCTCTGGTACCCTTCTATCTGCAGCCCCCAACATATGCTCTGAAAGTCTCTGTCATGCGTGCCAAGAACCTTCTGGCTAAAGACCCCAATGGTGAGTGGGTATCTGGCGGACCCTTGGAGTGCCTGGCCGCTGTTCCAGGAGACTGCAGAATGTAAGGGCCAAGGGCTGAGGCACCTGCTCATTTCAGGCTTCAGTGACCCATACTGCATGCTGGGTATCCTGCCGGCCTCAAGTGCCCCACAGGAGCCCAGTGGGCAGAAGGAGCAGCGTTTTGGCTTCCGCAAGGGCAGCAAGCGTAGCAGCCCACTGCCTGCTAAGTGTATTCAGGTCACCGAGGTCAAGAACAGCACCCTGAATCCTGTCTGGAAGGAGCACTTCCTGTTGTAAGGCTCCTTTCTACCCTGCTGATAGCCACATACCCCAAATGACGGACCCTCATTGCTGCCCCAGGCAACTCTTAAGAGGGACTGGTCACATACCCACTTCCCAAGGGAATAAAATGAGCCCCGCAGACCGACCTGTCTGTATGAGCTGTGTCTGTATGAGCACATAGCTGGTGTCGAGTGAGCCCAGCAGTCTGTGTGGAGAACCTGAACTCAGGGCTACTGCCTGTTGCTCCTGGACATCAGCCTACCTCAACACTGGGCAGATAGAGCCTGGGGGGTTCATAGTCCTTTCTCTTTCTTTTCCGCAGTGAAACGGAGGATGTCAACACAGACCAGCTGCACCTGGACATCTGGTACAGGACCCTGAATTTTGCATGGCATGGAGGATGACACCTCTAGCTCAGAAAGGAATTGGCAGCAGCGTGGGCTGCTGGGGGGCAGAGACAAAGACAGCGGGGACTCAGAGCTGGGCTGGGAACTCCATTCAAGACATCCTCCCCCTTCAGGGACCATGATGATGACGTATCCCTGGCAGAAGCATGCAGGAAGCTGAATGAAGTTATTGGCCTGAAGGGCATGAGCAGGTATGGGGCCGGGGGATGGGGAGACCTGTGCGTGCAGCTTAGCCACAGGGGTCAGCAGCCCTCCAGGACCTCCAGAGCGGCACTGCCCTGCTGTCTACCCTTTTGTGCCCAGATACTTCAAACAGATTGTCAAGTCGGCCCGTGCAAATGGGACAGCAGGACCCACCGAGGACCACACCGATGACTTCCTGGGTTGCCTCAACATCCCTCTCCGGGTGTGTGGGGAGGGATGGGACAGCGCCACCGGGTGTGTGGGGGTGCCCCAGGGTTCTTGAGCGTCTCCAGTGGCAGCATCCTGATTCCCATAGAGAATCCACTCTCTCGGGACTGGAGGAGGGGGCCACACTGGGCACCCACTCAGCATTCCCTTCCCAGGCGCTTCGTTTGTTTAGTTTTGCTTTTGCTGGGATTTGAAAGCACTCCACCGCTGAGCTATGTACCCCAGCCCCCTGTGGCTGTGTGGGAGGGAGAAGGGGCGGGGTCTCCAGGTTTTACACCTTCCCACCCTTGTTTCTCTCAGGAGGTGCCTGTGGCAGGGGCTGACCGCTGGTTCAAGCTGGAACCACGCTCCAGTGCCTCCCGTGTGCAGGGAGATTGCCACCTGGTCCTCAAGCTGATCACCACACAGGTGGGAAGCTACGGGGGGGGGGGGGGCACAGCTGTACCCCTGGCTGCAGGGCTCAGGCAGAGCTGATGACCGACCTCAGGTTCTGCCTTCCAGAGGGACACGGCTATGAGTCAACGTGGACGCTCGGGCTTCCTGTCCTACCTGCTGCTCCTCAGCCGTGTGCTGCGGTTTGAGCACCGAGTGGAGGAGGTAGTGGGCACCCTTGGGCTTCTCTGAAGTAAGGAGCCTAGAGCAGGGATGGAGGGGCTCTCTGGCCTCTGCCCACCCTTGGCTTCTTTCTCCAGCCCAATTCCAGCAGTTGGCGTGGTGAGATTAGTGGGCCTGGGACCACAGTCCTTTGTCTGCATGGAGCCCAAAGCAATCTGTCGCCCCTGCAGCTGGCGGTGCTGTGAGTAGGCAGGGTGGCTCCTTGCGGGCAGAGCCTCCTGAGAGGGCTCTCAATGGGTGTGACATGGGAAACGGTGGTGCTGTGGGGTGAGCCTGCTAGTGGAGAGCAGACTACAAGCTTAGGCTCCCACAGGCACTGGCAAGTCAGCAGCCGTCACCATCAGAGCCGCACCCTGGACTATGGCTACCTGCTGGGGCTGCTGGAAGAAGTGCAGGCGCACTGGGAGGAGGCAGCTTCACTGCCCCAGGAGCAGGTGGGCGTGGACATGACTACAGGTCTGCGCGCTGCTGGTAAAGGGCTCCCCCAGGAGCCAAGGGACGAAGACGTGCCCTCACAGGGTTTGGAAACACGTGATGAGGGAGGGAGTGCAGTGCCACAAGGAGGTGATGGTGGCAATGGAGTAACCTTGGAAGGATGCCACGAAGGTCAGACTGGGCTGGGTGGGAAGCCTCTGAGGTGGCAAGTGTTTGGGCAGCAGGGCCAAGTGGGCACTGGCAGTGTGGAGCAGAGGGGACAGGAGAGGTGAAGGCGCTGGGGCCCATAGGTGCAGTGAGGCGGCAGTTGTGGGAGCTGAGAGTGGAAAGGGCAGTAGAGAAGGGACTGGGGTAGCCACATGAAGCAGTGGCTTTTTGGTATCTGTGAGCAAAGCTGCCTTGGAGCTTGCTCCCGTCTTGGCTCTGAAGAACTTACTCCCTGCAGGAGGAGAGCCTGGCTGACAGCTTTTCCGCCTTCTCCGAGTTCGGGCTGAAGCTGCTGCGCCAGCTCCGAGATTACTTCCCGGCCACCAACAGCACGGCTGTGTATCGCCTAGAGCTGCTGCTCAAGTGGGTGTAGCACAGCAGGGCCAGGGGCCTGGAGGGCAGGGTGGGGCCTCGGGGCAGGCCTCCTCAGTGGTTCTCCTCACCAGGTGCCTGGAGAAGCTACAGCTCTTCCAGCCAGCCTTTGAGATCTGTCCCTTTGAGACAGAGCTCAGCATGGACATTGCTGCCGCCCTGAAGGTGTGTCTGGATCCATCTTGGCCCTCCTTCCCTCTGCCCCTGCCAGGCCTTGCTGTCCACAGCCCCTTAACCTGACTCTTCCCTTCAATCCACTTTGTCGCTTTTTACTGGCTGCTGCTACAGCGGGGCAACCGTGAGTGGTACGACCGGCTCCTGAACACCAAGTGTCCTCGAGAGCAGGTGTGGATCTGGGTGGCATGCACCCAAGGCACAGGGTATTTGGGGGGTTTCACAGGTCACCCCAATCCTGGTTTTCTTGCAGCCAGGGCCACAGCGCCTAACGGGGCTTGTTGAGCTTGCAGACATCATCTATGAGGACTTGCAGTCCTGCTACGGGGTCTATGCCAGCCTCTTCCATGGGTAGGTTCTGCAAGTAGGCTAGAACGAGCTGGGTTGGGATGGTAGGGTTGGCTGGTGAGGAACAGATGGCTGAGGCACGTCTTTTGCAGTATCCTTAAGGTGGACTTCTTCACCCTTACCTTCCGGCAGCTGGAACGTCTGGTGAGGGGGGGGAGTCCTTTGCCCTGGGTGCCCGTGGGTGCTGGCAACTGGGGAGAAGTTCCCAGTAAAGGGGGTACCTAGACTTACGTTGGCAGCGGTCTAATCCCATCATCTGAGGCAGGTGGCTGAGGAGGCCTGGGTACTGACAGAAGAGCTGAGCCCCAAGATGAACCTGGAGGTGGCCTCGGGCCTCTTTGAGCTCTACCTGACCCTGGCAGACACCCAGCGCTTCTGGAGCAGCATCCCTGGACGGTGGGTCACCCTGACCTGGGACCACTCTCCCCTTAGCTCTGAACCCGGAGACCTCTGGGTGAAGGGACTCAAGTCCTGATGGGCTCTGAGCAAGTGTTCACCACAGGGAAAGCCGCTCCCTAGCCCTGGCCGGCATCCACACCCCTTTCCTGCCAGCTGTGAAGCTCTGGCTGCAGGTGCTGCGGGACCAGGCCAAGTGGCGCCTTCAGGGAGCTGTGGAGGTAGACACGGTGAGTGTGTGCTCAGTCTCGTGGTGCTGACTCATCCCGTACCCCTGCAACATCAGCCCCCCCTCTGCCTTTGTCAGCTGGAGCCTGTGGATGCAGCTTCCAAGCACAGCAGCTCTGCGGCCACCGCCAGCCTCTGCCTTAGTCACATCCAGGAGCTCTGGGTCCGCCTGGCTTGGCCTGACCTTGCCCAGGCCCAGGGGCTAGGCACTCAGCTCAGCCAGGTACTTGTGCTGGGGCTAGGTGGGGGAATAAACCATGAGATGGGCAGGGAGGGTCCCAGGCTCCAGCCCATCTCCTGCCCCAGGACATGTGTGAGGCGTCCCTCTTCTACACGGAGCTGCTGAGGAAGAGGGTGGACACCCAGCCGGGGGCTGCTGGCGAGGCGGTGAGTGAACAGGTGAGCGGCTGGCCCTCAGGTGGGGCCTGCAGATGGCTGGGCGCCCTGCCTCCTTCCCTCCCCCCCCAGTCCCACCATAGTTGCTCAGCTGCCCCTGGTCACACCTTCCCAGCTCTGCGTGGTGCTGAACAATGTGGAGTTGGTACGGAGAGCTTCGGGGCAGGCGCTGAGAGGACTGGCGTGGCCGGAAGGGGCCGCTGGGCTGGAGGTAGTGCTGCCCCGCCCTCTGCTGAGCTGCATACAGGCCCTGGACGAAGACCTTCAGCGGGAGGCCCACACTGTGACGGCGCACCTGACTTCCAAGGTGGGCAGAGGGGTGGGGCCCGGGACTATACACATGTGGAGACTATTCGTGAGTCTCTACCCTTGTTCTGAGCACCACCCCTCTCTCAGATGGTGGCCGACATCAGGAAGTATGTGCAGCATATCAGTCTGTCTCCTGACTCTATTCAGAATGATGAGGTAAGTGGGGCGAGTTAGCAGGGAGTCCTGTGCTGGGGGAGGGGAGGAGGGGGAGACGTGGGGAGGCAGGAGAGGGTGTCCCAGGCCGAAGTCTGGCTTGGACAGCCCTGAGGACTCCTGCCTGCAGGCTGTAGCCCCACTCCTGAAATACCTGGACGAGAAGCTGGCCTTGCTGAATGACTCGCTGGTGAAGGAGAACCTGAGCAGGTACCAGCGAGGCAGTGGGGTAGGTGGGGTGGCGCCAGCCCTGGGAACTCACCCGGAAGGTGCTCCTCCAGGGTGCTGGAAGCCGTCTGGGAGCTGCTTCTCCAGGCCATTCTACAGGCGCTGAGCGCAAACAGAGACGTCTCCGCTGATTTCTACGGGCGTTTCCACTTCACGCTGGAGGTAGGGTCACGCGGGGCTCCTGGGTCTGTCTCCCCGAAGTCCTCCCCCTGCTGCCCCTGCCCTCTGCCCGGGCATTCCACAGCTCCACTAGCATCTCTTCAGTACAGCCCAAATATCTGTTCCCACAGCTGTCTGGCCTCAGGTGCTGGCATTTCCCAGGCCCTCCTGGGGATGTCTGAGGCACCTCAAATCTGAGAAGTGGGATTTGTCTTGGCTCCTAAGAACCAGTGCTTCCTGAACCCACGGCTCTTCAGCACAGGCTGGCCCTCTGACACCCCTGTCTTCTTTCCCTGTTGTAGGCTCTGGTCAGTTTCTTCCATGCGGAGGGCCAGGGGCTGCCCCTGGAGAACCTGAGGGATGGAAGCTACAAGGTGAGCTTTTGGGTGAGCCGAGCCTTCTGCCAGAGCAAGCTCACCCTGCTGCCCTACTAGGCACCCTTGTGTTGGTGAAACCAGACGGCCACGAGGAAGCTCAGAGGACTCTCTGAAGACACCTGGCCGCCCTGCCAGTGACCAGGGTCACTAGTGCCAGCTTCTCTTGCAGAGGCTGGAGGAGGAGCTGAGGCTCCACAAATGCTCCACCCGAGAGTGCATTGAGCAGTTTTACCTGGACAAGCTCAAGCAGGTGAGACTGTCATTGTCTAGGCACAGGCCTGTTCTGAGACCCAGCTTCACTCACTGGCTCGTTCCACTGGCCTTCTCCACAGAGGTCTCTGGAGCAGAACCGGTTTGGGCGTCTAACCGTCCGATGTCATTACGAAGCAGCCGAGCAGCGGCTAGCTGTGGAGGTGCTGCACGGCGCAGACTTACTGCCCCTGGATGCCAATGGTGAGGCACCACAGAGCAGCAGGGGGGCGGGGGCCAGAGAGACGTTAGGCTCACCCTGTATCTTGCAGGCCTGAGTGACCCCTTCGTGATCGTGGAACTTGGGCCGCCACACCTCTTCCCACTGGTCCGTAGCCAGAGGACCCAAGTGAAAGCCCGGACACTGCACCCCGTGTATGATGAGCTCTTCCACTTGTGAGTGCCCGCCTGGCCTTCTGTGCCCCCTGCCTGCGCCATATGGGCTGCAGCAGGCTCCTGACTGCCCTGTCCACAGCTCTGTGCCTGCAGAGGCATGCCGCCGCCGCGGGGCCTGTGTGCTGTTCACGGTGATGGACCACGACTGGCTGTCCACCAATGACTTTGCCGGGGAAGCAGCCCTTGGCCTGGGTAGTGTCAGCGGCATCGCAAGGACACATGTGGGAGGAGGCATGAGACCCGGGCAGCCCATCACTCTCCACCTGCGGAGGCCCAGAGCTCAGGGTGAGTGACAGGCTGGGGGTTGAGGGTGGAGGGCCGGGCACAGACTGGCTTCCTTATGCCCACCTGTATGTCCGCCCACAGTGAGGTCTGTGCTGCGCATGCTAGAAGGCCGCACCAACAAAGAGGCACAGGAGTTTGTCAAGAAACTCAAGGAGTTGGAGAAGTGCATGGAGGCTGACCTCTGAGCACTGATGGTCAGAGCCTGGCCCTCCCCACTTCCCAGTGGGGCCCACTTTGTGCAGCCGAGGGTTCTGGGGGACCCTCCCTCGCCATGTGACCTGTCTGCTCTGGTTGGACCCTGTGGCTTCTGTCTTTCCTGGCTGTATCTTTTGGTGTATGCTGTGAACCCTCTGTGCCCCAGCATGCCCCACCTTGAATATGGGCAGCCGACTCAGTGGGACTGGCCAGTATCCGCCCTGGACCCCGAGCAGGATATATGTGACCTGACTGCTGTGGGCTCACCTCCCTGAGGCAGTGGTCAAATGCTCTCAGTGGCCTCCGTCCCCTACAGGCCATTAGGTAGGATCTGGAGACATTTGTGGTCACAACTAGGGAGGGGAAGGAACTGGTGGCGAGGGGTGGAGGCCAGTAATGCTGTCCACACCCTGGTAACCATCATTTGGCTTGATGAGAAATGATTTGGGGCCCCTGACGGTAGTGTCGCTGGGGAAGCCTCTCCTAGGGAAGGCTCTGCCCTGCTCCCTGAGAAGAAGGCCTCCATAGGCAGAGGCAAGAAGGTCAGGGGACAAGTTGGGAAGTTGGCAGCTCAGGGCCCCAGGCAGAGGGCGACGGCTTCTACTGCCCACAGCTTCTCTCTCCTGGATCCAGATCCACCCACAGCAGGTGAGCAAGAGGCCAGCTAGGACCACTTGTGTTCTGGTCCCCACCTGGCTCCTGGGCCCAGGAGATTTTTCTCCTGTAGTCACCATTAGGAAAAGACATTGCCCACAGGTGGAGATCAGGGTCGAGGGCTCTATGGTTAATTGGTCGGGTAACCTTTTACACATCTTTCTGTATGTGACCATACCAGACTTATCCCACAGCCCTGATCCACCCAGGTAGACTTCCCCAACCCTTGGCCAAGTACAGAACAACAGACTCATAGTGGGTTTTATCGAGAACTCTAAGGCAGGACTGTCACAAGGCTGTCACAGAACTGTCCCAACAGGCGTGTCCATCCCCAGGTCCTACTGCCACCTCTGGACTAATGCACACCAGCTTCAATAATGTATGTGTTTGCAACCTTCAGTCTCTCTGCCGTTTCTTGACTCCTTTCCAAATTTCGATGGAGTCTCTGGCCTGAGCCTCTTGTTCTGGGATCTCTACCTCTTGAGAGTGGCTGCTGTCTCCTCCATTAGCACCAGGTTCTTGTTCCTCACATTTATCACTGTCCTCCCCAGAATCTTCTCCATGGTCCTCTGACTCATCAGTGTCTTCCGTGTCCACAGGCAGCCTGGAAAAGGGATGGCCCATGGTATAGACACACACCAGTTCAAGGTTACCTTCCCTATTATGCTCAGTAGATGCCCTCAGGCAGAGGACACTCTGCGCCCAGCCCCCTCTGGCAGGCAGGTGCTCTACACTCTGTAATCACCAACAGGCCTTGCTCCAAAAGCCACACCCACACGGCAGGAGGGGCTGGATCAAGACTCCAGAAGCACATCTGGCTTGAGCCGTCACTTAGGGTGGACTCACTCGACTTACCAGGTTCTGGCCACAGGCCTGTTGAGGTTTGCAAACTCTCGCCCTGAGTCCACATCAAAGGGATCTGAACAGAGAGAGAGAGAGAGGGAGGTGGCCTCTAAGTGATTTCAGGGCAGACCCAACCTGGTGCTCTAGGCTCCAGAAGACCTGGAGGGGCTAACTGCCTCCCTGGGGCTCCCAACTGTGGCAGGCCTCACCAATCTCCTCCTCCTCAGGGGTGTCCTTGGTGCTGGCCAAGTACTCCTGTTCGGCCTGCAGCACCTCCTCCGGACCACGGCAGGCTGCGTACTTATCTAGGAGCTGCTGGTTCAGGTCCAGGAAGCCCTTACCCCACTTAAACTTCCGAAGCAAAATGACAGCAAGATCTGAAAAGCCTAGTGAAAAAAAAGCCAAAATATGCCTGGGACCTGTTTTGAGAGCACAACTATCACCCTGCCCGCTAAATGCACCTGCTATCCCAGGAAGCTGTAACCTTCTCTAAGGTTCCCAAGGTTCCTCTCATTTGGTGAGGAACGTCCCTGCGTCTTACGGGCTCTCCATGAATCCTACATTTCCTTCGGACCCCAAGCACAAAGAGTTCCAGGGCAGGGCTGCCATGACAGTGAGGACCCACACACCCACCAGGGAAGGCAGCTGTCCATTTTGTCTCTACCTATGCTTCATAAGGGGTCAAGGCTGTGTGTAGGCACTGAGCCTGAAACCAAAGGCTGTTCTGATGGCTTCCCAATAAATTCTCCTCATATCCCCCTGCTTGAATCTTCCAGAAGAGACCACATACTTAGGGGCCCAGTCAGATCCCAGACTGCTGGGCCAGGCTTCTGTCAGACCTCAAACTCACCTACAATGCAGAAAGCAGCAGCAAAAGCTTCCACGCAGGAAAGTCTGCAGGGCCGGCCATAGTTTACAGGGTTGGCAGCCACGAGGTAGGGCAGGAGCCGCAAGTGGCTCCCTCGCATCTTCCCAAAGGGTGTCTCATCCAGTTTGGCCCAGGAGCAATCTATGACAGCCACCCCTGACTGTGCCACCAGCTGTCTGCCAGAAAGTGTAGGGTAGGTTCTGGGGCCCCAAATAAGACCTCGGGGACCGGCTTGACTACAGATGAGATATCATTCCGGTATTTCCAAACTATGTCCAAACTATTGCAGTGATACAGAGTCCTCACTAGCAAGCTTAGGGCAGCAGTTGGGGGTAGCTTTATTTAACAAATACTTCTCCTAGACTCCTCTACATTATAGCCTTGCTCTATGAAAAGGGTCAAGTTAAATACAACCCTGCCTACGTGAAAGGCGTGGACATCCAAGACCAAAAAGCAAGGCTTGAAGAAAATGATACCCCCACAAGGGGCGGTTTAATAAATTCAACATGATGGGGAGGGGACTCCGACCCCTCCTCGACCCCAAAGCCTCCGGTGCCTACCTGTCTGCGGGAGACACGTACTGAGTGCCCACTGGGCTGAGCACCAGACCGCTGAATCTTTGGCTCAGGCGCAGGCAACGCACCAGACCCAGGCGGGCCAGTTTGCGGCCCGTGCAGCGCCGTGGGTCGCAGTGGCCAAGCTCCCACATAGCCAGGGCACAAGGCAGAGGCGCAGGGCTCGTGTCACCCTGGCCCTCGGCCTCCTCAGACTGCACGGATGCTGCAAGGAGAGAGAGAAGGTCGGGTCCTCAGCGCTCGCTCCCAAGCCCAACCCGCCGCTCCCATTGCTCCAAACTCACCACGCAGCGCAGCGCCCATCTCCTCCTCGAAAGCATCCAGAGAGCGGCCTGGCGGACGCCGAACACGACCGCTCTCCGTCCTGCACCCGCGACCAACCTTCTTGCGGCCCATGGTCTTAGTTGAAATCCTCGAGAGCGAGCTGCGCGTGCGCGCTCGCACAGCTTCCGGCTTTCAAGTGAAATCAGTTCCTGCTGCCGCTCACGTGACTGGGCGACTTCTGGGAGCGATGGCGGTGCGGCTGGCCGGCTTTCTGATGTTGCTGGGGCTCGCGGCGCGCGGTCAGTGTCTCCGCGCGCGCACTTCTCCGCCCGTCGGCGTCGCCCGCCTCCCCGCCCCCTGCTCACCGCCTCGCTCTCTGCAGGGCCCGCGCCGGCACGTGCCGGGAAGATGAAGGTGGTGGAGGAGCCCAACACGTTCGGGTGAGCGGCTCGCGGTCCTGCGGCTTGGGGGCTGGGCGTGGCCGGCTCCCCTGAACTTCTCTGTCCCCCATAGGCTGAATAACCCGTTCCTGCCCCAGGCAAGCCGCCTGCAGCCCAAGAGAGAGCCTTCGCCTGTATCGGGTGAGAGCGCGGGAGGGTGCCCGGAGCTGGCCGAGGTGCTGACCGAGGGGTCGAGGAAAGCCCTCTGGCTCGGGAGGGAAGGGTTCCTTGGATGAAGGACTCTGATAATGTATTCGCTGGAGGTTTGTGCATTCGTTTGTCAACCCGTGTTTTAAATGCTCGGGGGTATACACTGGAACTGCAACCCCCTCGCGCTGCCAATGCTGGCGATTACCTAGGCCTAGGCAAGCACTCAAGCCTTCAGCTATAATCCTAGCTTCTTTTGTTTGTTTGTTTGTTTTTGAGATGGAGTCTTCCATAGTAGGCTCAAGCTGGTCTCTAACTCGTGATACTAAAATCTCCACATCCCACAGGTGCTTAGACAGGTTAGGAGCTGCAGGGGTGTTGGGTGTGAAGTTTACTCAAGGTGTGTCTAGCCCTGTTTAGATCTTAGGGAGTGAAGAAAGCACCGGCATGATCAAGATTCGTTGCACAGGAAAGAACTGGGATCCTAGGAGTCAGAGGATGGGACATTGCTGTTGAAGGAGGCTCAGGGCTGGCCAGCATAAAGGGACCTTGGCTGAGGGTGCACTGGGCATGCTGGTGTGTAGCCCTGATCCCGTGGAGAAGGGATAGCCGTGGCTGGAGCTTCTGAAGCTGCAGCGAGCATCTACAAGTCTCTTCCAGCAGAGAACTAGTCAAGCTCAGCAGCTATCATCACAATCTTCTGTCATATCATAAGTGCTGTTTGGGGACAGTGTTGAGACATCCCTGATAGACACAGGTGTCCAAAGACCTGCTAGCATCACATTGTGAGCATCTGTGTGTGTGTGTAGGTGGCTTAAGATGTGGGGATTTCTCCACAGCCCTTTCAGACTAGCGTGAAGCTCCTTGCGTGGCCAGATGTTGCCAGGAACCCAATACTGCAGATATGTTTATTTTCATTTTTAGTAGTGATTTCAGAAGGAGTAAAGAGAGAGTACATAGGTTACGACAAGACGGTATTCCCAGCACTTGGGAGGCCATGGGAGGAGGATCATTAGTTCAAGACCAGGCCTGGCCTACATGTGAAGTTCCAGCATAGTTCTGGCAGGAGAGTGAAGAGATGAGGAGGGGCTTGAGTGAAACCTACTTGGTTGGAGGGTTATTCCGCCCAGGAGACAGGTTGCAATAAAATGCTTTACTATTTTTACAGGTGTACTCATTCACTTTCTGTTTCCTCACATCTATTCTTGGCAAGCCCTGTTTTGGAGGAACTTGTCAGTTTTGTCCTCAACAATTTGTTGGTTGTATAATTGTTTATAGTGACTAATAATTCTTTTTATTTCTGTAAAATTGGTAGCAAATAACTCAACTTTTTAAAAAGATTTTATTTATTTATTATGTATACACCAGATCTTATTATGCACCAGAACTCATTATAGATGGCTGTGAGCCACCATGTGGTTGCTGGGAATTGAACTCAGGACCTTCGGAAGAGCAGTCAGTGCTCTTGACCTCTGAGCCATCTCTCCAGCCCCCAAATAACCCAACTTCTATTTCTGGTTTTACTTATTTGAGTTTTTTGCTTTTCCTAGTCACTCTGGCTACAGGTTTGGCAGTTTAATTCATTTTTACTTAAACTTTTTCATTTTCTGTTGAGGAGTGCTTGCTTGCATGTATGTCTGTGTACCATACTGGGTGAAATGCCTGTAGGGGTCAGAAGGCATTGGATTTCCTAGCACTGAGGTTACAGATGGTTGGGAGCCACAATGTGGGTGCTAGGAACTGAACCATCTCTCCAGGCCCCTCATTTTTACTTTTTGCGTATACTGTGTATATTTCTGCGTGCCTGTGTGTGGAGCCAAAGGTGGAAGTCGGGTGCCTTTCTTTGTTGCTCTCTACCTTACGGTGAGTCAGGGTCTCTCACTGAGCCTGAGGAGCAAGGATTCAGCTAGGCTAGTTGGCCAGAAAGCCCCAGGGATACCCACCCACCTCTGCCTTTCCAGCACTGAGATTATAGGCATCCAGTTTTTTTTTGTGAGTGCTGAGGACCCACATTCAGTTCCTCATGCTTGCACAGCAAAAACTTTCCTAAATAAGACATCTCGCCATCACTGGCACCAGCACTACACTCATCCTTCTATAGCCTCCTCAGGGCTGGGATTACGGGCACGAAACCACCACACCCAGCTTCTCAAATGTCAGTATTGTTGATCTTTTCAGAGAACCAATTTTTGTTCTTACTTTTCTCACCAGCTCATACAGTGTGTCTGACCCACTCCTTGGATTCTGTCTGTTAGACTTCCTTGTGGCCTAGGGGCAGCCACAAGTCTCTCGAACTCCAGAATATATGCTTGAGGTCCTAAGTCAAGTCCCTGGCAAGCTTCCTCAAAAAGGCAGGTGTTTTCTTAAATGCCAAAACCTGCAGGAGACTCAATAAACCCACTCTAGTAGGAAAACCAAGTGAAGCCACTCAGCCTTAATTGAGAGGACACCATACAAACTGGGTGAAGACATGAATGAACATCCCTTATAAAGCAGTGAGAGACACAGGGATGAGAAGGATTCATGCTGCTAGTTTTGGGCCTGAGGGAGCCATACAGCAGTCCTTTCTATACTAGATTGCAGTTGTTAGTCTTTTTTTTAAATTTTTTATTATTTTAAAAATTTATTATTTTCACTTTTCGAGACAGGGCTTCAGTGTGTATCTCTGGCTGTCCTGGCACTCACTTGGTAGACCAGGCTGGCCTCGAACTCAGATACCTGCCTGCCTCTGCCTCCTAGGTGCTGGAATCAAGTGTGTGTCACCACCATTGTGTA
The DNA here is from genome assembly GCF_030254825.1 of Meriones unguiculatus. Lineage (NCBI taxonomy): Eukaryota > Metazoa > Chordata > Mammalia > Rodentia > Muridae > Meriones > Meriones unguiculatus. Next base: position 39,648,946 of record NC_083359.1, read on the forward strand.
GCAAGTACATCTTCTTGTTGCTTTTTTTTTTTTCCGGGCCAAGGTTTCTCTTTGTATTGTTGGCTGTCCTGAACTCACTTTGTAGCTCACACTGGCCTTGAACTCATAGAGATCCAACTGCCTCTGCCTCCCCAGGTGCTGGATCACAGGTGTGCACCACTGTGTCCAGCCAAGTAAGTAAATTAAAAAACAACAACAAACAAACAAACAAAAAAACAGAAAAATCAGAACATGTCACTGAAAGCGAGGCCCAGCGCTAGGTGTAGCTCAGTGTAGAAAGCACTTATACAGTATTTGTGGGCTCTGAGTTACATGGCCAGTACAAGGGAAAAATTAGGCACAGTGACATGCACCCATGGACTCAAGGCTGAGGCAGAAGGATCATTGTAACCCAGGAGTTTGAGACCACTCTGGTAACAGGACAGCTCCTGTCTGCTTAAAAGCAAACACTAAAGAAATGGACTACAAGCTCAAAGGCACACTACTGTCGTTTGTTAATTACTTTAAATTTAAGTGGATTAAGCAGAAAGTGTCGGGGTTGGTTTTTTGTTTTGATACCCTTGCTGGTCTGGACCTCACAACTCTGCCTCCTGAGTGCTGGGATTAAAAGCATGTACCACCACAACCGGAATTAGACCAGCAGTTTTTTTTTTTTTTTTTTTGTTTTGTTTTGTTTTTTTTGAGACAGGGTTTCTCTGTGTAGCCCTGGTGGCCTTGAACTCAGAGATCCAACTGCCTCTGCCTCCTGAATGTTTGCTTTCCTGCTCTGATAGGAAGGTGTCCTAGGACTCAGATCCCAGGAACCACACAGCTGACAGGAAGCCTTGTCAGCAGAGGCATTGAAGCTTCAGGGAGAGGGTATTCCCAGCTGAGCTCAGGAGCTCAGGAGCCTCAATCCGGCTCCACTTCCATTCATTGCTTCCTGGCTTCTTCCAATGAGAGAGTCACACTAGGCAGCAAATCTCTTGAAAGAGATTTATTGAAGGGATGAATCCAAGGATGGCTACCTCTGTTCCCAGGAGAGGACAGCAGGGAACTGAGCAGAAAACAGTCTTTATATAAAATATCTTAGGGAGTGCCGCTCTCTAGGGCAGAGATTTCCAGGGTAAAGACCGGTAGGATTTCAAGTCCTGATCTTGGTGGAGCTCAGGGATTGGTGGGTTTTTGTTTAGACTTTTCACCTAAAAATAGCATTATCTGGAAGGGTCCTTTTGAGATGACCTTTAATGAGTTACAGAGGCTGGAACCGCCATTATGACAGAGAGGTCTCAGGGAGGGGTCTGGCCACTTGAGGGTTTACAAAATATACAGAGTTTACAAAGGGAGTCCACTCCCTGCCACTTGAGAGTAAACAGCCAACACTGGGATTAAAGATGTGCACCAGCCCAGCCCCAATTAGACTAGCAGTTTTTTTAGTAAGGACATTCACTATCTGTTGATAAAGTAAATTTAGCAAGATGTAACAAGCACGTCTGCCAATGTCAGAGCTCCAAAACCTGTACGCAGACACCACTACTCAATCTCACCGGCCTCCCCCTCATATTTGACGGACAGTTTTTTTGGATACCAATTATCCATTGGCTTATAGGGTTTTTGTGGTTTTTTTGTTTTGTTTTTCTTTTTTGAAATAGGGTTTCTCTGTGTAGCTGTGGCTGTTCTAGAATATACTCTATAGACCAGGCTGGTCTCAAACTCACAGATCTGACTGCCTCAGCCCCTGGAACTGAAGTTACAGTGGTGATCTGCCATGCTGGTGCTGGGAATTGAACCTGGGTCCTCTGGAAGAACAGCTAGCACTCTTAACCACTGAGCCATCCCTCTCTCCCAGCTTATAGATTTTTAAAACTGTTTTATCTTTTGGTTATTTTGAGGGTCTCTCTACAGAGCCCTGGCTGTCCTGGAACTCACTAATGTAGACCAGGCTGGCCTGAAACTCAAAAAATCTGCCTCTAGGATCAAAATGCACGCTACCACATACTGCCTTGCTTATAGATTTCTTTGTGTACACGAGTGCTCTATTTGCGTGTATGCCTACACATGCACGTGCGTGTGTGCACACACACACACACACACATTCTTCGCTAGTGGGTGGGTGCTCTTGCCAATGGGTCTGTGGTCCCAATCTGCAACTAGGTAACAGTTCTGTGGTCTGAGAGGAGTCTGTCAGTCCCCAGGGGTTAGGTCAGCCAGCATCTGACCACTTCAACCCGTATGGGGAAAGGAGCTTGAGGCTTTTCTGGCCTTGATGGTTAGTGCCCTCCTGCCCATCTTAACGTCTAGCTTTAGGGGTTGCAGAGGCTTACACCTATGCTCAACCGCTGTGCTGTGTTCCTCCAGGGCCCCTGCACCTCTTCAGACTTGCTGGCAAATGCTTCAGCCTAGTGGAGTCAACGTGAGTGCTGGGCTGGCGGGTAGAGCGGGGCTGGCCTACGGCGCTCCTGATGCCCCTGTGCCCTCAGGTACAAGTATGAGTTCTGCCCTTTCCACAATGTGACTCAGCACGAGCAGACCTTCCGCTGGAACGCCTACAGTGGGATCCTTGGGTAAGCTGGGCTAGGGCAGCGGTGCCAAGTCTGCCCTCCAGGCCCCACATCATTGCTTTGCTGCCCCCTCCCCAGCATCTGGTATGAATGGGAAATCATCAATAATACCTTCAAAGGCATGTGGATGACTGATGGGGACTCCTGCCACTCCAGGAGCCGGCAGAGCAAGGTGAGGCCCACAGGGATTGTGGGTGGTAGAGAGCAACCCACCCCCAACAGCTACTGAGGCTCTCTTCTCAGGTGGAGCTCACCTGTGGAAAGAGCAACCGACTGGCCCATGTGTCTGAGCCAAGCACCTGTGTCTACGCACTGACATTCGAGAGCCCCCTCGTCTGCCACCCGCACTCTTTGTTAGGTAGGCTTCCAGGTAGGGGTGGTACGGGGAAGAAGAAGGTAGGTGGGAGCTCTGTTATATTTGTCTCCTGCTGCTCTGTAGTGTATCCAACGCTGCCAGATGCCCTGCAGCAGCGCTGGGACCAGCTGGAACAGGACCTGGCAGATGAGCTGATCACACAGCAGGTGGGTGCAAACTCAAGAGGCTGTCCCCTTGCCTACTCTTGCCAAGTACTCCTTCTACCTCTTCCACCTTCAGGGCTATGAGAAGTCGCTGAGGGTGCTTTTTGAGGATGCTGGCTACTTAAAGGTCCCAGGAGAAACCCATCCCACCCAGCTGGCAGGAGGAGGTTCCAAGGGCCTGGGGCTTGAGACCCTGGACAGCTGCAGAAAGGTAGAGTCTGGGGGTGGGAGAGGTTATAGGGGTCACTAGTTCTGATAGCTCCCACCAGGGTTTGACCAGGCTGGCATTCTTGTCCCAGGCACATTCAGAGCTGTCGCAGGAGGTACAAAGACTGACCAGTCTGCTGGACCAGCATGGAATCCCCCACACCCAGCCCACAGGTCAGTCCGCCTGCCCTGGTCAGCTGCCAGCCACACTGGGACCTGCAGCTATGGGGGAGGGGTGGCACATCCTCACTTGCTGTCTGTTCTGGCAGAAACCACCCATTCTAAGCATCTGGGTCAGCAGCTCCCCATAGGTACTATCTCAGAGCAGCTGCGGGGTGACCCAGGACTACGTGGGAACATCCTGTGATCCAGGTGGCCGTGAGACACAAAGAAATATCCTGAGCCGGAAGTGTCCTTTCCCAGAGAGGCCAGGTGTGGTCTCAGCGGAGTGCACAGAACTGGTGTGGTGGAAACATGGCTTCTTTCAGCATCTTCTAGGCCAGGCAGGGTCACTGACAGACACAGGGACCTGCTGGCCAGCCTTTGTTGTGCCCAGAGACCCAGACAAAATAAAGATTCAAAGTTTTAATTAATCCCATACTGATAAAAAATAACTCCATGACTTCTGTAAACCATTGCATAAATGCTATAGTAAAAAAATTTAAACAAATGTTAACAACTTTAACAAGTCACTAAAGTAAAGGGCATGTATTATAAATATGACCTTCTGGGTTAAGAAGATTCCATTCACAGAACATTCTCAACTAACTTCTGAGAACAAATGCACACAAAGGCTTCCATAAGTTAATCCACATGCACATCCATACTGGGGAAATGCCTGCCAACCAGGTACACAAGACTTTGACACTATTATTTACTGTTAATATTTAAAACTAGAGTTAGAAGACAACAGGCAACAGGACAATGGTGGGTCTCGGTTCCTAGACCCATGGCCCCATCTCCATTACCCACATAAAGGCCTTAAGCTCATCTCTCTCCCCTTCTTGGCCCTTCCCACCCAGGGTAGATCCTAGAAGCCTCAGCTCACAGGAGGTCTGGGATAGACAGGAGAAGTGGCCCCTTCTGGGAAGTTCTTTGGTCTTCCCCCTGCACACTGTCCTGCACACCTGTCCTCAAAGCTCAGGAAAGTTCCCCTCCTTGACTGGGACCCAGTGTGCGCTACTTCCTGCCTCCCCAACCATCACATAGCAGTTCTGAAACCGCCACAGCTCCAGCCTGGAATGTCAGTCCAGGAGGAGCAAACCAGAGCAGCTTACATGCTATCTAAAGCTTAACGCTTGTAACTGTTACAACTTGAAAATGTCCAGATGAGATACCAACCACAAACACTGTCCTGTTACCACAGAGACCAAAGGCCTGACATGGGAAACAAGTGCATAAATATGAATAAAAATAAACAATCTTAAACTATGGTAACAGTAGCACAAAATACACATGATGTAGGTACTGAGCTAATAAATCATTATCACTAATTAAAAACAAAATAGTCACTAAAACCAGGTCAATAGTTACCTTATTAAGTAGTGGGCTAGCTGCGGAATGTTGAGGATCCACTTCCTTTAAAATGATTGATATAGCTTTTCTACCAGTTTGTCTTATATTAAAAAATGGTTTTAAATCTCCTACTATATTAAATACATTCTAATTTGGTCACTGATAAAAACATTTTACCTAGTCACTTTGCACTTAAAAAATGCTATTAAAAGTCTTTGGCAAAGCCATAGGGGAGAAGAACCACTTGGAGGCCTGGGCAGAGACTGCAGGTAGGACACCGGCCACCATGGGCAAGGGTCGCCTGGACAGATGTCTCCTCCCTCGATTTCCAGAACAGTCCCAGTCCTTACTGTAGAGGGCTTAACTTATCACCGCAGACACATTCCCAGCAGAATTTGAGACATGGGCCTGAGGCAGCGCCCTGCCTTCGCCTTGGAAGCTGATGGGTGAGGTGCAGCAGCAGGGCTGCGGTTGCTGGTCACGTGATGAATTCTGATAATATCTGGATGGACAGCTCAGGTACCAGATGTCTGCTAAAACTGTCATGGACTCATACAATGCCACTGGGCATCTCTGAATCAGCTAGAGGTGAGGGTGGTCACAGGTGCAGCAGACTGGAAGTCTCAGGTTCACGCCCCTTTGTTCAGCAGAAGCTGGGGCGCCCCAGGCGACTCAAGAGGTTACAAAGCACCGTTGCCATTACAGACAAGACACCAGAGCACAGCTCCTTCCCGAGTAGATCCTGGATCCTCTGAATGATTCCTTTGCTGCATTTTTCATTAGCATGAAATTGTCTTTCAAGGGAGAAGAAAAAAACCAAATGAACCAATTCCTTCACTTCTTTTGCAAGGCACAGGCACTTGGAAGTGGCCACGGATCACATAAGTGCATGATAGAGCTCTGGATGTCACTCTAGGATACCAGAATATAAAACTCCACCTACATGCGCACCTGCACATGTTTAGGAAAATTAGTTCCTTTCATAAAATTAAGAACATCTAAATGTATATGTGTCTTTCAATAACCACTCTGCTTATAAATACTATTCATTTGCACTTAATTTTAAAATGTAAAAATCCTAGGTCGTCTCCACTACTAGATAAATGCTCATTTCCTAAATAGTTTCAGAATATGAAAGCTAACATAGTTACCATTACTGTGAGTTAACAACAAACTGATAGGAAACTTCAAGTTCACAGTACACTTATAAAGCTTCATGTTATCGCATATTAAAAAACATGGACCTAGAAAGCAGCTTATACAATTTATAATGTCTAATTAATTCCTCGGTTTACAAAGTGCTTTGACAAGGCCTGACCTACTGGCCTGGCCACAGCAGCCTCAGGACTGGGGGCACCAAAACCATGCCACCTGTCTAGGGGACAGGCAGTGGGTTTGGTGGTGCTTCAAAGGTTTTTTGATAATACCTTGACACCGGTGGTGGGGCATGATAGGGAAGAAAAAGTAGTATGAAAGGCTGTTGGACAGTGGGCGTGAACTCACATCCTGGCGTGGATGGTGCTGGAGGCCAGTTTCAACACTGTAGTGGCACATGGCATGCCGAGGCCTTTGTACTGCTCACCAGGGAAGGAATGGGTCTGGCTCTGGTCACCATGGGAGGGGCTGGCCCTTGCAGTAGGGGCACTCAGGTGTACTGGCTGCACATGGTTCGCATAAGACACGGTGCTGGCAGGGCCGCAGGACAGTGCCATGGGCCCGCTCCTGGCAGGCCACACACTGTTTGGCACGGAGTTGGAAGATCACCTGTGGGAAGACGTGGTTGGTGAGTGTGGGGAGCCCTTCTAAAGAGTGAGTGAAGCCCTGAGTAACCATGAACAGCTGACATGACCACATGGAGGATGAACCAATGCTTCAGACCCATGGGAAATCAGCAGACTTCCTCTAGTCCAAAACTGAGTGTTTACAAACAAGTGACAAGTGTGTGCAGAAACTAGCAAGTGAACACACCTTCTTCCTCTTCAGATGCTTCCTCCTCCGAGACTGCTCACCTACAGACTGCTCCTATGTAGACAAGCTAACTCCTCCATCAGAGCTTGCACAGCCCACCTGCCCCAGCTTTTCTAGTTCCATGTCCTTTCTTCATTCCCTTGCTGCCCCTATGCAGGTCACATCGGATAAGACCAAGCAAATAATGGTATCCCGGACCATAGACTGCACACTACAGCAGCTGTGTCAGAAATCTTTTGAGTCAGGCCTGGGGTGGACACTTGGCCAGGGGCCCACAGGGGAAAGCAGTCAGCAGGAAGACACTTTCTCTTGAGATGTGCCCTGGCCCCTGGAGAAAGAGGAGGAGTTCAGGGAACTGGGTCCTGGGGCAGAGCCACTCTGGTCACAGGCAAGGCTGGCAGTGGGTTACACACAATGGGCACTAAGTGGGATTCTGTGGCTGAGAGCGGCCAGAGCCCAAGAGGCTGCCCTGTGGAGAGGGAGTACATGTGCATGGACCTTGGCTGAGGTCAATGCGACACATGCGAGAGGCACCAACCAGAATCCAGGCTAGGAGCCAGGAAGGAAGGAGCAGTGTCTGGCCAGGTTTCAGGAGCCTCACTAGCCAGTCCCCTTTGCCCTCTTCTCTCCAGCAACTATCCAGCAGGACTTACCCCATCCACGGCCTCCAGGTCCAGGCGCAGCTGGCTCTGCAGGGAATGCAGCTTGGGAAGAGGGATGTCGCTGATGTCACCCAAGCTCCGTAGCCCTGGCAGTGAGGACAAACCCAGGCCCTCTAGTTCTTCCTGCAGCTGCTTCACCTGGGCCTCCACCTCCTCTTTCCTCTGCAGGGCCAGCTGCCGGTCACTGTCTGCCACACGGGCTCTTTCCTTGGCCTCTTGAGCCTCTCTCTGCCAGGCATCACAGGCCTGAAACCCAAAATATCATGCAGGAGGCAGCCATGCCTGGCCTTCCACATGCTCATCTGCCCTGCCTGTGCATCCAAGCTGTGTATCCCTTTCCCACCTGCCCAGCCCCTCCTTCCCACATGCTTACCTGCTTCACTTGCTGCCAAGATTCTTCCCACTGCCTGATCTTTCTCTTGGCCTCATCTAGTTGTCGCCTGACCCGTGCCAGCTCAGCACTGTTTGGACTTGCACTTGAGGAAGCTGGAGGGCCAGAGTTCAGAATGGGGGATGGGCTAGGGGAGAAGCTGCCAGAAACAAAGTCCCAGATGCTCCCAGGGACGCCGTTCAAACCTGAGTTTAGGAGAGACAGGGATGATGAAGCCTATGCTGTACCCAAGGCCTAAGGAGTCTGCAGGTGTTTCTGTCCCGCATGGCCTGCCACCCACCTTGATACCCTAGAAGTCACTTGCCCATGACTGCGGAAGCCTCAGCTCCCAAACCGCCTCCCCTAAATGAGGCCCTCTTGGCTCAGGAAGATCAGGGTATGAACAGAAAAAGAGGCTTAGAGTTCCTATCAGTTCTCACTATATAGCAGATCCTGGAGGTTCAGAAGAGCTCTAGTTCTGAGGGAACTCCATTTACGATAACTAGCAGTTAAGACACATCTGGAGATGGGCACATTCTCAAACATAATGGTTTAGGACGATGTGAATAACCTCTTAGTAAAAATATAAGCAGAAGACAGAGTCATGCTGATCTGTCATGCCAGCGTCCTCTCTCAGCCTGTACCATACAACAAACCCTAGGTACTAGGTGGGTCCATGTATGCCCCACCCAGAGCCCTGAGCAAGCTGGCAAGCAAGAGGCTGTGATCTGGGACACTGTGAGGATGCCCAGCTGTGGGCAGCCAGCTGTCTCGTGGTAGACATGTCTGTTCACTCATCTCTATCACATAGGTTGGACAGGGTGGTGCCTCGCAAGACACAGAACTACAGAGCTAAGAAGCCCCGCGGTCAGGAATACCCGGGATCGGACAGGACCTAGTCCAGAACCCAGAGCCGGCGGGGAGGGACCCTCGCCCAGGCACGCACCTAAAGAGCTGTAAGATGAGGCTGCAGAGCCCAGTGTAGCCGGCTCCGACCGGAGGGGTTGTGGCTGCTGGGGGGGCGTCATGGCGGAGGAGACGAGTGGCCCCGACAGGGACTGGGAGAGCGAGCTGAGTGGGGAGGTGGACAGGGATGAGGACGAATGCAAGGATGGCGAACGGGGCAGGGAGCCCGGAATGGTGACGGGTGCTGAGCCTGCCAGCGACCTGGGACCTGGTGGGAGGAGGGAGGCTGAGTGAACAAGGGCAGGCAGGGTGTCTGCCACGAAGCCACTTGCCCATAAGCCTCTAGGTCAGTAACTAGGCAGCTAGACACCAGGGACACCTATGGGCAGGTCATATCAGAGCACACCAGAGGAGCCAGGCCAGCAAGTACCACCCAGAGGGCTGCAGTCATCAGAGACTCAGAAGGGTCCTGGCAGTGGTCCTGGTAGAGCCAGCAACTCACTAGCATGGTCCTCACAGACCCACCAAAGCTCTAAGAAGGGTAGATTTCTTTTGAAACAGAGAAAATAACTTTCAGGATGAAGAAAATAATGCAACAACAGGAACCTCTTTCTATGCCACAGTGGTAAAAATAATTTCTGTTTCCTCTTGAGAGGCTCTGGTCAAACCTAAAGGGGTTGCTTTGTCACAAAAGAGGTAAACTGAGTAAGCAGCAGGAAGCTGAGCAACACAGGCAGGTGGCAGAGGCAAGGAGACTCCAAGAAGAGGACCCCAGCAGATGACTTCCCAATCACTACAGTAAGCCAGGCAGCATGCACGAAGTCAGAGGAGCCACTGAGGTCAGCACTCTCACCTGTCAATCCAAGGTCCTGCTCTTCCAAGTCTTTATCTAAGGATGCGATGTTTACGTCACTAAGACGAAGATCTAAGGCAGAACCTGTGAAATAAACCTGGTGTTACCCACTCACCTCTCAGCCAGTGAGAACACAAAACCTCTCAGAAGGAATCCTTGACCCCATACCCACCTTGCTGGAGCTTATCAACCGCTCTCCCACCCCACTGTCTCAACGTGTCTCTACTGAGCAGCAAGGGTGCGAAAGCCTCCAGAAATGGAGGCACAGCCAGAGGTATTTTATCTAAACAACCTTGCAGAGACACTGCTCTGGCCCACAGATGTTCTGCTTTTGTAGCTCATGACTGACCTCAACTCACTATGCAGCCAAAGATGACCTGAACTTCTGATCCTCGTGCTCTCTACCTCCCAAGCGCTGGGACTGTACAGGCATGTACCACTGTGCCCAGCTGGTTCTCCTTTTACTTTTACCCATTTGTTAAAATTTGACCAAGAAAATACATTCAACTATTAACATTTTTACAGGAGGTCAGTCCTGACAGGAAAACGGTTCTGAGACTGAACATTAAGATAATGAACTCTGAGACCTGAGGACTTAAGGGAGACCAGGACCTCCACTCTCAGCCTAGAAACAGTCTCTTCAAAGGCAGAAGCTGCTGGGTGTGGTAGAATACAGCTCTAATTCCAGTACTACAGAAGCTAAAGTGGGAGAACCACTGTAGGTTTGAGGCCAATTTGGTCAACATCATGAATATCTGACGTCAGAGGACACGCCTCCCACTCCCACAGCCAGAGCAGGACTGCCATTCAAGGAGCGTGTAGTGGAGAAGTTAGCACTCTGTGTAGATGGCCTGCACAGCCTTCTGAGGGAAGAAAGGACAGGAAATGGCTGCAGGAGCATGCCTGTGAGTGGTATCACAGTCTCAATACAGTAGTTAGTCAAACTTAAACTTGTAGGAACTCTGTATTGAGAAGCAATGGAACTGCAGCTCTGCCATGGTGACCACTGTCTCTTCCACCCCTTCTGTATTCTGACTGTTCACAGTGCATCTGTGACCTCTATGCTATGTGTTCAGTCTTATCTCCACTGTTGGCTAAGGGCCCCCAGACCCCAAGAACTCTGAATCAACTTCAAGATGACACAGATACTGGGTGTGGTAGCATATGCCTGTAATCCCAGCACCTGGGAGGTCAAGGCAGAGGGATTGTGAATTCCAGGCTAGTCTGGGCTGTTGCAAGCTAGCCCACCTCAAAAACAAACAAAAAGTAACACAACCAACCAAAAAACACAGATGTTACAGGTCACCATAAACTTTCCCTGAAGGACATGGTCTTCTCCCCTTGCTGGAGACAAAGGCCTCTCCACAACAGGCTATTATATTAGGAAACTGCTCTGTACCAGGACAGCATAAAACTCCAGGGGCCTACACAGCAGTGTATAAAAGCAGATGCTGAGACTTATAACCAAACTTTGGGCAGAGTGCAGGGAATCTTATGAAAGAAGGGGGAGATAGTAAGACCTGGAGAGGACAGGAGCCCCTCTGGGCACAGGGGTCTTTTCTGAGACTGATATTCCAACCAAGGACCATTCATGGAGACAACCTAGAACCCCTGCTCAGATGTAGCCCATGGCAGCTCAGCATCCAAGTGGGTTCTCTAGTAAGGGGAACAGGGACTGTCTCTGACATGAACTCAGTGGCTGGCTCTTTGACCCCCCACCCCCAAGCGGGGAGCAGCCTTGCCAGGCCACAGAGGAGGACAATGCAGCTAGTCCTGATGAGACCTGATAAGCTAGGGTCAGACAGAAGGGGAGGAGGACCTCCCCTATCATTGGACTAGGAAAGGGGCATAGAAGAAGAGGAAGGGAAGGTGGGTGGGATGGGGGAGGGGGCTACAGCTGGGATACAAAATGAATAAACTGTAATTAATAAAAATAAAATTAAAATTAAAAATAAGTAAGTAAATAAATAAATAATAAAAAATTTAAAGAAATTCCAGGGGCCACTGTTTGCCTCTGTCTAGCACTTTGCCAGGTCCTCTAGGTCATGTCCATTTTGGACTTCATATGGAAATGCTCAGGCAAAGCTGTCACTGCCCAGTTAGTGGCATACAGAACAACCCTGCTGCCAAGGATGAGTCTCCACCTAGCGCGGAGCCAGACCTGTCTCAGCCAGGGCAAGGATGCAGGGAAGCACGTCTACCACAAAGTGAAGGAGGCACTGAGTGGCAGGGGCCAGCACACTAGATCAACTCATTTTAGCTGCAACCAAGAAGTGGCTATGAGCAGAGAGAGACAGGGCGATGCTGCTGTAGTCCCAGCTGCACCTCTGAGCTGTGGGAACCTTGACAGTGCATTCTAGAGCTCAACCTCAGCCATACTGTCCTTTCCCTGTCTCTGAGTCTCATTCTTAGGACCAGTGAGCACTGCTCAGCCCCATAGTGTCCACCTGAGTCAAAGCTAGAACACAGCTCTCCTAATGAATGCTTCTCAGTGGCTCCAAGAAGAATAAACTGAATGTTCCTGATTCCTGGGGGGCACCTCATGCCTGTGTGGCACCCATCATGCTTGCTCAAGCTGGAGTGGATCAGCCTTTGGCTTGTTTCTGTTATTTCTAAACTTATTCTTAGAGCTCCTGGCACAATTGTATCCCAGCTCCCTCAGACTTAGACTTGTCGTCCCCTCACTGCTGGAGTTGTTAAAAAGACCTACTTTCTCAGACAAGGGTCTCAAGAGGAATCTTCAGGACACTGAGGCCAGGCTGCTAAAACACCCAGGAGAACACATTCCCTTTTGCACCATGTGGTCAAGGAGACAGAGCTCCACTCACTGCAGGGATCTCCACCCCCAGGAGGCCAGGGTGAGAGAGACACACAGGCAACCATTCTCAAAGACAAGCCATTCCAACATGGCTTGAGTCAATTCAGAAGAGATGAATGAGCAGGGTGGTAGGGCTGGACACTAGACACCATGGACCCTGACACCCTCAAGGACAGGTGCTGGGTAAGAAGCACCACTCTCGTTCAGGGCTTTTTACCCCACACAGTGTGGGCTTAGGAAAGCAATGAGAGGATAAAGTACAGGTAAGAGGGGCTGACCTAGCATGTACTTCTATAATTTCTGATGTCCTCAGGTCATGGGAACCAGGCACTGGTGTGATGACTGCTGAAGAGATTCATGACAAGTTGCTAGAAGAATCTCCGCCACCAGAGACTAAATGCAGAAGCAGAGTAGGACAATGCAAGCCACTACCCCAGTGCTGATGAATGGCACAGGCCTCCTGCTGCACAGGCTTCCTGTATGTCTCCCAGGTTGCGCACCTACCTGTCCCTGACTGAGCTTCTGAAGTCCTTCTTGCAGTAAGTGCCTCCTGCTGCATAAGCTGCCTCTTTCAAATGGCCTAAGATGGAGAGATGTGCTGTTCTGGCTTTCAACTGACCAAGGCCCATGGGTATCTTGGGTATCTCAGTCATGGGTGACTGAGGCCCATCTACTGGGTAGCTTCAGCTCAGGAGTTTATCATCTCACAATCTTGTAGGCCTCAAGTTCAAAATCAAAGCGTGGAGACCTGCCTGTACTCTTTCTATTGGCTTAGGGAGTATTTCTCTGGCTCCTGAGGCTTCAGATCTTCCTGGGCATGTGACCACATGAATCCTGACTTGCTCCATTGTCACAACCCTGTTCCCTACTTGTGTGTCCATATTTCTTCTTAGAAGGTCACCGTCACTGCATCAGGGGCTACTCTAATGACCTCATCTAAACTTGATGTCAACGATGGGATTTCCAAATGAGCACACATTCACAGATATGTCCTTCAATGCTGGTAACTGAACTTGAGCCTCACACAGTATAGGTAAATGCTCTACCACTCAACTATATTCTCAGCCCGAGATTCATTTTTGGTGCGGGGGGGGGGGATACAGTTTAACCCACAACAAAGGGATCCTGGGGACACTCCCTTACCATGTCTGCCCATGAACTCCAGGCCTTGCCCTCTACTCACAGAACTGCCTGCCCCTTGCTGTGAGTGCTAACTTTGGGCAGGACATACATCTCCAGCTCTTGTTCCTCTGTTGCCATCCTCGCTCAGTTTCCTGCCCCTCTCATCCTCACACCTCCTCAAGCCCCACCCTTTCCTCTGCCTTCTAGATCTTTCTGTCCAGCTCTGTCTCTTGCAAGGCACTTGTTTCTATAGAGCTCCCTCTTTCCGACTGAGTCCATCTCTCTGCATCCTCTTTCACACAGCTTCCCTCTGGAGGCCTTGCAGCCTTTGCCACAGCCTGGTCACAGCCTATACAGTGGCTTCTGAAGCCCTACATTAACAGGGCTCCATACCTTAGTAGGTCCCAACATCTCAGCACAAATGAGTCTGTGACATAAGTACCATTCAGCCTTAAAACCAAGCAGATAGGCAGCAAAATGAGAACCCACCAAAATGAGAACAAAGACTTAACCCATTAAAGTCCATTGTTTTGGGAAAGTCCCTAAATGTACTAGCCTCGCTTCTAGTTCCTACAGTTCTGCTTCAGGCTAACTGTTCTTGCTGTAAGGTATGTCAACCCAGGATGTGGTTTTTGTGCTTAAAAGCTCCAGCCCCCATGGACAGCCAGGCTAAACAGTGAAACCCTCTCTCAACAAACAAACAGCCCACCCTGAGAAAGGTTTGGGATTGTACTTAGTCCCAAATACCCAATATATCTGCAGGTGGCTAAAAAAGCCTTTCTATTGACTTAACCCATGTCAGAATGGTCTCTGGTGGACACCTCAACCTGCCCACTCCCTCTTCCATGTCCTAGATGGCCATTCTGTAGCACACATCCTATCCCAGGGTCTCATCTCTCAGGCATCTGGAGAGAGCTCTCTCCTAAGAGGAGGCATGCTTTAAGGTCTCTTCTTCAATGACAGCAAGCTAAGCATAGCTTTCTCTCTACTCAACACCAACTAAGACTTGAGTCAGCTTTCATGGCTGCCATCATCCATCCTCTGGCCATCCCTGTACTACGTACAGCCTGTAGGAACAAATCTGTCTTGAATGGAGTTCTTGCCTCTCAAACTTGAGTCCCTCAGCGAGCTGGCCAAAGCTTCCTGGTGGGTCCACCCTTGACACAAGTCCTTCTTCATAATCCATTGCTGAGCATGTCCCACTAGTCCCAGATCTCATCAGCCTTCAAACCGTTGTGTGCTGATTCAGTACATCTGAACAGAGCTGGCCAAAGTAGGCAGACCGAGGATGTGTTCCCATCCTTCCATACAGCAACCTGCTCTATCCCGCCCGGTTGTCCCCAGTACAGAGGCCCCAGCCTATCCTTTACACCTGATCTGGAGCAGGGAGGTCAGCCAGGCTTTCCACCCTGGACTGGCAGCCTCTGCGCCTAAAGCCTGGAAAATTAAGTGAGGGACAGTCCGTGGCTCCTGTGACCTTGGCTCAAATGTAAACACTCATTTTGAAGAACTAAGGAGCAAAGAACAGCATGGAAATGGAAACCTGTCTTCCCCGGATGACTCAGTCTGGTCAGGATCTCTGTACCCAGGACAGAGTCCTAGGTGTAGAGGCCGCCTTACACCACACAGTACATGCAGTTCAGAGGGGCCAAGCTGCGACAGAAGTGCAATCAACCCTAAATGGAAGCCCAGCACAGGATGTGAGCCACTGCCCTGGAGCCCAGCAAGGTATCAGCAAAAAGGGGATGTCTGGGGAGTCTCTGGGCCCTGTCAGCCTTAATTCAGAGCTACAGGTCCCAAGGGGATATCCTACTCTTTTGAATGTTTAGGTACCCATCCTACACCCTGGTCCACAGGGCTCTTCTCTCCAACCTCACTAACCCTAATGATCCAGATGATCACACCCAGTACTTCTGAGTCACACTTACAAAAACAAAACAACTTAGAAAAAGAGTAGAGACCTAGGTGAGCCTCCTTACATAAACAGCAAGTGTTTGAAGGCCAGGCTGTGCCACCTGACTCACAACCAGCTCCACCAAATCACCTGAAGCCATCCAGATCTCAACAGCAACCAGCAGAGAGCTCCTGAGTTCTGTCCCAGGTATCACCAGTTCCCAATATGACACAGCACATTCAAAAGGTGCTGCAGTCCTCTAGGGTCAGGAATGTATGAAAAAACAAAACACACAGACTGCAAGGAGTTAAAGGGAAGACATGATGGGAACCTTCTCTAGCTGCAGCTACAGAACAGAGGAGCACCAAGCAAGCAGAGTACCTGCACTCTGAACTGGGATAGGTGGAGGAACTGCAGGGAGGCAATCCTCACAGGAGAAGAAACACAAGCCGCAGGAGGGGCCACAGGGGCCCTGGGTAACAGCACCAACAAACGCAAGTGAGAGTTCGAGTAGGCATTTGAGTTAACCTCCTTCTACAGCCTGAAAAACCTGGTATTGATCTCATGATCTCACGACCAAAGAGGTACATGGCTCCCAGGGAACATGCACCGGAGGGACATGCATTTTGAAGGAAAATGACTAGAAGGGAGGCGCACCAAGACCTCCACCTGGGCGAGGAGGGTGCACTTGCACGGAAAACTACCTGGGATTTCGCTGACCGACCAGGAAGATCTCACGGGGAGACGCGCGTCAGGGGAACCACTTGAGCAGATGCGTGCCCAGGGGAGCCACCACCCGGGAGGATGTGAGTGTAGGACAGAAGCCCCTGGGGGACGCGCGCGCCCGGAGAGGAGGATGCACACCTGGGGAGGAGGGAGGACGCACGCCCGCTTCAAAGCGCCGAGAAATGACCCAAAACTTGGTGCCGGGCTACCGCGAGACTGGGATCTGCCGCAGCCACTGCCAATGCTGACTCATAGCCTCTGCAGCCGCGGCCGTCACTGAGGATTCAAACCTGCCTGGTTCGCGCTCCACCCTCGCCAGCCGCCGGCCCAGCCCGCGTACAGGCCCCGCCCACTCACGCTTTACACCCTGCCCCCAACACCAGGCCACACCTCCCCGAGCACCCGCTTACCAGGTGTGCCAGAACCCGCAGGTTTCAGCTGAAAGCCTGACTCGCAGAAGAGAGGGAGGGGCGGAGGAGGAGGGGATGAGCACAGATCGGTCCTCGCGGTCGAGAACCAGAGGCAGGCTCACACGGACTCCCATAACCCTCGCCCGCTGCCCCTGCCCCTCCTAAACGTGCAGGCACTGCACTTGGCTTCACCTAAAGGAAACTGCTCCACAGCGACACTGCCCTCCAGTCTACCCCTCCTCATCCCCAACCCTCTAAACTGAAAAAGAGAGGGAGGGCCAGCCCCATGGGGTAGCCTCTGTGTCTAGGAACCATGAATGCCCATCACTGGGAAGCTAGCCCACTGACTTTTTGTGTAAAGATAGGACCCTTACAAAATAGATTTTTTCTTTTGAGACAGGAAGGGTCTTGATATATAGTCCAGGTGGCCTCAAAGTGATCCTCCTGTCCCAGCCTCCCAAGCACTGAGATTACAGTAACCAGCTGGATATACATATGACCTCAGCTGGCATTCACGGTGAGGAAAGAAAATATTCACTATTTTAACCAGGAAACAGCAACTACTATAAACTGTAAATGAAGACTGGTGCCTAGTAAACTTAAGGCCTTGGGTTCCATCCCTAGCAATGCTAAACTGATAAAAAAAAAATGCATTTTTTCAACTTTTCGACTTTGTGGCTGAGGCCATGCATTGCATCTTAAATAATGGCTGGAACTACTGTAAATACGTTAACACACCTGTCAGCCTGAAACACCTGACAGTGCAGGTCTTCTGGAGACACTTTCAATGCTCGTGGTATCCTGGATCAACTTTTCACCTCAGTGAGCAAATGCCCACAGAGCATTTGCTCAGGGATGGGGATCTAAATGTCCCTCAGCATTCTTCTGCTGGGTATCCTCTTTACCACTGCTGGTTTGACACTAGAAAACCGGAGGGGTAAAGGTCTTGAGGCCAGCAGGATTCTTAGAGCATCAAGGGGCCTGAGGGAGTGGGTGAGCATCTGAAGTCCATCTGCAATAACTCTGCCCGACACAGCGCCTGATACCTACAGAACTTCCCTCCTTCTCTCCCTGACCCTAACAGCAGGGACAGGGAGATGGTGGGTTCTTGGAGGTTCCTGCTGCCTCCTGAGGCTGGATAAACCTGAATTCTGGAGGGTTCCTGAGGTGAGACAGACACTTCCCTGGGGGGACTCAGGTCTCCTAGGGAAAGCCACAAGATTATGCAGTGATTTAGAAAAGTGACAGAATGGAAGAGCCATAGTCTATCCTGAGTGAGAGCCTGAGGGCACATACTGCTGCCCAGAAACTCCTTAGGCAGCTGCCCACAGTGCTTTCCCAGGAGCCTCAGCAGCACACTCCAGCTCCAAGATTGCCTAGTCAGCCCCCATGTAGTACAGGACTGCCTTTAACTGTCCCTTGAGGATGATGAAGGGAACCCTCCGCTACCAGCATTTGGGACGTCATTTCCAATCTGCGTTCAACACGGGACTCTAGCTGGCCCACAAGGATAGAGCTTGTGCAGTCTTGTGGGCAGTTACTGACCTGCCTCTATGTCTGTTAGGTAGGGCTTGCCACTTGTACATCAACATGGACACCTCTACTCTGGGTCCCTAGGCAGCATGACCTTCCCCAAGCTAGAGGGCTTACCTTCCCAGTTCTACATCTCCAAAATCACCGCAAATGCAATTCTTCTGTGTGTCTCCCAAGGTCAGGGCAAGATACCAGGCTTTGGAGGCTGGAGGGATAGCTCAGTGGTTAAGAGCACTGGCTACTTACTCTTCCAGAGGACCCATAAGGCAGCTCACAACTTTCTGTAACTCCATTTTCAGGGATCAAATGCCCTCCCCTTCTGGCTTCCATAGACAATGCACGCAGTGCACAGGTATATACTTAGGCAAACTCATATACATAACAGAAAAACAAGTAACATCTTAACAACAACATAAAATTTAGGCCTGGGTCAACAAGGCTCTAGTGACCATAGAATGGTGAGGAAGAGCCGGACTGAACTGCCTTCAGCTAAGAAAAGGCACAAAATACACAAAGCTTCAGCCCCAAACCACAAAACACAAACATGAATGACATTTCACAAAAGTCAGAGATTAAAGAAACGCTTGCTTCTGATGGTGAGGAAGAGATTTCTCCTAAAGTAGAAAAGGATAATGTCCCAAAGCTAACAGAGACTGTTAAAGGTAAATTTGATGAAATGGAGAAACGGACAGGAAGAACAAAGGAAGAGAATAGAAGGGGAAAAACAAAACAAAACAAACAAACAACAAAAAACACCCACAGACTTGAGCAGGATCTGTTAGAAAAGAGGAACTCCAGTGTGAATTAGCAAAAAGAGCTGAGCAGGTAAATGAAGATGATGAAAACCAAGATACAGAAACAGTTTTTAAAGAGAAATGCCATGGAAAACTCTAACTCCATTTTGAGGAAATAGAAAAGCAAAGCAGAGAAGATGCAAAAAGAAGGGGAAAGGGAGCAATGATGATGATGATGATATTGTTAGGCTACTTCCTGCTGATTAGGGCTGTTAGGCTCCTTGGGGCAAGTTTTATCTTTGGCTGTCAGCATATCTAATTTTCTCTTTTCTTCTCCTTGCAATTGACAAACAGCCACAAACCACATCCAATCACCAGCCGACCAACTAGCCCCTTCTATTGGGCTACTAGCATTTATATATCCTCTGAAAAGTTCCCAGAATTCCAAATGTCACACACTCACAAAAACTATCTACAGCTAGCAAAACCACACCCCTGCTAGAGTGTAAGACAAATTATAGTCGGCTGCTGTGGACAATCTGAAGCAGCCCCACATCCCACACCTGGGGTTAAAACGAGGCCATTCCCACATTTCTGTGTTTGTAAAGAAACTAAAATTCTCACCTGTCACCTCAGTCAGTGAGGCCCTAGTGACCACAGAACACAGCAGCTCAGGGTATGCCACCTGTGACTCACAAACACCTTCTGCACCTTCTTGGCCTCAGCCTTTCTGCCCAGGCTCTTGGCTCCAGTATAAGCCCTGATACCTCACCATAGCCCAGCTATTACCACATTGGTCTTCCCTAATGAATGACTGCTAGGTACTAAAAAACCCAGGAAGCTGGCTGTTGCAGCTCTGTGTTTACCTGTTCCAGGCTTTATTACAACTCTCCTCCTGACCCAGTCACCACTCCCACCTTTAGTTCATCATGGTTTCTATTTCCACTTCTCACTAGCCTCATTTCCAGTGACCAGTTGACACAGTTCTTTGGTGTTTTGTGCAGTATGTGATGTGGGTTACACATACCCTGCACTCCTGGGCACCACAGGAGCGAGTCATTCACAGTGAGAAATGACAAACCCTGCCTCTGACTCTTCTACAGAGCAGCGCATCCTGAACATCTATAACTGTGAAACATGGTGCTAAGGAAAAAACTGTGGACTTACCTATGACCGCCTCCACAGTGTTGCCAGCAGGATCAAGTGGGAGGGTACGAGCAGGAAGGGTAGGTAGAGCTGTCGGGGAGGAGCTACCTGAGCCAGTGCTGGATGCCAGGCTAGATGCCACGCTGGAGCTTATGCTGGGGGCCAGTGGGTGAACCACTGAGAACACAGCAAGGTGGTTCTGTTCAAAAACACAAACAATATGAGCAGGTACTGTTGGGAATACAACAGCAGCAGAGACATGGAGACGGATGGGCTGCCAATTTCTCCAGAGCAGTGCATAAAGACATCCAACATTTCGGGGCGTCGCAGAGGAATGGGAACTATTCACTAGCATGCACTCACAACAGGCTATCCTGCTGTCACTCAGGCAAACAGATCTGGAAAGTGTCTGTCTGCTGATAAAACCTACCCAGCAGGCACAAAAACCTTTGACAGGCCAGGGGCTGGTGGCCTGCCAACCCTTCTCCCCAGCCTCCTAGGGGTTAATGTGCCCCTCCCAAGTTCTCACCCACCCAGAGACCAGAAATCTAATCTCATTCTGATAGTTAACAGATGAAAATAAGTCATATTAAACCAAATCGGTGCCCCAGGCTAGATTCATGGAACACAGCAACAGAGCTGGGGGCCTCAGTATGTCTCAGTGCAATGGACACTTACATCAAAATCAAACCTTTGTGCTGAACCTGGGATTCTCACATTGAGAAAAAACAGCCATGATTCCTAGGCCTCACCATACCTCCCTGAGTCATCACCAGGGCACTCATATTCCTCATGAGTCCCACAACAGTACCCAGTGACTCCAAACTCAAGCCTGACAGAGGTGCCTGGGCCAAAGAGAAGACAGGTGTTCTCTATCAAAAGTCACAGCCACTGGCCATGGGCTGAAAGAAATGTAACCAGCATGAGGTGAACCAGCTCTCAGTAAGTGACTAGACTGCACATAACGGCTAGAAACCAACAGCTTTACCGGTATCTGCATCACGCAGGTGCCAGAAGCTCTCGGTACCTGTGCCGTTTCTCGGCCACCTCCTTCACCAGTGGGCCCAGTCCAGAGACGCGTTGGTCCCAGCCAATCAGGCTCAAGTCTATCCCGGGACAACTGAGAGGGCGGCATTTGGGGTCATAATCATTACTGGCCCCTCCACCTATCTACCTTAAACTTCAGACTTCACCTAGGTCCAATACCACTAGGAACACCTATACCTCTTCGCAAATAAGGGGGAGCTTGTCAACTCCATAGGGTCATGGTTTAGCAGAAAAGGGACTTCAGGCTTGCTGCCTTAAATTCCAGAAAGAATCTGTGCTCTGTCACTCTGGGACTTCAGTATTTCAGCAGTTTGGCTGCTCTTCCAAAGGACCCAAGTTTGGTTTCCAGCACCTACATGGTAGCTCACAACCATCTGTAATTCCAGTTCCCAAGGATGCAACATCCTCGTGTGGCCTCTGCAGGCACCAGACATGCATACGGTGCACAGGCATGCATGCAGACAAAAAGCATCCACATCATTAGATACAGTAAAACAACAACGGAAACACCTTCCTGGACTTTAAACCAGAGACCAAGAATGCAGAGTACCTGCAACCTGACACAATATTATCACTAAGCCATCAACACAGCTGGTCTGAGCTGGTGGCTCAAGCAGGTAACCTCATGCCCCATACTGTTGAGCACAGCAGCAGTTATTAACTGAGCTGTGGCCACTAGGGCCCCACCTAGAAACTGACACATAGCCTGTGGCACTGGGACCTGCCTACGGCACCGAGGCGCTGTCCTCTTCCTTCCCAGGTTTATTTTAGGGGAACAGTCACACCTGGCTTCCCTCATTAGTGCATGTGATACCACGGCCTCAGAGTGGCGGACACTATGACCACAACCCTCCATCATATCAGCAGAGGGTACAGCCCTCTTCCCCAGGTAGAAATACCACGAGGCTGCTTGACCCTGAAAATTGGTAACACTGTCATGTCCTTTCCACTCAAGGACACGATGGTCACAAATGTACAACCACAATGGGTCAACCTAAGGGTCTCCAGTGAGTCAGACAGCTGGTTCGGGCCAGGGAGAGCCTACCAAGGGGATGTCAGCCTCCTCTAAAGCCAGCTTTATTGCCTGGCTTTTCTTTCTCCTTCCTTCTTCCTTTTCTTCTTTTGTTGTTAAAATATACACAGGATAAAATTAATCATTTTAACAATTCTGGTTTTCAATTTTATTTATTGAGAGAGAGAGAGGGAAAGAGAGAGAGAATGAGTAAGCGTATGGATACCTATGTATGCAGGTCGGAGGACAACTCATGGGAGTCAGTTTTATCCTTTAACCTTGTGGGACTCGGGGACCAATCCCAGGTTATTTTACACGGTGACAAGCTCTTCTATCTGCTGAACCATTTAGTTGGCCCTTAATCATTCTTTTTAATTGTTTGTATTTTGTTTTTTGTTTTTTTTTGGGGGGGGTCTTTTTTGTGTAGCCTTGGTTGTCCTGGACTTGCTTTGTAGACCAGGCTGGCTCTGCCTCCCTGAGTGCTGGGATTAAAGGCCTGTGCCACTATGCCTGGCTCCTTAATCATTCTTAAGTATACACTTCTTTGTGGTACTTAAGACTGAACCTTGGGTCTCATACATACTAGGTGTGCTGGCTAGTTTTATACCAACTAGACAAAAGCTAGAGTTATCTAACAGGAAAAAACCTCAACTGAGAAAATGTCTCTGGCTGTAGGGAGCCCTAACTAACAGGACATTTGGTTGCGATCTAATCTGAACCCAAGATTCTTTATAGACATAGCAGGTTATGATGAGGTCACTGACTGGGAGAATGGTGTCCTTGTAAGAGATGAGGACAAAGACATGTACCAAGAGACAACCCTGTGAGGCCCCAGTGAGTGCATGTGTGTGTGGGCCCTGGAGAGGCCCCAGGCCTGCCCCACCTCAGGGACTTGGAAATAGAGTGAAATAGAGTTCTGTTGCTTAAGCCTCTACCTGAGACACTTGTTGTTACAGTGGCTGTAGCTGCCTCATATATAGGCTCTGTGTTTTCCAGAGGGGGGAAAAAAGCTACAAGGCTTTGGTTTTGTTGTTTTCAAGGTAGGACACAATTTTAGGAAGGGGGGTTGAGGAAGGGTTTCTTTGTGTAGACTTGACTGTCCTGGAACTAGCTCTGCAAATCAGGCTGGCCTTGAAGTCACAGAAATCCACCTGCCTCTGCCTCCTGAGTGCTGGGATTAAAGGAAATGTGCCACCACCACCATGCTTAAATATTTGTTAACAATAAAACAAAGGACACATGAGTATGAGCAAAAGAAAAAGATAATTACAGAACAAACAGGTGCTGGGACTGGGGCTGGGGACTTAGCTCACTGGCAGAGCAAGACACACAGTGTACAGAAAGGTCCAACAGAAAGCCATGCTGTCCAGCTGCCCAGACGAGTGGCCCAGAACTGTACCTGCTTGCTGTCCTCACTAGCTCTCTGGCTTCCTTCAGAGGGGGAGTCTTTCCGTTTGGCCTGCAACAGAAGGACCACTCAGGTTGGAGATGCAAGGAGGAGATGTCTTCTGAAACCTACATTTTGGTTAGAAGGGGATGCTCCGACTCTGATGTAAATTAATCAATTAATTAAAAAAAGAATTTAGAAAATGCTGGAGCTAGTCTGCTGGCCCAGACTTGTAATACCAATCCCAGTACAAAGGAGGCTGAAGCAGTAGGATCATGAGGTTGAGGCCATATAATAAGGCCTTATCTCAAAAAACAAAACAAAAACAAAAACAAACAAACAAACAAACAAACAAAAAACAGTAACAACCCCACAAAACAAAACACTGAGAGAGTACATGACCTTGAAGAATTGTGAAACAGAAAAGGTGTTTTCACAGCTCCTGTCCACTGGTACCCAAAGTCCTTCCCACACCACACTTGAATCAACACTGACAGTCTGTGGCACGTATACCAAGCGCCAAGGAATTATTCAATAGAAAGGCCCGGATGTGGATGTGTGAGTTCACCACATTAGACAGGCCCTTGTATAAAGTGGTCAAACTTAGGAGCATCATGCTGGGGACTAGAACCAGGATCCCTGGTGGCCTGTTTGACCCAATAGCATTATGGCTGACTTGGCACAGGAGTGTGGATATTGCCTAAGGGAGGCCCAGCTGTGCCTTCTTGAAGGAGGGAACTCTAGGCATTCAAAGTGGCCCTGTGAGGCTCTTGTGACAATTCCAAGAGAGAAGTGGCCAATTCTGGGTATACAGAGTGCCAGCAGGATTCCAGGCCTCAAAGCAGGACCGAATGTAGAGATGATGCCTCCCTGGGCATCTTAGCCCAGGACCCCCACTGTCTCTCATTCAGAGACAGGGACACCCAGGACACCTCAGTGGCAGCAGCATCCAGAACACACTGAAGCACATTATCAAAGTCTTCCCTCGCTGCACTGGGGCCTCCCCCGAGCTGGGGCCTGCAGAGGACACCTGCTGCACCTCGGACAGATTCACACCCTGCCCTGGCAGCCACAAGGACCATCCTCAGGCAGAAGGGGCAAAAGAACAAGAGTAACTAAACCCTAGACCAAGAAGAGACACTTTCAGAGTCTCAGGGGCCTGGCAACAGACTCAGCCACATAAGCGGCCTTGGCAAGAAGTACAGTGACACCTTACAAGGGCATAATTTAAGCAGAGCAGCTCCATTCTACAAATTCAGGACGATTTATTTTTCCTTTTTTTCTAGTTTGGTTTTGTTTTGTTTGAGACAGGGTTTTCTCTGTGTAGCCCTGGCTGTCCTGGAAATCACCCTGAAGACCAGGGTGGCCTCGAACTCAGAGATCTACCTTTCTCTGCCTCCTGAGTGCTGGGATTAAAGATGTGTGCCACCACTGCCCAGAAATTCAGGGATATTTCAATGTCACTCAGTTTAGAACCAAACACTATTTTTAATCCATGTTTGAACACCCTGTCCCCATACCGGGATGGCTCCTCTACAAGCTGACTCTGGCACAGACACGAAGTGACTTCTACAAGAAGTGATTTCTAAGTCCATTATACCCATCAGATACATAATGCCCTCATCCAAAACTTGGGAGTGTTGGGTAACGTTTTGGTAGTAGAGAGTAGTAGAACGTTTTGGTGTCTTTAAAAACTCAGTTATGGGCAGGGTGGTGGTGGCGCATGCCTTTAATCCCAGCAGAGGCAGGTGGATCTCTGTGAGTTCGAGGCTAGTCTACAGAGTGAGTTCCAGGATAGTCATGGGTACACAAGAGAAACTCTGTCTTGAAAAACAAAACAAACAAACAAAAACTTAGTCATGTTATATACATATGCTTTTGTTTTAATCCCAGGTATGAGATATGGGGCTGATTCAGACTGTCCATAGCAGCAGACTACTGGCCCTGTGCAGGCTCTGAGAGGGGTGAGATCTTTGCAAGCTTCGGATGGTTTGATTTTGAGGACTCTGGAGAGGGAATAAACGCTAGAGCCCAGACAGAGAAGAGGGCTCCAAGAACAAAGGAGGCTGCTGCTCCTCCCTGCTGCTCCTGGTTGCTACTGATACAGTTTGAAGTCAAAGATAATCCTGAAACAAAGATTGGAGTTGCCCAAGGAACCCAACAACCCTAACTAGCAGGAAGTAGTGAAAGAGAACTATGACCCTTCTCCCCACTAACCTCCTTTCTCTCCTACCTAGTGTTGGGGTATTGGAAGGGAGTAAGAACCCCAATAAAAAAAAAAAAAAAAGAACTAAAATAGTGCCTATAGGAGTGCCACATTCAGTACCACTTGTTGATGCCCTCCAACTGCCTAGGACTGATAGCCATGGGATCTGCAGCGATGAGAAAGGCAAGACACCAGACACCTGCTAAAGCCAGAGCCCACAGGCCAGCCCTCCAGGAGCACATCCTCCTCCAGCCCAGGCAGTGATATTGCTAGGAGTTCGCTAGGCTCTTCTAGAAGGACCCACAACTCCACATGTAGACTGCTTCCAACCAGACCACCAAGATGTCAGCTCATCTCTGTCCCCAACGGTGTGATTAAGCAATGGCCACTTACACTTCCAGGCTGGCCGCTGAAAGCTGAGCTGCTGTTGGAACCGAGATCACGGCAGCCCCAGTCGTTCACTACTCCCAGGCTCTCTGCCAAGAAGAAAGAGAGAGAGAGTACCTGGCACTGAGGGGCTGCCAGCTGCCCCCAGAACGGGTGAAGAGCACAAGTTGATGCTGTAACCACTTCCCTTCTTCTGGATTGCAGGCCAGCCCACAGTCAGTCATGTAATTTTTTTTCTTTTTTTTATTTTTTTAATTCTTTTTAGGAGCTGGAGAGGTGGCCCAATGGTTAGGAACATTTGTTGCTCTTGCAAGAAGACCTGGGTTCCCAGAATTCACATGGTAGCTCATAACCATTTGTAACTCCAGTTCCAGGGAACGAAACACCTCTCAGCCTCTGCAGGCACCAGGCATGTAGTGCACATAAACACATGCAAACGAAACACTCATACACATAAAAAATCTGTTTAAACAAAGGTCTATTTTTAGTATGTGCATTTGAGTGCAGATGCCTCAGGAGTCCTTAGGAGGGCATTAAATTCTGTAGCGTCAAGGGCCTCCTGAGATGGGTGCTGGGAACTCTGGACTCTGTAAGAGCTCTTAACCACCGAGCCACCTCTCCAGCTCCCAAACAGTGCTGTTGGGATTCAGTCATTTTAACATGAAAATCAACATGTTAAGTGTGAACAGAAACAGCTGCCACCCCAACTGAAACAGAAAGTGAAGCTTGAATTTGCAACTAATTCATAACCAACGGAACCCAAACTCTAGAGCTAGGGCACAGCTTTAGAGAATAAATTATGAGCCTATGTGACTATTAGTGACCACTAGGGTCTGAGGCCAGCTGGCCAACCCCAATTAAGGGATCTTGGTGCCTCCTCCAGGTACAGGGACAGACAGTGACTCCAAAAAGCCACTGCCACTCAGTCCCACCAGGATAGTAAAGTAGCTCAGGGCAAAGTGTACATAAGCAGGTAAATGACAAGAGATCTGGATGCCTGTGAGGCGAGTGGGGCCCGCAGACCTTGGTGCAGGGGTCCTTTTAAGTTTTGAGGTCTGGTCTGTCCCAGATATAAAGGGCAAGGCAGGTTCAGCCACCTGGCATGAACTCTCCCCTCTCCCTGCCCCCCACTCCAGCCATCTAAATGGGCATTACATTACGTCCAGATGTGACCAGTCCCCAAGTCACAGTGCTGAGCCATCCCTCGGGGAGACTCTGTGGAGCTGCTGCCCAAGATGCGTGGCCACATGGTAGCTGAGGGGGCCCTGGGAGGCTGGAGCTTGTCTACTTACTCTCAACATGTGCAAAGGCACAGAAAGGGCCCCGAGGGCAGTAGCCAGTTTGGCGCATGTCGTTGCACTTTGTAGATTTGTAGATCTAGGAAATGAGACAAAATACGGAGGCTTAGTGGTCTGGTTTCTGTGAAGAGTGCAGAAGCAACCACAGACTGTGTGGGCACTTTCAGCTCCAGAGCAGATACACAGTGTCTCCAAAGGTGCATGAAGGCCTGTTCTCACTACGGGAAGATGGTGGAATGTTGACAAGGCAGGGAGGGCCGGGGGTGTGGGGGGGTCTAAAACAATGAGATATGTCTTGTAGGGGCAGTGCAGTCCAGATCTATGGGGCCATGTGATCGTGGATGGGAACCTCCAAACCTTCCAACTGCATAAAACAAACCTTTTCTGTCTAGTGATGGAAAGGTGGCCACCACACTGTTCGCTCCGAGATGCTCTCCTCCCTGTCAAATGTACTGGCCAGAGCCAAGCCTGTCTATCAGACCTCCAGACAAAGTCTACCTGACACTCTGGAAGAGGCATCTAACTGTCTGGTATACAGCAGAAGCTCAAGCAATACCTATTCAATAAATACAAGCATCTATCTTATGACCAGACTGTCCACTATTTCACTTAGGGTACCACACTCACCATAGGGACCTGAGAAAGGACAGACGAGCCTTTGGCACCAGAATGGTACCCCAGGGGCAAGCATCTGCCCAGATACTAAACACAGCACCCACTAAAGAGGCTCAGGAACAGCATGACAAGAGCACCCCTGCACTAGCTGACTTACGCCTTCATACAGCCCATGTCCTTTAGTTTCTCCAGCCTAGCCCCACCTCCCTGTTGACTCAAGGCCCCGAGGACAGTTCATCTGTTTATTCATTTTAACTCCAATCTGAGTGTGTTCTGCTTGGTGACTGAGCAGGAGAGGTGAACTCAAGGACAGGGCCACACACCTATCTAGAATATTCCACAGACAACCCTCCCCATTCATTCAGGTGGTGACCTTTTAACCCCTCAAACATCCTCACTAGTGAGACTTTGTTGCTCAGGGACAGGCAGTTCATGCCTCTTGGCACTCAAGGTGGAGCTGTGCTGGACCTTAGTAGGTACTAAAAAACAGGGCAACCAGTGCCAGGGGACTGGGCCAGAAGGAATCATCCAGTAAAGATTGTCCCTTCCTGGTGATACTCCATGTTCTGGGAGAGAAAAGTTCTCTTCTCCCTTTATGGGGCTCCTTCCTGCCCCCTTCTCCCAACCCCCTGCCCCAACTCCTCCTAGGCTTATTTAATACCACTCACAGTATAATGCAACTGAGTCTCACAAGCCCTTCCAGTGAGGGCTTAGAAAACCCCTCTTGAGCTGCCAATAATCCTATCCATGCCCTGGCCAATGCCTACCTCAGGATGGAACTGCTGCTCTGTGCGGGAATGGCAGTACTGACAGCTGTCCCCACCATCACACCGTGACGGCTCGCCCCACTCGTCACCATGCTTCACACTAGGGCAGGGTGTAGACCTAGAATAGGAAGAGTGTATCCTCTGGGCTCAGGATCTGGCTCCCAACACAGAGAACAGAAGGCAAAGTGAACCTACAGTGACCATGTTCCCTCTCAAGGATGCAAAGGAAAACAGACCCTCCCCACCTGAGTCAGGCAGGGCTGCCTGTGTGAAGGGTGAGAAACAGCAAGCCCAGGGCTCTACCTTCTGCAGGAATCTGAGACTTGATGCTATTTTCAAGACAACACAACACAGGGTTTCTCTGTGTAGTCTTGGCTGTCCTGGACTTGCTTTGTAGACCAGGCTGGCCTCGAACTCACAGAGATCTGCTTGCCTCTGCCTCCCTGGGCACTGGGATTACAGGCGTGTGCCACTGTCCCTGGCTGTTTTCAAGACTCTGAATCAGATGAATGAGCACATTCCCCACTCTTCCTGAGCTTTCTGGCAGCTTCACGGTCATTCATTTAGGTTTTGGTCAGAATCTCCACTCTGGAACTCTTTTTTTCCTTTACCCATTCTCCATTCTTTTTGCAAGGATACCCACTGGCCCCCTTAAGGCCGGGCAGTGAGGGCACTACCGCCTGTTTATATTATTCCCAACTTTCTGCTCTTGTTTCTTGTTAAAGCCATTCAAAGAGCAGAAAGTCACAAACCCACCATCTCTGTCTATCAAAAAACAGGGTCCCCGGGCAGCCAAGGGGACAAGGGGTTATTACAAAGAGGAGAGGGCAGCCCTCTGCAAAAAAAAAAAAAAAAAAGAAAGAGTACAGGCTCTAAGGAGGAAGCCTGTGGGGACTGAGGCCCTGGGCCACTGTGGAGTGCAGACTGCAAGCCCAAAGAGGAGAACAGCAATACACAGAAGGGCAGCTGGAGGCTGAGTGGAAGATGCTTTAGAAGATGCGGGACCATCAGCCTGGTGGGACCCCAACCAGAAGGTAGATGAAAATCAGAAGGGTACGGAGTTCAGCACCCCCGGAGCTCCAGGACTCAGGGCCCTGCTATCAGCCTGGAGGGTGAACTGTATGTCACATGCCAGTGCAGCCAAATGTGCAAACTGTCGGGAGAGGCCCAGGCCTGACATTATAGGGGCGGCACATCGTACAGGGTGGTACAGTGCCAGGAACGACAGTAAAAACACACAAGGGTGCTAAGCAGGCCAGATGGGGGTGTGCCCAGCTGTTTCCCGCTGCCTGATAGGGCGGCCGGTGGGAAGATCACGTGCCTGAGCGCAGAGAGACTTAGGCCCCAGCTTTGTCCTCACTTGTCCCTACGACAGATGTTCACACCTTTGTTTTGTCTCCAACAAGCCCAGACCCTGAGATCTTCCTCGCCTGTGGGCTGAGCATTGCTGAGCAGGGAATCGCCAATGGAAGAACCCTAAAGAGTGGGCATCTCTAGGAAAACAGCACGGAAAATGTTCCCCCTCCCGAGCACTGGGTGCAAGGGCCCCAGGAAAGAAGAAAAGAAGCAGCCTCAGGGCTCAGCATCTGTCGGGGGGTGGGGTGGGGTGGGGGGGGCAGTAGGGATTACAGAGGCGTTAGGCCAGCAGCTACAATCTATCTAGAGCCATAGTGGACCTCGGATGGGGAGCACCTCCTGTCTGTGGTCCGTGAGCCCACCTGTACTGGAACCTCCTGGGGTTCCGACGGCGGTCTCGGCTGTTGTGGTAGTGTGGACAGGCATAGCCCTGGCGACACAGGCGAGGTGGCTTCGGGCACTGCTCGGTCTTATAGCTGCCCAATACGAAGTTACTGTCTGTAAAACAGATGCAAGAAAACCTGGCCTTGAGTACTCACAGTGACATTAGATACAGCAGCCCAAAGCGCAGGCAGCCACGCATCTGAGTAGATATGCAAACACGGCTTACCCCTAAGGAAGGACCAGGGCCACTGTACTGTGGACTGCCCCAGAGACACTATACACAGTAGGAGATGGCAGGCACAGGGCTGTTAATATGACCCACATATGTAAGATGTGCAGAGTAGAGAAATGCAGAGATCAAAGTGTGACAAAGATCACCAGAAGGCAGGGAAGTCCTGTTAACTGGGATAGGAGTCCTTTGGGAACTGGCTGGGAACATGGCTCAGCTGGTAGACAGTTTGTCTAGGTTCAGTTCCCATGGTGACATGAGAATGGTGGCACATGCCTGTAATCCCCGAATTTGAAAAGTATAGACAGAAGCACCAGAAACTCAAGTTTATTCTTGCTCACAGGGCAAGTTCAAAGCCAGCCTAGGTGAAATGAAACCTTGTCTCCAAAAGGAAAAAAAAAAAAAAATTAAACAATAGTGAAATAATGGACACATATATGTGATTATATTAAAAATCACTGACAGGCTGAAGGAGTGGCTTAGTGGCTTTAAGCACTTGTTGTACAAGCATGAGGACCAGAGTTCAAACCCTCAGCATGCACCTCAATTCCAGACGGGCATGGCAGCCTTAAATTCTTCACTCAGAATGCAGATCCAGTGAGGTGGGGTGGGTACAATTTGGAGACTTCGTATCAATGAGTAAAGAAGAGAGACAGAGGACAACACCTGATGTCAGCCTCAGGCTTACACACACACACACACACACACACACATACACACATACACACATACACACACACACACACACACACACACACCCGTGTGCACTTGCCCACAGGCATGCACATCTCCAGCCCCCCAAAAAATAACAATGAAAACACAGAGCTTTTTTGAGAATATGCTGATCCCTAGCTCACTGACCCACTCCCATTCTCAGGAGTGTCTTCTCTTTCTTAAACTATTTCTATTACGTTAAAAAAAACCTAAAGACCATACTACTGAAATGTAGTATTTCATACCTACTGAAACGTAACCCTGCTCTCCACAGGCCTGAGTGGGGCAGGCCAGCGCAGGTCTACCCAATGCACCAGGTGTCTGCCTCTGCTCCGGGTGCTGTCAGTAAGGCTGGGCTGCACAGGGAACACAGGGCTTGATTTTCTCCTGTTTGCTGTGATCACAGAGCTACTCTAAAAATACTTTTAGGCCAGTGAGGTAGCTCAGCAGGTAAAAGCACTACCGCACAAACCAGACAGCCTGAATTCAATCTCCAGAACTCACAATGGAAGAAGAAAACTGAACCCCAAAAGCTGTCCTTTGACCTCTACCCAAGTACTATAGCACTTGCATGTTCACTCCCACCTCTAACAGTGATGATGATGATGGAGGAGAAGAAACTCCTTTTAAAAACACTTAACATTAGCCAAGTGATGGTGGCACATACCTTTGATCCTAGCACTTGAGGAGGCAAAGGCAGGTGATACCTGAATTTAAAGCTAGCCTGGTCTACAGAGTGAGTTTCAGGAGAGCCAGGACTACACAGAGAAACCCTGTTTTGAAGGAGAGGGAGAGGAAGAAGGAGAGGAAGAGTGCAAGGAGAAGGAGAGAAGGAGAGGGAAGGGAGAGGGAGAGAGGGGGAGAGGGAAGGGAGAGAGGGAGAGGCAGGAGAAGGAGAATGAGAGGGAGAGGAAGGAGAGGGAGAAAGCAAAGAGTGAAAGGGAGAGTGACTGGGAGAGATTAAAAACAGAAACAGGCTACACATAATCCCTGGGTCCACCTCCTTATTGCTGGGGTTATAGGTGTCAGCCATCATGCTCTGCTCAGAATGTACTAGACATTAAACCATGAACCAGGCAAGTGAGCGGATACTGAGTTATACAGGACAAGCTCTGTTTCTTACTTTCTGTTTTGAGATAGGGTGCCATTAATTGCCCAGAATGACCTTAAACTTGCTCTGTAGTTCAAGCTGGCCTAGATTTTACAATCTTACTCAGACTCAGCCTCCCAAGTGGTAAGATTACAGGTATGTACCAACCACATAGATATGTTAACATAGATATGTCAATATCTATGTTAACGCTACAAAACCATCTTAGTGTGCAGCCTAGGCTAAGTTTGAGTTCATAATCATCCTGTGTCAGCCCCCTGAGTGCTGGAATCACAAAGTATACATCAGCATTTCCAGCTTAAAGACAGCTAACTTTGCCAAAGGGCGGTGGCCCACACCTTTAATTCCAGTGCTTGGGAGGCAAAGGCAGGCAGATCTCTGTGATTTCAAGGCCAGTCTGGCTACGAGTCCAGAACCGAAAGGACTCTGTTATACAGAGAAACCCTGTCTTCAAAAAAGAAAACAAAATACAAACAAACAAACAGCCCAAAACTTAAAATTTAAAAAGGTGAATTTTGAGGCCACCCATGGCATACACCTTTACTTCCAGCACTGGAGAGGCAGAGGCAGGCCTATCTCTATGAGTTCAAGGTCAGTCTGGGCTATACAAGAAGACCCTATCTCAAAAAAACCCACACAAACAAAACATGGGTAAAGTCTCTAAAAACTACCTCCTTTCTATCCTTCCTGTTCAGCTAAATCCTGGTGAGTCAAATCTACCCTACCAGATGCCCACTTGGAGAAGAACAGATCCTGCCAACAGGGAGGCTGCTGAATAGAGTAGAAGGGTGATAAAAACACACAAAGCCAGACATGAAGCTTCAGCCACACCCTCCTCTAGCTAGTATCCACCCTGCCCCTGACTTTGGGACAGGCTATTGCACGTCTCCCTCTGGAACAGAGGGACCTGGTAGGTGGTGTCCCCTCTCCTTTCCCAATACCTACAATGTCACAATAGGCCACAACTTGTCAGCACTGAGCCAGGTGCAATACAGAGAATATAGTGTGTCCCAGTGTGGCCGAACAGCATAGTCGGGGACCACAGTAAGGGGTGGCCATGGAGTCAGAAAGAGCTCCAAAGTCATCCTGATAATTCATCCTGGCCTCTGGCCCTAGTTGGATTCATTTTACCCAATGAGGGAGGAAGAATGCAGAAGATAATCCAAAGCTGGACTGCCTGCAATCTGAAAGCTCTGTTTATAAACTACAAAGCCCAGAAGCCAGGCAGTGGTGGCACACGCCTTTGATCCCAGGTAGAGGCAGTCGGATCTCTTTGAGTTCAAGGCCAGCCTGGTCTACAGAGAAAGTTCCAGGACAGCCAGGTCTACACAGAAGCGCTTGTCTTGGAAAAAACAAAAAACAAAAAACAAAGAAATGAAACAACAACAAAAATTTCACAGACATTGTGATACACTAGGTAAAGGGATGGGTAACACACATGACTATCCTAGCCCTGAATACGGAATTTCCTTTCAGGGTGAAGATAATGTTCTAGAATCAGGTAGATCTGGTGAGTCACACTGTACATACTCAATGTAACACAACTGCTCACTTTAAAATGGTGAGTAGTGTGTGGGGGTGCACACATCCTTGAGTGCACATGTAGGGGCCAGAGGCTGGCATCAAGTGTCTTCCTTTAGCACTCCTACCATTAATATTTTTTATATTTATTTTTATTATTTTTTTATGTAGGAGAGTTTATGTATGTCTTTATACCATGTGGGTGCTGGTGCCCATAGATGCCAGAACCAGGGCATCAGATGCCCTCGCATTGGAGTTACAGACTGTTGTGAGCTGCCATGTGGATGCTGGGAATCATATATTGGTCCTCTTAAGAGTAGCCAGTGCTTTCAACTGCTGAGTCATCTTTCCAGCCCCTCTCATCCTATTTTTAGGAAGCCAAACCAATTGGCTAAACTGGCTGGATCACACAAGCCTTCAGGGTCCTCCTGCCTCCATCTCCCTAGTGCTTGGATGACAGGCCTGCACTGTAACACCCAGGTTTTCTTGCGAATGCTGGGCATCCAGACTCAAGACTCCCATGCCCACACAGCAAGTACTGTGTCCACTGAGCCATCACCATGCCCTGAAGAGGTGACTCTTATGTGCATTTACTATAAAACAAGACTCTTCACAGCTCTCATTCACGGAGCCTGCAGGGGACATGTATTTCGAAGCTCCAAGGGACAAGTCCAAGAACAAACATCTGATTTAAGCTCTAGACACATAGAAACCAAGGCTTAGGCAGGTGGGTCTGAATTTAATGGGGTAGGTGGCAGTAGACAACCAGTGATGTGCGGGTACAGCCTGACTGGAAGTTGCTGTCGGCCCTAAACACTTCCCTCAGCCCCACAGCCAACCAATACTATCCACAAAGACACCAGGTGGTATGATGGGGTCTATATAGTCTGGGGCCAGATGGCTAGTCTCAAATCCCACATGGCCACCTGTTTCCTAAATGGCTGACAGTTAGCAGTGGACTGAGGAACCTTGATTGTTCCATCTGATCCTCCTGTGGGTTATGTTATAAACTCATGAATGGAGCAGGTACCAAGTCAAAGGCCATGGCTCTCCCCTGCAAGTACTGCAGCAACCCCAGGCTTACCTTGCCAGCGAGGATCCTCCCCCAGGATCTTCTCAATCATGGCCTGACTGGCCAAGACCCCAGGCTGCAGATCAGGCACACCATCTCCACCGCTGAGCTGGCCATTCTGCAAGGCTTCCTGAGCCTGAAGCTCCCTGAAACCAACAGCACAACACAGCAGTTATAGCCTGGAGGTGGGGCAGGCCATCAGAATCCATGGCTCCAGAGTCCCTTGGCCTGTAACTTCACTAACATTAGGAGACCAGAGCATCAGGCCCAGCAGCTTTGCCTTCTGACAGCAGTTCTGTCTCAAACCTCAGTTTTAGAAAGGATCTGCCCAACTCCCCAACCCTTCTCTCTCTAAACAGGGTTGATGTAGCACTTTTTGCTGTCCTGGAACTCACTATGTAGACCAGGCTGTCCTGGAATTTAAGATCTGCCTGCCTATGCCTCTCAAGTGCTGAAATTAAAGGCGTGCACCACCATACCTGGTTGGTTTTGTTGTTGTTGCTGTTTTTGGAGGGGGATGGGGGTTTACTCTGCTATAGCCCAGAATATCCTAATGTTTACTAAGTCACTATATATCACAGACCAGCCTTGAACTCATGGCAGCCTGAGCCTAACATAGCCTCCCAAGTATTAGGATATTACAGGTATGCGCTTAGGAAGGATCTACTTTCCACAGCAGCAGGGCATACATGGCATTCATCTGTTTAGACCAGAGGTTCTCAACCTGTGGATCGAGGCCCCTTTGGCAAACCTCTATCTCCAAGAACATTTACATTACAACTCATAACAGCAGCAAACTTACAGTCACAAAGAAGCAATAAAAATACGTTATGGTTGGGGGTCACCAAAACATGAAGAACTGTATTAAAAGGTCACAGCATTAGGAAGGTTGTAAACCACTGGTCTAGACAGAAAGCATTACACCTTTGTTCCTGTTTGCGGCTCACAATTCACAAGGAAACACTGAGAGTAGGTGGGGGAGGCCAGGGATGGAGTTCAGGGAGAGTGCTTGCACTGCATCATGAACCCTGGGTTTGACCCCTAGCCCACATACACTGGGTATGGCGGAAAACTCTGTAATCTTAGTACTCAAGAAAAAGTGACAAGAGGACAGTGAGTTAGATGCCAGTGTGGGATACACAGGAGACCTTTTCCCAAAAACAGTAACTCAATAAAACTGGGGCTCAGAAAGAGATGTTTTGAAACAACGCCAGAAGCAGCAATGGGGTGAGCTGGACCCTCGGCAAGCGCCAACTCACCTGATGTCACACACAGGTGGCCGGAGGTCCAGGGGGCCATGCGCGAAGGCACAGTGCAGCCCGTTCTTCACACAGTGGCCCCGTGCATCGGTCTCATGAATACACGTGCCTGTCTTGTAGTAGCGCAGGTGGTACTTGCGCTCCGTGTCCCCAGTTGTTCGGTGCAGGTAGGGGCATCTGGGAAGCAGACGGATGAACACACGGACTAGTTCTTATGGACTTAGCTGACCCTGGGCTCCACCTGCCTCCCACTGGCACTTGAGGAGTGGCTGCTTCACACTCCTGCACACCAAGGTCTGCTCTGACCAGAAATGACACTGCTGAATGAGACCTGTCCCCGACTCCACAACCCTTCCCAAGGCACTCGGACCAAATCTGATACACACAGCAAAAAACCCCACCAATTTCCAAAAAGTCATCCTCCTTGGCTAATGTTTTGTTTGCCTTCATCTCAGAATAATTTGCTTGCCCAAATGGTACACACACTCTGGAGTGGACCACCTTCTCATAGTTTACACTCTGCACTGCTACTGGTCGTTTTTTTGTCACCTTGACACAAGCCAGGGTCATTTGGAACAGGGAACCTCAACTGACAAGATGCCTCCATCAGACTGACCTATAGACAAATCCATTGTTTTTATTTTTATTTTTATGTTTTTCAAGACAGGGTTTCTCTGTGTAGCCGTGGCTGTCCTGGACTCACTTTGTAGACCAGGCTGGCCTTGAACTCACAGAGGTCTGCCTGCATCTGTCACCCAGAGTTCTGGGATCAGAGGCATGCTACACTTTATTTTATTTTATTTTTTAATTGACAATTGATATGGGAGGTGCCAATCCTGGGCAGGGGGTCTTGGATTGTATGAGAAAACAAACTGAGCCAGATGGTGGTGACTCATGCCTCTAATCCTAGCACTCAAAAGGCAGAGGCAGGTAGACCTCTGAGAGAGGCCAGACTGGTCTACAGAGCATGTTCCAGGACAGCAAGGGCTACACAGAGAACAACAACAACAAGAAAAAGAAAGAGCAAATTGAGCAAGCCACAGACAGCAATATTGTAAGTAGAGTTTTTTTTGGGGGGTGTCTGCTTCCATTTCTGCCTCAAGTTTCCTCAGTGATGGACTGTGATATGAAATGTGAACCAAATAAACCCCTTCTCCCCCAAATTGCTTTGAGTCAGAATGTTTTATCACAGAAGAGAAGAGCAAACTAAGACATTATCCTCATTATCATTAGTTGCTATGCCAAAATTAATGACATCAGACAGTGGCTTTTGACTGGTAATGAATTTACTCTCTTTTTCTCTCTCTCTCTTTCTGGTTTTTCAAGACAGCCCTAGCTGTTTCCAAACTCCCTCTCTGTAGATCCAAGCTGGGCTTGAACTCAAAGAGATCCACCTGCCTCTGCCTCCTAGGTGCTGAGATTAAAGGTGTGTGCCACCACTGCCTCGCTTCTTTACTGGTTTTTGTTTTATTTACTTTTTTTTTAAGATTTATTTATTATTTATACAACATTCTGCCTGGACACCAGATCTTACTATAGATGGTTATGAGCCACCATGTGGTTGCTGGGAATTGAACTCAGGACCTTTGAAAGAACAGCCAATGCTCTTAACCGCTGAGCCATCTCTCCAGCCCGTTTTATTTACTTTTTAGCAAACTGTAGAGGCAACTTTAGGTCAATGATTTACAACTTCCCTGCCACCCAGAAGTCCTGGGAATTGAATTGCACTCATGCTAGGCAAGTACCCTACCACTGAGCTACAGCTCCTGCCCTCCTTTACTGATTTTAAGACAAAAAATGTCTTCCTAAGAAAAAGAATTTGATTAAAGGGCCATCATACAAAGAGTCAGAAAAAGATCTTGCTCTCTCTTGAAGCTATACTACAAAGGAGGCAAAGCAAATGCCAAGCTGTGCTCATTTTTTCTCTCAAACTGGAAGGTGAAGTTTCCTGCCTAGTTTGTATTTGAGACAGGTTTATGTATCCCAGGCTAACTCAAACTTGCTATGCAAAGCTGGTCTTGAACTCCCAATTCTCTTATCTCTGCCTCTCAAGTGCCAACATTACAGATGTATGCCACTATGCCCGGCCTTTACCTATTTTTTTCTTAAGTAAAATTTTAAGTTTTTGCTTTCTAAAAAATATTATATTACATTGTTTATTTTTTGTATTTTATTTTTTGTCCAACAACCCCAGGAGTTTGTTCTTTCCAGGACTTAATTCATGATGTTGTTTGGTGGTAGGTACCTATATTAAATAAGGCCATCACATCAGTCCTGAATTAAAAAAATTTTTTTAGACAGGATCTTACTATGTAGCTCTGGCTAGCTTGGATCTTCTATATAGACCAGGCTGGCCTTGAACTCAGAGCTCCTCCTTCCTCTGTCTCCTGAGTACTGAAATTAAAGATCTGTGTCATCACTCTTAAATATGCATTCTTGTTATGCACACAGGGCATGTCAACTTTCTGACAAGTTATTATCAAAGAAGGTAGGGATAGCCTCTAAGCCCACATCCTGGTGTTTTCAAGAACACCAGGAATGAAGGAAAGGAATCTCAGCAGATTAACAGGTCTATGGACCTGGTCAGGAAGAGCCAAGGTAGGACCCTCAAGGCAAAAAGGGATAATGTCACGCCACAATCACATAACAGGCCCAAGACCATATATTCCCAGAAGCGTAATAAACAACCCAGAGAAGCAGGAAAAAGAGCAAAGAGGCCTTATACTGTGTTGGGGGTGGGGATGGGGGAAGAGACAGGATAATAACAATACTACAAACAATTCCTCAAACATAATGAAATGGGCCTTGCCTCCATTTACAGCCCACACCTACCTCTGCAGTAAGCAGGGTGCTCCCGTTCCACTAGTTTTTCATTCTAACTGCTACCCCATCAGAGAAGAAGGTGGGACATAGGAAGACACCTCTCCTGAGAGACAGGGAAAGAGGTCCCCAAGCTATAGACACAACTTAACCACCGTATCCATCCTCCCAATTTTACACTGAAATTTATGTCCATTCCCATGAGCTTTGCTCTGACTTGTGCTGAGGGGCACCTCGATTCTCTTAATACAGGACCATTGCCATGGCAACCAGAGCACTGTCTGAGATGTCTCCCCAGGGCAGTCTCACTCCCACTGCCTGGACTCTTTTCTGCTTGGCTAGGCAGCCACTGCCCACTACTCCATGACCTCAGAGTTTGAGCTTAAACCAAATGTAAATAAAATGCCTTCATGATGGGCTGGTCTTAATCCCAGCACTTGAGAGGTAGAGAAAGGATGACTGAAAGTCCAAGGCCAACCTGATTTACATATTTAACTCAATGTAATTAATTAATTTAATTCAAAAGCTGGCTGTGGCTGGCATTTGGCATGTAGAGATCATCTCCCAAAAGAGATCTTTAGGGATTGCTGCACAGAGATATAGAGTTGTTACACAAACCCAACAGTCCTTCCAGAGACATCATCCAAGAGACTTCAGCTTGAAAGAACCAATGCTTTTAATCCCAGATGTCCCATGTGTCCTTCGGAGATGGGAGGGGACTGCCCCATGAACCAGGAAAATGAGGCCTGCTACTCAGAAGCAAATCGAGCAGAGTGTGGCAGCTACCACTTGTAAGTCTAACAACAGAGTGGCAGGGGGGGTGTGCTGTCAAAAGCTCAAGCACACTTTGTGTCCCAGAGTGATGTTGTCTTAACAACAAACAAACTCACAGAAAAGTTGCATCAAATCAGTGAGTCCAATTTTTAGTATAAACAAGACAAACTGAAGCTTTTAGTCATCTGCACCAGCAGGGACAGTGTCTAAGTCAGACAATAGTCACTTGGCACATGGGGTGGGGGAGGCTACTTGAATCTTCCCCATCCAAACAACAATAGGGACAGGCTCCTGGCTCCCTAGAAGGGTTTGTGCTGGCTGTAGTTCAGAATGACATACTCAAAGCACCCGACTTTATACCAAAGTGATGTCCACCTGAGGACATCATGGAGGAGCGACACTTGGCCTCACATAAGAATGGGAATTTCTGCCCTGTGTGCCCATCTCCTCCCAGAAACTACCTCAAAAAAAGGTACTGGGTGTGTAGCTTTACCAAGACTTTAATCCAAGTACTTGGGAGGCGGAGATAGGCAGATTTCTCTGAGTCTGAAGTCAGCCAAAGCCACATAGTAAGACCCAGATTCATGAAAACAAAGAGAGAGAGATGGACAGAGACCGACTTTGCTTGCACCCCAGGAGTACTTGTGCTGGATGTGCAGAGACATGCATTTAATTCCACAGCCTGTCCTAGATGCTTGGAAGACAGATCCAACACTAGCTGGTTATCTGGCCAACCTAAGTAGGTTGTGTGGAGCCTGAAGGCCAATTCCCATGGGGCCAAAGGCCCACCACACATGACTGAGAGCAACTAATCGAGGCCAATGCTGGACAAAGGTCATGCCCACCAGAACAAATGGCAAGCTGTCAGCCAGGATGGGATGAAACAGAAAGTACCCTTTGGGGCCAAACCTCTCAGTGAAGTTGCTGGCAGAGCTCCAGGAGTTACCAAAGGAGAGGCTGATAGTGGGGAGTGGGGGAGTCATGGGCATGAC
This sequence comes from Meriones unguiculatus, assembly GCF_030254825.1. Classification (NCBI taxonomy): domain Eukaryota; kingdom Metazoa; phylum Chordata; class Mammalia; order Rodentia; family Muridae; genus Meriones; species Meriones unguiculatus. The sequence continues at coordinate 39,689,820 of NC_083359.1, forward strand.
CACTGCGGTAGTTTGAATGTAATCGGCCCTGAGAGGCACACAGGGAGTTGCACTATTAGGAGTGTGGCCTTGCTGGAGGAAGTGTGTCACTGTCAGGGCAGGCTTTAAGGTTTTCCATGCTCAAGCTATGCACACAGTCTTCCTCTGCTGCCTGTGGATCAAGATGTAGAACTCTCAGCTCCTTCTCCAGCACCAGGTCTACCTGCATGCTGCCAGATTTCCTGCCACGATAATGGAGTAAACCCCTGAAACTCTAAGCCAGCCCCAATTAAATATGTTCCTTTACAAGAGTTGTTGTGGTCATGATATCTCTTCACACCAATAGAACCCTAACTAAGACAACCAGGAAAGAGGGAAGCAGGAATCTTGACGTAGGACACTGCCTGACAGCAAGCTTTCCCAAGAAGTGTGTGCGTGTCCATAAGGAAGAGGCAGGAGGGCTCTATAAGGAGAGATGACGCCAGGGAATGGAGGAGGGTGCTCACTGAGGTCAGAAAACCAGAAAGAAAGGGTGGGCTAGAAGAGGGCCACAGAGATGTGCTGGCAGTGCGGCCCACCTGGAGATGCGCACCTCCCGGAGCAGGCCAAAGCCCCAGGATGGGCCCAGCCAGCAGCAAGACTATAGATGCTTGTTTTGCCACACACTGGCTAAAGGGCTCTGTGCTGAGAAATGGTGATGTTTGAAAATAATGGACTTATGAGGCACGTGGCTAGAGCGAAAGCCTGGCTTTCTTGAGAACCTGGGTTCTATCTCCAGTACGATAATAAATAGTTTATTAATTGCTTGATAGTACTAAGCCAAAAATAAAGAATTTCAAGACACTGAAATGAAGAGAAAGTCCCACTGTCATTGCTCTGGCAGGTACTATCTAGCTTACAGTTTCCATGGCAACCCTGACTGAAGCAGAATATGCCATTCAATAAGAAAAACTAGAGCCAATCCACATGTGCAGCGATGGGGAAGTCCTTCTCAGTAATTACTAAGCAGAGACTCCCAGTGGGGGCAGCCTGTCGAATGTTTCCTGAAGGGCAAATCATCCTATGTGCTCTAGACAAGTCACAAACACCAACACAAAACTTTTTAGGAAAGACACATCTGACTCTTACTAAGCACAAATGTGCACGAAACACAAGGCTCTGGATGACCCATTCAAGTTTCCAAATGACAAACTCCGGGCTCCTAAGCGGATGTGAGCCACGGTGGCCAACAGCTGCATATGGCTAGTTACCATCTGTGCACGCTAAAGAGAATCACCTGCAGGTTGGTGTTCACTGCAGCATGCTTCGTTCCAGTAAGAACAGACACCGGATGCCCAGCAGTGACATGCTCAAATTCCAGGACAACCAAGTTTCAGAACCACTAACTAACTAGCAGTTTCAGAACTGCCTAAGACGTTTTCTCTTTCTAGATTCATTTTACTCTGAGTGTCCTGCCTGCTTGTTCATCTGTGTAATGTGTGCGCGCGCCTGGCGCCTGCAGACTTCAGAAGAGTGTCAAGATTCTCCAGGTGGGTTGTGAGCTGCCATGTGCGTGCTGAGAACTGCGCCCAGGTGGCCTGGAAGAGCGCCCACTGCTCTTAACCCCGAGGCAGCCCTGCAGCCCAAGACATGCATTCTTTTTACAAAGTAAAAATATCACTGGTGAATACCAGAGGTACCCCCAGGCCATACTCTAGGACAATCCTAGCACTCATTAGTCTCATGTATTCCTGCTCCAAGCTCAGGTAGCGGCAGCCCCAAGGTGACCAAGAGAGATCATAGCATATTAGGAAAGGAGCCCACGTCTCAGCAGTCACCTGTCTTCTAAGGACTTGTTCAAAGCAGCAAGTTCAAGAGCATGTAAATAGCACAGCTTTGGTAGATTAAATACCACAGGTGGTTGTATGCCTTTAATCCTAACACTTAGGAGACAGAGGGAGAGGGAGCTCTGTGAGTCCAAAGCCAGCCTGGTCTATATAGTGAATGCAGGACAGGCAGGAGTACAGAAAAGATTATGTGTATAAAAAAATTATATGTATTTAGTATGTGTGCAAGCATGTGCATGTGCCAAAGCATGTGAACGGAAGTCAGAGGATAATCTGTATGAGTCTTTTTCTATTATGTGATTCGCAGGGATAAATGTTAAATCACCAAGCTTGGCAGCAAATGCTTTTACCCGCTGAGCCATGTTGCTGGCTCTAGAACACTACTGTAACTGAAGCTCAGCAAGCCACACTATTTATCTAGTTTGGCCTTCAAGCTACATTAACAGCAACTCTTATCTCCACTAAAAACCTTTCTGTGAGGGGCTAGAGAGATGGCTCAGCAATTAAGGGCACGTACTGCTCTTGCAAATGATCCAAGTTGGGCTTCCAGAATTTCCATCAAGTAACTCACAGCCATCTGTAACTCGAGCTCCAGGAGATTCTGACTTTGTGCATACCTGAACACTTATGTGCACATACCCATATCCACACATACACACAGATAGATAGATATACAGATAGACGCATGCGCGCGCGCGCGCACACACACACACACACACACGCACGCACACACACACACACAATTAAAAACTAATAATACAATCTTGAAAAAAAAATCAGTGATCCTGATGGTGGTGGCATATGCTTTTAATCTCAGCACTTGGGAGGCAGAGGCAGTAAGATCTCTGTTCAAGACCAGCCTGGCCTACAACCTGAAGGATAGCCAGGACTACACAGGGAAACCCTGTCTCTGAAAAAAAAAAAAAAAAAATCAGTGAGTGTTTAGCATTTGTAAGATGTTCACTGCCAGGCTGTGGTGGGGCATGCCTTTAATCCTAGCACTCAGAAGGCAGAGGCAGGGGGATCTCTGTGAGTTCAAGGCTAGCCTGATCTACAATGAGAGTTCCAGGACAGCCATGGCTACACAGAGAAACCCAGCCTCGAAAATCTAAATAAATAAATATGTCCACCTAAGGTTATTTGACTCTCCTCAATATTTTTGAAAAGCAAAAGGAAAAATCTTCAGAAGTTCCTCCATGTTTGACAGGGTGGAAAGTTTATCGGGGTTTTGTTGGACCACCAGGACCCAAATAATGAAACAGAGACCTTTAATTAATTATAAAGGCTTGGACTTAGCTGAGGCTTGTCCCCAACCAGCTCTTATAACTTAAGTTGACCTGCTTATACTAATCTATGTTCTGTCACATGGCAGTACCAGTTTTCTTTCTCTGTGCTTCTGAGTGGGGAATCTCACGCCTGCAATTCTTTCCCAGAGTTCATCTCTCTGCTCAGATGCCCTACCTATCCTCTCCTGCCTCAGCTATTGGCATTCAGCTAAACCAATCAGAAGGTGTTGAAGGGAGTGTCTATAAAATATGATGAAGCCATAAGAGTAACAATACCAACATCTGGCCTGTAATCAGATCTCTGATTACAGAAATAAGATTTGAATAATACAAAAACATCTTTAGTCAGCGAACAAAAAGATCACCCCAACAGGAAATCTTTATAAAGGGAAGGGCACAGGCCAGAGAGGTGGCTCATCAAGCAAGTTTGATTCCAAAAGCCACATTGTGGAAAAAGAGAATAAACAACTCTACCTGTTCTTTAACCACCACATGCACACCTATGCACGCACACACGCAAACATGCAAAAAAGAAAAGATGGGGCTGGAATGATGGCTCAGTCGTTAAGAATACCATACTGTCTGCTCTTCCGCAGGACCCAGATTCAATTCCCAACACCCACATGGCAGCTCACAACTGGAGTCTGTAGCTCCAGTTCCAGGGGTTCTGACACACAGATTTACATGCAGGCTAAACACCAATGCAAATAAAAGAACAAAGAAAACAATCAAATAAAGCCTGGTATGATGGTGAATACCTTTAGGCAAGCAATCTCTGGGAGTTCAAGGCTAGCCTAGTCTACATAATAAGTTCCAGGCCATTCAGGGCTACATAGACTGTGAGAGAAGCTAGGGATATGTGTCAATGGAGGAGGGTTGACCCTTTGGATATGAAAATATCCATATCCCACCCCCCCCGCCCCATTCTACCAAAAAAATAAAATGACAAGCACCACAATTTTGTATGACTATTATGGCAATTTCACAGGCACCAGATCCCTCCAGAGTGTCAAGAGACCAGGCCTTCAAGACAGAAACTGCTGCCAGGCAGTGGTGGCGCATTCCTTTAGACCCAGCACTTGGGGGGCAGAGGCACAGATCTCTTTGAATTTGAGGCCAGGCTAGTGTGTAGAGTGAGTTCCAGGATAGCCAGGGCTACACAGAGAAATGGTGCGGGGGAGGGGTGGGGATGACCTCACCTCTGGGTAGGAAGCAACTACCCACCACATCCCCAAATTGCCTGAAGAAAAACTTTACACCTCCTGATACTATGTTTCACCTACCCCTGAACACAAAGTCTGACTTGGACTTTGTATGTCTTCATATTTCAAAATGAACATTTGGGGGTGGAGAGATAGCTAAGCCAGTAAAAATACTTACGTTGAGAACATAAAGACCTGAGTTTGATCCCTGAACCTCTCATTTAATAAACAAACAAAAGTGGCCACAATGGAACACATTTGTAGTCACAGCGCTAAGAGGTGGAGAGAGGTGGTCCCTAGCGCTTGCTGACAGACCAGCCAACCTGGCCTACCTAACCAGCTCCAAGCCGGTGAGAGACCCTATTTAAAACAGGAACAACACGCGAGGTTAACCTGTGAACTCTTGACGTACATGAATATGAGCACCCACTGGGGCTTGGCGGTGCTTGCCTGTAATCCCAGCACTCGGAGGCAGAGGCAGGCAGATCTCTGTAAATTCAAGGCCGACTTGGTGTACAAACTGAGTCCAGAACAGCCAAGACTACAAAGAGAAACCCTGTGTCTTTCAAAAAACAAAACAAAAAGTACCCAAACATACCCTGCACCTCCACACGTAAGCACACACATGCACACAGAGACACAAATAAAGACATCTGTTCATAACACCATTAGGAAACTTGTAAAAGAGAAACCAACCCAAACAAAACCTTGACTTATCAAGATGTGAAAGTGTTACATAAATGACAACGCGAAAATAAAACAACCTTCCTACCATTTCTTTTTTTAAATAAATGAGCTTGCAGTATGTCTTAGTGATAGAGGCCTTACCTAGCATATGAAAGGCCAGGAGTTCCATCCCATATCCAGGACGGGCAAAATAATCTCACAAATCCTTACCAAATAACAGTTCTACTACCCTTCTTTAGAATATACAGATAAGCAGCAAAGGAGACATTCCACACTTATGGCAAGTACTAGACTGAAAAGCAATTGACCACACAAAACCCCTTTAAATTAGGCAGCTGAGCCAGGGGTGGTGGCATATACCTGTAGTCCCAGCACTCTGGGAAGCAGAGGCAGGCAGATCTCTGTGAGTTTGAGGCTGGCCTGGTCTACCAAGTGAGTCCAGGATAGCTAAGGCTACACAGAGAAACCCTGTCTCATATAAATATATATACACACACTAAAAAATTTAAAAAAATGACATGAGGTAGATGCAAAACATGGACCAATTTTTAAGTAGAGCATTGGGTGGAATAAGGATGGGAAATGAATCAAAATCACTTTTAATTACCAAAGATTTTTTTCCAAAAAATACACATAATCTTTCATGGAACTAGCCTACAAACAGGAAAACACACACACACACACACAGCTGACCCCTGGAAATCCTGAGTACAAATTAGGTTCCCCTCTACAGGTAGAAGGTGTTAAAAAGAATCAAGGGGACCAGCACTGGGGCATACACCTTTAATCCCAGCACTTTGAGGGGCCAAGACAGTTACCTCAGTGAGTTCGAGGCCAGCCTGGTCTACGCAGTGTTCCAGGACAGCCAGGGCTACAGAGACACCCTGTCTTAAAACAAAAACCAGAAACCTCAAAAACGTGTTGACCAGAGAGTCAACGTCTGCCTTGAGAAGAGGCCAGCAACCACCCACCGGAGCCCCCCTTACTCGTCGCCGTCGGGACACAGGCCGGTGGCCTCATCGTACTTGGAGCAGTATACATCCGGGCTGTAGTTGAAGGTGCCATCTCGCCGTCGGAGCGGTCTGCGCCGCCGCTGATTTAGGAAATGCCAATGGAAACAGGTGAACGGCCTGTGCTGGCTGCACTTATGCTGCAAAAACAGGGAGCACTGCTCTGTCCTAAACTCCTTTAGATACCTAAAAAGACAAACAGCGTTGCGGACCGCAGCCGCCACCGGCTAGAGGCCCCCGGGACGCAGAGGGGCCGGGTCCCAGGCGCGAAGACCCCCACACCAAGTTCTTCTGACTGCCAAGGCCCGGTACCCTCCCCTGGGTACTGTCAATCCCCGGACCCCAGGTGGATTTCCCAATTCAGAGACCAGGTGACTCCAGACAGCCAGACAGATTATTCGTTCCCTGACCCAGTCCAAACACCACTTCCCAGTCCCCAGAGAAGGGTCCCCAACACAAGGCATAGACCTCCTCCTAGCGTTCCACCTCCAACTCCGAGCCCGGAGAACTCTACACAACTAGACTCCATTCTCCGCCCCCTTCTAGTCCCTGACCCCAGGCGCCATCTCTCAATCCTTAGTCCGGGTTTCCGACTCCCGCCCGACTCCCTTCGCCGCTTCCAGATGGACTGCAAGCGCCACCCGCCCACACCTGGCGCAACCCCTCTTCGGCGCCGCAGGAACGACCCCCCAGATCCAGGCGTCCACCTGACTGTAGGTGCGGCACCGCTCCCAACCCGGAGGCCACCCCAGCCGCCGGGCGCCGCCTCTCAAGCTCAGGTGGCGACTGCCCGCGTCCGGATGGTCGCGTGTCCGTCTCCAGCCCAGGCGCGGCCCTGAGCCCCAAACGCAGGCGCTGTTCCCCAGACTCCAGGCTGGCGCGCGGGGTCTCCGGAGACCAAGAGCGAGCCCAGGCCCCCGGCGAGGATCACCGCGGACCCGGGGCGCCGCCGCTCCACCTTCGGCGGCGGCCCGCGCCCGGACGGCGTGACCCGCAAGGGCTGGCGGCGGGGGCGCGGGCGGGGCGCACCCTCCGCGGCGACACCCGGGCCCGGGGCGCGCGCGGGCCGCTCCACCGCGCCGCAGCGCCCAGAAGGCCGCGGACGGCAGCCCAGGCACTGACCTGTAGTGGGTTGGTTTCTCGGTCTGCGGGGGGGACCCGCTCAGCGCCGCCGCCGCCGCTTTCGAAACCGACGGCATTTTCAGTCAAAACAATGCAGCGCGCATGCGCCGCGCCGGCGCCCCCGGATCTCCCCCCGCACCCAGCCCCCTGCGCCCCCCGCCGCGCCGGCCACACCCCCGGGCACGCCGCGCCGGCCACGCCCCCGGCGACCCCTCGCCCACGCGCGCCGTGCGGCGGGGGCGACACGCAGAATCTGCGGGTTACCCCCGGCAGCAAGTTACAGGCGCAAACCGGGACACGCCCGTTGGTGGAGAGTCCCCGCGCGGCTCTCCGGGTCCAGGGACCCGAGGGCTGCTGTTTGGGACAGGTTTCTTTTAGCTGGAAAAAATCTAAAATTAGGCTGTGGCGGCGGTCGCCCCTGTATTCAATTGGTGAGTTTAAGGATGGACCGAATGTGAATTCTCTGTTGAACTGTTTTTTTGTTTTTTTTTAAACACAAAGTAAGAGGCTGCCAGATGAGCCCACAGGATAAAGGGTGTACAAGGTGGTCAGAAATCAGGGTGAGCTGGGATCCACGGGATGCTTGCATGCACGTGGGGGGCGGGGCCCCGAGATGCTAGGATGAATTGGGGAGAACCCGGGGACTCGCACTATGTGGAATGAGACATCGTAAATGCGAAGAAAAGTGGCCACAGCTCCTCAGCCGGGTTCTCGAGGGATAAAGTTTGATCAGCTGTAAAGCCACAGGTATTCTGAAAGACTGGAAAGCAATTGATCTGCTCAAAGTAAATAATGTCTTATTTCCAGGAACATGGACTAAAATATGAGCGAAGACAATATGGTCCACGTATGTAAGCTATATTTTAAAATTACCACTTGCTGGTAGGATGATTTTTCATATGTCATTTGTGGACAATTTGTTTGAAACTTCTGGAGTTTGGGTTTGGGTGCTAGAGGTAGAACCGTCAGGTGCATGCTAGCCAAACACTCTACCCCTGAGCATTATCTGTAGCTTACAAACTTCCTTTCTTAAAGGAAGGTGATGTGATTGCACAAGCAATCATGTGGATAGTACGTTCTAGGCCAGCCCCGCCTACTGGAGACACTGTCTTCAATAAATAAATAAATAGGCCAGGAACATTGTCTTTGCAAAGTGGATCACACATAAGAATGAAGCAGATAAGGACAGTCAGGAGAATCTACAGAGGAATAAACACATCGAAGACTGCTGAGGAGCAGGAAATGAAAACTAGGCAAATCCCCAAACTCCAGCTTGTAGACACAAAACAGAAGACAGAAGGCAGAGCTGGCTTGTAAAATGCTATGGAGAGCTAGCAGGAAAGCTAGCTCAGGATGGTGGAATTGGAGGGCCTTTAGTGTGGACATAATCAAAAGCATTCCAAGTTCCTAATCAAAAGATGTGTTTGTTCCTACACCCTAAGGCTAGAAGGGTCCTTTTCATTGAAGCTGTCACTTAAGGGCTAGGACTAAAGAAAAAACAAAAACAGCTTTTTCTTTGTTAACAGCTAACTTTTTTTGAGGGGGAAGGGCTGCCCAACACTACTGAACTCCCCATTTTTAAGAACTTACAAAAAGTGGCTGATAGGGCTAGAGAGATAGCTCACAGTACTTAAGAGTAATGGCCATTCTTCCAGAGAACCCAACATCAGGCCCTAGCACCCACCCAATGGTGGCTCACAGCCATTCATGACTCCAGTCCTGGGGGATCTGATGCCCTCTGCATAGTGGGCACTAGGCATGCATGTGAGGTACATACATACATGGATCATACACATAAAATAACTTTATTATTTTTAAGTGTCTGTTAGGTTAATGCCTTCTCCCTTCAAAGAACATGTTTTATTTAACCTTTTCTTTCTGCCCAACAATTTTATCTATCATCTTGTACATGCAGCGGTCACCTGTGCTGTCTCATATTTGCAGGTCCTCTCCCAACACCCGGAGAGGTCAGCAGGCTGAGTGCCATAGGAAAAACACAGGCTACAGTCCATTTGGGAAAACGACAAACATGGCACAAAAATAAGCATGAAAGTAACTGTTTAGCCAGCAACCTGCTCTACAGTCACCCCATGAAAAACAATCGAACTAACAGATGTCAGGCTTGGGCCTGGTGGCACACACCTTTAATCCCAGGGGCAGGAGGCAGGTGGATCTCTGAGCTTGAGGCCAGCCTGGTCTACAGCCAGAGGTACAGGACAGCCAGGGCTACACATACACAGAGAATCAGTCTTGAAAAATTAAAAGAGAGAAAGCAACAGATGTGTAGTAAGCGTTCCCACTGTCCCAGACTGCCAATGTTCTCCTTTTGCTCATGACTTCAATACCCACATCACTGGAGAGGAGTTATCAGCCTGACAGCACTGAGGACATGATGCACGAATGGAGACATTTTTTTCAAAAACAATTCAATGTAAGCTGGGAATAAAGCTCATTGGTAGGCTAGCATGTTAGATTCCTGGGTTCAACCCCCAACACTGTAAAAAAAGACAGAGACAAAAACAAACAAACAAAAAAAGACACTTTTTTTGTCTCTTTGAAAAATAATTTTTTGGAGACAGAATCTCCCTCTGTAGCACAGATAGACCGACAGACCTCAAACTTAGGATTCTCCTGCCTCAGTCTCCTAAGTGATGGGATTACAGGCATGTATTACAATTTTTGGGTTTTGTTCTATGTTCTCAAGTGGGAATGAAGAGCAGGAAAAAAAAAAAAAAAAGGTTGACTGATTGGCCTAGCAAATTACTCCCTTCACAAACAAGATGCCAGCCGTGCGAGTTGGATCTCTGTGAGTTAGAGGCCAGCCCTGTCTACAAATAGAAACCAGGACCGCCAAGGCTACACAGAGAAACCCTGTCTCAAAAAAAAACAAAAATAGAAACAAAAGAGGATGCCAGAGGGTATCTGGTGTACACCTTTAGTCCCATCACTGGGGAAGTGGAAGCAGAGGCTGGCAGATCTCCGAGTCTGAGGCAAGGCTGGTCTACATAGCCACTTCCAGGGCAGCCAGAGGTATATATAGGGAGACTGGCTCGAACACAAAAACAAAAAACCTTGATGCAAGGGGAGAATTGTGTTCATTAGACTTCACCAAATGTATTTTCCATTTGTTAATATTTAAAATTAGCTTCAACTTATGTTGCACACAATGTGGCTCTTTACCCTTTTGCAGTTATTCTGTCTCAGAAGGCAAATGAAGTGCAGGGAACACCTCCGCCCAAACTGCTTTAAAAACATGATTAGGCTGTACGAACACATCACAAATTCAACAGCACATGGTGCACCCACAACCTGTTCTATGAACCTCAAAAGTTCTTTGGTCGTAACCACCGGGCATTGGTGTCTGGCAAGGATCAGATATCAAGCCTCCAATTTTGTGCTGTGTTCTCGCGTCTCCACGCCAAGAGCGCTAGCAGAACCAGGTCAGAAATCGCCAGAGTCGACAACGAAATCGAAGGGCGGCTGTTTATTCCCTTCCTCAGCAGGCACCCTGTCACGTTCTAGCCCCGTGGAGAACCGGGGCTTCTTCAGGTTTCTCCGGGCGACCATCTGACTCCTCCTCGTCCTCCTCTCCCAAGACCTGTCCCAGCCACTGGTCCTTGTTACTCTCCTGCCTCAGATAGCACCATATGATCAGAACCATGAGGGCGAGGGTAAGCGGCAGCACTTTCCACCAAGGCTGCTGATACTGCTTCCCCCGGGAATGATCCACCGTCCAGCGGACTGGGGCAGCCTTGCTAGAGGAGAACTGGACTGGAAGGTTGAGGTCTTCCTCCTCCTGCTCCCTGTCTGCAGGCTGGGCTGGAGACGGGCCACGGGTCGGCGAGTGCAGGCTCCGCGAAGCCCAGCCCGCGAGCCGCAGAGCTCGCACCGCTCTGGAAGAGAGACAGCAGTAAGCGCCCCGCCGCCACGACCGCCTCTCGCCCTCGCCCACCCGCACCTCGCAGCTCTCACCCCGCAGCCCGGGAGCACAGGACACTGGTCATAGCGACCTCGGCTCGCACGCTGAGGCGCGCCGCGCGTTCATCACTTCCGTCGCTCAAACCCGGAAGCCGAGCTTCACGTCCAACCTCACGACTACAAAACGTTTGTCCAGCCGCGCAACGGAAATGATGCATTTCTTCCCGCGAGCTCTTCCGCCTCGGGTTCCGCCCCGATGGTCTGGCGCCTTAAGGGTTTGTGTAGTTCTCAGGCCCTGCATAGAGACCTGAGCCGGCGTGACGAGTTGGAAGCGAGCCCGACTCGGCTCTCGGAAGAGCTCAGCCCGGCGCTGCTCAATCTGATGTCCACGGACTTGAAAACCCATGGCATCTGTTGTTCTCTTCCCAGGACCATCGTCTGGGTGGTTCTTGGTTCCCGTTGTCCCGGAGCGCGTCTTCCGTCCTTAGCGCTCCATCCCGGTTCTCAGTCTCCTGCTTGGCCAGTGTCTCAACTGCAGCCGCGTCCATCTCAGCTATGCCCTCAGCCGCGGAGGTGGGAATCTCTAATGCCGTAAACGCCTCCCGGCCGGTCATCCTCAAAAAGACATGTAGGAACGTCACCTTCACCTAGACTACTCCAGGTCTCCAGAATCTGTTCGCCTTCGGGGAGAATGGAAATGGTTCTGTGTAGACCACAGGCTCTCCAGACCTCGGACAGCCTACCACCCTACATGCGATTCTGAAATTATACCCTCGTACCTCCTGTGTGTGCCTGGAGTTTTAAGCTGGAAGCTGACTGAGGTTCAGTGCATCTTCAGAATCAGCCCTAGCCTAGGCAAGCTTGTAATCCCAACACTGGAGGCAGAGACAAGAGGCCAGCTTAGACTACACAGGTAGACGCCAACCCAATTTAAAACACAAAATAAAAAATAAAAAACAGGATCAGCCCTAACAGTGTCTTCTTAGTACCTGTGCTGCATAGAAACTGCAGTGAGTTATACCACACCTGACCTTACCATCGGGCCCACTAATGATTGTCACTCTGGTTTTATTCTTTATCTGTGAACCAGTCTCAAAAAAATATAAACACCTCTCCATCTCATGGGCCCCAGACAGCCGTGAGTCCCAGAAGCCTAGGATCCTTTCAGAGCAAGCAGAGTTCCCCTTGCTTTTTATTTTGCTCTGAGGACACTAGACCATTGAATGGGGAAGTTAGCCCCTGACTGGTAGTGATGTAGACATTTCTTCTAGAGAAAAGCCCAGTCTTACATAGCACTCCAAGGAGATGGGAGGGTGCCTTCACTAGGCAGCAAAGAGGGAGAGACACAGCCCCTCTCAGTGCAGCAACCTGGCTCCTGAAGACATGAAGGTGCGCTACAAAAACTCAGGTCCACTGTCTTGTCTTCACTTGAAATTCTTCTGCTTGAGGGCTGGAATTGAACTCCTCCCCACCCAGGGAAATGGGGACCTGAAATAAACTAGAAGAAGCTTGGAGGGAAATTTGCATCTGTTCCAACTGCAGGATTAGTGGACAACCTGCAAACTCCCTTGCCTTTTCCCACCAACTGAGGAAGGCTGGGACCTTGTGACCTGATTTTGCTCCTTCTTTGCTCAAGGTCTCCCTCCTAGGGCAGCACTCTCAGTTTGTCATCCTGAAGGTGACTGCAGCTTTTGGCTGCTTACTGCATTGTGGGCAAAAGAGGGTCCTGGGAAATCCCCTTACTGTGAGCTATAATCAACCCCAGGATGGAACACAATCAGGAGCCTCCTTGTGACCTGGACCATGCTGTTCTCCTTCGCCTCACACTCAGTGTCCTTGCCCAGGGCACTCGCTGGGTTAGAGATGTTGGAGACTAACAACACCTGTGAGTCCTCCCCATACTGAGAGGCCAAACCCAGGACCCTGGCTAAGAGCTGCTGTGTCAACAGAGGCACCTGTCTACTCTAGGCCCTACCCCACCTGTTCCATCACAGAACCCCCACACTCTACACCACTCTCCTGACTAGGACCTCAAAACACCCAGGGCCTTAACTATAGGTAGTGTACAAACCAGGGGGAACTTCCAGAAGGAGGTGGAGCTCAAGAGGCCCTAAGATGAAGGGAGCCAGGCTTCCTGGATGGGACACTAGAGGGAAGCCAGGCACAAGCTGCCCAGAACAAGGAAGTGGTGCAAGAGTTAAGAGTTTCACCCTGGGGTGCGCTAGCCTCTGACAATGACCAGTGGACCCATCTCAATCTCAATGACTGTCTCAGATCAGAGACAGAAAGAGACCTCTTAGGGCTGAGGAAACAGATGGCTCAATCTATAAAGTGTTCACTGTGCAAGCATGAAGACCTGAGGCCACACAAGGACCATACCAGCCACATAAAAAGCTCTATGTAGTGGCATATGTTTGTAACCCCGGCTCTGAGGAGGCAGAGACAGGGGATCTGTGGAGCTCTCTAGTCACCCAGTGTGGCTTAATTGGCAAGTGCCAGGTCCCAGTAAGAGACTGTCTCAAAAACAAGCTGAGTGGCTCCTAAGGAACACCACCTCTAGTCTCCATACACACATGGGACCCACAACTGCACCCCACCCCCAGAAATGAGACACCAGCAGGGACAGTTTAGTCCCTTGAACCTCAGCTTGCCTGGCTGTGAACATGAGAATTGTAGATCTTCCTGGGGCTGGCATTGCTGTACTGGAATGAACAGTGTTTCCATCCCTGAAAACACTAGCACCTTGTTTGGTCTTTGCAAATGAGATGGGTTACAGTGATGTCATACTGGTCAGAATAGGCTGTAAATCCAATGACAGGAAAGACTTTTCAGAAGAGAAGGTATGCGGAAGTAGGAGAGTCATATTGGGAAGCAGCAGCAAGGACACACACACATACACAGCTACAGAAGCAGGGAGAGAGACCAGGAATAATCCCCCCCCAAACTGTAGTAAGGAGCGTTTGAAATGTCAGGCCTCCAGATCATTAGGAAGACATCCTCTTTTTTTTTTTTTTTTAATATCAAGCTGGGCAGTGGTGGTGCATACCTTTAGTTCCAGCCCTCTGGAAGCAGAGACCAACCTGGTCTAAAGGGTGAGTTCCAGGACAGCCAGAGCCACACAGAAAAACCCTGTCTCAAAAAAAAAAAAATTATGTTTATTTTATATGTATGTGTTTTGCAATAAATTATGTGTAAATATACCGTGTGTGTGTGTGTGTGTGTGTGTGTGTGTGTGTGGTGCCCATGGAACCAGAAGAGGGCACTGGATCTCCTGAAAGTGGAGGTAGGGACAGTTGTAAGACACCATGTGGATGCTGGGACCGAACCAGGTCATTTGTAAGAGCAGCAGGCGTCTTAATGCTGAGCTATCTTTTCAGCCCTACTTGTATGTTCTACGTCACCAAGTTTATGGTGGTCAATCACAAGATCCAGCAACTGGTACAGACACTACCTTCATGTCATCCGGCTCCTGGGCAAGGCCCTGTGTCCTTGGACCCTATTCCTCAGCCACCTGCTCCTTAACAAACTTCCTCAGAGGAACCACTCTTCCTGGCAGGTTCTGCTACAGGAGCCTGGCCAGGGAGCTGGAGAAAGAGCAGCTCTACATTAGAAGCTCCAAGATGTGATGGGCCACGGTAGTGGCCATACTGCCCTGCCCCTCGGGGCATAACCAACACCTCAGCCCTCGTTATTGCAAAGCACACGGAAATTTCCCAGGAAGCCTAGTGCCTCACTAATGGGAGGCAGAGGCAGCAGCCATCAGTGTGCTTAATGGCAGGGTAATTTATTGTAGCTCCACTTAAGAGCTGACATATTGGCGCTATTGATTTTCCCAGGAAGATAGATACCAGGTGCCTAGGGGCACCCGTAAGGGCAGAGTCCCGCTCTCCCAGGGTCTGAGGCCTGACAGTGAGTGCAAGAGAGTGGGGGCAGGGGACAGTGGGCAGAGAGCTTTGCTGGGCCCAACCCAAAACATAGCCCAGTTAGGAGCAGATGCTAGGACATATGCTTCAGCCCAAGACTCCTCCAGGGTTCCCAAATGGCTGATGATTAGGCTGGGGTGACAGGGGCTCTGCCTGGCCTTTTCCACCCACTAACTGCCAACTACACTTACGAGACCAACCATTCTAGGAATACGTGTCTCTTCACTGACACACACACAGAGTCTCCTGACCAAGCCTCCTTACCAGAAACAAAAGCTAGAGTTCAACCTCTACCTGCAGCACAGGTTGTCTGCCCTGAACACAGCTCATAACTCAGCAGGGGCGAAAAAGGGGGGGGTGACTCCCTAACCACACCCTTTAAGTCTCCAGGTCTTCCCAGAGAGAGCCCCTCCCATTTTGCTTGGACTTATGCAGCAGTACCTTCTCTGGCTTCCTCCCTCAGGCCTCTCATCCCCATGCCAGCCCCATCTCTTCCCAAACAGCTGTTCTCATTTCCAAATCTTCCATCCCAGCTGGTGGTTTTCTCCATCATCTCTTGCCAGGCAGTAAAGAGCATCAGAATTACTCCAGGGTAAAGACAAGGCCCTTCAAGACAAGACTGTCAGTGGACAGCTTTCTCTCAGCCAGCACTAGTGAGCATTTCTGCTTTTGGTCAGTTCAGGGCCTAAAGCTGTCCAAGTCGTAGTCCCACTACCCAGATTCCTGAGTTAGACAAGGGGGAGAGCAGGTAGTTGGGGAGATGTTATGGTAAAAACCCAAGCACTGGGAGGGGGCAGCCCTGGGGGTGACCTCCTATGCCCTCCTTCAGAGGGTCTCCACACATGGGAAACAGCTGAGGCTCTGGTGTTCTTTGGTTTCCCTGCATGTGTGCTTATATGTGTGTATGTATGATTGTGTGTTAGGATGCATGTATGTGGGCAAGAGTGCTTGTGAATGTGTGTACACATGAATGTGGGAGCCAGAGGACAACTTTAAGTATGGCTTTCCAGATGCTGTCTACTATCTATCCATCCATCTATCTATCTATCTATCTATCTATCTATCTATCTATCTATCTATCTATTTTGAGGCATGGTCTCCCTATGTGGCTATGGCCATGATGAACTCAGAGATCTGCTTGGCTTTGCCTCCAAGTGCTGGGATTAAAGGCATGCAACACCACACCCAGTCTTACCCTTTTCTGACATTGCCTCACTGGTTTGAAACTCAAGAAGGCTAGGTTAGTTGGACTCCAGGATCCTTCTGTCTCTGCCTCCTGAGAGCTAAGATTATAATCATGCATCACCACACCTAGCTTTTGGCTCTGGAGTTCTTGACCTCACCTAAACATGATCTCACCTGGGACATTGGTACAAAGGCTCCCCATGCTGGGAGACTGTGTGTTTCACAGCCAGCTATAGAGTCCTCCAAACCCACCCAGCCCCTTCTGGAGCCCATCTCACTATGGCTTTCCTGTTGAGCTGTGTGCCTCAGGTTGAAGTTTGCCTCAGGGGAATTTTCACTGGCCCTGAAGTGGAGGTGTCAGATAACATTCCAGAGACTGCAAAGAAAACTGGATCCTTTGTGTTTCCCAGATTCTGAAAGTTCCAGATTTCCTCACTCAAGGTCCTTTCCTTCTTCAAAGCCAACAACAGAGCATTTTTTGGTCCCTGTCTGTCTCTGATCTCCCACTTCTGCCTCATGACTCTGTAGTGACCTCAGGGATTCTTTTCAGACTCTCTCCTCTGCTGGAACACACTTCCTGCCTCAGCTGGCCCATCTAAATTCCCTGCCTCAGACCCAGATCTTACAAAGCCCATTATTTTGTCAAACATAGGTGGGACCATCTTCAGGGCAGATCTATGTCTCATTTCCTCCTCCTGAAGCACCTGGCCTGAGGTCCAGAAAGCCCAAGACTTGACCAAAAGAGCTGGTGGCCGTCTGCACCCACAGCCTCAGTGTGTGTTCCTGTCTCAAGTGCTGGTCAGGGTGGCATGCAAATCACAACCCACATGCCCTGTTGGGTACTCTACCCAGCTCCCTGAGGCTCTGGCTACCCCTGCCCTGCCTGCCCACAGCAGGTACACAGCTGTAGACCCCATGCCCACATGACAGTGTTATGGCATCCACCTGCTTCCATCCCTTTCCTGGGCAAGCTTGTCCTTCTCACTTCCAGCAGTAGAGGGTGACGTGGCTTCAGCTTGGAGCAACTGCAAACCCCTCCACTCCCACCCCCCACCTTCAGGTCCCCCTGAAGGTTTGAGCTTCAGTGGGTGAGAAGGGAGCTGACTGAGGCTGAAGGAGTGCCACTCACAGCCAAGACTGGTGTGTGGTTTTGGACGCTGGACTCTAACATTGTCAGACTCTAGAGTCAGAAGTAGGCGGAATCCAGAGCAGAATGGACACTCAGAACTGGGCCTAGCCAGGCACACTTCATTCCACGCCAGAAGTCTCATCTGGTATTCTGTGGGGACATGACCTGAATTTCCTGCCTGAGAAAAGGCAGAAAAGGTCAGAATTGGCAGCAGCTATGCCATTGCCTCCCAGTGTGTGCTGTTGGGTCTGCAGGTGACCTGCCGCTTGCTGCTCTTCTTCACAACCCACATGCCACAACCTAATCCTAAGATATACACAGTTTTCCGGACATTCACACCAGGGCGTCAGCCTTGCCTACAGGTTGTACTGTCATAGAGTCTCATGTAGCCTAGTGTGGCTTGCTCTTGCTAAGGATGACCTTGAACTTCTGAATCTCCTGCCTCCACCTCTCGATGCTGGGATTATAGGCACGTACCACCATACCCATATATGGTGCTGGGGAACTAACCTTGAGCTTTGAGCATGCTAGGCAAGTGGTATGTCAATCTCAGTACATCTCAATTCAGATTAGCCCTTAGAGGTTCTTCTCCTTAGGGCCCAACTTGTCATTTCCCGGTGGCTTTCCTGTGCTGGGTGGGGGTCCAGACTGCAGTGACCAGGTGTGAAGTATCTTAAAAAGTTGCTTCCCTTAATTTCCTACCCTCCAGGAGCCACAAACTGTCTGAACCCACAAAGTATGAGCTCAGGGGGCAGAAAAAGACTGAAGGCCAGAGTGTCAGGCGGCATGCCAACAGCCAGGAAGTCAGGGTCCCAAGAAGGTTTCACAGGCTTGAAATCAAGATGCTGCCCTTGCTTAAAGTGGAGATGGTGTCTGGAACAAGGAAGGACCCAAGGAAGGCAGGCGGTACCTGCATCCCTCTTGACCTCCTGGCCAGGTGAAGAGCTGGACTTAGAGACAATTAGCAAACATTTTGGGGCCCCAGATAGTGAAAGCCATGGTGGGAGGAGCCACTTTCCTATCCTCAGAACTAGCCCCAGCAGCAGCAGCAGGAGGAGGAGGAACCATGGCTGGATGGTATCTGAAGTCACTGTGGGTTACTTCAGGGCAAGCTGGGTGTCCTGGGGGGTCACGTTCTTCCTGTAGGCTACCTGGAGCAGCTGGAATAGTGTCTTCCACTAAATGCGTGTCCACCCCAAACCACAGAATGTGAATTTGAAAAAAGTCTTTGCAGATGTGGCTAGTTAAACTGAGGATGTGCTGGATTCAGGTGGCCCTAAATCTAATGGTCAACATCCTTGTGAGCATTCCCGGGCAAGCATGGTGATGCATGCCTGCAATCCCAGCACCCAGATAGCCACTAGGATATATAGCAAGACGCTGTCCCAAGGTTAAAAAAAAAAAAAAAAAAAAAAGATGACAGCATTAACGGTAATGACAGACTTCAAGGCAAGGGACACCGAGTGGCTGACAGCCCCAGGATCGCAACTGTCCAGAAGGAACCAGCCTTGGAGATATCTCAGTTTGGACTCTGGCCTCCAAGAGGACAGAAAATAAATTCCTGTTGTTCTAAAAGCACCCGATTTGGGATCATCGATCCAGCGATTAAGGAAGCCAGAAGAAGCCACACCACCAGAAAGGCAGAAGGCCTCAGGAAGACTAGAGGTAAGCACTACAGCCCCAACTCCACTTTCCTATAGGTATATACAGGTTTCCAACCACGGAAGGGAGGTGCCTTGTCCCCACCCTACAAAGGATGCTCAGGACAGCAGTGGATTCAGTCACGCTGACTACAAAGACAGCTGGCTGGTTGACGTGGTTGTGGTTAATCTCAGCCGCACAAAGGCCCGGAGGCTGGAGGGGCTCAGAAGGGGTTACAAGGTCTGCAAATATTAGCTCCCATCCTGGACCTGGTGAGTGGTTCGCTGCCCCAGTCCCTTTCTCTTGCTCCAGGTCCTGCTGCTGCAGAGTGTGGTTTATAGCATGCACCGCAGGCAGGATGTCCTCTGGAGAGGTGTACTCCAGAACTCAAAATAGCATGAAATTTAATTTTCCGCCTATTTGACAAGGCTTGGATGGGGCCCCAATCAGCAGCACAGATAAGGGTTCTCGGGTCCAGGGTGTGGGCCAGCTGGGCCAGAGGCAAACACTCCACCGTCCCCCGGCAGGCTGCGTGCAGGTGAGGCAAGCTGCGGGCGCTCCCCCCTGAGCAGCTCTGGTTGCTGGGCGCTAAAACAAACGGGCTCTGTTTGCCCAGTCTGCGATGACAATGCCGTTGCCAAATATTTGCCAGCCTCAGGCAGTTGTGGAGCCCAACTATAAATGCTTGCGCCCCAGGTAGAGGTGGGCCTGCTGAGTGAGCACTGCTGTCCCAGTCAGGTAGGAACCTGGGTGGATGGGCTGGAACCTTCTGGGGTGGTCACACCATTGGGGGATGGGGAGGGGGTCCCTCCCGCTGGAAATACATCCGCATTCAGCTCACCACTAACAGTCATCCTCAAAGGCTAGTGTCAGGACCACTGGATACCTCCTGGGACAGAGGGTCCAGCAATGTAGGACATAGAAGTAGCCAGCCTCTGCTTCCCAAACTTAGGGTTTCAGGATAGATGGGAGAGGCTCTAAGTTTGACCCTCAGGAGATCTGACCAAGGGGCCACTCATACCCAAGCCTCTCAGAGAGAGATTGTCTCCTGATCCAGCTAGCTGGATAGCTGTTCATCCCTTTCTCTGTGAAGGAGCCTAGTGGCTCTAGGATTCAGATCCATTGCAGGGTCACTAGCCAGGAGAGCCACATTACTCTCTCATCCGCCCCCCCTTCCCTGGATCAGTAATCGTCCTTGGGCCCTTCATGACATGCACAGCAATCTTTGGTGTTCACTCCTCTGTGGAATCTTTCATCTGTCCCTCTCACCCTTAGCCCCTTCTTAGCAGGAGGTCTAGGTGGGGGTCACTCAGGTATCCTCACATTGTGATCAGGTATCAAATTAAAACCCAGGGCTAGCTAGGTGTGGTGGTCCATGCCTGTCATCCCTGCATTAAGGAGGTTAAGGCAGGATCGATGCAGGTTCAAGGCCAGTCTAGGCTCCAAGTGAGACTCTCTTTTCTTTATTCCTTCCTTTCATTTGTCTAGATAGGTTTCTCTGTGTAGCCCTGGCTGGCCTGGAACTCACTCTGTAGATCAGGCTGGCCTCAAACTCAGAGATCTGCCTGCCTCTCCTTCCTGAGTACGGAGATGAAAGGCATGCACAACCACACCTGGCTTGAGATTCTTAAAAAACAAGAATCCCTCCCCAAGAGTGGTGGCACATGCCTTTAATCCCAGCACTCTAGAAGCAGAGGCAGGCAGACATCTGTGAGTTGGAGGCCAGTCCAGTTTACATAGCAAGTTCCAGGATAGCCAAAAGCCAAACCCAAACCCTAACAATTGCACCTCCTCAAAAAACAAACAAACAAACAAACAAACAAACACACACACACACACACACACACACACAAAACAGCCCCAGAGCTATAACTGTAGGCCGGTAGGAACCAGGTCAGGTTGGGTTCTTTGGCCATCTCAGCCCCTGAAGCTCCCCATAGCATCTGTCAGGCTTCTGGTTAGTACTGACCTCTAGGACATCTGCCCCCTACCCTACTCTGTAGCCTGAGTGATCACAACTGTGGCGGTCCTAGTGGCACCATCTGGTTCCCCTGTACCATGATGGCTCTGCCCCTACAAGAGAGGATCCTGTACATCTCCTGATAAGCCAGGTCCTCCCTGAGTTTGGGAGGCCTGGGGATCGAGAGAGGAAAGAGCTGAGGCAGCCTTTTCAGGGCCATACATTGAAGCTGTCCAGTGGGCACTGCCAGCCCTAACTTGCTAACCTGCACTACTTCCCTCCTAGCTTATGCCTGCTGCTCCAGAGATCCCCAGAATCTTGGAGATCTCAACAAGATGGCTGCTGGTGTGATACGGTCTGTCTGTGACTTCCGACTGCCCCTACCATCACACCAGCCCTTCTTGCCCACAGACCTGGAGGTTCCAGAAACTTCTGAAGAAGAGGAGGAGGAAGAAGAGGAGGAAGAAGAGGAGGAAGAAGGAGACCAAGAGCTACAAGGCGAGGGGTCACAGGGCTGCAGCTCAAGCTCCCAGAGCTCAGGAGTGGCCCCCCAGAGTCCCAGCAGCCCTGAGACCCCAATGCAGCTGCTGCGATTCTCAGAGCTCATAAGTGGTGACATCCAGCGGTACTTTGGACGCAAGGACACAGGAGAAGGCCCAGATGCCCAAGACATCTACGCTGACAGCCAACCAGCCAGTTGCTCTGCCCGGGATCTATACTATGCTGACCTGGTATGCCTGGCTCAAGATGGGTCCCCAGAGGATGAGGATGCTGCTGAGCTCAGGGTGCACTTGCCTGGGGGTTCTGAGGGCCAGGTGCACAGGCTGGGCCACAGAGGGGACAGGGTGCCACCACTGGGCCCCCTGGCTGAGCTCTTTGATTATGGGCTTCGGCAGTTCTCTAGGCCCAATGTGTCAGCTTGCCGAAGACTGAGGCTAGAGCGGAAGTATAGCCACATTACCCCCATGACCCAAAGGAAATTGCCTCCATCCTTTTGGAAGGAGCCTGTGCCCAACCCACTAGGCCTACTGCATCCAGGCACACCAGACTTTAGTGATCTGCTGGCCAGCTGGTCTGCTGAGGGTGGCTCTGAGCTGCAGAGTGGAGGCACCCAGGCCCTGGTGGGGACACAGCTGGCTGAGGTCTAGTGAGTAGGTGGGTCAGGAGTGTGCCTCAGCAGCAGTGGCCCCTTCTAAGGCACCTAGCATCTTCCTCCTGTAGCCCAGGCCCCGCTCTAGGGGGGCTATCTAAGTAGCCATGCAGCTGGCTCTCCCTCATGAGAGCAGGCCTGAAAGAATCTGAGTTTATCCGGAGCCTGGAACTACTGCCACCAGCACTGAGGGTAGGGAGAGCAGCCACTTATCCAGATCTGGCCACACCCAGCTACCAGCTCTCGTAGGACCCCACTATACACAGCAGGACTCAGAACTCTGCCCACAGGAAGCGGATGGAACTCAGGCAAGAACTGAGTCACTTGTACACTCTTGTCCCTCTGGGAAGACATTCTTTACCAGGCCAGCCCCAAAATTCGAGTCAGTAGCAAAGGGCAAGTTGGGTTAGGGATCAACGCAGGCCAGCCCTCTGCATCATCTCTCTGTAGGGTCTGAGCTGGTGATTTACCTGCTGTCTCCTCAGCCAGGCTGGTGGCAGGCCTGGGAGCCACATACAGGGTCCAGGTTTTCTTGAGAGGCTAGAAGAGGGACACTGCCTGAGCACACAAAGAAACATAGATGTTTACTGTCCAGATCCATGCTCACAAGCGGCTTTCTTGGTGGCACTTCAGTGTTAGTGGGCAGCCGGGCAGAGGTTGATCTTCGAAACCTGGGTGCTCACAGGAAGCTACGGTGTGTCCTGACAGGTGAAGCCTAGGTGCCTCTGCACAGGACCCCCAGGGAACATGACAGCCTGGCCTTGGACTAGGCAGGGCAGGAAGGGTCCTTCAGGGTCAAATAACTTGGACCTTCTGAGTTTGGTTCCTCTCACTACCTGACACCCTTGCCAGGCCTATGAGCTGTGGATAAACCATTCCACCAGGTAACAAGAGAGTCCGGCTCCAACAGGTACAAAAAATGGCGTGTTTATTACTGGGACAGAGCCAGAGACATGACTTCGGGTGCAAGCTTCTAGTAGACCATTGCTGAGATCGCTCCTGGCCTTTGCTGGGGCACCAAGTTCAAGAGGACTGTCTTCCACTGAAGCCACCTGCCCGGAGACAAAGCTCATACACAACACATCTCCTGCAGCTAGGCTGCTACCCTTGGGAGACCCGGGCTCTCAGCTGCCCACCTCACAGCCTGGTACACTCCCCAGGAGTTCACCGGGACCAGCTCATCCAGGGCTACATCCTTGATGAAGAACCGCTGCCTCACCAGGGACATGAATACCCGCTTGCTGCCCACTGTCAGTGGCCAGGGGCCCTCCTCGCTCCACAGGCGCAGCATGCTCTCGCGAAGGGTCGCAATCTCCTCTGTGCGCTGCAAGTGCAGAGGTGCAGTGTTAAAGAAGAGGACCCACGGGGGAAGGAGACAACCGCAGAGAAATGAGGGTTGGATCGTAGTGGTGGGCAGCAGATATGTGTATTTGGAGGAAGCCCAGCAGGAGGCCCTAGCTCCAGGAGAGACTGTTCCGTACCACCCAGCTAGTGGACTGCCTGGGACCCCATGGAGACAGGAGCAGAGGGACTTGGGGCCGGCTGGCGGAGGGTGAGGGGTCACTGGTTCTCTCGGCCTCCTCTCACCAGCTTGGTCTCGTTATTAAACTTCAGGTTCTGGATGGTTTTGTTGGCCTGGAGGTTGTTTTCCAACTTCATCATTTGCTTCTGAAACTAAACACAGCTCCAATCATGGTTAGACATGGACTACCGACGCCCAAATATACCCACTACCACCAAATCACTGTGAGCCTGGGGTTTAGGGAAGCAGACAGATACAAGTGGCTTCCTGGGGTCCAAGGGATACCGTGGCCAGCTGGCCCTGGATCTCCGCAATCTTCCGTCCAGGGTTCTCCTCCTTTAGAAGTTGCACGGATATCAGCAGGCCGGCTAGCTCCTGTCGCATGGCCTCCACCTCAGACTCCCTGTGGGCACCATGGGCTGGTTGTAGAGGGTCCCAGGGCCCAAGGTAAAAGGCTCAGTCCAGAGCTAGGATTCCTGAGGTTGTCATGGGGCTAAGCTCGAGGCTGCATGCAGGCTATACCAGAGGAGGTAGAGTCCAGGGCGGGATTAGCTGGGGACCAGGCAACCACAGGGCCAGAGGTGCAGGGCTTGGAAGAATACTGTGGGGGCCAGTTCCTCCCAGAGGCCTGGGTGGCTTCGAACCCTCACCTGGCCTTGCCCTCAGCAGAGATCTTCACGTCCACATCACTCTTGTGAAGAACACACTTGTTGGAGACACTTTCTATCTGAAATGTGGAACACGTAGGATTCAGCACAGCCACCTGGGAGACCCAGGCCCATTCAAGCCCAGCCAAGGTCTGGACCCTCAGGAATAGCTGCACCCTGGCCTTCCTACCTGCTGGGGAAGGTTGTTCACTTTCTCCTGAACCTCCTGTAAGTGAGCTGAGACTTCTTTCAGCCACTGGGTCAGGTCCTGCAGGGACTTCCTCTCCACACCTTCCCATGCAGCCTGTGCCTACAATTCCAACATCCAGTGGGGATGGTAGACAAATGGGTAGAAAAGACTGAAACCAGGAGACAGAGTGCCTGCCTCTAAGCATGTTTTTATTTAGACCTGCAGATGGCCCAAATAGCTTAGCCAGATGCTGCAGAGGATAGAGATAACAGACTTATGGCAGCTCTGGTGGTCTTCCCAGGCAGGGACATCTAGCTGAACAGAACTTAGCTTAACTGAATGAAGGAAGGGGAAGGGCAGGGAGGGGGGGACACCAGGGGCTGAGGGAGTGCAGGAGCCACTGCCTGAATCAGGGGATCAGGTCTCTACTCTCAGCTCCATCCTTCTTCATTGCCCTGCCTATGGGTCTGTTCACCTCACCTTGGATAGCTTCAGGCCTAGTGTTTGTTCCTGCAGATCTAACTTCCAGTTCAGAGCTACACAGTGGTCACTCAGGTCCTTCAGCTGCTGGTCCAGCCCTGCCACTGACCCCTCTAGGACCTGGCTCTTCTCTTGGAGCTGCAAGGGACCGCATGGAGTCAGGAAGGCTGGATGCCTATGTATACAGGGATCCCCGCTGACCACTGCCTCACTTGGCCCCTTACCAGATCCAGTGCACCCTGTGTTTCCTGCTGGGCTAGCTTGCCAGCCATCTGCACAGCCTCCAGATTCTCATGGACATACGAAGCCAGCTCCTCGGCCTGGGTCTCCCCCAGGCTCACCTTGGCCTCCCTGCACATTGATGCCCAAACTGCCCCTTAGCACTGGCCAGGGAGAGACCTTGCTTGCTAGTTCTGGGACCTTCTAGGTGATCCCATGGACCAAAGAGGAAGGGTGCCACCAAGAAGGGGCCATGGGGGTCAAGGCAGAGGAGGAACAGGAGCTGTAGCAGAGGGATGCTATTCTGTCATGACATTCCCAAATGGCCCAATGCTTAACAGCTGCAGGGGTTGAGGGAGACAGGGCATTCCTCATCCAGTGCTTAGCTGAGTTAGGGACTGAGTGGCCCATTGTCCTGATTGACACCCACCGAGCCTTCTGCTCAGCCATCAGGACGCGGTTGAGTGACACTTGGTTCTGCCGCACGAACTTGGTCAGATAGACTACAGCTTTGTCCAGGCCTCGGCACTGCTCCAGCAGGTGACCCTCCTCCTCCTGCTGCAGCAGACGCAGCCTTGAGCCTTGGTGACTACCCCATCTCCCCCCTTCCCCCGGAAACCCAGGCCCACCTCACGCTGTGCTCGCATGACTCGCAAGCGCTCCTCTGTCAGCTCATGTAGCTTCTGCCAGCGGCTCTCCAGTTCCTCTCGAAGGCTGCTTTCTGCCATTTGCCATGTACTCTCTGAGGATTTCATTCTCTGTGGAAACAGTACGAGCTGTTAAGAATTTGCAGCCCACTTCTACAAGCCATGAGGACACTGGGCCCCACCCAATCCCTCACCTGCTCCAAGGCCAGGAAACTCTTCTGCAGAAAACCGCATAGTTTGGCCTCTCTCTTTAGGAAGCGAAGGCTCATCTCCTCACTGAGTTTAGTCATCTGAGCCTGTGAGGGGCCACAAAGTCACCTGAAGCTTTCCTGCTGAATATCCTACCCTGCCTGGTGTATCCATTTCTCACCCAGGTCACATTCCCAATCCCTGCACAGCCAGACTGCAGGCACCTGGCAGGAGTGATGGTAGGGCAGATAGGACCCACTGTCCCCCAAAACACTATCGCATGGGCCAGGAAGGAACCTGATGGTCAGGGTCATGGGGGTCTAGACAATTCAGCACATATCCAGAGGCCCAGCTGTATCCAGGGAAGGTTGTTCAATGGGCACTGACTTCCATGCTGAGCTGGAGACCCAGTAACAGAAGCAGGTGTGAAAATGCCCCTAGTATGTGAGACATCCCCATAGGGAACAGCCTATGCACACGCCTCATCAAGGGAGTGAGAGGGAAAGCTAGAGGTAACCCTTGGGTTCTGTCTCCTTCCTATACTGCTCTCATGCTGCTCTGAGGGGCTGAAGGCACAGGACAGAGGTTCGAGGCCCAACCCAGCCTTCTATCCCTCCACCGCACACAGCTGTCTTCTTTAGAACTTGACACCAGTGCCATTGTGGAGTAGGGCAGCTGTGGTGACCTCTGGAGATCTTCTTGGTCTGCAGTCGTGGCAAGGAGAAACAGCTCTTAGCAGATAGCTCTGTCTATGGGAGCTAAGAGTCCCTCTCTGGGAGTGGGGAGGGAGAGTCACAAGGCCTTTCCCTGCAATTACAACCACCACTCCATCCTCCCCGACTACTCCAACGCTAAAGTGTATAAGAGGTAAAATTTTGATGGTGAGGCCACGGCAGCCCTTTGGAGTTGCACCGGCCTGTATTACCCATGCATCCTGTAAGGGGTCCCAATAAGCTCACTTATTCGCCAAGCTGGGCTTGGAATCTTTCTTTAAGCCTGTTGACTTCTTCCCTATTTGGAATGAATAATGTTTCTCTTGTGCCTCCCCAGGAATGTCAGGATTTGACAAAGCTGGATGTTCTTGCACATGCCTATAATTACAGCACTCAGGAAGTTGAGTTTCACGGCAGGGTTGCTTTAAGTTTGAGGTCACAGTGAGACTGTCCCACCTTCCTATACATACCAAGGAAGAGTCATAAAAAAAAACAAAAAACAAAAAAAACCTACCTTCCAGCAGCCATTTACCCATATCATGTACCACCTTTTCTGTGGCCACAGGGCTCTCTTGCTAACAGGCCCAGCTCTCAGACCCTGACCAAAGGCTAGGCTTGGGCCATAATCTGTGAAAAGATGGCTCTCAAGGAAGTTTTCACTTCATCTAAGCCACTGCTGGCCTCCCTCTCCTGCCAAAGGAGAGCCTAAAACAGGGTTGGCCACTTTTTATTTTTCTTTTAAGATAGGGCCTCCTATATCTCAGACTGGCTTCACCTCACATCTATTATGCAGGTGATAGAATCACAAACGTGTCATACAGTCAGTTTTATGGGTGCTGGAGACTGAACCCAGAACTCTGTGCAGGCTAGGCTAGCGTTCCAGCAACTGGGTCACTTTTTCTGAAGGGCCAGACAGCAAACATTTTAAGCTTACAGGGTCTCCCTTGAAGCCTCCCAACTCTTGTCCAAAGCAGCCACTGTCACTATGTTAAACAAATGCTCATGTCTCTGTGCCAATAAAACTTTATTATAAGAACAGGCGGTCGTGGGTGAAGTCCTGCTGAAGAGCCTTCAAAGGGCCTGAACCCAGCAAGAATAGCTTCCTCCACGCCCCCAGCAATGTGAGCAATCCTCAGCCCAGAGCTCCTGTGCTCTGGATAATGTCAATGCGTTAGCTTCCCAGCAGCCATGTGGGGGATGCCACTACTTCTGGGCAGCAGAATTATGTTGGAACAGCTGGAAGGGGCCAGTATGTCCTGCCCACCCTATCCTATGAGGAGCCTGAACACACAGAACAGCAGCTATAGTCCCTAGTCCCTGTTTATAGCGCCAAGGAGCTGGGTAGCAGACATGTGAAACCACTCCTAAGGCCCATGTGAAAGCATACACACCCCCCCCTTTTTTTTTTTTTCTGAGACAGGGTCCCAAGTGGGAGGAAGAACACATTGCTCTGGCAATTTGTGACTCCTACTTGAGGGAATTGTAAAAACTGAAAATAGCTGCAGAAGAGGATGTTCCTTTTCTGCTCCTTCAACTGAGATGGTCAGCAAGAGGCACTGCCCTGGCCCGTGCCTTCTGTTCCCCCAACCTGGAGCAACAGGGCACGCGAAACATGGCTGAGAGACAGCGGAAGTGGGTTTCTAATGCCTATGATTGCAGTAATGTCAGTGAATGGGCAACGTGGCTGGATGAGACAGGGCAGAACCGGCGAGCCTACCCTCGTGCTACCATATACACTGAGACGACTGCAGGAAGAGAGAGACCCACTGATAGCAACGGGACACTGGAGGTCGTCCTCAGAGTCCCATTGGTGACTCCTGCCTAGCCTAGGCCTGGCTTTCCAAGAAGTACCTGCATCTTGGCCAGCCCAAGGTCCACCTTTTGGTTGGTGTCCTCTTGGTTCTTCTGCAGGGTGGTGCAGGTTGCTTCCCGGCCCTGCTCCTCTTGCCTCAGCAAGCCAGTCACCTTGGTCAGCCTAGAGGCAGTAGGTGTAGTAACACCAGTTCAGCTAGAGGAACCCCCCCCCAGAGGCTGGTGGGCTTTGGGGTCCTAAGTCCTTTTCAGGCTGGGGTACACAAACCACCCAGGTAACACATGAAAGTGGAAGTAGACCTTGGGGTGCCTAGTGAGGGCATGGCACCAAATGAAGAACAGGCAGGTGGGGGACCCCAGCAGTCAGCAGTGCAGCACTCATGGCAGAGGATGGCCCACTGGGGACATTGAGGGCACAGGGAAGGTAGACCTCCGCCTTGGTTGGGACTCAGCCTCCCAGGATGTATATAAAACTGGTTTGGAGCTAGTTCAGGGAGTTGGCCCACCTGAGGTTTATCTCCTGCTCGGATTGTTTCCGCTCTGAGTCCTGTAGCGCCTGTGTCCTCCTGATTTGTGTCAAAGCTTCCCGAACCTCCACAAGCCTGGCGTAAGGAGTTGCCCTGCCAGCCCCAGAGCAGCTACGCAGCATCTGTTGCTGCAGGTCTGGCCGTGGGGCCCTGAAGCCAGCCTCCCACCTCCTGTACAGTCTGCCCCAGGGTGTGGAGAACCTAGTCCAAGCTGGACTATTATAGGTATTGTTTACTTAAACAAAAAGACTGGGGAAAAGAACGCCTACATGGGTCCCAGTCCTTCCCACTGAAGCTTAAATACTTGTCTTTCTCTATGTACCTCTTATCCAGGGCTTGCATCTGGTTCTGGTTCTGGGGTCCAGACAACTGTTAAGAGGAAAGGCGGGCTAGGCAGGCCGAGTCTTCTGCCTACCAAGTCCCTCCAGCACAGGTGCAGGTGGGCAGGTAGAGCTTAAAACCACTAGGATCTGTAGGGTCAGGGTCTGGGAAGCTGTCCCAAGCGCCAGGAAGAGGGCGGCTTACTTGTCCTTGCTGCTCTGCCCAATGCCTCATCTCTAGCGCCTCCTTCTCTGGGCTCCGAACTGCCTGCTGCACTTCTTGCCTCAGCTGGCGTAGCTCTGAGGCCTGTAGCTGCATGCGGGCACGGACCTGCAGTAGCTCACGAAGCAGGCCCAGTGTGGCATGCTCACAGCGTTCCTTGTGTCCCCTCAGACGAGCCACCTCAGCCTGCAGCTGAGCTATCCTGGTTAGGGCCAGAGCAGCTGGGTCAAGCTGCGCCTCTCCTAGAGGTTAACTCCCTCACAGTGTTATGCCCCTCACCCCACACCACGCTATTTTTCATACTCTCGTGAGGCTCACCACTGCTCCAACTGCTTCCACCGCTTAGAGGTGTCGGGTTCAGGGACCAACGAGCTGGACACCAGGCCACTGCATTCAAACCTTTCTGGGGTCTCCACACTCAAGGGCGCAGGACTAGCTAGGCCTTCTGTTAAGAGAAGCTCCAGGTCCTCAAGCGCGACGGTGCTCAGTTGTGAAGGAGGTGAAAGCCCTAGTGAAGGGCTGCCCACAAGCTCTGGAAGGAGGCACCTTGGGAGCTCGTGCACAGGGACACTAGTAGTTCCTGTAATCTTGGCTCAGTCATCCTGAGCTCAGAGACTCAGCTGGCTGAGTCACACAGACCAGCCCTCCTGGATGTTCAGGTGAGAGAAGTTGAAGACCCCGAGGGAGGTCACACAGCACTGAGAAGCAGCATAGGAAAGTGTTTCCACCTAGCCAGCTCCACCAGCCCCTGTGAGGTCCTGAAGCAGGACTGTTCTGCATGACCCCTCCTATCCACTCACCTGACATGGCTTCACCAGCAGCCACCACCTGTAGCTCAGGTTATGATATCAGTGCCCCTGTGGCTATCCAGAGCTGGACACCAGGGCAGGGTGGCCGAGAGGTTGGCTGGAGGGAGGCAAGTAATCCAGGCCAGAAAGCTTCAGAGACTAGGGGTCAGTTGAAGGATAGAAGAGAAGGCTTTGGGCCACAGAGTAAGCAAGGATTTAGAAGAGGCTAAGGGACATAGGGAGGTCAAGAGGGAAGGTCTGGATCTTGGGGCAAAGACAAGGGTTGGGATCGGAGACTGTGGACCTTCGGGAGAAGATGAAGCAGGAGAGGCTGTGGACCCTAGAACAGTTGAGGTATGAGGTAGTGGGCTTCTGCCCTTATACCTTGCCTCCTTAGTGAATCCTGAAGGAGGCAGGTACAGCTGAGTTATTCTGGAATCTTCTTTTTCTCATCAGAACCCTATGACTTCATGGCCAACTGCCAGTAGAACTTAAGACCTCATCTGTCCTGTCGTGCAGACTCCCTAATTTCTAGTTCCTGAAGGATGTGGGGGGGGACAATAAAATATCCTTCTTGCAAAAGAGCATCCTCTGAACCTGGGGCTTCTGGGTTATAGCCATGGAGAAGATGGTGTTCAGGAACCACCACAGGCACCTGAGTCACACAGATAGAGAAGGCAAGGGTCCTAGGCAAATGGGCTACAGCCAATCCTATACCTGGGAACAGATACCCAAAGAGTAGGATGGCTGCCACAGATGAAGCCACTGGGATTTCAGCCTTTCCAAGAGCCAAAAAGAGAACATTGGGAGAGACAAATTTTGATTGTTTTATTTAACCTAATATATCCAAAAATATCATTTCAACATGTTGTCAACACGTAACTGTGGACAGATTGCACATGCTTTTTTGGTACCAAGTCTTTGAGACCCTGTGCAGTGTTTCTCATTCCCTTGGTCCAACTTAGATGTGGCTCTTCCTAATCCAGAGCATCCCTGGCCTTGTCACTTACACCTACCCACCTGGGCCTAGCAGGCAAGGTGGGTCAGTTCTAACTTCCTATCATGTAGAGCATGGTGTGCTCAGGCTTGAGAGGATGCCATCCAAGCAGGTGCCAGAAAACACATTCCGCAGTGAGCCCTTGAGCAAGGCTCTGAGATGAGGATGAGGAGGTCAGGGTCCCTGGATGACCCTCCCACTGGGCTCTGGCCTGGCTGCAATACTCAAGGATTGGAACCACTGCCCACCATAGACAGCAGCTACTGTTTGTAGAATGTGCCATCTGCATTAGCTTATCATCATTCTGAGTGCCTGATTCCCCAGAACGCTGAGGCCTAGCCAGACAACAGGAGTCTCTCATTTCTCATTCCAGATTCAACATCCTTAGCCAATCTCCTCAGGGAAGGAAGAGCCACTCTTTCAAAGAGATGGCAACTGAAAGGCAGCTGCTGCCAGATTTACAAAGAATGACCTGTGTGGCCTTGTAACAAACATGTGCCATAGACACTGCAACTCTCTTTACAAAGTGTCCCAGGGGAGAAGACGCTGAAGGTGACTGAGGGATGTCAGATCCAATGGAGCCAGCTTTGACAATACAGGGTTTAGAGGTGAGGCTCATTGGCTCTGGTATTCACAGGTCCATCCATCCTAGGGTCACTCTGGGATGCCACGAACTGGGAAGCCACTGCCCAAGGTTGTACACAGTACAGTTATAAGCAAAGTCACTATGGACATCAGGGACCTAAGTGTTTCAGGAAGACCTGACTTCCGGCTGTGGTCTACAGTGCCATGACCACCAGCTCTGAAAGCCTGGGACAGATGCAGGTGAACTCAGATTCAGTCTTCATGTGATTTTCAGAGCTCAAGGCCTGAGCATAGAACCAGTCTCCCCATCTTCTGGACAAAGACATGGGACAGTACATGTTCCCCGATAGCCTGCTCCAGGACGCACAACTCCTCGTGCCCTTGTCGCCAAAGTTCTTGGCTGGTGTAGGCAGTACAGACACAGAATAGGTGCTCAGAGTCAGAGCACAAACAGCAATAAGTAGTAGAACACACCTGCCTGCTTGTCTGTCTCTCTCTCTTGCGCGCGCGCACACACACGCACACGCGCACGCACACACGCACACGCGCACACACACACACACACACACACACACACACACACACACACACACGACAACCTTTATTGGCTCTCAGAAGTGAGCCACAAAGGGTGCTATCTCACACATTTCATCCCTGGAGAAGGAACCAGGAGGGGGCAAGTCTGAGGGGCAAAGGGGTCAGGGAACAGGGAAAGTGCTGATAATGTAAACCACTGCCCAACACAAAGGGTCTGGCCTCCACACCAGCCAGGTCCAAGGAGGGCATCTGCTCCTGCTGCTGCACTGCCCAGGGGGCAAGGCTTTGGCTGAAACCAGGGACCCTGGGAGGAGGTGCAGAGGGACTGGGGTGCCACTGCACATGGGTGGAGCCAACCCTCACGTCTGGGCCAGCGAAAGCTCTTCAAGGCCTCCCTTCCCTAGGCGGTATCTTGCTAGGTCCTTCCTGGTTACCAGCCCGACCACCTGTAGGAACAATACCAGGTCACGGTCCCTATAGGGTCTACAGAACCTCTGCTCCCTGTGATGGCATACTCTACATACCAGGGCTATGTAGGTGTGCAACAACAGGCTGGGTCTCAAGCTTATTGTCCTGAGACAAACAAGACCCAATGTCCACCCACAACCTAGCAGGGATTCAGGAAGCAGAGTGAGAGCCAGCTCCAGCAATCTCCAGCAGGACAGATACCAGGCTTACCTGATTATGGTTGTCTACTACCACCAGGTGCCTCAGGCCCAGAGCCCGGAACAGCTTGAACACTCGTGGAAGAGATGCCTCCTGCAAAGCAATCAACTGCCTTTAGCCCACTTCACCTCACTGTGGGAAGACATTCAACCTCCCAAACCAGGCATTTCCAGGGTACTGAGCTGTCCCTTTCCCTCCATTACTGACTCCAGGCCCCTACGCGCTGCTGGTGGGATTCTCTGAGGCTCACTGCCACTTGAAGCCCATGTTCTCAGGCTGTCCCTGATGCATTCTGGTCAGATGGCACATCCCAGGAAGCAAGCCACACTTGCACCATCCCTGAAGGCCTCCTCTCTGCCTGGCAGCAATTACTCCACAAGATTCCAGAGGCTCCTTACCACTTTTTCAACATGTACAAGGAAGGCATCAAGCTTGGGCCCTGGAAGTCAACCACAGCCTAGCCCTGGCCCAACTTCTTTTGGATCAATAAAAGGCTCAATACACTGTACCTGAGGCACAGTGTAGGGAGAGGGGTTCATGAATTCAGAAAGGTCCATGGTGCATTCGCGCTCATCCTGGGATACGTGGATAGACTGGATTGGGGGGAAACGTGGGTAGGCATCCCGGAAGTCCTTCAGCCTCAGCCGCCGCTGCACCAAACCCATGTTGGACCTCTCCACAAACACCTGCAGGAGCGGCCAGTTATGTGTCTGCTACATTGAAGGATGGTGCCCAAGACACTCCCACCCATGGGCTGCTGGGTGCACCTTGTGCTTCAGGAGCACGATGAGCTGGGAACGCAGGATCAAGCCTTGGAGCCTGGCTGGCTGCAAGAGAGGAAAGAGTCAGAGGCCTTGACACTGTAGCAGGAAACTTTGACCAACCCTACTCTGGCCAGATTCCCCATTGGCCCATAGTTGCTGTTGAGTGGTCACCTCTAAGCATGGGCTTTGACGTGGCAATCTCTCACACACAATCCTGCTAATCCCTAAAGTTTCTGAGATAGGGCTAACCCTTCCAGCAGAGCATGGAAGCCAGCTGCTGAGAATGGACTCAACAGGTAGCAAGATGTAACACAAGCACATTCCTCTCATTTCTTCCAAGCCACCAGTGTCAATGTCAAACACATCCTAGCAGAATAAGACCTGGGCAAGAAGATAAACATTAGCTGGGTTCACTTCTCATCAGCACTTCCTGACAGATCTAACAGCCATCAATACCCTGACTGTGAAGTCCAGTCCAGTCAGAACCACAGAAATCTGTGGGGACAGTCCAATTAGGAGAGGGATTTTACTCCACATGCAACACAAGATTTCCTGTTCATGGGCTGGAGAAATGGATCAATGGTTAAGAGCACTTGTTGCTCTTGCAGAAGACCTGTGCTTCATTCCAAGCACTCTCATTGTAGCTCACACCATCTATAATGCCAATTCCAAGAGGATATATCACCCTCTTGTAGTCTCTGGAGGCAATAAGCACACATGTGGTACACACACACATACATGCAGGCAAAATATATAAATAGAACAAAAACCAATCTGTTAAAAAAGGCTTCTTGTTCAGGTGAACTACATGATGCACTCCCTCAACATGTACTGCTCATGGGCACAAAATAAAAAGGAGCTGACATTCGGAGAGGTGTCCAAAGTACCTGCGTGTCTCCCACATCCTCCACCACAGGGAACCCATTGTGGTTGGATGCTGTGTCGCTTAGGATATCCACGATGACGCCAACCTTCTCTCTCCTCCTCAGGCAGGTTACAGGTGTGCTCATTACTTCCCTGCCAAAAGGCCCAACCCAAGGACACTATCTCAGTGACACTCATACCACAAGCTGTCAAGGTACTTCCTTAAGAGCTTTTGTACCATGTGAATACTTGACAGACACGAAGCTATCAGATTTGAGACCCCAAGACCCCAATTTCCATACCACAGACTTAAACAGGTACTAGGAAACCTGCCATGGACGGACCATGGTGGGAATGCTGGTACCTGGGCTCTCCAAAGTGTTTTCCCTGTCCACATCCATCGATAGCACCCAGGAACCCAAAAGCTTAGCAGGCCAATTGGCCATACCTGGCAGTGAGCGAGTGTGAAGTGACCGGGGCCTCCCAGTGCAAGAAGGGCACACTTTGCAGCTGGATGTGCATGTCATAGAGGCCCTGGGTACAGAGTCATGACTCAGGACACTGCCCAGGGGTCCTTAAGGCACATGGCTCCCCCAGAGCCCCACCACTTCCCTACTCCCCCTTCCTTCTGCAGCTGCTGCAAGCCCCTCAATGTCAGGCCACAAGGCCAATACTCAGGGTAAGCAGAGGACAAACCACCCCCTCGTGCTGCGTACCTCAATGAAGACATCGCCCACAATCTTGGCAGTCATCAGCACCAGCATGATGGGAAAGCCGTAGGTCACGTTGCTGGTGGCCTCCATCATGATGACTGTCAGACTAAGGGTCATTCTCACGATCCCACCTGTGGGGGTAGTCATAAGCCCCTATCCCCCTAAACACAGGGTCCCCAGCTCTGCTATACTTGCAGTCTTTTTGCCCACCCATCTTTCCAGACCCTAGAGGCAAGGATGATAACTGCTGGGCCTTGACTACTGTCACCTGGCCATGCTATGGGATTGATGACTTCACCTGCCTCACTTCCTATTTTGCTCACATGAATAACAAAGGCTAAATCTGATGGAACTTACAAAGGGTGAGCAGGGTACAAGTGAGCCCCACTCACCAAAAACAGGGAGAGAGCTGGGGCTTACCAAGCTGAGCAGCAGCTCCCATCAGGGCGTATTTACCTGGGTCTGCCCAGATCTGTGGGAGGCAACATGAGTATCAGAGGCAGTGGCAACCCTTTCCCCAATCTGCCAAGGCATATCAGTGAAGATGCTGTGCTTGGGACTAGTGATCCACACAGGAGTGAATTCCATGGTTCACACATGCACACACAGAACATCTACTCCAATGTCCTCTGCTACAACCAGTGTGTAACACTCTAGCTAGCTGTGCCACGTATAGAAACAAGGTCCACAAACTATGCCACCTGCCCACACCCATGAATTCAGAAGGTTGTGCTTTGTGCTGAGGAACCTACATAAAGTGAGACAGCAGGGCAAAAGCATGCACAAAGTGTCACTGCCTATGCAGACACACTGAATCGCCCAAGACATATAGCTGTGGGAAAAACAAAAAGATTCTAGAACATGCTACAACACAGATGAATGAAGCATATGATCACACTCAGTTGGAAACCACAGAGACTTATGAGGGTGTATACTGTGTGCCCTAGGAAATGTTAGCAACAGATGAGGCCAAAGACAGCAGGGAAGCTAGAGACTACCAGAACTGGGAAAGAAAAAATGGAAACAACTGTTAATACAGTAGAGCTCCTTTCTAGGTGAAGAAAGATCACTGCAGCTGGAAGTGATGGTTGTACAATGCTAAGTAATTAATAAATGCTAATAAACTATGTTCAAAACAATCATTGTTATCAATCACATCTCAAAAGATAGATCCCAACCAAAGCAGATCTAGACAGATACCTGAGCCTGAGGACTGGGAAGGGTATAAGCTTCCTGTTGTTATCTATCCCTTCTGTAGTTTGTCAATCTTTGTTTTGTTTTTCCCAGACAGGGTTTCTCTAGGTAGCCCTGGTTGTCCCAGAACTCACTCTGCTAATCAGCCTTGCCTCAAACTCCCAGAGACCTGCCTGCCTCTGTGCAGGGACTAAGTGCACCACCACTGCCCAGTGCGACTTGTCAATCTTACTCAAACAACTGAAGTGAGAAAATACACACGCAAATCTAACCCAAGCAGCAGCTGCTGAGAGGAAGGGCACTGCTAGATGGACCGAGGCTCTTTTTTTCTGTTATATTCTTACTCATCTCTCTGACATGTCTCCACCAGTTATGTGTCGTGGCTATTCAATAACACCAGAGATTTTTGCCTAAATGCACTAGATGCCCTGGTCTCATGTGTGATGTCCCTATACCTAAAGCCACCCGTTAACACTTGAGCAGTAGAGATAGGACATGCTTCCCCTCAACTCACCGCTGCCCCTGTGAGGTAGGACAGGGAGATGCCAAACAGTCGGCCCCAGGCAGCCCCAATGAGCAGGGACGGGATGAAGACACCAGCAGATACTGTGAGGCCATAGGTCCAGCAGGCCAGGAAGAAGTAGACCAGGGTGAACAGGCCTAGAGTCATGGGATTGTAGGAACCTAGGGGAAAGACGGGCACTGGGCTATAGCTGGGACTCAGGCCTGTATGGGGATGTCCTGGCAGTCATATGCTCCCATCCCGAGAACCAGGCCACCAGAGTCCAGTTTCCCAGTGGTTCCCAGAAAGCTCTGCATTCTCAGCATCTTCAAATTCAGGGCCCAAGATGTCAACACCAAACTCCACAGAATGACCAATAGCTTGAAGAGTATGTACCCTGCCCCATGTGGAGACTGTTCTCTGGGAGAAAGAGGAAGCCCATGCTCCTGAGAGCAAAAGCAGACTTGCAGCTCAGCTGGACTCAAAATGGATGACTTCACGTATGCCCACTGCACTAGGACAGTTTCCCTGAGCCTGAGCATGGCCTGAGTCTGGGAGCCCTGCAAGAGTTAGCAGTTCAGGGAAAATATTCACCAAAGGTGAGAGGTGACCAAGACACATCTGACTGGACCCCCAAACCACTCCTGGCCACTGGAATTCAGTGGCCAAATTCCAAGACGTGGGAGGCATGTCTCTCCTAGACAAAATGCTGAGGTTGTATTGTGGATGAGAAACCAGAGAAGTAAGGCCAAATAGAGAACAACAACAGTGGTCTATGTGAAGGCCAGGAGGGTATGGGGGGCGTGCACCATTAGTCTGTGTGGCTAAGAACACACAGGTTACTGAGGTAAGGGAGTAGGTCAATAAGGGCAGAGGTCCACATGTGGAAGGCCATTGGTTTATTCTATGCCAAATTTATCTGACAACTTTAATGATCCTTTCTTATGGACAGCCTCCCAAACAGGGAAGTCCCCAGTAGCCTTATAACAGGACACAACTGTTTCTGTAAATAGAATAAACTTCACTTCAGTTGTTAACTTGATATACTTGTGAAGCGGGAACTAAGGAATTGCCTCCATCAGACTGGCCTGTGGGCATGTCTGCTGGGGTTATTTTTTTACTGCTAATTGGTGTGGGAGGATCCAGCACACTGGGGATGGGGGCAGTACTATCCCTGGGCAGGTGGGCCTCAACTTATAAGGAAGGCATCTAAGCAAGCCAGAAATCAATGTTCCTTCACAGTCTGTTTCAGTTCCTGCCTCAGCTTCCCTTAAATGTGGAATAAGCTAAATAAACCCACTCCTCAAGTTGGCTTTGGTCAGTGTTTCCTCACAGTAACAGAAAGCAAACTACAACAGTAGGGTAGGAGCTGAAGATAGAGGCCTAAGGCTGCTCAGATCTGCTTGGGCCTAGTGTGCAGGGCTTAGCCCTAGGTACTACCAGGAGTATGGTTGAGCCCAGAAGGGCCTGACCTTGAGCCATCAGGCTAGGTTTTCTTCTGGAGAAAGATGGAGGTAACTCAGGTGACTAGTTTGGGAAGAAAGAAGATGGGTGGCCCAACCAGTCCTTCTCCAGGTGATAGGCCACGAGGGACCCCATAGAACCCAACCAGTCCTGTGCAGCCCTATGCCCCCAACTCTGCAATGTTGGTTCCTCCACTCCAGCATGCCTCACCATATCAGAGATGATTCCTCAGCCCACAGACTGTACATACCTGGTGGGTCATGGAACAGGCTGACAACGCTTTTCTCAGGGGTGTTAAAGAAGGCTGCAGCCATGGAGTTGTACTCGCCATCTGCACAGAAGAGCTGCAGAGTTGAGAGAAAGGACATAGAGGAAGAGATGGCAACAGGGAAGATTCTGTGCTACTGAGTGCTCACGAACCCTGAGTCTGGAGAGCACCAGACAGGATCTGGGCTCAAAATACAGAGCCTAAGTTTAAGTTCAGTCAGGGTTTCACTGGTATGATCACCTCTCTGGGAGATGGTGTCCAGAAATGGGAACCTAAGAGCATCATGAGCAATGCCTCAGAATCAACAGTGGGACACTGGTCCTGGAAACCAGTCGGCCCAGTCTTCTCAACTGAGTACCAGTTACTCAGAGAGAGACATGTCCTTTGTTTGCCTGAGGAAGAGAGACAGCTCTCATTTTGGGGTTACTAGGAGCTGCTACAATTATCCTTACATGATTTCTGCATGGTTACAGGTACGCACTTCTCTAATCTATAACAAGCCCCATTCTAAAACTCTCTCCAGGGAGAGTCTGGAAAGGACCATGGTGAGATCAGTCTAGTACTGCCACCCATTCCTCAAGCCCCTGACAGACAGCGTAACTTACTATGGGACCCTACATACAGAACAAGCCTAAGGCCTACTAGCATTGTTAACTCTGGGAAAGCAGAGCTCTGCACAGTTGGTCCTGCTCATAGGGCCAGCCCAAGACCTATGCCTACCTGGAGTGGGTAGGACATGGAGCTCCCCTGCAGAGGTTGGCAATCTCGAGACGAGTATATCAAGACGAACGCAACTGTGGCTGTGACAGCAGCAACCAGCATGGCCTCAATCACTTGGAGGCAGGGCCGGTGGATATACCTAGAGACCAAAGCCAGGGTGACTTTGCTGCAGAGATGGCCACGGATAGCTTTACCTGGTTGCCAGGGCAACCTGACCCAGAAGCCACTGATGAGAGGGCCACACAGCCCAGGTTTAATGATCAATCAGCCCAGACTCCTGGGGTTATCTTTCTCCCTGTGGCTATAAATTTCTCAGTAAGGACTAACCCTAGTACACCACCATAGCAGCTGAGACCAATACAAAAACAGGCATTCAGTGAAACCAAGACCTTCCCAAACAACTTGACTGCTTCTCTTCTAATAAAAGGACTGGCACCCCAGACAAAAAGTGGACTGTATCTAACTCACCTAGGACTTTGCTCTCCGTGACAAATTTTATCTAACTTTCAGAGACCTCAGGACCTGAGGAATGTCTCTCAGGAGAGGAGCCCTCCTCTAGCTTTTCCCCCACTTCCATTTACTTGTCCCTTTCCCCCAGGTCATACATTCTTGACCCGTCCTGGGCAGCTCAGCTGGACACACCTTAAGGGAAGGACCCTCACTGATAAGGCCTCCACAATTTGTCCATTTCTCCTGCAGCCAGTGGGGCTGCACCCGTCAATATGGTAAATAAAATGGGGCCCTTTCTTACCTGATTCGAAACATGGTTAGCCAGTAATTCAAAGCATTGAACACAGCTCCAAGAATGCCACCTATGACCAGAAAATAGACTAATGTTAGTGTCACAGGAGGACAGTGGAGTCCCCCAAAGTAGGAAGGCCCTGAAAGGGTACCCTGTCAAATGGCTGCCCAGAAATTGGCACTAACGAAGCTCTGCCTTCTACTTAGCTTCTTACAGAGCAGTAAGACTTGCACATGCCTCACTCCAAACCTTCAATCTCTGGGCATGGGCATGACCTCCAAGCAAGAAACTCTACACCTGACTTCTGTATCAAGTACAAGGTACAGAGCAAACAGATGGACTCCTTTAGGTTTGGGTATGTTCCCCAAAATTCAGTGTGTGTGTGTGTGTGTGTGTGTGTGTGTGTGTAAATGTTCCTCAGGTCCTGAGGAGAAAAAAAAAAAAAAAGGAAATGTGAACCATGTCAGGCCCTGAGTATTTTAGATAAGAAACTGCCACCTTGTAGATGCTATAAAGTTCATCTACCTCTCAGAGAATCCCATTCCAAGTCTGGAGCTTTGTCAAAGTAGAATTAAAGCTTTGGGTCTCCTAATCTACAGGAGAATGGGCAGGGCAGTGCCCAGAGATGAGGAGTAAAGTTTCTGACCAAGGAAGCTGCAGATCTGCACCACCTCGGAGCTGGGAGTTCATCCTCCACAAGGGTTTATTCTGCTCCATGCTACAGGGTGGGCCCTTACCCACTACACCCATGGCGATGAAGACAGGAATCTCATGGATGGTGTAAGCCATTTTCTGTGTAGAGGAGCAGAGGAGAAAAAGCAAAGGCTGTGAGAAATTGCTGCTTAAATTATAGGACTGAACAGGAACTCTGTCTACATGCATAGAACCTTCTAGCACTTTTGTCAGAATCAGAGGTACCATGGTGAGATAAATGGTCTTGGAAAAGACCTTATACCCCTTCGTGGCTGAGCTGGTTTTGCCTGAGTTGGTTTGGGTGGCTTGTGCAGCCATCTCACACTGCAACTGTGGTACACCCATAGCCCTGCTGGAGCAGATCCCTACGCACACTCCCAGAGCGCTACAGGGTCCTCAAACTCACAAGCAAGAGTTCAGCATCTCTACTAAGCCATGTCCAAGTTTCAGCCTTAAGCCAATAGGGTTCTGAGGTGGCACTAGAAAAGACAGGGGTACAGTGTGGCTGGCAAGTTACCTCTGAGTCGAATCTTCCAAAATTTATGAGGCCAGGGCTGGACAAATCCCACATGTTTCCATGGTAGATGCTCAGAACAAAATTCAGCGTAAAGGTCGAAATCATGGAAGCAAAGAACTGTGGCAGAGAGAAGCCAGAGCCTTAGACATCTGCCTGGTGCCTCAGCACCCTCGAAGTCCTGCCCAGCCCAGTTAGTACTCAGTGTCCTTACAGCTCTACCTGGCCAACCCAGCACCCTCTATTTGGCCCACCTAGGCTCTAAGAGTTACATAGAACACTCTCATCTGAGTGTCATGCCAGAGGCAGACATGAAGGCTGGGGCTTCTGTCATTGGAAAGCTGTGTGTTGGGACACCATATCTAAGACAAAAGGGGTTGGAGCCAAGTGGAGCTGGCAAAGTTGGGGTTGCAGCTTTATAAACACACCAACAAAGGACATAGAGAAGATAGTGTTTCTAGGGTTTCCAGGAGCTACCAAAGATTGGCAAAAACACCTAGGACAGGTGTAGATCCACTGGTACAATACAAAAGGATGGACTGACTATGAAGAGTTCTAAAGGGAGGAAGAAGTGTGATTGCCCTGGCCAGGGGCATTTTCCTCAGGCACTTACAATTCTCCACGTCAGGAACTGATTCCAGAAGGAGGCTCCCTCTTCCAAGCTGAATAGGACCCCACCTGGAAGGCAAGTGGCAGGGCTAACGTAGAGCATAGAGCATAGAGCAGCCTACCCACGACCAATGTCCATCAGAGGTCCCAAGAAACTAAAACAGGAAGGCTGCTAGTTAGCACCAGGCCACAGCTGGTGGCTGTGAGACGCTGTCTATACCCGCAGCAAGCACTTGTCTGCAAGCCTCAGAACCGTGCCTACAAGAAAGCTCTGTCTCCCATCCAAGCCACCCAGGAAGCACCAAAGGGCATAGCCAGAAATGAGCTGGGACCACCCTTCCTTACCCACAGGGGCTCCGAATGCAGCAGACACTCCAGCTGCAGCTCCAGCAGAGACAAAGTCCCTCTTCTCTGTGTCTCTGCGGAAGTATTCAAAGATCTGAAAGAGAAAGATGAAAGAGTGTTGTGGGAGGCTTTGCAGGGTCATTTACCACAGGGAGGGAAGCTGGAAACAGGTCCTACCAAAGGGGCCAAAGAAGACATGTAAGAGTCAGGGAGGTTTGTTTCCTGGATAATCACATCATTTATCACAACAGTAGCTTCTGGATTCACAAAGAGAGCAATATTACAGATAGCAACAAAAAAACAGGAGAGCTGGCACTTCCATGTACCTACAGCTAAGAACATAACCACAGATTTCCATTTGTGACAATGACTCAACTTCTCACACATGCAAGAAGTCTATGAACTTCTTGTCCCAACTCTACCCTAGTGACTGAAGAAAACCCAATGAGTGGAAAATCGAAACTTGTTTTTGATTTTAAAAAGGTTATTACGCCAGGTTTGGTGGTGCATCCCTGGCACCTCAGCTCTCAGAAGCCTTGAGAAAGAATCCTAAGTTCAAGGCCAGCCTGAGCTATGTAGTGCAACCCTGTTTCAAAAGACAGCTGTAGATTTATCAATATAGATGTTTATTGTAATGCCCACGTTACTACTGGTAACAGTGGGAAATTTGACAAAATTGTACTGTGTTTGAGTAACCATTTAAAGCTCTGACCTCCCACAAGTGACTGTCCCTCTGAAAAGCTGGTCAGAGCTAAAGATCCTTTCAACAGAATCACACCAGCATATAACATCAGAAGCCTAGGGACTGACCATAGGGAGACCACATGATCTGTAACCACCTGGACTGGAAACAGGCCAAGTTGTCCTTGGACTTAGAGATGGGGACCAGAACTGGATGTTGAAGGAGACCCACAGTTCTGGATGAAGACTCTGCACAGGCAGGAGACAGCTGAGATACATCTATGACTCACCAGTCCACAGTGGGTGTGGAAGGACTCACCTTGAAATCTCGCTTGAGTGATGTCGACCTTCCCTGGGAAATCCCAGCAGCAATCACTGAACCTGAGTGGATCATTGGTCCTTCCTGAGAGTACAAAGCAATCAGTACTCAGAGGCCACACATGGGTCTTGGTGTCCTCCAAAAGACAGAAGCTCAGACTCAGGAGGGACCAGTATCACTCATTCTGTTGTTACCTTTCCCACAGCCAGTCCCCCTACAACAGACAGAATCACACCGGACACCTTGATCACCAGCGTCTGGAAACAAGGAAGATGCAGAGTTTGAGTGAACACCCTGTGCACACGCCTAAGCCCCGAGGGCTCAAGGAAGGCCAGCAATGCAGCTGAGTGCTTGGGTAAGAACTACTGATCACCCACCCACACCACAAACGCTAGGACAGCACCCAGGACTCCTCTTCAACACCCCTTGGGAAATCTAGTGCTGATATCCTTAGGGGTCCTGAAAGAGGACTCAATCCTGCCCTATGACTATGCCTCTGCCCTGGGCACAGCACAACTTTACCTTGGAGACAAGTACCAGCATGGACCCCACCTCATGAACATACAGGTGTTCCCACCTATCTATATGGAGATTTTAGCACACACTCCATGTACACCCCAGTATTCCTCTCCACAACAGGCCAAGAACTATGAAGATAGGGGTTAAGAGACAATAACCGCTCTGAACTGTGTGAACCTGGTGGGTGCTCAGGGCAGTCAAGAAAGTTGACTCTGTCATCTGGGCCCATCAACAATATAAAAAACATAGATAATTCATATATGCCTCCTCTGGTACACTGGCCCCTGGTGCAGGGAGGAGGGGCCACTAGGAAGGACACCATGCTCAATGCAGGCTCTGAGGAAGCCTCCTAAACTTAGTCTGGTAGCCAAAGGTTATTTA
The DNA here is from genome assembly GCF_030254825.1 of Meriones unguiculatus. Classification (NCBI taxonomy): domain Eukaryota; kingdom Metazoa; phylum Chordata; class Mammalia; order Rodentia; family Muridae; genus Meriones; species Meriones unguiculatus. The sequence continues at coordinate 39,734,192 of NC_083359.1, forward strand.
GCCAAACAATCCAGATTTTTCCACATGAACAGTATGGGTAACAAGTCAGTGCTATGCAGAAGCATCATGTCCACCTTCTATGGTAGAGCAGTAGCAGCACATGACTCCTGCTTTCCAGACTGTGACCACTTGCTTTTCCTTGGCTATGGGGCACCAAGCCCAGGGGAGGTCCTGGACTATCAGGTAAAGGAGTACATCAAAGGACGCCAATGCCACCTGCCTTCTGAAATAGGCACAGGAGGCAGTATCTGGCCAGATTCAGGCAGAAAGGCTGGTCAAGCAAAAACAGTTATAAGTAGACTGTGGCGACAACTGCCCAGCTTCTGTGACAATAGGATGCTGCTAGTATTATGTATTATGAGTATGAGAGAAAACTTTGAAAGCAGGGAAGGAAAGGTAGGTCAGGCCCTAGTTCAGGCCCCTCACACTGAAATACTCAGAGCTTAGCCTCCCTGACTCTGAAATACTCAGGGCCACACAGTCCTGAGTTACAGACATGTACTGCACAACTGCAATCACAGCATTCATATTCCTGCACTACTTGCTGCAGGCAAAGACCATTTTTTGGCACACAACAGTTGGTGTGCACATGGCTTGTGCCAGGTGTGGAGGGTCAAGCAAAGACAAAAACAGACTTAAACAAGCAGAGATCCTATACCCTGCCCTATATATCACTGCACACCTCACCTTCAGCCGTACCACATGGGGGATCTTCACCCCGTTGAGGAAGCACTTGATCTGAGGGATTCCACTGCCAGCAGCAACTGGCTGGAAAGACAGAAGCGTCATGAGCAGGCAGAATAAGGGGATGTTGCCTCTAACCCACAGGAAACATGGGGATCAGGTGTGGGGAGGACTTCATGTCACGGAATGGAGACAGGAATGGAGCAACCCCTGAGAGAAAACCTTGTGAGCATGTGTGAAGGGCCAAGGGTAGAGTCTGGTGGTCATATATTCCCACATGAGCTATGTTGAGGAGATACTCCAGGATGGACAGAACACTCATTATGTACCAAGCAGGAACTAGAACTTCCTATAGATGGGACGCTACTCTACGTCCACACAAAAGGTTCTGAATGTTGTCTATTCCTTCTTTTATTACCCCACAAAAAGAACAAGGAACATGGTGGAAACTAGGCCAAAGGGAAACTCCTAAGAAGTGTAGGAATAAAAATGCATTTTGGAGGGGCCACCTGCGAGTTGGAAGTACAGTCTCCCTGGGGGAATGGCTGGTCCTGGTGCCCTCTCTACTTGGATCCCTGCATGAGTTGCTCAAATTCCTGAGAACTTGAGTGTCCCTGGATAACCGGTTATCTAGGTTATCTAGCTGTGTGATGGCCCTGAGAGGCAGATCTAGCTATATGTGACTATGGGGTAGGTGTGGTATACCTATGATCTGAATATGAATTAGGCAGGCAGGGGATAGAGTAGGAGTTGTACTGTTGGGCTAACTATGTTACTACTAGGAGTCAAACTGAGAAGGCCCCAATGTGTTTTCTGTTCCGACTAAACATTCCCATCCTACCATACTATTATTCTGGCAGAAAGCCTTCATCCTCACAGGCTAACAAAAGCCTATGGTGGGTAAGCTAGAGGAGACCAGTCTTTCATCAAGACCCTGTGCCCACTCTGAATCTAGGGTACCCAATCTCTTATGCACAGTGGCTTTACCTCTATGAAGGCCACAATCACAGACCCCACGAGCACGAAGGCAGAGTTCAGCGTGGCCCATAGTAGGAGGGAGAAGGACAGGCCACCCTTCTCTGTGAACTTGTCGATGTCTTAGGGATCGTCAAGGACAGACACTGATGCACTTCTGGAGCACACACCCGACCTGCTTGTGTCATTCTTGTGGCCAGTCTACCTGGCCCAGATCATCTACTAACTAGCTGGCAGGCCATGGAACTAAGCAACTAGAGACTTCTCACAGCCTGCCTATGACTACAACACACACACTCTGAATTGTGTGCACGTAGGAGCCAGGCCTGCTCTGTGTCTCCTGCCTGCCTGTGAAGGCACAGCTTGTGCTCTGCTGCTGAACCCTCCTCCCACATGCCCACGCTGAGTGTCTTTGAAGGATGCTGTCCTTGATGACTCTGTACTTGAGGCCTGCCAGGTTCTCTACTACAATGTCAATGAAGCAGGCTACCAGGCCTGTGAGGATTCCAATGAGGGCACAGATAACCCAGCGCTTGATCTCCACCGTCCGGAAAGCCTAGATAGGGATAGGGAACAGGGTACAGTCAAAGGTGAGCACTGCAGCTAGGCCCCTGTTTTGCCCTGCTCTGGTGCTGGCAGATTAAAGGCTGCTACCACACAGTACAAAGTTCAGCTCTTAGCCCAAATCTGCCAAAAGCAGCCTCCAGCCTATGTTTCAATGGCCATGGGAAGCCACAAGGAGTTAAGTAACATTCCCTACAAATTCACAACTAGCTACTAATATTTGAGGCACTGTATACCATCTGCAGGACAGCCTTACTGGCCATGATTAGAGCATCCCTCACAGTTTCCAGTTTCTGAAGACAGGTATCACACATTCAGAGCCCCATCCTCCAATACACAAAGCATGAAAACCAAATAGTGGCTGTAGAACCCACAGGCTCAGGGGACAAAAGGGAGAGAGATGGAACACGGATATTGCCTGGCCCAACATGCCAGTACTCAGACCAACAAGTCACAGGCCCCCCCTGCTCACCGTGTGGTTGATTCGTCTCTCCTCCTCCAAGAAGAGCTGGTTCTCACTATTGTCATAGTCCAGGCTCTGCAAGACCAGGGCACAGGTATAGCCAGGGGACAGGGAAGAGGGCTGGGAAGGTAGGGCTTGAGCTCAGGAGGGAGGATGGGCGCCCACCTCATACTTGAGGGAAAGAAGCTTCTCGTTGTGTGGAATCTCCTTGGGAAAGGTGTGAGGAGGGTCCATATCCTGTGGAAGAAAGAAGCAGAATCTCATGCTCTTATTATAGGAGTAAGGTAAAGGAAAGGGGCAGTGTCTCACATCCCAGAGCTCAGCATCATCTGACACCGAAGGCCAGGAAGGCAAAAGAAACCTACACACCACCCTCCTCTGGGATAGGAAATCAAAAGTACTCCAATGGGACCCTGCAAACACCATAGGTTTGTTTCAGGAGTACAAGGTTAGTTTAAAATCCTAAAAAAAAAAAAATCAACTAGTGTGCTATGTCAAGACAAAGGATAGAGTCCACAGACCATCTAATAGACACAGAAAAAGCACTATAGCTGGGCATGATGGTGCATATCTTTAATCCCAGCATTCAGGAGGCAGAGGCAGGCAAATCTCTGAGTTCGAGGACAGCCATGGCTACACAGAGAAACCCTGTCTTGTAAAACAAAACAAACAACAAAACCCACAAAAACAAAACAGAATTAAAATGTAAATAAACAAACAACCTCCTTCAAAAAGCATTATAAACATTCAATAAGCTGGGTGTGGTGGAGCACACCTATAATCCTAGCATTCAGGAGGCAGAATCAGAGGATTGGAAATTCAAAGCCAACTTGGGTTATACAGTAAGGCAAAAAAAATTAAAAAATCATAACAAGAAAGGAGGCAGTGAAGTGACAGAGTATTTGCCAAGAAGGCACAAGGATCTAGTTTCCATCCCGAGTACTGGTGAAAGGAAAAACTCTAAGAAGTACTCAAGAAGCTGAAATAGGGGTCTGGAGAGATGAATCAGAGGTTGAGTGTTTGTTGTTCTAGCAGAAGGCCCAAGTTTAGTATCTAGGTATCCACACCATATCGCTTTTAACAGTCTACAACTCCTGCTCCAGAGGGATCCAATGCCTCTGGCCTCTGAGGACAACTCTTACAGGCATGTGAGAACACCCACATCATTGCCCACAGAGACAAATAAAACCACAGTAGACAGTACAAAGATAAGCAAATTCTGGAGGAGTATGGTAGCTTGGGAAACATTCTCATCTTGTTTTTTCAAGACACGCTTTTTTTGTTATGTATATGCATGTATGAACCTATTGTGTAGCCATGTGCATGTAAATACAGGTACTTGTGGAGGCCAAAAGAGGCTGTTAGATCCCTGGGTGCTGAAAGTTCAGGCAGTTGTAGCTGATATGGATGTTGGGATCTGAACTCTGATCCTCTGTAAGAGTACTGTACCTTCCCAGCCCCTGGAAAGCCTGGCCCCTGAGGACTCCTCATCCTGAAACCCATCTCACCTATTCCAAGAGTCCTCAGCTCATGTGGACTCTTCATACTACACTCACTCCTGACAAAGGCCTCTGTGCTCCATAGCCTCCTCCACAGTGCTTTTGCCCACCTCTTCACAGCTGTTGCTGCTGGGCACTTGGCCTCAGAAAGCACATCTGTATTCCATGTGCCATGTCTGGGAGTCCTGCTACCTGCTGACCATGCTACCCTTCCACTCTCCTTCTAAGGTCAGCTCAGTGGAGCAGCAGCATCACCCCACTCACCGGGTCCAGCAGCTCATCGTCCAGCTCCACGTTGTTCATCTGTCCAATCCGGAAAAATGAAGGATGAGACTGAAGGAGAAGAGAGACCATGCTTAGAGGACATGCTGCCCTCCTTGGATGTCGGAACCCAGTTCTGCCCCTGACATGCACAGCCTGTCCCTGAGAAGTCCATCTTTCCTCACCCTCGTACATCAGCCTGTCTGCTCCAAATCAGAGGAAACATGACCATGCACCAGGGTCAAGGGCTGCAGGATATGCCCAAGCAAGCCAGTGTCCAATTACACAAAGCTCTGGTTCCTCCTCTGCCTACCACCTTTAAAAAGCCTTGTCTAGTCCAGCTTTCCTAGGTCTCTATCTGCTTCAAGCATGCTAATGCAGCCCTCCCAAGAGGAGAGCTATAACAGTTGAGTGGGTACGAGGCGTGGAAGTCCTTGCAGATGAGCACAGGTGTAGGACAGCCAGTACCCTTCCGTAGGACACATCCCTGACTGTAAGCCACCCAACGTTAGAGAAACCCACACCTTCCCAGTGAGGGCGAGGTAGAGAAGCTGGGGTGCAGGTGGCACTTATGTCCAATTTCAACTATTTTCTGGGTGTTTACAGAAATGCTGAGGACGGGGCTACCTGAGAAGGTCAACTTATGTGCTGAGCCAGATCCATGTGGCCCTCTGTTCACTGTGTTAGAAATTAGAGTAGCTACGGTTGAAACAAAGCATGGAAGACAGAGGGAACTCCAAGGCCCATGAGCTAGCCCAGTAGCTCGTGGACTGGAATTGTCCCTGGATCTATCTTCCTGACGTGAGGCAGCTGAAGCCCTAGCTTCAGTGTTTCCTATAGCCTTCCTGCCCCCACAACCCTTATCAAGGTTCATTCAGGATCCCAAACATTTATATTTATTTTATATTATCATTTTTCAAGACAGGGTTTCTCTGTGTAGCCTTGGCTGTCCTGGAACTCACGCTGTAGGCCAGTCTGGCCTTGAACTCAGAGATCCACCTGCCTCTGCCTCCCGAATGCTGGGATTAAAGGCCTGTGCCACCACTCCTGGAGTTACGTTTACTTTATTTTTTTAAGATTTCTTTTAAAATTACGTACATTTGTGTGTGTGACTCTTCGTGTAGATATGTGCACATGAGTGGAGGTGCCAGTAGAGGCCACAATGTTGGATACCTGCAGCCCGAGCTGTGCGCAGCCTGACGCGGGTGCTGGGTCCTTTGCTAGAACAGTATGTGCTCTTAGCTGAGCCAACTCTCTAGCCCCAAGCACTTCTCATGAACACAAAATGTAGCTGATACATGAGGGTTAGCCATGTTGGGACAGAGGGTGAAAAGCCTGGGACTCAATCCCCTCTCAGTTCTCCCACCGTTCCAGTTAAGAACCACAGCTACAACAGGATGGGACCAGAGCCAATAAGGAAGCTTCTGGGCCAGGCATGGCGGCACTTCCCAGCACGCAGGGAGGCAGAAGCAGGCTGATGGATCTCTGTGAGTTCAAGGCCAGCCTGGGCTACAAAGCAAATTCCAGGAAAGCCAGGGTTATACAGAGAAACCCTGTCTTGGGATGTGGTTGGTGGGAAAGGAGGCTTTGGACCTAAAGGCCCCTAAATCCAAGAGGAGTATCCTGCCTTCTTGGACAGTTCATCCCTACACTGTGTCCCAACAAGCATTGGGAACTTGCCCTTTCCATCTCACAGCCATTCACTGCTCCAGTTCACCTGCATCCATCCATTTCCAGAAACACTAGAGCCCCTTGCAGAGGCTCCTGACACCCGGGAGCCTCATATTCCTGCTTCTTAAAGGCACTATGACCTGGAGCTGCAGGCATGTGGACTTCTTCCACGTTCACTACCCCCACCCCACAACAGGGTAAGAAGTTCCTCCTCCCCTGGGGCCAAAGGACCTGTTGTAAAAGCTGCCCCACTCTCTAGGGGTGCAGCAGGCTGAGATCCATAGACACCCCACAGCTGTATGTATGTTCACCACAGCCAGAGGTTACCTACAGCTTCATCATAGCCTAGCTCCTACTCTACCATCTATGACCAAGGATGGCAGAAATGAGAACAAATCCTGTGGGACAGAGTGCAGGAAGCTGGGTACCAGATGGCTGGCTGGCCCTGCTCTTCCCTGTACATACATAGGCACAGGTTCATGTTCACAACTAGGGGATGGAGAAAGCACCTCAAAAATCACATCTGTGAGCTTGGCTGGCAACTCCAGCCTAAGCACCCTCAAACAGCACAGGAGAAAAGAGCACAGGATGAAGTGACAAACATCTGAACATCTCACCTGGGAGGATAGTTCCCTAGAAGGGAATACACCTGCCCCCAATCATGTCCACTTCTGGACTTCCCACTGAAGTAACTGTGGGCTGCTCTTGGTTAAGCTGTTTTCTGTTTGGTCACCAGGGTCCACACGACCCACACATGACAGTCAGGGCAAGGATCACTTAGGTCCCCTCCAGCCCTGCCACAATCTCACTCAGAAAAGACAGACTCACCACCCCAGGCATGCTGGGGCAGACAAGTTGTGCCAAGAGGCTACACATAAGGAGGGCATCTTCTACGCCTTGTTGAGGACAGTCTATTCTGAGGGCCACCAAGATAAGGATGACTGTATATAGTACTTCGGTTACATTTGAACTTCATACCAACATGTAACGATTACAAGCACATTCCAAATATTGCATGAAACACACAATAACAGTTAGTAGGTTTCAAAGATAAAAAATATGGCTCAGTGGTTAAGAGTACTTGCTGCTTTTGCAGAGGACCAGGGTTCAGTTCCTGTACCCACGTAGCAGCTGACAACTGTGTATAATTCTAGTTTCAGAAGATTCAACACCTTCTTCTGGACTCTGTGGGCATTGCATATGTGCACAGATACACATGGAGGAAATGCACTCATACACATAAGTAAAATTAAAAAAAAAAATCTCAAAAACAGTTGCTCATTTTCCTGTTACACACAGGTATCCTGTGTCTTGTCCAGCAGCTCTTATGGTGTGATACTCCCAGGATCCTCTAATGGATAGTAAGCCACCAAAGCTGTGTGCAGAGCAGAGTACCTGCCTGACTCTACTCAACACAACTAGGCGCCAATCTACTCTGAGGTACTGTAATGGGTAACAGTAACAACAAGGAACATGAAAGGGGACAAGAGCCAACTACGACAGGGGTATGTTATCCCTATGGCTGTCCCACCCAAACTGGGGAGCTAAAAACAACAGAATGTTTTCTCGTAGAGTGCTGGAGGAAAAAAATGAAAAATTCAGGTGGCAGGTCCAGAGGCTCCGGGGGAATCCTTCCTACCGGGTGGGATCTTGATGGCTCCAGCCTCTGCCAGGATGACTTTAATTATACCTGCAAAGACTTTGTTTCCACATGATGTCCTACTCATAGGTATCAGTCAGGATTTGGATATATCTTTGGGAAGGGAGCAGTATTTATACCATTTTTTTTTTTTTTTTTTGAGAAAGGGTTTTTCTGTGTAATCCTGGCTGTCCTGAAATTCACTCTGTAGACTAGGCTGGCCTGAACTCAAAGAGACACCTGCCTCTGCCGCTGCCTCCCAAGTGCTGAGATTTTTAAAAAGGTGGGCCCTGCCACCACCCAGCTACACCATAATGTTAATGGCACTGCCAGAGTATGGTTCACATCACAACCACAGGGCTCCACTGAAGGGCTGTGCACAAGTATGTCACTACGAGTGGTCAACAAGAAAGTGTGCATGTTTCTCTTTAAGTTTTGGGAACAACACTGTCCCAAACTGCTGAACCCAGAAAAAAAGGTAGGTATACTCCATAGCTTATTGGCCACTGTGCTGGCCCAGAAAGGAAGCTGTTGTATGCAAGTGAGCCCTGCTCAAGAGGAGTGTAAGTGCTGTCACAGTCTCCCAGTCAATTTGTACATGGAGGTGCCTGTGCCAGGCCTGGGCCCATAGGACTCTCTGAGTGTTACCCACCAGGAACCCTGTTCACCTCCTCTGGGAAATGCCCTGAAGTGCTGGGACCAGGCAGAAAACACAAGGACAACGAGGTAGGACTGAGGGGCACAGCAGAGAGAAAGGTAGGCGGCCAGGCTGTTTGACCTGCCACAGATGAGCTAGACAAGCCATCAACAACTGTTCTGCTGTACCACAGGTACACAGGGTCAAACACACAAAGCCTAAGAAAATGAAACCTCAACAGTTTGAGAGGATGACGGGAGAGGTGCTGGGCATGGGTCACATGACAGTACTTGCTTTCACAATATCCTCGGCCGCAGCAGACTTGGTGAGCCCACATGAGAAAGCATCAGCAAGTGGAACCCAGAATCAAGTGAAGGCTGACAGGGCAACGGTGACAGCAGGACGACACAGGCTGTAGTGGGGCACAGGTACACCTTAGCAGGGTAGGAGCTGGAGAGATCTTAGTTGTATGTGACTAAGGAAGTAGAACAAGGGAGGTTCCCATGATTCTAGGCACACTGCACAGCTGGCCAACTCAGAGTCTAGTACTGAGCTACAATTACTCAACTTCCCACCCTAAACGGAACTTGCTAGGAACACAGGCCTGCTTAGGACTAGTTTTGTAACTTCTGGGAATTTATAATTATTTCAAAGTTACATAAAACAAAAACTCCCACACACCAACAGACTGAAAATGTAACTTTCAAAGCAGAACATAAATGCCAATCACAGCATTTGAGAATGACAGGCAGAAATCAGAAAATTACAGACCATCCACACAACAAGAACAAGGCTGAGCTGACCACTGTCCTGCCCACACAAAGAGGTGCTCAAGACTCCAATGAGAGCTTCTGTCTGCCTATGGGGATGGGGGGGGGGGGTCACAGAAAATAGGAGCTGAAGAAATGGTTCAGTGGGTAAGAGTGTTTACTGCTCGGGTTTGAGGGCCTGAGTTCAGAGTTCAGACTTCAGCACTCACAGGAAAAAGCTGGGCATGTCTACCTGTGACATGTAGAGCCAAGAAGTTCCCTGGGGCTTGCTGGTGGCCAGTCTAACTTCGGTTCTGTGAGAGTCTCTGTCTTAAGGGAATAAGGCGGTGATAGAGAAGGACACCCATTGTCTTCCTCTGGCCTCTTCACTGCTTGTGTGCATGTGTATAAGCAAGCACACACACACCACACATATACACACCCTGTATGTATTAGTGTCTCTTAGACACTAATCTCACACATGTAGCACATACACCCCTCTCCCATACATACTAATCTCTCTCTCACCCACACACAGCACATACACCCCTCTCCCATACATACTAATCTCTCTCTCACCCACACACAGCACATACACCCCTCTCCCATACATACTAATCTCTCTCTCACCCACACACAGCACATACGCCCCTCTCCCATACACACACACCCTCCCATAAGCGATAACAGTAATACTGCTATGACCACACCACCATACATTCCACATCTGGGTAAAAAACCCTAAGAACAGAAAGGATCTCACAGTAACCTCTGAACGCCTATAACCACAGAAGCATTATTTACCCACCTGTTTGTCAACAGACATAAACAGAAGAAAGCAGCAATGCCTGCTACAATATTGACAGACCTTATATAAAATGTGCAAAGTGAAAAGCCAGTCACAAAAAGATGACCATAAGAGGCCTGGGGACATAGCTTGGTTGGTAGGGTGCTTGCCTAGCATGCATGAAACCCTAGATTTAATTTCCAGCACTGTATAAGTCAGGTATGCCAGTATATGTCCATAACCCCAAAACTTAGGAGATAGAAAGAGGGGAATCAAAGCCCAAGGTCAGGACTGGAGGGATGGCTCAGTGGTTAATAGTGGCTGCAAAAAAACAAAACAAAACACAAAACAGACACAGAAAGGCTGGGAGTTGGTGATGTACATCTTTAATCCTGACACTTAGGAGGCAGACGCAGGCAGATCTCTGTGAGTTTAAGGCCAGTATGGTATACAGAGTGAGTTCCAGGATAGCTAAGGCCACACACACACACACACACACACACACACACACACAGGACACTGGCTGCTCTTCCAAGGAATGGGGTTTGAATTGCAGCAACAACAAAGCAGCAGCTCATACCATCTATTACTGGTTTTAGGGGAACCAACACCCTTTCTGGCTTCTGCCTACATTGGGCACACATGCAGTGCAATACACATACGCAGGCAGGCCTGGCCTACATAGCGTGTTCCAGGCCAGTCAGAGCTTTGTAGTCTGTCTCTGTTCCTTCCCCAACCCCCGAAAGTTCAAGGTCATCCTCAGCTACAAAGCTTTTTGAGATCAGTCTCCATAGTATGGTTACATCTATAAAGACAGAAATAAGAGGTTGTGGTGAGGGGCTGAAGGAGGAAGAAAGGGAGAAAACTCTGGGTCCAGTTTCAGTTTTACAGCATGGAGAAGTTCTGAGACTGAGTGCCCAACATCAACAATACACTGACGGGAGGTGGTGCACCTGTAATGCTAACTGCCAGAGGCAGAGGGAGGAGATCCAAAATGAAAAGCCTGGCTAAAGGATGGCTTAGTGGACAAAGACATCTCCTTCAGAGACTGACAGACCTGAGTTCAAACCCCTGAATCCATATGGTGGAGGAAAAAAGGGACCCCATGTTATCCCAATTTCCACACCTCTGCCACAGCATCCATGTGCAAACACACACACACAAAATAAATAAATGTAAAAAGACATTAAAAAGCTGGCCTCAAGTACACAGAGAGTTCAAGACAAACCCCTGAGCTACGTATACTCTGACCCCACATAAAAATTAAAAGGAGTGGGCATGGCAGAGCCGCTGCCTAGTACACAAGAATCCTGGGGTTTAGTCTTCATTATGGGGTGAAAGAGTGAGAAGAGTATGTGAACCCAGACAGTACATTTATGTTACATGCTCTTCCTACATATGCATACATATATACATGCACACAACACACACACATTTTATTTGGGAAATGAAGACAACAGCTGAATTCTGCCATTTTCCTGGTCCAGGCGGTAGCAGCAACCTCCAGTTCTGGAGGAACCTGAGCTGAAAAACAGCACTTCCACACTTGGGGACACCTATTATATTTTTAACAAATTTTTTTTTTTTGGGGGGACAGGGTCTCTCTACATAGCTCTGGCTGACCTGGAACTCATTAAGTAGACCAGGCTGGTCTCAAACTCAGAGCTCAACCTGCCTCTGCTCCCTGAGTGTGGGGGTTAAAGGCAGCCGCTGCACATACAGCCTTTCCCTTTTTTAAGAAGTTGCTCACTGCACACACTGCCAGCTCGACGGTCCCGCTGCCATGAGTATCTGCCATGTCCCAGGATCTATGCTAGACGCCAAAGAAACCCAGACTGCTGCAGCAGGAACATCAACTGTGACAAAGGTGACAGAAAATGGGGAAGAGAGACCTGCTTTAGATGCAGTAGCCAGAAGGTCTACAACAAGCAAAGCAGCCCAGAACGGGGCAGTGCGCCACAGGGAACAGGCTGGGGGTGGACATGGTCCTCTCTGGCTGCCTGGAGGACCCTGACCTTGAGCTCTCCACACCCTGTGAGTCGAGGCTTGCTTATGAGCTGAGAGGAGGAATTCTTAAGACTGAGAACCAACAGCTTTCAACGGAAGAGAGCAGGGCCACAGGGCCACTGGGACAATCAGAGGACCCTCCCTTAAAGCTCTCCAACATAAAAGGGCTCCAGTCTTCCCCAGCAGCACCCCCAGGCTATGATCTGTGGTGTCAAGTGACCAGGGCAGGACGCAGCCCCAAACTCACCTGAGGTCCTTCCTCTGCTGAGGGAGGAGGTGTCTCTCCTGGCAATTCTCAGAATGGGACTGTAAGAATGCCCTGCATTTAAAAGACTACAAACATATACCGCTACCTTGCTACCTCGCCACCATTTGCTCCAGTCTCAAACAGCAGCACAGAACATCCTACTTCCCATTGCCCCTACACATGACCATGACTTGCAGGGTGACCTCACACTCTCCCTGTTCCATTATCACCACACACCTAAGAAAAGGAAGAAAGCCTTGGCCTCCAGGTAATGCTGCAGGGCCTGAGCTTTAAACAGGGCCAAGTCTGTCCTGCTTTATAGCAGCTACCTCGTTGCTTGGCCAGCTTCTTCCTGCCTTAAGGTAGCAGCAATGCCACCACCCAACCCAGGAGGTGCTGCAACCAACTCCAGAGCGTCAGGAAGTAGCCAGAACAGTGAGCTCATGGTCAGTGCCCCGGGCCACCCCACTGTGCTCCCTCTTCGTGTCCAAATGCTCCTGACTCCAGAGTGGCTCACAAAGACTCCTGCTGCAGTACCAGTGCAGCCCAATGCCTAACAGTGCACCTGCCTACTGTCCAGAACAGGCTTTCCCCAAGAAAAGCAGCACCAAGAGGTCATTCAGCTGAAGAGGGACCGCAGCCAAATGTCAACTGTGAAGACCAGTTTCTTTTAATTGGATAGGATTTTGGCTTTGTTTTGAGATAGGGTCTCATCTAGTTGAGGCTCACCTCAAAAATCACTGACCTTCAACTTCTGATCCTCCTGCCCTCACCACTTTTGCTTGCTGGGACTATGGGTATTTGCCTCCAAACCCAATTTTAGGTGGTACTGGAGACTGAACCCGGCGTTTTACTGATGCTAGGCAATTACTGTTTCCAGGCTTGCTGTTAATGACTAATATCTATCAAGAGCCTGTTTTCTAACATGCTGCTTCAGTGTTACACGTTCATTAACTTTTTACAGATGAGAAAACTGGCACCAGCAGGCCTCAGATCCTGCCTGATATTCTGGATGGTCTGGTGCCCAGCGCAGATGGTTCCCAGGCTGTAGGCAGTGCCTGCTCAACTTGCCTGCACAAGGCAAGGATCCCTTAGCCTTGGAGTCCCTGGCTTCCTGCACGCCTCTCCTAGACCTAAGCCAAACTCAAAGTCAACTCACGGGCCTGAGCAGGACTTCTACACCCTGCACCACATTTCAAACAGGTATTCTCTTTGTCCTGTTGTCCTGCTTGTCTGAGGACTCTGCACTATCACTATAGGGCACAAAAGTGCTCCTCACACAGAAGCAGCAAGGTGCTGGGCCTGTTCCCACAGGGAAGGAGGCTGTCTTGGGCACCTCAGTGACCTGCACTCAGACCTGGAAACCCAAACGGGACAGGTGCACAATTACTTTTTTCAGTTGTTTAACAGCAACCCAACCAATTGTATTATTAACTGCAGATTTAAACGGGAAACGATCAACTCATTCTTTACTCTTAGATCTATTTGCAAAGAAAAGCAAAAACATACAAATAAAAACAAAACCCTCAACCATTCCATCCAAACTCAACCTCCATCAGTTTCTAAACTCTTTTCCTCTCTTAGAACCAGTTTCCAACTTAAGGCTACTTTCTTTTTAGGAAGGGGTGCCTGCATCCATGCGTGCATTCATGTGTGTTACACATGTGGAGGCCAGGAGAGGAGATGGTGGTCAGATCCCCTGAAGCTAGAGTTGTAGGTAGCTGAGGAGCTGGGTGCCGGGACCTGAACTTGGGTCTTCTTTGAAAGCAGCAAGTACTCTTAACGGCTGAGCCACCTCTCCAGCCTCCAAGGTTACTTTCTTTGCAACACCCTCCCAGAAACACCCTAAGAAGGTGTGACACAGCCCTACCATAATCATAATCTACTGTAATCATTTCAGATTACTGCTGCAGACCAGATTCGCAAGCAGATGTCACTTCAAAGGGAGCTAGGTTGCCTCCCCAGCAACAAGGAACCGCCCTTGACTTTCATTGTCTGATGCACCTTCAAGGGTCTAGGAGAACCTAAACCTACGCTGGGATGCAACAGCCTGATCAGGTGCTCTCCCCAGCCTTTGAAATGGTAGGAGTCTTTGTTAGACACCTCTAAAGTCAGGAGAAAGAGTAAAGGATGGGTATAAAACAAACTAACATCGAGGAACTCACATAAATAACTGATTCAAAATTACTACAATGCACACAGGCAAGAGAACCAAAGGCACACAAGCAAACAAACCTGTACCCTTTCTAAAACATCAAGCATGTAAAGGCACAAACTGTGTTGAGTGCTGACCACACTCTGGCCTCTGACTTGTCGCTTATCACGTCTGAATGCACATTCCAAATTCAATTAGGCATTAAGAGAAAATGAGTGGAAATATTTGTCATTGCAATTATGTCCCAAACGTCTGGAATTAATACTGTGAGAACGGAGACACTTTCACTGAAAGCTTAATTCTGCCATTTTAACTGTGAAAACTGCCAGGCCTGTAGTCCAGGCCTTACAAGTTTTTGGGAAAAAGAGGCAGGATCATGAATTCATGGCCAGCCCAGGTCGCATTGTGAGACCCTCCCTTGAAAGGCCAAGGGCTGGGGGAGCATTATCAGAGGTCTAGCGTGTGTAAACTCTGGGCTGGAACCTAACCACGAAAAGTAAAATTAAAAAACAAAAACAACAACAAAAAGGTGAAAGCCCTAGGCTCTCTTGCTGAAAAGCTAGTGACAATTAATGGTTGCTGGAGGAGACGGTATCATTTCCTCTAATGGTACAGCCACTGGGGGACTAGATGGGAAGAAGGGGTTCAAAGGGAAAGAAAGGAAGAGGGTTACGGGTGCGAAACTATCAAAAATAAAAGTTTTCCCGGATTAAAAAAAAAAAAAAAATTAGAGGAGAACGCTGTGGCCTGGGCCCCTCCGGCGCTCCGAGGACCCGCGCAGCGAACCCGGCGGCCGCATCTCCGGCCCGCGGGCCTCACCTGGCGCGCGGCCGGCCCGGCTCCGTTCAGCAGCGGCGTCTCCTCGTCGGGCTGCCCGGTCCTTCGAAGAAGCGGCGCCGTCTCCTCCTCATCGCGGTCTCGGCCGGACCAAGACACCTTCTTAGAGACGTTGGCCATGGCCCACTAAGGACCAAACTCAGAAAGAACAGCCGACCGCCCGGCAGCGTTCCCGTGACACCCGCCCGGGACTCACGTGATCCACCATCGATGCCCACGTGACCGAGGATGGCAGCCGGCGAGGTCCGTGAGCGCGGGGTCGCTTGGGAGTTGTGGTTCGCTGCAGCCCAGGCTAGAAGCCTGGCTCTCGAGAGCGTTAGCCGCCAGTCTTCACGGAAGGAAGTGACTCAGACTCTAGAGAATAACTAGCCCGAGATGCACTCACAGTCCCGGAAGAGAAGATGCTATGGTAGAAAAAGAAACCAGCCGTAAGGGTTCTGGAATCGTCCCTTTTAACCAAGCTGGCTTCTCGTGTCTCCTGTGCCATGCACCGGAAGGGCAGCCGCAATTCCGGGAAAGGGCTTGAGACCCTGACATTCCTGACAAGTAAAGGTTTCTTGGAGGAGGAGACTATGACAGCGCATGGGTGTGGTGTTAAGTAGCCTTAGGTTGCTTTGGGCATTAGTGCTGCTGCTGCTGCTCTTTTTGGTGTTTTTGAGACAGGGTTTCTCTGTGTAGCCTTGGTTGTCCTGGACTGGCTTTGTAGACCAGGCTGGCCTCAAGCTCACAGAGATCCACCTGCCTGTACCTCCCTGAGTGCTGGGATTACAGGCGTGGGCCACCACTCCCAGCAAGGTTAAGTTTGTCAAGTGAAGTCTTAGTATCAGTGTTACATCAAAAAGGTTCTTAGATGCATCCTCAATTCCATAAGGGCAAGGATTGGGATTTTATACTGCAACTCTTAACAGTAGTCATTATGGGTGGCACTCCACAGAGAAAGAAGGAAAATGGTGCCATGTTCATTTTGAGCAATGTCATGGCAATTGCGTTACAAAAGGTGGTAGAAGGGAGCAAGGAAGAAAGTTACACTTAATAGGTACAACGTGAAAGTTAACATTTAACAGAAATATTGGAAAGGCTGGAGTTGATGTGGGCAACATAAGAGGACGGAAGATCCTATAAAAATAATTAAAATATGATTCAGACTTTCAGTGGTGACAAAAATCATGTCTAAGAAAGTTAATGAGGATTTCGGATAGGTGTATATATATTATATTACCTTGCAACTGTTTTTAGGTTCGAAAATTTTCGAATCAAGAAAGTTTTAAGTTCTTCTTAAGAGTGAGAGTATTTCAGGAAATGTCCTTCCTTTCATACAATTCATAATAAAACCAAAATTAAACACAGAATAATAAGAAGAAAGTTGTCAGGTGTAGTGGCGCACACCTTTGATCCCAGCACTCAGGAGGAAGAGGCAGGAGGGTCTTTGTGAGTTCAAGGCCAGCCTGGTCTACAAAAAAATCTAGGACAAATCCTGTCTCAAAAAACAAACAAACAAACAAACAAACAAAACAAAACAAAGAGGAAGAACGTCAAATGAGGTTCTGTATTTTCCTCATGAGTACCCTACACAAATAAGAGTGTGTGTTTGTGTGTGTGTTATAACAAAAACAAGATTCCCTACAAAAAGGTATAATTTCCTCACTGATGCACCTTGGCTTTGTCATTTTGCAAGAATTGTGATAAGGCTATTATGACTCTCTTTTGTATTGCTGGACACTGAGATTTCGAAATGAAGCTGGCTTGTTTATCTAGGATCATTAGTGTTCAATGGGGCTTGAACGTGGATCTTTCAGTTGCTTTCAGAACTTTGATCAGAAGCTAGGTAGTGATGGTACATGTCTTTAGTCCCATTACTTAGAAGGTAGAGCCAGGCAGATCTCTGAATTTGAGACCACCTTAGTCTAGAGAGAGTTCCAAGACAAGCCAGGGTTACACAAAGAAACCCTGCTTCAAACACACACACGCACACACACCTTAGAGGTTCAAAGGTGAGACATGCCCTCTTCTCTTCTTGACACACAATGAAAGTGCAACAGGTTGTTGGTTGAGCTGAATGCAGAGGCTTGGGTCCTTCTGAATGATAGGATTTGGGGAAAGAAAGGATGGGCAGAGGACTAAGCAGAGTAGAGGTATGGGCACAGCAGGGTACGTAGGAGAGAATAATTTTAGGGTGGAGGGTCATGCCTGGGCAGCTAGATGGCCTCCATAACCCTTGCTGACAAGGTGGTACAATTCTCACAGCTCCTGATAAACCAGGGCCTTCAATTTTGTTTTTATTGACTTTTTTTTCTATTATGAACTGGGGGCCTTCCACATGTCAGGCAAGTGCCCCATCATAGAACTGCACCCTAGTCCTTGTAAGAAGAGAAATGGACAGGGGTGGACAGGTTGGGTAGAGGAGAACCGATGGCTTCTTGGGGCTGACTCCACCCAAGGCCAGGGATGTAATAATGTAATAGATGTAGTGAAGGCAAGAATTTAGTGGCCTAATAAAGGGTGAAGTTCATGCTTCAAAATACCAGTTGTTATACTCTTGATACACAAAACTAAGAGCAAGTTTTGTAATCAAACCATTGGAGGTTGAACTTTTCCTGCTGGTTGCTAGGGGTCTTGCGCAGAACAACAATCCCAAGGACCATGCAGTCCCTCAGGCAATCATTAGATCATGGCTCTTTCCAGGAGAAAGATGTTGCCCCCTACTCTCCAAAGAGCCAGCATGAAATGAAGCAAAAACTGGTTCCAAAATGTGTCAAGAGACACAGGAAGGGATGTTTGGGAAGGAGGGGCTACCAAATGGATGTGTTTGGGAACAAGAGCTCAGGTCCTTGAGGAAGCAGAAGGCAGTGAGTGATTCAGGATCACAGCATGAGGCATCCATGGTTGGGGGAGGGGGTTTCCAGTTCTCAAATACTCCCTGACTATGACTCAGGAACAGGTGTTCTAGAAGGCTGATTTTAGCTGAAGGCCTAGAGTACTGGGCACACCAAGAGATTAGAAAGATGCTCTTAGGAGACTCATATAGGCCAGAGGTGGTGGTCCAACACTGTTGGTCCCAGCACTCGGGAGGCAGACACAGGTGAATATCTGAGCTCAAGGCTGGTCTGGTCTACAGAGCAAGTTCCAGGACAGCCAGGGCTACACAGAGAACCCCTGTAATGAAAACCAAAGGAAAAGAAATAAAATAGATTGCAATGATTGCACAGCTTAGCACTTTTATTAAAATATTAAAAAACAACTTTTAGAATGGCACATATTATAATATGAAAATTATGCCTGGTAAATTATGTTGTAAAGCATCACTAGGGTGTCTTTAGTGGCAGTTCTAGCAGTCTCAACAGATACTACAGGACAACAGAACAATAATAACCAGCTGAGGTTCAGGAAATCCCCAGGGCTCCTGGGAAAGGGAGAGAGAGGGAGTTGCGGGGGGATGTGGGGGAACAGACTGTTGAGCCTTTTTCATGAGAGGGATGTTGGAATAGCCATGTTCACAGGAAAACTTCAGTGAACCTTTGGGAAGTAGACAACTATGGTAAAAGTACTTCATGTAGTTTCACAAGGGTCCCAGGAAATGGCCTCTCCTCTGTCTGAGGAGCCACTTTGATGGCTGCAGAGGTGCCTCAGAAGGAAGCCCACATAAGCCCAACGTTGCTGCTGCCAGCTCAGCTGGGGTAAAAGAATAGCATATTACAAATGAATGAAGGTGCATCTTGTAAAAATGTCACTGTGAAGCCAGGAGGTGGTGAAGTAGGCCTTTAATCCCAGCACTCCCAGAGGCAGAGGCAGGTGAATCTCTGTGAGTTTGAGGTCAGTCTGGTCTACAAAGTGAGTCCAGGACAGCCAGTGCTACACAGAGAAACCCTGTCTCAAAAAGCGAAAAAAGAAGCAGAGGAGGAAGAAGTCACTGGGATGTGAAAGCCAGGTGTCTTGGCACTCAAGAGGCTGGAGGATCATGAATTCAAGCTAATCTGACCTACATAGTGAGAATATGTCAAAGAGAGGGGGTAGGAGTCGCATCTGGGGCAGATTGCTCTGAGTTTGGGGCCAGCCTGGGATACAGAGTAATTTCTCAGCCACTAAGCACAGTATGAGACCCTGTCTCAGAAAACAACATTCAAACAAGACCAAAAAAAAAAAAAAAAAAAAAAAAAAAAAAAAAAAAAAAAATCAAAACAGGAGTTGCGCAACAATGGAAAGTTGTAGTCTGGGGCCCTCTCTTTCTCCAATGTACGTTTTCCATCTGCTGCCAGTCTCCATGCAGGAGGTGCCCACATTCGAGCTCAGGTGCACACAGCCCAGCAGTGGCGGCAGGGCGTTGTGGGATGTGTTGATATGGAGGCTTGCTCTTCCTGATGGCCTTGACTGTGCTGCAGCCCATGCATGGCAGCATTATGGACATTGCTCCAGGCAGGTACATTTGGCTGTCTGCACGAATCCACCCACTGACGTGACATTGGTCAGTGTCAAGATGGCACCCGTCGGGAACTCTTTCCCAGTAGCCAAGTTTGCAACTTCTCTTGGGACCAATGCCCGGTCCCAGATGGCCAGTCCAGATATGCTCCCTACAAAGGCCTCAGAGCTGTCAAACTCGCCCCCCATAGTGTCTTGTTCCTGGCCCAGCACAAGGGACCCTCCAGGAGGGATCTCATAGCCCTCTCTGAAGTGGGAGCCAGTGGCGACTGTCCTTCTGTCTATGTGGAGCCGGTACTTGCCCTCCATGGATGTCCAGATGATACAAATGTGGTGCCACTGACCATCCAGTAGTGGTTGCAGGGACAGTTCCCTGAAGACCGGGTCACCAATCACAAAGTGGATGGAGCCGGGGACCAAGGAGTCTCGGCCATGCAGTACTAGCTTGTTGTCGTTGTCTTGGGTGGCATAGGAAAGGAGTGTGCCCAGGTGGCTGGTGGCCACTCGGACCCAACTACAGAAGGACAGGGCTCGTAGGGGCACGAGGAAGCCGGGGCTAAGAAAGATCACATTTTCAGTGGAGGTGTTGGGAAAAATTAGTACTGGGCCCATGCTGCAAACTGGAAACAGAGAGAAGAGAGTCAGCCCGGAACATGAGGCAGCTCAGAAGTGTCCGCCCTGCTGCGGGCCTGCCCCTGGCGCTCACCTGTATCTGAGTGCTTGCCTTACCCTCTCTCTGCACTCAAAATCTGAACACTTCTGCTCCACCGGAAAGAACTGAGGATAACTTCTCAGGGAGTGGATGAATCCTTTCTGTGTGACTCAGCTGTCTGTCTGTGAAGAACCTTATGACCAGGGGAACTTCTGTCTGAGTTCCCCATGGCTGCTATAACTTTGCTACAAGTTTACTGACATCAGCCTGAACCTGGTCCAGGATTCAAGACCCAGTGTTCCATGGGCAGTTTCCTTTAGAGGCTCGGAAAAGCCCCACTGTGTTTGGAGGTAGTAGAAGCCCTGCAGGCCTTGGCTCCCAGCTAGCCCCTAGTTCCACAAGTACACCCCCTAATCTCTGCCTCTGTCCTCAGGTGTCCTGGAGCTGATTCTCCTGCCTTCCTCTCTCTAGTTTATAGTGACTATTATCAACCAGATAATCTAGGATTATTCTATAGGAAATAAATAGTTATGGTCCATTTTCAGTCTGAGGTGCTTTAGAACTTATCTGTGGACCTCAGATAAGTAGGCCGTACCAGGGCCCTCTCTTCCTTCTCTAGCGGCTGCCTGTGGGCACTTTTTAGTTCATTTTAAACTGAGAGTTCAGCAGTGTGATTGAGCCCCGTATCAGGAAAGAGAAGTACACCTCAAGCCCCAGGAGGATTTGGGGTGGGACTCCGCTAGGGAAGTCCAAAAGATTGTGCCTCCTTGAAGAACTCCATGAGAGTTCAGGAGGCTGGGAGATGCGGTGAGGGACACGAAAGTCACTGCTCTGTGGCAAACAATGCACCGGCCATTTCTGCCCTTGTTCTAAGCACAGCCACAAACTAAACTATTTCTTTGTTGTGCTCTGAGTCACATTATTTTTATTGTGACGTGTGGATCATTGCTTCTCACAATTTCTCACCCTGAGGCTCCCAATTCCACCAGAAACCCTTCAGCCATGGACCTGACCTGAGGAGGACCTGCAAGTGACAAGGCTGGGCCATTCTCTCTTCTGGTGTTGGGTATATGGTCCTTGGGGAAAAGCTTTTTGGGGTGGGGAATGGCATTATAGCCCCATATATTGCTAGGGAAACCTAGAATTTGATAGGGGTGACAAGCTGGCGTCACTTACTGTTTCCTGGTTCTTGGTGGGTCCTTGGTGGAGCTACTTGATGGCTGCTTGGGGCTTGGAACTTCTGCATCTCCTGGACATGGACAGTGAAGTCTTGGGGGGAACTCCTGTGCTGGGGTGAAGGCCTGGATGCCTGGCTGTCCCTCCACAGTTGCAAGGGACCTGAGCCTCGCTGAGCAAGGTTGGGGGTGGGTGCTGTCGTCAGTCCCAGGACTGCAGTGCTAGAAGAGGCCCTCTGCTTCTGGCCCTCAAGAGCAGCAAGCCTGGCATCCTGGTTATGGACTTCCTGTGTCAGGCTGGTCAGAGCGTCCTGTAGGGCCGTCATGCTCAGGGCCAGGCTTGCAATAGCCTCCTTCTGTGCCTTTTGCTCCTTTTCCACCTCCACCCACTGCCTGCTCTTTGTGCTCAGGGAGAGGTCCAAGGCTTGGAGCCGGGTGTCCATCTTCCGGCTCCTGCGCTGGCTCTTCCTAAACCAGGTCTTTAGGTGGGCCACATCCCCTTGTATGGCAGCTTGAGACTGGTTTACCGCTAGAGCTGTGGCTTGGTTCTCTTCCGCCAGGTTCTGGAAGCGGGTATCCATATTGTAGCACACATTGTAGTTGTTGGCAATGTCCTGCAGGTGTGTTAGGGTCACCTGTTGGAATCTCCGAAACTGTAAAGAGAACACAGCTGTTATGGAGTTGGGCTGAGGCCATCCTAAGTCTGTACTTGAGAAGCATCTGTCCTGCACCAAGCCTCTCAGGGGCACTGTATACAGACTGACCAAATCGATCTTTGTCACCATGCTAGGACATGTGAGGAGATGATTGTGACTAATCCCAAAGGGCCAGCTACAAAGAGGGTGACTGTCCTCAGGCCCCATAGCCTGCATGAGGCTCCAGGCTCATGGCCCCTAGCTGTGACCCTCCGAAGCCCTGACACTCTGGAGGACCTCAGCCAGTCATCTCACTGTTCTGGTCCTCAGGGATAGCTCTGTGATGAGTGCATTTAAAAACAGTTTAGATTGAGCTGAGCAGTGGTAGAGATAGAGGTAGGTGGGTCTCTGTGAGTTCGAGGCCAGCCGGGTCTACAGAGCAAGTTCCAGGACAGCCAGGGCTGCACAGAGAAACCCTGTCTTGAAACTAAACAAAAACATTAGATTTATTTGAATTTATGTGTATGAGTGTTTTCCCTGAATGTGTGTTGTGTACCATGTGTGTGCCCCGTGCCTTCGGAGTTTTGGACAGTTGCGAGCCATCGTGTGGGTGCTGAGAATGAACCTGGCTCTTCTGCAACTACCTGTTGCTCTTATTAATTGCTGAACTATTTCTCCAGCTCCAAGTTTTTTTATTTATGTTTTCACAGTTCTGGGGACTGAATCTAGGCTTTTGTGCATTCTAGGCAAGGAAGCCCTCTGCCACTGAGCTACATACAACCTTAGCCTTTTAAAAAACTTATTTTTATTTAATGTACATTGGTGTTTGACTGCACGTATGTCTATTGCATGGATTGGAGCCCCTGAAACAGGAGTTACAAACAGTTGTGAGCTTCCATGTGAGTACTGGGAATTGAACTCGGGTCCTCTGGAAGAGCAGTCAGTGCTCTTAACTGCTGAGCCATCTCTCCAGCCCCCAACCTTAGCCTTTTCAGTTTTTGTTGTTGCGTTTGTTTGTTTTGAGACAGAGTCTCACTCAGTAGCTGAGGCTGGCTTAGCACTCACTAAGTCACTCAGGCTAGCTTCAAACTCACAGCAATACTCTTACTCAGATCTAAGTGCTGGGATACAGATAACACACCACCATGCCTGGCTTTGTCAGGATCAGTACAGGATGTGCTTGGGCCAGGGAACGGTCTATAGACCCCACTTGGGACCCTTGGGGCATGGTATATGTTCTGCTTTGAAGTAGACCAGTGCTCTCACAGCTCCCGCAGCTATGGATGCTGTCCATAGCCGCTACCCAGGCTTCTCCAGCTGTGCTCTTTGGGCCTCTTAGAGACCTCTTCAGGTCTCCCGCATCTACACACACACACACACACACACACACACACACACACTCTCTCTCTCTCTCTCTCTAGTTGGACGTCAGAGCAGGACCTAGCAAATGTCTGCCAGATTTCCAAACACAGGTGGGGATACCATCAGTTTCCAGCAAGGACTGCAAACCAAGTGCTGTGTCCATGGATCACAGATAGCAGCTGTCTCTGTAACAGCCATCCTTTACCTGGTCCTGGTTTTATATAACCAATTCCCAACGTGTGGTACACTTACCTGCTCTTCTAGTCTACGGAGCCTCTCGAAGAATGGTTTTCTTTGCCCAGCTGAGTCAGCTTCCTGCAACGGAGTCCCGTGTACATAGATAGACACAAAAATGAGGAGAAAAGACAGGGTTTTCTTCCTCAAGCAGCCCATGCTGGGGGACACAGACACAGGAGCTGATGTTGGTCCCTCGACTCTGTCTCATGTCCTGCTCCTTGAAGCCCGCCACATGGCTGGTTTTCCTCTTTCTGTCCTGGCTATGTATCAGGTTCTTCCTGCCACCTTAATGAAAGGCATCTGCCTTCAATCCAATGGGCTCCGAGAACCCAGGGTTCCCAGGGAGACAAACTTCAAACAGGCACAAACAGTTTCTTTGGATAATTGTTCTAGTGGACGCACTCGGTTTGTATGTTTGGCTTGGAGGCCAGCAGGACCTGATAATGGCTCTAACAGAAGCACCTAGACTAGGTCCCACCAAGAAATCAGAGCAGGACAGGGCTCTGGGCCGGAAGCTGTCAAAGCCAGGTCTGCATTGGTGTCCAGCTTTCCAGCCATGTCCTGAGCCCCCATCCCAGTCCCTTGGAAAAGAACTCCCCTTGGTATTGTGACTGGGTTTCACTTTAACTTATTTTTTTCTTCTAGACTGGAATAACTTCAATTAAAATCAGCTATTGTTTTCTTTCCTGAAAAAGGGTCTTACTGTGTTGCTCATGCTGGTCTTGAATTCCTGGGTTAAGCGATCCACCTAGCCCATAGCTAGGACACACACACACACACACACTTGCACATGTTTTGAATTAATGTGATATTTCAATAAATGTATTATGTAATATTGAAATCAAGGAAAATGTACCTGACTTTTCCTGACTAACTTTGGCTAAGGGCTGTGCAGGAGAACGAATGATGACCCTGAGGAGGTCTACCCAAGTTCTGACCCCAGGACCTGTGAATATAGCCTTGTGGGGAAGATGTCTAGGTAGGTCTTTTGATGAGGTTACCCTGGAGTACCGGGACAGCCCTGCACTCAACAGCAAGTGTCCTGATAGAGAGAGAGGAGAGGAAGGAAGAGGCCAGGTGATGATGGTGGCAGAGATGGGAGCAGAGCTGCTGTGGTGGGGGGCACGCTGGGAGCCCCTAGGAATGAGTTTTGAAGTAGCATGCTGCCTTGGTTTCAGACTCTCAGCCTCTGGAGCCGTGAGAAAACAATGTTCTGCTGTCTGAAGAATCCTAGTTTGTAGTAACAAAATAACTCAGGAAGGTGTCCCCAACAAAAACACCAGCATTTCTCAGATGACACTAGCCAGTATGCCATCCCAGAGGATAGGCCGCTGATGTCAAGGCTCCTTTGGGCAAGCATCAGACACCATAGGTAGAGAAAAATTGCAAAAGCCACCCAGGGAGAAAAACTGTTTATTCAGGGGACTGAGACCATTCCCAGGGGGCGGCTGACTTAACATCTGTGCTGGGCGGGATTGGATCCCCGGCACTACAAAAATGACTAAAACGCAACGACAACGAGGTAAAAGAACGTACCTAGCCGGTGTGAACAGAGCAGGAACAAAGAGTAAAGGCGTTTTCAGTTACTCGAAGGCTTGGGAAACCTGTCGCTCCACCCCAGCTTTCCTGGGAAGCTACCGGACGGGTGTCCGGAAAACAGAGGGGTAAGAGCAACGAAGTTGTAGCTGAGGGATGGAGCCCCAGGAAGGCCTCGCTGCAGCTGCCACACCCCACCACCAAGCCTTGGCTCTGTCAGGAGAGACCAGACTTCAGCCTCTCTGACTCCCACAGTGTTCCACACGTGTCCTGACAATGGTATTTGTGGTGGCTCCTTACTGTCTGCTCTCTGGACTGAACCCAGGGTTGACCTTTATTCTTATTTAATTAAGAAAAAATATTTAATTAAAATTTAATTAATTTATTGGTTTTTCTTTTCTTTTTAAAATTTATTTATTTTACATATAATGAGTTTTCTACCTGCATGTACACCTGCGTGCCGGAAAAGAGCATAAGATCCCATTATAGATGGCTGTGAGCCACCATGTGGTTGCTGGGAACTGAACTCAGGACCTCTAGAAGAGTAGACAGTACTCTTAACTTCTGGGCCATTTCTCCAGTCCTAGACTGACTTTGTAGGGCAGGCTGGCCTTGAACTCAACAGAGATCCACCTGCCTCTGCCTTCCTAGTGCTGCGATCACAGGTGTGCGCCAATATGCCTGGCTATTTTTTTGGCTTTTTGATACAGGGTTTCTCTGTGTAGCCCTGGCTATCCTAAAACTCACTTTGTAGGCCAGGCTGGTCTTAAACTCAAAGGTCCGCCTGTGCTGGGATTAAAGGTGTCCGCCACGGCCACAGGCAGTGTTGACCTGTATTATTTATTTATGTATTTATTTTGTGTGTGTATTTACACGTACATGTGTAGAAACCAGATATTTAAGTCACATGCCTTCTTCCTCTGGCTCTCCACCGCCTTTTATTTTTGAAACAGAGTCTCCCACTCAACTTTGAGCTCACTGATTAGCTAGACTGGCTGGCTGGGCGAGCTCCCCCTCCCCCATCCACCTATTTGCTCCCACCCCTGTCCCAATGCCAGGATTCCAGACTGCCATCAGGACTATCCTCCAAGCCACTCTGTCACCGGCAGTCTGGAGCTGCTTGCTAAAGATCTCGAGTCTGGGCTCGGTGTCACCTCACTGAGGAGGGGCGGAGGGGCGGGGTCCTCATTTGAGTGTCCAGCCTCCTCCCAAGCAGCTGTGTGCAGTTCTGCCCTAGTTGCATGTGGCCTTGGGGGTCCTGGAGAAGGGACAGACTCTGGAGGTAGGGAAGGATTGGGGGCAGGATTCTATCTATACAGTCACGAGGGGAGGTCATCATCCATGCTGGCTGCAGACCCTCCAGTGTGGCACTTAAAGGTCACTTATGCTCCTGCCTGTGACCTCTCACCCACAGCCCTCTTAGTGAGCCTCGGAGGGAACTTTGCTGTCAGTGCACCTTGATTTATCATTGAGGCTGTAGAAGGAGGGAGTACACTTGGTATCTCCTTGGCAACACCTCTGCACTTGGCTTTTATGTGTGTGATGGGGATTTGAACTCAGAGTCTCATGTTTGTACATCAAGCACTTTGCCTAGTAAATCAGCTCCCCAACTCCCAGGACTGGCCTTTTAAAAAATTAATATTACATTTATTTTTATGTGTGTGTGTGTGTGTGTGTGTGTGTGTGGGAGCGCGTGCGCACGCGCGGGAAGCACACACTATGGGGCACTTGTGAAGGTCAGAGGACAACTCTGAGGAGTCAGCTCTCTCTCTGCCATGCGCCTTGAAGACTGAACTCCAGTTAGTTATCAAGCTTGAAAGCAAGGCCCTTTACCTTTTAAGGGAAGACTGGATCCTCCTGACACCCATTTGTTTTAAATAAGGGCACCCATCTCACCCTGGGGTGCTGGCCAGGTGTACTGTTAACACTCTGGTGTTCATTTTCTGAAAATGAGTAAAGATACTGAGTGCTGAGGTGACATGACCCCTTAATTGGCAGCTGCTGGATTTCCCTTTGTTGTCCTGCGTGTCCTGAGCAAAAGGATTGTCAGGCAACAGCCCGCTGGACTGCTCTTATGCCAGCACTGACTATCCTAAAAGGTCTGTTAGGGCCTTGAGAAAAACCACAAGATTGCTGATTACTTCAGCTCTGGAAGGCACGGCCTCCAGGTTTTTTGAAACAGTTCACAAGCTCAGGTGAACTCTAGGCGACCTCACAACTATTTCAACCAGCTTGAGAAGGGGAACACGCCCCCTGGTGGCCTACCTGAGGAACTGCCGAGGCTGGTGCAAAGGCTGTGATTGGAGGAAGAGCCCCTTTTCAGGCTTTGAAAGCTTCGATTCTCTTTGGGACAGACTATTTTGTGCTGCTTCCCTTTCCCTTGCAGCTTTAGGTTCAGCAAAAGTCTTCTCTCGAGACTCTTCTTGCCTACTGTCAGGAATGTGGGCTGAGCTGGTATCATGAGGAGGCAGCTGAGAGGCCGTGGCAGTGAGAGCAGAGCAGTCAGCAGGCCAAGCTGCAAAAGGCCAGGCCAGTCAGCTTTGTGATCGCCGAAAGAAGCAGTAGCCAAGGCATCAGCAGAGGGCAAGAACTGAGACTGAATGAGGATAAATGACTAAACCAGAGAAGAGATCTGCTGCAGCTCTGGATACCAAAAGAGTTCCAGAGAGCCAAGAGGTCTCAACCCTCAGCCGAGAATTTTAACACTGGCTGTCAGTAAGAGCTAAGGTCTACACAAAAACTTTAAAGCTTTCGAGGGCTGGAGTCCCAACAGTACCCTAGGCCTTCCTGGTGGAAGCCACAGGGACTGCTGAGGATGCCTGACCTACACAAGAGCTTGACTATTTTTAGGGCTAAGGGTCTCAATGCCTCCAGGCCCCTAATACTAGGGGGAGCCAGCTGCCATCTCTCATTGAGGCCAAACATGAAGAAAAATGAAAGCGAGCACTTGAAGAGCTTCTCTTTGACTATGCCCAGTTTTTTTTTTTTTCATCTGTGTAGAGCAAACAGATTGCGCCCAGCCAACTAGCACACTTCCATGGGTGCTGAGAACTAATTTGGGACCCTTGCAAGAGGGGCAAGTGTTTTTAGGCTCTGAGACATTACCTCTGGCCCCCAGTGTGCTCTCTTAACTGCTGAGCCACGAGTGGGGACTTTAATTCATTTCCTGCTTAGGAAATGATGTTGCCGGATGTTGTTGAATGAATACAAGTTGTCCAGATTTCCACACACACCCACTCTCGCTGAAATGTTGCTGCCTCAGTGTGTCTTCCAGCTCAGGATGGTCAAGAAAAGCTCTGCCATGATGGAACATTTCATACGGGTATGTTCAGACGGTAGCCAGAGCCCCTGGGAGGTTACCAGCCAGTGGTGTTTCACTGAGGATAGTTTACACGCGGTTTATGGGTTCGTAGTAAACGGTGCAGCCATGGGTACCCACCGTGTACCTCAGCATCACAACTCGTCTAAGTCTGCTGTTCCTGATTTCCTTATTCTTGTTTTCCTGACAGCGCCGACTGAGGGTTAGTGTCGTCCTCTTGAAGCTCAGAGAGTTCTACGGTGAAGCGAGACTCAAGCGAGAGTGGCGGGGCAGGGTGCTGGGGAGGGCCTCTCCAGAATTAAGGAAAACAGCCACTCCGGGAGGGAAGGAGCGGACACACTCTCCCAGTCCCACCCTCTCGCCTTGCCCGCCCAGGCTCTCAGGCCACGCCTCTTCTTCCTCTTGCGCAGGCGCAGATGCTGCGGCCTCTAGCGCGCGGGTTCTCCGCTGATTCGTCAGGAGCCGTCGGTAGGCGTCAGTCCCGAAACAAGTATCCGTGCCAGTTCCACGTGAGCTCTGGGAACTCACAGGTTCGGCGGACACTGAGCTGGGCGGTGGCCTCGGTACCCTGGCGAATCAGCCGCCCGCGGCCGTGGTTCTAAAGTACGGTGGCCGGAGAAGCACCGTAGGAGTGGCTGGTCCAGTCGGGTCTGCCGTGGTGATGGCCTTGCAGGATGGCCAGCTTCCGTGTTAGCCGACGGTCTCGTGTGTATGGGGCTGGGCGCTCGCCTGGAGCTGCAGACTGGCGAGCCACTAACTCACCCAAGTGCCAGGGAGCTTGACGGAGGAGGCTGCCCCCACCTAACGGGCCCAGTCCGGGACTGAAGCCTTGTCAGATCACCAGGCAGGTGGGAAACCCGGGGAAGGCAGGGATAACGAGAGCGAGATCATGAGGGAGGCGCCGGGAAGCGCCAAAGAGGGCGAGTGGGGTTTCCGAGATTTGGAGCTGAGTGCTCGGTGGGTGCTACGGAAGAGTTCTTGACAGTCTAACATGCTTTTCTAGAACGCCCAGCCTTGGCCTGCAAGATGAACCCAGCACTGTCCGCTGTCCGACTCACGGTCCAGGAAGCCATTCACACCCTTTCATCTTCAGAGGATGCTGCCCACATTCTTTCCACCCTGGGGACTCTGAAGGGATACCTTGGTGGAACCGAGGACCTAGCTCTCCCCGAGAAGGAGGAGTTTGCCACCATCCACTTCTCAGTGCTTCTCAGATGTCTGGTCGGCAAACTGAGCCCAGGTTGGCTGGAGCTATCCCCCGACGGCCAGCTGGAGCAGCTTTGGGAGAGCTTCTTCCTGGAAGGCCCCCCAGACCAAGCCTTCCTGGTGCTGATGGAGGCCATCGAGAGCACTGCTGGGTGAGCAATTTGTGAGCAACAGGGCCCTCAAGTTCCGAGAAGAGACCTAATGCCTTAAAACTGAGTGTAGCTGTGCCCAGCTCCGAAAGGGGAAAGACGTTTGTGTCTTTGCCTGGCC
Organism: Meriones unguiculatus; assembly: GCF_030254825.1. Classification (NCBI taxonomy): domain Eukaryota; kingdom Metazoa; phylum Chordata; class Mammalia; order Rodentia; family Muridae; genus Meriones; species Meriones unguiculatus. Next base: position 39,764,172 of record NC_083359.1, read on the forward strand.
TTGCTCCCTCTTGTTGGAGGCTGGGAGGAAGCACAGGGTCCACACTGCAGACAGCAGGAGCAAACCAGCGGCTCAGAGTCGACGGCTCCCAGCTGAGCCAGAAAGGCCACTGGCTGTCCTGTTCTGGGCCTGCCCTTTTTTTCTATGGCACTCTCTCGGGACATTTCAGGTTTTAAAAGTGCTAGCTACCATGTTGCTGCCATGGATCCTTAGTTCTAGGTTCTACATCTGATGAAGTGGTGGTCCTTAGGAGTGGGGATCAGTGGCTTTGAGAAGCTGGGATTTATAAACTGCTATGGTTTGTAACCTGCTGTGGTTGGGGCCGGATAGATGGCTGGAAAAGCACTGACTGCTTTTCCAGAGGACTTGGGTTCAGTTCCCAGCACCCACATAGCTGCTCACAGCTGGAACTCCAGTTTCAGAGGAACTGATGCCCTCTCCTGGATTCCACAGGCACTGCACACATGTTGCGCACAAACATACCTGTAGGCAAAACACCCACACAAAATAAAATCTCAAAAGTGAAAATAGAAAAAGAAATAGAAACTGCCATGATGCAAGCAAAGACAGCGAGAGCAGATGAAGAAGTGTGCAGGGCACAGCGGAACATTGTACTGGTAACTAGTGGAATTAAGTGTTTTCTTTCAGCTGAGTTCAAATGCAAGTGGTTGTAAAGTTGTTGGGACTGATTCTTTTTTGATTGTTTTGTTTATTGGTCTTTTTGAAACGAGGTCTGTCCTGTGCTTAACCTCACTGAGATTCTCTGCCCTCTGCCTTCAGAATGCCAGAATTAAAGGCATGCACCACCAAGCTCAGCCTCTGGAACCTTGCCAGTTAGGCTAGGCTGTCTAGCCAGGGATTCCCAGGGATCCACCTGTCTCTGTATCCCCAGGTCTAGGTCTTGAAGCAGTTGTCACCTCACCTTGCTTTTTGGTGGGTGGTTGAGACAGAGTTTCTCTGTGTAGACCTGGCTGTCCAGTAACTCACTCTGTAAACCAGGCTGGCCTTGAATTCATAGATCCACCTGCCTCTACCTCCCAACTGCTGGGACTAAAGGTGTGTGCCACCACTGCCCAGCTCACCTGGCTTTTTTATGTGGGTTTTGGGGCTCAAACTTAGGTTCTTATGCTTGCAGGGCTTTCTTTACCAACTGAGCCATCTCCCTAGCTCTGGACTGATTCTTTATGGCCAGAAGGGGACACTGGGTGGTGGTGGTTGAGGGGGTCACTCAGGGCTCTGCCCAATACACATGCTATTCCTTAGCCCTAGCTTCCGTCTGATGAAGATGGCTCGGCTGCTGGAGACATTTCTGAGCAAGGGCAGAGTGGCTGCTCTCATGGAGGAGCAGTGTCGGCTACAGACAAAGCCCAGCTTCCCCCTGTTCCAGGAGACGCTGCTCGGCAAGGTGGTGGGCTTGCCTGATCTCCTGGGCAACTGTCTCCAGCGGGACAACCTGACCCAGTTCTTCCCCCAGAACTACTTCCCCCTGCTTGGTCGGGAGGTTGTGCAGGCGCTAAAGGCGGTTGTGGACTTTCTCCAAGGTGAGCACCCTGCCTCAGTATCTCTCTTGGCCCTTATCATCTTCCTCCCCTTAAAGTAAAACTCTCAAAGCCTGTGGGGCCTTCAGAGTCAGGCTGGTGCTGTCAGGTCGGTAAGACACTGTTCTCTTTCAGACCCTGTCATGTCACCTGATATAGTTTCATCTCTCTTCTGGCTTTTGATCTTGGGGAGTTGGCTCCTTTAGTTCTGACCTGCTCTTCCTGCCCAGTCAGTTGTCAGTTGTATGCCTGAGAAGCTGTCCTTGTTTGCTGAGGTCCACTTCCTTCCTTCCTTGAGCCTGCTCATCTGTGTGTCTTTGGTGGTGGTAGTTTTGAGTGCCCACTAGGGGGGCTGCTGTCGCTCAGGTGATCTCTGTCACCACCCTGTAGGTGTTCAAGGTTAGCTCTGCCTTTTCTGGGACATTACAACTGGCTTTCCGAGGTAATATCTCAAGAGTGAGAATTGGGGAAGGGCCATTGTGATTCCTGGGTGAGTGGGCTGTCAGATATAGGTCAGTGAGACTTGCGGGCTCAAGCCTGTGCCTCTTCCTGAAGTGTCCCTGCCTTCCTTCTTGTGACTGTCATGTGCACACTCCACTCTGAGCCGTGCCTCCACCGGAGATGCTGTGGCTGCCTTCCCTCAGGCTGCTCCTTGCTAAGTTTTCACTTTGGCTTATTTTCATGGGTGTGGCCCAGCAGCACCCTGCGCTCCTATGGCTTTTACCCATGTGACCCCAGAGGAATCTGGTCCTCTGGAGTTTTGACATGGCCCCACCTGGCCTAAGCCGCTGTCTTTCCTAGCTTACAGCATCCACTTTCTTGTCTGTTTTTGTTGTTGTTTGTTTGTTTTGTTTTTCAAGACAGGGTTTCTCTGTGTAGTCCTGGCCATCCCGGACTTGCTTTGTAGACCAGGCTGTCCTCAAACTCACATAGATCTGCCTGCCTGTGTGCCCCAGAGTGCTGTGATAATAGGTGTGCGCCACTCTACCCAGCTGTTTCGTTTTTTCGTCTTGCTTTTGAGATAGGGCCTCACTGTACTCTCAGTGGAGCTTTGGCTTCTGCCCTCGCAGGCTCTTAAGTACCCACCCTTAGGTCACCATGTGTCCGGCCCTATGTCTGTTTTCTGGAAGGTGCCATCATCTCAGCTCTACTAGTGGGAGGCTGCTGCCCCATCTCTTCCTTATTCTTCATCTTCTCATGGCTCCTTCTTTACCAAGGAGGGGGACCTCGTAGACAGTGGCTGCTGTGGTGTCTAGCCCTGCTTAGAGCCCAGTTCTGTTTCAGTAGTTGGCTCCTGGGCCAGGACCCTCTGGTGCCTCTTCAGTGATGTTCATAGGGTCATTGTGACGATTGAGATGATGTAGGACGCTTTTTGTTTTGTTTTGGAGACAGGGTTTCTCTGTGTAGTCCTGGCCGTTCTGGAACTTACTCTATAGACAAGGCTGGCCACGAACTCAGAGATCCACCTGCCTCTGCCTCCCAAGGGTTGGGATGAAAGGCGAGTACCGCCACCACCCATCTTGAGTGTGACATCTTTAAAGCATATTATTGCTGGATTTTCAAGGTAAAAACAGCTCTACGTAGATTTTGCATCCTGTTAAATTGATATGCACATTAGTCCAACAAGTTTCTGCAGCTGACTCAGCTGCTGAGGGTCACTGTCATCAGTCCAATGTCCTCGGTGTTCGCATGCTGACCTCTTTTACAGTCAGGTCTTGCTTTCTGTTCCAGGTGGCCTAGACTGCTCTGTCTCCTTTGTGTCTCGAGTTCTGGGGAAGGTCTGCATCCAGGGGAGAAAGAGTGAGTAGTCCCGATCACCTTCTCCACTCTTAAGAGGAGGAGAGTGAGAATCACTCTACATTTTATACGGTGACATGTAAGTTGACCCTTGTCTTCAGTGGGGCTCCCTCACTTGGGTCTGACCCTGGGTCTGCTGATGTTGGCTCGACTCCCCATGTCTGTGAGTCTGTGGGGCTGTGGACACTGGGCACCCCTGTTGGCCCCTGGCTGAGGGCGGCTCCTGAAGCCCAGGGTCTCTGTGCCTCCTCAGAAGAGATCCTGGGTGTGCTGGTGCCCCAGCTGACAGTGCTCACCCGGGACAGCTGTCTGTGGCAGCGGGTGTGCTGGCGCCTGGTGGAACAAGTGCCTGACCGGGCGGTGGAGGCTGTGCTGACAGGACTTGTAGAGGCCACTCCCAGGTAAGCAGCCAGGACCTCTCCCAGCCGGTGTTGCTCTGGGTTGCAGGATGGACTCTGTCCTTGCTGTTGTTCCCTGTCTGCTCTCCCAGATGCCATACTGGAGCCCATGTCCTGTGCAGTCTGGGTGGCCCATCCTCTCTTAGCATCGCATTTTCAGGCTGGTCGTACTGTTTGCTTTTCCTTATCCCTTTCCTTTGGGGCCCACTTGTGATTCAGATGCCTTCCACCCCTGCCTCACAGGCCTGAAGTCCTGTCGCGACTACTGGGGAACCTGGTGGTGAAGAATAAGAAAGCGCAGTTTGTGATGACCCGGAAGCTTCTTTTCCTGCAATACCAACACACGGTGAGATGCCAGGACGTTCTCAGGCACTACAGGTTTTCCAGGTCCCCAGAAGAATTGTTATTAAGAATGGAATGCCGGGCCTGGGCATGGTGCACAAGTCTTTGAGCTCAGCTCTAAGGTGGGGCAGCTGAATCTCTGAGGGCTAAGGCCGGCCTGGTCCACATAGTGAGATCTTGTCTCAGAGAAGGGAGTAAGGGGCTAGGCATAGTGGTAAACATCTGTAATCCCAGTATTTGGGAGGTGGAGACAGGAATATTAGGAGATCATTGCCATCCCCAGCTATGCAGCAGGCCAGCCTTACCCTGTCTCAATGACCCTAAAAAAAGAAGAGAGAAAAAAAGAAGGGAGATTAAAGAGCAGTGTGTGCTTGGCATGCAGGGGCCTATATTCTATCCTCAGGGGAAAATCAAAACAAGTACAGTTAAGCAGCAGGTGTCTAGGAAATGTCAGTAAAATGGTAGGCTCCTCTGGCCATTTATGAGCTCTGCTCGAACCTGGGAACCAACTGAGCATGTCACATAGGATGCGCTTGAATCATCAGGACCCCAGAGGCTGTGTCTTATACATGACTGCCACTGTCCGTGTGCCTTGGAGCTCTCGCTCAGAGCTGGCCAGTAGTCAAAGAAGGGGAGAGTGAGGAACAGGAAACAACCATAGTCAAGAGGACAGAGCCAAGAAACAGAGAGGAGTGGGGCCCGCTGCATCCACCCGTGATTTCATGCCACGCTGCTTAGATGCCTTTTGTACGCTGGACTCTATCTTGGGTACTGAGCATCCACTGTGGACAGAACTCTGTCCCTCCTCATGAGTTCATGTTATAGGGAAGGAAGCAGCTGTTGCCTGTGTAGGCCAGTCAATACAAAGGGTGACATGGCAGATGCTGACACCCAAGAGGCAGGCATGGCCTGTGACTTGGAGGAAGAGGCTTGGCTCTGACAGGATTTGTCAGAGGCCTCTGAGACCTGGAGTACCAGAGAGCTAGCTGGCTGACTGTCCAGGTTGGCCTGAGCTGGTAGCGGGTCCCCCTGGTGGCCAGAGAGCAAGAGGACAGTAGGTAAGGCCAGGCTGGTTAGGTGGACGAGTGGAGAATTTGACAGAGATGAGCTGGTTAGACTCTCTCTGGCTCCTGTGTGAAGAGCCTATATCCGAGGAGCCATGGTGAAACTGAAGTAACTCCCACCTGCTTCATGCAGTGACGCTTGGGCAGAAGCCCTGGAGAGCCCTCCCAGTAACCTGCCTTGGCAGCTGGGTAACAGCTGCAGTGTGCAAGTGAAAGGATGGAGTCACTTGGACATTGTGGCCATCCTTCAAGAGAGCAGGTGAGAGATACAGAGATGTAAACAGAGGCAGAGATGGTTCCCCACAGGCCCCTGATGAAAGAGCAGACTCTATTCCTGAATCCAACACTCTGTTCCAAGCTGTTAGACCACAAGCCAGTCAACGGGATATGACTTGCCATAAACCAAGAACTTCAAGTACAGAATAAGCTTCACGCGGTCATTCCTGGATGACGGCTGCAGAGTTAGAGACAGTTGTGAAAGGGGGTGACTAATGGGACTAGGAAGATGGCTTAGTTCATACAATTCTTGATATACAAGCAAGGGGCCTGAGTTTAAGCCCCCATAATCTGCATAAAAAGCTGGGCTTGATGGCACGTGCCTGTCATCCCAGGGCTGAGAGGAGAGGCAGACACAGGTGGATCTGTGGTGCTTACTGGCCAGCCTACCTAGCTAAACTGCTGAGTCCCAGGTTCCACTGAGACCCTATCTCCAAGCTGGGAATAGTGGCACATGCTTTTAATCCCAGCACTTGGGGGCAGAGGCAGGCAAATCTCTGAGTTTGAGGCCAGCCTGGTGTCCAGAATAGCCAGGGCTACATAAAAAACCCTGTCTTGAAAAGCCAAAACAAACAAACAAAGAAACCAAACAACAAAACAAAACTACCATATCCAAGGCAGCTTTATAAAAGTATTTAATTTGGGCTTATGGTTTCAGAGGGTTAATTCCTTGATGGCAGAGCTAAGGCATAGTAGCAGGAACACCTGAACGCTCACATCTTGATCTGAAAGTAGGAGGCAGAGAGAGAAAGAGGGATACTGGAGATGGAGTCTTTAGAAGGGGGAGGAAGGGTTGAGACAGGGTTTCTCTAGATGGCCTTAGCTGTCCCGGACACAGAGACCAGCCGGCCTCTTCCTCCCTGAGTGCTGGTATCACAGGCATGCGCCATAGCGCCCAGCTTAGGGATGGGGTTTTTAGACCCTCAAAACCAGTTCCTGTGACAGTTCTACCAAGTAGTAAAATATATGAGCTTATTGGGGCCATTCTCATTCAAACTACCTCAGCAGTAAGCTTGGCAGGCAGAGGCAGGTGGATCTCTAAGTTCCAGGTCAACCTGGTCTGCAGGGTGAGTTGTAGGACAGCCAGGGCTATGTAATAGAGAACTTGTCTCAAAAAAACAAGTTGGATGGCTCCTAAGGAATGGCACCTGTGACTGACCACATACGTACACACACACATGTGTGTATGTGGCTGCACACGTAAGCAGCCTACATACTTCTTCATACCTATATACCTCCACACACATGCATACACATGTGCACTCCATTCCTCCCAGAACAGTCTTCACCTCCTGATGGCCTTGGTAGGGCCAGGCAGGGAGCAGTCTCTGGTAGACAGGACCCACTTTTGTTGTAGACACCCATGCTGCAGAGCCTGCTGGGGTACTTGGCTGTGGACAGTCAGCGGCGGCTACTCCTTACACAGGTAAGCACCACTTGTCCTCTCAGCCTGTGGTGGTCCCGGCAGAAGGGCAGTAGAGGAACTGTCTTCTGGTGGGAAGAACAGGCTTCCCAGCTTCGCTTATGCTCAAGGCCCTTGGGATAGCTGTGGGCCCTGGCCTGAGACGTGGGTGGCTGTGGTGCAGCTGCTGCCTGACCAGGCTGAGGCTCTGCTCTTGGCCAGGTGCTTAAGGAGCTGCTAGAGACGTGGGGCAACAGCAGTGCCGTCCGACATGCACCCCTGGAGCAGCAGCGCTACATCAGCAAGGCCATCCTGGTCTGCCTGGCGCACCTGCGGGAGCCGGAGCTGCAGGACATCCGGGATGGTAAGAGGCTGTGGCAAGGGTACACCCTACCCCCTAACGCTCTGAGGAGCCCTTCAGGGTTTATGTCTGGTGCTTTAAGAATTGCTGGCCAGCATGATGGCAGGTGTGAAGTGCCGCCTGGACAGCAGCCTGCCCGCTGTGCGTCGCTTGGGCATGATTGTGGCCGAGGTCATCAGCTCCAGGATCCACCCTGAGGGGCCTCCCCTGAAATTCCAAGTGAGCAGGCTGTCTTCTGTGTGTCCTCCAGGTGACAGGGCTCGGGGTCTCCCTTGCTGATACACCAGTGCCTCTCGTCCCTCATCTTTCTGGGACCTAGGATTGAGGAGTCCCCCGTGCTGGGCATGCAGAGGGCTGGGTTCGATGCGTGGGGCCGTTCTAAGTAACTCCAGCTCCTGGTGGGTGGTAGCAGGAGTGGGTCTATAATTGGTTAGGCCAAGTCTGTGAGCATGGACTCTCCAAGGTGTGTTCCCTGGCTTGGCTGGACAGGAGAGAAGGGGACATTGCCTTGGGCTGGTCTGCCGCTCCTGGGTGCTCGGAGCCCAAAGGACAGTGGAGCGGCTCTAGGCTGGTGGTGTGAAGGGGTGTCAGCCTCTACTGACTGCTTAGTGGTATGGGCACTACCAGGTTGGACATGAGGGGCCTTGACTATGTTGGGCCCTGCATGGCTTCCCTGCAAGCCTGTAGACGTAGCCTCTGTTGAACTCTTTCTTTGGGTGTGTCAGCAGTCAGGGGTCTCCAAATCCTGAAGGAGAAAGTGGCTTCTAGGCTCAGCACGCCTAGCACCATGCTGAGCTTGAGGTAGACATTCAGAAGTTGCTTCAGAAAAGGTGGCTGTCTGAGGCCAGGCTGCTAGATGAGATCAAGTGGCATGAGAGGAGGGCTGGCTTTGGCTAAATGTCAGCAGTGAGGTGTCATCATCGGCTGCCTATGGGCATCACTGACTCCAGTGTATCCGCAATAGTATGAAGACGATGAGATGAGCCGTGAGCTGCTGGCCCTGGCCAACCCCTGGCCTGTGGGTGACTGCTCCTCAGAAGCAGGGTAAGGGTTTCTGCATTCCCAGTCCCTATCCTGAATCCCCTTTGACAAAAGTTAGGGAGACATGGGCGGATAACAGAAGCCTCTCTGGGACATGCGGTGTTCAAGGCTCTCCTAGGTGACCCTGCTGCCTCTTGTTTCCTAGAGGCCCATCCCTGGCTCCTGTTGCCGCAGAGCCTTCTGTAGAGACACGTGAAAAAACTGTGGACAGTGATGCCCCCCCAGCTCAGCCGCAGGGCTCTGACTCAGAGCTGGACAGGTAGGTAGGGCAGGGTTCCTTGGTCTCTGTGGGTCCAAAGACTGGCTGAGGGCAGCATTCTATTCACACATCAGGGTGCACTGACCACCTGCAGGAAGTGCTGATGTCCCAGGCCTCCCCTCCCCTTCCTGCCAGCCTGAAGTGTGAGTCTGGGTATCGTCATGCTGCCGCCTTTCTGTGTAGCTGTCTCCCACACGAGTCAGGCTCTTGGAAGGGAATTTTAGTGTCTTCAGGTCATAGCCTTGAGGAATTAAAAATAAACCTAACTCCTCACTGGGATGGACAGATGAAGCATCTCTTTTGTCTTATTACAGTGATGATGAGTTCATCCCCTATGATATGTCAGGGGACAAAGAGCTGAAGAGCCGCAAGGAGCCCCTGTATATCCGAGACTGTGTGGAAGGTAAGGTGGGCTTTGCTGAGATCAAATCATTTTGCTGCACCACCATAGCGTCTTTTGAGAGATACCTGGGCCGGGCCTGCAGCTACCTGCCAGGCCCCATTTTGACACTCTGGGCACACGAGAGTTAGGGTCAGTGCTGAGACTTACCTGAGGTTTGTCTGGGTTCTGTGCAGCCTTGACCACATCTGAGGACATGGAGCGCTGGGAGGCATCCCTAAAGGTGCTTGAGGGCCTGGTTTACAGGAGCCCCGAGGCCACTCAGGAGGTGAGCAGTAAGGGGATGTGTCAGGGTGAGCAGGGGAGGTTCAGAAATCCTGGGGTGGCCGTTTCCTTGTGGCATCTGTATCCTAGGTCTTAGAGGGTAGCATTGTATTGCTGGTTGGGCACATGGGACTGAAGGCCTGACTCCTGACTGCGCAGGTGAGTGTGGAGCTGGCCAAGGTGCTCCTGCACCTGGAAGAGAAGACCTGCGTGGCAGAGTTTGAGCAGCTGCGCCAGAGAGCTCTGGTGGCTGTTACAGTCACAGACCCGGAGCAGGTGAGCCCTAGCATGGAGGCCCTTGCCAGACCAGGAGCATCACAAACCCTGGTGGCCCCATTTTGTGCCTCGGTTGGGCTTCTTGGAGCCTTAGCTCAGTGGCTTCTTCTTTGCCTACCCAGGTAGCCAAGTATCTGACCTCACAGTTCTATGGCCTGAACTACAGTCTTCGGCAGCGCATGGACATCCTGGACGTAAGTGACCTAGACCCCTGCCCCCTGTCAGGCCCTGGCTAAGCCTAAGATGGGAAGTTGGCCTATATGGACTGTGGTTAAAGGTCACCCCCAGCTTTCTTTGGATGTGACAGGCTGAAGCAGTTATTTCTGCTGACACTGGTTCATCAGTATGGGGCTGGGAGCTGGTGGCAGAGTCCTGTCTTTTGTTTGTGTGCCTTTCAAAAAGGTTTTATTTAGTGCGTGTGTGTGTGTGTGTGTGTGTTTGTATGTTCTTACCTTCTAAGTCATCTTGTTGGCCCTGTTTGTGTGTTTCGTAGTCATGTTCATATGCCTGTGTGTCTAGAGTGTGCACATGCTGTTTACAGTGCTGTGGAGGCCGGAAGAGGGTGTTGGATTCCTTGGAGTTCGAGGTACAGGTGATTGAGAGCCTTCCAACACTGTTGCTGGAAACTGAACTCCAGCCCTCTACAAGAGCATTGGGCATCCTTAACCACTAAATCTTACCAGATCTGATGTGAATTTTAGATAACTATTGGTGTATTTTTATACAACATAAAATTTATTATAGGATAAACCAAATGCTATCTCTTACGGTTGCACATCATTCAGCTGTAAACATCAGGAAGTTCTGACACATGCTGCAGCACAGACCAGCCTTAAAACCTGGGTAAAAGCCAGTTGCAAAGAACTGCATGTGACATGGCTGTATGGTAGTGAACTATCCAGAATGGTGCAATTATAGAGATAGGGCCATGGGGTGGTCGCCAGGGACCCAGGGATTGGTGTTTAACGTGGACAGTTTTCTTTTAGGAAGATGGACAGTTCCGGAACTGGATGGTGAGAGTTGCCAACAGTGATACTGTGCCCAATGCAACTGAACTCTTTTTTTTTTTTTTTTTTTTTTTCATGAGACAGGTTCTCACTGTGTAGCTCTGGCTGTTCTGGAACTCCCTTTGTGTAGACCAGGCTGGTCTTTAACTCTTTAACAGAGATCCTCCTGCCTCTGTTTCCTGAATGCTGGGATTAAAGGCGTGTGATAACGCCTGGCAACTACCAAACTCTTAAGAATGGGTACAGGGAAATGTTGAGGAGACGGCTCAGTCCATAAAGTGCTTGCTGAGCAAACATCGAGGACCTGTTGAGGAACCCAGCACTCATGAAATGCTGCATGTGATATCATATCCTGTAATCCCAGCATTAGGGTGGCAGAGAGAGGAGGACCCTGTGGCTTGATGGCCAGCAGCTGGATTGGTAAACTCCAGGTTCATTGAGTGACTCTGCTTCAAACTTAAGGTGGAGAGCAATTGAACAAGACACACAACACCACCACATCAACACTGGCCTTCATATGTACACATACATGTATCTGCTCTCATACGTATGCACAAGGATGGATAAAGTGATGAAATTTACCTGTGTTACTCTGGGAGGCAGAGGCAGGTGGAGCTCTGTGAGTTCGAGGCCAGCCTGGTCTACAAAGTGAGTCCAGGACAGCCAGGACTACACAGAGAAAGAGAAACCCTGTCTCAAAAAAAAAAAAAAAATACTTTTAACCTGTATTTACCACAATAAATAAAACAGGAAACACTTTTTGGTACTGGGAATCGTGCATGCTAGGCAAGCTGTCTCTCTGAACCCTCAGCCCTCTGTAATTGTTTTCTTTTTTTATTCTCTTTTTTTTGAGATAGGGTCTTTGCTATGTAGCCCTGGTTAGCCTTGAACTCAGTTACAACCTGCCTCTCCCTCCTAAGTGCTGGGATTAAAGGCATGTACAACTACATGCCTTTTTCCTCGCCGCCTCTTTTAAGAAAAAAAAAATATGTCTATGAATGTGTGCTTGAATGTATATGTGTAACATGTTTGTACAGGAGCCCATGAGGGTCAGAAGAGACATTGGATCCTTTTGAACCAGAACCAGAGTCAAAGACAATTATGAGCTATCTGGGTGTTGGGAACTGAACATGAGTCTTCTACAAGAGCAATAAGTGCTTTGTTTTGTTTTGTTTTGTTTTTTGAGACAGGGTTTCTCTGTGTAGCCTTGGCTGTCTTAGAACTCACTTTATGGACCAGGTTGGCCCTGAACTCATAGAGATCTGCCAACTTCTGTCTCGAGTGCTAGGATAAAAGGTGTACTCCACCATGCCTGGTGCAATAAGTACTCTTAACAGCTGAGACATCCCTCTGGCTTTCTGGTCCTCTTTTTACCTTTTATTTTGAACCAAGGAATTTCTAAATTGCTGAGTGATCTTTCTGCCTTCACTTCCTGAGTAGCTAGCATTACAGGCCTGTGTCATCAGGCCTGGCGAGGAATGTACTATTTTGAGTTGGGTGAGGTGGCTCCAGCTATGCTCTATCACCTAGTTCCAGAATATCACCTTTGGGGCTGGAGAGATGGCTCAGAGGTTAAGAGCACTGGTTGCTCTTCCAGAGGACCTGAGTTCAATTCCCAGCAACCACATGGGGGCTTATAACCATCTATACTGTGATTTCTTGTCAGAATATCACCATTACTCCAAAAGAAAACCCTATGCTATCAGTAACGGTCACTTTCCGGCCCCTTCCCTCTACCGTTATGCTCTGTCCAGATTTACCTATGCTGGATGCTTCGTGTAAACAGAACAGGGAGCTGTGTGGCCTTTGTAACGGGCTTCCTTTGCTGGGCAGGATGCTGTTGAAGTTCTTCCCCCAAGTGGAAGTGCAGACTTCATTTTCCCTCCCTTTCTTTTATTCATCTTTCCATGCAGCTGAGTTCCTTGGGAGAGGGAACAAGGTCATAGGCAAAACTGGCTTGAGTTTTAGGAAAAGTATGGTGCGTTGGCCCAGGCATTCATTATGAGGAAGCACTCCTCTCACTTCCCTGACTGTCCCCTACAGGAAGAGCAGATTCAGAATACCTGGATGAGGTTCTGGGGCTCCTAGGACAGGCTGCAGAGTTTTGTGCATACTGGGCTGCTAATCTCGAAGAGCATCCTTCCCCAGAGCCATGTACTCTCCTGAGTCTTTTTTCATCATTCTAGTTTTTATGTGTGTGAGTATTTTGTCTGCATGTTAGTACACTGTGTGTGTGCAGTGCCTATGGAAGTGAGAAAAGGGTGTGTGGGGGTTAGGAATCAAACCTGAGCCCTCAGCAAAAGCAAAGTACTCCGAGCTTCTCTGCCATCTCTCTAGTCCCTCAGTACTGGTTCTCTCCCTAGGTCCTTGTTCTGGCTGCCCAGGCACTGTCTCGGCCAAGAAGCCTCCAGAAGCTTTCCCAGCACAGTTCCCCTGGTACCGGCACCTTGTGTTCGCCAACACTAGCTGTTCCTCAGACTGACAATGCTGTGGCTCCTGATTGGCGGGCGGTTGTGGAGGAGCGGATCAGAAGCAAGACCCGCAGGTTCTCTAAGGTCAGCAGGACTCTGTTCAGGTCCATGTAGCCATGGGGTGGCAGCGTGAGCAGTTGGGTTCCGCTAGGCCAGTGAAGGTTCTCAGCCTTCAATGCTGCAACCCTTTAATACAGTCCTTACGTTGGGGTGACCCTCACCATGAAATTATTTCATTGCTACTTTCATAACTGTACTTCTTCTATTATTATAAGTAGTAATGAAAATATCTGATATGTAGGATATCTGATGTGCCACACCAAAAGGGTGGCGACTCACAGGTTGAGAACTGCTGTTCTAGGTGTTGTGTGACTGAAGGAACCCAGTCATAGGCAGGGTCAGCTCCAGTGTTGGTACTCCTTCAAGCAGTTCAGGTACAAACAGGTGTGTCAGACCAGCATGATTTTAAAACATGGAAGTGAAAGTTCAGGCCTCAGGAGTGCCACCTCACAAACAACAACAACAAAATGACCCTGGGACTATAGTATCTGGAGATAGTTTGAGTGGTAGCTCAGGCGAGGACAGTAGGTACTAGGGGCGGGAGACCACGATGCCCAGGTCTTCCCATGTGACTATCTCTCTCTGCATGGTTGATGAGCAGGGTTGGAGCTCTCTGCTGTCAGAGCACAGTAGCCTGAGAGTCAGTGCCCTCTCCCTAGGACCTCGAAACCCAGGGGGGCCAAGGCAAGCCTAAGAGGGCTGTAGAGCTGCCCTAGATGGTAGCAGCCTTGCATCTTCACTGCTGTGTGTTTGGCAGGGCTGTCCTCGGAAGGAGCTGTCAGGTGGACCCAATGAATTCAACTCTGTGGCTGGTTACTTCTTCTTCCCCCTCCTTCAGCACTTTGACAGGTGAGGTTTCCTCTGCGAACAGTAGTTACGATACAGTAGGGTAATAAGTCAGTACGGGCTCAGATTATTTTATAAGCTTGAATTCAATGCTATGTAATATTCTGGAAGGTCCTTTTGCTCGAGTTTTGTGGTGAGGGCATAGTTATTACCGACTCTGTTCTCTGATCTTGGATTTATGAAGGCGTTGGTGCTGCTGCCACCTGGCCTGCTGCTTGCCCATTGCTCACACCCTCCCATCTTCTCCATCGGAGTCTTGTCCCATGCTCAGCCTGTGAGATTTTGGTGACAGCACAGGGTGTGATCTTGACTCAGGGCCTGTCTTGTGCCTGGCAGCATACAGGATGCTGAGGAGTTTGGATATGCCTTCCCCTTGGGGCTGTCCTTTTGCCATACTGGCTCAGGGGTTGAATGTGGAAGACTGTGTGAGCCTCCAAGGGTTTGGGTTTCTGTCATAGTCCTCTTTCTGGGTTCTTCTCAGCTAACCATTAGGTGTTGGGGCTGCCCCATTCACTTGGCTCTATGTTGTAGGCCTCTGGTGACCTTCGACCTTTTAGGAGATGATCAGTTGGTACTTGGAAGACTGACCCATGCCTTAGCATCCCTGATGTACCTGGCTGTTAACACCACAGTGAGTTGGGAAATGGGAACTGAAAGCCCTACCACATAGTTCCACAGCAGTGCAATTGTAGGAGTAATCTCCACTGTTCACAGGACAGGACCTGAACTCTGTGTGGCTTGTCCATCTCCCACCCGGGGCCAGTGCTGGATGGTCAAGGCCATAGGCATGAGCTCTGCACCCTCAGAATACATCCCTTTGGCCCTAGGGGGAGTCTGTGCAAAGCTCCATGAAGCACTGCATGCATCCCCTCAGAGGCAAGCCCTGACTTAGTGTGATCCTATCTTTGGTACAAGTGTGGGAAATGCACACAGCAAACCCTCTCACCAGCTGTCCTTCTGCTGACCTCCAGGTGGCTGTGCCTATGGGTAAGGCCCTGCTGGAGTTTGTATGGGCCCTCCGCTTCCATGTTGACACGTGAGTGGCCTGTGGGGCCAAGGGCAGCACGGGGTCTTCAAGGGAGCATGCCTAACATTTCCTAACAAGAAGTGGCTAGTTAGGCCTGAGGGCCTCAGACAGGGTTGGAGTGAGCTTTGTTGCAGGTTGGCCTACTGGATTCAGTACATGTGGGAGGTCCTTTTCATAGGCTAGTTGGAGGCTCCATTCACAAAGCCATACCTTACCTTTCTCCACCCTCTTGATTGGTAGTTATGTGCGCCGGGGCTTGCTGTCTGCTGTGTCCTCCGTCCTTCTCAGTGTACCCACAGAGCGGCTGTTGGGGGACCTGCCAGATGAGCTGTTAGAAGCCAGATCCTGGTTGGCAGGTGAGTGTCTGGGCTGGAACAGTATCTCACCAGGTGTGTGATGCTGCTGTGGTAGACAGGGCTACGTCTGCCAGTCTGAGTGGGTCTGTCCTGTGTTAGCTCTGAGAAACGTGATGTGGGGAACAAGGAGACTACTAAAGGGGTCCCAACAGAGACAGTGCAGATGTGAGTCTCCTCAAAAGGCTCCCATATCCAAAGCCAGACATCATGGTATACGCCTTGGGAAACAGCACTTAGGAAACAGAGGCTGATGGAGCTCTGTGAGTTCAGGGCTAGCCTGCCTGGTCTACATAGTGAGTACTACTAGGCCAGCCAGGGCTAAATACTGAGACCTGTTTAAAATCAAATGCAGACAGGTTATGTGGAAGTAGAGTGAATGCTGGAAACTTCCATCTGATGTACTCGTCACCCTTTGTCTCTTACCACTCTGCATATTCTTTTATAAAGTTAGTTGCAGACTCTACTCTTCATCCAGGATCCTGAACTGGACCTTCTGACAGGACCCCATGACTATCCCAGGACCCACTGGGAAGGACATACCCAGAGCCCACCTTCCTATGAGGCTTTGTGATTGGCCCTGATACAGCTTCAAACTGTGGCTTCCATAGGTCTCCTGGCCAGGCATGGGTCCCGTGTGTCTTCTATTGCTCTGCTGTTTCTGACGGGTAGTCACAGAAGGTCCTATTCATTATTCCCCAAGTTCTCTGTGCTTCTCAGCCATTCTCGGCAAGGCCAGGTTCTTCTCAGGGTTCTGTGCTAGGGATCTCCAGGTCATCTGCTCAGACTGGTTTTATCCTAGGTCAGTGCTTGGGCTGCTCAACTATGCATCTGGCCTGTCTGGTCCCTCCCATGGAGCCCGAGAGCCTTTGCTGGGTGTCCGTGGTGGGACCTCAGCGAGAAGCCTGGCCAGTGGCTCCTTGAGGAGCAGTGTGAAGGAGATGTGGAACAGCTGGCCCTAGCGTGTTACTCACTTGCTCTTTACTTCTCCCTTGACAGATGTGGCAGAGAAGGATGTGGATCAGGATTGCAGGGAGCTGGCAGTGAGGGCTCTGCTGCTTCTGGAGAGACTGAGAGATAAGCTCCTATCCATTTCCTCTCCATAGTCCCGAGGAGTCCCCAAATGGATCCTGGGCCATCCCCACTGGAAGAAGGAAACCTCTGAGAAGCAGAGTCCACACAGCTGGGCTTTCTGTGGTAGCCAGGTCTGCAGGGACCGCTTGGGCCCAGTTTGCATGAAGTAGGCTCCTATGAACCTGACCCCTGCTGTTATTTACATCTTGGCGAGGCTGAGCTGTCAGCTAAATATTGGGGGATGCCTGTGTTGTGGGAGACAACAGCCTTGGACTGACCAGAATTGGGGCTTGGAGTGTGGGGCCCAAGAGGTGCCTCCTCCTGAGAGCAGAACTTTGGGCCAGGGCCACAGAGTGAAGACAAGAGACAGCTACTGGGCCTCCACTGTACTCTCATGGGGGTGCCAGGACAGCAGGCCAGGGGTAGCCTGCTGGGTCCCCAAAGGCTTTCACACTGTGTTCCAGTGAGAATAAACAGGGCTGCAGATGTGATTCTCACTGGCAAGGACTTCAGTGATCCTCATGAGGGGCTGCAAGAAATATAGGCATTTGAGAGAACAGACTCTTGAGAAAATGAACTTTATTTGTAGTCCCAGGAATGTGAGCAGCCATGGATGGTGCCCAGTATTCCAGTCCCTACTTGCTTACAAAGTGCACTGTCCTTAGGGCTCAGGCCTGTCCCTGGTGGTCCCTGCTGTGCTCTCAGGAGCACTGGGTCTGCTGGGAGCTATCAAGTAGCCAGTCATTTCAGAGTTCTAGAAGTTTCTGGGTCTGGTGTTGGGAAAATCATGGGGAAAATGAAACTATGTCCCTTTAAAAGAAGTAAACCAAAAACCCACAGGAGCCAGCACGTGCCTAGAAGCAAGAGTGCTGAAGGAATGCCTTAAAAAAAGACCAGAACTGAGGCAAACCCAGACCTGCACACTCCTGGGCTGCAGTGGCTGGACTTCATGATCCACTCATGATGTCACTGTGATTACACATAACAGTGCAATAATTAAAAACAACAGCAACAAACAAAAACCAAAAAAAGCTGCCTTTCCGATGACTAACTAGAAAACTTTAGAAGACACTTTCCAGCAGCAGGATCCAGGTCAATTTCAAGACCCTGGGGCCTATCAGGAGTCATTTTCTACCTCTTCTATCACCTCTTCATACACCTCCTTGTGGTCCTCCATGCTATTGTGGCGGATCCGTTCGGGCATGATGCGAGATGGTGGGAGTCCCAGGCCCTGGTGCACGGTGTCCACAGTGCGCTGGTCCACGTAGTATGACATGTTGGCTGAAGGAAGTCTTTTCCTCATCTCCTCAAGATACTTATAGGCCTAGAGCAGAAGAAAGAGTGCTTATTACTTTAGGTCCCAGTAGATGTGACTACTAGTTACTTCTTTAGTTCACATGAAAACAGTGGTGCCACACCATTCATTCATGGTAACAAGGTTTCTTAAACATCAGGTCCCAGCTGCCCACTCTCAGGTCCAAGGACAGCACCTTCTCCAGGCAGGAGAAGGGCATTCTAGTATTTGCAAGGCACTGCTGTGTGGGAGGCCATCAGATGTTTCAGGTTCGGAATAGCTAACACTGAACTGTGAATAACATGAGCAGCAATCCCTGAGGGTTTAGCAGCCAAGACACAAGAATTTGTCTTGTGTTCTAGAGCTGCTTTCTCTCTGGGGTCTGCTAGCCCTGACACTTGGTAGAGAAGGGGTGGATCTCTTACCTGTTCTGGGTCATGTGCTTGATCATCAGTTTCTCTTCCCTCCCCTTCCCCCAGCCTCTCCTCCATACCTTCCCTCTCCCCCAAACCCACCCGTTTTGCCTCCCCTCAGAAAAGAGCAGGTCTCCTAGGGACATCAACCAAACATGGCATAAACAGGCTATACCATCACATCAAGACCAGGCACATACCATCACATCAAGGCTGGCTGAGGCAACTTGGTAGGATTAACAGGGTCCCACAAGTTGGCAAAAGAGTCAGGGACAGCCCCACTCCCACTGTTAGGATTCCCACAAGAACACCAGCTCCCCAGCCATAACATATACAGGGTCTGACCTAGGTCCTTAGTTTCTTTTGTTCAAGTATCTGATTTAACCTGGTTCACTTGGCCTATGACTCTTGATTGAGTAGTCCCTGATATTAGGCCTCCAAACTGTGGACCCATCAGTGATTTTCCTTTGGGGTTTCTTCTGGCTTTTCACAGGCTGGCCTAGAGAATAAGGGGGCTGAGCAGGACAGGCCCAGCTTCCTGTGGAGCAGTATCTTCATACTCTCTATACCCGCATATACACGTTCATCTGCAAGGAACATCTCCAAAAGGGGAGGGAAGGAGGACTTAGGTGGCTTCCAGGGCTTACCCCTAGAACATGAACAAAATTCTTATCTGTTTTAAAAAAGTTTAAACAGAATAATCGTTAGATACTATTTCTAGCTGCATATATATACATACAAACATATATACATATATATTTATATATACATATACACACACACACATATATATATATATATATATATATATATATATATATATATTTTTTTTTTTTAAAAGGGTTCAACTGTGTGGCCCTGGCTGCCCTGGAACTCCCTAAGTACACTAGGCTGGCCTAGAACTTGTAGAAATCTTCCTGCCTCTGCCTCCTGAATGCTAGGACTATATACCTGTGCTACATAACTGGCTAGCTCTTAGTATTAAGTATGACAACTTTTAGAATGCATTTATTGGACAGATATAATAGGAAAATGACTATATCTGTAAAGGTCATAAAAAAGAAACATAAGGCTAGATGGTGCTGCTCGCCCAGCTCTGACACCAAACCATAAACCGCCAGATGAACATGGGCCCAAAGGGTCGGGAAAATGATGCCCTAGGCATTGAGAAGTTGCCTATCTGTGCTGGTGGGCATAGGAGACAAAAATTCAAAGGATATGCTGAGGACACAGCCAAGAGCTGCAGAAGCTTAAGAGCTGAAGTCTCAGCAGCAGCAGGATTAAAGGAAGAAGGAATGCTGGAAAGAATGGTAAAGAACAGATGAGGTGGGGGGGGGGGGGGTGAGGCAAGGGAGTGTCTATCTTGACACAGCTGGGCCAGTCTGGAAGATGCCAAGTCAGAATAAAATGACCAAATTTGATGTGACAAATTTGCGTGTGCTCAATATCAGAGTAGTCCTTAAGAGAAGGAAAAACTGAACAGCAACAATAACAGCTCAAAAGGAAGCAGATTTTGGCCACAACTCTTTGAGTCCAGGGACAAGATATGCACGCAATTGGAATTCTGGAAGGAAAGAAAAGAAACAAATCATGTCTGTTACAGGAAATGTAGTTAGAAGATGAAAGAACCAAATGGATGATGGAAACGTCTGGAACACTTTACAAAAGACAAGTATATGACATGCTCAGCACCAGCCACTATGAATTAGCTGACTCATCTGGTACATTGTACAGCCACAGGGGGCTAACAATGAAAAATGGTCATGCAGGGGCTGGCAAAGAGCTAGTCACTTTTACATAGGGCACTGTCATTATTCATTAGTAAAATGAAAGCTGGCTGGCGTGTAGCTCAGTTGGTAGAGTAGGGTGCCCAGCACGAAGGAGCACTCCGGCCTGTTTCCAGTGCTGCACACACAGCATGGTGTCCACACCTGTCATCTCAGCACTAGGTGAGGAGGTAGGAAGATGAGAGTTACATAGTTCGAGGCCAGCCTAGACTACCCAAGACCCTATCTTACCAACAGCAAAACTTGATTTAAAAAGACATGGGTCTAGTAAGCACTTTCTGAAGGATGAACAATGTGAATGTGCTGGTTCATTGTCAGCTTAACACAAGGTAGGGTCATCGTGGAAGAGAACCTCAACTGAGAAAATGCCCCAGAACATTAGTTTGTAGGCAAGTCTGTGGGCATTTCCTTTTCAAAGCTGGGTATGGTGGTGCATGCCTTTAATCCTAGCACTCAGGAGGAAGAGTTAGGCGGATCTCTGTGAGTTCAAAGCCAGCCTGGTCTACAAAGCAAGTTCCAGGAAAGATAGGACAGTTATACAAAGAAACCTTGTCTCAAAACAAACAAACAAAACAGCAAAAAACCAAAACCAAACAAATTTTGTTTCCCCAAGATTTATATGTATTTTGCCTGCACATACGCATGTGTATCATACGTGTGCCCAGTACACAGACAGATGTTGGATTCCCTGGAATTGGATTACATACAGATAGTCACGGGCCACCACGTGGGTCATGGGCATTGAACAGGGTCCACCGCAAGAGCAAGCTAAACCTCTGAACTATCTCTCTAGCTCTGAATTTTCTTGATTAATAACGGCTGATAGGGGAGGGCTCAGCCCACTGGATAGTAGCGCCACCCCAGGGGGAGGTGGTCCTGGGTGGTCTAAGAAAGCAAGCTATGGGGCTGGAGAGATGGCTCAGCGTTTAAGAACACTGTATATTCTTCCAGAGGTCCTGAGTTTAATTCTCAGCAACCACATCGTGGCTTGCAATCATCCATACTTCGATCATGCATGCCCTCTTCTGGCATGAAGGTGTACATGCATACAGAGCACTCATTTGTAAAATAAATAAATCTTTAAGAAAAGCAAGCAAGCGCTCTTCCAGTCCCAGACGCTATGGGAGCCGCGGGTTACTGGGCAAACATGGCCAAGTCCAAGAACAACCAATCCCGCAAATGGCACAGAAATGCATCAAGAAACCCTGGTCACAAAGATAGAAATCTCTTTAGGGGGTAGACCCCAAGGTCTTGAGGAATATGCACTTTGCCAAGAAGCACAACAAGAAAGGCCTGAAGAAGATGCAGGCAAACAACGCAAAGACAATGAGTGCGCGAGCAGAGGCCATCAAGGCCCTTGTGAAACCTGCAGCCGTTAAACCCAAGATGCCAAAGGGCTCCAGCCGCAAACTCAGCCGTCTGGCTTTCATCGCTCATCCCAAGCTTGGGAAGTGGATTCGAAGCTACACGGCCAAGGGTTGTAGGCTCTGCCAACCAAAGCCCAAGGTTCAAACCAAGGCAGGGGCCTCAGCTCCAGCTAAGGCCAAGGCTTCAGCTCCCGCTCAGGCTCCCAAAGATACCCAGGTCCCTGTGAAGGCTCTGTAGGAAAGGTTTCTGCTAATGTGAACACAGACTTGTGTGACACACTGACCTATACACTATATATTTACAGATGGCCAATGTCCTATGCTGTTTTTACAAATAAACTTGAGGCAAGATCTGTTAAAAAACAAACAAACAAACAAACAAACAAACAAACAAACCCAAAAAAACGCAAGCATGCAAGCTAGCTAGCTATGGGGAACAAGCCAATAAGCAGTGGCATTTGCTTTCTCAGGTTCCGGCCCTCACTTCCCCTCAGTGATGGACTATAACCTAGGAATTGTACAGTGAGATAAACCCTTTCTGTCTTAAGTTGCTTTTGGTCATGGTGTTTATCAAAGCGATAGAAAGCAAACTAGAACAGTTAGCCTGTCACCTCAAAGGAAAGAGTAAATGTCTCTGCCAACAACCAGGCCTGTGCTCTGGAGCACCAGGACCGGGGGTAAGCAGGGTGGCCTTACCATTTGGTATTCCTCCATCTGTACGTGGTGTTCCACCAGGAAGCCATAGACGTCTCCGACACGGATGGTGCTGTCCAGGTCTGGCTCTTCTAGGAGCAGCTCACACTGCCTGATGGACTCTTTGGGGTCCTCTGTGTATGTCCTAACAAGGTAGTAGACAATGCCTGAACCTGACCCACAGCACTCATTTATGCCAGAAGCTAGCATAGGTGCCTATCCTGTAGGAGCAGCTTTATGGAATGGCCACATGGTATCTGTGTGTGTGTGTGTGTGTGTGTGTGTGTGTGCGTATGTGAAGCAGATTTCCATAAATTATGTTAATTTGTTCATTGATAAATCCATTCGCTTAACATACACTTATCATCTTCCATGCTGGGTCCTGTGCTTTGACACACGGAGATCTGAACAGCAGTTCCTAGCAGGCACCTGGCCCTCTCCAACCCCTGACTCCTATAGGGCTGCTCAGCGTGTCCCTCACATCCTCTCCTGTGTTCATTTGCTCTGCTTGTGGCTGACGACCACTTCCTGGTGTTCCTCTTCCACCTCCTACATGTCAGGCTGGGCAGACCATCAGATGTGGTCTCCACTCCACCTGGCCCCATGTATGCTGCCTTTCTAAGAAGAACCCACTGTGTAGGTGTTTCAAATGTGTTTGAAACACAGACTTCTCAGACAAGAAAAGCACTTCTGTGCTTGGGCAGAAGCTGAGCTCAAAGATGCTAACTCATCTCACACTGACCATATAGGGGCTCTTTAAAAATCTGAATTATCTAAAAAGAACCAGGAGTATCACAAAAAAATGTGTATCCTGACCCTTAATTGAAAAAGACAATTTGTCACCACCCAGGCCTCCTCCACACATGCCAAGAGGTAAATACTGTGATCCCAGAGTCTTGGCTACAGTCTGCTGCACAGTGAATCTCTCACCTGGGAAAACCCTGCTTGGCCCCTGGAGTGGTCTCAAAGAGAATGTCCCCCAGGTTCATATATTTGAATTTTTGTTTTTCATTGGTGGCACTGTTTTGGGAAGGATTAGGAGATGTGGCCTGGTTGGAGGTTGAGGTTTTGAAAGTCCACACCAGGCCCAGTCTCTCTGCCTACAACTTACAGATAAGATGTAAGCTCTGAGCTCCTGCTCCCGCACTATGCCTGTCCGCCTGCTACCATGTTCCCTGCTGTGATGACCATGGACTAAGTCTGAAGCTGTAAGCAAGCCCCCAGTTAAATTCTTTCTTTTATAAGTTGCCTTGGTCATGGTGTCTCTTCACAGCAATATAAAAATAGCTAAGACAGCCCCTGACCTGGTCTAAGGCTCCCCTTAGACATAACTATTGACTCAAGCTCACTCCTCCTGGCTCAATCTTTTTCTTAGTTTCAGTGGTATAAAGATTCTGAGGGAGTTTCAGAGAGAGGCTCAGATATAACAGGCTGCAGTGATTCCTACCTAACTGTTCAAGAATCATCTGAGGAATATCTGTTGGAAACATATCTTAAAGTCAGCCTGAACTCATCTGAAGGAGAGTAGAGAATCTTGGAGTGCAAAGAGAGGGCCTGGAGGACATATGAAGGTTCCCCCAGGCCAGCCTGCCATTATCCTCCTGACCTGTTCCTCTAGGGGACATACCTTCGGGCTTGGATGAACCTCTTCACTAGTGTCATCTTGCTCTGTAGCTGGGCTAGCTTGGTCTCCTGGTCCAGGGGGCTCTTGGCCTTGGCTTTGGACAGGCACTTATAGGCCTCAGTGAGTGCCCCGTGGGCCTTGTCATAGTTCTGGTATTCATCAATTTCCACCTGTACCGAAGAGAACCATGAGGACCTAAAGGCCTCTGATGAACCCCCTGAAATCGTTCTAGAACCTTAAAGAAGGTCTGTACCTGGGCACAGGCATCATAGAAGCCAGCCAGGAGGTCTAAGGCCCGCCCTTTTGTGTAGAAGCTGATGATATTCTTCATGATCTCTGGCTCCTTCCTCCAGTCCAAGGACTGCAGGTAATTGGCAGCCATGATGTAGATTTCCTTCTGTCTTGAGACCCCCGCAAAGAACACAATTTTTTCTGTGTCTCCAGATTTGAGCAGTGCTCTCATGGCCTAGGCAGAGAAAGGACCAGGAAGGGCTTAACTGAGCAAGTTAGGTTTTGAAAAACTCCAGGACCATACAGTTCCAGTTTGCTAATGGGACCCAATGCTGTGAGTTTCTATCTTAAGAAGCACCATTACAAGAGCCTTTATGGGTCACACTCTCCGGTCCTTCAACATCCTAGCTAGGAAGGCTGCTCCCTGCTCAGGCTACTCAGAGATATAGGTGGTGCCCAAATGCCCAACACATGGCCCAGCTGAGATATACTGGCCCAGACAGACTCACCTTCAGCTTGTTCCCAGCCTGCGTGTACTTCTTAGTGGCCAGGTGATAGTTGCCCTGGCGCATGCAGCAGTTGGCAATCTGCTCTAGCAGCTCACGCCGAGACTCCTCAGACAGGTCCTTTGAGTCCTTGGACACAGTCATCTTCTCTGCCATCTCCTCGGTGATGGTCATGTTCTGTTCCAGGCATAGCTGCAGAGCCTCATGATACTGCAAGGGAGCAGAGAGACAAAGCAGGGCTGTGACTGAGCGGTGGGGAGGGCCCGGATTTCCCTTCACATTTGCCATCCCTTCAGAGGAAGCAAGGCCCCAACTCCATGCTGGCTACTGCCTATGGCTAAGTTGGACATAAAAAGGACCAAGCTAAAGGACAGACTCTGACATGTGACTTTCCCTCATCCAGTTCTCAGAAGAATAACAGAGTTGCTGTGTGTGTGTGTGGGGGGGGAACAACAATGTTTATGTTTTCATTAAAAAATACTTCAAAGTCAGGTGTGGTGGTGCATCCTAAAACTTGCGAGTGTGAGGCAGGAATGTGAGTTTGAGGCCAGCTTGAGCTACACGGTGAGTTCAAGGCCATGTCTTTAGGTTATAAAGATAGGCAATATCTCAAAAACAACAATAACAACTGACACCCCTAGCCTATGCTGGGCATGGTGTCTCCTGTGCATGTGTGTATGTTTCTAGCTACTTCTAGCAGAAGGATCTCTTGAGCGGAAGATTTTGAAGCCAGCTAGAGAGACCCTATCTAGAAAACAAAACAAGTGCTCCAAACACAGAAATTTTATGTTCTATGCCTTTCATCACTTACACATGCACACACATGCATGCATGTACAGAACTGACTGCCTGGTTAGAGCTGAAGACGTGGGGTGGATGGTAAGGCTGCCCTCATAGCAGCAGTGTTGATATGCTGGGTGAACTTCTAGGATCCCCCTTGACTTCCAGCCCAAGTTGCAGCCAGAGCATTCTTGAGACTTTATAGCCAAAGAGAGGTAGCAGAACTGTTTTCCACCCAGAGCTCCCACCATCCATGTACCTTCTTGGCAGCCAGCAGAAGCTCCACAGCCTTCTCAAACTGTCTGTGTTCAATGCAGAAGTCTGAGCAGCGGGCCAAGAGAGCAGGATCTGATTTCTCATCCAGGTCCTCTGCTATGAGTTGTAGGGCTGCAAACTGCTGGGTGGTGAAGGCCAACTCCAGGGCCTTGGAAAAGTGTCCTGCCTATGGGCAATGGTGGAAACTTAGTCGCTGCTTGAAGTCCCAAGAATTCACCTTGCCAGGTTTCCTGGAGCTTCAGGAAGGTAGGTGTCTCTAGTCTCTGCAGGTCCCCAATTGAGGCCAAACACTCACCTTGTGATATAGCATGACAGCCCTGTCCATCTGCTCGCCCTTCTCCTCATAATAACGGGCTGCCTCGATCATGTCCTCTGGGGAGCTCAGCAGGGCCAAGTTCATGAGTTGATCATCTAAGCCGTTCTCCTGCAGGGAGGAAGGTGTGGCTCTGCAGGCAGTTCTGTCTGGCATCCCCAAACCCACTTAGATCTGTGAATGTGGCTGTGTGGGGTCCTTCAGTTTGGTATTGATCTGTGCCAGACAGGGTTTCTCTGTGTAGCCCTGGCTGCCCTGGACTCACTCTGTAGTATAGGCTGGCCTCAAACTCACGGAGATCTGCCTGCCTCTGCCTCCCCAAATGCTGGGATTACAGGCATGTGCCACCGCTCCCAGCTTGCCAGTTCATTTTTCACTTGCACCAGGCCTTACTACGCCAGTCTGTGTGCTAGGGCTTTCTGATGCTTCTTTTGTTCTATTTCACAGAGTGCTGCAAGAAGGGTAACTCCAGAAACAAAACTGGTTCAGGGGCACTAGATATGAGTAACGGTGTCTGGGGAAGCAGGGAATGGAGGAGGGCAACAAGAGCCAGGAGTGAGTGTGGAGACCAGCAGTGGGTGTGCATGTCCACAACGCAGGCTCTCAACCTTTGTATGTGAACTAGTCTTAATAAAACTTTAAAAACAGCAATGGTGTGGGGAGAGAAGGAGCCCTGTGTGAATATGTGCCACCAATACTGGGCATGGCCATCACTGGGAACCCAATGCCTCAGACCCACAGAAATGGCAAGCTGGGTCAGGTCAAGGGAGTAGGCAAAGCCTTTCCCTGGTCTGTGTACTGATGTTGACAGTGTGGTTAGAAAGTGTTGGTTGCCGTCAAGGGGTGGTGGCACACACCTTTAGTCCCAGCACTTGGGAGGCAGAGGCAGACACATCTCTGTGAGTTCGAGGCCAGCCTGGTCTACAGAGCGAGTTCCAGGACAGCCAGGGCTACACAGAAAAACCATGTCTCAACCCCTTCCTCCCCGCCAAGATAAAGTATTGGTTTCCGCTTCCTGGCCCCACCCCCAGATGTTTACAGCCTGAGGCTGCTTACCTACACAGACCTCTTAACAAGTCCAGCTAACCCCAACTCCTCGTGCTGTGCATAACAAACACACTGAGTTTCTGGGTTGCTAGTAGGTGCTCTCCATTAGAGAGCACAGCTCACCCAGACCCAGCTTTGTCTCTGTCATTTCTTCGCTTTGTTGTCGCCCCAGTCAGGTTTCCAGGACCAGTTGGCGCAGGGTGTGGCACGACAGAGCATCATTTACCTAGTGCCCAGGTGGAAGCACGTACCTTGCACAGACGGATGGCATTGTTGAAAGCCTGTGCCCGCGTATAGAAGTGCACTGCCTGTTTTACCTCATCCTGGCTCTCGTACTGCCGGGCAAGGTGGTAGGAGGCAGCCCAGTCTCCAGTCTCGTTGGCTATTTCAGCCGCCTAGAAGGACCCAGAACACTGAGGTCTTACCGCTACCCTGCAGCCTCACTCCACCCAAACAGGCCCACTCCCACAGGATGCGCTAACACAGTTTAAAAATATTTTATTTTTGTGCGTATGTGTTTGAGAATATGAATGCAGTGCCTATGGAGGCCAGAAGGAGGCACCATATCCCCTGGACTGGAGTTCACCGGTGGTTTTGAATTGCCCCACATGGGTGCTGGGAACTCAACTCTGGTCCTCCACAAAAGCACTCTTAACTGCTTTTCTTTTTAAAATTAAAACTGTAGCATGCCAGGCAAGTGCTCTATCTCCCACCTGCTCTCACCTTCTGAATGTTGCCCTGGAAGCAATGGATGCGGACCAGGGAGAAGTAGTCCTGTGCCAGCTCGTAGTAGCGCAATGCCGTGTCCATCTCTGCCTGGCTCTCGAGGTACTGGGCCCACCACCTCCATAGGGTCCTGTGTGATAACCCTTGAAGCTCAGGGTCTCACTCCCACTGCAGCTGACACCCTGCACCACCACAGCCCACAGGAGATGCATGGCCTGGAGTCTTTCTCTTCCAGGACCAGTACTTGGACCAGGTGGATGTTTCCCACTCTGATGTGGAACAACCCCCGCACCTCCCGCCAGACCTCATGGTGAGGCTGCACAACAGGGATGTGTCTGGGATACTTACTTGTCCTTCATCCTGTTGATGTAGAGCTCCAGTGACTGCAGGTCTTCTGAGAGCATCCTGGGTACCTCAAAACGGTGGGTGTCTGACTTCTCATAGCTGTGGAGGAAGGAGCTGTTCTATTTTGCTTCATGATCAGGGGCTACAGCATAGAGTGCCAGTAGCAGCCTGAGAGCACTACCTCTGGCCTGAGCCCTGGGGTCTGTACACTGCTGTATGTTTTGTGTTATATGGGCCACAGTGTTAGCCACGCCTCAGAGATCATGGACATGACTGTGGGCACAGCTCACCCCAGCTTTGGAATGGGGTTCCCTGTGGTTGTGTCCCTGGGGCACATTTTTCCCTGGGGTCCCCAAGCCTGGTATGTACCACACTGACTGACACACAGAGGGCCAAACATTCCACCCCACTACCACAGCACCCAGACTCCTGAGCGGTGCCTGTGGAGGACCACATGGGCGGTCCTGAGGCAGATCTTCCTTTGAGCACTGCCAGGGCCACCTAACTAAGGCAGCAACAGCCAGGATCCATCCCTGCCCAAGTCCCACTCACTAACTGAGGGCCATCCCACAGTCAGCGCTGGCCTCTAGGTGCTTGGCATAGTTGTAGTAGGTGGTGCGCAGGTGGACTCGGTCGTGCAGCTCTGCCACCTCCACAGCCTTCTGCCACTGATCCGAGGCCTGGTAGAACTTGTTCAGGAGGTCGTAGCGCTTGCACTTCTTGTAGAGTTGTTCAGCCTCCTCCTGGGGATGAAGAGAGATGACTCATCAGTCACAGTGCGGGTGTTTTAGAAAAGACCGTTCTAGAAGGATGATGGTCACAAGGTGCTGATAGTGGGTGAAGTTCATGTCTTAGAATAGTTCGATAGCCACCCCCACAAGCTCATGACAAAGATGCACAGCATGCTTTGGGAACACACACTTGAGACACACATGGACACCATGTGTAGTCAAGAAAGGCAACACAGCCAAGTGACATTCCAGTTGCCTGTTAGAGACCTGTACATTGCCAAGGGAATGTCCAACCTTGCTATAGCCCCACTGGCCTTGTTGAGTCCTGCGGAAATCCTGTGCTCCCCTATGAATAAGGAAGCCCTCTGGGATGCTCCTGCCATGCAGCATATGTGTGGGTAGAATGCCTGTCCACACAACTCCCTGCTCAGAGATCTGTCCCTTGTACCCACCTGCACACTGAATCAAGGCTGCAGCCTCTGACCATGGGAAACATGTCAGCCATCTTTCCTCTGGGAAAGCAAGTATGCAGTGATCTGAGACTGAAAGAGGGAGGAGGTAGCCCAGCAGAGACCAGACAGATTAGGAAACTGACCAATGGTTTAGGCTATTTTGAGGGACTTCTGGATTGTAGCTAGATGGCTAGTTGACAGGAACGCCCTCTGTCTCCCTTTTGCCTGTCCATTTGCCAGCCTCCCTGCCCCATCTCCTTGGCCCTATTACTAGACTCTAGCTGAGGAGGGTTCTCTACTTAGCAACCTCTGCTCTTTTCCCTGCAGGCTCAACTTGGCAATGCAGCAGGAGTGGACACCTTCTTCTCTGCTGCCGGGTGATGTCTGTTGGTCTGAGGGTGGGATTACTCACCAGCATGCCCAGCTGTATGGCCAGCATGGCCACTCTGGCTTCCAGTTCTGGCTCCCGCTCAGCTTCCCGCAAAGCTCGGGCCCCACGCGCATGGCCCATGTTTCCTAGGCACACCTTGGCGACATCCAGCCTTTGAGTCTTCACACACATGCGTGCCATGTTCTCCCAGACAGTCTCACTGTGGACAGAGAATAGGAGGGCTTTCAGCATCAACCCAGAGCGTAGGGTGCCCACTAGTCCCTTTTCGGCATCTGACAGAGCAGGGAGCCCTGTGTGGAACTTTATATGGCCTTCACAGTCAGACTGAAGACTAGGCACCACATGCCCATCACTCAAGAGGACGGAGGGAGACAGAGGTATCCTGAGTCCCCACCCCACCACCGGCATGTCTTACATAGTGTTCCTGATCCTGAAGGCCTGTGGGGGTGACAAAGGGGACAGATGGTTTTCTGTAACTACCCTTGTGTTACTCTGTCTACTCAGCAGACAATGCTTTTCCTATTTGTGAGCACACATCAAGTCAGGACAAAGACAGAACCTCTTGCTTACAACTGAGCAGGGGACTCCATGGAGTTTTCCTAAACTATTCCCAGTTGTTAGGGACCCTACAGGAAGAAAGGGCCAAGACAACCTTACCTCACCTCTCCCAAACAGTCAGAAGTTAGTGTTTGGGAAGGTGGGATGGAGGGAGTCTACAAACCTAACTGAATCTAGGGGCCTGGAGCAGTGTGGCTGGACAGTGGACCCTTCCTTGTCCCTCATTTTGAGGTATTCCACTGTGAGCCTGGATCTCCCAGAGAGCACCTGCCTCAGACACAGAAGCCTTTTGTAAACACACAGCTTGGAACAAATTCTAAATAGAGGATGAAAAAGGAAACCATTTTACTCAGCTCACAGTGCCCCTCTGCTTAAGCTAACTCGGAGCAGGTTTTTCTTATTCTAAGACCACAGCGGTGTTAGCACTCGCAGGCATGCACACACACCTGCACTTAGTCAACTTCTCTTGCCCCTCCCAACACAGACACACAGACACACACTCAGACACACACACACACAGACATGAACAGCCGTGAGGCCTCAGTATGTGCTGACAAGAGCAGCCATATAGAGGCATTTACTTCGGCCCTCCCATCACATTCCAGTAGCTCCTCCCCCCTCCCCAGATAAAGCCTGGCCACATCGGCAGCCTCCTTCCAGGAAACGGGGCAGGTCTGTCCTTTCCCATCCACACAGATGTGGCAGAACTAAGGAGCTTGGAGGGCCGCTGCCCACACAAGGCTGGCTGCTGTTCTGGTGAGTGGGGCCTGTAGTACAACTGTCCTCAACATTTTCCTAATGACCTGCCCAGAAAGAAGGAAGGAAGAGGGTTCTCCATCTGTTGGGCCAAGTTGTTCCATGGGCACCTAGATGTTGCCTGGTTTGAACAGAAGTGGAGGGAAAGCACCAAGCAGTTCAGCTCAGGCACTGGCTGGAGGGGGTGGGGCCACTAGTGTGTAGGTGTCTGCGGCTGAAATTTGACCCATCGAGGTGTCCTTTCCTTCAAGCCAGCATGTTCTGTCCACAGGTTATTTTGACCATGTCTGAGTCTTGCTAGAACTCTGACTTCATAGATAACTGTATCAGGTAACCGGAGGGCAAGGATGTATACATTTTAGCCGTGACACACCTGCTGGCTACCGCTTGTAGGGGCTCAGGCCTGACTGCAGTTACATGATGGGAACATGGAGTCAAGGTGCTGTGCTAGGAGAGAGGAGAGCATGTATGCCTAAATCACAGCCCAAACCCAGCAAGCTCCTCACTCTCCTCCCCCACTGGAGGCTCCTCAGCCTCATCCTTCCACAGCCTCTCTTGGGGCTTCTCGTACTCTGGTCTGCAATTTCCAGGACATATAAGAGCTGTAACAAAGAAGCTTAGGACCTCGAAGAGGGGCCAGTCATGGGTAACACATTGTTGAATTACCTTTCCAACATGTGGACTCACTGTCCTCACTGGCTTTGGAATTCAAATGACTCATGGTGGCTGTGAGGCAGCTATGTGGCAACAACCTGCTCAGTGCCACACGACCCCAGCCAGGGCAGCATCCCACAGGGACTGCTATGAACAGATAACACGTCAGTGTTAGAGGCTGATATCGGGGCCTCAAGCTGTAAGGCCTACTCTTTAAATGTAAACTCCCCACAGGGAGCTCTGGGCCTCACATCTGATCCTATGGGATACCAACCAATGCCATGGTCTCTTGCTGGTCCTAGAAATGTCATCCAGTGGTAAATCTGAAATCCCGAAGGAAATGCTTGGCTCTCCCAGCACAGCTCCAGTGAGCTATGCAGAACTTTCAGAACAGACAGGGCCTGCCAGTGCCCTCCTCACTGTGTGAGGCATGGGCAGCTATGTCTACAGCAAGTTGGTAGTTATATATGAGATCCTTAAAAAAAAAAAAAAAAAAAAAAAAATCCTGAGCTGCTGCTGGTGGTGGCAGTGCACACCTTTAATCCTAGCACTCGGGCAGGTGGATCTCGGTGAGTTTCAGGCCAGCGTGGTCTACAGAGGGAGTTCTAGGACAGCCAGGCTGTTACACAGAGAAACTGTCTCAAACAAAAAAGCAAAAGAAAAAACCCTGTTCCTAGTTTATGTGCTTACATTCTTAAAAATGTTTACAAAGCCATACACAGTGATATACTCCTTCGAACCCAGTACTCAGGAGGCAGAGGCAGGTGAATTTCTATGAGTTTGAGGCCAGCCTGGTCTACACAGTGAGTTTCAGGACAGTCAAGGTTATAAAAATGAACCCAACAGCTGGGTGTGTGGTGGCTCACACCTGTAATCACAACACTAGGGGAAGCCTAGGCAGGCAGATTGCAGTGAGCTCGAGGAGAGCCTGGTCTACAAAGCGAGTCCAGGACAGCCAAGGCTACACAGAGAAACCCTGTCTGAAAAACAAACAAAGATGAAAAAGAAACCAAAACAATAGTTTGCCCTCACTGCCTCCAAAGGCCTGTGTTTGGGGCTAGATGGGGGGGGGGCATGGCCTTTTGGCTGCCTCTACTTCCCTGGATAGCCCCTCTTCTTCTGCATTGTCTAGAAAGCAATGTTTGAATCTGGATCCAGTGTTGGGAAAATAATCTAAATGAGTGTAGTCACTGGCCTACAGACAAAGCTGGCTGGTGTATGCCATGGATTTTCTTTTCACAATGGGAGGGCATACTTGAGGCTAGTGTCTGGCCCTTTTTGCTGACTGGGAGACCACAGCTGGAGACTGGTATTGGTGTTGCTGGGCCTGTATGTGACATACATCTCATCACATCACTGAAATGCCCTCTGTTTAGGCCGCTGCCTGAGAATGAACCAAGCAGGGACTCTGAAGAGCTTGTGCTGAAGGCACAGCCCCAGCCAGGCAGGGAGATTCTGGGAGGAGGCCCCTTTAAGGCTGAACTTGCTGGGCTGAGGTTGCTGTGTACCACACATGGGGAGGGCCAGGCCGCAGCTTCTGCAAGAATCTGGGCAAAAGAAATGGCCAGGAGCCTTCTCTATAAATGCACACTGTACTCTGTGGCTGCGCCCGGCCCAGGACCATCTCAACTCCCACGAGATTCCTGAAATTCTCTGCACACAACTCTGACAACTTCACTCTCCAAGGACTGGACTGCTCCAACTCCAGTGTTAAAGAGTTCTGGGATTTGTGCATCTGGCATAAATTCCAAGAAGTAAACACCCTCCCAGCCCTGTCCAGGTCTTGAGAATTTCCTGTTGTCTGCGTTACTCTGTGGAAGGGATCACATCTGCACTTCATCAGCTTACAGGCGCCTGGATGAGAAGCAGATGTGGTTGCAGAGGGAGCAGGCTCTGCCGTGGGTCTAGTCTCTGGGAGACCTAAGCTCAGCGGGACCTGTCCTGAGTGAGCAACTGGGGAACCAGCAGGATGACCTACACTTGTGAGTTCCTCCTGCTTAGAACTTACCCTACAGAGAGGCTGGGTCCAGAGACCCAGGATGAAGAGCAAATTTCCTTCAGGCCCAAGCCAAGGAGAACGGAAAATAAAAATAAGCCATATTGACACTGGCTACAAACTTCTGGGGGGAAAAAATCATAAAAGCCCTCAGAGGGTTTACAGACATTCTCAGAATTGATGGAAAGCTGGATGGAGACAGAGTTTTCGCCTTCTGGGAATGTACATGTATGGTGTGCCAGGAGCATGACTATCCACGAACATGTGGTTGAAGACGAGAAGTAGGGGGTAGCCTCTCCTGTCAGTGTATGAAGACAGCAAAGGCAACACTACGATCTCCCAGGACACTGCTCAGCACCAGACTGTGTCCACACACTGTCCTGGTGCATGTGCTTGAGATAGTTTAGACGGCCAGTAGCACCCACATTCTTGTTCATTTATGCAGCTCTGGAACCCCAGTGGGTAAAGCCTTGTTATAAGAGGATCGGGTCGCTGGAGGTGGGGCGCAGAGTTTCAGACCTGGTTGTTCTTATCCACCAAAGCTGAAGGGATATAAGGAGAGAAAATGATAGTACAGCCACCCTGCCTGGCCTCAGGGGAATGACTGCCATGTTAGGAGGCAAACCTGGCTGCTCGGAAAGTGCATTAGCTAACCCAGCCTACACAGTGCCACAGCCCCCTCCCAGAATTCCACCACAAGAACAGTCCCAGCCAGAGGTTCCTCAAGTAGGGCCCTTCCCTATCAGGCCTGAGCACACTTGCTCCCCTGAGGTGTATGAGTCTCTGCCAGCAGATGGCGGCCTGTCACAGGTGCCTCCTCACCCTACTGTGCCCTCTCTGGGCCTGTCTTCCCATTCAAAGGCAGA
Organism: Meriones unguiculatus; assembly: GCF_030254825.1. Classification (NCBI taxonomy): domain Eukaryota; kingdom Metazoa; phylum Chordata; class Mammalia; order Rodentia; family Muridae; genus Meriones; species Meriones unguiculatus. The sequence continues at coordinate 39,798,234 of NC_083359.1, forward strand.
ATCCTGTAGAGAGGGAAGGCTGGAGACCAGTGGTTCTCAACCTTCCTGATGCTGCAATCCTTTAACACAGTTCCTCATGTTGTGGTGACCCCCGGCCATAAAATTATCTCGCTGCTACTTCACAACTGTAATTTTGCTACTCTTATGAATTGTAACGTTAATATCTGTATTTTCCAGTGGTGTCAGGTGACCCCTGTGAAAGGGTCATTTGAGCCCCAAAGGGGTTGTGGCCCACAGGCTGAGAACCATTACTGTAGACATTGGGGATTCACAGCACCTATCATGCAGGGAGCAATGGACAGATGGGGACAGTTGGACACCTAGTCCCTTAGGATTCTGCCTGCCTGTGGTGTCTGTAGCATCCCCTGGTCCAGGACCTAGCACAACTGGCTAGGTTTGTTGGCAACAGGTAAGAAGATGAGTGCCCTGGCTGGCATCCCTGACTATTCCTATGGGACAGGAAGATGGGGAGGGGCAGCCAGGGGTGGGCTGGAGCAGGCCTCAGAAGTCTCCCCAGGCCTTTCCCATCAGGAAGCACATCCTGTTAGTCTGGCTCTGTGGCAGGGCTGCTATTTGTTGCAGTTGGCTACGCCCTCCTGCTCACCAAAAACAGCCTCAAAAACAACCATTTCCTCTCTGCTGAGAGACAGGGAAACGGGAGCTCACACACACGCGCGTACACACATTTCCTTGTAGCAGGCATTCTGCTTTCCAGGACCTGCCATTTGTGGCAGAGGTACCAAGACAGGATAGGCAGCAGAGAGGTGGCCAAACCCACACTGCTTCCACAACCCTGCTCCTCCGTCGGACTGGCTCCCACAGCCAGTTCTGAGGAGTGTGACCCAGCCGATTCCCACGCTGTGCCTGCCTCCTGAGTTACTTTCTGTTTTCCACTGCTGTAGGCAAGAGGCTGTGGATAGAGCCTCCCTGGTCTCTGTTCCAAAGAAGACGTCCACTCACAACTCTGGATTCTTGCTGGTGCAGACAGTGCCCCAGATTTCTCCCTGGAATGGGTCTTGGGGAGACCAGCTTCAGCACAGGCTTGTCCCTGCTCCAGGTTCAAGAGGGAGGATAAGACAAGGGCTGTGACCAGCTCACTTGGACCTATCCCATGGGCTTCTCCCCATACCACCTACATCCTCATGTGCCTGGCTGGAGCTGCTGCATAGCTTCCCAAGGATGAGTGGTGATGTTCTCTAGCCACCCCTAAGAGCACCTCAGCGTTCTCTGGATGCACAGCAGCTGACTGGGACTTGGAACTTTCTCCGAGATAGACCGTACTGGCAGTCAGATATGACTGTCCAGAAACTTGTGGCCACAGCTGTGCTGGTGGCCCTTGTCTCCCTCATCCTCAACAATGCAGCAGCCTTTACCCCCAACTGGGTGTACCAGACACTGGAGGACGGACGCAAGCGGAGTGTGGGGCTGTGGAAGTCCTGCTGGCTGGTGGACAGGGGTAAGGGAGGCACAAGCCCTGGGACCCGAGCTGGGCAGGTGGACACCCATGACTGTGAGGTGCTAGGATGGGGCTCTGAATCAGCAGGTTTCCAGGAGTCCCGAGGCACCGTCAAACGTAAGTCTCCTTATTTTTCTGTCACCTTTACATGGTTAGGTGAGGGGAGGTTGTACTCATGCTATGGGTGGTGTCAGGGAACCTGGGCCTCATGCCCACCATCATGCTATATAGCTCCCCTGTTGGGTCTAGACCCTGCCCCTGGCTTATTTCACAGGGACTTCACTTTATGTGGCTGGAGGCTCTTTCTCTGCCATTGTATGTGGCTGAAGGATAAAAGATGGGTATCCTGGTCAAATCAAGCCATTTTTCCTCGGTTAAAAAGAAGTATTACTAACAAGTAAAGAAAGATGAGTAAGAACATCTGGGTGTGTTCTGTCTTAATTCCTGAGGTGGTCAAGGCCTTTAGGACAGCGAAGGATGTCCAGAAGACCAGAGGAGGCACATGGCAGCAAAAGGCAGAATGCTACTTTCCCCTCCTCATGGTGGCCTTTCTCCTTTCCCAGCTCTCTTATCCTGGGGTCTCTATACTACCCTGGGAGTTTGGAACTTCATTTTAAAATAAATAGTGCTCAAGTTTGAGAGTACAAGAAGAAAGGGTTATATAAATATGAAAATGCTACCTAAAATAGGCACGTCTGCTGACATGCAAGTTCTCTCCAGATGTCAAGCCACTAAAATTGGCAGGAGATCTGTCTTACGAGTGCCCAGTCTACTACAAACTGCCATGGAGGCTACAGGCCCGAGGGCTGCTGTTGGAAGATGACAATGATGTTTAGAATGCATGGGACTTAGTGTTAAGGGGGACTTTCTGGAAATCCTGAGTGCTGAGCCCAGTGCAGCCCCCTCAACTCTGCACCTGACCAACAGAGGGCTTGCAGGCCAGGGAGGGGAACATCACCAGGCTTACAGTGAGGTAGCTGGCCTCTTCCATTGGGCCATAACAGGTAAGGAGCCTTTTATTGAGAAAAAGATCAAAGATGAATATACTTCCAGGATCTAGGTGTCTTGTAGGAGGCCAAACAGCTGACCTTGGGTCTCTGTGTGGTATGTTAGGGCAGAGCTCTCCTTCTGCATTTATGACCATTCAGGCTCAACAGCAAAGCTAGTAACCTTGAAGCTCCACCAAGCTTTTCATTCGGGCTGTGCTTTGCCCAGCCCTAGAGGCCTCATGTCTTTTGAGGCAGGGCCAAGTGTAGGCAGGCGCTCCTGCCTCATACTTCTCACTAGGCTCTGACAACAGCCAGTTCTGGACGCAGCCCATTCTGGACCAGAAAGTCCCCAGACAGTCTGGCTGTCCCTTGTGATACATGTGCAGTGCTGCCTCCCTTCCCCACCTCCTGAGCTCCAGCAGCTGCATCCCAGGAACATCTTGTGTGGACACCTGTCTTTCCCACCCTCCACCTTCTGAGGCCAGGCCAGACATCCTCCCTGGCCACATCTATGTGACAGCATGGCAGACTCAGCTGCTCCCGCCCTGAGTACCCCACATTTTCCCTCTTACCTGTGCCTTCCTGTGGTTCCCACCTCTGTGAACCTGCTGTTTTACCTGATGATCTCCCTAGACAATTTAAAAATAGTTTCCTAAGCTGGGCTGGTGGTAGATGACTGTAATCCTAGCACTCAGGTGCTGAGCCAGGCTAGTCTGAGTGAGACCCTGTCTCAGAAAAGAAAAAAATCCTTTAGCAATTACTATGGCAGCTGCAGTAGTGGATCTTTAATCTGAGTAGCAACTATTGTTCAAATAACAGAAAAGTCATTGAGAAGCTTCTTGGTAATAGTAACCGGGTGAAATTTTGGGAAACAGACTAAATGGGTGCTTCTGGTTGCTAACACATTCTAACACACATTGACACTGAAGTGTAATAGGAACAAAGCAGCCATAAGTCAGCATTTCCTGAAGGGAAGCTGGTCCCTAACCCCCTGGCTTGGACAGGACTGTTTGGCTCTGTGCCCAGGGGCCTTGGAGGGAGAGATGCTGCTGGTCTCTTCCTCTCTTCTCCTTTCCATGAGCTTTGCTCCCACTTGTGCTGACCATTCTATGTCAGCTGCCACACTGCTCTGCATGGACAGAGACAATAGCAACCTCATGGCCAGTGATGCCTGATGCCCCCACCCATGTGTACCTATATCCCCAGGCTGTAAGGCAAGGCCATCTGCTAGCTGCTACCATCTAAAATCAGACCTGTGAGCAGCCTTGAGACTCATGCAGAACCCCACCATGTGACTCAAGTGCTTCTAGAAATCAGCACTCTGAGGAGGGGCAGCTGCTCAAATTCTGACACCTAGACAGATGGCATCAGGGGTAACATCCTTCATGCCCGAGCAATGACACTTTCTAAAACCCTCCAACACACACAATGGGCATACTGGTCTGTGTCACACGGCTATGTGGCTTGTTCACAATTTCCTTATGAGAAGCAGTGTAGGGCACTGGGGCAAGACTACAGGACAGGCCACTCTCAGCACTTCCATCACTGGTCGGGCCATCTGGCAAGAACACCTCCTGCTAGCCCTGGGCCATGCGCTCTTGCCTGTAGAACACACGGAGCTGGAATCACTCAGTGCTTTTAACTGCAAACATGTAAGGGACCTGCCCGAGATGCAGAATGAGGACATGGTTCATTCCATGACATTCTGAACTCTGGTCTAAGGGCTCTGTGCTCCAGATATCTGGAGAGTTCTGGATAGGAACATGGGTTATCCAGGTAGGGCCTTTCCCATGTCAAACTGGGGCCTCCCCAGGAGGGTCATGGAGATCTTTCTGCCAGTTGGCCATTCTGTTACATAGTACCCAGGGCCTTTTTACTGACCAGGGATCCTCTACCCTCAGGGAAACTGGAAGCCAGAGGCCAGAGGTCTACTTGAATAATGAATATAAACTTTGAACCCTGGCACAAATCAGCTGGACCTCCATGCTACCTAGGGAGATCCCTGAGCATCTCTACACACGTTTGTGCCATGCTGACGTCAGGACAGGCTAGCTGGCTGACTTTTGGTTAGGCACATTTATGCCATGCTTTAACTGACATCTTGGGCTGATTACAAGCCTCACAGGGAGTGCTTCTTTCTCAGCAGGGTGCGGGCTGTGCAGCAGTCCGTGTGACTCAAGGAGATCTCATTCAGGCAGGGAGTGAATGACTTTGCAGAGTCTGACATGAAGTACGGCAGAGGTATGGCAGGAAGACAGGAACAAGGACGGACAGTAGAAGGGGAGGGCGGAGGGCAAAGGATAGGCCAGCAGTCAGTTTGCACTGTCTTCCTGGCTCCTTGAGCCAGTCTTCTGCCCTCCCTAATTGATAATGTATACCCCCCAAGCAAACTACTTGGGTCACTCTCTTTCCAAACAGTCCTGTCATTTATTCAGCTCCTTTCCTGGCCTTCAAGATGAAGCTTGGGCTGCCTAGCATGCCGTTACTCTGCTGTTACCATTCAGCATCACATTTCCATGCTTTCCCAATTCAATTACACTTTAAAGTAGCGGAGTCTCTGAGTGGTTATATTAAATCGCAGTTTCTTAAACTGTCAGTCATGCTCACATATGGAGTTAGTTGCATAATTTAATGTGTGTGTGTATAGGTGGAGAGATCACAAAAAAATCTGGCAATAGTAAAAGTTTCTGAATGTTCAACAACCAAAAGTTGATTCTGAATCAAATGGATAATGAATTTGTGGTGATCTGGGCAGGGGAGCCCATGCTGTTCCTCACTACACATCACTACAGCCTTGGCCCTGAAAATACAATGTGCACTTGGCACTTCCTTGTGCTTTATGCCCTCATGCCACACAGTGTCTCAAGGGCTGCTGCCTGACTCCTCAGCACTGATTTGAAACTTGGTATGTTATGAATGGCAGGGTTTTCACTGCTAAGTTTCTTGCTCCTACAGCAATCTAATTGTTTAATAATAAGTAACAGAGATTTTAAATGTTCTCTTTGTACCATCATTCCTCAACATGTGTGTACCAACTGATACATCTTTAGAATTATAGTAAATGATTTTTTTTTTTTGAGACAAGGTCTCACTATATAGTCTTGGCCAGCCTGGAGCTTGCTATACATTCCAAGTAAGTCTCAAACTCAGAATGATCCACCGGCCTCTGCCCGGAGTGTTAGGATTAAAGGTGTGCCACTACTCACTGCCTATTTTTCCTCTTTTATGTTTGATTTGATGGCTTGAGTTTCATTAAAGAAATTATTAAAATAAAGTTTGATTTGGGATTCAGACAAAACTTTTAGCAATCTCTGAAACTGCATTCATTCTACTTTTGCCATCTTATACTATGTACTCATGGGAAGCACCCACATGGCAGCTCACAACTGTCTGTAACTCCAGTTCCAGGAGCTCTGATGCCCTCAGACATGCTGATGCAGATAACATGAAAACAAACATACCATTTAAAAGTAAAATAAAATAAGTATGGGTTGTCAAGATGGCCACGTAGGTAAAGGCATTAAGACAAGCCTGACAACCTGAGTTTGACTCCTGGACCCCACATGGTGGAGAGAGAGAATCAGTTCCTGAAAGTTGTCCTCTGATCTCTAAACACCCTCTATGAAATTCACATTGTTCTACTACCAATAAATCAATTAATGTAAATAAATAAAAAGTAGATAAAATCAAAATCTGAAAACTGAAGATGCTCTACCATCCTACAGTACCAAATATTAACCCAAGATTTAATTCTTTATCACACATTCATCTCATTACTATGCAATTTGCTTTTGTCTTTTAAGAAATGGTAAATTTATATATGTATACCAAAATTATTCTTAAAATGTCTTTATAATTTATTATCAGTAAATGCTCGGTTTACATTCTTATTCTACCTATCTATATACAAGAGATATGTAAACAAAAAGGGGTGTAAGGTCAGGTGTGGTGGCACACACCTTTAATCTCAGCACTTGGGTAGCAGGAGGACTCTGAGTTCAAGGCTAGTCTGATTTATGTAGAGAGTTCAAAGCCAGCCAGGGTTACATAAAGAAACCCTTGCCTCAACAGATTGATAGATCAATAAACAGTAAACCAGCCAGCCAGCCAGCCAGCCAGCCAGGTGTTGGTGGCATTCACCTTTAATCCCCGTGCTTGGGAGGGACAGGCAGATGGATGTCTGTGAGTTCCAGGAGAGCCAGAGTTACACAGTAAGACTCTGACTCAAAAAAACCAAACCAAATCAAAAATTTTAAAGGGGAAGTTCTGAGTGGGAAAAATTTAAGAAGCCCTGTTATGGGCTGGGGAGGTGGCTTGGTGGTTAAGATTACTTCCTGCTCCTCCAGAGGACCTGGGATTGATTCCCAGACCCACATGGTGACTCATACCACCTGTAACTCCAGTACTGGGAGAATCCAATGGCCTCTGTGGGTATCAGGCACATATATGGTGCCCAGATTCACATGTAAGCAGATACTTACATACATAAAATACATTTTAAAAAGGAAGCCCTGATAGAAGGGATAAAATAACTACACAGTGGCTAGAGAGCTTGCTCAGAGGGCAAAGTGCTTACTGTGAAAACATGAAGATCAGAGTTCAGAGTCCTAGCTCCAGGTGAATACCAGGTGGGTGTGGTGACCCACCTGTAACTGAATGCTCAGGAAGCAGAGGCAGAGGAACAAGCTGGAAAGCTACACGAGCTCTTGGTCAAATGAAAAGACCTTAGTATAGAAGTTGGAAAGTAATCGAGGAAGATACTCTTCATCAACCTCTGGTCTCCACACACATGTACATTCAAATACAATTGAACCCACACCCACACGCTCCAACACACGTGGGGTGATAAATAAAACCCAGCCACACCAGAAAGTCCAGTATACAGATGACAGGGTACTCTGAAGAATGCAGGTTGGTATAGGTAGAAATACCTTTCCAGATCACAGAGGAAGCCTTCTGGAGCACACACAGCCTGCCAAATGGACAGGGCACCCTTCAGAAGCACACAGCATGGGGCTGAGCCTCCTGCAGTGTGAGATCATTATCAGGCTAGCTGTAAAGGAGGGAGGTGCAACCAGCAAATCCAGAGACAGCCACTGGCCTGAACCCCAGCCACTATGTGCCCTGTTACAAGTCCATTGTGGGAGGTGAGAGCCGTTAGGCCTTGGAACGGCACTCCTTGGGCCTCGGAGAATCATACCATTCTGTGTGTCTCACAGTTCAAGGAACATGTCACCTGCCCCTGGGGCTCCTAGTTCCTCTGTTGCTCTTCCTCCCTCTACATCCTTCTAGAACCCAAGACACACTTAACCTGTTTTAAACTGTGTCTATACCTTGAGGGATATGCCTGCCTGCTTCCCTATTTCCTACAGAAGTGTTTTTTTGTTTGTTTGTTTGTTTGTTTTTTTTCTCTCGAGACAGGGTTTCTCTGTGAAGCCTTGGCTTTCCTGGACACACTTTGTAGACCAGGCTGGCCTCAAACTCACAGAGACCCGACTGCCTCTGCCACCCAGATTACTAGGATTAAAGGCATGCACCACCACGACTGGCTCCAACCAGGAGTCTTAAATTGCCAGACCCTAGTACATCTCTTATCCCTTTATTTAATGTTTTAGATTTATCTTTATTAGCATGCACACACATGCATGCCATGGTGCTATGTGGAGATTAAAAGTCAGCTTTTGTGAGGTGGTTCTCTTCTTCCACCTTTATGTGGGTTCTGGGGATCAAATTCAGGTCCTCAGGTTTGCATGGCAGGTGCTTTCAGCTGCTGATTAATCTCGCCAGACCCTCCCTCATGCCCCTTTAAAGCAGCTGTGTTAGGGTGTTTAGTGATCTGTGTTCTGGCTGGTGTAACTAAGGACTAAAGAACATAAATTCTCAGTCAACAGAAGCAGGCCCTGCTGGAGACTGCCTGCTTTACTGTGAGTAAATTAGGAGAAACAGCTGCTAAAGTGCCCGGCCTGGGAAGAAGGATCCAAGCAGTGGCAACTGCTATTGATCTAGCAACATCTTGCTCTGTTGGGCCACCAGATACATGGGCTGCTCTGACTGTCCAGTAAGCTTAAGATCTGATACATCCACAGAGCTCTTCATATATGCAGCTGGTATGCAAGGTTCACTGGATTCAAAAACCTGCTTGTGTTACTCCACATTGGAGGTGGCAAGTTGGAAAAGGGATCTAGAAGGGGCCCTGAAGTGCTAAATGACAGGAGAGTTCTCTGCAGAGGAAGTAGCCTGAAACACAATGGGCAGGACAGGCTGACCCTTGGTGGCAGGAAGTGGCATAAAACCCCTGGATGACTCCGTGACTCCACAGCCTAAATATAAACATGACCTTGTAAGGAGCATGAATCAGACACCATCCAGCATGAAGATGGGGTGGAGCACACCGAGGCCCAGGCAGAGATGGCAGTCACATGGCACAGCACCCCAAAAGCAAGTCTGTGCTCAGGTCATGTGACAAGATGACTTCTCTCAAACTGCCATAGTGTCTGAGAAGGGACTGAAGGAAAAGGGACCTCGCTTCATGGCTGCCAGCGAGGGGTGGTTTTAAGTAAGTTCTTAGCACCATCCCAAACGCTTGCTGACACAACACGTAGATAAGCTGCTTCTTATCCAGAGGTGCCCATGACACTTTACCCTTCGCCTGTGTGGAGGCTGACTGATGGACAAAGTCAGTTTCCACGAACAGAGAAGTGCACAGAGGTCTCTGGCCAGATGGATGAGACTTGCAAGGCCTCTGAATTGTTACCTCCAGGCCTTACCTTACTCTAGATAATCACCTATTAGATCGTGTCATTAGAGGAGGGGAAATGGGACTTGAGAATCTGCCTTTGATGTGTGGTGAGGGGAACCTGAGAAGGTGGAGCTCTGGGAATGGATTGGATGGACAGACAGATAGGCAAAGGGCAGAGCTGCCCAGCAGGTGCCCAGATACAGAACCCATTTGAGATGAGAGGAAAGGCAGACACTGAGCCTGACAGCTGTGAGCTCTTTTGCAAATGTATATTGCATTTCAATAAACACTTAGGTCAACCAAGCAGAACTGCCAAAATCGGCGGTAATGGTTCAATGCTATCTTGCAGCCCTTTAAGACCCCTCTGAGGCGAAGCAGACTGCCCCTCCCCTCCCTGGGGTTGCCTCTCAGTGGTTTATGAGAGGTGGGACAGAAGATCTTTAGGTCTCTATTCATGGAACCTTACTTGCTGGCTCACACAAAAGAGGCTACCCATCCTGTGACAGCCTCTGTGCCTTCCTTGCCCACAAAAGACGACAGTCCTACAGGACCCTCACAGCATATGTTCCTCAAGGATCTTGGAAGGCTGTGCTCTTTTATGTTCAGTTCTTGTGTTTCCAATGATACCATTTGTTGTAAGCCCATTGTGAGAATCAATTTCACACTTGGGAAGAGCAGCACCTCCACTCTTCAAGTCTGGTTTGAGCTGAGCACTGACTTATCTGCCAGAAGTTTGTGAATCAGAATTTCCTTATGACTGCTAGTCCACAGACATGGACACATGAGGCTGGGCTATGGCACGCCGCTCTGACTGAGTCCACCCCCTGGTGTCTGGCGTCTCCACTGATAGATCTGCTGTTGATCTGGAATGAGCAGAGCCTATAGATGTCTGCATTCTGGTGTACTACCATCTCACAGTGTGGGCTTTGGTGTAACATTCAACCTGGCAGCAGGGGGTGCGAGGGAATAATGACAAAATTCTGGGCCAGATGCTCTCCTTCAACACTTCACCAACCGCACTCTGCCTTGCCCTTCTCCTGAGACCAGAGTGTGGGGCAGGGAGCAAAGGACAGGAAGGCAGGCCCAAGGTTGGAGCACCACTTTGGCTGCTGATAGAGTGAAGGAAGTGGGGCCTAGGAGGTGCGTGGGATGGAGCCTGGGCTTAACACACTCAAGTCTGGTCCCTGCTCTATCCCTTGTTGGCAGAGAGGCCAAGTGCAGTCTCTTAATGCTATAGGCTCAAGTCTTTTGCCCATAGGAGGGCGTGGTAACGCTGCTGAGTTTCAGGCTTGGTGTTGTGTTCCATGCCTTTAATCCCAGCACTCTGGAAGCAGAGGGATGAAAAGCTCTCTGAGTTTGCAGCCAGCCTGGTCTACATAGTGAGTTCCAGGACAGCCAGGGCTATGTAGAGAGATCATGCCTCAAAAAACAAACCAAAACCAAAGCAAAAACCCCACACAAATAAAAACAAAAAGAAGGAAAGAAAGAAACAAACAAAAAACCCAAACCAGAATAAAAGCAATGTAGTATCTGAACAGCTAACTGGGGACAGCAGCTGAGGACCCATGGTGTCCATTACTAAGCAAGAAACATTTCACTGTTGACTGATCTTCCCTCCTAGCTTCAATTATAACACAGCACCTGAGAAAAAGGAACATTTGTCTTATCAAGATCCAAATCAGGGGGTGGGGAGATGGCTTTCTGAGTAAACTGTTGGCCGTGTAAGATCAGTGTTTTGATCTCCGGCACTTACAATAACCCTGTGTGAAGTGCTGTGTTCCTGTAACCCCAGCACTGGGAAGGCAGAGACAGGAAGACCCTAGGAGTTCAGTGGTCAGTCAGTCTAGCCAAAACGATGAGATACAGGCTCAGTGAGACCCTATTTCAAAAACTAAGATGGAAGCCAGACAAGATAGTGCATGCCTATAATCCTAGCACTTGGGAGGCAGAGGCAGCCTGGTCTAAAAAAAAAAAAGCGAGTCTAGGACAGCCAAGGTTACACTGAGAAACCCTGTCTCAAAAAAACAAATACCATACCAAACCAAACCAAACCAAACCCACAAAACAAAAACAAAAACAAAAGCCTAAGGTGGAGAGCAATAGAGAAAACACTTGAAGTTGATCTCTGGTTTCTGTGTGCACATACATAAGGAAGTCCTCCAGCACCGTATGTACACACATACATATACCACACACACACAAGGACTCAAATCACAGAGCAGTGTTCCAGCCTCGGCAGGACGTGACCAATGCAGACAAGCTAGGGGGTTCTTATGTGGCTGGTGAGAGAGACAAGACAGCATGGAGAATCTGGGGTGGGTAAGGTGCTGGCAGAGAGCGCTGTTCAGAGAAGACACTGGCTGTCTGAAGTGCCTTTTCAAAGGTCCAGTAAAGACCTAGAAAGAAAGCAGCTACCACTGAAAATGAGTGTGGCCAGCCTGACTTGCCTCTTCCTAAGTGGCTCACCATCCTGACCACCTGCCTTCCCTCCTTTTGGCCCACAGTACAGTTTGACATGATGCGTGCTTGCAACCTGGTGGCCACAGCTGCACTTGCCGTGGGCCAGATTACCTTCGTCCTCGGTCTGACGGGCCTGCCCCTGATGTCACCAGAGTCCCAGTGCTGGGAGGAGGCGATGGCTGCTGCATTCCAGCTGGCAAGTAAGTACCCAAGGCGGGTAGAGTGGCCATGTGTGGCCCTCACAAAGCTGGTAGACCCGCTGGGTCCTTTTGCTATCATGGGGGAGAGCACCCCAGGGCATTGGGTGGCTTTAGGTACAGATACAGGCGTTTTACCTGTCAAGCTCATTTCTGTTTTAAAGGTGGGCCTAGTGTACTGAAGTAAGGTTGCTCTGCTTTCCGAAGTCTACAGAACCTGTACATTTGCCCTTCTGCGTGCCAGTGTGCACTTGATGCCAATTTGAAGCAGTTGGGGAAGAGCTGGATTCTGTTGGGCAGAAGTGGGAGACAGCCCCAGCCCGGTCCCAGCCTGCTCAGCTAACAAACACCACAGAAGGCAGAGCTTTGTCTAAGCGAGGCTTCCATGGGCCTGACCCGAGCTCAGCACAAACCCTTGCTCATGACCAGTGAGAGGCTCATGTAAGCATGTTATACACAGCCTGAGTGAATGCAGCACATGCCCACCCCTGCATGGCTCCTCTTCTGGCTGTAACACAGACGCAGACTATAAACTGGCCTTGCATGACACTGGGTCATCAGAGAGCAGAGCTGCCTTTGAACACTGCACCCGCCACCCACCTCCCTAGTGATCTGGGGATACTGTGTGCAAGATTAGATATGGTGGGAGCAAATCTGCTGTTTGTTTGTTAGTGGCTTTTGTTTGTTTCCTCACTATGTAGCCATGGCTGGCCTGGAACTCATTATGTAAGCTAGTCTGGTCTTAAACCACAGAGATCTACCTGTCTTTGTCTCCTGAGTTTTGGGATGAAAGCCACATGCTAGCATGCCTGACTGAAAATTTGCTGTTTTTAAAGGACAAGAGTCATTCCTGGTGTCACTACCAGAAATGATCCACACACTTGTGGAAGGTTTAGACTGGTGGTAGAGGTCATGGCGGCTGTCTGTAACTTATCTCACAGTGCCCGGGGGTTCCACTGCTCTGTCGTGTGGGCTCAGGGCTGTTAGGATCATTAACAACTAGCTGAAATTCAAGCTTCTTGCAGCTTGCTGAGGATGTCTATAGGTGTCTATGTAGGGTCTATGGACAAAAGTGACCGTCCCACAGGTCCACTGGAGTGGGCTGTGGGATACGCTTAGTCGACCTTTCTTTAGAATTCTAGCCATTCCTGTGTGCAGTGCATACTCCTGATGGGGGAAACGGCAGGAAGTCTGAAGTGAATCATTCTAGGAATAATGAATAGATCCCGGGCCTTTATCTTTCTTGAGAAGCAGTTTCCAGAACGAGGCTGACCGGTGTTCATGTGCGAGAGAACGCCTGGTGGGAGTCAGGAAGCCCTGCTACCCTGAATGCTAAGAATAGTGTGGCGGAATGGTCCTGGGAAAGTCACTTCCCTGTGGCCAGTCAGAGGCAGGAAGGGGTGGGGGTGGGGGGTTGGGAAAATTGTGAAGTCTCAGTGGTAGGGGAGCTCCAACAGTGTCCTGGCTCTATGAATGCGAGCCAATCACTGAGCCAGCGGCTGGTAACTCAGATGCAACATAAGGCCATTTCTATGGCTCCCACTGGACATGAGAAACACTGAGATTGACATGCAGATGTAATTGAGGGTCAGTCCTGCCCTCTTCCCACCTTTGCCACTGAATATACAACATGGCATGCTTAGAAAAGCTTCTCACTTTGCCCTCTACTCATCAGACACACATAAAACAAATATTTCTTCCCACTCAAGTGAGGACCTCTACCATCTGAATCCATCCTCAAGAATGAAACGGGAGATTTTGAAAACACCACAGGAAAACTGAGTTTTAAAAATATACCATACAGCTGGGTGATCGTGGCACACACTTTCAATCCCAGCATATGGGAAGCAGAGGCAAGTGGATCTCTATAGAGGCCAGCCTGGTCTACAGAATGAGTCAGGACAGCCAAGGCTACACAGAGAAACACTGTCTCAAAAAACCAAAACCAAACAAACAAATAAACAAAGAAAAGACACTAAGCTAGGGCTATACACCTTTAATTCCAGCACTCTGGGGCCAAAGGTAAGCAAGTCTCTATGAGTTCAGGGCCAGCCTGGTCTATATAGTGAGTTTTAGGCCTGTCAGAATTACACGGTGAGACCCTGAACCATCACTCTCCCTAAAAAATAACAAATAAAAAACACCTTAGTGGCAAAAAAAAAAAAAAAAAAAAAAAGAACAATAGTTCTTTCATTGTTTATTTTTCTTCTTAATAGTTCTTGACTGTGTAAGTAACTACTTCTCATGTCATAATCAACCCGATTGCCACCTTTCTTACTTTAACATCCTGGAGACTCTTACTTGGAGTGATTAGAACTTGTGTGACTGATGGCAGAACTGACAGTGGCCTCCTGCAAAGCAACTGTCTTATGAGAAAATAGAGTTGCTTCCAAATACTCAGCAAAGAAACATCAAAATGGGGGAAACTTCCATTCATTGAAAAAAAGTTGTCTTTGGCAGTCTTGGAGGGAACGTATCAAGGGCCTCCTGAAGGTGCTGAGTTAGTATACTTCTACTTTGAATATTTTAAGGCCATCACAACCTCTGGAAAGGTTAGACCATCTCTGACCAAAAACTACCCAACAGCTGGAGGCCAGCGGAAAAAGCCAGAGCAATGAGGGCGGTGGCTCCTGGGGCAGTTTGGGAAGCTTCTCATGCCTCCTAGGCTGCCTTGTCCCTTCGGCATTTGACTATCACCCTGACAGGTCTGTTTTGCCCAAAAAGGAAATGCATTTGGCCTGTTTAGACTCGTTTCATTGACAAACAGTACAGAGAACAGCTATGTGCCTTTCTTCTATCGCGCTGCTAATTTTAGAGCTGGGTTTTTTCCTGTGCTTGGGTCTGTTTTAAAGCCAGGGAGAGACTGTGGGGCGCCAGGATGTCCTGTCACAGGACGAGGAAACGCCTGCTATTACCTGTTGTGAAGCGAACCCGAGTCCCAGTGCTGGGGCGAGGTGGGTGGGCAGGGGGAAAGAAGATGCTAATGAAAAGAGGAAAGTATGTGGAATAGACTGGGGAGGCTGCGAAACCCTGGAAACCAGCAGAAGCAACACACCAAAGGGCAGACCGACTCCCTGTCTGCCTGTGCTCCCACTTGCTAGTCACTGTGTTCAGCACAGCCCTGGGCTAGTCAAGGGACCATCTCTCCCCCTGCAAGAACGGCAGCTCGGAGGGACCCTTGCTCAGCAACACACCAGGGACAGCTGTGTGAAGCTACTGTTTTCATGGGGTGCCAGCAGTCTTGTGTGGCTTTACTTTTATAGAAGCAACCCAGTACATGCCACGGCATTTCCAGTGTCTGCTAAGGACTGTCCAAGTCTAATTTTGCTGTATCTGGAAATTGGAAAATTGTTTCATGAACCTTGTTCCACGTGCCCTCAACACGGTCTACTCAATCAATTTCCACATTTCCCCCTGTGATAGCTGCATGCTGTGTGTCTGTGAGGGAGGCAGGTCCCGAGACACAGAGTTCGACATGGTTAGAGAAGTGCCCACCAAAGTCTTGGGGAAGACAAGTGGGGGGAGATGCCTGTGACAGTGTTTTGCAGTTCCACATGGTCTGTCTTGCTCTTTCCACCTTCTTTTCTCATTCCCCCTTTCTTGGCTTTCTGTGGTAACTGGCATAGCATAGATTTAAAAATGTCAGAGTCTCCCACTGTCTCCTCCCAAGGCCCAGTAGTATGATGATCAGCTGACTGTCAGCCCACGAAGACACAGAATACAGAACCCTCTCAGAGTCTGCAATGAGGAGCTGGGGTCCTGAGCATTTGGCTCCAAACATTGGGCCCGAGTGCTATCTTTTGGTCTCTCCACAGAAGTCTTCACAACTGAAGCCACTGCGCATAACTTCTGCTCATGCTCTGTAGGCCCATTTCTATTTCCTCTGCTCTTTTTTCTCCTCTTTGCCTCATCTTTTGCAAATTTGTCATCTTGACTTTCTTATGGTACTGGGTAAGGAACTCAGGGTTCCCACATGCCCCCAGCCCCCTTTTTCTTTTGTTATGTAGCTCAGGCTGGCCTGGAACTCACCATATAGCATGGGCAGAGGAGGGCAAGTGGCACTGGGTGTGTAGGGGGAGTGGTCTGTGAAGGGAATGTGCTTGTGTGGCCTCTGGCTCTTCACTGAGACTAAACAGCACCTGGAGCACAGCAAGGAGCTGGGGAGGGTCCACAGCTCTGGTTAGGAGGCATCTCAGCTCTACACGCCTTTTGAGGACTTCCAGATTCTTCAGGCTTATCCCGATTAGCATGCTGGCTCTAGCACAGGCCACTTGGGTTCCACACCTGGCTCTGCCCACTATCAAGTCCTTGTTTGAATCCCACCATCCTATGTCTCCTGAATATGGGGTGGAGCACATGACCTTCTGATCCATAGGTATGCTGTCTACAGGATGTCACTGTCCCCTAAAACCCTGTGGTGATATCCACATCGAGGAGGTACCATCCCCAATGTATGTTCTCCGTGTCCTTGAGTGCAGAACCTGGGCTCTCCTGCCATGCACTCCAGGTGGGTGAGCTAGAAGTCAGTCAAGTCTACATGTCTCTGGAGTGGCCTCCCTGCCTATTCCTCTAGCATTTACAAAAGTATGGTCCAGGCCTCACTAAGCTGGTTCTGAAGATAAGATTCCAGGGGGCCAATGAGTTAGTGTTGACATAAAGCTTGTAATAGGATCAAGTTGCACATCCAAAGGACAACTCCTCTGCCATCACTAGGGCCTTGTTGCCTCAGGAGTCCCACTGTGAGGACACTACTCAGGGGGTCAAGGTAGTGGGGTCACTGTCTCCTTAGTCATGTCTGGGTGGCACTATTGACAAATGAAAGGGCTTATGGCACCTTCCCTATGGAATGTCAGACTTAGAAAGTTCTACAGTTTGTTCTGGGAGCCAGAGAGATGGGAGTGGGAGGTCTCGGAGGTGACAGTGAATGTGTAATCCTGACAGCCAAGCCTCTCACCTGAATTCCCCTTTAAAAGTGCCTCTTCTACACTCATTACCATTATAGTTTATATAAACCATTTCCAAATCTCTTCGGACAATGGCAGTACACAGAAAAAAAAAAAAGTCCCAAACATGTCATATAGCACCAATTTGTCTCTTTGATGCCAAGGGAATCTTGGGAAAAGGTGTGTTGTATAAGTTATTTCACAATTAATTATTTTATTTAAAGATGCCTTCATGGTGGGCTTTGTGCATGTAAGACAAGAACTTCACCACTAAGTTAGATGCTCAGCCATCAAAAAAGGAAAATGTTTTTTGTTTTTTTTTTTTTTTTTTTTTCACTTCATGTTAGGGGGTCCAGGCTGGCCTAGAGCTCTATATGTAGTTCACGATGGCCTGGAACTCACTATGTAGTTCAGGCTGTCTTCAGACTGGCTTTCCTCCTGCTCCTATCTTCTGAGCAGTTACTACAAGCTTGCATCACCACACCCAATCTCAAGTCTTTGGCTTTTTGAGATGGTCTCTTCTTATAAAGTTTAGATTTGTTTTCAATTTGCTATGAAGTTTAGGTTGGCTTCAAACTCACAATCCGCCTGTGTTCCCTCCTGAGTGCTGGATTACCTGCATGTTTTATCACACTTGGCGAATAAATCTTTTACGGAAGCTTAGCAACAAGCCTGAGTCTTGTGCGATACCGTTCTGTTTCTCTGAAGTTGGCAAATTTGCACTAGTCTACTTCTGACTGCCTGCATTTTGACTTCTACAGCTCGGCCTTTAAACGCCCATTTACAAGGTGTGTTCTACTTAAGGCACTTATTATCCAGTGGCTGTCAACGTCGCCAAGACCACTTTCAACACTGGGCTCTGAGCTGTTCTTCATCTCTTAGCTCAGCCAGTTCTGAACCTGGTCAAAAACTGCCAGAGGCCCAGCGTGGTGGTGCACACCTTTAATCCTAGCATTTGGGAGGCAGATGCAGGCAGAACTTTGTGAGTTAGAGGCCAGCCTGGTCTATAGAGCAAGTTCTAGGCCAGCCAGGGTACATAGTTAAGACTCTGTCTTAAAACAAGCGGATAACCAACCCCCTCCAACAACATCAAACCAAGTCCCTCCAAACAGCCAGAGCCTCTCCAGAATCACACATAATGGTTCCCTTTATCCTTTCCTGGTAACTGTAACATTTCTTCTTCTGATAGCAAGACTTAAGTACACACTCAGGGATGTTTCACATTCTCCAGGAGGCCAACATTGCTACTCGTTGCTGAGGGTAGTCAACACTAGCTGAAATGGCATCTTGTGAGCTGGTGGAAAATCTGATATTTTCTTAGACTTGTGGATCGTGTTATGCCAAAGTATCTTTTGATGAGACTTTGCTGGTCTGGATAATTTCCTTTTCTGTCTTCTTTATCTGGTCCTGGTCCTCAAACACTACTCTGCATCCTAGTTATAATACCTCATCTCTCCTCCCCTTTTTCCTTCCCCAACCGAGTCACTTGGGAGCTTTAGAAGAACATGATTCCTTCCTCCTCAATGCCCCAGATCCTCCTACTAGAAAGAACCATTTGGATTAAAAAAAAAAAAAGATTCAGGCTCATGTCATGAAGTGCTGGGTCTCTTAACACAAGGGATTCAAGACTAGTGATGAAAGAGGGAAAGGCCTGGCTTGCTCACTTTCCCTCATTGCACACACATGCTAGATACATAGCAGTGTTTGCAACTGTCCCTTTTTCAGTATGCTTATTAGAAGCCAGCCATGTTCCCTCTAGGACACAGGGACTTTGCTTACTCAATTGCAGCAGAGCACCAGAGGTCAGCCCCAGTGTCTTTCCTCTGATGCCACCTGTGTGTATGTTTGATAGTCATTCCAAAAGGAAGACCTTGTGACAGAAGCTCAGGCCCCAGGAAGAAGGCAGGAAGGAAGAAAGAGAGGAAAGGGACGCTCTCCACTGTGCTGGAATTCACACCGCCCTCCGTTGGCCAGCGCACAGGAAGAGGCTGTTTGCTTTGGCAACAGGACTTCATAGAGATGGAACTGATCCCATGTGCAGAACAGAGCACTTGCTGAAGCACTTCCCTTTGGTAGGGTTCTGGACAGGCTGATTACATCACTGAGGATTTGTGGGAGAGAAGTCTTCAGGGGAAAGGACACAGGAGAAAGGGAGCCTCTACTTAGGGGTAATGAAAGTGGAAGCTAGCCTTATTTCAGAATAACGTCTGTAGTATGATATGCTGAGCCTGCTGATTCCAGGTGCCTTTTCACAAACGACAGGGACTTGTGTGGCAATGCAGTCAACTCATGGAGAGACACATCTCCCTGGTTTTTATTTGCTTTTTATTGATGACACTGAACAAAAGGGTGATTTCTTCCTATCACATATCTTGGTCCATAGTGGCTCATCTGCTGGCTCTCAGGGCAGGGCTTGGATGGCTGACAACTGTAGGAGCTGCAGGATGCTAGTAGCTATTCCTGTTACGGTGTATCAGGTCCTCTCTTTGCAGGACTCATGTCCCTGGGCTGTCCTTGGCACACCTAGTTCCCTGTGCTGAGATTCCTTATAGAATCCATATTGAGAATGAACAGACTATTCTGTTTCTGCTTTGTCTATATGTGTTTCTAATGTGGTCAGAGTTGATCCTACAACAGAAATGAAGCTCAGACTGATCCTTACACAGAACGAGTGCTTTTATTTTTTGAGAGAGGGTCTTTCTATGTAGCCCAGCCTAGCCTGGAATTCAAGGTCCTCCTGTCTCTGGGAGGACCTAGTGCTGGGACTGTAGGTGTGTGCCACCATTTCAGTATCCATTGTGGGACTTTATTAAATAGTTAGGCTTTTCCACAGGGAACACCCTACATTTTCCTTTCTGCATTTTTAACATGAAAAAGCCAGTAAGGTGTGGACTCTGAGTTGCACTCCGGTGAGAAAAGTGAGATGTGTGGAACTCAGTCCAGCCCCAGGTCGGATACTGCTAGGTTTCCATGACTACTGATGAAACATGTGAAGGACTGCCTTGTTCATTTTTCTTTGTAAAGTGTCCATCAGTCAGGCTCCCTGTTTATAGATGTGTGTGTGATCTGGTGTGCATGTATGCTGTATGTCCTTGTTAGTGTAGATGTGTGCATATATGCTGGTATGTGGAGGCCTGAGGTCCATATCAGGTCTTTCCTCATCATTCTCCACATTGATTTTGTCTCCTCCCTTCTGCTCCCCATTGAGCATCAAGTGTGTGTGTGTGGGGGGGATTTTACAGATTTGCACCACTGTGAAGCTTTATTTAGTCTTTTGAGACAGGGTTTCTCTGTGTAGCCCTGTTGTCCTGGAACTCATGCTGAAGATCAGGCTGGCTTCAAACTCAGAGATTTTGGCTCCCAAGTGCTTGGAGTAAAGGCATGCACCACCATTGCCTGGATTTTTTTTTTTTAACACATGGGTTTTATGGGGGATCTGAACTTAGGTCCTCATGGTTGCATTGCAGGTGTTTTGCCAACTGAGCCATCTACCTAGCCCAGATCTACAGTTTTTAATCTTCCAACTTATATTTTCAGGACACAGAGAACTATTCCAGGTCTTTGATGCACACATAAATTTGTATTTCTTTAATTAATTTCTGATGAGTGTTTTTTCATCTTATGTGGTATTCCTGGAAACACACATATTCTCTGAAACTTCAGTTTGTGTGCATGATAAATAATATAGCTAGTCATGGGAATAATATATTAAGCATACACATATACTATGCTGGTGCTAAGAAAGGAAGGGCTGCTTAGTGGTAGAGCACTTGCCTAGCATGCACGTCCCTTACCCCGAATCCTCCGGAGGGCGGGGTGGGGGGAGATCATAGCAAAGTAATAGTTAAGCGAGTTTGTGATACTGGCAAACATCAGGCCAGCGGAGCTGCTGCTTCCCATCCTGCATCTCATGTGACACTGGCCTGTCAGTTAGAATATGCTTAGGTGCTATGCTGCCACTGAGGAGTAGCCCTGCAGAGAACTGTCATAGTGCTGGGAGGCTGGGCTAATTTTCTGCTTGTCCTGAGGGACTTCATACTCACCCCCCACCCCCATTTTAAATCAGAGTTCAGGGCCCACACCTCCTGGTATAGTAAGATACTATCAAATGCCATCTCAGGGAAGGCGACCTTGGTCTTAACTTCCTCAGACAGATAGCTTTGGGGGAAATGTGAATTCACCATCCTAGAACAGATTCACACCATTATATTTTGTTTCCCATTTGCTGTGATTTGCCTCACAGTATTTACTTAGCAAGTAATTATTGACAGTCCTTGGTATGTGGGAGTTCTGGCACGCCCAGATATGGGAGACAGAAACAAAAGGAGGAGACCAACCACCATAAGATAGCCAAGGGATGGACACAGCTCTTAAACTATCAAGCATCAAGGCAAGA
Organism: Meriones unguiculatus; assembly: GCF_030254825.1. Classification (NCBI taxonomy): domain Eukaryota; kingdom Metazoa; phylum Chordata; class Mammalia; order Rodentia; family Muridae; genus Meriones; species Meriones unguiculatus. The sequence continues at coordinate 39,819,414 of NC_083359.1, forward strand.
GGAGTCCATTCCTCACAGGGCTGTGTCTGAGTTATGGAAGCCACAGGCAGCAGGGAAAGAGGTAGCAGGACAGGCAGGGCTGACAAGCTTGGGAGCAGAGTCACATCTAAGGCACCAGGAGGCCATGAAGCATCTCATACATGGGGAAGACCTAAGTTTTGCTTCATGAAAATTTGGAGTGTGGCTGCAAGAGGAGGTATGAGATGCATCAATGTCCTCGCGGTGTCAGCCAGCACAACCTAGAACATGGAACCATGGAGCAGGTCACTTGCTGCATACCTAGCAGCAGGAAGTGCTTATTCCTGCAGAATCAACAACTGTCCCTCAATCTGTTGACATGTTTCACTGTGACACACCCATTCAGGGGACTTAAAGCAGGTGGGACTCCTACATGTATGGTAAACTGACCATGAAGATTCCCTCCCCACAGGGGACCCCTCTTCTGCACACCAGGTCCAGTCACACCACACTTTCTTGACAGTTTTATAGCCTGTGTATTTTCCAGAGATGCAGTCCAGCCTGAGTTTGAACTCTTCAGGGACTGTCTGTATGTGCTCTTGTGTTGTCCTCCTGGCCCATTACATCTGAGACTTTCATCTCCTCTCTCTGCTGCACTGCTGTCCTCTGCTGGGCCATCCCCTGTGGGCCCATCTTGGAGGAGGCCAACTTGGGTCACGACTACAGGAGTTTCATGTCATAATGCCCCTGCGAGTGCAACTGTGAGCCGCAGGGCCATACCACACTGTTCCTGCAAGGCCTTGGTGACTCAGTCAGGTCTGTCTGCCCTGCATGTGCTAACACTTGCTGTTTCTCCCTTGATAGCTTTCCTAGTTCCATGGATGTACCTTAGTCCTTCCCAGAAGGTTCAGAGCCATTAAAGAAATTTTAATCAAAACAAGTTTCAGAGAAAATCTTTTGTCTGTCTGTCTGTCTATCTTTCTATCTATCTATCTATCTAGGAATTTGCTGGGCTGTGGTTGCCTACACCAAAGTTTAATCTCAGTATTTGGGAGGCAGAGACAGGAAGATCTCTGGATTTAAGGCCAGCCTGGTCTACACAGCAAGTTCCAGGACAGCAGGGCTACAAAGAAAAACCCTGTCTCAAAAAACTGAACCAAAACAACCCCTCATAAAGCCCCCAAACAAACAAAAAAGGAATTCCTTTAAAAAGACTCTTAAACATAAAAAAAAATTATGTGTATATGTGCTTATCTGTACATATGAGTACAGGTACCCAAAGAGTCCAGAAGAGAGTACTGGATCCCCTGGGGCTCAGGCACCCGTAAGCCAACCAACATGTGTAGTGAGTATATGTACATGCAAGTGCACTTGCCTGTCTGTGTGGCCACAGGCTAGATGATGAATTTGGTATCTTCCTCTATTGCTCTTTACCTCTGTTTTTTTTTTTTTTTTTTTAATTTTTTACTTTTGGTTCTACCTCTTTTTTTTGTACAAAGGAAAAAATCATTTTTGTATGTGTAGGAGTGTGCGTGTCACAGCACATGCATGGCATGCCGAGGTCAGAGGACAACTTTGTGGTGCTGGTTCTCTCTTCTCACCTTTATGTGGCTTCTAGGGACTAAATTCCAGTTGTCAGGTTATATCACTGGGCAGCAAGTGCCCTTACCCCGTGATAGAGCCATCCTCCATCTTATTTTTGAGACAGGATCTCTGACTGAACCTGAAACTTGTCCTTTTGGTTAGACTGGTTGGCTAGTGTGTGCTTCTCTTCTTTCCCAGGATCCACCCGTCTCCATCCCCTTAGTTCCATGCTCATTCTGCCATGTCTGGCTTTCATATGGGCTCTGGAAATCTGAATTAAGGTCCTCATGTTAGTACCGCAAGCATTTACCCACTGAACCATCCCTCCAGCCCTATCAATGTTTCTTGGCATGCACAGACATAAAGAAAGGGTGATTCAGGAAAGGGGAACAGGTGGTTGGATACTCAGTAGCAACTGGTTCCTACTTGCTCACCCTGTTGGCATCTTTTTTTCCCCTATTTGGTCTTGTTTCCTTAGGCTTCATATCATTCCTTGTTTATTATTTATTGTTTCTGAAGACACAAACTGGCAACTTGTGTACCCAGTCTGCCTCAATTCCAACCGCTCAATTCCAGGCTTCCTTGGACTCACTTTGTGGACCACCTGCCTCTGCTTCCCAGAGTCCTGGGATTACAGGTGTGCACCACCACGCCTGCTGAAATGCAAATTTTAGTAGCTCTGCATGTATGAAAAATTCCACAAAGAACATGGACATAAATTAATTTAGTAGGACAAGACGGAGGAAAGCAGACTCTTTCAGTTCCTTGTTTATGGAAGGCCCAGTGAGGGTGAGATGGCAACAGCCATTTAGAAAAGTCAAAGCTGTTATTCCCCTGTCCTTCCAGTCTTTGTTTTTCTGTCCCTGTCTGTCTCTCTTGATGCTGCTCTTTGCTCTGGGACCACAAAGGGCCATCGTGATTAGGAAAACAGTGGTGGTTTTGTGAGTGAATGCAATGTTCTAAATAGACCTACAGATGTCAACATGCAGGCTATAGAGGGACAGCAGCATGGGTTCTGCTTGATGACAGCTCTGGGAAGGGATATGGATGAACCTGAAGGGCTCATGTTGGACCCAGACCAACCCAAGTGATAGGAGAGTCTGTTGTTTTGCATGTAAGAAAGACCCAGCTGGATAGTTGGAGGAGGGTGCTGCTGGGGAAGAAGTGGGATTGGCCTGTGTTGGGGCAATATGGAATCCCGGTGTCCTCCCCCACCACCATGCCTCTGTGTCTGCCCTGCCCTTTTCACTCTTGGTCCCACAGTTGAGCTGGGCCTTATAACCTCCCAGGCCTGGTAAGCCCCTGCAACTGTCTCCCAGGGCCAGCTTCTGGGCAGCAGCATGGCAGAGGCTCTACCCACCAAGGTCTGCAAGTCTCCTAGTGCTGCCTTCTCTGTTAAGCAGCTGTGTTCTGGCATCTTAAGTCAACACAGTCTGGGCAGGAAACTGAAATTTTTCCTATGATAAGAACTAGCAAGATCAAGCCACCGTCACTCCTTAAGAAAGGATTAGTGAGACAAGGTGGTTATGGAGAGGAGGGAAGGCCCAGCAGCAGCACAGGCAGGTGGGGAATGGCAGGGAGAGGGAAATTCTCTTGAGAAGTGAAAGGAAACCAAACATTACCAAAACCAGACACAAACCAGACCCCAACCTGTCTGTGCTCATCTGGAGTGCAAGCTCTAGGTCACCTGGATAGAAGAGAGGGAACCTCTGTTGTGCTGACAGCAGAGCCATGGGTATGAAACTCTCCAACAGGGACTTAAACCAGTGATGCCAGTCTGCTTCTAGTTAAAATTTAAGAAATATCTATTTGCTTTTGCTTCAAATTATTTAAGCATTTATAAAAGTCAGAGGTAATTGAATTCAGTTTAACTAAATGATGGCTGGTCCTGTCTGGGGCTGGGAAGGCTGCCTTCCAGATGTGGGGATTGTAGACAGCCATACTGACAGACCCTCAAGAGCAGGCCTGATGGCAAGAGGTTGACAGGGCAGGACCCTCTACTGTCTCTTTCCCTGCAGCCACCCAGATGCAAACCTGGCTGCGACCTCTAGGTGCGAAGGCTGCAAGAGATAGTCAGGATGACACAAAGAAGCTCAGCCCATCCTAGGACAGCACTGAAGGACACAGAGAGAGCCTGACTCCTAGGGGCTCTGGACAGAGCTCCTACTACTTGGATACAAACTTCTAAACCCCCCCCCCTCTTTTTTGCAGGCTTCGTGCTGGTCATTGGACTGGTGACCTTTTATAGGATTGGCCCCTACACCAACTTATCTTGGTCTTGCTACCTGAATATTGGTGCCTGCCTTCTAGCCACCCTGGCGGCTGCGATGCTCATCTGGAACATTCTTCACCGGAGGGAGGACTGCATGGCACCCCGGGTGATTGTCATCAGTCGTTCCCTCACAGCACGGTTCCGCCGTGGCTTGGATAATGACTATGTGGAGTCTCCATGCTGAGAATACCCTTACTGGGACTTTATGAATAACCACTATAACGTCATAGTCTAGAAACCAGTAGACTGTCCCGGGCCCTGCTTGTGCAGAGGTGTGGGGCAAGTCTGGGCTACCTATATATACATATGTATGATACTCATGTACATTTATTATGTTACATATGAATATATTATGTGTCTCTATGCCATTGTGCCACCTACTTCTGACACAATCTTCCTTAGCCAGCAGCACAGCATGGCTTCACATCATGCAAGTTTAAAAGGTGGAGACTAGAAGCTGAGGCGGGGAAGGAGGCAGTGTGGGCACCTTGCTCTCCACCTCCATTTGGGGTTAATTTATTCTGCATCTGCTAAGATGGTATCCCTGGTTACTTTTATAAAGCACAACAGCCAGGAAGCTTTTCATGAAGGGTCTGATAATCCTTGAATGAAACAGAATTTCTAACAGGTGGTAACGGTTTTATGTCAGGATCAGGTTAGTAGTGTATGTTTTACTCCTGATTATTTGTCTAAGTTAAAATAAACACAAGCTTCTGAACTGTGTCTAAAACTTGTGCTTTATGTGCCCATATTGCTGCATTTTTTTTCCTGAGTCTTCTGTGGGATGACACTAAAAAGAACTGAGAAGACCTCCTTAGGGATCCCCAGGAGGCACATACCCTAAGTCATGGCCATGCAACTCAGAAGTCCACATTCCTGCACTCTGAAAACTGGCCTGTCATGGCAGATCAACACACAGAACAGAAAAGAGGAAATCCAGAAAGCTTTTCCTAGAAAGACCTTCAGCCTTTCTCCAGCTAGAGTGGGAGAGGCTATTGGATACCTCCAGAGGCCATGCTGCTTTCAGACAGGCTGAATCCCTCGGTCAGTGGCTCCCCAGAAAGTATATAAAGTTTGTACCTCTGGTGTTAAAAATGGCCCACAGAACCCAGGGCTGTCTGATCACATCTGTGACCAAAGTCCTAGCGCACACATCCTTGTTAGAGGGTTCCTCTGGATGCTGCACTACTTGATCATGGCCACCAGGAGGCAGGAGTCTCTGTTGGCAGAGGCAGCAAGAAGAAACTGGCACTATCAGGACATGAAAGCCAGGAGTAAGATGCCCTCCTCTGGCTGCCTCTCCTAATAAATGTCAAAGTTTGTTGCTTTCAACCTTCTAGTAACTCAAATTGATCGATCATTCTAAATGCTGAAGCCTATCCTGTGCCAAGTCTTTGTCTTTAGTCAGAACACTAAAACAGACTGGTGCCTTAAACACGCAGAGACCTACAATGACATACAAGCACTTATGGGTTGGCCACACACAACACACTCAGCACACTGTAGAAATGATCAGGTACATGTCCATAGTACAACACACACATTCAAGTGTTTAGCTATGACTTCCTCCCCTTGTCTCTTCCTATAACACATTTTTAATTCTGGCCATACACTAATACTATGGATGTGCCTATATACATTAGTATTTTATATATGTCTATAGAGAGTACATTAAAGATTTAAAAGTGGCCTTGCAGGACAGGAGCCTACCACTGAGGGCCTCTGAAAGTCTCTACCTAGCAGTGTATCAAAGCAGATACTGCGACTCATAACCAAACCTTCAGCAGAGTGCAGGGAATCATATGAAAGAAGGGGGAGTTAGTATGACCTGGAGAGGATAGGAGCTTCACAAGGACCAAATATATCTGAGCACAAGGGTCTTATGTGAGACTGTATCTCCAACTAAGGACCATGTATGGATATAACCTAGAACCCCTGCTCGGATGTAGCCCATGGTAGCTCAGTATCCAAGTGGGTACCCCAGTAAGGGGAACAGGGACTATTTCTGACATGAACTCAATGGCTGGCTCTTTGACCTCCCCCCACCCACCCGAGGGAAGAACAGCCCTGCTAGGCCACAGAGGAGGAGTTTGTAGCCAGGCCTGAAGATATCTGATAAGCTAGGGTCAGATGAAAGGGGAGGAGGACCTCCCTTATCAGTGGACTTGGAAAGGGGTAGGGAGAAGATGAGGGAGGGAGGGTGGAATTGGGAGGGAATGAGGGAGAGGAATACAGTTGTGATACAAAGTTAATAAACCGTAACTAATATTAAAAAAATTAAAATCTAATTAAAAAATAAGAAAAACGGCTGGAGAGATGGCTCAGCGGTCAAGAGCACTGACTGCTCTTCCAAAGGTCCTGGGTTCAATTCCCAGCAATCACATGGTGGCTCATTACCATCTGTAATGGAATCTGAGTTCCTCTTCTGGTGTGTGTGTGAAAACAGAGCATTTATATACATAAAGTAAATAAATCTTAAAAAAAAAACACTTGAATTTGGAAAAAAAAAAATAAGAAAAGCGGCCTTGCAATCTGCTTCAGGTGATCATGTCCACATTAAATGCAAGTGATCCAAGAAAGGTTGGGCTATGATATTTAGCCTTGGCCACCTCCAAGCTAAATGTCTACTTGGCCAGTGTGGGAAAAAAACTCCTCTGACTGCAATAAAACCAGGCCTCAATCAATGGTTTTCAAAGATAGTAGATGAGGGTTCCACAATATTCTGAAAAATATGATCTGTATTCAAAATTACCACTGAAGCTGATGCTTATTCCAGACACTCATCTTGTTTCTTTTTTTCAAAAAACATATATTTTTGTTTTATGGTCTTTGGTGTTTTGCCTTGGATGTGTATCTGTGTGAGGGCGTCAGAAGCCCTGGAACTGGAATTACAGACAAGTGTGAACTGCCATGTGGATGCTGGGAATTGAATCCTGGTCCTCTGGAAGAGCAGACAGGGCTCTTAACACTAGGTATTTATTTTCACACCTTTCCTTTCTTTTTTTCTCCCCACCACCCTGCTCTTTACAGGGTCTCACTATATAACTACGGCTGTCCTGAAACTTAGTATGTAGACCAGGCTAAACTCAAACTCACAGAGATCTGCCTTCCTCTGCCTCCCGAGGGCTGGGATTACAGGCCTGCGCTACCACTGCCTGGCTGGCTACCTTTCCTTTCTTATAGTATAATTCTCCCATATTTTATTTTACTCTTTGAAATGAAAATCTGTCTAATATTCTTGCTAAGAATTTATGAATTCTCTCAGGAGTGGAGAAAGTACTTATAGATAGCCTTTGCTGATTTTTTTTTTTTTTTTTTTAAAGACAGGGTCTCACGCTGCATCACAGACTGGCCTAGAGTTCACTACATCCCAGGCTGGCTTCAGCCTTACAGTAATCTTTCTACTTCAGCCTTCTAAGTGTTGAAATTGTAAAAATGAGCCAGCATATCTAATCACTGTAACTTCTTTCATAAAATTTAACTGTATTTCATTGATAGTTTTGGTGTTTATTTATTAACACTTTTAAGCAATAGTTAGCACCTGCAGAATTTTTGGCTAGAGTATTCTGAACACTTGAAAATAAATGAAATAATAAAGCGACAGCTTAGAGGCTCCCGGCACCACTGATGCCAGGAGTCAGGCTTGCCTGCTGCACCAAACACACAGTGTGCCAGATAGTCCCATGTTCTTGAGCTGGATGACGTTTCACTGAGTAGAAAACAGTTAAAAACTATAATCACAGACGGGCTGTTAGCTTAAAATAAAATGTATAAAGAAGGCATAAAAGAGCTGGAAAGAGTTTACTGCTCTTGAAGGACCTGCAGCCACATGAAGGGCCACAGTCATCTGTACCTACAGCTCCCGGGAACAGATGCCCTCTGACTTCCTTAGGCACTAGGCACAAATGTGTGTATACATATAGGCAAGTAAAATATTCAGTCATATAAAATAAATCTCAAAAAACCTCTTTGTTTTGTGTTTTCTGAGACAGGGTTTCTCTGTGTAGTCTTGGCTGTCCTAGACTCCCAGAGATCAGGATGGTCTCAAAGGCATAAAGATCCCCTTGCCTCTGACTTGGAGTGCTAGAATTAAAGGCGTGTGCCACCATGCCTGGATGAAACAACATTTTTTTTTAAGACATTAAAAAGGCTGAAGGCTCTAGGTAGGATGCACATCGCCTTTGAAACTTCAATGAGTGGACTTCTTACCTTTTGATGAGTTTGATAGATTTGAAAGCTTCATCCATGTCTCCAATGGTGACAAAGAAGCTGAAGTTGAGCATTGCATCCCGAGTAGGCTTGTCACAGTCCTCTAGCCCCACAAAGTCTCGCAGAGGTTTCTTGGCTACCATCTGAGGGATATGGTAGTGCCCAGAATCCACCCTTTCTTCTTTGTCTGCTTCTCCAGGCTGGAGGACAAAGGCCCCATATGCTTGTCAATATGTAACGCTATTGCCTACACTTAGTCTGACCTCTTCTATATTCAAACAACCACTGAGAAATCTATGCACCAGATATGCAGCCAGAGGCCTAATTGTTCCTACAGGTTACTGAAAAACCTTTAAGATCGCTGGAAATAATCAAAGCTTTGGGCCCTTGTTTCAGACAACAGGTAAACAAAGGTTGCCCAAGTATAAACTTGTTTGTCAGCCTCTAACTCAGTAATATCAGAGCCTCACATTGAACACAGCTCTTTCTACTAACATCTCCTAGTGTTCAGTTCATCATAAAGACTTTTGACCAGTGTAAGAGACTTAAGTAAAGCCATGTATTTCTTAGAATAAAAGAACAGGAGCCTGTGTTTCTTGAACAGGAAGTGCCTGGGAAGCCTACCGCCTCGCCAGGGCTCTTGTACTGTTCTTTGTCGCTGTATCTATGCTGAGACCCTTCTCTCCAGGGCTGGAACTTCCTTCTCTCTGCAGACCATTTTATGTACACATACTCTCTAGCACATATTTGCCACCATGACTACCCAAGTGGTAGCTTGAACCACCTCCCTTCCCAGCTGAGATGTCATGAACAATTCAGTCTCTCCCTCTGAGCCTGTCTGCCTGAAAGCCCTAGTGAGAGGGCCCCAGGAGAAACTTGACCCTGGACCCTGAAAATCTGGTGGAATTTATTGTGCCTTTTTATAGCTGGAAAACCCTTCTTTTTGCTTAAGCATAGCATAAGCAAAGGTTCTATTGAGAGCAGCTTGAATTTAGGTCTAAGGAGATACACGTATATCCATATCTATCTATATATCCTTTTATACACATACACACACACATATATACATATGTGTGTATGTTTATGAGTAATACCAACTAGGTGATGGACGAGTTTGGCTAATAGTGCAGTAAGTTGGATACTGTCCTTCACATTGGTAACAGCATCATCCCTGGTGTGGTTCTAATGAGAACCCAGTTTATTATGTGAGTACCCAGGGGAGCCTTGGAATCCCTTGTTCCCTGCTTATTCATCATGTTTCTCGTTTTAGCTCATTGTTACTGATCTCTGAGGCAAGAATTGTTATCTATTGCCTCCCTACTCTGAACACCTCTGAACCTGTCTCATCTTGGGAGCTAAACAGGGCTTGGACTTCACGGGTATTTGGATGGGAGGCAGAGACTGTTTATTCTGTGTCATAGTGGATTAGAGCAACCTGCCAGTCACATGGTAAGTGTGCTCGGAACTAAGAATACTAGATTCTCCCAGACCATCCTGGATGTGTGAGCACTGAAAACCTTTGGGAAAGAAGACTAAAGAACTGCACGTCAGCAAACAGAACAGGAGCAGCCTAGAGAAACACAGTGCCTTCTGGCTACTCTTTGACAGTACTTTGCAGGTTAAACAATGATACTACCTATATTGCAAACATAGGGTAATCAAACATTTCCTACACCTGGAGATCATGTGAAATGGCTGCACATGTCACAGGTACACACTGGGCTAAGAACCAATGAGCTCCGAACTTCACTTGGCTCTGTGACCATACAAAAAGCCCTAGCCTGCAGGAAAGTTTCCTAAGTAGGTGAGCAGGGTAGGCAAGGATTGCTGGCACACACACTCAGGGACAAGACAAAGCCAAGGGGACAAGCCATCTCAGGGCTTCATACTTACGACCGCATCATATACGCCTCTTCTGTGGAATAACAACTATGCGTGTAGGCACAGAAAGGGAGGTGAGAACAAAAGAAAACATGCATGAATGTGTGAATAAAACAAAAATCCAGAATATGAAATTCAGAAAATTCAACAGAAACAATTTAAAGAGCTTTCCAAATGTTCTATTTTCAAATTAAAGAGAAATTAAACCAAAGAACATAAAACAGGAATAAAAAAAATGCCAGGAAAATATCAGTCTGGTGGTGGAATTCTATTTAAAATAAAGCAATTAGGGACACCTGTATGGACTCCTGTATCTGTCTCAGAGCTGAGCAGATGACATGAATACTTTCCCAGCCTTCAACCTCATTTTTAAGGCACACGGAGTATAACAGACAAACAGACAAGTGTAACAGACAAACAGCTAACACATCAACTTCAAGTGGCTGTGGATATGAAGTTAGAAACCTGGAACCAATTATCTTGGATACGTTTTTATTTAAATGTGTGTATCATTATATATGCATGTTTGCATATATAATGCCCCCTCTCCCCCCAAGGCTGATCACTAAATGGTCACAAATCAAGGGGCAGCAACCACATTCTGTACTATTCTCTATACCAGTTCCTTCTAAGGCAAATTGCAGCTCTTCCCAGAGATATGAGTTGTATCACCCAGTTTGTATGCTTGTGATTGTCTCTGCAGGTGGTACAGCTTCATTAGCTTCTATGGTTATGTGCAGGGGCCTACAAAGACATGGCCTTTTCCTCTGTTCTGTTTCCCGGTGATGAATCCTCCTACTCACTTTTGACTACAAAAGTAACAAAAGGCTAACTCAGGCATGGTTGGATACACCTGAAATCCTAGCAATCTGAGCACTCAAGAGGCTGAGGCAGAAGATCTGATGTAAGTTCAAGGCCACCCTAGGCTATACAGGTAAAACCTTGCAAGAAAAAAAGGGAAAAAGGGAGAGGGGGTTAGAGAAATGGCTCAGCAGTTTATAACATGCACCGCTCTTGCAGAGAACCACAGTTCAGTTTCCATTACCCAGGAGGCTCATAACCATCTGTATTGTCTCTGCCCTCCACAGGCACCTGCACTCGTGTGCACACATTTACATGCAGACACAAACACATATAATTAAAAGTAATTTTTTAAGCCTGGCCTGGTGGAACATGCCTTTAATCCCAGCACTCAGGGAGGCAGAGGCAGGTGGATCACTGTTATTTCCAGGCCAGCCTAGTCTACAGCCAAGGCTACAAAGAGAAACCCTGTCTCAAAAAACCAAAAGGAAAAAAAAAAAAAAAAGAAAGAAAGGTAGGTTAGTTTCAGACAATAAGAACAGCCAACACAGGACTCATTTTAAAGACTGATTTACATCACTAGATGGGGAAACCAAGAAATACCTAGGTAGGTCAAAGGTAAAAGCTGACACCATAGGTTTCCTTTTCCCACCTTTCTGGTATAACAGTGCAAGGGAAGCGACATAGAATGTCTACATTTTTCTAGAAGGTGTGGGTCCAACAAGAGACCCATTTCTTCAGTTCAGGAGATCAAAGCCGTGACAGCAGCTGCAGAACACTGTGGAGCTCACCACAGCTCCAGCCCCGGAGCCAGGCTTTAAGCCCACAGTCACTGGCTCCTGTGTGGAAAAAGTCCCTCAGGTATGTTTGTGGGTTGTAGCTCAGCGTGGTAGAGGACCTGCCTAGCATGTGTGAGGGCTTCAGAATGACCCCCATCATTGAAAGAAAAAACAGGAAAAAGGAAGAAGCAGCAGCAACCACCTCCACAGTCACCAGCCACCGCCTTTCAGGTGACAACGGAGCCCAGAGTTGAAGAACTGGCAATTGGTAAAAACAAATGCAACAGAATGAGATTGCCTGGACTCAGGTGCTTTTGTCAATGTGTTGTTTTTTGAAGCACAGCTCAAATGGATCTCAGGCATGTAAGGTAAGTGTGCCTGCAAACCCCTCTCTTTCAAGAACTTACAAGGAACCATGTGCAGGTTTATGTGCCTCACTTCTATCTAGGTACAGGGACCCCTGAGCAGTGATGCCAGCTGCTGTATAGTGATCAGCTCTGGGCTGGGATCTGGGAGATTTGTATCATTTGTAAATCTCAAAGAAGAATATAGGAATATTTATTCTAAAAAATTCAGGTAGAATAAAAGGAAATGACAAAGGCTTAGAGCTATGCCTGTAGAAGGAAAGCCAAAAAGCAAGGGCCAACTCATATCTCAAATGTGCTAGAGATACATGAAAGAATATATCCAGGTAAGAGGGAGAACAGAAAATAACTGCAGGTACCAGGGGTTCCCACCTTTTTGGTGAAGTAATAATGAGGCACTTCCATTCCTAGAAGGTTCTGAAAGGTTGACGGCCGGGGGAAGCAATCATGGAGCAAGAAGCCATGTTCTTCGCAAGCGAAGAATGACAGAATCAAAACATCTTCCTGGAAGACACAGGACAACGTTGCTTTGTATTAAATGCAGCAATATAATTTTCTATTTTCTTCTCAGTTCCTTTCCAGGGTTTATGTTCATGGTGCTAACACTGCCAGGCTTCCCAAGCTTATCTGCCCCTTTGAAGAGTAACAACATCGTCCAGATGGCTCTACTCCACCTGCCTCAAAAAACAAACAGAACCAACAGCAATGACAACAACAACAAAAAGCTCTCTACCGTACTCTTGGGGACTAGGGAAGGTACGAGAGAGAGCCTAAATGCTATGTTGTTTTTGTCTCATGTGGCAGAACAAGCCACAACAAATGCCAGGACCATTTTCCTGTCTGCAATTGTTTGTTAAAAACAGAAGAGGATGCAAGACTTTCCCTTACTACTGTGGTGTGAACTCTTAGAACTGCCTACACCATTATCACAGAAGCCCACAGAGAACCACCTGGTCACATGACCAGCAACAACTTCCCCATGGACACGCCTTGCCTCCTACTAGCCCTTTGATGTGCCCACCATTCACCTTCCCCACCTGAAAAACTCCTCTGGCAACGTTTCCTTCATTCCAGCGATACACACAGAAGTCACTTTGATCTGTCTATTATTCTGGCTTTTGAGGATCAAGGAGAGGATTTGCTCCTGATATTCTCTGGGCACTGACTGACTTTGGATGATCTCAGGGGCAAACTCCCATCTGTGAGAATGCTTCCAGCAGGAAGATGAGTCCTGAAACACCAGGGTTGGCTTCCCTGTGTGGACTTACTTGGGAGTTCTGCATGCATACAGGTTTGAGAGGAAAGTGGGTTACAGAGACACACAGATTGCTGAACTTTTTAGGCACATCTGACATCTTGCAAAACAGAAGCCCTGGAAAGTATCAGAGTCCTAGCTTCTATGAGTGTATTGGGCTAGAGCCAAGAGCACATGTACATGGAGCTTGAGCCCTCGAGAGGGGCAGGCAGTGAGGATGTTAGACAGTGACTGAGAACAGGCTGATGACCTAATCTCAGCGTGTGCTAACACAGTAAGGGTTAGTTCATACTGACTGTCTATAAAGTTCTCTGCCCACAGAGAAAAAGCAACATGAAACAGTTACAGAAATCAATATTTGGGGTTAGACCGGACAAAAAGGTGGCTCAAGATGGATCTGTCTACTATTGGTTTATGGAAATGATCTTGATGACATGGTAACACTTATTCATGAACAAATTTTCCTAGTGACTCTCCCATAAGCTATGCCATGAAGACACTATCTGGCAAATGGTGGCCATATATGTCTAAACATGTAACATAGCAAAGCAATAGGTACCTTTTGGCATGTGCCTTCCTCCACATGGGGATGCTTGTCTATAGCCTGTGGCTGGGCTCCAGGTGCCTCCTGTAAGGCCTCACACACGAAGAGCCTGGGCTCACTCTGATCCCAGAAATGGTTCACAGGCACATAACTTGCTAGCCTCTCATGCATAAAGACACGGGTCCTAAAACAGAAGGAAAGACCCATCCCTGAGAAGAAAATTTCTTTCACTGCTACCCACACCCATTCAGAGTCATGTCAGTCAATGCCAGCAGCTGGCAGTGTTGGCAAGTGCATGAGTTCTGCAGCACCTTTGGGCCACTCACTGACATACATCCTATCAGAACATATTCTTGAAGACTTTGAGAAACTGGGAGAAAGGGTCCATGAAGTCTGGCTTAGGGGACACAGAGAATGATGCTTGGACCTTGAGATCATGCAGAGGCCCTCTAATTTCTTAGGCAGTATCCAGAAGCAACTCTGTGTGACACTGTCTATACTTTTACCCTAGTCTCTCTTATCTATAAGATACCATGATTTATGGGCCCAAAACTTGAAGACATTCTATAGGGAGCTCAATGAACTAGGTGGCAAAGAATGAAGATCTCAACAGGAAATGAGTGTGGTGGCACATGCTATTAGTCTCAGCTATTAGGGAGATGAATCACATACAAAAAGGCAGAATGATGAGATAAGGGAGATAGTCACCCTTCTATGCCACCCCTAGAGGAGCACAGTAAACTCGGATAGAGGGTGGCACTGCTGGGCTCATCACCCTTGGTGGCTGTGCAGGGTCCACTCCTACAGGAAACATATAACCCTCATAACTGCCACCAGCACCAGCATTACTGTGCCTACAGGACAAAGCCTGCTCAGCGCCATGCATAACTGATGTGACAAGCACAGAATTTAAGATGGAACACTTGCCAAATACCTATAAAATGCCAGATTCAAGCTGTATCCTTTGTACTATGAGGAGTCTGGCCAGAGACTGGTCTGGCAAGGGATCCATAATAGGCAGAAAAAAAGTTTCCCAGTGTTGAAAGAGAAGCCATGAAAATCAGACAAACAAACAAACACGAATGAGAAGACACTTCATAAGATAAAGAGGAGAAGTAGCAGTAGGGAGTAAAGGAAAGGTTAGTTCCAAAGATTCACATTGGTTGCAGAAAACCAAGGACCTAAAGCTGTGTCAGTGTGAGGGCGAGAAGCTCGAGCACTCATACTCCAAAGCAGATCAGTGGCACACTTAGGTGGAAAGACAGGAAGGGGTTGTTCAAGTAACAACAGAGATGGAAAGTAGACCAACGAGATTAAAGGAGGCTCCAGAGGAGGGTCTAACGAGGCAGGCAGGACTCAGGGAGAGAACTGTGCAAGAAGATCTGAGTCAGGAAGGAAGGACCTACCAGAACTAACAAAAGTAAGACTGGGGTCAGGGTGTAACTCAGTGGCAGGGCACTCAGCACACTCCAGGTTCTGGGATCCACCCTCAGCATCATAATCAAACTGCAACAACCGCAGAGCAGTACAAAAAAGGGTGACAATAAAAGAGAGGCACCGAACGCAACCCTGCTAATGCCTGTTCCTCTGTTCTCTGCACAGCTCCAGAACAAGCCTGAAGGTTTCCATACTATGCTTTTTGTTCTGCACTTACTTCACTGAAGACACATCTAGCACCATTTCTTAAACTGTTTGCTTTTCTGACCTAAGTCATGCAGAATTAAATATAGATGGTAGCAAAGTACTGTAAGTCCCAAGAACATGTTTTCTGTAGCAGAAACTACATTTATATGCCACATACCCCCTCCAAAGACACTTATTTCACATTTTCTCTAGAAGCATATTCTCTACAAAGACAAGCATCTCCTTCCTTTCAGAGTTACCAGTAGGTCTAAAGCCATTCTGTTCCGGGACATTTCTAGAGATGTTGGGAGAGCCCCTCCAAAGTTTGAGCTTCTACTAAGAGTTCCCGAACCTCAGCCCTGGAGTAGGGACTAAGGCCTAAATCTACTTCATCTGCTCAAGTATCTGGTCTACTATTTTGTTTTAGTACTAGTAACGTCCGTGAGGTTCTGGAGTTCAAAATAAAGCTTAGTAAGTTGGACGTTGGCAAATATTGTTTTCAACGAGAGCCTCTCAACGACAATCTTACCCCTTAGTCACCGGCTCATTAAAGGACAGGGTGTGTATCTGTCCAATCTGTCCAGTCTTGAAGCTGAAGACGTTCACTGTGTCCATCTCAACATCATAGATGTAGATTTTGGAATCAGGACTGTTGTCAACCTAAAAAAAGAGAAAACATAATTGCAATGGAAGTTTTGGTTTCTTTAAAAACTCACTTATTAGGCTGGAGAGATGGCTCAGATGTTAAGAGCACTGGCTGTTCTTCCAAAGGTCCTAAATTCAAGTCCCAGCAACCACGCGGTGGCTCATAACCATCTACAATGCGATCTGGTGCCCTCTTCTGGCCTGCTGGCTCACGTGCAGGCAGAATACTATATAAATAATAAATCTAAAAACAAAACAAAAAGAACAACAACAGAAAAGACCTCAGTTATGTTATGTTAAATGTGTTTTTGTTTTAATCCCAAGTGTGGGATTTTAGTTTGAGCTTTAATTTGTTTGCACCTGATAACTGCCCCCAGTGGGGTATGGGTGGTCTTTGCTGGCTGGTAACAGCCTGCCACGTGGCATGGAGAGGGGTGCAGCCTAAGACTCTGAGGGATAGAAATCTGAGAGCCCAGGAAGAGAAGGAGAAGGCTTGGCAGAGAAGGGCGATGTGGTGGCATGGCGACACTTTGTGGCGCAGTGGCCCGCAGGAGGTAGGCAGAGA
Source organism: Meriones unguiculatus (assembly GCF_030254825.1). Taxonomy (NCBI): domain Eukaryota; kingdom Metazoa; phylum Chordata; class Mammalia; order Rodentia; family Muridae; genus Meriones; species Meriones unguiculatus. The sequence goes on from NC_083359.1 coordinate 39,835,895, forward strand.
CTGCTTGCTGCATTTGCAGTTGACAGAGATTGGTAAAGCCTGCAAAGAACCCATCAACCCAAAAAAGCTGTGAGAAGTAAAGGGGTCAGCAGGCCCTCTTCCCAGTAATCTTCTCTCTTACTGGTGGAATAAATAAAATAAAAGAGTTTAAAATAAAGCGTAAAAACGAGTGCCACACTTAATGACACAGAGTGGCGAGCACTTTAGGGACTGTGCTCATGGGGTGACACAGCACGTACTCAAGGAAAGTACACCTGTCACCAGCCACCGTGGCTTCCAGGAAATGGCACACAGAATAATAACTAACTTCTTTATTATTAAACCCACTGAATAGTTTTTTAGTTACTACTTTGTAATTTCAGAAAACTTAGAACACAAGTCTAAAACATTAGGAGCTGCTCTCTGTTTTGACTGGAGATTTAAGAAAAGAAAAGAAAAATAGGGTTTCAGCCCATTTTTCCTTGGATAACCTGAACCTACGTGGCCTTGAAATCACAGAGATCTGCTTGTCTCTGCCTCCTGAGTACCGGGATTTAAGGAATTTGTCACAATGCTCAGCCTGGAGAAAATTTCTTAACTGAGGTAGATTAACCAAAGGGACTCAAAAGGAATTTGGATTTATGGCAAAATTGTCATTCACACAACTGAATACAAAGAACATAAAGTCCACCAAATGGGGGTGACAATCATTTTCATTTAGCAGCTGAAACATGAAGTTGTAAGTAATATTTCTAGTAAAAGCCTGGATCAGGAGCACAGAAAGCCTGACTGCTCACAGCTATGAGGAGCTTCCAAGGCAGCAGTTCCATTCTAAATTCACAGAAGCGCCAATCACAAGAGGACAGTTACCAGGTGACCATCAACAGATCAATGGAGAAAATGAGATCTATCAAAACAACTCAGGCAAAGAGAACAAAGCACTGATACATGCTACAACATGAGTTAGAGGAGCCAAATCAAGAGGCCACACAAGAAGCTAGAGAGATGGCTCAGAGGTTAAGAGCATTGGCTGCTCTTCCAAAGGTCCTGAGTTCAAATCTCAGCAACCACATAATGGCTCACAAGAGTCTATGATGAGATCTGGTGCCCTCCTCTGGTGAGCAGGTATACATGAGACAAAACACTGTATACAGAATAAAAAAAAAATTAGCTTTTAAAAAAGGCCACACAGTTTATAAAATGAATCCAGAGATAGTAAGCAGGATTGTGGGTGACAGCAGTTAAGGTAGGGAATGTGACTAGCAGTTAGTGGGTATGACATATTTCTTTAGAATGAAGATGTTTAGAACCAAATAGAGGGGGTAGATATACTACAAATGTGTCAAGTCCAATTGAATTGCTCACCTTAAATGGTTAATTTTATGTTATAGGACTCTCATCTCAAGATCTGAGAAACCTTATTTCAAGATAAAAGTTGTCAGCACCCCCACGGGCACCCTGAGCCTGCAACTACTTAAGTGATGTTTTGTAGTGCAGGAGGGAGGTGGGGGCGTACTGCCCATCCTGCCCTCAGGGGCATGGGCAGTGACAACAGGACCAGCTGAGGTTCTTTAGGTGCCATCTGTCTTAAGCTCAGGCTTAGCTCTCTAGATTTTTTGGCTCAGAAGCTGCTAAGCTGCCCTGGTGATTCTGGCCACCTCTACCTCAGGACTACACATGAAGATTTCTTTGAAAAAAAAAAAAAAAAAAAGAATTATTTGATTCTATGTGAATGAGTATCTTGCCTGTATGTATGTGGAGCACATGGTTCTGATACCCACACAGGTCAGTAAGGCTGTCAGATCCCCTGGAATGTGAGTTAAGGATATTTGTGAACCACCAGGTGGGTACCGGGACAGCCTACAAGAGCAGCAAGCGCCCTTACTCTTTAATTCATCTCTCCGGCTCTCCACACGAGGGTCTTTGAAGATCAGGGATGTTCTTTTCTCACAATTCCAAATGTTCCCCAGATCTGGAGGACTCTGTATGGGTTTCATGCAGCTCCCTGCCTTCACAGCTGCCACTGAGTCCATATTTTCTTTTGTATTACTTGAACACCACTGCAGGATCTCTCATTCTTTCTTCCCTTGCTAAGCTGCCATTACGGTCAGGGTTCTGAGCTTCACAGTTGTTGGTCTGGTGTTAAATCTTTACTCCATTTTAAGATTGGGTCAGTGGGATAGGACACAACTGATAATGATGCTCTCGTGGTCATTTTTATCACCTCTCACTTCCTTCTTTTGAACACTTGCTGAGGAAGAACATCATGGACACATACACACAGAAGAGCTGAGGACAGGGACGAACTGTGCTCAACCCCCCCCCATTCCTCGCCTCCTCCACTGTGACATCAACATTTGTGTCCTGGCTAACTCAGGGTCTTCCTCTGAGCTGCCAATAGGCACCATCTGAAAGGCAGCCCTGGGCTACTCACGTCTACAAAGCAAGGATGAGGGACACATATCCAGAAGGAAACTTTATTCTAGCAGGCATTAGAGTTGTAAATGGAATATGAGTCCTTTAAAGATGAGATAAAAATATGCCAAAACTTCAGACAAAATAAGACACTGTAGGCTTAGCTGTGATAGAAGAAATTGTCACCCCTTCTTGTGGCAAAGAGTTTGGCTGGGTAAAGAAGACAAACAAGAAAAGATCAAAGAGCTCTCTGAAGAAGACATTACTGATTGTTATGAAAACAAAAAGGCAGGAAAAGATGGAAAGTGTGTGCAAGGTAAGCATGTAAGAACAGAGAGTATAGACCAGGAGTGGTGGTGCACGCCTTCAATCCCAGCATTTAGGAGGTAGAGGCAGGCAGATCTCCAAGTCTGAGGCCAGCATGGTGGATGTATAGAGCAAGTTTCAGGACAGCCAGGACTACACAGAGAAACCCTGTCTCAAAACAACAACCAGCTCCCCCCACCTTTCTCCCCCAAACCCTCCCAAAACAGGAACAGAGTTGGGCAGGAGAAAGCCAATGGAAGATGGGAAAGGGAGGAAGGTGGTTAAAGCAAAGAGGGGCTAGAGAGTAGGCTAGATTGTAAAGAATCAAAAGACCTATTGAGGAGAGTACATCCAGCCAGAACAGAAGCTATGGACCTGCCAAGGATCTAAGGCACAGCCCCTCTCCAAGGAGGTCCTTCATAGGGACCAGAAGGCCTGTGGGGCTAATGGCCTTACCTTGCTAAGGAGGATGCTGATCTTGTTCCCATTGGCATTGCATCTCAGAGAAGTGATGCTCCCCACATCAGGGACCAGTTGGGCCAGGTTCTTGCAGCTGCAATGCACTTTTGCTTCCCTGTGTGAGGACAGGAGGAGAAAGAATGACCTCAGCATCAAGAAGAAGTCTCTTTTTAGGATCTTTCTGCTGTTCACAGAAATTAATTTCTCTGGCCACTGAGACCTGGGCCTACAGGATGCTCTGTTTGGCTTACAACTTCTCACCTTGTGCACTTAACCCCCTAGTATAGGGAAAAGGAGGTTAATTTTTAGATCTCTTGATAAAAGATAAAAGATCTCTCGAAATTTGAAAAAAAAAAAGTCACATGAGATAAGAACCTAAGATTTCTGACACTGTGCCAATTTCCTTGTCTATGAAATTGTCTCATAATTAAAAAAGAAAAAAAAAAGAATATCTAATACTTCTGTTTGGTTGAAAACTGTACCTTCTGGAAAGATCAAAACTTTTAAAGTGAGCTAAATCTGTCCCTGTAACCAGGAAGGTCCCACAGACATCCAAGAAGCAGGGGCTCCCCTCGGTCTCAGAGAACAGCAGAAGTTGTTTGACAGTTCCCTGGGGAAAGAAGAACAAATTAGCTGTATACATCTATGGTGCCCCATTTTTCTCCTGAACAATATTAATCATATGTACTCCATTCGCTCATCCAGTAAGTGATTATAAGGGGATATCATGCATTTAATCCCAGTTCTTGGGAGGAAGAAGCAGGTGGATCTCTGTGAGTTCGAGGCCAGCCTGGTCTACAAAGTGAGTTCAGGACAGCCAACGCTACACAGAAAAACCCTATTTCAGAGAAAACAAACAAACAAACAAAAAACAAAACAAAACAAAAAAACACCAAAATAGTTTAAGAACATGTTTTTGTTTTAATCCCAGGTGTGGAGACATGGGGCTGCTTTGCAGCAGCTGACTATGTTTGCCTTGTGCTCTGGCAGGAACATGGTTTTGCTACAGATAGTTTCTGGGATTGTGTGACATTTGGAATTCTGGGGCCTCTTCAAATAGTATATAAATGTTGGGGCCCTGAGAAACATGGGGTTGTTTATTGGTTGTTGGTTGTTATTGGTCATAGTTTGTTAAGTAGTCGTGTATAAAGAAAAAGAAGAAATTAGATATCCTGAAACCAGACATCAATAGAAAACAGTCTAACAAAAATTTGACCTTTCCTCTCTATCTCTTTTTCTGTCTTATCTAGTGTTAGGGGGTTGAAAGGGAAGAAGAAAAGGGGTGGAGATGAGGGGAAGAAAGAAGAACCCATCAAGTAGTAAACACTGGTTACACATCCTGGTCTACAGATCGAGTTTCACAATGGCCAAGGCTACACAGAGAATCCTTGTCTGGAAAAATCCAAAATTTAAAAAACAAAACAAACCTCAAGTCCAGTTTGTGTCGTCCTTATACTTCCTGAATCATGGTCAAACTCTCAGTGGCCAACACCTTATTGAAAACTTCATCCTTCCCCACCTGGACCCATCAGAAGCCTTCAATTGTGGAGAGCTCACTTCAGCACCCTTATCACAACTTTTAAGAGTTCTTTTTGATGGTTTTCTGTCCAGAGTGTTACATTTTGGGAAGGGGGATGGGGTTATGGTTGTCATAGAAGCCTTTTATGTCCCTCATTCTCTACTTTTTGAGTCTGCAGAGATACCACAGCAAAAGTAGCGTCCTCGCCCTTTACAGTCAGTGGGAGCACAGACCATGGACACCCACATGGTCACAGCATCAGCACATACCACAGCCCTCAGCGTGGTCTCCTGTGGCAGTGCAGACCCTGGACATCAACACAGCCCTGTGCCATGGACCCCATCATGGTCCTCAATGGCCGCACAGGCTACCCACATCAAAAGGTCCCTGGCAGCAGCACAGCCCAAGGACATCAGGCAGTGGCACAGGTCACAGACATCCACATGGCCCTTGGTGGAAACATGGGCCATAAACATCAGCTGCTGTAGGACCACAGACATCTATATGAACTTCAGCCTTCAACACAGCCTTCAGCAGTGGACTATAGATAACAACATGGCCTCCAGGGGCAGTAAGGACCATAACGGTGTTTTTTCCAATCCAGAAAATAAACTCTTCTTTATCTCAGACATCCTGACATTGCTCAGAGCCAGGGCAATTGCACAAAGGCAGAGCATGTTCAGGGCTGAATCTGCACAAGCTCCAGGTTGCCACCTGTCAGCCCTACTCAGTAGGAACATGTTCCTCTGTCTACAGCAACCTTTCTCACACCTGTCACTGCTTTCACATCTCTAGTTCCACCTCTCTCCACTGCACATTCACAGTTCCATCATTCCTCCATTTTTCCTAACCCTCCATTGCACCTTCATTTGTCATAGTGGCACTGGAAACTGCAGAATGTCACACAGTAAGTATGTATACACACACACACACACACACACACACACACACACACACACACTTTCTTTTTTGCTCAAACAGCTTTACATGCAAATACTATTGCAACGAGTATTTGGTTTGTTTCAAGGTTTCAGAGTTTCTAATATACCATACTAGACCATTGCTGAGATCATCTTGGATATCCTCTTGTTGCCCAGAGTCAGGATGATGTTGCAGCTAGATAGGGTTTCTGGGGGAAGGTTCTATTCAAGCTTCTGGCTGCCACACATCTCCCTGCCCTCAATGCCTACCACCCTGAGGCTCTCTGGGGTCAACTTTTGAGCTTGTAGACTGTAGGCAGCACTACTGCCCCATACTCTTTATCTACCAGCAAGGCAAGCAGCACAGGCTGCAGCAGCTGCAGCTCCAAGTCTGGGGCTGAACGGAGGGTGAACCTAGGGCCAGCCCCATTCAGTAATGGTTATGTTTCTGATGGAGCTCGAGGCCGTTGCAAACTACCTTGTCCTAGGTGCCAGCCACTGGACATAACTATTGTGCTTGTAGGTTTCAGACTGTGCCTTCTGTCTCCCAGCAGGGCAAGCAGCACAGGCTGTAGCTCCATGCTGTGGGATGGTCAGCCCTAGTCAACAATGACCTGTTTCTGTGGAGGCTCCAGGCTGCCTCACATCTCCCTGTCATCTGTGCCTTCAGCCCCAGGCTCATCTTTCATGACCTCTGTGCTCATAGCCTGCTGGGACACGGTGGTATATTTGTCATTTTTTGCTACTCATGGCTCCATCATTCTTTACAATTTTGTGAGTCCACTTTTTTTTTTAAGCATCTTTTCATAAGACTTGCCCTTTTGTCTTTTCTCCTTTAGCTATTCCAGAACTACTGAAGGCTCTGCAGACTCCTTTCCTACCTCTGCGACACCCTTCGGAGCCTCCACGGGTCTCTCAGACTCCTCTGAGCTCTGTGTCGGGTGCCAGGAGCCATCCCTATCTTTGTTTTTCTTGAGAAGTTATATTCTAATGAAAACCAACACAAAACCAAGATGAGGCGACCCAAAATCTATCCTATTACTATAGATATCAACATCAGCACCACTGCCTCACTTCAATTCTACCCAGGGTTCTGGCTTCAGCCTTGACCGTATATAACCTATACCATAACCTTCTCTAAAGATAATGGTGCATAAAATGGAAAGGAAGTATTGGCAGTCACCTTCTCACTGAACTAGACAATAACAGAGCCACACCAGTCTACCTCCTGAAGAGAGATAAGGGTCTAGAAGGACATGCCAGATGTTCAGTGGGAATTTGAGAGAGACCATTAGCATTTCCTCATTGGCCACAAACAACACACACAATTTCTAAAATATAAAAATAGCAGAGAGGCTGGAATTGTGGCTTAGTGTATAGTGTGTGCATGAGGTATGGGTTCTATCTAAACACTGTACCCAAAATTAAAAAAAAAATTAAAAAAAAAGAGGAGGAGGAGGAGGGGGAAGAGGATCCAACTCCATGCCAGTTATTGGTCCTACAGATTGGCTCCTTAATACTGCTTCCAATTTCCTGCACAGCCAGATACCTGCAGGTCCTTTCTCTGCTCTGATACAGCTTCCCCTTAATCTGTCATGAAGAACAGTCTCTCTCCCATCCCCATATCCACAATTGACACGCCATTCACAACTGCTAAAGCCAGAGTGCAAATGCTAAAGGAGAAAGAGACAGCACAGGTAGGACACAGACACTGCTCTGAAGGTAGGCTACCAAGTGGGCCTGGACACCCTCCCTGCCAAAAAGTCTCCCTGCTCTCTCAGACCTACAGGCTATAGAAAAACATGTGGCTGGCCTTCGGTACTTTGTGGGTTCTTCTTTTTTGCACCCTTTATCCCCCCAATTTCACCCCCTGTAACTAGATAGAAAAGAAGGATAGAGATAGATACCTGAATCTAATTTCTTTCCTTTTGTTTCTTTTTTGTTAGCAGTGTGACTAACAAGCAAGCAACCTTCTTGAATGACTAACATCCACCCACACTGCATCTCGGGGCCCTAGCATTTACATATCCTCTGAAAAGTTTCCAGAATTGCAGACATCACAGAATCTCAGAAACTACCTGCAGCTGGCAAATACACACCTCTGGTAGAGCACGAGGCAAATCATAGTCAGATGCTGCATTAAGTCCGAAGCAGCTCTATACCCCCATTCCTGGGAGCAAAATGAAAGCTCTTCTTACAATATTTCTGTATTTTTAACAAAACCAAAATTCCAGAATTATCACTACATTTCCCCCTTCTGTTTGAAGCCATTAATTGTGCTGGGTGTAGTGGGAAATTATAAACAGAGATATTTACAAAGAAATAATTGCTTTTTGAGTCAGTGGCCAATTTTGAGTAGCCCAGTTATTTAGAATTTGTTTCACATAAGGCAAGTGCATCCCATAGGACATCATGACTTCTTGTCATAACCTTGTTCCACACCGTTAGCAGACAAATGCTGTATGACCACTGCGAAAATTTATGGTGACTTCTTAATCCCAGGTTGCCCCTCATCTAATTCTGGTGGTGAGGCTGGTTCAAGATTAACCCTTTCTCTCAAAATGGGCTTTTCATCAGATTGTCCTCTACTTTTTTTCAGTTTTTCTCTGATTTGACCATCCTCCCACTCTCTTGCTCAGTCACCAGGACTGAGCATTTTTTATTTTTTCTTTTCTGGTGCTCCTCATTTCCCAAGTGCTTCCACTTCCACCTGCAACTTTTCCAGTTACACAACCAATTCTGAAACTCTTTCAGAGAAGAGACAGTAGAGTGACCCCTTTTGTTTTCCCATTTCAGATTTCTTTGTTTGTTTCTCAGGCCCCTCCATTTTCACCCACATTTTTTTTCCAACTTCTCAGCCAGTTATTCAAACCTTTTTGAAACAAAATACACAAAGAGAAAAAAGAAAAAATATACCCCCCCCCTGGGGAGCAAAGTGAAGAATATTCCAGCCGCAGCAGCTGCAATAAACTTTTGCAGGCTTCTTGAAAAAAAAAAAAAATGCATTCTGTCACCCCCTGTTGTTTTCTCTGGCATTTGAAATCATAGTTCCCATTTTTATCCTTTGCTTTAAAGCCCCATGTTAAGGTGCCAGTTGTGGCTGGTCTTCCTATTTTGGGGGTCTTTCTTTTTCCCACCATTTATTCCCCCAGTTTTACTACCTAACATTAGATAAGAAAGAAGGACAGAGGGGTGGGAGGAATTAGAAAAATTCCTGAATCTAATTTCTTTCTAGTTTCTTCTTTGACCACAGCTATTAAACCACAACCAATCTCCCTAAATGACTAACAGCTCCCCACAATTCACAACTATCAGAGCTCTAGCATTTGTATACTCTCTGAAAAGCTCCCAGAATTCCAAAATCACAGATACTACCTTCAGGTGGCAAAACAACACCTCTGCTAGAGCATGAAGCAAATCATAGTCAGTTGCTGCAAACAGTCCAAAGCAGCCCTACACCTGGGATTAAAATGAAAGCACATTCTTATAATATTTTTCTGTTTTTAAAGAAACCAAAATTCCCGAATTGCCACTGCAAAAACACAGCCTCCTAAGTTCTATATTAGCACCCATTTCTTCTTCCCAGGTGTAAGGGCCAAATGGTACTTCTTCCTCACAAAACCAGGTTCTTCCTGACCCTTTTCACTTCTGTTTTCACTGAGGCACTTATTATTGTCTTGTTTGCTGACTGCCTGATACCTAATAGTAACAACCGTATGCCAGAGGCCTGGATGAACATCATGTGAGGTACAAGATCATGGGTGTGGCAAGTCCAGTGAAGCACACTGGGTTCCACATAAAAGTCACTGGAGGGAAACGGAGCAGCAATTGGATCTGAGGAAAAAGAGGTGGAGGAGAACTAGGAGGGGAGGTTGCAGTTGAATGTATTGTATAAGAGAAGAATAAAGTTTAAAAAAATCACACTAGGGCCGGGGAGATGGCGCAATGGAAAAGTGCTTATGTTGCAAGCATGAGGATCTGAGTTTGGATCCTCAAAACCCACATAAATCCAAGCATGATGGCATGCCCCTGAATCTCAGTGATGGTGAGATGGGAGACGAAGTCCAACAGATGCTTGGAAGCTGGTGGGCCAGTTAGCCTGGCATATGTGGTGATATCAAGGTCAAGAGACCTTGTCTCATACAAAATGTTGAAGGAGCCGGAAGGTGAATACCAAATGTTGTACTCTTACGACATGTATACCATGTATACTTCTTTCCTTTATTCTCTTTCCTTCCTCTCTCGTGCATACACGCACATACATTCACTTGATAGACAAAATGAGAGACAGGCTATAGTGACAATTCTGGAATTTTCGTTTCTTTAATAAACACAGAAATATTATAAGATATACCTTTGTTTTAATGCCAGGCATGGGGATATGTGGCTGTTTTGGACTGTCTGAAGCAGCAAACTATGCTTTGCCTCATGTTCTAGCAGAGACATAATTTTGCCAGCTGCAGATAGTTCCTGCAATTGTGTGACATCTGGAATTCTGGGAACTTTTTAGAGAATAAATGCTAGACTCGAGAGGGAGTGTGGGTGGATGTCAGTACTTCAGGGAGGTTGATTGTGGTTTGTTAGCAGTCATGCTCACAGAAGAAACAGAAGGAAGAAAATTAGATTTAGGGGTCTCTCTCTCTCTCTCTCTCTTCTATCCTTTTTTCTATCTAGTGATGGAGGGATAAAGGGTGGGAAAAGAGCTCACAAAGTATCAAACTGGCTACAACAGGCTCTCAAGCTTGTCATAGAATGTTGCTTCACATAACAGGTTGAATAGTTGCCTCTCCAAAGATCTCTTTTCTTGAAACCCTACTGTAAAGGAGTCTTTGTAGAGGTAAGTAAATAAAGGATTTGCTTATTTTTATCATTCTGGGGATATAGTTTAGGGGTCAGTCCAATCTAGACACTGTACTAATCCATACTCCCAGATCTAAGAATTTTAGATGAAATCATACTGAGGCCTAAACCCACTGACAAGTGATTCTGTTTTCTGTGCTCCGGATGGAAGCCTGGGCCCCTCTATATTAACCACACAGCCCACCACTGAACTGTACATCCTAGTCAAAGTGTTCTATTTTTTAAGACTTATTTATTTTATGTGTATGCATATTTTAATCACATATATGTCTGCATCCCATATACATGTCTTGGGTCTCCTTTAGAGATCAGAAGAGAGTATCAGATGCCCTGGAACTGGAGCTATATGGATGGCTGTGAGCCACCACATGGGTGCTAGGAACAGAACCCAGCCCTCTGTAAGAACAAGCGCTCTTCACTGCCAAGCCATCTTTCCAACCTCTGAAAGTGTTTTTATCAGACATGAAGAGAAGACACAGATGCAGAAAGATGCCATGTGAAGAAGAGATCAGAGTACAGGGCAACCTCTGCAAGCCCAGGGATTGGCAGCACCACCAGCTCCTGGAAACTGAGAGAGGGAAAGCAGATTCCCTGGCAAAGCTTTCTGAAGGAACGTGTTCCAACCAACCTAGATTCAGGATTTGATTTCCAGAACTGTTAGAGAAAAAATTTCTGTTCCATTAAGCCACTGTTTTGTGGAAATTTGTTGCAGGAGCCATAGCAAGTTAGTATCATGTTGGCCCGGGCTCTAGAAAGTCACATAGGGATACAGACAGGGACAATATCTGACACAGACACTGGGCTAGAGGCCTGTCACCATAAGAAGCCAGCCCTGCTCCCTTCATGGCTTCACTCTCACTCACATGTATGGGAAAGGCTCATCTAGAAATATCATCTCAACAGATAGCACAAAGCCTTCAGGATGTATGTTAAACCAATAAGCACTTCCTCACATTTCATAGTCTTGTGTAGTCAAGGTGCAGTGAAACGAACCTTTTCCCTGAAAAAGCTTCTAAACCTGACTCCCCATTTCAGAGGTCACAGCCATGGATGGGTAGGCTACCCCAGAACACATATTTTCCAGTGAGCCACCTGATGGAAAAACAGGACTTAGGAACACAAGACAGCATTTTCAACTTGGTTGTAACTTGATCACCACAGTCACTGTCAGAATTACTTACCTGCCAGGTTCGTACTTGAATTCGGTTTGGCTCCACTGTATAAATGTTTTCCTCGTGCATTGCTAACACTGATGTTTCACACAGGAATGTCCCTGAAATGAAAGATGAGCATCAAAAGAGCAGTAGCATGGCAGAAGTGCCTTGCATGGAATCCCCAGTCAGCTTGGTCCTCATGGTAACTCTAGGAGAAATCTTACCTGAACCTTGTAGATGAGCAGAACAAAGTTCCAGAATTAAAAAGAAAAGAAACAATAACAACAACAACAGCAAAAACACTAAAAATTTAAAACCAAGAACCAAGAAAATACAATAAAAAAATAAGAAGCAATAGACACAAAGTAACATCTGCTCTGAATGTAGGGAACTATGTAGGGAACTCCTAGGGCCCTAGCCCCATAGAAAGTGTTAAGGGAGATAAAATGTGAGTGGAAAAGATATGAGAAAGTGAAATGACCAGTGGAAATATCCAGGGAGGATCACTCTTAGATAGAACTGTCAGTCTCCTAAGAGTTAAGAGATCTCAGAGGTGAGATGGTAAGGCCAGGAAGGTTTTACAGGTAAGTTGAGGGGTAGGGAGAATCACATCCCAAAGAATAGGTAATCAGGAGGCTGTAAGACAGTGCGAGATTTGTGCTCCAAATCCTAAGGTTTGTGAGGACTACTACCTATGACAATAGATGCTAAAGTCTCAAAGGAAAGGTTATTTTGGGCTGTTCAGGTAGGCCCAAAACATAGCTACGTGTCCCTATGAAGAGGAATGGAAGATAGGGTCAGTGTAGCAACAGAACCAAAGACTGGAGCTCTGTGACCATAAACCAAGGAGGATAGCAGCCAGAAGCTAGAAAAACCAAATAGACTTTCCCCTTGAGGATTCAAGGGAGTATGGCCCTGTCTGCTAGAATTTGGACTTCTGGCCATTGAAACCATAAGAAAATAAATTCCTATAGTTTTAAGCCCTCAACATGTAGTAATTTCTTACAGCAGCACTATGAAATTCATACAGGTGTGTGGAGGAAAAGGCAGCCAAATTAAACAGAGAAAGCTGGAGAAAGTGGTGACATGCATGGCTCAGATCTGAGACTGCTCATCTGTGAAGAGCCACTTGTGGCTCACAGCTATGGCGTAGAATCATTTCAGAAGACACTTGTGCAGTAGTCCTCTTTCTTAAAAGGAACTAAACTGCTTATGACCATGCAGCCTCCTTAGGCGGTCTGCAGCTCAGGAGGATTTGTTCACTGAGTCTCACTGTACTTTTCAAACATTACAACACTTCACAGGATGCAGCTCAGGGAGCCCTGGCAGCCGGTGCCAGAGCTGCAGCATTAGTAATTCAGGGACTGGAATGAGAGCTGGCACGAGGGTTCAGCTAGCTCTGGGCTAGTCCCCTTACCCTGAATTAGAAAGTGAGGCAATAGCAGAGGTGTGGAGCCCTCTCTGGGGTGAAGAGATTCTAACCTGCATTCCTTAAGGTAGATCCTGAAGGTTCAAAGATCGCCACCTGTTTTCCATTCCAGACAGCCACAGCATCCTAAAGGAACATGCATATCCAAAACAGAGGTAAGGAAAAGTACGATGCAGACCACAGACCCACAACACATTTCCAAAGCTTGCCCTCTGCCTTCATAACTGAGTGACAACATGCTGTCAGCCTAATTTCAGGTCACTCAGTCTTCCATGGATGCAGGTTAGACCTAAAATGCCTGTGGGTTTTTAGTATTTTCTTTATAAACATGACACACATGGACATTCAGGATAATAATCCAGGGTGGAAATGAGAATGGCTTAAGCTGTCACCAAGTCCCCTTGCTGTTCTGAATTACCCTAATGACCCAGCAGGCAGGACTTTTCTTCTACATTGAAGATCCTTATCTAAAACCCAGAGGCCATCCTCAGTAGTCACCTTGGTGGTGAATACTCCACTGATGTGCATGTCAGTACGCAGGCTGTGTGTGGCCCCCGTGGACAGGAAAGACACATTGACTAAGCTTGGGGAGATTTGCACGGCAGCTACTTGCTGGTGGAAGTGCGATGACATAGCTTGTTCACTGAGGATGGACACAGAGTCAGCGCTGCTCACTGCCAGAAGGTTCTTCCTGGAGCCCCACTTCAATAGCATGTAGGGAGAATCAAATGCATAAATAAAGCAGGAGAGACACAGTCAGGAAGTATATAAATGTTCCCTATCAGAGTCCATAAGCTACTTCTTGTTATTTAAAAAACAACCTAAAAATTTTTAAAAAGGTAAAAATATGTACTTTGTAGAAAAATTTTAAAATACTGATAGACACAAGTTGTGAATTGGTAGGAAGACACTTATGGGGCTGTTCTATCTAGGTTTGCTCTAACTGCAGGACACCTGCTGGGAATTTCTCATTCTGATTATGACATATTCACATCTTATTTTATATGAATGTATAAGAAATTTATATCATTAAATTATTCAGCTTTCTTCTGCTGGCGAGAAATGCTGCTTTACTTGCTTCAAGTCTACTTGAAATGTTCAGTTCTCAACAAATAATTAAAAGCCATGAAAAAGATCAAAATATGGCCAAAAAGGAGGGATCAGAAATATCTGTGAAAGGATCAGTTGACTGATGTTGGATAGACTTCCCAGAGGCTATAACCATGGTCATCACCATAAGCACCCACTGAATACCCGTCTCATCGGACAGTGTAACGGAAGTTTTGGTTTCTTTGTATGTTATGTAAGTATGCTTTTGTTTTATTCCCAAGTATGGGATTTTGGCTGGGTTATAGTTGTCCACACCTATTATTGTCTTATTTGGAGTGTGGCTTTTGCCAGCTGGTAATGGCCTTCCACATGGGGTACAGAGAGGGTGTAGTCTAGGACTCTGAGAATATAAATATGAGAGCAGAGAAAGAGAAGGGGCGGCGTGTGGAGTGTAGCCGTTTAGAGAGACCAGAGGCCAGAGACAGTGTGGCAGTTTGGAGTAGACAGATGAAGAGAAATGCTTCGGGGTGTGGAGAGATTGGTATAGAGCTTTAAAAGAACCCCTTGGCCTAAATAGCTGAGAGAGGTAAAGGGGTCTGGGGCCTGTCTCTCCACTAACCTTTTCTCTCTCCTATTTAGGGTTGATGGGGTTGGTAGAGGTCTAAACACCCCAAATAAAGGAGAATTTTTAAAAAAGAACGCTACAAGATAGAGTGCCAAAAAGTGACAAATTAAAGACAAACTGCTCCCAAGAAATGAAGCATATGTCTATACAAAAACCTGTACATGCACTTTCAGAGCAGCTTCATTCATAACAGCCCCCAAGTGGAATCAACCCAAATCGCCATCAGCTGATTAACAGAAATACTGTGGTCTACCCATACAACAGAGTACTCAGCCATAGAAAGGAGCCCTGACACCTGCGTGACATGAAGGAAGGAGTCAGCGAAAGAAGTCACAAAACATGGACATGATGTGCTTCTACTTGTTGACTTCTTTATCTATTTATTTTGTTGGGGTTTTTTTGATTGTTTGTTACTTGTTTTTTTGTGACAAGGTCTCCCTTCACAGCCCCTGACTGCCTTGGAACCCACAGAGATCCACTTGCCTCTGCCTCCTAAATGCTGGGATGAAAGGTGAGTGCCAATATGCCTAGTTATATGCTTCAAGTTTTTATGAAATGTCCAGAGCACACAAATCTACAGAGTCACAAGGTGCGTTACTGGCTGTGGAAGGCCGGGAGAAGGAGAAGTGGAGGAGGGGTATGGATTTCTTTTTAGAGTAATTAATGTATTCTAACATTTGTTGTAAAGAAAACATATTGTGGTAAAGGCTGGCAAAACTCTATGAATATACTAAAAATCTGTAACTTGTATCTTAGTAAGGCTGTTTTAAACATATTTACATATGAATACATATATATAGGCAGAGACAGAGGAATTGGTAAGTAGATCAACAGATATTAATATACAGCCACAATCCCTTCTCTGATTTTTTGTTTTCTTTTGTTTTGTTTTTGAGACAGGGTCTTATCATATAACCCAGGCTAACCTAGAACTCAAGATCCTCATGTCTCAGGTTCCTAGGTATTGGGATTACATATCTACATAATTTCTTGTTAGTGCTATTTTTCTGATGCTAAATTGAATAACCGATAAGACTAGGTTCCAAGTTAATCGTGTTCTCTGTTTGGTACAGCACACGAGTGCAACAAATGTGATATAAGCTGTATACTGTACCTTTATTTGTGTGATGTTTCCGTCAAGCTCAGTAGGTGTTTGAAGGGCCCACATGTCCTTGCCTTCTACCCCCCGGCCACTTGGGAAGTTTGGTACTTTTTTCCACATAGCTACTCGCCCTTTATTGGTACCAGCTGCCAGAAGGCCTGCAGGTAAAAGCATAGCACATTAACTGAGTTAGATTTAAAAGGTGGTGGTGAGTACTGTTCTCTGTGTCTATCTGCCTCGCTCCAGGTACTTCCCAATGCTCCACTAGTACCGAGTACTCAGCAACACTCTGGTTCCTCTCCTATCTTTCTGTCCTTGGGATTTGCACTCTCATGTATTATTAGTATACTTTCCCTAGTGTACAAACACTACCATACCATTTCAGGAAGATACAGGCCAATATGTATAATGTTAGTATCACTCTTTTGGACAAATCATTTGAACATTATGTGAAATAAGAAAGCTTTATTGTTACTTGATCATATTTGCCTAACTCATAATTTTTCTTTCTTTCCTTTCTTTCTTTTTCTTTCGTTCATTCTCTCTTTTTTTCTTTCTTTTCTCCTCCTTCTTCTTTCTTTGTTTTTTATCAAGAAAGGGTTTCTCTGTGTAGTCCTGGCTGTCCTGGAACTCACAATATAGACCAGGCTGGCTTTGAACTCACAGAGATCTACCTGCCTCTGCCTTCTGAGTGCTGGAATTAAAGGTCTATGCTACCGTACCCAGCTTCCATTTTTGAAAAGGCTCTAAATTCTACTATAATTTTTTTTCCCTGACACAGTGCTTAAAATTGTTTTCATTCTTTTTTTTTCTTCTTCTCTTTCTATTTTTTTTTTTTTTTTTTTGAAACAGGATTTCTCTCTGTAACAGCCCCAGCTGTCCTAGACTCACTTTGTAGACCAGGCTGCCCTCAAACTCGAAGAGATCCGCCTGCCTCTGCCTCCTGAGTGCTGGAATTAAAGGTGTGCACCACCATGTCCAGCTGTTTCTATCTTTTTTATGTCAGACTAAGGAATCTCACCTTTGGCTTTACAGAAACAAACACAGTTTATATTCTCTCCCTTCTCAAAGCCAAACTTCTCCTGTGGGCTCAGTATGTAATTCTCTCCTCTTTCTAAATCCCAGAACCTGAAACAGAAAGAGGAAAACACTAGGAAGGTTATTATTAGTACCCTCCTCTGACCTGAGGGCTGTATCAGGCCTGGGAAGAAAACTCAGAGTTGTGTGCTACAGACTCCTAGTACAAAAGGGAACTTGATGTTATACTGTTTACAATTCAAAAGAGTGGTTACTAACAGATAGTTTATATGTGACGTTATAGGAAGAGAACATAGGAATCCCAGCTCCATGAGGCAAAAGTGAACATTATGTTGAACCGAGTGGCTAAAACGATACTAAAATGCTAAAAATACTAAAAATCTTAAGAAACCATACAGAACTAGGTTTGGCAGTACACATCTGTAGTCCTAGTTACTTGAGAGGAAGAGGCAGGAAGGAGCATTGCTGGAGACCAGCATAACAGTAGCAACAAAACCCTACGTCAAAAACAAATTTCTTCCAAACAAGGCAAAGCAACTGTGAGGGCAGATATCATAGTTATCTTATCTGAAGGCATGGGAAAAGCAGGAAGGACAGCTGAGTAGGTGAGGACTCCTAGGGCCTCCAGTGTTTAGTTACATAGACCTGTCTAATATGTGAAAATTCACCACAATGTGCATTTTCTGTGTGTATATTAAAGAGTCTGTTCCTGACAGAATTTTCCAGAGGCCTGTATAGGAAGACAAGCTCTCACCTGAGCACTGGTTCCCCGATAGCTGTCACAAGAAGGCTGCCCTCTATCAAGGTGATGTCTGCCCGGCGCCCTGTTTTCCCACTCAACTTTACCTGCATGACGAAAAAAGCAACTTGAAAGAAGCATCGGTTCTTTCTGAGGTGACTGAGGAAACTGTGTTAGCCAGGCATGTGGTCTTCAGGGACATCACTGAGACTCTCCAAGGTCGACCACAAATAGTAGAATTGGAGAGTTGACCTTGTTTTTAAGGGGTTGGGCTGGAGAGATGGCTCAGCAGCTAACAGCTCTGACTGTTCTTCCAGAGGACCAGGGTTTGATTCTCAGCACTTGTACCCACATGGCTGTTTACAACTGTCTGCAACTCCAGTCCCAGGGGATCCAACAACTTCTTCAGACCTCAGTGGGCACCAGGCACACTCATGGCACATACACATGCATGCATGCAGGTGCACCTATACACATAAAAAATTCTAAAAAGAAATTTCAAAATGTACAGCTTAAAGCAAACAGCAACTTAAACATGAAGTGATGTCTAACCTAGGGCCAAATGGGCATTTCTAGATGAATACTAAGCGGCACGGGAACTGCTTGTTCTGTCATGACTGTATTTTAGGGAAGGTCTCCCACCTTCATTTTGTGCAGAAAGCAACATTTCCTAGAGCCTGACAACCAGTGAGAAATGCCTATTGTAGTAAATATATATTAAGTGCCTAGTTGTCAACTTGGCTCTGGTTAAGACACCAGGTCCATGCAACCCAAGGACTACCACAGCTAACAGTAGTTAGAGGATACAGTGAGCTCTTTAATCTAGAGGAATATCTTTAGGGACAGTTCAGGATCCTCTATGGACATAGGTTCTTATAAACCAAGAGAGCAGCTGGGCAAAACACATACGCTTAATGGGAGCAAAAGATGAATGGGGGCAGCAAGCAGCAGTGCTCTCAAATGACCTGTACAGGGTACACAAGTGACCTTTATTGAGGAGCATGTGGCACTGGATGATTTTGTAGTGGACCCTTAGACATGCGGAGTATTTCAGAGCTCTATCTTTCATGGACATCCTGGTATCTTATTACAGTTCAGCCAAGACAACTCGCATTTACTCACTGTATAAAATAACATAAATGCCTATGGTGGCAAACAGAAGATTTGAAAGACCATGTTGCAGAAGGGCGGTTGTAACAGATACTGGGCAATGCCACCTCCAGCTCTGGGCCAATAAATAAGCCTCCTCAGAACACTTTCATATAGGAACAATGCCTCCTGTTCTATCTAGCTCTATTGTGGAAGTCCAATGAGATGCAGATGGTGAATTCACTAATGGAGAAAGGCGCAGATAGGGAGCAAGCCTAGGTAACCCTGATGCTCTTCATACCTGTCCAGAGATACTGGAAATCTTTCCTTTTCCTCACTTACACCAAAGGGCCTAGAGTGAAATGTGGCACTGAATAGCTGGGTTAGCTGCTCTTTCTTGCAAATGACAGCTCTTCAGTCTTGCTAACCAAGATTGAAAAGACAGGCAAAGCAGACAAGAAAACCTGGTCTCGGGTGTTGAGCATAATCCAGCAGCCAGGTTAGCCATCACTCTGCTCTTTCACCTACCTTCATCACTTCTTCGGCTTCCCCGTCAGGAGTCACCACATACAGAGACAGGAGAAGATTCTGTGTAACCACAACCAGAGCTTCTCTCTTCTCAATGTAGAACAGCGTCTGGATGGAGCTGTCTGTGAATGCCACCTGGGCAGTCTTGCCTTTTTCATCCACATAGTGCACTGTCCCTAAGGAAAGAGGTGGCTCCTAGCTCATCTGTCTCTCCAGGATACCCATGAGCAACCATTTCTATCTCCTTAAGGATGCTCTGACAATACATCTATCGTCTTTATAAGAACTTAAGACATTTGCTGCAATGTTTCTCAGGCTACCAACTCTGAAATGTCCTGTTTTACTGGCTAGGCTAGCTGTCTCTGTGGATTCCTTCTCCATACTCTCCTGGATGATATCAATTAGTATCCAGATCATCTGATTCTATAGCCTTGCAACTGTTCCATCATCTGTACTCACTATCTTTAGGTATATTTTTTACTTTTATTTATTTTTATTTTATGTATGTACATTTTGCTTGAGTCTATGTATGTGTACCACATGCATGCTCTGCCCAGAGGCCAGCAGATCTCCTGGGACTGGAGTTATAATAGATGGTTGTGTGCCACCATGAGAATACTCGGAGTCAAACCTGAGTTCTTAATCGCTGAGCCATCTCTCCAGCCCTCAAGATTTATTTGTTTATGTATTTTATATATACAGGCATTTTGTCTGCATGCATGTTTGCACACCAGAAGAGAGCACTGGATCACATTATAGATGGTTGTAAGCTGCCATGCAGTTGCTAAAATTGAACTCAGGACCTCTGGAAGAGGTTCTTAACTACTAAGCCATTTCTCCAGCCTTCTTTTGGGGTATTTATAAATGATGACTCTTCTCTCTGTCCCTCAGACCTCATGTCATTAGGCATATAATTTGCCATTATTTTCCATAAGATGCTCCTTAAGCATCTAAACCTCAAGAGGCAGTGGTACTGTAGCAGGCCCTTCCCCGCACCTAGACTCCTCCGCTTCCTGCCCTGCCCTGAACTACCACTTCAACACTAGCCAGCAACATCTGGTCTGCCTCCTTTGCTTCTTCTTAGGTGTCTGAGTGATGAGTGAGTTCCCGGGATTCTCTGGCTCATTTCTGAAGTTCTTCAGGAGCCTCCTCAGGTCTCCTTTTTGTCCTCTGGTCTCATCTTATTCTTCATGGATAGCCTGAGTTCTCATTAAGTGGGAAGTTCAAAGTCATCTAAGTTAATTTTAACAATTAGTATTGAATAAGCAGAGATTATGGAGCAGGGTCTTCTACAGACAATAAGACAGCAGACAAAAATATAACCCCCATTTTCCACAGTGGGTACAAGTGCACAGGAGAATTTGTACCCTAAAGCCCACATACTGGGGAATAGGCAGATATCTAGATCTACGTCCTGCATAGCTCTGCACATCCCCTTCCAGGCTACCAGCACCGTTCCTTCCATCTCAGCTCTCCTTCCTATTCTCTTCTCTTTGCCCCATGGTGATGCATCCACTTGGATATCCCCTCTGGAACATCCTCAACTGCCCCTCTCACCTGGCTCTATCTCTTTATCTTTTAAAATCAAAGGTTTCTCCTATTCAGAAATTATAAAACCCATGACCTCTTCCTATATTAGCAGTCCCTCTTCTCAAACCCAGTCACCTCCTGTGAGAGACATCACTTCTCATTCCCTGCACCTCTGCCAGGTACCCCACCAGACCGCTACTCTTGCTCATTAGCTTCAGGGTATATTTGTTTCAACCCTGGGCCTGTCTCCTGCTTATACTGAGAACAAGTAATATTAAAATCATCAGTCAGTTATCATGGTAGCACAGCTATAATCTCAACCCTCAAGAAGCTGAGGCAGGAGGGTGACCACAACCATGTAAAAATACAACCATCAGATGAGGCTTAATAATAACCTCTGTGCTGAGTGGTAGTGGTGGCAGTGTATGCCTTTAAACTCAGCACTTGGAAGGTGGAGATCTCTTTAAGTTTGAGATCAGTCTGGTAGACATGGCATGTCCCAGGTCTACAGGGGTACATAGTAAGAACCTGTCTCAAACACACACATATATTCTCTTTCTCTCTCCAAACCAAACCAAACCAAACCAAAACCAATGGAAAAAATGAACTAACAAACCAATCAATCAAACAAAAACCCTAAAAACATGAGGTGGGTATCATAGTATATGTTTGTAGTCCCAACATTTTGGCAGGAGGAAAATCATAAATTGGAGGCAAACCTATGCTTCATAGTAAGACACAATCTCAAAACAGAGCAAAATAAAAAAACAAACAAAAACCCCAAACAAAACAAAATTTCTTTAGGAAAACCCTTCAACATGAATTAAGATGGCCTGCCCTCATCTGTGTTAGAGCACAGCACCATCTAAGCAGGGGAATGCCTTCAAGAATCCCAGCATCCAGACACCTGCACTGCAGCCTCCCTTCATTTTACAGAAGTACTACTGTCAGCCTAAAAGCCTCGCCTCACACTCTTTGGCTCCTACAGTTACATCCCAAGTTGCTCACCATCCGTCAGACTGACAAAGAAAGACAGCCCCTCTTGAGACCCCGTCTTCAGGAAACTTCCAAAGCTGCTTTTTCTCCAGTTAAACATGTCCAGGGCTTTCTCATCCCCACTTACTGCTGCCTTTGCCAACTGAACCAGATCCCTGAGAGTAAAGGATACAGCAGTCAAAATTCCTAGAATGATTTGGGGCTGGGTCCACCTGGGTCAGGAGTCATACACCCCACCCCCAGGATGGAGGGAGAGATAAGGGACCACATGGGGCTTCATACTTACTCTCCAGGAGGGGGGAGTCGGAAGATGCAATGGGTGAGTGGTTTCCCATATTCATGTTTCAGGAGTGGTGTCCCCTGTACTCGGCCTCGCTGGTCCAGTCTCCACAAGAGCAGGACCCCAACCTGCAGGAGGCCAACAACAGGTGAAAGGAAGACAGGCTTACAGAACCACTGGTTGGAGGTGCACAATAAATGAGTAACACAACACTGGCAATTCCTCATTCAAAAAATTACTGTACTGCATGTACATTGTTAGGATAATCTCTTGTGTACTGTGTAAAGGTTGTCTTTGTATTATGCAAATGTTGATTTCTGTACCTGTAGAGAGCTCAGTACAGGCTGGGACTTTGGTATTGCTATTCCTATGAAGCATCACCTGTCACAATGTTCTGTAAACATCTTCTCCATCACCTTCTGTTTGGTTTAATAAAGACCTGAATGGTCTACAGCAAAGCAGGAGAGCATAGATTGACATCCAGCAGAGATAGGAACTCTGGGGAAAAAAAATCCATCAAGGGATTTGCCAGCCAGAGGAAGAAACAGGTGCTGAAATTGATTGTTAGAGAGAGGTATCGAGCCACGCGGCAGAATGTAGATTAATATAAACAAGTTAGTTTAAGTTATACAAAGTAGTTGGGAATAAGCCTAAGCTAAGGCCTAGCTTTCGTATTAATAAAAAGTCCCCGTGTCATTACTTGGGTGGCTGTCTGTCTTAGAGAGGCGGGCAATAATTGGCGCTCAAGGGCAATAGCACACCGTGCCAAACTATTCAAAAGTATTTACAGAACTACAACTCTTCTCTGCGGCCCCTCCTCTTCCCCACTTTCCCAGATAGCAGCTGTCATGTGCTTAGAATAAACTGCTAATTTCAGAACGGGTTTTTGATTTACAGGAAGATTACAAAGACAGTACAGGGCTCCTATATATGTCACCAGTTTCCCCTACTACTATACTGCATTTCTTTGAGTTAATGAGCTAGGGCTGGGGATACAACTCAGTGGTAGAATGCTTTCTCAGCACATACAAGCCTTGAATTCACTCACTAGCACTGGCCAGGGAAACAAAAACACTTGCCTGGAATCCTGAGTTAATATTTACAATACCACCAACTAAGTCCACACTACTCCCTCAGAGTTCTCTAGTTTCCCTTAATATTCCTTTTCTGTCCCAGAAGCCTGCTTACGATTCCACACAGCATTTAGTTGCTATGTCTTCTGAGGCTCCTGTGGGCCATATTTCCTCAGCATTCCTTGTTTGCTTAGTTCAAAGGTGCTGCTCAGGTATAGTATAGGGCATAGCTCCACTGAGATTCATTTGATGTTTTGCTCATAACTGGATGGGACTTACAGGTTTGTTGGAGGAGGAAGAGAGAAGCAGTTCCCTATGGGAAAGTCACTACTATGAACAAAATCCATCACTGTGGATGTTGACCATGACACCCTGTAGAGTAACTTTTACCTACTGTAAAGTGACTCTTTTCCCTTCCTTTTTATGCCAAACTCCTGAGAAAGAGGTATACAGTGTGCATTTTTCACTTAAGGGGTAGGAGTTAATATTCTACTTCTGTGTAGTGGTTTGAATAAAAATGGCTCCTACTCTATCAAGAGGTGTGGTCTTGTTGGAGGAAGTATGTCATTAGGGGTGGGCTTTGAGGTTTCAGAAGCTCAAACCAGGCCTAGTGGCTGTCTCTTCCTGCTGCATGCCAATCTGGATGTAGAGTTCTCAGCTATCTCTCTAGCATCAGGTCTATCTGCATACTGCCATGTTTCCCGCCATGCTGATAATGGACTAAACCTCTGAACTCTAAGCCAGCCCCCATTAAATGTTTCCTTTATAAGAGTTGTTGTGGTCATGATGTCTCTTCACAGGAACAGAAACCCTAAATAAAACATTCTTCAAGAATGAAATATTGATATAAATTATTTGGTCTTCTTCGGCATAAGAAAATTGTCTATTTTCCAACATTTGTTTTCTGATAAGTATATGTTTATAGCACCATGAACTCTTGAGTATTTATTTCCTGCTTTGGTTATAATCTAAATGTTGTTTACTCTGTTGCTCAAAGTGTTCCAGCTCTCATCACTGGGGGTATTCCTAGTTGTCCTGATGTGTTTTTCTTGTTTTATTTCTTTTTTTTTGGGGGGGGGGAGGCTCTTAAGACAGGGTTTTTCTGTGTAGCCCTTGCTATCCTGGAACTAGCTCTGTAGACCACACTGGCCTAGAACTCACAGAGATCCAATGGCCTTTGCCTCCCGAGAGCTGGTATTAAAGGTGTGTGCCACTCCCTCCCCCGAATGCCACTCCCTCCTGGCTATCCTGAGGCCTTTTGACATGACTTCATGACTACTGAAAGCACTGTAAATTCAAGTCTAAGCACTAGGAAAACAGTGTGCTCAGTCTGGAAGTCATCAAAGCTTCAGATCAAGTATACCAGGTAAGTGCTAGAAAAGTCTCCAACACAACTGGCTGAGCAGGGCTTCCTGACTGGGGAATGAGAGTCAAGCTTTGGTAGAGAAGAGACTGAGCCAGGAGCTGCTGAGCTGAGCAGATGTTGATTCTTCTCCTAACTGTATTCTAACAATATCTTCTCTGCTTGGCTTGACTTCTCCTGGATCAATCCCTTTTCTGCACCAACTGCCTTATCTTCTCTTGCCTAGCCCTACTTTCTAGCCTTATTAAATCTCTCAGCTTTGCTGGCCTTTTTTCCATCCTTCTGTTCCCAAAAGTCCAAGAGGCAGCCAACACTGAACATCGTAAGAGTCAAGCAGTTCTAACAGCTAAGAATTCCCAAAGGGCCAGTTGACAAGAAACTGGGGATCACTTAAAGGGCCAGGCACTCAAAAGCAGCAACAACAACACAAGAAAAAACTTAAACAAACAACAACAACAAAACTAGCATGTTGGGACGTAGACCTATTTAACCCTCACATTGGCCCAGTGTAAGAGATACTGGGAGGAGCCAAATCACCTCACCTGTATGGCAGCGGTCTAGGCTCTCCTGGAACAACAGGATTTCTAATGGATATTTACTGAGATCCCTAGAGGAATTTTTTTCCTAGAGATAGCCTCCTCCTCAGATGCTGTTGACTGGTACACATGGAGTGCTGGGGTGAGGTGGACTTGGTGTCCCTCCCAAAGTCTGGGAACAGAGAAGGAGATGCAGGTCTTCCTGAAATGCTGGGCTCTTGCCCAGTATATGGAACAGCCTGCTAACCCCAGATTATATATATTTTTATATTTATATGTTATTTATATAATATACAAATATTATAATTAACATATAAACATAATATAAACATTTCTATACATATTTATATTTTAACATATTATTTATGCATGTAATATATTATTTTATATTTATATATTATTACATAATATATTTTTGCTTCAGCTGCTCTGGGTTGCTTCCTTTGATGAGCACAACAGGCATGCTTTTGGAAGAGAAGTCCCCAGGATCAAGTGAGGAATGTTCACTTACTCTTTATACCCATATTCCTGCTTTAGTTCATAATTAAATTAGTTCCAGCACAAAGTTAGATTTTCTGAGAAGGATTAAACATTTCATTCCTTAAATATTCTGACTCAAGGGACTTAGACAGCTTACACCTGGTTTCATTTTATCTGTTTGGTTAGCTGTTTCTTAATTTCGTCAAGATGAGAATGATGAAATGTAAAGATCCCAAATCATTCTATTTCACAGGAAACTGTCAGACTATTTCATAACAGAAAGGTGAAAAGCTCATTAAGCAAAAGGGAAGAAGCAGAGTGGTGGTGGCTCACACCTTTAATCCCAGCACTCAGGAGACCTCTGAGGCCAGCCTGGTCTACAGACTTCCAGGACAGTCAGGGTTACCTAGAGAGACTATGTCTTGAAAAACAAAAAAGGAAGGAAGGGAGAGAGGGAGAGAGGGAGGGAGGAATGGAGGGAGATAGGGAGGGAAGGAAGGAAGGGAGGGAAGGAAGAAAAGGAGGGAAAGAAGGAAGAAAAGAACCCATTAGAAAAAGAGGCAAATGAAATATTAGGCACAGAGCAGAGAGAACCCAAATAGAGGATCTCCATCAGGTCGCTTCCCTCAGAACTAGGGAAAACTTACAGAAGATGGAGAGGAAAAATTGCAGTTGAGGAACCAGAACATGCCCCACAGAATCACATAAGGGCTCATAGGGGCTAAAAGAGACTGAGGCACATGCCTTTAATCCAAGCACTCGGGAGGCAGAGGCAGGTAGATCTCTGTGAGTTCAAAGCCAGCCTGGTCTACAAAGTGAGTTACAGGACAGCCAAAGCTACACAGTGAAGCCCTGTCTGGAAAAACAAAGTCAAAGAGACTGAAGCAGCAGCCATGGTGCTTGCGTGGGTCTGTGCTAGGTCCTCTGCATATGTTACGGTTGTATAGGTTGGTGTTCTTGTAGGACTCCTAACACTAGGAGTAGGAATAGCCCTATCACCTACCCTTGGAATCCTTTTCCTCCTACTGGGTTGCCTCACCCAGCCCTGATATGAGGGTTTGTGTTCAGTCGCATTATATAGCTTGTTATGCCATTCAGTTGATATCCCTGGGAGGCCTTCTCTTTTCTAAAGGGAAATGGAGGAGGAGTGGATCTGAGGAAGAGGGAAAAAGAGGAGGGGAAACTGGTCTGGATGTATTGTATGAAAGAAGAATAAAAAAGAAAAGGAAAAATGGGCAAATGAGAAAGAAAAAAATACAAATGATCCCTAGAAATGATACTCATTCTGAAGAGTAAGAGAAATGGAATTTATGTAACTACCAAGATGCTACACATTTATCTTTGAAAAATTACTTTTAACTGTCACATGTATTCATTCATTCATTTATTGGGGGGGACATGAATGAGCCACACAACATGTGTGGAAGTCAGAGGACAACTGCGGGAGTTGGTTCTCTCCTGTCCCTTGGCTCCTTGGGATTAAACGCAGGTCAGCAGGCTTAGCTACAGACGCCCTAACCACTGCTAACCCATCTCCATGGCCCCTTTTCTTTTCTTTTATTATTTTTATTCTTCTCTTTTCTTTCTTCCTATTTCTAAAACTGGGGATTGAACTCAGGGACTTGCCAATACTAGGCAAACACTCTACCACCGAACTAAACCTCCAATCCAAGATATTGTTTTTGTTGTTGTTGGGACAGTCTCATGTGTCCCAGGCTGCCAGTGAACTTGCTTTGTATCTGAAGATGGCCTTCAAGTTCTAATTCTCCTGCCTCTATTGAATGAGAGCTGAGAGTATAGGCATGTGCTGTCATACTGAATTTATGAGTTGCTAGTGATCAAATCCAGGGCATGCTAGGCAAATATTCTATAACTGAATTACATCCTCAGGTTCCAAGAGATAGTACTTTTCTAAGCAAAATTCTTTAATTAATTTATTTATTATGTATACAGTATTCTGTCTTCATGCCAGAAAAGGGCACCAGACCTCATTATAGATGGTTATGAGCTACCATGTGGTTGCTGGGAATTAAACTCAGGAACCTCTGGCTCCAGCCCCTAAGCAAAATTCTTATTCCTAGGCATTCCCTCTGTGAGGAATCACACATGCTGTGAGCAACTATAAAACCATAGAATGTTTTGGCAAATACCTATCTAACCACAAGGGTGAGGCTTAGTGGTAGAACTTTTCCCTAGGATACATGAGACTCTGGGTTAAATCTCTAGCACTGAAACAAAACAAAATATGCCTTCTAATGTCATAGCCCTTGGGTCCTCTTGACTTCCCCACTGCATTTCTGTAACCTTTGTCTGTTTGCCAAAAGACTAGAAGCCACTGAAGTATTTAGCAGATAGTTAAATAAATTATGTTATATTTATATAATGAAAAGCCAAATAACAAGAGAACAAGAAATATCTCTACTTACCAATATAGAAAAATCTCCAAGAAGAAAAATGCAAAAACAGGAGTGTGCATAGTATACTCCATTTAAAAATTAAGCAAATAAGGACTAAACTCTTGTTAGAGTCTCCAAAGGCCACATGCTAGATACTTGGTCCCAGCCCTTAGGAGGTGGCTCTACTGAAATAAGTTAAGTTAATGGAAGGTATGGCCTTAAAACAGACATTTGATGTTGGGCCCTTCTCTCTTTGCTTTCTGGTAGTCATGATGTGTACAGATGTTTTCCACTATGCACACTTGCCATGGTAACACATGCCCAAAGCAACATGGATAAGCAGCCATGGATGAGAATCCCTGTAACTACAAGTTATGCTTTTCTTCTTTCCATGCTCTTCATGTTGAATGTTTGCTACCGTGATGAACTAGTGAGTGGAGCTGCTTGTATACCTTGTCTTGATGGTTCGGTACTTTTCACAAGTCTCGCCACAGTGTACCACTGATAAAGGCGGCATTCTATAGCGTTTTTTCTTAGGTTAACCAAGGCCTGAAGTTTAGAGAGGTATAGTGGTTTGAATAAGACTGGCCTCCATGGGCTCATATGTTTAAATATTTAATCACCAGGAAATGAGATCAGTTGAATCTAGAAACCACACATTTCAAATAACTTGGTTTTTAGCATCTTTCACATGTATCTCTATATGCATGGTGATGATGGAGGCTGTGTACCTACCTTATCTCCAGATACCAGGCAGCTCCCACTGGTACTCCAACTGAGGATGACAATGTCAGTCGTATGTGGCAGGGGCACTGTGTGCTGCTCCTTGTCCTGCTTATTAAACATTATCACTTCTCCAGTCTCCCAGCCAATAGCCAGGATAAGCCTTGTCGGGTGCCAGCACAGTGAAGTGACCCGGGAGGACCTCTCAATGTGAGTGTCAGGCACAGGCTCACCCTATGTAGGACAAGAAGTAAAATCTCCCGTTGTAGACAGTAGTGGATACATCAAGAAACCGTGCAACCACAAACTTCACATCAGCTATTTTACAATGAGAAGACCTATTTAATAAGGAAATGTGGTAGCTGGTCTTTCGTGTGTGTCTGGGTGCACATAGCATGAACACAGTACAACACGTATGTGAAAACTAGAGGCTAATGATGGGTATTTTCCTCAGTTACTCTCCACATTATTTTTAATTAAAAAGTTAAGTTATTTATTGGGGACTGAAGAGATGGCTCAGCAGTTAAGAGTTCTTGTTGCTCTTCCAGAGGACCTGAATTCAGTTCCCAGGTCCCACGTCAGACAGCTCAGTCATCTCTACTCCAGAGCCAGTAATCCTCTTCTAGCATCCAAGAGTACTGGCACACATGTGCGCTCACACGCTCTCACAAAATAAATACAAATAGAATCTGTTTAAAAAAATTAATTATTTGGGGGGGGGGGCTGCAGAGATGGCTCAGTGTTAAGAGCACTGACTGCTCTTCCAGAGGACCTGGGTTCAATTCCCAGCACCCACATGGTAGCTCACAACTGCCTATAAGTCCAAGATCTGACACCCATAGACATACATTCAGACAAAACACCAATGCACATAAGATAAAAAAATATATATTTTTTAAAAATTACTTATTTTGTGTGTATGTGCGTATACACGTGTGTGCCAAGATGTGTGTGGAGATGAGCTTGAGAGAACTTCCATCATGTAGGTCCTGCAGACTGAACTCAGGTCCTCAGGCTTGGCAGCAAGCACTTCTACTCACTGGGCCATCTTCAGCTCACCTTCTTTTTGAGACAGTCTCTCATCTGAACCTGGAGCTCAGTGCTTCAGCTAGACTGGGTGGCCAGGAAGATCCAGATCTTCCAGATTCTGACCTCTCCAGCTATGAGAAAAGGCGTTTCTACTCTTTGAAATCACCCAGTCTGTGGTAATTTGTTCTAGCAGCCATAGTTAACTAGTGCAGTTTGAAAGGGTCAGCATGGGGCTGAGGAGATGGCTTAAGCTGTTCAGAGTACTTATTGACCTTGCTAAGGACCTGGGTTTGTTTCCTAGTACAACATGATGGCACAACCACCTACAACTCCAGTTCCAGTGGATCCGCCTTCTTCTGACCTTGAAGACATACACATGGTGCATATACACATATGGAGACAAAACAATCATACACATGAAATAAATAAAATTAAAGAAACTCAAAGGGCCACATGAAAAGTTGAAGAAGGCAGGAATAGCATAGGGGTCAGGTTTAAGCACCTATATGGCAGGGATAAAAGAACTACCATATATAAAGGCTTTGATGATTGGGAATAACTGGCCCTTAGGGAGATGAACTGACAAGGAGAAATCTAGAGCTGAGTTATCCGGCTCCTGGCCTTCATGCCTCAAGAAGAGAAAAGAACAGAAGAGCTAGAAGCTGCTAAAGCCAACATCGCTCTGAGGACTCACTTGCTCAAGGTAGATGTCTACGTTGCCTCCAGAAGATGGGCTTGCAGATGCTACTGCCAGGAATGGGTGGGTAGGGTGCCAGGTAATGTGAGAGGGAGACCTGGATACATCTGGAGCTTTGATTCGGTGATCAAAATACAGTGCCATGATGACAGATCTAGTACATAGACCTAGTCAAGAATGAAACCTGCAGAGAGGGAAAAACCACCAAGAGCAACTACATATAAATTACAAAAGGAAAGCAAACCTACAAAGATACTTAGCTTAAAAATGTTCCTTAGACTAATGCAGGCTATTTTATTTGTTAGAGATCTCTATTAGGGAGAAATATAAAATTAGAAACAAAGATTGGGCTTGGAATGACCCAGAGTGCTGGAAAAGAAGTAAAATTCATTGCTATCAGAGAAAAAACTAAAAAGAGAACGAAAGCAAGCAAGTACTGAACCTGGGAGTTTCAAATAATTCTTGATAATTCTCATTCCAGACACAATAAGCATGATTTCAATTTCTATAAATACCTTTAAAGAAAATTTTGAAACAAAATAAAAGCAAACTCCCATAAAAGAATACCTACACAGAAAAAAAGAAGAACAGCATTCCATTTCAGTAAAACCATAAAGCTCAAGAATGTGGTCTAACTATGACTTATAGGTGGTAGAGGACACTCAGGATCACAAAGCCAGAGCAACTGCAGAGATGCTGCATTTAATTTGTTACATGGGCTTCAAAGATGGCTCTGTGGTTAAGAGAGCATAGCGCTCTTCCAGATGACTCAAGTTAAATTCCCAGCACTCACATCAGGCACCTCACAGCACACATGTGTGCGTGCGCACACGCACACGCGCACACACACACTTAAAATTAAAAATATGCCAAATATGATGGCACAAGCTTTTAAACCCAGCCCTCAGGAAGCAGAGGCAGAGATCCCTATGTGTTTAAAGCAAGTGTGGTCTACCATACTGAATTCCAAGCAGCCAAGGCTACGCAGTGAGACCTTCCCTCAAAATAAGAAAAAAAGAAATTTTATTTATTTAAAAAAAATGGCTTCATGCTAACTTCTATACAACCATTTTTATACAATATTTTAATTCTCCATTCTCTCTTTCACCAGCACTTAAGTTTGCTGGGCTTTGTTTTGTTTTTCAAAACAGTTTCTCTGTGTAGCCCTGGCTGTCCTAGAACTTGCTTTGTAGACCAAGTCTTGAACTCACAAAGATCTGCTTGCCTCTTCCTCCCAAGTGCTAGGATTAAAGGCATGCAACACCACTGCCCAGAGTACTTGGGTTTTATTTATTTATTTGTTTGTTTTTGGAGATAGGGTTTCTCTGTATAACTTTGGCTGTCCTGGAACTCCCTCTAGACCACGCTGGCCTCAAAATCACAGAGATCCTCCTGATTTTGCCTTCCAAGTACTGGGATTAAAAGCATGCGCCACCAACCATTTTGGCAAATGAGTATTAGCCAAATAATTAAAGTTATTAAAGTAAGCTTTAGGAGGCAGATACTTACAATAAAATAGTTACATAACAAGAATCTGTTAATGGCCTCAGTTCAGGATAGAGTACTTACCCTTCCTTTTATTAAAAACAAGCTTCAAGTATCTAGGCCATAAAACATAAAACAAGAAAAGGAAGTTTTCACTTTCCAAGTCATTTTATAATTGTTAATCATTTTCAGAGATAAGTGCCTTCATCATGACAACTTTTTTAGGAAAGAATCTGTTAGGTTCATTAGGCCACAGAATCATACTAACAACGCTTAAAGAAAAGTTACTCCTCTGAAAAACTGTCAGGAACAAAAGAGTGGGTCCTAAAGTAGACTTTTGGGGTGGTGACTAAGGACCACCCTGCTAAAGTCTAGCCCTCTAGGCCAGAATAAGATCACTGGCTGCATCAGGTAGATTGCTGAAAGGCTGTAGCCTAACGCGGTCCACTCAGATCGTGGTATCTTTATAAGCCACCAAGTGCAGGATTTTGCTTTTCTTTTCTTCCCGTCCACTTCGCACTAAATGCATCCAGAGGGAACCCACAAGGCAACTCAAAAGTCCAGCAGAGGGCCCTAGTATTGTACAGAAAAACAACCTTCATGAAGCCAGCTAAGAGAGGAGTTGAGAGGGTCCTGGAAGGTCACCGCTAGGCCCCAGCCCAATCCCGGACGACCCACCCCACTACCCAGCCACCCCACACTCCGGCCACAGACCCCTTTGCACCTCAGCTATGGGAATCTAACTTCGCCAGGTTCCCCGTGCCTCCGCGTTGCCGGGACAACGCCGCCGGACTAAAGCGGAAGGAGTCGAAGGAGAGCAGCGCCTCCGAACAACTGGCGGCGGAAAGAGCCGAAGACAGTCGGTGCGGCCCGGGGCAGCTCCGAGGAGCACAGTTCGGGATGCCTGCTGGGGTGTGCTACCGCTATCTGCGGCTCGGGAAGGCGGCGTCAGGCTGCCTGACATCTCCTCTCGGGCTCATCCTGCCCACCCCACCACGCAAGGTACCAGCCGGCACCTCCCGGGGCTCGGCCGCAGCGTCTCGGACCGGAGGGCGCGGCTCGAGGGCTTCTGTGGGGGCGTTCCGCGTACTGGACGCCGCCCCCGAGCGTGGCGCGCTGACGCCGAGGGAGCCGGCTGCCCGCGGTGCTCCGCAGGGCCTCGCGGCCAGGCGCCGGGGTGCACCTCAGCCAGTGGTCGCCTACGGCGGGTGTCGCCGGGGAGCAGGCGCAGTGGCACGGTCCACGCCAAAGAGCGGAGGGGCTGACCAGGGGCGGGGACCCCCCGCGAACTGGGGCGCTCCCTCTCAAACGCCAGCCGCCCAAGCAGCAGAGCTTTTCAAACACATTCCCCTATCGCTTCGCGGGGGGAGAGCGGCGGCGGGCCACGCGCCGGTGCGTTTACGGCCCTAAACCCGTCTTCCGATGGCCCGGTCCCCACCCGAGTTCGCGCGCGTTTCCAGACGCCCCACCGAGGCGGTGATTTCTTCTCACGCATCCGTCAACACAGCGACAGCCAATCACAGCCAGCGCGCCGATCCTATTGGCTGGTCGGTTCGCCAATCCGAAGAGACGCACGGCCCGCAAGGGCGCGAGGCGGCCGTCAAAACACGCCCCGCGCTGCGGACCCGCCCCAGGAGGCCGCGCGGGCGCGCGCACGCAGCCGCTGCGGGCCAATGGCGGCACGGCTGGTTGGGCGCGCCCGCGGAAAAGCCGACGCGCTCGTCTTCTTGCGAGACGTCCGCCCCGCCCCGCTCCGTCGCCGACTTCAGGTCCCCCGCGGCCGCCGTAGCCGGAACTGTTTGGAGCGCGGCGGCCCGGGTGTGGGAGGGCGAGCGGCGGCGGCTGTACCGGCGCCCTCAGCCCTGCTAGCCGCTCGCCGGTCCCTCGGAGAGGACTCGGGAAGGGAACGGTGCTCGGTGACCACCTCGGACACAGACCGCCAGCCCGGCGTCGCGGCCTCGCCGCAGCCGGAGCTGCCCGGCCCGGTTGGTTCTGCGGGCGCCCGCGGAAGCCCGGGAGCCGGGCTGCCGGGAGCCGTGGATGAAAAAGGTGACCGCAGGCTGCGCTCGGGAGCCTACGGGATCCGCGAAGGGCCCGCGGCATTCACGGGCTGCGCCGCGTGCGGCCGGCGGTCAGTTCCTCGGGAAGGTGCGAGTTTCTCCCACCAGAAATGGGACAAAGGGTGTGGATCCGGGATGAAGCCCGCAGCCCGAGCCTCCCACGGTCAGGAAGTGACGGGTTTCGGCGACGGACTCCTATGGAGTCCCCCGGCGCCGGGGAACGACCGGAACGCGCCTGGCGACGCGGCCTGGCGCGCCGGCGAGTGGGTCCCCTTTGGACTGCTGCGTTTTGCTCGGTGGCGTTGGCAGGGACGTGTCTGGGAAAGGGTTTCACTCCTAGCGCAATGACAGGGTTCTGGGCACCTTGGCGAGGTGATTAAAAGTGGATAGATTCGAAGAGAAATCCTGTGTCATGAAATCGTCTAGCGTGGGGTATGCGCCTTGTGTGGTTCTGTGCCAGAGTCTTCTTAAGCCAGTATTTGAAAGATCAGTTCCAAACGGGGAAGCTGCACAGCATTTGCGGCAGCACCATTTTGTGGTGTTGCTAAGGGTTTTAGGTCCTGGTCTTTATCTTCGGTCTATTTCTTTGTTAGCATTAGTGCCTTGCCCTGTGTGGTTTTCCTATTAAATAGGAATGTTCTCAACAGTTGTGTTGAGCCTAGTGTCGGGTCTGCTGAAGAACGCAATGTTTCTCTTTCCTGCTTCATCACGTACACAGCCTGTGCGTAAGATGTTAGAATGTACCTGATCCTTAGTTTATTCTGAGTATAACCTTTCCAGGCTGCAAATTAATTGTTATTTTGTTTATCGGTATTTCTTATGACAGTGGTAGAAGTTAACGCAAGAATTTTGTTGTTTCCAGAATTGTTTACATACATAGTTCAGTTCCGATTCTTGAAATCCGACTGGAATATAACAGTATTTGCTGTCACTTTTCCGGCGTTCCCTAACCTGTTCCATGCAACAGGCTTTGTTGCACGAGCGGTGTAGTCGGTCCATTTCCCATCTCCCGCCTGGGAAGGTTCCCGGAGTGCAGAGCCTGTCTCTTGCATGCCAGCCTCGGAGGGAGCGGCAGCTTTGGCCCGTGGAGCACTGGGGGCTCCTAGGGCAGCGCGGGCCGTTCTAATAGGCAGGTACGCGGCAAGATCGCGCGCGTCTCCAGTGAGCAGAGGAGAGGCCCGGGACCACGGGTGGTGCGGGGAGCGAGGCGGGCCCAACCTGGGGGCCATGAGCTGCGGCGCAGTGGGGTAGGTGGCGGGACAGCGGGACCCATAGCGCCGAGGCCCGGTCATGCTGCCTTGCCTTCCGCGGCCCTGGGCTTGTCAGTCAACCTGGGTTGGGGGCATCCAAGGGCGGGGCGGGGTCCCCGTCCGGTTCGGCTCAGCACTGTGCGGGCCCTCGGGCGGGCGGCGGGCGGCGCTGGAACAAACAACGGCCGCCATGTTGGGAGGCCGGCGGTAAACTTCTGCCCGCCGCCCGCCTTACCGCTCCTCGCCTCTCCCGCCGCAGGATGACAGTGAAGTTGGGAGACGCCGGCAGCGGGGAGGAAGGGCTCAAGAAGCTGGGCAAGCGGACGGCCGATGAGGAGTCACTGGACGGAGAGGGGCCCGGCGGCGCGGACGCGGCGGAGGACAGCAGCAGCACAAAGAGGGACGGGCAGACCCCTCGGGCCGCCGGAGCCCCCGCGCCACCCAGAGGGCTGCCGACCCCGTCCCCACCGCAGGGCAGCCCCCAGGACCAGCACCACTTCCTAAGGTCCAGCGTGCGGCCACAGAGCAAGAGGCCCAGGAAAGACGCACCCTGCGCTGTGGGCAGTGGTGGTGCCAGCGGTTCCGGGCCGCGCGGAAAAGGTAGGGACCCTATCCTGTGGCGCCTGGCAAGACCTCCTCGGGTGGCACTTCCAAGGGGCACGTGTCCCCTTTTGCTCCTTCGAGGCTGTAGCTTTTCTCCTCATGCTAGGAGAAGGGGTAGGGATTGTCCTTATTCTGGGCAAGAGAAATAGATTAACCAAAGGATCCCTGACGGCTTTTCAGGGATGGCCTTTTTAAATTATGCACAATAGCTTAAGAATAGGCAAAGAAAGTACCTGCTCTGTTTTCACACCTTAGGTTGGGAATACAACAAAGGAACTGGCGTTTGTAATTTATGGGCTGGGGAGGCTGTTGATGAGAAATGCAAAAGTAAGGTTAGAAATGGCAGAGGCTTTGGCTCATTGTCCTCCACCGAAGTGTTCCCGGCTTGAAAGTATGAAGACCACAGAAATGAGGGCCTTAGAGTTTCAGCTGAGATGTACTTGGTGGCACAGAAAGGGTCTCAACTTGATGAAATCAGTGGTGACCTACTGGGCAGCCCACAGTACTTACTGCCTTGCGTTGAAACTGCTTTCCTGAAACCTCTTACCAAAATTAAAGAAGAAAAGTGCCATTTTGGTTCTTCACATGCCTTTATTTCCTCGTCTGCTTTTGACTGTATTTCAGCATCACAGTTGTTAAGAATGCAAGCGATTTGCATTCTTACATTGTTTTCAGACCAAGTTGCTCCCTCCTCCCCTTTTTTTTAAAGACAAGATCTGCTGGGTAGCCCAGGCTGGCCTGGAATTCACTTAGCCTTAGGCAGACCTTGAGCTCATGGAAGTTCTTCTGCCTCAGTTTTCTGAGTGCTAACAGATTACATGCCAAAGCCAATATGGTTGGCCTGTAACACTTTTGTTTTTAAATATCAAGTGAACCATCAATTTCCAGTGAGCTCTCCATACTTATAGCCAGATATGAAGGCACACATCTTTACTCCAAACATTTGAGAGGCAGAGGCCTCTCTGTGAGTTCAAGGCCTACCTGGTTTACATAGCAAGGGCTTGGCCAGCCAAGTGCCCCAAAGAGAAACCCTGTATTGAAAAAACAAAACCCAAAACGTTCACTTATGGCACTTGAACTTTTATAGTTTATTTTTTTCTTTGGAAAATACTGGTTTAAATTACCAAGATGATCCTGGTAGTTTTAAAAAGAAAATATTTCAAGAGCTAATAGAGTGCCTGCACTGAGGATCTTACTCAGATGTATCCCATTAAACTTACTTCTGCTTCGTCCTCACCTGGAGGCCTGGCCTGCAGATTCATGGCCTTAACAAATAACAAAGAATTTTGAAGTATGCCCATTTAAAGATGGACCTATGAGGTAACTTTGTATGTTTCCAAAACTAAAAGTTGCCTCACAAGTTTATTTGGTGTTAGGAAAACATAAGTTTACAAAACTTGATTGCTTTGTAAAATCACTTTTCACTAGAGGATACAGGTGTGCTTGAGCTTCTGGGGTCTGTTAAGCTCTTTTCTGTTCTTCGGTGCCTTTGGTAGTGGTGTTTCAGAAAGCCCGCATGTGGACTCCTACTGATACCTCACCTACCATGTCCTCACCCACTCATTTCTCTCCATTCATTCAGATTTGCTTTTCTGTCAGAGATGCACCCACTTGAGAAAAAAGGAACAAAAGCAATTGTTGGTGCCTCTTGACGTTTGACTGCTGGGAAGAAGCATGTTGGTGGAAGCACACTGACTTATACATAGCTCCTTGTACATAGAAGGGGTGCTAAAACTGTTGTCCAGGGGGATGGAAGCTGTAAAGTGATAAAAGAGGGTTTGATTTTGTTTGCATAGGTAGAGGTTTCCTGGTTAACTTCTCCCTTAGATCATTGGTGCTTCTCGTTCTGATTTTTTTTGATTTTTTTTTTTGAGGGATGGAAGTGGGGGTGGGTGGGTTCAAGACAGGGTTCTAATGTGTAGCCCTGGCTGTCCTGGACTCAGTTTGTAAACCAGGCTGGCCTCAAAGTCACAGAGAGCTGCCTGCCTCTGCCTCCCGAATGCTGGCATTAAAAGTTTGCGCCACCATGCCCAGCTCTGTTTCTGACTCTTGTCCACTATGTGGCGTAGAGTAGAGTAAGCTGTCATAGTGCTTGTAGGAGGGCACTGAGACTGTTTCCTTTGACAACTTCTTTGGCAGTGCCTGCCTTCCTGCTGAATCGTAGTTGCACGAACCATTCAGGTGTCCTTCACCATGCCATGGACATCCCCAATCTGGCTTTGGAGAAACTTTTGCTCAGTCATCAATAACCTCCATCCACTGCCAGGAGAGATCAGGTGTGACCACATGCCCATTCGTTGTGTAGCCAACCCTCGGAAATGGTTCTCTGGAGGACATTTCTTTTACACTCTGGAAATCTCCACTTTGGCTGGCCAGTGTGGGTCAGCAGGAAGTGAGGAATGCCTGCATGTTCAGTTCTCTTTGGAAAAAAACATGACTTGCTTATGTGAAGAAAGTTACAGTTGAGGCAGTGGTGGTTTCTTCAGTTGTTGGCTTCCCACCTTTCCAAGTCTCAGTCTGGTGGGAGTTTGGAAGGAAGGAGTTATGGAGAAGAGGGAGTTCCTCCTTGTCTGTTTTTTTCTACATAGCTGTGCTTGCTTTCTCTGAGGATGTAAGACTAGATTTTTTGACTTAAGTAAAAAAAATTTTTCTAGTATGATTCCACTTTTTTTTTTTTTTTTTTTTTTTTTTAATGAAGAGAAGACTTAAAGCCTCCGTGGCAGGCATTTTCTCATTTCTGTAACATTGCTTTGAATGCTGAAGAAACGAGCTTATTATTTCTATCCTGAACTGAGCCTAAGTCAGAAATAGCAGATCTTCTTTATTCTTCCAGCCCTGCCACACTCCCAGGGAGACCCAAGGACCGTTTTGTGACTGAAACCCACAGTTACTGAGACTGTTTATAAGAATCTGGGTTAGAAGCTTGAGCCCTCTGATTCTCTTCTATGTTTGGCCAGTTCATTGACTGGAGGACTACTGAGTAAAACGGTTCATTTCTCAGAGCCTTAATTTCCTACCTTTAAAAAAGAAAACAAAAAAAAAGAAAGAAAAAGAAAAAATGAGACTGGATTGATGGCTGTACGGTTAAGAGCACTTGTTGCTCATGCTTCCCAGCACTGCTGTGGTGGCTAACAACCATCTATAACTCCAGTTCCAGAGGATCTGATACCCTCTTCCAGCTTCTGTGGACACTGCATGCATAATGCACAGGTATACAGACCAAACACTCATACACGTAAAATAAAAATAAATATATATTTTTAAAAGATGCCTTCTAAACATTTCAACTATTGCAGTGAACTCTCTACAATAGAAAGAGGTTTGAGCTAGTAGTCTAGGGCTTCCATTTCAGAGCTATCAAACTGCTGGTTCAGGTATGAGGCAGGGGAGAAGTAATTCATAACGTCTCAACTACAGATTCCTTTTTGAATAGTCAGGTGAACTCATGACTGAGGCTTACATTTATCTTATCCTTCAGGGTTGAAGGATTCAACTTTATAGAAGGGACTTGGATCTCATGTGTTCTCAAGAGAACTTTCTGCAAAGTAGGTTTGCCAAAAGCAATATACCTAGATCAGGTGAGCTTCTGCTTAGCTTTTGCCTTTGGGAATGCTCCAAGCAGGAAACAGCCAGAATGCTACCTACTTCCATATAGATGGAGATGGGCTTGGGGCCTGGTTGCTATTTTCATAGGACAATGTTCTATGGTCACCCTCAAAGCCGTTTGTTTGTTTGTTTTAAATCAGGCGTTGTGCCCAGCCATTCACTTGCTGGCTGGGCTACAGTGGTGTGTGCTATGAAGCATCTGTGTCCACGTTATCTGGAGGTGAGGTCAGAGCATCTAAAGACCGCAGGATAGAGCACTGTGGTTCTTCTATCCAATCTAATTCAGGGAGAATGGGGCAGAGCCCATTGTACTTATCCATAGGCAGTGACATCAAGCAATGCCAACAACCTGGAGGCCTAGGGAGAAAAGGATAAAGGAGGAATTCTAGTCGAGCAGTGTTGGCTACACCACCATCAAAGCAGATGTCTGAGTTTGAGGCCAGCCTGGTCTACAAAGAGAGTTCCAGGACTGCCAGAGCTTCACAGCAAAACCCTCTCAAAAAAGAGAAAGGACTGTCTTGCTTCTAGTCACACACTGTGACATCCAGTACAGTAGAGGACAGCTGAATGTGTGGTCCCTATTTCTAACATAGACCTCACCTATTCTTGATGTGTCAGAAGAGCCAGGACACATACTACCTTACAGTCTGGTTGTGATGACACCAAGGCAGAAGCGAAACTATCAGAACTGTGTATAATTTTGTTTTTGAGATAGGAGCTCACTCTAGCTCAGGCTGGATTTGAATTTGTTGCCTCAGGCTCTTATGTGCAAGTATATTTCTCAAAGGTTCTTGATAAATTATAAAGTTGAAGGAAGTTGTTAAGTACATATGTTAACACCAACTACTTAACTGAAGGTTCACTGTATAGCCCTGGCTGGCCTGGCACGTACAATGTAGACTAGGCTGGCCTGGAATTCAGCCGAAATCCACCTCCAGCCTCTGCCTACTGAGCACAGGGGTTAAAAACATGTAGCACTACATCTAGTTCCTTTCCTTTTAAGGTTGAAATGAATGTAGTTTCTATGGTGTCTACCTCGGTAGGACTGTCTTGTACTACGTAAAGAGTGCTTTAGCACATTGTGCCTTATTTTGAATTGTTCAGAAACTATTTCAGATAGCAAAATCGCAATTTGAAAATTGGTTTTGTCATAGATGGTATATGGAAGTTTTTTTGTTACACCGAATAACTGATGAGCCTAGCATTAAAGAACAATATAAAAACCATGTAAAACAGAAGACATTTCAAACAGTTTGTAGTTCTATGGGGATCAAAGCTACTGACTGTATAGAAGACAGTGAGGAAATCTATGTAGTATTCCATGAGGAGGTCATAGGGTTTTAGAAAAACAATAGGACTTCAGTTGTAAATATCTTTATTTGTGGGAGGGATGGGAGAACCTTTGAGGCATGACACAGCCTTGAGCCTTGTGAAAACAGAAAGCTCAATGGAAAGGAGGGAATCCCTGTTGAGGTGATCAGTGAGTAGCCCAGGGATGAGAAGCAAAGCTCCAAGTCATCTTCAGAGTATAAAGGAGGGCATTTTAGAGGTCACCTTAGAAGGTTCTCACAGAACAGTTGATCATACACATGGCATCTTTGGGGACTAGCTGAATAACCAGAGTTGGGAGGGATCCTCATTTCTTTATTAAACACTTGCCATATTAATCAAGTAGCAGCTTTGGATGTTAATGATAATGGGGCTGGGCCAGTAGAAGGTGTTTGGATTCGTCCATTGAGGAATCAGCCACTGAGTACTAGCTTGCCTATAAAGAGTTCCTCCTGTGTGACCTTGACAGGGATGGTACCTTTCAGATACCTGAGGGACTTTACAAACAGGGCTGCTTGAGTCAGCTCCTGATGTGAATGCCCTATGCCAGCAGAGACACAGAATCATGAGTTCTTATGTTTTGCCTTTACTGTGTATGCTGTAAACTGAGGTAGCCTTGTTGGACCTTGATGGTGTGTGCCAAACCTGGTTCCTGTGAAATGTCCCCATTTTCATGTGCTGCAAACACAGGCCATAGGGATGCTTCCTTGTGCCAGAATAGATAAGCTTGGAGTTTCCAAAACACCTTTCTAAGAACAGACTGAATGAACAGGAGCCTGGGAATCTCTAGGACAATCACTGCATTGCTTGATTTAGCCAGTTGCCTGCTCTTCTGGATTTAATGTTTCTAGTTCTCAGAAGGAAGCTCACAAATGGGGGTGGAGGGAGGGAGGGCGGGACCTTTAAGACAGTAAGTTTATGTTCTTTTATGGCAGGTTGTAATGATGTTCTTTAAAGTTTACCATACTGCTCTCATTCTCTTCTCTCTCCCTCTCCCCTCTCTTTTCCCCTTCCTTTCCTTTCTCTCCCTTCTCTGTTATCTCCCCCACTTTCTCTCCCTCTCCTAGTGATTGAACCCAAGGTTTCACCAATGAGCTATTTGGGTCTCACCAAATCCATTCCCGAAGTTTGTAAAAACTTTTTAAGGAATAGAAATCTTTCAAAGTTCTAATTCCTGCCATTCACGGACCACATGGTTTGGGGGCAGTCTTTTAACCTCAGTTTCCTTATCTTGCACAAACTGAGGGAAAGACCTCAAGGTCAAGTTTCAAGTTTTGTCCTTCTAGAATCCTGATTTTTGTGGCGTTTCGTATAATAGAAGCTTCTGCCATATGCTGTTTTGGTTGGGGAGGAAGAGGGTAGGGACTCTGGAGAGCAGTAGCACCACAGAGTGGATGTGGGCAGCAGCGTGACCTAGGGAGAAACCTGCATGTACAGTGGGAGAGTTGGCTCAGGCTTGCTTTTCCCTGCCTGGTGACTTTGGGGCTTTCATTGCTGTCGTAGCCCAGTCTCTCCCCTTCTAAAATAGGTTTTGTGTCTGGACTAGGTGCTAGTGTTCTTTCTCTGCAGCTTTGGAGCTCTACTTAAAAGAATGGAGTTATACACGTGTGTATGTGAAGTTTAAGTCATAATCTGTTACTCTTAGGCTTGCTGTGTACTGAGCAGCCTGTGTACTGTATCAGTGAAGAGCTACTCTGTTTCCTCAGTATTCTTGGTTGATAGCCAGGTTGGTTTTTGTCCTCCGCTAGTGATGTCAGAGCAACTGGGAAGGAAACCACAGCCATACGTGCTCTGGAGACCCCTTCTGTAGGGATAGTTAGCTGTGTGTATAGAGAGGAAAATGTTGGAATTGGTAGGGAACAGCTTACCCAATGGTAATGAGGCACCTGAAGGATTGAGGTACTGATGCTGGCCAGAGGCAGTGATGGGTTTGTGGTAGAGGTCTCCAGAGCCTGGGATGTGCTTGTGTGGAGACTGAGACACAGAGGGCCAGACTGAGCCAGCCCAGTGGCCCTTTGTTTACTATTCCTGAGCTGCCATTGTTGCAAGTTTGGGTCTGGGAGAACAGGACCCTGTCCTTGCTTTCAAGGGAGCTCTCCCTTGGAAAGCCTGTTTGTGTACACCATGTCTCTTCAGGTTTCAGTGGCACTGGCTTTGATAAATACATATTCGGGGGTTGGGGATTTAGCTCACTGGTAGAGTGCTTACCTAGCAAGTGCAAGGCCCTGGGTTCGTTCCTCAGCTCTGGGGAAAAGAAATAAATTAAAATAAAATAAAAGATAAATACATACTCTCAGCAAAGCCCTGTGTTCTCCAAAGCACCCGTGGAAGCCTTGGGCTTCTCACACACCTCTGCACCCAGGGAGTTTGGCCTCTGCTTCCTGGGGAAACTTCCAGTCCTTGCAGTTTTCTCTGAAGTCACCTCTTTTGTCTTTACTTCTACAGTTTTCCTGCTCACATCGATCACTCTCTTTTCCTCTGCATTTTTCTGGACTGAACCTCTTCCAAGCTCTTACCATGGTCCTGCTTCCTATTTTTAGTCTTTGTGTCTTCACCTGAAATTTTGGAGGGAGACTAGGTGTCAGTATTCTTTCTCCAGGCTTCCAAGTTCTAGGATGCTGCAGAGTAAATGCTAGAAATGGTTATATGGAGTAATTTGCTTTTGTACTTGAATATCCAGGTTGCCTTAATTTCCCTCCTGAGGTCATAGTATGTATTTTTGAAATAATGGAAAGGACCAGCTATCTCAGAGCAAATGGTAGGTCCTTGGAACATTGGCTGTTGCTCTTAAGGAGTCGCTTGGTGCCTCAGCCCTTCTCACTGATGTAACTTTGTGCTCAGGATTGAGATTTGGTCCGCTCTGTCCCTGAGGTGCTGTCTACCTCAAATTGGCATCCATTCAGTTTTCCTGTAAACTTCACTCTCCTTATCTGGGTCACCAGTGAACTAGTAAAATCACATGACATTTGTCAGACACTTGGGTTCTGGGATTTAGATGCTGTGCGTCTTTACTTTTGAGCATGCTAGTGCCAACATGGACTAACAAGTGGTCATCAAAGGGCTGGCTGGCTTGTTACTGGGGGGAAGAGAGCTTCCGTTTCTCGAGAACCCAGAAATAGCTGAAGTCCTCCATTGTGAGGTACAAAGGTGGACAGCCAACACTTCCTAAATGGCAGCATGTAGAGAACTGTGGGTTCCTGTGAACCAGACAGTCTGGCGTTTGAGAATCGTTTAACTTGTGACTTGATTTTTTAGTCTGCCACAGAAACATCTCTTGTCTCCTGGAAGTGCTTTCACAGCCTGCCTGTTTCATGCACCCTGAGAATCCCCAGGTTTGTTGTGTTGAAGGGACAGTCTTGAGGTGTGTGCAGCCCTTCCTTGGCCTGCTGTGTAGCCCAGGGACCTGAGTAGTAGTGCCGGTGTAGATGCAGACTGGAGTCTGTTTTCATCCTGTTTGTGTTCAGAGCAGTAAATACTGGGTCTCAAATACAGCACTGACTGGTCTAGCAATTTCTACTCTTAGTAAAATGATGTTTTGTACTATCTAGGAAGGTGACCATGAGCATGTGAAGTTTTTAAATGTTGAAAATTTGGTCAGTGAGATTGGGGAACTAGGTTTCTTTTATATGTTTTTGTTAATTTATTTTATTTGTTTATTTTGTGAACCCGTGGCTGGTCTAGGACTCACTACATAGTCCAGGCTGGCCCAGACTCAGAGATCTACATGCCTTTACCTTCTGAGTGCTGGGATTAAATGCATGAACCACCATGTTTTTAACCTTAGTTAATACTTAAAAATATAGCCTTCTGTGGTTATTGCTAGGTAACTGGACAGTTTGTCTGGCAAACCATCACTTTCTGTGTTGCTTCTATAGCTCTGATAATGCTGCCTCTTGAAGTTAACCCACACATATCTAAATGAGAGACTAGAGCCCAGTTGATGTAACTAGCTAAATGTTTTCCATGTGTGCAAATGTGCAGTTTTCTGACTTCTGAGTGTGAGATGTTTTCAAATATTCTACTTTGAAATACGGGCTGCTTGGCCAGGCAGTAGTGGCTCATGCCTATAATCCCATCACTCGGGAGGCAGAGGCAGGCAGATCTCTGATTTTGAGGCCAGCTTGGTCTGCAGAGTGAGTTCCAGGACAGCTAAGGCTACCCTTAGAGAAAC
Source organism: Meriones unguiculatus (assembly GCF_030254825.1). Taxonomy (NCBI): domain Eukaryota; kingdom Metazoa; phylum Chordata; class Mammalia; order Rodentia; family Muridae; genus Meriones; species Meriones unguiculatus. Next base: position 39,880,714 of record NC_083359.1, read on the forward strand.
CCTGTCTCAAAAAAAAAAAAAAAAGAAGAAGGAAAGAAAGAAAAAGAAAAAAGGCTGCTCTTTGATTCACTTTGGGGTTATCTCCTAGTAAACCCATTATAGGGTAGAGACTATGCTAAACTGAAAGTCCACTTAGTAAACCTAAGCTGTAGCTAGAGAGATGGCTTAGCAGTTAAGAGCTCTTACATCTTATTTAGAGAACCAGAATTCAGTCCCAGCACCCATATCAGGGGCCTCACAACTGTAAGTCCAGCTTCAGGGGATCTGGTGCCCTCTTGTGGCTCCCATGGTTACTCTTCACACGTTCACACAGAGAGACACAACATGTATGCACACAGTAGAAAGAATATATATTTTTTTAAAGCTACTTAAGCTGAGTTATATAGTCCCATAAAGAATTATTTATTTCTCCTTTTGATCTTGTCACTGCCTGGACACAGCAGCTTGATGCCATTTCTCAGCATCTGGAGATTATATTGGACATTGACAGACTGAGAAAAGATTGAGATCCCAAGGATTATTTCACACCATCCCATCAGTCGTTGGTAACTATATTTAGTGACACAGACTACAACATATACCTAGGGCTAGACAAAGCTACTGCAGTGAGTCGGATCTCTACCATCCCTGCCCTCAGCAGCCCCTGCTGGGCAGCCCTCATGCATGTCCTGATAGTCAGAGGTACTCTTTTCAAGTGTGTGTGCATTCATGGACTTCTAATTGTTAGTATTTTCATCTTTCACACTCTTCTATGAACTGCTTCTTTGAAAACTCCCCAGTAAAGGGAGACCTTAGTGGGGGGAGTAGCCCCAAAACTATCCAGGAAGAGCCTCACCAGGCTGACTAGAAATTAAGTCTCAGATGGGAAGACCTACAACTATCTCATTTAGGAAAACATTTCACGGTTTTCTGATCTAGACATGGTACGAAGGCCTCTGAACCTAGTACTTGGCAGACTGAAGCAGGAGGATTGCCATGAGTTCAAAGCAAGCCTGTGATACACAATGAGACTGACAAAAAAACAAACAAAAAAAAATTAACGAATTTTTACTTCCGTGATCTTAATTTCTCCCTCATATGATTGTTTCCGGCTTGGAAGGGTTTTTGGCAGTGTGTGGTTCTGCAGTCTTATAAAAGGAGACTACTGGTTAATGTAGGAGTGCTGTGAGTTCCTGTTCTCTACAGCAAGAAGCTCAACTGGCAGAGCACTGAGCTAGTGCTAAGTTCTTCATCTGTAATGGTGTTGTTGTCTCCAGGGTCCCTTACATTTTGTTGTGCTACTCTTAGCAAAGGATTTGGAAGGATTTTGCTATAAATCAGTGACTGATGCTGCAGGAGAACTTTTAAGGGTGTTGGTGTTTTAGGACCCCAGAGATAATGTTGAGGCAGATGAAAGATAATGGAGGTCTTAGGTATGGAGATAGGCTCAGTGCTTAGAGTGTTAGCTAGCATGTGCAAGGTGCTGGAGTCAAATTTCTATTCTGGAGAGGGAAAACAAGAGATATAGCACCTTAGGCATTAAGTGGTCCATGTTCTGAAATACCAACTGTTTTTATTAAATAGTCTTTTATACATAAAATGCCCCCATATAAAATGCCTCAGTTTGCTTATTCAGAAACATGGTAAGAGTATTTCAAATTAAAAATAAACACATTTGAAAAAGAATCAGCATGAAATGTGATTCATGGCTTTGCTAAAGGGGCAGGGATTATACTTCAATATGGACAAAATGTCAGATTCACTGTATTGTTAAAACAGTCCACCCAGGCTCTCTCCTTACTGTGCAAACATTGTAGAATCATCTGGTCAACTCTGGCTTCTGTTCAGGACTCAGTTGGCTTTTGGGTGCTCTTTTGCTGGCATTACCTATTGAAGAGTTGGGGTTGGGTTGGGCAGTGAGCCCTTGCTCTTCGTGCCCTCTGTCCTATCCCTGCTCCTATCCCTCAGCTTCCTGGAACAGGTTACTGTATAGTCCTTTCTCTCCAAGGAGGCGACGGTGGTGCATCTTCTTCTGGAAACGTGTCTGGGGTTGCTCCTGCCACCCCTGCAGGAGGTTCGCGCTCCTCTTCCCGTAACTTAGGCTCTTCAGGGCCTGAGAAGGAAGAAGGAAAGAAGGTCCGGAGGCAGTGGGAGTCGTGGAGCACAGAGGACAAGAACACCTTCTTCGAGGGCCTGTATGAGGTGAGTTGGAGACATGAAGCAAGGACCCACAGTGGCTGTCCTCCCGAGCTCTCGTGTTTGCCTCATGTTTCCCTTTGCTGCATACTTGTTAAGTGGGCAGATTCTATCAAGGATCCCACAAGTGGTCAGGGTAGCTGTCATCTCCTTCCTGGAGCTATTAGGATGATGCTCCTTCCCAAGGCTCTCAGTCATGTTTCATTTCCACTGGGCTTCCCTTGGCTATATAGTTACTGACCAAGTGCGGAAGGGTGAGCAAATACCTGTCCCTGTCAGCCAGAGTAGCAGCTAAGTCCCAGAAGATATTACAGTTGACTTAGAGCCAAATGTCAAGTAGAAAAGCCACTTCCCAGACCTACTGTCTGCTGATGTCACTGTGCCTTGCCAGCTGCCTGCACTTTGAAGTTTGCTTCTCATAGCCTTGTAGTTATTTGTGAACACACTTTCATTATCCTCAAATGTGTTTTTCATGGTGCTTACTTTTACTTTTTTGGGAATATATTTATTTTAGTTTTATGTGTATGTGTATTTATACCACATACATTCAGTACCCTCTGGACAGAAGATGCCGGATACCCTGGAACTGCAATTCAGTTGCCATGTAGACGCTGAGCAATGACCTGAGTCCTCTGGAAGAGCAGCCTATGCTCTTTTAATCACTGAGCTCTTTTGCTCCTTAAAACAACAAAAATGCCTATAAAGGTGCTGCTTGGGACGTGGGCAGATGGTCCTGTATACAGCTTGTCTGTTTTGTATAAAGGACAAGTTTTGCTGGAGGATAGCCATGCCCATTCCTTCCTGTGCTGTTTGAGCTGGTTGATGATCTAGTAACAGAGTTGAGTGGTTGCAGGAGATGTGTCTCATGCGCAAATGTGTGTATCTGTCCCTGGGGTCTTGTGCATGCTAAACAAGGAATTTACTACCATGCTGATTGCCCAGCCTATTTATCCAGTCTTAAGACTTTTTTAAAATTCCTTGCAGATTCTGTCATTGTATATAACACTGTAGTGGACATGTTGGTTCACATTCCTTATTTTAGATGACTTCTTTGGCATGTTGACTTAATCTGTGAGCCTTGTCCTCTTGATGGTTAGTTCTCCAGAGTGGTGGATGCACCTTGGGGAAGCCTAGGAAGGACAAGTGCAACACACGAATGAAGCCTAGGAATTTAAACCACGAAGTGTTTACAGAAGATTAGAAAGGGAGACACTTCTAATGGGCCACAGACTTGGTTTCATTATATTCCTACGGCTGTATTCCTCCCTCCTGTGGCTGATGGCCTAAGTTCTGCCGTTCCAGGGTAGTGTGACTGGTATGTTCACATGACTTGACCCTTGTTATTCATAGAAAGAATGAAATAGATACAGAAAAGACTTGTTAGGGTAGTTGCCGAACCATTCAAACAATGGTTTTTTTTCTTTTCAGAGTTATAATAAAGCACAGACCCCATCTGTATACATCTTCTAATTATGCTTCTTAAAGCTGTCAGGTATAGAAGACTTGTGATTCCTGCTGGGTTGTAAGAGTGCAGATATTAGTGAGTCCTATCCTAAACTGTAACTACTATGGTATTTTCCTTCCTTCTTGGGAGACTGAGCTCTGCAAGGTGGTCTGGCTTGGCTATCCAGCTATAGAAGGTGAAGTGTGAGATGTGGTTGTTGATTGAAAGCAGTGGCAAAAGGTTTTCTTGTTAAGAGCATCCTCTGCCATTGTTCAGGTGCTTAGCATTTCCTGTATTTGGGCTAGCCTTGTTTCTTTTTCTCCCAGTTGGGCATGTGTGTTTAGATCTCCTAAATCCTTGATGAGTAATAATGTTATTAGTGTTGGTGTCAGATTGACAAAATGAATGCAAGAGTGTGTACATATGCCTTATGTCTCATTTGGGTTCTGACTAAAAGATCCTGATGAAGCCTTGTTGTCTCTTTGACCAGTGTCAGGTAAGTGTGGGCAATCTCCAGCTGTGGGATTAATGGTAGCTGGGCAAAGACCTCTGTTCTGAGAATTGTTTCTGTAATATTTGTTAACATATACACATAAGGATGTGTGTACACATAAGGATGCTGGGAATGAGACATTTTGTGCATGCTAGGCATGGTGTTCCCCAACTAAATAAGTAGATTTTCACATTCACTGTCTTCTTAAGGAACCCAGTCTAACTTATTTACTATTGGGAACCCAACTCACAGTAATACTCCTGGCCTAGAGGCTGCAGATGGCTGGCCAGATGCAGGGCCTCCACTGCTGTCTTTGTCCTCAGTCTGTGTCTTCTCTCTTGTTTAACATATCCATATCTCCAGCTCTAATAAGGACGGCGTTGGGTCTGAGTGTTGGTTTTTCAGATGATGGCCCATCTAGACTCCATTCTGTGGCTAGCAATAACTGGAAGCAAGTAAAGGTGGGCATGTGGATGTGTCCTGAAGATATGTGCCGTAGACCTTGGCTAAATTCTTTTGTTTTCATGGTATTTCTATATACTATAAAATCCACACCAAGTTTTTATTTTATTTGCCTTCTACCTATGTGAGTGGTTTTTAAAAATCATTACTCTTTTAACCACACTGTGCTTAATATGCTGCACTGAGAACTGCTGTGAAGGCCTTGTCTTTGATGTGCACCTCAAAGTGCTCACCCAGGTCCCTGCAGATGCGTAGGCATCAGGGATATCTTTGGCTTTTTGCTGATTAAATACTGTGAGTTTTTACCACTTTGACTTTGAGTCTTTCCCAATTTTGCATAATTTTTGTTGTTGTTGAGCCATTTATCATGTTCATAACTGAGATTGGAACTGTGATTCTAGGAATGCAGTGGTGCTTCTGGCCCTACCTTTCAGTGGCTTACCATCATAGCAGACAAATATGACAGGCACATTCAGGTTGGCTGCAGGGCCCATACTCTGATCCCACAGATAGTGTAGTTTGAGAATACAGGTTCAGGAGTCATAAATGAGGCAGTCAGGCTTCACCTCAGTGTTATTGTCTTTATATGCTTCCTGCTCAAGTTAACAGTTGCTGAGGAGATAGCCTCCCAGCTAGACACAGAAACAAGGTGTTTTAGACCCAGCAGTACCTTTTCATGATTCAGTGCCTGTAATATTTTCCTTTTCATGAGATTGGGTCTCAGTCTGTTGCCTAGGCTGTCTTCCACCTCCCTATCCACTTGTCTTAGCCTTGAGTGTCTGCTTCCTCTTAAGTTTTTTAAAGCAATGAACAAGTTGTAATTTAAATTAATCTAACTTTTCATTTTAAAACAATGTCAGAATTTTTGAAATGTTACAAAAGGCCAATGAGGTAGCACAGCAGGTGTGTGTCATCAAGCCTGACCACCTGGCTTGATCTCCAGGACCCACATAGTAGAAGGGAGAGGACTGAGTCACACAAGCCGTATCTGACTTTCACATATGCACTGTGATACATGCACTCATATGCACTCATACACAACCCCCCCCCCAAAAAAAAAACCATCAAAACAATAAAAACTGAAAACAAAGGCTGGGTACAGTGGTGCATGCCTTTAATCCCAGCACTCAGGGAGGTAGAGGCAGCTGGATTCCTGTGATTTCAAGGCCAGCCTGGTGAATCCAGGATAGGCAAGGCTACATAGAGAAACCCTGTCTCAAACAAACAAATAAATAGATAGATAGATAGAGAAATTCCTATATCTAACCTAGTTTTAAGTGAGAGCTGCCACAGTTGTGATGCCAGCCTGGATCAGTGTTTTCAGGTGTTACCTTTCAGGCCATTCTGGATATTGAGACAGCAAAGACCACGTTTTCATCATTTTTTTTTTCTTAAATTAGTTTAAACAACTTGATTGCTTCTTATCTGACACAGCAGTCACTGTGGAGTTTGTCCAATGGCCATCTTGTTTCCATTGCTCTGTGTCAGAGGATTACAGATCCCATTTTAAAAAAAAAAAAAACCTTTCCTCATCCCTGTTGGTGTTTTTGTCACATGTAGACCCATGGAGCCTACTGTATTATGTGGATCATGATCCATTCACATCACTGAATTGTGCCCACATGATTAGGGAATAGTTTGAAACCTGTCTTTTCTTGGGTGAGGTCTGGGCACCTCTAGGATTCCATGCTCATCTGACACATACTTGTGCAGCCCTGGAATTAGCTATTGTTTGTAGAACAGATTCTCTATGAAAATAAATAGATGGGCGTGGTAGCATATCCTTTAATCCCAGCATGGAAGGCCAGCCTGGTCTATAGAGGGAGTTCCAGGACAGCCAGAGCTACACAGAGAAACCCTGTCTCAAACAAAACATAGATAGATAGATAGATAGATAGATAGATAGATAGATAGATAGATAGATAGATAGATAGATAGATAAGGGAAAACTGTTATTTGGGTTCTGGGTTGCTGTGGCAATAGGGCACTCTCAGTACTTACTACTTGATTGTTTTCTTGAGACCACCAAACAGCTGGTTCTCTATAGCATATAAAGAAACAACAGAGGAATATAAGTTTCACACCCAGATTTTGCAGGAGGTCTTCTAGGAAGCGCTGGCCCTCAGATAATGGTCAGAATGCCTTCTGTTTGGTTCTGTTCCCAAGTGTTTGTATTTGTCACTTCTTTTTGATCCCACTTTCTGTGATCAAATAAGCAAGGTGGTTTTGAGGAGTGACCTATTTTTATTCTAAGATGCTTTGTGATGGCAGCCTGAGCTCTCCACCATGCTCTTCTCCTGTCTGCAGGTCTCTCTTGTGGCCATCCAAAATGAAACTGTCCGAATGATAAGTTTTATGCCTTTTCTGCTTTGTGGCCGTTTTAGTTTGTTTTATGTGCATAGCTGGTCCCTTTTTGATTGTTGATGATGCCTACATCGTACAAAGAAGTTGTTTTATTTTCATTGCTGTGCTTTTATTGTGGACTTTGTTTTCTAGCATGGAAAAGATTTTGAAGCCATTCAGAACAATATTGCTCTAAAATACAAGAAGAAGGGGAAGCCTGCAAGCATGGTGAAGAACAAAGAGCAGGTCCGGCATTTCTACTACCGCACCTGGCACAAGATTACCAAATACATTGACTTTGACAATGGTGAGTGTTCCACAGACCCAGCCTCTAGAAGACCACCAGGCAAAGTTGATTCTATTCAGGCAAACAATATTGCCCACTCTTTGTGACACTATTTTCACCCAGCTGCTTACTATGGGACTTGCCTCCTAGTGCTTTGTTTGGTGGCATACCTAGAGCCTATTGGTTAAACTTGGTTATGAGGAAGTTGCCCACATCTGTGTTACAGGAACCTTACTACTGTTGTGTTTTCTATGTTCAGAGTCTTTGATTGTGTGTGTGTGTGTGTGTGTGTGTGTGTGTGTGTGTGTGTGTGTGTTGGTTGACAGACTTTTCATGGAAGTACAACACAGACATCTATTTGCCCCGAAGAGGGAGGGCCCCATGGCAGACCAGACTAAAGCAATGGTACTACCAAAGTCCAATTTGGTGGACCAATAAGTTTTTTGGCGGGGAGGGCCAATTACAGGAATATGAGTGAAGTAGCAGAAATGACGCAAAGTTGTGTCATCCAAGCCACCCAGTAGGTGTGACAGATCACCAAGGCTGGAATGCTAAGGCATACTGCACACCCTGTCGTCAACTCGACAGGTTGGAAATTGTTCTTCCAAGGTGGCTTTTTGCTGGTGTCTACTTCTGGGCAGTTGAGCTTTAACTAAGAGCTTTCTTTACAGTTAGATTTGTCTGAGAAAAATGCTTAGTAGTCTTTGCTGCATATATACTCTTACAAAGGGAATTTGGCATAGGAAATGTGGTCAATTTCAGGTACTTGCTAAAGCTATTTTGAGTTGTTTACTTCCTTTCTTAATGGAGCTTCCCTGCAGGAAGTATTTTACCTTCCCCTAGAACATCCCGTTGTAAACATACAGTTCTAGATTATCTGCTTGTTCATTTTCTTTTTACATCCTACATCTCACAAAGTTTCTCTCCAAGATGGAGGAAGATTTTTTTTTTTTTTTTTAACCTGGGAGGAAACAGCCTCATGGCACATGAGGTTTTTGGGTCCCCCTATGACTTTGAGCACTGAGATAAGATGAGCTGTGGATGCACAAGGAAGCCTGAATTTTGCTAGTCTGCTGGGGTGGATGCTGGCTTTACCAAGCACTCTGGTCATCTGTGTTACAGTCAGGATTTACACAGTCCAGTTCATCTTCCAGGAGGTGACCAGATCATCTCCAGCTATTGGTCTGGTTTCTGTTTAAAAGCACCCTTCGTTGACATCTTCAGTGACACTGCCTCTTCAGTCCATAGTCTGATCAACTGTCCTTCCCTGTAAAACTTAGCCACCTCCTCCATCTGTGTTTCTGGATTCTCTCCACACACTTATTTGGTCCCAGCCTGCTGCATCCTGCCTTGCATTTCTGCAGTTTCTCTAGTGTGCTTGTCTAGAAAGCCTTCCTTTGAATACTGACTTTAAATTTTCCAGATAGTAAAGTTTCTCTTTTCCAGACAGTAAAGTTTACTATCTCTCTTACGTGTTTCTCTTGTAAGAAAGCTGTGGCCACATTCCTTCTTCTCCTGATTCCTGCCTGTGCCTTCATGTCAGCCTTTGACACTCCTGATCTTTACTATTCTTGTCATAGTATTTTGGCCATGATATGCATCAAGATACTATAGCTTTAAAAGACAATACATGCTGACTGAGGAGTAGCGATCTATCGGGTCACACACCCTTCTTCCTCTTGTCTATTCATTTCTAGAGACCCCTGGTATTAGATTGTCAATCTCCATACCTGGGGGCCATCTCCCAGTTGATCTCAGGATGTTGCTTAGCTTTCAGAATTCGTATGGTCATCAACAAAAGATTTTTCTGCAGACTTCAAGTTAACCCCTTTTTGTTCTTTCTCTTTTTACCACCACTGCTGTGTGTCCCATCACTGTTTTTTTGGGTTTTTTTTTTGGGGGGGGTTGTTTGTTTGTTTGTTTGTTTTGCATATATCAGCACTGGTCCAGTCCCTGAGATCCAAGGCTGTCTTCATTCATGTCCAACTGTAGTGAAACATCTGGACCATCCAGATGCACTGTTTATGCACTTTTATTTTCTTGTTGGAGCTCATAAGTTTTGAAAGTCATTCTAAGACTGAGGGTCCACTCCAGCTGCTCTTGAGAAGTCTCTCCCAGTGAGAAGAAGGCTAATGAGCTACAATTGAAAGACTGTGGTGGATCAAGTTTATACCTTCTATGGTGATTGAATGCGTCTGACTTCATCTAGCTCTACCTTCAGGCATTGTGGATGGTACAAAGTTGAGTACTGTCCATGGCTATTGTTCCTTGTATTTCAAACAATCTGTTGCATTTACAGAAAAAGTGCTCCATTCTTGGGTTATAATGGAGCTTGTCTGAGTCCTTAAGTATTACTAAGAACCAAAGCAGAAATAAGAAGGGCATGTGTTACGACCTGGGGTCTGGGATAACCCAGGGCAAGTCATCACTGGGATTATGACTCCCTCTTATCACTGCTCAGTATTCTGGCCTGTGTGTGCTTCATCTGGAATTTTAGAAGCCTTACAGTCCTGTATTGTTTCTGTATAGACAACAGGTCTCTGACAGCAGCTGCTGGTGTTCCTGGAAGGGAGCAGTCACTATGTGCTCACTTTTCTGTATTATCCCCTGTCAAGTTTGAGTTTTCACCAACAGACTTGATGTTATAAAGGCGAGCTCTGGAGCTGGGCATGGTGGCACATGCCTTTCCCAGCATTCAGGAGGCAGAGGCAGATGGATCACTGTGAGTTTGAGGCCAGTGTGGTCTACAAAAATGAGTCCAGGACAGCCAGAACTACACATAGAGAAACCCTGTCTTGAAAAACAAAAAACTAAACCACAACAACAACAACAACAAAAAAATGGCAAGCTCTGTTCTCCATCTCTGAGCCTGTACCAATATACTCACTAGTGCAGCACTCCTTATAATGGAACAAGGATGTGCCTGGGGGTGTTTTCTTCTCTCTGGAGTTCCGCACTCCCCAGCCTACAGATACTTTTTTATATCTTTTTATTTGATGCTTTGATGCTGTTTTATCCTCTTTAGGGCTTATAAACCATTTTTTTTTCTTTTGTTCCTTCCTTTATCCTCCTCCTTTTTCTTCTTTTTAAAAAATCTTTTGGTTTTTAAAGACAGGGTTCTCTGTGTAGCCCTGGCTGTTCTGGAACTGGCTATGTAGATGAGGCTGGATGAGAACTCAAAGAGATATGCTTGCCTGTGTCTGTCTGTCTCCCAAGTAGGATTAAAGGTGTGTGCTTTTTTTTTTTTTCCTCCTTTTTCTGTGTTTGTAGGGGCTTTTTTTCCTTTGATATTTCAGGTATTGAACTTTTAAAAACATTTGTGGTTGTTGTTGTAATATGGTCCACATACCCTAAAACTCACCCTCCTTTTGTTATGTGTAGGTCAGCATCTGGTACATCCATGAAGTTCTGTAACCACTGCCTTTGTCTAGTTTTAAAGTACTTTCATTACTAGTACTTCAGAGAAGTTCCCATGCCTGTGATCCTTCCTACCAACTTTGGACCTCCTCAGCTGCTACAACTACCTTTCTACAGTCTGGATTTATCTGTTTTGGATGTTTCATGCAATTGGTTTCATAGCATACATGAGTTTTTTTTTTTTTTTTTCCTTTTTTTGGCTTTTTTCACTGTGCATGATTTTATGGTTTGCCTGTATTTTAGTGTAAATAACATTCCATCATATTTATGGGCCACATTTTTTGTTATCCATCGAACTCTTAGGTTCCTCTTGAGATTCTGAAATGGTCTTGGGTTTTTTTTTCCTCCCAGGAAAACCTTCAGAATTGGTCAGCCCTAGTATTTTAGGAAAGGCAGAGTCTTTGAGGTAGTCCACATTTCAGAATCATACTAGTGTATTTATTTGCTATTGCACACAGCTGAATATTAAGGCCTGGAAGAAATCTCTGAGGAGAAAACAATTGAGAGATTTTGCGGGGGACATTTGTCTGCTCTGAGATGACCTGACAGTGCCTAGACTGTTGTTCTGTAATGGAAAATATGTATAGAAAACACAGAAGGCTTACTCTCCTCCTGCCTAGTTTTCAGTTGGGGCTATGCAAGGTGCAAGAATCCTGGGATCCCCTATCCTCAGAATGGCTCTAGGCAAAAGCACCTGAAGAACAGGTAAGGAAGCAGGCAGAAGTGTAGCTTCTGTTAATTTCTGCTTCTCAAAGGGGCCTCTGAAGCCTCACACAGCAGCTCTGTGGTTCCATATTGAGCCATGTCCCTGGTTGTTATTTATTTATTTATTTATTTATTTATTTATTTTTCTAAATAAAAGCTGTCACCTATTGGTGACAATGCAAGGATGGATGTTGGGAAAGAACTTGTTGGAGATATATATCTGTTGTCATCTGGGAAGGCCCAGCAAGTGGTAAGGCAAGTTCTCAGGGTTCAGGCTGTTGGCTCACCAGCACTTGGGGAAGCACTATGCCAGAAGGTGCTTGCCATTCAGCTCTTCTTCCCCCTTCTCTGAGAACATTTCTTGTCAGTCAAGCCATTTTCTTCAGGAGACATTTGCATTGCCTGTCAGGAGTAATGTTTAGACCTCACCCCTCATTTTTTAGAAACAATACTGCTCCTCCTGTATACTTTCTGCCAGTTTCTCCAGAGGTCAGTGACTATGTGCCGTGATCCACATGTGATAAATTTCAGCCTCTAAACAGGCTGTACCATGTGATGTCTGTTCCTCCTGCCTAACATCTATCCTTGTATCTTCCAGTGTTTTCTCGAGGGCTGAAGAAATCATCCCAGGAACTCTATGGTCTCATCTGCTATGGCGAGCTACGCAAGAAGATTGGGGGTTGTGAGTACTGCCGCTGCTCTTGGGTCATCCTGGTGGTCTGTCCTGGTCACCGCTGGTCTTTAGCACAGGGATGAATCTGGTGTTTTTCCTACTTTTATCTTGAAGTTTTTTTTGTTTTGTTTTGTTTTACAACAGAAAAGTTGAAAAAAAGATAACAATGACCATGCCTTCGCCTGATCGCTCATTAATGTTTGCTTATGCTTTTTACACAGGTTTACACAGGTGCAATTTTTTTTTCTCACATTTAACTGTACATCCTTATACTACACCCTAAAGACCTCAACCCTGTAACCTGAACTACCTAACACCTGTCATGATTGCACTGAGTCATTTCAAACTGGCCAAAGAGTTCAGTGCCCAGCTAACTTCAGAGTCTTCAAAACACCCCCACGTAATGTCAAGTCCTTGCCTAGGACTACTGCCCCCCAGGCAAAGCCATCTGCATATAAAGTGTTTGTGGGCTTTTTTGTTTTTTGTTTTTTTCCATGATTGCCTATCTGAGCATGCATATGACAAGGGCATCGATTCTGGCTGGATCTCTATAGACCCTAGTGTGACTGCAGCTCAAGGCTGCTTGTTCTTATTTCAGCCTGTGGCCCCACCACAGGAATCTGCTAGATGTTATGCTCAAGAATTCTCCCTTTCCCCCTTCCCTTCCTTCTTGTTTCTCATAAGGTCCTGTCGGATTGCCTTGGCCTAACTCCACTTGGGCACTGCCCGCTAGGCCTCCGTCTCTGTACAACCTGCTCGATGTAGGACTACAGGACCTTGTTCCTGCCCTAGTGTCCCTGTTAATTAGCCCATCCCCTCCTGCAGACCTGAGCTTTACTGTTCCTGCTTACAAAGGCTTAAACTCTGAAGTACTACATTTTTTCATGTGTTTGTGGGGTGCATGGAGAGTTGTTAGTGTCTATCTAAGGGCATTCTTGTGCCTGGCTGTTGTAGGACCATGCCTGCACTTGTCATTTCTAGTGTTCTTCCTCCCTTCCTGAAGCCATTTCCACCTTGGCCCTTCCCTTCAGGGTGAGAGCTTCCTTTATCTCTGTGCTGCAGTTGTGCCAGCATTGAATCCTTTCACTTAATTTTCATTTGAAAAAATTTTCATTTTGTTTCTCCACTCTTTTGTTTTTAGAGTCAGGGTTTCTCTGTAGCCCTGGCTGCCCTGGACTAAGTTTGTAGACCAGTCTGGCCTCGAACTCAGTGATCTGCCTTTTTCTACCTCCCAAATGCTGGGATTAAAAGCCCTCACCACCAAGCCCAGCTCTGTTTTCATCCTTCCTTCCTTCCTTCCTTTCTTTCTTTCTTTCTTTCTTTCTTTCTTTCTTTCTTTTTTTCTTTCTTAATCCTGTTTACAACTGTTCTCAGTGTCTGTCTTATACTGTCTATGATTTTTTTTTAAAGTCCTTCAGTTCTTCATAGGTACAGTATGTCTTTGGCTGCTTTTTTAATTTCATTTCTTGCCTTTGGTTATCTGCCTGGCTGAGTTATTGTGGTCCTGTTATTCCTCAGTCACTTGGTACTGTTGAGGAATTTTATAGTGCATACCCAAGTTTTTCTGTCTAAGTTCTTGTGTTAGCTTTTTAATTTTTGCTTTCCTCCCAAAACATCTTGAGGACAGTGATGAAGGCAGAAAAACAAGGGCATTAGCATCATCATTTATTAGGCCCTGGGATTCAAAATATGTACCCGAGAGTCCACATAACAGTCAGCAAGGAAAGAAGGCCCAGGATCCAGTGAGATACCTGGAGGAAGAAGTTGTTAGAACCAGGCAGTATAGGAGCAGTGATTTAGCAGTATCAGAGTATCAGGGACAATTCATGGAAGAAGAGAATAGCTTCTCTTGAGAAAACATTAGGAAGAGACTGGGACAGACAAGGTATTGGTCGACTTTATCTTTAAGATGTAAAACAATCATTAGCAAGATTCATTAGCAGATTTGTGGAAGGAAGGCAATAATGTGGGAATTGGTGATTGTTTGATTCTAACTACCCCGTGGATTCATTTATTTTTCTATATATTTAAAGGTATGGATGACAAGAATGCAACAAAGTTGAATGAGCTCATTCAGGTTGGGTAAGTACCAGATACTGTATATGCTTGTTGTGTTCATTCACTGAACTACAGAAGTTGAAATGTGCTGTTTTTATTTTGTTTTTCTTTTCTTTTGCTCTGAGCCTGTTGTGTGTGAGTTGTGACGCTTGTGTGGAGGTCAGGGGACAACTTCTGGCAGTTACTTCTGCTGTGGTGAACACAGATTGAACTCAGGTCATCAGGCTGTTCAGTGTTCTAATTTTCTTTTTGTTGCTCTGATAGTATAACCAAAAGCCATTTAGGAGAGGAAAGGGTCATTTTGGCTTACACTTTAAGGCAGGGCTGAAACTGAAGCAAAAACCATGGAGGAATGGTGCTTCCTGGCTTGCTTCCTAGCTTGTGCTCAGCTACCCTTCTAATACAGCCCAGGCCCACCTGCTGATGAATGATTCTTCCCACAGTAAAAAAAAAAAAAAAAAAAAAGCAGCCAGAGACATACTGAACCTATGAAGAACTAAAGGACTTTTAAAAAAAATCATAGACAATATAAGACAGACACTGAGAACAGTTGTAAACAGGATTAAAAAGGAAAGAAAAAAAATGAAAACAGAGCTGGGCTTGGTGGTGAGGGCTTTTAATCCCAGCATTTGGGAGATAGAAACATGTAAACTTAGTCCAGGGCAGCCAGGGCTACACAGAGAAACCCTGACTCTAAAAACAAAAGAATGGAAACAAAATGATCTAGTCAGAAGCCATCAGAAAACGGGACTGCCAGCTGCGTCCGGGGGATTAATAGGTGGGATGGACTTGTTCTGGGATGGACTTGTTCTGGGTACCCGTTTGGGACTCAGAGTCCAGCCTTCCTTCCCTTTTGCACCTACTTTTTTTTTTTTTTTTAAGCTGAGCAGTTGTCTGTCAGGAGCTTTTTTGGGAAGGCTGAAGCTCTTGGGTTGAGGTGATCCCATTGTTATGTTTTGTTTATTTACTTAATCACTTTACAGCCTGATTCCAGCTTATCAGTAGGTGAGAAGTGTCTTCTGAGAGCTAGTACCTGTGATTTGATCTGTCAGGAACAGATCTTTCCTGATTCTATTTCAGAATTCACTGATTGAAGCCATTTGTTTCAGTCCCTTTGCTTTGTCTCATGAACAAAACATGAGACAGAGGACATATGGAAAGGCAGGTTCAGTGCTGGGGTAGGCTAGTGGTATATCTTCTTTTAGCACAGTCTGTGTGCCACTCAGCATGTGCATCTAATAGGTATCTAATATCTAATAGGTATGCCCCAGGAAACATCTAAGCAGCAGGTTCTTTCCTGCTCCATGCAACTCTCTCTAGATTCAGAGACAAGACACTTGATACAAAGCAAGTGCTGAGGGCAAGTAACAAGAAGCACTTTTTTAGCATGTGTGCAGCCCTCGGTTTGATCTCAGTACTGACGAGGGAGAGAAGTGTACGTACAGGGTCTTGTGGGGACAATGGACAAGTGAATTTGGATCAAGTACTTGTAGACAGTGCTCTCAGTATTGCCTCTCTCCACTGAATTACTTAGGGGTGGGATTTACTTATTTGTTTGTTTGTTTGTTTTTGGCCTGTTAGCAAACTGTGCGAGGTTCAGGCCAGGCTGTTTTCTGTGAGTAGAATTGCCCTTGGTATGCTGTTGTCCTTGCATTTGCATATATCTTAGCTTGAGATTGCCTTCTATACTCATAGAAAACAGGTGGAAGAGACTGTACCAGTATTGAGTGCTCCTAGTCAGGGGCAGCT
This sequence comes from Meriones unguiculatus, assembly GCF_030254825.1. Lineage (NCBI taxonomy): Eukaryota > Metazoa > Chordata > Mammalia > Rodentia > Muridae > Meriones > Meriones unguiculatus. The sequence continues at coordinate 39,896,519 of NC_083359.1, forward strand.
TTTGGTGCTGCTTATACATGCATCCCTGGTTCTTTGAGATTCAAATGGGAAATGGCGATGACACTGGAGCCACTCCTGGATCCCATGTGTTTTTTGTGGCTGACTGGATGACCACCCCAATCGGTGATGTTTTTTTTGTTTTGTTTTGTTTCCAGCAAGGCCACTATTGATGAGATTGACTTGGTCCTATCATAACACCATACCTAGAATAGATGGAGTAGATGGCTATAGTGGGTTCTGAGTGTCAGTAGACAACCCATGTCGGCATGGGTTGCAGATTGTGGCAGTTAGAGGCTAGGCTACTGTCCTAGGGAAGATGGAGTAACATCTCCCACTCTTTCTTGATGGGCACCTCACCTGGCACCCTAACTCTAGCACCTCACCTGATACTGTGTGACTGTGGACCATGAGAGAGTGGGTGCTAGAGTGGCGGCTGCTGTGTCAGTGTACCACCAGCCGGTGTACAACACTTCATGTCCGCTTTTCTGTGCCTGTGAGTGTGTGTCTGTGTGCATGTATGTATCTGTAGAACATTACATTGAAGTGATAGCTGCGGGTAGATAACAGGAAGGGATACTACCTTGAGCATCTAGAGACAACTTTCTGAGGTGATGCTGTTTAGGCTGAGGGCACAGAAGGTGCAAAGGAATGAACTGCAGTGACTCAGTAGTTACAGATGGGAGGCAGGTGTAGGTCTAATCTGAAAGTCCCTTATGCTGGGTGCTGGGTACACCAATCCTTTGGCCCCTGAGAAAAGTTAAGTTAGAGTACATATTAGGACTGGCATTTAGTGGTTGGTTTGGTTAAGTTTCGTTTGCGTTATGTGTTACGCTATTTATGCTTGCCTATGTAGATGCATGTGTATACTTGATGCCCACAGAAATCAGAACTGGGTACTGGGTCCCCTGGAACTGGAGTTACAGATAGTTGTAAGCCACTGTGTGTGTTCTGGGAATCAAATCTGGGTCTTCTGCAAGAACAAGTGCTCTGAACCACTGAGCCATCTTTCCAGCTTCCTATTTGTTGTTTTAATATTTTACATATTTTTGCTTTTTGGGCTTTAGTTATATGAGTTTGACATTTTGAGGTTAATGTTTTTTTATTTAATTTGAAAGCTTTTACTTTGAGTTTATTTTTAGAGCAGTTTTTAGGTTTTTAAGAAAATTGTATATAAGGGCAGAAGATCCTGCTCTGGATTCCTTTCTTAATACATGAGAAATAACATTGTTACAATTGATGAACCTGGTAGCCTGTTCCTTCAGTCCTGGTTCCAGGAATCTGAGGCAGATGGATGATGGGCTTGAGGCTAGCCTATGCTAAAACCAACTGTTGTGGTAGCTCTGCTGATGCTTTGTCATCATTTGACAAAGGGATCTTGGTTTCAGACATTTACTAGGTTGGACAGATGTACAGTGAAACACTTCCCTTCCCATCATCACAGTCTCATTCAGAGCACTCTCTCTGTCCTAAAAATCCACTATCTGCTGCCTGTTTGTCTCTTCCTTCCCTGGAAACCCTCAATTCTCTACTGTTGCAGAGGTCTGCTTTCCCCTGAGCATCATCTGGTTGAGCCAACCAGTCCATAGCCTGTTTAGATAGGCCTCGGCACTCTGTGAGTTTAACATGAACATGATGGTAGAGAGAGCACGTCTAGCCCATGCCCAACCCCAGTCCACCATAGTACTATTCTCTAATGCCTTCTTCTAGACAATTATCTGTCTGTAGCCATCACTAACATCTGAGGTTGGCCTCTCTTTGAGCAATCCACATAGGACACTGTCAGGTATCGTGCAGAGCTCTACAGCTCACTGCCTTTTTCCCTGCACTGGGGTTCAGGGGGTGGTTAGTAGCATAAACATATTTCTCTGTTGTTTTGTCCTATGTGGAGCGATACTGGGTTATTTAGGGTTTTTTAATGCTTATGAACAACTGACGTCAAGGCTAAAGCCTAAGTATGTTTTGTAAGCATGTTTGCATGTATTTTTTGTTTGTGATTGTTGTTTTTTTCCCATCCAGGGTTTCTCTGAGTAGCTTTGGCTGTCCTGGAACTCACTCTGTAAACCAGGCAGGCCTTGAAGTCAGAGATCTGCTGTCCCTGCCTCCCAAATGCGGGGATTAAAGGTGTGCGCCACTGCGCCTGGCTGTGGGCATGGGATTTTCATTTCACCTGGGAATCCCCTAAGAAGAAATGTGGATATGTGTCTATCTTTAGAAGAAATTGTCTTGCAAGGCTCAGCCCAGGTGCTCCCATGCTCCCAAGGACTTCTGATCTGTCCAACTTGTTATAAAATTGCTTTGAATTGTATTTCCTTGATGATCATTGTCATTGGGCATTAGTTTTGTTGTTGTTGTTGTTGCTGTTTTGTGACTGGTTCTTTGTACATCTTTGTGTGCACATGCATATGTGTATGTTTTGTTTTTAAAGCCCATTTCTTTGCAGAGTTCTTTGCTGAAGGAAGTTGTTGAAAAATTGACTCCTCCATGCTTTGTTACTACTCCTTAAAATGTCCTTTCTGGCTCCCCTCTGTGTCCCTACTCCAGCATCACTCACTAATAGAAGTGCTCTGTCACTTTTTCATCTGTGTTTCACCTGGGATAAGGCAGCCAGTAATTTTGAGTGGTACTAAAATGTGTGGTTGTTTAGGACTTGTCCTTTGTAGATTATCCCTCCACATGGAAAGTGGATAAGCAGTGGCAGTCTTCCTCTTGGTTCTTCTTGCTCCTCTAGTGAGGCTTTCTTATTCTTAGCTCTTTAGTGTCTAGTATATAGAGGCAGTTGGTCCCTGGGTGGATGGGTGTATATGGGGTATAGACAGATGAGGGGATAGATAGGATAGATGAAAAGGCATTTAAGAGGACAGTTGAGCAGATGAGTGAGTGGGTAGAAGAAGAGCTGACTAAGTGATGGACAGATGTGTACATAGATAAATGAATGATTAGGCAAATATATGGATGGATGGATGTGCCAATAGGCAGTAGATAGTTGGAAGAATGAATGTAGCTGTGTGATAGATTAATAGGTGGAATACAGAGGGAGAGAGCAGGATTGTTGAGTCAGTAGGCACATTTATGAGTGGGTAGCATGAGTTACTCTATGGGTGGTAGGTAAGCAGATGTAAATAAGTAAATAGACGTTCAGGTGGAGGAATAAATGGAACATTGTAACTGCCATATCATGAGGAGTTGAGCTTTCTGTGTTGCATGATTGTGTCCACCTCCCATATGAGACTTCACTGAGTTATCATATGAACACTTGCCGAAAGCCTTAAAGTGTTTGGAGCCAATATGAAGCCACTATGCAGACTTTGTAATGCTAAAATTCAAGTCATACTCTTTTCAAGATCTCAGTCTAGAGCACGACTTTGTAGTTAAGGGGTATTTGGTGCTTCTCCTGACTTAGCACTGAGGCCGCTGTCATCTGCTTTACATAGAGATGTTTGAGCTGCACTTTAATCGAGCATTGTTGTATCAACAGAGCCTTTCCTGTGTTTGTTCTGCTTAAAGCTATAGTTCAAATTCTTATCTCCAGACTTAAGCAGCATAAATTCAGTATAATGTTAATACAGTATACATTTTCTCAGATAGTATAACATATAAAATCACTAGCTATCCTCTCTCCCTCCCCTCAGTTAAAACTTTACTTTTTCTTAGGAAATTTACATGAATAAAATTTTAGATACAAATATGAATTTTTACATGAGTATATTTTTTCTTCCACATCTTTAGAATCACCTCATGTATGTTATTACTTTTTGGTCACTTTCCTGCATATGTCTTAGAAATTAAATAGCAAGGCTAGAAGCTGCTCTCATAACTGACATGCTCACAGCTGATGGTAGGTCAGTCAAAAAAAAAGGATTCAAGCCAGGCATAGTGTCACACCCTTTTAATCCCTGCAGGAGGCAGAGGCAAGTAGGTCTCTTTGAGTTTGAGACCAGCCTGGTCAACATATTGAGTTCCAGGACAGCCAGAGCTACATAGGGAGCTGCAGTCTTAAACAATAACAAAAGTGGGTTAAAACAGAAGGCACAAAATGATAAACAGCTTGAACATGTTATGAAATCCCAGACTCGCACACATTCTTCCCCCATAGGTGGCTGGCCAAAGCCTTTTCTTCAGCCTGGGTCTGCTTCAACCTGGATCCAGAGTGTATAATTTGTTCTTTCCAGATTCAAAGCCATGGAAGCTCAGGAGTCAGATTGATCAGTATCAGCCTTGACTGTCATGTTCACACCTGTTTAATCACTGTCTGAAAGCCAGCTACCTTTCCTGAGTGCTTTGGAAGCATTCCACCTGTATTTTTAGGTGCCTTTTACTCCATTTCAGTAGCTAAACAGTCTTTCTGTAATATATGTAATTGCTAATCTACTGCAGCTCCAGCAAACAGACCTCAACTTGGGCCTGTGACACCTTACTCTTAAATGCTTGTAACCTTGCCCTACTATATGGATTACAGGGGGATAGGAGTTCACTACTGTGGCAAGTTGGTCGTGAAGAAGTCATGTAAAGGTGGGTAGGCAGGTCATGTGGAAGATAAATAGTGGTGGCTCTGGAGTGTCTGTTGTAAGGCTCTAAGGATGAGGAATGCTTACGGATGGGCTTAGCAGAGCTGCTCTAGTTGTATATGACATTCAGTAATCACTCTTTGGGCCCAGTTCATTTCCTATATAAAGAGCACATGTCCCTTGATTGGGAAAGTAGCAGACATCTAGAGGCCCTGCCTCTGCCTACCATCTGGTGTGATCATGATTGACAGCACAGGAATGGGTACTCATGCTTACCACACTTCAGATCTTATAACCCTTCATCTCTTCCATTCACACGAAGCCCTCAGCATTGTGTGCAATTTCTTTTCCCAGAGCCACCACAGTTCGTTATAAAGGGAGAAATCTGCGGATCAAGGCACCCATGTGTCGGGCCTTAAAGAAACTCTGCGATCCAGATGGTAGGTACCAGGGGAAGGGATAGCAAATGGTTTAGCTTTTATGGTTGTTTTCTTCCATTCCGTAATGGACAGACTGTAGTACTTTGCGACTGACTCTGTTTAATCTTCTCCTATGACTAGTTCTTGAAGTGACGTCCATGTGTCCAGTAAAAACCATGGCAACATTCTGACAGATGGGTTAGTATTGTCAGGAGTAAGGCTCTTTTGGCCACTTGGTGGTCTGTCCATGACCTTTGCAAGTACAGAGTTAATAATATCAAGTTTAACCCTTGCTAGGATTCCTCTGTTCTCCTTGTTTCCAGGCACAAGACAGTCTCCTTTTTTTTTTTTTTCCTCTCGAGTTCTCATTTCCCTGTGTTTTCCTGGCAAAGTGTTTTGTTTTCTACTTTGAGGTTGGTTTGCACTGGACTTTTTTGGTCTCCTTTCCTCAGGTCTAAGTGATGAAGAGGACCAGAAGCCAGTGCGCCTACCCCTGAAAGTCCCTGTAGAGCTACAACCACGGAACAACCACGCCTGGGCACGAGTGCAGAGCCTTGCCCAGAACCCACGCCTCAGGTGGGTTTAGCATGAGGAAGGGCCCCGATGACAGGCAGGGCATGAGGGTTTAGTGTTTGGGTTTCTCTCAGGGAATCCTGGAGAAACAGATTTTGCCCAATGTCCTACCTTCATAGGAGGACAGGGTGTGGAGGTAACACTGTCGTGAGAATGCTGGAGGGTGGTCTTGAGACCCTGGATTGGAAGTCTGCCAGGCAAGCATCCTTAGCCAAGTAAGAGAGCATCGTGTGAATGCCTGCAGGACTGTCACCTTTCCTGTAAAGCTCCTACAGTTCTTTCTCACTGGTTCCCTGGAGATTTGTGGCTAATATAGAAACAAAGCTCTGCCATTTCTTTGTCCATTTCCCATTCGTAGTTTGTTAAGTTGAAGTAAAATTCATACCGCATTGGATGTTCACAGTTAAGTGTCATTTCGTATGTTCACTGTGTTGTAAACCTCTATCTCAGCCAACTTCCAGAATGTTTTTATCATTTCATGTGCCTGTTAGTCATCACTTTTTCCAATGCTTATCTCTCTCCCACCTGCTTTTTATCCTAGTGGATTGGCCTCTTCTGGACATTTCATTTTAATGGAGTCACACACAGGAATCTGCTCTATTTGGCATCTCTCACTAGCCAACTATTCTGAGGCTCATCTAGATTATAGCACATGCCGGTGCTTCATCTCGTCTATGTGTGCATTTTATTTTCTTAGGGATAACCAGGGGTAGCTGCATCCCTCCCCTCTTACAGACAAAGAGCACTGATGTATAGGTGGTGATACTTTCAGTGCTCACATCCTACTCAAGCATTGCATTGGAAAGGGTTCCTGGGCATCTGTTATTTATAGCTTTATGTGAACCTACAGTGATTGCAACAGACAGGACTTATATTTAGAAATAGAAGCTGAAGACCCAGTGGATCCTCCTTCCAGTGCCTACTTACCTATCATGGGGTTTGGGGACAGTCAGTCCTTAGAACTCTTTCAAGGGTGGCTTCCTACTATATAACCTTTTTTTCATCTCATAGGATGATTGTGGAGCTACATCGAAAAGTCTCTAGCCTCATTGAATTCTTGAAGCAGAAGTGGGCCCTCCATGAAGTACGAATTGTATCTTTTTCCAACTGAAGCAGACCCTCCAAACCTGTCAGCTATTCTTGCTTGAGAACGAGGTCTTATTTTTCCGTCATTGCTGTGGGGCTCCATGGGACCCCAGCACTCTAGGCTAAGGTATAGAGTCCTACCTTTTACCTACTTTCCCTGATTGTATTCAGTCCCACACACATCCATGTTTTGAGTGGCCAACTATCTGGCCCATGGGATATGGCCATAGTATCCCCATCAATTGATTGGGTGGGATGTTATGCACACATTTCAGCCTCCTTTGTGTCTTTGGCTGTTTATTGGCCCTGCATGTTCCCAAGAATAGTTTCTGTGATCACATGTGAGTTTCCTGAATACACTGAGTGCCTGAGCCAGCACAGTTTGGTAGTAGCTTGAGGAAAGTCCCTAGGTGAGCCCCAGGAATATTAAGGGGCTAGTGTGGCTCCTAGCAAAGAGGCCCTAGTCTGAAGACCATAGCTATCCACTGATGAGTACCTTGGTCACAGTGTAGTTGTTTGGAGTTACTCCTTGACAGTGTGCCCAGCGGAAGACACTTGAGGAGAGGCAGCTGCAGGGCTCAAGCACAGTGCAGACCCAAGAGAAGGTGGCATTGCACCTGTTCCCAGGCGAGAACTGTACGCTGACACCACTGCCGGGTGTGGCCCGTGTGGTACACTCCAAGGCCTTCTGCACCGTACACTGGCAAGAGGGTGGCCGTTGCAAGCAGGGCACCAAGGACACACACTTGTTGCCTCCAGCCCAGATCCTGGGCATCCAGAGTGGGCAAGGAATAGCCCGGGGCCAGGTGAAATGCCAGAGGAGCAGTGCTGAAAGCAAGGGTGGGGGCCGGATCCTTCCCACTGCAGATGCTTCACAGAGTTCGGGGGAGAGTTCCCCTGAGAGTGCTCCTGGAGAGGGGACAGCTCCAAGTATGAGCAGCCCAGATGTCCCTGACAGGCCTCCTCATGGGCACCAAGACTCTGGACCACAGCTTGAGAAGACTCCTGTGGCAGCCCTTGCGGTGGGTGGGGACAGCCCCATTCAAGAGTCTGGGACCCTGCCATGTTCCTGCGGCCAGCCCCCAGACTTGGAAGATGAACTCTCACTCCTTGACCCCTTTCCCCGCTACCTGAAGTCTTGCCAGGATCTCATCATCCCGGAGCAATGCCGCTGTGCAGATTCACAGTCTGGGAGAGAGCACCCTCAGCAGGGCCAGGTAGCTTCCCCGGAGGCCCTCATCCCCAGCAGCAGGGAGGTTGCTGACAGTTGTTCCCCTGGCCTGGACCCTCAACCTGGCACAGATCCTCAATCTGACCCCAGGCTTTTGCCAGATATTTGTACTAAAGAGCCGGCAGATGCACCTCCTGAAGAGTCCCAGGAGAAAGGGAGCCCCTCAGAACCTCTGTTGTCTCAGGGACAGCCTGCTGCCCGGCCTTCAAAGGAAGTCCCTGCTAGCCAGCTGGCCCAGCAGCTACGTGAAGAGGGCTGGAACTTGCAGACCTCAGAGAGCCTCACACTGGCTGAAGTCTACCTCATGATGGGCAAGCCAAGCAAGCTGCAGTTGGAGTATGATTGGTTGGCTGTGCTGGGCCCTGAGAATCAGGCGCCCACAGCACAGGGCCAGACTGCTTTATCCCGCTCCCCACCCTCAGCCCTCCACCAGCAGCGCCTCCTGAGCTGCCTCCTGAGGCTCATCTCCACTGAGGTCCACCCTAAGATGGTGAGTAGTTTACACCCTAAGATGGTGAGTAGTTTAGATTAGCCCAGGACACCAAGTGCTTTGGGGTGAACCTGTTTTGTATGTCAAGCCTGGTTCTTCAGGATTCCAAAGGTAACATAATTACCAGGGCTATAGCTACTATACCCAACTGTAGTGCTGATAGTGAAAGAGACCACAGCTTCAGCACTATGGGAGTAACGTCTGAGTAGAGGTTATTGGGTGGGATTAGCAAGCTGCTGCCATATAGATAACAAGTTTAAAAGACTTCAGGTTTGGCCTTTTGTGGAGGCATGTGGTATGGCGTCATTCTGAAGGCTAGGAGGCCAGTGGAAAAGTGACAGGTTCTAGCCTTGGCTTCAACAGGAAGGTAAAGGATGCATTTGGGAACAATAGTGTGGAAAATGATGAACCAGAAGCTCTGCTGAGGCACCCAAGGTAGGCTCCTGGCCAGCAGCCTCAACACCACTGAGTTCTTGTTAGAAACGAGATGACAGGGCTCAGGCACATGGCATCATCGCTCCACTTCACTATTCTGGAGGCTCAGAAATGAACACTTAGTGTGAGCCCAGTCTGAACTAAAAATAATAATGAACACTTTTTAAAAAGGAAAGTAGGAATGAAGGAGTGGTGGGGAGTTGGGATGAGGCAAATGCCAAGCCCCCTTAGTGACTTAATGGGGCTGAAACTGAAGACTTTGAAGAACTGAAGAGGCGGGTCATCTGTCCTTTGTTTCTCTCCTTTTTCTGCCTGGCAGAACTGTGGTAAGTAAGTACCCCAAGGGTACTGAGATTCAATGGCCAGAGTCATCTGAAATGCCCAATCTGAGGTGGAAATACTACTGTTCCCAGAACCTAAATTGCCAGTAGAAAGAGCCAGGGAACAGGGACAGATTTTCATTGTTGGATTTGGAGTGGGTGCTTGGCAGAGCAGATGAGGCCATAGTGAGGACCTGGACAACAACTGTGGAGAGCATGTTGCGAAATAACCCTAGTAAGACAGGGTGTGAGTACTTGTGGGAGAAGAATTCAGAATTGAGGCATCTGGCCAGATCACCAGAGTAGGAACAGCAACAAAGAGGTAAAAATGCCTTTGTGAGACCCAAGGGCTTAAAGCCATTTATATTTTGTTCTTTTTGTGTGTAAAAATGTGTGTGCACAAATGCAATGACACACATGCAGAGGTCAGAAGACAGCTATTCAGGAATTGGTTCTCCTTCCACCCTGTTTTGAGGCAGTTTTCTGTCACTGCACTTCACTTCTCCAGGCTGGTGGGCCTGTGAATGTCTGGTCCAGTCTGTCTCCTTCTCCTATGGTGTTACAGGAATTCTGGGATTAGAGACGTATGCCCTTATATCCAGCGATTTACATGGTTTCAGTGTATCAAACTCAAATCTTCAGGCTTGTGCATGAAGTGCCTTTACCTGCTAAGCCATCTCCCTGACTCCTGAAGCCTTCCCTTATAAGGGCCTTGGGCACCCATAAGGTTGGGAGCTGGACAAAGGGCTTTTCTACTGTGACCAGTTTTCATGAGTGACTCTGTTTTCCTTCTGACTCACAGTAGTTAGTAGAAGTTAGCATGATTGTCTTAGGCTAGCTTTTTTTCTATGGCTCTTTATAAAGACAAACCCCTGCCTCTTATCAACACATCTTCCCTGTACCATAAGTCTGCTCAGACTTAACAGCAGATGGTTGGTCCTTGCTCCCTCTCTGCCATAGAGCTACTTCTCTGTTCTCATTGCCACATCCAGGCTAGGCTCTCCTGAGGAAAGCAATGAAATGCTTCAATTATTATCTCATTCCTTGGTGATCCATAACTTTTACCCTCCCCTTTTTCTTCTATTTCTTAAAGTTTGTCATGGTTCTATTCTGTTTTTAAGATGCCTCATCATAAAGCCCAGACTGGCTTAGAAATCATTTTGTAGATCAGGTTGGCCTCAGATTCACACAGGTCTGCCTGCCTCTGCGTCATAGTACTTGAATTAAAAGTGTGCAGTTCATACATTGCTTAGTGACTTTAAATCACTGGAGAATTAGTATTAGTTGTGGTTAATGTTTATGATCTTAACTTAGAAGCCTAAGGCAGATAAATCACCAGACGTTTGAGGCCAGCCTGGGCTACTTAGTAGATACTTATCAGCTAAGGCATATATGGAAACAGGTTGAGACCCTGCTTCAATAAAGAACACAACCACCACCCAGAACCAGAGAGATAGCCAAGCAGTTAAGGACGCTTGCTGCTGTTTCAGAAGACCAGAGTTTAGTTCCCAGCGTTAGTGGAGGTGGGTGGGCCGTGTGTCCCTAAATGTATAAGTTGGCTATGGGGCCTTTCAAAGTTTTGCCACCTTAGGACACTTGTGGCTGAACCTTTGTATTTTTTTGGCTGGTGTCTTTCCAGGCTTTTGAAGCAAACACAGCATCAACAGCCTCAGTCAGACCCGCCCAGGAAGAACAGTCCACAACCCCTCCAGGGAAGGTAGTGACCATCAGCTCTCGAAGTCCCCGCTGCTCTCGAAACCCTTCTGCCCTCCGAAGCAGCAAGACCTTCCCATCTGGTTCTGCACCTTGTTCCCCAGGTATGCTTCAGGGTACCCTGGTATTCTTGGTTCTGTGTCATTGCTGAACACATGGTCCCGCTGTCTACCTTCAAGGTCTAGTGAGCATAGCAGAGGTAGAGCATCACCTCCATTAGGGGTGAACACAGGGGAGTGTCATACAGAACCTAGTTCATGTGATGGGCACAAGGTAGGGTAGCCTTAGTGTTCCGGCCACATTGGAAGTTTTGTGTCAAAATTCTAAGCCTGTACTTCTAGAAATATGTGCCACGTCTGCAGACTCGGCTTGTGGACTATGAGTAACCCACATTCAACCCAGGAATCATGAGGGTGCTTTGTAGCAGCACTACGACAGTGGAGTTTCAGCAGGGTTATTGAGAAATGAATACTTTGTCGTTTTATTAATGGTCCTCTTTTCTACAAAATAAGGGATTTTGATGGGGTCAATAGTATGCAGTCTAGCCTACTTTTGTAGTTAGCTGTGTTACACAAATAGCTATCGGCACATAGCCGCATTCTTTCAGATATACTTCTGTGGCAGCTTTGTTGCTACCATGTGATAGTGAGTTGCTATAGAGACAAGGTGGTCCACTGAGTGTGTTATCCAGCCTCTACAGAGAGTCTGCTTCCTTTTGGTCAGCTAAGGATGTCCTAAAATCCTTTTAGCCCAGAAGTCTTGGTTAGTTGTCCTGACTCCCTCCCTTCCGTCTCCCCTCCCCCAGCATAGAACAGTGGTAATGTGCTTTTCACGCAGACAGCCTACAGTCACTGTAAAGTGGGGCCAGGAATCAAAGGAAGAAAGGCTTACTTCCTAGCGGAGCTGCCTTTGCCCTGGACGAGCCGTAGGTGAGTATCGGCACATAATTCTCCATTCTGTTCCAGGTTTGAGAAATCCTCCAAGGCCTCTCTTGGTGGCTGGTCCCTCCAGCACAGGAAGCAGTGACTCAGATGGTGGCCTCTTTGCTGTCCCAACAACTTTGCCACCCAATAGTCGACATGGAAAGCTCTTCTCTCCCAGTAAGGAGGCGGAGCTGACTTTTAGGCAGCACTTAGACTCCATCAGTGTGAGTGCTGGGAGTGCCAGGTGGGGTGGCTATGGAATGATTTGCAGATAGAATGCCTGTTTTCAGGGCTCATGTGTTCTTTTTCTTACAGATACAGTCAGACTTTTTCTCACCAAAGCCCAAGAAACTACGGAAACGGCACTTACGAAAGCCACTGGTAGTCCAGGTGAGGGAAGATTACGTGAGTCTGTCTGTCTGCACTGTGTCTGTCAGGTCCATACTCTAGCTGCTGCACTACCCAAGAGATACTGTTTTCTACATGTTTTTGATTTTCAGAGTGAAATGAGGAATTTCTTGCCCTTGTCTTTCTTATTAATAGGAAAACAAAACTAAGGACAGAAGATTAATGGTATTCATATAAATAAAGCCTTTATAGCATTGGTTAGCACGGAAAATTATTTAGAGACAAATCTGGGGTTCTGGGTCACATGAGTGCCCAGGCTGGAGTATCTCCAAGAGCTGTTAGAATTTGGGCTTAAACAGTCAGGAGGCAAGAGTCTGGGCTGGCAGAAGCAAGGATTTTTAGAAATGTAGTAAGTGGTAGGAGAACCCACAGATGCCATCTGCAAGCCATGGCAGACCCAGGACATACAAGGTACCCAAGAAAGAAGACTGCTGCATTTCCAGGTGAAAGGAAGTGAGGCACTAATAATGTAGTCATAGAAATGTGTGAATGTATGTAAATTTTTGGAAGACGTGATTAGACCAGTTTCCTTTTTTTTTTTTTTTTTTTTTTTTTTGTCTCTTAGAAATCTTTTTCTCCAGGTCTCTGTGGATTATGGAACTTGCCACCAAGTCTTAAAATTTTAGTTCCATCCCCAGGACCCACATGTTAGAAGGAAAAATCCAACCTGTAAAAATTGTCCTCTGATCTACAGTCATGTCATGGTGTATCTACACATTGAATAAGTAAACATAATTTTAAATTTTAAAAGAAAATTTTTATCTTCTTTGAGTTTATAAATAGGAAGTATGCTGAGCATAGTGACTGCAGGGTGAGACCACGTTATAAAACAAAGGAGCATTGCATGAATGGTCTTAGGAAGTACAGATTCTAAAAACCTTTTAATTTTTATTCATGTTCTCAATTTATTTCAGTGTCTTTGATCCTTTGTCCTGGAAATGGAAAGACACTTCCTGGCTTGGTACAGGCTCTGTGGCTGCTGAATTCAGCATCTGAATATTAATCTAAACCCCATGGTCTAAACCAAATCTTTTTTGCTTTCTGAATTAATATTGGGGGGGGCGCATAGTGTATGTGCAGGTCTGTGCATGTGGAGGCCAGAGATTGATATCAAATGTCTTCCTTAATGCTCTTCACCTTATATATTGAGACTGTGTGTCTCACTTGAACTCAGAGCTCACAAGCACAGCTAGTCTAGCTAACCAACTTCCTCTGGAGATCTCCTGTCTCTGCTTCCTGCAATCTGGAGTTAAGATGTAATGCCGCGCCTACCTGAAATTTATGTGGGTGCTGGGAATCTGAGTTCCTGTCTCATGAACGCATACAAGTGCTTACTCCCTGATAACGTTTCTCTAATCCTAACCTATTTTTATTATTTAAAATACCCATAATATGTGTATTGTTTAAAATATCCATGTCTATATATCTATATCATAAATCTCACTCATTTAATGTACACAGTTGGGTTTTAGTATAGGTATGAAGTGTTACCAGCTCATGGTCTTTTCAAAGAACTGCCAACCTATCTACTATCTCTGTGGGCTTGCCTATCCTGAGTATTTCTGCAAATGGGATTGTACAGCATATGGTCTTTCTACTTACTCCTTTTGTAAATCAGTAAAGCTTTATTGACATAGAGCCATAGTCACTTATATCCATATTGTCTGTGGCTGCTTTCCTACCACGTGATCAGTAGCAAGAGTGATCCCAAAGCATCTGTCTGGCCCTTTATGAAAACACCTACTGAGTACTGCCTCAGCCTTTGGAGTGAAGTGTGGGCCAGCCAGAGAGCGTGCAGGGTTTTTAGTGAGTTGACCACACTGTCGTGTTGAACAGTAGCTCTCTCTGGTCTCCAGTGTTTGCTAGCATCCTGTGAAGAGGGTGCATGAGAAAAGGTCTCAAGGCACCCTGAGTCTTTTATATATGAACAGAAAATATCAACTCTGGCAGACTCCATAGTGTCCTAATCCACTGTGGTTGACAGATCTTTGTCAGTGTTTCAGTGTTACCAATGTCAGTGCCGGTTCTTCTCAGCTAAATAGGTATTTAAATACTTTCCAACCTTCTGTTCACATGCAGGAAGGAGAATGGAAATCGTCATTTTGTAGCTCTTGTTACAAGCAGTCCCTTAACTTTCTCCATCCTGCCCACCAAAATGCTTAGCATTTAGCTCTATCAGCCTACCCCATGGTTGTAAACATTCTAGGTTTGAACTAGGTTCTGACATTTTAGTTTCCTTGGGAAAGGTCTTACCCAGCATTCTAGAGTGTTCTTTTTTTGACACTAATATCTTGTTTATTTGTTTGTTTATTTTTTGGTTTTTTGTTTGTTTCTTTGTGTAGCCTTCCTTGACTAGAACTTGCTTTGTAGACCAGGCCGCCCTCAAACTCAGAGATCCACCTGCCTCTGCCTCCTAAGTGCTGGAATTAAAAGTGTGTGCCACCACTACCTAGCTGACACCGATATCTTCTTATCACCTTTACTATTAGCTTTTTTTTTTTCTTTCTTTCTCACAGAGGACACTACTGCCTAGACCTTCTGAAAACCAGTCCCACAATGTGTGCTCCTTCTCCATCCTGTCTAATTCTCCTATAGCCGGTAAGGCCAGGCGCCCCTGGGACAGCTGTCTCTGAATGTTACCTGAACATGCCTCACTGTGGGTCTCCATGGCTGTTTGTGTGACATTTCTAGCATATCTGTGTTCATTCTCCCAGCACATACAATGATAACTGTGCTGGGCCTACCTGCCAGTGGTTTGAGTGTACCTTCTTTAGACGTGTGTCCCATTGCCTTTGTTGGCAGCACCACTGAGTTCAGTTCAGTGGACTGTAGAGCCCTGATAGCACTTATGAAATAAGTGTGTTGTTTTATTTACGTCTGTAAATGTAGCTGGTGCACTGTTTTGAATTAAGCCTCAGAGTGGTCTTCAGTGAACACATACGTTTGTTGATTTATCTTGACTAATCTATTCTGATCATGATTCTTTGGATCAAATCCAGAGCTGTAGGCAGCAAGCAGAGTAACCATTGCACTGCTGAACTATGTTTCCAGTCCTAACAAGCCACCACCACTTCCTCCTCCTCCTCTTTCTTCTTTTAAGATTTACTTATCTTTATGTGTATGTGTAAGTGCCTTTATGGGCATCAAAGGCCCATGAAGGCCAGAAGAAGAGTCAGATCTGCAATTAGAGGTGGTTATGAGTCACCAAGTGGGTACTAGGAAACAAATCTGAGATTTTTGCAAAAACAGCAGTGCTCTTAACCACTGAGCCTTCTCTCTTGTCACTTCATGAGTTGTCTTCTTTTATTCTTTAATTGTATTTATTTTATGTGTATGTATGTTTTGCCAGCATGTATGTCTGTGCAATGTGTTCTTGTCTAATGCCCGTGGAGGCCAGAAGAGGGTGTTAGATTCCCTAAAACTGGAGTTACCAGGTGGTTGTGAGCCATCATTTGAGTTCTGGGGACTGAACTTATATCTCTTCCTTACTAGGAGCCTGTATGGTATGACCTCCCAGTCCCTAAGTTAGCAAGTGTTTGAAATGTTAAGTGGATTGCTATGATCCTAGCTATGTCTGTGAAGGAAGCCCCCTATAGCCCCATTGTGCATAGTAAGACATAGACAAACCAGTTGATACAGTTGCATTTGTCTTCCTCTCACAGGGAGAGGCTGGTTCCGGCCCATCCAGTCTTCTCTGACCAAAGCAGCTCTGTCTCGACCGATAGTGCCCAAGGTCCTCCCATCTCAGGCCACCAGTCACCTGCCCAGTAAGTCTGAAATGTGCACAGTGACAGCCACTATGTGAGGTTCCTTAGTTGCTTTTTTTGTTATACATCTTTGTAATATTCTCTTCTTCTCCAAGGCATAATGTCTTACTGCTTTGCTAAGAGTATATAAATCGCTTGGCTCTTCACTGAAGAGAGGTGTGAGGGCGAAGCTGTCCCAAGCTCTCGGGGCACACATCATGGAGTGCAGTGTTGTGGAGCAGAGGTTGATATGTCACTCCTGTTGCCAGGTGCCATTGACTTAGCAGCTCAGAGTGCTGGCATCATCCCTGCCGATGGCTCATCTGTCATCTCTCCACTGTCTTCAGAACAAGCAACCACTGCCATCTCGGGGCAGGGTGACACTGGACCACACCAGAACAGCAACCCCGTTTCTACTGTAAGGATGAGTACATTTACAAGGGCTATTTGAGGTTACCACTAGCACAGGTCATGGGCCTGGATTATACTGGAGCCTGCTATACCTTTAGAGGCCTGATGATTAGAGGAGACACTGAGCCAGGGAAGCCAGAGTTTGAACACCTACAGTGGAGCACAGAGTGAGAGAGTTGAAGAGACATGTTTGCTGTGTGATGCTAAAGAATCCATTGTTAAAACATGCATAAGGGTGTAGCTCTGAATTTCAACCCAGTGGCTGATATCAGCCCATGTGTTCCCACTCAGGTGATAGTAAGTGCTTGATACATCTGGGTAGAGAACAGCTCATAGAGCTTTATTCATGAATCTCCAAGTTCTCTAATTTCTTGGTCTATTTGAGCAAAGGGTGGGTGGGTAGACCCCATGAAGCTCTAGGGCCTAAGATTCGGTGGTCAGCCTCTCACTGAGCTGTTGAGGTTCCTCCTAAAAAAACAATAAAAGATTATAAGTGCAGCACCAACAAGCTGAGAATTGCTCTCCATCATTCCAGCTTAGAACATAATCCATTTCTGCTCCTGTTTGTAGGGACACTGGGGTGAATGAAAAGAGTTTTTCTCTGGTTTACAGCAAGACAAGTATTTGGCTGTTACTCCACCTCAGTGTGGACCACTCATTGTTCTTGTTGTTCCAGGGCACTAATGACCCGTTTATCAGCGTTCCAAGACCAGAGCAGGAGCCGATGACAGACGGTTTCCAGGTAGGGTACACTTTGGGGCTTCAGTGCCCACCCTCCCTGGGTGCATAGACCAAGCTTCCCAGCATCGTCGTTGTCCTTTCACCTGACTTGGCTATTGCTTCATGAGTGGATGAGCTATGCTGTCCCTGGTTACAGCTTCCATTATTTAACCCCATGTCTAAAAGGACTGAGTTTTATGGGCTGGGGAGCAGGAGGTAATCAGCTGGTGGCTTTCTGAGCATTATTCTCCGCCTAGATGCCACCAACGGAAGTAAGCTCACCCTATATCCTAGTTTAACTTTCTTCTGAAGAAGTATACTTCCTGAGTATGCTCCTCTCTTGGAGACTTGTGGGTGAGGGGCTGCATTAGTTGCAACTGCCAAGCCAGAGGTGGAAACTGTACTCACTGTTACGAGTGCTGATAGACACCTTGTGTGTGAACAGTATTTGTCCTCCTTCCCGCAGGGATCATCTGTTCTATCCTTACCTGAGCTTCCCAAGGCTCATCTCCAGAATGGCCTTTCCACACCTTTATCCTCATCAGAGAGCTCCAGCACCCGGCTCTCCCCACCCAATGTTTCTGCACTGCTGGACATATCCCTCCCTGGCCCACCTGAGGATGTTCTCTCACAGGGAGAACCTGCCACACAGATCAGTGACTCCATCATTGAAATTGCCATCAGCTCTGGCCAGTACAGTAAGTACAGATGGCCTTGCAAACCTTTCCTAGAACTAGGTTCTCGCTAAAGTAGTGCAGCCAGACTTACCATAGGGAACCTAATCTGCCTAAGTATTTGCAAGACTTGCTGTTAAAGTGTCAGTGTCAGTTTTTAGCATTCAGTATTTGTCACTACAAGGTGCCTCTGTCTGGCTCTGACAGGAGCAGTACCTGGGATCTGGGGCCACTAGTGGTCTGTTTGGGTTGCTCCTGACCTTGAGATAAGAATGAGATGGTTTAGAAGGTTCTTTGAAGGCTGGGATCAGCTTTATGTGAGTGTATTGGGAAGACGACTTACATGTTTGCAGGTAGTGCTTAGGTAGGAAGTAGCTGCACAGATAGTCACCAACAGCCTGGTCCCACTTATTCTGTGTTGGTGTTCCTGGTAGCAATGGCACAGCTATTGCCTGCTGACATGAATCAGATTTCAGGGTTCAGACAAACATGAACTCACAGCCTCTTAGCCCATGTGTTTGATAGGTCCCTGACTTGTCTGAACCTTGCTTTCTTAGCAGTAGACTGGGAACTGTGTGTTCCCTATAGGATAAAATCAGGAGCATCGTGTTTCCCATGGGACTGGTGCAAACATCATAAAGATTGGCACAGCACTGTAGGCATGAGGTCTACCTGACCCTTCCTACTGTCTTCTTCATTGTGCCCTTCTTATACCATGAAGTTGCCCTGAAGGCTCTGTGATCCTTATTTGTAGAAAACTGATGTCTTTTGGTGTGGGCCCAGTGCATCCTGGGTTCAATGGTACAGAGCCTCTGCCTCATGCTGCCTTGATAGGGGTCCAGGGAGGCATCTCTGACCTTGGTTTTTGGTTGACAGGTGAAGGAGTTCCTCTTTCTCCAGCAAAACTGAATGGCAGTGACAGTTCCAAGAGTCTTCCTTCCCCATCCAGCAGCCCCCAGCCCAACTGGATTGCATCTCCCACGCACGACCCCCAGTGGTACCCCAGTGACTCTACAGATTCTTCACTCAGCAGCTTGTTTGGTGAGTGTTTCTGAGGGAATCTTCTTTCCAAGGTGGGAGTCAGGCCAGACCTCAGCACTGTTGTTATTTCTCAAGTATTTATTTCTGAGTTAACTTTTAAAAGTGTAATTTACATATAAGAAAATACAGATTTTCAGTGCGTAGCTCACTGGATGTTGGTGTGCTTATAGACACTCTGAGAGCCCTCAGCCCAGTGCAGACAGAACATTCAAGTCACTCATCTGGTTCTTAATGCTTTCTTCAGTCTGTCCAGCTAGCCCAACCCCTTCTTATAGAGCTCTTGCAAAGACAAACAGACTAGACTATCTTTATCTTCTCAATTTTTTTTATATATTCAGTTTGATATTCTGAAGTGGATGTTGCAGCTGACTTGTGGTGGTGTTCTTAACCATATATGGAGAATTGTAGAATGTGGCTTTCTTCCCCAGGAAGAGATTCCATTCAGTTCTTATAACTTACTACACTACTTTATAGGACAGACTGAAACAAAATCAACAATGGGTCAGTAATAGATACAACCACACACTGGCAAGACTGCTTAGTTATTCATACCTCTCAGTATGAATAAACCCATACCTGTCAGTATCCTGAATATGAGTTTGGGGGATAGAATCACTGAACTTGTTTGTTTTGTTGTTCTTTCCCATGATGCTTCAGTGAATAAATCTCACTTTCTGCTTTTTCACTATTGCTTGTTCCTTTAGTAGGTGTTTTGAGAATGGGTAGCTATGCTTAACTTTTACAGTTGCCAGGACCCAGGCTTTTACCCTAATAATTACAAACTTTTCCATCCTTGATTATGGGTACTGTGCCTGGTGGGGAAATGCAGGGAACCAGACTTACACCAGTGGTTTTGCTATCACAAGAAACAGCACAAACAAGCAAAAGCCACCTGCACTCTGTGAAGTCAGAGCCCATCAATGAGGAGCTGTCCACAGAGAATACAATATAGGAGGAGTACGGCACCTTGAGGCCCTTGGAAAATGATAAAGATGAATATGCACTAACATCATGAGATGACAAAAACTTGCTTTAGCTTATTGATGCCATTGGTAGCCCTTGATAGAAGCGTGAAGATGGAGACCTAGAGTGACCTGACTGGTCTAGCTGGACACTTACACCTGATTCAACCTTCTCTCCACAGCCAGCTTCATATCCCCAGAGAAGAGCAGGAAGATGCTACCAACTACTGTTGGAGCCAACAGCGGCACGTCTTTGCTTGGCCCTAGCTTGTTGGATGGAAATTCAAGGGACTCTTTTGTGTCCAGATCTCTGGCTGATGTTGCAGAAGTAAGTGCAGGGCCATATTTTTTGAACTTATTTACCTTCCCATCCCATTCTGGAGGTACTGTGGGTCTTAAGGAATGCTCATCAAGACTGTGTGTAAGGTAGAGCGACACACAGGTGTTTAATCTCTGAGACAACTGACAGCACTGAGATAGCTGATGGACCACAGCAAACTCTAAGTAGCAGCTGTCTCATAGGCTTCTTAACCTGGGAAGCATGGGATCAGGGTGGAGAGCCAGGTCACCAAAAGCAGGCAGAATGCTGTTGAATCTTGTCATGCCCTTCCCTTGCTGTGTGATCCAGTTACCTGATCTATACGCATAGTGCCATTTGGGAGTTGTTAGATGTTACTTTATCACCCTTCCTGCCCTGGCTGCCTTTCAACAGCATTTTCCCATGATGTGTTGAGGCCATGATTCCGTGGAACTTGGGAACAGGTTCTGCTACAGTAGAGTTCTGTCCTTTGTCTATGTGTACCTTCCCATCTTTGGACTATGCCATCTGTCCCTGCAGTCATGCAGAGATCCTCATGTTGTCTGTGGGTCCCCAGCCAGCTAGCACTACAGGGCCAGCACTGGTGGGAGGCGTGAGGACAGCTGTGGTGCTGGGTATAGAACTGCAGGAGAGATTTGATCAAAGTACACGCCAGGTGAGACAGATCCTCAAATAGCATTTCCCAAGTTGGTTGCCTGGATATCAAGACCTTGGTAGTTATTCCAGGAAAGTTTTTTAGCCAGACACTTGAGGAAAAGCATAATATTCAAAATAGCTGTTTTCTTGAAACATGGTAGCATAAACCTGTAATCCCAACACTTGGGAGACTGAGGTAGGAGGATAACAGTGGGTTTGAGATTAGCATAGGATTTAGAATGAGGCCCTGTCTCAGAAAAATAAAAATCAAACCATAAGCAACAATATAAAACTGAAACTTTTTCTCAAAAATTCATTAGTTTCTCAGTTTTCCAATGTGGAGCCATAGAATGCTTTGATGACTTCTGAGTTAAACCATGACATATTTGGCAATTTCAAAACAATATAAGAATAGAGGAGCTAGGTAAATTTTAAGAACCCTTACTGTGCAATCATAGGATCTCAACGTCCATGTAACAACTTGGCCAGGCAGCCTGTGCCTGTAACCCAGCTCTAAGTGTGGTAAGGCACAAGCAGGACGATAGATTGGGGTTGCTGACTTCTAGACTAGCCTAAAAATGTAAACCCCAGAATCAGGAGGAAATTCTGCCTCAAAGGAATTAGAAGGGATGATAGAGGACACCTAGCATAGGTATATACACACAGACAAATATTCACATAAATAAGTAAATCTTTAAAGAAGAATAAATACATCAATGCTGTGACTCTCCCTCACGTCATCTTTATTTGTTTGGGGAATGGGTTCACATGTGTGTGGAGGGGAGAAGTCCACGCGTCTTCCTTCCTTCCTTGCTCTTCAGTTTACTCTGTCCTTGTGTTGTGTGGTGATAGTGAGGGGTTAGATCTGAGGACAACTTAGAAGAATTAGTTCTTTCCTGCTCTGTGAGCCCCAAGGATTGAACTTGGTTGTCTAACTTGACAAGTGTCTTTACCCACTGACCCTTACACTAGCATGCTACCTTATGTTTTGAGAAAGGAAGCTGAACCAGAACTCATTGATTCTTGTAGGTTAACTGGTCAATGAGCTCCAGAGAGCCACCTATCTCTGATCTCCCAACTGTGATTATAGATTCTGTACCCTGATTTTATATGGTTACTGGAGGTACAAACTCAAGTCCTCATGCCTGCATGGAAAGTACTTTACTGACTGAACCGTCTCCCCTGAACCCTCTCTTGTGCAGTGTGTGGTATTTCTCAAACCCATTCACAATGGCTTCTTTACTCATAGGGCTCCTTGTAGAGTAAATATTTCATATAAAAGACTGTTCTTTCTTTTTGGTTAGTATGGATGCTCTGAGTCCCTAATTCCTATAAGATGGGCACTTCTGAATCCTGGGGGGTCAGGAATGCAGAGTTTCAAGCCAGCCAGACCCCCAGGTCAGCATTTGCATTTTTCCCCATGATATGGTATTCAGGACACAGGAACAGCACAAAATACATTATCTTTAGCAAGTGAAGGGCATACACGTTCACCTGCAGAACCAGCCAGTATATTCAGCAGAGGGTCTTCCCAAGAACTCTACAGTTTAAAGGGCCCTCATCATCTGGAAGTGTAGCAATCATTTATGAATGCAGTGGTCAGATGGTAGGCTCTGAGTAAAAGTGATGGATGTGGTCTATGGTGAGAAGGGGATGAACGTATGGATGAGACAAGGCCTTGCTATGTACTTTGGGCTGGTCTTGAACTCATAAAACTTCTGTCTGCTTCAGCCTCAAAAATTATAGTACACTGAGCCACCTTGCCAGCTCTCCTCTTTTTTTAAGAACAAGTTTCAGTTTGTTCAACATTTCCAGTAAAAATTTTAAAGTTTAGTTCTTAGCATATTCATTCATGTCATGTAGATCACTAAGAAAAATCCATGCAAGTCTTAACAGATGTTAATAAAGTCACTATGTGGACGCAACAAATGTCCCTGCTCTTCAAGAATCTTCCACTAGAATGGAGAGAGATGATAAACCATGACAGCTCCCCAGGATAATGTCTTACAGATTACTTTGTCCCTCACAGTATTTCTGTCTCTGCATTGCTCACTGTGCTGAGCCTACCATCTTTTTACTGTTTTTGTTTGTTTGTTTTTGTGGGTCTTTTTGTTTTTTGTTTGTTTGTTTTGTTTTTGAGACTTTCTCTGTGTAGTTTTGGCTGTCCTGGACTTGCTTTGTAGACCAGGCTGGCCTTGAACTCCCAGAAATCCACCTGCGTCTGCCTCTGCAAGTGCTGGGATTACAGGTATGGGCCACTTAACCTGGCTTTTCTAATGTTTCTTAAATAGCTACACTCTTGTCTTCTCATGGCCTTTGCATTTGCTATTTCTTTGGATGGGAATGTCCTTTTCTCAAATGCTCTTCCATGTCCTTTGTATCCGCACTTGTGAGACCCTCACTTAACTCTTCTCAGAGGCAAACACTGCTCTGCTTGCTTTGGTATCTTCCTTCTCTTATTGGCTTTTCTGTGGACTGTCTTCCTCATAGAGTCAGAGGCAGTGGCTGCTGCTATAGTCTCAGCATCTAGATGTTTCATGTTCTCAGAGACATTCTTAGGATCGTGTACAGAGTATGTACTTACAGAAAGTCCATGTGCTTAGACCACAAAGGATTCTGAAATTTCACATAAAGCAATAGGCTCCTTCCATTGACATTCTGCTCTGGGGCTCAAGAGCCTCTAGTCAGGATGGTAAGCCATCCTCCAACTAATGTCTTCTTGTCCCTTCTCTCCTGCAGGTGGTAGATTCCCAGTTGGTGTGCATGATGAATGAGAACAGCATTGACTACATATCTCGATTTAATGACTTGGCTCAAGAATTGTCCATCAATGAGCCTGGCCGCCGAGAGGTTCTTTTTGATGGTGGAGGAGGTGGTAATCCTGTTGGTGACCTCTCTCAATGACTGTGCCTTGTGACGTGGGCATCCTGGAATCCACAAAGGAGATCTACAAGGGGCTGGCCCTTGAAACTGTCTTCACAGTAGAGAAAATCAAGCCCAGAATCCTGAGAAGACAAGGAGGAAGAGCACCTCTAACAGCATACGATACACAGCCCATAGGAGTCGCTGGTCATGGCCTGTCCAACAATCAGGGCGATACCATCCACAGAGGCCAGGACAAGCTCTGAGAAGGGTAGACATCAGAAATCCTTTTGGTATCAAAGCCCTTACTTGCAGTCCTGTAGCCTGTGTGGCAGTCCCAACTGTGTGTCTGCGTGTTAAGCCTTCCAGAGGGTCTCCTCCTTGCAAGAGACATGCCTCATGTTCATTTTGTCTTGGAAGCTGTTACTCTGTGTGAAGGAAGACCACAGCCACTGCTGCTTTCTTTCTGATCCTTTCCCTGCTTGGCTGTTTTGTTTGTACTGATGTTGCAAGAGACAGTGAATGTAGACCAGGCTCTTGCCTGGTGGTATTTTCAACCCAAGATACTTCCTGGATGCCTTGACAGTGAATCAGAGAAGGGTCCCAGAGTCATGTAGCTAATGCTATATTCTCAAGATTCCTGACCCTTACCTAGTGCTTCCCCCATCCAGAGGTTTGGTTCTGCCTGTCATAAGAAGGAAGAAAGAAATTATGTCTCTTACAAGGTTGTATGGATGTTTCATAGCGTCCTGCAAAGCTGGATGGAGATGGTTTTCTTGTGGTTTAAGAATCAGGAAACATGGACAGGGAATAGTAAGAGTCCTCTAGGTGGCTTTGCTCATTTTCTGTGCTTAAGGCCTAGTTCCTTCTAAGTGACCTAAGATACTGTTCCTCTCTGCTCACCTGCCCTCCACCCCAAATGCACTGCTGTGTCTACAGATTTTATGTGTGCTTTAATTTTTCATGTGCTATTGCGGTGTCTGAGCATGTCTTTGCCCCAGGCTGTCTCTCTTCCCGTTCTGGGATCTAACCAGGGTGCAGATGTCAGAGGGTGTGGGAAGAGCTCACAGCTTGATGGTATTTTTTCATCTCTCTACTGGAGCCCAGTGTTGTTCAGCCCTCATGATTTTGGCCATCCTTCTCAGAATGGTGCCAACAAGAGTCTCTATTTCCCTCCATTGCCCTCCCGAGATCCTTGTAACATAGTCACACTCCTGCCAGACCTAAAATGTTAGGAAGCCATAACTGTGGTCCTCGGTAAGTAGGTGACAGCTGCACTACCCTCTGAGTGCTTACTCTCCATACAGCAGTCAGGGCTGAAAGGTCCTTTCTTTCCCCCATCCCCCTCTTAGAACAAGGTTTCTCTGTGTAACCCTGGCTATCCTTAAACTCAATTCGTAGATCAGGGTGGCCTGGAGATCTGCCTGTCTCTGCCTCCTGAGTGCTGGAATTAAAGGCTTGTGCCACCATACCCAGCTAGAAAGGTCCTTTCTAACTCCTGAAATTGCCACGTCTGCTCTCTACCTGTTACTTGCCCAGTAGTCCTGAAGACCAGCCCAGGCCCTTATGTACCTCCATCTGCAGTGAAGAAAGGGAGGAAACATCCCTGATGGGACACTTGACCCACTTGTCTCACTGGCTACTACAAACCCCAGACTGTAGGCTCTACTCCAAAAACAGAGGGTAGAGGCTATTGACAGCAAACCCCTTTACCTCCCAAGATCTTCCTGCCACAGGTACTGCTAAAGGATCTGCCCAGATCCTGATGGGTAGACCCCTTTGTCTGGCAAAAGTCAGACTCTTAGAGGAATGAGAAGAGCAGCACGCAGTGCTGTTGGAACAGACTGTGGTGAAGTGGCCAGTGTCTTCACCCAGGTGCATGCTTTCCGCAGTGCCCTGCTTAGCTGAGGTGTTTAGTGGGTCTTGGGACTTTAGCATGGTTAGGACACCAGGCTCAGCTTGGGCCACTGCTAGTTGTCCTTCCTCTCCCACAACATTAAGCATGGGTGCTTGTAGAATCCTGGTGACTGAGCATATAGTACTAGGTAGTTGGGTTCCTGAGCTGATGCCCATCAGGCAGTGAATGCATAGAGGCACATATTAGTCTGTGACCTCTAAAAGGAAGTGAGATTGCTTTTAGGAGCAGAGACTACGGCCCTGTCACCCACCAAGCAGCAAGTGGGATGTGGAGTGGACTGACTCTTGTAGGGAAGCTGACAGGATGCCAGAAGGTTCCACTGCTCTTAACAGCTAGCCACTCATGTGCTCCTCAATCACCCTATTAAAGGACAAACAGTGGCATCTGTAGCAGAGAATCAATGGGTATAACTCCTCCTGGCCTAATCAAATATCTATACATAAAACTTGGAAACTGTTAAAGGTTGGAGTTTGTTTTTTTTTTTTAAAGCAGCAAGAAAGCCTCCTGGGTTCTACATGTTCTTTCTCTGCCTTTCCATCAGTTTTGATGGTTCATGCTTACCTAGGGCTTCCTTTCCGCATTGGAACTTAGTGTGATATACATGCAATCAGTTTTTGAGAAAATTTTTTTGTTACTACTAATATTTTAGACTTGTTGATTCATCTTTTCAAAAGATTGGGAACCTGTATCTCTGGTGCTTGGCATGGATTGTGTCCTAGAGAAGTTGCTCAGCCGAGCTGAAGTCCATCTATCCTGTCGGGCATAGTACTTGCTCAGGGAGTGGGACTTTTGGTGACATTTCATCTGTTGGTCAGCCTTTTTTCCACCCTCTTCTTTTTCATTCCTGTGGTGACCTCTGCTGGAGGAGGTCTCATTCAGTTTGATGGCATTTTTAACTAGACCACATTATTAGAAATGGTCAAAACAAGTTTAGAGGAAAATTGTTTTATGTAATTTTTAAACATCTGCCAGATGCATTCATGAGGACATACAGTACTTTGTCTTAATTAAAAAGGAAAGAAACCCACACACCTTTCTCAGAGGTTTGCCTGGTGAGGCCAGTCCAGTCGTGGAAGCACTGCACCAGCCAAACCTGTACTCCCGTAAGATCACTGGCTGGAGACGCGC
Organism: Meriones unguiculatus; assembly: GCF_030254825.1. Taxonomy (NCBI): domain Eukaryota; kingdom Metazoa; phylum Chordata; class Mammalia; order Rodentia; family Muridae; genus Meriones; species Meriones unguiculatus. The sequence goes on from NC_083359.1 coordinate 39,923,039, forward strand.
AGCCGGCAGGCACAACTAGTGCTGTTTGCTTTGATAATCGTTAAGCCATATCATCTGAGGTTTCCGGCTTGAGATGTGAATTTGTTTTATAGACTATAAATATACAGTGTATGTATAAAGCAGAATGCCTGTCCTTCTGATTATTTTTTTGTACCATATTGTAAATTACATTATTTATTCTTTACCAATTTTTGGGAATAAAAGGTGTTTTGGTTATTTAATATAATAAACAAAAACTGTTAAACTTAAGCTAAAATTTCCAGTTCAGCTTGTAAATGTTTTTATTGTGCATAAATACATATACTAATACTTGATCTAATGACTGCCTTTTGTGCCTGCTTTTAAAGCCAGTATGCTTAGGGTATTCAGGTCTGGCAAGGGCACGGGGTGTAGTGAGATAAGCCCTAAGGCCTATAGGCACAGCAGGAGACTTCGGGTAGTCCTGAGGTGGGCCTCAAAGAATGACTGTTGGGTGGCCGCCGAAAGCAGGGAGGTGGCGGTCATTACCGCTGCTTCAGTTATGGGCATGGTCTGCGCTACCCTGAAGCCTTGCATCTTCCTGAGGGCTCTACAACCCCAGGGAAACCTGCTATCACCGGTCCGGAAACTTTCTCGTCTGGCCCGGGATAGGTCCACAGGAAATGCAGATTCGCGCCCTGAGGCGTGGTGTTGGAGGGTGGTGCGAACTGTGAACCAATAGTCACGCCTGAAGCTGTGAGAGACGCCTGCTGCAGCCAATTGACTGTAAGCGCGATGCGGGTGGGTGGGGGTCCCCCTCCAAGCCTCCCTCTCATTGGGGGCGGGAGGGCGGGGAGGGGCTTGGCTTCACGATTGGCTGCAGGAGCATGATTGGCGCGGGAGGCGTCCAACAGGCTTGGGCGGGCCAGGGTACCTGCGCGGGACCAAGCGGGAACCGCCGCGCGGCGGCTGGGGAGGCACGGGGCGGCGGCCGACATGTTCCAGGGCGCGGACGGCCAGGCTGGCGGGTCGGGCTCCAGGTGCGCGGGCCGGGGCTGGGGCTCGGGTGGGTGCGTGGCTGCAGCTACGAGGCGGGCGGGAGACCCTACAGATGCGGTGGGTGTGGCGCGTGCCCCCTGAGGGTACCGAGCGCATTCTCCCGCGTTGGCTGAAGCCGGGCCTCAAAGGAAGGCTGGAGGGTGAGCTAGCGGAGTGGAGACCGACCGGGCGGCGGGACAAGGACACGTGGCTCTCCGGGAGCTCTTGCTTATGCGAGACGCTAACCGGGCGCTGCCGAGCCCTGTTTGCCGGCTCCTGAGCCCTTTCCGCGTCCGGTTTCCTCTGCTTGGTCACGGCGACCTTTGAATGTGGCTGAGTGGTGGTAGCATTCTCTGATCCAACCCACGATCAGGTGTCCATCGGATGCACGACTTAACGGTTCTCTCTGGCCGGGGACCTTCCCAACAGTTTCATCTGGACTTTCCTTCTGTCTAATCTGCTCTGAGTCGGTAAAATATAACTGGCGTTCGAATGACTTTCCGAGCTCCAGGAGTTAGTTATGGAGTAGGTGTCCAAGGAGAGGATTTTAGGAACAGGAGAAAACCCCATTTGATACCGGGGTAAGGGGGCAAGGGGAGCTGCCTTAATTGGTTGATGAGGCACAGTTGGAAGCCTCAGTCTGCGCCGTAGTAAATAGAAACCGTGCATCTTACCCAGGTCTGGGAAAGATAGCACCTAATCGGATTGCTCCAAAGACGCACCTTGGTTTCTCCAGAATATGTTAAGGTCCTCATTGCAAGTTTTCCTTTCTTCTAACCCTTTCTTTTCTCTCCTTGCTGAGGGATTTTCTTGTGCTGACCATTATGGTATTGCTGTCATTCATCCATAAAATCAGTAATCACGAAGAATGTGTTCCACATCTATTTCTCATGGCTTTATCCCACACCTGACCAGTTTCAAAAAGTTTTTCTGACGCTCACTATTGCAGAGAGGTCCAGGGGCATTGACACTGTCGAGGTGTTTTCTCTTTAATGCCATAGTCCACTTGTAACTGTGACTTTTCGTCCTAGCCTATCTCCCTTATATTCTCCTGTATAATTTGTACTCCCACATTGTGAATTTGGCCCTAAAGTCTGAACTGGCTAATCTCTCCCTAGCACCTTCCACTCCATTGGTGTTATTGTAATAATGGCTGCTAGAAGCTTCCAGAAGGCCACACTGTCCATTGTTCTGGGCCCTATTTATTGAAAGGCCTATTGAACTTAGTCCCATTTGTGAGCCTTTGCTGGGGCAGCCTTGAGACTTGCATTGCTGCTGTAGGCTGTGCAACTTGCGCTCGCCCCATTGTCTCTGGGATGCAGTTGGACACTGCTCCTGCCTGCGTGGTCCATTATCTTTGCCAAAACTTTGTATGGCACCGATTTACTCTCCTCTGCTTGTTCCCCAAATTCAGATAAGTACACAAAGCAATACTAAATCTTTACTTTCAATACCCATGTTAGCATTGATTTCAGTAGCTGCGCTTTATTTCCTGGGTTCCCACCACAGACTCTATTTGGGCCTCATCTCCCTCGATGGTGTTGAGGTTTCAGGAACACAGTGCTTCTGTTGTATATCACACACATGGAGCACACATTGACACACAGATCTGGCTGCCCAGTTAAATCTGGAGCTTCAGGCAAAGCACTTGATCACTTGTGTTTTCTGTCTGGAACTGGGTGCAGAATAGCCACAGAGCACCTGAGAAGATAAGAGTGTAGAGTAAGGGCCTGCCAAAGTCAAACACCCAGCAGGATGTTGGTAGCTTGGAGAACTATCTTTCAAGAAAAATGAAATTATTAAAATAAAGCTAGGAATAGTCGTGCCTATAACCAGCACTTGGGACATGGAGGCAGAGGAATCATGAGTTCAAGGTTGTCATTATCTACTTAGTGAATCTGAGTTCTGTAAGACTCTGACCCAACTCTTTCCAATCCCCAATAAGAAAAATGAAGTAGGAATTTTAGCTCTGGCTGACAGGCAACTTTATGCTGAATTTAGTTCAGTTCTCATGATTACAGGCATCTTCTTTAAAAAATAAAAAAAAGATGCTTGTAGATCCAAAGATGTTAGACCTGATGCTCCAAGAAATGAACTTTTTTTTATCTCTTCCTCAGACCCTTCATGAAATAGTCACTGTTGATGGGGCAGGTTTGACACGTTCTCTTTCTCCTTCCTCCTAAGAGGACAGTGACCTGGCACAGGTCCAGAGGCCTGTCAGTACCTGCCTGGCATCTGCGGTGTTGAATGGCCAGCCTTGATTTTCTTTCGAAGCATGACTGGTACATTCTGTCAGCCTTCTTGAGGGCACCTGAGATCCTCACTTTATACCGCCTTGCTTTAGAGAACTTGCAATCTGAGAACTTCATGCACATAAAATTGCAATGAGTAGACTGCCTTTTAGCTCTTTGGGTAAAACAAACACGTTAGAGATACTTTTGTTGTTAACTAACCCTTCAGTGGTCACTGTTTTGCTTTTCAGGCAGTCCTAACCCCCCACTCATGTTTTTTTTTTTTTTTTTTTTAATATCTGAGGTCACACAGTCTCAATGCTTAGGCCTAGTGAAAGAGGGTGGAACCAAGTGTGATATACACAGCTTTAATCCGAGTAGCGGGAGGCAGAGGAGTTCTGTGAGTTGAAGGCAAGTATGTTCTACACAGAGTTCAAGACAGCCACAACTTCACCAACTGCATGGATAGCATGTATCCAAAAGAGAGAGAAGGTGTGCCATTCACTTAAAATTCATTTTCAAGTAGCCTCTCTTCAAAATGTATGTACTGTTTTTATTTTTGAGATGCTCTTTGGTAGCCTTGACTGGCTATATAGACAGAGTTTCTTTATGTAGGTAGCCCGTGCCATCCCGTAACTCACTATGTCACAGAGATCCAATTGCCTCTGCCTCCTGGATGCTGGGATTCAAGGCATGCGCTACCATGCCTGCCTGAGGATAACTTTTGAACTACTGATCTTTCTACCTTCACCTTCCACGTGCTGGGATCACAGGTATTAGCTTACATGGCTGACTAAAAGGCATTTTAAAAGTCTAAACAGGTGTCTGAAAATATGCATCTGAGTTCTTTCACCACATTGCAGTTGTATACCTGTGCTGTGGATTTCAGGGCAGATCTTTGAGGTAATACCATAGATCTTCAGCTGCTGCATTAAAAGCTGTCCACTTTTAAACTTCCCAGTAGTGCCTGACAAAGTTCTCAAAGTTTGGAACTTAAGGTGGATGCTGCTTATTTGACTAAGGCAGTAAAACTACATTTTTGTGGGTGTTTAATTAAAAGCTGTGCTTGTAGAATGCCAGAATTTAGAGTGGAAAGCTCCTTCCATATGCCCTGAGCTGAAATAGCCAGTAGGTGGGGAGTTTTCTTTCTAGTCTAGGCATTTCACCGGTCACTGCAGGCATCCCAGCCTAGATCCCTACAGCAAGTCTTTAAGTCAGGAATTATCTTCAGAGATGATAAATCTGAGATAAAGAGAAGCATGGAACTTGTTAAAAGATACGTAAGGAGTCTGGATTAAAACCCAGTCGAAGGATCTAGAGTGTAGGCTACCCCCTAATGCTTTCCTAAAGGTCTCTGGAAAACACAAGGAAAAACCCTTTACCATCCGGCCTGACTCCTCAGATTAGAATCTGTAAGTTCTGGCTGGAGAGTCCCTGGCTACCGTGGCTACTAAGTGGAAAGGTTGGTAGAGATGGGGATTTGCTTACAGGTAAGCTTCATAGCAAAGTTGAAGACAGCATGGAGAAGAGAACCATAATAATATCCCTTCATCACGTGTTTTATCCTAGTTGGAATCTAAAATGATAGCGGCAAAGTATTAAAACTAATTTTTGATCCTCATTACTATATAATGTGACTGTCAAAAAATGTCAGGTTTCTTGGGTGGTTCACCTTACCCCTACTCCTGTGTAGGTGACAGACTGGCCTTGGACTCTAAAGTCTGCCTTAGCACCACCACACTTTGTGATAAGGCCAGCTTTTACTCACATCATTACTTTTGGGTATTGGGCTAGACCATAGGAAAGGGACAATCAACACTAATCTCTGTGAGTCTTGGAAACTGTTGGTTGGCTCTAAGTGACTTGGGTTCACTCTCTGCTTGTAGATCCATGAAGCCCCCAGGAGGAGAATCAAGTGATCTTTTTGGAAGTCCAGAAGAAGGTGTCCCTTCAAGCAAGCCTAATAGGATGGCATCTAACATTTTTGGACCAACTGAAGAACCTAAAAACGTACCCAAGAGGACAAATCCTCCAGGTATGGACTTTATGTTTATTAGATCTCTTGGCCTTTATTCTCCTCTTTTCTTTTTAAAATACTGTTTTAGTGTTCTGTTACTGTGATGAAACACCAGGGCCAAAGCAAGTTAAGGAGGAAAGGGTTTATTTGGCTTACCCGTCCACATCACTGTTCATCTCTGAAGGAAGTCACAACAGGAACTCAAACAGGGAAGGAACCTAGAGACAGGAACTGATGCAGAAGTCATGGAGGAGTGCTGCTTACTGGCTTGCTCCTTGAAGCTTGTAGAACCCAGGACCACCTGACCAGCGTGGCCCATGTACAGTGGTCAGGGCCTTCACACATCAATCAGTAATTAAGAAAGCGCCCTACAAGCTTGCCTACAGCTCAGTCTTAAGAGGCATTTGAGGTTCCCTCTCACATGACTATAGCTTCTGTCAAGAAGATGACATGAAATGGTTTTGGTTTGGTTTGTTTTGCTTTTTGAGACAAGGTCTCACTATGTAGACCAGGCTGGCCTGGAACTCACAGAGATCTGCCTGCCTCTGCCATTCCAATGTGGAGATTAAAGACATGTGCTGCCATTCCCAGCTTGTTTGGGTTTTTTGTTTGTTTGTTTGCTTGCTTGCTTGCTTGCTTGCTTTTTATTATTTGAAGGCAGTCGTCTGTGTAGCCCAGGTTGTGAAATTAAAACCTTCCTGCTTGTCTCCTGAGTGCTGGGATTGCAGGCTTGGAGCACGTGCCTGCCTCACTTTGTCTTGTTTATATGGCATCTGGAGCACCTTATCGCTTGTTGTTGACAGTTTCTTCAAAAGGAGTGAAGGGTTTTCCTTGGCTGTCACTTTCTCTCTTGAGTATGACTGGAGCCTCTTTCATGATCCCTCTAGTCAGCAGATACTTACCAAGGGCAGTTGCTGAGGTTCCTGGGTTGTGGGTTTCTTCTGTCAGAGCCCCTAATCTGAAATTTCATGCAAATTGCGCATTCAAAATTCTTAGGAAGAATATTTTTAATTCTTAATTTAAAAATGAAAATTAAATTTCAGTAGAGTTGACATTCTAGAGGGTTCACATCTTAATACAGTTCTTGATCTTTACCTTGCTGTTTTCAGGGAGAGTTTTTGGGGTTTTTTGTTGTTGTTGTTATTGTTGTTGTTTTGTTTTGTTTTTCAAGACAGGGTTTCTCTGTGTAGTCTTGGCTATCCTGGACTCACTTTGTAGACTAGGCTGGCCTCAAACTCACAGAGATCTGCCTGCCTCTGTCTCCCTGAGCACTGAGATTACAGGTGTGTGCCACCATGCCCAGCACTACCAGGGAGAGTTTTAAAAGGCCTTTTAGTTGGTCATGGTATTATATGTCTGTTGTCTCAACCCTCAAAGGCTGCAGATGATTATGGAGTTTGGGGCCAACCTGGGCAACATAGTGAGACATTTGTTCTATCCTTGAAAGACTAGAGGAGCTACATATGGAATCCATATGCTAGAAAAGGATTAAGACCTGCTCTCTACATCATGCCAGTTATTGGTACAGATAGTTTTTGATTAAATACAAATAGACAAAAGCAGTAGTTTCAAAAACTAAATTTTGCCAGGCAGTGGTGGTGTACACCTTTAGTCCTAGCACTTGGAGGCAGAGATAGGCAGGTCAGTTTGAGGACATCCTGGTCTACATAGTAAGTTGCAAGACAGCCAGGGCTACCCAGAGAAACTCTGTCTCAAGAAGAAAAAAAAAGGCTGGATTTTGTTTGTTCATTTAACAGTTGGTATTAGAGTTGCATTTGATGGGTGTTGTGCTATCTTGGCCTTCCTTCAGTAGAGTTGTCTTTAGGCCTGTCCCCCTCCCCCCAGCAAGTCAAGTTTCCTAGAAAGCATGGTGTGCCCTTGTATCCATGCCACAGAAATTCATACCCCAACTCACTCTTGATGTCCACTGGGGTCACCTAGCCCATTCTTTGTATGATCACAAGATGTCATGGCAGCCATCTTGTTGCTGTGACCAGGCTTTGGAGCTTGTTTTCTGTCTTATCAGGGGCTCCTTTGAAAATTGTTTGTGAGAATAGAAAGGCACAGCCACTGGCATGTCCATTACCTGAATGGCTTGGGTGCCCTGGGGTCTGTGCTTGGTCTTTCAAACTTAGTCCTACAGCACTCAGATTTGGGAGCTTGGTTGAGAAGCTTGTAGAGGCAGAGTATAGATAATTTAACAATGTGAGATCATGGAAAGTCTGCTGGAATTGCTTGCCTCTTGGTGTTTCAGATTCATTAGTCTCCATGTTCCTTGCTAGTTTCTTGTATATATTTTTATAAATTATTCTCTGATTTGTCTGACAAAGATGTTTCTGGCTTAGTTGAGTGTTTCCAGGGAGTGTACTTACAGACTTTACATATATTTTTTACTTCACTCTCACTACAACCCTAGAAGGTAGGTGTTTCCTCTCTTACAGCGAAGAAACTAAAACCCAGGAAAGTTCCTTGCGTGACTGAACCCTATAGCTAGTCACTGGCAGAATTGGCCTTTGGATCTAGATTTCCTGTCTCCAGAGCCCGTGCTCTAAATTGACCTGAATCTGCACATGATGGCGCATACATATCTATAATCCCAGTGTTTGAGATGTAGAGTCAGAAGGATCAGGAGATGTAAGCCAACCGGGGCTCTATGAGACCCTGTTTCAAAAGCAAACAAACTGACCTGAATATATCCTTTGAGAAACTTCTGGAAGTATAACTGATGGATTATCAGGTACGTGAATTTAAAACACTTCACATTCTATAAAGGTTGTCCACTTTTATGCATAATATGTATTTGTGATTGATTCTGCCAATGTAGTGTTTACTTCTTAAATTATGTGTATGTGCCTGGGTGTGTTGTGTCTACCACGTGTGTGCGGAAGCCTGCAGAGGTCAGAAGAGGGTGTCCAGTCTCTTGGAACTGCTGTGTGGGTTCTGGGAACTAAATCCAGGTCCTCTGCAAGAGCAGTAATGACCCCTAACCTCTTGTAATTTGGTCTCTAAAAACTTATTTTGAACTTAGTTTTTCCTTCAGTAAGCTACCATGCATGCAGTATGACTGCTCCTTTATAGAGTCAGAAGTAGAACTCTTGTTCAAGATAGGGCAAAATGATAAGACTGTGCTTAGGAAGTAGCAGGTTTATGGTTTCAAGAAACTTGAGGATTGTGACCACCGGAGTGAAAGGAAAGGGACGTACGTGTAGGAAGTTTCTGGAGAGCCAATGCTGTTCTGTTTTAATTCTTTTTATTGAGCAGTTTCTGACCAAACACTTTGTTATTCCCTCTCCTCCCTTTGCTGTGGTTTGGTTCTTCAACCAAAGTTTCACCTTGAACTTTTAATCCTGCCTGATGAGTTTGGTTGCAAGCTATATTGCTTTCCAGTTTAAACTAGCTGAATTATGAGTTAAAGGGAGCCTCTGTGGACAGCCAAGAATGACGCTGGGAGGCAGGGTCTCCTCTCAAGGGCCAGGCATTCTTGCTAGTATGATCAGAATACAGAAGGCTCTTTATCTGCATGCAATGGTTTAATTTCATTAGTCGCATTGGGTATCATTTGTTTCGGCTTTACAGTTCAGGAAGTAGGGATGCAAGGTGTACTTATTCAAGGTCACACAGTTAATAAATGACTAAGCAAGACTCTGACTAACAGGCTGGCTGTGGGGCCCTTTACTCCTCCACATCGTGTTGCCTTCTCCAGGCAAGAGTGTTCAGTGTGGGGATGATCCGCAGGAGGGCTGTGGCTGAGGTGCAGAACGTTTTATTAATCACTCTTAAGGTTTTGCAAAGGTGCAGCTCCTGCATATCCCTAAGTGTTATTTCTCCCCTTAAAAAGGCCCTTACCCAGTCCCCACTTTTATGCACAGTTACAAACCTCCCAGTGTAGGCATATTTTTTTTAATCTATTTTATTGGGTTCTATGTATCGCTCACCTTTCCCCACTCCAACCCCTTCTATCACCTCAACACCAAATAAGAGAGGCAGAAGTTTGATGGGGAAAGAGGATATAAACCTCTATAAACTACTTCCTGCTGATTAGGGCCGTTGAATTCCTTGGGACAAGTCCAATCTTCATCTCCTCAGGATGTCCCCAACTTGTCTCTTCTCTGGACCACTTGACAAACCAGCAGCAGGAGGAACAGCCTTGTCCTCTTTGGAGCTCCCCTTCTCTGCATTCTGGCACTTATTCCCTCTCCAGAGTCCCCAGAATTCAACTCTCTGCAGCTGACAAAGATCACACCCCTCCCAGAGCACCCAAGTAGACTGCTGCTGTGGACAGTCTGAAGAGCCCCATATCCCACACCTGGAATTAAAACAAAAAAAAAATTGTTTATATAACATAACTGGGTTTTTAAAGACACTAGATTCTCTCTATTTTCACCCTTTCTGTTTTATGCAAATAACTGCACTGTGTTTTAGTGAGATATTATAAACAGACATTATTGATGAACTAAACACTTTTCAAATCCAAATCCGTGGTTAAGGTTTTTTTTTTGGTTTGTTTTTTCCTATAATCTGGTGACTCTCAGCTGCCCTTGTCTGAAATGGCTTGTCCTTTTTGCTGAGCCTTGAGTTAGGACTTCAGAGCTGCTTCCTGATGGCAAGAAATTATCTTGTATGTGCCTGTTGGACTTGCATTCACCTGTCCAAAGGCAGCCCTTACCAGAGAATCTGCAAACCCCAGGAAGCATTCTTTTTCTTTTGTTCTTTTTTTGTTTGTTGGTTTGGGTGGGTGGGTTGGTTGGTTTTTAGTTTTTGTTTTGAGATGGGGTTTCTCTGTGGCCTTGGCTAGCCTGATCTTTGTAGACCAGGCTGGCTTTGAACTCACAGAGATTCCCTGCCTCTGCCTCCCAGAGTGCTGAGATTAGGAAGCATTCTTTTGGAGAAGCCGTTGCAGCCAAAAACTTGTTCCCTTTGGCAGAAAGCACTGTATTTCTCACAGTTACCACACCGGATATGTTGAGATCTGACTTTGAAAGTACCATATTTCTATGAGTTAACACATCTGCAGTTTTGAACTCCGAGGCTTTTAGCCCTATAATTTCTTTTTAAATGGCCAAATTCATGAATTAAACCACCTTGCATTTTGATGCTTTGAAGGCTCAGTTTGCTTCTTTAACCTTGTTGCCTTGCAGGGCCTTTGCCCTCCTGCACAGAAAAAAGGTAGCAATCTGCCTTGTAGTCCAGTTCCTTTTCTTTTTCTTCCTGCTCAGTCACCAGGTCTGAACCCTTCTGTTCTCCCTTTTTGGACTCTATTCACTTCCCAAGGGCTTCTACCTCTACCTGAAATTTTTCCAGTTTCCTCTCATACCCATTTTCACTCACAATTTTTCCAGTTGCTCAGCCATTTTCCCAACTTTTTCTAATATAGAATATAGGAGGAGAAGGGAGAAAATGTAGAAAATCTCCTTTGGGAGCAAAACAGGATAGAACCCAGCAGCAGCAGCCACAATAAACTTTTTGTTGACTTCCTAAAACATTATGGTCATTCCTTCATTCTCTACACAGTAGAAACCAGATTTCCATTATTCTAAGCCCTACGTCTGGGAGCCAGTTGTTGGTGTGTTCATTTACACTGACACACAATACTGACCCCACAAAGTCAGTTGACTCCCAACAGACAGATAAGAAAAACAGTATGTATGAGTTCTGTACCTTGAGTATTTCTTCTAGTAAAAACCTGCTGGTAGAGGAGATTCTTCCCTGGTGAGTGCATGCATCTTTCAAGTAGATGATGATGCTCATGGAAAGGCACTTGTAAACTCTGTCGCAGAACAAAAAAGTCCAGAATAGTTAGGAGAGCATTCGGGACTTGGTGGATATCAGTTCTTTTTAAGTAACACTGCTAACCCTGAGAATAAGTCGGAAGGGCCATCTTTAGACCTGATGAGAAGGAAAAGACAGCCGTCACCTTCTTTGGAGCGCCTCCTTCTCTCTCTGTACGCTGGCATTTATTCCCGTTGGCATTTAGTCCCCAGAATTAAACTATCTGCAGCCAGCAAAGATCCTGCTCCTCCTAGAGCACCCACAAGGCAAATAAGTCAGCTGCTGTGAACAGCCTGAAGCTGCCCATATACCACATGTGGGATTAAAACAAAAACTAGTTTTGTTTTTTTGTTGGTTGTTTTGTTTTTTAAGCTTAACTGCATCTCAGTAGCTATACTCCTGACCCCTACAAGCCAGTATCTTCTAGAAGGTACTCTGCTCCAGCAGTAAGAGCCTAAAAGGCCTTTTTCCTAGGTGTGTTAGCAACCTCAAGTTAGACTTTGGCGTTCCTATTGTGCGTTCAGGTTGCTCTTCAGAGTTTTGTGGTGACAACATAATTGTGATAGTTAAAAAATAACTGTTTAGTGATTTGGGGGTGGGGGAACACACAAGGTCAAAACTCCTTCAAAGAACATGGGCTGCTTCTTTAGTTTTATGGTATTGTTTAGCTTCTCCTGTGGAGATGTAAACAGACTTCTGTTCACCCTAGATAGCCAGTCAGCAGCAGACCAAATAAACAGTCCATCCAGGTCCAGTTTGTGAAGCCAACAAGTTTACTGGGTTGTTTATAGGAACAGCAGTGAGTGGTTACTTAGGAGCAAGGTTGACTCCAAACACCCACATCACTGAAAAGTTATGTATCGGTATGGATGATAGCCTCCTAAAAGTACAGATTTAATCTCTCCTTAGTTAATTTCCGTGTTCATTACAGTCTAACATTTTCTGAGGCCATGTGTACCTGAGGGTACAAGAAGGAGAGAGTGGCTGGCATTTCAGGCGAGGAGCTACTCACCTACCCATCACCTTCTATAGGACACTACAGGTCTGTCTTGTTGGTGGTCTCACAAGTAATCACAGCTGCTTTGGTTATGGTGATGCCTTGTGTTATGCCTGGAACACAGTGTTTTGTAGCAAATGGAAGCTTAGTTGGCAAACACTGAGTATTTACACTGTAGACATTGTCTCAGCATTTGTCCCAGGAGCTGCTGCAACTTAGAGAATCCTCATACAGCCTCAGAGAGTAGTAGCCCCTTTGTTGTCCTTTTTATACAGTTGAGGAACTGGAGAGGCACTTAGAGCAGCACGGGTAGTCGGTGGGATGTAGTTTCAGTTGGTATACTGGAGTCATGACTTTGATGGAGTCTGCCTCCATGAGGGCAGATGTTATTGGGGAAGGTGGGTACTTTGCGGAGTAAAGAAATCAATTGATATTTCGTACCATTCTGCCTAACGTAGGCATCCTTGCATCAGTCCAGGCCTTGGGCCATAAAATCTGCTTGAGCTGCACATTTCTATCACAGCTCAGTAAACTCACAGTGGGCAGCAAGGTGTATGTCTCTGAACTTGTTGGCATCTAGTCCTCACTAGCTTTTCTAGCCAGAAGGAGGTCAGAGTAACAGACTTTGTTTTCCAGATTATAGGTTCACCGTGAATAACCATGAACTAGACATACAGTTATTTGCTTTCAATCTGCTGGAGAACTCTTCATCATTAACAAAGGAGACTTTTCCACTGGAAACCTTGCACTGTTGAGCACTAAGGAAGCTCTGGGGAAAGGTGATGTTTTATTCCTTTTCCCTTTTAGAGTCCAGGCCCAGGTCAGCTTGGCTGTACACAGGAAGGCTGCAGCAGACCAGATTAAGGATTGCCTGAAATGTAAGGCTTCGTGGATAGTCATCCCTTACTGCCCTGAAACTTGGGAAGGCATTAAGTCTTCAGTGAAACGTTGTCTCTCAAGGTGACAACAGTGGTGTACGATCTGATGGTGCTCTGATGTTCATTCTTCTGTGATTGTTTCCGCAGGGGGAAAAGGAAGTGGTATCTTTGACGAATCAACTCCTGTGCAGACTCGACAACGTCTGAACCCACCTGGTGGGAAGACCAGTGACATATTCGGGTCCCCAGTCACTGCCACTGCGCCCCTGGCACACCCAAACAAGCCCAAGGTATGGACTACATTCATATAGCCAGACAGGAGAGAAAAATAAAAGTTAGGTCAAGTTCACTTTTTTGAAAAGTTCCAAGGTAGGCGTGACATGTTGTTAGGAAGAGACAGAAAGACAAGTGTTGGTTTTTCTGAGTATGGTCACTCATCATTGGGTTTTGAGTCACCTGGGATACGTGTCAGCATCCGTATGAGTAAAACCATGGGGCAAGCAGTTGTGTTCCCATGTCTACACAGCAGCCACCAAGCACCTGTGTGTGCTACCCTACTTTGTCACCTGAGCACATAGCATAGCATAAGGGTTTGACTCTTGTTGATTTTTTTTTTTTAAAGGAAAGATGATGAGTATGTTTTTCCTCTAGTACTGGAGGTTAAACCTGAGGCTTTATACACCCTAGACCACTGCTCTAGCCCTATGGGCTGCTCCAAGATAATGGCTCTTGATGGGTTTTATTCCATACGAGGTTGAGCTTGTACTAGTTATCTTGGAGGATTTATGGTGCTTGGCCAATGGGGACTCTCAGTCCTCTGATCCAGTGAAGGTACCTGTGTAATAAGATAAACAGGATCTCTTTGCCTGCCCTCCAGCTCAGAAGCTGCAGGGAAAAGAATACCAGAGCAGTGTGACCTTTGAACACATGGATTAGATCTAGAAACTCCCATGGCTCAGGCAGAGGCTTATCCACAGCTTCTCTGTGTCCCAGAACCTATGCACCAGTGCCAGCACATGTGTTGGGTTGAGTGACAAAGAACTTTAATCTTGGCCAGAGCACATTGATAATGAGCCCGGGACTATAGTATTGGTACAGTTATTATCAGTATTTTTTTGTTTTATTTACTGTTTTTTATTTAAGCATTTCTTAGATTTTTAAATTTTATGTGTATGAATATTTTGCCTACCTGCAACTGCAATGGATTAAAATTCACCAACTATCTTACATTTGTCGGTTCAAAAAGTAATAACAATAATTGTAGAACTTTAGAGAATGCCAGAAAACCAACTCATTAAATTTGTTGCAGGTCACTGAGTTCAAGGCCAGCCTGGTATACATAGTGAGAGCCTGTGTAAAAACAAGGCAGGTCTTCTCACTAGCCCAGGTTGACTTCAAATTCTTGTCATTTTGCATGAGTGCTGAGATTGCAGGGTTGGGCCACCATATCTTGATGAAACTAAATATTTTCGTTATTGATTTTTTTGTTATTCTGGGGATAGATAGTCTTTGGGCCTTGTGCATGCCAGGCAAGTGCTCTACCCACTGAACTACACCCCAGCCCTAAATTTAGGAAAATTTACAACAATCGTATGTTCTCAGAGCTTCTGCACTATGGCATGTATCAGAACTTCTTGTTTGACAGCATAACATTTGATTGTATGGCCGAATTATTTGGTTTATCCATTTGTCTGCTCATGAGCCACACATTCAAATGTGCTGTCAAAACAGGAAGTTCTGATACATACTACAATGTAAATGAAATTATGAAAACATGCTAGTATTATAAAATTTAATTTTTCTTCTAAATAAATTTTATAATTTGAAGCCTGGTGTGGCTGCTTTTTAAAAAGCTATATTTTTGGCTTTTTATGAAGAAATAAAATAACTGGGATTTTGAGAGGCCATTGTTTGGACAAGAATGACAGAGAGCGAACATCACTTGCAATACAGCGGGTTACATGGGGCTCAGGCACAAGTCTCTATTTTGCATTGTTGGGGATTAAACCCAGAGAGGCTCTTGCATGCTGGAGAAGCACTTAGTCGTTGAGCAGGACTCTAGCCTACAGGTTTATTTACCGTGAAATTGTATTGATATATTTTGTTATATATAGATATGTCAGCATGTGGGTATATGCAAATGAGTGCAAGTACACTCGGAGGCATTACATTCCCCTGGAATGTTACAGACTACTGTATGTATCTAGGAACTTGTCTGGGGTCCTGGAAGAGCATCAAGAGCTTTAGCCACTGAGCCATCTCTCCAGCCTACTACAAACATTTAAAGGTTAAAAATAAAGCAGACTCTATAGTGCAGGCCTATAACCCTAGCTGTTCTGGAAGCTTGAGGTTCAAGCCCAGATCTGGAAAAATTTAATGGGACCCTGTCTCCAAAGTAAAAATGACTGAGGATGTGGCCTGGTGGTAGGTAGAATGTTTCCTAGCAGGCATGAGGTTCTAGGTTCAAGCCCTAGGTGACACAATTAAAAATAGACCAGTCCTTCATCCCTAAATTGTGATTGTCTAACTGAATGAGCACTAACCTGGTGGCTTGTCTTGTTGCAGGATCATGTGTTGTTGCGTGAAGGCGAAGACTCTAAATCCGGCCTGAAGTGTAAGCTTATTTCCTGCCCCTACTTTGTGGTTGTGTCCTAGAGAAGCTGTTAATGCACTTCGTAGCATTGCTCTGTGCCTTCCAAGACAGCCAACCAAAATAAGTAGGAGAGAGTGCCTAAGAGTGGTTAGTGTTTAAAGAAGGTGGGGAACATGAGCATAGTTACTTCTGGGAATACTTCTAGAGTTTTCTTTCCTTCTAGAACATTGGTTCTCAGCTTTGCTAATGCTACAGCCCTTTAATACAATTCCTTATATTCAGCTGACCTCCAGCCATAAAATTATTTTCATTGCTACTTCAAACTGTAATTTTGCTACAGTTATGGATTGTAATGTAAATGTCGGTGTTTTTTTATAGTCTTAGGTGATCCCTGTGAAAGGATGGGTCACCGACCTTCTTACCAAGAGGTTGTGACACAGGGTGAGAACCACTGTTCAGAAGCTCATTGTGCCAGTGTGAGGAACAGGGACCCAGAGTGCTTCATGAGTTTGCAACCAAGCAGGACCAAGTGCAGTTCAGAATGTACTAGCTATGCCGTGATCATGACTGTCAGTTAGCACGGCTTGTTTCATAGTGTAGTGGCTGCCTCTCACAGACATGTGTCGACTTTGTCCCACAGCTGCAACAAACTCCACACCCAGAGGAGAGCAGAGCGAGAAAGGAAGCTCAAAAGAAGCAGAGCATGCCAAGATATCGGAGCCCGCACCTACAGTTGATAGTCATGAGCCTAGGCTGGGGCCACGCCCTCGCTCCCACAACAAAGTCCTGAACCCACCAGGAGGCAAATCCAGCATCTCCTTCTACTGAGAGGCTCCTGCTCTGCCTGTTACCAGACACACTCAGATAGGGTTTTGAATGTTAGCGTTTCCTTTAACCCAAGTGAGTTGGGGTGGGAGAGGGTTTATCGTATGTGTGGGGTTGGCTGCTCATAGGCCTTGTTGTTATTGGAAGAGCTTCACAGAGGACTGTGCCTTCTGGACTGCCAAGATACACATGTGTGGGGATAAAATGGAATGTTCTGGTGCCTTCTCTCTAGTTGCTGTAAGGTGGTAGGGAGGGCAGAAGAGATGGTACCCATTAACAAAAGGATCGCTAGGGTCTATCTTGTCCTTGTATCAGCAGTCTGCTGGCTCTTGGGCATCTAAGAATGGTTTAGTTGAAAAAGAACCCAAACTACCTATCCCTCAGTGTGGGATGAAGGAGAAACAGAAACAAAGAGTGAGGTCTAGCTACATTAAACCTTTTCTTTCAGGAAATGCCTATCACTAAATGTTTCCACCTCGGATTACCTCTGAACCCCGATGTCTCCTTTTCCTTTTTTCCCTCAATATGTCACCCTGTAGTGTTGAAACATGATTGCTCTTTTTGGTAGCAGTCAACAGAAAATCAGTTATTCTCAGTCTTGTCCTGAGCATAAGGTTTTGTTTTGTTTTGCTTTGCTTTGCTTTATATACACTGATCCACTGAGTTGTGCCATACCTGCACCTAAAACCATGGCCATGTCTGAGGTAGCAGCTTGTCTTCCTCTACAGTGGGCTTTGTATCCTGATGTGCCAGATTTGCTTGTGGGTTGTTCTTTTGTTTCTCTCATTAGCCTTAAGCCTAGGCCTTAGTTCCACAGCCATGAGGGGTTCTCCCTGTCCATGGTTTTTCCTATACATGAGGTCTCTGGCCTCCACAGGGCTTAAAAACTACTCATATATGTCTAGATATTGGGTGGGTTCCTGTTTTTCCCATCTTGCTTTCTTCCTGTAATTGGGAGGAAGACCTGTTGAGGGACTTTGAGTTGGTTTCTTTACCAATGTCTGAAAGGTGTACTTAGTATCAGCCTCTGGTAACTACCCATGGACTGCATTCAGCACCTAGAATAGTGCTGCCCTGGTGCACTGAAGCAGAAGCGTTGCCTGAGCCACTTCAGAGAGCTCTCCGCCTGCTCATAAGCCGTGCTCCCTCTGCAGGCGAGGGCATCAAGTGTTTTGGCAATAAAGGTCACAACTGTCATTTGACAGCAGAGACACTGGGCTCCACAGTCATGTTGCCCCCGCAGTTATTTATTTCATCTGTCAGGCAGATGCACCTCCTGTTCAGCTCTTACGGGCTGCAGCCTTAGTTCCTTGTTTCCCCTCTGGTGGGCATCTATGAAAGGGACTTCTGAGTGCTGCTGCTTTTGTTTCTAGTGCCTATAGAGAGCTTCATAGCAGCCAGAAATGTTCTCAATAAATTTTGGGAAAGCAGCAGTCCTGCAGCTACACCTGGATGCTTACCTGCCTGCAGGAGTCACCTGCCAAGCTCTGCTTCCTATGTCTGGCCCATTGGTGGGTCTGACCATGGCTTTGTCAACCAAAGAGTCTTGTCCATCTGCCCTGTATCCTGAATCCAAGAAACATGTATTACATGTGTTGTAATTCTGTAACAACTCAAAAAGGTTGTGGTTCAGTCACTATGAAGATGCCATTTGGAATTCAGAGCATTTTTTCCATTTAAGAAAATGTCACAAATTATGTCTGCTTTATTTAGCCCAGACACTAACTTCTTTAGCTTATAAGGAAATGATACATTGATAGAAATAAACCTCTTTTTGTAACTGCTCTCAAGTAGAAAATGATTTGTGAATTCCAAACTGGATTGTCAAGAAGGAATCTGACGTCACTGCTGGCCGCGCTCTTAGCCCAGTGAGAGAAAAGCTCCAAGCTCCACCTGCTGGCCTGGATGGCCAGGAGGATATAAGGACCTGCAACAGTGACCCACAGCAGCAGCTGCCTTACTCATCTCCCCTATCTTTCTGTCTCTTCCACTGAAGCCGGGCTCAGAGCATGGTATACAGTGGTATACAGTTTTCACCTGCATTAAGCCTTAAAACTTTTTTTAAGTACATTTGGTGCCAACATTTTGCTAGCACTATGTCAGAACAAGAAACCAGTCCTTACATCATAATGTGATTTTGATAGGAACATTTTGTTACTTTTATGAGGCAGAACTGGGTTAATGATTGAATTAAACTTAGTAACCACATACAGCCTGTGTGTATTTGTACATATGCGCTCCTCCATAGTCCATTTGGGGGTGGGGCACCACAGTGCATGAACTTTTTCCTAGCTTTCCATTGGTAAAGTTTACTTCTCCCTTCCTTAATCTTGATCTAGAAATGCCCAACATCTTTAATATTTGAGCAGGGACCGGGCATCATGATGCACCCCTGTATCCGAGCACCTGGGGAGGCAAGTGGTTCTCTGTGAGTTTGAGGCCAGCCTGCTCTACAAAGTGAGTCCAAGACAACCAAGGTTACACAGAGACACCCTGTCTCAAAGGA
This sequence comes from Meriones unguiculatus, assembly GCF_030254825.1. Classification (NCBI taxonomy): domain Eukaryota; kingdom Metazoa; phylum Chordata; class Mammalia; order Rodentia; family Muridae; genus Meriones; species Meriones unguiculatus. The sequence goes on from NC_083359.1 coordinate 39,941,851, forward strand.
GAAAAAAAAAATTGAGCAGAATTAATGACTATACTATAATCTACTATTTAATTTTCTGTAGTTAAAGTGTATTCTTTAGGACAGGTGATATGAGAAAACTTCATCTGCTCCAGTTTGGCTTCAAATGTCCCAATAACAAGCCTTATAATGACTAGGTAGGTGTCCAGTTACCCAGCTTTGTTAGGTTGAAGTCCTACAGAAAAAAAAAACAAGTTGGATGTCTGTACTGTGTATTTATCATTTGTTTTCATATGTTCAACGTGCAAACTCCACATCCTCATGCAAATTATATGGATTGTGGCAGAGTGCCTACTTGGAGAGTCTCGCAGAAGTTTCACATCATTCTGAACGTGGGACCAAAGCTTACGATAGAAACCAGTGTTTCACAAGAAACACTTTTCCAACACTTGGGAAGCAGAGAGAGGCAGGAGAATCGAGTTCAAAGCCAGCCTGGTCTACATAGTGAGTTCCAAAACAGCCAGGGCTATGTAGAGAAACCCTGTCTCAGAGAGAGACAGATAGACCAATGCCTCACAAAGAAAGCCAATGTGTGTTACCTGAGAGAGAGACCAATGCTTTAACTGAAACTTTTTTTTTTAAGATTTATTATGTATAAAATGTTCTGCCTGCACACCAGAAGAGGACAGCAGATCTTATAAATGGTTGTGAGCTGCCATGTGGTTGCTGGGAATTGAACTCAGAACCCCTGGAAGGTCAGTCAGTCAGTCCCCTTAACCACTGAGCAATCCCTCCAGCCTCCTGAAACAACATCTTTACTTGTTTTCACATACAGTGAGTTCCATGAACTGGGTTAAAAACTAACAATACAATAGTTAGCAACTATTCCAGCCCTAGGCAGACACTGGAAGATGTCAGCATGTCTCCAGAGGCTGGACAGCAACTCTGTGATAAGAGTGAGGAAGTGAAATTGTCACAGTTGGCCGTCTCAAGGCTCATTCTTAGGTAGAAATAATACTGGAATTCTATGATTTTTTTTTAACTCTAAACTAGCATTCTATTCCTAATTTTTAGTATTCTGGGAGATGAATAAGGAAATAATCTTGTCTTAGGTATAACCATCTCTGAAATCCAACTCATGAAGGGATGAAAGGGACATAATGGATATTTGGGCTTTGGCAGACATTTAGGGACATGATTAAAGTAGAACTTTTGATCAGTATCACTTTTCTATTGCTGTGATAAGACATGACCAAGGCAACTTATAGAAGGAAGTGTTCATCAGGGCTTACGGTTCCAGAGGGGTAAGAGTTCATCACCATCATGGCAAGCAAGCATGGGGCTAGAGCAAACAGAGCTGACATCTTAAACATCAAAGTCTGCCCCTAGTGATACACCTTCTTGAATAAGGCCACACTTCCTAAGCCTCCCAAAACAGCATAGCATCATCAGCTGGGGATCCAGTATTCAAATGCCTGAGGCTATGGTGGGACTTTATACTTTTTATACTGTAGTGCCTTTTAATGGGACAAAGTATTCCAATAGAGCTTCCAACATCCAGGATCAGTTAAACTATGCTAGTCAGTAAGTACCTATTATGTGATTTTATTAAAACTCAATCTGGGTAGCTGGAGAGAGTACTTGATACTTCTGCAAAGGTATGGAAGTTGGTCCCAAGCACGCAGGAAGAGTGAGTGACTCACCACCACCTGTGACATTGGCTCCAGTGAATCTGATGGCTTCCATTGGATAGGTACCTGCATTCAGGCACACATCTGCTACAAATGAATAACTTTTAAACCAGGTGATGGTGGTTTATGCCTTTCATCCCAGCACTTGGGAGGCAGAGGCAGGTGGATCTCTGAGTTCAGGCCAGCCTCATCTACAGAGAAACCCTGTCTCAGGAGGAAAAAAAAAACTTTTTTAATGCATTTTATTTTGATTAGTTCCAAACAACAAACTTGCCCTGATCGTGTTAATAACAAAGGAGCACCAGAACTTATGGCACACACTTTTAATGTCAGCACTTGGGAGGCAGAGGCAAGCAGATCTGAGATCAAGGCCAGCCTTGTCTACATAGTAAGTTCTGGGACAGTCAGATCTATGTAGAGAGATATTTATGTCTATAAATAAATAATAAACTTTTTTTTTTCTTGTTCATGTTCAAGTCAGTTGGTCTGTCCCTGTGTTGGTGGGAGGCATACTAACTTTGAGAATTTACAGGAGTGGGATATAGTGGTACACAACTTTAGTCCCAGTACTGGGAGACAGAGGCTGGTGATCTCTCTTGAGTTAAGAGGACATCCTGGTCTACAGTGTAAGTACCAAGGCTATATAAACCCTGTCTCAAACAAAGAATTTACAGGGTTCAAGTTTACAGAGAGACCCAAAACAATCCCTAAACACAAACTTGTACTGTAACTTGTTTACCAGGAGACTGGAAGGATGGCTCTGAAATGGAAGTTTTGGTTTCTTTTAAAACTCAGTTGTTTTATGTTAATAGGTTTTTGTTTTAATCCCAAGTGTGGGATTTTAGTTTGTCCACAGCTGATAACTGCCTCCTGCTGGTCATGTTTTTGCCAGCTGGTAACGACCTGTATTGTGCAGCATGGAGAGGGGTGTGGCCCAGGACTCTGAGGGATATAAATAAGAGAGCCCAGAAAGAGAGTCCAGGCAGTTTGGCAAGACCACAGATGGACGGTGTGGTGGTGTGATTTGAAGAGAAACTGGAGAGACGCTTCGTGGCACAGCGCCTTAGAGGAGATAGACAGAGAAGTAAAAGAGTCTGCATTCCCTCTTTCCACTAACCTTCTCTCTCTTACCTAGAGTTAAAGAGTTGGTGGAAGGGAGGTAGAGGCACAAATAACCCAAATAAAATAGTTTAAAAAATGAGCACAACGTGGCTCAGTTGTTAAGAGCATTCATTGCAATGGCAGAGGACCTGGGTGGGTTCCGTTCTCAGCACCTGTGTGGCGACTCGCAACCATCTATAATTCCAGTTTTGGAAGGTCTAATTACCTTTTCTGGCCTGTATAGACACCAGGCACTCATGTGATATACACATATGCAGGCAAAACACTCATAATATACAAAGTTAATAAATAAAAAAAAAATTAAAGAATTTCACCTATTTGTCCTGATTACTAATTTTGGCAATTTTAAATTAACTCAGGTGGGACTGGAAAGATGGCTCTGTGGGTAGAGCACTGTCTGCTCTACCAGAGGACCCACGTTCTATTTCTACCAGAACCCAATTGGCACAACTATTAGTAACTCTAGAAGAAGGTCCAATACCCTCTTCTGCTTCCTGTTGGCACCAGGCACAGGTAGATGAGACACTCCTACACATTAAGTAATAAACTAAAACTAGCTTGGGAACATTCACGGCAAGTGCTGCTGCAATCTGCCCCTTTCACACTAGCCCACTTCCCCAGTCAGTTGATGAAATACAAGCTCAGCTTTGTTCTCACTTTTGGCAGGTGGTGCTGTCTACATGAAGAGTTTTACAGCCTGAATGGCACTTCTAGGATGGGGTCAGTTGTGCTTACGTCTGGGGCCCTGTTACAGAACAATCTGTTAGAGTAGGTACTTAGCCATATAGTAAGTTATGTGTGGAAAGGTGAAGGAATTTTCGCTCCAGGTGATGGTATGTGCACGTAGTCCCAGCTGAGTGGCAGAAGCCAGGCATAGCAAGTTCTAGGTCAGCCAGTGCTACACAGTAAGACCTTGTATATGAAATTGTGCACAATGTTCTGGACGTCAGCGACAGGAGGACTCATTGGGTTGGTGTGGTAAGAGTAAGACCTGGTGGCTGAGCGTTGGTTCAGCAGTTCAGAGCACTTGCTCTTACAGGAGAGGAACTTTGTTTGGTTCTGACCATCCATACAGCTGCTCACAACTGACTGGAACCCCAATTCAGATGCACTCTCCTGGCCTTCATAGGTACCAAGCACGTAAGTGGTGTAAAATATACATGAGCCAAACTCATACTCAAAATAACAAGGTAACTTTTAAAAGAACGTGAACTGAGCAGGCAGGGGGAAAATGTTAGCAGAAAAGCACTCAGTATATCACGGGGCATCACAATTCAAAGTCAGGCTCATGGTGTCCCCAGCAAACGTACACACATAGTTTGACTCGCTTTATATTCCAGCCTCAAAGTACTGCTACGGATAAGGACCTTAAAACCGTGGTGGGCTGTGCATACGGAGCGCTGCTTGGAACTAAGCGACCAGCGGAGCGGGAAACAGCCAGAAACAGAAGGACGTATGTCTCGTGAAATCGCGGGCGACCGGAGTATATTAGAAAGATCTGCAGACAAACCGGACAGAGATACAGAAGCAGCCCGCTGTTTGCAAAAACCCACCGAACCGGCACGTCCAGCACCACCAGCAACGCAGCCGGAAACGCCCCGCCTCGTTTCCTTTAGCGTCAGGGCGCACGACCCGGGGCTGGGCGAGACGGGGCTCCACCCCCGCGGCCAGGCGGGACTTCCGGCAAGGGAGTGACGGGTGCGGCCTGGGCGGCGGCACATCCTAAGGTGGCGGCTGCCTGAGGTGACAGCGGCCCGTGGACTCGGGCACCGGGACGAGCCGCGCTGGCGGCGGCGGCGGTAGCCGCGATGATGGAGATCCAGATGGACGAGGGCGGAGGTGTGGTGGTGTACCAAGACGACTACTGCTCGGGCTCGGTCATGTCGGAGCGTGTGTCGGGCCTGGCGGGCTCCATCTACCGTGAGTTCGAGCGCCTCATCCACTGCTATGACGAGGAGGTGGTCAAGGAGCTCATGCCGCTGGTGGTGAATGTGCTGGAGAACCTGGACTCGGTGCTGAGCGAGAACCAGGAGCACGAGGTGGAGCTGGAGCTCCTACGCGAGGACAACGAGCAGCTGCTCACGCAATACGAGCGCGAGAAGGCGCTGCGCAAACAGGCCGAGGAGGTGCGTGGGGCCCCGGCAGCCGCGGTGGGGGACGGTGTGGGTAGCGTGGAGCAGCCAGTTCGGCCCAGCTTGCAGAATCCTGCTCCTGGGAAATGACGCTTTCTCCATCCAGTTTGGACCTAGAGCCCGGCCTTTGCAGAGTTCGGGAGACTTGGACCCCCATTCGGGCTCTCCTCTGACCTTGGCTGCCGCCTGCTAGCTTTCTGTTTTATTCCTTAAGTCTTTTGAGCAAGTTACCCTAGATGATCACAAAGCCCAGAGATTTTACCATTCTGGAAGTAAATCCTCTTTGGTTTATGATGGGAAGTGTCTTCTTGTATGAGTTTAAATTCCATTTCAGTGAAGTTGACTTGATACACAGACTACTGTTGAAATTAAAAGTCGTTTTTGATATTTTGGCTTTTTAAATTAGTGGCTGTACCCCAGTTAGGATAAAAGCTTGTTTATCTTGAATCATTCCTACTTACTATGGTTTGCTTTGCTTTTGCTGTTGAGATCCTGCTGTTTCTGAGTTAAGGAGCTCAGGCACCACCTGACTGGCTTCAAGTTCTCAACATAGAGGGGATTCAAACGCTCTTAGGATCTGAGGAGGACTCAGGGTGACCTCATACATCTTACTGAAGAGGGTACTGGCTCCAGAAACTGTCTGGGCTAGACCAAGGTCACACACTGACCACTGACAAAAGGACAGGCCAAGGTACAGGGTGGACCTTGGCGCTAGCCTGGGCTTTACCTTCTGGGTCACATTGCTGCACAGTGGGGTAGTGTTTGGTCCTGGAACTGTGGCTTGTGTCTGCTACCACTCTCCATTGTCCTGAACTCCCTGGGGATTTTTGATACATCGACAGAGGAGGATTCGGAAATTTTCTCCCTTGCCTCTATACTTCCATAGTCAAGATCACTGATGTGGCAGAAAAGGAGAAAATGCCCGCCAGAAAGTGGACAGCCCTAAGGCTGAGTTATAACCTTGTAACTTAAAAATGGGCATTTCCTGGAATAGGCACCTGCTCTGTGTGGTGTTGGCTCTGCCCTCGGGGAAGGTTCCTCTGCCTTCGTTTCATCACAAGCTAGTCTAAGCAGTGAGTGTCCATGTGGCTTACAGAGTGTAGCAGTGCCAAGACCCAGCTCTTTAGAGAAGCTGGGCAAAGCAAGACGTAAACAGATGCTGCACTGGCCAGGTGGAAGCCGTAGTTAAATGCCCCCACCATGCCCTTGGAGGGACCTCTAGTGAAGCTGAAACTAAAGAGGCACCAAACACTGTGAACAGCATTCTAGCTCTTTTGTGGAATGAAGTGGATGTTTATCTTCAGTCCTGTTAAAAAAAAAAAAAAAAAAAAAAAGACTACTGTGTCCTAGTGGCCAGCTTTTTTCTCTAGACAGGGATGTGTGATTGGCTGGAGTGATCCCCAGGAGGTATGCACCACTGGATGCAGACTTGTGGTGGTGCAGAAGAGTGCTGTCCCAGGCACTTTGCTTGCTTAAGCTTAGTCAGAGATGGGTAACCTGAGCTGCCAGCAGCTTTCTGAGAAGACAGAATCATCAAGGTTTCAAAAAATTCTTAAACAGAGAAAACATCTCAGCCAGCCCTCTTCTTACCCTGATACCAGTGTGTTCTGATACCAAGTGGTTCATTCTCTAAACTCAGGACCCAGGAGGAGGGGCTTATCTGTAGAGTGTGCAGATGCCAGCCTGGCCATCCTGACCACACACCAGGGACCACACACCTTATCCTTTCTCTCTCTGACCTTTAGTTGTAAAGTGACTGGGTTAGCAGAAGTGGTGAAGCAGTCCCACTACAAGTATCACTGTTGGCCATTGGTTACCTAGAAAGAGAACTGTGGCAAGGGGAATTTAGCAGTGAGGGCAGACTGCATAATGTAGTTTTAGGTCAGCCTTGGATGGCAAAGCTTAGGCCTTGTGATCTGTCGAGTTGTTTCTGATTGGTACAGTTCTAATCGAAAGTATTTTTTATCTGTCAGTCCTTTCCCATTGGAAGAGAAAAAGATTAGAAAGGGGCAGATAATTGTGCTAGCCTTTTTCCTTGCAATGGGCAAGCACTTAGATTATAGGAAGAAAAGTAATGTTTGAGAGACAGAGGATTAGTGTAATAACTGTCATTATCTTCCTTAAAGAATGTGGTAGAAGCATATGTTAGCTTATCTTATGTTCTGTAAATATTTGCTGATGATGTGGCATTTGCTGCTACACAAAGAATCCAAATGAAGAGTTTGATACAAGATTTATTTTTTCCTAGTTAAATAAGAGTAATCATTCATAGAAAAACATTTGTATAGGGTTAAGTAGGAGCAGGGGGAAACCTGAACAACACACTTCTACTCAATAAATAGAACCTTTCATAAGTGAATTAATGCATTAAATCAGGTCTTTCTGTTTTTACTTTCATATTACAAATTATAAATTTGGAGAACATATGGTTTCTTCAATCACTTTAAGAGCAGCGTTTTCCTATTGTACTAAAAGATCAAACCCAGGTGCCCTTGAATGATGCGCTACACCCCCAACTCCTCACATTGATTTTATAGATGATGCTATTACTCTGTGGTAGTCAGAGCTACCTGTCCTTTTTGCCTCTGAACGTTGGTCCAGCACAGCAGTGCCAGAGTCACCAGGATGAAAGCAGAGTCGTTTCCTCCCTGTGGTTCCCAGCGTCTCATATACGCTTAGGCAAGTGCTCTTCCCACTAAGTGACACCCTTGCTCTAGAGAAACTTTAAAAATAAACAATGGAAGCAAAGGTACAGAAACCATGTGCAGCCACAGAGAACATGGCTGGACTCTTGAGTTCCTACACTGGTAGCTCTGCTGTGTGTTGCTGTAACATCTTTTTTTTTTTTTTTTAATGCACAAATCCTTCTTTTTACTTTATTTTATTTTATTTTGAGACAGTATTTCTCTGTGTAGCCATGTCTGTCCTGGGACTTACTCTGTAGACCAGGCTGGCCTCGAACTTACGAATATCTGTCTGCCTCTGTCTCACAAGTCCTGGGTTTAAGGCATGCACCACCAGCCACCAGGCTGCTGTAACATCTTGCTATATCAAAAATGTAGGGAACCTCTGAACCACTGTACAGCATAGACAACAGGGCTAAGGACTCTGTTGTCAGCTTAGAGGTCAGCTCTTCCAAATGCTAGATTTGTTAAGTAATCTGCTTTTTAAAACTTTGTTTTGAAATAATATACAGAAAACATTCAAGAATAATATTTTTTACCCAGAGTCCCAAATGAGAGCCTTCTTCTGTGTTGCCTTTTTTTTTTTTTTTTCTCTCTCACCCTTCTAAGGCCTCCTTCAAGACTCCTGCAATGTCCCTGAAGTCTCCTATATTTGTAGTGATTCCTCATTTTCTGCTGTTTGCACTTGATATGTAAACACTTGGGTCTGTCACTTTGTAGGGTGTATGTTGGTCTAGCTTTAATGTGACCTGGTGACCAGACCCATCCTCTAGGAACAAAGCCATAGCTACTGAGGTTGTAGCTTCCTGGTTGCATGAAAGATAAGATAGTGCTGTGAAGAGACACAAGACCCAGGATAATACACCCTTTTCTCAAAATCCTGTTTTAAGTGGAAGAGGCCTGTTATACACTCATAAGCCCTCCCGCCTTCTCAAGTCTCACTTCTATCACTTCGCCCTGGAAAGGTTTATCAGACCACTTCTGCCCCCCGACTCCTGACTTCTAGCATCTGACAGTGTACTAAAGAGAGTGTGAATGCACCCCATCACACACCAACTCTGAAGAGTTTAGTATCTTTTGGCTTATTCTACTCTTTTTTTTTTTTTTTTCCCCTGCCTGTACCCTCAAAGAGATGCTAGCCCTGTGTGATGAAAAGGAAAGCCAGCTTCGTGTTCCTGTGCACATCTTTCCACACTGATGCTTCAGTTCCTGAGCCCCAAGGACTACCTCTTTGGAGCAACCATTCTGCCTTACAAGCTTCCTGTGACAGTGGGCCTGCCCATTTTATACTATGCTGTTCAGTAGCCACTGGGTACAGTAGCCTCTGAGTGTTTTCACTGTGACCTGTGGAACTGGAGCTTTGTTTTTCCTTTTTTCTTTTTCTTTTTCTTGTGCTAGGAATGAAAACCAGGACCTCAAAGCCTGCTGGGCATGTTCTCTACCACTGGGTCTCTGCTTTTCATTCCTTTTAACTTGAATTGAAACAAACACGTGGCCAGGACAACCAAATCAGTGTATCTATCTGTGTGAGCAATCTGGCTGAGCTGACTTCATATAAAAGCAGGTGACTGATATTTTTAAGTTAGCATCAGGCAAGAAAGTGCTTAAACAGTGCTTAAAACATAGGTTTGCGTTTTTCAGCGGACACTTTCTAGTTAGAGGGATCTGCCTGAAGCAGTTATGCAGGAGACCTGGTAGAAGAAAGTGCTATGTGATGGTGGGAGGAGGGTGGGGTGTCAGCTCTCTAGGAAACAGCACAGGAGGTGATGAATTCTCACTGGGTTGGGAAGAGGATTGCTGGGGAAATCCCTAGTGCCTGAAAATCAGCTGTGCTACTGAGCTTCATCATCTTTTAGTCTTTCATTTTTCAGGGAAGGGGTTAACTCTCTTACTAAGGTCTCATTGCTGTGCACTGACTATACATGCTTAGTGTCCAGTTTGATACAACACTCATGGAAGCCCCTGAAGCCTTGCTCACTGCTCTGGAGTTCTCCCAGAGTGATCTTGTTCTCTGGTTTTCTCTGCCTCATTCCCAGGTGACAGCTTACCTGCTTGCTTTAACTTTCATCTTCTAGAACTTTAACTAAATGGAATTATTTATTCAGGGTATACTCCCATCTGACTTTTCACTGAGCTTCTTGATTTTGAGATTTGTTGAGGTTGTTGTCTGTGACACTTTGAGTACCTGTTATAGACAACAGATTTGAGGGCTAATGAGTTAAAGGAAATATGCTTCTATCTTTAGGGATGCATTTGATGATGTTTCCCTGACAGGTTCTTGGAATCAACAGGGACAGATTCAAAGCTGTGCCTATTATGAAAATGTTTGGAGTACTCTTTCTCACCAAGCCTCTTAGGTTTCTTTCCATTCTCTGTCTCATCTGGGGCTCTTGTCCTGTTTTGTCCTAGCTAGCCGTTTTCTTAGCCTTCCTCCCTCTTAGCAAATACCCAGAAAAGCACACACTCCTGCAGACACACTTAGCCATAGCTCCTCCTGGCTCATATTTAGAATGCTACCAGTTTTGAGTGTGTGTCTCTGTGTGTGTGTTTGTGTAAATGAACGAATGAGTGAGGTTTGTGAGGGTAGGCAAATGTATGTCGCAGCATGCACGTGGAAGTCAGAGATAAGTTTTTCCAGAGATGCTTCTTACCATCTACCTAGACTTTTATGACTAGTGCTTTGCCTGTCCCTAAAATGCTTGTTTCTTGAAAGCAAAGACCTGTGTAGGCTATCATATCAAAATGTAGGTAAAGCTGGATTAGGAAACTTACCCAAGCTGAAGGGGCAGTAGAAGTGGCTCAGCAGGTAAGAGCATATACAGCTTTTGCAGAGGACTCGAGTTCAGTCCCCAGCACCATATCGGATGGCTTACAACCGCCTTTAACTATAGCCCCAGGAGATCCGATGCTCTTTTCTATGCTCTGTGGGCACCTGCATTCATAAGTGCATTATATGAAACATAAATATTTTTAAGGAAGAAGCAAATCAGCCAAAACTAGGGAAAGGGCTGCTAAGGATAAAGATTTCCTGAAAAGGTTATCTTCTGCAACCCCCACCTCAAGGAAGATTTTTGTGGTTTTAGATCTTAATTTTATCTTCTTTTTTTTTTTTTCCTCCCTGGTATCACTCTTTCTTCTCCCTGCCTTCTTTCTGTTTTGTCCTTAATTTATTTGGTTTCTGGAGACAGGGTTTCACTATTCAGCCCTGGCTATGGTAGTTTGCACTTGCTGGCCTAGAACTCATTAGGTAGACAAGGTTGACCTCGAGCTCACAGAGACCCAGCTTCCTCTGCCTCTCAAGTATTGAGATTAGAGGCATGTGCCACCCACACTTGGCCCTCTTTCCCAGGCTTCTGAGACAGAGTCTTATTCTCTAGCCTAAGCTGACTTTGAACTTGGATTAGTGCTGTCTTGGCCTTCCAAAGGCTTAGATTATAGGCATGAGATGTTTTTGTTGTTATTTTTGGTTAGTTGGTTTATTAAATTTATTCATTTTATGGTCTTGGTGTTTTATCTGCATGTGTGTCTGTGTAACTGCCTTATGTGCCTGTTAACTAGGAAGGGCAAAAAAAGGGCAAAGAATCCCCTAGGACTGGAATTACAGACAGTTGTAAGCTATGTTGATGCTGGGAATTGAACCCAGATCCTCTGTAGGAGCAGCCAGTGTTCTTAACCACTAAGCCATCTCTCTAGCCTCTGTTTTTGAGACAAGGATTCAGGTAGCCTAGACTAGTCTCAAGCTTACTGTTTTGCTGAGGCTGACCTTGAGCACCAGGTGTAATTTTATTTTTATTTTTGTTTATTTATTTATTTATTTATTTATTTTTTGAGACAGGGCGTCTCTTTATATCCCTGCCTGTCCTTGAACTTGTTCTGTAGACCAGGCTGGTCTTAAACTCAGACATTCACCTGCCTCTGCTTCCCGAGCACTAGGATTAAAAGCATATGCCACTACTGCCTGGCTGTGGTTTTATTTTATTTTTTCTTTTTGATTACTTCTCTTAAAAATCAGAGTGCATTAAATCAGTTGTTGTGGTGTTTCAGATGGATACTGGATGGATTTTTAGCGTGAATATGAGTAAAACTTGCTACATTCCTGAACTACAGCCATATCCACATCTAATATTTGAATATAAAAATATCCCTGCCTCTTCCATGTGTTGTCTGGTAGTTCTTGGAGATAGTGTCTGTAACTCCAGCCTCCCAGCTCAGGATCTGCACTCCTATGTTTCAGACCTAAGTAGTTATACAGCATGGGAAATGTAAAGTTGCTCATAAAAGAACATCTAATGTTAGGGTTTGCTATCCCAACTAGCCCTGCATAAATATTTGATGGATATAGATGCCCCTCTTGGACCAGGAAGTAGCCGCAGGTGATGGTACACGCTCAGGGACCCAAGTTGCCCCTAGCTCCTTGCCTTTCTTCTTGCTTAAGACAAGAGACCAGTCAGGTCTATTTTTTATTTTAGAAATTCTCTCCCTTTCTTTTCACCTATCAATAATGTAAAAGAACCTGATTTTTTATTCCTCTTGGTGTCCACTTCTAAAACTAGATGAGCTCCTATGGGTGCTCCTGGCCTACAGAACTGTGAGAGAAGAGATTTACCTTCCCAACAAAACATGCTCTCTTTAGGAAAGCTAACAGTCCCAGGAATCCATTGTAAGAGACTGAATAGCCAGCACTTCGCATCCTGAGAGTCCTGAATACTGACTTCATTGTTACCTTTTAAGTTTGACAGGGATATAAAGTTGACCTTTTCACTGTGTATTTTATGTGTGAAATGGGAAGAGCAATCTCATTCCATGGAATTCTTAAATATGTATTTTTCATGTGGTAATTGTATCCAGTTGATTCACAATCACTTGTTTTCACTGTTTGTATATATGCATATATACACACTAACCCTGCATTTTGCTGGCTATAGGGTATTCTTTTTTCAGCTTGCTTGAATACTGTGTAGACTTCCTTCTGGCTGCAGTCTTCCCTCCTGGCTTCTCCCTCCCCTCCTCTGGGGTTTTCACTGGCTATACAGGATGAGTCATCCTTGTATCATTCACTGTAGCTCAGTGCTCCAGCACAAAGGCTTTAGATAAGCTGCAGCAGGAGGGACATCAGATTGAGCAGACTGCTATGGAGTGGGCGTAGGTGGGTTATTATGTGAAGCATGGCCCTACCAGAAACTGAAGCCTGAAGTCCACTGTTAGCTTTATATCCATGTCCTGTGAGATGCTTTTTATGCCTTTAAAGCCCACCTAGTTTTTATGCTTCCTACAGATGGGATTTCTTGGTCACACTCTAGTTTTCTGTTCAATACTTCCACACACTCCCTTCCTCAAGAATCACACAGTGTCACCCACTTAACTTGGACCTCTGCAGAGGCAATGTCCATACCCAGGGTCCATACCATGGATGGTAACTCCTTTTGGCCTGATAAGATGTCTGTTTTTGCAGAGTGGTTTATTTTCACTTGGTTTAATGATTATTTTGCTCAGAAACTCTCCAGGCTAGGTCTTTTCAAAGACAATGCTTGTAGTTTTTAGTCCAGTAATGATGGGTCTTGAGCTAAGAGATGATTGAAATACAGATTAATAGGGTTGGAGAGATAGCTCAGGGTTTAATAACACGGCCTGCTCTTTCAGCGGACCAAGGTTCAATTCCTAACACCCACACGGCAGCTCATAACTGTCTGTGACTCCAGTTCTGGGGAATCTGATTCCCTCTTTTGCTCAGCAAGATCCTGCATGAATGTGGAACACATAAACCCACACAATAACACACACTCATAAAAATAGGAGATAGAGTACTCAGGAGGCAGAGGTCTACAGTGAGTCCGGGACAGCCAGGGCTACACAGAGAAACCCTGTCTCAAAAAATAAAAAACATAAACAAACAAACAAATACATAAATAAATAAATAAATAGTGGAATAAGAAAAGTTGCCTTTCCTTCATTTAGAAGCTTAATACTGACATGGATAATCTATTCTGTTGCAAACACAATGAGCCACATCATTTGTAGATCCCATTATTCAAAACTTACTGAAAATTTCTGAGCATTAATTGATCATGGGCCTTTCTACTACACGTGAGGTCCTGGAGAGGTATGTATGTGAAGGCAGAATTCACAGGCTATCAGGAATGGTATTAGCTGGCAAAAGTCAGTCACTTATTCGTGGAGTATCTTCTCACTTATTATCAGGATTTATCTGTGATGTCTCTCTACAGCTGTGGAAAAGCAGGCGGCATTAAGGGGTAGGAAACCAGGATCTGGTGGAGACCAGTACTCTGGCTCCACCACTGGCCAGCTTGTGGCTAAAGGTGTTTATAGATTCTTGAACTTGTGTTTTTTTATGTGAAAAAACACCTTCTGACCAACACACACCAAACTTATCTTTTGTTTTTCGTATCATAGAAATTCATCGAATTTGAAGATGCCTTGGAACAAGAGAAGAAAGAACTCCAGATCCAGGTAGAACATTATGAGTTTCAGACACGCCAACTGGAGCTAAAGGCCAAAAACTATGCAGATCAGAGTAAGTGGCTAGCAATAGCTATGAGTTGGGATTGCATATATATTCTAAAAGTGATCTTGAGAGAAATGTACAAATTGTTGATTAAAGGGGGTTTCTAAGGTGAGTGGTGGCCTTATTTTTATTTCACCCTGATTCTCAACCATTTGTTCTGTCTCATTGCACAACTGTGTATTTCCATAATCAGCTTTAGGGTCTTTGTGGAAATAAAGTCTGGTGGCATAGCACACTGTTGCTTCATAGTGTAATCTGACTATAAAATACAAATATGCAAACCCTCAGTCCTCAGCTTCTAAGGAACAAAGCCTTGAGCCCTGACTGATCTTTGTGAAGCTAAAGATTACTGTACTGACACAACCATTGTTCTTATGACAGTTCCTAAGAAACCTTTAGGTTTTGTTTTTGTTTGTAAACACTAGCCACCTGCCTACTGCTCACCCTCAAGCCTTGACCTTCAGCTCAGGAGTCTCTAAGTTTCAGCCTTGGGGCAGGTCAGGATCAACCTAATACACTGGTTTTATCTCTTTCCCAAATTCTAGTCAACTGTATCTGTAAGGAATTGTAAAAAGGTGCTTGTAGAGACAGTTCTGGAATTTGGTTTCTTTTAAAAACACAAATATTATGTTTTCCTTTTAATCCCAGGTGTGGGGATATGGGGCTGTTTTGCAGCAACTGTATATTATATGCTAGGTGCACACCTTTAATCCCAGCACTCGGGAGGCAAGCAGGCAAATCTCTGTGAGTTTGAGGTCAGCCTGGTCTCCAGAGTTCCAGGACAACCAGAGCCACACGAAGAATTCTAGTCTGGAAAAGTTAAGAATTAATTAATAAACTTAAAAGTACTGTAAAAATATTTAGGGGCTGAAAATTAGTTATTAAGAGCATGTTCTGGTCTTTCAGAAGACCCGAGTTGGTTCCCTGCACCTCCATCAGGCAGTTTACAATTGCCTGTAGCTCCAGCTCCAGGGGTTTCTGATGACCCTAGCCTCCTCAGGCACCTACACCAATGTGCATAACCCTCCCACCCCACACGCCATATACATAATTTAAAGTTTAAAAAAAAAAAGACTCTTTAAAACTGTACTTAAATACCTGATAAAACAGGATCAGATGAATGGGGAGGAGGTCCCCCCTATCAGTGGACTTGGAAAGGGGCACGGTGGAGATGAGGGAGGCAGGGAGGGACCGGGAGGGAATGAGGGATCGGGACACGGCTGGGATACAGAGTTAATAAAATGTAACTGATAAAAAAAATAAAAAATAAAAAAAACAAAAAAAAAAACAAAAAAAACTGTACTTAAACTGTTCAGTCTTTTATAATTCAACATTTCACTTTAATTATAACTGAAACATATTTTCCACTTTGTTTGGTTACCTTGAGAGACAGCTACCTTCATTTCTCTGAGAAATTAAAATTGAATTGGGGGAGAGAGAAAACTAGCTTAATAGGTTGGTTTGACCTATTCCAAGGCTGAGATTGAGAAGTTACTGTGCTAGACTAGCATCCTGCTGAGGATCAAGAGTCTGAGGCTAAGCAGCAGGCACTTGGCTTCTCTGCATGCTAGTATTGCAGACAAGAAGCAAACCTGAACACCTACTCTAGGCATGTATAACAAACCTCATGTTTATACAGGTGCTGTGACTTTCATTTTGATTAGAGCGTTTCACATGTGAAAACTTATTGGCTCTTTTCTTAGGAAAAAATGCCAACTAAGACTATTGGGAGGTGATTCTTCAGGCTAGCATGAGCCAATGGGAAACTCTTAACAAGGATGTGCACAGAAATCAAGCAAAGGCCCATAGGGAGGTCTTGACATCTAACATTGGTTCCTTTCAGGAACACATAGAGACAGGCAGCCTTTCCAAGGGACAGAAACAGGCTGACACGGATAGATGTCTTCTTTCTTGGGCAGCCATATAAGTGTGTGCTGTTTCACTTCTGAGTTCTGCCAATCTTTAACATGGTGCATATCATTTACTTGAATTTTCTCTTTTCATGAGCATCTTACTTCATTTGCTTAAAAAATATTTATTCATTTGTTGTAGGGATGTTGGGGATGGAACCCAGGGCCTTCTTGATTATACTAGGCAAGTAGTCCTGAGTTGCCATTTCCACTTTCCCTTGGCACATGCTATAAGATTTGCCTGGGTTTTGGAAGCTTCTGACTATCCTGAGCAGAAGCTTTTGTAAGTTCCACACTTCCTGGTTTCCTTCACAATAAGACTGAGCCTTCTCACATGTGTGGTTCACACCACACACCACTCACATTCAGCATCTAGTACTGTGAACAAGAGCAACCTTTCTGAGCACAAAGTGCTGTACTGTGTGCCATGGTCTATATGTACAGGGCCCGTACGTAGGGGAGACTGTGCAGTGACACAGTGGTTGTGTTTTCTAGTTTCCAGGTTGGAGGAACGGGAATCGGAGATGAAGAAAGAATACAATGCCCTGCACCAGCGGCACACAGAGGTAGGTGCTCGTGGGTACCCAGGGATGACAGTGGCTATTAACTGCTAAGGCTGCACTTAACATTTGCTACTGATCTTTGGTCATTTCTTCTAATGCCTTCATGTTTGGTAGAAAGCTCATGTTTCTTAGATTCTTATTCCCTAAACGAGCTGTTTTATCCAAGCACAACACTTCAGAACAGTAGCATTGGGAGTTCAGTGGATGACACTAACAGGAAACCCCTCTTGACAGATGATCCAGACGTACGTGGAACACATTGAAAGATCTAAGATGCAGCAAGTTGGGAGTAGTGGCCAAACAGAAAGCAGCCTGCCAGGGCGGAGGTAGGTGGGTTGGGTGGGCAAGACATGGTGGGCAGGAAGAGGGAGGGGTAGGGACACTGAGCAGGAATGTGCATAAAGGTGATATGGCTTCTGCTGTGACTGCAGGCCTTTCCTTCTGCTCAGTCCAAGTTCTATGTCTGAGGTTCAGGAAAATTGTATACAGTCTGTCTTTGCTCTTTATAGATTCTGATTTTGCAAATTTTCCTACTTATTAAAATATATTTGAAACCTTGCCAATCTGCTATAGTGCTTTCATAGCTATTTGCATATTGTGGGGTTGTAAGGTTTGAACCAAAGGACAGGCTCTTTTAAGATTTAACTCAGTGGAGCTCTAATTCCCCATCAGAACCCCTACCTAGACCCCAGTTGGAGGGACCAGGAGGATCTGTACAGCATCCTTTCAGAAGTACATGGAGGCCTCGGCCTGATAAGGTGGCTTTGAAGCAATGGGGGCTTTAAACAGTCACCCAACATTTTTACCTTATCTTCTTATTCTGAGTATATATGTATCATCTGATAGAGTCAATTCAGATGAGTTCTGAGATCTAAAACTTAAGATCTATATAAAATATGTACATATTTCCCCTTGTGCAGTAGCTTAGTGATCTTCATCTGTGTCCTAAAACAAGCACATCTAGCCTGTGGCCCATAGACCACATGGGTCCTAAGATAGCTATGTATGCAGCCCAACACATTTGTAAATGATAATATCATATCAATGACAATGTCAATGTCAAAAGGTTGGACTCCTCTATTCTAGAATGTTCTATTACAAATCAACTTTTTTTAGGAGAAGAATAATGGGCCACCACCTTGTTCAGCCTCTGTCCCTGCATCTCATACAGGGTAGGATAATGTCCAGACCCCCAGGTCCCAAGTTCAGGATTTGGTGCTGGTTTTGCTCAAGCATTAGGAAGAATGCTGCTGAGTATGGGTTCTTTCCCATTTTCTGCCTGAGTTAGGATATCTAGAGAGCAAGTGTCAGAAGTCTCACCCAGGGCATCACCAGCTCAAATATTGAATGATTAGAAAGGACAGTAGTCAAGTGTGGGAGGGGCAGAAGCTAGAACTCACAGAACGACAGATTGCTCCATGGTTCCAAATTCCTACAACTGAGCCTTTGAAACCAGGTCTGGACCAGAAAAACCCTCTAGTCACTTAACAATAAGGCTACATATTCATCTTGCTTCCTTGTTCTATATACTGTATCTACAAATGAGAAGGTTCAGTATACAGAGCTCTGGGCTCTGGGTTCCATCAGCCACTTTCTTAGTGACTGCAAAAGCTGTTTGTTCTCTTCAGCATGTCAGAGAAAACAAGAATGCATGCCTTACAGGCCTGAGAAAGGTAGGGAGGATCTAGGTATGTATTCTCTGAAATGGTGCTGCTACTTGTAGCAGGAAGTATACAGGGTACAAGCAGTTTGAGTAGTTCCCAATCACTACAAGAATTAGACAATATGGGTGAAGTTTTGGTGAGCTATAACCCTGAGTTTATCATAGCTGAAAAGTGGAAGCACTGAACTCCACACTCTCAGTTGCTGGCCACGGAAGACTCTTCCCTTGCAAACTGTGACACTTTGACATTGTGCCCTTAGAAGATTTCTAACTTACCAAGTTGATTTTGTAATCAGTGATTTTTAAGGGGGAAGAGAGGGTATCTGAGTTTGGTGTAGAGGTTGGGAGGTTTGTCATCTTTGTATAGGGATTCAGCATCCTAGAACTTTCTAGCAGTTTCCTGCCAGCATGTCCTCCAGGAGAACATCTTGGAGCCAGGAATGATGGCTCAAGTCTGTAATCTGAGCACTTTGTAGTTGAGGCAAAAGGAAATCCATGCTAAAGGCCAGCTAGGACTACATACTTAGATCCCGGATAGCTTAGGCTATGGAGTAAAATACTGTCTTAGAGAGAGAGAGAGAATTCCTTGGAAGCTTTGTGGTTGAAAATGTTGGGGGAAACATGCCCAGAGTATCACAGGAACCAGGGCAACATGACCTAAGCCCAGGATTGCAGAACGCATGTACCCAGCATCTTGTGTCACAGGTGGGTACTCTGCAGGCCTTGTGGCTCTGCAGAAATAGATGCCCTAGGATCCTATGAACTCAGCCAAAGCTGGTCTGGGTTCAAAGCTATACAGGCTGTGAAACTGACCTCTGATGACTCTGATCATCACCATAGTCTAGGCTAGGTTGCCTGTTTTTTCATTAGAAAAGAAATATCATGGCTTCAGGAGTGGTGTGCTTTGCTATGAGTGTCTACTTGGTGAAGTGATGGAGACCTGTCCAGGAGCTTGCTACCAAGGTATTCCTGTAGGCTCTATAGCTCCAAGTAGTCTACACTAGCTAGGTGTCCACAGCCTCTACTTTTAGCGCTGCTTTCTCCTCTGTCTTCAGTTTGTCTCCATCTCTAGGCAACCAGGCTGTGGGAAGCATACTTCCTACCTAAGAGGAGTTTAGGGCTCTTAGGCTGGTGCTGCTTCCTGCTCTTTCTTCCCTAATAGAACTAGGATGCCCTTGACATGTTTTATGAGAAACTGGATCTGTGAGTCTCCTCTGGCTATAGGAGACTAATCTTGTGTTCTCTGGGCAGCATGGTGCCAAGAATAAGAGTGATAGCCATAGTGGATGGCTGCCAGGGAGTGGCCTTTTTTTTTTTTTTTTTTTTTTTTTTTTTTTTTTTTTTTTTTTTTTTCATGCCTTCTAGAAGCCCCAAGAGCCTTCATGGCCTTTTCTGTTTGAGAAATGGTATTTTCCAGCCTGATCAGAAGAGTGTGGGTTATCTTGCTCACTGATTTCAAACCCTTGGGTGTTTGATCTGATCTGACCTGATCTACCTACGCATTGAGCAACTCAAGGCCCAGGTATAAGCAGTCTTGTTTCCTCAGTCTCCTGACCCTACTTCTAGCCTTTCACACTAGTCTTCACAGCGTAGGACAATAATGCTTGTTGCCAGGCTTGTGGTGACTGGACAGGGGCTAGGGGGAGCTAATGCTCACCTCTGGGCTCTTCTCAACACCCTGACTGGTGCCACTGAAATTTCTTAACCCACAGATTCTGTTCTACCTGTCATTACAGAGTAGTTAAGAAGAAGCTAATCTACTTCCTGTGGTCTAAACCCAGGCTGAGAACAATGTAGTGCAGGTCCTCAGGCATTAACAGCAACTATCTTGAGTAGCGGGCTAGTCGAGGTGAAGAAAGAACACTTCCTCCACCCCAAGTGTGTGTACTGTCACAGGCAGGGACTATACTTCAGCATTGCTGATTTTCTGCCCATTGGGCTGAGGTAGAAGGAAGTTTTGTATCCTTTAGGTCGAATGTTTAAGTTGGTCCTCTCTGAGCTCAGACTTTTTCAGTTACCCCCAAGGACTTTATAGATAGAGTCTTTATTCCTCTTGAGTCTGAGCTGCTGGCCACTTGTGTGGCATTTGTCCTTTTCCTACACTCCTGGCGTGGTTTTCAGAATCTGTGTGTCTGGAATGAACTCAGTGGAATTTCCAACACTTGCTGTTCTTGAACCATTGCTGCAAATGTGGGTGAGGAGCCTATGTGTCTCTGTGCTCTCATTCTGTGTGCACATGTGTGCTAAGTATTTGTGATAAGCCCTGTGCTCACCCACCTGCTGCCTGTTCAGTAAGTCATATCCTCTGGTCTTCTGTCAAAAACACAAGGATCTGTACCTCATCTGGCTGTTCCTATAGATATTATGTATAGCTGTTGTTTGTGTAGAGAGCACATGATGGGGTCCACATATCTCACCATCATCATGCACGTGCCTTCTCTATGAACACATGCATAGGTAATAGCCTGTCTGACCTTCATTCTCTAATGTGATCTTCTTGTCCTGCCCTCTGTGCTGTCGCTGCTGTGTGCTGCCCATTGTGTCTGTTGCTGCTTGCAGTCCTCGCCAGTCGTGGAGGAAAAGGTAAAGGCTGCTGGTCTTTGTCCACTGCAGTGCTAGGGTCACTGTGAGGATTGGGGTTGTCTGGGGGGAGAATTTGGACAGTGATTGCTTTGGTTGAAGTCACAGTTTTCTTGATGACCTTCTATTGTATATTCACAAGACTGAACAGGTACTGACTTGTTGGATACCCCAGAATAGCCACATAATAGTTGGCACAGCAAGGGTTCTATGAGTTTTCCATGTTCTTCCACACTCAAGAAATATCTGCCTTCATCACAGATAAAATCATGCCATTGACTTCAGCCACTTAGAGCTCTGACTTGGGAGGTGGCGGGCCAGTAGAAACATCTCAAACTGTGAATTTAATTGTCTGCAGTGTGTGTCTCATTCCATCCTTTGAGACAAAGAGCCACCTCCCCTGTTCTCATTCTGTAACATCTGGAGGAGAGGATTGGGAGGGGCACATGAGCTTAGGGCCTAGGAACACATGTGCTTCTCACCCAGAGTCATGAGTAAGAGTGCTTAATGGGGTCAAAACTAAGCCCAAGGATCTCCCCCTTGGGAGGCAAAATGTGGTTAAAGAGGCTAAAAAGCCTGCTATAACAGGCAGGGCTGATGAACTATGCTGCCTTCACAGTCCCTGGCTTTGCTGCCCTCTCAGTGGCCCAAAGGCCTGGCACTTGTGGGATATTGTCAGTACAGCTGAGCTAGGGAGGTTCAAGTAGACCATCTCTCCAACTCTTTTGTGTCTCAGCATTTAAATTCTTTCCACTTAATGCTAATAGGCTCACCATGCCCTGTATGAAAGAATCATGCAAGCCAGACATTAAAGAGTGCCTTCCAGAGAAACTTCAGCCCTGAGCATTTCTCTACTACCCCAACCCATAAGTCCCCCCACAAAACACCCAGCCTCTTCATGCCTATCCTTGCCATGACAAACAAATGAAACAGCAAAGTCAAGACCCAGCAAATGTTAGGGGTCTCCTTCCTGCAAGAGACTATTATTTTGGGCAGGACAGACCAACTGCCCAATCTCTACCAAGAGACCCTTGCCCAGACTCATGTTTTCTCATGCTAAACAGCCAGCCACAGGCAGTTCCTGAGTGTGCTCCTGCTCTCAGCCCACCTCTTCATCCCTGGCATTTTTCATGCAGTAAGGAGAGAACACACATTTTCTGCCTTCAGAGTATATATGCTAGCCCTCTAGACATGGCTCCTTGAGACCCCAAACACTCCCACTCCCATGTCTCTAAGGGGTGAACACCCAGTGTCAGAAGCTATGGCATGAACAGGCACTAATGCTTGGTCTGAACAGCTTTGAACAGTGTAGACAGGCAGCCCTGGAAGGGTAGCATTGCCTAGACTTGTGTGTGGCCACACTTGCTTGATTGGCAGCATCTAGATCTGGACCTGCCTTTTGTCAGAAAATGATTGCAGAGATCTGTACATAGAAACAGTGTCCTCCCTCACAGCCTTTAGCAGTCATGACAGCAATGTTTCTTTGTGTTGGCCATGTCCTTCTAAAGCACTTCACAAGGAGAAGCCCTGTGAAGAGGCTGTGAGGAAATGGTTCAGTGGGGGTCAGACCCCAAGAGCTTGCTGACCAGCTAGTCTAGCCAATGGGTGAGTTCATTAGAAGACCCTGTCTCAAAATACAGGGTGGAGAGTCTCACACACAAGCCCTATGAGGTCCTAGAGAACTGGTTGGTGAAGAAAGAATAAAGGTCTTGTTGAGGCTAGAGAAATGGCTCAGCAGTTAAGAGCACTTACTGCTCTTTCAGAGGACCTGAGTTTGGTTCCTAGCACCTGCGTCAGACAACTCACAGCTGCCTATGCTTCCAGCTCTAGGGGTCTGACACTCTTTCTAGACTCAGCGGGCACCTGGACTCACATGCACCAACACGCTATACACATATATTTAGAATTTTAAAATAGTAAATATTGAAAAAGTTCTTGTTGGAATTGCTTTAGGTTTACTAGCTCTGACATTGGAGCTGGAGCTGGAGAAGTGGCTGATGGGTTGAAAGCACTGATTACTCTTCCAGGACCTGGGTTTGATTCCTAGCACCCACATGGTGGTACACAGCCATCTGTAATTCTAGTTTCAGGAATCCAGTACCTTCTGGCCTCCATTGCATCAGGCATGCATGTACACAGATGTACATGTAGGCAAAAACAACGATATACAAAAAAAAATTAAACTAAATAAAAATGTTAATTTAGAGCATAATGTAAGGGGGAGATACATGAATCTTAATTAAGGAACAATTCTTAAATGTATGGAAATGATACTTAGTGGCTGGGTATAGGATGCCACTTTAAGCATTTTGCCACTACCAGACAGTATCTCCATGTCAAGAAATGGACTTTATTCTCTTACAACACCATCTAACCATCCACTCCTGTGCTTATCTCTCTTGTACTGCAGCAGGAAGGAGCGTCCCACCTCTCTGAATGTCTTCCCCCTGGCTGATGGCATGGTACGTGCACAGATGGGGGGCAAGCTCGTGCCTGCGGGGGACCACTGGCACCTGAGTGACCTCGGCCAGCTGCAGTCCAGCTCCAGCTACCAGGTTTTGTAGCCGTGTGTATAGTGAGGGTCCCTAAACTGCTGGTATCCCATGTCCATCCAGGGGACTCCAGTCTTTGCTATTTTTCTTGAGTTAGTCCCTAATCCTCTGACATGAGATAAGGACAGAGTTGGGGTGTCAGGAGGCATGAGCTTCCTGCTGTGTTTGACCTCACACTAGTACCTGTGAGTCCAGGCTACTCTGAAGCCAAGGAAGCCATGTTAGTTAAGGCTGAACTTAACTACAACCAGAACATATCCCCAGATACATGCCTGTCTCTGACTAGATTCCAGCCAGAATGCCTTCAGTATCTAGAGTCTGAGCTTCTGCTTGGAGGAGGCATAGATAATAAGATGGATCTTACCTTGGGCTCTTTTCTACTTGTCTTTTGCCATAGCTCCTCAGCCACAATCTGAAAAGGGATATACTACCTCTTGCAGGTATGCACCCCAAACATGGAGCCCAGAAAAAGTCAGATTATTCATTCAGGACTCCAGATCACTTTCTGTACAGGGGCCTATGTATTTAGATTGCCTAGAAAGCAGGTGCAGCATTGCCAGGTAAAGGAGACTGCCTTCCTGGGGTGGAGGAGGGGCCCCTGAGTCTGGTGAAAAGTTTCCCACAGAGGGAACTGGGGACACATGTTCTTGGGTCTCTGGAATTGGTGGATGTGGGGTCCAGGACTTCTAAAATTTCCTGCTGTTGCTCTTGGCCAACTGTCTTTCTGCCTGTGTCTAGCTTGCCTGCAGGGGCTGTTGGGTGCTGCCGGCTCTGTCAGAAGTGACCAGTGCTTCTACTCTTGTTTTAGGCAATGAGTATATCTGCAAGACAGGGTTGCTGCTGCCCTGTCCCACTGTCCTGCCAGTATATGTGCCCTGAGAAGAGCAGCAAGACCCTTAAGAACTCTGCTATCCCTGGCCATCTAGATATAGCCTTGCTGTTATGCCAGCTTTTCATGCTCACCACTTGCTCACTCACTCTCCCTCAGACCAGACCTGGGAGAAGGCTTCCCCTTAAGCATTTCCAGAAGCTACAAGAACTTCAGAAAGCCTGTGCCTGCCCCAACCTGGCTCCAGGCACCATTCAGATGCATGCTTTACTAGCTCTTCTTCTTACGTCTTTTCTGTCTCTACTCTGTTGTCTGAAATTGTTTTTCTCTCTTAAACCGCAATGTTTTGTGTTTCAGTTTGTTGTATGTTTTATTTAGTTTTTCTTATTTTTTTAAAGTAATTACGTTAAGTTCTTCTTATTTCATGCTCCAAATTTTAAGGTTTTTCTAATTTCTTAATTTTTGTTTGTTTTTGTTTTGTTTTTTGTTTTTATATACTGTAGTGTTTTAACCAAACAGTTGTGGCTACTCATGGTGAGGAATGACCGCTAAGAGTGTGGGTTCTTTGCAATACATTTGGAGGTCACTGCTCCCCGTTGATGTTTAGGAGGTTGAGAGGTTTGCCCTAGGTAAGTGGTGGCCAGGGGGGTGTATCCCCTGGGTAAGTGTGGCCCTGTAGGATAACAGAGCCGGGCACTGGGGGAGGCACAACCAGAGGGCAAAATGCCCCCATTTTTATCAAAGGGTCACAATGGGCAGAAGACCATGAATACTGAGGAAAGAAGTCTGGAAATGAGTGGGACTCATACCCCTGCTTCTTCCTGGCCTGCTTGGAATTTCTTTTTTTGCCCTTTAATGGGTTGCAGCAGCAGAAGTCTACATCCGAAATGCCTGATGACTCTGAAGAGAGGCAAGCATAAGTCTCAAAGGCTTCATGTAAATCATGCTCACCTCTTTCAGCGCTCACAAGAAGGTGAAGGAAAAAAATGTTTCTCCCTTATCATATTGGGCAGAAGCTGGATCCAGAAACAATTGAGAATTTTGTTATAGAGCCCTTTTTAAGATCGCTGGACTGTGTGCTGGTGTAAGGGTTTTTGCCTCAGCACTGCTGGCTAGCACTGAATTGTGTTTGTCTGCAGCCCATCCTAGCCACTGTAGGAGACAGAACAGCATCCTTGGCCACAACTCACTTGATTCCAGGAACACCACTGAATTCTGACAAGAGAACTGTCCTTCTCTGCCCAGCATCACCTACACAATTGCTTATCTAGAAATAAAGCAGGTTGTTAGATAAAGCCAGAACTTGATTTTTTAAGACATGACTATGTCCAGTACCGATAGACTCATGCTAGGGCCTGGCAGTGATCCAGTAAGTCGAACAGTGTCATCCACAGAACCAGCTCTGACCTCCAAGACCCAGGTGTATACTGTTCAGTTCATATCTCTGCATTTACCCAGCTCTATACAGAGTCATATACTTCGTTTTCCTTGCTACTCCCTGGTGAGCCTCCTCACCAACTCTTCTAAAAGGCATGCCCTCTCTCTGGAAGACAACTCCAAAACCCAGTACAGTGCATACCTGATATGTTTAGTGTCTTCCTTGGCCTTCACAACAGAGAAGCAAAGGGATCTGAAGAAAATCCGCTGCCTGGAATGACCAGGGCACCTACTCAGAGTCACATGTCATATACATTTGTCAGTATTACTTAACAGAGGAATCTTAAGAAAGTGAACAGTTTTTATCAGGAAAGTGCACAAGAAGAAATGTTTACTTCCTATTTCATACCCTTCAGTTGAGTGCCTCTTTTTCCCTCACAAGATTTGTAAGGTTAGCAGCTCACTTCTGTAAGAGCCTGAGTTTCCTCCAGTGCCCATTTTATTAAAGCAGAATTTGCATTGCTGTTCAGGGCTAAACTGTGTTTCAGCTGATGTGTGAGAGAAGAATTTAGGATCTGCTTAGTGGAGTCCCAGACCCAGAGTCAGAGAGACACTGAGTCCCTCTCTCCCACTGTCCTCAGGATTGAGCGTTGTGTCTAGAAATGGCACAAGGGAATAGTAGTGAATTAGTTTAGTGTGCAGCACAACCTGGCCCCCCAGTGCCAGGTAGCACCTTTCTTATCCCTGGGTAGAGCTCCTTGCTCCATGGTAGTCTGCCATTGGTTTCTGACCAGCCCGCAACTGCAAAGAACACCCACTGTGTCTTCCACCATGTCCTCTGTGTAGCATCATATCATTCATGATTGTGCTGGACTATCCTATGGCAAGTGTAAGCTGAAAGTTCCATTCAGTGAGATGGTGGCTTCTGGGAAATCAGAGGCAACTATGGGTGAGCATCATTGTTCAGGAGAAACTAGGCCAAAAGGAGACTCTAGAGGTAGGCACAGTGTTGTTTGGTTGTAGCCATGTAGCAGAGAAGCAGAGCCATGGGGCCTCAGCAGCCCCTCTAGCCATAGCACCATGGCCTATGATGTTCTTCCTCCTTCCTCTGTTTGGCTTTAGTGTCCAAACGATGAGATGTCTGAGTCTGGCCAGTCCTCGGCAGCTGCAACACCCAGTACTACAGGGACCAAGTCCAACACACCCACATCCTCCGTGCCCTCAGCAGCAGTCACACCACTCAATGAGAGCCTACAGCCACTGGGGGACTATGGCAATGTCACAAAAAACAACAAGCGGGCCCGAGAGAAGCGAAACAGCCGTAACATGGAAGTCCAGGTTACCCAGGAGATGCGGAATGTCAGTATCGGTATGTAGTCTGTTCAGCGCACAACCAGCAGGTATGAGAGGCACACTATCACCTCTCCTGCCCACATGTGAGAGGTGTTTCTTCCTCTTTGGGTTTTAGGTTGAGCAGATATAATGGCTCAGGCTTCTGTGGCAAATACCACAGGTAGGCAGTTTAAAGAGCTGTCCTTACAGGTAGGAAGACCAGGACCAAGGTACAGGCAGCCTCTCCTGAGGTCCTTTCTGGGCTTACAGAGGGCCACTTCCCTATGTCCTCACAGTATGTCTGTTCTGATCTCTCATGGACCCCAATTGAGTGAGGTGAGCCACATGGCCTCATTTTACTTTGGTCACTTCCTTAAAGACCAGACTCCAAACTGAGCATGGTGGCACACATTGATAATCTTAGCCCTTGGGAGGTGGGGGCAGGAAGAGCTATAATCCCAGCACTTGGGAGATAGAGACAGGAGGATCCAGAGTTTAAGACCAGCCTAGGGTACATGAGACTCTGTCTCAAATAAAACTTGAAAAAGTCCCAGTTTCCAAATTTTGTCACACAGCGCAGGCAGAGAGTAGGATCTCCCCTCAGCAAGCATATCTATTAGCTATGGGCCTTCCTCCCTAGACTCCATAATACTGGAGCCTCCAACTGCCTGGCCAGGATGGAGTGAGCCCTTTTTTGACAGTGATGTCTAGAGGAAAGTAGTGTGAATTCTGTAGGTGCAGGCCTGGGAAACCTTTGTGAATAAGGCAGGGGTTTTCAGGCTGTTCCATGACACCGAATTTCCTGTGCTCTATACTAGGTATGGGCAGCAGTGATGAGTGGTCTGATGTTCAGGACATTATCGACTCCACCCCAGAGCTGGATGTGTGTCCGGAAACTCGAATGGACCGCACAGGAAGCAGGTGCTCTTTCAGTCAGGCTCTTAGTGTGCTTGGGAGTGTGTTGGGGGCGGGGGGGTAGGGAGGATATTATTATCATATCCCAGTCATGTCTATACCCACACTACAGGGTTGTCGTTGAACAGATATATCAGTTAGCTTCCTATCCCTGTTAAAAAAATATTTGAAATTATCAATTTAAAAACAAGAAAGATAGCCAGGCATGGTGGCACACACCTGTTATCCTAGCACTTGGGAGGCAGAGGCAGGAAGATCTCTGTGAGTTCAAGACCAGCTTGGTCTATAAAGAGAGTTGGGACAGCCAAAGCTACACAGAGAAACCCTGATTAGAAAAACGAAACCAAAAAATGAAAATAAATAAAAGAAAGATTAGCCAGTGATGTTGGTGTACACCTTTAATCCCAGCACTTGGAGGCAGAAGCAGGCATCTCTGCGTTAAAGGATACACAGAGAAACCTTGTCTCAAAAAGCCAATAATAATAATAATAATAAGAAGAAGAAGAAGAAGAAGAAAGGTTATTTTTACTCATAGCTTTAGACATTTTAGGGCTTTTAACCTTTGGGTCTGTGGTACACAGTATATCATGAGGGAGCGATATGATAAGAGAATTGCTTACTTCATGGAGTTCTGGAAATGGAGACAGGGCTAGGGTCCTACTAGTACCTTCAAATGTATACCTTCTATAACTTCATTTCCTCCCACTTAGGCCTGCTTCCTAAAGTTGCCCCAGAGGCTTTTAGTCTTTGCACTTTTTGGAGACATTTCAGTTGCAGACCCTAAAACAAGCTTGGAGGGTTGCTGTCAGGTAGTACAGCACTGCTGTTTCTAACTGCTCTTTCTGTGTGTATCCAACAGCCCGACCCAGGGAATTGTAAACAAGGCTTTCGGCATCAACACCGACTCCCTGTATCATGAACTGTCTACAGCAGGGTCTGAGGTCATTGGAGATGTGGATGAGGGAGCCGACCTCCTAGGTAAACACAACTTACCACCCATGACTCTTTGACACTTGGGCTCTGTTGGTCTTTTCTTTTTTCTTTCTTTTCTTTTTTTAATTTACTTACTTATGATGAAGAAAAAGTTTTATGCTCCTTTGGGCTGAGGACTTTTATTTTATAATATTACTAAGGTAAATTCTTCCTTGTATGAACTTTCTTTAAAAGTTCTCTGTTTATGGTTTTTAATTTATTCACATAGACATACTGCTGGCATTTGGTATCCACTGGATATTCCTTGTGAGCAGCTGAGTGCTAGGAAAAGAGCCCACACCTTGCTCTAGGAAAAGCTGTGGATCTGGGGCTGGTTCTAGCACACACCCATGGCAGCCATTCCTGGGTGACTCCAGGGCCACCCCTCTACTTGCCAGGGAAAGAGACAGGATTCTCCTGCAGGCCACTATATCCAGTTCTAAGCAGAATGCTACATGACTTCTTCTCATTGCTCCACAGGGAGTAGCAGCTCTGGCCAGGGCTGCCATCTCACAGTCAGATAGGGCAAGACCACCATCAAGTGAAGGGTGAGCAGGTTCAGATGCATGGGAGCACAGGGGATGATCTGTGAGGTGCCTTTGGTGGCCAGGTTATGAGCTTATGTAACTGGCACTGTGGCTGCAGGCAGGCACAGAGTCCTATTCCGCCACAACAGAGATGTATCCCTCCATATGTGTTGCTGTGCATCTCTAACTCTGCTGTCATTTATGTGGGACAGTGAACACCCTAAGCTAAGGTTGCCATGAGACTCACTCTTGGTGTTAGGTGTTAGGGCCTTATGGGAAATAGGAAGTCAGAGGTCCATAAGGAGCTCAGTCAGGACTCACTACTATATAATCTGTGAGTACAGTGACAAATGACTTACTATGGTGAACAGATTCCAAAGGAATGAGCTGGGATATGGTTCCCACCCAAGGGCACTTCTGGCCTGTGTCCACAGCCACGCATGTGTGGTTTTAAAGATGATGTGGCACAGACAGTGGATGAGTAAGCACACCTGAGCAACCTGTGTGGCTATATTTTCGTCAGCTCTCTGAGCATCCCACAGTCAGGAGAGAGAGATACTGTATTCTTACAAACACAGTCTTAAGTTACTAGGTAAATGCTAGGTTTACAGTGGTGAGGCCCCTGCCCAGGAGGCCTGGCTTTCAGCTCCATGTATCTCAATACTGAAAGTTGTAAAAGGTATCTGCCCTGGTACACACTATTTTAAGAAGCTCAGTTTAAAAATGGAGGAGAGTGGGGAAAGGATTAGGAGGAGAGGAGGGAGGGAAACTATGGTTGAGATGTAAAATAAATAAATTAAATAAGTAAATAAGTAAATAAGCAAGCTGACAGTCAAGCTATAACATGCCAGTTATTGTTTAAAACCCCCTACTCTAAAATAGGGGGGTCGCTGGAGAGATGGCTCAGAGGATAGGAGCACTGGCTGTTCTTCCAAAGGGCCTGAGTTCAGTTCCCAGCAACCACCTGGTGGCTCACAACCATCTATAATGAGATCCAGTGCCCTTTTCTGGCAAGCAGGCACACATGCAGGCCTAATACTGTATAAATAATAAATAAATAAAATATTAAAAAAAAAAACCTAATTGCGTACATGCAAAGCTTCAAAAATGCTGAAGAAAACACATATTACAGAATATATATTTAAGCAGTAGTAAATGTCATGCCAACCTCTGCCTACTGCCTGCTGAGAATGTCACACCATGCACCAGGAGTAAGGGGATTATACTTCCCATGATCAAATAAGGAAACTGATGCTCAGAGAAGTCAAGCAGTTCCTCTAGTTGGGGGAATCCAAATCGTACATGCAGACCCAGTCTGTCTCACTCTGGTGTGTGATGGTTAGATTCATTCCTGCTATAGCAGACTGCCCGGTGTGGTCACCAGACCTAGATGTCCAGAAATAGCTATCCTTGAGAAGTAGACACACTTGTGTAAGAGGATGAGTCAGAGCTGTTTGGACAAAAATGAGCTTCACTCCATATTGTAATAAAATGGTTGTCTGATCTTATACCATGAAACAAATTAATTTTAGGTTGATCAAATATTTAAACAAAATTATAAGGACGGTGGAGCTGAGAAAGGATATCTCTCAAAAGACTATTTCCATAAGCCAGGTCTCTGCAATACCAAAACCATCATATGTCCATACATGTGACTGTGATAATTAAGAGTATGTGTATGCACTCCTGGTATGTATGCACTCCTGGTACAGTTCAGCGGTAGAACATAGGCTTACAGGAACCAATTTGATCCCTAGCACTCAGAACGAAAGAAAAGGGCAAGAAAGAGTGTGTGTGTTTCTTTACTATTGAGGCAAATTAAATACACTGGAAAATTAGCAAGAATAAATTAGAAAATCATAGATGATACCTCAACCACTTATAAAAACCACAGCTTCAGGATTAGTGAAAAATGAATGTAAAAATTAATTAACAAAAGACTTGTAGAGGAGGGTGGGGAGGTGGTGCTCCCCTGCTCCCTGTATGGAGCTGTGGAACAACAGGTAGATGGGCCACAGGTTCTCTGATGGTCTGTATCCATGTGTCCTGGACAGAATAACGAGTGCCTTTTATACGACAAGAGCAGATGGTGATGAGCACTTATGCAAAGCACCCACGTGCTTAGAGTCCCTCTGATAGCGCACTACCTGCCTGGGAGGATGGATAGTATAGGATATTTATCTAAAGAGGAGTGAGGAAAGGGATACATACCACTACTCTTCTTTATTTGTATTTCTATGACAAACATTTTTTTGGTTATTTAAATTGAGTGGGTTTTCGTGCTGCTTTTCTTCCCTGGGAAGTATACAAGCAGAACAGAATTCTTTCATTTATTGGAGGAAAAATGTGTTTTCCTACTGTAGTCCCCCCCTTTTTTTTTTTAAAGTAGTATGTGCTGAAGAGGCTACCTGTACCCGGAGAAGTCTGTTCACACCACTCCATGCTCCCCAGACACACACACACACACACACACACACACACACACACACACTACTTTTTGGCTTATTTTCTTTACAGTAGAGTCTTTTCTCCCTTATCATCTTGTCCCTCACTCAAGGTTATGTTTTCCCTACCAGTATTCCTGTAAGTATAGGGCTGAACAGGAGACCCCTGAATCCACCTCCCCGTGCACATCTGTGACACGGCAGGGCCTCCTTATATGCATGCACTGCCAGCACAGCTTGTTCACTCTAGAGGGGGTCCTTGGTATCTTTCACTCACCAACACACACACACCTTTCTCTTTACAGAATTGTTGAGGTCTGCTGGGCACTAGCCTACCACTGGGTGCTACAGATTTTGGCAGAGCTGAACAATAACTGGGTATTCTAGGCCCCTTGAAGAAGAAGGGATATCCATTTTAGTTCCTCCCTTGAAGGTTTCTGTATTCATGGGATGTGTTGTATCCTGGAACTACTAAAGTATTTTTTGTGCTCATCAGCATAGGAATGGCTGAATTATTGGTGCTTCTTTTCTTCTTAATAAGAATGTCTTTTATTTGTTGGTTCCATTCACCAATTGATTTTTGTTGCTTCTTCCCTGTCTCTCTGCTCCACTGGACGTGTCCCAGGGGAATTCTCAGGTGGGTATCTCTTTGGTTTGTCTCCATGTGGTCTCCCCTTTCCACTGTGGAGAGCAGCTGAAGTAGGGGATGGGGCATACACGTGGGATTTTCCCCTGCTGATGACCATCGCTAAGGACTATACACACTGACCTCTGATTTCTGTCTGGCTGCTCCAGGCCACTTAGCCCCTACAGCCATGTGCTTTGTTCCCAGCCTGCTACTGCCTAAAATGCCCAGATGGGATTGCTCCACTGACCACTGACAGGCTTTTAATAATATGACCCCCATTTTCAATCCTGAAAAGGCCCCTGAGGGCCATTTCTGAAGGATCTATAGAGCCACTAAGAACATAAGACAGTACACCCTAGAAGTTAAGAGTGCTGTGAAGCCCCTGTGAAGTGTAGTCCACCTGCATAGGCAGGCTGAACTGCTGTATACAGGAGGCCCTGAGGCCCACCTGTCCCTATAATTTTGGTCCTTTAGTGTGTTCAATGGCAGCCAAGCCCCTGGGCAGAGCTTCTCATTGTGTGGTTTCCTCTGGCTGTCTGTTCTGTTGCCCACAGATAAAATTTTACAGGAATCCCTGGCTTCATCCTGCCTTCTGCCCTCCTGTTCCCTCTGCTACCAACTCTAACCCAACCAGACGTGGCCCCCAACACCTCCTACCTTGCTGTCTATACAGGCTTAACACGCTTCTTTTCTCTCCCTCCTCCCGCCCTGTTGCCCGTCTCCTGTGGGACTGGGATGCTCCCGTAGTGCGCGATGATTTTTTTGGTAAGGCCAAGGCCCTGCTTAAGTGTCTGTTTTTTTTTCTCTTTCTGGCCTCCTCTCTCTATCCAACATCTTCCCATGCTTCATGAGCCATTTGCTTTGTGGGCCAATGGCAGTGAGTGGGGCTTCAGGGTTTCCAGGTACCTCAGGCCTGGGGTGAGGTGCCATCTTTCCATTCTGTTTCAGCTGGGGTGGGAGGTGGCCTTCCCTCCAAGCTGCTGGTCACCATGGGTAAATTACTGACTGTCGATGAGAGGCTCCGGGCCGGGGCGGACCTTGCACTTGGTGCTCTCTCGTAGCTCACCAGGTCCTTGTCTGAAGCAAAGGGTGTCAGGGAGGACATCTAGCTGACCTATGAGCAGCACTTCACTGGGCCCTTGCTGTTTCAGACAAAAATACAGGGGAAGGCTAGCCTGGGGATTAAATTTGGAACTCTGGGGATTATAGGATATATATTCAGAGAACTCAGTGTTTTGGCAGAAAGGCTGTGTCAGTTCTCCATGAAAATCTCCTGTTCTCACATCCACTCCCTCTCCACACTTCCTGAGCCCACTGCCTAGGCCAGGTCCTACTAGACCTGCATGTAACCCCGTGGTGGGCTGCAACTGCAGTAAGTCATCATCCGTGGAGCAAAGGTTTTCTCTGAGGACTGTACTGTCATCTCTGTCCTTTGTCACATGCCAACATTTGTTCATCAGGGGTTGGCATTGAAAGGCCATGTGGGTAAACCATAGAGCTGGAGTGGGGGCATAGCTAAGGGACAGGAGTGAAATGGCTTCACAGGGGCTACTCCAAGGCCTGCTACAAAGCTGAATTTCTGCTAGGAGCTTAGCTAGAAGGAATATCCTAGGGCTCTAAATGTGAACCCAGGGAAGATCAGGGCTTCCTGTTGGCTATAGATGAGGCCAAGGACCTCTTCAGGTCTGACTGCCCCTCCTTTTGCAGCCCAACTACCCTGCAGATGGGAGTATCAAACCCTTGTCCCTTCCTACCTCAAAGCACAGGACCAGGAAGGTTGTTATTCTGTGGCAGAGGCAGGTGCTATAGAACAACAAAGTCCATTTAGAGAGGCTTAAGAACAACCCCCCCCCCCACTTTCATTTCAGGAATGGGCAAAGAAGTGGGGAACCTGCTGCTGGAGAACTCACAGCTTCTAGAGACAAAGTAAGAGTCCTCTATACTAGCCAGGCCCAACTCAAGGCTTGACGGCCCCTGAAGCATGACTGTTACCATCACCTCTAGTGGGAACGACCCATAAGACTCCTGAGTGGTTCATTCAGAAAGGTTTCTGTAGGAGACTTCAGTCAGGATGACTGCTTCATTAAATGCCCAGGTCAAACAGGCGTTCCCATTCTAGACCAGGATGTATCTCAGGCCTTTTTTCTTCATATTCAAAAGGCAGACACAGGAGTATGAGTTTGAAGCTAACCTGGGCTACATAGCAAAGCTCTGTCTCCCAATAAAACAAATAGAAGTCCTTGTCACAAAAGTGTGCATGTGGGCTCTCATTAAGCCCTCATCTTTCTGCCCTTTAAAGAAATGCTTTGAATGTGGTGAAGAATGACCTCATTGCCAAGGTTGACCAACTGTCAGGAGAGCAGGAAGTGCTAAAGGGTGAGCTGGAAGCAGCCAAGCAAGCCAAAGTCAAGCTGGAGAACCGAATCAAAGAACTTGAAGAAGAGCTGAAAAGGTGCGAACCAGAGACTTGAACTTCACATGGTTTCCAAGCTGCCACTTCCTCTATGTCCTTAATAAAGTCAGCCTTCGCTTCTGACATCTAAGAGGTCCCCACTTACCCTAGTAGCTTTGTGTGCTTACTGGTCAGGGTCTAGACAGGTAGGTCCATTGTCTCTCCAAGCCCTTGTCTCCTGCCAAGTCCTTTGTTCCCTCACCATGTACTGTTCATGTGCCCTTTTGGGAATGGTGGTGACATCCTCAGCTACAGATATCACCCCATTCTTTACTCAGGAATGCAGGGCTGATCAAGTACCTCTGGCTACTTGAGCACCCCACACTCTGCTCCACAGCCCTCTGCTCAGCCAAGGTCAAAGCCACATGGTCTTTGGAAATCCTGCACCCCCGTTCTAGCCCCTCTGAAATGGGAGGGGCCAATGTAGGATCCCAATGAAGGCCTGTGGGAACTACCTGCTCTGGACTTGCCTGCCCACCAGTATAGCCTGATTCACTCCCTCTTGGGCGTGAATCACCTCATTTTGGTTAGAGCAGCCAAATGCCTGGGCTTTGGAGCACATTTGGCAGGGCTTTTACCCTGCCTGCCTTTTTCCACATCCCGTAGAGTCAAGTCAGAAGCAGTAATCGCCCGTCGTGAGCCCAGAGAAGAGGTGGAGGATGTAAGCAGCTATCTCTGTACAGAATTGGTATATCCACTATTAACCTGTGGGCACGGGTGGGCTGGGCATGGCAGGGTTTCCTAGACTTGCTGATTCTTCTGGGTCCTCCTCACCTCTCACTTGTGACCTCTGAACCCATTGCATGTCCTCCTGATCCTCACATTTCTACCCTCTCCCATTGATTCCTTCTGTAATTCCAG
This sequence comes from Meriones unguiculatus, assembly GCF_030254825.1. Classification (NCBI taxonomy): domain Eukaryota; kingdom Metazoa; phylum Chordata; class Mammalia; order Rodentia; family Muridae; genus Meriones; species Meriones unguiculatus. Next base: position 39,977,566 of record NC_083359.1, read on the forward strand.
CTGTTTTTTCTGTTACCTAAGAAGCTGCAGAAGCAGCAACAGCCACTGCTGGTATTCATCTGCATCCTGGGCAGTGCAACCAAGCCTTGAGCCTGCACCTTCTCCTACTCCCCAAAAATCAGGTCCGGCCCAGCATAGTTTACCCTCCTGTGCCAGAGCACCTTCAGGAGAACAGACTGGGTCCATTATAACAGAGCAGTCATTTATCTGCTCAGTCATTTGGGGCACAATGTAAAGCTTATCTCAGAATAGTCAAGGAGAGGCTGAGAATGTGGATTTTGGTCACTTCAATAGTGGCTAGTCCAGGCCTCTACCCTCTTTATTACACACTGGCAAGAGCAAATTTTGGGTAGGTGGGACTGTGTGCAGGAAGGGACCTGCCCTATGCTCTTTCTCTCAACTCCCTTAAGTTCATCCTGTTCAAACTCAGGGTGCAGCTTTGGGGAGAAGAGTGGCAAATCCCATTTGGCCTCCCCTGAACCCTTTCCCATGCCCTTGCCACTCTCACTATCACTTGTCCCCACCTAGGTTGTAGACATGAAAGAAGCCACATATGCTTGATTATCCTGCTGTTCCTCATTGGTGAAACCATGTTCTCCTCTTTACAGGACAAAATCCCCATGGCCCAGCGCCGACGCTTCACAAGGGTTGAGATGGCCCGAGTGCTCATGGAACGCAATCAGTACAAGGAGCGGCTGATGGAGCTGCAGGAGGCTGTGCGGTGGACTGAGATGATCAGGTGTGCACTTCCCCAGCAAGTTCATGGCTCTGGTTGGATCTATGGTTCCTGAGCTGGGGTGGTAGGATTATAGTAGCCATGGGGTTTGGCTGTACTCTGTCACACTTCCTTGCCCCAGAGGGTTGGAACAGTTTGAATGCTCCAGAGTCAATCAGTTCAGCTCTTCTTCACTCTTCCCTGCAGAGCATCAAGGGAACACCCATCTGTCCAGGAAAAGAAGAAGTCCACTATCTGGCAGTTGTGAGTATGGTGCTCTAGGGTGGGAGAGTCTTCCGACAGCCTGCTGCTGCTCCACACATGGCTCACTTATCTCTGTCTCCTTGGCAGCTTCAGCCGCCTCTTCAGCTCCTCATCCAGCCCACCTCCAGCCAAACGGTCCTACCCGTCTGTGAACATTCACTACAAGTCACCCACCACAGCCGGCTTCAGCCAGCGTCGCAGCCATGCCATGTGTCAGATCTCAGCCGGCAGCCGACCCCTGGAGTTCTTCCCTGATGAGTGGGTGTCCCCAGCCCCTGCTCCTCCAGCCTGTAAGGGGAAGGTGCCAGGTGTCCTAAGCCCAACCACTCCATACTTAAAGTTGGAGAGCAGACTTTTAACGCTGCACTGTGGGACAGGAGTTATCAAGAGCAGCAAAAATGACAGCTACTCTCAAGGTTCACTACCCTCAACATGAACTAGTGCTCAGGTTCTGTCTAAATGCCTTCTGGCCAGGACTGCAGTTCCTAGGGACCATTCTCTTAGTTTTCGAAGACTATGCTGGGTTCTAAGCCAGAACCCAGCTTAAGGTGTGGCCTTAAGGTCTGAGTACTACCCTGATACTTGATTGAGCGTCTTGCTGCCACAAGGAGCCATAATAGGCCACCTTTGTGGATAACAACTGGTAGCCTCTCTTAGGTTACACTGCAGTTGCTGCTGTCTGAGCCCGTGTTCAGCAGCATAGAAGGAAATGAATGCTTAAGCACAGTCACACCCCATAATTGAGAAAAGTCACCTTCTGTCAAATAGTATCCCCTGTCTCTGAAGAGGTAAGGGCAGAATCAGGCAGGCTGTGAGGCATGGCACACTTTAAAGAAGACCAGTGGGACTATGGGTGCCCAGCCTCACACAGATGGCCCACCTTGAACAGATGTGGTAACCTGTCATTCCTCTCACCTAGTGACTGCACCTCTTCTGCCCGGCGAGAGCAGAAGCGGGAGCAGTATCGCCAGGTTCGTGAACACGTGCGCAATGATGATGGGAGGCTGCAGGCCTGTGGATGGAGCCTGCCTGCAAAGTACAAGCAGGTATTTGGGGCAGAGGGTGGTATCCAGGTATGGAGAGGGTGTTGTGAGAGGGACATCACCAAGGCCCAGCACAGTGGTAGTGCAGAGCCAGGAGGCACCCATCTCCTTCTTGATGCTAGTGGATCTGAAACTCAGAGAGTATTCTAGTTTGCTTTCTGTTGCCTATGATAAAACACTGACCAGAACAACTTGGGTGAAAAATGGGTTATTTGACTTAGACTTCCATCATGATGAAAACCTGAAGCAGAAATCACGAAAAGACATTGTTTTATTGGCTTGTTTTCCATTTCATACTCAACTTGGCTTTTTTATACAACCCAAAACCACATGCCCAGGGTGGCACCTCCCACATACATGCCTACTGACCAGTCTTATGGAGGCAGTTCCTCCATTGAGGTGATTCTTCAAGTTGACAAAAACTAATCAGTACAGAGGGCCAGGAGAGCCAGAGCCAATGACTGTATACCAGAAGCCAACAGCAAGGCTTCTGTAAGCTGAGGTGTCTCCCTGGACCTCAAACTGCAGCACCTCCTGCTCTATTATTACAGCTGAGTCCCAATGGAGGTCAGGAAGATACCAGGATGAAAAATGTACCTGTTCCTGTGTATTGCCGACCTCTGGTAGAGAAAGACCCCACAATGAAGGTGAGCATTGAGGATCCTGCTCAGAGGCTCCTAAGGGAATCCTGGGCAACAGAGTCTCCATTGCTGCAGCTCCTGGGAGGCCACAGCGGAGCCAGTGACCTAGAACCCATGGTCCTGTCCTTGCAGCTTTGGTGTGCTGCTGGTGTCAACCTGAGCGGGTGGAAACCAAACGAAGAGGACTCCAGCAGTGGACCCAAGCCTGCACCAGGTCGAGACCCTCTGACCTGCGACCGGGAGGTAGAAGGCGAGCCCAAAAGCAGCCATCCATCACCTGAAAAGAAGAAGGTCAGTATATTGTTCAAGAGTCTGGCTTTACCCTACATAAAGTCTCTAGATAGTTCCTTGCAGGTTCTGCCTAAAAGTGACCACACCTTGATGATGGTGCTTCCCTTTTCCTCCATGAGAGGAAGCAGGGGCTACAGCATCCAGGATAACATTGCTGCTTCTCTATAGTCCAGGTTTCCTCCCTGCCTGTGGAGCAGTGGGTCTGTCTACTGTCCTTGGTAACAGAGGTCAGCCTCGGGAGAACCAGGCACATCTTCTATCATACAGAGTAGAAGGCAGCAGGATGGGCTGCTCACAGGAGAAGCCCAGTGATTTGCAGGGAATCCCAGAGCACATACACGGCTTGACTTAGTAGCCTTTCCCAAGTTAATTGCTTCCTCTTAGAGATGAACCATCCAGATACGGTTCTGTGGGCTGTAGGGGAAGATAACTGTATCCGTTGATGCCATATTCAAGGCTAGATCTTAGGAAGTGCCAGAGATTTCCTGACTCATGTTGATACCAAGTTCAGGTACCAGCTTTGATCTCCCCACTGATATGCTCTGAAACAGGCAAAGGAGGTCCCTGAGGCAGATGCTACCTCCAGTCGGGTATGGATCCTCACCAGCACTCTGACCACCAGCAAGGTGGTGATCATTGATGCCAACCAACCAGGCACTGTTGTGGATCAGTTCACAGTCTGCAATGCCCACGTCCTGTGTATCTCCAGCATTCCTGGTGAGCTGGGGCTCCCATTGCCAGGTGCTGTCCAACAGCAGGCACTTGCCTGTGGACTGCCCTGCAAAACCGGTGCTCAAGGCAGGTAGCTTCCGTTTCAGCCAGGTAGGACTGGGATAATTGAGTAAGAAGCAGGGATTAGAGGACTGCTAGGGTGTAAGTAGACAGTGGGTCAAGTTATCTCCCTCCATGTGTCCAGGAGGAAGCTCTCCAGGGTTCAGGCAAAGGTCCTGGCTTCACCCCTCAGCAGGAGCCTCATGACCTATTAGCCCAGCCCCATGATAAGTGCTGAGGGCCCTGAAGCTCTCCGCTTTGAAACCTCACCCTTTTGCTGAGATGGCCTCTACTCCTTGGAGTTCTTCAGGATCTTTGATTTGATGGAGCAGAGCATTACTTCTCAGTTCCTTTTGACCTATAAGCTTGACCCTAAACCGGAGAGTGTGTGTCCCTAGAGGGCCAGGCATGGCTATGTGTGGAGACTAGGCTGACTGAAAGCAGAGCCAGCCAAGCAGGCAGCTCCTGTCTCCCTCTGCCTGCACTGAAATGGAGCTCTGGGGTGGCTTTGTTGGACTGATGTTGGACTGATGGACTGGAAATTTTTCCTCCAGCGGCCAGCGACAGTGACTATCCCCCTGGGGAGATGTTCCTAGACAGTGATGTGAACCCTGAAGACTCAGGTGCTGATGGTGTGCTGGCTGGCATCACCCTGGTAGGGTGTGCTACCCGCTGCAATGTGCCACGTAGCAACTGTTCCTCCCGAGGAGACACTCCAGTACTGGACAAGGGGCAGGGTAAGTCCTGGATGGTCTTCTCCCTGTCCCCACATTCCTCTTCTTCTGCCTTGCCGGGCTTACTCTTCTTTCCACAGGGGATGTGGCAGCCACTGCCAATGGGAAGGTCAATCCATCCCAATCCACAGAAGAAGCCACAGAAGCCACAGAAGTGCCAGACCCCGGTCCCAACGAGCCAGAAGCAACGACAGTTCGGCCTGGGCCCCTCACAGAGCATGTCTTCACTGACCCGGCACCCACCCCACCCTCCAGCACCCAGCCTGCCAGGTAGGCTCTCCTGGATTGGGTCAGATAAGTGGAGGGGAGAATTGCAGAGGTGAATTGGGATCAAGCATATGCTTCTACGACCCACACTGCAACTACAAGTACCATTCTTCCTGCAGTGAGAATGGGCCAGAGACAGATGGCAACATTGTACAGCCTCAAGTGGAGCCCAGTGGGGAGCCCTCAACAGCCACCAGTAGTGCTGCACCCACCATGTGGCTAGGAGCCCAGAATGGCTGGTAGGTAAAGCCAGAGACACAACACGTGGGATGTGGTGGGAGAGCTCGCTGAGCCACGTAAGCTTTGCCCATCTGCCTTCTTGCAGGCTCTACGTACATTCAGCAGTAGCCAACTGGAAGAAGTGTCTGCACTCCATCAAGCTAAAAGACTCGGTGCTGAGCCTGGTGTATGTGACCCCCACTGAGGGGTGGGGTCAGGGACCCAAGGTGCCCAGCAACCTCAGCCTACCTTACTGACTTACCATTCCAGGCATGTCAAAGGCCGAGTGCTGGTAGCTCTTGCAGATGGGACCCTGGCCATCTTCCATCGTGGCGAGGGTAAGACCTAGTAGCCCTTGCAGAGACAAGCCTAGGGGTTCCTGGGCCCCTGGATCCATCCTGAGCCTGGCAATGGGTCCTTCATACCAGCCCTGTGAGCATAGACCCTAGCCAGATCTGAGCAGGTGTCCTGGCCTCCTTTTAGATGGCCAGTGGGACCTGAGCAACTACCACCTAATGGACCTGGGCCACCCACACCACTCCATCCGCTGCATGGCTGTTGTGGATGACCGCGTCTGGTGTGGCTACAAGAACAAGGTGCATGTCATCCAGCCCAAGACAATGCAGATTGAGGCAAGTGTAGCCGTAACCCCCAGAGTTGGGAGGGGCTTCTGCCAGATTGGAGGTTGGGACAGGCTGTGTGCCATTAAGGTGGACCCTGCATCACATCCCAGAAAGCCCTTACCTTTCCATTACCTACTCCTGTTGACTGGCTGCTATTACCCCATAGAAGTCATTTGATGCCCACCCGAGGCGGGAAAGCCAGGTGCGACAGCTGGCCTGGATCGGTGACGGAGTGTGGGTCTCTATCCGCTTAGACTCCACGCTTCGGCTTTACCATGCCCGCACCCACCAGCACCTGCAGGACGTGGACATTGAGCCCTACGTCAGCAAGATGCTGGGTGAGTCAGAGGCGGGCACACACCTGTAATCTCAGCACTTGGGAGGTGGGGGCAGGAGGGTCAGGGGTTCAAGGCCATCTTTACACAGTTCAAGTTTGAGGCCACCCTCGGCTGAGAGCCTGCCTCAGCATAAATTAAAAAAAGAAAGATGTTATTTTAGAAGATGTGCCGGGTAACATACCTGAGGCACCTATCACTGACACTCTTCCTATCCCACCAGGTACTGGCAAGCTGGGCTTCTCCTTTGTGCGCATCACAGCCCTACTCATCGCAGGCAACCGTCTGTGGGTGGGCACTGGCAACGGCGTTGTCATCTCCATCCCCTTGACTGAGAGTAAGTTCCCAACCCTAGAGGACACCCTATCAAGAAAACAGCAGCTACGCTAAAGAGTTCCCAGAGTAGGTGGGCTGGGAAGCTACCTCTCTGGCCAAGCTCAACCTTCCTTTCTCCCCCCAGCTGTAGTCCTGCATCGAGGCCAGCTCTTGGGGCTCCGAGGTATGTCCTCAGCACTTACCCACTTGTAGCCTAAAGCATTTGCTATACCCCCATACTCACCTTCTCCAGCTGCCTGCTGAAAATAAAGTGGTCCTATCCTCCTGTCCCTGTTTCCCCAGCCAACAAGACATCCCCAACATCTGGAGAGGGAACCCGCCCAGGGGGCATCATCCACGTGTATGGGGACGACAGCAGTGACAAGGCAGCCAGTAGTTTCATTCCCTACTGCTCCATGGCTCAGGCTCAGCTCTGCTTCCATGGGCACCGTGATGCTGTCAAATTCTTTGTCTCTGTGCCAGGTACATAGATGATCTTAACCCACTTTGCCCTCTGTGCTACAGTAGCACAGCTATAACCTTTACAAGAGGCCACGGTCCTGAGATACCTCTGCCCATGACAGGAAATGTGCTGGCCACTCTCAATGGCAGTGTGCTAGACAGCCCATCAGAGGGCCCTGGGCCTACTGCACCTGCTGCAGATACTGAGGGCCAGAAGTTGAAGAATGCACTGGTGCTGAGTGGTGGTGAAGGCTACATCGACTTCCGCATTGGTAAGTAGGCACAGACTAGAGGTGGGGCCTGGTGTGGGCATGTGGGAGTCCTCTTCATGGTTGCCAATTCTCCAGGGGATGGAGAGGATGATGAAACTGAGGAAGGTGCTGGGGATGTGAACCAGACGAAGCCTGTGTTGTCCAAGGCTGAACGCAGCCACATCATCGTGTGGCAAGTGTCCTATACCCCTGAGTGAGACCCTGCCCTGCCTGATGCCAACTGTACATAAGACCCTACCTGCCTGACCCCCCGCCTGTTCCTTGGGGCAGCAAGGTTCGTCCATCCCCTTTTAACCTCTCAACTTGCAGCTTTTGCCTGAGGTCCAGCCCCCAGCTGTTAAGAGACGGGTGAAGCAGGTTTTGGGGAGTGAGGCAGGAGCAAATGTCTTTCCCATCAGGGAGGAGAAAGCCTCTGGGACACCCTCTCTCCAGCAGCTCCTGGCCCTGGACAACACCCAGCCCAACATGAAGTCCCAGGGTCCCCTCAGGGCAAGGCAGGACCAAAATGGCTATAGGCAGCCCCTACAGGTGGCCCTAGCTCCACTCACGCCTGATTAGTCCTGGCAGGAGCAAGAGCCTCATACTGCCTAGTCTTCCCCAAGTCTACTTGCTTTGCATGCAGCCCTGAGGAAGGGGTTCCTGATTCCTCATTCCTAAACCTTTGCTCTTCCTGAGGGACCCAGGCCTAGCCACCATCCTCTGCGCAGAAGCAAGGTTAGGGCTGCCCAGATTCTGGACCTCAGCCAGCCTTCTCTGGGCCTTTCCCATTTCCAAACTTACATTCCCTTGGCCTCCAGTCTGGGTCTTACCTGGGAACCTGGCATGAATGCTCAGGGCCAGCCTCCCTGGGGCAGCTGCTTCAATGACAAATACCCATTAACCCAAGGAAGCTGGACTGTCCAGCCCCTCACAGACCAGTGTCCCCTAGATTCTTCCTGGGCACAAGATTTACCTTGGAGGAACAAGACCCTAGTGCCCTTCCCTTCCCAGAAGTCCCAAGGGTAGAATTTCTCAGGCTGCCAGGGCAGGCACAGGCCTCAGGAAGAAGGGTGGCCCTGGTCTCCCCAGAGTCAGTCCTAGGATGTGAGCTCAGCCTCAGGTTAGTGGAGGATGGTGTGCTCCCAGGGCCTGCCTCCTGCACAGGGCTCCAAGGAGCCCAGCTCCCGGACACGTACTAAGTGCCTAGGGTTGCCGGCTGTGGCCTGCTCCCTTGGAGAGCAACTGACAAGAGGCTGCCAAGGCAGAGGCCAGAAGAGCTGAGGACAGGCCAGGATGGGCACAATCGTAAGCAAGTGTATGGAAACAGGTGCTGCCCTGGCCCTGGCCTTACTCTTCCAGGGGCACTGATTAGAGTCAGTTGGCCTCTACTGCCCTCTCCCCACGCAGAGAAGCACAGATCCAGGGGCACTGCCCCTGAGCCCATCTGGCCATGATAAGCTGCAGCAATGTACAGCTGCAGGCTTCTCCCATCACCCTGCCACCTCTCCACTGTGATGTATGTCCCTTGTCTGTTCCCACAGGAGTGTGAAGTGACTGGGGTTAGCTGGGTGGGTGCAACTGGAGGAAGGGGCCAATGCAACTCTCCTCAGGCTTTGGCCTTGCAAGTGAACTCACATATCTGCTGTGTATGTAATAAATGTCTCAACACTAATTTTGTCTTGAAACTGCACCAGCACACAAGGGTTTACTGCAGTTTATTATGAAAAGAAATACAGGGAGGGGTGTGGGAGTAGCAGTCCCTAGACAGACTGGGTTGGGTGGACCTGCACCCACACAGCACTATCGCTGCTGCTGAGCTCTGTGAAGATCACAGAAGACCAACGACCTCCAGGTTGGTAATGCTGGCTTCAGTAAATCTACTCGTATAGCCAGTGCCCAGCGCTGTCCTCCCAGCACAGAAGCTCATCCTCTCGGAACCAAAGAGCGATCTCTCTGTGAGCGCTTTCTACCGAGTCACTGCCATGAATCACATTCCTGTGGGAGAATGGCAAGTGAGCAAGGAGGGGAAGGGTGAGGGGTGGCTGGGGAGGAAGATAGGACTTACTTGCCAACTTCCACGCAGAAATCCCCACGGATCGTGCCAGGCATGGCATCTCCTGGGTCAGTGGCCCCTATGAGGGCCCGAGAAGCACGTACGACGTCCAGCCCTTGCCACACCTGCGGGGGGTACTGTCAGGGCCATTAGAGCTTCCCAGTCTTTGCCCTCCCCTTGCAGGTGACCGAAAACTCACCATGGCCACCACAGGACCAGAGCGCATGTATTTAACTAGTCGGCTGTAAAAAGGTCTCTCACGCAGCTCGGCATAATGCTCCCGCAGTAACTCCTCAGAGGCCTAGGGGAGGAATAGCTACCTGTACTAGGGCCCCGACAGTAGACCCGCCCGATTCCCTTCCGGGATCCGCCTGCTCCTTTGCGCGCCCACACCTGCACTAGCTTCAGTGCCACCAGCTTGAAGCCCTTCCTCTCAAAGCGACGCACGACCTCGCCCACCAGCCGCCGCTGCACGCCGTCAGGCTTCACCGCCAAGAACGTGCGCTCGTTCACGCCGCTGTAGGCTGCAGGAGTAATGGCTTCAGGCATGCTCCACCACGCGCCCCCGGCCCGGCACCGCCCCCACCTCGCCTAGGTGCTCACCTGCGGGAAAGAGGTTTGCGAAGATGGTCAGCACCAGGCAGATCATGGCGGCGGATAGGGCGGACCAGGCGGTGAGGGGGCGGGGCCTCCCTTAAAGAACCTCTGGACGTGGGTTCTCCAGGCGTCCTGCAGTCATAGTGCTCAAGGCCTGCCTGTGTACAGGAACCCTAGGCGCCCTACCTTGTGTCCGCACCGCCACCCTCCCTTGTCCTGCGGTGCCCACGTAATGAAACCACCACACTAGCCATTTCGTGCGTTTATTTCCAGACCGAGGAACGAGCAAGGGGCTGCCTGAAAATGACAGCCGCTTGTCAACTGCCCCATTATTCACTGGCAGGTGTGTCAGGACTGCAGGGTCTCTCTCCACAAAAGGGGAGGTATGGCACAGTCAAAGACACTTGTCCATCAAATGACTCACAGGACCTCTGTCCGTCCAGTTAGACTGCGGTGCCCTTGGCCCTCCCTTTGGTCTCCTGTTTTGCAGGGTAATCCCAGGGATGCATTCGAGCCCTCTCCAGGTTCAGGAGTGGCTCCTGGACGCTAGTATCCCCGTTTTTCTGTCGTTCAGCGAGGATCATGGCCCGCAGCAGAGGTGGGTAGGGAACTAGGTTCAATCTGTCCTCTGGTTTCGCAGTGAACGCAGTGAAGGCCTCCTCCTCGTGCTTGGGTACCAACCGCCAATCATGGTACATGACTTGCTCGATTTCCCGAGCCTCATCCTCACTCTTTCCTGTTTTGGAAAGAAGACAAGCTGACTCCCTGGTGGCTGGATAATCTGCGAAGCATCCCGGCTCCAACCAGCACCCAGCCTTACCTTTGAAGGTCAGGACGCCCCAGGCCCTTCCGTGGTCCAAGTTCTGCAGAACAGGAGGGCGGATTGTCAACATAGAGCCCCTGGCACTAAGTTACGGGTTAGGGAGATACAGGCCCAGGTGGTTCAGGGTGGACAGAACCAGCCAGTGCGGTCCGGGGTGGAGAAAATGAAAGCGTAAACAAGAACAAGCAACACAGGGAGGGAGCGCACCTGCGCCGTGTAGTCGGGCCTCACACGCGTGAGGCGCCAGTAGCACGGCTCGTCGTGCTGCCACAGCCAGGACTTCCGTGTGACCAGACGACCCACGCCAAACAAAGGGAGGCGGGCGAGCAGCTGCAGGAGGCGGTTCTCACGGCGCACGTCGGCCCAGGCGCGCACCGGCAGCCGGCGACCGGAGTGCGGCCGGGTCAGCGTCTCGTAGTCTAGGGCGTACAGCTGCGAGTCTCGCGGCTGGTTCCGCTGTTCACGCAGTGCGCGCACGCGGCGGGCCAGTTCGGCGATCAGCCGGGGTCTCACTTTCTTGCGCCCCATGCCGGTGTCCTTACTCCACCGGAAACCTACGCTTCAAGAGCTCTCCTGTTCCGGAAGCGGCCGGTGTCCTGAGCAAAAGCATCCGGGTGCGCCCGGAAGCTGTAGGAAGGATGGGCTATGGCGGAGGAAGAACCCGAGAGACCCACGGGCTCGGGTTGCGGCCGGGGCCAGGGCTTGCGCTTGGTCGGTCGGCGACCTCACACGTGGGAGATCTCCGACTCAGACACCGAAGGTACCGCCGCTAGGGTGGTCGGCCCGCAAGCTCCCAGCACAGTAGGAGAGCTTAGAGCTACGACCAAGGCGTTAAGGGCAGATCAGGTCCTGAAGAATCTGGTGGTGTACGTGGACCCAGGTGAGGGGCGGGGGGCGGAGAGGCTGGGAATTTGGTGCCGGCCACCCAACAGGGTAGTGTCACCCATTAGTCCTCACGGGAGAAGGTGGAATGACCGAGCTGTCGCTTGCTGGGCCCAGCTATCCTGGAAGATGCAGGCTCCGATATCCTGATGGAGGCTCTGGGCACGCTAGGCTGTGAATGCCGAATCGAGCCGCAGCACCAGGCCCGCAGCCTACAGTGGAGCGTTGTGAGGCCCGACCCAACCCCCAGCAATGTAAGTGTCTCCCTGTCTCCAGCGCCAGTCCTGGTCTAGGTTCCAGTCTTGCCTCTGGCTAGCGAGGTAGCTGCATTCATCTTGCCTTGTAAAGGAGTAACCTAAAAGCTGACGGATGGCCATGTCGTATTTCTTAACACAAGAAAGCTGAACTCAGCTGATGCCAGAGAACATCTTGTTGGCAGTGAAGATAAGAGTTTGGGTTCCTGGTGTTCGTGAAGTTGGGCTAGTTTTGTACTTTGGGACTTCTAGGGAGCAGGCCTGACAGGCCTGACCTTCACTGTGTGGAGAGCTGGAGGGTTATTGACAGCATCTGGTGACTGACTGGGCTGCATGCGGAGAAGCAAGCCGTGGGCCCACGCAGCTTAGCAGCGCTGGTGATGTTCTTTACAGGTGCCGCAGGAGGCGAGGGTTGAAAATGAGCAGGAGCAGTTGCTGCTGCTGGAACCCCAGGAGTTTCTTCAAGGTGCTGTGCAGCTGACCCAGGTAGTGGGAGGAAAAACAAACAAGTAAAAAACTGTCTTTGTTTGGCAGAGCTGGTTCCCCAGTCAGGGATGGGCTGGAGCTTCTGTTGAGAACCATAGAGGTGTTGAGGGTGAGATGAAGAAACCAGCAGAGTGTGCTAGACCTGACAGCATCGAAGGGTCTTTGGGAGAATTGAGAATGACAACTTGGGCTGCAAACTGGCTCAGGGTGGAGAAGGAACCTAGACTTCAAGCTGATAGAGTCCACATGATGCAGGATCTGGCTGTGGGATTTGTGTAATAATAATCTCTCACTTGGCTGCTTATGCTCCCTGGACTCAAGGGAAATAATACCTAACAGATATTTGCCTGGAGCACAATTCTGCTAAACTCTTTGTGGGTGCTGATCTCCAAGGGCCAGTATTTGTCAAACGCCTCTGTCCAGGCTGGGCAGAGAAATGGACCAGCAAGGAGGCTGGTTCATTTCTACCCCAAAACCTGGAGTGTGCTTGTGTACACCTGGCCTTAAGGAAGCAGAACCAATCTCTAGAGAACAGAGAGGACCTATAAGCTTAACCCAGTTCCTCTTCCCTCTGGAAACTGTACATACTGGTGGCTGTGGGCGCACTGCCACAGGCCTGTGTGAACAGTGGGTGTTCTTGCTTTCAGGCCACAGACTCACCTTGCTCCATGCCCTGGCTTTCTCCTCAGAGTCCCAGCCGCCTGTCCCATCTGGCTGTCATTGGACTGGATGCATACCTGTGGTACCACTTAACCTAATAACCTCAGTCGGGCTGGCTTGGATGGGATTCCAGGAAAGTGGGGTTGCCTCTAGTGGCTGCTGTGTCACAGTTGGCCCCACTTGCCCTGGGTGGGCTCTGCAGAGACTTGGGAGCCCAAAAGATGGTCACCTTTGTTCAGGTCTCACCAGCCCAGTTCTCAGAAGACATGGCAGCTGAAGAAGTCAAAGGAAGCACATGCCAAGGTGGCCATCAGATGGCCTGAGGTGGAGGAGGTGAGCTGCCACTGAGTTGAGTTAGATGGCTAGCCTTTGTCTCTGCTCTTGGGCTCTTTTCGGCGGGTCAGAACTGGGCTTGGTTCCCAGCATAACTGGGTTGGCGTTTCCCAGAGGACATGTAGCCTACTCAATGTCATGCTCCCCAGGCCCTGGTGCTGCTTCAGCTTCACGCAAACCTGGATGTGCTGCTGGTGGCCTCATGGCAGGAGCTGAGTCAGTACGTGTGTGCCTTCACCAAGGCCCTCTCCCAGCGCCCCTCTAAGTATGTACCCCCGCAGGGACTGAGTGGAGGCAGGACAGGGTTGCAGGACCACACAGGTGGTGTTCTCAAAGCTTCCATCTGGGTTTCCTTCTCATTTCAGGCAGTACCGGGATTCCCAAGCCTTTTCCTTCTGCACAGCAGGGCACTGGGCCTCTGGCCAGCAAGTGACCAGAGATGGCTCTGGGCTCCGAGGAGTATGGTGGCGGCAGATCAGACAGTTCAACCGGGTCAGCCCAGCTGTGGCTGATGCTGTTGTCACCGCCTTCCCCTCCCCCCGCCTTCTGCAACAGGTGCGTCCCCTAAGTCATCCCTCCCAGGACCAGAACTTAAGACCCACCTACTCACACCTGTGCCCACTCTAGGCTCTAATGGACTGCAGCACGGAGCAGGAGCGCCTGAACCTCCTAGCTGACCTCCCTGTGAAGGCCCACAGGGGCAGGCAGCCTCGCAGAGTGGGACCTGACCTCTCACGCCGAATCTGTATCTTCCTGACCACCACTAACCCTGACTTGCTGCTGGACCTGAGCTCTTGACCACACCTGTGACATCCTTAGGTTGCCTCCGGCCCATCAGTAGAGCGGGATAGGCCTGCCCAAGAGACTGACTAGTTACCAAGGGGCAGGCAAGGAGATTTGGGTCCAGCCACCACACTTTTTCCAGCCTGGGGTAGACTATGGCCAAATGGAAGGATAGTGGGGAAAGGGGGTGGGGGGCAGTGTTGCTGAAGTGAACAGACGAATCTATAGGGTAGCAGACAGAAAGGGCCCCAGAGTAATTGGGGCCTCGACTTACTTACCCTTGGCCTGAACTCTTGTTGCAGGAAGCATAGTGGCAGGGTTGAGTGCCCAGCTGAGCAGTTCCTAGCCTCACTGATACCTAGCTTAGGGTACACCCTCAGGTAGAAGTAGTAAGAGACCCTAAGGAAAAGAGATCCAAGCCAGGCAGCTCCAGCCTTTGTGAGGACTTTTTTAATGTTATAGCCTGTGGGAACGTGACATAAACCCTTCACAGGGCACCCACTGACATAACAGGAGCAGGAGCTGACAACATACAATGCGGGTCAGGAAAGCCCCTCTCCTTTTCCCTGGGCTGTGAGTACACCGCCCTGAGTCAGCTAGCCTCCCAGGCTTGTAATCTAGGTCCAGAGGTGTCTGGGCTGCTCTTCCCAAGACACATGGCAACTCAGAGGGCAAACAGGAGTGCTGCTTCCCCACCAGCACAGGCCAACAGAGAAGGCTGTCCCGGCCTCAGGAAGATGCGACAAGCCTAGACAGGTCTCAGTTCTTCCCTCGCCTGCTGGCCTGGAGGACAGAAAGGTAGTTGCATTCCCAGTAGAAAAGTCAGCTTCTTCGGCAGCGCTTCCTCTGACAGGGCCTGGTCTCGGGACTCTCTACACCAGGCATAGCTGTGCCAGGAGAGGGCACAGGGGACTTCCAGTGGTTGCAGTTCATGCTCAGGACCCAGCCCAGCTTGTTATGCAGCACTTGCTTGAGGCCAGGTGGCAAGGGCAGGCCCTCAAGGGTATCCCCTGAGTTTGGCCGGAGCTGGCGCAGGCGGTAGCAGCACAGGTATTGCAGGGAGGTGGAGCTGGCACAGGAGCGGATGACTTTCATGCTACTCTTGGCAGCTGTGGAGCAGACCATTGGATAGAACCTTCTGTTTTGCAGCCGGGTGGCGGCCACTCCTGGAAGAAAGAGTCAGCCTGAGTGCCATGTAGGTCAGGAGGCAGGAAGTTACTCCCATAATGTGCCAAGGTGAGCAGCTCATATGGCTCTGAACACAGAAGACAGACTCAGCTTTGGTCTGGTAACCCCAGCTTGGCTTCAGCCCCAGCTACCCTCAGGAACCTCACCTAGACTGCCCGGCCCCACCCCTACTCCCATCTCTGCTGTCCAGGGTCAGACTGAGGGAAGGCACCTCACCTATGCACTTCCTGTTCTTGAAGAAGGTCAGTGTCCCATGCCAGGTGTCCAAGTGTACGCCAATAATAGAGCCCTGGCCAAAGCGTGAAGAGAAGCTTGTCTTGTCACCTTTGTGGTGGAGGAGTCCTGGGAGGAGCAGAAGGGTGAGCCTGGGAGGTCTGTGGCACTCCTAGGCCCACCCACAACCCAGGCAACACCCACCAGTGTAAGAGAGGCCCCAGCTGTCTTCATCCCTGCCAAGCAGGCTGCAGAATGTGTGGTGATACTTGTCCAGGTCTACATCTGATGTCCCAATGCCCACCATCTGCAAACAGTGGGGCTGGACAGTTAGGTGCCTAGCAGCAGGGCCCATGACAGCTACCCTCTTGTTTGGCCATTTACCATGTCGGTGCCATATACAGGAGAGGTCATCTTGATTTCCCAGAAATGTTGGCCATCCCCTAGCTCCTTGGTGCCCCGAATGGCTGCAGTCCCACAGCTATACTCCATATGAAAGCTGACCTTGCGATTATCACAGCTCAGCAAGGTGGCTGAGGACTTGTTCAGGTCATCCCAGACCCAATCAAAATCTGTAAGAAAGAGGGCCCAAGCTAGGGAGGGCTAGAGCAAAGAGACAGCTTCGTGGTCCCAGAGAACCTGCTGAGCCCTCCACACATCCCCGGGGCAGGGCACTCACCCTCGTCCTCCTCACCACAGCGGCAGTCCTTGCCACGGTGTGCTGTGTGTACACTGTTGCAGAAGGTAGCCTCGCTCTGACCCTCACAGTCACAGAAGGACTCTCCTGTCACAGGCACAGCACTGGGGATGGATGGCGGCAGGGAGGAGTACTCAGGGTCAGAGTCTGAGTCGCTGTGCTGGGAGGGAAGGGGCAGATTGTCCTGTTGATGGCAGCTCTCCCACTGCCAGGCTACCCGACCCCCTTTCAAATCCACCAGGGAGGAATCCAGACACTTGAGGTTTTCCAGTGCATGACCTAAGTGACCCACTCAGTGCTGCGGCTTTGACCTCTTGCTTGAGAGCACAGCGACATGGAGCTGTGGCCCCGGGGGCATAGCTTCTCACTTGGCTTCTTACTGGATCTCTGAAACTCAGTATACAACCCTCAGCCCCATTTCTGCACAGCAGCCCTGGCTGCCATGGGCCACACAAGATAGGGCAGTCCAGCGCCTACCTCCTGTCTTCTCTAGGTAGCTCAAGGTCTCCTAAACTACAGGGCTGGTGTTGTCAGCAAGGTCTAGCATCTGAACCTAAGCCTTGAGATATGGGCTTCCATCTCCTGAAAGGTCACTGGGGTCAAGAGGAGCACAGTTACATGAGGCCTAATGGGCTAGTTCAGCTGTAGCAAGCTCCTCCAAAGGTACGGTGCTTGTGGCTTGGGCTCTCAGTCCAGGGAGCCTGTTGGGGGTGTAAAGCTAGGCTGGTCAAGTTCCAGCTGCTGACTGGCCAATCAACACTATAGCTGTTCATCACCTCTGCGAGCCCTTGGATTCCTGCTTCAGTGCTAAAGTCCAGGCTAGCTGGCTTGGCAGTCCCTGAAGCTTTGGCCTCTGCTGTGCCCCACGCAGTGGTCCAGGACCCTCCTATAACCAGCAACACATCACAAGTTCTGACACCTACCCTGGAGTTAGATCTGTTTCCAGCCACAGCCAGCCATTTTATGAGCACCAGGTACGCGGGGTACTTCCCTAGATGGAAGCATTCAGCCACCCAGAGGAGCTTGGGCCAGATCTTTCACGCAATATTCTTTCTCTTCACAGAACTCAGATTCACTGTCCTGGTTTTTGCTGCTTTGGCAAGGTCATCAGCAACTCAGGGAGGGCCCCAAATCACCCACCAGGACCTGAGAACTATCATGGTGGTTATACAATATCCTGGGCAGATGAGGAAGGAAGTGCCCAGCAACAGACAGCTGAAGAGAGACTGAAAAGTGACCTCCCAACTCCAGGCCCAGTGTGCTGGGACAAGGGAGTAGTGACTCCACAAGGAGCCAGACACAGGGAAAGGTGTTTGGCCAACCACAGTAAACGTGGGCCCCAAAGAAGCCAAGCAGAACAGCTACCTAGCTTGGAGGGAAAGTTATACCTCAGAGCAGGCCTTGCACTCCACTGGCAGGGAAGGGATCCTCTAAGGCACAGCCACTGAACCAGGAGCCAAGGTACAAGGTCAATCTGCCTAGCAGAAGGGATGGAGGCTACTGGTCACCCCAACCCAGGCCCAGGAACACCTGACTACATGGCACTGCAAGCTCATTACATGACAGAGGACAGGCATGTGTGTGTCACTGCCTGCATCCCACACTGATGACTGTGAGGCAGGAACATGCATATAGGCTGCTTCAGGGTACGCTGTCATTGGGAGCTAGAGATGTAGCTGGAAATTTGGGCCGACCTCAAGCTCAGAAACCCCTGAGAATGGCCTGAGACACTGCTGACCAAGTCAGTACATCCATTGGTTCCAAGTTTTCCTAACAAGCTGGTGATCCCATGGGCTCCTAGAAGGGACCTCTTGTTGCAGGGAAGTATGACATCAGGGTAGAGGCAATACAGGGCAGAGCCAGAATTCTAGTCCAGTATCAGCAAGACAAATCAAGAGCCACTCAGCAGCCTAAGCTGGGCATCTACCCTGTGCCTATACACCTGGCCTCCCTGTGCTCAGATCTCCAACAGAGGAAGTCTTGGGACATTTGAACTTTAAAGAAAAACTGCTGATGACCCGAATCTAACCATCTAACCCCAGGGGTATCACAGGGTAGAAAGACAGAACTGACTCCTGCAAGCTGTTCTGTTCATCAGAGCACACACATGCCCACACACAATAAATTGCCTCAAGTCCAAGGCCAGCCTGTGTTATGCTGTGAGACCATTTTTAAAAATAAGCTAGGCATGGTGACACCTGCCTTTGATTCTAGCACTAGGGAGGCAGGCAGATCTCTGAGTTCAAGGGGAGCCAGGGCTACAAAAAGACCCAGTCTTGAAAACTTTTTCTTTTTTTGGTTTTTCAAAACAGGGCTTCTGTGTAGCCTTGGATATCCTGGACACGCTTTGTAGACCTCAAACTCACAGAGTGCCAGGTTAAAGGCATAAACTACCACACCAGACTTACAGAGCCTTTTTATACACAAGCATAAAGTGAGTATTTGTGTGGCAAAAGAAACATCCAGGGTTATCAAGATGGTGCAACATGGGTATGCTTGCTACTATGTATCAAAGGCAACCCAAGTTGGATACCCACATAACAAAGGTGGAAAGAACAAGCTACCACACATACACACACACACATAAAAAACAGCCTTCCAACATCCACACGTTCACAGTGGCATATTATAATAAGCAAAACAAAAGTATCAAGAGGGTGGGTACCAAGTTGGCAACAACTATTCTGGCAATCAGCAGAGCTGATGGACAGGCATTTGTTGTATACTAACCAGTACTGTCCAGGACTTCGTTCCCTGGGCAAGGATCCCTGTCTTGAGTCTCTGTCACCCTTAGACTGGGTGTTCTTTACCAGACCAAAGAGCCCTTCCAAGCACCATATACCACGAGACAGTTCAGGCACCTGGCCCTGCATCTTTTTCAGCCCATCCATTCACTGGTCCTCCCCACCTTGCCACTGGGATCTACCTGCCCATCAGAGTCGTAGTCCCAGTTAGTGGTGCCGGCCAGAGCCACAGCCCGGGCATCTGTGTCTCGGCGGGCTGCACTCAGAACAAAGTGCCATGCCCTGCTGCTCCGTGGACGCCGGGCCATAATGGAGAGGACCTGGAAAAAAAAAGAAAACATTGTAAGCCTTAAAGACATGTAATGTGTCAGAACGCCCAAACAAGGTCCACACCCATAGCCCACAACTTTAACCCTGGCACTTGTGGGCCACCTGGCAGGCTAGACCATAGGTCCACCAAAGGATGGAGACTCCAGGGTCCTGGACACTGAGCCTGGGCTTCAGAAACTCCCACAAGCTCCTACCTGGCTCCAGTATCTGAGCGCCTCAATCACACCCAGGGTGATGGTGTGAAACACAACCCAGACATCCATGACTCTGGAGATGCCCGCGCCCATCTCTGCATTCAGTTCAGGAGCTGCTGCCCCTCAGGCATATGACACTTAACTTGCTCCTCCTCCGCTGTCCACTTTGGCAAATGGCATCTCCAGCATCCAGTTCCTCATGCCAGAAACACGGCTGTCATCTACTCCTGACACCCCTTCTTCCAACACACCTGAGGTGGTTCTCACTTGTCGCCGGCGACCCACCACCACTTCCTGCACCACACAACTTCCTCTCACCCATCCCGTTCCACACACCACAAACTCGGTTTTCGATACGACCTTAAACTCACAGGCTTGATGTCGTTATTGGGACAAAATGCAAAGCTCCGGGAGGTCTGGATCTCCTCTCCCCGAGTGGACTGTCTGGGTCTAATAGTCGGCTCTGTCCTAGCTGTCTCCCGTCCCTGAAGAACCACTGCACGACCCTACCTCGCCCCGGCCACCCACAAAGAAGCCGAGCGGGGCCGCGCCCAGAACTCAACAGTACTTGGGTTGGCTGAGCGCCGTACAGGAGCTCACAGTAGGAACCCAATGAATGAGCCAGAGCTGTCTCCGGATGCGGCCACGCTCGGCCTCCGCGGGGCCGGAGGTCGCTTCCCTCGCCAGAGGCTCGCGGATCTCGCCAGGGCGACAGTGTCCGCGGCGCCTGGCTCCGAGGACTCCGCCCAGACCCCCGAGCGCCGGCGCCGGGAAACAAGGGGTGGCCGGCTTGACCGCCTGCAAGGTCAACGCGCAGCCCGCCGGGCCTGGCCGGGCTGGGCCGGCACGGCTCACCTGCGGCCAACGCGCTCCGCCGGCGCTGACCCACTTTCCGTTCCGGCCGCGACGCAAACAATCCCCGCCCCCGCGCTGCATTGGCCGGGCAGCCGAAGGCGGGCTCTCCGGCAGCTCCGCGCGGGGGCGGGTCTCGCGAGACGGCGCTGCTGTCAAGAGGCTTGCGCGACCCGTCAATCCTGAACTAAAGTTCCCACTGGTCCTCGCCAGAGCGTCCGCAAGAGATTCTCGCACGACCATTGGACAGATATGCGGAAGTGTATCTGTGTCCGTGGCGTCATCATCCGTTGCTAGGATCGGGACCTTTTTGGGTCACCTGGTTGGCTGAAGGTTGCATGACTAGCCTCTCAAAATGAGTCTGAGGCGGGCTCTTGATGCCATTGGTTTAAAGGCTCGAAAAGTTAGCAGGGGAAGCGGAAGGCAGCCGGGAAGAGCGGTAACGGGATGGAGGCGGTGGCTGGTGAGCGTGCGGGTCGCCAGGAGTGAGGGGTCGGGGAAGTCTGAAAGCGAACAAGTATAGCAGCTTGCCCGTGGCCTGCACACAAAGTAGCCTGAGATGCCAATGAATGCCATGTACCTTTGTTCCCTGAGCCAACCGAGTGACGCGGGCGCACACGGAGGAGGTTCCAGCCTGTGTGGGCCCTCAGCCTCACACTTTGCGGAGAGCTGAAAGCCCTCTGCAGTCTCTAGTGTGCTGTCTGTGATGTTCTGTTAGGTTTCCTGTGTCTGTTGCAATTAGCTGGAAGTGAGAGAACATCACAAGTGAGCGTTGACGTGTGCACGTGCTTTCAGTTGCTCCACTTTAGACACAAGTGCGGCCAAGACAGCTCCGGGGCTTGTAGGAGACCTTCTGCCTGGGTGCCCTTGTCTGTTGCTTCCCGGGCATCCCAACACGTGTTTCTCACCAGAGCCCGGGAACCTGGCCGGCGTGAAGCATATCATCCTTGTTCTTTCTGGAAAAGGGGGCGTTGGGAAAAGCACCATCTCCACGGAGTTGGCCCTGGCGCTGCGCCACCAGGGCAAGAAGGTGAGGCTATGACCAGAGTTGAACTTGCTTCATTGTCCCTGGCTCCCAGCAAGCCTGACAGGCTTCTCTCCACCCCTCAACACTCTCCTCCTTGCAGGTGGGGATCCTAGATGTGGACCTGTGCGGTCCCAGCATCCCACACATGCTCCATGCACAAGGCAAGGCAGTGCACCAGTGTGACAACGGCTGGGTGCCTGTCTTTGTGGATCAGGAGCAGAGCATCTCCCTCATGTCTGTGGGCTTCCTGCTGGAAAACCCTGACGAGGCCGTGGTGTGGAGAGGTCCCAAGAAACATGGTAAGAACTTGGTGAAAGGTGGTCCCCCAGCTGACCCCTGGGTACCTCTTCACTGAGGTGGTTTTCCCTCCTCTTATGGCTGCTGCTTTCGGGGAAAGCTGGAAGCCAATCCTGGCCTCTTGGTATTGGAGTCTCTGTTCCATTGAAATGCTTCTACTGCTTCACCCAGCAGAATATACACACCCCTCTGTCCCCAAGAAGCTTCCCTCAGACTCTGTGACAACCAGATGAGCCTCTGGATAGAGAGGGTGATGTGAGGGCAAAGGAGAAGCTGTGTTAGGCATTCGCTCTGAAGCCATCAGCCACTCCAAGTTCATCTCTTAGTTAGGTCTACTGAGACCCCCCCTCCCCTGTGCCCTCACTCCACCCAAGGGTCTGAAGCCACACAGTGTATTGTGAACCTAAGTGCTGAGCTTCAAGGAGGTAACATTAAGCCGTCCTGGCCGCAGTGAGAGGCTTCCTGGGAGGAACAGCACGGTTAGAGTGGATAGCGGGCTGCTCCTGGACGTGCTGGAAGGGTGCTTCATGCCAGGCCATTTTCTCGGGGTCCCAGGGCCTTCATGGGAGTTGGCTACAGCCCTGCAAGGTGGGGTGTGGCGACAGTTCAGTGCTGGCAGGTGGCAAAGCTGCTGGAAAGCAAGGAGTGCTGGTGGGGGCGGGTGGACCCTTGCTGCCTTGTGTGGCCAGTGTCCCCAGGCTCCCCTGGGAGCTGCCCAGCCAGTACCAACTGGACACGATGGGCCTCCCTTTTCCTAATCCTTTGCCAGAGGTTACTACTGGGCTTTTGGGTCTTTGCAGCACTGATAAAGCAGTTTGTGTCTGATGTGGCCTGGGGGGAGCTGGACTATTTGGTTGTGGACACACCTCCAGGAACTTCTGATGAGCACATGGCCACTGTGGAAGCCCTGCGCCCTTACAGGCCCCTGGGGGCCCTCGTGGTCACCACACCACAGGTACCACTGCCATCTCCTCAGCCCTACCTGGGTGAGCACTCACCCACATATATGTTGGGGGGTGGAGGGGACACACTTTCCCGTCCTGGTTGAGCTTGGGCTGGGCTGTGGTGGGCCATGTTCCCTGCTGGCTACTTGATTCTTGGCTGACCTACAGCTGACTGGCCCCTCCTCACTCTGGCCCACAGGCAGTGTCTGTTGGGGATGTGAGGCGGGAGCTGACCTTCTGTAGGAAGACGGGGCTGCAGGTGATAGGGGTCGTAGAGAACATGAGTGGCTTCGCCTGCCCACACTGCACTGTGAGTCTTGGAAGATGGGTGGGTGGTCTATTTCGAGGTCTGAGGGAATACAGACAGCTCAGGCAGTCACAGTCCTGCAGTAAGCAGGTCTGTCCATCAGTCCAGGGAAGTTAACTTTGTGGATAGCGAGGACACTGTGACTACCTGGGCATTCTCCCGGGACCAGCTATGGGTCTCACCCTGGCAATGGGTCTCAGCATGGGGAGTAGGTCTGCAAACTGGACCCTCAGAGCCCTTGTCTCCTAGGAGTGCACCAATGTCTTCTCCAAGGGCGGTGGGGAGGAGCTGGCCCGGCTGGCTGGAGTTCCTTTTTTAGGTAAGTATCAAGAGCGGGCCACCTGGAGCCCCAACTTCTACATGCCAGGCTTCTGAGCGTGTCTGACTGCAGCGTTGGGCCTCCCTTCTGTGCAAGGTGTCTCTGGGCTGCCCACCACCTAGCCATAAGTTAGGAGTGCCTGTGCCCCACATTGTTCCAAGTGGGAGGGCATGAGAGGCGAACAGCTTGAGCTTCAGGAAGGTGAGTGGTGAGTGGCCACTTCTCCCATGCTGCAGGCTCTCGCTAGGCCTCCGCTCATTTTTATTTGTTCATCAGGGTTGTGGGTGTGTACGTGCCACAGGGTACTTGGAGAGATCAGATGATAGTCTGTGGGGGTCAGTTATCTCCTTCTATGATGTAGGTCCTGGATATTGAACCCAAGTAGTTTTCAGACTTGGAAGCAAGCGCTTTTATCTACTACGCCATTTGGTCAGCCCTTTGCTGGCTTTTGTTGTTGCAGGCTCTGTTCCCCTGGATCCCCAGCTTACCAGGAGCCTAGAAGAGGGCCGTGATTTCATCCAGGAATTTCCCAAGAGCACCGCGTACTCTGCACTCACTTCCATAGCCCAGAAAGTTCTGCACAGGATGTCTGCCTTGCACCCCTGACCACCTCCCAGCCGCCCTGGTGCTGTGCGCTCCTTTCTCAGCCTAGAGGGATTTTGGGAGCAGAGGTCCTTGGGACCTGTGGTTGCTGATCTGGACAATGGCTGGTCCATGTGATTACGTCCACGCAGAGATCTTCCTGCAGGACGGTGACATTTTCCAGCGGTGTTCTGAGTAGAATTTACTCACCATCAGCAGCTTCGCCAAACTAGTCTGTAGCTGAGGGGATGGCTCAGGTCCTAGTTTTTTGTTTTGGTTTTTGTTTTTTTGAGACAGGGTTTCTCTTTGTAGCCTTGGCAGTCCTGGACTTACTTTATAGACCAGGCTGGCCTGTCACTGCCTCCCTGGGTGCTGGGATGACAGATGTGTGCCACCATGCCCAGCGGGGTCCTAGTTTCTTGAGATGGTAGTAGCCTTAACCTCCAGCCTAGGTTGACAGGCTGCTCTGACAGCCACACCACACATGAGCTGCCTAGTACTTGCTCATCCTGACTGTCCCTGAGCGCCCACATGTGCTGTGGAGACTTCTGTGACGCACTGTGTGGTTTACAGGCATCTGGTATCCTACAGGACTCCGCTGTTAAACCCGTTACCCCACCCTGTGAAGAGCCCAGCATCCGGTCCTGTGTCCCCAGTGAGGTGGCTCTTGATCCCCGTTTCAGAACTGGAACAAGCAGTATTAGTAAAGATGTAGAGGGCCTGAAGACACGGTGAAGACATCTGTCTTGTCTAGGGGGCTGGGGTTGGCATGTTGTGTTTTCAGACATCACTGAGGCAGCTGGAGGCCACAGGGTAAGAGTTCAAGTGCGGGCCAAGCCACAGAGCCCTTCCTCCTCCTTCCTGGAAAGGTCAGGAAAGAACGCTCTGGAAAGTAGATGGTGGCCTGTCATGTTCCTTCCTGGGCCAAAGCTGAGGTCTTCAAGAGAGACTGGGGGCCTGGGGAACCTGGAAAGGGGGTGGTTCTGCAGTCAGACAGGAAGGCTATCCCCAACTCCCACCTGCCCCCACCCCCAGCACTCACTGTTAACAGTGGGCAAGTTGGTAACTTCCACAGCTCAGACTGGGACAGTGAGAACCCCCCTTGGCCCCAATATAGTGCCCCAAGGGAGGGATGCAATGCCAGGATCTGGCGGTTAAGTGCCTGTAGTTCCTTGGGTTGGAGAAAAGGGTCAAATGAAGCTCAGAAGGACTGGGGCATCGCAAGAAGCGGTGCAGATGAAGTAGGACACATGTTCCCAATGCCAGCAAGCTGCAGACTGGCTCAGGCAGAGCTAAGACAGGATAGATGGGGCAGGGACAAGGAAGGGTCACCTCTCCCAAGTGCACACTCAAGGTCACAAGCTTTGCATAGCGCTTGCTTTTAATTGCCGCCAGCAGGGAGTGCTGCTGAGCACTTCCCCTCCTGGCTGGGCCCTTGGGCACTTAGCCTGTGCCCACCCTTTTAGGCCACATAGCTGCCAGTACTGCCCAGCTTGCAGGAAGTGAGCAGCCAGGACCTGTCCCCTGGAGATGGGCGGGTATTCTCCATCCCCACTGGCTTTGGGAGCCAGCTTATTCTGGTAACAATGAGACACTGTCCCGACTGCAAGGCAGCCTTCGGCCGGACCAGGCCAGGAAGTAGCCAGGGTCAGCAGTGCAGAAAATGGGTTTCGCTAATGTCTCGTAGGTCAAGGCCTGAGACATTGGCTGGGCCAGCACAAGTGATGTTGTTATAGGCGTACACCGGCTGGCAGTCATCCCCCTCACAGACAGTCTGAACAAAGCGGGGGACAGCACTGGGGTTCCGCAGGGCAAAGTCCCGCAGGGCCTTGAGCGGACAGCGGCAGTCCCAGGGGTTGCCGTCCAGCCACAGGCGCTCCAGGCCCGGCTGTGGCACAAAGGTCTGCAGGGAGTTATTCCTGAGGCTGAGGTAGCGCAGCCGCCCCAGCGGTGAGAAAAGGCCTTCCTCCAGTGCCTCCAGGCGGTTGTGGGAGACGTCCAGCCAGAAGGTGCGCTGCAGTGGGCTCAGGACATCCTGGGGCAGCACCGACAGCTGGTTGTGGGAGAGAAGCAGGTACTCCAGCTGGCCGAGGCCCCGGAAAAGCTGGCCGGGCAGCTGTGCGAGCTGGTTGGCGGTGAGGTCCAGCTCCAGGAGCTCAGACAGCCCTTCCAGGCTCCGTTCTTCGATGCTGGAGATGCTGTTGCCCCTGAGGAAGAGCCGGCGCAGCCCTGTGAGGCCAGCGAACGTGTGCGGGCGGATGCGGCTCAGGCAGCTGTGCTCCAGGTGGAGGCTGTGCAGCTTGCCCAGACCCTGGAACACCCGCTCTGGGAGGCTCCTCAGACAGTTGCCAGAGAGGTTCATAACAGCCACATTGAAGAGGCCAAAGAAGGCACCCACCTTGACCTCATGAATCTGATTGTCATTGAGCGTCAGCACCTCCAGCTGCCCCAGGCCTTCGAATGTCCTCTCGCCCAGCTGCCGGATGCGATTGTGGCCAAGCTGCAGTTCCTCCAAGAAGTGGAGGTCTTTGAAAGTACGAGGCCGCAAGCTAGTGATGGCATTGTGCGCCAGACGCAGAACATGCAGGCCCAGCAGGCCTGGGAAGGTGTCCTCCAGGAGGCTGGCCACTCGGTTGTGTGACAGGTCCAGCCAACGCAGTGCCTTCATGCCCAGGAAGGCACGGGGGGCCACAGCTGTGATGAGGTTGCGGTCCAGGTACAGCTTCTGTAGCCTGGGCAAGTGAGTGAAGACGTTGGCTTTGATGCTGCGCAGCGCATTCCTGCTCAGATCCAGCTCCCGCAGTTCACCCAGGCCACAGAAGAGTGCCGGCTGCAGGTAAGCCAGTCTGTTGCTAGCCAGCACCAGCTCACGGAGGTTGCTCAGGCCCTGGAATGCTGTGTCAGGCAATACTACTAGGCTGTTCCAACCCAAGTTGAGGTCCCAAAGATGACCGAGGCCTTGGAATAGCCCCCCTTCCAGCCGGCTCAGGAGGTTGTTGCCCAGGCTGAGGGAAGCTAGATTTGGTGTGTTCGTGAACAAGCCGGCAGCTAGGCTCCGGAGCAGGTTCCGCTCTAGGTGCAAGTGGTAGAGGCTCTGCAGGCCCAGCAGTGCCTGTGGCTCCAGGCTCCTCAGCCAGCTGCCCTGCAGGTTGAGGAAGTCCAAGCTAGACAGGTTTTGGAAGGCCGCCGAGGGGATGGAGGAGAGGTTGTTGCCATCAAGCCACAGGGCCCTGGTGCTGACGGGGATGCCGTCAGGCAGCTGCGTGAGGTTCCTGGAACTGCAGAAGACGCTGAGCTCATCCGTGAAATCGTCATAGCTGCAGGTACACATGATGGGGCACTGGGGGCCCTCAGCATCTGCTGATGCTCCAGGGTCTGTCCCTCGCAAGTCACAGGGGCCCAGTGCCACCCAGAAAGCCAGAAGCACCACCAGGGCTGGGCCACCTGTGGGGAGAAGGGCTTGGCAAGGAGGTGCCCAGAGGACTGTGGCCCAGGATGTGAGCCAAACCTTGGGCTTCCCGGCCCTCAGCTATTGTAAGAGGAGGGATGATGTTTGTATACTAAGACATGGTCATGCCATTATGATACCAGGCAGACACTGTTATGGCAGCCAGGTCCTATCCTTTGAAATAACTTCGCTTTTCCAACCCATGGGACCAGCAAGTCCTGGTCCCCATCTCACTGCAGGGCCACCAAGGGCTCAGCTCTTCCATGTCACCCTGGCTTCACAGGCAACCTGGGCTGTGGCCGCTAGGCCGGGTGGCAGTCTGTGTCCTCTGGGGTATCTAGAACAGCCAAGCTGAAAAAAAGAACGAAGCTGCTGGCCAAGACCTGGCTGTCCCAGAATATTCTGGAATAGACCCTGGTATCATATTCATTTGTGGTACTCGGTGACTGAACAACAAGCTGGCCACCGCCTGGCTGTTGGGCCCCTAGATGGGTGAGGCATGCCCTGTTTGCTCCCCAGTTTATGCAGGCTGGACCCCCTGCCGGCAGAAGAGTGGGGTCTAGAAAACCCAATCGTTCATTCAAACGGGCATCAAGTCACATGGACCCATACAGCACCCCAATTCTAAATCTACCTCCGGTGTATGCTGAGAGCTCCAGATCAGGTTGGGCAGGACACTATTCCGCACCTGCGCAGTTTGTACCTGGCGTGACTGCATAATGGTGCCCCGGGCATTGAGGTAGCAAGCCAGAGGCAGGCAAGAAAGAAGACATTGTTTTCCCCTCACCCAGGCCCCTAAGAGGAACAGTAGCTAGAAGAGTCTCAGGCTGTGTCCACACACCATCTCAGCAAGCCTCGGTGAGGGAGGGTTGTGGGGAGTGCTGAGCCCCGCTTCTACACCTTGTCATACCCAGGGGCGAGGCGCCTGTTTCAGCTTGCCCTGCCTTCATTTGGCCCTTTCCTCCAGTGCCACCACCAAGGGAGAAAAATCACGGAGACCCTCTGGTGCCAGGATTAGTTGTACCCAAGACCCAACCCAGAATTTCCATCAGCCCACCCGGAGCCGAGCCCATCGCAGCTTCTCCCAGCTTCTCCCAGTGGGGTCGGAGGGCCATCTACCCTCGGACCAGCTGGCAGGGGATACGGGTTCCTCACCTGTCCTCGGAGCCATTCTGCCTTGTACAGAGCTGGCTGCAGGCAGGCAGTGAGCAAGGGCCGTCTACAGTGCAGGCTGCTCTGCCCTCTGGATTTCCCCACCGCCTGGAGCTGGCAGCCTTAAGCTGGCCCTGCCCCACACTCCGTCTCCTTTAACCCTCTCGTGCTGGGCAGCTAGTCTCAACAGCAAGTCTCCTGGGTGGAGATGGTGCAGGGGAGGGCCCTTTGCCCGAAGTCTCCCTCAGGGGAGAGGTGGGGCTCTGAAGGCTGCCTCTTCGGGTGTAGGAGTAAGGAGTCTTGGTGGTGTAACCCAACAGGATTTGGTGTTCAAGGTAGGTGGAGGGGGCTCTGTCTCCCAGTAGGTTCAGTACCCTAGGGGTGCTCCTGTGTTCTTGGGAATTCCCCCACTCACACCCATACTGAGCAGATGGCTGTGTCTGGGTTAAGCAGTAAGCTGCCCCGTTTCCTAAGGTCCAGCCTGCATCTCTAACATGCTGTCTGAGCTGGGGTTTCTGAACAGCCTGAGTGGGCCCACCATTTGTGCGTCCCAGCCCAGGGGTTTGTCCAAGGCCCAGTCTCAGCCCTCCTCTGACCTCTAGGTCAGCTGATGTCTGGCTACTGCCCCTCCCCCAGGGCCTCTTCTAGGAACACCTGGCAGGGCCACCAGCTACCTCCTGTTTGCTTTCCCCAGCACAGTCCTCCTAGGAAAGGCTGGCAGGAGGACAGCGAGGCACCCAGGCCTTCATGGCCAGGGCCGGCCAGCTTCCACTGGCCTCTTCCACTGTCCCGGGGAACAAGAGAGCCTAATTACCCACTACTTCTTGTGTGCAAAGACCCTGGGTAAATATGCTACCCCTAGGGGAGGCAAGGGGCTGGCTGCATGCGGGGCCTCAACCTGGCCCTGGCTCCACTCACCCTGCCGGAGCCACATCTCGGCTTCCTCCTCCAGGGCCTGAGAGCCGTGACCTGGCTGACACTCCAAAGCTCAGCAAACCTCTCGTTGAGTTCTGTCCCTTTGCCCTGCCTGGGATGGTGGGAATGTGCACGGGAGGGGCCACGAAAGGCAGTGCTGAGTTTCAGGAGGGACAGCTTCTCGGGTTGGGCTTGGGGGACATTGGAACCCATGTCTACACAGGCAGAGGAAGCAGACAGCTCTGGGAGGGTCGGGGGCTGCAAGCTTCCACCATGCTGCCCCATCTCGAGGGCATTTTCCAGGTTATTCCTTAGCCTCTTTTCTGAGAAATTATAGATCGCCCGGGACGGAATCTCCGCCCAGAGCCACAGAGCAGTTTACACAGCAAAAGTGCGGCCTCAGCAGGCCTGTGAGGCCAGCGGCCAGCCTCTGCTGGGGACAGGGGCCGGGCAGCAGTGGACAGGAGGCTTTGTGGCTCCCTGCTTGACTCTGGGCTAGGATCTCTTCCTGTCCACTCAGAGCCCTGCTTGGTGCGGAAGCCTTCGCGGCCTTTTGACAGCTTGGGTAGACCCAAGGCAGCCTTCTGCGTCCTGCAGCCACACAGCACAGTAACGCAAGGCCCAGGCACTGGAGACTGCCCAACTTCCTACTCCCCAACAGCCCAGCTCTTCTGTCCAGTTTTACCTTTGGGATCTTACCTGGGGTCTGTGTCTAGCCCGGAATATGCCAGCAGATGCAGAGCTGTGTTTCTTCAGATGTCATCCGAGGGAGACGCAGCCATCATGGTCCATCTGTACTGGCTGGACAATCAGGCCCTGCCTCCAGGACCACTCAGTGCAGCTACGGATGGTGACTTCGAGGCCTGAAGGGCGTGCGGGCGTCTCTGGGAGGGCAGGACTTGAGGGTCCACACTGAAGTAGGGAAGTGTGGGTCTTCCTAATGTTTCTGTCTCTGTATATTGCCTACTGGCAGGGTTCATTGTTTTCTGGATCTCTGGAGAGGCCGAGCAACTTGAAGCTGTCCAACGGCCAGACACAGATGTTTTGGCCCTCTGTTGTTCTTGTTATGTTTTTTGAGACAGGGTCTCTCTGTGTAGCTTTGGCTGTCCTGGAACTCAGTCTTGTAGACCAGGCTGGCTTCGAACTGACAGAGATCCACCTGCCTCTGCCTCCCTGAGTGCTGGGATTATCGGTGTGTGCCATCACCACCCAGTTTAAGATTTTACTTACTTGTTTTTGTTGTTGTTTTTAATGTATGAGTGCTCTATCTCATACACCTATACACCCACATGCCAGAAGAGGGCATCAGATTCCAGTGTAGATAGTTGTGAGCCACCATGTGGTTGTTAGGAATTAAACTTAAGATTTCTAGACGAGCAAACAGTGCTCTTATCCACTGAGCCACCACTCCAATCCTCCTTCACATTTTTTTTAATGTAGTTTGATTTATCAGACTAGAGTTTTATGTCCTGTCTGCATTTGGACCTAAACCTGTTCCCTTTAGGCACCTCAAAATCACTTCTATGTTTTATGTTGCTTTGACAGCTCACATTGTATGTGTGCCCCATGTAGGGGGAGCTCAGGTTCCATTCTCTTGCTGACTAGAAAATGGCTGCTTCAGCCCCAGAGACAGGCCCACCCCAAACCCCGCACATGCTCGCTCCCTCCTCCTACCTGAGTCCTCTGAGCCAGGACTCCACCGTCTCCACAGCTGCCAGTTCTGTAGGCCTTACCCTACATTCTGAGATCTAGGTGGTGGGGTGAAGATCCCAAGTGAGTGACCAGCATGACCTCCATATTCGGAGTCCAGTATATGGGATCTTCAGCGCTGGGCTCTTGACTGTCAAGTCCTTACCCTGGAATACTAGCCTGTCTGTGGGGAGCGCACTTCTCTTTTCTCTTCTCATCTGTCTCTCTCTCTCTCTTTCTCCCTCCCACTTTTTTTCTGAGACAAGATCTCTCTGTGTAGTCTTGGCTGTCCTGTCACTTACTCTGTAGACCAGGCTGGCCTCAAACTCACAGAGTTCCACCTGCCTCTGCCTCCCCAGTGCAGTCTATGGGATCTCATTGGTCAACGACCCACGAAGAGGTAACGCATCCCTGGTACTGGGTTTTTCATTTGCTGCCAAGTGGTGTCTGGCCGGGGCGCTGTGCCCTTGTTATGGGGCAGCTCCGTTAAAACTAATGCTTTAAATTTAGATGTATGACTGTTCTGCCTGCATGTATGTCTGTACACCAGCGTACATGCCTGTTGCCTTTGGAGGTCAGAAAACAGCAGCTGGCCTCCCAGGGCTGAAGTTGAGAGGTGCCATCACGTGGGTGCTGGGGAGAAGCCAGGGCTCCAACTGGTGAGTGTCCCTCCAGCCAGCACCTTCATCTGCGCACAAAGTCTTCTACACCAGGAGGTTTCCATGTGGCTTTTTCAAGAGGCCCCGGATGTTAGTTATCTCTCCCTACATTCTCTTCTTTCCCTCCCAATCCCCACCCCAATTCATCCCTTCCTGTTCCACTATTCCCCTTCAACCCCGTGTAATCATTGTGTCTCCTCCAAAACTTGGAATCCCTCTACGGCCCTGCAGTAGCGTCCTGACCTCTGTGAGTACGCCAGATGCAACCCATACACAAACACCTGAAATTTAAGGCTAACACCCCAAGTTAGAGAAAACATGACACGTGTCTTTGTGAATCTGGGTCGCCTCAGATTTTTTTGTTTTGGGGTTGCAGCCTGTAGCTAGCAGCTAAAGGTCAGATTGCTCCCAACTCCATCCATTTGCCTACAACTTTCTTGATGTCATTTAAAAAAAAAAAAAAAACCTTTTTAAAATGTATGTGTGTGGGGCCACATGTGTGCTGGTGTCCTCAGAGGCGTCAGATCTTTTGGACCTGCAGTTGAGGGTAGCCCACCTGAGGGTGCTGGGAACCAAACCTGGGTCCTCTGGAAGAGCAGCAAGCGCAGGCATCTCTTGAGCCATCTCTCCAGTCCCCAGTCCATTTTACCTACAAAGCTGAATAATATCCTACCGTGTGAATGGACCACATTTTCTTTATCTGTCAGTTGATAGACATCAGGCTGTTTCACTTCCTGCCTCTCATGAACATGGATGAGCAAGTGTCTCTCCACAGTAAGATCTAGTGTTGTTTGGGTATGTGCCCAAGCATAGCATAAGCAGATGACGGGGTAAAGCTCTTTCTACCCTGGTGCCGAGGCCTTTAGTTTATTTCACTGGGGTGCAGTCAGTTTTGGCTCCAACCATTGATGCCAACATCTGGTTTGGGGTTTTCTTTTTTTTTAATCATGGCCCTTCTGACTCAAGATGAAATCTCAAAGTAGTTTTAATTTGCCTTTTCCTAGTGTCTAAAGATGCTGAACAACTTTTCAACTGTTTCTCAGCCATATGTAGTTCATCTTTTGAGAACTGTTTAGTCCTATGCCCTAATTGAGTCGCTTATTTTCTTGATTTTTTAAAAAAATGTCTTTGTATATCCCAGAACTAACCCTCTGTCAAAGGTATAGCTGGTAAAGATTTTTCCTGTGCTGAAGTGTGTCTCTTTACACAAATGACAGTGTCTTTTTGTTTGCATAAACTTTTTAGTCCTGTGTGGTCCCATTTGTCAGCTGTTGGTTTATGCCTATGCTACCGGGCCCTTGTTCTGAAAATCCTTTCCTGTGCCTGGAGTTGAAGTGTATTCCCTACTTTCTCCTTGGATTTAGGGAATCGGTCTTATGCTGAGAGCTTTGCTTTAGAGTTGAGTTTTGTATAGGAGGTAAGAATCAAGTTTCATTTAACTATCCGATTTGACTATCAACGTTTTTTCAAGTGTGCAGTTTTGGCCTCTGTGAAAAAGAAATGTGGTGACCATAGGTGTGTGGACTTAAGTCTGAGTTTTCCTTTCTACTCCACTGCTCAATGTTTGTTGTTATTCAGTACCGTGGCGGTGGTATTATTGCTCTGTAATACAACTTAAAATCGGGTGGTTGATATTTTAAACCTTGTGTGAGGTACGCATTCATGCGGAGGCCGGAAGACTGCATCAGCTGCCTTCCTCCGTCACTAAGCTGACATTTTTTTGAGGCAAGATCTCAAACTGAACCTACAGCTCAGTAACTGGCTATCCTGGCTGGCCAGAAAGCCCAAGGTCAGGCTGTCTCCACCGCCGTGACCCAATGCTGCTGTTACAGACATGCAGCGCCACAGCCAGCTGGCATGTATGAAAGGGGTCTGCACTTAGAGCCAACCCTTACCTGTACCGTCTCCCCAACCCACTTCATCACTTGTGAAAACGTACAGTATTTTGCTTTTTTAATTGTTTGGTTGGGTTGGTTTTTGAGACAGGGTTTCTCTGTGTAGCCCTGACTGTCCTGGAACTTCTGCAGACCAGGTTGGCTTCAAACTTAAGAGATTCACCCGCCTCTGCCTCCTAAGTGCTGGGATTAAAGGCGTGCACCACCACTGAAGCTTTAATTTGTTTTTTAAAAGATTTTTTTTTATGTGTATGAGAATTTGCCTGCACGAATGCATATGTACTCTATGCAAAACTGGTGCCTGCTAAGGCCAAAAGAGGGCACTGGCTCCCCTGGCCCTGGAGGCAGAGAAAGTTGTGAGGCACCATGTCTGTAAGAGCAGGACCACCACACCAGCTAGGCTTATTTACGATCTTTGCTTTCCAAGACTTCATCATGGACTTGACATTAGATACTGCATATTACCAGATCTGAGTTTTGTAAATTCTGTAACTTGTCTATTCTTTACAATGTCTTTTTATTGCAAGTTTCTGATTTAAATGAAGAATATCAATTTCTTTCTTCTGTCTCAAGACTTGTATGGCACATCCAAGAACCATGCCTAACCCATGTTCCCGTATTCCCTACCAGCTTTTCCTCTAAACTTCAGCGTCTAAAAGCTCTTTGATTCTCCAATGCAGTCTGAGTTCATATATGTTATCTGAGTTATGTGTGTTACCGAGTTGGTTCGTGTTTCCCCTACAGAAGTCCAAGTCACCCAGAAGACGGTTCTTGGCATCCAACAAAGGAAAACCAAAATGGCCACAAGCATAATGCTTTGTTCTCTGCTGTACTTCCCAGCCTGTGCCCAGCCCTGTCCCTGCGCCACTCTGAATGTCATGCTGTGCCTTCCCAGTTTCAAGGAGCCAGAGGTCCCAGAACCTTGTTTACAAAGTTGTTTTGGCTCACCTTAGTTCTTTGGATTGATGTGTAAATTTAAAACTTGCTTGTCACTTCCTCAAACACATGCGGGGATTTTGCTGGTTGCACTTTATCTATAGATCAGTTTGTGGAGAGCCGGCATATTAGCGACAGGGTCGTCTCATCTGTGAACTAAGCCCATGGACTTAGTTCATTTCTCTTAGCGACATTTTGCCATTTTCCGTGTGTAAACCTTACACGTTGATAAAGGGCTTCCTTGGCATGTTATTAGTTTGATGCTACTGAACATGCAACTGCTTTTGGACTCACTTTTAGTATTATGTACAAGGTATGTATGAGTATGTAAAGATACACAGTCATCCTGCAGCCTGCGGACTCTGCTCAGCCCAGTGCCAGTGTTTCCTGGGATTGGCTGTGTCATGCTGTGCCGTTCAGTTACCTTCTCGTTGTTTATACGGCCGTGGTGTGCCTTTTGATTTACTGCAGTGCCCCGTGAAATGGCCAGAGCACATGACTTTGCCTTGCCTCTGTGTCGGAAGAATTAGGTCATGTGCTGTTAACTGTGGTTCTGGCTGTGTGATACTCACAGAGTCTAAAAGACAGTATAATGTCTTGATCCCAGGGGTCCTGGAGAGGAAGAGGGAGCCGGAAGGCGATGTGGGAGGCTGAGTCAGGAGGACTCAGCTTCTCCAGCTCTGAAGGCAGAGAAAGGGGCTGTGAGATGGAGCACGCTGGCGGCTTCTAAGACCGGCCAAGGACACATTCCTAGAGCCTTCAAGAGGGCGGCCCTGCTGACACCTGATGAGAGCCATGCCGTCTGCCAACTCCCAAACTGTAGGATGGTAAACTCGTGTAGTTTGATAGCTCTAGGGCTGGGGATCTCTCACAGCAACAGGTTCAAGCACATACGGTCATTCTTTCCGGCCATGAAAGCGCTCAGCAGTGATTGTGGAGAAATTTTGTGAATAGCGTTGGACTAGGCCAAACATTCTTCTGAGGTCATCCTATAGGTGATCCTGTTCTCCACTCGGATGACCTGCTACACCGGGTGGTGTTCAACATTACATTCCTGAGGTAGGTCCCACATGGTCTGGTATATAATGTTGCTGAACTTGAATCTAGGTTGGTGACATTACAGATTTTTGTCTTTCATGTGTGTGATCTCTTTCTGGGGCTTTGATATCATAGAAACATTAGTCTGATAACTGAGCTGGGAGCAGCCAGAAACCTCTTTGTATGCTTGATGTTACTGACAGAAGACACCAACGAAGCCACGTGGCCTCTGCTCTCTGTGGAACACTTGGGCTGGAGTAGGCGTAGTCACAAGCCACCTCCGAGACTTTCTCAGGTTGATGCCAGAGGGTCAGGAGTTTGAGTCCAGTCTCAGCTAGAGAAACTCTGTGTTAATCAATCCCTCTCCCCCCACATATGTCTGGCTATGTTGCCCAAGATGGCCTCAAGCAATTTGTAGCCTCCCAAACAGCTGACAGGCACATACCAGCCCAGTTAATTTGTTTTTCCAGGGATCTGTCCACTTCATTTTCGTTTTCTCCCTCACAGACCCTGGTGACTTCCACGTGAGCAAGTGATTTCCTCTTTCATGACTTTTAAATCTTTCGATATAGAAGTCATTTTATTTTGATCCAGTATGGGTCAGAGTTTGATTTTTCAATGTCTTAAAAGAACTTCTGATTTTCTGTTTTACTGATTTTCCTTTTTTGGGGGGTAGGCTGTATTTTTGAGACAGGCCTTATTCCGTAGCTCAGTCAATCCTTGAATTCACTGTGTACCCACGCTGGCCTCAGAACAGAGTGCTTCTGCCTCAGCCTTTTCAGGAACGAGATCCCTGGTGTGAGCCGTCATGTTGCCTGTAATGTCTGATGTATTCTGGGGTGCGAGGATCTGCACAGCTCCCTAGGCGCTCTGTCCCCAGACTTGCACCCAGCTTTTCCTTCTGATCATTTGGGTTTCATCTGTTTTCTTTTCTTTTTTTAATTTTATATACCTTTATTTTATGTGCATTGATATTCTGCCTGCATGTCTATGTGACTAGAATGTCAGATCTTGGAGTTACAGTTGTGAGCTATCATGTGGGTGCTGGGATCTGAACCCAGGTCCTCTGGAAGAGTAGTCAGTGCCCTGAACCACTGAGCCATCTCTCCAGCCCCTCATCTGTTTTCTTGTTTGGGGTAAAGCCTGCAATTTTGAGACCTTTTGTTTTCTCAAATAGGTGTTTAAAGCTATAAATTTCTTAGGACTAAAGATAAAGCTCAAGGGTAGAATACTTGCCTGGGCATGTGAGGTCCTAGGTGCAGTCCCAGGCTGCACCCACTCACCACATCTATAATGTCTATATAAATATATATTACATATAAATATGTATCCTCCCAGCACTGTATGTCACTTTAGTGTATTTTCCAATTTCACCTCCTGACTCATTTAATATTCAGAAATGTTTATTTGGGTTCTCTAACTGTACCTGGTTTGAGAGCACACTCTACACTCTATCCTTTGTGAGTTGGTGTATGAGACACGATCTGTCCCAGAGATGCTCATGACATCTAGGGAAAGTGGTCATCAGATACAGGTGAGTAACATTAACATCTCCAGTTACCGTGGGGTGAAAGTCTGGACCCAGATTTCTACCCAGGGGACTGGACCCAGATTTCTACCATCACTGCAGTCCTCAGGGGACTGCAGGAAACCAATGCAGGAAGCATGACAGGGCTGCAGAGCCGCAGCCAGGGTGCTTACTGACAGCAAACAGGCTCTGTGAGCTGTGCAGCTGAGGAGTAGCAAACGAAAGAAATGTGTCTTCCTCCAGGTCCAGCCAGCTTCAGTGGCTCTCCGGGAGACCAAAAGTCGGAGAGCAGAGGTGGTCCCCTGCCCCTGATACTCACACAGAGGGATGGGTCACTAGGACAGAAAGAGCTAGCCACCCGAGCTCTAGGCCACGTGCCAGGGCTGCCCTGGCCCCACCCCACTGCTGCCCCGTTCCTTATTCTTGTCCTGGCCTTTGTGACCCTAAGACACACATCTACAGTGGTGGGCAGGCCAGAAGCCCACCTCTTCCAGCTGGACGGACAACAGTGACTAGAAGTCTGGGTCATGAAAGCTGGAAACAGAACACTGAGTACACCATTTGCCTTCCAACTGTGGGTGTGTGGTGGGGACAGATCCTGCTGCAATCTAAGCGGCCTCTTGTGTGACTCTCACCTCAATTGAAAGAAAGTTTGTTTTGTTTTGTTTTGAGAAAGGATCTATGTAGTCCTGACTGTCCTGGACCTCACTCTGTAGGCCAAGCTGGCCTTGAACTCACAGAGACACTTGTGTCTCTGCCACCTGAGTGCTGGGATTAGAGTCGTGTGCCACTGCACCTAGACGGTTATAATTGTTAAGTCCTTTGTGGTTTCCCAGCTATACAGGGATAGGGTGGGGCGAAGAGGGTGCTCTGGGTGGGGGAGCCAGCATAGCACTTGCTGAGAATTCAGGACACTGAGCACAGCCACAGCCCCCACGGTGGCCAGCCCAGAAACTGCCCACCCTAGAGAAGGGCCTTCACCAATGGCCAGCTTCAAGTACATCAGAATGCTGCCACACCGAGGCACAGGCTTCAGCCCACACATGGGCCAACCTTAGACCCCCTTGGCCAGGCTGTGACACCACCTGCTCTTAGGGATCTAGGTCAGTCACACTGACACAGAGACACACGGGCACTGATTCCTGGCAGCTGGCTACTACCCCTGAGGCTAGTCTCAAAGGGAGGAAAAGCCAAGGGGCCAGCCATCTCCTTTCTTCCTCAAGAGCCAGCATGCCAATGGGGGACGCCCTGCCTCAGCCCCTCCCAAAGCCAGCACCACTAAGAAACTGGGTGCAAACTGGATGACATGTGACCACAGGCCCCTGAGGCTATGTACCTGTAAAGCCAGAGATAATGTAGAGTCCATAAGCAGGGATTATGGGAATAAATACTTTTAACCTTTCTCTCTTATAAATACGCATTAGAACATTTGATTACACAAGCTAAGGGCTCTGAATTAACTTAAAATTAGACTAGATCCTGCATGAGCAGCAGGATAGTCACTTAAAAGTCCCTGTCCGTATGCCTCAGTCCCGGGGCACCTTGAACTGGTCTTTCTCCCTGCGGATGGCCCTCATGGTGGTCACGGGGTCCGTCTCACCAGCGTGCTGCTGCACAGTCTTCTCCCTGTGGAGGCAAGAGATGAGCACAGGCTGCAGGCAGACACACAGCCTATCTCAGGAGCCAGAGTCACTGCTGGGGACAAGCCAAACAGGTCCTCCCAGCATGCTGGTGGGAAGCCACCAACTCCCTGCTGCCTACCCAGCCCAGAGTCTCAAAGAGTTTCAAGGATCCTTCAAGAAGCTCTCCCACATGGGCCCTTGGTCCTCCACATCCTTGCAAGCTGCCAACGAACGCATATCTCTCCATTCATGGGACAAAGCCTGCCTCTCGGGTATACTTAATAAAGCCGGGGTGTGAGGGTCAGGCCTGCTCACTTCAGGATGGGTTAGCCCTGGTTCATCTCTTTGCTGGGAGTGAACTTAGGCAAAAATAAAGCATGAGCTGCCACAGGAAGGTAAGGCCAAGGAAGCCCCCCCTCCCCAACCATCTTACTTCACTCTCATAAAGGGGTTGTAGGTGAACTCCTCTGCCAGGGTGGATGGCACCGTGGGCTCCCCGATGGCATACTTCTCCTGTAAGTAAGACACACCAGTGGGTCCCACCTTAGTGATCTATCTTAGACAAGTGCAAGTAGAGCAAGAGCAGGCAGTGTAGACAAGTGGGTTCCTGGCTTCTACAAGCAAGGCAGGGCTCATGGGCGGGACTAGCAGTGGTCTCTAACCAT
Organism: Meriones unguiculatus; assembly: GCF_030254825.1. NCBI lineage: Eukaryota > Metazoa > Chordata > Mammalia > Rodentia > Muridae > Meriones > Meriones unguiculatus. The sequence continues at coordinate 40,016,609 of NC_083359.1, forward strand.
GTCCCGGAAGGTAAGCTGCAGCCACTAGTACGTAGCTCCTGTTCGTGTGCTGCCTCTGAGGGGAGCGCAAGTTCTGACTTGATTACTGTGGCTTTGTGTTTCGCACAAGAAAAACACAGTGCAAAGAAAGTAACCCCCACCCCACAAGGAAACCAGCATGAGGAGCGATGAGTGACAGGCTCTCAGCACAGGGTGCCAGGAGCTCCCCAGGAGGGGCCGAGCAGTGAGTGCTGGGGGACACTGGCTGCCACCTCACCTAGCCTTGCTCCTGAACACCTCAGACCACGGCAGAGACAAGGCTAGTGCAGCTAAGCCAAAGGTGAGTTTATAAGCCGAAGGGGTCTCCGAGCAGCTCTTGTCCGGCTGTGTCTGGCTAACATGGAGGCCCTAGCTGGGACAGCTGCTGCAGCCACCCACAGGAGCCTCCCTCACCACCAGGACACACAAAGCCAAAGGTTATATAATAAAGACCAGCAGCACTGGTTGTCGTCGTTTAGCATGCAAGGCATCGGGAACTACGGGGGTTGAGAGGGGAACCGAAAGCAGCAGGATCAAATTTTCAAATTCTGAAAAATCAGTTTAAGAGTTAAACGTACATTTGGGTATACAATTGCGCAATTTCCGCTTTTAAACATATTCCCAAGAGCAGGAAAAAAGCCTGAACAAAAAGATGCACACCAGCACTCACAGCACCTTTATTATGACTGTAAACAGGAAGGCTCCCAGAGGGCTCACCCACAGCTCATGAATGAGCTCCTGTAGACACAGACGAACTCAGAAACAAAGCCAGTAGGGCTGGGCCTCAAAATAAGGCTGAGCAAGAGCCAGGGAGAACCAGGGGGGACCACATGGTTCTGTTATATAAACCTCTAGATAAGCGCAATTGACAGCGCTAGAAAACAGGGCAACTGTCAAGAGTGCCTGTGCAGGGAGGGGCTGGAAGATGGCTCAGCATAAGAGCACTTGCTGCTCCTGCAAAGGACTTAGGTTCAGTTCCCAGCACCCACATGGGAACCTTTACTAACCACTAACTCCAATCCAGGGTTCGGACGCCCTCTTCTGGCTTCTGTGGGTACTACCATGCTTGTGATACACATAGGGACACGTGTAAAACATTCATATACAAAACAATCAAGATAACTTTCCTTAGAAGTGCCTTTCAGAGGAGAGCAGCAGCGCTCTCTAGCTTGACTATGGCAGGGATTATGTGGGTGTGCGCTGTCAAAAGTCCATCGAACTACAGATTCCACTCAAGACATTCTCATGCGTGTAAATTACCCTCAGTCTGACGTTGCGAAGCTCTGGGCTGGATCCCCAGCACCCAGGGGAGATAAGCAGACAAGTAAGTTGAAGAGTGGCACTACGGTAGGGACAGTGAGCATACAGTATGATCTTTATGTGATTACTAAATGCATACTAAATGCCTAAGAATCAGGCCTGATTAGATATGATCGACTAATTAAGGGGGGCTGGACATTTCTCTGAGGGGATGGCTTTGGTATGCTGTCCAGGCAGGCCTTGAACTTGCGGCATGTCTACTCCAGCCTCTTAAGTAACTTAGATATGTGCCACCACCCCTGACTCAGCATCTGACTTCTGTGTTGTTTTGAGATGGTCTCCTATAGAACATGCAATGTAGCCAGGACTGGCCTTGAACTCCTGGCTCTCTCCACCACTCGGCCTGCCAGGTACTAAGATATGCCACCATCCCAGGTTGAACGCTTTGGTTTTGTTTGTTTGTTTCTGAAACAAGATCTTGCTATGTAGTTCTTGCTGGCATGGTATACAGAATGTATATGTAGCTTAGTCCAGCCTCAAACTTGTAATTCTCCTGCCTCAGCCTCCCAAGTGCTGGGAATATAGGTATGCTGAATTTTCTAGTATTACCTTTGTAAACCCCTTCCTGACTGGAAAAGATGCTGGATGGGGTATTTTAAACAACACAACAGACCTAAACAAGGAAGCACCACTTCCTAAACTCGACAACAGACTTACACAAGGAAGCACCACTTCCTAAACTCGACAACAGACTTACACAAGGAAGCACCACTTCCTAAACTCGACAACAGACTTACACAAGGAAGCACCACTTCCTAAACTCGACAACAGACTTACACAAGGAAGCACCACTTCCTAAACTCGACAACAGACTTACACAAGGAAGCACCACTTCCTAAACTTGACAGAGGGAGCTGCACCTCCCCCGGCTCTGACGACATTCACAGTGAACGACAGGGACGCAGAGCCCTGGGTCTAAGCTCTCGGCCATGACCTCGGGCTGTGCTGTGGCAGACATAAACCCCTGCAGACAGCAGAAACAGGTTCCTCACGTAGGGGCCAGCTGACTGACTGCTTAGTGCGGGGGACAAGGCTGCACCCTGTATGCGAGCCTCCTGTGCTAAGATGCAGCCAAGGCCTGCACTGCACCCTCCAGGCTGGCGGATTTTACTGCGGGGACCAGCACTGAGCTCCCGCTCCGCAAGGCGTGCGAGTCAGCTCTGTCAGCATCCAAGCCCCTGGGGAGCCGCCGCACCTTGACGGGCCCCTAGGACATGCTCCGGGATTGGTTGCACTCACCTTGGCCCAGGCCAGTTTCTCCTGAATGGCAGCATTGTTGGGTTCCACATGCCGTGCAAACTTAAGGTTGTTGATGGTGTATTCATGGCCACAGTAGACTTTCTGAAGAAAGAGCCAACACGGGCCGTGTCACGACAACACTATACGCTGTGTGCACTTAGGGTACTGTGGGGCTACATGGATTAAATACTACTAAAAACTGCTCGGATGTGGGGCTGGCATGGGTATTTTCACACATTAAAGCAGAGACAGGTCTTGGGCCTGAAGGGTGGGTCCAGCATGCCATGGATCTGCTTCCTGGAGCTTGTGGGGTCTTTGGGAAAGGGAGGCACTGCCTACTGTGTCTGGAGGAAGCCGGCCCAAGACTTCAAGCAGTGCCTTGTACATCTCGTCAGCAGTTCCTTCGTAGAACTTCCCACAGCCAGCAACAAACAGCGTGTCCCCTGAAAATACGATGGCGGTGCTTCAGAAGCCAGCTCACGCCCTGGCCTTCTGGACCTGGCGCTAAGCCCCAAACTTACGAACAGGCACCCAAAGCCACCCACTGCCACACCCACCCATACACCAAAAGGCATATTCACTCAAAACGGCACCCGGCCACCCAAAGCTCTCTATCCTGCCAGTTTCAACCATAGCCACTAACTCACTGCTTGGGCCTGACACCCAGGGCACCCTCAGCCACTCTCAGTGTCCCAACTCCACCATAGCTGAAATCATCACAAACCCAGTCCACGTACCACCTCTCACCAGCCTCAGATGTCCCCCTTCTCCTGGCATCCATGTTTCTGACACTCTTTCCCTTTGCTGTCCCTGAGGCCTTCCCTTCCCCAAGCCCCAGACTAGCATTGCCCTTGGCCTCACCCTACCATTGGTAGGAAACCTGACTGCTTCTGTTCCCTACACACTCCTGGACTTTGCACCGTGGCCAACGCGATTCAGTGGGCACTCGTGCCATCACTGACCTCGGCTGCCCCTGCCCAGGGAACCGGCACTGCTCCTGCGCATCCACCTGACTGCCATGAGGAAGGATCCCAAACCTGAAGTCCTGAACTCAGCTCTCCTAAACAGTTTCTGCCCAGTCTGTCTCCAGCACTGTCTCCTGTGCCTCAGTGCCCTGTCTGCCTGTTTTAGCCCAACAGGCCTTATCCCCCACTTCAGGTGCAGAAGCTGCCCGGCCCTCCTACCACACCTTCTCTGTTACACCCGCCTCCAGCTCCCCACTCCTGGCCTCCTCAGGCAGCTGACTCAGATTTCCTGGGCTACTAAACACTATATTTCTCATCACTGGCCCTCGCTGCTGATGCCAGTTTGCCTCAGCGTACCACGCAGGTATAAAATGACCTGCTGAAAGCTTGCATCACATGCCAGGCACTGCCCACCAGCAGCCCCCGAAAGTGCAGGACATCATGGGGTCTACACCTGGCAGTAACCTCCCTGTTAGACAAGATAGTCATGAGAGACCCAGCCTCAGGCTCAGCTGGGACTCAGTGACCCCTGCCTAACACACAGGCCTTGGGCTCCATCCACAGCACTGTCACATATAATAGGGCTGAGGCGATTGGGTAGTTAGTAAATGCTTGCCTTACAAGCAGCAGGATCCAAGCCTGACCCCAAGAACTCAGATAAAAACCCGAGCATGCTGGCTAGTCCAGCCTCCCGGGAAAAGTTCTAGGCTGGTAAGACACCACACCCCTAAGAAAGAGAAGAAAGTATTGTCCTGGTTTGCTTTTCTGTTGAAGCGAAAAGACCTCAGAAAGGGAAGGATTTACAATATCTTGCAACTCCCATGAAGAGATGTCCGAGCAGGCACCTAGAGGCAGGAGCTGAAGCAGAGAGCACAGAGGAGCACTGCTTACTGGCTTGCCCAGTTCGCTTTCTCGCAGAAGCAGGACACACTTGCCCAGGAGTGGCACTCCGCACAGAAGACTAGGCCACAATGATTAATCCAGAAAACGCCCCACAGACTTGCCAATATGATGAAGGCATTTTTCTCAACTGAGTTTATTTTTTTCTTCCCACAAGACCCTAAGCTGTGTCAAGTTGACAAAACATTAGGTAGCACAAGTGTCCCTGGGAATGACACCCAACACACGCCCACAGCCACACCCATGCCCATACACGCCTTCTCCCACAGCTGGCATGCCCTGATGTGGCTTTGCATGGTCAGACCGTGATATCCTGCTCCTACAGACACTGACACAGGCTTTCACAGGGCACACAGCCATGCCAACATGTGTCCACCCCTCAATTACCATGGACGGTCATAAGCTGAGGACCGTATGATTATCACTATTTTACCACTGCAGTGCTGCAGTTCCAAAAAGCCCTAGCAAAGCCACCAGTGACCACAGAGCGTGAACACACAGCAGAGCCGTCCGGTTCCGTCCATGCTATAGTTGGAGGATGCGGAGCCTCAGCTCTCATCTTTACAGATCAGCAGTTCTCATCCTGTGGGTCACGACCAGTTTCGGGTAGAACAACCCTTTCTCAGGGGTTGCAAATCAGGTATTTATGTTAATTCCTAAAAGTAGCAAAATTACAGTTATGAAGTAGCACTGAAAATAATTTTATGGTTGGGGTCACCACACCATGAGGACCTGGGTTAAAGGGTCACAGCATTAGGAAGGGTGAGAACCATGGAGGGTAGAGGTGAGCCACAGCACAAAAATGGGCCCAGGGCCTGGTAATGAACCCCACAATGCTGTGATGAAGACACGGAATTGAGGTCAGGTGTGCTGGCTCACGCCTGTAATCCCTATACTCAGGAGGATTGCTACAAGTTCCAGGCCAGCATGGGCTCCAGAGACCCTGTCTGAAATCAAAATACCACAAAACCCTGGCATTCTGTAGCATGTGGTTAAAAATAAGGGGTTCCTAGGCAATTTCGCCCAATTTCCCCCACCTGAAAGCCCTGCTATGACCTCATTAGGACGTGTTGGCATGTCCTCCAGGCAGGCTAGGAAGCCCTGTGGCTGTCATGGGAGGGCAGAGCATCATCACACTCCACACCACAACTCCAGGAAGCAGGACCCCGGCCCTCTGTAGCACACTGGCCCTACGCTCCCAGCCCCACCCCCATGCCACCTGATCGCGGTTGTCATGAGGTTGTCCAGCCTCATGGGCTGGACCAGCACCGAATCCCCTTGTCTTCTTTAAAAGGAGAAAATTCCTTTCACTTCTGGACAAATCTACTTGTCCTGACTGTGAACTACATACATTGCCCCAGGACTTCCTCGGCCTCAGCACGTAAACCACCCATGGCAAAGTCAGGCTGCTGCGGCATCACTGGGACATGTCACCAGGCCAGGGCTGAGGTACAGCCTTGTGCTGGCCCAGACCGGTTCACAGGGCTCTCTGCAAGGATGCAGGAAGGATCCTTGGGACCCCTGGGGCCTTCCTCAGCCAGCCCGCCTCCAACCCATGCCTGTTTGTGGGTGAAAACTGCAAACGGGGGCTGTCCTGTTCACACACCTGGTGGAGCAGCCAGGTACACAGGAGGAGGCCAGACCTTTGCACTCTGTCGTTTGAAGGAAACCCAGGCTCCATGAGGGCTGTGGCTTCCTTACATGGGATGTTGGGCTGGAGAAGATGCAGGCCCTGCTAGAAGGTCTGGCAGGAAGCCCCCTCTGCCCAGGAGCTTTTCCTCACACAGCCAATGCCAAAGAGACGCTTCACCTAGCCCTCGGCCTCCCGGACTCACCTGTGAACACAGCGGAGGGCTCCGAGCTATTGGGCTTGCTCACGAAGTAACAGATGTGTCCTGAAGTGTGGCAGGGTGTTGACAGACATTTCACAGTGAGAGACCCCACCTGAAACAGAGGGGCTGGGATGAGCTCCGGCCACCAGCTGCCTTTCCGGCACATCACCAGAGGCAGCACAGCTGGCTCCTAATGACCCTCCCCTTCCTGAGCACCCGGATATGCGTATCCCAGGCTCTACCTGCATTCTAGACACCTACAGAGCAGCCCAGGCCTTCTCACAGGCCTCTGGACACAGACAGGGAGGGGCCGGGGCTCTCTGCTAAGGGGTGACCCGGGTGCAAGTGCTTCAGGGGTGTTTGTTCGAGCATAAAACCAAAAGAGGCTTATTTTGGTTTTGCCTTAGAACTGAGCCAAATCGAAACCAGGCATTTTTTCATTAAAAAAAAAAAAAAAAAAAAAAGTCAGCTCCCCTCCCAAATGGCGCCTGGGGACCTAAATCCCGGTGGGGCATCCCTACCGCTCTCACCAAGGCTCACTGTACCTGCAGTGTGGAAAGGTGTGTGACCTTGTGAGTCAAGGCCCCGATTCGGTCATCACCTCCGTAAACCTTCAGCCCAGGTTCCAGTTTCACCAGCTTCTCATTCCCACCAGCATGGTCCCTACAAGTCAAACAGGAGGCCTGGGATGACCTGCTGAGGAGGAGGGCCTGCTCGCTTGCCTTTAAGCCCTGACCAAAAGGACCTAAACATTTTCCAGTAGAAAGAGGCAACCGCTTGGCAGCAGTCAAAATAACTTCCTCAGGAGTCCAGTGCACCCCTGAAGAGAGAAAGCAGATCACACACAGCTAGGGTCCCGGGCATGGTCACACACCTGGGGCACAGGAAATCACGGGGAGAGCTCCCAGTTGCACAGAAGCCTCACTCTTACTGCCCCTCCTAAGGTGAGGGGTGGGGCACCAGGATGGGGCCTGGGTCACAAAGTCCCCCCAGGTAGTCCTAATGGCACCCCCGTTTGTGCCACTTGGTTAAGGCTATGCTGGGAAGTTCTACAACTGCAACACCACCGCGAGGGAGATTTGCAAGTAGAGCCGGCGACGGTGACAGCCAATGACAGCCAAGGTGGTGGCGCCTCCCAGTCACACACCAGGGTCCCCATGGTTCCCCAGGGAACCCTTTCACCTTTTAAAACAAGAGCAGCTGAGGGCGGGGCCATGTTTACAGGCAGAGCTAGGAGGAGCCCACCCTGTGGGTCACCCTCAGCTCCCAGGCATTTCACTCCATAGTGTCCTGGAGGTTTGGGGGTCTTTTTTTTTTTTTAACTTATTTAATTTTATTTTATATGCATTGGTGTGAGGGTATCAGATCTCTTAGAACTGGGGTTACAGACAGTTATAAGCTGCCATGTGGGTGCTGGGAATTGAACCCATGTCATTTGGGAAGAGCAGACAGTACTCTTAACCACTAAGCCATCTCTCCAGCGCCCGGGTTTGGTGTCTTTAGAAACTCACTTATGTTATATAAATATGTTTTTGTTTTGGTCCCAGATGTGGGATATTGGGCTGATTCAGACAGTCCACTGCAGCAAACTATTTGCCTCATTCAGGCTCTGAGAGGGGCTCTTTCCCAGCTGCAGACAGTTTAATTCTGAGGACTCTGGAGAGGGAATAAATGCAGGGGGTAGGGGAGAGGGAGGGAGAGAGAGTGGGAGAGAGAGGCTTCTAGAAAAAGGAGGGGGGCCTCAGAGAAAGAAGAAGGCTGCTGCTGCTCCTGCAGACTGATGAGAAGAAGTTGGAGATACTCTAAACAAAGATTGGACGTTCCCAAGGAACCCGACTACCAGCAGGAGGTACCAAAAGAGAACTATGTCCCTTCTCCCCACTAACCTTCTTTCTCTCCTGTCTGGTATTGGGGTGGAGAAGGGAGAAAGAGGCCTAAGAAACTCAAATAAGGGTTGGAGAGATGGCTCAGCAGTTAAGAGTACTGGCTGCTCTTCCAGAAATCCCGAGTTCAATTCCCAGCAACCACACAGAGGCTTACAACCACCTAATGCCCTCTTCTGACATGGAGGTGTCCATGCAGATAGAGCACTCAGACATAAAGTAAATAACATCTTAAAAAAAAAAAAAGAAAAGAAAGAAAGAAAGAAAGCCAACTACAATAGATAGAATAGATTGGTTGGTAGCTAAACAATCCATGAACCAGCAGACCTCTAAGATAACAGGGAGGAACAAGTGGCCTGGCCCTCTGCTCCACTGCCTCCAGCATAGCAGTCACACACAGGAAGGAACTGTCACCTCATCACCTACTTTTAAAATATCACTACCAATAAGCAGCCACAGAGGGACTGAGAGGCAAAGCCCAAGCTTTGCTTACATCATCTCAATCAGTGAGAGTTCCCAGGGCAGGCTCAGGGAAAAAGGCTCTGGCTGTCTTCGTGGATTCATTTAGAAAAGAAAATTAAAAGCCAAGCCTTCCCCCCCCCCCCCCCCCCGCTTTGAAGAGCCTTAAAAGAGCCATAGAGCAAGTTCCAGGCCACCCAGAGTTATAAAAAAAAAAAAAAAAAAAAAAAAAAAAGAATAAAAGGTTTTGGGCAGCACTATTGAAAAGTTCAAGGCCAGCCTGTGTCAGAGTGAATTCCCATCTCAAAACACCAAAACCAACTGAACAGCAGAAGTCAATCGAGACCTCTCACAGCTTGGAGTTCACTATATAGACTAGGTTATAGTCTACACAGTCTGTATAAGGACTGTAGCCATTAAACTCACAGAGCTCCACCTGCCTCTAGCGCCCCATTTTGTTGGTTTGGGTTTTATTTGCTTAAGAAATATCAATAGCTGGATGGTGGTGGCACAGGTCTTTAATCCAGGCAGAGGCAGAGAGAGAGAGGCAGAGAGGCAGAGGCAGAGGCAGCTAGATCTCTATGAATTTGAGGCCTAACTTGCTCTACAAAGCAAGTCTGGGACAACCAAAGCTACACAGAGAAATCCTGTCTTGAAACAACAAAAACAAAACAAACAAACAAAAAAAAAACACTGATGCTTACCTACTCTTTTTCCTGACATGGATGGATGCCAACATCACTTTTGATAAGCCTAATATATGTGAAGACAGCCACTGGCAGTCCTCCTGTGACCAGAGAAGCCTCGCTTTAAAGGACCAGCAGTGAACACTTGTGCCTGAGGGTGCTCGCCTTATCCTCTGTTCTTCTTCACAAGTCACAAATACCTTACCCTGAAAGTTGCTGCATTAGTGGAGCCCAGAGGTGAGTGGCCCAAGGGGCAGAAGGCAGGAGCCTTGGTGCATTCTCTTTTTATTGATTTTATTATGTAAACAATGTTCTGTCTGCATGTTCACCTGAACGCCAGAAGGGGGCACCAGATCTCATTACAGATGGTTGTGAGCCACCATGTGGTTGCTGGGAATCGAACTTAAGACCTCTGGAAGATCAAGCAGTGCTCTTAACCACTGAGCCATCTCTCCAGCTGTGGTGCATTCTCAGAATCCTTCCTTCTCCAGTGAACGACAGGTCCCACCCACAGGTTCACCTGCAGCCTGAGCACTTACCAGTGGTGGTGAGTGGTGAGTACTGTGGTCAGCTTTACCCGGAGCTTCTTCACAGCTTCTATAACCTACAGCCAAGGAAGAGGCGGAGTAAAGGCCAGTCACACTGTTGGTCCTGCCTGCAGAGTAGGTGCCCAGCCCTCTTCCCAACTCTGCTGGCTGACTGAACTCCAGACAATAGGCAAAGGGTTTTGTTTTTGGTTTTTTCCCTTGGTGAACCTAACTGTTAGGCCCCACCCACACTCTCTCCAAGCCCCAGCAGCTCTGACTGAGGTCATTCACAGCAGAAACATGGAAGATGAGCCAGATCTAAAGATTCACATATGTCCAGGCACAGAGGTTAAAAAGTATGTGTCAGTTTTGCCAACATGGCCTGTGGTTTCCCATACCCTTCTCACTGCCCAATCTTCCAGTGGCTAGACAACTTTGTTTTTTAGTTGGTCTGTGGGTTTGTTTGTTGTTTTTGGGGTGGTGGTGTTTGGGGATAGGGTTGGTTTTCCTGTTTTGTTTTGTTTTTTTTGAGACAGGGTTTCTCTGTGTAGCCATGGCTGTCCTGAAGAAGTTGCTCTGTAGAGCAGGCTGACCAGAACTCAGAGATGGCCCTGCCTCTGCCTCCTGCATGCTGGGATTACAGGTGTGCGCCACCACCATCAGGCAACAACTGCGAATGAACTCATTTCCGCCTAGCTTCCACAGAGCTGTTAAAGGCCCTGTGGTTGTAACCCATTCGCGTGAAGGCAGGGGCCTTGGTGACAAGGCGCCGCACATACCTTCTGGGGTTGCACTGGGTCCACCACGGCAGCCTCCTGGGTGTCCTCATCAATGACCAGGTACATGTAGTTGTCGGTCAAGGCGGGCAGTAACTCAACCTTCATCGTGTCTTGCTGCACAATCAGACTCTTCCTGAAGTCTGTGTGACACAGGGAGATTCCCAGCAGGGCCTGACCTGAAGAAACACCCAAGAGGAACCTCAGGACACCTCACCAAGATTTCAGGGGGGCCATACCAATGACAGCTGGCTTTCCCAAGCTCCTGTGAGGGGATACCTTCTTTCACGACATCCTTCAGGAAAGCAGAGAGCAAGTAAGTCAGCCTGTCTCAGGTACAGAACTGTTGTTTTGGTTTTTTTGGGGGGAAGGTGCTTTTTAGGTTTTGGGGTTTTTGTTTGATTGATTTTTTTTTTTTAAATAGATCTCCATCTATATCCCTGTCTAGCCCAAAACTCACTATGTAGTCTGGGCTGCACTTAAATTCAGCCAGCCTTTGGTCTTGGCCTCTTTCATTTTTGTTTGTTTTTTGCAGTGGAAGGACAGAGCCCCAGGGGCTCACACATGCGAGGCAAGTGAGCTACACCTCCGCCTAGACTTGGGATCATTGTATTTCTGCTCAGGCTGTCCTATCTGCCTGTGGTGTGACTCAAGCCTAAGGAAGGCAGGATGAGGCACCGGAGTGTGACTGCTCACCCTCCAGCCATGGCCTCTGCACTAACAGAATTCAGTCCCCTGAACTTACAGCTCTCCACAGGCCTCTAGCCAGAGGAGAAAACAGTAGTTTCTACTAGATGGCCAGCTAAATGGAAAATTCACACAGTGCCAGTATCTGAAGGAACTGGCTGTTTGAGACTCAAGCATGAAGGACACAGAACTCAAGCAAGGACTGTCCTGGGGTGGGCCACGGAAGTGGCAAGTGATGAAGGGACAAAAGTATACTCCACCCATTAGTCAGATGTCATCTTTTCAGCACCTGAAAATATTCCGCCTGAAAATAGCCTTGAAAAAACAATTTCTGTCTTAGCTTTAAAGAGGGGAAAACCACACAAGGTGGCAGGACGACGACATTCCAACCCTTTCTCAAAATGAATTCAGGAAACAACAGCTTCTATCCTGTGAGACATAAAGCTATCAACTGTAATAGCCATGGCCAGCAAACTAACCAAACTGTACTACAGTCTGGTTTCGTGGTGCCTCAGGTGAAACCCAGGGCTTCAAGCATTTGAGGGAAGTGCTCTGTCACTGAGCTACAAGCCCACATCCAGGTTGTCCTTTCTGGTACAACAGCTGAGCAGTTTCCACACCCTTCTTATGTTCTCTCTGTAAGATCAGGCTTCTGTGATATCTGAATTTCCCTAAGCCCCAGCACTATACAAGCCCATGGACAGAAGAAGGGCGGAAAAAAGGTGAATATGAGCCCTTTTATGTATTTCCCGGCAAAGCACGGCCGGGACAAAGATCATGGATAAAGATCACGTTATTACTAGTGCTAAACCCACTCCAGGTCCGACAGGGGCATGATGGCAACCTGGAGAAGATTCGATCACACCTGAGGAAGGAGGTCACCAACTGAGGGCACTTCCAAGACCCTTCTACCTGACTTCACCCAGCCTGACACTGCCCAGAAAATGCTCCTGGGTCTTTACTTTGCAGCTAGGCACATTCTGCTTGAATTGAGGTCACAGACCTGCAGCCTTCGTTCAAGGCAAAACCCTCACACGCGTTTTATTTTGCTCAAACGTCTTTAAAAAGCAAGACGTTCAGAGAGTTGCCTCTTCTCACCGGGCGGGCTTCTGTGGCACCAAAAGCTGAGCTTCGGACGTCCATGAGCGGCGCTGCCCAGCAGTAACTGTACCCTCGCCTGGCTCTTAAACAGCCTTCGGCAGCGACACTACGGGGGATCCCTTAACTGGAGGGACTTGTACTTCTTGGTAAAGACGGTCCACAGACTTTGAATCACGGTTGTTTCCAAAGTCCCCGGCTAGCTGGACTACGGCCAGCCAGCTCCGGGGCGCCAGCAACCCACAGTCGCTACATCAGCCGGGGCGCCCCGGGGAGAGCTGACTTAGAGGCCGAGGTGGCGACCCTAGAACTGGGGTCAGGAAGGGAGCGGGTGCCAGCCCTCCGCCCCGATCCCGGGCCAGGACCCCTCCAGAGCGGCCCGCCTACTCCAAGGCCCTCTACGCGCCCGGCCCCGCTTCTCGCTCGCCCGGCGATGTTCAGCACCTGCGCCTGGAGAGAGCGAGGACTCGCCCAACCGACGTCCGGCCTGCCGGCACCCGGCCGCGCCGCGTCAGCGCCTGGACACACTCACCCAGACCGCGGCGCGCGCAGACGGCTCCCAGCGCTGACAGGCTCCGGAGGCACCGCGACCCGCGACCCAGCACCATGACCCACGGGCTGCACAGTCCGGAGTCCGCAACACCAGCGTCGCGGGCATCAACACCGGCGTTGGCGACCGCGACCAATGAGCGTCCTCCTCGCCCTGCTCCCAACCAACCAGCTCCTGCTCTTAGGCCGCGCCCCCAGGCCAGCAGAGCCCGCCCACACAGCTCACAGCCAACCAGCGCCTGTCTCTCAACGTCGCGCCGCCCCCGGCCAATCGGCGCTCCTGCCCAAAAGGTTCCCTACCCTGCCCTGGCAGCCGGGCCCGGAGGCTCGGTCTGGAAGTGGGTGTAGGCGGCGGTGGAGGCTGAGCGTACGCCTCCTCGTCTCTCCGGGGCCGTCGCCCGTGTCCACAGACCTTCGGCTGACCTCAGCGTCCCTCTGCGGCGCAAGGAAGGGCGCGGCTACTCCGGCCTGGACAGTGTCCTAAGGCAGCTGCCGTAGTCGGGCGGTCACGTGACCCGGCGTTGCACCATGGCTGCCCCCAGGCCGCTGTCTCGCTTCTGGGAATGGGGCAAGAACATCGTGTGCGTCGGCAGGAACTACGCAGACCACGTCAAGGAGATGCGCAGCGCCGTGCTCAGCGAGCCCGTGATTTTCCTGAAGCCGTCCACCGCGTACGCCCCCGAGGGCTCGCCGGTGTTGATGCCCACCTACTGCCGGAACCTGCACCACGAGGTGGAGTTGGGAGTCCTCTTGGGCAGGCGTGGGCAGGCCGTCCCGGAGGCCGCCGCCATGGACTACGTGGCCGGCTATGCCTTGTGCCTTGACATGACGGCCAGAGATGTGCAGGAGGAGTGCAAGAAGAAAGGGCTGCCCTGGACCCTGGCCAAGAGCTTCACGGCCTCTTGCCCAGTCAGCGCCTTCGTGCCCAAGGAGAAGATTCCTGACCCTCACGCTCTAAGACTGTGGCTCAAGGTCAACGGTGAGCTCAGGCAGGAGGGCGAGACGTCGTCTATGATCTTTTCCATCCCCTACATCATCAGCTACGTTTCCAAGATAATGACCTTAGAAGAAGGAGACCTCATCCTGACCGGGACTCCAAAGGGAGTTGGGCCAGTTAAAGAAAATGATGAGATCGAGGCTGGCATAGACGGGGTGGTTAGGATGAGGTTCAAGGTGGAAAAGGCAAAATGCTGAGTATTCTTAATGAGTGCCAAAAGAGGAGACAGAAGCAAGTGACGTTAACCCAGTGACAATCGTAATGAAAATCTGAAAAGTATGCCATTAGATGGCAAGGCCTGTATCAAAGAAGATGGAGCCTTAAAAATAACATCTAAAAGGGCTGGGGCAGAAATGGAAATGGGGACGACCAAAATAAAGGCTATGGAGTGCTTCCCAGGAGGAGGCTGTGTTAAATGAGACCTTGAGGAGTTGTTTTCTTCTCTAGAAAGAACTAAGACTTTCCAGTAAATCACTCTGAAGTCTATAGCTCAAAAACTGCAAAGTGAAGTGACTCCTTAATGATCTTAGCCTCTAGGAAAGCTGTTTAGACAGAGCACTCCAGCTGAATTTTACTAGGGAAAGCACTTCATCCCAGAATCAGATAAAATTTTTGTAAAGTGAGCGATTGGTGAAGTCCTGTCTTGTTTACTTTGGGTATATGATATTGGCTGTGGCTTCTGAGTTTGGGAGATAACTTTGAAATTGTTTCCAAAATAAAGATCATTTCTTGTGTGGCCTAAAAGTGCACTTTCTTTTCCTAGTGTGTATGTTGGGGGAGGGGGGTGTACTTCCTCTGGGGCTTCAGACCTTGACCTTTGGCCTCTTGAGCACTGTGCTTTAACTTATTAACAACGCGAACTTCAAAGAAGGAGGCCCGAATAAAAAAAAAAAAGTAAAAAAAAAAAAAAAAAGGAGGCATGAGGAAACTGACAGGCCCAGGAATGCCGCATTTGTTCTTGTTGCACCCCTTTCTGATAAGTCCGTCAGGATACACTGCACAGCTCTCAGGGCCCAGCGGAGTCTTCCAGAATCGGGCAGGGGCTTCCGCTGTGAGGGCACACAGGGGTCTGCTGGCCCCTTTAAGAAGGCCTGTTATATCTCTTTAGTAATTTATCAAGACAGAGAGGCATTATGCCAACTATCGTTCATTGCACGTTCCTGTGTATTCTGGACTTTTGTTTTAGCAAAACTGTGAGGTTAGTATTATTGTTATGCCTGTCATCCTGATAGGGTGTCAACTGTAGCAGAGCCCGGTGGTAACAAAATGGTCACACGCTCAGAATCTGGTTTTCACCACAGCGTAGGTAGTGTCATATTAGTAGATGTATAAGAAAATTTAAACATTCAGGTATTCTGTGGGCCCCATACTTAATTATGATTTGTTATGAGGTCCCATAATGACACCTGTTTAATAAATATCGTGATTTTTTTAAACAGAGCTTCACTATTGTAACTCAAGATGACCTTGAACTCGTGATCCACCTGACCTAAGTTTTCCATTATTTTTATTTAATTTATTTTAGTACTTTATTTAATTACTTAGCAACCAATCATTATTATAGATAAGTGAAGAATTTTAGATAAGAAAGGAACAAAGGGGCTGGAGAGATGGCTCAGAGGTTAAGAGGATTGACTGCTCTTCCAAAGGTCCCGAGTTCAACTCCCAGCAACCACATGGTGGCTCACAACCATCTGTAATGAGATCTGGTGTCCTCTTGTGTCATGCAGGTGTACATGTAAGCAGAACTCTGTATAATAAATAAATTAAAAAATACAGTAACAAACAAAAAAGAAAAATAAATAAATATTGTTTAAAAAAAAAAAAGAAAGGAACAAAGGCAACAGGGCATGCTGGCCCATGCCTGTAATCCCAGCACTCAGGGAGGCAGAGGCAGGCAGATCTCTATGAGTTCGCAGCCAGCCTGGTCTACAAAGTGAGTCCAGGACAGCCAAGGCTACACAGAAAAATCCTGTCTCCAAAAACAAAAAAGAACAAAGAAAGGCGCAGGGGCAGCCAAACATTTGGTATAAATTCTTCCAGATGTACATATGAATATTTTTAGGACAGGGTCTCACTCTGTAGCGCAGGCTTGCCTGTAACTCATGATCCTCTTTCCTTAGTTGCCTGGGTGCTGCTGAAATAACAGGCATGTGCCACCACCATAGAATTTCCAACCTGATATTTACACTGCCTGCTGAGACTTGCACATAAGCCAGCACCCTTCTGCAATATGATTTTCATTGATCATGAAAGACTAGGTCAGTCCTCTGGCTTTAGACATTAGGATTTGCTGTTAATTCCTAATTCCTGTGTCTGCATTCCCAAAGTCAAAGGGTGAGCTCATACTGAAGTGTACTGTTAGTCTAGATAACAAGTACAAGGTTCAGCTGAGATACATCTACCAAGTTAACAGGCTAATTAAGCAAGCTGAAGGCACAAGCTAGTGCCCAGAATGTACCGTGAGTGCAGTGCCACGGGGTCAATGTCCACCTAGCAACAGAATGAGCTTTGTCACAAACATCTGACATCAGCATTACAGATATAGCACACAAAGTCCTTGGATGCAAGAATAAAAAACTGAATCCAGGAATCCAGTTTCCACAATTTCTGAGCTGCTAAAATCACAATACCCCAACGCCCATAAGAAGTTACATATTCTTCAACCTTTTTTGTTTTTTTTTTTTGTGTGTGTTTTTAAGAGGGTTTCTCTCTGTAGCTTGGCTGCCCGGAACTCAATCATGCTGGCCTTGAACTCTGAAAGATCCACCTGCCTCTGCCTCCTAGGTGTGCACCACCACCACCCGGCTTCCTTCAATTTATTTTAAATAAACATAATCTTTGAAAAAGCTGAAGGATTCAACCAATGAAGTCAAATTTCCCATCAGTAGATACAACTGTAATTTTTAGATATGGAGAGATGACTTGGAGGTTAAGAGCACTGTCTGCTCTTCCAGAAGATCCAGGTTCGGCCCCTAGCAACAACATGGCTGCTCACAACTGTTTGTAACTCCAAGGGACTCTGACCATGTGATCTCCCTGGGCGCTGCATAGACATGGTGTACAGACATACAGGCTGGCAAAACACCCACATACATAAAACAGCAACACAAAAATTGTTGTCCAGTCATAGTGGGGCACACCTTTAATCCCAGCCCTCAGGGCTCTGCGTCCTGAGTTTCAGGAAAGCCAAGAATACAAAGAGAGATTGTCTTAAAAAATAGAAAATTGTCATTTGCTAATCACATATGAAAGTAACTTCATACTGTTAGTCTATGCAGAATATGCCTTGACACCTGTTAGAGTGGTTTGTTTTTGTTTTAACTTATTGGAGTGCACGCCTTTAATCCCAGCACTCAGGAGGCAGAGGTAGGTAAATCTCTGAGCTCAAGGCCAGCCTGATCTACATAGGGAGTTCCAGGCCAGCCAGAGCTATCCAGTGAAACCCTGACTCTAAAAAACTCAATAAAAATTTCAGTGGATGAAAAGTGAGCATTAGGCCAGGCCCAGTTTCACAGAGCTGTGATTCCAGCTACTCATAAGCCTTAAGACAGGAGGATAGCAAGTTCAAGATTCATATGAACTACAGATTGAGTATAAGGCTAGCCTGCAATTTAGTGAGTTCCTGTCTCAAAATACAAAGAAAAATAAATAAATAAATAAATGCACAGTGGAAACTGGGCAAGACGGATGTTGAGATTTATTAAGTAATAAGGTGCTTGCCTGGTATTCATGAGGCCCTGGGTTTGATCCCAGCATCATATAAACGGAGCACGCTTGGCACTCAGGAGGTGAAGGCAGGAGGATCAGGAGTTCAAGCTCTTCCTTGACTAAATATTAAATACAAGGCTAGACTAATTAAAACCATACATCACGCACACACAAAAAAATAGGGCTGAGTATATGGCTCAGTGATAAAATACTTGCCTATCACTATCATGTATAAAATTCTAAGAGAAAGGTATATGCTCAATTAATGTATTTATAAACATCTATTCAGGTTAGTGAACACCAATGCACATGCTCACACAGTTATTTTTCATTGGTGTTTCTTCTTTGATCGTAAGCCCCAGAAGCAGGGCAAAACATGGGGATTGTTGTCCAGGTGACGTTTTAAAGGGGTGCTCTCAGGAGGCCGCTGAAGGAACTAGAAAGGGCAGAGAGCAACACCTACAAAGCAAGTGGGAGAGAAACTTGGTGAGCAGATGATTCCAACTGGAGAGAGTCCTAAGGTAGTACACAGTGTCTACACTGAGTGTGACACTGAGCAGTGTCACAGTGTACACTCCGTCTGCTCCAGGGACTTACCAGGCATCCCTGCTCCTCACAGAATCATTAGTGGGGACCAGGTGGGTAACAACATTCTTCACAGATTTACGTTCTAATGCTTGAACAGTTAGAGGCAACAAGGCAAGGCCTAGCTTTCAAATATGGCATTAACCACTTAGCCATTTCTTCAGGGAAAAACATGGCTATGAAACTGAGTAGCTTCACACCCAAAGTTTTAGATACATTTTGCCAAATTGTGTAGTAAAAAGAATATACAAATTTGTATTGACAGACCAGTGTTCTGCAGAAATTTCCTCCAAGATAAAACATTCCATCTTTATAGAAGCTCAAGACAAATGATTTTCTAAACAGAGGTGAAATATTCAGTCCTTCAGAGAAACTAGTTAAAATCGCAGGAAACCCAGTAGTTTCAGGAAGTCCCTGAAACTGACCAGATGAAAAAAGGCCCCTCCATTCCTATGCTTATATAAACAGTAAGGACTGTAATGAGATAGTCTTAAACATGCTGAGCTACTGAGAAGAGTCTCAGATTAGTAGAATGACCTGGAAGAGGCTGAGAAACTTGAAACTGACAGACATAAAAATGTCTCCAGCCAGAGCTTCAACAATACATGGCCAATAAATCCCTGGCTACCATATCCTCAAAATGCTACTCTTTTAATTTGCATCGATAAAATCGGTTTACAATTTGGTTCCATCGTGCACATCTCATACATTTATAATGTTAGGACCGTATAATGTTTGTGAGAAGTTATATGTTTGCAGACCAAAAGGACCGGACACCAGAGATGCAGGATCAAACCTGACAGAATTCATCCTTCCAGCATGCTGAGATGTTGACACATCTGTTCCAGCATCTTGCATATTCCAACTTGCATATTCTGCTTGTTCCTGCCTCAACTGCTTCAATTGCTGTTTCTCATCAAAGCCTGCTCCCAAGAGAGCTTTGAGGAAAGCTACTAATCTCAATTGGTCCAGCCTTTTAGATTCTTCCAAACAGGACTTCTATTAAGTCTGAAATTTCTCAACATTCAAAGACTGCATCACAAATGTTAATGCTTGTTTAATTAACCATTTTTCCCAATTTCTTTTGGGTCCCTAACAGGATTTCTGTGTGTCAAAAAAAAAAAAAAAAATCAGCTAAAAAAAAAAATCATGAGAACGATGTTCAATTTTCTTTAAAGGGGATTGGGTAGGTTTTTGGTTGCTTTCTGGGGGCTATGACTGTTTTTTTGTCATTGGAGATGGTTCTAAATTATTAATGGTCTTATTCAGAGAGAAAACAAGCTTAGACCTAGGAATTTCTCTTTCCTTTTTCTTTTCTCTTTCTTTCTTAGATAAGGAGAAAAGGGGTTGAAAAGAAAGAAAAGGGAATACAGGGATATCTTATAGACAAAAGGTAATTATTGAATCTACTCAACTTAAGGCTTTATTTTTCTCAAATAGGTTATTTTTAACTCTGATATAGGATTTTAAAAATTGATGCAAAAATAAGCATTTTAAATACATTGGTAAATTTTAGTATATTGATACAAATTCAAGGTTACTTCCAATATTTTTAAACTGCTATTACAAACTGTTTAGGGTATTAGGTAATGGAAGTTAATTGCTAGTTCATCAACTCATAGTCATGTCAGACACTAGTCTAATTTATCACAGGAGTATACATCCTAGCTTTAACAGAGAGATATGATTCTGTAGACCAGTCGATTACATAACTATAGGTAAATCTTTAAAAAGCTCAGAGAACTACAGAATATGGCATTTAAAAATATTTTCATTATTTAAAAGATTCTTGGACAATGAGATAGGACATCTCCTGGCGGAACTCAGCCTACCTCAAAGAAGATGATGAACATCAAAGAAACTCCATTATGGAGATGGCTTCAAATGTGGCAAATGAGCCACCCAGGCAAAAAGAAAATGCCTTCATTTCATGACAGACAGAATTTTGGAAGCTGCTAACAAGCCAGGATGCCCCACCCTATTCTCTCCATTGCATAGCACTGGCTGTTTGTTTCAGTGAAAATACAGAGAATAAATGGTGGCATGTTTACACAAACTTGAGATAAGTGATGCTTAGAATAAAAATCACAATGCAATGTCTGGACTGAAACCAGATAGTAGTGTAGAGAAATCAGCATTTGAATGAACAAGGGTAAATTGTATACATTCCACAAGAACATTATACCAACCTTTCCCCCTTTAAGTCCAATAAAAGGCTCCTTTGTTTTAATACAATAATAAATATAAAAATTATGAAAATTATTAGGTAAGATTTACATGTACAATATTCAGTTCATGTGCATTGGTAACTTGGAGAAAGTATTTGATTATCTATCCTATCTTGACAAGTTTAGAGTTCTCTACCTAAATTAACTTTTATCCTTATTGGTATTACCTATAAGAAAGCATTTTCTTAAATTCTAAACAACTTAAGCTTAATTGTGGAACTGTAACTATTTGGTCTTCAACCCCAACAGAGCCTTGAGAAGGAATAAAATTAGTTACTGGAGTAAATAGGAAGTGCCTGTTAGGAGCTTCCAAAAAATAAAAAATTGACAGAGACAGTTTCCTGCCTGAACAATTACCCAAAACTCTCTATAATGCTGGAGCATCATCTTCAGCCTTCTGGCTCAGTATATTTGACAGACATTTATGTAAAGCAGGAACTCTTTAGGACTTGCTTACCCTGTCCTGGCAGAGTTCGGCAGTCAACTTGTCCTGCATTTAAGCTTGCCCATTTTTGGCAGAATACTGTCTGTTGTGAAATGAGGGCATTTTCTTTTTCCCTGGATGGCTCCTTTGCCACATTTGAAGCAATCTCCATATGGAGTTTCTATGGAGTTTCTTTGATGCTCATCATCTTCTTTGAGGTAGGCTGGGTGCTTCCCAGAGATGACCTATGTCGTTGTGAAAGAATCTTTAAGATAATGGAAACATTTTTAAATGCCATATTCTGTAGGTCCCTGAGGTTTTTGAAGACTTACCTATCTCTATATAATCATATCTGTTAAAGCTAGGATGTATACTCCTATGATAAATTAGACTACTGTCTGATATGACTATGAGTTAATTAACTAATAATTAACTTGCATTACCCAATATCCTAACCTTAGTTTCTCTCTGAATAAGGTCATTAACAACTTACAACAATCTCCAAATGACAATAAACATTTATAGCCCCAGAAAGCAACCAAAAACCTACCCAATCCCCTTTAAAGAAAATTGAACATCGTTCTCATGATTTTTTTTTTTAGCTGATTTTTTTTTTTTTTGACACACAGAAATCCTGTTAGGGACCCAAAAGAAATTGGGAAAAAATGGTTAATTAAACAAGCATTAACATTTGTGATGCAGTCTTTGAATGTTGAGAAATTTCAGACTTAATAGAAGTCCTGTTTGGAAGAATCTAAAAGGCTGGACCAATTGAGATTAGTAGCTTTCCTCAAAGCTCTCTTGGGAGCAGGCTTTGATGAGAAACAGCAATTGAAGCAGTTGAGGCAGGAACAAGCAGAATATGCAAGTTGGAATATGCAAGATGCTGGAACAGATGTGTCAACATCTCAGCATGCTGGAAGGATGAATTCTGTCAGGTTTGATCCTGCATCTCTGGTGTCCGGTCCTTTTGGTCTGCAAACATATAACTTCTCACAAACATTATACGGTCCTAACATTATAAATGTATGAGATGTGCACGATGGAACCAAATTGTAAACCGATTTTATCGATGCAAATTAAAAGAGTGGCATAGTAAATTTTGAGGATATGGCAGCCAGGGATTTATTGGCCATGTATTGTTGAAGCTCTGGTTGGAGACATTTTTATGTCTGTCAGTTTCAGAGTTGTTCCCATGTGAAGGGATCAACAATTTATGTTACCTATTTTGTTTAGTCTTCTTGATTTCTTTCTTCTTGTGTGTGGCCAGTATCTCCAGGTGATCTTACTCTTTCATTTCTGATTTTTATTAGTTTTGATGGAACCCAGGATTTCTTTTCTCCTGTATGAACAGTCACAAAAGCTCTTCCCCAGCTCAACACATTCCCTGTCTGACATTTTGGAATTAGAACTTTTACATGCTGCTCTAATTCAGCAGTCCTTTCTAAATTCCACTGTGTCTTAG
This sequence comes from Meriones unguiculatus, assembly GCF_030254825.1. NCBI lineage: Eukaryota > Metazoa > Chordata > Mammalia > Rodentia > Muridae > Meriones > Meriones unguiculatus. The sequence continues at coordinate 40,038,958 of NC_083359.1, forward strand.
CAGGTGTGCTACTTATCTCATTTAAACATTTTAAAATTGATAAATCATTTCCCTTCTGTTTTATGACCAACTTTTTTAAATTACTGTTAGATATTTTCAAAATTGTTTGACCTGTGGGATTATATCTATAACAGGTTTCATGTCATGTCTAAAATATTGACTTCCAATGGATATACATGCTGAAACACCATCAGCCCCAATTTGCAAGGGCATCTCCAAAATATTCACCATCTCTAACAAATGTGTAACCTTAGGATCAAGCTCTCCAGAATTTAAGGCAAAATCCTACTGGAATTCTGAGTATGACTCTGGCATGGTGCATGTATTTCAGTTCTCCAAACTCAGTAAAATGGAGCACGCCAGCCAGTGTATTGAAAGGGTTAGGCTAACTTTGTAACCTATATGTCTTCTAAAGCCTATAGTTTTGAGTTTTAGGTCCAGGTTAAGCTAAAGCCTCTTAGTACCTTTCCAGAGAGTGAAGGAATGTGACCCTATCTGTGAGGACAGATATTAAAAAAAGGGCAAGCAAGCAATGACCTTCACTCAGCAAAAGAAGGACCAGACCCTTGTCCTTGAGATAGTGTTTCTTAGCAACGAACCTAGACTTTTTTTGAGTAGCTTTTGACCTCCAGCCAAAAGTCTGTAGCCCCTAATCTTCAAGGATGAGCTAACCACCCCCACCTTAAATTGTAGCTGCATCCACACTTGGCAGGACTGGCCAAGCTTGAGCACCTAAGACTAACCAATTATCTTACTTTATAACTTTTTTATCCGATTGAACTCCTGAGCTGTGAGACCCCAGGTCTTACATTTTTGGTGCGTTTGGCCGGGAAAGGGCGTGCCCCTTCCCCAACCCTCATCAGACTGAACTCGGAGGTCAAGCTCGGAACAGGTTAGTCTGTTTCTGTCTTACCAATCTGTTTCTTGTCAGAGATGGCTGCCATGAGGCAGCCTCTCAATTAGATTTCTGTGGTACCAATCTGTTTCAGTTTAGGTGCCTATCTGGACCTTTTTGGTCATCTAATCAGTCATTGCGATTGACAGACTTGTCAGAATATCGCTTGACTGGGAACTGGGGGACGCCCCAGTTTCTGTTTGGGAGGTTGGATCTGAGACGGTCTTCCTCCCATCTGATTTTTGTAGAGAACAACCACCACCAGGCAGCCGTTCTATCAGAGCACTGTGGTACCACTCACAAGGGTGTCCTTGTTTGATTACTTGCCTGATTCTTTGTGTTTCTATTGTTGTTGCCTCTCTGACTCTTTTGACAGGGAGATGGTCTAGCTCGAGAGCATCTGTAGAAGGGGTTCGAGTCCCCTGAGTGGTTCCAGGCCACTCGCCTGGAACGGTTTCATTAAGGCAGACAGACATGTCATTAATGCCAAGTCCATGGGACATCCTGTAGGACACTCAGCTTGCTTCTTTCTGTAAACAGGGAGGAGCAGAGAGATTCTGCTCTCCCAGGAATTTAAATCCTGTGTTTCTCATGTATGTATGTATTTTTCTGTGTCTGTTTCTTTGTAGACTTGGACTGATGAAAATTCGGACAGAGGATAGTTAAAATTAGAACTAGTTCTCGGCCGGGGAGTGCACATGGCTGCATGGCAGGACACCAATCAGTGTGCTCTCCCTCCCGAGGGAGCCAAGGAGAGAATGCTTTCGGGTGGCTGGGGAGACATGTGGAGCTGGGGCTGGAGCTTGGGCAGGAGGTGCTCAGGCACTTGAGCGTCTGTGGTATAACAATGCACACCCAGCAGGGCATGGGCTTAATGCAGCCTCTTGTTGCGATAGACAGCCAAAGAGCACGGGAGAGGGGAGAGGCCCAGCCAGGAAGCAGGTTCAGGACCTGCGGGGGAGGTAAGCTAGATTAAAGCTCACAAGGGAGCCAAGGAAGCAGGCAAGGCTCATGGGCTTGCTAGGTGAAAGTCCTCAGACATGGCTAGGCGGGGATTGGCACCGTAGCTGCTCCACGACAGGAGCTGCTCTGGCTGCCAAGAGTGAGGAAAAACTCCTCCCCCTTGCCTTCATGCCAGCTCAGCAGGGAAGTGAGCAGCAGGAGCTCACCACGCCCTCTTGCTTCTCTCTTCCCTCCTCCCACCTAGGGGGCTTGCAACTTACAGATCAAACAGTAATTTAGGAAAAAAAACTGCACTTGCTGTAATGTTTAGAATTACAGCTAAGTATAAATAAAAAAAAGTTTTGTCTGTCTGTTTAAATATATGGCCATTATACGATTGTTTTAAACTGGTCTTAAATGGTTGATATGATAAAAAATAATTGGGTATGTTTTAAGGTTAAATTCAAATTCTTGTTTAAAACACGTATATGTGACTATGTGTTTGTAGGGTCTATAAATGCATATGTTTAAATAACAATATAAATTGCCACATGGTGTGGCTCAGAAAAAGAACAAAGGTTACAAAATCTCTGAGTCAAAATGATTTTATTTCCTTTTAGGATAAGAAAAAAGTCTTATTCTAAGTTGATATTGGTTCTAAAGATTGGGTTGTTTCCACTGATAAATTTTGGTCTTAAAATCTGGTTTCGACTTTTAAAATTATGGTTATGCTTTGTAAATTCACTCCTAAAGAAGATACTTTGCTTTGATATTGCAGGGACGAGTTTTAAAAATTGTTTAGATGTTTAAGAGGATAAAACATCTACAGTTTATCAGATTTTTTAAGCAACAACTCTTGGGCAGTCTAACAACGAACTTAAAACAGTTTCCCAACCCTTAGAAAAATTAAAAAAAAAATTGAGAGTTTTCCTGTTGTCTGAAAAAAAAGAGAGAGTGATCAAGAGATATTAAAAAAAAATATAGCTTGTCTAAAGCAAAAATGTCGGTTAAGCCAAAAAAAAAAAAAAAAAAAAGCTAAAAACGAAACCTGAAGGTATATAGGATGTTGCAGAAGGTTAGTGGATGTATTATAAAAAGCCAGAGAGTTAATATAATTTGAGAAAAAACTGTATTTAAATATGTTATAATTCATTTAAAAGGCTGGTGATTCTTCCTTGCAAAATGTTTTTTTATGCTCTTTTAAGGAAAAAAAATTCTGGCTGATAGGTTTGGTATGGCTAAAATAATTTATACAGTTTAAAAGTGTTCTGTTCTGTTCTGTTATGCAGCTGGTTCTAAAACTTATTTGATCACTATGTTAAAACTTTTGGTTGTGGGGGATTATGGATGCTCCACAGTGTTTGCTGTGTCATCAACAGCACCTAATGGCTATGTTTGGTATTGTCAGTCACAGCCTGTGCTAAGACATGGCTAGCTGCCATGATGGTTCAGGGATAGAGAGCACGTGAAGCTGTAGTTTTGCTGCCATATTTGTTTAGGGCTTCCAGCTGAGTTCAGTTACACGTGGCCAGCCGCCATGCTGGTCCGGAGATAAAGAGGGTGGAGCCATGAGTTTACCACCATTTTGTTTAGGTCTCTCAGTTATGTTCAGTCCTCTAATTAGTGTTAAGTGCAAAGCTTTTTACTGTTCAATTTTAATACAAAGTGGTAGGATCAGCAAGATTTGCTAGCCCCTCTATAAACTGTATCTGATTAAAATGTTTGCTTTAATTTTAGTTCAGAAAGAACAGACTTAAAGCTATGCTGACTGCAGTTGGTTAAGGTGTTGAGCTTTACCTAGTGTCTTTGTATAGGTTTTTTTTAAGGTTAAGCCTAAGATAGATAACTATAAAGTTTGCCTATTTGTCTTAAAATATATAGTTTAAAACATGCATCTCAGAAATATGCTAAAACTAGATTAAATAACATTCTGTTTTATAGGACACAGTTTAAAACAGATGATAAAAACAAAGAGTAACTCAGATATGCTGGCCCGCAAGCTTATCAGAGATCTGATGAATATGACATTTTAACATATGTAAGTTTATTGTGGCAGAAAGTCCGAAAATCCTGGCAGTAGCTCCCCAAGGTCTCCGAAAAGATTTAAACAACGACAGATGACTGCAACTCTGGATAGTGGTATGCTAACCACTGGGCAATATTGCCCCAACTGGCCCACTGCTAGGGCCCAGCCTAAACTACGGACAAAGCTGGGGACACCTAAAAAGCCATTGTCTCACATTGTGAGAGGCAAGGTGAGGTCAATCTCTCCTGTTCCTCTTTCCACAGCAGCAGTTTCTCATCCTCTATGCCTGATGGCTGGACTGCCTCTGCTCAGAAAGCCAGGAGACCACAGGAGCCAGGGACACTGCCTAGGTGATGGACTAACTAGTCATCTCTGTAATTTTGATTCTTACATTTACTTAGCTCATAATTTATCCTTCTCAGGTCTCTGATCACAGTGACAGCTAGGCTGAAAGGCTAGGCTTAGTTAACAGTAACTTGGCAGCTAAAGAGCAGACAGTTAGGTTCACTATCAGCTCATTGGACAGTTCATTAGTTAGTTAAAACTAGATACTATATCTTTTGCGTAAAAAAAAAAAACAGGTTTGCCCTGCTCACAGGCTTTACATCAGTTGCCAATGTCTTATAATAATAATTAAATAAAAAAATATAAAGTTTATATAGGGTCTGAAGATATAGGAGTTCAGGTTATAAAAATCTAAAAAATGTTGGTCTGCATACTGATCAAAGTGTCAATTTAATAGACGTCAGGTTAACACTTAAGGAAAAAAAAAAGTACAAGCAGTTTCTCACGCAGGCAATTTTACTTAGCCAAAATATAGGAGGGTTTACTCAAGGTTACACAGAGCCTGCTGTCTGGTTACTATGGTTGCACGGAGTTTCTCAGGGTCAGAGCAGTCCACTGTAAGACCACCAAGGTCAGTCTGTGAGAGACTAGACTTTAAAAAATAGCCAAGAGGCTGAGTTCCGCTGCTCAGATGCTGTTAACTCCAAAAAGGCTGCCACATGGACACACTTAAGTTGTTTATAAAAGATATAAAACAAAAAACAGCTGACTGGTACCAATTCTGTTAGATATAGTTTTTACCTGTTACTCTCAAAATGTTGCTGTATTAGATTTGCTGATATGTTACTTTTCTGAGTTTTTTAATATATATATATTTCCTTTTGTGTACCAAAAATTCATATAAGTTTATAAAAATCAAAAGGTCATGAGACCTAGATCTGGCATAGCTCAAATGGATCCCTAAAGAGTTTTTCCCTGCTGTTGAGATTCCTCACTTTTTCCATTTAACAGACAAATCTTAACTTCTGTCTCTAGTCTGAATTTGTCTCAGCAGATTTTCACCTGGTTGACTCTGGGCTGCAAACTAAAATCTGGACTTGTTAGAAGCTGACATGACTGCTCCCTGTCTCTTCAACTGGATCAACTAACCAGAGACTGTTAAGGACTGCCTCACTGACCAGCCTTTGACTGGCTCCTAGTAATCTTTACCCATGTACTCTCCCCAACTTTTGACCAGCATTTCAGCCTCTTTCAAACTAAGATATCAACGATCCAATCATCAACATAAAAAAATTCCAAAAGACGGATCATCGGCCCATTGTCCCATTCTACAGGCTGAAATGTTGAGTCAAAAGAAAAAAAAATTTTTTTCTTAAAATAAAAATCTGACTCTACAGCTGCTTCATGATTAAAGCAGTTACAAGGAGAAGGGGGAAATGAAAGGGTTAGACTAACTTTGTAACCTATATGTCTTCTAAAGCCTATAGGTTTGAGTTTTAGGTCCAGGTTAAGCTAAAGCCTCTTAGTACCTTTCCAGAGAGTAAAGGAATGTGACCCTATCTGTGAGGACAGATATTAAAAAAAGGGCAAGCAAGCAATGACCTTCACTCAGCAAAAGAAGGACCAGACCCTTGTCCTTGAGATAGCGTTTCTTAGCAACGAACCCAGACTTCTTCTGAGTAGCTTTTGACCTCCAGCCAAAAGTCTGTAGCCTCCAATCTTCAAGGATGAGCTAACCACCCCCACCTTAAATTGCAGCTGCATCCACACTTGGCAGGACTGGCCAAGCTTGAGCACCTAAGACTAACCAATTATCTTACTTTATAACTTCCTCATCCAATCCTAAATTGCCAAAACTGCAACTTCAAATTTCCTGCAATTTTTCTTTTAAAAACCTAAAGGCCTTTATCTCCCAGTGCCACTCTTTGCTGACCAACAGGGGTGACCCCGTTGTACAATGGTTAATAAACCTCTTGCTTTTGCAAAGAGTCTTGGTCTGGGGGAGTTTCTGGGAAGGGCGCGATTGAACTCCTGAGCTGTGAGACCCCAGGTCTTACAGTATGACCTTGATCCAAGACAACACTAAACAGGATATGCATTTCTACTTTAGCATATAGACATTTATCCAGTAACTGAACCTTAAGAATACACATACAATATCCAGTCTGACCAAGCTGGCCTATAGCTGAAGAATTTCTCTCCAGCATATCAAAGGGCTGCCGTTTTGCAGTATCTTCAAGCCTCTGTGGACTTCTCTCATCTGGAACGGCCTATTTTGGTGTTATTGTAAGTACCAGGTTGGATTGCTCTCTATTTTGATTCAAAGGTTCCCCCAACCTCTGTTTAATGGCCTTTCACTTGGCATCTATTTTCTCAGTCTCTTCTTTCTCCAAGTCTGTCTTATCCTGATCTCTCCCAAAGAAGATACTCAAAACTGAAATCATCAGTTAAAAAATTATTTGTATGCTAAGAGAAACAAACTCAAATGGTATCCAGAAGCACTGTGTCATTTCCTCCATTTTCAACATAGAAAATTATCTTTTAAATCTCAAAACCTGGGGCTGGAGAGATGGCTCAGTGGAGCACCGTCTCCTCTGCAAATAGGAGCTGGGTTCAATTCCCAGCACCCATATAGCAGCTCACAACTGTCTGTACCACCAATTGCAAGGGATCTGACACCTTCACACATAAAACAAAATTAAATAAATTATTTTTAAAAATCTCAAAACCTTTTCCTAAGGACTTTACTTTCTTAGACCCAGCTTCCCTTCTAGACCTTACCAGTTCAGGTGCTTGCGGCTTCTGTCTCCTGCCTCCCTCTCTGGGCCCTTCCTCACTCTGAGAAGTTAACGGGTTCTTGCTCCTCAGACCGGCAAGAACCCCTTCTCAAAGGGTTACCACTCAGCCTTGGCTGGGAAGTCTGCTTTGAGAAGCTTCCTTGTTAAACAGCCACTGTTTTTCTCTACCTGAAGAAACTGCCTCTCTGGGGTTTGTATGTATCAATTTTTGGTGTTTTTTGGCAGCCTGCTGGAGGCCTGGCTGCTTTGCAGGGGTCTGTCTGCTCAGCAATCAGTGAGCTCCTAGTTTAGAAACTGGCTTTGCTTTGTTTCTAAGGAACAGAACTGAAAAACTGCTCTATAGTTTTACTTTCTATGTAAGTTCTTGCTAGATTACTGTAAATTCTGCCACACCTTGGTATGCCATTTGTTGTTGATTATTAATATTTACTATTGATGTATCTTTTAGTTAAGCAGTGTCTATTCCTAAACCAGCTGTATACCCAAATCACCACACAGAGACTAGGGTTTATTTAACCTACTGCACAATGCTGGGCAATAGTTACTCCATCCTAAACCTCCAAGCCTGCATAGTTTCCTCTCATTCAGGTTTCCCACATTTTACTTGCTTATAGTCATATCTTAGGTCTAGTTCATCTCTCCTCATGGTTCCAAGTCCTGTCCTGCAGATCTCTCCTCTCTGACTCGCTCCTCAGTCTCTTCTTTCTCCTCCCCTCCAGACCAAGATGTCCCACCCCATTCTCCCCACTGCTCAGCACTGGCTGGATGTTTAATTGGCAATATGGAGAACAAATGGTGGCATGTGTACACAAACTTGAGACAGGTGATGCAATGTCTGGATGGAAATCAGATAGTGGGGTAGAGAAATCAGCATTTGAATGAACAAAGGTAAATTGTATACATTCCCCAAGAACATTATACCAGCAGGCAGTGTTGCTTGAAAAGGGCCTGAAGGAGGCAGGCCTGGAAGAGACTTAGACGAACTGAGCTTCTCTTCAGCCTGAGACACTCTTTACCCTGTCACTATCTGCAAGTTCTGCAGTAAACTCTGAGATTCCAGCTTTCATGCAACTGTCACTTGTTGGGGGGAGGGGGTACTTTAATGTCACAGGTGTCTGACTCATTTCTGCTCCACTAAGTAACCTCACACCTATTCTTCTATAAGTAACCCCAATGAAACTCATTAGTTCATCAAGTTAGACTGTGGTGATATCCCTATTTTGGTCTGTCATCAGGTCCCTCTCTGAGGTGAGTAGATGTTTGAGTAGTGAGTGTAACAAAGCATGAAAGTTTCAGAATGCTTCTCCCAACCCCACAAATGGTATCTAGCCACGCTCAAATACCATGGCTGTGGTGATAATTTGCATCTCTTCAACTAGTTATCTTCAAGCCAGATGGTGGTGGTGCATGCCTTTAGTCCCAGCACTCAGGAGGCAGAGGCAACTCTGTGAGTTCAAGGTCAGTCTGGTCTACTTCTAGGACTGCCAAGGCTACATAAAGAAATCCTGTCTCAAAAAACAAAACAAAACAAACAAACAAACAAAAACACAGCTATCTGCTACATCTTTGCAAATGATATTGTAGCAACTCTATTGTCAGATTGTTTTTTTAAAAATAATTTATTTATTTTTAGAGCATTGATTGTTTTGCCTTCATGTATGTCTGTGTGAAGGTATCAGATCCCCTGGAATTGAAATTAGACATTTGTAAGACAAACCTCTGGAAGAGCAGCCAATGCTCTTAACTGCCAAGCCATCTCTCCAGCCCCATCAGGCTGGTTTTATATTTATTTTCCGTATTCTAAAGGCTTAGTCTGTTTTAAAGGGAAAGGAAAATGTAATTATAAATGTCCCTCAAGTCTTAGGAAACTATACAGAAGAGGAGCTGGAAAGATGGTAAAAGCCGGAGGGGATGGATGACACCAAGAAAACAGTATCTTCCAAAAACAATAGGAGTGACGCAGATATAGAGTGTGGCAGCATCCACAGGACTTCCAGGTTCAAGTCAGACAGTGTCCCCGTGCTAAGAGGGGGACGTGGACATATGCCCTCCCCATCCAAGATCCTCACTCCAGCTGACATCTGCTTACAAAGGGAAAATTATTTTCTCCAATAACGTATCAGTGGATATATTAACCATAGTTAAGGGTAAGCTCCATGTCCACACAAAATGAACTCAATGGTATTTGTACGTTTTTTGTTTCACATTGCTTGGTTTGGAAATTTTTCAAATTTTTCTTACTGGTCTTTTGCTTGTATATATGGTTTTTTAATAGGTGTATGTGTGTGTGTGTTTCCTGTGCTTTTTCTTTATTTTTTTTAATTCTGGCTTATTTACTATTTTTGTGTACCTGTTCTCCAAAAAGAAATAGAAAAGAAGGAATGAAGTTAGGTGAGAAGGGGCTAAGAAGCAGTAGGAGGTGGGAAATATGATCAAAATATTTTGAAAAACTATTTTCAACAAAATTGTCATATACCTACTTTAAAAAAAAGTAATTATAAGTGTCATAATATGGCACAACCATATCTAATGGGAACACTGAAAGTCATAAAGCCAGATGCTTGACAAAGGTCCAGCAGGGCCAAGCTGAGTGATGCAATTGCTGTCATGTGGTCTCCTACTTTTTGGCCTGACCCTCACACGTTGCATGGTTGGGAGCTTTTATTATTTGTACAACTTAGGGATATTGGACTGATGGAAATTTTCTTATGAATCACTTAGTCTTCTCCCAGGAGTACTTCCTCTACGCTTCCCCAGGAATGTCCTGACCATAATATGACTCCCACTTTTAGGGAGATAACCTTATCTGACCCTACTTGAATGCCTGGAGGTTGTGATTCAAATAAAGATGACAGAGACTTCCTTATGAGGCTCTGACCCCAAGACACTCTTGGAACATCTGCCCCTGCAGAACAGGATAATCAGAGCTAAGTAAAATTAAAAGGTAAACAAGCTTCAGTGGGCTACAGAAGTTGGCAGCAGATCAAATTAAAAGCCTCTTCGTACTACTGGGGGACAAAGAATGGTGTGGGTAAATGATAAGAGAATAAATTTTTAAGGCCTCCCCTTTCTTAGGAAAAGTTAACTCATACAGAGCCACTGTGGTATCATATGACCAAGGATCAAAAGAATACCAGGATTAGACATAGAAATAAATTCTACAAATATATAAAATGTAAACGCTGTATTATAGCAGAAGTTGAATAATAACTGCAGCACCTTTGACATGAAGATTTTCCCTGGGCCTAATGACGATTAGCACTCTGATTATTGAAAGCTGATAATACACTGCTTGGGACATGATAATCTGTTTGGGCTGGCTCGGAGATTTTCTTCCCGTTGTCTAGTGTCCTTGAAACTACAAGAACTACCAGCTGCTGTGCTTTGGGAAAACATGCCCTCAAAACTACAAGACTATCAAAAGTTGGGTTGTGGGTTGATGAAGGAAAATGGTTGTAAAAGATAACTCTGTTCTGCCGTGGTTCATCAAAAGTTATGACCAAGAGGAAGTTAAAACAGGTGTCCGGGGGCAAAATGATATGATCTATGCTTTGGAACAACATGCATATATCCCTGCCTACTGAGTTCTGTAGAAACAAAGAAGCGCTCTGACTACAAGTCAATCAGGCTGCAAAACTCCACCCATCCCCCTGCCTAACTCATTCCTCCTAGCTGCTTTTGCATCCACCATGCTTCAGGCCTGTCCTCACTAAGTCTGGACTCCAGCAATAACATACTAAGAAAAATTCATAAAATAAATATATCACCAAAAATATTAACAACAAGTGATAGGGACTCAAAGACAAGTTATATTTGCTGATCATAGACTAAGCCCATAAGTCTCTGTATTTTGCATGACTTAACGTGAGTTTTCCCAGTTGCCATGAGAATTTGGAATAAAGAACCACAGAAGGAGAAACTTAGAGCAGGAGACCTGAGAACTGCAGAGGGAGCCTGAACCTGCAGCCTCAGAGCCTGCTCACTCAGCTACCTTTGTTTCTATCTCCGTGTGAACCTGTATGTCCCATCTGGGAAATGGACAAAATAATTCCTCTCATACCTAGCAGATGATACCAGTAAAATGCTGTTTCTAAGTCATGTAAGAAACATTCAGTAATGTTAATTATTAGTATTATAGCAACTTATGGGGTTGGAGTGGTTTACAGCACTGGCTGCTCTTGCAGAAGACTGAGTTAGGTTCCCAGCACCCATGCAGCCCACAGCTATCTGTAACTCTGGCTCCAGGGGATCTTATGCTCTCTTCTGACCTCTACAGGCATCCAGCACATGGTACACAGACATAGGCACAGGCAAGACACCCATACACATAAAATATAAACTATTGAAATAAAAACATATATTATAGCAATTTATGAACTGGGCATAGTGTTATACCCTTATAGTCCCAGTACATGGGAGGTAGAGGCAGGAGGATCAGGAGTTAAAAGCCAGCCTAAGGTGCCTAGTGAATTTGAGGCCAGCTTGATCTATAGAACAACAACTAAATACATAAGCATATACACACAATAGCAATTTAATATGTTTCATTGTTGTTTGTAACAGTAAAACATAGAAAACAGCTCTTTGTTGTTTTGCTTTGAGACAAGGTATTTCTACGTAGCTTTGAAACTCATTATGAGAGCAGGCTGACCTCAAGCTCACAGAAATCCTCTGTTCTCTGCCTCCCAAGCACTGGGATTAAATTAAAGGTGTGTGCCAAGGCGCCTCACTACTAAACACAGACTTTAAAAATAGGTCGAACTGTAATATGCTTCATACATAATTTATTTAGAGGACAGTTAATTCATAATAGAGATTTTCTTTCTTTTTTTTTTTTTTTTTTTTTTTGGTTTTTGACACAGAGTTTGTCTTACTTTGTAGACCAGGCTAGCCTCCAACTCTCCTGCCTCTGCCTGCCTGAGTGCTAGGATTACTGGCATGCACCACTGTGCCTGGAGGTAAACATTTTCTTAAATCTCTAAGTGTTCACAAATATTTTATATTTTAATGGTTATATTTTATTATATGAGTATAGGACATACTCAAATAATCAATCTAATCTTATTATACACTTAGATGATTTCTAATGTGAATGTGAGGTGCATGCCTTCAATCTCAGGACTGAAAGAGAGACAGGCAGATCTCCAAAACATATGCTTATATTTATATTATAATTTATAAATGATATATTTTAATGTGGATAGTAGATAGAAGGCAGATACTGAGGAAAGACATACAAAATATGAAAGTGTTATTTGTCTGCACAGGCATAATCAGAGCAGTAAAGTTCCTAATAGCCAAAGATTAAAAAAACTTCAAATGTCACCAGCAGATGAACAGATAAATAAAACATAACATATTCAGCTAAAGGAATGTTTCTCAGCCATACAAAAGAATGAGACATTTTAACATGGGTGAACTTAAAAATCACTGCACTAAGTGAAGGCAGCCAGTCACAAGGACAAATACTGTGGGACCCACTCAGGTGAGATAAGCCTAATTCACAGATAGGAAATGTAGATCAGAGGTTACCTGAGCTGTGGGGAGAAGAGAATGGTGAATTGTTGCATGGATACAGTTGCAGTATGAAAGGATGTAAATAATTCTGGAAAGGTAATAAGCACCCACATTATAAGTATAACTAATGCCAATAAATGGTATATTTTAATAGTTAAGATTAGGATTTTTAGCCAGGTACGGTGGTGCAAGCCTGCGATCCCAGCACTGGAGAGGCAGAGGCAAATGGATCTCTGTGAGTTTAAGGGATATATATCCCCCCCCCCCAAGACAAGGTTTCTCCATATAACCCTGGCTGGCTAGCCTGAAACTCATTTTGTAGACCAGGATGGCTTCCAACTCACAGAGATCCACCTGTCTCTGCCTCTCAAATGCTAGAATGCACCCCCCCAAGCTGCTATTTATATTTTATCAGAATATAAAACAACAATGCATTTAAAAACATGACTCATGGGGCCTGAGTGATGGCTCAGCGGTTAAGAGCACCATCTGCTCTTCCAGAGGTCCTGAGTTCAATTCCCAGCAACCACATGGTGGCTCACAACCATCTATCATGGGATCTGATCTCTCTTCTGTCATGCAGGCACACATGCAAATAGAGTGCTCAGATGTGTAAATAAGTAATTTTTTTTAAAAAACATGACTCGTGAGTGAGAGATTACGGTTATCCTGTCTATTATTTTCTATGATAGAATACAAAACTTGATTTAAAAAATAGTTGTAAAAGTAGCTCAGGATTCCTCAGTATAGAGAATGCATGCACACGTACACAGAACCCTATAGCTTGGCAGAAACCAATTCTTTCGGTTTCTGTGGAGTAGACAAGAAGCACGGGGAGACCGTGGGTGTTTGGTGCTGGTGTGAGGGTATTTCTACCTCTTTGCATGCCTGCATTTTGGCTAGTCTACACTGAAATTTCAGATATTAGTTGATCTAGCTCTTGATCATAGGTAAAAGCAATTTTTCACTGATTTTGTAACCTTATTCACATAAACATGTAAGTTAAACTTTGGACATACTTTTGATTTGGTGTGGCTTTGTCACTGGGCTGAATCCTCCACTGTCAGCAAAAGCATGCACAGAAGTGTAGGTAACAGTTCAGAGCCAAGACTGAGGTCACCTAGGTTGTGAGCAGGTAATTTAGAGCCCTCTGCTGGCCACACTGGTACTTAGCTGTGCCAGGGAACAGCATTGCCAGGGCACTCACCAGGAGAATGTCTCTATTATGTGGTAGAAACCAGCGATGAGACAGCCATGTAGCTGAAGACCACTTCCCAGGAACCAGGCTGGTACGTGCAGACCTGCCCTGGCCCAGCCGCCCTCGACATAATCCAGTGAGGGACACCATTGTACTTTGAGTCAAAATGCTTGGTTGCCCCTACTGGACTTCTGGGAAGGGACTGGGTCAAGAAAGCTCTGGCATCATCAATGGATTAATTCATTACTGGGCTGTTGGGAGGATGTGAAATGAAGACACAGCCTGGCACAGTGATGTACCTTTCTAATCCTAGCACCTGGGAGATAGAAACAGGAGCATCAAGGAACCTTCAGTACATACCCCATTCAACACTACCCCTATAATCTCAGTACTTCAGAGGCAAAAGGATTACACAGTTCAAGGCCAGCCTGCCACGTAGGAAAACCTGGCTGAATACAAAGAGAGGAAGAGGGATCTGGTAGGAGGAAGGGGTCCTTGGGGCATGTTCTTGGGGACCCTAACCTCTCTCTATGAGGTAAACAGAGGTAAATGTGCTGCCAATCATGATATTCAGCCTCAAGTAAAAGCAATGGGCAGGGAGACAATGTCTGATATCACAAGCCACACTATTCCCTCCTCCTTTAAGTGAACTTCTGGGATGTTGCTACAGCAACAGAAAGCTGACTAACAAGCCCATACCCACTCTCATCGAATAGCAGATGTGAATCCTCACTTCCCTCTTTCCAGACAGGCTGCTCCAACTCATCTTGCCTTCCTTGTCACCCTGATGACTCACCTTGCTTACATGATCCACATCTGCTTTATCAGTTCCATCTTGCTTGTCTAAATCAAGTCCTTCACTACCTCATTTATTAACTCAGCTTAAACATACAAGGATCACCTGGCAAATCTCCTTCTTGACTCAATATAGTAAAAACCATAGAAAACGTTGGCTAACGCACATGTTCCTTCCAGTGGCAGCTTCATAACAAAAGAGTTCAGCATACTCACTTTTCTGTCTGTGTCCAGCCCTGAGCAGGACAATGGGTCAGCTTTGACGTTTGCAATCAGTGGTGAGCTAGGCTGGGTCTCAGAGAAGGGCTGGTGCCTGAAACAAGTAGCTCAGATCCACGGGGGGCTGAGCACTGTGCCCTGCTCTGCTGCAGAGAAGAGTTGGATAAAAAGCAACTGCCACCCTAAAGTCTTGAGAAAATTCCCTCTTCAAAGTTCCTGGGACTCACGCATCGCTCCTATAACTGTTGAAGCTGGTCTCCTCCCTGCTGATTCATTGGTGCCAAGCTTGCATCTGCAAGCCTTTGCATGTCCCAGGTAGCTCTGGAGTCTCATCACTGAAGCCAGCCCAGCCCCTGCATAGGCTTGCCTTCTCTCCAACATCAAAAACCTTTCACTGTGTCCTGTCAAGTGATATGTGCCACCACACTACAGCGAAGACATTTTGGGAGGCTCTAACCTTCCTTCAGAGAAAAGAAACCACTCATATCTGTGAGGAAGATTCAAGCATGTTTATTATTTTACATAAGCAAATATTTTTCAGTGTAAATATTTACAACATGAATATTCAAATATTCTGGTGTGACAGGGTAAAGCTAGTAGAAATGGTCTTTCAGGGAGCTGAGTCAACTCCAGAAGAAAACAGTGACAATCTAAGAAATAGTTTTACTATATTTAGGCAAAATGTAATTTTACACATAGTTCTTAAACTAACATTCTATTTTAAAGAGCTAAATGCCTATATTTTTCCACATTTTGGAACAAAACCTGGCTTTAAGTGTGTCCTTTTCCAGCAAGGTTCCTGCTTGCCTCGATAGGATCTGCAAGCTTACAGGAGAGTATGCTAACCTTCAGTCCACCCCTTGCTCTGTGTGATAAAATCAGCTGAAGGAGAAAAAGAGACAGAGAGTCAGATTTAAACATTGCCTTATACACCTAGTTGAAAACCAATGATCACAAAGAAGAACTGCAACTTTGTTGTTGTTCTTTGGTTTTTGTGCTTTTCTGAAACAGGGTCCTGCTGTGTAACTCTGGCTGACTTCAAACTCATGATCCTCCTACTTCAATGTCATGACTGCTGGAATTACAAGTGTACACTGCTGGACCCAGCTTGGAATCCCTTTAAGTGGCAACCAGTTTTAATTGAGGTATGAGAATTACAGAAACTGTTTCATCTTTATAGGAAGAGTTTTATTTTGGATTTTTTTAAAGGCCAAGTCTCATATAGCCCAGGATGACATCAAACTCCCTATGCAGTTGAGAATGGACAGGAACTTCTGGTATTTCTGCCTCCGTTGCCCAGATACTAAGATTACCTAGCTGACATACTTGACCAAATTTCTCAAATAATAGGAATTCTTACATTTATATTTTTCCTTGTTTGAGACAGGGTCTTGTGATTTGCTGTTACACATGCTGGTATCCAACTCCTGGCCCCAAGCAATTCTCCTGCCTTCCTTTATTAAGTAGATACAGGCTTAGGCCACTGCACCTGGCTCACAGGCTCTGTTTTATTTATTTATTTATTTATTTATTTATTTATTTATGTATTATGATCGTATTATATGTGTCCAAAATCTTTCATAAATACAACTTAGATATCTTTTGGGGTCTAGGTATATCTTACTGGTAGAGTCTTGACTAGGGGATTCCATCACTAGTCCACACACACACACACACACACACAAATTCATGTTTTTACTTAAAACCAGTCAATAGTGAGGTCCAACCCTATCTCAAAAGAAACAAAACAAAACAAAAAAAATACATTTTTTACATGTATGGGTGTTTTGCCTTCAAGTCTGTACATCACTTGTATGCCTGGTGCCCTCAAAGGCCAGAAAGGATATTAGATCTCCTGCAAGTGGAGTTAAGACTGTTGTGAGCCCCATGTGGGTGCTGGGAATGAACTCAAGTCCTCTGGAAGAGCAGCCACTGTTCTCAACAGCTTAGCCATATCTTCAGCGCTTGCCCTACCCCAAATCCAATCTTTTAAACATATGTTTTGGAAAGATCCAATAACCTTTTACTTGAGGACAATTTGTATACATGAGTCAAATCTGGAATACTTTATACATGTTTCAGTGAATTAAAGCAATCAAACAAGGCTAGAGAGATGGCTCAGGGATTAAGAGCACTTGCTGATCTTGCAGAAGACCCTGGTTCACTAGCTATCACCCATGTGGTAGCTACCAACCCTCTGTAAGTCCAGGTCCATGGGATCAAATGCTGTCTTCTAGTCCCCAGCAGTATTGCATATACACGCTACATAGACATATGCACAGGCAGAACACCCACACATAAAATAAACATAAACTGTTTAAAATGATCAACCTCATTAGCAAGGTCATGTGTGTTCTTATAATGGTGGAGCAGAACATTTTGTAGGTCCACATGAATACATGGAAAAATAGCATGTGTCTAACTTCTCTCCTAAGGCCTGGAACCCATGGTTACACAAACCCCAAACCCAGGTTCTTGAAATATTGGTGAGGCCAGTACGGGCTCCACATCTGCAAACTATTCAGATTGACCTTGAGGCTACTAGAAAAGAAAAACATTTGGAAATATTACAGCCTCTGTGAGGCTGCGGTGGAATAGAAACAGCATTTACACGGACGGCAGAAGGGGTTGTCAGAGTTTTATCAAAGTGCTGACACCTCTAGCCCCATTCTCTGCCATTTGTAGAGTATGAGAGGATATCATTGCCATGACCACTAATGGCATGTGTACTCACAAATTGTTTGTAATTTCCTCAGTATTAAATTCTAATAGAATAAATATCAGAAAATACAAACTGGAGCTCAGTTACTGCTAAGATTACAAGAGAAAACACTAAGAAGCATGGCAAGAAGGAAGTAACACTGGCTCTTATCCCCTCACCAGTGACCTAGACAAGGTGCCAACAGTTTGTCAATCCTCCTCTGCCTTCCACAGCTTCAATACTGAAATGCTGTGATCCTCTAACACTAGAGAATGTCTCAGGAGGCAGTGCTGGCCCTTTACAGTTATGGGATCACATAAGTTATACAAACCGAGTGAAGTGAACTTGTATCCAGGGGTTGCACTGGCTAAGGAAAGCTGAAACTGGAGTTTACACCATGTCTACGTCAGCCCAGACACAAGACATTGAGCTGCTATTTAACCACCCTCTCACTCATCAAAGAGTGGTGCCATATAGGCAGGCAAGACTGGGAACGGCCAATTTTTACTGTGATGTCTGTTGCCTTGTCTTGAAGTTATCAACAAAGGGCATTTTCTTCAATGGCCTATGTAATGTCATTGATAACTCACTCCCTTTATTCTATGACCTTTCCCATTGTTTCCTTGACAGATAAAACCTTCTGTACATCTGGAGCTGAGCTGGTAATGACAACACATTCCTGAGCTGGGGCACTTGCTTAGCATATGAAAGTCCCTTGGTTCTAGTCTCAGCTCTAAAAAAAAAAGAAAAAAAAAAAGCCTCCTATGGAGATCTTTTTTATATTGCTTGAATTTATAAACTAACACTACTCTAAAATATACTCACTTTTAAATAAATTTTGCTTCTTTCCAAAAGAAACTGCCACTTCAGTTTTGTTTTCTGCTCACTCGTCATTGCAAGAAACTCATTTGCCTGGTTTAAAAAAAAAAAAAAAAAAAGCAAATACGTGTTTTTAAAGTAGACATAGATAACTCATTTGACAACACGGTGAAACACACTCACTCACAGAAAGGGAATTTTATGCACAGCATTACAGCTCAATTCCTTTGACAGGGAGATAAAGCACAAAATACTATCACCAGATTCATTAATGCTAGTCAAGGTTTATTAGCAGGGAACATTCCTCCCAATAAATTGGCTCAGAATTCTGAGCCAACGTTTTTCTTTTTCTTTTTTCTTTTTTTTTTTTTTTTTTTTTTGTTTTTGTTTTTGTTTTGAGATTGGATCTCATATAGTCCAGGCTGTTCTACAGACACACTGTGTACCCAAGGAAAGCCTTGAGGTCATGATCCCCTTTCCCCACCTCATAAGTTCTGGCCACTATGCTCAGCTATGACCTGGTTTTAGCAAACGTGCCTGTCTCCACATAGCTGCTGCTGTTCTGTGGCTGCAGAGATATCTCTGTAGGAGAGATGGCAGCCAGTGCATGCCTGATCAATATCTCCACTATGTTTTACCCATTTATACTTGACTACAGAAAGTGTCATATTTAAGCTGGGCACATACATTTAAACCCAGCACTCGGGAGGCAGAGGCATGTGGATCTCTGTGAGTTCGAGGCCAGCCTGACCTACAGAGGGTGTCCAGGAGAGCCAAGGCTACACAGAGAAACCCTGTCTTGAAACAGAGAAACAAACAAACAAACAAAACAAAAAAAAAGAAGCCCAGTCTAACCTTCACAGCAGGACACTGTCCTAAAATGTCATTTAGTCCTCTGTTTTGCCAAAGGCCTGTCATATTATTACTCATAATAGTCAAACTTAACTGAAATTTTAGTAGATCGTATGTTCACTAAAATTAGATTATGTTTAAGGCTGGAGAGATGATCAGTGATTAAAAGCACTTGCTGCTCTTGCAGAGAACCTCAGGATCAGTTCCCAAAATCCACATGGCAGTTTACAACCATCTTTTGTTTGTTTGTTTGTTTGTTTGTTTGAGACAGGGTTTCTCTGTGTAGCCTTAGCTGTCCTAGACCTACTTTATAGACCAGGCTGGCAAATTCATAGAGATCCACCTGCTGGGATTACAAGTGTGCATTACTGTGCTTGGCTGTTCACACCATCTTTAATTCCAATTCCAGAAGGTCAGATGCCTCTATGGGCACCAGACGTGCATGTGATATATAAATATACATGCAGGCAAAAATACACACATAAAATAAATTTAAATAAATTTTTACACACATAAAAACATTAAATTTTTAAAATATGTGTGTTTACACCAAGATGGCTTTTTCCAAGATTTTTTTAAAGATTTTGTTTATTATGTATGCAGTATTCTGCCTGTATGCCAGAAGAGGGCACAAGATCTCATTACAGATGGTTGTGAGCCACCATGTGGTTGTGAAGAGCTTAAGTTAGCTTGGGTGACTCCATTTTGAGATTAGAAGCCATTTTGTGCACCTGGGGCTGAACTCAGGTACCAGGAAATATCATAGAATGTACAGTTCGCAGAAAACAGAGTTAACTCTTCTAGCAACAGCTTCCAGGAAATATCACAGAATAAATGCTTGGTAGAAAATAGAGATAATTCCCCTGGCAACAACCAATCAGAATCGGGTGGGAAAAATTTCCCCAACGTTCCAGATATAGTTTAAAAGAATAGCCATTGTAAGCTAAGCTTCAGCTAAAGGGTCACTTCACCCCTATGACTTTTACCCAATCCTGTAACGCCAAGGCATGGAAATCCCCAATTTGTGATTTTTCCCTTTAAAAACCCTGTTCACCCAGGGCTCATGGTCCCACTTCTCTACTGCTGCATCAGTGAGGCTTGGGTTCTGAGTTCGCTCACTCTCATAATAAAGCTCTCTTGATCTTGCATTGAGGGTTTCCTGGTGGTCTCTGAGAGTCTCGTGAACTAGGCATAACAGTTGCTGGGAATTGAACTCAAGACCTCTGGAAGAACAGACACTGCTCTTAACCTCTGAACCATCTCTCCAGCCACCGGTTATTTTATTATTATTATTATTATTTATTTTGGTAGCCTTGGCTATCCTGGATGTACTTTGTAGACCAGCTGGCCTCAAACTCACAGAGGCCTCTGCCTCCCTGAGTGCCGGGATTACAGGCATGCACCACCACACCTGGCTTTCCCAAGATCTCTTAATTAATTAGTTCCTATCAAATATTCAACAAAATAATCTATAGTTTTAAGGAAAATACTTAAGAATATCAGAAATGTTTCTAGCTAGTTCTTCCTTTCTGTTGCTTACCGTACAGCCCAAAGTCTCCTCAGCAACACTTCCGGTGAGACCACAGGAGTGGAGTGTCCCCGTGTGGTCAGTAAGGTCGACCAGCACATCAAAACTGAGAGAAAAAGACTTAAATTGGGAAGAATCTTTGTTGCAAACCTTGCAAGTACTGGAGGCTTCATTTACAGTGTAACCACAGCTGGAACTAAAACAAAAAACAAAAAAAACCCCACAAAAGTTATTTAAAAAATAATGATCCTCAGTAACAAATTTGATCGTTAGCAAAATTATCTTTTTTTTTTTTTTTTTTTTAAGAGACAGGGTTTCTCTGTGTAGCTTTGGCTGTCCTGGACTGGCTTTGTAGACTAGCCTTAAACTCACAGAGATCTGCCTGCCTCTGCCTCCCTGAGTGCTGGGATTATAGGTGTGAGCCACCATGCCCTGCTGCAGAATTATCTCTTAACATTATAAAAACATTGTAAGATGTTCTAAAATCCCAGAGGTTATTATCTTCCCCACAAAACTAGATAGGCAAATTCTCTCTGTGACAACAATTTAGAACATATATACACAAATGACTCCATGTAAATCTGGGAACTTGGATGAGATACTCAGATTGATGAATTCACAATCCTGATCTACTGTCATGTAAGGCATTATACCTTGCAAAATGTAACTTCTAGCCTGAGTTGGACAAAGGGTCAGAAATATCTCTCGATTGAGAATTGTTTTGGAATTTTTTGTTTGTTTATTTTTGTCTTTGTTTTTCAAGACAGGGTTTCTCTATATATCCCTGTCTGTCCTGGAATACTACTCTGTAGACCAGGCTGGCCTTGAACTCAGAAATTTATGTGCCTCTTCCTTTCAAATGCTGAGATTAAAGGCTAGTGCCAGCACCACCCAACAAGAATTGTTTTTTTCTTTTCAAGGCAGGGTCTCTAATAGCACAAGCTGGCTTTGAACTCCTGATCTTCCTGCCTTCACTTCATAAGTGCTAGGATTACAGAAGGGCACCATTACACCTGTCTCAATCTCTACATTCTTAACTTTGTGACTCTCAAGTTAATCACAATAAAAATAATTCAGATACAAAAATTTGTAGACAGACTTCCACAATAAAATTTTAGATGTTTCTTCCCAAGCATCATTTGACAAAAATTAGTAAATGTCTTAGGTTTTACTTTCAAGGTAATAGCTAAGAATGGAGGTCAGATATGTCACACATTGAGAAAAATTTAAATACTGTCTCCATGTTGCTATAAGATATGACAAGCAAAATGGTTTTCTGCCAAATTATTCAATAAGTTTGTCATTCCAACAAAATGTTTCAAATTCAAATTATAATTCAGTATTATAATTTCTGATACAAAAATATGACCTATTTTATTTTAAAATCCAGGATCCTTCTTTCTTTCCTCCCTTCCTTCCTTTCCTTCCTTCCTTCCTTCCTTCCTTCCTTCCTTCCTTCTCTTTCTTTCTCTCTCTCTCTCTCTCTCTCTCTCTCTCTCTCTCTCTCTCTTTCTTTCTTACTGGGCTGGTATATGCAAGGCAAACACTAACCCATATAGCTCCGCCCCAGGCCTAAAAATCAGTTATCATTGAATCTGTCTTAGTTAGTTTCTATTGCTGTGACAAAACACCATGACCAAGCCAGGCATGATGGCTCACCCCTTTAATCCCAGCACTTGGGAGGCAGAGGTAGGTGGATCTCTGTGAGTTAAAGACCAGCTTGGTCTACAAGGTGAGTTCCAGGACAATCAGAAGCTGTTACACAAAGAAACACTGTCTTGAAAAACCAAAAACCAAAACCAACCAACCATCAACAACAAAAACAAAACAAACAACCCACCATGACCAAAGAACAAGTCAGAGAGGAAAGAGTTTACTTGGCTTACACTTTCACACTATAGTTCCTCACTGAAGGACAGGAACTCACACAGGGCAGGAACCTGGAGGTAAGAGCTGATGCAGAGGCCATGGAGGAGTGCTGCTACTGGCTTGTTCTCCATGGCTTTCTCAGCCTGCTTTCTTATAGAACCCAGAACTACCTGCCTAGAGATGCACATCCACAGTGGGTTAGGCCCTCCTCCAGTTGAGGTTCCCTCCTTTCAGATAACTCTATCTTTTGTCAAGTTGACATAAAACTATCCAGCACAGAATATAAATAATTTGTCATGGTTTATTTATATAAAAAGGTCTTTCATACAACCACTGTTAAGGCAAAGCATATCTTTAACTACTATTGAGTTTAACTTTCCTAACAGTAATTATTTTTTACAAACATAAATTTGTTAAAAATAATGTCTACTTACCATCTATTTCTAACTACTTTGGTAGTTTCATCATCAATGTTCAGCATAGAAATATAAGCATAAAGGATGCCATAGAAAGGATCAACTTTTCCTTCATTTCTCAAAGCTTTTATTTTTAATTGTTCCACTGTATAGACATCAACTATTGTGTTTACTAAAAATAAAAACAAGTATTACAATTCCATATATGTTCTAAGATAGAATAAAAGCTTACATCCCAATAGAAAAGCACCTGATGAGAGCAGATGCAGACACCCACACCCAAACAATAGGCAAAGTTCAGGGAACCCTTCTGAAGAGTGGAAGAAGGATAGTAGGAGCCAGAGTGGTCAAGGCCACCAGGAGAAAACAGCTCACAAAATCAACTAAGCAGGGGGCTCACAAGAACTGAAGTGGCAATCATGGAAGCCTGCATGGTGTATGCTATGTCCTCTACATATATGTTGTGGGTTTTGTGGGACTCCTAACAGTGGGAGTAGGGGTGTCCCTGACTCTGCCTGCTCTTGAGACATTTTTCTCCTTCTGTGTTTCCCCACCCAGCCTTCATATGAGGGTTTGTGCCTAGGCTTATTGCATCTTTTTATGCCCTGTTCAGCTGATATGCCTAAGAGGCCTGCTCTTTTCTGAAGGTAAGTGGAAGAGCAGTGGTTCTGAGGAAGAGGAGAGGTGTGGGGCAGTTGGGAACAGTGGAGGGAGGAGGCTGTAGTTGGGATGTATAATATAAAAAGAAAAAAATCAAAACTCTTTAAATGGTAGGAAGACTAGGACATTCGAAAAACTCATCCAGAACATTGGAAAAAAAATGTATATGGATTGAACTCAGGGTCTCACGAATGCAATACTTTCGGTCAGATTCTGTGAACATTGCACTGCCTGAGAAAAGAGTTGTTAGCACTCTCAGATTGGTTAATATTAATGTAAACTCCTCTGTTTAAAAATTCGGGGCTGGAGAAATGGCTCAGTGGTTAAGAGCACTAGCTGCTCTGGCAGAAGACCTAGATTCAGTTTTTAGTACTCACATGGCGGCTCACAACCATCTGCATCTCCAGTTCTAGGGGATTCAACACCTTCTCCTGGTTTTCACAGGTATACATGGTACAAAGACATACATGCAGACAAAACTTCCATATATATGAAGTAAATTTTAATTAAAAAAAAATAGTCAAGTGTGGAGGAGGCTCACAGTTTTAATCCCAGCTCTAGGGAGGCAGAGGCAGTCAGATATCTGTGAGTTTGAGGCCAGCCTGGACTACATAGGAGTCATAGGCTAGCCAGGGCTACATAGTAAAACCCTGTTTCAAAAAAAAAAAAAAAAAAAAAAAGAAATCAAAAGAAGGGCTAAGAATATACCTCAATGAAACAACATTTGCTTAAAATGTATGAGGTCATAGCTTTGACCCCCACACACCAGTGAAAAATTATTTCTCTCCCAACCTCCCTCCCTCATCTAGAAGGTCACTTACAATTTATAGATTCTTTGAAATAACTGTCAATTTCATCAGCCACATTTGTCTCTTTATTTTCTCTTATGTAATTCAGTAGAATATTGGCTTCTGGTGTATCTTAAATTGAAAATGCATAATAAGAAAAAGTAAAATAATTATCTTTTAAATTACTACAAAGCATCTAAAATGATCTTTATTATAAAGCATGGCACCACATAAGAAGGTAATCCAACAGAATTATCATTAGGCCAATAACACAGAGGCAAAGTGTATCAACGTGGAGAGATGTTGCCAGCTGTTGCTAGTGAATAGGCAGCTGTATAAAACTGTGTGGTATAAGACTCTTAAACTGAAAAAATATGAACATGTAAAGTTATCTGAAATAATAAACATGGCAAAAATCATCATTTATAGGTTATACAATTATAAATCATTTTAATGTTCCTTTTAATTTTTTATTATTTTATTCATTTTCTTAATTAAAAATAATTATTTTAGGGGCCCAATACATGGCTTTGCAGTTTAGAGTGCTTGCTACTCTTACAGAGATTCAGGTTTGGTTCCTGGAACCCAAGTGGTGGCTCACACCAACTATAACTCCAGTCCACGGGTTCCAGTGCCATCTTCTGGAAGATAAAGACAGCTCAGGAAGTAATATGTGCCAAGCCCCAGGTGATATAATGCTATCCTAAAATCTATCAGGTGTCTATGTCTTTTATTGATTGTGAGAGTGGGTGTCTGAGTGTAACAGACACATGTGTGGTAGATATTTTATATGTAGGTAAAACACTAATACACATAAAATAATAATAAAAAATCTAAAAATAATTTTATTAATTTATTGCTATCAGTGTGTGTGTGTGTGTGTGTGTGTGTGTGTGTCTTTCTCATACACACACACATGATGAGGGTGAACACACATGCCGCTACTGTTGTGGTTAATTTAAGGTAGGGTCTAATAATGCTTATTATTAGCCCTATAATTATTACAGAGGTATTATCTAACCCACTCTCACAATCAATAAAAGACATAGACACCTGATAGATTTTAGGATAGCATTATATCACCTGGGGCTTGGCACATATTACTTCCTGAGCTGTCTTTATCTTCCAAGCCCCCATCTCACACCATCTGCTCTAATAATTTCTGTCTGGGCTACCTCCCATCCAAAATCCCCAAAATACTTGCTAATGTTCTTCATCTAGGCCAATTTTCTCCATCCATGGTCATGTACTTCTCTCCATGCTAAACCATTGTGGCTCCCTGTTTCCTTCCTCCGCTGATACCTGTCTCTTTTCCCATGATCCTTCTGTCCTCAAAGCCCTTGACCTTTAACCATGCCTACCTTCCTTCTGCCTGTCCAGGTGTGTCGACATTTTATTATTAACCAACCAAGAATAATTTCTTAGGGAAAGTTTACACAGCAAGGACAGTTGTAAGTGAGAATGTGTTCTTCTGGGCAGCAACAAGATCTTGGGGGCCAGTAATTACCATTAGAATACACAGCACCAAAACCAACCCCAACATGCTACTTTTGTGTAGAAATAAAAGGACAATTTTCTTAAGTCATCTCTTACTTTTACACGGGTTCCAGAGATTGAACTCAGGTTACCAGACTTGACCAGCAAGATTTTCTGAATATTATATTCATTTCTTTTCTCTTTGTATTTACTTTTAACAGTTGTATTTGTTAAGGTGATGGTGGCACACACTTTTAATCCCAGCACTCAAGAGGCAGAAGCAGGCAGATCTCTGTGAGTTTGAGGCTAGCCTGGTCTGCAGAGCTAGTTCCAGGATTATACAGAGAAACACTGTCTTAAAGAAATGCATAAATAAATTGAATTTGTTTGCTTATGTTGAAAATGATATGGGTAGCTCGGGCTGATCCAAACTCAGAATCCATCTGTGTCAGACTCCTAAGTGTTGAGATTATAGACATGCATGACCATGGCTAACTCATTTTTGTTGTTAGTGGTGTTTTTGTTATATATGGATTTTGCTGTTGTTTTTGTTTTTGTTTTTGTTTTTTTCAAGACAGGGTCTTATTATGTAGCTCTGGCTCTCCTAGAACTCACTATGTAGACCAGGCTAGCCTTAAACTCACAGAGAGCTGCCTGCCTCTGCCTCCCAAGTATTGGAATTAAAGGTGTGAACCACCAGGCCCCAGCTCCATGGTTCACAACCATCTATAGTGAGATCTGATGCCCTCTCCTGGCATGTGTGTACATGCAGTCAGAACACTGTATACATAATAAATAAATCTTTAAAAAAAGAAAAAAGAATGTAACTTTGAAAGGGTCTTCATAGGATCCTAATGACCTTCAGTCTCAAGACCCCAGCCTACAACAAAACTGTCCTTAGTTGTAAAATCCTACTTGAACATAACACTGCTTGTCTGACTCCTTTATGTAGGAATAAGGTTATGGTGTGTAATTCAAATGCTAAGTTCTGTTACCCTCCTCCCCCCATATCTGGTTGCAGTCCTTGTTCTGAAAAGCTCCTGTCTCAATGTTGTGTAAACATTGCTCCCCAATCATTCTGGTGTGCCAATAAAGCAGCTTTACCGCCAGTTGCAAAGCAGGGGAGAGAACAGGGCTAGACTTCCTGCCAGCCATGAGAGGTGGAGTTAGAGGATGAAATAGGGGAGCCAGCCGAGGGCAGATGTCCAGGAGGGACCAGGAGAGAGAGTTCAGCAGGCAAAGCTACAAAGTGCTCTTATCTGTGGAATGTACACTGGGAGGAAACTAAATTAGCTTTGAGGGTTAAGAATAGATTAATTGCCACTCAGTTTTTGTGCTGTAGAGCTTGTTAAAATAATATCATAGAGTCTCAATTATTTGTGTGCTATCCAGGTTAAGAGAGAAACTAAGAAACAAACACAATCTTACAAAAAGAACATTAACCCTCTAACTTCCTTGGGCAGATCTAGGACTTTTCCACCTGCTTCCATTACATATACCCTATTACTATTGTTTCTCAAATTGAGACTAGATTCCTCATGAACAAGGGTTGTGCTTTTTCATCTTATATTTCAATATTCAACATCATGACTGTCCTTATATTCATCTGACCTTCCGCTGTCTCCTATCTTATTCTAGAAAAGATTGAAATTATCTACATTGTTGGTACATTAAAAGCATTCTGCGCGTATTTGTAAATAATAGGTAATTGAAGGAATGTTTTTGAAATCATTGAAGGGGAGCAATTGCTAAGAGGCCTGCAGCAATCAAATCAATCAACACCTAAAATCATGGCTCAGGGAAGACAGAATTTCCTCTCACTCTAATGAATACTCTCAAGGTAGGAAAAGCATAAAAAAAAGAAAAAGAAAAGCAAAGAAAAATTATCTATCTGGGATAGATATCTAAGCCATTTAGAGGTTCTTCATTTCTACAAAGTAGGTAGGTGTTGACTAGGAAATTAAAACAGAGCTGATTTAAATCAAGCAACAAAGTTTAAACACCTTTATAAATATTCTACTAAATTTATATCCTTGAAAAAATAAATTCAAGAACTCTGTTGTACAGCATCGTGTCTATAGCTAATAATATCATATAACAGGATAGTATGCTACCTTTAATTCTTTTAAAAATATTTATTTTTTTACACCTTTAATCCCAACACTTGGAAGGCAGAGGCAGGTGGATCTTTGTTTCAGGCTAGTGAGTGCTACAGAGTAAGACCTTGTCTCAAAAAATAAAGGGGGTGGGGTGGGGTGGGGAAGGATGTGCAGTCTTACTGCAATTTGATATGCCATATTTGGTTGATGTCCATGGAAGGCCTGCCCTTTTCTGAGGAGGAATGGAGGAGGAATGGGTGTGGGGGCAGAGGGAAGATTGGAGGGAAGGACTGGGAGGAGATGAGGTTGGGATATAATAATCATAATAATAAATATTTAAGTATATGCATATATGCGTGTCTGTGCAGGAGTATATGCATATGGATGTACGTGCCCACAGAGATCAGAAGAGGGTGTCACAGCCTCTGGGAGTTGCAGGTGGTGGTGAGCTGCCTGATATAGGTACTGGGAATCAGACTCAGCAGCACACCCTCTTAGCTGCTGAGTTCTGGGCTGCATTCCTAAAGAGTACTAAGAATGTAGATTTTAAGTGTTTTCACCACAAAAAGGTGGATATTGTGTTATGGTTTGGATATAAAATGGCCCCAAAGCTTCATTTGTCGCAGGACTGATCCCAGGTTGGTAATATTATTGAGAGGTGATTAGTTCATAAGAGCCCTGACCTCATCAATGCATTCCTCTGTTGATGAATTCATAGCTTAATGGGCTATTAGATGGGGCCTGGTGTAGGCAAAAAGTTATTGTACAATTCAAATACTGGTTTCTGAATACCCCATATCTGGTTGCAATCCGTGTTCTGACAACCTCCTGTGTCCATGTTGTGTAACACTGCTCCGCAATTGCCCCCTGATATGTAAATAAAGCATCTTATAGCAAATTGCTGAGCCGGGGAGCGAATAGGGCTGGACTATCTGCCAGGCAGGGGAGGAGGAGGTATAGAAAAGGAAGTGGGGGATTCAGCCATGTGAGATGTCTAAATGACATCAGGAGAGAGGAGCTGGAAGAATGTACACTGGAGGAAGCAGGTTAGCTTTGAGGGTTAAGAATACAGTGATAACTGCTCCATTCTTGTACCGTGAAGCTTGTTTAAATAATATAATAGAGTCTTGATTATTTGTGTGATAGAGGGTTAAAAGACAAACTGAGAAACAGAGTTTTATAAAAATAACTTAAACAACCTGGTTAGAGGAAATCATCAGGGACGTCTCTTACCTTTTCACTTCTCAGCCACCATTAAATAAAAAGCCTTAAAAAAATTAACTTGCATTTTTATTCTCTTTTTGTTTTGTTTTTCAAGACAGGGTTTCTCTGTGTAGCCTTGGGTGTCCTGGAGCTCACTCTGTAGACCAGGCTGGCCTTGAACTTACAGAGATCCTCCTGCCTCTGCCTCTGCCTCCCAAGCTCTGCATTTTGATTCTTAAATACATTGTACAAATATTGGCATATGTTTATGATCACTTCCAAAAGAATGAAAAACAGAGAACATTTTACCTGGATTAGTTGTGATAATGGTTTTTGAGATTACTGTTGCTGCCATGCAGTTCTGAAATTTGTTAAAATTTATTCTTACATCTGAGGCAAATATTACTGTTTTGGGGAAAAGCCATTTTTTTAAAGTTAATATATGAGGGATGAAAATGACAAATATTTTTAACACAATCATAAATCATAAAATTATAAGACCTGTTTCTTGTGGCATCCAGCTCTGTGCAAGTATAATGGATTCATTATCCCAACTGCATTTGTTTAAAAGAAGTGAAACAAAGTGAGGACATTAAAAAAATCTGGCAGTGATACATTTACAGTTCCCCTCAAAAGAACCCCCAAAACAAAAAGCCAAAAATCACAATTTCCAGGTAACCAAAAAGGTTAAGACTTCATACTTTTTAAATGTATTACTACACACTGTGTATGTGTGCACATGTGCACTCACATGTTTGCAGTCAGGCCACAACATATGCAAGGAGGTCAGAGGAGAACTTTGCAGAGTCAGGTATTTTTCTCTTTATATGGGTTCTGGGGGTCAAACTTGGGTTGCCTTATTTGCATGGAAAGTGTCTTTGCTGGCCAAGCCATCCCTAAGGCCCAAGACATTTATGTGAGAAGTTGTTCTCAGCATGTACTAATCTCTAACATCTACCCTGCCAGTCCTTTACTTGCCCAGTACTTGGTTACTTAGAAATGAATGATTCAAGGCCTAAAATCCTTCAAGTCAAAACTTAACCATTACAGCTGTGTAGCCCAAATGGATACATGGCTCACAGGACTTGATTGGTGGATAGCACTTGTGGACAAAGGCATTCGGGGTCATAATCATTTTTTGTTTTTGTTTTTTAAGATTTATTTATTTATTTATTTATACAGTGTTCTGCCTGCATGTACAACTGCACACCAGATCTCACTATAGATGGTTATAAGCCACCATGTGGTTACTGGGAATTGAACTCAGGACCTCTGGAAGAACAGCCATTGCTCTTTTAGAATATAGCCTATTTACCAATGTACCAGCAAATTTAAAAAGTTTGACTTGTCCTTCATCAGTATACCCTAATAAAATCTATCTGTTATGAAGCAAAATGATAAAACTTGTCACAGTGAAGTGCCTCTAAGTGATTCTATGTCAGTTTAGGTTGCATACAGAAAAATCTCAACCTTCAAGAGAGAAGTTTAATTTTTCAAGTGTTGTTTATCTGTTATTATATCTCTTGACACAATTTTTTTTTATAAAACAAAAGTTTTCTCAGTGATAAGAGCATGATGACACAGTTAGTGACAGATATGGGAGAGTACCATGTCATTGTGAAAGAAGGCTCTGTCTCATCGAATAGTTTGACTTCACACCTCTGGCCTTTTCTTCGGTCTGAAGTTGTAAAGTATTTTGGCTCTCCAACCTTAAGTTAGAGAAAAAAATAGTTGAAGGAAATTATTACTCCTTTTCTACAGATGTGAAGGTACTTAAATAAAATCAAGTAATTGCTTTTTGAACATGAAATTCTAAATATTAACAAGAAAATAACCATTAATAAATATTTGGTTATCTGAATGCATTTTCTGTCTAAATTAGATTTACTTAGCTGAAGTTGTAAATTATGGACATTTTAAAGGCAGAATACAGACATGCACTCAAAGAGGAGATAAATAAAAATTATATGTCAAGGTACTAGGGCATCCAGGTGTGGTGGCAGAAAACTATCATTCCAGCACTTGGAAGGCTGTGCCAGGATTGCTGTTGAGTTCAAGGTTAGCCTGAGCTACATAGCAAGATCCTGTCTCTAAAACATCAAGCTGGGTATGGTGATGCAAACCTTTAGTCCCAGAACTTGAGAG
Source organism: Meriones unguiculatus (assembly GCF_030254825.1). Lineage (NCBI taxonomy): Eukaryota > Metazoa > Chordata > Mammalia > Rodentia > Muridae > Meriones > Meriones unguiculatus. The sequence continues at coordinate 40,070,189 of NC_083359.1, forward strand.
GCAGAAGCAGACGGAGATATTTGATTTTGAGGCCAGCCTGGTATATATAGTGAGTTCCAGGACAGCTAGGGCTATACAGAGAAAACCTGTCTCAAACAAACAAACAAACAACTAGCTAAATAAATAAATAAAAATAAATGTTGAAACAAAAGCTCCAGGACAAACCCCCTTGTAACATAAATATGGAAGGATGTATCTTCCATGGCTTATCAGAGAGCCTGGCATGGAGTTGCTGCAAACAAATGCACTCCAACTTCTTAGGCCCCAGTCTCCTGAATATTGATCCTTCTTTGTCTTCTTCATGAGTTAAGGTAGTAAGGGCTACATGAAGGAACACACAGGAAATGCTCTATGACTTAGCCAATTCTACCCACAATGCAGGCAACATATCAATGAAGGAGAGGTGGACTCAGAGGGTCTTGTCTCTGACCAGCAGGCTTTTTCACAAGAACACAACAATTGGCTTGGTGTAGTGGCACACACCTTTAATACCAGTACACAGGAGGCAGAGGCAGGTGCATCTCTGTAACTTCAAAGCCAGCCTGGTCTACAGAGTGAGTTCTATGACAGCCCTCAGAGCTACATAGTGAGACCCTGCTCAGTGCTGACAGAGAGAGAGAGAAAGAGAGAGAGAAGAGAGAAAGTGAGAGACAGAGACAGAGAAACAAGGGAAGGCCCCCAGCATAGCCATTGATTTCTTCTAAGCTACTGCCACTGCTATCCTTATGGGCTAGACTGAGTACTGTGGGAAAGATCTGAGGAAAAACACAAAGGCTCCATGAAAAATGGTCTACAAGAAAATGCCAGAGTATAAAAGGTCAACCATAACAAAAGGATTATGTAAAATACTGTCTTTGGGGTTGAGAAGTCAAAAGGGGAGATAAAAGGCATGAAAAAGAAGTGATATGACATACAAAAGAGGGTGTCATGCTTATGGGGTGAGGGGAGCTATTGCAAGGTTTAATATGTTGACAGCATCATTAGAGGACTTTGAGGAAACAACTAGGGGTTGGCTGAGATAGCCTATATTTCAAGACTGTCATATAGAGTATCCTAAACAATTTTCTGCATGTGCTATATTGTGAAGGTTTATTTTGGGGGGTTGGGAAGTGAAGATGCATGGAGCCACACTCCCAGCCCTTCAAAATATACTTTGGAGGCCCACCTTTAAGTTTTTTTCAGAGTCTGTTAAGCTCAGAGCTTGTCAAGGTTCCTGAGACAGATGCTGACGTAACAGAAGTGATATACTCCTGACTTTGTTACTTCTACACTTCACTGTCCTTCTCTGCTTCTCACCAGAACCTTACCACAGCAGCTCCCACTGCAGTCCAGGAGGTCTCCCACCCTCTTCCATCTCTGTGTCCCTCTGAGAATACATATACACAAGTTATTCCTTGACTTGTTTAAAGATGTTTTTAAAACATTATGGCTGTTTTGACAATAAACTTATCCTTTCTTTCTTTCTTTCTTTCTTTCTTTCTTTCTTTCTTTCTTTCTTTCTTTCTTTCTTTCTTTCTTTCTTTTGTTTTTTTGAGACAGGGTTTCGCTGTGTAGCCCTGACTGTCCTGGACTGGCTTTGTAGACCAGGCAGGCCTCAAACACAGAGATCCCCCTGCCTCTGCCTCCCAGAGTGCTGGGATCACAGGTGTGCACCACCCCCACTTGGTTACTTATCCTTTCTTTTTTTTTAGGTCTTTGTTTAACCTAATATACAAAACTTTCATATAGCTAATAGATCATTTATAAGTGTATGCTGCAATTAGCAATTAAGTATGACTTTATTTTGCTAGTGATCCACAGATAAAATACTAATTTCCTTTTAATGAGAAATTGTCTTAATTTAACTTACTACCAAGACAAAGAGGAAAAATTTCCCCAGCCAGTATTTACAATGTTCTAAACACAAATCAGGTGACAGAGAACTCCCTGACAAATTGCAGAGAGCTTTGCTAAGGTTTTAATTTACTGATTTCCTGACTTACCGATCTCACAGCTGCAAGCACATTAATAATCCTCCCATCAAGACTATGTCCATTTGCAACAATGTCAGCCAATGAGTAATAATCTCGAGATTCTTTAACAGGCAAGTGTATCAAAGAAAATAACTTGGTATCCACTTCATAAGGGGAACAAACTTTTACCATGGAGTGATTCTCACTGAGCAAAAGTTTACAGTTGCTAAAAGAAGAAAACACAAAAAGTCAGCACATTATTGTTGATTAAGAGAATCTTTGGCTCACATTCAATTATACAGCTAGGTTTGGTGGCCCGTCCTCATCATCCCAGCACTGGAAAGCATGTATTTAGAAGGAATGACACATGTTCAAGGACACCAAGATATAGGTAGGGAATTTCAGGCCATGCCGAGTTATAGTATCAGGCTCTGTTTTAAAAAACAAAACAAAAATCACATTCAATTACTTTTTGTTGGAATTTAGACTGTGGATATATGTGTGTGTGTGTGTGTGTGTTTATAATTTGTTTGTTTTTGTTCTTTTGAGACAGGGTTTCTCTATGTAGCCTTGGCTGTCCTGGACTCCATTTGTAGAGCAGGCTGACCTCGAACTCACAAAGATCCACCTGCCTCTGCCTCCTGAGTACTGGGATCATAGGCATGTGCCATTATGCCCAGCAAGGAAGTTATATATTTTTTTAAAGATTTCATTTTATTTTTTTTATGTATATGAGTTTTGCTGTCTTCATGCACACCAGAAGAGGGCATTGCAGAACACATTACAGATGGCTGTGAGCCACTATGTGGTTGCTGGAAATTGAACTCGGGACCTCTGGAAGAGCAGCCAGTGCTCTTAACCGCTGAGTCAACTCTACAGCAGGAAGTTATATTTTTAATATTAAAATTTTGTAAGGTTTTTATTTTATGTGTATGAATGTTTTGCCTAAATCTAGTCTACACACTATGTGCATGCAGTGCCCACAGAGTCCAAAAGAGAGTATCAGATCCCTTGGGGCTGGAGTTTCAGGTAGTTGTGACCTACCATCTGGGTACTGAGAATTGAACCTGGGGCCAGGAAAAGCTGAGCCATCCCTCCAGCCCCTCTCTTTTTACTCTTAAAAAATTCAAATAAGGCTATAAAATATTTTTCTCTACCGTGCATTTAAATCAGTCTTTATTCAGTGAAATAATGTTCTTTTAATTAAGAACATGTATGAGAATTACTTTTTTCTATGAGTTCTAATCATACTAGTTGTAGGACCTTGCCCAAGACCTGAAGCTGCAGTTTCCTTTTATATTAAACAGGATATAAAAATACTCTAAAACTTGAGACTATAAAAGACTAAGGTCTCATTGTTTCCTTTTTAAGATTTATTTTATTTTATGTGTGCATTTGAAAGTGTCAGATCCTCTGGAACTGGAGGTACACATGGCTATGAGCCCCAATTTTGGTTCTAGGAGCAACCACTGAGCCATCTCTTTAGCCCCATATGAAGACCTCAACCTCGGCATTATCAACACTATGCTCCCATTGTTATTTCTTTTGACTCCGATTGCTTTACCTAAGTGCCTGAGGTCAAGAGCTCTGTTTTGCTTACTTCTGTATTGCTAATATGTGAAGCAGACACAGAATTCTCAGAGCGTACTGGACCTGAGGTTCCCCTTTCTCTGTACCCAATCCTTTCACAAGTCTTTGACAAAGCCTCCTTCACAGAACTCTAGGCCAGTCCCTCCTTCCTATTTTGCCTTAGTTATTCAGAGTATCACTTCTCCAAATCCTTGTCCTGGTGCCCTGACTTGTCTCCTTTGGGACTCATCCCCACATTACAGTCAGGTTGGTCTTCCTAAGCGATGGAATAGGATATTATTTCCCAGCTAAAAGACTTTATGTTCCTACTCATCCCTGAGATGTGCAGATCGTCTGAGAAGTACCTTTGCTTCTTCCTTTCCTCACCACACTATATTCCTATGCCAAATTATTAGGCTTTGAAACTGCTATTTTAGGTTGAAATTTGTTGAATGTCAGCAGATCTCTGTTGCTCAACCTAAAAGTTAATTATTCTGGATATTCTGGAAAATGCCAGGAAGTTCCACATTTGTTGAGTCTGCCAAACATGTTCCTCTTACCTCTCATACATATTTACTAAGAATCAATTATGTGCCTATCTCTTACGTGTGGGGAGAACAATATACAAAATACATTTATTTTATGAAGCTCATGTATGTGAGCAGGAATCAAAAACAATCAAATCATCTCAGAATGTGATCTGGATTACAGTGCTAAGAGTGGGGAGAAAAGCCCTGATGAGTGACTGAAAGGATTTCTATGAATGAGAGATTCAAATAAGTTAACATTCAAGATGAGATATTTGATTTTTTTTGATAACCCAAAAAATCAAATATTCAAGTAGATAGAATGTTTTATGCAGAGGGACTAGCAAGCAGAGTGAGTGCAGGTGTTCATGAAAAAGGAAAATTCTCAGGGGCTGGAGGGACAAGTGTGAGTGGAGGTCATGGAGTTAGCTGGCACAGAACTGCCCTTGGAGAGAATTGCCTTGGAAGTGAGGCTTCCTCTGCCACTTTACCCCAGTTTTATTTGAAAGTGTCGATGAGGGATAGACTATAGGCAAAGGATGATTTAGGGCATAAAAGTGCTCTCCCTCCCCATAGGGTACTGCTCCAAGGGGACAGGCACACGCCAGAGCATTCTCCTGAATTCCAGCTGCAGCTTCTCCCCAACCCCATCCTTGCAGGATTCTTCTAAGAGCTCTCCCTCAATGGGCCACAGGTAAAGAATCTCCCCTTCAAGTTCTCCCTCCAGGGAACCTAGCCTAAGGAGACAAAGGGCTTGTGAGTGCAATGAACCAGATATAGTATTATATGATTTCCAGTATTTATCTTCTCTTGTTTAGAGATTTTTTTTAAGGATTTATTTTCACTTGTGAGCTTTTGTCTGTGGAAGTATATGCCTTGTATGTTTGTGATGTTCACAGAGGCCAGAAGAGGGCATTGGCTTCCCTGGAGCTAGAAGAGCAGGTTATTGTGAGCTGCCTAATGTGAAGCTAGAATTGGATGCTGAGCTTCAGCAAGGGCAGCCAGTGCCCTTAATTGCTGAGCCATCTCTCCAGTCTGCTAATTGTTTAGTTTTATTGTAACTAGAGTTTTGTTTCTTACAAATGTAAGCATTCAGACTCCATATATGGAGACTCCGCATCCACAAACCCAACCAATCATGTATAAAATATTTCAGGAAAAAAAACTGCTATAACTAATACTAACAAAAACACAGCATAACTACTCTCATAGCACTTATACGACATTAGGTGTTATAGGTAAAGTTGATTTCAGATATAGAGGAGGTGTGTTTATGCTGTGTGCAAGGGATTTGAGTATCCACGAATTTTGGTAGCCTGGGGAGACATTTTGATTTGACTCTTCATAGACACCAAGAGAAAATTTGATTTTTGTGATTATAAAAATTATAAATTATGTCATTTATCTTAAAGATAAATATTCTGAGAGAGAATTCAACTCATTTTTCAAATTGAAATAGAGCAACTTTTGGAAGTTTTCTGCTACTCTGATACAAAATTATTAATACTATCTTTCTAGCACAAAGATTGTTGTTCTCTAGACAGATACTTACCTAGGAGTTGCAGGGCTGAACTTCTCTTCTCTTTCTGTCTCTTTTCTTTGGATCAAGGGATTTTCAATTATCACTAAAACAGAAGGCAGAGTATGGTAACATCACAAGATCATCATAATATTTACTGGGCTAATTGCACAACAATGACCCTCACCCAGTCAGGTTCTGTCCTCCACAGTCTTTTCATGTCACTGTGAGAAAAGGGATCCTGGAATGCAGTCATAAGCTAGCCCCACATAACATTTCCAGGGCGCTGTGTTTTAAGTACACAGGTGACCTATACTACTATTACTTTATTGATTTTCTTTCATCCAACATTTGATTTGGTTACAATGTGACCTTCAATAAAACAAGTGTTTACTTGACCTTTACTCCACATCTAACTTCACAGACAACTTCCTTCATTTCATTTATCTTCACAGCCACCGACCTATAACATTTAACACTGAAACTTCTCTCTACACAGTGGATGTCTGGCACGCATTCAAGGAATACTTATAACTGTACTAGGCCAATGAAGTTTCAAGGTTCTCTGTCTTCATAGTGCACGTGTTTGACAACATTATTCAACTGTGTGTGTTTCTGGAACATGCATAGTCCAATAGTCAAGTACATAGAGTTGAATACTGCTTATCTGACATGAAGAATGTGTGCTTGGTACTGCAGCTTTGGAGAAGAATGATTTGACTACCTGGTTCCCTCTTCCCTCCTCTTTTTCTGGACACATGTTATCTTATTTCTTATCTGAACTAGAGCTGCCATCTATTAAGTGGTGAAGTTTTATACTTTATACTAGTACTCTTCCCTTAACATTCTCAAAAAACTAATGAGTGTTATTTCATGGGTGAGACCCATTGTGTGTAGCCTTGGCTGTCCTAGACTCACTTTGTAGACCAGGCTGGCCTCGAACTCAGAGATCCACTTGCCTCTGCCTCCATGAGTGCTGGGGTTAAAGGTGTGTGCCACCATGCCCAGCTGAAAATCTTGTTCTTAAAGCCACAGTGTAAATAACTATTAGCCCTAATATATGCTACTGAAAGATATGTGATTATAATAACAATGATGGGGCTGAGGCAAGCTGGGACATGAAATAAACAAAAGATGGTAAAATATCTGGTAAGAATATCACTTACATGGAAACATGTCTTGCATTATGTTTTTAACACCGACTTTTTCTGATAAGAATCAGAACAACTATTTTACTTTGTTATGACTCTACTCAGCCACAAACTTATCACAAGTACATAATATTATAACAGGAACATTTTTAAGTGCTGCTGAGCATGGTAGCACAGGCCTGTGATCTCAGTACTTGGGAGGCTGAGGCAGGAGAACTACCACTTGTTCAAAGTAAGCTACTAGTCTCATTCTGTCTCTGTCTCTAGTCTCCCCAACCCCACGCTGGTTTTTTGAGACTAGGTAACAGTTGCAGGCTTGAAACTGGATATTTGGACTAGGCTGGCCTCAAACTCATAGAGGTCCATCTGCCTCTTTCCCAAGTGCTGGGATTTAAGATGTGCACCACCATACCCAGAAAAATCATTCTTTAAAAATCAAACAATCGTCAGATGGAAGAGGACCTCTCCTATCAGTGGACTTGGAGAGGGGCATGGGAGGAGATGAGGGAAGGAGGGTGGGATTCGGAGGGAATGAGGTAGGGGGCTACAGCTGGGATACAAAGTGAATAAACTGTAATTAATATAAAAAATAAAAATAAAAAACAAGCAAAAAATAATAATGCCTACTTACCACACTCACCAATCTTAAAGCTCTCCGACAGTGACCTGATATAATCTTCACTGCCCCAGGCAGACACATTCACAAAATGATTTGGTGAATCACGAATGGTGAAACTGAAAGTGTATCTTTCTGATCCAATATCTGAGGAAAAACCAATGCTCTTATATTTCAGATGAATATGACTTTAAACAAATGACTACTCAACAAAATAATAAATTACTATAATTATGATAAAATACTTAAACACATGGTAGAAAATTATTTCCTGTGAATACTCCATTTTACTTAGTTTTAGTTTTGCTTTTGTTTTTTGTGACAGGGTACAGCAGGCTGGTCTAGGACTTTTGGCGATCCTCTTTGATTACTAGCAACTAAATCATTCTCTAATGTGCATTCTATACTGTACTATGTTTCCATGCATTTCCAAGCACAGTGTAACGAGCAGCCATGGTGGCTAGATCTCTCCATGGCTCTTTTTCTTCCCATAGCTATGTATTCAAAAGAAAGTGATATTCAGACCTAAAGAGTCCAGATGGTAGCTTAGATTTCTGTTTCTCAATTTTTATATTCACAAAAACCTAATTGGGTATTATTTCATAGGTGAGGCCCAACAAAATTAGGACATACTTTAACCAAAGTCATAACTCATACTAAATAATTGTTTCAAAACAATCTGTGCTGCATGGAATCTTATGAAAGAAGAGGGAAATAGTGATCTGGAGAGGACAGGAACTCCACAAGGAGAGCAACAGACCCAGAAAATTTGAACACAGGGGTCTTTCCAGAGACTCATACTCCAACCAAGTACCGTGCATGGAGATAACCTAGAACCCCTGCACAGATGTAGCCCACGGCAGTTCAGTGTCCAAGTGGGTTCCATAGTAATGGGAAGAGAGACTGCCTCTGACATGAACTGATTGGCCTGCTCTTTGATCACCTCAGCCTGAGGGGGGAGCAGCCTTACCAGGCCACAGAAGATGACAATGCAGCCACTCCTGATGAGATCTGATAGACTAAGATCAGAAGGAAAGAGAGGGGGACCTCCCCTATCAGTGGACTTGGGGAGGGGCATGTGTGAAGAAGGGGGAGAGAAGGTGGGATTAGGAGGGGAGGAGGGGGGTTTATGGGGGGATACAAAGTGAATAAAGTGTAATTAATAAAAAAATAAAAATAATAAAAATTAAAAAAAAAAAAAAACAATCTGTGTGAAACTAAAGCACCACTAGAGGTCAGCAAGTACTTTTTTTTCCCAGAATGGGATTTTTCTCTGTTGCTTTTATTGCAGAGATGGCTCAGCAGTTAAGAGTTCATTTCTCAACACCCACATCAAGAAGCTCAACACTGTAATTCAGTCTCCAGGGGATCTGACACCTTAGGTTCAATTCCCAGCACCCACTGGGTGACTCACAGCCATCTGTAACTGTAATTTCAGTCCCAGGCATACAACACTATCTTCTGGCCTCTGCAGGCACCAGGCACATGCAGACAAAACACTCATACACATAAAATAAATAAAATTTTTTAAATAAAATAAAGCCTAAATCTGTCACTGCAAGTGCTGAGATTACAGACATTCACCACCAAGACCAATCTTCTGTTGTTCCTGTTATTGTTATTCCATGTGGCCACTGTCCTCTCAGTCTTGTGCCTTCTTCCAACCTCCACCCAATGTGGAGATGATCCACAGGTCCACTGTACCCAGTCTCATTAGAAGTGTCTGAATTGGCTGCACGCAGTGGCGCACACCTCTAATCACAGCACTTGGAAGGCAGAGGTAGGTAGAACTCTGTGTGTTCAAGAGCATCCTAGATAGCCAGGCTATATTGAGAGACCCTGTCTCAAAAAAAAAAAAAAAAAAAGAAAAGAAAATCATGTATCAGCTACATTCCTCCTTCCTGGGTGAATGTAAGAAAGATCTTAGAAGCCAGATGGTGGTGGCACACATCTTTAGTCCTAGTGCTCAGGAGGCAGGGGCAGGTGGATCTCTGAATTTGAGGCCAGCCTGGTCTACAAAGCAAGTTCCAGGACAGCCAGGCCTTTTTTCTCTGTTTGAGACAAAAAAATCCCTGTCTCAGACAACCAAAAAAAAAAGAAAGAAAAAAAGGATTTTAGATCACTTAGTGACTAAGGCCAGTAAATCTAGTTCCAAGTTCATACTCTGAGACATTATTGGATGATGATGATGGTGATGATATGAAACTACAAATTAATTGGTAAATTTAATTAACTATTTTGCCAAAGCCTTTAAAATGCAGTTGGAGAACATCACATTAAATCATTGAAAATATTATGTCTTTATACATACAGTCTTGAATTGAATATGACCATACATGTAGAAGGCCTGGCCATTGCTCTTAAGTATTAAACAAACTAGAAATTTTAGTTGGTTAAACATATTTTGTGCAGTCATAAGCCACACTTAATGAAAAATTAAAAAAGAATTAAATAGAACTCAGCTTTTTCTGTCTGGAAAGCCTTTGACATCTGTTTTCCCAATAACTATTCCGATTATTTTCTGAAAAACAAAAGAGTAATAGAAAACCAATATTAAACACAGATGTAAATGGTAAATTTAATTTCATGGACTTGTTATATTTTACTAGCTTTAACAAACATTTTTGACTAGGAAATATTTAAATGCATTTATTCCAGACAAACATCTAACAATCTTCATAAATTCAGTTCTCCAAGGAATAGTACAAAGTAATGAGACAGTTGACTGCTATTACAAATATAATCATTTACTTTGTATGTTTTTACTTTATTTTCAATCACTAGAGGGAGCTATCAAGCCTTACTGAATTCATCCAAAACACATGAATAACAAAATTTAATTTGCCATAGTCTTCAAAACTTTCCTTTACATACGGCTTTCTAACATAAAACTGTTTAGCTTCTTAATCCAAGTATGTTGGGCAACAATATAGACTGTCACAAACAAATCTTAAAGTTCTACACCTTAAATCTTGGAGATACTAACATCTCTTCAAAAGTTGTAATGTTCTCTTTGTGAATGCCAGAGAAAAAGTAAATATTAAAGATATGCTTTAAGAAGTAAAAGTATCCTAAAAAAACAAACAAGAAGTAAAAGCATCTTTCTGAAAGGTAAAAAAATTAAATTTTAATGAAGAATCCTAGCAACTGTTTTCAACCTCACAATAAAATATAGTCAGGGGCTGGAGAGAGTCAGCCATGAGGAGCATGAGCTGCTCTTACAGAAGATGCGAGCCCTGTTCCCAGCATCCACATGGCAGCTAACAGTGGTCTGTACCCCAGGTCTAGAGGATCGGATCCCTTCTTCTGGCCTTCAGAGGCACTGCATACATGTGGTGCACAGACATACATCCAAGCAAAATATCCACAGACATAAAATAAAAGTCAAATACACCCAAACTTTAAGATTATCACATTCCAGCTGAACTGTTGGTCATCTTATCACATATATACACATTGCCATTATTTCTTAAATTCCATATACATGCACATTTTACTAATGGAAAACCTGAATAAAACTTTCTAATTGGGGCTGTAGAGTTGGCTCAGTGGTTAAGAGCACTGGATATATTTCTAGAGGACCTTGTGTCTTATAACCATCTGTTGGAATAATGTTATGTTATTGTGCACTGTGTAAAGATTATTCTTGTATTATTCAAATGCTGATTCTCTCCCCTCGAACCTGGTTGCAATCCAGACATGGCACTGTAATGCTTAATCTTAGTATCTCCTGTCTCAAGTTTGTGCAAACACTGTTCCCCATTTATTCCCTGATTTGTCAATAAAACTGATCAGCCAATAACTGAGCAGTAGACATACAGGGCTGGACTTTCAGTTCCAGCAAGGGAAAGAGTTAAGGGATTCTGCCATGAGGAGAGATCCAAGAGAGAGAATGAAAAAACAATTGGAGCAGAGAAAGCCATAAAATACAAATATCTCAGGGATTTTGGCTGGGAAGAGGCTAGATATGCTTAGAGGATAAATTTAGACTGGTATTGCACAGTTATTGTGCATAGAAAAATGGTGAATATAACTAAAGTCTCTGTCTTGATTATTTGGGGCCAGCTAGGTTAGATAAAAACTGCCAACTTTGAATTTCATGCTTTAACCACCTGTAACTCCAGTTCCAGAATATCCAGTGTCTTCTTCTGGCTTATGCAGGCACTAGGCACTCAAGTGCTATACAGACATACATGCAGGCAAACATCCATACACAAAAAAATAAATTTAAAAATTTAAAACTTTGTAACTGAAAAGGCAACTACCTAACAATACATTTTTACATCAATAAATTTTGCATTGTAAAGTATTCATGTTACATATAAGTTTATTAATTATAAGAAATCTGATTTTATTTATGCTGAGTAGTGGTGGTGCACACTTTTAATCCCAGCACTCAGAGGCAGAGGTAGGCTGATCTCTATGAGTTTGGGGCCAGCCTGGTCTACAGAGTAAGTTCCAGGACAGCCAGGGCTAAAGAAAGAAGTCCTGTCTTGAAAAACAAAAAGAAAACGAAACAAAAAATCTGATTTGCAAAGCCATATAAATAGCAGCCTGTTTGGAAGTCAGAGCTGGCAGTTCATATCTGTAATCTCGGCAAGCTGGCAGTTCATATCTGTAATCTCGGCATTCTCAGATTGTGACTCAAGAACAACAGAAAGGTTTTTTAGGGCCAGTCTGGTGGTCTACACACAAACAGCTGCTCGAGGATAGAGAAAGTAAGAGAATATGGTAATTGTTTTACAATAAGTATTTCATTTTATCAACCCAGATTTTACTTAAATAAGCCTTAGTAGGCTAGGAATCATTACTCCCAAATTCCACATCAAAAGTCATAAAAACAGCTTGGTATGGTGGTGCAACTTTAGTTCCAACACTCTGGGAGCAGAGGCAGGCAGATATCTACGAGGCTAGTCAGGTGTGCATGGTAAATTTCATGTTAGCTAGGGATGCCTGATGAGATCCTGTCTCAAAGAAAAAAAAGTGTCAAAGCAGCATGTTTGCAAGTACTTAAGATACAAATTTTGATAATTTTCTTAGAGAATTGCTACTGTTTAATTTTGTATAATCATAGCCTTTATGCCATTATAGCCCTGAACATTTATTTTGTTATTTCATTACTAAAATAAAAGACGTTATTACATTTATTTGCATAGTGTGTATGTATGTATGTATGTATGTGACTAACTGTCCACATGCATGCCATGGTGAGCATGTGTAGGTCAGAGGACAACCTGTAGAAGTCAGTTTTCTCTTTTCACCTTGTGTGTCCTAGGGATCAAACTCAAGTACTCAGGCTTAACATAATCACATTTGCCCACTGAGCCATCATTTTGAACATTCCTAATCATATCTATAATCTTATATCTGCTACTCTATAAATAAAATGTATTTTGTATTTAGCTGATATAAAAACAAAGATTAAGAGTATTTAATTTCTAACAATTATACTAATTCAATGAGTATCTATGTCCTTGTCAATTATACAAGCATGTGTGTTGGCTCTTCATGCCAACATGGGTGGAGGGGACTCCCGTTGTAAGCCCTGTCCCTGGAGACCTCAGGCTGCCAGGCTCCATCCCCAGACTACTCTGGTGGCCAGGCCTGACCCCTTGAGGCAAGAGAGTGGCCTAGCCCCACCCCTGAGGAGCTCTAAGCCAGGCCCTGGCTTTCCCCCACCCCCACCTTCCCTAAAGGCTGTAAGGGCTGGTCCCAGCCCCCAAGCAGGGAGAGTAGACAGGCCCCACACTCAAAAAAAAAAAAAAAAAGCCACCAGTCCCTGAGCTTGCTCCAATCGCAGGCCACCCTGAAAAGCTCTGATTGCCCCCACTTCCACTCCCACCCTGCCAGATCTCCCTAGGAAAGACTACAAAAACACTGACTTCAGTTCAGTTCTTCCCTGCTTCTCTCAGTAGATTCAGCCACCCTCCTGGGTTTTCCCCTCCCAATAAGGTTTGTTATGCAGTGTGATTCTGTGGTATTCCTTGGCTCCTGACTGCCCGGAGACCGCTCCATCTGAGTTGTAACACTTACAATGTGTCCAGTGAATCAGTAATGGTGATACGATGTAATGTTGCCACACGAAGTTTCATGAGCAAATACGTGAATATTTGTATAATGATTGTGGAAACCTACCAGATTAGCCATATTTGGATGCAGATCTGAAAGTGCAGTGACGTTCTTCGATACAAAGGAGCTTGCCATGCTTTAAATCTGTGTTTTAGAAAATATAATTTTATGTATAAATTACGTATTGAAAACAAATTGTTAGAAAACTTAAAAATTCCAAAACTTAAAATTAACCAAGGAAGCACTGGATATTATCTCCTGGAAATTTTCTATAATGGTAAAATATAACTAATTCAGATTTAACCTGTAGAAAATATGTCTCTCATTGGCTCATTGGCACTGCACAAGCCTGAAAACCTGAGTTAGATTTCTAGAACCATGTTAAAAAAAAAAAAAAAAGCCACAGTGGTTCACATCTGCAGTCCCAACCGTCCTGTGGCAAGATGGGAGCCTGAGACAGGAAAACCACCTAGAAGCTCCCAGACTGCCCTGGAGCAGTAAGCTAGGCAGAAACAAGAGAAACCCTACTTCCACAAGGTGGAGGGAGAGAACTGACTCTCCAAAGTTATCAGCTGACCTCCACTATGCACCCTGCTCCCCTGCACACATCTGAGACACACACACACACACAGGTGATGGTGACAGGCCACTGACTTGCTTGTCTGGTAGAGGAGCTTGCTCTGTAGCCTGGTAGCCCGGGTTCATCCTCAGGACTGCATATGGTGGAAGGAGAAAGCCAATTACAGTAGGTTATCCTCTGACTTCAACATCTGTGCTATAGAGAACATACCCTTACCTTACTACATAAAACAAACTTTTAAATGTCATTTCAAAATTTTTTTAAAAGGTTGGTGGTTCATATCTTTAACCCCATCACTTAAAAAGCCTAGGACAGGAGGATTACTGGCCTTTAGTCCAGGCCAGCCTATATAAGAACTTGTCTCAAAAACAAAGCAAAGCACAAAATCCTGGGCATAGGGACTAGAAAGGTGATGGGTCAGCAGTTAAGAGTGCTTGCTGCTCTTCCCAAGGACCCAAGTTTGTTTCTATCGCCCACATGGCCACTAACAGCCAACTATAAGTTCAGTTCCAGAGTATCAGATACTGTCTTCTGGCCTCTGCAGGCATTGTACACAGGTGACACACAGACACAAGTAGACAAAACACCCATACAGCTAAATAAAATCTTAAAAAGAATAAAGTAAAAGTTGGACATGGTGGCATGCCCTTCTAAAGTAGAAGCAGGACTATCAGGAGCTCTGACTGTTGTCAGGTTGTCAGCAAGCACTGTACCCATTGAGCATCTCTTTAGCCCACAGGTTTTTGTTTTAGTAAAAATCGGAAGATGCAACCAAACTGACTGACTTGATTTCACTTTTAGTTTTGGTTTGAGATTATTTCACTTTTAAAAATAGAGCCTCTGTGGTGGTTTAAATGGAAAATGTGCCCCATAGGCTTACGTGTTCAACACTTGATCCCCTAGAGTGGAGCCTTACTGGAAGAAGCGTATCACCAGGGAGGAATTTTATAGCCTCATCTTACTTCATAGTCTCTCACCTGTCTGTCCATCCATCCATATACTTCCCTCCCTCTCCCACTTTCCCTTCCCTGCTCTCCTAGATGCTGAAAATTTTCTGCTCCTACTGCCTTACCATGCCTTCCTTGCCATGATGTATTGCCTATCTCTTTGGAACCATAAACCAAAATAAACTCTTTCTTTTTTAAGTTTCATTTTGGTATGATATTATATCACAGCAACAGAACAGTTACTGATACAGAATCTTTAACTCTATGAATGCCCTCCTGCCCAGGCTTCACTCAGTACACTTGTTGGGATTTTGTGTTTCAGGGGGCTTTTAGACTTAGAAAAAAAATTACTTTGCATCCTAGAACCACTATTTTATGGTCATGCATTTTGACATTAATTTCCTAATCATTAAAATATGATTACTAGCTGGGCACGGTGGCACATGCCTATAATCCCAGCACTCAGAAGGCAGAGGCAGGCAGATAGCTGTGAGTTCAAGGCCAGCCTGGTCTACAAAGAGAGTCCAGAACAGTCAAAGCTACACAGAGAAACCCTGTCTCAAAAAAAAAAAAAAAAAAAAGTGATTACTATCTACTGTAGCCAGTCTTTGCTACTTTGAGGATTCTTTTCCCCCACCCACTATCCTCCATCCAGTCTCACCCCTTATCACTACATAAAAGAGAAAGAAGGATAGAGGAGGGAGACATAGAGTTCCTTGAATCTAATTTCTTTCTTCTTGTTTCTTCTTTGAGCACAACTACTAACAAACCACAACCAACGACCACCCCCATACCTGGGATTAAAATTAAAACATATTCCTATATTTCTGTGGGTATTTTGTTTTTGTTTTTGTTTTTGGGTTTGTTTGTTTTGGGAGGGTTGTTTATTTTAGCTTTTGACATGGGGTTTCTCTGTATAAGAGCCCTGGCTATCCTAGAAATTGCTTTGTAGACCAGGCTAGCCTTGAACTCACAGAGTTCCAACTGCCTCTACCTCCCAAATGCTGGGACTAAAGTCATGTGCCACCACACCTAGCTTATTTCTGTGTTTTTAAAGAAACCAAAATTCCAGAATTCTCACTATAATCTACCTTGTAGAAAGAATAAGAAACTGTGCATAATGTACCTGAATGTTCACAGGTTCTCAAGAAATAATATTTCTTTTCAATAATATCAAGCCAGGTGTGGTGTCGCATGCCTTTAATCCCAGCACTTGGGAAGGAGAGGCAGGTGGTTCTCTGTGAGCTCAAGGCCAGCCTCATTTACAAAGCCAGTTTAGGACAGACAAGGCTACACAGGGAAACCCTGTCTTGAAATAAAAAAAAATCCAATGTAGCAGGTTTTTGCATTCCAGGCCTTCCAGTCTCAGAAGAAACAATTGGAAATTAAAAAGTGTTAAAAATTTCTTATATTTTACCTGGTCTGATCTAACTTATTAGACAATTTCGCTTTCTGAAATTCTTGCCAAACACACTCATTTATCCATCCATTCAGCAGGTAGTACATTTGTTTGCTGGTTTTTCCTGGTTGAGTTGTCCACGTGCTGTGATGTACATGCGGAGATCAGAGAACACTTGTGGGAGCTGGCTCCCTCCCATCACATGGATATTGGTACAGAACTGAACTTGGGTTATCAGGCCTGACTTCAAGTATGTTCACCTGCTGGGACATCTCACTGGTCCCCTCAAAAAAGTTATTAAGGAATCCATCAAAAGCATGGTGGCACACATGCAACTATAGCGCCCAGGCTCAGACAGGAAGATCAAGAGTTGGAGATTTACGTAAAGTACACAATGAGACAGTGTGTGTGTGTGTGATGAGAAAGGAGATCTGAGGCTGAAGAAATGGCTCACTAGGTGGCTTGGGACACTGACATCCTGGGACCCTGAAAGCAAGAGACCTAACAGGAAATGGACTGGCTGGGAGGGACCCGACTAGAAGGAACAGGCAGAGTAGAATCTGACTAGAAAACTGATAGGGAGGAACCCGGTGGGGGCAGAGGGAAAAGGGTGAAAGAGACATGAATGAATGACTCTTGATTGGAACAGGCCTGAAAGGCCACTTGCCGCTCTTGCAGACAACCTGTATTCAGTTCCCAACAACTACAAGACAGTTCATAGTCATCTATAACTCAGGCACCTCAGGGAGGAGCAATAAAGTGACATCTTATGAGCACAGTCTCAGGACCATTGAGCCAGATCCACTGAACTACATCCTTAGTGAGGATGGAAAAAAAAGAAGTTATGGTGGTGGAACTCTGCTGGTTTAAGGTTACAGTGGGGATAATGTCACCGGTGATGGTTATGAGGCTATGCCTCCACAAGCGATCCTCTCACTGGCCCCATCTACCCAACCCCAACAGCCACCTTCCAATCTTCTCAGGATAGGCTCCTCTCCATTAGTCTCAATTAGAAGTCTTTCCTACTATCCATCCTCTGCTTCTGTCTCCTCACTATAAGGCTGAGTTGTAAGATCAGAGCTGTGCCTTGTCTCCTGTCTATTGTAACCATAAGGGACTAGTACTTCTGGGCCTCATACATAGTTGCTACTAAGTATATGTAGACCAAGTCCTTAAAAAAATCAGTTTGTAATTTGAGGATAATACTGTTACAGCTAACTTTCTGGATAAATAAGAATTCTAGTTGACAACTAATACTCCATTTACAGCATTTAAGTTATAGAAACAAGTGTGGTTTAAAGCTTGCAATTCTAAGCAAAGGAAGCTTCCAGAAAACTTGGAAATGACTTTCCTATGATTATTCTTTTATTCTAAAGATTGATGATGTAAGAAGCTTTCTCTATGAGGTTATTTCTATACAGAATATCTTTACAACCTCTCACCACAAACCACAAGTTTTGTAACGATGTTTATAAGAGTAGGATTTGTTTTTCTTAATGCAGGAAAACAGTTTCATTTCTTTCAAACACTCTTGAGTTGTCCATTAGAAAGTTGGCCTACTGGCCACCACACTGGGAAAAAAACAAAACAAAACAAACAAACAAACAAAAAAGAGTGTGGGGACAGAAGAAAGTGTTAGTAACTCTCTAAGGTGGTTTCAATTTTTCTAGCACTGCTTTTTTTAAAAAAAATAAAAATTTAAATATAAAAATGTAGGGGTCTAGTCCAGTGATGGTGGTGCATGCCTCTGATCCCAGTACTTCAGAGGCAGAATTCTATGGGTTCAAGGACTACAAATTGAAATCCAGGATAACCAAGGCTACACAAAGAAACCCTGTCTTGAAAAACAAAACAAAAATAGTAGGAGGCCAGTGAAATGACTCAGTGAGTAAGGGCTCTTGCTACCAAGACTGGCAACCTGAGTTTGGTCACCAGAAATCACATGATAGAAGGCACGAATCAGCTCCCAAAACTTGTTCTCTTACTTCCATACAGTCATAGTGGCATCTGCATGCCCACACACATACAAAATAAATACTACTACTTATATTGTGTTTGGTACATATATATTGTGTGTGCATATATATGTGCAAGTATGTACAAAGGCCAGAGGAAGAAGCCTAGCTCTATTCTCTTTGCCTTCTTTCTTTGAAACAGTCTCTCACTGAAACTGAAGCCAGGCTGACTGAAGGCTAGCAAACACCAGTGATCTCTCTATCTCTTTTTTTTTTTTTTTTTTTTTTTTTTTGAGACAAGGTTTCTTTGTGTAGTCCTGGCTGGAACTCATTCTGAATCCCAGGCTGCCCTCAAACTCAGAGATTTGCCTGCCTTTGTCTCCCAAGTTCTGGGATTAAAGGCATGCACCACCATGCCCGCTCCCACTCAGTATTTTAACAAATATTTTGATTATTCCAACTGTATGTCATTCTGGAAAAAGCAAAATACTGTATATAATGAAAAAAATCAGTGATAATCAGGAGAGAGGAAATCAAGTGGACCATGGGTTATCTAGGTCAGGGAAAGTAATCTTTGTATATATATGTGTGTGTGTGTGTGTTTTACTCATAATGCATGTTTTACTCATAATACATATACTCTATCCTGATACAGATATTTTCTCCGGGATCCTTTCTCACATACATATGATCGTTCCATAGGCTTCTTGCATATATCCTGTCCCAATCCTTGAGAACCTGCCAGTCTCTCTTCCTCCTTAAAACCTCCCTCCCAGCTAGACATGGTGGCATATACCTGCAATCTCAGCATTTGGGAAGTGGAAATAAGAGAATCGAGGGTTCAAGACTAGCTTCAGCTACACAGTGAATTTTGAAGGCAGCTTAGTCTACATAAGACCCTGTCTCAAGAAGGAAGAGAGGAAAGATTTGGAAGGAAGGAGCCAGCCAATTCTAATGAAAAAAAAAAAAAGAAAGAAAGAAAAAGAAAAAAAGAAAGATGGAAGAAAGAGAAAGGGAAGGAAGAAGAAAAGGAGAAAAAGAACATCTTTCTCCGTTTCCTCCAATGCTTGGAGCAGTGATGGCTTGTAATTCAAAACACGGGAGGCAGAGGCAGGAGAATTACAAGTTCAAGTCCAGCCTGGACTACTTAGGGAGATTCTGTCTCAAAACAACAAAAACTAAAAAGGCCCGTCTGTCTCTGGTGTTTTTGTTTTGTTTTTTTGTTTCGAGACAAGGTTTCTCCGAGTAGCCCTAGAACAGAGATCTGCCTGCCTCTGCCTCCTGGGACTTAAAGGCGTGCAACACCACTGCCCGCCTATGGGATCCATTCTTGACCTGGGAGACCTGACAAGATGGGGGCCTGGAGAGAAAGCAGCTCTGTGTGAGGAACTTGACTGGATGGAACCTGACAGTATGGACCAGACCTCGAGGGACATGGTGGCTTGGGACACTGACATCGTGGGACCCTGACAGCGAGAGACCTAACAGGAAATGGACCGGCTGGTGTGGGCGGGGGGCCTGACTGGAACAGGCAGAGTAAAACCTGACTAGAGAACTGACAGGGACGAAGCCGGCGGGGGCGGAGGGGAAGGGGTGGGAGAGGCATGAATGAATGAGTCCTGATTGGAACGGGCCTGACAGGCCACGGCCTGCGCGCTCCGACGTGACCCTTCCGAACCTAGGCGCGTGCGAGCCCGCGCGGGTTTCCTCTCAGCTCTCAGAACCCGAGCGCGGTCCCACGCCGCCGGGCGGATGTCCCAGCAGGCCGTCTGAGCCGCGGCTCACCGGATACTCTAGCTGCTCCACAGGGTTCCACGCTCTGCGACCTCACCACAGCGGACTGAGGGAACTACGCGGAGTCAGCGACGGTTGGCACGGAGGCCCCGCCCCCGACGCTGGCCGGCCCCGCCCCGGCGCTGGCTGACTCCGCCCCCTGACGCTGGCCGGCCCCGCCCCGGCGCTGGCTGACTCCGCCCCCTGACGCTAGCCGACTCCGCCTCAGCGCTCGCTGACTCCGCCCCCGACGCTGGCCGGCCCCGCCCCGGCGCTTGCTAACTCCGCCCCCGACTCTGGCTGACTCCGCCCCGGCGCTCGCTGGCTCCGCCCCCGACTCTGGCTGACTCCGCACCTGTGATTTCAGGTCACAGATTCCCAATGCGGCGAGAGGCGCTGTCACCTTCCTGGGACTGGAGAACGTCGTTCCCCGTGAGGTGGTGGAGGGCAGGCCCGTCTCAGGCACGGAGCGAGAAAAGCCGGTTCGCGGTC
Source organism: Meriones unguiculatus (assembly GCF_030254825.1). NCBI lineage: Eukaryota > Metazoa > Chordata > Mammalia > Rodentia > Muridae > Meriones > Meriones unguiculatus. Next base: position 40,090,738 of record NC_083359.1, read on the forward strand.
ACTCTAAGACGGGCGGCTCCCACACGCTGGTGCAAGTCGCTAAGGGAGCCAGCGAGGCGTTTGCCTCGGGTCTCTGATCCGGAATGGTGTCTCAGGCTGTCCCGATTGAGCTACCTTCCTAAAGGTCTTATAATCGCCAGCGTCTCCGTGCAGGCACTAAATTACCTTAAGTGCAATGTTCTCAGTTTAAAACAGAAAGTGAGCCGAAGGAACACAGGGATATAAAAACCGATGGGGTTGTGGAAGAGGAGATGCCAGATGCTGTTATTAAGGGAGTTTCTCTGGTGGCACCACGTACATCAGGACCTGCACATATAATACCGCATAGAAGACTAGTATTTGAGAATACCACAGTATTACATAAAAACAGATAATACTGTTTTGGGGGGGAGGATGTCGAGACAGGGTCTCACAGTTCTGCCCGTTCTGGAACTCACTCTGTAGACCAGGCTGACCCCGAACTCACAGATGCCTGCCTCTGCCTCCCCAGTGCTGGGATTAAAGGCGTGTGCCATCAACACCCAGCTAAAATAGATAATACTCTTATGTTCATCTCACAAGCTGTATATCATTTCATCCCAATAGCCTATATATGTATATACACGTATGTATAGAAATGTATACAAAAGCGGTTGTGCTCAGAAGTGAACTTAAGAGAAACTAACCAAAGATTACTTCTTTGTGCTTTTTAAAAATAATTTATGTGCGTTGGTGTTTTGCCTGCCTGTATGTCTTTGTGAAGGTGTCAGGTCTCCTGGAACTGGAGTTTTAGATAATTGTGAGCTGCCATGTGGGTGCTGGGAATTGAACCTGGGTTTTCTGGAAGAGTCGGTGCTCTTGACCACGGAGCCATCTCTCTAGCATGGTGGTCCAGCACTTCCGAGGTTGAGGTAGGAAGATCGTATGTTTCAGGCCAGCCTGGGCTGCTCACGAAGACTTTTTAAAACAAAACAAAAAACCTACTTGGTCTAGGAGGGCAAGCTGGACCTCCTAGACTCTGTCTCAAACAAACAAAATTACCACTATATAAAAATCTTCCTCTAATATCTCATTAAACTGTTAACAGAGTGCTTATTGGGTTAAGTAGCTTAAGGTCCTAGAAATCTATTAAACTTGTCAACAGTTAGCATTATTTAAATTTTTAAATTTCTCTGCCAAATATTAAACAGCCATATGTTATATATATTACCAAAAAAAAACAAAAATGCATTTAAAGCCAGGCATGGTGGTGAGTGCCTTCAATTTCAGTTCTAGGGAGGCAGAGGCAAGCAGATCTCTGGGTTCAAGGCCAGTCTGGTCTACCTAGAGATTTCCAGGCCAGCCAGGCTACACAATGAGACCCTGTCTAAAAGAAAATAAAATTCAAATGTAAAAACACCATTAGCTGCTGGAAAGATGGTTCAGCAGTTAAGAGCACATGTTGCTTTTACAGAAGACCCAGGTTCAGTACCAAGCACCCATGTGGTGGCTCACAGCCATCCATAACTCTAGTTAAAGAGGTTCCAAAGCCCTATATGACTTCTGCAGGCACCAGGCATGTACGTGGTGCTTAAAAAAATAAATAATACAAAAACACCATTAGAGGCGGGTTTCCCATCATCATCAAAGTCTAATTTTAATTTTTCTTCATTAAAAAAAAAATTCCTGCCAGGTTCAGTGGCACATGCATTTAATCTTCCTGAGTTTGAGGCCAGCCTGACCTATAAAGTGAGTTCCAGGACAGCCAAAACTATACTGAGAAACCCTATCTTGAAAAGCAAACAGACAAGCACAAATTCCAAATGATAATGGAAAGCAGAATGAAGCATTTCTCATCACTTCAAATTTAATAGGAAAAAAGAGCTTTAAGAAATAAGATTTGTCAGGGTTGAAGGCATTTACCCATTTACCATGCAAACACGTCAGCCTGACTTCAGTTATTGGAGCCCACAAGGTAGAAGTCAAGAACTGAACCCAAAACTGAAAAACTAAAATAAAAATAAAGAAGGCAAAACTGAATTTCACAAGTTGTCCTCTGACCTCTATATACTTGTGCTGCATGTGGTGCCCTAATATGCACACACATACACAAAATAAATTAAAAAAATGAAAATCTTTCTTTCCATATCCCTTTTCAGTCTCTCTCATTAATTTATTTTGTTTCGACTTTGAGACAGAATCTCATGTAGCCCAGACTGGCCTCAAACTCACGATGTAACCTAGAATGACCTTGAACTTCTGATCCTTCTTCCACCTAGTCAGTGCTGGTCTGCACATGTCAACTTCAATTTCTTTGTTTGTTTGTTTGTTCCTCTTCTTTCTTTTCTTTTTAGTTAGTTAGTTAGTGTGTGTGTATGTGCGTGTGTGTCACAGGTCAGAAGACAAGGTTCAGGAACCACCTCTCTCGTCCCAGGGTTGAACACAGGTCATCAGGCTTGGCGACAAGCGCCTTTCCCTGCTGACCCATTTTGCTGGCCCAAGTCTTTGTCTTTAAAAGGACATAAAATATTGATCCTTCCCAAAGAATAAACTGGCATTTTAAGACGATTTAAAAAAGATTAAAAATGTGAAGAAATCTTTATACATTTTAAGGAGTCCCCATGATGGAATAATATTTCAAATTTTTGCTTGTATTTTAGAAAATTAACTTTTGTTGAAAGCTAGATTCTATTAAGCCAGCAGAATCAGTTTCATCGGGACACAACAGGCTTTTCTTAAGATATGATGTTTCAGAATACAAACCAAGAACCCCCTGGCATTGTTTACATTTTTACATAAGGAACTGTTTTCCTCTATTTCGTTCAGAAATTTTGTGTAATTAATTGTCTTGTTCTTCACAAAAGAATTGATCTGTCAATATATTTTGGATGTACATGAGCAAAAATAGGAGCGAGGAAAGCTTAGACCTTGCCACTTACTGTAGAAGTCAAGGGTGAGTGAGCAAAGGTCAGAGCTGAAATAGCTTGCATGTCTGGCTAAAGAAATGGTAGGTGGCTCTGTCATCACCTCCCTAGAGCACAAGAGCTGTCAGAACATCAAGGAGCTTGTCACAGAAGGGAGACAGGAAAATATAATACACATGTGTGTGTAGACATGTATAATAAACTTTACACACACTAACCAGTAGAAAAAAGTGAACAGTTATTTAATGAATTACAAGACAACCTTATAGTTACAAAATTTTTTCTGTTGATCCCACCTCTACACGCAATTATAATTAATAGCTCCATTACTGGCATAGGTAATCTCACTCACCAATCCTCACTCCTTCTAGGGACTAGCCAACTTTTAATTTGATTGTAGGTGTGTTGGCACAGATATCTTTTTTTTAAAAAGCTTTACAAATATTTGTCTGAGAAAAGGAACAATGCAACCTGTCAGGAAGCTTGCAAGAATTGGCTATGGAGATGGAGTTTAGAGGCAAATTGGAGCAATTTAGGAGCTAAAGAGGAGCGAGTGAAAAGGGCACTTTGGGGACTGGATTCAAGGCTGTCTTAAGCACTAGAAGGGAGTTCCTGAGAAAGAAAGTAGCAACAAAAGACTGAGAATAAAGGGCCCAGGAATATCCTAGAAAATCCTGTAAAGCCCCTGGGGTAGTGATGTGTAATGGAAGCTTTAGTTTCTTTGTCCGTTATGTAAATATGCTTTTGTTTTAATCCCAAAAGTGGGATTTTGGTTGGGCTATAGTTTGTCCACACCTGTTAGTTGTCGCGTGTGGGGCATGCTCTTTGCCAGCTGGTAATGGCCTACTACTTGCCCCATGGGGAGGGGCGTGGTCTAGGACTCAGAGTATAAATAGGAGGCTGAGCCAGAGACTGCGGCGGGAGTTTGCTGTGGCGTTTGAAGTTGGAGTGTAGCGGTATGGAAAGAAGAGAAACGATATGGCAGTTTGGAGCAGACAGACGGAGAGAGACGCTCAGGGCACAGTGGCCTGGAGGAGCCCGCTGGCTGAGTCTGCGGTTGACAGAGATTGGCATAGAGCCCTAAAAGAACCCCTAGACCCTAAATAGCCAGGAGAAGTAAAGGGGTCTGGGCTCCCTCTCCCCACTAACCTTTTTTCTCTCCTACTTAAGGTTGGGGGATCGATAGAAGGGAGGTAGAGGCCTGAACACCCCAAATAGAGTTTTAAAAAGTAATGTACGCTGTAATTCACAGCATTGGGAGTCAAAGGCAAAAGGGCTGGAGTTCAAGGTCATTCTGGGTGCTTAATTTGCTTTCTGTTGCTGTGAGAAACACACAAACCAAAAGCAACTTGGAGAAAAAAGGTTTTTTGTGCTTATATTTCCACATCACTTCTATCATCAGAGGAAGTCGCGGCAGGAACTCAGGACAAAAACCTGACGTCTGGAAATGAAGCAGGGTGTGGTTTGCTTCCCTGGGCTTATTCAGTTTCCTCTCTTACACACCCAATGAACCGCCTGCCAGGGAGAGAACCACCCATAGTGGGCTGGGCCCTTCCATCCCTCAAGAAAATGCCCCACAGGCTGGCCTATGAGACAGTCTGATGGCATTTTCTCCCATAGGTTCCATGAAGTTTCCATTGTACTAGGTCTCAACTGAAGGAGGTTCCCTCTTCCCAGATGTCTCCAGGTTTCCTCAAGTTGACAGAAACAAACCCAGCACTCACAGTTACGGTATCTAGCCTGTCTTCAGAAATAAGAAAAGACTATGAATAAAAGTTCTACAAAGCTCTACAGACTGCCAAGTCAGGGTTCAGGGCTGTGTAGAAGAAAGAGGAGCCCTATCCCACGCCAAATCCAAATAGCTCTAGCTAAAAAGGAGCCAGGCGTGACGGCCCACACCTTTGATCCTAGTACTTGGGAGGCAGAGGCAGGCAGATCTCTGTAAGTGTCAGGGCTGCATGGAGAGACAGTGTCTAAAAAAAAGACTTGAGTTTTCTAATATCTTATCTGGGATTTTAAGGAAGATGAAACTTCCCCCCCCCAAAAAAAAAAAGGTTTCCCTGTGTAGCCTTGGCTGTCCTGGACTCACTTTGTAGACCAGGCTAGCCTCGAACTCGCAGAGATACACCTGCCTCTGCTCCCCTGAGTGCTGGGATCACAGGAGTGAACCACTGCACCCAGCTTAAAATAAATTTGTTTGTTTGTTTGAATAAAGTAAGTAACCATCTAGGTTTTGAATATTCTAGTGGCAATCCCCTGCGCTGTGGGACTACCCTTGATTATAGTGATCTGGTTTTGCCCCTAAATGTCTGATGCCTTTGCCTCATAGAGAATGAATGTATCCAGCTAGGGGATAGCAAAAGAAAGAATGGTCCTCGAGTCAGGTATAGTGGCACAGGTTGAAGATGTAGCTCAGTGATAGGCAGACTGCTTAGCATTGGTAAGACCCTGGGTCTGATCCAAAACATTGCAAAATAATAAAAAAGTTAAATATGGGTATTTTCCTAAGGGGTGTGAGTGTGCACGGGTGTGTGTATACAGGCATCATGGCATATATATGGATATCATGGCACAGCTTGTGGGAATTGGTTTTCTTCTTCTACCGTATGGGTCCTGGGGATAGAACTCAGATCCCGAGGTTTGGCAGCAAGCTCCTTTAATCTCTGAACTGTATTGCCAGCCCCAAATGCTTTTGGAGAAGACCTTACATAGTTGCCTGAGTTTAAGAAAAGAAAGGGTTTCCCAAACCAAGTCCGCTCTCCCCAAGCTTAAACAGCATGTGGAAATGTGCACTATAATGTGTGTTACATGATACCTGTGACCTAGTTCTTACTTCTAGCAAGCGTTTATAAGCGCTACTTTGAAGGAAGTCACTGGATCACGATGAATGACAGGTACCACTCGGGTTGATCTGGGAAGCCAAAGTGACTTCAGGTGAGAAATAGGCATGTTTGTAGTCTGGCATATAGCTCAGTGGTAGAGCTCTTGTCTGGCATGCGAAAGACCCAGAACTTTATCCCTAGGACCGTAAAAAGACAAATGTTAGGGAGGTGCAATGGAGGAGGGCCCCCTGGGTCCGTACAAACACAGCCTGACCCCACATTCTCAACACAGCATGGTGAAGTGGTCGGGGTGGGGCCGCAAAGGCAGGCAGTGAGCAGCAGCATCGCAAGCTAGCAGTTCTGCGTTTCGTCTTGTTCTGCAGGAGTGGGTTTTTAAGGAGAAGGGGGGAGACTGTGCTAGAGCAAGTTGGTAAGCCCTGATAATTAGCCGAACAGTGAATTCTGACTGTTGGATCTTGGTGTTTAGTCTCAGGAATGAGTCAGTAGCCAAATAAGAGAATGGACTTTGGTTTTTAGCCAGGGCGTAAAAGGCAAAACCCGTTGGCACCGTGTTTGCCATGCCTGGGCCTATTTGAGCTCTTCAGGGTCTTCCTGAGGTACCGTCTGTATCCTTCACACTCTTGGCAAGTACTGAAGGAAGAGAGGGAAGACTTTAAGCATGACAGACTTACTCAGTCTTCAAACTATTGCTGAGAAAAGGACAATAGATTATTTCTCAAGATGCTTAATTGTGCATGCATTAATCAGGACTCCTGTATCTTAACTGCTCTATCCAACAGATTTCTACTTCTGAAATGAGAGAATAAAAGGGGTTTCTTGGGAGCGCTCCTGTACGGTGAAAATGGAAAGTCAGATTGTGCCTGTTCAAAAGCTCAGCCTTGCCACTAATTAGCAGTGTCACTCAGGACTCTGAACTTTATCTTCCTCACCTGTCAAATGAAAGGTTTGGGCAAACCCAGTGGAATGAAAATTAGTCCAAAAGTGCACACCCTGTGGGAATTATGGAATATGTACTTGCTTCTATCTTCATCATCCCTCTGCCTAGACTGGAGCCTTTGAAATCTCGTTCACCTCAGAACCCCCGTTATTAATGTGGTACCATGTGCCTAGCTGCAGTCTGCTAGGCAAATCAGTTGACAATTGCGTTGTGGAATGCTGTCCTCTAGGCATTTTACTCAGAACAGCTTTGATTGCCTGCACTCTTGAGCCCCTCACAAGATGAGGCCCTTTGCCTTCCCTAACAGCAGTGGGGGAAGGCCATCAAACCCTCACTCTGGAGCTCAGCCTCTACCTCTGCACCTCCTCCCAGCTGCCTGCAATTCTGCCGCAGCTGCACACGAGCTTGGGAATGCTGGAAAGTATACTAAATGGGAGTTAAAGGAAGTGGAGGCTTCATTTCTGCAGCTTTCTGGTTATTCCCCATGCTGGGATGGGACTTTCCCATGACACAGCTGTCCTGAGGTCACCCATGCTCCTGTAGGTGAGCCCTCACCCATGTTCCTATGCGCAGCTCCACAAACTCTGGCTCACAAAGCTGGAATTAGATGGAATTGTTACTTAGTCACTTAGTCTGTTGTTGCTGCCTTACAGAGTGAACACTTGCTCCTGTCTCTCCAGGAAACATTAACATAACAAATTGTCAACAATTTTGGACCGTAGCACTTGACCGAGCTATGCAAAGAAGGCAAGGACACTCACGCTGGAGCGTGTTCCGGATACTGTGAGCTGTGAGGGGCTGGGCGGGAACGTGTCCTACAGCTTGGCTTGCTAGCCTTTAATTTGCTGTATGATCTTAGCAGATCCATTTCATTTTTTTCAAGCCTTGTAATGACATGTAAAATGCAGATGAGCGGAGTCATTTGTGTTCTGGAAAAATAGGAAAAGCTACATCCTGGTGACAGGAGCACCCGGAATGTCACGTGATACCGTACCTGTTGACTTGGCTTCAGCATTCTCGCCTTTCAAAGAACATTTTCCCTAAAGTAGAGAGTCCATTACACAGAAGAAGCAGCGAACTGTCACTGAGGACAGACAAGGTTCCCCTGGGAAAAGAGTATCAACTGATGCTTCCACCTCATCTTCCCACAGAGATGGCGCAGAGCCCCATAGCCTGAGTGACACTCTGTAACTGTCCCTAACTTCCACTCAGGAGACACTAAACAATTTTTAGGGTTTTTTTTTGTTGTTGTTGTTTTGCATTGATTTTATTACTCTTTTGGTGTCAGAGGGAGTCTTGCTGTGCAGCCCAAGCTGGCCTTGACTTCATGATCTTCCTCCTCCAGTCTCCTGAGTACTGAGATGTCAGGTAGAGGCCACCAGGCCCAGCCTTTTTCTGACACCTTAAATGTCATATTTTTCTCTTTACCTTGCTCCATTATTTTGTTCTCAGTTGTCTATTAAAAACCAGAAAGTTGTGTTATATGAAATAAGAGAAGGTTAGCACCCTCCTTGACAAGGATGGACAAGGCCCTCGGGCCTAACAATACGTATGCAGTTAAGGCATTGCCGCCTACCTTGTAGCATCTAAGCACTCTTTTTAGAATGGATAGAAATCATCCTGAGTGAGGTAACCCAAACCCAAAAGACATGCCTGGTATGCACTCACTTATAAGCGGATATTAGCCATGAAGTACAGGGAACTGACTGATTTGGGTGCTGGGAACAGATCGTGGGTCCTCTGTTGTTAATTATAACAGATCCCATAGTACTAATGTAAGACAGGCAGGGAGCAAGGTATATGGAAGCTCTGAGGTACCATCTCAATTTCTCTGTGACTTTAAAGTAGCTTCTAGTTTTAAATATTCTATTAGGTGATTCTTATAGGAACTGTAGGCATAAGGCTAGAAAAATTCTTATATCCTACATTTTTACATAAAAATGTAAAACAGTATCCTCTGAAAGACTCCACTGATAGAGGTATCAAAGCAGAGGCTGAGACTCATAGCCAAACTTTGGGCAGAATGCATGGAATTTTATGAAAGAAGCAGGGATAGAATGACCTGGAGGAGACAGAAGCTCCACAAGGAGACCAACAGAGCCAAAACAAAACAAAACTGAGCTCTGGGGGCCCTGCAGAGACTGATACCCCAAGCAAGGACCATGCATGGAGAGGACCTAAAACCCCTGCTCAGATGTAGCCCATAGACTCAGTCTCCAAGTGGGTTCCCTAGTAAGGGGAGCAGGGACTGTCTCTGACATGAACTCAGTGGCAGGCTCTCTGATCACCTCCCCCTAGCGGGTACAGCCTTACCAGGCCACAGAGATGCAGCCAGTCCTGATGAGATCTGAGAGGCTAGGGTCAGATAGAAGGGGAGGAGGTTCTCCCCTATTAGTGTACTAGGGGAGGGGTACAGGGGGAGAAGAGGGAGAGAGGATGGGATTGGGAGGAGATGAGGGAGGGGGCCACAGCAGGGTGAATACAAACTTGTAATTAATAATAATTAATAAAAAAGAGAAAAATATAAAACAGACAATATACTAGTCCAGCACATTCATGACTGAGGTAGGAGGGTTGCTGCAAATATCAGACATAGCACAATGAATCTTCCCAAAGAGGTGCATTTCCGTCACTCAGCAAGGAACCGTCACCAGCATCCCAGAATTCCCTTGTGCCTCTTCTCTATCCCTTTCCTCTACCAGGCTTAACCACAACCCCAATTAATGCCAGGTCATTTCCGCTGTTTTTGAACTCCATATACATGAATCATAGACTACTTCATATGACATTTTAGTAGACACTGCTATTCTCATCACTAAGGTTTTTCAACACTTCCCAAGAGCTTGCAGATGTGAGAAAATGTCATTCTTTTACACTCCACTGTGTCAGACATTCTCAGCAGAGTCTCCAAACCGCTGAGAGCCAGGAATCATCTAAATTTGCTCTAAATCGATGGGCATGCATAAAGTTGGTCATGTCTGTTTTAGTCTAAGGAGAACTAAAGACAGGAGAGGGCCAGTGAGGTGAGCCAGTAGGTAAAGGTCCTTGTCCTGCAAGCAAGTCAGGTTGCCTGACAACCTGAGAAATCGCCAAAACCTATGGTGGAAAGAGAGAAATGACGGCCGGTAGCACCTCTAACACACACAGTAAAAATATAAGAAATAAAATTTGTCTCCAGGTTTCTTGAAAATATTGTAAAATGACAGAAAAGATTCAATTCATTTCATGTGATGTTTTGAAATTCATCCCCAACTGGTAGGTCTGAGGGATGTGTGGGTTGGGGAGACCACCAATGTCCAGACACTTCACGCATTTCCTTGGTTTTTAAGATCTACCTCAGTGATCATCCACTCTGCAGCTGAGACCCCGGGGGGAACATAATTCTCTGTCCTCCTCCTCCTCCTGCGACTTTGATAGAAACACCTTTCATGGGACCTCTCAGAAGCCACATCATCAGATATGTGACAAAGCCTGCCATCTTGGGGATCCTCCTGCTTGCTCTCCTCACACGGGTGCTTGTTGCTATGGAAGTTGTCACTTAAGCATGATGGCTACCTTCTTCATAGCTTTGGTGGGAAGATGGTCTCTGTGGGCAGGTCCTGATTAAAGAGCTAAATTAAAATTTACGGGACAGGAAAACCAGTCTTGTTTTTTGCAAATAATTTTTCTTATGTCCTTTGAGTAAGCTACTGGAGTGTATTCACTTTTATAGAAATAAAATTCACTATGAAAAGTACCTCTCCAGTATTCCAAGCTTTGCATATAAAATATGGAAATGTGCCTCTCCGTTCATGCTTAAGATTAGAGACTGAGGGAGGTAAAGAGATGGCTCAGTGTTAGAGCTCTTGATGCTCTTGAAGACCCAAGCTCGGTTCCTCTTCTGGATTTGACAGGTACCCATATACATATGTCCCTCTCTCTCTCACACACACACACACACATAATTTTTAAAATTAAATGTTATTTTGATACATGAATCTTGAGTCATAGGGCTAGAAAATGGTCTGTAGCATGACTCCATTTACAGCTTTATAGAAAAATCTCTGATTTTTTTTTTCTTAACATGTGAGTGTTTACATATACTGATTCTAACTTCAGAAAGCTCTTTCAAGACGGTGGTCTACAGAGCAAGTTCCAGGACAGCCAAAGCTACACAGCGAAACCCTGTCTCAAAAACAAACAAACAAACAAAAAGCTGTAGAGTATCATGACTCTTTGCTTTCTCCGGCATCCTGTTATGATTTTAGACGGCACTCTGATTGGCTTACTCACACAATCACCCAGCTTTAGCGTGGGCAGTGCTGAAGAAATGATAAAGTGGTCTATTCTTTCTGTTGGCATTAGAGCTAAGAATAAAATAAGTCAGTTGAGTCACTCACATCATAAAATTCTTTTCCTCTTCAACGGTCCTTAGGAGTCAAGGTCACAGCCATGACAAAATTTTATTGCTGCTTGACAGATGGCCGGGTTCACTCCACATTACAAGATCTTTCATTTCTTCAATTAAACAAGTGGAAATGGACACCACCTGGCATCCCATTTTTATGATGTCAATAAAGCTCATTATAATTACACCATGCTGTTGACAAATGGCCTGCTGGGGAGCCGACAGATATTTTTAGGTCACCCGCTCACAGAATGCCAATGACAGATGAAATGGTTTCAAAGGCTTTCGGCCACTGGCTAATAAAGACCTCGAATGTCACATATTTTCATTCATGTTTTGCCAGCTCTCAAGTAAGTGAGATATATTTGTTGCATCATTCTCCTTGCATCTGTAAGTCAGTGGAGAAACTTGAAAATTAAAAACAAAACAATGTTCTAGAGGGAAAAGTTGTGAACACAGTAAAGCAATTCACTCACAAATCCACTCTCTTCTTCTTATTTATTTATTTGGTAGAGTCTCACAGAACCAGTGAAACTTCCAGAATGACCATGAACTCCCAACCCTCCTACCTCCTCTTGGGGAGTGCTGGGATTGCAGGTGTGAACCCCTGAAACTTATTCATCACTGGGAACTGAACTTGCAATGTAGCCGATGACACTGACCTCTGACCATTCGGCCTCCACCTGTGGAGGGCTGAGATTACAGACATGGACAACCGCACCCAGCGTGGGTGATGCTGGAAACCAAACCCATGGCCTGTGCGTGCCATGCAAGCACTCTACCAACCCAACTACATTACCAGCCAAATGTAGCTGAATTTTTGCAGGCGAGATGCTCTGAAGCATTTGATTCAAACCCATGCTTGCCCAGTAGTTCCTATAACTAAGAAAATCCCCAGCAGGGAAAAAGAAGGAACAGATAAAAATTGCAAAAAGGAACGGGCAAAGAATACAATTCCCAGGCCAGGCAGTGGTGCATCAAGCCTTTAATCCTAGCACTCAAAGGGCAGAAGCAAACAATCTGAGTTTGAGGCCAGCCTGGTCTACAGACCTAGTTCCAGGATGGCCAGGGCTATGCAGAGAAACCCTGTCTCAACAAAACAAAACAAAACAAAACAATCAACATTAAAAAAAAAATACATTAAGTGAAATGAGAGGTCCTGTCATCTAATATTATTAGGTGGTAGCAATAAAAATGAGAAATCGTAGAGTGTAAAATACAAAAACAAGCAGAGGCTAGAGAGATGGCTCAGTGGTTAAGAGCACAGGCTGCTCTTTAGATTGCCTGAACCCCAGCACCTGCATGGTATCTCAAACTGTATCCCCAGTCCCAGGGGAACTGATACTCTCTTTCGGCCTCCTCTGGCACTGCGCACATAAAGTTCACAAACATACATGTGGGTAATAGACTCATACACATAATAAATAAATTTGGGTCCAGGCATGGTGGCTCATGCCTTTAATCTCAGCACTTGGGAGGTTGAGGCAAGTGGATCTCTGTGAGTTTGAGGCCAACCTGGTTTACACAGTGAATTCCAGGACAGCCAGGGCTATATAAAGAGACTGTGGAGGGAGAGGAGAGTGGGTTATGGCTAATGCTTTAGCAAGTTAATTCTCAGAAATGAATAAAAGAACAACTGAACATTCTTATTTTAAAAACGAAAAGAAAGTAAGTAAATGAATAAATTAAGGTATAAATTATTCTTTCCCTCATCCAACAGCTACACCTCCTAGAAATTAACGATGAGCAATAATACTTTTCTGATTTTGGTTTTTGGTTTTAAATAGAGTCTCACTATGTAGCTCTGGTGGGCTGGGAACTCTGAGAGATCAGCCTGCCGGGCATGGTGATGTGTGCCTTTAAGCCCGGCGCTGAGGGGCTGAAGCACATGGATCTCTGTGAGTTCCAGGCCAGCCTGGTCTACAAAGCCAGTCCAGGGACAGCCAGGGCTCTGTTGAAGGAAAAGAGAAAAGAAAGAAAGCAAACGTGTGTGCCACCATGTCTGGCAATAATGGTTTCAAAGGATGATGCATAGAAACATGACTATGCTCAACCATGTTTAATTTTCACTCTGACACTTCACAGTTACTATTGGCTTCTTCACTGACTTTCTAGTTTTGGCTCCATAGGTCTTGTGTGAAACTGAAGTGTATCCGGGCTATGAGGCCTTGCAGGGCATCCAAGCTCTGTTCCTAGTACCCATAAGGAGCTATATAACTGGCTGTAACTCCAGTTCATGTGTGTCTGGTGTCCTCTTCTGGCCTCTGGAGGCAGCATGCATGAATGCATCTACACACACCAAGCAAACACATACACATAAATAAAAAATATATTTTTTTAAATTGTCTCATTAGCTTTGATTAACTGCCCATTAAAACTTTAAATATTACAAGGGTGGAGTGAAAACGAAGACCAACCAAAGGAAAGGAATGGGGACAATGGTGATGGAGGAGGGCAGGCAGACCCCAGTGGCCAGTGGGTCTGGGAAGCGGCTGACTCCTGGAGGCAGTGTTGACATCTCTGTTGTTAATTTCCAATGCACTGTGTGGCTGGATTTAGCTTCTTTGTGAGTTCTTCTTTCTCTTTCCCATCCTTTATCGCCCCCCCCCCGCTCCCGTTTCACTCCCTATCACCAGATAGGAAAAAAGAAGAATAGAGGAGAGAGTCTGAATCTAAAATTTTTCTTCCTGTTTCTTCCTTGAACACTACTGCTAACAAGCCACAACCAAACCCCCCTGAATGACCAACAACCACCAACCCACCTCTCACTGCCCTAGCATTTACATACCCTCGGAAGAGTTCCCAGAATCCCAAACACCACACCATCACAGAAACTATCTGCAGCTGGCAAAGTCATGCTTCTGCTAGAGCATGAGGCAAATCACAACCAGCTGCTACGGAGAGTCTGAAGCTGCCCCACATCCATACATCTGGGAGTAAAACAGAGACATAGTCATATACTATTTCTGTGTTTTGTTTTGTTTTCTGAAACAGTATTTCTCTGTGTGGCCTTGTCTGTCCTGGACTTGCTCTGTAAACCAGGCTGGCCTCGAACTCACAGAGATCCACCTACCTCTGCCTCCCCGAGTGCTGGGATTACAGGTGTGTGCATCCAGTTCTCTTTCTGTGTTTTATTTTTTTTTTAATTATTTTATTTTATTTGGACTGGTGTTCCGCCTCCACGTATGTCTGTATGAGGGTGTGGGATCCCCTGGAACGGGAGTTACAGACAGTTGTGAACTGCCATGTGGGTGATGGGATTTGAACCTGCATCCTTTATGGAAGAGCAGCAAGGTTCTCTTAACCACTGAGCCATCTCTCCAGCCCTCTTTCTGTGTTTTTTGAAGAAACCAAAATTCCAGAATTCTCACGACAGCACTGTTCACATTAAAATGTTTGATATTTGATGTTATGGGGTGTGAATTTCACCTCTATTTTATTTTGTTTTTATTTTATATACAGGATCTCTCTTTATAGCCCTGGCTGTCCTGGAATTCACCACATAGACCAGGCATCCACCTGCCTTGGTTTTCTAAGTGCTGGGATTAAAGGCATGGGCCACAGAGCCCAGCTCAGCTTTATTTTTTAAATGGTTCAGCAAGATATCGGAGGGTAAAGACACTTGCCCCCAAGCCTAAACACCTGAATTCAATCCCTGGGATCCACATAGTGGAAGGAGAAAACCAACTCTTGCAAGTTGCCCTCTGACCTTTCATGCATGGTATGGCTTATTCATGAGCAGACCTGAGAGCACACATGATAGATAGGTAGATAGATAGATAGATGATAGTTAGATAGATAGATAGATAGATAGATAGATAGATAGATAGATAGAGAAGGGGAAGTAAATTGCAGAGACCTGGGGTTTGGCCCCCACCACTCTTGGCCTGACCTGTTTTATCAATTGGCTTTGAACGTTTCTTTGCTACTTTATCAAATCTGGGTGAGTCTGTTTAAGCCTTTTGAACAAGAGGCCAAGAACCTGGAAATTGCCTGCCCAAACCTCTACTGGTAACAGGATGTGCAGTGAAATTTTAATTTCAGAAAAACGGTCGTTTTTAGCATACTCTTAAAAATTCAGGGAACATACACTGGATGTTGTTTCTGAGACAGGTCCTCATACAGCCCAGGCTGGATCCTCCTGCCCCGCCTCCTCAGTGTGTGTGTGTGGGGGGGTCACAGGTGTGCACTACCACATCCTGGTTACTTTCCTGTGATGCAAGAGAGTGAGCCTGGGGCCTCAAACATGCTGAGCAAGCACTCTACCGCCTGAGCTACATCCCTAGCCATGATACTTTATTTCTTCTCATCTGAAGTTTATCTGGAGTCTTACGTTTACCAAGCTCAGGGTCCCCCAACACAGCTTGAGGGCCTCTGACCCCACCTCTCCTCCTGGCCTCTCGCTTCACTTTCCTTTAGACTGACCAAGCCCAGCATTTCAGATTTCCTCTCAGAAACTAGGAACAATTCACGTTCTTTCCTACCCCAGGGCCTTTGCACATGGCTTACCCCCCGCCCCTCTCTACATGCCTGGCTCCCTCTCATCCACAAAGTCTCTGTTTATGAGTCTCCTTAGAAAACTCTTTCCTGGGGTCTGGAGAGATGGCTCAGAAATTACAAGCACTGGCTGCTATCACGGAGGGCCCAGGTTTGGTTCCCAACCCCAGAGGGTGGCTCAAAATCATCTGTAACTCTCACCTTCTTCTGACCTCCGTGGGCACCAGGCATGTACATGGAACGCTTATATACACGCAGGCAAAACATTGATTCACATAAAATAAAAATAAACAATCTTTTTATATTAAAAAAAAAACTTTTGGGGACAATCTGTGACTCTGAAGAAGCTTTCCGACTCCCATGATTTTGTGTGTTAACCAATGTCTCTTGTGACTTTGATCATACTCATAATAATTTGGGTTATTGACTTTTAACTCATATATTTATCTGCTACAATCTGTTTGAATAGCAACAGTGCCTATTTATTTTACTTTTCATACTTAATTCCCACCCCCACCCCCCAAAAAAAACAGGGTCTTAGTCTCATGTAGCCCAGGCTGGCCTTGAACTTACTGCATAGCCCAGGATGACCTTGAACTTTTTAAAAAAGATTTATTTACTTCATTGTTTTATGTGCATGAGTGTTTTTTTTCTACATGTATGCCTGTGAAAGAATATCAGATTCCCTGAGACTGGAGTTATGGATGGTTGTGAGCCGTCATGTGGGTGGTACTAGGAATTGAATTTGGGTCCCCTGCTAGAGCAACAAGTGCTCTTGACCACTGAGCCAACTCTCCTCTCTGTCAACCTTTCACTAATTAAAAACAAAATAAACGAACAGGCAAGTCAAGTTCAGTGGTGGCAGCACACTCCTGTGATCCCAGCACTGAGGAGGCCAAAGTTAGTGTCACTTAATAGTTAATGGTACAACATTGCTGTGTTACGATGACCCTGTTGAAGATGCCACCGAAGATCAAGGCCACAGCCTCCTCCATGGACCTCTGTGCCATGAGCTTCTGGAACTTACTCATTTTCTGTCCTCAGTATGCGAAGCCAAACTTTGCTCACAGGATCCTGAATTGTGCTAGACATGTCTGAGATTTACTCTTGTTATAGCCCTCCTATGTGACATGTTGGAGATGTAATTAAACAGCATGATGAATTACTAAAAAAAAAATTAGATCGAGTTCTAATTATATTTTCCTAGGCATTCAGAACCTTCTACAATGGATGTCTGGTAAGGGAAACACCTCAGCATCATTTCTGGCAATCCACTTCTTTGTAAAGGCTCCACTGCCAATCACACTGTTAGCTAAAAATACACAAACCTCTCCTGGAGTTCTCTGCACAGATCCCAAGCGAGAGGCTTTGCAGGGAAAGGGCTTCTCTTCATTACAGAAAAGTCGGGGCACTCTGAGCACCACAAAGACAACCCAAGAGGTTATCTGGTGAGATCAGAGATGACATTTGGAATCTGAAATCCCTGTGGTCTCTCGGTAGGGGTATAAAAGTGGAGACACTCGTGTGCAATGTGGTCTTACACTGTTTGTCTATGGTTTGCATGAGATGTATAGAATTCCATTTGTTTGAGGCTTTTAGAAATATTGTTTATTGCCAGGCATGGAGGTACATGCCTTTAATCCCATGAGAGGAGGAGGCACAGAGGCAGGCAGATCTCTGAGTTTGTGGCCAGCCTGGTATACACAATGAGCTCCAGGACATCCACAGCTACACAGAGAAACCCTATCGCAAAACAAACAAAAAAGTGTTTGTTATTCCTTTAAAAAGCTCCATCTTTGCCAGCCATGATGGCACAGACCTTTAATTCCAGACCTAAGGAAGCAAAGGCAGTTGGATTTCTGTGAGTTCAAGGGAAGCCTGGTCTACACAGCCAGTTCCAGGCTATCTGATGCTACATAGTGAAGTCCTGTCTCAAATAAATGTTTTTGCAGGCTGGTGGTGGTGCACACCTTTAATCCCAGCATTCAGTAGGCTGAGCAGGCAAATCTCTGAGTCTAAGGCCAGCCTGGTATATAGAGTAAGTTCCAGGGCAGCCAGGGCTACACAGAGAATCTCTGTCTCAAAGAAAAAAAAAAAACTAATTAATTTAGACTGAGACTATAGCTCGGTGGCAGAGTGACTGGCTAGCCTGTGCAAGGCCTTGAGTTCAATCTCCGGCATAACAAAAACAAAGCAAAGCAAAGCTCACAGATAGCTCAGGGTTTGAGGTTTTGTTTGTTTGTTGTTGTTGTTTTCTTTAAATCATATTTCCTCTTTTCTGGTCCCAGCACTTCCTTCTTCTCAGAGACATAGAGGTCTGACAAGAGGCCCTAGTGAGAAGAGAGGGCAGCTGGTAGTGCACTCAGAAGATACCACAAATGCTTTGAGAAATCATCACAAACCCCCTCAGCAATGCTCAGGACAGGCGCCACAAGAAGGCTGTGCTCTGTCTTTCGAAGCCGTGTTTCCCTGTCAGGATTCAGACGCTCTAGAATCTGTTGTAACTGTTTGATTTCGTCGTGAGTCTTTTTTTCAAGGACTATTTTATGTGTGTGAGAGTTTTTACCCTAGTGTATGTATGTGTACCACATACATGCCTGATGTGCATGGAGGTCAGAGGAGGACATCGGGTCCCCTGCAACTGGAGTTGTGAGCCACCATGTGGGCACTGGGAACTGAACCCAGGTCCTCTGCAAGAGCAACAAATACTCCTAACTGCTGAGCCATCTCTCCAGTCACTCTATCGTGAGTCTTAATGATATCTTCCACAAATATTTTCTTTCCCCTCCCACCTTTGACACAGAGCCTCACATAGCTCAGGATAGCCATGAACTTATATGTAGTTGAAAATTATCTTTAACCTCTGATCCTCCTGCCTCAACCTGCAAAGTGTTGAGATTACAGCCTGCACCACCACACCAAGCTTATTTGGTGCTTGTAATGAAACCCAGGACCTCCTACATGCCAGGCAAGTTCTCAGCCCACTGAGCTGTACACCCAGAGCTCGGCAGATATTTCCTCATGAGCCTAACGGAACAGGCCTTTACAGAAGAAACTCCGCTGTCTGACTGAATTCAGTTTGGGCCACAGGTAGAGGGAGCTGAACTGAAGAAATCCCATCCTTGAATTGTTAGATTTTGTTCCTCCTGATCTGAGACCCCTTTGGGCAGAAAGCTGCGCTTCCTCTTCTGGTTCAGTCTTAGCAACAGGAGAGGAAGGAGATGGATGATGTCCTAATTGAGTTGCTACTGCTGTGAAACACCGTGACCAAAACAACTTGGGTTTATTTTGGCTTGCTCTTTCATCACTGAGGGAAGTCAGGGCAGGAGCTTGGGGACAGGAGCTGGTGCGGAGGCCCTGGAGGAGTGCTGCCTGCTGGCTTGCTCATCGTGGATTGCTTGGACTGCTTTCATGTAGTGCCAGGGCCACCACGCCAGGGATGGCACCACCTACAATGGGTTGGGCTCTGCCCCATCAGCCCTACAGCCCATCTTACGGAGAAATTTTCTCAACTGAGGTTTCCTTGTGTCAAGCTAACATAACACTAGCCTTCTCTAAGCACTGATCTAGGAGTATAGCGGAATATCAGCAGGAATAATTTCATTGCCTTTAAAAAGAATACAAGTTTTCTCTCTGTAGTCCTGGCTACCTGGGACCTACTATGTAAACCAGACTGGTCTTGAACTCAGAGAGCCACCTGCCTCTTACACGCTGGGATTAAAGGCATGCACCACCACTGCCTGGCCCTGGTTGTCTAGTCACTGAATCTTGTGCTAGGTTCCGTTGATATATCTCTGGGAGGCCTGCTCTTTTCTGAAGGAAAATGGAGGAGCAGTGGATCTGGGGAAGAGGGGGGATGTAGGGGGCTGGGAAGTGAAGGAGTTGGGGGAGGGCAGGCTGTGGTCAGGATACATTGTAGATAGTCAGCACAAGCGGGATGCCTAAGTATGTTCCCAGACGTAACCAATACTGATGAGGCGTGTATATTTATTGCAGATCTTAGGGAGGCTGGGGAATATAGCTTAATTAGTAGGGTATTTGCTTGGCATGCATAAAGCCCTGGGTTCAATACCCAGCTACTGCGTGAATGATTGAGAGTAGAAGTAATTATAGATAAACATTAAAATACAAAAACAAAACAAAACAAAACAAAAAACAAAAACAAAGAAGCAAACCACTGGCCACTCCTCACCATCAACCTTTAAGAACATTAATGTCTGGTTTGCAGAATGAGATTATTACAGCATCTCCAGAGCATCTGGCCTGCGCTTCCCTTTGAGGATATGCACATGATTGTGCTGTTTTGAATGTCTGGCTCTTCATCAGATTTCAGGAAAATTGATCTTTCACTCCTCTGACAACCCTGAGTTTCAGAGAAGGGGCCTCTCAGGCCTCAATACTCCATACTGCGCTGGAGAGAGTCAACAAGATAAGGGATCTGGGGAAGTTTCCCCTTTTAGTCCTTGTTTAAAAATGTTAAAAAAAAAAAAGAAAAGAAAGAAAAGAAATGTTTTGCTAGAGTTTTTCCCCATGGTTAGAAATTGACTCTACAAACAGGTGTTCCTTCCTCGTTCATAAACTCTTGCAAGCTTACCCGATCTTGGGAGCCAGTGCCTGCTGGCCTTAAGTAAGCTGTGATAGGATGAGAAGGAAGCTTTGACCCCTGGAGGTAGCCGTAGCTCCAGATGTTTTTCTCGTTCCTGGTTAGACAGTAACAACAGTGCTAAAGCAGAACCAAGTCTTGGCCTAACACTAGTTCCAACCTGCTTTATCCATCACAGAAGACAGTCATAGCATAGTAAGTGACATAAGCCAGACACACGAAGACAAATATCACAAGTTCTCCCTGAAGGAGAGAGCAGAATAACAGATAATGGTTACTACAGCCTAGAAGAGGGAGATGGGCATCAGAATATATGCCAAAATTCTGTTAGATAGGAAACATAGGTTTTAGTATTCCATGGTGCAGTAAAAGTGACTATAGTTTCTAACTATTTATTAAATATTTCAGAATAACTGAAGACGCTTGGTACAGTGGTAAATGCCCACAATTCCAGCACGTGGGAGGCAGTGGCAGAAAAGTCAGGAGTTGACTTTGGCTACGTAATATGAGGAGTTCTAAGCCAGCCTGAGCTGGGTAAGAGCCTGACTCAAAAAATAACAATAGCAGGGTGAGGTGGAGCACCCCTATAATCGTAGCACTCTGGGAAGCAGAGGCAGGTGAATTTCTGTGAGTTCAAGGCCAGCCTGGTCTACACAGTGAGCCCAGAACAGCTAGGGCTTCACAGAGAAACCCTGTCTCATAAAAAACAAAACAAAACAATAATAAAGATAAATAAAATTGTCCTTGAGTGCAGAAGTGTTATCTGGTGTTCCTAGCAGGAGGAGAAGGGTATGGCTTAAGCATGAAATTGTTAGGTGTTAAAAAATGGTAAAAATGAAAAATACAGAGGTGAAAAAAGATTCATCCAAGCATGAGGTATAGTGATGCCTCCTTTAAGATCAATACAAGTAAACCTACAAGACAAGATCAGAAGTTGTTTTTAGGGACTAGAACGATTGGCTTTGTTTGTTGAGAACTTTTCTAGCATGCAGGAAGCCTCAGGTTGATCCCAGCACCACATAAGCTGAGCATTGTGGTATACACCTGCAATTCTAGCAAGAAGATTGGAAGTTCAAGGTCATCCTTGTCTACACAGCAAGGTCAAGGCCATTTATGGCTGAGGTCTTTTCTACAATTAAATAAGATTTTTTTTTTTAAGTCTGGAGTAGTAAATCATATCTATAATCCCAGCTCTCTATGAGGCTAAGATAGCAGGATTGTTGTGAGTTCAAGGCCAGCCTGGGCTACATAATTAGACCTTGTCTCAAATATATACATACATACACACATACATACATACACACACACAAAGTTTTAAAGTAAAAGTTGTCACCAGGCGCTGCTGGCGGTGCATGCCTCTAATCCCAACGCTTGGAAGGCAGAGGCAGGAGGACAGATGGATCTACACAGAGAAACCCTATCTTGAAAAAACTAAAACTAAAAAGAGAAAAGAAATGAAGGGACTAGTGAGATAGCTCAGAGGTTAAGAGCACTGCTGCTCTTCCAGAGGTCCTGAGTTCAATTCCCAGCAACCACATGGAGGCTCACAACCATTTATAATGATACCTTATGTCTCCTGTGGTGTGCAGGCAAACATGCAGACAGGACACTGTATATATAATAAATAAATAAATCTTTAAAAAGTGAAAAAAAAAGTAAAACTTGTCTTTAAACATCTTTTACACACTGCCAGGTGTAGCACTGTGTACCTTAAATCCCAGCACTTGGGAGGAGAAGCAGGAAGAGCTCTGAGTTTGAGACCAGCCTGGTGTGCAGAGTGATTTCCAGGATAGCTGGAGCTACATAGTTAGACCCTATCTGGTGTGGTAAAACCACAAAAAACAAACAAAACAAAATCTTTTACAAAACCATGTTATGCAATGATCAGTTGATGAAAACGTTACAGTGAGATGTTCCAAGCCTGAACTCCTGGTCCTTGTGCCTCCACCCCGAAGTGCTTGTGTTACAGATGTGCACCCCTGTGCCCAGCTTGAACTGCACATCTTCCAGATGTGTCAAGAAGTCACCCAAGAGCCTTGTTATAAGGTTGATTCTGATTCTGCAACCCTGCAGAAGCCTGAGGGCCCAAGTATAACAACTCTCCAGGCCAGGGACAGGCCAACAGCGGAAGGCCCTCGTTGCCCGTAAGCCTCCCTGGGCTGTTTTCTCAACATTGCACCTAAAAGAGTCCAGCTATGAGGAGCAAAAGCCTGTGTCCCTCCCTGCTGCTCTTCCTCCTGGACTCAGCCTCCTCTGCATTCCTCCTCCAGGGTGGCCTCTTTGACCCCTGCTTTCTACCCTCCCAGGACTCCCAGGAACAGGCTTGAAGAACAGGCCCTCAGCCAGGGCTGCAGCGGGAATCACCTAAGAGCCTGAGAGGGCCAGGCCCACACCCTAGACCAATCAAACCAGAATTTCTGGGGTGGGATCCAGTACAGGCTTCTTGAAAAGTAGGTCACAGGTGTGTATTATGCAAAATATCTGTAAAGTTTTGCCAGCTTCAAATGGCCCTTCAAACCTGCTGGCAAAGTCCAGTATAACCGTACACCATGCTGAATGCTATTCAGCATCACATAGAAAGCACGCAGCCAAGCATAGTGGCTCATTCCTGTAATCCCAGCACGCAGGGTGGCTAAGGCAGAATGGAGAGTTCAAGGCCAGCCTGGCCTATATATTATGATTCCATCTCAACCCTTCCCTCTAAAAAAGAGCAAAGTTAAGTCAAGCAAGGTGGCCCACTCCTGCAATCCCAGCACTTGAGACCAAGGCAAGAAAATTGTCACAATTTGAAGCCAGCCTGGGCAACATAGCAAGACTTTGTCTAAAAACAAAAAATTTTTTTAAACATTTCTGCATTATGTGTATGTGTGTGTAGTGGGAGGGGTGTGTATGGGTGTAAAGGTCAGAGCACTTCTTGTGGGAGTCGGCTCTCTTCTTTACCACATAGGTCCTGGAGATCAAACTCAGGCCAGGCTTGGCAGCCAGTGTCTTTGACTTCTAAGCCGTTTCAATAGCCCAAACAACAGCAAAATATTTATTAAACAAGGAGCCAGAGAGATGGCTTGGCAGTTAAGAGCATGTCTGAGGTGGTCAAGGCTAACCCCATCTACAGAAAAAGTTCCAGGACAGCCAGGGCCACACAGAGAAACCTGGTCTTGAAAAAAAAGTGTGTGTGTGTTGGGGGATGGGGGGAGGGTTGGACTGGAGAGATGGCTCAGTGGTTAAGAACACTGGCTGCTCTTCCACAGGACCCGGGTTCAATTCCCAGCACCCGCATGATGGTTCACAATGGTCTGGTAACTCCATTTGCAGGGGATCTGACAACCTCACCCAGACACATGTAGGCAAAACACCAGTGCATGTAAAATAAAAATTAGAAAAATTACTAAAAAAGAAAGAAAACAAACAAAGCTCTTTATTTCAAAGGGGAGAAAGAAAACCAGGGGGTTCCTGTTAACCGAGTGGTACCTGCCAGGGTCCATTTGGTATACTGCCTTGAATAAACAGGGCTGGGGTAGAACTTGTGTTTATATTTAATTGCTTACTCTAGCTATTTGGTGATGGGGTTTTTTGAGTTAAAAAAAAATAAATTTTTCATGTTTGTTTTGTTTAAAATAAAAAAAGGGTGGAGAAAAAAAATAGGGGCTGATGAGATGGCTTAGCAGGTGAAGATGTCTACGACCAAGGCTAACTAGACCTGAGCTCAATGCCTGGGCTCACGTGATGGAGGGAACAACCAGCTCCTACAAGCCATCCTCTATCTTCCACAAGCTGAGGCACACTCTCAGCCCCTTCCCTTGACCAATGAACACATGCAAACACATGAACAAGGACACAAGCACAAATACACACATACAGACTACACATAGACATGCAAAATACACGCGCGCACACACGCACTTGCACATACACACATGCAATTACATTCGGGGTCAGGCCTTGCCACAGGCTCTGGATGACACAGACCCATGACCTCTGCCTCACTGCCTCGTGTTGCTGCCCTCAGGCAACAGGGCAGAAGAACAAACTTCAGCCTACAGATTGGACCCGGCCTGGACGTGACTGTTAGAAACAACCCAGGAATCGGGCTCGGTCACCCACCTACTCAAGGTCTGAGATGGAGGAGCCTGTGCTGCTAAGGACAATAAAAACAAGCCTCGTAGCCAGACCCTGCCTCCCAGGACACACAGCCCAGCCACGAGAGAACAGCATTGCCTAACCTCTGAGCTCTGCCCTGGAATTGTGTTTCTGTTTGCACTGTTTTCTTAAGACAGCTTATGTACCAGGGAAGAATCAGAACAAAGCAAATATTAGCAGCAAAAGATACGCCCTGGGTTCTCTTTGCACGGACCCAGGTGTCTGGCAGAGACTACAGGGAATGAGCTCAGCAAAGAACCAAAGACTGACATTTCGCAAAGGTCCCCAAAGGTGTAGAAAACAGGACCTGAGGGGCACAGATACCAGAAATGATTGTCACCAATCAATGGGACGTATGTTTCTGCCATGGGACAGATATCTGAAATGTTTGTTATAATTGGTTCTCAGCCAGCCCTGCCTCCTCTGTTAATTGCATACATTCCTCTTGACAAAAGTGACATACTGGTGGCAGCAATGTGGGCCTCAAGACCAGGGTACCTTTCCATTGAAAATCACATTTGCGACCAGGCCCTAGACAGGGAGCAGAGCCCAAAGGTCACCTCTCTCTTCCAGGAATATCTGGATGGGGGAGGGGCTTGTTGGAACTGCATATATCATTGTGTCACCTTGACATGGCCATTTAGATTTCCTGGGTCTCCTACATCACAGTCTCTTTAGAGAGACTTTGCCTAAGCCAAGCCTGGTGGTACAGGTCTGTAATCCCAACATGGGGGAGTGTAAAGCAGGAAGGAGACAAATTCAAGGGCAACCTGGACTGCAGAGTAAGTTCAAGATGGCCCGGGGAAACTAAGCAAGATCCTGTCTCAAAATAAAAAGTAAGGGGATGACTGGGGAATGTAGCTTAGTGGTTGTACCTGCCCAGAAAGGGAAGGCCCCTATGTTAAATCTCTGGCAATGCAAAGAAAGGGAGGGAGGGAGGGAAGAAGGGAGAGAAAGAGAGAGTGGAGAGAGAGGGAGGGAGGGAGGGAGGAGATCCTCTGTGATGCAAGTTTGATCGTGCAGTTCAGGCCACTCCAAGAACTTCAAGCCTAAAATTCAAGCCTAAACCTCAGCCCACTGGTGCGCACTGAATTCATGAATGAACGTTTAAACAGAAACAGAGCGTGTGCACTGCAGTGAAGCACAACCCACCCCAGCTGTTGTTAATTACACAGCAAAAAGTGATGCCTTTAGGTGGTGACCGTGCTCCCCAAGGCACACAGGGAAACCCCGAGTGTGGGAGCAGCAGCTGGTGAGGGATCCTGTGAGGAGGCTCCCGCCTTCGAGCTGAGCACTTGGGAAGCTGAGGCAGAGGGTTCCTGTCTGCCTAGGCTTGAGAGTATGAGCCTGTCTCAAGAAAGAGAAAAGAAAAAGAAGAAGAAACATTTGGAGAAGAAAGCTGTGAGTTCTACAGGAACCTTAGCATGATCTGTACAACTCTTCCCCAGACCTGACATTCCCCCGCAGTCACTGCTGGCCTTTGACTAAGATTGAATACAAAAGTCCTTCTTAAGAAAAAGTGAGCTGGGCGAGGTGGTGCACGCCTTCAATCCCAGCACTCAGGGAGCCAGAGGCAGGCAGACCTCTGTCAGTTCGAGGCCAGCCTGGTCTACAAGCGAGTCCAGGACAGCCAAGGCTACACAGAGAAACCCTGTCTCAAAAACAAAGACAAAAGAAAGAAAGAAAAAGTTATGTTAAGCTAGGTAGAAGTGGCGCATGTCTTTAATCCCAGCACTCAGGAGGCAGAGACAGGCAGATCTCTAGGTTGGAGGCCAGCCTGGTCTACAAAGCAAGTTCAAGAACAGCCTGGGTTACACAGAGAAACCCTGTCTCAAAAAAGAAGGAAGGAAGGAAGGAAGGAAGGAAGGAAGGAAGGAAGGAAGGAAGGAAGGAAGGAAGGAACAGTTGTGTTGTATTTTGTTTTTGAGAGACTCTCACTATGTAACCTGGGCTGGCCTGGAACTGTCTATGAAGACCAGACTGGCCACAGAGATCCTGCCTGCCTCTGCCTCTGTTGGCTAAAATGAAAGGTGTGATGTACCACCACACCTGGCCTAAAATAAATAAAAATAGATAAAGTGGGGAGCTGGAGAGATGGCTCAGCAGTTAAGAGTACATAGTGCTTTTATAAAGAACCCAAAAACAGCTGGGCATGGAGCACGCCTATAATCCCAGCACTCGGGGGAGTCAGAGGCAGGCAGATCTCTGTGAGTTCGAGACCAGCCTGGTATAAAGAATGAGTTCTAGGATAGCCAAGGCTACACACAGAGAGACCCTGTCCTGAAAACTAAAAGAATAAAAAAATAAAATAAAATAAAGAAGAACTCAACTTTCCCCCTCCTTACAGCTGATTGCCAGGCTCCCGGAATCTGCTCTGGAGACCCTGGCTGTCACTTGTCTTCCCCACATTTCATCCCTATAACTGTTAAATCAATAGCTACATCTTCATAGTGAATAATTGTGTCTGTGGTATTTTAATGGTCTCCTGCTTTGGAGTTGTCAGGAGCATTTTTGTCAGCCGAGCAAAACCATTGATTTTCTGCCCATCCGCTCAGGGCACGAAAGGACAAGCTACCCTAAAGCCTGTACCCGGGGATCAGAATTGAAAAAACCATGCCTGGGCCCCACGCTCTCCTCTTGGCATTGCTGTCCCCAGCAAAGGTGTTTAAATAGTCCCTCTCTACCGCACATTTCCATTGCAGTTTAGCTACCGAAAGAAAAAGTGAAAAACCCTTTCAGTCCAAAAAGATCTTCTTGGTGGCTGACAGAATGGCTCTGAGGCTGAAGTGCTTGCCATGCAAACCTGAAAACCTGTGTCGGCTCACCAGCAACCACATAAAAACCGGGTGCAGTAGTGCACAGCTCTAATCCCCCCACTGGCGAGGCAGAGGCAAGAGGATCCCTAGGGCCGGTCCAGCTGGGCTGGCAAGCTCCAGGTTCAGTGAGAGAGCCTGTCTCAGAATATAAGGTGGATGGGGCGGGGAGACGACTCAGTGGATACAGGTGCTGTCACCAAGCTTGATGGCCTGAGTTCCGGCCCCTGAACCCACGTGGAGGAAGGCGACAAGCATCTCCTGACAGTTGCCCTCTAAAGTCTGCGCGCACACGCACGCACGCACACACGCACGCACGGGCTCACACTCTGCAAAATAAGTTAATGTAATTTTTTAAAACTTAAAAAAAATAAGTAAAGTAGAGTGCAATCAGAAAATATATTCCATGTCAACCTGCGGCTTCAGCATGCACATATATGTATGCTCTCCCAAAGGATCCTCCCCCTGGGAACTCAAGAGCAGGCGCAGCAAATGGGCATTGTCACAGAACAACAGACTATGCGGCGACTGACAGGCTGGCGAGGAGACTCAGCCAGTGCTCTCTCCTCTGCCCCAGAGCACTGGGCTGACAAGCACAGGTCCTCCCCTGAGCAACCACGAACTGCGCCTTCCAACTGTGTAGCTCCACCGCAGCACGGGACAGCCTCCGACAGCCTTTCTCCTGCTGAGCGTCTTCTCTCCCTGGATCAGTGACAACAGTTCCATGCTTCGGTTCTTGCCACTTTGTGGTAAGATAAAACCTCCAGAGAGATTGTCTCTCCTCAGCGCGAAAGGTTTGTGCACTTCTAACAGGACCCTCTATTGCAGATGTCCGCACGGTCCCGGTTTAACACAGGAGAGGCAGAGCTGGTCCCTCCTGCCACAGTGCCCTACCTAGTCCCCTCCTTCCACAGCTCCCCTGTGGGAAACAAAGTCCTCACTTCCTGATAAGACTCTGGAGACTTAAACTTGTAAAAGTAAGGTTGTTTATTTTATTCCCTTTGCAAGATTTAGTGTTGACCCGGTTAGTTTATATCAACTTGATACGACTGATAGGCCCTCACTTGCAAAGAAGGCGTATTAATTGAAAAAAAAAAAAAGACCCCTGGTCTGGAGAGAAGGCCCAGAGAATAAGAGCACTGGCTGTACATCCAAAGGGCCTGAGTTCAAGTCCTAGAAACCACATGATGGCTCACAACCATCTGTAATGAGGTCTGGTGCCTCCTTCTGGTGTGCAGGCACACAATGCAGGTAGAATGTTGTATAAATAATAAATAAAATTTAAAAAGAAAAAATGCCCCCCCATCTGACTATAGGCAAGTCTGTAGTGCATTTTCTTGATTAATAACGGTTGGCACTGTGGGCAGTGCCATCTCTGGACATGTGGTCCTGGTTTGCATAAGAAAGCAGGCGGAGTAAGCTGCAAAGAGCAAGCCAGAGGCAGCACTCCTCGATGGCCCCTGCTTTGGTTCCAGACCCCAGATTCCTGCTTGAGTTCCTGCCCTGATTTCCCTCGATAAAGGACTGACCTGTAAGGTAAAAATAAACCTTTTCCTCTCCAAGTTGCTTTTGATCAGAATGTTTTATTATGGCAAGAGAAAAACCAGGACACCTGCCTAGCATGTACAAGGCCCTTAGTTCCATCGCCAGCAATCCAAAAGAGGAAGAGAGTGATGCCATGCCAGGTGTATCACAGGAGGTGAAATGTCCCCAGAAATCTTGCGGTGGCAGAATATACTTTACACTACCCTCCAAGGATGCAGCCACCCTCTGTCAGCCCATGGGGTCGTCACACCAGTGGGAGGGCACTGTCTATGGGTTGATTTGGTTGGTTGGTTGTTGTGATAACTCAGGCCGCCCTTGAACCTTTATTTCCCCGGTGCTGGCACTTACTTCCAGGCCGCATGCTAGTCAAGCAGCTCTGCTATAGAGCTACATCCCCAGCCCTGACTCTGAGCTCTCGATCTTCCATCTCAGCTTCTAAGTGACGACGTTACAGGGGTACACCTCCATGTCTGGCTCAGAGCAGAGGTGTGGTTTTTCTATTCTTTTTCTTTTTTGGTTTTTCAAGACAGGGTTTCTCTGTGTATCCTTGGCTGTCCTGGACCTGCTCTGTAGACCAGGCTAGCCTTAAACTCACAGCGATCAGCCTGCCTCTGCCTCCGTGAGTGCTGGGATTAGAGGCGTGTGCCTCTGAGCCTGACTTGAGGCATGGTTTTTCTTATTCCTAACATTGCTTCACTTTGCCTTCCAGCAGGGGTTCTATCTGTGGGTAAATATGGAGGAGGTCTCTGAAGGACTTTTCCAATCTCCTCCTGGCCCACCAACCCTCCTCTTAAATAATTTATATTTACAATACGACAGAGATGAGACATTGGCTTCTGACAGCAAGTATACTGCGCCTACAATATTTCTTAAAATATCATACCTACATCTGGGGTCTTACCCAGTGGAACTCCAGCTTTCCCGGTGTCATGGGAGGTATTTGGGGGCAGATGATCTGGGAGAACTGTCCACTATATAGGACATGAGCAAAAACTACTGATATAAAAGGATTTACCACCCAACACTTTCCAGGTTTCTCTCCACACCCCATCACTGAAGAATTGCTCCTTCTTCCAGAACATTTGTCCTGGTTGGCTTATGCTATTGTTTTAGTTTTCTATGCTGCTTAACAAATGACCAAAAAAAAGTCAGCAGTTCAATACAGCACCCATTTATTCTCCCAGGTTGCTGGGGGTCATGAGTTCTGGATGGCTGAGCAATGTCCTGTGCCTCAGGTTTCACAAGGCTGCAATCCAGGAGCTGGCCAGGGCTATGGTGACTCTGAGGCTTATGGCTCTCTTCAAAACTCACTTAGCTGAGGGGAGAATTTGATCCCTTACATTATAAGCCCAAAGTCCCTTTGTACTTGATAGCTGATAGTCCTGAGCCCCTTTAGGCTCTTAGAAACTGCCTGGTGGCCCCCCACAGCCCTCAGTCAGCTGATTGTTTCCTGCTGGGCCAGCAGATCTCTCTCTCTACCTCCTTCTGCCCCTTTTTATTTATTTTTATACGGGCAATAGTCACATTACACAAAATTAACCACCTAAGGGGGAACAGCTCAGTGGCGTTTAGCGCAATAGCATTAGCATTCAACCATTCTCCTGTATGTCCCAGGGAAACTTCACCCTCCAAAATGTAGACTCCCTTTGAAGGAAACACACCTCCCCAGCTAGGCCTGCCTGGGAGCTGCTTCCTTATGAGGGATTCAAAGTCTGTAGAGCAACAATCAAATCACACGAGCGACAGCCATCATATGCACGGTCACCCACCAATCTGGGGGCAGAGTATTTTACAAAGGTTGACGTTATTTTACCTCCTACCTCTGTGCCCTGGAGAGCTTGACCCCTCCCCCTACTCCACAAGGACCCACATATGTGCATGTTATGGCTAGATGAACCTGAGTTTATATGTAGTGTGCGTGTGTGTACATATACATATATATCCTATATAACATATAACAGCTTCTGGTAACATAATCCTTTCTCACCCTCCCTTTACTCATCTGTAATTAAAGGTAACAGCATAGCTATTTGACGTAAATTAAATAACACTGACTGAGCATTTGCCCACATCAGTGTAGTATGTAAAAATAAATATTCAAAAAACCATTCAGTGTAGGATATACTAGCAGGATATACAGGAAGTGCCCCCAGGAACGCCAGCTTTAGTTATCATCACCACCACCATCACCATTATCACTACCACCGTCAACATCATCACCATCTTCACCAATAAACATCATCGCCTCCCAATAGGCTTTTCCTTCCTCTCCTTGCTGACTCCCTGGAGTTTATTTCAGCAGATACCGTGAGGAACTAGTAAACTCGAG
This sequence comes from Meriones unguiculatus, assembly GCF_030254825.1. NCBI lineage: Eukaryota > Metazoa > Chordata > Mammalia > Rodentia > Muridae > Meriones > Meriones unguiculatus. The sequence goes on from NC_083359.1 coordinate 40,121,711, forward strand.
ATCAGAGTTGTCTGACTTCAGGTCCCATGTCTTGCCCACTGTTTTCTAGCTGGGTGTCTTCCCTGTGTTAACCCCATTCAGGACTAGCTAGCCTTGAAACAGGAGGGCCTCCTCTGTCACTCCACCCCCCCTTCAATTCAAGTCCAGACAGTGAGACCAAGGGGCCAGACAGTCTCCGGATGCTTCTCCCCCAGAACCGTTGTGGTTGGCAGAATCCCCCCTGCTGTGCGGCCGCTAGGTTCCTCTGTGAGGGACAGGCTTTCCCTGAGGCAGTCAAAGCCTTTGTCTCAGGATCAGCTTCCCATCAGATATCCTGTCCTCCCTCATAGAAGACGGAAGAGGGATGATAGGATCTGACCGTGGGAGGCTGTCAACTCAGGCCAGATCTCTCTTCCAATGAGGGGCCCGGTGCAGAGCTCTGGGAGCAGAAAGACAGCGAGAACAAGATCTCTGATTGTTCTCAATTGCCTGACTGGAGATCTCGTTTTCCCCTTAATCAGGAGGCTCGTGTATGAAATGCTTCTGGCAACAGTTTTGCATTAACTGTTTTGGTTGACTGACTGTTTTTGTGCAGCTCTTCCAGCCAAAAGCACGCACAATGTGGCTCAGATTAGGCAGTATGAAAGGAATTCTCGGCCTCAAAGCCAGGAGTTTGGCTTTAAACTGGAGATGGGTGCTTCCTTGCCTTATGTCCCAGAAGCCTCAGCAAGACCCCGTTGCTGGGCATCACTTTTAGATAGATCTCACCATTTCTGAAAAGCCAGCGCTAAATGTCCCCTGACAGCAGGCTCTGGAGCAGGGATGTCACCTGGGGCTTGAGGATCTGCAGGTGGCACATGAACTGAGGGTCTTCACAACCTTGTTCACTGAAGCTCTCTGCTGGCTAAAACAGCCAAACCCCCAAGCCAGGCCTTCAGCTGTGCTCCTGGCCAGGTCCTGCCCACAGCCCATCTGGAGATGCATCATGTGGTCAAACTGTACAGAGGGTGGGGTCCTGCCTCTGAACCCCAGCAGACTGGCTAGCCTCCAGAGCCATCAAGAGCCCTGTCTAGCTTTCCATCCTCAATCCACAAGGACTTTCAGTAAATCTTTTACCCAGCCCAGCTTGTCCTGGATCTCTCGAGGGTTCACTGCTGAAGAGGGAGGCTGGACAATTTCAGAGGTGGTGTGTCTGGAATAAGCCACGGTTCTCAGAGGTGCTGTGGTGCCTATCAGCAAGCCTAGCACCGTGAAAACTTAGAACTACAGTGGGCTGGAACCCAGAATGAACCAGGACACAGTCTGCATCTGAGACAAGTCCCCAAGACAGGGCTATAGTTCCCCGGCTTGTGAAGGGAGGGTCTGGGCTTCAGTGGAAAGGGCCCTTGCTCAAGCCTGAGAAGAAAAGCCTGTGCTCTGGTTCTCTTCGGTTCTGTTCTTGTCTTGGTTTGATTTTGTTTGTTCACCCATTGAGACTGAGTCTTGAGTAGCCCAGGTTAGCCTCAAACTGTTTATGTAGCTGAGAATGACTTTGAACTCTTGATCCTCCTGCATCTATCACCCAAGTGCCTGGATTACAGGTGAGTGCCACCCTGTGCCTTTCCCTTCTTCACATGAATGTGTGCATGCACACACTTATGAACACACTCAAACACCATACATAGTCATTTATTTATCTCTCTCACACCTGAAACTCTCTTCTACTTTTGGCCAAGATGGAATGGCAAGGACTGGGTTGACCTTTCTGCTTGAAGCAAGCAAAGATCAGAATGAGCAAAAAGGTAAAATAATCTCCCTTCTACCATGACCTTTTAAAAATCTGAGCTGTCGCCCGTAATCCCAGCACTCAGGGAGGCAGAGGCAGGCAGATCTCTGTGAGTTTGAGGTAGCCTGGTCTACAAGGCAAGTCAGGACAGCCAAGGCTACACAAAGAAACCCTGAATTGGAGGCAGAAGCAGGTGGACTTCTGTGAGTTTGAGGCCAGCCTGGTGAGTTCCAGGACAGCCAGGGCTGCTAGCAGAAGATGCTGCCCACATTCAGGGTGGGTCTTCCCACATCAACTAAGGCAGCGGTTCTCAACCTTCCTGATGCTGCAACCCTTTAATGTAGTTCCTCATGTGTGGCCCCATAAAATTACTTTTGTTGCTACTTCATAACTGTGTCTTTGCTACTACTTTGGATTGTAATGTGAATATCTGTGTTTTCCAATGGTCTTAGGCGGCTCCTGTAAAAGGGTTTTTCAACCTCCAGGGGGTTTTGCCCCACATGATGAGAACCACTGAACTAAGGCAATCAGAACAATTCCTCAGGGGGGGTTCCCTACTCAGCAGATTCACAATTCCTCAGGGGGGGGGGTTCCCTACTCAGCAGATTCTAATTTATGGCAAGTTGACATTAAAACCAGCCATCACAGGTCACAGCGTTGGCACACATCTTTAATGCCAGCACCGGGGGGAAGAGAGCAGAGGCAGGGAGGTCTCCAATTTAGAGGTCAGCCTGGTCTACAGAGGGAGTTCCAGGCCAGTCGGGGCTACACAGAGAAACCCTGTCTCAAAAAACAAACAAACAAACAAACAAACAAACAGACAAACAAAAACAAAAAACAACAATCTTAATCCCTAACCCCCACTTGGTATCATCTAATTTGTGTCAAACCTCCTAGAAATGGGGAGTCCTGTGAGTTCATCACGAGGCTGAGGAAAATGCCATTTTGTGCTAAATTCCTAAAAGATAAGCTCCCCACGACCCTGATTCCTTGCTCCCTCCCCAGAGCTGTAAAGCTGCTTGCTCTGGCTTTCGTAAACCTGCTTACTTGAGTAACAGGGAGTGAGGGGGACAGCTCCCCACTAGCTGCGGGGAGTGAAGCAGTTCCCACTCACCTGCATATTCCAGGAAAATGAGGTAATTGTGGTCGCCACCTTAAAAAAGTCTCCCTCTAGCCCCTTCTGGGCGGCAAACCTTTGATTTGGCTTTAAGGCTGTTGCCCTGCTAGCGGTAATAATTACAGTTTTGATGAGTCTGCGGTCTTTTGCCCAGTGGATTCAAACTCCACGACATTCACAATGGCAGCACAATCCCAGTCCCTCCCAACGGAGTTCCAGGAACTGCGCTGAAGACTTCAGGGAGGCTCCGAAAACTAAACCATCAAAGGCCTTCTCACAACCCTGGCCTGTCGTCGGAAGCACTGAAGCGCTATGGACACTCCTTAGAAACCAGTCTGGCAGTTCCCTAACAGAAGCAAAAAACCCAGGGTAGGCTGACTCAGGCATAGGGCTCCTGGACAGGTGAGGAGGTCCCCTGGGGATGGCCTCTAAACCCAGACTTGTCCTTCATAGGCCACTCGGAGGACAGCGGTGAGAACCAGTAGTATATGGCCTGTCGCAAAGCAGGGCACTCACGGGTGTTCCCCGTGTTCCAAGGGTGCTGCACCCAGCTCCTCCTTCCTTCTCCTGGCCCCACCCTGACAACACATCCCTGGGTGGAAGCAAGCCAGGGGCTGCCTCCCTCTGATCCTCTAACTGTGCCCTGACCACAGAAGCTGGCCCAGCCCTACCAAGAGAGACCACCCACAACTAGAGACCTCAGGCTCACCTCACTGACAGAAGGGAGGGGTCAGCAAGTACAGCCCTGCAGTGCTCGGAGACTTGTCCTGACCTTATTGCCAAGATCTAGCACACCTCTGAAATGGGTGGGATGGTGATAGCCTTTTCAGGAGAGTGACACCTGAGAAGAAGGGTGGGCAAAGTGTCAGCACTTTGTAGGTATCCCAGGATGAGTCTTCATGTAAGGAGAGCATATCCAGGCAATGGAGACGGTAGATCCAGGGGCTGCCTTTTCTTGCCTCCCCTTGACCTTGGGCACTCAAGCCAGAGTCTGATCAGGATCACAGAATCTGCTGTATACAAAGCCACCAAGGCAGGAACAAGAACACTGGCCTCACCTAGCAACCCCTGCCTGGACCAGGTATGGCCAGGAGCCTGGGGCGGGATGAGGTCCTCCAGATAAGAGTAGCCTCATCCCAGGGCTTCTCCAAGCCCTTTCCTGGGCCCAGGGTGGAAAGGAGGCTTGTCCCCTCCCACTCCATCCCTGTCTGACTGAGAGCTGGAGAAAGGGTCCCAGGGCCACTTCTCCACTGGTCAAGACAGGAAGAAGGTAATTGAATCAGCACTTCTCACTCCATCTGGAACATTCCAACATGGAAAACCCACAGAGCAGCTGGGGAAGCAATTTAGGGACTTTAATTAAAGGCTGATGACTCCCCCAAGGAGCTCCACCCCCACACAGCCTGTAGGACCCACCACATCTGCCCACAATGTGTTCTGAGGCACAGCTGGGCACCTCGAACGGGGCGTTGGCCCGCAGGCTAAGTTTCCATTGGGTGGTGTGAGTAGTCCAGCTTTCTCCTTGCTGCATCTAGAAACTGACGTGACAGCCTGGGCCCAGGCAAACCAGTGCCCTCACGGCACTGCGCCCATGAAAGCTCCATGGTGGGAGGTGGAGTACTCACCTCAGTGGTCTCAGACAAAGAGCTCTGAACACAGGGAGAGAAACAGGAAAACCAGAGTGGAGGCCCAGCTGCCCAGCTCAAGAGTGGCCCTGCCTCTCATGTCCCTTCTGCTTCTATCTGAGTCACCTGCAGAGAAGGGCATCTGGGCAGAGAGATGCAAAGCTTGTGAAAGTAGAAAAAAAGCATGACATAGAGATAGAGATGGCAGAGGTCAGGGGAGCCAGAACTTAGAGCTGAGGGGAGCAGGTAAAATGGGAGGGGTGAGCTTTAAAGGTTTTAAGAGCTGCAGGCAGGCATTTAGTCTTCATCCAAGAGGCACTGGGGGTGGAGCTGGGAAGGAGAACAGCTTAAAATAATGGGATCTCTTGGGCATGGTGGCACACAACTTTAATCCCAGCATTTGAGAAGCAGAGGCAGGTGAGTTCCAGGCCATCCTGGTCTACAAAGTGAGTTCCAGCATAGCCAGGGCTACACAGAGAAACCCTGTCTCAAAACAAAACAATACAAAACAAAATAATAAAATAATGGGATCTGCTGAAGACACCATTCCAGTAGAGGACAATAATGAGTCAGGCTCACAGTAAAGGCCCTGGGACTGTCCAAGGAATAGATGTGTGTGCCCTGTTCTGGCAATTGACCCAGGAGCCAAGTGCTTTCCTGCCCTCCTTCCCACCTCTGACCCAGGGAATAAAGACAGTTCAAACCAAGCCATTAGGTGCCATCTAACAGGGCAGGGTATGGAATGTGTCTCCCTTGATCCACATCAGTGTCTGCGTCTCCTCTCCTCTGCATCTGGACCAACATCTGTCCAGCACATTCCCATGGCAGTTGCTCTGTGGGTGCTAGAAGGAAAGCCCAATGCCAGCCCCCAGCCCCACTGGCCTGGCCCAGGGCAACTTGGTCTGGAGAAAGCACCAGCCCCTCAGGGCAGCCCCAGACAGGAGTGTGAGCTCAGAAGGCACCCTGAGCAAAGGCAGAGCCCTGAAACCTTCCCTCAGTCCTTCCTCTTCCTCTCACTGAGCTTCTTCTTGGCACAGACATTAACTGACCCGGTGTTAACACTGCTGATGAAGTCATGTGACCAAAACAGAGACTACAGTGACCTGTGAGACCTTTGGCTCACAGTGAAACTTGAAAACTAGGTGAGGCAGGTAGTCCACAGACTATCCTCATCCTAGGTAAATCTTCCCTTACTCAGGGGTGTCCCTAAGCACCTCAGAGGGAAAGAGCCACATCACAGCCAAGGACAGCCCACGAGACCCAAGGAGTCTTGGATGCAAAAGCCACAGCCAGGTCCTTACGCAGGCCTGAGACAGTGCAGGTACGACAGGGCTTAAGCGGCCTCAGAGATCATTTTCAGAATAGCCGGGGGGGGGCATCTGGGGCAAGGGAGAGTACCTGGCCTGCCCAAGTCTGGCCTCTCTTGGCTAGGAATGGGCAGGTGGGCTGTTGGTGGGCACCAGCTCCGGCTCTGCCCTGACTGGAGAGGAGCAGGAGACCTGGAGAACAGGCATGGCATTGTGGGAATGATGGCTGGTGGGCAGGGCCAGAGGGGGGGTAAAGCTCCTCGAGAACCACTTGGTGGCTGTCAGAGAATCTGCTCACCTATCACTCACTCACTGCCCGGCTCCTCCATCAGGCTATAGGCGGGACTGAGGATGAAACGAGATGGTGGATACAGCACACTCAGCTTTGTCTTACCCTACCACTCAAGAGCCTGTTTTCATCCTAGGCATAGAGACAACCCTGCTCGGCCTCCGAAGGCTGAAAACAGTGGCTGTGGACAACCTCCAGAGCCACCCGTGTCACAGGTGCTCAGCCTCTCTAAGCCTTGCATGTTCACCTGGGACCTGGGACCATGTCACTGATCGCCTCTCAGGGCATGCCATGGTACAGTCAGTGTCTGACAGAGTTGGGTTTTATGATCCCACCCCCACCTTCAAGCCCGAGTGGGAGAAGATAGATTCAGACTTTATTTTCTAAATTCTCTCTACTCAGCCACCTGCAATGGCCAGGCAGACCGACATAAATTAAAGTTTGTCCAGGGACAGGCTGAGCTGGGCCCTGATCAGTCCCAGCCGAAGTCCTGGCCCGTCATCTGGTAGAACTTGAGGTTGAACGGCCGGTAGAAAGCCTGCAGCCGCCGAACCACAGCCTCCGGCACTCGGGGGTGAGGCCGGCCCTTGGATTTACCCAGGCAGCGGGGGCGACCACTGCCCTGGGCCTTTTTGAGGCAGGGGAAGCCCTTGGTAGCATTGAAGTAGAAGTGTTTGTCAGTGACAACCCGTTTGAGGCCCAAAAAGTCCTGTACGCGACCCATTTCACCCGCTGGGTCACTGACCAGGCGCTCGCCGCTGACGAACAGGAAGTGGGACAGAGGGAAGTAGCGCAGCCAGTTGTCCAAGTGCTGGGCATAGAGACCAATGCGCACAGCACTCCAGGCTGTGTCCACAGGACCCAGGCCATGGCGGAAGGCCAGGGCGCGGAAGCTAGGCAGGCCTGGGGTCTTGGAGAGTGTCTGTGCGTAATCAGAGATGGCCCGAGTCACGGGGTTCCGCACCACCACGATCAGCTTGGTGTCTGGGGACATGGCATGGATTCGGCGCGGAGCCTCCTGAGTCACAAAGTAGCTGGGTGTCTTCTCCATGGTGATCTGCCCGTCCAGGGTACGTGGCATCAGACCCCTGTGGAACGGGCAGCAGGAGTAACCGATCATAACACACATCTCTCCCAAGGCCATCTTCCCCTCTCAATTAGACCAACCCTCAGAACCAGGAGCCAACCCCTCCTCCTCTGAAGAAGGCCCAGGCCAAGGAAGACTATCCTCCTCCCCTCCTAGGTTCACCTCCCCTAAAGTGCAGGGGGGGTCCTGCCCATTGTGGGCCTGCAGTAGAGCCCCAAACCAGCCCCACCTTAGTCGGCATGGCTCTAGGGCAACAGCCTAGACAACCTCAGAGGGCAACAGCCACCAAGACATTCTTCAAGTTCTGTGACCCTTTTCCCTGAAATGCCACCTCCATAGAAACCTAGTAAGCCCCACACCACAGACCAACCCATTCCAAAGCTGCCTCACCCAGCCTTGACCAGGCACCCCTGAGGCTGGCCAGCACAGACCCTGCATGCCTCTTTACTGTAATCACTGACCATGAACTAGGTCATCAATTATTACTGACAAATGCAGCTACCAATGTCTGGCCTCTCCCTCCCTCCCTTAAATTTAATTACATCTCCTCTTAACCTTTAGTTTTCTGTCTGGGCCCAGCTAAGAACATCAAACAGCCATCAGCAGCGCCCAGCACCCTTAAGAAAGTTAGTAATATGGCTCTGATCTACCTGGGGGCCTGTCCCAAGGTCCCTAGTGGCCCTAGGGTACTAGGAACCAGTATTCCTGAAATTGCCTTTATTCTGAAGGAGAGTGTTGACCTAATCCAAACGTTCAGGGAAAGTCAGCTGACGACACCCACACAGAGCACCTAGCCCAGGCAGGCCCAGGCACCCCGAGAGGTGTCCTTGGGCTGCACCTGACAGTTGGTACACAGTGAGTTAGGGCAGGGGAGGGTGGGTCAGCTGAGCAAACACAGCTCCAAAGAAAAGGTAGGAACTAGGTCAACAGAGGCAGAGGGGTGGGGCTTAGATACAGCTGCCCAGCGCTGACTCCCCCCTTAGGGATACTGCTCTCCCCTTCCTAACAATCCCCAGGACCCACTCTAGCCAAGCTGACATACCGGACAAAGCCCAGCTTTACTGACCTTCATTCTCTTCTCTCTGTTCAGGCTCCCTAGAGAATACAATACAGGGCAGGTAAAAATGCACAGGACCCATACCGGGGTGCTTGGTTTGGGGGTGCTTATGAAAGTTAGTGATAGGGCACTAATCTATCTGGGTCCTGTCCCAAGGTCCTTAGTGGCCCTAGGGTACCAGGAACCAGCATTCTAGGCAGGGGATATGTACATGTACATAGATCAGGCAAGAGTGAGATCAGGCCCAGACACAGTGGCACATGTCTATAACCTCAGGACTCTGGGGACTGAGGCAGAGATGTTGGAGAATTTGAAAACGGGGTAAACCACACAAGACCATGTTGTCTCAGAGGGAGAGGGAGAGGCACCCGCCAGCAGTGCCCGGCTCCTGACATCACCCATGACCAAAGCGGAGAAGGGCGAGCGGCATGTAGGAAACTGCAGAACAAGGATCCAGGCAAAGCTGGTCTACGGAAGTTATAAGAGCACGTGTCTCTCTCCTCCATCTGGATGGCATGGTGAATCAGTAACCTTCCTCCCCCATTGGACAGGCAGGCATCTTAAGACTGAGAAAGAATAGAAAGTGCTGAGGGAAAATGATAGGCCTCGGGCCTCCTCCTGGCCCACCTGAAAGGAGGGAGTCCATGAGACTTCTGTTTCCAAAGCCCCTGCCCCCAATACTCTACCTTGTGTAGTCAGGAAACACATGGGAATGGCACCCAGACATTGGAGGGGGGACTTCATTGAGACTGTAGGGTGTGACTCCAAGGTCTGGGAACCAACCCCAAGCGCTTCTGCAGCCTGGCATCTTTGGCATCGATTACCCGCCATGAGCCTCAGCAGCCTTGCCTAGTGAGCGTGGGGAGAGGAGTGCGGTGTGTTTGGAGGTGAGAAGAAGCAGAGCAGAGCTCTGTCAAGTAGCTCCCTGAACCGTCTCTCCAGTTGCACCCACCCCATCTGGTCTGCATTTCTCCGTGGCTCCCAGCCAGCCCGAGACCACACCCCCTGCTTCCCCGGGCCCCTCCGGCACATCACCACAACCTCTGTATCCTACACCTCATTTGGGCCAGATCCAAGGAGCCCAGGGGGAAACTGGTTAGGGATCTGATCCCAGTGTCACAGAGTGCTAGGGAACCAAGTCCCCAGCCACAGGGGGGACGAATATGAACAGACCCTCCCCCTGCATGCCCTCACACCCCCTCACAGGCCTGATCTTAAACTCCAGAGACAACAAGGGTTCCCCTACCTGTATCTCTTATTGCCTCTTCTTGCTTCTCTGGAAGATACAGCCTGACAGACACCCCTGACAGACAGTGGGTAAGGGTGACTAATGAATGCTAATAAATGGGCTAATAAATGCTGAGTGATTTTTAGAGTGGTCAGGGGCAAATGGCCCCCAAGATGGAAGACTCTTAAAATCCTAAGAAGCTGGGATATAATTCAGCTGTCATAGGATTTGACTAGTATGCACAAGCCCGGAGTTCAACTCCTAGATCTGCATGAAAACCAGCCACAGGCTGGGTGTGGTGGCACATGCCTCCACCTCTTTGAGTTTGAGGCTGGCCTGGTCTACACAGCAAATTCCATGCTAGCCAGACTGTATAAATGGGACCCTGCCGCAAATAAACAAAAACAAACAAAGTCCCCTGGGGTCAGTGACATGGCTCAGCAAGTAAAAGCATTTGCTGTGCAAATCTGTTGACTGAATTCAGTCTCCAGATCCCACGGAGGTGGGGAGAGAAGACTCCTAAGAGTTAGCTCTCTGGCCTCCATGCTCATGTCAGAGTAGTCTCTCCTCTGTCTCTCTCTGTCTCTGTCTCTCTACTCTGTCTCTGTCTCTTAGAGAGAGGTGTTAGCAAGAGAATGAGAAGATCAGCATCATAATTGGCCACACTGGAAATTTGAGGCCAGCCTGAGCTGCAAGAGACCCTGTCCCATGATCTAATGGAGAGCCAGTGAGGAGAATGGTTGGGCCAAGGGCTGTGTCCAGTAGATACTCGGGTCACTGCCTGAATGAGGCAGATCACAGCCCAAAACCAGGAGTACCTCACCTGTGGCTGCTCCTCTCCCACCTCCCTCCCTCAATCCATACTGGGACAGAGTTCCAAAGGAACGGGGGGCTCAGCCCAGGTCCTAGGGCTGAAGATAATGGTAATTTTCAGAGGCTCAGTTCATGCATGTGATGGGTTGAAAGAACATTACCAGCCAGGCATGGTGGTGCACACCTGTGGTCCCAGCACTAGGGGAGGCACAGGCAGGTGGCTCTCTGTGAGTTTGAGGCCAGCCTGATCTGCAAAGTGTGTCCAGGACAGCCAAGGCTACACAGAGAAATACCCCGTCTCAAATAACCACCACAACATTACCTGAGGAGTGGTTGCCAGCGAGCATAGCAACCCTTTTGGCTATAGCCAGGTAAAGATACTAAGACCACACAGTCCAGAAGCCCAGCCAGGCAACTCAGCTCACTCCCTATGTTTGAGCAAATCTGAAGTGGCAAGTGGCAGAGGATGACCCTGACTAATGGGAGGGAGGCCATGGGTTTCACCCCTCCCCAGCACCCTATGCCCTATTTCCACATGGAGTCTGAAAATTGGTGCACTGCCCTGGACCCTCTCTACTCCCATGCTGGGAACATCAGTGTTTCCGAGAGCCTCTCCTCAGAGAGTGCCAACCCTTCAGACCCTGGGGGCTTGCTCTCTCCCAAACCCACAAGTCTCAATGCAAAAGGCAAAGCTAGCAAATGGGAGTAAGGAAGGACCCAAGAAGCAGAAGCGGGTGTGCCTGGGGGTCCTTCCACCCCTGCTGATTCTCCAAGCCATCTTGGCTCAGCACAGGCTTGCGGATGGGGCAAACCAGTCTATAAATCCCAATTTCCCCGAAGGAAAGGACAGGGTTATAAACCCCTCAGTGCCTGCAGAGCTCCCTGGGGTGGGCAGAGCCTGCCTCTAAGACCGAACTCAGCAAGGAGGGCCTAGTGTCTGACCCTCCACCGGGACTGCTACAGCTGGGGGGTGCGCCCACATTCCACTGATGCACCCCAAATCTATACTGGGTGGAGAGAGGACAGCTACAGGAGTCCGTATTTCAGCCCCCACCCTTGGGCTGTACTGAAGGGCAGAGTCTCCCTTGCCAAAGCCCAGACCTAACTTTCTCCGGACTCCAGCAGCCAAGGGCTCCCCTTGATGCAGGGTGGGAAGAGGTGCTTAGGGGTGGAAAGACACTTTCTGGAAAGCTTCTGGAAACCCGGAGACCCTCCCTTAACATACTTGACTAGTGATCAAATAATTACCCATACTTACCCAGAGTTATAATAGGGAACTGACGGACAGGAAAGGATGAAAAAGTGACTGAGTTCCAAGTATTTCTAAGGCTCACAAATAGTCCCACCGGGATTCTACTAACATAGTCCATGATAATATATGCGTATATATTAATAGCTTAGTGGTGGAATACTTGGTTAGAATATATGAGGCTTCATGTTCAATCCCCAATACCCGATCCCCTAAAACGTCTACCTACCCGGTTATCTCACTGGCTTGAAAGTACTTCCGGCTAGGCTAACACCTAGCTGAGTCCCTCAGCCCACCAACAGGAGAACAGTTTTCCCTATTTTCTGATTCCTGCGACACTAGGCTACAAATGACCTTTCCTTCAGGGGCCTCGTCCATGAGGTCAGGTCTGTTTCCCTAACAGGCTTGTTTCAGACCCAATGCCAGAATTCTACCCAAATCTTCCTGGGTTCCGGAAAAACACAACACCCTTGAGCTGAAAGCACAGCCCAAGGTGCCCGCGGACGCCGCTGAAGGAGCGGACTAGCAAGGGCACTCACCTGTACCAGGCGAGGCCGCGATCATAGCACCTGTCGAAGAAATGGGGTTCAGAGCCAAGCGCACGGACGTCGGGGTGCAGCCGCAAGAACTCCAGCAACGCGCGCGTGCCACCTTTCTTCACGCCCACGATGAGCGCCTGCGGGAAGCGCCGGAGCCCCGGGCCGCTGGCCACCGGCAGGCCGGGCCCTCCTAGACGGCGGGAGGCGGGGGGCGGCTCGGCGGGCGCGGGAACCGGCGCAGGGGCGCGGGCGGCAGGTGGACAGCGGCCGGGGAGGGCGAAGAGGCAGTAGGCAATTAGCAACAGAGCTACGAGCGCCAGCGGAGCACGGGGAGCACGCAGGGCAGTCCCCTGCCCCTGCCCCGCGCCCTGGAGGTCCCCGGCCCCGCTGCCCAGGCCGCCGCTACCTGCCATGGGGTCGTGCAGCGCCCGGGTCCGAGAGCGCGAACCTCAGACAGGCGCGCATCCCGGCTGTCGCACGCTCTGCCCGAGAGCGCCCGGCTTCTGAGCTCAGCAAGCCTCGTGCCCCGGGAGCCCGGGAGGGCGGGGCGGGGAGGGGCAGGGCCGAGATGCCCCGCCCCGTCCCAAGCCCGACTACGCCTGGAACTAGCAACTCTGGCTAATTTCTAGAGCTACCTGGAGCTCTCCCAGCTACCTTAACGCTCCTGAGCTGCTCTCCAGCTCTTTTGGCTCCAAAGTCTTCGCTCTTACACTGCGGGAAGGCGGTGGCGGGGAGGGACACGAGACAGCAACGAGGCTGAACTAGTGGGAGCCCCTGACCTGTCTTTGTGACCGGGCGATAGGTGTAAGGCCTCGTTCCCTGAGAGCGGGAGCGTCATCACTGGGCGAGCAGGAGGACCAATGAGTCCTCCCTGCCTGTGAGGGAGGATGAAGCAGTCATGCACCCCGCGCAGAGGGGGTCCCCACTTGTCTTTGAGCCTGAGGCAGGAACACTCGCTCATTGCATTCCTTGCCAACAGTCCAATAGCCCTCCTTTAGGGTGGGAGCCCTGCTCTGTGGAGAGAGCTTGTCTGATGGTCGGGCGTGAGAGATGGAGCTGGCCTCCCCAAGATGTCAGTGACGCCCTCGGGAAGCTGCAAGGTGGCTCCCCCAGAGGATTGGAAAGACCTGTACTAGAAGGCGGGGGCGGCAACTAGCTTCCTCTGAGCTTCCCCGGGGCCCTCTCCTGTGTGCACCCTGTCAACCTAGAACCCTATGGGGACTGCTCACCCCCATCTCCTGTTCCAGGCTCGCCAGGTCCACAGAGCTGCTTAATGGGAAGGCAGAGAAGGAAAGACTCTAGGAGGGTGAATAAGCGGTCCCGACCCAGGGATAAAGAAAGGTAACTGTGCCTAAGTCTTCTTTCTGCCTCAGTCCAACTTTCCAAGTCCAGCCCCTGCCCACACACAGATACTCAGCCTCTGCCCTGGGTTCTGTTTGTTTATCAGCTGTCTTTGGGCCTCACAGCATCTGAGCAAGTCTCATCACTGCAAGAGGGACAGAGAACTTCAATGACCCACAGACATTTAGTTCCCATACAGAGAACTTCAGTGACTCACAGACTCACCCCAAGAGCAGCTGGGTCCATGGGGGACATACAGCTCCCAAACCCAGTCTCAGACACTAGGGTAATATTTGCTTGTCAGGGCAAGCCGGTGCCAGCAGTCCTGTGGGAGGGTTTTTTGGCACAGCACTGTCTGGGAAGCATGTTAGTACATGCAGGGTCCCAGGAAGTTCTTCTTCAGATCTATCTGTAAATGGAATTTGTTGCAGACATGCTGGTTCCCCTCTGAGCACTCCCACGGGAGGCCCCAAGCTGCCCTTTTGCACCTACGCAGTCTGAGCTTGTCACTACTTGGGACTCCAAATCCCTACACTTATTCCCTAGTAATTCTCCATCTCCCTAGCACTGGCTGAATTCCCACCTCCTGCCCTTGGTTCTTCCTTTCCCCTGCAGGACGCCTTTTCCATCCAGAGACACTGGCCCAGAACATCAATATGAGCTGACAGTTTGGATGCTGACTCCCTTTCTCTACCTTCCCTCTGGCTGTCTTGGTGGAAATGGGTACAAATCTGCAAACACCCCAGGGTGACATGGTCTCCCAAGGTCTCCCAAGCACCTAACATAGACCCTAGCATGCAATGAGTACTCGATACATGCTGATTAGAGAGGAGAGATTAGGGAAGGCCTCTGGAGGTGGTGGCCAGGCAAGGAGGAAAATTCAGTCTAGGTAGAAGAGAGAGTGGGGTCAACAGAGAACACAGCTGAAGGGCAGCCGGGGAGACAGGGAGTGGGGGGTGCAAGCTCATCCTTCCAGAAGGTAAGGTATTAGAGTCTTTCCTCTAGCCTGTGACCACAGGCTCTGGCTACCTCCAAGTCTTTGGGGTAACAGCTTTCTTGAGGTACAATTCACATGCTATCCAAAGCTGAAGGTCATTGACTTCCAGAATGTTCATCATGCTGCACAACTGTGGCTATCATCAATTTAAACGTAAGATTTTGTTTTATTGTTTTATGTGTCTGTGTATTAGTTTATGGTTTTGCCTGCATGTATGTCTGTGTACCACCTGTGCCTGGTGTTCCAGGATATCAGAAGAGGGTGTGTGGCCCCCTGGGACTGGAGTTACAGACAGTTGTGAGATGCATGTGGGTGCTAGAAATTGAGCCCAAGTCCTCTGAAAAAGCAGCCAGTGATCTAATTCTCACACCTATCGATTTTAGAACATTTTTATCACCCTCAAAAAGAATCCTAGACCAATTAGCAGTCATTCCCTGCTTTCTCTCCCCCGGAGTGCCTGGCGGCAAGCCACCAATTCATTTTCCATCTCTCTGGACTTGCTGGTCTATTACCTAGATGTGGACTCGTTCAGTGTCTGTCAGCTCACCTCTGGCTTCTCCCAGTGAGTGTCACCATTTCAGGCTCTGCCCTGGCGCTGCATCTCGAGGCTCCATGCCTTTTAGTGTTTTTTAGTTCCCACGTGTGGGAGAGCACATTTCCTGTATCCCTTCCACCACTGGAGAACATGTGGATGCTTTCCACTCTCTGGATATAATTATTAGTGTTGCCAGGAACGTCAGTGTACAAAGCTTTCTGCAGTTGTGTTTCACTGTTCATGGGACTTTTCTCAGGAGGGGAGTTTCTTCTGGGTCTTAAGGCAACTCTACTTAACACTTTGGGAAGAGCCTCTTATTTACTTCTTTCTTTATTTTTAGAGATTTATCATTCTAATTATGTGTGTGCTTGTGTGTGTAAACCTGCATAAGACTATCCACATGTGAGGGTCCGTGCCCAAGATGACCAAAGGCCTTGCATTCCTCTGGAGCTGAAGTTAAAGGCTATGGTGAGCTAGCTGACATGGGTGTTAGGAACTGAATTTAGATCCTCTGCAAAGCTAATTGTACACTCTTAGCCAATGAGCCATCTCTTCAGCTCTGAAAAACCTCTTTTTTAAAACTTTATTTATGCCAGGAGGTAGTGGCACATACCTTTAATTCCAGGGTTTGGGAAACAGAGGTAGGTGGAGCTCCGAGTTCAAGGCCAGTCTGGTCTACAGAGTTCTAGGACAGCCAGGGATACACAGAGAAACCCTGTCTCAAAAATCAAAAAGAGGAGGAGGAGGTGGAGAAAAGAAAGAAAGGAAGGAAGGGAAGAAGGAAGGAAGGAGGGGAAACATTATTTATTACTATTTCATGTATGTGTGTGTTACGTATTGTGCGGGTACACATACTCTGGTGCTCATATGGAAGTCAAAAGAGAAAGACATCATTTCTCTGTCAACCCGGGGCCCAGGGATTGAACTCAGGTCATTAAGTTTTCACAGCAAGCACCTTTTCCCACTGAGCCATCTTGCCAGCCCAGAAATGCCTCTTTAAAGGTAAATCTTGATTCCAGAAGCATCCTCTGTGTTTACCAACCTCTCTCCATTGGGATGTCCAGGCTATCCTCTGCCTGGCTCTTGACCTACTTTGCTGGCTGGACCCAGCCCCAGACCCTGCTAGCTTCCTCCTATGTGACCTATCGACAGTGAGTCCCCTGAGCCATACAGTCCTGGGAAGGTCACTTGCTTCCTACTGTCTGGTTCTGCCTCTTCTGTTCAGCAATACACATGGAGTTCCTGGGAGTCTCACACATAATCTTCACACTTAGGAGGCAGATATAGCAGGGTCCTGGAGGGACTGGGTATGTAGCTAAGTTGGTTAAGTGCTTGTCTAGTGTGCCTAGTGAACCCAGGGCTATCCTGTGGTGCTATTGCCAGCACCACACAAATGAGACATAGCACTGCATGCCTGTATAAATAAAATAACAATTCACAGCAGGAGGACCAGGAGTCCAAGGCCTCCTCAGCTACATAGTGAATTTGAAGCTATCCTGGATTACATGAGATCTTATCACACACACACAAAAAGGCTCAAAGAGTGGGATGGGCAGAGGAAACCCACATACCCACATTTCACTGACTCTGTCAAGGCAAGACAGCCAGGTAGGTGATAAGTAGCCTCTGAGACGTGGGCCAGCCAGCATGGCTGCAGTTAGCCTTGGTGTAGTGGGTGGAAGGGAGAGGCCCAGGTACAGAACCTTAGACATGCCTCTGGGGAAGAATGCTAACCAGAGCGGGAATGGACAGATAGAAATGCCAGCCACCTAGCCCTGCCTTTGCCTCATCAGAGACTAACAAGTTCTTTGTGTGCGGTTTGTTTTTCAGTGCTAAGGATAGAACCCTAGCTTTGCCCATGTTAGCCATATTCTACCACCGAGCTACTGAGCTACACCCCATCCTGTTTGGGTACATAATTTTGACCCCCATTTATCTTGACCTCACAGTCAGTTTCGAAAACAGTGGGCATAGTCTCTACTCCTCTGAGGACTCCACACCTAAGCACGGACACTAGTGAGTGTTTTTAGCGTGGCTGTGTGCCTCTGTCTCTGTCTGCCTCTTCTGCCTCTTTTGCAGTCCCTCCCCTCTTTGCAGAGGGTACCCCTAGCCCGGGCCTCCTCAGCAGCAGGGAAGGCATGCATAGGGCTGCCCCTCTCTGGAAGATGATTAATAACATTGCTCAGTTCTTCCCTCCATGGGAGACTGCTGGGGGCATTAAACATATGTGAGAGCCCTAAGACCTCCTCCCTTAAAACCACACCCTTCACCCCCAGACCCATTCCTGCAGCCTGCAGAGCCCAAGACTAGCAGGGGAATGATGGGGCGGGGCTGTGGCCAGAGGGTGGGCCCAGATGTCCTTGATTTGTGCAGGGTTTTTCCACTTTGGAGGCCGGATATGGCTCCATCCTGGGGAGGAGCCCTTAAGAGAGACTTAGTCCATCCACCCAGCCCCAGAGAGTTCCGTTGAGTTCACCCTGATGGGAAAGGAGGCCAGGCAAGAGCCCCCTCTGGGGGCAGGACGGGGCACTGCTAACAGCATAAAGGGATGTAGGAGCTTTCCCTGCCTCTTCCCCATAGGTGACCTTGACAGGGACCCAGCGCCCTGATCCCTCCCTTCCTACTTTACAAAAAGAGAGCCCAGTCCCTACTTGACGTCTAGCCGTAAGAGGACAGAAGATGGCAGCGGTGACAAGCACCTGCTTCTACCATGGACAACCTGAGTACCTCATATTCTAGATTCCCTGGACCAAAGGTAAATGGTTTCCCTGTCCCCACCAGCCAGAGACTGGAGCCTCAGTCCGGGGGCCTGAGGGACACTGCCCTGAAACAAAGACAGGTCATGGGACAGACCAAGTCAGGAAGGGAGACAAGCAAAAGTCTCCTGTGTAGAAATCGTTACTAGCATGGTCCAGGTCAGTATGGAGCCTGCCTGCAGCTGCGAGGATTGTCAGAGATGCCCAAACCCTGTCGTGATGCACAGCTCCAGTCAGTCCCCCTCCAGGACCCCCATGGTTGGTTGGTTTTCCCTTGCACCTTGGAGGAACTAGCCCAGAAGGCTACTGTCCCTACTCCTGTCAGAGCCAGGTGCTAGGTTCCCATGACCTGTATTGCTTCTTGCAATGCGGCCCAGATCAGCTTGGTTTTGTTGCTGCTGTTTGCTTGTTTCCGAGACAAGGTCTCACTGTGTAGCCATGGATGGTCTGGAAAGTCCTTTTATAGGCAGGCCTTGTACTCAGAGGTCTGCTTGCTTCCTGGGTGCTGGGATTAGAGGCCTGCGCCACCACATCCAACTGGGTTCAGTTTGTAACCGTGTATCTTCTTCCAGGATTGCAGCACCAGCTCAAAGAGAGACTTTAACTAGCTTAGGGTGAGGGTGGGTGGATGAGAGGAAGATCCTGCAGAAAAAGTTTCTCCCTGCCTGCTCCAGTTTCATAACCCCAACCATGTCCGTGGGCTAAGAATATCCACTGGGCTTCACAGCCGACCACTCTGTGGCCCAAACTATCTACATTCCCCGCTGACGTCCCAAGGCCTGGAAGGTGACTGTCAACAACAGGAGAAAGAGACCTGGTTTCAGGCTCAGAAGCCCATGCTCTGAACGTAACATCCTGTTACCAAGTCACTGGCTTGGGTCCTTTTGCTCTAAGGGGAGAAGTGGGCGGAAAATAGGAGAAATCAGAGATCTCTTCAAGGGCTGAGTCGTCCCTCACCATTTGACAGCAGCGAGCTACGTGAACTCGTGGCGCCCTCTAGTGTTACCTCTTGGTTAGGCCCGGGAAAGTTGTGCTTCCTTAGCGTTGCGGCTTCTGGGTAGGCCTTCATCTCCCGCTCTGACAGCGGCCAGTGTTACAGCTGTTAGGCCTGGGGTGTCTAAAATCCTTAGCCTAAAGCTTAGCTTTCTGCAACTGCTCTTCCCAGCCTTCTATCCTTCAGCCTCCACGTACTGTCCTTTTTCGCCTCTTCTTCCAGTAGGCTTCCAACACCCTTGGACAGAGAGCTACCGCTAGACCCCTTCCTCCTGTTTCTGAGGTTTTGGCTGCAGGTCTGGCAGCTAAAGATTTGTCGAGCAGCCCCAGCCCCCGGGCTGCTGGCGTTCAGGCTGCCCCTCCTCCCTCACCTTTGCTCTACTACGCCATTTTCTCTGCCTGCGCTGCTGACAGCGAACAAGAAAAACACTAAAAGGAGCCTTTTCTTGGGCCTGACTTAGCAACACTAAAGCAAACAACACGGGATTGTGTCTTTCAGCTAATTCAGTGAGCGGAATTCCCTGCATAGTGTAAGAAGTGTTTACACCAATCATAGCACACAACTCCCATGCAAATGACCATTTTCCTGCACCAAATCACAGCCTGTTTTTTGTTGGTTTGGTTTGGTTTTTGTGACAGCGTTTCTTTGTGTAACCTTGGCTGTCTGTCTGGAACTCACTCTGTAGACCAGGCTGACCTCAAACTCAGAGATCCACCTGCCTCTACCTCCTGAGCGCTGGGATTAAAGAGGTGCACCCCCACTGCCTGGCTACAGCTTGTTTTGGTTTTTGTTGTGGTTGTTGTTGTTTTGTTTTTAAGATTTATTTATTTTTATGTGCATTCGTGTTTTGCCTCCATTTATGCCTGTGTTGAGGGTGCCAGGGCTGGGAATCGAACCCGGATCCTCCGGGAAATCAGCCAGTGCTCCTAACCACTGAGCCGTCCCTCCAGCTCCGTTCTGTTGTTGTTATTTGCTTGTTTTTAACACTCATCACAGCATTCCTTCTGCTAGGCCACCAAAAGAAGTGCTCCTTCTCTGGCCCGGGTAGAGATGGTTGCAGGATCATCTAAAATTTAGAGGTCTGTGACAGGAAAGAGCCTGGTATGAACGGTTTCAAACAGCCTTAGCTGAAGCTGTTTCTTCTGGAGCCTGGAGCGATCAACTTTGATCATTGTGTAGTTTGCTCCAGACGTCCATAGAATGTTCAAGGCAACCAGTGCTGGCGTAAGGATAGTCTGGCTGGCAATTTGTCTGGCAGTCCTTTTTTGCTCAAGGCAGCCAAGATAGCAAGGGGATGTCTAACAGCTGCCATTTAGGGAGTCAGTTGGGAAAATTATGGGAACATGAATATCAGAAGTTAGAATAAGAAGAAGTCATTGTTAACACTAATAGTGGTTTTTATTCCTCAAGACAGCGTTTCTCTGTGTAGCCTTGGCTGTCCTGGACTCACTTTGTAGACCAGGCTGGCCTCGAACTCACAGAGATCCACCTGCCTTTGCCTCTCCAAGTGCTGGGATTACAGGCCTGCGCCACTGTGTCTGACAACTAATAGTGGTTTTTAACAGATATTTAACAGTGTTTAACACCTGCCCAGTGCCCAGGAGAGGAGTCCTGTGCATGTAGTCAGTTTGCTGGAGGCTGAAGAGGGGTGCAGAGGTCCTTCAGCCAAGGTCTACTCTTTCCTCAATATAGAAATCTCACAGCATGAGTCCCCCCCACATCAAGACTGGGACCACTGAGGCCATTCAGAATGGCAAGCCCCAACCGGTCAGTAGACAGCATCACCAGAAAAGGTCCCACCTTCCTTATTCCTGGGGGGCATCTCAACAGTGGGCCAGACAGGTGTGCAGCCAGTCTAATTCACAGGAAGACCCTGGGCCCAGAGCATCTCCAGGCAAATGTTTCAAACTCCTGCAGGCCAAGCCCCTGCCTGGCTCCTCCAAGCGTCTAGACCTTCAAACCTGACCTATCCAGCCTTCCCGTCTTCCTCCGGGTTTTGAGACAGATGAGGGAGACCCAGCTCTCCCTGGGGCCCTGGCAGGTGTTAGGCATTGTTAAAATGCTGTTAAAAATCAAGTCAGATGTGGTGGCACTTATAATCCTAGTTCAGTCCCTAGCTCTGCAATCAATCAATCAATCAATCAACATGGCAACAAGCCCAGGCTATTTATTGATTTCCATTTCATCAGTCCAGAGAATAATCAAGGTGGGGTGGGCCTCAGCATCACCCTCCCGGACATCAAGAGCTTCCAAGCACATGCAGCAAGGTGCAGTGGCTTTCTCCTGGGAGGGACACCCTGCAGTATAACTGGAGGGAGTGGAGAGAGCAGGGCTCCAATACATCGGTCAGGTAATGGGGCAACCGTCTCTTTCCCAAGCCTGAGGGAGGCAAGATGCAGCCACAGATTGTGAAACAGAGCTCTGTTTTCTCTGCCAGAAGACAAGGGTCCAAGAGTCCATGGCATCAACCTGCAATCCTTCTCGGAGGTCACATATCATCACCACCCTGGCTGGCATAGAAGGATTTAACCAGAGCAGATCATGCAGTGACCAAGGCTGGAGCGGTTGGTGAGGACGGTCCCATTCAAATCTCCTGCACAACCCAGAGGAGATAGGCACAAGCTTTAGTGAGGGCCAGCACCCATGCCCAGCACTGAGCCCCATAGGGGTGAGTGTGGACAGCCAAGGAGGTGGGTGGCAGGATGAGGGGAAGAGAAGGCTTAGGTACAAAGTCATCCAGAGATGACCTAACCCTGAGTCTCCTACAGGCTCAAAACAGCCACTGTCTTAGCCCTGTCCCCAGGGCCATAATGGTAGAACAGTGGAGACTTTCCAGAACATGCTTCATCTACGGTGATTCCATTTAGAGACAAGGCACTGGAGTCTTCCTGGTGCTTCAACCACCTCCTCCCAGCCCCTGAGGTTCTGATACTAACATGAGGCTGCAAAAGTAGGCATACCCATCTGGGAAGGACAGCTGCTCACCTAGTGCCCCTGGGAGGCAGGGGCTTCTTTTCCTGGAAAAGAGAAGGCAGAGAAAAGACATCGCTGTTAAGTCATGCTTCAGCTGAGCATGATGCTCATGTCTGTCAACCCAGCATGCAGAGGCTGATGAAGGAATTCAGGAGGAGTGATCAGAAAGGGCTGTATGGCAAGTTCCAGGCCACCCTGGGCTACAGTATAGACCTTGTCTCAAAAGTTCTAAAACCTATTAGGAAGCAGAGGCAGGTAGCTCTCTGTGAGTTCAAGGATGGCCAGAGCTATATAGTAAGATTGTTTTGGTTTTTTTGTTTTGTTTTGTTTTGTTTTTTTCAAAAAGACAAAGGATAAAAGAAAGAGCTGGGCATGGTGGAGCACGCCCTTAATCCCAGCACTCATGAGACAGAGACATTTGAGGCCAACCTGGTCTACAAAGTGTGTCCAGGACAGCCAGGGCTCTGTAGAACAGAGAAAGCCTGTCTTGAAAAACAACAACAAAAAACTGCAGCCCTATAGCCAGGTGGTTTAATCCCAGCACTCAGAGGCAGAGGCAGATGGATCTTTCTGAGTTCAAGGTCAGCCTGCTCTATGTAGTGAGTTCCAGGACAGCTAAGGCTACACAGAGAAACTCTGTCTCAAAAAACAAAAACAAAAACAAAAAAAACAACTAAAAACTAAAATCAGGGATCACAAGATGGTTCAGTGAGTAAACATACTTGCCATCCAAGCCTAACAACTTGAATTTGATACCCAGGGCCCACCCAATGGAAGAGGAGTTGGTTAATTTCCATAAACTGTCTTTTGACCTCTCCACATGTGGTTCTGCACCCCAAGTACACGAAGTAAATAAATTACAATGCACTCTTGGTGGGAGGCCGGAGGGATGGGCTGCTCTTCCCGAGGACCGGGGTTCCATCCCCAGCACCCACATGGCCTGTCACTCCAGTCCCAGGGATCTGGTGCCCTCTCCTGGCTCTGCGGGCTCTACACAGAGAATATGCACAGGCAAAATACCCGTATACATAAAATCTCTTAGGTACAAAGTCATCCAGAGATGACCTAACCCTGAGCCTCCTACAGGCTCAAAACAGCCACTGTCTTAGCCCTGTCCCTAGGGCCATCATGGTAGAACAGTGGAGATAAATCAAGAAAAATGTACTTTTTTTTAAAAAGTACTAAAAGAAAACAACAAAAATCATGATAGAGACTCCAGGCCAGCTGAAAAGCCCAGGGACCCAGCTCCAAGAAGTCTGCACACTCTGCATTTCCTGAGATCTACAGGAGAACCCACAGTCTCTTCCTTCTCCACTAGCTACAAAGAACAAAACTATAGCCCAGTGTGGCCCAGGCCCTTCCAAACTACTCACTGACCCCACAGTAAAGCAATGGCAGCTGTTCTTTGACAGATCAAGAAACCGGATAAAGAGTCTGTCCACAGCCCTTGACCACTACTAAAAAAGGTTGATCTTGAAGCAGTTTTTTTGAGTTGTTACTATGTGCTTGGCCCCAGGGGTAGCACATCACATTCAGTAGTCCTCAGCAGCACTGTGATAGAGAGTATGCTGCCACAGCCTCTGGTCACATGGCCCAGGTCCTCAGCCTTTACTCACCCCTACACCCAACACAGGACTCCCATCCCATGGAAAGGCCAAGCCTACAGAGAAAACTTCATGCCAGGCCCTCCCTGATATGTTTCCATACAAGACACCCTGGACATCTGCCCCCTGGTCCTCTCCTTCAGCCAGCTGTTTGGGTGCCACTGGTAGGTGTACTTTGCCGTAGCCGATGGATAAACATACACAGCCTGCCTCCCTGATGTACCTTCCTCAGTTACAACAGGATGTCCCCAGCTGCTGAAGGCGCTCACCTTTAGGGATGAACTTCAGTGAGCTGCTAAATATTCAGAATCGGGATTGTCCGTGCTTGGGGCCATCATTCAGGAACTCGTGGCCCAACCCATTGCCACACTTGCCACAGGACACCTAGGAAAACCCAAACACCATCAGTTTCCTGCCTTCTGCCCATTTCCCAAGCCCTGAGGGGCGGGGCCTGTGGCAGGGAAGCTGTCCTAATGCTCATGTTCTCTCAGGATACAAGCGCTCTCAAAATCCTGGGGTGCAGCTGGGTGTGGTAACTCCCTCCTGTAATCCCAGCACTCGGGAAGCAGAGGCAGGTGGATCTCTGGGTTCGAGACCAGCCTGGTTTACAGAGTGTGTTCCAGGACAACCAGAGCTACAGAGAAACCCTGTGTCAAACAACAACAACATCTTGGGGTGCCAGTGCCTCAGCTGAAGATGGAGACCTGGAATGGCCTCCTGCAGGAACAAAGGAAGAAAGGTGTGCCTAGTTCCAACCCCTCCCTAGCCAGCAGTCAGCAGGGCTATCACACCCACCTTCAAAGCTCCCGGTCGGTTCTTCTCAGGGCTCTTGCTCACGCTGTCTGCATGGATGGTCTCTGTGAATGCTGGCCACGGGGATGAGTGCGCATACTTGGAGCGACTGGAGAACAACTCATAACCACACTTGGCACACACGTAGACGCCTGGAGTGGGGAAACGGCAAAAGCTGGGGCACGGATCTCCTCCTTCCGTCCAGGACAAGCTTCCTTGACCTTGGTCCCAGGAATGACAATCCTAGCACTGAGCCCATTGTGTTGGTAGATCTATCACCTGCTCATAGCCCACTGACTGGCTCTGAGAGAGACAGCACCTGGCAGTGCCTGGCTGAGTTACAGAGACCAGAAGTCACCCTTTGGGCTCCTTTCAGCTACTCTCAGTTGCTCTGTGATATGAAATCTTGGATGTTTTAATCCAATTGTTTAGTTTTGGATGTTTTTAAAAGACTTATTTTTATGTGTATGGGTGTTTTGCCTGAGCACCACAAGTATACGGTGTCCACAGAAACCAGAAGCGACCAGCAGACGGTGTCAGATTCCATGAGACCGGAGTGAACTATCATGTGGGTGCTGAGAATGAAACCCGGGTCCTCTGCAAAACACGCTCTTAACACTGAGCCATTTCCAGCCCCCTTGGGGTTTTGTTTTGTTTGTTTGTTTTGAGATAAGTTCAACTAGTTTGTGCCAACTATTTTTTGTCAATTTAAAACAAACTAGGGTTCCCCAAGAAATAGGGAATGGAGCTGAGGACCTGACTAGATCAAACTGATCTGTGGGCATGTCTATGAGGACATTATTCTTTTTCTTCTTCTCCTGTTTGTGTACTGGCTGATTTTATGTGTCAACTTGACACAAGCTAGAGTCCTAAGAGAGAAGGAGCCTCAGTTGAGGAAATGCCTCCACGAGATCCAACTGTAAGTCATTTTCTCAGTTAGTGATCAATGGGGGAGAGTCCGGCCTATTATGGGTGGTCCCATCCCTGGGCTGATGGCCCTGGGTTCTATAAGAAAACATGAGCAAGCCATGGGGATTAAGATAGTAGGCAGCACACCTCCACGGCCTCTGCATCAGCTCTTGCCTTCAGGCTCCTGCCCTGCTTGAGTTCTTTACTGACTTCCCTCAGTGATGGAGTGTGACCTAAGAACTGTTAGCCAAATAAACCCTTTTCTCCCCAACTTGCTTTTTGGTCATGGTGTTTCATTGCAAGAATAGAAACCCTAACTAAGACAGTTTGTTTGTTTTTTGAGACAGGGTTTCTTTGTGTATGGTTGTCCTGGAACTAGCTCTGTAGACCAGGCTGGCCTCAAAACTCACAGAGATCTGCCTGCCTCTGCCTCCTGGGTGCTGGGATTAAAGGCATAGGACACCGCCGCCCCACTGGGATGTTTTCCTGGATAATAATTGATGTGGGAGGACCCAGCTCGCTGTGACAGTGCCAACCCTGAGCAAGCACTTTAGGGTGTTTAAGAAAGGGGGCCAAAGCCGGGAGCAGTGGTACATGCCTTTAATCCAGAACAGCCAAGGCTACACAGAGAAGCCCTGTCTCGAAAAGAAAAGAAAAGAAAAGAAAAGAAAAGAAAAGAAAAGAAAAGAAAAGAAAAGAAAAGAAAAGAAAAGAAAAGAAAAGAGGAAGGAAGGAAGGAGAAAGAAAGAAAGAAAGAAAGAAAGGAAGGAAGGAAGGAAGGAAGGAAGGAAGGAAGGAAGGAAGGAAGGAAGGAAGACAGACAGCTAGGCTAGCAAACCAGTAAACAGCATTTCTCTGTAGTCTCCACTCAGTTCCTCCCTCCAGGTTCCTAACTTGGTTCCCCTCATGATGAACAGTAATTTGTAAACTGAAATAAACTCCTTCCTCCCCAGATGGGTTTTTATCCGTGTTTTATCACAACAGAAAAGCAAACTAGGCCAAGTCTCACACTGTCGCTCGGGCTATCCTGAAACTACATAATCCAGGCTGGCCTCAAATTTAAGGCAGTCCTTCTGCCTGAGCCTCCTACATCCTGGGAATGCAGGTGGGAACTACCATACTTGGCTAACATTTTCATTCACAGACAAGAAGGTAAAAGGGTCGGTGTTGCAGACACGGGATAAAGTATGTGGCCAAGAGAGAACCCTATAAATCTGAGTATAGCCTTCTTTTACCCCTGGACAAGATCCACACAGCAGGACCCCTAACACTGCCAGTGTAACCATTTGGTCCCCTCCCTCGAGTGGGCATCTCTACTCGTCAACAGTCTTAAACTGGATACCCAGCCGGGCCTGCTCTCTGACTGGCCCGAGGGAACAGTCTTCCAAGCTTAATAGGGAACCCTAGAAGAAAACAACAGCTGGCAAGAAAGGTTTCAACCTGTCCCCAAAAGATCCCATGAGTTGCAAAACTGAATTACATAACTGTTTGAAAAATCTTAAAAATGGGAAATTGCAGAGTACTGAATCATCCATCACCCGCCACTTAAGGACCGGCACCCCTAACTGTTCAGCCTGTATCAGGAACTCGTCCAGCTTACCAGGGCAGCCTGAAGGCAGCCAGAGTGCTACAGGCAAAAGGGATACAAGGGAGGCCTCTCTCTGCCCGGCAACCCTGTATCACAACTGGCTTATACAGATGCCCAGTGTCACAGTCCAGCCCTCTAGAGGACTGACAGCCAACAGATCCCGCCCTAAGGGACACCAGTGCCATAGTTTTTACCAAATTAGTCCAGCGTCAGCAGAAGCCAGCAAGAAGGGGACTCAGCAGCGTCTCTCACAGGCTGGGGCTTACTGTACCCAAGCTGTACTGGTCAAACTTCATTTACACTGGCAAGAGCCCACTGACACCCAACCCAGAGGGCGGAGACACCTGGGCCGGCACATTCGGGGCTGACTGAACGGAACGTTCAGAGCCTGCCCGCTCATCCAAATCAGTTCGGGAAGAACACGGCCAGGGCAAACTCCAACGCCGACCTTGGACCACATATCTCCATTGCTCTGCTCCAACGTCCCGACCACTCTCTAACCACAACGGTAGCACCACCCCGAAGCACCCGGCCCAGAGAATCCCCCAGAGAGAGCCACACTGAAGTTCACGGCCTGTCCTCCTCGGGAACAGAGATTGCTGGAAGTCCCTTCTCTCCTTAAATCCACTTGCTCCCCAATGCCCTGGCCAGCCCCCCTTCTAGTCCTTCCTTCCTAAGCTCGCTTCTCCACGGCAATCACACTGGCCAAATCCTGGCTCAGGAACTCCACCGCCACCCAGAAGGCGACGCCTGCTTCAATGCCACAGGCTATACCTGGCTCGAAGTGATTCTGGAAAACCTCGCCTCCGAAGAAGCTGCAGAACGACATGGCTGTGACCTGACAGGCAAAGGTTCCCCGCCCGGCACCTTAAATTCCTCCGGTCTGGCTCTAACCCGTCCCCCTCACAACGACCAATCACTTCCCAGTTCGCCCTAAGCCCCGCCCCTAGGGAAGAACAGTCACATCAGGATTCCCCACGTACCGCCTCCGGGGAGCCCCGCCCTCGACAAGCCTCTCCTCCCTAAACCCTAAACTCCACCCATCCAACTAGGCCCTCCCTGGACTAGGTCCTCACTTCCGCCTCCAGAGGGCCGGCCGGAAGAGCGACGGCCTTCAGCCGAAGTCCCGTACCCAGGCGGGGCTCTGGGAGAGCTGCCAGGCCACAGTATAGCTGTAAGAGCTATTGCTGTAACCATTGTGCAACTGGAGTGGAGGCACCAGCCGTATCCGTAGCCCTCCCTGGTCCGGCGCTAAACCCTGCGCCCTGGGACAGTCGGCCTGCCTTTTGGACCTCCCCAACCCTGACCCAGGCTTAAGAGTTGCCTCAGGCCTACCAGGGAGTGTGAAAAAAAAAAAAAAAAAAAGAAAGAAAGAAAATAAGAGTTGCCTCAGGACTTTATTGAACAAAAAGGACAAGACAGACAGCAGGAGCATTCCCGAGTGTGCTCCATTGCAGGCATTCTATATGTTTCCTGGGGTCTCCGGCTTCTCTTTCTCCAAATGCTTCTTTTGGGGTCCCTGGTTAGAGTGGGAGGACAGAAGGAGCGGTAATCACGAGAGTTGGTCAAGAAATATTGCCTAAGACCAGAACCAGCGCTACCCAGGGCCTGCTAAAAGCAGCCTTCCAATTCCTCTCGGGAACAAGTAGGATTTGGAGCTTCGAGACCAGAGAACAAGAGACACTACTCACCATGAAGGCCCTCTTCTCCTGCGCAGTCTGGAAACGTCCATGGCCGAACTTGGAAGTGGTGTCAATGAACTTGAGCTCAATACTCTCCAGGGCCTGGCGGCTGTGGTGCACTCGGAGGGACTAGGGAATCCAAGAGATAAGAGATGTCAGAGATGGAGGGGCCCAGCTCCTCCTGTGACCTCCGGCTCACACCAGAGAGGGCTAAATCAATCACTCTGCTCCTGCCAGACCCCTTCCTTTATTCTCCCACCAACACACCCACCACAGGACTGGCTAAAGGACAGAAAAGGCTCCTGGACTTTCCTACCCAGCCTGCCTTGCTGCACTCACTTTTCTCAGTGTGATCACCCGCTTCTTGGTGCCTGCAATGCAGCCCTTTAACATGACGAAGTCATTGTTCACTTCCCCATAGTGGGGGAAACCACCCTACAGGGAGACAGATGAGACCAAGCCAGGTTTAGGGCAGACAAGTTAGGGGGCTAAGATGGTTAGGGGCCCTATGCCCAGACCTTGGGGTGCGAGGACAGTACCCTCACCCTGGATCACTCACTGGGGGCGGTGGGTGGCTGCTGAGCCACATACTAAGTATTTTCCCTGTGTCTCATTTAACAGTATGCCTTCTTGTGGGGGACACTGATGCTCAGAAGTTTGCTGAGCATGGTGGTGTATCTGTAAATCCAGCATTTCAGAGGGTGATTTGAGTTGAAGGCCAGCGTGGGTAATAGTGAGGCTCTGCCTTAGTAGCTTGGTTTGAAGAACGCTAGCCTAGCATGCATGAGGCCCTGTGTTGATCCTGAGCACCACATTAAACACAGGGTGTTAGCCAGGCCTGGTGACACATGCCTTTAATTCCAGCACTTGGGTGGCAGGGGCCGGAAGCTCTTTTGAGTTTGAGGCTACCCTGGTCTACAGAGCAAGTTCCTGGTCAGTGAGGGCTACACAGAGGAAAGAAAACAAAAACAAACAGGATATTGTGACATAGCCACAGGCTCTGAGCACTCAGATGTTAGAAACATTAGGATCAGAGTTTCAAGGTCATCCTCAGCTATATAGAAATTTGGAAGCCAACCTGGGCTACATGAAATGCTGTATATATTTTAAAAAAATAAAAATTAAAAAAAATATTTTTTAAAGGATCTGGGCGGTGGTGGCACACGCCTTTAATCCCAGAACTCAGGAGGCAGAGGCAGGAGAATCTCTTATGTTTGAGGCCAACCTGGTCTACAGAGTGAGTTCCAGGACATCCAGGGCTACACAGAGAAACCCTGTCTTGAAAAAAAAATAAACAAACAAGCCAAAAAAGGGCAATAGACACATGCTTCAGGCTCCATGATTGTTTTGCTCTAGCTCTGGGCTAGTTCCTAGGTCACCATACTTCCTCCACAGAGTACAAGCTCCTCAAGGAGGTGTGAGCGTGCAGGAGCAACAAGAACTGGAGCAACAAGCACTGGAGCGACTCCCAAGTGCATGCTCTCTATTCTGTCAGGCCTCCCGTCCCTGCCCTCCTGCCGGACCCCTGGCCTAGTCTGTCTGTGTGTGTGTGTGTGTGTGTGTGTGTGTGTGTGTGTGTGTTATCCACTGTGGAGCATACTACAGAGCTCTAGGGACAGGGTAGTGTCCAGCTGGAGCTAGGGCCTGTCCCCCAGCCCCCAGCTCCCATCAGATCCTCTCTGGCAGCCAGGCCACCTTGCCTCACCAGTGGTGTGATAGACTTGTCCGTGATGTCATAGCTGGTAGACGCGTTGTTTTTAACCATCTTCCCATCTTCCATGTGCAGCCCCCGGCCAATGCGGTAGATCTACCAGGAAGACACAGCACAGTAGGGACCAGAGGTGGTTTCTGGGGCTGGCAGCATGGCCACATACATGCCCTCAGCACACATGCTCAGACTCTGGTATCTCATGATATCAGATACCTCATGAACCCAATCGGTGTTTGAGCCATACCATCCCACCAGAGACCCCTCAGAGATGTGACACACCTTCTTGTTCAGCTCTGTGCGGTGATGGTAACCCTTCTGCCCAGCCCGGGCGATGGAACAGCCTACTCGGGCAGGGTGCCAGGCACCAATGCAAGCCACCTTGCGCAGGCCTTTGTGGGTCTTCCTTGGCAGCTTCTTGGTGTGCCAGCGACTAGTGACCCCTGCAAATGGGGAAGGCAAGAGGCTGAGAGGCCACTCCAGCCCCCACTAAACAGTCTGGCCTGGAGCCACTGTCTCCATGAGGCCCTACCTTTAACACCCCGGCCCTTTGTGACAGCAATGACATCAATAACCTCACTCTGGCTGAACACACTGTGTACAGGCACCTGCTTCTCCAGCCGTGCCTGAGCCCAGGCCACCTTCTCAGCCACAGTACCACCATTCAGCTGAATCTCCATGATGTGGGCCTTCTTCTGCCGAAAGGGCAGTAGCTTCATCTGCAAGACATGGCAGGAAGGTCAGTCCACAGCCCCCGCACACCTGCAAATGGCTAGTCCACTGGCAATCTGAAGTTTTTCCCACTTGCGTTTATTAACAGACATCACCATACTCCTGCCACGTGCCAGCACAGGTGGAGGCGACAGCACCCCACATCTCAGGGAGCCCCACCGTGTACTTTGAAGATACATAAAGGCCAAGTAAACTCTTGGAGAGGGCACAGTGTTCTGATGGACTACAGGCTGCACCTCAGGTGAAGAAGGGCCTCTCTAAGGAAGTGACCAATAACAGCAGAAAAGTCACTAGGTAAAGATCTGAGTGAGCTTATGACGGAGGAAGCAAGCCGCGTGTGAAAAGGCCCTCATGTAAGGGAAGACCTTAGAAATTTGGTGGGATGGAGAAGATCCCAGTCTGGCCAGATGGGAGCTGGAAGAATGTCATAGCCAGGCAGACATAGGAATGGGCTCCAGCTTTCAAATGTAGATTGCTAACTAGAATATTCGACAAGGTTCTGGCTGCTATGAGCTGTGTGTGATGTGAGGGCATAGCAGGTGCGAACAGACCAGTTAGATCACAGCAGGGTGTTCAGCAGGTATTAACAGAGTTCCCACTGTATACCAGGTGGTAATCCCTGAGGCCAACAGGGGAACTAGATGAGTGTGACCCCTGCCTCTATGGCCCTGGAGGTCACACTGATGAACATCAAGCACGCACTTGCTTGTACATGACCTGCAAGTGTGAGAGTAACAAGCCTGTGTTCAGAGGGCAGGGGAGGTGCCAGAGAGGAGTGGGGGCATCAGGGCTGCTGCTGTGGTGCCTGGGGGACACTTCCCTGAAGACAAGGTGCCTAAGAATATTCCAGAATGAGTGTTCTGGCTACATTTCAGTCAGCGTCAAGCTGGACCCCAAGTACAGGGGGTTCTCCATGCTGGACTTTTGGCTGGAGACCCAAGCCTTTCAGGACATTTGGGGGGCCTGAGTGGTCCATGGGGCCACTAAAGCTGCTGACGGCACTGACATATAACATCACATGCCAGTGACCTCTCAATTCTGGGATAAGAGTGGCCAGTGAAGTGGCTGGCCAGATCTTGAACCTGTTCCCAGGGCTGGTGCTATTTTTAAGCTGACATTTGTCAGGGCTCTTCATTTTGGAGGTGGAGGATGGGAGCAGGCGCCCAAAGGTTGAACGGGCTGAAGGTGGGGGCTGGGCTGACCTGGGTGTGGACAATGACCCGAATGACCTTGCAGTACTTCTTCATGGCGGCAAAGTCTTTCTGGAGCTGCTTCTTGCCGTCGGAGTCTCGCCACCTCTTGCAGGCTTTGGTAAAGGCTTTCTTCTTACTCTTGTGCCTGAGCCATACACAGAGTATGCTAAGACCCAGCCTTGTTCTGCCTTGTCCTGCCTACCTTTCCCCACCCGCAGCCCCTCAAGCAAGAGTGCTGGCCTAGGAGCGCCCTAAGAACCTGGGCTGCTTCCAGTGACCATCCATAATGGTTTTCTTTCCCCCCTCCCTCTCTTTCATCCCCCTCCCCTTTCTGTGTGTATGGTTGTGTGTGTCTCCGCTATGTTACCCAGGCTGAACTAATACTCCAGATCCTTCTGAAGTGTTAGGATTACAGGAGTGTGCCTAGCAATAGTATGACTCTAAAGTTTCCCTCACACCATGAGCATATGCTCTGTCTCTGCTAGCAGACACCCCTCCTGGCTCTCACTGGAGCTCTAAAAAGGTAGAATGATGAGCCCCATCCTAGAGATGAAGCCACGGTTCCCAGAGGCTAAAACCTGGGATGAACACCAAATTCATAATACAAACAGTAAGAACAGAATCCTCAGTGCTCGCCAGTCACTGCCTTGATGGGGGCAGTAGGGGGTGGGGAGAAGGGAGTAGAGGCACTCTGTCCCCTTCATCCATCCGTGGCATGTAAGGGACTCAAGATGTCATCCAACCTGCCCTTGGTCATACAGTCCTGCACTCATGCTGGGACTCATATTCATCAATTAATTCCCATAGAGGGTCAGGGCTAGGCTGGGCCCGAGTCTCCAAAAGATATTGGAGGGATGAAGTTCCCCAGGCAGAAAGGTGGACCTTCCCTTTCAAAATAGTGCCACAGAAGGTCAGAGGCCTAAAAAAGCCTTTCTGTGTGTAAGAGCTTCTTTCTGGGGCCAGGAGAGATGGCTCAAAGGTTAAGAGCATGGTCTGAACTCAAAGGTCCTGAGTTCAATTCCCAGCAACTACATGGTGGTTTGCAATTATATGTAATGAGATCTTGTGCCCTCTTCTGGCATGCAGGCATACATGCAGGCAGAACACTGTAAACATAATAAATAAATAAATAAATAAATAAATCTTTAAAAAAAAAAGAGAGAGAGCTTCTTTCTGTTTGTTTGAGGTGGGGTCTCTCTACAAGGCGCCTGGCTGTCCTGGAAATCACAGAGACCCGCCTGTCTCTGCTTCCCCAACGCGGGATGGAGGTGTGCTTCACCATGCCCAGCATTGGCTGTATTTTGTTTTTTGTTGTTGTTGTTGTCCCCTCCCCCCCCACACTTTGGCTTCAGGCACACTTCGGTCAATTCTGAAATTTCATGAAATTAGCCCCAGAAATGTAATAACCTGATGATATTTAGCTGTTTACACTTATTTATATATGGTGTGTACAAATGCCACAACGCACATGGTGGTCAGAGGACAGCTCGCGAGTCAGTTTTCTCCTCTCACACTGTGCCGTGGATCCAGCACAGGCTCGCAGACTTGGCAGCGAGCACCTTTATTCTGAGTCATCTCGCCAGCCCAACCCTGAAGATTTGAAGATTTGATTCCTCTTTTTTCTGCATCCCAGTGTCCTCTCCAGCTCTCTGACACCTGTCTTGCTGACTTGAAGGCACCACACACACTATCTGCCTGGACAAGGCTCTCTCTCCGCCCATCGCTCTAGTATGCGGGCTGCGGCTAGGCTCTCTCACCAATCCTTGTAGAAGCGGCGGCGGCACTCGTCACTGAGGTGTTCGGCAAAGATGGTCTTGAAGCTCCTCAGCCCGCGGGGAGTGGCTACGTAGCCCACCACGCCCACCACCACCAGAGGCGGGGTCTCCACAATGGTCACAGCTTCTACCTCCTCTCGCTTGGAAACCTCTGTTTAAACCAAGGGACAGGATTTGAGGAGACCTTGTTAGCAAGCGAGGAAAGGAACTGTTGCCTGGCTGACTGTAGCTAGGCCACCATAAGCTTTGGTCTACTTTTAGTTTACTTTTAATAATTCTAAAAATAGTTTCATAAACACTAGGAAAACCTAGAAACCCACCATTTCATGGATAGTCTTTAGGCTGCCATGGATTTCATCGTTTTTGTTTGTTTGGTATGTTTGTTGTCTGGGGTTTTGTTTTGTTCATGTTTGAAGAAGAGTCTCCTGTATCCTAGGCTAGCATTGAACTTGCTAGTAGCTGAGGACAGCCTCAAATTCCTGCTCCTCCTGCCTCCACCTCCCAAGTGTTGGGATTAGGGGCATCAGCCACCATGCTCAACTGAAATATATGTTCTAAAAATGAAAGAAGGAAGGAAACGGGAAGAAAGGGAGGAATGAAGGAGAGAGGAAGGAGGAAAGGAAGGAAGAAAAAGGAGAAGAGAAAGGTAGAAGAAAAGGGGGAAAGTTAGTAAGGGGTACAGGGAGGGGGGGCTAATTTCATGAAATTTCAGAATTGGCCTGAGTGTGCTAGAAGCCAAAGAAAAAAAGAAAAACAGCCAAGTGGAAGGTTCTTACAGTGCTGGGCATGGTGGAGCACACCTCCACCCCAGCACTGGGGAAGCAGAGGCAGGTGAGTCTCTGTGACTCCAGAAAAAGAGGAAGGGAGGGAGAAGGAATGGATAAATTAAGGAAAGGAGGGAGACAGGAAGGAAGAAATGTGATGTATCCATCTAAGTGTAGCCTAGGGCACACCAGGGCAGGGCTGCTGGGCATCTGGGCTGAGGGAGTGTTGTGTATGTTTTCCTCCTTGGTCAGTGCTGTGACCCTTTACTACAGTCTCTCGCCTTAGGGTGACCCCCAGCCATAAAATTATGTTTGTTGCTACTTCATAACTAAATTTGCTACTGTTATGAATCATAATGTAAATACCTGTTTTCTGGTGGTCTTAGGTGACCCCTGCGAAAGCGTTGTTCAACTCCCCAAAGAGGCTGAAGCCCACCACTGTCCTAGATTAAACTCTTCCATTTT
Organism: Meriones unguiculatus; assembly: GCF_030254825.1. Lineage (NCBI taxonomy): Eukaryota > Metazoa > Chordata > Mammalia > Rodentia > Muridae > Meriones > Meriones unguiculatus. The sequence goes on from NC_083359.1 coordinate 40,156,574, forward strand.
AGGAGCTGGCTGGGGTGTTGCGTGCCTTTAATCCCCGAACTCAGAGACAAGTCGATCTCTGAGTTCAAGGCCAGCCTGGGCTAGAGAGTGATTTTAAGGAAAAGAACTAGAGCTACACAGAAACAGAAACCATTCCCTTTGTTTACCAAGCCATAAAACGTTTGATCTACAATGCTGTCCTCCTGCCTGCAAAATCTGCTGGGGCAATGGTGGCACGAAGCTGGTGGGCAATGTCTTCTTTTACTTAAGGCCCACTCCGCTAGACAGAACCCACCCTAGACACTGCAAGGGTGACCAAGAAACAGAGACTAGATAGCAAGAGACCTAGGAGAAAAACACCAGTCTTTAAGAAAAAGGTAGTGATCAAAGTACTCCTAATGATATTCTGCTATACGCACAGCTCAGTGAATAGAGATTCAGTCATCATCAGGGAATAATCTTCTGAGGCAAATGAGAACAAATACAGAGACCACTGGCAGACATTACAGAGACAGAGACAGAGAGACAGAGAGAGACCTTGGGATACAGAGCTCTAACTGAGATGTCTCCATCAAATCCCTCCCCTCAGAGCTCGGGAACCCTGCAGAAGAGAAGGTGGGAAGAGTGTAAGAGACAGAGGGGATAGAGGACACCAGGAGAACAGGACCCTCTAAATTAACTAAGAAAAGCTCCTATGAACTCACAGAAACAGAAGCAGCAAGCACGAGCCTGGGTCTACACCAGGTCCTCTGCATATAGATTATAGCTTTCACTTTGGTATTTGGGGGACCAAGATTCAAGACAGGGTTTCTCTGTGTAGCCTTGGCTGTCCTGGACTCACTTTGTAGACCCAGCTGGCCTCAAACTCACAGTGATCCACCTGTTTCTGCCTCCCTGAGTGATAGGATTAAAGGCTTAAACGACCATCCTGGGTTAAGAATCTATTTTCAATAAAAGTGGAGGAAAGATGGTTACAGGGAGGCCAAATAACAGAACAGTCTTAGGTGAGATATGGAAAGGAAGGCAGTAAAAGCAGTAAGGATCCTCCCTCCAAGAGCATACAAACATTACAGACTGTGGAGCATCATACTGAGACCAGCCAAACTACAAAGCAAACTCAGACAGGCCCAGCCAACTGGAAGAAGCAGAAACCAGCCCAAAAGCCTAGAAGCAGAGAACAGCTGAGCTGCCTGGAAAGGCCGCCCTTTGACCTATTGAGCTGCCCAGGGTGTGAAGTGTGTTCCAGGTTTCCAGCTTTGGTAAGCTGTCACCCACAGCGGTGTGGACTCTGGTAAGGCAGCTCTCTTTGAGTCATTTCAGCTCCTATAAGTAACCCTCTCGCCCATATTTCTGTAATAACCCAGTAAAACTCATTGGTTCATCAAATTAGAGTTTGGTCTGTCATGGGCTCCCTATCTAGAGTGAGTAGACGTGTGTGTGTGTGTGTGTGTGTGTGCATGCGCACATGCATGTGCGTGTGCCAGTGCGCGTGCATGTGCCTGTGTATTGCATCTCTCCAGGAAAAGTCTGTCGCAACAGGCAGCAAGTATTACAGATTTACACAAGTGACCCATGAGTGCGTGCAGCAGAACTTAGGAAACCTGAATGTAGACAAGCTTGTAACCCATCACTCGGGAGCCGGGCAGAAGGACCACTTCAAGCCTGTGCTATAAGCCCCGCTTCAAAAACAAAGACCAGGCATGATGGTACACATCGTTAATCTCAGCACTCTGGAGACAAAGGAAGGAGTATCTCTGGGAGTTCAGGGCTAGCCTGGTCTACAGAGCGAGTCCAGGACAGCCAGAGCTACACAGAGAAATTCTGTCTCAAGAAAACAACAAAAACAAAAACCAGAAGAACACAGCCCATTCTCACAGGGGCACTTTTTTCAGTTAAGGTTTTCTCTTTCCACAAGCCCAGCTTGTGTCATGTTGACATACAACTAGACAGCACAGTGGCTCACAACCACCTGCAGCTCTAGGTCCAGGGTGTCTGACACCTTCTTTTGGTCTCTGCAGACACTTGCACTCATGTGCACATCCTCCCACACAGACACACACGCGTACATAATTAAACTAAAGTCTTTTTAATATCAAAGCACTGAAAACAGTATAAGGGATTGTGTGTTGTGTGACAGAACTTTTTCTGGGGAGACCCTACAGGCACATCTACTCACCCCAGGTGGTGAGCCCACAACAGATCAAAGTACACACACCACCAAAGCCCAAGTTTGTGGGTCAGCGAGTTTTACTGGGGTTACTCACAGGAATATGGGTGAGGCGTTCCTTACGGGAGCAGAAAGGACTCAGAGTCCACTCCAGCATGGAGGATAGCTCACCAAAGCTGCGCACCTGGAACATAGCCTGCACACAGCTCAACAGTCAGAGAAAGTGGACTCTGCGGCTTTCTGCTTCTTTCTGGTGCCTGACAGTCTTCGTAGCTCAGCTCTGCCCCTCTGAGAGGGACTCTCAGCTTTTATCGCTTACTCTGGCAGGGATGGGCCTAGTAAATCTGATCAATTTCAGGGACTTTCTAGAGCTATTTTGAGTTATCCGTGCAGGATGGAATGTTTCAAACTCAAGGAAACTGTCACACAACAATCCACATCTGTATCCTAGCCCTTCTGAAATATGTTCTAAAGTTCTATGGGTAGACACTACATGAGAGGTTTTAAGGAAGATGCGGTAACCCACTTTTAATTTTTCTGTTTTATTATTTTTAGCAATGCTTGGGGATTGAACCTAGGAATTTGAGCATACAAGGTAAGCACTCTGTTACTGAGCCACATCCCCAATTTTTTTTGTACGTTTATTTACTTATTTTGGGGTTTGTTTGTTTTTGCATTTTGTTTTTATTTGTTTGTTTGATTGGAGACAAGGTTTCTCTGTGTAGCCCCGTCTGTTCTGGTACTCATTTTGGCCTGGGACTCAGAGATCCACCTGCCTGTGCCTCCTGAAAGCTGGAAGGAGTAAAGGCGCGTGCCACCACGCCCAGCTTTTGTATCTTGATTTTGAGACAGAGGCTCACTGAGTTATTCAGACTGGCCTTGAGTCTGTGATGCCCCTGCCTCTGCATCCCAAGTAGCTAGGACTACAGTCCTGAGTCCCGCAGGGTGTCCACCTTTGAATTCCAGTTGTTCCACTTAGGAACTACCTGGGACCATTTTCCTAGCTTCTCCCTGCTTGTCTTAAATTGCAGGTACTGTCAGAAACCACTCCCTCCAGGCACTGCTCTTGAACAGGGCTTGACAAAGTTCAGCAGGGATCCTGCCTGTCCTGAGGGCAACTCCCCTGCACAGGAGGACATCATCTTTTCTGGGACTGTGGCTCCACTTGGACCACAAGAGCAATTTCTGACACCTAGCATCTGGAAGAATCTATTTCCCACCCTCTTTGTCCCCCCCCCCCATGACTCACTCAGTCCAGGGCGGTGCACTTCTCGAAGCGTGTGGGTCATGCCGGCCTTGTAGCCCAGGAAGGCTGTGAGGTGCACAGGCTTGCTGGGGTCATCCCGAGGCCAGCTCTTTACCTTGCCCCGGTGCCGTCGGCTCCTCTTGTGGGGCAGGAAGCCCAGGTGTCCATGTCGAGGGGCAGAGAACTTCCGGTGGGACTAGGGATAGGACAGAAGAAGTTCAGAACTAGGGTCTCCCTAGGGGTGGCTTCAGGGTAATCCAGGAGACTCTACACTCCAACCCTGCCTGCTAGGTGGGCTAGAGGCCTGAGGGAGAGGTTCACGCTGTCCTCAGTGCTATTCCATCCATCTTCCAAAGAACAGAGTGCAAATAATGGAGGTTTAGGAATGGGGTCTCTACCACCATGGGCTTCCTGCCCCTGCGAACTCGGCCTGGCAAGACCTGGAAGGATCCAAGACAGTAAGGTAGAGGCAGGTTGCTGCTGTGACTGGTCCATTCCATCCCTTGCCCATTTTGGTCCCCAAAACATAGCCCTGGCCCTTTGCTGCCTCTTCAAACCCATTCCTCCAGGCACCAGGATTGTTCCTGCCCCCTCCCCTGAAATGCCAGTCTGTTCAAGGCGTAGCCCCAGCCCACTAACCATGGCCGATCCCTGCAGGTCAGGAAGGGGCCTCCCCACCAGGCACCAGAGGTCGAATGACAGGGCCAGAACACTCCGCTGCCAGATCCCAGATTTAGCACCTGGCAGGCTCCTTGGCCAGCTTCTGTAGCCAGCCTGGCTTTTGACGCCAGAAACAAACCTGGGAGGGGCATTAGATGGGCAGCCTGCAGTGGTACGATCACCTGGGACCAGGGATAGAATTTTTCCTTCCAAGGTCCTGGGGACCGGGTGATGACTCTTTAAGGACAAGGGCTACTGTGGCCTGATCTTAGGCCACAACCAGAAGGAAAATCTGAGTCTGGTAAAGAGGTCTCCTATCCCGAGAGCTGTAAGCTCTACTGCGGCAATAAAGACACCATGAATGACTCTGGAGTCATAGCTCAAAAGTTAAACGCTCTAGCTGTTCTTCCTAAGGGCCCAGTTCAATTCCCAGCGCCCACATGATGACTCACAACTGTCTGTAACTCCAGTTTCTGTGAATCCGACATCTGCTTCTGGATTCCATGAGCACTGCATGCATGCATGTGGGGCAAAGACATGTGGGCAAGCAAAACACTTCTACATAAAAAAATACAATAAAATAAAATAAAAATGTAAAGACATCATAATCAGAAGCAACCTGGGGAGGAAAGAATTTATTTGGCTTATATATCCTGAGCACAGTCCATCATTGAGGGAAGCCAAGGCAGAACTCAAGTCAAAAGTGTGAAGGCAAGATGGGCTTGGTGGTACAGGCCTTTAAATTCTAGTGCTCGGGAGGCAGAAGTAGGTGGAGCTCTGTGAGTTCAAGGACAGCCTGGTCTACAGAGCAAGTGCCACGACAGCCAGGGCTACAAGGAGAAATCCTGTCTTGGAAAGAAAGAAAGAAAGAAAGAAAGAAAGAAAGAAAGGAAGGAAGGAAGGAAGGAAGGAAGGAAGGAAGGAAGGAAGGAAAAGAAAAATAGCAGGGCTAGAAATGTAGGTCAGTTAATAGAGTACTTGCCTGGTATGCACAAAGCCCTTGGTTTAATCTCCAGCACAGCAAAAACCAGGCACAGTCTGCACACAAGGGTATTTCCTGAGACTGAACCTCCAACCAAGGACCAGGCATGGAGATAACCTAGAACCACTGCACAGATGTAGCCCATGGCAGTTCAATATCCAAGTGGCTTCCCTAGTAAGGGGAACAGGGACTGTTTCTGACATGAACTCAGTGGCTGGCTTTTTGATCACCTCCCCCTGAAGGGGGAGCAGCCTTACCAGTCCACAGAAAAAGACAATGCAGCCAGTCCTGATGAGACTGGGTAGGCTAGGGTCAGATGGAAGGGGAGGATGACCCCCATCAGTGAACTTGGAGAGGGGCATAAGTGGAGATGAGAGAGGGAGGGTGGGATTGGGAGGGAATATGAGAGGGGGCTACAGCTGGAATACAAAGTGAATAAACTGTAATTAATATTAAAACATTTTTTAATTATTAAAAAAAAACAGGCACAGCAATAACCATAACCATAACCATAACCATAGCCCCAACCCTTACACTTGGGATGTGGAGACAGGAGGATCAGAAATTCAAAGCCATCCTCAGTTACATACTACCTTGAAGGCTAGCCTGTAATACCTAAGACCCTGTCACAAACAAAGAATCAAAGAAACATAAAAACAAATTCATACAAGTATCTGTTCTGGCTAGGTTTTTTTGTGTTTTTTTGTTTTTGTTTTTGTCAACTTGACAAAAGCCAAGGTCATCTGGCAAGAAGGAACCTCAATTGAGACAAGGTTCCCATAAGATTGGCCTATAAGTAAGCTTGTAAGGCATTTCTTGATAAAAAACTAATGTAGGAGGGTCCACTGTGGTGGTACCAGGTTCTGTGAGAAAGCAGGCTGACTCAGCCGTGAAGAGCAAGCCAGTGAGAAGCATTCTTTCAAGGCCTCTACTTCAGTTTCTTTCTTTTGTTCTTTTGTTGTTGTTGTTGTTGTTGTTTTGTGGGTTTTTTTTTTTTTGGAGGGGGGGTTCTTTGTGTAGCCTTGCTGTCGTGGAACTAACTCTGTAGATCAGGCTGGCCTCAAACTCACAAATATCCACCTGCCTCCGCCTCCTGAGTGCTGGGATTAAAGGTGTGTGCCACCATCACCAGGCTTTTTCCTTTTTTTTTAATTAAAATTTATTTTATGTGTATGGGTGTTTTGCCTGCATGTATGTTTGTGCTCCTCCTCTATACCTGGTGTCCTTGAAGGCTAGAAAACTCAGATTCCCTGGAGCTGGAGTTATAGACAGTTATGAACCACCATGTGAGTGGTGGGCATCAAACCCAGGTCCTCGGGAAGACTTCTCAACTGATAAACCATCTCTCCAGCCCTTTCTTTTTCTTTTGAGAAAAGGTCTCATATTATAGCCCATCTGGCCTTGAACTCGTCGCAATCCTTCTGCCTCAGTCAAAATGGCAAGCTTATAGACATAAACCTATATAAATGGCTCCTGAAGCTGGTCTTGAATTTCTGAATTCAAATGATCATCCTAATGCAGTTCCTTGTGTAGCTCCAACTACAGGTTTGTGCCACTGTGCCCTGGATATATGTCTTATCTCTCTCATCTCTCTCTCTCTCTCTCTCTCTCTCTCTCTCTCTCTCTCTCTCTCTCGACAGTATTTCTCAGTGTAGCCTTGGCTCTCCTGGAGCTCAGAGTTCCACCTGCCTTTGCTCCCAAGAACTAAGATTATTTTCTCTATCCCAAGAGTCTATTGTTACAGGATCAAGGTTCTGTAGTTGTAGAATCACTGAATCCACTAAGCTCAAGATGTTCCTCCGGGATAGTGATTTTGCACTAGATACATTCTATGCTACCAACATGTTATGATTTTGGGGTCTGAGTTAGCTGTCATGAGCTGATGTTTGTGTAATACTGGATTATGGTAAGTCTGTGCAACTGATAAATTCTATATTCTTAGTCCCCAATTCTGGCAGGAGGGGACCAGCACCTAGATGGCAGAAGTGAGGATTTCCACGTCCCAGGCTGCAAAACCAGGTTCTAAACAAATAAACTAAGAGTTTGGGCAGTACAGTCCTGGACAGTGGACAACTCAGAGCATAAGAGCTCAGGACCAGAACAGGACCCCCAGAAGCTCTCTGTGCCTAGGATAGGAGACCCTTTTTCCTCATTGACCACAGGGACAAGCTCTTCTTCTTCGGAGAAGCCCCAGGTTCACTGGCACCCACAAGCCCATGAGGGGTCTGAGCAGAGCCCAGAGCAGGCCAGACCAGAATGGCTTCCTGGAGTAGTGAGGGCGTTTGGTGTTTCTATTAGTCGTTGAATTGTGTGCTCTTGCCAAGCCGTTTTCACCTCGTTCCCTGCTATCTTAGCCGGTAGGTCAGAGCAAAGCCTTGCAAGGCATCTGGCAATCTCTGTCCAACTAAACCGGGATGCCACGGTGCCGTGGGAACCACAAGGGGGCGCCCGAGAGGCGAGGTACGATCCCGTGGTGCCTCGCGGCTGCCCACTGCGCAGACGCAGCTGCCGCCTCTCCGCGCAGGCGTAGAGGTCTCCGCGTCCTTAGCCGGCCGAGCTGGTCCAGACGCGGAGTTGGAAGGTCGACCGGGAGGTCCTGCTTAAGCTATGCCGGACTCTTGGGACAAGGATGTGTACCCCGAGCCCCCGCGCCGCACACCGGCTCCGTCGCCGCAAACCTCGCTCCCCAACCCTCTCACCTACCTGACGAAGGCCTATGAACTCGTCGTGGACCGGCCCGTGACCCTCGTGAGAGGTACAGGGTCTAGGATTCCGCCCGCTCAGTGGAGATTCCGGTACCCTACGGATCCCACGTCTAGCTCCCGCCCCCTAGACTGCTGCCCCTGGACACGTCGCTGTCCCGCACCCAAAACCCTGGGTCCAAATCGTGTCTTAACCTCTCCAGTGCACCTACGACACCCTCTGCCTTATCCGAGACACCCAGAAACGCCCAAGGGTTTTGCAGCCACTGTGGCAAGGGAAAATATTGGTCTAGGGATTGTAAATCCAAAAGGGATATACAAGTTAACCTCTTGCCCCTGGGGAATCATCACCTCCTTTTGTTTCCCCGCTGCACTCCATATCACTTCCCAGGACCTCCCGTCGCCCCTGCTGCATCGTGGGATAACCCACTTTTTCCGGGGACTGCCCCCTGTTCATAATTCTTTATGCTGTCAGCGGAACCCCCACTACTGTCGACCCTGGTCGCTCTTTTAAGCGGTGGTAGTCGGAATCCTGGGGGTGGCGCACGCCTTTAATCCCAGCGCTGGGAAGACAGAGGCAGGTGAACCTTTGGGTACGAGGCCAGCCTGGTCCACATAGCAAGTCTTATGATAGCCAAGGCCACTCAGGGAAACCCTGTCTCTAAAGCAAAACAAATACAAAAAACTGGTAGTGGTCGGGAAGGCCAAGCACTGTCCTTGGTGTGTGCAGTAGCTGGTCAATAAGTCCTTGTTGAAATAGGCTATTTGCAATCCATCTGCATGGTCAGGGTGGTCATCCTTCTCTTTGGGCCAGTTTCATTCGTGCAAAGGGGTGTTTTAAATGGCTATGCTCGCTATCCCTGCTCCCAGAGAATGGTCCATTCAACCCTTGGTCCTGTTTGCCAGAATGGTGAGCAGCCCAGAATCATGTTGGACTCTTCGTCCGGTCTATTAAGCAGCTCATTTATCCAGCATTTGGGGTGCAGAGCATGCTTAAGTGATTTGTTTTTTTCTCCTTTAAGTGTTGAGGAGCTGATTTCAGTGGCTTCTTTGTGAGACAGCATGTTCAGTGTTGTCCAGGTCAACATAGCAGATACCTTTGTCAGCTTCCTAGTAGCTTGGTTTAGACACACGTCACTGCCCCTGGCTTACAGGTGGTCCTTGGATTAGGAAGGTAGTCCCAGGTGCATTACTGCAGTAAAGTCACCTCCATTTTGGAGGCATCTTATACTGTCTGGATATCTGCACCCTGTGCTGTTTTACCAGTGGAAAACATTGGGTCCTACTGCTGAATTCCTAATAAAGCCTCGCCTACTCAAACTCTGGGTGCTGTGGGCCCAACTATATTAACTCTCAGCGGACGGAGTATATCTGTTCTATAAAGACCTGCCCTATAAGGTAGGGCCCCAAGGTGAGATGTCCTGCAACTGAAGGTGGTAGCTGTCAACCACTGTAGCCCGTCCTTCATTGACTGTTTCTGTAAAAGCTTGGAACTTAGACACCTAACCTAAGGCTGGGTGAGCCATTGATTTTTGGTGTTTTCACAGAATTTATTGAGAAACAGCACGCCAAGAACCGAACCTACTACTACCACCGACAGTATCGTCGTGTGCCAGACATCACAGAATGCAAAGAGGGTGACGTCTTGTGTATCTTTGAGGCAGAGATGCAGTGGAGAAGGGACTAGTAAGTGAGCAGCAGGGAACACAGAGTGGCCTTATGTACCTGCACATCCTCCTGGAGAAGACCCAAACTCCTGGGGTGAGATAGGTTTGTATCCTTTCAAAATCTTGATAGGTAATTCTATCCTGTATTCTTTCAGCAAAGTTGACCAGGAAATCCTCAACATCATTCAGGAGAGGTTTAAGGCTTGTCAGCAGAGGGAAGGAGAAAGTGCAACCCAGAATTGTGCCAAGGAATTGGAGCAGCTCACTCAGGTGGCCAAAGCCTACCATGACCGCTGTAAGTAACTCAGCCTTACTAAAACCCTGTCTTCCCAGTTGTGCATAGCTGTGGGTCAGTATTGGGACTCTTTCTTGCCCCAAATTCCTGTGCATGTGACAAACTCTCCATGCCCCATCTTTCTCCAGACTTTGACCTGGGAGCCTATTGTTCTGCCAGAAAGTGCCTGGCGAAGCAGAAGCAGAGGATGCTGCAAGAGAGGAAGGCTGCTAAAGAGGCTGCTGCTGCGTAAGATTCTAGCTACAAGAACTCTTGAAATAAAATGATAGACTGTACATGGCCTGTTTCTGGTGTCGACTAAATGCTGAGATGTGAGTTCAGCCTACTGGGAGCCAGCCAAAGCTATGAGATGCTCACCAAGTCTGGGGGATACAGACAAAAAAAAAAAAAAAAAGACAACACTAACAGATTTAATTCACTTTATTTTTCTTGTATAAAAACCCTTATGTGGTAGCCACAGCTGGAGCCTGGGTCCTCTGAACAGAGACTCTGGTGTGGGTTTTCACAAGATGATCAGTGAATTCCTAAAAAGAGAAGCATGACATATTGGTACAACATGCACCCCAACTCTTAGCTAAGAGTTAATTTAAAGGCAGCCAACAGACCAAGCTGACCAACATACCTGATAAGGGGACTTGGTGAACACAGTCTCTTTCCAGAGGTCAGGGGTCAGGTAGCTATAAGTCTTGGAGATGGCATCAAAGGTGGCCTTGGCTGAAAAACAGTAAAGCGGGTTAGTGGCTTGACTTAAGGATAAAAAGCGCTGCCCACCAAGGAGCTGTTGCACTCTGAACAGAGAAGCCACTCTGGAGCAAGTTTACCCAAAGTGCATTAGGAGGACCACTACCCCCCCCACCACACACACTTAAAAATACGCCCACCACACACTGGGCCTGTGTAATCCAGCGGAGCTGAGAGGCTGGCAACTATGAGCTACCTACCAAAGTTGCCCAGGGTGGCAGTGCAGCCCCTGGCTGATGTGTAGCAGTCATCAATACCGGCCATCATCAGTAGCTTCTTGGGCACAGGAGCAGAGACGATGCCAGTGCCTCTGGGGGCAGGGATAAGACGCACCAAAACAGAGCCACAGCGGCCTGTCACCTTGCACGGAACAGTGTGGGGTTTGCCAATCTTGTTGCCCCAATAGCCTCTTCGAACAGGGACGATGGAAAGCTTGGCCAAGATGATGGCTCCTCGGATGGCAGTGGCTACCTCCTTGGAACACTTAACACCAAGACCAACGTGACCATTGTAGTCTCCAATAGCGACAAAAGCCTGTGAAAAGACTTAGATGAAATGGCTGGCTGGTGGTACAACACCAGCACATCCCAACCAGACCCTGTGGTGTTCCACTAGGCAAGAGAGGCCACTGTAAGGCCAATCCAAGGCACTAGAGGAACTCGTTTTCTCTCTCTCCCCGTACGAAAGTCACACGGGCAATACCTAGTGTAACTATGCAGAGTGAGAGAGTTTTGCTCACCCCATTGTTTAAGCAGTTCCACCTTGCCAAATAAACACAATACCTTGAACCTGGTCCGCTGGCCAGCCCGTGTCTGCTTCTGCACTGGCATGATTTTTAGTACCTCATCCTTTAGGGAGGCACCCAGGAAAAAGTCGATAATCTCAGATTCCTAGAACAAATTTGTGGGAAATGTTAACTTGTTAAGTATCAGCAGGCAAGAGTTGGTCTTTTTCTCAACCCTGACAACTTCTAGTTAACAACGTCCCGCCCAAACGTTTCTGCACGGAGGCTTTCCTGTACCTTAATGGGCAGGGAGAACAGGTAGATCTCCTCCAAGGACTTTATCTTCATGTCCTTAACCAGGCGGCCCAGCTTGGTGACAGGGATCCACTGCAGAAAGACACCAGTCAAAGGGCTGCCTCTGCGTCCGGTGCACGAGCAGACCCGCCCTGCCCGCGGCCCGGACCTACCTCCTTGTCTTCGGCTTTACCTCCACGAGCCCCGCGGCCTCGGCCACGCCCACGGCCCCGACCCCGACCGCGGCCCCTAAGACCGCTGCCGAACCCTCCGCGGAAGCCGCCACGGCCTCCTAGTCCTGGGCCGCCGGGCCCTCCCGGCCCTCCGGCTGCACCGGCGTCATCCGCCATTTGCTACAGAGACAAAAGAGAAACAGAAAGCACTGAACAGACCCCTAGACTGTGCGAACGCTCGGGGCTCCGGAACGGGACGGTCCTCTGAAGGGTGTCTCCGTCCGGATGTCCACGGATTCCCACAGGCCCGAGAGCAAGGCCGTGATCCACTAACGCAGACTCACGTGTTTTCCCGAAGAAGAAGAAGAGCGAGGCCGTGCGGAAGGGAGTTTTTATAGTGCACCAAGAACCGCGAGATCTCGACTGCTCACCCGCAGGCGGTGATTGGCTGCGTCTTGTCCCGCCCCCGCCACGTTCTGCTTGCGCCTGCGCACCTTCCCTCCCTGAAGCAGCGCCTTACCCCAGGCTGGGCGGGGCTATAAATGTTCGCGCTGGCCACACTTGGTCCTCCGGGGGTCCATGCGTGTTGTCGCTCTACTGCTGCTCAGGTAAGTTGCTCATCGGCCTCTTGCTGCGTACGCTGTTGACCCGATTAGTGGGCGTTCGTTGAAAATCATCCTCGGCCTTGGCTTGTGGCCGGAGGTGAGATTCGGCGCCCAGAGCCACAGGGGCCTCAGCTCACCGCCCGCTGCCCCAGTGTGGGAGGGTGAAACCCAGGCCCCTACATTCCGGATCGCCTCGCCGCCCCGGCCCGCTGGCTTGTGGCAGCGATCCTAACCACGTCCTTTCTTCGCAGGTTCCATGGATTTGGAGGTCGTCGCAGCCGCCGCCTCGTTCACGAATATGGCAGGTTCGGGTTTTTCCCTCAAATAAAATGATTTAACTTAAATTGTCGTGTGTGTATGTTTTTGGAGGGTTTCCAGCAGTCAGCATCTGGGTATCCAAGGATGATTTCGGGGCCACCTTTTTTTTTTTTTTTTTTCTTTTTGAGACTGGTTCTTGTCTCTAAGAAGGAGTGTACTTTAACAAGCCTACTTAAGCCTTTCAAACGTTGGGCTTAACATTGACTGGAGCCCGGATGTGGTTGCCTGTACTGGAGAGGCAGGCCTGGTCTACAAAAACAGTTCCAGGCCAGCCAAGGTGGCAATAGTGAGACTATTTCATTACAAAATAGGATCACAGGGCTAGAGATGGCTCAGCTGTTAAGAGGATCTAACTCCAGCTCCTACAACTCTGGCGTCCAAGCTCATCCACACTCCAGACATAACATGTGGTTAAAATTTTTTTTTAAAGATGACTACCTAGACTAAAGCAAACTTGCAGGAGTGCGTTAGCATTGGTTTTTTCCCCAAACGGGGCGCCAGCGGTGACCAAGGTATGGTCCCACTGAAGTTCAGCCTCCTGAGCACATGTGGCCCCATAAAATTCAGGGCTGCACCTGCCTGGGTTGGGATTAAAGTCATGAGGCAAGCTGTACTCCAGCACTGCCTGGCTAAAAGGGAGACTTGAATGTCAACAGCTCCATTACTGTAGCCTTAGGTCTCCGTTGTATTCTTAGTTAGCATGGGTTATCTAGCCACTATGACCTCTATACCAATATGGAGACCATATTATGTCCAAAGGGGAAAAAAGTACACTACAACATGGATACCACAACTCTCGTCTACTCAAGGGCTTTCTTAAAGATTTGTTGAAAAACCTGGGGGCTTTTCACAGGATGGGCCTCCTGCTTATAGGACATGATCTTGGGGAAATGATACGAGTGGAGGAAGCAGCAAGCCCCTGTGATCCTGCTAGTTTTGGGGAATGAGGTCCTAAAGACTTGGTTCTCTTGCTTAGGAATCAGGAGTCAATCACATCCAAGGGAGAGAATCCAAGACAACTGAGTTGAGGCTACCTTACCACTCACCTTCAGAGTAAAGCAAGGTGGGCTCTGGCCCAGAGCTGTGATTGGCCTAAGCCGGACAATGCCACTGTGATGTCGGTCCACATGTGCTATGAAATGGAGGCTTCGGAGGCCTTGCTCTCAGTGGAGCTGCCGTGCAGACACAGATCATGGTGAGCCTCTGGCCTCTTTCCACCAGCTCTGAGATTTGTACTCAATTCCAGACAGCTACCCGGCTGTCTAGAAACAGATCTTATCTCTGAGAGAATGGATGACAGTAACTTTGTGGGACAATGAAGCTTTTCAGACAACTCTTAACCAATGTAGTCTAGAAGTGGGTGGTGACCCCTCCAGGCTCTCCACTTAGTTTTTTTGTTTGGTTGGTTGATTGATTGAGACAGGGTTTCTCTGTGTAGCCTTGACTGTTTTGGACTGGTTTTGTAGACCAGGCTGGCCTCGAATTCACAGAGATCCACCTGCTGCTGCCTCCCAGTGTGCCCACCGCATCTGGCTTATGAGTTTCTTTATATACCCTGGCCCACTATCAAAAGATTGCCAAGGTATCTTGCTGGTATGAGTGCCTGGGTAAGGGGGCTTGGAGGCTGGTTCCACCCTGGCCTTGACCTTAACATCAAGCTTGCCTTTGCAGAGTGGTGGGTACGATCTCAACCTCTTTGCCAGCCCTCCTGACTGCAACTTCCTGTGTTCTGTCTGCCATGGGGTTCTCAAGAGGCCAATGAGGTTGCCATGCGGTCACATCTTCTGCAAAAAGTGCATCTTCCAGTGGCTAGCCAGGTGCCATTGGGAATACAGGAGGGTGGGCCTGAGGCTGGGGCCCAGTTCCTATGGCCAATGGGAAAGTCTGCCAAAAGCTGGGCTCCAATGGCTCTGAGACTCAGCTGCAAAGTCTGGGACACTAAGCCTGAGTGTGCAATTGCTCCCTGGTGTCTGAAATCCCCAGCCTCAGCTTGGGAGCCAAAAGCTCACTGTAATACTCCCTTTATGCCACCTCCTGCTGGAAAGGGAAGGACTAGCTGGGTCACCTAATGAAGACTTGCTCTGGCTGGCTTATGACTTCCACCTGTCCCCTTCCGCTTCCAACGTCATACCATGCTTTCCTCTAGACAAAACACCTGTCCGTGCTGTAGAAAAGAGGTGAAAAGGAGAAAAATGGTCCAAGTGAATAAACTCCGGAAAACCATTGGCCGCCTACAAGTCAAGGTAGCTCTGAGTGTCCATGCCCATCTTTCTGGGGGGAGGGGAGACAGCCCAGAAGAGGTAGCAGGAACAAGTACAGGTCAAAGGTCATAGGGCAGAAGAGTATAACCAATGAGTCTACCACTTGCTGTGTGACTTGAGCAAGCTGCTTATCCTTTCTGAGTCCCTAAGAACCTCAGGTGTAATGTGGGGATTATAAACCATCTTCAAGGATGAAGTGCCGTTACTCTTCAGCCCTCTAACGTTTCAAAATAGAGAAACTTGGAACCACAAACGCTTAGGAGGCTTCAGAGTTCACTTGTTTCATAGTCAGTGGCTATCACAGGTTAGGGATTACACGGGAGCCCCAGCTACGCATGCCTAACTTAGTTTAATTCACACTGAGCTTCCTCATCCTTTGTAGTGCAAGAACGCTGCAGCTGGGTGCCTGGTGACCTGCCCCCTGGCTCATCGCAGAGGGCACCAGGACTCGTGCCCCTTCGAGCTGATGGCCTGCCCCAATGAGGGCTGCACTGCGCGGGTTCTGCGCGGGGTCCTCGATGAGCACCGCCAGCACTGCCAGCAGGGTGGACAGCAGCGCTGCCCCTTAGGCTGTGGGGCCACTCTGGCTGCCTCGGACGGTGAGCAGCACAACTGCTACCGTGAGCTACGGGACGCTTGGGTCCAGCGCCATGAACGCAACCGGACCCTGCTGCTGAGCCTGCTGGGGCGTGTGCGCCGGGTGCACCGCACGACCGACCTCATCCGCCGGCAGCTGGCCCAGCTGGGCAACTTCCTGGAGGATGACAACCTGCTCCTGAGCGCCCGGGCCCAGGAGACTGAGCTTGCCCCGGAGGCTGAGATGTGGGGTGCGCAGGGTCAAAATGTCTTATAGAGTTAAATAAACGCTGAGCCCAGGCCTGGCCCACCTCACACCACATGTCCTCTGTGCCCTCCGTGTCCTCTGTTGTCCTTGTCACCTCTGCAGACCTTAAACATCAGATACTGGCCTTTGTCCTCTGGACTGTTCTCTCCCCGCCTTTTTTTTTTTTTTTTTTCCTGAGACGGGGTTTCTCTGTGCGGCTGTGGCTGTGTGCCTCCCACCCTCGATCTCCTAGACTCTTAAGTTCTTCCCCTGGTTGGATCTACCACCGAGTAGTCCCCATCCTGCAAAGCTGTTTTCTTCTTCATAAATTAACCCACTTTTTTTTTTCCCCATGGCCTTTCTGCACCTTCCTACCAAACTATATAGCTTCCTAGCTGGTAATACAAATGACTCAGAACCCTAAACCAAGAATAGAAGTCAAAGAAGTCCGTGTCCTCTTGTTCTTAGTCTCCTGTGCCCTCCCCACAGCCAGCCAGCCACCTCTCAACTTACAGCACCATGTCCAGAAAGCTGCAGGCCTCCCAGCTCTACAACTTCAGTTGCTCGGGGGTTGGTTTCCCAATGAAAGACTTTAAACCTGCCAGCCACCATCTTTTGCTAAACCTGTATTGACACATTAGGCTTTAACTAGTGTGAATTTTCTCTCCTCCCTGACCATCCTACTTGGTCCCTGGAAAATGAGCTATATAAGATCAGGAGTTTTAAACCAGGAATAGTGGCACACGTCTCTAGACCCAGCACCCCAGAGGGATGAGGCAGGTGATTTCAAGGCTTGCCTGGTCTACATATGAACTTTTAGGATGGCCGGGGCTACATAGACCTTGTCTCAATAAAAGAAAAGGTTGAGGCAAGATTAGATATCTCAGGGATTAAGACCACTAGCTGCTCTGAAAGAGGACTCTGTTTTAAGCACACTACCCACACAGTGGCTAACAACATCTGTTACTCCAGTTCCATGGGATCTGATGCCCTCTTGTGGCTTCTGAGGGCAGGAGGCACACATGTGGTACCCAGACATAACATGCCAGTGACACACAAAAAGATGTCTGTTTTCTTAATTTATTTTATGTACATTGGTGTTTGACTGCACGTATGTCTATGTGAAGGTGTTGGATCCCCTGGAACAGGGGTTACAGACAGTTGTGAGCTGCCATGTAGTGTGCTGGGAGTTGAACCCGGGTCCTCTGGAAGAACAGTCAGTGCTCTTCACCTGCTGAGCCATTTCTCCAGCCCCAACGTCTTTGTTTTCTTTCCTGGCAGTCTCTCACAGACAAAACATGTTTGTTCAACAGATACTTGTTTTTTGTTTTGTCTTTTTGAGACAGGGTCTCGTTATACTCTCCTAATTGGCCTAGAACTCTCTATGTAGGCTGGCCTCAAAATCAGAGTCACCCACTTCTGCCTCCCCAAGTGCTGGGATTGAAGGTACGCCTCGTTACATGCAGCCTTATTCCCTCCTTAGCAAACTTGGGGATCACAATGTACACTCCAAACCATATTGGGCCACCTATCTTCAATAAGCCTATTTAAAGAGCTAAACTGAAAAGCAGGAAAAAATAATTCAATTTAGCCACATTGAAAAGAGCAACAGGACTGGAGAGATGGCTCAGAGATTAAAAGCAGTGCCTGTTCTTCCAAAGGTTCTGAGTTCAATTCCCAGCAACCACATGGTGGTGGCTCATACCAACTATAATGAGATCTGACGCCCTCTTCTGATTTGTAGGTGTATATGCAGGCAGAGTACTGTATAAATAATAAATCTTAAACAAAAAAGGAACAAATATCCAGTGAACCCCAAGGCAGTCTTATGGGTCCTGAAGGGAGACCAAAATTTAAGCAGAAGGCCATGAATATGCAGATTTATGAAATCTCTGTCAAGATTTTGTGGACAGGTTGGCTCAGAGCACTGGCTGATACTCTGGAGGCCGAGGCAGGTAGATCTCTGTGAGTTCAAGGCCAGCCTGGTCTACAAAACATATTCTACAAGAACCAGGGCTGTTACACAGAGAAACCCAGTCTTGAAAAAAAAAAATCAAAACAAGGCACTGGCTGATCTTCTAGAGGACCTGGGTTTGATTCCCAGCACTCACGTGGCTTGCTAACAGCATGTGTAGCTCTAGTTCCAGCAGACTCTGCTTTCCTCTGACTTCCACAGGCGCTGCATGCTCATGGTTGCACAGACATAGATGCAAAACACCCACACAGAAACAGAAAAAAACGTCTTTTTAAAAGGTGTGGCCCCTCCAATTATTGACCCATCGTTATGTAAGGTGCTCTGACAATTTTTTAGAGCTGTGAAATCTCTTTCCAGAAGATGAGCTCCTCCTCTGGAGTCTGGTTCTATGTCCTAGAACTCACTATGAGAACAGGCCGGACTCAAACTCGCTCAGATCCTCTTCCAAGTGCCACGAGTATCTCTTGATTTCTTTCCTGTGTGTGAATGCTTTACCTTACATGTTTGCATGTGAGCCATGTGCGTTCCCGATGCCCTAAGAAGTCAGAAGAGGTCACTGGATACCCTGGAAATGTAGTTACGGATGTTTGTGGGTCCCCATGTGAGTGCTTGGAATCAAAGCCAGGTCCTCTTCAAGAACAAGCACTCTAAACTGCTGAGCCATCTCTCCAGCCACGACAAGCATCTTTTTTAGAATACTTTCATTTCTGTGAGGAATTAAGAGTTAGACAGATTCCATGATATGCAGACAGGGAAAGGAGTTATGACTAGGTAATAAGGATTGCATTAGTTGGGGTTCTCTAGAGGAACAGAACTTACAGAATACATATATATATATATATGTATAATATATATACATACATATAGAATATATATACATATATATATATACATACATATGATTTATTAGAATGGCTTACAGGCTGTAGTGGAGTTAGTACACAATGGCTGTCTACAAATGAAAGGTCCAAGAAGCCAGTAGTTTTTCAGTCCATGAGGCTGGCTATCTCAGCTGGTTTTCAGTAGACACCAGAATTCCGAGGAAGAAGCCAGTGAAGAAAACGACTGGCAGAGTGAGAGTGAGGGTAACCAGGCAGAGAGCAAGCTTCCTTCTTCCATGTCCTTTATGTAGGCTGCCAGCTGATGTGGCCCAGATTAAAAGTGGATCTTCCTACCTCAAAAGATCCTGATTAACAAAGTATCTTTGCGCCTCATAAGATACAAATTAAAAGAGGGTATTCACAGCTGGCTGGTGATTGTCAGTTGTACACCTTTGATCCCAGCACTTGGGAGGCAGAGGCAGGAAGATCTCTGTGAGTTTGAGTCCAGCCTGGTCTACAGAGCAGTTCTAGAACAGCCAGGGCTACACAGAGAAACTGTAACTTGAAAAACCAGGGGACAACCAAGAATAACCATGACAAGGATACTGAACTTCCAAGATGGTGGCTAACTTCTTCCTCACTCTCCTGCCCTGGCAGTTTAAAACAAAGGTCTTTTGGATACCCCCCGTCCCCTGATTTCTCTCTATGTAATCTTGGCTGCCTTGGAACTCTCTGTACTCTAGTCTAGACTGGTCTCAAACTCAGAGATCCCAGCCGCCCCTGCCTCCTGAGTGCTGGGATTAAGGGCATGAGCCATCACCATTGGTTTGGTCTTGGAGACTTTTTCACATGCCAGTAAGGTCCCTGAGAATGGACTGGCTCAACAAGTTCAAGCCTGGGTCAGTTTACATTGACACAACAGTTGTGGCCTAATCAGCCATCCTGCTTTTCTTCAAAGCACCAACTCTAATTTAGGGGATGAAAGGCCCTTCAGAGACTTTAAAAACTCCGGGCTCTCAGGAAGCTGGGTTTTGGTTTTCTGAGTGCCTCTTCTGCATTGTAGGGGGTCTTTATGCCTGCTGTACGTATGTCTCCTCACCATTAATAAAAACCTTTCTTCACCTGCTTATTCTGTCTGGTCCTATTTGCTGTTTTATTATTATTATTATTATTTTAGATTTATTTGTTTATTAATTATACCACATTCTGCCTGCATGTGTGTCTGCACACCAGATCTCATTATAGATGGTTGTGAGCCACCATGTGGTTGCTGGGAATTGAACTCGGGACCTTTGG
The DNA here is from genome assembly GCF_030254825.1 of Meriones unguiculatus. Classification (NCBI taxonomy): domain Eukaryota; kingdom Metazoa; phylum Chordata; class Mammalia; order Rodentia; family Muridae; genus Meriones; species Meriones unguiculatus. The sequence continues at coordinate 40,176,303 of NC_083359.1, forward strand.
AAGAAAAGCCAGTGTTCATAACCTCTGAGCCATCTCTCCAGCCCCTATTTGCTGTTTTTGAGATTTCTCTGCTGCCACCTGTTGCACTTGAGGTGTTTCCCCCTCCTCCACCTCTTAATTCTTTTATTGACAAAGAAAATGAATCTGATCAAGACCCCTAGATGGTAACAGATGCCAGGTACCTGCTGACGGGCAAAAGTAACCATTTCCAAAAACATTTAATAAAAATAAAATAAAAATAAAATAAATAATAAAATAAAATAAAATTAATAAAATAAATAAAATAATAAAATAAAATAAAGGCATTTGATATAGACTACATAGCCCTGGTCGACTTGAAACTCATTTTGTAGACCAAGCCAGAGAGATCTGTTTGTCTCCGCCTTCTGAATACGGGGATTAAAGGCATGACCAACCTTGTGCGCAGGCCAAAAGCATTTTAAAAAACCCAGTTAAGATAAAAAGCCTGGAGGTTGGGGAGATAAGAGTACGGGCTGCTCTTTTAGAGGTCCCGAGTTCAATTCCCAGCAACCACATGGTGGCTCTCATAACCACCTATAGTGAGATCTGATGCCCTCTTCTGGCATGCAGGCTGAACATTGTATACATAATAAATAAATCTTAAAACAAATAAAAAGATGAAAGGCCTAGAGCCAGGCGCGGTGGCGCACGCCCATAACCCCACCACTCAGGGAGGCAGAGACAGGCAGATCTCTGTGAGTTCAAGGCCAGCCTGGTCTACAAAGCTAGTCCAGGACAGCCAAGGCTACACAGAGAAACCCTGCCTCCAAAAACAAACAAACAAACAAACAAACAAACAAGGTTAAAGGCCTGGCAGTAGGGCGGTGGTGGCACACCCCTTTAGTTCCGGCAGAGGCAGAGGCAGAGGCAGATCTCTGTGAGTTTGAAGACAGCCGGCTCTGCACAGCAAGTTCCAAGACAGCCAAGGCTACAAGTAGAAACCGAAAAGAAAAAAAAATGAAAATAACAGTTAAATAAACTAAAATAGTAAATTAATAACCATTAAAATGCAAGACATTCAACAAGGTAGCCACTGCCAGCCTCTGGGCTCGGGACCGCCTTCCATTTCCGCTCCTGGTCGCGGAAGCCGGTACCCACAGTAACTATGTCTCCCGCGCGCGCGGTGATGACGTCAAAGCAGTTGTGGCTCCTGATGTCATCACAACGTGCCTTGGAGTACAGAGTAGCGCGCTGGCTGCTTCACGCGGCCGAAGGCTGCTGAGCTTGGAGGGATCCGAGCTTGCAGGGATCCGCTGCGCTAGGACATGGCCGAGACTGCGGCGGGAGTGTGCCGCTTCAAAGCCAAGTAAGTCCTGGGCAGGGGCGCTGAGGGCGAAGGGAAATGGGGAGGAACCCGGAACGAAAGCCAGGAGTTGAGGGGCGTTCACTGTGATACAGGGACCTGAGTCCTGTGCTCAGTCAGTTCCTCTTGCTGTGAATAGCTCCTAGGATAGGAACAGGAGAGTCTAGTTTATTCGTAGAGTCTAGTTTCCAGGCAATTAATTTTCATCCATCTCTGAGTAGATTGGATTATGGCAAGGGCTGGCAAAGAGAAATCTCAATGCTGCCAGCATCTGTGGTGATGGGTTAACTGGGTGTACAGCATCAGAGGCAGGTTTTATCGTGGGCAGACTTCCAGGGAATGGACTTAGGGGATTGGGACAGTGGGGCATTGGCATTTGGAAAGACCAACACAGGCCACATACAGGGTAGAGGCAGCTGACCTGTTATAGAGAATTCTTGTCTAAAAAAAAAAAAAAGGAAGGAAAAAGTAAAAAGAAAGAATGATAGGCAGCAGTTCAGGGAAAGCTCCCAGGAGCATGTGAGAGGAGAGGAAGCTTAGTGAAGGTCATCAGTTCTGAAAGGCACTGACAGCTGAGATGAAAGCGTGGGCTGGGAACCCACTGAGGATACTGCAATGGCCACCCCCTCTAGCCCTCAGGAAAGTGCAGTGACTCAGGTTGGACCAAAGCAATAGAGAGAGCAAGAAAGAGGATGACAGTAGTATGACAGCTAGGCAGGGAGAAAGCAAATGCTGCTGGAGGAGGAAGACTTGTTGACCTAGTGCCATGCTGGCCCTCGCTGGGGAAGACTTTGAGAGTATGTTGTATGTTACCCTTTTCTGGCCTCCCCCAGCTAGCAGGGCCCCCCCCAAAAAAAAAAAAAAAAACTCTTCTGAAGCCTGGGCTGCTGTTGGGCTTTTTTCACCTGACTCAGGCCCGCCTCTTCAAGCTACATGAGGACCCCACAAGATCCACACAGGCATGTTCACCAACTGGCTCCGGGTTTCAGCCTCTGAATAATGTGAAGCATCCTCCCACTGAGCTGCTTGTTCTAGCCCTGGGTTCCTGCTGCTGCCTAGACACCCTGCAAAGTCAGGGATTTGGTTCATCTCCAGGCTAGCACCCAGCACAGCTGGCCACTGGGGCAAAGGAGTTGGGCGATCACTCAGTATCTTGTTCTCTTTCCAGCTATGCTGTTGAGCGAAAGATTGAACCTTTCTACAAGGGTGGGAACGTACAGGTAACTACCCCAGGGGGCAGAGTGGAGGGGTAGGGAGTACTGAACAGTCCCTTGGCTGAGACACTTTTGTCCCTAGCTGGACCAGACTGGCCATAACCTCTTCTGTGTCTGTGGTACCAAAGTCAACATCCTAGACGTGGCTTCAGGGGCTTTGCTCAGGAGCCTAGAGCAGGTGAGGACAGGCTGGAGTGGTTGTGGGCAGCTTGAGGGGAGGGCAGCACATTCTTACAGTGCTCTGTATTCCCACTCTTCCCTCAGGAGGACCAGGAGGACATTACTGCCTTTGCCCTCAGTCCTGATGATGAGGTATGATGGGTGGTGTGTGGGGGGGTAAGCTGTGCTACCTCCCTTCCACATTGAATCGGTGAACATGTCTTGTCCCACGCCCTCCCCCCAGGTACTGGTAACAGCCAGCCGGGCACTGCTGCTGGCTCAGTGGGCCTGGCGAGAAGGCACCGTCACTCGCCTGTGGAAGGCGATCCACACAGCTCCTGTGGCCTCCATGGCTTTTGACGCCACCTCTACACTGTTAGCCACAGGTAGGAAGGACCCCAGGTAGGTGGGTGTGCCAGAGGGCACAAGGGCAAGGATTTTGTACACGCCTAACCCCAAACACATTCCCACAGGTGGCTGTGATGGGGCTGTACGAGTCTGGGACGTTGTGCAGCATTACGGGACACACCACTTTCGTGGCTCACCGGGCGTCGTGCAGTGAGTGGGGCGGGGGAGGAAGGGTGGGCAGATGCACACCTCCCCCCCCCCCGGAGTACAGCTCATTTGTCTCTACTTGCTTTCAGTTTGGTGGCCTTCCATCCAGACCCCTCCCGCCTGCTGCTCTTCTCCTCAGCCGTGGACACCTCTATCCGTGTGTGGTCACTGCAGGACCGCTCATGTCTGGCTGTACTGACCGCACACTATAGTGCTGTCACTTCCCTGTCCTTTAGTGAGGATGGTCACACTATGCTCAGGTCAGTGGCTGGTCACACAGGGCTTGGGTGCAAGGGTGGGTGTGTACCGAGGCTGAGACTGGAACCGAGGGAACTCTTTCTCCTCAGCTCTGGCCGTGATAAGATCTGCATAGTTTGGGACCTTCAGAGCTACCAGACCACAAGGACGGTTCCAGTGTTTGAGGTATGGTTGCCCGCAGGCCAGGGCTGGCGAATGGGGCAGGGATGGGAGGCATGGTTGTATAGACTCTGACCTTGCTTATCCACAGAGCACAGAAGCCGCTGTGCTATTGCCTGAAGAGCCAGCACCTGCTCTGGGTGTGAAGAACTCAGGCCTACACTTCTTAACAGCTGGTGACCAAGGTGTGGGGGGCTGGCTACATGTGGACCAGGGGGCTGGATGAAGCCTGTAGACCTCATTCCCCCAACAGCCCTTGTTCCCCTACAGGGATCCTCCGTGTGTGGGAGGCAGCTTCCGGGCAATGTATATACACCCAGTCACAAATGCCAGGCCTACGGCAGGAACTGACCCATTGCATCCTGGCCCGCCCTGCTGGCCTGCTCCTTACTGTTACTGCTGATCACAACCTGCTGATCTATGAGGCACATTCTTTACAGTTGCAGAAACAGGTAGGCACGTATCCCTGTCTGGGGCAGGGCTTGGGCTTCTGGCTTCCTTTCACACAGGCCCTTACTCATGACCTTCCTACCCCCCACAGTTTGCTGGCTATAGCGAAGAGGTGTTGGATGTCCGGTTCCTTGGGCCCAATGACTCCCACATTGTTGTGGCTTCTAACAGCCCTTGCCTGAAAGTATTTGAGCTACAGACTTTGGCCTGTCAGATTCTCCACGGTCACACAGGCAAGCCCTCCAACATCCCTGGCACCTTAGCCTGAATTTGATAGTTTCCCTTTGCTGCCTCCTTGTTAAACTTGGTCTCTGATCACTCTTCATCTCTCTCCCAGACATTGTCCTGGCCCTGGATGTGTTCCGGAAGGGGTGGCTTTTTGCCAGCTGTGCCAAGGTGAGACTTCCTAAGAGATATGAAGGCAGCTGGGCGGTGATGGCACAGGCCTTTAATTCCAGCATTGGGGAGGCAGAAGCAGGTTGATCTCTGAGTTCAAGGCCAGCCTGGTCTAACAAGTGAGTTCTAGGACAGCCAGGGCTACACAGAGAAATCCTGTCTTAAAAAAAAAAAACAACAAAAACCAAAAAAAATGAAGGTACAGGCCTTGTAGGTGAAAACCAATGCAACAGAACTCATCATTTCTCTTCCATCCCTTATCTCCGTAGGATCAGAGCATACGCATCTGGAGGATGAACAAGGCTGGCCAAGTGGCCTGTGTAGCCCAGGGCTCTGGACACACACACAGCGTGGGCACCGTCTGCTGTTCTAGGTAGTGTATCAGAACTGGACCCAGGTGTATCCAAGGAGGTAGAGGCCGAAGTCATTGGGTTCTAACACAGGGTGGAGAATGAGTGTGCTGATTTGGCCACTCTATGAGGCTTTAGCAAAGATGCAGAACAGAGAGACAGGAAGACTCAGGTGCCATGGCAGATTTTTTGGAAGTGGCCTTGGAAGGTGGGCAAAATGGGAAGGATCTGAAATAGAGAAAAGGACATTGAACAAGAACAAGGTCCTGTTGGAGAAGGTGACCTTTCATTAAGATCTTGACCCTGTGGTTGGAACCAGGTGACACAGAGGCTTGATGGTGCAGGCAGAGGCATTTGGGGTGTTGCAGGCCAGTCTGCATGCCAAGGTGACCCCTCTGGTCAATGCAGAAGGCTAGATCCTGGTGCAGTACAGACTGTCCTTTGGCCTGAGCAGTGTCTCCCTCTTTCTTGTTGGCTATAGGCTCAAAGAATCATTCCTGGTGACAGGCAGTCAGGACTGTACTGTGAAGCTCTGGCCCCTCCCTGAAGCCCTATTGTCCAAGAACACAGCTGTGGACAGTGGCCCCCTGCTTCTACAAGCTCAGACCACCCAGCGCTGCCATGACAAAGTAGCCACATGTGGCCTCTGGGATGGGGTGTGGCTGGGCCTTTGCTGAGATGGATGCCTAAGTTTTATCACTTGCTTTCATCACCAGGACATCAACAGTTTGGCTGTCTCCCCCAATGACAAGCTGTTAGCTACAGGCTCACAGGACCGCACAGCTAAACTCTGGGCCTTGCCTCAGTGCCAACTGTTAGGTGTTTTTTCAGGCCACCGACGTGGTCTCTGGAATGTCCAGTTCTCACCCACAGACCAGGTGCTGGCCACAGCCTCTGCAGATGGCACCATCAAGCTCTGGGCACTGCAGGACTTCAGTTGTCTTAAGGTAAATATTCCCCTAGTCCCATCCCCTTTCCAGTAACATCTCACACTCACTCATAAGACTTGGCTCACTCTATCGCTCCCCTGCAGACATTTGAGGGACATGATGCTTCTGTGCTGAAGGTGGCCTTTGTGAGCCGTGGCTCACAGCTGCTGTCTAGGTGAGTGGGCTAGGAGAGGGCTGGGGGTGCCTGGTAAGGGACATGCTCCTATACCCTACACTGTGTCCTTCTGTTCTCAACCTCAGTGGCTCTGATGGGCTCCTGAAGCTGTGGACAATCAAGAGCAATGAGTGTGTGCGGACCTTGGATGCTCACGAGGACAAGATCTGGGGTCTACACTGCAGCCGACTGGATGATCATGCCATCACCGGTGGCAGTGACTCCCGAATCATTCTCTGGAAGGTTGTGAACCCTAAGGGGTGGGATAAGGCATGGTAAAGGACAGCACTGGGGCTTGTCTGACCCTGATTTGATCCCAGGATGTGACAGAGGCTGAGCAGGCAGAAGAGCAGGCCAAACGGGAAGAGCAGGTGATCAAGTAAGTCTGAGCATCCCCTCAGCAGGAGTATCCCTTGCATGTCCTAGCAGTACCAGCTCCATGTCCTAGCAGTGGCAGCTGCTGCATCCAGTCAGTAGCAGCAGCCCCGTGTGCTCCCTGCTGTGCAGCACAGGAAATGGGTTAAGGTAGTGCCCACACTTGGGGTGCTTGGGCCCAGGCAGGCTCTCTGAGTGACCCTGTCCTTTTTCCTCTGTCCCGCCAGGCAGCAAGAACTGGACAACCTGCTCCATGAGAAGCGGTATCTCCGAGCACTAGGCCTCGCCATCTCCCTGGATCGTCCTCACACCGTGCTGACTGTTATCCAGGGTCAGTGTGTGCCCCAGGAGGAGGCTGGGGGGTGGTGCTCCAGGAATCAATAAACCCTTTCCTCAAGCCCAGACTTCCCTCTTGCAGCCATCCGGAGGGATCCTGAGGCCTGTGAGAAGCTGGAGGCCACTGTGCTCCGACTGCGACGAGACCAAAAAGGTTGTGAGCAGGCTGGAAGGGACCAGCCTGGGGAGGGGGGTGTCCTGGTGGGCAGAATGGGGTGGAATGGCCCAACAAGCAGTGTGACCATCCCTGTCACCTACAGAGGCCCTGCTGCGCTTCTGTGTCACCTGGAACACCAATTCTAGACACTGCCACGAGGCCCAGGCTGTGCTTTCTGTGCTGCTGCGGCATGAGACCCCCGAGGAACTGCTGGCCTATGAGGGAGTGCGGGGTACACTGGAGGCCCTGCTGCCCTACACTGGTATGGGACATGGCCCTGGGTCCAGGGAAGCTCCTGGTAGGTTTGAAGACAACCCCTTACCCTAGCCCCAACCTCCTCTGTCTTCCTCTAGAACGGCACTTTCAGCGGCTTAGCCGGACACTGCAAGCAGCTACCTTCTTGGACTTCCTGTGGCACAACATGAAGCTGTCCCCGCTCCCTGCTGCTGCCCCAGCCCTGCAAGACACATAAAGTTGCACTTTTCTATCTTGGCTTCTCATGTGAATCTGATCAGTCTCTCCCAAAATCCTTAGCCATACTTGGCTGACCAAGACTTCAACTGTAGAAGTTCAAGCTCCCCCTGCCCTCCAGCCTGAAGTCCCTTACGGCACAGCGAGATTAAGTGATATCACTCCAGTTTTATTTAGAGGAAATGGGGAGTTGCTGCCACTTGGCCCTGCCAGCCATAGAGCCATAGAGCCCCACCCTCATCCTGCCCCCTTGGCAGGTCTGGGTCCTTGCTTTGCCTGTGGTTGGGGTTGACAGTGCAGCATCTCTGCAGGCCCCCCACAAATCTTCAAGGGGGAACCTGGGTACCTTGGTCCTGACTCAGTGCTCTGCGGGTGATGGAGCAGCATCGGCTCTGGATGGCACTCCTACAGGGGCGAGTTGGTACCAGAGGGGGAACAGCCGTGTCCTCGGCCACCCTGTCTTCCCCACCATTGTCTAGGAGCCCTGGCCTGCCCAGGAGGGAGCCCAGCCCTTCAGGTTGCAGCAGCACTGCGGGCAATAGGCCAACACGACCATTGTACCTGCAACAAGAGCAAGGCTGGGTGAAGGATTTGCCAAGTGCTGTGTTCCCCTCCCGCCAGGCAGGGCCTACCACTGCCCCGCCGCACATGCACACCCGCGTGCACACGCTGTACCTGCACAGCCACCAGCCTCGGTCCGAGGTTTCCAGCACTTGCACACGTGCCCCCAGGGGCACAGAGAGCTCATCAGTGCGACTGCCTTCGTAGGCCTGAATAGCACAGAACTGCTTCCCTAGGATAGATATTTGGGGATCACTGAACTATAAGGCCAGAGTCCTGACCTTTCTCTGGACTCACTTGTAATGCACCCTGGACTGCTCTGAAACCCACTAGGGCTTTTTCCTGCCTGTCAGCCGTACCACTATCACCTCACTCGTGGGCTTATCTCAGCCATGCCGTGAGATCCGTTGTAGGGAGGGCTCATACCACTGCCTTGCAAGGCCAGGCCTGACTCCTGGCCTTGGCCTGGGGCTATCTCCTCCAGGTAGGGAGCTGGAAACCAGGCTGTCTGTTGATCCTTGTTTGCCACCAGCCACCAGCCTGTTCAAGAGGCCAGGAGAGGGCTCAGATGCCAAGGTCTGCACCCATCTTGATCAGAGGACCCAGGTTCTTAATACTATAACCCTACCTGAAGGATGCCGTAGTAATATGTCCAGGATTTCTTGAGCCTGCGTGTGGAAAGGACTGTCTCTTGTGTCATGGGTGTGGAAAGGCTGTAAACAGCGCATCCTCTGAGGCTCCAGGCTATGAATAGTAAGGCTGCCTGCAGGTTGGGATAGGGGCTCCTCTGGTGTGGGCAGGATCACCAGGCTGTACAGGGCAGCCAGTACACGTGAGAAATGAGGAGGAAGGATGGGAATACTCCTTTCCCCGCATACACATAGGTCAGCCCAGCCTTCTCATCTGCCCTTCCAACAAGAGCATGGGCTGGGAGTAAGGTGAATATTAGTCACCTGCCAGGAGGCAGTGTGGGCTCCAGATCCAGAGGTTTGGGTGCAAAGAAGTCACTGAGTGCTGAGCTCCTCAATACGCGCTCTGAGGTTGCCAGCAGCGCCTGCACATAGGTGTCCAGCAGCCGCAGACGTACCAGACCTCGGCCAGTATGCCCCCGACGAGTCAGCAATGGAGCATCTGCCCAGGTGTCACAAGCACACACTGTGGGACCCCTCTCACCCACCCACACTTGTTCGGCTCACCATCCCTATGACCCCTCAAGGCCTGACCAGGAAGCTTAGGAAGAACTCGTTCAGATGTCCGCAGCAGGCCCGCCTCCACTGGGAAAGTTTTCTTAAGGATCTTCTGATGGGGAGAAGCATGTGTCAGTCTCTGGAAGTGGAGAGAACCCCCAAGGGAGGGAAGGGTCCCTAGAAGGGCTCCTCCAGGCAGAAAGGGAAGTCCTTGGACCAAGATCATTGACAGGTCATAAGGCCTCTGGACTGGGGGAGATAACCCATTGAGGTCTAGTTCCAGTTTTACCTGCAGCTGCCTAAACTCATCCCAGCTCCTGCGAACAAACGTGTCACTCTTGTCCGACCAGCATACAGAAAAGGCAAATGTCTGTGAGGAAAGGTCAAGGTGCCGTCTTCTTCAGACTTTGCCAGCTACCCTTCTGCCTCTTTAGAGAATATTGGGGTAAGAGTGAGGGACCTAACTGGTCCTACCTGGAGTCGTTCCATCTGCACCAGGGCTACAGCATGGGCTGCTGCTGGGTGTCTCGGACTTGCCATGGTTTTGGATGGCCTCCCACAGGGTGCTTGAAGGGATTCTGAGCATCCAGAAGAAGTGAGATGGAATTTCCCCACACAGCCCTAAGCGGAATCCCTGCAGCACAGTCACAGGTTCAATTTCCTGGTTCCTAACACAAAGTCTAAGAAAGTCATCCTGGGAAGATTGTCCTGGGGAGGAGCAAGCCAGGGCGGGTGGAAGGTAAAAAATGAAGTCCTTTGTACAGGACTGTTCTGAAACAGACCCAAGGGGCTGGAACTGCCACCTGGGGCTTCTTTCCTAGCTAAGGGAAGAAAGGAGGTAGGGAGTATTACTATCAAAGTGCCGCCTCAAGGGGCTGGAACTGCCACCTGGGGCTTCTTTCCTAGCTAAGGGAAGAAAGGAGGTAGGGAGTATTACTATCAAAGTGCCGCCTCAAGGGGCTGGAACTGCCACCTGGGGCTTCTTTCCTAGCTAAGGGAAGAAAGGAGGTAGGGAGTATTACTATCAAAGTGCCGCCTCAACCTCCTCACCTGACCCATGCCCCTTCCCCGCCCTGCTGTAATCTCCCGACAGGGTGTGCCTGACAGTTTGGTCTTTGAATTCCCCTGTGGGGCTATGTGCTGTTATCATCTGAATCAACTACTTCATCCCTGGGTCCTTTGAGTTTAGTTTAGTTGTTGTTGGTAGTGGTGGTTTTGTTTTTGTTTTTTGACAGGGTTTTGTCAAATTCCCAAGGCTGGCTTTAAAACTGAGATATTCCTCCTGAGCAGCTAGACCTGTGTCACTAGGTCATGAAATTCTCTTTCCTGGGCCAGTCTTGACATTGCCTTTAACAACTGGTTCTTACAGTTGGAAAAGGGGTGTGTGCCTACCACTAGGGACCTAGAGGAATCGTGAGCCCCTCTCACCATCCAACTGACAGGCTGTCTACCTCTCCCAACCTTAGACGCTCTCTGCTCTCTTCACTTACCCCTCATAGCCTCCTCACTTAGATGCATACAGAGGATCCTCCCTGTCTCTTAAGAATCCACTCACAAATCAGATCAGGTTAGCTTTGTCCCAAATTTTCCAACATCTTCCACGATTTTTAGAACAAATGCCAATTCCTAGAGAGTCATTTGTAGGCCCCTAGTTCCCCAGACTCCTTCTCCTGGTGGTCTGGTGCTTCTGCAAAATGCCAAGAGCCTGAGCTGATTCCTCATCCTACAGGCCGATGTCTAAGGGTCTCCAATTTTAGCCCACACCCTATGCATGGCTTTCCACAGTTTTGTAAATAAAATTTATTCTGGTGACTGGGTTTTTCCCATCTTCACTACTGGTTAAAGGCTAAAGAGGCAGTCTTCTTCCTTGTTCTGCTCAGTGCCGGAAACAGCACTTAGAGCAGAGTAAGCACTGTACAAATATTTACAGAATGAGTGAATGAACACACGGAGGCAGGGGAAGAAATCCTTCCTATGACGGCGCAGGCTTTTAAGACAAACACTCGAGGAGGTCATGATGGTGGCGAAGATTCAGGAATTCAACGTCATCTTCACTCGGCTACAAACGGAGTTCGAAGTTAGCCCAAGTTACATGAGCCCTGTCTCATGAAAAAAAAAAAAAAAAAAAAAAGGAATTCCTGCTCCTGCGGCTGCAGCTTTGTAAGCATAATAATCTTTTATCCAGGCTATATAATTAAGACGAAGCCTCTTCCAAGCTTGCGGAGAGGGGGTAGGGGGAAAGGGTGTAGTTACTAGGGCACAGGTGGCCCCAGACCAGTAATGCTTTTTGGTCTCTGTGAGGTCATACCCCGTCGCGCGTTACCAAGGCACCCAGAAGCGTATAGGTGGTCAGAAAGGCCCAAAACTTGGCCGCTGGTAAGGATCTAAGCCAAGCGATGGGGGTGACGCGAGAGGCATCTCCGACCCCGTCTCAGCCCGAGTTCTCAGCACAGCCACAGCGCACCTTCCACCACACACTACATTTCTTCTGGAGGAAGAAGCCCCGGCCCCGCCATGGACCCCGCAGGCCCAGCTCGCGGAGGGCAACCAGGCGCCAGACTACCGGCAGAGCCGGAGCCGCTGCCCCCGCTGCCGCCGCGGCCTGGGTCTCCGGCTCCGCCCGTTCCCCTTCCGAGGCCTCCGGCTCCGCCGCGCCCCGGGCCACCGCCGCGGCCGCCAGCCCCGCCCCGCCGCCAGGCCCCGCCTCCCGCCCCAGCGTGAACCCGGCCCGGGGCGGACTCCCGCGCTCCTGCCGCCGCGCCCTGGCGCTGGCGTGCGCTCGGTCGGCCTCCGGGCAGCCCTCTCCGCCCCGCCGTCGCTACGCCATCAAGATGGCTGCGCCCAGCGAGCCGGCGGGCTTTTCCCGCGGTCTCTTTTCCTTTCCGCCGGGCGGCGCGCGCTCCGACATGACCGACGACCTGGTGACTGACGCGCGGGGCCGCGGCGCGGGGCACAGGGAAGCCGCCGGGCCTGCCGCGACCCCGGCACCGCAAGGTTTGGAGCACGGGAAGCGACCGTGCCGGGCCTGCGTGGACTTCAAGTCGTGGATACGGACTCAGCAGAAGGTGCAGGTGCCCCGCGTGGCCGCCCGGTCCCGATCCCCCGCCCCACACCTGGTTTCCCGGGGCCGGTTCAGGCCTCCCCAGGCCCTAAGCCCTCAGGGTTGGCTGTGCCTGAACATGTCCACCCCTCACCCACACACACCGTTAGGCTCGAACTTTGAGCTTTCAAGCCACTGGTTGGTTAGCTGGTTAGAGCGATTTAGTCGGCTGCCAACTGAAAAAGGGAGCGTTCTTGTTCTCTTTATTATTTATTTATTTTTGTGACACTGGGAATCCAACCCAAGGCCCCTGGCGTTCAATGCAAGCCTTCTGCCACTGGGTTGGAATTTTATGGGCTTCTGGTTGGGTAGGAATGAACTGACCCTTAGTCGGCCTACTTCTGCAGCGGGACGTCAAGTTTAGGGAGGATTGTCCAGAGGATCGGGAGGAATTGGGTCGCCACACCTGGGCTTTCCTCCACACGCTGGCCGCCTATTACCCGGACATGCCTACCCCAGAACAACAGCAGGATATGGCCCAGTTCATACATATATTTTCCAAGTTTTACCCCTGCAAGGAATGTGCGGAAGACATAAGGGAGAGGTAAGTTGTAACTGCACCTCTGTCAGTAAGGCGCCTGAAAGGGGCCTGGCTGTTGTCATGGAGAGGGGCCTAGAAAAATAAAAGAAGAATAGATTTGGAAGTAACAGGGATCCTTCTCCTTTCTCAAAAGCCTAGTTCTTTAGATCGTTAATCTTAAAGCTCTTAGGAAGGGCTTCCCTGCCACTTCCCTTACTTATTCCTCATGGGCAGATTAGCTAAGACTACATATTGCCTAATTTCCCTAATCCCTCAGCTTGGTTACAGACTTTAAAAATGGGAATGAAATAAACTTGTATCGCTCTCAATGGCCTAACCTGCTGCTAAGGAACTGTTCCTTGTGCCAAGCCCCACCTATCTGTCCTCTTCCTGGGTCAGTAGACGTGGGCTGAAGTTCCCTGATTGTTACAAGGTTGTAAAATTGCCTGCTTTAGTATATCTTGCTCTGGGCTCTTGCTTTCAGGTGAGTCTCCTCCTGAGCCCAGGAAACCTTTGGCCTTCCCGTCCCCTCTGAATATGAAGGCATCTCCAAGTTTAGTTCTTAGCAATGCCCCAGCTCCCTGTCCCCAGGCACTGGCGACAGAGGAACCAGCATCTCCTTACTTTCTTCATGTGCTTCTCTCACAAAGGATAGGCAGGAACCAGCCAGACACAAGCACTCGAGTTTCCTTCAGCCAGTGGCTGTGCCGCCTGCACAATGAGGTGAACCAGAAGCTGGGCAAGCCTGACTTTGACTGCTCAAGAGTAGATGAGCGATGGCGTGACGGCTGGAAGGACGGCTCCTGTGACTAGAAGACCGCTGGCAGAGCATGTGGGCAGTCTAGCCAGGATCTCTGGGCAGCCTGGCTAGAGAGGGACAGCCTATTGATTAAAGTGCATCTGAGCCAAAGCTTGTTTTGGTGGTGGGGAGAGGGGGTCCCTGGCACGCTGTCTATGGGAAGCCCATCCACAAGATTAAGAAGTGAAGCTGCCTGCTACAGACACTTGGGTGGCCTCCTCAGCCTAGGCCCCATGGGTCTGAAGATGGAGACGTAGTCCAGGGAGTCTCATGCTCTTCCTAATGCAGCCTCTTGCTCATTATACCCCTGGGACATAGTTGCCTCATAGCAAGATAGGCTAGAGCATTGCCTTCCTACTGCATAGCCGGGGTGCCTACGGAGCTGTGACCCTGGCAACTCTGTGCCATTTCAGAACTGAAGCACGGTACTGAGCTGTCTCTCCTGTACCTGCTCTAGTAGTTTTTCTATTAGGGTATACCCACTGTGGTACCCGCTGTGCCTGGCACATGGTCTTCCACAGCTATGACAGGCGTGCCAGCAGAGGATCCTGGAAACAGCTTCCTAGAGTCTGAGACCAAAATAAAGTGAAGCGACTTAGAGCCTGGTTTCTGTGTGCTTTGTTCTGGGGTTTACAGTAATGGTGTGGCCTGTTTTTGCTTTTCTGTGATTAGCTGGGTCCTCTTGTATGAAGTAAGTTCTGGAGAGAAGTCACTGTGGAGCAGCTGAGGCAGAAACTCTTCAGAAGAGTCAGAATTCCCAGGGTGAGGAAGAAGCTGAAGACTAGGGGTCTGTGGGGCCAGTGTTGGCAGCTGGCCAATTTTGCATCTCAGTGACATTCAGAATTGCTGAATGTGGTGCTGGAGAGATGGCTCAGAGGGTAAAGAGCACTGACTGCCCTTCCAGAGGTCCTGAGTTCAATTCCCAGCATCCACACAGTGGCTCATAACCATCTATAATGCCATCTGGTGTCCTCCTCTGGCCTGCAGGCAGAACATTGTACATAATGATTTTAAAAGAAAAAAAAATACATGCAGGCAAAACATTTATTTGTTGTATCCTCTGTCAGTCTTCCTTCTCCGCCCCACCTCCCAAACAAGGTTTCTCCATGGAGCTCTGGCTGGCCCGGAACTCAATTTATAGACCAGACTGACCTTGAATTCACAGAGATCCACCTGCTTCTGCCTCTTGAGTTCTGGGATTAAAAACAAAAAAAGGAAAAAGGCCATTTGTGGTGACACATATCTTTACCTTTAACCCTTGCACTCAGGAGGCAGAGGTAGTCAGATCTCTGTGAAGTATAAAGCCACTACTGAGTTCCAGGTCAGTCAGGGTTATAGAGATCTTATCTAAAAACTAGGAGAGAGGAAAACCAACAACTCAGTTTTAAAAAATAAATGAAAACCTTCATTTTGTCCCTGTTCACATGGTGTCCAGGTCAAGGCGGGAACCGTAGTATAGGAAGGTATGGTTTGAGCTGGCATTTGAGAGCGGTCCTGCACATACAGAGGAAGAGAGGCAATACAGAGGGGTAAGTACCCATCGATGGTGGCACACACCTTTAATACCAGTACTACACAGTGAGGCCCTGTCTCAACCACAGGGAAGGGCCCAGGACCCTTTAGGCCCACAAGTAGATCTGTTAAGTGGATTGGGGAAAGGGACTTCCAAAAGGGACTCGTGATGGCTAGGGATGTAGCTAAGAAGGAAAATGTTGCCTGTTGCATAATGCCCAAGGTTCTATTTCCTGGACTGGGTTGGGTGGGTGCTATAGGCTATGAGGTATAAGAAGGTATCAGTAGAATCAAGCTTGATCCTGAAATGGCAGGTGGGGGTGTCTGGCTAGACACAGGGCAGATGTTTGATTACACTGGGGATTCTGAGGGAGAGGTACTAGAGATAGATGGGTAACAGCCTAAATTTGCTGTTAAGAGGAATGGGTGGAAGTGTGACCAAGGGACGCTTGTTTTGGTGATATTGGGAACTGAATCTAAGACCGACCCCATGCTTGCTAGGTATCCATTCTACCACTGAACCCAAGAACCCTGTTTTTCAAAGACTGTGCTGTGTGTCTGGTGCTGATGAAAGTGATAGAGGAAAAGGGGGAACACATATCTTCTGTCCGAAGCTAAGAGGAGCTGGGATGGGATGAACTGTCAGGGAGTTGACCAAACTGGTGGGCTACCTCTGTGTTCAACCAGACTGAAGAGTTTCAGATCAAAACCAGTGGGTTTCCTAGGGACTGGACCCGGCACCTCCAGCTACACGTCCCTCTGAAGAACGAACAACAGGTCACAGTAAAGCGCTTGGCACTGTGTATTCTCAGTGTATGTAAACTTTGCTTAGACCTGGCTCTGGTCCCAGGAAGACAAAAATAGATAACTAGGGGCCTTACCCACGATCACTACACCCCAGCTTCTGTGGCCGTGAAAGTGGAACCATTCAGTCTTCTACCAGCCTGGCACTGCAAGAGCATGAAGTAGGTCTGTTACTTAGGCCGGGGTCTTTGGGAGTCCCAGCAGAGGCCTAGGGGGCTAGGCAAGATTTTATCTCAGCTGCTTCTCCACAACGCAGGATTAATTAGCTACAGATCAACCGAGGGAACCAGAGATGAACAGAGCTTCTGGAAGACATGATCTGGCCAGAGGAAGAGGACGGAAGTGCTCAACCTTCCCTCCTGCTGGCCACAGGGACTCTGCTTCCCAGTCAAGTGCGGGGAGGGTAGGAGCCACAATTCCCACATGATCCTGTTAAGAAGGTACAACCTATGAAGGAGAAGCCAGAATGCGGGGGGTGGGGGGGTGGGCCACATGTCTGAGCTGAGATGTTCTCCATTCTCAGAAGGAGGTCAGGGGCTTCTTTCCTTACGTGTTCTTTAATTTTCTTACAGACACAAGGGCTACTGAGAAAGTCCCTCGGTGACTTACCTCTGGTCTTCCGAGGCAGAGGCTAGTTTCCTCTCCCTGAATGTAAAGGGTAAGATGCTGGGCCTCAGTTTCCCCTTACATACTCACCAAAAGACCCTTCCGGTCAGAGAATTGGGGTAATGTGCTTGTCGTTTTGTCGAAGCTCTTGGCCATGGCAAAATCTGAGCTCAGCCCTTACCTTCTCTCTTGCCCACCTCTAAACCCCATGAGGATTTCGCTTTGTTTCTTCTGAGAACGTGTCCATCCCCTACTCTGTCAAGCAGGGGAGAGCTAGCGGGGAAGGCTGGAGGGCGAGGGCTCAGGCCCGGGCGCGTGGACCTAGTCGGGGGCGCTGGCTCGGCCCCGCCCCGCGCGCCCGCGCCGCAGCCGAGGCGCGCTCCCGGGAGGCAGTGGCAGCGGCAGCATCCGTAGCATCAGCAGCCTCAGCAGCAGCCCCGGGCGGTCTCGGGCAGCACAGACCTGCGGGACAAACGGACAGAAGGCAGAGGTCCCGCCATGGAGGGAGGCTCCTTCGGCGCCGGCCGTGCGGGAGCTGCCTTCGATCCCGTGAGCTTCGCGCGGCGGCCCCAGACCCTGTTGCGGGTCGTGTCCTGGGTGAGTGGCTCCTAAGCAGGTCCCTTCCCGGACCCCCGCCTCTCCTAGCATCCCCTGTCCCCCACCCTCCCCCACCCCCCTGCCCATCGCCCCTCACCCTCCTCTCCGCCGGCCCCTCCCCCCGGGCCGCAGGTTGGGGTGACGTCACATGGCTAGGCGCGCCCACCTGCGGGCGGGGGAAGGGACCGCTGTTACCAATAGACCTTGAGAGGTCACCTCTCCCCCTGCCCTCAGTTCCTCTTTAGGTCTAATCCAGTCCTCTTCCTCAGTCTTCTCTTCATTTTTCTGGTTCCCAGGACCTGGAAGTGGGCACAGGGTTGCGGATATGATTCTCCGAGGGATTCAGGGACTAAATTCCCGATGGAAGAGGGGGTATGGGAGCCAAGGGGAAATACGCAGTTTCCTTCCCTTTGCCTGATCACAAATCCACTGGCTCATTTGAAGGGTGATGGTCCTTCCTAAACCCCTCAGGTCTAGCTGGGAGTTGAAGGAGGAAAAGAGGGCTCCCTGCTGGTGTAAGGGAAGGGGCTCATCTGGGAGGGCTTCCTGGAAGTGGCATGGAAGCCGCAGAATGGTGGTGTGTGTCCTGCCTGTCCTAGGGCAGAAGCTTTAGGAGATGGGTGCTAAATTCTGGATTTTTGTCCAGCTGGTGCTCATCTAATCTCCATGCCTGCCTTGGAGGAGGGCGGTTCCCAGGGTGGGGCAGCCCCTCCCCCCAGGACCTCGTGGACTGAAGGAGGAACACTCTTCTGATTGCTCTCAAGGGACAGGTCCATGCCGTGGCATTTTCCATGACTACATTATCAAGGAGATTGGGTGAGAAAAGGGTGGAAGGATGAGTTGAGACTAGAGGGCATAGTGAGACCGCAGGACTGACGGGACTTAGAAGTGTCTGGTTTAAGAGGACTGTGGCTTCTGTCACGCCTCAGAGAACTGGTGGACGGAAGGTACCGAGGCTCGGCCGAACCTTGGAAGTCAGTGGTCACCTTTAGAACCCAAATGCTCTTGACTGGTGTTATACCACCAGCAGCGGCGGACGTTCCCGGGACCCAGCATTCCAGCGAGGTGGGGTTCAAAAGGGGAAGGGCTGACATACTTCTCTAGACAGCTGCCCATTGGCATCACCTTCCACATGCCCTGGCCCACCACAGCCCTGGAAGTCACCCACATGGGTGAAGGCTCAGTCTCCACATTTAAGTATAGTCACTCAGTCATGTGACCCTGAGAAGTAAAATGTGGACCCTAATATGCCTCCTTATCAAAGGGATAAGAGTGGTGCCTCTGCTCTTTTTGTTTACGGGTGTTTGGACTGCAGGTCTGACGGTGTGCGTCATGTGCTGCCATGTGGGTGCTGGGAGGAGAACAGCCAGTGTTCTTAACCACTGAGCCACGTAGTACTGTTTCATTAGAGACAGCCAAGGCTGTCTTCCTCTTACCCTTCTTCCTCCACCTATCCAGTGTTGAGGTCACACTCCATGCAAACCCATCTAATGTAGCGGTTTTAGCTACTTCCTAAATGACTCTTTATTTTCAATACTTACTCAGTACACGAGGGAATGGGAAGATAAGTTCAGTGCTTCAGGGGAACTCTGGGACAGCAATCAGACGTGGGCTCTAGACAGAGGCAATAGATGCCTCAGGGGATGGCGGGAGGAGACCTGGGAGCCCTAAACACTTCCCGCTGCCTGCAGGTATTTTCTATAGCCGTGTTTGGCCCGATTGTCAACGAGGGCTACGTGAACGCAGACAGCGGTCCAGAGCTGCGTTGCGTCTTCAATGGAAACGCGGGCGCCTGCCGCTTCGGCGTTGTGCTGGGTCTCGGGGCCTTCATCGCCTGCGCCGCCTTCCTGCTGCTGGACGTGCGCTTTCAGCAGATCAGCAGTGTCCGAGACCGGCGTCGTGCAGTGTTGCTGGACCTGGGCTTCTCAGGTGGGAGGCAGGCGGGGCCTGGTGTAGGGAGCGGGGCTGGTGGGGGACCTGGTGCGAGAAGGGTGTGGCTGGCCTCTGGGAAAAGGTGGAGCCTGACCATATCAGGGAGCTCCTAGGACGTTTGCATGGACGCGACTGGGTCTCTAGGGATGGACCAGGTGCAGGGACTGCCGCTGGGCTTCTTCCTGGGCTCAGAGATGCTTCTCAGGGTTTTGAGCAGTTGGGACCCAGCCACGAGAGGGCGTGACCTAGAGGTACAGGGTCAAAGCCTTACACACAGGGAGCTCCTGGGATCTCTGGACTCATGGCCAGTCTAGAGAAAGGGGTGCCTGAAGTGCAGAGTAAGGCTATGCTTCGAAGGGGCAGGGGCAGGGCTTTGGAGGTCTTGTGAATGGCGCTTTTGAACTTGAGGGACACTGCAACTTCTCTGAACGCATGAGGTTCTGTGGTTTAACTAGAGCGAGGATCCTGGTGGCGGAGGAGCACCATCTGATCCCCAGCCCCCACCTGCAGGGGTCTGGTCCTTCCTGTGGTTCGTAGGCTTCTGTTTCCTCACCAATCAGTGGCAACGCACAGCTCCAGGGCCAGGCACCGCACAGGCTGGGGATGCAGCACGGGCCGCTATCGCGTTTAGCTTCTTCTCCATCCTCAGCTGGGTGAGTGCGGGTCCGTGGGCGGGAGGGGGTGTGTGGGGGGAGTGTCTCTGGGTTTGCCCTAGCTGACCCTGGCTCTCCCATCCAGGTGGCGCTCACCGTGAAGGCCCTGCAGCGGTTCCGCCTAGGCACCGATATGTCTCTCTTTGCCACAGATCAGCTAGGTGCTGGGGCTGCCCAGGCCTACCCAGGCTACCCAGTAGGCAGTGGTGTGGAGGGCACAGAAACGTACCAGAGCCCGCCCTTCACCGAGACCTTGGACACGAGCCCCAAAGGGTACCAGGTGCCTGCCTATTAGTAGCTGTTAGGCTCCGGCCAGGGCTGGAAGGCCACCTCACCATCGTAGGCCTCAAGGCCTCCTGAGACCTTTCCTGGGTCCTACCGTGCCAGGGACAGAGAAGGTAGCCACTGTGGGACTCTGGGACAAAGGGGAGTATCCTCCCTGGGGTGCCTGGACTGTCTTCACAAAGCTTCCCCTAGCCGGAGGTCCCAGTTCTAAGGCCCTGAGAAGAAAACAGTACTTCCTGGAGTGGACTGGCCTGGGAGGCATTCCTTTCATGGGGCCAGCCAACCAGGGACTCTCCTGTCCACTCTAGGGTCAGAAGTCCAGCTGCCTTTCAGGGCAGGGTGCAAGGGCTTCTGGGACCAGGGGGAGAGAGACTGATTGTTCCCTTAGGTGGAGGTTATGGCCCTTGTTCCCAGCCCCGTGTCCCTGTGGGCAGCGACTGCCCTGGCTCCTCTCGTGGTGGTCCACCCTGTCCGGAGGCTCCTCCCACTTCCTCTTGCAGGACCCCTAGAGCAGCTCAGCCCTGTTGGTGTTGTGATTGTGATTAAGTCTTCAGGTCTCATCTCATAGTGCCCCATAAGCTGCCCCTCTCCCATGTGGCTCCTGCCAGGTGAGGGTGCTTCTGACCAGGAAGGCATAGACAGCTATGGGCCTGGGCACCCTTCCCCCTTCAGTAAGACCTTCCCTAGGGAAGAGTGAGACAGCTGGGTACCTGGGTGCCAGGCAAGACAAGCCTCTTACAAGGAGAGGACTAAAGGTCTCATCTGCCCAGGGTGTCACTGGAGAGAGTCATTTCTGTAAATGGCTTAACCTCGGCTTCCTGAACCGGTCCTTCCCTATTCTCCTGTCTATCCCTTTTATGGCCCAGACCAGGTGTGGGTCCCTACGCATAGCAGACTACTCATGCATTGCTTGAAGCTGGCTTTTCACATCCAGTCAAAACCAAACGCGTTGCCATATCTCATTCTTTCAGACAAAATGCCTCCCTGTGGAGTTGCAGTTGAATGACACCCCTGTACGTTGTAGCATAGACCAATCATGTGGATATTTAAGTGGACATGTTTACAATTTTTGTATATATGGATCTATTTCTCTCTCTTCTGAAAGAACAATCTGTGATTGTGTATTTTCAGTGTCCCCTGTTACAACTGCAACTTCTTTACAATAAAGACTGTAAATGCATTGACCATGACTAAGGTCCTCCCAGAATCATTTTCACCCCTATCCCTCCTGTGCTGGGGGCTGGGGAATCGGGGTTTGGGGGCCCACAATTTAGAAGGGGTAGGAAGGTGGGGATCAGGCCGACTCCTAAGTTTTAGAGAAAGACCACACAACTATGATCCCTCAGGAGAGCACCTTGGTCTGGTGAAATTTGCTGCTCAGTGCAGGCTCTCTGAAATGCTGAAGATCCTCTCTGCTTCTTTCTTTCTTTCTTTCTTTCTTTCTTTCTTTCTTTCTTTCTTTCTTTCTTTCTTTCTTTCCTTCCTTCCTTTCCTTCCTTCCTTCCTTCCTTCCTTCCTTCCTTCCTTTCTTTCTTTCTTTCTTTCTCTCTCTCTCTCTCTTTTTTTTTGTTATAGTGTATGTGTGTCTGATTTGTTTTGTTTTGGTTTTTGGTTTTTCAAAACAGGGTTTCTCTGTGTAGCCTTGGCTGTTCTGGACTTTGTAGACCTGGCTGGCCTTGAATTCACAAAGATCCATCTGCCTCTGCCTCTCTGGAATTAAAGGCATGTGCCACACCCCAGACAGGGTTTTCTCAATGATGTAGCCCTAGCTGTCCTGGAACCCTGGGATTAAAGGTGTGTTTGACCATTCCCCAGCTCCACCCCCACTTTTAAAGATTCATTTGTATTTAATTTATGTGTATGTGTCTGTGTGAATGCATGTCACATTTGTGTTGCTCTGTGGAGATGAGAAGTGGGCTCTGGATTTCCTGGAACTGAAGTTACAAGATACTTGACGTGGGTGCTGGGGACTGAACCTGAGCTCTCTGCAAGAGCAGCATGTTCTTAACCACTGAGCCTTTCTTTGGCTCCCCACCACCCCTTTTGAGACAAGATCTCTCTTATAGCCTTGGCTGTCCAGGAACTTGCTATGTAAACCAGGCTGATCTCTGTAAACCACAGAGACCTCTCCTAGAATTAATGGTACCACTTCAACCCTTGGTAACTTCTAATTTATGATTTATGACCATGTTTATGCTAAGTAGTTCATATAAACGGAATCACATAAATTTTTTTCTTTTCTTTCTTTCTTTTTTTTTTTTTCTTGAGCTAGTCAGGGTCTCATATTGTCCTGATTGACTTAGAACTTGATGTGTAGAGCAGGCTGGCCTCAAACTTGCGGTGATGCTCTCGACTCTGATTGCTAGCTGCTCGATTACAGGCTCGTACCAATCATCTTACCTCTTTTATGTAGTTTTAGAGGTTGAACTCAGGGCTCTCTGTAGGCACTGTCCACACTGAGCTACACACCAGCCCAAAAGCAATACCTTTTTTCCCCCATTTTGTTTTGTTTTGGTTGAGACAGAATTTCTCTGTGTAGCCTTGGCTGTCCTGGAACTTACTTTGTTTACCAGGATGGCCTCAGACTCACAGATCTGCCTGCCTCTGCCTCCTGCCTCTACCACCACCACCCAACATGGATTTTTTTTTTTCACTCCTTTGACAAATATTTGTATTTTAATTTTTTAAAAAATCAGAAATATGCAAATGACCCCATCTTCTGCCCACAGCTTACTGGCTCAAGACGGGACCATGTGGCCATGCTGGCACTGTCAGTGAAGAGGTAGAATATATTTTAAAAGGACATACATGCTGGCTTCTAGCTGTCCGGGTTGGAATTCAAATGTTTGTATTTTTGCTTTAGCAAGTAACTGACCTGGTTGCTTCCAGGCTGCTCCTTCCACTGGATGACTGTCAACTGTTTTTGATGTTATGGTACGTTCAGACCTGGCCCATGTAAATATCCCCAGTGTCCAGTCTGAGGCCAAATTGATGGTGAAGTCTGTAGGGTATGTGAGCATCTGGGGGATGAACCTGGGCCTCACTATTTTATGGGAGTCACCTTCCTATGTTCTTGACTGTTTGATCTTTAGCATTTTCCAGTTCCCTAGGCCTCCTTCCTCAGTCCTCTGCTAAGAAAGCTAGACTTTGTCTTTAGTCCTATTATCTCAACACACCTTGGAAGGTCAGAAGGGTTGGGCCCTGGCTAGTTCTTAGGAGGAAACCAGGCCTTTATTCACCCTGCTCTGCATTCAGGGATGATGGCAAGACCCACGATGATTACCCTGTGAGAGCTCCAACAAGAAAAGGATTCCTTTCAGATCTGCAGACACAACTAGACCTCTGGTACTGTCCTGTCCTGCCCCCCCCCCCCTTTAATTGCAGGTCTTTAATTGCAGAGGCAGAGGCCAATGGATCTCTGGGAGTTCCAAGTCTAGCCTGGTCTACAGAGTTAGATCCAGGACAGCCAAGGCTACACAGAGAAACCCTGTTTTGGAAAAACAAAACAAAATAAAACAACAAAGGGGCTGGATAAATGGCTCAGTGATTAAAGGCACTGACTGTTCTTCTAGAGGACCAGGGTTCAAATCCCAACACCCACAAGGCAGTTCACAACTGTCTTCACCTCCAAGATTTGACACCCACACAGATGGACACATAAAAGTAATTGCACATAAAACAAATTCATTAATATTTATAATTAATTTTACTTTTTCTGTATATGAGTGTTTGCCCAATGCATACACATGGATCATGAGCATGCTGGCCTGGTGCCCACAGATGGCAGAAAAGGATGTCAGATCCCCTGGAACTGAATTACAGACACTAGTGAGATGATGCCATGAGGATCGTGGGAACCAAACACTCTGCAACAGCAATCCTTAAAAAAAGTTCAATTCCCAGCAACCATGTGGTGGCTTATAATCATCTATAATGAGATCTGGTGCCCTCTTCTGGTGTGCAGGTGTACATGCAGACAATACATTGTATACATAATAAATGAATAAATAAATCTTTAAATAAAGTTTTTGAGATTATATTTTCTTTCCTTTTCTACCTCAAATCTTCCCATATACCCCTTCCCACTCGCCTTCAAATTAATTGCCTTTTTTTAAAAATTGTTATTGCATGTATGTGTATACATATATCCCAAATGTAACCTGCTCAGGCCATGTAATACTACTTCTATTTTCAGCACTGACCACTTGGCATTATCTCCATCCTCTCTTGCATGGTGCTGTCACCCTTGCTCAGCATCAAGTGCTGTTTGTTAAGCACTGAGCCATCTCCACAGCCCCAACAATTTCCTGCCATTTTAACCCTACATTATAGAGCTGGGGAGATGTCTGAGGTTAAGAGCACTGGCTGTTCTTCCAAAGGTCCTGAGTTCAATTCCCAGCAACCACATGGTGACTCATAACCATCTATAGTGAGATGTGGCGCCCTCTTCTGGTGCGCAGGTATACAGGCAGGCAGAATGTTGTATAAATAAAAAATGACATCTTTTAAAAAAAAGAGAGCATCTAAGCCAAGTGTGGTGGTGTCCATCTGTAATTCCAGCACTTATGAGGTAGAAGATCAGGAGGTGTAGGCTATCAGCAGCTAGTTACACAGTGAGTTGGAGACCAGCTTGGGTGACATGAGACCCGAATAACCCATAACCAACACAAAATGCGTGAGGGGTTGCCTTATGGTTGTAATCCCAGGGCTGAGGCGGTTAAGGCAGGAGGACCCCTGGGGTTCACTGGACAGTCAGTCTAGCTTAATTAGTGAACTCTAGGTCAATGAGAGACTCTTTCTTTTTTTGTGCATTGGTGTTTTACCAACAATGTAAGTCTGTGTGAGGATATCAGATACACTGGAACTGGAGTTACAGCTGTGAGCTGCTTTGTGGGTGTTAGGAATGGAACCCAGGAACTCTGGAAGAGCAACCAGCTCTCTTAACCATTGAGCCATCTCTCCAGCCTAAGAGGCCCTTTCAAAAGGTAGATGGACTTCCTTTTTTTGTTGTTGTTGTTTGCTTTTTGAGACAGGGTTTCTCTGTGTAGCCTTAACTGTCCCGTCCTTGGCTTTGCAGACCAGGCTGGGCTCAAACTCTGAGATCCTACTTCCGCCTCACTGAACGCTGGGATTCCAGGTGTGCAGCACGCGCCCAGTTTAAATAGCTTTCCTAAGGATGAAACCTGAGGTTGGCAGGTTCTTCCCTCTACCTCCCAAGTGCTGGGGCCAGGCAGAGTGGCATACACCTTTAATCCCAGGCAGTAGGGGCAAAGGGATCTCTGAGTCCAAGGACAGAGTGGTCTATGAAGTCCAGGAAAACCATGACTACACAGAGAAAACCTGTCTCAAAAGACCATTATCAGCCAAACCAACAGAAAATAAAACCAACCCCCACAAATTAAAAAACTATGTATGCATGAGCCTGTGTGTAGAGGCTAGAAGACAATCTGTAGAGTTTCTTCTCTCCTTCCATTGTGTAGGTTCTAGAGAGCAAACTCTAGATGTCAAGAGTGGCAGGCAGCAATCAGTTTTACCCGCTGAACCACTCCGCTGGCCTGTTAGGCTGCGCACAGCCAGGCCTGTCCTGGAAACTGTGGGAGGGCGGAGCTCCACGCTGGACCCAGGGCTGGCAGCTTCTTCCTGTGAACAAACCCCTGCTGCCAAGTCGCTTCTCAGGCCTCCTGCATCGTGGCAGAGCCACACCACAGCATATAGTAAGTGCACGTACCAGGCTTCCTGATACACTTGGAGGCAGACACTCAGAACACCAACTATATGCAGTACTGCAAAATAAATTTATTTGAAGATAAACTGTCTTTTATAAAATGTCAGAGGCAATTTGAGATCTTAGATTTAACTTGTCTTGTAAAAAGATTGAACTTCAAGTAGCACAATTTTGTGTCTGTTTTTAATCTGGAACATTCTCTATGAAACAGCCAATTGTTTACACAACACACTTGACATCTGACTCCAGCACCAGTGGACCCGAAGCTGTCAGGTCTGGGGCTATAGGCTCGACTCAGGAGGACTCTCGTCAGGCCACTGAGGCCTCTAGCTATGACCACAGGCTCAGATCTTGGCATCCTAGCCCTTCCCTCCCCTGGCACATTCCACAATCACAAGAGTACAAACCAAGATTGACCCTCTGCCAAGAACTTATGGGCGATGGTGCACAGGGTAGACCTTTCCTGATGTCCTCCTGGCAGCCTGGCCAACCAGGAGGTCTGAGCCTCAGCCTTCCCAGGGCCCTACCTAGCTGCCTGGCAGCTGGGAAGAGGAAGGAAGGAGGAAGGAGGCGCTAGCATGTGACAGCTCTTGCCCTCACCAGCAGGAGCTACGTAATGATCCTGGCAATGGCTTGAAGGGAAGGGAAATCATCGTCCCGGGCAGCGTGCAGGGCCTGGTGGCTACTGATGTCACCGTGTGCCAGGACCTGCTGGCAGGTGGGGCACACACAGCAGTCCAGGCCCAGCTGCTGGGTGTTGGTCTGCCACGCATTCTTCTTGTTCTTCTTAGACTTGGAGCTGGGAGGCTTCTCTCGACTGCGGAAGTCAGTGTGCGCAGATAGCAGCTCTTGCTGTTTGGCTGTGTCTGGCAGGAGTGCCAGCAGCTCGCTGAAGATCTTCTGGAAGTTTTCTCCGAGGAGGTCTCGGCAGCTTTTGTAGTACTGAGCCGCAGAGATCATCCCCTGCCACCCAGAGAGCCACAGCCAGTTATTTTCACCCTGGGCAAAGGCAGGCCAGCCTCCCCACCTGCTCCCCGCTCACCTGTCTGAACTCCCCCGAATGGCTCTTAAACTCGCTGAAGCTGGCCTCATCACTTTGCAGAAAGCCCTTGATGGACTGGATGAGCTGTAGGTTCCTTTCCCGGAAATTCTCAGGAACTAAGTAGGCTCGTGGTGTGGGTGCTAGCCGGGGGCTGAGGTCAGATGAGGAGGCTTGAGCCTTGAGGGTGGCTTAGGTCGCACCCTCCCTCTAGCTCCCAGTGGCAGGTCAGGCAGCCCACCCCACTTACGCTTTCATGGTGGTGGTGGGACTGGGAACACAGGCTGGGTGGGAGCCGGGCAGGAAACTAGAGAAGCCAGGGGGTGGCTTGCTGACAGGAGGCACCAGGCCTGGTGGGGGTGGGGGCGGGGGTGGTGTGCCCTTCAAGAGCAACACAGTGCTGAAGCCTGTAGGGTGACGAAAGAACTTCAATGTGGTCCCAACTAGCCCAGTTTTTCTGAGTGTCCAGCCCCACTGGGTTGGCCAGCCCACAACCAGCTCCCCAGCAGGCTCAGGGCCAGAACCCTATGTGGTAGGCTCACTGCTATAGGGAACCCGAAGCACTACCAAGTACTATGACATAGCTAACTGGCAAATCAACGTGTGGCACCTGCATCCAGACTAGACTCCCTAGCATGCAAGTGTCCACCCAACACATCCCAGAGGGGGCTGGCCTCCAGCCTGACTAGACTCCAGCACTTCTCAGAAACCTAAGGAACCCACTGGTATTGGGTACACATACCTGGGGGAGGAGGCATCCTGGGTGGACAAGGGCCTCCAAGAGCTGGGAAGTCTTCCTGTGGTATGGGGCAGGGGAGGGGACCCAGGGGCCTTGGAAGCCCTGGAGGTTCCTTTGGGGTATTCCGTGCCGGGGTGGACCCCTCTGAATGTCCATTGACAACGATGGTTACTGGCACTTCAACTCTGCTCAAAGGGGCTTCAGGGACCTGCTCAGCCCCAGAGAGCTTTGGGGTATGATCAGGGGGCAGCAGTGGGGACGATGTGGCCCCAGGCTTCTCAGAGCCCACTTTCTTCTTCTTGCCAACCTTGGCTGAACTCTGGTTAGCAGCTGGTGCCAACAAAGAAGAGACAGCCACGGTGGTAGGCACACTCCGCAGCTCCTGCACAGTGAGGCCACCCCCCTCCTCCTCATCCACTGGGGCTGGGCCACCCTTCCGGCCACCCCTGCTCCCCTTCCCTGCCTTCCGGGAAGGCTGGCTGCCACCAACCACAGCCTGGGACCCTGCAGGTGGGTTCCCTTTCTTGCTGCAGCTGTTGTTCCAAGCGGAGATGAGGCTGGAGGGGGCATTGCTGGGCTTGGGTGCTGAGGAAACCAGGGCAGGGAAGTCCTCTTCCTGGAAGGTATTCTTGCCCCTGGGAGGCCCAGGATAAGCCAGTGCCAAGCCCACAGAGCCTGGGGTAACCGCTGTGCAGCAGGAGGAAGTGGAGGCACAGAGACTGGGGAAGTCTTCATCCTTGAGCTTGGGGTTGGGCGGTGGGAGGGTGCTAAGTCCAGGGAGGGGACAACTGGTCAGTGGCTCATCACCAGGACTTGACTAGATCTGCCCGTCCACCACACCCTGCTTCCCAGTTCCCTCACATACTTTGAGGAGGCAACCACTGGGCCAGTGGCTGGGAAGGCTTCTTGGCTTACAGGACCATTTGTTGAGGCTTCCTTGGATCCTACAGACATGAGATGAGGTAAGGCTGTGATGGCGGGCTTGCAGAATGAGAAATATTGACTAGGGACTGCAGCCTTTCCCAAGGCCAGGAGAACTGCCATTAGGTGGGACTGGGTTGGTTACCTGCACCTTCACCCTGAGTCCGGGGCAGACGCCGGGGGCCTCGGGACTCCTCGGGCACCCTGGAGGCTGCCTCCTCTTTCTTGGACCTACTACCCTCTTCCCGGTCCTCAGCCCTGTGACTCTCCTCCTGCTGCTGAGCAGCCACAGAGGCCCGAATGGCAGCTGCCATTTCTCGGTCTTCTTCTTCCCTGGGATGGAGGAGGGGTGGGGGAAAACCTCAGATTGAGCAAGACCCAAAGGCACAGCCTCAGATGGGCAGTGTCTGGGCTCAATCCCTACTGCAGCCTGGGCACGTGCTTGCTTTGCAGGTACTTCCTGGCACAACTGTGGCTCCTGAGTGCCATTCCTTCCCCCCCCAGATTCTGTTGTCTCTGGCTAGCAATAAAGAAGTAAGAACATTCTACTTGCTGAGCTGACATTGTTGGCACCCTCAGGACCCCAGAAACTCTGGCTGGAGCCCACTGACCTCATGCCTACTCCCAGCTTGACTGCTGGCAGCTGCCACCATGTGGAGGTGGTGCCAGGAGAATGTCAGTGGTATGCAAATCCTCCCACCTCTTGTACCTCCAGCTTCCCCGGCGGTTCTGCTGGGCTCCACGCCCGCTGGCCCGGCCAGCTCGACCCTGGCGGTTGTACCTGTCCACCTCCTCGTAGTCCTCACCACTGACGACTCCTGTGGTCAGTACATAGCCCGTCATTGTCCCAGACCGACAAAGCAGCAGGACCAAAAAAACTGCTGTCCTGACCATACTGAGGCCAGTGCTCCTGTCTGGAAGGCAGAGGCTTTCCCACCCCAGAGCTTATGATCTGCAAGGATAGGCCCAGACACTGCAGAATCCAAACCAGCTGTGACCTCTAGAAATGATACCCAATTGGTGAAAGGGCCCTACCTTTGGAGACAGGACATATGGGCCGCAGTAATAGTTTCCTGAGGCAGAGAAGTGCCTTAGGGACTCCAGAGCAAAGATGCAAAACACTGGGAGCGGGGTATGAGTGTACAGACAAGGAGCTCTGGACTATCACTAGGCTCAGGGATTGTGAGGAGAAAGGCTGTGTCTCAATTGGGTAGGAGGAGTCTAACTAGGTCCTGGGTCTGAGGTCTGAGAAGCAGGTACTCACAGAAGGTCCCGGTATTTAAGCCTGGCTGAGCCTACAGGCACCTAGCTCACCCTCACTCCGGCGTGAGTGCCGCGGTGCAAAGCTAAACTGAAGGTCAATCTGACGGTTCTGGCGCGCCTCGGCCCGGCTGCGGCTGTGGCAAGCTGTTTTATGGGCCTTGAGGTCAATCTCAGTGCGGAAGGCATGGGTGAACTGTTCAGTGCTGCAACGGCCCTCCTCACATAGGAAGTGCTTCTCCCGGAAGTGCTCACGCAGGTATGCATAGTCGCTGGCAGACAGAGTCAGCAAAAGCCAGATCGTCAATTGCACAACCAGTAACTCCCAGAAGAATCCTAGGCGAGTCACCCCCACAGTCCCTGGAGCACCCCAGGCCCCGCCCACCTATAGGGCTTCCAGGCCCCTCCCCCCCAAGCAGCCCCAGCCCCGCCCACCTATAGTAGTCCTGGGCCCCGTCAGAGTCACAGAAATGGCAGAAGTAGTGGTCGCGGCGCAGGTGCTTCAGCAGCTCATCGTTGTCCAGGTAGCGCTCGTCACAGAACTTACAGAGCGGGTGTCCTCGATGGGATGTGTCATCAGGGTCTCCCTGCATTCGGTGCCGAGCGAGGTCCTTGCGGGAGTACCACTTGCGCTCATGGGTGAAGATCTGCAGAGAACACAGGGCTGGACACAGGGCTGGGGCTCCCAGCCTCCTGACTGTGCAGTGGAGCCCTGAGGACAACGAGTGAGCCTTGATAGTAGCAGCTCTGCCCCAGAGCTCACGGAAGGCTGGAGGATGCTTGCAGCTACTCGGAGCCCCTCCATGCCCAGCTAGAAGCACCCTAAGGCTCTGCGGAGGCCTGGAGCTTCGGGGGTCCCCAGGGCAGATGTACCTTGAGGTGCTTGAGACACAACTTGCAGCAGAAGAGCTCGTGCTGCTTCCGCATGTGCTGCTCCAAATCCCCAAAGGTGCTGAAGGACGGCAGGTGGGGGCACCGCGGGCACTCGTGCTGCAACAGCTGCCTGGGGAGACACCACAGCCACCGCCACGCTGGGCTCTAAGCGTCGCTGTCCAGAACAGGACGCGCCAGGCTCCCACCCAGGAAGATGACAACTACGTGCACAAGAGGCAGGGCCCAAGTCTGTACTCCTAGCCCTGGGCCCATGAGAAGAGTAACCTTGTGACAATCATATTCTTTCTGGGTTTCTGCACACCCTGAGTTAAATATATTTGCATATTCTCTTATCCTTCAAAAGGCTAAAACAGCAAATACACCCCCTTCATTTCTACTGCCACCTTGGTGGAGAGCCAGGAGCTCCCGACCTCACAAGAGAGGCCCAAGGTCACCAGCACCATGTACTCTCCCCATTCTTGGTTCTGGGAGAGGGGGGTCACAAAGATTCAAGGCAGCTGCAGCCCTTCCAGCTGAGGACCCCTCACCTGTACAATGCAAACACCTTTCCATCAGCAAAATAGATGTCATATTTCTTCTCATGTTGGAGCTGATGGATGGGGATCATGGCAAAGGCAGGGAGTTTCTTTCCAAAGACCACCTGGAGAGACACAGCGGTGAGCAGACTTGGGTGGAGTATCCAAGGACCAAGCAGAGACTCCACGAGAGGTGCCCTCACAGTCCTAAGCTGGCAGCAGCCACTGCTTCCCTAGATAGCCTAGGCCTCCTCTCACCCCAAGCTGCGCACAGAATTATTGAACAGATGTGCTATCGAAAGCTCACCACCAGGAGGCAGCCATGCTTCCTGTAGGCCTGGTTTTCACACACAGCTCCACTCTCAAGCTGTAGAGGGGAACTGAGTATAGAACAACTTTCACAGGGTGGTGTGGAACTGGAGGGAATGCATTCTAGACAGCAGCTAAGGAACTAGCAAATGGTGCCTAGTAGCTGTCAGGCACAGCAATGCCTGGCTACCCTTTCCTGAACCACTTAGCATGTTTCCATGATGCCACAGAAGAAAGGGGCTCCCACAGGACTGGCGTCTGGACTTGGTCACAGCCTCATGACTTCTGCTTATTGTAGGTTGCCTAAACTCCATTCATGAGCCATATGGCAGCTGCTGGAGAAGAGTACAGGGCAAGGGCTTGGAGCACGCTGGGTGTCCCAGCACAGAGATCTGGACATCCAAGCCTTTTTCTGCACCCTCCAAGGACCCCTCTTCTCTCCATTAAGCTCCTTAGGTGGTGACTTGCAGTGCCAACTCCACAGTGACCCTCACTATCGCACCTCTGACTCAAGCCCTAGACCAGATGCCTCTTTGCCACTCACTGTCCCCTATCTGGCACTGGTCACATGCTGTAGCTCAGTCCTTTCAGTACCTCCCTGCCTTAGGAAAGGCTACACCAAGGTCATCAGTTATGTCTAGTCTTAGCCCATGAAGATATTTTGAAGCAAGTACAAGAGTTTGGGGCAACAGCTAGCTGGGCATGGTGGCACACACCTGTAATTCCAGCACCTGGGGAGACAGAAGCAGGCAGATATCTATGAATTTGAGGCCAAGCCTGTTCTACAAAGTGAGTCCAGGACAGTTTGGGGAAAAAAAAGTGACCAGGAAGAATGGGCTCACTCATACTCATGTCCTATGCATTGAGCCCCCAGCAGAAAATGACGAAAACTGGTTCTCTAGAGGACCTGAGGAGAGCCCAGCTCCACTTTCTCATGATATACTTGGAAACAGCAAGTATATCAGAATCTACTCTTCTAACTGGCCCTTACCAGGAGCCCAGGGAGGCTGTATGATTCAACCACACCTCTCTTGGGGATGGGAACAGGTCAGCAATGGCCCAACAAGTCATATCTGGTAAGGCTAGAAAGAATGAACTTCCTGTCTTGGGCTCTATGTCCAGCTCAAGTAGGTATCCTGGGGGTTACCTGAACTCTCAACATTTTTTTTAACATAAAATATAAAAAGGCCAGTTGGTGGTGGCACAAGCCTTTAACCCCAGCACTCAGGAAACAGAAGCAGAAAATTCTCTTTCTGAGTTCGAGACCAGCCTAGTCTATAGAGAAAGTTCCAGGACAGGCAGGCCTACTCAGAGAAACAACAACAAAAAAACAAAAATCCTGCCCCTGCTTCCAAAGTGTCCAAATTATAGTCATTTACTACCACACCAGGCTAAGAGACCATTCGACCATCCTTAAATGGTTGTCACAGCCGTGCTCTCCCTAAAGGCAAAGCAGTGAAGGCTCAGAGTGGGGATTCCTCACATGGGCTGCACTGCCCCTCCAAAGCACAACTTTCTTGTTCTCTGGAAACTCTTTTCCAGGTCCCAAATATGGACAGGGATCCCTAGACTACGCTGGTTTCTTTTCAAACATTCTACGGGTAGACTCACACTCAGCTATACTTTCCAACCATTCCCAACGTAGCCTCTCCAGTCCCGATCCGAAAAGAGCTCAGCGTCACAAACTATGCAGAGTGCCGATAGGACACGAAGCCTGAGAATTCCTGCATACAAGCAAACTGCAGGGCCACACAGCATCAGGCACAGCCACACCCCCACTCAGCTCCTCGAAGGCAGGCAGAAGAACAATCTGAGGAAACTCCCTGAGGCTGCCAAAAGCACCCAAGCCCAACAGACGTAGCGGAGGATCAACTTCCTTCCCTCAAGGAAGCTGCGCCAGGGACGCCCCCGTCACTGCCACTAGCTCCAGGGACCTCTCTCAGCTGTGCACTTCTACTCTGCGTAGCATCTCAGGCTATCACGGAAGAGAAGTTCATCTACGTTGGGGCTATGGGCACAGCACCTGAGCTCCTTTGCTGGGCAGCCAGGGCCAGGACATGCTGAGCAGAGTGGCTCATCTTGTATATCTATGCCCTCAACACAAGAGCTTGGTGTTCACCCATACAACATTACTGTGAACAGCCTGGGCTCAGAGCAGCTATTCTCAGAGAAGAGCAGAAGGACAGCGCACGTGCTGTAAGGAGCAGCACCAGACACAGAGCAGAGTTCCTTATAAAGGGCCTGGCTGGTAACCAGAGGACCAGGGTGAGAGTGTAAGAGAAGCACACCTGATTTACCTGTGCCACTGAAGCCAAGAACCAAAAAGCATGATTGTAGACTGCAGGGCAGAGATGGCGTCAAAGGACCGCTGAGCCAAGCCTGAATGGAAGTGGGTGGGGATGTGCCAAGCAGAAAGAGAGGGCCAGCAGGGTCCAGGCATACCAGTCTGATGGAAGTGGCCTAGGCTGGATATACCTGGGTCAGGGCTAAGAGGTAAGGAAGGAGATACAGGGTTGGGTCAAGAAGGGAAAAATACAGGAAGAGGCTTTAGGAAGGGGGCATGGGCAGTGCAGAACAAAGGCTGGGTGTGTTGGATCTGAAGCTTGCAGGCCTAGAGCTATAGGCAGAAAAACCTGCCCCTCCTCAGGCAGGGAGACCAGGACTGCCTATCTAGACTTCCTGGATTGGTACCAGAAGAACAGGGCAGCCTAGAGTGTCCCCAGCAGAGGTTAAAGCAGGAGTCCAACCAGCAAGACTCTCCCTTCCTCAAGACATTGCTGTGAGGCTAGGTGGGGACAAAGAAATGTGGGAGTGAGGGGGAAATAATCTGCCTGGGCTGTAAGGGGACAAAAACCAAGGAGTCGGGCGGAGAGGACTCCTAGGAAAAGGGTCACAGTCTGAGGAAAAAGCTTAGCCGGGCCTGGGTGTGAAGCTGGGCTATCGGGGACCTAGGCGGGCAGCACATGACCCAGAGGTCAGGCAGGTTTTGAATCAGCTGTGTGGCACTGGCAGCTCAGTTCCAGAGGCTGAGGGGGTGGGACGCTTGTTCACCTGGTGTCTTCCAGAGGGCCTTGCTACTCTTCACCTCCAACATGTAACATGTGCTCAGTAAAAAGCAGATAAGACAGGTGGGGCATCATGCATCAAAAGTGTACCATAGGAGCTGGAAAGATGGCTCAGTGGTTAAGCTCTTGCTTCTCTTCCAGAGAACTTGGGTTCGGTTTGTACCACCCACATAGAGGATTACAACCATCTGTAACTCCAGTTCCAGGTGATCTAACATCCCCTTCTGGAAGAACACGCACACATATAAATAAAAGAAAAATAAATCAGTGGGGGTGTGGGTGCGTGGGGGGAGTGGTACACACCTATAATCCCAGCCCAGAGGCAGGTGGATCTGTGAGTTTAAAGTCAGCCTGGTCTACAGAGTAAGTTCCAGGACAGCCTGAGCTACAGAGAAACTCTGACTCACAAAAATAAATAAATAGATAGATAGATAGATAGATAGATAGATAAAAAAGGAAAAACCTTTTAATTACTTTATGCACATATGCATGTATGTGCATATGTCTGTGCCCCTCATCCATGCTTGGTGCTCACCGATGCTAGAAATAGGTATGGTGGGAGCCCAAAAAGGGACAGGAGCAGGGGTAAATTTTGACAAGGTCAGGAAAGGCATGGCGGTGTAGACATTTAATCTCAGTACTCAGGAGGCAGAGACAGGTAGAGCTCTGCGAACCAGGATAGGTACATATGAGGTTGCTTCAAACAAAGGAAGGAAGAGAGAGAGGGAGGGGAGCACAGATGACTGACAAGCGCTCACAACAGATAAATACCACTGAGTCATCAGGTACCAGCAGCTGACCTGGACCTGTGAATGATCCTGGGAGGCCTTCAGCATTCCCCTCCCACTTCCTGCTTGTGGGTGTGGCCTGTCCAGCAACATGACAAGTGTGTGAGCAACATGAAGAAAACGGCTCTAGAGATGTGTCCAGAGTAATGTAAGAAGCTCCTAAAGGGTGATAACCAGCATGTGTTGGTGTGTCTCTCTCTCAAGTGCTAAAGACTGAACACGAGACTCTCCACCACTCAGCATGGAATCAAGATTGTCCACCACCTCCACAGCCTCACACCACATGGCAGCCCTAAGTCCAGATTGCCCTGGTTCTTCACCAGACCACCAGCTTCAAAGTTATGCCCTGTCTCCCTGCTATGCCCAGACCCCACTCCAAAGCCTGCACAAGGAAGATCAAGGTATATAAAACAATCCAGCGAGGGAAGCTGACCTATTCCACTTGGCTTTTTAAAGACAGGCTTTCTGTGTGGCCCTGGCTGCCCCAAACTTACCATGTAGACTAGCCTGGCTCCGACTCAGAGCTCCGCCTGCCTCTGCCTCCTAAGTGATGGGATTAAATGTGTGTGCCACCACTGCTCACCTCCACATAACATCCCAGCACACATCCCTCCTAATTTTTACTTAGTCACATCAAGGAACTAAGGGCAGGGTTTAGAGACTAAGGGTCTTTGTGATTCTGGGTAGGAACACAGGACACACTTAGAGGGTAATACAGGACCAGGTAAAGGACAAGGTAGTGTCATGGAGGCAGCTGCAAGGTTACAAGTGGAGAGAAGGCAGAATGGCTGGAGAGGTTGAGCTAGACAGCTATTACCTCACACAACTCCTCAGGAACTCCTGCTGCCCAGTGTGGTGGTGCAAGTCTAAGAGGAAGCCCAGGGTTGGCCAGGGGCACATAGTACCAAGCCACACCCCAGGCTTGCTGTCAACAGCCCCTGCCACAGAGCACTTAGAGGGTGTGGGGCCCTCGAAGAATGAAGGAGGGCAGACACTGGCTACAGCTGACATATGTGTGTGTTCACTCACTTCCTGAGTGAGACACAAAGCCCAGACCGGGACTACAAATGTAAAGATGTACAAAAGTCTTCCTAGAAGGCAGCTACAGGTGTGCTGGAAAACCTGTGTTAGACTTTCCCACCAGCATGTGCAAGACTGGCCCACAAAGTGAGCTCCAGCAAGGTCCTCTGGGTAGGCCACCAGCTAAAAGCTTCCTGGAGTGCTTCTGAAGCCCAGATTTCACCCAGCAGGGTGAGGCTCTTCGCACCACATTACAGTCTGAGTTCTTCCAGCTGCTCTTCCCCAGTGTGACACAGACACTTAGGGGATGTTCAGGGATTCCATTCCAGCTCACTCCTTTGACATTAATATGAAGAAAGAAAAGCTAGGTGTGCCAAATGTGGTGGTGAACCCTTTAATCCCTGCCCTGAAGGAGGGGAGGAGGGAGGCAGAGGGATCTCTGTGAGTTCAAGGCCAGCCTGGACTACAAAGAAACCTGTCTCGAAAAATAAAGAGAAAAAAGGAAAGACAGAGAAAAGAAATAACCTATTTCTCAGCATTACTTTTATCCATCTGCATCACTTCTAAGAACAGGAAAAGGAGATTCCCTGGCAAAAGCCACTAGCCAAAACCTTCTGTGAACCAACCAAGGTAATCTGGAAGCAAACAGATCTCCAAGGGCAGCAAACCAAAGGTCCAGCTGGAAACTCCCCATCAACAGCTGGCACTGGAGTGTGGGTGAACGCTCCTGAGTCCTCTGACTCCTCAGGGGATTCCAAGTCTAGAAAACCAGAAACACCCCCTTGCCTACACCCTGGAATGAAACCCCAAAGCTAGAACTAGTAAAGAAGAGGAAACTTCCTAACATTGTGGACCGCCAAGCACCTGGGAGTCACGTCCTGGTAACACCTCTTTCTACAAATGGAAACGCTGTCTCAGGAGCTGACTAAGGGTCACTGGTGGAGCCCAGAAGCCCTGCTGGAAATGTTCAGTTTAATCCTTTTTCCAGAGCAGTCAGCTTCCAGGACAGACAGTCCCTGGCTGTCTCCTCCACCTCAGCGACAATCCCGAAAAAACGAACACTCACAGACAAGAGGGCTCTCGACCTGACCCTGCCCTTCCCGCGGCCAGGTCAAAGGGAAAGTCTCCGGGCTTCGAGTTCTCACAGGCATCGCTCCTTCTTCCCCGGCCCAGGGGCCTCTGGCTTCTCCCAGCCTTAGGAGGCCCCGGTGATCGCACGCTGTCCCGAGCGAACACCGGGGCCTCCGGCGGGAGCGGACGCGGGCAGGCCGCGGCCGGCCACCAAGCAGGCAAAGCCATCAGGAGTCCGCCCCTCCCCGCGCCCCGCCGCGCGCCCCGCCGGCGCACCTGGCGCAGCTCCTCGCGGCACACGGCGCAGTAGCGTTGCTCGCACAGCACCCGCATCTTGGTAGAGCACCGGTAGCACACCGGGTGGTCGCAACGGCCCAGCGCCGTAGCCTCCAGGTCACCGCAGCACAGCACGCAGCTCCCGCCGCCCCGCTCCGGCGCTGCCACCGCCTCCAGAGCCGCGCGCCTCCCCTCGGCGCCTGCCGCCGCCGCCGCCATGGCCGGGCTCCGGCCCCCTCCCGGCCGGCGCGGTACGGCGCGGCCTGGCTCCCGGCGGGCCCGCCCCTTCCGTCGACGTCATTCCCCCTCTAGGCAACCGCCCCGCCTGGCGGAAGTGCGCACTGCGACTTCCGCCCGGGCCTGCTGCGCTATAAAGCTGCGATTTGTTTCCCGGCATTCTAGCCTGTGACTCCTGCTCAAAACCTTCCCGGCCGTGCAGAGTGTGGGGTCTCTTCGCCTTCCCCGGCCTTAGTTCTAGAGAAGATGGACGAAGAACAGGACATCCAGTATTTCCGACAAACCACGAACAGTGTCAAGCTAAGTATAACACAGACACTAACGGGCCCTACGTGGACGAATTCATATCTGAAATGCAAATTTAACTAGACGTCCTGGGGAATATAGCTCAGGAGCAGAGACTTGCCTACCACGCGTGAGACTCTGGATCCCATTCCCAGCACAAAATCATTTCTAAGTAATTAAGCTAGTAATGACACAACCTACCTTTCTATAGCCCTGCACTGCTCTTGTGTTTGGATCATAAGCCTTTGACACTTCGTAAAAAGCTGCAAATTCTTGTGTGTGGGGGTGTTTTTTGTTTGTTTGTTTGTTTGTTTTTTGTTTTGTTTTTTTTTTTTTGAGACGGTATGTCTGTATAGCCTTAGGTGTCCTGGAATCACTTTGTAGACTATGCTGGCTTCGAACTCACAGAGACCTGCCTACCTCTGCCTCTGCCTTCCAAGTGCTGGAATTAAAGACTTGCAGCACCACCGCCCAGCTCAGGCTGCAAATTCTTACCAGGCATTCTCACCCAGCCCTGCTAGAAAAAGGACCTTGTGTTCTCTTGGTTGTAGGAGACACACATCCAGCCAGGCATAGTATCTAGAAGAGGAAGCACCTAGAGAGCCTTGAATGGATAGTGGTGAACCTGAGGCTTCAAGCCTCTGTAGCTGTTGGGAGGTCTCCTCTGTATCTTTCTGAAGAACTGAGATAATTCCAAGTCTGAACCCTTCTAGAAAGAGGCAGTATATTGTATGTGAGGCGGGAAATGTGCATGTGCACACGCCTGCACGCTCTGTCTAGAATCAGAGAGAAGCTGGCTTAAACCCCCAATTCTGGTACTTACGTGCTTGTGAGCTAGGTTCGCCCACTGCAGCCCAAAACTGGGGTCTCCATACCAAAGTAAAGTGGACTAGGCTACATTTTCTATCATCAGACAGATGAGGGGGATTTACCTCTCCCTGGGCAACTGGGCAGATGTTTAGTTAAAATGACCAGGTGTGGTCACACACACACACCTCTTTAATCCTAGTACTCAGAGGCAAGAGACATGCCTATCTTTGAGTATGTTCATCCTGGTCTACATAGAGTTTCAGGCCGGCCATAGCTGCATAGTGAGACTATCTCAAAAAAAAAAAAATCTGTTAAAATAGGGGTCTGATATGAGACTAGAATGCTGTAGAAAACAACAACCACAAAACAGTCAAACAAAGAGCTCTTGGAGAGGCTAGAAACTAGACCAGTTCATAAAGTTCTTGCTGTGTGATGCCATGATCACATTGGACTAAGCCTCTGAAACTGTAAGCATGCCCCAGTTAAACATTCTTGTTTTGTAAAAGTTGCTGTAGTCACAGTGTCTCTTCACAGCAATAGAACATTTGACCAAGACACTGAAAATATGAGGACTCAAGTTCAATTTCGATCCCTAGAATTCATATAAAATGCTGGGTGTGGGGCTGGTGTGATGGCTCTGCAGGTCAAAGCATTTGTAGGACAAGGCTGAAGAACCACCTCTAAAAAATTGAATCTAGGACTGGAGAGATGGCTCAGAGGTTAAGAGCACTGGCTGTTCTTCCAAAGGTCCTGAGTTCAGTTTCCAGATGGTGGTTTATGACCATCTGTAATAAGATCTAGTGCCCTCTTCTGGCATGTAGGCATATGTAATATATAAAGTACTATATAAATAATAAATCTTCAAACAAACAAACAAAAAAGTCACCAGATTCTCTTTCTGTGTGTCTCTCTGTTCTCTGTCTCAACAGGGTTTCTTTTGAGACCAGGCTGGCCTTGAACGAAGATTCACTTCCATATACCTTTTCTTTCCAGAATTCCTACCCTAGTGTAATTCCTAAGAGACACCATAGGGTTTGGCTATTTTCTTCTCTATCTGCTACACTCCATAACTAACACTTCGGGCTTCCTCAATACTGTTCTTAAGTACTCCCCTCCCCTCCTTATGGCTGGCCCATGTATGGCCTCCATTCTCTTCCTCTGAACATCTGTGAGATTTACAGCTCACCTGTCCTAAGGTTTTCCTTCTAATCATGAGTAAACTGTCTCCGAGTTTTATTTGAGTCTATTCCTTGTCCTTCAGTTTCCATTCCTGTCCACTTTCTAATTATTTTATTAATGAGACTAAGAACTGGGGTCCCTGATTTTTCCAATGTCATGGGACTTCACAAGATTTCCAGTAACACTTCTTTTTTTTTTTTTCCTTTTTTAAAAAAAAGTTTTAAAAAATTTATTTTATGTCTGTAAATGTTTGCCTGCAATTATATAAGTGCACTGAGCCCATGCCTGATCTCTGTAGAGGTCAAAAGCTGATGTCAGATTGTTGTGAACTACCATGTGGGTGCTGGGAATTGAACCTGTGTCCTCTACAAAAGCAACTGATCCTCTTAACTACTGAGCCAACTCTACAGTCCTTCCCTACCCCCATATCTATCTCTCTGTCTTGAGACAGAGTCTTTCTGTGTGGTTCCAGCTGTCCTGGAACTCCCTATGTAGTCCCCTAAAAGTCAGAGTAATCTGCCTGCTCCTATCATCTGGGATTAAAGATGTGTGCCTCGACCTCTTTTCAGTCTTTTATTTCTTTAATCGGTAGAGAAGAACCCATCCACGTGTTCCTACATGGCATCAGACCCATAATGAAAGGGAAGAACCAACTCCCGAAAGTTGTCTTCTGCCTCCACACACATGCCTGTACTAACACAGATACATAGTATACACACACATCACGATGAGGGTGATGATGAGAGAGCATGTAATCCCAGAGATGGGGAGGTAGAGACAAGAAGACCCAGGAGCTCTCAGGCCAACCAGCCTGGCACGTGGCGCCAGCCTGGCACACAGAACGTTGAATACCAAGGAGAGCCTGTCTCAAACAAGGCGGCAGAGGGGAAGAACCAGCACTGAGGCCTCCTCAGCACCCACATGGTGGCTCATAACCGTCCATATAAACTAGTTCAGTGGACCTGACATCTGATCTCTGCAGGCACCAGGCAAGGTGCTGAACTTACATACATACAGGCAAACACTCACAGGCATGAAATACAATAAATAGATCTTTTTGTTTGTTAATGTTTATTTTTTTATTTTTTAGTTTATACATTTTTTTATTCTAACACTTTTATTTCTTACAGCCAATAAGAGTTCCAGAACACATAAGTAACAAACACCAAGAAAGGGGTACAATAATTTGTTCCTCTTTTCTTCCTTCCTCCCTGCCTCCTTTCCTTGACTATCCTCCCTCCCATTCTCTTTCCCTTTCGTCTTTATTCCCTTCTCTTCCTATACTCCAATACATGTTCCTCTTCCTCAGTTTTTCTTCTCTTTCTTTAAGATTTTATCAGAATCTTAGGAAAGTTTTGTTCTTCTTGGTGAGTTAAAAATAATGGTACTTATTTTATCACAGCATGGCCATCTGTTAAACAGTTTCTTCATACCAAACCCCAAATGTATACATTTTATGTATATGACACTGTGTATACATAGATGTAGTTACATTTTTATCAGAAATAATTACATTTCAATTCTGCAAGACCTTTTTATAATTTATATATATATATTTATTATTATTATTTTTACACTTTATTCACTTTGTGTCCCCCCATAAGCCCCTCCCTCCTCCCCTCCCCGTCCCACCCTCCCTACCCCTTCTTCATGCATGCCCCTCCCCAAGTCCACTGATAGGGGAGGTCCTCCTCTCCTTCCTTCCCATCTTAGTCTATCAGATCATATCAGGAGTGGCTGAATTGTCATCTTCTGTGGCCTGGTAAGACTGCTCTCCCCTCAGGGGAAGGTGATCAATGAGCAGGCCTATCAGATTGTGTCGGAGGCAGTCCCTCTTCCCATTACTATGTAACCCACTTAGACACTAAATTGCCATGGATTACATCTGCACAGGGCTTCTAGGTTATCTCCATGCCTGGTACTTGGTTGAAGTATGGGTCTGTGGGGAGACCCCTGTGTTCAAATCTTCTAGTTCTGTTGCTCTCCTTGTGAGAATAAATAGATCTTTGTTTAAGAAAAAACAAAAAAGAATGCTGCTGAAAATCTAGTAAAGTCCCAGAAGAGCTATCATATGATCCTGGAGAGAACTAAGTCCATATGCACCTGGACACACATACACAAATAGATGCAGAGCTGGAGAGATGATGGCTCAATAGTTGAAAAGCACTTCCTGGGTTGGCTTCCCAGCACCCACATGGCAGCTCACAATCATAACTCCACTTCCAGGGGATTTAACACCTTCTGTCCCTGTGGGCACCAGGCATGCACATACATGCAGGCAACACACTTAACACATAAAGTAAAAATGAATGAAATATTTCAGAGGGAGGAGTCTAGAGTCAGAAGAGACATGAGATAGCTCAGCGGATAAAGGGATCTGTCACCAGGCCTAACAAACGGACCTGTGTAGTGGAGGAAAAGAACCGACGACCCCTTCAAGTTGTCTTCTGGCTTCCATTTGCCTATGACGGTGCACACAACATACGTACATGTGTGCACACAAAATACATTTTAAAAATAGTGAAATCAAAATAACAGATTTGGGGATGTACCTTGTAGTAGAATGCCTGGCTGCCTACCATGCCAAAGACACTGGGTTCAAACCCCCCACCAAGAAAAATAAATAAGAATGATAGTAGATGTATGAACCTAGAACACTGGAAGCTAGAATCTCCTCAGATCCTGTAGGACTTGTTTCTCCCAAAATAGGAATCACACCTTGAAGACCCAGAGTCCAGAAAACAGGATTCCAACGTGATTTGAAGCAACAGGCATTGTAGAGGCTTTACGCGAGGGTGGAGGGCTAGGCTAGAGCCAGCAGCTACCAGCTCTCCAAGGAAAGCTCCAGAGGCTCTTCAGTGGGGCTGCTGTCATGGGTCCCTTCAGCTATGGAGACTGGGGAAGACTACTGCAATTCCTTTATTAGCCATTGGAATATTTAGGGGGAAAAAATCAAAATTAGGGTACACAGAAAAGACAAATATTGTAGCTTTCAGGAAGAAAGGGAATGCAAACAGGATACTCTTGAGGACTGGGGAGATGGCTCAGCAGTTAACACCTGCTGCTCTTGCAAGGGACCCGAGTTTAGTTCCAGCACTCAGGCAGCTGGCTCACCACTCTGCAACTCCAGCTCCAGGGGATCTGACGCCCTCCCTCTTCTGGCCTTCTGGGCCAATAGGCACGCACATGGCGCACAGACTTACACGCGGACAAAATATCCATACACATACAATAAACAAAAATTTAAAACTCAAAAACTGCATGATAGCTAGATGGCTCAGGTTAAGGTGATTGTTGTGCAGCCTGATGACCTGAGTTTGATCCCCAGGGTCCACATTGTGAAAGGGGAAAATAAACTGCATGTTGCCTCTGACCTCCAGATGATAAGTGCTGTGTTCCACCCTGCCCCCAAGTAAATAAAAGTGATAGTTTTATTTTTACATTTTAACACTCCCCCCAATAAAAAAAATCAAACAAACAGCATTTAGTGGCTTGCAGACTGGGAATATGGTTTAATTGGAAAAAACAATTGCCTAGCACAGGTAAAGCCCTGGATTCAGTCCCTAGGACTTCATACACCTGCAATCTTAGAACTTGGAAGGTGGAGGCAGGAGGAGCAGAACTTCAAGATCACACTGGGTGAGCTGTCCCAGGCCTTTAATCCCAGCACTTGGGAAGCAGAGGCAGGTGGATCTCTAGCCTGGTCTATTATAAGGAATTTCAGGCCTGTGAGACCCTAGCTCCAAACAAAGAGGAAGGATGGTGAAGTGGGCACAGCCAAGTCAGTAGAAGTATGTCTTCTTCCGAAAGAGCACCATTAAAAATGTAGCGGTTGGGCTGGAGAGATGGCTCAGCAGAGCAGTAGCTATTCTTCCAAAGTTCTAAATTCAAATCCCAGTAAGCACGTGGTGGCTTAGAACCCATCTATAGTGAGATCTGGTGCCCTCTTCTGGTTTGCATGCACACATGCAGGCAGAACACTGTATAAATAAATAATAAAATAAATATTTAAAAAAATATAGCAGTTGTCTAGGCATGGTGATGTTCACCTATATTTCCAGCATCAGGAGGCTGAAGCGAGAGAGAGAGAGAGAGAGAGAGAGAGAAGATGGGAAGGCAAGGAGATGGCTCAGAGAGTCAAAATACTTGCTACACAGTGCTTGATGATGTAAATCTTGTGACCTGAGTTCAATCCCCAGGACCCACAGATTTGAAGGAGAGAGTTGATCCTTGCAAATTGTCTTCTGGCCTCTGCATGCTTACTGTGGTCCGTGTGTGTGTGTGTGTGTATGTGTGTATTAAATACTTGGGCCTAGATTTACAGTTTGAAAATATTAAAATCAGTACTATCTAAAAGAGATGGAAGCAGTGGCAGCCCCTTGCTTTCTTATCAAATGGCATTTTGCATTTTGTTTCTAACCCTCTGATGAGAGGCGGAATCCTTTGTTTCTGGGTCCTGCACGAGAGGGAGCAGGACACAGACCTCCCCTGTATCCTGATCTTTAGGATAATTCTATGCTCCGCTCCCCTAACCCCACCTTGGATTGCTTCTATCAGCTTCTGTGCACCTCCTCCCACTGGGCCCATGGTCTTTCCTGCACACTGATCTGATCTTTTCACTCCCTTGGAGCAAGGCCATCAACAACACTGAGGTTGCTGGTGTTTAAGCTCCCAGAAGCAGCGGCATGCTGAGTCAGTCACGTAAATTGTACTTTTTGTGTAACATTCCACTCTTGTAATTCACCCATGCCCTGTTTCAATTTTATTTCTTTTTTTAAATGTTTATATCTATTTCTTTCTGTGGGTGGGTGCGTGCTTATGTGTGTGCCAGGACATGATGGTAGAAGTCAGAGGACAGCCTGAAGAAGTTCGGTTCCCTCATTCCACCTTGTGGGTCTCGGGAACTGAACTCAAGTCAATAGTCATCTCTCTGGATCCATTCTTCC
Organism: Meriones unguiculatus; assembly: GCF_030254825.1. Lineage (NCBI taxonomy): Eukaryota > Metazoa > Chordata > Mammalia > Rodentia > Muridae > Meriones > Meriones unguiculatus. Next base: position 40,221,246 of record NC_083359.1, read on the forward strand.
TTTCTTCCTTTTCTCCCTCCCTTCCTCCTTCCCTCCCTCCATTCTTCCTTCCTTTTAACTGAACCTAGGGACACACACATGCAAAGGAAGTGCTCTATCACAGAAAAGGTTTTTTGAGATAGGGTTTTCCTGTGTAGTCCTGGTTGTCCTGGAACTCTGTAGACCAGGCTGGCCTCAAACTCACAGAGATCCACCTGCGTCTGCCTCCCAAATGCTGGATTAAAGGTGTGTGGCTTAAAAACTATTTTAAAGTGGGAGGGACTGGGAGAAGAGGAGGGAGGGGAAACTTTAGTCAGAATGTAAAATAAAATAAAACATTTTAAAGATAACGAGCTGCTTTGAAGACTTTATTTATTGTATTTGTGTGCATGTTGGGCTTCTTGCATGTATACGCACCTGGTGCGCATGTGCATATGTACCTGGCGCGCGTGGAGGCTAGAGCAGGGCACTGGATCCTAGAAGTAGAGTTACAGATGGTTGTGAACTACCATCGCTGGAAACAGTCTGGAGCCTCTGCGAGATCAGCAATTGCTCTTAACTTTGAGCCCTCTCTTTTTACATTTTTAATTTTAGAAAAGATGTTCCTAAGTTGCCCATCCCCCTGCTACAGCCTGCCTTTGCTTGGGATTACAGACCTGCTCCACCAAGCTCTTCTAGCGCCAATCCCAGGATGGAGCACACACTTGACACGTTCATATGCATCTGCATTTCCCATGCTTCCTTCAGGGGTCACCTCACACTTTCTCTGTTCCATTGCTATTCCCTGAGGTCCCTAATTTGGAGTGAGCAGCAGCACCTGGGGATCCTAGTGCCCTGGCAGTGGCCTGTGTCGTGCTGAGCCACCCACCCACCACACTCTCCAGGCCGCTCTCTCCAAGACGAGGGCTCCCATAGGAACAGGCGGTTGATGGGGGCGGCTTTCATTGACGTCTTCCTGGTCCCACAGGTCCTCATGCAGAACAGCCTGATCCCTCTATATTCTCTGCCCACTCCATGGAAGTGTTCTACCTGACAGGCCCCGGGCTGTTTCTCCTCTACAAGCACTGAGTGCCTACTGTGTGTCAGATAAGGTGCCAAGACAGACACCTTGCAGACGTGTGTGTATTTTTCATGTTTGTTTGTTTGTTTGCCATGTAGACCTGGCTAGTCTTGAATATAAACCAGATCCTCACTATATAACCCAGGCAGGCTTGGAGCTCACCATCTTCCTGCCCCAGCCTCTCAAGTGCTTGGGTGGCAGGCATATACTGCCACAGCTGGCATTTTTTATTAATGCAACAAAATAGGTGGTCACTATCACCATTCCCTCATGTGAAGGGAGGAGACAGAGAGAGGAGATTGTAGTGTATACTGACTCTCTGCCTACATGAGTATCTGATGAAGAGTCTGGGCCAGATCTGAACCCACCCATCCAGAGCCAGGGTCTCCAGGTGAGGAGGAAATCTGCTGGAACCCCTGCGACCCTGCCGTCCTCTCTCCCTTTTTAAACTCAATTTTAAATTCTTTATTCTTTTATATATATGGTTGTTTTGCCTGCATGAATGTCTTTATTCTTTGTTCATGACTGGTGCTCAAAGAGGCCAGAACAGGAACTGAGTTAAAGACTGTTGTGAGCCACCATATAGGTGCTGAGACTCAAACCTAAGTCCTCTGGAAGAGCAGCCCGTTCTCTGAGCTGCTGACCCATCTCTCTGGCCCCTACCCTACTCCTTTTATTTGAAGATGGAAATAAGTATTTCAACCTGAGAATGTTGGTGTGTATCTGTAATCCTATCATTGGAGGTTGAAACACGAGGGTCATGAGTTCAAATTCTTAGCTGCATTAGCACATTCCAGGTGATCCTGGGCTACATGAGAACCTCTCAAGAAACCAAAGCCTAGGGCGTGGAGAGATGGCTTTGTAGTTAAAAGCTCAGAATGGCTTCAATCATTGTAATCCTTCTGCCTCAGCCTCCTGAGTGCTGGGATTAAGGGTATACACCACTGTGCTCAGACAACAGCTGTGTTTTAATGGTGCTCTTTCTGAAGAGGTATAATATAGTGACCGTGCCTATCTCCCTCCAGGGGTATCCAACTCCTATGGCACCTTCTCTCTAAAATACACAATTTTTAAAAGCATAAAAATAGACAGACAGCCATGTAAGGTGGCACATGCCTTTAATCCCAGCACTTGTTAGGCAGAAGCAGGCAGATCACTGTGAGTTTGAGGACAGCCTGGTGTACAAAAGTAAGTCCAGGATAGGCGGGGCTGTTACACAGAGAAACCCTGCCTCAAAATAAATAAATTTACTTTAAATTTTATTATTTTAAATTATATGTAGGTGTGTGTGTGTGTGTGTGTGTGTGTGTGTACGTACTAGCTATGTGGACATGAGTTCAGTGCCCACTGGAGGTCAGAAGAGTCAGGCCTCTGGAGCTGGAGTTACACATAGCTGTGTACTACTTAATGTGGGTGCTGGGGATCAATCTCAGATCCTCTTGAAAAGTGAAGAGCAGCTTTTTATTAACTGATGAGCCATCTCTCCAGACCCAAAAATAAATATTAAAAAAAAAAAAGCTGGTTGGGGCTGGAGAGATGGCTCAGAGGTTAAAAACAGTAGCTGCTCTTACAGAGGTCCCTGGTTCAATTCCCAGTACCCTTCTGGCGGTTAACAACTGTCTGTAGCTCCTGTCCCAGTAAATCTGACACCCTTACACAGGTATACATGCAGGCAAAACACTGACACATGTAGAATAAAAATAAATCATTAAAAGGTACTCTATTTAAAAAAAAAAAGCTTATCTCTCTGAGTTTGAGGCCAGGCTGATCTATAAAGTGAGCTCCAGGACAGCCAGGGCTACATAGTGAGACCTTGTCTTAGGAAAACGAACAAACAAACAAGCCAAGCATTGCCAGGCAGTAGTGGCACACACCTTCAGCTTCACCACTCTGGAGGCAGAGGCAGGCAAATCTAGGTTCAAGGCCAGTCTGCTCTACAGAGTGAGTTCCAGGACAGCCAACTCAGGATCCATGCTGAGATTTTAAGAATGTGTTCCAAACTCAAGGTCTCCAAACATTTATCCACCTATGGTGGAGAATGGGTTTTGTCATAGCCAGGAAGGAGGACAACTAAAACAGAGAAACCCTGTCTTGAAAAACTAAAATTAAAAAAAAAAATTTTAAATATGAGGAGCCTGGAGAGATGGTTCTTTGGGTTAGAGTACTTGTTGCTCTTGCAGAGGACCCAGGCGTTCCCAGCAGCCACATGGTGGCTCACGACCGTCTGTAACTCCGGTTCTAAGAGTTCCAATGCCTTCTGATTTCCATAGGTACCAGCTGTGCACATAGTGGCAATACATTCATACACATAAAACTGTAAAAGATTGAAAAAAAACGATGATCTCGAGCAAAATTCCTGGTGTCAAGTATTTGAATGGTATACCAGAAATAGCTTGTTTGTTGGGTATGGGACAGTTATTAATTATGAAGAAGGATGGCTTTGGATAGTCAGGAAAGACTACATTAGGCCCGCCCCTCTTCTAGGAGGCTGGAGGAGTGAGCTGAGGAACCATCCCACCAAAGCCATTTCAGTGGAGTCTTGAAGGAGTTAAAGGAGTTTGCTGGGAAGAGAGATAAGGGAAGAATGTTCTTGTACACAAGTGATCAAGTCACCGGCTATGGGTGACCTCCTCCTAATTGAGTTTGGCTAGGGAAGAGGTCTTCTGGAGAAGCATCGTCACAGAGAAGGCTCTGGGCTTGGCTAGGGCCCAGTCAAGCCTGCTGAGGCTGAGGGTTCCAGGAGGGGCTGTCTCTTAACACTAGTCGTTGGGAAACCACGGGGATGGCTTCATGTGGCCAAACTGTCCTACCTACCTGCCTTCCTTCTTCCTTCCTTTCCCTCCTTTATTTCCTTCCTCTTCTTAGAGCCAATGTCTCCATGGCTCAGGCTGACTTGAGCTCGGGATCCATGCTGAGATGATAAGAATGTGCTCCAAACTCAAGGTCTCCAAACTTTTGTTGGAACTTAAGAGGTGTAATAGACAGGAAGAACACTCGCAGCTCCCAACTCTGCTCTCTCCTCTGTGAGTGCTCCACCTCCACCCGTAGCAACTCCTACCGGCCCATCCTTGTGTTCTGGGACCATGGTACCAAGCCTCCTTCCATGACAGTTCCCTTCCCGGGGGTGAGGGAAGGGAAAGCAAGGACCTCCCCACTAGATCTTCAAGGGCAGTCAGCTTGCGACCTACTCAGTGAGAGGCTTTTAACTGCCTGGGTTCCCTCTTCCTCCCTCTCTCCATCCTCCTCTCCCTGGGGTGAGCGTGGCAGGTGCCGCGGGGGCGAGCCGGGGCGGGGCCATTGAGAGGCTGTACTCATCGCACCAACTGACTAGTCTCCTCCATCCTCCTGAGCTCCCACGACCTAATTCCATTGCAGACACAAAACCTGTTCTTGGTTTAGCCCGCCAAGGGGGCCATCGACGGAGCGCACTGGCGCCGAGCAGAGAAGCGAGGGGCCCCGGGCCCCGGGCTCCTGTGACCCGGCTGCTGCTGCCGCTGCTGCTGCTGCTGCTCCCGCTGCCCGCGGGTGCCTGGTACAAGCACGTGGCGAGTCCCCGCTATCACACCGTGGGCCGGGCCTCGGGTCTGCTCATGGGGCTGCGCCGCTCGCCCTACCTGTGGCGCCGAGCCCTGGGCGGGGCCGCTGGAGCGCTGTCCCCCGACGCTCTGGCCCCGGGACCGGCCTCCGCTAACGCTCTCCTGCTCCCTTCGCCGGGGCAGGAGCTGTGGGAGGTGCGACGCGGGAGCTCGCGGCCAGGGCTTCCCGTCCACACTCCCCGGAGTCCCCGGGACCTGGAGCGGACCCGCCAACCCCAGCAGTCGCTAAGTCTCCGTTCCCGGCTCTCAGAGGAGTCCCCTAGGTAAGTGCCCCAGGGGAGAGGAGACAGGGGTGGCAGCCGCAAAGGGAGTTTCCAGGGGTGTCAGGCCACGTAAGACCACCAGCCCCTGGGTACTGCTGTCTGTTTGTTTGTCTTTGTAGCTCAGGCTGAGCTCCGCCTGATCCGTCAACCACCTGCCGAGTGGTAGGATCACAGGTGGGCACCACCGTGCCCGGCTTATGTGGCACTAGGAATTAAACCCAGGACTTTATGCGTGCAAGCGCTCTGCCCACTGAGCCTATCCAGCCCCACCCCCCACTCCCCAAAAGTATTCTCCCCCTTCCTCCTGGGACCCCTCTCCCTACCCATTCTGTCTCCCAGTATGTTAGGGGATTTCCCCTGAGTCCCTTCCATATCATCTTGACAGAGTGGAGAACCTTGCCCCTGTCTCCAGAGTCCCGCTCTGCTCTGTTCTTTCTAGAGCCTTCTTTGGAGAGACGCTTCGCGCCCAGCCATGGTTCCTACAGCAAATCGTCATTGCCGACCCTATCAGACTGGACGACGGTCCCAAGAAGCTATGGCGCCCCAATGCCTGACCTAGGCAGGAGCACAGCTTGTCGCTCCAGCCAGGCCTCGTGGTCTGTCAATAAAACCAGCCCGATTCCTCCGCCTCCGCCTGTGACCCTTTTCCTCTGTTGTGTACTTTGCGTCTAGCTTCAGGGCGCACATAGCCGAGCGCCTACGCCTGGCAAATGTCAAGAGCCCCCTCCCTGACCAGGCCAGCTCATCAATCTGTCCTTAGGGGCACAGTCAGGGAAGCAAGGCTGAGACACTTCCGGAGGCTTAGGTTGCTTCCTCCACAGTGTTCCCTTCCCTGTTCATGAGTGTATACACTAGTCCTGGATCTAGAATATGGTGACCCACCCTACAGACTCCTACCCAGACCAGAGCAAGACACCTCTGGGTCCTGCCTGTCCACCGAAGCATACGTGCAGGAGGGAGAAACTAGTGAGCAGTTTCAGTCTGCCCTCTGTCCAGATTGAGGAGACTGCACTGTGAGCTTTGTCTCTAGCCCAGGCAGCACATCAGGACTTTAGCCCACTTCCTGTAAAGCCTGAATTTCCTGGAATCCCTTCCCTCCCCTCTGTATCTGGAGAGTAAGCAGAAGGCGCCAGCTTCCTTTCCGACTATGCTTCCACTCTAGGAAGGAGACTCTGGAGCTCTCACACCTCACTCCTCCTTCTCTTCCTCCTCCGCTGCATCCTCAGCCATTTGCTCTGGTTTCACATGAGCAACCAGGCTGTTGTGGCACAGGCCTGTGATTCTAGTACTTGAGAGAGGGAGGCAGGATGATTGCTCTGAGTCTGAGGCCAGCCTGAGTTACGTAGTAACTTCCCGCTCCCTAGCTTGGAGCAAAACACACACACACATACCGCTTTGGGTCCCTCAAGCTTCACACAGCTGGGACCCTTCACCCTCTGCTGCCTCTTCAAAGGTCTCCAGTCTGTCTTTTCTCAGATCTGAGTGCTGGGATTACACTGTGACCTCAGGCCTCATCATCTGCTGTGGGAACGCTCCTGTAAACATGGATCTTCTAGATCCACCAGCAAAGGATCTGAGCAGGCAGATTATGCTGCCCACTCTAGCCACTCCTTCTGACCCTCTGGGTATGTCCTCCTCCCAAATGGCCCCTATGTGTCAGTGCTCCCCTCCTTTAAAAGATTAAAAAAAGGCTGGCCCTGGTAGTGCACGCCTTTCATCCCAGCACTCAGGGAGGCAGAGTTCAAGGCCATCCTGGTGTACAAAGCTACACAGAGAAACCCTGTCTGGAAAAACAAAACACATAAAAAAATGTGTGTGATGGGGTTAGGGATTTAGCTCTGGCAGAGTGCTTGCTTAGCAAGCACAAGGCCCTGGGTTTGTCCTCAGCTCTGAAAAGAAAAGAAAAAAAAATGTGCATGAGTGTTTCGCCTGCATGTCTGCAAGCATATCACAGTGCTCATGGGTGCTGGAAGAGAGCACTGGATCTCCCAGAACTTGAGAAACAGGTGGTGTGAGCCACCTGACATGGGTACTAGGAATTGAACTCAGGTCCTCTGAAAAAGTAACAAGCACACTTAGTTGCTGAGCCATATTTTTGGCCCCTAATTTTTAAAATTACATTTTATTTACTTATTTTTATTCTCTGTGTTTCTTGTGTGTGCACATACCTCTGGACAACATGCTAGAACTGGTTCTGTCCTACATGGGTCCCAGGGAAGAAAATTAGAGCATCAGACTTAGCAGAAAGTGCCATTACCCACTGAACTGTATTACCAGTTCATTAAAATTTTGTTTACATTTATTTTGTTCATTTATTCATTTATTTGGGTTTGTGGGTGTATGCTTTCCAAGGCACGTGTGTAGCTGCCAGAGGACAGCTTGCAGGAGTAGGGTCTCTTTTTTCTCTATGTGAGTTCCCAATTCTTTATTTTGTTTTGTTGTTGTTTGTTTGTTTTTGCTTTTTCAGTTAGGGTTTCCCTGGATGTCCTGGAATTTAATCTGTAGACCAGGCTGGCCTTAAACTCACAGAGATTTGCCAGCCTCGGCCTCCTGAGTGATGGGATTAACCTTTTTTGTTTTTTGTCTTGTTTTGTTTTTCCAGACAGGGTTTCTCTGTGAAGCCCTGGCTGTCCTGGAACTCACTATGGAAAACGGGCTAGCCTCATACTCAGAGTTCTTCCTGCCTCTGCCTCCCAGGTGCTGGGATTAAAGGCGTGGGACACCACACCCCAGCTCAGTCTTCCCTGTTTTTGACTGTGATTCTCAGCAAATTTAACCTGTTTGTTTGTTTGATTGTTTTTGCTTTTCAAAACAGGGTTTCTCGAAACAGCCTTGGCTGTTCTAGACTGGCTTTGTAGACCAGGTTGGCCTTGAACTCACAAAGGTCCACCTGCCTCTGCCTCCCTGAATGTTGGGAGAACAGGCACAGTGCCACCTTGCCGGACTTAGATTAACCTTTCAAAAAGTCAGTGTCCTGACCTTGTCACCCTCAGAGGTACGACACTCCTCAGGGCTTCAGGCTTCTTTAAGTGATCCTTTGGGGGCTTCTCCAGCTCTGGGCCTCTCTTGCTCAGGCCAAGGTACACAACCTCTGTCTCCTTGGGTATAAGCAGTATGAGCAATGTTTACCCAGCGCTAGCCAGTGCTGGTGGCAAACGCCAAGTAGTTGGCAAATGTTTGGTCACAAGGGCTGGGGCATTTGGTTTGGTTGCTTAGAGCTATCCCATTCTAGAGAAGGGGGCCAGGGCCAGGGTGAAGGGCTGAGGTCTATTCCCCAAGGCTCACATTCCTATACTTGGGTGTGTAACCAGCTCCAGGGGTTCAACCAAATCATAAGCCCGCAGAACTGGAACTGGTCTAAACTAGGGCAGTGAGGTCGGAGATGGACCTATCTGCCTGTTGAAGCTTGTCCCCCCTCCCTCCGTCCCTGTCCCTCCCCGCGATGGTGCAATAACACTAATTTCCACCAGGTGGCGCTATGTAGCTGCTGTTGGCAGTTCACAGCCAAGAAAGGGAGCAGAGCCAGACCGGGAAGGGGGCGGGGCGAGTCTCTGGAAGCAAGAATTCTTGAGGTGGTCAGTTTCCTGTCCCTCCTTTCCACCCTTTCTCTCCCTGCCCTGCCTCTTTTTCTCTAGATTTCTTTTTCCTTTCTTTACGCTGATCCCGCCTGCTTCAACGTGAGGCTCCAAAGAGAGGCGCGAGTGATGTCGTCTGAGGGAGAAGGCCCTAAGCGAGACCTAGTGGATGAGTGCAGAGCCATTACTATCCATTAAGATAGCAGCCTTTCCCAGAAAGATTCAACCTTTACCTGTCGGAACACTGGCTCCACCCCTGAGACAGGGATTCACAGGCCCCGCCCACACCCAGACTTTACAATGTTTAGTGAAAAACCCTCTGTCCCACCAGGGGTGCGGGGTAGCCCGGATTGCCTTAGATGATCAGAGTTGGGGAGGACTGAGAGATGGGATAAGCCAGCTATCTGTCACACAGGCGACCCAGTTAGATAGTAGGTTGTAGGGTAGGGAGCTGTATCACCCTTGCTGCCTTGACCTTCTTGGATGTCGCTGGCCTCACGGTTAGGTCTCCCCCCCCCTTGAAAAACTAGAAAAATACCGGGCACGGTGCCATACGCCTGTATCCCAGCACTCTGGGAGGCAGAGGTAGGAAGATCTCTCTGAATTCTAGGCCAGCCTGGACTACAAAGTGAGTCCAGGACAGCCAAGGCTGTCTCAAAGCCCTGTCTCGAAAAATAAATACAAAAAAAAAGAAACAAACAAAGAAAAAATAACTAGAAAAACAAAGCCCCCTGGACTCTTCAGCCCTCACTGGCCACTTACCTTCATATCCCATTCTCTGAGGTCCTACCCTCTTGGGAGGGTACACCTTCAAACCCTGTTGGTCTGTTTCTTGCCACTGTCTGCCTCAAGCCTCTGGAAGGACGAGGGACGGATTAAGTGGTCTTTGAGAGACTTGTATCACCCCCACCCATGGTGCACCAGACTTTCTACTCTTCCATTCTTCATGTCACTAATCCCTGTTTCCTCTTGAAAAATGGCCACTCCTCGTCTGTCCTGGTCATGTTCTTTTCTTTTTGAGACAGGGTCTTACCATGTAGTCCTGACTGACCTGGAACTTACAGAAATCCAATTGCCTCTGCTTCCCTAGTGTTGGGATTAGAGGCATTGGCCACTGTACCTGGTTCTTTCTATTGTTTAAATAGGCTTAGTTTGATCTGTGTGCCATGTGTATTTTAATTCTGCATATGTGTTCATGTCTGTGTGGGAATGTGTTTACATGAGTGAAGTTGCCTGCAAAGGCCGGAAGAAGGCATTGAGCCTCCATGAAGCTGGAGTTCCAGACAGTTGTTGGCTGCCATGTAGGTGCTGGGAAGCAAACCCAGGTTCTCTGCAACAACAGTGAATACTCCTGACCCCTGCGCTGTCTCTCCAACTCATTTTGTTTTGTTTCACTCTTGAGACAGAGTCTCTCTCTCTTTTTTTTTTTTTTGAGACAGGGTTTCTCTGTGTAGCCTTTGCTCTCCTGGACTTACTTTTGTAGACCAGGCTAGCCTCCAATTTACAAAGATCCCTCTGCTTCCCCAAGTGCTGGGATTAAAGGTGTGTGCCACTGCAAGACAGATTCTCATGAAGCTCAGGCTGGCCTCAGAGTCAGTCACCGTGTAGCTGAAGATGATCTTAAACTTCTCATCCTCCTGATTTTACCTCCCAAGTGTCCAAGTTACAAGCATGTACACCAGGTCTATGGAGTGCTAGAGATCCAATTCAGGTCTTCCTACATGCTGAGCAAGCACCCTTCAGCTGAGCTACGTTCTTATCCTGTGTTTGTTTTTTAGAGACAGAATCTTCCTGTAGCTTAGGCTGGACTCCCTGGAGCTGGAATCCTGAATGGTTCTGAGCTTCCATGTGGGTGCTGGGAGTCAAACCTAGGTCCTTTGCAAGAACAATAAATGCTCCAAAGACTCTTAACTGCTGAGGCATTTCTCTAGCCCTAAAGTCCCCTTTTTTATTAAATAATGGCATTCAAAACATTTTTTCTTCATTTTTTTAAAAACGATATGTATTTGTTGCTAGGCAGTGGTGGTACATGCCTTTAATCCCAGCACTCAGGAGGGAGAGGCAGGTGGTTCTCTAAATTTCAGGCCAGCCTGGCTTACACATTGACTTCCAGGACAGCCAGGGCCACACAAAGAAACCTTGTCTTGCGGTAGGGGGGGTTATTTTTGTATTTTATTAATATGGGTGCTTTGTCTGCATGTACGTATGCAGAGGAAGGTGTTGGATCCCATTATAGATGGTTGCAAGTTGCCATATGGGTGCTGGGAATCAAACCCTGGTCCTTGTCATGGCTGAGCCATCTCTCCAGCCCCATTGTTTCTTCTTGTTTTTGACACATGCTATCCAGGCTGGCCACAAACTCAGGAGCATCCCACCTCAGCCTCTAGAGTACTGGAGACTCAGAAGTGCTGGCTTCTGGCCACCTTTCTTCTTTCTTTCCTCCTTGCTCTTTCACACTGCTGGTCCAGGCTTCATTGTGGCTCAGGCCCATTGCTCATCTAAGATGCCACTGTTTCTGTCACCTGCCTTGGCACTTTCCAGCTCTTCTGCTTTGAAAACTCCTTTGCTCCTTACTATGTGACTGCTGTGCCCTGTCATCCTTGGTTCCTGGCCCCTCTGCGATCACTGTTTTCTGGTCTTATTTTGTTCTTTTCCCATATTCATTCATGGGCTGAGTCCTTGGTGGCAGAAAGCCAGTGAGGGCCCGAGGTTGAGGTGGGAATGGCCCCTCACCTTCCTCAACTCCTGGCCTGAAGATCTCCCATCTTGCCAACTCTTTCAACTCTTTACTATGACCACAAAGCTGATGTTAGCAGGTCTGGGATGTCCCTGGTTGTTATGGGATAACTTCTAAACTCCACACAGGTAGGATATACAGTGATCCCACTGATCATACACATTATTTAACAGTCTCCTTGGGCAACAGCATTAGTCTAGGCCCAGAGAAACCAATCCTCAGACAGAGAGGCAAACACCGGATAGGCAGGAAGACAGATGGGAGAGGCCAGCCAGGCAGAGCCTGTGGCAGCAGCATCTAGAATCTGAGTGAGGGCTGGGGGCAGGGAGCAACAATGCATCTTCAGCCTAAGTGCTTTTCAGGGGCAGCCACTAGGGTGTGGGTACCCAAGGGGCTGCTGCCTAGGATGCTGCTGGGAGGCGGGTCCTGGTGCTTGGGTGGGGGTAGAGAGCCACAGCTAAGGGCTCTGGAGGGAGGAGAGGCCCAGAAGAACCCTGAGCTAGGGCTGCATCTCCTATCCACATGGGGAACTGTCTGCACTGGCTATGCCTCACTCAGGGGGACCAGGTAAGTGAGGAGCTGTGGGCTATCGAGAAGCAGCCTGCGGGTGAGCCTGGATTTCAGCTGTCTTATGTGCCTGGAAAGATGCTTCAAGGTGAAAGTGCAGTCTCACAGCGCTGGGCCCCAGCAGAGGGCCTTCTCTAGGCCTCAGTTTTCTGGTCTTTAAAATGGCCTGTTTCCTCCAGGGTTGTTCTGGGAAAACCTTATAGGAATGCATAAGTAATTCTCCGTGGGACTGTTGTCCTGTTGGGGTAGATGAGAACGTGTCCAATTGTAAAAGTAAGAGCGTGTGTGGGACTAGAGACCTGGGGACGAGGGATGGGCCTACAGGGGCTTGATATGGGACAGCTGACCATCACCTGGAGCTCAGGGGCCAAAGCCATCAGCACAGTTCGCACCAGGTCAAAAGGAAGGCAGCAAACACCCTCCCATCTGTGCCAGATAGACTCTTGTTCCTGAAAAGCAGGGAACGTGGGGACAGGATGTTTAATGGATAAACACTCCTGGGAGGGGCAGGGGGTCACCTACTCACTGGCCCCAAAGGCCTAGGTTCCTGTTTCGTCTCTTTCAATTCTTATTTTTGCCTGTTGCACTTCGTGTTGGGCCAACTTCAGGGATCTAAATTCAGACAGCAAAGAAAGGGGGAGCAGGCAGAGTAGTCCGGGTGGGTAGAGGGCGGGGTGCAGCCCGAGGAAGAGCACAGCGGGCTCTGCACTTCCCCGCTGATGTCTCTGGCTGGACCCTTTCTCTAAGAGGTTCCACACGTCAGGAACCTCTCTCAGCGTAGCATATGCAGGTGTCTAAAAAAGTGGTTCCTGGAACAGACGCCAAAGGTGCTGGAGCTACGGAGGGTGTCCAAAATGGAATAAGATAGGAGTCCCGGGGACTCTGAGGGTTGCCTGACGGTGCAATCCTCACTCGATGGTCCTCCAGGGTTTCTGGGCGCCCAGGCAGGGGCCTAGCTAGCGGGGCTTGGGCTAGGGCGGGGGCAGCCAAGAGGGCGGGGAAGGGGCGGGCGCGGGGGCGGTGCTGCCGCGGGAGCAAGGGCCAGGGCCAGAGCCGAAGCCGGAGCCCGAGGCGACGCGAGCCGAGCGGGGAGCCGCGGAGGCTGCTGCCTGCTCTCCCGCCCGCGCCTCCGCCGCCTCCGCGCTCCAGCCTGCGGGTGGTGTGAGCCGTGGCCAGTCGCGGCCAGCCAGGGGGCAGCGGGTGCTATGGCCGCGCCGGAGTCGCTGCGGCCCCGCCTGTGTCGCCTGGTGCGCGGCGAGCAGGGCTACGGCTTCCACCTGCATGGCGAGAAGGGCCGCCGTGGCCAGTTCATCCGGCGCGTGGAGCCAGGCTCCCCAGCCGAGGCGGCCGCGCTGCGTGCCGGGGACCGCCTGGTTGAGGTCAACGGCGTCAACGTAGAAGGCGAGACGCATCACCAGGTGGGTCCCTGCGCTGCGCCCCGCCCCCGTTCCCTCCTTGGGGGCGCGTCCCCACAGCGCTGGCCAAGATGCCAACGACCACCCTTCTGTGTGCCCCATGGTGGGACCCGGCAAGGGTCCCACAGGGGTCTGCTGTTTGGGTGTCGAGGTGTGGGACGTGGCTGGCCAGTTGGCCTCCTGGTGAGGAAGCACAGTCCTGCACAAGCGGGGGAGGGAGGACATCCTGGTAGGGAGGGGCCCGCACTGCGGCTGCTCTGGCCAGGGCCCTGGCTGCTTCTGCTAGTTTTGGCCTCCGTGTGCCATGGAGGGGGAGGAGGTGGCTAAGGCACCTTGTGTCCTTGTGGTATATAGATGCTTTTCTGTCAGTGTGTGAGTATGTATTTGTGCTTGCATGTCTGTCTGGGGTTATCCGTATGAACGCACTACTCAAGTGTTCCCGGAGTGGATGAAAGCACACTTGTGTCAGTGCTGGAATGTGTGCCTAGGGTTTGTGTGGACACATCAGGCGTGTGTGTGTGTGTGTGTGTGTGTGTGTGTGTGTCTGTCGCGCTCGCACTCATGCTTGCCTGCCTGCTTACCTGCCCAGTTACACTATTGCACTTTTGATGGTCCCGTGTGTCTGGGTCTGGTGGAGTCAGCTCTAGCGGCAGCATATTCCTTGGTCTCAGAAAGGGCCAACCCCTGAAAGACTGCCTGGCCCTGTAGAGGTCACTGTCCAGCTCTTGCCCGCTGCAGCAGGAGGAAGGAGAGATGTTAGGGCTGTTCCTCCTGCAGGTTCCACTTCTGGGGTGTCTGTATCCTAGTGAGGGGTAGACACACCTAAGGTCCTGGCTAGAGTCCAGCCTCCCTCCACCGTTTCTGTTCTGGATCCACAGTACCAGCCTGGAGAAAGCAGAGCGGTTCTTGGCTGGGCTAAGAGCTGAGCTCCTGTCTCCCCCAGGGGCCTGCTTTCTCCCTACAGTGACCGTTGGATTTGTTTGTGTGTTGAAGAGTTTGGGAGTGGAGCCCAAAGGTTGGCCTAAAAAGCAAGGGTTAGACAGGCAGAGTCGGTGTCATCCGCCCCTAGCAGTCGCTGGAATCTGCTTGTTTATCCCAGATTTCTGGGGGGCTAATCTCTAATTTGCATAGAGCCACATTAGACCCATCTACTGTTCAGAAAGATAGGGGCAAAGCCATGACTCTCATTCTATTGGTATGTAGATATTGTTAGTAACTGGCTTGGTTCCTATGCCAGAGAGCATCAGGGTGCCGGGATCCTCCTGTTCTGTTGGTCATGGGGAGAGGGGATGGCACAAAGGGGCCAGGTGAAGATGGGCCTGGGTAGGACCTTCTCGTTGGTAATGGTATCACGTGCTAAGTGGGGTAACGCTGGAGATCCTGGTGGGGGGGGCGGGTTGTTAATACTTCCTGCCCTTCAGATGTCCAGTGGTCACTTCTCCCTTTGAACTCACACTAACACCCTGAATGAGCCATGGTGGCCCACCTGCTCTCCACCCTTCCCAGGTACCCATCCAGGCACAGAGGCCCCTGCCACACCTGTTCCATTGCTGTACCTGCTGGAGCTGAACCCTGCTTACTTGATAGATAGGAGCATCCTGGTTAGAATTCCTAGGTCCTCACCTCTTTGCAGGTCCAGCAGAATGGGTTTCCGGTCCAGGTCTGGAGGCAAATTGGAATCCTAGAGCTTTCCAGGTGTTTTAGATTCACACTGCATCTCTGAGAAAGAAAGAGGCCCAAATACTCACATTGGAGCCAGTGCTCTCTCCTACACCTAGACAAAAACCAGATTTTAAAATAGACATACTCACAAAAGCACACACATATGCATACATATGCAGATAAGTGTGTAAACACATATGCAGACTAGCCAGAAATCCAGAAATCCTCAGCTGAACGGTTTCTGACTCCCACCTGGCTGCTCCTGGCAGCTTCTTCTTGTCCTCACCTGAGCTGAGTACAAGGCCACAGGAGGATCCCGAAGTACTTGCAGCCTGGGCCTTAGCTCCAGGGAGAAGAGGGAGGGAGCTACTGGAAACTGGGGGTGGGGGGTGGAGCCCGAAGGCTCCTCAGTCCAGCTGCCCACCCCCGGCAGGCCAACCCCTGCCCCGCTGATCGTGAGTCTGGGCCTAGCCGGGAGTGGTGCCCTACCGAAGCGGTGCCCTATCCATGTGCTGCCCAGGGTACTGGCTGCTGACCAGGTCCTGCTACCCACCCATTCCAGGTGGTACAGAGGATCAAGGCTGTGGAGGGGCACACTCAGCTGCTTGTGGTGGACAAGGAGACGGATGAGGAGCTCTGCCGGAGACAACTGATCTGCACTGAAGAGATGGCCCATCGAGGGCTTCCCCCAGTCCACAGTCCCTGGGAGCCAAAGCCTGACTGGGCCTGCTCGGGCAGCCTTGGCTCTGACACCGGCCAAAAGGTATGGTGGGCTATGTCTGTGAGACAATGAGCTTTTCCAGGACTGCCCTCACTGACTCTTGATGAGAGCTTTCGCTTTGGTCACTTCTTTAAGTTTCTTCTTAGGGCTCTGTTCCTATGCAGTCCCTACTCTCTGTGCTGTTGGTGACCACCTGTGGCTACTCTTTCTGCCTTTGTTCTCTCTGCTTGAGGTTCCAGCTCTGGGAGGGGCTGCTGGATCCCCAAAGGACTGAGTGTCTGTATTAGATATCGCTTGTCCTTGTTTTTGTCCATGTTTCTGTCTGGAACATCCATGTCTCGGCTGACTGTGTGCTCTGAGGCCTTGGGTGGATTACAGCCTGCTGCAGGAATCAGTGTTGTAGTGGGGTGGGATGGGGTGGGGGAGGGGTTCCAGCACAGGTAGGAAATGGGAACAAGGATAGGGACCCCTCTGAGCTGTATGCGGACCCTCCTAAGAAGCTTCTGCTGACTCCCCTCCCCTAGGGAGCCCCTGTGTGCTGTTGTCCCATGGCTCCTGCTGGGTACCACCTCCCCTTGTTTATCTCCTTCCAGGATAGGAGACCTAGAAGAAACAAGGGAAGGTCTGTTTTACCTTCTAGGTAACCTAGGCAGAACTTGGGGCAAGGAGGAAGGGCCTGAGGCTATTTGTTCTGCTTCTTGGAAGAGGCTGGGTCTTATTGTCTCTTGTGTCTTCTAATTATTATTTGAGCCAAGGGATTCCCCACATCCAACTTTGAGAACCATTGGCTTAGGGTTGGTGGTGTGGCAGGTCTGAAGTTTCTGGATGTGTTTCAGACCTTAATATTTACCTTTGACCTTACCCAAATGTCTCCTACTTGATCTGGTTAGGCCTGTGCTGATCCCTGTAGGACCTGTCTGGAGGTTGGATGATGACATTTCCAGTGGTAAGGCCAACCTGGGGAAAGGTCTGTGCTCTGAATCTGTTGGATTCTTTTCCTTAGAGACCTGAGGGCAGGTGCCAAGCCTTAGAATCTAGATTCTGCCCTCTGGCTGTTTAAGATCAGGAGTCTTTAGAAGGAATCTTTTGGGAAGAAGATGGTGCCAGGCCCACCTTCTTCTGGCTGGGGACTAGGAGCCTCCCTTTTCCCCAAGTACCCCTTTCTCCTCCTTAGGAAGAAGCCCCCCCAACCCCCAGGCGTGTATCCATTCATTTAGAAGCAAACAGCCCAGTTCACCTTCCTGTGGAAAAATCCGCCCTGGGGCCTTATCTGGAGATGGGGTGGCCCAGGCCCCTTGGCTATGGGTGGGGCCTTCCCTGTCACAGCTATTTCAGGCTTGGAGGGGCTGCAGGAAGCCCTAGGAGGGGGCTTCCTCTGGGCGTATTTTAGAGAAACAAAAGGGGGTACAATGGGCCTGTACCATTGTAGATGGGCCAAGTCTAGGGACAAGGACTCTAGGAGGCAGAGGAGCTCAAGAGAAGGTCTTACCCTGGAAGAGCAAGGGGAGCCTCATATGACCTCTACAGACCAGGTTTAGAGAGATGCCATAGCTCAGGCTGAGTGTGGGAGTCTTAGAGGGTTATGTTTTGATGGAGGTATTGGTGGCTGGACAGACTGGCGAGGCATGCATGCCTCTACTCTGCTGCAGGGTGGGGGTGTCCACTAGGTGCCCCCAGAGGAGGTTTAGGGTCTTCTCATCCTCCCTGAACCTGGGTCCTCCGTCCCAGCCTGCAGGAGAGGGGAGGTGGGACTAGGGAGATCACTGATGTGGTCTGCCCCTCCCTTTGGGGGTGGGAAGGGCTGGTGACTCAGTCCTGGGCCGTTCAGGGCTGGGGGTGGCTGCAGCTGCAGTGAGCTGCTTCTAGCAGTGATGACAGGAACAGCCCCCAAACAGAGACCCAGCAGCTAGCAGTGCCAGGGAGAGGGAGGCAGTGATAGACCTTGCCTTTCCACCCCTTTGCTCCTGTCATGTCTGTACTTTCTGGAAGACTTGGGGGACTGAGTCAGGGCTGATCGAGCTTTGCAGGTGGTGGGTTCATGGTAGAGGATGGTTAGAACAAAGTGACAGCAGGAAAGCTTTTGGGGACTCCCCTGGTTCCTACTGTTCTTCCCCCCTTACACACACACTGTCTTCTGTTCTCCAGCCAAGGTCCCCTCCCTTGACTCTCTGTCTCCACTGCCCTGGGTCCTGGAGCAGGGCAGGGCCTCCGGCAGCTTCCTTCCTTCCTTTCTTGGGACGGAAACCTATCTGGGTGGGGGGGACGCCAGACAGGGGAGGGGGCTTAGTAACTACCCTGCTACCCGAAGTGAGTCAGTCCCTATGTCCCCACCCATCCCCAGGGAACCTGGGCCACAGTGGGAGGTAGATAAGTGGGGTGGCAGTCTCAGCTGGCCCAAGAGCTCAGGCTGCTCCAGGCTGGCCACCTGCTGCCTGCCTTTCCTAGCCACCTCTCATGGCTCGCTCCAGGAGTACCATGCTGCCTGCCTCTGCCCCAGGCGCCCCTCCACTGAACTCTCAACAGGGGCTTGTTCAGGTCAGGTGGGGGTGGGGCAGAGCTGGGACGTCAGGACCCCAGCTTTAGCTCAATCTCTGGGTAAGGGACAGGGAACTTGGGGATGTTTGTGCATGCAAGATGGACCCCAAGAAACAATGGGGGCCTTTCTCTGCTGGGGCTGGTGAGTCATTATCTGGTGGGGGGGTAGAGCCCGGCTCCCAGGGCACCCCTATATCAGCCTTTGTCTGGTTATAGGCTCAGCGGGGGTACTGAGACTTGCCCAGCTCTATGGCTGTGTGTCTCAGAGCCCGTGGGAGCCAGAGGGCCTATCTGAAAAAGGCAGGAAGTGTACTCAGGGCTAGGGCTGGGAGAAAGAATTCCAGCAATGCACCCCTCCCGCTGCTTGCTGGGCCACCCTACCCCCACTTACTTGCTCTAGCTGTCCCCCTCTATCCCACAGGCTTGGGGGTGCCTTGCAGTCCTTGTACTTGAGGGTTTTATGCCAGGCCCGGCACCACTTGGGCTCTGCTTGTGGCCAGAGACGGTTTAGGCTGTTTGGTAAGAGGAATCTTTTAACCTCTGCTGAGGTGGCTGTTCTGGATTGAGGCTGGGGGGTAGCCAGAACAGCCCCTCAGGAATGGACCCTAGTTTCATGACTACAATAGCTTGCCAAGTCCTGCTTCCTGTTTGGGAGCCCCAAGAAACCCTGCCCTGTAGGCTACCACAGAGGCCGTGGGAAAAGGCCACAGGGCCAGTGCCGTGGACATAAGTTTGCATGTGTGGGTGGCTGTGTCTACGTTGATTGTTTATGAGTGTAAGCATGGCTGTCTTGTCTCTGTGGCCACATGATGTGGCCCTGCCTCCTAGGACATGACTTTGTGCCAGGAGTGGTCACACGTTTCCTCGTACTGTTTTGGCACTGGCTTCTATCTCTACTTCTCCAGTCTCTCTCCTATGAACTAGCCTCTGGCTATCTCAAGCTGATAGTTAGGGTCTGTCAGGGCCTTGCCCCAAAGCCCTATACCCGTGCCTTCAGCTATGCCTTTGAGATTTAACAAATCTGTGCAGTGGGGTTCTGAAGATCTTTGAGACCTTACAACCCTGAATTCAGCCAACATTGCCTAGCTGAGCCCCCAGGGGCTGGGGACCAGTTTTACCTCTATAATTCTTGGTGTAATGGGGCAGATGGTGGCTGGGCACCAAGGGCCAGCAGGAGAATCCAGATGAATATCTAGCTGGGTTTTAGGATCAAGGAAGGGGTCCTGAGTGTAGGCTAGACAAAAAGAGGACATCCAGGTTGAAGGGCCATCCCATAATCCGGAAGCTAGGAGTAGCCCTGCATGGAACACTGTACTTACTCCTGCAGCTGGCTGTCACCTATGGACATGGGCAAATACCACATTTAAGGTTTGGAGCTAGCATGGTGGTTTATATGGATAATTCCCGAACTCAGAAGGTAAAACAAAAAGATCACTCTGAGTTGTGTAGTTGAGGCTAGCTGGGTTAAAATGTGGGACCTTCTCTCCAAAACACCAAAGGGGGTTGGACAGCTGGAGTGTTCAGAGATGTTCTGGGCTGGGGGAAGACACTGCCTGAGACTTAAGAGATCTGCCCTGAGACCTGAAGGATCCTCCCCGCTCTAGAGTCCCTGAGCCATCAGGCGTGAAGGGGAAGGGGTGGTAGGGGAGGGTGAGGGAAATGCCCCCAGCCAGTACCTTGTCACCTACGCTCACACCCAGAAACCTGAGCTGCCACCTGCCTGCCCACCCCAGCCACCAGGTAACTGGGCACCAGCAGCTGCTGGCCATTCGGCGGCATAGCCTCTGGCTTGGCCCCTGGCTGGGGTGGGGGTCAGCGGGCTGTTCCCGGCCTGCATAGCCTCCTGGCCCAGAGACCTACTGCAGCATGCCAGAGGTAAATCAAGGCAGCCTGGGGCAGTGGTGGGGGTTCCTTGTGGGTACCGCGAGCCCTTCCATGTTGTGGGCTAGGAAGCATCACAGGCTGGGAGTGGCCATCACCAGCCCCTTCTGGGCCACCGGGTGGGGGCAGAAGCTCCGGTTAGTATTGGAATTCTAAAGTAAACAGCTGCCACAATAGCCCAGGGAGCCTCTTGGAGGCTTTGAAGAGAAAACAAAAACAGTTCAGGCCTCCAGGGTACTGGCCCTACAGAGGGGAGGCAAGGATGGAGGGAGAGGCAAAACCTAAAGGTACAGTCTTGCCAGGTCTGTGATGGGGCAGCTCTCCCATCTGGTTCCTCCTATATCCCCAAGCTGTGCACAGTGCCCCCTGTGAATTCTTTCACTGCTCCTGCCGGCAGGCAGCTATCTCATTAGATGTTTACATGTTTGGGCACAGGCTTTGTCCCTAAGCCCACAACTAAAGTTGTGTTACAGGGCAACTTCACCTGGCATTGTTCTCTGACGGCATAGTGCTGGGAGGCTGGGGTAGAGCCTGATATCACCTCCTTTGCGTCTACAGGATCTCAATGGGCCCCCAAGAGAGCTTCGTCCCCGGCTCTGCCACTTGAGAAAGGGACCCCAGGGATATGGATTCAACCTGCATAGTGACAAGTCCCGGCCCGGCCAGTACATCCGCTCTGTGGACCCGGGCTCCCCTGCTTCCCACTCTGGCCTCCGTGCCCAGGACCGGCTCATTGAGGTACCCTGGGTCCCTGTGTTTGTATCCGCATGCCCCTGAGTGTCCATGTCTGGGCCCTGGGTCCCTGCAGGAGAAGGGGAGACAGAGGGAACTTGAGCTGGCACTCTTCCTGCTGCCTCGGCTGGTGGTGGCTTCAATGAATATTTGATGGCACACCTGGCTGGGTGGCACTGGGCCGACTGGGCCCCTCAGGCCTTTCTGACCCTATGTGGGTGGTGGCAGGTGAATGGGCAGAACGTGGAGGGGCTTCGTCATGCTGAAGTTGTTGCCAGAATCAAGGCACGGGACGATGAGGCCCGGTTGCTGGTGGTAGATCCTGAGACTGATGAGCACTTCAAGCGGCTGCGGGTCATCCCCACAGAGGAGCATGTAGAAGGTAGGCGATTACCTTAGGGGCACAGGGTAGGGTCCGTGCAGCCACTAACACGCTGTCCCCATAGGTCCACTGCCATCACCAGTCACGAACGGGACCAGCCATGCCCAGGTGAGAGGGAGGGCCCCGGCGACCATACGTGTACCTCAACCCTTGGGTCCCCCGACATGATAATGGCTGCATCCTCTGTGAGGATGTACAGTTGTGAGACCTATCTGGCCTGGTCATCTTAAAAATCTCCACTGTGCTAGCCAGGCATGATGGCCTGCATCACCTATCCCAGCACTTGGTCGGCAAAAGCAGGCAGATCTCCGAGCTCGAGGTCCTAGACAGCCAGCGCTTCACAGAGAAACCCTGTCTCAAAAGAAATGAATACCCACCATGGATCTTGTATGGGGTTAGCACGGGCTCACACACATAGTGTGGGTGGAGATTTGGGGTCCTGGGCCACCTTTCCATGCTTCGTTCCTACACGACTGCTGAGTAGTCTTCAGCCCTCACCTTCTTGAACACTATCCCTGGCTTGGCCGACAAGTGACATTCGCACAGCTGGTACCCACTGCCACAGCTGTTCTCCTCTACCATAACTGGCCAGGTTGGACTTTCCCGTGTGCTTTGAGGTGCCAGCTGTGCCCTGGCAGGGACAGATGTGTGAATGCTTACTGCTGAAAAGGAGCAGATGCAGCTGTGCTGTGTGTGGGCTCAAAAGTGATCCTGTGCATATGTGTGTGTGTGTTGTGTGTGATCTGGGTGCACCAGGATGGCCATGCTGAAACCACAACTTTCCCTTGGTTTCCTAGCTCAATGGCGGCTCTGTGTGCTCATCCCGAAGTGACCTACCAGGCTCAGACAAGGACAATGAGGTAATGCTGCTCATACCTGGGGCTTCAGAGGCCTTAGGTGGGGCTCTCTGTAGAGATTCCTACCAGGACAGTGGGGCTACCACTTCCAAGAAGCCTCTTGGGCTAGTTGCCCTAGGCCCTGGGGTGGCCTCTGGTGTGTAAGTTCCTTGGAAAGGCAGCTGCCAGGGGTATGGCTCACTGTTTGCACCTTACCTGTCCCCAGGATGGCAGTGCCTGGAAGCGAGACCCCTTCCAGGAGAGTGGCCTCCACCTGAGTCCCACAGCAGCTGAAGCCAAGGAGAAGGCTCGAGCTACTCGGGTGAACAAGCGGGCACCACAGATGGACTGGAACAGGAAGCGAGAGATCTTCAGCAACTTCTGAGCCCTTCTCTGCCTGCCCTGTGGTCTCTTCCTGCAGGACCTTGGGCCTTTGCAGAGCTCCCCAAGCCTGAGCAAGACTGGAGGGTGGTGTCACACCACCCAGAAACCAACCCATGACCCCCATGACCCCTTGTCTTGTCCTTTGGGTGCTGCAGCTGTCATAGCAAGATGAGAGAAGAGAGAAACCCAGAGGGAAGAGGGAAAGAGAGAAAGAGAGAGAGAGGGAGAGAGAGAGAGAGAGAGCCAGCTAGCCAAGAGAGACAGAGAAACAGTGAGAGAGGGAGGAGCTATGCATGGTGGTCTGCCAAGGGCCTTTGCTGTTCTGCTTTGGGCCTGCTGACTGAAAGGAATTCATGTTTTCGCTTTTTTTCCTAAAAGGTCTCCAGCTCCACATATGTTTCTAGTTAATAGTGGAGCCCCTCCCCCAACCCCCTGGGGCTCACTCTAAATAATTGCAATAAAACAAACCTTTCTCTGCAAACCCTTTCTTACCCACCCTGTCAGCAGCGCCATCCCGAGCAGAGACCAGGGGACTGCAGGGACAAGACAGCCAGGGGCCCTCAGGGCCAGCTGTGCCTGTAGGAGCTATCCCTCTGTCCCATCCCTCATGTGGGATGGTCCCTCGGCCAGGCCTCTCTGCCTAGCTAGCCCTGTGCTGCCTCCCACATGCTGGGTTCTGGAATGCAGAGCCTTGGCTCTGAGGGGCCCTGAGGATAGGTGTTCCATGACTCTTAAGAGGGCAGCCTCCTGACAAGCCCCTTACCCTGTTCTGCAGCTATAGGACCTGGAGATGGTGGGTCTGTGTGAGCCATTCCAGGTCTCATCCTGGGCCTGGCCCCTGCCTTATGCCTACCTGGCATTTGCCCTCTGCCCTTTCCTCAGTGCTCTCAACTCCCTGAACTCACTTATTGGCACTGCAGTCTGCCTCATAAGCCATAGCGCACGTGCGCACACCCTCAAATTAAACAGGCCTTCCCTTGAACTCTGGCGCCTGTGTGTTCTCTGAGTCTGCAGTTTGAGGGGTAAGGGTGAGGAATAAAGCTCATTCCAGAAGACCCTTGGGTGAGGAATGACGCCATCCCTCTCCTACTATTACTTCTCCAAGACCTGTCCTGTGAAGCCTTGTGTCCAGCAGTCCAGAGTCTGGATCTCCAGAGTTCCTCTGCTAACATGAGGGTGGGTTCCTGGCACAGACTGAGCACAAGTTCAGAAGCCAGAGGTCCCAGAGAAGTGCTGGGGCTGCAGGACAGAGTGTGAGAGTTCACAGGGATACTTCCCCCATGGGCTTCCCAGCAGCTGGCTGCAGCTGGCTCTGTTTCCTCTCCTGGGTTTATGCTCCCCTCCCATCTCTCCCTCCCTCCCTCCCTTCCCAGGATACAGTGTGTCCCCACACAGTCTCCCAGGCAACCTTGCCCCTGACCTGCGTATGCAGTGCTGCATTCACATATACACTTCTCGGCCTGATCTTAAACCAACTGGGCTAGAAGTCAATTGTGAATAAATCCCCAGCTTTATTATACACCCTGCAAACAACCCCCAAACCTTACTACCCCTCCCCACAAAGGCACTTCAGAGACACTGGCCAGAGGAAGCCCTATGACCCTTAGAAGTCCCGGGCAGCAGGGCACAGGGCCTGGTTGAGGCAGGTCTGGCAGCGAGGATGGACAGGGAGACAAGTCTGTTGGCCGAAGCCTACCAGCAGTCCATTGATTTCACTCCACAGCGCCCTGTGAGGGTAAGGGGCAAGTCAGTGTG
This sequence comes from Meriones unguiculatus, assembly GCF_030254825.1. NCBI lineage: Eukaryota > Metazoa > Chordata > Mammalia > Rodentia > Muridae > Meriones > Meriones unguiculatus. The sequence continues at coordinate 40,245,326 of NC_083359.1, forward strand.
TAAGAGAGCAGGGCCGGTCTCTCCCCCAGGCTCACCCAGCCACTCTGTACCTGGGCAGCCACTCCTCCAAGGCTGTGCGTGTCTCCTCTGGGGACTTGGTCACCTTCTTGGTCCATCTCAGTCTGTTGGCTATTCTGTGCACATGAGTGTCTACTGCTGCTTGGAGACAGGGCAGGGTGAACTAGGGCACTCTGCCAGCTGGACTGTGTCCCTATCCTTATCCCCAGTTCTAAGCAAGTGTGGCTAGGAGACAACCTAAGATCTTTCCCACCTGGGCTTCTAAACAAGATGGGAACCATGGAGCCTGAGAGAAGGTACATCATCTGCGTGGCCGAGCCCCCAATCTGGGGTGCAGGCAGCCTATTTGATTTGTTTGCTTGCTTGTTTATTTGTTTGAGACAGGGTCTTTCTTCATGGCCCTGATTATCCTGGAATTCACTATGTAGACCAGGCTTGCCTCCTGAGTGCTGGCATTAAAGGCTTGCAGGTGGCTCTCTGAGCCTGAAGCCAGCCTTCAGGACAACCAGGGCTATATAGAAAGAACCTGCCTCAAAAGACAAAGCAAAGTGTGAGGCAAGTGTGATGATTCCTATCTATAACCCCAGAACTTGAAAGGTTGATGTAAGATTGTTCTGAGTTCAAGGCTAGCTTGGCCTATGTCTTTTAAAAAAAAAAATTCAATTCTCTATCCTGGGAAAAACAAACAAAACAAACCCCAAAGTGTGTACTCTTGGTCTGCAGCCTTCCCAAGAATGAGGCCTGGATCGGGGGTGGGGGAGGTGATGCTCTGCTTCCTCTGCCCTGTCTACCTGGGTCCTAAGGCCCCTCTCAGCTCATCCACTGGCTGTGAGCACTGGGCTGGGTGGCAGCAGCTTGGCCCAGTGGGCTAGCCTGAGGTCACTGTTGCAGAGCTGGCTGGCATCTGCTACTCCAGCTTTTGGGAACAGAGTGGATAACAGGGTCAGTCTGGCTACAGCTGTGCTCCACCTGGGTTTCAATTCCTGTTCCCATCAGCTGCCATTGCAAGGATTCAACCTCATACCTTCACTGGGGCCTCCTGCCAAGCCACCTGGTCAGCCGCAGTGTCTGCCTTGCCTTTCCCAAGGTTTGCAAACAGCTAGCTAGTCCCCATGCCAGCCTCTTGACTCACTAATTGCCTGGGAAAAGACTGGGAGTTCAGGCTGAGGGGTCACATCATGGCAGCCTTAGCCAGGACCACATGTAGGAGCCTCCTGTGCTGGGCAGTCGGGCTTCCTATGCATCTGTGCTGTTAAGGAGAGCAATTACTTCACTGGCTGTGAACTCAAGTTCAGAGAGACCAAGCGTGTGCCCTAAGGTCACCCAGCTGCAAGGGTCAGGACTCCTTAGTCCCAGCTTTTCAGTCGAGAGGACCTTTTTTCCCAGCAGGCAGCCCTGGGTCTCACCGCAGGTAGGCAGGCCTGCACAGAGAAGCGGGTGGTGTTGAGACATTGTCCCGTCCACTGGAAGCACTGGACGCCTGTGTTCCTGCGGGGGCCCTTCCCCCACGGAGCCTGCCAACCACGGCACTCCCTTCTCTCAGGACACAGGCAGCTGAGGACAGTGTCTAGATAAGCTCAAGTGTCAACTAAGAGGCTGCTGGCGGCTTTGGGAGCTAAGGAGTGGAGACTGAGCTGGGGAGGCCTCACCCACTTCCTACCTGGCCAGGCTCTGCCAAGGCTTGCTCTCCTCCAGTCTCAACAGGTGGTTACCAGCTCCCAGTCAAAGCCCTGGGCCCCTAGCTGCCCTCTAACCACTGTTGGTCACTGCAACAGGGTGTCACCAGCTTACAGATCTCTAAAGGAAACCCTCCACCAGGCACACGCAGAAGCCAGAAGTTGGAGGCCCAAAGAGAGCTAAATCTCATCCTTGCCCAGGGAGTAGGTCCTCAACCTAGCTATTACAGTGGTGCTTCAAATGCTAAAAGATGATACCCAGAAGAAGGATTCCAGAAATCACCCTCCTTCCCCAATCCCACAAGACCACCCTCCTCCTCCACTGCCACCTCAGCCTCTGCCTTCCTCAATTTGTTCCACCCATTCTAGAGCTTCCTGCTTTGTTACTCAGCTTTACTGCTTCTATTCCTTCTGGCCGGGACACACTTCTACCTCTTGGTCTGGCTAACTCACCAAAAGCCCTAAACTGAAACATGACCTCAGAAGGACTTCCTGGAGTTAGGCACAGTGGAGCATGACTAATCCCAGTATGTAAGAAGCTTAGGTGCACACCTTTGATACTAGCCCTCGGGAGGCAGAGGCAGGTGGATCTCTGTGACTTTGAGACCAGCCTCAGCTACAAAGTGAGTTCCAGGACAGCCAGGGCTACACAGAGAAACCTTGTCTCAAAACCAAAAAACAAACAACAAACAAATAATTTGGAGTACCCCCCACCAAAAAAAAAAAAAAAAAAAAATCAACAAACCCAAACCCAAAAGGCCTGGGTCAGGCTCCACAGGGCTGTCACAGTCCGCACCTGTTAGCTTCCTACCCACAGGTGAAACACTCCTCATGGCTCTGCAGCATGTGAAGATCACCTGGCTTCAAGGTCCCTCCCAGAGATCAGCAAGCAGGAGGAATTTAGCAAGTTCTTGTCATCAGGGACCAACAGTGCCAGCCTGCTCAACACTGAGAACACCCTTCTGATACTCTGGCTTGAGTCACAAAAATGCTTGGGGAACCCTAACAGAAGCAAGCAAGCCCGGAGTTGACTTCTCCCTCCTTGTGGCACAAACTACTCACCTATGCCTGATATGGTCCCCCAGGCCACAGCCATGGCCAAGTGTGCCATCTTGGGCCCAACACCTGGCAAGGCTACCAGCTCCGCCACTGAAGCAGGGATGTCCCCTTCGTAGCGCTGCTGCAGGATGGTGGTTGTCTGCTTGATGAATTTTACCTTGTTCTGAAAGATGATGTAGATCAGCCTTGGGGTGAGGCCTAGCCTAATCTGGAAGGTCCCCAGGTTCTCAGAGTTGCCCATCACCTGCCTATGGCTCATGCAGATGTAACCACATGTCCTACCTCTCCAGGAGGTGAGGAGCCAAAGGCAGCAAAGAAGCTGGAAGAAGGCCCTGGCAGTGTACCTCCAATGTGGCACCTCCCCCTCATGTGGGCCAGGACCATGTGTGTGGGAACCAGCTTGGGTCCCCTGTCTCAGCATTCCCTTCAGGGGCTGAGCTGTCCCTAGGACCTAGGCTCAGTAGCACCTGGACCTTCAGGAAGGAAGGCTGGAGCCTGGGCTCCCCCAAGCAACTGCCAGACCAGCTGGGTGGTTCCCATCCTGTGCCTGAGTGGAGAGGGCTATTTAAAACCAATCTGATAGACTGTGGTGGCCCACGCAGTGCCAAGGGGAAGCGGCTCCACCCACAGAGCCACTTTCAACAGATCCACCCACCACCCAGGGTTCTGTGGAGTAGGGGAGCGCCTCTTTGGAGTGACACACTCTAGGGAGCCTAGGAGGGGAAGGGAAGAGAGGGTAGGGCATGCAGCTGGGTGGGAGGGGAGAAGAATGAAGGGCTGTAAACAGGAAAATCTCAAGAGCTTTCAGGACAGGGCTCCAGCCCCATGGTATAGGCTCCTGGTAATCGGAAGCATGAAAGGCTTCTTAGCAGAGATGCCTGCCCCTCGTCCCCAGACCAGTGCCCCGTCTTGGCCCTGTTGCCAAGGGTAAGGCTTACCCTCCAGAAGCCCACAGGGTAGATAAGCCTGCCCAGCATGTCATCATCCATCTGCAGGATACTTTCCACAGTCAAACCCCGGGCCCGTAGGCGCTGCATGGCACCTGCTGTAACCTGGTCTTTGGTCTGGCTGGAGAGCATCAGCGACAAGAGTACCTGGTACCTCCGCACCTGCTTGTACAATGACAGGGGCCAGGATGGTGACCGGTCTTAGTCAAGTCACTTACCCAGCTTTACTTGTTATTGTGGACCTCTTACTCATCAGGAAGAGCAGGGTCTGTCTTGTCACAACTAACATGGACTAATGATCTGCTGATGTCTACCAATTATCTGCTTCTACAGAGTAGTGTGAGGCTCCAATGACTTGCTTGGAACCTAGAACAGAGTGGATATTAGACAATCACTGGCTACTACTGTTACAGTGCCTGCTTGGTCTATGACAACACTGCTCATTTTCTAGACCACCAGGCCCACAGACAAGAAGTCCTCAGGTCATCCAGTATCAGAAGGTGGTTAGAGCTTAGGTTAGTCTAAGGAACTCTCCTCCTCTCACATTACTGAAATGCTCCCAAACGCCATCACTATGCATGAGGCCTCAAGCCACAGAAGTCACAGGCACTCCCCTGACATGCACAGTGAGCTTGATGAATGACAGGCGATGCATGCTGTCCAGTGCTCTAAGGCAGCAGGAGCACATCCTCTTGTGGGCAGCCTGTTGGGGATGGTGTCAGCTGAGAGAGCTGGCAGGTCTTGCTCTGTGAGGAAAGCAAGAAAGCGAGCGTCTCTTGCTTCCATGGAAGAACAAGGAATCCCCTGAGCAGGTGGAGGCTTTGCCTACCTTTGGTGGGGCACTGGCATCGTAGCAGTGCTCAGCACCTAGCTGGTCCACAGGCGCGTCCTTCTTGCTTCTCATGATGCGAATGTTAGCCAGCTGCTGCTGCCAATTCTGGGGCTCCCAAACTGGTACTTTGAGGGCCTCATCGGCCTCACCTTTCTCACCATTAGAAGCCTCATAGGCCACATGCACCTTCTGTGTCTTCTGTGGATGTTTCACAGGCCTGCGGCTTTTCCTTCCTTCTGCAAAAAGTGCCATTCAGCCTTTGGAGGGTAGGGTAAGGGGGCTGCTTACCTGATAATTCACTCCCCCCTCATTTATTTGTGCAACTGTCCATTATCTACCATGCGGTGTGTAGAAGTGTTCTGCCCTTGTCACAACAGTACAAGGTGGTCTGACAAAGTGCCTGTTAGCACGCTAAGACACTAGGGATAGCCTATAGGAGAATGAAACCTTTCCCCTTGTCTTTTGAGCTGCACGTAAGAGAACCTCTTAAAACCCAAATTGGACTGCGCCACTCCTTTTTCAGAAATTAACACTCAGGATGAGCTCCAAACTCTCTTAAAGTCAAAGCATTTGCTGCCCTAACAGTATCAACACTAGTCTTGTCTTCTTTCCCTGGCACGTGGCTCTTGCCAAGCCTCAGTCTGGGTCTCAGTGGGTCTCCATGACTGAACGGATTCTGGGACCATTGATGCCTACGCACGCTCCTGCTCTAGCCACTTACCTTCAAGTTCCAGCTGGAGACGTGCAGGTGCTTTGATAATTGTTCCCTGCGTACCACTACTTGGCACATAGTAGGTCCATGATGGCTACAGGACAAATACAATGAGTGCCATGCCCTTTCCTGTTTTCTCTCTGGGCCTGTTTTCTTTCAGAACCACCGTCCGGCTTGGGGGGAAGACTTTTGGCTGGGTGTGTTCTTGGCATACAGCCTGGTCGTACAAGAGGGAGGCAGCTCTGAGGACAGGCTGCTGTGTCCCACTGTCAGCCTGAAACAAGTAAATGCCCCCAAGCTAGGCTGGTGGACTGAAACTTTTCGCTGGCGACAAGGGTGAATGTACGGGCACATCCAGAACCCCTACAGATCCCAGCTCCACGGAAAAAGCTTGAGTGGGGGCACGCGAGACTCTAAGCGTTTGTGGACGACTGCCTACTATGCGGCGCCTAGAGTTTAGGTCAGAACCTGCGGCTCCCGGGCTGGAGCCAGTTCCTCATCTCGCCCATCCATCCAAACTCCTCCGGGCGCAGCGCTACCTGCGGCAGCCTCTCGCGGGGCGAGCTCCTCCCCACACCCTTCTGACGCGATCCTGGACACGCGGCTCCGACTGCGAGTCACCATCCGTACCCCAGAGTTCATGCCTGGGGCAGTAAATTACGCATTCCCGTGGCCCCGCCGTCCCGCCACTTGCTCAACGCGCACGCGGAACTACAAGTCCCAGGGAGCTCAACGCAGCTCTCGCCCCCGGAAGTACAGGTTGGTCTTCCGGCAGCTGCCCTGGGCCGGGGGTGTGCGCCCTTTCCTGGCTGCAGGAGGTCCTGCGCGCGGAAGGCGCGCGCGGGGTGAGTAGCCCGTGAGGCTCCGAATGCTGGTGCAGGTCGGGGTGATAGTATGGTCGCGTTGCGATGGCCTGAAGGGGAGCTTGCCCCTCTGAATCCAGGCCCCGGCTACGCCCACCGCTGACAAGTTCCAGTGCTCCAAGCCCTGCTTTGCGGGTGTGAACGGGCCTCTGCTTCTGTTGTCCTCAGAGAAAGCTCCTCCTTCATACAGGAGAAAACTAATGGCAATCATCGTGGCTGTGTGCACCCCACGGCGGTAGTCTAGGGGTAGATTATAGGCTGGATTAGGCCTCTACCTCCAGGGTTGATTTGTGGCAGAGTCCCGCCTGCATGGGGTTGAGTTGCCCCAGGGGCAGTAGGGAGGACAGGTTATTGCCTTTTCTAGACCTAGGATCCTGGCAACCGCATCAAGCGCAGGAGAACAGAGAGCCCTTCCTCAGGTGTATCAAATAATGTTTATTGTTGTTTCTTTTCTGCACAGAGCAGATCTCTAGTACTGCCCTGCCCAGCATGGCCAAACCAGCAAGCAAAGATTCAGGCTTGAAGGAGAAGTTTAAGATACTGTTGGGATTGGGAACATCAAGGCCAAATCCCAGGTGTGCAGAAGGCAAACAGACGGAGTTTATCATCACAGCCGAAATCTTGAGAGTGAGTGAGCAGCCTCTGTCTTGGCTAGCCCAGCACGAAGTGCAAGGAAGGCTGGTTTTGTCACTGGTTCTGGGGGTGACGGCTTGCTGGTGACCAGCTGCACAGGGCTGCTGTCTCCAGTTCTGTGGAGACATACATACATGTCCTTCCTCAAGATCTTGGTGACCTGCTCTAGCACACTTGCTTTAGGTGATCCATGAAAATGTATTTTGTTTACTGTCATGATGGACATTCTGTTCTCTCTCAGCACTTGGGAAGCAGAGGTAGGTGGATCTCTGAGTTCAAGGCCAGCCTGGTCTACAAAGAGTCCAGTACAGCCAAGGCTACACAGAGAAACCCTGTCTCGAAAAAACAAACCAAACCAAAAAAAGAGCTATAATCTATGTTTGTCCACCTATTTGATTTTTATTTTATGTGTATGGGTGTCTTACTTGCGTGTATGTTTTGCCCATAAATAATTGTTGAACTTTTGTACTTGAAACTCTGATACAAACCAAATGCTCATCATTTGATTAAGGTTGTAACTATCTATGGTACATCTGTATTCTGCGGGGTATGATTTATCAGGAGAAAGCATCAAGTAGTGATGCATGCCCCAACTTGAAGGATCATAGAAAGCATGTAAAGTGAAGGAAGCTGGTCATAGACAGCCTCATGGCTCATGAATCTCGTGTATCCAGTGTATGAAATGTCCAGAACAAGCAAGTTGCAGCTGAAGGAACTGTATGTGGTTCCTTTTTAGTGTGATAAACATTCTTGAAATAGTGGAGGTGATTGTGAGCCTTGTGATAATCCTAAAGTTTGCAGTTTAAAATTAGTGCAGTAGCCAGGCTGGTGGTGGTTCATGCCCATAACCCCAGCATTTGGGAGTCTGCAGCAGGAAGATCACCTTGAGCTCAGAGTCTGGGCATGAGTTCCAGGCTAGCTGGGGTCACATAAAAGGATAAATAGATGAATAAATAATATGAATAAATAAATAAAATTGTTATAATGGTATATTTTATGTTATGTAAGTTTTATCCAACAAAACTTCAATTAGGGGCATAAAGTTGCCCTTGTAGTCCAAGAGCTGGAGCAGTAAGCTCTTCCATGAATTCTGATGTACAGCTAGTCAGGTTTGGTGGTGCATGCTTTTAATCCTGAAAGCAGAGGCAGTTAGATCTTTGTGGGTTTGAAGCCAGACTTATCTACACAGTGAGTTCCGGGCCACTTAGGGCTACATACTCATCAAAAACAAAACAAAAAGTTCTATAGTTGGATAAGGTGGCTTCTCCTTGTAGTCCAGTACTTGTGAGGTTGAGACAGGAGAATTATCATATATTTGAGCCTGGCCTTGGGCTATAATGTGAATTCAAGGACAGCCTGGGATTCATAGCAAAACCTCATCTCAGGGAAAACACATCAGCCTAGGGGGCTGGTGCATGCCTTTAATCCCAGCACTCAGGAGGCAAAGGCAGGTGGATCTCTGTGAGGCCAGTCTGGTCTACAGAGCAAGTTCCAGGACAGCTAAGGCTATGCAGAGAAACCCAGTCTGAAAACAGAACAAAACAAAAACCGAAAGAAAGGGGAAAAAAAACCACATTGGTTTATAGGTAAAATGTAGAACAACTTATAGGTGGTTTATGACTGGCAGTTAAGGAGACCTTTTAAGCATGCCCCTTTTCCTTTTTTCTTTTCTCTAGGAACTTAGCGGTGAATGTGGCCTCAACAATCGCATCCGAATGATAGGGCAGATCTGTGATGTGGCAAAAACTAAGAAACTTGAAGAGGTAGGTTTGCCTCAGTTATACTGCTGGAGTTTTGCATGCCAGTTCCAGGTTGTTTGGATCCTTCAATTTGCTGTTTGCTCTTTTGAGCTTTTTTCTTTTTCTTTTCTCTTTTCTTTTCTTTTGAGAATTGCTATGTAGTCCGAGCCAGCCTAGTATTTATTGTATAGTTCAGGCTGACCTTGAACTTGATATGGTTTTCTTTCCTCGGCTTCTTCAGTATAGGATGGGATTACAGGTGTATGTCAGACACCTGGCTTTGTAATGGTTCAATTTTTACCATTTTAGAGAAATTTAGCTTTCATCTCAGTGATGTGGAAGCTTCTAGAAATGCCTGTGTACAATCCTGAGAGACTTGTCTTGGCGGCAGCAAAAGGAATGGGCTTCCCCTGAATTTCAAAAGGGGTTATGGATATGCGTGTCTGCTTATCCTCTTTTTGGTGGTCACTGGGGGTGGAGATTGAGACAGGGACTCACTGTGTAGCCCTCACTCACCTACAACTCACTATGTAGACCAGGCTGGCCTCAAACTCAAAGAATCACCTGCCTCTGTCTCCAGAGTGCTGGGATAAAAGGCTTGGGCCACCACTATCTGGGTTCGGAGTGAATTCTTAACATTTAGTAGGGTTGACTCCTGCAGGAACACTTTGGAGTAAGGTTTCTGGGGCAGGTGCATGTGCAGGGCTCATCTGCTGCAGATTCTGAGCGACTCAATGCTCTGAACCTGAGGAGAGCTACTAGGGACTTCCCTGGCAGTCTTGGGGAAGCCAGAATTGCTTCCCTGTCCTGCCTGTTCTCCCTTTCCTCGACTGTGACCTGGGGCCCATTAAAGAAACTTGGCCAGATGTCAGTTGTGGTGGCACACACCTTTAATCCCAACACTCAGGAGGTAGAGATAGACAGAGCTCTGTGAGTTTGAGGCCAGCCTCATCTACAAAGTGAATTTCAGGACAGCCAAGGCTATCCTGATACAGAGAAACCCTGTCTCAGGAAAAGAAAAAAAAGTTACATTTAATCCCAGCACTTGGGAGGCAGAGGCAGGTGGATCTTTGACTTCGAGGCCAGCCTGAGCTATACAGAGAAACTCTTTCTCAGAAAACCAGGAGACAGAGAGAGGTGGGGGAGGGAGGGAGAGAAAGACAGAGAGAGAGACTTGGGTTTGAAATGGTCCGAACGTCTGTTGTCACCGTGAACATCAGAAAGTACTCAAAATAAAGGCTCTCGTAGAGCTAGTGTTAAGTCAGAAGACCCTATTCTGTTCTTTGATCGAGGAGCTCAGGATTTTGGCGATCACACCCTTATCACTGTCTGCTCTTTGTTATGGCAGCATGCAGTGGAAGCACTTTGGAAGGCTGTCGCAGACTTGCTGCAGCCAGAGCGGCCACCGGAGGCCCGACATGCAGTTCTTGCCTTGTTGAAGGCCATTGTGCAGGGACAGGTAAGGGCAGAGCTGGGTGACTATGGGATGAATGCAGACCATCACTGTTTGCACTCTTGTCTTTGGTGGTCTGTTAGGGGCAGGGTCTAGTGGATAACAGGCTCTGGAGCCTAACTGGGTGTGGGGACGTGCTGGTATTACAGCTCATGTCTGGTGATCTTGGCCAGTCACTGCAGCTCCCTGAGCCTCCATCTTATCTGAGAATAGAGAATGTCAGCTGTATCTTCTTCTGGGGATGGCACAAGTAGTTTGTACAGGTTGTCTAGAGTATGGCCATTGTTAGCTTGCTCTTACTGACGAGTTTTCCCGTTATGGTCACTCCCTCTGCTTTTCATTCTCTAGCCACTTAGATTTCAGCTGACCCATCAATCCCTATAGTCCCTCTGCTCATTCCTGGAAGGGTCTTCCTCTAGGCCACTCTCTTTCCTGATAGTCTGGCCTCTTAGAGAGATTTTTCCTTACTCTTACTGCACTCAGCACTCAGGCTATGGTGTCTTTCCTAAGGGTTATAGCACCTCCTCTGGGGCTAGATCTTTATTCTCACAATATGAGTACACGTTTGTCTGTCCCGACTCTAGAGTTAGGCCAGAAGCAGGAGCTTTATTGTCACTACTGTGTGCCTGTCCCCAGCCATGTTCAAAGCTTGATACAATAAGTATTGTGTAACCATGTGTTTTTTCTATGCCCAGTCTTGCTCTGAATGACACAGAGACCGTTTATATTTATTAGAAGCTTAGGGCATATAGATAGACAGATATTCAGCTATTCTATCCCAGTAATACTGGCCTGGCCTACATCTTACCACATGGCCCGTTACCTGCCATCTTAGTCTCATTCTGGCACCTGCTTTTTCATCTGTGTTCCACTGGTGACTCTTCTAGCTCCCCACCTGAGACTCTCACTGGGCCCAGAAGTCCCGCCTTTTCCTCTCTTGTCCAACTATTGGTTGTTCAGCTCTTTATTTGACCAATCAGAAGGTGATGGAGAACCATGTTTACAAAATACTAAGACTATCAAAATACTAAGACTCTAAGTGCTAGTTTTTCAAACTGTATTTTATTTGTGGGTTCCTTAGAACTTATACCTCCCTTCCAACCTCCCAACCCCAGGGGGAAAAAGATTGTAAGGGAAAGGGGACATAGCTCTCTTTACTTCTTGCTGGGTAGGGTCATAGGATACTTTTGGGGGCATCAGGAAATCCAGAAGTCCAGGTAGACAGCAAACACAGCAGCAGGACAAACCAGCAGCAAGCAGTTCTCCTCCAACTCCTCCAAGCAACCTCACTTTTTTCTTCTGAGGTATCATATGTATACCCCTGAAAGTCCTCAGTCCAGCTAGCAGACCACGCTTCACACAAGGCAGTTAACAGGTATGGACAAACTAAAATTCCCCACTTGGGATTATAACAAAAACATGTTTACATATCATAAACCAAAATGTCCACAACATAAGACAGTGGATGCTTCATAATAATGACAATACCATAGTCCAGCTGTAATCAGATCTCTGACTATAAGCAGATCTCTGCCAGAACAGAAATCAGCGTTTGAATAATACAAGGACAGTCTTCACACAATGCACAAAAAGATTATCCCTAAGGTGGTATAATTATCCCTAAGATGGCATGCCAGTCAGCTGTTGTCCAGTGCCTCTGTTCCCTCCCCCCATCTGAGCCCCATAATATTGCTGACCTGCCATTCATAAGGTGCTTCTAGAGGAAGAAGAGGTCATGACTGGAGTTGTGGGACCTGATATACTACTTGCCTTTTTGATAGCTGTATGGCAAATGCTGGAAAGGCTCTATTGACCTCATGATTTTGTCTTTAGGGTGAGCGTTTGGGGGTTCTCAGAGCCCTCTTCTTCAAAGTGATCAAGGATTACCCCTCCAATGAAGATCTCCATGAAAGGCTAGAAGTTTTTAAGGCCCTCACAGATAATGGAAGGCACATTACCTACTTGGAAGAAGAACTGGGTAGGTATCACACAGAGTATGAGGTTTCTCTGGCCTTGGGAATCAGAGATCCCTGGGGTGAGAGAGGCCTCCCTGTGAGTCTGGAAGGGTGCTGCAGTTCATGAGGTGGCCTGCAGGAAGCTCAGGACCATATTGCCGTTTGTATCAGAGCTTACAGATGCCGCAATAGGATTCACTGCAGAGCTGCTGCTTGAAGTCTTTGGCTAGCAGGGCCCAGAGGTGTTTTTGAAATGGGGGTGCTTTTGTTTTTGGAGAGGGTGCTGAGTGCCTTCGTCCTGTCCTCCTTGTCATCTGGATCTGTGTTGTCACTGCCACATTAGTGTTACTTGACATCCCACCTGGTTTCTGCCCTTCCTCCTGTCAAATGCAGGAAGAGGCTTCAGGAAGCTTTAAGGCTTCATTTCGCTTCGGTGGGGAAAGAAGGAAAGACTGGGGAGGAAGTCAGCTTGGGACTATGCCGTTCTGCCTCTGGGACAGGTGCTGTTACGCTTTGCCCTCAGATTTCCTAAGGCTGTGTGGCCTGCAGCCTTGCCTATGTCTTTCCCTGAGATTCTTGTGGGGTTGGGAATTTCCAAAGAACCTGCCTCCTGAGCAAGAATTATAATGTCTGTGTCCCCTGCAGTGGAGTCAAGCCTTGAATGGAATGCATGCTGCTCCTGTCAGCTCGGCTCCAACACCCACGCAGAGCAAGTATCTGTGCAGGGCTTGCTCAGACTCTTGCTGAGCCTCCTTGGGTCCAGTGTGCTACAGTAATAGGCTACAGGCTAATTTCCCTGGGGAGGAGGAGTATAGCCTCAGCTTTTCTCCTACAGCGGAGTTTGTCCTGCAATGGATGGATGTCGGCTTGTCCTCAGAATTCCTTCTGGTACTCGTGAACCTGGTCAAATTCAACAGCTGTTACCTTGATGAATACATTGCATCAATGGTTCAGTAAGTGAAAGCTAATTAAGCGTTGAGGTGCAGCTGAGAGGTGGAACTGTTGTTAGCATGCAATACCCTGGTTTCCACCCACAGCTCCAAAAGAAAAAAAGCAAAACAAAACTTTAGTGGTCCTTTGCCAGTATCTCCATTGGCTTGAGTCTTAAGCTTAGGTCTGCAGAGTGAATAAAGTCGGTGAAACCTTTTGTGCCTCCAAATAAATGAGGTTGGCAGTGGACATAACACATTTTTTTTTTTTTTCTGAGATAGGGTTTCTTTGTAAACTCTGTAGAGCCCTGGCTGTCCTGGAACTCACCTTGTAGGCCCAGCTAGCCTCCTACTCACAGAGATCTGCCTGCCTCAACTTCCTGAGTGCTGGGATTAAAAGTGTGCACCACCACCAGTTGGCATGACCACATATTTTTATTTTTATCTTTTACTGTGTTTTCATGTGTCCCATGGCACACGTGTGGAGGTCGGAGAACAACTTTGTGGAGTCTGTTTTCTCCTTCCTACCTTTATGTTTGTTCTGAGAGTACAACTCAGGTTTCTAGGTTTATGCAGTGAGTACTTCATTTTCTATGTTTTAGACAGGCTCTCACCATATCGTCCTGGCTGCCCTGGAACTCACTGCGTAGACCAGGCTGAGCTTTCAGCTCAGACAGGTCCACCCACCTCAGCCTCCTGAGGGCTGGGATGAAAATTATATGCCACCATACCCAGCTTTTTTCATCATTATTTTTACTTTATTTTAAATAACTTATTCATGTACGTAGGTATTTTGCTTTCATTTATGTCTGTGTACTGTATGTATGTGCACTGCCTGCAAAGACCAAAAGGCATCACAGATGCCATACTCTGGTCCTGGAGTTAAAGATGGTTGACAGCCACTATTTGGGTGCTGGGAATTGAACCTGGGTCCTCCAGAAGAGCAGACTATGCTCTTAACTACTGAGCCATCTCTCCAGCCCTATTTTTTTTGAAATTATCTTGTATATATCCATTAAAGCAAAGGTTTTGTTTTATTTACACCATGTACTCAACTCTGGGTATGTGGTTTGCATAGAACAGGCACCGTAAGGACAAACCATTCAAATAACCGTGCATTGAACAAGAAATGAAGAGTCTTCTGGGAAACACTATTTGAACTGACTTGAGTGTTTTTTTTTCTCTAGCATGATTTGTCTGTTATGCATCCAGACAGTGTCCTCTGTGGACATTGAGGTCAGTAACTCCCAGCTTTATTTGTGGGAGGCTAGGGCATTGGGTCAAGCCCTATTACCGTTCTCTGGCTGTGTGGATTCTGGAGGCTGCTCAGCTTTTCTGAGCTGTAGGAGTATGCTCTGTCAGGACAGTTGGGTGATCTGCATCATGGAATAATAGCTCAGGACGGGAAGTAGCAGGATGGTAGGTAACAGCGCCTCCCAAGTACACACTTACTCTTGCTCACTTGCACTGTGGTTCCTACAGAGGCTGTTTGGGCGGGAGAGAGGAGGGCAAGAGTTGGGAGCACCATGATGATGCTCAGTCCTCCTTCAGGTGTCCTTGCAAGTGCTGGATGCTGTGGTCTGCTACAACTGCCTGCCAGCTGAGAGCCTGCCTCTGTTCATTATCACCCTCTGCCGTACCATCAATGTCAAGGAGCTGTGTGAGCCTTGCTGGAAGGTGGGCATCTCCCAGGCTGTTTCTGGGAGCTCCTTCCTCAGGACAAGGTCTGCTGCGAGCACCTGATAGGACAGCGAATGCTGCCATAGCTGTGGAATCACCAGGCAGTGACCCATTGAGGGTATTCCTGGCCATTTCCTAGTAGGTGGTTGAGCTGAGGCCCAGGTTTTGGAAATGTTTTGAGGCCCCTGTAATCTTTTGTATTTGGAAGGAGGACACAGTGAGCTAGCAGCATGGCGGGGCTGCAGGGCAATGTCCATGTAAGGCAGGCTGAGGCTGGGCCTTCCCCTTGAGCCAGGGCTTACATCGCTAACCGTTAGGGTGTATGTGTTCTGTCTCAGCTGATGCGTAACCTTCTAGGCACCCACCTGGGTCACAGTGCCATCTACAACATGTGCCGAATCATGGAAGACAGGTGAGTGTGACCATGCTGGTGCGGTGCCTGCTGAGGATGGGTGGCTAGGATCCAGAGGAGGCTTTAGATGCTTGGCTGGTGTTGGTGAGGTTGGGGTTTTCCTGTTTTTCTTTTCGGGTAGCTGTTCCGCGTTTTGCATATGACATCCCACCTTTTGCTTCTACCAGTCCAGTCAGGATGTTCACATCCCAACCCTGATGGTCAGGGTGTGGCCCCTTCCCACCCTGCCTCAAATCTACACTTACGGCACTAACCTGATGTCCTCACCTTCACCTATAGCCAAGGCATCGCCAGTCCTGGTGCTTTTATCCCAAGGGGTGACTCAGGTTTGCCCACGTCTGGGAGACACCGACATCAGAACTCCCCCTTTGCTGCTCCCTGACCTCCACCATTGCCTCTTGAAGTATACTGTTGTAGAGCAGCCAAACAGGGATTCTCTTACACAGATCTCACCATTCTAGACTTCACTTGAGGTCGTAATGGTCTTTCCTATGAAACAGACCCAGTGGTAGTCTTACCTCCATTTTAGCCCCGTAAACCTCTTGCCTTTTCCTTCTTGGATCTTTACGTATACCCTTTATTCCTGGTAAAATGTTCTTCTCACCTTTCTGAGTCCTGAATGTCCTGTGAGGTCCTGAGATGGTGGTTAGCTGCTTGGCTCCCGAGAATAGTTTTTACTATGTCCATGGCTTCTCAGCTGTGGTTTCAGGTTCAGCCTCTGCTCTTGTGGGATTCTTGAGTCTCTGTCTTCCGCCAGGCTGTTAGCACCATGAAGCTCAGGGTATTGTCACTCCTGTGTCTAATGTGAACCATAACCCATAGTGATCAGTAGTGACTGGCTGAACGAATTGCATAGGAATCATAATTGCTGCTAGTTTCTTTGCTCCCTGCCCACTTCCCCAGTTGTATTTCTGAACCATAAGTGCAAGGTGCCTCTTGGGAACACTGCTAGAGGGTTCCATACTGAGCTGGGACTCTGTTCACATCTGTCTTTCTGGGGAACATTTTCAGATCCTACATGGAAGATGCCCCATTGCTGAGAGGAGCCGTGTTCTTTGTAGGGATGGCACTCTGGGGAGCTCACCGACTCTATTCTCTCAAGAACTCCCCCACATCTGTGTTGCCATCTTTTTATGAGGTAAGGCGTTTTCTATACCACAGTGGGTCTGGGGCTTATGGGGTAGAACTGAGCAGCTATTTCCAGTTAGTTGCTTTTTAACTGTAGATGAGATTTAGGGTTATAAGAGGTTTTATTCTCAAGAAAGTGTTTTATGAGTTTTGTCTCCTGCCCACTCAGTGTTGCCCCTGGGGATAGCGTTCCCCCACTCAGTGTTGGTTTCATTTGTCAAGTAGTGATCTTTCCAGCTCTTCCCCCACAGCATTGCTTTTGTTCTGTGACGTTCAGAGAACTTCCCGGGTATGCTTGTATTTAGTTCTCATGGCTTCCTGGTGAGCTGGGGTCCTCATTTTGCAGCATAGTTTCAGACGAACTGCCTTTCATTTGGTTGCACAGTCTCCTGACCTGCAGGGGTCTTGTGAGTGCTGGTGCAGGGTGTGGTCTTGCTCATTGCATTGCTTACACCAGAACTTAGCACCTGTTAGCTTGTGCGTTGACAGTACTCCTGGTCTGGATTTGAAGTTTACTGACTCCCCAGTTTAGGCCTTTTGGAGGTGAAGGCTTTGGGCCTTGGGCCTTGGGCCTTGGGCCTTACATAACAGATACCTTTCTGAGTGCCACACATGAACTGTGGGCATGTGTGGTAAGTGCTGCCAACCCATGCATTTTCTACTCACCCCTAAGACAGGCTGGGAGGGACCGTTCTTCTGTGAGAGCAAAAAGCAGCTGGTCCTCTATGCTCCTTGGCACTGTGTTTTAGGCTATGACCTGTCCTAATGAGGTGGTGTCATATGAGATTGTTCTGTCCATAACAAGACTCATCAAGAAGTATAGGAAGGAGCTCCAGGCTGTGACTTGGGATATTCTGCTGGACATTATTGAACGACTGCTTCAGCAACTCCAGGTAAGGCAGAAATGCTGGGAAGGAATGAGATCCCAGACAGGCTGCTTGTCCCTGATGGAAGTTGTACATGCACTCTTCTGTGAATGTGGCCTTTCCTGGGGTCTGTTTGCTGGTGGTTCTGTTTGGAGGTGGCAAGTTGTCTTCTATTGAGGAATAGATCTTGTTTTTCCAAGCGTGTTGCATTTTGGCTTTAGACAGGAATATGCAGTAGGTGAGCAAGGGCTGAACTAGTTGTCCAAGGCAGACCAAGTGACAGGACAAGTCACCTCCATGGTTTGAGTAGGCCCTGGAGCAATTTACAGAGCATCTATGCTGCATCTACACCGGAGGATAGTGTCAGTGAGTGTCGACCACAGTGTAAAGAAAACACCAGTGCCACACATTCACTGATGGCTGGGCTGTGGGAGATGAGGTTGGCATCTAGCATGAGCTCAGCCTGGGGCTGAAAAGGGGGCGGCCCAATGGTAACAAAAACTGAGACCTGGTAAGACCCAAGTTGAGTTGTGACTGGTCAAGTGGACTAGCCAGGAGGTACTTTGGGCTTGGTAGAGGAGGTAGGAGGCCACACTCTTGAAACTGAAGGCACTGGAACCTGGGAGAAGCATGCAAAGCTTGAAGTTGTAGTATTTTCATCTCCTGTTTGCTCTCCCTTCCAGACCAGGTTTCATAGGCTCAGCCTCCATTCCTGTAGTAAGAAATGGGTGATAACAGTGATTTCCATCTCTCTCAGATGGTCTAGCTGAAGTATGTAAGTGTGGGGGGTGTTGTGTGTGGTATGTGGGGGTGTTTGTAAGTAGCTCCTCTCAAGCTGGGTAAAGGAGATTAGTTTATATTTTGTGTCTTGGTACCACAGAACCTGGACAGCCCAGAACTCAGGACCATCGTCCATGACTTGCTGACCACTGTGGAGGAGCTGTGTGACCAGAATGAGTTCCATGGCTCTCAGGAAAGATACTATGAGCTGGTGGAGACCTATGCAGACCAGAGACCTGTAAGGACCCCGTTCTGCTGGGGCTGTGTGGAATGGTTCCCATGGAACCATGGTTTCTGATTTTCAAGTAAAAGACGGACATGCACCTGTGTTTCTAGATCTGCGCTTCAGCAGGAAGCCTGGCAGGCATCAGCTAGCAGGATTGTGTGGGTTTGTTAAAAAGCTTTGTGCTAGCCTAAGCATCAATTTCCTCCCACCAAAGTGGAGGAACATTCTGAGCTGGTTCTACAGAAACCAGTTCTCCCAGGGGGCACCAGTCATTTTGCCAGAATTACTTGGTTTACTGCCATCCTATTCAACCGATTTGACATGAATTTCTCACTTCCAGGAGACATTTGTTCTTGCTAATTCCTCACCGGGCTTTGATGTAGCTAATTTCTGAGCAAACTGGACTCTCCCGGGTCGGCAGCCTAGTGGCAAGTTGGTACACCTGTAGAGGGCAGATGGCTCACTGACTGCAGAACTGTTTTCCTTTGACAGGAATCCTCTCTCTTAAACTTGATATCCTACAGAGCCCAGTCCATCCACCCGGCCAAGGATGGCTGGATCCAGAACTTGCAGTTGTTGATGGAGAGGTTCTTCAGGTAGGGGAGCCTCTGTGATCCCTTTGTCTCAGGGACCTGTCCAAGACCTCAGGGGTTTGGGCTTTCCTTTCTGACCCATGAGTGTCCTCTGGGCCCACATGTTGGTCCATAAAGCTGATTCTCAGAATGCAGCCCTTTTACCTGGTCTTGGTATGGGTCTCAGTGGAGTTCATGAGAGTAGTCCAAAGTTGAGCCTCCCTGCCCACCGTGAGGCTGGGCCCAGTGCACATGTGCTGGGGGTTCAAGTGGTCTTAGCCAGCTGCAGCAAGTCTGTTCCTCTCCCAGGAATGAGTGCCGAAGTGCCGTGCGCATCAAGGTGCTGGATGTGCTGTCCTTCGTGCTGCTCATTAACAGGCAGTTCTATGAGGTGAGTATTCAGAGTTAAAGGCTGCGGTGTGATTGTGCTGGGGCTGGGCTGGCTCTGGGTTCCACCCCCATCTGGGTTTCGTACATGTTCCAGCAGAATTGGGGTCTGCTGGTGGTCCTAGTGGCTTCCCTTTGTGGCATGCTGTCAGCTGCCTTTGCGCCTCCCTGTTCACTCAGTATTTATATTGTGATGTTCTGCTCAGACCTGTGCTGGGCCTGGAGGCTGCCGAGAAGCGAGGTAGGTAGGTACTTGTCCTTGTGGAGCTCTGGCCTAAGCCCCGCTCAGAACCCAGGAATGTCTTTACTTTGACTTCAGAAGTCTGCTTCTGTGTGTGTTGTTCTGGGGAAGAACCCCAGGTCCCACACCTGTTGGGAAGGTGCTCAGCCGCTGAGCTGTCCTTGCCCGCTCCCCGGCAGTCTGGTGGGTGGCGGTTGTTTCTGTAATCCTTTCCCTGTCATCATCCCCATTACCAGCTGCAGCCTGCCGTAGGTCCTACTAAGCTGTCTTCTTGCTGTACCTTCCCCTCCCTCCCTCCTTCCTCGAGTCTGTGGGGTTCTTGCTTTGGGGAGCACTGTTAGTGCTTGACGTTCTGTGTGGCCCTTTTTGCACCTTAGATCTTTCTCCTTTTGAATGCCCCTCAGGCAGCCTGACTTCCCCGCTTCCTCAGTTTCTCCTCTCTCCCCTCCCAGCCTTTCTGTGCCCCATATTGCACTCTGCTTATCTCTATTACAATCCCATCCATCCTCGCTCGGGGTGGAGTGGGAAGCCCTTTCAGGAAGGCCTTCTGGATTCTCTGTTCTCTCTTACCAGAGCCGGTCTTTATCTGCTCTCTTCCTGTTGTTTTTAACCAGTTCTGTGAAAGCTCTCATAACAATGTCCTTGTCACAGTAGTTTCTTTGTTGCCAGCGTTTCCCTTTGCCCAGCACATGCTCACTCACACACTAATACATGGCCGTCCACTGAGGAGGCTTCTTTGTGTATGTGTGTGTTGGAGATGGAACCCAGCTTCTCACAAAGGCTAAAGGAAGTACCCTTCATTGTCCAGCCTCGCTGCAGCCTTGTGTGATACGTGGCTGCCTTGGGTCTGTCCTGAGGGAGTCACAGTGTGACTGAAATGTACCCCCTGCCCACTGTGGGACCAGAAGCTCAACTTCTCCAGTTTGTGCTCAATGCAGGAGGAACTGATTAACTCGGTGGTCATCTCACAACTCTCCCACATCCCTGAGGATAAAGACCACCAGGTCCGAAAGCTGGCCACCCAGCTGCTGGTGGACCTGGCAGAAGGCTGCCACACCCACCACTTCAACAGTCTGCTGGACATCATTGAAAAGGTGAGAGCCACTTAGAGGGCTGGGCTGGCATGGACAACACCCTGTGGACAGAGCATCCCCCGGACTCTGCTCCATTTTTACCATTGTGACTGGTGTCTGTCGCCATGGGCAGGGCTTTCTTCCCAGCCGAGATGTGTGGTGTGGTTGTGCTGAGCCACCTTGATACTTTGCCAGTGTCCGACCTGCAACACTTTGCAAATGAGTATTTTGTCACTCTCAGGAATCTGGGCTGGACATCTGGAGAAAAGCACAGAGCTGGATACAGGATAGCCACTTGTCCTTTTAGTTTTGAAATGTAGTTTGTGAACAGTCACTTGTGTAAAAATGTGTCTTTCCTCCTGAGAAGTACAAGGGAAGGTATTTGTGGTAGAGTTAGGTCTGTGGGTAACTGCCTGGGAGCCTTGAATTTGGAACTGACCTGCTGGTCTTTTGGAAGGTCATGGCACGGTCACTTTCTCCACCCCTGGAGCTGGAAGAAAGGGATGTGGCTGCATCCTCGGCCTCCCTGGAGGATGTGAAGACTGCAGTCCTGGGACTCCTGGTCATCCTTCAGGTGGGTGCTCAGGAAGGGTGCACAGACCAGCTTTGTCCACTCTTGCTGGAAGCTTCTCCGGGAAGATCCAGCTCTCACAGGTTTAGCTCTCAGGGTGCTAAAAATGGGCAGCGCTGTGAAGATGTGCCCAAGTTGTGAGAGGCCTGCAGTGTGCAGTGGGGGAGTCCTTACTGTGTGACAGCTCTTCAGTCTGTGCTGCCCAGAGCTGCCGCTGTGTTCTGTCAGTACTTGTGCCTGCTACAGCTACTGAGTAGAAAAAGCCCATTCTTGCTCTGTAGCTATTTTAATTTGGGGAGAGCTCTGTTGGGATTACTTCACACATCGTACAGTTCCTTCCATTTACAATGAACAGCTCATTGGTTGCAAATATGTTCACAAGGCTGTGTAGCTATCCCACAATAAATTTTATTTAATTTTTTAATTTTAATTTTTTGAGAGAGGGTCTCACTATGTAGCCCAGTCTGGCCTTGAACTTCAGACAGTCTTCTCTGCTCAGCCTCCCGAGTGCTAGAATTATAAGACGGGGATACCATACCCAATTACAATCAGTTAGCCTGGATTTGTGACTCTTGCTCCCCATTTTCTCCTCCCAAGGACCTGGTAGCTCTTGATGCGCTATTTGCTTCCATGAAGACGTTTTCCGTTCTAGATGTCTCACACACATGGACTCACATATGTGGTCGTTTGTGGTTGGCTTTCACCAGCCGTCACGTTTCAGGGTTTGTCTCTCTTGTTGCATGTCTCAGTGCTTCGTTATTTTCAAGATGTTGATTGTGTACATGGTTCCCACTTTGTAGTCTGTTGGTGGACACAGGCTGTTTCTGCCTTCTGTTCCTTTGCTATTGTTGTACAGTGTTGTGTAGATACCATTACCTTTTTCCAGTGTGTGTACCTAGGAAGAATTGCTGAGTCATATGTTGAGTCTGTTTAGCTTTTGAGAAGCTAAACATCTGAGAAGCTTTCACAGTTTTTTGGGTTTTTTTTTTTTTTCAGTGTTCATGTGTGTGCATGCATGTGTTTGTGTGTGTAAGTATAGACACACTCTTGCCACAATGTGCCCTTGGAGGTTAGAGAACAATGCTACGTGTTAGTCTTCTTTGTCCACCTTATTTGAGACAGTTTCTCATTGTTTGCTGTTGAGTACTCCAGGCTAGCTGGCCTAGCAGCTTTTAGGGATTCTGCTGCCTCTGCGTCAGTCCCTCCCTGGGAGCACTGGAGTACAGATGTGTGCTACCACATCCTTCTGTGTGTAGGTTCTGGAAATCCAAATGCTCATCCTTATGTTCACATCTCCACAGCCTCCCCCACCCCCGTTGTGTGTACTTTTTAATCTATTTTATTTGGGGTTCTTATGCCTCTACCTTCCTTCAAACCCCCCAACACCAAGTAGGAGAGAAAGAAGGTTAGTGGGGAGAGAGGTGGAAGTTCTCTTTAGCTACTTGCTGCTAGTTACGGGCATTGGGTTCTTTGGGGCAAGTCCAATCATCATTTCAGGATATCTGCAACTTCATCTCATCCACCTCCATCATCATCCCAGGAGGAGCAGGGAAGGAGCAGCAGCCTCCTCCTTTCTTGGAGCCACTCCCTTTCCCCCTGGGCTCTGGCATTTATTCCCTCTCCAGAGTCCTTGGAATGAAAATATCTGCAGCTGGCAAAGAGCCCGTCTCAGTGACCCCAGCAGGCAAATAGTTTGCTGTTGTGGACAGTCTGAAGGAGCCCCATATCCCACACCTGGGATTAAGACAAAAACTTGTTTACACAGCGTAACTGAGTTTTTAAAGACACCAAAACCTTCATTACAGTTATACTTAGTGGCATGACTTTAGCTACAAAGCCAATTCTTCACTTTTTTTTTTTTTTTGAGTGACAGTATCTCTATGTAGCCCTGGCTGTCCCGGAACTCACTATGTAGACCAGGCTGACCTCAAACTCACAGTGATCTGCCTGCCTCTGCCTCCCAAGTGTTAGAATTAAAGTCATGAGCTACCATACCTGGCTCTCTCTAGCTTTTGAAGCAGGATCCTGTTGTATAGTTTAGGCTGGCATACTCCTGAAGATCCTCCAGCCTCTGTCTTAGGAGGTTATGGTCATGGGCCACCACACCCAACTGGCACGTACATTATCAGTGGCTTGATATTCCCTGGGATCTTCTTGGGGTTTCCTCCATAAGAGCTCCATGTTCTTTGCCTCGCTGCTCTGTTGGAAAGGAGTGGTTACCATGTACCACGTGGTCTGGTTGCAGTGGGAGGGGAATTTCTTAAGGTGTTTCTTGTTCTAGCTCGGAAGTCTAGCTATGACACCAAGTTCCTGGCTATAGGCTGAGCAGCGTTCCATCGGAGGCAAAGTCTTGACTTGGTCATTTCCTTATACTGTAAATGACGTAGCCCCACCTGGCTCAACATGTAGACTCCCCCAGAGTGGTTAGATTCTCTGCCAGCAGTCAATGTCTGAGGCCCCATGTGTCCTTTCCCAAATTGTCCATTGTGGGTGTGGTTCGTGTTAAATTTATCACCTCAAGTCGTCTAGGGCAGGACTTTGAATGATGTGTTCTGAGACTAGGGAAAAATAGTTATTGTCAGTTGTCTTTAAAAGAACAGTAGAATGTGGCACACACCTTTAATCCCAGCACTCTGGAGGAAGAGGCAAGCGGATCTCCTGAGTTCAAGAGAATTCCAGGCCAGCCAGGAAAATAAAACAAACAATCAAAACCCAAACCAAAGCTAAACTGCTCACCTACAAGGCTCAGAGACCATGGAGACTCCTCAGGTTCCCCAGGGCTATAGGCAGCATTGAGTCCTTTCTCTTGGGTTTTCCTGTCACCTGCCAGGAAGGGTCAGAGCCTTGTTGGGATGGGGTGGGAAGAGGGGTAGTCTAGTGGCCCTTCCAGTGGGATAACGACTCTCACAATGCATTTGTTCCACCCAGGCTACTCTTGTTGACTTCACTTAGTCTTGGAGGACTAAAAACCCCTTTATGGCCCATGAGGAGTGGATCAGTGCTGTGCAGTAATCACTAAGATGTGTTTCCTGATTTGCTACCTAATGCCCTGCT
This sequence comes from Meriones unguiculatus, assembly GCF_030254825.1. Classification (NCBI taxonomy): domain Eukaryota; kingdom Metazoa; phylum Chordata; class Mammalia; order Rodentia; family Muridae; genus Meriones; species Meriones unguiculatus. Next base: position 40,269,132 of record NC_083359.1, read on the forward strand.
GATAAGATGGGCACTGAGGGGTATAGAGAAAACATGGCGCTGTTGTTAGACTGTCTTTGGAGAAGTGATGTTGTTTCGTCTCCCTGGATCAGAGGTACCATCTCCCTGGCTGCAGTCACAGGCTTGGTGCACTCTTTCTCTGCAGACCAAACTATACACCCTGCCTGCCAGCCACGCTACCCGGGTGTATGAGACACTCATCAGCCACATCCAGCTCCACTATAAGCACGGCTACTCCCTGCCCATTGCCAGCAGCATCCGGCTCCAGGTGAGATCACCAGGCAGGTGGCTACTTCTTGGGGACCTAGCATGCTGCCTTGGGCTTGGGGATGTGGCATAACATTCTAGAGAGACAGTTGGTGGTCTAGGAAGGGTCCTGTGCATGACACTTTCCTCCTCAGCGTCTGCTCTGTCTGTTTTGCCAAGGACTTTGCCTTTCCTTGGCCTCTACTCCTCAGTTGTCCAGGATAGAGCCACATTGGCCTCTAGGATTGAAACATAGTCCCAGTGCTCCTGGTGCTGAGAGTCTCTCAGTAACCTGTGGCCTGAGCTCCCTGGATGGAGCTGGTAGGGAGAGGGGAGGGGAGGGCAGGGCTGGGCAGGGCTTGACAGCTGCCGACAGCTTGTCACCCTGATTCCTCTGCTGAGTATTGGTGACTAAGAAGGAAGCTCTGAGGACTCCCAGGCTCAGTGGGTAGGCTGTTCTTTAAGGGTCCAGCTTACAACTTCAGCTGTCTTTAGGGTGCTAAGTGAGTGGGATTTCTCTGCCTGGCGTGACTGAATGGCCATTTTGTTCCTGGCAGGCCTTTGACTTCCTGCTCCTACTGCGGGCTGATTCATTGCATCGCCTGGGCCTGCCCAATAAGGACGGGGTCGTGAGATTCAGCCCTTACTGCCTCTGTGACTGCACGTATGTGTGTGTGTGGCATTGCCTCTCTCATCTGTTCATTAGATGAAACTGGGTAGAACCTGCCCCACTTGGGTTGTTTCATGTAAGAAGAAATGTCCCGAAGGGCTGCTAGTAGCAAGCTGGGGTCAGGAGGGACCATGTCTGTTCTGACTGGCACAGTGTGGTAACGCCTCAGTTGCTTGTCCAATCTACTTCCATAGGGAACTGGATAGGGCCTCTGAGAAGAAGGCCAGTGGGCCCCTTTCACCTCCAACTGGGCCACCTAGCCCTGTTCCTACAGGCCCTGCTGTGCGGCTCGGCCACCTACCCTACTCCCTGCTCTTCCGTGTCCTGTTGCAGTGCTTGAAGCAGGTGAGATGGGACCACTCCTCCGCCCTGTTAGCGAAGACTGATACTAAGTGTATCAAAGTCTGGAGACCAACTCAACTCTTCACCATTATGTGACTGAAGTTTTGCAACAGGACTTAGATATGTAGCCAGATAACAGTAACCCTAGATCAGCATGCACCCCATGGGGAGGACACAAGTGTTGTAGGGGGATCTACTAGGTAAGCTGAGGTCAGGCTTAAGAAGTAAGGAAGGTCACAGAGACAGGAGTCAGCAAAGCCTAGAAGTGGGTAGTATGTTTGTATGCACTGGACGGGCTAGAAGGCCCAAGTGTCCCTAGAGATGCTAGAGCTGGAAGTCTGTTTCTTAGGAATACCCATGCCTCCTGTCACAGAGTGTCGATGGTCAGGACTGCTTATGATTTGGCTGTGGGAGTGGGCCATCCCTGATGGAGGGATAACCAGGCAGAAGTCAGCCGTGGCTCACATCCTCCCCGTGGGTGGCTGTCTGTGGTTCTAGGCTGACCCCGGCTGTCAGCCAGCGGTCTTGGCCTAGGAGTTGTTATGCTCCCTTCCACCCTCAGCCACGATTCAGCTTTTCTTCTGCCACAGTATCGGTATAGGCGCTTAGCTGGTGCAGAGGGAGTTCAAGCACGGGTATCTATTGGGACCCCCCACACCCTGTATAGTTCCAAGGCAGGAAGTCACCAGGCCATCCCTGGGCAGGTGAGGGAGGACAGAGCCAGAGCTGGGGAAGCTCTAAGTTGTACTAAGATGGGGGAGGCATTAGCTCTCTGCTGGGTCTCTACTCAGCCTGGTTCTGATGGTAGCTGCCACTGCCCAAGGTACTGTCCAATGTCTGAGGCTCTCTTTGAGCAGTGACTGCTAATACACTTGAGGGACAGAGGTCAAGGCTCAGTAAATACACTGTGGGCGAGGGAGCAGAAATCTGTAGACTTGTAGCTGTATAGTAGCACATAGCTTCAGTACTGATGGAGTCTTCTGTTACCAAGGTCTAGAGAGCCTTGCCGCCCTAACCAAGTACCCTCCTCCTAGGAGACCGACTGGAAGGTGCTGAAGCTGGTGCTCAGCAAGCTGCCTGAGTCTCTGCGCTACAAAGTCCTCATTTTCACTTCCCCCTGCAATGTTGACCAGCTGTCTTCTGCCCTCTGCTCCATGGTAATGCCCACCACAGCTCCTGTGACAGCTCCTGTTGTGTCATTTGTGGTGGGCCTTTGCAGTAGGCTATAGTCTAGCCTTTCTCCTCCAAAATATAGGATGTTCCTCACAGATACGTTACCACCACTACCTAGCTGGGATCTTGTGTCTTTCAGAATGAGCCTTGATGGTGCTCCTGGGCTAGCAGAGGCTACAATGCCAAAACTGCCCTAGGGATCCCATTCCATCCCAGATATGTATATTGGAGGTCCCTGGTCAAGGACTGTCTTAGGGATTGAGTGGTGTGCAGAGGCATACACGATGGCCACTGCAGCTCTTATAAAGGAAAGCACTTAATTAGGGCTGGCTCACAGTTCAGAGGTTTAGGCCATTATCATGGCGGGAAGCATGGTGGCATGCAGGCAGACATGGTGCTGGAGAGGGAGCTGAGAGTTCCACATCCAGATCAGCAGGCAGCAGGAAAAGACATTGAACCACTGTGGTCCCCCCCCCCCCCGCAACCCACCCCAGACACACTTTCTCCATCAAGGGCACATATACTCTAACGAGACCACACCTCTGGTCGTGCCATCCCGAGTCTACAGAGGTCATTTTCATTCAGGCCACCACAGACCTGTTGCTGAGTGAACATGCCTCAAGACTCTTCTAGACTAGAGCACCTGTGATGGTGGGATCATACTTTGGCTACATTGTTACAAGAGGAGAGTTTCCTCAAAGACCTCTGCCTTCTGGGCTCCGGAGGAGCACTGCTGTGGAACAGAGGTTTCAGGGCAGTGTCTTATATTAGCTTTCAGCCCCAAAGACCCTTGAGCGGCTCCGAGGTACTCCAGAAGGCTTCTCGAGAACTGATTTGCACTTGGCTGTGGTTCCTGTGCTGACAGCGTTAATATCTTACCACAACTATTTGGACAAGACCAGACAGGTGAGACATGGAAAAAGGGACAGTGGGACAAAGGGGCACTCTATGAGCTGGCCAGGGTGAGGTCAGCTGGCTTTGTTCAGTGCTACAGGCCACTGCCTGTCAGCCAACCAGGGACTGTGGGCAGCTGGGTCCCAGGCGCAGAACTTGTGAGCTCTCTTCAGGCTCTGGGCCTTCTGTGACCTTTGGCTGTGCCCATCGCCCTCCCCCGTCTCAGAAGCACTTCTGTTAGCTTTGGAGGCCAGTGACCAGACCAGCTCTAAGAAGTGTGGTGGGTTGGTCAGGACCCCTGGCTGTCACTTCTTTTGTCGTCACGGCAGTGCTCATTTCTGTCCTGTGCTGCTGCCTGCCATCCTCCCTGTGTCCCCTAGATCCTGCTATGTCTCCATAACAAAATGGAGCTTTTGGTGAGTTGGTGCCTCACCTCAAGGCTAGTTCTTTGAAATGCCCAGAATGATGGGGGTTATGAGCCCAGGACAGCTGGTTTCATCCTATGGGCCATAGGGTAGGGTACCATCTGTGAGGGTGGGCTTACTTAGGCATTGCAGAGCATTTCTAAGACTTGCTTCTACTGTCTTCCAAGAAGCATCTCAAAGTGTGCAAAAGAAGGAAATAAGGCCTGGGAAAGTACCTGGTATACCAGAGCAGCTTGGCCCTCCTGGGCAGAGGGCAGGGGTACCGTGCCAGCTTGGGGCAGGCAGACCCATTATGTCTTACATCTTGCTTCCCTTAGCGTGAGATGGTTTACTGCTTGGAGCAAGGCCTTATCTACCGCTGTGCCAGCCAGTGCGTGGTGGCTTTGGCCATCTGCAGTGTAGAGATGCCTGACATCATCATCAAGGCACTACCTGTCCTGGTGGTGAAGCTGACACACATTTCCGCCACAGCCAGCATGGCCATCCCCCTCCTGGAGTTCTTGTCTAGTGAGTCTGTGTGTCTCTGCTTGTGTATGCCTGCATATAGGTATCTGTGGGGTGGGACCCTTGAATTTAGGCCTGTGACAACACCCTTCGACTTCTCCGTCCCTCCTGACTGCATACAGGTTGGCCTTCCTGGGGAACCTGCATCTTGGCACTTGTGCTGCCTCAGGCCTTGGCCTTCCTCCCAGCTTCCCCAGTGTTTTGCTGTCTGCTCTAGGACAGCCCATTCCTTTCCCATCTGCTCATTAGCCTGCCTGTCATCCTTAGTTCTGCCTCATACCCAGACTGCTTTTTTTAAGCCTCCTTTCTGTCCTTACAGCACTGGGATTTTGCCAATCTTACCTGCTTTATCCTTCCCTTGCCAGAACTTCCAGAAGTTCAGGGCATTGTGCTGATCCCCTTTTTTCTACCTCCTGTGTATCTGGAGCAGCAGCCTCAGACCCTGAGACCCTGGGTCAGCACTTGGCAAGAAGGCCCAGAGTGGAAAGTTGATACTTAGTGGGCCTCACAGTGCTTGTTTTGCTTACTAACCTATAAAAATGCTCAAAATCTTTGCAGCCCATGGATCATATAGCTTCAGGTTGTGGGCTAGATTTGATGCAGAAACCGTAAGTTGCTTGTCTCTGGGATGGAGAGCTGAGGCCTGGATCAGGAAGGTTAGGTTTAGGTTTCTGTGGGTAGCTGCCCTGACTTTTGGAAATAAAGTGCAGGGTGTTGGCGTCGGTCACTGCAGCTGTGGTCCTTGCTGGCTGGCCTGGGCGTGGCTGATGGCTGTTATCTGTCACAGCTCTGGCCAGGCTGCCCCACCTCTATAGAAACTTCGCTGCAGAGCAGTACGCGAGTGTGTTTGCCATCTCCCTGCCCTACACCAACCCCTCCAAGTAAGTCTGGTTGCCCTGGGTTCCCCTTCCCAGCCATGGCCCAGTCCGAGCCTCTTGAAGTGCAGAGTCAAGCTGAGTTCCAAGCTTGAGAGTTCCCTGAAGTGGTAAGAGGGAGACTAGAGGTTCTGTGTGTTCTCCCGCCAGGTTCAATCAGTACATCGTGTGTCTGGCCCATCACGTCATAGCTATGTGGTTCATTAGGTGCCGACTGCCGTTCCGGAAGGATTTTGTCCCTTATATCACTAAGGTTAGCCCAGGGGCTGTGGATGGAGTGGGGCATAAGTAATGCACAGGGTCATAGATGGAGGTGGCAACTGGTTGAGGCTCTGACATGCAGGAGCTGGCTCACTAGGGTCAACCTCACTAGGTGTGGGGAGAGAACTGCTGATTTGCTCTCCCATGGCCCCTCTCATGGCTTATGTCTCTACCCTTACTCTAGGGCCTGCGTTCCAATGTCCTCCTGTCTTTTGATGATACCCCTGAGAAGGACAGTTTCAGAGCACGGAGCACCAGTCTTAATGAAAGACCCAAAAGGTTCGGGGTCTGCTGAGGCTATGCCTGATCTCAAGTGGGGTGGGACCCTGGGCTGTGACTCGTGATTACTGACCTCTAGGCCAGTGAACATGGGACTAGGAATAAGGGGTGTCACTGTACGCGGTGGCATGAGGCTAAGATGCCCTTGGGCAGGACCTGGAAAAGTTGCTAGTACCTCCCGTTTGCTAGGCTGGCTTATAGTCTCCATCCCTGTGGAGCCCGTATGCCAGTGGCTTGGCTTCTCTAGGCCAGGATTCCAGATTGTTGTGTTGGAAGTCAAGATGTACAGGGCTGGGTCTCGCTGCGCTGGAAGAGGAGTAAAAGAATGTATCATGGCAGCTGTGACTTGGGCCTGGCCAGGGAGAACCCAGAGTCATCTCCTGCCTGGTCCCATGGTCTTGGGCTAGCCCAGCCTCCAGCCAGAGCCACCCCTCTTCCTCCAGAGCTTGCTCATCAGGGACACGCTCTTCACCATCACAGCCGCTTGTGCCAAATCTGAAAGCAGAGCTGTGCGAGTCCTCATTGTTCTTGTTTGCACCTCATTGCCCTGCTGCCCTGCCTGCCCCGCTTCCTGCGGGCTGTCTCAGCTCTCTTTGGGTGGGATACGGCACTTTCCAGTGCAGCCTGTACTCAGGCCCCATTGCTGGGGCTGAAGAATGTCAGTTTGACCTTCCTTGGCCAGAGCCGCCTTCTCTTAGGGGCTTTTGGGCCTTGTGTTGAGAACTAGCCTCTTTCCACAGTGAGTTCCAGGGCCTGGCCTCAAGGCCTGTCTGTGGGGTAAGCAGGGATGGATGTCTGATCAGCATAGCCTGGAATCTGCCGTGCGGGGCGATCCACACATTTAATTTGCACTAATGTCTTTTGTTTCGGTACCATGCGTGAAAGCTTACATTTTCTCAGTCGCGTTTACAAGCTGTATTTTCATGCATTTTTGTTTTCTGTTTCTTCCCTGCTCACTGTCCTTTGGCATGGTTCTTTTGTTCATCTCACCCGCGGGACCTCTCCACCTTGACCCTGTGGCCTGGGACCTTTCCTCCTCACCCCTCCAATGGCTTGTTCTCCCATTCCCGGGAGCTGGGCTCTCTGGGGCTTGGGGCTTCCTTCCTCGCCCGGTAGTTTGAGGATAGCCAGAGCCCCCAAACAAGGCCTGAATAACTCTCCACCTGTGAAAGAATTCAAAGAGAGCTGTGCAGCCGAGGCCTTCCGGTGCCGCAGCATCAGTGTGTCTGAACATGTGGTCCGCAGGTAGTGGGGCTGTGTCGGGCGGGGGGCACAGACCCTGGAGCTTGGCCCCGTGAGCACCCGGGTGGTGGTGCATGGGGCTGCATGCATGACCTCCTCGCCTGCTGGCGGCTCTCCCTGACCAGAGCTGGAGGACAACCTGGCCCCAGCCTAGCAGAGCCTGGTGGCGAAGGGTGGGAAGGTTGCATTCTGTCCAAGCCCTGTACAAACACAGTTGGCTGCGCAGCCTCCTCAGAGATCCTCCTCCAAGCTAGATGGCTAGGGTCCTGGCTAGAGCTAGGGTAGCTGCTCCGAGAAAACTGGGAGGCTAGCGAGGCTAGCGCCAGCCCCCACAGGTTTGTACCTGAAAGACAAGGGCAAGAGCTTTGTAAATGCACGTTGCACCTGTGCAGGTTGGCAGACACACACTCCTGAGTTTGGCATCACATTCTGTAGGGCCAATTTTCTCCGTGGGCTTCACTCTTGGAGGAAATGGAGGCTTTTGTGTAGGGGTCTGGAGTAGAGGCCAGCCTGGGAGGGGAGGCTGCCGCGTAGTTAGGTGCTAGCATTTTCCTGTGAGTTGTGCCTGCACTGGTGTTAGGGCATCTCTCCCTTACCTTCCATACCTTTGTGGATGTGGCTTCTCCCACCCTGAGACCCAGCCCCTTGCTGCCGCCTGCCTTGGGCTTCTACCTCAGTGTGGCCTCCGAGCTGGGGACAGTGAGGTGCTTAGTAGTAACCCCTGTCGATTCTTTTTCTGGCAGATTCCTTGTAAGTGGCTGAAGAGCTATGACATTCACATTAGAGTCCAACCTACAAAAGGCCTTCCTCTGGTCCTTGGGTCATGAGTGACGCTTTAACAGTCACCCCAGTTCACATAGCACAAGCTCTACATAAAGCTTAGCCACTCCCCGTCCTTGACAGGAGGTGGCCCTGTGGGCAGAATGCAATCTTGCTCTGTCCTCCTGTGGTCTCTAAGTCTGCATGACTAAGCTGTGTGCTGCAGCCATGGCTAACTCCTATATGCTTTGGGGAGAGGGATGTTCGGTCTTGGTAGACTCTCAGCTGTGCTCCACACAGAGGGGCTTGGCTGTGAGGCTCCTACCTCCCTTTCTCTCTGGGAGACATGGTCCACATGGCTTGTGAGGTTGTAGCTTCACTGGCCGCTGCACCCTGGGCCTGGTGAGCTTTCTAAGCAAGGCCATCTCGGCCATGCATGCATTGAGCTTTGGCTCCTGGTGGTAGGTGACCCAGCATGGTCTTTCCCTTGATCCTGACCCCTGACCTGGGCATGGTTTCTCCCTCTAGCAGAATACAGACATCCCTCACCAGCGCTAGCCTGGGGTCTGCAGATGAGAACTCTATGGCCCAGGCTGATGACAACCTGAAAAATCTCCACTTGGAGCTCACAGAAACATGTCTGGACATGATGGCCCGATACGTGTTCTCCAATTTCACTGCGGTTCCCAAGAGGTGTGAGGACCTACAGGTCTGGGGTACTGAAGGTGGGAGGGGCAGCTGTCTAGTTGGTCCTCTGTAGCTGAACTGGAGGCCCATGGTGGCAGCTGCTCTGGGCTCCAGGACGGCTCCTGAGGTCCTGGTGGCCTTCAGGAGCTGCGATTCCCTGCCTGGAGTTCCCTTTGACCCTGCACTTACAAGCTGGAGGTGGACACTCTTATTCTTTTAGGTCCCCGGTGGGAGAGTTCCTCCTGGCAGGAGGTAGGACCAAAACCTGGCTGGTTGGAAATAAGCTTGTCACTGTGACAACAAGTGTGGGAACTGGCACCCGATCATTGCTGGGCCTGGACTCCGGGGATCTGCAGGGTGGCCCAGAGTCAAGGTGACTGGCCCTTCCTTCTGTGTACACTGTGGTCCTAGAAACTCTGAGGGACTGTGTTGACTCTGTATGGGCACTTTCCGTAGCTCTGATCCTGGCACACACGTGAGGCAGACAAAGGAAGCACCAGCAAAACTGGAGTCCCAGGCTGGGCAGCAGGTGTCCCGTGGGGCCCGGGACCGGGTTCGCTCCATGTCAGGTAAGACTCTACTCCAGCCCTCTCCTGACCGGGCCCATCATCCCTCGGCTACCTCTCAGTCTGGCCCAGTGTGCAGAAGAGCTGAGGGACTGCTGGCCGCCTTTGAGTGCCCGCTTCCTCGTGGCTCCTGGGTATGGTCCTTATGGCATACTTACCACAGTGTGTGTATGGCATGGCACCTCTGCTCATCAGTGGAGTGAGGCTCCTGCAGCCGAAGGGCCTGAAGCCCAGCTCCCCCAGCACTTCCTCTGCTACAGTCTAATGACCTGCACTTCAGTGGGCAGGCGCTGGCTGTCTTTTGCTGATCTCAGCTCAGGAGGCCACCACTCTTCTTTTTTTTCCTTCCTGTTTTTTTTGTTTGTTTTGTTTTATTTTGTTTTTTTTTGTTTTTCAAGACAGGGTTTCTCCATGTAGCCCTGGCTATTCTGGAATTTGCTCTTTAGACCAGGCTGGCCTCGAACTCACAAAGATCTGCCTGCCTGTCTTCTCCAGTGCTGGGATTAAAGATGTACACCACCACTGCTCAGTCTGCTCAGTCTGTCTGTTTGTTTGCTTGTTTGTTTGTTTAGATTTTTAGTATTTTATGTACATTGGTGTTCTGTCTGCATGTATGTCTGTGTGAAGGTGTCAGATGCCCTGAAACTAAAATTACAGATAGTTGTGAGCCACCACATAGGTGCTAGGAGTTGAACCCAGGTCCTCTGGAAGAGCAGTGGATGCTCTTAACTGCTGAGCCATCTCTCTGAGGCTACTGCTCTTTTGGGGGTAGGGTGGGGGAGGTATCCTGAGACAGGTTTTTTTGTGTTTTGTTTTGTTTTTTCTGGCTGTCCTGAAACTGGATCTATAGACCAGCCTGGCCTTGTACTCAGAGAACTGCCTGACTCTGGAGTGCTGGGATTAAAGGCATGCCCCCCTCCCTCAGCTAGAGGCTACTGCTCTTAAAGGGCCCAAACCCAGGAGCTGGACTGTCCTGCTCTGTCTTTCCTTGGGCATGGGTCAGGTGCTTCCAGGCTGGCTGGACTCAGTGTCTAAGGATCTGCTGTGTCCTGGGTAAGTGATGGTCACCAGTTCTCAACACCCTTAGGGGGACACGGTCTTCGAGTTGGTGCTCTGGACACTTCAGCCCCCCATACCCCAGCTGGCACTGCTTCTCTGGGACCACAAAGTGCAACAGCAGCAAAGCCTGAGAAGGCCTCTTCAGGAACGCAGCTTCCAGCAGCAGAGAAGACGAATCTGGCGGCCTACGTGCCTTTGCTGACGCAGGGCTGGGCAGAAATCTTGGTCCGCAGACCCACAGGTACTGAGAAAGCGCTGAGCGTACCGTATTCTTCTGGCTGTAGACCCAGAGCAACAAATAGGGACATGGAGGCATTCCCTCTAAGGCTGGTTTTCAGATGTGGGTGGTGACTGAGGCGCTTGCAAAGTGCTCAACGGGGCAGTTTGTCCTTCCGCTGTTTGGTCTTCCAAGGTAGAGACCAGAAGATGAGACTAGATGTGGGCAGGGCTGAGGCCTCTCCTGAGCTTGCAAGTGGCCGCCTTCTCTCTTTGTCCTTATGGTTGAGCCCAAATCCTTCATTATGTGGACAGTCATTAGAGAGTACATGGCCCACCCACGCACTCTCACCTGACTTTGTTCATTTCCACCATGTCCACGCAGTCACTTTCTGAGGTCCGCCTGCAACAGGGGCATGTCAGTCGTGGGGAGGGGCTTAACAAAGACCTCAAGCCCAGGAGCAGTCCTGCATACTGTGGGGATGCGGTACAAGGAGAAGGCGATAGCTCTGGGCTGCCCGGCTCTCTCAGGAGCCCCTGCCCCGGTGGGTGTCTGAACCTGGGCTGCCTGGCCTCAGTGCAGAGCTCTCATCTGGAGCAACACAGAGGGTATTGGTGGGTACAGGCTGTTGGAGATGGTACCAGGAGTACGGTGTGACTGTGACAAGTACGGCCTAAGACTTGAGCTACCACCCACCCCCAGGGAACACCAGCTGGCTGATGAGCTTGGAGAACCCGCTCAGCCCCTTCTCCTCAGACATCAACAACATGCCCCTGCAAGAGCTGTCCAATGCCCTCATGGCTGCTGAGCGCTTCAAGGAACACCGGGACACAGCCCTGTACAAGTCATTGTCAGTGCCAGCAGCTGGCACGGCCAAGCCCCCTCCTCTCCCACGCTCTAATACAGGTGAGCACAGGCATGGACAATGCTAGGCCACGGACACCTTGTCTGATGGCAGCGTGGTTTCCTCCACCGAGGCCTCCCACGCATAATTTTCAGAGTCTTTGGGGGAGATACCAGATGCTCTGGTCCCTAAACCCAAACACTCTTCCTTGGGTACTGGTGCTTCCTGCAACCATCAGGATGCTGCTGAAGTTGGCAGTGTCTGGGTGGAGCTCTCTGGAGCCTTTGCCAACACTTCCATGGGCATGGCCCTGGGTGAGGAGGCACTGCGGGCAGCTGAGCATCCCCCCGGGTCTGGGGTGGGATGCCTGAGCCTGCCTGCCTGCCTGCCTGCCTGGGTGCTCCCAGCCTGTCAACCCTGCCCAGCTAGGCCCTTGGTCATATGTGGCCATAGATGGTACGCGTGAGGATGTCCACGTGTCAGCAGCTGGCCAGCACTGGCCTCCCAAAGGCTGTGCATGCTGTTTGGAGAGCTGGGAGCCCTGTGTGCCGGCCCTGGCCGCCGCTGGCCCTCCCCTCTCTCCTCTCCAGGCCCGGGGCTATGCCCATCCTCTCTGCTCGGCCTTGTGCAGTCTCTGCCGCTGACGAGGCTATTCGCGTGGTTACCTTGCAGTGGCTTCTTTCTCCTCCCTGTACCAGTCCAGCTGCCAAGGACAGCTGCACAGGAGCGTTTCCTGGGCAGGTATTGGCACGTCCCTGTGAGGAAGCCATGTGGTCTGCAGAGCACCACTCTGCCTCATAGATGCTCTTCTCATCGTCCCTCATCTGGTCACCCCTCCATGGCTGGCTGAGCCATTCATCGCCCTTGGGGAGCAGGGTCCTGGCTGACATGAGGACATCTGTGTAGGACACCTGTGCTTAGTCCATGGGAACCCTTTGACACATGTCCTTCTGAGCTGAGCTTTGCTTCTGAGCTGTCTGTGGCCTCTGGCTGCCAGGTTGGGTAGGTCTCCTTTTTCCCTGTGGGTGGCAGCTGTTGGCCCTAGGGCTCCATTGTGCTGCTCTTTTCCTGGCTACTGTGATCTGATTGTTTTGTGCATTTCCCTTTCATCATAGCTGGTCAAAGACTTGGGTGACAAGGCCCCCAGCTCCTTGCCTCTGGCTCTCAAAGCTTGCCCAGCAGCTTCCCTCACGTGTGTAGGAGCTAGTTTTGGAAGGGCCGTGTATACATGGCTGCTGGAGTGTGGGCAAGGGCTGGGGGGGGGGGTGTCACAGGCTGCGCTGACCCTTGACTGCTCTTACCCACACCCTGCCCTGGGAAGTGGTGTCTGCGGACTTCATCCCTTCCCTCAAGTACCAGACTTGAAGCCTCTGTCCTCAGGGAGAGTTGCAAGTCTGCATATGGGGGCACCCTGTCAGCTTCTTCCTCAGGTCCAAGCAGTGGAGAAACTAGGCCTCTTAGTCTCTGAGCTGGCTTCAAACACTGCCTCTCCTAAGCCGGAGCCCTTCTTGAGTGGGGATCCTTATCCTGTTCTCCCACCTGCCTTGCTAGTGATGTGGGGGTGGCCAGAGCTGCTGCCCACTGGCCTGCTTGAGGTACTCGAGCCAGGGCTCCCCAGGCCTTCCGAGTACATCTCCAGCCTGCTCCCGTGGCAGCTGCAGGCAGAGGGTGGAAACTCCTCAGGGTGCTGCCCTTCTGGCAGGGAGAAGCTGGTGTTCTGAGGCCACGTGAGCATCGGCCTGCCCAGCACACAGCAAGCAGCTCTGTCTGTGTCCTCCCAGACTCCGCCGTGGTTCTGGAGGAGGGAAGTCCAGGAGAGGCTCAGGTGCCAGGGGAGCCCCCTGAACTGGAGGACTTCGAAGCAGCGTTAGGTACAGACAGGCACTGCCAGCGGCCTGACACCTATAGCAGGGTGAGTGCCATGGGAAGCCATTGGGAAAGCCAGGGCAAGTGGCACAGCTTCCATCTCAGACCTCCTGGCTCTGTTCTAACTTGCTGTCTGAGCATGATAGATCCTCTCCTTGACTAAGAAATGTCTAGTTCTTTCCCCCCCCATGTCTCTGCTCAAACCATGTGAGTTTCATCCTCCATCTGGGTGGCATTTATTGTGGGTCTTTTTCAGTCTGTGGGACTCTTGGGCGTCTCTGCTCAGGAGAAGGGCCCAGAAAAGGTGGCAAGCGTGGCCAGAGGATGGGAGGGAAGCCAGAGGAGCCTGGTACCTGAGTGCCTTCTAAGAGTGCTTCTTCCAAATTGTCTTTGCAGTCATCCTCAGCGTCTAGCCAGGAAGAAAAGTCCCACTTGGAGGAGCTGGCTGCAGGGGCTATCCCCATTGAGCGGGCCATCTCCTCTGAGGGGGCTCGGCCTGCAGTTGACCTCTCCTTCCAACCCTCGCAGCCTTTAAGCAAGTCCAGCTCTTCTCCTGAGCTGCAGACCTTGCAGGACCTCCTTGGAGACCTAGGGGACAAGGCTGACATTGGACGGCTGAGTCCCGAGGCTAAGGTCCGGTCCCAGTCGGGGATACTGGATGGGGAAGCGGCCACCTGGTCAGCTCCAGGCGAAGAAAACCGCATCATAGCCCCACCTGAAGGTCCCCTGCCTTCCAGTTCTCCCCGCTCCCCCAGTGGCCTCCGGCCCCGAGGCTACACCATCTCTGATTCAGCTCCATCACGAAGGGGGAAGAGGGTAGAGAGGGATTCCTTCAAGAGCAGAGCTGCAGCCTCCAGTGCTGAGAAAGTGCCAGGCATCAACCCTAGGTAGGCACAAATCCCAAACTGCCACCAACTCTAGGGGATACAATTTTCTTCGTGGCTGGAGCTCCCAGACACTGCCTGGGACAGCAGGCAGATGTGGATTCTTATGTCCTCCCTGTGGCTGCTGGGAGGGTGGGTCCTTGGCCAGAGTTTAGACCCGGCTACTCTGCAGGTGGTTCTCCTCCTGGCCCTGCTCTGACCAACGCTTTCTCTGCAGCTTTGTGTTCCTACAGCTCTACCATTCACCCTTTTTTGGTGATGAGTCCAATAAGCCCATCCTGTTGCCCAATGAGGTAGGCCTGCCTTACCTCTCCCACTGTAGGGTGTGGTCGCAAGAGGATCTAGCCCCTCGTGGCAGAGACTGCAGTCTGTTGGGCAGTCATCCTGAGGACTGGTGCTAGGTCGGCTGTCTGGGTTGGTGGCTGGTGGCTGGTGGCAGGGTGGTCTATGCCCTGAACTCACATAGGCTCTGTGTGCCTGCAGTCCTTCGAGCGGTCAGTGCAGCTCCTTGACCAGATCCCGTCCTATGACACCCACAAGATTGCTGTCCTATATGTGGGAGAAGGCCAGGTAAGGCCCTGGGGTCAGCATAGGACCAGTGGGTCTCAACAGTGGGTCTAGGTCTCTCGCATCTCAGAGTTCAGTCTCTGGTTCTTTGAAGCTCCGGAGGACTGGGAGCTTATTGAGCCCTGAACCAGAAGCACAGCCTTGAGGTGACAGAGCGCCATCACGGACAGTTTTTAGCCCAATAAATGAGCATGGGCCGTACTTTTCTTCTGAGTGAGGTGGGGACTCTGGACTACTTTGAGCCAAGAAGTCACCATTAACGCCAGCATTTTGAAAGTCTCCCTCTGGCTGCTGTGTAGAGCCTTGATGAAAATAGGTGATCACCATCCAAGTGAGAAAAACAGGCTTGGGCTTGGTTGCAGGGTTGCTAGCAGTGCTAGGGTATGTTGATTTTGCTAGCTGCATGGGAGGGGTAGCCAGGTGACACCAATGTATATAGACTGGACAGCTATAAGCATGAAAGTACTGAGTGGGAGATGGTGACAGCCACTCTGGCTTTCCATCAGTGCTGAATCAGCGAGACTCATGATTGTTGAACTGGTGCTACTCTCGTCTCCTGGCTTTTTCCACAGAGCAGTAGTGAGCTGGCCATCCTATCAAATGAGCATGGCTCCTACAGGTACACAGAGTTCCTGACGGGCCTGGGTCGGCTTATTGAGCTCAAGGACTGCCAGCCAGACAAGGTGTACCTGGGTGGATTGGATGTGTGTGGCGAGGACGGCCAGTTCACCTACTGCTGGCATGATGATATCATGCAAGGTGTGTACTGCTCTGGGTGGGCCTGCCTCCAAGCCTTGCCCTCTGGGAGAGGAGCCACGAGCTGCTGGGACAAACAAGGGCAATCTGGGGTGATGCAGAGGTCTCCACCTGGGCCCTTAAGCCCGGCACTGGCCGTCCTGTCCTAGAACCCAGCCCACTGTCACCCATTCTACAGCTGTTTTCCACATCGCCACCCTGATGCCCACCAAGGATGTGGACAAGCATCGCTGTGACAAGAAACGGCACCTGGGCAACGACTTTGTTTCTATCATCTACAATGACTCTGGTGAGGACTTCAAGCTGGGCACCATTAAGGTGAGTGAGATCTCCATGTGCTGGCTACCTAGCCATAGCCAAGCTCTGCCACCTCCATCACCAAACTGATCAGCAGCCCAGGCCGCCTGCAAAAATGTATGCTGGTATCTCTTGAAGTGGCCTTCAGTGTCTTGAGAGGGTAGCTGCTCTTGGGAGCCCCATGCACTGGGACAGGAGACACGATCACAAAACCTCCTTCTTCATGTATGAGCTGTGGCACTCATGAGGAGTGGCTGGGGAGTATGTGCCTACTGGGGTGTACAGTGCCCGAGAGGAGCGTAGTGCCTGCTTAGAGTGGTTTCCAGGGCTCCTTGCTGGAACGTCTCAGCACCCTTGGGTTGCACCGTATCACCTGTGGATAGGACTTGTATGTCAGAGAGAACCAGGTACAGCTCAAGCTGGCAGGATGCCCAGAAGCATAGCAGAGTGCTCAGAAGCCATAAGAGGACACAGCATGGCCTCGGGAGGGGGAATCTGGGAGGACTGTCGTCCCTGTGGATGTCTGGTGTCCAGGACAATTGAGGGAAGAAGAGTCAGTGCTCTGGAAAAGCCCTGGTGCCCACGGGCAGTGTCATCCTGAGAGAACAGCCTCAGTGGATAGTATGGCAGAGTGGAAGCCAGGTCTGGAAGCTCTGCCTCTGTGTATATGGACTGTGTGTGCGTGTTGGGGTGGACACAGACACGTTAAGAGTGCAGGCTGTATGCTGTAAGTTAACACAAAAGCAAATCCGTGTCAGGGCCCAGATGCAGAGTAGGTTGTGTTTAGCCAGAGATGAAGATGAAGGCAGGTGGCCAGTGCTGCCTGTGGAGGTGATAGCCTCTGACACAGCAGCAAAGCAGACAGCATGTGCTTGTGCCAGGATGACTGTCTTCATCTGGGCAGGGCCAGTTCAACTTTGTCCATGTGATCATCACACCGCTGGACTACAAGTGCAACCTCTTGACCCTGCAGTGCAGGAAAGGTGAGGCTTGGGCTGGGTAGGGTGGTAGTTTTGGCCTGAGTCAGGTCTGAGCACTGTGTCTCCACAGACATGGAAGGCCTTGTGGACACCAGTGTAGCCAAGATTGTGTCTGACCGCAACCTGTCCTTCGTGGCCCGACAGATGGCCCTGCATGCAAATGTGAGTGGTTGGCTGCAGCCTAGGGCCAGTGGGGAGATGGTTGTATTAATGGTTCCTGGATGGCAGTTCATCATCCTGCTTTGGTGTCTCCAGATGGCTTCACAGGTACACCACAGCCGGTCCAACCCCACTGACATCTATCCCTCCAAGTGGATCGCCAGGCTCCGCCACATTAAGCGTCTCCGCCAGCGGGTAGGGAGGACAAAGCTTCAGAGCTGTGACAGCTTAATCTGGTGGGAGCACAGCTTCTGGGCTCCCTGCCAAAAGCCTTCTCTCTCTCCCTCTCCAGATCCGCGAAGAGGTGCACTATTCAAACCCAAGCTTGCCTCTGATACACCCTCCGGCCCACACCAAAGCCCCAGCTCAAGCCCCCGTGGAGCCCGCACCCACCTACGAGACAGGCCAGCGGAAACGCCTCATCTCCTCCGTGGATGACTTCACAGAGTTTGTGTGAAGCCCTCGGACCATGACCAGAGTTCTGCAGCTAGCCATGCAGCTTCCCTTCCCTGTCCAACACCACCTGGCGTATGTACTCTTACATGAAATAAACTGGCCATGCCAGTCTGGCCCTGGAAGTTCAGAGAGAAGCACAGACAGCAGTCAGACAGCTTCTTTATTTGACTTTGTCTTGTCTTTTTGGGGTGGGGCAGAATGAAGGCTAGAGCTGCAGCTGAGCCCACAGGAGGAGGCAGGCGCCACCACACATTCTTTCCCCGCCTCTGGGGGCCAGCCCCAGTGGGGGTCTTGTCCAGTCACTTCTTGGCATCTCTCAACCCGTAACGGGCCTGCCCTCGCTCAGACCTGAAACCAGCAGATCTGGGTGCTGCCTGGCTCCAGACAAGGGAGGAAACGAGGCCATGGTGGCCCCAGTACTGCCCAGCACCTGCCCAAGGCCAGACTCGGATCCAGTAATAGCTGCAGCTTTCCTGCACTCCTACCCTGGGTAACAGTGGCCCCATCCTCAGCCACCAGGCCCTTCAGCCCAAGTGGGAATAGTGACATACAAAAATATATACATTTTAACCCCATATAAATTATTGCTGGTGGACATACAAAGGGGATGGTGGCTAGAGGCAAGTATGCTGCAGAACATCAAGAGAGGCAATAACTTAGGGACGGATAAGGAAGGAGTGTAGCTTAGCCCTCCCTCTAGCTTGGATCCTTAGCGAGGGGAGACGGCTGCCTAGGCATAGAGCCGGGGCACAGCCCGCTGTACCTGAGGACTCTGAGGACTCGGGAAATAAATTAAGCATCTTGGAGGCTGGGTACTCACTTGGTCCAATACTGCTGTGTCCTCCTGTGGGGAGGGGACCCTAGGTCCTGGCTGGCCACACAGCCTTTTTAAAGTGCTGAAGCCCCTAGTCAGACAGGTAAGGAAGGCCACAGTGCCTGCCTAAAGAACGCACATGCAGCCTTTCTGCCTGGCCCAACCTTGAGGGCAGCAGAAGGTAATACTGAGTGGTGTCCACCCCTGGCTCTGAGAGGCCAGTGTGAAGCCACGGCCCTTCCCAGAAAGGGAGTGGCCAGGACTCCTAGGGCCTAAGTGCTGCTGGGGTAGACCTTGTTTTTAGACCATAGGGACACCCTGCTGGGGCCTATAGTCTGATCTAGCCCCTGACTGGCCCGAGCAAGGCGGCTGGGCAAAGCTGACTGAGGGCCTGGGAAGCAGCCAGGGGAAGGAGAGGGAGGAGGTCCACTGTGCCCGTGGCCTCGAAGGCTCTGGAGTTGTTGCTCCAGCTGGTAGACATCCTCTGTGGCCTGGTTGAGTCGGTCAAACTGGACAAGCAGAGTTTCAAACACAGCATGTAGGCGTGAGGGCTCTGGTTCCAGCCTCAGTGCCGAGCGGCTTGCGCCTGCACTTAGCCCGTCTGGCTGGCTGGAGGAGGTGGAAGGGTGTGAAGCGTCTGAGCCTGCGCTGGGTGGAGGCACCACTGGAGATGACTTGGAGCCCCTGGATGAGCGGGAAGGCAGTGGCTCCATTCCTTCAAATCGAACTTTGTGGCGGAACTGGGGGCGGCACAGGGGCTCGGTCAGTCCGGCTGCACCCTGGGCTCGCGAGACCCAGGGTGTATCCCTCTCCCCCCCACTGGGCCGTACCCACCTCCTTGACCTTGCTGAAGCCCATCCAGAGCCGAAGCCTACGCAGGAAAAGCTCCACCATCTCATAGTCCTGGGGCTCCCACGCTGGGCGGTAGAGCTCCCCACGCAGGGCATGGTACCGCCAGCGCAGAAGGACAGCCCCTAACCTCAGGGCACCCCACACTCGCAGAGCCCAGAGCCCCACACACAGCAGAGGGGACAGGTACCAGGACTCAGAAGGGCACAGAGTGGGGACCCTGGCCCCAGGGCACAGCACCAGGAAGGCTCGGGCCATGTTGTGGAGAGTATCAGCACCGGAGGATATAAGCTATGGGAAAGAGACAAAGGTAAAGGCTCACTCTGGCTGAAGCCCTTCCCTGGCACACCCCAGAACGGCAACCTACCAGAACAGCCATCTGTGCATAGGCCACACCAAGCACCACCAGGCCCAAAGTGGCTCCCATGAGCTCTGGTAGGGCCCGGCACAATGTCTTGCCAAAAACGGACCACTGGCGCACAAACCGCAGCTGCTGGGCAGCCTGTGGATAGCAGGCAGTTTGTCAGCTTTCAC
Organism: Meriones unguiculatus; assembly: GCF_030254825.1. Classification (NCBI taxonomy): domain Eukaryota; kingdom Metazoa; phylum Chordata; class Mammalia; order Rodentia; family Muridae; genus Meriones; species Meriones unguiculatus. The sequence continues at coordinate 40,288,337 of NC_083359.1, forward strand.
CAGGCCATGGAGTCTGAGCCTAGTCATGGGAAGGCCTTACACCAGCCCTTTGGCCCTCACCTTAACTAAGAGCAGGAAGAGTAGTGAGGCTGCCAGTCCTCGGGCCACAGAGCCCAGCTGAGCCACTTGGTCGAAGCTAATGAAGTGGCGTGGATGGTCGTGTACAAAATGGGTCCACTGGCGGTCAGCAATGCCCAGCTGCGCCAGGCGTACCAGGCCTGTGGCTGCCGTCAGCATCACCAGGAGCCACCGTGCCCAGGCATCAGGCCTTGCTGTGCGTGCACACCCCTCTCTGCGCCAGGTGTGCACCTCGGCCACGGAGAAGTACAGGGCAAATAGCAGCAGGCACACCTGGGGGGGGAGAAGGTATGTGAGGGGTATGGTCAGAGTCCTGTGGGGCGTGATCAGGACCCTGAGGACAGAAGTCAAGTGGAAGGGCATACCGAGGTGAGCAGTGGCAGAGATAGGCCGGTGCTGAGTCTCCGTAATGCAAATGGGCGCACACTGAAGGCAGCCAGTGCATGGCCGGCTACAGGGAACTCAAGGCGCAGTGTAACAGCAGCATGCAGCCCCACGGCAGGGCTGTAGCGGGTGAGTTCCACAAACACTGCGCGGCTCCTGCATGGAAGGTGCTGTCAGCAGGAGGGACCATGTGTGCAGGAGTCCAGGGTGCAGGATGGGAAGTGGCTACTGTATTTGGTCAGTTATGTAGGGAGGGAGGGCCCCAGGGGATTCAGGGCTGGGCATGGGGACACCTGGCTAGAAGTGAGGCTCAGAGGCCTGTCCAGGGAGCAGCCGGTTTCCTGCTCAAGTTCTCCCTCAGCACCCACCTGCTATCTAGCCAGTTGTGCAGCTGCAGGAAGCCCAGCCGTGCACGGCTCTCCTCAAGACTCAGTCCTAACTCCTGTATGTAGCCCCCGCTGTCATACACTGCACAGTAGCCCCAGTACCAGGCGCTGTGGAGACAGGACAGTGTTGGAAATTCCCTAGTCCTGAGAGCACCAGACAGGCATGTCCCCAATGAGGCCAGAAGATCCTCTGGAGAACTTTCCTCGCCTGTGTGGGCCTTAGGCCCTTGTTCTACTTACCCCAACAGGTCGGGTGCAGAGTAGGCCCATGTCTCAGAGCCATTTTGCACCACACTCTGCCAGCCAATGCCATAGTCACTGGTGCTCAAGCTTCCTGTGGCTGAACACATGTGCTCCGAGCTAGAAGGGTCTGGGCAGAATGCTAGAAAGCAGAGGCCAGGGCTCAGGACATACTGTAACTCACTGTTCGACTCAGCTGAGCTCCCGTGCTGTGACCTCCCTGAATCCTCCAGCCACCCATAAAGTAAACATTACTATGTTATAGAAAGGCAATGGAAGAAAACTAAAGAAGAGGACAAAGGTCATACAGTTACACAGAGTTCACAAAGCTCAGCAGCTGCTATGAAGGAGCAGGGTAATAGGCATGGACCACCCCCACCAGCTTACCTTCCTGCAGCCGCACCTGCCGTAGCCGCGGAGGCCCCAGCTCGGGGCTAGACTGGTTCCCATGGACATAGGGCAAGAGTACATGTGACATCCATGGCCAGAACTCATCAGACCTGTCAGCAATAGTCAGCCACTGGGGTCAAGGCTGTCAGGGCCCAAGATGTGCTGCTATAGCAGCCTGAAGGGCTAATGCTGGACCCACGGTCTTACTCTTGGACTGCTGGCATTTGGGGTAGGCAATTCTATGCGCTGCCTACACAGAAGACTAAGTAGGGTCTCTACCCACTGGATGCCCCAGCATGTACTTTGGTCCTGACAACTAAAACAAGTATCTAGAACAGGGGTGTCCAACCTTTTGCTTATCTGAGACACACGGGTTTCTAATCCACAGCCTAGAGGTTTCAAGAGCATTACATGGATTCCTTTTATATAACATTGTGACATGTTGTCCACAAAGGTCATGACTGAGAACTGTACAACTGATAAAAATAAATAAACAGAAACAATGAAAAAACAAACATAAAACACCTTGTGTTTAAATAGCAAATTTAAGATTTTGTGCTGGAACTCATTCACAGCTACTCTGAGTTGCATGTGGCTCATGAAATGAAGACAGCCTTCATTTCAGACGCTTCCAGATGTACCCTACAAGACAGGGCAGACTAAGACCAAACAAAAACGGGCCTTGGGTATCAGTGCCACCTAGCCCAAAGCACAGATGTGTCAGGGTCCCTACCGAGTGATGGCCAGAAAGGCTTGGCTGTCCAGCTCCTGCTTGATGGCACTCTGCAGGCGGTAGGCGTGGCCGTGGCAAGAAGCATCCCCATAGTTGGCCAGCAGCGTCACCAGTAAGAAAAGCATGTACACCAAGAGGCTCTGGGGGAACAGGAATAGTTGGCTCTCATCAGCTGATCCCATCCCACAGGGCCAGAACAGGGTTTTAAGACTACCCTGTGGGCTACAGGGATGGCTCAGAGGTTGAGAGCACTGGCTGTTCTTCCAATGGTCCTGAGCTGAGGTCCCAGCAACCACACGGTAGCTCATGACCATGAATGAGATCTGATGCCTTCTTCTGGCCTGCAGTCATGCATGCAGGCAGAATACAGTATAAATAATAAATAAATCTAAAAAAAAAAAAAAAGACTACCCTTGTCAGGGTGTCTGTACTAAGGAACAGCAGCAGAGTCCTCTTGGGAAAGACACATAGGCCGTGAGAACCAAACCAGCTGTGCCTAACACCCACAAGGCTAGGTGGGAGCACGAACACAGATGGGGCAGCAAGTGATGGGAGGACAGGAGCTGCAAAGCCCTGACTGCCCACTGGAGGTCACTGGAGGTCAGGAGTGGGGCCGCCTGTGGCCAGAGCTCACCTTCAACATGTCATGGAGCCTCTTGACTTTGCGGGCTTCCTCCTTTGCCAAGAAGAGGGCAAACCCATGCGGGGGCCGCACACGGGGCACACGCTCGCTCACAGGTGTTACAGCTGGGCTTTCCACCAGAGTGTCATCTTCGTCCGGGTGCAGTCGCTTGGCTACCAGTGAGAAGTACAGGGCTTCCAGCAGGACCTGCAGTAGCAGTGGAATCAGCTGGCAAGCATGGGACTGGCAATCCCCTCCCCACCCCCCAGGAGCCCTCTCACCTTAAGGGGCTCCCAGCCAAGAAATGAGGCCAGAAAGCTAAAGCTGCTTGAGAGAAGCCACATTACACTCACGCTGGGAGGGAAGCTGGCACCAATCCACCCTGAAACCGCTACGGCCACAGCTACCAAGAGTAGGCTGAGCCCATGGGCCAGGGGGGCACACCAGGCAGGCAGCAATCGCTTCCGAAAACCTTCCGCCAGTCCTGGAGACACACAGACAGAGGCATGGCTGGCAGCCCGGGAAGGTCTGGGAGGGACATCCTGCTCTGTGTGACTGTACCTGTCCTGGAGAGTCCTGTCACCGGAGGCTGTTCCCATGTCAGACCCGTGCTAGGCAGCCTTTTCTCCCCCAGTGTCTGCAGCAGCAGTGTTTCCGTTTTCTCCCCAGGAACACTGGACCTGGGCACAGGAAAGGGCCAATGAGTTTTGAGCATCTTCCCAGGAAGGAGAGGCAGTGGTATCATTGACCTGGGAGCAGTTTCTTCAGTATCTTAGAGTCCTGAACAAGGCGGATGTGCTGCTGAGATTATATGACATCATGGTCATTCTCCTTGCATCCTGTATATACGTTCACTGCCCAGGGTCCAACTAAGGGACTACTAAGTCCGTATATTAGATGTTCAGTCCTGGCTCAACCCAGAGGTCCTTCTCCAGCCTTATACCAGCCACACAGGCCTGTTTTCCAAGCCGTGAATGCACTCCTCAAGCCCTGCCCTGTGAATGCTAAAGAGACGCACACTTCTGTACGGTTGTGCTTTTAAAAAAGGCCAGCCTGGTCTACATAGTGAGCTCCAGACCAGCCAAGTACACAGTGAGACCCTGCCTCAAAAACAAACAGGCAAACAAAAACAGAAGCAAGGCTCTGAGGGCAAAAAGAAGACATGAGATGCCATGCTGTCTGAGGAAAGTTCCTATACTTGCTGTATTTCTGTACCCAGGGGTTCTTAATTAACTGCATGGTCCAAACCACATTCACCTGCCACTGAGCTTTGCAAATTCCTCTGGGTCCGTGTCACTTAAATGAGCAGACATACGAGCTCATCAAGATAAGCACTCACACAGTAGCAAATGACTAGAAATAATGTTTCTTTTTCCTTTAAACTGACTGCTGAACATAAAAGTAATAAAGTATTCAGCTAAGGGTTTAAAAACTGTGGGCCCTGAATATCAGCATCCCCTCCAATGAGAACAGGCACATTAACAGGCACAGTACTTTTTACTGGTCATCTAATATGTGGCTGTCTACAGAGTACATATGGAGACAAACACTGTTAAGAAACAAAGCACACGCTGGGCGTGATGGCACACGTCTGTAATCCCAGCACTCAGGGAGGCAGAGGCAGGTGGATCTCTTTGTGAATTTGAGGCTGACTGATCTACAAATAGTCACAGACAGCCAAAGCTACACATAGAAAGCCTGTCTTGAAAAAACAAACAAAGATACAGAGCACCAGGTTTTCATCAGACTCAGCTGCATGAGCAAGCTGTGCCTGTCACTGTATGATCAGTTACTAGGTATGGATCCATTCTCAACTGGATGCCAGACACTGCTGGAGATGTTGAGTGTGCAATGGTGAAAAGAACAAAGCGTCTACACTCTGCACACGGCATGCTGAGTGGTGGGGCATCAGGATTGCAGCAGTGTGGGAGGCCACCTTTAAGATGGCCCCAACAATGCTTCCCCTGGCACTATGCCCTGTGTAGTCTCCTTTCAGAGTAACTGAGAGGGTACTAGAGACCCAACAGTGCTACTAACAGGGCTGGTAACAAAAGATGCGGCCTCTACCCTGCACTGGCAGACGACAGACCACATACTCCTGGGGGATATTGCCTAGCACTGGCCATCAGCCCTCCTATGAGGCTCATATGAGGGTAACTGAGTCTGCCAGGGTACCTATTGTCCTTTTAAGCACTGAATTCAAGGTCATGTGTGATACAGCAAGAAAATGAGGGAGCCAGGAAAGTAGGGCAGAAAACTACAGAGGTGTTACAGAGAGCCCATAGAGCAGGCCCTAGGGATGATCCTGGCAGAAAAGAGCATGGGATAGAAGGAACAGCTGGGAACATAGGTACAGCTGAGTCCCTGCATTTGCGAGGAAGCTCAGAGAAGTTGTTAAAGAATAATGGCAAAGAGGGTCATGATGCACAGACTTCATCTCAGTTCCTAGAGGCAGTAGGGACAGAGTACCTCTGGAAGACCCAGCCCTGAATCCCTGAGGAGCACAGCTGTGGGAGAGCTTCAGGTGGGGAGCTGGTAGCAATGACCAGAAATTCCCTATGTCACTGGTTTCTCCAGGAAGCCCTTTGTGCCACGGTCAAGTAATTCGTACAATTCTTCCTTTCTACGTTCTGGTATAGATCATGCATCACTGATTTCTGGCTGTTGGAAATTTAGAATGAATCAGGCGATGGTGGTGCACCCCTTTAATCCCAGCACAGAGGAGTCAAAGACAGGTGGCTCTCTGTGAGTTGGAGGCCAGCCTAGTCTACATAGTGAGTTCCAGGACAGCCAGGGCTACACAGAGAAACCCTGTTTCAAAACACAAAAACAAACAAAACTTTAGAGTGAAAATGTAGATACTGAATCAGATACAGATAAGAAAAAGAATATATAAATCTATGCAAACTCTTGTCACTGAATTGGGAAAACCAAGAAACTTGATCTTTTGTTTTGTTTTGAAGACAGCGTTTCTCTGTGTAGCCCTGGCTGTCCTAGACTCACTTTATAGACCAGGCTGGCCTTCAACTCACAGAGATCTGCCTGCCTCTGCCTCCCCAAGTACTGGGATTACAGGCGTGTGCCACTGCACCCAGCTAAACTTATTACTGCTTGTTAATTCTTAAAGCATTCAAATAATCAAAGCACTTTCAAAGTGAAAATGAGATATTTAAAAACTTTCCCATGATTTTTCTGTTTTGACTTCAAAATCAAAATTCCTTCATGGCTATGCAGTAAGATTCTGCCTCAAAACACAAAACAAAATATCTCCTCAGACCAGGCCCCTGGGGTACATGCTGATCGCCTCTCCACTTGTCAAATGCCTTGAGCTGGGTGCCTCAGGACCCCGTCAACTCCCCTCTACAGAGCACCCAAGCAACATAGGCATCGTCCCGCACTGGTTACAGGGCCGCTAGGACAGCCTCAGCTTCCCAAGGCAGGCACAGAGCCCTACAACAGAGCTACCCCAAACACCCTGCCTCCTTCCAACCATGTCAGGCACTCACAGGCTAGTAAGCAGCTCTGCTTCCTTAAGAGCATCCTGGGGAGGAACCAGGTTGCTGGCTCCATCAGCTAGTACCTGCTGGATCAGGTCTTCATCTAGAGAAAACAAAGTGTTAAAGGGGCATGACAACTGGGACCTTGCATCCTCCTAAAGCTTGGAAGCCATTCCTTCCCACCTCTGGCTCACCTGATGCTGACAAGTATTTAGCGGGCAAGGAAGGGCTAACCAGAGATGCACCATCTTCCTCTGAGCCCAATATGCATCCAGGCCTGCCCTGGGCCAATTGCTGCAGTGTGCTGCTCACAACAGATGGGTCACTGAGCAGGTCTGGCCAACTAAGAGTGCCCTCGCTGGACGGCCAGCACACCAGGCTGTGGGCAACATAGACATTGCTTTTTTTGATATCTTTATTTTATTTCTTTATCTATTAATTTTGTGTATATAAGTGCTCTATCTGCATGTACACCTGAATGCCGGAAGAGGGCATCAATTCACTGTATAGATGCTTGTGAGCCACCCTGTGGCTGCTGGAAATTAAACTCAGGACCTCTGGAAAAGCGGATAGTGGTCTTAACCACTAAGCCATCTCTCAGCCCAACACAGACATTGTTACATGTACCTGACCCAAGCCTAGCCACACAAGCACAGGAAGCATCATGCACAAGGACATAACAGCTTCTGAGCAGCTCCACTCCTGGGACAAAATGTAACAACACCCAGAGACTGCCAAAACAGGATGAAGACACAGAGCCCAACACCCCAACATGGTCTTCCAGACCCTGTTGACTTAGGCCAAAGTTCACAGCATCTCTAGGCAGCCTCACCTTTTAGCATCTTCCAGAAACAGGTCATTCTTCACTTGGCCAGCAAAGGCCTGCTGAAAAGAGGAAAGCATATCAGTATGGTCTACAGCAGCAGAAATGACAGCCCAGGAAGCCCTAACCAGCTGAGCCTGCCCTAAGCCCCGGGGAGCCTTCACCTCTGTGAGGCCAGAAAGTGTGAGGAGGGATCTGTCTAGCACAGATGGGTTCAGGTAGCTGTCAACATCTAGGGCCTGCTGCCCTGTGGGTGTGGGGTTTTGGTCCCCAGACACCTGTGAGGAAAGAACAGTCATATTAGTCTTCAATGTCTGGTAGAACTGGGCAGGAAGCCACTGGTCTGGCTTGTCTTTTAGGAAGATTCTGAGCGACTTGGGCTCTTTATTTGCTCTAGGGATACTTGAGGAACATTTTTTTGTTTGTTTGTTTTGTTTTGTTTTGTTTCAAGACAGGGTTTCTCTGTGTAGCCTTGGCTGTCCTGGAAGTTGCTCTGTAGACCAGGCTGGCCTCTGAACACAGAGATCTGCCTACCTCTGAGACTAAAGGTGTGTGCTACCATCGCCCTGCTACTTGAGTTCTTTTTAAACTGGTTTTGGCAGTTTGTATCTTTCTAGCAATCAACAGTTTATTCTAGGTCCCTTAATCTCATGGAATTTGCTTCCAAGCCCCATCTATTTCTCTAGAAGGAGTTATCTCCTCTAATTTATGCCCTGGTAATTTGAATCTCTTTTTGGTCATCTAACTGATGGCTTGTCAGTTCTGTCTACTCTTTCAAAGAATCACTTTTGGTTTCTAGATTTTCCCTCTGGCTGCCACAGCAAACAACACAAGCATGCTCCACCTCAGAACTCTGAGGCCCTCGCTCAGCCCACCTTACTCCGAGACATCCGGAAGAGGAACAGGACGGCCAAGTAGACAGGGTAGACTACAACACTGGACACAAGACCAACAGCAACTGTGTCAACACTTGGTGGGAGCAGACTAGACACAGGGCCCGTGCTGAGGTGAGAAAGAAAAAAAAAGATGCATTAGGGAGAAGAACAGGAGGAAGTCAGCCAGTAGACCACCAAACCTCATGGGACCCACCTGTAGGTGGTGTCTCCCACGACCCCATACCACACGGCATTGGCAGCCAGGAAGAGGCAGAGGAGGAGGACACAGCAGGTAACTCTCTGGACTCTGGTGAAGCGGCTGCGAGGTGGTCTATCCCAGATGGAGAGCCAGATGTGCTTGTCAAAGAAGCCTCTCTGCAGCTCGGCCACCAGGAGGCGCTGGAACTGCCACAAGGCAGCTTCATCTGGAAAGATTTAGGATGGTTACAGCAGGGATGTATGGGCAGCCATCCCTCATTGTCACCCCCTCCTCTCTGTCTCCATCACCTCAGACAGTAGCCTTACTTGCTGCAAGGACCTCCTTCTCCACTAGGCCCCCATTGGCCTCAGTCTCCACAGATAGCCAGTCGTTGACCAGAAAGAAGGTGCTGCGGGCACTCTGCAGGTCCCGGACAATGATGTGCTGCAGGAACCAGGCAGGGCTGAGTCCTGTGGAAGAAGGGACCCCAGTGAGGACTAAAGCAGGCTGACAGGAGACAGGGGTGGCAACAGCTCTCACCCAGACCTTTGTTGTCATGCCACACTCGGATCTTCCATACACTGCCCAGGCTGTGCGGAGTGGCAATCTGGAAGATGTCCAGGCTGTTTCGATGAAAGGCTCTGTCACCGTCTAAGTGCCGGTGGCCACTACGGTTGTCCTCTCCGTACAGCATGATGCCTACATGAGCCGTGGTGCCTGAAGAGCAGAGAACTCTGGGTTTGCTATTCATTCCATACAGAACTCGTGAGTCATCCTGTCTGCCAGCAATACAGGTGGTCCTTAGCTTTGAACAGGTGTTTTCATTTTTACTTTTATAGTAATTCCGATTGAACCCAGGGCGATATGTACAACAGGCAAGTGCCCCATCTCTGAGTTTATCCCTACTCATTTTTTGTTTTTTTTTTTTTTTTGTTTTTAAAACGGGGTTTCTCTGTGTAGCCCTGGCTGTCCTGGACTCGCTTTGTAGACCAGGCTGGCCTCAAACTCACAGAGAGCTGCCTGCCTTTACCTCCCCTAGTGCTGGGATTACAGGTGTGCACCACCACGCCTGGCTAAACTTTTTTTCCCCCTAGACAGTTCTATACATAGCCTTGCCTGTCCTGGCCTCAAACTCACAGAGAGCTGCTTGCCTCTGCTTCCCTGAGTGCTGGGACTACAGGCGTGCGCCACAGTACCTGGCTACCCTACCCATTTAAAAACAAACAAACAAACAAAAACAAACAAAAAACAAAAAAAAAAACAACCAATTAATTTTAACACAGAATCTTACTAAGTTGCTCAAACTAGCCTTGAACTTGCCCTCATTTGTCCTCATTCGTGATCCCCCTGCCTCAGCCTTCCAAGTAGCTGGAATCACAGGCCTGTTCAAACAGACACAAATCCCAGTTTCCTCAGTTTGTTAACAAACACCAAGCTCAGAGCAGCATAGGTAGCCAGGGTCATAAGCCTGGCCAGCCTCTCATGTGACAGGCTCCATATCATGCAGTGACCAGGCACCCTAACAGTTCAGTCACACAGACAACAGCTATATGGCTAGGTAGGTTCTTTTATTTATTTTTTAAATATTTATTTATTATGTATACAATGTTCTGCCTGCATGCACACCTGTACACCAGAAGAGGGCACCAGATCTCATTACAGATGGTTGTGAGGCACCATGTGGTTGCTGGGAATTGAACTCATGACCTCTAGAAGAGCAGCCAGTGCTCTTCACCTCTGAGGCATCTCTCTGGCACTGACCCCCCCCCATTAGTGAGTTTTAATGTTAATAATAATATCAGCTGTAAATGGTGGCACACACCTTTACCTTTAATCACAGTAGTCGAGAGGCAGAAGCAGGTGGGTATTTGTGATGCCAGCCTTGTCTACATAGGGAGTTCCAGGCCAGGCAGAGCTACACAATGAGACTGCCCCTTCCACTCAATTAATGAACAAGCACAGGGAAGGGTGCGGAGCAGCTGCAATAGCACAGTTTGAACTTGTACGTGAGGTCACTCTGCACAGTGAGGAGTACCATCTTGACTCTTGTCTTTCTCAGGAAAGACAAATGAACATAAGCTTCTCTTCGTATCTGTGCAGTGCTGTGGGTGAAACCCAGGCCTTGTGCATCCTGGGTAAGTGTTCTGCCACTGAGCTACACCCCCAATCTCCATGTTTATTGTTTTCTTGTCTCTGAGTTAAGTCCTTATTTACATTTGAGCACTGAGCTAATCACCAGACAAGGCCCAGGATTGAGGCTGAAGGGTCTAGACCAGGGTAGACGCTATGTCCCCCCCAAACATCCCTCTCCTTACCCGAGCCTCGGCTCCAGCCAGTCTTGACCAGTATTTCATATTTGAAGCGGCCCCTCTTCCCACAAAATGGGATGACACGGACCCGGCTAACGTCCAGCTGGTCTAGCTTGCGCAGGATTACAGCCATGACCACGTAGGTCACCAGGCATATGGCACACGTCAGCAGGACAATGTAGTTAATACTTGCAGATGGTTCCTAGGGAAAGGAGTCATCAGGTACAAGGGGTTTCAGCTCAAGTATTTTAGTTTCTAAGGATGGACCAAGATGCCCTAGGCCCTCTCAATATGGAACGGGGGCATCACTCACAGGAAAGATGAATTGGACATGGCTGGGAGGCACAAAAAGACTGGCGCCAAAGGCAGTGAGGTGGCGGGTGAGGCAGACAGCCTGACTGGGTGAGGTCTCCTCCAGGGGTACAATCCCCTCAGTTCTCCACATCATCATCTCCTCGCTGAAGTACTGGCACAGGGATGTGTATAGACCCACAGACACCTCCAGCGTAGACCAGTGAAAATGGCTGGTCAGGTTCAGGTAGTAACTCCTGCCCAGGGCCCCAGTCCTACAAGAGACAGAGCAGCGTGATAGGCACACCCCAAGGTTCTGAGGACCAGGTGCATGGCCAGCCTTCCTGTTGCCCTGGCTCCATAAAGCCCACCTACCTGTGGCTAATGCGGGCCAAGTTACATCCGCCCTTCTCCCACCTCCCTCCCCTCCGCAGCCCCCATTTCTGTGGCCCTGGTGGGAGGCACTCACCCTGGGGCAATGAAGAAGGTGTAGGGCCTGTGATCAGCACCCTCGAGCACCTCCAGGCTGATCTTCCTACTGGCCGAGCAGTTGTGCTCATTGGGCTGGGACACCGAATGCAAGTACACAGCCAGATAGGGCTCAGGTTCCTCAGACAGGTAGCGCTCTGGGGGCAGTATACATGGTATCAAACACCCACCAAAGAGCTTATCACCCTGAGGACACTCTGCAAGTTGTTGCTATGGGGCTTACGGGCCATGTAAGCAGAGGATTGTAAGAACCTCCACATGGAAGTCAACACATGCTTCTCTATGGCCACAGTATGTGGGCTCTATGGAACCACGGCAGCAGGAAAACTGAGTGTTAGTCAGACCCCCAGGGACCAGTGACTACACACTGAATGCTATCTGCATAAACACCCACCCTCCCCAGGGACAAGGATGGCAGAAGCGAGGCAGGTCATGTGCCCACCCGACACCCACCATTAAGCACTGTGTAAGTGATCCTTAGATGCAGCCCCGCTTGAGGGTTGCTGTTGTCTGCGGTGACCACAGCGCTGACTGAGGCCTGGGGCTGGACAATGGTAGCGCCTGCAGGGTTGTGGAAGCCCTGGGCAGCCTGGTCTGAGTTGTTTGGCACCGTCACTGTGATGGCACGTTCTGTAGCCAGCTGCTCAATAGGGATCTGGGTACCAGTCTGTGTCTGGAATGCCATAGACGCCACTTTGGTGGAGACAGTGTAGTTGCTAATGTAGCCAAAGGGAAAGGGGTTGGAATCCACAAGGAAGATGAGCTGCACCACATCACTGAGGTTGGACAGGGCCCCACTGAAGGCCTCAGGAATGGAGAAGTGGCAGCTGGGCCCCAAGGTTTTGCCGTAACACAGAAGGCTGAGGGGGTCTGAGCGCTTGCCCAGGGCCACAATCTCCTCGCCGGCAAGGGTCAGAGGTTCCTCATTGAGCACTCGGGAACGCATAAGGATGCACATGAGGGCTGATGAGAGGTTGTAGGCCTTGGACGCCACCATCAGGGAGGGCGGCTCAGCCCCCAGCTCCAAGGACTGTGGGCCCTGCATGTCCAAGCTGGCCAGGTGGATGAGGTCACCTGGGACAGGCAGAGGAAAGAAGGGATGTTGAGAAGGGGTGGCAGGAGCTGGAGGGAAGGCCAGAGGCGGGCGAGCTTGTGCACCTGTAATATTGAGGATGCTGTCAGCAATGGCTGTGGGTGTCACCGTGCCCTCAGTGGTTTCAGCTTGCAAGATGCGCATCATGCCCTCCAGCTTCTGCAGCATCTTCTTCAGGCATGAGCGGCACATGAGCTCCCTGCTGGACACCTGCAAAGGAGATCAGCATGGCCTCCAGACCATCCACACGACACAGGTTCACATCCATGGGCCCCACCCCCACAAAACAGAATGGCTCTGCCTCCTTCTACTGGCTGGGACTCCGAGGCAGCTCCCTGCCTCTAACCTTTCACTGGGCACCTGCCTGGGTGACTTCTAGACCTTCCCTACTAAGACTTCTATGGCTCCTCCCAACCCTAGGATGCAGCCAAGTTCTCCTGTGGCCCACACACTGGTCACCCCAGCTATCTGTTTCCATAGCTAAAAGCAAGGCAGATGTCAAGGCCCTGGCTACAGTTCAACCCAGATATTCAAGGGCACAGAAACCCACCATGATCAGTGGTTTCTACCCAGAGCTCTCTGAATCTTTGTCCTCTGAGGACTTGACTGTTCTCCTGGCCTCTATGTATCGACCCCTACCCTGACAGAGTGCCTTCCCATCAGATATGGCTCACTCAGCTGACAAGCCTACAGCTTGGAAAATGGATACCTCATAGGTCAGTAAGACCATGTCAGGCACGCCTAATTAAATGGGGCACGCCTACAGGCCTGATGAGAGGGCACACATGCCTAGACTACGCTTTCCATCCAGGGACACCCTATAGTCATCAGAAGAGCATGTGGGCTGTGGAAAAATGGCACACACCAGAAGAGCTCCCAGTCCAGAAGCCCTACCCAAGCTGCACAGGGCCTGTGCACAGTGCAGAAGGGTGCACCTAAGTGTCTTACCATGCACTGGGCCAATGCAGCAGTGATCTGCTGGATGTCATCCACAGTGTTGACCCGCAGGGAGATCAGGGTCTCTGTGATGTTCTTGCGCATTTGGGCTCTCAGCTGCTGCTCATGGTTGGGCTCTGACACAATATCTGGGGCCTGCTCATACTGGAGGAGGGAATATACAAGAACCGTAAGAGGACAAGGTGCTAGAATACAGTTATTTATAGAGTACAGGGATTAAAGATCAAGGATAATTCATGTATAGGGTTCAGGGTATCAGAGGGTGCTGTGGGTAAGCTGACCTTGGGAAGGGCCCAGTATGTGGTAGGGATAGGAATTGGTATCCCAAGATATTAGGAAACTTTATTGGTTTGAGGTGCATGGTTCTAGCCCAATCATGGAATATACTGAGGGACCCTTTTCAATTCGTATGCACTGACCTCATTGAGCACAGTAATGAGGGCTAAAGAGTACTCGATGACATGCTGGGGGTCAGCCTGCTTCAGTAGCCCAGGCAGCACACTGGCAGTCAGGCTGTGCAGCCAGGGTATGAGGTCTGCAGGATTACCACTGGGTTCTGGCAGGACAATGGTCAGAGACCTGGAGGGTGAAAACAGACTGTAAGCAGTTGGTGATCGGCTTGCGTTCCCTCCCCAGGGTTCAGCTCACCTGTTGAGTGCAACAACAGCAGCACCCAGCTGATCTTGCACAACCACAGTCAGGCCCACCACAAAAAGGGGCCGGAATCCAGGCGGAAGGACAGCCCCATAGGTGGAGAGACTACCCTTATAGATGCAGAAATCCTCGCAGTAGCTCTGGCGACAGCGCCTCAGCAATAGGGCATACACCAGTGGGGCTCCTCCATCCTCTGCATCACGCCAGCCTGTGGACACACAGCATCAGTGCAGGGTCCAGGCCCACACCAGCCTCTCCAGCTACCCCACACTCACCTGTGCATTCGAAGTGCACCTTAGTGGTGAGGCCATGTACAGCATCCAGTGGGAACAGGCGACAGGAGCCTCCAAGTGGAGGACGGTTGGGTGAGAGGCGGATGGAGGCACAGCCCTCCTCCTCGCCTGAGTGGCCCAGCACAGTGAGTGTGAAGATGTAGCCCTCGCCATCGCGCAGCGCACCCCGCCGCACCACCAGGTGCATGCCAGTGCTCCCCGTGGACGTGGTCCTCTCATCCAGCACCAGAGTCTTGTTGCTGAACGTGCGCGCTGCCCAGCGCTGCGTGATGGAAGCATGAAGGACATGGTGGGTGGTGCCCTGGGCACCGTCCCAGGAGACTTGCCACCTAACGGCTACTCACCCCTTGCTTGGAGCCACTGCTGCAGTTGTGGCAGTGACCCTCCAAGTACACATAGGAACTGCGGCTCACTTCATACACTGCCTGTGCCTTGCAGGACACACACTCAAGGGACACAATGGGCACCCGCCCACTTCGGATCAGCACCTGGAAGGAGTAAGAGTGTAACAAAGTGGTTCCAAGCCCTGTGTGTGCTGGGAAAGCTACCTGGATCAGGCCACTTTTGTTTGGCCCAAATTCCAAGTTGTACATCTATGCTGGAGTGGAGTGAGTGAGCTAGTGAGCAAAATCCAGATGTACATGCCAAGGCTATTAGTCCAGGGCCTTGCTAGTCTGGCAGTAGAAGCACGGGAACCCACTGATAGGAGCAAGGCACCCACAAAGGTAAGGCTAGTTGTATTTTTTTACATAGCTCTGTCCCAGAGATGCTGGCTGACTTGACTGTGGCCTGGGTCAGCTCAGGTAGGCCAGACCTACTAGTGTCCTCTTCCCCAGAAGACTTTACTTTGTAGTACCATCTCCAGGTAGGTGACCTAAGGCCTAGTGTTGGGGAGACAAACCCCATCTGAGGCACCAGAATTTCCCAGCACCCCTCCACACATCCCACAGCAACAGAAGTGGTCCTCACCTTTATGGGAAGTCCACAGAAGTTTGAGAGCAAACTGTTTGAGGGCTCACTGTCCCCAGAAGGGCATAATATGAGGACAGCTGCTGATACCTACGTAGGCAAGGGCCTTGACCGCTCACTATTTGCCTTTCATGCTGGTAGCACCAAGTTTATTTTTTTACAAACCAGGGAGCTTGTATGATTTAAGACTTTGTTTGGGTTTTTAGACGCAGATTATCACTGTGTTGGTGGTGAGATTAGAACTCTTGATCTTCCTGTCTCTACTCTTAAAGTGCTGGGATTATACAAGTGCCATCATGCCTACCTGTCCATTGAAATTTCACACTACTAAGCTGTGTCCTATATTTTCAGTTAGAAGCAATGCTGAGTTTGACAATATACCAAAATTAGCACTAGGCTGCAGCGAATTCCCAGTCCCAGTGCTACACAGCTAGGAAGGACAGAAACCGGGTTGAGCAAGTTCTGTCCTCATATCAGGGCATACTGGAAGGGTCGGGGTACAACCCACCGTCTGGTTGGTGGCTTCTTCCTTCCGGCCTGCTTTCCACACTATGAGGTTGAAGGTATATTCCACGCCAGCTTCTAAGCGCTCCAAGGGGATGGTGACCACACTGCTGCCACGGGGCCCGAAGTTCAGCACACAGCCACCTGTCTCACTCTGTGACAGCAAATAAGGGAAATGGGGTACAAGATATTGAACCAGCTTAAAAGCAGAGCCTAGCTTAGAATACCTTTTCCTAAACTGGGGCTAAGACCTACCCCAGGAATGAATAATCCAAGTGCTAGGCACTTACTGGACATGAAGCATGAGAGAGAGAGAGAGAGAGAGAGAGAGAGAGAGAGAGAAGAGTCCCCAGGGCTGACCTGTGTTGAAGCCACGCAGGCCCAGTGGAAGTTGAGTGGTGTCTGATCACCATCCTCCAGATTAGGGTCATAGGACTTGCTCCCATCCAGCACCAGGTCCTGTGTGTCTGACCATACCCGGTATGAGCCACCTTCAATGATGGGTACAAGACGCTCAGCAGCTACTGTCACGTTGGCCTGGATGCTCCGTGCCAATGGTGTGTCCCCAAATGAAACCACAAACACAAAGCAGTAGTGGCCCACAGGCAGTGCCAGCCGTGGCACCACCAGCTGGGGCCGGCTCACATCCACACCAGGCAGTACCATTTGAACCATACGTCCTGGCCGTTGGCAGCTGGCAGTACGATATATCTCCCATCGGTACTCGGTCTGGTAGGAGACACAGTTGCGTAGATCAACATGGGCCTCCAGGTAGTTGCGCTGGGAGCGTCGCATCAGTACCTGCAGAGGCAGTGCTACCTCCACTTCAGGCTCCCTGCAGGCCAGCACCTGCACAGTCACTGTGGTCTGTGCCACAAAGAAGCTCACTAGGTTTGTGGCATTCACCTCTACACGGTAGTCCCCAGGATGCAGGTAGTAGTGGTCAGCCCAGGACTCATCCGTATCCTGTACTGGAGTCCCATCCCCAAAGTCCCAGTGGTAAGCTACACGCCGGGGACTGGGGCTTGTAGCAGCCTCAAACCTGGCTGAGCGGTTGGTAAAGCAGTGGCCACTTTGAAGTGTTACGTACTGGATGATGTCCTGGACTTCCATCATGAGTGTGAGGTTCACACCACCCAGTTCATTGAAGGCACGAACATGGACCTCCAGTAACCCTGCAGCCACAGGCGTGTAGGTGACATCACGGCCAGATAAAATGACTAATGAGTCACCCTGAACCTTTTGCAAGGAAAAGTACCAGGCATAGGCGACTCGGGAGCCCCGCTGCACCCGGGCGGTGAAGTTCTTCTCGGTGCCTGTGGCTATGCCTGGCTCACAGCAGTTGGGTACCTGCAGCCCAACAACAGCCTCCAGCACTAAGATGCGAACCTGTGCCTGGGCACGGCTCACGTGGTTCTCAGCCTGCACGCTCACCATATGGTCTCCAACCCGAAAGAAACTCCGCAAGAAGTGGGGACTAGGAAGCACTTCAGGGACAGACCCACCAGCCTGAAGTCGGAAAGTAACAGCAGAGCCAGCTGCCAACAAGATCTGAAAGTGGACTGGCTGCCCAGGTGGCACCACCTTGCGGCTGGCCCACAGCACTAGGCCCACAATGGGCTCCTCTACTGTGAGATTATACATGGCTGAGACCCAACTGACTGCATTGGAAGCGTTAAGCTGCAGAGAGACGTTGCCAGCAGTGGGGAGGCGCAAGGCAATGTACTGGCTGTACTTACTGCCACCTGGCAAGGTCCAGCACCAACTCACATTGGTACCTTCAGCCAGCTGACCCCAGAAGGGTACGGTGGAGCCAGCTGCCACAAAGATGCTATCTGGCTCACTGGTTCTGATGCTCAGGCCACCCACAGGCATCTGTATGGCCACTTCAATCGTGGCATTGACAGAGCCCAACTGGTTCTCAGCTGTGACTCTGACCAAGTGCAGGCCAGCTGTAGCAAAGGTATGGGTGGTGGATGGCGTGGAAGTCTCCCAACTCAGTCCTTCCTCCAGATACCAAGTATAAACAACACCACTGCCACCAGCCAATTCAGCACCAAGGGTGAGGCTTGCGTTGACAGCAGCTGGATTGGGGGATGCAGATAGAGTCAGACACTCCACAGGCTCCACAAAATCTACAGTACGGTTGGCTGAGGCACTGCCCAACATGTTGGTGGCCCTGAGATGGATATAGTAGGTGCTCGCCTTGAGTGCAGTGAGAGAAAAGCTCTTCCCACTGCCAACGAGGATGAGGCCCCCATCCTGCTGAGCTGTCCAGCTGTAGGAGATGTTGGTGCCATCCCTAACTGCAGCTTGCAGCTGTAGTGTGTAGTTGGTAGGGAAGCAGCAGCTGCCACCGCCCCCCAACACCTGCAGTCCCTCGATGAGCTGCAGGACATAGATGAAGATGCTGTCCTGGGCAGAACCCACCTCATTCTCAGCTGTGACAATAATGTTGAAGGTGCCCACTGAGCGGAAGGTGTAGGAAATAGTGGGGCCGCCTGGGATGGGTGTACATCTGTCACAGAGCACCCAGGAGTAGTGCACATCACTACCCACCTCCAACAAGGTGCTAAAGCTCACACTGCCATTCAGGGGCACCACTGTGCGGCTGGCATTGATGGTGAGGCCCCGTACTCGCTGCTTTACTGTGATGTTGAGTTGGGCCTCGCTGCGGCTCACCTCGTTCCAGCCAGACACTCTGACAGTGAAGTCACCAGTGCTGTTGTAGATATGCATGACCTCTGGGCCTTCATGCTGGCTGCCATCTCCCAGTTCCCACAGGTAGGTGGCAGGGCTCCCATTGCCCACAGCTGAGAACAGATAAGGCTGCTGCAGCTCTAGCACATTGGACCCATTGATCCTGATGCCAGTGACTAACACAGGCTCCTGAACTTCAACAAAAGCTGAATCATTGCTAGCAGAGATGTTGTTGGATGCAGTGACTATCACCAAGTAGGAGCCTGGTTCTCGGTAGGTAACTGTCACTTCAGAGCCCCCAGTTTGGGTGTGCGTAGCATCTTCAGTGCCAAAGTCCCACGTATAGTGGTAGGGAAATGGGGGCCAAGAGTAGGCAACCAACCAGGCTTCATCCCCAAGCTTCACAAACTGACTCCCAGGCTGCAGGGTGACGTTCCGTATCTCAGGTTCTACACAGATGCTGGTATAGTAATGTGCCTTGTTCACGTGGCTTGACAGGACCAATGACAGTGGGAATATGCCACTCCGGGTGAAGTTGTGTGTCACTACTGGATACCCATGGACAGTCACGTTGGAGGAGCCGTCCCCAAAGGTCCAATCGAAGAGGTAATGGGAAGGGTCCCCAGTAACATGGGCTGTAAGCTGGGCGCTGGGCTGTGTGGGGATGCAGGCAGAGGGCTCTATGCGCAACACCTCCAGGACAAACACCTGCACGTGCAGGCTCTGGGACAGGTGACCAGCAGGGCTGGCTGCTCCTACTGTCACTGTGAAGTTCTGGGCCCGAAGGTACACATGCTGCACTGTAGCCTCAGGGCCCGTGTGCACTGTGCTATCTCCCATGTCAAATGTCCATGTAATGTTGTCACCCGACTCCACAGAAGCACTGACTACCATGGGAGCTCCCTGCTCCACAGATGGGCTCAAACGCACAGTCAGGCCATGCAACTCCTGGAAGACATGGATGTCTGCATGTGCTGTCACACTGCTCACTGTGTTGTTAACCTCCAAGATGACTCTGTAGGTGCCCGTCACGGTGTAGGTGTGGTTGAGTGCTGGCTGACTCTGTATTATAACAGGGGAGCCATCCCCAAAGTCCCATGTGTATACAACACCATTGGCTGAGGGCAGCGGGCGTGGGCAAAAGGTGATGGGTCGGCCGGCCACCAGAACGTTGCTGCTCATGCCAATAGCCACATTGGGGAGCATAGGGCGCACACTCACTGGCACCTGCTGCGTCAGATTCTCATAGGTATTGGACACAAGGATGGTCAGGTTGTACTCACCTGTGGAGACAGGCCCACAAGGGGCTTCTTACTCACAGAATCCCCACCTTGCACCTGTTGCCACATGGGGACAGTCTTTCTGAGAGCCTGATCAGCTATGCCCTGGGACCAGGCCCAGAAGGTGTTCATACTCAGGCCATGAAGAGGGAAAAGCTCCCAAGAGTCCATAATGAGCAAGAAAATGGACAGGACCATCTCTTAAGTGCAAATTGCATATGGGTAAATATGGTAGCAAGTATCAGCACAAGCAAGAGTGAGTGCATGGCATGAGCATCCCACGCCAAGTGGTGAAGTGGGGCTATTATAGTATTCAGCCTCGGCAGTTTTTAAAATAATTAAACAATGACTCCATCTTTCTCTCCCCAAAAGGCTGAAAGTTGGAGACTAGAGGACCCAGTTCCTGGAGAATGTAAATTGAGGCCTCAGGGACCCTGTCATTCCCCCACTATTCAAATGTGTCGATCTCTCTCCCTTACCCAAGTAAGGGCCTTACTCCATCAACCCAGGTGGGTCAAAATGAGAGTGAGATGGGCTTTCATACCCAAAGGTAGGCTGTCCAAGCTCAGGACCTAAAAGGCAATGACCCCACTCCTCACCTGGGGTGCTGTAAATATGCGTAGTATTGTGTTCCACCAGAACCTGGGCCACTGTGGGGTCCGGGACCTGGAAGGACTCATCATACGGAGGCTTGAACTGGTGGAGTACCTGCTCTCCATCCCCAAAGTTCCACCTGCCAGGGCAGCAGGCAGACCGTGAGCAGGGAAGATGAGTACACAGGGTGCCCCCGGCTCTGCAAGTAACTTCTACAATCATTCTTTCCTGATTCAAGGTACAACCTTGGCTGTACTATACCAGGACCTCTGGCCCTCACATGGTCCCACCAGTACTCCCAATAGAGGAGGAAACTGTAGCTCTGCGCTAGGATTCCAGGACAAATGCTAGGAGCTGAAATAGGAATCTGATGCCAGCCCCAACCCAGGCTCTGTTCCATTAAACACTCCCCATCTCTAGGCCCATAGGCACTCACAGGAAGGCCACCTCCACAGCTGAGTCCACCAGCACACCACCTGTCAGTACCAGTGTGGCATTGGGGGGTAACACAGCCGGCACTGCCGATACCCACAGCCCCTGCATCTTGTTCATCGGCTCCACAGTGACATTGTAGTTCACGGTGATGTTGCTCACATGGTTAGAGGCTGTCAGCTGAGGAGACAGGCATCAGTGGGTATGGCCCAGAGGCAGCAAGGACAGACCAATGGGTGAAAGGCCTCGAGCCCCAACTCAGCAGCCTCCCCACACTCACCCACAGCTGCAGCAGGGTCCTCAAGAGCAAAGCAAAGCAGAACAGAAGGCAAAAGTGAGCACCCAGATGTCCCAGGACCCCGTGCCTCCCTCCACTGGCCCCTGCCTACCGAGAGCTTGAAGATGGCAGCACTCTGGTAGATTACATTGAAGACAGTGTTGTAGAAAGTCAGAGACTGCTTGTCATCAATGGTCCACCGGAAGGCCACATCTGAGCCAGCTTCCACCATGGGGCTGTACCGCTAGGGAAAGGCCATGACATAGACCGAACCTATGATTTCTGCCCCAGGCTAAAGCTGACTCTGCCCATGACCTCATCTGTCTCCCTCTGACATATGGGAGAATTCTGTGTGTGGTGCAGGGTGGACAATGGGGTCTATCAACTGAGCCCTAACTGCAAGACACCCATGTAAAGGAGGACAGGAAAGTAACCAGGATGATCTTGGCTTAGGAGCTATGTAGTAAGAGAAGCCAAGCCTGGGTACTGAGAGCTAGCATCAAGGACACCTCTCTTGTCTATAGCCAAGTGGTCTTGATAACACCTTGACCTCTTTCCCTCAGTCCCTGCATCTGTCAAGTGGACCTAGCATCAGCAACAAAGAGTCACCCTGACCAGCCAGTTCTCAAAAACTTCCTTCTCAGGTGGATAATCTTTTAGGAAAACACTTGAATCTCAATGGGCCTCAGTCTTGGATGTTGACATAGGTCAATGCGGAGCAGGTGTATCCACAGGGGAAGCCATAGTATTCGAGTATAGACAAGTCATGAGAGATAGAGAAAAATGGCCCTTCAATGACTACTGGTGCTAGGGTGGGCATGCCTGAAATGAGGACATTGCCATCCCCCTAGGGTACTATGATAAGCAGCAGTTACCCTCTGAGCTTGCGATCCCATTTCAACAGGCACATGCATCTGATAGCTACAAAAACCACATAGAGCCCAGAAACGCATGGGGACTCACAGAAGCTCAGGGAACAGTAGGGGCAAGTGTAATAAAGTATTTCATAAAATTTGAAGAGTTAAAAAAAAAAAACCTTGAAGAGTAGAAAAAATTGTTTATAGAGCAGCTGCTGTAAGCTGTGACCTTCAGTAACTTAAAAATTGCAAAATGGGGCTCTGGTGCAGCCCACAACAATAAACTGCCTACCATGCACGGGTCCTTAGGTTCCATTCCCAGCACCACCAAGGACAGAAATAACACTAAGCAGACAAGGGTTCCCCAACAGGCCACACTGAACACCATGTAATAGACACTGTCGTCCCTGGAGAACAGCTGAAGGCTTCCTTCCTCAACGGGGAAGAGGCATCCTGTTTCTACCATTTAGAGGGCTGGGTTGTAGGACACTTACCACCAGGATGCCCTGCAGCACTCGGGCCTCGGGGCTTGGCACAGCACGGAGGCCACAGATGGGTTCCTCGGCTGTTACCCTCAGGCTGAGGTTGGCCTGGCTGGCTCCATTCTGTGCCACGATCTCCAATGAATGATCCCCCTCCTTAAGCCTGGGCAGCACCAACACTGAGAATAGGGTGCCATTGGCCTCTTCAGTGCAATCTTGCTTGAGAAAATCCACCTCAGAAGGGCAGGCATCCTCAAAGGGAGCACTAATATTGCCCCCACACCAATGAGCTGTGGCAGTGGCATTAGTGCCAGAGTCCACTTGAAGCACCAAGACGGAGCCATTGTTTGGCACATAGATGTGGCCATCCAGGGGAATGGGGTAAATGACTCTCAGCCCAGATACTGGGGAGACCACACTGAAGCTGCAGGACAGGTTGTGCCTGGACACACTGTTGCCCACTGTAGCCCGGACCTCATAGTGCCCAGAATGATGTAGTCCAGGATTAGACCCAAGGCCCAGAAGTGGGGTGAGCCGCTCTGTGACCAAAAGCAGCTGTAGGGAGCAGGCAGGGCCAGCCCAAGCTTCTTCCAGATGGACAGGCAGGTTGGTCAGCCAATCTGAGGCATTGCTGGAAAAGTACAGGGCTTGGCCAGGACAGCTGGAAGCCAGGGGACAGTGTAGAAGGGCACCTGGGCCAGCATCATGCTGTAAGCCAATGAGGTCACCAGGGAGCACAGCATCCTGGCTGTGGAGGGTGACCTAGAGAAGAAGGAGGCAGTGTTGTGTCATCTACTCATAATAAAGACTATAGGGAGCACTGAAAGAGAGTGGATAGGACACACATCTCAGGTCTCAGCATCAATGCTGCTTCATGGATCCCTGGCCCAAGGCACTCATGGCTGAGACAAACAGGATATTAACACAGGAGACACGCACAAGGAAGATGTAGTGAGAGTGACTGTCACAACAGAAAGCAGGTAGCTGCTCCAAGGGACAGCAGGAATTTCCCCTTAGAAGACACAGGACAGAGGACCCAAGGAAGAGATGAGTCAGGGCACTGCAGCAGGGTGCAGGGCAGGACTATTGCACAAACATAGAAGCCTGCAAGGCATCTGGTGAGAGACCAGGATCTTGGGCAGATAGGGGAGGTGGCCTCAAGAATAATAAGTCAGAGAGATAAAGGCCCACACCAGGACACATACCAAGTACTGTGTGGGAGGCCCTGGAGGCACAGAAAAGAGGAACTCCTTCCATAGTGTGTATCTGGCCCTAGGAAGTCCCAGCCCTGACACGGACCCATTGATGCAGCCATGAGGGTTGCAGGCAACATCAAAAGGTACACAGGCATTGGCTACAGGACACCAGCGTTCCTCGGGCACGCACTTAGGGGCCAGCTCTGTTCTGTTGTCAAATTCACTGCTGCCTTCTAGGGCCACTGCTGGGAGAAGAAGGATGATGTCAGGAGCCTGATTCACTAACAAGCTATTATTAGAGATGCCCCACTTACCCACTATAAAACCAGATTGGATAGGCAGTAGCTCAGTCTCCATCATCACTCCCCTGCCACTAGACTATGCCCAAGCAGGCACCACCCAATCTGTCTTTATGATAAGGGAACAGGAGTTGGTTACTCTGTAGAACCTGCCATCACTCTACCGTGAGGCTGGGATCAGAGGCATGAGAGAATTCAGACAGCCTAAACCTCCAATTCCTATCCCTTAGAGAGCCCCACCTGCTTCTCTTGAGGGCCTGTACACCTGCAGACGCAGCTGGACAGGACGTTCAAGCTCCTGGGTCTCAAACTCTGCTGCAGTGAGAAAGGCTTCACGGCTAGGGCTCAGGCCAGGGAACACCATGACCTGGAGGAGATGAGACAGTCTCAGCTCAAAAGATCTAACCATTGTGTTGTGAGTATAACCCTCTCAAGGCCACCATGGACTTCATTTCATGTCACTTGGGAAGGAAAACTAGATCAAAGCCATCTGTGAACAACAGGAAGGCTGAAGCAGGAAGATTGTGAGCTCGGGCTACATAGAAGACTTTGTACACACATAAAAATTTACCTGAGCAAAGATTCAGGAGAAGCAGAATTCTTCAGATGGAACTAGATACTTTTCATTTCTGCACTCTGAGTATTTTTCTAAATGTTACATTAGGGACACTAACAATTTTAACAAGTTCTACCAAAACCAACTTGAGGTTTTTGTTTTTTTGATTTTTGTTTTTTGTTTGTTTTGTTTTTTGTAGGGCTAGGGTGCTAGGAACTGAACCCAGATCCTCACTAACCCCCAGCCCCCAACTTGATTATTAGCAACAGAGCAGAAGAGTAATGCAAGGCTTCTGAGCTGCAAAAGCTCCAGAACACAAAAGCCTACCTCCACATGCTGCAGGGGGGCCTGCAGCACTTCCTGCTGTGCCAGTGGATGCAGGGGTCCAGACAGGCCTCCACCAGACACTCCCAGGAGAAAGTTCTCAGTGTCCCACACAGGCCCTAGGAGTGGTAAATATGCTTTGAGATGCCAGAGCCAAGCAGAGGTAACACTGGGAAAACATCCAGGTTTGGGCTGGACCCAGGACTAAGCCACCTAGCAGAACCATCTGGCCCTCTCATCTTGTTCCCTTTGTATTTCTTCTAGTTCAGCCCCAACCCAGACACAAGAACAAACATTCAGCAAACACATGGTCGGTACTAAGCCTGAGAAGACAAGCACAGGAAAGTTGGCTCCTGCCACCCAGCAGTCCATACCTCCGGGCCGCAGCTCGCAGACATAACTATGTGGTGCTGAACACAGGTCTGTGTTGCACTGCCCAGCTGGCCCCAGCCTCACACAATGCTCTGCTGTGGCTGGGTGTGGCTCCCCAGGCAGCCAGTTCTGGCAGCTTTCCAGGCTGAAGGCCTCACCCTGGGGATCTAGGCCTTCCTCTGTCCCCTCCACAGATGAGAAGCCAATCCACACATCCAGGCTCCTAGAGGCAGATTCAAGGAAGGGCCAGGCCATCAGGGGACAGCTCTGCCCTACCCCTGGGGACACTCTCCACACAACACCCTAGTAAATGGGCCATATCAGTCTCATTTTCCAAGTGGTAATAAAACAACCTCAGAAACATTACCCAGCAAGGGCCACAAACCCAAGCTCATGGCCACATTCATCCAGAATCACGTCTATGGGACCAGCTTTCCTTGGGGACCCACCACAGATTTAGTCAAGGATCATGGACCACCAGACCTTATCCTGAAGGGAAACTCTGAGGATTGCAGCAAAGGACCAAGACTGTCTCTACCGATGGGTGTTACTATCAATGCAGAAAGGCCGTTCTAGAGACAGGCTTTAGAAGTCCATGGCCCAGCTTGGGCACAGGTACATACACAGGAACATATATGCACAAAGGTACATGCTCAGGTGTGGGCACAAGCCTGGACATATACACTGGAAGGGAGTCATAATGGTGCCCTAGTTCCATGTAAGGGCACTATTAACCACTAACTGGATGATTCTGGAGCAGATCCTTAACCACTCTGGACTTTTATTTCTGATTTTCAATACAGACAATGTGACTACCCACAAGACAGGAGTTCCTGGCAGGGTGAAGTGATACACACATGTAATCCCAGCATTTGGGGAGGAAGAGGCAGGTGGAACTCTGTGAGTTCGAGGCCAGCCTGGTTTACAAAGGGAATCCAGGACAGTCAAGGCTACACAGAGAAACCCTGTCTGGAGGGTCAGGGGGAAGATAGGTGTTCCCACCCCACTCAGGGAGCAGACACCTGAGAGAGCTGGAGTGTACCCTTACCACCCAGCCCAGACACAGAGGATTGTAGGGCCTCAGAATAGGTCAATACAAGCCTGGGCAGGGCATAGGAGCCCGACAGACTTTCCACAGATGGACAGCATGTCGCAGTGTGTGTGTGTGTGTGTGTGTGTGTGTGTGTGTGCGCGCGCGCAGAAGGGTGATGAGCATAGGAATACAGGAGGAAGCACAGACAGTGGTGACCAAGAACTAGTCCTATCAGCAGGACCCAGGGCCTTCCCTTATAGGGACAAGAAGACTGGGGGCCTAGACCCAGCTCTACCTGTGACACTTTCCAGAAATGTTTAGCGAAGCTGTCCCCACCCACATCTGCCTTTACATATGCAGAGCTGCCAGCAAATGCCTCCTGTGGGGCAGGACACAAGGTCCAGCTGCCCCAGCTCTCCTCCTGCGCCTCTACAGGCTTCAGGCTCTGCCCACACCCAGAATTCTGAGCAGCATCCACCCGCTTTAGTCTGTCCAGGGCTTGGAGACAGATACCTGGTAACCTGGGAGACCAGAAAGTGCTGGATGGCAGGACTGTCCACCATGGCCAAAGCAGCCCCGGCCCAGGTCCGACACTGCTCCTGGGCTTGCAGCCAGGGTGCCTTCTCTGCCACCAAGCGGTAGCAGTGCCCATTTCCAGGAAAGATCTCTGTGTCCGAGGGGCAGAGTGGGTGCACCACTAGAGGACGGTAAGCAAAGAACAAGACATCAAGGTATGCCTGAGGCTGGAGCACCAGGCTCCACCCTAACCCAGCTTAGAAGAGGAAGCAGGAGGGCTGAACCATGGTAGGCACCTTGGGCAGGCTCTTTATCCAAGGCCAGGATGCTATAGGTGACCTCGAGGGCTGAGCCTCCACGGTGCCGTATGCCAAGTTCAAGGCTCTCGTCACTGTGTACAGAGGATGGGCACACAAGCTCCAGGACAGTGGGTGCCGCTTCTACCTGTACCTCTGTCTCCAGCAGAGCTGAGCCCGCTCCCAAGACCAACACAGCTGTCACGTGATAGCTCCCAGGTAGTACATAGTAATGGGTGGCATTAGGGCCAGCCATGTCCATCTCAGGGGAGTCATCTCCAAAGTTCCAGCGTGTGGAGCTAATGGGCAAGGGGGAAGTGATGTAGAAGTCTGCTGGCTGGCCAGAGGCCAGGGGTCCATGGAGCCCCACCAGGGCAGCCCCTGGGGAGGCAGGAAAGATGTGCTGGAGCAAGGTGGGGCCCCGACAGGCAGAGTTGAGGGACAGCAAGATGCTGGAACACCAGGATAAGCAGGCTGCAGAAGTGTTGGAGGGCTGGCCTGACCCACAGAGGCATTGGTTCTCTTCTGATAGGGCTGCAAGGCTCTCGCCAGCTGAGAAGCAGAAAGCACTGCAGGCCTCAGGCTCCAGTGGTCCCTCATGGGCAAAGAAGAAGGGTACTGCTGCCACAGCACCTGAGCTGTTGTCAGGGAGGCAGGCGACATACTCCTCACCTGGGGACAGACAGATACACTGATCCCAGGGGTTTATCTTTTCCTGGCTCCATCTTCTTCCCTCACCAACTCTCTTTAAACTCCATGTCAGAGCTCCCACCCCCAAAAGAGACCTTCTAGACCCTATCCTCCCATGCATGCCTTTCCCTGGGCCGCATCTGCCACCAGGTTAGTAGCTCTACCCAATAACAACAAATATCATCCCTGCCTTCTTGCCCCATGGCCCCTGTACTCACCACAGGCATTGTCCAATAAGGGGATACTGAAGACAGGTTGGCCAGCCAGTGGAATGGGCCCCCTGCATGTGGTTGCCTCAGACTGTAGCACATGCACCTGCCGTTCCTTTGCCCAGCGTGGCAACCACGCCAGAGCACAGCTGCACTCAAATGGATTCCCACTCAGGTTTCTGCAGGGGAGGGGCAGGTACAGGACACCAGACCAACAGGGGTGCAGTTTAGCCTCCCACTGTCCACAGCTCTCAGAACTGAGAGTAGGTGGGGAACAGGGCAGGAAGACAGGAGGTGTTGGGGACAGGCGTCCAGTTACTGACACCCAGTAAAAACAAAGAAACTTACATTTCACTTAAATTAAATAAATTATCAAACACGCCTTCTTCTAATGTAGAAATCCTATTGTTGCTTATGTCCCTGCAAGAAAGGAGGAGGGGGCGCGATGTGAGCCTTTGGTGACAGGTAGCTCTTCCTGCTTGCGTGGAGTAATTTCTAGTGTGACAGGCATATCAAGAAGGGTATACTCACAGCTCCACTAGTGCTGAAAGGTTCACCAGGAGCCCAATGTCCAGCGTCTGGAGTAGGTTGTGGGACAGGTCTCTGAGGAACAAGTGATCATGGTCAGAATAGGCGCTCTGGGCCGGTTGAGGGCATACCTCGTTCTCACCAGGATCTCCCAGCAATCAAAGCTATGCTTCTCACTCACAAGCCACCGCACCCCATTCCCATGGGCCACAAGAGGGCTGTTCTCATGAAAGATGTGAGAAACTGAGGTAGAAGAGCTACAGACTTCAGAAATCTACAAACACTTCAGCCCTGCACCGAGGACTACATAGCAGGGCCACACAGAATAACTGACCTAATAACAATTCCATGTGGCCCCCACAGCCCTTCTCCCAAAGGAGAGCTAGGGCTGCCTCCGGTACAACAGAAGGGTCCCACATAATCAGGAACTGGCTCCTTACACCTTTTACATAAGATTCAGGGTTCCCCAGGGCTGGGGAACCCAGCTGGTAGTAGAAGAAGGTCCTCAAGATGTTCCCCATATGCAGTGGGGGCACAAAGATAATACGAATGATAATACCCCATACCACAATGCTGATGATTTACATACAATTATCAAAAACCCGGAATTCAGAATTGTTAGAGCACTTACCTCAGAAGCAAGAGAACTGAAGTTCAGATCCCCAGACCTCTCAGAAATGCTGGCTACTAAGACTAGCCATATTGTCAAGCACTGGATTTAATTGAGAGATCTTGCCTCAAAGGATAAGTTGGAAGAGTGACCAAGGAAAATTCCCAACATCAACCTTGGGCTTTTCTACATGCCTCTGTACATATATGCAAACATGCAAATACACACAAACACACCAAATACATATGAAAACAGGTAAAGAAAGGCATCCCAGACTTCAAAAACTGTGCTATGAAGGTTTCTCTAGTGAGAAGAACTAAGAAATGCTGGACCGGAACGTGGGAAGATAGCTCAGTCTGTAAAGTGCTTGCTGGGGACCTGAGTTTGGTCCCCCAGACTCTGCAATTAAAAAGCCAGTTTTGGTAGCGCATATCTATAATCCAGTAATTGCCTTAATTATGCAAGCTGCAGACTAATGAGAGCCCCTGCCTTAAAATATGGTGGATGGCATCCCTTGTTTTGTTCTGTTGTTGTTTTTTGAGCAGGGTCTCAATATGTAGCTCACTATGTTGTCCTGCAACTCACTACAAAGACCAGGCTGACCTCAAACTCAGAGATCCACCACTCTTGAGTGTTGAGATTAAAGGTATGTGCCATCATACCCGGCTGCTGGACAGTATTCCTAAGGAGGGACAACTAAAGTTGTCCTTTGCTCCCATACATAGAGAAAGACAGACAGAAAGACAGACAGACAGACAGAGACAGAGACAAGCCTTGTAACTCAAGCCATCTGTAACCTGTGATGGAGCCAGCACATGCTGTCACTGGGACAGACATGTATTTGCAAAGCATGAACCTGTGAAATCACAGAAATAAAGCAACAAGACAAGAAACATGGTATTGAAAAAATGACTCAGCAGCTAGAAAATTTGCTGCTCTTCAAGAGAACCCATAGTGGGTTCCCAGCACCCACATTGGATAGCTCACAAACTCTAGCCCTCCTCTAGGTTCCTGCACATACATGGCAGAGTCACACAAAACACAAATAAACAAATTAATAATTTTAAAATCAGTTTTTTTAAAGACCAAACATAGCCAGGTCTGGTAGCACACATACTTGGAAGCTGAGGCAGGAAAACTGCTACAAGTTCTAGAATAGTGGGAGCTATAGAGTGAGATTCCCTCTCAAAACAAAATAAAAAAAAAAAAATCAACAGACCCAACTACATTCCAAAACAAGCAACCTCTACACAAAAGATCACAGATAAAATAACAAAACAAACTGCAGGCTATAGCAAACATTTGGAGTGACAGCTGCACGGGTGGCTGAGGCAGTGAGCCTAGGAAGGACTTCCGGGAATGTAGTAGTGAGAGGCCTCAAAACAGTAACAAAACCCTAGGCCTGGAACTACAACAGTACTTCATCCAACCCACTAACCACAGGCCAATCACAGCTCGCTGCAAACCCTGTGAATAAGCTATTCAGCAAATGCCAAGGACTCCTTTTAAGCTAGTGATGCAGCTCAATAGCTAACAACTCCAATCAAAAGGAAAACTTAAAGAAACTTTCATTACAACTTGACAACTTCTGATGAGAACAATGCAATCATGCTTTTCATCTTACTAAATCTGTTACTGTGTTAATGTCAGAAGTCTAGGCCCCAACTCTAATAATAAGGCTCCACCCATGAAACTAAGTAACAATGGAACTGCTGGGCCCTTTTAGGTCTTTCCAGTGTCAAGGTCTACCCAACAACCTGCCTACTCTCTAGCTCCAGATTCTCGGTAACCCTCAGCCACCCACCTCTTAGGCTCTCTGTACCTACTTACTCTAATGTTCACTGAGGCTTCAGGGACAGAAGACTCTGTATCACCCTGACTCAGTGGACACTTCTGGGCCCCTTCAGGTCTATGCACCACTCTACAGTCTCTACTTCATGCGACCCACATTCCCCACAAGAATGTCGTTCTTGATCCCCTTCATCCCATTCAGAACTGGAGAAAACCTAAGAGGAAGCTCCTTGTCAGAAGTGGTGCAGAGCGTTAACCCCAGCACTTGGGAGGCAGAGGCAGGTGGATCTCAGGGTTGGAGGCCACCCTGGTCTACCGAACTAGTTCTAGGACAGCCAGAGCTATAGAGAAAGTCTGTTTCAAAAATAAACAAAATTAAAAAAAAAAACAACATAAGCAGCTAGTACAGAGCTCCAATTCCTACTTTATGGGATATGAAATGTCCAGGATGCTATAAAGGCCACGCACACATGGCAATCTTGTGTATCGGCTACCCCACTGTCCTTTGACAGCCTACAAGAGGAAAAGCAAGTTGTCCAGAAGGGTGTTCCTTCCTTCATATGGAAGCAGCACTCAAAAGATCAACAGGAACCATCCCAATGAACAGAGTTTAGATTGACATAGAAAGGACTGAACTTGATGCCATGACCATCCAGTTGCTGAGACAGAGGCCAGGATCTTCCTTGTCTGGCCTCCATCCCTAAGTATGTTTCCAGATACCACTCTGACCCATTGCTAGACTCATCTTACCTCCACTATCCAAGCCACATGGGAGGCAATGGTTACGCTAGGGGAATCATCCGTTAGACCGAAGCAAAGCCTTTCCAGTGGATACCATGATAACAACAGAAAAACCTAAATTTTTACTTCCTAAAAATTTATATCCTAAACCAGGATATAGACTAAGCAGCAGTGATCCTAGAAAGGCTGGTGAGGCAGGAACAGAGGCTAACATAGGTAGGCTCTTACATTTGCCCCTAACATGGAAGCTTTCTAGCACAGCCTCCAAGATTAGAGGAGGAAGAGGAAAGCTAGTATCTCCAAATTTCATTCTCTCAGAAAGCCACACTGGGTGTTAGTTGCTAGGGCCGCCTAAGAAATCAGGTGAGGGCATCAGCCTCAGGGTACAGACACCCCTCCTCACTTAAGAACACTTCAACACCTCATCCAACTAGGTCCTCCACTGAGACCAAGCTCAGTGAAACCATTGAGGCTCCTTTGCCAAAAGGCTGCTTTGTTTTTGGTTCTTTTTTAGATTTATTTATTCATTATGTACACAATGTTCTGCACACCTGCACACGAGAAGAGGGCACCAGATCTCATAATAGATGGTTGTGAGCCACCATGTGGTTGCTGAGAATTGAACTCAGGACCTCTGGAAGAGCAGCCAGTGCTCTTAACCTCTGAGCCATCCCTTCAGCCCAAGAGGCTGCTCTGTGATACTTCTCCCCAACCCTCACCTGGACTTGGGCTACAGCCCAGAAAACAAACAGGACCATAGGGATTCTGTTCACCCAAGCTCCCCAAACGCAGGGTAGTTAACAAGCCATCTTGGGTAGGACTTTAACTCATACTCCTGGGGTTGGAGAGCAGCACCAACAGACACGGTGGTATGAGGGGATGTGAAGAACAGTGAAGAGACACACAAGGTCCCTGCCCAGAGGTCCTGAACAGAAATTTTCCATGTCTCCATCTGTTGTTGCCATCACTGCTCTAAGAGTATGGCCAAGACCTGACTAGCCCCATCTTCGAAGGCTTGACTTCCTGCCAGATGATGTCACCATAATCTGATGCCCAGGAACCATATTTGGAGTCCTTGTAAGGATCTGAGACAAGACAAAGGCAGGCACAAGGTATCCTGACAGAAGGCACACAGAAGCTAGGGGCAGCATCATTGGCCCCTTACCTGCCACGAGGAGGTGAACCAGTAGCTTAGCTAGAACACCCTGAGAGGACATGGGCCAACTGAGTACTCCGGTCGCTCTAAGACCTAAGCAAACAACTTACAGAAGCCCCCATAGTCAAGGCTAGAGGGGACCTGAGCTGGGATTATACACTGGAGTGACAGGCAAATGCCCATATGATCTCAGTCTGGCAGGCCATCCTCATACTGCCTGTACTACCGGGACGGACAGAACCTGAGTTTCCACACAGATGTGGAGTACATCCAGCTTGCCCTATCTGCTGCCCCTCTCCTGTTCCACAATGGGTGACTACGTTGAGAATGCTGAAGAAGGACTTTCTATACCCCATACAAGAGGGCACCCTGCCTTCCAGATCAGATACTCTGGTACGACAAGGGGCCAAGGACAACTTATATCCCAATACCGCCACCTCTGTGTGGCTACTTGGCCCAATAAGAGGGAACCCAGCTTCCCCAAGTGTATCATGGGCTCTCACACCCTACAAGAGACATCTTGTTTCTGACTCTCAACTTTCCTCTAATAGAGAGGAACATGGAACAACCTGAACCTCCACACACAGGCTACACAAGTTGGGGTAATGCTGTGAAACAGGGAAAGCAGGTAATCTCAGGCAACTCTCTGCAAAAAGGACAGCAAGAGTATAAAGGCAAGTGTGCAGGTCTATGCAAAGGTGAAGATCAAGGAGGGTCACTGTAGACACTGCACGCCCTTAGAAGATGGGCCAGCTATGAGGAGCACTGCTGAAGCGCTGTTCCAGAGCTGCAACAGGAGGCCCTCAACAGGCTGCAACCCAGACCAACAGCCAAGCAGCCTCGGTTTCCTCCTCTGCTGTCAGGAGTGGCCTAGGTGCCCGCTCCTCAGTCTAGATGTAAGGGGTAGGGGGGATGTAAGGCCAGCTAGAGCCCCAAAGGAAACATCTGCACATTCCAGACGCATGTGGTCAACAGGCGGGTGAGTGCCAGCCACCACCCCCCAGCCCATTGCTGGCCGCCATGCTGGAAACAGGGCTCAGGGGGAACAGCTCTGAGGGGCCGCCTGTGGATGTTATGTAACCCATTCCACAGGAGCCAGCTGCCTCCTCCTTCTGGCAGGCTAGTCCAGCATGGTAAGGAGGAAGGCCCCAGTCCTTCTCCAAGACCCAGCTTCATCCTCTCTGGGAGAACAGAGTCCCCTCGACCAGCAAGGATGACTCCCGTAAACATCCCCAACCAGAGCTAGGGTAGAAGGAAATAGAAACCACCGTGAGGGCGCAGTCTTAGGTCTGGGCGGAGGGACAAAGCTCCTCGGCTGGCCTCACTCTGGGTGCCTCTCAGCACTAATGGGCCTTTCGTAGCCTAGCAGCAGAGCCAGTTAAGTCTAATATCCTCACTCTGTTTTTGTTCTCTTTGCTTTTTGTTCCCTTCTATTTATGGCAAGCAAGGCTGGCTTCCAGGGCCGGAAATGATGTTTAAATTAATGAATTCAAGTTTAAGAGAGAGAGTTGAAAAAAGGCACTTCAGCACACAGGCGGCGATATGGGCAGGGGACAGTCTCTGGACTATACCAATTTTTTTTCCAGGGAGATGATGGGTCAGAGAGGCCAGCCATACCTACCATCACTCTGCATGCACCTTGAGACCTAGCTCACCTGGCTCCAAACCAGGACTAGGCACACAGGAAGGAGCTCAGTCTCAGAGAGAAGAGAAAAAGGATACCAGGATTCAGGCAATGAAAATGCCCGTGTTAAGAGCCCCTCAGCCAGGCTGAAGGACCTCACAGTCCCAGGGCCCGGGGAGTAGAAGAGGCCCCACATTGTTACAAGATGTTCTGTAGAATTTTTTTCATCCTTACAGAACCCTTTGTCACAAGTACTGAGTCCTTCTACAACTAAAATATCACCATAATGAGATGTTAGGGGTGACATGACCTGCCTAAGATTTTTCGTGGGACTTAGGCATGGACAGGAATCAAAGATTCAGACCCCAAAACTAGAAGAAATGTGCTAGGCAGTGGGCCCTCCTCATATTGAGGGAACAGCCCAACTTAGCCCAAGAAATAGCTGTTCCAAGAGCTGGCCGCTGTCCCCGTGTTAACACGACCAGTTGGATGGAAGGTTTGCTCACCTCCATATGTATGGGGCACGGAGGCTACTCAATACCCCAGCAATGAAGCAATACAGGGGCTCAGGACCTTTGAGCCCTCTCTACTCCTACAGCAGCAAGGCCCTTTACTGTGACTCTCACCCTAAAGGCTGCAACCAGTAGAAACTGGCTTCTGCCAGTGCCAGAGGTTAAGCTCTTCCCAAGGAGGCCCCACAGGACCCAACCTGCACTAGGGTTACCACATTTTGCCAGGATTTTTAACCCAAAGGAGAGTCAGAGAGAGGAAGCACTGCCTACCTTGACCCTCAAGTACACCCCTCTCCTTGGCAACTAGTGCCTGGGCATCACAAGGGCTCTTTATGAAGAAGATTCCTGCCAAGCCAAAAAGAACGAGGTGTTCCGAGAAAAGACATGAGCTGCATTTTCCAGCTGTATCTCGTCCTTCAAAGAGACTGCTCACGCCCTGTGGCACCCACACCAGGCCAGCTGGAGCCACACGGACAGCTGAGGCAGGCCAGGCCTAAGCATGGAACCCAGACAGCCAACACCCCAGACGGCAGCAGGAGAAGTAGGGTGTTTTCATTCCAGAGCACTAGGCGGGCCGGCTGTCTGGGCTCCTGCTGCTGATGTTGGCCACCGCAATGTTCCGGAAAGGAAAATGTGTCTCCATCCAAAATGGCTTCCTCAGTTGAAACTCAACTCCAGCCAGGCTTTCCCTCAGGAGCCAGGGTTGCTATGTTCCCCTCCCTCTCAGCAGAGATACCTTGGGATAGAATATAAAGGAGGCAGCAGAATGGCCCCTTATGTCCCGGCAAAGTTTAGTGAGGTCAGGCATAATTCAGTGAGAGACATAAAATGGCAGTCAAGGATGGCAGAAGAAGGCTACACAGGCAGCCCACATGGAGACACTCTGTTTGCCCATTGTTGGATGGAGAAACCAGAGTGCTTTTAAAGAACCCAGAAGGGGAAGCCCAGCATGGTAACCCATGTATTGGGACACTGAGCAGGAAAACTGATGCCAAGCTCAAAGCCACATAGGCATATCTAATGAGACTCTGCCTCAAAACAAAAACAGGAAGGGGAAACTGAGGCTTACATACATTTTGATTTTCCTAAAATCTCCCAAGAGCCCAGCACTGGGCACATAAAACAGAATGCAGGGCAGCATCACATAATCACCCAAATTAGAGAATAAGGAATACCAAGACAGCAGATGCCACAGCGTGCTATCTCAGCACAGCCTTACTGCTTCACATCTGCTCTTCCAGAGGTACTGAGTTCAATTCCGGGCAACCACACGGTGGCTCACAACCATCTATACTGGGATCTGATGCCCTCTTTTGGCATGCAGGTAGGGCACTCATATACCTAAAGTAAATAAATAAATCTTTAAAAATAAATAAATAAATAATAAAGTCTAGAGTTGAGTGTGGTGGCAAATGCCTTTAATCCCAGCACTCAGAAGGTAGAAGCAGGCAGATCTCTGGGTTCGAGGTCAGCCTGGTCTACAAAGCAAGTTCCAGAACAGCAGTGAAACCCTGTCTCCAAAACCAATAAATAAATAAAAGTATTAAATTAAAATAAAATAATATTTTAAAGCAAATATAAATTTAAAAGCAAAACAAAGAAACTGGGTGTAATGGCTTATACTTGTAACCTCAGCACTCAGGAGGCTGAGACAGCTTCACAGCAAGCTCTAGGCCAGCCAGAGCTACATAATAAGAACTTGCCTCAAAAAACTAAACAAAAACTAGAGAGAGCCCAGCATCCTTGGTGCATGCCTATAGCCCCAAAATGTGGTAGGCTGAGCCAAGAGGATTTCTTGGGGCCATTCAAGACCAGCCTGGGCAATGGAGCACGAACCTCGTCACACACATACTACCACACCACACATGCCCGACACCCCACAGAGAGGGGAGAGCGTATTGGGCTAGGGGTAGATCTCATGAATCCTCCTAGTGTTAAAGGCATCTTTGAGGTCAAACTTCTGGCCTCCTTGATCTAGATGTTGAGTTATGAGCAGGAATCTGCCTGCTCTCAGTGGCCTGTGCTTCTTCTATCTGTACAGCATCTGGCCTGAGCACACTTTCCATACTCAGGCTCTCATGTTCGGTCTGCAGCACAGCAGGACAGTCTTCAGGTACATTTCCTGGTAGCTGGTACTTAAGGACAGGAGAATAGCCAGCCAGAAATCATGGAGAAGGGGACCTACTTCTGTAGCGTTAATATTGGCTCCAGAACACAAGCCTGACCACGCACCACAAATCCTCACCTCTGAGGCCCCACAACCCACTCTAAGGTAGGATCCCTTAAGGTGCTTACTTTATTTACAGGGAAGAAATTTGAGATTCAAGGCTGAGCCGCTGAGCAAGGTCACACGGGAAGTGAAAGGGCTGGGACATGAGCCCGAGTCCCCATGCTTCCCTCCAGAAAAAGGGAACTGGGGTAGGGGGACAAGCATGGGAACCCCCAGGGAGCACATACTGGTGAGAAGGCACAGTGGTGTTTTCCTTTAATCCCAGCACTCAAGAGGCAGAGGCAGGTGGACCTCTGAGTTCAAGGCCAACCTGGTCTACAGAGTGGGTTCCAGGACAGTCAGGGCTACATAGTGAGACCCTGTCTCCAGAAACAAACAAAAAATAAAAATAAAAAGTAATAAAGAAAAGAAAAAGAAACAAACAAACTAGAGAGAAAGGACCTTAACAACCTATCAATCCCCTGGTGAATATGTCAACTGTCCCTGGGCCCACAAGAGAGGAGGCCCTATCATTCCCACTCCTTGCCATCTATTAACCAGCCTGTGTGCAGTCTTGGGGGATAGCCATAAAACATCCTGACCACATCACTTCTTTGGCAACACACCAGATATGAATCTAAAAAGCACTTTAACATCTGGGATCCTCAGGTTCCTAGTCAATACAAAGAAACCAAGAGACTCCATCCCACAGCCCCATGGGAAGGACAACAATGACAGAGAAGACACAAAACCCATCACAAGCCTGTGAAGGAGCAGAGGAGGAGTGTATCTCCTGGAGAGTTTCCTCAAAGGTTTTTTTGGTTTGAGGTTGTTTGTTCGTTTGTGTCTCTCAAGATGGAAGTGAGGAGTGTATCCTTATATAAACCAAGCTGGACCCAAATTTATAGCAATCCTCCTGCATTTGCCTCCCAAGTATTGGGATGGTAGGGATGTGCTACCACACCTGACCCAATGACCAAACTCTTTACTTCTTTATATAAATTTATTAGTTGGTGGAATTAAAATTTATTTTCATCAACAGCAAAATTCATACTATGAATTTTGTAGAATTCAAGTATGGCAGAAGCAAGTGGATCTTCTATGCAAAAATGCATACTATGAAGTTCACATTTCAAAACTTACAACTTGATGATTTTTAGTATCTTCACAAGCCTGTGTAACATCAGTGATAACCTCATAATGTTTTCATCATTCCAATAAAAAGCCCACAGTCCTTAGCCATCTACCCTCACCAGCCTGCTAATCTTTTCTGTCTCAATAGATTTACCTATTCATAATTCTTTTACGTTTAGAGTTTTTTAAATATATATGTATGTATGTAATGTATGTATGTATATTTCTGTATATGGCCCAGGCTGACCTCAAATCCAAAATCTTCCTGCCACAATTTCCCCAGTGTTGAGACTACAAGCATAAGCTATCATACTACTTGCCCTTCTTAACTTTTTTTTTTTTTTTTTTGAGACAGGGTCTTTCTACATAGCCCTAGTTGTCCTGGAACTTACTATGCAGACCAGGCTGGCCTCGAACTCAAAATTTTTAAATGTGCAGCAGTCACCCAGAAATGATATCTAAAACAACCACATCTGAAGACAAAA
Source organism: Meriones unguiculatus (assembly GCF_030254825.1). Taxonomy (NCBI): domain Eukaryota; kingdom Metazoa; phylum Chordata; class Mammalia; order Rodentia; family Muridae; genus Meriones; species Meriones unguiculatus. The sequence continues at coordinate 40,327,026 of NC_083359.1, forward strand.
AAGTTTATACCTAGTACCAGGTGGATGTTCCAGAGAGCTTTCTTCAATACAGAATGTCCTGCCTTGTAGTCATGGCCACAAAGGCACCAGAGACCTGATAGAGGTGTGGCCCTCCATAACTGAGCTGGAGACATCAAGGCTGACATGCAAGAGCTCTACAGTCACAGCTCAGTCAGTCAAATACCTAATGATGCAGGAGTTAGTTTTTCCACAAGTTAAAAGCAGAAAAAGAGAACTGGGTGAAGTCTAACTATTAGCTAGATTCTGGCCATCAACTAGTTGTACTGTGTAGACCTTATCTGAACCCTAATTTAAACTACCAAAACTCCAGAGCCAGACCTGGTGGAAGACATCTGTAATTCCAGCACTAAGAACACTGGGCCGGCTGGGTGTGGTAGCTCATGCCTGTAATTCAAAAGAAAAGAAGAAAAAAAGAAGACAACAACTGGGGTAGAAGAATCAAAGATCTGAAGGTTCAAGGCCAGCCTGGGCTATAAGAGACTCTGTCTCAAAAAAGTACAAAAACAAACAAACAAAAACATCCCAAGCAGCTGGGCACAGTGGCACACAGCCTTAGTCCCAGAATTTGACTGGCAGAAGCAAGTGGATCTTCGTGAGTTCTAGGCCAACCTTGTCTACACAGCAGTTCCAAGACAGCCAGGAATATACAGAGAAACCTCATCTCAAAAAAAGCAAAGCAAAACAAAACAAAAAACAGACACACACGCCTAAAACAAAACAAACTTTAAAAAGAGAGATAAACAAAAAATATACACAATAGACATCCAATCCCACCAAGGAGGCATTCCCTATTTCAGGTGTGTTTTGGATGTTATGATAGACTCAAAACATTCACAAATAAAAGAATAAGATGCTGGTCTTTGGCTCAAAGTATAAGGCAGAAATGACAGGCAAAAAAAGGGTAAGATTCATTACCCTATTCTTTCTTTCTTTTTTTTTTTTTTTGAGAAAGGGTTTCTCTTTGTAGCCCTATCTGTCCTGTAACTCACACTGTAGACCAGGCTGGCCTTGAACCCACAGAGGCCCACCTAAATCTTTCTTCTGAATGCTGGGATTAAAGGCATGCACCACTACCACTAGGCCAATTACTCTTGTTTTCCATACTTTTCACAATAACAAAGTTTTAAATACTCCACAGTAAAGCTCAAAGCCAGTCAAGCAGCAGTAATCTACCAGTAATATCACCTTTCTTAAGCAGCAGCATGGTTTTAGGCCAAGAAACGCTAGGAAGCTTTACTCTCAGAAGACCAGCTGTCCTGTTTCCAGGATACAACTGTCCTGCCAAGGAGCCACACACATACAGAAGGGCCTGATGATGGTGAGAAAGAAGGCAATGTTCACTGGGCACCTAAACACTGGCCTGAAGGCTGCTGTCAGTGTCCTTTGTCCTCAGAGAAAATCATCTGTCTATCTGATCTCCAGTAGCCTACAGCATGGACAACCTATGGGACACAAACTGGCCTCCAGAACCAGCAGGGGGAACTCAACACCTGCCCCTGAGGAGTCAGCTTCCTATCTGCTGGGTCTCACAGCTCAATAAACCACTTAGAAGCAGTGCTGGGGAAGAAAAATGTGGAGTCTTCATCCAGCAGTCTACATGTGGTCATTCTGATGTTTCCTCACACAATGTGAGGAACAAACATCTTAAGAACCCTATGAGGTCAGGTCGGGCCAGGCTATCAGCTCTCAGAAAACCCTTTGTACCAGAACCCAGGGTAACAGCTCAAGCCTCACTACTGCACAAAGAGCCAACGGATCTGTAGACCCTCATCTTGCATGTCCTAGACTGCTCCTCTGACCACCAGAGATGCCAGCCAGCAAAGAAAGAGAGGTGCCCTCATTCATAGTATCCATAAATAAAAGGTGAGGCATATGATGCAGTTCTGTGGATTCTGCTAGACACCAAGAGGGGATCCATCTCCAGAGATAGCTGCACTACAAATGCTGCAGTGGCTAAGGAGCACAATGATAGGCTGGGTGAGTCACTCAAGAGCGTTACAAAACCCAGTGAAAGGGCCCAGTTCTACTTTAATGGCTCCAGGCATCTAAAAAGCTCCTGAAGGGATTCCAGCAGGGACTACTGTGGCTAGCTAGCGTATCCAGGAAATCTAAGAGGCTGGAATCATCAGGCCCTGAGACAAACAACCCTGCTCTCCTCGCCCTTCTTGATTCAACCCTGGTCCCCAGCACTGCAAAAGGCCCAAACCACAGGCGATCATGTCTAGGATGTGATACCTTGAATGTATTACATCACGTCTCCAAGCCTGTTTCATCACCTGTAAAACAAGGGTCTAGCTCTACCATCCTCCAGGGAATTAGACTAAGAATTAAGTGTGATGATCTATAAAAAGAGCCTAGTTAAGCCTGGTTCAAAGCGATCTCTCAGTGAAATTTGCCTGTTAGTTCCAGAATGCAAAACTGGGGAGGTCTCAAATGTTTTAACCCCTCCTGGAAATTTCCTTCCTTAAGTTCCTAAAAATACGAAGCCCTACCTGCGGCCCACTCCCACCATGCCCTCCACTCCCCACTTCTCCAGCAGTCATCCACGGCCAAGACCAGCCTGCAGGCCCCTGAACCCATCTTCTTGTCCCTTAAGCATGAACACATCCATCAAATCCCTGTCTAGACTCCTCCCCTAGATGCCAGTTCTGAACCCCACAGAAATTCCCAACCCGGGGATGCATCTTAATTAGTCTCTAATTAACGTTTATTCCGAAACTTCCTACCATGCCCCAAGCGCTGATGCAGCCCCTGTCTGAGGAGCTCAGCAACGTAAGACGTCAGTCTTCATAGAAACCGGGATTTTTGGCTACCCTTCTGGGTCACGCCGGCTGAGGTCCAAGGTTTTCCTTATTTAGTCGGGCCCGACATCCCTGCTGGAGCCTCGCCCTGGGAGCGGCCAGGCCCCGCTGCGTCTTGCGGCCCGAACTCGGGACCGCGCCCACGCCCTGCGGCCGACAGCCCTGCAACGGTCTAGAAGGACTCTACCTCAGCCCCACTCCCGCCGGACCCAGCGGTGATGCTCTAGCCAGGCCGCCCGCCGCCATGGCAACCGCCTGCCCGCCTGCACTGCTTCGGCGCAGCTACTCACAGCGCGGTGGCGTCAGCCGGGATGCGCAGACTCGGCCCCAGCGTCTGCAGCCAGCGGCCGGAGCAATTGACGCGGCAGGCGGCGTCGGGCGCCGGGCCGCAAAAGCAGGGGAGCGGGCAAGGCCCGCAGCCGCGCCCAGGGTCTCCAGCCAGCGCTCCGAGCCACAGGCCCAGGCCTAGGGCCAGCGCCAGGCGAGCGGGCGCGCCGGGCGGCATCGTCAGCGCAGCCCGCGCATGGCCCCGGCTCCCCGAGGCCCCGTGCGCCGGCAGCCGCAGTTCAGGAGGGGCCCGCGGACCTCATGGTGTGGCCCGGGAACGGGTGCCGCGGCGGCCGTGGCCTGTCTGCGGTGCGACAGCTGCTCAGCGCTCTGGGACAGGCCGCACCTCAGGGCCTTGGCCGCCAGCTCGCGCATTCGCGCTGCACTGCAGACCCAGCGCCGGCTCCTCCTCCTACCCAACCCCCGGCGCGGCGCGGGGCGGTGCGTCCTCAGGCCCCGCCCCTGCGCTTCCAAGTTGGCCGTAGTCCGGGGGCCTGAGGGAAGAGCAGGCCTGCTCAAGCTCCGCCCCCTTCACTGCAGATCCTGCGGTGGGCGGGGCCTGGAGGGAGGGCCCCGCCTGGGCTCCGCCCACACGCCCGCCCTTGGCTAGTGGGGCCTCATGGGAGGGTTGGCCTTCACAGGCCCCGCCCTCTGATCTGCTGGGCAAGAGCCTTGAGGGTGGAGGAGGCTCCGCCCCCTCCACTGCGGCGTTACGAGGCCCCACCCACGCTGCAGAGCGAGCCGCGGCCCGCGTAGGCGGCGTACTAGAAGCGTCTGTCAGCAGCCCACTGCGTTGGTGTGAGATTAGTGGGCCTCTGACTAGTCACTCCGCCTTCCCGAGCTCCCCAGTGAGGTTCTCTGGCTGTTGGGGCCTCCTCGGAGTCAGTAGGTGTCTTCGCTCCCAGCCTCCTGCAAGCCACAGTCACAGCACTGAAAACACCAATAGGCGCGGAAGAGATGGCTCAGCACCCGGCAGTGGTGGTGCAGAGGCAGGTGGATCTCCCGAGTTCCAGGACGGCCAAGGATATACGGAGAGAGGGGAAGAGACAGAAGGGGGTGGGGAGAGGAAGAGAGAGGAGAGATGGAGAGATCAGCGGCAAAAGGAGCTTGCCGCGCAAAGCCTGTTTACCTGAGTTCGGTCCTGGAACCCACGTAAAAATGTACTTGCAAAGTTGTCCTCTGGCCGCTACATCCTCGCCATAGCACGCACCCTTCACTAATAATAAATTAAAGAAAAAAGAAAAAAAAAAGCCTGCAGCCTACAGTTTCTGGATGTCCGCAGTGCTAGCTTCCACTCCGCAAGTCTCCTCTGCCCCAGGAGAGTACCGCCGACCTGAGTCAATAAATACTCGCTGCGTCATCTCATGGCCCTCTGCCGGAGGATGCTGCAGAGGCTCGGAAGCGATGCGCTCACTCTGGGTGAAGCTCGGCGCGGTGTGCTCCAACCCCACCAGCAGCCCGCCCTGCAGCTGCTGAGGTGCAGGGAAGATGTCCTTCCCTTCCCGCGGGCGGCTCCACGCTTCAGGCACGCTACAGTTCCTCCTGCGCAGGAGCTAAGGACAAAATTAACGTGACGGACTCCGAACACAGTACTGGAGAACACGCTTAGATGCCGAATGCCGAGAATTAATTACATGTGTTTCTGTTTACAGGAGGGATTCAAAATAAAAGTCAAATAGTGATCATAAATTTTTAAAAAGTTCACAGACAATTTGTTGAGTGACTGTCCCAAGGCTGGAGGAAAGGGAGTGAGGGTTTCATTGGGGCCAATAAGCTTGTTTGTTCTGGAATTAGAACAAGTGATTGAACGGCCTTATTAAATATATTAAAACGGCTATATGGCCAAGGCTCTATAGTCTCAACAAATATTTTTTAACTCAGCATGTGTGTGTGTGTGTGTGTGTGTGTGTGTGTGTGTGTTTGTGCATGTACAAGCATGTGCTCACATGTGGAAATCAGGGAACAACTTTATGGAGTTGGTTCTCCCCCGTCTATTTTGATATGGATTAAAACCTTTACCACTGAGCTATCTCATTGACCTTCAGCTTCAATTTTTTTTGTTTGTTTGGTTGGTTGGTTTTTCAAGACTAGGTTTCTCTGGGTAGTCTTGGACTGTCTTGGAACTCTATCAATCAGAAATCCACCTGCCTCCGCCTCTCAAGTGCTGGGACTAAAGGCATGCGCCGTCATGCCCAGCTTCTGCTTCAAAATAATAAATATGTTGTTGGCCCTGCTGTTGAGCCAGGAACTGGCCAGAGCACCCTGGCTCACGAGCGCCTCTTCCTGGAGCATTGACAGGACCTGAACACTCACTGCCCGAAGGGTAACTGAAGATGCTCAGGCCCCTGCCAGCCACTGAACTTCGATCCTCACTGCACACTATAATTCCCACCACTCTGCCTCAGCTGACTGGACATGGCTCACTCCAGATAGCCTGACCTCAGTTGCCGCTGACTGGGGCCATGAGCCACCTGAAGCCCTGCAACTCCTCTGGAGACAAGCGGGAACCTCCATCCTTCTGTGGAAAACGGGATGCAGTACAGGCAGTCCCAAACAAGAACAAGCAGCTACCTACCACAAAGGCAGAAGGCAGAGAAGAATGAACAGGAAGCAAATAACAGGTAAACAAGATGCCTCCACCCAGAAGTGTCAACCAAGGGAGGGATGTAGTCCATTTTCTTTTTTTTTTTTAAGTTTTTATTTATTATTTATACAACATTCTACCTACGCACCAGATCTTACTATAGATGGTTATTAGCCACCATGTGGTTGCTGGGAATTGAACTCAGGACCTTTAGGAAGGACGGTGAGTGTTCTCAACCTCTGAGCCATCTCTCCAACCCCGATGTAGTCCATTTTCAAGGGCAACTTCCTTGCCAGATGTAAGGAAGGAGTTAATGTAAGGAGCAACTCAAACTAACGACAATTTCAAATCTAGAAATTAGGCGGGGGGTGGTCCACACTTTCAATCCCAGCACTCGGGAGGCAGAGGCAGGCAGATCTCTGAGTTCAAAGCCAGCCTGGTCTACAGAGCAAGTTCCAGGACAGCCAGGTATACACAGAGAAACCCTGTCTCAAACAAACAAACAAAACAAAAAAGAAAGAAAAGAAAAGAAAATCTACAAACTGATACTGAATTGTAGGTGGGGAATGTTCCAGGAACAGTTTGAAACCATTGGCATGAGAAGGATAGGACACATATTTACCAGCCATCTACTGTACAGTACAGTCTGTCAGCACCCCAGAAGTTCTCCAAGGTCATCCCAGCCCTTGCCATGTCACCTGTGCATTGCTAAAGGAACGGTGTTAGCAAGTGACCTTTGTAGAAGGCATTTTGAATGGAAGACTTGGCAGGAAGCCACCAACCAAGCCAGCAGGTTGGTTGGCATGTAAGGACTGTAAACACAGCCGATGGTCAGCTGTCTCAAAAAGCCTCGCTGTGCAGGGAAGATCAGCCAAAAGGAGGGGAGGACAGAGTAAAACCAAGTCTTTTTCTTAACGTGGGAAAGGCGTTACAGGTTCGGGGAAGCATGGCAGCGGAGAGGACAGTGAGGACATCTTGAGAGATGGAAGAAAAAGGCCCCACATCACACACTTCCTCACTCAGTCCTTTATTGATGTATCCTACTGAATTTCAAGAGCTTTAGCAACTCAGACTACTGAGGTTCCTTTATGAAATGAGATTACTGGAGGGACAGAGAAGTCAAGAAATGTTCTGGGCCACACAGCAGGTAAATAGCAGGTTTAACATTATATTCAAAGTTCAAGGTTTTCTGCAGACAGATGACAGATTTTTAAGATTTTAGGACTCAAAGCACAGAAAGATACACTTGCAAGAAAACAATGAAGCTGGGCAGTGGTGGTGCATATCCTTAGTCCCAGCACTAAGGAGGCAGAGGGAGTCCGGTCTCAAGGCCAGCCTGGTCTAAAGAGTGAGTTCTAGACCAGCCAAGGCTACATAATGAGATCCTGTATTGTGGACATTTTGGTTTGGAATATATAAACATGCTTTTGTTATAATCCCAAGTGGGGGGGGGTTAGTTTGTCCACACCTATTAATTGTCCCATGTGGAGGCAGCTGGCATTAGTTGAATTCTGAGGACTTTGAGGGGTATAACTGTGATCGTCCCAAGGAAAACAGTGCAGTCACTTGGAGGAGTCAGAGGAAGACTGCTGCTGCTGGTTTGTCCTGCTGCTGTGTTTGCTGTTTGCTGGTCACCTGGACTTCTGGATTTCCTAAGACAGGCGTTGGCATTGCCCCCCCCCCAAGAATCCTAGGGCCCTACCCAGCAGGAAGAAGTAAAGAGGGTTATGCACCCTTTCCCTTACAACCTTCTTTTTCCCCTACGTGGGGTTGGGAGGGGGTTGGAAGAGAGATATAAGCTTTAAGGAACCCCCAAATAAACTAGCACCTACAATCCTGTCTCAAAAAAGAAAGAAAGAGAAAGAACAAAAACAGTAAGTAAAATGAATTAGCTCTGCATTTTTAAAAAATATATTTTTATTACTTTCATTTATGTGTATGCATGTGTCTATGTGAGCACATTCTACTGTGCCCAGGTACCTGTGAGGCCAGAAGAAGACGTAGCATCCCCTGGAGCTAGAGTTGCACCTGACGTGGGTGCAGATAACTAAATTGGGGCCATCTGGACAGAGAGTACACACTCTTTTTAAGAGTTATTTATTTATTTTATATATAGCCACACATACTAAGGTATATGTAGTTTCAAATTTTCAAAAGGCTTTTTTTTTTTAAGACAGGGGTTTCTTTTAGTAGCCCTGGCTGTCCTGGAACTTGCTCTATAGACCAGGCTGGACTCCAACTCAGAGATCTGCCTGCCTCTGCCGCTTGCCTGAGTGCTGGGACTAAAGGTGTGCACCATCACACCTGGCTTTCAAAAGAATTTTTTTAAATTTCAAATGAAAAACAATGCTTTTTCTGTTGCCAAACAAAGAAACAAACAAACAAAAAAAACAAACCAAAAACAAACAAACAAACAAGTTTTGTTGGTCACATGTGCAGTGGCACAATCCTGTAATCCAAGCACGCAGGGAGACAGAAAGAGGTGGATGTGGATTTCTGTGAGTTCAAAGCCAGCCTGGCCTACAGAGCAAGTTCAAAATAGCTAAGGCTATACAGAGAAAACTTGTCTCAAAAAAAAAAAAAACAAAAACAAAAACAAAAACAAAAAAAACAAAAAGGGGCTGGAGAGATGGCTCAGCTTTTAAGAGCACTGCTCTTCCAGACATCCTGAGTTCAATTCCTGGCAACCACATGGTGGCTCACAATCATCTATAATGTGGTCTGATGCCCTCTTCTGTCATGCAGGTAGAGCACTCACACATATACAAGTAAGTAAATAAATAAATTTTGCCGTAGGGAAGATAAAGCCTGCCAAAAAAAAAAACAAAACAAAACTAGAGTCAGGGCTGGGGCAGGGTTTTGTTTTGTTTTTAACCTTTCCAGGAAAGTAAAAGCATTCAACTAAGGAGTCTGAGACCACTGGACAAGTGAGTAAAACGTCTGAAGAAAAAGGACCATCAAGAGAAAATATCCCAAGAAAAACGAGTAAATTGGCCAAGTAGTATCACCTACCTCCAGCTGACCAGTCTACAATCTGGACTCAGAGCCCTGGACTAGTGCTGGCACCCATGCCACCATCCTGCCAGAACAGACACCCCTTCCTGCAGGACGACTACCAGATGAAGGCCAGGGCCGGGGCTGCGCAGCAGGAGCTCCCTGCTGTCTGCCCACTCACTTCCTGCCCACTTCCTGCCCAAATGCTTGCCTCTGCTGCCCTCTACCGACATAATGGCAAATGATCTTTTTGTGGTCCCAATTCAATTAAAAAATTAAAGCTAGCTCTCTCCTTCTCTAAACTCACACATGCTCGTTAAAGGAAAGTCTAAAATCTCTGTCTCATATCAGAAGAGCCACCTGGTATGGGACAGAGGAAAATAAAGAAATAAGGGACTATTCTATTGTCACTAATCTCATAATATCTTGGTTTTCATTCAACTCGATAAAACTTTTCTTAAGGTATAAAAATCTTATAGGTTTTTATAATTTTTAAAATCTTATATCTATAAGATTTTTATACCAAGATTTTTATACCAAACAGTGGACAGCTTTGGGGTGGCTGCTGCGTTCTACTTAGCCAGTACTGCCTCTAAGCTGACAAACACCACCCAAAGATCAGCCTCAGACTACAGTCTGCTCAGGACATTCAAATTGCTGAGTTCATGTGAGACTGGCAAGGACGTTCTACAGAATGTTGAACCCAAAAAATACTTTATCCTAAAACTGCCAAAAACACCCAGGCTGAACATCGTGGAAGGCAGAAATAGCTTCATTATTGTAAATAGTTTTCATTGAGTTACAGTCTTTCTTTCTTATTTAGACAAAAAGGGGGAAATGTTGCGGGGTATTTGATTGCACTGTGAACCCCAAGACTGTGTGATTTACTGGAAAAAAAAAACTTTCTATTTGTGTGGCTCAACCCCCGCACTCCTTTCAACTGAGAGCGTTCTGCTTGAATATTGTAAACAGGAGCAAATAAAGCCAACCACAGGCCAAGAGGCAGAGCAAGCAACTGGCTGACAAGCAGTGAACACAGGTTATTCTTTAATTATTTATTTATTATGTATACAGAGTTCTGCCTGCATGTACACCTGCACCACACAAGAGGACACCAGATCTCACTATAGATGGTTGTGAGCCACCATGTGGTTGCTGGGAGTTGAACTCCTTTGGACCTTTGGAACAGCAGTCAGTGCTCTTAACCTCTGAGCCATCTCTCCAGCCTGAACACAGGATTATTAAGGAAAAACAAACAAACAAACAAACAAACATAGAACTGGGCATGGTGGCACAGGCCTGTAATCCCAGAACTCAGGGAGGCAAAGGCAGGGGATCCCTGTGAGTTCAAGGCCAGTTTAGTCTACAAACCTAGTCCAGGACAGCCAAGGCTACACAGAGAAACTCTGTCTCAAAAAACTGAGAAAAACAAACAAACATAGAGATAGAGGAGTTGTCTGGCTGTCCTGCACTCACTATGTAGACCAGGATGGCTTTGATTTCACGGAGATGTCTGCTTCTGCCTCCCAAGTGCTGGGATTAAAGGCGCGTGCCATGCAGCCCCAGACTAATCATCTCTAAATGAAATCGGCTGTTGCTGGATGTGCTGGTACATGCCTTTATCCCGTTTCCAGACAATATTTTAATTCGTTATTTTTATTTGTGTGTGTGTGTGTGTGCGCGCGTGCGTGTGCGTGCACACGCGCGCACGCGCGCCTGTTGTATATACATGTACCGCATGTGTGCTCAGACCTCAGCATGCCCTGAGTTGTCCACCTGGAACCGGAGCCACAGAGAACTGTGGGTCACAGCCCACAGGAGCTGAACTCAGAAGAGCAGCCACTGCTTCTTCACTTTTTATTTTTTGAGACACGGTTTCTCTGTGTGATCCTGGCTGTCCTGGAACTCACGCTGTAGACCAGGCTGGCCTCTAACTCAGAGATTCACTTGCCTCTGCCTTCTGAGTGCCAGGATTAAAAGTGTGCTCCACCACAACCTGGCTGGCTACAATCAGCACTCTCAACTGCCAAGCCATCTCTCTGTTCCCTACATTTTTTAAAAGATCTATTGATATCTGTATATGTGTATGTAACTTTATGTGCATCACATAAATTTCTTGTGGAAATGGAATTCTAGCTGTCTGTGAACTACGTGATGTGAGTTCTGGGAACCAAACCTGACTCCCAGGCAAGGGCAGTAAGTGCTTTTAACCACTGAGCCATCTCTGTAGCCTAACGTGTGTGTGTGTGTGTGTGTGTGTGTGTGTGTGTGTGTGTGTTTCAGGACAGGATTTCTCTGTGTAGCCTTGGCTGTCCTGGAACTCTCTCTGTAGACCAGGGGTGGCCTTGAACTCAGAGATCTGCCTGCCTCTGCCTTCCAAGTGCTGGCATTAAAGGCATGTGCACCACCACCCAGCTATAAATTAAAAACAAACAAACAAACAAACAAAAAATGTGTCTTTTAGGGCCTACAGGATGGCTCAGGAGGTAAAGGCATTTGCTTCTCAAAGCCTGGTGACCTGAGTTTGATCCCTAGGACCCACATAAAGGTAAGAGGACAGAACTGACTCCACAAAGCTGTCCTCTGACCTCCACATCTGTACTGTGGCACAAATACCCATAAACATACATCATATACACTCACACACACAATAATAACAGTAAAATGAAAAAGAAATGAGATTTAGCCTGCAGTGGCAGCACCCTTAGCAGGCAGAGGTAGACGGGTCTCTGTGAGTTCCAGGACAGTCAGAATTATATAGTGAGATGTCGTCTTGAAAACAAAACAAAATAAACAAACAAACCAGTATGTCTTGGGGGCTGGAGAGAAGGTCCAGAGTTTAAGAGGACTAGGGGCTGGAGAGATGGCTCAGCTGTTAAGAGCACTGCCCGGAATTCCAGAGGTCCTTCCCATTAACTATATGGTAACTACCATCTATAATGAGATCTGGTGCCCTCTGCTGGTGTTCAGGCATATATGCAGGCAGAACACTATACATCATAAACAAATCAGAAAGAAAGAAAGAAAGAAGGAAGGAAGGAAGGAAGGAAGGAAGGAAGGAAGGAAGGAAGGAAGGAAGGAAGGAAGGAAAGAGAGAATTGACTGTTCTTTCAGAGTACCTGATTCAATTCCCAGAAACCATGTGATTGCTCACAACCATTTGTAACTCCAGTTCCAAGGAATACAATGCCCTCTTCTAGCCTCCCTCGGCACTGGCACACAAATGGTACAGATATTCATGTAGGCAAAACACCCATACACATCAAAAAATACAAATACATTTGTCTTTTGTGTTCTAAATTTTTTCCAAACAGGCCGGGCATGGTGGGACAACACCTGTGATCCCAGCACTCTGGGAGGCAGAGTCTGAGAGTCTGAGGCCAGCCTAGTCTACAAAGGCTATACATAGAAACCCTGTCTGTAAAAAAAAAAAAAAAAAAAAAAAAAAAAAAAAAAAAAACCAAAAAATCCAAACAATTACATTTTTTTACATAAATACTTTCAGTTCTGTTTTGTATTCATATAAGATTTCTCTGTGTAGCTCTGGCTGTCCTGGAACTAGTTCTGTAGACAAGGCTGGCTCAAACAGAGATCCACCTGCCTTTGCCTCCAAAGTGCTTAGATTGTAGGCATAGGATACTAGGCCCAGCTTCTTTGATTTTTTTAATTTATTGTTGATGTTGGCTTTTTGAAATTTTATTTATTTATTTTATAAATTACAGTTTACTCACATTGTATCCCAGCTGTAGCCCCTTCCCTTGTCCCTTCCCAAACCACTTTCCCTCTCTGTCATTGGCTTTTTGAGACAGAGCTTCCCTGTGTAGCCTTGGCTGTCCTGGAACTCACTCTGGCCTTTATCTCAGAGATCTACCTGTCTCTGACTCCTGAGTTCTGGGATTAAAAGTGTGCACCACCACAGCTGGCTAATTTTTTTTAAAAACAGAGGTTCACTCTGGAGCTCAATCTGTACTTGCAGCAATCCTCCTGCCTCAGCCTCCTGAGTTCTTGGATTACAGGCATGTGCAGCCATACTCAATACATAGTTTAAAAAAGAAACACAATGGTTAACTTTTTTTGTTCCAGTTTTTATTATTATTATTATTAATGGTTAACTATTAATATAAAGAAACCAGAAAACTAGAAAGGGAGAAACTTTCTAAAAAGAGAAAGAGAGAAGAAAACCTGATCAGCTCAGGAAAGAACCACAACTAGAAATAACAGTGTGGGCTCAAGGCCAGCCAAGGCTTGAGTGAGCCCCTGCCTTAAAAAAGAAAGATCAGATCAGTAGGTTCATCAAAACACACAAGATGAGTGGCTGGCAAGATGGCTCAGTGGTTAAAAGCGCTGACACTTTCCCAGAGCACTGGGTTTGGCTCCCAGAACCCACTCGGTGGCTCACAACTGTCTGAAACTCCAGTTTCAGGAGATCTAACACTTTCTCCTGGCCTTTGTGGGCCACACGTGGTACATGGGGACAAATGCTAGCAAAACACATATACACATAACCTGAACACACAGGACAGGGAAATGTACGTATGAACAAGTTAAGGATCACAGCATTCGTGCCGTACAAGAAAATGGACCAGCAGTTGGGAGGCAGAGATAGGCAGATCTACACGGAGTGAGTTCCAGGATGGCCAGGTCTGCATAAAGAGAACCAACACCTTGGAAAAACAAAAAACTAAGGGGCTATAAAGTTGGCTCAGTGGTGAAGAGCACTTGTTCTTTATTTTTTGAGAGAAAGGGTTTCTCTGTATAACCTTGTATGCTCTGGACTCGCTTTGTAGACCCGGCTGGGCTCAAACTCACAGATCCATCTGCCTCTGCTTCTCTGAGTGGAGGGATCAGAGGCGTGCGCCACCACGCCTGATTATTTTTTTCGATGATTTATTTATTTTTTTATTCTGTATGAGTATTTTACCTGCGCGTATGGAAGTGCCTCACATGCATGCAGTACCCAAGGGGCCCAGAAGAGGGCGCTACATCCTCTGAAACTGGAGTTAGAGCGCTAGAAATGGAATCCAGGTCTTTGGCAAGAGCAGCCTGTATTCCGACCCACGCAGTCATCTCTCCAGCCCTGTCTTGGTTGTTGAGTCTCCCATTGAACCTGGAGCTCAATGTTTCAGCCAGACTGTTACCACTGAGTCACTGAAATACCCCTGTGTTCGTTTGCCAGGGTTAGAGACATATTACCAAGCCTGCCTTTTTTTTTTTTTTTAAATATTTATTTATTTTATTATATATACAATGTTCTGCCTGCATGTACACCTGCAGGCCAGAAGAGGACACCAGATTTCATTATAGATGGTTGTGAGCCACCATGTGGTTGCTGGGAATTGAACTCAGGACCTCTGGAACCTCTGAGCCATTTCTCCAGCTCCTTTTCTTTTCTTTTTTTTTTTTTTTAACGGGTGCTGGAAATCATCCGAATTCAGGTCTTCAAGCTTGCCCAGCTTGCACATTACCCATTAAGCCATCTACCTAGCCCTTCAGCTTGTACACTTTAAACATATGCAATTGACAAAGCCACACAACAGAGGCCCTGGATCAAAAAGCACCTCCCACTCCCCCCTATAAAGAAAAAAGAAATCGTGCAAGTTTATTTGCAGAGAAGCCAGTCATGGGTGGCTGTAGGGATTATGTGGTAAAGCAAGGAACCGTTTGATCGTTTCATAACAATGCTTCCAAGTTGTTCAAGATTGTGGATCCACTTGGCTCCCTCTCTTGACACGAGGCTCCCACTTGGAGCTGGAATCCAGCACTGCTGAGAACTGGTCCCCCACTCCGTTTTAGGTGCTATAGATGGAACCCAGGGCTTCTTGCGTGCTAAGTGAGAGCTCTGTCTCAGCCACACTGGTCCTATGAACGTGGCTTGTGCACAAGCCCCCCTTCATTGGTGGTGAGCACCTCTGCTGCATAAGCCTCTACCTTAACCTGCAAAGCAGCTGCTCTCTGCTTGGCCCCCTACAGATGGTGCTTCTTCAGGCCATGGCCACTTACCTGTTACTACCAGCCAGCAAGATATCAGGGACAGCAAATTAGGGCTACCAACATGAGTAGGCTCCTCAGCATATCTTTTCAGGAGAATATATTTGGGCCTTTTACACTTGGGTGCCAAAGTCTCCATACCTCTGACATCGCCTGCTTTCTGGGGTGACTCAGTGTTCTCTCTCTCTCTCTCTCTCTCTCTCTCTCTCTCTCTCTCTTTCCCTGCCTCCCTCTCTCTCTTTCCCTCAGTCTCTCATACAATTCAGGGCTGTTGCAGTTCTTCTGATGTTTCCATGGCAACTCTCACAAGGATTTCATAGAACATAAGGTGTTTGAGCAGGAAGGGCCCTTGGAGATCAACTCCTCCTCCACATTTCACAGAACAGGAAGTAGGTCCAGAGAGGCGATGCCAAGTACCTGGGGTCACACAGCAAGAAAGGGACCTCTGCCCTCTCCTCTGGCATTTAGATAGCAGACAGCTGAGTCGCAAGGGTCTGAAACCTCACGAGGTGCTCTGAGAACACAAGATTTCAGGGCTCTGCCTTGCTTGCTAAAGGACTGAAGCCCAGTCTGACTTCTGCAGCTTAACCACAGAGCTTTCCCTTCGATGCCAGTGAGGACAGGAGCAGGCAGCACAGGGTCTGTCCTCAGAAAGCTCCCAGTTGGGTACAGAAGCTTCTGGAGAAGCACTGGGGGGGGGGGGATCCAGGGTGCCGGAAGCAGGAATAGGAGGAGCATGGCGAACAGGACTCCAAGCAGAACCTGTAAGGTCGGAAACGTGGCTCTCATTCCTGCCTCAGACTCTGAGGTGGGGGTAAAGCTGGAAGCCTAGGTAAAATGGGAGAGACCAGCCAGGCTGGGGACTTCTGGGAGATGCTATGCCACAGCAACTCCCAGAAAGACCAGGTAGAAGTTTACAAGAGCTGAGGGGCATGAGAGGACCAGGGGTCTGGGCTGAAAGAGAACTCAGAGACAAGGTTTCCAGGGGTCCTGGGTGGCTCCTTTTATTAGGAGACAAGGGCGTGTGGACATCTTTTTCTTTGCTAGCACTGACCCATCTTTGCATTCCCAGGTTGACTTTCCAGAGTCATGCAGGGTCATCCAGCCAGCTCTAACTCCCTGCCTTGGGGGCCAGTCCCTGGCAGCAGTGCTCTTCTTTGCAAATTTGAAGATCCCAGAGTTTGGGGGACTCCAGGCCAGACTAAGGACAGTGTCAGACTAATGCTGTCGCACTGTCCTTTCCCTTTCTCACCAAACTGGTCCCTTGCCTCAAGCTTGATCTGAGGGATCATTAGCTATTGCTATGTAACAAACATCTCCCAAATACCTGGTTTTAAAAGGCTCATCACAGGAACCGGAGAGGTGGCTCAGTGGTTAAGGACACTGACTGCTCTTCCAGAGCACTGGGGTTCAAATCCTAGCCCCCACATGCTGGCTCACAGCTGTCTGTAACTCCAAGATCTGGCACTTTTACATAGACAAAGGCACGCACCACCACCACCCAGCTGCCATCTTCTTTGTTGTTGTTTTGCTTTTTGAGACAGGGTCTCAATCTGTAGCTCTGGCAGTCCTGAAACTCACTATGTAGACCATGCTGGCCTCGAACTCACAGAGATCTGCCTGCCTCTGTTTCCCGAGTACTGAGATTAAAGGCATGTCCCCCACCATACCTGACTCTTTTTTTATTTTATTTTTAATTAATTAATTTAGAGACAGGGTCTCACTATGTAGCCCTGATAGGCCTGGAACTTGCTATGTGGACCACTTTCAACTCACGGAAATCTGCCCACCTCTGCTTCGTGAGTACTAGGACTGAAGGCATGTGCCACCATGCCCATATGAGGCCTGTGTTTCTAACTTACATTTCTTTTGCCAATTTAGCAATTGCTTATTGAGACCAGGAGCTGGCTGCCAGGGATATGGCAGTGACCAAGACAAGCTGCTTCCTGTGCCCAGAAGGCTTACATTCCAGAGTGAGAAACAGATGGGAACAGAGGAGCCTTTCGATATAGTGATCACAGACGAGTAGAACTGTGGGGAAGGGAGAGCTGGGCCTGAGGTTCTTGGAAGAAAGTAGAGACTTGGATTTTATGTAAACGCTCCTCATTTTTAAGGCAAGTCTGTCTCCTTTGCTGCTGGAGGCTCCCCTCCTCTGCCGCCCTCCCACTTTCTCTGGCTTGCCGCTTCCGTCTTTCCTCCAGGATGACTGCCCTACCTTCATTAGTCACACCCATAATACCCTAATAGCAGCTCCTTCCCCAGAGCATCCAAAACTGGAACTCTTTGTGTATCCCACGTACTGAACATGTTCTGGCCAGCGGCTGGAAGAAGGCTGTGTGGTCTGCTTCCTAGGGCAAGTAGGCCCAGGCTGTTGAGGTTCCCAGCTGAGATCCCGGGCCATCTCAGGGGGGGACACCTGGAGTCCTCAGGGAATGCGAAAGTGGGAGCCCAGTACCCTACTCTAGGTCAGGACATTTGATTTGAAGACTGGCCTGAGAGAGGTAGAAGGCTTTGAGCCCCAGAGGCAAGGAATCTTAGTGACCTGCATTGCCGGCTGAGAAAGCTCATCTTTCTCAGACTTCCAAGAGAGGCTTCCAAGGGACCCAGAGTTTTGGGGACAGCGATCACATCTTGGAGGACAGCTAGGCCATTCCATAGAAACACCAAGAAATACCCTGTCTCAAGGGCACCATCTCCTGTCCTTAACCTCCTCTGATCACTGATGTCTCGTTCTCCAGATTGGAGTGTCTTGGGTGAGGGGCTTTGGACAGAGCTCCTCCAGTCAGTCTAGGTAGGGCAGCAGGGTCGGATCCTGGAGGTGTATACCAGGTCCTGGACCAGTTTGGGGTCTAGAGAATCAACACTGACCTCTCTAGGATGAGAACCTAGGATGGAAAGACCATAAACCCAGTCACTTCTGGGGAAGGGACCTCCTGTCTCCTCGGCTCTCAAGGCAGAGGTCTTGCAATGGTTATCTCTGACGACCTGATGCTACATGCTTGTGGTGCCCACTTCCTTTCTCACTTGAGATACGCATGCTTCAGCCCAGGTGGCAAAGTCTGTGAGGAAGAGCCCAGTATGCCTATGATCAGCTGAGCCCAGAGTGCTCAGGCATAGCAAGGATTGTCTGTGAAGCCTGAGTGTTGGGGCTTCCTGGATCCGCTGGATCCGCTTGCCCTGGAGGGAACGGCCTTGAGAACAAGTGGGTCAGGTAGCTGGCGTCTCTGGCTGAGAAGAAATCGCAGGCTGCCTATTCACGCAAGCCATCTGTCCTAGCACCCTCAACTCAGAACACAGCTTTGTCCCAGGTCCGGGCAACAGTCTCTTTAGGGAGGTTACTGAGCTGGGACACTGGGGTAAGAAACGGTGCAGCAAGAGGACACAGATGCGGACCCTACATGTAGACAGCTGGGCCCCTTGAGTTTTAGCCCAGTACACTGGAACACGCTACGGCCTTCGTGGGACCTCCTGACCCCTCCCCCGGAGCGGCGGGCTTATTTGCATGGCTCCGCCTCAGAGCGGCCATTGGCAGCTGTGACAGGAGGCCGGGCCTGAGTGGCGGCGCCGCCTGTGAGGAGGCGGGGCCCGGGCAGGCGCTGAGTGCTGGAGATGCTGCTGTTGGTGCCGCCGCCGCCGCCGCTGTTGCTGCTGCGGGACGGGTTCGGGTCCGAGTCCGGCTTGGCGGCCAAGGGGCGTGGGTCGGCCCGGGGCGCGGTGGTACCATCGGGAACACACTGAGAACCATGTCCAGGAAGAAGACCCCCAAGAGCAAGGGAGGGAATGTGCCCGCTGCCTCTACGCTGCCTGCCGCCGCCAACGGGCCCCGTCTGGCACATCCCGGGACTGCGCGCCCTGGCCCGGAGGCGCCGCCCAATGGGCCCCCGCAGTCCGGCCGGCCCTCACTCGGGGGCACTGGAGACTTCTACGACGTTGCTTTCAAGGTGAGCCCGGCACCTCCCCGCCATGGGAATGCAGCAGGTGGCGTTGGATCCTAGACTACAGGGAGGGCCTCCGGGGAAGTGTTCAGGGCCACGCGGACCCTCGTCGCTGAGCTGGCCAGAGCAGCACCTTGCAGCTGGCACAGCAGTACCTTACACTGTTGCGCGAGCCTGCGTGCGTGCACGCGCGCGCGTCCACACACACACACACAGACACACACACACACACACACACACAACTATTAGGCTCCTGTCTAGGGTATTCAACAGCTGGCAGGGCCTTCTCCACTCCACCAAACAAGGGGCCCTGAAGAGTGGAGTCCTGAAGCTGTCCCTCCCCGACCTGTGGCCCCTATCACTGCTCCAGGCTCATCAAATCCCATCCATATGCTGCCTTCCCTCACCCCTAGGGGCTGTAAAGTCGCTTTTTTTTTTTTTTTTTTTTTTTCTGGGAGGGAGGAGAAAGAGGCCATCCCAGTCCAGACCCAAACTGAAGCTTGTGTGAATTTGACCGCCTCCAAAGACTGGGCCATCACTGGGCTCCGAAGCATTCGGCCTCAGGGCTCGTGGGGGAGGGAAAGACTGCCCTTCAGGCCCACAGATCGTCCCTAACCCCTCTGCACTTCAAAAACTGACTGGCACACCTCTCCCGAGCCTTGCTGCTGAGATTTGAAGGAGCCCCTGGCACTGAGCCCCACGGCTCTTTTAGGAGTTCCCGGCTGCCGTCCCATGGCTCTGCTCCTCATAGGCAAATGCTGCCCTCCCAGATCGAGCACGATGTCTGTGGCGGAGGGGTAGGGAAGAGGAGAGGCGAACGGGGACAGCCAACCTCACTCCCCACTGCCTGAGGTGGCATTGTTGGAGGGAGAGGTGACAGGGCACTGCCAGGGGCCATTGCGGACCCTGCTGCAGTGTTTCCCCAGGCTATGCTGAATGCTCATCTCCTCTCCTGCCCCTACCCCACGCTCAAGGCAGACCAGAAACGTCTCTAGATGGGCAAAGGCCCTCAGCTCCAAGCCTGACTCCTCTGATCCTCCTACCTGCTCTAGGTCATGCTGGTGGGAGATTCCGGTGTGGGGAAGACCTGCCTGCTTGTGCGCTTCAAGGATGGGGCTTTCCTGGCTGGTACCTTCATCTCCACTGTGGGCATTGACTTCCGGGTGAGCGTGGAGGCTGATGTCCTGAGCTCTGACTGGGTCCAGCTCTCCTGTGATTCTTATACATTTTCCTCCCAGTACCCTGGCCAGCTAAATCTCCCTCTCCTGATATGTCCATAGGCCCAGGGGGTGGAGCCTAGCCACCAAACCAGCTGCCTTCCAATACCCGAAGGTCCTGGGGAAGCCTCTTACCATCCAAGGTAGTAGCTGCATGCAGCTGAAGCATCCCAGGGACTGATGCTATGCCTCAGAGTATTGAGGGTGAAAGGGAACCCACGGCCTGTTCACGAAGGAGGTCCCCTTACTGTCTTTGCACATGGACACCTCCTGAAGATCCCAGGCAGGGTCTTGGGAGCTCCAACATCAAAGCCCTCCCAATTACCCCCCCAAGCCTGAATCTCATGTGCTGAGGTGTTGGGAGTGTTCTTGACAAATCCTGAATTTGCATTTTTTCTCACCCTTTAATTAGACCCAGTTAGCAGGTTGGGAGGAAGGCCCATTCTGAAGACAGGAGAGGGGGGTCCCTCCAGGGGGAACCGTTCTTTATCCTGACTGAGGATCGAAGGTCTTCTCAAGCGCTCTAGGTTATAAGACTATAGGATGGAGTAAATGCTGAAGTACCAGAGGCAAATGGGATATACTTGAGAGCAGATGTTTCTTGCCTGTCCTGGTCCCTCCCCTTCCCCCGACCTCTTGGCTCCTGGGTGGAAGGTGAGGGAGGTAAGGCTGCTTGGTTTGCACCCCTGCTTGGGGTGCAGAAAGAGAAAGTATCCTCCCTTGCCAGGCAGATGGCTAAGCCTGGTTCCCTGGAGACCTAGAAGCACTGACAGCGGGAACTCTGGAGAAAGGGGGAGCCAGGGTTAGCCTCACATGGCTCCAGCCCCTAGTCAACCCTTCTCTGGGTGACAGCTGGATGGAACTCCAGTCTGGTGTCTAATCTTGAAAAGGACAGCTCTAGAAGACCTGCAGACAGCCAGTTCATGAATATCACCATAGATATGCATTAGCCATAGATCTGAGATCTGTGGTTTCAGTACAGAGTCAAACAGGCTTAATCCCTTGGGAAAGGGGTGCCCCAGTGATTGATGGGGGGAGAATAAAATTAGCTTCCTCAGGCAGGATGTAGTTCTCCGTGTACACAGTAGCTCATTAAATTGAAGGTGTCCCATCTACCCCCATCTGGAGAAAGGGAACCTGGCAAAGTGTAACAGATCATTTGTACCACAGATGACTTCAACTAAGCTAGTATCTGCCTTTAAGCAGGAACAGTAGTGCTACACTCGTGGCAAATAGGAACCTGTGTAGGACCTGGTATGTGTGTGTGTGTGTGTGTTAGCAAGGTCCCAAAGTGGACATAGCTGGCCATGATAATCTAGCCTCAGGACAGCCATAGAAGAGACCCAGTTAGGCTGTCACCAGGCAGGCTCACCTGGAGAGGATCCCCCAGGGCTTGGTGCTGGAGGCAGTGGCAGGGAATACCAGGCAGCTGCTAGGAGCATCTGATCTTAAGCATACATGTGACCTTAAATTCTCAGAGCATAAAGGGAACCAGAGGTGCTGTAGGAATGAGATAGGGGTCCCCCAGCCTCCCATCAGTGTGTCTGTGTGTGTGGGGGGGATTCAGCCATGCTTTGCATTACTCCGTTTCCTCCTTCAACTTTGGGATTCCCCAGGCCAGAGGATGGCAGGCATCCTTACTGGCGCTGGCTGGTTCTGTTTCAGAATAAAGTTCTGGATGTGGATGGCATGAAGGTGAAGCTGCAGGTGAGGTTAAAGGAGTGCGAGTTTGGGGCTGGAGACACCAGGTTGGGCAGTCTGACCAGCTCCTGTCGTCACAGATCTGGGACACAGCTGGCCAGGAGCGGTTCCGAAGCGTCACCCATGCCTACTACCGGGATGCTCATGGTAAGACCAGACATGGGGTCACGGGATGAGTAGTCACTGTGGGAGAGCAGGTGTGGGTGATGCGGTCACATCCTGTGACTTGGGTATCTAAAAGTGTGCGGGTACTAAGGAGCCACCGGGCCCCAGGGGTGTCCTCATTGCTTTCTGTATCCAGCACTGCTGCTGCTCTATGACATCACCAACAAAGACTCCTTCGACAACATCCAGGTCAGTGACCTTCCTGGTGGGGAAATAGGGCAAGACTGGCCAGAAGTTTCATGGTGGCCAGGCTGTGTATTCAAGGGGCCTAGGTGACATCTGGCTCCATTAGCAGGACCATCGCATAAGCTACCAAGTGAGGTACATGGGAGGGCTTCTACTAGGAAAAGGCCCAAGAGGGTATGGACCAGCCCTGAGACTGGTACAGCTTTCCCCATACAGGCCTGGTTGACAGAGATCCAGGAATATGCCCAGCAGGACGTGGTGCTCATGCTGCTAGGGAACAAGGTGGGAACCTGAGCCTGTCCTCTCCAGCCTGGCACCACAGGGCAAGCCGTGGACTGGCACTAACAAACTCTCTGTGCCTGGGCCAGGTTGACTCTACCCAAGAACGTGCAGTGAAGAGGGAAGATGGGGAAAAATTAGCTAAGGTGAGTCAAAACAGGGAGGGTGAGGAGGGTGTTCTGGAGGCTGTGGCACTTGGGTTGCCCCCAGCCAGCCAGCACCTAGCTGGCAGTAGCTATTTGCAGGAGTATGGGCTGCCTTTCATGGAGACCAGTGCAAAGACCGGCCTCAACGTCGACTTGGCTTTCACAGCCATAGCAAAGTAAGTCCTGGTAGTCAACATGGTCTAAGCCTCTTTGGAAGTGGTTGAACAGGCTACCTTGTGCTCTATTGTCACCCCCTGCTCTTCAGGGAGCTGAAACAGCGATCCATGAAGGCTTCCAGCGAGCCACGCTTCAGGCTGCATGACTATGTTAAGAGGGAGGGTCGAGGGGTTTCCTGCTGTCGACTCTGAACCTGCCTGATCATCAGTCCCACTCTGGAGGAAGCAGCCCCGCCTTGGAAAGCTGTACAGGAGTCTAGACTGGTGTGACCTCAACCAGCAGATGCCTCCAGTGTACTCCAAGACCCTGGAGGCTAACGCTCTCAACCCCTTTGCCCTGGTGGCCATCACAGAAATGGCTTTGAAGCAAACCATGCCACGACACTTTACTGTGCTCTTCTGGACACTTCCAGCAATGAGGACCACACCGCATACATGCTACCTAACCTCTTAAGAAAAGCCATGATTGTCGTCCACAGCCCAGACAGGACCCCACCCAGGACAAAGGGCTACACCGCTCATCTTTGTCCACTTGTTGGCCTGCTTCCAGCTCTCTACTAGGAGGCTCTGTGATGTAGGAAAACTAAGTGCTGGAAACCACAGGAATGTTGGGACTGCAGAGCTAAGATACCACTTAGGTTGGCCCAGCCTTTTCCACTTTGTACTAAAGTCACCACACCACAAACTGGAATAAAAGCCTGTTCTCAAAAAGCCCCTACTAATAAAGTTGTTTTCTGGAGTTTGTGTCATCCATGGAAAACCACCTTCTAGGGCCAACAGGATGGCTCAGTGGGGGTGGGCAAAGAAACTTACAGTCCCCCATAAAACCCGGATTATCAAGATTAGGGTGCACCACAATCTGTTCTTGAGGCACAACTAGCTTAAAAGCTCGATCCAGAGCTGTTATGAAAACAGGGGGCCTTACTTTCACGACTCACATCCTTTACTGTGCTAACAGCACATGAAATAATGACGTCTGAAGCCAAAGTAAGGTTGCACTTTTGCTTTATTGCTAAGAAATTCACATAGACAGATGTCCAGCTTACCAGCAAACCCTCCTGCCCGATGGATCTCTAGTTGTAGCTGATTTACAGTCAAAGTCTGCAGCCGACTCGCCATGCTCTGAAAGTCAAACAGTAATGTAGACGTTAATCTTCCCTTTGGCTAAGTTTACACTCAAAGCCCTTCCAATTAAAGGCAGCGCCCCCAAGCCTCAGTCTCGTAATGTAATCAGACCGCACAAGCAGTTTTCATACGAGGTGTCAGAAATTAAAGAAATTCATCACAGGCTCGGTGCTGCAAAGGGAAAGCAGGCCCGAGTTAGTCTTACCTGTAAAAAAAAAAAAAAAAAAAAGGAGCCAGAAGATTCAGAGGAAAGGATTAACGCAGGGCCCAGACCAACTGAAGCTCTCCAGGAAGGGCTGCAGTTGAGGGGCCCTTCGAGTTCCTTCGGCGACCACTGGCCGCAAAAAGCCTTCATAAAGACGGAGAAGAACGTCTCGCGACACTCATTCACTCCCAAAAGATCGGCGGCTCGCGAGGCTCAAGCATTTATAGAACTGCCCTTTATGTGACTGGGCAATCTCTGAGGAAGTGCCCACCTTCCTCCACTGTTGATACGCTCCTCAAACTATCCTGCAGTTTCCACCAATCGTACGGTGGGCTTTCTTGGAGGCGGTATCTTGGGTAGCAGGAAGATCCTCCCGGTTGTAGAGTCACTGAGTCCTTGAGCGACGAGTGCATTTAGCCAATCAAATTCCCATCTGCAGCATAGAGTGATTCTGAAGCCACCAACCCAGCCCTTCAGTGCCGAGGTCGCCGGAAGTCGTAGTTTAGAAAGCTCAACGCTTAAGGCAGCCGCCAGAGTCTCTGGAGTCCTTGAACTACAAGTTCCGAAATGCACAGCGCCCGGGCCCTTCCGGCTCCTGTATCCTGTATCTTTCCCGGCCACGGGCCGAGGGGCAAGATGATGCCGGAGGGTGTAGCCGCTGCTCCCTGGCAGCCGCGGGCGGGTGAGTGTGAGCGCGGCGCACTGGACCTGGGACTCCTTCATCCCGACCGTGCGGCGGGGGGGCAGGCTGGTATGGGAGCGTAGCGAGCGGTCGTCGGCCTAGCCTGGGGGGCGGGACTGAGACAGCTAGGGTCTCAGCCTCCATAAGTCAGCCTGACTGTCAGATCAGTCTGTCACTCCTTTCCTTCACACTCTCTCTTGTTCTTTCTGCACTCCTACGTTTTTTGAGCTCTGCCTCTGAGCCAGGAAGTATCCTAGGCTCTGGAGAGTCGGCGGAGAACCGGATTCCAAACTGATAAGCTCATCTGGTTTCGAGACAGATCATTCTGCCTCTAGGGTCCTATGTATTGTAGGCTGTTGAGAAGCATTTCTGGTTTTGTTCCCTGGATGGTAGTAATAGCCACAGCCCTGTTCTGTTACAACAAAAATGTCTCAAGACTTTGGTAAATGTCTCACTGTCCAGAACTGTTACTTTAAAAAGAGCGAGTGACTGACAAAAAGAGTTAAAACCCATGAGGAACTGTGACAAGTATTATGGGGGGAAAAACTGATCTCAGGTAAAGTGAGTGTTGGGCGTTCTTAGGTCGTTTGGTAGGGTGTTTTCCAATTAGCCAAAGACCTGATGGAGAAGTTAGTTCTGAGACATTGCCGGAAGAGCCTTACAGGCGAGGGAGCCAGAGCAATAAAGGCTCTGTGAGAAAGGGCTTGGAGGAAGCAAACATGCACTAGCAAGTGATAGGTGAGGTAGGAGGCAGATGAGGGCAAAGTCTGAGAGCCTTCTGGTATGCATAATGATGAACTTTATGATTCAGGTGAGGTGCAGGAAAGAATGAGGAAGTCAGATCATTGCCTTCTAACCCTTACTAGAGACCAGTTGTCCTAGCCTAGATTTTTTTTGAGGCAGGCCAAGATGATCAGATGAGGTTGAGGACTAGAGAGATCTTCCCCTTCAGTCTCATCTCCCCTCACCCCCTCTCCATGCACACACAGGCTCACTCCTGTGCAGACTGTTCACTGCTGGCGTTTTTAACAGCCATTCAGCCTGGTTCTTCAGTCTTCTTTGGGCCTCACTGCGCTCAGATACCTTTCTTGGGGGTGCATGCACTTCTTCAGTCATAAAGACGCTCCAGAAGACACTTCATGCATTCTTGTTTCTCTGTGGAAACTCCAGACCCTGCACTGGAGGTTCCTGCATTAGTTTGCTGCTATCCCTTCAGGAAGTGAGAACCACTATATGCAGCCTGACTAAGCTAACCACAGACCAGGAAGGAGTGGCCAAGAGTGGTGTCCAAATCAGAGAAGTTCCTTGATGTAACTTCTTGTAGCTATTTATCAGAATCTTTGTGGAAGTGAATAGAAAAGATCAGGATCTTTAGTGTGATCTGTAGCTCATGGAGTAGAAATAAATGGGGCTATGTACCCTCCCCCCCCTGCTTTTAGCTCCCCTGGGGTCAGACTAAACAGTCTTTGGGGGAGGTGTCTCCCTATTCTCCAGCACCCAGTGGGTGTAAATCTTGGATGAAGCAATGAATGATGCAGGAAATAGGAAGAAGGTACAGCTGAAGGAGGACCTAAGCTGGCCAGAAAGTGTTGGCAGCTTAGTTACCGTGATGGGCTGCCTGGCTCAACTTAGCTTAAGGACTGGCAGTGGGGCTCCTAGTTTACTAATTGCCATGGAGGGAGCAGAAGGAACAAAGTTTGGGTTGTCGTTTGTGTGCCCACACACTGGCTTGTCTGTGGGCCAGCCTTTTGGCCTTTCTCTGCATCCACTCCAATCTCTCTGAGCTGCTGCTGTTGGTGTGTCCATAGCTTTTAGGTATGTTATCTCTGACAGCTCTTTCAGGCTTGGATCCATTACAGTGTTTTATGGTGAGATAAACAGTCTCCTTCAAGGCCTAGCAACTTACCCAATCATTCCCTTCTTGAGTGGTCAAAGTAGAATTTGAGTCCAGTCTGTCTGAATCTGGAGCTGATGGTCATGACCACTCTGCCATAAGTTTCATGTGTGTGGAGTTTCAGCCTGTGCCCACCTTTAAGAACTATCAGCTGGTTGTATCTTGCTGTGGACCAGGGTCCCCATAAGTCTGGTCTTGCCAGCAAGTGGGCCCCTAGCACTTTATCAGCTCTCTGACTGGCTTGTTCATGAGAAACCCTTGAAGAGGAACCTACCAATCCCTCATCCTTCAACAGATCCTCCCAGGGTGCCCAGAATGCCAGTCCTAGGGAAGAGTAATATGGCAGAAGGAAAACAGACTACTAGGACTGAGCTGATAATGTAGGACTTGATACTTGAAAGTCCCAGGCAGAAGTCCAGGCAGAAAGTCATAGTGTAGAAGCCAAGAAATAGGGCCATCTCATTGTATAAGGAGAAGGGGTATGGGGGTCGGGGGGGAACCTTGAAGAAATTCAGGTTTGAGGGATGGAGCTGCCGTGAGTGCCAGAAGCAGGTGTATAGTGTGGGATGGGCCCAGGCAGATCTCTGCCCTCTGTTCTGTCTGGCCTGGGACTTTAGTGTGCCCAGCTTCTGTCGGGTGGGAAGAAGAATACACAAGGGAATCAAAGCCTGGACCTGTTGCCACAAGTTTGATACCAGTTAGATTTTTTTGAGATAGCAGGGCACTGGAATGGGATGGCATATACCTCAGAGTGCTTTCTCTGTCTGCTCTGGGTCTGGCTAGTCTCCTCTGGGAAGCGCTTCTAGATGAAGCCTGATTCCTCTACCACAGATGTGGGAAAGGAAGGGCTGAGGAGCTGAGAGGGAAGGAGGTGAACGGGCTCAGGGTTTGTAGAGATTCTGGGAGATCTTCAAGTGTGAGGTAAGCAAAGAAACTCTAGGGACCCTGACTGTCATACCCTGCCTGTTTGGGATGGAAAAGATGTGCTAAGGAGACTTCAAGGGAACAACCAGTGGAAGTGCATATGGCTTTGCTATGGCAACCAAGCCTGTTTCTATAGGATTTGGCAGCCAGATCTGGTTTTGAGCCAGGGGAGCTGAAGTAGGGGCTGGACATTCTTCAGGCCCCTGCACTGGCTTCCTCATGCCAGGAGATATGCTTGGAACTCTGGTAAATATAAGCAGAGGCTCTAGCTGCAGTTCAGCCACCCACAGCTCAGGAAGGACTGAAGCCTTGAGCTGTTTGTCTATTGATGACAGCCACGGTAGATAGGACCCTCCTCCATGGTCTGTCTGTCTCTGAGACAGGATGTCACTGTATATCCCAGGCCGGCCTTAGACTTAGAGTAATCTTCCTGCCTTGGGCTCTCACTTTTTGGCTGTCTGTCTGTCTGTCTGTCTGTCTTTCAAGACAGGGTTTTTCTGTGTAGCCTTGGCTATCCTGGACTCGCTTTTTAGACCAGGCTGGCCTTGAACTCCCAGAGATCCACCTGGCTCTGCCTCCTCGAGTGCTGGGATCACAGGTGTGCGCCACCGCATGGGTTAAACTTCTTGTCTCTAAAAAGACCAAATCTTGTGGCTGGAGAGGTGGATGGCTCAGTGTTTGAGAGCACTTGCTCTCGCAGGTCAGTTCTCAGCACCTACGCGACATCGCACAGCTGTTTGTAACTCCAGTTCTCCTAAATTGCAAATCCAGTGCTCTTTTTTGGCCTCTGTGAACATTGTGTGTTTATGGTGCACAGACATACATGTAGGCAAAACTGTAACACACACAAATTAAACAAATAAACCTTTTTGTGGAAAAGGTAGACTCCTAGGGGGGATTGGGGCAGCGCACTTCCTGCTTTGGCAGCAGTCTGCAGTTGCCTTCCTAGTGTTCACAGAGGGTGGTTCACAACCACCTGAAACCTGACTCCAGGGCGTCCAGCACTCTTTTTGGTTTCTGTAAGTACCAGTACACGTGCATGCTTAAACACACACATAATTTCTTTCTTCTTTTATAAGATAAATCTTGGGGATCTGGATAGTTGACTCAGTGGTTAAGAGCATCTTGGTTGCAAAGGACCCAGGTTTGATTCTCAGCACCCACATGGAGGCTCACCACTTCCTCAAGCACCAGTACAAATGTGCACAGACACACATAAAATAATGAAAATAAATCTTTAAAAAAATAGATAAATCTCCGGCTGGTGGGATGGCTCTGTAGATAGGGAATTTGCCACCAAACCCGATGACCTAAGGTCAATCGCTGGTACCCACATGATGTGAAGGAAGAAAACCAACTCCTATAAGTTGTTTTCTAACTTCCACATGTGTGCCATAACACATGCACACGACCATGTGTGTCTGTGTGTGTGTGCGCGCATACACGAACATATACACACAAAGTAAAGACTATCTTGCTGCGAATAGATCAGTGGTAAGTGTGCTTCTTGTCAAGCATGGCAACCAGAGTGGAAGGAGAGACTGACTTCTACAGTTTGTAAATGGGGGAAGAGAATCTGAAAAAGAAAAAAGTAAACTTAAGTAAGATTTTGTCATCCCAACACTTAGGAAGTTAAAGCAGGAAGATCATCAATTCATGACCAGCTTTAGTTCTAATAAAACTGTCTTTTTCTTTCTTTCTTTCTTTCTTTCTTTCTTTCTTTTTTATAAGACTGTCTTTTTTTTTAGTTTTTTTTTTTAATAAATTTTTTAAAGATTTATTTATTTTATGTATATGAGTGTTTTATCTGCACTTACACCTGCCAGAAGAGGGAATCAGTTCACATTATAGATGGTTGTGAGCCACCATGTGGTTGCTGGGAATTGAACTCATGACCTTTGGTAGAGCAGACAGTGCTCTTAATCACTGAGCCATCTCTCCAGCCCCTTATAAGACTGTCTTTAAAAAATAAAATAAATAAATCTTGGACCAGGCAGTGGTGTTACAAGTGCTTAATCCCATTACGTGGGAGGCAGAGGCAGGGGATCTCTGTGAGTTTGAAGCCAGCCTGGTCTACAGAGCCAGTTTCAGGACAGCCAGAGCTACACAGAGAAACCCTGTCTTGAAACAAAACAAAACAAAACAAAAAGAATCTGAAGGAATTCCATGTTTTAGAGTCTTAGGTCCAGGGCTCCACAGACAGGCAAGTAGTCATGGACTTGGAGAGGGGCCACAGAGCTTATGTGGAAAGTCCTGGCTTAGCCCCCCGTCCATAGCCTTTTCCAGCTTGAGAATGGGCTGCCAACCTTATGGGAAGCTGTCCATCCACCCTGGGAATTAGAGGACAGGAGACCATCCAGGACACAGAACCCCTAAGAAATTCCTACTCTGGTTGACAGCTTTCTCCCAGAGGGTAGGCTCCACCTTGTGGTGGGTTTGACATTTTCCCTGTTGTCTGGGCCTGGAGAATCCTGTTACTGTAAAGCTCAGGCCCTGCAGAGCAGTGTGTTGCTCATTCCTGTGCTAATAGTGATGGCTGCCTGTGGTACACGGATGGGGGCTCTGGGCTCTAGCCTGAGGTTAGCCTACCCTTGGGTCCATGAAGGTGACTGAGCCCATGGGAATTAGGAAGCTGCTACCCAAGCCCAGGGGAACCTGCCTCCCTCCTTTCAGTTCAGTTTGGCTCTCTGCTTCCTCTCAGGCTAGTTCTGTTTCCCAATACTGGCTCTATGGGCTGGCCCCATGATTTGTGTGCTGTCTCATGTACTCGCTTTCTTCCTCTTCTTTCTTCTTCTTCTTCTTCTTCTTCTTCTTCTTCTTCTTCTTCTTCTTCTTGTCTTTCTTTTTTATAATTTGAGACACAGTTTCTCTGTGTGGTCTTGACTGTCCTAGACTCGCTTTATAGACCAGGCTGCCTTCCAGCTCACAGAGATGCACTCTGCCTGCCTAGTGCTGGGATTACATGGGTGTCCCCTATAAACGTGCCTGGTTTCTTTTGTTTGTTTGTTTGTTTGTTTGTTTGTTTGTTTTTTTGTTTTTGAAGACAGAGTTTCTCTGTGTAGCCCTAGCTGTCCTAGAACTTGCTCTGGAGACCAGGCTGGCCTCTAATTCAGAGATCTGCTGGCCTCTGCCTCCCGAGTCTTGGGATTAAAAGCATGGGCCACCACACCCAGCTTTTTCTTTCTTTTAACCTTACTCTAGAGCCAGGGAGAAGCCAGCCATTGTGCTCCTGGCAGGTGTTAGGAAACAACTCTGTGGAGTGTAGGTCTGCATCTTAATACCATCCTGTGAGCCCACCCCCTTGGCTTCTCCAATGCATTGAACCTTTCACACTGATGAAGCAAGCCCGAAGGCCCCAGGTTTATTTAGGCTGGTTGGACATCCCTGTGGCAGCAGTGTTTTCATCTAAGTCAGCATGACAAAAAGTTGCTGGCAGGCTCTCAAGGGCCTTCCTACTCAGGAAGGAGCCTGCTGGGGGAAAGGGGCAAAGAGTGCAGGGTTTCCGACAGGCCACATTCACATCTCTGCCTCAGGGCTACCTCCTCGTCTGAGCTTGGCTGTCCCTAGAAAGCCCAGCCTAAAGTACACAGGGCCAAGCCCTAGAATCATAGCTGGGCCTGGGGATATCTGGTGGGGTTGAGGCCAGTTCAAAGGGAGGGAGGAAGTGAGTACCATAGAGCCTCCGGTTTGCATTGGAAAATGTCATGGCAGCTGTGTGGCATGAGGCCAAGGTCAAGAAGAGGTAGGCTTTGGCCTGCCTTTTAGAGAATTTCACTTACCTATACTTGAGGGTGTTTAGAGTGGCAGGTGGCAAGTGCCTGACAGTGCCAATTCCAGGGGCCAGGAGATACCCTGATTTGTGAGATGGGGGTTGAGGCCTGAGGCCCTAAGTCTAAGTGGGTCCATTGCAGAGAGCAGCTGAAAAGGTAGCTGAAGCCTGGACAGTGAAAAGGAAAGGGCCAGGAATCAGAGGGGTTGTTGACAGATTGGGAGCCATCCTTCTTCCATGCCCTCTGGGTGGGATTGAACAACTCAGAGTAAAGCACTTCGTGGCCTTCTGATGTTTGTGTGGAAGAGACAGTGCTGGGAGGGCCTGATGGAGGAAGTGGCAGAAGCCGCCCACCTGCAGCGTTCCTAGGAAACTGTCTGTCCCACCTTGATCTGGGCCTGGACTTAGCACGTGATCCACCTAGACCCTTCTGGGGCTCTCTCCTTTTCCTGACCCTTCTCTGTTCTTAAGGGCCTTGGCACTAACCAAGCCACGTTGTGGTGTAGTCCTAGCCTGTGGAATGGATGGATACTCCATCCCCATGGCTTGCTCCCTAGAAGGTGGCTTCAAAGGCTCCACTGGGGCAGTGAGCATGTGGTCTGGATCACTAGGTGGCCTCATTAGAGGGAGCATGCATAGTTGATTGTGACCCTCCTCCTTGCAGGGAGCTCTCTGGGGCTTAAACAAAGCTGCTGCTTGTTTGTTCAACAGTGGTGCCTCCTAGCCCCACTATTGCTTGCAGAGTTCCGAGAGTGGAGAAGCCCTTGGGGGATGCCATCCGTGTCCCTGCGGTGTATACAGCTGTAGTGTCCCAGGGTCGGTGTTGTCTCGGGCCTGTCCTGAATACAACCTACTGACGGGGTCTCTTTTAATCTTCCCTTCTCTGTAGACAGCGCATGTCTGCTCTTTCTCCTGCCCTTCTCTTCTGGGCAGAGCAGGGACACTGGCCCTTGTATGCTTCCCCTTGTCCCTTCTGCTACCCTAGCCCCTGAGGGGCACAGTTAGTTTGGGTGATCTCCCCTGGTTGAGATTTAGGGTTCATCTTTTTTCTGTGAAGTGTCCTGTGAATGACCAGAGCTAGGAGACAATCTCAAGTGACTGCCTATTGGTTTTTCATTTTGGGGGTTTCTGTTGTTGTTGTTTTGGTTTTCCGAGACAGCGTTTCTCTGTGTAACAGTCTTGGCTGTCCTGGACTCCCTTTTTGGTCCTGGCTGGGTCCTGATAGCATCTGCTATGGCAGAGAACATATTCGTGTTGCTCTGATGGGTCCCTGTGTGACTAAGGTACATGTGCCACACCTTAGGCCCAGTGTAATGGATGGGTAGAAAGCAAGACCTTAGCCATAGGGACACTTGACCTGCAAAGAAGTAGGCCTCAAAGTGACCAGCTTTGATCAGAACCAGAGGATTAGCCAACACAGACGGGGTTTTTCAGCTCAGGGGTAGAGCTGAAGGCCAACTGTCCTCAGGGGGCCCCTTTCCTGTACCTGGGGCCTTTTTAACCTGGAAGAGCAGGCAAGAAGGCTCCTGCCCACTGTGGTCCTACCAACATGTTATTAGAGGTAGAAAGAAGTTATGACTTCCCCTGTGATGGGCTGGCCAGAGGTCTACCAGGTGGGGAATCTTAATTTGCAGGAACCTAGGATGCCAACTCTCATTTTTGTTCTACCCATAGGGGACACTGCCCGAGGAACCTAGATGTCTCTCTAGAGCATGAGCTCAGCCAAGAGTGCCCGCTACAACCGCTTCTCTGGGGGGCCCGCCAACCTTCCCTCCCCAGACAGCAGTGGGGTAAGAGAGGTGCCTGAGGGTGAGGGTCTGCCGTCTGCATACCATACCTACCCCAGGTCCCCAGGCCCCCAGCATGCTATCTATCTGTCTGTCTGTCTGTCTGTCTGTCTGTCTATCTATCTATCTATCTATCTATCTATCTAAAACTTGCCCTGGAGGCTAGAGCTCCTGGCAGTCCTCTTCCTCCCTGAAGGGTCCCTCGGGACAGTCTGTACCTGTGGCATGTCACCATCAATATGCATGTGGGTAGGTGGGCCACCAGCAGCTAAGCATGTCAGTATATGTGACCCTGTGTCTGTTGCATTAAGTCTTTTTCGTTGTCTATTAGATCAGAATGGAAACGACCTTTGGGCCTACCTTTTCGACCGTCACCACCATCACCAAAGGTGAGCCTTTGATGAGGAAGAATCTGTGCTCCACTGGGACCTAGGGGTACCTCCTTCGGGGGTGAGCACTGGGTACTTGTGTTGGTGAAGGAGCAGTTGGTCCCCTGGCTTCTGTTTCTTGCTGCGTCTCAGTCACCAGCTGGGTAGAGTTAGGCAGTCCCATGCCTCTCGCCCCACCCCTTCTTCCTGAAAACCTGCCCATCCCCTCTCAGGGACAGCTGTCTTGACTTTCGTGGCACACTAGTATATCTGTGTATCTTACTGCAGTGACCCATGCCTTATTTCAGCCGCGGGCTTCTGGTACCCGATAGGGTGTGGGTGGCGCCGCATCTTTTCTAGGGTGGGATCCCATGCTGTCAGCCAGGGTGCTTTGAGAGCTCGTAGCAAGGTCGGGCAGCGGAGCAGGAGCCTTGCTGAAGGCTAGGGAAGGGCCAGGGCTCTGGGGCATTGCGTTCTGCTTTTCCAGCACTGCTCCGCTGCAGGAGAGCACCAGCAACTAATTGGTTTTTTAATTGCCTTCCCATGGCTGAAGGCACAGGGCTACCAGGTACACACCAGTGCCTTCGATTCCTGGGTGACCTCAGAGGGCTCTGAAAGGGCCTCTTCTCCCACACCCCCTACCCAGAAGGCCATTGCTTAATAGCTCATCTACCCGCAGAGACTCCACAGTGCCTGTCACGACTGTTGAGACCAGCTTTGATCAGAGCTGGTTTTGGGTGGCTAGGGGTGGTCAGCTAGGCAACGAGGTACCAGTACTTGCCTCATCTGGCCCTTTTCATTACGGGTAGAGAAACTGAGGTCCAATAATAGAATAAGCAGTCATATTCCTGATCTTTTTTCTTTTTTGGTTTTGGTTTTTCAAGACAGGGTTTCTCTATGTAGCTTTGGCTGGGCTGTCCTGGACTCACTTTGTAGACCAGGCTGGCCTCAAACTGACTGAGATCCTTCTGCCTCTGCCTCCCTGAGTGCTGGGATCACAGGTGTGCACCACCATGCCCAGCCATATTCCTGATTTT
Organism: Meriones unguiculatus; assembly: GCF_030254825.1. Taxonomy (NCBI): domain Eukaryota; kingdom Metazoa; phylum Chordata; class Mammalia; order Rodentia; family Muridae; genus Meriones; species Meriones unguiculatus. The sequence goes on from NC_083359.1 coordinate 40,361,337, forward strand.
GAATGGAGGCCTTTAGGGTTCTGGTTGCTATGACATCTGGATCTGTTTCAACCTGGGCTGGTTGTAGTCCGTTTCCAGTGCTATAGCCTATAGGGTCTATGAGGAGGGTCTCTGGTTCCCATGTGGACCCTTGACCTTTCATTCTCAGGAACCTCTGCCTTCTGGCCCAGGCAGGGCTGGGTATTCTCCAGGCAAGAGGAGGGTGGCCGACAAGGCTAGCTCCAATTCCTGATTCTGGTTGTGACAAGGAGGAAGCAGGCAACCAGAATGCATCATTAGACAAGACTGTATTAGTTGAGGTCCTTCAGTCTCTCTGTACCTCAGTTTCCTCTTCTGAACTAAGGCTGAAAGAGAACTCAATCTGGCAGAATTACCTTAAGGACAAAGGGATGTCCCCAAGTGATCCACCCAGGAAAAGATGCCATGCTACTCAGGCACCATTTGAGGTTGATTGTGCACCCAGGTAAACACAGAGAGCCCCTTGTCAGGCTGAAGAATGGAGCCTTATGGGGACTCTAAAAGAAATGCTTTAGTTGGATATGGTGGTATTTGCCTGTAATCCTAGCACTCAGGAGGTAGAGACAAGAAAAGAATGCTTTTTAAGAAACACTGAAATATGTAGGGAGATCCTGTCTTAAAACAAGGGCTGAGCGAGGCATGGTGGTACACACATTAATTCCAGCCCTTTGGGAGGCAGGGACAGGTAGATCTCTGTGAGTTCCAGGCCAGCCTGGTGTACATAGTGAGACCCTGTCTCAGAAAAGCCAAATTTAAACAAGAACTGGATCTCGAGAGACATCTCAGTGTTTTAAGAGCATCAGCTGTCTTCCAGATAACCCAGGTTCAGTTCTCAGCACTCATATGGTGTTTCATGACAGTCTGTGACTCCAGTTCTAGGAGATCTGATGCCATCTTCTGACCTCCATGGGTACCAGGCACATAAGTGGTGCACAGACATACATGTAGCCAAAACACTCATACACATAACATTACAAAGAAAAACAAGGGTTGGGGATCTAGAGCTCTTGCTGAGCATGAGCCAAGTTCTGGGTTCTCTATACCAGAGGAAGGAAATAAAGTAAATTTTAAAGTCTCCTGTTGGAGCCAGGTCCAATGGTGCACGCCTATAATCCCAGCCCTTCGGGATGCAAAGGCAAGTGGAGCTCTGTGGGTTCAAGGCCAGCCTGGTTTACAAAGTGAGTCCAGGACAGCCAAGGCTACACAGAGAAACCCTGTCTTGAAAAAATCAAAAAGAAAGAAAAGAAAACACACACACATATACACTTTGGGGCTGGAGAAATGGTTCAGTGGTTAAGACACTGGCTATTCTTCCAGAGGTTCTGAATTCAGTTCGCAGCACCTACATGGTGGCTCACAGCCATGCATAATGGGATTCCGTGTTCTCTTCTGGCACTCAGGCTGTATATATACAGATAGAGCACTCACATATTAAAGAAAGAAGTAAACCTTTGGTTTTACCCTGTTGGTAAGCAGGGTGGGGCAGCTAACGGCCAGCAGTCTATCCTCAGTTTTCTGCAGGTCCAGACAATTAATGAGCCAGGGCTATACTGCTGGTACTGGTTTCACCTTGGAAGACAATCCTGGAGACCCATGTCCCATTCTAGGACCCTCTTGTTGCTAGGGAGGCTGAGCATTACAGACGCTCTAAAGGTCCCATAGACATGAGCCCTGCCAACAGACTGCTATCTCCCCTGCCTCTGTCCCTCTCTCCACCGGCAGTCACGTGGCTCAGCCCTTGCCCTCTCTTTCAGCAGCTGATGGGACCAGCACATACAAACAGCATCGCAGGACTCCTTCCTCCTCTAGCACCCTTGCCTATTCGCCACGGGATGAGGAGGACGGCATGGTAGGTCCCCACAAAGCAGGGCCTAGTCTCATTCCCAACCCTCCTCGCGTGACCTCCACTCTGAGGGACCAGGTCCTAGGAGGAGCTAACAGGAGAGCCAAGAGTGGGAATAGTGAAACAGCTTGAGGTCTGAGCGCTTGTATTCCTGAAACTGAAAGGACCTGGTTGGTGGCAGGAAGCAGCCAGTTTGTAGGAGGAGGCTTTAGAACATGGTCCCTGAAGGACGGGTCGGGCAGTTTTGGTTCCATTGTAAGTGAGGTGGGAGTCACAGAAAGTTTACTCAGTGAGTCTGTCAGTGGACAGGACAGTTGGCAGGACTGGAGTCCTTTCTTGGAAGGCAGGCCAGGCAAGAGGCAGAGGAACCAATCTTTTCTTTTCCTTTTCTTTTGGCTTTTCTTTTTATTGTTATTATTTTATTTTTGGTGGAGTTGTCATTTTGTTTGAGACAGGATCTCTCTGTGTAGCCCTCATTGTCCTGGGACTCACTATGTAGACCAGGCAGTCCTTGAACTCACAGGGATCTGCCTTCTTTGTCTCTGGAGTGCTGGGATTAAAGGCATGTGACCCCATGCCCAGCCCTCTTTTCCCGTGTCAGTAGGAAGATAGTAGGCATACCAGGGGCACTCAGGCACTGCGCTGAGCCCAAGGATGAGTCAGATAGATTGTGCCCTGCTCCCACTGCTTCACCTATCTCGGTCTCCCGCAAGCTCCTCTGACTGTAGCCGGGGCCTTGGAAGGGGCTTCTTTGTGCCGCTGGTTTTGGATAACTCTGAGGTATCTGACAGGTTACAGTGACTGTAATGAGGTGCTGGAATCTCCTGTTTGCTGTGGGACCATGGCCAGCTATACCCATCCCAATCTACTGGCCTGGCCTCAGTTCCTATGCTCAGGGAGGGAGCCTTACAGCTGCCCTAGCCAGGAGGCAAAGGAGAGAACACAGCTCCCGCCTAGCACTCCTTGCTCCTCTGCCTGCCATTGCTGCCTTTAGGGACACCTGACTCACTTCCTTTAACTTTGCCCTCTGGGTCTCACATGGCATTCCCATGTAAGGCATCACTTGGGACACCATAGTGAGGGGAGAAGCCCCGGCAAATGACGTATGTGTCTAGTCTCTGCCTCCTGTTCTGGATACAGGCTCAGGAGAGAGGTGGGTCTAGGGCATTGGGTCCAAGACAGGTCATGGCTCACAAACGAGGCCTCAGGTGCCTTTCGGCTTGCAGGGAGGAGCTATGGCAGCAGTGGCTTTTGGATACTGTGCCTCTTTCACCCTAGGACCTCATCAAAGTTTGCTCCCTTCAAGTCTCAGGAGGCTAGGTTAGCCTCTGGTAGAACATTCCTGCCATTACAATGAACCTCACTGGCTGGGTCTAGTGTCTCCTGGCCAAGAAGGCAGCTCAGCCCATGAGCACCTCTCTTTGACCAGGCTTCTACTCTTTTCTGTTTAGTAATCTGGGGTCTTAGCTGCCTCAGGATTGGCTGGTGGATGCAGCCTCTCCGCAGCCCACATTCCCTCACGGGAAGCAGGAAGAAGCCTGAGCATGTCCTGTAGAATTGAATAGCAGGAAATCTCTCCATTTACACAAAGAAAATTGGCAGGCAAGAGCGGGCAGCCCAGTACCAAAGGCCAGGGCCGGCCACCCCAGGCAGCGGGACTGAGGCCACCCCAGCCTCCCACACACAATCCACAGCCTTGTGGGCTTGCTGGAAGTGGGGTGGCTTAGGGGCGCCCCTGCCTCCACAGGGCTCAACCCCCTGATAGGCTGCCTCCATCTGTGCAGCCCCCCATCAACACTCCTCGCCGCTCTGACTCAGCCATCTCTGTCCGCTCCCTACACTCCGAATCCAGCATGTCCCTGCGCTCCACGTTCTCACTGCCTGAGGAGGAGGAGGAGCCGGTAGGTGTGATAGACTTGGCAGGAATCATCTTCCAGGATTGTCACTGCTGCAGTGGCACGGGACACTTTCCCCTCTGGCCACACCAAAATAGTTCACAGTGAGGATAGGCCAGACCTGGTTAGGGCCTCAGGTCCATGTTGAAACTCCAAGGGCCCCATCTCCCACTCCTGTCTGAAGGCTGCCTGGGGAATGAGTGGTGGGAAGGTGTGGCTTGGACGGGGTACTTTTCTAGTCTGTATGTCAGGAAGAGGGGCCAGTAAGGCTGTCTGAGATTGTGCACAGATGCTGTATGTGTGGTTGGTCACTGCTTATGGCCTCTGAACCACACCTTGCTTTTGCTCCTTGGTCTTCTCATAGTTCTCTAGAGGCAACAGCACCTTCTAGGATAGGCCCAGCCTTGGAGAACAGCCTGGACAGCGTGGATGTGCAGGTGGCTTGATAGTTAGTGTGACTGAGGGTCTCCTCCTCAAGCCCCCACATCAGCGCTGCTAGCCCACCTGCTGATCACCCGACTTCCGCTCCGTCTGTCTAGGAACCGCTGGTGTTTGCAGAGCAGCCCTCAGTAAAGCTGTGCTGCCAGCTGTGCTGTAGCGTCTTCAAGGACCCAGTGATCACTACTTGTGGGGTGAGATCAAGACCCTTTTCCTCGCCAACCCCTCTGGCTCTTAGGCCGGTGAGCTGCTGGCCCTATTCCCAGGACCTTAGCCTTGCTCGTGGTCCTAGGCTGGCTGTCCAGCCGGTGCTCTCTGCAGTGGCGTGGGATGGTGTGAGCTCTGGGCTGCCACTGACCTTGAGTAGAGGGGAGACAGTTGCAACTGTCCCCCAAGTCCACCCTTTGTCCCCACAGCACACCTTCTGTAGACGATGCGCCTTGAAGTCAGGTAGGTCTGTGCCTCCCATCCAGGCCTGGGGAGGGTGGTGCCTACTCCCTACCCTGCTGTTACCCTGCTGTTTCCCTGACAGCCAGCAGAGGCTTGTGCGGCCTCTCCCAGGGCTGGAATAGTGTAGCAAGGGCTCAAGCCTGCAGAGGACCTCTATAGCGAAGCAGACCCCCATTTCCTGATATCTCCTGACTCAGCCTTTGCCGTGGTGGACGTGGGATGGGTCCCAGGGAGAGGGCTTGGGCTCCAGCAGATGCTGTTGTCCTTGGCAGCCTCTGCTTCTGCTCCACACCAAGCTGGCTGCCCCGCTACCATCTGTCTACTACCCCTTGACCCTGCCCACGACTCCTGGGTCAGCTGAGAGGCCTCTGTCACCACCTGCACATCCCCTGGGAGCTCCACTGTGCCGCTCTTCCTGCACAGGCCCCTTGGGGCAGATGAAAGAGTGGACAGGGCACCCAGTGGGCTTCTGTCCACCTGTCCTGCTATTGCACCCTCCCCCCCAGGACTTGGCTTCCCATGGGCAAAGCTCCTGCGGTAGAGGTGTGTGGCAGGTGGGCTCAACATGTTCTTCTCTCCCAGAGAAGTGTCCTGTGGACAATGCCAAGCTGACGGTAGTGGTGAACAACATCGCAGTAGCTGAGCAGATTGGAGAACTCTTCATCCATTGTCGGCATGGTTGCCACGCTGCAGGCACCGGAAAGCCCGGTGTCTTTGAGGTAGACCCCAGGGGCTGCCCCTTCACCATCAAGCTTAGTGCCCGGAAGTGAGTACCTCCTGATCCTCCATCTCCCTGGGGTAGCTGAGCACCTTCACTTCCGTGGGGCTACATTGTGGGGTCTCAGCTCAGCCCCTATGTCCTACATATGTGCAGGGATCACGAGAGTAGCTGTGACTACAGGCCTGTGCGCTGCCCCAACAACCCCAGCTGCCCACCCCTTCTCAAGATGAATCTAGAGGCCCACCTGAAGGAATGCGAGCACATCAAGTGTCCCCACTCTAAGTACGGGTGAGTGGGCGGGGGCGGGGGGCGGGCTGGTGGGCTTGAGTTTCCTCAGCGGAGGGCTCTGTGAGCTGGTGCCTGGGATATGGACCGGAGCTGGGAGCCACACCAATGACTGCCATCACAGCCCATATCCAGGTGCCCAGGAGAACACAGAAAGGACTAAACAGGTTGGAATTGGGGTATCAGGAAGGGTGGGTAAAGGGATGTGGAGGGGAAGTGGGGAAAGAAGGAAAGGAGGATCCCGCCCTGCTCTTCAGAGCAGGGAGGCTGGTGATGGGCAGATTTCTATTTATTTATTTATTTGTTTGTTTGTTTGTTTATTTATTTATTTTTAGGGAGGTAGGGAGGGATCCTTGAAGCATTCTGCAGGAATATGATATGATTTCATTGGTGAAATGTCCTGACTGCTGGGTGGTGGAGATCGGGAAGACGGCTGGATTTGGGGTTAATGGGCATGACTGTATTGATGACTCAAGTGATTTAATGGGGTTGGGGAAGCTGAGGGGTCAGTCCTGCCAGGTAGGCAGGTGGGCAGCTGTCCTGTTCCCCCAGGTGCACATTCATTGGGAATCAGGACACCTATGAGACACACTTGGAAACATGCCGCTTTGAGGGCCTGAAGGAGTTCCTGCAGCAAACTGACGACCGCTTCCATGAGATGCACGTGGCACTGGCCCAGAAGGACCAAGAGATCGCCTTCCTGCGTTCCATGCTGGGCAAGCTCTCAGAGAAGATTGACCAGCTGGAGAAGAGCCTGGAGCTCAAATTTGGTAAGGTCTTGTCCAGAGAACACAGGTTGGGGAGGGAGTTGTTCTGCGTTGCTCTGGACCCTAGTAATACCTTTCTTTTCTTGTTGCTCAGATGTCCTAGATGAGAACCAGAGCAAGCTCAGCGAGGACCTCATGGAGTTCCGGAGAGATGCATCCATGTTGAATGTGAGTAACTGAGGGTTGCCATGCTAAAGCACAGGAGGACAGATTGGGGTTCCTCCTCTGACCTGTGTCCTAGTGCTCAGGATTTCAGGGTCTGTATTCCAGTATGAGCTGACCCTAGGCCTGTAGCTCCAACAGAAGTCATACGAGCTCCACCCACCCATTTTCTGCTCTGTTCTTGTCCTTGCAGGATGAGCTGTCTCACATTAATGCACGCCTGAACATGGGTATCCTTGGATGTGAGTATAGCCCACTGCTGCTCCCACATTGCCTCCTGAGCCCCACTGTCCCTCACTAACTTCTCCCATTTGCAGCCTATGACCCTCAGCAGATTTTCAAATGCAAAGGAACCTTTGTGGGTCATCAGGGCCCTGTCTGGTGTCTCTGTGTCTATTCTATGGGTGACCTGCTCTTCAGTGGCTCTTCTGACAAGACTATCAAGGTGAGAGGGGTCCTGCTCTACAGGCTCTGTAGCATGTCCGGGATCAGGTGGGCACTCTGATGGGCACATCCCAGCCTCTGCTACCTCCTACCCATGATTTGGTCCTCTCCCCTAATGGCTGCTATTCTGTCCTTTCGGCACCAAACTGACCCTGCTGGACCTGGTCTCTGCAGGTGTGGGACACATGTACCACTTACAAGTGCCAAAAGACATTGGAGGGTCATGATGGTATCGTGCTGGCGCTTTGCATCCAGGGGTGAGTCTCAATATGGGACCCACTGGCCACAAGACCAGAGCCAGGGTGTGCTGTACCCACCCAATGGGCCCTGAGCCTGTGGTTTATGTCTTCCACCTATTGAACACACACCTCTGAGCAATGCTGGGTCCCTAAGTGACAGTCTGACCTCTCAGCAGAGCCTGGCCCTGCCCTAATGTGTCAGGTGGCATTCTTAGAGGGTAGGACAGCTCAGCTGTCACCAGGATGGCTAGTACCTTGGTCTTAACTCTGGTTATAGTCGATGTAGCAGCTGCCACGATTGATTAATTTGTCAGTTAATTATGCTGGACTGTATGTGGTCACTGTAGGTTCTGAGGGCGAGGGCTTTGATTAGCTTTACTGTTGGTGGTAGCCTCCCTGGGACTTGGTATTCAGGATAGGTAACCTCACCACTCGCTTAGCTCAGCCATCAGATATTTCCCAGACTAGTTGTTCACATCTCACTGTGCAGACTGAGAATGGGGCTCAGGAGGTTCCTGGGACCAGCAGGGCATCAGCTTCTCCTGCTTCCACCTGTTGACTTTGCTTCCCTAGGTGCAAACTCTACAGTGGATCTGCAGACTGTACCATCATTGTGAGTGTGGCACAGGGAGAGGGGTTGGGGACAGAGACGGCCCAGTGTCCTTTCCTCCCTCACAAGCCCTGTCACCCCCTACAGGTGTGGGACATCCAGAACCTACAGAAGGTGAACACCATCCGAGCCCACGACAACCCGGTGTGCACACTGGTGTCCTCGCATAACATGCTCTTCAGTGGCTCCCTGAAGGCCATCAAGGTATGGGCAAGGGGTATGCATGTATGTGGGGGCTCCTGGGGCAGTGGATGCCTCCCTAGCCCAGGCTCATGTCAATCCCTACAGGTCTGGGACATCGTGGGCACTGAGCTAAAGTTGAAGAAGGAACTCACAGGCCTCAACCACTGGGTGCGGGCCCTGGTGGCAGCACAGAGCTATCTGTACAGTGGCTCTTACCAGACAATCAAGGTGTGCCCAGCCACCTCAGGTGGCAGGGGTTTGCCCCCTGCTGCACTTCCTAGGGTGTCCTAGAGCCTCCTCTGCCCTTTCCCTACCCTCCAGCATGCCCTGAGGCTGTCTCCTCCTAAATCCCAGAGGCCCATGGTAAGTAACTACCTGGCTTGAGATTGAGTGACACACTTTCTCCTAGATCTGGGACATTAGGACCCTTGACTGCATCCATGTCCTGCAGACATCTGGTGGCAGTGTCTATTCCATTGCTGTGACGAATCACCACATTGTCTGTGGCACCTACGAGAACCTCATTCATGTAAGGGCTATCCTTTAGCAGGCCTCCATCCCTCCTGCCCTTGTTTTCAGTCCCTGTCTCTAATTTGTTTGGGCTTGTCCCCTGTCCCCTTTCAGGTATGGGACATTGAGTCCAAAGAGCAGGTGAGGACTTTAACGGGCCATGTGGGCACAGTATATGCCCTGGCAGTCATTTCAACGCCAGACCAGACCAAAGTCTTCAGTGCATCCTATGACCGGTCCCTTAGGGTATGTGCTGCCCAGGAGCAGGAACAGGAAGCCAGAGGTGGCTTGGCCAGGGTAGGCCCTCATGTCCCATGTGCCCCCTCCCCCAGGTCTGGAGCATGGACAACATGATCTGCACACAGACGCTGCTGCGCCATCAGGGCAGTGTAACGGCACTGGCTGTCTCCAGGGGCCGGCTCTTCTCAGGGGCTGTGGATAGCACCGTGAAGGTGAGTGCCTACAGTTCAGGCTATTGACAGGGGTTGCATAGGATGGAGCTCAGAGAGTGGGTGAGCGGCAAGTGGCGCAGGCTGTTTAACAGTGGAGGGCTAGGAGACTTAGGCTGGCTGGAAGGGAATCCTTGTGCCACAGGAGATCTGAAATAGAACCCTTTCTTTGCAGGTTTGGACGTGCTAATGGAATCCAGGCCAGGCTTGGCTCCCTTTGTCAGTCGGGCTGGTCCTATGTGATGGCCTTGGAATTTCTACCTGTCTTGTGGATACAGGTAGACAGGCTCAAGCAGCAAGGCAGTGTCATCTCTGCCCTATGCTTGGTGGGGGAGCTTTCGTTAGGTCCCTCTCTTACTTCTACCAGAGAAATGCCCAGGCCCTTCTCTGGGCGCCAGGTACGATGCTTGCCCGGCCCCACTATTCATATCACTCCACAGATTTCTGTTTAGTGACAGGGTCTTACTATGTAGCTCTGGCTGGCCTCAAACTCACTTATGTCGACCAGGCTGGCCTCAAACTCACAGATCTGCATCCCTCTGCCTCCACCTCCCAAGCGCCGGGACTAAAGGCGTGCGCCACCACTCCTGGCAGGACCCAGATGGACCACGGGTCCTTTTTACTCACCTTTTCTACTGGTTTTAGACTGTATATAGATTTTATTACTTCCCTCTTGAAATAAAAGCTGCACAGACTGTGGTTTTGAGTGGAAACGACTTCTGGGACCATAGCACCAAGGACATTGGTGTGCCCAGGCACAAGATGGGACGGGGGAAGGCTGGGCAGACTTTTCCCTGCAGAAGGCTGCCAGCTTCCAGTCTCTGAGCTTTGCTTTTCCCACCACACGTGCCCCCAAAGAGCAAGCCAAGCAGCTCTGTTTTCTGCTGTTTATTGACAGCTGACAGCAGCTCCCTGTCAGGCCCACCTCCCCACTTCCTAGAGCCCTACCCTGGGCCACCCACACAGAGGAGGCTGAGAAATGGCCAGCATGTTCATGAGAAGGAAGCGCCAGGAGTGACATTTGGAAGGGGCCCCATGTCCACACTACCTTAGTTGGCCCCCTTCATCAGCCTACACCACAATTACGGTTTTCTTTCGTTCTTTGGGGTTTTTTTGTCTGTTTTTCGTTTTTTAAGAAATGTCAGTATTATGCCCGACACTTGTGGATCAGCAAACACGAAAGTGGAGATCAGTCAGTATTTTTGGAGGGAGGAAGAGAGGATGAGAAGTACACAACACAGCCTCAGACCATGAGCAGAATTGTCCACGGGGATTCAAGATGGGGAGGCTGGCTGCCTGTACAAGGCTGCCTGGGGTGGGCGGGGCAGACACAACCTTGAGCACACATCTGCCCATAGTCTGGCATGCATGCCCTTGCACCCATGTCCACGTTCACACAGGGTTCAGTGCACCCGCACACCAGCACCCCAAGGGCATGGCCACACCCGGGAGGAAGAAACCTTCCCCCAGACCTATGGGGCATGGAGGGGAACAGGTGAGAGCAAGGCACATCCTTCAAGTTCTTCAGACTCTCAGAAGCTAGAAGAATGGAGGAGAAGCCCCGGACAGAGCTGCCCGTCCAGACTGTGCCTCCCAGGTGTGTGTGCTCATGACCAAGGGCATGGCCACTCCTAGATGAAAGGAGAGAAGGGCAGACAGGTGGTCTAACCTCTGACAGCTTTAGTCTCAAGCCAGACTTGTGTCCTTTCTGTTGGTAAATGGTTTCTATAGAATCAATAATATTTCTTCTCTTTAAATATATATTTGTTAAAGTTATCTTTTTTGTTTTTCTGGGGAAATCTGCCTCAGCTCATTCCCAATAAATTAATACTCTTGATAGCTTATATTCTGGGGTGCAGTGGGGCGAGCCCAACCTTGGCCCCCTGTCCCTTGTGCTATGCCAGAGCGGCTGGCAGAGGTTCCCCAATGGGCAGTTCTGTGCTGGGCATAGGCCTGTGCTCTGCCACAGATTGGGGAGAGGGCCACAGTGGCCACCCCCCTCATCTTCCCTTGGTGTTCAGTCTGCCTAGGGCAAGGGAGGAGCAGCCCTCCGCGAGCAGAGCAAAGCCTGCAAGGGTAGGGCCCAGCAGTTGTTGCACAGGGAGCAGCAGACAGGAATGGGCACCAGCGGGCAGCCTATCTGCCCAGAGCCCTTGGAGCGCCCCCCAACCCCGTGCCAGGGTGCTGATAACCAGCCTGGGCCAGGAGTAGGAGTTGTGCTTGTGCAGAGCTGGGCGAGCCCCGCCCACTCGGCCCCCGCCCACCGCTTGGAGGTGCCCATCCTGAGGTAAAGATCAAAGTGCGGGCCAGAGCTGGGAGTACGGTGGGCCCCGTACGGGTGGCTGCATCACTCCAGCATGGCGTCCAGCTGATCGGCCAGGTCGTCGAACATGCTGCCGATGTCCTCCAGGATGCTGCCAGTGCTCTTCTCCTCGATGGAGGAGGGGCTGAGGGTGGGCATGCGTCAGTGGGGTGGGGCGGCACAGGCCCCCTTGCGCGGGACTAGGGGGCTCCACAGCAACCCACACTTAAACCCCAAGGGATGGCTCCGCCTACCCCTACCAGTCCACCAACAAGAGCCACGCCTTGTGCTAGACCAGAACTCCCTCCCCCGGCCGAAGTACCTACCGAGGGCCCTGCCCATCTTCCTGCCGGATCTTCTCCTCCACTGCCTGCAATGCTGCAGCTAAACACGCGCTAGTCTCTTCCAACTTCTGCCGAGCGCTGTCCCCGGGTGAAGCGCAATCTGAAGCTACTGGGGGTCCGGAGGCCACTGAAGCGGCAGCGCGAGGGGGCTTGGCGGGTACGTGCAGCGCGGGTGCCCCTGGGGATGGAGGCTTGGCAGGGCTGGCGCTCTGCGAGGGCGGGGAACTAGCCGGCTTCACAAGGGCTGCTGGCGGCTGGCGCACTGGCGAGGGTACGGGCGAGGGGGTGGCGCTGCTGGACTGTAATCCCGCCAAAGCCTTGGCCGGCTTGGGTGCTGTGGGTGGCGGCGGAGGCTTGGGTGACACAGGCGGTGGTGTGCCGTGAGCGCGCTTTACCTCTGCAAGGGAGGAGGACGGCACTGGTACCCAGGAACCACCACTACCCTCCGCCTATCAGGAGAGAGGCGGCACCTGGCCCTATTCTCACCACAGACGCTAGGGTACGCAATTCCACTGCAAAACGTGTCACTGTTTCCTAAACTCCTTCTGATGTGGCCTGATGCAGCTGGCTCCAATCCTTGTCTCGGCACTTCTGCACTGCTCTCCTGTCTGGAAACCTACCCTCTCCTGTATAAGGGAACTCCAGCGAGGTTTTCCTGCTTATTTGCCACTACTCTTGGCCTTCCGCACCTCCTTCACTGAACAAGAGGCATGCCCGCTACAGGGGTGGCAGGGTTGTCCCACAATGGATAGTTAAGACAGTCTTACCCCACACCACCTAGGCTTCATCAGACTCAAAAAGGAAAACCGGAGTATGAGATAGGGTAGCAGGCAAGGGTCCTGTCCTGAGACCTCCTGTTCTGTCTTAGCCAGCTTTCTGTACCTACCTGGGCTGCCAGGGCCTGGCAGTGGCACCTTCTTGGAGGCAGGTGTAGGTGAGCCCTGGATCTTGGACACAGGCTGAGCCAGGATGGGCTTGGGAGAGACAGGTGGCTTCACGGGCTTCCGGGCATTGCCATCAGGCAGGGGCAGTGGAGGCAGCTGCATCAGGTCAGCAGGTGGGGGCTCAGCAGGTGGAGGAGGAGGGGGCAGCTCCGGGGGCCCGGCCTGCTCGGAGGCTGGCCGTCGGCGGACGGTGGCTGTGCCATTCTGATACACAGATAGAGGTGGGGGTGGCTCGGGCCCAGTGTCACGCTCCTTAGCCTTAGGCCTGCGCTTGACAGTGTCAGACTCTGTCAGGATGAACTTGACGTTCTCTTGCTGGCTCTGCTTGGCCCGGATGCGCCTCTTGAGCGTGGCACTGGCCTCTACTCGAGCAAGGGGAGGGCCTTCCGCACTTGGCTCACCCTTAGCCGGACCTCGAGGCCGTTGTCGTGCTGTGCCATCCTCCGTAAAATGGCTCTGCTCTGCTGGTTCCCCAGGTCCCCGGCGGGCAGTGGCCAAAAGTCCGGTGACTGGGCCACTGAGTGTGCGGCGCCGGTTCACCACTTCGCCGTCAGGCCCAATGGCCTCTTTGTGCTTCACAGAGGCCAACACAGTAGCTACCCGACCCGGTTCTGGACTGGCGGGGCGAGGTGTGGGGTGGCCTTCAGGGGGCCTGCGGATAGCCCGCCCCCCACCCCCAATGGAAGACAGCTCTAACATGGCCGCAATGCTCTTCACACTGCCAGCACTGCCTGTGTCCACACTGCCAGTGAGGTCACTAGCTCGGCGGCGCTGTGCCCGGACCCCCAGGCGGTTGTCCTCCGTCTCAGCATCCGGAGCTGGCTCGTCAGCAAGGTTGGCACTGGCCATGGCTGAGCTGGAACGTTTGGGTGGAGGTGGTGGGGGACCCTTCTTACGTGGCCGCACAGCGAAGGACTGACTGCGGTTAACATTCTTGTCGGTGCCGGCAGGAGCCCTCACTGAATGGCTCCGACCCACACGCCGCTGGACTGTGGCATAGGGTCCAGCAGCAGCAGGCACCAGCAGCTCGTCCCGCTCCGGCTCGCTGTCCGAGGCTGCATAGCGATTCAGGCTGTGGGCACGTTTCTTGGGCCGTCCGGGCTCTACGTCAGCTTCTGGGGGCAGGCACAGCGTGGGCACAGCTGCCGGGACCGGTGGGAGTGTGGGTCCTGGGGCAGCTGGCCCTGCCTCGCCCTCAACTGGCTGGGGCAGCACGTAGGCAAAGCCGCGGTGTGTGGGCGACTGAGGCAAGGAACGGGGTGACATGGGCCGGTCTGTCGGTGGCAGCAGCTGTGGGGTGGGCTTCACCTTGGCTGTGGCTGGGCCATGAGGGCTCCCAAGGGCCTGCGGGGAGCCTGGCTGAGCTTTGGTGGGTGTCTGTGGGGGTGTGAAGTGGCTGGCACCTGATGGGAGGACCTGCCGTGGCTTGCCAGGCACTGGGGGCACACTGGCCCTCTTGACGCTGTGGCCGTGGCGGCCAGACCGCACCTCCTTGGGTGGAGTGCCGGGAGCCGGCCCCTCATCCAGCAGGTATTCCTGACTTCGGGACATAGGACTGCCAGGCCCTGGGGGCCCATCAGCCAGCAGCTCCTGAGAGCTGCTCATGTGCCGAGCCCGCCCGCTCAGGCTGGGCTCCTGCCGCAAGGTGGCCCTCGGAGTGGGCGGCAGGTGGTTGGAGGGTTTCTCAGCAGCAGCCGCACCTGCCTCAGCTGGGCCCGATAGGGCAGCCTGCAGCTCACCGCTGAGTTCGCTGTCCTGGAAGGTGGTCATCTTAGGAGACTGGCACTCTGCCGCGGCAGGCTCAGATGGGGGTGGTGACTCAATAGCCATCATTTCAAGCGACTGGGGTGCCTTTCGACGCAGGGGTCCCCCCTCATACTTGGAGTATTCTGCCTTTTGCAGCTCCGCCAGTTTCCTCACTGCCAGCATCAGCTTCTTTTGGTGTCCTGAGTTGGGAGTGGGGGAGAGGCTAGTCAGGAAGACCTGTAGGTACAGGCAGCTATGGAGGAGACGGGCTGGGACATTACCCAGCTTGGTGATGCCGATCTCCTGGAGATCCTCCCACGTGATATCGGTGATGAAGTCGATGTTCTCATAGCCGTTGTCCACCAGCACCTTGTAATACTGAGCCAGACCAATCATCGACAGCCACACAGCCAGGTTAGCCTACGGAGAGGGGGACAGAGAGGGGCAGCCGGAGCTGGCTGCTCACACCAGGACTGCCTACTTGGAACTATTAGAAGATGGGCCTGTGGGGCACAGACAGACAGACGGACAAACAGACAGGCCTGAAATGTCAGTATTGCAGACAGCCTAGGCGCAGCCCTGGTGGGAACTGCAGGCCAGCTCCTCAACATGCCAACTGTACATTAGGATACACGTGAGTCAACACACATACACACACACACACACACACACCCGGGACACCTATCATCAGAACAGCTTCAGGTTTCGGAAAGTGCTTCTTTGCTTGACTAGGAGGCTACAGGCAGTGGCCTGAGGAGACGCACCCATACGCCAAATACAGACACACAGCGCCACGGAAAATACATGTGCACACAAGCACCACCTGCATGCTGCTCTCAGCTGCGCCAAGCACAGACGCCCTCTCTTGATCACCCTCACAGTGTCTCCCCACCCACAGCAGATGCACGGCCACACACCTGATACACCTTCATCACACGGCCATACCAGGAATGTGCAAATGCCCACTGTCCACCAAGAACTGCCCAATCGTCCCAAGCTCCCAGCCAATGCCACTCGTGCACCCACACTCAGCACCTTCAGTCATGCAGGTGACAGAGTGAGGCGAGGTCCGTGAGACCCAGGTGTACTCCTGGGAAAATCCCTGAGCTGCTGACTGAGAAGCAGGGAGGGGCCGGTGAGTGCAGGCCTGCTTCTCAGCAGATCCAGGACCCTGGGGAGGGCAGGCTTCAGGTAGCCAGAGACACCTCTCCCGTGGGTGAATGCGAGAACAGAGCTAGTGTGCAGCCCAGAGGGCCAGCCTCAGCTCTGAAGCTGTCTCCTCATAAGTAAGAGCAAAGGCCGCTGTGTGCAGAAGCCATCAAAGGAGGGCTATCAGCCATTAGCACAGGTCAGCATGTGCAGTGGGACCTGTGTGCATGCATGTGGCAAGCATGTTGGACACCAGCCCATCTGCAGTCCATATATGAGTAAAAGACAGTGCTATAGGGGTGCTGGCCATGAATAGAGAAGGCAAACCTCCTGACTTCAGGTTCTCCTCATGGCCCCTAGACTCTTAGCCATGAGCCTGCCTGGAGAGTTTGCCCCCATAATGGACAAAGAGGCTATCCAAATAGTTCCCTGCTGGCCGGCCACCTCGGTAGCCCAGGCAGGCCTTGAGCTCACGATCCTCCTGCCTCGGCCTCCCTGAGTGCTGGTTATAGGCCTATGCCACCAGGCCTGGCTCCATCCTCAACTCCACTTCCTAGGACCCCAGAAGGCAGATGAGGGCTGTAGCCAGGGAGGCAGCCTGTCTATCTGTCCATCTGCCTGTTGGTCCTGGCTCGGCCACCAGGGCGCAAGGAGCCTTACGGGTTTGTGTTCAGGCAGCCAGTCAGGGATGTTCAGGCCGCTGATCTCTGCGGTTATCTTCTTACGGTGGCCTGGCTTGGTGACACCAATGGCGGTGAGGTCCTAGGCAAAGAGGAGGCCCATTAACTAGCAGATAGAAGGGATCTGCCTCTTGGAAGGGAAGCAGCTGGCCACAAGCTCACCTCGGGGGTCATGCGGCTGATAGTAGGCAGGTCATAGCCAGCACTGGTGAAGTTGGGGGCATAGAGCTGTAGCTGGAATGTGGCAAGCCACTGACTGACCGCCTCAGAACTCTGCAAGACACAAGGCACCAACTGCAGCCTGTCCACTGCCGGGCTGCGCCCCAACCTCCACTGTGCCTCCTTGTCTGCTTGGTTCATGGCCAGAGCGCTGGATCCGCTGCTGTGGTCCACCGCACCAGTACTCCGTGATCTGTCTTCCTGGGTACAGCATCTGCCTCTCCAGCCTTCTTCCGTGAGCTCCATAAGGAAGTCCTGCTGAAATCTGTGCCGCGGCCTCCCCCGCCCCACATCTGCACCCAGGGTACCCATACAATCTCAGAGATGCAGATGATGTGGCCCCACAGGAGGGGACTCTGGGGGAAGGGCTTCAGGCCTGGCTGCTCCCTGGAAGGTGGGCTCTGTGCCCTACTCAGAAGTCCCTCGCCTCCTCTGCTGTATGGGGCTCAGCCATCAGGTCACTCCTCACAGC
Organism: Meriones unguiculatus; assembly: GCF_030254825.1. Taxonomy (NCBI): domain Eukaryota; kingdom Metazoa; phylum Chordata; class Mammalia; order Rodentia; family Muridae; genus Meriones; species Meriones unguiculatus. The sequence continues at coordinate 40,378,207 of NC_083359.1, forward strand.
CACACCGATGCATACACACATCAGCCACTGCACCCACATGCGCGTTTATGTGTCTCACACCCATCCCTTGCCATCTGTGCAACCACACGCATGCGCGCCCAGCTCAGAGTTGACCATTCCACATCCACAAAACACCCAGCATACTTCTGCAAGTGTGCACGCACTAGCTCACAGCCTACACAATAGACAACACCTATACACTTGTGTGTGTGTGTGTGTGTGTGTGTGTATGTGTGTGCGCGCACATATGACACAGAGACAGACAGAAAGACAGTCTGGTCTGTCAAGGCCTGCAGGAGCTGCTGTGACCAGGTAAGCCTGTCAGACTGTCAACCCCATCCCTCCCAAGTCCAGGCCTGGAGATGACCAGGCCCTGTACCTTGCCCTCTGAGGCCGAGGCTGACTCCAGCTTCTTGGGTGGCTGTTCTCCATATACCTGCCCAGCATGGGCTGCTGGAGGCTGGGACCGGGCAGCACCTGGTGATGAGAGGGAGTGGCAGAGCAAGAGCTATATGGCGTCCCTATGTGCCAGGCCAGCACAGCTGGGTTCTTGTTCTTACCTGTAGAGCCCTCTGGAGGCTTGACTGGGCTATCTCCTGGGCTGGACTCGGAGACTGATTTCTGGGAGAGCACTGTGGCCAGGAGCTGGAACCCAGAAAGGCCACTTGCTAGCACTGCTCCAGGGCTGGCTTCCCAACCTACCCAAACCTCCCTGCCCACTCACCTTAACTCCTTCAGAGCCTGCGTGCAGAGCATGAGCCCCAGCGCTCCTGCCCCCAGCCACATTGCTCAAGCTTCCACTGCGATCTCCACCTGCCGGGACGGGGACCGTGAAGTGTGCTAGCCCCACAGTGGTACCCATCAGCAGAACTACTGCCACCCCCAGGGCTCTGGAGGACCCTGGCCTACCTGCAAAAGGCTTCCTCAGCACCCAGATCTCCTCTGGAGGTGCAGAGGGCCCCAGTGAGCCACCTCCCTGGGGTGGGCTTGGCTCGCTGCCTGTTCGGGAACCTGTAGGCCAAACAGAGACTTCCTGAACCCTGGGTGGCCCAGGCACAGTCAGACACAGAGAGGAAGCAGCATAGAGGCCTTGCCGTCTCCGATAACATGAGAGACCAAGTCAGCGTAATAGAAGGGCCCAGGGCCAGGGCCTACCACTTGCCCTAAGGCCCACAGGCTGAGGGGCTGAGGATCACTGGACAGTTGACTTTCTCTGTAGATTAAAAAGCTACCTAGTGGCCTGAGGCCAAATCTGTTCTAGGAACCAGATGACCAAGGGTGGCTGACCATACCTTCTACCTGGCCCTCTTGCCCCACCTGTCAATCTCCATCCATGTCCACCCTGAAAGACAGATCAACCCCATCTCTAGCCCATCTCCAACCTCTTTAAACCACACCATTCTGCCCTCCTGTCCATCAGGTGCTGAGTTGGTTCCTGTCCCACTGTCCTTGCACATATGGCTCACAGCCAGGACCGTGTTGCCCAAGACCTGCCCTCTGCCACCCTTCAGAGCCTTCTCTGATCTCCCCAACTAGGTGGGCTTCGCTACACTTTCTCTGTGTCACTGGTGTTTTTTTTCCCTGCGTTAACATCAGTGTTCCCTGCTCCTTCCCACCCCAGGAAGAGACCAATGTCTGCCTGGGATCCTGTGCGCTTAGGGGCCACCTAAGAACTGGACTATGAAAGGCTTAGTAGACCAAGTGAAGGAATGCATGTGGGACCCCGCTGAGAGTTGGCTGGCAGGAGGGGTTACTGGATGCCAGTCCTGGTCATGGCTAGGATTCAACCTGGCTCTGCCACCAACATACTGAAGTCTGCTTCTTTCTTTCCAGCCCCCAGTCACGGGCTGAGTGGTCCCTGCTTGCTTCTCTCCAGAGTGGGGTGAACTTACCTGCTCGTTTGACAATAGCCTCCCCCAGGGAGGATGGGAAGTAGCCCACCCTGTCGTTCCCTGTCCGGTTGTCATGGATACAGCCTTTCCACCGGCCATCTGGATGCTGTTCAAGTACCTGGCCAAACAAATGGGGTGTGTGCTCAGGAAGACACCTCAGCAGATGAGGCCTGCTGCCCTGTGCCCTCTCCTAGCTGCTGCAGCATGGTGTCCTAAGCGTACCAGAGTCCCTCCCAGCCCTGCCACCAAGAGACCGTCCTCACCGTGATAATGTCCCCAGCCTTCACATTGAGACTGGTTAGATCATAATTGTTACAGTAATCCTTGGTTGCCCGGACCTGAAGAGCTGCAGAGGCCTCTGGAAATACAGAGAGTAAACACCCAGTCCTGGGAACTGCCCTCCCCAGCCCTGTCCCAGGCCTCAGCCCTCCCCAGGCCCACCTCGAAGCAGCTGCTTGATCTCCTTGCTGGCCTGGGATGTAGTGAATTGGTGTACAATGTCCAGTGCCGTCTGGCTGTAGGTGTTCCTCACCTGGGCATTGATCCCACTCTGCATACACCAAAGGCCAAGATCTTGTCAGGGGTTCCCATTCCCCCAACTTGGCCCCAACCTTCCCCTCTGTGTCCTGGGTCACCAGACTCACATCCAACAGCAACCGAACCACTTCCGTCTTCCCGCAGAGTGCGGCCTCATGAAGGGCAGTGCCGGACTTGGTCTGGCGGTTAATGTCAATGCCGGCCTGAAGAAGGAGCCTGCACAGGTGGAGAGAGCAGGCAATGCCTTTCAGAGGGAGCCCTTCTCAGAACTGTCAAACCAGACCTCGGTTCTAACTGTCTGCTAGGGCTGGATGACAAGCCACGACGTGTGTGACCAGAGTGTGACCATACGGTATCCAATACTTCCGACGCTTTGCGGAAGGCCTGTCCTCGGCTGCATTCTCACAGCTGTTATTTTGCTCAATCCTACGGCAGGCAATGTGTGGGCCTCCTTTATAAATGAGGAACCCGAGGCTCAGGGAAGATGCTTCTACAAGATCTCAGCAGATGGCAAGAGCAAGTCAAGGCCAGGATGGAGAAGACACAGAAGCCTCTTCTCAGCCTCCCCTTTATCTGGGCACTCAGGCCTGACCATAGCTCTGCACCTCCCTTCAGGAACCTGTGTGTGTGTGTGTGTGTGTGTGTGTGTGTTTGTGCGTGTGCACTCACATGACAGGGATTGAACCTAGGCCCTCATGCATCCTAGGCAAGCACTCCACCAGAGCTATATCCCAGCCATTTTTGTGTCCATACATGTCCATTTGTAATGTACAAGTGGGTGCATGTACATTCACATGTGTGCACACATATGTAGAGGCCAGAGGTCAATGCTGGGTGTTTCTTCAATCACTCTTTAACTTTTTTAGAGATTGTTTTGAATTTATATGTACTTGTGCATGTACTATTCAAATGGGTATGATGTGCACATGAGTGAGTGTGTACATGTGAGTGAGCATCGTGCCTGTGGAAGCCAGAAGAGCTTCCTGGAGCTGAGTTACAGGCACTTGTGAGCTGCCCAACACTGGGTCTTCTGGGAGAACCATCTCTCCGGGACCTGCACCTTACTGTTTGAGACAGGAGCTCTCACGGAAACCCGGTTCAGCTACACTGGCTGACCAGCAAGCCTCTGGGGCCCTTTTGTCGCTTTTTCCCGGGAATGAGATTACAGGCACATGCACCCCTGTCTGTTTCTTCATGGATACTGAGGATCAACACTCAAGTCTTCGTGATGGTATGGCAAGCACTTAACTAACTGAGCCATCTTGCCAGCCCCTCCCCCACTCCTAAGACCTGGTCTTGAGTAGCCCAAGCTGGAATAAGATTTATTAGGTAGCAGAGGATGACCCTGAACTCTTCATCTTCCTGGCTCCACCCCCGCCTCCTGAGTACTGGGATTATAGATGTGTACCACCACACCTGACTCAAGACCTTCATTTTTCATTTTTAGGCAGGATGTTGGCTTAGCTGCCTAGGTTAGCTTTGAACTTTGAATCTTCCTGCCTCATCTTCTCGAGGGCATGACAGATCTGTACCACCTCCGAGAGGCTCCTCCTTATCCCCAGGCTAGGAGCCTTGTGTCCCCAGATACCACCATGCTCTGGAAGCCTGAGGCTGGCCCCATTCCTGTTCCTGGCTGTACCTGATGATGTCGATGTGGCCATTCTTGGCTGCCAGGTGCAGGGGACTGGTGCCGTTGGGGTCAGTGGTGTCCCCTGGTCGGGGCTCCAGCAAGGCCGCACACATGTTGCTACTTAGCAGCAGTTGGACCACCTTGAAGGAAGGATCAGGGTAGGGTGGTCCTGGCTTGGGGCTGCCCCTAGCCCCACCCCAGCTGAGAAGGACAGGCAGAGCCCACCCATCTCCGGGAGGAACTTACCCCTACTCGGCCAAACTCACAGGCCAGGTCCAGAGGTGTCTTTCCAGAGTTGTCTACCATGCAGGGGTTGGACTGATGCTGCAATAGCATCTCTGACTGCAGGACAAGGGTCTGGTTATCCCTGTGGCCACCCAGCCCCAGGCCTGACTGCCCACCCAGACTCCCCATGAGGCCTCACCACATCGTAGTGACCATGTTGGGCGGCCAAATGCAGGGGTATATGGCCCTCGTCGGATGGGACATTTACTGCTGAGCCTGCCTTCAGCACCAGCTTCATGGGCTCCTTCCGGCCCTGCCAGGCCGCGTAGTGCAATGGCCGCATGCCTGGGGACAGGTGTGGTTTGTTGGAGACTAAGTCCTGACCCTAAATGGGACCTCACTAAGGACAGGTCACTGTCTCTACGGTTCAGTCTTAACCCGGGCAGACACCTTGGGCTGAGATCTCAATGAAGGGCCGATCAAGGCTCCCAGGATTCTGTCCTTGGCCTCGCCCCCGCCCTTGGTTTCAGGCCCCCGGACCAGGCTTGCCTTTGTTGTCCTTGATGTCTACAGCAGCCTGAGCCTCTAGCAGCAGCGAGATCAGTTCCGTGTTGCCATTCAGGGCAGCATGGTGCAGGGCTGAGAAGCTGGGCAGGTGAAGGACAGGTCTAGGAGAGAAGCCAACACCCGACCTCCCTGGGGCCCGCCCATCCCACCCACTCTGATACTGCCCAAACTGACAACTTACCCATCTGGGTCCTGGAAGTTGACATTGATCTTCTTGGTAGAGCCCAGGAGCTCTGTGGAGAGAGAGAGACAGACCCAGTGAGGAAAGGTGGTCCTGACCCTCCTAAGAGCAAGGGAGGATGGTGGTGATCTGCCTGGCTGCTGAACTTGCATCCAGCTCAGCAGGGACTCGGAGATAGGTGCCAGCAACTTGGGCCTTGGTTTTCCCATTGTAGTACTGATGTGGGAACTTCTGCCTGTCCACATCTGGGAATGGGAGATCAGACCATGCACCCACATGGGCACACACATGTGCACATGCAGCCCTCCCTTGGGATGCTGGCTCAGCACCTGCCATTGGTGGGAGGGAGAGAGCCGGCCCCATCTGTCTCTCAGAAGGACCCAGATGGGGCCGGGGGTGGCTGAGGAGGCTGGAACACCCGGAAATGGGGTATTTCTGGGGGAAAGGACTACATCTCCAAGCCCTCTGCTGCCAGCTCTGGCTGCCATGCGGATAAGCCCTACGATCCTGCAAAAAGAAGGAAAGGCTGTCTTGTGGGTGAGGGCCTGTAGGTGACCCATGCCAATGGCCACCTTGCCCAAAAAAGCCAGCGTTCAGACTCCATGTTCAGACCGAGCGGAGCCTCAGGGTCCATACCCTCTCTCTTCTGGGGTCTGTCTCATACTGTGGCCTCCCTCACCCTGGCCTTTCACAAGAGGGAGCCCACCAAAGCCATCCCAGTGGGCCCTTGTCCACCGGACTCTTGCCAACCCCCTGCCTGTCTGGGCCATGGTTATATAACCCATTTGTGGGTCAGTCACTCTGTGAGGGGGGGCTAGAAGGACAGAAGCCCCTTTGTCCAGCTCAGGACAGGGGTGGGGGTGGGGGATGCAAAGGCACGGGAGCCAAAAGAGTAGAGTCACAGTGGGCTGGCCGTAAGGCTTAGCTTGGATTGGCTCAGCCTCAGCCACCAGGCACGGCATGTGGGTCTCTCTTGACAGTCCCTGAAGCCCAGAAAGAAGCTGCACCTGAATTTGAATCTTTGTTCTGACACTTCTTAGCCCTGCGGCCTTGGCCATTGGCCTCGTCCATGAGCTAGAAGAGGTGGTGTCATCTGAGCTGATGAGACTCTGGGCATTTCTTGAACACTAGGCCATCATTACACCAACAGGGCAGACCACACCTCTCGGAGTGTGAAGCTACTGCCGCCTCCTGGTTCCTCCCGTGTTCTCAGGTACTATTGGTACCAGGTCATTAATTGCATACCTCTTTCCCCGTGGTCAACCAGACCAAGCCTCGGCATCAAGAGTCAACCCTGGCAGCCACCAGGGTCAAACCTGGTGCACACCTTTAATCCCAGCATTCGGGAGGCAGAGACTGGTGGATCTCTGTGAGTTTGAGGCCAGCCTGGTCTACAGATTGAGTCCCAGGGTAGCCAGGGCTACACAGAGAAACCCTGTCTCAAAAAAACAAAACAAAACAAGTCAGGAGGTCTTTCCCGTGGACCCTTAAGTTGTCAGGTATAGATATGCTCAAGACACACTGAGGTCCCATGCTGTTCACCAGGTCATGGGCGTTACCATGGGCCCGACCGGCACTTCAGGCAGGGTCCTGCCATTGCCGCCCCATTGGTGTCACTACTGACTCCTTGTACCCTTTGCCTTGTGTTAAACACAAGTTGGAGGAGTGTTAAAATGCAAGTCAGAGCCAGACATAGTGGCACACACTTTGTAATCTCAGCACTCACGCGATAAAGCGGGGAGGCTCAGGAGTTCAAGGCCAAACTGGACTACATAGTAAGTTTGAGGCCAGCCTGAGCTATATAAAACTCTGCAACGAGAAAGGAAGGAAGGAAGGAAGGAGGGAAGGAAGGAAGGAAGGAAGGAAGGAAAGCAAAACAAAACTTCCAAAAACCATAAGTTGGAGCCAGATGTGGGGCATATGCCCATCATCACAGCACTCTGAAGGTGAAGGCAGAAGGGTTCCAAGTTTCAGCTCAACTTGAGCTGCAGGTTAAATCCTGTCTCAAAAAGGGGGGGGTGGGTACCATAGGGGGGAGGGATGCACAGCAATGAGATAGCTCACCAGATAAAGGTAGTTGTTAGCAAGACTGACACCCTGAATTCAAGCCTTGAAACCCACCCCCGGTGGAGAGTGAAAACTGACTCATGAAAATTGTCCTCCAACGTATGTACCATGACATGCACACACACAAATAAATAAATAAATAAAACATACATACTAACGTGAATATCAAGAAAGAAAGGCACCAGGTATGGTGCTGCACGCCTTTAATCCCAGGGCTTGGAAACAAAGCCAGGTGGATCTCTTAAGCCCAGCCTGGTCCAACGAAACAGTGAGACCCTGTCTCAAAACAAAACAGAACAAACACCCACAAACGAAAGGAACCGCCAACACAAGTCAGACCTCCCAGAACCTCTCCTGTGCCATTTCACTGAGGTGGAGGCCGAGGCTGCAATGTGTTCTGGCCCTTGCTTTTGCTCAGGCCTCATCCATCCCTGCTCCAGCTGCACAGCCTCCTTGACGCTCCTCTAACATGTGCCAACATGGCCACAAGGCTTTGTAGGACATCCTCCTTCACATACTTCGGGTCTGTCCAGAGGTAGCTTTTTCTCCAAGGTCTCTCATCCAAAATGTTGCCCTTCCCTTCCCTTCCTGGATCTGTTGTACTTTTCTCCCTATCACATCAAATCAATTTTCTTCTTGGCGTTGGTGGCTAAAACAGTGCCATCTCCCTCCTACATGCTGTCTATCCATCTTCAGGGCCAGCTTCATGGGTAGGAGACCTGTGCAGTTACTCAGAAAGGTGCCCTACTTGAACACTTTGATTTTAAATAAGGTCCTACATTATCATCTCACACAGGCCATGAAAACTCTATACGGCTTGGTCTGCTAAAGTCCCCTGCCATGAACTAATGTCACTGCATCGCATCCCCTCCATGCTCAGACACTTTCCCCCCATTCTTCTCAAACCTGGTCTCACAGTCTCCGAGGCTTCCCAAATTCCTGTTCTCCCTCCACCTCGGGGCTTCCAGGCAGCTACAGAGTCAGGCTTAGAGAGTGGAAACCCCAGGCAAGCTGCTCTGAGGTCAGACAAGCAGAATCCAATGTTTTAGAAGGGTTTGGAGGTCATGACTCAGAAAGTGACATGAGGGAGGCCTCCTTCAAGAATGGGACTGCCAGCAGAGCATGCTGTTGCACACCTTTAATCCCAGCACGTAGGAAGCAGAAGTAGATGGATCTTTGTGAGTTCAAGGCTAGCCTGATCTACATAGCCATCTAGCTAGTCATGATCACATAGTGAGACCATTTCAAAAGAAAATCAATTTTATAAAAGAAGGAAACTTCTCCATGTGGGGAGGGTCACCCTTCCAAGGACACAAATTTATAGTCCCATAGGGAGGGGAGTGGTGTAAATTGCTTGGAGGTCTCAGGGCACCTGCAGGAGATACCGAAGAAAATGTAGGGCTGGGTGGTCATCCCTCAGCAGGACAGGCTCTGAAAATGAATAGGAAGGGAAAGATAGCTGAGGAGGCCTGGAAACTGAGGAGAGAGCAAGTGGCGGCCAGGCAGGAGGCCGAGGAGCCCCTTTCTCTTTTTAGCAGGTTTCTGCACCAATACAGTACATAGGCATGGTCTGCAGACCCATGGCAGGGAGCTTCCTCAGCATTCATGAAGCCCTGGATTCCATCCCTAGCACCACACACACACAAGGAGGGTACAAACCCTGCCCGTTCCTTGTGACCCTAGACCTCAAGCTGCTCTCCAGAGACCAGCCTGAGATCAGATCCAAACTCCAGGCTGGAAGGGATTTAAAACAAAACAAAACAAAAACACAGATCTCATTATGCTGCCTTAGCTAGCCTTGGAACTTACTGTGTAGACCAGGGTGGCCTAGAACTCACAGAGATCCTCCTGCCTCAGCCTGCTAGGATTAGTACTAGGTTCAAAGGTATGTGCCACTTGCACTGTTAGCCTGCCTTGGGGAGGGAGCCTAGGCCACAAAACTAGGCAAGGAACTCTTACCAGCAGCAGAAGGGTGGCCCCCTACCAACATTTTCCTTCCAAAGTTGTCTTTTTATTTTCAAGGATACCTGCTAAGTGCTTGTGCATGTGCAGGCTTCCTTAGAGGTGAGGGGGTACTAAGAGAGCCATGGGAGGGGGAGAGAAGGGCTGGGCACCCAAAAGGGTTCAAGAACAAGATTGTGGGAAAAATCTCTAGGCTGGGCTGGGGAACACATTCTCTTTTTTGTTTTTTTTTTGTTTTGTTTTGTTTTGTTTTGTGAGACACAGTCGCTAGAACTCACTATGTAGACCAGGCTGGCCTTGAACTCGGAGATCTGCCCGTCTCTGCCTCCCATTTGCTAGGATTAAAGGCGGGTGCCACTGAGCCTGACTGGTGTGTGGAGGGGAAACACACTCTCGAGGATACTTATGGACACCCCCCCTACCCCACGGCCCAAACTCCAGCTGCACTTTGCTAAATCAAAATACATCTTACTCCAAAGCAGGCCAGTGTTGCCATGACAACTGAGCTAATTCATGGAGGGATTTCTCCGTCTGATTTATTACGCCGCCCCTCTGACTCAGAGAGTACAGACAGAAGGGCTAAGACAGGTGCCTCTGCTATCCCCGAGTCTACACCAGTCACAGGCAGAGGTAGAGACCCAGGCAGAGAAGACAGATCTCTCACTTCCCTAGGATGGCCAAATGGAAGCGAAGAGGATCCCTGTATTTGTGGTTCCCACTGGCTGGCAGCAGAAAAAAAGCCGGCACCATTAGCATTTACGGAGCTGGAACTAAGTGTCTCCTCATCGGTACCTTCTTAGTGTTTTCATGATGTTGTGGGGTTCCATCCTACAGATAAGGCCACTAAGGCCTAGAGAGTCAGTTTGACCAAGGACACAAGGCCACTAGGTGGAAAGCTATGCTGTACCCTCTTTCATCTGCCTCTCCCTGGAAGCTCTAAGACTCAGCCTTGAGGCCCTAACGCCAGCCCTGGTAAGTGGAGCTTCCCAGGCTGCCCTGGGCCCTGGAGGAACCAGTGTCCTTCTCTCCAACAGCAAAGTGGCTAAGAGCCACTCTAGACAGTCCTATGTCTCAGCAGCACCTGGAGAAACAAGATTCCCCTTCCCCCAGATTCCACGCAGTCTATGACGGTGGGTAGGGAGTGAAGGCAGCCAGGTCTCATGTGTTGACCTGCAGAGCCTGCACAGGTGCCCTGACACACTGACACGGTCATACGTGCGCAGCTGCATACTCGGCTAGTCCACACGCCCATCCATCCATCTCCAGAGGCCCCTGGGGAGGCTCCAGGATGAGCAGGGTTGAGAGCTGGAATCAAAGCTCCAAGCTCCAAGCCCTTCCCTAGACCCCCAGGGCACAAGCTAGGGATGGCGTGGGAGCTCCTTTACAGGTCCTCGGGCCCCTTTCCCAGCAGGAGAGCCAGGGATGACCAAGATCCGTAGAAGCCTGCAGTAGCCTACAGTCCTTATCCCCCAGGCTGTTCCTGACTGAAGCCCAGCCTGCCCCAGGGCTAGGCGACCTTGGGCGCCTCTGCTTCACTCCCTCATCAGTAAATGGCCCCCACTGGCCATGCCTGGGCAGCCACACCCCCAGCGCCCCCCCCCCTTTTCCTGCAAGGCGTGTTATTAAACATAGGAGGTCTGACAGAGACGGTTAGTTTATGGGTCGCCCCTCACTGCAAGGGCCCCTCCCTCTCTCTACAGTGTGTCTTGTAGGGGGATCTGCCTCGCCCTTAAAAGCCATCAGCCGGCAGCCCGGGAAGGGAGGGGGTCCGAGGGAGGATGTGATCGCCAGCGGCCTCAGGGACGGTGGGTGCCGCAGGTGCCCGCAGGGGGCTGGGCAGACGGTCCGGCGCTCGTTGCCGCCCCTCCTCCAGAACTGGGGCGGGAAGGGGGGGGGCGCGGAGCAAGGGTCTGAGCGCTCATGGCCCCGCCCCACCCCCGGAGACCCACAGCATCCCTTCCTCGCCCTGCACCCCGGTGGTGTGGGCCCCGCCCGCGCCCCGCGCGCCCCCCGCACTCACTGGCCTTCCCCGGCCGCGGCCTCTGCAGCAGCCTCTGCGCGGTCCCCACGTCCTCCGCCTTCACTGCCTGCACCAGCTCCTGCTCCTTCCCCATGGCGCCGCCGGGCCCGCAGCGACGCGGCGCTCGGTGCTCTCGGCGGCTCAGACGCAGCGGCGGCCCCGCGTCTGCGATTGCATCCTTTCCAGCCCGCGCTGCATGCGCCGCCCGCCGCCCAGCGCCCTCCGCGGGTTCGGGTTCGGGCTCGGGCTCGGGCTCGGGCTGGGGTTTCGGGCTCGAACTGGGGCTGGGGCTCCGACGCGGAGGGACGGATGGCGCGTCACGGGCGGGGGGCGGCCCGGGGGCGGGGGCCGGCGGCGGCGGCGGGCAGCCGGTGGCGCGCCGCGTCTGAGCCGCCTCCCGGACGCCTGGGTCCGCTCCCGCGGCCGCTGACCTCCGTCAGCCCGCGCCGGCCGCGCGCCCGGCTCCGAGGCTCCGCCCCCGCATTGGCCCTTCCCCACACCCCCCCAACACACACACGCCCGACGCCCCCTCCCCACGTTTGGGTGCGCGGGTCAGGCTAGGCCTCTGCGGACAGCGGGGGACGAGCGCCAGGGACAGAGGACAGTGCGCAGGGGCGGGGGGTGGCTACCGAGCACCGACACGGCGGCGACGCAGGGCTAAACCTAGGAGAGGTTTCTTGAGGCTGCGGGACCTGACGGGGGAGGGAGTCGGAGGCAGTGGGCGGGCGGGGAGTCGGGCACAAGTGCCACCGGTGCCGGCCCTCCAGAGGCTGTCAGACATTTCTGGCCCGTGGTTCCTGTGGGAGGTGTTGAGGGATTGCGAAGAGGAATCTCCCAATAATGAATTCGGTGTCAGGGAACCCATACCCCCCTCCCCCCCCCCAACTACACCTTCTTTCCTAGCAGCCTCTGGCTTCTCTCCACAACAATGCAGGATGACAGTTCTCCTTCGAGGACAGCCTGGAAAGGAGCTTGACTTCTCTGCTCACAGAATCTACTGGGATGTAACTGTCTATATCCACCAAGAAGGAACTTAACTTCCCATCCTGAGCATCACTGAAGGCCCAGCCAGCCCTGCCTAAGCCATCTCCTAGGCACAGGTTCCCAGTCAGGACTTCCTGCTTGACCAACAAACAGCTCCAGAGGTTGCACCTTTCTTCTGCCTGCCTGAAGGCTAGGGCTGCTCCAGGCCTCTTCTTGTGTTGCCTGCAGCATTGTGAACACACATCAGTTCAGTTCCAACTCTTGGTTAAGGTTCTGCTCCCTCAGTTTCCTTATTTACAAGCAGGAGCGCAGCGTCACCCAACCCAGCGATACAGTAGAAAGAACTTGGTGAGGGTTCACGTGGGCACATCTGACACACTGATCCTGTGGCCCTGGATGGTGGAGCTGTGGAGCGGGTCCAGGAGAGCAGGGAAGGAGAAGCAGCAGGTACAGGGGCTTCCAGGATCATGCAATTCTGCTTGTGACAGGATCTCTCATGAGGCTCAGGGACTGAGCCTAGGTCTTCCTAGTATGTGCTGGGCTATCAGAAGACGTCTTTAAATGCAAAACTCCTTCCTCTAATCTATTACAGTGACCAATTCCTGGTTAGTCACAGGGCCAGGTGCTGCTCTGGTCATTTGGGATAAGGCTGAACTTACTGCTCCCATTTTACAGATTGGGAAAACAAGAGCTAAGGTTTGGAAATGCTGTGCACTCCAGGGTATGTGCTACGAGGTCCCTCCCCGGGTCTCAAGGTTATGAGGCAGGACTTGGAACCTACATGGATTCCTCTCTCAGTGCTTCCTTTTACTGGTGTTGTCATCCTGAACAGGTCACTGTGTCTTTCTGGGTCTCTTATCCCTGTCAAAGGTGGGCAAACAATGTGTCCCCTTCATCTACACCAGGGGTAAAGGTGATGCTGCCCACACAATTAACCCCGGATATAATAAATAGCCAGCATATAGCTATTGCAAATATCGTGATGCTTTTGGGCCTCCCTGCAGGGGTTGCAACTCTATTAGATTCATTGTCACATGATAGAGTGCCAAGCACACAGGAAGCACTACAAAAATAAGTAAATATATAAAAAGAAAACAGCTATTATCATGGCTATTATTGCTGTGTTTGCAACTTGTAAGGTAAATCATCTTTGTAGGACCTGGGGCAAAAATGCAAACAGAAGCCTACTCACCAAATGTCTATTTCAATGTTGTAAATTACACTAATAACCTGTTAAATAAAATATGTTCTATCCTCCTACCTTAACAAATATACCTTCACCATGACCTGAAAGCACAGGCTTAAATTTAAAATTCTGGGACTGCTTTTCAGCAATGAACTGGCCCTTGCCTGTAGCTGTCATATTCTTGTTCTCTGTCTAGCTCCAGATCATCCATATCCCATAAACAGGCACCCCTGAGCAGCCCCTTAGGCCAGGTGTGGGCATCCTACCATGTAGCCCACCCAGGAAGAGGGATGTGCAGGGCAGGGACACTGGCTAGATAAATCCTTTTGGGCAGTAAACTCAAGTGTCCCAGTTCAATATGTGCATTGTGGTCAAGAAGGGACATCTGGGATCTAGATGGCTTCTGGATCCAGTGATTGCTTATGTTAAAGGATGGATGGTGGCAGAAGGAAAGCAGAGGCTTCCCTGCTAGGTCAGACTAGAGCCCGGAAGGGTCCAGAAGACCAGGGTCAGACACTGCTGACCAGTGACCACGGATGGACAAGTTCCTGATGCTCACCTGCTTCATCTGTAAAATGGGACAACGGCTCTGCCTGGAGGTTGATGGGAAGGTTTGCAGGGCTACAAAGATGTTCTTCACCTTCCTGCATGCCCTCCCCACCTGCCTGGGGATGAAAGCCCCACAGCAGACAGCTGTTTACCTCTCCTGTAGGTTTGTGAGACAGGGGCAGCCCTCCAGAATGTCAGGCCTCTGAAGAAGATCTGGGAGGAGGGGCCGCTGAGCCAGCAGAATTGCTGAATTGATGGGAGCTTCACTGCAGCCCTGACTGGCTTTCTTCCCGGAAGCTTAGCTGCCTCCCTCAGCCCCTGCCTCTGCCTACCAGCTGCATCTGCTTAGGGCATACCCCAAGCATTAGTGCCCAACTGATGTGTACGCTGGTGATGTTTAATGTGGCCATTCTCGTGGACTGCTGGAATCATATCTCAGGTGTCTTTTTTGTGGGTGCCGCCTCTGTGAAGTTCTGTGCCTGTGAGTAGTTCCTCACCAAGGTTCAAAACCTTCCTGCTCCAGATTCCGTCTACCCCACAGAGATGCTGGGATGCTCAGAAAGCTCAGGGCCACGCCCAGATTAACAGCTATCTCTGGGTTGGACCATCTGCAGCAATCTGGCCTTTAGCTCCTGGCTCCACCCAGAGTCCTGAAGAAAGGGCAACAGCTCATTACACAGGTGGCACACATCTGGCCACCCTTCCTTGTGTCTTGGGTCCCATGATGGTTGATTCTGATCTAGATACCCTTCTTATTCTAGCTCTTTTCTCCCATCTAGCATGCTCAGGACTGACCAAAGCTGCCTCTGACTTCAGCGGAGCTGTTTTGGGAGAGATTAGGTTTCATCAAAAAGAATATAATAATCAAGGAATGTGAGGCGTAGGATCCCTGTGGAACAGTCTCCTCAGATGGTTAGAAAGGATCAGGTCAGGAGGGAATGGGGTCCAGACTGCAGTTGGGCCAAACTGGGATCCACCATCTACCAGCCATGATCCTTCAATGGCAATTCTACGGATATGAGCCTGTTTTCTGACAAGATGTTCCCAGAAGGGGACAGATCCTCCTGAGCGAAATCGTTGTAAGATCACTAGGTATGATGTAATAAAAAAACATTCATGATGTTTTGGTAGTTCCTCAAAAAGTTGAACATAGCAGACTGGAGAAATTGTTCAGTGGCTGAACATAGAGCTAACATGACCCAGTAGTAACTTCATTCCTAAGATAGTTCCAAGATAGCTGGGCATTGGTGGCACATGCCTTTAATCCCAGCACTCAAGAGGCAGGGTAGGTGAATCTCTTGAGTTCCAGGCCAGCCTGGTTTACAAAGCAAGTTTCGGGGTAGCCAGGGCAACAGAAAAACCCTGTCTCAAAAAGCAAAAAAAGATAGTTCCAAGACAAATGGAAACATGTATGGAAACAAAAAGCAAATGCTTGTACATAAACATTTACAGCAGCACTCTGTCAAAATGGCGGGCAAGAAGGAAACAACTAAGATGTCCATCGCCGATGGACAGATAAAATGAGGCCCACGCACACAACGGGATACTGTTTAACCGTAGTAAAGAATGACATAGTGACGCATACGACTGAATGATCCTTGAAAAGTAGAGGAACAAGTCACAAAATGGTGTAGAGTTGTGATTCCGTCGATATGATATGACATAACGTTCAGCAGAGGCCATGATATAAAGGCAAGAAGACTAGTGGTTTTCAGGGCCTGGCTGGGGAAAGAGGGTAAGGAGGAACCGCCCAGCGTCCTAAGGGGAGGATGGAAATGTCTGATAGCTCCGTAAAGGCAGTGGTTGCGGTGCTGTGCTAAACGTTGCTGTGCTACTGAAATACAGACTTTATTATGTGGCCAAAGGAGGGTGGCCTTGAACTCGTGATCCTCCTGACTCAGCCTCCCAAGTGCCGGGATTACAGACCTGCCATGTTGACTAAACTGGTCACTCTGTTTTTACTTCCGTATTGCTGGGCTGGCCTGGAATGTGTCAGGCTCTTTACTGCTGACTTCCATCCCTGACCTAAACTCTTCAGTTTAAATGGCCGATTTGGAGACTGAAGAGATGGCTCATCAGTTAAGAGCAATCCCTCTGTTACACGTGGCACACAGATGCCACAAAGAGTGCTTCGAGAACCTGGGAACTGGAGATGAGGGTGGCAAGACCCAGAGGAAAGATGGCACAGGAAGCCACAGAGCCTCTAGGGTACGGCAAAGGGAAAAAAGGTAGGGTGTCTGGAGGGAGATGGGGAGAGGAAGAGAGCCGGCTGAGGTAGATCTGGTACTGCTACTAAGCCACAAAGCAGGAGATGAGATTTTCCGTCAGCCACTGTACACAAGGGTCAAGAGGTGGAAAGAAAGTATCTACCGGGTCTGACAGATTAAGCTGGGCAGTGGCCTTGAGGAATTTCCCCAGAGAGCTGGGGTAAAGCTGAGGAATGAGGGGGAGGTGGGAAGTGGAGCTACCAACATGATGAGGACAGCTCTGCAAGAGAGAGGGTTTTAGCTGTAGAGAGAGTACTGGGATTGGTGTGTGTGTGTGTGTGTGTGTGTGTGTGTGTGTGTGCGCGCGCGCGCGCTAAACACTAAGAGGGAAGCTGGGGCTAGCACTGAAACTGGGATGGTAGAGTGCTTGCCTAGCATGTGCAAGCCCTGTGAACGATTCCCAGCGCAGTATAAAACTGGGTGTGCTGACAGCCACCTGTACTCTCAGTACTCAGGAGACAGAGACGAGGACCTGAAGTTCAAGGTCATTTTTGGCTACATAGTAAATTTGAAGCCACTGTGGGAAAACAACAAAAAACACACTAAGGAGGGCAGTGATGGCAAATGCAGTGAGATGCAGTGATGCAGTGATGGTAAAGGCAGGCGGGTTTCTCAATTCATGACCAGCTTGGTCTACAGAACAGAAAAACCGAGGGAAAGAAAAACCTGTAGAAAAAGACATGCTAAGGAGGTAAAAGAGGCACTAGGGAAAGGTATGGGAAGAGGGGTATCTATGACCAAAGAACCCGGTTGCATGGACGGGGAAATTGGCCTTGGCTGAGCAGTTGAACCCACCCTCTCTGTGGCTGGATGGAAAAGGAGGTTGCAGCCCCATCTACATGTGCAGTGGGAAGAGATCATGGGGAAGCAGGACCAACTTCATGGAGTTCGGAGGGCTTTAATAAAAAATGGAGGCGTGATATCAGAATCTTCATCAAAGAGCCCAGAGAGACTTCATCCAGCAACTGATGGGAGCAGATGCAGAGTCCTGAAGCCAAATACTAGGTGATGCTCTGGGGGTCCTGTGGAGGGGGGAGGCAGGATCAAAGGAACCAGACACCATGAGAACACGGCCGGCAGAATAAATTATCTGGGACTTATGGGGGCTCACAGAGACCTGGGAGCCTGTAGGGGTCTGACTAGACCCTCTGCACATATGTTATGGCTGGGTAGCTTGGTGTTTTTGTGGGAATCCTAACAGTGGGAGTGGAGCTGTCCCTGACTGTTTTGCCTACAGTGGGACCCTGTTTTGTGGGACCCTGTTCTTCCTACTGGGTTGTCTTGTCCAGCCTTGATGTGATGGTACGTATGTGCTTGGTCTTATTGTAGCCTGTTATGCCATGTTTGGTTGATGTCCCTGAGAGGCCAGCTCTTTTCTGAGAGGAGTCGGAGGAGAGGTAGATCTGGGGGAGAGGGGAGATGGAGGGAAAGACTGGGGGTACTGGAGGGAGGGAAAATTGTGGTTGAGATATAATATTGAGAGAATAATTTAAAAATTAGATCAGATAAGATAAAACATTTTATAGTATTTAATCTTTTAACCAACTTATTAATTTTTTTTCAAGACAGGGTTTCTTTGTGTAGCCCTGGCTATTCTGGAACTCACTTTGTAGACCAGGCTGGCCTCAAACTCACAGAGATGCACAGAGATCCTCAAGCAGAGGACTCCTTGAGTGCTGGCATTAACAGCGCCACCACCTCCTGGCTTAATATGCCGTTCCTTCTTTTTTTTTTTTAAAAGATTTATTTATTTTATGTATATGAGTGTTCTATCTGCATTTACATCTGCCAGAAGAAGAAATCAGTTCACATTATAGATGGTTGTGAGCCACCATGTGGTCGCCGGGAATTGAACTCATGACCTTTGGAAGAGCAGATGGTGCTCTTAAGCACTGAGCCATCTCTTCAGCCCTGCCATTCTTTTTTTTTTTTTTACTATTTATTTTTGTATATATGAGTGCTCTATCTGCATGGACACCCGAAGGCCAGAAGAGAGATGATCACATCATGGATGGTTGTGAGCCACCGTGTGGTTGCTGGGAATTGAACTCAGGAAGGACCTCTAAAAGAACAGACAGTGCTCTTAACTTCTGAGCCATCTCCAGCCCCTAATTTGCTGTTCTTGGAACCTAGATATGTCCATGAGTTAAATAATGGCATGAATGTTATGAACATAGCCAACTGTCTTCTGAGTGTATTGAAAGCCAGCTCCAGTAGAGGAAACACATGCTTGGCAGACTGTTAACCTGGCCCAGAGCTCATGGTTGGGGAGCCCACAGGCTCCAGCGGTGAATTAACCAGGGTTACTCTACTAAGTTGACTCAGTATCAAGCACCCTCAAAATCCGCATCTGCACACCCATAGGTCAGTGTGACTCTCAGACTCATCAGAGACATTTCTTTGGCAGCAGACGACGATTACCGCAAACTCACAACTTGTCGAAGTGAAGAGCATAAGCGTCAGTGGCGCGCTCAGCTGCGAATGGGACATCCACACCACAACCCAGCCTCAAGGCTCCAGGACCATCACAGAACAAGCTGCAGAAGGGTTATACGCAGTGGGAAGTGGGCTCCAATCCAGATGGAGTTAGGGAGAGGAGCATGAATGAATTTGATCTGTATTTGAAACTCTATTTTATTGGGGTTCCTTACTTCTCCCAGCTGTTTAGGGTCGATGGGTTCCGTCAGCCACAGATGCAGCAGCAGGAAGCAGCTCCTCCAAGCTGCTGTGCTCAACCATTTCTCCTCCAAGCTGCCAGGCCATCCTTCTCGGGTCTCTCCAAACGGCCATGTGCCACATGCCACCACTGCACACCACACTTTTTCTTCCTGGGCTCTCAGATTTATATCCTCAGAGCCCTAGGCTATACCCGTGGCACCTGAGGTTGGCTGTTACCCGCTGGCGATGACCACACCCTGTACCATACAGTTATCTGTGGACAAACTAAAGCCCAAACCCAAATAGCACATTTGGGGGCTGGAGAGATGGCTCAGAGGTCAATGGCTGTTCTTTCAAAGGTCATAAGTTCAATTCCCAGCAATCACATGGTGGCTCATAACCATCTAGAGTGAAATCTGGTGCCCTCTTCTGGTGTGCAGACACACACGCAGGCAGAATGCTGTATACATAAACTTTAAAATGAAATAAAACTGTACTAAAATAAAAACATATTTACATAATGTAACTGAGTTTTTAAAAGAAATGAAAACTTTCATTATAATGATCAAAATGTGTTTTTTAATAGACAAAAATATTTTTAAAATATTAGACTGTATAACATTAATTATGTTATAGGATTTAGTCTTTTTTTTTAATTAAAAATTTAAATTTTTTGTTATTTGAGACAGGATTTCTCTATGTAACCTTGGCTGTCCTGGACTTGCTTTGTAGACCAGGCTGGAATTAAAGGCTTGTGCCACCACACCCGGCTAGGTTTAATCTTTTAACATATAAAACAAACTTATATTCCACAAATATAATGAAATATAATTTGCTTTTGTTTTGTTTTGGTTTGGTTTGGTTTGGTTTTTCAAAACAGGGTTTCTTCGTGTAGCCTTGGCTGTCCTGGGCTTGCTTTGTAGAGCAGGCTGGCCTGGAACTCAGAGATCCGTCTGCCTCTGCCCCTTCCTCTGCCTCTGAGAACGCTGGGATCACAGGCATGCGCCACCACGCTAGGCTGTTCTTGAAATGATCATCTGCTCTGTTCAGTATGTTATTCAGCAGACACATAAAGTGATTGAGTGCCTGTAATGTAGCTAGTCCAAATTGTAACTTCTTGCAAGAATGTGATACACGCAATATTTCAACGTTCAAAATAAAAAAGCACAAAATATTTATGTTGAATGTGTGTTAAGAGAATTTCGTTTGTTTTGGTTTTTGGTTTCTCGAGACAGGGTTTCTCTGTGTGGGATAAAGGCATGTGCTCCCATGCCCGGCTGAGAATATTTTTATATATTGGGCTAAATAAAATATATTGCTATAATTAAAAAAGGTGGAGGCATGCGAATGTGCAGTTTTAAAGGGGTTCCTGAGCTGTGTGCCCTGAGGATCAGGCTGGGACTAAACAGGTCTGCACGGACCCTGACTAGGGTTACCAGATAAAGCAAATAAAAGTACAGAATGCCCAGTTGCATTTGAACTTCTTGTAAGAAAGTAATTCTTTTAGTACATTTTTTTTTGAGATATGCTTATACTAAAGAAGAAGAAGGAGAAGAAGAAGAAAATAAAAAAAAAAAATAACAAAGAAAATGTTCTTTTATCTTAAAGTTTTGTATTTGCCTAGAAAGCCAAGCTTGGTAGGTAGGGTAGGGGGATTGTGTACCTGTATGTCTGCGAGGGGTGGGGAGACTAGGCTGTGCAGCCCCTCCTGGGAGCCGAGCCTCGAACACAGGTATCAGACCGTGGCTGTAATTCCCAGTGAGCTCGAGGCTGGGGCCGCGGCTGACGCCCGCTCCGCGCGCCATCACTTCGGGGGTTGCTCGCCTCGGAACTTTCCTATCACTGTCAACTCCCCTCCTCCCCGGACCCATGGTCTCGCCCTGTCGCTATCGATAACTCCACGATCGGCCCGGCTTCTATCGACTCGCTCCTCCTCGCCTCGCCGTCCTGGACCAAGGCAGAGTGCAGAGCGTGTGTACGGTAGGGAGGCCGCGGGACCAGGGCCGCGTATCGGTGGCCGGGTGGCTAGGGGAGTGCGGTTGGGGTAGTCAGGCCGATAGGACAAAGCCAGGGAGGTCCTCAGAGCACGGGGGAGCTCAGGGGTCCTGACAGACAGCGCCCCCACCCCTCCGATCGCAATGCCGGCCGGCTACGCATGCGCAACAGCCGCGGAGCCCGGCTTCCCTAGCTTCCCTGCGCATGCCTTGCCTATCCTTGTGGCGGACGGAGCCGCGGTGATTGCCCGGTGCTTGTGACTGCCTCCTGCTGGCTGCAGGCAAGGTGGCGTCCCCACTGTGCGGGTGAATCTGAAGGACCGCGCGGGAAGCAGAGGAGCTGAGTCTCTTGGGACTGGCAGCATGACCCTAAACACTCTGATTTTTCTTCTCTTTAAAGTGATGATAATGCCCAGTGTAGGTGCAGATGTACATGCGTGCGTCTTTTCTCTCCAGATGTTTTGACCTTTGGACCTTGTCTGTCAGCTCTTGGCCCAGTGCAGGCCTCATTTTTCCCAGCCATCAAAAGATGAACACCACTCCAGGCACAGTGGGCAGTGACCCTGTCATCTTGGCAACTGCGGGCTATGACCACACTGTGCGCTTTTGGCAGGCCCACAGTGGAATCTGCACGCGAACAGTGCAGCATCAGGACTCTGTATCCTCCACTTGGGAGCAGGGTGGTGCTCGCCGGGATTAAGTATGAGTGACAAATGCCAGGGGAAACTCAGGCCAGGTGGTGGAGCTCTTGACGGCCTGTGGCCCCAAGGTCTCCCTTTGCAGGGCTCCCTTCCCATCATCCTTAACATACTCAGCAGGTGAATGCATTAGAGATCACGCCAGACCGAAGCATGATTGCCGCTGCAGGTACCTGAGATTCTTGACCTCTGGCTCCTTTATTGGTGGCAGGACTACCTGGTCCCCATGCTTCATTTCAGCCTGTGTTCCTAGGTTACCAACATATCCGCATGTATGATCTCAACTCCAATAACCCCAACCCCATCATCAGTTACGATGGAGTCAATAAGAACATTGCATCGGTGGGCTTTCATGAGGATGGCCGCTGGATGTACACAGGCGGAGAGGACTGCACAGCTCGCATCTGGGACCTCAGGTGTTCCGTGCCGGGCTGGAGAGGGTGGCTGCTTGGGGTGGGGATGGGGCCAGGGGATTGTCTTTGGGCAGGCTATTTTACAAACAGACTAAGCATGGGGGCTTTGGCTGGGTAATTGAGGGAAGATGAAAAGCAGGATAGAATTACATTATATCAAAGAGGCAACCCTGCCTTGAGACTTTCAACCCTTCTTCACTGGCCTCACGTTGCCGCTTGTGGGGAAAGAGCCAAGCTTCACAAGCATTCCCTCTAAAGTAGAGGCAACTATTAGCAGAGAATGGGGGCTTTTGGTGGGGCACAAATAATGTACATTAGATACCACGAGTCACCTTCACTCCCCACAGGTCCCGGAACCTGCAGTGTCAGCGTATCTTCCAAGTGAATGCACCCATTAATTGCGTGTGTTTGCATCCCAACCAGGTGAGGAGTACTCATGGGGTCAGGTACCTGGGGGCTTTGGAGGGCGGGGTTACTGTCACATCTCACCTTCACTACATCCCAGGCAGAACTCATTGTGGGTGACCAGAGCGGTGCCATCCACATCTGGGACCTGAAGACAGACCACAACGAGCAGCTGATCCCCGAGCCTGAGTATTCCATCACGTCTGCCCACATTGACCCGGATGCCAGCTACATGGCGGCAGTCAATAGTGCTGTGAGTGCTGGGATTGGGTACAGGGGCATCTCAGCACCTTGCTCCTTATCCTCTGCAGAAGAGTTGACTCCCGTTGTCTCTCGGCCTCTCTAAGCTTCCATCCAGCTCCCAAAGTCAGGCACCCGGGAACCATTCCTGATGTTCACCTTGCTGTCTGCCATAGCTGTCACCCATCAGGCTAGACACCTCAACCAGTGTCTGTCAGGGCCAGTTATTCCCTCCTTTCATGTTCCAGCCCATGACTTTGATATCACTGATAAGCTTCTCTGTGGCCTTACTGGGATGTCTGATCTGTTCCTCAATTGTAGAAGGATCCTTTAGCCTTTCTGGCAGGCTGCACTGTTCTGAGACCTTAAGAAGCTCTGGCTCCTTCTCATGGACAGCAGGATGATTCAGTTTGGTCCCTGCCCTCATCTCCAGTCTCATTTTCTCCTTTTAAGTCCCTAAACATCAGTTGTTCCACATACCTGCGTTCCCTCCTTCCAGCCTTGGGTTGTCACATCATCTGTCTGGGTGCCCTCCTTACTGTCTCCCCTCCTGCACATCTCTGTTGGCCAGCAGCAGTCTCTAGGGAGTTGTGTTTGAGTCCTTGGCTAGTGTGGTCTTCTGCTTTTGGCTGGCTGGGCATGGTTGTTGGGCCCACATTTCCTATAGACATGACCCAGGATGCCATCCCTGCCTGCCCTGGCCCATGTGTATCTGGGGGTCTTGGTTTTGAATGGCTGCCCTTCTGTTCCACAGGGAAACTGCTATGTCTGGAACCTGACAGGAGGCATTGGTGACGAGGTGACTCAGCTCATCCCCAAGACCAAGATCCCAGCCCACACACGCTATGCCCTGCAGTGCCGCTTCAGCCCCGACTCCACGTGCGTGTAGAGTGCTGGGAAGAGGGGATTTACAGGCTGGGGGTACTGCCTGGTATATGGTAAAAGGATACTTATGTGGTAAGTGGTAAGTACTGAGACACCCCATGTCCAACCCCAGGCTTCTTGCCACCTGTTCAGCGGACCAGACATGTAAAATTTGGAGGACGTCTAATTTCTCCCTGATGACAGAGCTCAGCATCAAGAGTAGTAACCCTGGCGAGTCATCCCGTGGCTGGATGTGGGGCTGTGCCTTCTCAGGGGACTCCCAGTACATTGTCACAGGTGAGTCCTGCCCTCCTATCTCTCCCACATTGCCTAGGCCTCTAAAGAGCTCATTCATTGTTGCTGTTTCGTTGCCGCCTGATCCCTCTTTGCAGCTTCCTCTGACAACCTGGCCCGGCTCTGGTGTGTAGAGACTGGAGAGATCAAGAGAGAGTACGGTGGCCATCAGAAAGCTGTCGTCTGCCTGGCCTTCAATGACAGCGTGCTGGGCTAGCCTCTGCCCCTGGAAGCTGCATTGGACAATCAGGACTGCCTGGTCTAGTGGCTCTAAATGGATGTACCTGAACAATACCCTGGTCTAAGTGAGGCTCTCAGGCCAGCCTCTGCATGTCAGGCCAGCTAGACCTGAGCAGACCACCTCTGGGCCCTCTTGGCCAACCTAGACTTGTTGGCCACTGTACCCCGGGACTTTCTCCAGTTTGTTGTCAGAAGGCTTAGTGAGCCAGGCTACATGTGCCTGGACTGGGAGTCTTTTCTGCCTTTAGAGAGGCTAGACTCAGAGGACTTGGAACTGTTGAGATCTGAGGCTGGTGCCTGTTTCCCAGGTATGTAACCCCACTTGCCCCTCCTTACCCCTGTCCATGTTCTGAGGCCCCAGAAATCATCACCACGGCCAGGTAATCTGGGTTTATTTGTCCCTACTGTCAGCTGCCTTTCACTGGTGCTGATGACCTGGCCAGCTTGCTGACCTGTGGGACCAAGGCTGGGAGGGCTTGGTAGGGGGCTTAGTCTGGGAGGTAATAAAAGCAGACGGACACACAGATGTTGCTCGGGAAGCAGATGTCAATGCAGAGGTAGATCAGCCGCTGTCGCTGGGGCCCTGGGGAGAAGGGAAGTCCATGAATCCCAAGGGCTCCCACCTAGTGCTGTCCTGCAGGAGCCATAGTCCTCTTCACTCAGCCCACCCCAACTTACCCTCTGCTCGCCGGGCCCAGTAGATGGGGGTGTCCGCACAAAGGTGCTGCACTGAAGCTCCCACTTGGGCAGGGTCCACAGTGTGGCCCCCCAAAACTGCCACCAGTTCCTGAGCATAGTGGGTGTCCTGGCCAGGCTCATGGGACTCTTGGGCCTGCAGAAAGACTCTGGTGGGCCACCATATAGTACTTCCTTGATCCTCACAGCATAGGGCATTCATGTCCCACCCCAGCCTGATGGCCCTTCCACCTGTTCTTGTCAACAGCTTCAGTCAGGGGAAGATAGGGCTTTCTGTTCCCCTGAAACCAGAGCCTTGGCTGGCCCAGCTGGGCTGTACAGAGGACCTTTTGTTCATCCCCTGGCCTTGGGGGTGGGTGGGGGGTAAGCCAAGCAGTACTGCTCACCCTGGAAGTGTTCACCAGCAGCCGCAGGGTCTCCCAGTCTTGGGCTTCCATCAGACGGAGGAAGCAGGCCCGGTGCTCTGCGGGGCGGTAACAGATGTAGCCCTGGGGACAGATAGGTAAGTCAAGGCCTCACCTGACACTTCCACTCTTTCCCCCTCCCAAGCCCACTCACACTTTGCCCGTCGAACAGCACGGCCCAGCTTTGGTTGCTCTGAAGCGGAGTCACCACGATGGTTGCCATGTTCACAGCCACGTCCACTACAATGGTTTGGTTGGGCCAGGGTAGCCTAGAGCTTGGGAAGGTCTTTCGGAGCATCTGCAGTAACGGCTGAGGGATATTTGGGATTCAGCCCCAACCTGTGTTTCCATCACCCGAGTTGGCCTTTGTTCCTTCTGGTTCTCTTGCTATCTGCTCAAGGCCAGTGTTTAAACCCAGCCCCGTTCGAGGCTGACAGGTATTGGCCTTCCAGCCCACTTTACACTCTGTATCCCCCTGGGCTTGAGGAGGTGCTCACCTTGGGAGGGCTGTACATGAAGCCAAGAAGCCCTCCTGCCATGGCCCCTGCAGTGACCAGTGTCAGCAGTAGCAGCAGGCCTGCTGCTCTCCAGCCCCTTTGGCAGGGCTTAGTCTTCACCTGAGGGCACGTTATGGTCAGTGGGGCTTCCAGGTTAGAGACCAGGGAGCCTACTTGCTCAGGGAAGGGGCTGAGGAGGGTGGCTGGTGACGATCCCCTCCTATGGCATCCCTGTCTTCTTGTCTTGGGGGTGGTAGAGACACTTACCTCAACAGGCCTGGCCCTGAGGCTCTCGGTGTGGATGTGCCCTTGCTTCATGCTGCAGCCCCTGCTGACAATGCACTGATTGTCTGCAGCCCCTTGGAGGAGTCAGCCAGGGGAACCTCAGGACGCCTTTGATGAATCAAACTGAGTCCTCCCCTCCCAATTCCTCTGCTTCCTTCCCGGCCAGTATCTGATATCCCGAGTCAGAGCCAGGACAGCCCTCTCCCCCACTTGTGATTGCTGGTCTCCAGGCTTGTCTCTGAACCCTTGGCCTGTGCAGAACTGGAGGTTTTAGAGGGTGAGAGCCTGGCCTTCATAGGAAGTCAGAACAACTGTTTGGGTCTTGGCCAGGATGATTGTCTGGTTGGGCAGACTTTTTTTGTTACCTCTGGACACACAGGAACCATCAATAAATGTATATAAACCATCAGCATGAGGCTAATTACTTTCTTACCTTCCCCACAAACTCAAGCCTCTTTCCAGACCCTATTAACATCAGATGGGGCTGTGCATGACCAAGCGGGCTCCAGGCCGGACCATGGCCAAACAGCTTGCTGCACATCAAGGATGGCTGAGCCAGCCTGTTCCCTAGCATGTTGTTTTGGTCCCTCATCTGTCTAGCTGTGTAACACAGTGGCTTAGCTGTATACACTTCCTTTACACTTCACCCAGTAGCTTTATTCTACGTTGGTTTTATGCCATGCACTTCCTGTTTCTTCAGGACCTGTTCCTCACAAGCAGGGTGGGGCCGCAGTGGTCACGGCCACTGTTAGGATAGTGGAGTTGGACTCCTAGCTTGCATTAGGTTCTCTTGCCTTGCCATAGCTAGACAACTGCTACTCAAAGAAAGCAGAGGAAGGCAGACCTGGTTAGTGTGGGTTTGAGAGTTTAATGTGCATTTGAGTTCACACAGTGAAACAAGCTAGAAATGTAACATACAGGTTCTACTGCCCAGTTCAAGAGGGGGCACCCCTGACGGCTTACCTGCCAAGTGCTACTGTGTAAGTGAGAATGCCCTGACAGGTCTGCTCATTATCCAGACCCGGAGGATCAGCACCACTGCTGCCTTCAGGCTCAACTATGGCACCATTAAACTCGCAGCCATCCACTGACCTGTGGGCAGGTTTGGGCTTGGGATACCTTTTATTGCTCTGGGAACTTGGTGAACAGGTGAAGTGCTGTGATCATGAGAGTAGCCACTTGGTACAGGGCAAGGTGCCAGGAAGGAATCAGCCAAAAGGAACAGCTTCCTGGGTGTGCCCCATGAACACTTCCCAGCCTGCTCAGCAGACTGCTAAAGGTCAGGGACTTGTAGAACAGAGAGAAAGGCCAAGATGCTGAGAAGCCAACTGGCCGGTGGACCACCACTGGACAGAAATAGGTGGCTTCATGGAGCACTGACATCTAACCCCCATCCACGACCCTAAGTGACCTACGCAAGGGAGGTTGGATGCTCTGTCAAACTTAACTATTCTCAGGACTCCTCCTTCTTTCCTACCCAGAGGGCACTCCTGGAAACAAGGCAATCCTTGGCTTGCACATTGGCTATGCTGCTCACCGGGGCATGAGAGTTCTTAAGTGGGATTCATCCACGAGACAGACCACAGCTATTAATCAACACACTTAAGATCCAATTCCACACTTGACAATGTCATTCACTAGTTTAAGAAATTTAAAAAATAAATACTGCTCTGAGCTCCCTGTACAGCAGCATGAACTTCAGGGCAGGCAACCATACCCAGTTGGCTGCTCAGCAGACCACACTCTGAGACACCTGGATATAAACTTCAGGGTGGCCAAAAAATCAGAATAGATGTTGGTAGAGGATAGGATCACCACCTCCAGCAGGATCAGAAAGATTGTACTTAAGTTTCGGTCAGTTAGGAGGAGAGTGATCCCTGCAGCTAGGAGTGGAAGTGATAGCAGAGGGAGCACTAATACACAGGCAGCCAAAGTTGAGCGGAGCTGCTGTTAATGTGCAGCTGTGCAGAAGGGGCCATGTAGTAGTCCTGGCATCTCAAACAGGCAATTGTGGTATCAAGGTGGTTTTCTAGAGAGCTTGGGTGAGTGGAGGTTAAGGGCAGCTTCCTGCATTCCCTCCCTGCAGACGAGGAACTGGGACACAGTACCAGGCTCCTCTGCTGCATGCTAACACTGGGGGGAAAAAAAACGCAAGTTTTTGGTCTGCACAAGTGTCTTTTAAAAGTCCCCCCTTTCCCCCTCTGTGCCCATCTAAGGGCCTGATCCCTGAATACATTTTTTCAGTAAAAAGCCTGACATACAACTCGTACCCACTTTAGAATCAAGAACAGGGCCCGAGGTTACCTGAATGCTGGGCAGATGCTATGCCCACCCCTGCCAACACATACAAAGCCCAGGGCCCACCCCACAACGCCTTCCCAGCTTAAAAGTGCATCTTAAAATATAATCATCTGTAA
This sequence comes from Meriones unguiculatus, assembly GCF_030254825.1. NCBI lineage: Eukaryota > Metazoa > Chordata > Mammalia > Rodentia > Muridae > Meriones > Meriones unguiculatus. The sequence continues at coordinate 40,406,379 of NC_083359.1, forward strand.
ACAACACCCCCCCAACGTTTACTTACAAGATTAACTACTGCCTTTGCTTAACCTCAGTTAACCTGCAGCCAGCTAACTGAGCGATTCCTAAGCCCCACCTATTAATTTAGGTAACTGATTTTCATTCTTTTTTTATTCCAGATTAAAGACACTAGATCTTTAACCTTGAAGGGCAGGCAAGAGGTCGGCTATGCTGTCAACATAGAAGTGAGGGACCATTTTCTTCTTGTGCATGCAGTCACTTTCCCGATTACTCTTCACATCCTCAAGACTGGAGACTCCGGTGAGGGTCAGGATAGTCTTCAGGCTACAGGTGGCGCCCAGGAGGATGTCTGTGTCCAGGCGGTCTCCCACCATGACTGTGCGCTCCGGGTTGATACCATACTCCTGGGACACGCAGTCGAAGATGAAGCGGCTAGGCTTCCCGATGATGTCCGCCTGGCGCTGGGCGGCCATCTCCACGGCTCGCACCAGACAGCCGGTACCTGTAGAGCGAGGGAGGGAAGGGGACGCGGGGGTCAGAGGACACGGAAGGGCTGGGCCCGCCCTCCAACCTCCAGCCCCTGGGCGCACGGACCCGCAATGAAACGGCCGTTCTCCAGCGGGAGCCGGTTGTCCATGTTGGTGCCCACGAGCAGACATTCGGGCTGCTGCAGGTACCGCACCGCCTTGGTGAGCTTCATGTAGCTGAAGTGTGGGTCGAAGCCCACCACTACCGCGCGCACGTCGGGTTCGAGCGGCGCCGCCAGCCAGTCGCCCGGGCCTTCGCCGTGCAGCGGCTCGGGGCCCACGCCCACGCTACTGATACCCACGGCCTCCAGCTCGGAGGCTAAGGCCGGGCTGCCCAGGACGTAGGCCTTGGGGTCCGGCACGCCGGCCAGGCGTTGGCGCAGATACAGCGCGCAGCAGTAGGCCGTGCCGAACACCTCGAGGCCCGCTTCGGACCCCACCGGGCCGCCGAAACCCAGGCGCCTCAGCTTCTCCGCGTAGGCCGTGCGAGTCTTGCTGCTGTTGTTGGTGATGAAGCCCAGCCGCTTCCCGCGGGCCCGCAGCGCCCGCAGAGTCTCCGGCGCGCCCGGTACGGCCGTCTCGCCGCGCCACAGCACGCCATCGCAGTCGAACAGCAGCGTGTCCACGTCGGCCAGCAGCGCCTTGGCCCGCTCGGCGTTCAGCCGCACGCAGCGCGCCTCGTCGCCGCCGGCCTCTGCCTCCGCCATGGCCGACCGCTGGCCGCTGCCGCTACCCGCCGCCGCCGCCGCCGCCGCCGCCACCACCGGCTGCTCCTCGCAGCCGCCCGCCGCGGAGCCCGCCCCGCCTCCGAGACGCTCACTGGCTCTGCCCCTCGCGCGCACCGCCCATTGGCCCCTGTCTGCGCCAATCCACCTCCGTCTCCAGCGAGCGGCTTGGCGCACAGCGGCAACCGTCGCCCGGACCCCGGCAGCCATTGGCCGCCCGGCCCCGGTGCCGCAGTGATTGGCTGGCGCGGCGCCAACCGGCGAGGGTAGAGCGTACGCTGCGGAAACGCTGCGGGCCGCGGAGGGCACGGGACGTAAGGCGGCCGGCCACGGATTGCCGCGGGGCCGCTCGCTCATTGGCAACCGGCCGTCAGCCTAGGTGACGGAGACTCCAGGTCAGTGACCCCGGCCAGGCTGGCTGCTGATTGGCCGCCTCTTCTGGCCGTCTTGGTTGGGCGGGGCTGTCCTCCTCAAGGAACAAGGCGGGAGGCGCAGCCTGCACCGCGCGCGGCCACTCAGACGCCTTAGACGTGCGCTGGCGCCGAGTCCCTTTCAGTCTTTGGAGCCAGCCTGGAACTTCCTTTCCTGAGAGGACTCTCATCCTCACTTTCGGTTCTTCAAAAGCGGTTTCCCCGTACCTTGAAGTGATGTGAACCAGTGATGGCAAAGCAATGGGATTGGGATCCAGAGGGACATTGCCTACAGAATGATATTCAGCAATTGGTCTCTTTTATTGTCATCAACAACTAATACTTTTTATTGAGGCATAATATACAATGGTGGGCTTAAGTCTTGCATGTACATTCAAGTATCAGATATAAAATAATTTCAATATTTCACAAAAGTCTCCTTATGTTACCATCCGGCCAATAACGAATATCCCTCCTCAAGCACATTCCTTTCTTTTTTTTTTAATATTTATTTATTTATTATTTATACCGTATTCTACCTGCATGTGTGCCTGCAGGCCAGAAGAGGGCACCAGATCTCACTATACATGGTTGTGAGCCACCATGTGGTTTCTGGGAATTGAACTCAGGACCTTTGGAAGAACAGCCAGTGCTCTTCACCTCTGAGCCATCTCTCCAGCCCTCAATCACATTTCTGACTTCGAATATATATAAAAAGATGTTCTAGATTATCCTTTTAAAATTCTTACCTTTGTACTAGAGGAATGGTGATTAAAGATCGTACTTGTTAATCCCAAAGATGAGAGGACCACTAACCCAAATCATCATGGCCTAATTAATCAAAGCAAACATTTAATTAAAGCAAACTTTCTAATTTGTGTACAAGGGCTGCCTCTCCCTTAGGCGGGGTTTGAGAGGTCAGCATTGGATGTGAGGAAAACAAGGTTTTTATAAAGCTTAGTGGTAGGTAATTTGCAAATGGGGGATTTGTCAGACAGGAGCTGGACATAAGCATACTTGTTAGCCCTAAAGACCTTCTGAAACAAAGATATGGTTGCAAGGTGAGCTGAACAAGGTACTCATAACCACAGGCGATCCTAACAAGATAGTCATAGGTTGTCATATAACCTTTTGAAACAAAGGTAGGGTTGCAAGATGGTTATAAACAACTCTTTGGGACAAAGACATGATTACTATTCCTGGAACAGACAGTACAGAACATTCGTAGTTAAGGTTACAGGTGGGGCATAGCCCAATCCTCAAGAAACAGAGGTTTAATCATAAACAGGAATACACCTAATTTGTCTTTGCTATATGATGGTTTTTAAGCTTAAGATGTAGGCAGTCTGGTTCTTCACTCCTCTTGCAGACCATCCTGAGTTCAGTTTTCCAAGCACCCAAGTTGGGCAATTGCCTGTAACGCCAGCTCCAAGGCTCATGATTGGTGGCATTCTGGCCTCTAAGGATACTTACATACACATGCACATACCCACACATAATTAAAAATACCTATTTTTGAAGATTTATTTTTTATCTTATGCATATAAGTGTTTGTCTGCATTTGTGGTGACCTTGGAGGCCAGAAGGAGTCAAATCCTCTGGAACTGGAGTTACAGGCTGTTGTGAGTTCCTATGCAGGTCCAAAGAACCGAATGATCCAGCATGGTGATACATTCCTTTAACCCCAGGCCCAGGAGACAGAGGCAAGGTGAATCTCTATAAGGCCATTCTGGTCTACAAAGCAAGTTTCAGAACACTTGAGGGCTACACAGAGGAACCCTGTTTCAACAACAGTAACACATACACACACACATGATCTTTTGAAAACTACTATCACTGGTGTTTGTTTTTAAATTTGGTACCTGTTGTGCCCACGCCATTAGCATATAGAAGTCAGAGGACAACTTGCAGGAATCAGTTCTCTCCTTCCACCTCGGTATCCAACTCAGGTTGTCAGGCTTGGCTACAGGTACCATCTCACCGTCCCTGTCTGTCTGTTTTGAGACAGGGTTTTATATAACTGAGGCCAGCTTTAATTCATTGTTAACTGAGGGTGGCCTTGAATTTCTATTCTGTCTCTATCTCCCAAGTGCTGAGATTACATACATGATGAGCCTCCGTGTCCAGTTTATTCAGTACTGACCACTGACCAGGGCTTTGTGCACGCCAGGCAAGCCTATCAATGAGCCATTCCTCCAAGCCCTTTTGCTTTCTTTGTTTTGTGTTTTTCAAAGACAGCATTTTCACTCTGGCCCACGCTGGTCTGGAACTTTAGGCCGTCCTCCTGCCTTAGGCTTCTGAGTGCTGGGCTTCCAGGCATGGGCTGCCATGTCCACTACTGGGCCATCTTATGACATGTGCCCTTGGTTATCATGCTTTCCTTTTCCTTTCTTTCCTCTTTCTTTCTTTCTTTCTTTCTTTCTTTCTTTCTTTCTTTCTTTCTTTCTTTCTTTCTTTCTTTCTTTTCTTCAAGACAGGGTTTCTCTGTGTAGCCCTGGCTGTTCTGTAACTCACTCTGTAGACTAAGCCGGCCTCAAACTCACAGATTTGCCTGCCTCTGTCTTCTGAGTGCTGGGATTAAAGGACTGAGCTACCACCACCTGGCAAGTTGTCACATTTTACTAACATTATGTTTGAGAAATACATCCTCAGTTTTTGTTTTGTTTTGTTTTGTTTTTGTCTTTGTTTTTTTTTTTTTTTTTTTAACTGAGTTGTCTCCTGGACCATTGTAAAATCATACCACCACTAGACCTGTGGTCTTATCTGTTTTTCTGCTGATGTGCACTGGTTATTTCTAGTTTAAGGCCGTTGTAATTTCCCTGTGAATGTTCTTGTTCTTATGTTTGAATATGAGGATATGTGTTCCCAAATCTGGGGTGTGTGTTTATCAGTATCACTTTGACTTAGAGACAGGTGTCAGAATAACAGTAGTTCCCGGTTTCCTAGAGATTGCCAACCTCCTACTTTGTTCTTTGACCCTAGTTCTCGCTATACTGTTTTGTTTTTCCTGAATCTTTTCTATCTTTAAACTCATCAGACAAGCCAATGACCTCAGTACTCATAAGGATCCTACTTATAGAGCATCCAATCTTTACTGGTCTGGAAAAGATGAAGGACAAGGACATAGCTTTAGAGGGCAGGGACTGCAGGGTTCCTGCCTGGAGTACATACTGTCTAGGAGAACTGCTTCATCTCTGTCTTCACGTTTAGTTTGGGAAGTTGAACTGACCCTGAGAAGAGCTGCATTTGACAAAAGATTACAAATACTGGTTTTATCACTTAGAAACCCCAAGTTGATTTGGTATACAGGCCACAGCGGGGAATGTCAAATATGTACAGACGTGACCAGACTTCTAAAATTTACCCAGTTGCCTTGGTTTAATCTTGGACACTTGGGAAGTGTGGAGACAACTGGTACTGCTCCTGTTGTCGGAATCGCAGGGCAGTCTACAGTACCGTAGTGAGGAAACCGAGCCAACGAGAGGCTGTCAGCTAGAGAGTGCAGAGCAGGGACGGACCTCAGCTGACCCCTCCTCCGCGGGGTTGACTGGCAGGCATGTCTGTCAGTGAAAGGGACTGAGCCCACATAGTGGGAGAAATATAAAGGAGGGAAGAAGGCTGTGAAAAAGACAGAAACAATTTCTGTGGAAAATGAAGATTATTATTTTATTGATAGAGGGTTTTATGTAGACTCATAGGCTTCTGCCTCCTGAGTGCTGAGATAAAAGGTGTTTACCACCACACTTGGCTCCTTATTTATTATCTTTACTGTGTGTGTGTGAGAGAGAGAAAGAGAGAGAGAGAGAGAGAGAGAGAGAGAGAAACAGAATGATATGTGTATTTGGTGTGTGTGAGTGTATTTGAGTGAGTGTAAGTATATGAATACCACAGTGTGCAAATGGAGGTTAGAAGACAGCTTTTTAAAACTGCTTCTTTAGCACCACTGTGAACTCCAGGGATCAAACTCAGTATGCCAAGCTTGTGTGGCAAGTGCTTTTACTTGCTTAGCCATCTTGCCTGCCCAGTAGAAGGATTTCTATGAGTCCCAGGCCAGCATGCAGCTACAAAATAAAACCCTGTCTCAGAACAACAACAGGGGTTAAGGATAGGGCTCAGTGTGAAAGTGCTTGCCTAGCATGCACAGGACTCTGAGTCATTGCCAGAAAAATACTGGACTTGGTGGTATATAATACCAGAACTTGGAAAATGGAGGAAGGAAGATCAGAAGAGCTGGAGAGATGGGCGTAGTAGTTAAAAGTACTTTTTGCTCTTGTGGAGGACGCAGGTTCAGTTCCCACACCCACATGGAACTGGAGTTAACAATTCTGAACCACCATGTGCCACCTTCTCTACTCCGAGGGACATCGACTAGGCACACAAATGATGCATTCACACATACATGCAGCAAAACACTCACACACAAGTAACTCTAAAAATAATCCAGGATCATCATTGGCTACATAGGGAGTTCAAGGCCAACTTTATTTAGATACCTAAGACTGAAAGAGAGAGGGGGTGGGCAGCCTTGCTGTTCTTCTGAAGCCAGGCCAAATCCTAGGAGGTTGAGGACAGCAAGAACAATTTATCAAGATCCTGTCTCAAAATTTAAAGAACAGATACTCTCCCTTTGTAACTCTTCCCACTCTCAGGGGTTTTCCTAATTTTTTCCTTACTAAATCTATGTTCTCTTTGGAAAGAAAAATCCTTCAATTTAAAAAATTAAAAAGGAGGACTTTTGAGGTTCCTGTTCATGATGGTCATGGGCCATCAACACTTGGTTTTTAGGTGGAGTCCAGGGCAGGAGGCCGTCTAAGGTGAGGGAGTTTGTTTTGCTGCCTTGAAGCTTGTTCTTTGCTACTTTGTGGGTTCTTCTTTTCCCACCCTCTATCCCCCACCTTGTTTCACCCAGTAAAGCTAGATAGGAGAGAAAGAAGGATAGAGAGGAGAGATAGGGATCCCTGAATCTAATTTTCCCCAACTGTTCCTTCCAGTTTCCAGACCAGCCCCTTTCAAATGTTTCCCCAACTGTTCCTCCTTCAGTTCCCCAACAGTGTGCTTAAACAGTCTCTTCTTCCAGTTTTCCCAACCCTAGGAGCCCCAAACTATAACAACTGTTCTGGCCTGTCTGCTCAATTCAGCTTGTCCTGGTTCAGCTCTCTCCTTTCTATAGTTTTGCACCACGTGCTTTCTTCTCTCACTCAATCTCTTTTCTCAGCCTCTGCTAGCTTTTTTATATCCCACATTGAAGGTCATAGGGTCAAGCAGTTCTAAAGGCTAAGAATTCTTGAAGGCCCAGTGGACTAGTAACTGGGAATCCTTTAAAGAGCCAGGCACAGAAGATCAATCACACCACACTGCATTCGAAATGCAGTGATCTGCTCCTGCGCTTGCTGACCTGCATGGGCCCCAGACATCCTAGTCAAGGTCCCCTGTTCTGATCCCCAGGAAGTGACAGAGCAGGAGTCCTGGTCTGCCTCTGAGAATTCTGCTCAGGAGGCTCTCTGTCTCTTTTGGGCTAGCTTCTCACATTAACCTATGAAGAAGTTAAAAGTAATCCCATTTTGTTCCTCAGACTCCATCTTGAGGATGATTGTCCTTAGGATGACCTAATCTCCCCCTTCAGGCTCCAGTAAATACCACGGAATGTGTTAATGAGTAACTGCAATCAGGACAGATGTTTTTTTACAGATAACCTGTTCTCCCTTGTGGTTTGGAGGTGGTCTGAACCAGTCAACTTAAAGGACACCTCTCTTGCTGTACCTTTACCCAACCTTACCCAGGCCTGTAATACCAAGGGTTGGAATTCCTGCTTGTGGTTTCTTCCTTTAAAAACTTTGCCTTCCTGAGGCTCAGGGCCGCTCTTTCTGAACTGCTGTGTCAGGGACAATTGGCAGCCCAAGCTTGAGCTTGAATTAAGCCCTAGTGTGTTTGCATTAGATTCCTGTTCCAGGTGGTCTTTTGGGGGTCTCACGATCTGGGCATAACATTTGGGAGCTTGTCTGGGATCCCCCAGACCCTCTGGACCCCGACCGGAGGGTCTTGTGTTGGCCTGTAAGTGCCTCTGTGCAGTGTCTGTGTTTTGTGCTTGCTTTTGGTTCTGAAAAGCCTCGAGGTGACTGTACAAGGGCAAGATGTGGCTAAGAGTGGGTGTGCTGGAGAGTTATAGCCTCAGGGATCAGGGAGATGTCATTGGCCCTGGGGTGGTTGACTGAGAGCCCACCCATCAGTTGGAGAGATTTTTGGTGGAGAACGGAGAGCCTCACTGTTGGTGCTGTTTTCAGATTCCATGGCAGGAGTCTGTGGATCTATTTCTGTTTCCGGTTGTGGAGTGGCTACTTTATTTGTGTTTGTCTTTCTACTTTGTTCCTGTGTTTGTGTGTCTTTGTTGTATTGGACTGTGATGGATGCTGGGGGACAGACCACCTCTCACCCCTTGATCTCGTTCTGGCCCATTTCAAAGAAGTTAGGGCTAGGGCTCATAACTGTTCAGAGTATGTAAGAAAAGGAAGGATGACCACATACTGCAGCTCAGGATGGCCAACGTTTAGTGTCAGGTGGCCACCAGAGGGAACTTGCCATCTTCCTACCATATTAGCAGTAGAGGACAAAGTATTTCAGAAAACACATGGTTCTGGTCCCTTTTATTACAGTCTGGAAGGACCTAATTGTTAACCCACCTCTATGTGTTAAAACTTTTCTCTCTCCTCCTGTTAACAGTTCTTCGTCAACAGGAACTGTGCCAACGCTGGTAATGGGCAAGTGAGAGACTCCCAAGCCAACAGCTCCCCTCTACCCTGTCTTGCAGGATCGTCCCCCCCAGAAGATCTCATTTTTTTCCCACCTTACAGGTCCTCTCCACCTGCACCACTGGGCAATGAAGAACAACCGGTGCCAGCACCAGCGCCAACCCCACCGCCCTCTCAACGGCATCAACTCCAGGAGAGGGAAGGGACCCGCATGGGGCACAAGGAGTAGGCGCAACATGTCCCCTGAGGACGGGGGGAGGGGAGGAAGCAGACTCTACTGTTCTTCCCCTATGGGCAACAGGGCCGGCAGATCAGCATGGCAATCAACCTCACCATTATTGGCCTTTGCTACCACAGCCCTGTATAACTGGAGGACACAAAATGCTCCTTTTCCAAAAACTCGAAACAACTAATTAACCTTTTAGAAACTGTCTTGTTTACTCACCAACCCACTTGGGATGATTGCCAACAGCTTTTTCAGGTTCTCTTCACCACAGAAGAGAGGGAACACATTCTTATAGTGGCTCGAAAAATGTTCTGGGGAATACAGATCCCAGCCACAGTAGATGCAGCCTTTCCCCTTACTGGTCCCATTTGGGATTACAACACAGGTGAAGATCTCCTGGTTTACCACCAGGCTCTGTGGGCAGGGCTCGAAATGGCCGCCAGACAGCCCACTAATTTGGTAAAGGTGTATGATGTCAGGTAGGAACCTAATGAAAGCCCAGCGGCATTCCTAGAGAGGATCATGGAGGCTTACAGATGTTATGCTTCTTATGATCCTGAACACTGACCAAAAAGCATCAGTGGCCCTGGCTTTCATTAACTAGTCAGATGTTAAGAAAAAGTTACAAAAACAAGAAAGATTAGGAGAAAAGTCACTGAGGGATTTAGTTCCGAGTTGGCAGAGGAGTTTTAAAATAACCGAGATAGCCCAGAGGAAAAGTAGGCTAAGGCATAGAAGAGGCAGAATACGGACTTGGCTAAAGTACTTGTAGCTGTGACAGCTGAGCCCCGAGAAAGAAAGCGGCAGCTCCAACAACTTGCTAGTGGAAGAGACCCAGAGGGGAGATGTGGAACGCCGTTAGGTGAGGATCAGGGTGCTTACTGTAAAGAGGAGGGCCATGAGCAAGGCAGTGCCCAAAGAAAAACCCAAGCCCAGAGTCTTGCTGAAGGAGATAGTGATTGAAAGGGAGGGGGTTCGGACCCCTCCCTGAACCCAGGGTAGCTCTTGAGGTGGAGGGACTGGCTGGCCACCAGTGTTTGTGGAGCTTAAGCCAGGGGCGGATCCACCCGGGTATGCCAGTACCAATGTCCCTGGAAGCAAAAAGGGGAATAACCCCTCCCATCTGTAAATTACTCAACCTTGGGATTCTCAGGCCTTGTCAGTCTGCCTGGAATACCTCCCTGTTGCCTGAAAAGCCTAACTCAAATGACTATCGGCCAGTCCAGGACTTGAGGGAAGTCAGCGGGCGGGTGATGGACATTCACCACTCTGTACCTAACCCATACACTTTGCTGAGTTCCCTACCACCAGAAGAGACTGGTCTACCATCCTAGACCTGAAGGACGCCTTCTTCAGCCTCCCTTCACTGGGGCCAATCACACTTGGTACACGGACGGAAGCAGTTTGATCCATGAGGGCCAGAGAAAAGCAGGAGCAGCAATAGCTACAGAAACATGGGTAGTTTGGTCCCAGCCTCTTCCTGCAGGAACCTCTGCACAGAAAGCTGAGATGATGGCCTTGACCAAGGCCTTAACTTTGGGAAAGGACTTGGCAGTCAATGTTTACATGGATAGCAGGTACGCTTTGCCATAGTACATGGTGCTATTTACCAAGAACGGGGCGTGCTCACTGCTGAAGGAAAAGCCATCAAAACTAAAGAGATTCTGCAACTGCTCCAAGCACTCTGGCTGCCTAAAAGATTGGCCATCATCCATTGCCCAGGACATCAAAAAGGAACCTCCTCTATAGCCAAAGGAAATAACTTGGCTTATCAGATGGCTAAGGAGGCCGCCCTACAAGAGACTGTTTTTTCTGTACTAACCACTGTTCTTCTGAACCACCCAATCCCAACCTGCCGGAACAACTGGTCTATACAGAGGAGGAAATTAAATGGGCTAAGAGGCTGTCTATGAGTCAGTGTTTGGAGAGCTGGTGGCAATCAGCTGAAGGTAAGCTAGTTATACCTAACTCTTCAGGAGAGACCATTCTTAAGAAAATTCAAAGAGTCACCCACATGGGCATCAGAAGAACGGCAGATGTGGTCAGACAATCTAAAGTGACTTTCAAAAGCGTGCATTCTAGAAGATATCGTGACAGATTGTAAACTTTGCCATCTAACTAATGCCTCTAACAATCCCAAACAACGAGGCTCTTACCACGACGTAAGAGACTGGGGGCTTTTTGGGAAACTGATTTTACAGAAATCAAGCCAGGAAAATATGGATGTAAGTATCGCTAGTTTTCATGGTTACCTTCTGGATGGACAGAGGCATTCCTGACTAAGCCTGAGACTGCGAAGGTAGTAGCCAAGAAGGTTTTGGAAAGTATCTTACCCAGGTATGGATTTCCTCACAGACAATGGACCTGCATTTGTGTCCAAGGTAAGTCAGGACATAGTAAGGTTTACTGGGGCAGATTGGAAATTGCATTGTGCTTACAGACCCCAGAGCTCAGGACAGGTAGAGAGAATGAATAGAACGTTAAAAGAGACCTTGACTAAAGTGACCTTAGAGACTGGCAGGGACTGAGTGATGCTTCTTCCTTTGCCCTCTATCAGGTGAGGCATTCTCCTTACCAGATGGGGCTCACCCCTTTTGAGATCATGTATGGTGTTCCAGCTCCCATTATGTCTAACCTGCAGTCGGCAGCTACTGCAGAACTAGAAGATGATGACTTACTATTTGGAGCCAGAGCAACCCAATGGGCTCATAAACATGTTTGGCCTAAATTGCGTGACCTTGAGAAGCAGGCCCAGTTCCAGAACCACATAAGTTCTGACCAGGAGACCGGGTTTACATGAGGAGGTTTTGCCAAGGCACACTGGAGCCCAGATGGAGAGGACCTTATATCATTCTGCTGACCACACCAACAGCTCTTAAGGTGGATGGGATCGCTGCCTGGATACATTACACCACGCCAGACCAGCTAACCCGTTCTCCGCCAAAGGGGACTGTTTGAATCCTACAGCTCTAGAATGGACAGTTCACCGCGGAAACAACCCTTTAAAGCTCAAGTTTTCCAGATCTTAATCTTCTCAGGACTTCTAACAGTATGGACTGCTGACCAGAACCCGCATACCCCTGACAACCATATCTGGAGGCTTAAGGATGACTATGGAACAGTTATTACCAGAGTCTCAGAGGTGGTTCCCCTCGGAACCTGGTTTCCCGAGCTTAGCTTTGATCTCTTAAAAGTCATCCCCAGTGGATGGTGGCTGAGGGTAGGAAAGGTCCTTTACTATGTGTGTCCTTCAACTTATGATGGCCCACCTTGGCGGAAGCATAAATGTGGTCATTTGTCTGGGGGCTATTTCTGTGCTAGTTGGGGATGTGAAACTCAGGGCCCCTGGCTTCATCAACCAAGGCCAGAGGCCTTAGTAGCTTTCTAGAGGGATCTTGAATCAAACTGTGATTATGTGGGAGCTATTCAACCAAAGGAAGCCAAGCAGCCTTGTAACCAAATCAAGGTGACTTTTACTGAGCTAGGAAAATCTTACAATTGGGAAAAAGGTAAAAACTTTGATACTTTGACTGTACAAACACGGATACGATGATGGAGGAATCATCAAGGTTCTCCGTAAATCCAGTCCTGACCACCCCTCAGGGACTAGGACTGAATCCAGTCTTAGCACCCAAACTAGCTTCTATACCTAAGGGCCCCACAAAGTCAATGGTCATGCCCAAACTTAAACCAGCTCCTACAATCAAGGGCCCTACAAGACCTGTGACCACTTCTCTTAGCCATTTGCTCACCCAGGACATCAATTCTGATCTCTTGTGGGATCTCCTGGTACATACTTACCAAGCCGTTAACAGATGTGGGCCTGATTTAACCCAGTCCTGTTGGTTATGCTACAATACAGAACCTCCCTATTATGATGGTGTCGCCACCATGGGCAACTATATATTTCCTCGGATAACCATAGTCTATGTAGATGGCAGAGTCTCCTCTGCCAGACTCACACTCCAATCAGTTACAGGCCAGGGAACAGGGATGTGCACACGTGATGTTGCCAAGGAATATAAAGTGTGTAATCTAACCCAGGACCTCACTGATGCTGAGAAGACTAAGTTTCCGATCCCTCCCACCAATATCTGGTGGGCTTATTCAACAGGATTGACTCCCTGTGCCCTCGGCCAGTTGTTACAGTTCCCTGGCCAGTTCTGCATCTTGGTGCTAACCGCCCGTCTAACCTACCACAGTGGAGAAGACTTTGCCTCCTTCTGGGACTCCCCCTCAACCCTAATAGACCTGCATGTCAGAACAAAGAGGGAGTCCATTTATATCCTAATGTTGGCTGTCATCCTGGGGTCGGGGGCTGCAGGGGTTGGAACAGGAATCTCTTCCTTGGTACTCCAGGATCAACATTATAGGCAGCTTAGGGAGTCTTTAGATGAGGACGTCAGTAGATTAGAGACTGTCATCTCCCACTTGCAGGACTCCTTATCCTCTTTGGCTGAAGTTGTATTACTAAATAGAAGAGGATTAGACCTCTTATTCCTACAGCAAGGGGGCCTTTGTGCAGCCCTTAAGGAAGAATGCTGTTTTTACAGGGATTACTCAGGCATAGTTAAAAATTCTATGGCCGAAGTACGAGAAGGCCTAGGAAAGAGAAAAACGGAATGGGGACAATCCCAAAGTTGATTCCAGTCATGGTTTAATGCTTCCTCCTCGTTAACAACATTGGTTTCCACCATAAAAGGACCTCTCTTCATTCTGCTATTGCTATTAACCTTTGGCCTTGCATTCTTAATAAGCTATTTCAATGTATAAGACAAAGATTGGGAACTATTCAGTTAATGGTATTGAGGTATCTGATAGCTCAATACTCAGCTCTCAGATCTCTGAGGAGCCCAGATTGGCCTCTCTAGTTATCAGAAGAGGGGGGAATGAAGAAGTTAAAAGTAACTCCATTTTGTTCCTCAGACTCCATCTTGAGGTTGATTGTCCTCAGGATAACACCCCCCCCCTTTGGGTTCTAGTAAATACCGCAGGCCCTCCACCCAGCTGGTTCCAGTAAATGCTGCAGAATGTGTTAATGAATAACTGCAATAAGGATCAGACATTTTTACAGATAACCTTTCCCCCTTTAGGTTTGGACAAATGGCCTGAACCAATCAGCTTAAAGGATGCCTTGCTTGCTGAACCCTTACTCAGCTTTACCCAGTCCTGTAATACCAAAGCTTGTGGTTTCTTCCTTTAAAAACTCTGCCCTCCTGAGACTCAGAGCCGGTCTTTCTGAACTGCTGTGTCAGGGACATCGAGCTTGAATAAAGCCCTCATGTGTTTGCATTGGATTCCTGTTCCAGGTCATCTTTTGGGGGGGAGGTGTCTCACTATCTGGGCATAACACGTGCACCCAAGTCATGTCCCTTTGGTTTTTTTATTTCAATGTCTCCTCCCTTAGTTGTTTCTTTTGTGAGGTAGAGGCTTTTTTTTTTTTTTTCATCTGGAGACAGGGTTTCTCTGTAACAGCCCTGACTGTCCTGGAACTGCTCTGTAGACCTGGCTAGCCTCCAACTCACAAAGATCTGCCTGCCTCTGCCTCCCGAGTGCTAGGATTAAATGTGTGTGCCACCACTGCCTGGCTAAGATAGGGATTTCTTATGTAACCCAGACTGGTAAATTCATTATTGTGTAGCTTCAAATTCATGGTGATCCACTGGCCTCAGCCTCCCAAGTGCGAAAAGTATAGGTGGGCACCCCTAGTTCCTCTCTAAACATTCTTCACTCTGAAAGCCCCTGGATGCTGGCTTTTCAGTTCCTCTTCAGTACATCTTTGAGAGAAGTATTCCAGGATTCTGGGCCCATTTCTCCCCTGAAAGCTCTCTAGCCTTGTGCTTAAAACAAAACAACAAAAACTGGGCTTGGTAGTGCACACCTTTGTTCTCAGCACTCAGGAGGAGGCAGAGGCAGGCAGATCTCAGAGTTCCAGGCCAGCCTAGTCTTCAGAGGGCATAACAGGGCTACATAGAGAAACCCTGTTTCAGAAAAAAATAAAACAAAAATAAAACTTAACTGAGCATGTCCACGTATGCCTGTGATCCCAGTGCTGGTAGAAGAAGTAGAGACAGGGATCACTGGGGCTTTGTAGTTGGCAGCCTAGCCAAAAAATGGTGAGCTTCTGATTCAGAGAGATTTTATCAATGGAATGGTATGAAGAGGGATACAGGAGGCCATTTGACATCATCCTGTGGGTTCCACACATGTAAAGAGTGTATACCTCTCTCACTTTTGAAAATAGAACAAGGGAGCCAGGTGCAGGGATGCATGCCTTATAATCCCAGCACTCAGGAGGAGGCAGGGGCAGGCAGATCTCTATGAGTTCAAGGCCAGCCTGCTCTACAAAAGTGAGTCCAGGACAGCCACAGCTACACAGAGAAACCCTGTCTCGAAAAACAGAGAGAAGAAAACAAGGAACTGGAGAGATGGCTCAGTGGTTAAGAGCACTCAAAGCTCTTCCAGAACCCTCAGGTTCAATTCCCAGCACCCACATGGCAGCTCACAACTGTCTGTAACTCCAGTTCCAGGGGGTCTGACACCCTCACACAGACATATGTGCAGGCAAAACAAAACAGAAAACCAAAATAAAAAACAAAACACTAATGCACATAAAAATAAATAAATCATTAAAAAAGAAAATAGAACAAAATGGAGACAATAGATTATCTTTGAACAAATCTTGTAGGATGATAGTTTATTTTATCTAATTTGTTTTCAGACAGGGTCTCACTAGGAAGTCCTGGCTGGCTTAGAACTCTATGTAGAGCAGGCTTAGGGCTAGAGATATGGCTTAGTGGTTAAGGACACTGGTTGTTCTTCCAGAGGAAGGGGTGGTGGTGGTGGTTGAATTCTAGAACCCACAAGACAGCTAACAACCGTCTGTAACTCCAGATCCATAAAGTAGGAACCCTCTTCTGGCCATTGTGGGTACTGCATAATTGTGCATAGACATACATGCAGGCAAAACACCCACACACACAAAATAAAACCTTTTGGGGCTGGGGAGTTGGCTCAGTGGTTAGGAGCACCTGTTCTTGCAAAGGGCCCAGGTTTGATTCCCAGACCCCACATGGAAACTGACCACCTATGTGGGCATCAGGCATGCATGAGGTGCAGAACACTCATACACACAAAATAATAAATCTATGTAAATAGAAATAAAACATTTTAAAAGAAAGCCAATCATTCCTCCTTTACAGAAAATATTTGCTGAGCTTTTGTATCTATGTTAACATATTTTCTATTCGCCTTTATCCTAATAAGTTTGCCAGGTCAGGCAAAGCACACAGTGGCTCGTCCTTTAATCCCAGCACTCAAGAAATAGAGACCTGTGAATCTCTTGAGATTTTGAGGCCAGTCTGATCTAAATATTTTGTGTAACACTTATATGTGTGGTGACAGGGGAGGGGAGAGGGACCAAAGAGGGCATTAGATCCCATAGAAGTGGGGTTACAGGTGGTTGTTCGAGGTTATGTGGGTTTAGGGGTTCAGATCCTTGTCCTCTGAAAGAATAACCAGCACTTTTATTTTTGAGACAGTTTCTCTGTGTAATGGAGCCCTGGCTGTCCTAGGCTCACTCTGTAGACCAGGACTCACAGAGGTTAAAAGATGTGCACCACCACATCTTAAAAGCCCTAAACAGTGCTTTTAACCACTGAGCAGCTCTCTTTAACCCTTAGCCCTCTAAATCTTTCTCTCTTTTTAGTTTTTCGAGACAGGGTTTCTCTGTATAGCCCTGGCTGTCCTATAGACCAGGCTATCTTGAATTCGCGCAGATCTGCCTGCCCACCCAGCTTCTTCAACTCTCTTAGAAATTTAAAAATTATATATGTATTTATTTATTAGTGTGTCAGGTGTACATGCGTGCATTCATCACCTCAGTGTGGCCTGGAAGGAACAGTCAAGAGACACAGTACCTGGATCAAACTTCTTTCCTGCAGAGATTTTTGTTGTTTTGAGACAGGGTTTCACTGTGTGGCCTTGGCTGTCCTGGCTTTTTAGACCAGACTGTCCTGGAACTCACAGCAATCAGCCTGCCTCCCTGAGTGCTGGGATTACAGGTTATGCACCACTGTCCCTGGCTCTTTTCAGAGCTTTTGTTAGTATTATATGCTTCTGAAGTTTTAAGGACTACATTTATTCATTTACTTATTTGTGTATGTGTGTGTATGTGGCTTGTGAGTGCTGTAGCTTGTGAGTGCCATGGCATGTGTGGAGGTCAGAGAACAATTCGTGGAAGCTGGTTCTCTCCTTCCATCATCTCTAGCCATCTGCCTAGGAGGGAAGTGCTTTTCCCTCATGAGCCATCTGATGATTGGCATCTTAAAACAAAAAACACTTACATTTTAGTGTGTATGTCTGTTCGCACAAGTGAAATGTATATGTGTATGGTGCTTGTATGTCACAGGGTGCAGGTGAAGTTCAGAGGCCAACTTCCTCTTTGTGGGTCCTGGGGATTGAACTCAGGTTGTTAGGCTTAGTGACAGGTGACAGCCGTCTCACCAGCCCCAGTGATTGCTATTTTGTTTTCAGTTCATTATTTTTTTATTTTATATATATGAGTGCTCTGTCTGCCTGTACACTTGCATGCCAGAAAAGGGCCTCAGATCCTAATATAGATGCTTGTGAGCCACCATGTGGGTGCTGGGAATTGAACTCAGGACCTCTGGAAGAGCAGCCAGTGCTCTTAACCGCTGAGCCATCTCTCCAGTCTGTGATTGCTATCTTAAAAGGATTAATCTAACAATAGTTTCAGAGAAGATACTTAAAAATCACCTTTATTAAAATAAAAGGAGTGTGGAAACAATACAAAAATATAAAAGCAACTTACATAAGAATGTTCAGAGCAACACTGTTCATAATAGCCAAAAAGATATAAGCAAGTAAATGTGATGAATGACATAAAATGCATTGTTCATACAATGTAATATTATTCAGTCATTTTCTCCCTCTTGGAACAGTGTCTTTTGTCCCAGGCTGGCCTTGAACTCCCTATTTAGCTAAGGATGATCATGAACTTGTGATCTTCTTGCCTCCTCTTCTCCTAACTGCTGGAATTACAGGCCCGAGCCACTCTGCTCATTTTTATGCAGTGATAGGTATTGAAGCCAGCACTTTGTCTACCAAACTGAGCTACAGATGATGAAAATGTTTTGGAACTAATCCAGGCATATTTACAGCACTGAGGTACTGGCCACTGTGAGCTACAAAGCCAGACCCTGTCCCAAACCAACCAACTAACCAACCAACCAACCAATTAGCCAATTTTGGAACTAAATTTTGTTGATAAGCTCTCAACATTGTCAGTATGTCACAAATGTCTAAATGTCACAAATGGCTATTTTTATGTGTACTTTTCAAAATTTAAAAACTACGTGAAAGAACAAGTCTTTGAAAATGAGCACACAAACTATCTTCAGCTGGAGTTGTTTTTTCATGATCAGAGTAATCATCAGGGGATTCTAACAT
The DNA here is from genome assembly GCF_030254825.1 of Meriones unguiculatus. Lineage (NCBI taxonomy): Eukaryota > Metazoa > Chordata > Mammalia > Rodentia > Muridae > Meriones > Meriones unguiculatus. The sequence continues at coordinate 40,424,467 of NC_083359.1, forward strand.
TGCAGCCTTGGTCTGAGCCCAGGATTCTACACTGGGTAGCGACCCTGAAGAGTTCAGATTCTCCCAGCGGCTGAGAGCACACTGGCTGTTCTTCCAGAATGACCTAGGTTCAGTTCCCCACACCTACATTAACTCCATCTGTAATTCCAGTTCCAGGAGATCAGACAGCCCCTTTCAGCATCTGCGGGCGCCAGGCATGTACATGATGCACAGACATATATGCAGACAAAATATCCATACACATTAAAAAAAGGAAGCGTGAGAGAGCTCAGATTCTTTAGTCCACGGATAGTTCACCCCCGCCCAAGTCCTGCCAATTTAACACAACCACGCACACTGGCGCCCTCCAGTCCCGCTCTAGAGGCTCCACCTCCGCTGTTCCCTGCCTGTCCGTCAAACTCGTCCTTGTCCCGCCCCCTGCCTGTCAGTCAAACTCGTCCCGCCCCCTGCCTGTCCTACACGCAGCCCTCGGTGCGGCCCGTTGTTATGACGACATGGTCGTAAATCCGCCATCTTCCTGCGGCGCGTTGCGACATGGAGGGCGCGATGGCAGTGCGGGTGACGGCCGCTCATACGGCAGAAGCTCGGGCCGAAGCCGGGCGTGAAGCGGGCGAGGGCGGGGTTGCGGCGGCGGCGGCGGCCTTGTCCCCCGGCGGCTTCCTGGGCCTCCCAGCGCCCTTCAGCGAGGAAGGTAACGAGGCTGCAGAAGCCCGGTGCGGCCGGGCTGCGGTGTTCGGTCTCGCCTGGCTCCAGGCTCCCCGAGTTTACGCAGATCGTCCCAACTCCGACGGGATACCCTGTGGGCCCACTTCCAGCCCGCCAGGCCCAGGTGCCGGCGTCACAGGGAGCCCGTTTCCAGCCCCTGGAGTAGACCCGGCCAGACAGACGTCGCTCGCTCCTCCCAAGCCTTTTCCAGTGCTAGCTCCTGCGTCCCCTCTGCCACTGAGGCTGAGCCCAGGCGGAGCTGAAGGCTGGGGCGGGGCCTCCCGCCAGGACGGGATTAGGGACCTGACCTGGGCAGGCGGTACCGCCCCACTGAGGACCCACCTGGGTCTTCGCCACGGGGTGGAGCAAAGACTTCCGAAATGTGGGGAACACTCCCGCTGTATGGACTTTTACCATTCCTTAAGCCAAACTCGAAAGGCGAACTATTATTACTACTCTTCACTTAAGATATGGGGATAATTGAGGTTCAAGGACTGTAAAGTGGTTAGGTCATCCATCTGGTTCCTTTCAAGGATCAGATTGGAGCCGCGACTGTAACTCCCCTCCCTATATACCCTTTAATTTCTCCTAGTAGGATGTACCTAAGGATTACTTCTGTAGGTACTGATATTTTTCAGGGATGGTTTAGGTATCTCTGCGTTAGTCCATGGAGCTGTAGATTTGATCAGACAGGAGGTTGTTTGGCAACTGATATTAGTTTAAGGATGCTGCTCTCTGTCCCCACAGGATTCAGTCTGATTGTAATTTTCTTATTTCAGCTTGGAGAGGGTCAGTTACAGTCTCAGAGGAGTCTCTTTGGAGATTCTCTCTCTGGTTTTTGTTTGTTTGTTTGGTTTTGTTTTTTAAGACAGAGTCTCACTATATAGAGCCCTGGCTGACCTGGAACTCACTATGTTGATCAGGCTGGCCTTGAACTCAGAGATCCTTCTACCTCTACCTCCCCATTGCTGGCATTAAAGGTTTGTGCCATGACACCTGGCTTGTATATTCTTGGGTTTGTTTTATGGCAGTGGTTCTCAACCTTTCTAATGCTGTGTGTGACCCTTTAATACACTTTCTCTTGTGGTACCTCCAACCATGAAATTATTTTGTTGCTACCTCAAAACTGCAGTTTTGCAGTTTTTCTTTTGTTTTGTTTCTAAGACAGGGTTTCTCTGTGTAGCCTTGGATGTCCTGGACTCACTTTGTAGACCAGACTGGCCTCAAACTCACTGCCTCTGCCTCTCTGAGTGCTGGGCTTACAGGTGTGTGTCCCCTCACCCCGCTCCAGTTTTCATAGTGCTACGTTGTCATGTAAATGGGCGGCCCACATGTTGAGAACCACTGGTTGATGGCCTTTTCTGAGTATGAAATGTTCTAGGTGTGGCCTTTTCTGGGTCAATAACAATAGCTTGGTGCTGAGCCAGACTAAATGAGTGGAGTGGGAGGAGTAAGGGGATGGTAGGCACCTCAGTGCTTGGTTTGTGAGTGAGCCATAGAGAGGGCGCCACCCTCTTTTAGGTGGCATATGGGACAGTCATAGCTTGGGTTTGGCCTTTTATTTGGCCATTAATTTGTCATTGACTTTACTCCTCCCTTGTACCAGGCTGGTTTTGACTTTGATGTGGGACTCAGTGTAAGATAGTGGAAACCAGCAGGCTGTTTTGGAATATGAGTCTGGCTGGTTCGGCTGAGTAACCTTGAATCTTAGTATTTTTCTAGGATGGACTTAGTCATCTCTTTCCCCAAGGTGCTGGCATGACTTGATTAAATTTTTAGGTGCTGAGCTAGAAGGATGGCTTAGTGGTTATGAGTATGTGTTGCAGCTGGGTGATGGTGGCACAAGCCCTTAGTCCCAGTACTAAGGGAGGTAGAGGCAGGCTGATCTCTGTGAGTTTGAGGCCAGCCTGATCTACAGAGTGAGTTCCAGGACAGCAGGGCTACATGGAGAAACCCTGTCCCCCCCAAAAATAAAAACAGACAACAACAACAAAACAAAACTCCCACTCCAAAAACACTGAAAAACAAAAACCCTTGTTGCTCTTTCAGAGGACCCACACTCAGTTCCCAGAACTTACACAGTAGCTAACAACTGTTTGTGACCCTAGTTCCAGGTGAGCTGATGATTTGATATCTTCTTCTGGTCTCTGTGGGTACCAGGCACACATATAGTACAGACATACGTGCAGGCAAAACACCCACACATGAAGTAAAAATAGACAACTCTAAAAAAGTGTGTTGGGTGGGTGGGAACAGTGGTGCACACCAGCACTGGAAATGCAGAGGCAGGTAGATCTCTGACTTAGAAGCCATCCTGATTCTCAATAGTGAGTTCCAAGCCAGACATGGCGGTGTAATGAGATCCTGGCTCAAAACAACAACAACAACAACAAAAAAAAAAAAAAAAAAAAAAAAAGAGAGAAAGAGAAAGAAAAAAAATGCTCATCATACATTAGGGCCTCAGCGAGTGGGCAGTGCCTCTTGCTGGTGAGGGGTCCAGATGCAGTGTTTCTGGGATGTGTAACGCTCCGTACGGCTTTATTCTTGGAGTTTACTCTGGAGCAGGATGCTTCCCACTGGGGGCCAGCATAGCATCAGAGAGAAAAGAGTGGTCAGGTGTTGGTGTAACCCAGTGGTAGAATGTTTGCTGAGCAGTTCAAGGCTCATTTTCACATATACATACTAGTATATCATGTATTTCATATATATGAACTAGGATATTTCACACATATACACAGTAGTAAGATTGGTCAGGGTTGAGGGCTCTTGCTAGTCTGTGTTTTAAAAAAGCTGGCCGAGGCTGGAGAGATAGTTCAGAAGTTAAGAGGACTGGCTGCTCTTCCAGAGGTCCTGAGTTCAATTCCCAGCAACCACATGGTGGCTCACAGCCATCTGTAATGAGAGCTGGTGCCCTCTTCTGGTGTGCAGGTGTACATGCAGACAGAACACTGTATACATAATAAAAAAATACATAAGTCTTAAAAAAATTTAAAAAGCTGGCCTATTAGATAGAGCTTTGTAGATATCAACCTTCTAAGTCCCTGTTGTGCACTAGATATATGTAACTAGTTAGCCCACTTTATCTTTCTCAAGATATGAAAGCTGGGCATGGTGGTGCACGTCTGTACTCCCAGCACTCAGGGAGGCAGAGGCAAGCAGATCTCTGTGAGTTCGAGGCCAGCCTGATCTACAAAAGTGAGTCCAGGCCAGCCAAGGCTATACAGAGAAACCCTGCCTCAAAACAAAAAAAGATGTGGAAATAACTTTGAGGTGGCAAGTGAGATGCCTATACATTCAATTACCATCAGTCCTAAACAAATTAAAAAAAAAATTCTGGGGATCCAAATTAGGGATCATATGCATGTTAGGCAAATGTTCTATCATTGAGCTACATCCGCAACTCCCCAATCTCAAATCTGGGTCCTCTGCTGTTCCCAAACTTGAATAGGTGAGTTATATGCCTCTTATCCTCTCTCTCTTGAGGCTGGAGCATCGGGACTTTGGATATGACGGCATCAGTGTGCCCTTGCAGGGTAAATGTGTGGTCAGGGTAACCCTGTGCAGAATGCTGGCCTCCCTCCTAGGCCTTGCTTCCGCAGACCTCTAAAGGATGGGGTTAGACCCTAGGGTTTCCTCAGCCCCAAAGGCACTTCTCCAGTGTGTTCTCAGCAGCTCCTGGGTGAGCAGGCATACCAGCTCTTGTTCTGATGCCATCTTGAGGGAAGCTGGATGAGGCTCTGACGCCCTCAGTCTCCCTGACATCAGGCTTATTGCAGATGAAGACGATGTACACAGATGTGGCCGCTGTCAGGTGGAATTTACTGCCTTGGAGGACTTTGTGCAACACAAGATTCAGAAGACCTGCCATCGAGCCCCTCCAGAGGCTCTGCCCCCCACCCCTGCTGCCACTGCCTTGCTGGGCCAGGAGGTGAGTCCCTTTTAGCTGCTACCATCCGCACTCCTCTGGTTGGGGTCATCTGTGAAACAGTGTTCTGTACAGCTGGTTTATGACATGTGGCTAGTTAGAAGGCAGGCATGGCTGTGAGTGCAGGAAGACCAGGTTGTATTAGTAGGGGGTTAGTGGTGCTTTGGATGACCTGGGGTCACTCAACCTCTCAGCAACCTGCATAGTGGGTAGTGGGGTTCGGGGGAAGGTCCTTTCTTTCTTGTGTGTGAGGGTCTCTTAGCTTAAGAGATCATGGAAACTTAAGAGATCATGGAATCTTTTCTCTTATCTCCTGTCCTATACACATGCTTCTCAGGGATCTCTTGAATTATGTCCTGGTACCTAAGTGAAGATGGCATACTTGATTGAATCCCAGTGATGTGCTTGGGAATGCACTCACATAGTCTTACTAAATTAGACAGCATCCCAAATGCTGGATGCTCTCTCATCAGTCTTATTGGGTAGAATTAAGAAGAGGCTCTAGCCAGGCCTGATAATATAGGCCTGAGATCCCAGCTACAGAGGAGGCTAAAACAGAAAGATTTCAAGTTTAAGGCCAACTTGGTCTACAGTGTAAGTTTGAAGCTACCTTAGACATCTTAGACTCAAAATAACATTTTAAAGGGGGATGGAGAAATGGCTCAGTGGTTAAGAGCACTTGTTGCTCTTGCAGAGAACTCAGGTTCACTTCCCAGCACTTGTATGGTAGCTCATAACCATCTGTTACTCTAATACTGTGCATTCTGATGCCCTCTTTCTGGCCTCTGTGGGTGCTTGGCACACATGTGGTGTACATACATAGAAGTAAGCAAAACACTTATATACATAAAATGAAAATAAGTACATCTTCTAAATCTTTACTAATGAAAAGAGACTTAGTAGTTTAGCGCAGTGGTAGAGTGTTGATTTAACCTGCACAGGCTATAGGTAGAGTCTCTAGTCCTTTGGCTCCAGAAGAAGGGAGCTGCTAGGACAGTGGTTCTCAACCTGTGGGTTACGACCCCTTTGGGGGTTGTCAGGTAACCCTTTCACAGGGGTCACCCAAAGCCATCAGAAAATACAGATATTTACATCACGATTCATAACAGTAGCAAGATTACAGTTATGAAGTACAACAAAAATAAATTCAGGTTGGGGGTCTCCACACCATGAGGAACTGTATTATAGGTCACAGCACTGCTAGGAAAAGCCAGTGGCCTCAGGCTACCATCAGAGAATGAGTGGTTCAGGTGACATTAGAAAAGGATTAGCTTTCCAACCTTGCCCTTATTACTTGTCCCCTTGCTGCGTGCCTTTCAGGAAGGTATGTCCCACAGCCATGGGGGCCTTCCTTCTGACCGTCTGGCTGGGGCTGTGTGTGGGCACCTTCACTCCTGCACTCAGCCCATCTTCATGCCTGCTCCAGGTCCTCACTGTGTATGCGCTTTGATCTGTGTCCAGGCTGTAGTGGTCAGAGCTGTTCGACTGATGGGGCTGACCCCTGACTCTGTGGCCACGCTTAGTTAGAGCCATGTTCCTTCGAGAACCTACCCTACAGCCTTCCTATAGGACATGGACTGGATGAGGCCTGTGTTTCCCATGTCCCCCTCTTCCACAGAGGGAGCCCACATTCTTCTTTCGGAACCCACAGATGCATCTCATCTGTTTTTTTTTAACCCCATTGATAGGTAGTGCCAGCAGCAGCAGAGGGTGGTCCAGAGGAGCCTATCACCGTGGCCCACATCGTGGTGGAGGCCACCTCTCTGGCAGCAGACATCAGCCATGCTCCTGACCTTGTTGGTAAGCCAGTTGTCCATGGGTCACCCCAACTTCTGAGCAATGACTTAATGGCTAATTGTAGTCAGGGCTGAAGGATCTCCACTGCACATATCCTTTACTCTCTTAAGAGCAAGGCCTGTCCACAGAGGGGCCCAAGCCTTATTGGAGCCTTTCCCTGGGCAGGCCCTTCAGGAGGAGCCACTAGGCTCTTTTAGGAAGGGGAACTAGCACTTTTTATGGCCCTGGAGTATTCGGAGGCATTTGGGAACCTTCAGTCTGCGTCACCATGAACTTGTCCCTCTTATGTGCTTTTGCAGGCTGTTTTTGTCCTGGTCCTTAGTAGCTTCTCTACTTTTCTGCCACTTCAGTTCTTCCTTCCTGTCCCTAGGCAGTACCATCATTGTACCCTAACATGATCCCTCGCCCCAGCAATTAGCTTTGTAGGTCAGTGGAGTACACAGGAGGGTGCTGCTGCTTCACCTGGCGCTGACTTGCTCGACCTTGGTTTTCGTCACTCTGGATGTTTATGCTGGCCTGAGGATTGTTGCCTGGTTCTTGATGGCTTTTATGAGCATATAACGCCAAGCCTCTTTGATGGCTGATGCTTTCTATTTAAGTTCTCTCTGATGTGCAATGGGAAGAGGGGCTACTAAGAAGCCTGGGTAGGTCAGGTGGTCATTAATTGGAGACTGCTGAGTATGCAGGGAGCATTCAAAGGGCATTCTGGGCTTGAACAGGTGGAGGGAGCCAGGGACTGAATTCAGGAAAGGGATGAGTGGCTGAATGTTTGAAAGCCATTGAAGGATAATGGGGTTGGATGTTAGGAAGAGAATGATCATTGCTCTGCAGAGACCAAGGCAGGTGGGTGAATGAGCAGTTGATCGGAAAAAGATTGAGACAGTGGATGGAACCTGACTTTGAGAAGCTATGAGAATTAGTTGAACAGGAAGGAAGTCTGTGTTGAGGAAGCCAACCTTGGGCTCAGGAAGGGAGCCTCTGACACATTACCCTTCCCAAGGAGACATCTGGACACCTGCTGGGTTTCTACTGCCTTTCTCAATGTCCCTGCAACAGGGAGACTCACCCCTTGCCACTCAGACTTAGGAATGTTGTTGTAAGGGGGTGGGTCCCTGCTCCTGGCCTGGCACATAGTTTGGTTTCTGTGGTGGGTGGTGTTATTTGGGAAAACAAGTTCACTGGGTTCTGATTTATAACCAGGCTCTACCAGCTGGTCCTTTTCCACCCACTTCCAGCCTCCAGTAGTTTCAAACTTTTGCTTAGCACAGCATTCTCTACTTTAGGGACCCTCTGCTTTCTTTACTTTTGTGGGCATCCCAAAGGGAGGGGATCCAGGGACCACCAGTATTTCTGATGGCCTGGGGAAAAAAAAAAGGCAATGAGGGAGAGGTAGGTTGGTCAGCAGTGGCTGCTTGGGGTAGCTGAATATCAGCTCTAGGTTCTCTGCATTGGGTGTAGATAGAAAAGAATTTCCTCTTGGGCTGGTGCACCCGTATTCCTCACCCATCAGGTCTCTGTCCTTTGGGAAGGTACTTTTGGGGCATTGGGCTGGAGCAGGGGCGAAAGACAACCTTACTTGTTTCTGAGACATGGTGCTCATTCATTCTGTTTTGAGAGAATGGCTTGTCAAAACAAGACCAGCTGGAATGGAGATGGTTTCTAGGAAGTAGTTTCTTGGCTGGTTCTCACTCATCATTTTTATGAGTAGAAAATGTGAAATATGTTTTTAGTGTGGCTTTGCTCATTGTCACATTCCTCAGCATCCTGTGAGAAGTGCAAAAACGTGACATCGTTTTCTCTAGTTATCTCAGGTGTCTAGTTTCTTCAGTCATTTCTGGGCAGGGATCTGCCTAGGCCTGTCTACCCAACAGGCAGCCCCCAGAACTCTTTCTCCTTTATACTGGTGGGACTGGGGCCATCCAGCAGGAAAAATGCAGGGAGCTGAACTAGGATGTCCACTGCCTATTTACCTGGGCATCTGGCTGTAGGACCCCCTGTGTCTCTTGGTTTAAGGGATGGGCTATCTCCTCAGAGAGATATTGGGCACAGTCTGGGGACCCTGAGCTTCAGGCAGCTCTACTGAGTTAGAAGTGGTCTGTCTGCCATGTCAGGTTGCCTGTAATGGCTGCTGCATGGATTTCTTTCAGTGCAGATTGGCTCCAAGTTCTAAGCCCTGGGGTGGGGTGGTCTGGACAGTTCTCTGGCTTCCAGTGGACTCCTGTGGAGGGATCCCCTATGGGCAGGGCCTGCAGTAGTGATAGGTCTTGAGGCTTATGTTAACTTGCCTCTCCTCAGGAAGTGGGCACATCAAAGAGGTCATTGTGGCTGCTGAGGCAGAGCCAGGGGATGGCGAGATGGCAGAGGCTCCAGGCAGTCCTAACCATCAGGAACTTGGGCTTATTGGGGAGGGCGAGCAGGCCCAAGTCAAGCTGCTGGTGAACAAGGAAGGCCGCTACGTGTGCATGCTATGTCACAAGACCTTCAAAACGGTGAGCCCCTGGGGCCAAGGGCCCGCTGGCTCCCCTGCCTACTCCTTTCCAGTGAGGTGCCTTGAGCCTTACTGCCCCTTCCCCACAGGGCAGCATCCTCAAGGCCCACATGGTAACACACAGCAGCCGCAAGGACCATGAGTGCAAGCTCTGTGGTGCCTCTTTTCGGACCAAGGGTTCTCTCATTCGGCACCACAGGCGGCACACTGGTAAGTGAAGTGAGGGTTAGAGCGACACTAAGTAACCTGCTGACAGGCTCTGGGACCCCCCTACAGCTTGCCGGTGTCCTGTGTCCTTCTGGATGGCGAGACAGGGCCTGCATGTTTGGTGTCCCTCAACACAGGACACTGTCCATCCCCCACTGGGGGCTGACTGTTTTCTCTACAGATGAGCGCCCTTATAAATGTGCCAAGTGTGGAAAGAGCTTCCGGGAGTCAGGTGCACTGACTCGGCACCTCAAATCTCTCACTCCATGCACAGAGAAGATCCGCTTTAGCATAAGCAAGGACACAGTTGTGGGCAAAGAGGAAGTGCCTGCAGGTCAGCTTGGTGGGGAGGCTGGGACTGGTGTTCCCAAAATTGGCTGCCAGGCTCTTCAAAGACTTACTCTGTCGTAAAGGGTCCAGTGCCTCCACTGTGGGGCCAGTTTCATCCTCAGTGGCAGGAGAGCCCATGGAGACATCACCTGTGATTCACCTCGTCACAGATGCCAAGGGCACTGTCATCCATGAAGTCCATGTCCAGATGCAGGAGCTTCCTATGGGCATGAAAACCCTGGCCCCAGAGGTAGGTGCTGCTCTGCCCTTTGACCACACAGTGCCAGGATGTGTTCAGCAGGATCAGGGGGAAGGTGCCCCTCCCCCTCAGGAAAGCACAGTAGGCTGTGGGCAGAACTCCCTAGCAGATGGCGTGTCAAGGCAAGGAAGCTGCTAAGGGAGTGTGAGGTGAAGTCTAGGGAGAATGGGATGGAATTTACTCAGAACTGAGGCAGCTGGCTGTGCACCGTGGGGCTGTAAGGATGAGCCTGTCATGAGTCTGCTAGGTGGGGTAGGTGGGAATGGGTGCCCTGTGCTGGGCTACCTGGCAGGCCTCCCTCCTTCCTTCTTCTCCTCTACCTCCCTTACAGTCCCCAGACTCTGAGGAGCTTCCCTGTTCCAGTGAGAACAGCCGTGAGAACCTGCTGCATCAAGCCATGCAGAATTCTGGCATCGTCCTTGAGAGGGTTGCTGGGGAGGACAGTACTCTGGAGCCAGCCCCTCCCTCTGGGTCCAGTCCCCAGTCCCTGGGAGATGGACCCCCAGAACTGCCACTGTTGGAGGTAGAACAGATGGAGACAGTAGGTGTCTGTTACTGGTGGGGTTGACCCAGTATCTGCTTATCATGCTAGGGGAAGCTGCTAGCCTTATTTATTAATATAAATTTATTTATTATTATACTTAGCTTATTAATTGATTAATGTAATTGTTTTTTTTTTTTAAGACAGTCTGATGTAACCTAAGCTGCCCCATATTTTCTATGTAGCCAATGTTGGCCTCAATTATTGATTCTCCTGCTTCTACCAAGAATTTCAGGCATGCACCACTGTGCCTAGCTTAAATAGGGTTGCTTTCTGCTGTAACTGTCCTCTAGTCTGTTAAGTTCCATCTAAGGCCAGGAGGGAAGAGGGCTGGCTCTCTTTTTGGTATCATTAGAGCACAGCTTACAATAGGTGTTAGAGGTTGGTCTGTGGTCCCCAGCAGGTGGCCAGTGAGGCCTCAACTGTGCCCAGGACCCACCCATGCCCTCAGTGCACTGAGACTTTCCCAACAGCAGCCACCTTGGAGGCCCACAAGAGAGGTCATATAGGTGGGTAGCAGGGAGGTGGATGGGTCCAAGGCTAGGGTGGCCTGTGGACTGGCAACTGGTGGGCTTGCGGGTGGTGAAAATGGCCTGACATTGGGTGTGGCTTCAGGGCCGAGGCCGTTCACCTGCACACAGTGTGGCAAGGCCTTCCCCAAAGCCTACCTGCTCAAGAAGCACCAGGAGGTGCATGTGCACGAGCGCCGATTCCGTTGTGGAGACTGTGGGAAGCTTTATAAGACCATTGCTCATGTGCGGGGCCACCGACGTGTCCACTCAGACGAGAGGCCTTTCCCTTGTCCCCAGTGTGGCAAGCGCTACAAAACCAAGGTAGGCCTTTGGTCCTGAGATCCTTATGCCTGAACATACCCTCCACTGCCAACCTGGGGCTCTGGCTGTACTCCTAGTGTCCTGCCACACCCTCCTCCTAGCCTAGACTGTTTATGGTTGGCCTCTCAGGCCTGGGGGTGGGGATATGGCCAAGAACAGGTTGTCACAGAAAGGTCTCTCTAGAATGCCCAGCAGGTGCACTTCCGGACACATCTGGAAGAGAAGCCCCATGTGTGCCAGTTTTGCAGCCGAGGCTTCCGGGAGAAGGGCTCACTGGTGCGGCACGTGAGGCATCACACGGGCGAGAAGCCTTTCAAGTGCTACAAGTGTGGCCGAGGCTTCGCAGAGCATGGCACACTCAACCGGCACCTGCGCACTAAAGGTCTGGGCCACAGGTGGCAGGAGGGGGGAGCTCCGGCTGGGGTCAGCTGGCCCTGACTGAGCTGAGCGTCCCTGTTGGCAGGGGGCTGCCTGCTGGAAGTGGAGGAGTTGCTGGTGTCTGAGGAGAGCCCCTCCGCGGCTGCCACTGTCCTTACGGAAGACCCCCACACCGTGCTGGTGGAGTTCTCATCTGTGGTGGCTGATACTCAGGAGTACATTATTGAGGTGGGTGTAGAGCTGGTGGGGCAGGTTTGAACTCAGGACAGCCATGACCACCTCTAACTGACTGTCCAGGCTACTGCAGATGACACAGAGACCAGTGAAGCCACCGAGATCATTGAGGGCACCCAGACAGAGGTGAGGGTCTGGGTGTGGTATGGGGGGGCTCACTGGGCTTGAGCAGCCCCCGGGGCTTAACCATGGTCCCCACAGGTGGACAGTCACATCATGAAGGTGGTACAGCAGATTGTGCACCAGGCCGGTGCTGGGCACCAGATCATCGTGCAGAATGTGACCATGGACCAGGAGGCAGCACTGGGCTCGGAGGCAGCTGCCGCTGACACAATCACCATCGCCACTCCTGAGAGTCTTACAGAGCAGGTGGCCATGACACTGGCTTCAGCGATCAGTGAGGGCACTGTGCTCACAGCCCGGGCAGGTCCAAGCAGTGCTGAACAGGCTACTGTGACAATGATGTCATCAGAGGACATAGAGATCCTTGAGCATGGAGGAGAGCTGGTCATTGCTTCGCCGGAGGGCCAGATTGAGGTGCAGACAGTCATCGTATAGCTTGAAGGCCACTGCTGTGGTGCAGTGAGGACCCCGAGTGCCTGCCCACACCTGACTGCTCAGAAGACAGTGTGAATATGCAATTTTGTTTTGGTTTTTGGTTTGTTTGTTTTCTGCTTTACAATAAAACATAAAAACCTGCAGCGTGTGATATTGGGGTAGCCTCTGGGGCTGGCACAGGTGCCTTCATAGGTACCCTCTGGACACACCTGCTTGCTTAGGCCACCCTCTAACCACACACTTGGCTTCCAGCCCTGGTGGCGCCTCAAGGCGCGTGGGTGTCTCTGGCATGTTGACAGACAGCCTCTTGCCCTACCTAGCTGGATCTGTGACTCCAGCTTTCACAGGCCTGCCAGGGTGTGAGGTGTTCTTCTCAACCCCCAAAGCTGGGACTGTCGTCAGGGTTTATGGAGTTGGTTTAGAGACATAGGACCTTGGATAGCCTGAGTAGCTGCTGCTTTCCTCTGTGATGGGTAGGTGTTGGAGAAACAGTAGGAGATGTCAGAGCAGGCTAGGGCTGGTCTTTTTTGGGCCATCTAGTTTCTGGAGGGGTGGAGACAAGAATGAGAGGCTGGCCGTGGGCACAGTTGTCCCTCTCATTGTAGTGTTAAAGCTTTTCTCGGGGGCTGCTAGGGATTTTTGCCATGATTCTAAGTTAGTGGAAGTGCCTTAGCATGTGCCCTGTCTCCCTTGCCTTCTTGGGTCTCAGGAATGGGAGCCAGTTCTGGAACTGACTCCATGGAAGGGGCGGTTCCCAATTGTAGTCCAGCCCCTTCCTGGTCCAGGGCCTCAAATACCTGGGGTGCTTTGAAATCATAGGTCCAAGACTCCAGTTCATCTTGGGCCACATTAGGCCCTCAGTCTGCAGTGAATCTCACTTGACTTGGGACCCTTGCATTTTTGACAGCACCTTCTTATTCGCAGCCCAGGTAAGTCTAGGGGTCATTGTAGTTGGCAGCATCTGTGCTATGGCCTGGTATGGGTTGGTGTTACTCTGGGACATTCCTGTCTCCAGGCTTTCTGCTTTGCCATCATGGGTTGGCCCTGGGCCCCGCTGACAGTACTTTGGGCACTGGGTGCCATGGGGGCCACAGCACTGCGCATTGGAGCCTTCAACATTCAGAGCTTTGGTGACCACAAAGTGTCAGATCCAGACTGTGGCAGTGTCATAGCACAGGTGAGGCCCGGCAGGGGTGGTGGAGAAGTGGGGTGGGGAGCAATGGAGGGCTCTGGAGGTGGGAAGCAGATGGGGACTAGGAGCTAGGTCTGGGCAATCAAACCAATGGGCAGTGCATCCCTGGGTTCCTCCTCCAGATCCTGGCTGGCTATGACATCGTCCTGGTGCAGGAGGTGCGAGACCCAGACCTAAGTGCAGTGTCCTTGCTCATGGAACAAATTAACAGGTGTGGCAGGGCCGGGCACCGCAACCCCAGCCGCTGTCACAAGCTCGGCTTGGTGCCTTGACTCAGGGGCGGGCGTCTCTCCACAGCGTGTCCAAGCATGAGTACAGTTTTGTGAGCAGCAAGCCACTTGGACGGGACCAGTACAAGGAAATGTATCTGTTTGTCTACAGGTGAGGGGCGGGCTGCAGGGAGGGGACACGGGCAGAGGTGACCAGCTCCACAGCCCACCTGGTTCTCTGCTCCCAGGAAAGATGCAGTGTCAGTGGTCAGCACGTACCAGTATCCGGATCCAGAGGATGCCTTCAGCCGGGAGCCGTTTGTGGTCAAATTCTCAGCTCCCAGCTGTGGTGAGATTGATGCTGCCCCTCCCTCCCAGACCTACCTCTTCCAGGCCGGCCTTGACATTCTCTCTCCCCGTCTCCCACAGCTGCGAAGGAGCTAGTGCTGATCCCCCTGCATGCAGCACCACACCAGGCAGTGGCGGAGATTGACGCCCTCTACGACGTATACCTTGATCTGATTGACAAGTGGGGCACAGATGTATGCAATCCCTCCCCCAAACTCCTGTCCGGGACCAGCACGCGTGTGCTCAGAGGTCTGACCCACTGAGTACTGCTAAGATCTACCTGCTGTGCTTGCCCACAGGACATGCTGTTTCTGGGTGACTTTAATGCTGATTGCAAGTATGTGAAGGCGCATGACTGGGCATCAATCCGCCTGCGCAGCAGTGAGGTGTTTAAGTGGCTCATCCCAGACAGTGCAGACACCACAGTGGGCAACTCGGACTGTGCCTATGACCGGATTGTAGTGAGTGGTGCCCACCTGCGCAGGAGCCTGAAGCCCCAGTCAGCCTCAGTTCACAACTTTCAGGAGGAATTTGACCTAGATCAGAGCCAGGTGAGTATGGCCAGGCCACTCAGGAGAGGGCTCACAGAAAGCTTACTTGCTGTGCTCCCTCTAGCAAAGGCAATTATAGCCAGTCTTCTGGAAGGGGACTGTTGGCAATTCTGTTCCTCTGCCACGTGGGGGTACAATGAGGCCCAAGGGTAGTCACCATGCAGAATTGCTGAGGCTCTACCCTTCTCCCTCAAGGCTCTTGCCATCAGCGACCATTTTCCTGTGGAAGTGACCTTCAAGCCTCACTGACAGCTATGGATATGCCGCCTGCAGACCCTCACCAGGGCCAGCTGGTGTGGACAATGGCTGTGGACACATTACAGGATGACGTAGAGCCCCCGTTTCCTCATCTGTAAGGTGGGCTAGCATCACCTGCCTCATGGGGCTGTTGTGAAGAGCCATGAAAGGAAGCACAGCAGCGTTGAGCACGTGGCTGCATGCTTAATAAACAAGCTGCTACTGGCCAGGACACCCACAGGTCGGAGGAGGTCTCTATGCTTTCTGAGGCCTCTGTCCCTACGCTGCAAAACTTGGGTCTTAATGCCCAGGGGGTCTGTTTCCATTTCAGGGAACTGGATGGCTTAACTTGTCCACTTCACAGCCTGGAGGTGGTGGCATGCCCACCTCTAGTCCATGCCAGCTCCCTGTCCTCACTTCCTCTGTGCAAACTTCAAACGTTTCCATGAACCGCCACATGCAGCTCGGGTGCGAACATTGTTCTGGACCCTGTGGATTTCAGAGCAGGCCCACGGTCATTCTGCCCTCAGGCATCCTAGGACCCTCACCTGAAGCAGAGGCTGTGTTCTCATCCAGCACTGCGGGAGGCAAGGGAGGCTCCCCAGTGAGCTTTCTGGCACCTTCTGAGAAGGAACCCCACACAGCAAAGGCAACTGGTTGGCACTAAGGTCCTGTCCAGCCTGGACCCTGGCTTGGGTTGAGTCCTTCAAAGGTGCCTTATGGAGTTTCTCCCTTAAAAATCTTTTGCTGGGCAAGACCTTGGGAGGGTGGTTTCATGCTCAGGTGGGCCATCACTTTAGTGGCAGGAAAATGGTTCTGTTGACACAGGCTCTCATGAGGTTTCTGGTTGTTAAAACTTCTTTGTGTGTGTGTGTGTTCTGTGTGTGCCTACAGAGAAACCCAAGGTCAATAAACACAGATCATCTTTAGAGAATAGGTGTGAATCACATGGGAAAAAACAAACAAAAAAACCTTGTGATGGATTAGAAGAACTTGCTTTTGTTTGTTTGGCATTTCTGGGAATTGAACCAAGGACCTAGTGAACTCAGTCAAGCCTCATTCTCAGCCTACAAGTCTGATCTTGCAAAACCTAATGTAAGATTCAGGACCTGGCCACCGAATCCGCAGTAGCGGCAGCGCATGCAGCCCGCTTGGTGGAGCGCTGGCCCAGCACGCATGATGCCCTGGGATTGATCCCCAGCAACACATAACCAGCAGCAACGGCGCACATCGGCATCTCAGCCCTCAGGCGGTGGGGGCAGGAAAGTCGGGACTTAAGGCAGTCCCCAACTACATGTTTGAAAGGCAGCCTGGGCTGCAAGAGACCTTATCTGGAGCAGGAATGGCGGTTTGGTCAGGGAGGAGAGCAATGCTTTAGTCACCATTCTCCACATTCCTGTTCCTCAGGTTCCTGATCGCTGTCTACTCTTTCTAAATGAAAAAGTATGTGGCCAGAAGGCTTTTTCTGGAGGTCCTGGTGGGTAACTAGAGACAGTGACTGTCTGCCTTTAAAGGCTCTAATCAGACAGGCGGGAAAGGCCCGGGAGGGGCTGTAGGTGCCACCCTGAGGATGTTGTTCACAGTTCTGCTTTAGGAAGGCAGACATGCTGTGAGCCCTTACAAGGTTCAGAGTGGCTTGTGTGCTCGCCAAGCAGAAAGGTGCTGTGGTTGCAGCTGTAGCGCACTAGGGTTCAAGAACAGCTGCTTTGGGTGTGTGTACACTTACATAAGCCAGAGGTCAAGGAGGTATCTACCTTGTTTTGAGACAAGGTGACTCCCTGGCACTCACTAGTTATGCTAGGCTGGCTGGCCAGAGAATCCCAGGGATCTGCATTTTCTGCCTGTCCTGTACTGGGTTTCCAGATGTGTCCACCATGCCTTGCTTTTCAAGCCCTCAGGGCAGCACAGAAAGCACTTTACTGACTTCTCTACCCCAGCTGACAGGACAGTTAGTGTAGATAAAATGTGTGTTTTTATATGTATATATAGCGTGTAGGTGTTATGTGTGCATGCGTGTGTGTTGTGTATGTATAAGACGTGTATGGGTGTTTTGCCTGCATGTGTGTATGTGCATATATATTTGCATGAGGTGCCCTCCAGAGGCCAGAGGGGGCATTGGATCCCCTGGAACTGGAGTTACAGAGGGTTATTAGCTGCCATGTGGGTGCTGGGAATTGAACCTGGGTCCTCTGCAAGAACAGCCAGTACCCTTTATAGCCACTGAGCCACCTCTCCATCTTGAAAAGGACATTCTAAGGTCAGGAAAAAAAGAGCTAAGAGTTTTTAAGTTGAAAAATACCTTGTTTTATAACCCTTGGACCAGAAGGCACGTGTAACTAAAAACCTGCATGTTTGCCTTGTTTTAGCCCTTCTTTTGCTTGAGCTTTTCCAAGTAGGTGTGCAGGGACTTCTGGATGGATTCTCGGGAGATGAAGCTGACGAAATTCTGGATGTCAGCCTCTCGCTGCTTGATCAGGTTGTCTGCCGTGGCCTTTCGCATCATGCTCTTGGTTAGCTGCCTAGAATGGTCTAAAGAAAATGGGGTTACTTATGAAGCTCACTTTTAGAGAACGGTGCCATTCCTGGCTCTACTACACAGTCTTCAAATATTGAAATATGGACTCCTAAAGAGTTCAGAGAACCACAGAGAAAGTTGGTGTCCTAACACTTGAGCAGCTAGGGCAGGACAGCGTGAAAGAGATATGAATACCTGTCTAAACAAACCAACATAAATAAAGGGTAGGAGCAGACAAGGGAATACTACAAGTGTTTATTATTGTTGCTGAAACAGTCTCTCCCTGTAGCCCAGGGAACTCCTGAACTTGTAGCACTTCTCTTTTAGTCCCTTGAGTGCTAGGATTACAGGCACATGCCACTGTGCCTAGCTCTTAAAATTTGCCTTTTTATGTCATCTTTAGGGCTGGATATACAGGTCAGTGGTAGAGCACACACACAAGGCCCCAGGTTCTAATCTCCGGCACTACAAACAACATGTTATTTCGTTGAATTATATTATTGACCACATTTTCTGTATCAGTAAATACTTGCTTGTGTGTATAGGTGCTGGTAACTGGCTCCACAAGAGAAGAGGGCTCCGAGGAGGCCTGCCCATATACTTGGGGAAACACCTGACATTAAAACTTTAGTGTCTTAACTGGTGGCACATGCCTGTATCCAACACTGAAGAAAATGGAGGCAGGGAGAGTCCAGATTTGAGGATATTAAGTAGGTTGTTTGAGGAAAAGCTTAGCTACTCAGTGGGATCCCTCTCAAAAAAAGTCAGACATCTACACTGTGTCCCCGCAGTTCCGCAGCATGTGGCTGTGGCCAGCTGCGTGCCCTCCTCAACAGCAGTGACCTGTAAGCTCACTCCCCCTCAGCATCACACACAGATCAATAGCATAGCCGACTCTCGCAGATCCTGACTTGTGAGAACTTTTGGTTTCATCAGGACGGATCACCGGAATGGAAAAGGGCTTCCCTTAACCACTTCTCCCAAAACTGCCAGCTGCTTGCTCTTTACCTGGAATGGCCAACCACTGAGCCATCACTGAGTGAGCCTGGCTGTGTAGCTGGTCCTCAGGCACCACCTCGTCCACCACACCCAGCCTGAGCGCCTCTGCTGGGGGGAAGAGCAACCCCAGCTGAAGGGCACGCTCTGCTGCTCGGTGCCCGATGGTGTTCACGAAGTTGTCTTTTAACCTGAAATGAAGACATCCCTCAGCTCTGTGCCAGGGAGGGAGGTTGTCCCTGGGCTGGGGAGGGAAGGATGGGTGCAGTCTGTTGTCTTACCAGAAGGGGGCAACAATGCCCAGCAGGCTCTCATTCAGTCCTATGGTGTACTTGGGGTTGTCGGCCATAATCCTGTAGTCACAAGTAAGGGCCATGAGGCAGCCTCCAGCTGGAGAGGCCCCCTGTGGAGAGAAGCAAGAGACTGGCTCTGTAAGTGTCCCGGTTCTCAGCAGTATTCCTTAGACAGAATGGAGTGCCCAAGCTTCCAAGGTCCGAGGATAGGCTCGAGCTCTTGGCACTGCCCTGGCATCTGGGTCAAGTATGTCTGATAGGAATGTAAACTGAGACTGGTCACTCAGGATCAGCAGCTGGGGTCTTAAGAGGCTCAAGGTCCTTGCCATATGACTTTTTAGCTTTCTGGGGCCAAAAAAATTAATCTTCTAAGAACAGCAAGTTGCTTCTCTTTTTGTAGCTTTTATCTGAGGTGAAGTATTTATAGACAGAGCTGTCAGGCCATGGAGCTGTAAGCATGCATTCCTACTAGGATGCCTGGGAACCCCAAAATGGCAGTGTCCTCCTTATATGCACCCTAAATGCCCCATATTGAGATGTCATCCATGTCTCTTTTCCAGGCCCTTACATTCTCAACTTTCTCTCTCCAATCCTTCCTTTCAGTTCTCATGGCTTTGATCCTTAGAGCCACCCCCTCTGAGAACCCAGCTTTTTGGGTTTGTGTTTTTTTGAGACAGGGTTTCTCTGTGTAGCTCTGGCTGTCTTGGAACTTGCTCTAATAGACAAGGTTGGCCTCCAACTCAGAGATCCGCCTGCCCCTGCCTCCCGATTGCTGGGATTAACTGCACCATCACCTGGGGCGAGGACCCTCTTATTGAAGTTGAGCCCCAATCCTTTCTCTACTGCTCTACCTTCCCAAGGTCAAGTCTGAGTATCACTTTCCAAGTGTGGATCTGCTCAGGGCTCATTCCAGCCAGCCAGGCCCTGGTCCCTACTCAGTGGCTTTTTCTCTACTACGTGTGTCTGGCCCAGGAAGGTCAGAGTGTGAGTAGCCCCTACTTCTGGGCAGGCCCTTGAGAGCTGTGGGTGCGGGGACTGGGGTCACTCACGTTGATGGCAGACACTAAGATCAGCTTGGACAGGTAGAGCCTCAGCCACAGCTCCTGCACAGCCTTCCAGTACTCGGCGTAGTGGGCTGGGTTCTGGCCATACATCTCCATCAGGTCCAGGCCAGCCGAGAAGACACCTGGGCGGTCCTGCCGGGAGAAGCCAGGGTCACGTTTGGCTGGTGAGATGCTGCTTCCAAGGAGTCCAGAACTGATGGTGTCAGGGACACAGCCTGGACCTTCCTCTGAACTGACTACTTTCTGGAATGTTAGTCCTTTTCCAGCAGAACAGAACAGGTAACAGTAGGTACTGCTCAGAGGTACATGTACGAGCTGTCTGACACCCAGCACACCCCTGTGCTCAGTTCTGTCACCCAGGCTGGAGACTTGAGGTGCAGGTCCCAAGGTCAAGCAAGGGCAGAAAGAAAGTGATGGTGCAAAAGAAGGATCTGGAAGAACTACATAGCCACACATGTGGGTCCTCGGATGCCTCGGATCCAACACCGCTACCACAGCAGGTGTGGGGAGAACGTAGGCGGAAGAGCCTATGGGCTACAGGAAAGCACTGACAGAGCCAGGTGTTAGGGTCAGCATCAAATCCCCAGGAGATGGCTCTGAAGCCTCCAGGTGAAAAACCCACCCGGGGCTTCCCCTCTGCATGGTTTGCTGGCCAGGAGCGAGTTCATGGGTTGTAGATTTGTTACAGGGCAGCACCTGGCCCAGCAGGAACTAGATGGTTTGTTTGCTCCACAGAGGTGAAGAAGTGGAGACAGAGAGAGACATCTTCTGTGACCCTGGAGCCACAGTGCACCAGTCCATGTCTCTTGGTCAGGAACTGATGCACAGTATCTGTGGGCTGATCTCACTTTGTGTTTTCATGAAACGCATCTGTTCTCCAACTAACAGAGAAGACTCAACAGAGACAATTATGCTAAATTTACATGTTCTCCCCACATTCCCTTCTACTGTGTAGCTCTGGCTGTCCTGGAACTCCCTTTGTAGACCAGGCTGGTCTTGAATTCACAGAGATCCACCTGCCTCTGCCTCCCAAGCACTGAAATAAAAGGCGAGCACCACAGTTCATAGCCAATTTAGATGCTTCTAATGAGACTAGGTACAATGGACCTGTGGGTCATCTCCACATCGGGTGGAAGTTGGCAGGAGGGACAAGTCTGAGAGGACAATGGCCTCCTTGTGGGTGCTGGGAATTGAACTTAGGTCCTCTTCAAGAGCAGCCAGTGCTCCTAATCACCAAGCCACCTCTCTAGAAGGCAGGTTTCATGTGAAGAAAATAAACTAAAATATGTGTACTAGTCATACCAAGTAGATTGGAAGGATTATGAGTCAGCTCATGTCTGTGATCTGGGAAGACAACTGTTGGGTGAACGGTGGCCTTCTGAGTCACATTCAAATCCTCCCCTCTAGTGTCTGTGAGTATGGCCTGTGTAGAAACAGTCTGCTGCTTAGTCCCACGAATAAACAAGATAAACTTTTAATTTCTTCCTCCAATTTTTCTTCTCCTGGCTGCGTTAACAGTAGACCCGGGAGCAGAACTGGCTGAACTGCTTATCCCTCACTAGCTGGAATCTGGCCCCCCCCCCCCCAGGCGCGTCTGCACACTATTTTCTCCATTTAGCTGATGGTTCATGGATCCTGGGTGCGATTACTTTATTACTGCCATCATTAACATAACCCATCAGCCATAGCACAGTATCAAACTCCATTATCCAGGTGATCTGTCCTAATTACTCCTTCTCTCTGGGTCCTTGCTGCAGGAATGTATTTTTTTTTCTTTCTGTCTTTCTTTCTTTTTTCAATTTATTTTGAGACAGGGTTTCTCTGTGTAGTCCTGGCTTTCTTAGAACTCAATCTGTGGCCTAGACTGTCCTTGAACTCACAGATATCTGCCTGCCTCTGCCTTCCTAGTGCCAGGATTAAAGGCTTATGCCACCAGCACCCAGCTATGGAATTTCTAAAATTTCTAATACTCTTAATTGGCCAAAACTTAAACACAACCTTCTTTGATCCTGCTGGAGGAGAAGACCCTATTCTCCATCAACACCTTTTTTGTTTTGGCCACTCAGAAGTTTACATTTTAATCCTCCCAGGCTTCAGAATTATTTCCCATACTGTTACTTCTTATTCAGGCAGAAAAAGAACGATTTGAATTTATAGGAACAGTCTGAGCCATAATGTCTATTGGTTTCCTAGGACTTATCTATCATGAGCTCATCACATATTCACAGTAGGCCTCGATGCAGACACTGGAGTTTATTTCACATCAGCTGCAATAACTATTACCACTGTAGAAAAGTCTCCGAGCTGGCTCGCTGCCCATCAGAGGACACATTACTGGTGTGCTGTGGCCCTAGGCTTTATCTTCTGTTCCCAGCCGGGAGCCTCACTTTTCACCCGATATTGCCCTTCATGATGCCCATCCCATAGCCGCTCACTTCTCCATCTCTTCTCTATAATGGCTGGTCCTGTCCACTCTTTTCCACTTTTTTCAGGGTATACTCTAGATGAAACATTAGCAAACGTTCATTTTTAAAATTATGTTTGTAGGAGTAAACATTACACTTTCTCCTCAGTGTTTTCTAGGGCCCTCAGGACTACCATGACAAAACTCCGATTATCCAGATGCCCACACGACACAAAATACAGTATCTTCATAGGATCATTCATCTCGAGACAGTTTTCATTATAAGCTTTATGAATTGCCTCCGAACAAGAGGCCCTCAGTAGAATATTCATTAATACTTCGTAGAACGACATATCAGGTGCTCCAATTATCAAGGGGAGTAACCAGTTTCCAAAGCCTCCGATTATTATTGGTATTACTGTAAAGAAAATTATAGTAAATGCATAGACAGTAACAATAGAAAAATGATATTTTGGAGTATTCTGAGGCTTTGAGAATGGTAAAGTACAGTCTTAATCTAACCATAGCTAGTAAGGTTTGGCTTATGTGATTTTACTTTCCTTCTGTGAGCTATGATGAGCCCATGAGATGGAAACCCCTGACGCTAGGGGGACTGATATATTAAGCAGGCTTCAAGTGGTTACATGGAACAGTTCCTGTAGGTGGTCAGCATCCACCTAGTTCATGTACAAGTTCATGTACCTAGTTCAGGTACAAGGCTGGAGTGATAGAAAGCTCAAAACAAAACAAAACAAAACAAAACAAAACAAAACAACCTGCGGAGAGGGGAGAAGGGGAAGAGGCTTCATATAAATAAGATGATTGTATCACAAAGGCCTTTCTGAGCCAGGTAGAGGTGAAGCAGGCCTATAATCCCAGCACTCAGGGAGGCAGAGGTGGGTGGATCTCTGTGATTTTGAGGCCAGCCTGGTCTACAAAGAGAGTCCAGGATGGCCAGGCCTACACAGAGAAACCTTGTCTCAAACAACAACAAAAAACCCAAAGGCTTTTCTGTACAATAAAGGTGTGATGGCTTTGGTATGTTCATTATTGAATAATGTCACGCCGTCATCGACATATGTTAAGAGTACTTGGTGTAAGGCATAAGGACACAAAGATACAAGAGTTGAAACAGAATCGCATTACTAGGCCAGAGGTCAGATGAAGGGTGGAGAGCCCCAGTGTGTGGTCCTGGGTTTGGGTTAACTAGTGGGTGGGTCATCACGTGTTATCATGTAAATAGAGACTAACTAGTAGGGTAAAAAACAGGCTTGGCTAAGGGCTACAGCAAATTCTAGGACAGTTAATAGGGTAAGACTAATGGATGTAATTGTGGTAGTTCGTTGACAGATGCTTATTAATATTAATGTAGCACCACCAGTTAGGCGCATTAAAAGGTGGCCTGCAGTGACATTAGCTGTGAGATGAGCTGCTAAGCCTATGGGCTGAAAAAAATAAACTAATAGTTTCAATGATAATAAGCACAGAAATTAATGAGACACGAATCTGGTGGCCTTTGTTTCCCTACCAGGCGGCCTGGTCCTTTGGGGCTTGATGCCTTGAGCTTCCTACATCTTTGTGACCCAGGCTGGTCTCTATATTACTGTGGCTCGCAGCCTAGGGAGACACCTATGCTTTGGGTCTATTTAAAACGTAGTGGGCTGAGCGGCCGAACACTCGCCCACTGTTCAGATGGCTCCGGCTTCAATCTTCCGTGTCACCCCCAAAAAGGAAGGAACAAATAATATAGATGTAGCTCAGTTGGCAGAGCACTTGCCTGGTGTCCACAAAGGTCTGGGTTTGGTTCTCAGCACCTCGCAGACTGGCATGGTGGCACTCTGGACTTGACCATCTAACAAATTAGAGGCCAGTCTGGGATACAAGACCCTGACTCCAAACAGCAAGACCAAAGGGGCTGAAATGAAATGACTGCACATCTGACTTTGTACCCTGGCACTAAGAAGCGGGCGGAGGAGGTGATGCCTGGTCTGGCTGGAGATCAAGCCTCCGAGAACTTCCCTGTAGTGGCCACTTACTGACTTCATAGACACTGCTCTCACCAGTGCTGTTCCTGGCATCTGCCAGCGCTTGTGGGCAATGCCAGGTTCCCCTCAAGAATTCAGATGGCAGAACTTGCCCCTGATACCTGACCTAAGATGACCCAAACAAGAGCAGATTCATGCTCTTGAGGCGTATGTCCTGCTGGGCCTAGCTCCGGCTCCCAAAGCCCCTAGGGGGAGAGTAGCCTGGGAGACCCTGGCTATGTTTCCTAGTGGCTCCTGGAAAGACTTTCTTCCCAATGAAGTTCCCACAAAGACTGCTCAGCAGGTCCCTGAGGTTAGTCCAGGTCTGGTAAACCTGGGAACCTTCTCTCCTTCCAGTAGATTGTCCTAGAGGCCCCTGGTGGTGATTATGGCTGCCTGGGGACTGGGCACCTCATGATGAAGGGCTCCAGATTTTTCAGGTTCCCACTCTGACCGTAGCCAGGGAGGAGAGTGTGTGAGGCTTGAACAGGCACCTACCGAAGTGAGGATGACACCACGAAAGGACTTGTCATTTTCCAGCTTCTCCAGGCTGATGACAAACTCTGTCAGAAACTCCAAGCTGAGGGAATTCACTGGAGGATTCTTGAATTTCATCACTGCAATCCCTAGTTTAAAAAAAGAGGGGATCCTCAAAAAGGACTCAGTCCCACCCACACCTGGTCACCTCTAGTCCTCTGTCTGGCCACAAGAACTGCAGAATTTGGGGTTTCAAAAGCTTAGACAAGCCAGATGGTGGTAGTGTCGAAAGCCTGTAGTACCGGTAATTGAGAGGCAGAGTCAGGCAGATCTCTGTGAGTTCGAGGCCAGCCTGGTCTACAGAATGAGTTCCAAGGCTACACAGAAAATACCCTGTCTTGAAAAACCAAAACCAAAAAGGTTCAGGCAGGGGCTGGCAAGATGGCTCAACAGTTAAAGAAAGCGTGTGATTTGAGAATTCTGGTTGCAGGTGGTGAGTCCTGTGTGTCCATGGGCAGTCTTGGTCTGCTACTTGTGCTTCTCAGAGATCTCAAAACCCCTTAATAATCTCTCTGAAAGATCAAGGTTAAGAGCTGTCACAAGTACCCAGGACTATGGCACTAGCCCTCTTGAGAACAAAGGTTCTGCAGCTGCTTGTAGTACTTGGGACACACGGACATCCAAGCACATGTTCAATCAAGAACAACTCATCTCATCCTAACGCAAGTGGAGGGGACATGGAGACAGATAGCGGGAGGTAGGGTGTAGGAAACCACCTCCACGCCTCCTGCCCCTTGTCCTCCATCTTTAGAGGCCACAGCACCCTAGAAGGCAAAACAGGGAGAGGAGTTATATCCTCCCCTAGCCACACAAAGCTGCATCTGTCAGCCATGTCTATCTCCACGGAGGGCAGCTGCACCAGAGGACCTGAGGCCTGCAAAGCTAGAACTCCTGAGGCAGGCACGTGGCTGCTCAGGCTGTCAGCACTGCTCACGCATGAAGCTGGACTTGGAACTTCTTGTTTCGGTTTTGAGGCTTTGAGCTCAATTGTCTTGCCCCACCCCAGGTTTTTGAAGGCTGCTGTGGCATGACAGCCACACCAGCCTTTTTGATACTGTAACATGGCAATATCACCTGCAAAGTTCACATTCAAGAACTATACAATCGACCTTGGTGAGGTCACCAGCCAAGATGGCTGCCGTCCACAGGACTGCTTCCATCTAGGTGAGGTCCCAGCCAAGATGGCAGCCAACCAGTTACTGAAAAAATGTGAACTGTGACAGACGCCCCACATACACAGAGGGACACACAGAGAAACATAAATAAAATTTGAAATTAAACTAAATGTACAATAAAGTACCTATCCATCCATCCATCCACCTACCCACCAACCCACCCAACCATCTAGGCTACACAGAGGAACCCTGTTTCAAACAAAAAATGAATGAATGAATAATAAATACATGAGTGAACGGACAAATGAATAAACAAAACAAAGCAAACAAACCCCTCATATCTTAAGTTTACAATCTTGTGTTGTTATTCTTGGCTACTGCAGCCCACGAGCTACAGGGTGGTAGCTTTAAAGTCTCACATCTCAAAAGAGGCGAACAAGCAAGCACTGTGGTAGGACACCCTGAAGGCCCCATTTTTGCCCCAGTCTACCTTTCAGGTCCCTTCTTTCAGATACATCCCAACCAGAGGCAGGAGGCGGGCTCTGTGGCAGGTTAGTCAGGCCTCCCTGGCTTTACGTAGGCGGTGAATAGTTGCAGGGGAGCTATGAGATTTTGGGAAGGAATCACAGAAGACTCACCTGAGTGGGAGGAAACCTTAGGGGAAGCAGGTAAATGGAGAAAGTCCACGCGACAAGCACCAGAAAAGAGAGGGAGGTAGCTGAGTCTCATCTACTCTGGCTTAACAAGTATCTGCCAGTTCTGTCTGGACAAACAACCCCCACACAACCTTAATTCTTTTTTGTTTGTTTGTTTGTTTTGTTTTTTGAGCCAGGGTCTTACTATGTAGTCTTGGCTGGCCTGGAACTCTGTAGACCACCTGCCTCTGCCTCCCAAGTACTGGAACTAAAGGTGTGCATCACCACACTTGGCAATTTTAACTTCTAAAAGAGCAGGCAGATCTCAGATCTAGGCAAACAGGGCTACATAGATCCTGCCTCAAAACAAAAAACACCTCCCCCAAACAAACCCCAGAATAGGGATCTGCTTTTATTTTCTATACAGAAAAGTTAAAGATACACACACACACACACACACACACAAAAACAACAACAACAACACAAAACACCTTTAGTTCTAGCACTAGTTCTAACAGAGGCAAGATCACAGTGAGTACAAGAACCTATTTGAAAAAAACAAAACAAAAAACAATAGTATATAAAAATACCAATCTGAAATTACCCTGATTTCTATAGAATCTGTTGGCTCACTTCTATAGTCATTGACACAGAGGCTGGGCCAAATAGCCCAAGAGGGCCCGAAGAGATGGCTCTGTGTGTGGCTAAGAGCAAAGGCTGCTTCTGGAGGGCTGAGGTTGGATTCTCAGCACCCACAAGACAGTAGGAAACTCCAATTCCAGGGGATCTGATGTCCTCTTCTGGCTTCCCTGAGTACCAGGCATACATGTACTACATAGACATAAATGCAGACAAAATACCTATGCACAAAAAACAAATTTGGTTTGTTTTGGAACAGGGTTTCTTTGTGTAGCCATGGCTGTCCTAGAACTCACTCTGTAGACCAGGTTGGTCCTAAGCTCATAAGAGATCGGCCTGCCTCAGCCTCCCAAGTGCTGGGATTAAAGGTGTGTGGCACCACTGCCTGGCAAAAAACCAAAAAAAATTTTATTAAAAAAACCCTAAGCTTTTTTTTTTTTTAAACGTAGTCCAATTAAACAGGCCAAATG
The DNA here is from genome assembly GCF_030254825.1 of Meriones unguiculatus. Classification (NCBI taxonomy): domain Eukaryota; kingdom Metazoa; phylum Chordata; class Mammalia; order Rodentia; family Muridae; genus Meriones; species Meriones unguiculatus. The sequence goes on from NC_083359.1 coordinate 40,451,951, forward strand.
TAAATGTAAAACTCTTCACTTCTCCCTTGCTGACCTTCCAGCCCATGGTTAAAAATCGTAAGCACCAGGCCTAGGAATAGATATTTTCAGCTTTGCAGACGACACAGCGACTGCTTACAAGTAGTTAGTTTGAAGACAGTTGGAGTTATGAACGTGTGCTTTGTGTGTCAAAGAAATTATTTGTTTATTTGGGTTTTTGGAGACAGGGTTTCTGTGTAGGCTTGGCTGTCCTGGACTTGATTCGTTGACCAGGCTTCGAGTTCGTGGAGATCTGCCTGCCTCTGCCGCTGCCTCCCCGAGTGCTGGGATCACAGGTGTGAGCCACCTCACCTGGCTAATATAGAGTTTGAATGTGTTGATGCAGATTGAGAATTCAACGTCAGCCTGGGTTACACAGAAGCCCACACTAGATTGCCCCACACAGCAAGAAAACAAAGGATTGTCAAAACATCATGGATGGGCTGGGATGGCGGTGCACACCTTTAATCCCAGCACCTGGGAGGCAGAGGAAGGTGACCAAAGCCAGCCTGGTCTACATAGAGAGTTCCAGGACAGCCAGGGCTACATAGAGAGACCCTGTCCAAACCAACCAACAAAATTATCAAGGATAGGCCAGAGGGCACCTTAGTGGGCATACGTGCTTGCTGAGGAGTCTGCTGATGGGAGTTTAATTCCTGGGTCCCACAGAGAAAGGAGGAACTGACTCCCACAAGTTGCTCTGACTTCCACACAGGCTCCATGGCATGTACACTGCTATTCGTAAACACATTTGATTTACAACAACAAAGCATTAAGAAAAAAGCCCTGATTTTGGGACAGGAGAGATGGCTCGTCAGTTAAAGAGCACCCGTTGCTCTAGCAACAAGAATTTGGTTCCCAGCACACTCCTGATAGTTCACAACCATCTGTAAATACAGTTCCAGGGAACCTGATACCTCTACTGGCTAAATGGCACCAGGCAAGCTCATGTGCACACACATATATGCAGGCAAATGCTCATACATTAAAAAAAAAAAGTCCTGGGTTTGATCTCCTATACCAAATAAAGCAGGTGTGCGTACACGTTTGTCAGCTTAGCACTTGGGAGGCAGAGGTAGGAGAATCAGGGGTTCAGGGTCATTTCTGGCTAAACAAAGCTGGAGGCCAGAGGGCTACCTGAGACCCTGCCTCCGTGTCCTGGAATGAGGTCCAATTACAATGGGCCTTACGTTCAATACAGCCGTGTCCTCATGGAAGGAGAGATACACGGAGGAGGCCGTGTAAATAGACAGTGGCAGAGGGTTGGGGTTATGGATAATGTGGGCATGGTAGAGAAAACACTTGCCATAAAAGCTGGACGGACAAGGCCATTCCTGGTGTACTCAGAGGTGGGATTCCAAGAGCAAGCTGGCTAGCTGTACTCACCCAAAATTACAAGCTCTGGGTTCAGGGAGAGAACCGCTTCAAAAAAGTGGAGAACACATGCATGCACACACATGTATGTGCACTCTCTTTTTTAAAGATTTATTTATTTGTTATTTATATAATATTCTGCCTGCATGTACACCTGCCGCCAGAAGAGGGCACCAGATCTCACTATAGATGGTTGTGAGCCACCGTGTGGTGGTGGGGAATTGAACTCAGGAGCTCTGGAAGAGCAGCCAGTCAGTGCTCTTAACTTCTGAGCCATCTCTCCAGCCCCCTGCATGTGCACTCTCAATCATATATGTGTACCCTCATTCACACACACCATCTACATATGCAAAAAAAAAAAAAAAAAAAAAAAAAAGAAGAAGAAGAAAGAAAAGAAACCAAGTAAGAGGTGCCAAGGGATGCCCAGGCTGAGGCAGTACCAAAAGCCTCCCTTGGAGGCTTTAGGGAAACACAGTTTTTCCCATCCATGGCATTGGACTTCTGTTCTTTACAAACATGAGAATGTCATTTCATCAGCTCTGTGTGCTGTACCCACAGACGCAGGAAACCTCCATTTCCGGCAAAAGCTATGCAGTCCTGAGGGCAAGGGACACCATGTGGTATTTGAATGGCCCCTTCCTCAGGCCCCTGACTCCCAGTATCCACACCTCCCAGATGTGTCTCATGTTTAAGGCGGCCTGCCCGCCTGCCTGGAGAGACAGTTCTGCTGAGAAACCGCAAAGGTTTCCCCGGACAACCCCAAACCCGACAACACTGCAGCTACTTGCCATTCCTACTCTGAGCAGACTGCACCCTGCTCCAAGCCTCAAGGACAGGAAGAGTTGGCAGCTGAGATGGATCTGTGCCATGACTTTGATGTCTTGCAAGAGGACAGTGGGCAGGGCTCTGCTGACTGTTCTCATCTGCCTGTCTCGCATCTTTCCTGTCTTAACTCACCAGTTTGTGCAATTCCTCTTGTTCTTCTGTACTAGCAAGTCCCAAGTCTCTCAAGGAAGAGGCAACAGATAAGTCAGACCAAGAGGTTTCTAGTTGGGGCTCAGCTCACACTCAGCACTGCGGCCGAGCCTGCTGCAGTCCAGTGTCCTTCCACTGTCCTCGGCTCCTCGTGCATTCTGTTTACAGCGTAAGGACAAAAACGAGGGCCTGTCGCCAGAGGCACCAGCAGCCGCTAACCCACTAACTGCAGCTGCCTATGGATCATCTGGTACTGCCTAAAGGGCTTCCAAAATCATCAAGAGGCATTTCCTCAGCTGAGGTGCCAAAGAAAACCCATCTCTGAGAATACGGGCCACGTTTTGGTGCCAACTGGGTTCTTTTAAGACCTTTGATTTAGGCGGAAGAGGTAACTATTGCCCAGTAACAGGCAAGCACAAAACAAACACACCTCGAGTCTAGTTGGAAGAAAAATATCTGAAAAGTCTGGTATGACAGTGGACACTAGGGAAAAGATAATGAGGTAAAAGGTGAACATGAGCAAAAGAGTTTAGATAAACTTGGGTCACCATAGGATAAGTGACCAAATTCCTAGAGCAGGGTTCACATCGGATAAAGTCTTCTTGAATGATGAGTTGAGCAGATTCTAAAATCAAACATACATGCCCCTGACTTTTGGCACAAGTGATCTGAGAAGTATGCCACTCTGAGGTGCCTGCTGGGCAACACAAGAAATGGTGAAACAGGACAAAGAACCCATCTTTATACAAGATGAACTTTTGCCAAAGACCCTGTATCAATTATTTTCTGTGCTAGTAATGTTCACAGACTTTAGGGTGTTTACGTGCTGGGGACTTAAAAACATGAGCTAGAGGGAGCTGGACAGATAGCTTAGTTCCCAGCACCCACACGGCAGCTCACAACTGTCTGTGACTCCAATTCCAGGGGATTTAACACCCTTTTTGGCCTCCACAGGTCCTGCACAAACATACAGGCAGGCAGCCCAAAAAACTTCTGTACATAATCGCAGCACTTGGGAGGTAGCAGATGGGTTTTAAGTTCAAGGTCAGTCTCAGTGACAGTCTCACAAGGAATTCCAGGCCTTCCTGGGATAAATGAAATTCTTTCCCAAACAACCCCATCAGCTAAAGGGACATATAGGCTTTTCCATTTTGCCTTTGAAATAGAGGTAATACTCTATAAAACCAAAGTACACAAATATTTGCTATTTTACCTTCTCCTTTTTACTAATAGTTTAGGTAATAAACTTTAAACTCACACGTTTTGTCACTGAAACCACCTGGTGTGAACTTATGTTCTAACAGAACCAGAGTTTATACGAGTTTTTTTTTTTTGCAACAGATTCTCTGTACAGCCATGGCTGTCCTGGAACTCACTTTGTAGATCAGGCTGGCCTCGAACTCAGAAGATCCACCTGCCTCTAACTCTCTGAGTGCTGGGATTAAAGGTATGTGTCACCACTGGCCAGCTCATACTACTTATTTATACTAAGGTTGTGATAAAATTTATATTAAGCCTAACTATCTAGTCACCTTTAAGTGACTTAGGCATGGAATAAAGTTGTTACCTCTACCCATTCTAGAATTTTTATTTATCGATTTGGTACTGGGATTAAACCCAAAGCTTGGAACATGTCAGGCAAATGTTCTACCATTAGGGTACCTCTCTTTAACAGTCTGCTAATATTTTTAAATGTCTGTTTCTGTGGTATACGAAATATATTAAAATCTGTCACAGAAATGATTCTTTCAACATCTCCACCTGTTGTTGGACTCATCGGGTTGGAGCCCAAGCCCTCTCCCACTCCATTCTGGCAGTACTAGCACACGGAGGACCCAGACTTTGACCTCTAAGCCTTCCTTGGATGCTCCTCCCACCCCCAGGGGGGCCAGCTCTTTAGTGTCGAGAGAGGACGGGGTGAGGGTTAGAATGTGATCCTAAGCTCTGGGCCCAGCTGTATGTCCTCTTCTAGGTTTTTCTTCCACAAATGCATTATTTGTCCTGGAAAATTCCACCTTTTCCTCCCAGCGTCCTCACTTTAAAAAACAAAACAAAGCACAAGAAAAAAAGGCTCAGTATGTAGCTCAGGCTCATCTCAGCTTCATCCTCCGGCCTCAGCCTTGTGAGGGGAGGTGCTTCCTAGGCGTTCTGAGGGAGGCAGCAAGCGACCCTACTTGCAGCCTCCAGCTTTAAAAGCAGGAAAACAGTTGTTGAGGTCTGTCACACGCCAGTATTAGGAAAATATTTTAAAATACTTCAATCGTTTTCGTGTGGGGTTTTTGAGACGCCGTCTCATGTGTGCGAGGCTGGCTTCAGCTGGGTTTACAAGCACGAGCCACCAGAGCAAGCTACAGTCATTTTAAACTAATAGTTTAGGTAATAAACTTTGAACTCATACGTTTTGTCACTTAAGCCACCTGGTGTGAACTTAGGTTTCAACAGAACCAGAGTTTATAGGAGTTTTCTCTCACTGCTTTTGGAAATTCAAAACGCTCAACAGGAGCCCGACTTGACACGGAACTCGTGGGCCTGGAGACGGAGGCCATTGACTCGGAGCGGGGAATCGGTGAGGGGAATCGCTGCGGGGACCTCGCCACCCGGCCGCCACTCACCCGCCGCGCCCTCCGCGTCCACCTGCACCCGCTGGTTGGCGAAGCGCCGCGCGCCGTCCACGGCCTCCCTGCGCCCGAGGCGGGACCCTGCGGACAGCCCGGAGCACGTTAGCAAGCTCGCCCAGACTCTCGCCACCGCCGCCCGCCAGCTCTCCCGCCCTGGCCACCCACCCGCCCGCAGCAGAACACGACTCGCGGCGGCCAGCGCCATCTTGGCTGTCGGCGGGGACTAGAGAACCGAGCGGCGAGCCGCGCCGCTCACGGCCAGGCGTGGCAGACTCCTCCTCGGAGCTGGGCCCCGCCCCACAAGGTCAAGGCCAGCCAGCCACTCCACAGCCTCCCGGGGACTGGGCACAGGCCCCCGGGCCAGGTTAGCTCAGGGTGCTCCCCATCCCACACCCCGACAGGCTCCAAGCAGCTAGCGCCTGAGTAGGTAGTAAATAAACTCGTGCTGGGGCGGGGCCCGTGCGGGGACGTGGGGGGGGTGCATTTGCTCGGATCCAGCCAGCTGCAAGCTGGAGAAAAAGCTTCCAGGTCTCAAGAAGGCATCGCAGAGGAGCTGGGAAGAGGACATAAATTAAGGCTGGCAGACGGACCGCAGGGCAGTGAACAGATATGCTTGGCCAGCACAGGAAAAGGGCCCGGAAGGTCCACTAGGATTTCATGCCCTCAAGAGTGTTTATTTATATAAATACTGAAAAGGACACACATAAAAGCTACAGCCTGTGTGGCACAGGTATCCCAGTGGAAGACAATCTCAACATTTATTCTCCCATTTTAAATGTTTCTAAGGGTTCCTTCTTGGCAAAGACTTTTCTTCTGTGGTGCCCAAGTATGGAATCAGAAACTGGACACCACCACCAGCTCAGAACCAGTACGAGACATCTTCCCAACACAATAGCCGAAGGTTCAGGCAGCAACAGGCCTAATCTCGGCCAAAACACAAAAGCCCCGAGTTGTTTCTGAGAGCTTTTAGAAATGGCACACTGGGAATGAAGCCTAAAGTTGGGTGGGGGGAGACCACAAAGAGGCAGTGAAACCAGTACTCAATTTGCATTCTAATCCTAAATTTATTCAACACAGTCCTTTCACTCTACACAAGTACAAACACAACCTTATCTAAAATGCTACAAAGTTATAAAACTCAAAACAAATTTTATAGTACTGACTGTACAATAAAAGCAAAAAGAGGCAATGCTCACATTGCCAAAGCTAACCTGCAGCATCACCATGAATAGCAGGTAATAATGGGGTGGGCAGGTTCCGGGGACCCTGCAGAACTGGCTCGCCAATTTTATAGTGACAGAGATTCGGGGACGGAAAGGACAAACTCTATGGAGGAACCCTTGAAAGGGCTAACCCTAGGAGGTGATGTGTACTCAGCAGGGAACATGGTCAGGCCCCACACAACAGCAGCTTGGTCCTTTCGGCAGATGTGGCACAGCAGCAGCAAGGGCGTGACCAGGTTGTCTGACTGGTTCTAGGTCATCCGTGGAAACCGGTGTGCTGCTATATGGAGGGCTTGTTTGTCCCAGTTGGTTCTGCTACCAAATGGACTCAATAACTGGAAGGGGTGAACTTTCTAGCCAGAAAACTACAGGGTACCTCTATGGACACAGTCCCAAACCAACAGTATCTCTGCAGCCAGAATCCTCCTGCAGAGGAAATATAGAAATCGCTGTCTTCCAAGTCTACCCTGGTAAGGGATCCTTCCCTACAGATCCTCATTTGGCTAGAGAAAGGACAGAACTGAGCCAGGACATTAAGTTACAGAGGTGGGCATCAGTGCTCCTGCTTATCGAGAGGAGTTGGAGCTGGAGCGGCTCCTGTGGCGGCGGCGTCCAGGAGATCGAGATCTTCTGCGAACAGGTGACCTGCGTCTTGGGGAGCGAGATCTGCAGGAAGAGAAACCAGGTCAGCCAACAGCAACATCTGTGGGACAAACTGGCCTTCTCTAAGGCAATCCTGTTTTTTGTTTACAATTTTATAAAGTGTGGCTTCTGTTATGTCTGACCCCAAAGCTCCTCTCCTGGCCACTCCTGTAATCTTTTTCTCTGCCTAACCACCTTGGCTGTCCTGGAACTGGCTCTGTACCAGGCTGGCCTTAAACTCATAGAGATCCATCCACCAGCCTCTCCCTCCCTACTGGGAGTAAAGGCATGTGCCATCCTGCTTGGCCCCCCATTATGAAGCACAGACGGTCTCATGGGACCTGATTTCAGGGGACCCATGCCAGTTCAGACTCTAGAAGTGGTTCCTTCAGAGGGCCTCATCTGTCTATCAATAACCAATACTTTGACTGTCCTTTCTCTGAGCAGTTCCCAAGTGTTACATACTGACATGCTTTCTACATTCAGCCCCAAAGAACACAAAGTCATCACAGCTATTCAGGGTTATAAATTATACAAAGAAGAAAGATGGGTTAAGGACAATTCTAAATTGACTCACCTCCTCCTCATCCGTGGGGGTGACCTGCGCCACATGGGAGGTGGTGGGAGCATTCTCCTGGGTGGGCTGAATCGCCGAGGGGGTGGCCGAGGCCAGGGCGCCAACACAGCAGTAGCAGTGATCTCCTGGCCATCAATTTGTCCTGTATTAAAAAAAGAAAGGACAAAACCATAAATTTTCTAATATTAAAAACTTAACATGTATCTGTGGAATTCCAGCATTCAAGAGAAGGCAGAGAGCTATTAATTAGTGTAGGCAACAAAGTGATATACTGCCCCAAGATAAAACAGGCCAGGTATGGAGGCCCACACCTTTAATCCCAGCATCTGAGAAGCAGAGACAGAACAGATCTCTGAGAATTTGTAGCCAGCCTGGTCTATACAGCAAGGTCATACCAGCTAGGGGTATATAAGGAGACCCCGTATCAAAAACAAAACAAAATCCCCACACACCCTAGGCAAGCACAAAGCCAGGTGCTCAGCAAATCAAGGTAGACAATAAGATTAACTCCAGAATCACCACCAGAAAAACCCACTACAGGCCATGAGATCTATAAGAGACACTAACTGAGACACTGGAACAACATCCCAGAAGACAGACAGCCCACACGAAACTGAAGACTGTACTGACACCTACCAGGGAGAAGGACCAGCCATGACACAACGACAAGATATCACAGGGCTTAAAGGCAGAATGGAGGCCCTTGGCAGGGACAGGAAGGTCACATCAGAAGCTGAGCTGTTCTTTCTTTCTTCTTCTTTTTTTTTTTTTTTTTTTGAGACAGGATCTCCCTACATAGCCCTGGCTGTCCTGGAACTTACTATGTAGACCAGACCACCTCAAACTCACAATCCACTTGCCTCTGCCTCCAAAGTGCTGGGATTAAAGGCATGTGCCACCATACATGGCTCTGAATTTCCCTTTTAAGGATAGGAGGAAGCTAAGGCTGGGCTAAAGAAAAGGGACACTTGTTTGAAGACTTCTGCAGCCATCTACATAAACTGATTTCCAAACAAAGGGAAAAATTTGGAAACAATTTCAAAAGTAGATACAGCACCACAGGACACAAACCCCAAGAACTTACAAGGTTTCAGAGAGAGAGAAAAACACCTGGACAGCTAGATATCTACACATCTAAGATTGGTCCCTAGAGCCCAAACCTAGCCCAGTGTCAACAAAGAATACAGCTCCTATACTTGAGAGTACCCAGAGGCTAATTCAGGTACTCATTTATATTCCAGATGTTTAACTTAACCACAGCCTAAGCCAGATTCTGGCCCACAGCTGAACCAACTCTAATGAAGAAAGTCACTGCACCAACAGAACACAATAAAACAGTGCGCCATCTAGCTAGTGGCCAATGAAGGTCACTCTAGATGTCTCTAGTACCCTGAATTGCTAAAAATCAAAGAATATCCATACTCAAAGGCAACATTAAAAAGTAACAAGAAGGCTGGAGAGATGGCTCAGCCATTAAAGGCTAGGCTCAAAACCACAAACAAGAAATAACAACAAAGCTAGATGTGGTGGCTCATGGCTGTAATCCCAGCACTCAGGGAGACAGAGATAGGCAGATCTTTGTGAGCTCCAGTCCAGCCTGGTCTACAGGCCAGCCAAGGCTACAAAGAGAAACCGGTCTTGAAAAACAAAAACCACCACAACAAAAAAGTAACAATAAAACCTCAACTAAAAACTGTTAAGATATCTGTAAGGGTAACAGGCTTCTGAGGACGCTAAGGCCCCCCAGCAGACTGACTTGACTGCCCAGACGGGACTGTGCACTGCTGACTTAGTCCTGGCTGCGCATATCCTAGCACGAAACACAAATTCTGCACTCCCTAAAAAGCCGATTTGAAGACAAAATGGAAACTGGCCACCAAAAACTATTTTTAAGTGCTTGTGCTTCAAAGCACAACATTAAAGTCTTGATAGACACATTGTATGTATCATCAGCAAAGCAATCCTGAAAATGCTGGAATGTTGGCAAATTAAAAAGGACACTTAGAAACAATCATAGAAAAGATCCTCTGTAAAAGCCAAATATGTTCTTTGTAAGGAAAGCGTCATTTGATCCACAGGGTTTTAACAGACTGAAAATTTCTTAAAACACTAATATATTCATACTTGGATTTTTCTTTCCAAGAATAGGGAATGCTTCATAAAAACTGCTTTTGGTAAATTCACCCCCACTGAGTAAGAACCAAAATGTACAAAGAGCTCCAACGAGACACAGATACACTTGGGGTAGGAAATCAGATCTCTTCAAGGATAGAGGTGACAGGGCTGAGTGGTTACAGTATCACTCACCTCCATCCATGTGTTTCAGTGCCTTCTCCGCTTCATCTGGATTCTCAAATTCCACATATGCATAACCTTTGGATAGATGAGGATGCATCCTTTCTACAGGCATGTCAATCATTTTAATTTTCCCATAAGTAGAAAATATTTCCATGATATGATCCTAGAGAGAGAAAGAAGTCACATCCCTGCTTACCCATCTACTACTTAATGGTCAAAGGGAATTCACTAAATGCCCAGTAAATCTTTAATAGTATAAAAACATTCTGCCCCCTGACAGTACATGTCAGTGGGCCAAAGTCTCCTGGATATTAAGTGTAATAATTAAGTCCATTAAGAAGTAAGCAGTGTTCCAATCAAGTCACGGACTACAGTTCTCAGAAGAACTACGTTCTAGGTGTACCTGCTGACAGACACCACCAGCTTGTCAACCACCAACCCCTAACCTCTGTGGACCTGTGGTTCTTACCTTGGTCACGTTCCTGGTGAGCCTCCCAATATGTACTTTGGTGGGTTTAGGTGAAGGGCTTCGCCTTTTCCTTTCCTTTTCATCTCTTTTAGGGGGCTTGGATCTAAGATAACAAAAACACCCAGAAAATTTCAATTTACTCAGAGTATAGTGAGTTTAGGGGTGGAGTTCACGGTAAGGTCCAGGACTTGGCCCCAGCACTGAAAAAGGAAAACTATCCGCTGGCTGTAGTGGTATATGACAAACTAACATCCCAGCACCCAGGAGGCCAAGGCAGGAGGGTACTAGATTACGTCAACCTGCACTGCCTAGTGAGATTCTGCCCCAGCAACAAACAGCAAGGTTTCTTCTTAGCTTCCACAGCTTCTAGAAAAGTCTGCTATCAATTCTCCTATATTAACCATAATAGCCGCATAGGCTCATATATTTAAATGCTTAGTGATCAGAGAGTGGCACTATTTGAAAAGCATTAAAGATACGGTCTTGTTGGAAGAAGTGTGCCACAGGACGTGAGCTCGTTTCAAAAGCCCATGACAGGCCCAGTGTCTGGCTCCTCCTGCTGCCTTTGGAAAGGATTTCTACACCCTCTCAGCTACCACACCTGCCTGTGCACCACCATCCTCCCGCCATGAGAATGGACTAACCCTCTGAAACTGTAAGCCACCCCCAATGAAATGCTTTTCTTTGTAAGAATTGTCCTGGTCATGTTGTCTTTTCATAGCAACACTAAGACACTATCCCTGACTCACAAACCAAACTAAGAGCTCCTTCACACATGTGTGCATTTTACTTTACTCTGTGTGGGCATGTATCTGGGCAACACACACTGAGTTAGAGGGCAACCTCTGTGAGTTGCTCCTTAGTATCCCCCCCCCCCTTTAAGACAGGGTTTCTGTGTAGCCATGGCTGTCCTGGACTCACTTTGTAGACCAAGCTGGGCTTGAACTCACAGAGACTGGTCTGCCTCTGCCTACCAGAATGCTGGTATTATAGGCGTGTGCAACTGCGCCCAGCTCCACCCTTCCCAGAGTCTACCATGTGTATTCCAAGGATGGGCACTCTGGTTGATGGGCTTGGCAGCAGGCGCTCTTACTGAGACATCCTGTCCACCCCCTAATGTACCTGCAGGCCAGAAGACGGCACCAGACCTCATTATTGATAGTTATGAGCTACCATGCAGGTACTGGGAATTGAACTCAGGATCTTTGGAAGAACAACCACTGCTCTTAACCTCTGAGCCATCCTCTCCAGTCCTTATTTATCTCTTTGAGGTAAGTTCACACACAGCCTAGCATGGCCTCAAATTTCTGACCACCCTGCTACAAACACTGAGTGCTAGGATTCTGGGCACGCACAGCTACACTTCACTTTGATAATTAAATAAAAACCACATCTACTTATGTACTTGTGTGCTACAGTGCATCAATCGGTGGGAGTTATCACATGCCACCACTTGGGTTCTGGGGAGTGAACTCAGGTTGTCATAAGCTTGGCAGCAAACACCTTTACTCCTGAGCCATCGTATCAGCCCCTAATCTACTTTTCTAATAACTATGGTTATGAGCAGGCTAATCTGGACTCACTTGGAGCGGGAACGCCGCCTGTTGTCATGCCGACGCCGAGAAGGGCTTGGGGAGCCAGAGGAGCTGCTAGAACTGGAGCTTCGGGATGTGCTTGAACTTCCCGAGCGGCTGGATGCAGAGGATGAGCTAGAGCCACTGCTTGAGCCTGTGCTGGTGCTGGAGCCTGAGCTGGAGGTTGAGCTGGACCGAGACCTGAGGATAAGGTGGGAGCATCACAGAGTCAATGAGCAAGAGTCACCCTTCTCCACAGAAGACTGCCCAGTAGAGGACACAGCACTTCTGGTTCTTTAAGCCTCATCACTTTCATCAGCAATGACATGCATTGCGTGGTGACAGGAAACACAGGCAGCTGTCACCCACACAGAACCCTTAACTTTACAATGGGGAAAAGGAGGAGTCTAGCAGGAGTCATTTCACCACCTCAGCCGTCACAGGGCTGCAGACAGACTCAACAGGTAACAGCACTTTCAGAGGGCCCAGGCTCGGTTCCAGCACCCAAATGGCGGCTCACAATTGCCTGTGACTCCAGTTTCAGTGGTCACAATGTCCTTTGCTGGTCTCTGTGGAAGCCAGGCACACTGTTTTATATATACATGCAGCCGAAAGTCTTACACGAAAGAGAGAGAAAGAAAGGCTCTAGACCAAAGCCTTCAACTCATCACATTTTTTAGAACCATAAAAGGGTTCATACCATAAACATCACAAACTATACAGCAAGATCATATATCATACATAATGAGATGAAACTCAAAACCAGAATGTTGTAACTTAGGATCTTATCAACAACTCTAGGGTCGGGTTGTTTTCAAAGCAGTCAAGAAAAACTATGGACTTCCCTTGGCCATCTAGCTCAATTTAATTGGCAAACCCTAAGTACCAATGAAACCTCACCCCAACAAACAAGGTGGACAGCTCCTAGGGAATGACACCTGTTGTACAGCCAAATGCTGTCATTCTCAGTTCAACTGGCCTGCTCAAAAGATCATCACAGCTGGGCTTGTCTCTCTTGGAAGAAGGGAGAGGGCCAAGGGATCCTCACTGGGATACCCAGTGACCCCCTATAATTGTAGTATGCAATTCTGCCCTAACTGCACACGGCCTCAGGTCTCAGTGGATTATGAGAGAAGGAACTCCACCTACACAAGCACAGGGGGGTTATGCATACTCCTGCCAGTGCCCCAACCCCTGCACTGTAAGCCTAATAACACTCACCAGTCATCTAAACGAACCTTAGCTTAGTTTGACGGCAGAACATAGGAGGGGCAGATGTTCTTTACAAGAAGCAATTTACCACCCAAGGCTGAACACACACATCAACCCCCAAAAGAGAAAAGAGAAACCCCAAAAGAGAAACCCCAGTGGCTCCATTCACAGTAAAGGAAGACACACGGTCACAGCAGTGCTCTCTGCCCTACCTGGTACTGCTGCTCCCACTTGAAGCACTGCGTCTCTTCCGGGTCTTATCCCTGCCACGATCCTTCTCACTGGACTCTTTAGTGGCCCCTTTATCCTTAGAGCGATCCTTGGACTTCTCGTCAGAGCGGTCCTTGCGTTTGGTGGGAGAAGGAGCCCTGCATGGTGAGGAAGAAGGTGAGGTTGCAAGCTCCCCTAACCAAACCCGGAGATAGCACAACCCAGTAGTGGGGTCCAAAAGGATTCTTACTAAACTCCCAGGTCATCACAGAGCAAAATGATCTGTGAATTAGGACACTCACTGTAGAACACAAAAATATCCCCTCTCTGAGGGTCCCTAAATAGCAAGCACCCCCAAAATAGCACTAGAAAAATCTTACAGAGGATTACCTAGTGCTGGACTTTTTATTATTTTCTTTGACTCCTAGCAAGCTCTTCTTTTTCACTCCTGATAAATCCATTCTCCCCTTCTGAGGTGTTCAAAGCAGCAATGTCGGCCTCACTTATCTGAACTCTCACTTCTAACTTGAGTCTGAGAAACGATCCCTAATCGATTGCAATTTACGCCAAAGAGCAGCCTAGTAACAAGATAAAAGGATTTAAATAGAGTAAACGAATTGACAAAGCATCAAATCTATTTTGCAACAAAAAGTTGAGCACAAAGAAGGAAGCAAGAGTCCACAGCCTGTACAACAGGGGACAACCCTCAATTCCTCATGGAGGATTTTTCTACCTCCATGAGGCCACCTTAGTTTATTTATTTTTTTAATTAGAAAAATATAAAATTTATTACACCTCCAAGGCACAGGAGCATTGATTCTGCACTGCTTTCCTTAATGAGATGGGGTGGTAACTGTACCTATCATTGTTATTTTAGAGCCTGCACCACACTACGGTAGCAAGTCTGATAAGCCACCTGTAGATGGCTCGCAAAATACCAAAAAGGCTTCAGGAGAAAAACTCAATTTGTAGATCAACTAACAGGCTCAGATTTGTCTTATTGCCGTAATTTTCTTTGGGGACACACTGAGGGATGACTAGATATCATTTTGAGAGTGACAAGCACCAAAACATTACTCAGCACAAATGGACAACATCACAGAAGAACATTAAAATGGGACCCAAAGCAAGGCACGGGGTGGACGCCTTTAATCCCAGCACTTGGAAGGCAGGGCAGGCTGATATAAAGCCAGTTCTAGGACAGGCAAAGCCACACAGATACCCCTGTCTTGGGGGGGAGGGGAGCAAGAAAAAATAAGATTGTCAGGTAGGTAAATTATAAAGCAAATAAGGAGCAAATATGACTTGTTGGATGGCAGCAGTATGGTAGTCACAACTATTTTTTTCTGCATCCTGAAACTTTTGGAATGGGCCGTTAAGGATTCAACAACGACTCAAAGAGAAACCACTAATTCTTTCCACGCCCCCTTCTCAGGGAGCAAAACACAAGCAATGGCATCATGATACATCTGAACTCTCCGTCTCACCTTCCTCAACTGTAACCAAGAAAGAACACACCACTTCAGTGGTTCTGATTTCGGAGACAGGGGCACTCCTAAATGCCACTGAGTAAATATTTAGCCCGAGAGAAGAGCCACTGGCTTTTGACAAAAGAAGATAGCAAATGATTACCTATATAGCTCCTTTCCAGGGCCATAAAATCTTTTCAAGCTCCCCCCCCCAAAAAAAAAACATACTATAACACACAATAGGGAACACCAGTAACTCATGGTCTGGTGTTAAGCAAGCACACCTGTGTTTGATTTCAGGCTTCACTATTGTCACCTTAGCCATGGCACTTGGCACTCATTCTTTCATATATTTATTTATTGTTTTTGAGACAGGATCTCTCTATTGCATAAGCCTGGCTGTCCTGGAACTCCCTATGTAGGCCAGGCTGGACTACAACAAAGCCCTGCCTCCTCTTGAGTGTAGGGATTAAAAAATTATTTATTAAAGATAGGACTCTAGCCCAGGCTAGCCTCTGGGCTATGTAGGAGAGGACTTTTGATTTTCCTGTCCCCACCTGCAATTATCGGCTTTATACATGGGGCTGGAGATTGAAACCAGGACTTCATGCACAATGGGGCAAAAGAAAACTACTAACTGAGCTATATCTAGAGCTTCACCTTTCCTGACAATTAGTTCCCAAAAGCCTTAGCTAAGTCAATCTATAAATCTGTCAAGGCACTGAGCTCAGTGATAAATGAAATTTGAGGAGTTATTTCTTCACATCTGGAAACTATCCGCACACCCACTGTCACCTCATTTGTTACACTCTTTCTGAATGCTTATTAAAGCCCATTAACAGCTCGCCCCACTTTCGGGTGAGACCACTGTCCAGTAAGAGTGTGAACCATGAACACCTCAATTTCCTTGCAGCTACATCACGAAAAAATTAGTGACGCCTTCCTTTGTAGTGCTGGGGAACAAAACTCACAGCCTGAAAAAGAATGAGTGCACACGCCTTTAATCTTGGCACTTAGGAGGCAGAGGCAGGAGGCTCTGAGTTCAAAGAACAGCTTTCTGTACCAAGTCACTTAAATCTGGTTATGTACTTTAGTTTGGATTGCTACCCACTCGGTTCCATAACTACCAGGAACAGAGAGATTGCCCTGTGCACCCCCACCACAACCTGTCAGAATGTACTTTATGAAACAAGCAGAACCCGGTATTTTTAAACAGTCTATAAATTATAAACCGAAGAGTAATCGAACACTTTGCTGGGTGTGGTCGAGTGCTAGAAAGCAAAGGTGAGGTTCTCTGTTCACACAAGTTCAGGTAACAGCTCAGGACCATGGTCAACCTCTCCCATCCTCCGGAAAGGTGTGCGTCCAACAGCCAGAGAGAGGAGAAAACAATTAGTTAAATCTCGAGCAGAGGGCGTTTCAGGAATCTTCAAAGCACTCTACATATAAAAGCACATTTGAGACACAGCCTACGAAATACACAAGTTAGAAAAAGAAAGCCTACACTTCTCTCTACCATCAACCGTAACCTTCCCATGCTCTCCCTTTGAGCTCGGTAACCGTCCTCAGTCCACGCTTGGGCCGGACTGAGAAGCGCACACAGGAGTTCGATAAACACTCGTGGAAAGCGATCTAAAAGGGCTCACAATCTGCTACAAACATCGACCTCGTCCCCCAACCCCTTTCTCCACTCACTACTCAGGTAGAGCCCGGCGAGGCGAGTCTAGGTCTCCAGCCAGACAAGAAAGCAAGAGGCGACGCTCGCAGCTGCTGGAGTCCTGCAGGCTAAACGGGTGGCCGCCAAGCGAGCGACGCGGGATCGCCCTTCCGTCCGCGACTGCCTCGACCACTTCCGGGCCGCGGCCTCGACGCCTCCCACTCCGCCCGGCCAGAACCACTCTCTCTTTCTTCGGGCTCTGCGCCTCGCAGGCGGGCCTCCACCACACTACAGGGCTGCGGAACGCAGCCGGATCCACGATGCTCCCCACCTAGTCTGGCAGAAGGTCCCCGAAGGTCGGATGCGGCCGGATTCCTTCCCCAACTTACATCTTCCCAAGGCCGCCACCTCCTCCCGCTCTTCTCACACCCGGACGCCGGCGCAACTCTGTCGTCAGAGTTGAAAAGCGGGAAGACGCGGCTGTCGCGCAGCGATGACGTACAGGGTCTCAACCAATGGTCGCGAGAGGCGGAGACTTAGCGGCCAGCGACTGTTCGTGGAAGTGTTCCCTCGTTTACTTTTTTTCCGAGTCGGGCCTAGGCTAAGCTTGCTGGGACTCGTTTTGCGCGTCGGGGGGGCTGCGCCCTTCGGCGCCTAGAGGATCTGTGCGTTTGGAGCTACTCGAGTTGCTTCCCTACTGCCTCTGACGCCTTTAGGGCCTAAGGCTATGGCGCCCTGCTGAGGCGCTGAGGGTCAAAGCAAAGCCGGGCTGTTCTCAAGTGGCAGGACGGTTCAGATGGTGGATGCTTGTAGCACAGTGGTGAGCGTGTAGACGCTGTCTCTGTGCTTGGTGGGATTCAGCCTACTGGGGGCGGTGGGAGGCCAGAACGAAAGGAAGGAATTTGAGGAAATGTGCAGTAGGAGAGGCTTCTCCAAGGTGACTTTTCTGAAAAAGGGTGGGGCAGAGGGAACAGCAAAGGTGTTCAGGCTCGCTGGGAGGAGAAAAGGGACGCCAGCCTGGGCGAGGGTAACTGTCAGGACCTTCATTTCAAGGACACAGTGGTCCTGGTCCTTGCACGAGGCTGCAGAGTAGCGCTCTCCGTGGTGTCCCCCGCCTCCCACTCTGCCTGGCACATTCATTGCTCTGCGGTTCTACGTGGAAGGAAAGGATACGCACACAGTCCCTGCGGTTATCTAGACAGGTTTGAGGCTGCAAGGAAGAAAGAGGAACAGATCTTTAGGAGGAAGGAACAAAGGTGATTTAGATTTGGATTACATATTGCACTGAAAGACAGGAAAGTGGCCAATGTGCAGTTTGCTGATCCCGGAGGGAGTAGGGGCCAAGGAGCTGGGCACAGGACAGCCAGGAAGAGGTGCCTGCTCCCCAGAGGCATCAGTTCATTTGGGGTGCTGTGGTTAGCAGGTCCAGTCCGGTGTGGTAATCTTGTTGGTTTTAAGATTATTTGGTTGAGCGCAGTGGCCTGTAATCCCAGCACTGCGGGAAGCAGAGGCAGGCGGATCTACAAAATGAGTCCAGGACAGCGAGGGCTACACAGAGAACCCCTGTCTCAAACAAACAAACAAACAAAAAAAAAAAAAAACGAAAGAAACTGAATGCTTTGTAGTCAGTTTGGTGCTGAAAGCTTGGAGGATTTCTGATCTGCAGCACAAGTTGGAAGGAAGGCTGGACCACCTGGGCAGCCTCTGGAAAGTGCTGATTTCCTTTAGGGGGTCCTTCCCACTTCACTCAACATAATCACAGAAATCCCTCACAGGTGTGCCCAGAGGCCTGCCTCTCGGTTAATTCTAAATTCAATCAAGTTAGCAACTAAGATTAACCTGGGGGCTTCAGCCTGTTCTTTAGAGAAAGGGCCCTTGCGGCTATTCGGTGGGGTAGTGATGGTCAATCAGGCAGCACATCTGTAATTTTAGAGGAGTCTGTGATTTAGAGAGGCTTCCAGAGGCCTCAAATCCAGAGCTTTGTGTCCAGCAGTGACAACCTAGAGACCTGGTGACCCCACCATGCCTGATAGGGTGAGGACAGAACAAGTTGGACTAACAGCCTCTCCCATACTTTCCCCCTAATGTTCAAAATAATTTAATTTGGCATGCTTATAAGCTTTAACACGTTTTATATTAAACCTAAAAAGCATGGTTTACTCAGATGCTTTGATAAAATTTGTTGCTAAATATTATGGATTTTTATAATCAACTGTAGTATCAGCTGTTGCGCTCTGAAAGCCAACCGTCCTGGCTTTTAGCATTTTGAAGATAGCAGAAAACTTTAAGGTTTGTAACAATCTCAGGACCCCTTCCTTCCTTCTTCCCTCCCTCCCTCCCTCCTTCCCTTTTCTGATTCCTGTCTGTTGCTAACCTTCTGAGGCCAAGATGGCTAAGGGCCACCGAGCTAGGATTTCCAGGACCCAGGGCATCCTTGGCCCTGGTTTGCTGGAGGAAATGTGAGTAGCTGGCCACAGTAGAGGGGTGATGTGAGCCCTGGCCAGTATTCTGAGTTCCCTTCCTTACCTTCTCAAGGTTCAAGTCAGTCAAATCTACAGAGTGAATTCCAGGACAGCCAGGACCGTTACACAGAGAAACACTATCTGGAAAAAACAAAACAATCTGGGGACCATCTTGTCACTGCTTTCCAATTGGTGGTTTACAGGAGTGTGTCATCATACCCAGCGCCCTTTCTCTTCAGTCCTAGACAAGCAGTGAAGGGCTTGGCTGCAGGCTTGCCCACATTGAGGCTTCCCCCACTCTTATATCCTAACCAACAAGTTCTGCATACCCTGACACTATTCCAGTCGAGCCACTGTGTTGGGCATATAAGACTAACGGAAGAAACGCAGTGGCTGTCCCACAGGACTTGCTCTTGGACCCATGGGAACTGGATCAGGTCGTGGAGAGCAGAGCCTTGTCTCCTGGGTTCCCTGGAAGAACTAGGCATGGAGGTAGAGCAGCCATGCCCTTACTGGTCTAGAAGGGAATGAACATGAAAGGACAAGCTAGACTACTGTCTCAGAAGTCCATGGCTCCTTTCTTTGCTATTCCTCCAAACTGCATGAGCCAATGAGTAAACCACAAAGCAAGTGAGCCAACAAGCAGCATTCCTCCAAGGTTTCTAAGAGTTCCTGCCCTGACCTCCTTTAATGATGGATTGTGACTCTGAAGAGTAAGCCAGAAAGATCCCATCTCCTGAACTGCTTTTAATCGGAGTATTTCATCATGTATGGAAAGGAAACTAGGAAAATTTTCCTAAAAGCATTTTGGCTGCTACAATCCGCATGAAAGCCCTCTGCTGGCAGCTTTCCCCTGTCTGTCCCTGAGAGGATGGCTAGTCTCCATGTGTACTGAAGCAGCCGTATTTTATGGGTATACATCGTATAGCTTGTTCATCCAGACCTAAACACCTTTCTGCATGCTTTAAAACAATGTGGGGGTGGGGGAGATGAGAAGGAAAGAAAAATCACTAACACACTTTGTTTAAAAAACTCACTCTGTAGACCAGGCTGGCCCTGAATTCACAGAGACCCACCTGCCTCTGCCTCTGGAATGCTGGGATTAAAGGAGTATGCTACCACACTTGGCTTTTTAAGTTGTGTGTGTGTGTATTTGAGACAGGTTCTATGTAGCCTTGGCTGCCCTGGAACTCATATAGAACTTCACCTGCCTCTGCCTCCCGAGAGCTCGGATTAAAACATATCTAGTTCTGAAGACTTTTTAAAGGAATGAGTACTGTGGAAACTATGAAGTTCCTATAAATGTTCAGAGACGGTTAAAAACATTGTTGCTTCGTGTGGCGGCCTATGCCTTTCATCCCACTATTTGGGAGGCTGAAGCAGGCTACACAGTGAGGTCTTGTCTCACAACAATAAGGGGACTGGAGCAGAGGCTCAGCAGTTAAGAGCACTTAGCGGAGGACCAGGTTTGCTTTCCAGCACCCACATGGTGGTTCACAACCTTCTGTACCTCTAGTTCCAGGCGATGCAATGCCCTCTTCTGACCTCTGAGGGAACCATGCACAGAATGAGGCGCATAGACATACATGTGGGCAGAACTCATACACATGAATAAATATTGAAAAAAAAAAAAAAACAATAGCAAAACCTCAACAAAACTGTCTCAAAGTGATGACATAGCATGGTTAATCTCAATGGTCAGTTTGATGAGATTTAGAATCTCCTAGGAGATGGCCTCTGGGCATGTCTGGAGGAGTCTCTCAGTCAGGGTAACCGAAGCGGGGAGGCTGACCCACTGTGGGTGGCACCATCCCCTCAGGTTGGATCCTGGACTAATTTTAAGGCAAGAAGACAGAGGTGAGCTGAGCACAAGCAGTTGTTGCTCTCAACTTTTTTTAATAATTTATTTTATGTGCATTAGTGTGAAGGTGTCAGATCCTTTGGAACTGGAGTTACAGACATTTGTGAGCTGCCATGTGGGTGCTGGGAATTGAACCCAGGTCCTTTGGAAGAGCAGACGGCGCTCTTAACCACTGAGCCATCTCTCCAGCCCCTGCTCCCAACTCTTACTTCCCGAGTACAGATACAACATGACCAACTTCTTCAGACTGCTGTGACTTCCTCTACTTGAAGGATCACAACCTGGAATTATGAGCTGAAATGAAGTTTCTCCTGTAAGTAGCTGTTGTCAGAGGCTTATCACAGAAATAAGAAAAGTCACTAAGACAGTGACTATCAACCCCATATCTCCCATTGCCTGTGTCACTCAGACTGTGATCGTGTCCCTCAGTCTTTCTGGAAACCCAAGAGATGGTCATTCAGCTCTACCGTGGTTCCTGACCATGTCCTGTGACCATGACTTCCAAAAATCAGTTTTTATGAAACTAATCAATTCTAGAAGGAAGTAAAATGCAGAAATGCTGACTCAGTGTTTCAGAAGACCATAAGAAGCAACAGCACATAAATAAAAAGGGAGTCATGGTAAAGAAACTTTGGTAAATTTTCTGTGCCCATGGGTGATGCTGGAACTCATGTTGTCTTCTTGGATGCACATCAGACCCACTTTTCATTTGCCTTTGAGTGTTGTTATTGTCAATGATTACCAACTCAATGGAATTTAGAATCACCACAGTAACAAATGTTTGGGCATGAGAAGGAGTTTCTAGACTGTAGTGAGGTGAGCCTGACCTCACCTGTGGTTTACTTTTCTATTCTAGCCCCACTGCCTGCCCATTCCTTGGCAGACTGAGGTACTAGACATGTGGGTGGTGGCATTCCATGGCCCAGGGTCCTGGACTGAAAAGAAGGAAGCAGAGTGACGAGCACCGGCATTCCTGCCTGCAGATGCAGTATAGCCGATCACTCCATGCTCCCAAGCACCACGACTTCTCCCCATGATGCTGTACCCTTGAATCAGGACCCAAAATACACTCTTAAGTTGCTTTTGTCAGGTATTTTACCACAAGGAAAGTAACTAGTCCATGCCTAACCCTTCATCTCATAGCAGTGAATCCTGTAAGCTCCGATAGGTAAAGTCAATTCCTGCTTTTGTTTGAAACCTGGTATGATAGTTGTATTTGGGTATGGGACTGTGGGGTAGTGATTCAGTCCCATGACCCTTCTCATATGATATGTATGACTCAAAGACTGATCATGTCCCCTTAGCCTTTATTTTCTATAGAATCACAATATGCTTAAGTGTATCCTCAAGCGATGATACCACTCAGCCCTGTAGTGGTCCCTGACTGTCCCGTGGCCAGTAACTAAGAAGGCACAGAGCTGGGAATGGAGGACTGTGCTTCAGGCCTGGCCACATCTTTCTTGTGCTGTAGATGCTCTGTCGTATGACATCTGGCTCAGGAGCAGTTCAGTCTGGTGCAGTGGCCACACCTGAGGGAACACTGACACCCAAGGACACCTCTGCAGCTGCACTGGGAGCCAAAGGTCTCAGCACCTAGTCACAGCCTATACTCCCTTCATGAAGCTATCTGTAACTTTTCTGCTCATTCCTGGCAGCCTGGCAGTTCTTGTTGCTCTCAACCCTACTGGCTTTCTTTCTCCTCTCTAGGGGAACTTAGTGTCATATGTAAACATGGACCGGTCCCTGGGAGCTCTCTGGATAAGCACTGGAAAGAAGCTCAACCCCCCAGGTTAGCTGCAGAACCACCTGGGACAGTTGTCCACGCAAAGCCCCAGGCCTGTCTGTGCGCTGCGGAACAGGGTCTGGGCTGTGGTTCCAGAGTCTGAATTCAGGAGTGGAAGTCTGCATGCTGATCCCTGCCGGCAGGCACTGACAGACACACGTCCATTTTGTGCATATCACCTTGATTTTTGTTTCAGGTCCATCATAGAAAAGAGTGATTAAAAATTAAAGAAAAGAGAAACTGGGAGGGAGAGGGTGCATGGCTGAGCACTGACTCCCCTTCCATGCCTGCTGCTCTGGAGGCGGCAGGGCTCCTCATCGCCCATCCTCAGTGGTGGGGGGCTGCAGGTGCGCAAAGCTCAGAAAGACTTGCTCCAGCGAGATCTGGCTCACAGAGTAATCGTCCACTCCATACTTCTCCTTGGCCTTCTCCAGGATGCCAAAAACCTTTTTGAAACAGAAAAGCTATTGGTAAGAGCCCAGGACTCAGTGAGTGAGTCCTCTGATACTGGGAAGCTAGACCTCACTCTGCCAACTGTTGTCCTAGAGGCCCTGGGGAGTCACTCCCATGAGGTCAGCCATGCTCCTGGAAATAGGACACTGGTTGTGCAGGGGCAGCAAGGTGAAGCCAAGGCTTTGCTTTCATCTCAAAGCATGACCTTAGGCAAACTGTGTCCCATTTCTGGACCAGTTTCCTTTCATGCAAACATTTTTCTTCCATCTCAGATATTTTACATATAAAACCTCAAAATAGTAGGGTGAGTGGCAGAGGAAAATTAGAATGTGGGTCTAGCCTGAAAAGAACCCGGAATCACCATAGAAAGGGAGTTCTAGAAGTTTCTTCTTAGTCTCTATTAGCACTTTGTGGGATTCTGGGGCCTGCTCTCTCTCACCTTGGCCCAGCTGAGGTCACAGCCAGGCAGATGGTAATGGACCATGTCTTGGTGTTCATCTTCTAGGATGCTGCCTGTACAGAAGAGACCATATTCTCATGTAGATCAGGCTGGGGAGGATGCCCTGGGGGCCTTGTCGAGGACCGTTGTATGGCAGCTAACAGGCCCAGACAGGGGTCCAGGCCCAATCCAGCACTATACACACCTGGGAAGGTCAGGTCCACAAATGCCTTAAACTCCTCTAGTACTTCTTGCTTCCCTTCACTCCGGACCTTGGCTTGCAGAGAGTAGCCACTACCAAACTTGCTCTTGAGGTGTTGCGGGCTGCCCAGGCACTTGAACTGGCCCTGTACCATGATGGCCAGCCGGGTACATAAGGCTTCACACTCCTCCATACTGGGGAAAAGGTAGAGGCCTGAGACAGTGCTGGAGGAGGCTGATGCCCACCCTCAATGTCAAAGGCTTGTGCAGAGAGGAGGGTATCTGCCCAGACCGGGACATCCCTGGTCCCCCACGCTGAGTGTACCTCATGCGGAGCCTGGGAAATGTCCTGGCAGACTCTGTGTTAGGTGCTGCCGTATCTTCTCACCTGGCCCCACCCCAGCCACCCATTCTGGGTCTTCCACTGACCCAGAGGGCCAAGCTCTACCTGTGGGAGGTGATGACAATGGCCTTGCCAGACTCACGGGCCCGGGCTACAGTGTCCCAGAGTAGGCGCCGGGCCACGGGGTCCATGCCAGTGGATGGTTCATCTAGGAAGATGACTGCAGGCTCTCCAATGAGGGCAATGCCGGTGCTCAGCTTGCGCTTGTTACCACCGCTGGCGGTGGAAGGGTGACAGATAGGAGGCAAGATCAATAATTATGAGTACCCTGGCCCACACACAGTGACTCTAGAGCACCACCCCAAGTTGAGAGAAAAGAGGTGAGTAGTACTGGGAAGCCTACTGCATAGGGCTGGAGGCCCTAGAGGGAGCTGTACCAGGGGTCCTTGACATGACCAGTCAGCTTACCTCACTAGGAAATGACAGGAAAGTCCCCTCTTATGGTAAGGTCTGAGTTATGCTATCAATTCCAGTCTGATTCTAGAGCCACCGGCCTTGAGCCCTATGATCAGGAGACCCTAAACTATTTTGAGAAGGACCAGGGCTGATCTCATAGGAACAGAGGCTGAGTAGAGGTCACACCTGTAAGTCTTGACTAGTTTGTTGGCGTGTGGCTCTAGGAGCAGACCCCTCAGAGTGTTCTCCACACAGGCATTGATGAGGCGCTCTGGGATGCCTCGGAGCCTTGCATACATGACCAGCATCTCCCTGCCAGTCATGTGATCCAGCAGTGCATCAAACTGGGGGCAGTAGCCCATCCGCTGCCGTACCTAGGTAAGAATATGGTATAGGAGGGAATGAGTTAGCGAGGTCATCTCCTCTCAGAGGACTACAGTGACCCCCTGGCCATGGTGCCTGCCTCTATGCCTGTCCTCAATCTATGTCCTAATGAGTCTGTCCAGGCTTGTCTAAAAAATTAGTAATGAGGCCCTGGTGGCTGACCACAGCTGAAGCTCTCTGAGCAGCACCCAAGTAGGGACACAGGAAGGACTTGGCTGTCTTAGGGAGGCTCCCAAAGGGACTACATGGGCCAGCAAGTGGTCTAGTTGGGACTGATCTATGACAGACAACTGTGAGAGTAGCTAGCATAAGAATGGTTTTATTAGGTGTGGTAGCCTGCCTTTAATCCCAGGACTTTGGAGGCAGAGGCCCACAAGAATCTCTGTGATTTAGGCCAGGTTTACAAAGGGAGTTCCAAGACAGCCAGGGCTGTTACATAGAGAAACCCTGTCTCAAAAAAAATGTTTTCATTATTATACAGGTGATCACCACATAAAACTTTACAGCTGACACATGATCACACACTCATTCATCAGGCATTTAACAAACCTCTCATGTGCTGGGGTCTGTCTTCTCCTAATAAAAGGGGTTCATTGGCAATACTCTTGGAGTGGGCACCACTCCTCAGAGGTGTCACAGCAAGTGCCCATATGCAAGGCTGGCTGCACCAGAGTAGGCCTGTCCTGGCTCTGGTATGAAGTGGATACCATTTACACCACTACCATCTGCTGGCTGCAGCAGGTGTGCCTAGGTTCTGGGAGTCCAGAGATTCTCCTTCTTGGAGATCTAGAGTCTGCTTTTAATTGACTTGAACAATTCTTAGCTTTTGGTTTAGCTCCCCGATATGGTCTCCTTTCCTTCAGGACCTCAGGTTAGAGGTCACCCTTCCCTTCATTTTCAGACCAGATTAGATCATTGCAAGGTCACTTGTACATCCATTTCTAATCCTTCCTAAATTTTGTGTGTGTGTGTGTGTGTGTGTGTGTGTGTGTGTGTGTGATGGTTTCTCTGTTTTGGAACTCACTGTATAGAGCATGTTGGTCTTTAGCTCACCCGCCTCCACCTTCTGTGTGCCAGGATTAAAAGTGTGCACTACCATGTCCAGCCATTTCTTTTCTCCCTCCCTGCCACCTCCCAGACAGGGTTTCTCTGTGTAGCCTTGACTTTCCTGGACTCACTTTGTAGACCAGGCTGGCCTCAAACTCACATCCACGGTTTGCCTGCCTCGTCTCCCTGAGTGCTGGGATTAAAGGTGTGCACCACCACTCCTGGCTCAGCCACTTTTAATGCTTAAACATATTTTTATAATCTTGGCCAGACAACCAAAAATCTTAAATCTAATTTAAGATTTAACCACTGGGTAGTTCACAGTCATTTGTACCTACAGTTCCAGGATGTCCAACACCCTCTTCTGACTTCCATGGGACCAGGCATGCCCAGAATGTTCATACAGACAGGCAAAACCACTCATACACATAAAATAAATAAGTCTAGATAAAAATCGGAGTTTGTCCATTACTCGAGTGCTTTGTCTGAAAATTCTGGTCACAGTATTGGCCTGGCTACTTTGCTCATACACCAGAACACACTATGTAGATCTCAGCCTATCATGAGTCCTTCTTCCAGAGGACTTACTGGCATTCTGGTATCTGGGGATGCCACAGACTAGTACTCCACTGCCAAGCTTATATCCATACCCTTTCCTTTTTCAGCTCTTGAAAAGCCCTTGCTTGACACACAGGGACCTTCTATATTGTCCCAGGAATTAGGGAACATGAGGGCCGTACCTGATCCATCTTTACTGTGGTTTCTGCCCAATGTGTGAGAACCTGTGGATGGGCCATGGGCTTTCCTTTCCCTCTTATCTTTCTAGGCCTTCAAATCCCTATTTATGTGTCCTAGACACAGAACAGAGACAGCTGAGTTATGATTTTTGGCCAGCATTTCTTTCTTTTCTACCACCTACCTAAGCCTGGTCCTGTCTTATCTTGATGTCCACAAATATTTCTCTGCCTACTGTGAGCCAGAGACAAGTTTATCTGGTCTCCAGGGTAGCCCCTTGTCTTGCCTCTCCAGACCAGCAGGGCATCCCTGTTACACTCACCTTCCCAATCTCAGAACTGATGCTGTAACCACCAACAAAGGCATCCCCTGAAGTGATGGTCTCCTCCCCAGTCAGCATTTTGAAGGTTGTGGTTTTTCCAGCTCCATTGAAACCCAACAGGCCGAAGCACTCCCCTTTCTGGACTGTAAGGGAAATCCTGTCCACAGCAAGAAGAGGTGCTCGCTGGTCATATACCTGTAAGATGCCGGCCAGAAAGCCCCAAGTGAGGAGGCCTGAGGACAATCCAGGCCCTCTGGCCTCTAGCCCCTACTAGCTTCTGGGGCTTGAGGGCCAGCTGGGTGGTCAGTGGAGGCCTGAGCTTGTGTTACCTTGGAGAGCTCGTTGATGATCAGCGGTGTGTCAAGCACGGAATCCAAGCTGGGGTCCAGGACTCGGCTCCTCTCATCTGCTACATCCTGATCCTCAGGAAGCACTGATGTCCGGTTCTGCAGTTCTGCCTGAATAATTAAAATGAAGACTACACATGTGACTTGCAGCCCCATGGAAGGAGAGACAGAAGCCAATGCTGCATGGGAAACTTAATGGGTGTCTCACCCACCCCTCCCTGTCCCTCACATATACACTCTTTCACAAGAGGCAGGTAGTCTTAGGGCCTGAACTCAGTATCTAGGGAGAGAGGTGGTAGTATAGGAACTGTGTGGAACTCAAGGAGAAAATCTTAATTACTGAGTGATGTAAAGAAAGAGGTTTTCTAAATTTATTTATACTTTTTTAATGTGTATGGCTGTTTTGCTTACATGTATTGTCCATATACCATGTACATACTTAGTGTCTGTGGAGGCGAGAAGAGGCACCAAACCTCATGGAATTGGAATTATAGGCCTGTGTGTGTGTGTGTGTGTGTGTGTGTGTGTGTGTTTTGAGACAGAGTTTCTCTATGTGGCCTTGGCTGTTCTGGACTCGCTTTACAGACCAAACTGGCTTCGAACTCACAGCAATCTGCCTGCCTCTGTCTCCCGAGTGCTAGCATTAAAGGCCTGTGCCACCGTGCCCCCCCCCTTTTTTTTAATGCATTTTATGCTGGGTATGCTGGCGTATGCCTTCTTTAATCCCAGCATGGGAGGTAGAGGCCATCAGATCTCTATGAGTTCAGCCTGGTCTACAAGGCTAGTCTAGGACAGCTAAGGCTACACAGAGAAACCATGTCTCTAAAAACAAAAACACCAAAAATAAAAATGAATTTTGTATGTATGGGTTTTTTTCTTGCACATATATTCGTGCACCACATGAATGCAGTGTCTACAAAGGCCAAAAGAGGGCGATGAATCACTCTGATAGGAAGTTGTGAGTAACTCGTGAGCCACTATATAGGTGTGGGTAGTTGAAGCTGGGTTCTTTGGAAGAACAGCAAGTGCTCAGTAAACTGAGCCATCTCCCCAGCCCTCTTTTCTTTTTCTTTATTATTATTATTATTATTATTATTATTATTATTATTATTATTGAGACAGTGTTTCTCTGTGTAGTCCTGGCTGTCCTGGAACTTGCCTGTAGACCAGGCTGGCCTCTAACTCTGAGATCTGCCTGTCCCCAGACTGTTGGGATTAAAGGAGTGCGGCACCGCTGCCTGACTTCTTTTTTTAGGTTAAAATTTTACTTTGTGTGTGTGTGCGCATGTGTGAATAGCACACAGAGGTCTGAGGTATCAGATACCCCTGCGGCTAGCATTATGGGTAGTTGGTTGTTAGACATCTAACATAGGTGCCAGGAACTGAACTGGAATTCATTGCAAGAGCAGTATGGGGCCTTAACTGATACACCATTCTTCCTGCCCAAAGCACTTGGTTCTCTATTCCAGGATGAGCTCCAGGGTTCAAATTCAAGTTGTGAGGCTTATGTGGCAAGCACTTTTACCCTTTGAAACATCTTGCCAGCCCATCATTTCATTTTCTTTAAAGAGATGTGTGTTGCTATGTTGTCCAGGCTAGCTTCAAACTACCGAGCTCAAATAATCCTTCTTCTTTGTCTTCCTGAGTAGCTGAGACTATAGACATACATCACTGCAACTGTCTGGGAAGGCTGTGATGTGTGGAGAGAACTCATTTGGGAGAAGTTGTAATGTTTCTGAGAAGTCAGGTCAACTCAGGTTAATTGGGATGCCCAATGTGATCCTAACAGACTTTATTCTTGTTTGTTTATATGAGGGAGGACATGAAGCCACGGAGTATATCTAAAAAAATGAATGTGTGGGGTAGAGAGGTGGATAAAGATACTTGCTGCCCAACCAGACAACCAACTTCCACCCCCGGGAGTCACATGGTAGGGCAGAATCAATTCCACAGGTCTACTCACATCTACACACCAATTAAAAATGAACACCTATGTATATGTGCTAACACGTAGAGCAGATACCTGTCCAGCTGGTCCTCAAGTGACTCAGGTACTGCCTCTGCTAGCTGCCATAGCATCGGGATCTCAGGCCTTTTGTCAGACCTTGAAAATAATGAGTGCTGAACCTCCTCCCTGTTCTGTGACATGGATCTGGCTATGCTAGGCAGCCAACACTATGTGCTAGCCTGGAGTGTATGTGAGAGACAAATGGGAGGGATGCTGAAGGTATATGAGCATCAAGGCTGGGCACAAAGGGAGGTGTCCTTCACTGTCTTAGGCCCACATAGGAGGTGGGGAGCACCCCTCCAGCTTTCCTGAGCTTCCAGAAGCCACTCACCAGAGTCCATCTCCTCCGGAAGGCACAGATGAAGGTCCTCAGTCTCCAGAGCAGGTTGGTCTCAATGAGAAAGAGCAGGGTGAGGTAGATGCACCCTGATGCAGCCATGGAGGTCACAAACTTGCCAACGCCTGGGCTGCTCCAGGCGTAGAAGTTCTCCTGGTAGTGGATGTCTGTACAGGGCAAGGAGCAAGGCTGGGCCACTGGTTGAGTACCTTCTCCCTTCCCAGACCTCAGTACTGTCTTTAGCTCTCTAGGACAAACAAATGTCTAGACCCTCCACCAAGGGCCTCTGCTGCAGTTCCTTAAGATGCCTTACGCTTGTCAGTGTAAAACAAGAGCTAGGTACTATCCCGCTCTGGAAGAATCTTGCCATGTGAGCTGTCCCTTCCATAACTGTGGCAGGGGACCAATCACAAACTACAACCTGGTCTGCTAGTCACACTGCCTTGAGTTGAGACTTGCAGAGAGGTGAAGGTGCTGAAATCACATGCCCTCTTCTAGGCACTCAAGTTTAGAGAAGGGACAAGCATTCACATGCCCTATCCTAGGGTAATGCTCAGCAACACAGCAGAGAGACTTTTGCCTGAGGGTGTGCAGGGCTCTGTAGATGTGGCTGCTGAGCTCCCTGCTGATGTGTAAAGGAGAACATTTCAGGTATAAGAAGGCCACACCCCCAAATAGGTCTAACCCTTATTATGTGAGTGTGACTTTGCTAAGAAATGAGACATTTGAAGATGTCAGTAGTCTATTTTAGAAGCCCCAGGCACCAGGACAGGTGGGAAAATCGATGCCTAGGTACAGGCCCAGAACATCTGGGATAAGCAGGAGCAAGGGGCAGATGTGGGACATGGGGGTGATGCGGATAACATGGCTGATGACTTGAACATGGAACCCTGTGATGGAGCTGAGATGCAATCCCTTCTGTGAGGTGTTCAAAAGGTAGGAATCTGGGGCTAGAGAGAAGGGACAGCAGTTAAGAGAACTGGCTTCTCTTCCGGAGGAGGATTCAATTCCAGGTTCAATTCCCAGTACCCACAGAGTGGCTCACGACCAACTGTAAATTCAGTTTCAGGGGCTCTGATGCCCTTTTCTGGCCTCTGGGTACCAAGCATGAAAGTGGTACACAGATAATAATTTAGGCAAAACACCCATATACATAAATTTTTCTAAAAGGTGGAAATTTAATCCAACTGTGGCATTCAAAGATGAGACCTCTGAAAGCTGGTTAGCACTAAATACATTCTACAGGGCAAAGGCTCATAATTGATGCCTGGCTTTACATAAGGCCAGAGGACACACATGATTCAACTCATCTCAGGTGTTTGGGCTTCTGTGAGCAAGATGACCATTCCCAGAAGCTGCCCTTTGTCCTCTTTGGTGTATAACTTACTCAGCCTCTGATACTGTGCTACAGGGAACAGAAGAGATATTACTCTAAGACCGTTGGCTGGGCAGGTGGGGGAAGCTCTGCAAAGAGTGAGCGTGGAGAAGGGGCCGCCTGGACACTCACTGTGCTTCTTGCAGTAGTGGACAGCAACCTGGGAGGAAGTGCAGTATTGCTGGGTCTCATAGTTCTCATAGAAGCTGTTGACCGCCCTGCCCAGGCAGTGGTTTGGCAGCACCAAGAACACATGATCCAAGGTTCTGGAAAGCTCTTCCAACTTCACGGCTGTGATGAGGTATAGACCAGTTAGTTAGTGCTGGCAGACACAATACAGATTGAGGCAGGAAGGTCAGCCCTAGGCCCTGGGAGAATGCTGCAGACCCCCGCCCCCCACCATTGTGACTGGCTGAGCAGAAAGGGCTTCCTTGGACAAAATGGGTAAGTGCATAGCCAGTGGTTTAGGGTAGTGGTCAGTCTCCCACCTGGGATGCGCATGATAGTGACCACGATGAAGGTGGCGATGCCCGACAGCATGTTGAATATGGTCAGCCTGGTATACGCTGTGGACGCAGCCGAGAAGAAGAAGCTCAAGAGGTACATGAGGGGGATGATGGCCCAGCTGTACAGCATGAGCAGAAGCAGCAAGTCAGCCATGTGGCCATCCCTCGTGAAGGCGTGCACATCGAAGGCTCGGAATACCACCTGTGTTGGCAGCACAGATGTGGCAGGTCAGAGCATAGGCGGTCAGAGAAAGGGAGGGTCAGGAGCATTCAATGGTCCTTGGGCTCTGACTGACCATGCCATACCCCATGGCTCCACAATGGCTGTCACCCTGGGGCCCCTCTGAGTAATCTCTTGGTCACTGGAGCTAGAACCAGGACATTTAGCCCAGTACCTGCCTATCAAAGGGCAGGGACTGAATCAGCAAACGCCTGGATGGAATCAGATGCTAGCTGGTCTTCCCTGCTGGTAGTGGTTTTGCAAGGGGACCCCAGGTGTGCTCCCTGGGTGTGCAGAGTGGGGTCCAGCACACCCCGCACTCACCAGAAGTAGTAGACTGGGAATGAGGAAGGAGATGAAGTCCCACAGCAGAGCAGAAAGCCAGAAAGTAGCCACATGGACACCGCTCACAAACTGAACATGCTTGGCCTGGACGGCCCTCTCTTTGACTGCCAGGATGGAAAATGTGCTGGCCAGAAATGCCATGGCGATGAGCAAATTGAGGGCAATGTCAAATCCTTTCCGGCCCCTGGGGAGGGCAGAGCACAGTGCGTCTGGGTAATGGGAAAGATTGAGCCCTTGGTCATGACCATCCAAATCCATGGACAGTAGCCAAACCACTCAAGGGGAAAAGGAAGAACCACAAAGATGGTAAAATCCCCACTCCCTGAGGATGGCTCCTCCTGGTGTCCTGAGTAACAAAGGCCGCATTCTCCCCTAGGCTTCTCCTATTCACTTCTAAGCCACCTGCTGTGTGCACTCAGGGGACAGTTGCACTTGTGTTTGTCATGGTGTCCTCTGGAAACTTCTGCTCTGCCCTGATCACCTCTAGTCAGACCTCCCTGTTAAGTTCCTGGACCTCTGTGGCAGATAAATCCCTCCCACTGCATCCTGTGTTCTACAGCTAGTTGACAGCAACACGTTCGGAAACAGGCTCTGAAGGCTTTGTTTACCTCAGGGCTTAAAAACCTTCAGATCATCTTAAACAGATGGTACTGGGGGAAAGAACAGTATCAAGCTAGGTGCAGTGGGACACACTTTTGATGCTAGCACTGGGAAGGAAGAAGAGTGGATCTCTGAGTTTTAGGCCAGCCTGGTCTACACAGTGAGCTTCAGAACAGTTAAATCTACACACCAAGACTCTGTCTCAAAAAACAAACTAACAAACAAAAAACAAAACAAAGCCGAAAACCAAAACTAAAAACAAGAACTAAACAAAAACTATTTGACAAAGAAAAGAACAGGAAGGCAGAGGAAGGAGGGAGAAGTAAAGCCAGAGCATGGAGGAACCCTGAAATACCATGCTGAAACATCATGTGTTATACAATGTTGCTTCTAAGAAATGACCACAACAGGAAGTTCTACCAAGACAGAGCAGATGAGCAACTGAGGCCTGAGAGTTGGAGGAGGAGAGTGACTACTAGAAGACACAGAACTGTTTTGAAGACACGGAGGTGAAGGGGCCATGTCTAGCTACACAAACAGACATCTGACTGTACGTTGCATGCTGTGCATGAGATTTTCATGAATGACTGGTATCTGTTGGATGGGCACCCTGCCTGGATGACTGTCCTCATGGTGTCTGTGCCCCTTAGCCTGATCTTTGGGCCTTCTAGCCTGAAGTCTAACAGGTGTGGTTGTCCTTCTCGAGCTCTAACCACAGTCCTGCCCTACCGCTGAGGACCCTGCCGGAAAGCGAAGACAAAGATGCCCACCAGGTCCTCTGAGTACAACCCCTGGGACAGGTGTTAGGAACAGTTAATGTGAGAGGCTGAGGGGCTGAAGTGACTCTGGCCAAGAAGCAGCAACAACTAAGAGTAGATATAGCACTCTACCATCTACAAAGCCTTATTTCTGGCACTGTCCCAGTGGCAGCCCTGGTGAGGTACACCTGAATGGGTGTGTGGGCTGTACACGTACTCGTTGAACTGGTCCTTGGCAACTTGCTGGGTGTTTCGTGGCTGGGGATAGTTGGAGATCTCAATGGAGGCCTGAGGACCACACAGCAGCTTGAACAGAAGATTGTCCACGATGGCCAGGGCAGTGGCTGGGGAGTGGTATGCCTGATTGTTGAACAAGGCAGTGACCACTGTCCGCTCTCCTTTATCTTTGAAGGATGTTGCTACCAGGCACCGCTCATTAAAGCCGCCCCCTTCCACCGAGGCCCTGAAAACCAGGAACTCCTCTAGGTCACCTGCGGAGTAATGCAGCATCAGGGTACCAGGAGGATGAGCAGGAGCACCTATCATCATCCCAATGATGCCCATCAGGGACTCAGTGTAGGCACGGCTAAGATGGGACCCTGGGCTCCTTGGGCCTCAGCTGGGCCAGTAGTGTCCACCATGGTGCTGAGAGTTTCCTGACTGTTGATAGAATCACCCATTTACCAAGGAGGAAGTCTGTCATTTAGTCATCAATCTGTCCATAGAACCTCAGGTCACAATGTAGCAGCAGGGAACAGTAAAAGGAAAAAACCTGCCGGTGCTCTCCATTTAACTAGAACATGGTGCTTCCAAGCTGGGAGCAATACTGATCTATGGCTACGAGAGACTCAAGGCATTTTTCAATTTCAAGGTACTGGCTGAAAGCACCACATCACGTGAAGACACACTATCAGCAGCCTAGCCTGTGAACAAAGACAAGGCATACAAACATCACTGGACATCTGCAGTTTGTATATAAAAGAGTGGCTGTGTCCAAGTCCTAACGGTGTGTCTGCATCTTTGGTGTCCCAGAAATACTTCCTCTGACTCAGCACCATGAGTTCTGGCCTAAGAGACATCTGGTGTTGTCCAAAGGTAAATTTGATGGTCACGGTATGAGCTGGGCCAGGGATGCTAAATGTGTTATGAAAGTGAAGGGCAATAAAGGACTCATCTGAGACAACACTGACACTGTGGGCACCTCTGGGCCCCACCCCCAGCTGCTCCTTACCTAGCACTTCGCGAGGTTCCTGCCTCTCTGCCTGCAGCATGTCTCTTAGATGCTCAGACAACTGTTGGCCCAGAAGGGAGGAACCTGGGACGGAGAAGGGCACAACTGTTCTGCCATACTCGTTCAGGCTCAGCTTCAGGGGAGGGTCATCAAAGATCTCTACGGTGTACTTGATAGCCAGGAGGGCCAGGGTGATGCAGGTCAGGGGGACCAGGACCTGGGCTGCTACCATCTTCCATTCCCGCCAGCTGTACACAGCCTTCTTCAGGAACATGGCCCAGAACTGCTGGCAGTGGAGGGCGAGCTGTGGTAGAGGTAAGCAGATGACAAGGGCTGCAGATGGGGGCTGCACAGTGCTGACCCAAGCAGCAGCAACTGTGAGACCTTGGCTGACATTCTGCCAGGCAGTTCCACCGAGAAGTTTGTAGTGATGTGGGGTCATGGCTGAAGCTCAAAAACTGGGAGGGCACATGCGCCTTCAAGTCCCTACACAGGTTTGAGAGGTTCCACTGCAGCCAGAGACACTTTCATCAAAGAGTATTAAGGGTCTGGCTGGGGGTTCCTGCCTTTCTCTGTCCTTTGCTGAGGCATCGCCACATAGAAGGCTGTGCCCAGTTTATACAGAAGCCTATGGGTGACTCCCCTCACTTGCCTCCCTGGACTCCCCAGCACTATGTCTCTCCTTCTTGACCTCAGGACCTTGGGAGCAAGCTCCCAGGCTCTACACATGTGAATTTGGGCCAGACCTTGGTATTCTAGCTATAAAACAAGTGCAGGGTCCTCCTCACTGCCTTCTTACCTCACTAGGTGGCTATTAAAGCAGGTTAGCACAGAGTTTGGTATAAGGCAGCCTCCCCAACAAGGCAATTTCATTGTCATAAACAAACATACAGTTTTCTGTGAGTGCCCAAGTTGGAACATGAAGATATTTCAGCTGGGTATGGCAGAGCACATCTATGATCCTTGGAAACAAAGCCAGGATGATCACAAGTTTGAGGCCAGCCTGGTCTACTACATACTGAGCTCTAGGCCAACCTGGACAACAGAGTGAGCTCTTTTCTCAAAAAATATCAAATAAAAAAGCCATGTGAGTGTCTCCTTCCTCCTTCCTGCTGACCCACGCAGCACCAGCTGTTATCTGCCCTCTGTCTTCTTCTGAAGATCCTGCGTGCGCACTCTCCCCTGAACCGGCGGTAACACTAACCCTAACCCTGATAGGAGACATTCAGAGGATGATAACCCCCCAGGCAGCCCTTATGTCGCCCCAGCCTGAGGTGCTCACCCCTGTGTTGAACTTGACCACGCCTTCTTCTTCTTCTATGAGGGCTCCAATGCTGTTCGTTGGGTCCATCACCCCACACAAATTACTATCCAAAGCCCAGTCGCTTGCCCGCCTCTCGTGCTGGTACTGCAGAGCAGGGAGCTGAATGGCCTGAATGTCCATGCTGGTGTCCACCAGCTTGCCAACCCTGCACCGGAACACAGTCACCAGTCATAACTCAGCTTGTGGGTAGGGGAATGAAGCTCTTGTTCCACCAAGTAATAGACACAGAGAGGACTTTTAAAAGAGTCTCTGAAGCACAATAATGCCACCAGCTCGTCTTTCATTCACTCATTCATTCATCAGTAAGTATCTCTAGAACATCATCTTTGTGTAGCCAGATGTAATGTCCATGGGAAAGACATAACCAGCAAAGGCTGCGGTGCAAAGGGCCCTGTTCCTAAAGGAAACTGCCCAGAGTCAGCATGACTAACAGAGTGTTCAAGGGGGAGAGAAGAGATGTACAGCACCATGGCTTTACCATGTGTGAAGAAGGCTCATCACACAACCTGTGCTGTGTCCCAAGAAGACAACAGGGGAACTGCCTGCCAAAGCTAAGGCTGGGAGGCAGACAACTATGCTTCAGAAGGGCATGACTGGGATAGACAGTGGAGGGAGGGTAGGTGGTGGGGCTGGCGAGTCCTAAAGTAGTTGCTTGGGGTCAGAATGTGCTGTGGTTACACTGTAGTCTGCTCCAGGCTGTCAGGGCCCTTGAGTTAATGTTTTCACAGGCACCATTCTCGTCAGCCTCTGGTTATGAGTATGAACTTTAGCCACTCTTCCTGCACGCCTAGAGAGCTCTCAGAGGTAATACCCTGTCTGGTTCTTTCTTCTGGCATCTGCTTGGCTGTGTTCATAGTGTCCCTAGCTAGTTACTAAGTAGAGATGATAAGATAAATGGATGAGTAAAGAATGAGTGAATGTGAACAAATGGTCAAACAGACAAGTAAGGGAGCCAATGGCAATCTTCTACTCCAGTGCTTCTGATAGAAGCCTTTAAATAATGGATATCGGTCATTGATAGAGTGACAAAAGTTGCTGTATGATCCACTCCCAGGCATTTATTCAAGAGGAATAAAGGCATGTAACCACACAAAAACTCGTATACAATATGCTCACAGCAACATGATCCATAAAAGTGAAAGAAGAAAGTACAAAGAGAGGCAGCATACAGGTCCTTCAACTGAAATGTAGTGTGTGTGTGTGTGTGTTGTATGCCATGTATGTGTGGAAGCCAGAGGACAACTTTGGGAAGCCGTTTCTGTATGTGGACCTTAGGGAACAAACTCAGGCTGATGGGCTTGGGCTGAGTCATCACTGACCCCAGACCCATTCATTTTTCAGAGTCAAATCACAGATTCATTTCAGAGACACCAAGTTTCACCATCTCACCAATATTTTCTTTGAATTAACAGCAGACCATCCACCACATGAGTGTCTGCACATGCTGCTGCCTTTATTGCTGACTGAGGCCTCTTGGTGGGCTGGCAGAGACCCAGGTATTTTTTTCTCCTGGGATGGCTCATTCTTAAATCACTGTCAGGCACTGGCCTGGAGCCGAGGTAAAATGGCAAGGCCAGAGGCTGGGTGGGGCCATGTGCTGGATGTAAATGGGGAGACCAAGTGGGCTGGGGGATAGACTGGCACTAAATCCCAGGCAATACAGAGATGGAGAAGCCTGGTAGCTCCTGACAGTGGCCTGGAACTGAGCCTTCAGATACAGTTGACAGCAGGTTGGCATGTGGCTTTTTTATTCAACCACGATACACCAAAAGCTATTCTGATTCACTCTGTGTTGGACACAGGTCAGAAAACAACTTTTCTTTTCCTCCCTCCCTCACTCTTGGCTGTTCTGTTTCAAGGTCCATAAACTCTTTCTGTACCCATCTCTACCCACTGGTCTTCCTGAAGCAGTGCTGGCCTTTTCTGTTGGTTCCCAAAGCCCCTGAGAGAGATACCTTCGAGCATATAGTACAAGGTCTTATAACTTATGGTCAGTTATTATGCTGTGTCCTCTGACCATGGTTTCCTCAAGAAGAATATTTCATACGTATATTTTTTACTTCCTGTTATTAGCACTGTATCAGTCAAACAGCATTCAAGAAATGCCCAATAAATATGGCAATAGTCTGGTGCTCTAAGGATTTGAGAGCTAACCTTCACACTTCAATCCTGTGGGGTGACCCACACCCTGGAGAACTTACTAACTAACCTTGTGCTGACCTGTGCTGGGGTGGCTGTCTCAGGAAGGATCCTGGGTGGCCCAGGCTCTTTCCCCAGACAGGCCATGGCTTCCTGATTCTGCAGGTGTCTGTAAAGCTCACATCTGAACTCCGGCTTGGAGTCCCACCCTGCTCTGCACACATCTTCACGCTCTGGCAGTATTCCAGAGCAGAACCCTTTAACAAAATCATCTCTAATAAAGGTCTGGGGCAGATGGAAGCCCACACCTACTGACCGAAGGAAGACTTCCTCCATAGTGGTGACAGAGGCGCCGAAGCTGGCAATGCCCAATTCCTTTTGCTTCTTTTCCAGTTTAGTAAACAGACTTTCAAACCTGAAAGGAGACCAACAGCAATAAGGCTTTTGCAGATACTTTCTAAATAATGTTTCTAAATAATTGCCTCTGCAAAAAGTGAGGTAAGACAGGTTGGAACAATATCTTGAAATGCCATTTTCCCTTTTTCTTTTCTTTTTTCTTTTGGTTTTTGAAGACAAGGTTTCTTTGTTTAACAGCCCTGGCTGTCCTGAGCTCTTTTTTTTTAAACCAGGCTGGCCTCGAACTCACAGAGATCTGTCTCCCGGGTTCTGGGATTAAAGGTGTGTACCACCATGCCGAACCATTTTCTTTCTTTAGAAATGAATTAAAAACACATTTGGTGACCAGACTTAAGACCTTGCTTGTGTTCTGCTAGTGAGCTATAAGCTACATTTACATCCCAAGCTCTTATTTTTCTTAGAGAAGTTTTAGGTTCATGGAAAATTTAGAGGAGTGGATAGAAATTTACCATGTCATCCTATTAATTTTTCCCCCCTCTGAGCACTTGGACTCTGACTCTGAAACCAGAAGAGAAACAAACAACCTAAGAAACAAACGCCCTTCTGATGACTATTAATTGGTTGTAGGCAGGGGAACACTTTGAGAATAAAAATGTAATCAATCACAACAGAGCAGATGTAACAAACCAAACGCATACATAACCACGTAACCATATAAAAGTTGCAACGAAACAGTTGATATGATAGTTCTGGGGCCAAAACCTTGCTAGTTGTGAACATTTAAAGTTAAGCATAAAACAGAGCAAAAGATACTACCCAGAGGTAGTGCCCCAAAGCCAACAGCTGTGAGACCATCCTGGCCCTGGCTGGCAGAAAGGTGGCGACCCAGTATTTGTCCACCCACTCCATAAATACTGAAGTCAGGCAGTGGTGGTCCACACCTTTAATCCCAGCACTCAGGAGGCAGAGGCAGGTGGATCTCTGTGAGGCCAGCCTGGTCTACAAAGCGAGTCCAGAACAGCCAGGGCTCCATTACTCGGAGAAACCCTGTCTTGAAAAACCAAAGGGAAAGAAAATTCCTTCATAAGATCAGGCTGCAGGCAAAGCTTTAAGGCATTTTCTTAATTATTAATCGATGTGAGAAGTCATCGTGAGTGGGGCCGCCGCAGCTGGCGGTCTTGGGTTCTATAAGAAAGTAGGTTGAGCAAGCCAGTAAACAGCACTCCTCCGTTACTTCTGCATCGAATCCTGCTTCCAGGTTCCTGCCTTGACTTAACTTCAGTGATATGGAAGTGTAAACCAAATAAACCCTTTCCTCCCTAAGTTGCTTGATATGGTATTTTATCAAAGCAACAGTAGCCCTAAGACAGACAGACATTAGTAAAAGGATTGTGAGGAATTGTTGAGAAAGACCTGACCATGTGCTTTTGAGAGGACTGGGAAAGTACTCTGGAACTTTGGGCTAGAAAAGCCATTTAGTGTTCTGTGGGACTAGAAACCTAAGTGCTGAGAGAAATGCAGGTGATGGAGGCTTGGCTTGTGAAGTTCCAGGGGGAAGTCTGAGTCACTCTATTGGGACCAGTGCACATGTTAAGAATCTGTGGTTCTGTTTCCCGGGAAAAAGAATCAGCTATGATTAACAAGATACCAGACCACTAACATAAAAACCTTTGCTTTGCTGGGATAATCAATGCTTGTTAACTGGAGCTGAGAAATCAGCAGTGATTAAAAAGAGACCAGCATCTTTGAGATGAAATCTTCTGGAAAGTGTTTCCTCAGAGCCAGCACACAGAAGCTGTGTTCCAGAGGTGGTCTAAGTTGTACCTCACGCTCACAGCCAAACTTGGTCATTCATCTGTACGAGTCTCCCAGTTGGTACTAGAACTGAAGGCCTGAAGGGGTCATGAAGACCAGCTGAGCTGGCACTGTGTTGTGGTGTGGCATGGCTGGAATCTCTCCCTCTTTGGTTTTTTGAGACAGGGTTTCTCTGTGTAGCCTTGGCTGTCCTGGAACTTGCTCTGTAGAGCAAACTGGCCTCAAACTCAGAAAGATCCATCTGCCTCTGCCTCCAGAGTGCTGAGACTAAAGGCGCATGCCACCATGCCCAGCTAAAATGTTTTATGTTGTTGAATGAAAAGAAATAAAAAGAAAAGGAAAGTGAACCCTCCTGGGTTTTGACACCAAATGAATGAAAAAAAAAAAAAGAAATAAAAGAAAAGGAACATAACAAATGAATGAAAAGAATAAATAAATAAAAGGAAAAAAAAAAAAAAACCATGACTACTCCCAGGTATGTTGGAAGAGAAAGTTTATTGTAGCTATGCGGGAGAGCACGGCCAGAGGCAGAACATCTAGGAGAGTCCAGAGTGGACATGAACAGACTAAGCTGGGCCATGTGAGGGTCACAAAGACCAGGGGCACCAGCCAGGAGGCCCAAAGGTACAGAGAGAGGGGGTAACCAAGATGGTGGGGTTACACAGGAAGAGCATCTGAGCCCCCTAAGCTGAAGAGTTCAGGGTAGGAGGTGGGGTATGGCAGCCAGGAAGACCCTGTAATAGGTAGGGACTAAGGGATGGAGAATCTGGTGGCACAGTCCGCTTTGATATGTTAAATAGCACCTCAGCCATTTGTCCCAGGTTTGAAATCTAGAAATTGTTGTCTATATTACTGTGTGATCTTGGGGATGAACAAGAAAGGAGAGATTATGGCTTAACAGTGGTAAATTGACGACAAGGGTCAATTGTTATGTCTACTTTTATGTCAGCTTGACACAAGCTATAGTCATCTGGGAGGAGGAAACTTCAATTGAGAAAATGCCTCCATGAAATCAGGCTGCAGGCAACCCTGCAGGGCATTTTTAAAATAGTGTTTGATATGGGAGGGCCAAGTCCACTGTTGGCGGCGCTATCCTTGGGCTAGTAGTCCAGGGTTCTACAAGAAAGGAGGCTGAGCAAACCAGGAAGAGCAATCCTCCATGGCCTCTATCTGAGTTCGTCTCCTGACTCCCTTCAATGATGAACAGCAAGGTGGACACGTTGTTTTGGTTATGGTGTTAATCACAGCTGAGATAAACCTAAGACACATGGCTAAATACACTACAATTTTTAATTTGATTTATCTGTTTATGCATGTGTGATGGTCAGACAACAGCTGTTGAGACAGGGTCTCATATGGCCTAGGCTGGCCTTGAACTCACTATGTAGTTGAGAATGACCTTGAAATGATCCTCTTGCCTTTGTCTCCCAAGTACTGGGATTACAGGTATGCACCACCAGGCTTGGCAATAGCTTTTTTTTTTTTTTTTTTAAGATTTATTTGTTTACTAGGTATACAGTGTTCTGCCTTTATGTACCCTTGCACACGAGAAGAGGGCACCAGATCTCATTATAGATGGCTGTGAGCCACCATGTGGGTGCTGGGAATTGAACTCAGGACCTTTGGAAGAGTAGCCAGTGCTCTTAACCTCTGAGCCATCTCTCCAGCCCCGGCAATAGCTTTTATATATTCAAGCTGGTGTTAGAAGGGAGTCCAGTGTGGGTATGAATGCAAGCAAGAAGTGAATGCTTTTTA
The DNA here is from genome assembly GCF_030254825.1 of Meriones unguiculatus. NCBI lineage: Eukaryota > Metazoa > Chordata > Mammalia > Rodentia > Muridae > Meriones > Meriones unguiculatus. The sequence goes on from NC_083359.1 coordinate 40,493,870, forward strand.
ACCCTGTCTATGTATGTCTGTCCTCCTCACGTATAAGCAATATGTCTCTCTGCAGTAATAATCAGAGGTAAAATCAGCCCAGTAGATGCTTCAGCTCCACCCCCATCCTGGCCCAAGGGATGAGAGATACCCGGAAGTCGTAACAGAGAGGGCACAGAGCCCTCAGAGCCATGGGGCCTTCCTGGGTCTGTACCTGTGCACTCCTTAGGATACGTACCTGTGTGTGCTTTCCTTGGGAAGAATAAAGGACAGCTCAGCCCCAGCATGGCTCTCCAGCATGGCATTGGGGACATGGTGGTGAACTAGCTGAGAGATACTTTCAGGATTGCAGTGTGGCTCTTTTACCAGTGTCATGTGGTAGCCAGCTCCTAGAACATGTGGACCAAGTGTTAGGCCTTTGGTGGTTCCACTTTTTCTACTAGGCCACATCTCTGTGACTCAATCAGGCAGGACTATGGGAAGGCATTTACACAACTGGGGACAGCTGGGCCAGAACAAATGCATCTCAGCCTCTTCATTGCAGTGCATGTGTTACCTCCCACAACCTATTTGAGGAAGTGCAGGGGAGGCTGGGTCACTGAGTGTATCCAGATATACATACTGGAAGCCAGAGCCTCCCTGAAGATCAAACTACAGCAATGCTCTGAGTACGTGTGACTGTGCTGTAGATGTCAAGCTTATCATGGCTGCAAGGAAGAGACACAGGAGGAGCTGTGGGACTAGACCACACACAACCAGTTCCTTTTTTTTTTTTTTTTTTTCAGACAGACTTTCTTTGTGTAGCCTTGGCTGTCCTGAGCTTGCTTTGTAGACCAGGCTAGCCTCGATTTCACTGAGATCTGCCTGCCTCTGCCTCCTGAGCGCTAGGATCACAGGCATGAGCCTCTGCACCCGGCTCCCATTCAGCTTCTTATCCAATAATACTTTGCAGGAAATGGCCCTTTCTTGTTTCCTTAAGAGACAAGGGTGTTGGACCCAGGGCAATCAATGGCTTGGCTAACTGAGCAGACAGGCAAGAAATAGCAAGCAAAACTCTTGAGGCCCTATTAGAGATGAACAAAAGACACTGTTCCTTGGAAAAAGAACCCGAGTATCTTCATTAGGCACAGAGCTTAGATGGGGACCCTCTCTAGCCTGCTCTGGCTATACTGGGGCTATCTAGGGGTATGTGCTTGGCACAGGAGAGGTAAGGTGTGAACCATGGGGCATTCTGTGGGGGAGGAGTACTCTGGTGTGAGGGTAGGAGACAGGCATATAATGCTAGACCAGGAGGTGACAGACACAAAGCCAGGCATTCCACACAGCAAGGTGGTTGAGTCCTGGCTTATGACTTCACCTGCTGGCCTGGACCGTACAGTCAATACTGCTCATGTAGGAAAGCACCAGTGACCTCTCACAGGACTCTTGTCTACTCCCACAGATTCCTGATCCTGGTAGTTCTGTTGTGGCTTAACGAGAGCCCCACCACTCAAGATACTCTGCTTTACCATTCCCACAAACCTCTGCGCTGGACAACAGAAGAGAAAGCTTAAAGATGGCCTTGCCCAGCTACTGTCTGGATCCTTCACAGAGGGTAGTGGCGCTGGCCCTGTCATGAGATGGAGGCTGCCTGGTCTCCTTCACACTGCTCACCATATCTCTGCTTGAGAAACAGTGATGACCCACAACACTGTAGCTCCCCTTTGGCCAAGATGGCGATGCGGTCTCCCAGCAAGTCAGCTTCATCCATGAAGTGAGTGGTCAGCAGGATGGTGCGGTCACTCTTCTGCTGCTGAAGAAGGTCCCAAACAGCCCTTCTGGACACTGCATCCATGCCTGAGGTGGGTTCATCTAACATCAATACCTGGAAGGCAGAGGTGAATGAAACCTTGTAACAATGACAGAGTCATATCTCAGGCTCAGGATGGCCTAGCTGGGTGGCCTTCTGCAGCTTGATTTGGGAGTTTGCTGAACTGTCGTCACCACCCCTGGGTTTGTCCTTGTATAGGAGCCTGACTCAGCTACATCAAGAGGCCAGACCCCTGCCCTATACCTTAGAACCGGCTATGAGGGCGATGCCGATGGAGAGCTTGCGCTTCATCCCCCCACTCAGGAACTTGGACCGCAAGTCCCGCTTGTCCTCCAGGCTGAGGATATGCAACATATGCTTGACCTCTTCGGGACACTTCTGGAGAGGCAGGCCTTTAAGCTGAAAGACAGGGGATGAGAAGATGTAAGACAGGTGGTATGACGGAGCTAAAGCATTCAGCAAGTTCTCTAGCTCAAGAGATATCTTCCCGGGGCACTGCTGGACTCTGCTTATCCCCCCACAATTACCCTTGCTTCTATGAAAGAGCTCCTCAGATGACACTGCTGTGAGGCTAATGGCACACTGCAGCTGCAGAACCCTAGGTATATGAGCAAGGGAACAGTCACCACCCACACACTTACCTGTGCGTAGAAGTAAAGATGTTCTGCAACTGTCAGGTTGTCAAACAGGACATCATGCTGGGGACACAGGCCCAGATTCTTCCGGATTTGAGCCATGTCTTGGGAAATTTCATACCCATGAATATACGCATGTCCACTGGTAGGGGGAAAGAGACCTGTAGCCAAATCAAAGACCCCAATTCATCATGAAAATCTTGTTTACTTGTGCAAGGTACAATGCCTCCCTTGACTCTCTTAACCCACTCCCCTCATTTTACTGAGGATACTATCCATGAGAGTTCCTGGACCCTGCATTCTCCCATGTTAGGCTCTGTCCTGCAGAGCAGTAGAAGATAGAAGATGCAGCCCCAGTTCTGTTACAAGGCACACCACTTGGTCATAAAGAAGAAACTCATTCTCATTCTTTCTGGCTCTGTCTCTCTCACAGAAGTGTGTGTAGATACTGAATCCATTACTATCATAAGCTCCACTCTCAAGATCAAGTTGTGTGTTACTGACAAGCACCTTAGTGTTTCAGGAAGGCAGAAATCATTCCAGATGGGTGAAATACACTAGGGATGAAAAGTCCCCTCTTTTCCTCCTTACTTTTCACCATGGGTACTGAATGTAGGGAGGGCTCAATGAGTACCAGATAACCACTCCACCACTGACTCACATCAGTGGGTCTGGAGTGGGGTGGATCAACTTTACTGGGTATAAACATATCTCACTTCTCACAGGGAAAGAGTGAAAGCCATATGAGAAAACAAATCTGTGGCTAATATAAAGCAGACAGAGGAGAAGGGCCTGCCAGTCACAGCTGGACATGGAGCGACTTCTCACCTGTCAGCATGGACATAGTCGTGGTCTTCCCAGCACCGTTGTGGCCCAGTAGGACTGTTATCTGTCCTTCATACAGGTTCAGGTTCAGGTCTCTGATGCCCATCTTGTCCTTATTACCCACTTGGAACACCTGTAGGAAAGGCAGAGGGTTTCCTTGACTTCCTGTGGCCCTTGGGGCCTTCCTTTTCCTTTGAAACATGACCCTAATATCTCAGGATACTAAGCCAGGTACCTGATTCAACACAGAGAACAGAATTGTGGGGCAAAGGCTACATCCTTCCTGTTGTCACTGTGCATCCACTGAGCATTTACTGAGAAGCTATGAGAGGTGCAAGCAGGACCATGGTCACAATGTCACAATACCACAATGCCAGACAGCATGGGACCAGATGTGGAGGGACAATCTGTATCCTCCTCCTTCAGGTACTCAGGACAGCTGGAGGGAGCCAGGCCTGGAGAGGGTGGCTGCATCTGACCAGTCTGCCCTCAAGGCCTCACCTTGGAAAGATGCTTGATCTTGATCCCAGCTACCAGGTCCTCCGGCTCAGCTTCAAAGTACTCGGTTCTGAGAGCTTTTTCTGGGTCACTGTCTTCTTCCTCTTTCCCTACGACAGTTCTTGGGCTCCCACACCAGTAGGAGGGCTGGGATGGAGGCACATGGGTATCAAGTCATTAGTATCAGTCCATTTTGTTTGTGACCAGCAAAGTAACTACCACTGACACACTTAACGTGCATAACAACATGACCCCAGCCTTAACCACAGGGCATATTACTGACGAGAAAACACCATTTCAGACTGAATTTCAGCACATTTCTTGATTTGATTATACATGGGAAATCTCTAACTCTTGCCTTCCTGATCTGGTAAATGGGCACAAGAGTGGACTGTTGTGAAATTGAAATTTAACAGAGAGAAAAGGGAACTTGTCAATGGTGAGAAGAGACATTATTGAGCATCCCAGTCCAGAGCACTGTCAGAGCCTAAGGGGAAAGGAGCTGTGTCTCAGCACTCTCTCTCCTCACTAGTGACAGGCTCCCTATGGATAGGGGCACTAGAGGGTGAGCTGCCTGGTGAGGACCTGTTCTGCTCGCAGTATACAGAGGCACACTGCACTGGTATTACTGGAAACACACCTCACATTTAAAGTGACTGTGGAATCAGAATGGCTTCACAGAACAAAATGCCACAGTTAAATGGTAGTACTTTTCTTCTACAGCTATAGATAAGAGTAATGTCTGTCTCTAACAATAAGTGTCAACTTGCATTTGATGAAATACACCAGCTGACGTTTGATAAATACTTGCTGAATAAAGAAAAGAAGTGGACCAAATCATCAATTGAAAACTGCTAGTATGTGATGGTGAAACCTTATACGGGGATTCTATATCATCATGACAAGGTTCACTCATAAGAAAGCTATATGTAAAAATACATTTCTGAGATGACAATGCATTTATAAATATGGCTAGATAAAAGTTTGTTTGATCTTTTTTGTTGTTGTTGTTGTTTTTTGAGTCAGGGTTTCTCTGTGTAGCCCTGGCTGTCCTGAAACATATTCTGTAGACCAACCTGGCCTTGAACTCACTGAAATCTGCCTGCCTCTGCCTCCTGAGCACTGGGATTAAAAGTGTATACCATCTCTGTCATGCTATAGCCCACTTTTATCAAGCAAATGTTTACAGGGGCCAGGTAGGAAGTGCACAGGACACTGAAAAGGTACAGAGATTAGTACTGTCAATGTGACAGCCCCTGGAATCACCTAGGAGACAAACTTCTGGGTGTGTCTCTGAGGGAGCTTCTAGCTTGGGTACTGGGGTGGGAAGACCCACATTAAATATAGGTTGTATCATCCACCTCGTGACTGAAGAAAGGGGGGAAATGAGCTGAGCACCAGCATTCGCAACATCTGCTTTTGCTTCCTGGGGAGACCGTGGGCAGCATGTTCCTGTTGCTTCAACCCCCTGACACAGTAAAATGTATCCCCCGAACCACATACCAGAATAAAACCTTCTTTACTTAAGATGCTTTGGTTAGTTGTTTTGTCAATGAGAAAAGTATTACAGAGGCACATCTGTAATACTGTTTTTGGGGGATGGCCACATCCCCAAAAAACCTTTATTGCTTTGTAGGCAGAGAACCCAGTAAGACATCTGTTTTTATGTTAGGGATATAGCTCAGTATTGGAGTGCTTGGCTAGTATATACAAGGCCCTGGGCTTAAACATCAGATCATGATTATGATTTTGTTTTTCTGAGACAGGTTTTCTCCGGGTAGCCCTGGTGGTCCTGGACCTCATTCTGTAGAGCAGGCCTCAAACTCAAAGAGATCCGCCTGCCTCTGCCTCCCACGTACGGGGATTAAAGGTCTGTGCTACTACTGCCCAGCAAACCTTGGTATTATTTTAAAAAAGTGAAGATTTTTCATGAACAAAGAAGTGAGCTTGGAGCAGCAGAGGCTATGTCCATCAGTCTCTGGGTCCCTTTGTCTCAGACCCTGGGGTGGGTCAGGTCTTCATCTCTTTGAACAAATCTTAAGGGCCCTCAGGACACATGCACAGGTCAGAGTTTTCTATCCCAGGCCTTTGCAGGTGTCACACTCTGGGACTCAAAGGAGTCCCAAGTGAGTGCTGGGGACACCTCTGTTCCCCAAAGAAGTGGCCTGCTTGAAGAACAGGGGCATCAGCACTCACCATAAGGAAGAAGTACCAGGGCTGGGGCACGCCAAACTGTCCTGGGAAGACAGCCTCCACGTACCAGGTCACCAGGCCATAGAGTACCGAGTCCAGCAGCAGCATCCCCAGCACTTGTCCAAAGCAGAAATCATCATCCACATTGACAGGGGTCAGGAGGTCACGCCACTGGATTCCAGTTCCTGGTGGGTGCATCAGAAAAATAGTCCTGAGCTGTTTGAGCTGGCGAGCCCCTGAAGCCATTGATGACACATGTATTCATGCCTGTATGCATATTTGCCCTATGCTGTCACTGTGAAGTCAGCATGACTTACTTTCTGGGTTTTAAACAAATCTGATAATGTTCATGTCTTTGTTTAAAAAAACAAAAAAACAAAACAAAACAAAAAACAGAGTCTCTTGTACTCCAGTCTGACCCCAAACTCACTGTGTAGCTTAGAATGATCTTGAACTAATCATCCTTTTGGTTCCACTTCCCAAGTGCTGATATTACAAGTGTGTACTGTCACCCTCTGCTATTGCTGCGTCAGGAATGGAACCCTAGGTAAACACTACCAATTGAGCTACATCCCATCCCCTCGCCAACTTTCTTCAAATCTTGAACACAAAGGTAAGTTAAAAGAATCAGTAAGTTACATAACTATCAAAAGCTTGTGAACTAGAGCTGGAGAGATGGCTCAGAGGTTAACAGCAATGGCACTTCCTCTCCACAACCTCAGTTTGATGCCTAGCACCAACCTGGTGGCTAACAGACCTCTGTAATTCCAGTTCCAGGAGATCTAGCCCCTTCTTTTGGTCTCTGCAGGTAATGCATGCATGTGTACCATAGACACAAATGTAGGCAACACACACACAATAAATACATATTTACAATTTTAAAAGCTTATGAACTGAATATATGGGTTTGCATTTCATTGGTTACATGTATACATATACATACATATATGCATATGTGTATACACATGTACACAAATGCATACACATGTAAGATTTGGTGTTAGGTCAATGTAACCAATGAAACTGGGAGAACTCAAAACTAATGTGAAGCTCTACAAAGCTCATTATGATACACCAGTGTTGCAGCCTATGCAAGCCTGGACCTAAGTGTCTAACGGTCTACTGCTGGTTGGAGGACCCTGGATGGAAATGTCTCCTCTAAAGCCTTAGTGAATACTTACCCTCAAACAGCTAGAGATTGTTTTAAGAAAAGTCACTATGGCCAGGAGGTGGTGGTGGTGCACTGCCTTTCATCCTATGTGCAGAGCTGCTTGTTTGTCAAGCTGCTTAAGAAAGCAGTGAAAAACATGTTTTGACCCTGGCCTTCACCTTGAGACAGAGAAAAGAGGAAGTTTCACTAAGTTCCCTAAAACTTGTTTGCGTGACCTTGAACCATATCTGCTATAGGGAAGTAGTTTTAGAAAGCAAGTTCGGTAGTTCCACAAACTTCTTTCTTGTATTGATGTGACTTGTTTTTGCTTTGCCTATAAAAAGGAATTGTGGAATAAACTCACGCTGAAGTCTTACTGACAGCCCTCTCAAGCCCATCCTGTACATAGTGCGACTTTGCTTTAAATATTTCAATCCTCACTCCCCACTCAGGAAATGTCCGACTCTGCCGGCAGGCTCCGGCAATTCTACCACTTGGGAGGCAGAGACAGGTGGATCTCTGTGAGTTCTAGGCCAGCCTGGTCTACAGAATGAGTTCCAGAACAGCTAAAGCTACACAGAGACACCCTGTCTTGAAAAACAAAACAAAACACCACTATGCAACTTTGAAAAAAAAAAAAAAGAGGCATTATACAATGAGTTTCCTCTTTGGAAATGGCCTTTTAGTTTTTAATACTTCTAAAAAAACATTGATTTTTATTATTTTTAATTATGTGTAGGTAGGTATGCATGTTTGCATGTGAGTTCGGGTGTCTAAGGAGGCCAGAGGTTTCAGATCGCCTGTAGTTGGAGTTACAGACTATTGGGAGCTGCCTGGTGTGAATGCTTGGAACTGAACAAGGTCCTCTGAAAGAGCAGCAGGTACTCTTGAATATGGAGCCATCTCTGCAGGCTGGAAAAGGCTTTTTTAAAAAAAAGTACTAGAGGACTTGGAAGTTCTGCTAATTTACAAAGTCTACATTTTATCAGTAGGCTACTAATGCTAAAACACATAAACCTCATTTCTTGACCTCTTGATCTTCCTGCCTCCATCCCCTTGGTAATGGGACTGCAGACATATCTGTACTACCATATCTGGTTTTATGCAGTGCTACAGATCAAACCCGGACATTCATAAATGTCTGTTTTTGTTTTGTTTAATAAGACAGGGTTTCACTCTAGCCCAGGAGCGGAACTCACCATGTGGTTCAGGTGGCCTCAAAATCCCAACAATCCTGCTTCAACTTCCTCAGTGCTATAATTACCTTGATCGATGGCTTAAATGCATGGCTATAAGATTGTTATAAATTTAGTTCCTAGGGAAACAGTGTGAGAGATAGCCCTCATAAACGGACAAAGCTGTCATAAAAAGGTCCTACAGGAATGTTTTTTCTATCTCCTGCTTTGTGAGGGGCAACATTCATGGTGCCATCTTGGAAGCACCACCAAGCTCTTACTAAGTTAAGACTTGCTAGCTTCCAGAACTATGAGAAATAAATTCCTGTTCTTCACAAGCTACCCAGTCTCAGGTATTTTGTGATAGTAATACAAACAGACAAAGACATATGACCAGAAGAAATGAGAACATTTGGCCTAAGAGAACATCTAGGCAGGGAAGAGCCAAGATCATTTTAAATAATCCCAGGTGTGTCCTTTGAAAGGTGGATTATCAGCTGGGCAGTGAAGCTGGCTACTCACACATCCTCAACTCTCCTGCAAACAGGAGAAGTAGAGCCAGGTCTCAATCTATGGTTCCCTTTGCAGTGTTCTCTGTAAGAGGGGTTGGATCTATCCAGAAATCACATGGGGTTTTGCCATAAGAGGAGATGATGTTCAGAGGCTTGGAGCCCCTGAAATTCCAGTATTCATCATGGGCTTTACAAAAGTAGTGGTTCACAAGTCAAAGTCAGTCCCTGAAAGTGTTTTATTTGGCCTCCATGGTATTTCAAGTCACAAAATTTCATAAAAATCAGAAAAAGACTTTCCTGGGGCTGGAGAGATGGCTCAGAGGTTAAGATCACTGGCTGTTCTTCCAAAGGTCCTGAGTTCAATTCCCAGCAACCACAAGGTGGCTCACAACCATCTATAATGATATCTAGTGCCCTCTTCTGGTGTGCAGGTGTACATGCAGGCAGAACATTGTATAATACATACATACATACAAACAAATGTTTAAAAAAAAAAAAAGACTTTCCTGGACTATAACCGGTTTCTCTCTCAGGATTCCCTGCCCCCAGCACCAACTGTTGCAGGAGGTACTAGGGAGGATGACAAGCTAATCCTTTACTCACCAAAACTGAGAGCTGACTCAAAGACCTCAGAATTCCCTGGCCTTGAGATCTCTTGTGCAACAATTCTAGAAGTGTCAAGAAGAAAAAGAGCTGAAAAAGTCCCTCAGGGGACATAGGCACTACTGCCAATTCTGACGACTTGAGTTCTATTCCCAAACTCATGTGGTGGAAGGAACTCATATTGTGAAAGGAGAGAATGGAGCCTGAAAGTTGTCTGCTGACCACCATACATGCTCTATGGCACATGAATGTCCTTGTGTGCAAACACACATTCATGATAAAAAAAAAAATGTAGCTGGGCAGTAGTGGCACACTCCTTTAATCCCAGCACTCGGGAGGCAGAGGCAGCTGGGACTTTGAGGCCAGCCTTTTCTATGCAGTGAGTTATGATACAGCCAAAGGCTACACAGAGAAACCCTGTCTTGAAAAACAGTAACAAAACAAACAAACAAACAAAAACATAATTAAAAAGTTATTAAAGGGGATGGTAAGATGGCTTAAGAGCATTTGCTGCTCTCCCCAAAGGACTGGAGTTGAATTCCCAGCAGCCACATCAGATGGTTCACAATCCCTTGTTAACTCCAGCTGCAGGCACTCTGATACCTTTTTCTTGACTCTGTTGCGCCTTCACTCACATATGCACACCCCCTAAACACACACAAACACAACTGAAAATAAAAATGCATTAAAAAAGAAAAAACAGAAGTACGAAGAGACTATAAAAACCAATTGGTAAAATCCAGTCATTGGACAGAGCAGTTTGGATGACCACCATCTCTGGGCTTTTCAGCCCTTAGTTTTACTTGGTTTCTATTGGCATTATCTGAGCATCTTCCCCATCAGCCTAGGGCCAAGCTAGCTCTCTGTACACACACAGTGCTTGTCTGTTGATGAAGGCCTAGCTCAGGTGGTCCAGTCAGCTTGCTTTTTACCTGAGGTGAGTCCAACTGCTGGGAACCATTTTGACAAGATGCTCCCTGAGCTGTAAATGGTGATGTGAGGACTTATTAAGAACAAAACTCACCTTTGGCTTCAAATTTTCCTATGAGCTGGGCTCCCATTGCCATGGCAACATTAGACAGGAGACAGGACAAGAGCTTTTGACTCAGTGTCATCCAGTTGTACCGAGGAGCCACAAAAAAGTAGGGGGTATAGGTGAAGAAGTACAGGAAGCCACCCACGGCTGCTGCTATGTTGGCTGTGGGGAGAAGGAACATGGGGAGCCATAAATTTGCCAGGAGACTTGTAGGAGTGACAATGGTCAGAAAGAGCCCCATCCCACCCAAATCCCAGCATTGGGGGACTACAGCTTCTTCTGGCATTGTTAGGCCTCTCGTGCAGAACTTCTGCCCACCTGAAGCATACGCATACAAAAATATGCACAGATAAAACAGGCTGGCAATAGCTTGAATATAAAATAGCAACTAAACTACTATTATAAGTATGTTTTTTAAAACAATAAAACTACTTAATAAGGAGCTTGGGAAATCACAGTGTGGTATGGACTGACCTGAGACATACTAACTTTTAGAAAAAATTTAAAAGCATTTCAAGTTTAGAACTAAGGTTAATAACTAAGAGAAATGTAGTTTGTATAGTCTAAGCCACCTGAGGTCCAAAACCTATTGGATGCTTTCTCTGTCCGAGAGAAGGCAGCATGGGAGAAGACACAGCCAAAAACAAGCTGAACACAAAACTCAAAGAGCAGAAACAACCTTGAATGTACCAGCAATCACGGGGTGTAGGGGAAAGATAAAACTCTTGTTTCTAGTATTCTTAGCAGCTTACAGTGTGCACACTTGCCTTCTGCCAATTCCCCTTTGCCCTAAAGCACCCTGCCTCTCCTCTCTGGCCACACAGCAGGTGCTCTCTGTCCTCATTCACTGTCAAGATTCTTCAGGGGGTTCTAAGAGGCTCTTGTCATGGGCTTCACTATTTTCCTTTCTGCCTTTCCCTCGAACCAGTTATGTTGTCCCTCAGCCTTTCAGGGGTTCTCTCTTCCAACAATGTAGCCTCTGGATCATCAAAATACATATCCTTTGACCCCTTAACTTTGCACAAATCCCTTAGTTTCCCTAGACTTGGATTAGCTCAGTCCTCTGGTCTAAAGGGAACAACAGGACTCACCTTTACTGAAGAAGGTGCTGACCATGAAGCTGAAGGAAATGGAGGAGATTGCAAAACACACCAGGAAGGCCAGCACCAGGGAGGGATCGCTGTTTGAAAGCACTGCTACGTCCTTTTTCACCTGCGGGAGAGGCCGACCCAAGCCAGAGTGGCAAAGTCAGGCAGGGAAGGCAGAAATGGACTAGGAGGGGCCTAAAGGCCCAGGTCACAGGGACACTGCTGGATGGGAAGGCAGCCTTGCTTCAGCCAATGGGAAGTGCTGCACATCTTCTCCAGCAGGGGAGAGAGTTGCTCTAAGGTCAGTGACCATGAACGTTCTTCAGCCCGAGTGCTGGGGTCTCTGTGTCCCCTTCCTTCCAGAACCCTCACAGAAGCCACACTTACTTTGACACAGAACAGCAGGGTCATGAAGGAGACCACGATGAGGAAGAACAGGAAGAACATGAGGAACCAAGCACTCCAGTGTAGCCAGCTGCTGAGCCCCATCATGCGCATATACTCCTGCAAATGGGAGAAGGCATCACACAGCCAGGCCATCATCCCGTCCACATGCTGGTAGCTCTTCCCGACAGCCCGGTGTGTGCCAGTCTGCTCACACAAATACAGTGCCATATACAGAGCAGGAGGGGAGGCCAGGACACCTGTGCTGGAGAGCACATGTGAGGGGACAGAAGGTGGTGATCTGTCAGACTAGTTCTTGTCCAGCGGCTATCTTGGCCCTGTAGTGTAAGAGCATAGCTCTTTCCTACCTTTCATCACTGTCACATGCTGCCCTATTGGGGACGCTATCCCCAACAGTCAATTCAGTATTAATTGCCCTTTCTTCTCCTAAGTCATGATGGTCTGGCCCCTCCCCCAGCCCACTACTCAGCATGGCCTGGCTCTGCTCTGCTTCATGAGAGCTCAGTCCACCTTCCCACTGGGCCCACTAATCTCTGTCATGCCAGGAAATCCCCCTCTCTGCTTGTGCGTCATTTAGTCCTGACACAGGGACCCAATAGATACTAAGCTGGCAAATTCTGAATCCTTCAGGGATGTTTTGTATGCTGTGGAGAAGTTCCAAACTCCCAAGGTACGATCTCAAGTCTTCACTTTCCTTGGGCTGATTGCCAGAAGCCACGAGTGTGGCAGCTGGCTTTAAGGTCCAGAGTCACAGGCCTGGCCCTTCCCATATTTGGCAGACAGACTGTGCAGGCCACACTGACCACACTGACAGCAGCCTCCTGGGCTGTGACCAGTTTGTGGCTGGGGACATGTACTTAGAGACCTGGTTCATTTGCCTTCCACTTTGAAGGAGAAGTCCAAAACCCTTTCAGGGAAGGGTACTTTCTGTCTCTGCGGAAGAAGAGGGTAAGATGATGCAGAGCAACTCTGCCCACACCTTCCTGTTTATCAAGCTGTTGGGAAGCACCTGGAGGAAAGCTCCCACTGACCAATGCTGCCTATGGGTTCTGGGACTCTGAAGCTGAACTGCCAGGGGCTGAGTAAAGTAAAAATTCAGCTTTTTGCTGGCAGTGTGGCTCAAAGGTAGAGTGTTTACATTCCTGAGACCCTGAATTCCTTTTCTAGCACTGAAAACAAACAAACAAACAAACCAAAACAGAAGGATCTTGGAGGATCCAGGGGACAGGAAAAACATAATCAAAGTATATTATATGAAAAATTTTTGAAAGAAAAAAGTTAGAAAGATAATGTAAAACAAAACCAAAACCAAACAACAAAGAAGTCAGTGGGTGGTGGCACATGGCTTTAATCCCAACACTCAGGAGGCAGAAGCAGGCAGATCTCTGACTTCAAGACTAACCTGCTCTACAGAGTGAGTTCCAGGACAGCCAAGGAAACACAGAGAAACCCTGTCTTGAAAAACAAAAATCTGAATCAAACCAAACCCCCCAAACAATCAAAAAAAACAAAACAAAATGCAGCTCCTTGAGTGCTAATGGAGACTGCAGGTAGAGAGCACACCCACTATTTCAAAGAACTTGGGCCAAAGTGGGTGTCCACACTGTACCGGGCTCTTACGGTTCCAGCACACAGGATGGAGCCCTGGCTGATGGCAGCAGCCTTAAGACAGGCCAATTCTTTTGAGGGAGTCCTAGGGACCCACCACTGAGCCTGTGCCATTCTCAAACTGACTTGCTATTGCAAAGCCATGCACAGAGTAAGGTTACCTTTAGTTTTTTCTCTTTCTCCTGCACCACAGCCCGGATGATGGTGAGGGAGGTGTAGGTGACGCTCAGCATGAGCAGCAGAGGAAGCTGGTACTGGATGGCAATGAGGAATGGATCTGAGATGTATGGTGGGAACGGGAACCTTTTGGTGATCACCGTGAGCTTCTGGAACAGCTGGTGTGCAGAGGCGTTGGCATGGTAATGCATGATGGCTTTGTCTACAGCATGCTGCACTGCCAGGAAGCCTTCATGGATGTACCCTGAGTTCAGAAACAGAGGACAGCTGTGTCACGGGGCTGCCCACTAGAGAAGGACGCTTTTAACAGACAGGACTCCCCTGGGTCCACAGAGGTAGGGCCAGAGAAGGCAAAGGGTAACTGCTAGCCCACTCTGTGGGCCGCTAATAGCATCCGGCACCATGCAGTGGTCCCAAGGAGAAGAGAAAGCATGCCACATACTGCCCGGTGACACTTCTACTTCACAATTAACACAACCTTGATATAGGACTAGGGAGATAGTTCAGTGGACTCGAGTTCTTGCTACCTAAGCGTGAGAACCTGGGCTCGAATCTGCAGCACCCTCATAAAAGCCTCATATTCATGCCGGTAAGCCCCAGCACTTCAGGGTGGACTCATGCAGATCCTGGGCCAAATGGTGAGCCACAGGTACAGTGAGAGACGTATCAAAGGGGCCAAATGATAAAGCAGGACATTCAACATTGGCCTACCCATGAACATGTTCGTGTACACACACACAAACACACACGCTACACACCATACACATGTACACACTAATCACATTACATACAGTATATACTATACACTACACACACACCCAACACACTAATCACCCGATATAAACTTGGTGGGAGAGAGACCCTGTATGCCTAAAATTCTCAATAGATAAAACTTAGGCTAAATAAATTCCAGGAAAGAAAACACTAAGAGTGAAAACAGGAGACATAAGGATAACTTGAGGTGTGAAGAACAGGAAAGTACTTCCCATATTTGTTGAGAGCGCCAGGTCTTGAGTCTTGTCCCAGCAGTCTAAGAGTCAAGAGGAAGAAGCTAACGGCCCTGGTGCTAACTGTGGCTATAGCTGGAAGGTGGATGAGTTGAGACAGGCTGAGGCCCTTGTCCAAACCAGAGAGGATTTGGTGAGAGGCAGCTTGAAACAGCAGGTGTTTGTTTGTTTTTAGCAGCTCTGGTTGATGGGAATGTGACACCGGCTTAACTAACTGAGAATTAGTGTCTACAGGGCTGTGCTCTGTCCTAGGGGGTCAGGGAAAGTGTGCTCCTTCCCTTTTTCAGTTTGCAGTGATCATCTACAGTCCTTGGCTCACGGTCCTTCCACCTTTAAGGTCAGTAAGGCAGTTCCCCATGTTTGGCTGATGCTTTCTCCTGCAGCCTTTGTCTACTTTTCTGTTTGTTTTTTTGATAAGGTTTCTTTGTGTGGTCTTGGCTGGCCTTGAACTCAAAACAGATCTGCCTCCTGACTTCGAGGATTAAAGGCATGTGCCACCACTGCCTGGCTGCCTTTGTCTACTTTTAAGGCTCCTGCGCTTCCACTGGCTTCTGGAATGTAACTGGAATAATTTTGCTATCTTCAATCAGCTGGCCAGGAGGCCTAATTTTTCTGTGCCTCAAACATTCAAAGGTTCTAAATGATTAGGGTGGGGACAACTTAGGGATCATAAATTCGACCAACTTTAGCTGGCTCCTCTGGACCCCCCAAAGGGGTCTTAAAAAAGCTCAAAAGGAAAGGAGCCTGTAGAAGTAGCAAGCACAGTATCCTACGGCCTGAGAGAGAGAAACCCAAGGAAGAAGGTTTAGGATTAAAGAAGGTGGCCTGAGGTTCCAAGCTCTCAGCCTCATGACGGACTGGGGAATGGGCCACAGGCATGAGTGATTAGACAAAAACATCCGGAGACCCAAAGCTGTCTGGCCACCTGGGTTCCAGCCTCTAGAAAAGAGAATGGAAAAAACTAACCACACCTCTAACACAGGTTACCAAGTGCTGCCGTTCTTCTGTCTCACTCTGGTTTTATGATGGTGTCACCGGTGTGTGACAAGGCCAGTGCTGATGGAGCAATAATTCTCATCGGACACTTCACAGCAGCTAATGCTATCCTCAATGGACAGACAAAAACACTTAGGCCCAAGGAGCCACATAGCTGGTGAGGGGTTCAGCTGAGCACGGGACCCTGGAAACTTCGTCTTCCAAGTCACGCCTTCTCATGACGTTACTGTTCTCTACAAATGACTGTCTGTTACTTGCCACATACTGTTTTCTTGGGAGACTAGCATGGGGCTCAGCAGCTCATCACTATAAGAGTCTAAGGCAATGGTTCTCAACCTGTGGATTGAAACCTCTTTGGAGTCAAATATCAGATATCTCACATACTGAATATTAACATTATAAATCATAACAGTAGTAAAATTACAGTTATAAAGTAGCAACAAAATAATTTTATGGTTGGAGGGGTCACCATAATATCAGGAACTGTATTAAAAGGTGGCAGCATTATGAAGGCTGAGAACCACTGATCTAAGGCATGAAACCATCATTTTGTAATCTACCACTTTTCCATGAGGGGAAGGTTATGATTATAAGTAAAACCATGGAAAATATTGTTGTGCTGTGGGGTCTCTTGTTCTTTCAGAGTACTCTGGGGGGGGGGCATTTTTTTTAAGATTAAAAAATAATTTTTTTACATGAATAGGTGTTTTCCAGCATATATGTCTGTTTACCGTGTACATGCCTGGTTCACTGGAACAGGCATTACATATGGCTGTTAGTTATCATGTGGGTACTGAAAATCAAACCTGGGTCTTGTGGAAAACCGCCAGTGCTCTTAACCTGAGCCATCTCATCATCCCTGGGTCATATACTTATCAGGTGTTGTCAGTGAGTCTGAGGCATGAGCATCGAGGGCGAAAGTGGAATTAGAACTGACTTGCCGTGTGCCAGTATTGTAACCTTCCCCCCTACCCTTTGCTGGCTTTCATGAATCAATCTTTCTTTTGTTTGTTTGATTTTTTTTTTTTCAAGACAGGGTTTCTCTATGTAGCCTTGGCTGTTCTAGACTTGCTTTGTTGACCAGGCTAGGCTCAAACTCACAGAGATCTGCCTGCCTCTGCCTCCCTGAGTGCTGGAATTACAGGTGTGCAGCACTATGTCTGGCTTTCATGAATTTCTAAACAGCTTGGGAAAGTGTTTCAAAGGTTTAGACCACCATGCCTGGCTTATGACATTTTCCCTTTGTCAACTGCTGCAAATGTTTTTACTAGTCTTCTATTGGTGATAAGGCTTTTTCTTTTGGGGGGGCAAATTCTGAGTTTGTACATACCAAAATCTCTCAGATTTTTCCTCTAAGATTTAAATTTTTTTCTTAAAATTATTTTATGTGTCTGGGTGCTTTGACTGCATGTGTATCTGTGTGCCACATGAGTGCTTGGTGTCCGTAGAGGCCAGAGGACACTGGATCTCCTGGAACTGGAGCTACAGGTATCAGACAGCATGTGGGTGGTAGGGATTAACCCCCGTCCTCTGGAAGAGAAGCCAGTGCTCTTCACCTCCGAGCCATCTCTCCAGCCCCAGAATTTTTTTTTTCTTTTTTGAGACAGGGTCTCTCAGCTGGCCTGAAAGTTACTATTTAGAACAGGCTGATCTCTAATGCATAGAAATCTGCCTGTCTCTGCCTCTCACAAGCTGAGATTCAAGGCATGTACCACCACGCTTGGCTTAACACAAGACAGGCTTGAGGAACTACGCCCCAGCATTTGTCAGCCAGCACACTGGTGCGATAGGTGGCTGCAGCTTCTCCTGAGCTCCATGTCTACTGAGCAGCGGAAAGCCTCTCCCCTCCCACACCTCTCCTGCTCATCCTGGCTCACTTTCCAGATTTAAGAACCCGTCCTAGAGCATTAGCCTTAGTGTTTCTCACCGGGCTCCCCGCCGTCAGGTGATGAAGGCTCCCTTGGTCCTGGGCTTGGGAAGAGCGGAAAAAGAGATTTGGTGTGCCAGCCTTCAGTCTCTTTTAGGAAAATATTTCCTGTTTGGGTCCACATGTAATTTCTTCGTGAGTAACTGAACCGTAAGTGGTATTTCACCTGTGGAAACAGAATTGACAACCAAGCGTTCTGAAGGATGCAGACTGCAAAGTTGATGCCCGAGTGTCGTGAGGGTGTTTCCTCACTAGGATGGTACAACCAGGAACTCACCAAGCCCTGCCCTAAAATTACCCCACAAAAAGTCAGAGGAAGTCATTTTTTTTTTTTAATGATTTACTTATTTTTATTTTATGTGCATTGGTGTTTTGCCTGCATGTATGTCTGTATGAGGGTGTTGGGTTCCCTGGAACTGGAGTTACAGACAGTTGTGAGCTGCAATGTGGGTGCTGGGAATTGAACCTGGTTGCTCTGGAAGAGTCAGTGCTCTTAGCCACTGAGCCAGCTCTCTAACCCCAAGGGGACTCATTCTTCCCAGCATGGACAGGGGGACATGCAGGGTACTTTTGGGATATTATAGCCACTTCTCTTTTGTTACCTAGCAACATGAATACTCCCTCCCTGCCACTCCCCCCCCCTTTTTTTGTTTTGTTTTTTGTTTTTTTGAGACAGGGTTTCTCTATGTAGCCTTGGCTGTCCCGGACTTGCTCTGAAAACCAGGCTGGCCTTGAACTCACTGAGAACCTCCTGCCTCTGCCTTCTGAGTGCTTGAATTAAAGGCACGCACCACTGAGCCCTGGTTTTTTTGTTTTGTTTTGTTTTGAGGCAGGATTTGATTGTGTATCTCTATCTGGCCTAGAACTTGCTTTGTAGACCAGGATAGTGTAACCTCACAGAGATCCATCTCCCTCTGTCTCTCAAGTGCTGAGATTAAAGGTCTGTACCATCATGCCCAGCAATATATTTTTGATGCCACAGATGCAGGATCAATGGAAGGGCACCACCACCATGTGAGACAGTTGCTCAGTTTTATTACCACCCAGAAAGCAACTTCCTTTATTTTTTAGACATGCTTAAGTCCAAAACACATGCTATTTTCTTCCCTAGCCTTGGTTTTATCTAAAGAGGACCTGAGCCCTTTTATAAAACCCCAAAACGATAGTGACCTGAAATGATTGTCCAGGGTGGGTAGATTTTAAAAACTGTGGGCTCATAGGTTAACATCACCAAGGTCCCTTAGTAGAAACTGAGTACCATACTGGTCCCAGGGGACAGTTTAGTGTTTACTCTCAGGCAGGGGAGGTTAAGAAAAAGCATATTTCAGATGTAGTGGGATCTGAGGGGATACTGAGGTTCAGCACGGTGTGGTGTGTGTGCACGGTCAAAGTCTCACCGCCAGCGGCAGGGGGTCCTTGCTGTGATTGAAGGTGTGCTCAAATACCACGGCTGCCAGCACGTTGGAGGAGTGGTTGTCATACCGAATGTAGTCCTCAAAGTCCTTCTCGGAGGAAAAGCCGTGTACTGTGGACAAAGCAGCAAGCCACACATTGCCCAATCATCCCTGTCCCTTCAAAAGCCTGGGAATGCCAGGACACTTCAGATAAAAGATAGCATGCTGAGAAAATGGCCGAAAGCTCTGGAAACCCCCAAAACCAGAGTGGCTTTTGTTTTGGCAGAGACTTAGGTTGCTGCAGACAGCAGGATTGCTCAGGAGAGCTAAGCACTGGACAGCAGTCAATCTTACTGCTGCAGTTTGCATCAGGGCTTGCATCAGGAATAGCAGCCTGGCAGCAGGGCCAAGTCATAGAAGACTGTAACAGAACAGGGCCAGGGCTACAGTCGATGGCAGCCGCAGCGTTCTCCTGTTCTCTCCACCCCTACTCTCCCATGCCCCAATCACAGCAAGCTTTATTTTTATCTTATTTTGCCATTATTTTTAGACAAGTTCTCTCTCTACAGCTCTGGCTGTCCTGGCACTCACTATGTAAATCAGGTTGTCCTCGAACTCACAGAGACCCACCTGCCTCTGCCTCCCAAGTGGTGGGATTAAGCATGTGTACCACCATGCCCAGGGAGGCAAGCTTTAAAAACTGGAGTTCCTCAAATGACCTCTGTCCCCTGGCCTCCTTTTGTACATAGAGCTTTGCTGTAATCATTTGGTGGGGTAAAACAAGCTATAGAAAGTATGTGTCAACCGGAAGAGGGAAAAGGACAATAGTTTTCTCTTGAAAGCAAAGATGTATGAAAAGGCTAGCACACATCACCTGGGTGGTCCCCTCCACAGGCCTCTGGTGGCTTTATTCAGAGCAGTCTTCTTGAAACCCCATCCCACGAAGGTTATGTGTACTATGTACTCAAACTGTGTTCTGCTCTCAGAATTAAACAGCTTTGCTATCCCTGTTTACACAAGGTGTGACTGTGGAGCCTGATATCACCAACACTGCCACACATTTCTTCATTGTGCCCCTCAGCACTGGACAGATGGGAGGCCATTAGGCCTTTGAGTCCCATTTTGTAATGAGACAAGGTAGCCCAGGGATTAATAAAGGCATATGCCCAATATGATGAGTCACTGAGTGTGGACTCAGCTTTTCCTGTGTCCTGTAGTCTGAATTCTTCTTCTTTTAATGATCTATTTATTTATTTGTTTACTTGTTTTTTTATTTATTTATGTATTTGATGTTTATGGGTGTTCTATCTGCCTAGGTGCCAGAAGAGGGCTTCAGATTGTGTTATACAGATGGTTGTGAGCTACCAGGTAGTTGCTGGGAGTTGAACTCAGGACCTCTGGAAAAGGAGCCAGTGCTTCTAACCACTGAGCCATCTCTCCAGTCCCCGCACTCTGAATTCTATGCATAGCTTGAGGTAATAGTGTCACAAAGAACCAAACCATAAGAACCCTGCTAAATCCCCTGAGTCTCACCCCCCAGGGACTCACCTCTCATGTTGATTACTAGTTCCTTTTTCACTGTTTCTGTGATGGTCCTGGCAGCATCACTGTGGGAAGGGATGTAAGCGAGCTCCCAGCTATCCCCGGGTAGAGGGAATGAAAAGAACAGGGGCAGCTCCTGGATGTACTGGTCTGGGTAAACAGTGGCATTGGGCACATTCTCTGACTGAATCTTCAATCGAAGCCAAATCAGGATCCCAGAAAACAGTAGGGGCAGGAAAAGTTCCAAGACTGTCACTAGAACCTTCCGCTTCTGCAAGAGAAATGACCACCCAGTTGACAGTGGCAAGTGCTCTCCTTGCAGGCTCTCCCTGGGGGTCCACGAGATGATGGCCACGCCTCCTTGGGCCTGGACTCACCTTCAGAGTGTAGTTCTTCCAGAGGAGGAGCGCCAGCTGCCGCAGCACCACCATCTTCCTGCAGGCACAATGCCAACATCAACCAGAGACCAAAGATGGAAAACTGGAGTGCCATGAAAACACAGACCGTGGTTACCTGGGGAATAACTACAAGCCCTTTTCCTCCATATTTTCTTACCTTCCTTTCTGCCACCTTAATCTTACCCACTCCCTTAGAGGAAAGCATGCCATTCTGATGCTCCAAACGCCACTCTACGTCCAGAGAGAGCGCGCACACTTTGGGGCCACTGCCGTATTTCTCAACGCGCTTTGTTAAGTTTTATTTATTTATTTTTGTGGGCATGCTCATGTGCACACACAAATGCCATGGCCTACATGTGGAGGTCAGAGAACACGCAGGTGGCCTTTGTTCTCTCCTTTCTACCACGTGGGTTTGGAGGACGAAGCTCAGGCTTGGGGGCCAACACCTTTACCCACTGAGCGCTCTTGCCTGCCAACAGCAAGCTCTTTATGTGCTCTCCAACTGCTGCTGTGGTGTTTATTATTTGGCCAACGCCATTCAGATGCTGTAGTTACTATGTACGTCCCATTAAATAGCAAAATATTCTGACTTATAGAATTCCCACCCTTGACTGGCATTACTCTGAACTAATAAAGAACAGTAAAAGAAAACTCAAACTGGAGAGGGGGCTCAGCAGGCAAAAGTGATTGTAGCCAAGCTTGACACCCAGAGTTTGATTCCTGGGATGCAGGTAAAGGTGGAAGGAAAGAACTGACTCCTAAAAATTATCCTCTGACTTCCACACATGTACCATGACATACACTATATTAACCAAATAAATGAAATGAAAACTCAACTTAATGTCCTGGCTACAGGCAGTCTTTAAGACTTGAGAGGACTGTGGAGAGGAAGAGAAAAGCAGAGGCCTAGGACTGGGGCCTTCAATGGCCTTGCCGACCCAGGAGCCCAATGGATCAGACAGTTGTATAAGTGAAATCATCAGTCATCTTCTCTTGGATCTATGGGCCAGTTTTTCCTCTCGCTACTACCAAATCTTCACTACATATGACCAGCCCCTCTCTTCCCCACACCCCCCTTATTGAGATAGGGTCTTGCTATGTAGTCCAGGCTGGTCTCAAACTTACTAGATAGCCCAGGCTGCCCTTGACCTCACAGTGATCCTCTGCCTCAGCCTCCTGACAGAATTATAGGCACGTGCCATCACAGCTGGCACAAGAAAATGCATCCTAAAAGCATCTCTCCTATGTTACATACAAATGTTAACATTTAATTCTGGCACCCACAACCAGAAGAAAAATCTGCTAAGAGTTTATCAAACAAGTGATAGCGAATACAAAATTTATGAAGGTTGTTGACAACCTTCCTAGTTTTACTGCATTTCAACTATAAGAAGCAGAGACAATGAGCTGCTAACCTGCTGAAGAAGTAGGCGGTCTGAATAAACTCAGGTGAACCCAGCAACACCAGTCAGGAGGGTCCCATTCAGCAAGCTGAAGGCGTGGAAGTTCAGGTGTGAAGACTGGGCATGGGAGGGTGAGAAAAGCATCAGGGCTCCTGAGGAAGAAGCAGGGCTCCTGAGAGCTGCAAGCAGAGAAAGCACTTCCCAGCTCAGCTTCTCCAAGTGGGGAAAAGCCTGGATGACTCATGATGCGGAGTTTGAGTTCAGTTAATCAGCTCTACATTCATACTAATCAAACACCAACTCTTAGTCATATAAAGGCAAAACAGGGCACACAGATAATTCATGAATCACTCAACAATAAGCAAAAGCTAACATGCTTCTAACATAAGTACCTGGAGATTACAGAGCCCATGGGATGGAGAGATGTTTGTTTAAAGAAATCCTAGCTAGATGATAGTGGCTAATCCCAGCATTTGGGAGGCAGAGGCAGGTAGATCTCTGAATTTGAGATCCCAGCATGGTCTACAGAGCAAATTCAAGAACAGCCACCGCTACACAGAGAAACCCTGTCTCGAAAAGCCAAAAACGCAAAAACCAAAAAACAAATGAACAAACAAACAAACAAACTCTGTTTTTGCTTTTACAGTCAAAAATAATTACTATAAAGAATTTTTTTTAGGGCTACAGAGAAAAGCGTGGAAGTTAAGACTCCATACTGCTCTTGGAGAAGACCAAGTTCAGCATCCACATCAGGCTGCTTACAATAGCCTGGAAGTCCAGCCCAGGGGATCCAATACCTGGGCCTCCATCAGTACCTGCACTCAAGCATAAACACACACACACACAGACACACACACACACACACACACACACACACACAATTAAAAAAAAAGAAATCTAGAAACACTTTAAAAACTACACATCTTGCCTTTTAAAAACATAACTTGATTTATGCATTGAAGGTGGTGAAGAATTTTCACAAGACAGAAGTTTTGCAGTGTAGCTCAGGTTGTCCCCAAACTTGTGGCAGCAGCCACCAGACCCATTCTAAAATTTGGCATTTAATAACACGAGTAACAAATGAGAAATGCTATGACAGTACAAAGTGTTACTAATTGGCAACAGTACATTATCTAAATTTTTGTAATTTTAATTTGTAAGGGCTTCAGGCAACAGTTGTCCGTGAAGCACGTTCAAGGTGACAGTTCCACCCACAACAATAAATGTATGAATAAGTATATTTTTAAAACTTCACCAAAGCCAGGCACGGTGGCACACACCTTTAATCCCAGCACTTAAGAGGCAGAGGCAGGCAGAGCTCTGAGTTTGAGGCCAGCCTGGTCTACTGATTGAGTTCTAGGACAGCCAAAAAATAAAACAAACAAATAAACAAACAAAAAACCAACTTCACCAGGCCAGGAATAGTGATGAATGAATTTAATTTAATCACTTGTGAGGTAGAGACAGAAACAAGTAGAAATCTGCAAATTTCAGGCTAGCTAGGACTAGATAGTAAGACCCTGTCTGAAAAAATAAACAAAACCCAAAACCAAAAATGCAAAACAAAACAAAAAGACCCACAACCACCAAAACACAAACAATAGCAATAAACCTCCTACCAATGAGCTCTTTAAAAATTTTATAGATGATGACTAAAAAGCAGTGATTTAATGGCAAGGTAAGGTCTATGGTTTTTGTTGTATTTTGTTGGACTTTTTCGAGACTGGGTTTTTTTGTGTAGCCTTGGTTGTCCTGGACTCACTTTGTAGACCAGGCTGGCCTCTCCCTCCCTGAGTGCTGAGATTACAGTCATGGGCCACTGCACCCGGCTCCTGTGGTTATTTTTAAATGTTACTCCAGTTTTAGTTATTTATTCTGTACGTGTGCTGTCTGTAGGTGCAGGTCAGAAGACAGCTTAGGGAGTCAACTCTTCCCATCTCTGTGGGTTTCAGAAGTCAAGCTCGGGTCATCAGGTTTAACAGCAGTGCCTTTACCACTGAGCGATTTTAGCATCCCAGCTCTGTGTTTATGAAAGGTTTCCATAAACAGCTCAGCTGAGAAGGGAAGCAGGCTGCTCTGGTTAAAGCCAATCCAGACGGGCAGCTCATGTGACTGAGCTGAACGGTCTCTCTCCGTCAGAAAGGGATATAAAAAGGTCACAGTCAGAAGCCTCTGTGGCTCAGGAGGTAGCTCAGCTGGCAGCATGCTTGCCTAGGCAGCGTGCAGGATGCGCTGGGCTTAAGCCCAGACACTGTACAAACTGGGCATAATGGCAAATGCCTGGAATCTTAGCACCTAGCGGGTAGGGCGGTCAAGAACTCATCCTCCTCCACCACACAGTAAGCTCAAGGCCAGCCTGAGCTATGCGCAACCCTGTCCCCAAAAGGAAATAAAAATAATCTTCTGGTTAAAGAAGTAGATGGTTTCCTCTTTGGCTACTGTCTAAGAATATAAACACTCTCTTGCTTATTCCCATTCCTTTCAGGCCCAGAGCAGCAGAGGATACAAGCTCAGCCACCTCAGCAGACTGCAGAGGCAGTACCTGAGACTGACCTTAGTCCCCGGCAAGGTTGGCTGAAGGTGTTCCTCCAAGACTAAAGAAGTAGTGGCCTGGTGGCAGCAGTACTATGCAGAGGACTCTGGCGTGGAGGCAGTGGGTCCCTGGAGAGAAGCAGTAGTCCTAGGAAGCAGGAACGCTGAGGTCTTGAGGGACATCTGGAGCAAGGTGGGGCTCACAGACATGACTCTCTGGTACCTTTGGGTAGATGAAGGGTACTTAAACGTAATCTCAAAAATAACACAAAATACTGTTTACCAAGTTAAAAAGTAAAGAGAACAAAATGGGTTCCGAGTTTGTTTTTAAGGTCTAGGGACTGTAGATCAGCGGTGGAGCATTTGCCTAACAGTCACAGGAGCCTGCTCAATTCCCCCAGCAACACACACAAAAGGAAACTCCTAAAGCAGAACAGCGCTGACAATGGAGAAGTGCAGATCTACAGCACGCAGATTTACAGTGGTGCCTGGCACGACATGTTCTCGGCCTCCTAATATGGCGCTGGTTTCTAGTATTATTATCCTTGACAGATGGAGCAAAGGAAGAACCGGCCAACACCACACTGCAAGGTCAGCGCTTGACCAGAGCCTGTCTTAGCCTCTAAATCTGAGCTCTTAGTCCCTGCATGCCCCTATCTTTTATATATAGGACACATACTATGTATATTATATACATAAAGTAAAGTATATATATACCTTTTCTATTTTAGCCACGGTGAACACCCGTCTGACATTTTTATGTATCACTCCTAGAATGCAACATGACAGTCAGCCCCACCACCTCTTCGGTGCTTTAATTTGTTCCCATTTCCCCCAATACTCCGCTCATTGCTTTGTCCTTGCTAAGCCTTATCTGAAGTCTCAGTGAAGGACACATTTGCACTTGTGCAGGTTCTGTTTGAGCAAAGGCACTGAAAGGAGGAGATCCTGGAATTACAAAACCTGGAATACTTTCTGGTTTCGAAAGCCAGAGCATGAAAGGGAAGGAAGTTCGTTTCTTAGCACACTCAGCACTTGAGCGGCATGGAAGAGTACTTAGGAGTGGCGAAGGCTGAGATCTGAGAGCAACCTCAGGGAGGTGACAACTGCCAGCTACTCCAAAGCAAATACCAAGACTCATTGGTTACTTTAGCCCTCCACCCACTCCAAGAATCCTCTGAGAGTGTCCCACTGAAGAGGGCTCAGTTTGCTCCCTAGGAAACAATCAGAGAGAGAAGGCAGCCCCTCACTCCCACAGGCTTGTGTGCCTCCAGTTAAAGTATCAAACATTGCACAAGGCAGTGAGCACCTCAGTGTTTGTATCTGAAGTGGATGATCAAATGGGTATAAAGCAAGGGCTTATTTCTGAGAACTCTGTTGGCAGATTGCAGGAGTCCTGTCAAAACGGTCTTTCTCACAATTGCTCTTAGCTGAGGGCCTAGAGTGGTGCCAGCCCATGAGTACCAGGTGCACCTGCTCAGCAGCGAGCTGAAGTGCCAGGATTGAAACCAGGGCCCCATTCACACCAGGTGAGAACTCTACCACTTAGCTGCCACAGTAGCTTGCCCGAGCCCTGTTACCCGATTTCTTTGTCCCGTAGAAACGTAGGCAAGCATGGAGCAGAAGGTGCTGAGGGGCCTTCAAAACCAGTGAGTGAAATTGGACAGGGACCTGGTGTCAAGCAGAAAACCCTGGGCATCTCCTTCCACAATTCCATAGGCCTTAAGAAGAAAGAAACCTTGACAACGACATACACAGGTCTGTTGAGGTTGTTCAAGGGACTGACGGCCATGGCGTGTCACATACTATCATAGGTGTGTGTCTCAGTGGGCAGCGCCTACTCAGTGCCCTTCCTTCAGCATGAGGAAACACTGTGCCCTACTTGAGATGCTCTTAGGAAAGCATTCTATTACCAAACTGGAGAGTTACCAGCAGCCAGCCAGGACCAAAGGTCTGTGTGTGCATACTGAAGGTACTTAATTAATATTTGCTGACAGACTCTGTGGCTTCTTAAGATATGCAAAACAGAAAGCATTTATTCATTCAACAAACATTTTCCAAATGCTTACTGTGATGGGTATTTGTACAACATGCTAAGGATTTACTAGTGGACACAATAATGCTCTCAATCCAAGAAGTTTACAGTCCGTAAATGCTCGTCTCTCTTGTATCTGTTAGAAATTAAGTTAAGACAGTTTAGTTAGGGTTTCCATTGCTGTGAAGAGATACCATGACCATGGCAACTCTTTTGTTTTGTTTTGACTTTTGTATTTTGAAACAGGGTTTCTCTGTGTAGCCCTAGATGTCCTGGTACTAGCTATGTAGACAAGCCTGGCTTTGAACTCACAGAGATCTACCTGTCTCTGCTTCCCAAGTGCTGGGATTATAGGCATGTGTCACCACTGCCCCAGCTTACCACGGCTTTACAAGTTTGGAGGTTTGGTCCATTTTCATTATGGTGGGAAGCATGCAGGTAGCCACGGTGCTAGAGAAGGAGCCAAGTTCTACATCTGTACCAATGAGCAATAGAAGAGAGGGAGTCACTGGGCCTGGTTGGAGCTTCTGAAACCTCAAAGCCCACCCCTAAATACACACTTCCTCCAACAATGCTAGACTTACTCCAACAAGGCCACATGTCCAAATACTTTCAAATAATGCCACTCCCTCTGAGCCTATGGCGGAGGGAGAGGGCAGGCAGAGGGGGGCCATTTTCATTCAAGCCACCACAGACGTATCATAAAATCCTGGAGTAGAAAGGAATTAACTGTATGTATATAGGACAGCAAGTAAAACAGACAAGAGGGCTGGGTGACCATGGCACTCAAGTTGTTTCATCACTGAGGGGCATCACTGGAGAGAGGATCACGGAGTAATGAAAGGACTTTTGTGAGAAACCGTCAATTACCTTGAAATCTAAACATGGACATGAGCCTGACAGTAGCAGTGAGAAGAGATGAAAGCAGACTCCAACCTTATCATCATCATCATCATTATTATTAAGACAGGGTCTGTCTAGTGTGTAACCCTGGCTGTCCTAGAGCATGCTATGTACATTAGGCTAGCCTCAAGATCCCGGCTAGATCCACCTGCCTCTGCCTTGCAAGCACCAGCATTAAACACGTGCTCCTGGACCTGGCAGACACACGGCTTTGGATACTGCCCCAAGAAAGAGTTAAAAGGCGCATCCCAGCTGCTAGAGCACATGTGGCGTGTTTCTACTTCTGACTTTGTTCACGATCAATCTTTTCTCTAAGGCTATTTAAACATGGGAAAATGTCAACTGCAAGGGATCCTGCAGATGAAATACATATTATAAAATAAAAGGGAAGGAGAAAAAAAAAGGCATATTTTTTAGGGTATGGCCCTCATCTGTGAGCCAGTTGGAACGAACAAGACAGTACATGACCATGGAGGAATAGTAATTTTCTTGTATTCTCTAAAAATAAGAAAAAGCTTTATGACTATTTAATACAGGGTGAGCTCTGGTTCTGCCAGTCAGGAGGCAGTGGCTGTGGCATCCTGAGGAAGAGCCTGTGGCGTGGGTGGTGGTAGACTTTCTCTCTCAGGTGTTTACTTAAGCATCTCAGGCATAAAGTTTATACGTTTCAAGATACCAGTTTTTAAAAAGGTATCGGGGATGCAGTTTTTAAAAAGAGACAGGGCCAGTGAGATGGCACAGTACTAAAGGCACCTGCTGCTAACTCCACTGGCCTGCTCAATCCTTAGGTACCGCATGAACGAAGACGTGAGAGCTGACTCTCATTAGTCATCCTTTGAGCCTTGCCATGCAGGCACATACACACACAATAAAGAAACAAATGTAATAAAAAGCTTAACAAGAGACTAACCAAAGCTTTAGAAACACTATAGTTATCTGGGGAGTGATAATAACAAGCACCTTTTGTGACATGGGGTTCACTAGCTAGCTCCGGACTTACTGGGGAATTTAAAAGACAGAGGGTGTGGATTCCTTTCATGAAATTTCCAAACCTAGAGACCTTAATTTTTTTTGTTTGTTTTACGATAACAAATAACTGTAGCAGTGTGTGATATAAGAGTTAAAAATATAGGAGCCAGAGAGATAGTTCATCAGTTAAGAACACTGGCTGGTCTTGCATAGGTTCGGTTCCCAGCACCCATGTGGCAGCGCACAGTGTCTGTAACTCTAGTTCTAAGGGATCTGATGCCAGTTTCTGGCTTCCATGGGTACCAGGTCTACACACAGTTCATGTATATACAGACAGACAAGCATTCATACATATAAAATACAAAAAAAAATCTTTTTAAAAAGGCATAAACACATTCAGGCTAAAGAGATGTCAAGGGTAAACACTTGTTATGTAAGCAGAAGGACCTGAGTTCAGATCCCTAGCACCTATACAAAAACCGGGGCACAAGAATATGTCCATAATCCCAGTGCTGGGTGGGAGCCAGTGCAGGACACAGGCATAGGAACAGGAGATTCCTGGAGCTTGCTAGCCAGCCAATCCAGCCAACGTAATGCGCTTCAGCTTCAGTGAAAATCCTGTTTCAAGAAATAGGGTAGAGAACAATAGAAGAAACCGACATTGACCTCTGCCCCTATTCCACACACACAAATATAAAGCTATGCACATATTCCCCCTGAAATCCTCTCTTCCGCGAAACCGCCACATTCAAACCTGTCCCTTCAAGGAAAAGTTGATAAGGTATGAGAATTACCACTTTCAAACAACCCATGCCCAAAACAGAATGCCAGTGAACATGAATGTCCGAACACAGATCTGTGACAGGGTTAAAGGCGAAGTCCCTAGCTTGGCACAAGTGGCAGGAATTTTAATAGGTGGGGCCTGGTAGGAGGTCTCACACCATCTTTGAGAACTCTTTTGGGACCCCTATGGGTCCTTTGATCACGGGCTGAGAACTATAAATAAAAATAAGCCTTTAAAAAAAAAAGTGGCCCTCAAGTATTTGTGGCAGCAATAAAAAGCTGATAAGCAACACCACAAGAAAACTTACAGAATTAGCTAACCTGGGTCCATAGGGGCTCACAGAGACAGAGCATGCATGGGACTGAGCCACACATACATAAAAGTTGTGCAGCTTGGTATTCATGTGGAACTCCTAATAGCAGGAGCAGGGGCCGTCTCTTGTCTCTGGCTCTGCTGCCTGCCTTTGGGACCCTTTCCTCTGCTAGGCTGCCTTGATTAGCTTTAACATGTGCCTAGTCTTACTGTGACTTGATATGCCAAGGCTGGTCAATATACATGGGAGGCCTTCCCTTTTCTGAAGGGAAAGGGAGGAGGAGTGGATGGGGGTGAAGGGACTGGGAGGAGACGAGGGAGGGGAAACTTCAGTTGGGATGTAAAGTAAATTAATTAATTAATTTTAAAAAACTGATAAATATGAGATAGTTAATAATTATATTACCCTCCTATGGACACTATATGAGGGCCACATATGCAGATATATGCCAAAAAACATTCAAGACCAGAATTTGTGTCTTTCCTTTTTCCCTACAAACACATACCAGCCCAAATCCACCCAGAACGTTTGCATGGCAGGTAAATGAGCTCAGACCCAGAAGCACAGATCTGTGCCTACACAAGGTGTGTCCTGTTTGTTTGTATGTTCAACAAGAGCGGGTTCCTGAAACCAACAGACTTATAACCAAGTTTCAAATGCTAGGGTTTCTCTGTCCTGAAACTTGCTCTGTAGACCAGAGTAGCCTCCAACTCAGAGATCCACCTGCCTCTGCCTCCCAAGTGCTGGGATTAAAAGTGGGTACCACCACCACCTGGCCTCACTTTGCAACTCTTTAGGAGGTCTATATTCATCTATATTTCTTGATTAATTTGTCATTCATTATAATATATATGTAGTCAAATAATGATTTTGACACTCTCAAATTCTTTTCTATACAGCCATACACAAGAAAAAGCATGGGAATAACTTGTTTACACAGTGGCCCTTATGTGGATGAGGTGATCATGGCCTGCTGGCCAGAGTCCCTGTTCTAGAGCCCTAGGATGCCAGTCTGAGACTGGGGGATTTGTCCTGCAGGCCCAGGTAGAGAACTGCAGTTTCTGGAACATGCACTCAGCATTGCCTGTTCTTTCCAGAGCTTGATCCAGGCAGTGGTCTCCTTAGAATTGGAAGCTCTTGGTGAAAATTAGCAAGG
Source organism: Meriones unguiculatus (assembly GCF_030254825.1). Taxonomy (NCBI): domain Eukaryota; kingdom Metazoa; phylum Chordata; class Mammalia; order Rodentia; family Muridae; genus Meriones; species Meriones unguiculatus. The sequence goes on from NC_083359.1 coordinate 40,524,923, forward strand.
GATATTTTAGGCCAAAAATGTGTCCCGAAGCAGGTTCTATTGAGAATTCCACAAAACATATACTTCTGCTTGCTTTGCTTGCTTTTCTGCCTAATTCCCATGCTGCAGCGTTGGTCCCATTCCCTGGATAGCTAGCTTTTCTGCTTTCTTGGGCATGGGAAATAAGGTAATGAAACAACAGGAGTCCCTAGAGAGGTAACCATGGATCCTCTGTAACAAGCAGAGCAGCAAGGAGCTTAGTAAAGCTTCTGCAAAGGCGGCCTTTGACCTGTTGACTCCAGGCCTTGTACCATTCAAGCGGAAGGGGCACTGATGCAAGAATGGGCCCTCAGATCTTTCTCTGTTTCAGCACTTCAGTCTGCTTAGAATATCACCCAACATATTGCTCTACCTGATGAAATCCTATCATTTCCCGTCCTACTTTTATACCAGGCCCTCTGTAATGCTGACTCTGATAAGCAGGAATTCTTTATCTTAACTGCAAAGCAGAACCTTCTATGGGTGTTTTCAGACAGACACAGTGTCTGAGGCCTACCCATGAAGGTTGTGGCCTCTGGTCTGGGCACAGGACCATTTCTCTAGGTAAATGTATGTAGTCTAATAATCAGTCTCTCACATGCAGGCTCAGTTCAGCTCTCCTGCTCCTAATTGATAACTCTGTTAGACTCTACCTGTGGTATCTATTCTAGATGTGTCCTGTGCCACTTAAGTCATTCTTTACTATAAAAAATATATTTATTTGTGCTGTGGAGGGGGCATGCTTTTGCCATGCTGTCTATATGGAGGTCCAGGACAACTCACAGGAATTGGGTCTCTCCTTCTAACATGTGAGTCACTGGGACCTAACTGAACCTGCCAGGTTTGACTGTCAATCACCTTTACCCACTAACCCATTTTGCCAGTCCTGTTTCTGTTTTAAGCCAGTTTCTTGTGAGTAAATTAGTACTACTCTAAGATTTCTAAGACCAGGGACCACCTAGTGACTCAGAATCATGATGGAGCCTTGCCCATTAGAAGAGTAATGGGCATACGTCAGAGTTCTAGAATGTAGAGAGACTCAATAGGAAAGGAGCCTTCTGACAGTTGCCAGAAGCAGGGCGGGAGGAAAACCCATAAATTCCATAAAGACCAAATTAAGGCTAAGCCAAGACTGAATCAAAATAGTTTCCATGAGACTGCCTGGTCAATATAACATGAAGAGCTAATGGCTTGTTAAAACCAACCCCAGCTACTTTGTCATGCTCCCAAAGGCTGATCTGTCCTTACAGGAAGATGTTACCGGTTTGCAAGGGTTCTATTCAAACTAATGTGGGTGAGGGAGATTCCCATGGCATTCATTTTTTAATCAGCTTTTACTCTCCCCATCCCCCTTCTCATTTCCCATGAAGCAAGCTTTCTAAAAGGGTTTCAGTTTTTTCAAGCTTATAATGACAACAACAAAACTGTCTGACCGAAATACAGCTAACTGCTTAGGAGACAAGGGTGGAACTCATTTCCTTAAGCCTCATCTGGGTCTCCACATTGGTACTACAATGCCTCAGTCACTCATTCTGGGGAGCATTTCCTGAATGCTCCTCATGTGCAAATACTAAGTCCCTATCCATGATTCAAGAACCTTCCAGGCCTGGAGGCAAAGGGACAGGCAGAAATACCCTCTAAGACAAGGCCCACATGGGCCACACAGTTTCTGGAAAGCAGGATTGCTCAAGCATGCAGCATCAGGAACATCTACCCCACACCCAGGCTCAGAAGGCAACCCTACCCCGCAGGGGCTGATTAAAGTTCAGAGCACCAACACCGAGACACCGATCCTGGGCACAGCAGCTGCTGGACCATAGCCTGCACCGGTGGTTTCCCCCTCCGTTGTCCTGTCCTGAACTCTGGGGGCCTCGCCAACTTCAACCCTATTAAAGCACCCCTTAAACTCTACGTTAAAGTTCGTGCAAATGAAGATGGTGAAGCTCGAAGGACTCGAATGTTGGGGGGATTCCCATTTAGCACCGGCAGTGCCAGGGTGCACCGGGAGCACCGGGCGGCGTGCTACGCCGCAGCAGCCAGCGCCGGAGGGCGGCGGCTGTCTATCCACCTGCCGGGCCCGCACAATGGATCCCATAGGACCCTGGCTGTCTGAGCTGGCTCCGGCGCGCCCAGAGACACACCCAATCTCGAGGACGCCCCGAAAGCAACATCTGCGGCAACAGGCGCAGACGGTCCCGGAGCCGGCAGGTCCCGGCGGCAGGCAGGGAGGGTCTCGGAGGCCCCAGGTCGGGGCGCTGCCCGCTGACAGTGCGGAGACCCGGGCAAGGTTGGCAAACCTGAGCCCGGAGCTAGCGCGCGAGTGACGGGCCCCGGGGACACTCACCGACTCTCAGCGCCGGGCTGGCGGCGGTCGGCGCAGCTCTCTCGCCAGGCTCCCTCCCTCAGATGCCCGGTTTCGCTCCAGCCTCGCAGGAGCGGCTGCGGCCGGCGCCGACAGCTTGAGGCCGCCCTGCAGGGAGGCAGCGCCTGCGACGGGCGCGGGTGGAAGGGCGCACCGGGAAGCTCGGGCTCCTGGAGGGGGCGCGTCGGAGCGCGCGTGCGCAGTGGACCACCCCTGCAGGTGCCCCGGGTTTGCTCCGGGCCGGCTCGGCCTCGCCTCGGCTTTGGATTCGGCGTCTGCGCACTGCCTCGCACGTGCGGCCCAGCTCCGACAGAGGGCGCTCCACGTCGCGAGAGCACCGCCCCCCCCACTCCCCCCCGCCCCACCCCGCTTCCAGTTCCGGATGCTGCGCCTGCGTGGTGCTGCGCGCAGGTCGCACCTCCAGTGGGCGCGCGCGGGCGGGCCCGGGCGGCGCGGGGCCGTGCCGAGCGTGCGTGCTAGATTGCCTCTGCGGGTTTTCTCCACACGCCCGCGGCTGGTCGGCGTCCAGCGCGGGTGTCAGTCTGGGTGTCTGAGCCCCGGGCCCGCGGGCCTGGCGCTGACCTCTGTGTTTCGAAGCAGTTGAGGCTGTAACACGAAGAATTTCACTCTGGCGGCGGGTGTTTTGCTCTTTCGGTCCCTCTCTCTCCTCAGGGCCGTCTCCCCACCTCGCTCCCATCACGAGGGGAAGGTGGCGTTTTCTGCTCTGACCTGAGCAGAAGGAATTCAGGCCCCGGCGGGGTTAGTTAGGTCAAGGAAAGCTTGCAGGGGCCTCGGCCCGCAGCGTAAACAGAAGAGTCCCGGGGAGGGCGGGAGAGTCACGACCCTGCCCGGCGGCACCTCGGGGAGAACACCATCGGGATGGAAGGAGGGATGGGAGCGGGTTATCAGGCATCTGGGTCCCCTCGGGCAGAAGGCTGGGGCGTCGGGGTCCCTTCGGCCAGGAAACTGGGGGCGATGGGGTCCCCAGACAGGAGCCTGGGGGCGATGGGGTCCCTTCGGGCAATGGGCAGGCACGGAGGCGTTCTCAGGCGGGAGGGTGGGGGGACCCCGAGCCTCCTCGCGCCCCCGGACCGTCCTGCTGGACTCCGGCAGGATGGAGGGCGGTGGCATCCCAGGTTCCTGGGGCCAGGTCTGTGCAGCCACGCGGCGGCCCGGAGGAGAGGGTCGCGGGGCCAACAGTCGTCGCGGGCGGTCCTGCGCGTCCCCGAGCGCCCGCGGCCACCGGCTAGGCGACACTAGCGCAGCCCTTCCCGGCTTCCGGGCTGCGGTGAGCCGGCCGCGGCAGACACCAGATCGGCTGGGCCTTAAGGTAACCCCGGGGTCGTGACTTCCGAGCTGATGCCAGCCTCACTGTGGTCCTAACCTCACAACCTCTCGCTCCCCGGGGTCCAGTGTGGTTAACCCAGAAGATGGGCTCCCTGAGGAAAGAGTCCTTGCCCGGCACATGGTCAGTTCTCTGGGCTCCTAGAACCCCTGGTACAGAAACAGCTCTAGTCAAGTGTGCCGAAGGTCTTGAATCCTTCACTAGTGTATTTAAGTCATTTTACTTTTCAGAATTTTAATTTCCTGTTCCTAAAATTGAAATGGTAACAATAGCAAATTCAAAGCTTGTTGTTCCCTCCCACCTACCCTTTTTAAAAAAAAATGTAAAATGAGAAAACTTCATGTTTAAGTGATTATCATTATGCCTGCCAATTAAATGGTAGTGTGATGCCATCTGTACTGAGCATGCGGGGCGCGCCGGGGGAGGGGACAATTTAAGCAAAGTGGGGATTTGGATTATCAGTGTGCTGCAGACATCTCCAAAACACTTTGCTCCGACATTCCTCCAAACCGAAATGTCTTTCCCATTCTCTGCTTCGTGCCAAAAAGTGTGTAAACCTGGCTGACTGGAACTTGGCTGACTGGAACTTTATTTCAACCTGATTCTTCCTTAATTGCTTTTCCTTCGAAACAGTACTTGCCATTTCCAATTTAAATTGATTAAAGCTTCCAACTGTCTAATCCTAATCCTAGTTCTGCAAATCTAGGAGCAGAGCTGGGTGACTTAGAATTTCCCTTAAATTTCTTTACGATGAAGCCGGGAACCTTGATGAAGAATGTTCCTCAGAGTCTACCATCCCCTTTCCATGCCATTTGTTCAGTAAATATGCTACTAATAATTTTTACATGTTTATGTAAATATGTAGATTTGTCTATAGATATAAATTTGACATGATATTTGCATCTCTCTCTTGTGCTTGGGAAATTCTTGATTGAGTGTATCTTGCTTTAAAGTAGCTTTCTTTTTCTTTTTTTTTTTTTTTCTTTTTTCCTTTTTTTTTTTTTTTTAGGGGAGGTACGAATTATATGAGGTCTCACTAGCTCAGGCTAGCCTCAAACTCATGGTAATTTTGTTTGTGTGTGTGTGTTTTTAAAATTTCCTATATGTATTTTGATATTATATAGGTTAGACCGGACTGAAATTCACTATCTCAGCCTGGTGAATGCTGAGATTACAGACAGGTAAGGGTTACTATAGGAAGGGCCTCATTTCCCCACTCCCCTTACTTTTCAAGACAAGACCTCACTACGTAGCTCTGGTTGGTCTGAAACTCTCTATGTTGACCAGGCTGGCTTTAAACTCACAGAGTTCCACCTGCCTCTGTTTCTCATTTGCTGAGATTAAAAGTGTGTGCCACCAACTTGGGCTGCCTTGTCTAGCCTCAATAGAAGATGTTCTTAGTCTTACTGCAACTTGATATGCCAAGGAGGGTTGATATTCATGGGAGGCCTCCTCTTTTCTGAGAAGGAAAGGAGGTGTGGATGAGTAGGAGGGGGGGGAGAGGGAGGGAGGAAAGGGGAGCTGCAGTCAGGATGTAAAGTGAACAAATAATTAATTTTTTCAAAAGTGTGTGCCACCATTCCTGGCCCCCTCCTTGTTTTGGTCCCATGTAGCCCAGGCTGGTCTCAAACTCACCATACCAGAGGATGACCTTGAATCTACCTGTGCCTCTTGAGTACTGGGAAGGGTGTTGAATTTTGTTAATTACCTTTTCTACATCTTTTGAGATAATCATGTGAGACATTTGTTGTCGCTATTGTTCTATTAATGTGAAATATTGTGTTGATTGATTTTGTTTTGTTGAGTTTCTCTGTATATCCTTGCCTGTCTTGGACTTGATTTGTAGACCAGGCTGGCCTTGAGCTCACAGAGATCTGCCTGCTTCTGTCTCCCCAAATGCTGGGATTACAGGTGTGTGTCACCAAGCCCGGCTGATTGATTTTTCTAAGTTGTACCACCTACCAAATCCTAGGATAAATCTCCCTTGGTTGTGGTATGTGATCATCTTAATGTATTTCATAGTTTGGATGCAGTTTGTCTCCCAAGTGGTAGGTGTGGTGATGTTAAGGTGATAGGGCCTTTAAAAGGTGGGGCCCGATGATAAGTCCTTGGGCCCTGGGAGACCCTTGGAAAAGAGAACAAAGTTCTTGTGGGGCCTCAGTTCACAGTCAGTCTTTGATACACATTTTTATTTCAATGTGTTTTCTCACCATTGTGGTAGAATCTGCTGTGATTGATGAAACCACAATGACCACTACCAGAGCTGGGTGCCATGTTGGAATTTCAGTCTCCAAAACTGTAAACCTCTTTTTTTTTTTTCCATAAATACTTACTCTCATGTATTTCATTAGAGTAAGAGAAAACCAGTATGATGATTTGAGAGTTTTTTTGTTTGTTTGTTTTTGTTTGCTTATTTGGTTGGTTTTTGTTTTTAGAGACAGGGTTTCTCTGTGTAGGCCTGGTTGCCCTGGAACTCACCAGGTTGGCCTCAAACTCAGAGATCCGCCTGTCTCTGCAGTATTAAAGGAGTGTGTCACCACTGCCCAGCTATTTTTTGTTTGTTTGTTTGTTTTTTAATGTAAGTGTAACTGGATATGGTGGCACTTTCTAAGTACTATATCTAATTTTTTAATATTTATTTTATTATTTATTTATGTGTATTTGTGTGTCTGGTCTACAAAGCCAGGAAAGCCAAGGCTATACAGAGAAACCCTGTCTTGAAAAACAAAACAAAACAAACAAAAAAATTGAGGTGAGTGGTGACAGGTGTCAAATTCTGGAAATATTTCAAAGGCTGGACCAACAGGTTTGAGACAATCTGAATTTAGGCTTCAAAAGTGAAGGCAATAATAAGCTTTAACTGAAGATTGGAATTGATATAAGCTGAGGTGAAGAAGACCATAGGATGATTTGTTTTAGGAGGACTATCTGTAGGCCAGGTCAGTTTTGAGATAAAACACAGTGAGGTGGGGACAGATATTTTAATATTTGGGAAAAGAGCTTGAGGTAAAGTCCAGGCTAGAGAAATCAAAGTAGACATTGACTGAATGTACATGGGTCCTATCAAGGCTAAGTGAGGTCACCTGAGGAGTGAGTGTTGTTGGCATGAAAAGGAGTCTAGGAGGCTGAGCCCTGTAGCTCCTTAATGTTTACAGGCTGAGGAGAGGAGGAAGAATCAGCCCCAAAAGACTGAGAAGGAATGACAGCAGAAAAGAAAGTGTTCTGAAAGCCCACAGGAAGAAAGTTAATAAAGGATGAAAAGAATATGTCTGTTTTTATTTGTTTGTTTGTTTGTTTCACTTTGTGGCACTGGCTGTCCTAGAATTCACTGTGTAGACCAGGCTGGCCTTGAACCTACTAACAATCCACCTGCCTCTGCCTGCTGACGGCTGGGATCAAAGGCATGCGCCACTATGCCCTGCTGAAAGAATGCTTCTTAACATTTTTGTGTTATACATAACATTTTCTCAATTTGTTTCCTGACTAGTGGTGAGCCTCTTCTTCAGCTTGGAAAAAAAAAAATGTCAGTGCTCCAGAAGTTAAAGCTTCTTCTCTGGAAGAATTTCCTCTTAAAGGTACGGGCATGCTTATCTGAGGGGAAGATGTAGTTCTCAAGAGCAGCCGTATGCTTAGGTCAAATAAGTTATAGTCTTTGTTTCTCTTCCTGTTGCTGTGATAAAAAAAAAACCAGGACAAAAGTAACTTAAGGGGGAAAGGTTTATTCTGGCTCTCAGTTCAAGGCATAGTTATCGTGGTGGAAAGTCACTGTGTCAGGAGCTTGTAGCAGGTGGTCATGTCACACCCATGGTCAGGAAGCAGAGGAAGTGGGGGCATACCATTGTTCTTCCCCCTTTCCCCACCACACAGTCTGAGATCCTAGCTAGGGAATGGCACCACTCACAGTAAGCCAGGCTCTTCTCAGCTCAGTTACAAACGTTAATCCCACAGGCATGCTCAGAGGCCCATCTCCCAAGTCATTTTAGATTCTGTCAAGTTGATGTCACAATCACTGATAACAAGTTGAAAAACAACTCAGTACTTCATGTGTAAAAAACTGTTCCCAAAGCAATTCTGTTAACACTCATTGTTGAATGCAACTCTTCTCATTGATTTTTAGCTATTGATAGTATAGAAAAGCTAGATGGAGAAGCCCAGCTAGCTCTCATTCTGTCTTTTCCCCTTTTCTGTGTTTTGTGTAGGGAGGCAAGGAGAAATGAAAAATGATTTTGGTGGGGGTTTTGTTTGTTTGTTTTGTTTGTTTTTTGTTTCTGTTTTTGTTTTTTGAGGTGGGGGGGGGTCTCATATATCAAAGGATGGGCTCCATCTGCCTAAGGAGCCAAGGATGACCTTGAATTTCTGATCTTTCTGCCTTCTAACCTCTTGAGTGCTAGGATTGCAGATGTGGATCACCACATTTGATTTATTCAACAATGGGGATCGTGCTTCATGTATGCTAAGAAAGTACTAAGAAGGTCTCTCCAGCCTCAGGGTTTTAAGCATAAGAACACTTGCCAGTAGACATTTACGCTTAAATTTTGTCTGTGATTAACATACAGCTGTTGTTTCTGTTTTAGAAGCGGAAGACCCTGATAACATTCCTGGAAATGGTGATGCCGTTACTATTTTCTACAATTGTATTGTATTTCCGTTTCAATAGTACGCCAAGAAACAGATTAGCTACTTACTACCGATCAATTGATATCAGTCTACTGCCAGTATATTTCAATAACTACCCTCTGAAAAGTAAATTTCAGTTGGTTTATATTCCTTCCAAAAGCGAAACTTTGAAAGCTGTTACTGAAATGGTGGAAAAATCCTTTGCTGTTGACTTTACAGGTTAGATATGGGCTAGGGAGGGCATTTCCGTTGTTTGGACGAGCTGAAACGCTTTATTACATTACTTATCGTGGGCGTGAGTATAGGTGTGTGCATGTGAACATGCCCTGGCGCAGGAGTGAGTGGGAGGGGGAGGGCAACTTGCCGGAGTTATTTCTTTCCTTCTACCCCTGGGTCCTGGGATTGAACTCAGGTTGTCAAGTTTGCTGACATCATCTTGCCATCCTGGGTGGTCATTTTAGAGTATGGTTTCAGGTCCCTATTCCCTGCCTCCAATAAGAGTTCTTACAAAAGTACTTCAAAACCTGGGATCTCCAAATCCTAAAAAGTGTATGAGGTGGTGGTTGAAGGAAATATGTCCATGATACAGTTTTATTACTTTGCAGACCACTGAGACTTCTATACTTGTATCACAATGTTTAAATGCGGATGTTAAATGCTATTTATTTTTAACTCACTCTCATAACACTATTATTTTCTGTTAGTCAGTAGCTCTGATTTGCTAATCCTTACACATCTCTAACTAATCAAGAATTGAAAACACTCACAGATCCTGACAGGTTTCTCTGCTTCTCCTTTCTTGTTGTAACTGATCTCCAAACAGAGGCAGAAAGATACTCAAAAGTTCACTAGGATTTTGCCCATCCTCTGCTTACCCTTCTATGGCTTCCCAATACAAAGAGACTCTCTGGACTATGCCCTCCTCTTTTCTGGCTTCATCCTGTACTGCTTCTCTTTGTGCTTTCTTCAGTGCCTACTTCACGTGGGTCGCTCTGCCCCAGCCGTTCCTGTGCCAGTCTGTCTTGCTTTTAGGAAGGTGGCTAACTAGAAAGCTTTAAGTTCTTTACAAAGGCCTGTTTGACATTTTATCAATATTTTCGTAAATGTATAAATTACATACTTACTGGTTTTCTGTGTACTGCCTGCATTTCCCCATTATACTTTTATGTTCATAAAAGTATATGAAAAAGCTGTGACTGTCTGCACGAGACCAAGCCAGTCAATATTCCATTTGACAGGGAAGGGACTCAAAAGCTCCACCCCCAAATAAGGAGCTAAGGACAATCAGTGGATTCTAAGGGAAGGAGAGTCAGGTTTATTTTATTTTATTTAAAGAGTGTGGCCTCTACCTCTACCCTGGTGTAGTGGCCCACATCTTTAATTCCAGCACTCTGGAGGCAGAGGTAAGTAGATCTCAGTGAGGCCAGCCTGGTCTACATAATGAGTTCCAGAACAACTGAGCTACATCATTAGACTCTGTCTCAAGAAGAAGAAGAGGAGGAGGAAGGAAGAAGGAAGGAGAAGAAGAAGAAGAAGAAGAAGAAGAAGAAGAAGAAGAAGAAGAAGAAGAAGAAGAAGAAGAAGAAGAAGAACAATAATGGCCCCTGATATGGTAACTTTACTCCAGTGGATTGAGCCATACTCAGTAGAATATGGACAGTATAAATTGGATTTAATGGGTTATTAAAAAACTGATCAAACAAAACAAAACAAAAAAAAAACTGATCTAGTTGGGTGTGGTGGCACATGCCTGTAATCCTAGCACTCGGGGAGGCAGAGGCAGGTGGATCTCTGTGAGTTTGAGGCCAGCCTGGTCTACAAAGAGAGTCCAGGACAGCCAACGCTACACAGAGAAATTCTGTCTCAAAACAAACAAACAAAGAAACAAATCCAACATTGGATAGTATGGGAGGTAGGGTGGATCTGGAAGACATTGGGGAAGGAGGGGGAATGAATATGATTAAATACACTGTATGAAATTCTCAAAGAATTAATAAAAATATAGTTTTTAAACCCAGAAGAATTTAACCTAGAAGAATATAACATAGAAATTCTATTAAAAAAATGTTTGATATTTTTTGTTTGCTTTTTTTGAGACAGGGTCTGTCTACCATGTAGCCCTGGCTGCCCTGGTACTTGATATGTAGACTAGGCTGGCCTTGAACACCTACCTACCTCTATCTCCTAAGTCCTAGGAATTTTGGTACATCATTACACCCAGTGGAAAAAATTTAAAAACAGAAAGAAACCTAAATATGCTAAAATAATAAAAAATCATCAATTAATATGTATACCCTTCTTATCCTTTTTCTAATTATGCAAATATATAAAATAGTGTTTGCTATATGAATAATTTCATTGCCTTTTATCTACAATTTCATAAATATATTTTCAATTGAGTGCTTAGTAGGCAACCATCTCCCTCTATAGTCCAGGCTGGGCTTGAACTGAGAGGCCCGCCCGTCTCCCAAGTACCAGCATTAAATGTGTGTGTTACAGCTGCCTGGCTGAAGATTATACCTGTTAGCTAATCTTATTTCTTGTGTTTTGCACTCCTGCCCACATGTTTGCAGAATGACTGAGTGAGTGGTTGGAGAAAAAAGCTGGAATATGAAATCTCCTTAGGTAGATGGGCGATGGCAACACTTGCTTTTGTGCCTGACTGTAATTCACTGACTGGATTTTTCCTTAGTTCTAGGCTTTCCTTCAGTGCCTTTCTTTGAAAACTATATAATTAATGATCCCAACTCTTTCTACGTACTGGTGGGAATTGTTTTCCACCATAGCTTCAATACCAGCAATGAACCTTTGCCACTTGTGGTAAGAAAATTTTTCCTATAACAATCTTACTAAGTGACCACAACCCGAGTACGGGTATAATCTGGCTGATTTACCCTCAGCTTTCTTCTATGGTAGCTTTGTTGTTTTATTTTCAGAGGAAACGAATGAATATCCCAAATTCATATTTTACAACCCACTCCGTTACTGTTTCCAGACTGGTTAAAAGAAATATGGTCTGAGTTGAGTCTGTCCTCAGTATAGGATGGGGTGTGTTCAACTGTTCCATTTGTCATTCCACCATTTGTCAGCAGAAACTTAGATCCCAGCTCCGCAACTTAGCAGCTGTATATAGAACTTTGGGAGAGTTATCACCATTTCTGAACAGATTTCTTGTTTCATTACTGGTGTAGTTGAGTTTTAGTTAGTGCCTGGCTTATGAGTTGGTTTTTAGGTTTATGCATGTCAAGTGCTTAAAACAGAGCAGTTGGGTAGATGGAGAGCATGAATTTTCCAGTAGAACTAGTTAACTGTCATTACTACTAATTTCACACTTGCGGTTTGGTAGCTCTTCGTGTGTGTTTAACGAAAAAGCAGAATGTTAAACAAGAATATTTGATTTATGTTTTGTAATGGGTAAAGCACTCATGTGTGGCTTTTGTGCTATGCAGGCTGTTTAATGACTTTTAGAACTTGCACTGTGATTAATAAAAAAAAAATCCCAACAATATCTTACAAGCATGTGCTAATGTCACATACATGTCAGGTAGCATGTTATGTAACCCTACCGGCAGCTAATGGCTCCGAAGCTGTTATTATCACCCCGTTTCACGGTGAGGAAGCCGAAGCATAATGGTTAAGTGAGATTAAGTAACTGGCCCAGAGTGACAGCACTTCAGTAAGAAATTTGCGGCTGAGGTCTAGGTGGCCTGGTTCCAGAGTATTCTACAGTCCATTGCCCTTTCCCCAGGATGGTCACAGGGATAATTTGCAGAGAAATACAGGAAAGACCATTGTGTGGTGGGAAGAGAAATACCTGCCTGTGAGGGCCTTTCCTCTAGTTACTGTTAGGCCCAACCAGTTCTGCAGTCCCGTGGCATTGCTGAGTTCCAGGAGCTCATGGCCAAATGTTCTCTCCTTGTCTCTATCTCATAGGTTAAATATGAGTTGCGCTTTAGTTATATACAGAGGAACTTTGTCTCACCGCTGAAGCATTTATTTTTTCAAGAGGACATAGAAGGCTGGTGCACAGCCTTACTTTACCCTCCTAATCCAAGACAAGAACCTCGGGAATTTCCATACGCTGATGGGGGAAACCCTGGTGAGGAGTCTTCGAAGCCTGTAACATTACCATGAGCGGGGCCACTTTTGCCCTGTGGCACATATTTATGATACTATTTGTGATACGGTTTTGCTAACTGAATAATCACTAAGATTAGCCTTTCAGTAGAGGTCCAAGGAGCTGCCTTTGTAAAACGTAGCAGCCAATAAAACGTTTGTATTCAAAAGTGTAAGTTAAAACAGCAGGTATGTACTTTGATTGTTTATAATGATGTTGAATTGCTTGAAAGAATGGAAGCATTTTACAAGCACAAGGGGTGGGAATTTCCTGATTGATTTTGCTTTTTAAAGTATGTTTGCTATCATTCTCTAAAAACCACAACTTAAGTGGCTTTCTTTAACTTGTTAAAACGCATATAAAATTAATGATTCCTTTCCTTCCTTCCTTCCTTCCTTCCTTCCTTCCTTCCTTCCTTCCTTCTTTCCTTCCTTCCTTCCTTTCTTCCTTCCCTCCTTCCTTCCCTCCTTCCTTCCTTCCTTCCTTTTTCATTTTAGGGAAGTTACTCCTGGGCTGGGGTGTACCTCAGAGTACTTGCCCAGCATGCATAGAACAGTTCAGTCTCTGGCCCTGCCAAAACAAGCACATGCTGCTGATTGTTAGAGATGTCATGCGAATTCATGTTAGTAGAATGGTAGCTTCCAAGGTTACTGCCATGAAAGGCATCCCCCTCACACATCCCGATTTCTGCCACACTAGTCTCTCTGCCTGATGGTGTGGTTAGGACCAGAACCCAGGCAGGTAATTTGGCAAATACTAATGCATTTACCTTGAGCACAACTCCCTGTAGCTCTCAAGTAACCTGTTGAGAACCTATTGACTTTACCTATATTTCCTGAGCAGCACACATGTAGGGCCAGAGTGGAACCATAACTAGTATAACAAGAATGACCAGTTATTTAGGGAAGATATAACCATCATCATGAAAGAAACATGATTTAGAGTTTATGCATATATAATGTCTATGTGACCTCCCTTTTGTACTTGTAAGTAGCACCTTTATTTTTCTGCCCCCTCCTTAAGCCCTCCAATTTTGGAGACCAAACCCAATAGGCTTACACTCTACTACTGAGCTGTACCTCTAGCCCTGTTGTGTTTGTTTTCTTTTCCAGTACTGGGGACAGAGCTCAGTCTCTGTGTAGTCTCACATAGACGAGCGAGTGGTCTATTACCAAGCTGCCTCCTAAGACCTGTCTTGTTATTTTACCTCCTCTCTCTCTCTCTCTCTCTCTCTCTCTCTCTCTCTCTCTCTCTCTCTCTCCCCTTCTGAACACGGTGTCATGGAACCCAAGCTGACCTCAAACTTACTGTGAAGGCAAGGATAACCTTGAATTATCATTGCTCCTGCTGCTACCTTCCAAGTACTGGGATTGCAAGCTTGGGTCATCACACCCAGTCTGTTCTATTGTTTTGAACACCCGTCCTGTTCAACAAATGTTCCATTTATCTGTGTTTAACCTGCCTCATCAACTGCGCACTAAACACACTTCTCTTAGTTTCGATTTTCCTTTTTAATTTGAGAAGGAGGAGCAGACAGCTTCCACACTGCCGCAGGGTCCTCTGCCTGCCTGCCTGCCTGCCTGCCTGCCTGCCTGCCTGTGTCCTTTTAAAGAATCTGCTCCTGCTTTGGAGAACACCTCCCAGCTCTGCCTTTTGGGTTCCTGAATTTGGAGCTAGGGAGATAGTTTGGTTGATTTAGTGCTTCTGCACAAGCTGAGAACCGGAGTTCAGTCTCCAGGACTCATGTAAAAGCGGGGTGTGATAGCACGTGTTCATAATCTCGGCACCAGAGGCTGATTCCCACGGTCAGCCTAATTAGCGAAGACCAGATCCCAGTGAGATCCCTGTGTCAATAACAAGGCTCTTCAGGAACACTGAAGCTTGGCCTCTTACATTCCACACGCATGGGGGAGGTGGTGGCAGCGGAGGTGGGAAGGTGGGGGGAAGTTCTGAATATATGACCCCTGCATTGGCTAACACTTCATTTGATTTTACTTGCTCTTTCTGAATCTTTAGATCTCTCTTTGGTTCTAATTCCATCCACCTTGCCCAACCACAACTGGCAGGAGAACTCTAGCTGCCTCTTCTTTCAGATCTCATGGTTTTAGCTGGCTCTGCCAGGCTCTACTCTTTTGTTTTCTTCTCTGGAATCATGCTCCGAGGAAGTGCTCTTCTCCTCCCTGTTTTGCACAGGGTAAGCAGATAACATTAAAATCAGAAGGTGAGGTTCCTAGGAGCTCCTATATCCTAAGGGATAACATATGACTCTGAAGCTGGCTTGTGACTCCCAGATATCATAATATTTCTTTTTAGGAAGCTCTGCCAACTTTCTGGAACTTTCCAGTAAGAGTTAAGGAGAGTTTCTCTTAGCATCTGCTTTCTGTCGTCGTGTCTGCTATGGAAAGGAACATAACTGTATCTAACAGTGAAGACATCCCTCTTGGCACCCATTTTCCCTGGACCTGCCCATACCATGACAGCCCCCAGTTCCCTCTCTGGCAATTTCAGACTTATGGAGGAATAATGGCACATCACTGGGATGCTCTTTCCTTCACATGAGGCAACATGTTCCTGAGTGAGGGCCCAGGAGCCAGTTCTCACATGAAGGATACATGCACTCCAATTCATTTTAGGTTTCTTGGTTTCCTTATTTTTGTGCTAGAGGTTGAACATGAACGTCAATTAAGCAACTAACACTCCTTCCAAAGTTGATCAGAAACACCTCATTGTGGGACAACCACACAACTCTCTTGAAGCCATGGACCTGCATGCCCACCAACTGGAATCCAAGTCTGAGCACTCAAGCACTTAGTCTGATTGTAGAAAATATCCTATGATTGTTTAATGAAAACACTCCTACAAAACAAACAAACGAATACATAACAATACCCAGGACTCAGTACCAGCAATCTGTCTTTCCCTTTTCTGGTTTGACAGATCTGGACGTCTGCCTATGTCCAGACAATGGGACACAATGGTCACCTCTTCTACAGGGCTACTATACTCCTCCCGGAAGGCTGGTTGCCCTTGCTTAGAACTAGAGCTCTGGGGATCCTTGCCACACAATCTTTTTTTAGATTTATTTTATTTATTACCTATACAGTGTTCGGCCTGCATGCCAGCAGGGAGCACCACATCACATTATATATGGTTGTGAGGCACCATGTGGTTGCTAGGAATTGAACTCAGGACCACTGGAAGAGCAACCAGTGCTCTCTTAACCTCTGAGCCATTGCTCCAGCCCACACACAATCTTAATTTTTTTTTTAATTGAAAGCTGGTCCTGGCACACCAATTACACTGCTGAAATGAGGGTCACTTGTGATAAGGACAGTGTTTGTAGTTCGCCAGCAAAACACAGAAACTTAACACTTATGCAGCAGTCAACACAATCAGGAGTCTGTGTCTTCCAAGTGCTTTGACTTTAACCATGCTGTATCTACTGGATAATCAGTAATACTACAGAGCAGGTGCTCTGTCCACAGCACCAGAGAATGAAGGGACAAGATGTGTCTCTACTTTGGAAATCCTTGATTAGAACATGTCTTGCTTTTCTGCCAGAACTCACTTTCTGATCGTTGCTTCATTCCCATGGCTCTCCAAAGTGGCTCCTCTCTCTCCTCCATATTGTATCATGAGGCCTCTAAGAACACCTTCCGGCTGTTGTCTGTCTTAATGACTAGCCAGGTTCCACCTGAATTTTCAGTCATCTCAGTCATCACTCTTTACTCTCTTACGCTTGACATTCTGGTTTCTTGTAGGATACAACAAAGAAGGCTTCCTGGCAATCCAGCACGCAGTAGACAAAGCCATCATGCAGCACCATGCCCCCAGTGCTGCACCCAACATGTTCAAGAATCTCAAAGTCCTGCTGCAAAGATTCCCATTTAGGTCCCATATCCAGGACCCATTCTTAGTGATTCTTCAGAACGAGTTCCCTCTGCTCCTCATGCTCAGCTTCATCTGTGTTGAGCTCATAATCATCAATTCCATCTTACTGGAGAAGGAGAGGAAACAGAAGGTAACTGTCTACAAGTGCATGGCTCTGGGGAGGCTGCTAATGAGATGCCACAAGTAGGACTGAGACCCATGCTGGTAGGAGGAGTCTCTACTGCTCAGGTGAATGGGAAATGAGAAATGCTTTTGCGTTTTTAGCCCGTTTGCAGTTTAGGGAGTGCCATCTCTTGTTATATGTTTGCTTTTACACTGCTCAGCCTAGTAGATCCTACTAGGTTAGCACACTGCTGCTAGCAGAGCAGGGGGTTTTTATCTACAATTAACTCACTCCCATTTTGTGGGAAGATGATTGGGAAGCATCTTCTAGTGAAATACAACCTAAGACAGAGTTTGCTACCTCTGAGTTGGTCCCAGTTCTGGCTTTTCTACTCACTTGCTATGCTCTTCTGTTTGCATAACCGCTATAGCTTCTTTTTCTCACTTTCTTCCCTTTAAAAAGGATCTCATGTTGCTTAGGTTTTTATGTCTCAGGCATAGTCTCATTATGTAGTCAATAGTGACCTGGAACTCGCTGTGTAATCCAGGCTGACGCAGAACTCATGAGCCTTTTGCTTCAGCCTCCCAAGTATTAGAAGCACACCAGACTAAAATGTCCTCACTTTAAATTTTTCTTCTCTTTTTAAAATGATTTTTTAATTTATGTATTTTATGTATATGGGTGTTTTCATCTGTATGTACATCTGCACACCAGAAGGGGCATTGGATCCCATGGGAATACTGTTATAGATGGTTGTGAGCCAACATGTGGGAGCTGGGAATTGGACTCAGAAACTCTGGAAGAGCAGCCAGTGCTCTTAACTACTGAGCCATCTCTCTAGCCCCAAGTTTCTTCTCTTTTTATTGATTCTTACGATTGCATATTAAAACAGCCTGGTATTTTCTCATTGGGCTTTTCTTGGCCTCACTGGTGATGTGTGCGGCTAAGAGGGCTGTTTTCCCAGCCTGCTTTGTCTTGTTAGAAGAAACAGAGTGACCAAGGTACGTCTTGAGGCTGCAATGAGAATGACTCTGATGTGGCAAGATGTCAGAGGCTTCCTTTCTGTTGGGTCGGATGACAAGGTAACAAGGGCTAGTAGGGAGATGCCCTAACTTTTACTCGCTGAGAAACCACCAGGAAGCTAGGAGCTTCTGGTATGTGACTAGGATACCCATTTAGTTTCCACTTGTGTGATGAAATCTGACCTTCCATGTTTGTTACTTCAACAACACACTTGTGAAGAAAGCTAGTGGGCATAAAAGTGTCTACATTTTGGTCATTCCTTTCTTCTTTTACACTTGAATCGTCATTTCAGATGAATGTTAAGATTGTAGAAGTTAGGCATAATGGCACATGCCTAAAATTCCAATGTTAAATAGGCTGTTAAGTTCATTTATTTATTGAAAGTAAAACGCCCTGAGAATAAAGTCCAAACTTTTCTGTTTTGTTGTTTTGTTTTTGAGACAAGGACTCCGTATAGAACCCCTGACTGGTCTGGCACATGCGATATAGACCAGACAGGCCTTGTGCTTCTGACAAACTTCCTGCCTCTGTCTCCCAAATACTTGGATTATAAACATAGATTACTATTCTCTGCTTTAAAGTCTAAACTCCTTACATGTCCTACTTTTATCTCTTAGCAGTTGTTTTTAAATTCAAATGAAATTTATACAATATGTACTCTGCCATAGTTAAACCAAGTATCTGTCCCTGTTTTATTCTCTTGCCTTCTAGCTGGATCAGTATCCATCAGCCCCAATAGCTGTCTCTCCCCAACACACACAGCCTGTCATCCTAATCGTCTGGAGTTCAGTAACAGACTCCCAGACTGGAGTCCCTAAGGCCCCTACCTAGACTGGTAACTAGTGACTGGACTCTAACCCTTGGCTCTTTGTCTCTTGTAGGAATATATGTGTATGATGGGATTGGAGAGCTGGATGCACTGGGTTGCTTGGTTCATCACATTCTTCATTTCTGTCCTAATTGCTGTTTCTGTTATGACCATCCTTTTTTGCACGAAGGTATGCTTTGTTCTTTAGAATATGGTGAGTTATGAATGGATAGGAACGAATCTGGTATGGTGTGGGTGATACAGTTATGGATGATCATTGGCTGAACTTCTGGGGAATTAAGCATTCTCCTTCCTCTTCCATCTTCTCCTCTCACCACTCTCCACTCCACACCCTTTTTGTTCTTTTTCTTTTTGAGATAAGAGGCTGATTATGGAGCCCTGACTTGCCTGAAATTCATGATACAGACCAGAGTGACTTTGAATTTGTGTTAATCCTCAATTTTACTTCCAAAGTGCTGGAGTTACAGTCTTCTGCCACCATAGCTAATTTAGTATTTAGGAACTTGAGAATCACACAGTGTATTTTTAGATACTTTAAAACATAAATTTCAGGGCTGGAGAGATGGCTTAGAGGTTAAGAGCACTGGCTGCTCTTCCAGAGGTCCCGAGTTCAATTCCCAGCATCCACATGGTGGTTCCTACCCATCGATAATGAGATCTGGTGCCCTCTTCTAGCTTGCAGGCATGCATGTAGACAGAATACTATATAATAAATAAATAATAAATCTTTAAACAAACAAACAAACAAACAAAAAAAGCATAAATTTCAAGCTGGCACTGTGGCCCACACCTATAATCCCAGCACTTGCAGAGGCAGAGGCAGGCAGATCTCCATGAGCCTGGTCTACAAAGTGAGTCCAGGACAGTCAAGGCTACACAAAGAAACACTGTCTCAAAAATAAAAACCTCCCCCCAAAACCCATAAATTTTATACTGTATAATGGTTGAAAATAGTTATTATAAAACATTATTTTCTATGTTATCATGGTTTTTTTATGCTGTCAGTGGAGTTTGATACATTTGCCTGCTTGCATTTAATAACTCACTACTTAGATATATAAAAACTTACCATCTAAATAGTAAAAGTTGTGTCAGTGTGGTGAAAGGTAAGCAAGAAAACATGGACTAAATAGGAAAATACTATTTTCCTATTTAATAAAAAGGAACACCAAAACTATCCATCATAATGATAATATGACAGATGAATTGAACCTGCTCAGTGGTAGAACACACGCCTAGTGTATATAAGGCCCTTAGTTCAATACCCAAGATAAACCCCCAAAAGGAAAACATATTCACATTAGGTCAAAAATTGAATCCAAACATATTTTTCCTGAAAAAAAAAATAGCCTACTTTATAAATGATAACAGATGGCAGATCAGGTGTCTGCCTTAAAAATCTACGTGTAATTATAAATTAAATATTTTCTACAGTGTTTTGTGAGTACTTCATGTTTTCTCCACCTCTGTGGTTGTTTTGTAGATGAACCATGTGGCTGTGTTCAGGAACAGCAACCCAATCTTGATATTTATTTTTCTAATGTGTTTTGCCATTGCCACAATTTTTTTCGCATTCATGATGAGCACCTTTTTCCATAGAGGTGAGTATTGATGACTTTTTCCTGAAAGCATTGTAATTTCCTTTACTTATAGTATATAGTATCATTCCTCCAAGTTTTTCAGTTTTATGGTTATTTCAGCAGTGGGAGAATTCTATTCCCCATTAAAGGCTTGTTAAAACACATTATATATGCATATACATATATGCACACATACATATATACACTAAAGTCCTTAAAATAATTTCAAATCGAGGCAGATAATAAGTCTCCATTTATTTATTTTTGTTTATGTGTCTCTCTGTGTGTATGCCATGCACATGCTGGTGTTCTGGAGGCCAGACGAGACCCTTGGATTCCGTGAAGCTGAAGTTGTGGGTGGTTGTGAGCCAGCTGACATGGGTACTGGGAACCAAACTCGGATCCTCTGAAGAGCAGCGTCCACCCCTTAACTCCTGGGCCATCTCTCCAAGCCCAATAAGTCTCAAGTTAGAAGAAAATAGAAGTGTAAGGTATTTCAGAAAGAGAATCATCCAGATGGTGAAGTCAGGACACCACAGTAAAGTGGTTTCTAAGGACCACAAAGAACTTCCTTTGAATTTGGTCCTGTTGGAGGTCTTATATCTAAAACTGTTTATACATGAATTGATGACTCATAGAGGATAGAAATGATAGGAGGTAGAGTCAAGTCAGAATGCAGAAGAATTGAAGTGTGAGTTACCCTAAGAAAGGTAAAAATAAGAGAAAATAATTTGCCCCCCCACCCCCGCTCCAAAAGGGAGTGTTTTCAAGAACTAGAAAGTAAAAATGTGATACAAATGAGACAGTTTATCATCCATATTTGTGAATGTTTTATATCAAATAGCATGCTCTAATCTGTGACTGCTGTTAAATATGGACTCTGCCAACATGGAGAAGGATTCTGTGAAAGTTATGTGGGTATAAACACTACCACCCGATTCAAATTTTGAATCCCTGTCCCCTCCATAGCTTTATAGCAAGCACAGGAGGGCACTAGTCAAGTCAGGGACTGTAGAACCTATGCATGAAGGGTGCCGGCAATTGAGGTTTAAGAGTGCTCATGGCTGAAGCTTAAAAGTTAAACTTGAGGTCAAGTACAATAAATAAGCTTTTTAGAAATAAAAGGTAACCGGTGAAGTCAGAAACACAAATCATAATAAGAAGAAAGCAATATTGGGGGTAAGGGACAAATGAAAACAAAAATAGATCATGTAACCTATCAACACTGGCAATCAGCTGAGGTCTTTTCAACAAGTGATGCTGTAATAATAACTGGAAGTCGATCTTCAAAAGAATGCACATGGAGACCCGCATCACATTACACATGAAGACTGGCTCAAGCTGGATTTTAAATCTGAATGTAAGCGATAAGCCATATTAAAAGAAAATACAGGGAGCTGGGGGGATGGCCCAGTCAATGAAGTGCTTTCTATGTAAGCATAATGACCACCTGAGTTCAGTCCCTCAGGACCTACATGGACAAAGCTGGCTAAGATACATTCCTAATCTCGACTCTGAGGAAGTAGAAAGAGAAGTGTCACTGAGGCCTGCTCCAGGTTCGGTGAGAGACCCTGAGTAAAGAGAACAACAGAAGAGAATGATTGCATAAGATAACAGTGTCAGCCTCTGGCCTCCACATGCATACACACGTAAACCCACATGAACACATACATGCATATAAACATAAAGGAGTTGAGGTGGGATGGACTGAGGATGTCCAAGTGGAAGTTGAATGGATGAAGTGTGTGCGTGTGGGATATGATCAAAATACATTAAATACATGTATGGAATTTTCAAAGAATCAGCAAAACTATATTTAAAGATTTATTTATCTCCTTGTTGGGCTCCTGTCCCCTGAATTTGATGTAAATATTACTCATATAAATCACCAAGAATAGGTGAATTTATAAAGACAGAAATTAGATGTGTTGTTGTGCATGTCAAGACACTGGGGAAACAGGAAGTAACTGCTGGTGGTATAGGGTTTCTCTGGGGTGATAAAATGGTCTAAAATTGATTTAGACAGGAACTGCAATTCTGTGACTTCACTAAAGTCTTTGAATTGCTTTTAGTATGGAACATGTAAGTTCTATGACTGTTATTTTTTTTAAAGATTTATTTAATTTTATGTTTATAAGCGTTTGGCCTGCATGCATACAAGTATACCAAGTGCATGCCTGGTACCCACAGAGGTGAGAAGAAGGTATCAGGTCCCCTGGAACTGGAGTTAGGTATGGTTGTAAACCACAGTGTGAATGCAGGGAACTGAACACAGGTCCTCCTCAAGAGGACCAAGAACCCTTAACCAATGCACATCTCTCTAGCCTATGTGTATTATATTTCTTTTTTAATTCTTTTTATTTATTTATTGTTTTATTAATTACAGTGTATTCACTTTGTATCCCAGCTGTAGCCCCCTTCCTCATCCCCTCCCAACCCCACCTTCCCTCCCTCTTTTCCTCCTATCCCCCTCCCCCAGTCCACTGATAGGGGAGGTCCTCCTCCCCTTCCATCTGATCCTAGTCTATCAGTTCTCTTCAGGACTGGCTTTGTTGTCTTCCTCTGTGGCCTGGTAAAGCTGCTCCCCCCTCTCCCTCAGGGGGAGGTGATCAAAGAGCAGGCCACTGAGTTCATGTCAGAGACAGTCCCTGTTCCTATTACTAGGGAACCCACTTGGATACTGAACTGCCATGGGCTATATCTGAGCAGGGGTTCTAGGTTATCTCCATGGATGGTCTTTGGTTGGAGAATCAGTCTGAGAAAAGACCCCTGTGCCCAGATTTTTTTTTCTCTCCTTGTGGTGCTCCTCTCCCCTTCAGATCTATCTCTCCCTTCTTTCAAAAGATTCCCTGAACTTTGCTCAAAGTTTGACTTATGAGTCTCAGCATCTGCTTTGATACTCTGCAGGGTAGAGTCTTCCAGAGTCCCTCTGTGGTAGGCTCCTATCCTGTTCCATGTTTTCTCCCTCTTCTGATGTCTATCCCTTTTGCCTTTTTTAATGAGAATTGAGCATCTTACCCAGGGTCCTCCTTCTTGCTTAGCTTCTTTAGGTGTACAATTTTAGTATGATTATCCTATATTATATGTCTAATATCCACTTATAAGTGAGTTTATACCATGAGTGTCTTTCTGCATCTGGGATACATCACTCAGGATGGTCTTTTCTAGTTCCTACTATTTGCCTGCAAATTTCATGATTTCCTTGTTTTTAATTGCTAAGTAGTATTCTGTTGTATAAATGTATCACAATTTCTGTATCCATTCCTCAACTGAGGGACATCCGGGTTGTTTCTAGGTATATTATATTTCAATAAAGTTATTTTGAACCTATGGAAAAAAGATATATTATGTATACAGTGTTCTGCCTGCATGTATGCCTGCAGGCCACAAGAGGACAACAGATCTCATTATAGATGGTTATGAGCCACCATATAGTTGCTGGGAATTGAACTCAGGGCCTCTGAAAGAGCAGCCAGTGCTCTTAACCTCTGAGCCATCTCTCTAGCCCCAATGAAACTATTTTGAAAAAAATAAGTGAAAAATCTTCATGATTTTGTGTTTCATGATGACTCCTTAGGACACCAAAAGTGTAGCTGATAAAAGAGACAATTGATAGTTGAATTTCAGAAAACTTAAAACTTTTGTATATCAAAGTTGCCATCAAGAAAGTGGTGGTGGGCTGGAGAGATGACTCAGAGGTTAAGAACATTTGCTGTTTTCCAAAGGTTCTGAGTTCTATTCCCAACAACCACATGGTGCCTCACAACCATCTGTAGTGAGATCTGATGTCCTTTTCTGGTGTGCAGGTGTACATGCAGACAGAACATTGTATAAATAATAAATAAATTAAAAAAAAGAAAGTGGTGTTTCTGGGCATGGTGGCACATGCCTTTAATCCCAGCACTCAAGAGGCAGAGGCAAGTGAATCTCTGTGTGTTCAAGGCCAGCCTGGTCTACAAATTGAGTTCCAGGTTAGCCAAGGAAACACAGAGAATCCCTGCTTCCCCCCACTCCCCCAAAAAGCAAGGCTGTGTCTGTTCACAGATAATATGGTTTTATATAATAGCTCCATGACATTAAGCAAATTAATGTATTTTGTGTAGTTAAGTTCCAGTTTTCTCCTCTGCAAAATTGGGGGGTTGTAACATTATAAGATGGTATATATAAAGTACTTGTCATGGTGTTGGAGACTGCTACACAGATCTTTGGAGAAGAGTCAATATAGGTTTTTTGTTTGTTTGGGGTTTTGGGTTTTTTTTTGGGGGGGGGATGGCTTTTGTTTGATTTGGTTTTTCAAGACAGGGTTTCTGTGTGTAGCCTTGGGTGTCCTGGAACTAGCTTGAACTCACAGAAATTGGCCCGCCTCTGCTTTCAAGTGCTGGGATTGAAGGCACGAGCTACCACACCTAGCTAATTTCACCTTCTTAAAGTACTGTTAATGTTTTCATCGTTCACTAGTAAGAGTGCAACTATAAAAAGAGATTGCTTCCCTTCTGAAATGCTGAAACAATCAGAGATAGTTTTTCTTTCATGGCAGGGAAACAAGGTGTCTATCACAGTAACTTTCTCACGGAACTCTTCGTTTCCCCCTCTGAATCTGCAGCGCATATAGGGACTGTGGTGGGTGGCATCATCTTCTTCTTCACCTACCTCCCGTACATGTACATCGCTTTCAGTTACCACCAGAGGACCTCTCTTCAAAAGATAGCCTTTTGCCTCTTCTCAAATGTTGCCATGGCAATAGGAGTCCGATTCATCTCTCTGTTTGAAGCAGAAGGTAAGATTTATTTTCTCAAATTCTGTTTAGGCTCCCTACATGCTTTGCACCAGACAAGGCTGCCCTCCATTTCCAAATACACATAACTGACATGTTTGTTTCATTTAGTGTTTTAAGCACTTACATTAACAATGTGGGATGCAAAAGAGATATATAATGTGCTTCACAAATCTTATGGCATAAGCCGGTGGTGTCACATGTCTTTAGTCTTAATACTTAGGCAGCAGACCACCAAATTTGAGGCCACCCTGGTCCAGTGAATTCCAGGACATCCAGGGCTACACAGAGAAACTCTATTGAAAAAAACAAAAACAAAAACAAAAGCAAGCAAGCAAGCAAGCAACCAGTCAACCAACCAACCAACCAAAACCACCTTGCAGCATAGATATGGATATGGGGAGGGAAACTAAAGAAAGGTAATTGGAGCTAAACATGTTGGTATGGGCCTGTCCCCAGCTACTTGGAAGGAAGATGACTGCAGGAATCTTACTAGAGCCCAGTAAGCAGGAAGATCGCTGGCACCCAGAAATCCATGGGCAACAGAGTAACTTTGTTTGAAAAGAAATGATTAGGAAATTATATACTCATACAATTTTATAGATATGAAATATATAACTTTATGATTAGAAGCTCAGAAAACATTTTGAATGTTACTGATGATGTAGTTTTCACATGTATTAGTCTTATTGCTTGTGGTGTCCCCTCTTCTACAGGTCTGTCTAGGGGATTTTATTAATCAGCCTTATATTATTATAAAGAAATACCTGAAATAATTAACTTGGAAAAGGAAAGACTTATTTTGATTTACAGATCCGAAGATTCTAGTCAAAGATTAGGTGGCCTCCTTATGTTGGAACTCAGTTATAAGTGAGTATGTATATATAAAGAACTCAAGAAGTTAAACACCAACAAACCAAGTAATCCAGTTTAATAATGGGGCACAGAGCTAAACAGAGAATTCTCAATAGAGGACTATTGAATGGCAGAGAAACACTCAAAGAAATGCTCAACATCCTTAG
Organism: Meriones unguiculatus; assembly: GCF_030254825.1. NCBI lineage: Eukaryota > Metazoa > Chordata > Mammalia > Rodentia > Muridae > Meriones > Meriones unguiculatus. Next base: position 40,550,604 of record NC_083359.1, read on the forward strand.
TCATAAGGGAAATGCAAATCAAAACAACCCTGAGATTTCACTTTACACCCATCAGAATGGATAAGATGAAAAACTCAAGTGACAACACATGCTGGAGAGGATGTGGATAAAGGGGAACCCTCCTCCATTGCTGGTGGGAATGTAAACTTGTACAACCACTTTGGAAATCAATCTGGTGCTTTCTCAGACAACTAGAAATCGTGCTACCTCAAGATCCAGCTATAAAACTCCTAGATACACATGGTATATATTTACTTATAAGTGGATATTAGACATATAATATAGGATAAACATATTAAAATCCATAGTCCTAAAGAAGTTAAACCACAAGGAGGACCCTAGGGAAGATGTTTAATCCTCATTCAGAAGGGCAAACAGGACAGACATGGGAAGTGGGGGAAGACAGGGAATAGGACAGGAACCTACCACAGAGGTAGACACTACCCAGCTTGGTATCGAAGTAGATGCTGAGACTCATAGCCAAACTTTGGACAGAGTGCAGGGAATCTTGTGGAAGAAGGGGGAGATAGAAAAACCTGGAGGGGACAAGTGCTCCACGAGGAGACCAACAAAGCCAAAACTTATGGGCCCAGGGATGCCTGCAGAGTCTGATAGTAACCAGATTAGGGTTAGGGTTAGGGACCAAGGACCATGCATGGAGAGGACATAGACCCCCTGCTCAGATATAGCTCAAATATAGGCAGTTCAATCTCCATGTGGGTTCCCAAGTAAGAGGAACAGGGACTGTCTCTGACATGAACTTTGTGGCTGGCTCTTTGATTACCTCCCCCTGTGGGGTACAGCCTTGCCAGGCCACTGAGGAAAAAGATGCAGCCAGTCCTGATGAGACCTGATAGGCTGGGGTTAAATAGAAGGGGGGGAGGTTTCTCCTATCAGTGGACTAGGGGAGGGGCAAAGGGAGAGAAGAGGGAGGGAGGGTGGGACTGGGAGGAGATGAGGGAGAGGGCTACAGCTGGGATACAAAGTGAATACATTGTAATAAATAATAAATAAATTTTTTAAAGTTTTTAAGGTTTCAGTCTATGGTTTGTTTGTCCCACAGAGAAAAATAACAAAACATTGACACTGAAATTAAGATATATAAGAAAAAGGGAAAGACAACGTTAGAGTTCGAGAAGACACATATAACACATTTAGCTAGCAAGCAGCTTATGTGCAGATGTTTAGAGGACACATCCACATCATTAGAAACTTGCTCCTGTAATTTAATGAGGCAAAGACACTGTCGCTTTATGAGGAAAGAGATATGTGGTGCTCTACTTTATTTGGGGCGTTTAGGCCTCAACCTCTCTTCCAACCTCCTAATCCTACATAGGAGAGAGAAGGTTAGTGGAGAGAAAGGGCCAGACCCTTCTACTTCTCATGGCTGTTTAGGGTCACTGGGTTCTCTTAGGGCTCTATGCCAATCTCTGTCAACTGCAGACGCAGCCAGCAGGCTCCTCCATGCCGCTGCACCCCAAAGTGAAGTGTTTCCCTTCATCTGTCTGTTCCAAACCACCACACCGTCCATCTCTCTGGTCTCTCTCAATTAACACCTGCCACACACCAACACTACATGCCACATCTTCTTTTTCTGGGCTCTCAGTTTATATCCTCAGAGCCCTAGACCATGCCCCTTTCCACGTGCTGCACGTGGAAGGCCCTTACCAGCTGGCAAAAGCTATGCCCCGGACGAGACAGTTAACAGGTGTGGACTAAAATCCCACACTTGGATTAAAACAAAACCATATTTACATAACATAGCTGAGTTTACAAAGAAACCAAAACTCCCATTCCCGAGACATACAGAAGGCTAATACATATATAGGTGTTGGGAATCGAACCCTGGTCCTCTGGCAAAGCAACCAGTCCTCTTAACTGCTGAGCCATCCCTCTAACCCTACTATGTTTCTTTTTAAAAGATACCAATAAATCAATAGTGGAGACAGAATGAAACCATAAAAGGGCTGTGAGATGGCTTAGTGGGTAAAGCTGTTTGCCTTCAAGTCTGATGACTAGAGTCTAATCCCCAGAACCAATGTGGTAGAAGGAAGGAGAGATCTGACCTCTCTGCTGTCCTCCCACCTCCACACACACCGTGTACACGTGTATATGCACACGTGGTACACACCACATACATACAAAGGACTACATGGATGACAATAGAAATCAAAAAGTTCTCCATTCCTGAGGCATCATGGCATATGCCAGTAATCCCAGCTGAGAGAGGCTGAGCCAGGAGGAATGAGAGTTCATGGTCAGCCTGGGAAACAGAGAGGCTTTGTCTATTAAACAAAAACAAAACGTCAAGGACTGGAAATACAGTTCAGTGGTAAAGTGCTTGCCTATTGTGTGCAAGGTCATAGGTCCAACCCCTGGTACTACTGAAATAGATATTTTTTAAATCTCCGTGGTAACTTAGTATTGCTATAAACTTCATTGGAGCTGGCATTCAGTGAAGACGTGTTTTGGATATATTCATGAGGATGTTTATAGCTTCAGGAGGAAGGACCTGTACACCCAGAGTGGGGAGCACACTCTAGCAGTGGCCAAGTTTAAAGATTTTGAGGAAAATCCGAGTTGCCTTGCCCACTCACCTTCCCACCCTGCTGATACACCTTCCCACCCTGCTGATCAGTGTGCTGCTGTTGCTGTTGCGGCTGCTGTCCTTTGCTAACGTCAGAACCCAACTTCGGTGTCTTTCCAGTGTGAAATGAAGTCCTCAGCTGTCCAGGAACCCCGCTAGCCCTTATCTCTAGATTCGGACTGCTGAGTCTTGTGGCCTGAACAGACTTTCAACATGCAGACAGCCACTGTCCCCTTTCCTTTGTAATAGGTACTGGCATCCAATGGAGGAACATCGGCCGTGTCCAGGGAGACTTTAGCTTCCTCCAGGTGCTGCTGATGCTTCTGGTGGACTCCTTCTTGTACTGTCTGATAGCCTTTTTGGTGGAGTCTTTCTTCTCAGGAAAGCTTAGAACGACTAAGTCTTGGTACAACTTTGCCAAGGTAGGCTCTGATTCTGCTATTTCAGAGACAGATGTTAAGTTGTTATGTTTGTCGTCTGTGTTCCTCCATCTCCTAATGGTGTTCTAATTAAGGCCTCAGACACCAGTAAGTCTTTACTCCCGGGTTCATGTCCTAACTATCCACTTGTGATTGGCAGTGGAACATAATTAACAGTGAGTCTTTGTTTCTCTGAACTTGTCCCACAGCTGATGCAGTGACCTTGAGGATGAAACACTGTAATACCAAACAGTGTTTGCCTGTTGATTACCAGGCCCTGCGTTATCCCACAGATCGCTCTTTGCTGATATCAGAACCCGACTCACTAGGTTCTCACACACCCCTTCTCTACTGAGCGGTGTTAGTAGAGGGGCCTTTGAGACCTTTATGATCAGTCACTCCAGTGTGCCCTAGCTCATAGGTACCTGTCTTAGCTAGGGTTTCTGTTACTCCAATAAAACACCGTGACCAAAAGCAATTTGGGGAGCAAAGCGTTTATTTCAGCTTACAGCTCTATCACTCAGAGAAGTAAGAACCTGGAGGCAGGAACTGATGCAAAGGCCATGGAGAGGTGCAGTTTACATGCTTGCTCCTAATGGCTTGCTCAGCCTTCTTTCTTATAGCACCCAGGACTAGAAGCCCAGTCACAGCTTTCCTGGACAATCCCAGAAATTCACAGACTAAGCTTTTCTTGCGAATATGAGCTTTTTGTGCTTGACTCAGCCTCCCACCATGGCCTGTGATGTCTGCCCATGGGGCTAGTGAGAGACCTCTGCAGCATCTGCTCTGCCTTGCTTCTTGTATGGAGAAACAGGTAACTGTACCACCAGCATTCCCATCCAGGCCTCGCCCCCAAGAACGCGAATGCTGGTGAGGTGGCTTTCCAAGTACAGTCAAGAGCCTGGAGATGAGGCTGCTTTCTTAGATCCCCTCTCAGTGCCAGGGACTTTAGGGGTTTTAGGTTGACCTGCAGTGAATCCACCAGTGGGCTGGTTAACTTCTCCCGGTGCCATGAAATATTTGATTCAGCAAATAAACTGCCTGTGCGTCAGAGGTCTAATTTGCCAAAATTTGTCTCCCATAAGAGAAAGACGACACAAACAGTTACTGTGAAAGTTAACTTCTCATGCAGTGCCCCTCCTGGCTCAAGAAGCCTGTTCCAGTAACACTGCCACTTCTGGACATCGGGGGTCCTGAGAAAATTTCCAGAAGCGAGTTCATGGAGGATGAGCCAACTGATGAGCTGAAAGCCGTTGAAATCCGACATCTGTGTAAGGTATTGGCTTTCAAACTTCATTCCAGGAACTTGAGAGAAACAACCCCTTTAAGCTTGTGTTTTATTCTAACAGCGCTTACAAGCTACTCTTTGGAATCAAGACTTTTCATTCCCTGTGTGATCCTACTCTCAAAAATTAGAAACGCAGCTTGAAATGGCCTTTTTCCTGTCATGAAGTTAAACAGAAGGTCCGTGGATCTGGTTTTTTGGAAACAGTGCCCTCTCGACCTCCAGTACCAAGCATCTCCATTGGAGATAGGCCCGAATGCAGCCATCTGACAGATGACTTATATCCACCAAATCAAAATGTAAACCCAATCCCAAGTATAGGAACAGGTGGTTGCTCTTCCATAGGTGTCTGCAGACACATACGCCACACAGAGCCCTGTTCACTAAGTATTTCTGTGTGTAATCTCAGTGCGTACAGGGTCTACAGAGTGTGGCCTGTCTGCTAGGAATCTCGGTTCTTCAGTTATAAAAGAAAACAGTGGGACCCTCTGTCCTTCTTTGACCTTAAAGCTCTTAACTCAACTGGTGTGGTGGCACAGAACTTTAATCCGAGCACTTGGTAGGCAAAGGCACGTGGAGCTCTGTAAGTTTGAGGTTTGCCTGGGCTACACAGGGAGTTGCCAGTCAGGACTATGTAGTTAAAACTGTCTCAAAACAACAACAACAACAGAAATAAACAAACCACTCAGCCTTGCATTGCCTTCTTCTGGGAGATCAGCTGGATCATGTTCTAGCCTGGGACACTCATGAAACGGGTCCAGCTCTTCTATAAAATAGTAGTTAGGAGTTGCCCTAACTCCCTGTGGGCCTTCTCCCTTGTTCCCTTACTCTCTCCGACTAGCTCTCGATCTTTCTTCATAATAAACAGTCTCAGGGCAGATGGTTCTGTGAGATTTCAGCTAATCAGCAGGCTCAGCTCACAGAGCTTTCTGTGTGACACATGGAATAATTGCTGTTCCCTGGATCATCCATACCACGAGCTTTCATGAATGCAACATGGCTGAAGCAGCTCATTTGTGGTGGAAGACTGGGGTTAGAATGCTTCCTTTGGCATGCCTTTTCCTTCTTTTCTCCCCTCCTGCCCTCTGCTTCCTTGCAATAGACTGCTCACTATCCTTGTTGTTCAGAATTGTGCCACATGACACTCTGCTGAAAAGGAGAGTCAAAGAACAAGACGCTCACTTGGTTCAAAACAATAGAGACCGAACAGAAATAAGGTCAGGGGGAGTGTGCAAATTTCTTCTGTAATATCCCGTTTCAGGCATCATTGGATGACTTGTGAGAAGTGACATCTAAGTGCCAACCAACAAGTGACTGCAGCCTATACCCAAAGTCCAGCCCAAAAGCCATTAGATGGGACAGAAATAGTCTAAATCAGACACCAAAATTGAGTGCCATTTCTAGTATGGCATTATAGATGACTTTTTTCTTCCTTATTTTTTGAAGGTCTATCTATCTATCTATCTATCTATCTATCTATCTATCTATCTACCTATCTACCTAATGTATATGAGTGCTTGCTGTAGACCAGAAAAGGGCACTGGATCCCATTTACAGATGGTTGTAAGCCACTGTCTTATTTTGAGTTTTATTGCTATGAAGAGACACCATGACCAAGGCAACTCTTATAAAGGGAAGCACTTAATTGGGGCTGGTTTACTCTTTCAGAGATTTAGTCCATTATCATCATAGCAGGAAGCATGGCACGTGCAGGCAGACATGGTGCTGGAGGAGCCGAGAGTTCTACATCTTGATCCACAAGCAGCAGAGGAAGACTGTGTGCCACACTGGGCGTAGCTTGAGCACAGGAGACCTCAAAGCTCATCTCTCAGTGACTTCCTCCAACAAGGCCATACCTGCTCCAACAAGTCCACACCTCCCCTATGAGCCAAGCATTCACACTCATGAGTCTATAGCGGCCAAACCTATTTAAACGACCACAGCCAACATGTTGTTGTTGGAAGGAGAACTCAGAACAGCTGAAAAAGCAGCCAGTGTTACTAACCACCCTAAGTCAACTCCTCAGCCCCTCTTCCTTACTCTTAAAGCATGAAGTTCTTAAATAACAAAAATGTTTTTTAAAATATTGGAGCTGGTGGCTGGAGTGATGGCTCAGAGGCTAAGAGCACTGGCTGCTCTTCCAAAGGACCTGGGTTCAATTCCCAGCAACCACATGGCAGCTCACAACAGTCTGTAACTCCTGTTCCAGAGGATCCAACTCCCTCACACATGCAGGCAGAACACCAATGTACATTAAATAAAAATAAATTTTAACAAATAAAATCTTGGAACTATCTGACCTGTAAAACAGGTGACTCAGATTCTCTTTAGTTACATAACTCTTACTGAAGAAGCAAGGTGCCCGTTCTCAGAGGCTTAGCCAGGTGAAAGGGTAAGGTCTACTTATGAGTAGAGGGAGGAAAGCCACATATCTCACAAGCCTTCCAACCTTGAGCTCCTAGGCCTTTGGTTCAGGTTTCCTACTGCCATGTTTCAGGAATCGAGTCAACCGCTACTCAGGCTCCCCAGTAGCTCAAGGTGGTGAAATTATGAGAGAATTATGAAATCTTTTAGGTTTCAGTTTGAATACCCATTAATAACCTACATTTTAAAAATTATTTTTAATTAGGAGTACGTGTGTGTGGAAGTTGGGGGTGGAGTGTGTGCACGTGAGTGCAGGTGCCCATGGAAGCAAGAGGCCTTAGATACCCTGGGAGGGATGGGTGGTCGTGGGTGGCCAATGTGGATACTTGGAATCAAGCTTGGATCCTCCACAAGAGCGGTATGAGCTCTTAACCGCTGCGCCGTCTCTCCAGCCCTCACCCTGCTTGATGAACTTCCAAAGGAAGTTGACTTGGATACGAGGCTTTCCAAACTCTTTAGAAATGCCTGCGCCTGTGGTACTATCCTGCCAGTCACGCCCTGACGTTCCCACAGGTGTTTTACAGGGGAAGGAGTAAACACATAGCAGTCAAAGATCTGAGCATGAACCTGTACAAGGGGCAGATCACGGTTCTTCTGGGACACAACGGATCAGGAAAAACCACTGTCTGCTCCATCCTTACAGGTACCTGTGTGGGGCAGCTCTGCAGCGGCAGCCCTGAGTAGACGGCTGCATTTTGGATTTCTTCTCTGTTAAATCTCATTGACATTTTAATGTTAAATATGATTTGTTGTTAATTGTGCCATCGTTGTGGTATCTGGTTGTATACACTGATACTTCAGTAACTATGCCCAGACAAGGACATCTTTGCCCCCTTCAGTCAGTCTGCAGAACTACCTCTCATTCACTCGGATAAGACATGAACAGTATTTAGTTTCCTTCTAGATAGAACTGTACTGCTCAGCGTGAGACACTGCTCATCTCTCAGCACCTCAGATCTCTCAATGAGAACATCTTTGGATTTTGATTCCCACAGGTACTTTTAGAATGCTTCCTGTGAGTTATTAAAAAAATACCCATTTCAGAGTAATTTTGTGCCTAAATAATTATTTCATATCCTGTCAACTAAAATGATGTCCTGTGAAATTTGAAAACTCACTCAGGAAACATTTATTGGAGGTTTAAGACATATAAAGCTCAGGACAAAATCAGAGGAGTGCATAGCCAGCTTTGAAGGAGCTCTAGAAATCAACAGGCCCTTACACACAGAATGCCATGGGGCTGGCAATCAAGCAACTGTGAGCCTCCTCAGATGGGAGCGGTTTTTCAGTATTAAAACACTGGAAGAACAGCAAGACTTCGTGACACTCAGTGAGGGGTGGCCTCTGCTACCAGGGTTTTGAAAGCCAAGTCTCAACTAGCATATATACAGTGGTTATGTTATGTGTGTATCCTACTGGAGACTAAACCCTACAATTTCCTGGTCAGAGGTACAGGCATTTCTCAAGGAGTGGACCTCTTCAGATATAGGCTGTTTCTTGTTTTAAAAACAAAATCTCAGGTATTCGATTTTACCAATAAAGACTCATGAGCCAGGTGCTGGGGTGAAAACCTACTAGCTCAAAGAGGCAGAGAAAGCACCCAGGTGATCTTCCTGCTCAGCTCATGTCCCAGAAGGAAAAAGCCAAAAAGCCACCTTTACTTTTCCACACTGTCTTAAATGCCCTTCTCTCAATGTCTCTCCTTTCTGTTTAATCCCTGTTGGCTGGTTTCTTGCTCAACCTCTTGACTTAGGGCTGACTTTATTTAGCTCTTGGATTAAAGGTGTGTGCTAGGGCTGAGCCATACCACAAGGATTTGTTTACAGTAAACAGAAAGCTCTTGGGTTAATGGTGTGTGTTGGGGCTGAGCCACAGCAAACAAGAGAGAAGTTTTTATATTTCACAATCTCAGGATTCAAAATGGGAGCAAATATCCTACAACAGTTTTTTACAAGTTAGGCTGAAGAAGCCCTTTCTGAATGTGTGTATGTGAAGTTCTCAGTGCTGGAAAAGAAGTCCAGCTGTGCCTATAGGCTAAGTATCAAAGAGGCAAGTCAGGCACTAGATTGTTAAGGAAAGCCATGAGTCCTTATTTCCTCACACACTCTTCCTTATTACAGTCCCTTGTTTTGTGGCCAGGATTCCTCACAGTCAGCATTTCATTTGTCTGTATGTTTATGTGTATGCTATTTCTCTGTCTCACCATCCCATCTTATTCCCAAAGAAACTGCCTTGTTTACATCTGGAAACTACAATGCTGGAACAGTGGGTTTGCACAGAATGCATCATTTCATTGACTAAAAGTCTGAATTGCAAATGTGGTCAAAATGCCAGCCATGAATGCCATGTTACAGAAGCCTTATCACAGATTTCTAACTAAATTATAGAACATACAAAAAATTAACTCTGGCCTGGCAAGAGAGATGTGACTAGGATCATATAATGGTGTTCGTGCACTCTGGGGATAATCAGTGGAAAAGCAAAGTCTGGTTGCTTCTCCAGGCCGTGGCTAGCAAAGGACTTCCATACCATAGTTTTTTGTTTTTTGTTTTTTTTGCAAACAGGATTTATTGTGTAGCCCAGGCTAGCCTCAAGTGGCACGTGCTAGAATTATAGATATGTGCCATTATATCCAGCTACAAACTATATTCTTTGGCAGAAAAAAACCCCCAAACTTTATGTATTATAGACTTTGAAACTTATGAAGTTATTTACTTCTTCTGTTATTATAAATTTACATAACTACTTTTTGTTTGTTTGTTTGTTTTTTTTTGAGTCAGGGATTCTCTATGTAGCCTTGTCTGTCCTGGACTCACTTTGTAGGCCAGACTGGCCTTGAACTCACAGTGATCTGCCTGCCTCTGCCACCATGCCTGGCTAAGACTTTCTTTCTTTTTGTTTGTTTGTTTTGTTTTTTTACAGGCAGGATTTCTTGTTGGCTGTCCTGGAATTTGCTCAGCAGATCAGGCTGGCCTCGAACTCAGAGATCTGTCTGCCTCTGCCTCCAGAGTGCTGGTATTAAAAGTTGTGGTTGTGTACCACTGTTATCTGGCATAAAGACTTTCCATAGTTAATCTAGAGTGGTTTTACCTTTTATTCTTGGTGTGTGTGTGTGTGTGTGTGTGTGTGTGTGTGTGTGTATGTATGGCTGTGGGCATGTGAACATGTGTAGATGGAAACCAGAGGACAAGTTCAAGTGTCATTCCTTGGAGCTGTTCACCTTGTTTTGTGAGTCAGTTTTACTCCCAGGCACCTGCGGCTCACTGATTAGCCTGAGGTAGTCGGCCAAGGAGCCCTGGATATCTGCCCGACTCTACCACACCCGCCCCAACCCTCATACATACCAGCAATGGGATTCTATGGGTGCTGAGGACTGGACTCAATCCTCAGTCCTTTACCAGCTATCTCCCCCAGCTCCTCTACCTTTTTACCTTTAAAAAATGGTTTTTAAAAACATCTGTATGCGTGTATTTCTGTGGATGGATGCATGTGAGTTCAGTTGGGAACCGAATCTGTGTTCTGTAAGGACAGTATGTGTTCTTAACCTCTAAGCCATTTCTTCCAGCCTGTGGGCTTGGGCTTGCCGTTGCTATCCGGCTGCAGTTGTCCTCTGAGGTGGAAGCCTGTTGGAAGGCAGCAGCACTTGCTCTCCTAACACAACTGCCTCATCCTAGTCTAACCCACTGAGCTTAATTTTGTGGATTTTTTCCTGTAATGGGGAGAAGTTTGTTCTTTTCTGAAGAGCTGAGGATGTAAATGAATGACTGAATACTCCCTTAGCACTGGGCTCAATCCCTGGGATACAGCTCTCCCACGGATAGAGGGCTGTAGAGGGTACTCTCATTTGCGTCATCAGTGCATGTGTGTGCTGCACTGTTTGCAGCACTCCCAGGGTCCCACGTTGCCAGGTTCCAGAGGACACACTGACATTTAAAGGCAGCTTGACATTTTTGGTTTGGGCTTCTTTCTCTTGTTAGCTGAAGTGATAAGCTGCAGAAAGCCTTTATTTTAGTCTCAATTCCAAGTGCTTGGGAACTTGCCATGCAAGACGATGACTTAGTTCTATCCCCAACACCCATCACAATCCAGTGCTGGAGAGGAAGAGACAGGGGCGAATCCCTGGGGCCCACTGGCCAGCAAGCCTAACCTAATGAGCGAGCCTCACATCCCTGTGAATGAGCTTGTCTCACAAAACACAGTGGAAAGTTCCTGAGGAGTTAACACTTGAGCTTGACCTCTGGCTTCAGCATTCATATACTCAAACATGCAAGAGGCAGGCTTTATATAGTGTTTGTTGGGGGCAGAGCTTTCCAGAGTGGGGATTTCAAGCCCTGAGTTTAGACTTTTTATCCTGTAGGGCGGAGCTTGTCCATCTGCATTGTGAGGGGCTAGGTCTAGCCATTAGGGCCTTCAAGCATTCTATAGGCAGAGCCTGGTGGTTGGAGGTCCTCAGGAGCAGAGCCTGGCCAGGGGTGCTCCTTGCAAGGCTTACAGGTACTAATAAATGCACTCAGGTTCTCTGTAAAAGCAGTGTGCACTCTTAAATGCTGAGCTATCTCTTCAGCCCTACCCTTTACCTTTCATTCCCCCGATAATTATGGATACTTTATTATTCACAGCCAAAGTGGAAGATCTAATCTGGAAGTGAGTATCAAAACCTTTTAAAATGTTATCTCCCAGGGACTGGAGAGATGGCCTAGCTCTTAAGAACACTTGTTGCTCTTCCAAAGGACCCAGGTAACTCCAATTCCAAAGAATCTACACCCTCTTCTGGCCCCCAGGTGCACTGCATGCATATGATATACAGACACTCAGGCAGGCAAAACACCAAAATGCATTAAAAATATAAAATAAATCTCTTTAAAGAGTAAAATCTTGCCTCTCTTATATGACCTACCAAATCTAGCTATATTGTTTTAGAATTTAAAGAATGACCTAAGTTTAGACTTTGCTAAGTTCTATGTTTATATTTGTGGAAAATCACACATAACCTACATATCCCCTATAGGTTGGATAACTAAATAGGATATACATTGTGAAGATAAAATCTTTTTAGCTTTTAAAAATGACACAAATCTGGACTGCTGAGATGGCTCACCACGTAAAGGCACTTGCTACCAAAACCGAAGAGTTCAGTTCAACCCCCAGAACGTATTCGGAGGAGGGAGAGAATTGCCCCCCTCGAGTTTTTCTCTGGCCTCCCCATGTGGTATGCACCACCCCCACACAGCAGAGGGATGTAAACAAGTGAACGTGTTTTTTAAAATCATGTATTTCAAGCCATGCATAAAGACATATGCTTATAAAGCTGGAAGTCAGAAGTTTTCCCTACACAATCAAACTTCATCTCAAAAATAAAAATAAGAAAGATACATTTTTTTTGTAGATAGTCTGAATACATTGTTATACTGAAAACAAACAGACGACAACAACAAACAAACATAAAACAGTCAAGCGGAGCATCTTAGTGGGATGCCTAGAAGGCTAGCCTGATCAGAATGAGAAAGTTCAGGCCAGTCTGTGTTGTATGGCAAAGCTGAGGTCAGCCTGGCCTTCACAGAGACTTAGTCTCAAACAGACACCTAGAAACCCACAAAACAGAAAAGAAAACATTAATTGTTAAAAACCAATATTTATATTTTCTATTTTAGTATAAAAACAATGCATAGGGTTGGGAGTCTTGCTTATTGGTAAACTCTTACCCAGCCCTTGTGAAACCCCAAATTCAGTCTATCTCTACCTCAATGAACATGAACACATAAAATGTGCATAAAACTAAGTAAGGCTCTATATCAAAATGTTAATTATATCTTTTCATAGTGGAAATTACTAAACAGCATTTGTTTCCTTTATTCAAGTGGGTTTTGCTGGTAGTGGTAGTGGGTTTTGTTTTATTTTGTTTGAGATAGGGTTTCTCTGTATAGCCCTGGCTGTTCAGGAACTTGCTCTGTAGACCAGGCTGTCCTCAAACTCACAGAGATCCGCCTGCCTCTGTCTTCCAGTGCCAGGATTAAAGGCACATTTGACTGCTACCTAGTTTAAGATTTATCTTTCTCTTCTATGCCTATGAGCGTTATGCATACAAGCATGCATGCATGTATGTATGTATCTGATGCTCTCAGAGGCTGGAAGAGGGTGCTAGATCCCCTAGAACTGGAAGTTAATTACATGTAAAGCACCATGTGGGTTCTGGGGGACTGAACCCTAGTCCTCCAAGAACAAATGCTCTTACCCCCTGGACCATTTCTTCAGCCTCTTTTACTTTAGTAAACTTTCTGTGATAAGAATGTATCACTCTTGTCATTCACCCTTCTTATGAACATTTTGTGATAAGGATATATTGCTCTTATCATCTTAAGAAGAATAAAGATTAAAATAATATGTAGGTAGTCAGGCTGCCAATTTGCATACTGGCATACATTTGTCAGTAATTTCGTTCATTCATTCAGGGAACAGATATTTATTGTCAATCAGGGTATAAAGTCAGACCTTGCCTTTGAGGATCACATTTCAGAACTGTTAGGTTCCCAAAGCGCTTTTCCCCACCCTACCTACTAGTCATACAGATTTGCTCTACAGTAATGTGATTCACTTTACAGTTATTAAATCCATTTAACCGTGTTGGAATCGCTCAAAAGCAGGAAGCATTTTTCCCGTCTCTGATCTTTCCTGCATATTCTCAAGCACAGGCACACATGGGACCTATATTCCTTGGATGCTGCTGATTGACTGATGGTGGCAAAGTAGAATAAGGACAGTGAATGGGAGAACCAACAGCAAGGGTAATTTTGTTCGGCCTTCATACTCTCATAGCCTCTGACTGAAAATGACTTTAGGATGTCTTTCTGCTTGGTTTTAGGTCTTATTGATCCTTCAAAAGGACAGGCATATATCAATGGATATGAAATTTCAAAAGACATGGTTCAAATTAGGAAGAGCCTGGGCTGGTGCCCACAGCATGATATTTTATTTGATAACTTAACAGTAACTGACCATCTTTCTTTCTATGGTCAGGTGAGTTGGTGAACAATGGTTCTGTGTTCATTCTTAGGAATGGTAAGATAGACTACAGCTCTGGTTCATTTTGGGGGAGTCTTTTTAAGGGAACACATATGTTTCTCAATGTCCTGACAGCAAATGTGGGGAGGCGGTTTCCCATGGATCCAATTCTCTATTCACGGACTGGGTGTCCTGTAATCAGTTCTGATGTTGCCTGGAGCTAACATGTCTCTCCCCTTTAGCTCAAACACCCAGTTCTGCAAGACTACCTCCCACTTCAGATGCCTCTTGCAAATTCCAAGTTGTTTGCAAAGCCCACTCCTCAGGCTCAGTATTTTCTGTGACTGCTCAAAAACTGCAAGGGATACTTATAGTGACCAGTTCATTGCAAAAAAAACAAAATTATGGCTACAACGAACACTCAGATGAAGCAAACAGAACAGGGTCTTTGGGAACGGAGTTCCTTAGGAGCTCAAACCTGTCCAGCTCTTCAGTGCATTTGCCAGCCCAGGAACCCCAAACTTAGCATCTTTAAAATTTTATGCAAGATTTGTTTTCTGGTCATGATGGGTTATTTTCCCCACTTTCCCTGGAGGATGGGAGTGGAGTTTAGATCATGGCTTAGTCTTTCTGATGACTAGTCTCAACCACTGAAGCTACCCAGTGGTGTGCAGAGTCATCTTATTAGAACAGAAGACACCCCTTCATTCACATAATTCTAGGAATTTAAGGGTCTCTCTGTAGCAAAGAAACTCAAGTCTTAAAGAGCAAATAGTGGGACAAAAGAAACTTCTAAAACCCTTATCATTTTTTGAATTTGTTTTTTTTTTGTTTTTACTTTTTATTCAGATAAAATGAACATCACGTAAAATTTGCTGTTTCATTCTTTTTAGTTTTTTTTTTCTTTATTTTTCTTTATTTATTTATTTTTTTTTTTTGAGACATAGTCTCACTATGTAGAACTTGGCTGGCCTGGAACTTGCTATGTATACCAGGCTGTACTCACAGAGATCCACCTACTTCTATCTCCCAAGTGCTGAGATTAATGGTGTACACTGCCATGCCCAGCAATATTTTTATTAAGTCTTTGAGAATTTCATACAATGTATTTTGATCGTATTCATTATCTAGTCTCCCCCTCCCATACGTACCCTCTCCACCCTCAACTCACTACCCACCCAGCTTTGAGGTTTGTTTTTCCTTCTCCCCCTCCCCCCTTTCCCACAGAGTCCACTACTGCTACTTGGAGTAATGTCTGCCCTGGAGCAGGAGAGTAGCACGTACAAATTCATAGCAATGATGAGAGCACATGCAAGACCAACACAGAATCAAGCCAGCAAAATCCCCAGCACGGAGGTGGGGAGGTGGGCATGAAATCCCGTTACTCGGTCTTTTTTACACCCTGACACTGATGTGTCATGGAGACTTTCTTCTCCAGTTATGTCTACCTGAAGTACTATGCACCTCTTACGGTTGGATGTTTGCTTTTGTGTTTGGAAATTTTCTGCTATAATTTCATTAAATAGTCTATTTATCACATTTGATCTTATGTCTATTCCTTCTTCTATGCCGTGAAGTATTATATTTGACCTTTTGAATATATCCCAGATTGCTTGCAAATTTCATTCATGCTCCTTAATTCCCACCCCTTTGTCTGTTAGTGTTATTGTCTCTACGTGGCCCTCCATCAATGAAATTTAACCTTCTGTATAGTATTGTATGTTAATGATGGTATCTGTTGGGATTTTTATTTCATTGATTGTCTACTTCATTTCAAGTATCTGTTTGGTATTTGTTTTTTGTTGTTGTAATGTTTTGAGATAGGGTTTCTCTGTGTAACAGCTTTGGTTGTCCTGGAACTCACTTTGGAGACCAGGCTGGCCTCAAACTCACAGAGATCGGCCTGCCTCTCCCTCCTGCATGCTGGGATTAAAGGCATGTGCCACTACCACCCACCTATTTAGTTCTTCTTCTTCTTCTTCTTTTTTTTTTTTAATGTTTCAACCTTTTTACTGAATTTTCCTACACATTTCGGACTTTCCTTCCAGCTTACTGTCTCATTCACTTTGGAAACTGTATTGTCAAGGTCTTGGACACATTTTCATAGCTCATTTATCTGTTTGAATCTTCTGTATGACCATTACTTCTTTTAAAAACCAAGACTCTGAATTCCTTCTCAGACATGTCAGCTGTGTCTGTAGTTTTAGGTTCCCTTTTAGGGGAGCTGATTGATTGGGAATGGGTCATGGCTGGTGGTTGTATTATATTCTTTGTATTTCTTTGTTTTGTGTTATACATCTATGGGGGTGTCTCTAAGTTTTGACTTTCCCTTCTCTAAGTTTATCTGGATGCTTTATTTTCTGTGATTCTTCCTAAAGAGTTATGTATATGGGGCTTGGTGTTGATTGTTGATTGGAGGCAATTACACCTTGGCTATGTGCCAACAGGACCAAGGGTAGGGCTGTAAAGGAAGCCACAGACAACCAGATGGAGTCAAAACCTTGGTCATCTCTTGAATTCTGGGAACCCACTGGGAGAAGGACCTCAAACATCAGACCCGCTGAAGCCTGTGTACTATCTGGAGGCCAAGGTTAGAGCCACAGACCTGAAGTAACCTCTAGGACCCCAGCATTTTTGACTCCCTAAGTCCTTCACTGAGCACTGGAACCTAAGAAGTCAAAACACCACATTCACACTGACCATAGGGACCATGGGAACCAAAGTCCCAGGGTCTCAGGGAATCCTGGGAACGCTGGAGCTGAAGCTCATACATGCACTGACCTCTAAGGCCCTAGGACTGGAGGCCTGCCTCTAAACTAGCCCTGCTAGCGGTGAGCATCTAGTCTCAAGGTGCTTCCTGACCCACTGGAGCAGAAGGCCTGTTCCTTCAATGCCCTTGGGTTCCACTGAAACTGGCACCTAGATACAAGTACTCTCTGGTCCCACAGTCACCAGAGGCCTCGTCTCTTGGAGCTTAAAAGCCATTTGTAAGAAATCTCTCTTCATACCCTTTTCCATTTTTCAGTTGAGTTGTTTATCCTTTAGTAATTTAGTTGTGCGACATTTTTTTATCAGATGCTGGCTACTAAACCCTTAACAAATAGATATGCTCTACAGAAACTCTCCAATACTATCCATTGTCTTTGTTTCCTGTTTACTGATAGTAATTTTTTGATACACATTCCTTCATACACACACACATGTGCATGCATGCAGGCGCGCACACTGAAATGACTCTGTAGGAACAGGAGAGATGGTTCAGTAATTAGAGCACTCGTTGGTCTTCCAGAGGACCCAGGTTGGGTTCCCAGCACTCCCATAATGGTTTGCAACCATCCATAGCGCCAGTTCTGGAGATCTGATTCCCTCTTCTGTCTTCTGTGGACACCAAACATGCACATGGTCTGCATCCATACATGTACTCACACATTAAAAAAAAAAAAAAAAAAAAACATAAATCTAATTTAAAAAAAAGAAAAGACACTTTAGCTGAGTGTGGTGGCACATGCCTGTAATCCTAACACTCAGGAGGCAGAAGGATCACTGCCAGTTCAAGACCAGCCTAGTTACTCTGCATTGTAAATACCAGGCTACCCAGAGCTACATAGGAAGACTTTATTAAAAAAAAAAAAAAAAGATTGGATTCAATCTTCCTTCATCCTTGAATGGGCATCACTGTTCTCAGAATCTCAGTTCTATTCCATTTTTCTGTCTCCTCTCTTTATACAAACACCTCAGTGTTGTATTTCTATAGCTTTAGAGGATGTGCTGAAATCAGAAGTGTGACTCTGCCAACTTGCTTCTTGTCTTCAAGACAGTTTTGATTATTTTGACTTCATTGCTCTTCCATACAAGTTTAGGAGCACAAGTTTTGTCCAAAGCCACAAAAAGTATTTTAAGGGCTATCAGAATTTGTAGGGTGCTTTGAATAGTAACGACATCTTAACATTAGTAATAATATTAAAATTTCCAGTCCTTGAATATGAGATGCGTTTCTATTTATTGGTTCCCTTTAATTTCTTTCAATAATGTTTTACAGTTTTCAGTCTACAATTTTTGCATTTATGTGATTAAATTTATTCCTAAATATTCTTGTGGTGCTAAAGTAAACAATGTTTTTAGATTGTTTATTGCTAGTGTGAAAAGACACAAACTTGTGGGTGGGGGATGTAGCTTACTTGATACAGCACTTGCTTAGCGTGTGTGAGGCCCTAGGTTCAATGCGTAGCACCACATAAAATCAAGTGTGGTGGCACAAACCTGTAACCTTCAGTTTTGAGAGGCAGAGGCAGGAGGATCAGTAGTTTAATGTCTTTCATGGCTACAGAGGTTAGCCTGAACTATATACCTCATGGACCAAAACATGGGCTGGGGAGTTAGCTAAAGAACCTGTGGTACAAGCCACCACATAAGAGCCCAGCATGGGTGAGGTGGGGAAGGCTGGGGGGGGGGGTGAAGAGAAGGGGAGGATGAGTAGGTGGATGGTTTTGTAAGTGAAGTGGAGTAGGTGGACTGGATCGCTGGACCTCACTGGTTTGCCAGTCTAGCCGAATGATGAGCTCTAGGTTTAGTGAGAGACCCTGTCTCAAAAGATAAGACAGAAAAGCAACGCATCGAGAAAGAGAACAACACACTCAGAAACACAAACACACACACTCCAAAACACACACAGAAACACAAACTTGCACAAGGCTGGCCTTTGAGAGCTGATGACCTCTTGTGTGACCTCTGATATGACCTAAGGACTTGGTGGTGACAAAGAAGCTGCTGTCACTTGGGAAGTCCCAGGGATTCAGAGACCTTGCCAGGTACCATGGACAAAGGCTATATCAATTCTTTACTATAAAGCAGCGATTTAAAAACAAAATTGTCAAAATATGTTTTTTTTTTAAACGGCTGATGTATTTATTTTTAAGTCATTTACTGTTAAAAATGGATCTGAGGGCCCGAGACCATGGCCACACAACCCAAAGCATTTCAACAAGGCAGAAAGTTTTAATTCCGCAGAAGGGTGGGTAGCCATGTCAAATCAAGCAAGCAAACTGCACAGCAGGGCTCCTCTGCCCCTGCCTGAGTGGGCAGACACTGGCCTCACATCCCTGCATAGTTGTCTAACTCAGAATGACATAAGCAAAGTGCAACTTTTGAGAACAGGCTGCAACCTTGAGCACATACGTTGATCCTAGAAAAGTGTAAATTTGCTGGGTGGTAGTGGTGCACGCCGTTAGCCCCAGCACTCAGGAGGCAGAGGCAGATAGATCTCTGTGAGTTCAAGGCCAGCCTGGTCTACGGAGTGAGTTCCTGGACAGCCAGAACTACATAGTGAGACTCTATTTGAAAATAAACCAGAGATGGAGTGGGAGGGGAGAAATAGGTTTTGAGGAGGAGGAGGAACTTTTGCCAGATGATGTCTTTCCATCTTTACAGATTTCTTTAAAAAAGGGGCTTCCTTCATCTCATTCTACCCTTTGATAAAAAGAGTGCATTTCATTTACATTTCCCACATTTATTCACTTACATAGTTCAAATCTTCCTTTGTTCTTTCCTGAAATGTTTCTTGCATGTTTTTCCTGTCCATTTTTTATGTGTATACAAGCAAAATGTTGATTAGACATCTCGTCTCCCATCAGTATCACTTGCATTATATCCCCTCTTTTCTTGCCTTTCAGTTGAAAGGCCTGTCTCGCCGGGACTGTCGTGAGAAAATAGAGCAGATGTTGTACACCCTCAGCCTGGAGGACAAGCGGAACTCGAAGTCCCAGTTCCTGAGTTTGGGGATGAAGCGCAAGCTCTCTCTTGGCATCGCCCTCATAGCTGGTTCTAAGGTATCGGGCTCCCACATGAGGACAAACCCAGGGGTGGTGACGACAGTTTAGCAAACTGTGAAGCTGCAGAAGGCCACCCAGCTTGGCCAGCCTGAGGCTGGGATGTGGCCCCATCATTGTCACAAGGCTTCATTCACCTCTGCCCTCAGGTATTGATTCTGGATGAACCCACCTCAGGCATGGATGCAACCTCCAGGAGGGCCTTCTGGGACCTTCTTGAGGAGCAGAAGGGTGACCACACCATCCTACTGACCACCCATTTCATGGACGAAGCTGACTTTCTGGGAGACCGCATTGCCATCTTGGCCAAAGGGGAGCTACAGTGTTGTGGATCTTCAGGGTTCCTCAAGCAGAGATATGGTGAGTGGTGGGCAGCAGGAGCCCAGATCAGCTTCCATCCTGACACTCTCCACTGCCTTTGTGAAAGGCCCTGACCCTGCCTGGACATGGCCTTCTCTAGACTTCCTGTTCTGTTGGTCCAGCAGAAGGTCTTGTGAGAATGAGGAAGAAATGAAGAGGCGTCTTTGAGACTTAGCATCAGACAACCCATGTTTATATTTCAGTTTGTCAGTTTGCAGCCTCTTCATCCAGGCACCAAATTAATCTATCATTTCTTAGAATTTTTTAAAAATCTAATTTATGAAATAGAAACAAACACATAAGCTCCAAAGAAACCCAAAGGCTCTCTGGCTCCTATCTCTCTCACAGCCCATGTCTGACCCATCTGCAAACACATCTATTTCTCTCAGTTTATGACCACATTCTGGCATTCTGGTCTAGCTCACTGTCTCCCTCCCCCCTCCCCCCCATTATTACAAATTCCTCCTACCCCATCTGTCGGTCTCTAATCTTACAACTTCTCACTCTGTTGTCAACCCATGAGAACCTGGCAATGTACAGCATTCTTCTGTTCAGAATTCCCAAAGACCCTTGTCCTTGGCTCATTGCACTCTTATTGTAGTCCCTCTTTACTGCCTAGCACAGTTAGATTTTCCACCATGCCATCTCCCAGTTCTGAAACACAAGAGTGCAGTCAGGTCATGAAGGTTTAAGCTGACCTCAAGAGGTCTCCTTGAAATCTGTCCATTCCGAAATACAGAAAACTATGGCCCAAGAAGAATAGTATAAAGAATAAGAGGATTTTTACCATCTTTTATATGGAATTTCAGGTGCAGGATATTACATGACTTTAATAAAAGCACCTCCCTGTGACACAAGGAAGCTTTCTAGTCTTGTTTATCATCACATACCAAATGCACTTTTGGAGTCCAGCATTGGAGAAGAAGTGATATTCATACTTCCTAAGAGGAGCACGCCCAGGTATGGACTGAGTCATTAGCACAGTCTACCGTGGCCACAAAAATTCACACCCTTCACACATGCCCAAATGTGAAATACAGTGTGTATTGTGACGGGATCAGCATGAGATTCAGGACCCCATTACCTGAATTATGTCTAGCATGGCACCTGGCCTGAACTCACTGGGTTTGGCTTGTCTTGAAGACGACTTGTGAATCAGAGAGAGGTTTTCTGACCCGCATACACCCAGTGAGTGGTGATCACAAGAAACAGCTTCATTCAGAAACAGGAGTAAAGGCCAATAACACACGTTAGTCTTCAGCACGTCTAAAGTCTGGGTTGACTGACGCGGGTCTCAGATGTCTGTGTTTTCAGGAACAGGGAATGGGTATTGATGGTTTGATTGCCTTTGACTCCATCCCCTGGCTGTTGATTCTGTCTTCCGAATAGTTATTTCTCTTCCATAATTATTTGTTTTCCAGCTGGTTGACAGAGCTTAGTAGTTAGCTTCATTCGTCTTCTCCTTTACTGTAGAAGGGTGTCCAAGTTGCTATAATAAGTGCTTCCTAGGAATCCCATGTATCAGATTATGAAAAGCATGTGCTTTTTTTTTTGACTGAAGCCATGTTTGAAGTCCTCAAAACATGTCCTGCCATGCCACACTCCCATGTCACCCATACTCACCATTGTAGTCTTTTCTGTTAAGACAATTTAAGGTGTTGCCAAACCTCCTGCCACTAAGTAACAATATTTTCACCATTCTTCCAGCCTCTAGTAAGATTTCTCTTGAAGCCCCTCTTGCCTTCACCTCATCCTCTTATCCCAAAAGCATGACACATGCTCTAGAGTCTCAGAGGTCTTTCGTACTGCTATGGTTCTTCTAGCTTCAAATTCTTGATCAGTTGTATGTTCCTGAATAGCAACTCAGCTCAAATAATTCTAACTTAGCTGAGCCATGGTGGCTCATGCCTTTAATCCTAGCACTCAGGAGGCAGAGGCAGGTAGAGCTCTGAGTGCAAGGCCAGCCTGATCTACTGAGTAAGTGCCAGGACAGCCAGGGCTACACAGAGAAACCTTGTCTTGAAAAACAAAATAGAAAGAAAGAAAGAGAGAGAAAAAAAACAAAAGGAAAAGGAAAGGGAAAGAAAGAAAGAAAAAGAGAGAGAGAAAGAAAAGAAAAGAAAAAATTTCTGGCTCAAAGTGGCAACAATTTCAGTGTTTCTTGTGGGTTTTTCCCCCAGTACTGGTGGCCTAGGGCCTTGCACATAAAACTCAGAGGCTCTGACTCTTGTGTACTCCTGCTCCCAGAAGCTTCAGTATATTGGCTGCACTGAGCTTGATAGTTTTTATGATCTACATTATTTTTTTTTCCTGGGACTAAAATGATCTGAACTATCCAAGATGACTCATTCTCACATCTGGGAACAATGCTAACGTCTGGGCACTTACTAAAGCTGCTAAGTGTGGCTCTAGTCCTCCTCTAGGTGGAGTTTGGCTTCTCATAGGATGGCAGGTAGAATCCAAGAAAAGGCATTCCAAGTACTGAGAGAGAGAGAAAAAGAGAAAGCGGGGGGGGGGGGGGGGAATGAGAATCTGTCACCTGTCTTTATGCCTGGACTCAGAAATACCAAAAATCTTACTTCTGTACTAGATATATTTTAGCTTTATCCCCATATGAACCTTCTAAAGTAAATGCTATTACAAGTTTACAAGCTATAGTGATGAAACTAGGTGATGAAGCTGAGTTCTGAACAGATATCTTGACAAGTAAATGCTATGTCTTTGCCGCTATAGAGAGCTAAGGGTGGTAAAGGATTCACCTTCCATCTTTTTCCCCCGCTTCTAGGTTCAAAGCTCTATTTACTGACTTAGAACAGAGACGGATAGAGCTGGGAATCTCCACTTGGGGGGCTTCTGTCACCACTATGGAGGAAGTGTTCATACGGTAAGCAAAAATGAAACTGGAAGGCTGAGGAGGCAGCTCAGGTGGGTATGTTTGCTGTGTAAGCATGAAGATGGGCACACTGGCTGGCCAGCCTGGCAAAACAACAGGGATAGTCAGGTCCAGTGAGAAACCCAATCTCAAGAGAGAAGATGGAAAGCAATAAAGGAAGACACCAGGCATCTACCTCTGTCATCAAAAGTATCTGTGCACACACATGAGCACACACTGACACACACACTCATACAAACACACGAAAAAAACTGACAGCTCCCAAGATCTTAGGTTTGGAAGGGATCATAAACATCATCCATCTAAATATTACCCAATGCTGGACTCTTTTTTTTCTAATGGTCTTGCTGAATGGCTATCTAGCTTTTGATCTAGTGGGATATTAGACAGTAAGAGATGGTGTTAAATGTTTTATTATTCAACATACATGTTAGGGGTGGTGAGACAGGGTCTCTCTATGTATAGCTGTCTTAGACCTCACTATTTAGACCATGCTGGCCTCAAACTTAAGAAGATCCACCTGCCTCTGCCTCTGCCTCCGGAGTACTGGGATTAAAGGTGTACACCACCACCGCCTGGCATCAGTAGCAGTTTTAATGAAAACTTTGTCATTTCCATGGAAGTTAATTTATATGTTTCTGCCTTCCATGGATTTTTAACATTTACACTATTTAAAAAATATTTACCTTACAGCGGGGCATGATGGCACATGCCTGTAATCCCAGCACTCAGGGAGGCAGAGACAGGTGAATCTCTGTGAGTTTGAGGCCAGCCTGGTCTACAGAGAGAGAGCCCAGGACAGCCAAGTCTACCTAGAGAAATATCTCAAAAAAGAAACAAATAAAAATTTACCTTAGGGATCACAAAATATTTTCCCTACCTTTTCTTCTGGAAACATTATTATTTTAGTTTTAAATTAAGTATATAATTCAACTAGTGATTAATTTGGGGTATGCCTTGATAAGTTATCAATTTTCATTTTCTTCTATATGGCTATCCAGTTGGGACACAATTATTTATTGAAAATATTTTTTTCCACATTAAATTATTTGAATTCTATTACCAAAAGTCAGTTGACTCTAATTTATCTATTTTCCCAATTCTGCTTCATGGATCTATTTTGTCCTAGATGGTATTGACACACCGCTGGGATTGTTGTAGCTTTTCAATATGTTTTGGAGTCAGGCAGTCTGTAGTTTCTCCAGCTTTGTTCTATTTTTAAGATTGTTTTAGTTATTACAGTCACTTTGATATAAACTTGTCAATTTCTTTAAAAAAAACCTGCTGGAATGCTAGTCCATTATTTTTAACAATGTGCTACACTAATACAAGATGTTAATCTTCGGGGAAAAGGAGGTATAGGAAAAGCTCCCTGTACTTGATGCTCTTAGAAGTGGATCTAACAGTCCCAGTCCCACCTCCAGACAGGTACCTGCAGCCCTGGCCAGTATCTAGAAACCATGCATCCTCATGAGAAGCCTTGAGACAAGAATCATACCACTCCATTTCTTCACCCACAGAAACTGTGAGACATAATAAATGTTTACAGTTGTTCTAAACTGCCCAACTTTGATGATAATCCGGGTTGCAATCATAAGCCACACATGTGCCATGTTTTATAAAACCGTGCAGAAGAAAAAACTAGCCACAATTGATTATGTCTTTTGTTGGGACAAATTTCCAGAGTTATGAGCAGAAATACATTATCTGGCACTGAATACTTTTCTCCATGAATGGACTCATCTCTTTGCTTAGACCAGGAGTCAGAGTCAGCAAACTATTCTTAAAGAGCCAGATATTATTTTATGTTATGCAAGTTGAGTGGCACAATCAAGGATAGTATGTATGTACTTATATAACCACCCGACATGTGACCATTTCAAAATGCAAAACCATTCTAAGTTCAGGGCCAGGAAGAAAGGAGACCGTGGCTGCTTCTGAACCACTGACCAGAACTTACTAAGTTTCTGGTCTATAATCTTAATGGTGCTATGTTTAAAATGTTTAGTTTTGATTATAAGATTAACTAATGTATTATTTTGTTTTAATTTTCATGGAGCACTTTTCAAAACCAAATAACAAAATGTAGTGATAATAATGCCGCCTAAGAGCTTTGGAAAAGACACTAGTGAGTTAACACAGTGTTTAGTGCTATGGACCACCATGCTACCCACCTCACAACTTAGACACAGCTCCGTCAGCAATCGTTATTGTTATTATTCTAACTTAGCAGTTTTTCCAAATACATAAATTTCATTGTTTAAACCTGAGCAGAATGAAATGTATTGTGGTTTTGAGGCTTTGTATTTGCTTATGTTTTTGGTTTGGTTTAGAGTTTCTAAGCTGGCTGATCCCGGCACAAACATCTTAACTGAGAAGCGACCCTCTTTTCATCCTCGTCCCCGGATTCACAGAGTTCCTGTTGACAGAATTAAGTATCTTCACTCAAGGATCTTCTCAGTGCACCCTAGGCAGAAGATCAAACAAAACACTGGAGTAAGCATCCTATTTCAGATACATGAAAAAAATGTGGTTTAATTAATGGAATCATGCTATCATTCCATCAAAAGCTGGGTAGGCAAGGCCTAGTGGTATACACCTCTAATCCCAGCACTCAGGAGGCACAAACAGGTGAATCTCTGTGAGTTCAAGGCCAGCCTGGTCTTCATAGTGAGTTCCAGGAACAGCCAAGGCTACACAGAGAAACCCTGTCTCAAAAACTAAAAATAAAAAAGAGCTGAGTTTAGTAATACATGCCTGTAATCCCAGTGCTTGAGAGGCTGAAGCAGGAAGATTATGAGCTCATGGCCATCCTTGGCTACCTGTACAGATCCTGTGTCAATCAAATAAGATAAACTATGGGTCTGTCAGGCTTCAGCAATATTACACAGCCTGCTCCAGTTCAAAGGCAGAAGTATCCTAGGGTTACTATTGCTGTGATGAAATGCCATGAGCAGGGCAACTCTTATAAAAGAAATCATTTAACTGGAGTAGCAGCTGAGAGCTTACATCCTGATCTCTAGGCAGGAGGTGGAGAGGAAGGGGGGTGGAGGAAGAGGGAGAGAGGGGCGGCTAGGCCTGGTGTGGGCTTTTGACACAAAGCTTCTGACAAGGCCACATTTCGTAATCCTGCCTAAGCAATCCACCAACTGGGAACCAAACATTCAAATATGTAAGCCTATGGAGGCCATTCTCATTTAAACCACTACAAGTGGTAATTAACCCAGTAGAAAAACAGTATCCATGGGCTAGAGAGGTGGCTCAATGGTTAAGAGCACTATCTGCTCCTCCAAAGGACCCAGGGTTCAATTCCCAGCACCCATATGGCAGCTCACAACTGTCTGTAATGCCAATTCCAAGGGATCTGACACCTTAACACTAATGCACATAAAATAAAATTAAGTAGATTATTTTTAAAAATATAAAAGAAAGAAAAGAAAAACAGTATCAAAAACACCCTAGCAGGGATCAGGCCATTAAGAGATTGAGAGAACTACTTGGCCAGAATACATAATCTTTGTGCTGTAAAGTAGGACATGTATTGTACCATGCAGAATTTAAATTTCAGAAAATGTATTTATAATCCCAGCTTGTGGGAGATGACAGAGAAGGATTCTAAGTTTGAGATTATCCTGGATTTTCTAGAAAAACCTTGTGTAAAAAAAAAAAAATATATATATATATATATATATGTGTGTGTGTGTGTGTGTGTGTGTGTGTGTGTTCTTGTGAAATACATGAGAAATCTATGATGTGTTTTTAATATTGGAAATAATATTGACTCTTTTTTTTTTTTTTTGAGACAGGGTTTCTCTGTGTAGCCCTGGCTGTCCTGGAACTCACTCTGTAGACCAGACTGGCCTTGAACTCACAGAGGTCTGCCTGCCTCTGCCTCCTGAGTGGGCCGCCACCACCCAGCTTGAAATACATTTTAAAAAGTAATTTTACTTGGCTCTCAATAGTATTGGTGTAAGACAAAATTATTATGGGTTAGAGATTGATTTCCTTGTTTCACAGTCTTGAGCCACTTGGTAAAGGGGAAGTTCTCACCCATAGAGCTAGGACATGTCCGGGGGATTTTGGATCAGCCGTCTATCTCTGAAAATCCTTAGCAAGGCATTGTCTGGTACCATGTGGTCATGGTGTGCATGGGGTGCTCAGGGGAAGCCACCTCCCGTGAGAGGGTTTCTCTCTGGAGCCCTGGCTTCCCTGGAACTCTGTAGACCAGGCAGGTCTTGAACTCACAGAGGTCTACCTGACTCTGTCTCTCGAGTGCGGGGATTAAAGGCGTGCACCACTACTGCCTGGCTCCGTGAGCTTCATATAAAGCACTTCTATGTCTGCCTTCTGATGGGTTAGATCTTGGAAAATGATGAAGGTACGTGTCCATCACACCAAGGGTAGAAAACTCAAATAACACTTGGTAGAGGCTTCCACTGGTTTGTTGGTATTTGTGACCAGGAATGCCAGATTTAAACCTGACCGAGAGGCTTCCTTCCACAGGAGTTAAAGATTACTTTGAAATTAAGTTATGTTCATCTAGAGAATTTTTGTTTTTTTGAGATAAGTTTCACTATGCAGGCCTTGGCTGGCCTGGAACTCACTGTGCAGACCAGTCTGGCCTCAAACTCACAGAGATTCTTCTGCCTCTGCCACCTGACTTCTGGAATTAAAGTTGTATGTCACCTGCAAGAATTTTTAAAAGATTTATTTACTTTTTATGTGTATAAGTGTTGGCATGTGTGTCTGTGCACCACATGTGTACCTGGTGTCCATGGAAGTCAGAAGGCATCGGATCCTCTGGAACTGGAGTTAGATGCTTGTGAGCCACCATGTGGGTGCTGGGAACTGAACCTGGTTCCTCTGGAAGAGCAGACAGTTCTATTAACTAATGAGCCATTTCTGCAGCCACCCAAGAATTTTTTTTTTTTTAAGTTGGAACAAATGAAAAATCTACCAGTGGTGTCATTTCTTCTATACTCTTATCAAATTTAAATTCTTACAAGTCTTGAAGGCAGGAAAAAATGCTATCATTTATATTTGGTGTCTGAAGTTCCTTTGGTTCTACCTCTAGAAGTATTCCAATGAACACTTCCTCTTACTGCTGGTTAGCATGATGACATCACAAGGCTTCTTAACCTAAAGCAAATTCTGGGCACCGCTGAGAAGTGGGGTGTAAAGTGGAGGACTGTGAGCAGGCAAGAGCAGGGCCATGTTAGTGCTTCCGGTTTTGCCACTATGTTGAAGCCACGCCTATTTTCTTCTTCCTTAACTGTAGTTCTGTCTTCTCTGCCACTATGTTGATGCCACACCTACCTTCTTCTTCCTTAACTGTAGTTCTGTCTTCTCTGCCAACAATTCTACGCCATGCTCCTGAAAAAGGCCATGTTCTCTTGGCGCAACTGGATACTGGTGTTACTTGTACAGATCGTGTTGCCTCTGGTGATCATCATGTTAAGCCTCGCTTTTTTCAACTACAAATCAAAGAGAGTGGAAAACATACCGTTGGAGCTAACTTTAAAAACATACGGGCAGACTATTGTTCCATATTTTGTTTCTGCGAATTCCCACTTAGATCCTTTACTCACAGATAAATTTGCAGAGATGCTTTTGGCTGCAGGACAGATTCCTTTGAATATTCAAGGTAAGTGCCAGGATAAGGGGGCTGAGCTGGAAGTGGGCCTGTCTTTCTTTGCAAGGAAGCTGTGTCTTTCTGGACCACATCATGCCCTCTAAGTCAGACTGAACAACTGGAAGCCTCAGAAAAGTGCCTTTTAGACTCTGGATGACAGGAAGTAGATGGCTTCTAGAGATGAGGCCATATATGTCTCCCTAGAGGTTATGGTGTCCCCATGTCACTGACAGCACACCCTTGAAGAGGATGGTTAGACCCCAGAACCTTCCTCTTCCTTCCCCATGTCCTGTCTACAAGGAGTCTAGTTCGTACTTCCCCATCCCCCTTTCATGACACTCCACCACAGGCCCAATGCAACAGGGCTGACTGACCATCAACTGAGCTATTAGCTAAAACAAACCTTTTTTCTTTATAAGCTGATTATCTCAGGTATTTGTTACAGGGACAGAAAGCTGGCTTAATATATTATGCTTATAAAGCTTCAGTTTCTTCGTACATCAAATTGGGAGAACCCTGTTTGTAGTATCTTTGGAACAATTTATCATGAATATATTATATAGTTGGTGTCCAGTCTATAATGTCATTGTTAATTTTTTTTAGAAGACTAAAGGTCTTTTCTTTTTTTTCAGCTTTAAAGGTTCTAAAAGTATAAGTAGATTGTATACGTAGATTGTATATAGGTAGATTGTAATAGACATATCTCAGCTTTGGAGGATCAGAGGAAGCCCATGGCCAGACCCTGCCACCTGAATAGGAATTGCCTGGTATAAGGGGAAGATAATCAAAGGCATTCCAAACAATGCGAGGACCTGCAAGCCTAAGGGACTCTAAGATCATAGGTACAATGAGAATTCAAAAACATGAGACCAAGAGTCTGGATAGTGATTAAATAGTTTCCTCTTACTTTGTCACCCTGCAACAAAAAAGAAAGTAGAGGTTTATTCTGGCACATGGGCTGAGTTGGGAAGCTCAAGAATGAAGTATCTTCTATTTGCTTCTGAGGAGAGCTTCATGTTGTATGTTGTAACATGCTGGACAGGAGGAAGGGATTTCATGAAAGAAGAAGCCAAATCCGCTGTCATAATAACTCAGTTACCATAACTAACCACCTCCAAAGAGAATTGACTTGCTCCTACTAGCGCCACAATAACCCTTAAGGATGAAGCATCCCTGCCCACAAAGTCATCACGCCAAAGTTCTCAGCACCTTTCAGTGCTATTATACTGGGGACTGACTTTCTATATATGTTTTCTAAGGAGCAAATGGCATTCAAGCCATAACACAGAAAATGACTTCTAAACGAGGCATCATGGCACGTGCTTTTAATCTCAGCACTCATTAGGTAAAGACAGGCCAGTCTCTGTGAGTTTAAGGCCAGCCTGGTCTATAGACTGAGTTCCAGGACAGCCTGGGCTACATAGCAAGACCCTGTCTCAAAAACACATGACAAAAACAAATCATAAAGCGCATATATCCATGTGGCTTTGCCCGGAGGTCAGAGTCACTGCAAGTTGGCAGGTAGGAGTGTGCTATGATTAGGTGTGTCCTTTCACACCACATATGCAGAGACTGTATGTGGGTCACCTCTTCCCTGGAGGGCTGTTGGCCACCAGCCCACGAGGACAGGAGGAACAGAGGCAGGCCACAGGGCTCGGAAGGCTGTGAACACAACGTTACAGCCTCTGGGAACCACTTCAGAAAGATAGCCCAGCTTTGTTTGGGGTGAACAAAGACTTCATAGTGCTTGGGGAGTGGGGGGTGGGTCACAGGACAGGTGTACATAATTGGTTAAGGCTAGGAAATTTAGTGACACTTGATTTGCATTTGGAAGCATACACCTATCTTATGAACCAGAACACAATACCTAATTATACTATAGGTGCAGGGAGAGGAGAGCTAGCAGAGAACTATGCCAAAGGCCATCTGTGCCTAAAGACACTCCCCAGATAAGGTCAGGCAGAGAGTCAGAGGCCCTGCTGCAGAAAGGGAATCCACCATCGCCCCGAGCTCAGAAAGGCTATCTAGAAACCTCAAACATCACGGTCCTCCAACAACTGTATGGAAGGTGAACAGTTTAGTTTGGGACCACATGGTCCCAGAAGACAATGGGGCGAGACCTGGTTGATGTGGTAGGAAGGAAAGAAATAGCTGGAATCAAAAGGGCTTAAGAGATGGAGGTTTGGAAATCAGCTGGAACTCAATAGAGACCAGGGCAGGAAGAAGCCAGCTCTTGGGTGTGTGTAAGTTAGTGATGGGTACCCTAAAGGAGCAGAAGATGAGGGAGGCCCGTGCACTGTGTGCCACTGGACCCTGTGTGATATTTGCTCAGCAATTCTCACTGCCTAGTGTGCCTTTGCCTTCCTTTCTAGAGCCTATTGAGGGCTTCCTACTACAAAAGGCAAAGGAGGCTCCTGAAGACTTTGACAAGCGCTATGTGATGGCAGCTTCATTTGAAGGGGGGAAGAACCACACTACAGTGAAGGCACTGTTCAACAACCAGGCATACCATTCCCCCGGCCTGGCTTTGACCCTGGTGGACAATATTCTCTTCAAGTTGCTTTCTGGTGCAAATGCTTCCATCACCACAACCAACCATCCTCAGCCTCTGACAGCCAAAGAGCAATCAGAGAGTATCTTGTACCAGTATGTGACACTTCCCTCCTCCCAACTCCAGACTTAATGTCTGTGGGTCTTCTTGCTTTTCCACCTATTTCTTTCTTTATCTCATTTTAATTTCAAGTGATTGTTTTGGAAGAAGGCTGCTATTCACAGTTGCCCCATGTTCTGTCTTTTACAGGGGCCCCAAAGGCCACTACCTTGTCATCAACCTTCTCTTTGGGATAGCTTTCCTGACAAGCTCTTTCTCCATCCTGGCAGTCATCGAGAGGAGCATTAAGTCTAAGACCATCCAGTTTTTAAGCGGAGTCAGTGTGGTTGCTTTCTGGCTCTCTGCTCTGCTATGGGATCTCATCTCTTTCCTCATTCCCTCTCTGCTGCTAGTGGTGAGTAGTGGCGGTGTGATGTAGCTTCCTGCAGACCATGAGCTCCCCTTACAGCCCCGTCTGCAGAACCAGAACCAGCTGGGAAGTTTAACTAGTAGGTAGCTCAGGCCTGACTGGAACGGTGGATAGGAAAGCTCTCTCATCACTAACCCTGGTGGCAAATTCATTTAGCTTTGATATCTTCCGGCACAGGGTGCCTTGCTCTGGGGGGCTTATGTAGCACCTACAGAGCTGCTGCATCAAGTCAATGAGAGATGGTTTTGGAGGCATGTGGATATTATTCGGAAGTAGATAATCAGAGCACAGGGGTTGAAGTATTTGGTTGTGACTGAATCAAGTAGTCCCAGGGTTCCCTGAGTATTTTGTGCAGAGTTGATCATTTCCTGCTTTGTTCTCTCTTTCTCTCTGCCTGTGTGTCTTGGGGAGGAGTGTTTTTGTTTTTTTGTTTGTCTTTTGAGACAGGGTTTCTCTGTTTAGCCCCAGCTGTCCTGGACTTACTTTGCAGACCAGGTTGGCCTCGAACTCACAGAGATCCGCCTGCCTCTGCCTCCCTGAGTGCTGGGATTAAAGGCGTGAGCCACCACGACCAGCTTATTCTGTGTGTTTTATATGCATCTCTTCATCCTTTATTGTATTGCACTGTTACTGATAATCAGAGTTTGCTCATTAGTTAATGCTTGTGAGGCATAGTTAACACCTTGCTTTAAACCTGGGAAAGTGAGCTGGCTCAATGAGTAATGGTGCTCACTCACAGGCCTTATGCCCTGGGCACAAGGTGGCAAGAAGAACCAACTCCAAAGAGCTATCCTCTGTCCACACACACCCCTGGCACACAAGCAGTGCCTCCACTCAGACAAATACAATAATTAAAGCTGAAATCACTGTATTGTTAGCACTTAGGATGAACTCTTACTGACTTTTCCAAAATTTTCCCTTTCTTAAGTTGGTGTTCCTGTGGTATAAGGAGGAAGCTTTTGCACACCCTGAGAGCGTCCCGGCGGTGATCTCCATAATGATGCTCTATGGCTGGGCTGTCATCCCTCTCATCTACATAGTCAGCTTCTCTTTTAAGACTCCTGGTAGCGCATGTGTTAAGCTTGTGGTAATGCTCACCTTCTTGAGCATCAGCCCCTTTGTGCTTGTCACGGTCACAAGTGATAAAGGTGAGATCACACCTATGTTTTGAATAAAGCACTCTTCTCTCTTGTAGCAGCCACAGCAGTTAACACCCACAAAAATGTGTGTCTGCCAAAGGCCCAAGAGGGAATGTTCCGGCTGCTATGAGCTGAAGGTTTCCAACTGGAGTGTGCCAGACACGTGGATGGACAAACAGTGCAAGCACACTCACTCGGTAGATTATTGCTCAACTGGAAAAAGGAACAATGTTCAGCTAAAAAAGTTTGCTGTGTCCTATGTGAAGTCCATGAACAGATAAAATGAACCCTGGGAACAGAATCAGAAAAAGGATTTGCCTCTGGGTTGGGAGTGTGGGTTAGGAAGAGCTGACCAAAGGGGAATGCAGAGATGTTTGTGAACTGGGCACTAATTTACATGGACTTACATACTTACTAATCATTGTCCAGCTGAGGTCCAAGAATTTCACTAAAATGCAGTGTTCTTTAATTAAAAAAAAAAATAAGTAAATAGTCAGATTGGAGGAAGCGTTCTTCTTAAGTAAAAGAAACTAAGATTGAGTCATTAATTTACAGCACACACACCTGAAACTGACAGTTTCATGTTTATGCTCCCATCTCTGGTCAGGGTTGGACAGAAGGGCTGATACGCTGCCTCTGCATTCCTCTTTTTATTAGAACTTACTGTATTTGTGTGTGTGTGTGTGTGTGCACATATGTGGGGGTCACGTGTCAGAAAGAAGGTATCAGATCCTCGGCAGCTGTAGTGACAGTGGTTTGTGAGCTATCAGACATTGTTGGTGGGAACCAAACTCCAGTCCTCTGTAAAAGCACAAGGTTCTTAATTGCTGCCCATCTCTCCAGAGCCTTTGTGCCTCACAGCTCCTTCAGACTGACTTTCCTTCCCTTCCTCTTTTTCCTTTGTGTTTAAAAGTAATTTTTATTTGGGGGCTTGGTGAGATGGGTCAGCAGTTAAGAACTCTGGCTGCTCTTCAAGAGAACCCAGGTTTTATTTCCAGCACCCACACGGTGGCTCACAGATGTCTGTAACTCCAGTCTGAGGGGTCGCATGCCCTCTTCTAGCCTCCAGGGGCACTGCCTAGACATGGTATACAGACATACATGCAGGCAAAACATTCATATACGTAATTTTTCATCAAGAAAAATTATTGTATGTGTGTCTTTGCCTGAATGTCTATATGTACATCACTGACATGCCTGGTGTCCACAGAGGACAGAAAGGATGCCAGATCCCTTGGAACTGGCGTCACGGTGCTGTGAGCTGCCATGTGGGCGCTGGGAACTAAATCCAGGTCACCTGTAAAAGCAGCAAGTGCTCTTAGCAACCGAGCCAGCTCTCCAGTCCTTCTCCTTACGCTTCACTTGACATTTGATTTACAAGTTCCCTTTTCTTTTATTTGGGGAATTGTCCTCTCACCCAAGGGACCCTTATTGACAGTTTAAGTCTCCATAAACTATGGAGGAAGGGATTGTATACTCCTTGTCTGACTTGAAGATGACACTCCCAGGGCTGGTGATGTGGTAGAACGCTTGCCTAGCGTGTGTGAGGCCCTAGGTTCAAGACTTGTATGGGGAGGGGAGGGGGGAATAAAACACCCCAGTAACTCCAACACTGGCTCCTACGCCCTGTTCTTTCTGGCTCAGCTAACCTCCAACCTGGACTCCTCCACCTTTTCACCTCTGTTCGCTCAGCCCTGCTCCCTCTGATTTTCTCAGACACAGTGTGCTCTTTAGTTTTACCTGCAAGAACAGGATAATTGAAGTAGAGAGACAGATTCCAGGAACCAACCAAAGTACTCACAGCTTAGAGGTTGGATGAATAGAGGGGAAGTCAGCACAGGCAGTCAGAAAACCATGGTGCTGGTCTGGAGACCTGAGACTGGGATGGTCCAGACGGCAGAAGTGAGTCAGGTGAGGTGGTGAAGTGTGCACTTTCCCTCATGCAAGTAAATTTGGTGCTTTCTGTTCTCTTCGCAGAGCTTGGCTATGCAAAAATCTCAGACCTCTTGGATTGTATATTCCTAATACTTCCTGGACATTGCCTGGGAATGGCTTTTTCCAACCTGTACTACAACTTTGAACTTAAAAAGTTTTGCGCTGCTAAGAGCTTGGATGATATTGACTGCAATGATGTTTGTAAGTTCTGTAAATAAAATTTGCTGATAATATTTTATCCTGATATGATTTACATAATATTATTTGGCCTTTCTTTGTCTTTCCCTATGTTTTTGAGACATGATTTCTCTGTGTACCTTGGCCGTCTTGGAACTCTATCTGTAGGCAAGGCTAGCCTAGAGTTTCTTCTGCCTCTGCCTCCCAACTGCTGGATTAAAGGCATGCACCAGCACCTGGTTTAATTTGGTCTTTTTGAGACAAAAATCTCACTTTGTATCCCTGACTGTTCAGGAACTTACTTTTTATACCAGGCTAACCTTGAACTTGCAAAGATTTAGCTATTTAACAGGTCTGTGCTACCCTGTCAAAATGTAATTCATTGCAACCCTTTTATATGAAGTGTCATGGTATTTTCATATAAGTTGTACATATTAGCACATTCTCTGTCTCTGTCCGTCTGTCTTTCTGTGTGTGTGTGTGTGTGTGTGTGTGTCGCTCAGGATCTAATACAGAGCCTTGAGCATATTAGACAAGTGTTCTACCACAGAGCTATGCCCTAGTCTGCTCACACTTTAAATTATCTCTAGATTTCTTAAAACACATAATACAGTGTAAATGCTATGTAGATACTAGTTACACTATATTTTAAAATAATGACAGATAAAACTATAGATATTTAGTACAGATACAGTTTTTATTTTCTGAAAAATTTTCACATTGTTTGAAGCCAACAATAGGATCAACATTGCAGAACCTATGAATACAGAGAGATAACTGTACTGTACCATTTATAAGGGACTCAAGAAGACAGTAACATACAGACCAACAGGAGACTAGTTAACAAACTGTTGAACACCTGTACAGTAGAAA
Organism: Meriones unguiculatus; assembly: GCF_030254825.1. NCBI lineage: Eukaryota > Metazoa > Chordata > Mammalia > Rodentia > Muridae > Meriones > Meriones unguiculatus. The sequence continues at coordinate 40,586,172 of NC_083359.1, forward strand.
ATGACACAATTATTAAAATGTTATTTCATCTGTATATTTTATGTGGTCACTATCTATTATATATTATTAAATAGAAAAAGTACATTGTAGAAGTTAATACATAATTTTATTCCATTTTCATTTTAAAAGATAGTATCTGGGCCAATGACATGATTCAGTGGATTAAAGGTGTTTGTTGCCAAGCCTGATGACCTAAGTTTGAACCCTTGGACTCACTTGGTAGAAGAAGAGGATGAGTTCCCACAAATTGTTTAATCTCCAAATGTGCCCACCCTTTGGGTTTGCACACATAAAAAAACAAATAAATAAATAAGTGTGATATTAAAAATTAAGGGCTAAGCTAGGCATGGTGGTATACACCTTTGATTGCGGCACTCAGGGAGTCAAAGGCAAGTGGATTGCTGTGAGTTCAAGGCCAGCCTGGTCTACAAAGTAAATCCAGGACAGCCAAGGCTACACAGAGAAACCCTGTCTTGAAAAACAAACAAACAAACAAACAAACAAAAAATTAAGGGCTGGAGAGATGGCCTAGCTCAGTAGTAATTTGACTAACATGCATGATGCCCTGAGTTGGAGCACCTATACTATGTAATCAAAAAAGTATGAAAGAATTATGTACAACACTATGCAATCATTACAATCTATGCAATCATTACTGCTTATGTCATTCCCTTTTATTTTTCCCAAATGAACATATATCTGTTGTATAATTTTAAAATACACATCCTTACAAAAATTTAAGGCGGATCAGATGAAAAAGAGAACAGAGCCCTTGCCAGTCAGCTTTGTTTGGCGTGATTCTGCAGTGCTGGATGGAACCTCAGGGTCTCCTGAATGCCGACCGAGTGTTTTCCCACTGAGTCGCCCCCCAGTCTCCTCCTGAGGTGTTTCTGCATGAGTGGTCAGTTCAGCTTCAGGCGGACCGATGATAGAAAGGACAATCAAACATATAAGTACTTTGGGTTTTAGATAAATGTCATATAAACAAGAAAAAAATCTTGTCTTGTTATTAATGTTTTTTGAGGTTTTTTTTTTTTTTGCCACAACATGCTAAGCATACTTTACCACTGAGCTACTTTTTCAAGCTCTCGTATTTTTAATTGACAAACATTATATGTATTTATACACTACAGTCTTTTATGGTGTTCCTGTGTATTTTTATGTTATGTGTGTGGGTGTTTTGCATGCATGTATGTCTGTACGATCCCCTGAAACTGGAGTTACAGACAGTTGTGAACTGCTGTGTGGGTTCTGAAAATCGAACCAGGGTCCTATGCAGGAGTGACCAGTGCTCTTATCCACTGAGCCATCTCTCCAGGTCCCTTGTTGTTTTTTGAAAATAATGTTTTTTTTAAAGGAAATTTTATGTCTACTTTATTAATTAATATATGGGGAACAAAAAGAAGAACACAAACTTATAAATTGAAACAGTAATGGTTTGGGTATCATAATTGGACACAAAATAATAATATTTGGTCAGTGCAGGAAAAAAATAACAAGGACCTAAATGTTTTCTAAAACCTAAAAAGAAACATGCTAATGAGAATATTTACATTGAACTAAGTAAAAATCCAGGACATAATTTCAATTGTTCACTGCCATCTTCTCAGCATTTAATATAATACATGATACATGGTCTGTAGCCAAGAAATATTTTTGAATGGGTGGTAAGATTATTTCCACTCTGAACTTTTTTCCTAGTTATCTGTTTGACCTGTTTGCTTCCTGTGGCAAATCACAAAGCATAATCTTAGAGCATAAGGAGATTAAACTGTGTAATATAAAACTCTTGGTAAATAGCAGATGGAAATTAGGCTGTCTGAGACATGTAACAGATATATGGAGCTTTTCAAAAATTATAAATTATTAAAAAAGAATTCTTAGACTTCCATTTCCCTTCCATAATGACTCATATGAAATTACTAATCAGAAGCTGTCTCTGGCATGAACTCAGTGGCAGGCTGTCTGATCACCTCCCTCTGGGGGGGTGCAGCCTTGCCAGGCCACAGAGGAAGACAATACAGCCAGTCCTGATGAGACCTGATAGGCTAGGGTCAGATAGAAGGGGAGGAGGACCTCCCCTATCAGTGAACTAGGGGAGGGGCATAGGGGGAGAAGAGAGAAGGGAGAGTGGGATTGGGAGTAGACAAAGGAGGGGATCACAGCTGGGATACAAAGTGAATAAAATGTAATAAATAATAATAATTTAAAAATAAAGAATCTATAAGCTAAGATCAAATCTTATGAAGACACCAATTTTAACATATAAAAATAATGTTTTTATTTTTTGAGAATTTCACAAAATATTTTTATCTTATTCTTTCCCCTCCCCCAACTCCTTCCAGATCTTTCCCTGTCTCCCCACCTATCTAACTTCAAGTTCTTTCTCTTTAAAACAAACAAACAAAAAACAAGCATAGAATCCAGATTGTGTTGGCTGATTATTTCTGAGCATGGAGCCTGCCCAGATGTGTAGTTGATATACCCAGTGTTGTTCCATTCAAGAAAACTCATTTTTCTTCTAGAAGTTATCAGTCTCAAATAGCTTCCTGGTTAGGGGTGGAACTTCCTGTCTGCTTCTCCTCCTCTGTGTTGGGATTTTGTCTGCTTGGACTTGTGCAGATCTTGTTCCTGCTGTCACAGCCTGTTCCCTGTTGTGTCTGGAAAATGCAGTTTTCTTGAAGTCATCCACCACCTCTAGCTCTATGATCTTCTTCTTCTTTTGCATGGATCACTGAGCATGGAGGAGGAGATGTGTAATGTAAACATTTCATTTAAGGCTGAGCATTCCAAAGCCTTTTTTTTTTTTAATTCTTAAGATTTATTGTCAAGTGTATGAGGATTTTGCATGCATGTATATATGCATAGCTCATGTGTGTCCCGTGCCCTCAGAGGTCAGAAGAGAACATCAGACTCCCTAAAACTGGAGTTATTGATGATTGTAACTCATTCGAGGGGTGCTGGATTCAAACCCAGTTCCTCTACTAGAGTAGCAAGTACTCTTAACCAGTGAGCCATCTCTCCAGTCCCCCAAAGTCTTTTATTCTCTATAACAGTCTCTGCAGAGACTGTTTCTCTTTGCAAACATGCAGAGAGTGAGACTTCATGCTAATTATCACCTACTGCAGAAGAACCTTCTCTGATGAGGGTTGAGCAATGCATTGATCTATGTGTATAACAATGACACATTGATTGCTACATTCATTTAGCAGAAGAGTAGTAGTAGGTTTTCTCCTAGGGCTTATGACATCATTTAGTGTCAAGCTTTTGGATGCTCTTTTGTTTGTGTGTTTTTGTTTTGTTGTTTTTTAAGACAAGAGTCTCATATATGTCACAGGATGTCCTCGAACTGCTATACAGTCCAGACTGGGTTCACGTTTATGGCAATTCTCCCATCTAGGTACTGTGATTGCAGGTGTGAACCACCATGCTCAGCTACTTGCATTGTTTTTATACAGCATTGGCTGCAGCAAGGAAGAGTACTCTTGCTTACCGTTTGCTAGGATGTGGCCATAGCACTGATAACAATGATGCTTCTTTTAGTAATATTTGATACTTATGGGAATTTACTTGCTATATGTATAGATGAGTAATACCTTTGAAAGTCGCCAAAGAAAAAATTTTAGAAGTAAAAAAGGTGTGCTAACATCTGTTCATTTCATATTAGCAGAAGGATATGCAGTGCAAAAGAACACCTATGCCTGGGAATCTCTTGGCATAGGGAAGTACCTGACAACCCTGGCCATCTTGGGACCTGTGTACATCACCCTGCTTTTCCTCATTGAAGCCAATGCATTTGGCATCCTGAAATCCAGGCTTTCTGGCTTCCCTGGAAGGAAAAAAACAGTGAGTAAATTGGGGTTAATGTAGTGAGAATGTTGGTTTCTTTAAAAAACAGAAATAAGCCAAGGTTACACAGAAAAACCTTGTCATGAAAATACAAAACAACAACAACAAGAAAAAACAAAAACAAACCTCACAGAAATATTATAAGAATATTTTTTTTGTTTGTTTTAATTCCAGTTGTGGGTATACATACGGGACTGGTTCACAGAGCTGGGTGTGATTTGCCTCATGCTCTAGCAGAGGCATGATTTTGCCAGCTGCAACTAGTTTCTACAACTGTTTAATTTTTGGAATTCTGGGGACTTCTCAGAGGGTATATAACTACGAAAGCCCTGAGAGGTATGGGGGGTGTTGTTGGTCAAGGTTTGAACAACAAGAAGAAATTAGACATCCTGGAGGTGAAGATCAAACTTGCCCCAGGGAACTCCGCGCCCCTAATCAATAGGAAGTAGTCTAACGATAACATCTTCCCCCTTTCCAACCTCTGGCTTTATTCAGGGATATCTTTCTTCTTTTTCTCTGTCTTTTTTTTTTTTCTTGATTATCTCGTATTAGGGGGCTGAAAGGGTGGAAGAAAAGTGGTGGAAAAGGGTGGAAGAAAGAAGAACCTATAACGTATCAAACGCCAATTACATGTTAAGTCACATAACCTGTCAAAGCCTGGCTCTAAGCTACCTTCCTGTGTTCTTTAGCTACCTTGATTTTCCAAAACAGAGGCCACTCAGCCATCTGTTTATAATCTCAGGGCAGAGAGGTGACATCCCATTTCTCCTCCAGAAGAGGAGACTCTGACTCAGCCCCTGAGACCCTGGTCCACATACTGGTCACCTGGTGAGGTGTAAGGGCCAGCTCCTCAGCTGAGAAGGAACAAGACTCTGGCTTGCTAGAACAAAATTCACCTTATGAAACACCCCTGTAGTCAACCATGAGCAGACTAGAGAAGGTCTGTCCTGTTAGCTCATGGCGGCCAAGGTCTCAAGAGAAAACTGGAGGAGATAGGCTTTTGTTACATTTGGACATTCCTGGCCTTTAAATTTGTTTTCTTCAAAAGTGATGCTTTGTGATTTGCCTGCTTGCCTGGCTGGGTTTAGATACTTAGACTACTCCTGAGATTGCAGTGGTACTGTGTACCTGGGCACTGTGCCCAACTGTAGTAACTTCAGTATGTACCAGAGGCCCCACTCCTTCTGACTCTGCTCAGGCTCTACCTTCTACCTTCAAAATCAGCTGGCATTTCTACCCTTGGTAATATAGGAAATAATCCTCGATACAACAGAGCATGAAGATGACGACGTATTAGATGAGGAAGAAACCATCAGGTTTTATTTGGATTCATTGCTAAAGAAAACGTCACTTATTGTCAAAGGTGTGTCAAAGGTAAAGTTAGATGCTACTTTTGCTCTTTTATCTGTTGGTTTGATTTGAGAAAGGGTCCTACTATGTGGCTGGCATAGACCTTGATTTCGTGATCCGCCTACCCCTGCCTCCTGAACGCTCTAGTTACCAGTATATGCCATGTGTCTTAGTTAGGGTTTCTATTGCTGTGAAGAGACACCATCACCACAGCAACTCTTATGAAGGAAAACATTTCATTGGGCCTGGCTTACAGTTTCAGAGGTTCAGTCTGTTATCATCATGGCAGGAAACATGGCATTGTGCAGACAGATGTGGTACTGAAGAAGCAGCTGAGGGTTCTACATCTCGATCCACAGGCAATAGAAGGAGACTGTGTGCCACAATGGGTGTAACTTGAGACCTCAAAGCCCAGCCCCACAGTGACACACTGACTTCAACCAGGCCTCACCTACTCCAACAAGGCCATACCTCTCATAGTAGCACTCCTTATGGCCAAGCATTCAAACATATGAGTCTATGGGGGCCAATCCTTTTCACACCCCCACATGCTGCTTGGCTCTTATCATTGGCTTTAAAAAGCCAAGAATACTTTTCTTGTGGACATTTACACAGAGAACCAGCCTTCTGATGGACTTGTGGCCTGTGTACAGTGGCAGATGGGCTTCCAGGAAGACAGACTTAGTGAGGTTTTTCTGCTTGAGAATGAAGCTCACCTGAGTTCCTTTTTACACCCAGAGACAGAGACTATTGTAGCTCTCCTGCCTCTTCTGTAATCACCTGGAGAAGAGAGCCTGAGTTAGGAGGGAATGAGAACCATGCTTGCTAAAAAACCCGAGAAAAAAAAATGGCAGGACATAATTGGCTTGACTTCTCCTGTATCCAACAGCATCTGTGGAGATTCCAAGTGAGATAAGGGCTCTGGAAACTAAGTGGAGCCTCTCAAGTTTCTCTGAGATTCTTAGGAAGAATTCTGAAAGATTTTTCAAACACTCATGTATTTTGTAGAATCCCCCCTCCCCCAAGTTTGTCTGTCATGTTTCCCTTCAGTTTCTGGTGGTTAAGGAAAACAAACAACATCAGAGAGTTTTATGTGCTCAGGGACAAAGAAAAACGGCCTACTCCAAGAAGTAAGTTCACCATGGGCAGGGGACATAGGAAGGAAACTCAGAGGCCTTGTGGAGCAGTCACTGGAAGGAAGGAGGAGGTAGTCTGGGTGATGAGAGGCTGCTGGGTCAGGTGTGCAGGCTGCCAACTGCCTCCCTCCTGTCTGCATCTCTGTCCTGTGTCTCTCAGGTATATAATGAGAAGGTGCCCCAGCTGGCTGTGAACAATGTGTCCTTCATGGTCAAAGAGAAAGAATGCTTTGGCATTCTCGGCCTCAACGGAGCCGGGAAGACTTCCATTTTCAGCATGCTGGTAGGGGAGCAGCCGATCACTGCAGGGGATGTCTTTATCAAGGGTTTCAACAACAAGTCTAACCTGGCCAAGGTGGGTGTAGCCTGGAACAGAGCTTGGGGGACCGATAACAGGATTCAGGGGCACGAAGCTTGGAACTTGGTCTCTAAAAAGCCCAGGTGTCCATTTCATTTGCAGTCCCCAAATCTAAATATGCATTACAGATGCTTCTCTGCACAGTCAGTCAGAGGCCTAGCTTCTCACACACCACTCTCTGTCAAGTGCCTACAGGAACCACAGAAACACAGTGAGCCCCACGGTGTCTCCACCTACCCCCTTTGTCATTACTCCTCCTCCTTCCGTCCTTCCTTAGCCATAAGAGAAATACACATCCGCCTGTCATTCAAGGTACCATCCAAGTAGTCCAGTTGGCAGCCATGGTCCATGGAGGCTCCCACCAAAAAACCCTCAGATCTGTTCTCTTGAACCCATTTCTATGATAGTCTGTATCTTCCTTATTTCTCTGTAGAACTTGGTGGTGCTGGCCTTTTCCAACTTCAAGCCTAAGCCTTCTTTTGCTTATCCTACAGCTTCCCTCTCTCTATCACTAACAATTCTTCCTCATACTTGTTTAGTGATTTTTTGTTTTGTTTCGAGACAGGGTCTCATGATGTAGCCCAGGCTGACCCTTGTGATCCCAAGCATTGGGATTATAGGCACGTGCCGGCATACCTGGCTCCTTGGGGAGGTCTTTATCTGTTCCCGGTAGTTGCAGTGTTCCTAAGCACTGTGCACACATCCCGCTGTCCTCATAGTCCGTCCCTACTAGGTCCCCAGCACCGTCCACTCGCTGATGCTTCCCAAGTAGCCGCATATCCACGCCAGTTCTAGCCCCGTGTGTCAAGTTGTAGAACTCAGCTTCCGCAATTGTGCAGGCCAATCCCCATGACCTCTTTTATATGTCTCTACATACATTGTATATGAAAGTGTACAGTGAGAAGATTTTTGTTTGGTTTGGTTGGTTACTTGTTTGTTTGTTTTTGAGACAGTGCCTCACTACATAGCCCTGACCAACCATGAACTTGGGCAGTTGCAGACGTCCTCCTGCCTCTGTCTCCTAGTTCTGGGATTTAAAAATATATGCCGGCATACCTGGCAGTGAAAAATGCTTAATATGTTTGTGGTTGAAGCCTATAAGGAAGGAATACAAAATAACATTTGAAACTAATAGCTCAAGTTTATCTAACATTGTAAAAGACTATAAAAAGATTATAAATAAATGAATCCCTGCTAACCCTAAACAGGGATGAATAAAAAGGAAATTATCTCTAAGGAACACTGTTACAGTAAAACTTCTGTAAACCAAACATGAAAAAGAAAATCTAAGGCAACCCATCAATAAAAGGTGGTTTACCCACGCAGGAACAGTGTTCAGGTTGTTCTAGACAGAAACAAGAGGCCAGAGAACACCACAGTATAGGAAATAGCCCACTGTAGAGGGATGACATACTGCATCTTCAAGAACCAATTCTTCGTTTCATCGTATCTTTGTAAATTTTTTTTTCATTTCTGTTTTGGCCCTGGGTTTGGTTATTTGTTCCAATCTTACTCTAGCTGGGTGTTGTTTGTGCTTGCCTTTTGGATGCTTCTAAACGTGGCATTAAATTGCCAACGTGAGAGCACTTAGTTCCTGGTGTAAGCGCTGAATATTGCAAATGTTCCTCTCGGCACTGCCTTCACTGTGTTCCGTAGATTATGGTCTGCTGTGTCTTCACTTTCATTTAATTCTAGGAAGTTTTCAGTTTCCTTCTTGATTTCCTCCTTGACACGTTTTCATTCGTATGTGTTGTTTAGTTTCCATAACTGTGTGTTTCTTGCCATTTCTATTGTTGTTGGTGTTCATTCTTTTGTAGCCAAATAAAATGCAAGCTGTTGTTTCAGTTTTCTCACATTTACTGAGTCTCTCTCTGTGTCCTATTACGTGGTCAGTTTTGGAGAGAGTTTATGGGCTTCTGAGAAGGTAAATGTGTTTGGGTCTTTTGAGCTATGATATTATCTGACTCCAGAGTTTCTCTGTTTAGTCTGTCCGTATGACCTGTCTGTGGGTGTATGTGCAGTACTGAAATCATCCACCATCACTACATTAGGGTCTACCTGTAGTTTTAGATTTAATGCTGTTTCTTACCTCTTTTGACTGGTTTTGGTACAAAGTTTTGGTGGCTTTTTTTTTTTTTTTTTTTTGACAGGGTTTCTCTGTGTAGCCCTGGCTATGATGGAGCTAGCCCTGTAGACCAGGCTGGTCTCAAACTCAAAGATGCCTCAGCCCCCTGAGTGCTGGGATTAAAGGTATGTGCCACCAGCCCCTGGCCAGAGATTCTTTTCTGGCCCTGTTTGGTGTTTCTGTAGTCCTCCTGCAGCTTGATAGGTATTTCTTTAATTAGACTTGGGAAATTTTCTTTTATGATTTTGTTGAAATTTTTTCTGTGCCCACGAATCATTTTTATCTGAAAACTTTTAAAATCTTTATCAGGCATTCTGCCTATTTTTATATCTATAATGGTCTGAATGAGAAATCTCCCAGTAGGCTCAAGTATTTGAAAGCTTAGTCCCTAGTTAGTGGCACTGTCTGAGAAATCTATATAACCTTTAGGAAGTACATTCTTCCTGGAAGAAATGCATCTTGGGGAGCAGGCTTTGAGAGTTTATAGCCTTCCTCACTTCCAGTTCACTCTCTTTGCTTGTGTCTGTGGTTGATGTGATTGCTCTGCATCCTGCTCTATCCGTCTGATGCCATTAAGAACATTTCCTCTGGAATCATAAGATGAAATAAACTCTTTCTTCCATGAGTCACTTTTGGTCTTAGTATTCTATCACAGTGACAGAAAGTATCTTTGAGTTCAGTAGTTGAGTTATGATCTTTTTAAAATTAATCAATATTTATTTTTATGCATGGGGGTTTTGCCTGCATGCAAGTCTGTGCACCTCATGCATGCCTGGTGCCCACGGGAGTCAGAAGAGGCATTGGGTCCCCTAGGACAGAGCTGCGGACAGTTAGAAGTTGTTGTGTGCTACTGGGAATGAAGTCTGGTCCTTGGGAAGAGCAGCCAATGCTCTCAATCACCAAACCACCTCTGCAGCTCCAGGATATGATCTTTTTGAAGAGTCAAGCTGCCTTGCTTTTTCATCTTTCCTGCATTTCTGTGTTGCAAATTGTTCATCTGTCGGTTTGGACGTCGCTTCTAGATTTTGGACGGGGGAGAGGAGTCTTATTGAACAGCCGACACTTGAAGGATGAGTCCTGATGAGGCAAAGGGAAAATGATGTTTTGGAAGCAGCTTCTGGGTCCCCTCCCCCTGACTAGGAAACTTTGGCTGAGACGGTTTTCAGTTTGCTCATTTCCTCCGTGACAACATAGCTTTCCCAGTATCCTTTCCCCTCTTTCAAAGATTGCTGAAGCATTTCCTTTATTTCTCTTTAAGATGAAGTCTATTATTCGGACTCTCATTCAGTAGATTCTCCAAAGTAGAATCTCCACGGGAATCAGTGCTTCTAGCAGGAAACTGTGCTCCATAGTTGTTCGTTGGTCTGCAGAGGCAAGTCCAAAAGATCAGACCCTATGCCCTTGTGGATTTTACTTCTAGGACTCTGTCAGGTTCACACAGCAAACAGGAACAAATCTTTGTTCTCCCCATAGAGAAAAAGAAAAGAAACCTTCTTGAAACATAAGAGAAAATTTCTCTTGTTTTTATTAATCTTTTTGAGGTTCTTTTGCCTCCACCTCTCCAATGCCAGGATGACAGCTGTGTGCTGCCATACCCAGCTCAGTCTTTGTTACTGTTTTTATTTGGTACACAAGTAATTGGTTTCACTGTGAAAAGTGTGTGTATATATATATATATATATATATATATATATGTATGTATGTATATCTATACTTTTATTTTTATTGGTTTTTATTTTCTCCCTTGCCCTCTCTCATCCCCTTCTTCCCTATAAGCAGCCCTTTTTATGGTTTTATCATGTATACTCATCTATTTTTGTTTTGGGTGGGTTGGTTGGTTAGTTTGGTTTGGTTTTTTGAGACAAGGTTTCTCTGTGTAGCCTTGGACTAGCTTTGTAGATCAAGCTGTCCACAAACTCTCAGCGATCTGCCTGCCTCTGCCCCCCTGAGTGCTGTGTCAAAGATGTGCACCACCACGCCCAGTTTATTCCACTACCTTTGAACCCTCCGTTAGCCTCCTTTCTGCCCACTCACAGTGTCCAGTCTTTCACGTCACTCCCTCATGGATGTTGGGTGATTGACAGATAGCACTGAACAATATGGTAGATTTAAACCCACATACACTAATCCCCACAGTGAACAAGAAGAGACTCTGGTTGGATGCGGTGGCATACTCTTACAGTCCCAACACTGGGAGGCACAGGCTTAAGATCTCCACAAGGTCCAATCAGTCTGGTCAACAAAGCAAGTTATAGACCAGCCGGGGCTACCCAGTCTCAAAAATAAACAAATAAAAAAACAGCACTGGGGAGATGGCTCAGCTGTTAGGAGTACTTGCTGCTCTTGGAGAGGACCCCTTTAGCTCCTAACACCCACAAGGAAGCTCACGACCACCTGTAACTCCGGTTCCCCTGGAGTCAGCTCTCTTCACCGGCCTTCACAGACACCTGCATGCACGCGGTACACATACATACACCCAGGCAGAGACGTAGGCAGGAAAAATGTGAATCTCGGTATGGAGAGATGGCTCTGCAGTTGAGAGCACTAGATGTTCTTCCGAGGGACCCAGGTTCATTCCCAGCGCCTCCATGGTGGGTCATAGACACCTAAAACTCCAGTGGCTTCTGCAGGCACCGCACCCATGTGGTGCACAGACATAACGTAGAAGAGTAATAGCAGGTAGTGGTGGTGCATGCCTGTGATCCCAGCACTCAGGAGGCAGAGGCAGGTGGATCTCTGTGAGTTTGAGTCCAGCCTGGTCTACAGAGCAAGTTCCAGGACAGCCTAGGTTACACAGAGAAACCCTGTCTTAAAAAAACCAATAAATAAATAAATAACCTCCCAAATGCAAAAACAAACATTTCAAATTTTAAATAATATAAGTAAATATTTTTTAAAAAAACATTTTAAGGGCTGGAGAGATGGCTTAGTGGTTAAGAGTACTGGCTGCTCTTCCAGAGGTCCTGAGTTCAATTCTCAGCAACCACATAGTGGCTCCCAACCATCTATAATGAGATCTGATGCCCTCTTCTGGCCTGCAGGTGTACATACTGGTAGAACATTGTATACATAATAAATAAATCTTAAAATTTTTTAAATAAATAGATAATAAATTATGTAGATTAAAAGGTTAATTACTTCATTCAATTAAATGATTAAAGTAATCATAGAAGATAATAAAAATGTTAAGCATAAGGGGGATTTCTATACAACTGAAAAAATATCTACAAGAGTATTCACAGAAACATTACTCATAGTAGCCAAAATGGAAACAACCTAAATGTCCATCACCTGACAAATAAGCATGAGAGTTTAGAAAGCAGTGCAGCATTTATCAGCCATAAAAGGAAATGGAGCTGTTCTGGTTTCACTCCTGTTGCTGTAATAAATACCCTGACAAAAAGCAGCTTGTGGGAGGAAGTTCCCAGCACGGGCTTGGCCTGGTGCTGTGTGTCTGTGGTCCAGCACTCAGGAGGAGGTTCGTGAGTTCGAGACTAATCCGGGTCACATAGTAAGTTCCAGGCCAGCTTAGACTAAACAGTGAGACCTGTCTCCAAACAAGCAAGCACTTAACAAATTAAAAGTAAAAGAAATATTAAGGTAAATTGGGGGCTGGAGTGATGGCTCAGCAGTAAGAGTACTGTCTGCTCTTCTAGAGGTCCTGAGTTCAACTCCCAGCAACCACATGGTGGCTCACAACCGTCTATACTGGGAACTGATGCCCTCTTCTGGCATGTAGGTATAAATGCAGATAGAGCACTCATATATGTAAAATAAATAAATAAAACCTTAAATATATAAATTGGAAAAGGCAGTCTACCCAAGCCTCTATTCTTAATTGTGGAATGTCTGACAATCCCGTTCACCCAATTGTCTTTCTTCCCGGCAGTTGCCTCAGATCTGCAGACATCTGTCTTCCAGTTCACCTGGAACTGATCCCATTGGTGTGGGAGGCCTCAGCAGACATTCTTTCTCTTGACAGACACCCGGGTAGCTTTATTGGCCTGTCCCCATCACCTCCGTCCCTGGGGCAGCCTCAGCCTCTGCAACACTGGTTATTTTTCAAAACTTGTATCACCTGATTTTAATGTCTCTGACAGGAGAGTGAACACGGGCACCAACCAGCGTGGCGACCTCTACGTTTATTAACGAAACACAGAGGCAACTCAAATATGCCTAAATATCCCAAGTTAGTTATTTTCTAGGGGCAAACTAAGAAACCTCCCTGGCCTCACCCACCCCTGCTGAACTCTCTGCTATCAAAAGATTCTGGGGGAGGGCAAGTTTTCTGCTGAGTACTATTAGTGAGCGCAGCAAGCTCTGATGGATAACTCTAAACCCATGTTTACACAGACAGCCTTGGTTCAACTCTGTGTGTCGCAAAACAAAACAAAAGGCCTGAATGTGAGAAGCTGGAGTTGACAGCAGTCAGGGAAGTCAAGGGTGGGAGTAATTAGACTGCATTGTATACACATATGGAATTATCAAAGAGCAAATTTAATTAATTTTAAAATACTTCGGAAATCTTTTCTGGAAGCTGGGCGCAGTGGCGCCTGCCTGTAATCCCAGCACTCAGGAGGCAGAGGCAGGCGGATCTCTGTGAGTTCAAGGCCAGCTTGGTCTACAAAGTGAGTCCAGGATAGCAAAGGCTACATAGAGAAACCCTGTCTCAAAACAAAACAAAATAAACAAACAAATAAAAAAAACCACCAAACAAACTAAAAGCTGTTTTTTGGGTATGTAGCAGCTAAACCGAGTTAGGAGTAGGGCTGTATGTGGCAACACAGGAAGAGCTATAGAATGTAATAGCCAGCAGCTGGAAGAGCACATTGAACAATGACAAACATGGAATAATGTCATTTGACAAACACCATACAAACAGCCTTGTTCTGGGAGAGCATGTCTGTGTAGGGCCCTGAATTAGCACAGAACTCTGCATACCCATCAGACCACAGGCCACTGGCAGGGACTCCAGTGACCTTTATGTAAATATTCCATATAGAAAATCTATTTACAGATTATATATATAAAAGAAAATATGTCTAAAGGGGAAACGCTAGGGCCAGTGAGATAGTTCAGTGTGTAAAGGCACTTGCTGCAAAAGCCTGAGTTTATCTCCAAAACCCATCTGAAGGTGTAAGGAAGCAGGCAGCTCCACAACGTTGTCCTCTGGTCTCCAGTTGTGAACCCTGGCATGCACGCACCCATTCCCCCCTCTACACATACACACATCGTATGATGATGACGATGATGATGATAATGATGATGAAGAAGATGTAATTTTAAAAAAAAAAGGAGAAAGAGTCGGACACTGTGGTGCACCTCTGTAAAGGTGCACAAGATTTTTCTGACTCTTACAATAGGGGTGGATTGCTTCTGTTTTCAGGATATGTGGGCAGGAGAAGGAAATAAGCCACACTCTTCTTCCTCCATCCTTTAGAAGCCTATTCACCAACAACACTATCAGCAAGGGCTATAACCTAAGATGTAGCTGGCATTTGCTATTTTGTGGGTTCTTCTTTCTTCTACCCTTCTCCACCCGTTTTCTTCCACTCTTTCAAACCCCTAACACTAAATAAAAAAAGAATAGCGAGGAAAGGGACCAACATTCCTGTTAGACTATTTCCTATTGACTAGGGGCATCAAGTTCCTTGGGGCGAGTTTGATCTTCACCATCAGGATATCTAATTTCTTCTTGTTGTTGTTCCTTCTTTGTGCACAGCTACTTAACAAACCTCCACAAACAGCAACCAAAAATCAACCATCAACCCACCCCACCTCTGAGGCCCTAGCATTTATGTATACTCTGAAAAGTCCTCAGAATTCCCCACATTACACAACCGCAGAAACGATCTCCAGTGACAAAAATCACATCCCTGCTAGAGCACAAGGCAAACCACAGTCACCTGCGATTAAAACGAAAACATAGTCCCATAACACTTCTGCGTTTTCTTAAAGATACCAAAATTACAGAATTCTCACTCCCCAGTCACCCCACTGATGGCTCCCTCGTGCTGCATGGCTGTTCCTGTAATAGAGCTGAACTGAGACACAGGCCAAGGCAAAGGGAGAGTCCAGGAACTGCCGAGTTGGAGATATGGGGAAACCACAGACGGGGCTTCACTCTGGTGTGTCTTCATCTTGGGCTGTTGTAACTCAGGTGCGGCAGTGGATTGGCTTCTGTCCTGAGTTTGATGCCCTGCTGAACTTCATGACAGGAAGAGAGATGCTTGTCATGTATGCCCGTATTCGGGGCATCCCTGAGCGACACATTAAAGCCTGTGTAGACCAGGTCCTTGAGGACTTACTCATGCGCTTGTACGCAGACAAGCTAGTGAAGACGTATAGGTGAGCTCTGGGTATCCCTCACCCTTCCCACCTCCGTTTGCAAGATAATCCCCGTCCTTCTCAGCACCTGGCAGTGCAGGCATGGAGAATCCCTGCCATCCATGCTACTGGAGATGGGGGTGGAGAGAGCTGTCCTCGATCCCAAGCCAGAGGCAGGCTTTATGTTATCATGTGGGATTATAACAACGAGGTAGATCTTTGTGTCTGCTGCTTCTTGTCAAACTTCATATTTTGGGTAGGGTAGGTTTTCATATTAAACCCATAGTTACCTCATCCTGATATGTCTCCCAAAGAGTCTGAGGTAGTTTGTCACTGTTGCCAGCAAACCATAACTCAGATTAGCTTAATCAAAGCAAGCTGCTGAAAGCCCAGATTCATAGACTCTCCTCCCCTCAGGTTGTACCCTGTGCCGTTGTAGGTAGGTGCCTGTCAGCACTCCATCTTTGGAAAGGGAAGAGAGGCCTCTGACTCTGTCCGAATGGATTCAGATAGAGTCCTTGCTCCTTCTCCAATCTGTTGGCTTTAGTCTTAGGCAGCTTATCATATTTCCTTGCCTATTTTGAGGATCAAACAAATTTATATTTAAAAAGATTAGAATGGAAGCTTGCACCCAGTAAATACTGTGTGAGCTTAATGGGAGCTGGAAAGACGGCTCAGCAGTTAAGAGTGCTTACTGCTCTCCCAGAGGAACAAGTTTTAGCTCCCAGCACCCCAGAAAGCAGCTCACAACCACTTGTAACTCCAGTTCTAGATGCTCTGATACCCTCTGGCCTCTATGAGTGCCCCCATGCAGGCACAGACACATACACATAAACTTACAAATAAAATAAGAAAATAAATAAATAAAGCCAGTGTGGTACCGCGCACCTGTAATCCCAGTGCTTCTTGAGAGGCCGAGTCGGGAAGATGGAGAATTCAAGGCCAGCTTGGATTCTACAGCAGGCATCTTGGGAAAAACAGCAGACTAAAATGGTCCTATACCCTTACTCTCAGATGGTGGTGCTCTGCCCCAGCATTCACAGAGGCTCTTGAATCTCATGACCACATGCTCAACCTGGGCATCTAGGGCTGTTTAGACCCTCAGTGGAAAAACCAAGTCACGGTTCAGCCTGAGTGAAGATGGTGAGGCTGTTTTGTGAAGCAGCTCAGAGAAGGGAGGAGTTGGGTGCTGAACAAGTAGACGTCAACACGGGAGACTACAATTACGTTCTCCGTGTTCTCACCTTTGTCCCATCCACCGCCAGCGGTGGTAACAAGCGCATGCTGAGCACCGGCATTGCCCTCATTGGAGAGCCTGCAGTCATCTTCCTAGATGAACCATCCACTGGCATGGACCCCGTGGCCCGGCGCCTACTCTGGGACACTGTAGCCCGGGCCCGTGAGTCTGGCAAGGCCATTGTCATCACCTCCCACAGGTAGAGCTTGGCCCTCTGGGTCAGTGGAAGACCCAGAATGGGTGGCTGGGGTGGGGCCAGGTGAGAAGATACGGCAGCACCTAACACAGAGTCTGCCAGGACATTTCCCAGGCTCCGCATGAGGTACACTCAGCGTGGGGGACCAGGGATGTCCCGGTCTGGGCAGATACCCTCCTCTCTGCACAAGCCTTTGACATTGAGGGTGGGCATCAGCCTCCTCCAGCACTGTCTCAGGCCTCTACCTTTTCCCCAGTATGGAGGAGTGTGAAGCCTTATGTACCCGGCTGGCCATCATGGTACAGGGCCAGTTCAAGTGCCTGGGCAGCCCGCAACACCTCAAGAGCAATTTTGGCAGCGGCTACTCCCTGCAAGCCAAGGTCCAGAAGGAATGGCAACAGGAGGTACTAAAGAAATTTAAGGCATTTGTGGACCTGACCTTCCCAGGTGAGTGATGGTGCTGGCGGGCCCCAGGCTCCACCTGCCTGGACCTGTTAGCTGCTATACAAGACTGTCCCTATGGATTCTGTGCACTCAGGCTGCCCTTCCTATAGCCTCTCAATCTATCCTTAACAGAAACAGTATCTGTTTTGTACAGGCAGCACTCTGGAAGATGAGCACCAAGGCCTGGTTCAATACTATCTGCCTGGCCAAAACCTCAGCTGGTCACAGGTGAGTGCTCCTCGCATTTCAGCCACTCTCCAAAGACAGCATTCATGTGTCCTCAGCTAACACCATGGAAGTATGTGTGTAAAAGTCACAAAGCATAATGTACGAGCTGGGAGGAGCCTCAGAGGTTAGCTCCTCCCATCCCCAGATTTCAGAGAACAGGGAGCAGGCAGGCCTAGAGAGGAGCCACGTGCCCAGCGTCCCCTAGCAAGCCAGAGACGGAGCTGGAAACCTGCCTTCCCGGCACAGTTCCTACCACAAGAGCAGACAGCTGAGTCCCACAGCGTTGACTCCTCTGGAGGTGCTCCGTAGCTGAGTGAGACCAGAACCTTGTCACAAGCTCTCAGAGGGTGGCCTTCTCTGCACTTTCCCGCACCACCTGTCCCTATGTACGCCACATCACCCGGGGGGTGGACTTATCTGCAGCAGCTGGCATCCCTTTTCTACAGGTGTTTGGCATTATGGAACAAGCCAAGAAGGATTACATGTTGGAAGACTACACCATCAACCAGGTCTCTCTGGAGGACATCTTCCTGAGCTTCACCCGCAGCTCGTTCTCCTTTAGAGCAACATTCCACCAAGGGCAAGCTGTCCTAACCAGCTTATCACCTTCTCATGCCAAGCCTATCACGGTTCAGCCTCCCATGCCTCCTCCCTCTCCACCTTCCTCAGAGCCTTTTCTTCTGTAATAAAGATCCTAATCATGTTCAGAGGCCTATCTCTCTTGAGTGATGATTCTAAATCTCATCAGGCTGACAAGTGAGAGTTACCATCACACCTGCCACGGTTGCAAGGATAGCCCGCAGCCCAGTAAGCTAAAAACAGGGATCACCTCAAATTGCATTCATTAGGTGAAGTGGCACAAGTGGTAAGGAGGCCTGGCACGGAACCCGGGTGCATGTCAGTGGAACTGCGTGCCTCAGAGTTCCGTCAGATGGCAGTGGCTCATCAAGGCTGGCTCTAGGAACTTAGTGAGCTAGGAGAGATGGCTACAGGAGACCGCGTGGAAGAACTGAGAAGTAGACGCCACATTTGAGTCCTCTGGAATTAACATTACTTTGGCCAAGTCAAGCTTTCTGGAGAAAAACCAGAAACTGTGAGATTGGGTGGGGTGTATATTTATTCTCCAATTCCAGCCCATCTCCTAAATGATGTTATAGTTACCCCTTGGGGTGGGGGGAATTATACAGCTATATCGAAGGCCCATTAAAGGAAAGCTATCACCAAGCTGAGTGCGGTGGCACATGTCTATAATCCCAGCACTCGGGAGGCAGAGGCGGGTGTATCTCTGTGAGTTGGAGGCCAGCGTGGCCTACAGAGTGAGTTTGAGGACAGCCAAAGGTTACACAGAGAAACCCTGTCTTGAGAAAGAAAGAAAGAAAGAAAGAAAGAAAGAAAGAAAGAAAGAAAGAGAAATTATCTCTCTGAGTGGAGACATGCCATTGTCTCAGTTATGATATCAAATTACTCATGCTGCTACAGATTTATTGAGCCATGAGGGCGGGGAGGGAGAGCGTAGAAGAAAGAGAACACAGAGTGGGGAGAGAAACATTCAGAAAGAACAGGGAGAGAGGAGACTAGAGAGAGAAGACAGGGACGAGGTGGGGGCGGAGTGGGAGTGGGGTGGGGGAGGGGTGGCACAGGCAATGACACAGGACAGAGATGACAGAAGACCCTAAGGGCCCCTAAGGGCAGACCAGGTGAATTGCCTGCACTACAACATAACGGTCTCCTTCCTAAAGAGTTAATTCTGCCCAGGGCACCGTGGCACAGACCTTTAATCCCAGCCCAGCACTTGGGAAGCAGAGGCAGGCTGATCTTTAAATTCGAGGCCAGCCTGGTCTACAGAGCAAGTTCCAGGACAGCCAGAGCTACACAGAGAAAACCTGTCTTGAAACAAAACAAAAGTTAATTCAATTAGACAAGGGCAGGTTGCCTGTGTTGGGATTCAGACCCAAGACAAGCAGCTGAGGTGCCTATTTAATACACCAAATCGGACCTGGGCTCCGGTCTGATTTAAATCTATTTATTTATGTATACAGTGTTCTGCCTGCATGTACTCCTGCACACCAGAAGAGGGCACCTGATCTCATTATAGATGATTGTGAACCACCATGTGGTTGCTAGGAATTGAACTCAGGACCTGAGGAAGAACAGACAGTGCTCTTAACCTCTGAGCCATCTGTCCAGCTCTAATGGTAACTTTCTATAGCTTTAATAGTCCCTACAATCTGTGGACTCTAACAATATTCCAACTTCCCCTCCCAGATACTTTACTAACTCAATTTTTTTTTATCTTTTCAAAATCAACCTAATATCCACCCCCTGTCCTCACCCACCACACATCCTTCCTTCTTCTGATCTTACTAAAATACCATCCATGCAATCCTAGGTTGTTAGTGCTCCAGTCGCTATTGAAATCCCAAGGGGCATTGCTGTTCATGAGCTCACTGCACACTTGCACCGTGCTGGCTTCCTCCGGCTGTGTTTGCGCTCACACTTACTCTTCTGCTCAGAGAATAATGTAGATTACACCAGGCACTCTGAGCCGCTGGACTAATGAACTGATTTCTCAGTTTCCACCATGTCGGAGACTCTCTGGAACAGGGCAAATGTTTCCCGTGGAGGAATAGAGGTGGTATTTTAAAAAGAACAAAATAACCCTGCTGCAGAAACACCAATGCGGTAGCACACTAAACATGAAGAAACAACAGCAATATAACTCATCCCCAGACTACTAATCCTACACTAATGGCGTCCAATAATGGTATTCTTTGAGCATATTGTTCAAAGAAATCAAAGAGGACAACAAGCTCACAGAGGTCTAGCAAAATGGTTCAGCGCATAGAAAAGTTACCTGAATTGGATCCCTGGATCCCACATGGTAGAAACATAGAACCAGTTCTTGAACGTTACACTCTGGCTTCCATGCGCTATGGCATGCACACACTTGCCCTCATGTACATACGTCGCAACGCACATACACACATCGTCGTCCTTCTTAAAGAAAGAAAATATGCTCCTGATTGGGGACACAAACAGATTAACGACATAAAGTGGCACACGTTATCAATTAGGAATTCAATAAGAAAAAAATACTGAAAAGAATCTGAAATGCTGGGAATAAAAACGTAAGTCAAATAAAAAGCTCTCTGAAGAAAAGTAACTAAGTAAATGTTAGCTAGTTGGGTTTTTTGTTGTTGTTGTTTTTTTTTGTTGTTGTTGTTGTTGTTGTTTTTTGTCAACTTGATACAAGCTGGGGTTACCTGGGAAGAGGAACCTCAAATGAAAAAAATGTCTCCATCATCTGCCTGGTATTTCCTGGATTAGAGGTTGCTGTGGGAGGACCCACCTGCTGTGGGTCATGTCACCCTAGGCACCGGCAGCCCTGGCTGTGTAAGAAAGCAGGCTGAGCAAGCTACGGAGAGCAAACCAGGAGGCAGCTACCGTGGTCTCAACTTTAGTTCCTGCCTCTGGCTTCCTGCTTGAGCTTCATCCCTGACTTCCTTCATGAAGGACTGTAACCCGTAAGGCAAGTAAACAAATCCTTTCCTTCTCAACTTGTTTTTGGTCATAGTCTTCATCACAGCAATAGAAAGCAAACTTAGAAGATACATAATGCCCCCTCCGCCAGAAGCTCTGTGGAAACTCATTCCTACAACAGGTCAAAGAGAGTTGTCCTGACAAAATACCTGAACTTGAAAACAAGGTCAGATCCAACAAGATCAAAAATACTAAGATGGTGTGAGTAGGAATTCCAGGATACACAAAACATTGTGAAAAAACATTTAAAACAATGAAGGAAGGATAAGAATCTCATTCTTAGGGCACCGAAAACATTTTCAAAAGGATCATAATAAAATTTCTCAGAGTTAGAGAAAGAGACTCCAAGCCAGGTACAGAAAGGCATTTAAGACACCATCCAGCAAGAGCTTCCTACCCAAGCAAAGAACCTCCCTTCATCATATTAAAACAGTAAATACAGTGCAAAGAAAGCATACTAAGAGCAGTAAGATAGAAATACCAAAACACATAAAGGCAAGCCCATCATAGTTTTCATAGTTAACAGCAGACTCACTGCCATACATACTGGAGTTCACCGCATGAAATCAGACTCAGTCTGCAATGTGAATTTTCAGCAGAGGAGGCTGGGGACCCAAAGAGCATGCAAGAAATTCTGAGGATCCAGAATGCCTCTGACATTGAGCTTTTATTAGGAATAACTAATATGACAATCGTAATACAAAAAAAATAATTAAACCATGTTTACAAAGAATAGAATGTTTTGCTTAAAAGATCACCAGGGAGAACAATGACAAAAAAAGACAAGGAAGTATGGCTAGAAAAACATGAGGACCTGCAAGTCCACATGTCTTAAGAAAGAGCACATTTCCGGACCCTGAGGCAGAAAGTTGTAGAACCTTTGCCTCTGACTTAGTGTGTCAAGGGTCTGAGTGCTCTTAGTCACAGAATGTTTTTCTTTCTCAGGCAAGGCTATTGGCAGTGACTTACAACTAAAACTCTAAAACACAGGAAGGCCGGAAAGGATGTATTTCAAATTCTGAAAGACATGAACAGATAATCCAGACCCACCTCTGCTCAGCAAAGCAATCTGCCACAGTTGAAGGAGAAACAAAAACTTTCCTTGGTGGAAAATGTGCTAAAGGAATTTATGGTCATTAAAGCCATTACAAAGGTATGTGAAGGAATTCTTAGGCTGCTGAGAAAAAATCATAAGGCTGTGAGAAAGAATGAACTGGGGCTGGAAAAATGACTCAGCAGTTAAGAGCCCTTGTTCTTGCAGAAGACCTGGTTTTGGTTCCCATCACCGACATGGTAGCTCACAACTATCCATAACTCCAGTTCCAGGGATTTGACTCTCTTCTGATCTCTGAGGGCACTAGGCATACATGTGCATAGACATACACACAGACCAAGTACTCATACCCATGAAAATAAAATATTATTAAAAGAAATAAACCATTGCTGGGCACGGTGGCCTGTGCCTTTAATCCCAGCACTCAAGGAGGCAGAGGCAGGGCCAGGGTAGTGGGTGAATTCTATGTTCTTCTTACACCAATTGAAAGCTCATCTTGACAGAGAAACTAACAGAGAACTCTCTGGCCTAAACGACACCATAGAGAAAACAGACTTGCCAGACTTCTTCAGAACAGTCAAGCAGTGCAGAACAGACATTCTTCTCAGCAGCCTTCTCTAAAAGGGGTCACGTACTAAGCTACAAAGCAAGTCTTACCAGATGCAGGAGAGCTGAAATACTTGTGTTCTCTCTGAGCAAGACTACTACAGTGAAACAAGACTACAACAGAGAGACCCTAAACACACACAGACTCAGGGAGACTAAATGACGCACTACTGTGCGAGTCCTTGACAAAACCAAGAATTTAAAAATTCTCAGAACTGGATGAGGATGGAAACACAACGTGTGAAAATCATGTAATGCAATGAGAGTGGAGGGAAGTTTACAGCTCTGAGTGCCTAGGTTAAGATATCCGAGTGACGGGAACCGGAGAGGGGGCTTAGTGCTTAAGAACACCCTTCTGGTTAAAGGCCCTCCCCGTATCTGGTTCGCCCCCAGCTGAGCGGCTGTTGACAGTTAATGGCTGCTGGGGGAAGGGGGTGTAGCCAGACATGAGAGTAGGAGAGGGGTCTATTGGGAAGAAGGTGTTCCAGGAGGAGCAGGGAGGGAGTTAGGGGTGGAGTGGAGGGGGTAAACCTGTGCATAAACACAGCCCCAGTCATTACCCTATCCAGTGCCGGTTCTGTGCCTGGAGGTCTGTATGCTCCCTGTCATTTCATTATACTACACAGAGGCTCAGTTTCAAGGACCCACGTGTCCTGGCCCCACAACTGCAGAAGGTCACAACATGCCCATGTCCTTGACAAGATAGTCAGCAGGGCTGAAGAGACCGCCCCATCTCTTGTCCGACTCCTTCTGCATCAAGTATAGTATCCACTATACTTCCTCCCAGATCCACCACGCCACTGTACCCTGAGGTCGGCGGGGCATAAGGCTGCCTGCTCTCTGCAGAATGACGAGTAGATGCACAGGTGCAGCTAGACCCCTCCGGTAAGGAAGATGAAGCTAGAAACGGGAGTAAATGGGTGACTGCGGACTAGGCCTGGAGTGGGCTTCCCGTGTAATGGCACGCCGAATTCTCAGTCCGACCCTGGACCACTGCTGTGATGATACTCTCTTTCCAAAGGTGGCAGAGGAGACCCTATTGACACATTTGCTAACGTAAGTCACCCTTTCCAGTACTTAACTGTTGAGTTGGGTGGGCAATATTTCCTCTTCTCCCTGTCTCCGGAATGTCAAGGGGGGAAAACTATGTGACTTCCATCACCCTGTGAGGTGGACACCTTTATGGTCTCATTTCTCAGGTCTGTAAACTGAGACCTAGAGATAATTCAGCTTCTCAGTGTTCTATGCCAGGATTAAACTCTGGCAGAATTCCCAGAGCGGGATCCCCAACTAGTAACAGGAGCAGTGGTGGCTTCAGAAATCTTGATAAACATTTAGATTTCAGAGAGTTAAGGTCTTGACTAGGTGACACAAAGGCGTTAAATTGAGGGTTGGATTTCTAACACCCTCCTCAAAAAAACAAACGAAAGAAAAGTCATGTAGATTCTTGTTTTAGTTATTTTTTTTTGTTGTTGTGGTGGTAAGACACCTTGACCAAGACTATTTATTTATTTTGGTTTTTCGAGACAGGGTTTCTCTGTCTGGCTGTCCTGGACTTGCTTTTTAGACCAGGCTGGCCTCGAACTCACAGAGGTTGTCCTGCCTCTGACTCCCTCGGTGCTGGGATTACAGGTACGAGCCACCATGCCCGGCTCCAGGACAATTTATAAAAGAAAGTGTTTAATTTGGGGCTTAGAGTCCATCACGGTGGGGAGCTGGCAGGAGGCAGCCACGGTATGGCACAGGAGCAGCAGCTGAACACTGACATCTTCATCCGTAAGCATGGCACAGGGAGAGCAAACTGGGAATGTCTTTGCAACCTCAAAGCCCACCCCCAGTGACACACCTCCTCCAAGAGCCATCTCCTACCCTCCCCAGAGAGTTCCACCAACTGGGGGCAAATATCCACACGTGAGACTTTGGGGGCCATTCTCATTTAAATCACCACAGCTCACGCAAGCTCTTCTGAGTCGGCAGCTAGCGGCCTCTGGATGGGGGCCCGATCAGGCTACAGTGATACCAGCACTGTCTCAGGGGGTCAGACACAGCCCTGGCTAAGACAGTTGCTGTGGCCGTGCTCCCGGAAGGGCGTATCTGTGTACACCTATCATGTGGAGGATGTCTTCTTTCCCGAGAAGCATTCCCAGAGAGCCTGTCTGCGGAAGTCGCCCCGGATTCAGATGACCTTTCTCAGCCATGCTTACCTTTCTCACACTCCCTTACCCACAACGGCAGCACCAGGTTGCCGCATGAGATGGCTTCTTGATCTTTTTTCAGGTGACTGTTCTGTAGAACTCCACAATACTTTTTGGTCCTTCATAATGGGAAACTTCCTGGGCTTTACCTCACTTGGTGTTTCCCTCAGCCTCCTCTGTCTCTGATGGGTGAGGTCCTTCGGGGCCAGCAATGCTTGCCTTCACATACTTCTCCTGTAGCCTGCTATGCTTGAGTATTTCCTCATCCACCCCCAGGCCTTATTTTATTAAGCCAAGAGCGACCCTTGAGGGGCTCTAACTCTCTTTCTCTAGCTAAACCATTCAATTCCTAATGCTAGTCCCCAAGGCCTAGTCCCTTATTTGGCCACTGACTCGTTCCTGAGACTGAGGATCATCGAGGTCCAACTATCAAAGCATGCAAGGTCCAGGTATCAAAATTCAGCCTTTTGACTAACCTAATTGAAATAGCCAATCAGAACTTACCAACACATCCTAGCTCACTCCAACACAGAACTCCCCTTTTTTCCTTTTTTTTTTTTGGGGGGGGGGGAGGGAGGGACAGGTTTCTCTGCGTAGCCTTGGCTGTCCTGGACTCACTTTGTAGACCAGGCTGGCCTTGAACTCACAGCAGTCCACCTGCCTCTGCCTCGCAGAGTGCTGGGATTATAGGTGTGCGCCACTGTGCTCAGGTCCCTTTTTCATTTAGTTATTGATTGATTGGGTGACGGATTTTTTGAGACAGGGTCTCTGTGTAGCCCTAGCTGTCCTGGAATTCTGTAGATCAGGCTAGCCCCTGAACTCAGAGAACCATCTACCTCTGCCTCCTGAGTGCTGGGACTGAAGGCGCGCACTATATCCAGCCCTCTTTTCCCCCTGAAAATTAACACTTACCAAGCTAGTTGCTGCAGTTTCTGCCCAGCTCGGATCCAGCCACTTCGCCTCGCTTAATAAAGGATCTCTTTGTGTTTGGTTTGTGCTTGGAAATTGGTGTTTGGGTGTGTGGTCTATGCCTAATCTGGTACCCCACAGTACACTGGACCCTTCAATCCTCAGCTCCCAAGAGCTGGCTGTTCCCGAGTTCTCTCATCCCTCAAAACTCAGTGGGGCATGGGTATACCTCACACTCTGTAGGTGTAGCCCTTAGTGTAGGTTACCCCTAGGAGGTCACTACAGTGGGACCAGGAGGCAAGGCCCTGCCATGATCAGATCTACAGCCAGGAGAACGTCTGGTTGCCAGATGAAGGGGTGCACGACTGTAATCCAACCTTAAGGGAGCTGAAGCAGGACAGACCTCAAGTTGTAGGTCAGCCTGGGCTACATAGGGTGTTCTAGTTTGCTTTCTATTGCTGTAACAAACAACGACCAAAAGTAATTTATTTGCCTTGCACTTCTAGGTCCAAGATAACGGAACAGTGTTTGCTGGCTTGCTCCTTTGCTTGTTCCCTGGCTGGTGCTCAGACAGCTTTCTTTTATAGCCTAGGCCTGCCTGCCATAGGTGCCAACAAGGTAGTGAGAGGCTGAACCCTTTCACCCAATCATCAATCACACCAGTTCCTCACCAACATGGCTGCAAACCAGTCTGACCTGGGCAATCCCACAACTCAGTCCCCCTCAGATGCTTCTAAGCAGCTGACACTAGGATCCCCTTAATGAAAACCATCAAAAACTGCCTGGGAATAAATAAGAGAAACTGAGGATACAACGAACAAGGTAGAGTAACCAGGGGGCCAGTGACCTTGTTACAGATTCGGATGTGATTGACAGCGGGCTTGCTCTCTGTTAGATTTCATTCCGTATTTGTTGTTGTTTGTTTGTTTGTTATGCATTCCAGGTGCTACTGAAAGCAGGGGCTTCAGCCCCGGGTACAGGTGACAAAGTAACAAAGTTCTAAAAGAGAAAGGCAAAAAAGTAACAAAATAAGAAACTGTGCTGCATCCCTGAAAAGAGACAGGAGCCGGGGGAGGATTCCGCAGGTGAATCAGCAGGGAAGGGAGCAGGGCTCTGGTCCTGCCCTGGGGTTCGCTCCTATTATGTGCTGTCACCAGCCATGCTCTCTTTACTTCCGCAGACCGGCCAGGGGTCTTCCAGCACCGGACAGGTACCCCACCGTGAGCAAGCACGCGGGCTGCTGGAAAAGCACGAAAGCTGGTCTAAGCTGTGTGGAGAGGAGAAAGCTGGGCCGATCCCCACCCTCCAGAGACAACTTTTCTCCCCTCGCCAGATCATCTCAAGAGGAGGCGGGACACGACGCTGCTCACTGCCCAGGGCACGAGGGAACAGACGGCTCAGCGGAAAGAGCTGTGGCTACCTGGTGCAGTGCAAGCCCCGATTCGCAGGGAGCCCGCGGTTACAGGTGGCCCCGTGGGCACACCCACGGCCGGTTCCCCGAGGGTCCGCGGAGCCTGCGGGGAGGAGCGTCCTCCCGGGTCGGGCGGGCTTTCAGGGGTAGCCCGCCCGCGCCAGCTGAGTTTGGCCCCGGTCCCCCGCCCAGGGGAGAAGGCGGGTCAGCCCAGGGGTAAGCCAATCGACAGCCAGCGTTTGAATTTGCGTCCTGGTGTACCCAATCCCGGGCGCGCAGAGCCTGCGGGGCGGGAGAGGCTGGTGATCCAGGGGGCGTACCCCCGCGGTCCTACCAGTAGAAGCTCCGGGCGCGTTTGAAAACGGGGCGGGGGTGGGGACGGCGCCTGCGTGTGGCTCTCCGCGCACTTGCCCCAGGCGCGGGCGCGCTGGCCAGCGGTCCAGGGCGGCAGTGCTGTGAGCTCTGCGATGGGGAGCGGCGGCGGTGAGTGCCGGCGGGAGCCGGGCGGGTGATGGGTCCTGAGGAGCCCCCGCCCGGGGAGGCTGGGTCTGGGAGGGCGAGTCGTGGCCCCCGAAGCACGGTGCAGGCGCGGATACCCCGACCCGCGAGCCGGTCCGCGCGGTTTAAATGCCCGCCCGGCGCCTGTGCCTGTCCCCTTAACCCCGGGCGATTGTGGGTTATCTGCCCGGCAAACTACGGTTTTATTTATTTCTCCGGGAGGTTGAGAGCGATCCACAAGATCTAGACCGATTTCACGTCCTGCCCGGGCTCTCGCGGTCCACTCGATTCCCCGAGTGTCGCGTCTGCAGCTCCGGTCTGCGGACGCCCCAGGGTCTGTCCCGGGAAATG
The DNA here is from genome assembly GCF_030254825.1 of Meriones unguiculatus. Taxonomy (NCBI): domain Eukaryota; kingdom Metazoa; phylum Chordata; class Mammalia; order Rodentia; family Muridae; genus Meriones; species Meriones unguiculatus. The sequence goes on from NC_083359.1 coordinate 40,613,986, forward strand.
TCGCACGACCTGGGCGTGCGATTTTAGTGGTTAAAGTGGTTCAGCCCTTCCAGTTGTCTGTTCTAGGGCAGGTGAATCCGGAAACTTATAAATATACGTAGAAGGTTTGTCAGTTATAGCTCCGGGTATGCATTTGCCTTTTGCAGTCCGTACTCAGGTCAAGAGTTTGGGAGTGGGCAAAATCTGGAGACCTCCTGGTGGAAAGGTTTACCAAGGCCCGGGGAACAGCCGCTTGGCCTCAGTGTGAGGAGGAAGAATGTGTGGAAAGATGGGCACATTTATAGGTTCCTGAAAGAGGTGGGGGGGGGGGCTTCTGAAATAAGGGAAAAAGTCATCGGCACTGAATGAAGAGTGCATTGGCGAAGCAAACGTTGGAACCCACTATGGAGAGGGAAGAACGCTCATCTGCAGAGCCGGACAGGGCCCAGTCACTGTGTGTATCTAGATCGGCGGGTCTCAACTTGTAGGTCGGTGGCCTCTCCTTGGGGGGTTGAATGGTTTTCATAGGGGTCGCATATCAGACATCCTGCATCTCAGATATTTGCATTAAAATTAATTGCAGTAGTGAAATCACAGTTGTGAAGTCGCAGCGAAATAATTTTGTGACTGGGGGTCACAACATGAGGAACTGTGTTAAAGGGTCGAGTGTTAGGAAGGCTGAGAACCGCTGACCCAGATCCTGCCTTTAGATCCTTGCTATAAGCTGAGTGTAGCAGACCGCTGGGTTTGGGCCCTGGGCAGCTCTGACCGTCTGCCAAGCTGAGACCTGCTTGGGGACTGACATGGCCTCCGCTGCAGAACTGCCCCACTAATTTGACTTCCCAGTCTGTGCTGTTGAAGTTCCTCGGTCCATACTGAACATTATGCTTCCTAGTCACACGTGCAAATATAAGCAAAGTGAGATGGGCACCGTAACTAACACTTAAAATGAAGAGCTTGGGAGGTAGAGGCAGGGGGACCAGGAGTTCAAGGGCAGCCTCAGCCAAAAGAGTGAATTTGAGACCAGCCTGGGCCACAGAGGACCCCATCTTAAGAAACAAAAAAGAACCTGGGCAGTGGTGATGCATGCCTTTAATCCCAGCACTCAGGGGGGCCATCCTGGTCTACACAGAGAAACCCTGTCTCAAAAAAAAAAACCCAAAAAAGACATCCAAGGGACCTTGCTGACTGGTTATGAGCTAGCCTCCACTGCTGAGCCATATCTCGACCCCCAAAATTCAACTCAAGGAAAACATTCGTCGGTGTTGGCTGCTTCCCCCCCCCCTTTTTTGGTTGTCCTGTGGATCCCAGATCAGAAAGTTTCTATGTTAGGCGATACTCTGCATGAATGTTTGTTGGGTATTGAAGGAGTGGTGCTATCTTAAGTAATTCACATAGCACATTCACATCTTAGGGCCCATCCCTGTGTGCATGGAGCATAGTGGCCATTCAGTCATCTTTAGACCTCTTCATCTCACCAAGCTTGTGGGATTTTCTTCTCCTTAAGTGATCCACTGTAGGTGTGCCAAGTGCTTCTGTTACCCCACCAAGAGAAGAGTCAAAAGAAGACCCCGGAACTTAACCATCCTGAGCCTCCCAGAAGATGTGCTCTTCCATATCCTCAAGTGGCTTTCCGTTGGGGACATCCTCGCTGTCCGAGCTGTAAGTCACCGTATGGACCCACGCCAGCCCTACTCCCCTGGTTAAACTGTAAAGATCCCAGGTTCCTTAAATGTCAGCATAAAACTTTGACTCAAAAGGAAAGCAGAGGAAAGGGGTGGTTTTAAGATTTTTATTTTATTTTATTTTATGCGTGAGAGCGTTTTGCCTGCATGTCTGTGTGTGTCTCATGTGCCTGCAGAGGCCAGAAGAGGGTGTCTGATCCCCAGGGAGTGGAGTTACAGAAGGTTGTCAGCTGCCTTTGTGGGTGCTGGGAGTTGAACCCGGGTCCTCTGGATGAGCAGCCAGTGCTTTTAACCACTGAGATATCTTTCCAGGCCCAAAAGTGGTTTGATTGATTGATTGATTGATTGATTGATCTTGAACTCCTGCTCCTCTAACCTCTGCCTCTGGAGTGTTGGGATTACCAACATGTACCCCTTTACCTGGGTCTTCTGGGGAAGCGATAGTGTCTCACTCAGCTCAGCATGGTCCAAAAGTGCCTTTGCAGCCAAGGATGACTTTGAACTCGTGGTCCCCCTGCTTCTACCTCGAGTGCTGGGATTACAGGCCTTCGGCATCATGCCTTTTAAACAAGGGTAATAGTATTGACAGGTGTTTGAAGGTGTTTCAGTTTCAGGGACTACATACTGAGATTTGACACAGCTCATTGCCGTGTTTACCTCAAGAGAGAAAAGCCCCCTTTATGGCAGGAAAACTGTATCTCAAGATGACAGTGGGCTGGAGTGGTGCTGAGCCGTTAAGAACACTGACCGCTCTTCCCAAGGGACCAGGGTTCAGTTCCCAGCACCCACGTGAGGCTGAGAGCCATCTGTAACTCCAGTTCCAGGGGATCAGATAGCTCTTCTGGTCTCCTCAGGCACCAGGCATACACATAGGGTACCTTCATACAGGCAGAAATACCATGCATATAAAATTAAAATTAAAAAAAAGATCATGAACTGGACACGGTGACTCATGCCTGTAACCTCAGCAAAAGAAAGAACCAGCTCCTGAAAGTTGTTCCCTGAAGGCTGTGGCACAGGCATTCCATAACTCGTACACACACACACCGTAACATAATACTTACATAAAGGGGAGTAAGGTCGTGTTGATCAGAATTTTTAAGATGCAGAAGTGGAGCTGGCTGTGCAGGACTTCATACCAGCACTCGGATGAGAACCTCTGCTGCTTTGCGGCTAGCCCAGTCTACGTTACAAGTTCTAGGACAGCCAGGACTACAAAGAGACCTCTGTCTCTAAAAAAAAAGACATTTCAGGGTTGTTTTGTTATGTTTTGATTTTAGAAATTCTGTTTTAAGACAGAATGTATTTATCAATTAAAATTTGTATAATCTCATTTTATGTGTCTGAGTGTTTTTGCCTGCATGTACATATTTGTAGCACGTTTGGGCCCCTCTGGAATTTGAGTTAGGGATGACGCTGAACCACCATGTAGGTGCCAAGAACCGAACCCCGGTCCTAACCACTGAGCCAAATCTCCTGTCCCTTCATTTGTGGACTTTTAATTTTATGAAACTGGAGTCAAGGGCAGACTTTAAGAATCAAATATTCTAAGGCTACAATCCGAGGAGATATCAGTTTGTCCTTGCATCCTGAGGAGTAATGTCAGGGAGGTACGGGAAGCCTGCGTGCGTGGGAATTCAGTGACAGTGCTTGTGTTAGAGCAGAACACTTTGCAGCACAGTCGTGTTGGCAACAGCATACGTGGTGCGTGTTTATGTGTTGTGTGTTCAAATCCAATCCCAAAGTGAAGTGTTAGCAACATGTCAGAAACAGCTCAGTTCAATTACTTTTAGGTTTTTGCGTGTTCAGAAATCTTTTACTATTGTTTTTTTTGCATCCCTGTGTTCAGTTATGTGACCCACAATTTAAGTTGTGCTGTAGGCAACAGTAGTGAGACTATCTTTAAAAAAAAAAAAGCAGAATAAAATAAACAAACAAACAAACTCTTTTTAAGAAAAATCCCTCTAACCTGCAATGCCAGAATGAACTTGAGTTATTTTGTAGCCATAGTTTCACTTTGATTTGCCCTAGAGTATATAGTGAATTGGCTGAAAAAAACAAAAACAAAACAGGCAAAGAATCTATTGTATGATTCCTATAGTCATGTTCATTGTTGTCCCGACACACCTAAATTCCAACTACAGTGGAAACTGTAGATTTAAAATGCTGACCTATGTTTGTTTTATCTGCCTGGGATTGATTGATTGATTTCTTTCTTTCTTTCATGTTTTGTTTCCTTGATAAAAGTGGTTTTACTTTTAGAATTGCAGCTAACTGTACTTCTCTGGAAAGAGGATCTGGTCTCAGTAAACAGACATGACCAGAAAAGCCGTGTAGGTGGCTTTCTAGTGCTTTCCTTCCTTCCTTCCTTCCTTCCTTCCTTCCTTCCTTCCTTCCTTCCTTCCTTCCTTCCTTCCTCCCTCCCTCCCTCCCTCCCTCCCTCCCTCCCTTCCTCCTCTTTGTCTCTCTCTTTCCCTTTTGGTCAAGACAGGGTTTCTCTGTGTAGCCTTGGCACTCTCTAGACCTGCTGGCCTCCAGCTTAGAGATCTGCCTTTCTCTGCTTCTCAAGTGCTGGGTATGTAGCACTGCATAGCTCAAGACAGATTTCTGTCCTGCTTGGCCCCAACCCATTTCTTCAGTTCTTTGCAAAGGTGTCCTCTTTTCTCCCCACCCCCACCCCATCCTTTCCTCCTTCCCTTGCTCTCTCTCTTCCTTTGACAGAGAAGCTGCGCTCTGCCCTGGCTGGCCCTCCTGCCTCCTTTGAGTGCTGGGGTGAAAGGTGTGCGCCACATGCCCGGTTCCCCTCTTTCTTAACCTCGTGCGCGTTCTTTCCTCCGGGCCATTGTTTATCCTCGATCAGAACTAGAGAGAATGTCTTTTCTGGCTTCTGTTCTCTCTACAAAGCAGTCTTATTTTTATACATAGAAACTCTTGTCTATTCTACCATGCTGAGACTGGTATGTGTGTGTCCCTTTCAAGAGCCTCCAGGAGCATGGATGTGGGAAGTCCTCAGTAACTCACATGTGACTTTCATGGCTCTGCAGGTACACTCCCATCTCAAGTACCTGGTGGACAACCATGCCAGTGTATGGGCATCTGCCAGCTTCCAAGAGCTGTGGCCTTCTCCGCAGAACCTGAAGTTCTTTGAAAGGTACGCCTGTGCTCTGAGTGACGCTTTGATCTCCTGCCTTCGGGTGCTGGCTACTGTCCCCGCACCTGATTCGGGACCTGTTTTCCTGTTGCTCTCATCCCCCAAAAGAGACCCCAAACTGGAGAACCCACCTACTGAGTCACACTGCTCCCAGCAGGCCCTGTCATTGTCTATCCTCTGTGCCTGCCCTACTTCCAGAGGGTCCCACTTGGCTTGTGACGATTCCTGATTCACTCAGCTGTGAGTCACCTCCCCATGGAAGCTGTGTTCAGCTTTCTTTTCCTTTATTCAGAACTGAGTAGTTTCAGACCTGTTATATTTTAGTCAACGGATGACTCACCCCTTCCCTGTAGTCGTGACTGAGAGGACTAGAGAGAGCAAACCTATAGTCTGTGACCCCCCAGTGCCAGTGGCCAGGTCCACTGTCTGAGACTGCTAATGGCTCCAGAGCATGTCCTTGGGACACGGGGCTGACCTTGAGCCCTCTCTTACCACAACTGAGAAACTAACTCAGTACAAAATTTCCCTCGTGAGCATTTATTTCCCAGGCCCTTATCCCCTGGGGCTGCTGGGGAAGTCCAAGCACATAACTGCAGTTGCAGGATGCCATGCTTCTGGATAAAACTTAAGCCTTTCTTCTTTGTTTTAAAGATGTACTTATTTTTATGCATGTGTGTATGCTTGTATGTGTGTGTATTTGCACTTCTTGTGTGCAGTGCCCAGAGATGCCAGAAGAGGAACTGGAGTTAAAGGGAGAACTTGTTGGGTTTTAGTGTAGTCCCATTTCTACAAACTTAACGCTATCCAACTTAGATCATTTTTATCAGCCTAAAAAGAAATCTTGTACTATTTAGCCAGCTTCGCCCTGCAACCCCAGAAGCTCTGAGCAGTCCGTTATCTATTTTCTGTCTCTGGATTTGCCAGCTGTAGACATCACAGATTACTTGACCTTCTGTCACTGGCAAACGGTTGTCAGGGTCCATTCACACTTAGCATGAAATCAGTAAACGGTATTTGTTTATATCTCAGTCAGGAAATAAGGATTTCCTCTTCAAGTGCTGTGGTGCCATGGAGCCTTATGGTGTAAAGTAATATGGTGTTTTATGCTCTTGCTGCCTTAGGGCTGCCGAAAAGGGAAATTTTGAAGCTGCTGTGAAGTTGGGGATCGCCTACCTCTACAATGAAGGCTGTAAGTCCCTGTGTGTTAGCACTTGAGATAAGCACAAGCCTTTAGCCCTTCTCTGCTTCAAGCAGTCATTCTTGCTAATGGTCGGCCCTATGTCTGCCCTGGACGCTTGGTCCTAAGTAAGTCACGTCTTTTCCTAAGTTGGGTCAGCAAAGGATGACTGAGCAAAGCCTTATAATGGGGGCTGCTCGGGCAGATTGGCCTGTCTCTAGGTGTCCTCCCTGCTCTTCAATCCCAGTAACACCAAGCCCTATGCATGGACAGAGATAGCTTCTTTCCTTGGCCATCCTGTGGAGCTGGAAAAAAATCATCATGCCTCATGCTGCAGGGGATCAATGCCTAGGCAGCTATGGCTCCATGTGGCAACAGCTTGCCTAGAGCCTGAATCCTTTGGCCTCAAGGCCAGCTGCTCTTTAAAGAATTCCCGAGGAGTGAGCCTCAGCTGTGCTGTCACAGTCTGCAAAATGGGTAACATTTAGAGTCTAGAATACCACTTCCTGCAATGGAAAGATCTGTTTTGCTAATAGTCCCTGTCCTTCGCCGGCTGGCAGGGCTAAGAGAGCCTATGAGCAGCTTGCTCTTCCAGACTGAGAACTGAGACCCTGATCCTACCTTCCTGTCAGCTGGCCATCCCCAGAAGTCATTCGTGTGCCTACACTATGCAAAGTTCATGGTTGTTGGTTTTTTGTTTGTTTCTGATTTTCTTAGGGTAGTGCATGTGTTTTGTCCTGTTTCTCCCACAGTATCTGTGGCTGATGAGGCCTGTGCAGAAGTGAACGGCCTGAAGGCCTCTCGCTTCTTCAGTATGGCTGAGAGATTGAATGTGGGCTCTGAGCCCTTCATCTGGCTCTTCATCCGCCCACCATGGTCAGTGTCGGGAAGCTGCTGCAAGGCTGTGGTCCATGACAGCCTCAGGGCGGAGTGTCAGTTACAAAGAGTAAGTCATGGCAAGGCCCAGCTAGAGTCCCTGAATGGAGGGAAACCTGAGGTGGATTCAAGGTGCTGTGTAAAGTCAAGAAGTGGACGTGCACAAAACACAAGATTAGCTCAGGGGTAGGGCTTTCATCCCGCGTGCTAGAAGCCCTGGGTCCTATCTATATATGCTTAAAGAGAGGGGGAGTGCAGATGTGGGAGAAAATCTTACATCTTAGGGCCTGGGATGAGGACAAAGATCTTGGAGAACATGGTGGTAGCTGGAAACCAAAGATTTAGACGGAATAAAACCGCCGTAGCGGAAAACTGAAATCGGGGAGTGGAAAGGAAAGTTCTGTCTGCCGAGAATCACACTTGTCTTTTTTTGTTTTAAGACTCATAAAGCTTCCATACTTCACTGCTTGGGAAGAGTGCTGAATCTTTTTGAGGTAAGTTCTTCTCTGTGCTTAGACTTTGCCTTGTTTGCCCTTTCAGTGGCTTAGATCCACAGAGTACTTGCCACAAAAGGGAGTAGCTGAGGTCAGTACAAAGCCAGCCCTGCCCTGAGGTGATCTTTGGCTGAGAGATCGGGCTCCATCCATACTGCCTTTGAGAGAGGTACACAGGACCCAGGAAATATGAGCCCAGGATGTGCTGGTCTGTGGCTTGGCTCTCCTATGGGTGGGCCTGGAAGCATTTTCACCTCTCGCAGAGGCTCTTGACAGGCTTTGTGACTTGGGGGTCGTTTTGCAGGTTTAGGGTAGGTAATAGCTTCCAGTGAGCGCAACAAAAGGATGTGGAAGACAAGTCGGGCAGGTGAACACTGAGAGCCACCAGTTCCACTGCCCATGATGTTTAAGGAGTTCCCTGTGCCATCCGTGCGGGCCTGTGTATCCCGGAGCTGCCCCCGCGCTCACGGAAAAGCAGGCCATGCTCCCTGGTGGCTAGCTGACGAGCACCGCATGCTTAATGGCATCACTTCTGCTCTGATGTGGCTAATCCATGTAACCGCCCTGAGTGTGTGCTTGGAGGTGTGGAAGTGGGCGAGGTGGCTGACGAGGCTGTGCTTGGGCTTACTCTAGGATGAAGAGAAGAAGAAGCAGGCTCGTAACCTTTTTGAAGAAGCTGCTCGCCAGGGATGCTTGGCCAGCTCATACCTCCTTTGGGAAAGCGACAAGAAGACGGATGTAAGCGCTGTCTAGTCTGGCGTGGGATAGACCACATGGGCCGGTTCTTGTGGCCCCGGGTTGAAACTTGGTTAACAAAAGGGAAGATTCTTCCTTAGATGCTGGTTTTTTGGGGCTTTGGGTGCTTCTGAGCAGTGAGCTACTATTTAACATCACTCCCGAAAGTCTGCCATTGTTGGGGGTAAAGGTTGTGGAAGCCGGTGCAGTGGGAGAAGATGGTTAGAGACCTGTGGGGCCGGTTCTGCACTCCTCTCTGGAGTAAGGGTAACTTTCTCTTGTTGACAGACGTCTGATCCTGGACGATGCCTCCACAGCTTCCGAAAACTCAGGGACTACGCTGCCAAAGGCTGCTGGGAAGCGCAGGTGATGTAAGATCTGGATTCTTTTCCTTTCAGCCTTGGGCCAGGACTGCCCAGGCTCTGAACAGAAACTTGGGGAAGCAGTAAGATGAGTCCAGGCCTGGAGCTGAGTCCTTTGGTTTTGTTTTAATTTTATATTTATTTCTCTGTGTGTGCTTGTCTGTATGTGTACCATGTGCATGCAATGCCTGTGGAGGCCAGAAGGGGGCATTGAGTCTCCTGGAACTGGAGTTACAGGCAGTTGTGAGCCGCCTGATGTAGGTGCTGGGAATTTAACCTGGGTCATCCGTGAGAGCAGAGAGCCATCTCCAGCCCCTGAATGTATAAGAAGACCCCAGAAATGCTTTGTGTTCACCCATCTCCACCCTTGTCTATTTATCAGCTAGCCTCTTAACTCTGAACGCTGCTGTCAAAATTCATGTCACTCGCTTTGCAAAGTTGTTCCATTGATCATGCTCATTGTAAGAACAAATGTTAGGCTGCCCAAGAATAAAGAGGTATGTGGAGTTCTAGTTAGTTAGTTAGTTAGTTCTGGCCTTACTCATCCAGCCAGGAAATCAAGAATTTATAACTGCATTTCAGAAGACCCTGCCCTGCCAGCTGAAGAACTTGCAGGCTACTAAGCCCTTGGTACTCTCCTGAACAGTAATGAGGGGCGAGGAGGCTGCTTCAGAACAAATCAGCTTGCCACAGAGGGGAAAGCTGATTCTTACGGCCCCACCGCATGCATGGTAGAATTCCAACTCAAATGCCAGGAAAGAAATCAAAACTCAGCACATGGTCCAGCCTGACCTTTGTCACAGAACCTTGTGTTCAGGTCTAGAAAGATTGTCAGACATTTACAGAAATTATAGTAGGAAGATGGCTCATTATTTGCCACCCAGCATGATGACCAGAGTTGGCTCTCTAAGACCCACGTGGCTGTTCCAGAAGTTACCCTCTGATTACCACATGCACACCATGGCACATGGGCACGTCAGTTAGGGTAACTGCGATGAAACACCATGACCAAAATGGGGAGGAAAGGGTCTACCTGGCTCATGCTTCCATGTTGTAGTCCATCATTGAAGGAAGTCAGGGCAGGAACCTGCAGGCAGGAGCCGATGCGGAAACCCTGGAGGAGAACCCAGGACCACCACCCCGGGAATAGCACCACCCACAGTTGCCTGGATCGTCTCCCATCAATCACCGATTATGAAAATGCCCTAGAGCAGCATTTTTCAACCTGTGGGTCTCCACCCCTTTGACAAACCTCTGTCTCCAAAAATGTCTACATTATAATTCATACAAGTAGCAAAATTATGGTTATGAAGTAGCAGTGAAAATAATTGTATGATTGGGGGGGTCACCACAGCATGAGGCGCTGTATTGAAGGGCCACAGCATTAGGAAGATTGAGAACCACTGCCTACAGCCTGATCTCATGGAAGCATTTTTTTAATTGAGGTTCCTTTCTCTCTTTAGCGTGTGTCAAGTTGACATAAAACTGTCCAGCACACACACACACACACACACACACACACACACACAAATACACACAATAAATAATAATTGTAATAAATACATTTTAAGAGACTCAGTTTAATCAGAGTAGTAAGATACTGAGGGATGTCCACACAGCTTCAGAGTCTCAGAAAAGCAAGTGTGGGGGCTTAATCCTAGTCCTCAGGAGACTGAGGCAGGTGTAGTAGTCCACAGTTCTGTACACTTGGCAGGGAGCAGACAGAAACACGAAATGGAGAAATATCTATGTCAGATAACTTGAAAACACTAGTAGTATTTCCAGGCGGAGAAAGAAAGATGTATGTAAAGCGTGGTCAGACATGCATCTATGCCAAGCTACAAGTACCTAGGAAAATACAGATGGAAGTGGGTAAAATTTGTTGACTGACCATCTGAAGTCTTTGTGGGTGCTAATATTGTCTCCTACGTGCTGACTCCAGGGCCATCAATATGCCATCGAGATTGCTCAGTGGGTAAGAGCACTGGTTGCTCCCCAGGCGGACATGGAGAGCATTCATTTCCCATCAGACACATGGTTACTCAAAGTCATCTCTAACTCCAGTTCCAGGGGACCTGCCACCTTCTGGCCTCTGTGGGCACCAGGCATGAACATGATGCAAACACACATGTAGGCAAAACACTGATACACATAAATTTTTTATTTCATTTAGTTAATTTAAAAACTAAAAAGGAAAACTGGCTCAGTGAGGCCTTCATCCTAGAGATATTGGCCATGCTGCTGTAGCAGGCTGAGAACCTCAGGCAGGTGGACGTGTTCTCTGTATCGCTACCTGCCGAGCCCTCCTGAGCAGGGGAGCCAGCACTTACACTGCCTTTGTCTTTCCTTGCAGCTGGCTTTGGCCAAGGCCTGTGCAGGGGGAAGCCAGCTCGGCCTAGAAGGGAAAGCCTGTGCTGAAACAGTGTGCCAGCTTTTCCAGGCCTCCCAGGCCGTCAACAAGCAGAAAATCTTCTCTGTGCAGAAGGGGCTCAGTGACACCATGAGGTGAGACCTTCAGAGCTCGTGTTTGATCTGGTGGCAGAGCGATACTACATCACCTGTCCCAGGGCAACGTGCCATTCCTTTACCAGCTTATTATGATCCCTGTGTGTGGGTGTGAGTGTGAGCTGTTTAGAACTTTCATGAAGAAAATAATTCTGCTCCACTTTTAAATTTGCATTTGCTTTTTCCACTTTCATGTTTGTGGGTATGTTCATGTGTAGGAGTGCACATGCGTGCACATGTATGTGAGACCCAAAGTTGATGTCCATTGCCTTATTCAGTGAGGCAGGTCTCTCAGGCAAGCAGAGCGCACTGCTAGGGGCTACTCCAGCTACCCATATTGTTCTGGGATCCCATCTCAGCTTCTGTAGCTGGAATTAACAATTGGTCACCACACATCCCTGGCATTTTCATGGGTTCTGGGGGTCTGAAGGCCAATGCTTTCACTTGCTCAGCAGATACTGAAGCATCTTCCCCACCCCTGCTGGCCTGCCCTGAACGTTTGGGTACCCTGCTTCATCCTTCTGAGTTCTGGGAAGAGAAGTATGACCCACTAAAGTCTTCTTTAAAGACACAGAGCATATTAAACTATTCTAAACATCATTCTGAAATGAGGAGATTCATACCTCCAGTTTCTGAAGCCAAAATACAACCTTTTTTTTTTTGATAGAGGAGGGCCTAGATTTTGAGCTCAGCACCTAGTTCATGACAAATTATCACTAACCTGCAGCCACAACCCCTATAACCTTTCTTTACAGCTCTTTTTATAATCATAAGTATAGTTTGTGCCACTCAGTGACTAGAGGCCAGACCTACAGAGCTGCTCTCTGTTCCCCTATCCTGGCCATCCCTTCCCTTGGTAGCTATTGTGATACCCAGCACAACTGCCTTTCTTTTGGGCTTCAAACATTAGTGATAACACACTAAATTGCGTAAAATGTTAGAGGTTACCTAGAATTAGAGGGGCACGTGAATGAATTTTTTAAGCTTTCGTTTGAAATTTCAAGTAAAATTTTGATTTATGATGGAAAAACCACTGCTTGGAACATAATATGTGTTCAGGAAATATTTTTTAAAGGTACAGCTCTGAGGTCATGGAGATGGCCTCATTGAGTAATTTACTTGATGAACAAGAACAAGGACTTAAGTTTGATGCCCAGAACTGGGGCGGGAAGGGTGAGGATGGTGGCACTGAGGAAGTGGCAGTGAGAACCCTGAGTTCTGTGCCCAGCCAACCTGGTCTAACTGGGACGTCCCAGGGACCAGTAAAAGACCCTGTCTCCTGTTGGTGCAAGCCTTTAATCCCAGCACTCTTGATAGCCCAATAGTCTGATTTCTAAAAACGGATCGCCGGGGCCAGTAAGATGGCTCAGCAGGTGGAGGCACCTGCTGCCAACCCTAGAAACCAACTCCCAGGACCCGCACGGTGGAGGAGAGAAGCGACTCCCAAAAGTTGTCCTCTGTCTTCCGCATACCCACAGTGGCACATGCAGCCACACATACACACCCATACCCATAAAACAAACGTAATGATAATTTAAAAAGAGAAATCAGATTGTTGAACCTGTCAGGTTTGTCTGCTTAGGGGAACCCTCTAGTCTGTTCACTCCTATCTGCCTTAAACCTCAAACACCTGGCCCTTCTGGGAGAGGAAGACCATGCCCATACCCTTCCCCACCACCTCAGCCCATCCGCCCCTTCGTCCTACTTCTGAAGATGACCCTATGGGCTGAAATGAAGCCATCCTTCTGTCTCCCAGGAGACTGCGTCATTACCATTTTTCTCTCTTGCTTCCTGTTGACTTACCCCCCTCTGCTTGTTCAGAGAGGCGTTAGGTTTAGGGTATCCTCATGACTTTCTCCTGTGATTGTCTCCCTTCTGTTGAGAGGGACACTTCTGTCAGCAGCCATCCGGGGTGCTGGATGAGGGAAGTGGGAGGACTTCAGTGCAGAGGCTGCATGGCTTTTGCTGTACGGGGCTTTTCTGGCTCTTTGGTCCTCTGCAGCACATTGTTAGAAGGGCCCAGACAGGAGAGCCTGCCTGGTGGTGCAGAGCAGCGGAAATCTCTTTCTAGTCCTGAGAGCTGTGCTCCATTCCCAGCCCTGCTGTGGTCCATCCCCAGCCCTGCTGTGGTCCATCCCCAGCCCTGCTGTGCTCCATCCCCAGCCCTGCTGTGCTCCATCCCCAGCCCTGCTGTGCTCCATCCCCAGCCCTGCTGTGCTCCATCCCCAGCCCTGCTGTGCTCCATCCCCAGCCCTGCTGTGCAGCCCATTCTGTACCCACTGCCTGTTTGCACTAAGGATGAGCTCGGTCAGTGCTTTGGTGTGACACTGGGGGGCTGGCGTGGGCCGGGGGGGCAGAGATGTGGGAACCCCCAGCCTCCCCGGAGTAGCTGTGGGCCTCCCCAGCTCCCTGGGACTCGGAGTTGGTAAACCTGTGCCTCCAAGATGATGGGCTCGTTCGCTTCGCTGAGCAGCAGTCGTGGGCGGGAGTTGAAGGTGTACACTTGTCAAGGCTCTCACAGGTGGCCCTCTGTCCACAGGTACATTCTAATCGACTGGTTGGTGGAAGTTGCCACGATGAAGGACTTCACCAGCCTGTGTCTCCACCTCACAGTGGAGTGTGTAGACCGGTACTTGCGGAGGAGGCTCATACCCAGATTCAAGCTCCAGCTTCTGGGCATTGCCTGCATGGTCATCTGTACCAGGTGAGAAGCCCCTTGGCCAAACTGGCAGGGCTGCGGTGCTGGCGTGCTCTGACCCGAATCTCATAGCCCGAGTCCTCTGACCCAGCAGCAAACCTGTGTATGATTATATCTTCGGAGCCTAGGACCATAGCAGGTGAATAACTGGTGTACAGTATGTTAAGCTGGGGGTCACGTGGTGGTACCCATCTTTAACCCCAGCATTTGGGAGTTAGAGGCCAGCGTATCGGGAGTGTGAACCCTTGGGTCTAACCCCCAGCCGGCTGAGGTGCCCTGGCTTTGCTCTCAGAGCCTCTGTTGCCAACTAGTCACCTCAGGGCCCAATGCAGAGCTGTCCTCAGCCCGTATACATCCTTCTTTTCAGTGTCTGTGGCCTTTGTACCAACAGTTCCTGCCCTGTGCCTCCTGACCCCTCTGTTAGGCTAAATGGTTCACACTGCAGAGTGCAAGAGTGAGCAGCAATCCACGCTTGCCAGGAGGATGCTTGTGGGGCCTCAGCAGCGTTCCCCTGATAGCACTTGTGGACAGCAGAGAGCAGGGTGTCCACTTGCGGCAGGGACAGTCAGGATTCCGGTGGCCAAACACTGGATGCGAGTAGATTTCCTAACAGACCCTAGCCCTCGCTTCCAGTTGTTCTCCCTGTAGCTCATTTACATAGTCTATACTTCAGACATAGCTGAGGGTGTCGTTTAGAGCTGAGGGCTTGCATGGCAAGTCTGCTCCTGGATTTGAACCACAGCACATCCAAACAAAAACAAAAGCCCTCATCCATAAGGTCACTCATTGGTCCTTTTTTAATGAAAATGAGGACATGAGGGCTCCTACGTAGGTATGAGAGAGAGAGCAGACAGAGGCATCTGGAAGAGTCCAGACTGAAAACAGCAAGCAGAACAGACTGCCTTGAGGGGGGAGAGGAAGAGAGGAAGAGAAGAGAGACGGGAAAGAGGAGAAAGAAGCAGACAGGGATCGGCAGGTTGCCAAATTGACTGAGTTTAGTAGGAATCAGAAGCAGGAGGGAGGGAAGCCCCGCCCCTGGGTGGGAGAGGGTTGAGTAGGGGTCGGGGCAGGAAGTGCTGGGAAGAGCCACAGGTACTCAGACTTGTCCCATGTTTCTTTGGGACCTGGCACTTCTGTAGATACTTGGATCTACTCTACAGCCCTGCGTTTCCTACTTGGTGTGTGTCTTGTTTTGATTCCCTCTTTGTAGCACCTTTAATGCTGTTTGTTAGTCAGAGGTAGCTGGATCCCTCGTGGAGCCTCCTGTTGTCAATCTAGTCCGGAGCAATCCCATCATGCCTTCACCTTGAGGCTTCCCCAAGGCTCTCTGAGCTGTTGCCCCCTCAGCTCAGGGCCGACCACCCACCTCTACATTCCAGGTTCATCAGCAAAGAGATTCTGACAATCAGAGAGGCTGTGTGGCTCACTGACAACACATACAAGTACGAGGACCTGGTACGGATGATGGGAGAGATCATCTCCGCCCTGGAAGGGAAGATTCGAGTAAGTCGGCGTTTGCTTTTTCCTTTGAACAAAAATGTCTTCCTGTTTGAGGTCACAGGGGAGGTGGTGGGAGCAGCTGCGGCCGTCACACCTTACTGCCATGGAGAGAACACCAAGACGCCATGGCCGAAGTGTGTCGTTACCTGTCCTGAGACCCTGTGCTTGGCCATCAGCATGGACATGCTGGCCAGGCCGGCCATGCCTCAGCGTGATGCAGACGGACGAGACACATTTCTCGCCCTCTTCTGTCTAGATCCCTACCGTGGTTGACTATAAGGAGGTCCTGCTGACGCTGGTCCCTGTCGCACCCAGAACCCAGCACCTCTGCAGCTTCCTGTGTGAGCTCTCCCTGCTACACACCAGTCTGTCCGTCTACGCCCCGGCCCGCCTGGCCTCTGCAGCCCTGCTCCTCGCCAGGCTGATGCATGGGCAGAGTAAGGACAAGCGAGCCTGGGGTTTGTGGGGGTTGTCGGGGGGTGGTTCTTAGATAGGAGAGGTTGGAAGGGTGGAAGCAAAGCCTTCCCCATTCATCCTGGAGAAGAAAGAGCAGCAGAATGTTGCCTAAAACAGTTTGGGAGCAGGGGTGGGGCGTGGTTCTAGCTGGAGCATAGTTTTCCAAAAGTGTGTGTACTTTATTTGTAGTCTTTTCAAGGATAGTTTGATTTGGGTTTTTTTTTTTTTTTTTTTTACATTTATATTTAATTTATATGTGCATATGTGTGCACACTCAATGTCATGGTGTGAGTGTGGCCGTTAGAGGCTGAATAACTTGTAGGAGTTGGTTGTCTCCTGCCATGTGGCTTCCAGGAATCGATTCTAGGTTGTGAGGCTTCACAACAAGTGCCTTTGCCCCCTGAGCCATCTTACTGGCCCTTAGGGGTATTTTAATGGGACTAAGAAGCCCGAGTCTGGGACTATGTTACAAAACTATCAGAGATGTAGGAATTGTGGGGTGCTGTCACCTCCCTGACCTGCTTTTCTTCCCCAGCTCAGCCCTGGACCACTCAGCTGTGGGACCTCACTGGGTTCTCTTACAACGACCTCGCGCCCTGTGTCTTGAGCCTTCATAAAAAGTGGTGAGTCCAAGTCAGCGTTCGTAGCCTCTCAGCACTGGAGAGAGCTGAGTGGACTGGTTGAGTCATGGACAGCCTGAGCCACTGGTCAGAGTTCCATGCTAGCCTAGACTGTGTACCAAGACCCTGTCTTCAGAAAGGAAGACGGTGGGAGTGAGTCTGAGATCCTTTCCCCGATGAGACTTGGCCCCCCGCCATCAGACTTTGTGTTTTCACGTGGCAACTGTCGCTCAATCCACAGGTGTTCCTGCAGTGTTTCAGGCCAAAAAGGCTTCCCTGGGATTGATATTTAAGATTGTTGTTATTGATAATCACATTGTATTGTTATTATCGGAGTGTGCACACATGTGTGCATGTGGATATCAAAGAAGAGCTTTGTAGAGTCAGTTCTCCCTTTCCCCCCTTTTGTGAGTTTTAGGAATCGAACTCGGCTCGTCAGGCTTTTGCAGCAACCCTGGCATTTTAAATCCCGGGGCTGGACTTACTCTGTGCTCGCACAGAACCTGTCTTCTTGAGGAAGAGGGAACAGCAGGCAAGGTGTCCCCGCTGCCAGCTCTTGCCTGTTCCTGTGTCTGCTGCACCCACACATCTCAGCCTCGACAGTTCACCCACCGTCTGTGCTTCAGACCACACTGCTGGGCCGCCCACCCGCACCCTCACGCTGACTGGGCTCTTTGTTCACCTCACAGGACCCTTTCTGGCTACTTAGAAAAGGGCCGGCATAGGAAAAAGCAGTTTTCTCGAATGGGCTCTCAGATACAGTATAAAACCACACTTGAGCCTAGGCCTCGTGCCTAGCAACACAAAACGAACTTCATGGTTTTTGTTTTTGTTTTTGTTTTGTCTCATATTGCTTGGGGCATTCTTTTTGTCTTATGGGTCTTTTGTGTTTGTATTGTGTCTTCAATTTTGTGTTTTTATGGATGGGTTTTGTGTGTGTGAGGAGATTTTAAGTTTGTTTTTTTTTTTTAAGTTAAGTTTTAAGTTAAGTTTTGTTTTGTTTTTTTTTTCATATCTGGTTACCTTTTTAATATGCCTGTTTTCTAAAGAGACAGAGGAAGAAGGCTTAGAGTTGGATGATGGGTAGAGAAGTGGGAAGAATCTGGGGGGAAATGGGGGAGGAGAACCCGTGATCAGAATATACTGTACGAATTCTAAAAAAGAAAGACCAGAATACCACAGTCTGTGAGGGGCGTCAGGTAGTGATAGAGTCTATAGAAAAAGGGGGGTGGGGAGGTGGAGCCGGAGAGATGGCTCGGTGGTTAAGAGCACTGGACGTTCTTCTAGAGGACTTGGGTTCAGTTCCCATCACCCACATGGAGGCTGTAACCATCTGTAGCTCCATTTTCACAGGTGTCCGTGCCGCCTTCTGGCCTCCATGGATACCAGTGATACCTGTGGTGTACAGACATACCCGCAGGCAAAACACCCATCCACCTAATAGAACAACAAAGAAATCTTTTTAAAGAAAGACGGGAATGTGGAACTGGTACCTGGGTGGGGCCGGGGTCCCCTGAAGCATATCCATGACTGAGGCTGATGACATCCGTACAAGGGCAGATCCTGACAGACATTTGGGCTGCTGGCTATAAGTGGAGTGTTGAGGGACACAGGGCTGGGTTCGCATGTGTCTACGGCTGCCTCTGCCTTTTCTCAACTTGACTTGTAGACTCATTCCTCCCTTCTTGCTTTCTTCCTTGGAGTCCTTTCTCCTCCAGGATGTGCACTGTCTGCCTGGTTCTCTATCCTCAAAACCTCTGCTCTCAGGAGCCAGGTAGTTCTGGCTTTCTTTCACTGCTCAGATCCTCTCCCCCAGAAGATTAACCACTTCCAGCTAGACCACGGATTCCAATCCCAGCCCACGCTACCTTGCTCCCATGTCTGAGCTGCTGTCTTCTGACTGAGTGGCCCCCTGTAGGTAGTGTTAAATGCTTCTTCATCTCTGTAACCTAGTGGTTTCTGGGCCTGGTGCCCTTTCATTGCATGTGGTTACCTGCCTTGAGATCTGGCCCTTGTGGTGGCTGTGGTCACACCATGGGCTGCCTCCATCCAGCGTGTTCGTTCTCTGCCCTCCTGCCTCCCTGCTCTGCTCCACTGAGAGGAAACTGGCAGCATTATGCTTTTGCCTACGCTGGTTTTTTCCTGTGGTGCCCAGACCATAGACTGTCGCAGGGTCAGTGCCTCAGCCCTCCACCTTTTCTTATGCTGATTGTTCCCTGATGCTGGCAACCAGAAGCTGTTGCTAAACATTATTTATCTGAAAGAAGGGTGTGTGTGTGTGTGCTGGACTGTCGTGGTGAACACTTTTATCCCAGCACTCAGGAGGCAGAGGCAGGTGGATCTCTGAATCTGAGGCCAGCCTGGACTACAGAGCAAGTTCCAGGGTAGCCAGGGATATACAAAGAAACCTTGCCTTGAAAAAAAAAATTGCATAACTTAAAAGGCTTTTGGTATATTCAGAATTGTATATTAGAACAATTTTAGGACATTTTCTCTACCTCTAAAAGAACCCCCACTCTAGCTGTCACTTACTAATTTCCCAGCTTTGGCCCCAGCGTCCATTCATTGCTTTTCATCTGTGGCTTTGCCCGTTCTGGACGTTGCACGTGGAGCAGTCATGTAGTATGCCACTTTGTGAGTCCGGCTTCTCTCACCGAGCACCCTGTGTCAGGTTCAGATTCCAACGTGTGTCATGTTTGAGGAGATTTGACTGTCTGGATGGACCTTTGTCTGTCCAGCCGTTTCAACCACCGGCTGCTCTAGATAAACACTCAAGTTCAAGTTCTTTGTGTATTTGTTTCTCTTTCTCTCGGGAAACTAACCACCCGGGAGCTGCCAGTCTTATCACTGGGACTGGTGTTGAAAGCTTGCTGTCCTCTCCGGTGGGAGTTAGGCTAAACCTGGGCGGGTGAGGGTCACACGTCAGCCTCTGTGTCCGTTTGCAGTTTCCATGATGATGCACCCAAAGACTACAGACAAGTCTCCCTGACCGCCGTGAAGCAGCGCTTTGAGGAGAAGTGCTATGAGGAAATCAGCCAGGAGGAGGTATTGTGTCCTCTCTGTCACTTAGCCTCCTGGTAGGTGTGCCTGGCTGGGTTTAGGGGTCTTCACCCTGGCTTCCCTACAGGTACTGAGCTATGCCGAATTGTGCACCGCATTGGGAGTGAAACAGGAGAGCCCAGAGCCCCCATCTTTCCCTGGCACAGGGGAGATCCATAGCTTCCTCAGCTCCCCCTCCGGGAGGAGGAGCAAACGGTGAGTCTACCCTGTCCGTGTCTGCAACCGCACCACTGTGCGCTCAGGCATGGCAGGTCTGAGCTTCCTCCCTGACAATGCAACTATATAAGCTTCCTAAGGCTTGTGCCAAGGAACACCAGATTCCAGGCTTAACCGGCGGGCTCTGGCCCTTGGCCTGTTCTTGACTCTCAATGTTCTAGTCTTTCTTAGAAGTCACTGTCTGTCTGTCTCGCCTTTTTGTTTGTTTGTTTGGTTGGTTGGTTGGTTTTTTTGAGACAGGGTTTCTCTGTGTAGACCTGGCTGTCCTGGAACTCTCTTCGTAAACTAGGCTAGCTTCAAACACAGAGATCTGCCTGCCTCTGCCTCCCGAGTGCTAGGATTAAGGGTGCGTGCTGCCGCTGCCGCCACCACTGCCTGGCCTATCTGTCTTGCTTTATTTCTTCTCCCTTTGAGGGAAAGTGGTCCTGAACACAGAAGATGCTGTTCAGGCTCTCCCCCTGTGCTAGCTACCCTGGTCCCCTCTCCTCAAGGGTGTGGCACAGCTGCTGGTCACGTTGTAACTTGAGTAGTGTCTTCATTGCCTGCCTGCCTTGTCTCCTCCTCCCTCTGCTATGTGTAGTGCTGTCTGTCCTCACCTCACGTACCAGCGCTTTGGCCTTACCTCCTAGAATAACTACCTCTACCTCAGGAACTACGGATCCTGCAAAGCTCAGGTCTCCCCCCCCCCGCCCCTCCCCCCCGTGCCAGTCCTGCCCTTGTGACTCCTCAGCACCCTGTGTGGCCCTGAGCAACCTTAGGTTGGGCACTGGGTGGTGCCTGTCATATGAGCCGCGAGTGGTCTGTGGTGGGTCCCTGGCTTCAGACCCTGCTCTCTCGGGGTCTCTTGAGAAGGCAGCAGTGTTCCCTTCCTTTCGCTCCTGCTACAGAGGAAGCACCGTAGCATCTTCCCCTGTTTACGTCTTGCTCTTTATTTCTTCCTCTTGACTCTCCAGGAACAGGGTTACCCTTGGGGAAATCTCAGACAGACACATGTATCTGCTTGAGGTGGGGTCGCTGACCCCTCTAAAGGGCCTACCTAATTTCACTGTCCTTCCTGCTCCCCAGAAGGCCCTTCAGAGCCCCTTCAGAAGGGGCAGAGAGCCCTCCGGGGTAATGGGGGTCAGCCACACTACACTCACTGTAGAGTCAGCAGAGGAAAGGCCCGGGGGTTGGTGGCAGCCTCTCCCAGAGGAGACCGTGCTATAGCTCTCAATCCCCAACCCCAGATGGACAGGTTTGCTGGCCTCGTGTAAAGACAGACTGCTCTGTGCAGTTGGGCCCAGCACTGTCCCTATTGTGGGTGGCGGAGTCTTCCCGTCAGTTACAGGAGGGCCCGGGGCCCAAGCTGACCAGAGTGAGCCAGGACTCACTCCTGGACTGGGGCCTGGCCCTGCCCAGTTCTTCCTCCTTGAGGGCCCACACCTAGTCTAGCTTCAGGGGTGTTTTCCAGCACACAGGTGAGAGCCGGGGCCATACAGGCATTAAGGCAGACATGGAGGGCTGTGATGGGTCTGCAGGTGCTGCCGTCTGTGACAGGGCCCTCTGGACTCTCCCTACCTTGCAGGAAGCGGGAGAACAGCCTTCAGGAGGACAGGGGCAGCTTTGTCACCACGCCCACCGCAGAGCTCTCGAGCCAGGAGGAGACGCTGCTGGGCAGCCTTCTGGACTGGAGCCTGGACTGCTTCTCTGGCTACGAAGGAGACCAGGAGAGCGAAGGCGAGAAGGAGGGTGATGGTGAGCGGGGGTGTGGCGCAGGGATGCGCCATGTGGGCGGCATGGGAGGGCACTGTTTTGAGGGGAGACATGTGTGAACCTGGCACGCTGGGGTATCCATCTCTGGGTCCCTGTTGGTTGAAGTGCCTCACCAAGTGTGTACAACACCAAGTGTCCCACATGTGTGCATGTAAACTGCAGGCGGTCCTGCTGTAGCCGGACAGACAGACAGCAGACAGACGTGAGCAAGCTTCTGCTTTTGTCTTGCAATTGCTTGCTTTTGTGTCCATTCAAGTAAACTAGGTGACAAATTTGCTGCCCTTAGAGTTGTCAGGGACAACCCTCCCAGCTTGAGAGGGGCAAGGTCACACGTGGCCCTTCTGCTAAGCAATAGCCGGCCACACAGTCCTGAGCAGGTGTAGGCTCACCTCTGGGACTTCGGCTGTGCACTGAAGACCCTCCCCCTGAATTTTTCCCAGTCACGGCTCCCAGCGGACTCCTTGAGGTCACCGTGGTCTATCTGAACCCAGAACAGCATTGCTGCCAGGGGTCCAGCGACGAGGAGGCCTGGCCAGAGGACAAGGGCCACCAAGCACCGGGCTCCCAGGCACCCCCACCCTCAGCTCCCAGGCCCCTTCTCTGCAGCAGGGCAGATCCGGGCAAGGACATCACAACCTCAGGATACTCCTCTGTCAGCAGCGCGAGTCCCGGGAGCTCCCTGGATGGTGGCCTGGGGGCCTCTCCCCAATCTACCTCAGTGCTGTCTGTGGGCAGCAACTCAGACACAAAGGCTTGCCACCATCAGGCCAAGAAGTCATGTTTACAGTGTCGCCCCCCAGCCCCCCCGGAGGGCGGTGTCCTCCGGCAACGGGTGAAGCGCCAGAACCTATCCACGCACAGCGACGAGGACACGAACTTGGGCTTCCTGAAGCTCTGAGCGTGTTAGCGTCTGCCGTGGTGAATGTTTACCGAGGGCGGGCTGCTGTTCACTGGGACACTGCAGATGGGTGCTGTGTAGAGCCCAGAAGGGCGGAAGATCCCGTAGGGGCGTTCAGTGTGAGCTGTCAGAACCTGACGCTCGGGGAAAAAGCAGTGGGGCAGCAGCCATGCCACACCTGTGAAGCCCACCCCTCCCTACCCTCTGTGTCCTGCTGGCTCTGGGAGCATGAGCCTCTGTGTTGGCATTCGCAATCCCAGGCCAGGAGTGGTCAGCTTCCTTTGAATACTAGAGGCCCAGGTATTGGAACACAGTTCAAAGCCCTGCTGGCAAGTCTTGTTTTAGACCAGTAGGGAGCTCTCATCTGAACACAGAACTGTCCTCTCACCCCCTTCAACCTGGGGAGCCTGTGTGTGTCTCTCACCCCCACCCCCAACCCCGAATCAGTGTTGGCTACAGCCTAATGGGCAGGTGTGAGGCCCTTGAATCTGGGTCTACAGGCCCCCCTCCCTCAGGCACTTTGAGCTTATCTTCAAAATCTGTCCTTCCAGAGTGGTTTGTCTGTGTCCCCTTGTATCTATGTGACTGTCTTTCTGCACTGAATTTCTAGGCCATCCTTTCCCCTTCTTTGTTTCTAGGTTTCTTCCAATGGGGGAAAAAATTTTTTAAAAATAGAGAGTATTAAATAAAAAAGATAACAGAGTCCCAGTATTACTGAGCTTCAACTGGAAAAAGAATCTAATCAGAGTGGTGGCTCCTCCCTGCTAACCCAGCAGCTAGAAATATATGGCAAGAGGATCAGCAGCTCCAGGTCAGCCTGGGCTGGGTTCCCTGACCTCAGGAAGAGAAAACTGATAACCAGCCCCTTGGTTCTATGAGTTTTTCTAGAAGACAGCTATAAACAATCACTTGTAATATCCAAATTAACAAAGATGGAGGAGAGAGAGAAGTCAGAAGAATTGCCTGTTTTGTGGCTGGATTCCCTGGGAAGAAAGCTCATTGGTCCCTTTTCGATGGCTAGAGACTGCTTTGCAGGAGTGTCTGTCTCGTGTGGAAGGCCTTGGGGTTATGAGGCAGCTGTTCTCAACCCCTGGGGAGTCTGCTGAAGCCTGGGCAGATCTGCTGACCCTACGTGTAATTACCCAGAATGCTCTCACATACCCTTGAGCCAAAAGTACAGGAGGAGCAATGTAAGCTCCGTTCATTTCCTGTGCTATCCTCATGGCAGCTTTTTGCTACTGTTAACAGAATTCTGACCACTCTGGCTGGGGCACACTGGGGTAGAGGGTCCAGGCATCTGCATTGTGGTCCTATGCCGCTGAGTGTTCACCTGGCCACGTGTGAGCCGTTCCCTCCTCTAAGAAATATCTACCTCACAGCCATGCTGTGAGAATTAAATGTGAAGAGACTCACGGTGTGGCTGGCTGCACATCCCATAACTGCCTCCTGCTTCGTCCATTGTTACCGTGGTCAAACTCTCAGGTAACTCCCTGGGGCTGTGGAGATGGTTGCTGGTTTCTCTTGAAGAAGACCTGGTTTGGGTTCCTAGCATCCATGTGTTGGTTCACAACCACCCTAAATCCCAGTTCCAGGATTTCAGATACCTGTGGGCATTCGGTATACTTGTGGCACACATACATACTGGCCACACACAAAATCTTACTACCAGCCTGCACCTGTAGAAGTTGATCCTGGCACACACCTGGGTCCCTCTGATATCTATGAGTCTTAGTCTCCACAAATCAGCCTAGATCCCGGTCCCTTTCTGCTTCTTGGCCTCACACACCAGGCTCACAGCTTTCTTATATTCCATGTACATTCACACCTCAACAAGTAGGGTTTATGGTTTGGGCTCTAGAATTAGTTTATTGTCTCCAGTCCTCCTGGGCACTGCTCCTGTCCTCACTTCCAGCTTGAGCCAACCACATTTGTAACCTTAGAAACAAAGCCAAAAGCTGTGGCACACTTCTCTAATTCTAGCACTTAAGAAATGGGAGGGGGCTGGGCACATGGCTCATTGGTTAGGAGCATTTGCTGGATTCAAATTTCCAAACCCATATGGTGGCTTCAACCATCCGTAGCTTCAGTTTCAGGAGATCCAGTTCCCTTTTCTGGCCTCCATGAGCACATGCCATGCAAGCTGTGAAGACATAAAAAGTTTTAATTTAAAAAATACTGATGAGATGGGGGCTGGAGACATGGCTCAGAAATTAAGAGCACTGGCTGCTCTTCCAGAGGTCCTGAGTTCAATTCCCAGCAACCACATGATGGCTCACAGCCATCTCTAATAAGATTTGGCGCCCTCTTCTGGCATGCTGGTAGAACACTATAAAATAGATATGTATGAAAAGAAAGAAATGATTTTAGCCGGTTGTGGTGCATACCTTTAAAGGTATGTACTTGGAAGGCAAAGGCAGCTGGATCTCTGAGTTTGAGGCTAGTTGGTCTATAAAGGAAGTCCAGGACTGCCAGGCCTCTGTTAAAAAGAGAAACCCTATCTCAAAAAAAAAAAAAAAAGATTGAGGCAGGAAGATGAGTTCAAGGTCATCCTCAGCTACATAGTGAATTCAAGGCCAGTTTAGGCTACATGAGATCCTGCTACACACAGTGTGCCTTGATTGAAAACAGAATAATGTACTATATATATTTTTTAGGAAACGAGCAGCAGAGTGGGGCACGGTAGTGCACACCTTCAATCCCAGCACTTGGGGAAGCAGGTGGATCTCTGAGTTCAAGGGCTCTGTTACACAGAGAAACCATCTCAGGAAAAAAAAAAAAAGAAAGAAAGAAGAGAGAGAGAATAAGAAAAAGAAATGAGCAGTATTTGGGAGACAGAGGCAGGCAGATGTATAAATCCAAAGCCAGCCTGGTCTACATAGTGAGTTTCAGACCAGTTAGCAATGAGAGCCTGTTACTAATAAAAGTGCTCAGGGGTCTTTCCTGAGACTGATACTCCAACCAAGGGCCATACATGGAGATAACCTAGAACCCCTGCACAGATGTAGCCCATGGCAGTTCAGTATCCAAGTGGATTCCCTAGTAAGGGGAGCAGGGGCTGTCTCTGACATGATACTCAGTGGCTGGCTCTTTGATCACCTCCCGCTGAGGGGGGAGCAGCCTTGCCAGGCCACAAAGGAAGACAGTTGCAGCCAGTCCTGATGAGACCTGATAGGCTAGGGTCAGAGGGAAGGGGAGGAGGACCTCTCCTATCAGTGGACTTGGAGAGGGGACATGGGAGGAAGTATATATGAAGTATTTCATGTATTAAAAGCTTCTTAGAGCTTTATCATAGAATACTGTGCAAATGAGTCTGGGTGTTGTTCAGTTGATAGAGAGCTTGCCTGGCATGCATGGGGCCCAGAGTTCTAAAAAAACTAAGTTGGGCCTGGTGAGACTGTCACAATTAAAAAGTGCTAAGGGGGTAATGGTAAAGAAATAGCTTTCAATATGAAACATGGATTGTGCGTGCCTTTGATCTCAGCACTAAGGAGGCACAAGTAAGTGGATTTATGTTAGTTCTAGGCCAGCCTGGCCTACAACGTGAATTCCTGGACAGCCAGGGCTGTCTTGAAAAAGAAAAAAGTGTGAAACATGAAGTGAAAAGTCGACCTGATTTGGTAAATCTCTGAGGGCAAAGGCCATTGCTGGGCCTTAGCTGCAGTGTTTGCATGTGGTCTGGCTGCTGTTCCTAACCCCTTCCGGCCAATCTTTGGCCTTCAGCCTCTCCTCCTCCTGTTATCCATCACTCATCTGTCCCTTGTACAACCTGCCAGGGCATAACGCCAGCTTGGCAGGCCCAATCTAGGTTGCACATGCTCCAGACTTCCTGGGCTTCGTTGCTCTCTGTTCTGGCACCTCATCTGACTCTCATTCCATGCGTCAGTCCCTTGACCCAGTTCTAACACCGTCTTTCGTCCGTATGCATGACTACTAAGTGACCTTGGAGTCAGCAACACAGCTTACCTCTGCTTTCAAAGTAGGTTAGACAAAAACTGGTTAAAACAGAAAACCAAACATTAGATGGTCACGGATGCCCTGCCAGAAGAGCTTTATCTGGTTACCCAAAGCGGAAGTCAGTGAATCTTATCTACCCTGGCGTCGTAGTCAAGATTCCGACGGAGCCTCAGCACCGCCCCGGGGCGGGGTTAGGGCGGGGCCTGCTTGGTGGGGTGGGGCTTGCGGTACAGTCGCTCTAAGGCGGAGGTCTTGAGCGCACAGCCAAAGGTTGGTTAGCCTAGCCGGAAGTAGGCGTCCTTCTGCCCGGAAGGCGCGAGAGTTTGTGGCGGCGACAAAAAATGCTTGGAGCTAAAGCAGGCTACCTACTGCCCACGGACTGCGCGCGCCGGTGGGTCTCGTGCGACAGGAGGGAGTGGGGCGGACGGCGCGGGGCTCCGAGTTCACAGGGTGCTTGTCCTCAGGCTGTTGGCGGAGCTGCAGGGCGCTCTGGACTTCTGCGCTGAACGGCAGCGGCAGTTGGAGCGGAGCCTGCGCGTTTCCAGGCGGCTGCTGCAGGTCTGGTACGCGGACCCCGGGACCTCCTGGCCAGGCCTTCCTTAGACCATCAGGATTATGCAGAGCCACAGGGTCTGGGAGGCCCAGTGCAACAGCACACTTCTAGAGGCTGGTTGCCATTGCTGTTTCCCCCTCTTAACTTGCAGAGTCTGAGGCTGGGGTAGGATCTGTTTGGGCCATGCCGTAACTGCCCTGTCTTTACAGGGAACCAGCCAGGTCCCCATCTCCAGAGGCAGAAACCAAAGAAGAGGACCCAACTCCAGGTAAGCATCAGCGGGTACTGCCCCTGGCTTTTATCTAGCATACTGCCATGGGGGGAATCCGTGCTGGGGCAGTGAGGAGGAACTCTTGCGTGGTTCTTGACTTTCACAGCATGCACACCGAGTGCTGAAGACCTCAAGGAACTAGAGCTTCTGACACAGGCCCTGGAGAAGGCTGTACGTGTGAGGAAAGGCGTGTCTAAGGCTGGACAAAGAGACGGAACCCCCAGCCTGACATCTAATGCAGCCACTTCTGGTGCCACTGCCTCTGCCCATTCCCAGGCTCCCAGCCAGGCTGGCAGCCTTGCATCAGGTACAAGATCTACCAAGGGCATACAGTGGACCACAGTCCCTGCCAAGGACTACCCTGAGGGCAGACTTCCGTCAAGGGGAGATAGGACCCGTGTGAGAACACAAGCCCAAGCTCCCGGATCTGGACCAGGCCTCAGGAACCAACAGATGACCCCATCGGCTGTTCCTCATGCTACAGAACCCTTCACACTAAAGGAGAAAGGGTAAGCTTCCCAGGCCCTCACTGCCTTCTCTGTTCAGATCCTGACAGGGCATTGAGCTGGGTGGGAGAACCCGGGGGGCCGCCCCGTAAGGGTCACGTGCAGAAGCAGGCAGGGAAGAACAGCTGGTTGAAATGATAACCAGCTTGTCCTTCTGGAGCCTGATGAGCCCATGGGCTCTAGATGGACTCTGCAGGGCTTTCTCTCTGGACTAGGCTAGTACCCATGCTATTCCAGCAGCCCCTTTCAAGAAACTTGCCTGAGAATTAGACTGTTAAAGAAGAGAAGGTGAGAAGGTTCACCCGTAATGGGTCCTGACCCAGGACGAAGAACAACAGTCTTAGAGTGAAAAGAGGCTGCTGTGAACATTGGGCCTCTCTCTCATAGGACTCTCCTGCAACTACCTGTGGCCTTCAGGAAGGCAGCTTCCCAGAATTCCCGGTAAGGCTTGTGGGGGGCGGGGCGGCTAAGAGACAGGAAAACATCTGGAATGACAGTAATAGGCCCTACCTCACAGAGGTGCTGTGAGGGTCAAACAAGGTGTCTCCTCTCAGATGCTTGCTCTGTGCCTGGTACAGAGCTGTCCTGTCCCCTTGTCTTGGTCAGTACCTCCAGGTTCCCTGAGGCTTCTAGTACCCCCTACTGCCATCTAGCAAAGCCATGCGCTGGAGGTGTGCCCCTGCCCATCCCTTCCCCTACCTCTTAAGGTGCGCTCTGGTTAGTTAAAGTGACCCAGTTCCTCCCGGCATGCCTTTGTGCCTGTTCCAGCCTGTGGGCCCAGCTCAGCTCTGGACACACCAATGACTCCATGGATGCCGCCAGAGCTGCCAAAACTCAGTTCCTCCACAAACTCCAGGTGGCTGTATCCTTACTGACCTGGGAGAGCTGGGGGTTTCTCACCCTGACCCTGGCGGGTTTGGAAAAGGGCCACCATGTCATGGCAGTGGTATCTCTCCAAACTCATTTTTGGTGAAGGGGAGGTTCTGGTTACGGGACAGTTTCCCTGACTAGTGTGCAGTCAGGTTGTTCCAGCCACAGGCCCAGTGCTGCAGAGGTGAGGGCGCATGTCCAGAGCCTGAGGAAGGCCTGTGTGCTGCTGAGACTCCATATGCAGAAGAAACTTTCAACAGGTCAGTGGTCCTGAGTAGAACCTGGGTGGAGGGGAAAAGGCGAGGGGGACAGACAGGGAGCCATCATGGACCCCGCCTGCCCCCTGCAACCCGCGTAGCCCCCACTGACTGGATGCAGGAGTACGGATGCCTGCTCACCCTGGAAGGACTGCAGACCATGGTTGGACAGTGCCTCAGCAGCATCCAGGTGCTGCAAGCAGGTGAGGTTCTAGCCTACCACTGCCTGTGCTGAGGGCTGAACTAGGGTTAAGGCATTTTGAGACAGGGTTTCTCTGTGTAGCCACGGCTATCCTGGAACTTGCTCTGTAGACTATGCTGGTCTTCAACTCAGAGAACTGCCTGCCTCTGCCCCTTTGACCTCTGCTGGGGTCAAAGGTGTGTGGCACCTGACTTACACTGCTGGGTTGTTTTCAAAGCTCAGCTTTGAGCCAGGCATGGTGGCGCACACTTGTAATCCCAGCACTCAGGGAGGCAGAGGCAGGCAGGTATCTGAGTTTGAGGCCAGCTTGGTCTACAAAGTGAGTCCAGGACAGCTAGGGCTACACAGAGAAACCCTGTCTTTAAAAAAAAAAAAAAAAAAAGTGCAGCTTTGTATCTCTTAAAGCCAGGGTCAGTTGAGAGTAGGGAAGAGGTGCCTGGAAAATTAAGTACTGACCTGTACTTACTGGCTGTCACCCCGTGAGACTACAAATGTCTATTCTCATAGCTATGACTGAACAACCGCCAAGACCATGCCTTGTGGAGAAGCCCACTCAGGCTTTATCACTTTGTGGAGAAGTGGACTCTTTCTGGTGCCCTGAGCTCCTTATCTACTCTAGCACCAAGGAGCTGCAGACCATGGCAACCTTGAAGCTTCAGGTGGCCATGCTAGACCAGCAGATCCACCTGGAAAAGGTACTTTCAGAGCAGGAGGTGGGCATGTGTGTACCTGGGTTCCCGGGAGGTGGTGACATCACTGAGGCTGGCACGTGCCCTCCCGAGGGTCAGTTTCAAGAGAGAATAATCTGGGATGGGCTGTGACGATGAGTGTCTGGCCTCCGTGTGAGCCGCTGGCACATTCTCCAAGCACATTGCATGTCCAGGATGTATAGACTCTCAGGAAGGAAGCTTGGAGGATGGAAGCTTGTCCCAGGGTTGCCCACATGGGTAGCCTGGTCTAGCCACCTGGATAGGGTCTCACTGAGACCTTGGCTGTCTCGTTCCCCAGGTTCTGATGACTGAACTCCTCCCTCTGATAAACACCCAGGATCCACGAGGACCGCCTTGGCTGGCGCTGTGTCGGGCAGCATACAGTCTTCTCTGTAAAGGAGGCGAGGACTTCCTCACAGTCCTTCGAGATGACCCTGCTGCCTAAACAGTCTGGTCAGACTAGCGTCTCTAAGAGAGCCCCCTCTTCTCTGCTGGAGTGTAGTGAACAGGGGTTGAGGGAGATGTTCCTGTTTGGGGGGAGCTAAGAGCACAGAGAAACCTGTGACCCTCTGGGAAAGCTGGGGGGCCAGGCCCACCCACCACCAGTTCCCCTTAGTCAGGGCTCAGCTTTCTGCCTTCCTAGGGGAGTCTTCCTTGACCTCTGCCTTCTCTCGCTCTGGACCTGCAGACCACTTGTATGATACTAGAACTGCTTCAGGAAGTGTATGTATTTAAATTGTATCATAGTAGGGCTTGGCAAGGAGCTTCCTGTATTCTTGTTTCCTTCTTTGTGGTTTTTAAGAATTGTATCAATTAGCTGGAGGGCTGTGGCACAAGCAGGGGAATGGCTGTGAGTTCAAAGCCAGCCTGGTTCCAGGGCTACACAGAGAAACCCTGTCTCAAAACCTAAGTAAGTAAGTAAATGAAGACAGCAAGAGAAAAAGAGAATTGCATCAATTAAGGGCTTGGTGCATACCTGTAACCCCACTGGAGAGGCTAAGGCAAGAGGATCCTAAGTTTAAGGCCAGCCTGAAACCCTGTCAGTTAAATAAAGGAAAGAACATATTAAGCAAAAATTTTCAAGTGTGACTCTTCTGCAAAAGGGAAGGGGAGAAAACAATCATGTGTGCCCTGGCACCCCTGAAGTCTCTTCCCCGTGTTCACTATAAAGACAGAAAACCATAAGCCACATCAGAACAGGCTTGTCTCTGCCCATGGCCACCCCAGCTTCATCCGTTGCCACCTGGGCTCAGCTTTTGTAGCAGCCTGTGGGGTCTCCCTGCGTCCTGCCGAGCATCTCCCACTGGTGGCACTGTCATTCCCGAGGCTTCACCTTGTGTCGTTCTTCCAGCGGTAGTCTGGGATGCTGTGGTCAGGGACTCAGAGATCCGAAGTTCCGTTTCTCTCAGGAACAGGTTAGAGCACTTCAGAGCAAGGCGTGCTAGGCAAGGCTCCTGGCCTCCCCGGGGGAGGTGGAAATGAGTTTTTCGGTGTTACAGTTAGCCCTTTTAAATGAGATTGTCAGTATCAGATGATACCAAAGTGTTACACCCTTTGTCTGAGTCTCTGGGAGGTGGGGATTGGGCACAAGCTTGTAAAACACAAGCCTGGAGATACTCAGCCCAGCAGGTCCTGTGAGGCTGGAAGGCAGTAGGTGCTTCTACAAAGGTCAGGAGATCAACACAGCTCAAGACGGTCGGGAAGATGCCAGCTAGAGTTCGGCATCTAATCTCCAGGAAAGAGGGGATCCCTTCCTTCCCCGGAATAAAAGTGAATCTCAGGCAGCCATGTTGGAAAGCTGATGGTGTCATGCAGTACCTTTATCCTGTGAAATCAGGGATTTATAAACCTTAGGCAGTGGGAGGGTTTCAAGGGTGAATTTGATTCCATGGTAGTATTCACAGGGATACATCATTTACATGCAGTAGCACAGTCCTAGCACAACAGTACTATTCCTACAGGTGGGGGGAAATCTCCAGGTTCAATTGAAGGTCATTTGCTGAAAACTAAGACCTCCTTAGCATAGGGAAGAGTATTTCCAGGAATCTCCAGGTGCTTGCTTGAGCAGGGTCAGGCCTGTAATCTTCCCTGACTGCTTTGTGATGCTCCTTACAGACTTTAGGGTTCAGGTAGAGAGGGCATCCCATTGAGAAAGGAAGTCACTGTTAATAGACCAAGCTCAGAGGCTATCTGGAAATGTCAGATTTTGACCTTAACTAGCAGAGTTCCACAACTCTGCATAAGGAATTGTTACTCTCCTAGGAGGACAAGACAGAGCAGGGGTCAGGTTGTGGTCTCTGCAGTCCTGGTCCTGAGCTTACATCATGGATGGATATGTGTAGTGTGTGTGTATATGTGTGTTAAAGTTTGATTTATTATTTATACAATGTTCTGCCTGCATGTGTACCTGCTCGCCAGAAGAGGGCACCAGGTCTCACTAATGCTGGGAGTTGAACTCAGGACCTTTGGAAGAACAGCGGGTGGTCTTAACATCTGAGCTATCTCACTAGCCCCATGCAGTATTCTTAAGGACTTTTAGCCTGTTCCCAGAGTTTTAAAAAACTGTTTTATAGCCAGGTGCAGTGGTACACCCCTATAATCCCAGTACTCAGGGAGGCAGAGGCAGGCGAAGCCTACAAGGAAAGTCCAGGACAGCCAAGGCTACACAGAGAAACACTGTCTCAAAAAAACAAACAAATAAACATTTTATTTTGGATGCTGGAGAGATAGTTGAGTAGTTAAGAGCACTCACATTATGGCTCAGAGCTGCCTGTTCCAAAGGGTCCGATGGCCTCTTTTGGTCTTGGCAAGAATCACACAGATGATGAATGTACATACATGAAGGCAAAATACCCACATGTATAAAATAATTAAATGCATGTCATGTATATGTGGCTGCCTGTACGGGGATGTGCACATTGTGTATACCTGATCCCTGCAGAGAAGGCCTCAGATCCCCTGGATTGAAGTTACAGTGGGTTGTGAACTGCCACATGGATATTGGGGACCAAACCTGGATCCTCTACAGGGCACCAAATGCTTTTAACTGCTGAGCCATCTTTCTAGCCCCTAGATTTTTTTTTTAAGACTTTATTTTTAGCTAGTCGTTATGGCCCACACCTTTAATCCCAGTACTCCAGAAACTGAGGCAAGTATATCTCGTGAGTTTAAGGTCAGCCTGGTATTAGGATACTGTTGAAAGAAAGTTAGGTTTATTTTTAATTGCATGTATGATAACTGTGTGGGTTTCCACAGACTCTAAAAGGACATCAGATCCTCTGAAGCTAGAGTTAAAGGCTGCCAGATGTGCATGCTGGGAGCTGAACTCAACTGGGCTCCTCAGAAGATTAGCAAGTGCTCTTTTGTTTGCTTGCTTCTATGTAGCCTTCAGTGGCTTGGAACTCAATATATAGACCAGGTTGGATCCAGACTCGGAGATCCACCTGTCTCTCCCTTCCAAGCATTGGGATTAAAGCCCTGTACCACCATGCCCCAAAAGCAAGTTCTTAACCCCTAAGCCATCTCTTCAGTTCCAGTTACCCAAATTTTTGTCTTGTCCTGTTGAGACAAGATCTCACTGTGTAGCTCAGACTGGTCTCCAACTCCTGGGCCTCCTGCCTGTGCTTCACAAGTGCTGAGATTTTGAGTGTTTTTTAAGAGCACTTAACCTGAGCATTTTTTCAAGGTAGCTACTGCTGGAGTCTTGTGTAGACAGTTCAGAAGCCTGGGTAGAAGACACGGACCTTGCAAAG
The DNA here is from genome assembly GCF_030254825.1 of Meriones unguiculatus. Lineage (NCBI taxonomy): Eukaryota > Metazoa > Chordata > Mammalia > Rodentia > Muridae > Meriones > Meriones unguiculatus. The sequence goes on from NC_083359.1 coordinate 40,647,225, forward strand.
GGAAAACAGCCTCTATCACAAGGGTCACAGGCCCCTTCAGGGGGCTTGACAGGAAGTGAGCATGGAGGTAAAACCAGGTCTGTGGAGAGCCAGGTAAAGCCCGTAGGTGCGGGCAGTGCACCAGGTAATGGTTAAGCTGCTTGCTCTGGTTACCAGCAGGAGGCCCTCCATACAAAGAGAAGTCTCTATAAAGGTCAGTCCCACTGGCACTGTCCGGGTTGCAGGGAGGGAGGCTGAAGTAGACCGTGAAACACGATGAGCTTCCTTGGACTGAGAAGCATCTCTTGGAACAGAACCCACGAATCTTTGAGCCAAGAGAGGAGGCTACCCTAGCCTGTCCAGCGTCACCCATTCACAGGAGAATGCCCCTGATTTGAGCCATCCCTTAGACTAACCAAGCTGTTTTTCAGTCAGTCCTGCTTCCTGGAGAGCTTATGCCCACGTGTCCTGATCTAGAGGGAGCCCTTACCCTGCTGACCAGTCATTTCCCCCCTCGGGATCCCTTTCTGTAACAGGCTACCCAGAATTATTCCATCGATTGGCTCACTTGGCTTATTATTTTTCCTGCTGCCTCAGTGTCCCTCATCGTTGCTTGATCCTAAATCCTAGAAGGGCAGAGCGCTGTCCACCGTTGTCCCTGGCAAAGCTCTGGGAACCCAGTGGTCCTTGACTACATGACCCCCTACCTGGTGGTGTCCAGCCGATGGTTCTAAGTGCTCGAAGCCTGAGAGGTGGCCTGGGTGCAGTTAGGAGGGGTATTTGTGAAGGTGCCATGAAGATAGGGGAAGGACTTTAGACAGTAACCCCCAGCCTGCCCCCCCCCCCATGCTTTGCCAAAGCCAGGAGGAGGCAGTGGAACACCCAGGCGACCTGGTGTCGTCACCACGTCTGGGACCAACTGGCTCTGACGTGGCAGACCAGGATGTGACCTAAGGCTGTGGTGGGCACCCTTAGCATCAACACCCCATCCCCGCACCGGAGCACGGCCTAGTCGGAAACATGAGAACGCCAGAGCCCTTATCCGAGCCCACCCTGCCAGGCCTGGCGTTCCCAGAGGCCCCTGGAGCCCTGCACGCCCTGCTATTGGCCACCGGCGGTGCAGGGGGCTCCTGGGCGCGCTGCATCCTGCCCTTCGGCGCTCTGGCTGTGCTGGCTGGTGCAGCTGGCATGGGCATCACCTTCTCGCTGTGCGGGCCCTGCCTGGATCTGGCCCAGACCATGTCGCTGGCTGCTTTTGGCGCCGGCCTTGGACTCCTGACCGCCACCTTTCTGTGCTGGCGCGCTAGGCGGCGGCAAGCTGGGCTTGTGGAGCGGCGGGATGCCGGAGAACCCTGAGGGGGGGCCTCCCAGCGAGGTCTGGGCGAGAAAGAGCGATGCATTTCAGTGTTGGTAGGACATAGAAAACCCCCACCTAAACTGTGTATTTCCAAGTCCTCGTGAAGCGGGGAGGGCTATGAGCCGGTACCCTGCCTCCTCCCTCTCCGCCCTTCCCCCTCACACCCTCTCTCCGCCAACCCGTGCTCTTTAGCTTTTCGTTTTGAACACGGAGGGGCGATTGCTGCGGCCGTGCTGGCCGGACTGTGTGTGTGAGGGTGGTGGTGGTGGTGGTGGGGTTGTCCCGAAAGGTCTGCGCGGGGAGTGTAGGGAGCACCGCGAGCGTAAGGAGCAGGGTGAGGCGGAGAGGGCCTGCCCTCCTCACCACGTCTGGGCCCCCTGAGGCATAATAGGCACTCAATAAATGTTCGTACAAGGCGAGAACAAGTGGTGGCAAGTGTCTGAATGGGACAGTAGGTCCCGGGCCGGGCAGGGGGTGATTTGAGAGGTCAGCAGCTCCCTGCGGCCTGAAACTGTCACACTCTATCATCCCCTGTCCCCTCAAAGCCAGCTGCTGTTACCCAATTGGGGTGAGTGTTTAGAGCTTGAGCAGTTGCAGGTGTGAGGAAGGGAGGCGGAACCTCTTTGTGAAAGAAAAGCGGCTGGAGGGGGTAGAGCGCAGTGAGGTGGGAGGCCCAAGAGGCCTCAGTCAGGGGCTGAGACAGGTGGCCGGGTCCACTGAGAGTTATAAGCCTCTCTTAGAGACTAGAGAAAGCCATCCCAGTGCCCAGCACACCATCTGCAAATAGCCCCGGGGCCAGACAGTGTGTGCAGAGGGCAATTCTAGGGAAGAGATATGAAACTCACAGCCTCCTCCCTGAAGAGCTGGTGATGCAATGGCCATTTGAGCCCCTGTCCCCTCCCCATCCCCTAGGACCTCATCAAGGCTGAGCCCCAGACACCAGCTTCCACGCATCAGAATCCATCATGTGTTCTGAGGATCCCAGCAGCCACAGCTCGTGGGGAGCTGAACTGGAGACAAAGCTCACGTCACTGTTAGGGTGAAAGGCTGTTCCCAGTCCTACTTCTCATGGCTGGCTGACAGTCTGGGGGCTCTCCCCAGAGGCTTGACGTTCAGAGGACAGCCTGTGCTGCCCGCTAGGTTTTTCTCAAGTATAAGCCGCTCTGCTCCGTTTCTCTCATCCCCCACCAGGGCTCCTCCCATCCCTATGAGGTAAGGGGCAGAGGAAACTAGAATAGTGGTTTTCAACCACAGGGGTCGCCTAAGACCATGGGAAAACATGGATGTTTACACTGAGATGCAGAGCAGTAGGAAAATCACAGTTATGAGGTAGCAACAAAGTGATTTTATGGTGGGGGTCACCACAACTTGAGGAACCATATGAAAGGGCCGCAGCATTAGGACGGTTGAAAACCACCGGTCCAAGAAGGTGGTTGGGAAGGGCTGACTCTGAACTTGACCTGCCCAAGAGCAGAACCAGGAGCCCAAGAGCCCAAGACTATTTGCTCCAAGGGCACATTCTGGTTCACTTTAGCAAAGAGAAAGGTGAGGCTCTGTGGCTGTCCAGATGAGGAGAGAGGCCAGCAGCCCCTCTAGGATGTCTGTTCCAGCGTGTGTGGACAGCAGGCCTGGGGAAATGCCGACGGTCAGAGAGTCAGTTGTTCCAAAGGCCAAACCAAGTGTCCACCAACCTGTCATCCAGTGTCTCCAAGTGCCCACCTCTGCTGCAGCCTTGGTTTGTCCTGCAGGGGTTCCAGCGTCCTTACTTCACTATTCCTTTCCTGACTGCTTGTTTTCCTCCTTTTGTTGTTGTCAGGAATGCTCAGTCCATAGTGGCAGCTCTGAGTACCAGGCATCCCCATATGGCCTCTTTCACTGTTGCAGTGACCACCAGGTCCAGGGATTCTGACTCTTGATTTGTGGCCAGCCCCTCTTCTTGCGTCAAACCCCACTCCTTACCTTTCCATAGGGGCCCTCAACAGGTGACCAGACGCTGAACCGCAAGGGGCTGTCCGATAGGCTGTACTCCCTGCCCATTTTTCAAGATTTCAAGTCCTTCTGGACAAGCGGGCCATCATATGATACAACTATACACCGAGACCCAGGAATGCTTTAGATTTAGAGATCTGGCCTATCCCACTGAGGAACCTCATTACTAGCAGACTCCAGGTGCTCCCTTGTAGGACTCCTAGCTTAGGCTGACAGCTATGCTGGCTCCTCAAATCCTCCCAGCAAGTCCACAAAGCATGGCGAACAATAGGCGTTTTGGTTGATGAGGAAACTGAGCAACTCAGGCCACACAGCCAGAACTCCAAACAGCCTGCATTTAGAATCAGACCTGCGTTCTTTCCGCCAGAACACACAACTGCCTTGGGGATACCCTACAAGTAGGCCAGCCCCGACTGTGTCCCCCCCATTCTGGGCAACGTCCAAGACTTCAAGCTTCAGACCTGAGGTTGTGCCGCATGATAGGCCTCTGGGAGGAGTGGCCCGGACCCCGGCCCAGCACGTGGCACCACCCCAGGAGCAGCCAAAGCCTGGCTTTGGGCCGAGGACCCTGCTGGGTGGTCCCTCACGGGCTGCGAGGCTGAGCTGCCCCCTCCCGTCAGCGCATTCCTGGCTCTCCAGCCCCTCCCCCGGCCCTCGGGCCTCCCAGCCCCCTCCCGCGTTGGCCCAGCCTGTGTCTGAATCTGCTTCTGATTCTGGCTGTCGGGACAAGGCCCCCTCCCCTCCTTCCTTCCCGGCCCGAGCAGCTCCGCCCCTGGCTAGGACCAGGCTCGCGCCTGCTGAGACCCCCACCCTCTTCTGGCACAGCTCCCTTGCCCTCGCTGCAGCCAGGAGGAGGCGGCAGCTCCGGCGCCCCAGGCCCCGCCCGCCCAGGGCCCTTCCCGGGAGGCCGGGAGACCTGCTCCTCCTGGCCCTCCGTGGGTGAGTGCTGGCGGCCGGCGGCGGGTGGGGCCTCCGCGGGCGGAGGCACCGGGAGCGGGAGCGACGCCTGTCAACGCTCCAGGCCTAGCAGGAGGACTCGCCAACATCCCTGCTGCCGCGCTCGGCCCCGGGCGTGCCGGTGGCTGCTCCCACTTCTGGGCCTGTGCCGGGGGCCGCCCAGGGGCTCTGCTATCTTGGCACTGCAGACCCGGCAGGCACAGTCTCGGACTGGGCTCTCTCTCCTCGAGGGCAGAGCCGTGGGGCGGAAGCTGGCTGGTTGACCCACAGCGGCCACGGCCATGCCCACCTGGCCCTGGGGGCTGTTGCTGACCGCGGGCACGCTCTCCGCTGCACTGGGCCCAGGGCTGCCGGCCACCGCCGACCCCTGCTATGACGAGGCGGGTGAGCCCCGCTGCTGTGTTCCTGGCCTAGTGAATGCTGCCCTGGGCCGAGAGGTGCTGGCGTCCAGCACGTGCGGGAGCCCGGCCAATCGCGTCTGCGATTCCTCCGACCCGCAGCGGGCACACTCCGCAGACCTCCTGACCTCTGCTCCGGGCACCGCAAGTCCTCTGTGCTGGCGCTCCGATTTGCTGCAACGGGCACCCTTCAACATAACCCTCACGGTGCCCCTGGGGAAGGCTTTTGAGCTGGTCTTCGTGAGCCTGCGCTTCTGCTCAGCTCCCCCGACCTCCGCGGCCCTGCTTAAGTCGCAGGACCATGGCCGCAGCTGGGTGCCCCTGGGCTTCTTCTCCTCCAGCTGTGGCCTGGACTACGGCCGTCCGCCCGCTCCTGCCGATGGCCCTGCCGGTCCAGGGCCAGAGGCCCTGTGCTTCCCGGCCCCCCAGGCCCAGCCTGACGGTGGGGGCCTTCTGGCCTTCAGTGTGCAGGATGGCAGCCCGCAGGGCCTGGACCTGGACAACAGCCCCGTGCTGCAAGACTGGGTCACTGCCACCGATATTCGCATAGTACTCACACGGCCTGCCGCACAAGGGGACACCAGGGACGGTGGGGTCACAGCCCCCTACTCCTACTCGGCCGCTGAGCTCCAGGTGGGAGGCCGCTGCAAGTGCAACGGGCATGCCTCACGGTGCCTGCTGGACACCCAAGGCCGCCTGACCTGTGACTGCCAGCACGGCACGGAAGGCCCCGATTGCAGCCGCTGCAAGCCCTTCTACTGCGACAGGCCGTGGCAGCGGGCTACAGGGCAGGAGGCCCACGCTTGCCTCGGTGAGGCCTTGGAGGGTGGCCTGGGGACCTGTGACCAGGCAGGGCTGCCCCTGACTGATGCCTCCCTGCAGCTTGCTCCTGCAATGGCCATGCCCGAAGATGCCGCTTCAACATGGAGCTGTACCGACTGTCCGGCCGCCGCAGCGGCGGGGTGTGCCTCAACTGCCGGCACAACACTGCCGGCCGCCACTGCCACTACTGCCGGGAGGGCTTCTACCGCGACCCAGGCCGCACCCTGAGTGACCGCCGCGCTTGCAGAGGTGAGCCTACCGCCCGCACGGCTTCACGCTCTACCGCCCCACACTCCTAACTGCGCTCGTGTCTGCCCTCAGCGTGTGACTGCCACCCGGTTGGTGCCGCTGGCAAAACCTGTAACCAGACCACAGGCCAGTGTCCGTGCAAGGATGGGGTCACTGGCCTCACCTGTAACCGCTGCGCGCCGGGCTTCCAGCAGAGCCGGTCTCCTGTGGCGCCCTGTGTCAGTGAGTGACCCCCGCCCTGTCTCCCCCACCTAAGCCACCGTCACGTCGGCCGCTGACTGTTGTCTGTCTGTCCCCTGAGCCCACCCCATCATAGACTCTTCCCCCGCACTTCCTTAGAGACCCTTGTCCCTGGACCCACCGAAGAGAGCAGTCCTGTGGAGCCACAGGGTGAGTGGACATCGGAGCCCCAGACTGGTGTGACTTGAGAGAAGGGGGCTGTAGCTGAGGCAGACCAGCACGTGGGTGTGGGGGGGACCCGGCCAGCCTCGCTCTTCCCCCCCCCAGACTGTGAGTCACACTGCAGACCTGCGCGTGGCAGCTACCGAATCAGCCTCAAGAAGTTCTGCCGGAAGGACTACGGTAGGCTGCCCCCCCCCCGGCCTTCCATCCCGCCCCCAAGCCCTGGCTGTACCTCAAAGCTCATCCTCTCCCCGGCTCTCCCACCGACCGAGCCGTGTCTTCAGCGCCCCTCCCTCTAGCGGGGGGCCGCTTCCCGTCTTCCCCAAGCAGGGTGGGCGCGTTCGTGTTTCTCCACACAGCCCTTCCGGCCCCGCCCCGTCTAACCCGATCGCCCTTTCTCGCCTCCCCCACCCTCCGCAGCGGTGCAGGTGGCGGTGGGCGCGCGTGGCGAGGCTCGCGGCGCGTGGACACGCTTCCCGGTCGCAGTGCTCGCTGTGTTCCGCAGCGGCGAGGAGCGGGCTCGGCGCGGGAGCAGCGCGCTGTGGGTACCGACCCTGGACGCGGCCTGCGGCTGCCCGCGCCTCCTGCCCGGCCGGCGCTACTTGCTGCTGGGAGGGGGGCCCGGGGCTGCGGCCGGGAGCGCGGCGGGCCGGGGAGCCGGGCTCAGCGCGGCCCGGGGGAGCCTCGTGCTGCCTTGGAGGGACGCCTGGACTCGGCGCCTGCGGAGGCTGCAGCGGCGAGAGCGGCGGGGGCGCTGCGGGACCGCCTGAACCTGCCGGCTGGGCGTGGACTGGGCGGGCGCCGCTCTCCTCTCGGCACTGGGCGCGCGCTCGGGCGCACTGGCCTGCTGCAAGTGTCACGTGTATCGCCATCTAACCCCCCCCATCCCTGCTTGAAACTTCTTTGGCGACACCCGCCCCCAGGTGTGTGAAGGCCCCCTGAGAGCCACCTGGAGGCCCCTAGGGCAGCCGGCACCCTCAGGGGACCCTGATCTCATCACCCTGGCTGCCCGGGACAAGGGGGTCTATCCTGATCCCTGACATCTCTTAAAAGCCGTGAACCTCCTCACTCCCAGGGGTTGCGAGGATCCCTCTGGGGTTAGAGCACATCCCACCGGCCACTGTGATTCACCCACTCTCCGATGCTGTGACACATTAGAGTCCTTCCCAAAGCCACTGCTGCTACCATAGACACCCATCCACCGCCGCGGGTGCTGTGGCTCAGACAGCCACCTCTCAGTCTCCAGCCGGGATCTGCAAAGAGTACTGTAGCTCCTCCGTCCAACACCGCGGATCTCGTCGCCATGCCCATTCTGGCCTGCCTCGGCCAGTCGCGTATCCGTGTCCCCATCCACAGCTGCATCTCTGCCCGTGGGCCACCTCTCTATTGACCCGCTGTCTCCATCTCTAGGGTCCATCCAGCTGTCGCCCTCTGCCGCGACTCGGCCTCCAGGCACCTTGGCACAGGTCCTGCCCTTAGCTAGGAGCCCTACACTCAACCCGCTCAAGGCTGGACGTCGAGAACAGTTCAGGTCCACGTGTGACCGTGCCAGAGGCGGCCCCCACGGGCAGCCATCGGGGTTTCAGATGCCCATGACTCGGCCTTACGCCGGGCGCTAGGGTCCCCACCTCTCTCGGCGTGCCCCCGCCCCGGAGCGCGGGAACCGCTGTTTGGCTAGCGCATGCTCCCGACTTGACCGCCACCCGGCGCAAACGCGCATGCTCAGAGCCGCCGGCGCCGAGACGCGGGGCGCTTGGGGTGGGCAGCCCGCAAGCGCGTGCTTGTGGGGCGGGGCCGCCTACGCGCGTGCGCAGAAGGGCCAGCGCGGTCCAGCGAAGAGCTGAAGGGAGCGGTGCGGTGCGGCGCGCCGAGGTGGGTGCGCGGCGGGGGCGTGGCGGCTGGACGCGGGGTGTGGGGGTGTCGCTGTCACTGTGCGCTGACCGAGCGGCGTGACCATACTGAGGGAGGGGATCCGGGCGGTGCGTGGTGTCTTGGTCGCTGCGGGTTGGGGGGCTCCGGGGTCTAGTACTGCGTGCGTGACGCGGGCCCCGGAATCAGACCCCTTTAGGAAGGCCCGGCCTTCTTCGATCGTCGCTGACCTCTCTGGGCTCTGTGTCGTGGGAAAGAACTGCTTCTGTGTCAACCTTCCCTTGGGGCACTTTCCGTCCTTTGCGGAATAGGAAATCCTCTCTCTGTATTCGTTCGAAATTGCAGCAATGTTCATATACCTTTGCCCTCGGAGACCTGCAACCACTCGGCCCCTTCTCTTGCCAAAGATGACACAGCTGCCCACCTGACGCTTAGGTACTTTTCCAGATCGAGAGCTCTGTCCGGCTAGTGTCCCTGACCTGCCTCTGTCACCTGCGCCTTAGCTTGGCCCTGTGCTTCTGGAGTTTTGAATAACATAGCTGGAGGGCAGAGCTGGCATGCACCACCTCGGGTGGGCTACACATGACAGAGCCAGTCTGTCAGGGGTGCTGGCAGTCTGGCCACGGATCTTCCTGACAGACCTGGCTCAGTTCGGAAACAGCTGTGCTCTGGCCTTCTTAGGGCTCGCTGGGCCAACTTCAAGGGCCAAAGAGTGTCTAAAGCAACTGGGACTTATGCAGGTATAGGTTGGCTTTTGTGGCAGTTGGGTTGCCGTCTTCCCAAAGTGGGTAGAGGCTCAAAATGGTTTTCCTCGTTTCACTGTGTCCTGGTGGAAGATCAGCAGGTGGCTCCCAGGTAATTTATACAACTGTCCCGTAACTTGGCGTGTTTTGCCACTTCATCTACTTGGCAGCAGTGACTCCGTTCTCATTTTTATGCTCACCCCCCACACACAGTAGGCACCGATCAGTGTTCACTGAATTGTTGTGGAGAAGACTGTTTGTGCTCTCGCTGGTGTCAGTTCTGTGTAGCCTAGGTTGTTGTCAAAACCAACCCCGATGACAAAATGATTAAGACACTTCAAATATTTGATAGTGACCTTTCACAGTGAGGGGTATGACCCCATTGTGTGCTTTATTCTGAGGATTAATCCTCACCTAATCTCCTCGGTACTCAGATAAAGACTTCACCGGACGTACTGGGTAGTGACAGCTGTATTTAGAGTCTTTTCTTTGTATGGTTTGGCATTCAGTGGGCTGGCACTCTCTCAAGTGGTTATTGGAGGGAATAAAGGTGGCATTTTCTGAGTGATAGCTGTCAACTAGTGAACTAACAATATAGTGGCTTTCATCTGATTGTGGGTGACCTTTTGGGTTGCAGAAGCAATCTAGTAATCTAGGCAGGGTTTTCATAACAACAGTCAAATTCGCCTCTCCGGGACTGCAAGTTCACCTGCATGTGTACCTTACCAGCCCTGAGTAACCACACCTGCCAGGACTGTCCGGCAAGTCTCAGTGACCTTGGGCACACAGCATTGCTCCCAGTCCTTATCAGAAACTGAACCAACCTCAGAAGACATATTAAAGTGTTTGCCTGTAGATGATTACTAGTTTAAAGTACACAGGACAATGAAGTGGGTTGTTAAAAAAAAAAAAGAACAGTTAACTTTTGCCTTGTTCAATGTTCTACCTGTTTGAGCATACCTTTTTTGTTTTGACAACTCTAAATGGAAGAAAGAAGCCCTCACAAGCAGCCATTTTGGTAGCTGTTTGTAGCCATCACCTTGTAAATGGAGATAATATTTTTTAAAGCCCTCAGGCCTTTTACTGAGAACAAGCCTGAATTCATTATCTGGGGAGTTTTACTATCCTTTGAGTATGTGGTTATTGCATTCATATTTCAACAGTGCTTACTTACCCAGTGTATGCAAGAGTCTGTATTCAATGCCCAGGATCCAAGGGAGAGGGTGAGGGGAAAATGAGCTGGCTGTGGTGGCATACAATAATAATTTAGGTAGGGAGGCTGAGGCAGGAGGACCAAGTTTTAGGCCAGCTTGGTCTACAGAGCAAGGCTCTGTTTCAAAACAACAGAAAGGGCTAGGGAACACAGCTCTATAGTACAATTCCGAGCTGGCATGCACAGGGCCCTAGGCTCAACCCTGGGTACTAAAGAGAAAGAAAGAAAGATGAGTTTGTATGAGGAGGAGCTGAATGTGTGTGCTGTGGACACAGTGTTGAGTGTGACTTGGAAGCTTCTGGAAGAGTGTGGCTCGTGAGTGACTTGATCAGATGCCTGTTTCCTAGAACCGTAAGGGCTACTGTGCCGAGGGTGGGGACAGTTGAGGTGCCTCCAGACAATCCTAAGACAGGAGGGCAAGACTAAGATAAGCAGCTGCCAGGGTGGCAAGAGCCAGCGTGGAAGAAGGATGATGGATGACAGGAAGCCCAGGGCTACAATGCCTAGAATACAGAAGGAGACAGGCTTGGGAGGAATAAGGCTTTGAGTTTGCAGAGGTGCCATTCAGACCATGGGTTAAGTGTCTGCTGGTCTAAGAGCCAAAGAGTGTACGTGGGGCTCGAGTGGGGATTGTTCCTGTGTGGAGTTGGGCTGTACATTTAGATTCCTGCTGCTGTGCCCGTACGACACTAAGTAAGGAAGAAGGCTGGTTTGTGGGCTGGAGTGGAGTGAGGGGATGGGCTTTAGAGTCTTGTCATAGAGACCCAGGTTGTCTGTTGAGTAAAGGGATGGGAGATGCTGAGTGCTAAAGGTATAGCCTTCTCCAGCTCCACTGCCTTCGAGGGGCTTGTCCTGTGTGTCCTTTGGGGAAGCTCAAGGTTGAGTGCTGCTTGTCTCAGAAGACCCCATTTTCCTCCAAACCACAGGTTGGACCTCCCAGTGTATCCTCACAGTTAGAACTCCAGATTAAAAAAAAAAAAAAAGCCACCTTGGAGCTTGCCTTGCCTTCCTTCCAGGCCCCCAGCTTCTGTGGGGTCAGCCTTAGCAAAAGGCAGGGCTCTGGCAGGAACCGAGGGAGCCGAACATGCGGTGTCCACGCCAGTCCTCCACGTTGTGGGTGCCGCATGGATAAGGGAAAACTGAGCTTCTCCCGGCCCACAGTCTCAGAGCACTTGTCTTTGGGCTGTGTAAGCTGTAGGGTTCTCTCCAGACTCTGCAGGCTTCCTTTGCAGGTGACAGACTCTCCATAGTAAAGCACACCAAACTGTTTCCAAAAGTCTGCTGTGCCTAATTTTTTCATTTATTTGTTTGTTTTGTGGTCCTGGGAATTGAACCCAGGACCTTCTGTCTAGTGCTAGGCAAGTAAGTACCACTGAACTCTATCTCCAGACTAGGTTTTGAGTTTTTGAAACAGGCTCTCACTGTAGCCGAGGCTGGCCTCAAACTCGTGATCCTTCTGAGTCGGCCTCCTGCTTGCTGGGATTACAGGTATGGGGCTCGTCTGCCGGCTTGTTACAGTTTTTTTAATTGGGTTCTATGCACTGTCAGAGACTCTGGCTGTTTGTTTACTGATAGGTGAGTTTATTATGAATAAAAACTGGTTTACTGTTCTAAGTGTAATTCATTGTCTGGTCTCAGCAAAGGCTGCCCTTCCCTTCATCCCCTCAGCCTTGCCTTGAATCGCTCTGTTCCTGTTCTCTAGTTACCTTTCATCCTTCCCTTGCAGAGCCCCTTTCAGCACTCCTGTGTTGGAAGCTTATGGACTCTTAGAAGGGACATACTCCTGACCGGAAGTCTCTGTCTTCCTGGCCGCTTCTAGCCTTGCTCCCAGCACAGCACACAAGGACACTGTCCTTTGTCAGCAGCTCAGTAAATCTAGGCCTTTGGGCTTCTTGGAGCCTGTGAGCTGGGCTATAAGTGTTTTTTGTTTTACCCATTTGTGGGTGAATATATGTGGATGTGAGTCCCTGTGTGTGGAGGCCAGAGGTTGACACTTGATGTCTCATTCAGTTGCTCTCCACCTTCTGAGACAGTGTCTCTCGGGGGATCTGGGGCTTGCCAGTTCAGCTAGACTAGCCACCCTGAGCACCACTGGCCATCCGGTCTCTACTCCCCAGTGTTGGTATTGTAGGTCTGTACTGCCACATCCAGCCTTTTACGTGGATTCTGGGGGATTGAACACTACATCCTCATGCCTCTATAATAAGCTTTACCAACTGAGTCATCTCTCCACCCTTAGACTGTCTTTTGATCTGAACCATAAAGGTACTCACTGGCCTATGCCCTCATTCCACACAGTACCTACACTCAGAAGGAGCCCTGTGCTTAGTGGCTTTGTCCTTTGCTCATGCTTTCTGTGCTACACTGCCTGGGGCGAATGCTTCTTCACCCTTCAAGACCCAGCTGAAGCAGTCACAGACTGCAGAAAGCCTTTTCTGAGCCCTGTTTCCTTGTGGGCAGAGGCTGTCACACCCTGAGCTTTCCAGTCACAGTGCCTGTACCTTGGAATGGCTTGGTCAGTGTCTTCCTGATCAGGGCTTCCTGAGAGCTAAGGCAGTGCCTCACATCCTTGTCGTCTAGCACTTGGGCACCTTGGCATGCAGGAAGCATGTCTTGAATGCTTATTAAAATGATTAAGCCTTCATGACTCCCAGGCAGCTGTCTTACATGGTCTGAAGATGTTTGCTGAGAACCTGCTATGTACCTAAGCCTTGCAAGGCACACCTATCTCAGACACCTAACTTAGAACTCTGGTCTGTTGAAATTCTAGTGCTGCTGACATTTTGGCTGAATTCTTTCCCTCAGATTCTCATTCTGTATGTGCTTGGATGGGTTGGGGGGGATTGTCTTTTCGTGAACTGCTGTGGGAAGAAAAGAGCCCCATGCAGGTCCAGCCCCTCCCTGCCTGTGAGTGGGAAAGGGATGTCTAGAATGGCTAGGCGGGCTTGGGTCTCAGAATCCCACATGTGCTCTTAGACATCTCTGGGAAGACCAGCACTTGAACTTCCAGCCAGCAAGCAGCCCAGCTGGCCTGTGGTGCTGTGACTCACACCTCATTACTGGTAACATCCCTTTTGTACCTGGCACGTGCCTGCCATTGTGTGCCACCAGCAAAAGGCCCCCTATCAAGTTCCTTGTGACCGGCTTCTCAGGGAGTCAGCTGTGAGTGCCAGTCACATTAACACTTGAGAAACTCCTAAGCATTGCTTCAGGGCTGAGGCGGCGTATACCTTGCCTTCTGGGGTCACTGCAAAGGGCAGGTTCCTTAAGGCTTTCTACTGTTACTCAGCCTTCAAAACTAACTTGGGCCCAAGTCTGCCTGTTTGCTTCTCTGGTTTCTTTCTTCCCAGGCACACGGTGTAATGTGACATTTGGGTATGGGAGTTACAATCTAGTAGAAGAGGGGCATATAAGCAGATCACTACAATACCTTGCTGTGGTGAAGGGGGTGGAAACAGACTTGGATAAGGAGGCACTGGCCTGGAAGGTCACTGGAGGGACCTTGAAGGAGACTTGATTGGAATGAGCTAAGAAAGGAAGTGGGCGGGGGTGAGGGGGCTCAGTGGTTAAGAGCAGCAGCTGCTCTTCCAAAGGATCTGGGTTCAATTTCCAGCACCTACATGGCAGCTCACAACTATCATGTAACTACATGAAATAAATAAATCATTTTTTAAAAAGAAAAGAAAAGAAAGGAAGAGACAGCTATGTGTCCTTCTTTGTGTCCCTTTACAAGAGACATGCCTCCTAATTATACCATGGGGACAACAGTTTGCACTGTGTGACCCGTGCTCCTGAGGTCACTGTGGGAGGGCCTAGAAGGGTGGTGGACAGGAAGCATCTCAGGTAAGAGGTTGTACAAGACAAGCCCTGAGCCTGGCAAAGGTGCCAGGATCTGAGCTGAGCTGCAGTGGAACCATGGAGCATGAAGGTCATGAGGTGTGCAGGGATGCCTAGGAAGCAGCTGCAGGAAGGGACTAGAGATCACATGCTCAGGCTAAGAAAAAGCCAGACATCTACGGCAGTGACAGTGAGGAGCCAGGGTTGGGGGAGAACTGGAGCCGTGAGCAGGCATCCAAAGAACAGCAGGGAATGACATCAGCTATGAGTGCCTTAGAGAGATAAAGGCCTGAGGTATCTGATATGTATAGCCACTGGGTGGTGATGCAGTCAGATGCAGCCTGCTCTCGCCAGCTGTTTGACGCTAAAGAAATTTAAAAGAAGAGGCAGGGCTAGAGTAGGGCCTCAGTGAGGGTCCAGGGACTAAAACTCTCAGAAAGTGAGGTTGGAACCTTGGAAAGGGCCTGTACTTGGGTCCATGGCACTAAGTGGGGATGCAGAAAAGGGCTGGGCCAGAGAGGAAAGGCAGCTCCTTCCTTTCTCAGAGAAGGGGGTGGTGAAGCTATGAGCCAATGCCTGGGAGCAGGAGAGGTGCTGGAGGCGAGCCAAGAAGGCCTGCCAGGCAGCACCCAGAGCCCAGCATGCTCGAGTCCGGCGAGCAGATGGTTTGATTTCTCCCCCATCTTCAGCTCTGATGTAGGTGTAGAGAAGCGTGCTTCAGCCTGGCCTCCTCCTGCCTGGCTGCTGAGACAAGAGGACAAGACAGGTGGAAGCTGAGATTTAGTGTCACTGGTGTCACACTCAGCTGCAAAGGAGCAAACTGATGGGCTGGCAGGTGGGGACCGGTGCTCCAGGGTAGGCATGCTCTGTTTGCTAAGGCCTTAAGAAAGAGGGCTAGGGGCTGGAGGGATGGCTCAGAGGTTAAGAGCACTGTCTGCCCTTCCAGAGGTCCTGAGTTCAGGTCCCAGCAACCACATGGTAGCTCACAACCATCTATAATGAGATCTGGTGCCCTCTTCTGGCGTGCAGGTATACATGCAGACAGAACACTGTATAATAAATAAATAAATAAATAAGTAGATAGAACACTGTATACATAATAAATAAATTACATAGATAGATAGATAGATAGATAGATAGATAGAGGGCTATACCTGGCATAAGGGTACGCATCTTTAATCCCAAAACTAAAGAGGCAGGGACAGACAGGTTTCTTTAAGTTTGAAGCTGGCTGGTTTGCATGTGATTTGCAGGCCTGCATAGTCAGAAACTGTCTGGGGGAGAGGAGACACAGACAGATACTGTTTACAGGTATTTGACCACTGGGTGAAATGGGGTCGGGTGACCCGGGAATGTATGCAAAGGTCTTTGATGTGGTTGGGGCAGGGGGAATCAGGGAGCCAGAAGCAGAGCCCCTCACCCTACCCTTCTAGTGATAGCAGCATAGAGAACAAGGCCAAGGGCTGGAGGCAGGTGCTCAGAGAACCTAGTAAAAGGAGGGGGAGTGATGCCTGCAGAAAGTAGAGGAGTGTGCGGTGGTGATGGGGTACCATTGGCTAGTTCAGGAACAAGAAGAAAGAGAAAGACAGTCCTGGGGGGAGGAGAGTAAGAAGGGATGGGGTTGAGCAGCCAGAAGACCAGTGACTCTAGACAGAGCGATCCTTGGAGGCTAGGTCTCCAAGGGAATATTCTGGAAATATGTCCCCTTGGGGCCTCTCCTCCATGACATTCTGCATGTGAAGGCCTAGGGTGGCCTGTACCCTAAATACAATACACCCCAGGTGGACAAGACTTCTAACAATGATTCCGATGGCTGCTGCTTCTGTATCCACTTTCTTGTCAAAAGACATCTCTTGAGAATGAAAGCCAGTGCTTCCTCATCTCAGTGTCCTGGCGGCATCTGTTCCTAACAGACACTCAGTAGACAAGGGCCTTTGTGATGGGCCTCCCACTCTCAGGGGAAGTTAGGGCTTTAGAGTCTGCTGAACACAGCAGGCTTTTCTTACTGTTCTGTGTGTTCTCGTCCTGTCCATGGAATGCCTCCTTACCCTACCCTTTAATTGGAGTCCCCTCCAAGAAGGGTTCTACCACCCTCTCTAAGTGTGTCTTGACTATCAATGTGTCTACAAATCCACTTTCTGCCAGTACTATCAAGAGTCTTGTTTCTGTGTCTGCTATACCCAACTAGGCACTAGAGACCTGGGAGGCGTTTGAGAGAGTTCTGGAAAGACTGGATGGACTAGCTAGTGGCCCCTTTCTTTCAGGGTTTGTTCTGTGCTGTCCTGTGCCGGGGCTGAGGTGTAAGGAGAGGGTCGGAATCCAGTGCCCAGGATCCTTGACAACATCCTGAGGCTGTGTGTATCTCTGGAGTGTCCAGCAGGTTCTTGGAGGATGGGCGCATCCTTGGAGATACGTCTCTGGTGGGTATGAGGAAAGTTGGTGTATCAAGAGGGTGTAATTGTCACTTGATTGTTAGTTGTTGCCCCTGTTCTTGTCTTTGCTGTTCGTGCCCTGTTCCAGCTCTGCTTTTAGGCTCAGCACGCCTGCCCTGTCCCCTCCAGCTGTCTGATGTGTTCTTCTATCCCTCTTCTCCTCCCTGTCTCAGAACTATGCCTTTGGATTAGCCCCACACACAGTTCTCCCAATACCCCCCCCCCAGTTGCCATCCCAGATGCTCTTTCAGGTTTCCTACCTGCTGGCATCTCTCCTGACTCGGCCACTAAATAACCTCCCACACCACTCACCTCAGGGCCAGCTGCTCAGGATGTGTTGGCACTTTGAGCATCTTATCAGACAACAAACCATCACTATCATAATAATAATGGTGTGTCTTCCCCATCCCCAGACAGCATATCTGTGGCCCCCTCCCCGCCCTACAGGGACGGTCAGTGCCAAGCGGATGTTGAGGTCTGGCTGTGTTCTTCAGTGGTCTGCATCCTGCACCCCCTCCCCACTGGTGGGCTCTTTTCATGAGCAAGCATAGGCATGCTTTGAATTATACTAGGGTGGCCAGCATGAGAGGAATGTGTGTTTGTCTATCACATGGAAATGCCCACAGTGCCTCACTGCCCCCTTCTGTGGTCCAGTGTTATCTTTGATGCCTGCTGGGCATCAGGTTTCCCATGTGCTCAGGCTAGGGGCCCAGTCTCAACTCTACATTCTTTATTCCTGTCTGGTGTCCCACTCCTGGTCTCCAGGAAAGCATGTGGGAATTGCTAAGACTGGAGAGGAAAAGCTGAGCCCTGCCTCACGTGCAGCATGGTGACTAAGGTTCAGGCAGTCAGGAACCTGGGTCCTAGTCAGCTTGCTCCTGTGGCTAGAGGAAGCATTGTCAGGCTAAATGAGCTGGACAGGGTAGTGTAGCACTCCCTTAGGACAGTTTGTCTTTGTCCGGTGGTGATGTGTGGGTGTGGGTGCCTTCCCTGTGCCGTCAGCATCGTAGGAAACCCACGAGTCTGCTGCACTCAACCCCTAAGCTGCCTCTGGGGACCACTCCACCTGGACTTTCCATGGCTGCCCTCTAGCCCTTCTCCTCACCTTCTCAGCTAGATCAGACCTCCCCTGTTTCTCCCTGGCTCCTCCAGGACCAACATCAGGGTGGTTTTCTACTCTTAGGTCTGGGATGTCACATATTTAACCTCTCCTGTTTCTCATTTCACACCAGTTCCTCTGTACTGCCCACCAAAGACTCCCCCAACTTAATGATGTCTCCCACACCTTTCTTCCTGCAATGCTATCCCTCCATACTCTGTCTTCACCCACCCCACCCCACCCAGCTTCCCATCTTCATAGACTTGAGGTAACACTACTGTGTGCATTTATGGTTGTGAGTCTTTTCCGGAGTCCCCTGTACTCTGTTATCCCCAGAGCCCAGCCTGGGGCAGGCAGAAAGGGGAACTCACTGAAAGTTGGTGGAATGAATAAAAATTTGAAGCAAAGGAGCTATTGTTGTTGTTATTGGCTCCCCCATTGCCTGTGACAAGGGCAAGTATCTAGGAAGGGAGGCCCCAGGTGCAGGTGTGTTACAATGTAATCCTCAGGGCACAGTATGTCTGTCACATGATAAGGAGCTTGTTTTCAAGTCTACCTGTTTGGGAAAAGAGGTGAGAAGTGTAGTCAGTCTTGTGACTAATGCAGTGTTTTGGGACAGCCTGGTGGTATTAAGAAGGGACCTGACCTTGCTGAGGAAGGAGCTAGGGCAGAGCTGACTGTGAAGAGGCCTGTACCTCCAGGAGGGCAGTGACAGTGTGGAAGGCTCACAGGCTTTAGCATATCATCAGCAGACTGGGTGGTCCTCTGGTGCAGGACCCCTCCGTCTCCAAAGTAGAGTAAGTCCTGTGCCATCGGTCTATTCTTATGAGTGAATATGGCGGACTATGAAGCCACACCTTTGGCAGCCAGCCTCTGTGGCTGAAGACGGTGAGGTGGGCCTCTAATGTAGAGGCGCCAACCACTTGGTCCAGAGCATCTCTTGTCACTATCCAGGATGAAGCTCATTTTTTTCTTGTGCTCACTCTTTTTCCTTTCCACCTGCCTTAGTTACTTTTATTCTGTTGTGATAAAACGCCAAGATCAGGGCAACTTATAGGAGAAAGAATTTATTGGGGCTTATAGTTTCAGGTGAATTCATGACCATCATGGTGGGGAGCGTGACAGCGGGCAGGCAGGCATGGTGCTGGAGCAGTAGCAGAGAGCTTACATGTGATCCACAAGCATGAAGGAGAGACAGACAGACAGCAGTAGCAAGAGAGCTAGCCAACTGGGAATAGTGGGGGCTTTTGAAACTTCAAAGCCTGTTCCCAATAACTCACCTACTCCAACAAAACCACACCTCCTACTCCTTCCCAAACAGTTCTACCAGCTAGGACCAAGTATTCAAAGACGAGCCTATGGAGACTGTTCTTATTCAAACCACCACCCCACCCTACCTCCTGGCCAAAGATCTGCAGGAATGGCACTCATGCCACAACAGTCAAGCCAGTGTTGATGAGAATGCTTTCCTTACAGCCCAGTCCTGGCCACCTTTCCTTCTGTGGACAAAGAGCACAACAAAGACTTTACTACAGATGAAAGTCGTTGAGTTCTGAGTTTTCCTGGGGCATCTGTGATAGAAATGTCTTACAGGAATGCCCCTCCTCAGAGAATACTGTGATTGAGCTCTACATTGAGCTCATCATCTATGGCTCCCCAGATCCTTTGGTTTTACCCTTGGCAAACCCAGGGCCCTGGGTTTGTAGACAGAGGACATATTCCTATGATGGGTCAAAGCATCACCTGGAAAATGTCACCCAATCCAGCAACATAACATAATATTTTGGGGAACTAGCATTTCTTTTCTACATGTCTTTTTGTTTTCTTTAAACTACATCCTTCTCACCTTCGGTTACTTGAACTTTCTCTCTCTCTCTCTCTCTCTCTCTCTCTCTCTCTCTCTCAGTTTTTTGAGACAGGGTTTCTCTGTGTAACCCTGGCTGTCCTGGAACTCACTCTATAGATCAGGCTGGCCTGGAATTCTGCCTTCCTAGTGTTTGGTTTAAAGGTGTGTGCCAACGCCACCCAGCCACATTGAACTTTCAGATAGTCACCATGCTAAAGAAAAGTCTGTAAACGTTAGGGGGAGGTTAGTGAAGTGGGCAAAGAAGCAGCCCAGGGCAGGAAGAGGAAGTAAGGCTGCTGAAAGTGGCAGGTGCAGGGGCCCTGCCACCAGAACTCAAGCTCTGGCCTTATGGCCTGTGGGAGAACTGCACCTCTCTTCAGGAATGGCCTCTGGGATATGCCTCCCGGAGGTTCCTGCATATGGAGTACCAGGCCTAAGACTCTGAGTGCAGCCTCAAAAGAAAACTGCGGAAGATACCGGAGCTGTCCTGGCGGGTCTGCGGATGCAGTGCTTTCTTTAAGCAGTCTTACTCTAGCCCTCACAGCAGAAACCTCCGTACGTAGGTCACGGCCCTCCCCATCTCCCACTGTTCTTAGCATAAAGCCCTGGCACCTTCCGTGTGTGCCTGTGCTGGCCCCCTGCTCCTGGTGTTGGCTGTACTTTCTGGCCACACATTTTCTCTCTGGAGCTTGCCCTCTTGGGCTCTTGGTGCCTGCCCTTCTCGTATAACACTCACGACCGACGGCTGCGTCAGTTTCGTTACTCCAGCTCAGACGTTATCCCTTGGGAGCTGCCCACACTGTGGACCCTCGGTGAAGTAGCCGTCATCCTGCAGACCCGCTCCGTGGAGTCCCTTCTGTCTGCAACTACCACCAGCTAGTACTCCATGGGTCTAACAGGTGTCAGGTGGCATTTTTCCTGCTCTCACGGACTTGCTGGTGAGGCGCCGTGCTGAGGGCACAAGATACAGAATGCTTCCCATTCCAAACACATGGACCTGTGGGCCAGGGAGCCAGCCAAGGCACCCCTGGGGGAACCAGCTCTTCCCTGGAGAACTTGAGGGTGCGGACAGGGGCTTGGGGACAATGCAGTGTTTGTGATGACAAATTCCAACCCTCGGGCTGGGGGAGAGTGGCTTCGAAAGGTGCTGCTTCATGTGGCAGCGCCGGCGCAGGGTCTGTGCTGCTGTGTGCTGTCATCCTAACGCCGTCCTCCCCGGCAAGTCCAGAGACCGTGCTCTCCTCGGACACCTCCGAGGAGACTCTGATGAACCAGTGTCTCTGAGGGCAGGTGTTAGTTATTATGGCCGCTTTCAACAAAGCCACTGCCATGTGGAGGTGTGAGGCCTGGCCCAAGAAGCGAAGTCTGGACCTTGAAGACAAGCCTGTCTGACTGGCTGGCCTCAGCACCTGCTTGCCCCTCTCTCCTTGACCGGCCACACAGTGTCTGCTCCGGGCACCACTGTCAGGAGCTGGAAGTCTGAGGAGTAAGAACCTTCATTGCTTGTGGGAACAGCTTTGATTTGTAAGTTTGTGTGACAGCCCAAGCCAGCGGAGAAGGGTCACTTCAGCCAGCAGGAGAACCTGGGTCCGATCTCTAGCACTGAAAAGAAAAAGTGAAAAAGAGCTGCAAATGGTAACACACACCCACAATCCCAGCATTCAGGAAGGGGAAGCAGGAGAAGTTCAAGGTCATCCTTGTCTACATGGGGAACATAGGAAGTTCCAGGCCAGCTTGGTGTACATGAGAACCTGTCTCAAAAGGTAAAGAATGAGCCCAGGCACAGCGGTGCACACTTCAAGCACAGCACTCAGGAGACAGAGGCAGGCAGATCTCTGAGTTTGAGGCCAGCCTGGTCTACAAAGTGAGATTAGGCCTGCCAGGGCTACACAGAGAGGCCTTGTCTCAAAACAAAACAAACAAACAAAAAAAGGAAAGGAATGAATGAAGGAAGGAATGAATGAATGAATGAATGAATGAATGAACAATTTAATTCTCCAAAGTGTGGGTATAAAAGCCTGGTTTATTTTATGCTTTTGATTAATTTCCTGCCTTCCTTTCTAACTCCGTTTCAATGACCAATGTATAAAAGATGTCACTCAGTTGTAATATGTGTGTAAATTTTTTTTTATTTTGTTTTTGTTTAAATTTTTGAGTCAGGGTTTATCTGTGTAGCCTTGGTTGTCCTGGACTTGATTTGTAGACCAGACTGGCCTCAAACTCAAGTCAATCCACATACTTCTGCCTCCCAGAGTGCTGGGATCACAGGTGTGTGCCACCAGGCCTGGCTATATGTGTGGAAATACAAGAAACAGTTATGAAGGCTGTTTACCAAAGCAACAGTGGTAGATATCTTTCAGCTGAAGGGAGCTTGGACTAGAGTGATGATATGAACAGTACTCTCAGGTTTTGTTCTGTAGTTTGGTCTTATCTGATACTTTATGATTATACATTTTTTTTCCTCCCCAGAAACAGGGTTTCTCTGTCTAGTCCTGGCTGTCCTGAACTCACTCTGTAGACCAGGCTGTCCTTGAACTCAGAGATCCACCTGCCTCTGCCTCCCACGTGCTGGGATTAGAGGTGTGCACCACCACTGCCCACATTACATTTTTTTTAATTGATGTAGTTTTTATTTTATGTGTATGAATGTTTTCCCTGCATGTATATCTGCTACCCTATGTGCTCATGGCTCCATATCCCCTGGAACTGGAGTCACAGATGGCTATGAGCCTCCACATGGGTGCTGGGAATCAAACCCTCGGTCCTCTAAAAGAGCAGCCAGTGCTCCCAACCTCTGAGCCATCTCTCCAGCCCAATTGTGCGTTCTTTTATCAAATGATGTAAAGCGTCCTAACCCAGCATTTAAAGACCTTTAAATTTTATTTTATTTTATGTGTATGAATGTTTTGCCTGCATATATATAAGCATACCTTTTGCCCTAAGAGGTCAGAAGAGGGTGTCAGATCCTCTGGAATTACAAGGCAGCTGAGCCCATTTTATAGACGCCTGGAGGAAGGAAGCCTTTTGTGTCTAGCCCCAGTAACATCACGGTTCCTTTCGAGTCGGATGTGAGGGGAGATCATTGGGTCTCCTTGCCGCAGTGTCCCTCTGGTTCCAGCACACCCCCTGGACCTCCTGCAGCACTTTGTGTCTGTTTCTTCCTGAAGGAGTTTTTTGAACAGTACCTCCATCACTTTTGCAGTTTCAGCTTAATGTTCAACCTGGAGCAGGTTGGCGTGTTCTGCTGAGTTCCTGTTCTATTTATAAATGTTTTTATTTTGCTCAGGGGGAATAGGTCCTTGTCACCCAGACAGAATGGACCTGTGGTGGCTCTTTAGGTTTTTCACCCCAGAGTCAAGCTCTAAAGATGACTCAGATGTGGGAAATTGTACAGTGTGGCCCGGGCATGGCTGAGGGGAGGCAGGCAGGTAGGCTCCCTGCTTTCAGAGAAATGCAAGAGGGACCCCCAGACCTGCCCTAAGGAAGCACGGGTACCCATCAGGCATCAGGACTGGTCCTGCTATAAGCAAAGCTTTCCCACTGGGACAGTAAAGTTAATTTAATATGATTAGAATGCTTGCATCAATTTTGAGTTTTGTTTGTAGTGCCAGATATTAAACTCAAGGCCTTAGTCATGGTTAAGTACTATGCCACTACAGCTTCGGCCCCAGAAAACCTTGTCTTAATTAATGTTTAATATGAGGAAGCCCCCATGAGAACTTATCAGTGGGGGAGGGGGAGTTGAAGAGATAGCTCAGCAGTTAAGAGCTCTTCCAGAGGTCCTGAGTTCAATTCCCAGCAACCACATGGTGGCTCACAACCATCTCTACTGGGATCTGATGCCCCTTTCCGGCACACAGATGTATATGGAGATAGAGCACTCATCTACATAAAATAAATAAAAATCTTTGAAAAAAAATTACCAGTGGGGCTGAAGAGACAGCTTAGCAACTAAGAGTGCTTGCTGCCCTTGCAGAGGGTGTGGTTTCTGTCCCAGCACCCACCTGTTTGCTGAGGGCTGGCTGTAACTCCTGTTCCGGGGGATCCAATGTCTTTTCTGACCTCCCGTGGCACTACAGACTTGTGATCCTCTTTCATACATGCAGGCAAACACTCATACACATAAAATCAAGTCTTTTTGTTATTGTTTTTGAGACAGTGTCTCACTATGTAGCTCTGGCTGTCCTGGAACTCTCTATGTAGATCAGGCTGGCCTTAAACTCACAGAGATCTATCCGCCTCTGTCTCCCAAATGCTGGGATTAAAGGCGTGTGCCACTATACCTGGCCCTTCTGAAGTGGAGGGAAATTCTGGACCCAGGGTGTAACGGTGCACAGCTGTAATTTCACAACCCAGGAGGCTATTGCAGGATGATCACAGCTTCATAGTGCTACATAGTAAGGCTTCAATTTAAGAAAAAAGGGCAGGGAGGTCACCTGTAGGGCTAGGGGAAGACGGGAGAAGAGTTCCACTCTGGGAGATGGAACAGTTCTGAAGACAGTGGCAATAGTATTGACACTGTATTTGCATTTTTTTTTTTTTTGCCTGCATGTATATCTGTGTACCACGTATGTGCCTGCTGCCTGTGGAGGCCAGAAGTGAGGGGTCAGAGCCCCTGGGACTGGAGTTACAGATGGTTGTGAACTACCATGTGGGTGCTAGGCATTGAATCCAGCTCCTCTGGCAGAGCAGCCAGTGCTCTTAACCGCTGAGACATCACTCCAGCCCTGAAGTGTCTTAAAAGTGGCTAAACTGAGGAGATGGTTCACCAGAGCCCGTGTGAAGCTGGGCTCAGAAGCATGCTTTTGTTTTGTTTTTCAAGACAGGGTTTCTCTGTGTAGCCTTGGCTGTCCTGGACAGCCTGTAGACCAGGCTAGCCTCGAACTCACAGAGATCCACCTGCCTCTGCCTCCCCAAGTGCTGGGATCACAGGTGTGTAGCACCGCACCTGACTAGAAGCGTGCATCTTTAATTCCATCCCTAATGCAGCAGTGGGGGGGAGGGGGATGGCAGAAGACAGGAGAATCCCTTACGCTCACGGGTAGCTAGCATGCTGTATGCAGTAGTGAAGAGACCCTGTCTCATAGGACGTGGAAAGCAAGGACCAACACTCAAGGTTGTCTCCTGATCACACAGGTGTACTGTGTGACATAAACTCACACACAGAGATTTTTAAAAATGGCTAAAACGTTGTTTTGCATATATTTTACCACACAGAGAAGCATAAGAGCATGGTGTTTTCTTACACAGCCCCACACGTTAGGACTTACATTATAATTCTTCTGCTGATGGCGGTGGTGCACACTTTTAGTCCCAGCACTCAAGAGGTAACAGCAGGCAGATCTCTGAGTTCAAGGCCACCTGTCTACAAAGTAAGTTTCGGGACAGCCAGGGCTACACAGAGAAACCCTGTTTTTAATTTATTTATTTAATTATATATGCATTGCTGTGAGGGTGTCAGATCCCTTGGAACTGGAGTTACAGACAGTTGTGAAGTGCCATGTGGGTGCCGGGAACTGAACCTGGGTCCTTTGGAAGAGCAGAGAGTGTCCTTAACCACTGAGGCATCTCTCCAGCCCGAGAAACTGTCTTAAAAAAATAAGTAAAATAAAATTCTTTTAACTCAGTAGCATTTTATTTTTCTGTTTGTTTTCTAGTTGAATTTTCTAGATGCAAGAGAAATCAGAGCTGTGTGGATATTTACCAAAACTCACTGAAGCCGCCCCCTGTGACATTGTTGGACAGTTCTACCACCCAGATCAGAAAGGTCAGCCCAGTGTTTGTGAGCAAATATTGGCCTTGTGTGCCTTTTGGTGGAAGCTTTACAACCCGAATCAACAGGCTGTTATAGGTCACTGTGCATGGCCTCTTAGTGTATCTCATCCTCAGCTTTCCCCTCCACTGCCCTCTTCTCGCCTTCTTTCCTCTCTCCCTTTCTCTTTCTCTCCTCCTCTCCCTTCCTCTCTCTTCTGTTTTCTTGCTGGAGGTCAAGCCTAAGGCCTCAAACATACTAGACAGGTGTTCTACAACTAAGTTCCATTCCAGCCCTTGCTTTTGTTTTTGTTTTTTGTTTGTTTGTTTTTGAGACAGGGTTTTTCTGTGTAGCCTTGGCTGTCCTGGAACTCACTCTGTAGAACAGATTCTGCCTCTGCCTCTTTCTGCCTCTGCCCCTGCCCCTGCCCCTGCCCCTGCCCCTGCCCCTGCCCCTGCCTGAGTGCTGGGATTATTGGCATGCACCACCACTGCCTGGCTGCTTTTTTTTTTTTTAATGTTATGTGTATGAGTGTTTTGCCTGCACATATATATTTGCACCACATGGATGCCTTTTTTAAGATTTATTTTTATAATAACTTAAATTTTGACGTTATAATGTAATGACATCATTAACCCCTTCCTTTTCCTCCAAGCCTTCTCATGTAACACCCTCCACTCTCTCACAACTTCATGCGTCTTTTTAGTTAATTGTTGTTACACACATGTGCACGTCCACACATTCCTAAATATATAGTTGTAACCTGTTCAGTTAATCTACTGTTACTTGTATGTTCATGATTTCAGGACTGACCACTTGGCATTAAATATCCAACTCGGGGACTCTCAAATAGGGAAAACTGAACGTCTCACTCTTAGCTTTCCTTGGTTGCCTGTCCTTTGTCTAAGGCTAAAATTGATCTGTATTTGTTTAGAAGGGGCTCACTGTATAGCCCTGTCTGGCTAAGAATTCACTGTAGTAAACCAGGTTGGCCTTGAACTCAGAAAGAATCTCTGTCTTCTAAGCACCATGACTAAAGGCATACAACACCATGGCTAAAGGCATACAACACCATGCCCTGTAAAATTTGTTTGTCTGTTTTTTTTTTGTTGTTGTTGTTGTTACTTATTTATTTATTTTATTTTATTTTTAAGCAGAGTTTCTGTGTGTAACAGAACTGGCTGTCCTGGAACTTGCTTTGTAGACCAGACTGGCCTCAAACTCAGAGATCTGCCAGCCTCAGGGATTCAGGGTGTGTACCACCATGCCTGGCTATTTTTATTTATTATTTAATGTATTTTATTTAATGTGCAAGATTGTTTGGCCTGCATGTATATATGTGTTTCATGTGTGTGCCTAGTGCCAACAGAGGTTAGAAGAGGGCATCAGATCCCCTGAAACTGGGGTTATGGATGGTTGTGAGCCACCCTGTGGGTCCTGGAAACCTCTTCAGAAGCAGCAAGTGCTCTCAACACCTGAACTTTCTCCCCAGCCCCATATTTTTTGTTATTTTTAAATCGTGTGTCTATGTGTGTCTGTTCTTGGGTAGTTCTCGTGAGTGCAGATGCCTGAGCTGGCCAGAAGAAAGGATCAGACCCCTGCATCTGGGGGTACAGGCTGCTATGAGTCTCCTGACATGTGGGCTGGGAGCTGAACTCAAGATTCTCTGCAAAAGCGATGCACGCTCTTTAACTGCTGAGTCATCTCTGCAGACTGTCTGTCTATCTGTTTTTGAGGTAGGGCCTCACTATATAACTCAGGCTTGAACTTCCTGTGTAACCCAGGCAGGTACTGAACTCATGATCCTCCTGTTTCCCCTCCTCCTAAGCTCTGGTATCTCAGGCATGTGTGCTAAGGCCTGTTGTGCACGCCTACTTGTTTTACGTGTGCCTGAATCACAGCGCTGCCATGTAGTGAGATAGTATCATTTCCCCTAAGCCTTCCAGCTGTAGTTTACTTAGAGCCAGAAATGTCTGGTTTTGAAATTGTGGCATCTTCCACGTGTTCCTCAACACCTGTAATACAGAATCACACTCCAGGCCCTATTTCTTGCCCTATTAGCGGCTTCCCCTGGAATTAACTGTCTGGAGCTTAGCTTTTAAGCTGGCAGTTAGAGGAAGACAAGAGCTGCCTGTAGAACTTCTTCCATGGAACCGGAATGTAGTGCAGTGATCAGTCCTGGCCTAGTATCCCACCTATGGTGAGGCTAAGCATGAGCGTCCTCAGCACAGCTGGTCAGAGCCTGACTGACACCTCAGGCTGAGAGGAAGCATTGTCCAGCAGGCTCTTCTTGACCTTTGTTTCTTTTAGATACCCCCTAAACTACGGTGGCCTACATGGATCTCCTCAAGTAGAAAGCTGTTTATAGCAAGATCAGACTTTTTTTTTAACCTTTTAAAATATATATATATATATATACACACACACATTTAAGCCAGAAAGATGGCTCAGTGCTTAAGAGCACTGGCTGCTTTTCCAGAGGACTTAGGTTCAGTTCTTAGCACCATGGTACCTCACAACTGTTAGTAACTCCAGTCCCAGGAGATCTGACATCCTCTTTCAGCTTCTGAGGCCACCAGGCGCACAATGGCACACAGATACATATTTAGGCAAAACACCCATACAAGTAAGTAAAATTAATTTTAAATGTTTTTGGTTTTTGTTTGTTGTTTGTTTGCTTTTTGTTTTTCAAGACAGGGTTTCTTTGTGTAGCCTTGCCTGTCCTGGAATCGCTTTGTAAACTGTTCTTGAACTCACAGCTATGTGCTGTCTCTGCCTCAATTGCAGATTTTTTTTTTTTTAAGATTTATTATGGGAGCTGGAGAGATGGCTCAGACGTTAAGAGCACTGGCTTCTTTTCCAGAGGTCATGAGTTCAGTTCCCAGCAACGACATGATGTTTTACAACCATCTATAATGAAATCTGGCTCCCTCTTCTGTCATGCAGTGTACATGCAGACAACATTGTATACATAATAAATAAATAAATAAATCTTTTAAAAAGATTTATCATTGGGCATGGTGGCACGTGCCTTTAATGTCAATCAATACTCAGGAGGTAGAGGCAGGCAGCTCTCTGTGAGTTTAAGGGCAGCCTGGTCTACAAAGAGAGTTCTAAGTCAGAGAGGCTGTCTAAAAAAAAAAAAAAAAAAAAGAAGAAGAAGAAGATGATGATGAAGACGACAATGAAGAAGCAGAAGATTTATGTTGTTACTTTATGTGTGTTTGTCTGCATTGCTTATGTGCAACACATGTGTGCTCTGCCCACAGAGGCCAGAAGAGGATGTTAGATCATTTGGAACTGGAGTTACAGACAGTTTTAAAATGCCCGAGGTGGTTTCTGAGAATTGAACTCAAGTCCTCTGGAAAGAGTAGTAAGCACTCTTAACCACCCAACCAGTTCTCTGGCCCACGGAGTTATGGTTTCAGAGCATTACTGGGAATCTGTCCCTAGTGTTTCATTGCTTGGAACCCATGGCCTGTCTGGTAACACATGGACCATGTGAAAAGTTGTTCTCCAAAGTTAGTGATGACTTCTTAGAGCAATTATTTATCTTCCTAGTCCTGTTTAGAAAAATAAAGACAAAATCAAGTCCTTTAAAATGTGAACTTTTCAGTGAATGTACTAAAATTGTTTTCAATCCTACAGGGTGTGTGGGATGACAGACTGGTTAACAGAAAACCCCCAGAGACGGGGCTGCAGGATTTAGCTGTTCTTTACTCCCTCTGGCAGCCTGGGACCTGCCTCCTGGGCACATCAGGCACCATGGACTCCCCAGGGTACAATTGCTTTGTGGACAGGGACAAGATGGAAGCGTCCATCCGGGACCTGGGGCCAAAGGAGCTGAACTGCACTGAGCTGCAGGAGCTGAAGCAGCTAGCACGCCAGGGTTACTGGGCCCAGAGCCACGCCCTGCGGGGGAGAGTGTACCAGCGCCTGATCCGGGACATCCCCTGCCGCACCGTCACCCCCGACGCCAGCGTGTACAGCGACATTGTGGGCAAGATTGTGGGCAAGCACAGCAGCCGCAGCCTGCCCCTGCCTGAGTTTGTAGACAACACTCAGGTGCCCACCTACTGCCTGAACACACGGGGAGAGGGCGCTGTGCGCAAGATCCTCCTGTGCATTGCCAACCAGTTCCCCGACATCTCCTTCTGCCCTGCCCTGCCTGCCGTGGTGGCCCTGCTCCTGCACTACAGCATTGACGAGGCAGAGTGCTTCGAAAAGGCCTGCCGCATCCTAGCCTGCAATGACCCCAGCAAGAAGCTCATCGACCAGAGCTTCCTGGCCTTCGAGTCCTCCTGCATGACATTTGGGGACCTGGTGAACAAGTATTGCCAGGCAGCCCACAAACTGATGGTGGCCGTGTCAGAGGACGTCCTGCAGGTCTACTCCGATTGGCAGCGATGGCTGTTTGGGGAACTGCCCCTCAACTACTTTGCCCGTGTTTTTGATGTCTTCCTTGTAGAAGGCTATAAGGTGTTGTACAGAGTTGCTCTGGCCATCCTCAAGTTCTTCCACAAGGTGAGAGCAGGACAGCCCCTGGAGTCAGACAATGTAAAGCAGGACATCCGCATGTTTGTCAAGGACATTGCCAAGACAGTGTCTCCTGAGAAACTACTAGAGAAGGCCTTTGCCATACGCCTATTTTCCCGAAAGGAGATCCAGCTCTTGCAGATGGCCAATGAGAAAGCACTGAAGCAGAAAGGCATTACTGTCAAGCAGAAGAGGTAGGTGGACCCAGGATCGTGTCCATGTGTGTGTGTGTGCGTGTGTGTGTGTGTGTGTGTGTGTTATGTATGCGTGTGTGTGCCTGTGCTGTGAACATACTGCATCTGTAGAGCAGGAAGCTTTAGAGGAATATATCCTTGAGATCTGAGCATGAGCTTGTCCTGCCAGCCAATGGCCTGCTTCTAGCCTTCTGTCTGTTCACCTGCCATGTGGATACCAAGACACTAGAAAGCAGGAAGGGCTTTGTAGTTATGGCCTTAACCAGACAAGAAAGCTAGATGCTCCCCGGGGGTCAGAAGGTTCAGCAGTTGCCAGCCTAGCCTCCTAAGCTCTGCCCTTTCGGCTCCAAGCTTCATGGCTGACGTTGTTTTGAGTGCTGATTGTGGTCTCCCTATTTCTGGAAAGCAAGGTTGGGAAGAGTCATAGTGTTTGACACTGGACACAGTAGGCTGCTGTAGGCATGGCTGTTGGCATGGAGATGGAGTTCGCTTTCTCCTGGGCCCAAAGGAAGGCATATCTGGGGATTGGTACCCACCACTAACCTCGCCTTGTCTGTTTTATTTTTCTTCTTCTCCGTGTCCGTTGCTTCCTCCTGTTTCTCAGTGTCTCACTTTCTAAAAGGTAGGTCTGAAACCACACTTCCATGCTTGCCTTCTCTGCCCTGCCTTTCTTCCAGCCAGCTCTGGCTTGGCTGCTTGCTGTCTCCCAAGACCTGCGTGGCTCTCGTGGGCTGGCTTCTGCTTGCTGCTTTAGCCTGATCGATGCAGGCACTGTCTGTCTGTCTGTCTGTCCATCCATCTTTCTGTCTCAGTTGTGCAATCTGCTGGTGCTTGGCTGGCTCTGCAGCCTTGTCTTGCTGGAGGCTTACTTCATTTATCCTGGTTTCTTAAAGAAAAGGGTTTTTGTCCTCTGTACCTCCAGGCTGGGCACTCTCCCATGTATCAGGGGGGAGGTGGAGCTTCCAGGAATAATTTCACCCCATTTCCCAGTGGCACCTAGAACCAGGCTGCAGACCTGGCTGACTAGGAGAGATATCCTTTCCAGGCTTACCAAAATGGAGCTCTGGGGCCACAGGGTAAGGGTGGACTCAGGCTGGACTCTGGTCACTGTGGGCTCTGACCCCTCCTCGCTTTTCCCAGGCAGTTTGTGCACTTGGCTGTCCATGCAGAGAACTTCCGCTCGGAGATTGTCAGTGTGAAGGAGATGAGAGACATTTGGTCCTGGATCCCTGAGCGTTTTGCCCTCTGTCAACCCCTCCTGCTCTTCTCCTCACTGCAGCATGGGTACAGCCTGACCAGGTGAGGTGCCCCCAACACTTAGAGAGTCACAGCCTCCACCCCACTTGCAAGACATGATAGGGTAGCTGGAAAGAAGACTTTGAACCTGGGACCCTGGTAATGTCCTGCCTCCTCCTGTGAGGCCTGAGAATCAGAGCCTCTTCCCGGGCTTAACGTCACTCCCAAGCCGTGTAAACTTTAGAAGTCATTGCTGTGTGCACCACGGCTGAGAGCTCTGTAGGCGTCGTAAAGATACCGAAGTCCCCATCTCGGGAGCTCAGAGTTGTCAGGAGACAGTCACTTGGAGAGCTGGCCCTGGCCTCCCTGCTACCCTCACCCACTGTGTTCATCACAAGCCTGACCAGGTACCCCTCTGTGGGGCTCTGCCTGTGTAAGCCCCTGGTATGCTAGTGGGGGCACACTGCCCTCCAGGCTAGCTAGCCCAGGTCCTGTTAGTACTCAGGTCTCCAAGGATAGTTCACCAGCTGTGCACCACCCCCACCCCAAGGCCCTGCCTACAACCACACAAGCATTTTGGCTTGGTTAAGAGTCACTTCTCCCAGCCCCCAGGGACCTGAGCACCATGGTGGCAAGCCTTACCTTCCTCACATGTACAGGGCTGAGCTTTCCTGTTTCTCTGGTTCCTGCTTCCCTGTAGCTTCCGGCACTCAGCTTTGCCTGAGGGGGAATGCACTGTGAATCTTCACCTTTGTCATGCCAGGGCAGCCTGGCCTGGCCAAAATGACACTGCAAGGTTCTTAGCCACTGTAGACAGAGGTGGTGGGAAAGGAGCATAGGCCTTAGGCCTCTCTATCCTAGACCTTGGGACTGACGGTTGGCAGTGATAACAGGAGGTGCCAGGGACGGCATGCGGGGTGTCACATGTGGTCTCTGCCCCCCAGGTTCTATTTCCAGTGTGAAGGACACGAGCCCACCCTCCTACTCATCAAGACCACGCAAAAGGAGGTGAGGAGCCTGGTTTGCTGAGCTGGTGCCAAGACCCGAATGTAGATGTGGTCCCTGCATGGAGCTTATTCTGACGCTTGAGAGGCACAAGGGAAGACAAAAATGACCCAGAGGGTCCTCTTCCCTAAACTCAGCCCTCTCCCACACCCTCTTTGCCTTCAGTGGTGGGAGGATGCAGTATCCAGCACCCTAAGCCGGGGCGCGGTCACTCAGCATAGCTGAACAGGGGTGGCCCCTGAGGGCAGGAGGCACGGCCTCACCCAGCTTTCTCCCTAGGTTTGCGGGGCTTACCTGTCCACAGACTGGAGCGAGAGGAACAAGTTCGGGGGCAAGCTGGGATTCTTCGGGACTGGAGAATGCTTTGTTTTTAGGGTGAGTTGGGCTGGGTGTGGAGGTCCTCTGGCCACTCCTTCCTTCCTCAGCTCTTCCCATCTCTTCAGACGTTTTGAGCACTTCTGTCTACTGGGCCAGGGTACTGTCTGACCCCGGCTGCTGCAGAGGCTGCCTGGAGGGGCTTACAAGTCACCACACCATGTGCCTGGCAACCCTGCACAGGAGCCTTGTTTTATTCTCCTTGTAGCAAACATCCTAAAACACGCCCTTGGTTACTTCTGGGTGTTGCTGGTTGGACTGTGAGTATCCCCAGAGCTAGCAGGACCTCATCTGCTAATATGATATGCCATTGCCACGGTCTCTCCCTCAGGGACTCGCCCAGAGCAGTCATGGGATGGAGATGGGCTGTGGCCTCGGAGCATGAAGGCCCAGTGAGGTACCACATGCCAGTGACTCTGACTGTCACCCATTCGTTCCCAGCTGCAGCCGGAGGTACAGCGTTATGAGTGGGTGGTCATCAAGCACCCAGAGTTGACCAAGCCAACATCCTTCAAGTCCTCAGAGTCTGCAGCCAGCCCTTCTCTCCTCAGCCACTCTGTCTCTTCCGACCCTGCTGATCGGCTCTCACCTTTTCTGGCTGCCCGGCACTTCAACCTGCCCTCCAAGACTGAGTCCATGTTCATGGCTGGGGGCAATGACTGCCTCATCATTGGTGGGCACTTGGTCCCTTCACTTCAGTCTGGGTCCTACCTGTACTGGGAGGGGGCCATGGAGGATTGTGGGTAGCTGAAGGCCCTGTGCCCAGTCCTTGTTGACTGGTGGGAGTGGACACCTCAGTTAAGCAAAGGGAAAGGAGCTGGGTTGTTGGGGGTAGACCAGACATGAAAGATGGGAGCCTCAGGCTAGCAGGTGAGCATCAGCCAGGGAGCCAGGCCCAGATGGTTTTAGAAAAACCCCTTGTAAGTCTGAGGGCTCTCTTTACCGAGATAGCTATTTAACAGAGCCTTCAAGGACAGAGGGGACGGGGTATCTAGGGATGGGGTGGTTGTTGGAGCAGAAAGACATCTGTTCACCTGCACATCCCACAGGGGGAGGAGGTGGCCAAGCACTGTACATTGATGGGGATCTGAACCGAGGCCGCACCGGACACTGCGACACTTTCAACAACCAGCCCCTCTGCTCTGAGAACTTCCTCATCGCAGCCGTGGAGGCTTGGGGCTTCCAAGACCCTGACACCCAGTGACCGGCCTGCGTTGATGGTGACTGAGCCACATTGAGGGGTGATGGGACAGAGGCCCAGCTGCCTCTTCAGGGATCAGGGAATGAATGAGACACCACCTCCAGGAAGTGGGCAGGTTTGCCTCCCAGGGCTACATTTCCCTGCCCTGAGCTTCTGCCTCTTGTAGAGAAAGGGCAAATGAATCTTCTTGCCAAATGTGGTTCTGTGGTGCCCCCTGCTGGTGCTTTGACTCTGCAGCTCCTCAGACCTCTGACCCTCTGAGGTTCGCCTGGGCTATATTTGCTGCTGCAGGATAGGATTGGGGATTGGGGCAGGATTTGTGGGGAGCTCTGCAGCTCCCCTTATTCTAGAAGGGACGAGGGCTGGAGAGCTGTTTTTTGTCTTTGTGTTTTTGCAGAGCCTGAAGCTCTTGCTGCACCTCCCTGCAAGTCCATACCTGAAGGTGGCCTCTGGAGAGACTTTCTTTGACCAGCTTGAGCAGTCAGCTCCATTCCCAGGGTTCTCCTCAGAGATGACTGGACTCAGTGAGGCTTTTGCCTCCTTGAACTCGTGTAGTTTCGGTGACTTCTGTGTTTCCTTCCCTTGTCACTGTAGTGACTGCGGCCCAGGGTCACCCCGACCCTAGCATGGCATGCTTGTCCCAGTCCTGCCTTCCGCCTTCTCCTCAGGCCCTCTGCTTCCCTAGACCTCCTCACACAGCACCTGATAAACCGATGTGACCTGATCCCTCTGCTGCCACTATGGCTGGCTATGTGCCGTGTTCTCTGTGGGCTACCCCTTCTCCCATTATGGCTTTCAGGTCTCTGGACGTCTGTGCTTCCTGAGGCCTGTACTGGCTGGGTACACAGTAGGTGACAAGGGAAGCACTCCCTCTGAGGACTATAGCAAGCTCCGTTTCCCCCTGCCCTCCCTCCCATCCTGTGACCTCCCTCAGCTGGTCCTGAGGGTCTGGGTAACACAGAGGAAGAGAGAAGAAGCAGTGGCCCAAATGGCTGTGCTGGGGCCATAGATGTCTGGATGATAAAAACAGGTGCCTGGTTCTCACATGACTGTCTGGTGAGCCTCAGAGTCAGCATGTGTCACACCAGTGCTTGTCTCCATGCTGATACTCACTTTTGCTGTGGGTGGTTCCATGTTCTGTGTATTCATGTCAGCTCTCAGCAGGGTCACAGTGGCACAGGAGGCAGGGCTGGAAGGAGCCCCGTGCAACTTTGGGCCATCTGGCAAAGCCGCCTAGAACCTTGGACTCTGCACAGTGGACCAGCTCTCCACCGCGCTGGCTTCCAGGATGGGTTGGCTTGGGTCTTCAGAGGGGAGAGGTCCTGGGAGGCGCAGTTGCTCTCCTCCGCAGAATGTTGTGAGCCTTGCCACCCATTTCCTCTGAGCCCACTGCCCAGGCCTACCCCTCCAACGTTGGTGTTCATTTGACGCCATCTTGGTTTTTGTTACTGTTGTTTGTGGAAAGATCTTACTAGGGAGCCTAACTGGCCTGGAACTCCCTATGCAGCCCAGGCTCGCCTGGAAATTGCTATGTAGCCTAGGTTGGCCTTAAAAATCATGATCTGCCTGAGCCTCCTAAGTGCTGGGCTTATAGACATTAGGCCCAGCTCAGCACTTCCTGTTGCACTAACTCCAGGGCCCTGAGTTTGGTCTCCAGCCGGAAGGCCCCCAGGACTTTTCCAGGCTGTGCACCATGACGCCCACCCGAGCATTGCCACTGGAACTCAGAAGCCTCTCAGAAGCGGTGAAGTTAAGTGGGCAGTATGTCCAGGGCCCTGCAAGGTTCCTGACTGGGTAGTGGGTTTTTATTTTGTGTGGCCCCCCGCTGGCCTTCCTAGGGGTCTAGTCCAAGAAGACTGATCGATGTGTAGTCATAATTACATCCTAAGCAAAGTTCCTAGCTTTTTGCCCACAACATACTCAGTTCTTTAAATTTAATATGTCCTCTTTTTTCTGACTTTTCTGCCAAAAGGTGTCATTTTCTTTGTATTTTTATTCTCATCACTGTTCTTATCTGACACCGAGTGTTCCCACTTAGTATTTATCTTATTAATGTTTTCTATTATTTATTAGCTTTTGATGTTAAAAACAAGCCAAAATTTGATGGCATTGTATAAGAAGTTATATTTTAGCAGCATTTAAGCATTTGTTTTTAAAACAAATACTGAGCCCAATTTAAGCCAGTTCATTAAACTAAATAAGTTCACTTAAATCATATGCCTTTGGGACCTCAGAAAATCAGTTTATGCTCTGGTTTTGGTTTGTGACAAGAGTGTCAGTGTCCTGTAGCTTGGTCTATCCTTGAACTAACTGTGTAGCTGAAGCTGCCCCACGTGTGTGCCACCATGCTTGGTCATAATCAACTTATTCTTAAAATGATTTATGATACAACATTAGGTGTTTCCTTTTTTTTTTTTTTTTCAAGACATGGTTTCTCTGTGTAGCCCTGGCTGTCCTAAATTCATTGTGTAGACCAGGCTGGCCTCAAACTCAGCAAGATCCACCTGCCTCTGCCTCCCAAGTGCTGGGATTAAAGGTGTGCACACCACTGCCTGGTCTAATTTCTCTACTTTAATTATTGGACTGAAATTACTATTTTAATTATTTCTATTTTTGTAAGCTGCTTGCTTTTACTTCTCCAACTTTTCAGAGCATTTTGTTTTAGAGACTTGTGGAGTTCTGATTTTCAAATGTTTCTTACCCATCTCAGAGCTCCTAGAGCTCTTCTGACCTCTGTAAATATTTTATATTTGATAATTTAGGGTTTGCACCCATTTTCTTGAGATGCTGAGGACTGGACCTAAGACCTTATACACGCTAGGCAAATTCTCCACACTGAGCCATTTTCTCAGCCCTGTATTTATATATTGAATTGATTTTCAGTTTACACCAGAATTGCTGAGGCTGAAGTTTCCATTGACCCTCATTTACTTGACCTCTATAAACACCCAGACAATTGGTGTAGTGACACACCTTCAATCTCAGAACTCAGAAGGTTGAGGTGGGTGGATCTCAGTACGTTTGAGGCCAGCTTGTTATATGTAGTAGATTCCATACCAGCCAGGGCTACATAATGAGACCTTGTCTTAAAAAATATGGCAGGGTTGGAGGTGGGGGTGTTTGGTGAGAAGGCTCAGCAGTTAGCACACTGGGTCTTCTGGAGGACCCAAGTTGAATTTTCAGCATCCATATGGTGGCTCACAACCATCTATAACTCCAGTTCCTGGGTGTCTAGGCCCTTTCCTGGCCTCTGTGGGCACTGTACTAAGGTAGTACACAGACATAAACACAGGCAAAACACTCATACACATAAAAATAAAAATGAATGAATTATTGTGGGTGCAGAGCCCCTGACTGGACCACAGGCCTTGCTTTTCCACTAGACAGGAATACATGCAGTTTTTATTGTTACCTGCTTTCTCACATTTTTCACTAATCTAGAAAGCTGTCAAACTTAAAAGACTTGTACTGTTTTTTTGTTTTGTTTTTTAAGCCACCATTTAGGTTGTAATTCTCTATAGAACTACCTCGAAGGTGGCCAGATCGTCAGTAGCTCTCTTCAGGTTTATGTGGTAGAGTTATTATGTCAAGCATGAGTGCCGAGCATGAGTGCCGAGCAGTCCTTACGGTTCTTTCCCCACAGTGTTTACATCAGGCCAGAAAGCGTGCAAAATAAAAGGTAATTTTTGTGTTTAGATTCTTACGTGGGCCTGCTGTGTGTCTATAATCCCAGCACATGGATGATGGCAGAAAGAGCATGTCATCCTTAGCTACAGACCAAGTTCAAGGCTTAGCTTGACAGGCCCTGTCTCAGGAAAGAAAAAGAAGAAAAGGAGCTCTTTATGACTCCCCTCGTTGCATCCCTTTCTGACTGTGCTGTTAGCTCGCGTTAGGTGTGTTAGTGATTGTGCGTTAGGTGCAGTGTTGCATGGTACAGTACTACAGACAAAATGGCTGCTGCTTGTAGGCTAGGTCGTTTTATTGCATGGGATTTGCCAGCACTATTCAGGACTAAGGAAACAGTCCGTGGACACATGGACACGTTGACCAGTGACATGGCAAGAACCAACCAAACAGAAGGTTCCCCTGTAGACTGGTATCCACTAGTTTGCCGCTTGGCTGCTCTGCAGTAGCTGCCTGGCCTTGTTTCCTGTGTGAAGAGGCCAGAGCACCTCTGCTGTGCGTCACACCGCAGCGCTGGCCGTGTGGTCAACAGCTTATAAGCCAAACTGGAGAGAAGGCTCAGCAGTTAAGGCACTGGCTGGTCGCTGTGCGTGGTGGTGCACACCTTTAGTCCCAGCCCTCAGGAGTCAGAGGCTGGAAGATCTCTGAGTTCAAGGCCAGCCTGGTCCACAGAGTGAGTTCCAGGACAGCCAGGGCTACACAGAGAAACCCTGTCTTGGGGTGTGGGTGGGATAGCACTATCTGCTCTTCCGGAGGATCGAGGTTCAAATCCGAACACCTAAATTGTGTTTCACAACCATCTGTCACTCCAGTTCCAGGGGATCCTGACACCCTCTTCTGGCCTCTTTGGGCACTGCATGCAATTGGTGCACAGACATACATGCAGACAAAACAACATAAAAATTAAAAAAAAAAAAAAAAGGTTTTTAAAAAAAAGTTTGTAAGCTGAAGACGGAAGGAGAAGAAGTTCCACGCATAATTTTACCTTTTAGATGTTGTCATTATGGGCTCTGACAAACGGTCACCAATTAGGAGTCATGGTGTACACTGTAATCTTGGCACTCAGGAGGCCAAGGCAGGAAGAATGCAAGCATGAGGCTACTCGGACTAACTGAGTTTCAGGCTGTCCTAGACTACATAGTGAGACCTTATCTTAACAACAGAAAACAATGTGGTCCCTGCCTGACCCTGTGGAGCATCTCAAGGAAGATAACAGACTCCTGCTTACAAAGTGAAAGTGTGGATTTGCAGCAAAATACAACTTTGTGATGTGAAACTCAGTGATTTGGTGATGTTTGGTTAGTGTTCATATGACTCCTAAATAAAATTAATAACTGATAAAGAGGAATCTTTGTACGTATGTGTCATGAGAGTACAGGATGGGAAGTTCTAGCACCTTCTAGGATAAGCTGTCCATCTCTTTCTTGAGAAAGGGTATAGAGTAAGGGGCCATTGCCCTCTTCAAGCCCATCATGCCATGACAGGGAGACCCCACAGAGAGGAGCATGTATGTCCTCTGCTACGTTTGCCACAGCCAGCCATGGTAACCTACTTCCTGACCTTCCTTCCTGCCTTTTGGTTCTTGCGGTTTGTCATTCGGAGTACATGAAGAATGGAGAGGAGCCACTGTCAGGAATCTTTGTCAGATGTCTCCAGTATTCTTGGTTCTCGTGAAACATAAAACTCAATGTCAAAGGCAAACACACATTTCTCATTCAAAAGGAGATTTTTACTTAGACATTTGCATATGTTAACATCTTTCCTAATACCGTACACTTTTTTTTTAATGTCTTGAAGTACTGAGGATTTTATTTGGGTGCTTGCACACAGCACTTGAGTTATAGCCCAGATTTTCTCTCTCTCTCTCTCTCTCTTTGTGCTTGAGGCAGAGTGTCCTAAGGTACTGAGGATGTCCCTCAACCAACTCTGTAGCCCAGATAGGCCTTGACCTTGTGTTCTTTCTCATTCTCCCAAGTAGGTGAGATTACAGGCTTGTGCCACCAGGCCAGCAGAATATTTTTTCTTTGAACCCTGCACAGATGCCCACTCACCTGTCTAGTTCCTCTCTGTGAGGCTCTGGGCACTGTTCCTGCCCTGTGCCTGCAGCACATCTAGGTCCCTGCTTGCTTCTTCATGAAATAGTGGCTGCCCACTTCTTTCCTGGTTCTCTTCCCCAGACTAGCCTGTGATTGGTTTCTTTGCTGCTCTTCTGTATCCCAAGGATGCTGGGAGGCCTGGCCCAGTTTGAGAAGTCCTTGTCTATTAGGGCAGCAGGGGCTTGACCCTAGGACTATCTCAACAAGCTACAGTGAGCTCTGGTTTTCTGCAGTTCCTCACATGGATACAGAACTTACTGCCTATGGTTTTCTCCACCACTCAACTCCCTTCCTGGAAGACGGCTCTCTGTTGTGAAGCTTTATAGCTTCTAAAAACAAAACAAAACAAAAAACTCTGCTGCTCTTCTGTCATCCACCTTTGGACTGTCTGTCGTCCAGGGCAGGAGGGCTGAATATTGCAGAATAACCGTTGCTGCAGTGCTGCTGTGGTACAGGGCCGTCGCCAAGGTTTGTCCTGCACTCCCAGCATTCCCTAAAAGACCTCTTT
Source organism: Meriones unguiculatus (assembly GCF_030254825.1). Lineage (NCBI taxonomy): Eukaryota > Metazoa > Chordata > Mammalia > Rodentia > Muridae > Meriones > Meriones unguiculatus. Next base: position 40,687,004 of record NC_083359.1, read on the forward strand.
CCTTTGTTAGTGCTCAGGACCTTCCTGTGATTGGCATCAAAACACGGACAGACACCATGAACCACACCTGTAAGCTCAGGACTTGGGAGTTAGAGACCGGAGGATCAGGAGTTCAAGGCCAGCCTAGGCTAGGCTACATTACACCCACTCACCCCTACCCTCACACTCCCCCCACAACTGAATGGTATCTTTTTTTTGTTTTGTTTTGTTTTTTCTGGTTTTGGTTTTTCAAGACAGGGTTTCTCTATGTAGCCCTGGCTGTCCTGAACTCACTCTGTAGACCAAGCTCTGCCTCCCAAATGCTGGGATTAGAGGGGTGAGCCACTACACCCCGTGACCTTTTTATCTTTTCAGACTTAATGTAGAAATCCTCTTTTTCTACGGCCTCAGGAGGGAGCTGAGGTATTCCCTTCTTGCCACATGGGCTTCTAGCAATCCCAGTTTTGGCTTAGTTTTGGAGATTTGTTCCAGGACATGTTTGCTCCCAGCTCATCTTTGCTTTCTAGATACTCAGTGTGTTCCCACCAGCAAGTGGGGAGACATAGGGTCAAAGGAAGATGGCGGAGGGTTAGCTAACACCTAACAGCCAGCTTCCAGAGCCCAGCTTCCAGTAAAGGAACGGTCCTATGAGAGCCTCACGCTGCCCCCTGGTGGCAGAGCTGCCTGTCTGCCTGCCCTTCATCTTGAGAGAGATAACCAATCAGGCCCCTTGCTCCAACTTTTAAGTAAGGAATTTTTGCTAGAAGCCAGATGTTTCTGTCTCAGAAGCCGTTCTAGCTGTGTGCCTTGTAAATATGTATCTATTCTCTGTGGTCTGATATGTAGAAACAGTGCAGATTCACAAACACCCTTGCTATTTAAACTGTGTCAAGGAGCCCAAGCAACAAGTGACGGATTGTGTTTGTAGGACTTTCTTTATTAGTTTTTCTCAATATGTAGCTTTGGCTATCCCAGAACTTGCTATGTAGATCAGGCTGGCCTCAGATCTTTTTGCCTCTGCCTCCTGAGTGTTGGGGTTCAAGGAGTGTGCCACCATGGACAGCAGGGTTTTTTGTTTAGTTGGTTGTTTGTGGTTGTTTTTTGTTGTTTTTTTTTTTTTTTCTTTTTTTTTTCAGACAAGGTTTCTCTGTAGCCCTGGCGGTCCTGGAACCCAGTAGACAAGACTGGCCTCGGACTCATGTGTCTCTGCCTCCCTCCCTGAGTGCTGAGATTAAAGGTATGCACCACCACGCTGGTATGTAACACCAGCAGGAATTTTTATTTTGCTGTTTGTTTGTTTGTTTTTAAACCTATGTGGGTGTTTACCTGTATGTATTCATGTGTAATGTGAGGCCAGAAGATAGTGTTGGAGTCCCTAGAATTGGCATTACAGACAGCTATAAGCCATCATGTGGATTCTGGGAGTAGAGCCCAGGTCTTCTGTTTGTTTGTTTGTTTGTTTGTTTTCTCTGCTCCTTATTCCATACGGTATTTATTTCTGGTGCTGATAATTAAATCCAAGACGCCATACACTGTAAACACACACTCTGCCATCAAGCTATACCATCCCAGTGGCCAGTTTTATTTAATGTTTTTAGATAAGCTCTGTCTTATCTAAAAATACTTTCAAAATAGTGCAGATATCTATGCTATTTTTATGTCTCCAACAGCCATGTCTGGGCTATACATGGGTTCTGTCTCACCAGAGTAAGAGAACAAGGTGCCATTGCTGTATAGTCTTGTCTGTCCTTGTCCTTGTGTTCTCTCCTCCCACCCCCATGCCTTCGTGATGGTTTGGAAGGAGGCTGTTGGCAAGGCTCTTCCTGGGACACATAGTTCTTGATGTTCCTGAAAGGCTGCTGCTTCTCCCTCCCCCTTCTCTCCCTTCCCTTCCTTCCCCTCATACTCCCCATCTTCCTATTTTGTTCTCTTCACTTCCTTTCTCCCCACTCCATCCCACCCCTTTGTGGTTGTTTTGAGACACTCCTGTGTAATCCAGGCTTACCTTGAGGTTACACTCTCTGCCTTAGAGTCCCGACTGCTGAGTTGTCAGCTGTACACTTCCAAACCTAATCTTCCCTTCTTTAAAACAGCTCCTCTAGGATAAGTTAATGTTTCCAGTTAAACGTTGTTTGTGATGTTTTGTTTGTTTTTGTTTTTCAAAACAGGGTTTCTCTGTATAGCCCTGGCTGTCCTGGACTCACTCTGTAGACCAGGCTGGCCTCGAACATACAGAGATCTGCCTGCCTCTGCTTCCTGGGTGCTGGGATCACGGGTGTGTGCAACAGCACCTGGCTGGGATGTTTTCTTGGTGTCTTAACTCTCTCTGTCCCCTTTTGTAGGATCTTTGGAAAGTGCAATTGACTGTCTAAGGATCCCACCTTCTACCTTCTGTCTCTATTCCTCTCCTCATGGGTCTCAACATGCATTTCCAAATCCCCTCCCTCTCAGAGTCTGGAAATCCCCACTGACAGTGACAGGCCAGAACTCATGACCTGTGATTTCATGCCAAGGAGGAAGTGACAGTGAGGGAGAAGGCAGGGATGCCTTTCCTAGAGTCCACTCTAAGTAAGGGCTCTGCACAGTGCCTGGAAGACCCAGATGGGAGATGTGAGATGGGATGAAGTGAGAGACGGTGGCTGAACTAGTTGTTTGGCTCTCAAACCCAGGCCTTAGACCAGAATTGTAATTCCATCACTTGCCAGCTGGTGACCAGAGAAGGGCCTGGTCTTCCTAGATTTGTTTCACTGTCTGCTGAATAGAGTAGGTATGGCAATAGCCTACAGTGCCTCAGCACAGGGCCTGACACATAGGTGCTCAGCTGTGATACAGAAATTGGCTGGACCTGGACACCCTACTGGGGGTCTGGGAAAAAAACAGTCTAACAACCTTCAATGAAAGTAAGACTAGGAGCTGGGTGCGGTGGTGTACACCTGTGATCCCAGCACTCGGGGAGGCAGAGGCAGGCGGATCTCTGTGAGTTTGAGACCAGTCTGGTCTACAAAGTGAGTCCAGGACAGCCAAAGCTACACAGAGAAACCCTGTCTTGAAAAACAAAACAAAACAACAACAACAAAAGAAATTAAGAATAGGGTTTGAGGAGGACACTTAGAGGAAGGGAAGGAGAAACGTGGAGGGATGTCAGAAGGGCTTCCTGGAGGAAAATGGCTTCTGAGTAATAAGTAAGGGGCAAGGGAAAGTGATGCTGATGGAATCGGGGCCTGATGATAGGAGACAGCATAGGGGGAGCGCCAAAGAACTGTGAGATATTAAGAAGTGCTGATTAGAAAAAAAAAAAAAAAAGTGAGGGCTACAGCGATGTCTCAGTGGTTAAGAGCACTTACTGCTCTTGCAGAGGATCTGGGTTTAATCCCAGCACCTACATGGCATTCCAGGGAACCTGACAGCCTCTTCTGACTTCCTCGGGCACTAGGCACACAGGAAAAAGAACGGGGAGAGGGGGAAGCATTGGAGACAGCAGTACAGAGACCCAGTCAGCATAGTTAGTGTCCCTGCGTAGAAGAGAAGTAACAGTTGGTGTGACTTTGGCAAGGACAGGAGCTGGAAGAGGGAAGGGGTGAAGAGGTGGAGACACAGTGAGGATTCTTCTCAAAAATCAGAATGGAGCAGGAGGTGGAGGAAGCACAGTAACTGTTCTCTATAGCCTCCTCTCAGGACCAAGACAGACATGGGCTCTTCCATGGGAACTGTAAAGAGTGGTAGACCCCCAGCACTCAGGGAGGCAGAGGCAGGTGGATCTCTGTGAGTTCGAGGCCACCCTGGTCTACAGAACAAGTTCCAGGACAGCCAAGGCTACACAGAAAGAAAAAAAAAATGGTAGAACCAGTTCAGTCAAGGAGAAAAGGGGGCACAAGGAGTTTTCTGTTGTGAAAATTGTAGCAGGATGGGAAGGTGTCTCCATTGCTTGCATGGAAAAGTTGAGGGATTAGCACACAGACCACTTGGAGAGCCTCTGATTTTGGGATGTGAGCTTGAGGCTCACAGGAGGTCTAGGCCAGGTAGCAGCTGCTCAGGGATACTGCAAAGGAAAATAGTTGATAGGTGGAAAGAAGACGGGGTTGTAGGCTATAAGGGTACCAGCAGGGCAGAGGCAGCCTCAGCCACCTGCCAACCATAGGTAGGGAAACCAGTTCTCCATCACCGGTCCAGAAAGGAAGCCCTGAAGTATGGGCCTTGCAAGGGTATTGGAAGGACAAGCAGGCCTTCCTGGGACTTTCAGAAATCTGGAGTAACTTTCACAGGTGTCAATGCTGACGGGTAAGGCGGTACATGCCTTTAGCCCCAGCACTCAAGACAGGGCTGGTCTACATGGCAAGTTCCAGGTTAGCCAGACCTTCACAGCGAGATCCTGTCTCAAAAAAAAAAAAAAAAAGAAAAGAAAAAAGACCCCCCCCACCAAAAACCAAACAACCAACCCCCCAAAAAAACTAGCCATGCCTACATCTTGATGGGTAGACGCCCCTCAACTGTTGTCGGGCCCCTACGCCCCGCCTCCTGGAATCACTGGGAAAGAAGGTGGATCTTGATCTGCAGGTATAGAATGGAAGAGGACCAGAGAACACCTAAGGTTGTTGCACGTTATAAGGCCCGGCGGGGTGGGGCGTGGCATTCCTGGGGACTAGTGGAGACAGCGAAACCCCGCACTACGGATTTCCTCTGTTAGAGGGCTCTGTAACGCTGCTAGGTGCCACTACTTTAACCCAGCTCTCAGGGCAAGAACCAGAACCAGAGCCCCTATGCAGCAGGGCTGCCTGCGGGTCTCGAGCTCGGAACGCAGGGAAAACGAACGCCGGTACTCGAGCACCTGCGGGCGCCGCGCAGCCGCAGAGAAGGCGGGTTCGCACAGGCTCCGCCCTGTATGCTAATATAAGCGCTACGGCCCCGCCCCGGGGACCGGTGAGCCCACCGCGATAGGGTCCGGAAAGACGTTGGCGCGGAGCAGCGGACCAGGGAAGACCCCGGCAAGGCCAAGCGTTGGGACGCGGGCCCAGTGGGCTGGTGGCGGGGCCCAGATCCTGTCCAAGCGCTGCCGGCGAGCCTGGAGCCCCGCTCCCCTGCCGGCGCAAGGTGGTACAGCCCGTAGGGGCGGAGCCCGGATCATGTGACGCGAGCGCGGCCGCCATCTTGCTCTGCGGTGCTGGTATTTAGAGCGCAGCGCCTGACTGGCGGGGTCGCCTTCGCGCATCCGCCGCCTCGAGGATCCTCGCTCCCCCGGCCGCTCGCTCTCCCGCCGTCCTAACCCGGCCGCCGCCCGCTGAGCTTGCCTTCTCCCCGCTTGCAGACATGGCTGACATCAAGAACAGCCCCGAATACGCTGCGTTTTTCGCTGTCATAGGCGCCTCGTGCGCCATGGTCTTCAGCGGTGAGCATCGCAGCAGGAGGAGCAGGGGGTGCCGAAGCGGTGCGGAACTCTAGCCCGCTGCTCACCGGGGCCTGTGCGTGACGTCACTCTGACGTCATCCCCACCTATGTGGGTGTCGGGCCTTACGGGCGCGGGTGGGGGTCAGCCCCACGGCGGCGGGGACAGTTGCATCTGTGGAGCACAGGGCTCGGTCAGGGTGCGGGTCCCGTCACCCTGACTGTCGTGCCTCGTTTGTGCGGGGGTGGGGCATCGGTGTGACTGCCATCTTAGCCCCGGGAAGTAGGAACGAAGGTGGGGTGGGGGCGCGGGGGGAGGCGGCGCGCGATCCTGCGCCCGCTCCTGCGCCTGCCCCGCATCCCGCATTCTGCGGGCAGGTGTGACATCACGTCTTGAAAGGCGCCAGTCCGTAGGCGTCAGCGGGCTCCGGACGGGAGTCCCTGGCCTCTTGGCCAGAGGGAGACCGTGTCCCCGCTAAGGTCCACCAGCCCTGCTTCCATGGCGGCCGGGCGGCCGGGGGTCAGGTGGGTCTGTACCCTGGGTGAGGCAGGTGTTTCCGGTTGAGGCTTGTCTCGGTTGCCCAATAGTTCTGTCATCGGTGTGGGTTGGTTGGGAAAACTGGGCTGAGGGGTTGGTCCTGGGAACCTGCAAGGACTCAGGTTAGAGCCTATGGAAGTGGGTTTGGATTAGGTAGGAGCACTTGAGTGGATGGTTGCCGAGGGTCTGTGCTTTGAGGTGGGGGAGAGGGTGGCGGTAGAGAGCCAGCATTTACAAGATTAAGTCTTTGATCCTCAGTCCTGGACCTAATGAATGGATGAGTGAATGAATGACCTTCCTCTTCTAGGGGGGTGAGGGGCTGGAACTGGGAGATGCCTCCTTGCTCAGAGAAGGAAAAGCCTGGCAAGGTTCTTGATGGCATCTTGCTCTTGAAGTTGAGCCTTGACAGTTCTACGGTGTCAAATTTAGTGAAAATTGGCCTTCCTGGGAGAAAAGCCTTTGGGCCAGACCCAAGAATGAGGGATTGAGGGAGGTAAGTCTCAGCCCCCAGGGACTGGTCTGGCCTGGTCTGGGCCTCCTCTGGAAGGTCTGGTCCCTGCCTTAAATGACCTCGCCCTGCCCCACCCTACCTGGCAGATGGAGAGGCTGGCCCTCTGTTCAGGTACATGGTGAGTTTGAACTCCAAACAGTGTCTGTTGACTGTAAACACCTTTGGGGTGCAGGTTGGGGTGGGGGATTGTCTGTCTTGGTGACCTCCCCATGTCTGGGCCTGTTAGGTGCTGCTGAGAGAACCCTTCTGTTCCCACACCATCGAAGTAAGGGCTCATTTGTGGTGGGAGATGTGGTCTAGACTTCTTTGCTCCCAGACCACACCTGTTCTCCCCACACTTTAGGGCTCCTTAGGAAGGCTGCCAAGCATTTCCTTCTGCTCCTTCGCCCCCAGAATATGCCCATAGGTTCCCCTATTTTGGTCACCTGTGATTACTTTTTGTGGTTATTGATAGGTTAATTAACTTACAATAAATTAACTTATGCACAAATAAAGCAAATCTTTCTTGCATTCTTACTGTGTCCCAAATAGCGGGGCAATGTTAGTGAACAAACAGTATGCCTACCCATGTGGGACTCCTGTTTTGTCTGTCATGATGGCTCCTGCAACTCCAAATTTGCCCAGAGTTCTTTTTCTGCACCTAGCTTCTCGAACCTCTTCTATCAAGACCCTACATGTGCCCAGCCTGGCCAACAGGTGTCTCTGCACTATTGAAAGTTGGATATTGCTGGTCTAGGCTTTTCCTGCCTGGCCCTACCTTCTGGGGATTGAAATCTACATGCCTCAGGCCCATTCCTTCACACCGGCTTCTCACGGTCCTTTGGGGGCTAGCCTCTTACTTGGCCAGTTGAATCACCTGACTTCATTTTTCCTTCTAAGCATGCTATTCTGTAGCATGTTTTTGTCCTGACATTACCTAAAGAACCCTAGCCCTTGGTGTTGCTGAGAGGACGCCAGGCTTTGACTCCCTTGGACCTACTGTTTGTTTTTTTGTTTTGTTTTGTTTTGTTTTTTTGGAACAGGGTTTCTCTAAGTAGCCCTGGCTGTCCTGGCACTAGCTCTGTAGACCAGGCTGACCTTGAACTCAGAGATCTACCTGTGTCTGTCTCCCTAGTGCTGGGATCAAAGGTGTGTGCCACCACAGCCTGGCTAACCAAGTTTTAAGACTATTTTTTCTTTAAATGAGGTTTGCACACATCTTTGAGGCCTCCATTCCCTGCTTCATATTTTAGCTTCCCTTTTTTTCTTATGACAAATATCCTGTTGGTTCTTTCTTCATCATGTTCTCCATGAAGCTGCCAGTTGCTTTTTTTTTCTGTATTTTCTGTGACTTCCTCCCTGACTTTGCTTGATTTCCTGGAAATGCCTCGAGACCCTGCTCTCTGCCCCACTGCATTGGCATGGTCAGCAGGTCTCCCTTCTGCAGCCTGTCAGGCATAGCTTTCTGGATACCTGCTACTGTCAGAGGCTAGGCTTAATTTTTTTCTCCTCTTGCCCTGGTTCCTGATGGTGTCCCTGTTTTTCATCATCTATCTTCTTGCCACCCATCCTTCAGCCCCATAATCTACCTACTGTGTTAGGGGACAGACCCGACTTGCTCTTTACCTTTTTTGGAGTCACACCTTTCTGGGGTGCAGAGTTGATTGTGTTCCGTCCTCACCCTCACAGTACCACATGGCAACCTCTATTCTTGGTGTTCAGTAGCATGTCCTTAGGCATGTGAGCCCATGGAACACTCACTTTTTGCACTAACCGATACGGCTGAGCATGAACTTGCCTTCCAATAGGAGCATAAGAAATTCACTGACCAGAGTTGTTCCAGGAAATACCTCTTGAAGTGGACCCTGGGCTTGAAGTTGGGCAGTGTCTGGGCATCTAAGGGTGCTGTAGAAGAGACAAGTGATCTACCTAGTCCCTGCTCTTCCAGCTGAGCTCATCTAACACTGTCTTGCTTGTTATCTGAATATGCTGTCAAGAATCTTGCCGTTTGCCTTCTTTTCCTCTTCTCTGCTGCTTACCTTATCACTTCCCCACTCCAAATTTCCATGGTCCATGATCCTTTTTCAGACTCTCCTCCCCTTGGCGTAGCTCCCCTACTTCCTCTTCTCTTTTCCTGTTCTCTTTCCTTGCTGGATTTGTTGCTGTGTTGGGTCACTGTCCTGTCTTCTTGCTGTTCCCTGAGCTCTGAGAAATCAGAGAGCCCTCTGACCTTTGCCTTACTCAGTTCTGGGCACACAGTAGGCATATTTTGTGGTCCAGTGAGATCAACAGATTTTTTTAGAGGTGTTGTTGGGGCTTTTACCTCTGGCCCCTGTTTTACCATGGCCCCCAGAATGGCCATGGCATGGTGTCCCGGGCAGATCACTCTGGAGCCTGCTGTCACCTGTATAAGTAGCTCAAAGTTCTTATAGGGTCTGGAGGACAAGTGGCAGAAACGAGAGAGAATTAGAGTTCAGGATCTGAAGATGAGAGGGAAACAAAAGTCCTGAAAGGAAGGCAGCATCTCCTGGGAGGTTGGATGAGGAAACAACATCAGAGAAGGCAGGGAACCCTGTTTTCCTGCCTGGGAAGGCTTGAAGGCCTCCTTGCAGGCAGGGACTGACTGACACAGGACTGGCCTCCAGGCAACTGAGAGGTAGGCGTTTATGCTGGAAGTGCCTGGAACTCAGGCTGTGAGGCAGAGGTGCCCAGAGTCTCAAGCAAGACTTTCCTTGGCCCAGCTGCCTCCTTCCCATGTGACTGTTTTGCCAGAGGTCACAAGCTAGGAAAGGGGAACGCTGGAGAACAAAGTCTGGTTTCAGAGCAAAGCAGGGGCCCCTGGTGACCACAAGAAGTACACAGCAGAAGTGGATGAGGAGGTTGGGGTTATTGGCTGTGCTAGTGGAAAAAGCAGTAGCTGTAGTGATTGGCTAGACTCTCAGGGGTCTCCTGCCTGGCTGCATGCCTTCAGTTCCTCTGCTGGGTGCTAACTCAGGGAGCAGATGCAGAAAGCTCCCTAGGCACCTTCCCTGCTGCTCTGGGCTCACTTCATCTCTCCTTCCACAGCCATGGGAGCTGCCTATGGCACAGCCAAGAGTGGCACTGGTATCGCAGCTATGTCAGTCATGAGGCCAGAGCTGATCATGAAGTCCATCATCCCAGTGGTTATGGCTGGGATCATCGCCATCTACGGCCTGGTGGTGGCAGTCCTTATCGCCAATTCCCTGACTGATGGCATCACCCTCTACAGGTGAGTGCAGGGCCTGTCCCGCCAGGTGAAGTGCATCATTTTCCTGTGGACAGATTGCTGACAGCCTGTGTCTCTTCTCCCCCCAGGAGTTTTCTTCAGCTGGGTGCTGGCCTGAGTGTGGGGCTGAGTGGCCTGGCTGCTGGCTTTGCCATTGGCATCGTGGGGGATGCTGGTGTTCGGGGCACTGCCCAGCAACCACGACTGTTCGTGGGCATGATCCTGATCCTCATCTTCGCGGAGGTGCTCGGCCTCTACGGTCTCATCGTGGCCCTAATCCTCTCCACAAAGTAGTCCTTCTCCACCACCAGTCACAGGATAGGATGTAAAGACCACCCCTCCTCATTCCAGAACGAACAGCCTGACACACATGCACGGGCAGCTGCCCCTCAGTAGTTGGTCTTGTAAATGCGCAGTGTCCTAGTGCCCATTGTCTGTTGCCCCCGCCTGGTCCCTGCTGCCCCGTGCTGTGGACATCTGGGCCCACTCATCTCCCATTCAGGCCCCTGACCAGTGAGGATGTCAGCCTCTGGCTACCCCACCCTTCGCCCTAGAGTGCTCTGTGTATAAGGATGAATTAGAGTTGTCATTTTTCTCTTCACTGGATGTTTATTTATAAAAGATTTGACCTCTTCATGCGTCTGTGGAGCAGCCCTGTCTCCCAACTATATAGTAATCATTAGTAGAGTGTTACCTTGTGGGGTTCCTGTTGCTGAGACTCTGGTTGGAGCCACCCTCCCCCCAGCCCTGGACAGCCAGGGTGCAGGGCAGAGTGCTACTGCTCGACCGGGATGGCTCCCAGCTGTGTCCAATAAAAGTTCTCGGATGTGACTGGCTTGTGTTTTAGTGCTTCTGTGGGCGGAGTGGGCCGGCCTGGTTGGCTTGCATCACAGGGTTGTTGTCACGTGGGCCCGACAGCCACGTGACTTCCCCCTCAGTTGAGAGTCACGTGGTGCCAACTGGCCCTGCTTCCGATTACCGCTGCTCCGGACTCCACCGGCTCTCTTCCTGCGTTCAGCGCCCCTCACGATGCCTAGCGGGCGGTGCCCAGCGGGGGGCCCGGTGCTCCAGTTCACCAACTGTCGCATCCTGCGCGGCGGCACGCTGCTCAGGTCTGGGCTGCTTGGTGCAGGGTTGGGCTGGGTGTAGGACTGGTGACAACCGCAGGGATGGGGCTAGTGGAGGGTCTCAGCCCTGAGAGCGACAGGGCTCGGCCGGGTATGGGGACCCAGGAAAGTGGAGGGCAGGACTGTCCTGGGTGTGTGGCTGGGACTAAGAAGAGTGGGTTCAGGGGCAAGCAGGGTGAGAGCGAGAACTAGGTGTTGGCTCCAGGGCTTAGTGGTGATCCAACTGCCGACTGCTCTGTCCTCAGGGAGGATCTGTGGGTGCGCGAGGGCCGAATCCTGGACCCAGAGAAGCTGTTTTTTGAAGAGAGGCGTGTGGCTGATGAGCAGCGGGACTGCGGAGGCTGCATCCTGGCTCCCGGCTTTATCGATGTTCAGATCAACGGTGCGGCCTGGCTTGGGCCAGGGAACCCAGGGGAGGAGCTCTGAGCACTGTGCTACCCCCTTGTTTTCTGTGGCCACAGGTGGATTTGGTGTTGACTTCTCCAGGGCTACGGAGGACGTGGGTTCTGGGGTCGCCCTAGTGGCCCGGAGGATCCTGTCCCACGGTGTCACCTCCTTCTGCCCCACCCTGGTTACTTCCCCACCAGAGGTTTATCACAAGGTGAGGTCAGGCTGCTCTATGCCTGAGCAAAGGGGCCCACCCCCCAGGGGCAGGAACATTTCCTTCACCCGAATCTGGGCTCCCTCCACGTGGGTGTGAGGGAATCCTCCTCTCTCTTGTTCAGTTGGGTCCTGCCAGGTCTCTGCAACTGCCAATGCAGTTGTGCCCACATTTTTTGTCACCATTCTCATCTGCCACACCCACCCAACACCCTGTAGGCAGCCTCTGGGCCGCCTGAACTAAGGTTGCCTGGAATTCTGCCACAGCCATTGTCTCTAGGCAGGCTCTTCCTGCTCACCTGCCTGTGTTCTGTGACTCACGTGAAAAAGCCTTTCAGAGAGAGCTGCTTTCCCTGTGTACTGGCTCCAGCCCTGCTTCCCTCACGCTTCCACCCTCCAGCTAGAGGGAGCTCTGTTGTCTTTGTGCCGATTTTCACGTGAAAGCTTTCCCACAGGTTTCCCAGGTTGATTCAAGCTTGCTTAGGTTGCTGTCTTCGGCAGTTGCGAGTAATCTGCAGGGTTATCCCTTAGTCCTGAGCTCTTGCTTTAAAACGTGGTTTTCTCTTACAGGATGCAACTGGGCTGTTAACCATACTTGAATGGATTTTTTCTGTTCCTGATGTCAGTTGCCACAGCCAGTTTTTCTCCTGGTACAGGATCCATTACAGGAGCAGGGAGTGTGTGATTGCCCATGCTTTCCTCTCTGGGTGGGCTGACACAGAATCAGAGTAGGGAGCTATGGGGATTGAGTGCGGACTGTGCCCTCGCTTCACAGGCTTCGCTCTGGCCTCTTGACTTGCAACCCTTGGAAGGCCTGACGCAACTGTACTCACTTCTGAGCCTCAATTTCATTAAACCTAGAGGGAGAACAGTCAGTGGGTGCTTGACACAGGTTACACTTTCCTTGAATGTCAACTAGAGATGTCTTCTGGAAGTTTCCCACAGTCCCCCCTCCCCCACCCCACGGCCAATAGTGCAACCTATTGTCCTACTGCAGATAAGGACTTGGTTCTCTCAGCTGATCTCTGGCAAGACCCAGAGTCACCTTTCAAGGGGATGGGTATCAGGATGTACCCCCTTCTCTACAACAGTCCATTCCTATCACTTAAGCTGCTTCTCTGCCCCGGGCACATTCCAGCAGCTGCCCGTGTCCCCTCTCCTCCTAGGCTCTCCCAGGAAGGCCTTGCTCTCCTGTGAGCCCTGCTCCCATGCTCCTTCACCACCGGGCTTTCCTCCTGCGGCAGGTTTGACTGGCGTGGCGCAAGGCCGTGGCTCTCCTTCAGGGGGAGGAGTGGCTAATATTCCCAAGGTTTTCTTTCTGGCACCCCACTGTAGTCCATGTCTACCTCATAGACTCTTATAAATAAAACACTTGGAATGAAGGTCTCAGGAGACAGGAAGAAAGTGATGTCAGAGACTCTGGGCAGCTTTGAGTATAAAAGCATATATCCCTGCTGGATAGAAACCAGGAGACCCTAACCTCAAACCCCTTCCCCTAGGATGTCCCCTAACTTCCTCCAGGGCCCCTTCTCACTGAGGGCCTTGTCCACTTGTCCAGGTGTCTTCATCAAAGGCTGGTTTATTGAAACTACCTACTCTCTTTCTGGGTTTACTCTTCTAGCTATGCTTCAAGAGGACAGATCTGATGGCATTGTTTTCTGCTTCAAATCTGTTAGCTGGTGAGGTACCTCAAGGACAGATGTCTGCCACCCTGCCCATCCCTGCATTCATCTCATTCCCTTCCCCTCCAGCTATCCTGTTGTCTCTGCTGTGTACTCTTACTTTGCCTTTCAAGGGGCTCTTCTAGAAAACAGTTCATGTATATGTGTGTATATACTCCATGGTACCTGAGTGGAAGTCAGTCAGGCTTGTGGGAATCAGTGGTCTCCTTCCATCATGTGCATCCTGGGAATTGAACTCAGGGCATGAGGTGGCTTGGTGGCAAGTGCCTTTACCCACTGAGCCAATATACCTGGTTTTGATTTTTTGTTTGTTTTTTAATGTAGCCCAGATTGGTTTTTGTGGTTGAGGCTGGTCTTGACCTGTTGTCTCAGCCCGCCATATACTGTGATGCCTGGCTCTTTTGCTTGGTTTTTAAGCTGCTAGGTGACCAGCAGGTGGTGGCTGCAGCAGCTGCTGCTGCTTTGAAGATTTGTCATTTTTAATTATGTGTAGGTATGTATGTCTTCTGCATGTGAGTGTGCAGGTACTCAGGGCTTCCTAGTCCTCCCCTGCAAAGTAGTACAAGCTCCTAAGCACTGAGCCGATTCTCTAGCCCTGCCTTTATTCTCTTTTGTTTTGTTTGTTTGTTTTTAGAACAGGTTCTCTCTGAGTAGACCTGGTTGTCCTGGAACTCACTCTGTAGACCAGGCTGGCCTCTGCCTGCTGAGTGCTGGGATTAAAGGCGTGTGCCAATTAGCTGTGTCTGTGTTCTTCTGGGTTAGAGGTATAGGTAAGAATATTTGGGGCTGGAAAACAGCTAAGAACACTTTTATTGGAGAGGACTCAGGTTTGGTTCTAACACCCACATTATGTGGCTCATAGCTGCTTGTAATTCCAGTTCCAGGGGATTTGCCACTCCTTTCTGGCTACTGCAGCTATCAGGCATGCATGTGGCTTACAGACATATATACAGACACTCCTAAAATAAACATGTTAGTGTTGCTGAGGGTTGAGCCCAGGGCCTTGTACATGCTAAGCGAGGTACTTTACCAGTGGGATGCATCTCCAAGCCCCGAACTCCTGGGATCTCCCAGCTGCACTTCACCCTTTTTGTTTGGTTAGAGGGTTTTGCTATCTTGTATATGGATCTAAGCTCCAGGGCTCAAGAGATCACCTGAATAAGATCTTTCTTTGTCCCTAGACCTTACATCTCAGGGTGTCATGCCATGGGGATGAGGTGTTTATCAATTTTGCTGCCTGCTGGACATAGTGGGAAGTTCAGTGAAGCTGTTCGAACTTCTGTTGAATTGTTTGAACTGTTTTCCTGTTTCACTGTCACTCTATGCGAGCCGCATGTAGAGTTGGACTTTCTTAGGTCTATTCTCATTTTTTCTCACCTTTCTCCTTGGCACCACTTTCTAGAGATTCCCTCAGCTCCATATTGGAGTTTATCCCTTGGGATTCTTACATACCTTTGAGTTTTGGAGAGCTCATGTTGCTCTCTGACATCCTGTTCTGGCCTCGTGGATTTAAGGTCTCTTGTTGCCAGAGCGTGTCAGTGTTGGCTCTTCCCTGTGTCCTTTCTTGCTTCTTCTCTCTGCTGGCTTGGTCATCTTGTTGGCATTCCTTCCTCTGATCCTTGGGCTCTGTTTAATGACTGGTATTAGCAGGCCACTAGGAACACCTAGCCCTTTGGAGGAGCTTTTTGGGCAACCCTAGTTGTGCTTCCAAGGTCCTGCCTCTGGGCCTTGTGAGATCCCCTGGGAAGAGGGTCTGGTTTTGTTCAGAGGGAGCTGTTACTAGAGTCTGGAGAACATATACTTCCCAATATTTGTATTCCATCTCACTCACCTCTACTGAGGCCTCCCCAACCATTTCTCATGGTCCCAGGTTCTGTGAGGTCTGAGTTTCCTCAGTCCTCTCCAACTGAAATGTGTCCAGAGTCCACCTCTCTGCTTCCCTGATCCTGGCTTGCTCTTCTCTCATTCTTTGTCCTCAGACTTAAGTATAGATTTGGTTTTGTATAATTTGAGACAGGTTGTCGTGTACCCTAGGCTGGCCTTGAACGTCTTACGTAGCTGAGGCTGGCCTGTGCTTGGGATTGTAGGCAAGCACTACCATGCCCAGCGTAAGGGTCTTAAAAGCCCACTCCTTTTATTGAGGGGGTGATTCCAAGAAAGGATGTCACTGTTTTGCCTGGATTCCATAGCTGACAGGTCCGGGAATCACCATTCCCCTTTCCTACTCAAGAGCTGAAGGCTCTGGAGGGAGGGTTATGGCTATACTGGGTCATCTCCAAGACCAAGTAAGTGTTGCTCACCTTTTTCTAGGGCTGTGACCTTCCTGATCAGAATGGGCTGGGCCATATCGCTGAGCTCTCTCCCAGCCTGCCCTGAATACCACAGCATTTAGCCCTCTTCTTCTGCCCTGCCTTCCCCCTGCCACGCCAGCCCCTGCTTCCTTGTCCTGCTGCTTAGGGAGGCTGCAGTTATTTTTTTTCCCAAGGGTTTGGCCACTATATCCTAGCTGTTTGGCAGAAGCCACTTTGAAAGCCAGAGCAGGTTAGAGCAGCCCTTGGTGCCTGCACTTATGCTTCTGTGGCCTGGGAATGCTCCATCTCCTGGTCCTCAGGGTAGGTTATCCTATATTCCCTGTTGTTACTTCTTCTTGCACCTGACCACTGGAGGGGGAGAGTCCTTCAGCCATCTTCTAGCACCTGTTAGGGAAGGATAGTAGGGTCAGGCCTGGTCAGGGTCTTAATCTCTGACCTAAGGATCTGACTTTGGTTGGCCTCTGGGTGCTGGGCTGTGGGGCAGGGCCTTAACAGCTGTTTTTCCCCCAGGTCCTTCCTCAGATCTCTGTGAAAAGTGGAGGTCCCCATGGAGCAGGGGTCCTTGGTGAGTGGATGCCCAGTTGGGAAGGGAGGACAGGTTTGAGGGACTGGGGTGGGGCTGCTAGGTGGGAATGCCTGCTAGGTTCTCCCTTGTCCTTTCTTCCAGGGGTGCACTTAGAGGGCCCATTCATCAGCCGGGAGAAGCGGGGTGCACACCCTGAGGCCTACCTCCGCTCCTTTGGAGCCAATGCTTTTCATGATGTGCTGGCCACATACGGATCCCTGGACAATGTTCGGATTGTGACGCTTGCCCCTGAACTAGACCGGAGCCGTGAAGTGATCCAGGCCCTGACAGCGCAAGGCATCCGTGTGTCACTAGGTGAGAGGCCGCTCGTCCCGGTTGCCTGCTCGAGGTCCTCTGCTGCTGCAGACGCTGATCTCGGGTCCTCTCTGCAGGGCATTCAGTGGCTGACCTGCGGGCTGCAGAGGTAGCAGTGCAGAGTGGGGCCACCTTCATCACCCACCTCTTCAATGCCATGTTGCCTGTGAGTGCCACCCCTACTTCTGGGTAAGAGAGGGCTCGGTGGCCACCTCTGTTACTCAGTTACTCCCTTCTGTCCTGCTCAGTTCCATCACCGTGACCCAGGCATAGTAGGGCTGCTGACCACTGACCAGCTGCCCCCAGGCCACTGCATCTTCTATGGGATGATTGCTGATGGCATACACACTAACCCTGCAGCTCTGCGCATTGCTCACCGAGCCCATCCCCAGGGTGAGTAGCTGGGAAGGGTAGGGCAGATAGGATAACAGCTGGCCGGGTCCTGAGCCGCCTCCTCCCCCAGGGCTGGTGCTGGTTACTGACGCTGTCCCTGCTCTGGGCTTGGGCAATGGCCGCCATACACTAGGGCAACAGGAGGTGGAGGTAGATGGGCTAATAGCCTACGTTGCAGGTGAGTGGCTCTTGTATCCATATGTGTGTAGTCCGTTGGCTTCTCCCTGGAGTGGGGCCAGAATTTGGGTGTGCCCTGTTTGTCCACTGGGATTCCCAGCCCACAACAGCTCCCTTCCCCCAATCCTGTCCTCTCTGGTCTCAAGGAACCAAGACACTGAGTGGCAGCATAGCCCCCATGGATGTCTGCATCCGGCACTTTCTGCAGGCTACAGGTCAGTGGGCTGCTGTTCCTGGGTGTCTAAGGGTACAGGCTATATTGGGGGAAAGCAAGAAGGGAGGTAGGAAAATTAGAGTTCTGTGCTGACATCCTATAACTCCTTGGAAACTGGGAGGTGAGGAGGTGTGACTTCTGGCAGATGGAAATGACCATGGGCACTCCCAAATAGAGCTCAGGCTATGGAAGAACGGTGAGCAGCCAGTCACTGGAGTCAGGGTGATGAGTGGTGTGAAGCTGGGGCCTCATGGAGGAGCAGGGTCACATTGCTTATAGACAGGCCAAAGCCTAGGCCTGTGGGATAGTGGGAATCTGTAGGGGCAGTATTGGGGGGGAGTAAAAATAGCTTTCTAGGGCTTGGAGCAGCTTCTGCAGGGACTCCCCAAATCTCTGGCAGCTCAAGGCTGAGTGCCATTCTGAATGTAGGCAACGTCAGGGTCCTATTTAGAAGAAATAGACTGGGGATGGCCGAGACAAAGGAGATAGTTATATC
This sequence comes from Meriones unguiculatus, assembly GCF_030254825.1. Taxonomy (NCBI): domain Eukaryota; kingdom Metazoa; phylum Chordata; class Mammalia; order Rodentia; family Muridae; genus Meriones; species Meriones unguiculatus. The sequence continues at coordinate 40,704,518 of NC_083359.1, forward strand.
CTGGCAAGAAGTGATACAGTAAAGTGAATATGGCCACTGGGCCTCAGGTTAGGCTCAGAGTTTAAGGTCCCATTTGGCAGCTGGATTGGTGGCACGGTGGGCCCAGGTATGGCTTTTTATGCTAGAAGTAGGTAGGAGGGTCTAACCATACAATACTGAAAACCCCTAACGCCCCACATCTAGTCTGTTGGAAGGACAGGTTCTCTGCCAGCTGGGATGAAGAGTGGGCTGGAAAAGAGGAGGTGAGCAGCTAGGGGAGTGAGGGACCTTCCTAAGCTGCTGCCGAGGCCTGGGCCTTTCCCAAACTCAGTCATTAGAAGCTGAAGGCCAAAACTGCTCCTGGGAAGGGCTGTGGATGTTCACCGCAGTGTGTTTTGAACAGGCTGTAGTGTGGAGTCGGCTCTGGAAGCTGCAACCCTCCACCCCGCCCAGCTGCTGGGGCTGGAGAAGACCAAGGGAAGCCTGGACTTCGGTGCTGATGCAGGTGAGCCCCCGTGTAGGGGTGAGTAAAGGCTCAAGGGGGTGGGCCTGTCTATCCCTGCTCCTTGGGGGCCGTTTCCCCCACAGACTCTTACCTGTATTTGCTATGGAGGTCAGAGGACAGCTCACTACAGTTTGTTCTCTCTTCCACCACATGAGTCCTACGGTTCAGACTAAGTCAGGCTTGTAGGCAAGTGCCTTCACCCACTCGGCCCTCTCCTTGCTGGCCCTCGTGTGATTTGTTTTGTTTTTGAGACCAGGTCTTACTGTGTAACCCTGGCTGGCATGTCGACTACACGAGCCTCAAATTCATGGTGATCCTCCTACTTCAGCCTCCTGAGTTCTAGGATCACAGACATGTGCCACCATGCTGCCTCTTAGCCTGGCTTTCTGGCAGCTGAGATTAGGCCATGTGAGGGTTACAGAGGTCACTTGTCCCCAGCTGTGCTGGGCTGATACTCTTGCTTTCAGCCCCCCTACCAGTCCAAATCAAGTTCTTGGGCCTCAGTTTCCCGTTAGGCTGGGTTGTAAGGGCCGACTCCACAGTTGGGGTTATAGGTGGCCCTGCCCTGTCTCCGCTCACCCTCTGCTTCTGCTGCAGACTTTGTGGTGCTCGACGACAGCCTCCATGTCCAGGCCACTTACATCTCGGGTGAACTGGTGTGGCAGGCAGAGGAAGCTGGGCCGTGACTGGGGGTCTTGGCTGGAAAGGACACTTGGCTCCTGCTGGACACTGACAGGCCCGGCAGTCCAGGGAGCTGGCCTCCAGGGAGCAAGCTGGGAGCCCTGCCCCGGGTTTAATGCAGAACCTCAATCACCACCCCTGGAGGGCAGCGGCGTGGATAAATACAGACAGCAGGACCTGCCTTGCTTGTGTTGTGCTTGGAGTTATGCTTATGTTCAGCAGCTCTATTGGTGTTTCCACTGTCGCCCTGGGACCTTCTTGGATGGGGTTTAGCTTGGGATCTGGAAGGGTTGGATGCTATGTGGGGCCTTCTCTGTAGGTATCTGTTTTGAGGCCTGCAGACCTCCCAGAAGGCTGTTAGGGCTGGAAGTGAATGGGGGGTGTTTGGAGGGAAGCACTGGGTGAGGCCAGAGACAGTAATCATGGATGGCTGACGCTGAGTTAGATGGGCAAAATGGAGGCCATAGCTCTAGGCTCTCTGCTGCAACATTCAGGAGTGTGTTTATGCTGGCTTTGGGGCCTAGGGTGACCCAGCAGTGAATGCAGGAATGTGTGCCTTAAGGGCCTCCAATTTGGGCCTAGGACTCCACCCAAGGCTCCCTGACCTGCCAGACCTGCCTAGCACCTTCTTGGATAACCCAAAGTTCTATTCCCTGTGGTATCTTCTTTCAAAGACCCCAATGGCTTTTTTAAGCCCTCCCTCATTCCCATGTTTGGTGGCTGGAGCATACCCTGCCTGGTGCTGATGGGCAGCTCTGGGACTTGTGGCTGTGTCTGCCCTGTTAGCACCACCTGGGCAGGGTATACAAAAGTACCCTAAGCCTGACTCCCTCCCACTTGGGGATTGTGGTTTATCAGGCTCCCTGGAAACTTCACTATACAAGCTTTGGGGATTCTTTTGACTCTAAGGATGGCTGTGATGTGGGAGTATATGCTAGAGGTTGGAGGTCAGGTCTGGGAATGCTTTATACCTTGGTATGGGAGGTTACAAACAAACAGATGTCACTTCTATATAGGGTCCCATTGAAGGAACTGTTTTCAGGCCAAAGTTTGAAAAAATATTTTAAAAAAGGAAGAAAGAAAGTGAAAACTAGGCAGACAAAATAAAACACTCTTAGGCCTCCTACTGTTTGAGAGCAACAGCCTGGGGAGAATAGCAGGGTCATATATGGCCCAGCCACAGCCCATTTGTCACTTGGTACACTGTCAGCGCAAGAAAGCCGGCAGGATGGCAGCCTGGATGGGAGAGAGGTAAGTAAGGAAACCTGCCGCATAGACACGCCCTTCCACATGACTGACCAGCTCCTGGAGTGTGCCAAGCACAAAGGAAGGGAGAGCATGAGTCACGTGGGGCCAGTCCTTCAGGATGCACCAGCCTGTGGAAACGTGCTGCTGCTGGAGGGCCACACTCTAAGCTCTTCATGAACGTTGACTCATCCCACCCATCTCCCAGCAATCCAGAGATAGGCCTACCTGTCTGCCACCTCCACTTCTCAGAGGAAGGAAACAGGCACTGAGTCCTGGAGGCCAGAGGTGCAGTTCAGTAGTAGGAGCTTGCCTAACACACACAAGGTCCTGGGTTCCATTCCTAGTCCAAAACTGGCTCTGACCTGCCCAGATCCAGTTTTACTGGATTTTTGCTGCTGCTTTGGGTAGACAATCAGGTGAGTGAGTTGTGTGTTGTAGAGCTACCCAGAAAAGATGGGAACTAGCACTGAGAAGGCTTTGAGGTAAAAGAAACTGCAGCAGAGGACAGAGGCAAGCAGGTTTGCGTGTTGGTGGAATACAGCTGGGGAGGAGTCGATGGCTCTGAAACTGCTGTAGGAACTTGGATTGTTTTTATTAAAACAACAACAAAGAGGGCTGGAGAGAGAGCTCATTCTTTAAGAGCACTTACTGTTCCTCCAGAGAACCTGTGTTCAAGTGCCAGCACCCATGTCAGGTGGTCTGCAACCACTTGAGACTCAAGCTTCAGGGGATCTGACGCTTCTGGCCTGTGAGGATTACTGCACATCCCTGCACACAGACATGCAAACATACATAGAAATAGTAAAAAGAAAAAAAGGGGGGGGGGAGTTCTGGAGGGATGGCTCAGAGGTTAAGAGCACTGGCTGCTCTTGCAGAGGTCCCGAGATCAATTTCCAGCAACCACATGGTGGCTCACAACCATCTGTCAAGGAATTTGATGTCCTCTTCTGGTGTGCATGAAAAAAAGAGACACTCATGTAAATAAATCCGTTAAAAAAGGAAGGAAATAGTAAGAAGAAATCTTTAAAAAGTATAAAGTTGTCCAGCATAGTATTGTCTTTCTGTAATTCTGTGGATGGTAGAGGTAGGAAGACTAGGAATTCAAGGGTCACCTCAGCTATATATCAAGTTGGAGGCCAGCCTAGGCTGGAAAGTCTCAGTAGACTAGAGAGGGTCTCAGGTAGCTGAGGCTAGTCTCCAAGTTTATGTGTAGTTGAGGAGAAAGTGGTCCTTTTCCCACCTTCTGAGGGCTGGGTTTCCAGGAGTGCACCACACAGCCACTGTCTTTGGTGCTGGACTGTGAGTCCCTGTTCATGATAAGCAAGCACTCAACTGAGCCATGTCCCCGGACCCCAAATTTACCCGTTCAGCACTTAAATTTTTTTTTTTTTTTTTAGCATGCCTTTAATCTCAGGATTTGGGAGGCGGAGACAGGTGGACTTCTGAGTTTGAGGCCAGGCTAGTCTACATAACACCTTCCAGGACAGCCAGGGCTATGTAGAGAGACCTTGTCTCAAAACTTTGTTCATTTATGTGAAGTCAGGTGTCCAAGCAGGCCGGAAGAGAATGTCAGATTCCCTGCAGCTAGAGTTACAGGGAGTGGGTGCTGGGAACTGAACTGAACTGAGCCTCTTGACCATTGAGCCATCTCTCTGGTCCCTTAACCACTGAAAAGATTTATCTTTATATGTATGTATGTGTAGTGGAGGCTGGAGCTGGATGGCATCCCTTGGGAGCTGGATGTAGATGCTGCGAAGTGAACTCTGGTCCTTTATTAGGAGCCAGTTCTACAACCCCACTCCAACCACTGTTCATTTATTTATTTATTTAGATTTTATTTTGCATACATAGGTGTTTTGCTTGCATTCATGCCTGTGCATCATTCAGGTACTGCAATGCCTTGGAAGGCATTGGATCCCCCCAGGACCTGAAGTTACAGATGGCTGTTAGCTGCCATTTAGGTTCTGGGAATTGAACATGGGTCCTCTGGAAGAGCAGCCAGTGCTCTTAACCACGGAGCCGTCCCCAGCTCTCCTGTTAGCACTCTTAATCGCCCCATCACCTCCCGAACTATTACTTTCCAGACATACTCTGTCATTGGCATTAGTCCTCTACTCCGACCACACCGAGCCCTGCTGACGGCTCAGAGCTGGAGGGCTATTATTCACAGGAAGGTGTGCTGATTACTTCAGCCTGGGGCCTCTGGGCCACCAGCGCCTCCCCAGCTGCAGGTGATAGTGGTGCCCTATTAGGCATGCCTGTGGTGTGGGTGTGGACTCTGGGACAGCCGCTCCCTGAGTTTAGCTGAGTCACCATAGTAGTGGCAGATTACGGAACATGTTGGAAAGCAGAGCAGTGCTCCTGAGACACCTAGAGGAGGCGGCCGGTTATACCCAGTGTGCCAGAGAGGCAAACGCTTGGGTGCTGAGGAGAGCACGGGTGCCATCTGGAGGCCGGCGCTGGACAGCAGCCTGTGGGGGCTCCCGTGAACTCGGGTTCGAATCCCAAGCCAGACGACTCAGTCGGGTCGTTTTTCCTCCAGGGTCAAGGCAAAATATTCGCAAGGCCAGCTGATGAATAGTGAGGAGGGGTCCAGGTCTTCTGAGAGAATGCCCCCGGCTTGGAGTCAGGTGTGACCGCAGCAACTTTGGCCACTCTGACAGGCGCCCACCACCGAGGGGTGCTTTTGCAAGACCCAAAACTCTGTCCAAACTCGGAGCTGTAGGACACACGCAAAAACCCTTGGACCCAGCTAAAAATACGAATGTAGGCTGAGTCCTCACGCAGAGTAGCTTAGCACGGGCGCAGCACCACGCCTGTGCCCGCTGCACCACTGAATCCTCCCCTCCCTTCAGGACCCTTTGGCCCACCCGCGGGGGTGCTCAGGTGGCGTCGGTAAGGAGTGCAGTGAAGGGCTCCAGGCAGACCTGCCTTTCCCCAGGGTTAGCGGCCAGGGTGCCACGCTTGTTTTCCCGCGCCAGATTGCAGTTTGCTTTTAGTGCTGTTTGGCCATTCTGTTGTGAAACCGACACTAAGTGGAGAGTTCTCTAGGTGGGACCCTGGTCTGAGCCGAGGTTTACAGCCTGCCGCTGGAACAGTCCACCTTTCCGCCCTCTCGGCTGTGGCTGCGGGAGTGTGTGTGTTGGGGGAACGTTGGCCAGACAAAGTCTTATTTATTATTTAGCACAGCCTAGCCTCAACTTTGCTGTATGGTTTTGAACTCGTATCCTCCTGCTTCTGCCTCACAAGTATTGGGTTTAAAGACACAGGCTACTACACCAGTTGCAGCTTCATCTTGATGCAGTCAGGAGAAAGCAGAGCCTAACCATATTCCAAAACATCATGAGGCAATATTTGGAGGTAATTTGGTTTTTTAAAAAGAGTTATTACTTATACAGTATTTTGCCTGCATGCCAGAAGGGGGCACCATTATAGATGGGTATGAGCCACCATGTGGTTGCTGGGAATCAAACTCAGGACCTCTGGAAGAACAGCCAGTACTCTTAACCCCAGAGCCATCTCTCCAGCCCCTGGAGGTAATTTGTTACACAGCAGAAAGTCTTTAAGAGCGCAGAAGAGGCACACTGGTTTCTAGCCTCTGAACCCTTCCTCACTCATTCCATGAGGACTGGTGAAAAGAGTGAAACACTAGGAGCATGGGTAGCTGGTGTTTTGTGCACACCAGACACCTCCCAGCCCCTTCTAAGATGGTTCCCATCATCCTCTTGCCCTTCTGTGACCTCACAATGTCACCCTAAGCCACTGCATACTTGAAGGATACTCTGCAGACACAAGAGAGTCTGGGCACAGAAGGGACAGTCAGTCCCTCTCCTTCAACTTGGGTACCAATGAACGTCACCAGGCTAGGTAAGACCATTTCCCCTCCTGGCCGTTGTCCTGAGGTGGGTAGCCAGGCTGCACTTACACAGGTGCCCTGTCTGCAGAGGTAAGAGGAGCTATGTGGTCAGGTCTGGCTTGGGTCTTGCCGGCTGCCTGCAGGAAGATCCTGGAGACTGAGAACTGCCGTCCAGCTTTCTGCTTCCCTCCCTACCCTGCTCCTGTCACCTGCTTAGTTGCCTTTAAAACATTTGTGTGTGTATTTGTGTGTGTGTGTGTGTGTGTGTGTGTGTGTGTGTGTGCACGAGTGCAGGTACCCTCACAGGTCAGAGGTGTTGGAGTAGAGTTACAGGCATTTGTGAGCTGCCTAATGGGGTGCTGGTAACTGAACCTGGGTCTTCTGCAAGAGTAGCATATGCTTTTAGTTGCGGAGCCATCTCTGGAATCCAACACCTTTATTTATTTATTTAATTTTAGCCAGCATATGCAACATGCTTGGCTCTTTCTTTTCTTTCTTTCTTTCTTTTTTTTTTAAATGTGGATTTAACTTTTTGTGTGGAATTAGCTTAGGTTCTTGTGTCTGCAAGGCAAGACTTTTACCAGCTAAACCGTTTTCTGGCTCTTCAACTTTTGTTTTAATTTTAATTTTGCATTAGTTTATTGGGAACTGAACTTATAGTTCAGAGGTAGAGCATTTGACTAGCATGTTCAAGTTCCTAAGTTTGAGTCCCAACACCACAACATGCACAAAAAACTATATACACTAAAAACAAAAACCCATTAAAAAAAAAAGTCTTTATATGGTGGCTCAGGCCTTTAATCCTAGCGCTCACAAAGAGCTTTATGGATTCAAGCCCAGCCAGGCCTACATAATCAGTTTAGGCTGCCCAAAGCTAGAGAGTTAGTCTCTGCTTAACCAACAAAGTGCCACGGTGCAGGAGTGGAGGTTATAGGAGAGCCAGTAGCTGCTGGTTCTCTTCTGTGTGGGGTCCCAGGTGATGCAATCCCGGTCATCATCGGCAGCAGCTTAGCCATCTTGTCAGGCCTTCATACATTTATAGGAGAAGGAAGATCAACTGTATTCCCTCCCCCCCCCTTTTTTCCCTCTGTGACCAAAGTTGGCTTTGAACTTGAAATTCTCCTACCTTAGCTGAGTGCTAAATTAGAAGTGTGTCACCACATTTCACTTTTGCTCTTACTAGAAATTGAACCTTGGACCTCATGCACATCAGTCAAGCATTCTGCCATTGAGCTGTGTTGGTGTACTTTAAAAAAAAAAAAAGAAAAACTTTTAATTACGTTTATCTTTTTCTCTCTACTCTACCCTAATCCCTTCCATTACCCTATTACCAGTATGAGAAAGAGGATTAGTGGGAGAGGAGGCACAGTTCTTAGCTGCTTCCTGTTGGTTAGGGTCACTGGGTTCCTAGTCCAACTTCTTGTCTCATAATAGCAACCAGGAGCAACACCGTTCTTTCTCTTTGATCCACTCTCTGGGCTGTGGCATTCATTCCTTTTCCAGAGTCCTCAGATTCAACTATCTGCAGCTGGCAAAGAGCTCCTCTCAGAGCCTGCTACTGTTGGCCATCTGAATCAGCCCCATATCTCACACCTGGGACCAAAACAAAACCATGTTTATATCCACAACAGAGCTGTATCTCCCAGAAGCACACCTCACTTTCAATGGATCTTTAAGAAACATTTTACATGTATGTATGTATGTGTGTGGCATGTGTGCTGCAGCCTATATGTGGTGATTAGAGGACAACTTTTAGAAGTCTGTTCTCTCTCTTCATTGGTCCCAGGGATTGAACTCAAGTCACTGGGCTTGGCAGCAAGTGCCCTTAACTACAGAATCACCTTGCTAGCCATTATTGGATTTAAAGTTTGTTTATTCTTTAACTTGCTTCTTATCATCTTGAAAAAATTATTTGAGTTTGACTTTTTTTTTTTTTTTTTGGTTTGGTTTCATGTTTGTTTTGTTTTTGGAGACAGGGCTTCTCTGTGTAGCCCTGGTTGTCCTGGAACTCACTCTGTAGACCAGGCTGGCCTCAAACTCAGAGATGTTTGCCTGTGCTTCCCAGGTGCTGGGGTTAAAGGCGTGTGCCACCATACCTGGCTTGCCTTGCTTCTTTGACTTTCTTCTTTCTTAGAACCTGGCTCTGTTTCTTGTAGTAAGCACATACTAGTCTCCAGCATCAAGAGAAGATTGTTTATATGTGTGAATACCCATCACATGTTTATGTGCATGCGTATGGAGGCCTGAAGTGACATTGGGTGTCTTCTTTGATGGCTCCCCATTTTTATCTATTGAGGCGGGATCTCTCAAATGAACCCAGAGCTCACTGATAGCCCCAAGAATTTTCCATCTCTACCTCTTGAGTGTTGAGTACTTACCTGGCTATTAAGTGGGTTCACAGGATCCAAACTCTAGTCCTTATGCTTCTGTAATAATGGTTGTACCCACTGAGCCATTTCCTCCTCCCCATTTCATCTCATTTTTATTTTAGTGGTGCCAAGGATTAAATTTAGAGCCTCACACATACTCCAAGCCGTCTACATTGAACTACATCCCAACCCTCATCATTTATTTTACAATTCCTTGTAACAAATAAGCCATTGTTTCTTTATTCTTTTCTGAAAAAAAAAAATTGTTTCTTCTCCTCCTCCTCCTCCTTTTTTTCCAAGACAGCATTTCTCTGGATAGCCCTGGGTAACCTGGAATTCACACTGTAGACCAGGCTGGCCTTGAACTCAGGGATCTGCCCACCTCTGCCTCCTGAGTGCTGGGATTAAAGGCATGTGTCACCACCACCTGACTTTAAATACATTTTTTTTTAAGATTTATAACATTTTTACCCATCCCTCTTCTCCCTGTAAACCTTCCATGAACCTCACTTTTTGCTCTTTAAATTTGTGGCCTTTTTCTCTCATCTTGGTGCTGCCAGAACCAAGGATATTACTGGATAGTAGATCATTTGCCTGGAAGCAACGAGTCTGTAGCCATGATCCTTAGCAACATTACACAATAGTAAGCTTTGGGGTCACAAATATCCTTCCCCAGTTTACATTTATGAGTAATAGGTTCTGAAATGTGGTTGGTGATCTTACTGCCTCAGCTTCCAAAATATTGGAATTACAGAAATTAGTCACTTTGCCACCTCCATTTTACCAATTTTTATTTGCAACAGCAGTTAAAAGTCCAAATAGCGGGCCGGGAGCAGTGGTTCAGCAATTAAGAGCTGTCTGCTCTTCTTGAGGACCAGGTTCAATTCCCAGCACCCATAGGACAACTTAAAACCCTCTTTTAACTCTACTCTCAGGGGATCTGATGCCCTCTTCAGGCTTTCCTGGGCACTGCAACACACACGGAACTCATACATGCAGGCAAAACACCCACACACATTAAAAAAAAAAAAAAAAGACCAAATAGTTCTAAAAAGGCTGTGATAAAACTCCCTGTCTTCCCATCTTTCTAAGTGGTGTCTTTACCTCGTGAGTCATCATTTGTGGTTATATATTGCTTTTCTGCTGAACACTCTGCCATAGCTCTAGCCTCATGTCAAGAGAGTCTGATGATTCAGGGCTGAGTCAGTACCTGATCATGCCTGTAAAGATTGAGCACAGCAGGAGAGGCACTGAAAAAAGGCTCAAACTGTGGTTGTGCAGTCTTTTCTATCAGTTTTGTTTTGTTTTGATTTCCTTATGAGTTTTCTTTATGTCAGCTTCTCAGATCAACTTTCTATGTGTTTGAGAACCTATCTTTTTAAGTTTTTTCTGGGGTACTCTTTAAACCTGCTTGCTTAGGGTCTGATCCTTCCTACCAACAACTTTTAGCATTTCTCCATTTAAACTTATGCCTCCCTGTATACTCCTGCAACTTCACTGACCTAATTTTCTTTCCTCCTTGAGAAATTACCTTATAATATGCTATAAATGTGCTTATTGGGCCAGCTCTCTTCCTCCACTCCTGTATTAGTACTGGAATTCCACAAGGAAAACTTTTTGTTCAACAGGGGAGGGTCAATGATTGTTGAATGGACACATAGGACCGGGGACCTCCCTACACTCCAGTCCTGTGTTTTCTTCACTTCTTCTTTTTTCCTCTGGCTCTCATAACTTTTTTCTTGTTTTTTTTTTTCCTTTATTATATGATTTTTGATAGAACACATCCTTCAGTAACTTTTTTCTGCTGCTCTGTGATGTGCACACATATATGTGTGTGTGTTTATATACACACATGGGTAAAATGGTAATGGAAACTCCAGCACTTGGGAAGCAGAGGCAGGCAGATCTCTGAGTTCAAGGCCATCCTGGTCTACAGAGTGAGTTCCAGGACAGCCAAGGCTACAACCAAGAAACCCTGTCTTGAAATGAGTATTCGCTATCCATCTTCGGAGGGCAGCTGTAGGGCAAACTAAGGAAGATTAACCATATAAAACGGTTAGTATTCTCTCAAGACAAGCACGACCCAAATAAGATTGAGAGGACTGGGAGTCAGCTGAGCTGCTTTGGCTAAGAGCTGGGCACCAGAGTTGGTAGGTATGATTTTGAGAACTTTACTTTGTGACCTAACTGTGAAAGAGTGATCTCGCCAGCCTCAGTTTCCTTGCATGGGTAGTGGGGATGATCATAGTACCTGCTTCTCATGGTACTATGATCATCAAGTGGTGAAAGCTAACACTCTGCTCTTACTGGGTAGCAGGGGTAAAGGATGCAAGCTAAGGATGACAGGCATTCAAAAGTGTATGCTGTCAAGAGCTCTGTCAACCTCAAGCTTGTCTTTGTGTGTTCTAAGGATGAAAGTGTAACCTGGAATATTTGTTTTGTGGAACAGGGCAGGCAATTTATCAGCAATGAACTGTGCTTTGACCCACTAATTTCATATGCTACAAATGTATCCAAGAAAGCAAGTAAGGCTATGTCTGGATTTTGTGTAGGACCTGGCTCATGAGAACAAACAAAACTGGAAACTATTTTAATGTTTTGCATGTTAGTATGTTAGTAGAGATTTGTCAATAGGTGGATCTATAAACATCCCATCTGTATATGGAATATCCCTCCAATGGAGTCCTCTTCATCTGAGGCAGATTGCATCAGGAGGGCCACACAGGGCACAGGATGATACAGTTTTGAGTGCAGGATGGGTCAAACTAGCATGGATAGCACGAGGCTCCTGGGTATTAGGGGTATGGTCACCCCTTGTTTTAAATCACCCTCCAACACTGTGAGTGTGTGAATTGTATATGTGAGATGATGTGTGTGCATGTTTGTGTATGTAAGTGCAGGTACATATATGGAAGTGAAAAGACAGATTCAGGTGTTGGTCCTTATCTTCCACCTTTTTTGACACAAGGTTTCTTCTTATTGATTGATCTTACTATGTAATCTTGGCTGGCATGGAACCCACTATGAAGACCAGGCTGGCCTCACACTCATAGAAACTTATTATAGGCCTGGAGAAATGGCTCAGAGATTAAGAGCACTTGTTCTTGAAGGGCAACCATGTGTTGATTCACAACCATCTCCAGTTTCTGGGGTTTCAATACTCCCTTCTGACCTCTGTGGCCACCAAGAATACATGTGATTCACACAGACGCACATGCAAGAAAAACACACGAAAAAAAAATGAATAAATTAGGTAAACATTTAAGAAATTCATATTGTGTGTGATTGGGATGGTACCTGTACTGTGGCACTGCTATGGAGAGCAAACAACTTTTAGAAGCTAGTTGTCATGTATATTTACTCAGGTTGTTCGGCTTACAGCAAGTATTTTACCTGCTGAGCCACGTCAGGTCTGTTGCTTAGTCTGGGATAACTGGCTTCTGGGGTTCTCTTGTCACAGGAAAACTGATTACAGATGAGCTTAATTATTGCTAGCTTTACATTGGGTCATGAAGACCCAAATTCAGGTTTTCATGCCTTTATAGCAAGTACCTTACCCACTGAGCCATCTCCCTGACTCTGCTGTTTTTAAGGCCTATAAATGTATGTCATACTGAGAGAATGGATAGATAAGGGCTGTATCCTTAAGGGTTTGTAGTGCTCGTTTTTAAGCTCTATTTTATTTGGGGTATTTAAGCCTCTACCTCCCTTCCACCAATCCTTTAACAAACTTAGGTAAGAGAAAGAAGGTTAGTAGGGAAAGGGGCCACAGACCCCTCTACTTCTGGCAGGTTAGGGTTGATGGGTTCGTTTGGGGCTATACCAATCTCCGTCAACAGCAAATGCAGCAAACAGTCTTTGCCAAGCCACCACACCATCCTTCTCTTGTCTCTCCAAACTTCCATACCTTCTCTTTCTGGGCTCTGATATTTATATCCTTCAGAGTCCTAGACTACTCACCTCTGTGTGCTGCAGGAAGCAGGCCTTTACCAGCTGGCAAATACCATGCACCACAGGCGGCAATTATCAGTTGTGGATCAACTAAAGCCCAAACTACAATTCTACACTTGGGATTAAAACAACATATTTACATAACATAACTGATTTTTTTGGTAAAGATTTATTTATTTATTATGTGTACAATGTTTTGTCTGCATGTTTGCCTGCAGGCCAGAAGAGGGCACCAGATCTCATTATAGATGGTTGTGAGCCACCATGTGGTTTGCTGGGAATTGAACTCAGGACCTCTGGAAGAGCAGCCAGTGCTCTTAACCTCTGAGCCATCTCTCCAGTACCCATAACTGAGTTTTTAAAGAAACCAAACTTCCATTACAAGGGTTGACAAAGAGGTTCTAGCATGTGGATGCCTAGGACCCAGTTCTGGCTCTGCAAACTGTAAAACTGCTACTCCTATGCTTCACTTTCCTCATCTGAAAATTGGGGCAACAATGTCAGGGATGCTTTAGAATGAGATCTAGGATGAAAAATCCTCACTTAAGAGTCAACATGCGGTTAATATGAAGCTGTTAATGGCCATTACTGCTTGTTTAGCAATTCATTCTGCCTATATGGGATTATGAATTTATCCCATGAGTTCTGGCTCCTCTGTATTATCTAAAATTTTTTTTTGAGACAAAATTTTGCTGTATTACTCAGGTTGGCCTTGAACTCCTAGACTCAAGTTATTCTCCTGCAAGTTTAGAAGGCTCTACAGGTACACTTTACTTCCTCTGGCTTTAAACTAGTCTTTGAGTGGGGAAGGTAGTAATATAACCTTTTAGTAACCTACTGAGTCTGGTTAGTGCTGTGTGTGCCTGTGTTTGGGATTTCCGCTTGAGCATGGACAACCTTCCAGTGACCACACCCTCAAAGAAAAATGGCTCTTCCCCAGCGGCCATCAGCTGCCAGTAACTACTCAGATGTGTGTGAGTCTTTGTGAGGCTCTCTCCTATCTATGTTGGAATTTTGACTGATTTGCTCTTGGGCAAGTAACCATGGCTTCTGTGAATTCATCAGTGCCATGGCCATGCCATGTTCAGAATCAGTATTTCTCAGCATTCCTCCCCAGTTTACAACTCTTACATTCTTTTCTTCTCCTCTTTCTCAATGTTTCTTAAGCCTTATTTGGAGAGGGAATCATGCCCTATTTATTTATAGATTTTTGTTTGTTTGTTTTTCAAGACAGGGTTTCTCTGTGTAGCTCTGGCCATCCTGGACTCATATTCAGAGATCCACCTACCTACCGCTGCCTCTGAGTGCTGGGATCAAAGGCATCTGCTACCACTGCCTGTCTCTAGATGTCTCATTTAAGGCTGAACATACAGTCATTTTCAGCAGACTTTAAATTACTTAAAAAAAAAAAAAAAAGACAGGCATCTGCTAGTGAATACCTGTAATTCAAGTACTAGGGAAACTAAGGCAGAAAGATCACAAATTTAAGACAAGCCTGGTCTACATAGTGATATCCAGGCTAGAACTACACATTGAGACCCTGTCTCAAAAACAAAGGTGGTAAGGGCTAGGGGTGTACTTAGAGACTTTAATTTAGAGATATCTTAGTATGTGTGAGGGGCAAGGCCTGGTGATACTGCTCAGTAAAGTGCCTGCTATGCATACACGAAGTTCAGAGTTTGGGTCCTCAGCTCTCATGTAAAAGCTGGAGATGGTGGGGCATATCTGTAGTTTCGCCCCTGGGAAAGCACAGACAGGAGGATCACTACATCTTATTGTCTGGCCAGTCATCTTAGAGGAATCAGCAAGCTCTGGGGTGCGGACTTGTATAGGAAGATACCTGACCCCCCCAAAACACACACACACACGGACATACACTATACACAAAGCACAGAAAGTAAAATAATAATAATAAAAAATAAGCTAAAATTGTCAAATTTGTATGCATTTCACATAATTTCAAAAAAAAAAAAAAAGTGTTGTCATTAATGACAACTAAAGCAGGGTGTGGTGGCCCATACCTGTAATTTCAGCAGTCGGGAGGCTGAGACAGGATTGCCCCAAGTATGAGGCCGGTCTGGGCTATACAGTGAAGATCCTGTTGGGAAAGGAAATAAAAAGAATAAAAGCGAGCTCACAAAGACAGCCAAAGAGAGAAAAAAACAAAACAAAACAAAACAAAACAACAAAACAAAACACACCCACCAAAATATAGGCAAAGGCAGGTTTGTCGGAGTGACTGTCGGTTTGTTCTCTGCTTCAAATCATAGCCCAGTTTCTTTCCCAGAGCCCTCGTGAGCTGTGAATTAAATTCAAGTAGCCCAGGCAGCAGCTCAGCCCTGCTGCTGCCCCAGGTGTGACCTTGGCCAGCTGGCCGCCGAGCCTCAGTTTACCTGACAGTGAACGCGGATGACAGCTCCGCGCTCCCGACTCGGTCCCTCCCCGCCACCTCGGATTGGCTCGCTCCGTCTCCTTCTACAGGCGCGCCGGGCCCCAATCCGGAAATGCGGCTCCTGGGCGGGGGCGGAGCCCCTGCGGCCCGCGGCGATTGATAGGAATGCTGACCAATGAACGAGAGCAGCGGCGACCGCGTCGCGGAAGTCCCACCCAGCGTCGCGCGGGGGCGGGGTGGCGCTGGGGGCGGCAGGCGGCGGGGCGGGCGCAGGATGAGGGCGGCCATTGCTGGGGCTCCGCCGCGGGGAGGAGGACGCTGAGGAGGCGCCGAGCAGCGCAACGCTGCGGGGGAGGCGCCCGCGCCGACGCGGGGCTCATGGCCAGGACCACCAGCCAGCTGGTGAGCGCTCGGCGGCTGTAGGGCGCACCGGTCCGTTACCCGAGAGCGTGGCGGTCGCCCCGGTTCTGCTAGGCGAGGCGGGGCGGCCCGGTGCCGCGGGCCGGGCGGCGCCTCACCTGCGGCTGGGTGGCAGGCAGGATTGTTGGCGCCGGCCGAGGGTGCCTCTCGGCGGGGAGCGCGGGCCCCGGCTCGGGCTGGCGGCGGCAGCCGCGGGCGCTGACAGGGCGCGGAGGGCGGGGGAGGCCGGGAGGTGTCACCCGGCCGGGCGGGGTGGAAGTGCCTGGAAAGTTTGTTTTCGGCTCCGCGCAGCCTGGAGCCGAGCCTCTGGGCTTACCTTGAGGTTGTGCCTGCGGAGGAGCAGCCTCTGGCCTTTACCTGGATGAGGATCCTGGGAAGCAGGAGATGTGAGTTCCTGCTTGTACAAGCACCTGGTGCTGGCGGCTTCTTTCCAGATTCTTGTTCAGCGAGGCATTTCGCTGCTCTTCTTGCCTGTCGTTCTATGCTCAGTGAGGTGGAAGCCCCGGGAGGCCGAACTGAGAGGCCCGTGAGGGCAGCCCAAGTTTGACAGGGAGGAGGGGCTTGGGGAGGGCAGGACCACAAAACCAACCACTTGTTGGGTGAAATGTTTCTATTTTCTCTGAGTTTAAAAGTATCCATAGTTGTCTTGTGTTTTCTGTCAAGTTTTATAGTTCTTAGGTCATGGATTCAGTATGCCTACCTTGGATGCGATACGAAGTGGTTGACGGGAGGATGTCAGATGCCTAGCAAAATCTGGTTCGGCAGGCGACCCCCTCCTTGGGCTAGAGCTGTAGTTCAGTGGTAGTAGGCTTGCCTCGAATGTTCAGCACTCTTGGGTTCGATCCTCACCCTCACCCTCACCCTCACCCTCACCTTCTGCGGGGGTTGGGTGGGGCGGAAAAGGGCTTGCAGGTCTTTTTACTCAGGGAGACCCGAGAAACTCACTTGGTCCGGTATGGTCTAGCATGTGTCTGTGGTAATGGTTTTGAATGTTTTTGGAGGGTTATGAGCCCTTTGAGAATCTGAAAGTATGGTCACCCTTTGAGAAGCGTGCACAGCTGCGCAGAATTTTGTTGCTATCGGAGGCCCTTGAGCCTTCTACCGCCCATTTGGACTTTAAGTTATAACCTTCCATTGTAGAGATGGGTGATAATTAATCCAAGTTCTAAAAGGAGGAGGACCTATCAGTTGAGAAAAATGGTGAAAGGCAAAAGGGTATTGCAACACTCGTGTCTTTACCCTGCGGTGCTTGGGCTAGCACGCAAAAACATGAATCGTGGAAGTCAGAGAGGCAGTCTTGTGGATGTCTGTGAAGTGAACTTTCACACGGTGCTGCTGCTGCAGTGTATAAGGTGTGTACTTAATGGTTCCTATGGGAAAAGGAAAAGAGTGTGTTTTCTCGAATGGTCTTGGCACTTCCATGATGGGCATTTGATGTCTGCAGTTTCCTTCTCATCAGGCAGCTTTTTCAGTGTTAACATCCTTGAAATCTAGTGAGCAGAAGAGAATTACAGAATCAATGAAAGACTTTTCTGTAAGGAAGAACTGGGCCTTGCATCTCTGTCATCTAGAGTCCCCCGCATCTGAGAATATGCCTTGTTTCCTGATAGGAATGAAGAGATGGTTGCAGGGATGGACTTTTGTCTGGGGACAGGAAGATTTGCATGGGTAAATTGTGTTTGCATTTGAACTTTAACCTAGCAGGCTGACACTGTCTCAATTAACTTTCCTCAAAGCCTTTTTCACTTGTAAAGTCAACAGTATGACCTGAGGCTGTGGAAATAGGCCTAGCTCTGTCTGCCTTTCAGGTGGGCCAGAGGTTTTAAGTACTATTTATTAAGCTCTTATTTCAAGGCAGATAGTTAGATGTGTACTTTATTCTCATTGTGTTTGAGGTAGATATTGTTCCCATTTAACAGGTAAGGACACTAAAGAGAGGCCAAAGGTCAAGTACATGACTCATAAATAACAGATTGGGTTTTGGCAGAGAACTCAGTGTCACTCTGTCATGTGAAGATCTCCCAAGAGAGCATCTGTAGGCAGCTTAGCCAAGCACCTAGTGTGAGGAAGTCCTCAGTACCACTGCCCAGGGTGTTTTCTTGGAGCTTGAGCCTCCGAAGTATATTAACTGTGCCATATTGGACGAGGAGGGACATTATATTTATTTGGGGAAATGACCACATTCTCTGACCCCTGGGCCCTATTTCAGTTGTGTCTTGTCAGAAAATACCTGCTTGGAAGAAGCTGAGTGTGGTTTACCTTTATTGAGGCTCTGCTGGGGTGAGCCTTGGAGGTACCCCTTGTTTGGAAAAAAAGAGATAGAGTTTGGTCAGAGGGAAAAATGGGGAGAATTGATGAGAACTTAAAGTGCTTTAGGTTTCCCATGGGTACTGCATCTGTCAAGGAAAGTTAGAAAGCATGAAAAAAAATGGCTTCATATTTTTATTTTTTTTAGGTCAGGTTCTCATTACACGGCCTCTGGTTGGTCTGGAGCTTGCTATGTGGACCAGGCTGGCCTTGAACTCACAGTGAATCTACCTGCCTGTTTCCTAGTACTAGGATTAAAGGTGTGTAGCACAATAAGCCCAGGACACATTTCTTTTTTTCTTCTTTCTTTTTCTTTTCTGTTTTCTTCCTTTTTTTTTTTTTTTTTTTTTTTTTTTTTTTTTTTTTTGAGACAAGGTTTCTTTGTGTAGCCTTGGGTGTCCTAGAACTCACTCTGTGGACCAGGCTGGCCTGGAACTCACAGAGATCTACTGTCTCTGCTTCCCAAGTGCTGGGCTAAAAGGTGTGAGCCGCCATCTCCCAGCTTGCTTGCTTGTTTATTTATTTACTTATTTATTTATATTGTATATTCATTGGTATTTTGCCTGCATTGTGTTTATGCCCGTGTTAATGTGTCAGATACCCTGGAACTGATAGTTACAGTTGTGAGCTACCATGTGAGAACTGAACCAGGGTCCTCTTAAAGAGCTCTTAACCACTGAGCCATCTCTCCAGCCACCCCTTTTTTAAAGATTTTTTTTTTTTAGCTGGGTGATGGTGGTGCCTGCCTTTTATCCTCTCTGCCAAAAGACAGAGGCAGGTGGGTCTCTGAGCCCCAGGCTATAAAGTGGTCTATAAAGTGAGTGCCAGGATAGCCAGGGCTACACAGAGAAACCCTGACTCAAAAAACAAAACAAAATGAAACAAGATTATTTTTATATTTTGTGTATGGATGCATATGTGTGTGTTGCATCACGTGTGTGCAGTGTCCTTGGAGGTCAGAAGAGGGTATAATAACCTCTGGAACTGTAGTTACAGATGATTGATAACCACCATGTGTATGCTGGGAACCTGGCCCCGTCCTCTGCAAGAGTAAAAAGTGCTTTTAACTGCAGAGCCTTTTCCCCATCTCATCGTGTTATATTTTTTGAGCTTGCTCTTATGTGTTCTTCCTGTCATAGAAGAGGAAGGTACTCATAAGAGAGGAAAGCTTATTTTATTAAAAAAAGATATTTATTTACTTGTATGTGTCTGTATATCTGTGAGTAAGTCCCATGTGTGCATGGGTGCCTCAGAGGCCAGGAGAGGGTCTCAGATCTCCTGGAGCTCGAGTTAGTTACTGGTGGGTATGTAAAGCCACATGATCCATAGGTGCCAGGAACCAAATTTGGGTCCCAAGACAAAGCAGGAAGTATTCTTGACATCTAAGTACTTTTAAAAAAAATTTTTCTGACAAAGATTTTATGAGAAGGATGGTGTCTTAGCTAGCAGCTGTCTGCAGAGATAGAGGGCTGAAGGCGGGTCTTGGCCTCTAGGCTGCTTTCAGTACGGTTTTGGGGAAGAGGAACAGGTGGCTCCTGGGGACATGTGTCTCCCCTTTCAGCCTGTGTCCTCATCTTCTGAGCCACTTGAGCTGGAGTTGAGGTGCTCCTGGGCAGCTTATTGACCCTGGTAGGAATCA
Organism: Meriones unguiculatus; assembly: GCF_030254825.1. NCBI lineage: Eukaryota > Metazoa > Chordata > Mammalia > Rodentia > Muridae > Meriones > Meriones unguiculatus. Next base: position 40,723,865 of record NC_083359.1, read on the forward strand.
GAGATGGGCACGTAAGTGCTTTAAGTGCTGAAGAGATGAGGCTCTCTAAGGTGCCCTCAGCACATGCACAGGGAATCCTGGGTGGGTTTTCAGTTCTGTGAGGAGAGCAAGTCATTGCAGAGGAACACTGGTACAGAAATGACTCCCTTAGCAGGTGCAAGTGTGCTGCAGGCCTGACTGTGGGATGACAGGTGCCAATGGGGGTATGCAGTGCAGTTGTTTTGAAGGCAGGTTCAAAAGGCAGTACAAATGGCGGAGGAAGTGTTGTGTGGAAACTGTAAGTTTGGGACATATACCGGTCAGATCATCTCGGTCATGCATTTTTCTGTGACTGGATCACATTGTTCTCTTGTTTGGTGTGATGCCAGACCTTTTTAAAGTTACGTGAATGTTGTGAACAGGTTGAATGCTCAGCTCAAAGGCAGTGTGAGCATTTTCTTAGAGTCGTAGGGATGTGTTCTCTCTGTGAAGAGAAAGGGCTGTTTGGTATAGTCATGGCTGGCTTTGGTACCTTTTGTTGCATTGGTACAATCATAGAAAGTCTGTTAATCCAGAATTTTTTCTTGATGTTAAAGTTGACTTTTTTTTTTTTTTTCACTTTAAGAAATTGCAAGTTGTTTTAAAAATGTTAAGAATGATACTTAGGTGCTGGGTGTGGTGGCACAAGCCTTTAATCCCAGCACTTTAGGGAAACAGAGTCAGGCAGATTGCTTTGAGTTGGAGGCCAGACTGGTCTACAGAACCAGTCTAGTACAGCCAAGGCTTCACAGAGAAACCCTATCTCAAACAAAACAAAACAACAAAAGCTCAAAAGGCACTTAAAGAGCTAGAGAGATGTCTCTGCATTTAAAAACATTGGCTACACTTCAGGGGACCTGGGTTTGACTTCCAGCACCCACATGGCAGCTCACAATCATCTTGGGGGGTCCAAAGCCCTGTTCTGCCTCCTTGGATACCAGGAACACATTAGACAGACTTAACATATAGGCAAATGCCCATACACATAGAAAAGAAAACATTTTTTAAAATTTACTTACTATGTATACAATGTCTGTCTGCATGTACACCTGCACACCAGATGAGGGCACCAGATCTCATTACAGATGGTTGGCAGCCACCATGTGGTTGCTGGGAATTGAACTCAGGACCCCTGGAAGAACAGTCAGTACTCTTAACCTCTGAGCCTTCTCTCCAGCCCAAGAAAACATTTTTTAATCTTAAAAAAGAAAAAGGAAAATACTTAAGTCAGGTTGAGAGGCTGAGGCAGAAGAAGCACTAAACTCACAAGTTTGAGGAAAGCTGGGGCAACATAATGACAGAGCCTGTCTTTTAAGAAAAAAAGAAGCCAGGTGCTGGTGCACGCCTTTAATCCCTGCACTGGGGAGGCAGAGGCAGGAGGATCTCTGAGTTAGAGGCCAGCCTGGTCTGCAGAAGGAGCTCCAGGACAGCCCGGGCTACACAGAGAAACCCTATCTCCAAACACAAAACAAAGCAAAACAAAACAACAACAAAGGAAACAAAAAGAGCTACTCAGTTCATTATAAAGGATTGGGTTTAGAATATTTCTTGTCTATTGAAAAAAGGTGCAGCCCTGGCTGTCCTGGAATTCACTATGTAAATCAGGCTGGTCTAGAACTCACAGAGATCCACCTGTTTTTGTTTTCTGGGTACTGAGATTTAAAGGTGTATACCACCACACCTGCCTCCCCACCTCCCTTTTTTCTTTTCTTTTAAAGATCGGATCTCATATAACGGGCTGGCCTCAACTTAGTGTGTAGCTGAAGATAACCTTGAACTTCTGGTCCTCCTGCCTCTACTTTCCAAGTGTTGGGGTTATAGGTTTTTGCAGACCACACTGGGAAGGATTGATTCCTTATCAAGGTGCCTGATTCCTTATCAAGGTGCCTGATTCAGGGGTGTGATTTTAGGTTGCTAGATTATAACAGAGCCTAGAACAAAAGCTAGAGTGAGTGCTAAAGGTTTACTGTTTACTGCTGAATATGAATACCTAATTTCTGCCTGTAGTTTTGTCAAAGGGTAAGATGAAGGTAGGCAAGTGGTTTTTGGATGGACTGGTGACTTATTTCACAGACAGATCAATACTCTTTGTGCCAGTCTGTGTTTCGTGTCATTTTCATTCTGCAGGGAGTTGCAGTATGTACGGACCTTGTTTAAAGGTCTGTTTAGGTGCTAAGAATGTTCCTTTTGAGGTATGGTCTTGTGTGCCTGTGGGATCTACAGCTCGTCTTCCTACTTCGGGGACCTCAGGTCTCAGCAGGCTTTGGTCAAAATGCACTCCAGCAGAGATGTAGCTTTTACAGAGAGATTGTGGGTAAAGTTCCATTCTTCAGCTGTTTTTCTCTTTTGAAACTTGAGTTTATTGTAGTAGGAAAGAGTTGTAGCTCTAAATGGCAGCTGTATGTTGGATGCTTTCAAAGAAGGTTGGTAAGATTTTTCAGAGAAGATTCCCTGAGAATCTCACCATGTGCTTTGACTTGCAATAGAAATGTGAGAAGGGGCTTGAGCTAATTTTTCAGTTTTTCCTTGGAGTTTCCGGGAGACCTAAATTAGGCATGGGGACAGGGCCTACAATGGCTATTTTATTTTCTGAACCATGTTGTGGAACCATAGTTCTTGGAGTGGTAGGACTTGGATTGAAGGGAAACTAGTTCATTCAGGGTTGCAGTCCCCTGCATGTTACTATGCACGTGGCCTGCGCCGCCACCTTTGTGGTCTGACTGCTCTTCCCTTCTGGCTTTTTCCTTTCCTAGTTAAGAAGCACTCCAAGGACTTGCTGGTTGAGTCTCCTTCTTCTTCCCCCGTGGTTTCTCCCAAGGTTTTTTCTCAGACAACAAACACACAGATCATGCAGACACCACACACACACACACACACACACACACACACACACACACACCTGCTTATGTCCAGGATGTTTGTGGCTGCCAGGTTCTCAGTGGCCTCTGTCTTTTTCCATGCCCTTCCTCTTTGCTTGAAGAAATTCCTGTCTGTGGAAGGCCCTTAACATTCATTTCCCAAGGTTGTACAGTCTTATCTGACCAGTCTGCTTCATGGTGTCTGCCCCTTTCTCCAAGCCTTGGTTCTGTACCATTTGTTCTGCATTTCATGTCTGCTTCTCTAAAGTAAACTCTGTAGCTTTGGCTTCTAGAGCCTAAAGCCTCTAGGTGACCCCTGTTGCTCTTGTTCTATCCTCTTGGTTCTGATACCCAGCTGGGTGTCCTTTCATATCACTGGACACAGTCTTGCGCCTAACCTCACAGCCCCTCACTCCTGTCTGTCGTCCCCCCCCCCCCGTGACTGTCCTGCAACTAGCTTTGTAGGCCATGCTGGCTGTGAACACACGGTGATCAGCCTGCCTCTGCCTCCCGAGTGCTGGGATTAAAGGGGTGCACCACTACTGCCCAGCTTCAAATCCCTCTCAAGATAGGATCTTGCTGTCCATTTTAGGCTCATCTAGAACTCCAGATCTTTCTGCCTTAGCTTTCTCAGTGCTGGGATTTGGGCATGTACCCACACACCTTGTTTACTGTCTGTCTCTCTGTTGTTAGTGCACCAGAATTCAACTCCTGTATCATTTCTCTAGAGTCACTCCTCCTTTTATTTTGAGACAGAGTCTCTCACTGGGATCTGGGGCTCATCCATTAGGCTAGATCTGCTGACAGCAAGCCCCTGGATCGACATGTCTGTACTTCCGAAGTGCTGAGATAACAAGGGACTCAACACCACACTCAAGTTTTTATGTGGATTCTGGGAATTGAACTTAAATCCTTTGCATGACAAGCACTTTACTGATTTAATCATCTACAGTCTTTTTTTTTTTCTCCACCTCTTCTTTCTGTTCCCCTCTTCTTACTCCCTCTTTTGTGTGTGTGTTTGTGTATTTACATTTGTGTGTGTGACTGCCTAAGTGTGGAACTGGAGGTTTGACATTGTCTTCCTTTACCTTATTTCCTGTGTGTGTATTGTATGCTTGAGTGTGCATAAGTGTGTGTGTAGGCCAGAGATCAATTTAGGGTGTCTTCTTCTATTGATTTCCAGTTATTTTTTTGAGGCAAGGTCTCAGTGAACATAGACTGACTGGCCAGTGCTGAGGTTACAAGCAAGCACTGCCAGGCTTGGCTTTTCACTTGTTTGCCAGGGATCTGAGCTTAGGTCCTTATGCTTGCATAGCAGCACCTTACCCACTGACTCTCTCCCAGCTCTACCTTATGATTGAGACAGGATCCTTTTCCTGAACCTGGAGCTTACTAGTTCAGCAAGACTGACTGACTTTCTGTCACACACACTTCACATCTTACATAGGTGCTGTGGATCTGAGTTCAGTACTTTATCAACTGAAGCAATATGCTCAACACCTCCCCTCCCTGTTCTTTTTCAAGTATAGTCTTCGTATGTGGCCCAGACTGGCGTAGAATTTACTATCTGCCTGTCTCAGCCTCCCAACTGTAGATGAATCCCCTAGTTTTTACCTAATGTCCTTTTTCTGTTCCCAGAGTCTACCTTAGACACATTATGCTTTGTCCTTTTGCCTCCTTAGGCACTTTGGCTGTGACAGTTTCTCATATGCCATTCTTTTTGATGACATTATTAGGTTTTTTGTTGTTGTTGTTGCTATTTGTTTTGTTTTTTTCAAGACAGGGTTTCGCTGTGTAGCCTTGGCTGTCCTGAACTCTCTCACTTTATAGACCAGGCTAGCCTCAAATTCACAGAGATCTGCCTGCCTCTGCCTCCCTGAGTGCTGGGATTACAGGCATGCCTTGCTTGAAAAGTGGTATTTTAAGGCTGTTGTTTACTTTGTACACTAAAGTCCTTCCTAGAAACTTCTGACCATCAAATGTTAGATAAAGTCTTTTTTTTTTTTCTTGGTGGTGGTTATGGTGCTGCTGCTGCTTCCTCTTCTTCCTCCTCTTCTTCTTTCTTCCTTCTTCTTTTCTTCTTCTTTCTTCCTTCCTTTTGATTTCTTAGCCCTGGACCTCACTCTGTAGAACAAGCTCAAACCTGGGTGAACTCTTAGATTAGCTGAGAGCTGGAGCTGCTGCCTTTCTTAATAGGTGAGGTGTGGCTGGATCACTGTCTTTGCACAACTGCACCCTCAGTTCCTATAGAAGAGCCTCAAAGATGCCAATCCAATTGTCTTATTCCCATAAAAAGGCAGTTTCCCTTAAAATCCTTAGGATTGGTTTACTCTGTATCTCCCGAATCTGCCTTCCTTAGTAGTGTAGTAGTATAGGAAATTGCTTCCAATTTCCAGGATGAGTTCTGTAATGGCAAGAGGAGTAAATGCGCTATGGGTGGGTGTAGTCACCTAGACCACCACAGCTACATTCCCAGGGTTGTGCTGTTGGTGGTCCTGGTGGTGGTTGTGTCCTAGCACTTGTTTCAGAGCAGCTCACTTTAGTTCAGGGTTTTCTGCTGTGTGCCCAGGTATGATGTGCAGGGAATGGATGCTGAGAGTCTTATCATCTTAGGCACAAAGTAGGCTATGTCAGATGTCAGAACTAGTGTGTCAACATTGACTGTTGGACTTTTCCTTTGGATACTGATGGGAGCAGAACCACCTTGGGAGAAGTGCCTGTAGGAAGGCTTACTCTGCAGAGCCACAGTAGCCAGATCCTAAGGAAAGTTGGAATCTTAGAAGCATGATAACTGCTCATTCTTGACCTGACTGTTGTTTTCTAACTTCTTTCATTGAATGTGGCACTTAGCCATCCTCCGTCTCCTCCAAGTGGACTGTGACTTATTCTGGAAAAAAAAAAATCTATTGCTTCTTTTGTACACTGTTACAGAAATCCACAGCATTTACTGCATGTTTTTTCTATTATCAGCTAAATTTTTTCTTGGTACAGTTTGACATTTCTTTTATAGACATTTCATTGGTCCAAACAAATTATAGTCTTTTACTGATTGTATGCATTAAAATGTGTATCTAAATATAGATTTTATTTATGGATCCCTTTTATTCTTAGTTCAGAAAGCAAGCAAGCCAGTCTTCTTGCTTCATGGTCTAAGTGGTGCTGTTTTTTTTTGTTGTTGTTTTTGTTTGTTTGTTTGTTTTAAGGCTTAGCCTATCCAGTGCAGATGCTTACTGGCACTGAGTATTATGTCTGGATCCTGCCTGGTAGATAGTCATGAACAAAATGAACTCCATGCTCCTGGCCTGAAAAAACTCTTGGGTGAGAAACATTTCTGCTTAGGAGATGGCTTGCATGGTGTTTGTTTCCCATGGGGCTGGCTAACCACCGACTGTCCCATGGCCTGAAGGAAAGGTCACAGTCTGGCATTTCAGGTGGTTTATGCCTGGCAAGAATGGTGCTCTGACAGAAAGGTTCAGCCTTCTTGGAGCTGCTCTAGAGGGTCTGCTGGAAAGACCCAGTCCTTAAGGTAGTTCAAGTGAGTAGGCAGGGACAGTCCAAGGAAGAGAGGGGAGGGCAGTCTGGTTTGCTTGAGTAGGGACATGGCCAAGAGTGGAGGAAGTTTCTAGATCTTTTGCAGTGTAAGCCCAAGATGTTGGTAACGTGAAGACATTCGTGGTGGCGCGTGCCTTTAATCCTAGCACTCAGGGGGCAGAAGCAGGTGGATCACTGTGAATTCAAGACCAGCTTGGTCTACTGGGTGAATTCTAGAACAGCCAGGGCAGTTATACAGAAAAAACCCTGTCTTAAAACAAACAAACAAACAAACAAACAAATAAACAAAAAAACCCAACCCTAAACAAACAAAAACCACCAGAAAAAAGAAAATTATGCTGGGACTGGAGAGATGGCTCAGCAGTAAAGAGCACAGGATGCTTTTCCTGAGGACCCAAGTTTAATTTTCGACACAGACATACATGCAGGCCAAACATCCATGCACATAATATAAAAAAAATAAAATGAAAAATCACCCCAAGCCTGATTTAGTGGTACATTCCTTTAATTCCAGTACTGTGGAGGTAAGAATCATGTTGGAGGGTAGCCTAGGTTACATAGAGAGACCCTAGAAAAAAGAAAAACTAATGCTAACCCCTTTTTCCTCTTTCACATGTATTATTATCTTTCAGTAGTTGTATATTCAAATTAGTTATTGAATATTGATCCAATGTGTTTTCAAGTTCTGTAAGTTTGTGCAAAGCTATCAAGATAGTTACTACACAAAATTATTATTATTAGTATTTTAAAAAGTTTTTTTTTTTGTGTATTTTATGTGAGTGCTCTATCTGCATGTACACCTACATGGCAGTAGGGGCTGTCAGATCACAGTATAGATGGTTGTGAACTACCATGTGGTTGCTGGGAATTGAACTCAGGACCTCTGGAAGAGCAAACAGTGCTCTTAACTGCTGAGTCATCTCTCCAGCCATTATCATTATCATTATAGTTTAAATTATATTTATTTTGGGCATACATGTTTGATTCTGGAACATGTGAAGGAGGAAGGAGAGAACAGATTCCACACAGTTGTCCTTTGATCTCCACACGTGTTTTGTGGTGTATCTCCCACTCCACCCCACACCACATAAATAAAAATTAAAAATAAGTAGAGCTGGGCATCAAGGTGCATGTCTTTAATCCGAGCAGGGAGGCAGAGGCAGGTAGATTCCTGTAGGTTCATGGACAGCCTGGTCTATACATGTTCATTTCCAGGACAGCCAGGGCTACAGAGAAACCATGTCTCAAAACTAAATGAGTAAGCTTTATTTTGAAATACTTAGAGTTACAATAAACACCCCACTCAGCTTGCCCAATGTGAATACCTTTCAAAACCACATTGTTAGCATAGGACAACACTACTGATAGAACTTAAGACATATTTGGGACTGTGTACTTTTCCCTATCATGTTTTTCTGTCGTAGATTACCATGTTACATTTAGCTGTCATGACACTTCCACTTCTCTGACCCTGTGACTTTCCACATTTTTCATGACCATTTGTTCTTTTTGGGGAGAATACTGCCCAGGTATTTCATAGAATGTCCCATAATTTGGATTTGTCTGATTTTTTTTCTTTCTTTTTTTAAAGTTTATTTGTTTATGTGAGTACTTTGTCTGCATGTATGCCTGCACACCAGAGGAGGGCATGAGATCCGCTATAGATGGTCATAAGCCACCTTGTGGTCGTTTGGAACTGAACTCAGGACCTTAGAAGAGCAGAGCACCCAGTGCTGTTAAACACTGAGCCATCTCTCCAGCCCCTTGCCTGATGTTTTCTTGTCGTGGTTATAAGGATCTCCACATGTGATCTATGTTATAGCCATAGAGATTGAGATGCCTCTTGAATCCTGTTGTGGTTCATGATGTCTGCATGACTGATGTTGTTAGATGAAGTTCATTGTACTTTACCAAAGTTAAGCCTGTGGTCCACGATGCTTTCAGTATATTTCATTTATTATAGATTTTTATTTTGGAAGAGACCTTTGTACTTATCCAGTCAAGTCCTTCTAGATGAAAGACCCTGGGGTTTTGGAGAGTTCCTGACTGAAGGTTGGAGCTGGCCTGGAATACAGACTTTCCATACAGCCACTGTCCACAGGCTCAGGCACTTCTAGGACATCCCAATAGTGGAGTTCTCCTTGACAGCTTGGTTTCTCTTTAAAGCCAGGCGTGGTGGCACATATATTTAAGACCAGCTCTCTGGAGGCAGAGGCAGGCCTTGAGTTTGAGGCCAGCCTGGTCTGTGTAGTGAGTTCCAGGACAGCCAGGGCTATGAAGAGAGACTCTGTCTCAAAAGACCAAAAAACAAAAAAAGTTTAAAGTTTGCTTATTTATTTTACTTCATGTGGGCGTGGGCATGTGTGTGCCACGGTACAGGTGTAGAGGTCAGAGGACAATTTCTGGGAATCTTTTCTTCTACCAAATGTGTCCCAGGAATTGAAGTCAACTAAAAAGTTAAAGTGCCTTTACCTGCTGACCTGTCAGACTTTATTTTTTTTTAAATCTGGGTGAGATTCTTGCCTTCTACTGCATTTGGAGATGGCACTTTATGCCGTACTACTTCTGCACACATCAAATCTTGCTGCTTTCTCAGCTGGGAGTCTGCATCATGGTTTTTATGATCTTTGTAGTATTTTAGCTTGAAATCTCAAATTTGTTTTCAGGTAAACTGTAGAACCATTTGTTGTATAAACCTTTGCCGTGAGTCACCTACAAATCTGAGGGCTGTTTAAGGTTTTTTATTAAAAAATGTTTCTAAAGCTAGGGCCAGACGGAAGGAGAGGAGGACACCCCCTCTCAGTGGACTCGGAAGGGGGCAGGGAGGAGATGAGGGAGGGAGGAGAAGATTGGGAGGGAAAGAGGGAGAGGGCTACAGCTGGGATACAAGTGAATGTATAAAATTAGTTAAAAATAAAAAAATATTAAAAAATATATATTTCTAAAGACAGTTTTGCTAAGTAGAACAGGTTAATGGATACCATTGTAGTCTAAGGTGGCTGTGAACATAAGACCCCCACCTCCAGCTCCTGAGTGCATGTGCCATCATATCCAACCTAAATGTTTGTTTTCAGATGTGCTCTGTTTTGTCCATGTTGGCTCTTAAACTCACTGTTCCGCTGCCTTAGTCTTCCAGTAGCCGGGATCACAGGCACTTGCCACTATGTACACACCTTTTTGTAGTTTTTTTAGGTTGAATCAAGAGTGGAATTTCTTCAAGTGCAGAACTCAGAAGATAGGCATGTCAGAAAAGTCAGGGCTTTGGGTATTTTTTTTTTTTTTTTTTGGCCTCGGTCTACAGCAGTGGCTCTCAGCCTTCCTAATGCTGTGACCCTTTAACACAGTTCCTCATGTGTGATGACCTTCAACTACAAAATTATTTTTGTTGCTACTTCGTAACTGTAATTTTGCTAGTTATGAATCTCAATGTAAATATCTGATGTGCAGGGTCTCTACTATGAAAGGGTTGTTTGACCCCCAAAGGGGTCATGACCCACAGGTTGAAAACTATTAATTGGTCTACAGCCTCCTCTACACATCAGTAGATGGTACGGAAATAGGAATTAGGGGCTGGGGTGATGGCACAGTCAGGAAAGTGCCTGCCACTCAAGCATGAGTACTTGAATTCTGATCTGTAGCACCCATGTAAAAGCCAGGTAAGCATGTGTGAACCCAGTGCTGGCAAGCTGGAGACAGGCCAGTCCCTGTAGCTCATTGGTAGCCAGCCTAGCCTGTTGGTGAGCTTCAGGTTTAGTGAGAGACTGTCTCAAAAAATGCTCTTGAGAAATGATGAGGAAGACACCTGATGACAACTTCTGGCTTCCATATATACCCACATGTACATACATGTACACAACACACACAAAATAAAGGTAGGATGAATAAGAAGGTAGACCAGCATTGCATATAATGAGGCGGCACTTTGAGGAAAGGGTGATATTGTTATCTGAGGCTTCTACCAACAGTGGCTGATAGGCAGAGGGCCAGAGGACTTCTGGTCTGTTGAAACCTGTGATTAGGTCCTCAAGAATTAGCTGCAAGAACGTGGAATCCCATGCTGTCTTTTTCTTCCTGTTGGTGCTGACAGCACTTCTGAGTTGGTAGAAACGTGTCATGCTTGTACAGAAAGATCTGTACATCTGTACATGTTGATCTGTTGATCAATGTTGAGAATGTTTTGAAATTCTCCTTTGAACTTAGCCATGCATAGTGGCAGAGAGCCTCTGTGTTTTGCTTGGTCACTATTGATTTCATTAAGAAGCTCTTTATTGGGCTGGAGAGATGGCTCAGAGGTTAAGAGCACTGGCTGCTCTTCCAGTGGTCATGAGTTCAGTTCCCAGCAACCACATAGTGGCTCTATAATGAGATCTGGTGCCCTCTTCTGGTGTGCAGGTGTTCATGCAGACAGAGCATTGTATACATAATAAATAAATAAAACTTAAAAATAAAAAGAAGCTCTTTATTTAGAATGTATAGCTAGGGAGGCCAGCAAGAAGATAGTTAGGGATAAAAGCTGAACTCTTGAGCCTGCTGGAGAGGAGATTCCTGCCCCATGGCCTTTGCTCACTTGGTGAGCAGTATTCTGGGGACTGGCTTTCTTATTTTCCTGTTTCAAGCAGAGAATAGCTTCCACATAAAACCAAAATTTTGACGTAATCCAGCATTTTCCTTTCAGGGTCTCTCAACTGTAATAGTCATATTGTTATGGTTGTATATTCATACATGGGAAATACTGGGTAAATACAGTGTCTTCAGGACTCTGGAACCTTCTGACAGGTCCCTCTTTAGCTCCAAGGAATCTTGCACCTTCCCTGGATGCTGTTGACATGGGTGATGGATAAGACATGCCTTGCTGGGGTTAAAGGACAGTGGGAGGGGAAAACACGGTATGAGTGAATAGAAGCAGTGTTAGTGCAGCGGTGACATGGCTGGAGGAGCTTAGAGACCTTAAGTTTGTCAGATCATAGCTTTCCTTGGAGGACAGTGGTTCAATAAGGTGAGTATCCTAGACGAATGCCTACACTACTGTGTGTGTGTGTGTGTGTGTTCTCTCCCCTTTCCACCCCCACACTATGCAGCCCTGGAGGAAGGTTCTTTCTGCAAGACAAATATTCATATGTAAGAGTTCATGTCAGCATTTGACTTGGAGTCCTGGAGGCGCAGGTTGTTCTTATAAGGAGCTGGGGCTAAAGCTGGAAGCTGATTATAAGGTACCAGGGGCAGAGCTCTAGTCTGGAAGGGAAGTATTCTCTGCCTGCATAAAGGCCCCGAAACATCATTCTGATTCTCAGACTAGATTGTGGGGAATCTAAAAAAACATTTGTTGAATGAATTTAATTCCCAAGGAAAGATTCATGTTCAAGTGATACATAATTTTGCGTTAGAAACACAATTATTCTTAGTTGTCAACTTTAATATGTTAAATTTATTTTAGCAAAACAAAAGAACTTATTGCTATTATTGTTTTTGGTTAAGAATAGGTTGTACTTAGTAAAGCTTGTAAATAGATTTTTTTTTCTTTCACATTTTTATCGGAGGGAATAGGGAAGGGGCCTCTGTTATCAGCAGGAGTATTCACAGGTTCTTCAGTCAGCCATTCCAGGTTTGGGCCCTGAGGTTCCTGGGGGTGGCTGGGCACATCAGTCATATTCCCATCATCTTGCACAGGTACTGGGTAGTTGTGAGGTATGGCCCAGTTGATCATGCCTGCATACTTGGTGTAGGGGCTGATCATGAGTATAGTTATAGCGAGGCCCCAGACAGAGAAGGACACCACTAGCACCGGCTCCTTTGCTCAGGCATTCTCGAGGAAGGTCAAGATTCTCCTGGCCATCTTGGTCTCAGTGGCCATAGATATTCAGTTTAAATTTTACCCAAGATTTTTTTTGGCAATAATTTTTGTAAAAGTTTATCTATATGACTGTTTGCCTGTATGTGTGTATGTTATCACATGTGTACCTGTTGCCTGCAGAGGCCAGAAGAGGGTTTGGATTCCCTGGAACCCATATGATTAGGAGCCACCGTGTCCATGTTGGGAACTGAATGTGGGCTCTCTGCAAGAGCAAGTGCTCTTTAATCCCTGATCTCTCCATGCCTTGAAATGGAATTTTAAGTTCATAGGTTGGGTTATCTTTAAGTATCATGCTATTTCCTTTATTGTTTATTTGGGTTGTTTGGTTTTTCGAGACTGGGTTTCTCTGTGTAGCTGTCCTGGACCCACTTTATAGACCAGGCTGGTCTGGAGCTTACAGAGAGCCTTATAACCCCCCCCCCCCCCGTGCTGGGATTAAAGGTGTACACCACATGCCTGGCTGTATCATGCTGTTTCTAATACAACTGGTTTCTTCCTGTCTTATACCAAATCTGCATTTGAAGCTACTAGTTCATTTATCTGTACTTTAGTAAATGTCCCTTAGTGTTTACTCATTACAAAAGAAATAAATGAACAAATGACTTGACTGAAAGAATTTGGAAGTCCAAAAGCTACCCCACTAAGACACCTGCTAAGGTTTTCTTTCTTTTTTTTTTCTTCTTCCGTAGTCTGTTCTGGTTGCTGCGCCATTTCCCCCCTCCCCCCAATCCTTTGCAGCTTTCAAGGTTAAGAGTTACAGTCAGTCCTTCCCTCAGAAGTCAGTGTTACCTCATTGGTGGATTCCTATTGTGTACCAGATGTGGTTTTGTCTTATTTTTCTCTAAAAGTTACACATACGATAAAAAAAAAAAATATATATATATATATATATATATATATATATATATATATGTGTGTGTGTGTGTGTACAGTGTTCTGCCTGCATGTATGCCTGCAGGTCAGAAGAGGGCACCAGATCTCATTATAGATGGGTATGAGCCACCATGTGGTTGCTGGGAATTGAATTCAGAACCTTTGGAAAGAACAGCTAGTGCTCTTAACCTCTGAGCCATCTCTTAAGCCACCCCCCCAAAAAAAAAAATCTTGTAGTGGCTGCATAATGCATTCACCCTCCCCCTTTCTTTTGAGGAAGGGCCTTACTATATAATAGCCCTTGGCTTGACTGCAACTCTCTATTTAGACCAGGCTAAACTCAGAGGTCTACCTGCCTCTGCCTCCTGAGTGTGGGATTAAAGGCATGGGCTATCATGATGGATCTGATTTTGTTTTTGTTTGTTTATTTAATACCTGAGAACCATCTTGGTCAGGAACAGCACTGTTTAGCTGGTCTCTATCTTTGGGTAGACTAGGCTGCCTCATCACAAGTTGTGGCTCCCCCTGAAAGCTAGGCCAGTTGTATCATCTTTCTATTTCGTCCTTGGCCCCATGCAAGGTCAGCTTGCTACCAGGTGCTTAGGAACTGTGAGGTGCTTTAAAAATGTGTGGCTCCACATTTATCAAAATAAGTCTCTATGTATCTGACGATTGGTCTCTTGAGGGTTAGTGAAGCTACTGTCTGCAGCTCTGGAAGACTCAAGATGTATGATATGTGACTTGCTTGAAGACAGAAGAAATTAACCTGCCATTAAAAAAAGATACATTTATTTATTTATTTACTTGTTTATTTGGTTTTTCAAGACAGGGTTTCTCTGTGTAGCCATGGCTGGGCTGGATCTCACTCTATAAACCAGGCTGGCCTTGAACTCACAGAGATCTGTCTGCCTCTGCCACCTAAGTGTGCCACCATTGCCCAGTGCTGTTTGTTTATTTATTCATTCCTTTAAATTTGTTTGTATTGTAGTGTATTTGGTTGTTCAAGTGTTTGTTATGTTTAGCAGTTTTGCGCTGCCTAATAGTTTGATGATTTCTTAAAACATTTAATGACAGAGCAATGTGTTGTGTTCTTTTATTGAGTCTGTTTTTGGTGGACATATGAGAGTAGTTTGCCTACATGTCTATATATTACACACCTGTCTGGTACTCCAAGAGGCCAGAAGAGAGCATCAGATTCCCTAGACCTGTATTTAGATGGTTGTGAGCAACTATGTGGGTGCTAGGAACCAAACCTGGAAAAGCTTCCACTGCTCTTAACTGGTGAGCCATCTCTCCATCCCCATGATCCTCTATATTTTTATCTCTTTAAAAATTAGCATCTTTCCATACGTGGTGGTGTATGCCTTTAATCTCAGCACTTAGAAAGCAACGACAGGAGGATCTCTCAGTTTGTGGCCAGCCTGGTCTACAGAGTGAGTTCCAGGACAGCCAGGGCTACACAGAGAAACCCTGCCATCATGTAGCCCACCCACCTGCCTGCTGCAAACAAAAAGTAAACAATAAAACCCCCTAAAGAATAGAAACATCAGCCTGCCTCACTGGCAACTTTACACCAATAACCACCTCAGATGATCCACAGCCACAGTATTGCCAAGTCACTGTGGTACTTCTACACCTAGAGTCTCCTACCTACTATGCCTTGGTTCTAGTGAACTGATAAAATCCAGTTTATTTGTAAACTTGATATTTTTCTGAGGATCTTTTGTCAGGTACAATGTGGATGCTGGGAATCAAACTGGGGTCCCCTGGGAGAGCTGCTAGTGATCTTAACTGTTGAGGCATCTGTCCAGCCTTGAGGCAGAGATGGTCTTTGGGTTTTTTTGATGAGATTTTTGCCATAGAGCCTTGGCTGGCCTGGAACTGTTTATGTAGACCAGGCTGGTCCTGGTTATCTGCTTCTGCCTCTGCCTTTCGAATGCTGAGATTAGTCAGAGGGTTTGTTGTTGTTGTTGTTGTTTGTCTTTGAAATGAAGTTTACTCAGGCTGAACTTCTGTGATGCCCAGGTTGAGCTGCTCAAACTGTTGGCGATCCTATTAAATCCTGGGGTCATAAATGGCACTATGCCCAGCCTCAGTGAACTAAGTGAATGAGGTGCTCTGACTTCAGAAAGAAGAGGCATAGTAGACTAGCTTTTTGTTTTAAATTTCTCCAGAAATTTAAATTCCAGAATTAGTTGAGTAACCAGAAACATTTGCTTACCAAAATTTTGGGTTACTGTGTGGGCAGCAAGGTGAAGGGGCTGTACCTCAAGGGGAAGACTCAGCCCCAGACCGGAATCCTCTGGGTTCTCTGGCTGTAGGGGCCTCTACAAGACCACAGGTTAGAAGAGACAGTAGGACTCTCCTTGGCATGTGTCCTCTGGGCAGTGTGTATCTTGCAGTGTGTGGTGACAATCTGAGAGAGCTGTATATGTAGCTTAATCCTCTACCTAAAAATGATACAAGATTTGCTGTTTCTAATAACAGCTATAGTACAATGAGCATGTAGGCTTTATACTTGGGGGCTTTTTTCTCAGGCATTTTATTTCACAGTTGATGCTTTAAAAGGTAATATTGCAAATATTATTGGTTTTTACTACAGAAGTAAAATCGGTTATTAAACTATAGTGATGGTTGGATGTTAGAACTGCGTTGAGGGGGGCACAATCATATTGATCTTGTAAATACCACCTGGCTGGGGAGAGTCCCTGAAAGGAGTTTGGTTGGTACACTATAGCCAAGACAGGAAGAAATTGAAAAATTCTACGAAAGCATTAGGTTGCAGTAGATGATGGCATCAGGCTCATATGAGTGGCACTTCTGGTCATCAGTGTCAGGAGCCAGGGTTGGTGCATGTTCATACGGGCCTAGCCAGTAGTTAGACTGCTATCAGAAGGTGCTTGGGTTCTTATGGATAATGGTATGTCTCATGTTTGCTTCTCCAGGATTCTTGAGGGTACCTGGAGTTACTCCAAAAGGGATTCTAGGGTGATAAGGTCCCAGTCTGTTGGAGGATGTTTTTGTGTACTGTGTATTCAAATGCCAATTTCTGTATCCAGAGATCTGGTTGTAGTCTGGACTTTAGTATTGTCATTATTATGAAGCATTGTCTTGGTATGATGTAAACATTGCTCTTTTGATTGGTTAAATAAAGAGTTGAATAGACAGTAGCTAGGCAGGAGAGGGTTCAGTGGGACTTCTGATCCCAGAGAGGGGTTGGTAGGTAGTGATCAGAGAGGGGCAGAAGTTGCCATGAGGATGTGGATGGAGGAAGGAACAGGCAGGATGAGACTAAAATGGCAGGTAACAAACAGGCTATGTGTCTGTCAGGCCAATTTTTTCAGGTTAGAATAGTTGAGTATCTGTCCAGCTATAGTGGACAATTATATAGTGCCTGAAGCTATTAATATATTTAAAAGGTCTCTGTGTCATTATGCAGAGCAAGGGTGGGTATTGAAGGCTCATTTTTACACCTGTCTGGTTCCGAGGTCCTCTGTCTGGAGTGCTTCTGTAGTGGCCATGCATGGACTGCTGAGTTGAGAGCTGTCTCTGTGTCCAGATCTTTACACTGGGAGGTCCTTCGTTGGAAGATAGACATCTTTTGAGCCTTTGTATTCCTTGAATGTTTGTTTAGATGTCACCATCCTAGTAAGAGCTGTTGCTACTTCTATATTGTCTGTATGAGTTTTTTCCTGCATGTGTATATGTGCACCACATGCATGTCTGGTGCAAATGGAGGGCAGAAGAAGGCATCAGATTGCCTGGAGTGATGTTATGAACCAAATCCCAGGTCCTCTGCAAGAGCAGCGAGTATTCTTAACTGCTGAACCATCCATCTCTTCATCCCCTAGTAAGAGCTTCTTGATTGTTTAGAAATGTACTATTTGCATCCAAATAGTACTGTCCTGTGTAGCTTCTTAGGGGTCGAGTTTTTGTTTTATTTTGTTATTATTCTATCAAAGTGTTACAGCAATGCAGAATAGATTTCAGGGACTTAGCAGATGGAGTTGTCTTAAGGGGCTTTGGATCTTTGGTGGCTGAAACTAGTTTAGAGTACTAGACTAGACTAGTACTCTAGTGTTTGTACTGGGAAGCTGGGATGTGAGACTGTTATCTACTGTTACTACAGAAATCTAGTGTTCATTATCATTTTCACTTTGGTGTTGATTTCAAAATGAAGTTTTGTTTTTTTCTTTCTGATATGTGGAGACTGCTTGTTATATTTAGATTTCAAACCTTCGAGGAAAGTAAAACTTATGTGAGACGTGTTTTGCTGTTACATATCACATTCTGAACACAACCATTGAATTACCGTCTTAAGTGGCTTCACTCTCCTTGGTTCCTTCTTTTACTTTGTCCAAACACTTGTCCAAACATGGTTTGCTCTGGCTTTTCCTGAACTCTCCATATCTTGTGTAGCCACTCCACTACTATAAATGGGCAGTTCTAGACCAAGAGTACATGTCTATCTGCTAGCATGGCCCCAGGGCCTTAGTTTGCGTCTTAGAGAAACTGATGAATGGATATGTTTGTGAAGTCATAGAAGAGCTTGGGGGAATGTGGCATACTAGGAGAAGTCATTTCTTGTCCAATGTTGTTTGCAGTGGAGTATGCTAATGATCCTGGCTCTTAAGTTTCCTGGGGCTGTGGAGTTGATGACATGCTGTGAGCTGTGCAAACAATGCAGTGCCTACTGAGAAAGGTGCCCAAGGGTGTAGGCAGCAGAATCCTGGGGCTCTAAGGTTGGAAGTAGATGGTGGTGTGTGCTAAATGTGCTGCTCTGTGGTGTGCTTCCTCACAGAGTGCCAGCCCTTGTTCCAGGGCCACCCACTGTAACTCTGCATCTCACTAATAGACCCTGCTTCTGACTTTGCCTGAGCCTCCTATTTCATGCCTATGAAACTAAAGCTTCAGAGCATTTTGTACCTGTCCATGACATGCTTATGCTTCAGACAGGTGTCAACAGCAGAAGCATCTAGTTTGTGTTGATTTTTACTGAAGTTGCTAAATATACCTTCAGAGAAAAGCCTTTTTCACTTTTGAACATTTTCTGTCATGGGGGAGGGCATGGTTTTACTATGTATCCCTGGCAGGCTTGGAAATTGCTACATAGACCAGGCTGGCCTTGAACTCACACAGAGATTTGCCTTGCCTACCTCTTCTTCCAAGCAGCTTTAAACTTAAATATATATGTTAATTAGGGGCTGGAGAAATGGCTCAGTGGGATAAGAAGCTTCCTGGCTGCTCTTGTAGAGGACCTGGGTTTGGTTTTTAGAACCCACATGGCTGCTCACAACATTTGTTACTCCAGTTCTGGGGGATCTGACACTCTCTTCTGATCACCACAGAACTGCATGCTTGTGGTATACAGGCATACATGCATACACATACACCCATACATATAAAAGTAATTTTTTTTAAATTAAGAATTTACTATTTTATGTATATGGGTGTTTTTCCTGCATATGTTTGTGTATCACATTTTGTGCCTGGTGCCAGTGGAAGCTAGAAGAGGGTGTCCTATCCCCTGGAATCCTAGGTATAGGTTGTTGTAAACTATCATGTGGGCACTGCAGATTGAACCAAAGTCCTCTGGTGGAGGCCCATTGTAAGAGCAATCAGACACAGAATCACATCTAAAGCCCAGTCATTCAAGAAGGACACAGATACGGCTAACACTACAAGTTCCATCTGAGAAACTCTGGCAGATATTCTCTCCCAGGGGCTTCAACTAGGGTAAAGATATTTTTTTTTTTTTTTAAACCTGGCAAGGACTAGATTTGGGTTGGTTCTCACATGTGGGAGAGGGTGTTACTGGTACCCAGAGGACAGAGGCAGTGACCCCATTAAACATCTTAGAAAGAAGAGAATATCCCTACAACAAAGACAGAGCAGGCCCCAAAGCCAACAATTACTGTTAATTCTTCAGTGGCTTGTAGCTCCTCTGGAGCTTGACACTGTATGCCCACCTCTCAGAGCAGGATTAGGGATCCCTGGAGGCAGAGAGGGTACAACAGAGGGTGAAGCACACTTGGCAAAGCTGCCACGAGGCTAAATGTCTGTACAGGAGTATCTTCCTGCCAAGCAGTGGGCCTGCCATCTCCTTTTCAGCTGTGACTCTCCAGCAGTAAGTTTAGCAAGAAGTTCAGGCCTATGGGTGAGGAAGTGCCACCTAGGCACTATTCCTCACTTTCTGGTACAGCTTCTTTTGGACTCCTGGCTGGAACTCTGCTTGACCATGCGGTATCCAAATGCCAGTCTTTGACATTTCACTTTCTGTAAGATTATGCCCAATATTTCTCTGATTTAAGTTTTTGTTTATTACTGATGGACTGGACTGTTGGCACAAAGCTGCGCAGAAGCACTTAAGAACTTGTATCTAGCTGCTATGAAAAACACCCTGTTTCCCTATGGCATAGCAAGTCACCCCAGAATACAGATGAGACAAGTCAGAAACCTGAATGAAAGAAGTCTGGCTGAGCCCAGTTTTAGTCCATATACTTCCCAGAACCTATCACAGAGAAGGACTTCAACCCAAGTCTTTTAATATTACTCAAGCCTAAAATAAAATTTCTTTGAAAAGTTCAAAGCAGGGCTGGAGATAAGGCTTAGCTTAGCAGTTAAGACCAGCCATTTTTTTCCACAGCAAAATATAGCATCTGGTCAGCCAAGTATTTGTGGACTAGACATGTGCACTTTTCTTGGGAAAGTCACTTTGATGGCACATCGGAGCTCACCATGTGTATTTGGGGTGAGGCTTGATGTCTTTTGCATTGGTCCATATCAAAGATACATCAGATGCTATATTCTGCAGTGAAAAATGGCTTCTCAGGAATGTCCTATATGTGGGTTTCTTGCCTTTTTTGAGTTGCACTCTTGACACCTCCTCCTAATAAACAGTATTAGTGTAAGAAACACACACTTCTTGTCCTTCGGATGTCAGTTCCTGTTCCCTCCTAATCTCTCACATACTTGCTTAGGTGACTGGGTGTTTTCTATGGTCTCATGTGTGGATGGATGTTACAAAGGAAGTTGTCAGGGTTTATACCCATTGATGTTCTGCCTTTATCTGAGTCTATTCTGCCTGATAATTTTGGAGTCTGCAGGAAGAGGTTGAGCTTTGTCAAGTGAGTCTGTGATTTCTAATGAGCCCCACTCTGGCTAGCAGCTGCATAGGGGACAAGAGCCTTTGGCCACACTGTTTTAGGTAAATGCTTGGATAAGGGGTCAGTAGAATCTAGTTTAAGTTCAGGCTCATCTTGGGACATAGTGCTCTTCTGTGAGTTTCTGTTCTGGAGGCCTTTATTGTAACCAAGGAAACTACTCAGATGGTAAAGAAAAGAAGGTTTTCTAGATATGTGCCTAAAAACCACAGGCCCACACACATATCCACTTCAGTGGTTTGTCTTCCAGGGGCTCTCCAAGGGCCGGAACTGTAAAATTAGCAATCAAGAAGTGTGAGCTGATGATAGCTTTTATAGTCTTTATTGTTGTGTCCCTCAAAGGCTGTTTGATATGAAGGTCATCGTCCCAAAATAACCAGTTTGATGGGGGACTGTCAGACCCAGTTCTTTGACCTCTTGCCCTTTTTCCAGGAGAATAGCTGCAGTCTGTGGTAATTTCTATGTAGCCATTGTGGCTGGTTCTTTGAAACTCCTCATTCTTGCATGTCACTTAGCACCTTGTGGAGCTTGGGTCCTGAATACTGTGAGGGAGCAGTGTTGCCCCTGTTTGGGCTTCTGGGTGGGCTGGGGTGTAATTCAGTGCTAGAGAGTGCTTACCTAGCATGTGAGGCCATGGATTTGGTCTCGAGTTTCCTTGGCTCCTTTTTGGATTTTTTTTATTTATTTATTTTTTTTGAGACAGGATGTCTCAGGTGTAGCCTTGGCTGTCCTGGACTGCTTTGTAGACCAGGCTGGCCTCAAACTCATGCCTATCTCTGCTTTCCTGAGCACTGGAATTAAAGTCCTGCGTCATCACCCCCAGCCACAATCTATTTCTTAAGAATTTATATATCTTAGGTCAGGTGTGGTGGTGCACACCGTTAATCCCAGTACTTAGGAAGCAGAGGCAGGTGGATCTCAGAGTTTGAAGCCACCTTGGTCTACACGGAGAGTTCTAAGACAGCCAGGGCTATATAGACTTTGTCTCTGAAAGAGAGAGACAGAGACAGAGATAGAGAGACGAGGGGAGGGATATAAGGAAGGAGGGAGAGAAGATTATGATTGTCTTGCCTGTGTGGTGGTTCATATCTATAATCCTCTGTGGGATTAGGAGTTCGAGGCCATCCTGGGCTACTAAAATCCTATCTCAAAACATCAAAAGCTTATATCTGAAATTTCCCATAGCACACTGACCTTTTGAGACAGAATCTCATTATGCAGACCAGGCTGATCTCAAACTCAGAGAAATCTCTGTGTCCTGGATGCTAGGATTAAAGGTGTGTATCACCATGACTGGCTAGCTATAGCTTCTTGAGCATGTGGAATTTCACCACAGAAAAACCACTTGCCTCCTTTTTTATCACCAACAAAGCTTGGAATCATTAGGTTCGAGTTATATTTACTTAATTTGGTTTTTGTTATTCTATTAAAATGTAACAAATAATAGGCTGTAATGCAATGGCCTGTTTTGTCATTGTCATCGTTCTCTTCTATAGTCTATTTTTATTCAACTAGTTCTGCCTTCTCTTACACACATATTTCACCTAACACACACACACACACACGCACGCACGCACGCACGCACGCACGCACACGCACACACACGCACACACACGCACACACACACACACACACACACACGCACACACGTGCACACACATGTGTTGGGGATCTGCATGCTAGACAAGCATTCTACCACCCACCTACTCTCCCAGTCTTTATTTCATTTAAATAAAAGTTATTTCCAGAAGGGCACAGATGGTTCTAATACAACCTTAACCAGCTCGTCCAGTTGCATAACCATGCTTCTATACTTTTATATCTATTTCTAAGGGCTGCAGCGTGTTCCACCAAGTGTGCCCACCCTGGCTTACCTATCACTTCTCTTGAGCATCTAAGCAATTTTTTGCTTTTGCTATAATATCTAATGCTATATTAGATGTTAATTTTTTTTTGCCTAGTGGTGCTGGGCATGGGACCAGGGCCTTGTTTCTTGTAGTGTTTTACCATAGAGCCGTACCCCTGGCCCCTATATTTTTCTTTTGTGATTCTTTTGAAATACTGTTAACTCATTTTCTTAGGTTGAATTTGTAAGATGGAAAGAGTAATTATGTCCAAGATTTTTTAAACATTATTTTTTATTTTTTTGTATGTAGGTGTTACTGTGTGAGGGTGTGTTTGTGCCATCAGTGGGTATATATGAGGTGGCCAGAGGACAATCTCAAGTGTCAGTATTCATTTTACACCTTGCTTGAAGTAGGGTTTCATTGTTTGCTGCTGTGCTACACACTCAAGGCTAGCTAGTCTAAGGGTTTCTGGAGAATTCTCCTGTCACTACCTCCCATTCTTCCATAGAAATGCTGTAATTATAGACACAATGGTAAGCATTTGGTTTTTACCTTGGCTCCAAGAATATAAACTTAGATCATCAGACTTGAACAGCACAAACTTTTACCCATTAAGCCATGAACCCTTGTCTAACGGGTTTGTTTATGGAAATATTTGGTTAGCATTGTTGTGATCCTTTTTATTCCACTTACTATTCATTTGCTGGAGATCTCACTGAGACTTTGAATACTGTTCAGCATACAAAGTAAAAACTTAATTCCCTTTTGAGAATCTTACTTAGATCCTTATTACAGTCATGTGGTCATATTTCATTGGTAACGTGTTTGCTTAGCTCCTTCATATTTTTACACTTTGCCTGGCGTGATAGTAGCGTCAAGAGAGCCACCTGAAAAAACTGTTTTCTTCTGCCATAGAGCAGGTACAGGATTTACGGATGGTGGTTGCTTAGCTAGAACCCTTGGGAGTGTGCTGCTGCCCTGTGCTCCGAGAAGGCTCCCTCAGGAGCCCAGGCTCACATGCTGTAAAGGAGGGTAGCCACGATACCCTCCTGTGGTACCATCTGCTCTCCTCTCTCTACCTGGGTAGTCATCATGTTCAGGTCACAAGGTGTTCTCCCTAGATTTGTTAAGCATTTTGCAATCTGAAGATGAGCATCTCCTTTAGTTCTTCTAGGTGGCTGAGCTTTCCTTAGCTCATTCTTGGATACTGTGTGCCCACCTGTCTGTCCTGCTGTTTTCAGATCCCTGGCTTCTTTATGGTTCTGTGTTTCTGACCCTGTTTATCTAGGACACAATTATCCTTGTATGTCCTGATTAACTCATGCACAGACATACTGTCTTGTTTACATAGACTAGTCTATTTAGCCCATAGATTTATATTGTTAAGCTTTAGGAAAAAAAAAAAGTAGTGGCACATGCCTTTAAGCCAGCACTTAGAAGGCAGAGAGGCAGGTGGATCTCTGAGTTCAAGGCCAGCTTGGTTTACAAAGTTGAGTCCAGGTCAGCCTAGGCTACACAGAGAAACCTTGTCTCAAAAAACTAAAAAACTTAAAAAAAAAAAGGAAACAATCCACCTTTTTAGATTGTGGACTCCTGGCCTTTTCAGCAGACTTTTTCTGAGAGGTCTGCTTTTAGGTTTTGAATGGGTCACCTTTTGGACAGTGGCAACCCTGGTATGCTCTGTGTTTTATAGAACAGGTGGGTAGTTTCAGGACCTGACTTCATCAAGTTGTGTACTTTTAAATTTTCTTTTAGGTATGTTGGGATTTGAACCTAGGTCCTTATGCATGCTAGGCAAGTACTCTAGAACTGAAGTTTGCTGGAGTTCTTGAGTGAGGATTTAGAGACTAGTACCTGAGTAACTTGGGTATACGGAATTCATTTTATTTTAATTAATTAATTAATTGATTTATTTTGTTTTTCAAGATAGGACAGGGTTTCTCTGCCCTAGCTGTCCTGGAACTCCTTCTGTAGACCAGGTTGGCCTCAAACTCAGAGATCCACCTGCACCTGTCTCCTGAGCGCTGGGGTTAAAGGTGTGCTCGATTTGTCAATGCCCAGCCTGAGTTCATTTTATGATGGCGTGTGTGTGTGTGGGGGGGGGAGGTGTGTGTGGTATGTGTGCTCAGACAGTGCAGTTTACCCTTTTCTTCTAGCTTTTAGTTGGTTAGCTTGCTTATGTATGTAGGAAGGTAGGTAGGCATGTAATGGCAGGGTCTTATTAACTTGGGTCTTGACAATTATACTAAAGATGGCTGGCCACTTAGCACCCCAGGAATTGCTTATCTCTACTTTTCCAGTGCTGGGATTATAAAAGTGGACTATCAGGCTTGGCTTTTTCTTGTTTTTATTGATTTTTTTTTTTTTTTTTTTTTTTGTGGGGAGAGTTGGGTACTAGTTACTGAACCAGGGCCTTATGCATGCTAGGCATCTGCTTTATGACTGAGCTATATCCCCAGCCTACATTTGTTTTAAGCCTGTAGAATGAATTTAGGTCCTAGGCTTACAAATCAAATAGTTTACTGACTGAGCTATATCTCCCAGTCTTTTATAGTCAGGACAATGTCACCACTATGAGAGCATGCCAAGGGCAGAGCTGAAGAACAGGCTTTTATGGATGGGTACAATTTTTACATACTGCCTGTTTAGCTCTGAACACTCAATTCCTTTCTCAGCACCTCTTTCCCACCCTATCCCACCTCCTTTTTTTTGGTGCAAAGCCTGTGTAGCCCAGGCTGGCATAGAAGCCACAATTCTTCTGTGCGCTAAGGTTTGGATGTGCACTACCACACCTGGCTTATGCTTATATCTGATTCTTTTCATTTTTCCTATTTCTAACTCATTGACAATTGTTCTATAATCATTTTTCTGACAGCTGCTAAATTGCTTTCCAAAAGAATTAACACCAGCTTTGGGTGCCAGCCATAATTGTATGAATATCCTTGCTTTATCATAAGTCTTGCCAGCATTGGGTGTCTTTGTATAAAGTAAACATACTTCAGAATTACAAATGCACAATGTTATGTCTGCTTTCTTTAGCTTGGCTTTGTGAAATGGTTGGAGTAGTGCTAAGGGAGATGTTAGAATATGCTTGAATGATTTTGGCTTCAGTGGACACCCAGAGTCAGATGTACTGTCCTACCTTGAGCAGTATCATAATAAAGTGCTTGTACTTGGTTCATTTGTTCAGGATAGCTGAGCCACTTGACTCTTTTATCTGTTTGCTCTGTGTCTGCAGTATGACGCTGTTCCCATTCAGTCCAGTGTGGTGCTATGTTCCTGCCCGTCCCCATCAATGGTGAGGTCCCAGACTGAGTCCAGCTCGGCCCCTGGCATTCCTAGTGGTGTTAGCAGGCAGGGACCCACTATGGACAGCACCACAGCCGAAGCCCGACCAAGCACCAACCCCTTGCAGCAGCATCCTGCCCAGCTGCCACCACAGCCTCGAAAGAAACGGCCTGAAGACTTCAAGTTTGGGAAAATTCTTGGGGAGGGCTCCTTTTCTACAGTGAGTATGTGCCTCTGCTGTTGTTGCTTATTGAACACAGGGTTCTCTTGGGATCACTGACTACGGAGAACACCTGACCAGGCATTGTTCTCCTTAGGAGGTGGTTTCATGCCCATGGTTGTTTCCTGCTGTGAGTGCCTTTAGAGTCTTGAAGGGAGTGAGCTCCCTCAGCAGACAACCTGAAGAGAGCATGGTTAAACTGGATTTGTCTGTTTTGGCCCATACCTTTACTCCCTATGCTCAGGAGGCTGAGGCAGAGGAGTTTAACCTGGAAGTTTCAAGGCCTACTTGGCAAGGTATTAAATACCTGGCTCAAAAACAAACAAAAGCATCTGTTGATTTATGCTGCTTTAAAACCACAGTTAACCCAACATGGGTAGGTATGCTCTGAGTCTTCCTGTCTTACTGGACAGGCCATAGGAAGCTTTTAATTCCTTAAATTGAAAGTTAGTATCAGAGTTTGTATCTCTTTGGGGACTTTTGGTAACATTCAGTGACTTCTGTTGTTGTTGATGGTTTTTTGTTTTTGTTTTTGGTTGCTTTAGCACTTAAACTATGGCACTTTAAGTATTTGCTGGAGAGTTAGTTGGCCTTCAAAATTTTTGTTCTAACTCCCAGGACAAGTGTGTATTGCTCCAGAATGGCCAAGAGTCCACTTTCAATTTCAAACAGCCTCAATGAAAGAGATTTCTGTGCTGCATCTGCAGTCTGAAACAGGCACTCCAGGGTAGTTGCAGAGGGTCTTAACTTTTGGAGTGTTTCCAAACAACTAGCCTTCCTTACAGTGAAGAATCCATATGAGGAGTTTGCTTTCTCTTGTCTTTTTTTTTGAGACAGAGTCTCACTACCTAGCCCTAAGTAGTTCAGAGCTTACTATGTCACTCAGGCTGGCCTTGAACTCACTGAGACCTGTCTGCCTGTTTCCTCAGGGCACCCATTAAAGATGAGTGCCACCATGACTAGCTGGAATTTTTTTCTTATTTTTTATATTTATGAAAGATTCTAAAAAACAAAGAACATAAAAAATATAGCTTACTTACATCCCTGACATCTTAAATTAACTTTGGTGGCTCTTACATTGTAAGGTTTAGGTCTTAATTAGCAACTCTGTTGAAGTAACTTTGTTTATAGAAGGGTTGTGGCCTTATGAGAAGCCTCCAACCATGAAGATCACTCCCTGTGCCTCTGGTACGCACCACGCCTTGTAGGAAGAGGAAACTGCTTGAGATCCGTGGGTGTTGCTTTCAGCTGCTTATGATATTCTAGTGAAGTTCTCCTTTTTCACAGTTTACTCCTTTATATTTAATCTTCACAAGGAAGTAAATTAGGCACCATCCTTTCTGGGTGGCATAGTCATCCGTGTTCACTGCCATTTTGAACTCGGGCCATGAGGTACCTGGGAAAGCACTGCAAGCTGGAGTCTCCTTCCAGGCTTTTTGGAATCTGCAGCCCTGGATCTCAAACTAGGTGTTACAGTGATTTGTGTCTCTTCCTGAAATAGTGAACACTGAAATTAGATTTCCAGGGGAGGAGTAAAGGACATACAGTTACCAGATTCAGCAGAATATTCACTTGGCAGAGCCTGAATCTGATGCTAGAGGACAGGCTCCCAAGTACTCTTTAACATCCAAGATAGTAATGACATTACCCTGGTGACATGGAGCAACACGTCCCATGCAAGTCTCTGGAAAACTCTGTTCTGTGGGAAACCTGCTTATGAAATGCTAAGTTTAGAAATCTTATCACAAGCTGGGCATGATGGCACATGCCTTTAATCTTAGCACGCTGGGAGGCTAAAACAGGTGGATCTTTGAGTTCAAGGCCAGTGTGGTTTACACAGTGAGCTCTAGGCCAAGCCAGCCAAGGTTATATAATGAGACCCTGTCTCAAAACGCGCGCACACACACCCCTCTCTACCTCAGGAGGGGTTCCAGTAAATGGTAGTGCTTTTCAGCTACTTCTTTTCTTTTCATAAATAGGAAGCTATGCATGTGTGCTCAGGAAGGACTGTGAATATATATTCCATCTCAGGGGAATATATTACTTCAGCCTGCTCCTTCACCCTCATGGCTGATAGTCATGTATATGCAGCGTGTTCCTTCAGAAAGTTCTTTGAATTCTTTCTACTTAAATATATTCAGCCCTACCTTATTCTTAGTCATGGGTATCATAGAGTGCTTTTCCAGGATTGTTTCTAGGGAGTCCTGTCACAGGATATAACAACCAGAAGCCAGGTGACACTAAAGTTTTTCCATCAGGTCAGTGATTGGGGGAGGGGGGCATGTTTTGTCTGCTCTTTGGTTCTCAGTTATCATTGTAGGTATCTAAAAAAACACACACCCATTTACATTATTGGCCATGTGGGGCAAAGCTTTTATTTATTTATTTATTTATCTATTTATCTATTTATTTATGCTTATTGGCAAAGCTGCGCCCTGCAGCTTGGACCTGTCAGCTCTGTTCAGTCCGATGCCTCAGGTGTGCTCTGAGTTTGCTGGTACTCTCTCTGAAGTGGATAGAGTCTGAGCACAGGAAGAGATGGGCTCAATATGGAGAGCATTCTATAAAAATGGTTTGTTCTGTACTGTTTTAGTTCTTGGTACACAGTAGAGCCATAACTATGTTCATGCTACCAAATGAAATGTATGATAGCTATTATTTGGAGAAGCCTAAGTCAAGAACAGTTTTTTTTTTTTAAGATCTATTTATTTATTTATTTATTATGTGTGCAATGCTCTATCTGCATGTACACCTGCATGCCAGAAGATGACACCAGATCTCATTATAGATGGTTGTGAGCCACCATGTGGTTGCTGGGAATTGAACTCAGGACCTTTGGAAAAGAAGCCAGTGTTCTTAACCTCTGAGCCATCTCTCCAGCCCAAGAACAGCTTTTTATTAGGATCTGTATTGAAGACTTTTTCTTTTGTTTTTGAGACAGGGTTTCTCTAGGTAGCCCTGGCTATTTTGGAACTTGATCTGAAGACTAGGCTGGCCTCAATTTCAAAGATCTGCCTGCCTCCCTCCCAAATGCTGGGATTAAAGGTGTACACCACCACTGCCTGTCTGAAAATACATATTTTTAAAAAAAATATTTATTTATTATTTATGTATGAGTATTCTATCTGCATGAAAGAAGAGGGCATCAGATATCAGTATAGATATTTGTGAGCCACCATGTGGTTGCTGAAAATTGAACTCAGGACGTCTGGAAGAGCAGACAGTGCTCTTAACTGCTGAGCTATCTCTCCAGCCTCAAAATGAGATTTATTTACTTTTATTTTATGTGCATTTGTGTTTTGCCTGTATGTATGTCTGTATGAAGGTACCAGATCACCCGGAGCTGGAGCTGCAGACAGTTGTGAGCTGCCATGTGGGTGTTGGGAATTGAATCCAGGTCCTCTGGAAGAACTCTTAACTCTGGAAGTACTCTTAACCACTGAGACATCGCTCCAGCCTCTGAAAATACATATTCTTGAAGTTATTTTTCTGAAGAAATTTCTAGTACCCACTTGTGGTATTTGGGCATGTCAGTCAACAAAATTCTTTTTTGTTTGAGATAGGGAGTAGGAGGGGCTACACAGGGTCTCACTTTGTAATCTAGGATTGCCTGGAGCTTGGAGCCCAGAGCCTGCCTCTGGCTCCCAACTGTTAAGATTAAAGGTATGAAACAGGGTGCAGTGGCAGATGCCTGTAATCTCAGCACTCAGGGAGGTAGAGGCAGGGAGATCTCTGTGAGTTAGAGGCTAGCCTGGTCTACAAAGGACAGCAGCAGAGAAACCTTGTCTCACAAACAAACAAACAAACAAAAGATTATACTACCATACCTATTGGTTCTTAAATTTAGACTTTGACTGTGCTATGAGAACTTCCAGTAGCCAGCTGATTATGAACTTTTGAAAACAGTGGCTCAATTACTACTTACCATCTAATTTTGCTATTATTTTACCATCATGTTGGTATTAACTATTAGAACATACTAACACAGGCAGTGGCTCTCTAATATGTTTGTTAGTATAGAGTCCAATGTAACTTTAAATGTAACTTCAAAATCGTGTGTATAGGCTGAGCAGCCTGTGCATGGTGACAGTGACTTAACCAGATTGATCTCATTATTACATTGTGTTTTTTCTACCCAAAACCAGGTTGTTCTGGCCCGAGAACTGGCCACTTCCAGAGAATATGCCAGTAAGTATTAACTCCAGTGAGCTGTATGTCTGGGATTCAGGGACAGTGCCATGTTTCTATGTGTGGCAGCCTGGGCAGTGCCAGGGCCTGTGCTTGTTTCAGAGTCTGTGAAAAGGCCAGTCTTCTAGAGCATGAAAGCTTGAGTGGGTGGTTCTGGGTGGTTCTACAGCCTAGGTCAGTTACCTGTATAAATTACTATTTCTTTTACATTTTCTCATGTTAGTAAACTAACTTCTCTTTTACTTTAAGTTAAAATTCTGGAGAAGCGTCATATTATAAAAGAGAACAAAGTCCCGTACGTAACTAGAGAGAGAGATGTGATGTCACGCCTGGATCACCCCTTCTTTGTGAAACTTTACTTTACATTTCAGGATGATGAAAAGCTGTGTATCCTTTGCATGGTCAGTGCTGTCTGAAAACCACCTTGTGTTTTAGATTAGTGGCTACATTGTTCCTTGAAAGGAAAGGATACCTCATGGTCCTCTATGGGGATTGATATCCTTGGAGGCAACAGACAGTACCACCAGCACATGGCTGAGGCTCACTAATGTGCTGTCTCTGAAGGCAAAACTGGCCCACAGTGTTGAGGTGTTTATTGATAAATGTTGTATTTAATGGATTGTTGTTGTTTTAGCTGCACTGATGCAGAACTGTTCCCTCATTCCATTAGCAAATGTTCTGGAGTGTTTGTTAGGTGTTATTATTGGCTCCCGCTTTTGAAAAGTGAGGACCTGGGGCTGGAATGATGGCTTAGAGGTTAAGAGCAGTGACTGCTCTTCCAGAGGTCCTGAGTTCAATTCCCAGCAACCACATGGTGGCTCATAACTGGCTACAATGAGATCTGGTGCCCCCTTCTGGTGGCAGGTATATATGCAGACAGAACATTGTATATATAAAAATAAATCTTAAAAAAGAAAGAAAGAAAAGAAAAGAAATGTGAGGGCCTGAGAGGAAAAAATGATCTTGAGCCTCCTCAAGGCTCTTGGAATTGGCATCAACTTCTCCATACCCTCTTCCATCCTGAGTTACTGAGTGTGGTCAGAAGGACAACTTGACTGGGCATTTGAGAAGTTGGAGTGACTCAAAAGAGCCCAGAGTGGTATCCTCCTGAAGCTCTCTCTCTGTGGTAGGGTCACAGAGTGTCCTCCTGAAGCTCTCTTGTGTGCTGGGCTTGCTCAGCCCTACCTCCAGCTTCTTAGGGCTGTTCAGAATGTCTCTCCAGCAGATTCACTTTGCATGTGTGTTCATTGTTCACATTCCTCTTTCTTCTACTTTTTATTTCTTATTTATTGCCCCCCCCCAAGGTCCTGGAACTCACTTGTATACCAGGTTGTCCTAGCTCACCAAGGATCCCTCTATCTCCCAAGTGCTGATACTAAAGGTGTGCACCATCACACCCACCATCTTCTTTCCCTTTTAATAACAATTCTGGGTTTTTTTGCCTGATGTATATGCTTGTGCTCCCAACCCCACTTCAAAATATTTTTTTTATAGGGAGATAGGCAGAATGCTGATAAGGGAAGGTTCTGCCTTCAGGAGATTGAGTATACTTTGGGAGAGCTTGTGCACAGATGTTCAGGTAGCAGGGCGAGTTGGAAGGACAGGTGTGGTTGTCTGCAGTGTGAATCTTTGAGCCCTGTAGATGTATGAGGGCAGAAGCATGTGGGGTCCGCAGTGGGCCAGCTCTCTGAGCTGTGAAGTCCTGATACCAATTCTCTTTTTTCTCCTAGTGTGGAGGAGTATGGGGTTTGCTCTGACTCTGGTGGCTGTGGTCCAGACTGGGGGGAAGCAGAGTTAGGTGTCTGCTGGTGTTTGCCTTCAGAGCCTGGTCTACACTGTCATCTGTTACTGAGCCCACAGAGGCTGGGCAGTGGCTAGATTAGAGTAGGTTGTCATTTGATACATGTGCTGGGGCTTGTTTGCTGTCTGAGTGGGCCAGAGGGTGGCTGTTAGCAAAGCCTCAGAGGAGGTGATGTGCAGATAAGAGCTGCCAGCCAGTTGACCAGCTATCCAGAAGAAGCCTCTAGGAGTATTGGTGACTCAGGGCCACATGGAGACTTAGGGGCTGTCCTGTTGTAGCCTGGCCATCTAGTACAAAGGCCTAGTCAGAGGATTAGCCCATGAGCAAGTTGACAGTTGTATAGGCAGTTCTTGGGGGCAAAGTTGACAGAAGTGAGACAGTAGAGATCAACCAAATTAGCTTGTTTAGAGAGCATTGGTGGAAGGCCCAATAGGTTCCAGGAGAACAGATGTGTTGATGGTGATGGTCTTTAGAGCAAGTAGAGCTTACTGGTCTCAGTATCATCCCTAGTCTATCTCTGCTGGCATTGCTCACACAGCAGCTATCAATGGTCTCTTTATATTTTATTACATGTCTCTCTGAACCTGTGTTGGTTTTTCTTTCATGTCCCCTGTGCATGAAAGTCTTTTTTTTTTTTTTTTTTTTGAGTTTATGAAATCTGTCATTACCAGATAGATGGAAATTCAGGCCCAGACCTGAACTTTTCTGCCACTCCTCAGAACAATGTGTTTATTTTCTTGGTCTGTTACTAGTTAGCTTTGTGTCACTGTTACAAAATGCCTGGGAAGGGAAGAGACTAGTTTAGTTCACAGTTTGTAGGCTGAGTGTCCAGACGTCATGTGTGGTGTAGTCCTGAAGTATATAGGGGATAGTGGACTGTGTGTGAACAAAGAGTCACATCTCAACCTAGGAAGCAAAGTGAGTAGGTGTGGCTGGGTTTACTTCTTTCATGGCAATCTTTGAAGAATTCCAATGAGACCAGTGAGTCTCAGGAGCCCAGTGACCAACAGACATGTGCCAGTGAACCCAACTTCATAAAAATCGCACTATCTCACATTCCTACCACTTGGAGACCAAGCCTCGTAGTCACATGCACCCATGAGACACCCAGGTCATATCAAGACTGTGGATAGCAAAGACAGAATCACACATGCTTGCTTCATCTTCTGTCAGGGTCACAGTGTTAGGATAAGGACTCAGAAGCCAAACCAGAGTGTTCTTGCTATGTGATTTCCAAATGGGACCAGTCATGTCAGTGTAGGTGGAAAAAACACTAGGTCTTTGTCTAATGGCCTGTACTGTTTTGGGTCTAAGACCTAAAAGGTGATAATGGTTCCCCCACTTGCATGAGAATGAGATCTGGTGGCTTCTGCCTCCACTGCTAATCCTCACAATATACATTTTGTATTGAAAAAGAAAAATGAAACTTTTTGCATGAATAAATGCCCAGATTTGACACTGCCCTTCATTTAGTCATAATTTCAGGTGGGGAAGAAGGACCAGTCCTTGCTGGGTTTACCTTTCACAACCCTCAAGAGACTCAGGGTGAACCTATATCCATTTAGGACAGGCAAGATAAGGCAGAGCCTGGGGACACTTCTGCCATAGACTGAAAACAGACAGATTACACAGCGACTACTGATGGTTCTTCTTAGATACATTATGGGAACCTGGGAAAGTGAGTCCAGAGGCTTTTCCCTATCTTTGTATAGTCCTGACTTAATCAGAGCCTAAACAGTGGGGACCTTCTTTTTCACACACACATGAAGACCAAGAGGTCTCATCACACAGCAGCTTTCCCCCCCATTATTGTCAAGCTCTCACTTGCTTGTCCTTGTTATGCTTCATTTGTAACATAGAGTCAGGACCATTGCTCTGACCACAAGACTGGGTTCTGGTCCTGTCAGTTGTTTGCTTTGTGAACTTGAGTCAATTGCTTAATCTCTCTACCAGTTTCCTCCTCTGCAAATTGGGCTTGTAGCCCCCTGGCTCTGTTAAGTGAGGCACTTGGTTTGTGTTGCCCTGCCAGGAGCTCAACCAGTCTGCAGGTTTTGCTGCCCTGGAGCACTAATTATGGCCAAGAAGTTGGAGGATGTTTTTAGGGTGCATGTTATATTGATGAGGTCTATAAGAACATTCTGCAGTGGGGAAGGATATGACTGCAGAACCATCAGTCTGAGAAATAATCCCAGGCACCTGCTATGCTTAAGAGCTACAACTTGCCTCTGCTTCCCTCCTGAGCTAAGACCAATAGGTATTCCTCTCACAGGAATCAGGAACCAGTGAAGGGCAAATCAAATAAAGAGCAAAACCGTCAGGCTGGAAAGAGTGAGAAGTTACTTCCTGTTCCTTTGACCCTGTGACCAAGGCTGTGCCTTATATCTGGACTCCTAACTGGTAAGGCCCTGCTGCCAGCCTATGTCAGGCCAGAACTGGTGGTTCGACAGCATGTTTTAGTGTTTTTACTGCTGTGATGAACCACCATGACCATGAATAACTTGGAGAGAAAAGGGTTTATTTCAGCTTCGAGTTCCACATCACAGCCCATTACTGGGGATGTCAGGACAGTAAATCAGGGCAGGAACCTCGAGATAGGAGCTGCAGAGGCCATGGAGGAGTGCTGCTTACTTCCTCCTCATGGCTTGCTCAGCCTGTACACACCAGGATCACCCTCTTAAGGGTGGTACCACCCACAGCAGGATGCTCCTTCCTACCCAATCACCAATTAAGAAAATGTACCACAGACTTGCCTACAGGCAGATCTTAGGAACGGAGTTTCTCAATTGGGAAGTCTCTCTTCCCAGATGACTCCGGCTTCTGTCAAGTTGACATAAAACTAGCCATGACATGGCATCAGCCTTCGTTTTGAGGGATCAGACAGTCAGCTGGGCCTGAATAAGACCCTCTGCATTCCCCACAGTAAATGTTTCAGTTCTCTGGCAGACTTTGTCTGAGTTGAGAGGGGTAGGTGGTGAGAGATGAGCCTGGCTAGTGGAATCTTTATGAGTTTTGGTTGTAGTCCTGTCTTCTGGGTTTGTTTTCTTCCCTAGAGCCTTAGGTTCCTTCCTTGGTAGATGATAGCAGTGCCTTAGCAGACAACAGCCAGAATGGAGCAAGAAGTCCATCTTGGCTTCTTGTATGAGTTTCAAGCTTGGCCTAATCATTAGTCAGCGTTTGGGCCCCTGTGGCCCAGGCTGCCAGGGCGGTGTGGAACCTGGAGATGACTAGTAAGAAGCACAAATGTTTAGTACTTTGGAGGAAAATAGTCATTTGGATCTGTTATCTTTTGTTTTGTTTTGTTTTTGTTGTTGTTTGTTTGTTTTCAGTCTTCAGTCTCCTTTAGAGAAGGAAAGCACAAAAACAGGACATATTACATCATGAGAGTGCTAAGGAGTGGCTACTTCTCATCTCCCTAGCAAGTATTTCTCAAATAGATCACATGAACTGGAAAATTAAAATTGTTATAAAGTATGTCACTTTTATGCCCAGAAGGGCTGTTAGCATAGTGCATGAAATACAGCAAGTTCAGGGAAGGCTCACAGTGGTTACAGTCGCTTGGCGTTCTGTTAGAACTCTATCTTCAGAACTGTGTTCTTCTGTACTTTAAAGCCATCACATGTTGATGCCTTGGCCACGCCCTAGTGACTAACGAGTTATCTAGAGGCTTCCTTTCAAGTTCGCAGTGGCCTCTGGAGACCATGTGTCTAGAAGGGCACTTAGGCTGGGAGGTACTGTCCGTGGTTTTTCAGGGGCTGTGCTGTTGTCTCTAGATTCTGTGCTGGCACCCGGTCTTCAAGCCGGGTCCTGGATCTGATCCAAAGACAGGTGACTGTCTTAGAGCACAGGTACCTTCAATTTGCATTTGATGAAAAGAAAGTTCTTTCTGGGCTTTTAAGGTCATTCTTTTAGAAGAAAACGTATATTTTTCCATTCTTCCTTAACCATAAAATATTCAGATTTTGGCCTTAGTTATGCCAAAAATGGAGAGCTACTTAAATACATCCGCAAAATTGGTTCATTTGATGAGACCTGTACCCGGTTTTACACAGCTGAAATTGTGTCTGCATTAGAGTACTTGCATGGCAAGGGCATCATTCACAGGTAATGGACGCTGCCGCAGCTGGTGTGTGGTGATTACTGCCAGTGGCTCTGAGGCCCTCAGCAGTCCTCTGGGGTCAGCATTGGCTGGCTTTATACAAGTTGTGATGTAGGTGTTTTCAGGGGGTGGCTCACTGAGAAAACTGAAAAAGCCTGGAAATAAAAGGAACTTGAACTTTGAAACCTCATGTCTAAGTCATCAGTTCAACTTGGTGGTGTGTTTTCCTGTGACAGCAGCAGCTCAGATGTCTGGTGCTTTTTATTTTGCCAGTTTCAACTTTTGTATCTATTTAATAATTCTGGTTATATAAATATATTTATTGCTTTTTCATTTTGATAAAGGTGAATTAGAACTGTACTTTATGAACTAAAAAAATAAGTTCAATAAAATGTTACTAAAAGTGGTAGATGAAGCAGCGAGGGGGACCATTGGAAGCCAGAGCTGTTAAGAAGTTTGTAACAACTCACCTGCTATAAAGATAAGTGATAACAGTTGTGAAATGATTTGGATGCCTATATCCTGTGCTGTTGATACTTCTTTGATGTGAACTTTGAGCTTGTATTATTTGTTTTTAGTCTGTAAAGTTAAAATTCATCAGTTTATTTTGTTTCCATTAAAATGTGCAGCATGTGATAATGCTGCTACTTTAAACATTTCCTCTCAAAGGTAAAATTCTTTTACAGAGACCTTAAGCCAGAAAACATTTTGTTAAATGAAGACATGCACATCCAGATCACAGATTTTGGAACAGCAAAAGTGCTATCCCCAGAGAGCAAACAAGGTATGTTTGTTTGATTTTCAGCAGAACTCTGTTTTGGGCTTAAGGCCGAGAGCAACTTTGAGCAACATGTTGCGTTGTGCAGTCATTATCTCTAATACAGAGATCTTTTGGCTCCCCCCAGTGTGTGAACTCTAGTAGTAAGGGAAGGACCAAAGAAAGCCCTGCTAGTTCTTGTTCTACAGAACATCATATGAGGTCATTTGTGAATTTGGGGTAGAGTTGGTGGCACTATATGTCTTGTGAAACACATCCCTGGATTCCATTGACTTCCTCTCACCTATTCTTTTGTTTCCCCATCAGCTGCCTGTGATGGCCCAGGCATCCTCAGGAAAGTTCTAGGAAAATTATATGAGCTGATTTTGCGTGTTTATAATTACCAGCTTTACAAGTGCTGTCCAGAGTTAGTTTATAGCATTGGATCACATTGTGACAACTTTACTATCAGAGGAGTTGCTACTGAGAGTCCATTGGGTCAAGAAAAGTGGGATGATGTGCTGTCCCTCTGTCACTAACATTCTCATTGGGTAGAAACTGCCCACTCTGGAGGTATTTTTTTTAAAAAAAAAATTAGACTTGTGAGGACTGTGCAACAGCATTGAGTAGACACAATAATTCACTTATGATGCTGTCTTGGAGGAAGGAAAGTTGGTAGGAAAGTAGTTAATAAGTGACCTTGCAAAGGATTCTTGATTCTGAGATGCATGTGATTCGTCAGAGCTACCTGGCCTTTCTGCCTACACTTGGGGTCTCAGTGAGAG
Organism: Meriones unguiculatus; assembly: GCF_030254825.1. NCBI lineage: Eukaryota > Metazoa > Chordata > Mammalia > Rodentia > Muridae > Meriones > Meriones unguiculatus. The sequence continues at coordinate 40,761,162 of NC_083359.1, forward strand.
AAAAACCATTAAGGAAGACACTATGGGATATGGTTGACTATAGGCTTGGAGCACAGTTATGTTAGTGGAAGGAAGAGTTGATAAGCATTTTATCGTATGCTCTTTTATGGCTATGGCTGCTTTTTGGAAAAGAACATGCAAGAACACCGTGCAGCAGGCTTCTGGCTTGTCTCTACAAATAGTAAGCCAATACGTAGGAGTCAGACAGGATTATGGCTGGGGCTAAAACAGAACCCAGGTAATGAAATAGGTTCTGTTCACAAGGTGCTGTAAGAGATGGCCTACTGGTTTCCCTTCATGGAACCTTGCATTTCCTTCTACATGCTGTTCCCGTGCGTGTTCTTTTTCAGATGTTATCTGTTCTTTACCTCTGTACAGTCCTCTTATACTGGGAACATATCTATACCACCCTTTGGGAATAGCAAGCCTTGCCTTTGAGAAAAGAGGCTTCCTTTTTTGATGTAGTATTGTGCCCTTGTTGTCCCTTCTGTCACTGCTGAGATGCCCTGATACCTGCATCTTACTGACTCATTCCTAGTAAGTAGTAACCATCTTTCTGCCCAACAATGTTGATTTTATAGGCTTGGTATAACCTCATATTATAGCCTTGAATATTATCCATAAAGTTGAGCCAAATAGCCTCTGTATTTCTTAACTCTTGTGGGGAGAATCTCTGTTTTCCCATCATGCCTGCCTGAAACCTGGAGCTAGGGTGTAGTTGTGATCCTCAAGGAGCTGTTTAGTTAGGCTGTGCTTTGGACATTTCTTTCTTTGTGTAGATTTTCTTAAGAATCTGATAATTCAACACAAGACTAATAAATATTACTGCTCTGTAGCCACTTTAAAAGGTATAAAAATGTATCCCTGCTCTGTCTGTCAAATTGAAGCTGAGTTCTCATGCTCCTCATGGGTCTGGAGTGAATAAGGTGAAACCCTGATGTGAGTTCAGAAAACCTGGTATCCACCATGGAAGTCCCTGGACTGAAGCCTAAGTCTTATTGCCCTGGTACCCTGAATACCTAAGCTAGTGGTGACCAAATAGAGGATGATCTCTGATCTGCAGCTTTTTATTAGTACCTGCTTATGTGTTCAATGTATATTTAGTTGCTGCAGATCCAGCAATGCACACCATAGATAGGACCCCTGTCCTCACATCACTTCTGTAATGACAAGATGATGGCTGAATGTGATGAGTACTGCATGGGTACCACACATGCACATGGCACCCACTGCGGTTAGGTAAGAGGCACCAGGTAGATAGGATCCAGTAGGTATCCCTAGGTAGGGCCCATTGATGTCTCAGTTTATTCCAGATTACCAGCTGAGCTGACTACCAGGTCCCATCTGCTATAGTTAGATGTGGATACCCTGAAGAATACATAAGAGGAGCAGTGTGGTGGGGGTATAAGGATTGCATTTTCAAGTCTGACTTCTCCTTTTTTTCGCCCCCAACTTCCTAGCAAGGGCCAACTCATTTGTAGGAACAGCACAGTATGTTTCTCCAGAGCTGCTCACAGAGAAGTCGGCGTGTAAGAGGTAACCCATCTTTAATAAGCTGCCTTTTCCATCTCGGTGTGGTATCTGCTAGGTTTAGTCATGAGGAGTTACTGTTTGAAAGAGAGACTTGATTTAGTAGGCCTTAAATACCAAAGTATGAGCTTGGTACAGAATACATCCCTTAAAATCCAAGCGTCTCAGAGAATGAATTAGTAGGATCATGAATAGAAATCCAGTCAGGTATACATGGTAAAATCTTCCCTCTAAGCGAAAATGGTTGGACATGGTGGTGTATGCTGTTAATCCCAATACTCAGAGGCAAGTATGTCTCTGAGTTCAAAGCCATTTTAGTCTATATAGCAAATTCCAGACCAGCCAGGGCTTCATAGTGAAATCCAAAGAAGTTAGTTTTCTGTTTATTTATTTATTTTTAAACATTCTCTTTTTCTTGATAGGTGTCTATTCTACTTTTATAACTTATAATTTATTGCTGATTGTTGCCTTTTGGGTAGAGAGCTGGTCATCTTCATTTAGGAATGCTGCCCAGTGACCATATGGCTGGTATACAGCAGGCATGTGCTTGTTGTAGTGTCATGGGTTTTTTTTAGAGGTGCGTAGAAGCCCTGGAGGGACAGAAGGAATAAATTTCTAGCCCAGAGGATATAGTCCTGGAGTGAGGTTGTTTGAGAGATGCAGCTGAATCTTGGTGATGACCTCAGTCATGAATATTAGAAGTGTGCAGTATGTAGAGTGATGTAGAGACTGGCACTGGAACACTTTTGGTCTTCTTTTTTATGTGTGGGGGGTGTGTTGCTTACTTGTATATCTCTGTACCATGTGCATATGTGGTACCCATATTGACTAGAAAAGGAAAGGATGTCAGACACTTGGAACTAGAGTTATGGATGGTTGCAAACGACCATATAGGTTCTGGGAATGGAACCTAGCTCTTCTGGGAGAGCACTCTTAACCACTGTGCAGTCTCTTTCCAGCCTCCAACGGGGTAGGGAATCTGTGTATTCATTCATTCATTCATTCATTCATCTAGTTTGTTTGTTTGTTTAGAGATCAGAGGTTAGAGAGTAAAGAGGGGCCATTCTGCAGGGAGACAGTGGCCTGAGCCATGTGAGTCAAACTCACTGGCTTTAGAGACTAAGGAAAAACCTTAGGGTATGGGTTCAAGGTTTGGAGAGAGGTCCAGGAGACACAGTCTGTTCCTTGAAGATGTGGCTGCATGCTTCTTGTCTTGAGCTGAAGTGTTTTGTATCTAGCTGCCTTGCCGCTCGTGAGTTGTGAGCACAGGTGCCCTGCTCTAGCAGTTTGCAGGGCTTTCCTGACTATTAATTCTTCCCAGTGTGGTAAGTATGTCAGCACTGATAGGAAAAGAGCTGCAGGGTCTAGGGAGTCAGGCACATGAGCCATCAGCATTCAGGGGGATATACATGGATGTTTGCTATATGTAGTTCATGTCCTCTAAGATATATAAAACATGGGTGGAGAAAATTGTCTGTGGAGTCGGAATAGTATTTTGAAAGAGCCATCACTGTGTCACTTGCTTTTGAATTTTAAGTCTTGTGAAGCTCACCAAAATATTGAGGATCTTTTTTCTTAATTTTTAAATGGAAGGCCTATAAGTGGCAGCAGAACTGTAAAACAATTAGTCTTTATCATTTACTCCCAGGTATTTGCTTTTTTGTTTGTTTGGTTGGTTTTTTTGGGGTACATTTTAATTTTCATACATGTGCAGTCAAACAGTATACCCATGCGTTCTTATGGTTTTATGATGATTAATCACCTGATTCATTAAAAGTATCTGCGTACATTTTTTTTCAGCTGTGCTTTTTTCTGTTGTATTAGAGTGTCATAATTTATTGAGCTATCCCATTTCATGGATGGTGCTGATGTGCCTATATGTAACCTGGGAAAGATAGAGGTGCTTGGCCTGTCATCCTTCTGATTAAGCAGACAGAGCTGAGGCTCTGGAGTTCTTGCCCCAACTGAGATTTTTAAAAGCCATGGTATGCTACTTCCAGAGCTAAAATGCAAATTGAGACAATGTCGAGATATTTCACAGAGGAGAAGCTTTCTAATCCCTTACTATTCCCACATTCTGAGGGGAATTGAGAGGGCCTGGGTGGTTTGGCCTTACCCTGGCCCTTTTGTTTTGGTCTAGCTACTTTTCAACTTGATTTTCTTGTTTTATTTCCTATTTTACCTAGACAAAGCACTAAAGAAAACCAGCCACAGAAAATAGTAAGGTTGGGGCTGGAGAGATAGCTCAGTGGTAAAGAACACTGGCTGTTCTTTCAGAAGACTCAGGTTCAATTAGCACCCACATGTTGATGCACAACCATTTGTAATTGCAGTCGCAGGGGTCCAGAGCCCTCTTCTGGCCTAGGAGGCCACTGCACACACATGGTGCATGTAGGAAGGAAAGACAGAGAAGAAAGAAAGGAAAGAAAAGGTCGATGGATTGATAGCTGACAGATAGATAGATAGATAGATAGATAGATAGATAGATAGATAGATAGATAGATAATGAGGGGGGCTTGGTAGTATATACCTCTTCTAGCAGTTGAGGTAGACACAGGAAGATTAGGTGTTAAAGTCAGTTTTTGTCTCTAGAGGTAGTAATAGGCTATACTGGGCTGCATAAGACTTTGTCTCAAAAACTAAATGCAAACTAACCCTCCCCAAAGCAGTTACATGTAAAATCATTTTTTTTTCCATTCCTTCATACTGTTAATCTCTAATTCAGATCTCTAATTTTTAGAATTGTGCTCAATCTCAGTGCCTTACCTGTCCCTTGCCTGCAAGTGCTTAGGGGTGTTCAGACAAGAACACAGCTTGCCTGCAAGATTTGCTTCTGTAGCTGCACTGTTGTCTTCAGGGGTGGTTGTTGTTCATATTCTATGATGCCAAATTACTGCTAGTAGCCCACAAAACTACATACACCTTGTATTTAGGGATAGCTGGGAATGGAAGGCAAAACTCAGGTGTATGATGTCATCTCAGTAACCCAAGAGAGCACAGGAAAGTCAGACATACTAGGAGAGTGTTTTGACAGGATAGGAACCAACCTCAGGGCTTCTGATAGCTGGGCCTCTGGGTTATCTAGCTGCATTGTAGAAACTGAGAATCTTCAGAATGTCTCTTAGTAGACATTCTGAATGGTACCCTTGCAAGGTACAAGAGGATGGATTGAGAATCTTGTGATTTTGGGGTCAGTTTGGGGAGTACAGTGAGACCCTGTCTTAAAAAGGAATAATTACAAATAAAATGGCTAGTCTAAATGTTTTTGTTTTTTTTTTTTATTTTTTGAGACAGAGTTCTGTGTAACCCTGGCTGACCTGGAACTCACTTTGTAAACAAGGCTGGCCTTGAACTCAGAGATCTGCTTGCCTCTGCCTCCAGTGCTTGGGATTAAAGGCATGAGCCACCATGCCCTGCTAGTCTAAATGGTTTTAAAAGAGGGACAAGACTTTCTTGACAGACTGCAAAAGTGGAAGTACAGGGGGCAGAACATGCTTTGTATACATCCTGGAAAGGTCCTTTTGAGCCCCACATGCATCCAGCTTTTATATCTCTCCTGAGGTGAGCACAAATCATGCCCAGAGAACATTTGAGGTAATCATAGCAATATCACCCTACCGTGACAAAGCTGTCTCCCAGCTCCACTCCCAGCACCAGAAATTGCAACTAGAACTTGTCAACATTGGTTAGCATTCTTCTTCAACTTCCACCTTACCTGATGTACAGTAGCCGTGTTTGGCAAGATGTTGGCAGTGAACTATGCTCTCCTTTTAGAATGAGACAAGGACGTGTGTGTAGAAGTTGTTAACCCGCGTTAGAAGTAGCATCTGCGGGGGAGCTGAACCACTTGTTAGTTGTTCCTGCCAAGTAGAGTGCCATTTGATTCAGGACATGGGGAAATGCCCAGAAAAGCAAATCCAAACTCCCCACATACCTGGTCTTAGGGAATAGGAGTACATTGGAGGCTGAAGCTGGGGTGGTATAGACAGAGACTGTAAAATGAACCTTATTTGTCATTCAAATTATACCGATGCCATTTTTCTTTGTGTTTTCCTTACCTTAAAGTTCAGACCTTTGGGCTCTTGGATGTATAATCTATCAGCTTGTGGCAGGACTACCACCGTTCAGAGCCGGGTAAGAGGGATCCTGTATGTCTCAGACTTTTGAGTCCATCACAGCATATCCCACTGCCAACAGTCACTGGTTATGCCCAGTTGGGGAAGAACTTCCATCACAACTTATGAATGTGTGGTACTTGTGGACTTCAGTAGATCTGGTCCGGGAGGGGATGGTGACTTTGGGTACACTTGGTCCTAGATTTGGAAAATCCTTGCCCAAATAACAACATTTTTTTTTTAATTCACAGAAATGAATATCTTATATTTCAGAAGATCATTAAACTGGAATATGATTTCCCAGAGAAATTCTTCCCTAAGGCGAGGGATCTTGTGGAAAAACTTTTGGTAAGTATTTTGAATTTTCCTTGGTGAAGAATCATCATAGCTACCACTTCTGCCCTCTCTTGCACTTTCCTTTTGAAAAATGTGTTTAAAGTAGACAGTGATTATAAATAGTCAAATATTTTTATCTCATCTCATTATAATCCCTTTCACTTTTCCAGTGCCTAATTCTTGACATTAGTAAGACAGGGAATTCACTGTATTATTTTGCATATGTTTGTTAACATCGCATTTTAAGTGATTGCTATTGAGTGACTGGGTTTATCCCAGTGACAGATAGCTGTAAATCTTACTTCAGTGACATCTGCTAATGTCAGTTTTAGAGTGTAAGCTACACGAAGACGTTAAAGATCAATTTAGGTAACAAGGCAGAGAGAAGAGATTTATCCTAGAAAGAGGAGTCATTTTATGTTCAGAAACTGGTGATGTTGGCCCTGTTACTTTGGAATCTGACCTTCCTTACTAAATCTTTAGGAATCAGTCTTTTATTCATGGGTAGACCCAGGGCTGGCTCTTCCCAGCTGTCCTGCTTGGACTGTTTTCCTTCATTTCCCTCAGTAGAGTGGCTTTAATTCAACCTTGCGGGGCTAGGAGTGACTCTGCCGCAGCCTTTGAGAGGTATGATACTCCACCCCATGAGAGCCTGAGTGTTCATTTTATTTGTTTTTAGAAATAGTCAGTTAATTTTTTTCCTTATGTTATAATTTTTACATTTATTTATTTCTGAGACAAAGTCTTGCTGAGTACCCCAAGTTGTCCTAAAATGCTTGACAGCCCTCCTGCCTCAGCCTGAGTGCTGGGATCAGCATACTTGGCTTTTTTTTGTTGTTGTTGTTGTTGTTGTTAGTTTTTTGTTGTTTGTTTTGTTTTTGTGTTTTCAAGACACGGTTTCTCTGTGTAGCCTTGGCTGTCCTAGACTTACTTTATAGACCAGGCTGGCTTTGAACTGACAGAAAGCCGCCTGCCTCTGCTCCACCCAGTAACATTTTTGTTTTCAATAGTGAGTATTTATTTTTCTCTTTTTTAAACAATATTTAATTCTTTAAGAATTTCAAATACTGTATTTTCAATATGTGCACTCCCCAACTCCTTCCATTATTACCCTCCCAAACCCCTTCCAAGCTTTGGAATTTCTTCTTCCTTTTTTTCTCCCCCCATTTCCCCATCAAGGTTAGTTTGTGTTGCCCAGTTAGTCTTGGGAGTGGGCTCTGCCCTGGTGTGTGGTCAACCTACCAGGGGTCATATCATTTTGTAACAGTTTTAGCTGCCAGCTTTAAAAAGATGCTTATTGCTGCCCCCCCTATTTTGAGGTTGAGATTTGTTGTTACCTGTGGGAAGAAAAGGGCAGAGCCTTGGGGTGAGACAAGAGTCCTAGTCAATGTTGGCTTTTTCTGCCATGGCATTGGCAGGCCTGGGGATGAACCACAATGTCCCTATTCTTTCCAGTAGGTCTCAGGACTTGAAGACACCTTCCCAAAATAAATAAGCAAATAGTTACATTTCAATCCTGACAGTGACATGTCTTTGGCTATCATTTAAGGTTTTAGATGCCACAAAGCGTTTAGGCTGTGAAGAGATGGAAGGGTACGAGCCTCTCAAAGCTCATCCGTTCTTTGAGTCCATCACATGGGAAAATCTGCACCAGCAGACACCTCCGAAGCTCACAGCTTACTTGCCAGCCATGTCAGAGGATGATGAAGACTGCTATGGCAACGTAAGCTGACACCCCTGGGGAGTAGCCCAGGCAAGGAGAGATTCTGCATGTCATGCTGTATGATGTGATCACTTGCAACCGTAACCTGTGTGATTGATTTCTGGTTAAAATGTGTGAGTGAATATTGTGGACTTAGTGGTAGTTGAGTGCTTTGATGTAATAAGTAAATGTCCAGTACACCTTGTGTGGGTTGATTCCTGTTCTTATTTTCTCAGCTGATGAGCTTACCTGTTTGGGGCATGGGAGGGAGGCAGGATGCTGTCTGGGCCTGTGGATGAGAGACCAGTGCCCTGCTGTAATCTCTTACCTGCTGACACTGGGTCTTCTGGAAGTTCATCATTGGCAGTTCTTGACTCCGAGCCTTTATGACTTTTTTTTTTTTTAAGTGCTCTGGAATGCTGCTTATTTTTCCAAGAGAACCCAGAATCTACTGATTTGAGTTTCCAGGGACGCAGTGTGGAGGGTAGACTCCAGCCCCTATAGCTTGATGCTCAGCATTAGGTGCCTATTCTGTTTCCAGGGGTGCCACCCTTTGGGTGTGTGTGCAGTTGCTGTCACTGGCTTCAAGGCAGTTTGTCTCTGAAGAATTGACAACAGACAAAAGACTTTAAATATACTTTGTTCTTAAAATTCTATCTTAGCCTAGGGTGGTGGCACACACCTGTAATCCCGGCACTTAGGGAGGCAGAGGCAGCTTTGTGAGCTTGAGACCAGCCCAGTCTACAAAGCAAGTCCAGGACAGCTAAGGCTACACAAAGAAACCCTATCTCGAAAAACTTAAAAAAAAAAAAAAAGTTTTTATCTTAAAAAAATGGGAAATACTAGCAAAAAAAGCATATAAGAAACTATAGTGTGCTTCCACTATTCATTCTTAACATTCTCTTCTCCCCTTGTTACCTCCATATTTAATTTCTTTTTAATATTCATGGATTCAAGTCAATTCATTCAATTTCTGTTTTCTTGGCTTGTTCTAACCAGTTGTCACTCATGGAGTTCTGTTCAATTGACCGAGCAATTCTGATATTTACCTAAAAGCCTTACAAAGCAGCCAGGGTTGGGGCAGGGTGGTAATCTCAACATTGAGATGCTCAGGCAAGAAGATTGAAAGCTGAGGCAGGAGCTGAAGGACTTTCTCTCCTTCCACAGGATGTGGGTTCGATTCCTAGCACCCACGTGTTGGCTCACAACTGTCTGTAATTTTAGTCCTATAGGATCAAACACCTTTGCTGGCCTCCGAAGCATTAGGCACACACATGGGGCATGCATTTAGATCTTCCTTCCTTCCTTCCTTCCTTCCTTCCTTCCTTCCTTCCTTCCTTCCTTCCTTCCTTCCTTCCTTCCTTCCTTCCTTCCGTCTTTATCCATCCATCTAGATCTCTCTATATATACCCCCCCCCACACACACACAAGCAAAAGTTCCAAGTACATAAAATAGTAAATACAAAGATTGAAAGTTCATGGTCACTCTAGCTACAAAGGTGCACTGTCTTAGTACAAAACAAAACAAAACAAAACAAAACAAAACAAAACAAAAAAACCCAAACAGAGGGTCTTCTGAAGCTAAGTTAAAGACATTGCTGTTTTCCCCTCTTAAGAGATCAAGGAATCCTCTGTGTCTTTTACTTGCTGTTTGGCATATCCTCATTTTCTCCTAAAATGTTCTTTGTGCCTAAACTTGTAAGGAATGAAACTCAAATGTGTCTATGCTGACGTTGGCTAGTTTCTGCATAAATATGGTCACTGCAGAAAACGTAAGCCCTGAGCCAGGAGTTCGTGCTCCTGCTCCAAAAGCCTTTTAATGCTTATAAGAGTAGTGTCTTTTTGGTTCATGTCAGGGGTAGGAGGCTGATGGAAGCCTTGGTGTCCTCTACCAGGACAGTCATCCCTTCATAAATTAACCAGGAATGGAAGGCAGTCTTTCAGCCTATGGCCTCTGTGCCTTCTTCCAATCACTCCCAAGGGCAGCTGTTCTTAAGGACCGCTTCAACTCCATTATCTTTCATCTCAGCAGCCAGGAGTATTTCTTCTTGTGCATTTGTACATGTATATTATATGCATCTAAACAACTCTGCAGGCCTTCTCTGCACTGTTGAGGGCATGGCTTTTTTTATTGAAAGTTTTGACTTGAACCTGTATAATCTGGTTCTGAGTGGCAGCAACTTGGTTTTGTTGGGTGGCTGCTCAGCACTTCCAGTGTGGTTTAAAAGCTTTGTAAACATCTAGGCAGTTTCCTGTACCAAAGTTCATCTTTGGATATTGAGACTGGGCCTGAGGAGTGCTGGGACAGAGGAAGTGTGCTCTGAAAGTACATGGTTGGAGCAGCTCAGTGCTGTGGAGAGGCAGCTTTGGGCTGGTTTTAAATTCAATGGTGGCCAGAGGAATGTGACTCTGAGCTTCAGTTTGTATCAGAAAATGAGGCCACCTACTGACACTGAAAGTTCTTGTGGGGACAACCCTTTCTCTGAAGTGTGGTATCTATCTGTGTAAACTGATGCAGAGACATCTTTCCTCTTGCTGGGGAACCTTTACAGAGGAAGTGGAGCCAGTGTAGTGTTAGGGTGTGAATCTGAAGTCAGCAAGATGGAGCTGTGACTACTGTGAGGCTGTGCAAGCATAAACTTTGCAGAGAGCCACTGGGTAGCAGCAAGGATGGACATAGTACTTGTAGAATCTGCAGGGGATAGGGGATGATCTCTGGAGGAGTAGCCAGGCCTCTGTTTCTGGAGACTTAGGGTATGGAAGACGGGGCTCATACCTACCTTCATCTATGCTCGAAAATCTTTGGCCCTGTCATTGCCTGGGAGTGTGCTAGGCTGTAGGCTATGTGGCATGTTCTGCTTTCCGTGTCAACACTGGCTTGCTTTTTTAAAAGAATAATTTAAAAAAACCCAAATGTTATAAGCTAAATAAAACTATGCAGTGACTCTAAAACCTGAGACCCCAGGACTAAAAGAGAAGTGTACCGGATCACTGATTTCCATGCTAGGAGCTAGATGCTCTATTCCTGACTTAGGGTGCTGTGCTTGGTAAGAGTCCCAGGTTCCTCCTCCCTGGCGGTGAAGGGTGTGGTGTAACCCCTCTCTGACCTCTTTTTCTATCAGAGGAGGAACTTGTAGCTGAAGGCCCTGCCTTGCCTTGGTCCAATGGCCAATGAAAGAATCTATGTACACCAAAAGGGATAGGTAGTTCCTCTGCCTTTGAAGTGTATGTAAGCTTACAGGTTGTGAGTGGCTTATGGGGTCCAGGCAATGTGGGAGGGGTCTTTGGCCTTAAAGACAAATTAAGGTACTTCTTTCTTCTCCTTCCCTGCAGTACGACAATCTCCTGAGCCAGTTTGGCTGCATGCAGGTGTCATCCTCCTCCTCTTCCCACTCTTTGTCTGCGGTGGATGCCAGCCTGCCCCAGAGGTCGGGCAGCAACATAGAGCAGTACATCCATGATTTGGACACTAACTCTTTTGAACTAGACTTACAGTTTTCAGAAGATGAAAAAAGGTTGTTATTGGAAAAACAAGCCGGTGGAAACCCTTGGTAAGAACTGCAGGCATCAGTAGCCCTGTCTAGAAATCCAGGTGCATGGGGAGCAGACACGGGCTGGGTTGGTTATCCTGCTGCACCTCTCCAGCACTTCAAAGAAGCACCTTCCCAGAGGCTATTAGGAGACCTCATGGCTGGGGCTTGAATTACACGTATTTTGACTTTTTCCGACATTTTTAAAACATCTTCATAAATTTCATATATATGAAAGCTATTCTCATATATATGAAAACCACATTTTGCCAACATTCTCTTCGGCTTATTTCTTCAATCTATGATGGATTTGTTTTATAGTTGTAACTATATAATGTCCATCTAACCTGTTCCTGTTTTAATCTTGTTTTCCATCCAAGTCTGCTTAAAGGGCTTCAGTGTTTTACCTGGCACCCCACTTCTCTTTATGGTCTTTTCGTTGTTGTTGTTACTGTTCTTTTTGAGACAAGGTCTTCCCTTGGCCTGGAACTTGCTTTGTAGACCACACTGGCCTCAAATTGATACAGATCTGCTTGCCTCTGCCTCTCAAGTGCTAGGATTAAAGATGTGTACCATGATGCCTGACTTTATTTATTTCTAGTATGTTTATGCTTTTACCACTAAAATTTTTAAAATTTATTCTCTGACAATTTTATACACGTATATAATATATTTTGAGCATATCTTTCTCCATTACACTTAGACCTTTTTATGGTAGTGGGGTCTGTCAGGAATATATATTTGTGTGCAATGGGAGGAGGAAAATTAAGGGCTTGTTAAGGCGGGAAGGAGAAGGCACAAGACTCAGGAGACTTGTGAGGAGGAAGAGGACCCTTAGTAGTTTTTTCAATGGCATGCAATGGTAAGACTAGAATGTCTTACCACCAAAACTTATTTTCTCTAGAAAAATTAAATACAGATACTAGAAATAACCTACAATTTTAGGGAGTTTAAATTTGTCCCTTAACTCCCTCTTAACTAAGGTACTATTAGGGATAGAAGAAAAGATTTTTTTTTTTTTTTTTGCTTTATCTTTTTTTAAAGATACATAAAAAAAATGTGTAAATGTGTGTTTGTGCATATGAGTGCAGGTATGTGAGGAGGCCAGAAGTATTGGGTCCCCTGGACCTGGAGTTACAGGTGTCAAGCCACGTAATGTAGGTGCTGGGAGCTAATCTCAGGTCCTTTGGAAGAGCTGTAAATGCTCTCAAAGTTGAGCCATCTCTCCAGCTGCTTATTTGTTTATCTTTTAATTAACATGGCTTCATTATGATATTTTTATATGTACTTTGTTTTTATTGATCCTCCCATTCTCTTTCCACCTTTGGGTTTGTACCCCTCCTACTGCCAGTAGTTTCTTTTCCACTTTCAAATTATGTGTATTCTTTGTTTTGTTTTTTCAAAACAGGGTTTTTCTATATAGCCCTGGCTGGCCTGGAATTCAAAGAAATCTGCCTGCCTCTGCCTCCTGCCTGCCTCTGCCTTCCAAGTGCTGTGATTAAAGTCATGTGCCACTGTTGCCCAGCTCAGAATACAAGTATTTTATTATTCTCCTTTTAAGAACCCTTTAGCAGCATCCAGGTGCAGTACTGCATGACTGTGATTTCAGCACTCAGGGAGGCAGAAGCAGTTGGATCTCTGTGAGTTTGAGGCCAGCCTGGTTTATAAAGTAAGTCCAGGACAGCCAAGGCTACATAGAGAAACCCTATCTTGAAAAACAAAATAAAACAAAAAAAAGAACCCCTTTTCTTAAGGCTTTCCTTTGGCCCTTATGTGTCCCCTTTCTAGTTTCACAACCTATACTTGTACATGCACACATGTATGTAAGTGCACACATACACACAAATTGAACTTGGATCTGCCTATGAGAGAACATGGTTTCCTGCAACTGTTTTTCTTTTTGTCTTTTGAGACACAGTCTCATTCTGTAGCCCAAACTAAGGTAGAACATACTGGGTAGCCCAAGGTTGTGTTGAACTTGTAGCAATACTCCTCCTTCAGCCATCTGAGCATTTATAATTACAGGCGTGAACTACCGTGAGTGGATGATTTCACTTTTCTTCTTTGCTGAATAAAATACCATTGTGTATGTAAGTCAGTTTATCACACCCATTCACCCTTTGAATGAAACCCTAGGCTTGTTTCATTTTCTTGTTGTTGTAAATGGTGGAGCAGTAAACACGGATGGGATGTGCAACTATCTGTGGTGGCCGTCCTATGTATATCCTAGGAGTGGTGTAAGAGGTCATATGGACCTTTTAGTTTTGTTTTTAAGATCTATTTTTAATTTTAGTGTTTTATTCATGTGTGTGGGTACCTGAAGTATTCAAGAGAAGTTGTCAGATCTCCTGGAGCTGGAGTTACAGGTGGTTTTGAGCCATCTGATATGGGAACTGTTTTCAGATCCTTTGAAAAGAACAAAATGTCCTTTTAACCTGGGGGCCATCTCTTCAGCCCCTGTAATTTTATTCTTTTGAGAAATCTCTATTCTAATTTCTACTCTCAACAGCAGTAAGTAACGGTGCTTTCTCTGTGTAGCCCTGGCTGTCCTGGAACTCTCTCTCTGAAGACCATGCTGGCCTCAAATTCAGAGAGCCACCTGCCTCTGACTTCCAAGTGCTGGGATTAAAGGAGAACACACATACACACAGCATTAGATGCTTTCTTGATGGTAGCTATCTGTCTGGGATGAGATAGGATCTCAAAATAGTTTTAATTTACATTTTCCTAGCGGCTAAAGATGGTGAATACTTTTAAAAATATATATTAGCCATTTATGTTTCTTCTTTTGAGAACTGTCTGTTCAGTTTCTTAATTCATTTATTGATTGGCAGTTTGGATATTTTAAATATTTAATTTTATAGTTCTTTATATATTCTAGATGCTGATCTCCTGTGTTAAGTGTGACTGGTAAAGATTTCCTTTCATTATGTAATCTTAAGGAAGATTTTTGATCAAAATAATTTGACCAGTCCTAGGTACAGTTCCAAGGTGTTTTGTAAGGGCATCCTGGGCTTATGTATGCTGAATCCCCAGCTGTTCTGCTTTCTATAGCTTCATGGAGGAGCCCTTCCTCTCATAGCCTGTCAGAAGCACCATCTCCAGTTGTGTGTGTGTGTTTCAGCTCTTCTGAGGTCTTTGCCTCTGCCTGGAGCTGAGAAGGTTAGGCAGAACAGGAATCCTATAGTTTCTTGCCTGCTGTCTCCATCCTTTCTTTAACATTTCAGGTCTTGAGCTAGGTGGTGATAGTCACAGCACTCAGGAGGCAGAGGCAGGCTGATCTCTTGAGTTTGAGGCCAGCCTAATCTACAGAGTAAGTTATAGGACAGCCAAAGGTACATAGAGAAACCCTGTTTCAAAAACAAACAAACAAACAAATAAAAAATCTGTGTGGAAAATAATGCTTCTGCAGAGAACTTCAGGGATTTCTTATTTTTCTTGTGACAAAATTAATATATTAATGCTAAGATAAAATTTGCCTTTTCTCACTGTTATTTGTTGCTAGTATGCAGTGGAGTTCTTCAATGATTACATACTGGAGGGTGGACATTAACAGTACATAGAATGTATGCATATGTTATTCTCTTTGAATTTTCTGTAGTAGCATTATGGCTTAAAGATTTTTTGAGATTAATATATCCTAGTATTTCTACAGTACTCTAACTGGCAATTTTCAGTTATACCTGTTATATAATTACTTTGTAATTTTAATTGTCTAGAAAGTTACTACTTTAAAATCCTGACATTCATGTGCCTATATAGAAATACAAGTAAACTTTGTTGGCCTGTTTTGCAATATTATTAAAAATATTAAAATACTATTTCTGCAAAATTTATCTAAAACAGTTACTTTTGATATTTTGATATTTGCTTTTGTAAAGTAAAAGAACATTTATAATACAAGTATGCACATGGATCATTGACTTAAGATTTTTTCTTTTCCCTTTCTGCCACAGCAGCACCACTTAAATGTAAAAAGATGTAAGGGGCTGTGGAGACAGCTCAGTGAGTAAAATCCTTGCTGTGAAAGCATGAGGACCTGAGTTCAATCCCCAGCATAAAGAATTAGGTGTGGCAGTGCATACCTGCATTCTCAGTGTGATCCCTGGGACTTGCTGGCCAGCCAGTCAATCTAGCCAAATTGGTGAACTCCAAATTTTGTGGAGAGAGAGCCTGGAGAAATGAGTCAGTGCTAAGAATACGTGTTGCTTTTGCAGAACTGAAGTTCAATTCCCAGTACCCATATGATGGCTCACAACCATGAATGATCTAGTTCCAGGAGGCCCAGTACCTTTTTCTGACCTTTGAGGGCACCAGCCACACACATAATGCCCATGTATCTATGTAGGCTTATATACATAAAATAAGTAAATCTAAAAATGATAAGGTGGTATCTTAGTCATTGTTCTATTACTGTGATTAGCTACTATGACTAAGGCAACTTTTATAAGAGAAAACATTTAATTAAGAGATTAGTCCATTATCATGATGGGGAGCATGGCCTCCTGCAGACAGTCATTAGAGCAATAGCTAGGAGTTTTGCTGCAGGCAGAGAGAGAAAGAGAGGGAGAGGGAGACAGAGTCTGGCCTGAGCTTTTGAAACTTCAAAGCCCACCTCCAGCAACACTTTGTTCAACAAGGAAAGGATATATTCCTTCTCATTATTCTAATCCTTTCAGATAGTTCCATTCCCTGGTGACTTAAGCATTCAAATATGTGAGTCTGTGGTGGCCATTCTCATTCAGACTACTAAAGATGGAGAACTCATACACATACAATCTTTAAAAAAAAAGGGGGGGGGGAAGCAATGGAGATCAGTTGAGGGAAACACCTGACATTGACCTCTGGCCTCCTCCCCATGTACATATGTGTGTGTGCACACACACAGAAGATTCGAGTTTTCTGAAGAAGACATGCTTTATCAAACTGACACTGTTGCAGATTCCTAGGTCAACTATTTCAACAAATTATCAGTTTAAAAAACAAGAAGGAGGCACTTGGGATATGGTTCAGTATAGAGTATATCAGTTATAGACATGTATGTGAGTACATACTAATAAATTTTTGTATGTGTATGCATGTGCACACCACAGAGCATGTGTGGAAGTCAGGCCTAGTGGCAAGGGCCTTTAACCACCAAGTCATCTTGCTGGTTCAGGTTTGTTTTTTTGTTGTTGTCTTCTTTTGTTTTTCTGATAGGCTTTCTCTGTGTAGCCTTGGTTGTCTTGGAACTCTGTAGACCAGGCTGGCCTTGAACTCAGAAATCAGCCTGCTTCTGCCTCCCCAGTGCTGGGATTAAAGTGCATGATTAAAAGTGTGGCACCATCACTGCCTGGCAGGTTTATTGTGTTTGTTTTTTTTTTTTTTTTAATTCTTAATTACATTTTATTCACTTTGTATCCCCCCTGGTTTGTTGTTTTTAATTAAGTAAATTGCAGCTGGGAATGGTGATATATCCCTGTAATCTCAGTATATACAAAGCAAATACAAGAGGGTTGAGGGCAGCCAAGTCTGTGAAGGTCCTAAGGCAAAGCAAAACAAAAAACCAAAGATGAGTACATACTTGAAAGCATGAGTTCAAATTTCCTGGACTCTGCATTGGTAGTTACAGTCTAGAGAGAGTAATGCTAATGGGGCTTCCCTGAGTGTTGGAATAGAGGGTAGTTCATGAGGCTGGGGCTGAAGAGATGGCTCAACGGCTAAGAGCACTTGGCTGCTCTTGCAAAGGACACAGGTTCATTTTTAGCAAATTCCAGGGGATTCGATACTTCTTCTGATTTTCATTGGCATCAAACACACACATTGTGTACATACATACATGCAGACAAAAAAAAATCTTAAAAAAAAAAGTAAAATAAGATAACATGGCCAGGATGTGTTGCCACAGGCCTGTAATCCCAGCACTCAGAAAGCAGAAGCAGGTAGAACTCTGTGAGTTCGAGACCAGTCTGGTCTATAGAGTGAGTCCAGGGTAGCCAAGGGTGCCCTGTCTCGAAACAAAACAAAAAAAGCAATATTATGATGCCTGACGGCTAGATTGTTGACACTGGAAACAGATTAGGGCCCACTGTCCAGCATCACAGGTCTCCTTACTCAAGTACTGCCAGATCTATAGAGGTGTCTGGGACGCCAGGAGCCACTCCTGCTTCTACAGCTGCACTGTGTTCTCCAGGGCACTGAGGCTGCTGGGGACCGTAGATCGTAGTGTGTTCTGTGTGGAGAGGAGAGGAGAGAACCAGGCTTAGGAGCCTTGCATTGCCATCGTTGTGAGTTGACCATGGGTGAGACATGGCCTCCTTAGCCTCTGTCATCATCTCTTTGGCATCGATGGCAGAGTTTGTCTGTCTTGGGAGAGCCACACTGCTAGATGTGAATTCGAACCTGCCCGTGAACTGAATAGTTATCTATGGCTCTGCCGCAGGTGTAGTTCTCTCTGTGAATCTTCAAATAATACTGTCAGTGTGCCAGGGAGAAAAGTGCTTAAGGTGTGTCTGGAGCTTCTCCAGGAGTAGGAATTGACTGTAAAGTAAAAAGTCAACATGATTGGAGAGATGGCTCAGCCCTTAAGAGACCCAGGGTTTGATTGCCAGTACCCACATGACAGCTTACAGTTATCTGTAACTTCAGTTCCAGGGGATCTATCCTCCTCTTCTGGCCTCAGCAGGCACTGCATGTACATGATGTACAGACACACAAGCAGGCAGAATATTCATACACAGAAAAAGTCCAGATGAATCTTTGAAGTAATCTTTTCAAAGTAGATAGAGCCGGGGGTATGGGTTGGTGATAGAAAAGAAGAAAAGAAAGAAAGAGAAAGAATGTAGGCAGATAAAGAAGCAGCAGCATGTTGTAAGCTGCCTGTGGTGTTGCTGTTGCTAATGGCGCTGCTTGGCCTGACTCCTGGGCTGTAGGCAAGAAGTGACCTTTCTCACACTCCCACCTGAAGACTTAGAGGACATAGGGGCTGTGAGTGTATACTCTGCAGAGTGAACAGGTGGCGGAGCTGGTGCTTGTCTTTAGGGCCGTGTTTGCTTCCCTGGCTGCTGACTGACCCTTTGCTTCCTGTGTTGTTTGCTCCCCCTCCAGTGATTTACCTAGTAATTCTTTATTTACTTGCAACTCTTTGCTTATGTTAACATATTTAGGGTCTGTTTGTTAGGTGCGCTTTCTGCAGGCCCTGTGGTGTTATCTTCATATCTTTGTACTTTGTACCTCTTGTGTACCAATACACCTTCCTTACTAATGTTCTTTTCAGAACCAGCTTTTTTTCCCCCTCCCTGTGTATTTGGTTAGTAAATGCCCCTTGGAGAATTTGTATTTCAATCTCCCTCATGGGTCGCTCTCCTGACCTTGTTCAGAATCTTAGTTGTTTTCAAAGTCTACACAGTACTATAGTGCATGTGATTTGAAACTAAGAGACCAAGGAACTTCCTTGGCCTGTTTCCTGTGCCTCTGAATCCTGCCTTGGAAAGGTAGTGTGGTTGGTTCTGTGAGGGTAGTGGGGCCCGGAAGCGTCTCGTAAGTGCTCTGGTTCCTCAGGAAGGCCACTTTCAGATAGAGAATGTGATGTTTCTATATTAGAAGCACAGATCAGGAACAGATAGGGCTAAGCTGTAACTCGGGGGTGGAGTGCTCGCCTAGGCACACAAGGCCATGACTTCTATCCTAATGTCGCAAAGAAGCGCTATGAGCGAGTACTTTTAGAGGTAGCTTTCACCCAGTAGCTTTAACATCCTTAGACGTTAAAGCCACCTCTGACTCTTGAGGCGACAAAAGTGAAGTGTTCATGCTGCTCATGTGTAGTAAGTCAAACTAATATTGTTTCAAAATTTTTAACATTATTTATTGTTTGTATATGTGGAAGTGAGAGGACCACTTGGAGGAGTTAGTTTTCTCCTTCCATGTATGTATGTCACAATATGTGTAAAAGTCATAGGATAACCTTATAGAAATTAGTTTTTTCCTTCTACCATGTGGTTCCCAGGGATTAAAATTAGAAATCAGGTGCCTTTACCAGCAGAGTCTCAGACAGAATTCTTGACATATATGAATAAATGTGTTTTATCAATATGATAGAAATGTTGGAAAAGACACCCCTTACACCCATCACTATCTTGGCGATTGAAACTCCGGGATCTTAGTGCTTGGTGCATGTCAAATATGCCCTATATCACCAAGCAGTACCCTCAGATCAGAAGAGAGACTCTGAAGCTATCCCCTCCTCCCTATTAATTATTTTTTATTTATAATTATATAATTTTTATTTGTAATTAATTAATAAATAAATTTTATGTGCCAAACACAAGTTCCCCTCCCTCTTCTGACACCAGTCCTTTCCTCCTCATCCATCCGCTCGTCCTCCTCCCTTTCTCTTCAGAAGAGGGGAGGCTCCCATAGACACCAATCATCCTTGGCATATCAAATTGTAGTAAGAGTAGGTGCATCTGACTCTATCTTTTAAGGATTTCTGATTCTATAGAACTCTGGATTCTAGGTACTCTTAGGTGTCCTGGCTTGAGAAGTACTTTACAGATTCTAATATTAATTTACAGTGACATCCAAATGTCTGTGATAGTTTTCATCTAGCATATTTTTTTTGTTGTTGTTTTCTGAGGCAGTGTTCCAGGCTGGCCTAGAGCTTGATTTGTAGGCAAGAATGACGTTAAACTCCTGATCTTCCTCCCAAGTGCTGGGATTAAAGTCGTTGCTACCACAGCCAGCCCCACTGTAGCTTTTTTGATAAGCAGATAATTATGCTGCTGCTGCTGTGTACTATCTTGTTTCTGTGGCACTGTCTCCCAATCTTCCTCTACCATGCAGATATCATCAACTGGAAGATGACCTCAGGAATGTAGATTCTGGTCCATGTGTACAGATAAAATCTGTACATCACTGCATCGGGGCTGTCTCCTGGACCTGAAGAGAGGCTGTGTCTGTGGGGTGGGGTAGGGTGGGGATAGGATTTAATTGATATAAATTTTACAGAGCCCTTGTGGAATGGCCACAAGGAAGAGTTTGGAGAACTGCTGTGTCTCATTCTTCTTTCTTTCTTTTTTAGGCACCAGTTTGTAGAAAATAATCTAATATTAAAAATGGGTCCAGTGGATAAACGAAAGGTGAGTCCCTGATCCTCTTCATGCTATGGCTCCTACTGCTTCTAGCTCAGACAGGTTCTTTATCCTGGGGTCCTATCATGCCTTATTGGATATGACATTTTTCATCCTGGCATGATCTTTTGAGATCATCTCTAGATTTTATAACCAGGAATACTCTGGCTCTCAGGAAAACAATGTGGGCATGTGGAAAGCCAGATTTATGCTCTGGCCACAGGGTATGCTTTCTCATGATTGTACTATACTCAACCCACTGTGCTAAGAAGGATATATCATTTCTCAGAGTCCAGCAAGTGGCCTTTCATTAGAAGATTTGAGTTGTTACTTATTACATTTCATGGGCATGATACAGTGCAGAATACATTAGACTCTGTTAACAGGGGCTTCTGAACAACCTTCCTGGCTGTGTGTACTCTGGAAGTAAGGGTAGGCTGAGGCCTGGCCTACCAAGGGCCAGACTCTGTGCCTTAAGGAGCTGAGGAGTCAGGGACTGGAAGCTAGCATGGATGATGGTTATATTGTGAGCTGAACAGCAGAGGCCTGTGCTTACTTTTTTCCTGATATTAGATGCTGGCCTAGGCTGAGGAGGTGGTGTCTCAGGTGAATGGAAAGGAGGCTGGCAGTCACTGTGCCCTGAGCTACTTACAAGTTAGTCCTGTGCTTTGATCAGTTTGTTTATTTTATTTCTACCAGGGTTTATTTGCAAGACGACGGCAGTTATTACTCACAGAAGGGCCACATTTATATTATGTTGATCCTGTCAACAAAGTCTTGAAAGGTGAAATTCCATGGTCACAAGAACTCCGACCAGAGGCCAAGAATTTTAAAACTTTCTTTGTCCACACGGTGAGTCTGTCCCTATAAGGCCTCTGATTATAGTGTCATCACAGGCTTCTGCATCTTTGTTGAGTGTCCCTTGCCTTGGGCAAGGAAGCATCTCTAGACACAGGTCAGCTTCCTGTGTCTCAGAGATCTGTATATGAACAACTTAGGCCTGAACTGGTCCAGGAGATGCTCTGATTTTTACTTTCAGTAGGTCACCTGCCCACATACTTAGTTTCTGCACTTGCAGAGTGAAGAAGCCCACTGTGGCCACAGGCTTTGAAAGGTGCTGGCAGCATTGACAGAAAGACAGGCTGGGTGGGGACGGGACTCCATGAAGGACATCAGATGCTCTGTCTTTGCAGCCTAACAGGACATATTACCTGATGGATCCAAGCGGGAATGCTCACAAGTGGTGCAGAAAGATCCAGGAGGTTTGGAGGCAGCGGTACCAGAGTCATCCAGATGCTGCTGTGCAGTGACGTGGCCTGCGGCCGGGCTGCCTATTGCTGCCAGGACACCCGCCCCAGTGCGGCTCGGCCGCCACCCAGGACCCTTCCAGACCACCTGCCAGCCATCTCAAGGAGAACATAGATGGCAGAAATCTTGCAGCTTTTTTATTTAAAAGAAAAGAAGAAAAAAAGAACCCAACCACACAAAGAACAAAACAAATAACCAACAAACAGGAATTCAGGGTCGCTTTGCTTGCTCTCTGTGCTCTGTGGTGGCTTCCATGTGCTGCTGTGGCCATGGAGACCCAGCTCCTTGCACGGTAGCCCAGCTTCTGCCCAGACCAGTGGCCAGATTTGGCATCACCAGCCCCTCCTAGCATTTACAGGAATCGCATGCCTGCTTCTACCCTTCCTCACCTGGTAAACACAGCTCCTGCTGTGACTGAGGGACTGGGTGTATCTGGCTTTTTCTGCCTACCCAAATTGTTACAGAATCTGTCACCGGGAGCCTCTTCACTCCTCTGCTGGAGTGGTCACCAGCTTACTGTGGGTACAGGGCTCTTAGCTTCTGTGTGTTCTCCCTTCCTTGAGTCCCTTGTATGGCCCTAGAGTTAAGGTCAGGTGTGATTCTGGTGGCAGGATTTCTGTTGTTCCTGCCTTACAGGAGGCAAGTTGTATGGTAAGAAGTATGCAAGCTGCTGTGGTTACAGGGTGCCCTCACTGGGCTCTGCTCCAGTGTTCCACTTCCTAGCAGTTTATCCAGTGAACTAGACACCAAGCCAAGCAAGTGTCCAGAGGGGTGTTGTCATACTAGCACCTAGGTAACACCAACTAGGTCATATCAGATACAGAATCTTGTCCAGAATCTGGGCAAGGCTGGAGGTGCCATGGAGAATACAGCCTGGGCCACAGCTTGGATGTGGAGAAGTGGGCCAGCAGACCCTACTGGGAGTATCTCCACAGGTTTAGATGTTTTGGCCACATGCCCAATGAGGCAGACTGAAAAACATTGCAGGGTGTGTGGCAGTCTCCCGCCCAGCCTCACTTGCCCCTGTTGATACTGTAGCTGAACACTTCCATAAAGTGTGGATCTTGTCAGGAAAGAATGTCACCACTGTCTGGCTCACAGGAACAGCCCATTTCACCTGAACCTGCCTGTGTTGGCATTCTTTGCCAGTATTAGGACACTTCTTTGATGATAAGCTGACAGTGCTTTGTTCCGTAATACAGATGGCCTGGGATATTTTGGCACTTCTTGCAGAGTGCTTCCAAGGGACTTGGTTGTACCTCTCTCTGGCTAGGATGTCCCTGAAGAATGGCCCTTGGTATCTAGTGGGGAAAAATAGGCACCTGCCTTCATAGTCTGCTCACAGCACCACCTCTGACACTCATGTCCCAAAGGCAACAATAATTTTGCCATTTCTGTTGACTTTCACAAAGGCGACCCAAAATGCCCACATAAATAACCCCACTTCTGTCGACAGTGACCATCTATCTGTGTGCGAGGCCATCCAAACTGAGAGGGGGAAAGAGTCTATTCTCAAACCTAACGAAAAGAGTGGTTTTCTTAAACTGGGGTGGGGTGTAGATGAGAAGCCCGCCATCATGCCATGGCAGGGGTGCCGGAGGGGAACAGAGGTCTCCTTTAGAGTCTGGTAGATTGTGTGATCCAGGAGCAGGACCTCACCTACCCGTAGGACCCAGGGAATAGATATGGCCTAGTATGCTGTCAGCCTATTAGTTAAAGAGGGTACTCTTTCTCCTGGTTTTTGAAGAGCCTGTGTTAGCTAAGTACACTTGGCTGTTTCCTCCTTGGACTCCTATTCTTGCTCATGCCTTGTTGCTATTTAGCCTTCATAGTGTCCATTACCCTGCCTTTGCATGGGTAAGAGTGGCTTCCTGCCTCTTGCATGCATGCAGGTACAGGGAAGGCATCTCTGAGGGCACAGCTACAGGGGAGCACATGGGACCGAGGCTTGAATTAGAATGCCTGGCTGGCTGTGTAGGGGAGAGTCCTCTGTTGCTTCCTTTCCCGGAGAGCACCACTACCTCCTGGGCTTTACCAAGCACCATCCTGACCTCTAAAATCAGGGTTCAGCTAGGCTGGTAGTGAGTGGCCACCATGGCTGCCTAGTGCTACAACAGCTGAGCTCTTCCCAGGTCACCTTTGTCCTTACTGTCCCCTTTTCCTTGATTTTTTTTTCTTTTTTCTTTCTTTCTTTTTTTTTTTTAAGAACCATGCACATTCTTTTCTTACCCTGACTTAGATTACTTTTCATTTTTTCCAGTTGTCTTTCGAGCCATCACCCAGTGTGCAGGTGCCTTACATTGTAGGAGAGGATGTGAGTGTCAGTTTGTACAACTGTTTGCGTGTGTGTGTGTGTGTGTGTGTGTGTGTGTGTGTGTGTAGAACAGTAAATTCAGGATATATGTAAGGAGAGAAAGAAATGCTCTATTAGCTCCAGAAGTCGTATGTTCTAAGAATGGCAAGGATGGGTAGAAAGTTGAAGACTGTTCTCTGGCTTCTACCTAGGTACGGTGGGTTGAGCCCACTGAACCTTGCCGTCTCTTGGTGTCACAGTGAAACTTAGCTTGAATGGGTCATTTCCACTTGTTTTTCTAGGCTTCAGCTGGGCAGTGGGCATCCCCGTGTAGAGCTGAGTCTCTCCCCTCCAGGGAGTTGGTGACATGACTCAGCTGTCATTCTGAGCTATAACCTGGTAATCCAGTAAAAAACCACTTTGAGAAAGATGGCTTGTATTAGGCTGAAATTGGTAGAAACCTTGCCTGCTGCAGCCCTCTTGGATCACAAACACTTGGGTCACCCTAGTGTTTGTGATCCAAGCTTGA
The DNA here is from genome assembly GCF_030254825.1 of Meriones unguiculatus. Taxonomy (NCBI): domain Eukaryota; kingdom Metazoa; phylum Chordata; class Mammalia; order Rodentia; family Muridae; genus Meriones; species Meriones unguiculatus. Next base: position 40,785,612 of record NC_083359.1, read on the forward strand.
AGTAACCTTGCAGACAGTTGTGTGGCACAGACTCCCAGTGCCAGCAAGGGGGCCGTAGGTAATTGTGTGCTTTCTTTAAAGTAATGTCTGTTTTCTGAAAGTAAAAGAAAAAAAATAGGCCCATCATTCAGAGACCACTGTGAGCATTTTGATATAAGTCCTGCTCTCCCCAGCTTTTGTTGTTCCAGTGCTGGGAATTGAGTTGGGGGATTCAGGAGTGCTACGCAAGTGCTCTACCACGGAGCTACAGCTTTAGTCCTTGTTTGCTTTTTTAAACCAAACTGGGAACACATACAACATTAATCATTTTGCATCCAGCTTTTCCACTTGACTTAAGCATTTCTCCATACCATCAATAGTTCTTCAGAAGCACGTTTTTAATAATTGTGGAGTCAAATGGTTGTAAATTTATAAGTTATCCAATTGTTTCCCTGTTGTAAAACATTCAGATAGTTTTTGAGTTTTCTGTGTGTGTGTGTGTGGTGTTTTTTTTTTTTTTTCTATTTAATGCTGTGGTGAATATACTTAAATGTCTTTGATTTTTACTCTGATTTTTCCCCTCCCTCACATACCTGCAAGTGGTATTCTTTGGGGGGGCACACAAAGAATTTGTTCATTTTACAGCTACTCCTCCTTCTTGGTCTGATGTTTAGATGCTCTGAATTCCAGTTACAAACCCTCCTTCCTCGTGTCCTACAGAGTTTGAACACATCAGTTCTTGCTTGTTCCCAAGAAATTTTGACTATGACTGCTTTTTTTTTTTAATGCTAAAATATCATTGCTGCAGATTCTTTTGTGACAGATTTTTCCACAAGCCAGTTTCTTCATTTTCATTGCAAGAATCTGGCCATGCATGTTACTTCTCTTCCATCCTTGCTGCTATGGCTTCCAAGTGCTTGGTGATGTTTTCAGAATCTTATACTTTGTATCCGTGATGGTACTGAATCTGCTTCTACACAGCAGAGATAAAGTGTTGAACTGACCTTGCCACATGCCTGATGGGTAATTCATAATTAAGTCTACAGACTCAAAGTGCATTTGGGCCATTTGGGGATCAGTAGCAAAGCAAAGTAGCAAAGCTCTTCTTGGAAAAGAAACCATGTAGATGATTGGGTTTTATCAAAAGTACAGTTCCATTCTTGCCCCACCCCTCCTCAGGTCTCAGCGGCTCTGGACAGCACAGTGGCCAGGCTTTTTCATTGCGGAGGATGGGTATCCCAGCCGATGCTTATGTAAACCTCCCTGTGTGCTACAGTGCTGCAGGTAACTATGATCTTCAGGCTCAGACTGCCCACCCAAATTGTTTTATCTTTATCTGTGTTATGGGGCCTGTTGCCTCAATTTGGAAACATGGAGCAGAGATTTTTCTGGGCACTATACTCAGTGTTACTTGACTCTGCCAGAGCCTAAGGCTCTAGATGTGCAGAAATCAGCTCCCTGCCCTCCTCTGATGGCCTCAAGGCTTCTCCCCATGGCTCCATAGACCCAGGGTGCTCATAGTTGAGACTTGGGAGGCTGCAGCAACTCTGAGTATGGTGAAGATGCTACCATATACACTTTTTCCATTTGTTTTTATGCAAAACCCAACATTAACTAAGTTAATGAGTTAAACATTAAATAAGTTAATGAGTGTAGCACCTCTTAGGTAGAATGTAGGACACAGGCCCTGACGGATTAAACAGGGCTGGGACCACTCTCAGAGCCTCTGAACATAATTGACTTCTGGCCTAATACTTCAGGGTTATAAATCAGAATGTCTGTGAAAAAGTGGCCTAAGAAGGAAGCTGTTTCTGTCAAAGCACTTTTGCAGTGGTGAGCAAATGAATTAGCCAATGTGAATACCTGAAAATTTCCTGTAATTCATTTCTTCCAAATGAAGAATCCAAACTGTACAGAAGTTTTTACAAAAGGCAAAATTTCCCCTCCCCATGTAGTCCACCCCAGTTTAATGATCTGGGTTAATGACTACAAGTGGGTTGTTGTGCAGATGAAAGCCTCCATTAAAACCATAGTGTGATTGGACATTGGCAAATTAAACTGTTACAGTATTTAGAGCTGCTGCGGCTGTTCCATAGCCACGTACAGTAGGATGAATCAATAGTCTATTGCTGTCGTTCAGGTTGGTGGCAGTCAGTTAGAACATGTGTAATATTCTCTACCTGGTCTGTAGCTGTAACTGTGATGTACAGGCAAAGCAAAAATTAAAAATACTTATGAAAACAGATAATGCAATGATACTAGGATATACACTTTTGTATTTTTATTCTTATATAAGGTTATTTGCTGGCTATTGTCGGCCTCTAGTTCAGTCTGTTATTTAAATTCTAATATATGAATTATTTGGATTGAATTCATGTTTGGGGCCACGTTTATGTATGTATTGATGTACAGCCTTGAATGTGAATAATTATTGTAAACTATATTTTACAACTTTTTTCCTGGCTTTATTATATATAAATTTTCTATTTGGTCATGGTTTAATCATATAATTTAATGAAACAATTTTTTCTTTTTTTTTTTTTTTTTCAAGTATCTGTGCTTTAGATGTAATTACCGGATGATGGATTTCCCTTGTATGCTCGGTAGTCTTGTAATAAAAGCATGTAGAGTGTACTCATTCGCTGTTCTGGATCCTCTTTGGGCGTGGGCGGAGCCGGAGGCGAGGATCCCCGTGAGAACTAGAGGCTTGTTCTGGCCGGAAGCTGTTTTCTCGGGCCTGCTTTTCAAGCCGGAACTTCCGCCTTGCACATGAGACCTGGGCGGGCACTTTACTAGGGCGGACCTATGGGCGGGACAACTCGGGGGACTGTATTAAGGAACGGGCGCTTCCGGCGAAGGGTGCTGTGGCGGGGCTCGTTTTGATCATGGCGGAGAATCACTGCGAGCTGCTGCTGCCGGCTCCGGGCGGCCTCGGGGCGGGGCTGGGGGGCGGCTTGTGCCGCCGCTGCAGTGCTGGCCTCGGCGCCCTGGCACAGCGCCCCAGTGGCGTGTCCAAGTGGGTCCGACTCAACGTCGGCGGCACCTACTTCCTCACCACCCGGCAGACGCTGTGCCGGGACCCGAAGTCTTTCCTGTACCGCTTGTGCCAGGCGGACCCAGACCTAGATTCGGACAAGGTGAGGGCCTCGCGGGTCAGCGGGGGGCTGGCCGCCCTAGTCGCCATCCGTGGAACACGCCTCTCCACACTGAGGACGGTCAGCGGAGCGGGCACTCTTGAGCCCAGGGTCCCGGGCCGGAGGGAGGATGGCACTTGACCCTCTGATTAATAGTCTCTCTCTCTCTCTCTCTCTCTCTCTCTCTCTCTCTCTCTGTGTGTGTGTGTGTGTGTGTGTGTGTCTTTCATGCTCTTCGGTCGAGGAGAAGGACCCCGGCTTTGCTGTGGCCCTACTTTCTTCTTCCTAGATTCTTTTGCCTAGCGTGTGTGAACACTACCGCCCCAGCTATTTGCTGGCTTTGGAACCTGAGAACCCATTGCATTCATCTGGTCTTTTCACATTCCAGATGTTTAAGTAAACGTAGGCCGTGGGGGTTGACACAGTGGCAGCCTTTTTTCCAGTAACTTGCAGAGTTTATGCTCCATCCTTCTCATCCATAACATGAACAGGCCCCGCAGCTCTTAGAAGGTACCTCCTGTGTAAAAATGTTCAAACGTATCATTTTACTTCTAATATATGAATTATTTGTATTGAATTCATGTTCGGGACCAAGTGTAGAAAAATCTTAGGGTTGTCAAAGAGAGACCAGGAAGAGAATCCGTTTCGATCTGCTTTTCAAACTTCGTTTTCCCACTGCCTTTCCAAAAGGGTAGGAATTTCCAGGTGAGGTAGTTTGTAGTTTGTTTATCGTTCATATTATTAAACGCTGTTACAGCTGTTGTAATAGAAAGTATTTTGATTATTACCATTACAAGAGTTGTGTGGTGTAGTGCTTAATTGATAACTCAGTATTGTGCAGGATTGAAACTTAGAAAAAAAAAAAGTTCTCTCCCCTTTTCCCCCAAGGCAGTTTACAAGCCTTATACGAACTTTGTGAGTTTTCTGGTTGAGCCTATGTGATGGTACTTGATGCCTTGCCAGCTTGAAAGTTGCTGCTCAGGATGTTTTCAGAAAGGTTGAGAGCCCATTTCACTTCAAAAGGCCTGACAGAGCACCTTGTCAGTGTAACCCAGCATTATGACCAGGAAATAACAATTCTTGAGTTACTGCAAAACAATCAAGAAATTAGGGTTTGAGACTAGTGTGTTAATCCTTCACAATCATCCTCCCAATTGTTCCCATTTCTGAGTTGACTAGATCTCTTTACTCTTACAGAATTGACCTTCCAGAGAGTGACAAAAGTCTCCAGATAGGTTTTTGTCAGCTGTGTTTTCTTTTTATTGTGAGAGTATATGTTTTTATTGTGGACTTTTCGAACAGTGAATGTTTATAGTCATTCTACTCAAGCATCCCTGTCTTTTGTATTAAATCAGGTTTTAAATCATCCTTGTCCTTTGGCTCCTGGAACAATGGATTTAGAGCTGTGACTTGAGCATAGTTAAAGTCAGATACATCTCTTCATTTTACTGTCTCTTAAGATTACTTTATAAGTTACCCTTATTGGGTTGACGAGATGGCGCTTGCTGCCAATGAAGCCTGATGACTTGAGTCTCTGGGACCCATGTAGTGGAAAGAAAAAACTGACTCTTGAAAGTTATAGTCTGAGCCAAGCAGTGGTGGTGCACCCCTTTAGTCTCAGTACTTGGGACACAGAGACAGGCAGATCTCTGAGTTCACGGCCACCCTGGTCTACAGAGCGAGTTCCAGGATGGCCAGAAATACACTGAAAAAGCCTGTCTCAAAACAACAATAACAAACAAAACAAAAAAGTGTGGGCTAGAGAGATGGTTCAGTGGCTGGAAGCACTGGCTGCTCTTTTAGAAACCTGGGTTCAATTCCTAGCTGTGTGGCAGCTCACAACTGTCTTTAACTCCAGTTTCAAGGGGTTTGACATACTGCCATATACGCAAGCAAAACACCAATGCATATGAAATAAAAATAATCTTTAAAATAAAAAAGTTGTGCTCTGACCTACAAGTGCACACAAATAAATAAATGTAAGTGAATGTGTGTATGTATATTTCCTTTACTGCAATGAAGGATTCACTATCAGAATATGTTTTAGTTGATTTTTTTATTATTTTATTTGTTATTATTTTTTTATTTAGGAGAAAGTTGGCCTAGTGGTTAAGAACACTTAGAGCTCTTGCGGAGGCCCTGGATTGGGTTCCCAGAACCCTTAGAGTGGCTCACAACCATCTGTAACTCCAGTTCTAGGGAGTCTGGCACCCTCTTTTGACCCTTTGGGCATCAGGCATGCCCATGGTGCACATTCGTATATGTATGCAAAACACTCAACACAATGTAAAATAAATATAAAATTTATTTAAATAACATTTGATTTCATTATCAAGCCATAGTTCAGAGCATAAAAATAATATAACAGTACCAGGCATGATGGAAAGCACCTATAATATCAGCATTTTGGGAGGTAGAAGCAGAAGAATTGGGAGTTGAGGCTAGCCTAAGCAATGTGAACCCCATCTTCAGAAAAAATAGTGGATACAACCTTGGTGTCATGGTAGGTAGTGTTTGTTTTAGTCACAGGTTGCTAGAAAGACTAATCCTAATTCGCATTAGTTGTGTTACAAGAGTGTTCAAATCAAATCATAAACGTTCTGTGTTTGTAGTGCTTCCCCCAGCCATGTTCTGATGAAAGAGTGCCCCAAGCCATGCCACCTTAACAATTAAATCCTAAGGAGGAGGTTAGAAGGGAAGGGGTGTTAACCTTTGGAGGCCATTAATTACACGATGGTAGATAAACAGGATGTTGATTCACGTGGAAGGATCTCAAAAGCTCTGACTTCACTGCTAAGATCAAGGGAAGGATACCTGGCAGATACTCCCTAGAGTTGAACAGGGGCCTGGTGGAAGGTTCCCTTTCTGGCATTTGGTGTTTATTGAGTGATTAGCTTTGCAGAATGTGATGACAAGATGGGACCCGGGTGAGGAGACTTAAGGGAAGAAGTTCCCAAGAAACCTTTCAGGAACTTTCTGGGTTTCACAGTGATGGGAGAGCACCAAAAGCAGACTGTTGTCTGGGGTGCCAGGCCACGAGTTACTGCGGGAAAGTAAATTTATGGAAGACACGCTCCAAAGATGTTGATTGGCAGATTGCTAGGACAGTAGAGAGTGCAAACACATTTGGGGCTTACTTGACTGTCCTCACAGCCTCATAGCCAGGCCTCTGGGCTATACCTGTCCCCCATGTCCCCAGAGTCCAGTGTGGGACTTCCTACACACCATACTTTATCCCTGGACCTTTGACTTATTATTTCAGGGGCCAGCTTTGAGCCCACTGCTGCGTTCTTTTTCTAGATAGCCTGAGTGAATTCTCACTCTTGGGACATCCTCCAGTGGGACCATGGCTGTGTTGTGCATTTGAGCATCTGCCGTTGTGTGTCATTTTCTCTTCAGTGGTGTCCTTGGGGGCAGGCCAGGTGTGATACTTCTAAGCTGCCTGTGGGAAGTGCTTTGCAAAGGCTTGATGTTTGATCCGTTTTGGTTCTAGTTCTGCATCTCAGGTCATGTTGAACACAGAGTTGCTGTTTGTAGCTCAACTGGCCCATGGTTTAATATGATGCTGCTTCAGGAGAAAAAGGGAAACAGCAAATACTGTGTTGTTGGAAGGTGCCCTGAACTAGATAGAGTTCTGTCTCTGGCTGAGCCAGGTCTAGAGAAAATGCCAGTTACATATGAACTTCTGCCCTTGGTAGAGGGCCACTGTCCCAACTTATAGACAGAGATCCAAGAGGTGGGTCTTTGGAAACAGTGTTTACTGTAGCCAGGCCCCTACAGTCCTCTGTATCTGCTTTGGGTACAGTTGGTGCTGTGAGTTTTAGGGTTAGAAAGAAGGGAAGGGATATTACAGGGCTAAGGGATGGGGTGTAGGTGGGAGAATCAGTGGCTTGGCAAGAGAAGTGGGGATTACTTAGAGTATAAATGGCAGATTTTGTTCTATGTAACTAAATCAGAAAAGCTAGCCAGCAGAATCCCCATGAGGATTCTGTGCACTGGGCAGAGCTGCAGCAGCCACAGGCTGAGTGGGTGTCTAAGGCACGCGTGTGTTTTACTTCTTGGCTGAGTGTATTCTTGGCCCTGATGGTGCATCCTGGTGTTGTGCCCTTGCCCCCTTTGAGGGTGCTTGTCCACACTATGTCTGGTCACTTGTGTTCTCATTCAGAAGCCGCTTGGTCCTGAGCAGGCCAAGAGGACTTGTCATCTCATGAGGAGTTGGATCTTTCTGAGGAGAGCTTGTCTCAGGGTATCCTCTGAGGTGGCTGGCAGGTGCAAAGCCATTCTTCTTTCTGTCCGCTGCTAGTGTAGTTTAGTTGTGCTTGTCCAGCATGGCAGGGCCTGGCTTTGGTTTTACACAGGGGTCAGAAAACTTTGGCCACCTGCCAGCTTTCCTCCATCAAATGTTCCTGGAGCTTCTCATTTCTCTTCAGATGGGGTATGGATGCTTTGGCTCTGAAAGTTCAGAACTGAAGAAGAACAATAAGGCCAAGGTACTTAGCAGCCAGCCTTTCTCAGAGGGTATATTTCTCCTGGTCCCAGGAGCAGAGAGAGGCTCAGGGGTGGGAGGTATCTGTTGTTTCCCAGGCCTCAATGCAGGCTTCACAGTGGTTCTTTTCCAGAGCTCTGTCTGCACTTTGCTTATTCAGTGCTTCGCTCCTCTGCATACTCTGGGCTACTAGCCAATGGGAGGGTCTATAAGGCTAAATGCCAGCAGGCTGCCCCTGTTTAGGTGCAAGCTGACTCTCACTAGGCCTTGTTTAGGGGCGGCTTGCTCTCCACTTGCTGTGGGAAGGGGCAGAACCGCCTGGTCTGGCACTGTTTTCTTAGAAGATCCTTGATGCCTCAAGCTTAGGAGATATGGCTGTGGAGCTTTGGTGCCGCACCCGGTACTCATGGAGACGGCCTTAGAGTAGATGTGCCCCTCAGCCTTTGTTCTGGTGGGTTCTTGCTTCCTTGGCAGTTGGCCTCTACACTTTTTGGCCTAGTTTTGCAAAACAGACTGTAGTGCCATTGGGTGCTGGATAATCTTTAAAGAGGGGAAAGAAGAGGAAAAGGAGAAGCTGGAGGGCTGCTTTTTTAGCCTACCAAGAAGGTAAAGAGGAATTCAGTTTATTTACCCATATGCCACATGTGAGGAGGGTAGAGGCCACCTTGAAGTTGATAGGATAGTAGCCTTGGAGATAGCTGAGGGGACTTGGCAGGTGAGCGTGGCCCTCTGGGCTGTCCTGGCCAGATGCTCTGGATTGCTGACCTGTTAGCCAGAATGGAGGGGCTGCTGCTTGAGGATTGAAGGCTGGAGCCAGGAAAGGCTTCCCCTTAGGCACACCTGGTCTGGATCCATCTCAGTGGTCACATTTCATGTTTCTCTTCTCTGCTGTCTGGCTGATGATTGCTGTAGCCTGCTAAATACACACTGTCACTGCCGGAAAGGAGGCAGTGTGGGGAGATTGTGTGTAGGTTTTCTGTGTATCTAGGGAGAAACCCTCCCAAGAAACCTGGAGAGTGGACGACCCCTTCTGTGGTGATGCAGATGTTCGTGGCAGTTTTATTTACACAGGTGGTGGGCTCTGGTGAGTTGGCAAGTCTCTCCCCGTGAAGGCTTCTCCTGTCTGTTAAGTCTGTAGGACACTATAGCAGACCTCAGCTCAAGAAACCTGCCCTGAGTGAATTCCAAGCATGCTGATTCCATGAGGAGCCTTATTTTGGGGGTCCACTTCACAAATCTCACATCTTGCAAGCTTTACCAGTGTCCTCAATTCTAGTTTTCAGCTAGGGGCAGGAGTTCTTTATGTACCATCTGGGATAGGGATACGGTCCTCAAGTCATGACTGAGTTCTGAGAGCTCTCCCAGTGGGAGGTGGCTAAGGTCACACTAAGGCTCACAATGTTCCAGAGTCCTGATACACCCCATAGCCCCCCAGGCTCACTCAGAGGTCTGGCCGCTGTGTCCCCCCTATTCCGAGGTAGTTTTGGTGATGAGGTGAACTCAGGGCTTAGGGTAATGTGCCCCTCAGCCCTTGTTCTGGTGGGTTCCACAAGAAAAGTGAAATGAGTGCTTAGCTCTCCTTAGCTCCAGTGCACTTGGAAAAAAGGCTGAGGTGTAGGGGGAGGGGTGCTGCTGTGCAGGCGGCAGGCCTGAGAAGCAGGGGTCTGGAGCTCTGGGCTCGTGCTACAAATCTGAATTTCTTTGACAAGCCTTCTGGGTCTCTGGGCCTCGGTTTCTTTGTTTGCAATTGGTGATGTCTAAGACCTCTTCTGGATCAAAGATGTGACATATGTATAAAGCAAAGCAAGAAAGTAGAAATAAAGGTTTGTATGTGGATGTATCACTTGAATGGGTAATTTCAGAGTGAAATCTAAGCATGTGTAATTAGGTTGATTGTGCATGCTGTTGGCACACACAAAATTCAATGTGTTTGTCTTTTAGTGGGATAGTTGATGGACTATTCTTCCAGATTTAGTTCACAACACTCTCCTCTTAATTTTAGTTCTTTCCTAGTGGCTGTGCCTTGTCCCTTTCCCTGGGATGGGTGCAGGTGCGCCTGAGCCTGGAGAGTGATGCACAGAACTACCGCAGGCTTCCTGTGACACTCTCCACCTGCGTCTTCAGCTTCGAGTCTTCCCTGAGGCGGAGTGACTTCAACTCTTGTCTGCATGCTATTTCTAACTCACGAGGCTGTGTTAGGGTCATGCCCTCGGGCACAACAGTAGCACGGGACTGTGTTCTGATTGGATGACCAGTGACCAGCCTTTTACTAGCCCTTTCCCCTCCAGAGACACAGGCTTGAGACAGGTTTGTTTCTGGAGCTTATTTCCTTTAGAAATTAATTTGTGGAGTTAGGAGCATGTTTGATGCAGCCCTAACCTGGCCTTTGCCCATTTGCCCCTCTTGGAAAGATGTCTGTAGGCAGCTACCCTGACAAGGCAGGAAAACCATCTTAGAGGCCTGAAAATTGCCCTGCCTGGCTCAGTGGCCAGTAGTAGTTCAGGCGTGGGGTTCAGCCTCCGTGTTATGCCCACTCAGTGCCAACTTGGGCACCAGCAACCTGTCTCACATATGTGGACAGGTGACATGTATGCGTGGGCAAAGTTGGCTCTCATGCAGTGTTCAGTGCTAAGTCCGTGATCCTTTTTTTATGCCTTTGGAGAGGAATGTACATATTTCCAGCCACTACTGCCACAAGTAGGTCAGACACAGAATCACGGGGAAGGGGGGTGGGTAGAGGCAAATATTGTGGAGAAAGCAGGGTTAATTCTGGTGCTTTTATGGAAAAACAAAAACCTTCCCACCATACCAATATAACAGGTTTTTCTCTAAATCACGACAGAACGGGAGAGAAAGCCAACACCCCAGCGATGTGTCTTGGCTGCTTCCTGACTACTCTTTGAATCTACTAGGTTTCAGAATTGGTTTCCTTCTACATCTTGTGTGTTCTTGATATAGGTGACAGGTGACAGTGGGGCCTTGCCTTATTTGGCCCCAGTCGTTGTAGTCAGCATATCAGTAGTCCTCTTTGGGGCCTGACATGGAGGAGCACACTTTTAATTCCAGCACTCAGGAGGCAGACAGGTGGATCTCAGTGAATTCAAGGCCAACTAAGTAAGAGAACGAAAGAAACAAAGAAAGAGACAAAGAAAGAAAAGAAGAGGGAGAAAGAAAAGAAAGAGAAAAGAAAAAGTGCCTTACTGATTTTATGTGAGTGAACTGAAGGCTTGTATTTGGATTTCTGTTTCCTGGCTTTCTCTATTTCTGTGTTAGGAAGGAGCACCTGAGCTGCTTTATCAGCACTGGTCTATGCAGTGCTGGAGACACACTTGTCAGTCTCCTAGCATAGCCTTGCACGCATGAATACAGCCTGGAATGCTGTCTCCCACAGTGGACCCTGAGCAGCACTGCCATGTATGTCATGGTGGAACTCTGTGGACATGGGCTTGGCCTTGGACTTTGGCCCTTACTGTGGGAGTTGAGATCTCCCATAGACAGCTCCTAAAGAATTTGATTTGAGTGGTGTGTTTACCCCAGTACCTCTTTCTCCAGACTCTGGCTTCTGTGGCTGTCCAGGCAGCTGACCTGCATTAAGGAAGCCCTGCTTTAAGGAGGTAGCCACTAGAAGAAACTGGATAGAGAGCTGATGTGAGATGATGCATAGAGGAAATGATCCTCTGCTTTCCCTTGATTCCTGTGAGCATTGAAGTGTGAGCCTAGACTTTGGAGTTTTAGAGAGATCATGAATATTTTAAAGAGACAAGACTTTTAAAGCCTTTTGAATTTTTAAAGACTAGAACTTTCAGAGTTTGGAATGTGTTTTATATTGTGATATTGGTATTGATGACATCTTGGGGACAACAAGAAAGGAAAGGTTATGGTTTAACAGTGATGTGTTTGTGTATTAGGTTGACAATTAGGTCAGTTGTGTTGGTTAACTTTTATTATTTTACTTTATTTTATTTTAGACAGAGCCGCTCTGTGTGTAGCCCTGACTGTCCTGGAACTCACAGAGATCTGTCTGCCTTGGCTTTTTCGGTACTGGGATTAAAGGCATGTGCCACCACTACCTAGCTAAAATGACCTAAGTATTCTATTTTATGAGTGTATATATGTATGTATATGTTTTGTGTGTATTCCTGGTGTCCAGAGAGGCTAGAAGAGGGCATTAGATCCCTTGGGACTGGAGTTACATGTGGTGTAAGTCACTGTGTGCATTCTGGGAACTAAACCTGAGTCCTCTGCAAGAGCAGCAAGTGCTCTTAACTTCTGAGCCATCTCTCGAGCCCCGTTGGTTAATTTCATGTTAGCTCGCAACAATCTGGGAACATCACTTGAAAACATAACCACACCAGATTAGACTGTGGTTTATTTTCTTAATCAACAAATGACATGGGAGAGCCCAGCTCACTGGTGCCACCTCTAGGCTGATGGTCCAGGGTGCTATATGAAGGAGGTCAGCAAGCGTGGGGAGCAAGCAAGCAAGCAGCACGCCTGCATGTTCATATTAGTTCTTGCTTCCGGCTTGAGCTTCTTCTCTGACTTCCTTCAGTGCTGGACTGTGGTATGGAACTGTAAGCTGAAATAAATCTTTTCCTTGCCAAGTTGCTTTTTATTATGGTTTTGTTGTTGTTGTTGTTTTGTTTTGTTTTTTTAAGCACAACAATAGAAACCCAGCTAAGCCATGGAAATTTACACCTTTGGACATAACCAACCTAGGGCCACTGCCTTGCCTGGTGCTACAACTTTGCTTCCCAGCTTGTGACAATTGCTGCTTCTGGGTTTATGTGGAAGACTCCTTGCCTGGTCCCTCCCTGTTTTCATTTCCCACGTGTTTCTATCCTGCTGTTCTCAGCACTTACCACCTTCCCTAACTAGCCAGGAGAAGGCTGTATATGTGTTCAGGTTCCTGTTATTCATCCTCGAGGAGCCTGGCTCAGCAATTTTTTAAAATTACTTTGGTGGTGTTTTTCTGGAAGTCTCCCCATCTAAAGTGTTTCTTTACTGGATGCAAATGGAGGACCCCACAAAGTAGATGGCTTGCCCTTCCTTTTTAGCTGGGTTTTAGGCAAACAGGACACTAGGCTGCAAGGCACAGAATATTGGCTAGAAGAGTCTGCAGCTGTAAAAGGTTTTCTTGGAATGATGTCACCATGTTGCTACTTCTGAAGCTTATAGCTAAGTTGTTAGTTCATGGTGGTGAGCCTGCAGCTCTAAGAGGTGTGGACAGAGTGCAGCCCTCTGCTGTTCAACATTCATACTATGGCTAGGATCTCACTTAAGTACTCTGAGAAGGTGTTGTCATTCTAACTGATCATTTGCCTGAAAGAGGTGTTCAGGGGTGTCCTTTTCTAAGCCAGAGGGCCTGTAGGCTAGAGGGCAGATCTAGAGGGGAGTTCTTTCAAAGCATTTGTCAAAAAGCTGCCTCGCATCGGGCATGTTCAGTGACAGCCAACCACACCCAGCACATGAGCTGGCCAGGCTCTGCAAGTGAACATGGCTGGGCTGAGGCTCAGCACTCCTTCCTGGTTTTCAGGCCAAGTGGGAATGCCAGCTCATCTACTGCTAATGGCTCCTTCTTATCTGCCACAGTGTCCATGCCCGTCTTCCTTCAGGGCTTGGGGGGGCCTAGGTCACTTTCATGTAGTCTTGTGGCACTTGTCATTCTGGAAGTCTCCAGGAAGCTGCAGAGTGAGAACGCTCAATAGACAGCTTCCTCCTGTTTCTCCCTGTCACTCCTTTTCCCCGTTTACTGTCTTCCCCCTTCGTACTCAGGAGGACTTTTGGCTTCTTGTTGCTAGGGAGACTGGACTCTGAAGCCATGGCCAGCATGACAAGAGAGGCCCCAAGAGTATCCTGGGTAGGGATGAGCCCATCCTCCTCTGACCTTTTTTTCCTGACCCACCAGTGGTCTGTCAAGGGGCCCTTGAGCCATGAATATTTCTGAGCATGGTGATGTGGAAATGTCACACTGCAGGGGCCTCTCCCACATGAACACACAGGAGAGCTCTTGTGGTGCCGTTCTTTTTTCCAGACTTCAGCCTGCTTGTGGCTGTCTCTAATATGGAACAACTGCCGCTGCCCAGTTGAAAGCAGGCCTCCTTAATTTGGCTTTGTTTGGATGAGTGAGGTCAGGAAGACTGAGAGAGCCGGAAAGGCAGGTCCCCAGGTAGCTGTAAGGAATAAAGGCCAGGTGGCAGAATTGAGAACCCTGGGATAGCTTGACCTGTTGTCCTTAGATGAGGGGATGAGGATGAAATTGGGAGGGTCATGGAGCCAGGACGATCACATTGGGTAGAACAGAGACCTTAGGAAGAGAAAGGAGCTTAGGGCAAGCGACTGGCTTCCATCATCTTTGCCTCCCAGGCCTTAGTGATTTGATGTCAGCCACAGCTCAGGTTTCTCTCTTTGATCTGAGAAAAAAGTTTTTGTCATTCTGCGCCTGTGGATGTTGGGAAGAACCCTTGAAACCACTAGTTTTTATAGTCCCATGTACAGAAATGGATGTCTGTGAAGACAGACCTCTGAAGGTTCATTGCTTTGTGGCTGAGAGCTTGATGAGCTCCGCTACACAAGGGCAGCTACATCCAAGGGGTTCAGAGAACACCCCTCCCCAACACACACACACACACACACACACACAGTCCCCAAAGTGTCCTCTGTGCCTAGACTGGCTAGCTGCTCCCACAGGGCAGTGAGTACAGCGGTTTTTTTCATGATCTGCACCTACAGGAGCCCTATGGGAACAGTGTTCTGCTCAGGAAAGCCACTATGCTGTATTAATTTATGGAGTCATTTTCTTTCCCTGCTACTTGGCATGGCCTTGCTGGTAAGAAAACTGGGTGGTGGTCTCACCTTAGCAGAGACCTTGGAACCCACTATGTGCAGAAGCAGGTATCAGGCCACATCGTGGAGGAGTGGGTCCACAACAGAAGGTCTGCATCCCTGTCAGATTTGGCAGCCCCCAAATTATAGCCAGTCTGTGGCCGGTCTGGAATAGGGTGTGACAGAAACTCACTGGCCCACACCCTAGGCAGGAATGTTCTCTTGTAGCTTCTGTGCATCATCCTTTTTGGTCCCCAATGCTACACCTCCTCTGACCCCTTTCATCCTGTATATCAGTGTCCAGCAGTCTACATGGTGTGAGATACCACATGGGGCTGAATGTGTCCCATACTGCAGGAGGATGTCCTCCATGGAGATAGGTATATTGAGCATGGGAGGATGTCTGCCAGTTCTCAAGTGGGGCTACCGCCCTGTCAGAGCAAGCAGGCGAGTGCATAGGTTGTCCTAGGGATGGCTCAAATTCCACAAACCACTGACCACAGAGTAAGGGTTCTGTTAGAGGCTATAGTCATTGGCAAAACCCAAGGACTGTGGTTCAGCAGGAAATGAGGGTATGCTGTGTGGTTGCTTTAACATGCCACTGACTCAGGCTTCACTTGTTGCTGTATGAGGCTCCCAACAGTAGGCTTCAGGGTTAGCAGCAGGGGTGCTTTCTCCAGTGTACTGCTGCTTAGGCGCCCAGTCTTGGGTTTCTGCTCCGGGATGCTCTGGAACAAGGAGAGTAGGCTGCTAAGGCCTAAGTCTCCAGAGTCTTGGAAGTTGAGCCGTGGAGTAAGGTGTGGTGGTACACACCGGTAATCCTAGCACTCAGGAGTCTGAGGTAGGAGGTGTGGGTTCAAGGCCAGCCTGGCTTACATGGCAGAAAACTGGCAGGGTCAAAGGCTGTCCCGGCCTACACAGCATAGCTGTCCTGTCCTGTGATGGGGATGAGGGGTTGAATTGTGGGTATCATCCCTTCTTAGCTGTTTCTTAGAGCCTTTTGGAGCTGGAGGAATAACCTGATCGGCTAAGATCAGTAGACACAGGGAGCTGACATATCAGTAGACATAGCTGAGACCTGCCTTAGACCAAAATGCAGGAAACAATGCTTGGAAGTCCCCTGAGAGGTGCATGTGCTGTGGTGGAACCCACACAGCTAGTGCTGTTGAGTGTGCTCTGGCCTTAGTCTGACCGCAGAACTACTGGTTTCTACACAGGAACTGACAGCATCTTGTTCTCTGTAGGATGAAACGGGTGCCTATTTAATCGACAGAGATCCCACCTACTTTGGACCTGTACTGAACTACTTGAGACATGGAAAACTGGTTATTAACAAAGACCTCGCAGAGGAAGGTGAGTTGTTCATTTTCTGCAGACACCTGAGCTCTGCATTGGCACCTGGTAGAAGTGCTGGTTGGTTACCTGAAGACGCGGCAGGCGAGAGCCTCTGCGAGGAACTGCTTTGCTGAAGGACCTGAGATGTGTACCAAGTGGCCGAAAGCCGCGCTGCAGGCGGTGTCGGGTGTCATGGTGGTGCAGTGTGGGTTGCTCTTCCAGGTCCCAGAGCTGCTTCATTTTCTGCAGTGAGAGGCTGTGTCCCGTGGATACTCTTACAAGTCCTGGGGAGTGGTGTGTGGAGCCTGTTCTCCTTACAGATCAACTTGGGGATCCTGGACATTTTGCATGGTCTCCTCGCTGGCCACCCTTCTCTCTGGTCACACACCACAGGATACACAGCACCAAGCTAGCTTCTCCTGATTCAGAAAATCCAGGGCCATTTTGAGAAGGTCCTACAGGTTCTAGCACCTTCCCTGTGTCTGTTAGCGTAGGTTGAATTGTGCCACTTCCCTCTGAGACTCCTACCATGGCTCTTCTTTCTTTAGGGTCTCATTAAGTCTCTGATTACTGTGTTGCTGTGTGGATTGTCATATGGAGGCCTAGTTCTGCTCTGGGGTTGTGAGAGCCACGCTTATTGCCTGGGAGCCTTTTATACTTCATTCCCCGCATTCTGCCCTTCCCAGGTTTCCTGTGTTGCCATGACATGTGTTACCTTGAGCTGCCCTGGTCTAGCTGTGGCTTCCTTTTAGGAGTGGGAAAGCTAAAGAAATGAAGGCCTGTACAGATGAGGCCTTGCAAAAAGCAGGCTCTAAAGCGGGGCTCTTGCAATCTAGTTTTAAGTTTCTGGGAAATTTTGAGTCCTGGATGTGGGGCATTAGATAGCAGGCGGTGGGAAAGCGCTGGAGCCAGGAGTGACTCGGGTAGCTTTGCTCTTCATTGAGCAGGGGAGCATGAGGTGTATGTGCCTGGGCACATGCAGGAGTCCAAGGCTTCTACACTTTTCCCACCAGGAAGAGCCAGGAGCACAGACAGGCTTCCAGGCTGCAGAGAAAAGGTGTTAGTTATCCCCCAGTGTCTGTGGGCTGAGCGCAGGCGTGCTGCCTTTGTGTGTCGTCTGTAGTGACTGACAGCGCAACGAGTCTGTCTAGTAACCTGACCTTCGTTGTCAGTGCTGTGGTGAACAGAGACCTGAAAGAGCTCTGTGAGGGTGTTGGGCCGGCTGGACACAGGGCTGCAGGCTAGGGATGGGGTACAGGGATGAAATACTTACTTTGCTCACATCTAGTGAAAATCACAGTTATTTACTTCTATTTCAGGAGTGTTGGAGGAAGCAGAATTTTACAATATCACCTCACTAATAAAACTTGTAAAGGACAAAATTAGAGAACGAGACAGCAAAACATCACAGGTGAGACGGGTGACTAATCTGCTGGCAGCTTCCAGGCCTTGGTGTGTAAGCAGGTTTGGCTTCCCTGTGTGTGGCCTTGGACCAGAACTGTCCTGTCCTCGTCCTGGTGCCCCAGGCCTTGCTCTCTTCTTCCTTATCTGCCTCATCCATACACCTCAGTTTGGCCAATTACCAGGGAGTCTGCTGCTGTCAGTGGAGACAGACAGTTATGTGGAAGTTGTGTGGTGAATGCATGGATGAGAGGGAGGCCTTGTGAGGAGAATGAAGATGCTGGAGGGCAGAGGCCTCTGATGGGACACTATCAAGACCTGGTCTGCAGGTGCAAAGGCCTGTGGCTAGCATGCAGAGAAGAGCAGTGGTGAGCTGGGAGGTAGGTGGCACAGATGTTGGTGGTCTGTGCAGTCACTGGGAGGAGTCGGGCTTCCTGGGCCTCTGCGCTTGTCAAGTGTGTGTTGTGAGTGCTGTGTGAGGTCGGCAGTGGTCCCACCTCTGAGGAAAGGCTTGGCGTTGGGCTTATCTGCAACCTGGCTCTGCACTTTAGAGCAGCTACGCCCTCTCCCAGCTCACAAAGTGAATGCTGGCAACACCCGGGCTTGGTCCACTTAAAACCCTCACTGCCTCTCCCCTGTGACCAGCCTCACTGCCATGCTGCTTCCAGGTACTTGTCCACCGCATACCTTTAGACGGTGGTGCTCTGGCTCCCTGATGGAGGAGAGGGGGACACAATGCACGCCTGACCAAGCCTTCTGCCCTCTGCTCAGCCCACTCAGGGAGGGAGGGATCTGAGAAGGAGGCTCCTCTTCAGCGGTACATTAGAAAGGTCCTGAAGGTTCCCCATTTCCTCAGTTTGCCTCTTCTTTTCCTTTTATCCGAATCCCACTCATGACCATGTGGTCTGGACTATGTCAGATTCTGTCTCCATAGTGGAGGTAAAAGCAATTCTCCTGGCAGGGCCAGCCCTCACAGAAATGTATCAAACATTGCTATTTGATGCACTTGGGTGACAGCAAAGCCATGGTATGGCTCTTACCCGTTTGCCACTAGTGAGAAACAACAGCAAATCAACAGCAACCTAGGACCCTTACTTGTCCTGTACATGTTGGTGGCTGTGGAAGGGCAGACTTGTCTCTCGACTGTCCCCATTCCACATCCAAGACCACAGCCTACCTGGAACTGCCCAGGGAGTCTTTGTTGGGCGGGGAAGGTTAAGCAAAAGGTTGTGTAGCCCTGCATGGAACATGCAAAGGTTTTCTGTGTATTCCTACCTAGCCACAGGTGCCCTGAGGATTTCAGGAACATGACTCATTTTATTTTGGAATTTAGAAGTAGAAACATTTTTGCAGTTGAACAGGGAAGCTGCAACAGCAGCTGTTGAGGCTGTGGGTTGGATATGTTGGTGTGTTCATGTTGCTTTGGACACTGACTTGTGACGATATGAGGTTAGGATTGCTTGGGTGCGTGGTGGGGCCTGACGTCTTGGGGCATTTGTCCTTGCAGATGCCAGTGAAGCACGTGTACCGTGTGCTGCAGTGCCAGGAAGAGGAGCTTACACAGATGGTGTCCACCATGTCAGACGGCTGGAAGTTCGAGCAGGTGATGAATGGGGACTCATGAGAATCTTCAGATCCCAGGACCATTATCTAGTCCCTATCCTCTCAGACACTTTGTGGTGGTTTTCTAATGCCAGCTCTTCCATTGAGGCTGCTCCATGCCATGTCCAGCACTTACCCGTGTATAGAGCTCAGCTGAGTGCTTCCTGCCCCCACACACCAGCTGCTGCCTGGTCTCTGTCCTGCTGGGGTCCCTGGCAGGTCTTATAGGCTGAGTATGCATGTGTCTTGGGCCCAGACCCTGTCAGAATCACATCAGAGGCTTGGGGAAGAGCCTGCCTCTCATGTCCCTGGCACGTGACCCACTAGAAAGTGGCTGTTACCCTTTCTGGATCTGTGAACTGGGTCGCCTCATTTCTAGCCAAGCGCCTTTTGCTCTGCTGTCTTGTGACTTCTGGCTGGAAGAGATTGTCCTCCCATAACCACCTTCAAGGCTTTGTCCTTAGCCATCCTAGATCCCAGAGCAGCACAGGCACTCCTCTTTCCCCTCAGTTCTGACCTTTGTGCAGTCACGCTGGGGGACCTGTATGCTATCAGTTCTTGCTGGTGAAACCAGGAGAACCTGAGTCATGCTGACTGGTAAGGTACACTTTGCTTCCCCAAGGCAGGACTAGTACTGAATTGACAAGCTTGCAGAGAACCAGGGTGAAACCCAGTCCCTTTGAGGTGGCCAGTCCAGCCTAGGGTCCCTCAGGGGTCATTGATTAGGTCAGAATAGAGCTGCCTTGCAAGGATACAGAGTCTCTGGGAGATGCGGGTGTATGTGTTCCCCTCAGCAGTGCCTCCCACAACTTCCTGATCAGCCGACACCCCTGCAGGCCGTCTCACCTGGTAGCCCCCCCTTTCCAACTGTTTTGTCCCCATTGCTGAGGGGAGTAGCTTGCCCATGCGGTAGATTTCTCTCTCTGTTTCTGATGTGTAGACACATAGTGACCTTTGAGCCACTACTGCTTACTCAACTTGCTATGGCTACAGTGGTTTCCCTTGAGTTATTTTGTGTTTGAAAGAACGAAAGTGCTTGATGTCTATTTTCAGCTTTGTCTGGGACTCATAACTGGAATAATGAGCATGGTCCTGGCCCAAGTAGCATGCTTGGTGACCTGGAGGCTTCTGAGGCATATCAGAGCAGGCAAGGGTACAGGGAAGTGCAAGACATCACCTTCAGTGTCTGAGTCAAGCTAGGCTCTCTCTTGGTGCTCCGTGCTTCTAGTGCTATCAGCCTCTGTTCCTAGCATAGCCCTGGGGTTCTCTGCCCTGAGCAGGGCTAGAGTTACTCTGCAGAGCTTACCCCAGGAGGGCTGCTGGCTGCTGTCAGGACAAGGACAGCCAGCAGTAGGGCCTCAGGTTGGGCTGGTGCGTGAACTCCGGCTGCGGCTCTCACCTGCCTTAACCTGCATGCTGCTCCCCTCTTCCCTGTGCAGGGTAGCCAGGCGTCATCCCCTAGGGCCCAGCCAGGAGCACCAGGAGAAGCTCAGAGTCTGCAGAGAGGACCTGTTCCAGCATGCCGTGCAATTACACGGGGGTGCAGGTGTGGGCTCCTGCAGTGCACTGGGGCTTTGCTTCCCGGGAGTTCTGTGGAAGAACCTCCTGGCTAAAGCTAGCTCTCATTTTCCTGAGCTTCCACAGCGTGTGCCATGGTGTCACTCCTGGGGGCCAGGTACACCTGAGCCACTGCGCGTTGTCACAGACTGTATCTCCCTTCCAGCTGGTCAGCATTGGCTCCTCTTACAACTATGGAAATGAAGACCAGGCTGAGTTCCTCTGTGTGGTTTCCAAGGAGCTGCACAACACTCCATATGGCACAACCAGTGAGCCGAGCGAGAAGGCCAAGGTGAGTGTCAGTAGGGGCCCTACATTGGCAGCTAGCTTTTTTTCTTATTTTTGCCTCGCTTATTTTTGCTGTTCCCTTTAAAATCTTAGTTACTGGGTAGCTAAAGATCATCACATGAAGCCACCTGTTGTGTCAGAGCTGGAGGCGCCACTATAGCACATGTTCATAGCCACAAGACCACAGAGTTGCTCCTAGAAGTGCCTAAGCCTCAGGCCCTATTGGCTGGGCCTGCGCATCAGGACTGCCGCTGTGGCTGCTTTCTCTGGGGACAGCTTCGGCTGTCAAGGGAGGTCTTGGGACACAGGTAGAGGGCAACTCCCCTGAGCTCAGGTTTTTAGCACAGCAGCTGAGTCAGCTGCACACTGTTGGTCTTTTCCATTTGGTTTAATGTGTAAAAGGGATTGTTCTTCAGTCCTGCCCTGCAGGGCACTGGGATCTTCTGTCTTCTTTGGAGAGCAGTGTTAGGCAAGAGTGAGAGCGCACCCTGCCTCATTTACTCTCAAGTGACCAGCTTTGGTGACCTTTCCCCCGAATGCCTAATGGATGGGGCTCAGGCAGACAGATGCACGTGTCCCAGCAGTGTGAATTGTTGGCCTGGCCTGGATGATCCCTGGGCCTTGGGGCCATTTGGTGTGGCTTGCAGAGCCTTGCGGTCATCTCGGGGAGCCAGGAATCTCGGGGCCTTGCTTAGGTTACCTTAGCCGCAGCATTGCCCAGGGTGTTGCCAGAGGGCATAGGAGTTTGGGAGAGGATAGGCCGGGGAATTGATGGCAACATGACCCTTAGTCAGTAGTCCCTAGGTGACTTCTATCTTTCTAGGACTTCCCATTTAGCCTTTCCTGGTCTTTAGGGTGAGGACTTAAGAACTGAGGGACAGAGTTCTCCAGAGGATCTCCAAGAAGCCACTGGATCCCAACAGGGCTCCCACGTTGTGACATGACAGATGTCTTCGCCATTGGCTGATATAGTACACCTTCAGAGCCTCCCCCCCCCCCCCCCCAGGTTCCTGGAGCTCCTGTCCTTAGCCTCTGTGTGATCATAAGAGGTGGGGGGGGGGGGTAAAGGGTAGCCCTCTGCCACTGCTGCCCCAAACACGGGATGACATGAGTTGTGCAAGGGTTTAGGCCCAGCAGCCAGAACTCCAACACCCAGCCTGGGGCAAACTTCCCCTTGGGTCTTGGGTACCAGGCATCCCCTACCTTCAAGAGCCTCTAAAGTAATCATAGAAGGACATTTCTGTCTCTGAGCAGTGACAGGACTCTTTTATACACTTACCTTTAAGACCTTTTTCTCCCTAAACTTATATGGCTTCAGGGTTCATCTTTCTCTATCAAAGCTCTTTCTCTTCCATGGCTTTATAGATGCCGAAAGGACATACTCTGAACTGTGAGGAAGCTTTAGGCGTGGCCTCAAGTTGCTATTGAAAACATGTCCCTGTTTCTCACTTCAAAAATTTCTGACACTAAAGTAGAGCAGCCAGTACAGTTTCTGAGTGCACGTGACAGCAGTAGTTTTCAGGGTCTCCAAAGCTACAGGGCCATGGGAGCCAGACCTGGTGCACAGGAGCTTGGAAACACCATATACACAAGGCCACCCTCTATGGGGTCCTCTATGGTCAGCAGCTACCATGTTCACACTGAGCCCTGTCCGAAGATGTCCCCTGAGCATCTGGTGGCCATGTGGTGCTGCCACAGTCTTTTCCTGTTTCAAGTGGGGATGTTAGGAGGAAGGGCTGTTAGGGCCCAGGATTGTGTCGTGTGTGAGGAGTGAAGCCGTCTGTGAGTGAGGGACCAGCCCCAGGTGAGTACCTTGCTTCTAGTACTAGCCATCAGCCTTCTTTAGCCCTTGGACCTGCAATCTAGCCCTGATTCAGAATGCAGCACTCTGGCTCAGGGCCTCCTTTTGTCTCAGAGAAGTACAGCTACTAGAGGAGATTTCTGGGGTCAGGAGCAAGAAAACCCTCCCTCTGTGTAGACAGGTACAATCCTTCCCCTGTGTGACACAGAGTATCACCTCATCCTTTGACCAAGGCCCCACCTCTAATCATGCAGTGGGCCTTTGATGAAGCCAGGTCAACGGTCCTCTAAGTCATTTTCCAGGAGCCAGGGCTATGACAAAAGTCCCCTTGGGCAGGGCCCAGCTCCTTGGTCTGCCTGGGAGCTGTGAGGTGCCTGCTGCAGGTGGAGGACTGCACAGTTCAGCCAAACCTAGGATTCCCCCAGGTTTTCTACACTGCATGCCTCCTCTGCCCAGGCTAGGCTGACAGTTGTCTTCTTCCTTACTTCCTGCTGTTCACACCAGAGTGACGAAGACGAGACGAGGCTTCAAGGCAGTGACTCAGATTAAGTGTAAATGTCACGGTGAGCTCTGCAGCCCTTCAGGTAGACCCAACACCGTAGTCTCCTTGGCCCCGACCCCTGCTTACTTTTACTTCCACCCCTCCACTGTGCTTCTGTACATCCTGTAGTTGACAGAAACTGATAGTTGTGCTTAGAGCTCCTTGTAGGAGGCGTGGGGGGCCCATGTCGCTCGAACGCTGGCTGTTGCTCTATCATAGTGTCCCTCCATGGATGCCAAGGGCAAGATTGGGGCTTTGGGTCATGTGAAGCTGTGGGTGTGAATTCAGGAGTGTTCCTGGGTCTGAGTAATGAGTGCTTACTCATTTCTACCTGCAACCTGTAGGTGGCCTTCTTGTCAGTCATAAGATCATAGCCTCACATAAGTTGCTGAGCCTTGATACAACAAACATGAAAACCCATGGGGTTTTGTTCTCAGGTTTGCACCCATCTCCACTAGGATTGGACAGGCCCTCATCCCTCATGTCCTTTTCCATCCAGGCCCTCTCTGCCTCCTCTTACCATCTGCTTCTTGAAGGCCAGACCTGTGCTAGTCCCTGAGTGCCTTGTCACCTCAACAGGGCCTGTTGGTTCTTGTTGTGCCAGTGAGTGGGCGGGAGCAGGACTAACCTTAGGAACATGAGCATTGCTGAAGAGGAGCATTGCTCCTTGACAGTTAGCTGCAGGCTGGGAGTCCCCACTGCTGCACCAAGGGCAGCCCAGTGCACAGCGAGTGTGAGGAGGTACCTGGCCAGCCAGGCATCTAGGCTGACATCTTGGAAGCAAGGAATGGTCTCGGGTCCCAGCTTTGGAACTAAGAACTGTCTTTTTCTTTTCTTTTTTTTTTTTTTTTTTTTTTTTTTTTTGAGATGGAGTTTCACTTGGTAAGCTCTGGCTGGCTTGGAGCTTACTGTGGAGATCAGGCTGGTCTTGAACTCACAAGGATGTGCCTGCTGCCTAAATGCCGAGATTAAAGTCATTAACGGCGGGCACCATCACACCCTGCTATCTAGAGTTGTACTGTTTGTTTGATTTTGAGACAGGGTTTCTCTGTGTAGCCTTGGCTATCCTGGAAGTTAATCTGTAGACCAGGCTGGCTTCAAACACACAGAGACCTGCCTGGCTCTGCCGCCCCAGTGCTGGGATTAAAGACGTGTCCACCACCCTCCAGCTTGAAGTTGTACCTTTTTTTTTTTTGGTTTGGTTTTTCAAGGTAGGGCTTCTCTGTGTAGCCTTGGCTATCCTAGTCTCACTTTCTGGACCAGGCTGCCTGCCTCTGCCTTCTGAGTGCTAGGAGTCAGGTGACTCAGAGTTGTACTTTTAAGCCATTGCTGTTACATAATGTAACAGCTGCAGTTTTTGTCTCTTGATACTTAACGTATTCATAATCTAACCCTTTAAGAGAGTTCACCGTGAAGCTGTCATGATCATACACACTTGCAATCTCAATACTTAGGAGGCTGAGGCAAGACCAAGCCTAAGCTGTGTAGTGAAATCTTTTCACAAAACAAAACAGAGCCAGTGGAATGGCTCAGTGGGTAAAGTCACTTGCCTCGCAAACCTAGTGACCCAGCTCTGACTCCCAGAACCCATGTAAGGGTGGAGCTAATTCCTGAAAGCTGTTGTCTCACCTCCACACACTGTGACATGTGTGTATACATGTACACTTGTACACTAATAATAAGATAAATGTTTAAACTTTTTTTTTTTTTTAAGGTAAGAGGGCAAGGGGTGGTGATCCACACCTTTAATCCTAGAACTTGGAGGTAGGGACAGGTAAATCAATGTGAGTTTCAGGCCAGCCAGTCTCCACAGTAAGACCCTTTCCATACTTTTAAAAGGTAAAAAGAAACATGAAATTTAAGAGAGAGGGTCTGGCTTTGTTGCCCAGGCTAGTTAGTCCCAAACTCCTAGGGCCAGTAATCCTCCTGTGTTAGCCTCCTCAGTAGCTGGCTTTAACTATGTGTCATCATAACCTGCCTAAAGGGATGATAATTTATTGTAAACCATACTGAGATAAATTTCTCATTTCCTTTTTCACTATTTAGTGTTTGAAATCAGGTACTGGTTTATGTTTCAGAGCCTCAGTTGTGACATCCCTTTGGAGACGGGTTTTGCAGCCACCTGGGTAGGAGACACTGAACTGTGACCTGCCTTGGGTGTGAGCTATAACACATACTCAACCTAAGGCATGGTAGGAAGGACAGACACTCAAGAGAGCCATACCTGCCATCAGGTTGTCTGGAGAGTCACCACGAGGTGCCCTGGAGGGAGCAGAGGCATCTTTCCAAGCCCCAGACTTCTTGGGAGCCTTTAGGGACTGAGCTTTGGTGGCCCTGGACTTGTGAGAACAAAATAGTGGTTCCCACAGGCAAACCTGGAGCAGGCCCCAGATCCCGGAGTTCACAAGAAGGAACTGCATGCCCGTGCCTCCCTGTGGAGACAGAAAGGCAGGAGCATTTGTAAGGTCTTTGCACTATCCAGAGCAGACAGTGCTGCCTAGCCTCAGCGTGTGGCATGCTGCTCTTGCTGTTATGGGTCCTGGTGGAGCTCAGCCCCCTGGGATTTCACACTGTCACTCCCATTACCACTTCTGCCAACCTGCACGCTCACCTGTGGTGACTGAGATCTTGATTCTTTAGTAAGAGGGTGGCACCTAGAGTCACTTCCAGCTGTCCTGGAGCATTCAGAAGTTACCCATCTTGTGGAGCTTGCCATTGTCAGGCTAAGGAACAGCACGATCTCTTAGCCCTAGGAAGCTCCTTGAGGTGCTACCGTGGTGATGGAGGTCTCCCACAGCCTAGTGGGGCTGCCTAAGGGCAGGCACAGCATTTCGGGTGCTGGTGGCCTTGTAGGAGCAACGTGAGAGAACTTGATCTTCTTTTGAGCCCTTCCACATATCCCCCCAGACTTAGGTAAGGTGGCTCAGAGTTGTGAGCAACTACCAAATGGCTACCTGTGAGGTTTCCTCGGCTCTGAAGCTTTCTACCTGGAGTCATATCATATCCCAGCCCTAGAGGCTCATTTTTTGGG
Source organism: Meriones unguiculatus (assembly GCF_030254825.1). Classification (NCBI taxonomy): domain Eukaryota; kingdom Metazoa; phylum Chordata; class Mammalia; order Rodentia; family Muridae; genus Meriones; species Meriones unguiculatus. Next base: position 40,811,592 of record NC_083359.1, read on the forward strand.
TTTTGGCTCAGCAGAATGTGCCCAGCCCTAGTATGTTTTGAAGGCCTCCAGAAACTTTACCCCTACTAGATATATGCAGCTTACCGTGGTGTACTGGTTAAGGAAGCCAGGATGGTGCCGTTTTCCAGCCAGAGTGGGACCACAGGGTAAGGAGGCAGCAGGTGCTGCAGGTTAGCTGACTTGGGGAGGTTTTCTGATGTCAGCCAAGGGCTGGGATCAGTGAAAGGGTGCAGACCTACTTCTCATTAATGGGGTTGATTAATGGGGTTGATCTCTTGGATGTGAGGGGACCTGGAGGCTCTTGCCAGCTGCCCGCTGTCACTGTACAAGTCTGTCTGTCAGCTAGCTGAGGCCCTGCCTACAGCTGCGGCTTCCTCTGAGCTCTGAGCCAAGCAAGTCTAGACTCTGCTTTCTGAACAGAGAGGACACTTGGTCAGAGCCTACATCCTCACACTACATTTTATATTTTTCAGATTTTGCAAGAACGGGGCTCAAGGATGTGAGGAGTACTGACAGCTGAAGAAATGATTTTCTTTTTCCCAAGATAAAGTGAACCGCCATGTGCAGAAAGCATGGCTGTGAGAAGAAACCTGCTTTTGATCATTTCTCTAGAGATCTGGGTGTGGATCCTTTTTTGCCTCAGATGTGGGTGGCGAGAGACAGTCCAGCTGTCAAGCCAGTCCTCCCCGTGGGGCTGCAGCTAGGGCTGGGTTGGCAGGCTTAGTGGCCTCGCTCTGTTCTTTCTGAGTGCTACGTGGGACTGAGGCAGGATGCTGCTGACCAGCCCGTGCATTCCTGAAGGTGATTTGAAGGACAGGGTCCTTGGTGCTACACATGGTCTGCAGCAAGCAGCCTGGGCCTTGCCAGGAGGGAGGGGCTGCAGCTGCAACTCCTGTTCCATGCACTGTGGCTTAGGGCGTGAGTGCCTGCTCATCACGTGAGCACCAGGCCCTCATCCTTGGGTCAGGGAGGCCGCTCTGCCTCCCAGCATGATTGGTTGAGTTCTCTCGACCTCAGCTGAGGCTCCTGACAAAGGCAGCCTCTACATCATCACTACTTCTGGGCTCCTCCCCTGGACTACACCCCTTCAGAGCCAGGCTCTTGTTCTAGCCTGTCAGCTTGGCCCGGGATCATCAAGGCTTCTCAATTTGTATTTTCCAGGCAAGAGGACTTTGTATCCCTTTTTTAAAAGTATGGATAGACCACCCGGTGTTTATACTCTTTAGAAATGCCTAAAAGTGTTGCTACATTTTGGATTGATCTGTTAAATCATTTAAGGGAGATAGAGGTTTTGCCTCATATGTCCCACTGTGGGTTTGTGGGGGAGCTGGCGCATACCAGTGCCTTCGTTGTGCCTGGGATGGAGGCGGGGGCGGGAGGCCTGTCCACCTGGCTCTGGAGCTCACACTCCAGGTCATGTTGAACATTCAGGATGTTTACAGCGCAAACATGTCTCCTTCTCACTGGCTCTCACTTCCTTGTATAACTATGCAGTTCTTCTCTTGTATTTCTGGAGTGTCTGGGACTTGAACAACCTGCATGGGCTCTGTTCATCTGACATTGGAGCCGCTGAGATCCCTGCAGAGGCTGCGCCTGCTGGCTTGAAACAGACCTTTCTCAGCTGGGTAGGGGTGAGGCAGGCCACAAACTTGGCCCAAGCAAGCAAGCTCTGTGCTTCTTGACCCCTGGCTCCCAAGGGGGCTGTGTAGACTGACTGCCATGGCTGCCCATGTGCAGGTCAGAGCCTCTAACACTGTCTCAGATGCTTCCAGAAACTTCTTGCCTATACCCTCTTCCTTCTCTGCCAGTAACTGATTAGTCAAGTTCTCCAGCATCTAAGACTGACCTCCTTTCCTAAGGTCTGTTGTATGTTGTTAAATGTTTGGCTTAAATGATTCGTAAAAACCTTTCTATGGGGTTGATTGCGCCTCAGCAGCCCTGTCCTCCCCAGCACACTCTGGGGGCAGTGGCTCTGCTGTTGGCCGTGGGGAATGCTCTGGGGAGTTGCTGGACACTTAGCATTGTTTGATTTATGATCTTGACAATAGATAGGCTTGTGGGTTTTTTTGTTTTGTTTTGTTTTTTAATTTAATGATATTAAAACTTAATTCACTAAAATTCTAAGGGGATATTTATACTTTTATACTTTTTTAGGTATCCGTGTTTTATCAGCTTACCATTTAATGCCTAAGTTTCCCCTGAAAATAGTAAATAAAATTGTGTATTTATGAATGCGTTCAGCAACTGTTAATGTCTTGAAGTATGTGAAGTGCCGTCCCTCCTGAAGTGCATGCTGGTAAACCAAGACGTTGCGCTCCCACTGCTAGAAAGCAGCCTCTTCCAGGTTCCCTCAGGACTTGCTTCCCACAGGAAGCAAGGATGTCAACAGGGATGTCTTTGCTGCCCACACCCTGAACCTTGTATATCCTTTGTTCTGTCATGCAGCCAACCCAGCCAGGTTGGTGGCCCACTGACCCTAGGGTACCACAAGGGCGAGGTGTGGGTGGGGTCCTGTGCAGTGTTCAGGTATCTGGGTCATGAGGTGCTCTGTGAATAGCCTGGGAACATGGGTGGGGTGAGGGTCTGGGTTCTGCTCTGAGAGGTCATCTAATGATGACCTGCCGCACAGCAGAAGGCTGGTAAGAAGACAGCTTGCCAGCTGTGAGGGTGTCTGGAGGAGGGCTTGGGCCGTGGCTGAGGCTGATTCTGATTCTGCGAAGCCAGCAGTTGGGATAGGAGAGACAGTATAGGCGACATCCCCAAGTGGGTCCACAGCTACTCAACTCTGCAGAGCCTGGGCCTGGGCCTCTGCCAAAGTGGTGCTTGGGGCAGGAACACACCTGGTCAGCTGGTGGCCGTGGGCCCAAAGGAGCAGAGGGTCAAGGCCCAGCATCAGCTTTCCACATCCTTGAGTGGGACCGGCGTCAGCCAGCACCTTTGAACAGAACCATGCTTCCTAGGGCAAATCACATGATTCTGCGGTCATTCTCAGTAACCAGTGCTCACCGAGTAACCAGTGCTCACCAAGCAACCAGTGCTCACCAAGCATGATGGCCTAGAGCTTGCTCTCTTGGGGTTCCTAAGTATCCCCACAACCTGCCTTGTGCCCTTGTCTGAGCTCCAGTGCACCAGTTTTCCTTTACAGAGTAGAAGAGGAAGCAACCTCTCTTAGACCAGACAATCTGGTCTAGAGAAGGCACTCAACAAACATCCTGTGTGCAGAGCCACTGAGTGACCTGTGGGAGGCGGAGCCCAGGGGATCTCCTCGTGCTTATTTGGTGTAGAGCGAGTGCTAAGTGATCCTTTCTGGGTTTTGTTTGGTTTGGCTTTTTGAGACAGGGTTTCTCTGTGTAGTCTTGGCTGTCCTGGACTTGCTTTGTAGACCACACTGGTCTTGAACCCAGTGATCCACCTGCCTCTTTCCCCTCTGTGACAGGGTCTCACTGTGTAGCCTTGGCTGGCCTGGAACTCAAAATGTTGAGCAGGCTGGCCCCAAACTCAGAGATCTGCCTGCCTCTGCCTGGGCCGAGTGCTGGGACTAAAGCATCGTCACAGCCAACAGTTACCCAGTCAGCATGTAACAGTGCCTGCCCCACTTGAGGCCTTTGTGAGCATGTGGGCAGATGTGCATAGGGAGACACACATCTCGCTGAGTGTGAAAGGAGCGTGGTTGGTGTGTGCCTGCTCTCTGCCACCCTGTGTTACTAGAGAGTGGGAAGTAGGTTAAGGAATGGACCAGTAGGAAAAGGGCCTCGGATCCAGGCAAGAGCATAAAGGTTGAGGCTGCCCCTGGAGGAACTCCTCAGGTGTTATGAGGGTGCATAGGTGACTCCCAGGTTTGTGTGATGTTACAGCACGTGCCTCCACCCATCTGCATGGTTCCCACTGAAGTACTTGACATGGTTTTTTGTTTATTTTTTTTTTAATATCAAGCTTTTTTAAAAAAAGATTTATTTTTTATGTATATAAGTGTTCTATCTGCATGTACACTGCATGCCAGAAGAGGACATCAGATCCCAGTATGGACGGTTGTGAGCCACCATGTGGTTGCTGAGAATTGAACTCAGGACCTCTGGAAGAGCAGGCAGTGCTCTTAACTGCTGAGCCGTCTCTGCAGCCCGGCGATTGACATCTTGTGACCTGCCTCCCACCCCTATCTGTCACTGTCCACCATGCAGGAATGGGACAGCCATTGATTTTGGTGAGACAGTCATGGGGTGGCACCAGGGCAACTGGTCAGGAACAGCCTAGCTTGGGTGTGTCCACAAAGGTCCTGGCTCACAGCTTGGTGGCCTCTAGGGCCCTGCAAAGAGGGTCCTGGTGCTTCTCTCCTGAAAGTGACCATAAAGGTAACCAGCACGTTAGGTGGGGGGCAACTGTTTACAAATGTACAGTGGATGGGGCTCCCCGCTGAGCTGGGCAGGCTCAGAGGCTAGTGAGCAGTGCCACCAGGACCATCAGGACTGCGTGGGCAGCCAGGCAGTTGGCGGAGCTCCCCACCTGACGCTGCCAACCTCGGGGGCCCCTTTGCTGCTGCTGCCTGCTGGCCTTCCCCTGAAACTGCAAGTCTGGAATGATCTGGTGAATCCATTTGTGATGCGAAGTGACGCGGATGTAGACACCTGGGCGGTTCTGGCGGGCACAGCCCTCCCCCCAGCTGATCACCCCAGCCTGCACCCATGACTGGTCCACAAGGCACACCAGCGGGCCTCCAGAGTCACCCTGTGGGTAAGCAGAGGGCCATCAGAATCCATTTGCTCATCTCATGCCAGTTAGAACAACCACAGTCTACCCTGGACCTGGGCTAAACTCCCATAAAATTATTTTCATGGCTAGAATCATAAGTATCTGTTATATAAGATATCTGATATGCAATCCCTGTCAAAGAGTCTTTTCAACCCCCAAAGGGGTCATGACCGGCAGGTTGAAAACCACTGCTCATGCCTTTGCCAAAATACCCTACCTTACAGGCGTCCTTCTTGCCCTCTGCAAAGCCTGCACAGAGCATGTCATCCTTGATGGTCTTGAGCTGGAAATCAGACTCAGCATCTTTGCTATACAACAGGTTGCACTTGGGTGTATCAATTATAGGCACAGCAAGTTTCTGCAGGGTCCGTGGGTTGGGTAGTTGGTCTGGGGAGGGAAAGGCCACCTGCAGCTCAGTGGACAGCCTTAACCAGGATCCCGAGGTTCTGGGTTCTTAAGAACCACAGCTTGCGCTGCCCCTCCCTGGGTTTCCTCGGAACTTCAGGGGGCTGTTCCGTCCCACCAGGCCTGCTTGCCTCCCTTTCCCATCTCCCGTACGTGCAGCACTTCCTCTGTTCACAGCTGCCACACCCATGTGAGTAGAGATCAAGTAGACCAGTGTCAACAGGAGGCCTGGCCCTCCTTAAGCTGTGTCTGCCTCCCCTAGCTCAGTCCCCTCACCTTGTTCGCTGGGGCTGCCCCAGCCAGTGACCCAGCAGTTCATGCCGGACTCAAAGATGATGGAAGGGTCAGGCACACACACAGGAAGGATGTAACTGGTGAAGGTCACGGGCACCTGCAGCTCCACGAGAGCCACGTCGGCACTGGAGGCCATGCCTTGGTACTGGGGATTGCTTTCCACACGCTTCACAGGGACATGCAGGGCGTGCGGTCCCGGCTGCTCCAGCTGCAGTGCTCCCAGCAGGACTTGGTATATGGATATGTCTGAAGTGCTGATGGGAAGAATGGAGCTGGAGTGATAGCCTCCTCCATGAGGAAAGGGACCCACAGGGAGGAGGTGCTCTGGGCCACTGACACCTCTCTTTGCACTCTTAGTAATGTCATCTCCATACTAAAGGCTGTAGAAACTAAAGATTACCTACCTTTAATTCCCTTCTTTCCCTGGCTGCCAGGTGACCTTGGGTAAGTGACCTAACACACTCGGTGTGACTCAGTTTCATTTGTAAGGCGAGGACACTAACAGTCCTATCCGAAAAGCCTGCTGTAAACAATACAACTATAAGGCCAAGGCCTCTGAGCCCCAGTTCGGCCATCTTTTTTAAATAATTGCAGGGGGCTGGCAAGATGGCTCAGCAGTTAAAGGTTATCCTTTTAAAGATTGATTTATTTATGTATATGAGTGCTCTGCTTTCATACACACCAGAAGAGGGAATCAGATTCCGTTATAGATGGTTGTGAGCCACCATGTGGTTGCTGGTAACTCAGGACCTCTGGAAGAGCAGCCAGTGCCCGTAACTTCTGAGCCATCTCTCCAGCCCCTGGCTCAGCAGGTAAAGGTGCTTTCTGTGCAAACCTAAATGCCTGAGTTTATCACCAAAACCTGTGGTAAGAGGAGAAAAATGACTCCCAAAAGTTCTCTTCTGACCTCCACATGCACACTGCCCTTCCTCCAAAACACACAATAACAAATAAAATAAAGGGAAAAAAGGAATTGCAGATCCATGAGGAAAGAGGTACAGCATTTGGGGACCCTGAAAATCTGGAGCTGGGTGTTTCACAGGGATGTGTGGGTTGGGGGTCCTACAGGTGAGCTTAGATGGGGTAAGAGGGACATTCTGTTCCAAATCTTGGGCTTATCCGAGACCCAAGGTCAGAGTTCTGGATTTGAGGTAGGGGAAGTGTGTGTGTGAGGGGGGAGGTGCCTGCAGCATTTGTAAGGACGGGACCCCAGGTATTACTAGCAGAGCAGCTGGTGGAACAAGAACTGGGCCAGTGGTTGCAGCTTCCAGGCCTAGGGCTGGACCTAAAGGAAAGCCTCAAATTATGTGTCTGAACGTTTTGCCTGCACGTGTGTCAATGCACCATGTGTGCTTGGAGCCTGCTGAAGCCAGAAGAGGGTGTTGCTGTCCTGGAAACATACAGTTGTGAGCCACCGTGTGGGTATGGAGAGTTGATACTGGTCCTCTGCAAGAACAGACAGTATTCTTAACCGCTGACCTCTCTCCAGTTCCCTAAAGGAAAGTTCTAGAAGACAGTGGGTTTTACTGGACAAGGCTTGTTGGGAGGTGCCCGGGTGGGGGCAATGCCGAAAAGAGTTGTGCTCAAGCTCTGTCTTGTCCCAGCCACTGGTGAGAAGCTGGAAGGCCAGGGCCACTTACTTGGAGAAGCAGTGTGCAGCGGTGAGGACCCAGGTCGGCGCGATGAGGCTGCCTCCACAGAAGTGGACCCCGTGGCGCTGGATGCTGACCTGCCAGGGCCACTCGCCTTCTAAGGCATCTTCCCCGCCCACCATCCGGTTGAACATCCTTGGGCGCCCACAGGCTGGAGGGACATGAATCACTCTCTGAGGGAGCCACGGTTCTGACTCCATCCCCAACCCCACATGCCACCTCTCACTTTCTGTCAGTTTTCTGGCCTTTCTGGCCCCTGAGCCACTTGGAACACTGGCAGATCAGAGGCTCTAGTATAGTTGGCTTCTGATACACAGGCTAACCCTTTCTCGTTCTGCCTTCCCTGGAACCTCGGGCCTCTCACTTAAGACGAGGTGACAAGACCCAACTCAGGGGCAGGAAGGTTGACATGACATGGGAAATTTGCATCTCCGCTGGACACGGGTCCCCGAAGGATGGCTGTATATTATGTTTTCCACATGGTGGGCTGGGGGGTAGTCATGGCCCAGCAAGGAAGGTGTCACCCATCCTGGCATGTGTCCCTGATGCCTCTACTATGGTTTATTTTGCTGATCTTATGGTAGATCTTTTTTTCCACTGCCTTCTGAACTCTAGTTCTTCTGTCTGGCTGTTTTTGCCGGCCTATACATCTCTCCTGTGCTTCCCCCCACCCCCATTTTCAGGGAGAGGGCGTGTACATGCTCCTGTGGATGTCTAGTCACTGCTACAGCTCAGCTGATCCCACTTACCTCTTAGAGCCCTGGCCCCTTCGGCCCCTGCAAGTGAGAAAATGGGGTCATCAGCCACCTTTACCAAGCCAAGGTCTGTCCCTCCCTGCTCCTGCCTCATCAGAGGGTCCCTGTCTTCAGTGGACAGGCAGAGACAGTCAGAAAACTAGTACTATGGCTGGTGGGTTGCTCTCCCAGTTTGAGGGAGATCTTACCCACACAGGGACCTCTTTTTTTCACCCTGCACCCCTGTTGTTGTCTTGATGTACAGAAGTGGGGACAGTGCAGGGCCTCAACCCCTAGAGATGTGGAGTCTGTTTCCTTCTCTTCACCCACTAATGGCTCAGCTCTGGATGACAGAGGAAAGCCTGGAGGCTGCACCTACACAATTTCTGTCAGGGCCTCCCCTCAGTCTTTCAGAATGATCAAGTCTCCTTTAACTTCTCCCAGAGTCCAAATGAGGTAGAGACACCCATGGCCACTCTGGGCTCTCAAGGGAGTAGAGTTGGCTTAGCAGCCACTGAGGATCAGCCTCCCAAGACTCTACACCCTGAGGACTGAGCCCTCTTGCCAACTATGACCATCTCTACTGGACCACCCTCAAAGTGAGCGGACAAGTAGAGAGGCTGGGCAGAGTAGTGGCTGAAGAGACTGAGCTAAACACAGCCAAGCGAATATCCAGTGCACTCATTTCTCCCTGCTCTTGACTCTGGATGTGACCAGCTGTTTCAGGTTCCCGTGGCCCTGAAATGAGGGATTGTCACCTGCAATAGAGAGCTAAAATAAACCCTTTCTCCCCCAAGTTACTCTTTGTCATGGTATTTTATCACAGAAACGTAAGCAGAACATAGAGGGACAGGAAGTGGCCACTGCTGAGGACAGAAGCATGTGTTTCTCAAAGCAGGGTGTCAGGCAGATAGGGGCATGTGTGATGGCTATGGGACACAGGGGCTGTGCTCTGGACTTCTGCCTCGTGAGCTTGTGTCCACAAGATGCCCTTTATAATGCGACGCATGGGATGGAGGGGGTCATAGCTGTTTCCTAGCACTCTTCCCCCAGAGGCTGAGGCAGGAGGATTGCCCTCAGGCCAGCCAAAGTGCTGTTGTCAGGCAGTTGGGAGCACTCACTGTCCTTGCAGAGGACCTGGGTTCAGTTCCCAGCACCCATGTGGTATATGGCTGGAGAGATGGCTGGTTGGTTAAGAGCATTTCCTGCCTTTACAGAGGATCCCAGTTCAGTTCCCAGCACCCGGGGGATCCAACAACTCCTGCTCTCCACAGGTAACTGCCTTTACTCACATGCACACATTCACACTCACACACACACACGAGAGGGAGAGAGATAGACACAAAGAGACAGACAGAGATACATACAAGGATAAAATATAAAACAATGCAAATGTGAGCAGAGAGAGCCCCCTGCCCGTCCTCCCCCTGACTTGTTGGAAATGATCACCAGGCCTGAAGAGCCAGCCTGCCATGCTGCCTACCCCGGCTGCCTCCATCCTCAAGGGCACAGATGCTTGCAAGCCTCCTCTTCCCTCCTGGAGCTTGCAAGAGTCTCTGTGCATGCTCCCTCCTGCCAGGCTCCTGACCCGCAACCCGTTTTCTCTGCCACAGCCAAGTCCTTTCAGGCCGAGGCTCTCAATCTCCACATATCCTGGTGAGGTTCACTCAAGTGCCCACACTCCAAGGGTAGCCTTCCCCACTTGTACTGTCTGGCTTGGGAGCCTCTCTTGCACCTCTGTGTTCTTTGTCCTCCTGCAGGGCATTGGATCTCACCCAGGGCTCAGGCCCGGGAGGTGTCTGAAGGCAGAGCCTGCCTCTAGGGATCTGGGATCTAGGGATCTGGGACAGAGTGGCTGTGAGGAACCCAGCTTCTTCAGGGCAGACACTTTCTGTCAGTTGGAGTTGGCAAGCCAGGGTGTCAATGTAGGTCCACTCCAGGGCCCCGATGCTCATGGGAGTGGCTGACGTCTGAACAACTAGGCTAGAGAGCAGTTAAAGGAGCACCCCTCTGGGGTGGGGGGAGAAGGTTGTCACCCAGGGGTCCAGCCTCAGGTTGCAGCAATTTGTGAGCCAAAGGCAGGCTGCTGCTTCTGCTTTGGCGGTGACCTTGATTGATCCACCCACGTGAACTACCACAGGGTCACGCCCAGTGGAAATGGGCTTTCAATGCTATATTCTTGCTGCTAGAGGCCATGAACAAAAGCATCCCATGACATGGGGGAGGGGAGAGGGGTATACCCACCGAGATGGCCACTCATGTCCTCCTACCCCCAGAGCCCCTGCTGAGACATGGTCTGGGGTACCTCGGCCTAGCCCGGGGAGGTGAACTGAGGACAGGGAAGTGTGATAGCTGCCGGGCTGGCCCATCTGGCCCAGGAATGTGGGAGAGTTTCCCCGGCAGAGAGGAGCCCAGCCCATGGGGAAGGACCTGGCAGGCGGAGCACCTGGCTAGAACTTGCTGACCCCTGCTCGTCTTGAGCAGGGATGGTTTTTCCCTCTGGAGGCAGGAGCTGGGACCCTCTGTGGCCTGCAGCTTTTGTCCCCAGCTCCCTGTGAGCCCCCGCCAGACTCTGAAGGCTCATAGGCTCAGTTGGCAGCCACAGTTCACATAAGCTCAGAGACTTGCTGCAGGCCTGGGTTCAAACCCTGTAAGCATGGAGGCTCTATTAGCAGTAGAATGAGAAGAGAGGCCTCTAGGGGAGCCCTAAGCTAGGGGCACGACACTGTGAGGGCCTCAGGAAGATTAGGCTATGACCACATACCACATACTCTGTCAGACCTCCCACAGGACTCCCAGCCGGGTCCCCCAGGTGGAGTATTTGGAACATGAGCATATTCTCTGGGAACCCCATCACTGAGGAGAAGAAGAGATTTCTTTCAGACTCAGGCAGGCTCAGGGATTGGGGGACTCAGGTGCATCTCAGAGCAGAATAGAGGGGTCCCTACAGAGAGATGGCAGAGGGAGTGCCTGCCCTTGCCTGGGACTCACCAGACCTCAGCAGCAGGGGCAGCAGCAGCAACCTCAGCAGGGCAGGGATGTGGGGCTGCCTCATGTTCTTTGGCTTGGTGGTTGGTAGAGGCCTGGTCAGTGGTGGCAGGAGCTCTCCCTAGTGCTACGGAGGTGCAGGCTCCATGAAGTGAGGTTTTATGTTGGAGGTGAGTGTCAGCTCGGCTATGCCGCCCAACCTGTCAGCCCTGCCTGCCCGGCTCCTTTTCAGAAGGAAGGAGGTGCCCAGGACACCAACTCCATGACCCGGCCCTGAACCTCAGGGGCCAGACCCCTTCCTTACTCTCTACGCTTTGGGATTCTGGTAGTAAGATGTTCCTCCCAATGAGCTGACCACAGAGGCCCCACTGTCGGATGCCTTCCTCAACTGACCATAGACCCCATCTAAGCTGGCAGAGTCTACTCCATCCAAGAGCCTTCCTTTCCCTCCTTCCTTCCTTCCTTCCTTCCTTCCTTCCTTCCTTCCTTCCTTCCTTCCTTCCTTCCTTCAATACTTATTGATCACCTACTTTAAATTTTTTTATTATTTATTACAATTTATTCACTTTGTATCCAGGCTGTAGCTCCCTCCCTCTTTCCTCCCAGTCCCTACCTCCCTCTTCTCCTCCTATGCCCTTCCCCTACTCCACTGATAGGGGAGGACCTCTTCCCCTTCTATCTGACCCTAGCCTATCAGGTCTCATCAGGACTGGCTATGTTGTCTCTGTGGCCTGGCAAGGCTGCCCCCCACCCCTCCAGTCAGAGGTGATCAGAGAACCTGCCATTGAGTTCATGGCAGAGACAGCCCCTGCTCCCCTTACTAGGGAACCCACTTGGAGACTGACTGTGGAAGACAGGGAACAGGACAGGAGCCTACCACAGTACAGGGCCTCTGAAACACTCTACTGATAGAGGTATGGAAACAGAGGCTCATAGCTAAACTTGGGGCAGAGTGCATGGAATTTTATGAAAGAAGGGGGAGACAGAAAAACCTGGAGGGGACAGGACAGGAGCTCCAAAAGGAGACCAACGCCCCCCCCAAAAAAAACAACAACAAAAAAACAAAAAACAAAAAACAAAAAACCTGGGCCCTGGGGCCCCTTCAGACTGAACACCTACTTTTTATCTGACATCAGTGACCTAAAGTTGGTTTATACCCTGATGGGGGAGTAGACATTAAAGAACTCAGGTCAGGGTGCTTGTTCAACCAAGATAAAGGGACCTTGGCTGCCCACATCCTCATTCCCCCCCACCCCCAAGCCGTCGCTTCTGAACCATACACATACTGAAACACACACACACACACACACACACACACACACACACACACACACACACACACACACACGAGGATTAGCTCAGGGAATAGGGACCCCCGCCGCCAGTCTGGGGCTGCACCTTCTGGGCGTGGCAAGAGCTGTTCTGGGAAGGCTGGGCATAGTGACCGGCAAGATGGCTGTCCAGTTCCTGCCCTGGGTGCGCCCGCTGGGCTCCGGGACATGAGGCTGCGGCGGAAGTGTCCCTGAGAGGAAGTTATTTGGGGCACGAAACTGACATCAGACAGAGCTGGACTCGAGGCTCGGGAGGACACTCCCTCCAGGCCAAGGAGTCTGGTTGCGGGATCTGGATGTCTCACAGCAGACCCCGCCAGGGCAGGGAGCGCAGCCGGACAGAGGGCCGAGCGCTGCCTCAGTTTCCCCGCTGATGCAGAGGGTGCAGTGTCGCACCCTGTTGGTGTGAGCTAGGGGTGTTCAGATGCCCAACAGATCACACGGATGCTGCGGCCTGGGTCTCCCGGGCTTGCTGCGCGGTGGGGCCCTCTGGTGGCCTTCGCCACCCCTGTGAGGATCCTGTCCGCTAGGTCCATCCCTGGACCACAAGCGTCTCTGCTTTTCCAGTATCCCTGTTGCCTGGAGGATACTACCTCCCCAGTGGCTGCCATCCTTCTCTGCAGCTCTTACACATCCACGTCCCTGTATCCCGGGGTTGGGTGCCCAGGCATGGCATCTACTCATGACAGAAGATCATTCTTTGCTTATTGTTTTATTTCACTTGTTTCATGGCATCTACTCATGACAGAAGATCATTCTTTGCTTATTGTTTTATTTCACTTGTTTTCTTTTGTTATTGAGACAGGCTGGGCTGGAACTCACTGTGTAGGTCAGGCTGGCCTTGAACTCACGGAGATCCATCTGCCTCTGCCTCCCAAGTGCTGGGATTAATGGTGCGTGTTGCCATTTATGTGTTCATTCTTTCCTGCACGCTCATGAAAGCACTGGATGAGAGGCACGTGGGTGCCTTTTTAAGTCTTAAGAAGAGGGTGCCGAGGCCAATAAAGGGCTGAACCTGCAGCAAGGACACGGCAGGGAGACAGGTTTGAGGGGAAAGGCCTGATTATAAACTGTGTAGAGTGTTTCAAAGCAACCGGATGCCCACACTTCCGGCAGATATCCGGTGATCCAGACATCCGGCGATCAGTTCGCCCTAACTTTGAAGCTAAGGCTTCCTCTTGGAGCCCTTTCTAGTTTTTCCTCTCCCTCTTCTCTCTTCTGAAAGCAATTGTTTTACGTACAATTCTGACTTGAGGTCAGGTAAGCCATAGATGTGTGTGGATCTAGGGGAAGCTGGGCTCTTGCAAAGCCATGTGGGTCCTTCCCATTATCAGTGAGCCAGAGCTGTGCCTGGAGCACATAGCAGGTGAGGTGACAGTCTCTCTGGAGCATTTATTTATTTATTTAGGTTTTTCAAGACAGGGTTTCTCTGTGTAACCTTTGCTGTCCTGGAACTCAGACTGGCCTCGAACTCATAGAGATCCACTTGCCTCTGCCTCCTGAGCACTGGGAATAAATGGGTTGGGCCACCACCATCTGGCTTGTCCTTTTTTTTTATGTTTGTTTATTTTACGTGGTTTTTTAAAAAAAATATTTATTTATTTATTATGTATACAGTATTCTGTCTGCATGTACACCTGCATGCCAGAAGAGGGAACCAGATCTCATTATAGAAGGTTGTGAGCTACCATGTGGTTGCTGGGAATTGAACTCAGGACCTCTGGAAGAGCAGCCGGTGCTCTTAACCTCTGAGCCCTCTCGCCAACCCCTTTTTTATGTTATTATGTGTGTTCAGGAAGGGGCCTGTGCACATGTGTGTGTGGGGGGGGGATGGTAGCCAGAGGACAACCTGCAGTAATCCACTCTCTCCTTCCACCCTGTGGGTCCCAGGGACATGCCTACAGGCTTGGCAGAAAGCGCCTTTTCCTGCTGAGCTATCTCACTGGTCCTCTAGAGCAATTTCAAGGTTAGAAGTCACAGCAGCTGTCGCAAATGAAAAGAGCTATGGCCCACAAGTTAAAACACAAACAGTGATTACAAATAGAAAGGCAAGTAGGAAAAATCAGTGTAGGAAATATGGCTGGATAATGACAGCATTGTTAAAGTGCCCAAAGAAATTAATCAGAAGACAGAACAAAACAGGACCAACAAAACCCACTGAATCCTAAAGGTGAAATGGGCGAAGGACGAAGACAAGGTGAGGAAGAGCGAAGAGGAAACTAATTTGGCTATCACACGTGCTGGGAAGTGTTCAGCTTAGTAATTAAATGAATGCAAATCAGAGCCACAGAAAAGAGACCTCAGTTGTCACTTACAGGTTAAGCAAAGCTTGGAGGAATGCTGTCAGGCAAGGCTGCGGGGAAGTGGGTCAGAGGGTGACTGTGATGGAACTGGCCTTGGGGAATTGTTTTTGAAGCTTCTGCCTGCTTTACTTTATTTTTAAAGTTTTACTTATTATACAGTGTTCTGTCTGCATGTACACCTGCACGCCAGAAGAGGGCACCAGAGCTCATTATAGATGGTTGTGAGCCACCATGTGGCTGCTGGGAATTGAACTCAGGACCTCTGGAAGAGCAGCCGGTGCTCTTAACCTTTGAGCCATCTCTCCAGCCCGGGAAATTGTTTTTCATCTTGAGAAAGGTTCATGTTATGTGGCCCAAGCTAGCCTTGAACTCACTAAGTGTCCCAGGCTGTAAAAATATATTTTGTCTAAAGATGTTACATTTGCAAAACTGAACCTGCCTGTAATTTTATAATTTTAGCAGTCAGGAGGCTGAGGCAGAAGAATCAAAAAACCCAGGTTGAGACAGGTTGAGACTCTCCCCGTCTCAAACAAATTTTGTTTTGTTTTAAGTACAACCTCTGAACTAGATTTTTCAAAAATAACATTTCTACAAAGGGTGCACAAATGTGGAAAATACTTGTGATACAAAGAAAATGGAAAACAGAGAAGCTGGGAATGTAGCTGGTTAGTAGAGTCCTTGATTAGCAAGTATAAAGTCGTCATAAGCCAGGTGAGGTGGTGCAAGCCTGCAGTCCTAGCACTGGAAGCAAGAGGATTAGATTTTCAAGGTCATTTTACTTTCCACATGGAGCTCAAGGCTAGCCTTGGGTCCCTAAAACCCCCTTTCCAAACAAAACAAAACTGGGTGTGGAGGAGCATGTCTTTAATCTTAGCATTCAAAAGGCAGAGGCAGATGAATCCCTGGGATTCAATGTTAGCCTTGTCTACATAGTGAGTTGCAGGACAGCCAGGGCTACATAGAGAGATGAGAGAGACCCTGTCTCAAAAAGCTAAAGAGTTAAAGGGAGGAAAAAAAGAAAAAAGAAAGAAAGAAAGAAAGAAAGAAAGAAAGAAAGAAAGAAAGAAAACAAAGGTCTACAAAAAGTATAATCAGAAAGCACTATCAAAAGATTAGATTTATTTTATTTGTATTTTATGTGTGTGTCTCTGTGTATGTATGTGTGTATGTCTGTCACATGTGTGCAAGTGCTCAGTCCGGAGGAGGGTGTTGGATTCCCTGGAATGAAAGTTACAGGCAGTTGCACAGGTGAGTCCTGGGAACCAAACTTGGGTCCTCTGGCAGAGCAACAAACTCTCAGCTACAGAGCCATTTCTCCAGCCCTATAAAAAACTGATTATTCGGCCAAGTGGTGGCAGCACACTGTCCCTCCACAGGCAGAGCCACTGGCCTGCTCTCAGGGACCTAGCAGCTGCTTACATCTCACCTGTCCCCCACCAGGTGTGTGCCATGGATAAAAGCGCCTCAGCCACCCCAGATTTCTCTCTGCCCCCTCTCTCTACCCTGCGTCTCCCTTTCTTTGCCCCATTTCATCTCCCTTTCTGTCTGCCTCTATCTCTCCCCCATGTCCCTACTCCTCTCCCCTCTCCAAATAAACCTCTCACACAGGATTTGTTGTGTGGTATAATTTCTCAGGGGTACATTTTGGCATGGCAAATTAGTTTCCTGACACCTCACCTGCATTTTTTTTTATCATATCACACCCCTTTGATCACAGCTCTAGGAAGGGCAGGTCTTTGAGTTCGAGGCCAACCTGCTCTACAGCGTATCCAGGACAGCCAGGGCTACACAGAGAAACCTTGTCTTGGAAAAAGAAAGAAAGAAAGAGAAAGAGAGAGAGAGAAAGAGAAAGTGTTACAATACTTTCCTTCTGTGAGAGTCAGTTATGCTTTAATATTTTCTTAATTACTTATTTTTATCTTATGTGCATTGATTGGTGTTTTGCGTGTGTAAGGGTGTCAGATCCCCTGGAACTGAGCTACACTCAGTTATGAGCTACCATGTGGGTGCTGGGAACTGAGCCTGGGTCCTCTGGAGGAGCAACCAATGCTCTCAACCCCTGAGCCATCTCTCCAGCCCTGCGTTTTAAGTTTTAATTACTGTGCCTAAGAGAGCCATGAAACAAAAATGCCTTTAACCTGTAAGCGCCTTGCCCGAGGAGGACAGATTACTGCTAAGATGCTGGAGGCTATTGTTTGTGGGAATGACAAGCTACGAGTTTTCAGTTCCCTAAACACGTTTGTTTGACCCAACCACACCAGATGTGCATGGTCATGAGGGCGAGGAGGTATGCAGGCAGAAAAGACTTCAGAATGTATGTTTGCCTATGACTGGACCTGATGGGAAATGTGCTAAGTTGTGGGTTTTGCCTTTTAAGTCCCTGCAAAATGTGACTGGGGCCATTTTCCTGGGAACCTAGGTCTGGACCTGGCCAGTGTTTTAATTAAAACTTGTTTCAAATTTGGCTTTAAATGGTGGACGTGGTCTTATTTGCGACCAGTGGGATTAACACTTTCTTTTTTCCTCCCTGTCATGTGATGGATAAAAAAATAAATAAATAAAAGGAAAAGGACACCACTGCTCCTAGGTATGGTGGAGGACATAGTTTATTATAGATTATGTGGGAGAGCATAGCCAGAGGCAGAGACGCCTGGGAGAGTCCAGAGTGGACATGATCAGACGGAGCTGGGTCATGTGAGGAGAGGAGGAGGAGAAGGGAGAGGGGGAGAGCCAGGTGCAGCTGCCAGGAGGCCAAAGGTTCAAAAAGGGGTAGGTAACCAAAATGTCTGGATTACACAGGGACAGAGCCTCTGGGGAAGGGCAGCACAGCCCCTGGGCTGGAGAGTTCAGAGTGTGTGTGTGTGGGGGGGGGCAGAGTATGAAGCCAAGCCCTGTAACAGGTGGGGACTGAGGGAAGCTGTCAGAATCTGGAGGCCAGGTCCACTCTGATGTTAAATGGGCCCGTCAGTTGTTTGTCCCAGGTTTGAAATTTAACAGTCTCTCCATCCTCCCTTTCTTCCCTCTTTTCTACTTCCTCCTTTTTGTTTTATGTTTGTTTGTTTTGAAACAGAGTCTCTCTGTGTAGTCCTGGCTGTCCTGGAATTCGTTCTGTAGACCAGGCTGGCCCTGAAATCATAAAGATCCCCCAACTCTGCCTCCAGAGTGCTGGGATCCAAGGCGTGAGCCGCCATGCCCAGCTAACAATGTCTTAATGTGTAGTCTAACTTGGTACTCACTATGCAGCCTCCTGCCTCAGCTTCCTGAGCACTGGAATTACAAGCAGTCTTCACCATACCTAACTGAAAAGGAAAACTTGTTTCATCACAGTGGCAGCAACAGCCGAGAAGAAAGTGCCTTGCCATGCATGGGTAGCAATTCTGAAGTCATGTGGTTCTCTTTCAAGAACACATGACAGGAACCCAACCTAGACTTGGGGTTTACGGGGTGGGGTCCTGGGGCTTCCTAACCGAAGGAAGAGCTGAGGTGGCACTGACCTTCACTCCCCCAAGCACAGCTGTGGCTGGAGGACCAACGCTCTTCCACACTACTGGTGTGGACAAGTCCAAGGCAGGGCGCTCCTGGCCCTGCTCCACTCCTGCACTGTGACTGGCCCACACGGCCACAGGGCAGGCATTTTTAATGGAACAGAGAGGAGCCTGGGAGGCAGTGATGTCACTCAGGCATGTGTGAGACTGCTTCATGCATGAAGCTCCCCAAGACCTTACCCCATCCTCTACACACTGTTTTTGGAAGCCATTGAGGAAAGGCAGTCTCCACCCAAGGAACCAACCAAGTATACAGAAGAGGGAGGCTATAAAAAAAAAACCACAAACAAACAACAAAAAACCACAGGAGCAGAGAGTTTCCCACACGATGGCAAAGGGAGATTCCAGAATAGCAAATGGAGGGCGGCCGGTCATGGCTGGGCCACTGATTTAGGAGTTCCTGGCCTCCGAGGACTGTCAACGCACTGTCTTTTTAACCAGATGAGATTACTATAGGATGTGCTTCAGCACAGGACTTCAGCTGAGGTTTGTAAATCCGAACCAGGGGGAAAGCAAATGGGATCCCAAAGGTGATAGCAGCAACCAGAGGGAAAGCCGTGGGAGAGCTCAAAGAGGAAGGTAGCATAGGAGAGTGAAAAGAGCAACTGTAAATGGAACTGATTATTCTATTAATATCAATTAATGCTGGTTAGTAATGAAGCAGAGAAGCCCTGCTGTTTTATAAATAAACGGACACAGATGCCCTTTTAGATTTATGATAAGCCTCAAAACACTAGGGCTGGGCAGGTATCAACCCTCTAAGCCATCTTTTCCATTTCCCATCCGAAACCCCGTAAATACTCACACATGTTAATCTGGGCTGCTTCTGCTGCATCTGGCCAGTCCTCGGAGCAAGCAGCTCTCAGTCATGTGCTTCTGGTTCACACTAACCCATGGCCATGGCGACTTGCTTCTTCCTTCCTCCTTCCCTTCTCCTCCTCGTGGTCCTTCTGCAACCCCCAAAGCCGGGGAACCTTAGCTTTGCCTTCCTTCCTTCTGCCCAGCCCAGGCTGTAGGCAACTTATTAGCCAATCAGGGATAATTTGGGAGGCAAAGTTCATACAATCTTATTTTGGACACTTGAGAATTTGCGCTTAGGACAGTAAGGATCTTGGTGGGGGTGGGGCAAGCAACTAACATTTGAATACACAGTAACTCCAGATCAACCGAACAAGGGATTGAGTTCCCTGAGTTGCTCTTAGTTCTGTTATGTGTGGCTTGCTTCAGACAAGTACTGCCTGGAACATGTTTTTCCTTCCCTTGGCTTCCATTCTTTCTTCTATTAAAAAAAAAAATTATGGGGCTGGAGAGATGGTTCAGAGGTTAAGAACACTGTTTGCTGTTCCAGAGGTCCTGAGTTCAATTCCCAGCAACCGCATAGTAGGCCATAACCATCCATAATGAGATCTGATGCCCTCTTCTGGCGTGCAGGTGTACATGCAGATAGAGCACTCATATACATAAATAAAATAAATATATCTTTGGGGCTGGAGAGATGGCTCAGTGGCTAGGAGCACTGTCTGTTCTTCCAGAGGTCCTGGGTTCAAGTCTCAGCAACCACATAGTGGCTCATAGCCATCTGTACTAGGATCTGTTGGCCTATTCTAGCAAAAGTGTGTGTATGTGTTGGGTGAGTATGTGTTTGTGTGTGTGTGTGTGTGTGTGTGTGTGTGTGTGTGTGTGTGTGTGATGCACGCATGCCTGTGGAGACCAGAGGGTTGATACTGGATGTCTTTCTTTAGACCAGGCTGGCCTGGAACTCACAGAGATCCACCTGCCTCTGCCTCCTGAGTGCTGGGATTACAGGTGTGGGCCACCATCACCCTGTGCTCTCTCCCTGCCCATAGAGCTCATTGACTGGGCTGGGATGGCTGGCCACTGGGCTTCCAAGGGTCCCTGTCTCTGCTCCAACCCCACCACTGAAGGTTTTACATTAGACCTAGGTGCTAGGGATTTAAATTCACATTCTCACATCATGTTCATGAAACAGGCATTTCGCTGACTGAGCTATCTCCTCATTAAAAATGTTCACCGTTGCAGGTCCTCCTCGGGTATCCTCCGCAGGAACTGCTCAGAGTCCAGGCCCAGTAAGGGTGCAGCCTGGAGGTGGTGGTGGGGAGCAGCTCTGTCTGCAGGTCACAGCTGGAGACGGAGATGTGTGCTTCCAATTCTGCACCCCGCCCCCTCACCCCAGAGTTGTTCTGAATGTTTCTTTGCCAGTCCTCTTTCTACCATAAATTTCAGTCCATGCTGGTGTAAGAAGTCTTGGGTGGCACCTCCCCTCTGAAGCCATATCCAAACAAGTGCCTACACAGATTACTTTCTGTTCAGACCCTGTCAGACAGTATCACAGAGATGCCTTTCGTTGGTCTCATTTTAAGTTGGAGAAGGGTTTCTTGTCTGTCAGGGAAGGCTCTCTAGATAATAGTTTAGAGTGGCTTCAACCTCTGGCTCTTTCTGCCGCATTTTCTCTAGTGCTGGGATTACAGCTATGTGCCACCATGCCTGGATAAAGCTTGTCTCTCTGTCTGTTTATTATATGTGTCAATATAGAGTCAGATACCTTCAGCCATACTGGAGACTCAGGCTGCTTTTCCGGCTACTGCATAGAAGAAAGCTGGGAGAAACAGATCAGAGTTTGGGAGTTCCAAAACCACCCAGTCCTGCAGCTGGTCGTTCTTACTCAGCCTTTTCTAGTATCACCTCTGCTCAGCTTCCTCAGGGAGCTTTCAATCCAGGGTTCCACAGACCCCGATCTTTACCTTCATAGCTGGGGCTGCAGCCTCCTCCTCCTCCTCCTTTTCCCTTTCCTTCTTTTCCCTCTGCTCCCTCTCCTTCTCCTCTACATTATTTCTGTCCTGTGATGCTGGGGATAGAACTCAGGCCTTGGACATGGTTGCTGAGCACTCTACCACTGAGATACATCTGGCCTCCTCTTTTTTCTATCTATCTATCTATCTATCTATCTATCTATCTATCTATCTATCTATCTATCTATCTACCTACCTACCTATCTATCTATCTATCTATCTATCTATCTATCTATCTATCTATCTTTCTATCTTTCTATCTTTCTATCTTTCTATCTTTCTATCTGTTGTTTAAAAGAAGGAAAATCCCATCTGTTTTATTTTACCAATAAAGACTCAGGGCCAGATGCTGGGGTGAAAACCTGCCAGCTCAGAGAGGCAGAGAAAGCACCCAGCTGACCTTCCTTCTCAGCTCAGGTCTGGATGGAAAAAACCCAAAACGCTCTCTAGCTCAAAGCCCAAGAAGCCAGGGAGCTGAGTAGCTGAAGCCTAAGCTAAAGCCAGAGCTTGAGCTAATAGCCCTTTCTGCTTCTCCAGGCCGTCTTAAATATTTCTCAACACAGAGTCCCTCCTACCCTTTAATCCCTGTCAGCTGGTTTCTTGCTCCACCTCTTGATTTAGGATTAACTTTAGTAGATGCAGTATACAGAAAGCTCTTGGATTAAGGTGTGTGATAGGGCTGGGTGAACCACACTGTATTCACTGGTTTACAATAAACGAAGTTCTTAGATTAAAGGTGTGTGATAGGGCTCAGCCACACCAAAGGAACAGGGTTTTGCAGTTCACAACTTTGGGGTTCACAAGAGATCAAATATCCTTCAACATCTGTCTGTTCACCTATCTATCTATTTTATCCCTCCTGCAGTTTCCTCTCCCATCTCCTCCTCCTCCTTTTCTCTTCAGAAAAAGGAGGGCATGGATATCAACCAAACGTGGCATATGGAGTTGCAATAAGACTAGGCACCATCCACACACACAGTTAAGGCTGGGCGTGACAACCCAGTCTGAGGAAAAGGGTGCCAAGAGCAAGCAAGGGAGTCAGACACAGCCCCCGCTCCTGCAAGAAGACCAAGCTTATAGGCAGAGGCCTCCTCTTTAAAAAAAAAAAAAAATTCTTAATTTTTGATGGCCTCCTCTTTTTTAACCAATACATTCATCAAATGCATGGTAATTGTTTCACCTCCTGCTGCCACTTCCAGGGCCTGGGGCTGTGGCTCACCCTCTCGTCTGGAGCCCTTCATGACCTCCCTTCCATTTACAGGAGGCATCTTGTATATCTGCACTCAGCTTGCTCCTCTCTGGAAAGGAACTCTCTGCTAGTTAGATTCTCAGCCTTTGCCCCTGTTAGTTTTATATCAGCTTGACACAAGCAAGAGCCATTTGAGAAGAAGAATTCTCAATAATCATTAAAAAAAAAAAAGCCTCCATAGATTTGTATGTAGGCAAATCTATAGGGCATTTTCTTGATTACTGACGGATGTTGGAGGGCCCAGCCCGTTGTGGGCTGGACCATTCCTGGACAGGCGTTCCTGAGTGCTGTAAGAACTCAGGCTGAGCAAGCGAGGGGTAGGGTAAGTTAGTAAGCAGCACCCCCTCTTGGTCTCTGCATCAGTTCCTGCTTCCAGGTTTCTGCCCTGCTGGAGTTCTATCCAGAGCTC
Source organism: Meriones unguiculatus (assembly GCF_030254825.1). Lineage (NCBI taxonomy): Eukaryota > Metazoa > Chordata > Mammalia > Rodentia > Muridae > Meriones > Meriones unguiculatus. The sequence continues at coordinate 40,834,058 of NC_083359.1, forward strand.
AGTGGTCTAGTCTGTGAGAGCTTTGGAAGATAAGAGTATTGAGAGAAATGCAGATGATGGAGGCCTGGATTTTAAAGTTTGAGAGGGAAACTTGAGAGTCCATTAAAGATTAAAGATTATTCGGTATTATGCATTAAGAATCTGTGGTTCTGCTTAGCTGGGGCTGAAGAATCAGCCACAACTAATAAAACACCACAACCACTAAAGTAAAACCCTTGCTTTGCTGGAACAATGGATGCTGGTCAGCTGATTTTGAAGAATCACCGGAGATTGAGAAGAGACGAGCATCTGGTGATGGGGTCATGAGAGCTGGCCTTGCCTCCCCCCCTTGCAGCACAGCAGAGCTGGTCCCGGTGGCAGGGGCACAGACGTGTTGGCCCTTGGGCATGAGCACTGGAGTGCTAGCTCCACCCCTCCTCTGCTGTGAGGTGGTTCTGGCATGGAGGAAATGCCCTCATGAGAGCAGGAGAGCTGTCTCTGCCCCTCAGCAGCTGCAGCGCTTGGGACAGGGGTCCCATACCTCAACTGGGCAGCACAGCAGAGCTGCTCTGGAGGCATGGGTGAGAGTGAGCCAGCCCCAAGGGCCTGAGAGCGGGAGATCTGACCTTGCCTCCTGCTGATGGCAACAGTGGGTAGGCCAGCTGGGGCAGTGCAGATGAGCTCGGCTCGGTGGTGCAGACTCGGAAGAACTGGCGGGCTGACCAGCTCAGCTGCCACCCAGGCCCAGATCCAGGGCTTTGAGTTGGCCCACCCCAAAATCTGTATCATCTGTGAACTGCTGGAGCGCGTGAAAGGGCCAGTTCTGCTGATCCAAAGCTGCAGGATCTCCATGACACAGGCAACAACAGGATAACTAGGAGGAGTCCCTGTGAGGACCCCATACTGATGGTGTCACAGAAGCCAGAGACCTCGAACCAGAACAATGACTCACTGCAATGAACAATTGTAAGTGAAGCTGTGTGGACAGAGGGACACACTGCGACACACTACAGCTCCCATGACAAGATGTTTTCTATGCTTTGTTTTTTTTTTACTTATTTATTTTAATTTTTTAAAATTTTTTGTGGGAGGGGTTGCAAGGGTGGAGCACAGATACAAGGGTATGGCAGGGTGAGTGGGGTTGGGGTGCACGGTGTGAAACTCACAAAGAACCAATAAAAAGCTGAAAAAAAAAAGGGAAGATGCCAGCATTGTGAGAAGATGCCAGTGTTATCAAGGCAAAATCTTCGGGGAAGTGTTCCTCAGAGTCAGCACCTGGAAGCTAAACGCAGCCAAGGCTGCATCTCCTGCTGGCAGCCAGACTTGGTGATGTGTAAGAGTCTCCCAGGTAGTGCTGGTTTGAAGGCAGGAAGGGGTCACGGAGAGCAGCTGAAGCTTGGCACTGTGTGACAGGCCTGGGGTCCCTGAAGAAAGGCCAGGAGAAGCCATTGGCGAAGATTAGGTTTTTGTTTTTGTTTTTCTCAAGAAAGCAAAATTCCAAAAATTTCACTTCAACCTGCAGCAGGTGGGACACCTGGCCCTGGGGTCATGAGGGCAGGAGAGCTTTCCGTCCTTCACCTGCTACAGCAGGTGGGAGAGCAGGCCCTGCACCTTGGCTGAGAAGCACAGTAGAGCTGGCCCTCGTGGTTGGGGCTTGCGGGTGAGCTGGCCCTGAGGGTGTGGAGGTGGGTGAGCTGGCCCTGGGGTCATGAGAGTGGGACACTGGCTCTGTCCCCCACTGGCTGCAACATGAAGAAGAGCAGGCCCTGCCTCTTGCTGGCTGCTGCATTGGGTTAGCCAGCTGGTTGGTGTGGGAGTGCTTGCCCCCCAGTGCTGGAGAGCTGGGGAGCTGGCGGGCCTACCCGCTCAGCTGCCACCCAGGCCCAGATCCAGGGCTTTGAGTTGGCTCACCCAACCCCTACCTCACTGAAGAACTGCTGGAGTGCATGAAGGGCTCGTCCTACAGAGCAAAACCACAGGATCTTCATGACACAGGGCAACAACAGGACATCCAAGAGGAGGAGTCCCAGTGAGGTTCCAGCATTGATGGTGTAGCAGAAGGCAGAGGCCTCGTGCCACACCAATGAGCATTTGCTAGCAAAGAAGAGGGGACAAAAGGGTATACTGCGGGACACACTGTGACACACTACAGCAAGAATTTTTTTTCTCTTTGGGGGTAGTTTGCAAGGGTAGAGGGCAGGTACGAAGGGAGGGACAGATGATTAGTATTGGGGTGCATGCTGTGAAGTTCGCAAAGAACCGATAATAAGGTTTTGTTTTTGTTCTTTGCCTGTCTATAGTGCATTTTCTTCATTACCTATCCGTGTGGGAGGGCCCAGCCGACTGTGGCCAGTGTCATTCCTGAGCAGGTGGTCCTGGGTTCCTATGAGAAAGCAGATTGAACAAGGCAAGGGGGAGCAAGTCAGTAATCAGCACTCCTCCTTGGCGTCTGCATCAGCTTCTGCCCCCAGGATTCTGCCCTGCTTACGTTCCTGCCCCGACTTCAAAGATACACTGTGACGTAGAACTATAAGCTGAAATAAACCCCTTTCTCCTCCCAAGTTGCTTTTGGTCATGGCGATTTATTGCAGCAATAGTTACCCTGACTCAGCCTTCCTCTCGGGGTTAACTCATACTCAGCTAGGCACCTGCCTCTGTGATTTGCAAGCCAATGCGGTGTCCTCCTGTGGGCTCCTCTGGAGCTCTCCCATGCCTGTCTCCCCATAGCTTACAAGCCGGACGCTTGGTGCAGCCATTGCGTTCCTACGCTTTCCTCTTGCTGGACAGAGAGCCTTGATGACAGATCCTGCATGTCTAAGTACTTGATCCGTCACCGACATCCCCATGTTTGCCCTGGGAAGCATTTGTTGGACTGAATCTGAGTCAGCACTTGCTCGTTTGCCAAATGGAGTTCTTGCATACGCTGCTCTGAAGCAGATGCAAAAATAAAGCAAAACCAGACGCTTCAGTAAGTTGGGGTTTCAGATGATATGTCTGAAACAATGTCCACCTGTGGTATGTTTACACTTAATGAGTTCCTTGTTTACGCAACTGTATGCTTACCCAGGGTTTGTATCTGCTAGCTCCGTGAGCCTGTCTTTACCCTCATGATTGAAAGCTTGAGTTAGATAATGAACTTCCTGCAGAATTCTTGTTACTTGTAGTTGTCAGTAACGCTGAAACTCTGACTTTTTATGTTCTATTTGTCCAGTCAGGTCTCCGCCCTATCTCCATTCCCCAGGGCACAGCACATCGACTTTCTGAACCTCCTTCAGTGGCCTCCACACACCCACAGACAAGCTGGTGGTATCTAGGAAGCAGGAAAGACGTGCAGGAGAGGGGACAAGAGGGGAAAGGGCAGAGGGAGGCATACACAGGTCTCTGTCCTTCCTCTCTACCCCTGGTCTGCACTTGATGCTCATCGCAGCCTCTGAACACCACTGTTCCTCGTCAGCTGGCACCTGGGAGCTGCTGCAGGTCCGGTGTTCATGGCTCACAGAGGGTCAGCACTGGTTCACTGCGAATGCAGTGTCCCTGGATCTCTGATGTTGGCTCCAGCCAAAGCCTGCAACATGTGATGACGATGGCCTGATCCTGCTACCCACCCCTGGCCCTCTCCACTGTGGAGGTGTCTTGGCACAGATCTTGATCTGGGCCTCATCTTTACATGCTCATCTCATACCTCAAGCACGCTCCCTGCCTTCATTTTTCCTTCCAAGTTTCCAGACATTTCAAAACATTCTTCTCTTGTCTTCTGCTTGAAAAATCCATGGTGTTCCCCTCAAACTCATTCCCTATTTTGATTGTTGTTAGTTTTTCAAGACAGGGTTTGTATGTGTGTGCGTGAGTAGCCTTGGCTGTCCTAGAATTTGCTCTATTGACCAGGCTGGCCTTGAATTTACAGAGATCCACTTGCCTTTGCCTCCTAAGTGCTGGGATTAAAGGCATGGGCCTGGCTCTCTCTCTCTCTCTGTCTCTCTCTCTCTTTTTGAGACAGAGTCTCACTCTGTAGTTCAGGTTGGTCTAGAACACAGATTGGCCTCAAAATCACAACAGTCAGCCTGCCTCAGCTTCCCAAGGGATTAAGGGCATGAAGCCTCCATGCCTGGCTTCCAACGTAAATGTAAAACTTGAGATATTAATGAATGTGTTTGGTTGCTTTGCCCCTTATAAATGTTTATGCATCACCTCCACGCCCAGTGCACATGTTGGCTAGAAGAGGGCAGCGGATCTCCTGGGGCTTACAGACTGCTGTGAGCTGCCATGTAGGTGATTGGAATTAAACCCAGGTCCTTTGAAAGAGCAATCAGTGTTTTTAACTGCTGAGCCTTCTCTTCAGCACCCTCAATATTCATACACACACACACACACACACACACACACACACACACACGCATGCACACACAATTATATTTGCAGTAGTAAATTATATGCGCTGGGAGTTAAACACAGAGCTTTGGGCATGCTAGGCTAATGTTCCCCAAATGTTTTCAATATCCATTTTGTATAATTCACGAGAATCTAATCATCAGCTCTACAGGCTCAGCTCTGCGTTAAGAATTCGGCTCTCGGAGCAGCGAGGCCTGAGGCTCTGCCCGCGGCCGCTAGGTGGCAACAGACGCAGAGATTCTCAGCTAGAAACCGGAGATCAGGTGGCCGGCTGGGTCTCCGGCTCCTGCTTTGCTCCCAAGAGCGATGGTGATGTCTTTTTGGGTCACACACAGGCTGGGCGGGGGTCCGGGGACGTCCAAAGGCTGTTTGCGGCCCCGTTCGTAGCCAGGTCATCAGGCTCTCTGTGAGCATTTCCCTAAGCACCCCTGGCATTCGAGGAAACCCCACCAGCCGCTGTCCCCACCCGGCTGCTTCTGTTGCTGGAAGTAGGCCTACCGACCTTCCCAGTATCCGGCGAGTGGTGACCACACTTCGCCCTGTCTGGGCATCCGCAGAAGTCCAGACACTAATTGGCTGGAGTTAATTAGCCACTGGTCCCTCAGTTTATATTTTCGCCCAGCTGGATTGCTCAGGACGCCCTGGGAGGAGCATTCCTGAGTCACCCTGACAGACAGCACCTGGGCTACACAGGACAGGGCCTGTTCGGCTTAGGCCGGTGGATCAGAGGAGGAAGCCTGCGTTCTCCTGGAGCTCCCACGGTCTTGGGCAAAGCATTTCTTGCTTGGAACAAGGTTTCGTCAGCAGACATGGCAGCTTCTATGTCTAGAAGATAGTAGCTTCCAGACAAACACTACTGACAAACAGCTGGTAGGACAGCAAGCTTTTGTTGTACACTGGGGTTAGGTTAAGAAAGAGCTCTGTCTTGTTTGTTTGTTTTGAGACAGGGTTTCTCTGTGTAGCCCTGGCTGCCCTGGAACTCATAGACCAGGCTGGCCTCAAACTCAAAGAGAGCCACCTGCCTCTGCCTCCGGATCAAAGGCGGCACTAAAGGCGTGAGCCACCACTTCCAGCCAAGGAGGAGCTCCGGGTTGTAACAGTCTTAGAATGAAGATGGAGAGCACAGAATTGGGATACTGAGGTTTTGAGGTCTGCTTTAAGCTGGTCCCTTTGCTGCAAGACCTAGGAGGGTTTGGCAACCACGTTCGTACAGGATTAAACAGCGCTAGTAGCTTAATATTGCTTTCGTGTATCATGATGGAAAGGGCTTGAAGTGTTAGGGAAACGCTTGTGACTGGGGATTGTCCTGCACTCCGCGGTAAGGTTGTTTACAAAGTTTGCCCTTCCTGGACTAGTTAAGGCACAATGCATCCACAGTGTATTGCTTCCCCTAATGTGAGTTGGAATTCCTTGGTTTATTTTATTCTTCTAACAGGCTCATGTAATCCAGGCCAGCCTCCAATTTGTTATGTAGTCCAGTGTATAGACTTATATATTTGAACACTTGGCCTCCAGTTGGTGGAACTGTTTTGGGGGAAGGATTAGGAGGTGTGACCTTGCTGGAGGAGGTGTGTCACTGAGGGTAGCTTTGAGGTTTCAAAGGCCCATGCCCTTCCCAGCTCCCTCAGCCCAGTGGTTGGATCTCAAGCTGTGAGCGCTGGGCTCCAGCTTCAGTGCCATGCCTCCTTGCGTGCTGCCATTCTCCCTACCATGAAGAGAGAGAGGGAGAGAGAAAGACAGACAGAGAGAGAGAGAGAGAGAGAGAGGAGAGGAATTGCTATTCTTTCCCGAGCATGATCTGATAAAATACATCATTGACAGCTGTAAATAAATTTATAACCTTTGGCCTAGCTATTTCCCTTGTAGGAACCGAACTCGAGGAAGTAATTAGAGATGCTTTCAAAGATTTTCAACAGGTTTATTGAGACATTATGTGTAACAGTTAAAAGGAATGAGTGTCCAGTCTGAGAAAATACAAGCTTAAGTAAGTGTTGCTGTGTTTTACAATGGGAAGTTATATAGACATTAATAATCATGTTATGAATGACTTCCTGGTATGGGAAGGTGCCAGGCTACAGTACAATTTAAAATCCAATTAGTGTAGTAATATGAGTTCAATAATGTGAAAAGAAAATATATAGCCTATAGCTTGTTTAATTAAGTAAAAGTTTTGAGACTTTCTTTTAATTGGTTGATCAGTTATTTTCATATTTATTTTTTATGTGCATGAGTGTTTTGTATGTATTAGTTACTGTTCTATTGCCGTGAGGAGACACTATGGCCAAAGCAACTTATAACAGAAAGCATTTAATTGGGAGCTTGCTTTTAGAGCCTGCCTCCGCCTCCCCGCTAAAGGCAGCACTAAAGGCATGAGCCACCATGTCAGACTAAGGAGGAGCTCCGTCTTGGAAGAGTCTTAGAATGAAGATGGAGAGCACAGAACTGGGGTACTGAGGTTTGGAGGTCTGCCTTAACCTGGCATCTTTGCTGCCAGACCTAGGAGGGTTTGGCAACCACGTTCATATAGGACTAAAGCAACTTATAACAGAAAGCAATTGATTGGGAGTTTTTACAGTTTCAGAGCGTAAGTCTATGACCTTCAGGACAGGGAGCAGGGCAGCAGACAGGCAGGCATGGTGCTGGAACAGGAGCTGAGAGCACACATCTGATTCATCACCAGCAGCAGCAGCGGCAGCAGCAGCAGCAGCAGCAGCAGCAGCAGAGACACTAAGCATGGCATGGGCTTGATTAAGGATGCTTGCTGCTCTTCCAGAGGACTCAAATTCAGCTCTCGGCCTCCATACTGGTTAGTGTGCAACTGTGTGCTCTAGTATTGGAGCACGAGGGGCTCCAATACTCTTGAGACCTCCTCAGGTACCCACACATACACTGGATATGTGCACATAGACACATACACATAAATAAGAAACAAAAATAAAACCAGGCGTGACAGTGATCGCCTTTACTCTCAGCGCTCTGGAGACAAAGCCAGGCAGAGTTCTGAGTTTGACGCCAGCCTGGTCTACAGAGTGAGTTCCAGGACAGCCAGGACTACACAGGAAAACCCTGTCTCGAAAAACCAAAAATAAGTAAATAAATAATCAAAACTTAAAAATGGTTGTTATCTTACAGAGCAATCAAATGCAATGTTTGGAGTCATTAAAAAAAAAGTATGTGTGTAGGCCACAGTGCCCATGTGGAGGTTGGAAGACAACTTAGTGGAGAGGGATCAAAGCCAGAGAGCAAGGCTTGTGTGGCAAGCGCCTGTGCCTGCTAAGCCATCTTGCTGGTCCCTGAAATAATTTTTATTGTCAAATGGAGGGGACAATAGCTGAGCAGAAGACACACAAAGGGACTGCCAGATGATGCGGGTCCGTTTCAAAGTCTCTCAAAGTCACTTCTTGTAGTAATGTCATGGAGATCGTAATTAGAGTAAATTTGTTAATGATGAGTATATTACTGTGGCCTTGTTCATTTATACCTGTGATCCCAGCACTCAGGAGGCTAAGGCAGGAGGATTGTCATGGCTGAAAGCTAGCTTCAGCTCCAAGACAAGAGATAGGCACGCGTTTATTACAGCGTAAGACCCTGTCTCAAAAACAAACAGTCACAAGAAACACTTTTAAGAGCGTTTACCTTAATGAGCCCGGTGTGGTGGCACACACCTTTGATTCCTGCACTCAGGAGGCAGAGGCAGGTGGATCTCTCTGAGTTCTTGGCCAGCCTGGTCTACACAGTGAGTTCCAGGACAGCCAGGGCTGTCTAAATAAATCAGTCTATAAAGCTTTAGTGAGAGAAATGAATGGTCTGCAAAAGGTCCCAAAAGGCAAAATGATGACTTTACTAAGATCATTTCAAAGTTGTTACCATCAGTCAGTGAAGGAACTGAAAGGATCAGATTAACTTTGTAACCTATATGTCTTCTAAAGCCTATAGTTTTGAGTTTTAGGACCAGGTTAAGCTAAAGCCTCTTGGTACCTTTCGAGAGAACGGAGGAATGTGACCCTATCTGTGAGGACAGATACTAAAAAAAAAAAAAAAAAAAAAAAAAAAAAAGTGAGCAAGCAATGACCTTCACTCAGCAAAAAGAACAACCAGACCCTTGTCTTTGAGATAGTGTTTCTTAGCAACCAACCCAGATGGCCTCAATCCTTCTTCTGAGTAGCTCCTGATCTCCAGCCAAAAGCCCGCAGCCCCAATCTTCAAGGATGAGCTAACCACCCCCACCTTTAATTGCAGCTGCATCCACAATTGGCAGGATTGGCCAAGCTTGAGCACCTAAGACTAACCAATTATCTTACTTTATAGCTTCCTCATCCAATCCTGAATTGCCAAGACTGCAACCTCAAAATTCCGTGCTTCGTCCTTTAAAAACCCAAGGCCTTTGTCTCTCAGTGCCACTCCTTGCTGACCAGCAGGGGTGACCCCATTGCACAATGGTCAAAATAAACCTCTTGCAATTTTGCATTGAGACCGGTCTCCTGAGTTCTCTTCATCCCTTCTCGAAATTAGGCTCATGCTGGGCCTAACAGAACCAGTTCAGATCTTCAGCATGGTGTGGAGGGATGGCTTATCAGTTAGGAGCACTTACTGCAGAGGACCCAGGTTCGGTTTCCAGCGCCTAGCTGGTGGCTCACAACTGTCTGTAACTCATTTCCAAGGGACTTCATGCCCTCTTACGACTGTCCCAGGTACCAGGCCCATACATGGTACACATACATATATGTACACACAATAGTCATACACATAAAAATCTATCTATCTATCTATCAATCTATTGACAGAGTTTCTCTGTGTAGCCTTGGCTATACTGGACTTGCTTTGTAGACCAGGCTGGCTTCAAACTCACAGAGATCCACCTGCCTCTGCCTCCCTGAGTGCTGGGATTACAGGTGTGTGCCAATGCGCCCTGCTAAATAAATCTTTTTTTTTAAAGGTGTATTATGACATGCTCAAAAGAGGACTCAAATCACTCTATGTTTACAGTCAAAGGAGGGACGTGAAGCCGGTGCCATGTGCTGCGTCCCAGTGCACAGGACCGATGTGCTTAGTGGCAGTTGTGTGACAACTAACTTGTCTCTGTGCCTCACTGCCTCTCCAGTCAGATTCTTCTGAGGAGAGAGAAGTAGAACAGATGCTGCAGAGCCTCCTGCTGGCTCCCACCCAGTGGTTTCATTTGCCATCTGCAGCCTTCCTTCTTTTGGAGGAGTAATTGAGAGGGTGCCACTTGAACTAAGCCTGACAAGGAGATGCCAGCTCTGGACAAGGCTGAGGCTCTTCACACACACTGCGCAGCAGCAGCGTGTGCAGGGTGGAAATAGGGGGCCAGTGCGGCTATGGAGGAAAGAGCCCGGAGCAGTGAGAACAGAGAAGGCAGAGTGGTCAGCAGGGCCAGTGGCCAGCGGCTGAGACCCACTTCCCAAAGAGGAGGCTTTTACTGGAAAATTAGATTTAGTGTTTGCCTAAGTTTGTTTGTTTGAGGCAGAGTCTTGAGTAGCTTGGAATAGCCCAGGTCTTGCTATAAAGCTTAGAATGACCTTGAAATTCTGCTGTTATTACATGTGTATGTTACAGGAGTTGGTTCTTTTCTTCTGCCGTGTGAGTCCTGGGCTAGAACTCAGGTCGTCAGGCTTGGCAGCAAGTGCCACTCTTTACCTGCTGCGCTATCGCACTGGCCCTAATGCATATAATTTTTTCTTTTTTTTTTTTTTTTAATTTTTCTTTCATACAATACATCCAGACAGAAGCCTCCCCTCCCTCCATTCCTCCTAGTCATCCCCCTTCCCCTCTCCCCCAGATCTACTGGGCTTCATTTCCCTTTAGAAAAGAGCAGGCCTCCTGGGGATAGAACCCAAACATGACAGAATAAGATACAATAAGACCAGGCGCTGACCCTTACAGCGAGGCTGAAAGCGGCTTTCCCCCGATAGGGGGAAAAGGCTCCCAAGAGTAGGCAAAAGAGTCAGAGACACCCCCACTCTCACTGTTAGGGGTACCCCGAAAAACCCAAGCTAAACCACCATAGCATGTTTGCAGGGGACCTAGTGTAGACCCACACAGGCTCCGTGATTGCTGCCTCAGTCTCCGTGAGCCCCAATGAGCCCTGCTGAGTTGATTCTGTGTTCTCCTGGTGTCCTTGACCTCTCTGGCTCCTACAATCCTTCCTCTCTCTCTTCTGCAGGGTTCCCTGAGCTCTGCCTGTTGTTTGGTTGCGGGTCTTTGTTTCTGCTCTATCTGGTGAAACTTATCTAAACATCAGAAGAGCCTGGGATGTGAGGCTGTTGCGATGTCTGGGTTTACCTGTGGGGCCTCTGCCCATGGAGAAAAGTACCCGGATTCACTGGCATCTTCATAATGTTCATGCAATGTGGAAGACAGCTGTAGGTGGGGAGGAAGAAATGAATCAAGGATGAGTCCCCAGCCCAAGTCTTGAGCAACTGGGAATCGCAGTGCCAGTTTCTGAGCATCTGATTCAAAGGACTCTCTTTGAAACACCTGTTCAAAGTCCAGGTCCCCAGGATCCAGGTTATGGCCTGATGAGACAGGTGTGGAAGCAGAAATGGGGTCAGGGACTTCCAGCAGGGAGGGCGACCCCTTAGTGCTGCTGCTCTTTTCACACACCTGCAGCTCCCACCCTCCCTGTCAGCCTCCTGGCTGCAGAAACACAACCACACTGACTGGCCCCAGGTTCCTCATTAGCAGCAATTAGCAGAGCCACTCATTTCCCTGGAGGGAAGAGGGGGAGGAGGAACGTGTTGGGAAGTGGCTCCCGCCCTGTGGGGGTGGCCCAAGCTGGTTTCTCCGCGTTTCCTCTGTGGCAGGCATGACGTGGCTGCCCAGGTTACACCTGGGGTGGGGGACAGCCAGGCCCTGACTTAGAGGTGCCCCCCCAGGCAGAGACCTGAGGTTCTCAGCTATGTATACAGCTCACCCTGGAACTGAAGAACAATGGCTTTGCACCTTCCCTCCAGCCAGGCTAAAACCCATCTGTCCAGTTACTCCCCTGTGAGTCTCAGATACTTGGTCAGGAGACAGCCCCGGCCATGACCTCTATCTCGGAACCCAGAGGTCCTACCTCATGCCCAATGAGTCAGGATGCATCATGAGGAGTGTGAGGAACAGTTGAGCTCGGCCAAGGGCACCCCTGTGTGTTCTGTAACTCATTCTCTCTGGGCCATTTCCCCAGCTGGACTCGTGCCTGGCTCCTTCTGGACCTTCTGGACCTTCACCCAGGGGATGACCTGTTCTGTAGCATTTGCTGCTCTGCTTCATCAAAGTGCTAATAATGTCAACCATTTGAAGTTTGCAAATTATTTGGAAAGTTAGCTGTCGGCTCCTGCCAATAAGGAGAGCCGACATTAGCAAACCCATCACCATGGTACTGAGTCAGGGCTTGACTGGCCTGGTTCTCTCTCTATAGCCCAGAGTGCCTCAGCCCGGCTGCAGTCTTCTTACCCTCTCTTGTGTGCTGGGGTCACCCCCACATCTGTCTATCTGTCTATGTGTAAATTTAATCTGGTTGTGGCACTGAGCATGGGATCTGGTTCTCCCCACAAGTTATCTACCTCTGAGCTCTATCCTCGGGCTGATGAATTCCTTTAATTAGCCTGTGATTTTAAGGACAAACAAAATGAAAAGGGAACTTCAAGATCACCTGAGATCATCTGAGTCATCCACAAAGAAGTCGTAGCAAGAAGTTTATTCCCTCAAGCAGAGCGAGCAGACTGGGATCAGGGAGAAGGTCTTGGAGCCCAGAGTGGACAGCCCAACAATATTCCTGTCGGAGGGCTGGTCGATCTCTCCTCCAGATGCCCTTTCAAGCTGTTGGGTATTGTCTGTGAGAACCACAAAGTCAATGCGGAAAGGGCGATTAATGCCTCAGAACTCCAACAGCCAACTTCTCTTTTATAAATCTTTTTACTTTAAAATTATTATTTTTCTCATGGTAGGGCGTCAATGCTTAGCTTGGGCTGGAACTCATTACCCTTCTGCCTCAGCCTCCCAGGTGTGGGGACAGCAGGTGTCATCACATAGACTTCAGACAACGCTTCAGAGACACAAAGTAGGTGTATACACACCTTCAAGGCTTCTACAAGGAAAGAGCTCTGAGGGAAGCTGCCTTGGAAAGACAGAGAAATTAAAGGCTCAAAGGGGCCCCACAGGCAGGGAGAAGTGCAGCTATGAAGGGTGCCTGAAGGTCTTGGTGGAACACAAGAACCAGCCATGCTATTATATTCCAGCCTGATGCTCTGGGAGTCACATGATCATCGTGGAGCTCCCAGAAACCCAGTATCCATAGAGTCGGATAGCAAAAGCTGTGTTTAAAAAGTGTGGGCTGGTAGATGTCGGGGTTTAAGGGTCCCACCAGGGGGATCCTTGAGAGGACAGGAAAGAAGGCTGATCAGGGAGAGAGGTGCTTAATCCCCACCTGTAGGAATTGACAAGAGGTTATATTATGGGGCAGGGAAAGCTTTGTTCTCAGAGGTCAGGCGCGGGAGTTCCCAGGATCCCACAGGCACGTGCTGTGCAGCCCCTATCCTCGAAGCCCCTCCCTTCAGGAGAGCTGTGGTCCAGCTCTCGCCTGTCGGACCGGGCATGCCTGAGGTGGTGGTTTGAATGAGAGGGGTCCAGCATTTGTATCCTTGGTCCTCAGTTAGTGGTTGTTGGAAGAAGATTCAGATGTGTGCCCATGCTGGAGGAAGTATGTTACTGGGGACGGGCTTTGAGGTTTCAAAAAGACTCCTACAGTTTCAAGTGAGCTCTCTCTGCTTCCTGTTCATGGACCGAGATGTGTGTGGGTTCTGGGCTCCTGCTCCTGCCACCTTCTTGCCTGCTGCTTCCACTCTGCCATCATGGACCCTAACCCTCTTGAACTGTAAGCCCTAAATAAACTCTTCCATAAGTTGTCTTGGTCATGGTGTCTCCTCACAGCAACAGAAAAGTAACTAGTACAGTCGGCTTCCCATGGAAGGGGAGGTGGGACAGAGCTTTGGGGGTCTAGAGAAGCCTGAAGGCAAAGAAAATGTGAGGCTAAGGGCATGGAAACTTTGGAGGGCTCTGTGGGAGACCACAACCCAGGACTGGGTTTTGGAGAGGCAGAGGAGCCCGAGTGCCATGGAGGTTCCCAAGGAAACGGGTTACCAGAACAGCTGGGAGTGTGATCAAGTGGAGGCAGGACGCCCTCATGGGAAGGTGATGAGAAGCCATCCGAGAATAGTGTCGGCTCAGTGGCAGCCCAGTATCTCCACGGTCCGCCAGACCACGAGATACCCCAAAACCGTTCACACCCCAGCTGACCAGTGAGCACTCAACCTGAGCATTACTTGCTTTGTCTAATCACAGTGACAAAATGTCTGACACAAGTAACTTAAGGGAGGCTCACAGTTTGAGGGGATACAGTTCCTCACAGCATGATGACCTGAGTCCAGAGTGGATCACAGCTGTGGCCATGTGAGGAGGTTGGTGGCATCAAGTTGACAGTTAGGAAACAAAGAGAAGAGAATGACAATGCTCATCAGGCTTTCTCCTGTTTTCTCTTTCGTTCAGTCTGGGCCCCAGGTCATGGGTGTTGCTCCTCACACTCAGGCTTCATCTTCACCTTCAGTTAAACCTCCCTGGGGATGCCCGGGTGGGCCACAGGTGTGTCTCCTAGGTAATTCCAAAGTTGACAATGAAGATTAAGTATCACAAGCCACAAGCCAGTTCTTTCTCAACTTGATACCCTCTAGCCAGGCTTTTGGCTATTTTATTGGGTTCTTTTTCCTATCTCCCTACACCACCCCTAACCCTTCCAACCCCCCAACACTAGGCAGGAGAGAAAGAAAAATAGAGCGTAAGGGGGGCATAGAGGGAAATAGATCTCTTTAGGCTACTTTCTGGTGATTAGGGCATTGAGTTCCTTGGGACAGGTCCAGTCTTCATCATCAGGATATCTCCAATCAGCAACCAGCAGTCCATCAAACAGCAAAAGCAACCAGTAACTAGCAAAAGCAGCAGCAGCAGGGACCAGCAGCAGCAGGGACCAGCAGCCGAGGTGCTGCAGATGCTAGAGCGCCTCCGGGGCCCTGGCATTACATACCCTCTGAAGAGTCCCCAGAATTCCAAATGTAAATTCTCTTCAGCTGGCAAAATCATAGTTAGCTGCTGTAGCGGCTCCATGTCCCACACCTGGGACTGAAATAAAAACATATTCCCAACATAACTGGGATTTTAAAGAAAACCCAACCCCATAATTTTCCCTTGAAGGCTCACATTTAGTTCATTTATATGAACCCTGAAATCTTTCTTTGTTTGTTTTCTGTTTTTTTGAGACAGGGTTTCTCTGTGTAGCCTTGGCTATCTGGACTCACTTTGTAGACCAGGCTGGCCTCAAACTCACAGAGATCCACCTGCCTCTCCTTGAGTGTGGGATTATAGGCGTGCGCCACTATGCCTGCCTGAGTCCCCAAAATCTTACTAGTTCTAATATTGTTGAAGAGCTGAGGTCTCTTCTGAGATGCACAGCAGTCTGTGTGAGCCCCTGTAAGATAAAGATACCTATGTTATGTACTTATAGTGTAAAATGGCACAGAGCAGTTTCTCCCTCAGTGCTGCCTGCAAGGTGGCTGGCACTTCCTATGCAGCATCATGGCTGCCCTCCAACCTCTGGCGAAACCCAAGACCATCAAAAAGTTCACCTGGCACCAGCCAGATGACGTGTCAAACCCAGAAGTATCAGCAGCCGGGTGTGGAGAAGACTCAGGGTAAGATTCTGATGCCCAAAATTGGTTATGGGAACAACAAGAAAACTGAGCACATGCTGGCTTCAGGAACTTCCTGGTCCACATCAGGAGCTGGAAGTGCTCCTGATATCCTGCTGTGCTGAGTCACTCACAATGTTTCCTCTAAGAACCGCCAGGCCATCACAGAAAGAGCAGCACAGCCAGCCATCAGAGTCACTAATGACAAGGCCGGGCTGCAAGGTGAAGAAAATGGGCAGCAAGGCTCACAGGCATGCTTTATATTTGCTTACATAAAGCTGCAGAAACAAATGGCACAGAGCAAATAGTCCCATCCCATAAGGGAAGAATGTGGAGGTAGCATGAAAAAACTGGAGTAAAGCAACACCAGGATTTTTGAGGGAACCCTGCAGTGCCGTATCTGGCACCTGAGTATGATGTGGTAGCATCATTTGGGTTCCAAAGGGTGTGAGTGGTTCATCCCTGAGACCCTGCAGCCTCTCCCAGGTCAGCTCTATTCTGTGCCTGTGGTTTTCCTTGGTAGGTAGCCTAGCCCTGGCATAGTCAACACCCTAGATCAGTGGTCCTTAACCTTCCCAACCCTGTGACCCTTAAATACAGCTCCTCATGCGGTGGTGACCCCCAGCCATAAAACTACTTTTTAAAAAGATTTATTTATTTATTATTTATACAGTGTTCTGCCTGCCTGCATGCCTACACACCAGAAGAGGGCACCAGATCTCATTATAGATGGTTGTGAGCCACCATGTGATTGCTAGGAATTGAACTCAGGACCTTTGGACTCAGCCAGTGCTCTTAACCTTTGGCCTCTCTCTAGCCCTCATAAAACTATATTTATTTATTTATTTAATGTATGAGTGCTTTATTCACATGTACACCTGGATGCCAGAAGAGGGCATCAGATCCCAGTATAGATGGTCGTGAGCCGCCGTGTGGTTGCTGGGAATTGAACTCAGAACCATCTGGAAGAGCAGACAGCGCCCTTGACCACTGAGCCATCTCACCAGCCCCTGATCACAGCTTTCTAAAGCTTATTAAAGTCTTCCACATTACTCTCAAGGCCAGTCCAAATGCCCGCAGACTGCATGGTCAGATTCATCACAGCGATGACCCTCTCACTGGCACCAGGTTTCTGCCTTAGTTTCCCCATTACTGTGACAAAATGCGGGTGCTGCAGGACGCCACTTTCCGAGTTTGACAGCCACCGTCTGCGTCAGCTGTGACTATTTGTAAGAGACCCTGAGATCAGGCTTGATAGCTGCTGATGTTCCCTTATAGAAGGAGGGGGTGGACAGGTCCGCTGCGCCCCGAAGCCCAGCTGCGCCCTTCTGCGCTGTCTGGCCAGATCTGTATGTGATTCTTCCCTAACTCACATGCCCTTTGATGCTAGATTATACAGACTGGGATGGTCAGCTAAAAGGGAGGATTCCGTCTACACAGCTTCGAGGTAGCCGTCATCCGTGCCGGGGTGACGTTTTTCCGGCAGTGTGGCTATCTGGGGCCACCTGTGCCACCTGTAAAGCAACCCCTCACCCATGACTTGTAAAACCCCGTAAACTCATTGGTTCCATCCACAACCTGCGCTGCGGTGGGCTGGAGTTGCACTTTGGGTTGCCCCTGGAACCCTGTGAGGAGAGGACAGACATTTGTTTGCATCTCCCCAGGAAAAGAGTTCTTCCAACAACCTAACAAATGGACTTAAGGAAGAGGTTTATTTCGGCCCGTCGTTGGAGGGAAACCCTTCCGTTATGGCTGGGAAAGGCATGGCGGCGGCAGCAGGAGGCAGCGTTTTATGGTCGTGAAGCAAAGGGTGATGGGCGCAGATGATGCCCAGCTGGCTTCTTCCGTTCCCCTTCTAAGCCACTCGGGAGGTGGGCCTCCAAGCAGGCTTTTCGGGGAATCATCCCAATTACACTAACTGATGTGGGAAGTGAGCAGGGCCATTCGCTGGCCGCGAGTCCCTGGAGTATATACAGCGGAGAGAGCTTGCCTAGAACTCATACTGTAGCCTAGGCTGGACTCAGATTTGCAGAGGCTGTCCGGCTTTAGTCTCCCTGGTGCTGGGATTGCAGGCACGAGACACCACCACTGGCAGATTGACTCACTTTTCGGTGGCATTTTGGCCATCAGAGAAGGCTTTGCTTTGGTTTATCACTGAGGTCAGTGCCTCCCCTCCCCTCCCCTTCCCTGTGCTGAGTGATTCTTGCCGACTGACTTAACGGGTCCTGCCTTAGTTCCTTTGATGGCTCCAGGACTTTGTACAAGGACCAGCAGTACTAGGCCGTGCCCAGCAGCCTTTGGTTGGATGAAGAATGGATAACCTTGTTCAAAGCGTGTCTCCTGACTCCCCGGGGCCCACGTCTGAACCGCCACCTCGGGTGAGTCACCATTTTTTGGCTCCAGCTGTTCTTAGCGTGTAAGTGCTCCCGAGGCCCTATCAGTCATCAACACCTCAGCGTGAATTGGCTGGCATCCCCGAGCAGGCTGGCAGGGACCCGTGGTGTGGGTGGCAGGGCCGGGCACCTCATCCATCTATTGCACAGTGTGAAGTGCAGCTGGGGTGTGGGGCGAGAGTCTGGCGCATGGCAGGCACTCCGGAAGCATTGTGCTGGATGTCGAATCCCGCCGGGAGGGAGCTGCATCCCTTTCCCTGGGTACTGGCTCTTCACGTCCTAGGAATTGGGGGGTGTCTCAGAGCTTGTACCAGGAAATCTCCATCTAGCTTCTTGAGCTTCTCTTCTGCTGTATGTGTAGGGGGCTACTTCCTGGTCACCCATCTCAAAGAAGGCAGCAGCTTGGGGATGTGCCTGCCAGTTAGGTGCCCAGGACAATGAGTCAGGAAGCTGGGGGGTTGGGGGCAGAGGAAATGCAGAGGCAGGAGGCTGCAGCTTTTGGGCTCCAGCCTCATATCTTCCACAATCACTTATTCATTTGACCCAGTATGTGTGCAGCAGGCAACAGGCTGGGGGACTGAGAATGGCTGGAGGACATGCCTTCCAATCAGGGAGTCTCAGCACACTTCAAGGTCCACCTCTGAGGTACCTCATTATTCTTACTCACCTCCCACCCCGGGAGATGTGAGTTTCCCTTGTGAAGGACCTGAGCCTCACTCCTCACTGGATGTCCCAGTGACCCTAGTACAGAGCTTGCCAAACAGCAGGGGCCCAAGAAATGTTTGTGGAGTGAGTTGGGGTGGCCAAAGCCCTCCGTGTCACCAGGGAGTGTGTTAGAGAAGTGTGGGAGCAGCTGAGGGTGCAGAAGCGGCCTCCGGGGCAACACGTGAGAAGGAGTGCCCCCCCCCACTTGCTCTATAGCCTTAGAGAAGATGGCCTCATCTCGGCTCCTCCTGTAGTGACATCCACCATCACAGGAGGGAGAAGAATGCACCACTGGGCTTCCTGAGGCCACACATTCTGCATGTGTGGTGTGGGGCGGGCCAGGGGCTCTCTGCCTCATCTTGCCCACAGGTTGACCCAAACTGCCTCCTGCCTCCTTCCCGATACAGTGGCCCACAGCACACCCCCCAGCCTGTTTGCAGCCCACCGTACCCTGGCAAGGTTATGCAGGGTGTCACCTCACCGGAGGGGGGAATCCATGTTAACTGGGCCTGCTATCGCCCTCGCCCCAAACAACTGAGGTGGGCAGCATGGGCCTTGCAGGGCCAGCTCTGGACTGCTTGGAGACACAGGACAGGGAGCTCCCAGGAGAGCTGTGGCTGGCCGTAGAAAGATCAACCTCTCTTTCTTCCCTAGGAGCAGCGTTAAGATCCCCTTATACACACTTATTCTTGCAGATAAGTTTGTTTGTTTGTTTATTTATTATTCAGAGCGCCTCTGTGACCCGCACCCCTTCTCTCCCCTTTCCCCCCAGGGTCAGGCTGGGAACACTGAGCTCCCAAGTTGGCCCAGCCGCCAGGCTGTTGACTTCCCTAAGCCAGCCCACTTTTTTTTATCTTGGATGATGAGGGGACTTGGGGACAGCAAAAGTGGGGTACAGAGCGAAAGACTGAAGTGTTGTCTTCATTCAGCCTCTTTTCCTCCCACAGCCCGGTCCAGTCACGGAAGCTCACTCTGGGCAGAGGGAGTGTTTGTTTGGGAAGATGTGGCTGGGTGCTGCCTGATGCCAGCGTGCCACAAGCGGACGGCACTGAGTCAAGAACCATCCACACCAAGCCCCAGCACCCCGGCTCCATGGCCCTTTGTGGGGGTCCCAGGATGTGAGTGTGGCTGCAGGGCTGTTTCTCCCAAGTGGGCTGGGGGCCTGGGCAGAGGCCATGGCTCCAGCTCTGCGGTTGGCCTGCTTCCTGGAGTTCAGGTGAGGAATGAGTCACCCAAGGTTCACCTGCAGTGGCAACTGGGTGGAAGTACCAGGAGCAGCTTGGCCAAGTGGCCAAGAGGCCACCATGCCCGCCCCCTTGGGGTCTGAGTCACAGCTTTCGGGGAAGTGGGCTAACGGGATGCCAGGGCCCCAAGTATCTGGGTTGAGTCATGGCAGCAACCAGGGGCACTGGACATGGGCCGTTAAAGAACAAGGTCACCCTGGCAACCCCAACAGAAGGACACAGCGGATCCTAAGACTCTCTACCTCAGCTGTAGGCACTCCAGACTGAGCCCCTTCCCACCCAACCGCTCTGCAAGCCACAGGGATCTTCCTCTGCTTACCTGGACAGTCAGTGGTAAAGCCATGCCCTAGAAAGACACAAGTCTTTACCAGCCCCTCTGCAGGTGTACCCTGGGCACACATCTGAGCCTGAACACCCCCCCTCCCAATCCAGTCTCCTGATGGCACCCCCTAGCCCCAGTAACTGGTTGCTTCCTCCTGGCAACCCCACCTCCTCCTTGACCCACAGTCTGAGTGGCTCAGTCTCAGCCACCTGGGAGACTGGTCCAACAGCATTCCTCCTCACAGGATAAAACCTGGGGCGACCTGTAGGGAACCCTACACACTACAGCCACCCACCCTGCCAGTCCCAACCAGCACAGCCCTTAGGTCCTTTGAGATGGCCAACAGCCTCGCTGGGTCTCCACCCCTATCAGCTGTGGTGGTTTCCAGACCTTCCCCAGCACTGGGTGGGGACCCGTTCAGGAGCTTAATCTTTCTGATGCTGCTGGCTTCCACAGGTGAGCCCCAAGGGCTGCTCCTTCCCTCCTCCCCCTTTCCCTCCCCCTTCCTACCCACAGTTACCTTCTCCTCGACAGCTCAGCTCAGCACCTTCCCTTGAATTTGTTCTCTCCTCTTCCCATTGTCTCCTTTCATCTCCCTGAGCCTCTGTCTCTGCTCCCCTGCCTCTGGCATGCTGTTTAGCTCCGTGCTCCATGCCTCAGTTTCCCTGGAAGCTATGAGAACTGAATGTGGGTGAGTGCTCGGGAACACATCTCTCATCCTTGTGGCTCATCACATCTTGTCCATGTCACTTCCCTTTGTCCTCCGTCTCCTGCTTCCTCCTCTATGGTTTACATCTTGGGTCTACTCCTGTTCTGGAATAGGAGAACAGCTGCCCAGGGGACAGCTGCTTTCATGGGAGCTGGGGGCAGAAAACCTGGGTGCCTGTGTGTGTGTTCCAAGCTCTCTTCCTCCTTGTAGCATGATGGGACAAAAACTGATGGCCTGGGAGGCAGGGTCTAAAGATGTTTGTCCCAAGCAGGGCTTAGAGGTAGCTGTGGTGTGTGTGTGTGTGTGTGTGTGTGTGTGTGTGTGTATGTGCGTATGCATGTGTGAATGGTGCTGGAGGGCCCAGTATGGAGGTCCTTTAGATATGGAGCACGGGGCTTCTCACACCGGGCCTGACCCTCTTTGTTCTCTTGCCCTCAGCTGCCTTCAGAGCTGCCAACATTCCCGGTGAGTGTGACCCGTGGTCTCTGTATCTTACCCTGTGGGGTAGGTCAGAAGTGGGGACTGCAGTCAGAGGGGAGCAGGAACTCGAGAAAAAAGGAATTCAGGAAAGAAGAGCTTGAGTGGGCTATAAAAAGGGTGACGAATCTAGAGGAGAAAAGGCTGGAAGGACAGATGGGTAAGAGGCCAACAGAACCACAGAAATCAAGGTTAAGGGAGGCGAGGGAAGGCCAGCTAAAGGGCTGGAGGAAGGGAAAAGGCCATCCATCCAAGAGCTAAAAGGAACAGGGACTCACCCTGCAGTCAGCCCTGTGCTGGGCACATGCTGAGCTGGGACACAGGCTTGAGGCCTTGGAGGGCTTGGAGGTGGGCCGACAGGCGAGCCAGAAGACGATTGTGTCTGCGGAGATGACAGAACTCCATCCCTTCTGCCAGGGTCCCCAGACTGCGGGAAGCCCCAGCAGCTGAACCGGGTTGTGGGTGGTGAAGACAGCACAGATGCCCAGTGGCCCTGGATCGTTAGCATCCTCAAGAATGGCACCCACCACTGTGCAGGATCCTTGCTCACCAACCGCTGGGTGGTCACAGCTGCACACTGCTTCAGGAGGTATGTGAGAGCAGGTTTGCCCTTGATCCCTCGGGACCTGTGCTTTCTGCCTCAGGCTCTGGGCAGGGGTTCTGTTGATTTGATTGTCACTGTACCAGGCATTCTCTCTCTGACATCTCCCTCTCCCCCTTTCCTTTCAGCAGTGTGGACAAGCCATTTCTGTTCTCAATATTGTTAGGGGCCTGGCAGCTGGAGAACCCAGGCCCAAGGTCCCAGAAAGTGGGTGTTGCTTGGGTGCTGCCTCACCCTAGGTATTCTCAGGAGGGGACCCGTGCAGACATTGCCCTGGTGCGCCTGGAACACTCCATCAAATTCTCCGAGCGGATCCTGCCCATCTGCCTACCTGACTCCTCTGTCCAGCTCCCTCCCAACACTGACTGCTGGATCGCAGGCTGGGGAAGCATTCGCGATGGAGGTACAGTCCTCCTCTAAATCCAGAAGGGTCGGGGACAGCTGGATGCCACTCAGATGCAAACACCAGGCATAGGAGAGGGTAGAGGCTATATATACATTATAGAGACAAGAAAAAAAAATGATTCGGGGACTAGAGAAGTGAAGTCAAAGAAAAGAACTGCCAATTTTTAGGTCATCTCTAGGTGAAAGGAATCTTTGGCTATCTTTTAAAGCAATGATAGAGATTTGCAACAAGAAGAGAAGGAAGAAAAAAGGAAGGAAGGAAGGAAGGAAGAAAAAAGAAGAAAGGAAGGGAGGAAGGAAGGAAGAAAGAGAAAGAAAAAAGAAAGAAAGAAAGAAAGAAAGAAAGAAAGAAAGAAAGGAAGGAAGGAAGGAAGAAAGAAAGAAAGAGAAAGAGAGAAAAAAGGCCAGGCATGGTGGCATACACCTTTAGTGCCAGCACTTGAGAGACAGAACTCTGTAAGTTAAAGGTCAGCCTGGCCTGCATAGTGAGTTCCAGGACAGAGAGAGGGAGTTTGATTTTCAAAGCTGATGACTGACACAGGAATGGGTAGATGTGGTGGGAGGGGTGGTAACATGGAAATGCAGTCAGCACAAGCGGGAATAGCCGCCCCTGGTAGTAGTAGCCTCTGAACTGCAAGGAAAATTCCCAGGAGGAAATGTCTATGGCTATAAAGCACGACTTTCAAACCAAGTCTAGAGGTTTGGAAGAAACCATCTCCAATCACAAACCAGTTGAAATAAAGAGATAGAAGAGAGCATGAGAAGGCAGATGGCAGCTCGACAGAGCCTGGAATAAGCCCCAACAAGCAGAAATGATCTATGGAAGATAACAGCAGAGACCTAGATGACATAAGGAGAAAGGGTAGAAAGCCGGATCCGTAACCTGGGTCCAGAATTGCTCGGACACGGGCGGATGCGGGGACTCTACAGTTGCAGCCTTTCCTTGGGGTCCACAGACTAACCCCAGGGAGGGTGTGGGGCTGAGGGAATTCGGAGCCTAGGGGCTACCAAACACACTGCCTTGTAGGAAGTCTAGGAATGCCATGTGGGCATGCTCTGTGGGCATGGTGAGGGTGGGGGAGCCTCTTGAAGACAGAAAATCCAGCACTCCACATCCATGTCTGAACACCCTGGGCCAGGAGGTAGAGATCCTGTACCAGGGCTTCCTGAAAGCACCCGGAGAATGCTCCGTAGAGCAGACCTGACTCTCTCCTTCTGTTCCCAGTGCCCCTGCCCCGCCCTCAGATCCTTCAGAAGCTCAAGGTGCCCATCATCGACTCCGAACTCTGCAAACGCCTGTACTGGCGGGGTGCCGGGCAGGAAGCCATCACTGAGGACATGCTGTGTGCTGGTTACCTGGAAGGGGAGCGTGACGCTTGTCTGGTGAGTGCCCGTTCCTTATGAGCCCCAGCTGGGAGACTCAAAAGCTGCTGTGGGCCCCCTTTAGCCCGGCTGAGCCGTTCATTTTCTTGTTTACACGTGGTTACGTACAGAGCGCCTCAGAGCTAACACGGCAGCTTGGCAGCTGGTATTCTGAGGATGGCCTGGTGGCTTAGAATCCTGTTCCCAGGGGCCAGTCCCAAGGTGGCCAGCATATAGCCTGGCTGCAGTGCCTACGTTGCCAGTTGGTATAAGGACTTTCTAATCCTCTAAACAGAAGCGGTCTCATCTCCTGCTCCTTGTGGTTGTGTGTGTGTGGGGGGGCAGTAAGGGGGGAACATGCCAACAGAAGCGGTTCTGTTTGGAAGGCTGGTTCTCCACAGACCGGGTGGCCCAGTACCGCAGCCTCCAAGGATACTGGGGCAGTGCGCATTGCCTGACGGCGTGGGTTCCTTGACTTCCCTTCTTCTCCGCAGGGTGACTCTGGAGGTCCCCTGATGTGCCAGGTGGATGGCGCCTGGCTTCTGACTGGCATAATCAGCTGGGGAGAGGGCTGCGCTGAGCGCAACCGGCCCGGTGTGTACACCAGCCTCCTAGCTCACCGCTTCTGGGTGCAGAGGATCGTGCAAGGGGTGCAGCTGCGCGGGCACTTGAAGGACCGTGGGGACACCGGGAGCTCCTAAGTTGGGAATCTGGAGAGAAGCAGCTCAGGCGGCTCTCTCTGCTGTAAATATGTCTTCTACCTCCGGGGGGCGCCCGCGGCCTGCACAGGAGAGCAGGGACCTCTTGGCCCCGCCCACCACGAAGCCCCGCCCCTTCATTGAGGCCACCTTTCTCTCTCAATGATTTTTTAGTTATTTGTAAATAGCTTGTAAATACATATTTGTAAAACCATGTTCACATATTTATTCCAGTTTCAATAAATTATTCTCAGTTTTTTTTTTCTCTCTCTCTCCCATGTTTGGGGACACATGAGGCAAGAATCCAGTTAGGACAAAAATACTGGGATGCTTTTAGCGTGAGGTTGCACATGGTACTGGCCACAGCTCCATCTCGGCCCCCTGAATGGGGCTCTCCTTGCTCTTGCTAGCCTTTTCTCTGAGGCGGCAGGTAGGGGAGGCAGGAGACTGCAGCCCAAGGACATGGCTGTGCTATACTGAAGAGGGTAAGGTTGGGGTTCTCACCAAAGCAGGGCTGGCTACTGAGAAGCCTGTGAGAACGGGGATTGGCTCCTTTTGAGGCCAGATCCGGTCCTCTCCCTACTGCAGGCCTCAGAGTCAGTTGCTCTTGAAGCAAATTCAGGCGGGCCTCGGCCAGACCTTGTCTTCCTACACCCTGCCGGCTGTTGATTCATGGGGTGACTCGCCACTGAGCCCATAAATTCCTCTCCACCAAGGAGGTGCAAAACATTCAGGCAGCAGGCTTGAATCACCTCTCCTGTCCGCGCGGAGGAGGGAGGAGTGTGGCGACAGCGTGGTCCAGGCGATGAGGAGGTCTGTGGCTAACAGAATGTCTGCAGCTGAAGTCTGATGTCCCTCAGCCCTGCACCGCAGGCCCCTGCCTGAGTCCTCCCTCCACACACTGCTGTTCCCTCCCCGGGCAGGGCTGTGGACTTCTCACAGATGCTGGGTGAGTGTCTGCTTTACACCCGGAGATTCACCAAAAATAAATGTCAGAAAGTAGCCAGCCCCAATAGCGGACTGCAACAATCTTTGCTAAACAGTATCTCCTACCAGAAACGACAGAGGTGACGTGGATGCTGCCCAGGTTTGTGTGTGCCGCGTGCTTTGAGGCAAGTCCAGTCCCGAAAGATTTGCTCCCATTGTCCCATCCCCCACACCTTAGCTGTGGAACCCAGGGCCTCTTACGTGTGAGTCAAGTCCACACCGCCGCCAAGACGCACCTGCCCTGTGTGGTTTTGATTTCTTTCATTTGATTGTTAGAAAGCAATAAAGAGTGTTTAAAAACAAACAGCCCAAACCGGCCACCTGCCTGTAAGGGCTGCAGCCTGGCAGTGCCTGGTGACTCATGCCCCGGGTGTTAGCACATGCCTGGCTGAGTCCCCACAGTCCTCTTGTGACCTCGTGTCCTCTGTCTGCCATCGCCCCTTACCCTTCCCGCGTGCTTACCTCCTGGCTCTCCCTGGCTGCCCCCTCTCCTTCCCTCAGTCCCCTCTCCCTCTACTCTGTTTCCTGCTCCTTCTGTCTTCACGCTCTTAACCTTTCTCCTTTAGCTTTCCCCTTTCTGTCCTGTTTCTGTCCTCTCCTTTACTCTGACCGTTTCCTCCAGGCTCGTGTGTCCAGTCCATCCCTCACATCTTGCCTCCAGCATCACACTGCTGAAGTGCCTTCAACAGCTACCTGAGGTCCCCAATTGATGGCTTAGGTGGGATGGTGGCTGTGTTTGTCTATGGGAAGTCAGTCTTCAGCTGTTCCCAAAACATATTATCTGTCGTCAGGACCATTCCCTGGGCTCCAGTTGCAGGTCAAGCAAACAAGCCAGAAAAAGGGATTTTTTTTTTTCAGTACAGCCACACTGAGAATAATTCCAGACTAGAAAGAACAACAAATGATGAGATCTGATGCCCTAAGGCCATCTTTGGGGTACTGACATAAAGTTTAGAGTTAAATAGAGGTGTGATATCTTGGTCAAAATGTGGTCCTGTCAGTGGTGAGGGGACATCAACACAACTCCATATTGTCCTCTTCAGCAGCCTGAGGAGTCCCCATAATCTTTCTTAAAATTAAATTAAATAATTGGCTATCACTAGCAATCACTCCCCTCCGCTGACCCATCCTTCTGAGTTCCCCTTATCTTTTAGGGACCTTGGTGTCCAATCAGGATTCATGTTTTCAATGCTGAAAACAATTCCAGGACTAGATGGTATTAATGAAACAGAGTTGAGGGTTCCGCTAAGCGCGTTTATTCTATATGGATAGTGTCTGCGCGTGTGCCTGTGTGCCACGTGCATGCAGCGCCCACAGAGGCCAGAAGAGGCCTTAAATCCTCCAGAACCGGGGTTACAGATGGTTGGAGACCAGCCGTCTCTTAGCCAGTGAGCCATCTCTCCAGCCTCAGGGATCTTATTAAAGATATTTTAACACAGACCTTAAATGTGTGTGTTGAGAGAGAGAGAGATTCTCGGCAGAGAGTAAGGGACACTGACGGTAAGAAAGTATCAGTGCAGGCTTCTCAGAGAAGAGTCACAGTGGTGACACACGCTCAAGAGTGTGCACAGGCTCCAGCGAGACAGGTGCAGCTGGCTGTCTTAGCACTGGCCGCGTAGTCAGCTCTGGTGGTTTTCAACTCACATCTCAAAAGACTGCTAGCCACCCACCCACACACACACACACCTAGCATGTGCTCTTAATCTCTTCTGGTAATTGAGATTATGGGAGTTCTGCCCAGGCCTCTGGTGGAATTGTAATCTACTAAAGGAAAACAACAAACCCTAGGGTGTTAGGACACGGCCTTCGCTCAATGGGGTTGCTGAAGAACTTCCTAGAGAATTGCAGGTTTACAGCTAGTTCTTAGTTATGCTGGTTTCTTATGTTCTGGCTGGCAAGAGGCTTCATCTACACTCCAGGGTGAGGGGCACCTCTTCCTTCCCACATACCCCAGAGTTTCTGTGTCTTTAGTCCTGCCATCATCTGCTCAGCTCCAGTCTCTCAAGCTAGATGGTCTGAAGGCCCTTTTTTTTAGCTGGCACCAGGCTTTAGCCTTTGCCTCTCCCAGCATGAGAGCCCTGGTGAAATCCCCATTTTGAGGTCCATTGCCTCAAAACGTTCCTGTGTCTAGTGCCCTTGGGTACATGCCCAGCTCAGAGTGCTAGGCCGCATCTCCAGGCCTCACTGTACGCACTGTGGCCCAAGAAGGGCATGCCTGGAGCATGTCCTGTTCTGAATAAGGGGCCATGAAACCTGCTGGGGGCTGCAGGTGGAGACCTTGGACTTGCGGTCATTCTCAGAGGACGACTGGCAAACGTGCCTTTCCTGGGCACCATCAGTCTTCCAAGGCCCTTGCACAGCTGGGTGCGGACCTAATAGTCTGCAACAAAAGTCATCACAGCAAGGAAATGCCAGCAGCAGCCCTGAGGCCTGGGTGCTGCCCCCCCCCCCACTCCTGGGTATTCCCCTGCTCCTCACCTTGAAATTTGAACTCTCGGTTTGTTTGTTTTTTCTTTCTTTTCTTTTTCTTTTTGAGACAGGGTTTAACTGTGTAGCCCTGGTGGTCCTGGACTCTCTTTATAGACCAGGCTGGCTTTGAGCTCACAGAGATCCCCCGGCCTTGGGCTCCCTGAGTGCTGGAATTATAGGCATGAGCCACCAGCTCAGCTTCTTGAATTTCTGAACTCTTGAAAGGGACTTTCCTTCTACCCAGTGCAAAGTTTTGGTTGCGGGGCACATCCTGAGTGAGTTCCCCACAGTTTATCTCAGCAGCCCTCTCGTACCCAATGTGACAGTGTAGGAGTTTAGGTAGGGGTCGTGATCAGATTCCTTTTCTCAGCCAGTTAGAGGATTAAGAGACAGGGAAATCTGGAGCAGGACAGGCACCCGCAGAGGAATCTTGGGTACACAAACAGGAGCAGACATAATCAGCCTAAAATACTGGGGGTGGGGAAACACAGGCACACAGCAGACAAACAGAAAAAACGACTCTCCGCAGGACAGAGCTGGCCACCCAAAGCCAAAAACTGTCAGATCTTCTCAAGGCCTGGGGTTTTAAGAGTCTTCCTCCCCCAATTTAACATTGGTCAGTTTGAGGAAAGACAGGATGATTGATTAGCCTACATACAACCTTTGCTGGACCTCATCCTGATCTGGCCTCAAACACGGTCAGCTGGTTCATTACAGGGGGCTTGCTGCTGAGAGGCAGAAGCCTACAAGGCCTTTGTTTCAAGCTGCCAGGATTTTGTCTCAGGCCAGGAGGGTGAAGAAGAAGGCAGCCATCTTGAAGTTCACCATCTTTATAGCCTAGACAAGGCCCTTCTCCCCATCTGTCTGCCTACCAGGGAGTCTGTCTGTCTCCTAGTCTCTCCTCCACTCCACACACAGACAAGGCTTTTAAAACACACACTTAGCCACGGGGCTTCTCCACTGGTTGGCCCACACCTCTCCCCCGCTGCCCATCCTTCTCCCTTGCCTCTTCCACCCTAGACACTACAATTTCCCAATTTTTTTTTTATGGTCAGTAAGTCACATGTTCTATGGGACTGTTGACCAGTGAGATGAGTGGCTTCCTAGTAAGACTTTGTTTCCTCTGATACAAGGGACACACTCAGCTGGGGACGTCCCTTCCCGTCAGCTTACCTTTAGTCATGGATGCAGATGCCCACGTGTCAGCAGTCATCTTAGGACCATGAGGCTGCAAGCCGGCCTCTGTGACAGTTACTGTCAGTTGTGGGTTTGATGAGATCTGGAGTCACGTGGGAGATGGGTCTCTGAGGGACTGTCTTGGGTTAGCGGTGGGGGGCATCCTTCTTGTTGTGGATGGTGCTGTTCCCTGAGTTGTGCTGCTGGACAGTATAAATGGAGCAAACAAGCTGAGCAATTGGCCACGAAGAGGAAAGTGACTAATATCACAACCAACGGCAATGAACAAAGATTCCAAAGCCATGGGTGACATGGCGCAGCAGGCTGCAGCCTGCCCCCTAGGGAGCTCCCTTCTGTCTGGCTTCTTTTTCTTATGTTATCCCCGATGGTTGGTGTATAAATCGACTGCTCCATGGTATGGTTAAGGGGAAGGAGAGAGAGAACAGCCAGAAGCATCTGGAAGATGAGAGAGAAAGTAGTAGATGGATCAGAGCCCGCAGTCTGGACCTGGCCAGGAGAGAAGCAGGAGCAGAGCAGAGAGATAGAGGGATAGAGGGGAGAGCGAGGGACAAGGACAGAGTGAGTGTACTGACATAGCAGGATTATAAGGAGAATGAGTAGCTGAGGGAGGGAAGCCCCGAGCTGGGGGAGTTTAGGGTAGGAGAGGGGTTGAGGAGGGCTTGGGTGCCAGGCTAGACTCTGACATGTGTCCAGGGACTTGTGATGCTGAGGGAGCCTGGAGGCCAGCACTTGCTTTGGTATTATGTGTATAGGTTGTAATTTGTGCCTTCTGCCAGTGATGAGGAAAACTGGCTTCTTTTGGTAAGAGAGGAACTGGCTCCACAAGTTCCTGAGGAAGGCTGGCTTTTGTCGAATCCCCTGAATTTGGGGAAATGGAGTTTCCTTTGGACCTGACTGTTGTTGGTGTTATCCTTTGTGTAAATCGTGTTCCAATGACATGCTTGCTTCGATCATTCTATTTCATAGTAGTTTTGAACTTGCAGGAAGATTTTAAGAGAAAGCTGTGTAAACTCTGGCCTTAAAATCAGAGGTCTACTTGTTATTGAAAGAGGTACAGAGCCAGGCAGGGTGGTGCACACCTGTAATCCCAGAACTCAGGGAGCCGGAGGCAGGAGGATTGCTGTGAGTTCAAGGCCAGCCTGGTCTACAAAGTGAGTCCAGGACAGCCAAGGCTACACATAGAAACTCTGTCTCAGGAACAAAAGCAAGCAAGAAAGCAAGCAAGAAAGAGTTAGTTAAATGTCATCAGCATAATCAAATCACAATAAATTACCCAGATGATGAAGGATTTGGGCTCCAACCGGCTCCCAAGAATTTTGGACTCTCAAAACGTCCTCCAGGTGTTTTCAGGAGTCCTTGGTTTTCATCTCATAGTAATTCAAGAGCACGTCTTTGCTTCTTCTCTCTTCCTGCCGGCGTCCCAGTCCACAGAGCACCATGGGAAAGAGCCTCCCTGCTGTCCTTGGGGAGCGCTGTGTCTTCAAGCTCCCGGAACTGCCACTTAAAGGCTTGTCAGGGCTGTCAGGGTTCTGCATGGTGGCAGAAGAATGGCTTGTCCTCCCCAAGTTGCTCTGACCCTTATGTTCTCGGGCCATCCATTCAGGGAACCAAGGACCAGTTCCTGTGAGCAGCTGCAAACATCCACAGAAAGCACAGAACGGCCTCTGCCCACGGAGAGGGCTGCACTGGCCTCCAAAGAATAGAATTCCCCTTGTGTGTCAGTCCTCTTCTCACTCTCTAGTGACAGGGCCCCCAGGAAGGCCTTGGGCTTCTGCTCTGCTCCACTGACTTATATGCACTCCTGGAGTGGAACCATCTGTTTCCACAGCATCATATACTGCCTGTAGACAGGTGACCCCGAAGGGAATGTTTTCCCGTGTGTCCATCAGCCACTCAACCCCTGCATGAGGATGATAAATAACCGCAGCCCTAACCTAATGCAACCCCAACCCTACCGCTCCTTCCCAAGCCTCCCCACCCCAGCCCATTTCCCATCTTAGCAAAACTGGCAGCTGCTCAGTTGCTGGGCTTTGGTGCGTAGTGGCAGGGACTCACACCACTAACGGATGGCCGACCTTCATTGTCAGCTTGACCGGATTTTGAGTCAGCTAGGAGGCTGGTAGAGCACACCCCTGGATGAGATCACTTACAGAGGGGATTAACGAGGCAGGGAAAACGCTCCGAGCGTGGAAAGCATCACGCATGGGCTGGGGAACCCAGATGGAAAGAAGAGGAGGAAGGCAGCTTCCCTTCTTTCTTTGTGGTCAGTGATGACTTGAACTGCTCTACCCCAGCACATACTTCCACTGCCATTGTGATGCCTGAAGAAGCTCTGTTTCATGCTAGGCATCCATCTCAGCACCCAGTAGCCATTTGTCTCTGACTTCAGTCCCTGGAAGACAAGTTCCCAGCAACACTGACTACGTGACCCCCACCCGGAAATGTACAACTGGGATCATCTACTTGTTATGATATAACTAACTACCTTTTGGCTTCTGTAACCTGCTTGTGAAGATGTTCAAGGACTATTTTGAGGTTGCCTTGACTACCTTACTAAGCAGAGCTAACAGCTCTTGGCTTGCTGGTCCAGATGCTCAAGGTCTTCTTGTGTGCTTTTAAAAATCCTTCCCCTAGCTGGGTGAGGTGGCACACATCTCTAATCCCAGCACGTGGGAGGCAGAGGCAGTTCAGGACCAGCCTGGTCTACAAAGAGAGTTTCAGGACAGCCCAGGTCTGTTACACAGAGAAACCCTTTCCTTTGAGCTGGCCCCACCCCTCAAGGGAGATCCGGCCTTGCCTCTTGAGGGAGAGCTAGCCCCACCCCTCCCCAGTCAGCCCAGGGCTCTCCTCAGTTGATGGGTTCTGGCGTGGATGCAGGCAGAGAAAGACTCATCCTTTTGGGAGTGGGGCCAATGGCCACTGGAAATTTGACCATGCTTCAGTGAGTATACGGACAACACAGACTTGAGCTTGCTTTTTCAGGGAGGAGGGGATCGGACGTGGAAAGCCTGGGAGGTGAGCTTGTCAGGGTGCATGATGGGAGATTCCAGAATAATCAATTTTTTAAAATCCTTCCCTCTCCCCCACTTCATGTGGCAATTTCAAGTTTGGCTCAAATTCTTGTCCCGCTAGCTTCTAATTAATAAACCTTTTAATTATAATTAGATTGAGTCTGTGGTCTTTCCCAGAGGTCAGGAACTTCACAACCCATGATAATGCCCGCACATGAGGCCGAATGACCATGGTCCAAACACTTTGAATTCAAGAACCAAAATAAAGTCTTCCTCTTTTAACTTGTCAACAGGTACTCTGTCACAGTGGCACAGAGCAGCACAATGAGCCAAGAGCTCCTTGGGCTTTTCCTATAAAGTTTTACCTGCATGTAGCAATCCTATTCTAAGATTTAGCCAAGAAAAAAGAAAACAGAATACACAAAAAGCCGTAAGCAAATTTTTATGGCAACTTTATCTACAGTCAACAAAAAAACTCGGAACAGTCCAAACGTCTTTCAACTTTGAGTGAACAGATAATCACCTAGAATTCCACTCAAAAAAGAAAAAAAAAAAGGCGTAAGCAATATTAAGTCAACTGATGTCACTCACCTCCTCAAACCCGGTGGTGGCTTCTTCAAATCAGAGGCCATGACATCCTGTAGGTCTTCTTCCTGCTTCTGATCTCCTCACTGCAGTCTGTGGCTTCCTCCCTATCTGCTGGAACCCAACAGGCCAGCCTCTGCCTCTGACCTTTGCCCTTGAAGCTTCTTCCTTCCTCCTGACCTGTGTTCCAGGTCCTCACTTCCTGCTGACCTCTGATCACCTGCCTGTAACAGCGTGGCTCTGCAGCCCGCCACCTCACTGCTTCCCTGCTTTCTGTTTCTCTCAGAGCATTTATTACTATTTAACATGTTCTAGATTCCTTGCTTTGTTTGGTTGTTGTTGTTAGTGGTGGTGTTTGTTTGTTTGTTTGGTTTTAAGATAGGGTTTTACTTTGTAGCCTTGGCTGGCCCGGAACTTGCTCTGTAGACCAGGCTGGCCCGGAACTGCCTGCTTCTGCCTCCTGAGTGCTGGGATTAAAGATGTGCACCACCATGCCTGACCTCTTCAAAACTGTTTTTAAAAATTCACAATCATTTGTTTATTTTTAGGTGTTGGTGTGGTGAGGCATGAGAGCCATGGCAGACAGGAAGTCAGGGGACAACTGGCAGAAGTTCACTCTTTCCTGTGCGTCCTTGTGATCTAACTCAGTTTCTAGCTTGGCAGCAAGTGTCCTTATCTGCTGAGCTATCACCAGCCCTGATTATCTTCCTTAGGAAATAGTCCTAGTTTATTAGGGTTCAGTGCTTGGGTCTCCCCAACAAACGTCCTTGCCTGGTCATAAGTGTTAGTAGAGGGTTGTCCGTTAGTGGCAGTTGCTATGACGAGTTTGCTCGTTTGGCAGACCATCAGGATCTCTCTCTTGTTTTTCTCATTTTTCACTTGCTCCCATTTACCTCATTAGCAGAAGCATTTTCTATTGACACCTTCTTACCTTGTTCAGGGATTAGCCAAGTGTCCTAGGGGTTGACCAGGTCCAGAGACCCAGTGAGAACTGGGCTCCCTGTGGGAACTGGAAAACCCGTCTGCCTCAGTTACTTTTCTTGTCACCATGGCAAAATACCTGACAGAAACACCTAAAGGGAGGAGAGAGGATTTAATTTGGTTCTCGGTTTTCAAGTTCCACGGTGGGAGAAGTGTGGGGCTGAGACTCCTCATAGAAGCCAAGGGAGCAGGACAGGAAGGAGCAAGGATGGTGCACCCTTGAAGAGCCATCCCCAGTGACTGCTTCCTCCAGCTCAGCCTCGCCTCCTAAAGGTTCCGCCTGCGGGCTGCTGAGATATCTCATCAGCTCAGGCATCTGCTGACAAGCCTGACAGCCTGGGGTAGATCCCTGGGACCCACAGAGTGGGAGGAGAGACTTAACTGACACAAGATGTTTTCTGCCCTCCACTTGTACACTGCAGCATATGTGTGCTCGGACGCGCGCGCGCACACACACACACACACACGTAGCCAGTGAAATGGGGAACCTGTGAGTACATTTCCTGTTCATGCCACAAAACTTTTCATCCTTTGGTTCAGCTCCATTATTCTGGTCAACATCTGCTCTCCATATGCTGGTGATGATAAAACCTCACCCTGCAAAAGCCCCCAAGAGACACCTCAACTCAGGTGTTACTAAGGGAAAAATTAAGCCCAACCCCATTAGCTTCACTTGCCCTTCGTCAACGCAAAAACCCTTCCATGCCAGGTGTGGCCGCGGCGCGTGGCTATAACCCCTGAACTCGGGCTGTGGAGGCAGGAGGGCCAGAAGTTCAAGGTCAGCATTGACCTTGGCTAGCCTGGGTTTCACTTTGAAAGTCACACAGCCTGAAAACAGGTCACTAACTTTACACTAGACTCTGTGGAGGCCTCCTGTGGTGCCTGGGTTATGGTAACAGTTGCCTTGGTCCCTCCTCATCCACCTGAATCCACTTTTCCTGAAAGCACTGACCTGACTTTGGTTTTCAGAGGTCTGATGGGTGACATCTCTTTCTCTTCCTAGCCTAAACCTTTGGGTCAGTACGCTGACGTGTGGATCACTAGAAGAATATCTTTCTCCAAGGCTGTGACACACTGGCCTGCTGCGTGTTGGAGCTAGTGTATTTCTTCTACCCCGCCCTTGTACGCAATCCTTCAGCTGCTTCTTACCCATCATCAGGCCCAGAACAAACGACGGAGCCAGGATGTTTGTACAGGACAATGGCACCAGCAGCAAGAGGAACTCGGCAGTTTCCAGGATGAGTTGACCATTTGTCCAGTTGACCCATGTCTCACAGAAGAGGAAAACATCTTTGACATTGTGTTTGGCCAGTAGAAAACTATAAGGAGCTACCCTCTGCACACACACCCTCCCCACCAAAAATCAATAAAAGCCTGCCCCTTTGTTCAAAGCAGTACCCGAAGCCCCGTATGCTGATAGCTTTTGACTAGAAGCCATCCCAGCTCTTCTCTTGTTCAACTTATTCTTGGCTAGATCTGCCCACTGTCCCTCCTGTGTGATTCATTTGTTGTTGTTTTGTTTTGTTTTTCAAGACAGGGTTTCTCTGTGTAGCCTTGGCTGTCCTGGACTCACTTTGTAGACCAGGCTGGCCTCAAACTCTCAGAGACTTGCTTGCCTCTGCCTCCCTTAGTGCTGGAATTAAAGGCATGTGCCCGGCTTGAGATTAAATTTTTTTTAATTGATTGGTTTAAACCCAGAAACTGTTGAAGTAAAAAGAACACAGAGTCTGAAGAACTGCAGCCTGGGAGCTGTGGGTGGGGCAGCTGTGATTTAGTGTCCCTGGGGAGACAAGGAAGGTGTGAGGTCACGTGGGCTATCCCCTTCCTAGGGACAAAAGCCACCAGTTGCGAACTTAGTGGGAGCTGGCTTTGTCTTACAGCTGGCCTCCCTATCTCATTCCAGTTGTGAAACCAACACCTGTCGGGTTCTTGTGCCTTAACTCATATCTCCCTTTAACTAGGTGACTCAGAGCCTGGGTATTTCTACTCTGATGATTTTGTTTTGTTTAAGTCACACTTTATTTATTATTTAGGCGGGCCTCAAATTCTCTGTGTAGCAAATAACACTGAACTCCCGATCCTCTTGCCACTTCCTCCCAGATGCTTGTGACTACAGGCTGGCAACGCCGCGAGTTTATGTGGTGCAGAAATCAAATCCAGATCCTCATGTCTGCTAGACACTCCGCTGATTGGACTACATCCCCAGCCCCTTCCTGACTCTAAATTTTTGAGAACTTGTTTTTCATTTTTATCTGTAAAATGGATAAACAGAATAAAAAGCATCCATAGCTTTTCTTTTTTCTTTCTTTACTTTTTCTTTTCTTTTTTTAAGAAGGAGAAGCAAATGTGTGCGCAGGTAAAACATGGTCTCTCGCTAAACCTAGAGCTAGGTTGGCAGCAAGCCCTAAAAACCTTTTACCTGCATCCCCACATGCCAACTTTACAGCCATGTGTGGCTATGCCTGGCGTGTGTGTGTGTGTGTGTGTGTGTGTGTGTGTGTGTGTGGTGGGGGGAGAGCACTGAAATTTGTTGTGGGGTGTCTAGACACATGTTACAGGCACACATGTACCACCACGGTACTCATGTTGAGATCAGAGGTCAACCTTTTTGGGCTGCTTCTTGTTCCTCCTTGTCTGAGATGGTCTCTTCCCACCTGGTAAGCCAGGCCTTTATGCTGAAGACTCCCCGTCTCCACCTCCCATCTCCAAGTAGGGGCACACTGTGATTCACCCCAGCTAAGGTCCTCATGTTTGCACAGCAAACACTCTTCCCTACTGAGAGAAGCTTGTTTCAGCCACATCCTTCTGTCAGGATGCTCTGTCCGCACAGGCCGATTGCAATGGAACCAATTCATGAAGGCCTGAATTTAGAACTGGGTATATGTGTGTGTGTGTGTGTGTCTGTGACCTTCACAGGCCCGCAGAGAGATGGTCCATGGAGGCAAGAAATCATTTGTTTCAGTATAGCTCAGTAGCTGGCATTGGTTCAGACTTCAAGTCTGAACCAACTTATTTTGGGCATATTTAAGCACAGCACAATTTAATAAAAACTTTTCTGGTGATAATTAATCCAATTCCGTATGTACAACAAAGTATACAGAAATCTCCTTGAAGAACAAAGTAAGGTAAATATAGATAAGTCATGGCTACTGTGAGGGCAAAAGTTATGTTTTACGTTTACATTACTGGGCTTACGAGATCTATATATCAGCTGGGTGGTGGTGGTGCGTGCCTTTAACCCCAGCACTCAGGAGGCAGAGGCAGGCAGCTCTCCGAGAGCTCCAGGAAAGCCTGATCTACAGAGAAAATTCCAGGACAGCCAGGGCTGCACAGAAAAACTCTGTCTCAAAAAAGGGGGGAGCTGGAGAGATGGGTCAGTGGTTAAGAGCATTGGCTGCTCTTCCAGAGGACTGGGGTTCAATTCCCAGCATGCACATGGCAGCTCACAACTGTCTGTAACTCAAGATCCAGGGGATCTGACTCTCTCACACAGACATTTATGTAGGTCAAACACCAAATGTATATAAAATAAATAAATAAAAATTATTTATAAAGGAAAGAGAGAGAGAGAGAGATCTATACATCAGGATATATGCTTTCCCTGACTGAACAAAGGCAGAAAGTATGTAGCCTTGTGGGTTTTGATTTTATAAGAACCTGACTAACATAATTTGGCATCATTTTCTGGGAATCCCAGGTATGGACCTGACCAGTGTCCATCATCCTGGCCAGTGTTTAACAAATCTTGCTTCAAATTTGGCTCAAAATTTGTGGTTGTGGTCCTATCCTAGGACAATGAGATTAGTATTACACGGAAGGTCTTTGTAAAGTGGCAGACGTCTTTAATTCCAGCAGTCGGGAGGCAGAGGCAGGCAGCTCTCTGTGAGTTCGAGGCCAGCCTGGTCTACAGAGGGAGTTTCAGAGCAACCAGAACTACATAGTGAGAACCTGTCTCCAAACAGCAGCAGCAGAAACAGTGGTGCAGGAACAGGGTACTAGTCCAACCCCACTGAGGGGTTCACTGGAGTCCTGGCTTGAGGCTGGCCTGAGTGTTGCTTTTGTCCCTAGAATGGGAGAGGGAAACTTGAAGTAGCCATAGCAGCAGAAGGAAATAGCTTTCTTAGGTATTTCTGAGTTGATACTTCCGGGACTGGAAGACAAACCCTGACTACATTTGTTTCCGTAGTGACCGACAGGACTTCCACGGGTTCCTACTTCTTAAATAGGGTGACCGAGAGAGGGCCATGAGCCACTGTAGTTTGAGGGGACTCTGGAGTTAGGTGTCGCCGACTCATCTCTGAGATCGGTGTGGGGCCAGAAAGGGCTGGGATCTTCTGGCACCGGTAAGCAGAGCCCCGGGTCTCCTAGACAAAGTGGGTAACGCAGTGGGTCCCCCACCTTCCTGAAGAGCAGATGAGTCTTCCCTGTGTTAACCTCACCGGTGGAGCGACAGCTCGCCTCTGATTCCTGGTGGGCAGTGAATAACCCCGGTTTTACTGAGCCACATCCCTGGAACTGCAGGACGGAAGCCTGGATGGGCGGGTTCTGTCAGGTTACTGGGCTCCAGTTTGCCTGGAAGCACTGAAATGCAACCCTTCCTTAGGGCAATTCAAGGACTCTGACCCCAAGGTGCTGCCGCCTGGAGAGGAGCCATGGAGTCCTGGGCGAGGTGCGTCTTTCTTCTCTTGCTGCGGTTACTGCCAGGTAAGTTCATTCCTCGTCACCCTCAACTCCTCTCTCCTGTGGTGGCCTCAGCATTCCTCCTCCATCATCCTGCTTCCCTATGATCCTCAGCCACTCTCTCTAGGCAACCAGGAGAGGGCTGAGAGTAGAAGGCCAATTGCTGTGTGTCAGGTCTTAGGTGGTAATGGTGTAGATGGAATGCTGAGCCCAGGCCCCTGCTTTTGTTTTCTTTTTCAAAAAATTCTATGAGAATTTCATGTATATATAATTAATTTGATCAAGCTGGGCGCAGTGGTGCACACCTGTGATCCCAGCACTCAGGGAGGCAGAGTCAGGCGGCTCTCTGTGAGTTCAAGGTCAGCCTGATCTACAAAGTGAGTCCAGGACAGCCAAGGCTACACAGAGAAACCCTGTCTCAGAAAAACATAAAAACAGTTTACTTTAATCGTATCCACCTCCTATCCTCTCTCTTCAGTTCCCTTGGGCCTTCCCTAACATGTAACTCTTCCAACTTCATCATCGTCATCATCTCTGCCTTCTTGTCCTCGTTCTCCTCCTCTTCCTCCTCTTCTTCCGTAACTCACTGAGTCCATCTACTGCTGTCCACATGTACATGGGTGTGGGGCCATGCAGAGAAGCATGGTCAACCTACCAGTGCACACACACACCCCCCAAAATTACTCTCCTTAACTTACCATCAATGAACTGCCAATCGGTCCTCAGCGGGGGGGAGGTGGGCCCCGGGAGCCACTCTCCATCCACAATGGAGTTTTGAGTGCCCGAATTTGCAGGCTACATGAGTAGCTACATGCGTGCAACAGCCATGTCATGCTCAGAAGACAGCATCTCGCCGCTCTCCGCCCCCTCCTGCTGCTGGCATTCTGTCTGCCTCCTCTTCAGTGATGTTCTGGAGCCTGGGATGGTGTTGTGCAGATAGTGGTGTCCCACTTAGGGCTAGCACTCAGTCGCTTAGCCTCAGTATTTTGGCCAGTTATGTGTTTCTGTATTGGTCAGAGCGCACGGAGGAACTTTTCTCTTGTTTTCTAGGGGAATGTAGTGGTATGTTGCCTTCAGGAAATGTCCAGCCCAGAGTTTTCACGGGGAAAAGCCCAGGGCAGGGGATGGAAGTCGTTGGAGATGGCGGGACCCAGCAAGGACCTGGCTTTCTAAGAAGGTCCCTCTGCAGTGTGTGGCCACGCCAGAGATGCTGGGAAGATCGTGGGTGGCCAAGATGCTCTGGAAGGACAGTGGCCTTGGCAGGTCAGCCTGGGGATAGCCGAAGAGGGCCACATATGTGGGGGCGCCCTCATCCACGAGAGGTGGGTGCTCACGGCTGCCCACTGCTTCCGCAGGTAAGGGGAAGTAGGGGTGGAGAGCGGCTGCCATTCTCTTTACCCTGTCGCTCTCTGGCAGATGCCTCAGCAACCCGGGCCTGTCCTTTCTTAGGTCTCTGAACCCTAGCCTCTACTATGTGAAGGTTGGGGGACTGACAGCCTCCCTTTCGGAACCCCAGTCAACCATAGTGGCTGTGAGAAACATCTCTGTCTACCCCACCTACCTCTGGGAAGACGGGACCAGTGGGGACATTGCCCTCGTGCAGCTGGGCGTTCTTCTGCGGCCCTTTCAGTTCACTCCCGTCTGCCTCCCAGAAGCCCATGCTCCCCTCACTCCTGGAACTGTCTGCTGGGTAACAGGCTGGGGGTCTACCCAGGAAAGAGGTAAGGGCGTATATCCTGCTAGGGGGCGACCTGTCTAGGGGATGTACTGCCAAATTGTGGGGTTCGCCTTGGCTTGGGGAACCCCACCTGGTGCCCAGGATTCTACCTACTGAAGACATGGGTAAGCTTCAGCTCAGCAGCCATGAGTTATGGAAGCAGGCACAGCTTACAGTGGGGGGGGGGAGCAGACTGGATGTGAACCATGTTCCCTGACTCTGTTCTCTGCTTTGGGGACATGGGAGGGACCAGAGAACAGAGAAGTGGCAGGAGGTCCAGGCTGTCTGCGTGGTGGGAGGGGTTCCGCTGGGTCAGGCTGTACTCAGGCCAAGCTTCTCTCTGGTCCAGGGTTCGCCAGTGTCCTCCAGGAGCTGGCCGTGCCCCTCTTGGACTCAGAGGAGTGTGAGAAGATGTACCACATCCGGGAGACCGGCCAGTCAGGGAAACGGTTCATCCAGGCAGACATGCTCTGTGCAGGCTTTGTGGAGGGCGGGAAAGACGCCTGCCAGGTGACAGCAGCCCTCTGGATTTCCCTGGCTCTCTTGCCTCATATTCCATACCTGCACCCCATATCCCAGGGGTGCCAGGAGGACTAGAAAGAACACTCACCCAGCCTCTGTGGCCTTGGCAGAGGGTGTTTTTTAAAAAGTCTTTCTTGACCGAGCCTTCCTCCTTCTCGCTCAGGGCGACTCTGGTGGACCATTGGTTTGTGCCATCAACGGTTCCTGGATCCAGGTCGGCATCACCAGCTGGGGGATTGGCTGTGCTCGTCCATACAGGCCTGGTGTCTACACTCGGGTGCCGGCCTACGTAGACTGGATTCGGAGAACCCTGGCTGAGAACGTCTTTGGTGCCTGCGGGGGCCACTCCCGAGCCTCTGGGGCTTCTCAGATATTGCCACTAGTGTTTCTGGTCTTTGCCTTGCAATGGGCCCTGTGAGCCATAAACTCTAGTCCCAGATCCTCTTCCAGTGGGATTGGAGACTCAGAAGCTTAAGACAGATGCTGAGAAAATGAATCTCAACTGGTGGGTTTGCAGGTGGCCTCCTGGAGGTGTCGGGGGCTGCAGTGACCTAGAACACAGGGACACATCCTGTCGAACACAGGCAGCCACCCACTTGTCACTCACCGCAGGCCTGGTTCCCTTTCAGCTCTACCTGTGTCGGCTCTTTTAGTTGTGCGACAGTGCTGTGGTGGGGGGGTGGGGAAGCTCAGAGAGGGCGTGTGAGTTTCCTACGGTCACACAGCTGGGACAGAATCTCAATCACTCGGTCAGACAACCAACCAATCCATCGGTCAGGTGTGGTTCAGAAGCTGTGCTCTCACCTGGAAGGAAGTCTCACTATGTGCCCCAAGCTGGCCCCAGCCTCCTGAAGGTGTGCATTGGAGAGCTGGCACCGCCACACTTGGCTCTTACTCTTTGTTCATAACGCATCTTTGTTCTGGGGTTGTGGGGGGGTGGGGAGCCCCATGACATGGAGCTAGAAAGGTGGTTTAACAGTTAAAAGGCTCTTCCAGAGGACCAGCATTTCACTTCCAGCACCCATACCATGTAGCTTACAAGAGCAGGAGGTCCTGCTTCCGGCCTCCGAGGACATACACACGATACTCGAACACACACATACACACACAATTAAAAATAAAATTAATGTTTCTTTTTTAAAGATTTATTTTATGTGTCTGGGTGGTTTGTCTGCATGTACAGTGCTTGCCAGTGTCTCTTGAAACTAGAGTTACAGATGGACGTGAGCTGCCATGTAGGTGCTGGGAATTGAACACAGGTCCTCTGGAAGAGCAGCCAGTGTGCTCTTAGCCACCGAGCCATCTTTGCAGCCCCCCAAAATAAGATGCATATTTTAAAGAAAGCCTTTGACAGAGTAACTTTACGCCGGTTGAGTCTGGTCCAGGGGCCGCCTTTCTTTCACGTTTTTCTAGCAATTCATTTGCATTTCATTTCCCAAAAGTATCTGGCCACAAGTTGTCAGGTGCTGCTTCAGCT
The DNA here is from genome assembly GCF_030254825.1 of Meriones unguiculatus. NCBI lineage: Eukaryota > Metazoa > Chordata > Mammalia > Rodentia > Muridae > Meriones > Meriones unguiculatus. The sequence goes on from NC_083359.1 coordinate 40,875,707, forward strand.
TTCAGAGAAGCTCCTTCACCGCAGAAGGCATTTGAGGTCCAGGCCTGGGCAGGTTGCCTGCTTTTCCCCTGCTCTTCCTAGTTAGAATCAGAAGCACTGTGGTTGAGTCTTCTGTGTGGTTATTAGCAAAACTCCCATTCTTTCTTGAAGATTTTGGTGTCAGCCTCAGCACGTAGTTGCCATGGCCACTAACTGCCACTGAGATTCTTCATTCTGCCAGCTCCGGCCTGTGGAACACCCACCACACGCTTCTAACTTACCGGAGACCACAGGTGCTGTCCTCAGCTGCCGATGCCAGCATCTACTCGGTTGGTGAGCGCCCTCTACCTGGGTTTTAGCAGCTGTACAAAAGGGCACGGGACAGACCAGGTCATCAGAGAGACCTTTGCAAATCGCACTGTTTTCTTGGAAGCCTCTGAAACTCCTATTATCTGTGTAGGATGAGGTGATGGGGCTGCCAGGGCCACGGAGGGGATGGCTACCATTCTTCGAGAGGGTCTGCTCTTCCAGAGGGCCGGGGTTTGATTTCGAGCACCCACAGGGCAGCTCACCATGGTCTGTCATTACAGTTTCAGAGGACGTGAGAACATGCCCCTCAGGGTCCACCCTGTATCTCCTGAAACTCCCGAGTGGCTGTGTGGAATGCTCCACAGAGACCAACCGTAAGGCCAACCCACAGCCAAACATGAGGGCCAGAGCACCGGCAATCCTAGTGTGGGGAGGAGGAGATGAGGGCCTCTGGGGCTTCCTGGCCAGCCACCGAGCCTAAGAGCAGAACTCCAGGCCAGAGACTGCCCAGGGTAGCGGGAGAGGACAGGTGAGCCCACCCTTGGCCCTCTGCCCTTTCAGAGAACGGGGCCCTTGGCAGCTACTTCTAGGAAGAAATGGCCATCATTCTAAGTCTGGGTGCCATGGAACCCCTTGCTCTATTCCCATGGACAGCACCCCTTACAGAATTATTATCTCTGCCCACTTCCTGCACTCTGCTCTATCCTATCTTCCTTCCAGAGCTCAGAACTCAAGTCTAGTGAAGGATTTGGCCTTTCAGAGTCCACCTTGCCTTCTCGTTTCCTCTTGCTGCCAAGGGTCAAATATTTTGTTAATAAATTCTCTGTCTCCTTCTGCCTAACTTCCTTCCAGAAGTCAGCAAATGACAAATAAAAAGGCCCCATTCTGCCTTCCAGATTTTGTTTCACAAGTTATTTTCTAAGCAGGAAATCCCATCCTCAGACTGGACCTGACTTACCATGTAGCTATGGTGGCTTTGGGCTCCAGAGAACCCTACTTTCACCTCTGGAGTGCTGGGGTTACAGGGACATGCCAATCAGCCTGCTTTTAGTCCTACATTCCTGTTTAACCCACGACAACTGTTAAACCTGCCCCGCACCAGTCAACCCCCGGGAGGTCTCCAGACAAGAGCCCTCCTTAGAGAGCGGCCTTTATCTCTTCAGATGACCACACAGCCCAGCTCTAAGAGCCTCTCCTACGCAGGCCGAGCGGGTGTCTCTCTGTGCGTCTGTGTGTCTCCGTGTGCATGAGGTCTGCAGACCAACCTTCATTTTCCATTGACATATTTTACCCCACCCTCCAAGGCCCACTCCATCGCCATCCTCACCCACCCACCCCCGGCCCCAGTAGCAGGTTACAGAAAATCCCAGGTTTTGCAGCCTGGTATTGACTTTGTACAAACATGGGTCCCTTTGTCTTCTCTTAGTCTGGCTTCCTTCCCTGGATGGTACTGCCAGAGGATTTTAAGAATGGCGTTTCTGCTTATAGAGCCCTGTTACCCCGGGTTGGGGTAGCTGGGAGCCCAGGGGGGTGTGCAGCACCACACCCAGAGGCTGTGTCTGTACCCATCCTTGTCCACACAGGAGCCGCCGTCAGGCGCCCCCGCTGGCTGCACTGTCCATGCGGCCTCCCTATGACACAGATCTAGGGACAGGCTTCTTCTTGGACAGGTTGTGGCAAGAACTGCCCAGTTCCGTGTTGTGCAAGAGGAGCCAGTTTATGGCCAACACAGACAACCCAGGGACGCTCCCTCCAAGGCCGAGCCAGAACAAGGATAAGGAAGTGGTTACAATTTACTGAAATGTTCCGGAAGACCCATAAGCTGACTTTTGTCTAAAGGTCAAGCTGGGGACTGATGGGCTGAGATGAGGATCTGAGCCAAGAGCCAAGGGCAACACAGCGGGACTTCCCCGGCTGTAGCCTAGGGCTGAGGCTGGCATGCCTCCTCTCTGAACTTGGAGTGAGTTGGTGAGGAGTGATCCTCAGGGACAGGTACCACATGCTGCTGGCTCCAGGTTTCCAAAGCAAGACACATCACAAAGCGGATGCTGAGGTCAGCCACCGGCTCACGGAGTGCGGGGGTGGGTTGGGGCTGGGGGGGTCGGGGGCGGTGCCTTCGGATAGGCCATTCCCTCATGATGGTGGGCTGGGTGGTACCTGCCCAGGGCACTGTAGGGGGAGGGGGATTTGGGTTTCAGTATCTTGCCCTCTCCACAAAAATGACTTCCACTCTGGGTCTTGGCTTCCTCCTCGACTGTAGAAACTGGAGTTAACCTCCCCACAGTGTGTTTGAGATGATTAAATGAGTGGCAGTTGTGAAAGCATCGTGAGTGATCCAGAACTGATACCTGTTGAATGCTGGTCTGCTCTTCCATCCATCCATTTCTCCAGGCAGCCATCATCCAGCCGTCTGTTTGTCTGTTCACTGGCATGTCCACCCTTCCATCTATTTGCACCTCCATCGATAGATGCATCAGTCCTTCCATTCAAACACCCCCTCACCCAAATAACACCCACTCACCTATCAACCTATATGTCTATGCAACCATCTATTCATCAATCCGTCCATTTGTTTATCTTCCCATTTGTCCATCCATCTGTCCACCTACCTATCCACATACACATCACTTAACCACACACCCATTGATCCCCTCATTTAAAACAAACAAACAAACAAACAAACAAACACCCAGCCAGATCATAGGATCCTGACATGGACAGATTCGCAGACCCTTCAGCCGGAACCAGCCTCCCTGAGCAGCACCAGGAAGGCAATCTGCCACCACAGAGATCCTCACCATTGTCTCTGCCTCCCCCCTCCCTCCTACTGTTTAGTGTTACTGGCTCATCTGTGGGTTCTTTGACTGAAACAGATACAAATAAAAAAATACAAAAAAGCCAACAACAGCACTGGAAGGAGGCTTCCCTGAGGCCTTGTGCTCGAGCATAAGCGAGGTCATGGGATAGGGTCTGGGACTGCCCTCCCCCGAAGCTTCTGTTGGCATCAGGGGGTTGTGACTGTGCAATGAACACAGCACAGCTCTAATCTCCGCGTTAGAACAGTGCACAGCATCGGCCTGCTCCTGCTCAGTCTGTCTGTCTGTCTGTGCTCCTGCTCAGTCTGTCTGTCTGTCTGCCTGCCTGCCTGTGCTCCTGTTCACAGTCTGTCTGTGCTCTTGCTCACAGTCTGTCTGTCTGTCATCCTGTTCACAGTCTGTCTGTCTATTGGTCCTCTGAGGTCTGACAGGAAGGTCAGGTGACAGGCACAGCCAGGCATTCTAAGCTTGAGGCTGTAGGAAAGTCTCTTTGCTGGCTCTGGAGGAAGCAGGTGACATAAATCTGGCCAGCTTGTGGTACAGGGCCTGCTTCCTTATTAAGGATAGCAAACATGCTTGGGGAGTCTGGACTTCTTTGTCCCTGTCCCAGTCACAATAGACACAGGTCCTGGTTTGTCTGTGTCTTTCAAGTTTCATCAATGTAATAGCTTATACCTGCCATCCCGGCACTCAGGAGATCAAGGCATGAGGATTGTCTTGTGTACAAGGCCAGCCTGGGCTATTAAGTGAGAGCCTGACTGAAAACAGAATAGGCATTAGGTAGATGGCTCAGTCAGTGATGCTGTTGCCGTACATGCGCAAGAGCCTTAGGTCCATCCTCAAAATCCATGTTTGAAAAAGACAAAATGAGCAACCCAACCAAAGACCGGCAGCCGAGAAACAGGCATGGTGGCCTGCACTTGAAATGCCCGTGCTGTGAAGGATCCTGGGAAGCCTAGCTGCACTGGTAAGCTCCAGGCCAATGAGAAACAGTTCAAAGAGCAGGACAGGTAGTTCCAGCAATGTCCTCTCGGTTCCGCATGTACTCGTGCACACACGCCCCACACCAACATGTGGCCAATGGGACTTGTTTGTTTGTTTATTATTTTTGAGACAGTGTCCCACTCTGTAGCCCAGTCTGGCCTTGAACTTGTGGCAATCCTCCTGTTGCAGTCTCCAGAATACTGGGATTACAGGCTTGAGCCAGCACTCTCTGTTGAATTTGTATCTATTATCTGTCTATCTGTCTATCTATCTATCTGTCTGTCTGTCTGTCTGTCTGTCTTCGATGAGATAGGGTCTCATCTATCTCTCAGGCTAGCCTTGAACTTGCTATACAGCAAAGAATGATCTTGACCTTCTGGTCCCCCTGCCTCTACCTTCCAAAGGCTGCGATTACAGGTGTTTATGACCATGAGGCCATGGCACAATCAGTGCATTGTGCTTAGACACATACTTATAACCAGAGCTGATTTATGTCCTGTTAGAAACTGGCCCTAAGGCTTCTTGCAAGCACTCTGCCAATTGCATCCCCAACCCCTGGCGTTTCATAGAAGCTTCTCTTTAAATTTCAATTTCTTTTTGCTCATTGCCAAAATGTCTTTGTCTATTATTTATTTATTTATTTATTTATTCATTCATTTATTTATTTATTTTGAGTCAGCGTAATCTTTATTTCAAAATAACTTTTTATTATATAAAAATGTGAAAAATCCTGCAAAACCAGAAATACAGATATATTTTCCTAGGCTTTCACACTTGTCAATTTTTATTCGCATCTCATTTTCAATACAATTTACAACACTGTCCCCGGCTCCAGTCTGATTATACACATGCTGAGTGGCAGAAAGGTCTGGAATAAATACATTAAAAAAGAGGCAAAGCTGTGAGAGCAAGCGCCATGCAGTAGGCCCTTCCTACGGAAGTGGAAGGAGTGAGGGGGAATGGAGTTTCGGCTAAAGCTCTCCGGTCACCTTTGTCTTTTCCTCCTTGCTTGAGGAGGCGTGTAGCTGAAGTTCCCTTCTTGTGGATGGGGACCTCCCTGAACAGCTCATCTACTTCCCCATCCGTGAATCGAGCACCCGTGGTGGTCAGCAGCCCCCTCAGGTCACCCTCCTGGATGGCGCCTGTCGCTTCCCCATCAAAGCAAGCAAAGGAGCCTCGTTCATCATGGCATCCAGGCAGGTGTTGGTGGAGAAGCAAGCACATGGTGCGGGTCCTCCTTGTCGATGACGCCATCCGGTTCTGGTGGATCATGTTGGAGGCCTCTTTGAACTCTGGGACCTGGGACTGGCCAAACACGGTGAACACAGTGGATGCTGCGCGCTGAGGGAGCTTCTCGGTGGGGTCTTTGCCGTTTTGCTTGACACGGTGTGTTGACATCAGATCCGACCCGACCAGTGACTCCCCTTTTTAAATTTTTAACCCTTTCTCTTTGTTATGTGTTTGTTTATGGTTTTTGTTTTGTTGTTGTTGTTGTTATTGTTTTTGAGACAGAATCTCTCTACGTAGCCCTGACCGTCCTGGAGCTCACTATGAAGAACAGGTTGGACCCACTCACAAAGATCCACCTGCCTGTCTCCCGAGTCCACATCCCCTGGCCTTTCATGTGATTTTTAAGGATTCATTTAAAAGTAGTTTTTATTTTTAATCGTGTGTGTGTGTGTGTGTGTGTGTGTGTGTGTGTGTAGGGCCGTGCAGGTGCCCACAGCAGCAAGAGGACGGTGTTGGGTTTATTTATGTATGTGAACATCTGTGAGAGAGTGCCTGAGCCACACCCCTCGGCTGTAGGTCAGAGTGAGATGTGGCTCTCTCTCCCCGTGCAGGTCCCAGGGATTGAACTCAGGTCACTCAGGCTTGGTAGCCAACACTTTTACCTGCCGAGTCACCTTCCTTGGCCTTCTCTGAGGTGTCTCAGTCACAACTGCGGGAAAGAGACTGAAAAGTCCAAATGAAAGAGACGAATAACACCAACTGTTAGCGGGCACAGCGAGTGGAAAGCGTTTCTCCTGGTGGGAAACTCCAGGGGGACTGCGCTTTGAGGGCTGGCAGTTTCTTTCCTTCTTTTGTTTTGGGGCTAGGGTGGGATTCGAGTCCGGGTCTCGTGTACCCAGGCTGGCCATGTAGTTGAGGTTGATGTATAACCTCGACCTCCAGAGTGCCGGGATTACAGATAACTACAGGGGTGCCCAGCTGGCAGTTTGCTTAAACGTTTTTCACTTACATTAGGAGGCATCAATTCCACTTCAAGAAGAATAACCCCCCTCCCTGCGCCAAGACTCGACAGCACCCAACAGAGAGCCTAGATGTTCACCACCTCATAAATGAATAAATATAAACGAGTTCTAAACAAAACACAAAGACTTCCTATGCTGGTTAATCTCAATCAACAACTTGAGATCTAAAATCGGTGAAAAGATGGAAGACAAGCCTCCAGGGATGATCTTTACCGTGTTGATTGATATGGCAAGTCTCGTCCACCATGGGCGGTGCCATCCTCTGAGGTTTCCAGACTGTATAAAGACAGGGCACTGAGAAGCAGCTTGTAGTCATAGCTCTCCCTGTCGTTGTTATGGATGGGATGTGGCCAGCCGCCTCAAATACCTGCCACCTTGACTTCCCCACAACAGACAGGGCCTGGATCTGTGAGCGGAAACAAACCGTTTTTCCCTTAGGTTGCTTCTGTTATTTTTTTTTTCACAGCAACTAGAGAGGTGGGTGGGACACAACTGAACCACAAAACACGGGACTTTCAGAACGCATATTATCCAGTGAAGGAATCCAGATACAGGACCCCTCCCGGGGATCTGGTTTACTAGTCGGCAGTGACAGGAAACAGGATGGTAGCCACCTGGATCTCAGGATGGGGCACACTGACTGTCAGGGGGAACTTTTGGAGGTAAATTTTCCACTTTCCGTGGCGGCAGAGGCTATGGGAGTGTGCACGGTTACCAGCTGCAGGGTCCTCAGAGCGCCCCTCCCCCCTTTCTTTGACACAGGATCTGGCGCTGTAGCCCAGGCCAGTCTTGAGCTCAGATCACCCCACCCTGGCCCTCTGAGTGCTGGGGTTAGAGGTGTATTCGCCACACCTGGCTCACACATGCTCTTCACTGCTGGCGAGTTAGGACCTCGATAAACAGAGAAATGCAGCCGGATAATGAAGTGTGATGAAGGTAGGGTGGTGAAGCCCTGGGAAGCTAGATAAAGCCTCAAAGCAAGCAGGAACAGCAGCGTTCAACGAGGAGGAAGGCATCCCCGTGTCCAGGTCGCACAGAGACGCGAGCAAACACACGTGAAACAGGCATACCTCATTAAGAGGACCGAGTCTTGGCTGCGGTGCTCTGCTCAGGATAACGAGGCATTCCAGAACCAGCTGAAGGCAACAGCCACACCGCGCGGCAACGCACACGTTAACATACCTTAAACGGTCGGGCCATGGTGGCCCACACCTAGAACCCCGGGACTCGGGAAGCTAAGGCAGAAGGATCGCCATGGATTTCAGGCCAGCCTGGGCTACACAATGACATTGTTTCAAAAAAGAATAGACAGATAAAATTAATGAAGTAGGGTCTGGAGCGATGGCTCAGTGGTCCAGAGCGCTTGCTGCTCTTGCTAGAGGTCCAGGGTTCAGTTCCCAGCACCCACATGGTGGTTCACATCCACCTGTAACTCCAGTTCCAGGGCATCTGATGCTCTCTTCTGACATCCAAGGGCACCAGGCAGGCACTTATATGTATACAAAAACACTCATACACATAAAGTAAAAATAAATAGTAAAAAAAAATAATGAATTTACTGGCATGTTTATTATAATAAGAACATATTTGCTAAACTCTCACAATATGTAAGTGGATTTGCATGACCCCAGGGAGACTGGGGGCCAGGGTCATGGTCTTCGGAGAGTACAAACTCTTGTCTCTTAGGTTTGGAGCCCGAGGGCACAGTCCCTGCTCTGACACCCACTAGGTCCCCTAGGAATCTAGAGAGCAGAATGGGAGAAGAGTTGGACAGGCTGAAGAGACCCAGCTATACTTCTCAGAGCCAAATTTTGGCTAACCTCAGTCCGGCCTCGGCTCTGTGCCTGCCTCTGTCCTCGGAGCCTCTTTGGTTTATTGAGCAAAGCAGGATAGGGCCGGAGCCTGGCATTGCCTAGCGTGTAGGCGCATCTCTCATTTTCTCCACTAGAGGGCAGTAACACCCCACAGCATCGCGGCCCCAACTAGCTCTAGGGGATTGTTCCCAGGACAAAGGCCTCCCAGGGGTGAGAGGTCTGCATACGGTCCCCTCTTGCAGGAGCTGGCCCTTCCTTAAAGGGAGCAGCAAGAGTTCTCAGCTAATCCACGCTTCCTGGAGGGGTCCAGGCCGGTGTCGGCAGCCCTTGGTGGAGAGCAGTCCTTGGAAGCACAGCAAGGGGGCAGTGGCCCAGCCAGCCAGAGGAGACCAGGTGGGGGCTGGGTTCTGACACCGATACAGAAAAAAAAAAAGCCGTGTCGGAAGAAGGCGTTTGGGCACCTGGTCTCCAGCTGTCCACGAGTACCTGAGCCCACGCCTCTCCTCTGGGCAGCTTGCTTGTTCACCTGCTCAATAAAGTGAATGTGTGCTCTTTGTTCTCAGCTCCATGATGAGCAAATAATGCTGTCTCCCTCCTTAATCCACCCAAATCCCTTGACCAGCTTTTTGTAGCTCCAAGGAGCCTTGGCCAATCAAAGGGAAGCTTGCTGGCAGTAAACCTGAGGGCGGGCTTCCTGGGCCGGGTCACCAGCCCTCTGTGCTTTCCTGGCTTCCTTTCCTGGGCTCCTGGGCTTCCTGCCTGCCGAGGGAGGCCGAAATTTCCACAGAACAACTCTCTCCCCATACATCACAGTACCGCACTAGGAGTGTCAAGGCTGACCAGACTGTGGCCGCTTATCAGGGGCTAAACCACTTGGCATTTCAGCGTTAGCTGTAGGGACGTACCACGGCAATGCCAGTCTCAGAGTTGCCCGGAGGACTAAGGCTGCATTGGGATCCCTGGCCAGTCGGTGATAGCTTGGAAGTGGGGCATGACGACACAGCAGTGTAGGCAGAGAATCTAAAAAGAACTCAGTCAACAACCCAACAGAGGAAGGAGGGGTTCAAGGACCCTTCACGCACAGTCTCTAAAGGCAACCATCTCTCTGCCATCGGCCCGTCCTTCTCGGTGAAGTCATCACAGACGGGATATGTGCCTGTGACCCTGCACGTCTCGTGTGTTAGGACAAACATGAGTCCCTTGGCCTTGGGTCCTTGCTTTGCCTGAGTGGAAATCACCAAGTGTGACCACATCTCTACTTCTCCAGCTCCGAATTCTTCCTGTACCTTGGCCAGGGCTCTCTACCAGAGACTACCTTGACAGAGCGTGACACACAATATGGGGATCATTTACCGAGGGGCTATGGGACAGAAGCTCAGTGTCTGAGATGTCCCGGATACATCCTCACATTCTTCCCAAGGTGGAATCAAAGTCCCCCAAGATACAAACACGGCTGTGAAGGGACAAGCGAAAGGGGCTCAGGCCACACAGAACAGGTAAGGAAGGAGCAGAGACCCAGCCTGGTGCAGGAGGAGAGACTACAGAGGCCATGGGAGAATGGCTTGAGCCAGCTAGAGACTGAACCTCGGAGGATGGATGGAGGGGTTGGAATGTGGGGCTTCTCCAGGAGCACCTTTAGACTTCAGGGAGCACGGTATAATATGACGACATTGCATGGTTGCTCAGAGCTCAGTCTGAATGCTAGCGGAGTGACACTGGGCAGGGGAGTCACAGTGTAGACGTGGTGAAACCATCCCTGGGCCCTTCTGAAGCATTTCGAGCCTACAGGGGAAAAAGGGCTCCTGGATATTTCCTTGTCTCTATCTGGAGCGTCTTACATCCCGCATCTCTTCCTCGGAGCATCTTTGAAAGCCTGCCACCCCCCTCTGGCTTCTGAATCCACAGAGCCATGCTGCTGTTGCTAACCTTGGCTCTCTTTGCTGGCCTCATGTGCAGAGCTCAGGGTGAACTTCCACACTTGGCTGTTGGGGTTTGGTCTGATGTGTGTCACTGGCCCTCAAGATCTGGTTTCATCTATCCTTGATTATCCTGCCTAAGACATACCTGACTGGTTGATTAAATGGCCTAGACCTGGGCAGGGCAGAATGGGGTAGATGCGGCTACGATTCCTGGCTTCCAGGACAGGAGAGTCATGGGAGACTGACAGACAGGAGATAAGGAAGGCGGACACTACGATGGGTTAGCGTGGAGAATAAATCCTGTGGGAAAGGAGAAAGGACTCCAATAATGGCATGAAAAGACCCAGATAAAGAATACAAGCAAGTACCATGGGGTATGGATGGAAGGTGGACCAGATGAGGAGGATTAAGGTGGATGGCAATGGACAGATGGATGGTGAGGATATTGAGACAGTGTAAGTGAAATATCTGCCCAGCCCAAGGTAAATTAAGGCAATTATAAACTCTAACAGGTGTCTGTGTTTTACTATTTGTGATAGCGGGTTAAATAATACCACTGTGATAATCATAGGGGTAAGAAATATAACCCAACACATTTTTTTAAATATTTACTACAACACTTGGTGTGTAACCTTCATCTCCCCTGTCCTGGTTTAGGCAAAAGGACCTCTGGAGGTGAAGGACTGGCTCTGGGCACTCTCCCAATGCCTGCCCCTCAGCCTCCCTTTCTTCAGAGATGTAGAACAATAATATGTCCTTATCCTGCACCGAGGAGACAGTTCACTGGGTGAAAACGCTTGCTGTGTAAGTGTGAGGCCCTAAGTTTGGGTTCCCAGCACCCACATAAGAGATGGTACACCCTGAACCCCACATGGTGGGAGCAGAGACAAAGTCCTGTGGGACCGCTGGCCAGGTTCCAGCCCAGGTAGAAAGCTCTGATCCAGTGATCCGCCCTTGAACAATAAGGCGGGCAGCTGGTGAGGTGGCCCTGTGAGTAAGAGCCCCTGCTCCAAAGCCTGAATGCCTGAGTGGGGATGCCCAGTACCCAGGTTAAAAACATCCCGAATGGCTGTGAGCGTCTGTAACCTCACTATGGGGCAAGGCAGGCAGATCCCAAGAACACCCTGGCCTGCCCTGGCAAAGAGCTGGAAACTCAGAGAGAGACACATCTCCAGGCAATGAGGTAGCTAGAGATGAAAGAAGACACCCAGTGTCCTGCTCTGGCCTCTGCTTGCATATGTAACACAACCAGGTGCATGCCTGCATGCATGTGTGCACACACATGCGCACACACTTCAGTAATGGCAACAGAAGCACATTTTATTTTTGTGCTGCGACTGCAGTCTTCAGCTTTGTGAGACAGGCTCTCAGGCTGGCCTTAAGACTGAAACTGGGCCATCTCATCCTCTCAGGTGCTGGAGATTCCAGGCAGGCACTCAGCTACCGCCGTATTTTAAAAAAGAAAATGTTTGGAGCCTGGCTTGTAATCCCAGTCCAGCCCTATAATCCCGGGAACTTGGGTCAAGAGGATCACAAATTCAAGACCAGTCTGGCTACAGAGCCACTTCAAGGTCAAGCTGGACAGCTTAGTGGAACTGTGTCTCAAAATGAGAAGTTAAAAGAGAATTTGGAACCTGGCCTGGTGCACTTAATGCCAGGACTCAGGAGGCTGTGGCAGGAGGATTTCCACCATGAAAAAGTTCAAGGCCAACCTAAGTTACAGAGTAAGATTGACATGGATAGATGATAGATAGATAGATAGATAGATAGATAGATAGATAGATAGATAGATAAAGAGAGATAGAATGTGTCAAGCTCTATTAAACTCTCAGAATTACTAGATAAGTAGGTGATGGCCTGGGATGGCTCAGCAGGCAGGGGACTTGCTGCTAAGCCTGGCAGTCGGAGGTCGATACCTGAGCCTACATGATGGATAGAGAGAACTAATATCAGCAAGTTATCCTGTGACCCCCACAAGCATGTCATGGCGCAAATGTGCTCCCCCCCATACAATAAACAAATGCCCAAACGTAAACAAACACACAAGCAAATGTTTGAGTTATACTTAGACAGAAGAATTCTGCAATGTTTATCTAAACTCCAAACTGAATTGAATATCCTCCCCACATTTCATATGGAGGCTGAATTAGGAAGTAGCTTAGTGAGTAAGAGCAAAAAACAAAACAAAAACAAAACCTAGGGTTAGGAATAGGCTAGGACACTTGGAGAGGGGACTTGTCTTTGCAGAACAGGTGTCAGGGCCTCTGCTTACACCTGACAACACCAGGCTGAGTGAATTCTGCCTTGCTGGCCTCAGTGTGGCTGGGCTTCATTTGGGGAACACAAGGGATGAGGCTCCAGAGGGAAAACTGAGCTATGCAGAGCCTGCAAAAAATTCAAGCTCAGGATGGGTGCTGTGGAAGACTTGGTCATCCTGGCACAACTGCCCAACCTGGGGCCGGACTTTCTGGGGACCCCTGGGAGGAGGTATGTGTCCCAGAGAGGTGGATGCAGAAAGAATCTGTGGGTCCCAAGGCCAGGCTGACATGGCAGGGCTAAAGCACTTGGCATCTCGTTGTCTTTAGCTGTAAAATGGGCACCTGAGTGATGCCAGCCTCAGAGCTGCCTGGGGGACCAAGGCTGTGCTGAGAACTCTAGCTGCCCAGTTGATGGGAGCGGCCATGAGTAGAGTTTGGAAGGAGCAGGCAGAAGGCAGTTGTTTTATGTGAAGACTCTGAAAAGATCTCCCATAGCAAGAGTGAGAGAGGTGGAAATTATGCCTGCATGTTCTCCAAGTCCAGGCCTGGCCCATCCTTCTGGGTAAAGCCATGGGCAGACTGCGGCTGCTCTCCCCTCACATGAGCTCATGACTGACTCTGCATGTTTCATTCGCTTGAGACAAACGTGTTCCCTGGCTTTGGGTACCTGCTTTGCCAGGACCTATGGAAATCACCAAGTGTGACCATGTTCTCCCTCTTTGAGCTCTGAAACCTTCCTGTGCGCCAGCGGGATTCAACAGGATCCTCCCTGCATTTGCAGAGGATGGCATGGACTGTGGGGTTCATTTGTTCAAAGGCAGCAGAGAGGAACACAAACAGTGTCCCAGGATGTCCTGGATATTCCCACACATTCTTGCAGGAAACCCTGCCAAGGGCGGGAACACGGAGGTCCCACTGCGGCTATGGCTGAGTGGCATCAGGGTATAAAGGGACAAGCCAAGGAGCTCAGGCCACACAGCACAGGTAAGGAAGGAGCAGAGACTCAGCCTGGTGCCAGAGGACAAGATACAAGAGGAAAGGGAGAATGACTTGAGCCATTCTAGAGGCTGGACCATGGAGGATGGAGGATGGATGGATGGATGGATGGATGGGTTGGAATATGGGGTTTCTCCAGGAGCACCTTTAGACTTTGGGGAGCACAGTGTAATATGATAACAGGAGGTGTCTTGCTCAGAGCTTAGTCAGAATGTTAGCACGGTGGCGTTTTGGGGGTCACAGTGGGGACTTGTGGGTGAAACCATCCCTGGGCTCTTCTGAGCCTTTGAGCCTATGGAGAAAAGGGTTCCCGAATGTTCCCCTGTCTCAGTCTGGGCTGTGGGGATCCCTTATACCTGATGTCTTTTCCTCAGAGCCTCTCTGCAGTTCTTGCTACCTCCTCCCCGCTGCGGCTTCTAAGCATCAGACTTGTGCCCCAAACCCTCAGCAGCCATGCTGCTGTTGATGACATTGGCTCTTCTAGCCAGTTCCGCCTACGGATCCCAGAGTGAGTACCTGAGCCTCCTTTGTGGCATTCACCTCCTGAATCCTGTCCTGGGTGTAAGGGTCTCTGAGTGAGGGAGTGCTCCTGAGCACTCTCTACTGCCTCCCCTTTCCAGACAATAAGTATTTCTACATTCGCGGTGAAGATCAGGGGGAGCTCAGAGGTGTCCGGGTCTTCTTAGGTCATATGTCTGCCATCAATGGGTGAGTAGAACTCTGTTTCCAGAACCTTCCTTGCATGCTCCCAGGTTGCCCCCACCGCCCATGGCTTATCGCCTGGAGCTCTTGGAGGAGTCCCTGGCTCCACACCTCTAATATTACCCAGCATTCTCTTGGCCACTGCTTGATCTAAACTAGCCAACTTGGGGCTGGAATGCCCAGGCTTGGGTAAGACTGGACAGTCCTCAGGGGGGCCGGTGGAGAGGGACCTCTGACTTCCTAATTCAGAAAGTACCAAAGAGGCTTCAAGGGCCCCTCCTCCAGGTAGCTCTGGAGGCCTAAGCGCCCCTTGGTAGTGACAGAAACTGCTCACACGGTCTGAGAGACATCCCTGTCTTCACAAGATGTGAACTGTGCTGCTGACTCAGCCACTCTGGACCTTTCCTCTGCTCCAGAAGGGGCAGCCATTCCCTCGGGACAGGCAGATCTTGACTATCCTCACCACTCTCTGCCTCTTGAGAGCTGTTGTTCTCCCAGAGCATCGTCAAGACCTTGTGTTACTATTGCTAAGCTTGGTAAAAGCAAGCACGGTCCCCAAATTCACAGAATTTCAGATGAACATGAATAGTCTCTTAGTGTGTGTCCTGGGTGACATTGAGGTTATCTCGGTCCTTCAAACATTTGATGTTGGGCCACTGGGGAGAAGGCCCAGTGGATGAAGTGTCTGCCATGCAAGCATGAGGCCCTAAGTTTGGATCCTCAGAAGCCATGTGAAAGCAGAGAGCAGCAGCCTGGGTCTGTAACCCTAAATCTGTGGAGCAGAGGTGTGGGAGCCTGCCAGGCCGGCTGGCCAGAATCTTACCCAAAGGGCAACTCCAGGTTCCCCTGGAGACTCTGCCTAGAAAACTGAGGAGGCCTGCCTGGGAAAATGGCAGGGAACGCAGGAAAGAGCACTTGGCTGTGCCCATGTGAAGACCCAGGGCCAGCTTCTCAGAACCTGTATAAAAGGAAAGCTAGCCTGGAAGGGGGGAGGTGCTGGGACGGAAGGGCCCAGTGGGGAAGCCCTGGAGGCAGGGACAGCGAGAACCCAGGGGCTCCGGGGCCAGCTGCAACACTGAGCTTCCACACAGGGAGAAACCCTGTCTCCAGGCAATAAGGCAGATAGCCACAGAGGAAGGGACCCAGCGCCCAGCTCTAGCCTCTACGTTCTCACACACATGCATCACAGATTGGCAGACAGACATACGCACACATAGACATACACACATGTACGCACACAGACACACATGCATGCACATGCACAGGTGGAGAGTGATTGAGGAAGACACACACAACGGCACGCACACATCTCCTGCATGTACAATTCACTACTGACAACACAGATATGCTAGGTTTTCTTCCTGTTTAAAATGCTGGGGGTTGAATCCCAAGATATACCACTGTGTTTTGTCTGTAGCCTTCAGTTTTGTGTGACAGGACCTCACTGTGTACCCCAAGCTGGCCCTAAGCTTGGAATCCTCCCACCTCATCCTCACAACTGCTGGAGAGTATGCAGATTTACTTTAAGAGTGTAATATTGGCGCCTGGCTCGGTGGCCCACTCCTGTATTCTCAGCTACCCAGACAGCAGATGTTAGAGAATAGCAAAGATGAGGCCAGTTTGTGCTACAGAGTCACTTCAAGGCCAACCTGGCCAACTTAGTAAAACCCTATCTCAGAATAGAAAGCGAAGAGAGGGCCAGAGCCCAGCATGGTGGCCTGTGCCAATAATGTCCGAACCCAGGAGACTGAGGCAGGAGAATGTCCATCATCAAGAAGTTCAAGAAGATTCTGGCTACAGTGAGATCCTGTCTCAAAGCAAATAAATAAACAAAGCAAAGATCAAAGGAAAAAAGAGAGAGGCGAGGCAGAGTTGGGGTATGGCGGGATGAGACTGGGAATACCTTAGTGGTCTGTCTAGCATGTGTGAGCCATAGGTTCGATTCCCAGTACCAATAAGACAATTAAGAGTGGCAAGATGACCCTGTAGGTGACAGTCTCTGCGTCCTCACCTGGCTGCCTGAATTTGATCAACCTAAGCCATATGGTAGAAGGAGAGAATCAATTCCCTGCAGTTTTCCTTTGACCTCTATAAGGGTCACAGCACACATGAGCCCACATAGACAGAGAGACAGACAGACAGACAGACACACACACACACACACATACATGAAATAAATGTCAAAGGGTGAGTAAATAAACTATGCAGTGCTTGAGGTATAGTTACACAGAAATTATTAACTGATTATCTGAATTATTTCTAGAGGCCTATTTGGGATTCATCTTTGCAAGCAAGAGAAGAAAGAGGCCGGGGTTAGGAACAGTCTAGAAAACTTGGGGTGCACTTTCCTTCTTTGCTTAGTAGGACAGCTGCCGGAGCTCCTGCCCCCACCTGACAACCCCGAGGGAGCAGATCTGGTCTCACTGGTCTCTGTCCCCCAGAACCACCTGCCCTTAAGTGAAGGGCCATCTCTGGTCTGCTGGCCTCAGCAAAGGCTCTCAGTGTGGCCACCAACTTCCAGAGGGCCTTCTCTTTGGGGGAAGACCCCAAAAGATCCAGGCTCAGGATGGGCTTCAGTGGGAGAGCTGGCTGCACGGATGCCTGACCTGGGGCCAGTCTCTCTGATGACTCATGGGGAGGTGCGAAGGAGCAGCTGTGGGCTGCAGGCCAGGCTGGCAAGTCAGAGCATAGTGTGACACATCTTCTGGGGGCGGAAGTGAAGCTGGGAACTAGGATAGGGCACAGCTTTGGGAAAAGGCTGACCCTCCTATGCATGACATGCTCTCTTCCCAGCATTCAGCTGCTGATTGGTGAGAAGTGGAGTTTAGTCTATGGATCTCCAACACGAAAAGAGCAGACATTCCTGCTGAAGAACAATGAGCACGTGATTGCAGTGGAGACTAACGACGGCATCTGTATCCGGTACCTGAGGCTGTGGACCAATTACAGACGTAGGGCCACTTTGGGCATAAAGAAAGGCTTTTCCCTCAGAGATGTTGGGCGTCCCGGCAAGCATCTACTAACTATGGATGGCAAGTACCTTCCTGGTTACTGCATCACTGAGCTGGGCTTCAAGTGGGGACATGGTCCAGAGGATCTAACCTCGGAGATGCCAGAACAGCCGAGTCCGGACATTTCCAAAGAGGAAGACAAAGATGAAAAAGATGCAAGCAATGGTAAAGATGGAGATAAAGATGGTGAAGATGGAGATAAAGGTGGTGAAAATGGAGATAAAGGTGGTGAAGATGGAGATAAAGATGGTGAAGATGGAGATAAAGGTGGTGAAGATAGGGATAAAGGAGGTGAAGAAGCTGTTAACCATGACAAGGAAGCTGATAAAGGAGGTGAAGAAGCTGTTAACGATGACAACAAGGAAGCTGATAACAGTGATAAAGATGAGAGCAATGAGGAAGCCAACCCCAGTGACAACAATCCCGGTGACAACAAGAAAGCCTGTGAAGATGGCAGTGAGGACAACAGTGACCAAAACAAAGACAATAAGGAAGCCTCTAACGATGGCAGTGAGGAAGCTGAGAAAGATGACCAAAAGGACAACGATAAAGAAGATGAAGGCGACGAAGGAGCTGATAAAGAGGACAGCAAGGAAACCTGTAAAGATGGCAGTGAGGACAAAAGTAACTAAGGTAGAGGCAGGGAGGACTATTAGCACCAGGGCGCTCAGAGCTCGGTCCTGCATCCCCACAATGCACCACCTCCTCTCAGCCAAGTGCACCTACCTGGAGGTGACCTTGGGCCGGGGGAGGCAAAGCCCTAATGGCCTGTAGCGCTGTGTTCAATAAACTATGTGCATGTATGTGAGCCTGTGTGGTCCTTGTCACCAAATGGAATGGGCTTGGGATTCCCCAAGAACCTCCTTTTCTTCCCCACTTTTTTGGACCTACACCTGTGCACTGGGTTAGAGTTTGCACAGAAAGAACCGTGGTCAACTCATCAGGAGCAAGGTCCCCAGGATGAGGGCAGCATCCAGCCACTTCCTGTCCCAAAGCAGCATGGGCCTGCAAGGAGAGCTCAGTGTGTGCTGACAGGGCCGGCAGGGACTGGCTTTGCAGTGGTTCCGGTTAGCTCTATTTGAGCAGGTGTCCTTGCCTCCTGCTCCTCCGGCCTCCTCCTCCCTTCCCCTCTCCCGTCCTCTTCACTATCCTCTCACATAGCTGGGCTGGCTGTGTAAACAGTAAGTTGTTACAGTAAGTTGTTCAGATTTCGTGTGAGGTACTCTCAGAGTTACAGATAGGCAGGAGGAAGGAGCCCCTCTCTCCTTAGCTGACAAGTCTGTTGGAAAGTTACAGGCAGTCTGCTCTGTAACTCAGAAAAGGGGCCATTTCAAGCCCCACATTACTCATTAGGTAAGACTCTGTGTGTTAGATCTATTAATAAAAGATGAGGCTTGCAATGGATCTTCTATGCAAGAGGTTTATTAGGTAGATATGGAGGGAGGTAAGGGAGAGCAGGACATGATGGGGAGAAAAAGGGAGGGTGCCCCGACAGAGAAAGAACCAACAGAGAGAAAGAGGGCAAGAGGGCAAGAGAGAGATCACATGGCTGGCTGGTCCCTTTAAGGGGCAAGGTAACCATGCCTTCCAGGTGTGGCCACCTGGCCGGTGACACACTATGACATCATAAGTTGCTAGGTAACCCAGAAGCAAGTTTTGTTCCAAAATACTAACATTCCTCCCTTTTTCTATAACTAAAAAATGAGGAACTTGGGCTGCTTTTTATAAGGTAAGTTAAAGTATATAAATTTAGGTTCATTGAAAGCAGCTCTTGATTGTCATGCAAGGGGTTAAGAGAGAGAGAAGAATTATAGCAACAAAATGGTCAGATTACAAGATCAAGAGTAAGGGAAGCCTCTGCCCTGGAAAACTTAGGGTAGAGGGTTGTCAGTAGAGAGTTGCCAGCCATGCAAGGCAGCAGGCAGAGACTGGGGAATGCTGGGAGAACCTGGAGCTGCTTGTCCTGGTCCTGAAGCACACCATTTCAGCCCTTTGTTAATAATAAGTGAATAACAGGCGTAGATTTTCTTCTGGCTACTTCCTGCTGACACTGGGGGAGATGTAGGGAGGTCAAAAGGCTGAAATGTTGGCCAAGTCCAGAAGAAAAGGCTGTTTTGATGCTGTCCAGGGTCTGTGAGAACATCCATGGCTGGGAGGGAAAGTGCAGGTCCAGCTTGTTGGAAGTCTGTGAGGTCAGAGTTGAACACTTGTAGCTGCTTTGGCGCTGTTGTGGCTATAGGAAACTTCTGTGTCTGGCAGGACACTGAAACACATATATAGGCAAAAGATAAAGTTAAGTATGTTATGGAGAAAATCCTTTAGGTATACATTGAAAACTTTTGGGAGAGCAAACAGAGGTGGAAGGTTTGCATCAATGAGACTTGAACATGGGAACCTCTGTCTCCCTGGGGGGACCTTTATTTACCCAATCACTGGCAGTAGTTAAAAAGGCTTTGTTTTGGATCTGTCATTGAGGCGAGGTTTGATTACAGAAGTGTGTAAACTTAGAGGCCCCAGTGCTAGCTGGCACTAGGTGTAGAAACTTGAAATTCTCCAGAAGACATCCTATCTGGAGGAATGGCCATCTGGGCCTTTCCCATTGGGAGGCAGAGAAGTCGGGGACCTTCCAAAGGCGTCCCAAAGGCAAGGTGTGACTCGAGCAGAGGTCCTACCTGGTCCAATAGCTTGTCAGCTTTTGGCCAGAGACCAGGGCACAGATGCCCAGCAGGGCACAGCCAAGGCACAGATGCCCAGCAGGACATGGCCAAGGGCATGACAGTTTGCCTAGCGCTAGGTCCTCCCACGAGCAAGAGAGGGGAAGAAGAAACCATGTGCGAGTGGGGAAGCACCGCCCAAGGGAGAGTGGGGCCCTAAAATGGAGGTCAGCAGAGAGGGTCAACCCTAGACAGTTAAGGCTACGGCTGGGGGCAGGGAGGCCTCCATCTCAAAAGATAGTACGAAGTCGATGGAGCTCAGCGGTCAAGCTTCCCCTACCAAGAGAGGCGTTTTATGCTGAAAAATGGAGTGAACTCACCAATCTAGTAGCTGGCCAATAAGGAGAACTCACCAATCCAGCCAGTGTTGCATGCAGTAAATAGCAGTCTGGTAG
Organism: Meriones unguiculatus; assembly: GCF_030254825.1. NCBI lineage: Eukaryota > Metazoa > Chordata > Mammalia > Rodentia > Muridae > Meriones > Meriones unguiculatus. Next base: position 40,895,856 of record NC_083359.1, read on the forward strand.
CCAGGAAAGGGAGTCCCAAAACCGGAGAAAGGGGAGGAGTCCCACCTTTTGAGATAGGCTATAAGTGCAGTACTTATCTGGAGTCTAATTGACCTGAGAGGTGGATTTAGGTGGACTCCCTGCAGCTTACAAGAATTACTTTTAAGTTTTAAGAAGGAGATAAAACTTTAGACGTGTTAGGATCACAATTGTACTCTGCATTGAAATATACTTTGTAGAAAAAGCAGCAGACACACATATTTGTGTTAACAGCATAAGTATTTTTTAAGGTGAACTCTGAAAAGGCAAAAGCCTTTTATGAAGTAAAAGGGAAACTCATTTGATCTTAATTTTTAGTATAAGCATACACATTATGGAGGCTTACAATCCTGAGCTTAGGACCATAATAGTAGAATAGTGGTATAGTGGAAAGTTTTTGTACGAGAGTCAGATTAATAAATTAGAGCTCTATTGATAAAGGTCAAGCTCTGGACAGTCAATACAACAGTAGCATAGCAACAGGAGGAAATATTAAGTATTTCTACCTATTTAAGACTCCTTAAATCACCTTAGACCTTATAACCTTTATAACTTGCATTTACCAACCTTAAAACACTTTCTTAGACTCTCAAACATTTATAACTTGCATTACCAACCTTAAGACACATTTTCAGGCTGTCAAACATGTATAACTTGTATTTATCAACCTTAAGACATCTCTCAAATATGTTTTTTTGAGAGGGACCTTTGAATTTAGTTATTTACCATGAGACATGGTTGAGACTGCTATGAACATCTATTGTCCTTTAGCTAAAGGAATGGTAAAAGGTTTTATTTAGGCCTGTTTTAGAGTCTGGCAACAAGGCATATTGTGTCTAGGCCTGACAATAGCAGCTCTAGGACTTAGGGTTAAGGCCTGGACTCCTGCATATGAAGAGAACTGGGAAGGCATTTGAAGTCTCCCAACACAGAAGTTGGCAATATGTCCGTGGGACCTTATTTTGAGGTAAAAAAACAAACCTGTAGTGTTACTCTGGGCTGGGTGAGAGTTGTGGAAGTTGCTGACTCAAGGAGCCATATGTCCTCCACCAGACCAAAGAACTAGAAGGCTGGAAGTGTCTGTGGCTCTTGTGCTGGCTGAACCTCCATGGCTAGGTACAAAGGACAAGCCTGCATGGGAGCATTTTGTCTTCCAGAGGCCAGTCTGCCAGCAGGCAGTGTGTGGCCTGCTGAGGCAGCAGCTGGACCAGCGTCTCCTTTGGCTGCATTTGAAAAAGTCACCTGGCGGAACTGACTTTTGGCTATGCAAACCTCTTGCCTTTTTTTTTTTTTTTTTTCGGGAATGCCAGCAGCCACAGAGCACAGCTAAGGTCTGAAGCCAGTCGGGAGGGCTCTTAATATTTTTACTAACTCCTATATGGTGACTCAAGGACCGTTCTCAGCTGTTTATTAAAAATTGCAGTGAGACCATGTTTGCATCTATAGGACTATAAATATATATTTGGATATATATGAGATGACTATTAAACTTGTATTTGTTAACCATTAAATATTAGGACTTTATGTTTTGTCCTTGCTAAGTTGGAACCTTAAAAGTCATAAATATAGTCCATTAAAGTGAAAGCACAAGAGTTTTGGGTATGATTTAATATATAAGAAGTGTAGAGCTTATAGAGGTCTAAGGCTAGACTATAGATTAATAATACCATTTTTAGAAAATAGGACCAAGCATATTTTAACCTTTCGATAGTGGAGATACAGCACAATGACCCAGTTTTAACATAAGTACATTTTTTAAGAATTAATAGATCTTAATTTAGAATATTGGTAAACAACTTGTAATAATGAGCCCCTGAACTCTAAGTTTAAAAACAACAATATGGTAGAACAGTAAAATTAATAGATCTTAATTTAGAATATTGGTAAAATGCTGTATGTGGTAACGAACCAGAGTTATGCGTTTTAAAACCAACAATATAGTAGAACAGTATAAAGACATTTTGAAGTTACATTTGAATTTATTATAGCAAACCCATTAGCCAGAAAGCCCAGTGGTGAATCTGGATCATAAGCAACACATAGCAGGAGACAGCAATAGCCTTTATTAATTTAGGAATTGAAAAAAACATAGGCATTTAGATTTACATTTTAAACCAACTTAACTTGAATAGATATTTATAACTTTGAAATTTTATAATTATATAAAATTTATTTTGAAGTAGGGTTCAATTATAGATAGTAAAATATAACTTTGAATTTTTATAAAAGTCCATACCAATGTAAAATGAGGCTTGTTGTTGTAGCCTAGTCTAAAAGATAAAATAAAGTTAGTTATGATTAGCCTTGTAAATGTAAACCCAATGAGAAGATTATATAAAGCATTAGATAAGGAATTTAAAGCATTTAAAACATAAGAGTAGAGTCTACAGAAATCAAGAAAAGATTTTTTTGAAGCTTGGAAGCAGCCTCTTAGAGTAGTCAGAAAAATATGTGGTGCTAGGGACAGAATGAAAGCAGCATAGAGAGGGAGGGGTGGACGCATGGAAAGGCGACCTGGCAGGCACGCGGGAGGCGGGGTCCTTTTGCCTAACTCAAGATGGCGCCACCACATTAAGTCTGTGGTGAAGCTATGGTTCCGCCCACTTCCTCCCAAAACCAACAGAGCGTCGGAAATCTCGTGAGAGATTTAAAATCCCGTCGGAGATTTTAAAAGTTCTGAGAGTCGCAGAGCACTGGCCAAGGTGGAATGGCTGGTGGCCGCTGCCGCCACCGCCGCTGCAGTGGCTGTGGAGCTCGGGCACCGCGCCACTGCCAGAGCAAGTGTGCGCATGAGAGCAGTGAGGGGAAGTAGAGGTTTTAGGTATAGGGCAGAGAAAATCGGTTGCAGCCATCCATGGTCCTATCAGATTAAAGGAGTCCTGGCAAAACCAGGAGAGACCCTTTCCCGGCCAATGCACCAATGTTAGATCTATTAATAAAAGATGAGGCTGGTAACAGATCTTCTATGCAAGAGGTTTATTAGGTGGATATGGAGGGAGGGGGGAGAGAGAACAGGACATGATGGAGAGAAAGGGGGGGTGCCCCAACAGAGAAAGGACCAAGAGAGAGAAAGAGAACAAGAGGGCAAGAGGGTAAGAGGGAAAGAGAGAGATCACATGGCCGGCTGGTCCCTTTAAGGGGCAAGGTAACCATGTCTTCCAGGTGTGGCCACCTGGCTGGTGACACATGATGACATCATAAGTTGCTAGGTAACCCAGAAACACATTTTGTTCCCAAATACTAACACTGTGTCCAGCAGGTAGGGAAATGGGAAGCGGGCAAGCCCCAACCTACAAGAGAAGAGGACAGAAAGTTCTCAGGACTGGAGGACTTTAAATTTGTCCTTGCAAGCAACTGTAGGGTGAAGGTCTTGTGCCTGGGTTGGTGTCCCAGTCCCACCACTGGACCTTTGCCTGGTTATAGAAGATGGCCAGTTTGGGCTCTGTGTCCCCTACTACTAGGAGTCTTTGCTAGGGAGACCCTCACAGATTCCAGGGAATTTACACTGTGCTGTTTCCACACAGCCCCCAATCCCAGTCATTTCCTCCTGTACTCTCTCCCTCCTCCCAGCATGAGCCCTCCTTGTGACTTAGCCTCTGTGGGTTTGTGGATCGTAGTATGATTTTCATTACTTAACAGCTCATAGCCACTTATAAGTGAGTACGGACTATGTTTGTCTTTCTGGGTCTGGGTTACCTCACTCAAGATGATTTTTATTAGTTCCATCCATTTGCCTACAAATTTCATGTTACCCTTTTTTTTAATACCCTTTTTTTTTAATGGAATAGTAATATTCCATTGTGTAAATGTACCACAATTTCTTTATCTATTCTTCTGTCAAGGGACATCTATGTTGTTTCTAGCTCCTGAATATTGTGAATAAAGCTGCTATGAACATAGCTGAGCAAGTGTCCTTGTGGTAGGATGAAGCATCCTTTGGCTATATGCTCAGGAGTGGTATAGCTGGGTTGTGAGATAGACTGGTTTCCAATTTTCCCTGAGGAACCACCATATTGATTTCCATAATGGCTGTAAAGTTTGCACTCCCACCAGCAATGGAGGAGTGTTCCCTTTGCTCCACACCCTCACTAGCATGAACTGTCATTTGTGGTTTTGATCTTAGCCATTCTGACAGTCGTAAGATGGAACCTCAAAGTAGTTTTGATTTGCTTTCCCCTCCCTTGATGACTAAAGATGTTCAACATTTCTTTATGTGCTTCTCAGCCGCTTGAGAGTCCTCTATTTGGGAACTCTGTAGGAGAAGGGGTGGGAAGGATTATAGGAGCCAGATGAGTCAAGGACACCAGAAGAACACAGTCCACAGAGTCAACTGAGCAGGGCTCATCGGGGCTCACAGAGACTGACGTGGCAGGCATGGAGCCTGTGTGGGTCACTAGGTCCTCTGCACATATGTTATGGTTGTGTAGCTTGGTGTTCTTGTGGGACGCCTAACAGTGGAAGTAGAGGTGTCTCTGACCCTTTCGCCTGTTCTTGGAACCCTTTTCCTCCTACCGAGCTGCCTCGTCCAGCCTTGCAATGAGGGTATGTGCCTAGCCGTATTGTAAGTTGCTGTGCCGTGTTTAGGCTGATATCTTTGGGAGGTCTGCTCTTTTCCGAAGGGAAACAGAGGAGGAGAGGATCTGGGATAGAGGGATAGATGGGGGATGGGACTGAGAGGAGTGGAGGGAGGGAAAACTGCAGTCGAGATGTAATGTACGAGAGAAGAAAAAAAAACCCAAACCAAAAAACAAAAAACAAAAAAAAAAAAAAAACAACTGTGCCAAATCCCTTTTTGCAAAATGGTATATTTAAAACTGCTTTTTCCCCCCTCACTAGTATCTTGAGTTCATTAGACAGAGTGAAGGTCTTATTTCCTACAATTTTAAAGGCTTTGCCTGGGATTTTTGTGTCCAGGAAGGCTCTTGAGTCTCTGCACAGTGGGAGACACAAGGCCTGCAAGTTGAGTGGCCAATCTGTGCAGACTGATGGAGAACTCCTTTGAAGAAAAGGGAACTTGCAACAGTGGCAACCATGGAACCTCGTCGGAACCAATGTACGAAGAATTTGGCAAGGGAGCCTAGTGAGCCTTGGTACTTGGAGATTATTGGAGGTCACAAGAAACTCCCGGTAGTAGGGCAGGGGTGTTGAATGAGCTCAGGAAATGTAATTTCTATTGGTGGTTTGTCTCCTTCAGAAGAGGGTAGCTGGGGACCAAATACATGAGTTCGTGGCTGTGCAAGAAACTCCAGTATGGGGACTAGGCCAGCTCTAGGAAGAACTGTATGCAAGAGGGGATATTTTAGAGAGACAGCAACAGAGAGAGAGAGAGACAGAGACAGGGAGAGAAGAGGAGGAGGAGGCAAGAGCGGTCAGTGTCAATGTGTTGCTTAGTTTTTGTGCTATGGCTCTATGTTCTTGTGTTACCTGAATTTAAGATGTGTTTGGAAATGTTTGGACAAGCTTAAGGATATTATTCAACAAAGGAGGCCAAGCTGCATCTACAAAAGAGAGGGTCACCGCAAATAAAATCATCTTTATTTGCTGCCTACTGAAACCTGCCTGTGAGCTAAATCACCCCAGTGGGGTACCTGTGGGTTTATGGAAGAGGAACCTGACTTTCTCCTCTTCCGTGGGTAAACTTCAGACTTAAAGAACAGTCTCAGAGTTTAACTGATGTTAAACTTCAACCTTCTTCAATCTTAGTGATAAAAGCAGCTACCTCTTTAGAGGAGACAAAATACACTAAAGAAAAATAAACCCTATTGGAGTTGGTCTGGTCCTAATTACCGGTCCCCAAGATCTGGTTGCCGCCCAAATGAGCACTTTCTCACATATACCAAGTGATGTTGTGGAAACTTTGCTTGTCAATATTCTCTGACAGGTTAAATAAAGCAGCTGACAGCCTATACAAGGGCAGAAGAGAAGTAGGCGGAGCTGAGTTTCCTGGGCTTGGGGCTCTCAGAGGGCGGGAGTAAAGGAGAGGAAGTCAAAGTTGTAGAGAAGGACCAGGAAGCAGAAGAGGAAGCTGGAGAGAAGGAAGCTTCCATGGGGCAGTAAGGACCATGAGCACATGGCCACAAAGGCTGGCCTGATGGAACAGAATCAGCCCAGGCAGGAACGATTATGGCAATTAACTTGGGGTGTGTAGCCAGGAAACAGCAAAAGAGCTTAAAGGGTTGATACCTGCTCAGTTATAGTGCCTTAAAGCTTGTATAAATCTAAAAGGAAAGGTCTCTGTCTCAATTATTTGGGAACTAGCTGGGGTAGAGAAGCCCTCAAGAGTCTAATATCCTTTCTGCAACAAAACCTTTTTTACACATAAAACCCCAATTACCTGGTTAATGTCTTGGCTCTTAGTGGTTTGTTTTCTTCCTTTCTTGTTCACAGGGAATGCTTGCCTTACAACAGGGAAAGAAAAGAAAGAAGGAAGAAAGGGAGGAGGAGAGAAAGAGAAAGGAAGTTTTGAAAGCTTGACGATACTGTATGGAGGATCTTACTTTGTTACAATGTGTATGTAACATGAATGTAATTTGGGGCCAGTGCTTATTTACAGAAATGAAATAATAGTAGTAATAATAAAAATAATAAATGAGATAAAGCTTTTGATGACATAGGTAATATATATTTAAAATAAAAATGAATTTTATGTGACTAAATATGATTTTTTTCAGAGAATAAAAATGAAAGATGAAAACAAAATTAAGAAAGCTTAAAGCCAAACTCAGAAGGTCTGAGTGATTTATACAAGGTTTGTGAAAAGTGACTTCAGAGCACTGTGTGTTGATGATAAAATTCCCCAGATTATACTGTTTCTTCACGGTAACGTTGACAGAGTCTTAAAAGGCAAAGAATGTATGTCTAATCAACATACTATCTTACATTTTTAATCAATCTTTTGTTTTGTTTTTTGAGACAAGGTCTCCTACATAGTCTTGGCTGTCCTGGAACTCACCACATAGACCAGGCTGGCCTCAAACTCAGAGATCCAGCTGCCTCTGCCTCCCGAGTGCTGGGATCAAAGGTGTGCGCCACCACACCCCTGGCCCTATTTTGTGATAACTTTATTAGACTTTTACCACTTGGGGAAATAGAGTCATAACAAAGTAAGACTGTGGTAGTTTGAATGAAGATGGCCCGCAGAGGCTCATAGGGAGTAGCATTATTGGAGTGCGGCTCTGTTGGAGGTAGTGTGTCACTGGGGGTGGGCTTTGGTGTTTCAGAAGCTTTAGCCTGGTCCAGCGTCTCTCTCTCTTCCTGTTGCCTGCCAGTCCAGATGTAGAACTCTCGGCTCCTGCCTGTGTGCTGCCATGTTTTCTGCCATATCGAGACTGGACTACGCCTCTGAACTGTAAGCCAGCACCAGTTAAAAGTTCTCTTTCGTAAGAGTTGCCATGGTCACGGTGTCTCTCCACAGCTATAGAAACCCTAAGACAAAAGGTTTTTTAAAAATGTTGAGATTCGATTATTTTATGTGTGTGCGTATGTTGCCGGTATATCTGTATGTGTACTGCATGCGTGCCTGGTGCCTGTGGAGGCTGGAAGAAGGTGTCAGCACCCCTGAACCTGGAGTCACAGATGGTCGTGAGCCACATGTGGGGGCTGAAAACCAAACCCGTGTCCTCTACAAGAACCAAGTCTCAACCTGTTTCTCCGTCAGGCTGAGTGTAGCGACCAGGACCTTTCAAGCCTCAAGGCTGGGGTATGGCTCCATCCTGAAGCGTTTTTCAAGCTCCCTCTGCTGTCTTGCCCAGCTTACTCCTGGTCAATGGGTCTAGGATGCAGCAGGGCAGAGAACTTGGAGAGGCTTCCATCTTGCCTGCGGCTCACTTCAGGTGTTGGAAGGCATCCAGACATTTATTTTTTAACATGTTAATATGTATAGATGTGTGTGCATTGGCCTTCCAGATAGGGAAACCCACAACTCCAAGGCCTGGGAAGGTATCCCAGCTCTGAGGTGGAGCCATGTCCCAAGGGACCTGTATCCTGAGACACGGGAGCTAGGAAGCACACAGCTCTGAGAGGAGGTCTCCTCAGCAGAGACGTTGCAGCTCCTTGGGGAGGAGCGAAGGAGTGTAGGAGCCTGAGCTCGGCACCTTCTTCCCTTCTGGGCTTCTCCTGATGAGAAACTCACACCAGGATGTAAATCTCTTAAAAGAGATTTATTGGAGGGACGTGCCCAGAAGAGGAGGGGTGAATCCAGGAGTGGCTGCCTTGGCTCGCAGGTGAGGACAGCACAGAGCTGGCCAGACACAGCCTTTATATAGGATTTTCTAGGGCAGAGATTTCCAGAGAGAGGATTAGTGGATTCCAAGTCCTGAGCTTGAGGGGAGCTTAGCTGATTGGTGGGGTTTTGTTTGGACTTTTCACCTAAAATTAACATAAATCTGGGAGGGGCTGGGTGATGGCCATCATGGCAGGCTGGAACTGCCAGTTTGACAGTTAGAGAGGTGGGGGAGGGGCCTATTGACTCATGCTCTAAGGGTTTACATAGACTTGAACACTAAACAAAACATCTTTCCTAGACTAAACTATTGACTCCTACTAAAGGGTCAGATTTCTAGTTTTGGTCCCTGGCTGGTAGTGTCAGACCACCTAAAGCTCCCTGCCCGGGAGGAATGGCTAAGTTTATACATTGTTGCCCCAAAGACACATGGCCATCCTTGACCAGTGCCAGTTAAACCCCTCCGAGTTCCCTGTCAGCCGCGGCAGCTGTAACTGAGGCCTCAGGTGCTGTTTTCTTTGTGACTTCAGCTTCTCAGTTTCTCTGGGCAACTGATATACGGTCCCAGGGCTGTGGAGATTTAGCCTCAGTTACTCTGGAGTTCTGGGGTGTAGACAGGCCAGCAGCAGCACAGCCTAAAAATCCAAGCACCCCTTTCAGGGACAACAGGGGGCGGCACCCAGGGGAGCTGCAGAGGAGGTACCTGGGGAAAGATGTAGGTGGGCCCCAGAGGCAAAACTTGAACCCACCTGCCTGCAGGGGCTCCTCAGCAAAGGCCCAACGTTTACAAAGTAAATAAAGGGAGTCTGTCCGGGAAGGCTTTTCCTGCCACGAAAAACCAACAGCGTGTCTGTGTAGGGGTATGTGCAGCCTGGAGCTGATGTTACAGAAAATCCTGTGCCATTTGACTTAGGTGCTGGGACCTGAACTCGGGTTCTCTAGAGAAAAAAAGCTGTAAGTGGTGTGAACTCCTGAGTCATCTCTCCAGCCACAGTCATTTTCATTTAAATAGAAACAAATTTAAACACATGTCTGAGAGTACATCAAGATAGCTTAATGGTTCCTGGCGTGATGCTGTCAATCCTAACTACTGTCCTGAAATGCTGATGCAGTGAAACTAGTGTTGAGGGTCTTGTGGTAGTAGAGTGGACCCTGGCCAAGGGGCGCCTCACACAGTCACACCATACAATGGACCTCATGCAACAGATTTACCAGGGTGGGGGAGGGGGTGGAAGGCCCCCTCCGTGAGGACAAGGGTACAGGACTCGTGGCAAATGTGTCGAACCTGGTGGCTGGTGATGACGTGGCTGCTGGTGCTGAGTCACCGAAGGAGTAGCTGGTTCCTGCGATTCTCTTCTTCTGTTTATTATAAAAGGTGAAGAAATAGGAAGGTGACTGGTGGGGCAGACATCAAGGTGCCGTGTTCTTCAGACTCTTCCTGCTGTCTGGTGGTGTTGACATCTTTGGGGACTCCGGGATGCTGGCCATACCTGGGAAAAGCAGGCTGTTGCCCTTGCTGTCCAGGCTATGGGGGACCTTCCGGGGCTAGGGGTGTCCAGGCAGCAGCTGTGAGGCTGGACCACCTGGGGCTAGCTGCTTTGAAGCTATCTCGGTGAAGAGTTCAAGGGAACTCTGGGTTGCTAGTGGGTTGCTGGCAGTTGGGGAGGGAGCCCCAAGACCAGGAATAAAGGGGGAGAGATCCCACCCTCAGGAATAAGTGGGATAGGCCAGCGGGGAAACAGGCCTTTTGGTGGATAATACTTATATGGAGTCCATTTGACCTATTCGAGGTGAATTCAAGCCAATTCTCTGAAGCTCACAGGATTTGTTTTAAGTTTGCGAAAGGAGGTTTTAGAGGTTAGCATTACCACCCTTTGCAATCTGTACTGAAAGCCACAATGTAGAGGAGGCAGTGGACTAAGGCCTTTGAGTTGTAGTAAAAGCCTGGAGACTCCAAAATGATTCTAGGTTATAAACATGAACACTCCCCTATCAGGAAGATGTGGTATAGATTATACAGATGTCTTTAGCACAATGAGAAGCATTTTACTTAAAAGACAACCAAAGAAAATTTAAAATCTTGGGCTTATGATTATGCTAATAGTAGTCAGGGTTTTACCAGAGCTAGATTAATAGCTTATCAGAGCTCCATTGATTAATGTTAAAATTCTGAACTTTTGAGGTCTTAGTATGACAACAGCATAGAGAGGGAAGGACATCTGAGACATTTTTCATTTTCACATATGTCTTAAATGACTTTTTAATACTTTGACAAATGCATTTACACATCTTAAAACATTTTCTTAGACCTTCCCGGTGCCAGGGACCTGCCCAGTGGGGTTCCCCGAGTCCTCGGGAGAATCAGAGGTTTGGATATCAGGAAGGCACAGTTTCAGGCGAATGACAGTCAGAGGCCACACCGAAGAGTGATTCTGCTGCAATTTTACTGAAGTCAGGCTAATAATTTTATAATAATTACATAGGGAAACACCTTAAAGTTGGCATACTTCCCAGAGCACTTAGATTTTTACCAAGAATACAAAGTTTACATTTTAACTCAAAAGTGTAGCCAAACATAAAGCAGTGCCCACAAGAAATCTTGGCCTAAGAACTTTTTGTTCAAAGCAAACAAAGGACAAAAAAAACCTCAAACTGCAGTTTCATTATTGCTAACCAGTGAAGAGGAAAGTCAGGAGCTAAGTCAGATGCCTGCCAAAATCTTTCTCTGCATCAAAGTTTAAATACACCTTTGTTAACCGTCCTCCCATATGCCTTGCTAAAGATTTATAATCTTCCTTAGACTAAGGGAGGCATGCTCGAGCCAGCTGTACTTTCTCATGCTATCTTTTCCTAAGAAGGAGCCCATTGTTTTTTTACTATTCTTATAATGCTTTTAATACTAAATCTAATTCATTACTTCTCTTAAAACTATTTTTCTTCCATTCTATTCTTATTAAAGCTTTTAGTAATCTATAAAAAATGTTTCCCTGAATAGTTAATTGTGCTATTCCAAGAATCATAAAAGAGTTTATCTCATTAAAACTCATTAATCCTGCCCCACAACCGCGACCAAAAAAGTGTAGAGACCTTAGAATATGTCTTTTTAACTTAGGTGGTCGGGGAAACACTTGCTAGGGACCTCCAGAGAGGGTATTTCCAAAGAAAGCGTATCTCCTGCCTAGTAGCACAATCTATTGATATGCGACACTGGAGTGGGTGTAGCATCCCGGCTTAAGCTTTTCCCCCATCCAATCATTTACCATGAGACACAGGTGGTTAATACCTTAGAGCAGTCATTGTGAATTGAGTCCCTGTAAATAAAAGAATAGAAAAAACACATTATATTGAAACCCGTTTTCTTTTTAAAGGCTGGCAGCAAGGTAAATTGTGTTTAGACCCAGTAGTCACTATGGGAAAGGGAGGCCTGTGGCCTGGATTTTACCTGTGAGGAGAACCGAGGAGGCATCTGAAGCCTTGGTTCCTGCTGTAAAACTGACAAGACTATCACTAGCCTGGTCCTCAATGCCATCAGAGACCTGAGAAGGATGAATTTTACCTGAGTAAAAGCAGGAAATATATACCAAGGAGCTCCCAATCTATTAAAAATGACAGAGACTTACTGGCTACCTGAACAATCAACCTAGATTCCTCCGTGGTCATTGGAGGCAGAGGTCCCAGGGTAGTATCAGTGTCCAGCTGCCAGGTCCAAAAGAGCCAATAGACTCTCCCATGGAGGAGGAATTTGGGGGGGACTGGCTTACTTTGTCTAGGCAAAGTTGGGCAATCAACTCCCCATTGTCCTGCTTGTCCACTTTCTTACGGTGTTCTGGCAGAGGGCAAGGTGAAAGACAGTTTTTTGACAATGGCCAGCTTTGCCTCATGGAAAGCAAGCTCCAGGAGTTTGGTGCCCCGTCATCTCTTCAGAGGGGATCAAAGAGCAGCGGCCAGGAGGCATGTCTCTCTATCACAAAAAACTTAAAAAAAAATTAAACATTAAATGCCATATTCAGTAGTTCTCTGAAGAGTTTGAGGATCATTATCTATTAAGTGTATATAAACTAGTCAAGCTTTGCTTGTTTCTAGTTACTTGGTTTAGACTTAACTTTGAAAAAAAATGAAGCTATTTCTGTAATTAATTACATCAGTACTTAGCAGGACTACAAGTATAATTCTGAACACATTAAAAAAAGTAGCTGATTTATAAAGTGACTATTAACTTGCATATCTTGTTTCATTTTTTTGAGACAGGGTTTCTCTGTGTAGCTTTGGCTGTCCTGGCACTGTAGACCAGGCTAGCCTGGAACTCACAGAGATAAGATTCCATTACAGATGGTTGTGAGCCACCATGTGGTTGCTGGGAATTGAACTCAGGACCTCTGGAAGAGCAACCAGGGCTCTTAAACTTCTGAGCCATCTCTCCAGGCCATTAGTAGCTTTTACAAAATTAGGATTTTATAGCTTTATCCTTGTTAAGTTTGAGCCTTAATAATAGCAAGTTTTGAATGGAAGCTCTTTTAGCGTCAAAATAAAAAATTTAATCACAGATACAGTCCATAGGGAGACTAGCAAATATGCTGATCCTTTTAGAGCACACCATTATAGAATGTTGCAGTTTTTTGTATGGCTTAGTTTATCCAAGTGGCTAAAGCTTAAGGTGAGCAAAGACAAAGAAGCTAGACCAATATTATTGTGAACCTGAGTAGACCTTAGGAGTTTATAAATCTTATTTATCAAATTACCTTATTTATCAAACATATATGTACCTTATCTAAACTTTCTAGCTGCTTGGTGTTGAGCAGTTAGCAAAGACATAAGTAGTTAGACGTACATCTTAAGTCAGGTTTTGTTACTGAGTAGGCCTTTATAAGCTTAGATTTTTGTCATCATAGACAGTATATTTTAGACCAGAGTTGAATCACATATACAGTACAGTGTAGCAAGTACAACCGTAAACTTTTATCATCATACCAAAATCCATGCAAATCCAAAATATGTGAAACTTGTAGTTGCTTCCTTAATCTAAAAAGAGATGCAGTGATAAACAAAGGGCCCGGTAGGTCTAAAACATTCTGTAATTGTTCTGATGATGGTGGTGTGTACTCTTTACATTAGTAAACATGGCTGCCACCCACGTGGCTGCTCATATCCCAACCCAGGATCAGCCAGAAGACAGCCACGTGGTTACTATTTCAAAACATATCTTCCTAGTAGATCTATTATTTTCTTAAATGAATGAGTTGAACCCGAGTTATATATACATACACACACATATATCCTAAACAAGAGTTGAATTATGTCTATATTTAATTATAAGCCTTTTGTTATAAGTTTAAAGCCAATTTTGTTACAGATTCTATAGATTTTAAGCCATATCCTGTTGCAAAATATTTGATCACACTGTGAACCTCAAGATTGTGTTATTGGGTCTGGAGAGATGGCTCAGAGGTTAAGAGCACTGGCTGTTCTTCCAAAGGTCCTGAGTTCAAATCCCAGCAACCACATGGTGGCTCATATCCATCTATAGTGAGATCTGGTGCCCTCTTCTGGCATGCAAGCATACGTGCCGGCTGAACACTATCTATAAAAAAAATAATAAATCTTAGAAGAAGAAAAAGATTGTGCTATTTACTGGAAAAACCTATTCTCAGTTGTGATATGGCTCAGCCTTAGCAAACTGAGAGCGTTCTGCTTGAATATTGTAAACAGGATTAAATAAAGTCAACCACAGGTCAAGAGGCAGAGCAAGCAACCAGTGAACACAGGATTATTAAGAAAAAACTATAGTAAGAGGGAGTCAGGAGGACGGATAGAGAGGCACACGGGAAGTAAAAGGGAGGAACATGCAGTTTGAAGGAGGTTGTTTGAGAGAGGGGCATTTCTTCTGGGACATCAGCTGGGTGTTTCTCTGCCTCTCTGAGCTAGCAGGCTTTCACCCCAGCATCTGGCTGCCGAGTATTCAAATGATTGAGGTTTTGTTCAAAACAAAACATAACAAAACAAAAGAAAACAATACCCAAATGAATTTGCAAATCCTGAGGTATCGGTACAGCATAGCTGAGGTAGCGGTACAGCATAGCTGTGGGTATTTTGTTAGTGTATAGGGAGCCCCTTGGTTGCTTAGCAACCTGTGATATCATTACCTGTCCTTGCAGGCCCAGGGTAAAAGACCCATCTCTCACTTCTCTCTCCTTCTCTCTCCTCTCTTGCATTCTCTGCCTGTCCCTCTCTCTGTCTGTCTTCCTAGTTTGCTCTTCCACACCGTCTCTCTCATGGCTCACTCAGACTATAACTCCTCTCCCTCTCTCCCCTGCCCTTTCTGTAATAAACTTCCTTGTACCACACTGTTGTGCAGCGTGTAAAGTTTGTATTATAACATAATTGTTTTGTTTTTTTCAAGAAGAGCACAGAGAAAGTGTAGATTTAAAAGATTTTTAAGAATGGGAAGTAGAACCTTAGAGATAAGTGACTTTTCGATCTTTTGTTTGTGTGGAGATGGAAGTTGTCATAATCTGCAAGAATTTGGAAATCAAGCGTGCCAGCTTTTTGGCCATTGATCTGTATTGAGGCCAAGCTGAGCATCACGGGGGTGTTCCCATAAGCCCTATCAGGGAGCTGAGACCTGAAACTTGAAGACTGCAGGCTGGAGTGAGAAACAGCCAGCAGAGCGCAGGGGGAAGTGGAGCCAGTAAGTGTCTTTAGTAGAGAGACCCAGATGGTTGTAGCAGGCCAGAGCTGAGAGAGAGAGCTGCCCATGTGGTGGGTGCCCCAAGGGCAAAACAGGCTCCAGGAGCCAGAGACACTTATGCCATAGGACAAGAAGAGGAACAGTTAAGGGACAAGGAGGAACCAGGCAGGTTCCAACCTTGCAGAAGCCACCAGGGCGGAGTTACCACAGGACCTAGCAGGTAGCCACTGCAGGAGGCAAGGACATTGCAAGGCATAGGCCCAGGAAGGCACAGAGAGCTGGAGCAGGTAGCTCTGAGTGGGAGGAAGCAAGGAAAGCGTCCCGGGCTGCCACAGGAAGAACACAGGTAGCTCCTGGGGGAGGCAAGGGAGGGGAGAGAGCAGGAGAGAATGGAGACGTGGGTGCAGCAGGCTGCGTTAGTCAGAGAAGCCTGTAGGTGCTCGCGTGGAGAGCACAGGCCAGGGCCCAAGATATGGAGCAGCAGTGAGAAAGCCGGTAGAGGGAAGCTGCGGCCCAAGACTCAGACTCTAGAATCTGAGCGTGTGGGTGGCAGACGCCGGCAGAAACAAGTGAGCCGCACATGAGGAGAGCCAGATCAGCAGCTTGGTTCAGGGCAGACGCTACAGGAGAGAACAGGGGTGTCCCGAGGGCATGCCGCTGCAGCTGGCCTTCTTTGCTTTTAGCTCCTGCTTGGTCCGGCTCCCACTTTGCAACTCCCACTCCCAACTTCGAGATCCATCAACCCTAATTTAAAAACAGGGCGTTTACCCAGTGTGTGGGGGAGGCCGGAGGGACCAGATTTTACTGCAGAAGTGCATAAGTTTGAAGCCCTTCAGGTTAGGTGCCAGGTGGAGAGGCTGGCGGTTCTCTCTGGAAGATTCTGTATCCAACGACTGTAGTCCAAGGTATCCCCAGGTCTCAGGGAACAGAACAGGGAAGACACAAGCCATTCGGTGGCTCATCACCAGGGAGGGAGGGAGAGGGGGGGCCTGTGATGGCTGGGACATTTTAAGAGTATGTGGCAGATGTGTTGACTTTGGTGGTGGTTGCTGACCCGGCTGCGGGGGGCCCCTGGTTCCTAACAAGCAGGCTGTTCTTCTACCTGCCTAATTGTAAGTCTCTTGACACCCACGCTCCGCACACTTCTCAAAAGCAGTTACGATCACACTCTCGGAGAATGACTCTAACAAGTACGCGTTTTCCCTCCTGACTACTTACTCATTAGTTATCTTTTGTCTGTATTTTTCTAGAAACTTTGTAACTGTCATCAGCCGGCATTCTTCAGAAATACAGCTTCTAAAAGGATAACACAGCACATATAAACACACATCGCGTGTGAGCGTGCGTGCACACACTCTTACAAAACCTTAATGTTTTTGAGACACTAGGGCATCACCCACAGGCAGACGCAGGCAGACTTGAATTTAGGCTGAGCTTACTTCCAACATTCCTTTTTGTCTCTACGTGTGAGTGTGTGTGTGTGTGTGAGAGATAATAAGGCTGCTCTTTGTAACAAAGCTGAAGACATTTTGTTTAAGTTCACATTTTTAGATCTGCTTCCTAGAAGTAGCTTTGTAACTATTACACACACGAGAGACCTTTCCAGAAGGTCAGGTTAACCTTACTAGGAGTCAGTGGCATCATAACTCATTCTCGGTTATCTCTACACTTGGCTGTACTCTGGTTACACTCTAAAAGACCCTAACCACCGCCTCATTTACCTCACTTGGCACCAAGCAGCTTGAAGGTCAGCTGATAATACTTTGTCTAGTCAGCCAAAATGTAACACTCCTCCCTTGCCTTCTGCACTTGATTTTTCTATAAAAAGCTGTAAGAACGGAGCAGTGCTCTACCGGAGGCGTGTGACTGCGAGACGTCCCACAGGAAATTCTCTGCGCCCAGGCATGGGTCCTTGGGCTTCTTGCCTCGGAAGCGAAGTAGCCGACATCTCGGGAAAGTGAGGATGACCCTTTCAAGCCTGTTCACCTGACAGCCTTTCTAGGCTACAAGGCTGGCATGACCCACATCGTGCGGGAAGTTGACAGACCAGGATCTAAGGTGAACAAGAAGGAAGTTGTGGAGGCTGTAACCATTGTGGAAACCCCACCCATGGTGGTTGTGGCCATTGTGGGATACGTAGAAACCCCACGAGGACTCAGGACCTTCAAGACCGTATTTGCTGAGCACATCAGTGATGAGTGTAAATGTCGTTTCTATAAGAACTAGCACAAATCTAAGAAGAAGGCTTTTACCAAATACTGTAAGAAATGGCAGGATGACATGGGCAAGAAGCAGCTGGATAAGGACTTCAACAGCATGAAAAAGTACTGTCAAGTCATTCGCATAATTGCCCACACTAAGATGTGTCTGCTTCCTCTGCACCAGAAGAAGGCACACTTGATGGAGATCCAAGTGAACAGGGGCACTGTGGCTGAGAAGCTAGACTGGGCCCGAGAGAGGCTGGAGCAGCAGATTCCTGTGAACCAGGTGTTTGGACAGGATGAGATGATTGATATCATTGGGGTAACAAAAGGCAAAGGGTACAAAGGGGTGACCAGTCGTTGGCACACAAAGAAATTGCCCTGCAAGACCCACAGAGGGCTGCGTAAGGTTGCCTGTATTGGAGCCTGGCACCCTGCCCATGTGGCCTTCTCTGTGGCTCGTGCTGGGCAGAAAGGCTACCATCATCGAACAGAGATTAACAAGAAGATTTACAAGATTGGTCAAGGCTATCTGATCAAGGATGGTAAGCTGATCAAGAACAATGCATCTACTGACTATGACCTGTCTGACAAGAGCATCAACCCACTGGGTGGCTTTGTCCATTATGGTGAGGTGACCAATGACTTCGTCATGCTCAAAGGCTGCGTGGTAGGGACCAAGAAGTGAGTGCTTACTCTTTGTAAGTCCTTGCTGGTGCAGACCAAACGGCGGGCTCTAGAGAAGATTGACCTGAAGTTTATTGATACCACCTCCAAGTTTGACCATGGCCGCTTCCAGACCATTCATGGGACCACTCAAGAAAGACTGCATTGCCAAGGAGGAAGGTGCTTAATGCCAGAAGCAATTTGCACAGCTGGTGGGGGTCTCAATAAAAATATTTCCAGTGGGGGGGGGGAACAGAGCAGTGTCACAGCTAGGCTCCTGAGTCTTTTCTGCGGCTCTGTTCACAATCAGCCTAGAGCAAGTGTTCAACAAACCGTCAATGTCTAATTCAGGTCGATGTCTGAATGGTTTATGCCGCTGTTCTTGGACTGTAACAAAGTATGCATGCCTATGTGTCCATTGTGTGTGTTCACATGCAAATGTGTGCCCCCACATGCTGAAGCCACAGTACTCTCAAGCATCTTCCTCAACCACACTCTTGAGACCTCTCATTGAACTCGGAGTTTGCCCGTTTGGCTACACTGTGTGGCCGGCATGCCTCACTGTTCCTCCTGTCTCCATCTTTCCAGTGCTAGGATTACAGGTGTGTGCCACCATACCCGAATGATATCCGTGGGTGCAGGGATCCAGACTCCAGGGATACTGACAGCTATCTTCCCCAGCTCCAGCGGGCTTTTTCTCCCCCTTTGGGGCCTGGACCAAAACATGTAGGCCAGGCTGGTCTCAAACTTGTGAATGCTGGGATAGATGGGATATAAGGGTGTGGACTATGACACCCAACCTTTCAGCAGCCTAATCTTTTGGGTTTGGGGGGTTTGTTTTGTTTTGTTTTGTTTTTTGAGACAGGGTTTCTCTGTGTAGCTCTGGCTGACCAACTCACTCTGTAGACCAGGCTGGCCTTGAACTTTGCCTTCTTTTACCTCCCAAGTGCTGGGACTAAAGACGTGTGCTACCATGGTGGGCAAGCTCTTAATCTTAAGAGCTGCTCCTCCACCTCCGACCTGCTTCAATCTAATGCTGAGGCCATTTGTCTTACATACCCAGTGTGAACAGAGGAAATACAGAAAGAAGGCAAAAACTAAGAGAATATGAAAAAGAAATGTGCCTCACCCTAGCATCTAGCTTGCCTTTCCAGCTCTGGCTCTACCTCCCTGGGTAACTGACATCCTGCTTGGCAGAGAGAAACACGGATGCGGGTAACTGGCATCCTAGTTGGCAAGCTGAGACATGAATGATAGGCAAGTTACCCGACTACATTTGAATAACCCAACCAATGGGAACGGGATAAGGGTGCCACAGACACACACGCCTAAGAAGTCCCCCATCCCTAAATCCTGGTGGGTGGGAGGGCGTGGCACAGCTGTCTGTGGATTTCAGGCTGAAAATCTCTGTGGCATCTGGCCTGGGGTTGCAGTTTAGCTCCTCAGAATATTCTGCAGTCTTGATCGATCAGTAGCGGCCTGAGTACAATGAATTTCTTGACATCTGCCTAAAGGCTAAGATGAAGTCTGTGCTGTTGTCCGTGGCTGGTCAGGCTTTGCTGCTTAATTCAGTGAAGATCGTGTTTTTCTAGGCTCTTGTGACTGATTGGGTTGTTTTGGCTTTTCCAACCCCAACAATTCACACAGACATCTTTCTCTCATTTTCTTTACTTCTTAACATTTGGGGAGCTGAAGAGATGTCTTTAGGTCTTAAGAGCACCCACATCAAAGGCCTTGTGTAGGCTGGACAGCATCACTGAGCTGTATCTCCTGCCTCTGTTTTGTTTTTGAGACAACCAACCTACTTCAGACTTGATAGTGATGGATATTCTTGGTTGTCAGCTTGACTACGTGTAGAATGAACTGCAATCCAGAAAGGGAGGCTCACCTGTGAAATTATATGTATATATGTACAAATATATGTATATTTGGCTTGGTTTGAAGGGGGTGAATCCACTTCTAGTCCAAATCTATGAGGTAGAAAGATAAACACCTTGATCTGGATCTTTGAGGCAGGAAAACACATGCCTTTGATCCAGATCTTGAGGGGAGAAGACACACCTTCTGCTGGAAGCCTATATAAGGACATGGGGAAAGGGAAGTTTTGCTCTTTGGCTCCTTGTCCTCTCCTTGCCCGAGTCTATTCTTTCACGAGATTCCAGTGTCTACTGAAAACCAGCTGAGACACCCAGCCTCATGACTGAGCAACTTCTGGATTCTTGGATTTTTCTGCTCATAGCCATTGTTGGATTAGTTGGACCACAGTTTTAAGTCATTCTAATAAATCCCCTTTCTATATTTATAGAAAGAGATATTCACTCTGCTACTCTAGAGAACCCTGACTAATGCAGTAAGTTTAAACTCCTGACCTTCCTACCTCTACCTATTCTAAGTATTATGGCCAACATGCCCAGCTGTCTAAGCCTCTTTTCTTTATTTTTTTTAAATGTGTGTAAGCATTTGTTTGCATGTGTGAATATATAACACATTCATGCTTGGTGCCAGAAAAGGACTCAGATTCCCTGGAGCTGGGGTTACAGAGGGTTGTTGGCTGCCCTGTGTGGGTTCTGGCAACCAAACCAGGTTGGCATAGGTCTTCTTAACCTATGCCAACTATCCAGGCCCTCTCTCTCTCTTACTCTATCTCTTTTTCTTACTTTAAAAAACTTAAAAATTTGAAGCTGACAGACATATGCCAAAGCAACACTCAGATGTACATAAAATGTAAAAGCTAATACATTTTTAAATTGTCAAACATAAAAATGTTTCTAAAAATTTCTTTTGAGGCAGGGCCTCACTAAAGTTGCTTAGTCAGGTTATGAGCTCTGAATCCTCCTGCCTCAGTCTTCCAAGTAGCTTTAATTATAGGCTTGTGTCACCTAGCCCAGTTGATTTACCTTTAAATGCTAATTGAAGGTTTCAGTAGCCTGGAGTCTGTGAACAAAAGTCAGAGGATCCTCTTAGCTGAGATGGAGAAAAAAATCCTCTCATTTGCCTCATCCTGTTCTGCAAACTTCCCTTGAGACTAACATCATGTTAATATCTCACAAAGGTTGCCACGTCTGTCCTCACGAGCTGCACAGACATCTTGAAATTTATACTCTTTGACTTAAAACAGATGGTACCCATTGACTTGCCACGGGAGATATTATAATCAAAATTGGAGTGTATGTATGAAACTCAAATTCTGCAAAGTATGTACCTGCCTCTGTGCAGGGAGAAAGGAAGCCATGAACATTGGCTGGAGACCTCTCCTGAACACAGTAGTCCACTTAGCTGCTGACTAGATGTTTTTGATGATTGCCTGAGCCTGGCTGGCTGGAACTTAGTTTCTATGTTAAACAGACTTGACATTCGTCCTTGTAGACCAACTAGGGCTATGGAAGACTCTGTCTCATGAATAAATAGATAGATAGATTACAGACAGACAGACAGATAGTAGAATAGACAGAGAGAGACAGACAGATAGTAGATAGATAGACAGACAGACAGAGACAGACAGATAGATACAGAGCAATCTAAGATTGTGGTTCATGGGTAGAGTAGTTACCTAGCATGCAGAAGGCCCTAGGTTTAATCCCCAAGTGGGTGGTGGATGCTTTCCAGGCAGCCCAGCTATATGAGAGGACAGTGAAGAGGACGGGAGAGGGGAAGGGAGGAGGAGGCCAGAGGAGCAGGAGGCAAGGACACCTGCTCAAATAGAGCTAACCGGAACCACTGCAAAGCCAGTCCCTGCCGGCCCTGTCAGCACACACTGAGCTCTCCTTGCAGGCCCATGCTGCTTTGGGACAGGAAGTGGCTGGATGCTGCCCTCATCCTGGGGACCTTGCTCCTGATGAGTTGACCACGGTTCTTTCTGTGCAAACTCTAACCCAGTGCACAGGTGTAGGTCCAAAAAAGTGGGGAAGAAAAGGAGGTTCTTGGGGAATCCCAAGCCCATTCCATTTGGTGACAAGGACCACACAGGCTCACATACATGCACATAGTTTATTGAACACAGCACTACAGGCCATTAGGGCTTTGCCTCCCCCGGCCTAGGGTCACCTGGTATATTGGTCCCTCCAGGTGGGTGCACTTGGCTGAGAGGAGGTGGTAATGTAGGGATGCAAGACCGAGCTCAAGCATTCTACCACTCTTACTCATCTTTTTTTCTTGTCATCTTCATCATCATCATCATCATTGTCATCACTGTCATCTTTGTCATTATCATCTTTTTTTTGGTCATTGTCTTCATCATCGTCGTCATCATCATCATCATCGTCATCTTTGTCTTTATTTTTTTCACTGTCTTTGTCTTCGTCTTCCTTATCTCTGGAAATGTCCAAGCCGTCCATTGGCCTTCTTGGAGGCTTCGGGGAGACCAAGTTATCTGGGCCATGTTCCCATATGAACCCCATCCCTTTGATACAGACGCCTGGTAAGAGCATACCATTGATAGTCACTAGATGTTTGTTTGAATCTCCTGTGTCCTCAAAGGGTCGGCCACCTTTAACACCAAAGGAAGCCACACGCCTCTTGTTGGTAATGAAGTTCAGGGAATTCAGGCAGATTGATACGCTGCCTTCCACCTTTGTCACGTGCTCCCCATCCTCCAGAAGAAAGTCTTTGTAGTTTAGTGACGGGTAACCATAGGTATCACTCCAGAAATTGCCAAACCTCAGCTGGATGCTGGAGAAAAACCAAATCAGCACAACCTCAGGATGCCGGTTCTACTCGTTCTCACATCTGCACCCTGTCCCAGTTTCCAGTTCACAGTTCCGTCTCCACAAGTGCCCAGCTCTGATATGGCAGCCTGGAGTCCCTCTTTCTGCCTCTCAGACACATCCCTCCTCATAAGACCTCAGAGAGTCTGGCCCTGGTCAGGCTTCTGTGCCAGGGTGGCTAGGTCTACTCCTGCAGCCCATTGTGAGCCTGAAACTTTTTTAGGGTCTGACTCATAGCTTCCCCTCTGGAGCCTCCTCCCCTATTAGTCCCAGATGAGGCAGCAGCCACACTGACCAGGGATGGACCTTACAGGCAGAGACCAGAGAGACAGGATCTCCCCTCCTTGTGTTGTCAAGTAGGAACAGGAGAGCCCTGAAAGCTGTTCTGCTGAGCAACCAAGCAAGATGACCACCCAGGGCTTCTAGACCCTGCCTATCACCCGCCTCTTTCTTTGCTTGCAGGGTGTGACGCGTACCAAAATCAGACTCCAGATAAAATGCAAAAAGGGTGTCTAATTCAATTAGATAATCATGAGTAATTTTCAGTACAAGTACATCCCATGTTGCATGGCTTATTTGCTCATCTTTGACATTGAGCTGTCATTTATTTTGTGCAGCTGTGTGTAAGAATGTATTTGTGTATGTCTATCCATGTAGGTCCACATGTGCCAAGGCCTCAATGCAGGTGGGAGGGAAAATGTTGGGATTTTGTTCTCTCCTTCACTATGTGGGTTCCATGGATGAAACTCAGGCGGTCAGTCGGGCCAGCAAACAGCTTTACCCGCCAGAGCCATCTTGCCAGCCCTCACCTCTTTGGTGATGCTGGGGAGTGAACCTAGGGTCACACATGTTCTAGGTGAGCCCCTAGCTACATTATCCATCTTTTTTCTCTCTCTCCTTTTGCTCTTTTTTTTAAATTTTAATCGAAACAGGATCTCACTCTGTCACCAGAATTTCCTTGAATTTTTTGTTGTTGTTGTTGTGTTTTGTTTTGTTTTGTCTTTTGTTTTTTGTTTTTTCTGAGACAGGGTTTCTCTGTGTAGCCTTGGCTGTCCTGAACTCACTTTGTAGGCCAGGCTGGCCTTGAACTCACAGAGATCCACCTGCCTCTGCCTCCTCAAGTGCTGGGATCACAGGCGTGCGACACTGCACCCAGCTCTGACCCTTGCTTTGCTTTCTATTCTGAGACAGGGTTTTACTACATTGTCCAGGCTGACCTTGAAGTGACTCTGTAGCACAAACTAGCCTTGTTTTTGCTATCCTCTAACATCTGCTGTCTGGGTAGTTGAGAATACAGGAGTGGGCCACCGGGCCAGGCTCCAATATTGCACCTTTAAGGTATAACCATGTTCTCTCCAACAGGATGAGATGGAGGACTCCAAGCTTAAGGCCAGCCTGGGCTACATAGTGAGATCCTGTTGCATAAAACTGAAGGCTGTAGACAAAGCACCCTGGTATGTCTTAAGTTCAACCCCCTGTACCCTAAAAAGGGAAAGAACTAGTGTATCTGTGTTGTCCATATTAAATTGTGTTTGTAGGCGAAGTGCACGTGTGTGCTTGCCCTTGTGTGTATCAGTCACTCTCCACCTGGCTCTGTGTGTGTGTGTGTGTGTGTGTGTGTGTGTGTGTGTGTGTTTTATGCATGTATCTGTCTGCCTGTGGCACTCTAGGAGAACAACAGCTCTCAAGAGGCAGAGAGTGGTGAGGATAATCAAGACCTGCTTGTCCCGAGGGAATGGCTGCCCCTTCTGGAGCAGAGGAAAGGTCCAGAGTGGCTGAGTCAGCAGCACATTTCATGTCTTGTGAAGACAGGGATGTCTCCGTGTGAGCAGTTTCTGTCATTACCAAGGGGCGCTAAGGCCTCCAGTGCTCCTACTCACCCCTTGATGTGTCTTGATGGTGTTAAGAAGATCCGGATGCCTTTGAGTTCCCCATGATGGTTGCCAATAATATAGAAATAGGTGCCAAAACGATTGCCCAGGATGTCTGGAAAGGGGAGGCAGTAGAGAGTGCTCAGGAGCACTCCCTCACTCAGAGACCCTTACACCCAGGACAGGATTCAGGAGGTGAATGCCACAAAGGAGGCTCAGGTACTCACTCTGGGCTCTGCAGGCGGAACTGGCTAGAAGAGCCAATGTCATCAACAGCAGCATGGCTGCTGAGGGTTTGGGGCACAAGTCTGATGCTTAGAAGCCGCAGCAGGGAGGAGGTAGCAAGAACTTCAGAGAGGCTCTGAGGAAAAGACATCAGGTATAAGGGATCCCCACAGCCCAGACTGAGACAGGGGAACATTCGGGAACCCTTTTCTCCATAGGCTCAAAGGCTCAGAAGAGCCCAGGGATGGTTTCACCCACAAGTCCCCACTGTGACCCCCAAAACGCCACCGTGCTAACATTCTGACTAAGCTCTGAGCAAGACACCTCCTGTTATCATATTACACTGTGCTCCCCAAAGTCTAAAGGTGCTCCTGGAGAAACCCCATATTCCAACCCATCCATCCATCCATCCATCCATCCATCCATCCATCCATCCTCCATCCTCCATGGTCCAGCCTCTAGAATGGCTCAAGCCATTCTCCCTTTCCTCTTGTATCTTGTTCTCTGGCACCAGGCTGGGTCTCTGCTCCTTCCTTACCTGTGCTGTGTGGCCTGAGCTCCTTGGCTTGTCCCTTTATATCCTGATGCCACTCAGCCATAGCGGCTCTGGGAATGATTTCTGGAAATGCCTTGTCAGCTGGCCTTCAGAAACTGAACTTCTGCCCAACCCTGAAAGCAAGGCATGCATGTGGTTTAAAACTCTGTACTCAACCTGTTTCCCTCCTGTGTACTCACCTTGTTTAAATTTATCTTGCTTTCAAAAAAATAATGTCACCAACCTTACTCTTTCTTGGACTCCCATATAATCAAGTTTTACAAGCTAAATTGAGCAAGTAATTTTAATCTTGAACTGTGTTCTCTATTTTTCCTTTAGAACTCTTTCCCCTGCCAGGATCCAGGATGATGTGTGTGTGTTTGCCTGTAGCGAGAGATTCATTTGCTGAGAATAACAGCTTGAAGACAACCTTGAAGATAACAAATACCTACCATAAATGTTGGAAGCAACATGCAAATCCAGGGTGACAGCATTTGTTTGCTGATTTTGTTTTGTCTTGTTTTGTTTTGTTTTAGTGCTACATAGGGTCAGTAAAGAAATGCTGGTAAAGAAATTCCTTCCCTTGTGAAAATTAAAATCTTGGAAACTATTCTTATGACAAAAATTCCACATAGCTCTCACCCCCTTGTTTCAATATGCCATTCAATAAACATGAGGGTGGCCTTCTGCTGAGTAGGAAGAGGGTAGATGGGGTCTGCTATGCTCTTGCTTTAAATGACTGTGCTAAAAATAAGTTTGGGGTTTCACAAAGCTCCCCAACATGGCAAAACCTTCCTTCTGATCGGAAGCGCGTGCCACTGACAAAAGCCAGAGATCAGGCAACTCCCACAGGAAACTCAACAGGCTGTTACCCCAGTGCGAGGCTTTTGTTAGCTGGGGGAAGACCTCCGATCTCCTTTGTTTGGTTTTTCGGGTTGGTTAGTTTTAAAAGAATCCGGTGCAAAAGAAATGAGGGAAAGCAGGAAGGGGTGGGCTGCTCAAATTCTGGGAATGAAGCAACCGCTGGATAAATAAGTCTTCCTAGGTTCCGAATAAAGGCTGGAGAGACACACAAAGGTTAGCAGCCCGTGTCACTCTCAGAGGACCAGGGTTCAGTTCCCAGGACCTACATGATGGCTCACAAACTCTGTAACTCCACATCCCTGCTATCCGATTCCCTCTTCTACTCACTATGGGGACCATTCACACATGTGAACACACACACACATATGCAAAACACTTATACATGTAAAACAAAATAAAGCTCAAAATACTTTTTAGGTGACGGACTTAGTGGTGGCCTGTAATCCTGTAACGCCTGTAATCCTGGCACTCTAGGAGGCAGAGGCAGGTGGATCTCTGTGAGTTCAAAGCCAGCCTGGTTTACAGAGTGAGTCTAGGACAGCCAAGGCTACGCAGAGAAACCCTGTCTTGGAAAAAAAAAAGTTTTCCATACAGCTTTCCAAATGATGAATATTAACACTTTTAATAAATATTTTACTATGTGAGGGGGTCATTAAAAAATTTACATAAACATTTTACAGCATCGAGGAGGTTGAATGATATAAATTCATTATAGTAAATAAAAGTTTAATAGTATTTGACAGGAACAATTAATATTTAATGTTTCTTATAAACTTATTCTCTGATTTTTGTTTGGTGTTGTTTTTGTTTTGTTTTGTTTTGTTTTGTTTGAGACAGGGTTTCTCTGTGTAGCCTTGGCTGTTCTGGATTCCCTTTGTAGACCAGGCTGGCCTCGAACTCACAGAGATCCACCAGCCTCTGCCTCATGGAGTACTAGGATTATAGGCATGCCCCACCACGCCCCGCTTCATCCTCTGATTTCTAAGCATCTTTTTCTTCAAACTCATTAACAAAGTATCTGTTGTATCATGAAATAAGAAATGTGTGTGTGTATGTACATATTTTATTTTAAAGCAAAATTCAGAATCTTTGACTTGCTCGGGTCACATGTCTCAGCACAGATTGAAATCCAGCTTTCAGACCTCTTACTAGTTGAAGACAGAGCTTGTAACACTCTCTGGTAAAGTGTAACTCATGCAACAACACAATTCTTAGTCATGACAAATAGACACAGAACAGGTTCTAACCAGTATGATTTCCCAAGCGCATGGCTTTATCTGAATGGTGTTGGTTAGATATATTAAAAATGTTAAAAAAAAACCTTTTTTTTCCTTGCCATTTTTCATGTTGACCATCCAGATACAAGGAGTATCTTCCCATGTGCTTTTACTGTATATATTTCTATGCCTTTAAATTAAAAGTGTTATGTAGCATTTATATAAAGTTTAGACATACAGCTATGTTCAGGTTACATGTATTTCTTATCATGTGAGGGTGCACATGTCTGCAGGACAGGGAACAGTTGGCAGGGGTCAGTTATCCGGTTTCCCCTTCCTCCATGTGAGTCCCAGGAACTGAACTCAAGGAATCAGACTTAGCAGCAGTCACCTTTACTTGCCGAGCCATCTTGTTGGCCCTACACACATTTCAAAGCTGCTTTAAATGTATTATTATTATTTTATTTCACACGTATATAGATATACTGGGTGTTAAATAGACTTGAATCACTTTGAAACTGTAATTATTTATAAAGCAGTCCTTTAAAAGACATAGATACTTAAATAAAGCTTCTCTGAGTACCCAAAAGCCTTACAAAAACATTAGAAAGCAAAAGTAACTGTCTTTTATTTAAAGATTTATTTTATTGTTTAGTCATGTGTAATCATGTGGGGAGGGAGGTACAGGGGTCATCAGAGTCCCGGGGAGGGTGCCGTATCTCCTGAAGCTGCATTTACCGCAGTGTGAAAGCTAAACTCAGGTCCTCCGGTGGCCTTGATGGAAGAGGCATGTCACCTGGGTTGGACTCCGAGCATTTAAAGATCAAACCCCATCTGCTTTCTGCTTTGAGCTTGTGTTTGAAGATGTGAGCTCTGAGCTTGCTGCTGCAGAGGCCACAGGCTCGCCACACTGTCTCACCATACCAGACTCTGACCCAGATAAACCCTTTCTTCTCCGAGCTGCCTTGGACATGGCGTTTTATCACAGCAATAGAAAAATAACTCCTACAACCACAGAGCTGCTTCGTGTATGAGTAAACACATCACCACAACCAATCCCCTCGCCATCTACCATGCGGCAGAGAGAACGCACGTCGCGCCCGTTCAGAATCTGCACGTAGATAAATCTGTGCTCCCACTAATGGCACAGAGATCTAGTCTTCTGGCCTCCGTCAGCCAATTATCATATACTGAGACCCAAAATGACACACTAGCAGTAGCATTAGAGTGGGTGTTGGATCATAAAAAGACAGTCCGATGCCTGGGGGGGGGCTGCTCAGCTGGGTGTGGGTCCCCAGCATCACACATACTGGACATGGTGGCTCAAGCCTGCAATCCTAGCACCTGAGAGACAATCAGTTCATTTTTGCCTATAGAGCAAGTCTGAGGTCATCCTGGACTACATGAGCTTATGTGTCAATTAAAAACAAAGGCTATTCAACAAGAACCTCCCCAGGGAGCCGCCAAGAGAGCAGAGATGTATAATTTCTCACACCTGTACAGGTTACAATCGACAGCTCCCAAAAAGTTACTTGAGAGGCAGGCAGGTTTGTTTTATCGTTGTTGTTTTCGTGTGTGTTATGAGTGCCTGTTCATGTGGCTGTGTGAACGTATGCGTATGGGTGGGAGAGGCAGAGATCTCCCACCAAACCATGAACCCTTGGTTTAGGGAAGCTAGCTGGCTGATAAGTGATGAGACTGGGTAGTTCGAGCAAATATGACTCCACCCTGCCCTTTCCTCCATTCCCTCTGCCTTGCTAAAACTGTCCTTAGCGTTAGGTCTATGCCCTTATTTGGTCATTTCCTCCTTCTGGAGCTCACTACCAAGGTCCAGCTATGCAAGTATTGAAGTCCAGCAATCAAAAGCCCTCATGGTTCACCTAATTAACAAGCTCAATACGTCCCGTGCATCTGCCTGCATCTCCCTGGTTTGGGGGTTATAGGTACATGCCCAGCTTTTTCGTGGGCGCAGGGGATCCAAAATTAGGTTCATGCGTGCACAGCAGGCACTTTCCCAAGGGAGCCGCGCCCCCAAAAGCTAAGTTTTCTGAGAATCTCCAACAGCCGTCCAAGCCTCGGACACAGCAGCGATACTTTAGCTCAGATCAACTTAGGTTCCAAAGTGACCCAAGGTGAATTCAAATGATCTTCACACACATCGGATGTAGTGATAACAGTTAAAGCAAAATGCCAAACCAGGCGTACAGAAGAGCAAACGGAGAGGGGGCTCTGCCAAACAAGCTCCGAACTTCCTTGCCACGTAGCAAACAACCACTCCTCCGGTGGCTCCGTGGGGCCTTCAGATGCTGAGCATCTCATACCTTCTTTAAAAACTGGCACCAGAGCACAAAAGAAGCCAGGCTTACCAAAAGCCCTGCCAACTATAGAGTGAACAATTAGAGTACTGTACATGGATAAGACGGGGTCAAAACCAGAGGCTCTCCCTGTCATGAGCTCACTGGCATGCATTCATATTTGTAACTAAGCAGCACTCAGGGCAGGGACCCTGGGCAGTCCCAGCATCTGCGGTGCTCCCTCCATCCCAGCAGCAGGAGTCAGCCACTGAGACACTGGGCTGGTTTTATCCAAATCAGGAAACTGGTTTCATCAACATTGTTAGAGGAAACAGTTGGATTCAAACCTAATCCACCATTTAAGAAAAAAAAAAAAAAAAAAAAAAAAAAAAGACTAGGAAACAAATCAACAAAGGAAAGTGGATTTACACATATACACACATGTATACTCCCACACATACACACAAAATTGAACAGACAAAAACAGAACAGTAAAGAGTGACTGGGAAACACATGTGAGGTTTTATGCACCTCTACATGCCAGTGTGCACAAACACATGGACACACACTAACTCACTAAAAACATGGCCACTCTGGTTTCTCCACTACTAAACTTAGACAAACCCTAAATACCTGCCAGTGTCATTTAGGCAATCGGTTAGCTTTAGGTGGCTGCTTCGTAGTTCAAGATGGAGTCAGTGTGGTTGGTAACAAATTTTGACACACTTTGGTCAACAAGTCAGAAATGAGAGGCTGACCTTCCAGGGACTATTCCTCCATTAAAGACCCCAGAATCTCTTCAAATAGGGCTCATTGTTTTCTAGACCACTCAGTCTGTACCAAAATCTCTGGGAATTGGATGTTATCGTCATTCATCTTAGAGACCCAGTCTTCTGGATGGAGAAAACACACTAATTATAGCCTAAAACTATCCGTTAAAAGGCTTTGCCAGGGTATCTTACTGGAGACCAGTATCACCACCATCCCTCCTTATAGTTCACATTGGCTCTAGCTCTGCTCTCGAAAGAGCAGAAGCTCTTTATGAATTCCCTTTTCTTCTCTTAAAATTGAAAACAAACAATTGATGTGGGGCTTCAGTAATGACTTAGGTGTCAAAGGGCTTACTGCACAGACATGAGGGGCAGGGTTCAGATTATCAGCAGCCCACAGAAATGCCAGGCGGCTGTGGCGGCTCTATGTGTAATTTCAGCCTCAGCAGGCGGAGGCATGATCCCCAGAGCAAGCCAGCCATGTCAGTGACCTTTGAGAGTGGCTGAGAGACCTGCCTCAGTGAATGAGGTGGAAGATCAGGGACAATTTCCAACATCCGCCCTGGGCCCCCACATGTATGTACACACACAAGCATGCACACCTAAACATACCCGCCCCCAACACATGCGAAAAGAAAAGAAAAGAAAAGAAAAGAAAAGAAAAGAAAAGAAAAGAAAAGAAAAGAAAAGAAAAGAAAAGAAAAAAGCATGCATATGGGGCTGCGGAGATGTGTTTAAGAGCAATGGCTGCTCTTCCGGCTGAGTTAGGTTCCCAGCACCCACAAGGTGGCATCACGACCAGTTCCAGGAGACCTGATGCCCTCCATAAGCACCAGGTACTTATATAACGCACAGACATACATGCAGGCAAAATATTCATACATATAATTTTTACATGTGGATATGATATATATAATTTTAAAAGCATACACACCGTTAATATCAGCACTCCGAATCCAAAAGTAGTCACATCTCTGTGAGTTCAAGGCCAGTCTAGGCTATATAGTGATCTCCAGGCCAACCAAACCTTCAAAATTAGACCCTGTCTCAAAAAAACAAAACAAAACAAAACAAAATAGCAACAAATAAACGAGTAAATAAATAAATATGAATGAATCATACACCTGAACACCACACACATGAGAAATGTAAAAAGAAAAACCACATAATTATTGCGTGTTTGCATGGTGTGTGATTTGCCATATTTTGCATATGAAGATCAGAGGCCAACTTTGTGGAGTTGTTTCTCCCCTTTTACCTTCACATGGGTTTGGGAGATTGAACTCAGATTGCCAGGCTTTTGTGGCAAGCACTTTTACCCACTGAGCCATCTGACGGGCCCATGGATTCCCTTTCCTACATCGGCACAGTTCCTAGGTGACACAGGTTGACACAGTCCATTCCTCAAGCCAAGTGACCTCTGTACTCTAGATTCTGACAAGCTGAGAGGAATATGGATTACAGAGACATTGCAACCGTGCAGAAAAAGATAGATAAATAAATAACCTTTGTTTTCAACCAGAACAGGTGCACACTAATGCTTGTAGGGGGACCCTGGATTTCCAGTGTCTCTCCCACTTAATAGAAAACGTGCTTAGTCTTACTGCAACCTGATAGGCCGTGGCTGGTTGTTTTCCACGGGAGGCCTGCCCTTTTCTGAAGAGAAAGAGAGGAATGGAATGGGGGTAACTCGGGAGGGGGGACTGGAAGAAGAGGAGGAAGGGGGAACTGCAGTTGGGAATGTAATAAACAAGCAAACAAATAGGAACATAAGAATGGTCGCTGTAGATTTACACATCTGAACGCTTACCCACCAGGCAGTGATAACTGAGAAGGATTAGGCGTGCCCTTTTGGAGCAGGTGTGATCTTGTTGGAGGAATTACAGCACTGGGGGTGGGCTTTGGTGTTTCCAAAGGCCCCGGACCTCCGCCTTCTTGCTGCCTGCGGGCCAGATGTAGAACTCTCAGACACTTCTTGAGCAGCATGTCTGAGCACGTGCTGCCATGCTCCCGCCATGATGATAATGAGCTAAACCTCTGCAACTTTAAGCACGCCCCAATTAAACGCTTTCTTTTACGAGTGTTGCCGTGGTTACTGCGCTTCTCCACAGCAATGGGCGCCGACTAGAGCTCAGACCAACTTGACAGGTAAGTTGTGCTTACTGTTGCCATGGTGGCATGCTGATTACAGGGGTAACCAGTCATT
The DNA here is from genome assembly GCF_030254825.1 of Meriones unguiculatus. Lineage (NCBI taxonomy): Eukaryota > Metazoa > Chordata > Mammalia > Rodentia > Muridae > Meriones > Meriones unguiculatus. Next base: position 40,928,332 of record NC_083359.1, read on the forward strand.
ATTTTCCAATTGGATCTGAAGTGTGTTCTACTGGAGGAATTTTACAGCTGGTACTATACACCAGGTGAGAATTCCATGGCTGAGGAGATCATAGTCCACTGGAGAAAATTTGCTGCTAATTATTTTATTTTTAGACAAGGTCTCACTGTGAAGTCCTGACTGGCTTGAAAGTCACTGTGTAGACCAGGCCAGCCTTGAGCTAACAGAAATCCTCCTGCCTCTACCTCCTAAGTGCTGAGCTTAAAGTTGCATGCCACCACACTCAGGAGACTACATTCTTTTGTTGGTTTGTTCGTCTGTCTGTGTGTTTGTTTTGTCTGAGGCAGGATTTCTCTGCGTAGCAGCCCTGGCTGTCCCGGAACTAGCTCTGTAGAGCAGGTTGGCTTCGAACTCACAGAGATCCATCTGCATCTGTCTCTGGAGTGCTGGGATTGAAGGTGTGTACCACCATCGCCTGGCTAATGACCTTCTTAATGCTTCTTTTGGCAATAGGCAAAATACCGGTCGAAATGTTCAGAATTAGTGGCTGTGGCTGTGCAACCATAGCTAGGACACAGATAGCAATCTCCTCCCCATCACAGCGGCCATCCCAGAAAAGGGGTCTGAAAGAATGTAAGAGCTGGTGGATGGCAGAAGCACCGTGACGTGCTGTACTGTAAACACGATACGATTGTCGCACAATCAGTTCACAGCAGCTGTGGTCTCCTACACAAGATCTGTACGCGATCAAGCTGATCAACATTCCAGCATGGATGGGAGAGGGGCTCCCAAGGCCCCACCCTCAGCTGAAGCGCTATTGGCCGTTGGAAGGGTGTTGAGGGAGTGTGGCCTCTGGGAGGTTTGCCTTGATATATGACCTCATATCCATGTACAGTAACTAGAGCCAGGGATCTGCTAATGATAATGATTTTCTTTTTAGGAAGGGTATGAACTTGAGGATGGTGGCCAGTACCTTTAATCCCAGCACTCCTGAGGCAGAGGCGGGTGCAACTCTGTGAGATTAGGGCTGGCCTGGTCTACGATAGCTCCAGGACATCCAGGGCTACACAGAGAAATCCTGTCAGGGAAAAACAAAAACGAAATTAAAACAAACAAAAAAAGGATGGTGGATATTTCTTGAAGCGCTTCTCAGCCGTTTGCGGTTCCTCTGTTGAGAATTCTCTGTGTAGACCTGTACGCCATTTTTAACTGGATTATTTGATTTGTTTGATGTCTAGTCTCTTGAATTCTTTATGTATTTTGGAAATTAAACCTCTATCAGATGTAGGGTTAGTGAAGATCTTTTCCCATTCTGTAGGCTGCCGTTTTTGTCTTATTGACAGTGTCCTTTGCCTTGCAGAAACTTTTCAATTTCATGGGGTCCCGTTTATTAATGTCTGCTCTAAGTGCCTGAGCTGTTGGTGTTCTGTTCAGAAAGCCGTCTCCTGTACCGATGCTATTCAAGGCTATCTCCACTTTCTCTTCTATCAGGTCCAGTGTTTCTGGTTTTATGTTGAGGTCTTTGATCCGCTTGGACTTGAGTTTTGTGTAGGGTGATAGATATGGATCTGTTTGTGTTCTTCTACATGCAGCCATCCAGTTTGGCCAGCACCACTTGTTGAAGATGCTTTCTTTTTTTTCCATTGTATAATTTTTGTTTCTTTGTAAAAAGAAAAAAAAAAAAAGCTGGTGTCCATAGGTCTGTGGATTTACGTCTCGGTCTTTGATCCTATTCTGTTGATCAATTTTCCTGTTTTTATGCCAAGATCGTGTGGTTTATTATAACGTTAGCTCTGTAGCAGACCTTGATCTGCTGCGATACTCATAGGCAGGAGCCTGGTATGATCACCATCACAGATGTTCTAACCAGCAACTGGTGGAAATGGATGCCACAGCCAAGCGTTAGGCAGAGCTCAATGAATCCCGTGGAAAGGGGGAAGGAAGGACTGTAGGAGCCACAAGGGTCAAGGAGAAGAAAACCCATAGACTCAACAAACCTGGCCTCACAGAGGCTCAGAGACCGGCCCGACAATCAGGGAGCCTGGCTGGGCTTCACCTAGGCTCTCTGTATGTGTGTATTAGTTGTGTGGCTTGGTGTTTTTGTGAGACGCTGACAGAGGGAGTGGGGGCTCTTTCTGATGTTTTTGCCCACTTTTGGGACCCCTGTCCTCCTACTGGGCTGCCTCATCCAGCCTTAATATGAGGGGAGGCGCCTGGTCTTATTGCAACTTGATTTGCCATGTTTGGGTGATACCCCGGGGAGGCCTGCCCCTTTCTGAAGGGAAACAAAGACTGGATGAGGAGGGAAAGAGACTGCAGGAGAGGAAGGAGGAGAAACTGACCAGATGTGATATAGGAGGGAGTAAATTTTTTAAAAAAGAAAAGACCGAAGTTGGGAGGAAGACAGGTCGATAGGTCCTGGGAAAGTGGAGAGCGGTGGTGGGAATGGGTAATATCGAAATGCTTTGTATACTGGCAGGAAGTTCTTTTAAAAAAACATAGGCTGCTCTTAAAGAGTCCCCCCGCTAAGGAACAGCTTAAAACACTGCCATTTCACACACCACGCGGTAACTTAGAGCAGGACACATCCTGGTGTCAGCACCGCACCTCTTTATCCTCTGCTCTTCACTGTGTAGCCACAGCAGGCCACACCTCCTTTCTCTGCTTCTGCTGTCACTTCTCTCTTCCGCATACTGTGGCGGACAGGTGGCCTTTTGCCCCTAAAAGTCCAGTAACAATATATCTACCCAGGAGCCTCTCTCGGCGGCAGCCTTGCTGGCTGAAGTTGTTGAAGAGCCAAAAGTGGAAGCACACATTGTCATCCGAGCTCTTAATAAGCTCAGGCAACAACCCCGAGTTCAAGGCCATCAGCAGGCCCCAGGCACACACGCAGTACACAGACATACATGCAGGCAAAACACCCATACACATACACAAATAAAATAGTAATTAAAAAAAAAAAAAACTTGATGGTGAAGGTTCAAGCCCAGCCTGAGCTTCATAGCCAGTGCCAGACCAGCCTAACGTCAACAAAACCGTCTCAGACAAACAAGCAAAACATGGGAAGCAAAAAACAAAACAAAAACACTAGGTAAATGCATCTGATATTCTTGATTCACTACTTGTGAGAGGTAGATAATTTAGTGGCTCAGAGACGGGACAAAAAGACAGATAAAATGAAGGAGACATACGGGAGAGAAGCCTCTCACCCTGGGATCGGATCGCCTTTTGTGGGCATGCTGTCAAAAGAATGATACTGATACCTGATGAACAATGCCTTGAGGAACTGCAAGAGAGGCTCCAAGGGACAAGGCAGAGGACCTCGGGTACATTTTATCCCCGGGATTGTTCTTGGACATAATTTCCTGCCTCCTGTGACAAACATTTACATTCAGTTTATAGACATGTTTATTCTTGTTGGATGTGAGAACACAGCTATTGAACCTAAACTGGTCAAGGTACCCTGAATCTGGACATGGCCTTCTCTGCCTTGCTTTTGTGCTTTCCCAGATGTAATTTACAGTACCTGCCAGGCAATTGTGTTTCTTGGTTTATTCGGAGAAAGTTCTGGGAAAGGGCCGTTCTGATAATATTTACTATGCACTTACCAGCATTTACTTACATGTTTTTCTGAACTCAAACAACCTTCTTTGGATCATTGCTCTCTTTGTTACTTTGGTGTGTAAAAGTACAATAAAACTGAACTAAGGCTGTCTGCAGCATTAGATCGTGGTCCGCCCCATTCCTTCAGGTCCTCAGACCCCAGGTCCAGCAGAAAAGATCTGTACAGGTCAGTGAAAGCCGACAAGTGGCACCCAAATCAGGGACCTGAATAAGAAGTTGCAAGAGGATGCCAGGACCCTTGCAAAAGGAGGTAAGCAGGGGTTAATATGGGGCTAAAAGTGGGAAAACACTATATATCAAGTTGATACATCTTTTTTTTTTTTTGAGATAGGGTTTCTCTGTATAATTGATTGTCCCAGACTCTTTTTGTAGACCAGGCTGGCCTTGAACTCACAGAGATCCACCTGCCTCTGCCTCCTGAATGCTGGGATCAAAGGTGGGGGCCACACCCCCAGTGATACATCATTTCTTAAAAAAGAGTGCTGCTACAGTGTCTAAACCCAGCAGCAAGAATGTCAGGAATGAATAACAGAATATAATTCTACATCCTAGAGTACGGGATCAAGTTAAAGAAACCCCATAGACAAGGGGAAAATATTCCAGTGCAATTCTTGTGACTTGGGCATTGATCTATAACACAAACAATAAATGATGATGAGCCAAAGGATTTAGAAAAGACCATGGCAGATTCTTTACATGAGTGTGAACCAGATAATGAGACACAAGAAAAAAAATCTTACAAATGAGGATGGAAGTTTTTCCAGTGCAAGGCTGGAAGACACCACGTAGACCAAAATCAAAAGTAAAAATGTCATGAGCGCCCCTGGCAGTCTGCTCTCCCACCTGAAGCATCATTTCCTCCTTTGCCTGAGAACTATCACCATGACTGGAACAAATGGAAGGAAGGGGAGATGACATGCTGCAGTTCCCGAGAGCAGCGCCTTTGTTTTCTAGAAGTGAGGACACAAGGCATAAATTACCACTTCCGGGGGAGGAGGGGAGGAACTCCCTAAAGTTAGACGAGATTCTGATAAGTCATATCAAGATTTTTATAAACGCCCATTATCTTGTGGCTGATGGAGAGGCAGAAATACTTATTATCAGCATATGTGAATGCCGGAGCTGCCTGCCAGGCCACCGTCCACTTTGAAAGAAAGCCCATCTTAGTGATTATACCCACCTGTGTGCTGATATTGGGCCTTTGCATCCTCAAGGGTTCATTCTGGCTGTGTGGCCTTCCAACAGACAATGCCTCCATTATTGGCAGTCATTCAACAAAGAAAAGGGAACAGATAATGACAAATAGCCCAACTTTATGTCAAAAAAAGTTTGTTTCTCCTGCTTTAAACAGCTAAAAAGATTGTTTCTTCTTGTTTTTATTATACATTATGTGGATGATAGTCTATTTTCTGCAAAAAAAAATAATAAAATGCTGAAAGATTTGTTTACAAATATAAAAATTGGATTGATTCTTTAAATTTGCATTTCTCATGAAAAAAATTAAATTTTTTATTAAATGATTTGGATGACTTAGCACTGGCTTTTGCTATTTTATGCCCCTATAAAATATTTTAAAACCAGCAGTGCTCCCATATACATTGCCAAGCCTTTTTAGAAATTTTGCCGGGTTAGATATAACCCACGTCACAGGCATTCCATATAGTACTCGTGGTCAACCTTTCGTGGAAAGAGCTAACGGACAAAATAAGTATTATTTAAAAATAAGGGAAGGAGAATAGGGTAGCATAGCTGACTACTCACAATATTTTATATTCTATTTTATATACTTAAGACTTTTTAATATTTGGCCAAAGATGGCCTTACTGCTGCAGAACATTTTTGGGCCCCTCGGAAAATATTCGGGGTCACAGTTCTTTGGAGAGATGTTAGGTATGGCCAATTGACTAGCCCAGCTCCAGCAATTCACTAGAGCCCAGGCTTTGTTTGTGTTTTTTCCTCAGGGTGCTGAAAAGCCGGTGTAGAGGCCTGAAAGACGGCTCGACCTGTGGAAGATGGACAGAGAGGTTCCAAAACATCCACAGAGGCTACATCTTAAGAACAGAAAGAGGACTGAGCAATGAAGTTGTCCAACCAAAAGAATAAAGTCTCCGTGTCAACGATGACTCGGATGAAGGAATTAGTGTCAGAGGGTGCTGTAGAAAATATTTTATTAGTGCTTACTATTAATCCACTAGATTATCTTTGCGGTTATTACTTACCTGCTACCATATCAATAAAAGACACAGACACCTGTTAGATTTTTAAGAAGCTTTATTTCACCTGGGGCTGGGCAGATAGTCACCCCCTAAACTATTTCATCATCTCTTAGTCCCACATCCCAGGCCGTTTGCTCTAATCATTCCTGTCTGAGTTATTTTCCATCTCAAATCCCATAAATACCTGCACATGCTTTCTACCTGGGCTGCTTCTCTCCAGCCGAACCTCAGAGTAAATTTCTCCCGGCCACATGGTTCTTCTTGACACTAATGCATGACGGTCTGCCTTCTCCTTCTCCTCTACTCTCTCCCTCCTTCCCATGATCCTTCTTTCCTCCAACCCTGACAACCTTAGCTCTGTCTACCCCACTTCTGCCCTGCCTAGGTGTGGAAGGAACTTTATTTAGCCAACCAGGAATAATTTTGGAAGCAAGGTTCCACAGCATCATTTCGGGTACGTGACAGTCGGCTCGTAAGAGACAGCAAGCAGGCCTTCTCGGGGAGCAAAACAATTACCAATCAAGGACAAAGTACCAGACCACACTGTAGCAGGAGTGGAAAGAGCTACTGGCTTCCCGGAGGAAGGGTGTGACTGCAAACTGCTGTTTGTGCTATCTCATCCCTGCCGAAAGCATCTGTTACTGCTGAGGCGCCCCGGGTTTACGGACCGGTCCTCCTGCGCTCCACTTTGTTATGTCAATAACTCTGAGATCTTGGGTGCCTCCACTGCTCCATCATTGTGTTTGCCAAGAGAAGACGGTCATTTGGCAATTTAAGTATTGATGGTAACCTTACATGATAAAATAGTAACTACTCAACCTTCAAAGTTATATAAATTGCCCTGCCCCGAAGCTCTTGTTTCCCCCTTAGTACAGACATTTGCTGTCACGGGTATTCCCACAGCTTTCACTAGCAAAACTTAAAAAAAAAAATTCTGTTATAAATGACATATTCACCACACCACTGGAATTCCTTAAAAAACAAAGGGCCAAGCCTTTATAAGACATACACATTCCACCCCTAAAAAGTAACTTTTCAAAAATAAAAAGGGGGAACTGCTTCCTGGGGTGCTCTTGCTGTTCCCTTATTTATTTCAATGTTTTCAGATCTGGGAAACGTATTCCCAGCATTTTCAGGATGCTCACCCTATGTGTGGCCATTGCCTTGTCCCATATGGTGAAATGGACTAGACTACTGGGTGACAGGATGAAAAATTTCAGACATTTTCTAAACAGTTGCCTAAAATCTCAGGACAAGTAATAGTATTGGCTCAGGACCCCAAAGGCTAAGTTCTCAGCACAAAGGAGATTCATTTGCTCCAGAGGGACAAAGGGCAGGGAATAAGAGACAAAGACAGGAGACAGAGGACCTGGGGAAAGGGGACAAGGGAGAGGAATATTTCTCCAGGAGGACAAAGGACTGTCTGTGAATAGAGAGGAGACAGATATGGCCCTTAGGCAAATGGTGTTTTATAAAGGTAAAAGGAGAATCGCTGTGTTAGGACGGGGTGTTTAATTTTAATTGGGCATGTTAATTAGGTGAGCCAAGGTGGGCTTTTGATTGCTGGACTCCAATACTTTGATGGCTGGACCTTGGTGGTCAGCCTCAGGAGGTGAAAGTGACCAAACAAGAGAATAGACTTTGGTGAATAGCTTTAGGACTGTAATCTAAAGGGGTTTTTTGTTTTGTTTTGTTTTGTTTTGTTTTGTTTTTTGTTTTGTAAGCAAGGAAATGAGGGAAGCAAGGCCTGCTAAGTCACATTTGCCATGCTTAAGCTGGGTGGAATCCTATCAGTGTCCCTGAATCTGGTATGGCCTTCTGCCTTGCTTTCATGCTTTCCCATACAATCTCTTAGGTCCGTGAATCACTGAAAAAAGACCCCAAACTCAGATGGCATGCAAAAACAAAGAGCATTTATTCTTCAGGGATAAGGTCTCATCTCCTTTTGTGTTTTTGGAAACAATTTGCACATAAGGTTTATTTGAAATGCTTGGTACTTTGAAGTCTGAATTGAGCCATAGTCCAAATGGTTATTCAGGTTCTATGACCAAGAAGCTCAGGTCTTGTTTGACAGCTTGTCTGCTATTCTTTTTAACCTGGTTTGGCATTTGTCTTTAGATTGTTTAATAGTTGTCTCTAGATTTGAGGTAAAAAAAAAAAGCCAAGTGGATTCATCTTGAGCTATTTTGCAACATCGGTTGATACAAATTGTGGAGAGCTGAGATTCAGATGCCATCTAATGGCGCTGACATCCGCCCTCAGAACTGTAAAGAACCTCTAGAGCGCATGTGCGAGTTGCGAAAGCGCGCCAAGCCACTGCCGAGCCGGGCCGTCAGAAGGGGTGATGAGTGAGCAGCCAATCAGGGTATGACACGTCACTTCACATCACTTAGGTGCGACCAGGGCTTATATAAACAGCGCCACTTCGGGGCTCGGCGTCTTCCTCCTTTCATATAATAAAGCCTGCTGCAGAAGGATCCTGTTGTCCGTGTGCGTTCTTGCTGGCGAGACGATCACGTGGCTCGCAACAACAAATTACGTGCTGCCTACGGTCTGAACACCCATAGGGTGCTGCCTTTGTGAAAAACAAAATTCTTAAATTGGGTATGACATCAAACTCCTGCAATTCTAGCAGTGGGAAGTGGGGAGGGAAGTACTGTTGTTCCAGGCCATCTTCTTTTGCTACACTCAAGTGAAAGGCCAGTCTGTGCTACATGGAATCGCATTTCAAAGCAGCCTAAACAGGCCAGGCTTTATAGAACACAGCTTTGATCCCAGTATTCTAGGAGGCAGAGGCAGGTGATGGCTGTAAGTCTGAGGCCAGCCAGAAGAACATAACTGTCCCACAAGAAGGAGGAGGAGGAGGAGGAGGAGAAGAGGATTCTCTTTTATTATTAGTTTTGCTTTTCTTCTGAGAAGGTCAGTGTGAATGTAACAGGGTCCTAGAAGTTAGCACAAGTGACTCCATGATGGAAGTTCCACTCCAGCTGTAAAACTCAGCACCTGGATGGCACCGCCTGCCTAGACTAAAACAAAGGCCTAATTCATCAAAGTCTATATAATTCTGGGAAAGTCTGAAAATGTACTAACCTTGCTTTTTTGGTGTCTGTAGTTCTGCTTCTGGCTAACTGTTCTTGTAAACTGAAGTATGTCAACCCAAAACATGGGTTTTGTGCTTAAAAGATCATACTGAGGAAGGCTCAGGGCTACACTGGGACCCTGAACTCCCAGTGTAGTTGCCAGCGGCTAATAAAGACTTTCTATTGGATTAAACCCATGTCTGAGCAGTCTTCTCTGGTGGATACCCCACGACTGTGATGTTGACAGTGCATGGTCTGAGCCACTGTGCATGTTACATGTGTGCACTGAGCCACTGTGCATGTTACATGCATGATGTGAAATCAGCCCTGGGCTCTTATTAAGCCAGCTAAGCCTGGGAGAAAGGAAGGCTCCACCCACCTTTGTGACCTTCACTTTTACATCTGATGTTTCCCCAGAGATGCCGTGAAGTCTTACCACCTGCCTGTGGCTCTCGAATCCTCTAGAACAGAGGTCCTCAACCTGTAGGTCTTGACCATTGGAAAATGCCCCGACCTGCAGGGCTTCAACGGGGTTCTTAAGGTGGAGATATTGGAAAGAATGGGGGAAAAGGGACAAGAGACGCAGGAATGAAAGCCAAGTCTGTTCATCTGATCAAGGCTTCCGTTTATTAGAAAAATTTACCCAACTTATATAGGGAGAAGACAGGAAAGGGGGAAGGTTAATCTACTGCTGCAGGAAATAGGAAGAGTGCTTTCATGGGTTAAATATTGTACGTGCAAGATACCATAAGGATGTTCTCTTAAGATATCTTACGGATGCTCTAACAAAGGATGTCCTCACAATCTATCACAATCTATCATGATTTAGGGTCTTAGATAACTCTTTCACTAAATAGCTTTAGGTCTCCACTAAATGACCTTTGCTCTCTACTTGGCTTTGGCTTCACTAGATAGCTTTGGCTCACTAATTGACTTTGGCTTCCGTAGATAGCTTTGGCTCCCGGCAGGAAAACGCATCTTTCCAATGGTTTTAGGAACTGAGACCTCTCAGTAGCAAAATTACAGTTATGAAGTAGCAAGGAAAATAAGCTTTTGGCTGGGAGTTCCTAGACCACCGGAAATATGTGTTTTCCCATGGTCCCGGCCACAGAGTCGAGAACTACTGCTCTAGAACCATGCTGCCATGTCCACCTTGGTTCTCCTCACCTGTCCCTCCTCTAGAGCTCAGAGCCAGCCCATACCTGGGGTGCAACCTTAGTTTCACAGGAGTCCAAACAGGCGGGGCTAGCCCAAGAACTCTCCTGTTGCCTCATTGTCTCCTCTACTTTCCTCAGAGAGCCAGGGTGGGAGTGAGGACACCAGCTTCTTGTACAGAACGGTTAAGAGCGGGGAGAGCGGCAGTGAATCGTCTTCGTGGACACCTCAAGCACAGTCAAGTGCTGAGAATCCTGCCTCCTGGGCCTCTCCACAGCCCACCCAGCTGTTCTAGCTTCCTGTGGCCCTAAGGGAATGCTCTGGCCTCACACCCCAACATTTTACCCAGCATTCCCTTGGCCTCTGCTTCCCTAGCCTGACCCGGAAGCATTGCTCAGCTGCAATGCTTGGGTAAGGTTGGAGCCAATCTCCCTCAGAAGGACTTCCAGTTCAAAAAGGATCACTGAGCCAAAGGGTCCCTCCTCCAGGAAGTTCTGGTGACAGAAACTACTCACTTGAGCTGAGATGTCCCTGCCTATCTTCATGGGCCTTGAAATGTGTTCACTCCCTGTCTCCGGACCTTTGCTCTGCTCATGAAAAGTGATTCTGCTGTTCCTGACAGGAATGTGACTGTCCTCAGCAGTGCCTGCCTCCAGAGCTCTATTGGTCTTCTGAAGTGCCCTAAGGCTCCCTAAGGGTCTTGTTGCCCAAGTGAGTAAGTAAAAGGACAGTATTCTGGGAAAGCACTTGCTGCTTGTAGAGAACCAGAATGCATAAAAATAAAAAAGTTAAAACAAAGCCAGGCAGTGGTGGCACCCTTCTTTAATCTCAGCACTTGGGAAGTGGAGGCAGGCAGATCTCTGAATCCAAAGCCAGCCTGGTCTACAGAGCGAGTTTCAGAGAAGCCCTGTCTCGAAACCCAAAATTAATTAATTAATTTTTAAGATAAGTCTTTTCTCAAGAGAATTGGGAATATAGTTCAATAGAGTGCTTTCCCAGATCCAGTTTTGAGCACCACTGATGGTCACCATCATCATCATGGACTGTCAGAGATAGCTCAGCATGTAAAGATGTAAAAGCACCTGTCTCCAAACATAAAGGGTTTGATGCTTGGGACCTGCATAGAAGAAAGAGAAAAAAATTCTCTAAAAACGTTTTTTGATGTCCACATTCTTATGCCTACACACAGAGAGAGTTTTAAAGTTGTGATGGCTCAGATCTGTAATATTAGTACTTAGGAAACTGAGGAACGAGAGTCAGGGTTCCAGATCACCCTCTGCTACATAGCTTGCTCAGGACAAGTCTTAGCTACATTAAGGGGAAAAAAAAAAGCCATCGGCAGGAGAGCCGTGTCCTAAAAAAGGCAGAAGAAGGAAGGAGCCACAGATCCCAGACCAGGGCGTCAGAGAAGGGCGTCTCTGGTGAAGTGTGCTCTGGGAACCAGGACAGGACTCTGCTCCGGGAAGGCCTTCCTGCTGGGGACAAAGCCAGGGTCCTCCACCTCTCCCCAGCAACCAGCTGCCTTCGGCCGGTACTGCAGCGCCCTCTGCTGAGCACCAGGAGACAGCGCGCCGAGCCCACCGCACCGACCCTGGGTGCCCAGCCCAGGCCGAACCCACCTAGCTCTGGTCAACGGAGTGGGGCTGGGAGACAACTTTCTACTTCCTACTTCAGCCTCGGGAGGGGCTAGGATTACAGACCTGCATGCAGCACTTGGCCTGGCCACTTTGGGGTGCGGGGGAGGTTGCTGGAGAGATGGCTCAGCAGCAGAGTACTTGAGATCCTGAGTTCCATGCCTAGCAACCACATGGGGGCTTACAACCATCTGTAATGGGATCTGAATCCCTCTCTTGGTGTGCATGAAAACACAGCACACATACAGAAAATACATGAATAAATAAATCCTTTTTAAAAAGACCAGGTAAAATCAATCTATTTTAGAAGAGGAGAAGGAGGAAGAGAAAGAGCAACTTTGCCAGCACGGTAACATAGGCCTGTGATCCCAGCACTTGGAGAGGCAGAGGCAGGCATGTTTCTGTGAGTTCAAGATCAGCCTGATCTACAAAGCGAGTCCAGAAGAGCCAAGGCTACACGGAGAAACTCTGTCTTGAAAAAACATATACATACATATTTATACATACATACATACATACATACATACATACAGATAGTAACTTTCAGGTTAGCTTGCTCTCCTTCCTGATCCAGCGGTCTCTCCAGGAGGGAAAGGTGAAGCCTGCTTAGCACAGAAATTTTTTATTTATTTTTATTTTTTATATTTTATTTTTTGGCAAGCCAGGAGATAACCAACGGCAAGGCTCTATGGGAGAACCACAGCCAACCCCACAGCTTCTGTTTCCCTCTGAAGAGCTGCCAACATACACTTCCAAAATCTTTAACTCCTGCTGGCCTGGATCTCGCTGTGTAGCTCAGAGTAGTGTCAAACTGGCACAGATCTGCCCGCCCCGTCTTGCGGTGCTGGGGTTAGAGGAATTCACACACATAAAGCAATAGACTGTTTTTTTAACATAAAAGTTTTTTTTTTGTTTGTTTGTTTTGTTTTTTAAGGCTGGAGATGATGTAGCACAGTATATCTATAGCAGCTGTAGCGTGGTTGAAGTCCTGGGTTCAATGTCCAATATTACAAAAATAAATGAAATGACTAATAAGAGAAAAGTGCTAGTTTGGGCCTCATGCAAAGATCAGGCTTGTTTAATAAATCCTTTTTTTTCTTTTGTTTTGTGGTTTTTGGCCCAGGCTGTCCTTATAGTCAGTATGTAGCAGAGGAAGGCCTTGGACTTCCCTGTCTTTCTGCCTCCTCGTCTAAATGGGATTACAGGCACGAAGCAGCATGCCTGGTTTTATGTGAAGGTAGGGATGGAACCCAGGCTTTCTATATGTTAGGAAGGCTCTCCACCAGCTGAGCTGTTTCTCCAACCTACCTGTGAAACCTTTGCCTTGGTTTGGGTTTAGGGTTCAGACTTCCCAGCTGAACCTCAATGCTGCTGTTTCTGCAGTGTGACTCAGGACAAATTCCTTTGTCCCCTGAGCCTCAGTTTCCTCCCTGACACAGTTTAGTCCTGGCTGTCCTGGAACTCCCTACATAGGCCAAGTTAATTTGGAGATCACAGAAATTCCCCTCCCTCTGCAACCCCAGGGCTGGGTTTAAAGGTGTGTGCAACCACACCCAGCCAAGCCTTTGGTTTGCAAGTGGGACTGTGTGAATGTGAAAAGTGCAGTGGAAGGCCTGTGCTCCGTGCTCTCTGGTTCTACTTTGCTGGATTTGATCCTGGCCCTGGAAAGTCCTCCTCCCTGGATCAACTTGGCTGAATCCTCACTGAGAGCCCAGCTCAGCTCCATTTGCCTCCAGGAGGCGTCTCTGAAGTCCTCTCACTCTGCCTCAGCTCTTGGCAGGTGTTTACATACACCTACCTGTACATGTGCCCAGTAATGCAGGGACCTCAGCAAACACCATGAGCTTCAGCGTTGACCTCTGTGGGCAACTGGCCTCTCGGCTGGATTTCTGGCCGTGTGTGTGTGTGTGTGTGTGTGTGTGTGTGTGTGTCTGTCTATGTCTATGTTTCTCAGCTGGATTCCTGGTCTGTGTGTGTGTGTGTGTGTGTGTCTGTCTGTCTGTCTGTCTGTCTATGTCTATGTCCCTCAGCTGGATTCCTGGCCCTTTTGTGTGTGTGTGTGTGTGTGTGTGTGTCTGTCTGTCTATGTCTATGTCCCTCAGCTGGATTCCTGGCCCCTTTGTGTGTATGTGTGTGCATGTCTGTGTATCTATGTGTATGTTTGTATGTGGTGTATGTGTTTGTATGTGTGTGTGTGGATATGAGGAAATGAACACATTTACCTATATGCACATCCATGTGGAGGCCAGGGATTTACCTTGACTGCCTTCCTCTATTACTTATTGTGAAAGGCCACATCTCTTTCCTAAGCCAGAGCTTGCACATTTGGGTAGTGTATCTGACCATTGAACACTGTCTCCATCCCCACCTCCATTCCCACCCACCCCCTACCTCTCCCAATGTGTGGTTTCAGACTTGCAATTTTGTGTAGGTGCTGGGAACCCAAACTCAGGTTTTTCTTCTTGAACAGAAAGCACCTTACCAATGAGCCATCTCCCAAACTCCACCAACCTACCCCCCACAGTTTTTTTTTTAATCCCTTAGTGCCAAGAAGAGCATGGTGAGAACAAGCAGTTGGCAAATGTTTAACGGCCTCCCTGAGGCCCCTTGGCCAGCCAGAGAACCCTGCACACTGCAAAGCCAGCAGCTGACAGCTGGGAGAGCCTCTGGTGCCCACCACCCTGCACAGTGGTGGTCCTTGAGCTGAGCCCTCAGGCTTAGAGCTTAGGCTCTCTGTAGGCCCCAAATCCTGGCCAGACCACCTCCCCCCTTCAGTTCTGCTCACAGAATCCTCTCAGACCCAAGGATCGCACTTGGACGCACCATTCATGCAGATGCTGTATTTATTAGCAGTTGGGTTTAGAAGTACCTGGCAAAGACGGTCAGCCTAGTTGGCCTTGCGCCTTAGTTTGAACATGTACCGTTTACCGTCCCCCAACGAGGACGAAAGGCCCTGATGCCACCAAACCCATAAAAGCCACAAAGGCCCCTGAGCACATAGTCGGGTTTGTCAGCAGCCTCAAAGAACTCCTGAATAGTACGGCGGGTCCCGAATAAAATTTCTCGTGGCATGTTGGTTGAAAAGCCAAGTTGATTGAAATAGAGATTGAATCTGCCAAAGATGATAGTGATGCTTTCGTCCTTATTCAGGAGGGCTTCCTGGGTATTTTTAGTCTCGTAGCCATATATTTGTCCCCAGTCATCTCCAAATCTCATCTGAATACTAGGAAAAAAGAAAAGCTTTGACTAGTCATCCAGACACAAGACCAGCCTTTCTGGATCCGTGTCACCCCTCCCCCACTCTCTTTTGGCTTCTTGAGACCTACTAGTCTCTGAGTATGGCAAAGCCACTCTCAGACACTGTGATCTGGAGCCCATTGTTTAGTCTCTTGGGAACTCAGTTCCCTTGTGTGCACAGGAGACCTCACAGAGCAGAGCAGAACTCTGGAACCTGCTCATTTAGACCCTCAAAAGGAGCAGCTGTGGTCACAGAGAGGTTGCCCCTGGCCAAGTGGGCACTTTCTCAGCAAATCACAGAACAGGTACCCTGCACAGCCCTAGGGGACTTCCCCAACCCCACCCACTGAGTCCACCCGAGTCCTCATTCTTGGTGTTCCAGAGCTTTCTCAGCCTTGTTTGCACACTGTCTTCAATCTTTCTGGCTCTTCCCTTCTCCATTTCTTATGCGTCTGGTATCCTGTAAGTACAGCGCAGAAACCCACCCCAGGCCTCAGGCCCACAATCTTTTTTTTCTTTTTTATTTCTTTTTATTATTATTAATATTATTATTAGTTACATTTTATTAATTCTATATCCCATCTGTATCCCACTCCCTTATTCCCTCCCAACTCCACCCTTTCTCCCTCATCTCCTCCCTGCCCCTTTCCAAGTTCACAGGACCTCCTCCCCTTTCGTCTGACCATGTTTTATCAGGTATCTTCAGGACTGGCTGCAAAGTCCTCCTCTGTGGTCTAGCAGGACTGCTCCTCCCTTGGGGGAGGGAGGTCAAAGAGCCCCCAGCCTTAAAGGACTGACTTTGAGTTTTTGCTTCCAACATATCTTACCAATAATATCTAGTCTGAGGTCCACTCTGACCCTCACTGCTAAGACTCTATCCTGACAGATTAGATTTTGCTATCAAGTGTGGGGACTGAGGGGCCTTTGTGGTTGACGTGAGTAGGAAGAAACGTCTCCAGCTATCCTTGGTCAACCCAGGAGGCAACAGCAGGATTCAGTAGGAACAGGCCTGTCTGCAAGAGAGGTGACAAGGGGACAGGTACAAGCAAAGGTTTGGCTGGTGGCTCTGTGACTCTGAAAATCAAATGGCCTTAACAAACCCTGGAAGCCAGATGGGGATTCTGTGGGAAGCCTCTCTTAGTGGATCATCTATGTGGGTTCCTGACACCATGTGAAGAACTGGGACCCAGCGGTAGGGGCTGTGACCCTGAGCCCACTTACCCGGCAATCGCACGACCTTTAAAATATACCCGAATTCCTGTTAAGATTTTTCCTTCAGGTATGCTAGTGCAGAAATGTGTGCCACTTTCTCTACCGTAGTAAGCTGTGTGGATGAAAACCCAGGAAAGAGTGAGCCCGTCAGCCATGTGGATAACCTGTCTTCCCACCCTTGAAGCAGAGAAGGAGAGTCCCATGACAATATGGAGTCTGTGACAAAGGCTGGGAAGAGTCCCATGTCTCCTGGGTTGAGAACAATGAGGTGGCCACCAGGGAGAGGAGCAGACTCCAGACCTGACTTACTTTCTGCCGAAAAGGTGGGGGTCCCCAGGAGGGCTAGGACCAGCAAGGACAGCATGGCCTCCAGCCGAAACATCTGAAGCTCTGAGGGAAAGAGCAAAGGCTACTCAGCTCCTAGACAGGGAGGCAGCTGGACTTCGCCGTGCCCACCCCCGGGAGCCATGGCACCTTACCTGGCTGGGAGAATTCTCTCTGAGTGCCTGTACTTGGACCTCCTTCCCTTCCCCTTATATGCTCCTGGAGTCTCTTGGGCCCCTGTCCAGGAGGAAGGAGCCACAGGCCATCAGAGGAACAGGACGGAGCTGGTGGGGGGCTCTCCCTTGGGTTGTTCCCAGAGCCATCTGGGGAGGCTCCCAGACACACTGTTTGCCCACTTGGCACTGCAGCCTACATCAATCAACAGGGCTGGTGACAGTGACAGACATTTATTTCCATTGTCACCTCTGAGTTCTCTCTCATGGGCACCTGATCAGAACTTGACTGTAGGCATGGGAGAAGTTTGCTGAGAGTCTAGCTCAGCTCCCTTTGCCTCCAGGAGGCGTCTCTGAAGTCCTCTCACTCTGCCTCAGCTCTTGCCAGGTGCTTCCATACACCTACCTGTACATGTGCCCAGTAATGCAGGGACCTCAGCAAACACCATGAGCTTCAGCGTTGACCTCTGTGGGCAACTGGCCTCTCGGCTGGATTCCTGGCCATGTGTGTGGGTGGGTGTGTATCTGTGTGTCTGTGTGTCTGTGTCTATGTCCATCAGCTGGATTCCTGGCCATGTGTGTGGGTGTGTGTGTGTCTGCGTGTGTGTGTGTGTGTGTGTCTGTGTGTCTGTGTGTCTGTGTGTCTGTGTTTATGTTTCTCAGCTGGATTCCTGGTCGCTTTGTGTGTGTGTGTGTGTGTGTGTGTGTATGCCTCTGTGTGTGTGTGTCTATGTCTATGTCCCTCAGCTGGATTCCTGGCCCCTTTGTGTGTATGTGTGTGTGTGTCTGTGTATCTATGTGTATGTATATATGTGGTGTATGTGTTTGTTTGTGTGTGTGGATGAGGAAATGAACACATTTACCTATATGCACATCCATGTGGAGGCCAGGGATTTACCTTGACTGCCTTCCTCTATTACTTATTGTGAAAGGCCACACCTCTTTCCTAAGCCAGAGCTTGCACATTTAGCTAGACTGCCTGACCATTGAACACCTGTGGTCAGCCTGTCTCCATCCCCACCTCCATTCCCACCCACCCCCTACCTCTCCCAATGTGTGGTTTCAGACTTGCAATTTTGTGTAGGTGCTAGGAACCCAAACTCAGGTTTTCCTTCTTGAACAGAAAGCACCTTACCAACGAGCCATCTCCCAAACTCCACCAACCTCCCCCACACACACTTTTTTTTTTTTATCCCTTAATGCCAAGAACAGGGTGGTGAGAACAAGTGGTTGGCAAATGTTTAACGGCCTCCCTGAGGCCCTTTGGCCAGCCTGGGACGCTGCAGAGCCAGCAGCTGACAGCTGGGAGAGCCTCTGGTGCCCACCACCCTGCACAGTGGTGGTCCTTGAGCTGAGTCCTCAGGCTTAGAGCTTAGGCTCTCTGTAGGCCCCAAATCCTGGCCAGACCACCTCCCCCCTTCAGTTCTGCTCACAGAATCCTCTCAGACCCAAGGATCGTACTTGGATGCACCGTTCATGCAGATGCTGTATTTATTAGCAGTTGGGTTTGGAAGTACCTGGCACAGACCACGTCAGCTTGGGTAGTCCCCCAAAGAGGACGAAAGACCCTGAAGCCACCCACCACAAAAAAGCCACAAAAGGCCCAGAACACATGCTCGGGTTTGTCAGCGTCCTCAAAAAACTCCTGAATAATAGGGTAGGTCCAGAATAAAATTTCTCGTGGCATGTCAGTTGTAAAGCCAAGTTGATTGAAATAGAGATTGAATCTGCAAAAGGTGATAGTGATGCTTTCGCCCTCTGTCAGTTCGGCTTCCTGGGTATCTCTAGTCTTGTAGCCATATATTTGTCCCCAGTCATCTCCAAATTTCATCTGAATACTAGGAAAGAAGAGAAGCTTTGAATAGTCATCCACACACAAGACCAGCCTTCCTGGGTCCTTGGCGCACCTCCCCCGACTCTCTTTTGGCTTCTTGAGACCTACTAGTCTCTGAGTGTGGCAAAGTTTGCACACTGTCTTCAATCTTTCTGGCTCTTCCCCTCTCCATTCCTCATGTGTCTGGTGTCCTCTGAGCACAGCACAGAAACCCACCCCAGGCCTCAAGCCCCCAGTCTTAAAGGACTGACTTTGGGTTTTCTGCTTCCAACATATCTTACCACTAATATCTAGTTTGAGGTCCACTCTGACCGTCACTGCTAAGACTCTATCCTGACAGATTAGATTTTGCTATCAAGTGTGGGGACTGAGGGGCCTTTTGTGGTTGACTTGAGTAGAGAGAAGCATCACCAGCCATCTTCTATGAACCCGGGAGGCAACAGCAGGATTCAGTAGGAATAGGCCTGTGTGCGGGAGAGGTGACAAGGGAAAAGGGACAAGCAAAGGTTTGGCTGGTGTTTCCATGACTCTAAAAATCAAATGGCCTTAACAAGCCCTGGAAGCCAGATGGGGATTCTGTGGGAAGCCTCTCTTAGTGGACCATCTACGTGGGTTCCTGACACCATGTGAAGAACTGGGACCCAGTGGTAGGGGCTGTGGCCCTGAGCCTACTTACCCGGCAATCACACGACCTTTAAAATATGCCTGAATTCCTATTTTGTCCTTCAGATATGCTAGTCCAGAAATGTGTGCCAACTCTTTTACCATAGTAAGCTGTGTGGACGAAAACCCAGGAAAGAGAGAGCCCATCAGCCATGTGGATAACCTGTCTTCCCACCCTTGAAGCAGTGAAGGAGAGTCCCGTGACAATATGGAGTCTGTGGTAAAGGCTGGGAAGAGTCCCCATGTCTCCTGGGTTGAGAACAATGAGGTGGCCACCAGGGAGAGGAGCAGACTCCAGACTTGACTTATTTCCTGCTGAAAAGGCGGGGGTCCCCAGGAGGGCTAGGACCAGCAAGGACAGCATGGCTTCCAGCTGAAACATCTGAAGCTCTGAGGGAAAGAGCAAAGGCTACTCAGCTCCTAGACAGGGAGGCAGCTGGACTTCGCCGTGCCCACCCCCGGGAGCCATGGCACCTTACCTGGCTGGGAGAATTCTCTCTGGGTGCCTGTACTTGGACCTCCTTCCCTTCCCCTCACCTCTTGCCAGGTGCTTCCATACACCTGCCTGTACATGTGCCCAGTAATGCAGGGACCTCAGCAAACACCATGAGCTTCAGCTTGACCTCTGTGGGCAACCGGCCTCTCGGATGGATTCCTGGCCATGTGTATGGGTGTGTGTGTGTCTGTGTGTCTGTGTGTCTGTGTCTATGTCCCTCAGCTGGATTCCTGGCCCCTTTGTGTGCATGTCTGTGTATCTATGTGTATGTTTGTATGTGGTGTATGTGTTTGTGTGTGTGTGTGGATATGAGGAAATGAACACATTTACCTATATGCACATCCATGTGGAGGCCAGGGATTTACCTTGACTGCCTTCCTCTATTACTTATTGTGAAAGGCCACATCTCTTTCCTAAGCCAGAGCTTGCACATTTGGGTAGTGTATCTGACCATTGAACACCTATGGTCAGCCTGTCTCCATCCCCACCTCCATTCCCACCCACCCCCTACCTCTCCCAATGTGTGGTTTCAGACTTGCAATTTTGTGTAGGTGCTGGGAACCCAAACTCAGGTTTTCCTTCTTGAACAGAAAGCACCTTACCAATGAGCCATCTCCCAAACTCCACCAACCTACCCCCCACAGTTTTTTTTTTAATCCCTTAGTGCCAAGAAGAGCGTGGTGAGAACAAGCAGTTGGCAAATGTTTAACGGCCTCCCTGAGGCCCCTTGGCCAGCCAGAGAACCCTGCACACTGCAAAGCCAGCAGCTGACAGCTGGGAGAGCCTCTGGTGCCCACCACCCTGCACAGTGGTGGTCCTTGAGCTGAGCCCTCAGGCTTAGAGCTTAGGCTCTCTGTAGGCCCCAAATCCTGGCCAGACCACCTCCCCCCTTCAGTTCTGCTCACAGAATCCTCTCAGACCCAAGGATCGCACTTGGACGCACCATTCATGCAGATGCTGTATTTATTAGCAGTTGGGTTTGGAAGTACCTGGCACAGACCACGTCAGCTTGGGTAGCCATGTGCCTTAGTTTGAACATGTACCGTTTACCGTCCCCCAACGAATACTCAAGGACCTGAAGCCACCCACCACATAAAAGCCACAAAGGCCCCTGAAATCATGGTTGGGTTTGTCAGCGTCCTCCAAGAACTCCTGAATATTAGGGTAGGTCCCCAATAAAATATTTCGTGGCCTGTCAGTTGTAAAGCCAAGTTGGTTGAAATAGATATTGAATGTGCCGAAGACGGTAGTGATGCTTTCGCCCTCAGCCAGTTCCTCTTCCTGGGTATCTCTAGTCTGGTAGCCATATATTTGTCCCCAGTCATCTCCAAATTTCATCTGAATACTAGGAAAATAGAAAAGCTTTGAATAGTCATCCACACACAAGACCAGCCTTCCTGGATCCCTGGCACCCTCCCCCCACTCTCTTTTGGCTTCTTGAGACCTACTAGTCTCTGAGTGTGGCAAAGTTTGCACACTGTCTTCAATCTTTCTGGCTCTTCCCCTCTCCATTCCTCATGTGTCTGGTGTCCTCTGAGCACAGCACAGAAACCCACCCCAGGCCTCAAGCCCCCAGTCTTAAAGGACTGACTTTGGGTTTTCTGCTTCCAACATACCTTACCACTAATATCTAGTCTGAGGTCCACTCTGACCCTCACTGCTAAGACCCTAACCTGACAGATTAGATTTTGCTATCAAGTGTGGGGACTGAGGGACCTTTTGTGGTTGACTTGAGTAGGGAGAAGCATCTCCAGCCATCTTCAATCAACCCGGGAGGCAACAGCAGGGTTCAGTAGGAATAGGCCTGTGTTCAGGACAGGTGACAAGGGGACAGAGACAAGCCAAAGGTTTGGCTGGTGTTTCTGTGACTCTGAAAATGAAATGGCCTTAACAAGCCCTGGAAGCCAGATGGGGATTCTGTGGGAAGCCTCTCTTAGTGGACCATCTACGTGGGTTCCTGACACCATGTGAAGAACTGGGACCCAGTGGTAGGGGCTGTGGCCCTGAGCCCACTTACCCGGCAATCGCACGACCTTTAAAATATACCCGAATTCCTTTGAAGGCTTTTCCTTCGGGTGCTGTAGTGCAGAAATGTGTGCCAACTTTTTTACCATAGTAATCTGTGTGGATGAAAACCCAGAAAAGAGAGAGCCCATCAGCCATGTGGATAAACTGTCTTCCCACCCTTGAAGCAGAGAAGGAGAGTCCCATGACAATATGGAGTCTGTGACAAAGGCTGGGAAGAGTCCCCATGTCTCCTGGGTTGAGAACAATGAGGTGGCCACCAGGGAGAGGAGCAGACTCCAGACCTGACTTACTTTCTGCCGAAAAGGTGGGGGTCCCCAGGAGGGCTAGGACCAGCAAGGACAGCATGGCCTCCAGCCGAAACATCTGAAGCTCTGAGGGAAAGAGCAAAGGCTACTCAGCTCCTAGACAGGGAGGCAGCTGGACTTCGCCGTGCCCACCCCCGGGAGCCATGGCACCTTACCTGGCTGGGAGAATTCTCTCTGGGTGTCTGTACTTGGACCTCCTTCCCTTCCCCTTATATGCTCCTGGAGTCTCTTGGGCCCCTGTCCAGGAGGAAGGAGCCACAGGCCATCAGAGGAACAGGAAGGAGCTGTGGGGGGCTCTCCCTGGGGGAGTTCCGAAAGCCATCTGGGGAAGCTCCCGGACACACTGTTTGCCCACTTGGCACTGCAGCCTACATCAACAGGGCTGGTGACAGTGACAAGTATTTGTTTCCATTGTCACCTCTGGGTTCTCTCTCATGGGCACCTGATCAGAACTTGACTGTAGACGTGGGGGAGGTTTGCTGAGAACCCTGCTCAGCCTGGCAGGTGTCAACCAGCTATGGGTGACAGAACTACTGACCTCAGCAACTGTACAGAGCAGGCCCAGGGCCTCAGTAAATTGAGGCAGCCTCCTGGTCTCTCCTACTACGAAGAGTCCCTCCACGCTCCCAGCCAACATCAAAGCTCCTGGGACAACAGCCTTGCTCCTTCTGCCCTGCTTAAGGAACAAACAAGAGACACTTGCAAAACAGTTGCTTGACCTGTCTCTCAGGTGTCTGTGGCAGTCTCTCTCCCATGCTGGATTTAGGTATCGTAAGGGTGAACAGAATGAGAGACTCACAGGTCATGGGATAGGGAGACACACAAGACATGATAGTTCCCTTGGGAAAAGGCAGAGAGTGAAATCTCTTGTCTTACCCATCTGGCAGAACCCAAGAAAGCAGGCTGAGGTAGGTTCCATGCCTGCCTGCACGTGTGCCGGTGAGTGTGCATGTGTGTTACTGAGAACCACCTTTGGCAAGTGCTGGACCAACCACCGGGTAGAGTTTCTGAGGTCAGCGGCCCTGTCGCTCAGAGCTGGTTGGCGGAACTTATACAGCTCCTGTTGCTATGTATGTGCACGTGGAGTCGGGGCACACGAATGTGGGTGCCTGGTGGGCATCAAGCGGCTTTTTCTTTCTCTTGTCCTCCTCCTCCTCCTCTTCCTCCTTCTCTTTTTTCTTTGACAGGATCTCCCTCTATGACCCTGGCTGGCCAGGAACTCACTACATAAATTCACTTTACCTCAAGTTCTCAAAGATCAGAGTCTGCCTGCCAAAAGCTGCGATTAAAGGCCTGGTTTTCTACACCTGCAATTTTCCTTTCTTTTAATAAAAAAAAAAAAAAAAAAAAAAAAAGTGCAAATATGGATGGTTTTGCCTGCATACATACATGTCTGTGTACCACTTTTATGCTTGGTACCTCTGGAAGCCAGAGCAAGGCATCAGATGCCCTGGAACTAGAGTTACAGTCATATTAGTGCTGGAAGTTCAACCCAGGTCCCCTGGAAGAACAGTCAGCATTCATAGCTGCTGAGCCCCCTTGCTCGCCCTTGACTCCTATGTTGAGACCGTCTCTCACTAAACCCAGAGCTCACTGATTAAGCTAGACTGGTTGGTCAACAGACGCCAAGCATCCTCCTTTCCAAGGATCCTTTCCCTTCGCCAGTGTCACAGGCATGGGCTGCTGCACCCCACTTTTTATGTGGGCACTAGGAATCAAACTCAGATCCTTACGTGTGATGTCAAATGCCTTACCAACTCAACCATCTCCCTCTTACCCCCTCAAGCCCCAAGCGCCCCTCCTTTGTCTGGGTGCTGATGTTTCTCTCCACGCTTATGTCCTGGGTAGCTTGCTCTACTTCCCCCTGTCCATCCTCCATCTGCCCCTGCTCAGCCCCTTTTTGAAGGAAGACCCATGAAAGGAACACACAGACCCCTGTTTGTTTTATACTGTCATTCCCAGACTTCACCCCAGTGACTGAAAAACATCCCATGGAAGTGGTCTGCCAAAGACGGGAATGAGTAAGATAATGATGGAGAAGATGAAGACTATTTGGTACCTGACCTGGAGCAGAGAGCAACTTTAGGAAGAGAATCCTCAGGGTCTCTGGAAATAGTGCAAGATCATGATTGACGATAGTGAGCGGAAGCCAGACTTCCAGCTCATGAGGGATGTGATGGATGAACTTTGGTCTCTGCTGTGCCTTGTGGCTTTCATCTGTTATATATGGGGGGAGGGGGGATCACAGAATCTACCCTCGGTGTTGCTATGAGGATCCAGAGATTTTCCGCCTAAGATGCCTGTGCTGTGCGGGTCAAGGTCATTCTCCGGGAAGAAAAGACAAAGGCCTAGAAATAACAGATACATGTCTCTAGGGTGGCAGAGGGCCAATACCACAGTGAGTCTCCTGTTTTGGAGCACTGAGGAGGAGTCGTGAGAAGGAGCGTGACTCCTCCCTGTGTTGTCTCCCTCACCTTGGTGAATGGATTTTGAGAGCAAATCAATGTGTCTTGATACCCTTCTGTGCTTACAAAGGGCTGCAGACAATGGCCTTATTTTACACAGACTGGCTCTTGGCTAGGAGCTGGTGTCATGGGGATGGCAGTGAGGGATGGTCTGCAAAGCCAGGAGGGACCTCTGTTACCTGAACCAGGAGCTATGAATACCTACAGAAAGGGGTAGGAACACTGGAGACTCAAAGGCCGAACTAGCCTGCCATGTGTTTCCGCAATAAGAATGCTTTTCATGTGTTTTTAACCATCAGAAAAGTTAAAAAACAGAAAAATATTTTGTGACTCATTAAAGCATTCAGGGTTGGAGCGATAGTTCAGCGGTTAAGAGTGTGTGGGCGATCAGAGGACTCAGAGCCAGCAGCCAGCCTCACATCTGGTGGCTCATACCACTTGCAGCTCTAGCTCCAGGAGATGGAATGCCTTCTTCCGGCCCCCAGGGACACTTACATTCACACGAACACCCCCCCCGTGTGGACACACACACGCGCACACAATTAAAAAGAAATCTTTTCTTTTTTGAATACAGGGTCTTACAATGTAGCCCTGGTCTAGCCTAGAACTCACTATGTAGACCAGGCTGGCCTCCTACTCAAGATCTGTCTGCCTCCGCCTCCCCTGAGAAAGAAAGAAAAAAAGAAAGAAAGAAAGAAAGAAAGAAAGAAAGAAAGAAAGAAAGAAAGAAAGAAAGAAAGAAAGAGATTTCTGCAATCTTTATGCTTTTCTTGTCTCCAAAGTCTAGAGCCAGGGTACTTGTCAGCCATCAGCGACTGCTTACGGCTCACAAAGTGCCCAGCGGTGCTGTCCAGCTTTTCACACGGTCCGCTGACCCTGCACATACTCCTTCCCCTGGAGCAATTGCAGCCTTGTCCCTGGCTGGCTGGACAAATTAGAATGTAGGGGTCTCTCTTCAGCAGCCTTCTCTAACGGGGGCTAAGAAGAGGCTCTCTTACCCCTACGCCTGCCCCTGGCTCTGAGAACCACACTGCACTAGGGAGGCCCGATGGGTGCTGCAGGGGTGAGCTCCCCCGCCCCTGCCCCCCAGCCCTCCTTCTGCTCCCTACTCCACAGGCACAGATATGTGGAGGCTTGGCCGGAGACAGGGCAGCAGGTCCCCTCCTGAAGCCCCAGGAGGATCCCAGGGAAGCGGAGGCGGAGGCGGAAGGCCCTAAGCTCTTGGCAGACACAGTCCTGGAGACAGGAGCCTGGAAGGAACACAAAGGGGGCTTGTGTTCTGTCCCAATCCAGCCCAAGGGCGCTTTTTGTGGGTTTGCTGTCACTTCAAGTGTCAAAAGGACGGTCTGTCTGATTGAGAGTCAAGGAAGTACCCCTGAGTGGAGGATGCAGAGGAAGGAACAGACAGTGGCTGGTCTCACCAGAGGGAATTGTGGGCTTTGCCCAGTTCCATAAGTAAGGAACGCTTTCATAGTGTTGAGATGCAATGATGGCTAGCACAGGTTCACACACCCACACTTGAAAATGCACCCTCACCCAGCTATACCCACGCTAAACAGGTACAATCCTCACATACACAGGTGTGTGTGTGGGGGTCCAGTCTCAAAAGGGTCTTTCTCTGTGACCCCTCAGCTACAGAGCTGGCCCTGAGCCTACACTAAGGAGTGTTCAACACAGGCCCTTTGTCCCTCAGGATCAGGACTCCCCCAAAGGGGGATTTACTAGGCATTTATCAACTGCCCTGGGCACAGCCCAGTCTGCACTGTGCCAGGGACTGGAACAATGGGGGCCTTCTCCTTCAGCAGAGGTGGGCCTTGGACTGCCGAGTCCCCGTGTGGCAGGAGCTTGTCCTAACATGAGGCTCTGATCTCCCTTCTCTCCCCGTGTGGAGCTAGCAGAGACCCCTCCGGACACTCTGGATGACTGGATCTCCATTGGCAGCCCACTTAGAGGCACCTGCACCGCCCCATGCCAGTCAACTACAGAAAGCTTCTGTCCTCACTTGGAGGCTAGATCCTGGGTCCCTGGCTCTGGTCTTGGGACATTCTGGCCAGAGTGTGATTTCTGGGGCCAAGGAGGAAGCTGGCTCCTCCACATGTCCCCAGCTGATCCCCGAGGCCACAGGAACCAGAGGAGACTACAGGGGGTGAAGAACCAGAAGCCAAATGGACGGTCTGTCTGATTGAGAGTCAAGGAAGTACCCCTGAGTGGAGGATGCAGAGGAAGGAACAGACAGTGTCTCGTCTCTCTACAAAGAGGCACAGAGGCTGCCCCTGTACACAGACCTGAGCTGATGCTACCAGGAAAAGGCACTAAGAAGCAACCAGAATGGTGGAGGTTGAGTTATTTCTGTATTACTGAAATACCCAGCAACCATCTCCAAAATCCCACTGAGTGCCTTTCTCTGTGCTAAGCATTTTTGCTATCCAGGAAACTCAACACTTTACTAGAAAACCAAGGTACCAGTCATATGCATTTCCTCATCATGAACATAATTAAAATTCCATCTGTAGGTCAGTGAGATCGCTCAGTGGGTAGAGGTGCTTGCCACCAAACCTGCCAACCTGAGTTCTCTACCTGGGACCCATATGATGGAAGAAAAGAACGGATTCCTGCATGTTGTCCTCTGACAACTTCAAGATAGGAAATGGGTTGAAGCGGAGCTGGGCTATGACAGGTGGGTAGCTCTACCTTGAGTACGGGAGGATGTATGTGCTTCTGGTCTCGGGTGTTTGGTGTTGACACCAGTTGAGACTAGAACAGGAGGAGTTATGAGGCCGCTGCCCCAGCAACTTGGAAGGAGGAAATGCTCTGCTGTGAATGTAATTTTGAGTTCTGACATTTTTCTTCTAATCAGTTTTCACCCCAAACTAGCCGTAGGTAGTACGGGGTCTCCAATCCTCAGAGCAAGTCCCTAGACTCACCTCCTTTCTCCTAGCTTCCTGGACTGCCCGGGATCACTCACAGACAACCGGGAGACAAAGGGACACATTCAGGCATCTAGTCCAAAGCCGTTAAACCGTGGGGTTACGTCACTGAATGTAAGAGTGAGGAGCAGTAACAGCAAAGGAGTTCTGAAAGTGTGATGGCTAAACAAAAAAATCAAATTCACAATGAATCTGAGGTCTTCCTGGTAGGTCTTGTCCACGCTGCATCCTGGGGCTTCGCTGCAGCCGTGGTTCTAAACTCATGTGTTCAGTGTCTTGTGCCCCCGTACCACACAAGGCCAACAAAAGCTGCCAGAAGGGCTCGGGCTCAGATTCAAGACTATTGTATGATATCAATTGCAGTGGTTTTCACTGTGCATTCAAAGTGTTCTGCTCTTATGGAAATGTAATAGTTTAATAACAGGAAACAAAGTCTCAAATCTTTTTCCCATGTCATTCTTCAGCACGTTAAGAATCCAGTTGTTCTGTCTTTGGATTGTAGACAAGTAAGCATCTCGTTAACACACATATTTGCGTTCATTAAAAACAATGTCGAAGGACAGCTATGGTGGCACACACCTTTAATACCATCACTCAGAGGCAGGGGTAGGCTGATCTTTGTAAGTTCAAGTCCAGCCTAGTCTACATAGCAAGTTCCAGGCTAGCCAAGGAAACATACTAAAATCCTGTCTCAAAAAAAAAAAAAAAAAAATTGGTGAAAAGGAAAGGCTGGGGAAAATGCTCAGCAGTGAAGAGCACCGGCTGCTCTTCCAGAAATCCTGAGTTCAATTCTCAGCCACCACACAGTGGCTCACAACCATCCATCATGGGATCCGATGCCCTCTTCTGTCATGCAGGCACACATGCGAACAGAGCGCTCATACACAACAAAATACCCGATACATAAATAATAATTTTTGAATAGTGAAAGAGGGCTGGAGAAACAGCTCAGTGATTAAGAATTTTCTCTGTGCTTCCCAAGGACCACACATCAGTGGCTCATAGCCACCTGTGACTCCAGCTTCGGAGGACCTGACAGGCCCTCCTAACCTCCCCAGGAACACACACACACACACACACACACACACACACAGGAATGAGTATTTTTAAATAGTAAAACTTGCATATACTAAAGAATTGTTTTGGAAGAAGGTTCTTTGTGATCTATTGTCAACAAATGTGTACCCCTATTTTATATGCTCATATTCTGGGGTCCCATCAAAAACTTCTCCAGTCAGGGACTGGAGAGCTATCCCAGTGATTAAGAGCACTGTTGCTCCTCAAGCCGACAAAGTTCAGTTTCCAGCACTTTCGTCAGCTGGTAGAACCTTAAAACCGCCCTGGAGAGCCAACGCCCTCTTCTGGCCTGTGCCTGCAACTGTCCTATGTTCATAGCCCCACACAGACACATGCACACACATAATTAAAATTTAAAGATTAACTAGATCGCCTCTAAAAAAAATCCTCCAGTGAAAAGAGTCAGAAGTGCAGAAAGTTAGGAAGTCCTGCTCTAGGTGATGTAACTAATTAGCCACCCCAGTTCCTCATCAACCCTTACATCCATGGAGACGCCCTCAGACCCCTGCCCCAGTCCAGGCCACTGTTTTCTCCACAATGCCCCCCCCACTCTCGATCCCACCCCTAGGCTCCAGTTCTGTGCTTTCCATCTTCTCTCTCTCTCTCTCTATCTATCTCTATCTCTATCTCTATCTCTCTCTTTCTCTGTGTCTCTCTCTCTCTCTAGCTCCTTTGTTTTTCGAGACAGGATTTCTCTGCGTAGCCTTGGTAGCCTTGTCTGTCCTGGACTTGCTCTGTAGACCAGGCTGGCCTCAAACTAACAGCAATCCACCTGCCTCTGCCTCCGCGAGTGCTGGGATTAAAGGCATGCGCCACCACACCCTGGCTGAAAAGCTGCTTCTTGCTGGCAGTCTTCCAGTGCTCCAGCAGCGTGTCGGTGGCCCCTGCCCACACACGCAGGGCTCACTTGATAGCTGTGAACTGCCGTTTGTCTGCATCTGTTCCACTTAGAGAGACCCTGTGCCCTCACCAGCTTTTCCGGAAATTAAGTAGAGGATGTAAAGGCAAAAGCAGACTTATCAAATAGCCGGGTAGGATTTCAGATTCAGTGGTGCATTTGGGGTTCTGGGAGCTGGCAAGCCCCTCAGATACAATGCTCCCTTGAAAGATCTTAGCCCAGAGGCTAAATGGAAGATAGCCAACAGAACAAAAATTTATGGGGAAGCAGAACACCAGAGGAGTCAGAGCGTCCTGCACCAGGTCCATGTTGGCAAGCCTTTCCTCAGCCGGCCAGTGAGCAGAAGAGCCAGGCCCATGGCTGCCCCCTGGTGGGAAGTGGTGGACATGCAGGAGCCTGCTCTATGGTCACCCTGCAGGGCTTTTCCTGTGACCCCCGGGGCCCTGGTTGGGGCCCTGGTTGAAACGCGAGTGGTTGATGGGGCAGAGTGAGGTTTGCCTAGCCAGGGCACCTCCTAGAATGCCCTCTCCAGGGCATTCTTCAGTTCATGCCCACTTTGTTCCCCTTCCATCTCCTGAGTCCTTGAACACTGCCGTACTAACAGAAGGCGGAGTTTCTTGGCTTTACCCCTGTGGGGCTTGGCCTCATCCTTTACCCCAGAGTCTCAGTCCTTGTGCTGTGATCAGAACAGCTCCCGAGGAGCCCGAGGGTGCATCCTGTGGCTGGTGCAGTGCCGGTACACTGGTCCCACACCAACAAACGATGAGGTTTGTGGGTGCTGTGACCCTGGACCAGGAAGGGGAGGGGACAGACTCAGGAAGAAGCAAGCTGGGCTCCCACTTGGTGTCCTGAGGGAGCCCAGCCTGCGCTGTTAGGGGAAGGGACCACATCCAGGCTGGGCTCATTCTCCTGGGGGCTGGTCTTTGCAGAGGATTGTGGTCCTCCTGCCTCGGCCTCCTGTGTTCTGCAGTCACAGCTGGGTTCCACCACACCCAGACACAAATCATGGTTTTTGTAATTGCACTGAACGGAGAGGGCAGTACTGTTTGCAACCAAAACTTGGCGAATGCTGGTGAGCCAAGACTGTGGCTGTTAAATACAGGTCTTGGACTGACAGATAAGGCTTCCTGTGCCTAAACAGGAAGCCATCAAAGTTCAAGGAAAGATATGAAAATAACAGCCGTGTTTATTAACAAACGAGATACAAAAGAAGTACAGCCTGCCTCTGCAGGTGGCCTGACTCTCACAGGTGGGCTCAGGCAGGCCTCAGCAGAGAGGGGGTCCAGGGCAGAGTAAGGAACAGCAGCAGTGAGGCTGGGTTAGGCCTGAGCATCCCGTTGTGGATCATGGTGGAACGGATCCAGTCGTAATGATAACTGATGTTGGTATAGACTCCGGGCCGGTTGGGCCGGCCACAGCCTATTCCCCAGCTCACGACTCCAACCTGATACCACACCTCATCCTGTTCGCAGACCAACGGTCCTCCTGAGTCACCCTGAGGAGCAGCACAGGTAAGCCTGGCCTGGAGGGTGACAAGTGGGACTGGGAGAGGCCAGGGCAGAAGGGGGTGCTTCGGAGCTGGCGGGCTGGGTGAGGCTCCTGCTCCTCGCCCTGACAGCAGAGGGGACCTTCACCTGGGCAGTGGGGCCACCATCTGTCTCCCAGGGTTGGCGTGAGATGGAATGGGGTACCACGTGAAACCTCGGTTGGGTGGAAGTTGGAGGTGGAAATGGCAGGGTACGGGGCCCAGAAGACCGTGGTGGGGTGAGGCAACACTTACAAAGCAGGCGTCCTTGCCACCTGAAGGGTTGCCAGCGCAAACCATGTCTCCCCAGATGTTCGTGCGGAAGTCCGGCATCTTATACAAGTGGTTACACATGGTGTTGTTGATGATTGATACTTGCACTTCCTGGAGATTATTGGGAGATGGCAGGCCTGTGCGGGAGGAATGGAAGACAGAGACAGACCCCTGCATCCTCTTTTCCTGGAAAGAGGGGCACAGGGTATGGGGACAGGGGTGCCCTGGGCACCTAGTGTGCCCAAGATATCACTATCAATGGCTCCCAGCTGCAGCCCCACAATGATGTCATGGGCCAGCAACAATATCACAAGACTCAGTGGACAGAGCCACTGTCAATGCCAACTGACACAGGATACAGAATGTACATAAAGTCACTGCCTGAGCTGGTAACCAAGATATATACAAGGGAAAAAAGGAGCTGGAGTAGACACAGCAGGCCAGGTCCTGTGGAGACATCCAGGGACCAGGGGTAGCGGCTCTATGCCACCCTTTCTTTCTGGGCTTTCCTTCGGCTTGAGCCAAGAGCCCTAAAACAGCTCTAGAGTACTAGAGTATAACAGGGCAGGATACATTAATTTAAAACATAGTTCTGGGGAAAGAGCTCATTACTAAAATGTACTAGGGACTTGTCAGAGCCAGATGACAATGCATATCTGTGGGATTCCTAATTTTCACAATTCCTAGGCTCCAGGCATTGTCAAGTTTTCAGGCAGTGACAAGAGTGACAGTGGGTGTTTCCTGTCCTCTAAGATCTCAAATCTCAGAAGTGCTGTAGGAAGCCAGAACCGTCGTTATGTTATTCTATTTAACAGAAGAGAAAACTGAGGCATGGTTTAGCCAAGTGCTTGTTCAAAGTGTCCCCACTAGCACATAGCAAAGGAAAAAATTCCCCTGTTCCAGGGTGAACAGAACTGTATTCACACCAGAGGTGCCTTGACCTGCTCCATGTGCCAAGGCTCAAGGAGATGACCCCCTACCACCGCGCCCACCTGTTCTGCATAGGGAAAGAGGGCTGCAAAGTGGGCCTGGAATGGGTCCCTAGGCCCACAAACACCCCTCTAGGAAGAGGAAATGGTCTCTGACTCACAGACAGATTGAGGTCTCTATCCTCCCACCAATTCCAGCTGTATGGCCTTGGGGAAATCCCTTCTGCTGTCTGAGCCATAGAACCTGGCCACACCTCTTTGTGCTAGTTTTGGGGCCTGGGATATTTCCCATAATGCTCTCCATTTCCTCAGCTATGAAGTGGACGTGAAAATACATGATTGTACAGGTGAGACCCACATGGTAAAAGGAGAGGACAACTCTCCCATGTGGGCCATTGCGTGAATTTACATCCTCATTCCACACAAAACAACCAAGGCTGGAGGGAAGGCTCAGCAACAAAGGGATCCTTCAGTGCTCTCAGAGAACTGGGTTCAGTTCCCAGCACCCACAGGCAACTCCAGTTCCAGGGACGCCAATGCCCTCTTCTGGCCTCTGCAGGTATTTCATGCGTGTGGTACTGTGGTATACATACACACATACCCTCAAGCACACAAACACACATAATATATGTATGTATGTATGTTTTTAGGCTTTTCAAGACAGGGTTTCTCTCTGTAGCCCTGGCTCTGCTGGAGCTCACTCTCTAGACCAGGCTGGCCTCGAACTCATAGAGATCCACCTGACTCTGCCTCCAAGTGCTGGCATTAAAGGTACCACCACGCCTGCTCTCCCTTTTTAAATAAATGTCTTTAAAACAAAATAAATATGTAATTCCTTTAAATGGGGCTGGAGAGATGGCTCGGTAGTTAAAAGCACTTTCTTAATCATGAAGACTGAAGTTGGGGTCCCAGCATTGCTGAGAGGCTCACAAGCACCTATAACTCCTGCTCCTGGGGATCCCACACCCTCTCCTGTCCTCCGTGGACATCTGCACACATATGCACAGACACACAGAGACACTAACACAACACACGTACAAATTAAGTAAAATATTTTGAATCCCTTTTTAAAAATTATACCCTTGGACTAGGGAGCTGGTTCCAAAGGACCCAGGTTCGATTTCCAGCACCCATATGGCAGCTCACAACTGTCTATAATTCCAGCTCCAGGGGATCTGAGACTACACATGCAGGCAAAACACTGATATACATATAAGATAATAAAGAAATGAATTAAAAAAAAATATGTGTTGCCTTGATGCACCAAGATCCCAAAACCTACAATAGCGCCAAGCACACAGTGTTCAGAAAAGGAGTCAAATCTGTTAGTATCACTCTTCCTAAGGGACATGGAGAAAATGACCAGCCCAGGGAGGATTGAGCAGGGTCACTCCAGGCACAAAGGACATGCCCCAGGCTTTGGGGCTATAAGTCCTAAGGCAACTAGGGGGAAACTGGGAAACTGTTAATCAGTGCTTCTGGGGGCGGAGTTCCCCAGCCTTACAGGCTGTCCTGGCACCTCTGACATCCAGCCCACACACCCTGTCCTGAAGAAAAACGCTGTCTCCCATTCTCCTTGCATGCAGAAGTAAGAAAAAGAGATGAAGCCAGGCGTGGTGGCGCACACCTTTAAGCCCAGCAATAGGAAGGCAGAGGGAGGCAATCTCTATGAGTTTTGAGGCCAGACTGCTCTCCAAAGCCAGCCCAGGACAGCCAAGGCTACACAGAGAAACCCTGTCTCGGAAAAAAAAAAAAAGAACAAGAAAAAGAAAAGAAGAAAAGGGAGAACAGGAAGGAAGGAAGGGAAGAAGGAAGGAAGGGAGGGAGGGAGGGAGGGAGGGAAGAAGGAAGGAAGGGAGGGAGGGAGGGAGGGAGGGAGGAAGGAAGGAAGGAAGGAAGGAAGGAAGGAAGGAAGGAAGGAAGGAAGGAAAGAGGATGCTAAGATGTTGAGTGAGAACCTCTGGGCGCTCAGGGATGGAGTGCCGGGCTCGGTAAACAGGGCAGCGCCCCTTCCCCAGCCCATCTGTACTCAGCCTCACTCTGGTCCTCTCCAATATCCCCCCAGCCGGTCACCCAGCAGTCGGATCGGTTCTCAAACTTCTGTGTGGAGTTCAGGAGGCAGATGGGTTGGATGTAGTTATTGTAGCTGACAGGCGTCGACAGCTTCAGCAGAGCTATGTCGTAGGGGTATGAGTTGATGTACTTGGGGCTCAGAAAGATATCTTCTATTTGGTAACGGTTGGAATGGGCCTGCAGGTTCCAGATAGAGGGCCTGGAAGTCAGCTCACCAAACTGGACTGTCCAATCAAAGGGGTCGTTATCCCTGCCAGAGAAGGAGAGAGCAGTTCAGGCCACTCACGCTCTGCTGGACCTCTCCCTGAGGTGACAATGTGGGGACACTGTAGGGCTGCTGCCACTTACTCATCCCCAGCAGGGTTTCCCCCAGCCCTTCTGATGGGCCAACAGAACCCAGACAGGCTGGAAACAGTCTTTATTCCTGGGCACTGTGAGGGGAGGAGCAAGAGCGATTACCCCAGGGGTCTTGTCATCCGCTAGAGCTGTCCCAAAGACAGAAGGTGAGCCTCGGTGGACGCTTGTGTAGCCCCCAAGGAGCTGACCAAATGTGGGAACCGTTGTGGGAATATTTGGCTAGGACTTGAGGAAGGAAGCAAAAGCAGAGCAGTCAGGACACTCAGGGGTAATGAGAATGTACTGAAAGAACATTCTGGAAGAGCTGGAAGAGGATTCCCTCCAGGGACATCAATGTAAAAACCGTCACCGCCCCTCCTGAGGCTCCACTAAAATGCTTACCCAGGCGCCGAATTCGGGGCCAGGGTTACTGACCGTCCCACCCCTCAACTGCCCCCGCCTGACTTCAGACTCACTTTTGGAAGCAGTGGGCAGCCGTGAGCACCCAGCGTCGATTGAGCAAGGACGCCCCACATAAGTGGGTGCCCCACACGCGCAGGCTCCCTTGCCATGGCCAGCGGCCGAGCTCCGCCTCAACGCCGCCCACTACACGTGAAGGGATGCTCCTGTGACCACAGGGCCCTGCGAGGAGGATCAGTCTGAGCACAGACTCCTACGCCCACCCTCCACACTGACACTTTGTAGCCTTAGGGTGAGGGGAGGGAGGTAACTTCTTGAGGATGTGCCGGGGACACACTCCAGGTGATCCGCGAGCACCTGCCCCATCCCCCACCCCCCGGTGGGGGCTGTTACTGTCAAACACAGTTGAGTTCTTGATCCTGGGACGGAGGAGAGGGATGGTTGAAGCGCACCCGGAAGCAGGCCCACCACACAGGAAGCACGTTCTGGGCGCCTTACCTGACAACAGGTCCAGGGACTGCAATGCTGGGTGGAAGTAAGAGAAATGAGCAACAGGCCACCTGTCGCCTTCGCTCCCCCCTCTACCTGTCACCGCCCCCAGTCCCACAACAGTACCCCCAGAGCAGCTCACCGGGATTATCGGCTTTCACCTGCAAAGTGTTTGGCGGTGAGTCCGCCGCCACTACCGCCAGCACCAGCAGCAGTGGTACCAACGTCTTGCCCCTCGCGCCCATGGCCACCTCTCTCGCCACCTGGCACCCCCTCTTACTTCCTGCTGCGCCAGGCCCGCGCCCACTGGAAAAGAAGCAGATCCCTAGGCCCAAGGGATGTTTGGGGGCCATGGTGCCCTAACACTGTCTTCCAGGGCGTCTATTAAAGCTGTTGATACGGCGCAGTTCTGTCATCTGAGCTTAGGGGTGCTGCTTGGCTCCCCTGTTGCCCTCTGTCCTCCGCCCACGACTTCCTCCAGGACCAAACTTGGCCAGTGGCCACCGGGAAGATCCATGAGCCCTTCTTAAGGCCTACCCCTGTTGGGATTAGCAGAGAACTAGCCCCGTCCAGGACTTTCCGGGCGAAAGCCTGTGCTTTCTCTCTTAGCAGGCAATCGGCGGAGCCAACCCCGCTTAGGCTGGACCCCTGGCGGCAAGCTCATCTCTAATAGCCTTCCTCCTTGCTGAGTCTTTGTTTGTTTGTTTGTTTTTAATGTATTTTTTTTCTTGTTGTCTTTTTTCTTTGGTTTTACCGTTGTTTATTTGTTTTTCTTTTTGAGACAGTGATTCATTTTTATATCCCACACTGGACTCAAGTTTATGATCCTCAGGTTGTAGCTCCCCCAACACTGGGTTTACAGACATGTGCCTCTTAGAATTTCTTTTCATACACACACACACACACACACATACACACACGGTATTGAAATATTTTAAACTTATAGAGAGCTATTGTTTTGTTTTTTCCATACATGGTTTCTCTCTGTAGCCCTGGCTGTCCAGGAACTCACTGGAGATCAGGCTGGCCTCAAACTCAGAGAGATCTGCCTCCCTCCTGAGTGCTGGGATTAAAGGTATTTGCTGCCACCACCTAGCAGAGAGAAAGATTTTATTTAAATATTTATTTTCTCTCTTTTAAAAATATTTTGGAGGGTTGTTTGTTTTTTTTGGGGGGGGATGTTTATTTTTATTTTTTTATGACAGTTTCACTACATAGCTCTGGCAGTCCTGGAACTCTCTATATAGAACAGGCTGGCCTTGAACTCACAAAGATCTTTCTGCCTCTTCATCTTGAGTGCTGAGACTAAAGGCATGTGCCATCATGTCCAGTTTATTTTCTCTTAAAAAAAAGTTTTTGAGTCTCTCTGTGTGTGTGTGTGTGTGTGTGTGTGTGTGTGTGCCACTCATGTGTCAATATCAGAGAGGCAAAAACAGTGGTTGAAGGCATATAGTACCATGCCTGGCTAGTATGATATTTCAGTACATATACACACTTTATAGCAATCAGATTAGGAGAAGTGGCAAAGCCATACCACCAAATATTCATCATTTCTTTGTGCTGGGAATATTAATGCTCTCTATTCTTCTGAAATAATCAATAGATTGCTGTCACTCATATTTCCCTCACATGCTATGGCAGTTTAGAAATTACTCTTTCTGCCCCAGGCCCCTATCATTCACCATTCTCTCCACCACGCTCCTCTCCCACACCTCCCAGACTCTGGCTACCACTCTTTTATGGTGTTCGGGTTTTGTTTAGGTTTTGGAAGGAGGTGGCTTGCCGTGTTGTGAGGGGGTGCACCTCGGGGCTTTGTACATGCTAGGCCAGGCCTCTCCCAATGAGCTGCTTATCCACCTCTTCCTTCGTATCCTGTGTCTCGTTTAACTCATGTACACAACGCCTACCATCTCGTCCATGTTGCTGCAAAGGACAGGCTCTTGTTTTGCTGTGGCTGTGTAACAGTCAGTTACACAACGCCTACCGTCTCGTCCATGTTGCTGCAAAGGACAGGCTCTTGTTTTGCTGTGGCTGTGTAACAGTTAGTTACACAACGCCTACCGTCTCGTCCATGTTGCTGCAAAGGACAGGCTCTTGTTTTGCTGTGGCTGTGTAACAGTCAGTTACGCACCTGCACCATATCCTCCATCCGTCATCTGTTACCGGGTGTCTCTGCTGAGCCAGCGGCTTGGCTTCTGGGATCCTGCTTCAGTGAACAGGTCCAAGCTGAAGATCTGGATTAAGTGTCTTCCTTCTTCATCTTTCTTCACTAATTTACAAATTATGGGTTGTGTTGGCATTTCCATCCTCTGTGTGTCATTGCTCTTTGTTCATATTCACCTCATTCTTCTCTCTTGGCTCCTTCCCACTGGTCTCCTTCCAAACAACACTCCTCAAAATAGTGGAGGGCTAGCGAGACAAGGCTCGGCAGTGAAGAGCACTTGTAGCTCTTGCCAAGGACCCTAGTTTGGCTCCTAGCACTCAGATGGTAGCTCACAAACATAAGTAAGTCCTGTGCTAAGGGATACATGTATCAAGGGATACATTGACCTCTGATACATGTAGTGCACATATAAACTTACATATAGAACATACACATGTACATATGTATACACATGTATGCATACACACATATAGCGCACACATACATACATATGCATGCAGCCATACATGCAGGCAAAAGGCGCTACATATATTTTTAATT
Source organism: Meriones unguiculatus (assembly GCF_030254825.1). Taxonomy (NCBI): domain Eukaryota; kingdom Metazoa; phylum Chordata; class Mammalia; order Rodentia; family Muridae; genus Meriones; species Meriones unguiculatus. The sequence continues at coordinate 40,966,408 of NC_083359.1, forward strand.
CAAAAAAAGAGTAGAAAGAATTTAAATGTAGATTCCACATGAATGAAAAAGTGTGATGTTCATCTTCTGGTTAACTCTTCTCTCTTCTTTTTTTAAAACTTTTTACTGATTCTTTGTGAATTTCACATCATGCACCCCAATCCCACTCACCTCCCCATCCCTTTGTGTCTGTCCTCTGCCCTTGCAAAAACCCCCACAAAAGAAAATTAAAATCAAAATCAAAGCAACAACAATAAAATCCTGCCGTGGGAGTGCGTCCTGGTGTGTCTGTCACACAGAATTCCCTTTTGTCCTCACATCTTTGCTACAAATGTTCATTGCAATGAGTCACTGGTCTGGTTCAAGACCTCTGGCTTCTCTACACTGATGTGGGGCGCATGACAACCACTGCTGCTTGACAAAGTTCCAGCTTGTCAGCATCATGAGTCACAATTCTCCAGCATCCTTTTGCTTTCGTTTTTGATGATTTTCACTCTGTGTTATGGGAGTTCCCTTATGCTTTTTTGCTTGGGGGAATTTTGTTTGGACTTTGGTAGAGGCTGTGAACGCATACTGTGGCAGCCTCTCTAAACAAAATAACTCTTTGGAAAAGCCTGCATCGCCATGGAACCATATACCGTGATAACTCTGCCTACTCCCAACACAAGAATCCTGCTTGCACCAAGAATAGAGAAGTTAAAGATTTACTAACTGAAAGACGGTGCCAGAAACTCTTGGTTACACCTGGTCCCAAGGATGAAAGCACAAATCGAGAGAAACAGTGAACGCAGACCCAGCTGAGAGCGTGCAGGGGAAACGTAAGGGCACCTGGTGAGGTTGCTGAACCTTCGGGAACAATAGGGGCTTAGGTGCTTGCTGAACTGACCGCTCTTGCTTCAAAGAAAAATACTGCAATGAAGCTCATGGCCTCTTTCATTCTGAATGCCTAAAAATAGGGACAAAATAGGTTAGAAAAACAATCTGTAAAAAGATCATACATCTATTGAGATCATTAACTCTGCTTTCAATATTGCTTGTGCTAAGCTATCACGTAATCATGATGTATAAAAAGTGGAGCCTTTTGTCAATAAACATAGCTCTCTTGATCCATCCTCAGATCTGTCCCCTTTCCTTGCCAACCGCACACCCCCTCTTTGGGACCTAACCCCACGGAAGCTGGACTTCAGAAGGTGATGCCTGAAAGGGATATGGAGAGGTAGCCAGTCCCAACTCCCTGTTTTCAGTGTGGATAGGACTTCACCCAAGGTTCTGTAGACTCCTTAGCAGAAAAGGCTAAGTAAGAGTTAGGTAAAAAGCAAGAACATATAAGCTTGAGGAGTCATGGGCCATAATGAGTCTAAAGAAAGACGACTCTTTATTGATAAAATGCAGCATACTCTTAAGAAAAAAGGAATTAAGGTTCCTTCTTCCTGGCCAACAGCCTTCTTATGATTTGTACAACAATGTAGTCCGTGCTTCCTGGAACAAGGGACTTTGGACTTGAAGAAGTAGGACAAGGAGGGTAGAGACATTCAGTTCTGGTATACTTCTAAAAGGCAGGAGGACAGGCCAGTGGAAACCTTTCCTCTTTGGGATGTGTTACACCAGGCCCTTGAAACTAAATTGGAAATTCAAAGCAGCCATCCCCCTGCCTCTGCCTTCAGCTCCCCTGCCACATGAAGGGATGCCTTTGTGAAAATGTCATCCATCCTCTGACCGCTGCACTCAGCTGTGGCATGTGGAATGCCCAACATACCATGCTGACACATATGAATTGATTAATTGTCCATCCCAAGGCCCCAGTGACCCAGGGCCACCAGAGGAAGTCTGTATCGCATAGCTTCTTGTCATTATGATCAAAATACCCAACATAACTGGAGGGAGGAAGGCTTTGTGTCAGCTCACAGTTTTGAGGTGTCAGGTTGTCATGTCAGGGAAGAGCACAACACCACATCATGGAAGGCACAAAGCAGGACAGAAAAGGGGAGGGGGAAGAGAACAAGGGCAAGATACAGCCCACAAAGGACAACGCCCCAGTAAAATAATTCCTCCTGCTAGGCCTCACCTATTGTCTCAGTTAGTTTTCTAATACTGTGAGAAGACACCATGATCTGGGCAACGCATAGGAAAAAGGGTTTATTTGGGGCTTACAGTTTGGGAGGGTTAGAGTCCATGACTGTTGTGGCAGGAGCCTGGCATACAGGCATACAGGCATGATGCTTGAGTAGCAGCTGAGAGTTCAGATCTTGAGACACAACACAAGGCCGAAAAGGGCTAACTGGGAATGGTGACTTCTTTTGGAAACCTCAAAGCCCATCCCCAGTGACACACCTTCTCCAAGAGAGTCATGTCTCCTACTCCTTCCCAAACATTTCTACTAACTTGGGACCAAGTATTCCAATACGTGAGCCTATGGGGGCCGTTCCCATTCAAATCACCGCACCTCCTCTTACCGTAGCCGTCAGGTTATAAATCTATCGAGGAACTGTTTCATTCCTTGCATCAGAACCCTGCAGATCAAATTATCTCTGGGAACACCTCAGAGACACACCCAGAAAATATTTGCTGTCTGTAATCTAAACAGTTCTCAAGGCCGTCAAGGTAAATGTTAAGATTAACCATCTTTGCAAAGGTAGGATGGCTCCTGCTTTTAATCCCATCAGCGGCGGGTGGGGCTCTGTGAGTTCAAGGCTACCCTGGTCTACAGAATGAATTCCAGGACAGCCAGAGCCACATAATAGAGAAGCCTTGTCTCCAGAAAACAGGAAGGCTCGTGATCACAGGGTGTGTGTCTGCTTAGGGTCCCTCCGTGTGCCTCAAGCCCCACCTCCTCCAGGACACAGTGAGGTTGGGAGAGTGGTGACTGGACCAGCACTGCCCGCAGGGCCTCCTTCCAGGCAAGGCATTCATGCTGTTATGTGTTACTTCCTGGGAGTCCTCAGCCCTCAGCCTGGTGGCAAGACAGGAGCCATCAGCCAGGGACCACACAAGGAAGGGCTTTGGGGAACATTCCCAATCACCCACAACATGCTGTGCTCAGTCCCTCCTGCCAGGAAGGGCCCGGTGGGAGCTGGGCCATGGGAGCTGGCCAAGATACTCAAGGGCAGAATGGGTGTCAAGGCAGCAGGTTAAAGGACCAGGTCCACGGGATGGTAAAGGAGCAAGATTTTCCCCAGAACAATTTTGAGAAAATGTTAGGGTCCCTAGGCACATGAGCACTCTCATCTCAGCCAGCCTCTGGGACTCCCACAGCCGAGCACAGCTTACCACTCAGGCACAGTGCCAGCTTCCCCCAGGGACACTGGGACACGCTCCTGACGGCAGCCCAAGGGGTTGCCCAGGCCACACAGCCCTACCTGACCTCTCAGGCTACCCAAACCTTTTTTTTAATTGTTACACAGTGTGTGTGAGTATGTGTTCATTTGCGTGTGGGAGAAGGAGAGAGAAGAAGAGAGAGTACGCGTGTGTGGGTACATGCATGCGTGTCTGTGTGAGTGTTTGTGTGTGTTTCTGTCTGTCTGTGGAGGTCTGAGGACAACTTAGAAAAATTGTCTGCTCCTTCTCCCATGTGGGTCCCAGGGATCAAAGTGAAGTCATCAGGCTTAGTGACAAGTGCCTTTGCGTGTCACTGGCCCTACCCACTTCCTCGACAGTCTTTCCCACCACCGTTGACTCCCTTTTACAGTAAAGTCCGAAGCTGCCCAGCCACTAGGAGGCTGCAGACTGTCTCCCGGCCAGCTACAGAACTGGCCCTACCTGGCCTTCAGGTCCCTGTCTAGTGGCAGCTCCTCAGCAGGGCCCACTGCGCCCCGATCTTCATAGAAGTGAACGGTAGAGAGCCCTATAAACCGTCTACTGCCCAGGACTGAAGAGGCAGAAAGAGCTCCCCTGGTGATCTATGACTTCTTCGGAGCTGCCTCTGTGTGTCGGGTGGCGTGCGCTTGCTGAATGAAAAGCTGTTGAGCTGAAGGGTGGAGGGAAGGATGGGGAAAATGGAAGAGGAAAAGGAGGCCCAAGGGGGTGAGGCCAAGTGAAGTAGCCTGTCCCAGAGCGGCCCTGTTAGCTCTTTGGAAGCCTGAGACAAGAAGAGCCTTGGCTGACCCCAGGCCCCTTCCCTCCCGACTTCTCCGCTCTGTGTCCTTAGGCTGCCACTCTGTGGGGCTCCTGTGAAAATGGACAGTGACAGCTGGAAGTCATGTCCCAGCTGGGCAGTGCAGGAGAATCTTTCACTTGAGGAGAGGGTGCAAGCAGTCCACACTCCTCCCTGATGTACCCAAGTCAGGAAGCACAGTGTTTGGGGGGAGCACCTCAGGGGACAGGTGAAGGGGACCAAGGAACGCTGGAGCCATGCCATGGTCACAGTGGTACCTGACTGGCTGAATGACTGATCTGGAGGCAGGCATGCGTCATTTACCTCAGCGGGGCCGGGCGGGCATGGTGGACATGCTGTACCACCCAAGGACCAGCCAGCACCACCCCATCTCCATCCCCACTGCAGTCCCCACTCCCATCTGCAGCTAGGCTGTCACAAGGCCCAGGAGCCAACCAGCCAGCAGGAGGTAGCTCTGGAGGCTGACAGTCCTGTCACAGCAGGAATAAAGAGTGATGGCGGACAGACCTATGGAACAATATGACCATTGGGCCAGAGGGCTATCCTGGGACAGGCTGAAGCTTCCACCCAAACCTCCTGCCCCCTCCCCTCCTTGGGAGGCAACCACTCATATCTCTACCACGGCCTAGGCTGCGGCCTGAGCGCTGCCCTCCAGCTGTGGCATCTTATATTCAGGCAGTTTCCAGGCTCCCCTAAAGGGACAGGACAGGGAAGGACAGAGTTTGAAAGCACCCCCAGATTGTCACCATATCCACAAGTGTGAGCTGGCATCTGGCCTGCCTAGCCCAGGCAGGCCCAGGCCTAACCCACCACCATCCCTGCCCACAGCTCAGGGACTGGGCCTCCAACCTGCCGTTCACTTCAGCCATACCAATGACCTCTAGGATTTACCTCATGCCCACCATAGGATAGGAGGAACCACACAGCGGGGAAATGTGTACCTCTGGATCCCATCTTTATTGCTTTAGATACAGACACACTATAGAGAGGCCAGCCCAGCTGCAGAAGCCACCAAAGGCTGCCCTGGAAGGCGGCCGTAGCCTGTGCTCCACCCTGGAGACCGACAGGACCCCTGGGGGTGAACGGCAGCTCAGCGCCCATGGGGGCTACAAAGAAACCAGAGATTAGCTAAGGGTCCCAAGGGTCTGATGATATGGGGGTTAGGAGGCGTCTGTGGATGTGGAGAGGCTCCTTGAAAGACAGAGCACGGATGGGGTGCTTGTCTACAGGTGGCTATGCAAGGAGGGCGCAGGAAGCGGGTCCCTGACGAAGCTGCACTAGCCTGGGAGCAGACAGAGGGCAAAAGATGCGACTACAGGGACGGGGATGATGAGGTTGCAGGTTAGGGCCCCAGGAAGAGGAAGGGGCCATTGAGGGAAGCCAGGAATAGCAACAGGGCAGAAAGTGGGGGCCCCGAAAGCCTGGGAGAGAAACTTCTTGTTTCCAGGGCTGAATTCCACATTGTGTTCTCAATCCACGAGCTGTAGAAGCTGACGTTGGTGTAGACTCCCGGCTTCTTGAACTGAGCGCAGTCAGATCCCCAGCTCACCACCCCTGCCTGCATCCAGATGCCGTTAACATCACAGACCAGGGGACCTCCGGAGTCACCCTGAGGAGAAAGAAGGGATCCAAAAGGTGTTGGCGTTGAAGTTCTCCAGGCCCACCATTCTCTCTCTCTCTCTCTCTCTCTCTCTCTCTCTCTCTCTCTCTCTCTCTCTCTCTCTTTATTTTATTTTATGGGCATCAGTGTGAAGGTGTCAGATCCCTTAGAAATGGAATTACAGACAGTTGTGAGCTGCCATGTGGATGCTGGGAATTGAACCCGGGTCCTTTGGAAGAGCAGCCAGTGCTCTTAACCACTGAGCCATCTCTCCAACCCCCCACCACACTCCCTTCATCATAGCAAACAGAACCAATGAATTGGAAGTTTCCAGATGGTTGCAGAGACGGGCAATCTGAGAACTGAAGGACGCACAACCAGGTATCTAAGTAAAATATGAACCTCTGCCACAGCTGGGTATTCAGAGCCTAGAGCGGGAGGCCATTTCAGAGCTGCCGACAGTGCATCCTGCTTCAGCTTGTTTGGTTTTCTCTAAAAACATCTTTTCGAAGTAACAATCAAGAGGTATTTGGCAGTCAGGGTGTTCAGAAGAGCGAATGAGAAAAGGTAAAAATTAACCGAACCCGAATGTGGCCTGCTCCTCACAAAAATGCAATCAAAGGCTTTTAGTGTTATTTGGGGAAGGGGAGGGGTATAGCCTGGCCCTAAAAGGAACTCTCAGGATAGAGGCAAGGTCACAGCTACTTAATTCTCTCCCCACCCCACCCCCCGCCCCATCCTCCTAATTCTGCTGAAGGTGGAGCCCAAGGCCTTTCAAACACTTGGTACACACTCTACCACCGACCCCCACCGCAACACTCTGACTACATTTATCTTATTTTATTTGTCACGGGTGAGGCACAGGGGGATCTGGGAAGTGGTATGCCCTCTCCTGTGTGTACATGTAGAGGCCAGAGGTCAACATGGATGTCCTCCTTTATCACTCTCCACCTTGGATTTTGAGACAGGAGTCTCTGACTAAACTTGGGAACATGCGTTTTGGTTAGACTGGCTGAAGCCCCCGGAACCTGCCTGCCTCTGACACTCCCAACCCAGCGATGGGGTTGTAGGCTTGTGCTAGCCTACAAGTCATTTTTTTAATATTATCTCTAATACACTCTCGTGAGATTTATCGGGAGAGTCTGCCTGTGGAGGGAGAAATCCAGGGTTGGCTGTCCCTGCTCCCAGGAGGGGACAATCTTTTTGGTTTTTGAGACAGGGTTTCTCTGTGTAGCCCTGGCTGTCCTGGAACACACTATGTAGACCAGGCTGGCCTCAGATTCACAGAGATCTGCCTGCCTCCACCTCCGGAGTGCTGGGCTTACAGGGTTGTGTCATCATCTGGCTTCACGGGGCTTTTTATCTTTTTATCCTCTCGTGGATGCTGATGACTCAAATTCAGTTCCTCCAGCTTGTGATGCAGGCAATGAACCACCTTCCCAGCCCTCTGATTATACTTATATATGTGGAAGAGAGACAATGTCTGGGATTTGAAGTGTGTGTGTATGTGTGTGTGTGTGTGTGTGTGTGTGTGTTGTTGTTGTTGCTGCTGCTGCTGCTGCTGCTGCTGCTGCTGCTGCTGCTGCTGCTGCTGCTGCTGTTTTTAAGATGTCCAGCTCTGCTGGGAGGTTCTCTATGTGACCAGGAGAGGAGCACCTGCCCTTGGGGGTTGCTGGAGAGATGGCATTGTCTAGATACGGCTCACTCACGTTACAGGCATCCTTCTTGCCTTCCTCAAAGCCGGCACACAGCATGTCTTCCAAGATGACAGGCTCCACGCTGGAAACGGAGTTCTCCTGGTAGTAGTCATTGCAGGTCTGCGCATCAATAAGAGGCACTTGCAACTCTTTCAGGGTAAAGGGTGGTGGGAGTGCTGGGGTTGAGAGAGAGAGAGCTGAGTTAGGGGAAGGGACAGTCCATCTCCCCTCAGCTCCACATGGCTAGCTGAACCCTGTTGTCAGGGCGATTTCTTCTGCTTCTTTGAAAAGAGCCTTGTTCCCCACATGAAGTTCTGAAAGCTTTGAGAAGGTGGCATCCAAGGATGAGGACATAGGTTTGGGAGGTCTAAGCTATTCCTCCCCGAGCTGGGCACACACAGATGGGTGATGGCTCTATGGCTCTCAGTCTCTCTGCCAGGGTCAAGTCAGTGGAATGGGATGGATACAGGGTGGATGGGCACAGGACAACAAGCAGGAGCCTGTACCTGGCTTCAGAGCACTGGCCTGTGGTCAAGTTATATCCATTACATGACCCTACTCTTCCCAGCCTTCCAAACAGCAAGTCAAAGGTGATTTAGGTGCCAAGTGGGTTAAATAATGTAGCCCCAAATTCATGTCTATCCAAAACTTCAGAACGTAACCTTATCATCAAACAGGAGACCTGCAGATGTGATTGGCTAAGATGAGGTCATGGGTTAGGATGAGAGGCTCTTAACAGACACAGGCAGACCTAGGGGGACAGACACACGGCAGTGGCGGTCAGTGAGAACCCCAAGGCCAAGACTGGAGTAATGCAGCTAAGAGCCAAAGTTCGCCCAACACTGGCAGAGGTTGAGAGCCAAAGAGGGGCCCTCCCTAGAGCCTGAAATAGAGGCCCAGGTGATACCTTAATTTCAGGCTTCTGGTCTCTTGAACTGAGAGGCTGATTTTACCATCAGCCTCAGGACACTAAAACAAGATGAGATCACGAAGATGACAACTGTGGTTAGGACCATGCTGATGAGAGTTGGAAATGGAAGTGCCTTCAAAAGCATCATGACAGCTGGGTGCGGTGGTACAAGCCTTTAATCCCAGCTCTCAGGGAGGCAGAGGCAGGAGGAGCTCTGTCAGTTCCTGGCCCTCCAGGTCTACAAAGCAAGTCCAGGACAGCCAAGGCCACGCAGAGAAACCCTGTCTCACAAAAACAAAAAACAAAAAAGCATCATGCCATGTACCTCTGATATGAACCCTACCAGGTCAATACTCTGGAGAGCTCACTGACCAGAGGAAGGACCAGGGCCCCATTAAATAGTGAAGGCTGGGGCTGGAGAGATGGCTCAGTGGTTAAGAGCACTGTCGGTTCTTTCAAAGGACCCAGGTTCAATTCCCAGCACCCACATGGTAGCTCACAACTGTCTGTACCTCCAGTTCTAGGTGATCTGACACCCTCACACCAATGCACATAAAATAAAGTTAAATAAATTATATATTAAAAAAAAATAGTGAAGGCTGCCCAGTCAAAAATGGTCCCCTGGCAAGCACTGGCCACAAGGGCCCTGGCAGCAAAGATGACAGGAAGGCTGTAATACAGGCTGGGTCAGCATTTCTTAACCCGTTGCTGGATATAACACTATACTTCTGGCTACTAGATGCTAGGCGGACATCTGGGCACTGGCAGACGCCAGCTGGAGATGAGCTCCTGTGGCGATGTTTCAATGCACCCTCTGTGGTAGACATTCTTTGCATAGATTCCCTACAGGTCCTGTCTGAGGGTGGGGACTGACCCTAGGAAAGGCTTCAGGACCAGCCCTTCTCCTTCCCACTACCCCGCCACTAGTCCAAACACCCTTACGTTGATTTGTGGCAATATGCCCCCAGCCAGTGACCCAGCACAAGGTGCCAGGATCCAGGGGCTCTCCGGGCTTCGGGAGGCAGACTGGAAGGATATAGTCATTGAAGGAGACGGATGAGGCCAGCTGCACAAGGGCGATGTCGCCACTAGCATGCTCATCTGCTGAGTAGCTCGGGTACTTGATAAACTGGGCCACAGCTCTCAGCTCGCTCGGTTCGCTGGGCTCAGGGTAGGAGGAGATGGTACCCAGCAGGACTGTGTAGGCAGACAGGAGCTGGTCCCTGGGAAGAACGGGACTGTCAGTGGGTGAAAATGAAAGACATTTCATTATGCAGTGGCTCTAAGATTGCTACTGGGCCTTTCTGAGCACTAAGTGCACAGAAGCAAGGCCAAGCACCCCCTTTAATGGCCACCATTAATGATCATTGCTACCCTTACACCCAAAGGCCACCTGACTACTGAGCAGCATATTCAAGACTTGATGTTCTTGGGGTCTGGGGAGATGGGCCAGCATGTGAGAACACTTGCAGTACAAGCATGAAGACTTGAGTTTGGGTCCCCACAACCCACAGAAACCCAACCCCGGTAGTGCACACATCTGCAGCCCCAGCCTGTCCCTACAGAAAGGTGGGAGGCAAAGACAGGAGAGTTAGTAAAAGCCTGCTGACCATCTAGCCTGGTACACACAGCGGTGGACAAAAGAGAAACCCTCTCCAAAAGCAAGGTGAAAGGTGAGGACTGATCCCTGAGCTTGGCCGCTGAGCTTCACACGCTCCCTGTGCCCTGTCTATGCCCACATTCTCACACACTCACGAACACATACTTCGCATATGCACACATGCGTACTCAAAGACCTTGGGTTCTCCAGGGATGATTCAGGAACTCTTGATTCTGTGTGTGTGTGTGTGTGTGTGTGTGTGTGTGTGTGTGTGTGTGTCTGGGGGGGGTGCACACTCCTGTGCATGTAACAGAAAGCACAGGATACTATCAGATGTCCTGCTCTGTTACTCTTGACCTTGAGACAGGGTTTCTCACAGAACCCAGAGCTATACCGGATGCCAGCAATCCCCAGAGATCTTCCACACACACCTCTAGCACTGGCCACAGCTAGCTTTTTAGGTGAGCTGGGGCGGGAGAGGGAGGAGAACTCAGGTCCTCACGCTTGTTCTTACTTTATTGCCCTCCGCCCAAGAGTTGATCCTTGGGAATAAGAAGACTAGGAGACTAACCTAGGGCCAGGCTGGAGACAGGCAGACAGGGACTGGTAACTGAGCTACTAAAAAGGCAAGGCCCTGCCTCATCTCCTGCCATGGCTGTGGTCCAAATCTGCACAGGTTTGAGGGCCTCTGGAAGGAATGTGGGGAAGAAGTCAGGCCAGCTGGCCCCAGCCCATGTGACCCCCAGGGAGATACTCACTGGCTGAAGCAATGGGCAGCGGTCAACACCCAGTCCTCGGCAATCAGGGAGCCCCCACACACGTGCTCCCCGTGCTCCCTCAGGCTGACCTGCCAAGGCCACTGGCCCAGCTGGGCATCCTGCCCTGACACGATGCGGCTTGATGCCCTGGGACGTCCACACACTGCAAGGAACCAGGAGAATCGGATGACACGTGACTACTCTGCCCTCCCCTAAGCCCTCAAACCTGCCTCATCCCCTGGGGCAGCCCCTGGGGACTTGACCAGTGTGGGCCAGAGGCTGTCCCCAGTGTCTGGCTCCCAACAGCCCCTGTCTGATGTAAGGCCAGAAGGTACCACAAACCTGCTGGATCCTTCCTGTAATCCTAGCACTTGAAGGCTGAGGCAGGAGGATCAGGAGTTCAAGATCAGCTTCAACTGTGAAATAAAGTGGAGGCCAGTCTGGGCTACAGTGAGACCCATGCTCAAAACTAAAAGAAACAGAATAAAACTATATATTAAAAGAAAGGAAGGAAGGAAGGATAGAAGGAAGGAAGGAAGGAAGGAAGGAAGGAAGGAAGGAAGGAAGGAAGGAAGGAAAGAAGGAAGGAAGGAAAAAGAAAAACAGCAACAAAAACCTACATTCCATGTATCTTCCGAAAGCCCCTGTTCCCCACCCCCCACCTTACCTGAATCCAGATTAATGCTTCTCCTGTCTGTCCTAGGAGACAGGCTGTAGGAGTTGATTGTGAAGTTCTCACTCCCCAGAAGGGCTCCAGGAAAGAGGGTGAATATGATGGCAGGCAGGGCCAGCTCCATGGTGCACCTGCTAGGGGCCAGACACTCCAGGAAGAAGGAAGGTGACTGCAGCTCTGAGGTGGTTTCTGGACTTGCCCTGGGGTGGGGCCCAGCCTCCACACCTGCCATGCAGCCGTGGGAGAGGCCTGACACCTTCACGGTTCCTGGGCTTGGAGACCCTGGCCTCCCGAGATGCTCTATGCTCTGGGGTCTCGTCCTCCCATCCAGGAATCAGAGTGGCTACGACCTCGTCTTTTCTTGATGTGGATGTGGGACCCTTATATAGTGCTCCTGAGACTGCAGCAGCCATGGGGGGACCCTCGGGAGCCTTCATGGCCCCCACTGTCCACCAGAGGACAGCCGTGGGCCTGGCTCTTTGGCTCCAGGGGGCTTCTCAGAGATTGCCCAATCCTGGGAGCTTGCCAGCATGGAGCGGGAGGCATGTAGACGCCCTTTCAGTAGGGCTTCTGTAGTATTTGTCTTCTCCAGAAGCTTCCATTCTGTTGGCTCTGCTCCGCCCAGTCTCTAGGCAACTCCTTTCAAGAAGGCATTGCCCCTGGAGAGGCTTGCTGGCCTTCCAAACACCCCAAATGCCCCACAGATCGCTGGAGCTCGCTGGCCAGGCAGCCTATCAGCGAGCCCCAGGGTCTGCTGAGGATTCTGTCTCATTGCAAACAAACCAGGGTAGGAAGCTGGAGAGCGCTCAGCAGTTAAGAGAGCTTGGTGCTGTTACAGAAAACCAGGCTTGGATTCCTAGGGCAGCCTAGCCATCTGTAACCTTAGTTCTGGGGATCTGATGCCCTCTTCTGGCCTCTATGGGCCCTGCCTGCATGTGACACACATGCCTGCAAGCAAAACACTCAAACATATAAAATAAAAATAAATCTTTAAAGAAGCGAGGGAGAGGAAGGGAAAGAGGGAGAGAGGAAGGAAGGAAACAAAGGAAATAAACAAGGCAAACAGCTCCCAAGAAATGACACCTGAGATTAACTTCTGGCCTCTACATGCCCCTGTGCACACACACATGCACACGAGCACATAGGGGTGGGGGAGGGGAGGGCTAACAGAGTGGCAAGATAAAATTCATAAGCGCCTCCCTTGGATTGTAAAAGCAGTTAGCAGCTGCCGCAGAGCCGCCTGTAGGTTGAGTCACCACATCCAGTGTGTACTCCTGGGGGTGCAGCCGCGCTGGAGTGACCCACTTCTAACCCATAAGCCCAATAAACTCACTAGCTCACCAAGCTACACTTGGGATGAGTCTTTTCTGGGCTCTGCCGTTGGCGGAAGTAAACGGAAGGGGGGGAATTGGGAGGAGGAGAAAGCGATTGCGTTGGAGGATCCCTCCAAGACCAGAGCCAGTACCCACACCGTCAGTCTCGGCTGCTTGGGCCTTACACCCATCCAGCACCAACGGTGTGTTTCCGGGCACCCGGTAGCCTGCCGAGTGGAGTGCGTGCAGTACTGGTGAACACCCCTGGGCCTGTGAAGGCTCCCCCCCCCCCCCCCGGACAGCCAGGACCTGTCAGATCCTCCTTTCCAGGCGTGACCAGCATGTTCCTTACATCAACAGGTGTTGCTCTGGGAACAATCAACTCCCCATGCTTCCTCCTCTTCAGAACTCACAATCCAGGACACTTCCCCTGACACAGAGAGGGGGATGGGCCCACCTCCAACGTGCTCCGAGGGGATCTGAGAGCCTGGTGTGCTGTTTGGATTTTTTTCAAACACTTTATTTCAGTTTAACCCTTCTTCTCTTATAAAACTCACTCATTTCTATGTGCACGAGTGTTTTGCTGGCCTGGGTGTCTGACCACTGCCCGTGTGCCTGGGGCCTAGGGAGGCCAGAAGAGGGTGCCAGATCCTCTGGAACTAGAGGCTACAGACGGTTGTAAGCTATCAGAGAACCAAACCCTGGTTCTCTGCAGAAACAGCAAGGGCTCTCAGCCACTGACCTGGCTCTGCAACCCAGCTAACACTGTCTGTTGTTTTAAAAAGTTTGTGTGAGTGAGTCTGTGTGTGTTGGAATGTTGCACACATATGTGTGCAGGTGAGGGCACAGGTGTGGAGGCCAGAGGTTGGCATTGGGTGTCTTCCTCACTTACGCTCCGCTCACTCTCACTCACTTAATCTGGTTTTTTTGAGACAAGTTCTCTCACTGTGCCTGGAGCTCACCGATTTGGCTAAACTGGCTAAACCACCAAGCCCCAGGGATTCTCTGTCTGTGCCGCCATATACAGCCATGTGCCGTTATCCCCAGCTTAAGTGGACACTGGGGATCCGTGGTAGTGTGGGTTCTCTAGAGGAACAGAAGTGATGGACTGATGGTGTGTGTGTGTGTGTGTGTGTGTGTGTGTATGGGGGGGATTATTAGCATGGCCTACTGGCTGTGATCTGTCTAGTCCAATAATAACTGTCTCTCAAAAGAAAGATCAAGAGCTAATCCCAGCCCTTGGGAGGCAGAGGCAGGGGGATCTCTGTGAGTTTTAGGCCAGCCTGGTCTACAAAGTGACCAGGGCTATTACACAGAGGAACTATGTCTCAGGACAAACAAACAAAGTGTAGGAGACCCCCAGAGGGCTGCTGTTCATGTATTATCTCAGTTCTCTCTGTGCTTCTTCTTTTTGCGATGCTGAGGATCGAACTCAGGGCCTTGTCTGTGCTAGGTAGGTCTTCTCTAGGGAATCCCTAGCTCTTTCAGCTGCTGCCTCATTTCTTTTACCTTGCTGTATTTGGGGAGCATAGAGGTCCTTGTGCTCACAGATAGCACTAGGGAAGCCGGGGATGTTAAACACGGAAGGTCGCCTCTTCGGCAGAGGAGACACCCAGAAGGCTGGGAATGGAGGTGGCCCATAGCCTAGGGGACCCCTGTGCTATCTGTGGGGCTGGGCCAGAACGGGCTCCCCCAGGCTCCCACAAGCAGCACTGGAAGCAGTCAATCGCCAGGGTGACCTCTGTGGGCTCTGTATGACGGAGACCTGATTCTCCCCAGGCCCGTCTTGGAGCCTTTCTCTAGAACCCATCTTCATGGAAGAGGGGACACGTACTTTGAAAAGACTTTAATGTAATTATGCCTAATTGTGCATGCAGGATTGTGTTACAGCAGGAAACTTTTATCCAAGTTATATTGTACCTAAGTATGCCCTCAGTAACCTACCTGGTGTCAGACTCTGGAAGTTTGAACCAGCACCAACCACTGAGTCGTGCTGAGCTGGGTCTTCTTTTTGTCTCGCCTGGATTGTTACTCTGCCGGCCCTGAGGATGTCTGTTCATTTGTTTATTTGTTTGTTTGTTTTCGAGACAGGGTTTCTCGGTGTAGCCCTGGCTGTCCTAGACTGGCTTTGTAGACCAGGCTGGCCTCAAACTCACAGAGATCCTCCTGCCTCTGACTCCTCGAGTGAGCTTAAAGGTATAGGTCACCACACTCAGCTCAAATAAATCTTGAAAAAAAACTTTTTTAGAAACCAGGCAGAAAGCCTGGCATGGTGGCCCATGCCTTTAACCCCAGCATTTAGAAGGCTGAGTCAGTCTGATCTCTATGAGTTCAATGCCAGCTTGGTCTACAAAGTGAGTTCCAGAACAGCCAGGACTATACAGAGAAACCCTATCTCAAGAGAGCAAAATAAATTTAAAAAAATTTTTTTTTCAAGGCAGGGTTTCTCTGTGTAGCCTTGGTGCTCCTGGAACTGACTTTGTAGACCAGGCTGGCCTTGAACTCAGAGATCCAGCTCCCTCTGCCTCCTGAGTACTGGGAATAAGACAATAAATAATTTTTAAATTTTACTTATTTTATTTTAAATGCATGAATATTTTGCTTGAATGTGCGTCTGTGCTGCACCTGTGTGCTTGGTGCCTGCAGAGCGCAAAAGAGGCCATCAGATCCCTAGAACTGGGCTATGGACAGTTGTAAGCTCCCTTATGGCTACAGGGAATTGAACTGAGGTCCTCTGTAAGAACAGCAAGTGCTCTGAACCACTGGGCATTTTCTCCAAAACAGCTCTTTTAAAAAAATAAATTAGAGCCAGGTGTGGTAGAGCAAGCTTTTAATTCCAGCACTCGGGGAGGCAGAGGCCGGCTGATCGCTGTGAGTTCGAGACCAGCCTGGTCTACAAAGGGAGTCCAGGAAAGCCAAGGCTTGAAAAACTAAAACAGATAGATAGATAGATAGATAGATAGATAGATAGATAGATAGATAAAGGCTGGGTGATGTGGTGTCTTTTAATCCCAGCTCTTGGATGGCAGAGGCAAGCATATTTCTAAGTTCAAGGTCAGTTTGTTCTACAGAGTTCTGGGGCTGTGTTGAAAGACTCTACCTCAAAAATTAACCAGCTAAGGAAAGAAAGAGTTTACTTTGGCTCATAGTTCTAGGCTGCCGTCCATCACTGCAGGGAAATCACAGAGGCAGGAGCTCAAGACAGCTGAGCAGGCTGTCACGGAACTGAGAGCAGTGAGTGCTCGCGCTCACCCCCTCCTTCCTTTGCATTCAGCTCCGGGGTCCAGCCTCTGAATCAGTGCTGCCCACAGTTCCGGTAGGTGTGATGGGTAGTCTTTGTCAGCTTGACACAAATTCAGTCACCTGGAAGGACAGAACCTCACCTGAGGAATTGCCTCCATCAGATGGGCCTGTGGGCATATCTGTTGGGCTTTTTGATTGTTGCTATGGAAAGGCCAGCCCATTGTGGGCAGTTGTGGGCATGGGCAGGGGTTCCTGGGGTGTATAAGAAAACAGGCTGAGCAAGCCAGGATGAGCAGACCCGTGAACAGTACTCCTGCATGGCCTCTGCTTCAGCTGCTGCCTTCAGGTTTCTGCCTTGGCTACCTATGATGGTGAACTGTAACCTGAGAGCCAAGCAAACCCTTTCCTCCAGGTTACTTTTGGTCACAGTGTTCATCACAGCAACAGAAAGCAAACTTTGACTGTCGGTCTTCTCACTTCAGCTAACCCCATTGAGAAAATGCCTCACAGGCACGCGCAAAGACCAACCCAATCTCTGAGCTCTGTGAGAACTTCTAAGCAATCATGGAACCGGAGGGGTTTGGGATGGGTGCCCAGCTGGCTGTGCCTTCAAAGCTGATAACTGATGGGCCAGCATTGTAATGTAGGCTCTGTCATGTCCTTACACGAGAAGGGTTTCCGGTGACCCCCCATAGAGTGTGTAGGGCCTACTGCATGGCAGCAGAACGAGTATAGGGCTCTAAGCCCTGTCTGTCCTCAAATAGGACCAGCCTTTGTTCAGTTCACCCAGCAAAAGGCCATCACTTTTATTGGATGGAGGTGGAGAGAGAGAGGGAAGGAAAGAGAGAGACATGGTAGGGGAAGGGGGCACCCCGACAGAGAGAGGAGATTGAGCAGAGAGCAGAACAAGAGAGCAAGAGCAAGGCCATCACTTCTAACAACACATAACGCGTTGCTAGGCTCCAAGCCAGCGTACCCTGAGGCCTGCCCGTGAGATTTCCTAGGAGGGCCGGCTGAGGGCTAGTGCCTCGGTCCTAGGGAAAGCCGTCAGTACGCAAGAGGAGGCGCCCAGCACCTGGGCTCTGACAGTGAAAGGATGGCTGACACACCACAAGAAAGAGCGTGCCACGGGACCTGTCAGAGGTCAAGCCATGGGACGACCAAGCAAGGCTCCCACGCTGCCTCTTTCCCCCTAGGGGGCGCCACTGAGCCTATAACGGCGGGAAGCAAGCCGGGAGCCCAGCCGCAGAGAGGCCGCCATGGGTGGGCAGAGCCCGGCGCTGCCTCTGTTGCTGCTGCTGGTGCCCGCGGTGCTGGGGAAGCCTGGTGAGCTAAGGAGACTCGTCCCCCGGACTGGGGTTGATGGGGAGTACGGGAGCTCGGAGGTCCACGGCAGCTCACCTTCTCGCCTCCACCCAGGACCGCGTGAAGAAAGCCAGGCGCCAGGTGAGGAACAGCGCTCGCCGTGAGGAGCACGCGGAGGCCGGGCAAGGGAGGTCGCCTCAGCTCTCCCATTCGTCCCCCACAGGCCTCAAGAACGCCACAGACATCAAGCTCCTCACAAGTGACTGATGGGCCCCGTGGCGGGCTGGGTGTCTGCGGACCACGTGGGAAGGGTTCCTGGGGCATCTCCTGGCTCTTCAGGATACCGGAGGAAGGGGCGCACGGTTGCACCTTCTCCCCAGCCCCTCCCACACACTTGCATCCTGGGGACGCTGCGGGCCAGCCTCAGCTGCTCAGCCAAGTGTCTCATTTGTCTGTCCCAGTACCGTGTGGTCACCGGAATGACATTCAGTCGCTGATAGTGGGCGGGATCGAATCCGTGCCAGGGCGCTGGCCATGGCAGGCCAGCCTGCGCCTGAAGAAGTCCCACCACTGCGGAGGGAGCCTTCTCAGCCACCAGTGGGTGCTCACTGCCGCACACTGCTTCAGGAAGTGAGTCCGGCATGGCAGGAGCCTAGCGGGCCAGTGCTCTCGAAACGAATCCCCTCACACCCTCCCTGTCGAGCGGCAGCGGGTCACGGTCGTTGCCCCGAAGGGACACTTCTCTGATTCTTCAGGATGTCTTACTGAAACGTTCCCATGTGGTTTGGGGTATATCCGTTTGTGCCCACGGCACAAATGGAATCAGGAAGGTGGAGGCTCCTTCCACCTTCCCTCGGAGCAGGAGGCAGATGTTAGGCCCGCACTAACGTTGGTTGGTTTTGAAGTGGTAGAGCCCAGGTTTGGCCTTAGGCTTTATACTTAGCTGAGGATGACCTTGAACTTCTGATTGTCTTGCTTCTAGCTCGTGGCACGCTGAGATTGTTGGATTCACTCGCGCTAAGCAAGCACTCTGCCGGCTGAGTTACATGCCCAGCCCTGTAACACGATGTTTATCTGTTCTCCCAGGCCCCACAGAAGCCTCCCCAGCTTCTCAGTCCTCTTTGGGTTGTGCAGGCATTCCCTCAGAGAGGCTCAGCGTCCTCAGGAAGTGAGGAGATCACTGGGCCCAGTTGGCTTCCTGTCTCTCTCACCACAGTGGCAGCAGCAGGGACTCTGGCTATGGCCTGTCTGGGCTCTATTCCTACTACGGGGTCCTTTGACACAAGAGAAAGATTTGGTAATGACTGAGGATCAGCAAATAAGTACTGACCCCATGGTTCACCTCTCACAGGGATGCAGTGGGCCCAGGTGGCCTGCCCTTCTCCTGAGGGTCCTGATAACTTTCTTCTTCTTTGCTAGGTTCCTTGATCCAGCAGAGTGGACAGTCCAGCTTGGGCAGCTTACTTCCAAGCCATCTCTCTGGAACAAGAATGCCTATTCTAGCCGGTACAGGGTAAAGGACATCATTGTAAACTCCAAAGGCACAAAGAAGTTGCACGACCTCGCCCTGCTGAGGCTGGCCTCCTCAGTCACCTACAGCAAGTACATCCAGCCCGTCTGTGTGCGGCCCTCCACCTTCACGTTCCAGCACCAGCCCAGCTGCTGGGTGACCGGCTGGGGAGTCCTTCAGGAGAATATGAGTGAGATTAGGGACGGAGGGGTGGCCATGAGGGTGGGCCGTCTCTGTTCCCTGGAGCTCCCAAAGCCTCCTGCCTGCCTGCCCCCAATTCTCCCCTCACTATTTCTCTCCTTGTCCCCCCCCCACCCCCACCCCCCGGCAAGGAGCTCCCTTCTCTTCTAGAGAAGGTGTGGGTCCAGTGGGCAGACAGGCAAGAGAGGGGCTCTCAGCCAGGCTTGCAGTCCCCAGCTAACCCAGATGGGTGCTCAAGGCCTTCTGAGAAAGCTCTCCTTTACGCTGAGATTTAATTTACAAGGACTTGTCAGCCTGGTCTACAGAGCTAGTTTCAGGGCTACACAAAGATACCCTGTCTCAAAAACCAAACCAAACCAAGAAAAGCCTCAGTTGGCATGATCCCTGCACTTGGGAAGTGAGGGCAGGAAGGTCAGGAGCTCAAGCCTGCCCTAGGCTCCATATTCTGGACTCCATAGCAGGCCTGAGATCTACCTAGACTACATGTAGCCTTGTCAAAAGAAAAAAAAAAAAGGAAAACCTCATATCCCTCTGTCATTTCTTTTAGGCTCCTCATTTCTCTAGATTGTGTAACTCTTGGCCGCCCAGACCTCTTCTCTGTCTCTTTTTGCTGACTCTGGGTAGTCTACAGGAATACAGTGAGAGAAAACGGCCTTTTCTGTTGGGATTCTTTGATGTAGTCTCGTCAATGTCGCCCCTGTGGCGGTTTGGGGTACTGCTTCTCTCTTTTAAGTTCTAACTCAGCATTAAGGAACCACCTAAAGAATACACTCCACCTTCATTTAGCGTGTGCTCATACTGTTCCACTAGGGACCTTCATTCCCACCCACCCTTTACTCCTCATTATCCCCTCCCTACGGCCCCTGATAACCAGGGAGCCATCATGTTCAGCCTCTCCCCATAAACAGAATACAGTTTGTGGTTCTGTGACTCTGGCTTCTTTCACACACCATCCCATCTTTAATATTCACCCTTTTTTTTTTCTTTCGAGCTTGAATGTTTTTTTTTTCCTTTCTTTTTTAAAATTTATTTATTTTATGAGTGCTCTATCTGCATGTACACCTGCATGCCAGAAGAGGGCATCAGATCACATTATAGATGGTTGTGAGCCACCATGTGGTTGCTGGGAAGAGCAGCCAGTGCTCTTAACCACTGAGCCATCTCTCCCGCCCTTAATTTCTTTCTTTAAAAATTATTTTCATTTATTCTGTGTGCATGTATGGTGTGTGTATTGATGTGCGTGTTGTGTATTGTGTTGTATGTATGTATATGTGTGTTGTGGGGTATGTGTGTTTTACATATTGTTTGTATGTGTGTGCATATGTGTTTTATGTGCTATATATGTGTGTTATGTGTATAGTATGTTGAGATGAGAGAGAGAGAGAGAGAGAACAACCTAGAAAAGGAGTTTGTTCTCTGCTGTGATACAGTCCTGGGGATTGAACTTGGATCCTCAGGCTTTGCCTCTAACCTCCGAGCTATCTCACAGGCCCTTATTTCTCTTTTACCTAATTGCTCTGGCTAGAACTTCCAGGATACGGGCCACAAAAAGGAAGCACCCCACCTCATCATTACTGGAGGGAAAGCTTTTGGTTTTTCGCCATTGAGCACAACTTAGCTGTGGCTTTGTGGAGGTGGTTTCCTTTGGATATAACTGGCTTGGTACTTTTATCAGGAAAGAACACTGAATTTTGTATGTCTTCCTCGTGAGCAGCAGGGGTGCATCTCCATGTGTCTGTGCAGCTCCAGGTCTGTGAGCACACAAGTGTGTTGACACCTGTGTGCAGAGGCTAGAGGTCAACCTGGGTGTCTTCCTCAATTGCTCTCCACCTCAGTTTTTATGCACACATAAAGTATGCACACAAAATATGCATCCATAAAAACATGTTTTAAACTTTACTGTTTTGGCGAGGGGCACATGCACACAGCAGCATTTGTGTGGAGGTCTGAGGACAAGCAGCAGGAACCAGGGCTCTTGTTACCATGAAGGCTCTGGGAAGAGAACTCGGGTCCTTGAGCTCAGCAGATAAGCCATCTCAATGGCCCCACACTGGGGCCTTTTGAGTCAGGGTCTCTCCCTGAACCCGGAGCGCACCAGTTTTGCCAGAAATTGCCTGTGAAGCAGAGAGCCTCCTGTCTCCATCTGCCCAGCGCTGGCGTTACAGTCCCCCTCTGCCATGCCTGGCTGTTGAGTTCTGGTTTGTTACATGAAAGTGTGGAATTTGGTCGAGTGCTTTCTCTGCAGGGACAGAGACCTTCTGTTCTTCATGCTGTTAGTGTGTGTCTCTGCTGTGTTGATTTTCCAGGCAGAGCCCTCCTGTATGGTGGGACCTTTGTGCTTGTTCATGGAGCTGCTCAGCCCTTTCCTGCACTGGTGGGCTTGGTTGCTGCATGCTGAGATATTTGCAGGGTTGGGGGACTCAGAGGCTCTTCAGCGTTTATCTACTTAAGTCATACTGTCCTCCTGTCATACTGGATTGTCCATGGTGAGGGGTGGCCAGCAGGGGACACCACCACCATGTAAGTTGTATCCTCCTGTCCTAGAGAGTACAGGTAACCATAATACTGTGTGTGCCCTGTCTCTGCCCTACCCCCAGAACCTCTGCCACCACCCTACCTCCTCCGAGAAGTACAGGTCACCGTCCTAAACAACAGCAGGTGCCATGAACTGTACAAGCTGTCTTCTCTCCCCTTCATCAGAAATGATGTGATCTGCGCTGGCGCTGAGGACGGGAGTGCGGACACCTGCAGCGTGAGTATGCCTGCCTCTCAGGGCAAGCCTGGGAGCTCTCCTGCCGTCGGCCTGTCCTCAGGGTTCATCCATGAGGAATTACTTCACAGCCTTTAGCTACGCAGCCTGTGAACACACCTCCCACCTTCTATTTATACTAATTTTCCCATAACCCCTGAGAACCTCAGAGGTAGAAACCACGGCCACACTTCCCTGCTGAAGAGGCGGAGGTTCTACTGCTTGCCAGGGGGCGAAGCAGGATCCTGCTTCCACCCACAGTGCTCCCTGCCCCGCCCAGCAAACCCTCAGGCTCACCCCTACTGCTCCTCAGGGTGACTCAGGAGGACCCTTGGTCTGCGACATGGATGGTCTCTGGTATCAGATCGGAATCGTGAGCTGGGGAATAGGCTGTGGGCGGCCCAACCTGCCTGGGATCTACACCAACGTGAGTCGGTACTACAACTGGATTGAGACCACGATGACCCTCAATGGTGCTGTCAGCTGTGGTCTGGCCCTGCCACTGCTGTGCCTTCCTTACTCTGCTATGGGCTCCCTGGCTTCCAAGGTCGGCCTGAGCCCATGAAGCTGCAGCTTTGGGCCCAAAGCACCACCGCCCTGCCCCACAGCCCCAGGATGTTCAGTGTAGGGTAGGCTGTTGTTGTCTTGTCGCCTTTGCCAATAAACTTGTGCATATCTGAGTTGGCACTTTTCAGAACATTATGGAGACCTTGTGACTTCCGGGACACTTCCCTGGGTTCACCTTGAGTGGTCCAGCCCAGGACCCTGATAGCGTGGATAGGCTTTGGTTGCAGACAGCAGACCTGTCAGAGATGGTGGAGTGTGGCCCGGAGCCTGCAGCAGCCTGAGCAACTCCTCAGAGAGCTCTGCTCATGCGAAGCTGAGATCCCTGGCTAGATGCACAACAGAGTCTCAGGGTGAACCACTGACTGCTTAGAGCTGCCGTTGCCGTGGTAAAACACCACGGACAAGCCGAGTAGTGGCACACACCTTCACTCCCAGCACTCAGGAGGCAGAGGCGGGAGGAGCTCTGAGTTTGAGGCCAGCCTGGTCTATGGAGTGGGGAGTGGGTCCAGGACATCCAGGGCTACACAGAGAAACCTGTCTCAAACAGAGAAACCTGTCTCAAAACCACCACCACCCCTCCAAAAAAAAAAAAAAAATCCACTACAACCAAAAGCAACTGGGGAAGAAAGGGTTTATTTCAGCTTACACCTCTCAGATCACACTTCATCACTGAGGGAAGTCAAGGCAGGAACATGGACTCAGGAACTGAGGCAGAGACCATGGAGGAAGCTTGTTCCTCGTGGCTTGCTCAGCCTGATTCTTATAAAAGCCAGGATCGTCCAATCCAGGGATGGCACTGCCAACATCAATCATTAATCAAGACAATACCTCCAGAGGGGTGTACAAACAAACCTTAGTTGTTCTTGTTGTTGTTCATTCAAGACAGGGTTCCCTGGCTGTCCTGGAACTCACGCCATAGATTAAAGTATGCCTAGCCAGCCAGGCATGGTGGCACACAACGTTAATCCCAGGACTCTGGAGAGGTGGGCAGAGCTCTGTTATTTCAAGGCCAGCCTGCTATGCAAAGCGAGTCCCAGGAGAAGACAGCCAGGGCTACACAGAAGAACAAACAAGAATGAAGTGCACCTGGTCAAATCTTACAGTTATTTTCTCAGTTAACTTTCCTTCTTACCGGGTGTGTCTAGGTTTGTATCAACTTGACGAAAGCCAACCAGCACAGCCAGCAGGAAGTAGAACAGGAGTTTGGGGTGGCTTGTTTTTGTTTTGGAGCAGGATGACCTCAAACTCACAGAGATCTGCCTGCCTCTGCCTCCCGAGTGATGGGATTAAAGGTGTGTGCCACCACGCCCCGCCCCAGAGTAGGAGTTTATTAAGAAGGTCTGACAGATTTCTGCATCGGAGTGTCTGAGCTTCGTTTCTGTTGCTGTGATAGAATGCCCCCGGAAAGAGCAGCCGTAAGGGGGAAGAAGCTTCTTTGGCGTGTAATTCTCTCATTGCAGAGAAGTCAAGGCAGGAGCTTGAAGCAGCCAGTTACATCCATCATCAAGGCATCAAGGCCAGAGATCAAATGAATCATACATGCTTGCCAGCTCTCAGTCCACTTGCTATTTTTTTTTTTTCCTTACAGTCCAGAACTCAAATCCAGGAAATGGCACCACCCACTTTTTAGACTGGGTCTTCCTACATAATTTGCATAATCAAGATGGTTCCCTCCAGACTTGGCCACAGGCTAACCTGATTTAAACAGTCCTTCACGGAATTCCCTTCCCTCAACAAGGTAGCCCACTCCTTTAATCCCAATAACTCTGGAGACAGAGGCAGATCTGTGAGTTCAGGTCCATAAATCAAGGGTTTTATTTTGGTTTGGTTTGTTGTTTGTTTGGTTTGAGTTCTTTCTTTTTTTAAGATTTTATGTATGATGTATCCAATGTTCTGTCTACATATACACCTGCACACCAGAAGAGGGCGCCAGATCTTATTATATAGATGGTTGTGAGCCACTATGTGGGTGCTGGGAATTGAACTCAGGACCTCTGGAAGAGCAGCCAGTGCTCTTAACCTCTGAGCCATCTCTCCAGCCCCCAAGTTTTTTTGTTTTTTTTTTTTTTTTTTCAAGACAGTTTTTCTCTGTAGCCTTCGCTGTCCTGGACTCACTTTGTAGACCAATCTGGCCTCATACTTACAGAGATCCTCCTGCCTCTGCCTTCCAGGGTGCTGGGATCATAGGCCTGTGCCCAGCTATGAATCAAGTTCCTAGACAGCCATGGCTACACAGAAACCCTGTCTCAGAAAACTTCAAAAAGGAAAGAAGGAAGGGAGGGAGAAAGAAAGAGAGGGGGAGAGAGAGAAAATAAAACTTCCAAAGTGATTCTTCTACATAGTGTGAAGTGGACAATTAAACTAACCGTCACACAGGCATTGTGGCACACTGCCTTCAATTTGAGTCTGGCTTGGTCTACTGTGTTCCAGGACAGCCAGGACTCTAGAGAGAGAGACCTTGTCTCAAGAACAAACAAAATCTAACCATCGCAAGGGTTAATAAAAAAGAGACACACCAAGTGTGGGTGTGGGGTCCTCGAGAGGACCATGATGTCTGAGCACTAGCCAAATATGCGATTTTGGTTGGCCCCTGAAATTACAAAAAAATTTGCTAAGAAATCTTTTTCTTTTTTTTTTTTTTATCTCTTTTGATTATTATTATTATTTTTTTATTTTTTAACATGTATGTTTGGTGCCTAAGAAATTGCCTTCCATTCAAAAGGAGAGATGACTCAGCAGCGAAGAGCACTGACTGCTTTCCCAGCGGACTGGGGTTCCGCCCCAGCACCGACATGATGGCTCACAGCCATCTGTAACTACAGACCTTAAGCATGTTCATTCTATTTTATCAGTCTTATTTTAAACATCGCTATATAAAAGGAATGTTGGCCAAATGTGGTGGCTCAAAGCTTTTAATCTTGGCACTCCAGAGGCAAAAGCAAACCCATCTCCATAAGTTCAATGTCAGCCTGATCTACGTAGTG
Source organism: Meriones unguiculatus (assembly GCF_030254825.1). Taxonomy (NCBI): domain Eukaryota; kingdom Metazoa; phylum Chordata; class Mammalia; order Rodentia; family Muridae; genus Meriones; species Meriones unguiculatus. The sequence goes on from NC_083359.1 coordinate 40,991,608, forward strand.
AATTGGGCCAGCCAGGATTACACAGTGAGACCTGGTCTCAAGAAAAAAAAAAAAAAAAAGAAATTGTCTCTTAATAGGCATCCTTTGCACAGATTTTGTTAGTTGGCGGCATTCTTTGTTGTTTTGTTCTTGGTTTTTGAGACAGGGTTTTACTGTGTGGCCCTGGCTGTCCTGGAACTTGCTCTGTAGACCAGGCTGGCCTCAAACTCAGAGGTACACCAGCCTCTGCCTCCCAAATGCAGGGACTGAAGGCGTGTGCGACCACCGCCCAGCTAATTGGTGGCATTCTTGAACTTCAGCAGACCGGAAACATCAGATACACTCCAGGGAGAGGGCCTCCTTTTCCTTCCTGTGTCCCTTTAACTTTCTGTTTTTCTCTCCTGCCTAAGACCCTCTTGCTGTTAATGCAACGCAACAGCTAACTTACAGAACGATGGTAGCGACTCAGCAATGTTTGAGTGCAGGGAAGACTGGGGTGAGAGAGCGATGGAAGAACTCCTAACTAGCCCGCATCTGAGTGTGCCCATCACAGCAGCGCCACGTGCACCTCACCACGGCACATGTGGCTCGTCTTCGGATCAGCGCTTAGCTGCATGGAGATTATCGGGGAATGCAAGCCCAGGAAGCACGGGCACTCTGCACTGCCATAGGATTTGCCACATGCCTGGCACAGGATGCATGTTGTTTCCCATTAGAATGAGAAGACTGAGTCTAGCAGGGCAATGGGCTGAGCACACAGTCTGTGCCTCCATTTGGGTTGGGTTTGGGGGTGCTCTCTTCCTTCTCCCAAGGTTCAGATGTCCAACATTCAAACAATTGCAGACTGCCCTTGAACTGAGCCAAATTCTCAGAAACCACTGTTCCATGCATCCATCTCCCCATGTCCTCCAGGTTCACCCCTTCACTGCAAACTGCAGCTTCCAGGACCTATGCCAGATGGGGTGCCCACCTTCTGACACCTCATGCCCACCTGACTTGCAAAGCTTGGTCCGTGACGTCAGAGCTGACCAATCCCACTAGTCCTTAATCTTTCTGACAGCCTCAGATGCTGCATTGGGGGCTGTGACTCACCTTCGAGGGGCAGCCAGACCTGGAGCAGCAGAAGAGCCCAGGAGTTGGAGGAGGATGGGCACATTCATCTTCCATTCTTCCTGCACTTTTATAGACCTTGCCCCATGCCTGGCACTGCTCCAGGCTCCGAATGCTTCATGCAGCTAATCTTCATAACAACCAAGTGGTCGGCTTTATAGATGAGGAAAGTGGGGTGTGCAGGAAGTTGAGTAACTCTACCAGGGCCTCTAACTGGAGAGAGGACATGCCAAGGCCAAACCCCAGAGAGCTGAGCTAGTGGGATCAGTTGATACCACCAGCCCCACCCCATCCTCTGTTCCTCCCTCCCTCCCTTCCCCATCCACTTTCTTACTCTGTGTGTGTTGCTGGGGCTCAAACCCAGGCCCTCAAATAAACAAAGGCTCTACCACTGAGTGATCCACCCCACAACAAACATGGGGGCTTTGTTTCCTGGAATCAAAGTCTCACGTATCCCAGGCTGACCTCAGACTTGCTATGTAGCCAAGGATTATCTTAAACTTCTGATCCTCCTGCCTCCTGGACTCATAGGTGTGTGCCAGCACAACTCACTTCATGTGACCCTAGGTTAAAAGGCAGGGTCTTGCGTATGTGTGGAAGCACTCTGCCATCTTAGCCACATTCTCAAGACAAGTGTGGGTTTTAAGTTTGGTCTTTCAGCAGAAGCCAAGTCTGAAGGCTGGCCTCCTCCCTATTTCCAAACACTGGGCTAAAACAGCATCCTCTTCTCTATATCTCTCTGTCTTGCCTTCAGCCTGTTGTCTTGCTCAGCCTTTTCCCCTTACTCCCAGTTCCTCGATGCCAGCTTTGTATTGAGTACAGTTCTGCTCAGTGGAAACTCCCTTGGAATGAATGTTTAAATGTTTTATCAGGTTTTCAAAGCAATAACCCTTGGGCAGTCTAACAAATTTAAAACAGTTTCTTAAACCTTTGGGGAGGTCAAAAGACCTTGGTATTTATTTTATTACTTTTGCAAAGTAAAACCAAACCATGCTGTTTGAGCCAATTAAGAAAACTGCAGTTTTTACAGTGTATTGTGCCAGGATGGTAAAGATCTATAAAATAATTTAGTATATTCTATACTGCTAAAAGAACCCATATGAAGGACTTTAATGAAAGTTTTCATGTTGTCTAAAAAGCAAGACAGAAGGCATGGAATAATAATAAAGAAAAGAAATGTCAAAGAAAAAGAATAGTTTGTCTAAAGCAAAAATGTCTGGTTAAGCCAGAAGAATGAAGCTATGAACCTGAAGGTAAATAGAATGTTGTGGAGGGTCCGTGTATATATATGGGGCCAGGGGGCGTATGAACATATGAATGATGTTTGTTTTGGTTCTTTATACCTGCAAATATGATTTGAAAAAAAAAAACTGTAAAAAGGCTGGTGATTCTTCATTGCAGAATGTTTTCTTGTGGTCTTTAAAAAAAAATTCTGACTGACAGGTTTGATGTGGACAAATAATTCATACAGTTTAAAATTGTTCTATACTGTTCTGTTTGTTTTATATTGTTGTTTGTTCTGTACTGTTCTGTTAGACAATTGGTTCTAAAACTTATTTGATCCCAGTGTGTAAAGCTTTTTGCTGTTAAGTTTTAAAAAAGATAATGAGATTCATAAGATTTGCTAGCCCCTTTATAAAGGGTGCCACTCTTTGCTGACCGGCACGGGTGACCCCATTGCGCAATGGTTAATAAACCTCTTGCTTTTGCAACGAGTCTTGGTCTGGGGGAGTTTCTGGGAAGGGTGTGATCTTGAACTCCTGAGCTGTGAGACCCCAGGTCTTACAAATGTACCCCTTCTTTATTAGCTTTTCATGACGATAACAAAATACTAGAAGCAGGTTACCTTTGTAAAGAAAAGAGATTTATCTCATAGGTTTACAGATCCAAAGGCATGGCCCTGGCATCAGCTCAGTTCTAGGGTTCCTTGCTCTCTATCCTGGCCACCCCCAAGCCAAAGAGTACACTGTTCCACCATGTAATGCACAGTGCTGCTTGTGACCAAGATGTAGCATGTAGCAATTTGAAATTGGTCATTTGTTGTAATACAAAAAAAAGTACCCCAGTCATTCTTCACGCCAAGCTCATACAGACCTGGGATTTAGATGGGCCTGGCCAGACTGGGTTCTGTGTGCAGTCAGCTGCAGGCCCGAGCTTCCACGTAGGGCCAGCGGGCCTGGTTGAGCTGGAATTACTGAGCAGAACAATAGAGCTCAGAAGCTCCTTGAGTAGATTTCACAAGGCAGCAGGATCAGGTTTAGAGATGAGCTGCCAAGCATCTTCGGGAGCTTCCTGGCCTGACCGCAGCCCCCCCCAGGCCTCGCCCCACCCCACTTCTTAGCACCCGGTGTCCTTTTCCTACACCTCTTAAGTTTGGCTCAAAGCATCTTTGTTTGCAGCTATTCAGGTGCGGCCACAGCTCCGCCTTGGCCTTGTTAATTACCTGGGCCTCCACCTCCTCTGTCTTTTAAGCCCCAGGTCCTCCCCTGGCCCCAGTCATCAGAGAGGACACCAGGCCTCCAGGGTGAGAGCTGGACCCAAGGGCTGCTAGGAAATGACTGATGGGAAGCAGAGGGTGAGGCTCCAGGGTTGCTGCTGAGGCCTGAGGTGCCCAGATGTCAGAGGTTGGCGCTTGGTCACAGTCAGTCACATGAAGTCTAAAGCACAAGGAGAGGTGTGTAGTCTGGGTTGCAGCGACAGGTCTAGGACCAAGCAGAAACTAAGGGCAGACAGAACAGACACACAGGTATAGGGTTGGGTAGGCCGTGCTCCCTAGTCTGGAATGCTCCTCTCTGCTCCCTGCCACCTCCAGACTGCAGACCAAGCCCAGGCCAGCCCTGAAGATAGAATGAAGGGTGCTTGCCACCTCCAGCTGCTGCTCCTGTTGGTGCTGGGTGAGTGGGGTGAGGGCGAGGGGCGCTTCCCAGGGGACTGATTTACAGGCCGCCTGCCTCACCTCCCCCGAGCCTGGCACCTCCGGAGCACCTCGGGGCGTCTGATCTTTATCCCAAGACACGGAGTCTTCCTGGCACTGGCCGTGGGCTCTCCAAATCTGAGGGTGCTGTGTGCACGTAGTACCTGAGTTCCCCTCCCTCCTTGTATTCTGGGGAGGGTGATGGAGGCTACCAATGGGACTGAGGCTTAGCATGAGGTCAGTGTAACAGATACATTCCACCTCCTACCCTAATCTCTGACCCAGGCCCTGTTACCTAGCAGCAAACCCCTAATCTAGTGCCTGCTTTCTCATACAGGAGCCAGAGTGCAGGAGTGTGCCGGTAAGGGAGCCTGAAAACCACCACTTCCTCCTCAGTTTGGCCCTGTCCCCCTTCCTACACCTACTTCCCAGACCCCAAGTCCCAGACAACTCTCCCTGCCCACTTGTCCGCCATAGCTTGTGGGCAGCCCAGCATTTCCAGCCGGATCGTTGGGGGCCGGGACGCTCGCGATGGAGAGTGGCCATGGCAAACAAGCGTTCAGCGTCGTGGAGCCCATGTGTGTGGAGGGTCCCTCGTTGCACCCCAGTGGGTGCTGACAGCAGCTCACTGCTTCCCCAGGTCAGCGCTCACTCACTGTTTCAGCTCCCGGGGAAACAAGGCCCAAGAAAGAGTGGAGGCGCTGCCTGGGGAGGTGCGGGCGGTGCTGGCTCCTGACAGGCCCCGTGGTCCAGGTACTGTGAGCAGCGCGCATGCTTATCCTGCAGGCGGGTATTGCCGTCAGAGTACAGTGTGCTCCTGGGAGCGCTGAGTCTGGGCAGGACGTCATCCCGTGAGCTCTCGGTCCCTGTGCGGAGGGTGCTGCTGCCTCCTGACTACTCCGAGGATGAGGCCCGTGGTGACCTGGCGCTGCTGCAGCTGCGTCACCCGGTGTCCCTGAGCGCCCGCATCCAGCCTGTCTGCCTGCCTGCAACAGGGTCCCATCCACCACCCGGGTCTCCATGCTGGGTCACTGGCTGGGGTAGCCTCAGGCCAGGAGGTACCTATAGTCCGGGTGTGGGGACATCAGGGCACCCCTTTCTCCTCCATCTGTGAACCCCTGGTCTATCACAGTCCCAGTGTGGGAACCAGAGCCATGTGGGCCCAAACCTCCCTTCTACTCAGACTCAAGGAGTCCTGGTTTGCAAGTCAGGCCCTTGCAAAACAAGTCGCCCCTCTTCAGGCTCTCCTCTCTCCTGATCCTCAGGTCTCTCTCTCTTCCCTCAGTACCACTCCCAGAGGGGCGACCCTTGCAAGGAGTGAGGGTGCCGCTGCTGGACTCTCGAGCCTGTGACCGCCTCTACCACGTGGGTGCCAGTGTGCCCCGGGATGAGCGCATAGTGCTCCCGGGAAACCTGTGTGCTGGCTACCGCAGGGGCCACAAGGATGCCTGCCAGGTGTGTCTGCTAACCCACATCCTCTGGAATCCCTGCTCCAGCCGCTTATCTCACTAGAACCCAGGACCAAAGAGGTTGCCCACCCCCAACCTAAAGCTGCTGCCCCAGGGAACTGGCACTGGGAAAGCGGCCTTAAGAGAGGGCCTAAGCTTACCTTTTTCCTGCAGGGTGACTCTGGAGGACCCCTGACTTGTCTGGAGTCCGGCCGCTGGGTCCTGGTGGGTGTGGTGAGCTGGGGGAAGGGCTGTGCCCTGCCCAACCGTCCAGGTGTCTATACTGATGTGGCCAAGTATACTCCCTGGATCCAGGCTCTCCTGAGCCTCTGATGCTGCTGGGTTTGAGAATGAGTCCAGAGCTTCCTGGCCCATGCCGCCCTGCTCCTGTCTCTTACACGTTGCCACCCCCTGCCCCCTCCCCTCCCTGAGGCTCAGCTCCCTTCACTCAGGGATTTCCTGTGAGTCCCTGCCGTTACACTTCTGCCCCCTCCTTTTGGCTAGTATTTACTTCTTCTAGCCTTAGAGATGGGCAGACCAGCTTGGTGGCCCATCTGGCCTGTGTGCCCTTTGTTCCCGGAGGAAGTCAGAACATTTAAAGTGTAAGAGGGATGCAACACCAGGAAGACTCCTCTTTGCTGACTTTCAAGGTCAAGGGGCCAGGCATTGTAAGGAGCCGCCAGGCACTGACAGCCACCAGGAACCTCATGCTGCCAACAGCCAGAAGACTAGATACAAATTTCCCTCATCTTCTAATCCCTTAGCTTTGTGCTAGGTAAGCCTTCAACAGAGGCCTCAACTGAGCCATCCAAGCTTTTGAGCCACAGATTTTTGATTTAATAAATTTATGTGGTTTTAAGCTGCTACTCTTGTGTCAATTTATTACATGGCCATAAAGTCTAGTATATATAGATTTTGCCCAACTGTGTTGGTATGCCAGAGGGAAAATGGGCTCATCTTTTGTATACCACATTCTAGGCTCACAGAGCCTAGGACTGCTCATATCAGTAGAGGTCAGCTCCTACAGTCTCAGAGAGATCCAGAGGATTTCAATGCTGTCTCTCGGGAGCTAACAATGAAGAGGCAGAAAATGTGGTGGAGAATGATCAAAGCCTTGAGTGTGTATTTCCTCCCCACCTACCTCTTCTTCTCTGTCTCATCCTATATGCTAGGGATACAGTATGGGATGGTCACTGCCCCCAGGAAAGATGCTGTGTAGGAGAAGAGCTCAGGGTTGCTTTTCCTGCCCAAGTCTAAGAACAGTCCACTGTATAACAGAAGTGGATCACCGTTAAAGGATGAGGGTGCTCAGGGCAGCGCATAATGACTGCGGGGCAACCTACAAACGGCCGCGTGCAGGTCTGCGGCAGGGCCCCGGAGCTCCTGCTGAGAGAACACTGACTGCCCAGGATGCTACTGGGAACACAGCACCCCACGCCCCTCCCCCACTGCCACCACCATCATCCTTGCCTCGGCCAGTCAAGCAATCTTCCAGGAAGCCTAAGAGGGTAGTAACGAGGAGACACTGAAAGAGAGCAACCTCAGGGCCTTGGGCTTGCCATGATATAGATCATGAATCCCTATCCAGAGAGCCCAGCATTTCTTAGTTATGACTGGGCAGCCAAAGAGGTATTCTAAAAGCAGAGAACTGGGGGGGGGGGAGGTGTCAGCTAATGACACCACTATGCCTTGTGATGTGAGCCTTAGCGAGGAGAGGGAGGAGGCTCACTGCACCACTTCATCAAATACTTGGTTTTCCTATTTGCCAAGCGAGAAAAATGGAGCCCAGAGTTACAGCTGAGACCAGTCACAAGTGGCAGGGAGGGAGACCTACGCAGTCTGCTTTTCTGTGTGGCCCATTGCTTTCTTGACCTTGCCTTTTAGGGAGAGAGAGAACTGACTAGATGAAGTCATGATCCAGACAGTTTCTAGAACACAGCTCGAAGTTCTTCAGGAACTGTGTGGTCTCCCAGCCCATTCTTGAATTGTCAGCGCACACTGCTAGACAGGCACAGCTCTCAGGTCTACGCTGTCTGTTGCATCTTGTCTGGCAGCAAGGCCAGATCCAGGGTGCGACCATCCTGCGGAAGCCATCAGAAGCTATGAGCTGCAGCTTACCCACTGGCCACCACCCTCACTGCAGGCCTGATCCTCTGGCTGACTGAATGAGAGACTCAGGGACCAGGGGACTGCCATGAAGACAGGGAGGGATGTTACACACGAGAAGAGATTTCAGAGGGTTCCTGAGGAGTCAGAGGCTCAAATAACAACTACTAGTCACACCTTAGGAAGCATATGTTGAGTGCTAACGCTTGGAGCGGCCCTATACACTACTTCAGAGGGCTGCGGTGGAGTTCGCTTGCTAGAATGCTTTCCTGGCATACACAAAGTTATCGGCTTGACTTTCACTACCCCATAAAGCTGGGCATTATGATCTAAACCCCTATAAACCCAGCACTTGGGAAATGGCGGCAGAAGGATCAGAAGTTCAAGGTCATCCTCAGCTACCTAGAAAGTTTAAAGCCAGCCTGGGCTACTTGAGACCCTGTCTGTCAAAAGACAAAAAGAAAAACTTTGTAGCCTTGTTACCTCCCCGAGTCCCTGCACTGAACCCAAAGCCTTGTACATGCCAGGCAAGCCCACAAACCACAGTCTAACACCCTAACCCTATTCTCTCATATTAAAGAAAACTGGGCCTGGATGAGGTTAGCTGATCAAAGCTGCAGGTCACCTCAGGAGCAAGTTTAGTCAGTCACCAAGTCTAATGAAGGGCCAAGCCAGTGTCACAGTGGGTTCACTTTGAACCAAGCCAGGAAATAAGAGAGAGAAGAAAGCTTGATTGCTTGTAGCAAATGAGAGCCCTGGGGAACCTTCCTTAAACAGTGTCTCGAGAACAAAAGGAGAAAGGGAAATGTAGTGGAAGACTCACCAAAGTTAATACCAGAAAAACTTGTTATCATAAGAGGTGCATTCTTGCATATGTAAGAGGTGCATTCTTGCATATGTACAGTCTGAGATCATGCTTCATAGCTTCACTTTTTAAAGAAAAATTTGAGACGGTGTCTTACTGTGCCACCTTATCTGGCCTGGAACTCACTCTGTAGCCCAGGGTGGCCTTGAATTCAAGGAGATCTACCTTCCTCTGCCTCCCAAATCCTAGGATTAAAGTTGTGCTCTACCTGCCAGAATAATTGCATGTTTATTTTTGTTTGTTTCTCAAGATAGGGTTTATCTGTGTAGCCCTGGCTGTCCTAGACTCACATTGTAGACCAGGCTGGCCTTGAACTCACAGAGATCCACCTGCCTCTGCCTCCCTGAGTGCTGGGATTAAAGGCGTGAGCCACCATGCCCAGCTCATATTTTTTTTAAATATTATTTATTTTTATTTTTTAAAATTATGTGTGTGAGTATGTATATCTCTATGTGCACATGAGTGCAGATGCCCACAAATGCCAGAGGTATCACATCCCCTGAGTGGGAGTTGCAAGCAATTGTTAGCCTTCTGCTGTGAATACTGGAAACAGAATTCTTCAGCTACCAAAATAAAAAAAAAGTAGGGGCTAGAGAGACGACTCATCCGTTAAAGCAGTGCAGAACGCTCTTTTCAGTCCCATTGCACGTTTAAAACAAAAAATGGAGCCGGGCACATGCCTGTAATCCTAGCACTCAGGGAGGCAAAGGCAGGCGGATCTCTGTGAGTTTGAGCCCAGCCTGGTCTACAAAGGGAGGCCAGGACAGCCAGGGCTACACAGAGAAACAAAACAAACTAACTAACAAAAAAGCAGGTGGTGGTGGCACCTCCTTTAATCCCAGCACTGGGGAGGCAGAGGCAGATGGATCACTGAGTTAGAGGACAGCCTGGTCTACAGAGTTCCAGGACAAACAGGAAGTGTTGGGGTATACGCCTGTAATCCCAGCACTCAGGGGGTTGGAGGTAGAAGAATCAAGAACTCAAGGCCAGTCCAGCCTTTAAATAAGCTGGGGCTAGAGAGAAGACTCATCGTCTTAAAGCAGTCCAGAATGTTCTGTGGAGGACTTGAGTTCACTTCCTAACATCCACGTTCACATATCCACACATACATATAATTTAAAATGAAATTATTTCATAGGGTGGGAATACCTCTAGCAGAGAACATAGTATTACAGTAAGATAATGACCAAAGTTCGCTCTAGCCAGGCATGGTGGCTCACAATGCCTTTAATCCCAGGACTAGAGAGGCATAGGCAGAAAGATGGAGTTCAAGGCCAGCCTGCTCTAAGAGCAAGTACCAAGACAGGCAGGGCTACAGAGAGAAACACTGTCTTGGAAACTTGCTACAAATAGAGCTGCTAAGCACTGAGTCCCTCCCTCCCTAACAATCCCAGGCTCTGTCCATTCTCAAGGACCCTACAACTTCAAAGCCGAATGGAGTTCAGGGCTACCCACTAGCCTTGTCTGAAATGGACTCTGATGGTTGTCCACCTCTGGCAGAGAAGTGGAGGTCATTGGTCTTACAGTTTTGGGCGGAGGTTGTTGTTGTTTTGTTTTGATTTTTCAAGACAGGGTTTCTCTGTGTAGCCTTAGCTGTTCTGGAATTGCTTTGTAGACCAACCTGACCTCAAACTCACAGAGATCCACCTGCCTCTGCCTCCCCGAGTGCTGGGATTAAAAGGCTGACCAGTTTTTGTCTTACAGTTTAGAATGGCACAAATGCTGGCCTGGAAAATCAAGTCTCCAGGCCCTTCTGGGTACTAAACTTAGAAGATGCCCTAGGATCTTGGGGACACTATCCTGTTTTCTACAATCCCAGGAAGTGTACCTGAGATAGTCAAAGGAATGAAGATAATCCAAAGAGCTACTCATGGCACCCCACCATGAAAGCCCCCTTCAGCTATCAGACTGTTAAAACAATTGTCCCCAAGTAAAAAGAATTTCACAGGATTCTCATGTCCTGAAATAGATGTCACAGCTCATCAGGCAAGCTTGTAGGAGTGACTTTAGCTGAAACAATGACAGTCAGATGACAAGCCGCACCTTTCCTAGGACTGCTTATTTATTCCATTTCAGCTTAAACCCCTTTCACGAGCTCCACAACAGACTTGGGAGAGTTACTGGATCTCTGCACTATTCCTCTTCCTCATGTGGCCACACTTAATAAATCTGTCTCTGCTTTTCACTATTATCACTTTTTAGTTGGTATACTGGGACTAGGTATCCAAGCTCCGCCAGTTAGGGCCGACAAGACCCAGGCATTGACCCTAATAACAACAGGCCCAGTTTCTAAAAGCAACACATTCTCTAGCTTCTAACAGGCCACAAAGCATAGCCTGAGTTGGATTTAACAAACCCTTAGACCTAAATGAGGACAACACACAGTGGCGACAAAATTCAAAATTGTACACCTCAAAATGGCTGTAAAGTTAGCCCCCTCGCAACCTTACGTGAGCTTGACTCTCAAACAAATGTAGGCTGGAAAGATGGTTCAGTGATTATGAGGACTGGCTTCTATTCCAGGAGCTAGCTAGGTTTAATTTCCAACATCCACATGGGGGCTCAAAACCGTCTGTAATTCCAATTCTAGAGGACCCGACGCCCTCTTCTGGCCTCCCCAAGCACTGCATGTAATTAGTGCAAAGGCATAAATGCAGATTTAAAAAACTCATATAAAAATTTTATGGCAGATGCGCTTGACTCGCTCTCCCTGATTCGCTCTACGATCTAAAGCAAGCCAGGCTCGCGCCCCGAACTCGTGAGGGGCTCAGCTTTTGCCCATCTATAGCCCAGACACCGAGATGGCGGCCACGCACAGCCAGTCACTTCCGGATCGCTTAAGATGGCGGCGACAGTGTGGGAGGGGCTGAGGGAGATAAGGGGCGGGGCGGGCGGCGCAGAGAACGCCGGGGCCACGCTTGGGCTGCTGGGAAGGGGCGGAGCGCGGCCGCGCCGGCGCGTCGAGCCAGAAGCAGCCGCCGGGATGGTGAGCGGGCGCGGGGGGGAGGGGCGCGGGCCGGGGGTGGCGGGGGCTCCGGGGCCAGGCCGGGGGCCGCGGGCTATCGTTGACGCGGGCTCGCCGTCCTCAGGACGTGTTTCTCATGATCCGGCGTCACAAGACCACCATCTTCACGGACGCCAAGGAATCGAGCACCGTGTTCGAGCTGAAGCGCATCGTCGAAGGCATCCTTAAGCGGCCGCCGGACGAGCAGCGGCTGTATAAGGTACGAGGAGCGGGCGTGGCGGTTGCGCGCGTGGGTGCCGAGCAGGACGCTCAGAAAGGGGGTCTCAGATCGTGCATCGGGTCCCGGGCCAGCCGCCCCGCCCTGCCAGGCGGCCTTGCTTAACGGTTGGGGAAACCGAGGCCTCGGTAATCTTATGCAGCCGAAGGTCGTGGTAGAGCCAGGGTTTGTTCCTAGCTAGCCACCGTCCTGTGCCTAATCTTCGACCTGCTGGGAGCCCACTGGAATCCCACTGCCAGAGGGTGGGGTGGAACTCCATGAATGCTAGTGTTGTCTAGAAGATAGGTCAAGATCCCTCCAGTGATTCACCTAGCCAGTGTTTATCCTTGCCAGTCTCTTGATGTTCTAGAACCACCTCGCATTCAAGCACGCTTTCTTATCTGAGAAGTCAGCTCTAGTTTTTAGTAACCTAGGCTGTGGAGTTGATCTTCATGCCTCAAATCCAATTCAGGTTTCCCAGAAGCATGATGTCAGATACCTGAGTACATTGAGCTAATTCCCGCTGTTAAGTGGGAGCTGACCTTGTGCTCCAGATTAGAGCCTGGGTTCCCGTCTCTAAAGGGCTTTTCCTTGAAGGACCTTTCTACTATTCTAGGAACCACGTAGTGTTCTGAGTACTGCTTTCCGTGCCCCCCCCCCCCCCCGCGCCCGGATTATCAAAACTTCCGGCAGAGTGAGTTGGGAATTCCAGCAACTCCCATCTTAAAGTTAAGGCTGGTTTAAAATAGAAACTTGCTAGGAGTCGGGTGCAGCTCTGTTGAGTGCTAACATAGCCTGCATGGAGCCCGAGGGAAAACTGGGCAACAATCCTATTGGGAGATACAGGCTGAAGGATCAGAAGTTCAAGAAATACTATATGAAATCTTTTCTCAAAAAAAAAAAAAATACAGCTACCTTTTTGAATTAGGTTTACCTAGAGAGCTCAGAAAAGACATAATTCGGAGCCCTTGTGAGCTTTATTTTTGTGTGGTACCTACCCCACCCCTACACAGTCCAGGTGCCTGTGGAAGCCAGAGGCTTCAGATCCCATGGAAATGGAGTTCTGAGCCAATCTATATGGGTGCTAGAAAATATACTTGGGAATCTCTGCCAGAGCTTTTAACTGCTGTTAGCCATCACTCAGCCAGATTTGGAAATTCTTGGCTATACTTCTGGAATGTGTGTTTTGGACTAAGGGATGACTCTCCCCAGTTGCTGACCAGCAGGTCCTCTTTGGGACCTGTCCCTTTAGGACCTCTTTCCAAACCCTGCTTCTCTCTTCAGGATGACCAGCTCCTCGATGACGGAAAAACTCTGGGCGAGTGTGGCTTCACTAGCCAGACAGCACGGCCACAGGCCCCAGCCACAGTGGGCCTGGCCTTCCGAGCAGGTAAGATGGCTAACCTGGAAGGACTTTGGGGAGCTTGTAGCTTTCAGGAAATGCCTTCCCAGTTCACAAAGAGCATGAAGTATTTGGGTTTTGTTTTGTTTTTGAGGCAGGGTTTTTCTATGTAGCTCTGACTGTCCTGGACTCACTTTGTAGATCAGGCTGGCCTCAAGAACTCACAGAGATCCACTTGCCTCTGCCTCCCTGAGCACTGGGATTAAAGGCGTGCCCAGCTAAGGTATTTGTTTCCTTATTAAAAAGCAAAACATTAAGGTGTAGAGACATAGCTTAGCAATTAAGAGCACTGGCTGCTCTTTCAGAGGACTTGGGTTCCATTCCTGGCACCCACATGACAGCTCAGAACTGTAATTTCAGGTCCAGGGGACCTGAAGCCTTCTTCCAGTGTCCTCAAGCATCAGGCATGTACATGGAGCAGACATACATGCAGCCAAAATGTCTACATACATGAAAAATAATTTTAAAAAATTAGACACCAAAAGGAAATTTGGAAAATAAAGATGATTTGCAGGTTTCTGGTACCAGCCACATTTATAGGATTTATTGAGTATATGGCTCTGTTGCACCTCATCTTGTTTGGGTCTGTTTGTTTGAGACAGGGTTTCTCTGTGCAGCCTTGGCTGTTGTAGAACTCTGTAGGACAGGCTGGCCTCCAACTCAAGAGATCTGCCTGCCTCTGTCTCCTTGAGCACTGGGATTAAAGGTGTGTACTATTTGTTTTTTAGACAGGTTTTATCTATGTAGTACTGGCTATTCTGGAATTTCCTGTTTTTCCAAATTGCTGGGATTAAAAAATTCACTATCACACCCAGTTCCACCTAATCTTTTCACAGTAGTCCTGGGAGGTCATTGTCTTTACTTTGAAGACAGGGAAGCTATATAAGGAGTCTGATACCATGCCAGGCACTATATAGCAAGCAAATCACTTCTAACTCAGAGATCCCCCTGTCTGTCTCAGATTAAAGGCACGTACCACAGATTTTAAGGACAGGTAAAGTGAGCTGGGAAAGATGGATCACATATTGTGCAATTGATGCACACACACCTTTAATCCCAGCCTGCTCTACAGAGGGAGTTCCAGGACAGCCAGGGCAATGTAGAGATCCTGCCTGGGTGTAAGGGCAAGATTTAAAAATTTAATTATTTGCCTCTGGGAATTTAAACAAGAGTCATAGGGCTTGTTCTCACGGCTGTGGACCCAGGTGCTGTGTATATGATGGGCAAGAAAATGTGGGAAAATGGCTCAGCAGTTAACACTGGTTCTTGCAGAAGACCTGGGTTCAGTTCCCACTACCCACATGGCAGCTTATGATCATTCATAATTCCAGTTCCAAAAATACTATCTTCAAAGAAAATGTAACCAAAGCCTAGATGGGAAAAGTATAGTTCTAGTTTTTAGTGTTTGTAAAGTAAATCTTAGCTCAGCAAGCTATCTTTAGCTGTAGCATATTGTCACTCTTGCCCCACCCAGCCTGGAATTCCATCTCCACAGGGCACTCCAAGCAGGGCCTGCTACAAATGCCCTATGTTATGAGAATTTCCCCCCTAGAAACTGCCTCTGAGGTTAACACAGAGGCACTTGTAGGGCTAGTGAAGGTAAGCAGAACAGACCAGACAGGTTCCCTTATGCATGGGCTCATGAGGATGAAAACAAACTTCTCTCCTTAAGGTAAGGTGGTGGTGTCTCAAATCAGCCTTTTTTCTCCAAGCAGAACCTAGTACTCTGTCGAAGCTAAGGGCAGTGGCTTGTGTTTTCATGATCCTGTTATGGATATGGAGCGTACTCTGGGCCAAAGGCACTGTTATCCCGCTTGCAGACACTTCTGGAAGCAGCTGACAGAATTAGGTTTTGGACTTAATTAGGTGTCTTCCCTCCCTCTGCCATTCACTGTCCAATAACTGCTATTAGGTTTTTTTGTTTGTTATGAAGTGACCATTTTTTAACTAGACTGGTAACTGGAATGAGGGAGTAAGAGCTGTATCAGTGTAGACTTGTAGCTTTTTTAAATGGCTTTTTATGGTGTATTATGTATAGACTATTCTGCCTGCATGTGTACCAGCAGGCCAGAAGAGGGCACCAGATCTCACAGATGCTTATGGGCCACCGTGTGATTGCTGGGAATTGAACTGGGAACCTTTCGAAGAAGTCAGTGCTCTTAATTTCTGAGCCATCTCTCTAGCCCTTTTGTTTTATGAGACTTTATCTGTGTAGCTTTGGCTATCCTTGAACTCAGGAGATCCACCTGCCTGTGCCTCCTAAGTGCTGAGATTGAAGGCACACACCACCACTTGGGCAATGGGTCAGTTTCTTAGTCTCAGCACTGCTGGCTGTGACCAGAGTGCTTAATTGTATACATGCTGCTCCTACAGAGCACCTGGGTCCAAGCACTCACAGGCAGCCTATCCACATCCTTGTCTTCCTGTAATCAGTCCCAGCTGTTCCCCTCCTCCTTCCCTACTTATAAAAACCAACAGTATTGAGCCAAGCAAGGAGTTTCTAGGTGGGTACAAGCACAGGAGAAAAAGATTGGTGGTAGGGATTGGGGGGGGGGGTTTAGGCATGAACTGGGGGTCTAATCTGTAACACTGTATTTTAAGAAACCAGATACTACATATGCCTGTAATCTCAGTACTTCGGTATAGACAGGTTATCTAAGGGTAACAGCTAAGGTTCTCCTTGGCTACATTAACAAATTTGAGGCCACTCTGGGTACATAACCCTGACTTTTTTCCCCAAGCACAGTTCAGCCTAAGTCCTAAGTGACATTTGAATTGAACTCCACTGTGAATACAAAGACGGAACAAAAAATGTCTGCCTGTTATTTTCAGAAAGTCAATTGGTGTTTTGGTGTCAAGGGAATTGAAATCCCAGTGGAGGGCAACAGTAATTTGGGGACAGAAAAAGCTAGGTATCCTGGACACACTGGTAGATTTGAACCATAGACTACCTAATGGAATCAGTAGTAGTAAAGTAGGCCTTTGGGGACAGGCAACCTATTGGCCTTGGTATTTTTAAGGGTGCTTATGTAAAAAAACCACTTGTCTGTTCCCCTCCACAGATGATGCCTTTGAAGCCCTGCGCATTGAGCCCTTCTCCAGTCCTCCAGAGCTTCCAGATGTTATGAAGCCACAGGATTCTGGAGGAAGTGCCAATGAACAAGCTGTGCAGTGAGGGCCCCAGGCCCCACCCCCTAGAGACCCATTTCCCCAATAAAAAAAAAGATTTGGCTGTCTACTTGTCTGTTGACTTTCTCTGTTCCACACACACACACTATTGGGCCAAACTGAAAGCCTAGTTCTGGACCAGCCTGTTGGGCCAAGGACTAGACAGGGTTCCTCAGTATGGTGGTTCCTCAGACTCAAAAGTAAAGTCTACAGACCAATTACTGCATTTCTCATTTTTTTATTTGACAGAAAAGTTGCTTTTGCTGTACAGATTTTAAAAAACCAAAATGCCTTAAGAAACAAAGTTGGGGGGAGGGTGTCACACCTTGTCAAGGGGGTGTAGCAGGGCTAACCAACTTCAACTCCTTTTTCTTCTAAGAACACATGACTTACCAAGTCCTAAACCATCAGTCACCCCCCCAAGAACTTGGGGAAAAGCTTCCCTGGGTCATTACAATTCCAGGGCCTAGGTGTCAGGAACTGTGCCCCTCCCTCCCTAAACTCACATTCCCTCCCACTCCAACCCCCCAAAACACATGAACTAGGAAAAACTCACAGATACCAACATTTCACAGGAACCAAAAAAAAAGAGGAGAGGGAAGTTGCTCTCCCCTCAGGATGCTGCCAAGGTTCAAGGGAAGGCAGACAAAGACTCCTCCCATGATTTTTCTGGGAAAAAGAATACTCATGTCTCCAGAGCACGAGGTGGAATCCAGATTATGGGGACCTGCAACAGAAAAGACTGATTAATGCTTAACTATCACCAAGTATGATTTTATCCTGGTCCCAACTACTGGCTCTCAGAAGGGCCAGACTTCAAGGAGACAAACCTGGAGGAGCGGTGTCGATTAGGCCGGGGACTAGGCGTCTCCTTTCTACGCTTGTGGCCAGGAGAATGGCTGTCCCCTCGCTGGCCTCTCCAGGAAACCCGCTCACTGCTACAAGAGAATAGAAATTAGGCACTAGAACAGGACCAATAACTCTTTGCCTACAAATTAATGGTGACTAGATGAGCCAGGTTACTATTACTAGCACCTGCTATGGGCCGTACCTCTGTTGATCCCTTGGTGAGGGCTGGGGCGAGGGCTGGCGACGCTCAACAGGTGAGTAACTGAGGGATCGGGAATCCCGAAGGGAGTCTATTGGCTTTCGAGGGCTTCGAGACCTAGGGAGCAGAGTAGGTCTCTATAGCACCACACCCTCCTAAACCCACCAGCCAAGCATTCAGGACCACCCACCCAGGTCCTGACCACCAAACCTCACACCACACAGGGCCAGCCTCAGACCCACCTTTGTCCGCACTCACCCATCCGCCCGCACACCATCCACCGAGTGCCCCAGTGGACAGGGCACAGGGTGCAGCGGGGGATGCAAAGATAAAAGAGTCCCTGCCTTTGGAGGAATTTTGTTTGGTAGTAAAGGAGGTCAACAATGAAGGCACACACGCCCCCTAAATAGGAAACAGCCCAGCAGGGATGGATATGCATGGGCCTGGGCAGGACAGGGAAATGGCAGGGCAGTCTTCTTGGAGGTGCTGTTTGAGTGCAGTCTTGCAGAACGAGTTCACCAGGCAGACAAGGAAATCCCAGGCAGAAGGAACAGCATTCCAAAGGCATGGGGCTCTCCTTAGACTGCAAGGCGCTGAGTATGGCCGGAGCACAGGGCATGTGTGGGGGCGGGCAGGAGGAACACAGGGCGGGCAAGGGCAGCTGGTGAAGAGCCTCACACGCCATTCCCGCAGAGGTGGCACTTTATCCTGCAGGCCACAGGGCGTCCCGGAAGGATTTGTGGAGTGAAGGGAAGTAACCAGATGTGCGTTTTAGAAAGATCCCTCTGGCTACGTGTGGAAGAGAATGGCGTGGAGGCAGGGAGACAGGGAGGAGGCTGTGGACAGAGTCGGGAGAAGATGACGGTGGCCAGACCAGAGCCCTGCAGCAGCAATGGGGAGACTTAGAGCTAGAACCTCTGGGACCAGGCTGCTTGTCAGGGGAGGGGAGAGGGAGGAAGAATCCTATGACTTCCCAGGCCTGGGCCCTCAGATGGATATAGTGCAGCCCTTCATAATACAACACTGTGGGAGGATGGGAGGAGTGTCGGGCTCCTCCCGTACAACCAGACACAGACGACCACACAAGGAACCTCACCCAGGGTCCCTTTTCTGGAGAACTCACCCCCAGTCCCCCTTCCACAACAGGTAAGAAAACACTCACCTCCTCTCGCCAGGGGGTGGTTTCTTGGGGCTTGCAGGTTTGGGCAAGGCCTGAGGGCCAGGCTTAGCAGGGGATGGGGAGGAGGAGGAAGAAGAAGAGGAGGAGGAAGAAGAGGAGGAGGAAGAAGAGGAGGAAGAGGAAGAGGAGGAAGAGGAAGAGGAGGAAGAAGAGGAGGAGGAGGAACTGGAACTGGAGCTGCTAGAGCGCCTCTTCCGTTTGGCCGGGGTTGGCTCCTGAGGGCGTCCCTCTCGAACAGCCTCCTTTGGGGCTGGGGCGGGGCTGGGAACCCTGTGAGAGAGGAAAGGTATCACAAGGAGACAAAATGCCCCAGCCCCAACCCTACCTTCCTTGGCCTGGAGGAACGGCAGTGGGGGAGGGGTGCCTGAGAAAGGCCCTGGGAACACTTGAAGGCAGGCCAGTGAGCACTTCTCTGGAGCAGTGGCACGGAGCTGACCAAACCTCTGCTAACACAAGCAACAGGCTGGGGCCCGAAGCACAAGGGATCAAGGTTAAACCTCAAGAATGTCCCTGATGAAGGAATAAGGACCCTGGACTCAGATGTGGAAGCTGAAGCTGGGTGGTCTCCTCCTTGGAGAGCCGCAGCTTGGGGAGGCCCCTGTGTGTGCAGGTTGGCTGGGGAGGGGCCGTCCTGCCTGGAGGCAGGGAGAGGGATGGGATGACCTCTGAAGATCCTTCCAGCCCAGGGAGTTCCTCTTGAGGTCTAACTGCCATCCCTCCTGCTGTAAAATTAAGTCCATTTCCTCTAGTTCTGTCCTCTGTAGAGATGGAAAACTTATCATTATCCTCTGGAGAATTAACCTTGGAGACTTTTATCTGTCCCACTCCTCCCCACAAAGCCCCCACCCAGCATTCTTTTTAATCCCCACTTGAAGGCCAAGGTCCCCTAGACTTTCTCAAAGCCAAGTACTTGTGACAAATTTCTCCCTCCCAACTCCCTCTCCATTGTAAATCCCTGTCTCCCTAGATTCCTTAATTCTCTCACCTTTTCAGTGCCACTTCAGGTTGAGCAGGAAGGCTGGAACCCTCAGAGTCACTAGAACTGGAGCCAGAGGAAGAAGAGGATGACGATGATGACGATGAGGAAGAGGAGGAGCTAGATGACGACGAAGAGGAGGAAGAGCTCCGCCGTTCCTTAGCTGGTTGCAGAACAGCCAATGCAGAAGGCTGCTGGGCCCCAGTAGAGGCAGGTGGTTCCCCACCTTCAGCATGGGACACCCCAGGGGCAGGGCCAGAAAGCATGCCATTGTGGTCACTAGCAGAGGATATGGACTTTGCTACAGTCCCAGATGAAAGGGACTGAGACCCTGTTACAGGAGTGGTCTGGGCAACTGAACGAGATTGGTCTGAAAAAGCAGATGGCACAGGGGACCGAGGGCGATCCTGTGCTGGAGGGAGAAGAGATTGTGAAGGAGCCTGGACCATTCTTGAAGCAGGGGAAGGAGCCCGCTCAGAGGTCATTCTAGACTGGCTTGGGGCAGATGGTGGTGTTCTGGACCTGGCTCTGTCAAGCAATAGAGGTGAGGTTCTGCCACTGACTCGATCATAAGCAGAAAGGGGCACTCTGGGACTTGTGAGATTTGCACCAGACAACGCTGGAGCCATCCTGGCACTGGAAAGATTTGAGGGAGCCAAGGCTGCAGGGGTTCTAGAGCCAGCAATATTCACAGGAGCTGAGCCATGTGCAGATCGAGGACCCACCAGGTTTGCTGGGGTAGGAGCCTGGGGTGTTCTGGAACTGGAGGGATAATTTGCAGCAGTTGGGGGTGTCCCAGAGCCTGTGAGACTCAAAGCTGCCAACGCAGCTGGTGTTCTAGCTCCTGCTAGGTTCACAGCCGTGGCTGCAGGGGTTCGAGGATCAGCAAGGTTCACAGCTGAAGGAGTCACTGCTGTTCTGGGACTGGCTAAGTTCATGGCTGCTGCAGCAGCTGGTGTTCGTGAGTCAGCAAGGTTCACTGATGTTGGAATAGCAGATGTCCTGGCACTAGCAAGGTTCATGGCTGCTGCAGATGCTGCTGGAATCCTGCTGGCAAGGTTGGCAGCTGGGGCTGTTCTGAGGCTCATGAGAGGTACAGGAGCTGGAACCTGGGACATTCGTGCGGCAAGGCCAGCAGCAGACATAGATGGAGGTGGCCGGGCAGTGCCAAGACTGATGGCTGTAAGGGCAAGTGCAATTCTAGACTGAGCATGGTTTTCTGGAACAGATGTTCTTGGATGATCAGGAATCCTGGGACCTGGACCATCCATCATTGAGCTACCAGTTTGTTGTAGAACAGACATGGGTGTTCTAGCACTTCCAAGGGGTTCAAGCATTCCAGGTGATCTACATCGGTCAAGAGGAGTTGGTGACATGCTAGGACGACTGAAACAGCTCATTCTAGAACTACTGAGTGCTACAGGAGGTGTCCGAGATCCGGAATGATTCCTTGTTGCTGGAGGAGTGGCAGAACGTGACCGATCAGAACTACTTCCAGATGCAGACCGCCTACGGATGGCTGGAGGAGATCTTGTTAAGGACCGTTTGCCTCGAGCTGCTCTAGGAGTACGAGACCGAGAACGGCGACGGATAGCAAGTGGTGAGCGACTTCGAGAGCGCTTGCGTGGTAACAGTGGTGTCCGAGACCTAGAGCGTCTCCGAATAGCTGGAGGAGTTCGGGACCTGGAACGGCGGCGTGTCACGGGAGAGGTTCGAGAACGGGACCGCCTCCTGGTGACTGGAGATGTGCGAGACCTCGATCTTCTCCGAGTGACTGGGGATGTCCTGGATCTCGATCTTCTGCGAGTAATAGGTGAAGTTCTGCTTCTAGATCTCCTCCTGGTTACAGGTGGAGTCCTAGATCTGGACCTTCTTCGAGTCACTGGAGGAGTCCTAGAACGAGAGCGACGACGTGTTGTTGGCGTTCTGGACCTTGAACGACGGCGCGTTACTGGTGGTGTTCTAGACCTGGATCGCCTTCGGCTCACTGGGGATGCTCTTGATCGAGATCTACGCCTATTCACCGACCTTGACCGTCTCCTACTCACAGGTGAGGTCCGAGACCTGGACCGGCGCCGGCTGATCAGGGGTGTTCTGGACCTGGATCGCCGATGGGTAGCTGGTGAAGCTCGAGATCTAGACCGCTTCCACGGAGCTGGTGATGTTCGAGATCTAGAGCGCTTCCGACTGGTCAAAGGTGTCCGAGACCGGCCTCTTCTGCGTCTAGAAGAGGTTCGGGAACTCTCCTGTCTGGTAGGTGATCTTGAATGGTAACCAGAGCCACCCCGCCGTCTACGAGTAACCCTGGACCTGGACCGGCTCCTCTGTCTTCTCCGTGATGTTGACTGAGATGATCCAGACCTATCTCTGCGTCGAGTTGTTCTGGTTTTCTCTCTACGTGAGCGGGAGCGGGATCTTTGGAGTCCACGTGGTTTTGGTGAAGGAGACCGGCCTCTCCTTGAAGTTGTCTTAGTACGGGGAGATGAAGCCGAGCGCTGCCGCCGTGAAGACCTTGACTTTTCTGTTGGCTCTGGTGAAGATACTGAAGGACTTCGTCGTCGTCTTGGTGGAGTTCTGGAGCGGGTTTCTGGTGATGAGGAAGCAGAGCGGCTTCTACGAGAGACCCTAGCCTTCCTGGTTAGCTCAGGAGATGAACGAGAACTCCGACGTCGAGGTGGTGTGCGAGACTTTGTCTTTGGCTCTACTGAGGACCTAGAGCCTCTTCGAGCAGTTCTGGATTTGGGTGGATGTTCTGGAGAGGACTCAGAACTACTGCTTCCTTCAGGTGAAGGGCCCCTGTCTTTGCTTGATGAACCTGATCTACTACGTCTAGGCAGGGCCCGCGGGACAGGTATTTTGTGTTCAGGGGAAGAATCCGTACCACTCTGAGCTCTCTGTAGCACTCTTGGCTTATCTTTCATTTCAGGAGATGAACCAGACCTACTGAGCTGAGGAGAGTGTCGAGATTTACTGTCAACCTCTGGAGATGATCCAGAACGACTCCTCTGTCTAAGAGGAGTTCGAGTCTTAGGTTTAGAATCTGGAGAAGAGTCTGATTCACTTCTTTCCTGTGGGGATGGACTGGGTTTTCCATCAAGCTCTTGGGAAGACCCAGATCGACTTCTTTGCCCAGGAGAGGTCCTAGCCACAGTTTTCTCTTCTACTGATGATTCTGACCCACTCCTTTCTCTCTGAGGGGTAACACTCTTGTTGTTGTGTTCTGGGGATGATGGAGAATGACTTCGTGCTCTGGGAGTCTGAGGCAATGCTTTTGGTTCAGGGGAAGAGTCACATTCACTTCGTCCCCTGGATGGGGTTTGAGGAGTATCTTTGACCCCAGGAGAAGATCCAGATAGACTATGCCTAGAAGGAGTCCCAGACCCATCTCTAAGTCCTGGAGAAGACCCAGACCGGCTTCTCCTAGATGGAGTTCTGGGTAAACCATCTTTCAGCTCAGGAGAAGATGCGGAACTACTTCTTTCTCTTGAAGGTGTTCTATGTACAGTCTCATGTACAGGAGAAGACACACTCTGACTTGAAAATATTCCTACCTTTTCTACTACTTCTGGGGATAACTCTGAACTACTGCGCCTGGAGGATCTCGTTGACTGTTCTTTCATGTCCAGAGATGGCTCTGTCTCTGTTTGATTAAGGAATGGTCCATTCAATTCTTCTTTAACTTCAGGAGAAAATCCAGTATTTAATTCTGAAACAGAGCCTGAGTTTCTAAACTCTAAAGGTGACTCAAAGCTAGTCTCCCTGGGGGGAGAATGAGACAGTTCTTTAAGTTCTGGAGAAATCTGTGGTCCACTCCAACATGAAGACACTGCAGGGATTTCCACTGCTTTTGAAGGTTGTGACTGGCTTTGGTCAAGAGCAGACAATACAGCAGG
Organism: Meriones unguiculatus; assembly: GCF_030254825.1. Taxonomy (NCBI): domain Eukaryota; kingdom Metazoa; phylum Chordata; class Mammalia; order Rodentia; family Muridae; genus Meriones; species Meriones unguiculatus. The sequence goes on from NC_083359.1 coordinate 41,014,918, forward strand.
CCTTTCTTCTATCTCAGGAGATGACTCAAAGTTGCTTGCAGACATTTCTTTATGTTCTGGAGATGAACTGGGTAAAACTTGACTTAATGGTTGCTCAGATTTTTCTACTTCCATTAGTTCATCTTGGCTTAAATTAGGTAACAAACTATTTTGGTCTCCTGTGTCTGGAGGTGAGCCAGCTCCACTTCTTTCTTTTAATAGTACTCTAGGTATATCTTTTAGTACTGTAGAGGACTCAGGCCTGTCCTGTATAGGACTAAATTTGTCTCCTGGTATAGAAGATGAGGCAGCAACATCCTCTTGAATTAAACCTAGTTTCTCTTTTAATTCAGAAGGTTCCAATCTGCTCTGTACCAAAAGAGATTTAGAGTCTAATGAGAGATAAAGGTTAGAGTCAGGCTTAGTCTTACTCTGCTCAGGAGACATTTTTGATTTCAGCTTTGGATCTGTTAATAATTCACTTTTATCTTCTTTTACTGGTGATTTGGGTGCCAGCTCACTGACTGGAGATGATGATCTGGAAAGGCCACCCTTAGGAGATGTTTGAGATTTGCTCTGCACCACTGAAGATTCCAAGTGAAGCTGCCTTACTTCTGGACTTGAAGTATCTGGCCAAGTTTGAGATTGTCCTTTCTGTTGCACAAATGAGGAAGCAAAACAGCTCTCTCCTGGCAGTATACTAGGTGTTACAGCTGGACAGAGGGAAAAGGATCCAGAGTTTTCTGTGGGTGAATCCCGAGACTTCTGAGGACAGGGTGACTTTGACTCGGAAAGATTTTGCTCTGGTGGAGTCTGGAGCATGCCTTTTGGGTATGGTGATGTAGACCCTGAGTGACTGTGTCTCAGAGGTGTTCCCAGTTCCACTTTAGTATCTGGTGAGGAAGATCTAGAACGGCTATGTCTTAATCTAGAGTCCACCTTGGAGCAGGGAGACACTGACCTGCTTTGCCTCTGAGGTGTTCTAGATGTCACTCTACTAGGACTAGGAGAAGAGGAGCCAGAATGGCTTCTTCGCCTTGGTGATACTACAGCCTTCACTTTGGGTTGTGGAGATGATGATCTAGAAGGGCTCTGTCTTGGAGGTGTGCTAGATTTCACTCGAGGAGAAGACCCAGAGCAGCTTTGTCTTGATGGGGTCCTTGATTTTACTTCACCATCAGGTGACGATTCAGAACGGCTGTGTCTCTGTGGTGTTGCAGAGCGCTCATCAGCCTGCATGTTTGTTACAGAACCCGGTCTTGGTGGTGTTCCAGGTTTTACTTTAGGCTGAGGAGAGGAACTTGAACGACTTTGTCTTGGTGGTGTTTTCGACTTCTGCTTAGGTGGCGAAGAACCAGAACGACTTCGTCTTGGTGGAGTCTGTGATTTCTGTTTAGGGCATGGAGAGGAGCCTGAAAGGCTACGCCTCACAGATTTTGCTTTGGATCTTGGTGAAGAGAGAGACCTGCTCCGTCTTGAGGAAACATGAGATTTTTTCATTTCTGGGCTTGAGTTGGATCTGCTCCTCCTCTGAGATGTTCTAGATTTGTTCTTCCGCTCTGATGATGAACCAGATCTTCCTCTTCTTGGTGTTCTAGAGTGTGATCTTCCACGTCTAGCAAGACTTCTGCTGCGAGATCGGCGTCGTGCTGGTGTTCTAGACCTTGACCTCCCTCTCCTGGCAGGTGTTCTAGAGCGAGAGCGCCCTCTTCTAGCTGGTGTTCTAGATCTTGACCTCCCTCTCCTGGCTGGTGTTCTAGAGCGTGACCGGCCACTTCTCCTGGCTGGTGTTCTAGAGCGTGACCGGCCACTTCTCCTGGCTGGAGATCTACTTCGAGACCGCCTTCGAACTGGTGACCGGGTCCTAGATCTGCGCCTAGCAGGTGTTCTAGATCGAGACCTGCCCCTGCGAGCTGGTGTTCTAGACCGTGACCTGCGCCTAGCAGGTGTTCTGGATCGAGACCTGCGCCTAGCAGGTGTTCTTGATCGAGACCTGCCCCTTCTAGCTGGTGTTCTAGAACGGGATCTGCCCCTAGTGGCTGGAGATCTAGAGTGTGACCTGCCCCTCCTTGCTGACCTTGACCTGCCTCTTCTCTGGGTATTTCTGCTCCTAGACCACCCTGGCCTCTGAGGAGACCTAGATCGGCCACGCCTCTGGGGACTTCTAGATTTTCCCCACCTCTGTGTAGACCGGGACCTTCGCCACTGAGGAGACCGGGACCTAGAATGACCTCTCTTGGTAGGGGTTCTAGATCGAGATCGTCCCCTCTTAGTGGCAGGACTACGGGACCTCCCTGCTCTATGAGATGGTGTATGAGAATGAGACTTATCCCGCTTTGCTCTACCATGTGAGCGACTCTTAGATGTAGGTGAAGAAGAAACCTCTCGACGGGCCCCAGCAGCTGGTGTGGGTTTAAGACTTTCAGGAGAGGAGCTGGCATGCCGAGAAACTTTGGTAGGCTGAGGGGAGGGCGGGCAGCTCTCTGAGGAAGACGATCGGGGAGGTTTCTCAGGAGACTTAGGTGGTGAACAGCCCCGGGTTGGGGAGGCCTCAGATGAGGGGTTTACTGGCTCCTGACTGGATGGGATTGCTGCAAGGGGTCGTGGGGAGTCGCCATGTTGCTCAACAAGGAGCGGAGTTGGGGCAGGTAATTCTGGCCCTGTGCTGCTCCTTTCCGGAGAGGGGCTAGGTCGAACTGCAGATTTCTAAGAGTGAAAAGAAAGTAGGAACAGCGATAAAAACCAAAACCTTGTGGCCCCTGAGACCCCAACAGTTTCTAGTAAAACTTTCCTCTATATACCTCTTCCCCTACCCATAGGCACATTCATTAAGAAGACACCATGTGATGCTTAGATTGAGCAAGTGTACTGCAAACCACTGGACCCACATTATGTAAAGAGAAACCTACTCAAAGCGGTTCTCAAACCTGCACATATACACCCATCACATGCACACATACAAATATAAATGAGTGTTTTTAAATTAAGAAAATAAAGCAGTAGGGGGGAAATCTGACTATATGGACAATCTCTGACCTCAAGGAATAATTCGGAGAAAAGAATGTATTACCATTATCAACAAAATACCATCAATATCCTGAGAATAAGTTTTTTTTTGTTTGTTTTTTTAAAGAGACGGAGTCTGGCAGTGTGTGTGTGTGTGTGTGTGTGTGTGTGTGGGATACATGTGAACACTAACCCCCAAAAAGGTATAATGGAAAGAGAAAATAGTATGGGCGACAATAACTTTACCCTTGAATATGAACTAAACTACTAAGTTAAAATAGAAAATGGCATAAGGTTTTAAAAGTATGTTAAGAATTGAGTGTCCCAACACTCCCAGCACCCAGGAGGCAGAGGCAGAGGCAGGTGGAGCTGTGTGAGTTTGAGGTCAGCCTGCACTATGTAGTGAGTTACAGGATAGTCAGGGTCTATGTTTAAAAAGAAAAAAATTGACTAACAACCATAAATGGCACTTGCCACATAAGTCTGGTCACCAGAACTCAATCCCCCAAACTCATAGGTAGAAATAAAGAACTGAGCCCACAAGTAGTCCTCTGCCATCCAAACACACATGCCTGCCTTCCCCTCATTACACACATACAAAAATTAATTCAGCAGGGTCTTGCAGGAATAGGCCAAATGAAGCCAAACCATGAACACCCTAAATGTAACTTAAAAAAAAAAAAAAAACATACAAAGCAGGCAACTTCTAAAAACCTAAACTTCAAAAAAAAAGCTATTTCTAAATCAGAAACAAAATATGTGAGATATTAAGTTACACCAATAAATACAATAGTTTCATTGTGAAAACTCACAATCTAGTGGGTCATAACTCTTAAAATACTTGCAGATGTATAAAATGACTTGGTAACTGAAAGAGGAATGTATAAATAGGAACTCAAATATTTAGCAGTTTCTTATAGAATGTCCATCATGCAGCACTAAACTTGCCCACTTTTCTGAGTTCTAACTCATAGAACTCTTCCTTTCTCTCATTCTGTATCTTCTTTGAATACTGTCCAAATAGCTTCATACTTGCTCATACAATTTCTCTGACTCCATCCCCAACTCACTCAAACACTTACTGCCTTCTACAGTGGTTTGCCAACCTCCATAGCTAAACCTGACCATAACTCAAAAAGGACATTTTTTTTTTTATCAATAAACTACTCTATTAACTATACTTGTCCTTTTAAGGCGGATCCCTCAGGAAAACCCTACAACCTAATAAACACCAACCAACTCAGAACATACCTCCTTTTTGTCTTTGTCTTCGTAAGGACTGCCAGGCTGCTTTGTAGAGGGGTCTGGGCTACTAGGCTGTTTTATGCTGGTGGCACCTGGTTCACTAGATGGTGCATCTCCCTCCCCTTGATGCCCTGAAGCAAGGGGAGGACTTTGCCCAGTCAAGGCTGTTGTATGAGTTTTAGCAGCAGCACTTCGAGACCTGTGAGTTAATGGAGGGCAGGGGAAAGCAAGGAAATCAGCTCAAGGGAGAATAAAAAACCCCCTCCACCCACAGCTTGCAACCTACTTTCCTATATGTAAACCCTTTCCGAAGAAAAAAAAAAGGAAAAGGAAAAGAAAAAAACAAAAAACTTATTGGTCACACGACTCAAATCACCTTCAAAAATACAACCACAAGTGCTATTTTAGTTCCATCTCTTCCCAACATAATCCCAAATAACATAAGCCCTTCTACCCCTTTATTCACCACCCTCCAAATACCCAAACCTTCCACCCCAGGCCCTTCCCTACCCACTTCATTCACAACTCACCTCTGAGCCCACCTCCTTCAGGAAGCCTTCCCCGATTAAGGAAGCCAGGGTAAGGACTCCTTCCTCCCCCAGACACCACCAAACCAGCAAACCACCCCCGCCCTATTCTGGCAGTCCATATACATCATAACAAACAAAAATAAAAACAAACAAAAAAAAAAAAGACAAGGGGAAATGTATATGTCTGTCCATCCTGTTGCTTTAGCCTGTCAGCTCCTAGAGGGCAGGGACCGTGTCTTCGGAATGGTCTGTGCAGCGCCTAGCACACCGTGGGCGCTCAATAAATATTAAATTGATTAACCCATCATTCCCTCTCCCTCCATTCCTCTTGGACTACCCCTTACCGACTACGAGATGTATCAGAGGAAGAAGCAGAGTCAGCAGAAGTTGATCGATGAGCTCGGCGACTCTTAGGAGCTGGTGTTGTACTTCGAGACCTGAAGGAAATTCACCACAAACCTCAAGAAACTGTTTTATCTATTATTAATTCTCCAAACTCATTAAAAACAAAAACAAACATGGCATGGGGGACCCTGCCTTTAATCCCAAGACTTGGGAGGCAGAAGCAGGCCAATCTCCATGAGTTGAGGCCAGCCTTATCTACAGAGGACTTCTAGGATAATCAGGGATTTAAAAACAAACCAAAAAACCTGTTTTCAAAAGCAGACACACATACACAAACATATATATATATATAACCAATTAATTTAGTTTGAGTATATAAGTATGCATGCAGAAGGAAGTTAGAATACAAGTTATAGGAGTTCATTCTTTCCTGCTATGTCAGTCCCAGAGAAAAAATTCTGATCTTGAGGTTTAAAGAAAAGGGCTTTCCTTTACTTGCTGAGCCACAGCACACACTCGTTTTAGTTTGAGTCTCCTCCTTAAGACACCCCATCTTTCAATCATTAACTACCAGTCAGTAAATGGCAACTGATTTCAATGCCTCCCTTCATTTTTCTACTTCCTCCAAAAATACACTTACCGCTTCCTCTTCTTGTCCTTTGATTTACGTTTGCTCTTTGGAGTAGGAGACCTAGAAAATAAGAAAATGTTGTCTAAAAAGAATTTTTAAAATAGTAATAAAATCTAAAGTGAAATGGAAATGACTGGCCAATTATTATTGATAACAGGTAGGTAAAGGATTGAGCTGTACTAAAAACAAAAAGGGGCACCCCCTACAGACCAAAGACAGCATAAATTACAAAGCCTTCAAACAAAACTCTCACATGCCACAAACAACTCTTACCTGTGCTTCCGTTTCTTAGACTCAGATTCTGACCTATTAGTGGAAAAAAAAAAAAGAAAAGAGAGAGAGAAAATCATTAAGCCACACCTACTCTTCAGCTCAAGAGCTGCCTCCAATCACTCCCAAGAACTTCCATCTTAGCCACAGGTCATGGTGGTTCAGGCCTTTAATCTCAGCAAAGGTAGGGAGAATTAGAGAGAACAGGTTGGTCTACATTTTGAGTCTGAGGGCAGCCAAGGCTATGTAGATATGCTGTCTTTTTAAAAAAGAAAACAACAAAAATAACTTTTCCACATCATACCTGTGCTTCTTCTTCTTTGAGCTTTTCTTCCTCTCCCGTCGAGGAGAACTGCTCTCTGACCTGCTAAAATAGATTCAGAAGCAAGTCATTCTACTTGGCTTTCTTTCTGGTCCTCTCACCTACAATTATCAAAGATGCTTCAAAAGCACGGGAATCGGGAATCAACCCAACACCAATGCCACCTTTTATTTACTTCCTTATTCAATCAATAAACATAAAACTCAAATCCAAAATGCTACTGGGTAGCTTTTTTGGCTGGGCTAGACTCAATCTGAACACACACATTTCTTCTCAACTGAGACCTGAAGAAGGAATTCTCTTCCGTTCAACTATCATTGCAATCGAGTCTCAACTACCTGAAAGCAAGGTCAACTTCTAAAAGTCCAACAACAGGCAGGTAACTGGAGCAGAGTTTTTACTTTCCAAACAACTTACCGTCCTCTATCTTTCTTCTTTTTCTTCTTTTTTTGCTTTGGAGTTGGTGAGCGAGAACTGCTGGTCTCTCGAACAAGGCTGGGAAAAGGCAAAGAGACTGGGTGCTAAGACAAACTTTCTTAAAACATTTCACCCTATGGGCTGGAGAAGAGGCTCAGCAGGCTGCTCTTCCAGAGTTCATGGGTTCAAATCCCCTCTTACGGTATGCAAGCTCTATATGTAGAGAGAGCACCAATATACATAAACAACAACAAAAAATTTAACCCTAATGAATATACCTGCAACAGTTCACTGATAACTGTTTCATCTTAGGACAACTACTACATGCCATTTGTGTGTGTGTGTGTGTGTGTGTGTGTGTGTGAAAACTTCAGAATTAAAAGATTTAAGCTTGCCAGGCAGTGTTGGCACATGCCTTTAACTGAAACACTTGGGAGGCAGAGGCAGGTAGATCTGAGTTCAGGACCAGCCTGGTCTACAGAGTGAGTTCCAGAACAGGCAAAGCTACACAGAGAAACCCTGTCTCAGGTGGAGATGCAATCTTAAAAGAAGTTGTGTACCTAGTAAGTCCTAGGTTCATTCTTTCTCTCCCCCTCTCCTTCTCCGTGTGTGTGTGTGTTGTGTGTCTGTGTTGTGTCTGTGTTTTATGGCAAGCTTCCTATACAGACCTGACTGTCCTGGAACTATTATAGAGCAAGGTGACCTCAACTCACAGAGATCACCCTGCCTCTGCCTCCCAAGTGTTACATTAAAAGTGTGTCATCTGGTTTTACTAAATAATTGTTTGTTTTGAGACAGGGTCTTAATATACAGCCCTGGCTATCCTAGAACTCAAGAGATCCACCTGCATCTATCTGCCTCTTAAGTGCTGGTATCAAAGGCCTGCACCAACACAACTAACTTAAATAATTCTTTAAAAAAAATAAAAATAAAGTCAGATAGTGGTGGTGCACCACTCTAATCCCAGCACTGGGGAGGTAAGGCAGGCTGATCTCTGGGAGTTCAAGGCTAGCCTGGTCTACAGAGTTGAGTTCCAGGACAGCCAGAAACACACACACATACATATATGCATACACACATTCTCAAAAAAATTAAAATAAAATGAAAATATAAGCTGGAAGCCTGGCATGATGGCCCACGCCTTTAATCACAGCATTTGGGAGACAGAGTTAGGCAGATCTCTGAGTACCAGGCCAGCCTGATCTACAAAGAGATTCTAGAATAACCAAAGTTATACAAAGAAACCCCGTCTTAAAAAAATAAAAATAAAAACCAAAAAAGAGGAGTTGGGGGAACTAGCAGCCAGGAATACCAGCTGCTCTGCTAGAGGACTTAGAGGTTCATTCCCAGCACTAAGGCAACTCTCAAGCATCTATAACTCTAGCACCAGGGGATCCGATATCCTCTTCTAGCTTCCAGGGACACCAGGCACATGGCATTAAAACATATATACAAGCAAAACACTTTTACATAAAAATTTGACCCAAAGACAACAAAATCTAAAAAGTTTAGGAATAAGATGGGGGTAGTGGCAAATGCTGTTAATCCCAGCACTTGGGAGGCAGAAGCAGGTGGATCTCTGTGAGTTCAAGCCAGCCTATTCTATATAGTGAGTTCCAGGACAGCCAAAGCTTTATGAGACCCTGTCTCAAAAAAAAAATTAAAAAGTTTAAATAGTCTACTAGTAATAATATAACAAGAGTGCTTCTAAACAGAAAGCAGACCTAGACTTCTCTTTCTGAGTACCTGTATGGTTTGGGAGGCTCAGGAGCTGTTTGCTTAGCTTCTCGAGCACGTCGCTGAGGATCGAAAGAACTGCCATCCACATAGGAATCACTGATGCCAAAGGCAGCACGGAGTCGTTCATTCTTCTTTTCATTCAGTTCTGCCAACTGATGGGTCTCAGTTACCCTGAAAAGGAAAAAAAAACCCCAAAATCTGAAGGATACAAGGAGCAAAGGTCAGAGACCTAATTCAGAACTGAATTATAAGGAGTCAAAAAGCTATGGACTGAGAAAGACAAAGGCAAAAAACCAAATCCCAGGTAACAGACAGCAGTAACTACAATACCACAGACCCCAAAGAACAGAGCAACACTCACACTGGCCTCTGCCCAGGGGTTTCCTCCTTGCCCCCAGGGTTCACATCCTTCTCCAGCAACATGAGTCGAAAGGTCGCCACTTTTTCCTGAATTTGCTGTTCTTCGTACCTGAAGAATAAATCCCTCCAAGGTTAGAGCTTGACAGGAGCTTTCCCAAGTCCCAATTTTTATTGCTTCCTTTTCCAACAAGGTCCTCTTTCCTTCTCCATGCACACAGTACTTTTCACTCACTGTCACTCAAATAATAATCCTTAAGTTTCTCTGATCTTTCCCCATGACTCTCCTTCCTTCTCTACACTATACACCCTAGAACAGTGGATTTTAAACAAGCTATAATTCAGGGGCCAAGAGAGGACAGTTTGCTTGCTGGCAGAGTTCCCAGTGCTCCTTCCCAACTTCAACAAGAATAGATCTTTTATTTCCTGGGACTTCAAAGACATAATGTATAAAAGGATACCATTGCTCAAGTTTGAAAACCACTGCTCTAAACGGGTTTTCTACCGAAATGTGTTCCTTTTCCAAAATTTCAACCTCTCTACCAACTCATGATATCCTCTACTCAAATACTTTCTCAATTCCGATCTTCTCCCTTTCCACCTTCCACGGCCGCAAACCTTCAATCCACCTACCTTTCTCTTCCTACCAGTAACAACACCTGTCAGGTTAACTAGCTCTTCTCCCTGATGCTACTTTGTACAGCACATTTCTGTTCCTTGATGGGCCCCTTCCCCTTCATAAATTCAGCTAAGTAATTCAGACCCCCTTAGGCTGCTCTTAATTCTCCAGACAGTTTCCTTGACATCCCACTCTGCACTGACCCATGCATGACTTCTCAATTCCTCAAGCTCATTTTTTCTCCCTTACAACTCCTTTTTAGGACTCTTTCAACCAGCTCTAGTATCTTTCCACACATCCCACACCTAACACCCAACTAAGCACTCACCAGTGCTTGGCTTCTCCCCACCCATTCCCTCACCCCTGCTCTTCCATCATCTCCTCCAGCTCGAGGCATCGCAGCTCCACGCGCCGCTTGCGCTCGTGGTCCAGGATGTCAGGATTAGGCCGCTTCACCAGGGCAGCCTCCAGGCGCCGCAGCTCCTCCTCTCCCTTGTAGTCAGGCCGCTCACCACGGCGGCCCCGCACCAGGGACAGGTTGCGCTGGACGTAGCCGTTGGTGCCGCTGCCCCGGGGCGTCGGCAGCCCGATCCCGTTGTACATGGCCCTGTGCCCAGGGGGGCACCACCGCTCCTGAGGGGTAGCGGGGAGACACCGGTCAGGCTCCTGGCCCCAATCTAACTACTTACCACATCTCTGGCTCTCTTAACCCTTAGTGCAACACTTAAGTCTCATGCTGAAGCAAAATGATGCTTCCTCTTTCCACTAGTCTGCAAACAAACCCCTCCCTTGATCCTCCCCACACTCCATCCTTTCCACTAAGTCAAGCCCTACTTCTGACCCTTTTCTCACGATGTACCTTCACCAAGCCCTAAGCCATTCTTCTTTGTACTGACATTTCTTTCTTTACCCTAAGCAAACAAGAATCCAGTTTCTCTACAATCTCTCCACACTACTCCTTTATTCTGCTTTGGCCACAACACACCAGATGTTATCTTCAAACACTCTACTACTACTGGTAACCAAATCCTCCAAACAGCACAACAAAACACCATCGATCAGAAGCACCTAAATAAAAGCCTACAATCTATTTTCAAAGACTCCGCCAAGAAAATATTGAACAAACACGAACTGTATTAAACAAACAGTCCTAGATGTCTAAACAGGTAAACTGGCTAGTTAACATAAACCAAGTGTCTACGCAGTCTCACATCCAAACTATAGGCCAGCAAGAACATCAGAAACACAGAGGAACCATGGAAAAGAAAGCTTATCCTTCACATGGGGAAGGTAAGCCATCACTTTGACTCCAAATATTCATAGCTCCTACCAACTACATTGATTTTACTGTTTCAGTTAACTTCCCAGTAAGGTTTATCACACAGCTTGCAGCTCCTCCAAGTCTGGCTAGCTCTTGTTAAATATTTCCCTGTTTTCAACTCAGTCTAAACACATCAAACCACCTTCCTCTGTTCCAACTGCTCCCATAGTTTCTACAAGTATCTAAAAACCTTCAAACTCCATCCCTTACTTTAATATAAAACTGTTGATTTTCCCTATCAGTCCCTGTTCTGGCACTCCATTTTTTTTTTCTCTCCTAGTCCTATTTTACCCTTCAATTTAACCTTTTTTTTTTCCTGTCAGATTCTATCTTTTCATGTTGTTCCAACCTCAGCATTACTGAAAACTCCCAAGCTCCAGTTTTTTGGACTGTATTACTCAGTCTCTATTTCCCTCTCACTATATATGCTTTACTGTTTTTTCCTCCAAAACATTTTCTCCAAGACTCTTCTCAGAACATGTCAAAGAAAACTAACATTAAACAAGCAGACACGCACATGCGCACACACACAAGCACTCCCAGGGGAAAGTGGAGGTTAATAAAAGCAGATGGAAGAGATGGAGCTGGATAAAAGGTTACATTCATGAAATTTCAGAAGTAGTATCAACCAATGCGGGGGGGGGGGGGGGGGGAACACCTAAGTTGAGAGAAATATATATATAGGCAAACACTGAATGTCAAGCAAGCACCCAGATGAACTTTTGCCTCATGCCATTTCAAGTCTAGCCTAAATCCTACTCAATCAGTTAACACAGGAGAAAACTAAAAGGAAGAAAAATAAGTTCTAACAGGATAAAGAACAAATAAAGCTAAATCTAAGAAATATAAGTGTAAATTCAAAAAATGGAAAACCCTTTTTACAAAAAGCCCAAAAAAATCTGTTTCTGTACCACCTCCAACAATCACTCCTAAGAGTCTTAAAAAAAAAATCCTCTAAATCTGGGGCCTATATGGCTTTCTCCCCTCATTTCTGTCCTTTCCAAAAGGTTTCGAACAATCCTTCAACTTAACCACTCACTCAAACTTCCACCATTTCAGACAAAAATCCTTCCATACCCTGAGCAAGGAAAGCTAAGCAAAAGGCATTAAAATCACGATTTTGGAGAATTCTGAGGAAAGAGGCTAAAAACCAGGAAGCACTTAAAACAAGAGCCCGAAGTATGCAAGCCTCCCAAAGAACAGAAAGAAAAAGCAAATTATGCGCAGGGGCGGGGGACTTATCAGAATGTCAAACTACAAAGGTAGAAATTTAGAACTAAGATATTCGAAGGAAAGAAACGGCAACTGAGACAACAAAAACATCCAAAAAATGGATGTTAAGTAAAATAGAGAGAACTCAATGTTGAGACACTATTAACTGCGTAGGCACCATGGAACAGACATGCTACAGTATTAACCCAGGAAGAGACGTAATCTAAGAGCCCACTCCAAAAGAGTAAAAGCAACAGTGTCCTTCTAAATCTGATTCAGAGACATCTTCAAAGAACTGTAAAATGGAAACAGCATAGAAAAGAATTCATGCCCAGTAACGGCTGACACAGACACGGCTGGAAAGTCTAGAATCTTCTTCCCACTGAAAAGCTCCAGAAGCCTCCCTAGCTTTAACATTTGAGGAGACACGTTTAAAAAGCAGGGTAGAAGCCGCACATGGTGACGCATGCCTTTAACCCAGCAGAGGCAGGCAGGATCTCTTGAGATCGAGGTCAGCCTGATCTAACACACAGCGAGCTCCGAGACAGCCAAAGCTATGTAGAGACAGCCAAGGATATGTAGAGATCCTATCCCATAAAACCAAAGTTAAAAAAAATAAAAGAAAAAAAAAAAAAAGGCAGGAAAGGAAGGAGCACATGGTCTTTCTTACACTTGCAGACTGAGTATGTTCGGGTTTCTCACTTTTAAGATTTGGGGATTTCTCCCCCGACCCCCGCCACGTCACACAGACTCATAACCTCAGGACCGATGCTGTTTAAATCCGGGCCTTCTCAAGTTCAAGGCCTCCCAGGCTCACTAGACCGTCGAGCCTATTTTCGGCCTTGAGGATGGGGGAGGGGCCCGCGCGGCGCCCCGCAGTCTGGGAGGCTCTGGCCGTTTCTCGGGCCCCGAGCACGGACCGGGGGACCCACGCCGGAGTCAATCCGGTGGAGAGACTGACAGGTCAGGAGCACGGGCGCGAGACGAGTCCCGGCTGCCGTCCCGGCTGCCGCCCCCTCCCCGCCACCTGATGGACGGGAAACGGGGAGACCGCGGACGGAGGGTCTCCTCAGACCCAAGCAGAGCAAAGGCGAAAATCGGAGCCCGGAGCGCTGCTAGCTCGTCGGGGACGCGCGTCCACGGCGAACAGGCGGGCGGAGGCGCGCGCCGTTGTCATGTGGGGGAGGGGCGGGGGAGTCGAAGGCCGCGCGCGACGGGAACCGCGGCGGGGGGGAGGGGAGGAAGCCAAGAGAAGGCGTCCGCGCTGGCTGAGGCGACGAGCACGCTTGCGCGAGGCGGCCTGGGCCGTTCTCCGCGCGCTTTGGCCTCCGGCCGAGACCGCCGCCCCTCCCCCACCCGGCCAGCGCGCTCCCTTTCTCTCACCCGCCGCCGCCGCCGCCGCCGCCTCCGGCCGCGGCCTCCGAAACGGAGAGGTCCTGCCGCAGCTGCTGCTCGAGTTTACGAATCCCTCGGCCCGAAGCCGCCGCCTTGCCAGCCCGCCCGCTTCGGTCGCCGCCTCCGCCGCCGCCTCGCTCGCTTCCTCAGGGGCCGCAGCGGGCTTGGACTGCGCCACTCGCACCCCGCCTGGGCAGCGTTGCACGTCAGCACGACCGAGTGCGTCAGCACGCAATCACGAGAACCGCTGGGCCCTCTGGGAGCCGTAGTGCCGTTGTGCGCAGGCGTTGAAGCCACACGGGGAAGTAGTTTTTTGAGGCTCAAGGCACGTTCGACTGCGAAGTCGAAAAACACCGAGTCCCGTCGGGCACTGCGGGGAAAGGCGTGGCACTGTACCAAAGCGGCAACGCCTGCTGGAAATCTTCTGTAGGATGGGGAGGGGTATGGGGCCGAAGCACCCAACGCCGAGGAGCAGCTCAGGCGCACGCCTTTCGCGCAGGGGATTCTGGGAGTTGTAGTTCAGTGTTAGAGAGAAACTCGAACAGCACCTCCGCGGGGCACAGTCGCCATTTTGTCTGCCTGTGTAGGTCGGCGATGGCTCAGCAGGTTTACATCTTCCCTGTGACCGCTGGCTGAAGCGCTATAGCACCGCTGTCAGAAGGAGGTGTTTCAGAGTCAAGCCTCCTGACACCTCAGGAAGCACTTGAATCCTGCTTCTGAAGCAAAAACCAAACCAGTCTACTGTAGTGTCCCCAGTTTTCACCTCCATAGACCTAGCTGAAATGGAGCTGGCAGCCCACTAAGAAATACTTTCTTTCACCTTTGGGTAAAGAGACTAGATAAGTGAGATCTTTTCACCTGTAGAATCTGTGCCATGTGCATGAAGGAATGTGTCAGGAATAACAATTTTCCTTTTCTGTACTATTTCCTGGGTGGTGTAGTGTGGTGCTGGGAATTGATCCTAGGGCCTCATCCTTGGTAGCAAGGGATGTACCACCAAGCTACACTCCCAGCACATTTCTTTCTTTTCTTTCTTTTTTTTTTTTTTTTATTATTGTGTTAAAAATTATATGTATGCAAAAAAAAAAATTATATGTATGCATGTTTGTTCAGAGTGGCGTGAGTACAGTTCCTGTAGAGGTCAGAGGGATGGTATTGAGAAAACCAGGCCTGACACCCCCAAAGGTCTCCAGGAACTAGGCCTAAACAAGGTCACCCAAAAGTCACCAGGAACTAGTGACCCCACCCCAAGGTCACCAGGAACTAGGCCATAGGTCACCAATTCCAGAAACAAGGTCATAAGATTCCCTACCCAAGGAGTGGAAAACAAGAATGGGAAGGTATCTTATCTCAGAGTGGGGCATCTGTGCTGGGCAGCCCACCAACCTTGTCATAGAACTTTCATGACACAGAAAACACCTAACCTTCCTTAGGTCTATAGATAGTTTGCTCAATGTTAAACTAGTTAGCCAATAACTTTGTAACAAACTTGCCCTTGCTGAATGTCACCCATAGGTGAGCCCCCATAGGTGGGGTCTGTGGTTGTTGGGGGAGGGGCTGCGGTTTGTTAGTAGTAATGCTCAAAGAAGAATCAAGAAAGAAATTAGATTCAGGGATCTCTCTCCCTTCTATTCATTTTTCTCTTCTCCCTGGTGATAGTGGGTATGCCGGGGCATAAAGGGTGGGAAAAAAGAAGAACCCACAAAACAGGAAAGACAAGCTACCTGCTACAGTCATCTCAGCCAAGTTTCTTTGCTGTAAGGACTCTAGTTTACCTTTATTGCTTTGGTTTGGATGTCATTTAAATGAGTTCCCTGAAAGACTCCTGTATTGGAGACTTGGTCCCAGGGTAGAAGTATTCAGAGATGGCAGAGTCTTCCAAAGTTGAGGCTGAGATATTTGTAGGTTCACTCCAGTAATCTCCACACGGAGGAGGTAGGACAGGGGACAAAGTGGTGGTTTCCATGAGTTCAAAGCCAGGCTGGGCTACAGAGTCAGTTCTAGATCAGCCTGGACTACAGAAGATGATAATATTTTAAAATGAAAGGAAGAGAAGTAGAAGGCAGAGCCCAGGATGGCTCACACCACACATGTAATCCCAGCACTGAGGGCACTGAGGCAGGAAGGTCCTAGGTCCAACATAGCCTGGGTCACACAGAAGGTTTGAGTTCAGCCTAGTTTTTGTTAGTTTAAAAATGTTTATTACAGTTTCCTTTATTGTATGTGTATTACATGTGGAAGCATAGCAGTTCCGTGGATTTGCAGTTTCTTTCCTTCACCGTATGGATCTGAGGAGATCAAACTCAGGATTCAGGCTCAGTGCCAGTTTGTTTTTTTGTTTGTTTGTTTTTCATGCCTACTTATTTAGTGTAGTGTGCATGATTATTCATGCATGTGGAAGTTAGAGGACAACTTTTAGGAGTTGGTTTTCATCCTAAACCATGTTGTGCTGGGAATTAAATTCAGGTCATCAGGATTAATGGGAGTTGTTGTTTTGTTTATTTATTTGTTTGCTTTTTTTTTTTGAGACACTGTTTCTCTTCATAGCCTTGGCTGTCCTGGAACTCACAGTGATCTGCCTGCCTCTGCATCCCTGAGTGCTGGGATTAAAGGCGTGTGCCATCTCACCCAGCTTAGATTTCATTTTTTAGAGATCACATGTTCTCAGCATTACTGTCTACCAAGCTGTGACGCAATCAAAGACTGAGCACCCTCATCAAAGCCAGCACCATGCCACCCGGAGTTACAGCCTCCAAGGAGAGACTGAAAAACATAGGAACACAATAAATATCTGTGTGAGGTTAGGCATAGCGGTACTTACCTCTGCTCCTACGGAACAAATTTCAAATACAATATTTTGAATGTATCTCAGCCTTAAGAAAGACAAAAAAAAAAAAATACAGAACTGGAACTGTAATTCATAAGCATTTCCCCATGCCCCTCCCAGAATTGGGTACAATTATAAAGCTACTTTTTTATATTTCTAGCAAATTAGAAGTGTATTGGGGATGTGGAAAGCAGGTTCCTTATAGTTGGGGAAGACAGTTACAGAGATGGAAGAATGGAACAAATCTGGCAACATTAGTTAGAACTGGAAGTATCCACGTGAACTCATTACGTAAGTCCACTTACCCATCTCCATCTCTAAGAAGGCTAGAGGTAAAACAACCCTGGTACTGGTAAACAAACTACTACTCTGCTCTTGCCTTCTAAACACATTTTACATCCAGCGCTACAAATAAACAAGCAAAAAACATGAAGGTCTATTACTTCTGTTTCTCTAGTATAATGAAATAGTAGAAGCAACCTCCCTTTGTAACAACGTTTGTCTAGATCACAGCTTTGGAAGCTGAAAGTCCAGGCAGCACTGAGCACTGTGCTGATTCCGACGAGGGCCCCCCGTCGCTGGCTCTGTCACATCACGTTAGGCAGTAGTGCTAAGAGCATGGGTGAGGGGGGAAATGACTTAAACTGTTTCCAAGCAATGCCACAGGGCTGGAGGCTGGGGCTCAGGGATAGAGCTCATCTAGCACGCACAAGGTTTGGTCTCCAGCACCAAGGAGAAAACACAGAAAGGATGAAAGCAAACACCGAGATCAGTAACCAAGTGCACGTGCAGTTTCACCTTGAAAGAGGCAGCTCATCAAGTAAGCAAAAACAAGCATTCGGCCCCCAGTATCAGAACAGGAGTGGGGCTGCTTGTCTACAGAGGGGGTTATTATACTTTTGAATTTTTGTTAATACATTAAATTATGAGTGATGTTCTAGTGTATGGTTTGGTGTTAAAATACACAGAAAACATTTCATCTTTTTTATTATTAGTTATTGGGGGGTTACTTGGGGAGGGAGGGGTGAGAGAAGCTTTCTCCATGTAGACCTGGTTTTCCTACAACTCACTCTGTAGACAAGGCTGGCCTTGAACTTAGAGATCCACCTGCCTCTGCCTACGAAGTACTGGGATGACAGTGTGTGATACTACATTTTGATATATTTTTTACTTCTTATATGTAATAGGAGAACTGTTGGCTCACATGACCATTTTCATAATTTTTGTTTTTTATTGTAGCCATTTCAGCAGATGTAAACGATACAATCTCTCTCTCTCCCTTTCTCTTTCCCTCTTGTATATTAATTAACATGATATTAGTTGATAAAGCAACAGTTCTCTTTAACCCCAACAGCTACCAAAGTAACATCACAGAGAGACTATGATTTATAATTAAGCTGTAGGCACTGTGCTGGGCAGATTCTGACTATTCTAATCTAATACTGCTAAAACCCACATAATAGCCAATCACTTGCCAATGTGGTGACTCCTGGGCGCCTTCTGCTCCATCAGTCTGTCTTCACGGCCACACTCACTTCCTGCTGCATATTCTGCTACTCTCCTTTCGTCCTTGTGGTCTCTTGACTCCAAGCCCCAGAACCTAAACTCGGCCTACCTCTCTTCTGCCTAGCCACAGGCTTCAGCATTTTTATTAACCAATCAACTTTAAATTAGCTAGAGCTGGGTTTACACAACAAAGACAGGTGAGCATGTGCTTGTCTGGGGGCCAGTAATTAGATTTAGATACATAGTACCAGACCAACCCCCAGCCCCCTCCTCAGGCTAAGCCTGAAACCCAGGGCCACGTGTACACTAGGCACTTGAGTGCCTTCCTCCTGGAGAGCCACGCCCCAGCCCATAACCCACTGTAACGTTTTGTTTTGATTTTAAGATGCATTTATTTTATTTGATGAGTATTTTGCCTACGTGTATGTTTGCTTGCCACAAATGTGCCTGGTGCCCTTGGAGGCCAGAAAAAAGCTTTGAATCCTAACATCTGGGATCCGAACGTGGGTGATGGGGAAAACTGGGTCCCTCTGGAAGCTCAGCAAGTATTCTCAACTGCTGAGCCATCTCTTCAGTCCCTCCCATAATAGCTTTGATTGGCAGTCTACATGCAGTAATTGAAGATTTTCTTATCTTCCCTGAAGAAAACATACTCAAGCCCTTGGTCCTTACTTGCGGGAAGCGTGCTGGAGATTGAGCCCAGGGCCTTGTGCAGACATGTGCCGCATCCCAGGACTGTCCTACATCCCAGGACCTCTTAGTCATTTTTCTTTTTTCTTTCTACAAAGAAAAAGGAGGGATTGGAGGGATGGCCTGCTTTGTTTCCAAGCCTGACCACCTGAGTTTGATCCTTAGGACCCACATGGTAGCTGGAGAGAGCCAACTCACACAAACTGTCCTCTGGCCTCCACAGGCACTGGAGCACATTATGCAAACACACAGTAATAACAATAGATAAAATTTGTCTTGAATGAGACATATGTTCTGTTCTCCCCAAACGTGCTCCCATCAGCCCCACTTGGATGGGCCATAACGTCACAGAGGTCAGAAGATTGGCAGCCAACCCTCAGCCTGCTTCTCTGTGGCTCTCAGCTGCCACCACCTACACCCACACTGGCCCCAAGTGACAGCTGCCCCTCCAGCCGTCCTCCAGCCTCCAAAATGGTTTATCTATTTTCATTTGAAAAATTGTCTCATGCAGTACAGCAGTATGAACAGTCTTGCTCAAAATGTCCTGTCCACCCAGACATGCAGTCTGGTCTGAGATAGTAGGCTTTGCAGATATAATTAAGAAAACAATATATATGTATATAAACATATATAATTAAGGGTCTTGAGAAGACATCATGAGTTTAGGTCAGACCTTAAATCCAGTGACTAATGTCTTTACAAAAAGTAGAAGGAGAGGCTGGGCAAACAGCTCAGTCAGTAAAGTGCTTGCGGGGCAAACATGAGGACCCGAGTTCAATCCTTAAAACCCAAGTAAAAAGTAAAAAGCCAGACATGGTGGGGCCCGCTTGTAATTTCAGCAGTTGGGAGGTCGAGACAGCAGATCCCTGGGGCTTAATAACCAGCCAGCCTAGCCTGATCAGCAAGCTTCAGATAACAGTGAGAGATCTGTCTCAGCAAAGAGGGCAGGCAGTACGGCCCCGTGGGTTAGGCAGCCTGCTAACAGCCTAAGTTCAGGCTGAGTTCAGTTTCAGGGACCCACACAGGAAGGGAAGAAGTGACTCCACAAACTACCCTCTGACCTTGTAAAAATGAATAAATGTAAAACATTTGAAAAAAATAAAAAAATCACAAAGTGGATTACACCTGAGGAATGGTACCCAAGGTTGACCCCCAGGGTGCCTATACATGTGCTCATACATGTGTGTGCACACACATACCATGCCTCAGTAATGCATAAGAACAAAAAAATAAGTGAGGGGGAAGACACGGAAGCACATACCTGTTTGCTGCCTGCCGGGTGGCTCTGCCCTCCCCTCTTCTTTGTTTATAGACTCAAGTCACACTACTTCATGCTGAGAGGACGGTGATCTGTGACAGGGAGTGTTGCATGAACTTTCCGGAGTAGACAAAAACAAAGTTTACTCGTCCCAAATAGGCACCAATGAAATGCCAAAGTAACAATTCTACCAAAGTCCATTCCAATAATTTGGTGAACCAGTTTATTGAGCTTATTTACAGAGTGTGGATGAGGGGTTACTTATGGGAGCGTGGGTGACCCCCAAACAGCCTCACGACAGAAATGTCTCACCGCAACACTGATGATGATTTTCCAGCTGCGCGGCAGATCTCTCTCCCTGTCTCTCTCTCGTTTGAGGCCAGCCTGGTCTACATGGACAAACACTGTCTCAAAATACAAAAAACAGCCGGGTGGTAGTGGCATATACCTTTAATCCCTGCCCTTGGGAGGAAGTGTCAGGCAGATCTCTGTGAGTTCTCGGCTAGCCTGGTCTACCGAAGTTAGTTCCAGGAGAGCCAGGGCCACACAGTGAAAACCTTGTCTCCCAAATCCCAAAGCAAGCAAGCAAGCAAGCAAGCAAGCAAACAAAAACAGCTGACAGGAAGGGACAGCAGGCTCAGATCTTAGCTTGAGGGTTCTGGGGAACGTCGTAGCTGCTCTGATCAAGATGGCAATGGTGTCAGGCATAATGGTGTACGCCTTTAATCCTAGCACTTGGCAGACAGAGACAGGTGGGTCGCTATGAATTCATGGCCAGCCTGGTCTGCTTGGTGTGTTTCTGGCCAATGAAGCTATACATCGAGACCCTGTCTCAAAAGCCACACAAACAGCCGCTGGAAGGATGGCTCAGCAGTTAAGAGCTGGTACTGCTGGACCATAGTCTGATTCCTAGTGACGCACTCAAATGCACATAGAAACTGATCAAAGTGCATCTTAAAAGGATGGCAATGGCTGTTATGCTCAGAGAACAGTGTTCACACAGCAGGAACTGGTAACCTTGAACCTTGTTCCGGTTCCTCCTAACGCATGTAACCGGCTTAGTGCAGAGCTGTGTGGGCAGGCTGGCCGTGGCCCCTCCACTGGAAGCAGGCTGTTTCCAGATGGTTCCTATGGCTTAAAACCCAATGTGGCTGCCTTTGGGGGTCTCAGCACTGCACGTGAAGAAGACAGTGGAGGCTCCATCACCCTGACATTTTCTTGAGCCTTGGGGACTAACTCTGTCATCGCTTTCCGCCCACAGGGAAGTAACAAACCCACTCTGGGAGCATGCTCTTTCTCAGTGGACTCACACTGGTAACATAGCAGCTGCACGAGAAAATGCCAGGTTACTATTCCAGGTAGCTGGCTGACGCAACGAGAGGTACTTTCCACACTGGGAGACCCTGCCTCGCAGGGCCCATCTCCAGGAAGTATCCCCCTCACGCCTGTCCTCCCCAGGATATCCAAGTTTCCTCTCCCCGCAAATCTTCCTGGCCTAATGGATTCCAGCGAGAGCAGTGTCTGCGCCCCTGCTGCTCCTCCTCCAGCGCTTAGCGGAAGCCCAGGCCCCGCAGCTGCCTACCCGCCGCCCGGAGGACTCAGGGACCCAGGGCGCCCGCCGGGCGGAGCGGGCTGGCCCGAGGCTCCCAAACCGCTGACCTGGGCGCTCGCGAACAAAGACACAGCTTCTCCGGCCGCCCGTGCGCCGCCATGCAGGCGGGAGCACCAAGCTGCGTGTCCCGGAGACCCTCACCGTCGCTTGTTTTGTTTTTTTGAGGCAGTGTCCCTGCTGCCCCGGTGCTTGATAGGAGCCTAGCACACACCTCACACGCCTCACACACCTCCTGCCTTGGCCTCCCAAGTGCTAGGATTACAGGCGTAAGCCACCATACTAGGATAACACGTTTGGGTTCGGGGAGGACGCCGGGAAAACTCAACTTGAGAGACGCTTAAAATGAAAGCTTTATTTTCTGCGCGGGGAGGGAGCCAGTTCCGGATCTGACCCGGTCCCACCGGGAGGTTGTACAGCGTCTTTAATGTATGGGAACAGGAGCGAGCGGGGTGGGCTGCTGTATTATTAACCAATCATATTTTGACACAAGGGATTGAGCAAGGAAGTAAACGGAGGTGACTGCGCCTCTCCAGGTCACCTGGTTTTCAGGACCCCCGACTCGGCTCTTTGCAGTCCTCTCTTGGACTTTGGCTTGGAATTTAGAATGATAAGGGAACAAAGGAGTGGGCAAGCTTTAAGTCAAGACAGGCAACACGTTTCCAACCTGCGTGCCTTAGTTTTAGGTAATGGCAGCGTTCCTCTTTACCTCCTTTATTGGTTAGCATACAAACATGGAACTTCTGAAGAAGCAGTCGGGTTACCGGGCATGGGAATATGAGCTGTTGGTTTGTTTGTTTGAGACAGGGTTTTTCTGTGTAGCCCTGGCTGTCCTGGACTCCATTTGTAGACCAGGGTGGCCTCGAACTCACAGAGATCTGCCTGCCTCTGCCTCGGAGTGCTGGCTTTACAGACCTACGCCACCACATTTGGCTAAGAACTCAGTTTTGACCCTGTCAGCAAGATGGAACTTGTTCCTGAGAGGGCTGGACCCAGAAAACTATCTCATAACAACACTGTGATGGGCCGTACGGCAAAAAAAGAAATCAAGATGAAAATGGGTACGGCGGCGGTGGTGGGGATAAACTACCTGGTGTAGCCTTGATTTTCCCACACAAGCATACTGGTAATATCACTTCCTTTTTTATTGTATGTCTGGATTTTGTTTTAAAACAGGGTCTCATGAAGCCAAAGGTTAAGTGTTAATGCTTTACCACTATGCTGTGTGTGTGTGTGTGTGTGTGCGCGCGTGTGCGTGTGTATATATATATATATATATATATATATATATATATATTTTTTTTTTTTTTTTTTTTTTTTTACGCAGAATTTCATGTAGCCCAGGATGCAGGCTGTCAGGCTCTTAAGGCACAAGTACCTGTTACAGAGTCCTGGCTCCGCTCTGCACTTCTGCTTCCTGTAGAGCCTAGCTATTTTGGCCACAAGCTGTCTTAGTGCTCCTGGTCCTCATTCTCTTGACCTCTCGGCTCTTCTCCCTCCCCTTCTCTCTTGTCTCAACCCCCTCTCCTCTCTTGGTTAGGTTCAGTCTGGACCCTTCAGATGCCTCTGGCTGTTCTCTCCCTCAAACCTACAATAAAAAGCTCCTTAACCGTACCTAGGACTGATCAGGTCCTCATTTTCATTCACTCCATCAGAGCTAGCCTTTTTTTTTTTAAACTTTTTGACACAGTGTATCACTACATGTCTCCAGTTTGACCATGAACTTGTTATTCTCTTGCCTCAGCCTCTTGAATAACTAGGAGTACAGTCTTGTGCCACTTGATTCAGATAAAAATTAAAGAGTTTTTAACTCACTGACCTATTTTTTTTTTAATTATTTGCTTTTTCTCTTTGTACAAGTTAGCATTTTTTTTTTAAACAAATAACTTAGGGCTGCCAATCACAGCATGTTTTCTTATAGAAATAGAGAGTGTGTATATTCCTGAATATACCATAGCCTGTGTGTACAGCAAAGAGAACAGCTTTTTGAGAGCTGGAGTCACTCTTCCACCACATGAGTTCAGAGGACCAAACTCAGGTTGTCAGGTGTGTCAGTAAGTGTTCTTATTCACTAAGCCATCTTGCTGACCCTTTAAAAAACAAAACAAAGCAGACCAAAACAAAAACCTTGTCTCATTCTGTTGCCTTTACTGGCCTACAACTCTAGGTAGACCAGGCTGGCCTCAGAATCAGAGAGGCAAAAGCAGATGAACCCCTTTCGTTTGAGGGCAGCCTGGTCTTCAGAGTGAGTTCCAGGACAGCCAAGGCAACACTGAGAAACCCTGTCTCAAAACAACAAAACCAACCAACCAAACAAACAAAACCACTAAAGCCAGATGTGGTTGTAATCTCAGGTTGTAAACTCAGGAAGCTAAGGCAAGAGGATGGACAGTTCTGGGCCACCCTGGATTACCTAGAGAACTGTAGAACAGCCAGGCGCCATGGCGCAGGGCTGTAATCCCAGTACTTGGGGATGCAGAGGCAGGTAGAGCTCTGTGAGCTCAAAGCCAGCCCAGTCTATAAAGCAAGTCCAGAACAGTCAAGGCTGTACAGAGAAACCCTGTTTCAAAACAAACAAAGAAATACCTGAGAGGGAATTTTCTGGAGTGAACAGCCCCTGGACGCTGCTCCTGGGCCCTGGATGGCAGAATCTCCGCAGTCACCTCTGTCTGTGCTCTTCTGCTTCACAGGCTGTTGGTCTTCTCTAGGGTCCCTGTGATCCAGTCCTGTAGACAGATGTTCCCTGTAAACCATGCTTTTCACCCATGTCCTTGTTCTCAGAAATAAAGACTCTGAGACTTAAATATATTCATGAGGGCTGGAGAGATTGCTCAGCGGTTAAGAGCACTGTCTGTTCTTCCAGAGGTCCTGAGTTCAATTCCCAGCAACCAAATGGTGGCTCGCAACCATCTATCTATATTGGGATCTGATGCCCTCTTCTGGCAAGCGGGTGTGTATGCAGATAGAACACTCATCTATCTATCTATCTATCTATCTATCTATCTATCTATCTATCTATCTATGTTTACAAAAGCCTAGGCCAATATAGCTGGGCATGTTCCCCAACTTGCTCATAACTACTATCCCATTTATTTTATTAAGTTCTGCCACACATAAAATAAATGAGGAAAAAAAAAGTTCTGCCATGTGGTGGCTGGATACCTCTGCTCAGGTTTCATGTATCTGCCCTCCTCAGTGTCTGGGGTGAATTCCCCGAATATTTCACTCTATCCCAGCATTCACTCTCTCTACTGTAACTCCTCCCTCCTATTTCCTGCCTCGGCTATAGGCCAATCAGCTGTTTATTGACAGGTGAAGAATCCATACAGTACACAAGATATTATACCTACACAATCCAAGGCATATCTTTGGGTCTCCTTGAATCCTCACCCCTTTACACCCTTACCCTGCAAAGGACAAGGTAAGCTCCCTTCCCCAACTCCTTAACAGCAAGATCCTGGCCTCTCCATGGCAGTGTCGCAGTCTGTCTCCAGCTCGCACCCTGACACTGTTGTCCTAGATCCAACCCTCACTTCTTTCAGGGAGCCTCCCATGCTTTGTGGCTCGGAGCTCTGAGCTCCAAGGCCACGGCTTTTCAGGCAAAGAGAGCCACTCTAGGCATTATCGTGAGCATCAAGTAGGGCTGCAGAGCTCCCCATGTTCAGGCTCATTTACACAAATGAGGCCTCTTAAATCCTCTGTGGTGACGGTGATGTCATGGGGTTCCTGACCCTCACTCTGGCCGGTTTTGGCACTCAGCCTGTGCTCTAAGCCTTTGCCTTCATCTTTTGTTCAAATCTAATTCTGTGCTCAACCCCAAAGAGGCTCCTTAGGGAGTTGGCATGTTACTCAGAAGCCAGGAGCACTTGGTTGAACATTTACTTCAGAGACAGGGAAAAACAAAAGCTACTACACTTTAGAGGCAACCTCAGAACGGATCGTTGTCACGAGTCTTCAGAGAAAGCACTTTGCTTTACTAAACCATTTCTGGGGAAAAGTGATAGGCAGAGCAAGTAGCCTTTGGAGTTTTATTTTCAGCTACTGATAACAGTAACCACTGTAACCGAGCAGTTTGCCATTTGTCAGAGTGAGAGCAGGTTGCCCAAAAGGGTACAGCCAGAAGGAATCATCCCCAGGGCGGGTCCTCCTGATGGTGCCTTATCAAGAGAGGGCAGGCAGGGAGAATAGACTCCAGGGTGGACTCCCATGGGACAGCTCATGGCCAGGAGGACATAAGGGGTTGAATCTGGAGAAGGTTCTCTACTAAGGGGAGGACCAGATGCAGTGGGTAAAAATCACACCCTCTGTAACCAGAACGTTTGGCTACTCTATTTATTGGGTTCTTTTCTTCTACTTCCCTACCCCACCCCTATCCTTTCCAACTCCCCAACACTAGGCAGGAGAGAAAGAAGGTTGGAGTGGAAAGGGGGCATCGCTATTGTTAGACTTCTTGCTGATAAGGAGCATTGAGTTCCTTGGAGCAAGTCCAGTCATAGCTGCTTCGGACAATCTGGAGGAACCCTCTATTCTACACCTGAGATTACACAAACAAACAAGCAAACAAACAAACAAAAAAACCCCCACCAACAATAAAAAATATGTTCACATAACATAATGGGTTTTTAAGAAAACCAAAAATTCTCCCAACAACCTTCCTTAGAGAAGAGGCAGCATGGGCCTCTAGATGAGGGCAGGGACAGCTCTTTAGTGAGGATTTTGGAATTTTGGTTTCTTTAAAAACATAGAAATAATACTTGGTGTAGTGGCACACAACTGTAATCCCAGCACTCTGGGAGGCAAAGGGAGGCATTGTGAGTTCCAAGCCAGCCTGGTCTACAAAGTTGAGTCCACAACAGCCAAGGCTACACAAAGAAACCCTGTCTCGAAAAACCAAAACCAAACACCACAGAAATATTATAAGAATATGTGTTTTGTTTGTTTGTTTGTTTGTGTGGGAGAGGGTTTCTCTGTGTAGCCTTGGCTAACCTGCCTCCCCAAGTGCTAGCATTATGTGACTTTGCTTTTGCCAGCTGCAGAAAGCTCTGCAATTGGAATTCTGAGAACCATTCAGAGGGTGTATAAACAGCAGGGCCCTGAGAGGTTGTTGGGTTGTTGGTTGGTTGTTGCTCACTTTTGGTCATGGTTGATTAAGTAGTCCTATGCAGAGAAGAAACAGCGAGAAGAAGAAATTTGATTTCCTAATGTCAAAAATCAAACTTGGCCCAAGGAGCTTGATGCCCCTAATCAGCGGGAAGCAGTCTGGTGATAACTTTGCCCCCTTTTCAACCCCTGACTTTATTCAGGGACCTCTTTCCTGTCCTTTCTATCCTTTGTTCTCTCTTATCTAGTTTTAGGGGTTTGAAAGAATAAAATAAAAGGAGTGGAGAAGGGTAGACTAAAGAACCCACAAGTAGCAAATGCTGGCTACACAGCTCCAGTATGCCATGACATTTAGAGCCTAGGCTAGGGTCTGTAGGAGGGAGTGGTGGAGAGCAGCGTTGGACTAACGTTTTTGTGCCCTGTGTAAAGATGGTCCCTGGCTACTCAAATGTTGGTTTCTGTACCAGCAGAGAGCTGAGCACAGAGCTGACTGTGGGATTGTGAAGCGTCACCCGTCTCAATGTTTTGTATTTTTTCCTTTAAAGCAGCTTCCTATGTAGTCAGAGCTGGCTTTGAACTTTTTTTTTTAAAGATTTATTTATTATGTTTACAATGTTCTGCCTGGACACCAGAAGAGGACACCAGCCCACATTATAGATGGCTGTGAGCCACCATGTGGTTGCTGGAAACTGAACTCGGGACCTCTGGAAGAGCAGACAGTGCTCTTAACCTCTGGGCCATCCCTTCAGCCCTGGGTTTGAACTCTTAATCCTGCTATCTCTGTTTTTGTTGATTATTATTGTAGTTATTTTGAGACAGGGTTTCTCTGCCCTGGAACTCACTTTGTAGACTAGGCTGGCCTCAAGCTCGCAGAGATCTGCCTCCTGAATGCTGGGATTACAGGTGTGCCCTACCACTGTCTGGAGTATTAATTAATTTTTTTAAATGCAAGATCTTTACTGGTTCTATGTTTTGAAAATAGCTTCCACAATATTTATTTCATACTTGTTTATTTTTATGTGTTAGGTGTTTTGCTTGGATGTATGTCTGTCTGTGCACCACCTGCCTGGTGCTCATAGAGGCCTGAAGAGGGCTTCAGATGCCCCAGAACTGAAGTTACGGATCACTGTGTGCTGCCTTATGGGTGCTGGAAGGGGGGCCAGTGCTCTTAACCAATGAGCCATCTCTCCAGCCCTTAATTATTTTTATGTGTGGTCATGGGCTTGTGTGTGGATATCAGATAACTCTGTGGAGGCATTTCTCTCCTTCCACCTTTATGTGGATCTCAGGAATTAAACTTGGGTAGGACAGGCTTGGCAGCAAATGCTTTATAGACTGAGCTTTCTGGTTGAGCCCAGCTATCTAAAGGAGCCCCCTTTGTTTTGTTCTTTTGAGGCAAAGACTTGACATCAGTGATTTATATAGAAAACATTTATAACATAATGAATTTAGAAACAACCAAGATTACGATCGATTACAAATGACGTAATTCACGAAGGCCCTTCAGTTACTAGAGAATGCCCAGGAAATGACGTTGGCTCGGGAGAAAGGATGGGGCCAAAGAGATAAAGGAAGCAGAAGGGAGGATAGGACACAAGGATCCGCCGAGCCGGGGTCATGCGGCAATAAAGGTGGTGAGCCTCCTGAAGGTGGGTGAGGCTCCAGACAACCCCAGGATGTCAGGATACGGGAGCACGCAAAAGACAGCAAGAAAGCAGCGACCTGAGCCATCCGTGTCTCCACGGCCACAGTGCTCGGTTGCTGGGACAAGGTGCTACGAAAGAGCCAAGGATATTCCAGCAGGCGGTGACTACAAGGGGCGAGGGCTGAACTAATGGTAAAGGCCGGGCCAATGGGCAAGGGCTGTATCAATGGGTGAGGGCTGGGCTGCTGACAAAGGATGCTGCGCAGTTAGAAATGCTTGAATAATAATCCAGTTAGCTCAAATGAAGAGGAAAACATTTCCCTCCCCTCAATGGAACATACGAAAACCTTTAAACGAATGTCCCGGCTTCTTCCTCAGGGAGTCAGAGTCAAATACTGCGTGAAATGAGTGGAAAGACGTCAAAAAACCATACCCGGGATCCCAAACCCAGGTTGCTGCACCCTGAACACTCCATCTCTACTGACTCCGCCCCCTTCGAGGGTAACGGACCCGCCCCTCACGCCGACTGATCCAGCGTTCAACAAGCCGCTGCAAAGGTAATATCTGGATAGGCGGAATTCGTCCAAGGAATGGGTCCCCACCACGGCCCTACTGCGCATGCTCGCCCCGTGACCCTAGCTTGAGGTGACGGCGGGAGCCAAGGCGGGGGCCCGAAGCACTGAGGCTGAGGGACCCGCCACGGCTCCGTCGTCCAAGAGGTAGGGCCTGCTGCCTTCGGTGAGGACGGGCCCCCAGCGGGCGGGAGGGTCCCGGCTCGGAAGCGAGTCCGGGCATGGCTGTCCCGGAATCCGGGACCGGTGCTAGGGAAGGGTCCCTCGCTCTGCCCCCCAAATTCAGACCGCCTTCTTGCCGGCTCTCCGCGAGGCGCTTCCTTTCTCCATGCTTACCTTTCACAAACCCACCCTACCTCTGAACACCCTGGAGGTCCCAACCTTGGACACCCCCAACCCCCAACGCGCCCCTACCCTAGTCGGTGTCTGCTCTGACCGGTCGGTACACGCCCATGCTTAACTTCTGCAGTTTTGTTGCATTAGGCCTGGGAGTCCTTGTCCCAGAATTTGAGGGCTGGGGGCTGGGGTGAGGGACAATGGTTGGAGGGAAGCAGGGAGCGGGGGGGGGGGGGGGGCGGGGATTAGGTACAAGACCTATTGGGCAAGGGTGGTGAAGAGACCATTCTGAGTCATGGTGATGAGGGAAGGGAGATGCCCTTATTTGGGACCCCACATGGGGAGGCTTTGCTCTATTCTGCATGTTATTCAATTCTTAATCCTTGGGGAGGGTTACTGCTGTTTTCTTCCGTCTCCCTGTGGGCTATGTCCTGCACACCCCAGGGTCTTATGTCCAATCACAGCTCTCCATGACTGTGCAGGACCTTGACTATGGGAACAGCTGTTGGTAACCTGAGTTCACCGTGCTTACCCTTCACCTGATGCTAGCAACTCCCATTACACAGCTCAAACCAGCCCCGAGAGGATAAGGGGCCTGTCCTTCCAGTCAGGACGTTACTGTTTCACTGTCACCTTAATGAAGGTAATTCTGTTGCTCACCCCAAGATAACAGGTGAAATTCCAAGCCTCCAGAGCCTCGTCAGTAAGAGTTTGGACCTTGAGCGTTCCACGGCCACCCTAATGACAGTCGCCACCAATTTGGTGACTTAAAAACAACACAGCTTTATTCTCATATATTTTAAAGGCCGGAAGGCTGATGTGGGTGTTTGTTATTAGTGTGAGCAGGGCTGTGTTCCTTCCCGAGGCTTTAGGAAAGACACACTTACTTGCTTCTTGCCTCTTCTAGAAGCAGCCTGCCTTGTTTGGCTGGCATGCCCTTCCTCAGTCTTCAAAGCCCCTTACCAACTAATGAACCCTGCCTCCAGCCTAACCTTTCCTACTCTTTGCTTCCACTTCCACGTCTGTCTGTCTTTCTCTTTCTCTCTCTCTCTCTCTCTCTCTCTCATTGTTTTTATTTTATCTGTGTGCCACATGTGTACAGTACCTGTGAAGGCCAGAAGGGGGCGTCATATCCGTTAGGCACTACAGGTGTGTGAGCCACCATGTGGATGCTCCTGTCCTCTGGAAGAGCAGGGAGCCTCTGACCCCTGAGCCACGAATCCAGCCCTGTTTCTTTTGTTTGATCTTTGTCATTTTTGGTTTTGTTTTGTTTTTTTTTGGAACAGCAATGTGTAGTCAGAGGACAGCTTGTGGGAACTGGCTCTCTCCTACCATGGGGATCCTGGGGTGGAACACAGGTCTTGAGGAAATCACCATTACCTGCTGAGTGATCTTGATAACCCTTGTTTTGGAGACAGGTTCTCGATAAGTAGGTTTGACTTGAACCCCCAATGCTGCTTTACCCTTCCCACTGCTGGGAATATAGGTGTATGCCACCAAACCAGCTGCTAGGTGGTAGGACCTGGGCCTCTCAGGATTCATTATCCTGGCTCTCACAGACTGGGTGATGCGTGAAAGACTCCTGCTCATTGCATGCTCTTGGATCTTGAGCCAGTTTTGCTCTTTGGGTATCCTTAATCGTGACCAAGGTCATGAGAGCTGCTTGGCTTTGCAGGGCTGGGGACTGAATAATGTAGGCAAACTCTCAACTGGGCTACACCGACCCTTGCTTCACCTTTTTTTTTGGGCGGGATGATAATTTGTGTGTGTGGGTATGCGTAGAATGTGTGTGAGGATGGACAAGTGCCTCTCCATGTGCATAGGCCAGAGACGGATATTGACTGTGTGTCATTCCCCCCTCCCACACCTTCCCTTTCTACTTTATTACCTCGAGACAAAGCATCTCACTTGAACCAGAAGCTCACCATCTTGGCTAGGCAGATTGGTCGGCCAACAAGCTCCAGGGATCTGAATGTCTGTACTTCCCAGTACTTGGTTTCAGATATGTTTGGCCAGGCCTGGCTTCTACACGGGTGCTGGGAACTTGGATTCAGGTCCTTGGCATGTGCAGTAAGTGCTCTTATCAACAGAACTATCTCCTTACCCACACACACACTCACACACATATATTTTTTTTTCCTCCTGGAAGTTGGAATGCATGACAGTCTTTCTGCCTCACTCTCCTGAGTGCAGGGATTCAAGGTATGAGCCACCACACCTGGCTTCTGTTTGTTTATTTACTTACTTACTTACTTATTTACTTACAGTGTCTCATGTAGCCCAGGCTAGTCTTGAACTCCTGATTCTCCTGCCTCCTCCTCATATGTGAGAAGTCTGGTCTGAGACTTTTTTTCTCTGAATAGTAGACTAATAAAAAAAATTACTTTGTTGAGTAAGTGTATCTTATCTTTTAAAATGTTAAATATGTGGCTATTAGAAAAAAAAGTGAGTTCACAGACATTACAATTTAAGAACATGGGTCTCGATGGACAGCTCGGCAGTTAAGACCACTTGCTGCTCTTTCAGAAGCCCCTGGTTGGGTTCTCAGCACCCGTGTTGGGGAGCTCACAGCTGCCTGTAATTTCAGCTCCAAGGGATCTGACACCCTTTTCTAGCCTCAGAGGGTGCCTGTACAGAAGGCATTCACTCATTCAGACACACGTACGAGAGTAGACACACGTACGAGAAACTAAAAATAATAGAAATAAGTCTTTAAAAAACAATCAGGATGATGGTGAACTCACTCATTCCCACCATCACCCTAAAGTCGCTTCAGACCACAGGCAGATTTGGAGGGCTTTAGGCAAGCATTCTGTAGAGCAACCCATATGTTGGGTTGAGATTTCCTCCCGCAGAGGTGAAGGGCCTCCCCAGCACAGCACAGCACAGGCACCTCAGTTCTGTGACCATCACAGATAGTGGTGACTTTGATCAGCTGGTGGAGGTGGTGGATGCCAGTTAGTTCCACTGAATAGTCACTATTCTTACTTCCTGGGGACTGAGTCACTAAAAGAGAGGGGAGGTCGACCTTAGGGAGGAGCATCTTCTTTAGAATTCTGTTAGCTTGAATTCTTTTAGCCCAGTCTGACCTTGAACCTTGTGGGTAGCTAAGAGTGACCTTGAGCCCCTAATCCTCATACCTCTACTTCCCAAGTGCTAAGACTATAGGCATGTGCTCCTGTAAAAGGTTTACGTGATGTTGGGACTCGAACCCATAGTTTTGTGCATGCTAGACAGGCACTCTGAACTATATCCCCAGCCCTGGAATTCATGAGGAAGACTTGGGCCCTCTCCAGTATATATTCAGGTATTGTTATCATTGTGGGCTTGTGGATATTTATTTTATTCTTAGTGTTATAACCCTGACCTTAAGGTAGGACCACACTCTTGAGCAGTTTTCTTCATAGCTGGCTTTTCTCTTTTGGAATTGGCCTTTGTCCGGTGAACCTGGGTTGCAGTTCTGGTTCGCACCCTTGGCACAGGTGGGATGATGGATGATGGGAATACTGGGGAGGGAGGTCATTGGGTTCCAGCAAAGAAGGTCAAGATTGGCCTCAGATCTCATCCCTGACCCAGGTTGCTTTGTGTTGGACTTGGATAAGGAGGCCAGTGGGCAAGGTGCCTGACCTCTTCCGCATACCATTTCATCCAAGAGGTTTCTGGGTCCCTCTGTTATGTGGAATAGTGTGTATACATGGGAAATGCCATGTGCAATGTGTTTTCAGGTGTGCTCCTGTGCATGGGCAGGTCAGAGAGGTTCAAATTGGGTATCTTCCTCTACCTCTACTCGGTATTTTCTGAGACAGGGTCTCACTGAGCCAAGCGTTCCCTCTTTTGGCTAGACTGGCAGGCAAACCATCCCCTGGGGTCTACCTGACTCTGTTCCCCTCCCCCAAGTACTAGGGTGTTACAGAGGCTCTCACACTGGGCTTTCTACATGAATGAATGCTGGGTATCCAAACTCAGGTCCTTATGTTTACATAGCAAGACTTTGTTCACTGAGCCATGTCCCCAGCTCTCTGGGTCGTGTCTTTGTCAACTTGTATTGTGTCTCTACGTTTGAAACAAGATCTCCCCTCCCCGCACCCCCATGTTGAGGGCTGACCACTCAGATGCTACACAAGTTCTGTGTCCCTGAACTATATCCCCAGCCTGAAGGAAGGCTTTGAGGGGCCGGGCAGGAGACAGGTCTTGTTGTATAGTCCTGGTTGTCCTGGAACTCCCTTTATAGTCCAGGCAGGCCCCAAACTCATCTTCCTGCCTCTGTTTCCTAAGTGATGGGCTTGAAGACATGTACCACTGTGCCTGGTCCTAAATTGTATTATGCTTGGTTTTATTCTAGTGATTTGTATTAATCTTATTTGCTTGTGGCTTAACTTACTTTGAGGTTCTGGGGACCTAACTCAGGACCTTGTCACATGCTAAGCTTTTGCACTACCACTGAGCTTCACGGAAGCCCAGCTCGTGTGTATTTTCTTTTCTGGCATTTACGTAGCACAGGGGACCTTTTTCTTTTGACTAATGGACTAATGGGGAAATTACCTTGTGAAAAATATATATTTTTTAGATGTGAAGTATATTATCACTGGGGGCAGGGGACTGAGTTCGTGGACATACAAGTTAGTAAACTGGTGAAGAGTGAACTCGCTCATTCCCACCATCACCCCAAGCTACATTGCAGATCCACTTGGTAGCACCCCATACTCCACTGACTGCTTTGCCTCCCGTCTTAGGACAGAGCCCCTGGACTCCCAGGTTCCTGGCCAGGGAGGAGGAGGAAAAGGAGAAGCCTATCTACCGGGGCTGAGCAGGCCTGAGGGCCAGGCTGTTGGTCCTGGAATGCCCCCGCCCAAGCCCAGTGAGCAGGAGGGTGAGAACACGAAGGCCAGCCAGGAGCCAACTCCTCAGCCTGGCACAGATGTGGTCCCAGCAGCCCCCAGGAAGCCAAGAAAGTTCTCCAAGCTGGTCCTGCTGACAGCCTCCAAAGACAGCCCCAAAGTGGCTGGGGCCAAGCGCAAAGGAGTCCATTGCATCATGTCCCTGGGCGTGCCAGGCCCTGCCACCTTGGCCAAGGCCCTCCTCAAGACTCACCCTGAGGCTCAGCGGGCCATTGAAGCAGCCCTCCAGGAGCCTGAGCAGAAGCGCAGCAAGCTGGACCCGGGTGAGGCTCCCGTAGCTGGCGCTGCCCTTCCAGGATGCCTGGTCCCTCTCAGAGCTGCCACAGGCATCTGGTTCCCATTCTAAGAGCCCCTGCCACTCCCTTTGCCTTCCTGATCGATGCTGCTCTGCTTCTCTGAGCACAGGTGGGAGGTGGAGGGCACAGGAGTTACAGGTGCTGGCCGGGCACTCCTTGAAGAGCCTGGGACCCTGACTTAGC
This sequence comes from Meriones unguiculatus, assembly GCF_030254825.1. Taxonomy (NCBI): domain Eukaryota; kingdom Metazoa; phylum Chordata; class Mammalia; order Rodentia; family Muridae; genus Meriones; species Meriones unguiculatus. The sequence goes on from NC_083359.1 coordinate 41,049,227, forward strand.
CTGGGGTATTGCCCAGTAGCCTTGCCCCTTAGAGTTCATAGAGAGCCCCTTCTGCATGGAGTGCTTGCCTTGCTTCATCCCAGGGGTGTCGGAGGTTAGGTGGGCCTGCCGCCCTGCACTGCATCCCAGAGGCTGCTGACCGCTCTCAAGGTCTTGGCCACATATGGTGTTTCCAAAGGCCTGGGCTTCTTGGTCCACCGTCCACATGTTCCACAAGCATTTCACAGCAGGAACAAAGAGTGCCTTCATTTCTTCCGTCAGCTAGTTTGCCTATGTTTGTAGACTTGCAGCCGTGTTCTCACAGGGCCCTGGGCCAGCAGGAGCTGGAGGACTCTCCTCCCTGTCTCCCTGAGTCTCACCCTCACCAAAGCCTCCACAAAGGACAGAACAGCGCTCCAGGGGACTTTCAGAAGGTGTCCATGGAGGACCCTTAGAAGTTTCAGGCTGATGAGGACACAAGGCTTACGGGGAAAGCTCAGTGCCCTCTCCTCTCGTTTACAGAGATGATGGGCGGCAACGGGCAGCATTAGCCTCTCCTTACTCACCGCTCCACCATGGCTGCGCCCCTTCCTCCAGTGTGACAGGGTGGGCAGTGGGTGGAGGATGGTGACAACGTACTGTCCCGTTCTTTACACCCAGCTCAGGCTGGTTCCATGTTCCTGGGACCTGTGGTGTCCTTGGGCCTCCCTGGGAGCAGTGAGGTGGCAGGAGCAGAGGGGTTGGTTGGGGACAAGCAAAGAAGGCTGGTTTCTGAGCATTCCAGAGACTGGAGGAGAACAAGTGGCCAAGCTTGCAGTACTCAGCGTCAGGACATTGTGGACAGTGCTGAGGTGGGGAAAGAGAGTGGGGCCGACGGCCACAAGATGTGCTTAACAAGGGACAGAGGCTTGAGACTTGATCGAGGTTCTGACCCACTTGCCTGGACGCAGAGTTCTCAAAAGTCACCAGAGCTGGAAGGAGAGCCCTAGGCCAACAGCACCTGGTGGCCCGGGGAGGAGGACAAGACACCTTCCTGGGTGAAGCTGCAAGTTCCCCAACCTGGCTGTCTGTGTGTGTGCGTTTTGCGCCCATTCCTGTGTCCTGTGTGTGGTTGTCGTCTATGTGAGCATCTCTGTCATTGTTTCTCTTGTCCCTTCGTGTGACTTTTCCCTAGGAGGTGAGTGTGTGTCAGTCTAAAGCAGTTTTCCCTCCCCACTAGGCTTGGAGCAGGACATACTGCAACTCAAGCACACATTTAGGGATGCCTGTGGCAGGAAGAAGGCAACTGAGCCGATCTATTTCCGGCAGAAGCAGCACTTGCCAGGCCCTGAGATGGTGGGGCTGAGAAAAGCTATAGTCTTGGGGCGCCATTTTCTGCCAAGGCACAGGTGGCCCCTTAGGATCAGCCTCACCCAAAAGAGGAAGGAGAGGAAGCTCTGGTGTTACCAAAAGTTAGTTGGGCCGGGCAGGGAATCCTGCCGTAGAAATTGAATGGGACGGCCGAAGGTCATAAAGCTCCATAGTCCCACTGCCCATCCCCACCCCAGGGGCTACAATCTCAAGGAAGCCAACATGGAGTGGCCGTGGCTACAAGCCTGGAGTTCTTTGGAGACCGTAAGGATCCTCAGGCTCCCATTCACGGCCAGGGCACTGAGGGCTCTCTAAGAGTGCCTTACTATCTGGCCACTTGGTTCTCACCAGCACAGGGGTTGAGGATGGGGTCTCCAAGACCCATGGGAGGCTGATCTTGGAGTCACTACCCTGAGGCAACCTGCACAGAAGGAGACAGGTTGACTGTGGCTGGGAACAAGAACAGTTGGCTATAGAGATATCATGTCGGTCCCTTCCAACCACGGGAGACCTCCTACTGCTTCTTGTGTGAGTTCAGGCTCCGAAGCACTACGGCTTCTGGGAGAACTGGAACAAAACTCACTTCTTCAGACGAAATACAAAGGAACGATGCCACCCCTTCCGGGTGCTGCTGGGCACGTGCTCTTCACCAGTGGACGACTTCCTGTCCCCTGTTCCCATATGCAGACCTTCCTGCCTCTGCCCCACCCCTGGCCAGGCGGTGGCAATTCTGCAGCGTCCTACTCAGCTGTTTCCTAGAAACGACACAAGAAGTGTTTGTGACCTTGAGCTTGGGGCTTTTTAGGAATGGTGTCCCCAGTGTGGCAATCCTTAAGTCAGTTAACAAAGACACCTGGCCTTTTACTGACCCCTCAGAGGCTGGGGCGAGTGGCTCTCAGCTTACAGCAGAACAGTGGGAGCCCAGGGCCAGCCTTTCCCATCCCTCCTTTGTTCTTTGTTACCAACCTGACCTATCTGCCTTTTCCCCAGATACTGACGGCCCAGAAGACAATGGATCATCAGGAGTGTCTTCAGGTTCTGAGGAGGAGACCACTGTGGTTCCCAAGGAGCCCAGCGTTTCCCCATAATTTTGGCAACTGCTGCAGTGTGGGCTGCTCACTGCATAGGTTACTTTTATAAGCAAGAAGTAAAGAAGAGAGAGAAAATAAAAGCAGCTGTATGCTGTTTCCCACCTTCGGTAGGTTTTTGTTGTTGTTTTTCCAGACAGGATTTCTCTGTGTAGCCCTGGCTGTCCTGGAACTTGTTCTGTAGACCAGGCTGGCCTCGAACCTCACAGAGATCTGCCTGCCTCTGCCTTCTGAGTGCTGGGATTAAATAAGTGCACCACCACCACCAGGCTGGAGTAGGCTTAAAATACTAGAACTTTGGGGACCAGCTGTGACCCCAGCACTCCGGAGATTTCCTCTCTGACTTTCCTTCTCATCCCAGACTTGCCTGGCCTGGGCCAGTAGACCCGGTGCAGTCTCTCTTGAGGCCCCTAAATCCTAGGTTCGTGGTTGGGCTTTCTTAGCCTGGAAAATGAGCTCTTGGCATAACTCAGAGCAGTTCCCAAGGCTTCGTCTTTGTGCTACTGCTAGCCTGAAATGAGTCGCCAAGAGCTCCTGCCCTGGACCCAGGGCAGCCTGGTTTCCTCATGCCTGACTCTTTCCTCCACAAGAGACGTCAGATTCGCTCTAGCTGAGTCCTCCAAGGTTGCCATGGGCCACTGTCCTTCCTGACCTAAGCCTGCTCTCTAGAAGATGACCCTCGGATTGCTGGCTCCCAGACACAGAGCCCCAGCCTCCTCCCTACTGGCACCAGTGAGGAAGGGATGAGGCCACAGCTGGCACTTGTCAAGCATCTACCCGCAATCCTCACAAGAGCGAGGCAACCCCCAGGAGATCATACACACACAGCCCGGCCCCTCGAACTTGTGGATTGGAGAGAAAGGAAAACATAGCTGTCTTCCAGTCCCCAAGTGGGTTACCCCCGGACACTCTCAAAGGGCAAAAGGTTTGGACTCCAGTCCTTTTACCTACCAGTCCTGTTCTCTGAAAAACCACTTCTGAGTATGAAAAACATTATCCTTTTCAATGTAGAATGTAGAGGCCCTATGTTTCAAATGTGTCTTCAAAACTCCCTCTGAAACAGATACTTGCCACATTTTTTCCCCCTGCCATTCTGCTGTATTGCTGTTATGGGGCTGTTTTTTAAACTTTTAAACCATTTTATTAATTTTGCCTGCACGTATGTCTGTGTGGAAATGTGCATGCAGAACCTTTGGAGGTGAGGTGTTGTGTTTTCTGACACTATAGTCGCAAACAGTTATGAGCTGCCGTGAGGTTACTGAGAATCGAACCTGGGTCCTCTGGAAGAGAGCTAGTGTTCTCAACCACTGAGCCATTGCTCCAGCCCCACGAGGGCTGTTGTAATATTGCTATTCTGTTCCTCATTAGTTTCTTTCAATATTAGAAACTAATCTTGGAAGTTAGTTCTTTCATCCTTTTAAAACTAGAGTCCACTGTGGTTTCTCTTTTGCTGTGCACTTTTGGACCTGGGTGTGGCAGCCATTCCTTTGATCCCAGCATTTAGGAGACAGAGGAGGGGTGGGGGCAGGACCTGAGGGTAGGGAGATGGCTCAGCTGGCAAACGATGCTGTAGAGTGGACCTCTAACCTCAGGGCTGGGCAGACAGGGACAGAAGGGTCCCTGGGGCACGGTGGCGAGCCTGTCTAGCCTAACCAGCCAGCTTCCGGTTCAGTGAGAGACCCAGTTTCAAAAACATTAGAGGGAATGCAGTTGAGGAAGCCAGTGTTGACCTCTGGCCTCCACACACAGGGACACAGACGCATACGCACATGCACACACACACAGAGGAAGCCCTGGGATGGAGCTGGAGAGAATGACTACAGGGAAGCAAGGGAGAGGAGGGGCCGGAAGGGAGCAAGGCTACCCTAACCTTTGTGTGCAAGCTTGTATTTGTTTTCCTCTGGCCTATGTATATTTACCTGGGTTAGAGTGGCCAGCTTAATCCAGTACTCGTAGGTCTCCACCACAGACTCTACCGCACAGTTCCTCCCGGCGACCAGATAGTGTGCTCCTGGCATGCACAATGTGAGCTGCTCGGCATCTCCACGGTACCTGGGCCGTGAGCGCCTCCTGGAGTGTGGTCCTGGATTACCAATCTCAGCCAGTCCTGCACTACAGACTGCCAGAAGCAAGGGCTCCTTTAGGACCAGGCACACGGTGGCTCCTTGCACCGGATGTTGTGTTAGATTTATTGCCCCTGCTTTCTGCCCCATCCCCACACCACAAAAACTAACACTACCAGGGACAGGATTTCTGTCTACTTGGGCTCCTGAGGTTCCCAGTGTGGAGCCCTTAAGGAGAGGAGCCTGCAGGGTCACTGGACACAGAGAGCATGGGAAGGAGAGTAGAAGACAGAGATTTGAGATTACCAAATTGCAGAGGGCTTATAGGTTCTGCCCGTGTGTAGATCACACATGTGGATCGCAGTAGAGCTGGGGAGAGGGTGTTGCAAGAAGCTGGTGTCATGCCAACTCTGAGGCGAAGGGACAGCAAAGCAAGTGTGGGAGCCTGCTACTTGTAGAACCTTCCAGCTGTGTTAAAAGCAAGAAAGAGTACAAGACAGAGCAAGCATCCTCCCTGTGGGAGCGATCCCCCTGCTTCTGCCCCGTGAATACCACCTCTCCTCAAAGATTTATTTTTATTTCATGTGTATGAGCATTTGCCTGCATGCACATGTCTGTAACATGTACATGACTGATTCTGGAAGAGGCCAGAAGAGGGCATCAGATCCCATAACTAAACTTTGCCATCTCTAAACCTCTATCTCCAAAAAAATAACAGTAGCAATATTGCAGTTATGAAGTAGCAATGAAAACAATGTTATGGTTGCAGGGGTCACCACAGCATGAGGAGCTGAATTAAAGGGCCACAGCATTTGATTGAGAACCACTGCCCAAGCCATCTTTCCAACTCTATTTGTTTTTGAGACATCTAAGTAGAACCAGCTTCCCTGGGACTCACTATGTAGCTGATGGCGGCCTCATTCTCATGCCCCAGGCTCTCCAATTCTGAAATTATAGGCTTCCCCCTCTACACCAGGCTTTGCATTTTCTTTCTGAGTGGGGTTTTTTGTTTGTTTGTTAGCTTTTAGCTTTCTGAAAAAAAAAATCCTTTATTTTCTCTTTTATTTCCTTATTTACCTGCTGCGAATCTTTCGTTTACTTATTCACCTGTTGTTGTTTTGAAGACCCAGGGTCTCATGTAGCCCAGGCTTGCCTTGCACTCACTATGTGGCTGATGATGTACTTGAATTCCTGATTCTCCTGCGTCCATTTCATTTCTGCCGTACCACAGCCAGTTCCTGGATTCTTCCTTAAACTTGTGATCTGTTATTGTCACTATTTCGAATCTCAGATAGTCCTGGATTGGGAGTGGGTGATATCTAAAGGCTTCAAGGTGCTTCATGAGAACGTTCAGGGGAACTGGAAAGATGGCTTAGCTATTAAGAACATTGGCTGCTCTGTCAAAGGACCAAGGTTTGATGCCCAGCACCCACATGGCGGGTCACATCTCTCGGCAACACCAGTTCCAGAGGATCCGACAACCTCTTCTGGTCTCCGCAGGCACCAGACATGCACATAGCGCACAGATACACATGCAGACCGAACACCTAAATACATAAAAATACATTTGTAAAATATTTCAGAAGTATGGTAAAAAACAAAAACAAAAGAACACTTGGCAGCGGTAGCGCAGGCTTTCAATCCCGTTCCGGGGAGGCAGAGGCAGGCCTTTCTCTGAATCTGAGGCCAGTCTGGTCTACAGAGAGAATTCCCGGACAAACCTCGTCTCGAAAAAAATTAAACAAGTTAAAAAAATCAAAAGAAAGTTCAGGAGGGTCACCGGCCTAAAGATGCATTTAAGCCAACATTACAATTTCCTAAGAATCCAGCCGAATCCTGTGCAAGGTTCTGTTGCCTCGACCCTCCAGCATCCTTAGTGAGGATGCCCCGCCTGCATCCCGGCTACAAATTCACCTGCTGCCCCGCCCCCCCGGATGCAGTCGCGGGACCTCGGGTTATCCCGCCTCCTTCATGGTAAATAGACCCGCCTCTGTATGCTGATTGGCCAGGGTGTCAGGTTGGCACCGCGCAGAGAAGACCCGGAGAAGTAGCATCCGCCCCAGGAACGGCTCCGCGCCTCTGCTGCGCATGCTCGCTAGCAGCGCCTGGGCTTTCCAAGCCGGTTCTTCGCGGGGGCGCGCGCGTCCATGCGCGTCCGCGGCTCGCTCCCGGGGGCCAGTTGGCGGCGGGAGCGGGCGCCTGGGTCGTGGTTCTTAGAGCAGCCCGGGTGTTAGGCCGACGCCTCTGCTGGCGGAGACCCTCACGAAGGACCGCGTGGCTCAGCCGCGGGAGAGGCAGGGCCCGCTGCCGTCGGTGAGGACGGGCCCCTGCGGGCGGGAGGGTCCGGTCAGCGGAGCGATGCCTGGTCCAGCCGCCCCCGGGGTCGGGCCCGGTGCTGGGGAGGGCCCCCAGCGCCGCAGCTCGCGCCGCCCCCTTGCCGGTCCTCTGCGGTGCGCCTCCTTTCTCCCCGATCTCTTCACCAACCCACCCGACCCCCGTTCCGATCTCATCGCCCCTAAATCGGGAGCACACATTCACCCATCTTCCCCGGACCCTGTCCACCCTGCCTGGTGCGTGTCCACCTGGCTCTGTTCTCCCTCGCGGCCCATCCTTGGCGGCGGCAAATCCCAGTGACCTTGCAGTTTTTGCCGGTTGTTACCCCCCGTAGTTCAGACTATAGATTGCCCGTTCTGGCTTTCAAACTTTGTGACTCATTCTAGACTGAGAAATATGTTTTATGTGTCTATTCTGTGCATGAAGGTAGGTTCGTGAATCACAAGTTTAAAGAGAGCCGCTTACCGGGTTCACATGACGCAGATCTATTCAGGCTCGGTTCTAATTCACTCCTTTCCGTTCCGTTCCATTCCATTCCAAATGACTGGCTGGCTAACCCATTGATTCAAGACCTAGTTTATCTGACAGCTTTAAACCCTCCTTTTCTCCTCACTCACACAGTCAGAAAACCATTGCAAAGAAAGATCTTTTTTTTTTTTTTTATTGTGGTGGTGGGTTTGTTTTGTTTGCTTTGGAATTTTTCTGCTTTCCGGGGTCTATCCCATTGCTGGGGCTTGATTTAGCTTTTCTGGTCTGATTCAGGAATGTTTATCTCATTGTTCTTCCAAGCGTCACTAGTCTGACGTGTGTGTGTGTGGGGGGGGGGGGGAGACAGAAAACAGTGTAAGTTGTGGCTAAATGGGGGAGCAGGTGATGTGCTTGCCTGTGCAGATGGCTTTTGCTGGGGTGAGGGGGGATGAGGAAGAGTAAGTTAAGAAGAGTAACTTCTCGGCTTGTGGGGGTAGAAGTGGAGTGGCCAAAGCCGAAGACCATCAGGGGACTGCCCAGAATTTGATGGGCCGAAGAGGAGGCAGTGAGGAAGGAAAGCCTTGATGCCCGGGAAAGCGGATGGGAGATGGGTGTGATTTCATTCCCAGAGAGTGAGCTGTGAGCATGCATCAGGCTAGGTGAAGGCGTACAGCTAGCCACGCTTCCGATCGAGGATGGCTGGGGAGTCGATCAGCCAGCTTCCCGTGTCTTGTGTGGATTTTTATTATAGTTCTGAGTGTGTGTGTGCATGTGAAGGCCTGTTCTATCACCCTCCTACCGTACCTTTCTTCTTTTCTGTGTGTGTGTGTGTGTGTGTGTGTGTGTGTGTTGAGACAGGGCTTCTCTGTGTATCCCTGGGCATCCTGAAACTTGCTCGGTAGACCAGGGTGGCCTCAAATTCAGAAATGCCCCTGCCTCTGCCTCCTGAGTGCTGGGATTAAAGGCGTGCACCACAACTGCCTGGCTGCCTTATTCCTTTGAGACAGGAGCTGTAGTGGAAACCATATCTCTGCCTCCCGCAGCACTGGGGTTACAGGCATCCAGTTAGACCTAGCATTTAACATGAATTCTGCTATCTGAGCTGAGGTCCTCATGCTTACATGAGTGCTGTTATCTGCTGAGCCATCTCCACCCCCACCCTTAGCTTTCTGTAATCTAAGACAAAACACTGGTGTTGGTGCAGCCCTCAAGGGGGGCGGGGATAGTGGCAGTGAGAGAACAGAATGAGAACACATTCATTTTTTTGGGGGGGGGGGTTGGGTGGGCTGTGTGGTGATGGACAGGAGCATATAATGGAGCAAGCTGTTCACCTTATAGCCAGCAAGAGTGAGAAGGGCTGGGGTTCCCATAGGTCTGCAAAGGTATACCCCAATGACCTAAGGACCTCCCCTAAAGGTTTCATTACCTCCCACTGGTGCCTCTGTGGTGGACATTAATGATGCAAGTTATAGCAAGGGATTCGGGGAGGAGGCCCACACTCTGCATGTCTGTTTCTTAAAAAACAACAACAACAAAATCCGCCTTTCCAGGGTCTGTTACCATTGCTGGGGCTTGATTTAGGTTTTCTGGTCGGATTCAGGTATGTTTATCTCATTGTTCTTCCAAGTGTTGTTTTTTGAGACAGGGTCTCTCTGTAAGCCCGGCTCTCCGAGGACTCAGTATGCTGACCAGGCTGCCCTTGAACCCAGAGATTCTTCTGCCCTCCTCTCTGAGTGCTGGAGTTAAAGGCACACGCTACCTCGTCCAGCTGCAGTGTCTGTATTACTAAATTGTTCTCAGTTCACCGCCCCCCTCACCAGAAGACACCAGCAGTGCTGGTTCCACAGTAACTTGGGAGAAGAGGTGATGGTGGACTTGAGTACAGAGAGGCCAGAGGTGCCGAGAGCCGCCCCGCCCTCACAGTGAAAGAGTCAGTTCTGGAATGCCACCAGTGCTGAGGTGGTGAGATTGGCCGTCTTTCTGGGGCTTGTTACCGCCTTCGTCCTGGCTCAGGCGTGCACACATAATCCCAGTATGTACCCCAGGAAGCTCAGCAGTGCTGCGTACAGTCTGTGTGTGCGTAGTCACGGGTTAGTTAACCAGGTAAAGCGCTCCTCTTACCCAGCACACATGGAGGCTGAAATCACACAGAACATTTCTTACCTTTTTACATTTTTAATTAAAACTTTTTTTTTGTTTTTTTTGTTTTTTTTTGTTTTTGAGGCAAGATCTTGCTATGTTGCCTGGACTCATGATCTACCTTAGACTCTTTGTAACAGAGCTTATAGGTGTGAACTACCATGCCTGGCTCAGGAGGGTTTTGTTGTTCTGGTTATTTGTTTGACCTCAAGGAAGATTTTTTTTTGTTGTTATTGTTTAATGGTCGGTTGGTTGTGGTAGGGTCTCACTATGCTGCCCTGACAGGCCTGGACCTCACTGTATAAACCAGGCTAACCTCTAACTAACAGAGATCCTCCTGCCTCTGCTTCTAGATTACTGGGATGAAAGAAATACGCTGCCACACATGTCCTCAGGACTTTTTTAACAACAGAGCCATCCCTCCCCCATTTTCCTTTGCTTAGGGCACTGCTGAGCCTGGGCAAAGAACTCCTGCTCTTGTGAAATGATTTATGTTTATGGATGACTTTCTCTTATAGTATCTCATTAGCTACTTAGGGGGAGGGGGCTCAGAGGAGAAAGCCATGAATGGCTCTCCATCTTATTTTTTGAGACAGAATCTCACACTGAATCTGAAGCTCACAGTTTCAGTGAGAATGGGTAGCAGCAAGTCCCTGAGATCTGCCTGGCTCTGTACCCCAATTCTGGGGCTATGGATAGGCAGGCATGGGACCCTATTTTAAGTAGGTGCTGGGGAGTTGAACTCGGGTCCTCTGGCAAGTACTCTTGCCCACTGAGCTCTCTCCCCTGACCGTCATTCAACACTTTCCCTCCTTTGCAGGTGAGAGTAGCCAGGAAAGCTCTAGGGCTTGGCCCAGATCCACCCAGCAAGGGGCCTGGCAATCTAGTTTTCCTCCCATGTAAAAGGAACTGTTGGTCTACTGTTAGCTGCCCAATTCTGGCCTTCAGGATTTTAGCTGGTCACTAGGGATTGGTCCCAGTTGTGTCTGAAAGGCCCTGGATAGTTCCTAACACTTCAGGGCCTCATGTCCTGCCCTGAGCAACCTGTGACCACCAGCAGGACCACATGTCAGGGCAAGCAAGGGGAGTGCTGAGGTCACCCCCCTCTGACCTCAGCACTGAGGGAGGAGAGGAGGGAAGAATGAACCTCAGACTTTAGACTCTTTAGTGTCCTGCTCACATCTGTCTAACCTGAAAACAGTTTTCTTCATAGGCTTGTATTGAGTGAGGAGTGGATATTACAAAAAGAACACATTGAAGCCCCAGTCCCTGGGCGCAGTAAATAATACAAGGCTAGGCATGGTGGCACACTTATCATCTTAGCACTTGGAGGTAGAGAAAGGAGGACCAGGCATCAAGACCAGCCACAGCTACATAATGATTTTTTTAAGGTTTATTTATTTGTATACAGTGTCCTGTCTGCATGTGTGCCTGCAGGCCAGAAGAGGTCACCAGATGTCATTAGATGGTTATGAGCCACCATGTGGTTGCTGGGAATTGAACTCAGGACCTTTGGAAGAGCAGCCAGTGCTTTTAACCTCTGAGCCATCTCTCCAGATCCTACATAATGATTTTGATATCAGCCTGGGCAAGAGGTAGGTAGTTTGATTCCAGCCTGGTCCACATAGGAGTTCTAGGACAGACTATATAAAGACCTGCCTCCAAAGAGAAAGGAAAAAAAAAAGTCTTCTGGGTGTGGGGCCAGCTTGACGACCTTGACGACAGCTTGACGACCTCTCGCCAGAACTGTGAATTTCTCAGTCAAGGAGACATAACTTCAACTATTCAGAAATCTGTGCTTAGAGGAATCTGTTTTGCCCATGATGTCAGGGAAATGGGATATAACAGGTACTTCTTGTGGCTGTGATGAAGCATGGCATGAAATTTACCATCAGAACCATTGTTACCTATGTTCATCATACTACCACCATCCCTGTTAAACACTTAAATTCTGGTCCTCAGCCCCTGGTTGGTGCCCACTTTGCTACTTAATGTCTCCTTGGACCGCCCCTTGCCTATATGACGCTCTCATGCATATTCATACTTTTTTCTTTTTTGGTTTTTCGAGACAGAGTTACTCTGTGTAGCCCTGGCTGTCCTGGAACTCTATCTGTAGACCATGGTGGCCTCAAACCCACAGAGATCTGCCTGCCTCTGCCTCCTACCTCCAAAGGTGTGTGACCTGTGTAGCCCTTTGCTCTTTCTTAGTGTTTTTTGTCCCTCACACGTGAAGGTAGGATTCATTGTTTGTGTGATGACGCCCAGAGTTTTAGGGCTTGCTAGGTTTAGTCACTCTGGTGTGACTCACCACGCATGGCTGCCTGCACGGCTGAATGGAGGGACTTGGGATCATCAGACAGGCTGATATTCCGAGCCCTTTAGTGGGTGAGAGTGAAACTAGTCTCTCAAATCTAGCTCTAGCCAATCGCAGAGACCAGCCTTCCACAGGTTCCTTCTGTTTTATGGGAGCTTCTCAGTATCTTTTGGGGTGGTAAGTCTTGGAAGCCTGATGACCAGACGCTTTTGTTGAGAGGTTTGTACTGCCTGCTCTCAGACTCAGTGTGCGGCCCTTGGGGAATATGAAGGTTTTCCTGTCCTGTCAGCTTTGACTGAGAACCAGCCTGGAGGAGGCAGAGGGGCCCAGAGCTCCCCCTGAGGTGCGCTGGCACAGCAGCCTGAAAGGCCTCTGTGGAGGTGGAGGTCAGGGAGCCTGGCCCTAAGTGGGTGGGCTATCCTGAGTTTAGAGGGCAAAGACTCAGAAGTAGAATGCCAATGAAGCTAGGATCCTTACGATCCAAGGGAAGGTTGAAGGCAATTCATTCCTGAGCCAAAGTAACATGGCAACTGAAGAGTGGTGTGTCTGGTGGGCAAGGCCTCCAGTTTTCCTGCCATAAAGGTACCCAGGGGGTCTTTGCATTAGGCCCCAGGTGTCCCCTGGTCCCTGGCCACCCTTGGGAAGACCAAGCATTGGCGACTCCGGGACTGGAACGGGCCTTCCATCTAGGAATTTCCCTTCCTGACCTGGCCACTGCTGTGTAGGGGATAGCCTCCGGTGCCACCAGCTGGAGAGGGCTGTTAGGGATTCAGCGATCTTCCAGCCACAGGCCACACTCGTCCTGCTGGACAACAGGGATGACCCCACCTTTGAGAAGCGGATGTGGGCCCCTAGACCAGGGAGCCATGGCTTAGAAATTAGGGACCAGGAGACACTGGACCCAGAGAACTTGTGTTGGGGTAATAATTCCCCAGTAGAGATGCTAAAACTTGGTCTGGAGAGATGCTTATCGATTAAGACAGCATGCTGCTCTTGCAGAGGCTCCAGGATCTGAGTCTTCTGACCTCTGCAGGTATATACGTAAATTCAGAAACAAGTAAGAGCCAGGCATTGTGGTGCACACCTTTAATCCCAGCACTAGGGAGCCAGAGGAGGTGAATCTCTGTGAGTTTGCAGCCAGCCTGGTCTACGAAGTGAGTTCCAGAACAGTCAGAACTACACAGAGAAACCCTGCCAAGAAAAAAAGGAGAGGGTGAGAGAGGCTAGAGATAGCTTGGTAATGCTCTTTCAGAGGACAGGAGTTTGATTCCCAGCACCGTTGTGGGTCATAACTACCTCTAAGTAGAGCTGCAAGGGATCTGATGGCACACGTACACATAACTAAAACTAAATCTGATGGGCATAGTGGCGCACACTTTTGATCCTAACACTAGGGAGGCAGAGGCAGGTCGATCTCCCGAGTTCAAGGCCAGCCTGGTCTGCATAGTTCTGTGGCAGCCAGAAACACATAGTGAGACCTGTTTCAAACAAACAAGGGGCAGGAGAGATGGCTCATTGGTTAAGAGCACTTGTTGCTTTGTGGAGCATCCAGGTCCAGTTCAGAATCCACGTGGTGTGGCTCACAGCCACGTTTCGTGGCGTCCAAAGGCACCGGGCAGCACTGCAGACGTGTATACAGGCAAGACACACACACAATAAAATGAATAAATCTAAGAAAATCTTTTTGAAACAATGCATTTTTAAGTATTACTTGTAGCCTTGGGTATCCTAGAACTCAGGTGCATGCTGCTGCCCCCTGAGTACTGGAATTAAGGATGTATACCACCAAGCTTTTTAAAAAGGAGAAATTTTTAAAGAAGCTAAAAGCGTCTGCAGTGATGCAGTCTTGTTTAATGCCTCTCACTGAGAGGTGAGAAACACCTTCCTAACTACATATTGCTCAGTTGTCCCAGAAAGACAGGAAGGTCAGCCCACCTCAGGGTGGCACCCCACATCTGACCATCCTTGTCTAGACTGGAGGTCAGGAGCCCTGTCCCTGCCCAGCCAAGAGCAGTGGTTGCAAAGTCACTGCAAAGAGCCCCTGAAGGAGTGGGCTGAGCTGAGGCCTCCAGAGTACGTCAGAGGAAAAGCTGTGTGACCCCAGAGGGTCCCGGGGCCAGGCTTCAGCCTTCTGCCATGCTAAGTGCCAGTGCTCACTGGCCTGGATTCTTTGTGACAGGTGCCCAGCATTAAGGTAAAGTGCACAAGGCCAAAGTCAGCCCAGGTAGGTGCGCAGCATCTGAGCAGGCACAGTGGGACTTGGGCCTCATTCTCGGGCACGTCAGGTTCTGGTGCCTCTGTCCTCCTCTAACCTGTTAGATGGTCACCTTGTAACGGTGCTGGACATCGATGAGACTTCTCAAGTGGAAACTCAACAACTAGAACATTAGTTAGCAGCGGCCCCAGAGAGGCACCTACTGTACAGTAAGTTTTCTCATGTACAGGGGAGGCTTGGTGGGGCTGCCAGGAAAAGGTACCAGTAGTCTGTCTGCCTAGGGCTTCTGCTATATCACATTTCTTCTCTGCAGCCCCTCAACCCCAGGGCACCGTGGGAACTGAGGAAGTTCGATCCATTTGCTAGAGCCCCAGGCCTAGGGGCCTCCTCCACTAAAGTGCCTTTGTTCTTCTCTTAGGACAGAGCCTCAGGGCTCCCACATTCTGGCCTGGGAGGAAGAAGAGGAAGAGAGATCCATCTGCCAGAGGGCTGAAGGTGGCCCGAGGGCCAGGTTCTCACTCCCAGGATGCCCCTGCCCGAGCCCAGTGAGCAGGAGGGTGAGAGCGTGAAAGCTGGCCAAGAGCCGTCTGTTGGAGCCAGGAAGCCTCAAGAGTCCTCCAGTCTGGTTCTGGCCAGGGGTAAAGGAGGACCCAAGCCGAGAGGTGGCAAGTCCCGGAAGAAGTCCGGCAGTGGCAAGTCCCGGAAGAAGTCTGGCAGTGGCAGGTCCCTGAAGAAGCCCAGCAGTGGCAAATCCCTGGAGAAGTCCGGCAGTGGCAAATCCCTGGAGAATTCCGGCAGTGGCAAGTCCCTGGAGAATTCCGGCAGTGTCACATCCCTGGAGAAGTCCGGCAGTGGCACGTCCCTGGAGAAGTCCGGCAGTGGCACGTCCCTGGAGAAGTCCGGCAGTGGCACGTCCCTGGAGAAGTCCGGCAGTGGCACGTCCCTGGAGAAGCCCGGCAGTGGCACGTCCCTGGAGAATTCCGGCAGTGGCACGTCCCTGGAGAAGTCCGGCAGTGGCACGTCCCTGGAGAAGCCTGGCCCTGCCGCTCTACCCAGCAATACTGTTCAGACCTCGACGGCCAAGAAGCAGGGACGGATAATTCACCGGAAACGTAGTAGAGTAGATGCAGGTGAGACCTCCCTGGCGGTGCTGGCCCTGGCTCCTGACGAGGCTGCCGCCCTGCACGCCCCCCTTCCCGTCAGGGTGACCTTGGATACTCCGCTCTCCCTTGCAGTTGAGCCTCCTGCTACAGCTATATGCAGGATTCTCTAAACTCCTTAAATCCCTTCCGTTAACACAGAAGCATCTTTCAGAACCTGGGCTTGTCTGGCAGCTGGGGCCTGAGAAAACATCCTGCCCACAGGGCCCTACCCTATTCCAAGACCCACTCACTCCCCGAGGTCCCTGACCTTGAGTCTTGCTCCAGAGAAGCTAACCCAGCCTTTTCATGCCCCCAGCTGACCCCCAGCCCCTGCAGTTCCTGAAGACCCCATATGGCGGTCGCCTTCTAGTGCACAAGTCATTCCTGTACAAGCAAGAGAAGGCTGTGGGAGACAAGGTGTACTGGAAATGCCGCCTGCACTCAGACCGAGGCTGCCGGGGACGGGCCATCACCCGTGGCTTTCGAGTCACAGTGATGCGGGACCACTGTCACCCACCTGATAAGGGGAGCCTGGGGGGACGGCGCCGGAAGGAGAAGGTGCCCGCCTCAGACCTGCCTGAGGGCACTAAAGGCCAAGAGGATGGTGTGAGCCTATGGCTATACCCTGAGGAGCCAGAGCCCACACCTCAGCAAAGCACTGAGCCCCCAGAGGAGGACCAGGGGTACCGATCGCTGGCACTGCAGAGCCTACCTCCCAAGAAACGCCCCACACCAGGAGTGGGTAAGTGTATGCCCTCCCTCACTTGGGAGGTAAATCCTTCATGCCCAAATGAAAATGTGGGGTTTCACGTGGGTTCTCAGAATGTGCTCAGAGTCAAGAATATAAATGCATTCCAGCCATCACTGAACCCGTGGGTCAGACGGCACTGGGGTATGGGAGCCCAGGGACTTTGAAATGTTTCCAACGCAGCAGGCCCAGTGTGAGGCCCTGAAAGCTGCAAACCAGTGGGCAGGCTTTCGTGATTCTGGCATTAAGTTTGGGTAGGGTTCCCACGAGCAAGGTTAGGCTTTGAGCCCCAGGTTCGAAGTCCGGCCCCATGGATGAAGGCCTGTAGCCTCAGAAAATGCCGTGATTTCTGGTCTTCAGAGCTTGCGGGTTGTGGCCTGTTGGACCGTTGTGGAGCTTGGGGGGTGACGATGATCAAGCCATGTTCTGCACTGCTCAGCTGAGTGAGAGCATTCTTAGAGCAGTTAGGTGTGGCTTCTGGGCCGAGTGTCTCCTGGCACACGAGGATCTGAGCAGCTGCCCTGCTGGGAGGGGAGCTTCTGTCCAGTATGAATCTGTGAGGACGATTTGCGTGTGTGCCTTTATTACGCAAAGAGAAGGGCTAGGGATGCCGTCGGTCAGAGAGCACTTGCCTCCCATGTCAGAGGCCTTAGGCTTAGTTCTGTACACTGTAAAAACCAAAAACCAGGCAAAATTTGTTAAACAAACCCTAGAAAAAAATGGCCAACAGTAGCCCAGAACATAACCTGCTGGATCAGAGCCCAGCTCGGCCCTTCCCACGGTGGCGTGAACTGTGAGCTGCGTCTCATCGACTTGGAGACGGAACCCCTGTTCCTCTTGGGTGGCTTGGTGGGAATGGACTGGGATTCACACGTGCCCAGCTAAGGGAAGTATGCCAACGTTTGGAAGAAAAGCACGTGGTGGTTCCTCCTGGGACCCCTGGGCTCCTGCCCTCGGTGTGGTGACGTTCCTGTGTCCTTCCTCCAGTACGGTATCAGCCCCTTGAGTTCCTGAAGACGTGCTATGGGGGCACCTTCCTGGTCCACCAGTCCTTCCTCTACAAGCGGGAGAAGACCGTGGGGAGCAAGGTGTACTGGACCTGTCGGGAGCATGCCGTCCATGGCTGCCGCAGCCGGGCCATCACGCAGGGCCAGCGGGTGACGGTCATGCGCAGCCACTGCCACTCGCCTGACATGGAGGGCCTACGGGCCCGGCGACAGCAGGAGAAGACCATAAAGAAGATCCAGGCGCGGCGGATTGGTGCTGGGGACTTGGAGGACTGTGACGACATTGAGGACTCGCTGCTCCAAGGGGTGGACAGCCTGTTCTACCGCAGGGGACAGGGCACACTGACTCTCAGTAGGTCCAGGTCCAGAAAACAAGCAATGGAGCAACAGGAGTCCTTGCAGGAATCCCCCGAGGAGGAGGACCAGGATGTGGACCCCAGTAAGTCTGAATGTTTGGGGACTGGCTGGCCAGAATTGGTTGCCTCGGTTTGGGCGGGGGTGGCCAGCCCTCTCAACCTACCCCTGCTGTCTTACCCTACATCCTCTGCTCCCGCCCCTGACTGACTTTCCTGTGCCCTGCAGGAGGCCCAGAGTTCCTGAGGACCCCCCTGGGGGGCAGCTTCCTGGTGTACGAGTCCTTCCTCTACAGGCGGGAGAAAGCAGCTGGTGAGAAGGTGTACTGGACCTGCCGCGACCAGGCACGCATGGGCTGCCGCAGCCGAGCCATCACTCAGGGCAGGCAGGTCACCGTGATGCGAGGCCACTGCCATCCACCTGACCTGTTAGGCCTGGAGACCCTGAGGCAGCGGGAGAAACGCCCCGGCCACGCTCAATGGGACGGCCCAGGTACCTGGGGGGACCCTACTGCCTTTTCTATTGTCTCCACATGTCCTGTCTTCCGTCCTTCTGTAGATACCCTGGAAGTGGCAGCGTTCTCTTCCCACCCCTCCTCCTCCAGGCCCAGGCCATCTGGGTTTTGTGCTCCCGGGTTCCTCCCAAGCTGCCTACTTCTTCTTCCGGGCTGGAAACCTGATAAACCTAACCTCCCCTCCTCTGTTATTTTAGGAGTTATCAGTAGGGGCTGCTGAATGTCAGGTCAGGTCCTCATTCTTACAGTGTGACCAGAAGGCCACAGGTCAGCCTCAGAGTCTGGGAGCTGACAGAGTCAACCCTGTCTGCATCTGTGTCTGCTGAACGCCTGCGAGCTGCAGTCCTAGCTCTGACCCGGCAGCTGTCCAGCAGAGCCTGGCGTGACTAAGGAGAGTGACTGAAGCCAGGCTGCCAGTCCTGCCCTGTAGTGTTTGAGGTCCTGAGTTACTTTTGGTCCTAAACTTATTCCAAATATAGGAGGCGTTTTATCATCCTTCCTTGGTTTCGTTCCATTTGTATGACACTCATAAACAAGAGGGTGATGACGGGACATGGCAGGTGCCCAGCCTTACCCTCACTCCTAGCCCCATGCATCCCTACGCTAAGCATTTGCCTCCCTGTTTCTTAAAATGCACCTTTACCACCGTTAACCCGTTTGATCCATTTTCCAATTTCCTTCTTACCGGCTGACTTCCGACCTGAGGAGGTGATTATGCCTTGCTATACTTTTGTAGTGGGTAGGTCTCATATGTAGCCCTGCATGGCCTCAACACGCATGCATATGTGCATGCCCACTATGGCATATATGTGTTGGTCCAAGGATAACATGTAGGAGTCGGTTCTTTTCCTTCTGTCATATAAGTCCTGAGGATTGGCAGCACGTCCTCTTATTTTCTGAACTATCTCACTAGCATTTGCCTTCTGTTCTTATCAAACTCTGCTGATGCTGAGCTGGGACCCATCAGTGAACAACTCCAGAGCTCTCTGGGCCCTGCTTCAGCCTCGCCTTGGGGCTGATGCCCGGCCTGGCCATCACCTGGATTTCCTCGGCCAGGTGCCCTGCTCTTTTGTGGTTTGGGAGGCCTGTGAGCCAGTCAGCTTGTCATCTTGGAGAAGCCCTTTGAGACCCTGCTCATTTGCAGCTGTTGGCAGTTTCCCCACACGCTTGCTGGACCGTGTCGCTATGCGAGAGCGCCAGACTGTAAATGCACAGCAGCGGAATCAGTTGGAAAAGAGGACAGTGTTTTTCTTATGGTTGATCCTATATGTGTGATCTGATTCTGCATTAGGACTCCTGAGTCTTCTGTCTGTCCCTGATGGGCCTATGGCTTAGGGACCTTTTCAGACCATAGCTTGTGTCCTTCAGCACAGTGTCTTCTTTGTTTTTTGGTTTGTTTTGAAATAAGGTCTTTGTGTATCTGGGCTGTCCTGGAACTTACTGTGTAGACCAGGCTAGCCTTGAACTCACTGAGCTTCCCGCCCCTGCCTGAGTGCTGGGATTAAAGGTGTGAGCCTGCACGCCTGGTGCAGCATGGTGTCTTCTTGCATGCCTACCTAATAGCCCTGTTTGGTGGCTTTCCATGGCTAGAGTTACACGGCCAGTTCCTCCTCCCGTGCCGACCCTGGTGGCGTTAGCAGTACAGTCCGAGATTTCCGGGTTTTGTTATCTGATCCCTCTACCAAAGTTCCTAAGTGCTTTCACCGAAACTTCTACCAAGTTTCTGCCCTCCCAGTGGAATGACTCCTGTATTGTGCTAGCCTCAGCAGTGTGGCGGCCTCTACCTGTCTCCTGCTGAGGTGGTAGCTGGTTTCTCCAGGCACTCTGCACCTGCCTGCTCTGATGTCCACCCACCTTCCAGCGTGCACATTGGCCCTCTAGGCCTGCTTGTGTTAAAGGCAGCCCTGTCCCCTCTGCACACAGGTCCTGACTCTTCTGCCTCTGCAGAGTGGGCAGGTGGGTCTTAGGAATATTTCAACACAGACATCTGCCTCCTCCCTTCCAGTGTCTTGCTTTTCCCACTGGGTCACCCTCCCCTTGCTCCTCAGATGTTGACACGCCATGATGCCCTGGAGCCCTTCCCCAATGCCTCTGTCTACGTGCTTGGTGTGGATCTGTTATGAGGCTGAGTTCTGTTGTTTACTCCTGTACAAGTGTTTTTCCTGCACGTGTGTTATGTGCCTCAGGAAGGCGGCACTGGATCTCCAGGAACTGTAGTTACAGATGGCTGTAAGCCACCACGTGCCTGCTGGGAACTGGACCTGGGTCCCTCTGGAAGGGCACCCAGTGCTCTTGGTGGCTGAGCCATCTCTGCAGCCCCTTGGCTTAGTTTTACAGTCTCTCTGTCTCCGCCCATTCTGTTGGTGTCTTTGGCTTACTGTTTCTCTGTCGTTGTACTGGGCCATTTTTATTTCCTGAAAACCATTTTTTTAAAGATTTATTCATTTATTACTATACTCTTCCATATAGTACTCTTCCTGCATGTATGTCTACACACCAGAAGAGGGCATCAGATCCCAGTATAGATGGTTATGAGCCACCTTGTGGTTGCTGGGAATTGAACTCAGGACCTTGGAAGAGCAGACAGTGCTCTTAACCTCTGAGCCACCTCTGCAGCCCAGTGAAAACCATTTTTTTAAATGTTATTTGTATAGCTGTTTTGCCTATATGTATGTTTATGTACTGTCCTTGTGCCTGGTGACTACAGAGTCTGTGCCAGGTACCTGTGGAGGCCAGAAGAGGGCATCAGATCCTTTAGAACTGGAGTTACAGGTGGTTGTGAGTGTGGGTGCTAGGAATTGAACCTGGGTCCGCCAGAAGAGCAGCCTGTGCTCTTAACTGCTTCCCTTCCTTCTCTCCAGCCCTTCCCTGACAAACGTTTCAGTCCACTGGTGAAGGAGGTGGACCATTCCCCACAGCCACAGCCTTGCTCTCCTCAGTTTGCTGGCTCCGTCCCTCTTGGTCTCTGGAATGCTTTGCCCCGTAGGTGTTCCTTGCCTTCTGGTCTCCTACCCCACCTTTCTAGGAGCTCCAGGGTCAGATGCTGTAGCCTCAGTCCTCAGCCTCTCAGGGCTTCTCCCAGCTGCTTCTGTCATGTGACAGCTCCCTGTCTGTCCCCGTCTTCCATGTTCCTGCCAGTATAGCCCACTGAGGCCTGCTTAATGCGTTCAACTGCTGTCCTAATCCAGAGTTCCAAGGTCCTCATTCCACCAACAAGCAGCAAGGTTAGGCCTGTCACAGCAATATCCCAGTCCGTGGAACCAAATTCTGTCTTGGTCAGTGTTTTGTTGCTGTGAAGAGACGCTATGACTATGGCAACTCTTATAAAAAGAAAGCATTTAATTGGAGCTGGTTTACAGTTTCAAAGGTTTAGTTCATTATTGTCGTGGCTGGGAACATGGCTACACATAGGCAGATGTGGTGCTGGAGGGGTTGCGAGCTCCACATCTAGATCTATAGGCAGGGAGAGAGAGACACGGGGCCTGGCTTGGGTTTCTGGAACTCCAGAGTCCACCCTAGTGCCATTCTTCCTCCAACAAGGCCACACCTCCTTCAGCAAGTTGATGCCTCACAATGCTTTCAAACAGTGCTGTTCCCTGGTGACCAAGCATTCAAATCTGTGAGCCCGTGGGGGCCATTTCTATTCAGACCACCACAGCAGCCCTTGGGCCTGTTCAAAGTGAGGACAAGAGAGGGGCAGTAAGAGGCTGTCCTTCAGGTTCCTGTTACCTCCACAGCTGAAGCCAAAGCCCAGCCTGAACACACTCATAGCCCTTGGGCTCCTGAACCAGACTTCCCTCTTTGGCTCTGGCAAGCTTTGACCCCACCTCACTCTTCACACTAGAGTGAGCTCCTGCCTGCTGGCCTGGAGGGCGCCTAGTGTAAAACAGCAAAGCCACCCACCTCCTTCCTGAAGTTTATGATGGAAGCCTTCACCTGCAGGGCCAGTCTCCAGCCTCAGGACAGGCAGCCCCTGGCCCCTGGGCTATCTCCCTGTAAGCAGGAGAGGGCGTGAAGTGGGTGGCAGGATCCCTGCAAGGAGGCCACAAAAAGGGGAGCATTCCCCGATCCCTCCCAAGGCCGGGCTCAGCTTCCGTGCTTCTCTGATTGCTCCTTTTGTTTCTTTGCAGAAGGCCCAGAGTTCCTGAAGACCCCCCTGGGGGGCAGCTTCCTGGTGTACGAGTCCTTCCTCTACAGGCGGGAGAAAGCGACTGGTGATAAGGTGTACTGGACCTGCCGGGACCAGGCGCGCATGGGCTGCCGCAGCCGAGCCATCACTCAGGGTCAGCGCGTGATGGTCATGCGCAGGCATTGCCACCCACCCGACATGGGTGGCCTGGAAGCCCTGCGCCAGCGGGAGAACTTCCCTAACCTGACCCACTGGGAGGGTCCAGGTACGTGGAGGGAGTGGCCTCTCCCCCTTGCCCTGCGACACCTCAGCCCCTTTCCGGCGGCTGTACTTAAGGTTCCAGTTTTACTGTGTGACTGATTGCTGTTGCTGAGAGACGCTAGCGCTAAAAAGTAGGGTGGCTAGTGTCTGGAGGAAGTGCACGTTTGCACGGCTGCACAGTACGCCTGAGCCCTGGAGGCCCTCCATCCCATCTGGGTCTCCCGTCTGATTTCTGTCTCCTCCCTGGGCCTGTTCTGCTCTAGCTTCTGTTTTCACAAGTTCTCTCTGGCCACACCCCAACATCACGTGGCCTTTGACTCCAGTTTCTTAAAACGTTTGAGAAGGGCTCTGTGGCCGGCTGGTGGACAGGGACATGATGGGCCCCCAATACACAGACCAGATGAACCTCAGGCCTCCCAGCAAGCATGGGGTTTGTGGTCTGGTGAGGCCTCCAGCAGAGCTCCAGGGACACCCCAGGCAGCACCGGAGCCCCCGCAAAGGAAAAACTGTACTAGAGAGTGTTAGGACCGTGGCTGGCCATTAGTCCCCAGAGCCCCAGGAAGCAGGCAAAGGGATGGGGACAGGGACCACAGTGCCTCCTGGGATTGTAGTGGGCAGAGAGAGGCCCATGCTCCTGTTGCTGAGGGCTGGGCTCCCGCAGTCCCCTCACAACATGACTCTGCCTTCCAGAGCCCGTGCAGCCACTGGAGTTCCTGCGGACATCCCTTGGAGGCCGCTTCCTGGTGTATGAGTCCTTCCTGTACAGGAAGGAGAAGGCTGCTGGTGAGAAGGTATACTGGATGTGCCGGGACCAGGCTCGGCTGGGCTGCCGCAGCCGCGCCATCACCCAGGGCCGGCGAGTCATGGTGATGCGAAGCCACTGCCATCCGCCTGACCTGGCTGGGCTGGAGGCCCTGCGGCAGCGGGAGAAGGGCCCCAGTGCAGCCAAGAAGAAGAAGAAGAAGAAGAAGAAGGGTACGCACCGAGGGGCCACGGCTCTGTGTAATGTCCGCATTTCCATTGCTGGTCCCTTCCTGCCAACACGAAACCACATCTGCTTTTTCCTAGCGCGTAGACCAGCTTCCATTCCAAACCTGTCTTCCTCTTTTATTCCAAGACAGCTTAATACTTTATAGGTTGTCTCTGGAAAAAAATCTGATAAAATAATACAGGTTATCCCAGAAGGATGCAAATAATGTTGTGTGTCCATATACATGTACCACACACATAAAGTTTGCAAATAGTTTATTTTATTGAAAATTAGTTCAAAGCTGGGCGTGTTGTGTCCTGCCTTTGAGCCCACCATTCCTGGAGGCAGAGGCGGGAGGATCTCTCTGAGTTCGAGGCCAGCCTGGTCTACAGAATACAGGACAGCAAGGCTACACAGAGAAACCCTGTCTTGGAAAAAAAGAAAAAGGAAATTAGTTCACACCCAGAGGGGGTAGCTCACATCTTTTATCCAAAAGCTCAAACACAGGCAGGCAGATGTCTGGGTTCCAGACAATCCTGGTCTACAAAGAGAGGACCAGGACAGCCAGGGCTACACAGAGAAACCCTGTCTTGAAAAACAAAATGAAAGAAAGAAAAAAAAAAAGAACGAAAGAATAGTTCACTTTATATAAACAAATATGTTATTTGAGATAGTGTTTACATACATAGCCCAAGCAGGCATCAAACTCACAGTATATCTTAGGACAATCTTTTTTCTTTCCTTTTTGGTTTTGTGTGTGTGTGTGTGTGTGTGTGTAAGATACACTTTTATTCTATGAGTATTTGCCTGCATGTATGTGTGTGCATCACATATGTACCTGGTACCTATGGAGGCCAAAAGGGGGAGTTGGATCCCCTGGAATAGAAGGTTGTTAGCTGCTACATGGTGCTGAGTACTGAACCCAGGTCCTCTGCAAGAGCAGCAAGTGCTCTTGACTACGGAGCCATCTCTTCAGTGCCTTTAGGACATTGTTGAGTTCTGATTCTCTTGCCTCCACAAGTGAGAATTACAGATGTGTGTACTGTTACTGCTGTGGCCTGGGTTCGGTTTCTGGGCAGGCAAGCATTTCTTGAGTCTGGAGAGGTGACTCAAGGGTGAAGGTCACTTGCTGCCCTTGCAGAGGACCCAGACTCAGTTCCCAGCACCCACATGATGGCTCACAACCATCTGCAGCTCGAGCTCCAGGGGCTTTGACACCCCCTTCTGGGAGTAAACACATGTAGAGAAAACAGCCATACATACAAGGTAACATCCTAAAAAGTAAAGGGAGGTTGGGTGTGGTGGTGCACACCTTTGATCCCAGCACCCAGGAGGCAGAGGCAAGGGGGGTCTCTGAGTTCGAGGCCAGCCTGGTCTGCATAGAATCCAGGACAGCCAGGGCTGTTACACAGAGAAACCCTATCTCAAAAAAGCAAAAAGAAGAAAGGACAAGGGGGCTGGAGAGATGACTCAGAGGTTAAAAACACTGTCTGTTCTTCCAAAGGTCCTGAGTTCAATTCCCAGCACCCACAGCTCACAACCGTCTATAACTCCAAGATCTGAGACCCTCACACAGACATACATGCAGGCAAAACACCGTGCACATAAAACAAAAGTAAATTATTTTTTAAAAAGAAACTAAAGACAGTAAAATGATGAATAAAGTAATCATTGGCTATTACAGACAACATTTATTGGTATGTCAACGACTTTGATCATTTATTTAATGAATTACGAGGGAGAGGAGCTGGAGATATGGCTCAGTGGTAGAACACCTGCCTAGGACTTGTGGGACCTGCATTTAATGCCAGAACCACAAAAACATTTCAAGAGTTATAAAAACTACAAAAAATGACTTACGAGATTAGAGCAGGAGTCATGTTGGGAGTGTCTTTTCTAACCCTTGAACCTTAAGATGACTATGGTCCTGGTGACCTCTTTTCTCAGCTTCATGGTGAGTCAGAATTCCCCAGCCAAGCCACTCCTATCATTTTGTTTGGGGTGATTTGTGACTGTACATTGAATAAGTACCTCCAAGTCTGCTGCCTTTCAAGACAGCCTCCAGACACAGTGAACTTCAGGCACCAATTTTATTTTATTTTATTTTTTATTATTTAAAGATAAATACATGTACATGGAGTGCATGTACACCTGATCACCAGAAGAGGGCACCAGATCACATTATAGATGGTCGTGAGCCACCATGTGGTTACTGGGAATTGAACTCAGGACCCCTGGAAGAGCAGGCAGTGCCTTTAACCTCTGAGCCGTCTCTCCAGCCCCTGATTTTATCTTTGCTGAGGAAAAAAACTAGAGCATGCCCGCAGTCCTAACACTCTTAAAGGCTGAGACAGGAAGAGCACTGTAGTGTTCAAGGCCTGCCTGGGCTACATGGTCCGTTACACGTCCGCCTCAGCTATATAGTGAGACATGGCTAACAAGCAAACTAAAACTAAATAATAACCCTTTAGTGTTTTGTTTGCTTTTTGAGACAGGGTCTCTCTCTGTAGATAGCCCTGGCTGTCCTAGAACTTAGGATGTAGACCAGGCTGGCCATAAACTCAGATCCACCTGTCTTTCTACCTCCTAAGTGCTGGGATTAAAGGTGTGTACCACCATGCTTGGCTTCAGTAAGCCTATGTAATGATACACATTTCTCTGTCCCCAGGAAAATCAAAGAGCTAAAACGAACCGAAGTCCTAACGAGGTGAGTCTTCTCTGAGGCAGCAGAGGAGCAGCTGACACCCCACGTGCTTCCCGCCCACGCAGGCATTTCCCAGCCACTCAGACGCGCTTGACAACTCCTTTCACTCTTCCAAAGCATCAACACGACTTCACACTTCCTCAGGAGGTCTCCCAGGAGGAGTGCTTGGACCTTGGGGTGGTATCTTCTGTTGGCAGAGTAGTGCCAAGACCTGTGCCATGCTGCTGTCACCTCTGTGACCTTAGAGAGCTGTGGAGAAGTATGTCTGGACTGATATACCTCAACCCCACCCTGCTGTCCAGGCCCTAGCACCATCTGCTCTGAGAGCATGCAGCCCTGCAAGGAGCTTTCCAGCGGAGTGTGGCCCTTGATGAGCTCCAAGAAGTTCAGCAAAATGCGGTCGTCCTGAGCCAGGACACGTACGGGAACTTCTCGCCACCCTCTGAAGACGGTGCAAGTCACAGCCAGGGGTACTTTTGGTTTTTTGTTTCAGTTTCATCTTTAGGGCTGTGCTGGGGCCTCCCTGGTCTTTAGTCACTTGCTGCTTGCTAGAGCACAGCCAGCCCCAACCATGACAGAGCAGGGCCAGACGCAAGGCTTTACTGTACCTTCTGTCGGATTTCGCATCTCACATCCTTTCCCAACTTAAATTAAACCTATGTCCACAGTTCTTGAAGCAGCTGACATTTCTAGCAGGGGGAGCCAGCCCAGATGTCAGGAGGTGACATCAGGTAGGGGTGCTCTGGTGGCAGCTGTACCACTGGGGATTGCCCGCTTGGTGTCACATGATGCACAGGAAAGTTAGGGGCATCAAAGCACGCCTCCTGTAGAAGAGTCTGGCAGGACTAAGTGAGCTAGAAGTGGTACTCTGTCATCCCTGGGAACTGCAGACTTCCTGCATGCCACACCCTGCCCTAGAGCCGCATGCTCCTCTCCCTTAGCAAGCCGCGGAGCAGCCACCCCTGTGGGATAGTGATGGCCTGGTCCCTGCCACTGGCTTCTGCTCATCTGCTTCCCTCAATAAACCCGATGTAGCCTCCTGGTGCCGAGCTTCTGTGTGTTAACACCCCCTTTTCAACAATAGCCTTCACTGCCACAAGGCCACATACCGTCTCCACCAAGTGCTGGGGATATAATAGGTTTGGTTGGCAATTTCTGGGCGGTGGTGTTTGGCCTAGACCAAGACTTGGAGGGGATCTGCTAAGGATCTGTTCCCAGCCACAGGGAAGGCTTGAAGACTGGGCCACCCTCAGCCCAAGTGCTTCATGAGTTCATTTGAGTGAGTTGTGGTAAGCCCAAAATGGAAGTGGCACCCCAAGCAGAGGCGACGGTTGCCTCTTGAGACCTGGATACCTCCTGGATAAGTAACCCTCCCACCCCCCAATCTTACCTGGCCCTGACGACCCTAGGTCTCCGCCTGACATTTGCCTCCAGTCACAGAGATGGTCTGAGGTCTGGGAGATGCCTCAGTGAGTAAAGTACAGGCTATACAACCATGAGAACCTGAGGCAGACTCCCAGGACCCTGTGAGAAGCTGGGCCTGGTGGCCAGTGTTGTAATCTCGGCACCGCATAGGTAAGAGACAGGGTTTCAAGCAAAAACTCAACAGTGGGGTTTTGGTTTGTTTTTTAAATTTATTTATATGTATACAGTGTTCTGCCTGCATAAACAGGCAGAAGACAGAAGAGGGCACGACCACATGGTTATGAGTCATCATGTGGTCACTGGGAATTGAACTCAGGACCTCTGGAAGAGCAGCCAGTGTTCTGAGCCTCTGAGCCATCTCTCCAGCCCTTGGTTTGGTTTTTTGAGACAGGGTTTCTCAGCCATAAGCCCGGCTGGCCTCAGACTCACACCCACCTGCCTCAGCCTCCCGAGTGCTGGGATTAAAGCCATGTGCCACCTCTACCACCCTCTGCTCCCAGCTCACCTGGGCTCCGGCCACTCACCCCGTGACAGCAGCAGCTTCCAATCCCGCGTCTGCCTCCAGGGACCTCAACAACCTGTCAGTGCTGACTCCACAGTACCTGCCTCAGAGTCCTGCCTGACTGTGTATCGGGTGTGACTACCTGACGTAAGTACCAGACACAAGAGGTGTATTTAAGGATGTCTCCGGGACCACTTAGGGTACCACTGGTTTTAGGCCTTTTGCCACTTGCCTTATCCTACAAAACTTTTCTCTGGAAGGACAAAAGATGTTCAGTACTCAGAGGAGCCAATCTTCTGTTCTCGTTCTGGAGGATTCTCGTAGGCCCAGTGTGACTACCTGACCACAGCAGGGCCCTGCTGAAAGGGTGGGTATTAGAGGCTAGGCAGGCGCTCCTGCAGCCCCAGGCACTTGAGCCCTGCCCACAGTGGGCACTCACTCCTCACTGCTCTCAAACCCATCAGCCTGTCCTGTCCAGCACGCATTATTGCTTCGGAACAAATGACTAGGATTAGCTGCCAAAAACTCCCGTTTATTATTTCATGGTTTTGGTGAAGCAGAACTGCAGGGAGGCTGGACAGTGACCTTTGCCCTGAGTCACACACAGCTGCCTGTGTGTGTCAGTCAGCGTGGCAGCCACTGAGGCTGCAGGCTCATCCTGTCCTGGGCAGCTATGGGCAGAATCGAGTCTAGACAGTTCACTGACCAAATCAGGCCATCCGGGTTCTTCACCACTACCATTTTCCTTTTGTGTTTTTGGTTTGAGAATCAAGGCGTCAGACTATGGGCCTATAGTCCCAGTACTCGGGGAGTCAAGGTAGGAGGACTTCAAATCAAATTTGAGGCCAGCTTGGGCTGCCTAACAAGTTCCAGGCCAGCTTGAGCTACATAGCAGACCCTACTGAGAGGTAAAGGCAGGGCCTTGCTTTGTCACCTAGGCTGGCCTCGACGTCTTGGATTCAGATCATCCTGCTGCCTCAGCCTGCCATGTTAGCTTAGACCACAGGCATGGACCACCGTTCCTGGCCCCATCTCTTAGCTCAGAGACTATAATCTGCACCAGCTCCTCCACCATCACCACATAGCGGGACCTAATCAGAGAGCACTGCTCTGTGCAGTTACACTCACTCCCAAGGATTACCCCCCAAGCCTGTGCAGCTCCAGGGGCACCTTCCAACTGCACCTGCCAGAAACTCACCTGCCCTCACTGATTCATGACTCCCAGCCCCCGGCTGACCCAGGGAAGTCCAGGAAAAATGATTAAGTGGTGCTGGGGCTCTCGGGAGTGCAGGTTATAGCACTTCTGGGTCTCGGAAGGTGGGCCCAGGGGGTCAGGCCTGCAGCAGCGTCCTGACCCAGAAAGCCCCACAGGCTTAGTGCTCACCAGCCAGCGACTCCAGACACGCTTCAGTAGGGCCTGACTTCTCTGCTCCTTGCTGTGGTCCCAGGAAGGAGGCAGCCTGGACAGTGACAGAGCTCGTAGGAGTGGGGATCAGGTGTAGCTTCCCTCTGCCTGCTGCGCTGATCATTGGCCACTCCTGAGGGCCAAGGGTCTTTGCTTCTAGCCCACAGCTCTCCTTTGGATCATGGCATCACCCCCATGGTAACAGGCTACTGCTAAGGATGGACTGACCAGAACCTCGGCTTCTTCAGGGTAGATTTGGAGAAAGAAAGCTTCCATGCCATAAGCCAGGGAAGAGAGACACTTCTGCCAGTGTCTCCCCCTCATGCCTGGCACGCGTGGGCAAGGACCACTCGTCACCCCACACTGACTCCTGTTGTAGATACAATACTTCATCCTCACTAATGGTTTTTAGGTACTTGCAGGATGCTTGGTAGATACTACAGCTTCCTGTGAAGCCTGGGGGAGGCTCCTCTTCATACCCAAAGCTAGGAGCAGTCCTGCCTGCAGCCGTTAGGGCCTTCAGAGGAACAGTGGAGAAAGCAGCTGAGGGCCGGGGGCCTCTGAAGAGAGGGTTCTCCGCTGTCCCTGATTCAGGCTGTGGTTGAAGACAAGCTGCAGGCTCTTTCCAGTTGGAGGGCACTTCCAGCCCCCACTGCAAAGCCTCCATCTGGACTTCCAGGCCTGGGCACAGACAGAGGCATGAGGGAGGAACAGGTTCTGAGGCGATGGCTGTGGGCAGAGGAATGGAGTGGGGGAAGGAAGGGATAAGGAAGCTACCTCCTTGAGACAATGATAAGCCAAAGCCAGGAGCGCGAGGAGGGCAAGGACTCCAGCAGCAACTGGGACCCCCAAGGGCATTTGTAGCCTCCAGCTGGTGCCGTAAGATTCCTGAGGAAAGAAGGGACAGAGTCAAAGGTCTGGGGAAGCAGGAAGGGGGGCTGAGCAAGGTCCAGTTCTCACCGTTGTACTCCAAACCAGCGGATTCTGAAACCAAGTCATGGTTCCTCACCAGCCACTCTTGGGCTTCCAGGTGCTCAGATCTTCCGGGAGGTCTCCACACATCCCCAACCCCCCCTCAGGCAGAGCAGCACCACCAGGCCTTGCCTGACTGCAAACGGCCAAACAGGGCCTTTCTATTTGGCTTTCTCATCCTTCGAAAGTGAAACCCTTCCTTCCCAGGCCTCCTGTGAGGGAGGGGCAATGAAGAACCAGCATGACCCATAGCCCCAGGTCAGTAGCCACCCTTCCTGAGGCCAACTCCAGAAGAATATCGTGGGCGGAGCAGACAGACTGACTCCACCTCTCACAATCGCCAACCCAGCCCATAATGGCAAATTCCAATAAATCATGAGCGGTTTCTAGAAACAGAGCTCTCCAGTGCCCCCTGGAGGCTGGTGGCAGATGTGACTAGCCAAGGTCGCTACCAGAGGGCCAACCTGCTGCAGGATGGCTGGGCACCATTCCGCAGCTGTGGCACCCCAGTACAGAGAATTTGGTGGCACCCCAATAGGGAAACTGAGGCAGAGGAAGCACAAGAAATGTGTCGATCTCACAGCACATGAACACAGTCTCCGCCCTGCACAGGCTGTGAGCAGAGCACTGAGGACAAGCCAACACCAGCTCATGTGATGAGTGTGCTCTGGAGCTTTGGGCCTCTAAAATGATCACACATCCTCCCAGTACGCTGCGGCACACGCTTTGCCCTGCTTGGCTCTGCCAAGTGGCGATGCACACAGAGGAGCTAGGCTCAAGCAATTGTTTTGTTTTGTTTTGTTTAAGACTTTTTTTTAAAAAAAGTTTATTTATTACATATACAGTGTTCTGCCTGCAGGCCAGAAGAGGGCACCAGACCTCATTATAGATGGTTGTGAGCCACCGTGTGGTTGCTGGGAATTGAACTCCTAACCTCTGGAAGAACAGACAGTGCTCTTAACCGCTGAGCCATCTCTCCAGCCTAGAGTCAAGCAATTGTGACAGCCCTGGGGTCATGGTAGGCTTTTGAGATCCAAAGTGGCAAACGGCACCCATGCAAGATCTTGCTCCTGACTGTGACCAGATGAAGGAAGAGGGGGGTACAGCAGCCATGAGAAAGACAAGAGCAGGCTCTGGGGCGGGGGAGGGGAGGGAGAACACCACGCGACAGCAGAGGTAGACTGGAGCGGGGCTTTCACGGGGAGCCTCACTGCTGAGGGGCCTGGATGTCGGACTGGGAACTTGGGGGTTCCTTTCGCTCTGAGTCCACGCGGGGGTCCACCCTCACCCCGATGGACTCCCGGGAAGAAAGGACACAGGCTCAAATTTACCCTGGGGGACTTCCTGGGGTAATGCCACTCAACACCTGCACCCTTTCACCTCTCCCCTCTCGCAAACTGGAGGGGCCAAGCCTGGTCGCACCCAGTTCAGAGGAAACACACGCAAAGGCCACTCACGCTCCTGTGCAAGCTGTCAGCTCCTTCCTCTGCTGTCCCCACATGACGGGTCTGTGCATGCACATGAAAGCAACAGGCTGAGAAACTTCTGTGTCCAGCAGGGCTAGTGTCTTAGCGCTGTGACCCTGCACTTAACTCCTTCAATACTGAACAGGCACCACTGGGGAGGCTGCTGCAGGCCGGCAGCTCTCACTGGAGGTGTGGGGAAAGCGATGGGATGTCTGCTCAAGGAGAGAGAGCTGGTCGCTGGGCATGGTGGCCCATGCTTTTAACCCCAGCACGCAGGGGTCAGAGGCAGGTGGGGATCTCTATGATTTCCAGCCCAGCCTGCTCTAGTATGGCAAGCTGCAGTCCAGCCAGGGCTACAAGCGAGACCCTGTCTAAAAAAATATAAGAATATTTTTTTCCCAAAGAGAGAGGTACCCGGTGTCCCTCTATAGCCACATGGTCCCGTGAGGTCAGAAAAATGCAGAGATGTGGGATAAGGACAATGTGCTAGCTTGAAACCAGGCTCCAACACCGAATAGCTAGCCAGCCTCTAGTTGCCAGGGGCCTCTGAGCCCCAGTCCGTGGATCTGCAGAATGGGGAGGTGCAAATGTTCCCCCGGGGCCTTGGGAATGCTGACAGGCTGCTGCCTGCACAACGCTGAGTGTGGAATGCTGGGGAAGTGTGTGTTGAGGGGTGCAGGGTGCGAGGCCTTTCTCACTTCCCAAAGGTCCCACAAGCCACGAGAGTCTGACAAGGACACTCTTCCTCTCCACCCAGTTCCGCCTCAGCGTCCTCAGCCTGGTAACTGGGCACCGCCTCCCTCTCTTGCCCCTTTGCAGGAGACAGCGCTGGGCAGATCCACCCCACACTGGAGAGGGTTGTTTTCAGGCCCACGGCTTCTCAGCCAGCTCTGCCATGATTGCGGCCCTGCGCGCTGAGGTCCTGCTTCTGCCTTGACTTCTTCCTCCGCAGGACCGAGCCTGCCTCAGGTTTTCTGCGAGGGGTTCGGGACTACGCAGCCCTCAGCTTCTTTTTGCCCTCAGGTGGAAAGGGAAGGAAACCTAAGACCTGTAGAGAGGTCTTCTTGGGGCTTACTCGACAGACGTCTGGAAGGCTCCGGTGGGGCCAGCTGGGCTCCCAGCTGAGCGCGCCGCCAGAGGAGGTGCCCCTCACTAGTCTACGACCTCAGCAGGTCCATGTGCTCGGAACACCGACCCCTACCACACTCCCTCCACCCCCTCACGACTGTCATGGCCCCAAGAACCTTGGCAAGAGGCTCCAAGTGCACAGCTGCAAGAGCCCCACAGCTACTCGTTGGCCTCCGCCATGCACACGCGGGCCTCTCCGGATCCTCCCCACGAATCTCGCCTCTCCACCTGCTTTCAGGACGTGCGTTAGGTGGCAGGAGCCCGGGCTGTGGCAGAGCCGGGCCAGCCTGGGCCCAAGGGATACAGGGGCTAGCGAAGGGTGGGCAGGCTGGTCTGGTGGGCAAGGGGTCCGGACAGGGTACGGCTGCAGAGAGTTCCCCCCATCACCCTCCCCGGGTCGTCCCGGCCCCCGCCCTCCCACGCACCTGCGCTGGCCTCCCCCCAAGCCCCGGGGCGGCACTGAAAGATCAGAGGACTCCGAGGAGTTGGGCTCAGGGGGAGGGGGCGGGGAATTTCCCCCCACGCCTGCCTGGGCCTGCTCCCCTCCCCCTCCCCTGCCAGGTGGGGGGCACCGCTCGGGGAATTCCACCACAGGCGAGGCCCCGGAGAGCCCGGGCTGGGGTCCTAGGGAGTGGGAGCCATGGAAGCGGGAGAGGGGGCGGGCGGGGATGGGGGGGCGCAGCTGCCTTCCTCCCCAGACGCCAGCTGCCCCTGCCTGTCGCGGACTAAGCGTCCACGATTCCTGCCTGTCTCCCGGGATCAGGGGCAGGGAGCGGCGCTTTCTTCTTCAAGCCAGCCGCGGCGGGACGCGGGGACAGAGGGGCGCGAGGACTCGGAGATGTGCGTGTGGGCGCCTTGCAATGAATGAGGGGACTGAACGGGAGTGAGCGGGTACGCTGGGGTCAGGGGGCCTGTGTCCGTCTGATCCTGCGCTGCGGCGGGAGGGCGTCCCGTGACTCGCCTTTAGGGTCCCCGAGAGGTCTGCTAACGCGGCCTGACCCCTTCTACGCCCTCCCCACAGGACACGCACCGACCCCGGAAGAGAGAGAAGAAAGGGTGGGAAGGCATGTGGTGGGGTCCCGGGGGACAGGCGTGGGAGGCGTCTGGACCTGCTGCCTGCGCTCCAGTCGCGGGCGGGGCTTCCACTCTTCCCTGGGGGTGTGGGACAAGAGAGGAGGAACCTGTAGGGACACAGGGGGCCAGAAGGCAGTGCTTTAGAGACCTGGGTGAGGGAGACTCAAAGACGGGCTTCGATGGGGTGGATGTGGGGGCCCGGGCACGACCCAGAGCTAGGAAGCTGAGCCCGAGACCGTCCTCCGGCCAGGTACTTTCCCTAGACACCCCTGAGGAGGGACAGCCGGGCAGCTGGGTGCGCCAGCCAAACTAAGGTCAGGCCAGACGACCAGAGGACAACGCCTCCGCCCCACAGGACACCCTAGGGCGACCCCGGGGGCGTCCCAGGCCGAGGCAACGCCTCTGGTTGGGGAAGATGGGGACGCCGGCTCTGCAGGGACTCCTCCTCCTCCTCCCGCTGCTGCTGCGGCCGCGCGGGGCCTCCTCCGGGAGCCTGCACAGCCCAGGTGAGTTGGGCACGGTGGCCAGGCCAAAGTCACTGCTCGCTCCCGGGCCTCTGCGCCCGGGGATGGGGAGGCCGGAGAGCGGGTGGGTGGATCCGCTGAGCAGCCCGAAGCTCCCCGAGGGGATGGGACCTGTGGCCGGGACGAGGCGGGAGCTGGGTGAGGCGGGGGGGGGGGGGGGGGGGGGGGGAGAAGCGAGCGTCTAGACCTCTCCAGACCCCGCGGTTGCCGGGCAGGCCTGTCCGAGTGCTTCCAGGTGAACGGCGCTGATTACCGCGGCCGCCAGAACTTCACGGGCCCGCGCGGGGCCGGGCGCCCGTGTCTTTTCTGGGACCAGACGCAGCAGCACAGCTACAGCAGCGCCAGCGACCCCCAGGGCCGCTGGGGGCTGGGTGCGCACAACTTCTGCAGGTGAGGAGTGGAGGCGCGGGAGGGGGGAGGGAGGGGAGGGCAGCTCCAGCCAGGCTGGACCAGTGGTGGCAGGGGGCGGGTCGGAGGGGACGTCTGTCAGCCCCGCACGGTCCCCTCGGGAGGATTTGGAAGGCGGGGCCTATCTCAGGCTAGGTTCTCGCAAAAACTTTAGAGATGTGGAGGGCTTAGGTGACAGTTTCCTGCAGAGCCTCCATTGGGGCCAGGCTTGCCCCCTCCCCCCACGGGGCCCTTGGATGCCTGATCTGGTGGGACCCGCCCCCTGGAATGATTGGACTGTCTCTTGAGCTCCGTCTACCATCCGTCCTACGAGGAGTTCAAAGCCACAGCCTTCTTTCGGAGCGTCGTCGGTCGGGGGCTGGGAAGGGGCCGTTCTCCCGCTCGGCCCCGCAGCTTAGGGTTTACCACTTCGACGCCTTCGAAGTTTTATGAAGAGAGCGGTGGCAAAGGCCCGCTGAAGCCAGGGGAAGCGCCTCCAGGCTCGCGTGGCACCTGGCCCCCGGGAAGCCAGCGGGCAGGGGAGGACGGGAAAGCTGGAATGCGTCCCGACGGAGGGGGGCCTGTGCCCACGCCGCACAGCCCACGGGCAGGATGGCGGGGGCCTCACCACCTCCCCCCACCGCCACAGAAACCCAGACGGCGATGTGCAGCCGTGGTGCTACGTGGCAGAGACGGAAGAGGGCATCTACTGGCGCTACTGTGACATTCCCACGTGCCACAGTGAGTGAGCTCAGGGCCTAGTGGGGGGGGAGTCTCCTTCCGGGCCGAGCCCCTGACTCTGCCCCCCTTCCCCACAGTGCCAGGGTACCTGGGCTGCTTCGTGGACTCGGGGGCGCCCCCCGCTCTCAGCGGCCCCAGTGGCACCTCCACGAAGCTCACAGTCCAGGTGTGCCTGCGATTCTGCCGCATGAAGGGCTACCAGGTACTGTCCTCGGGCCCAGACCGGTGACCCATGACCTTGACCTCGGGACCCTACCCAGCTCCCAACACCGATACCAAAACTTGACAGTAACTTCTGAGCCTCACCAATCCCTACTTCCCACCCCGCCGCTCCACCCATATCCATCCTCCCTGCCTTTGGGGTCACCCAGTCTGTGCTCCCAGCTGGCTGGCGTGGAGGCTGGTTATGCCTGCTTCTGTGGCTCTGAAAGTGACCTGGCCCGGGGACGTCCAGCCCCTGCCACCGACTGTGACCAGATCTGCTTTGGCCACCCAGGCCAGCTGTGTGGAGGCGATGGGCGACTGGGCATCTATGAAGGTGAGATGTGGGCCAGGATGGGAGGACCCTAACGTGCCGGTCCCCGATAGGAGTGGGATCTGGGAGGCCCGCTGTTGGAGCGGGGCAGGATCCGACCTGGGCACGAGGCTGACCTGATGGGGAAGCAAGCTCTTGATCAGGAGTTGGTACAAAGGCGGGGCCGGTCCCGGGGCGGGAATGAGGCCTAGCTGGAAAGGGGAGTCTTTCCGCAGGCATCTCTGCGCTGGGAAGAAGGAGCCGGGTCAGCTTCCGTTCCTTGACCGCCTGCCCTGCCCACAGTGTCCGTGGGCTCCTGCCAGGGAAACTGGACGGCGCCTCAGGGTGTCATCTACTCCCCGGATTTCCCGGATGAGTACGGGCCGGACCGGAACTGCAGCTGGGTACTGGGCCAGTTGGGCGCTGTGCTAGAGCTCACCTTCCGCCTCTTCGAGCTGGCGGATTCTCGGGACCGGCTGGAGCTCCGCGATGCCTCATCCGGCCGCCTGCTCCGCGCCTTCGACGGCGCCCACCCGCCACCGCCAGGGCCACTGCGCCTGCGCACAGGCGCGCTGCTGCTCACCTTCCGCAGCGACGCACGAGGCCACGCTCAAGGCTTCGCGCTCACCTACCGAGGTGAGCCCCGGCCGGCCCTCCCCCCCATCTGCACACCCCCCCTCCCGGCCACCGCTCGCTCCTCACACCTCCCTCTGCAGGCCTGCAGGACGTGGTGCGGGACGGCGCGTCCCCCGAGGACCCGGCCGAGCCGCCCGCGGGGGACCCCGAGGGGGCCAACGTGAGCTGCAGCCCCAAGCCCGGAGCTGCCCAGGCTTCGATAGGGGGTGAGGCTGGCCTGCGAGGTGGGAGCTAGACGGGGCGCGGCCCCTCGGAGGCCTGTCCTCATCGCGCCCCTGTGCCCGCAGCCCGAGTCCTCTCCACCGTGACGGCCGTCTCCGTGCTATCGCTGTTGCTTCTGTCGATACTGCGTTTGCTGCGTCGACGGTGCGGGCGCTGGGGCAGGGCCTGAGGCCGGGCCTCGCACGGGGCGCCTGATGCCCCGCGCCTCGGGTGTGGGGGCTCTGGCGGGGAGCGGGGCCCCGGGGACGCAGCTAGAGAGGTCCTGGGTTCTTGCGTGGGTGAGGCCTTGGGAGACTGGCACAGGCAGAGCAGGGTGGTAGAGGCGGGGCTGGGTGCGGGTCCAGCTGACCTCTGCTCCCTCTCTAGGAGCTGTCTGCTGGCTCCGGGAAAAGGGTCTCTGGCCTTGGGACCTTCCCGGGGCCCCGGGAGAAGCTGGGCTGTGTGGTACCGCCGGCCCCGAGGGGTGGCCCTGCCCTGTCCCCCAGGGGACTCTCAGGCTGAGGGTCCTGCCGCAGGCTACCGGCCCCTGAGTGCCTCCAGCCAGAGCTCCTTGCGTTCACTCGTCTCTGCTCTCTGACCCCGGACGTGCGGGGGGGTCCCTCACTACTTCCGCCAGCGAGATGGACACCTGAGATATTCTGCAGCACCCTACCTCGACCCCGTGCCCCTTCAAAGGCAGACAGGTGTCTGCTCATCTCGGGGAGACCAGAAGATCGGACAGAGAGCATCGGTGCTGCTTGGGAACTTGGCCTGACCCTGGGGGTCCAAATGGCCGAAGCCAAAGGGCAAAGGGTATCCAACACCCTAACCCATGAACCTTAGTGTGAGGGGTGGTGTCTGGTTTTAGGGTTCTTTGCGCCTCTTTTGGGGTGGTCCTGGACTGCTGCCCTTGAAGAAAGGTTGGGGGCCAACAAAGTGACCCAAAGACTCACCATAGACTTAAAATAAAGGGCCTATTTTGGTAGAGGCTTCAGCAAGTTCTTTGCGTGAGGGAGGGGCTACGTTAATAGGGGTGGAGGGCAGGTTTTGGGAGGGAATGTGGACGCTAATTATGGGTGGCTTCATGAGGAAGAAGCGTCCTCCTGGTCCCCAGCACCCTCCTGGTCCCCAGCACAGAAGGGAGCCGGCCTTCCCGGGCCTTCTACCTTCACCCGTTCCCCGTCCTGGGCAGGGCCGAGGGTGTGCCTTGTGGGCGATAATAGGGAGCGAGAACTGGGTGGAACCCAAGCTCCGAGAAGCCTGGCCGGAAGGGCTGTGCCTCGCCGAAGGTTCCAGGTGCGTCACACGTCTCGACACCGAGGTACCGGGACAATGGAGAGACACCTAAGTGAGGGTGCGCCGACGCTGCGCGGGCCTCCTCTGGAGGGGGCCTCAGCCAGCAGCACCTTGGACAGAGTCTGACCGTGGGCTCAGGGCTGGGTAGCCAGTCTGTGTAGGTGACCGGGGTGCCCAGAGGTGCGGCAGCCTGGAGGCCACTGAGAAAGCCGGGGTGTGAAACGCTGGTAGACGCAGGGCGCCAGGCCACTCCAGTGGAGGACCCAGAACCTCGCATCTCCAGCCGACAGCCACTCCATGCAAAGAGGGCTGGGACCATCTCTGTTGGAAAGAGAAGGCCTGGGCGGTCTTGGGGAGGAGCATCTTCGCCCGCAGCGCCCATTGGTCCGTGCAAAGTGAACGTCAGGAATCCAGCGCGCGAAACGCGGGCAGGGTGGCGGGGATAAGGAGCCGGGGTGGAGCCTGGCGTCCCCTCCGGCGTCCGGCCGCGCCCGTCCTCGGGGCTGCGGCCAGACGCGCGCCCGACTGCCGCTGAGGCCAGCGGGAGCCTTCCCTCGCCGCCCCGCCGCCGTGGGACCGGACGCACGGAGCCCGGGTAGCTGGGCGGCTCGCTTCCTCTCGGCTGCGGGGGCGTCCAGCCCGCGCGTGCGCAGCGCGAGGCGAGCGGGCCGGGACCCCTGCCGAGCCAGCGCAGGGCGGCCGGGCAGCCCGGAGGCCAGCCGGGATGAGGTTCCCAGCGCTGCAGCGCCACTGAGGAGGAGGCGCGGGAGCCAAGGGTCTCCGGCCGGCCGCCGCGCGTGAGGCCATGGCGTTCCTGACCGGGCCGCGCCTTCTGGATTGGGCTAGCTCGCCGCCGCACCTGCAGTTCAATAAGTTCGTGCTGACCGGCTACCGGCCGGCCAGCAGCGGCTCGGGCTGCCTGCGCAGTCTCTTCTACCTGCACAACGAGCTGGGCAACATCTACACCCACGGTAGGTGAGCCGCGCCCCGCACCCACGGCCGCCTGGCCTGGGGGCACAGCAGCCCCCAAGCCCGAAGCCCGCGCTGCCCCTGCCCCGCTTGGGCCAGGCACCGCGGTGACAAAGCTGCCATTGTCCCAAGCTTCCTTGTCAGCTTCTGCTTTCCCAGCAGTGCCCCAAGACAGGAGAGGGGAGCCGAGTGGCGGCCAGCTTAATCCCGCTGAGCTCGGGGGTTAAGAATCTCCGTGGCCCCTTCGTAATCCTGCGCCCGGGGCGCCTGCCCCCTCCAGCTCCGGTACTGGAGATGGGCGTTCACTGGCTAGGAGGAGTCAGGGAGGAGACCGCCCCTGGCCGGCCAAGCCCCTCCTCACGGTGGCCTGGTCTCCCCGATATCGAAGCGGTACCGTGGGGCTCCGCCCGGTGGCCCGTCCCCACCCCCCTTCTTGCGTCCCCAAGAGCTCTGCTGACACAGCCCCGGGCTGTCCTTGAGCCGCCCCGGCTGGGAGAGGGGACTGAAGCCAGCTAGGTTTAGCCTTGGGCTTTCTCTAAAGGAGAGGGAGAGCGCTATTGTTAGTCAGACCCCCACCAGGAGCCGGGCCGAAGCCTGCGTTTGTCCTCCATTAAGGCAATGCCAACTGCCTGTGGGGAAGGGTGGGAATGTCCAAGAAAGGCCAGCGCTGAAACAGCTCCTGAAAGCACCCCCAGTGGAGATAGGCTTCTTTCAGCTCCTTCCCTCGTTCTGGCCTTCTCTGTGGAAAACAAAACAAAACAAAGCAAAAAACCCAAAGCGCCCATCTGCCTGGACATTTGGCAGTGTTAAATAACCCTGAGGCTGGTACGTCCTTCCCGTCCTAATCAGAACTCGGGCTGAGGTCATGCTTCTCCAGGACAGGCAGGCAGACCTGGTCTGGCCTCCAGTGGGGCAGAGAGGAGCTGTGCTTTAGCCAGGAGTTAGTCAGCTCTGCTCATTCTCTGTCCTTTGCCTGCTTGCTGTGCTCAGCTGGGGCAGGTTACTCCAAGCCCGTTCCTGCGCCTTCAAAATAGGGCTCAGTGTCTCTGCTTCCCACACCTGCAGTGAGCCCTGATGGTGAAAGCTGTAGCCCATAGGACCTGCCTCTGTGTGGGCTGGCAGCAGCACTGAGCTCTGCCTTGCTCTGTCTTTCCTGGGTCTTCGCTAGTCAGGTCATTCTGCTTTGTTTATTTTTTTACATTTATATGTTAACTTGGTGTATGGGTGTACATCTGCCAAGGATGTGGAGGTTAGAAGACAGCGTGTGAGAACTGATCTCTTCCACCACGAAGAGTCCAGGATCAAGCTGAGGTTTGCAGGCTTAGCAGCCTATACTAAGCTGGGTCCAGCTGATCCCTTGTTTTGGATGTGACTCTTCCTTTCTGCTGAATGTGTTTGATGGGTAATTCTCCCTTCCTTCTAGGGCTAGCCCTGTTGGGCTTCCTGGTGCTGGTGCCAATGACCATGCCCTGGAGTCAGCTGGGCAAGGACGGCTGGCTAGGAGGCACACATTGTGTGGCCTGCCTGGCCCCCCCTGCAGCCTCCGTGCTGTATCACCTCTTCATGTGCCACCAAGGAGGCAGTGCTGTGTACACCCGGCTCCTTGCTCTGGATATGTGTGGAGTCTGCCTTGTCAACACCCTTGGTGAGCCCGGGCCCCAGGAAGGTGGAGGCAAGGGCCGCTGGTGGGAGGCCTGGGCTGGAAGATCAGCCAGCGTGGACTTAATCTCTGCTCTCTCTCTCTCTGCAGGGGCCCTGCCCATCATCCACTGTACTCTGGCTTGCAGACCCTGGCTTCGTCCAGCTGCCCTGATGGGTTACACTGCACTTTCAGGGGTAGCCGGCTGGAGGGCCCTCACTGCCCCTTCCACCAGTGCCCGGCTTCGAGCCTTTGGTTGGCAGGCCGGGGCCCGCCTGCTGGTGTTTGGGGCACGTGGAGTGGGGCTGGGCTCAGGGGCCCCAGGCTCCCTGCCCTGCTACCTGCGCATGGATGCCTTGGCACTGCTTGGAGGGCTGGTGAATGTGGCGCGTCTGCCAGAGCGGTGGCGGCCCGGTCGCTTTGACTACTGGGGCAACTCTCACCAGATCATGCATCTGCTCAGCGTGGGTTCCATTCTCCAGCTTCACGCTGGTGTCGTACCCGACCTGCTCTGGGCTGCCCACCATGCCTGCCCCCCAGACTGAGCTGCCTCCTAGCTGCCAAGCCAGCCTGCCCACAGCTTCCTGAGACAAGTAATACCACCTTTCCTCCTTCTGCTGGTCTGCAAGGGGCTGGTTCCCTGGAAGAACCAGCACGCGGGACTTCCTAGCTGGGAGACCACTCCTCATTCTTCCCTGTGGATTAACATCTTCTTGACCCAGGCCTTCAAATTGGAGCTACCCACCTTCATGCCATCTTCCCTCCAGGGTACTGTTTCACTGTCAGCTAGAAGGAAAACCTTCTTTCTTTGAGCCTCAGTTTACCCTTTTTGACCTGTGAGTCTCTGAGTTCATGTCTGACAGTTGAGCCCAGAACCAGTACCCCTATCTTGCTGCTCCCACAAGACACCTCCTGGATTCTTGAACTAGCCTCGCTGCCCCTGCTTCCTGGCCTCCATCTTCCTGCCCTGCATGCCAGACCTCTCAGCAGCCAGAACTTAACCATTCCTGTCATTCCTGCAATCAGGATGCAGGGCAGTGGGACCAGGACCTTCTATCAGGACCACGTGGGCATTGGTCCTGTTGTATTATCTGGCTGAGACATGAGGGGGGCTGCTGCTTTTCCTAGGCAACAGGCACAGATGTGGAATGGAGGCTTTGGAGTCAGGCATCACTGG
Source organism: Meriones unguiculatus (assembly GCF_030254825.1). Classification (NCBI taxonomy): domain Eukaryota; kingdom Metazoa; phylum Chordata; class Mammalia; order Rodentia; family Muridae; genus Meriones; species Meriones unguiculatus. The sequence continues at coordinate 41,091,062 of NC_083359.1, forward strand.
ACCAAGGACTCACTCCTTCAGTGCCATGGTCTGACTGATTGACCTGCCCACCAGAGACACGTCTGCTCAGGAAAACTCTATACAATGGATGGCCCAAGGGCACTCTATAGCAGGGTGCCACCTCACAGCCAGCTTATCCCAGAGGCCTAGGACCCTGGGCAACATCAATAAAGGGACAAGAAGCGCTGTGTTGCCATATGAGCAACCTTGGGTGCTCTCAAGACTCATTACTTTTTATTAGAGACAAGTTTCTGGGGAAGAGGTAGGCAAGAGGGTCAGAGGTTTAAAAGCACCAAGGCTGGGCCTATGGCTCAGGCTGGGTCTAGCGAGTCCTCAAACAAGCTGAGGAGGTTCCTTGGCTCAAAGGTGGGGCAGGGACCTCTGGGAGGCTCTGAATCCATGTCAGTTAGGTCCAGGGTATCCCTTAGGGGAGGGAAAAAAAAGAAATAAGACTTTGGATCCCAAAGCCAACCGTGTCCAGCCCTAGGCTCTGGGCTTGCTCACCTCACCTTGGTATGTACCTGCCCCGAGGGGTAGAGGTTCTCCTTGTGATCCGGGACAGGATGGTCTCTGGGGAGAGTGAGGGACTACAAGGAAGAAGACAGGACAAGCAGGATGCTGAGGGTTGGGGAAGGTGCAAGGCCATCATTGAAACAATAAAGATTGACAGCTGTCAAGTCCTCCCATTTGACCATGTTTAGGGTTACCTCTGTCCCCTTTCAGGTTCATCTGAGCCCGATGTCAAGTTTTGGTAAATGAAGCTTTTCTGGCACTTTGCTATATTACAAAGAGCCTTCAGGGTAAGGGAAATGTACTCTAAAGGGAGGAAGCCTGAGAGTGTCTGGTTCTTCCTTGCAGCGGTTTCTTAATTACACACTCTTTCCCTTGGCTGGCAGACACTTGGGAGCAAGGGAATCCTCTCAAGACCGGCCTGCCAGGTGCTGGGAAGCATCCACCCAGGGAAGGACAGAACTTTATCCCTGAATAGGGGAGCCTCTAGAGAGGTGGGGGCTGCAGTCCTCACTAGTGAGTGCTATAAAGCTTGTACTGAACGTCTCAGCTGCCTACGCAGACCGAAAGCCACACCTACACTGCCAGTCTTCTAGGTGTGACAGAGGCCCATCCTCTCCATGGGGCCTGGGAGCTCTTCCACGTGGCATTGACGTGGCATAGTGAAGAACACCCCCACCCCCACCCCCACCCCAGCCCCTGTGTGCTGGGCTCTCACCCACCCTATGCTGTCATCCTCCCAGCTGCTGGAGAGACTGCTGTCCAGGAGGGGGCTGCAAGGTGGAGAGCCAGGTGGTGTGGCTGGTGGGCCTGGAGGCTGCAGCCAACTGGCAGGATGAGCCAGGCCATGCCAGAGCCAGCACAGCAGAGTGATCAAGGCCTAAGAGGAAACTGAGCCTCAGAACCCAAGCCTTGTGACAAAAATCACAGCACTTAGGAGGCTGAGGTAGGAAGAAGATGAGTTCAAGGATAACCTGATCTATAAAGTATAGGAAATCTCAGGAGACCAGGTAGGCCCCTGAGCAGGGAACAGGGAGCAGAGCCCAGCCCCCTAAAGGCTTACCTGCCACAGGGCCCAGCCTCGACTCAGGGCTTCTGCAGCCATGTACCACAGAGTGTTCCAGGGACGTGGCTGCCTCAGCATGGGCAGGGCCAGCAGGGCCTTAGCTGTGGCTCTCAGCTGGGGGTCAGGCTCTAACATCATGGTGAGGACAGAACGCAGCTCAGAAGACAGACCTACCCACGAGGCAGGGCATGTCAGGTGCCAGAGTAAGTACTGCCTGGGCCCTCAGTCCAGCGGTACCCCTACTGCTGGCCACCCCTTGCCACAGAAGCTGATGGCGGCTGGTTCTTTCCGAGTCCCCACTCACCAGCAGTGAACTCAGGGGGCAAGTATCCCTGGCGCAGCTGCTGCCAGCCCTCCCCACCATGGGGCAGTTCCATGTTGCAGGCCACTTCCAAGATAGTAAGACCCAAACTAGGAGAACAGGGCACAAAGACAAAAAGAGAGTCAGCTTTGTGGCGCAGATCGAGAGAGAGAGAGAGAGAGAGAGAGAGAGAGAGAGAGAGAGAGAGAGAGAGAGAGAGAGAGAGAAGGAGCTTTAAGGAGACCCCGGAGGGCCAGTGAGCAGCAGTCAAGGAGATGGTGTTGTGAAGTATGGACCCCACACTTGAGCAGTTAACATGCTGCAGGAGGGCTCCACCAGAACCCCGCTGACATGCAAATCAGTTTCCATGGTTTTTAGGGTTGGCATCAGAGTACAATGAGACAGTAGTAGCCAGTGTGGACTCAGAACCCTGGGCCTGGGCAGAGTCCCAGATGTTAACCGTGGACTTGACACCTCAGTACTTGGCCTGTGCTGAAGCACAGCCACAGAGCGGCAGGAGACGGCTAGCCTGCGATGGAAACGGGCCCCTGGCAGGCTGACTGCTTTCTCTGGAGACCTCTCAGCTAGTGGGCAGGGCAGCGTGCCCCAGGCCCGAATACCCTCCTCCCCCAGTGCAGGAAAGAGCTCCTCTGTCGGGCGGCCCCTCCCTTCCCGCTGACCAACCCCCAGTACGGGCCTCTTACAGTCCTTCATGCCCTGGCCACGCCCGAGCCTCACCTGAACACATCTGCCGCTGTCCCGTAGGAGCCCTGCAGCAGTTCCGGCGCCATGTAGCGAGGGTCTCCCTCCTGGGCCTCACCAGCGCCAGTTGAACCCAGCTCCACCAGTAGTCCAAAGTCACCCAGTTTGCAGCGGCCCCGGGGCCCCAAGAAGATGTTGGCAGGCTTGACATCAAGGTGAACTAGGCCTTGACTATGTAGGTGGTCCAGAGCCAGAAGAGTGTCCCGCAAGTAGCCCCAGACCTGGGCTTCTGGCAGACTGGCCCCCCAGGCTTCACAGTGTTGCTGCAGGCTGGGCCCGCAGAGCTCCGTCTGCAGGTACAGGGTGCCGCCCTCCTCCCAGGCCCTCTCCAGTCTCACACAGTGTGGGTGCTGCCCCACCTTCTCGTGGCCGCCTACCTCAGCCAGCTTACGGCTCCGGTCTTTGGGGCCTCGGAACGGTGACATGGAGCGCTTCACAGCGTAGAGTCGGCCATCTTCTTTGGAGCGCACCTGGAAGGGAGGTGTTGCACAGAGGCGGGATGGCGGGACAATAAGAAAGTGCTGTTAGCATTTCACAGTGTAGGGGAGTATGCGTCAGTCTCACACCTCTGCACACAATGACAACCAACTGGACACATGTCCACTGCGCCATGGTACACCAGAGACTGAGCAGCAAAGAAGGAGCAGATCTATGCCCTCTGCTGGGGTCCAATGCTAAGAGAAAAATGTAGTCCCAAAACAACAGGGGCAGTGTGCTCTGTTGTGTTCATGCGTTCCAAGGGCCTGTGCTGCTCGCATTTTAAATAAAGTTGTCTTAAGATAATGCTTGTGGAAAGGAAAGTTGCTATTTTAGAAAACATATAAACAACTAAAAAAATTAATACCATATAAAAGAAAACAAAATGATGATGGGCGTGGGAAAGGCACAGCTTTGAGCCTGCCAGCCGGGAACAGGGTGGACACTGGGGTCAGCCTCAGGCCAGACAGCACCAGTCATGAACCCCAGCACAGCTATCTCCAGGCAGAGGTGGCTGCAGAGTGCTGCAGGCTATGCAGGGATCTGGACAAGGGGCCAGTGTGCCTGAGGCAGCTCTCGGAGTGCTCGACCTTGGGATGGAGAGGTGGCTGTAAGCCCTAGAGAGGCAGGATGTCAGAGAATAAAGGGCAGAAGCATGCCTAGGACACTACCCCACCGAGGGAGGGGAACCCAAGGCAAAGAGGGTCCCCTGAGAAGCCTTGGAAACCACTCTTCATTTACCTTGAAGACCTCTCCATAGGAGCCATGACCCAAGCGGCTGAGCCTCTGGAAGTTCTGCTGAAAGAAGGACTCTGGCCGGCTCGGGTCATACCCAGGACTCTGAAGGGTCTCTGAGGTCTCACCCAGGAATGACACCCTCCGAGGCCGGGGTTGGTGCCAGCCTGGGGTCCGAGGAGGGAATAGACGGCTGACGGGGACGCTGCCCTTGGCAGGGGGCCGAGGTGGAAGGCTCCGGCTGAGGCCCCCAGGTCTCTTGAGGGAGAAACCAGGCTCTGCATGTCGGAAGTAAGCTGGAACTGGGATGGGGGTACCACTTAGGGGTGGTGGGGTGCCCTCAGTGGGCATGGACATGGCCAACACTAGAGGCTCAGAGCACAGAGCAATGTTCCCCTCAAACAGAGCTTGATTCGGTGGCCCACAAGAGAGCCACTTCTCTGCCACACACACGTTCTACTGTCCACATGAAGGTTGTGTGGGCCACAAGTACCTGTGGAGAAGAGAGAGAGCAGGCCGTCACACACGTGCACTGTGCCACCTCCAGCCTGGAAACGGCATAACTGTGAAGTCAGGGCCGTAAGCCTCAATCCCCGAGGGCCTCACATTCAGCAGGAAATTACAAGCCAGGCAGCTAGAGGGGCCTCCCAGCCTTCCTCTCTGCTGCCTCGCCTATGGTCCCGCATCACCAGAGCCACGGGAAAAACAACTTCCAAGTCCCAAAACCTTTCTTCCACCTTCAGAGTTATTGTAATAGAATCAATTCTCTTCTAGAATACCCATATAGAATATGAGGAGATATGGGAATTTCTTCCCAGAAAGAGCCAGAATAGAGGAAAACTATTCACAGACCATCTTAACTCTCTGGATGTGGTACTAAAGATAGAGAGAATGAAACATTTACAGAAGAAAATGTAGCAAATCTTGATAAGAACATGAAGCAACAGTAGAACCTGAAAGTTACCAGCACTGTGGGCAGAAGTTCAGAGAGGTGAGACTCTGCTGCCTCAGCTTCCTGTCAAAGATAAAGCATCAGCCTAGGAAGAGCAGGCTCTCAGCATTATCCCACCAACTCCACAGGGCAGAGGCTGGATTTCTGTTGAGTAGTAACTAGCCAGCAGCTTTCTCTCCTGTCCCACTGATAAACAAGACAGATTCTACATCAGGCCCAGCAGATTGGGAAGCCCAGGGTCCAGGCCCCCCTCATTCATAGGAAGGGGTTCCACCTCAGAAGAGGCGAGCAAGGAATGTCAGAGGCCTCTGTCCTCCTTAGGCAGCGGGGCCAGCCAGGGGAAAGCACACCAGTGTTCACTCACAGCTTAGTTATACTGCCCAGGGACAGAGGCGGGCTGTAAAACAGAGCCCTGAGGCTATCCCCAGGAAAACTTGACTTTGAAACACTGTGAAGTTCATATCTGACAATGCTGTCAAAAACTAAATACTAACGGGGGAAGTGAATGGAGCTGGGCACAGTATCACCTATAATCCCAGCACCTGGGCGGAAGAGACAAGAGGATAAATAGTTCAAGGCTATTCTTAGCTACATAGACTTCAAGACCAGCGTGAGTTTTAGGAGACCCTTGTTCAAGAACAAAGAGGACTCCGCAGGTAAAGATGCTTGTCTTGTAAGGCAGACAACCTCAGCTCATGCCCTAGAACCTACATAAAGGTGGGGAGAGGGACAACTCTACCACATATGTGTAAGGACGCAGCCAACCCCAATAATATTTTTTAGCAAATGAAAGCTTCAAGTCTTAGTTGTGAGGTTGGGCATGGTGGTGTATCCCTGTAATTCCAGTAGAGAGACTAAGACAAGAAGTTCACAAATTTGAGGTCAGCTCGGGCTACATATCCAGTCCTTATCTCAAACAGAAGGAAGAAGGGGCTAGAGAGATAGCTCAGCAGTTAAGAGGATTGTCCTCTTCTAGAGGACTGAGTTTGATTCCCAGCACCCACATGGCTGCCACAGGAACCTGACACCTTCTTTTGGCCTTCATGGGCGCTGCCCCACATGTAGAATGTAGGCATACATTCAGGCAACACAGCCATAAACAAACAAAAAAAAAAGGCTCAAAATATATTAAAACAAAACAAAACTAGGAAGAGATGCTGGGCATGATACCGCATACCTTTCAGAGGTAGAGATTTCTATAAGTTTGAAACCAACCTACTCTACACACAGAGTATAGTGAAATCCTGTATTTAAAAAAAAAAAGAAAAGTAAGAAAGAGAAAAAAAGAAAAAGAGAAGACTGTAATCCCAGCACTCAGGAGGCAGAGGCAGGAGGATCTCTGTGAGTTTGAGGCCAGCCTGGTCTACAAAGTGAGTCCAGGATGACAGCCAAGGCTACACAGAGTAACCCTGTCTCAGAAAGACCAACTCCCACACGCACACACACACACACACACACCAAAAAAAAAAAAAAATGGAGAAAAAGGAAGTGTAGCCCAGCGGTTCAATGGCAGATCACTGCCCTGGCATGTGATAGGCCCTGGTTTGATCCCTACTACAAAAACAAAAACAAAAAAACAAACAAAATGAGCCAACATGTGCTGGAAGAACAAATATCCTTGCACTCACAGATAGCACTAGACAAATCTGGAATGTTAAACACACACACACACACACACATACAGCTGTCTTTTCAAAGAAAAAGATGTATAACCTTTTCCAGTCAGAAGGCTCAGAATGGAAGTGGCTAGGTGACCCTGTGCTATATATAGAGCCAGGCCACAGCTGGCCCCCCAGGCTTCCGCAGGACTAGAGGGGCTATATGATAGCCCAGATGACCAATGCGCTATCTGCATGGCAAAGACCAGATCCTCCCCTAGGCCTTAAGATAACACAGGTAGCCTATTTCGGTTCATTATGCTCCCTTGTGCACAGGGGATTGTGTTACACCAGGAAACCCTTTTCCAAATTATACTGTACTTAAATATGCCTACAGTAACCTGCACAGTGTCAGACTCTACAAGTGTGAACCAACACGAGTCATGATGAACCGGATTTCCTTCTTGCCTCACACAGATGAACCCTTTGCAGGCCCTGGTGTTTGCAGAGACAGTGCCTTGCCCCATGTACATATAAACAACTCAAGGCCTAAATAAAAGGTAAAACATGCTCATGAAAATGATCTTGAAGCTATAGACTGTGGTATGCAGTTAGTCTAAAACACTGTACCTGAGGCCTTCAGCTCAGTCTCTAGCACAGAAAGCAAAGCCCTGTCTAACCTCTCCATATTGGTCTACAGACTTAGCACAGTCCCTGTCAGAATCCCAGCTAGCTTCACCACTGCAAACAACGAACATTCTGGGCAGTGGCAGCTCATGCTTTTAATTCCAGCACTTAGGATCTCTGAGTTTAAGGCCAGCCTGGTCTACCTAGCAAGTTCCAGGATAGCCAGGGCTACATGGAGTAAGCCTGTTTCAAAATTTTTTTTCCTCATCTTGTTTTGTGTGTGTGTGTGTCTTTTAATTTTTTCCCCCAAGACAGGACTCAGTATGTAGTTTAGGCTGGCTCTGAACACCCTCCTGCGTCAGCCTCCAGAGCTAGAATCACTTATTTTTAAAAAGAGTGCCAAATGACCGAGTAGGAAAGAAGAGCCTTTTCAACAAATGATAGAGACAACTGGGTAGCTACATAAAAGAGGAATTTAGGGAAGAAAATGACTCCATCTATTTTTCTCCCTCATTGTATTTATAGTTTTATTTTGTTTTGAGGAAAGTCTTTGTATCCTGGACTTATCTTGAACTTGAAGTAATCCTGCCTCAGCCTTCTAAGTGCTAGGATTACAGGCAGGAGGACCACAGCTGGCATTAACAGAAATATTAGTGTTTGATCTTGGAATGGATGGCCCAGACTCTCTAAGGGTCTTATACATATATGCTTTTTTAGGATGCCATTTTAAAAGGCATTTAGGGTCTAATATATGTTGAGCAAGCATTCTACCAGAGCTGCATCCTTAGTCCTGCATCTGTGCGTTCTAAATATGAGACCATATTAGCTTTCTAAACCTGGGGTTTCTTTCTGTTTGTTTTTTTGAGACAGAGTCTCTAGTAGAGGCTGTCCTCACACTCACTCACTGTGCAGCTGAGGATAACTGAGGTTTTTGGCCATCCTGCCGACACATCCAGAATGCTAGGATCACCGCTTATACAGGAGGCTATCAAACTGAGGGCATCACTCATGTTAGGCAAATGCTATGCCAACTGGCTTATTAATAGAACCCAGGCCCTAAGTCTTTTGAATCATGAGGGGCACCTGGCACCAGGAGTTTGTGGACCTCCAACTTTGTACTTCCATACAGAAAGCAGAAGCACTTGAGATTACTGTCTTCCATAAATGCTAACTGCTACCTTAATTGGTACTTTAGATAGTAGTTGAAATGACTCAAGTACAGGGGCGCCATGGTGTCAGTACCGTGTGCCTGTTAGAGCAGAGTGGGATATAAGGATGCTACAATGTTATACTTGAAACAAAACCTAGAAGGAGTCCATTTTAGGGAAAGCCACAATGTATCAAAAGATGCCACACACAGTCTCCTGTGGTGCTTAGATCAAATACCTGGAGAAGGGTCAGCGTAGTGAGGGTAAGAAATTAAGAGGCTTGGCTGGAAGGCTCTTTAGTTATGGCTCTCATTACTTCAGGAATCTCATCCTAGAGGTGGCCTTTAGCTTAGTGATAAGAGTACCTGCCTAGTACAATCAAGGCCCTGTATTTGACAACACACACCCCCCCCATGGGAAAAAAATCCCATGCTAGGTCTTCTAGGAACAGCCAGACTGTCGGGATCCATGATCACACAGCCTTGAAGAGAGGGAGAGGCGGTTCACAGGTTAAGAGTACCTGCGGCCCTTCCAGAGGACCAGGTTTGATTCCCAGCACTGACAGAGGCTCGCAAGCGTCTGCAACTCCAGTTTCAAGGGGCTCTGACACTCTTTTCTGGCCTGTGTGAGCACCAGGCACAAACGTGGTCCACAGGCACGCATACGGACAAAAACACCCATACAAAATAACAAAAAAAAAAAAAAAGTGTTTTTGTTTTTGTTTTTTTAAAGGGAGAAGAGATACAGTCTCCATGCCTAGCACCTGGGAATCCATCACCGGTCTTCAACCAGGAAGACGGTCCCTTCTCAATGTCATTTTAACACCACTGGTCATTTACATTCTAACACCTCTGGGCTTGGTCAGACAGCCTTTGGGGGGCGAGAAGGGTTGGTAGTGGAGTCCAGAATGGCCCTGAGCCACCGACCAGCCAGGGTGACATCCGCGGTTTCCAGGGGCCTCACCCTCTTACTGAGCTGGACACATCTGTTGACCACCATCTAGGGCTAGACTGTGAGTTCCTCCCGGGCAGGGCCGCCGCTGAATTCGCTCCGTGGGCGAGGGGAGACCCTGACAAACAATTGCGTAGACCGGCTGTCACCCGGGAGGGGCTCTTCCCAGAGAGCGGATGGGAAGAGAGAGGCAAAGCTGGGCAAGGGGCTCCCGGTGCGGAGGGACAGGCGGCCCGCTGGAGCAAGCGGGGCGAGGGCGACAGCGCTGACCCCGAGTCACCCGAGGACGGACGGGGAGGGGGGGCTGCTGCAGGGGGGCCAGCGGACGCTGAGGGAGGAGGCCGGAGGGCCGCCACGGGACGCAGCGCGGGGCAGGGCGCCGGGCCCTCTCCCGGGGATGGGCTCACCTGGGGAGGCTGGGCGGGGCGCGGCGGGGCGCGGCGGCGAGGTCCCAGGTTCCGGGTCGGCGGAGGCCGCTGGGGGCCTCACGGAGGCCAGGCGGGCCGGGGTCCGGCAGAGGCGCCTCCGGACGCCGGGACGAAGCACTCTCTGCGAAGGGGAACGGCCCGTGAACGCGCGCGGAGCCAGCTCGCGCCAAAAATTCCAAACCGGCCTCGAGGCCCCGCCCAGGCCCGCCCGCGGCCCCGCCCCCGCCGCGCGCAGCCGGGCAGGCGCCGGCGCCTTGGCTCCGCCCCGGCCCCTGCGTGCGCACAGGGGCCTCCCCGCCCCCGAGCCCGGCGGGCGCTGCCACTGCGCAGGCGCACCTTCTGGGCTCGGTGCTGACTGGGGCGTTAAATGCGCCAGGTGGGAGCGGTGTTCGATCCCCTCCCCGGTACCCCTGGACTGTGTCCGGCTCCCACACCCGCTGCGCTCTCTGCTGTGCCTTAACTCTGCTGTCCATGGAAGGGGCACGCAGGGCCCTGCACCCGAGTAAACCTTACTCGTCGGGGAACGGCCGCTGGGGGCAGCACCAGCCAGGGCCCGCTGCCCGAGATTTTATACACGTTCACACCCCGCCCTCATCACAGTGACACAGCGAGGAGGAGTGCCTCTCCTGAGAAGGCGGGGCCTTGGGTTACTTCACTCTCCCATCCCTTAGTTCTGAACCTTGAGCGCCGTCAGAGCCCTCTCGGCCGCTTCCGGCCTTCACGGGCCCCACGACCTCGGGCGCACGCCGGGGCTTCAGGTTCCCCGCTCCATGTAAAAGTGGAGCCTAGGGACCTCGGGTGATTCCTTTAAAGTGCTTAGCAGAAGTCCCGCGCGGAACGGACGTGGGAGGGGGTTTGCATTTTCGCGGAAGGACGTTCGTCGAGAAGTGAGAAATGATGCTTTCTAGCCGGTCTCCCTCAGGGCTTCCCTGGGCTTCTGGAACAGCATCGTGGGAAGGCCAGGCCCCACTCGAGACCAACAGCTGGCCGCAGCCCACCTTCAAGCCCTGTGCATTAGCGCTTCTGAGAGCCAAGGCGCTTGTGACCTGGACCAGTCCTTGTGGAGGTCCCTCGCCAACTGCCCCGGGCTACTGTCTGCCAGCCCCTTTTTCCGGACAGGCCCTGGCCCCTTCCGTCTGTCCATTCCTCAAAGTCTAATTCATAATGATTGAAAAAACAAACAAACGCAACAAAAACAAGAAACGCTGCAATGGTACAAGCCTTTAGCCCAAGCACGGAGGCAGTCACGTGAGCCGCGGACTCGGAGGCCAGGTGGGCACTATAGCAAGACCCCCGTCTCAAAATCAGTCAAACAAGCAAACAAGTAAAAATTAGAGTGGTATAGGTCTGTAATCCCAGCACTAGGGAACTGGGGAGACTGAGGCAGGGAGATCGCTTGAGTTGGAGGCCACCTTGGTCTATCTGTATGGGGAGTTCTAGGCTAGCCTGGGTTACATACATAGTGAGACCCTGTCTTAAAGTGTGTGTGTGTGTATGTTCGCGCGCGCGCGCGCGTACCCTGTCTCAAAGGAAATGAGGAAGTAAAAAGGCAAAGCTGTCAGCTCAGTGGCAGGAAGAGCTCTTGTCCAGCGTGTGTGAAGCTCTAGGTCCAATCCCAGCATTCCAGGGGCAAATGAAAACATCTCATTTCAGCAGCATTCCTCAGCTGCTGTAGAGAAAGGCCTCTGCAGAGAAAGGCCGCTGTACTTGCGGTAGATGTGAACTGTAGAGGTCACAGTGGGTGTGCAGTGCTGTGCATGGCTGGGGCTGCCCTGCCAGGGTCCACATGTGTGAACGAATCATAGTTCCTCCGAATCTGAAGAAACGAGCCCTAGCGGAGAAAATATACAAGAACTGCTTTTGTGGTAGAGGGTTCACCAGGGAGGCCAGCCATTTCTGTCCAGGTTCGTGGTCTCATTGATTTAAAAACAAACAAAGAAAAAAATCTGAATGGAAACAGCAGAGCAGCAAGCAGAAGGTTGGTTTAGAAGGTACACAGTGAGTAGCCACAGAGGACTGCTTAGCGATGGTGGATTTAACACTTTTTATGGGTTCTCGGTCTTTTGGTCACAACCCCATTGGGGCACTCTAACAACCCTTTGACAGAGGTCACCTAAGACCATCGGAAAACACAGATCTTTTCATTATGATTCATAACGGTAGCAAAATTACAGTTGTGAGGTGGCAGCGAAAACGTTTTCATGGCTGGGAGTCACTGCAACATGAGCAATTGTAACAAGAGGTCCCAGCATGAGGAAGGTCGAGAACCTCAGCGCATGGCTCTTCTCCACCTTTGATGTATAGTGGGTTCACGGGGTGCATCAGTCAAGACCAAGACCAGCTTCTGCTTAAATCAGGACTCACCCTTATCCACAGGGCCATGGCACAGGCAGGGACATGCTCCCACTGGGGTCAAAACCAGGACTCTTAGCTGGACAAGGTGGCACACACCTTTCACCCCAGCACTCAGAAGCAGAGACAGGCAGATGGCTCAGAGTTCTGGGACAGCCTGGTCTACACTGCAAGTTTCAGACTAGCAAAGACTTCATTTGGAGACTTTGTCTCAGCAACAACAAAAACAAACAAATGGAAGGAAACACTAGGCCTCCTGGGCTGGAAGACCCCAAACCTCACCCAGTCTCTGGATGCCACAAGCCCCCCCCCACATCCAGGGGAGAGCCCAGACACCCCAGGGCAGCACTTCACCACCGCAGTGCCATCACACCGCCCAGACTGTGGATGATTCGCTCACCCAGATGAGGTGACAAGAAAGGGGAGGAGAAAAGGATGACCTCAAATGGAACCATGGCAGGCCTAAGGAAACTGTGGTGGGTGCTTTTGAGGGCTGGCTGTGGTCTAGTTCAGTTGCATAGTGTTTCTGAGTGCTTGTTAAATCATATATTTCTGTCTAGTGTATGCTTCTCTATGTATATCACATCTCATGGTTGAAATAATTCTAAAAATTCTAATAACTGACAGGTGGGTGGGGGAAGAGGCTCACGGAGGTCAGCTTGCCCATTTGTGAGTGCCTGGGTAATGTCTGGGAAGGTGTCCCAAAGGCAGCCGGGGTGGATCGGAAGCTCAGATCTGGCCTAAAGAGCTGCCTACGCGGGTGGGGGTGGGGCAGCTGAGGGGCAGCAGCACAGCTGCTGGAGCAGGAGGTGTCTGCCCACAGGCGCCTGGCTGTGCCTCCAGCTGTCCCCCCAGATTCCCACCCTCGCAGGTGCTGCTGGGGGTCAGGCAACTGCCAGGGAACCCTTGGACATGGACTGCCGTTTTAGGGAATGTGCGTCCTGGGTGTCGCCAGTCCTGCACTGTCTCCTCGCCCTTGATCCCCGCCAAACCCTGTCTTCTGTCCAAACACCGGGCCACGTCCCTTCAGCTCAGGGTGCCCAGCAGCCCAGACTGGTGCTCTAGGAGGCGTTCTTAGACTACATGGGCGGAGCTGGGTGTAGTGGTGATTATTCAGGGCTTGAGCACACATCAGGCTGGCCCAAGGACCCAGGCTGGCTGGTATTTTCCACAGGCCTGTGCCAGCTCCCAGGCAGCCTGGCACCGGCCAAGCAGGCAATCAGAGCGTACCTCCCGTGTAGCCCCCTGGAACCTCTCCCCCACCTCCTTGGCACCCTGCAATGAGTCGTGTATGTCTGTATGTCTGGCTCTGCTTAGGGGGCCCTTCGCTGTCCCAGCTCTGAAGGTCACTGGGTCTGCTCCTGCTCAGGGGAAAGCGGATAGCTAAGAGCAAGGGGAGGGCTCAGACCCCTTGCACTGCTTGGGATCAGACTCTAGCCCAACTTAGGAATTGTACCATTTGGGTCAAGTGCCTTTTCCTCTCTGCCTCTTTCCCCACCTACAAAACAAGAAGTCCCAATAGCCCTGACCCAATGGGCTTTTACTGTCATCACTTTGAAGGAAAGTAGCCAGCCTCAGAGAGGCCAGATGACTGCCCAAGGCCCAAGGTCAACTCATCGCCCTGCCTACGGCCTACTCAGCTGGCCTCTGTGAAATGAGGGAACCAGTGCCCATGGCCTTGGAGCAAAGCAGGCAACATGGCAGGAATATTCTCTATCCAGTTGTCCTGGACTCTTAGGAAGTGGTTGGGGCCAGACCATCCACACATTCTTCCAATAATCCACTTGGCTCCCAGCAGACTGGAAGTGGGCATGCTGGGTGCTGCTGTACTGAGGTGCTGGGCTGGGGGGTCCCTGCAGTCAGCTTTGCACGAAAGGTAGGTCTTTTGGGGAAAGGCAGAGAAACTCCACAGGACAGGTCAGGAGCCCAGGGTGGGGAGAGATTATCATGGGGTGTAGCTCTGAGTTAGGGGAGCCAAGAGTGGACTGAGCTGTAGAGCGAGGTTGGTGCTGGGTCTGACCTGGGAGTGAAGGATGCTGGGCAGAGTCTGCTGGCTGCTAAACTGGCCTTCGAGGTGGTGGGCTCAGAGGCCTCATGTCGAGAAGCCTCCACTGTCTCCTCCCGCTGCTCTCCAGACCTCCACCCTGTCTGGAAGCCAGCCTTGGCAAAGCAGCCTCCTCAGCTAGCAGCTCCGGGAGGGCCTGGCTAGTTCTGAGAAGAGTCTATGGACAGACAGGATGTGAGGCTTTCTGGACTTGAGTCCAAGGTCTGGGGGCTGAGTCAATGCTGTCCTCAGCCAGCTCAGTGGGGTCCACATGTTCACTTTGCTAGGAGTGGGGGCACTTATTGGCCAGACCCCACCCTAGGCCTCTCCTAAACACCCCCTGCCAGGCCCCCTGCACCAAGCCCAGCTCCAGGGTCAGCTACCCAGGCCCCAGGAATGAAAGGTGCTCCCAGTCCTCAGGCAGCCTGCCCAGCCTGCCCAGCCTGCCCAGCCTGCCCCATCCATCCTAAGCTGCAGATCCTGAGTTTAGTGCTAGTATCAATACAGACAGAGAAGACAGAGGACAGAGCAATCTGTGCCCTGTGTGCCACTGACCTCCATGGAATGAGGAGGGGCACAGGATGAGGACTGGAGGCTGGGATACCCCTTAACAAGCCAGCCCTCAGTTGGGGCCCAAAGATCTATTTCCAGTGATCCACAGGGGAATCAGACAGGTCAACCGCTAGTCTTTGGTGGATGGAGCCTGAGAGCCTACAGCTTTTGATACACTGTTGCAGCTCCCGCTTGCCTTTCTAGTAACACAGTTAACGCTTTCGGAGGTCTCTCCCAGCCTTGCACAAATCCCTGGCTCTGCTCCCACCTTTTCCACAGCTGTGTTTGTGCTGGACCTAGAGTGCCAGCCTGCTCCACCCCAGCTGCTGGGGGACATCTGAACCCTTCCAGCCTGCTGCCAAGCTAGTCATTGACAGGGTGGAGGAGCCCCAGGGAGGCCTATCCCAGTTGTCAGCACCAATGATGGATGAGGGGGTACATTATAGGGAGGCCCAGAGGACCAGGCGCCGATGTTGCTCAGGGGAACCCCTGGACCGGCCTCCTGGGGTCTACAAGCACAGCCTCCCCCCTGCACAGCTGGGGGCCTGAGTGAAGGAACCTCCCAGTGAGGCTGTTTAAAGGCCCGAAGGGTGCTGAGCCCTCCCACTCCCTGGACATCATGGGCATCTGGGTCTTTCCCACTGCTCTCTTCCTTCTCTGCCTGACTTCCCCGAGCCTACAAGGCGGTGAGGGTGGGCTTCTGGGGAGGAGGGTCTGGGCAGCTGTGGCTGAGGCTGAGATTTGACCAGAACTTGGATTTGATGCCTGGGTTCTGGGGCTAGGGATGGAGTGCGGATGGGAGAGTGTTCTCAGTATAATCAGAAGTTCCAGGTCACTCTTGGCTTCGTGGCTATACAGCTACACCCCATGGTTGAGGCTAGTCTGGGGTACATACGCTCCCATTAAAAAAAGAAGCTTGAGCTCCAGAGTGATCTGGGTAGGGAGGGCATTGGGGCTAGGGAAGCCTGAGCAGGCAGAGAATTCAGGTGAGGAGGATTTTGGGGCATTGGAGGAAGATGTCTGGGTCTTGCCTCCTTTCAGTTTCTGAGATCCTAGCCCTTAAATAGCACCCTTTGCTTTCCTAGGGCTGCCCCAACTCCCTTCCAGCCTGGGGAAAGGTAAGTGATCCTCTGGACGCTTTTGACCCCAGAGGCCTTTGGAGCTTTCTAAGGACTCTCCTAGATGTTCTCCAGCTCTGGGACTCCAGCCATGAAGTCCAGGAGAGCATGGCGTCTCCTCCCATCAGACAACACTAGCAATGTCAGCTCGAGGGTAGAAGCTCAGACACTCGTCTTCTTAGAAGAGTTGGCAGTTTTGTCCCTGAGAAAATGGGGCCCCTGGAAGAGGGGCCTGGAGCTGATCTAGAATGGAGAGCAGGCTGTGACAGAAGGGAGGAAGGGGTTCTGGCTGCAAACGAAGGCAGTGTGCTACGGTGGGACAAGAGCAGGGAATGGTGAGGTGGAGGGCTGAGAGGCCGAGAGGCTTCGGGAGGGTCGTGAAGGGGCCTGTGGTTTCTAAGGATTCCCTAAGCCTGAACCCTAAGGTGAGGACAGAAAGGGTCCCAAGATGAGGATGGAGGGGAAGGCCGTATACACAGGTGAAGAGGAGAGCAAAGTGAGCTCTGCCCCTCAAATATCCAGGGGTATAGCTTGAACACCTTCACCCATGCCAGGAACCCAGCTTCAGTCCCCCAATCCCAGACTGCTCCCCTGGTTCTGTCCTTACACCTCCTGTGACCAGAGGGGAAACTGAGGTTCAGAAACAGAGATGCGGCATCTACATTTACCCTCCTGGCTCCCTTCTAAATTCTCCCCAACTTAACAGGCTTTGGCAGTCCAAGTGGCTACATATGATTAACTAAATTGTCAGAGGCATAGGCAGAGTGGCCCAGAAGCTCCTGCCCTTCTGCCCACCTCTAAACTAAACTTCTCGTTTCTCTTCCAGGCTACAGCCCCTCCAGTGGACTGGGAACAGGTGAGGTGAAGTAAGGGCCAGGGGCAGGACATTCTAGTCTCTCTCCCCCTGACAAAGAAGGGCAAGGCAGCAGCAGGAAAAGAGGATACAGGCAAACAGATATCTCAGCATTGTGGGAAGCTGGGTGTGGTGGTCCACACAAGTAAAACCCAAACCCAGAGCTTGAGACAGGGAGAAAGGTGGTGATGGACACTGGGTACTGGGTAGATGGAAGAAAGGAGGGATGGTTTATGCTACGCCCATTCTTCTCTACATTTTTCGATTTGAGCAAAGTCCCAGAAGGTGGGAAGACCCACCGATGAACGAGCATGTGAGTAGTGGGTAGTCTGGGAGACTCTCAGCCTGGTGTCCATAGGTACTCACCTATGGTACTTTTTCTCTCCCCCAGCCTTTGGAGGAGATGCTAAACCTCAAAAGCCAGGTGAGCTCCACCAGCCCAGCTCCCATCTTCCTGTCTGTTTCCCACACCCTGCCCTTTGTCCATCTAATCAGGACTCAGGAACACCCAACAAGGGGGGGGGGCATCACCGGGTGGGAGGTTGTCAGCATTTGGGGCATTCTTCCCTTCTCTGAGAACTGGTGAGTGATAGTGGCTGAGGAGACATTTAGGTTTGTTCATTTCTAGTTTGATCTCAGGGGAAGAATTTCAAGGCGCCAATGTCCCAGCTTCAGCCAGGACCCCACACTTCCTCAATTCAGCTCTTTCTCCCCTCATAGGCTCTCCAGCTCAAAATGGCTATGGCACAGGTAGAGGTGGGCTGCCATGGGGAGACTGGAACTAAGGGTTGTCCCTAGGAACGGGGAGTCCTGCGCCCTTCAGTTGACCTTCACCTGTTTTTCAGGTGTTGGAGCAGGTATGGAACCTCCAAAGCCAGGTGAGCCCTCCTCCAATGCTCCCTGTTTTCCCGCCTCTGAAGCCCCCCATACCCTGGCCCCCTACCCTGTCTCCACAGTGTTTAGTAACACTGGTGGTCTAGAAACAGGGGCTTTCCCAAGTAAAGCATCCTATGCAGGTGGGGTGCAGGAAAATGGGGATGCTCCCATTTGGGGGTATGGTGCTACTTACTAGATTACTTCCCCCTGGACGTCAAGGAGACAGAACTGGTGGGTTAGGGATGGCAGGCAGGAAAGACCAGGGCAGCCTCTGGTGTCAGGTGTGGAAGGAGAGAACAGGGCACCCTATCTCACTACTGTGGCTGGGTCCCAGAAACTGTCTTAGGGCTCTCAGTTCAGAATGATAATGGAACAGAGGACCCAGGAGGGAGGCTTGGTCCCAGGCGTAGCATTATCTGCTGCATCTCTCTCCTCAGGCTTTGGAGGGGATGTGAAACCCCAGAAATCAGGCGAGAGCCCTCTCTATGCCTGATCCCCTCTCAGCCTGATGTCACCATCTCCTCTTTATTCTTTCTGGCTCTTTCACCCCAGGATATGAACCTGGGCTGGGAGCTGGGGCCTTTCCAGGCGTAGGAGCTCAGCCAGGTAAGGACACTGGGACCAAAAGGAGAGAGAGGTTTGTTCTGGGTGAAGGGGAGGGCTCAGCTTTCCATTTGATCCAGGCCTGGGAGGTGAGACCTTCAAGTCAGATGCTTGGAGATCTTGCCCTGCCTATATCTTAGCTCTGTCTCTGCCCAGGGACCCCCGTGTCCCCCCAAACACACCCACCCATGGCCTACAACCTTCTCCCTAGTATTTAATGTCAGAAATGCCTTGGACACCAGTACATTCCCTGAGACAGGAAGCCTGCCAACTGAGAGTAAGTGAGGCAGGGACTGTGGAAAAGGCTCAGGGTTCAGTTTTACTCTGAGGACAGAAGGCATCAGCTTTATTATATCTCTCTCTGGCCTAGGGGTCACATAAAAGCTCAGAAACCAGCTGAAGGGAAGACCCATCCCTTGCCTTTTTCCTGCACTGTTTTTTTTTTCTCCCTGTGATGCTGCATCCCTAGCTCAGCTTTGTCATTTCTAGATTCCACCTCTCCCTGTCCCCACCACTGTCACTGCATCACCTCCCAAGAGCAAGTCCCTTCACTGGCCTGCCAGGCCTACGGCTGGAGAAGTGGTCTCCAGCCCAGGGAGGTCACACACATCAGGGGTAGGGACATCAAGGGAGTGGTCCAGCCCACCTCCATCTAGCCTCACCCTGGCCTGCCTGTAGCCTCTGCCTCTCTTTCCTCACAGCCCCTGTACCTCCAAATGGCCATGGACCAGGTAAAGGAGGAGACGGAAGGAGCTGGGGTTCTGGGGAGCTCTTGGTTCCTCACCTCGTCTCCATTTCTCTCTCAGGCACTGGAGGGGGCATGAAGCCTCCAAAGCCAGGTGAGGTCTGCCCTGTCCCAGTGTCCCTGCGCAGCACGTCACCCCTCTTAGCCTGTCTTCCCTCACTCTTTTCTGCTGTCTCCCAGGCTTTGGCAATGGGAACGGAATAGGAGCTGGAACCTTCCCCAGAGCTGGAGTCCAGCCAGGTGAGGGCACTAGGCCAAACTGGGCATCTGGAGATGGGGGTAAGGGAGAATCTAGGGATGTCATGGACTGGGAGAGCAAAAACTGATTTGGGGGCCTGGTGTGGTGTGTGCCTTTAATTCCAGTGCTCAGGAGGCAGAGGCAAGCAGATCTCTGAGTTCTGGGACAGCCAAGGCTGCATTTAAAAAAAGGAGAAAAGAGAGGAGGAGGAAGATAAGAAGGAGAAGAAAGAGAAGGGAGAGAAAGAAGGGGAGGAGGATGAAGAAAAGGAGAAAGAAGAGAAGAATATAGAGGAGAGGAGGAAGAGAAGGAGGAGAGGAAAAGGAGAAAAGGGAAGAGGAAGAAGAGGAGAACAAGGAGGAGGGGGGAGGAGAGGAAAAGGAGAAGAAGAAGAGGAGGAGAAGGAAGAGTAGGAGAGGAGGAGGATAAAAAAGAATCAAACACAGACCTGTAACTGAAGCTAGGGAGGCTGGGACAGAATGATCAAGAGGTTAAGACAGCCTGGGCTGAGAATTCAAGGCCAGGCCCTTCGCAGGACCTGGGAAACTTAGGGGAAATTCTGTCTCACAAATAAAAAGTAGAGGCTGGTGATGTATCTCGGCTGGAATAGCACTTGGCTAGCACATGTGAAGGTCTGGGTTTGGTCCCCAGAACCACGTAAACCTCCAATCCCAGCATCTGAGAGGCAGAGTCAGGAAGAACCAGAGTTCAAGGTCATCCTCAGTTACAAAGGCAGCTCAAAGCCAGTTGGCCTATATGGGACCTTGTCTCAAAAAACTAAATCAGGTAAATGAAGGGAGCTGGAGAGATGGCTCAGAGATTAGAACATTGTCTGCTCTTCCAGAGGTCCTGAGTTCCATTTCCAGCAACCGCATGGTGGCTCACAGACATCTGTAATGTCATCTGACGCCCCCTTCTGGCATGCAGGTGTACATGCAGACAGAGCACTCATCTACATCAAATAAATAAATAATAAATCTTTTAAAAAAATAACTAAACCATGATGGTGCCTGATTTTATTCCCAGCACCGAGGAAGCAGAAGCAGGCTGATCTCTGTGAGTATGAGGCCAGCCTAGGATATAGAGAGACTTCCAGGCCAGGCAGGGCTGCAGAGTACCTCATTTAATCTCTAGTACAAAAAATAAAAGAAGAAGAAGAAGGAAGGAAGGAAGGAAGGAAGGAAGGAAGGAAGGAAGGAAGAGGAAAGTTAATTTCCAGGACAATAGGATGGTGTGGGCTCTGCACAGGGTTCAGCTTCCCTGCTTCTCCCACAGGCTTGGGAGCTGGCATGAAGCCTCAGAAGCCAGGTGAGCAAGCAGACACCAGTTCTTCCCTCTGTCCTCTTGGCTCTGTCCCCACCCACCTGTGACCTTCTTTTTCTCCCAAGCCCTCCTCAAACCCTCTGCCCACATCCACTTTTCCCTTTAGGACTTGGCAATGGAAACAGCCTGGGGGCCCAGCCAGGTAAGGGCCTTAATGGAGGCAAATCCGGGGGCCCCCACCCGGGGACCCTGGTAACTTATTTAACCAATATCCCAAGTGAATCCCTGGGCCAGACTTGGTGCTGAGCTCTTCGGACACCGTGTAGCTCAAGTTCAGCTTATGCACAGACTAGTTAGCTCACTTTATGGGCCCAGATCCAAAACCCCTGCGGGGCACGGTGGCCTACCCTTGTAATCCCAGTGCTCAGGAGACCAGGGCAGGAGAACCAAGAGCTCCAGGGCAGTTTGGAAGACAAGGTGAATTCCAGGCTAGTCTGAGCTACAAGGCAGGAGATGGTGGCACACATCCATAATCCTAGCACCTAGGAGGTAGAGACCCTCTGTCAAGGTCACCCTGGGCTCACAGTGAGTTAGAGGCCAGCCTCAGCTTCAAGAAACATTGTCCTGAAAACAAAACAAAGTTTAGCATAGTGATGAAAATCTTTAATCCCGGCACTCAGGAGGTAGAGACAGGCATATGTCTGTGAGTTCAAGGACAGCCTACTCTACATAGCTTTCCACAGCTGTTAGGGCCACATAGAGTGAGAGCCTGTCTACAAACAAACAGACAAACATTCTGCCGGGAAGGAGTTTAAGGGGCGAGGCGCAGGTCCACAGGCAAGGCAGAACTGAACAGTTGCCGTACCCCCTTTTAAGTGCAAACACAGCTCCTCTGTGGACCCCTTCTTTCCCCATCCAGGCCCTGCAGTTCGGAACGGCTTTGGAGCAGGTAAAGAGGGGACAGGGACAGATGCAGGGTGTCCTGGGCCAAGGACAGCCAGCCTGAGATGAGGGCACCTCACCTACATGTCTCTTCCAGCTTTTGGAGGAGTTGGAAAGCCCAAGAAGCCAGGTGGGACTCTTGCCATGCCCACCCTTTTTCGCACACACCTGCATTTCTGCCAGACTCCAACCTCATTTCCCTTCACTGTATCCCCAGGACTCGGGAATGGGAATGGAAATGGGCCGGGAGCCAGGCCCTTCGCAGGACCCGGAGCCCAGCCAGGTGAAGCACTGTGATTTTTCAAGCACTCCTGGGTGGGAGTGTTAATGTGGAGGCCTAAATGTATTTCTTCTTCCCAGGACTTGGAGGACCGAGACTCCAGAAGCCAGGTGAGACCCACCTGCCTGCCCTCTGCCTCACACAGCGAACACTCAGAACCAATCACACCCATTCTGGGCTAGCCAGGTGTGGAAGCCCAAGGCGTGTTAGAAAGGCACGGTACTAACGCTGTCACAAGAGCCACACTGAACATTCTAGAACAGAGGCGGTGGAAGCCAGGCAGGAGGCTGTGGTCTGCTAAGATTTGGTGGAGGCTTGAGGAACATTGAAGAGAGGTCCACAGAGAGAGGTCGCAGGCTCTAGAAATGGCTGAGGGGCCGACAAGGCAGGAGACAGTGTTGATGAAGGAGGAGGAGATTTTTCTGTCTGGTTGTGATACCCACGGAAGAACCCAGGCAACTGGATATGGCATCCAGAGCTTTAGACAGTCAGTACCCAAGGAGGTTAAAACCTGTCACAAGTTGTCACATGCCTTTAATCCCAGCACTCAGAGAGGCAGAGGCAAGTGGATCTCTGTGAGTTCGAGGCCAGCCTGGTCTACAAAGTGAGTCCAGGACAGCCAAGGCTACACAGAGAAACCCAGTCTCAAAAAAAAAAAAAAAAAAAAAAAAAAAAAAAAAAGAAAAGAAAAGAAAGAAAAAAAAAAGCTCAGCCAGAGCCAGCCTGGAGAAATGCGTACACTGAGGGACTGCCCTATGCACTGGGGTTCTGAATGCTCAGAGGCCACTAGGGACATAGTGAGAAGATGCTAGGACTCGATGCTTCAGGATGGGGCAAGGAAAGTAAGAAAGATTGGAGGAGAGAGCACACAGTATGGCTGGCCCTAAGACCCAGGCACAGCCGTCTATGAGTGGATGGAGATGGAGCTTCCGAACTTGAGGCCTGGCATTTTGAGTCTCTTTCCTTTCCCCTACTAGGCCCTGCACCTCAGAATGGCCACGGACCAGGCAGGAGCAGGGCCGGGCTCCTTGGGAAGCCCTCAAAGACTGTAGCTCCCTCACCTTGATCTCTGTCTTTCCTTCAGACTATGCAGGTGTGAAGCCCCAGAAACCAGGTGAGCCAGGCCATGACCTGTTTGTCTGCCTGTCTCTCCCGGAGCCCTGAGCTCCCCTTCCTTCAGCCACATCCTCTTGTGCCGGCAGGATTCAGGAACGGGAATGGATTTGGCCTGAGAGCCCAGCCAGGTGATAGTGGGAGGCTCTGGGGTGGGGTCTACACGCACAAAGCCTGCCTTCCCCTCTCAGGCTTTGGCGGACAGGGCCAGCAATGATGGGGAGGGATTGGATGTTCCTCAGGAAACACTGGATCAGTAGCCCAGGCTGGCCTGGAACTCAGAGATTTACCTGCCTCTGCCCTCTGAATGCTGGGATTATAGGCGTGCGCCTCTACACTCTGCTGGAACCCTGTTTTTTTTTGCCATAAGTGGGGACTTACTGTGGGCCTCTTGCCCCTTTCTCTTCCCTCCTTGCTCCACAGGTTCTCCCGCTCAGAATGGCCATGGACCAGGTAAAGGAGGAGACGGAAGGAGCTGGGGTTCTGGGGAGCTCTTGGTTCCTCACCTCGTCTCTATTTCTCTCCCAGGCACCGGAGGGGGCATGAAGCCTCCAAAGCCAGGTGAGGTCTGCCCTGTCCCAGTGTCCCTGCGCAGCACGTCACCCCTCTTAGCCTGCCTCCCCTTATTCTTTTCTGCTGTCTCCCAGGCTTTGGCAATGGGAACGGAATAGGAGCTGGGGCCCAGTCAGGTAAGGGCACCGGGGAACTAGGAAGTCAGAGCCAGGGTACTCGGGTTCTGAGCCATTCCTGGTCTTCACCTGCTCCCCATTTCTCTCTCATGCTTTGGAGTGAAACTCATTCCTGCTAATGATTAGATTCTGTCTCTCCTAAAGTTTAGGCCTCTTTTTTTGTTTTGTTTTGTTTTGTTTTGTTTTTCAAGATAAGGTTTCTCTATGTAGGCTTGGCTCTCCTGGAACTCACTGTGTAGACCAGGCTGGCCTAGAACTCAGAGATCCGCCTGCCTCTGCCTCCCACCTGCTGGGATTAGAGGCGTGTGCCACCACTGCAGCTAGAGCACCCTCTTGAGTCATCTCTGCCTCCAGTTGTCCCCAGGGTCCAGGAATGGGAATGGACTGGGAGCCCAGCCTTGGGGGACAGAGCCCTGAGGGACACACATCTGCAGTGTCCTCCTGTGCTCTCCCCCCAAGCCTCAGGGGGCAGGTTTGGGAGGGCTGTGAGAGCAAGCCTACTTCCCTTTCCACATAGGTCTGGCAGCCCAGAATGGATTTGGAGCAGGTAGGGCAGGGACCAGGAAAGACTGGGGGACTTTCATCTGGGATGTGTTCCGAGCATGTGGGGGTGGTGAGCAAGCAAGTTTCACCACCTGTGCGTGTCTCCTACAGGTTTTGGAGGGAGCGGGAAGCCCCAGAAGCCAGGTGAATCTTGACTACTTTGGGTCTGGCCCTGCCTCAGTTTGGATTTCTTTTACTGTGGTAAAACACTATGACCAAACTTGGGGAGGGAAGGGTTTATTAGGCTAAATGTCCTGATCACAGCCTATCATAAAGGGAAGACAGGGCAAAAAAGAGGCATTCGGGGACTGGAGAGAAGGCTCAGAGGTTAAGAGCACTGTCTGTTCTTCCAAAGGTTCTGAGTTCAATTTCCAGCAACCACATGGTGGCTCACAACCATCCAGAATGAGATCTGGTGCCCTCTTCTGGCGTGCAGGTGTACATGCAGGCAGAACACTGTATACATAAACAGACA
Source organism: Meriones unguiculatus (assembly GCF_030254825.1). NCBI lineage: Eukaryota > Metazoa > Chordata > Mammalia > Rodentia > Muridae > Meriones > Meriones unguiculatus. Next base: position 41,115,303 of record NC_083359.1, read on the forward strand.
AATCTTAAAAACAAAGAGAAGGCACTGATGCAAAGGCCACGGAGGAGTGCTACTTATTGGTTTGCGTCTCCTGGCTTGCTCAGCCTTCTTTCTTTTAGCACACAGGCATGGTCCATAGTGATTGGACTCTTCTACATCAATCTAAAAAATGCCCCACAGGCCAATCTGATGGAGGCATTTTCTCAATTCAGACTCCCTCTTCCCGGAAACTCTAGGCTTGGGTCAAGTTGACCAAAACCAACATACTGCCTGGTGTATAATGCCCTGACCATGCACTCCTGAATCCATAAACACCCCCTCGCCTCCCCTAACCCCGGTCTCTCTTCATGGCAATGGGCTGGGAGCTGGGGCCTTTCCTGGAACCGGATCCCAGCCAGGTAAAGACCTTAAAGCAGACAGGCCTCTTAGAGGGCTGGGACTGAGACCACTGAGTGGTGGACAGAAGGGTGAAGGACTGAAGCTTAGATTCTGGGTCTTTCTTCACAGACCTGGGAGAGGTATGAAGCCCCCCAGTTGGAGATCTAGGAGTCCGAGGGAGGGATAGCTCCCTCATTCCTCTGCCTGTTTCAGAGTTTGCCTCCTCTCGAGACCTCCCAACTCACTCCACTCCCTTTTCTCCCCAGGATACGGAAATGGAGTGGATGTTCTGCCAGGTGTGGTCCTCTGGGCACGGGTCTTGCAGTGGAGATGGGAAACCCAGCAGATGGAGAGAAGGGCCAGGGTCAGGTGTTGGGAGAACAGAGGGTTGAGGGGTTCCCTGACACAACTCCAGCCAGCCCCTCTCTGTCTCTTGCCAGATGTAGGAGCAGGCAGGAGGCTTCGGAAGCCAGGTGAAGATAGCCAGTGTCCTTTCCATCTCTGTCCTCACCACCCTTAGTCCTTACACTCATGGTGGTGGTGGTGGGGGTTTCCTGTGCTTGACCCCAAGGAGAGGCCAGCCTTGATTCTGAAATGGAAGGAAGTGTGTGAATCTGTGGAAACAGTGGGGATCATGGAGCTTGTAAGGGAGGCAAGGGAGGCTGAGTCCCCTCATCCCGGCCTTTCCTGTGGCCCGCTGATAGCATTACCCCTATGCTACCACAAGCAGCCCTGCCACACTAACTGGCTGTGGACAAGGTAGGAGGAGGGTCAGGCTTATGAGGCCGAGAGGCAGGGGACCCACAGCTCTCACCTGTATCCTGTATCTCTTCCAGGCCATGGAACAGACATGAAGGCCCAGAAGCCAGGTGAGCCCAACCCTAGCCTGCCTTTCTGCCTGCCCCCCAGCCCTGCGTCCTCCTCCCATCTCTAATGTCCCCTCCATCTGTATCCCCAGGATTTCGGAATGGCCATGGGCTTGGAATCCAGATGGGTAAGGGAACTTGTGTCTGGCTGCCCTGTCACTGTCCCCAATCAGGTCTGCAGGGGCAGGTCCAAAGGAGTCTCTAGTTTCTGACCTGAGTCTAAAGTGGAGGCCAAAGTTCCTTCCCCCGTACCTTCCACTCTCTGCTCACTTCTCCCCCTGCTCTCAGTTCACAATGGCAACAACAGATACTATGGGGATAGAGGGGCACATGCCTGGGAGGGGATGCTGGGAAAGTAGAGAAAAGGAAGCAGGTGGATACTCACTCTAGACCTTATTGAGGGACCCCCTGGCTTCCGCAAACCAGAAAATGACTCTTCTCCTCCTCCTCCTCCTCCTCCTTCTTCTTCTTCTTCTTCTTCTTCTTCCTCTCTTTCCTTCTTTCTCTCTCTGCCTACTGCAGTTCCCATCAACTATGGACCAGAAAGGGGAGGGAAGATGCTATAGGCCAGAGAGAGAGAGAGAGAGAGACAAGAGAAAAGGTCTTTGAGGAAGGTAACCCCACTCTGTCTTCATAGGCTACAGGAGTGGACTGGGGCCTAGAGCCTTCCAGGGCCAGGGACCACGACCAGGTAAGGGGCACAGAAAGAGGAACAAAGCACCTTAGGCACAGATGATCCTGGGAAGGAGCAGGGGCCAGGTGGGGTCCGCCATACCCTGCTCATCCCACGTCAGGCCTGGGAGGGGCTGGGAAACTTCTGAAGCCAGGTGAGGTCCTTTCTGTCCCTCTTCCTCCTCCCTTGGTGTTCCCAACCCTGACGTCAGCCCTGCCCCCCCAGGCTTCTCAGGGCACATGCCGTGGAACAGGCTGGTGGTCCCGCCAGGTGAGTGCTGGAGACAGAGGGCAGAAGTTCACTCTTAGGGAACCGTGTGTTAGTGATCAGTTCTCTCTGTCTTCACCAGGCCTTGGAGTGGGTATGAAACCTCCACAGGCAGGCAAGTGAGAGGCCCTTCACCTCGGCCTTCCGTCTCCCCTGCCTCTCCTGCAGACCGGTACCATGCTGCCCCTCACTTACTATCTTTCTTCTCCAGGGTATAACAATGGAAATGGAATGGCAGCCCAGCCAGGTGAGTACTCCAGGGCAGGTTGGAAAAGGGGTCAGATGTGCGCTCCCTTATGGCCCTGAGCAGTATGGCCCGCAGAAGCTGGGCCAATGTCTCCTGGGAACTCTGTGGTTGTCCTGGAAGCTGCTGCAAACCACTGTCCTGGCCCAGATGTCCTAAGAGGCACAGGGTGAGAAACCACCGGGAGCCAGCTCCTCACTCTCTGTCTCCCTCCCTAACCCAGGTCCCTGCAATGGCGGGATTGCTCCGCCACAGCACCCCAGGCCTCCCACTCCAGTCCCTTCAGAGAGAGTAGGTGGCTGGGGCCCGAAATCTCAGCTCCCACCCCCAGTGCAGAACGATAAATTCCCAGGTTAGTGTGGGGCCTGGTGGCAGGGAGGCACCAGAAAGCAGGAGGCTCTGGGAGGGGCTGGGCCTGGCTGTATGTTTTGATGCCATATCTGAATGGAAGCTCAGATGGTCCCCATGCTGGGCTCACTTCTGGGTCTCTCATTCTAGCACCAACCTCGGCCATCCAGTGGGGACTGAAGCCTCAGAAAGCAGGTGAGAGTCTATCTGTCATCAAGTCCTGTATCTCAGAGGGACAAACCCTCAGCTTTTCTCTTCCTGTCTCTGGGTATCAGGGCCCTCCATCATCCTTGCTCTCAAGCTGCCTCAGATATCCTAAGGCCAGGAAGATCCTCCCACAGTCTACCCTCAAAGTTTCTTGTTGCTTTCTAAGTTTTTCTGTAGGTTCTATTCCATGGAAACAGGGCCAGTTCCTGCTTCTTCCTCAGGGTTCCCTAGGTCAACATGTGACCCCGAAGGATATCTACCAAGTCTCTATCCTTGCCACTGACCACTGCCCTTTCACAGGTTACCAGCCCTCCAATGGCTATGGAGATGAAGCAGAACTGGGTGAGAAAGCTGTTCCCTCTCCTCCCCTCCTTTCCTCCATCTCTTTCTCTTCATTCCACCTCCAGAGCCATGTCTGACCCACAGTCTTCTCTCCCTCAGGCTTCCGTGGTAGCCTCAAGCTGCAGAAAGTTGGTGAGCACTCCAAAATGCCCATCTGGCCTCAAGCAAGTCTATCTTATGGCCAGACCCTCTCAATTCCCACCTCTCCTATCTTTGTCTCTTCTTTTCTTTCTATTTTTCTTTATTTCTTTTCTCCTCCTCCTATTTTTTTTTTTAAGACAGAATTTTACTATGTAGGCGTATAACTCAGTATGTAGACAAGGCTGGCCTGGAATTCATAGAGCTCTGTCTTCAGAGCACTGTGGGATTGCAGGCATGAGCCACTACTCTTCTGTTCCTCATTCCCCCAATGCTCACTCCTCCACAATGGTGGCCAGAGCCAGTGGTGGCCCTGCCTGAGGTAAAGGTCCAGCGACAATCAGAAAGAATCTGGGTAGAGTACTCCAGCCAGGTTGGGAGAGGGGTCAGATGGACCAGCTGGGAGGGGGAGGAGGTGGGTGAGCTGACAGCAAGAGCCTTTTGCCTGTGTGAGCTACCTTATGGCCCTGAGCAGTACGGCCTGCAGAAGCTGGGCTGTCCCTCACCCGGAAGATGTCGCCTGGGAACACTGTGAATGTTTAGAATGCTTTAGAAGTTGCCCAGAAGGAAAATCAGGGATGACTTCCTGGAGGTGGCAACAGGAGAGTTGAACTGGGGTTAACTGGATGAGGAGATGGAAGAGTGGTCAGGGTGGATGGACCCCAGCCTTCTTTTTACTTTGTTTTTTTATATTGTCGTCATCATCACCACCATCATCTTGATGATGTTGCTTTGTTTTGGGTCTTTTGAGACAGCGTCTCTCTACACAGCCCTGGCTGTCCTGGAATTTACTCTGTAGATCAGGCTGATCTGAACTCACAGAGATCTGCCCACTGCCCACTGGCATGTACCACAATGCCAGGCCTTTTTTACCTTCTGTTCTCAAAATTTTATCATTATGGAGGAATGGTGAATGTGCCATGACATACATATGGGGGTCAGAGGACAACGCAGTTCATCAGGCTTGCACACCCGGGCTGCCGATTTTACCTGCTGAACCATCCCATCAGCCTTTTCTTCTCTGTTTTGAGACAGGGTCTGGGAAAAGCCCAGGCACACCTTGAGTTCATTCTCTTGCCGCAAGCTCCCAAGTAGCTGAAATTACAGGCCTGCACCACCAGGGGGGGCCTCTGCCTCTGCAATCTGAACTGGTGTTTCCATATTGCCTTGCCCAGATCTAGCTAGCTGGCTGCCCTGCCTTGGCCCTCCCTGCTTCAGTCTCTCTCGTGCAGATTTCCATTATGGGAATGGAGCTGTGGAAGCTGGAATTTTGCCAGAGACCCTACAGTCAGGTGCCTGGGGAGGGGGTGGGACTGGGCACTGGGAGAGGTGATAGGAAGCTAGACTTAGCACCACCCCCACTAAACCTTCTCTTTCATCCTCCAGGGTTCCCTGTAGCCAATGGCTTTACAAATGGTGAGTTGGACCCAGGAGACCAGATACAGTGAGGAAGAGGATGGGCCATAGCCAGGAGCTGGGTAGGAATAATAAACTGGTCCTTTGCAGGACTCAGGGAGAAGATTCTTCTCTACCCTAAAGCAACAGTTCCAACCCTTGAGAAAAATGGTAATATATATTATATATAATGGTATATAATGGTAATATATATATATATATATACTCATATACATATGGTCCCAAAATCCAAAGGAACCTGGGGCCTCCTGGTTCTGAGGGAGAGTGCATCCACCCCAGTTTTCTTCCTGTAGGTCACGCTAGGGCCCTGCAGGGCTCCCCATGGCCAGCTTTCCTGTCCTGGGAGGCTGGAATGAAGCCAGGATATGAATATGCAGGCCTTGGGAAGCAGGCAGGTAAATGGGCTATGTGAATGAGGGTCAGTGGACAGTATCAGGGCCCCAGTCTAGACCTAACCCACTGTGTGTGTGGAAAGAGGGAGTCATACCCATGGCTGAGGGAATGGCATGAGGATACAGGAGGGGCTGAAAAGGAAAACATAAGACTCAGGGCCTGAGCCTGATGCTGTGCTGAAATCTGGAAGAAAAGGAGGAGGCCCGGGGCTATGTCATTTAATTTTCCTAACCCCTCCCCCCCAGGGCCCTATGGGCAGTTGGGGCCCCAGCTGGGCCTGGAGCATTTGGGTGAGTAAGCATCTCCATGTGCCTGGGGTGAGGGAGCGGGGTAGGCAGGAGTGCGCTGATGCCCCACGTGTCCCCGCCTGTGGTCTATGTTGTGTAGGGGGTCCTGACGTGAAGACGTATACCCACGACCAGCTGGGAAGCAGTTTCAGAGGTAACAGTAGTCACGGTGGCCCACGTGCTCCACCCGGAGTCCCACTGTCATCCCTCCAGGTGTCTGTCCCCAGACCTTGGCGGGGACAGCAGGCTCCAAGGCCTACAGAGAGCTGAGTGGGGACCTCAGAGACATCACACGTGCCCTACACCCTGTTCCATCTCTTCACAGGACACTGTCCTCCTGGAAAATGCTGAGGGTGGAGCCTCTCTCCTGCCCACCCTGAGGGTCTCTGCATTAGACCCTGGTCGGAGGAGCACAGCAGGAAGATCTGGAGACTTGCCAAGGACACTGCCCTGCCCGGGGGTCTCCTCTGGGCTGAAGCATTAATAAAAACTATATGATTGCCTGTTTGCCTCTGTGTGCCGTGGAGGAGCGGGGCCTTCCATGAGGCTGGCAGGTGGGGCCTGCTCATTCATCCCCTCGCTCGTCAAATGACAGGGCGGCGCTGTGCCAAGGGCTGTACTCCAAACAGAAGACGTGACAACAAAACAGACTCAACCTGTCCCCAGGGAGGGGTGTCACTTGGTCACAGCCTAGTGCGAAAAACATGTCCAAGTTAGGGGTCTTTTGACTGGGTAAGTACCTCGGTGGTACCTGCCCAGCATGCTCTAGACCCTGGGTTTGACCCCCAGCACTAAAAAAGGAAGACCCACCTCTAAATAGAGTCACATTCTGAAGTCCTGGGGGCCTAGGATTTAGGGAGTTTTTACCATGCAGAAGAACCTGTTTTAATCTGTAATCCATTCACTAAAGTTGTTGAAGAAGCTGGCAGCGATGGCTGCTTCCTAAGCTTGAAAGGTGCAGCAGGAAGGCTGAGAAGCTGAGCATGAGAATTCAGAGTTCAAGGCCAAGCACAGTGTGACCCTATCTCAAAACATAAAAGAAGTCTGGAGAGATGGCTCAGTGGTTAGGAGCACTTGCTGCTTTTCTAGAAGACCAGAGTTCAATTCCCAGAGCTCACGTGGTGACTAATAACCGTCCATAACCTCAGGGGTTACAACCCCCTCTTGTGGCCTCCAAGACCACTGCATGCACATAGAATACAGACATACATGCTAGCAAGACACCCATGCACGTGAAATAATAATTAAAATGAAAATGTTTTCCAGTTTCAGTTAATATTATTTTGTGTGGGTGCATGCATACCACTACTCAAGAGCAGCAGAGGGCAGAGGACAACTTCTGAGAGTCCTCTCCTTCTACTGTGGGTTCCAGGCCTTAAAATCAGCTTGCTCGTCAGGCTGGGTGGTAGTGGTGCACAGCTTTAATCCCAGCACTCCTTGGGAGGCAGTGGCAGTTGGATCTCTCTGAGTTCGAGGCCAGCCTGGTCTGCAGAAACCCTGTCGCAAAATAAAATAAAATAACAAATAAATAAAAAATAAATAAAATAAAAATAGAAACCCTGCCAAGCCATTTCACCATCCCCATCTCAGTTGTTTTGAGACAGGATCTTATGTAACCCAGTTACACAAGTTAGAGGCTGGCTCTAAATTGCTATAGAGCTGAGGCTTGTTTTAAACTCCTGATCTTCCTGCTTACATTTCCCAAGGGGCGGGATTACAGGCATGAGCTGCTGCACCAGGCTCAAAAATTTTTTTTTTCCTTAATATTTTCAGTTATGGTCGGATATCACTGAATTAATAATTTAGATGTAGAATTTACTTTCACATTCTTTGACAAATGCTCAACAAAAGTACAAGTTAGATACTTAAAATGGCTGACAAACTTGCCGAACTAAATTAGCTATCTGAAACAATTACAAACACCAGGGACCTGGATACTGTAGCTCAGTCACAGAGCACAAGTCTGTGGGTTCAGGCCCCACAACCAAAAACCAAGTAACTAAAAAAAATCCCCTGGGTTACAACTATCCACTGCTTGAGTCTATTGATTGCTAAACGGTGAAGGGCGCGGACCCCGAAACAAACAGTACTTCATAAGCACTTGTGGCTTCTTGGCATCCTTATACTACTCGGTTATAGAGTGCTTCCTTTTTTAAAAAACAATATTTTTTCAGCCGGCCACTTGTCCTCATCCCGTGTTAGCTCATGATACTGCATGTCTTCCTTCCTCTCTCCCTCTTGGAGCTGCAAATGTGGACACACGGTCCTCCAAGGAAGGGATCACAATGGAGGTTATGAAAGTAAGCCCTGGCCCTAGACACTTATCTCCCTGCTCCTCCTCCTCGTGGGGCCCTGCTGGACAAGGCTGAAGTCCGTCAGCTTCGGACAGCCACTTGTTTGCGCTCAGTCTATGATGATAGCCTCCCTTTTCTCATCAGGGTCCTAAAAGTCTTCCCTGATCTGGGTGACCCCAGGTCCTGTAAGGAGGTCACAGAGCCCTCAGGGCAGATCAGAGGCCAGACCCTTCCCCGATAAGGAAACTGCTCTAGCAAGCATCTAGGGATTCCTAGAAATGGTCCCCCCTGTTAACGCTTAGTCCAGCAGTGACCTTCAGCTGTACTGGGAGACCCTGACCCCCCATGTAGGATAATTAAGTGCTGTGTTTTCCTTCTTGTAACAGTGCCACTAAGTCTCCTAACCTCCTGACCCCAGTGAACCAAACACATTTCACCCTTAAAATCCCTCCCTCTGCCCAGGATTTCACACAAATAAAGATTCACGATTTCTCTCTTCAAGACCATCTGAGACTCATCATTTATCCTCCATTTGGTCACTTCTCGCCAGGCCTGTCCTCCGTCCAACTGGGCCTGGGCCTCGCCAGGCCTTGCCAGGCCTGTGTCTTGGCTGCAAGCCGACCAGGCATGGGCCTTGGCCATACCTCTGCCATGCTTAGCATAGCAGCTTGACCAAGAGCTGTAACACTTTGGTATTGCTAAGGGAACACCCAAGGTTCCATTGTCAGGACAATCTCATGCTAAAAGAACTAAACTGTAACACTCTGTGGAAAAGCTTTTTCACATACCCTAGCTTAGCACACTTGGACCTCAGCCTAAAGCGCTGCCTGAGAGAACCAGGACCCTTGTGTTCTGTCTGGAGGCCAAGCTCCAGGACTCCAGCCGAGATCCAGGCCCCTGCCGAGATCCAGGCCCCTGCCGAGATCCAGGCCCCTGCCGAGATCCAGGCCCCCCGCCAAATGGAGAAGGACACCTTCTCATCTCATTATACGTTCCATGCCACAGGCTTCCTCCTTACTGGAGAAGAGGATTGAGAGCCAACACCACCCACTTCAGTGGCAGCTCTCGGTGAGGTCAGTCGGTGGGAGTCCCATATGCCCACGCTAGAGATGGAGTCCAGGGCTTCAGACAGACACACCCCAGGCCCATCTGTACCAATACCTGTAGAACCATTCTGATGTTTCTTCTCCTCCTCTTCATCATCTTCATCATCATCATCAGTTTTTTGGCATAGGGTTTCTCTGAGTAACCGTGGCTGTCCTGGAACTCAATCTGTAGACCAGGCTGGCCTCGAGCTCAGAGATCCACCTGCCTCTGCTTCCCAAGTGCTGGGATTAAGAGCATGTGCCACCACCACCACCCCGTGCTACTAATTATTCTAATAAAAGTTCCTATATTCCAATTTTTAAGATATGTAATTTGAGTACAATCATTTTAAATTAATTATGTAATTTTTTGTGAACATTGGTATTTTGTCTGCATACATGTCTGTGTGAGGTTGTCCAGTTCCCTGGAACAGGAGTTACAGACAGTTGTGAGCTCTCATGTGGGTGCCGGGAATCGAAGCTGGGTCCTCTGCAAGAGTAGCCAGTGCTCTTAACCACTGCGCCATCTCTCCAGTGTCCTCTAATTCCAGCTTTGGAGAGATTAGCCCTTCTCCTTTTTTCCTCTTTCTTTTGTTGTTTCATTTCATTTTTGAGGCAGAGTCCGTAGTCTGAAGCAGCCTCAAACTTGCTGTGCAGCTGAGGCTGGCCTTGGTCTCCGGATCCCCCCGCCTCCACCTCCCACATGCTAGGATTACAGGCTTGGCTCTCCATGTGCTTCTTTCTTTCTTTCTCAGAGTCCCACCCCTTTGCCAGTTATCGGGAACTCTAACATATATGCTGCACATTGCCACCAGCCTCGCCCACGCCCTTCCCGGGGTCTCATCTAGCTCAGACTAGCCTTGAACCTGGCTATGTGGGTGAGGATAACCTCGAGCGTCCTCTGGTCCTCCCCCCCCCCCAGTTCTGTTATCACAGACAGTGCACCTGCTTTATGTGGGCTGAGGACCACACTCAGGGCCTGGCGCAGCTAGGAAGGAAAGCACTTCCCCAACCGAGTGAGCTGTATGCTCTGCCCAAAACATTGCGCCTTTCTTTACGTCTTATTTGTGTGCCGGTGTATATGTGCGCGTGGGTGTGTTTGTGCCATAAGTTGGGGTGGGGGAAGGGTCAGAGGACAACCAATAGGGATTGGTTGTCTCCTTCCATTATGTGGGTCTCCGGATTGAAATTTAGTCGTCAGGCTTGGCGGCAGGCAGCTTTACCTACTGAGTCATGCGCCGTCCCAATGCTTTGTTTTGTTTTGTTTGAATTATGATATTCCTTCTGTAAGTGGAATGAGTGGGTCGTGGTGGTCTTAAGACCAGACTCAAGAGAGGGAAGTAGGAGGATCACGAGTGGGGCGCCATCCTGAGCTGCTATTGATACCAGCCTGGGACAGCTCGTCTCACAAAAGAAAAAGGGATGAAAATGTGCGTCCTTCCAGAGTCGTGAGAGCGAAAAATAGCTAGAGAGCAACAATTGCGAGGCTGTGGCTCGGTCTAGAGGGGCGGTGGATGCACCGGCGCTTGCAGCGGCTCAGAGCACCAGGAGGGGGCGCCCAGGGCGCGTGCGCTCCACCGAGGCCGGCGGGGGAAGCCGGAGACGCCCGGGACGCGGTGATTGGTCGGGGCGCCGAGGAGGCGAGCGCACCCGCTCGTGTTTGGCTGGAACGGGTGCAGGCCGCTCCAATTGGCCGGGCGGACTTAGCGGGCTCCCAGCCCCGGCTCCCGGGCCGCGGCGGGCGGCGGCGGCCAAGCTGGCGGCGCGGTGGTCCCGCTCCCGCTCGCACCCGCGGCGCGACCGCGGCCGCCCGCACCCCCGGCTGAGCCGGGCCCGCTCGTCCCTGCCGCCCGCCCCGCCGCCGTCCCTGCCGCACCCGCCGCTGCCCGGGCTGCCCCCCGGCTCGAGCTCCGCGCCGCCGCCGCCGCCCTCGGCGCTCGCCCTGGCCGAGCTGCCGCCGCTGCCCGCCCTCCCGCTGCGCCCGGAGCCGCTGGCGCCCTGGGGTCCCGGGCCCCACCTGGCCCTGCCCGAGCTGCCGCCCGAGGCCTGCGCCCCCGCGCCGCCCGCCGCCGCGCTCGCCCTGCAGGCCCTGCCGCGCCTGCCCGCGCCCGCGCCGCCGCCCGCGCACCTGCCGCTGCCCCCGCTGCCCGAGGCCGCGCTCGCCGCCGTCCCCGGCCCCGTGGGCGCCCGCGGCCGGCCCCCGCGGCTCGCCGAGCCGCCCCCGCAGCCGCTGCCGCCGCTGCCGGCGCGGCCCTCGCCCTTCACCCTGCTGGCGCCGCCGCTGCCCCGCGAGACCTGGCCTCTCCCCGCCTTTCCCCCGCCGCCGCCGCCGCCGCCCCCGCCGCCCTACTTCTTCCTGTCGCCGCCCTGCTGACCGCTTAGCCCCGCGGGGCTACGGGTGAGTCCGTGCCTGGACGCCGGCGCCCCGGACCAGGGCTCGCCTGGGGAGGAGAGAAAGCGGCAGGACCGCAGCCAGGGCTGGGGGAGAAGGAAGTCACCCTGACGGTCAGCCTAAGAGCAACATCAGCGGAGGCTGGCAGCAGCACCCCCGGGACCCCACCAGTAGGAACACCCCAGCATGAGGGGTACTTAACAGGGGCATCACCAGGCAGCTTTTGCCACTTGGTGAGATCCCGTCTCCCCGCTCCTCCTGACCGGCAGCTTCTCCCTAGCTCCTATGAGAAGGAAACTCTTCTAAGCGCTGAGAAAACTCGCTGTTGCTTAGGACTTCAGGGCTACACAGCACCTGCCATTGTCAAAGAAACCCAGGGCGAGAGGATGAAGACAAAAGTTTGAGTCTATGGTTGGTTTTTAAGACAGACCTTGTTTGTTTGTTTGTTTGTTTCAAGACAGGGCTTCTCTGTGTAACAGGTCTGGCTGTCCTGGACTCGCTTTGTATACCAGGCTGGCCTCGAACTCACTGAGACCTGCCTGTTTCTGCTTCCTTTGCTAAGTACTGGCTGGCGGTCCTTGAACTCAGCAATTCCATTATCCTGTCAGCCTTCTGGGTGCTGGGTTTAAAGGTCGGGGACTATCAAGCTGGGCTTTGAAAACAATTCCAGATGCTGCAGCCAGTGTCCCAAATGGCACATTGTCCCTTATCCAGGGTGTGGATAAGTCACGTAGCTTCCAAGTCTTATGAATCAAACTTCCAACTGAAATAGATCCAGAGGTCCCCCGGCCCCCAAGTGGTGTTGATAGACAATTGATACTGGGCGGGAGGATCACATGCAAGGACTATGAAGTCATCCCGGCGGGAGAGAGCGCTTCAGTCAGTCCTGAGCAGAAACTCCTCTCTCCTGCCTTGCCGGCCGCTCCCTCCCACAGCAGCCAGCACTACTTAATATAAAGTTCTCTTTGTTTCGCAGGTAGCCTGGGCTCAGGTAACCAAGTGGATGGCAGAGCTCTCCAACACGCAGGAGTGGTATCAGAAAGCCAGCCTTGACCTGGGGGGACCCGTGAGAGCCCAGGTCCCATCGGCAAGATCAATTAGTTTGTGAGGTTCCTGTGACTGCAGTAACAGATGAATGCAAACTGAACGGCCCGGGACAATAGAAATGTGTTCTCTTCACAAGGCTGGTGGCCAGAGGTCTAAAAACAAAACAACAACAACAACAGAATGACCTGCTGTGTCAGCAGCGACCAGAAACCTGCTCTGTCTGTCTTTTGCCTTGCTTTGGTAGGGCCTTGCTGTTCCTCCTCAGGCCTAGGAAAGACTGCCTTCGCCTCAGCTTTTAAGTACTTCGCTCATTGCCTTTATTGAGTTCAAATTGACCTCATATTGAGATCCTTCACTGGCTCGTGTTAGCAAAGACACTTTTCTCAGCTAGATGTGGCAGCACATGCCTTTAATTTCATCACTTGGGAGGCAGAGGCAAGTGAGGGCAGCCTGGTCTACATAGTGAGTTCCAGGTTAGCCAGAACTATACAGTGAGACCTTTAAAAAAACAAACAAAAAACCCAATAAGCAAAATGAAACATTCCATCACCTTACGATTCTCGCAGGCTTAGCCTGAACTTGGAGTCTGAAAGCTCCTGCTATCCAAGTAGCTGGACTGCAGGGTTCGTGCTACAAGCCTGGCTTAGGCGTGTCTGCCCGGCTCTGCCGCACCTGTCTTCCCAGAACTTAAGTGTTCCAGGCCATGTCCTTCTCTGACCTGGGGCCTTGAGTGGTCTGGGCTGTCACAGTGGTACAGAAAGAAAGTGATATGCCTGTGTTTCCTGGTGCCTATCTTTCTGCTTCCTTGTCTTCCTACGGTCTCCTTCCTGGCCCCAGCCCTTACTGCTTTCCCACTCAAAGTATCAGGATGGACAGTGAATGTGTTTTTAAAGACAACTCCCATGGGTGGCCAGATGTCCGAGCCTAAGCTGTAGCTACTGCTGTGGGTTGAACACTGATCAAAACTGATAATAAAGTTAATTGTTACCCAGTCCCTGGTTGTGACCTGTCCCAGCGTATGAGTGAAACTGCCTCTCTGCTCTTGACAGAATACCTTTGTGCGAGACCTCACGGGGCAGGGCTTGCGGGGAGGGGCTTTTGCCCAGGAAAGTGTTCACCATGGAGCAGGGCCGGGTACCCTTTCCCTTTATAATCCAGAGATGCACTGTCAATTAAGCAATTGTGACTGAGGCAGAGAGGCCCTGTGGTGGGAGTCTGAGCTACTGCTTTCGAAGGCTTTCCACACTAGGGACCTGGGCACTGGGAATGAACCCAAGACAGAAAATGGCTTCCCAACAAATCAAGCACCTATACACACATGCACAGGTTGTAGGGACCTCCCCAGGGGGGTGTAAGGGAGACTCTGAAGGGGGAGCTGCCTTACAGCCCAGCCCCCTGCTGATGGATGGGCGCTCAGAGGCCTACCTGCCTGACTGGCCTATGGGAGAGCAGGAGACTTGGAAATCAGGGCCTTTGCGTCAAGCCTCTCCTGTAGCCTGTCTGTACACACACAGGGCCTTTTAGTGCCCTGGGCTTGTCTCCTCTCTGTAGCAGGTGGCTAGTGAGCGGCTGAGAACTACTGGGTCTTCACTCTTTCCCTCCAAGTCAGTGAGGGTTTCGGAGCTCCGGAACGGGCTCCTCTACGTGTGTGAAGCCAAATGGCCTCTCAGGTTCTTCCAGAGGCTGTGGGGGATGTAGCTTGAAGGTTTTAACTTCCCCTGTCATTAAGCCAATTTCCCCTTTGAGGAAACCCACTTGGGTCCCATTCATGTAAGCCGAAGCCTAGTTTGTACTGCCCTCCAGAGCCCACCGGCCCCGGAAGTACTCAGCCAAGACGAGACAAAGAATGTTGTTTAGTTACTCTAGATTGGGCTGGGGGTAGGGCACAGCTCCGTTTCCTCCAGCAATTAGAGCGTCGGGGAGAATTTCTCATATCCTTCCTAGCCTAGGGAGGCGGAGGGGGTGGGGACTCTCCGGACCTGTGAAGAGTCCTGCTGAGACCGCCGCTGCACCGAGCGGCCTGGCCTCCCCATATCAATGGTTCAGCATTCCAGTCAGTAAATCCAAACTTTATTTATTTTTATTGCCCAGGACCCCCAACTGAGGTGAGATAGACTGGGAGGAAGATAAACTAATGGAAATGTAGGGCCACCCAGGAAGTCCCAAGGAAAAGTCAACGGCCCACCAAGTACAGCAAGCAGGCTTTGCAGCCTGGCCTAGCGTCTTCCAGGGAACCATGCCCACTGCTTCAGGCTTCTGGAATGTGGGGGTCCTTCCCCACGTTTGCTCTTCCTGAGAAATGAACGGAATTTTGGTCTTAAGGTAGAAAGGAACGGTGGGGCCGGGAGGTGGTGGCACACACCTTTAATCCCAGCACTCTGGAGGCAGAGTCAGGTGGATTTTGAGGCCAGCCTGGTCTACAGAGAGAGAGAGTTCCAGGACAGCCAAAGCTACACAGAGAATGCTTGTCTCGAAAAACCAAAAAGGAAGGAAAGAAAGGAACATCAGAACATTGATCGGCAGACTGGCTGCCTGAGACCCTTGACAGCCAGTCTGACCGAAATTGGTCACTGATGACAGGTGTGTCCATGTCTGCAACACAAACTTCCCTTTGACTGGCGAGTCTCTGGCAGTGTGGATATCCCGCCCTGCTTCTAGATGGAGGAGAGGAAGCACCCCACATTGTCGGGACTCCGGAAGCATTGGGGAGCCCTGATTCCTGAGACTGCTCCCTCTCACTGGGGACACACTCTGCCCTGCCCAGGGGTCTGGAGCTCTCTGAAGAACTGGTGGCTTGCCTGGCAAAGCCTTTCGTAGGTTAACCAACTCTCCTCATCTTGGATGCCAAACTCAGTCTTCAAACTCAAAATATCCAAGGCCAACTAGAGTAAGTTGGCCTCCAACACTCAAAGCCAGAGGGCTTTCTCTGTGCTTGGGGAGGACTCTCTAGGATTGGGGCCGTCGATGAGGCTGGGGTTGGTGGCCCCTAGACCCAGGCTCGCCTCAGCCTCAGACACCTAACCAAACCTGCGCGACCAGATTCCGGGAGGCCCCTGCAAGGCTTCAGAAGAAGCCTCCAGGAGGGCGGGACACTGTTGACCCTACTTTTTACAGCCACTCCCTTTGAAATCCATGCCCCAGGAGGCAGATATGCTGGACAAATCTGACCACCACCCCAAGGGCTGGAATCTGGAGGCTGCTCTGAAGAGCCTCCTAGTCCTGACTCAGACACTGCAGAAGAGAGATCTCCACTGGCCCTCAGTGTGTAAAAAATGCCCTTGCTAACAAGCCTGGCATTCTGGGTTTGATTTCTGGTGCCGTGGAAGGAGAGCACCCCCAAGTACTGCAATTTGTCCTCTGACGGACGCCCTCACACACCTCACACTCGGAGTGACACCTGCATGCCACACACACACACCACACACAAGTAAGTAAAATATAGTAAGAGGGTGTTGGCTTAGAGGCTGGGAAGATGGCTCAGCAGTTCCGGGTGTCCATGGCTCTTCCAGAGAGCAGGAATGTGACTGGCTCACAACCACCCATAACTCCAGTCCAGGAGGATCTGACCCCTCTGACCTCTGCAGGCACCAGACTCATGCTCGAGTACACATGCTCCTCTCCTAAAACTAAGAAAAAAAAATTATAAATGATGTATTAACTTAAAGAAAGGAGGCTGGGCGTGGCGGTGCCGGCCTTTACCAGGGAGGCAGAGGCAGGTGGATTTCTGCGAGTTTGAGGCCAGCCTGGTCTACAAAGTGAGGCTCTCAAACTTTTGGGGTCACGGGGCCCTTTGTAATTTGATGATACCAAATTTCTTTTCAAAAATTGTTAAAACCTATACCTAGAAGCGACGAGCACACCATATTCCTGGGTTTCAATACCCAACTTCACAATACACAGCATCGAGACAGCCCAGCTGTCAAAATGCGCTTGCTGTGAAGAGTCACTTCTTGCATTCTATCTCCATGTCCCAGATGACAGAAAGAGAACTGACTCCAGCAGGTCATCTGCAGATGGACACACAGACACACAGATAAACACACACACACACACACACACACACACACACACACACACTGTGGCTCGTGCCTACATAATAAATTAAGAAAAAAATTGTAAAGATGTAAGAACATAGTAAGGTAACAAGTGAAACCCTAAGTGAGTGTGTGTGCCTCCCAGCCCTGCCCCACCGGTGTTTTCTCTAAAATGAGAGCTTGTCCTACCCTCCATCTTCAGAAGTCCCTTCTCATGAGAAAGAAAAGCAGGGCGTCTTCCACACTCTGCTCTCTTTGCCTTTCTTCTTCAGTGTCGGGATGGTGCTCAGGGCCTGCTGTGTGCAGAGCAAGTTCTCCACCCCTGACTCACACTTCTAGAACTTTTTTTTTTTGTTGTTGTTGTTGTTTTCGAGAGAGGGTTTCTCTGTGTAGCCCTGGCTGTCCTGGTCTGGCTTTATAGACCAGGCTGGCCTTAACTCACAGAGCCCCCTGCCTCACCTGCCTGGCTTCTAGCATCTCCCTTATATTAGTGTATAGTATTGATTGTCCAAAATTACAGGTACCAAGATGACATTTTCACAGTAGGACATATCGTGTGCTCTCCTAACACCAGCTCCTTTTTCTTTTCTTAAAAGATGTGTGTTTTCCATTTGTTTGTTTGTTTCTTTCTTTCTTTTTGAGATAGGGTTTTTGTATGTAGCCCTGGTGTCTCTGCCACCTGAGTGCTGGAATTAAAGGTGTATGCCACCATGCCCAGCTTTTCTTTTCTTTTTCTTTTTTATAAAAAGATTTCTTTAATTTCATGTCGGTCTGTGGTGGCACAAGCCTTCACTCCCAGCACTTGGGAGGCAGAGGCAGGTGGAGTTTGAGGCCAGCCTGGTCTACAGAGTGAGTTCCAGGACATCCAGGGCTACACAGAAACTCTGTCTTGGGGAAAAAAAAGATTTAATTTTATGTGTAACTGTATGTGTGTATGGGTGCCCATAGAAGCTAGAAGCTGTCCTCTGGGGCCTTGCTCCCTTGCCCATCTCTGTGCAGTCTCAGCCTGGCCGGCTATACATGTGACTGTTAGGAAGAACACCTATGCTCAGGGTCCCGCCACAGGCCTCTTTCTGCCCCTCCCCATCTCTACAACAGGCTCTTTCTTTATCACCAGGCCACTGGAGACCTTCAGCCGATCGGCCCAGCCCCCTGGTTTCGGCAGTGGGGGTGGACAGGGAACACCTGAGCTCAGGTAGAATCGTGTGCATGTGTGTGTGTGTGTTGGGGGGGTGGTAGTTTTCTAGGCCGTTGCCTTGGTAATGCCACCTGAGCTGGGCGCCAGGCACCTGTTGTCTGGGAAACTGTAGGCGGGGCCTCTCTCCCCAAGGAACTGCCAGGGTTATTGAGCTGAGACTGGAGACAGATCAGATTCCAGAGAGTTCCGAAGGGATGGGGGATGGGGAGGTGTTGTGATGATGGCTAGTGAGAGCATATTTGCCCCATCATAAGAAAGTGGTGGTGAAGAGTGAGCGGGCTCCGGCTGAGAGCTCATCTGCCCACCTCTCTGTTCCGTGCCGATTAATTGCTCTCTTCCCTTTTCTGTTCGTCTGTCTTCCTGGAATTCCTTTGTTCAGGAGTTTCCACTTGGTCTTGGCACAGGACCCTAACCCCGAGGGCCCCATCCCACCCCCTTTCACCATTGCTCTGGTTCTTCTACCCAATGGCAGCCTCCAGGTCCTTGGCTGGGCTCCTCCCCTGCCTAGGCCTTAAAAACCCGCCTGCAGGCAGCGCCCTCAGACGCCCCAGGTGGCACCTCACCGGTCCCTGTTTTGCGGCAAGCTGTCTACCAGCTGAGAGGACGTCAACCAAGAAAGTGCGGGAGCAGCCAGCAGAGAGGAGTCCATGGCAGATCTGGAGGCGTTGTGACGGGCCCAAAGCTTCCCAGGAGACTCGGGCAATCCAGCTGAGCAGGGCCTAAGGACGTCTTTGTACTCAGTGAGTATCAGATGCGTGAGAGGCCCGCAGACGTGAGGTCTGCCCTGGCCTGAGGTCAGCAGATCCCCCATCCCGGGCACCGAGACCCACCCGAACTCCAACGTGGTGTTCTCAACCCTGTTGAGTTTATTCAGGCCGAGAGCTGAGAAGACCCGAGGGGCAGATGGCTTCCACTGGCCTTGAACTCCTTGGCATGACCCTGGCTGTACTGGGATGGCTAGGGACCCTGGTGTCCTGCGCCCTGCCGCTGTGGAAGGTGACCGCCTTCATCGGCAACAGCATCGTCGTGGCCCAGGTGGTGTGGGAGGGGCTGTGGATGTCCTGCGTGGTCCAGAGCACCGGCCAGATGCAGTGCAAGGTGTATGACTCTCTGCTGGCACTGCCCCAGGACCTGCAGGCCGCCAGAGCCCTCTGCGTCGTCGCCCTCCTGCTGGCTCTGCTGGGCCTGCTGGTGGCCATCACAGGTGCCCAGTGCACCACCTGTGTGGAGGACGAAGGTGCCAAGGCCCGCATTGTGCTCACCGCAGGGATCCTCCTCCTCCTCTCGGGCATTCTGGTGCTCATCCCCGTCTGCTGGACAGCCCACGCCATCATCCAAGATTTCTATAACCCGCTGGTGGCTGAAGCCCTCAAGAGAGAGCTGGGGGCCTCCCTCTACCTGGGCTGGGCAGCAGCCGCACTGCTCATGCTAGGCGGGGGGCTCCTCTGCTGTACATGTCCCCCCGCCCAATTCGAACGGCCCCGTGGACCCAGGCTGGGCTACTCCATCCCTTCCCGTTCAGGTGCTTCGGGACTGGATAAGAGGGACTATGTGTGAGACTGACGCTTCCTCTGGAAACTCCCACCTTGCGCCCGCCTTATATTCCGGCACTGAGTTGTACCCCTGCATCTTACCAACCTCGTGCGCCTGGGAAGCTCTGTTTGGCCAGGACTTGGCCCTCGGGGATCTCAGCTGGTTTGGCTTGAGCCAACCCTCCTCAGTGGTTGCAACCTTGAGAAAGCTCCAGACACTGGGTACCCTGGCCCAGGCCTGCCTCCCGGGATACTGCTGTGGTTTGCTCTCCTCCTCAGCCGAGCCCCAGCCTCCTCCCCTTCAAAATAAGATGTGGACTGTGACCTAACAGCCTTCACCTGGTCAAGTCTAGCCCAACCGCCACCTGAGTCCAAGCTGTTCAGCCCTCTCCCCAGGCTGGGAATAAAAGAACGTTGTAACTGAGCTTCCTCTGATCTGTGAAGGGTGTGCAGAGTGTGCACTCGCGTTTGTGTGTGTGTGTGTGTTTTCCAGGGTCCAGCCAGTGACCAGCTTGCTTAGACCACGGGGTCTGAGCCAAAGACTTGGAATGGCGTGCGACTGCCACATAACTCTAGCGAGGCTTGAACCAAACACCAAGCAACATTAGAGACACATTATTTGTAAAAAAATGTTTTATTTAGTAAAACATTGTGGGCAGGTAAATGTGCAAGGGTTAGAGGTGTGGGGTGGAGTCTGCAGCACAGCTGGGACCTTATTTGGGAGAGTCTGGGTTAACTTTGGTGATGGGATTCAGGGGTCAAAGGTTGGAAGACTCAGGGGAGAAAATTCTTTGGTAACTTATCACCTGCCTTTCCAGGACTGGGAAAGTCTGACAAGGATGGGGGCGGGGTATCTGTCCTAAGAGTTACCTCCAGCAGCAGCAGGAACTCTTGGGACAGGCCATCCTGAGGATCACAAAGGCCAGATTCACAAGCAGCCTTAAAACAGGGTCCAGAGAAGATTCCCAGAGTGAAAAAAGACACAGAAACCCAAGCGACGTGCTACCACAATGCCAGCAGCAGAGCTAGGCGGAGCCTGGAAAGCTAAAGCTGGAGGCCAGTCAGAGCTCCAGGAGAGCTCTCAAAAACAGATGGAACCAAGCCTAGGGGCAGGTTACCACAGCACTCACGGGTAGAGCGCTTGGCCTACCAAACGCGTGGGGCCCCGGGTTCAGTACAAAGTACCGCAACAAACAAAGCTACTGGCATCATTTCTTGATGGCTCAGCTCAGGGTCCTAGGGTTCCCTGGCTAATGAACAGAGCCTCACTTCCCAGGGAGCATCAGACATAATTCTTGGTGGGGTACTCGGAGGGTCCCCGAGAAACTGAATGTGGGGCAGACGTGGAATAGCGGGCCATGTAATGGCCGGGTCCCCGGGTCCCTCTCGAAGAGCAGGCACAGCACAGCAGCCCCCCACCCAGCAGCAGAAGGCCCGAGGCTGCCCAGCCCAGGTAGAGGGAGGGCCCCAGCTCCCGCTTTTGAGCATCAGCCACCAAGGGGTTGTAGAAGTCCTGGATGATGGAGTGGGCCGTCCAGCAGACAGGAATGAGGATCAGGATGCCGGAGAGGACGAAGATGATCCCAGACATGAGCACCAGGCGAGACTTGGAATTCTTATCATCCACACAGGTGGTGCACTTGGCCCCAGCAAGGTACACCATCATGCCGAGCAGGACAATGAGGAGGGCGACAACGCAGAGGGCTCTGGCGGCCTGCAGGTCCTGGGGCAGCGCCAGCAGAGAGTCATACACCTTGCACTGCATCTGGCCGGTGCTCTGGACCACGCAGGACATCCACAGCCCCTCCCACACCACCTGGGCCACCACGATGCTGTTGCCGATGAAGGCGGTCACCTTCCACATGGGCAGGGCGCAGGACACCAGGGCGTTGACCCAGCCGAGCAGGGTCAGGGCGATCCCCAAGATTTGCAGACCAGCGGAGGCCATGATGAGGTTGAGGGCGCTGTGGAGTGTAAGGAGGAAGAAGCAGGAGGGTTAGAGTCCTAACTTGCCAGCTGTGATAGCAGCACCAAGTACCCTGCCAACCGGACAGTAATATGTCCCCGCAATGTGGGTCAGATACCCTCCCTGGGCCAATCAAGTGCAAAATAAGCATCTAATTCTTCCCTGGTCTGTTACAGGTAAAGAATAAAATCCTGGTTTTGCCTGTGGATAACAGGAAACAGACATTGCTGAAGCATAGGCCAGTCCACACAGCGACAGCGACATTTTAGCTGAGACGGGGTCCTGAATGGCCCAGGTTGGCTGGCCTTACTTTCCCGTGTAGCTGAGGCTGACCTTGAACTTCTGGTCCTCCTACACTCCACCTCCCTGAAAGCTGGGGTAACTGGCTTTTACCCACCAAGCAGTGCTGGTGCCTGAACCAGGGTCTTTGTGCACGCCAGGCAAGCGCTCTACAGACAGAGACAGAGCCACTTCCTTAGGGACATTTTATCAAAACAAAGGGAGTGGCATGTCAGGGGTGTAGCTTCTGACAGCCAGGCTCTAGCACTCAGGTGAGATCGCAGGCCTCCTCCCACCGCCCAGGGTTCAAATGGAAGCCTCTGGCCCTGTTTCAGATGGCTCAAGTCCTAGAAATCCCAGGCATACCGCACCCTCTGCTATGCTCCACGGTCATCTCCTCCCAATTCCAGGGAGTTCCTGGAAGCCCTTCTAGGCCAGGCTCAGCCTGGAGGGCAAGAGAGACAAGGAAAAAGAAACCCTTTCACCCAAAAGCACTCCCCGCCCCCCAGGCTACCACCCTCCACCTCCGCAAGGTGCATGGCCTCAAGGCTGGGAGCATTCTTTTGAATTTTAGACCGAAGGCCAGGCTACCGTTCCTCCCTCGACACAGCTTAAGGAGCTAAAAGTTCAAGACCCCAGTGCCTCCTGTGACAGGCTGCACCCGTGCCCTTCACGTCGTTGGCACTACGGGAATCAGTTCTTCTTGGAGCCATGCTGTGTGGCTCCCAATTACCCTCGGTTTTAAAGGTGCACCTTGAATATGAATGGCATAGGCCCCTTTCGACTCCTCTCTCACTTGGCAGTCTCACGCTGGAGATGTGGGTCAATTTCTGGAAAGACATTCCCTCCTTCTCATTTCTGTCCCTCTCCCCTTACCCGACTGCTCACTAGGCTTTGTCCGAGGGCGTACTGTCCCGCTCGGCCACCCTGGACGGATTGGCTATCCAAGCCCAGGAATGAGCGACCAGGAGGGGCTTAATGGCGGCGCCCGCAGCTGGGTCCGCGCCTCCAGGTAAGGGGGAAGGTAGTCCCGCCCCACAGAGTCCAAGCAGGTGGAGGAGGGGCGTCCCGGGTTTCGGTGCCTTTGTCCCGGGGTGGGGGAGGGGCGTTTAACTTTCCTGGGGCCGCGGGGACCCGATCGCCTCGCGGGGCTCGATGCAATCCTCTCCCGCCTAAGGATATGCCGACCCAGGTGGCCGCCACCAGGACCAAAGCTCCAGCCCTCTACCCGCGCTCGCTCGCTCGCTCGCTCGCACCCTACCACATCCCCTGCCTCTCTCCACACCCGCAAGGCACATACTTACCCAGGTGCACCTGCCACAGAGAACACAGATTCCCAGGTCGAGAGTAGGGACGAAGGCGGAGACAAGGGGGTCTTAAAGTCGCAATGACGTCAACGCACCACCTCCCTCTGGGAGGAGCGGAGACCCCCGCCCGACGGCAGGCAGAAGGTGTTGCCCTCAGCTGCTGGCCACTCCGGCGGCCGCACCTGCTCCCTGCTGAGTTCAGTGACTCGGGCTGTGCCTCAGCTTTCCCCAGACCCAGTGTCTTACGTTGCGAATGGAACAGCCCTGCGCGTTACCTGAGGACACATTGCTTTTGTGGCTATTTTTTTTTTGGGGGGGGGGGAGATGGGCACCTGTCACACCGCATACCTGCGGTCAGAGGATTACTTGGGAGAGCTGGTTCTCTTCTTTCACTCTGTGGGCCCTGGGGATCAAACTCAGGCTTGGCAGCAGGCACCTACCCGCTGAGCCATCTGGTTTTTTGTTATGCCCCCAGGCCCTTACGAAAGCAGCATGTGGGTCTGGAAAGATGGCTGCCGGGTGAGGAGCCTTTCTGCTCTTCCAGGTGACCGAGTGTGTTTGCAGCCAGCTCACAACCATCTGTAACTTCATCTCCGTTGCCCTCTTCTGCATTCCAGGGACGCTCACACACACACACGCACATACACGCACGCACACACAAAATAAATCTTTTAAAAAAGAAAGCAGAGTGCACTTGGGAAGCTGAGGTAGAAGTGTTTCGAGTTCGAGGCTAGTCTGGGATGGACTGAGATCCTGTCTCAAAACACCAAAACGAAAGCAAGCAAGCAGACAGAAAGGCCGTGTGGATATACCTCAGTGCTTGCTTGGTGTGTCCGACCCTCTGGTCTCCACCCCAGAACTGCAAAATAGACCAAACAAAGATAATTTATTTGTACTTTAAAAAGAAGAAGAAAAAACAGGTGCAGTTATGTCTTAGAGTTGATTTTCCCCGCTCCACACCGTTGGGACTGAAGCTCCCAGAGGGCGAGGCGGAGTAGGCTCAGCGGCGTCCCTTTGGAGGGACAGAGTTGAATGAATGGCTTAACTTAGCCGCTTGCTCTCGGCCGCGCGGGGCGGAGAGGCAGCCGGGGCGGGCAGAGGCAGGCTCCGCCCCGGAAGACGGGGGCGGGGGCGGGCCCGGCCCGAGACTTGGCCGGCGGGTGGTGGGACAGACCGCTGTTTCCTCGGGACCGGCAGTCATGGCTCTGGGCTGGCCGCGGCCTCTGCCGCCGGTCCTCGTGCTGGGATTCGGGCTGGTGCTGATGCGCGCCGCGGCCGGGGAGCAAGCGCCAGGTACGCCTGGCTCAGAGGTCGGGGACCCTCGGACTGGGGGTGGCCAGGAACGGAATTTGGATCTCTAGAGAACCGAGCGAAGCGGGGAAGCGGGTGGACTTGGGGATCTGCGAGGTCTTCAGGCAGTGTGGGCTAAGCTGGGGAGACCTCTTTCTTTCTCCACAGTCTGAGCCTCAGGTTCGCTACCTGTCCAACTGAGGTGTGGGGTCTTCTGTCCCAAAAGTGAGAGCCAGAGTAGAGAAAGAAAGTAAACTCGGGGCAGGAAGTTTGTTTAGGGAGAGGGGCATGCCCTTAGCCGGGTCTGTCGTGGGGTCTGCCCAGTCCTGGTATCTGAGAACCCCGAAGGGGCACCGGGGACTTTGCCCTCTATACCATGTGGGGGTGCCCCTTCCATCCGGTGACTTCAATGCCCAGTTATGCGGGGGGAGGGACTGGGGTCGGGCCCGGTGCCCAGGAGTGAGTCACACTCTGGAGAGGGGGGGAACCTGTCGTTCCCCCCCCCCGGTCCCGCGCCGCCCGACCCCCTCCCGCACTGCCGTGTCTGGGTCAGGCGGTGCGGTCACCTGTGAGGAATGCGGGGATGGGGGGGCGATGGTGACTCACGTTACTTGAGTCGTCTGACCCTGACCTCAGCCCCCAGAATAGCCGCGCCCGGCCGCCAGCACTGACCTGCAGCCCCCTCCCCAGGCACCGCCCCATGCTCTAGCGGCAGCTCCTGGAGCGTGGATCTGGACAAGTGCATGGACTGCGGTTCGTGTCCCGCGAGGCCGCACAGCGACTTCTGCCTGGGCTGTGAGTTGGGGGCGGGGCCGGTGGCGAGCGGATCCCAGACCGGGGTAGAGAGGGCTGTTGGGGCTGAGAAGAGGGGTCGTGGACTTAGGATATAGGAAATCAGGGAAGACTGGCCGAGTGGGGGGCTTCCCTCAGGGTGGGGGATACTGTGTGGGGTGCAGCTTGAGACCCCCTGGAGGGCCGACTGGCGTCCCAAGGACGATCTGACTTGAGCGTTGGCCACTAGGCGCTGCGGTACCGCCTGCCCCCTTCAGGCTGCTCTGGCCCATTCTGGGAGGTGCTCTCAGTCTGGCCCTGGTTTTGGCGCTGCTTTCTGGTTTCCTGGTCTGGAGACGATGCCGCAGGAGAGAAAAGTTTACTAGTAAGTGAGCTCCCCACCCTCGCTCCTCCCTCCCACTTCCCTAATTGCCCCCTAATCTTGACAACTCCACTTCTTATCTT
This sequence comes from Meriones unguiculatus, assembly GCF_030254825.1. Classification (NCBI taxonomy): domain Eukaryota; kingdom Metazoa; phylum Chordata; class Mammalia; order Rodentia; family Muridae; genus Meriones; species Meriones unguiculatus. Next base: position 41,140,501 of record NC_083359.1, read on the forward strand.
CCAGCCCCCATAGAGGAGACTGGTGGAGAGGGCTGCCCAGGTGTGGCACTGATCCAGTGAGGAGCACCCGCGCTGGTGCCCACTCATCATCCATTCATTCATTCTGGAGCCAGCCTGGCCTTCCAGACGCAACCCGAGCCAGACTCTTCCAACCACAGGGGGTGGGGTGAGGTGGTGATTCACCTCCACGGACTGGGCTTAGGGTTCAGCAGAGCCTTCCAAGTTATCTGATTGTCCTGTCTTTGGTTGGGGCAGAGCCTCGAGCTGGGTCACAGAGGAACTGCAGCATTTGCACAAGGGAGCCTTGCCCCCTGGAGTCCAGGAAGCTGGGCAGACACACTAGGTCCTACCCACTCGGAGGGACTGAAATTCAACTACCCTGAGTTTCAGCCCTGGGAGTGGGTCAGATTTAGGGATCTGTTTTTAACACTAAGGGGGCTGGCCCTCTGGGAGGGCTGGCCCTAATACACAAACACACACAACCCATCCCCCAAGGGGGTGATATTTATTGGGGGATAAAGTTTGGAGGGGAGGGAGACTTATTAATAAAAGAATCTTTAACTTTAAATGGGTTGGAGTGTGGCCTGATCCCTAGCTCGACTCCCCAGAACTGGGGGGAGGGGGAGGAGGGAGGGAGTCAGTCGGCCACTGCGGGGGCGGGGGTGAGGCTCTGACTCACACATTCTCAATGCCTGGAGCCCAGCCTGCCAGGACCTGGCTTGCCCTCACCGTTTTCCAGGGAAGATTTTGAGGAGAAAACCCCGGCGTCCGGCACTCCACCCTCCCCAAAGGCTGCTGAGAAACTTTCAACTGCTCACAAATCTTTATTGACTAATGGGGTGATACTTTCCTTTCCCCAGGCTGCTAACCCTCCCATTGAGGGTTCCACTGAGCTCAGTATCCTGTCAGGGGAAGGTCCTGGTTGGTGCCCAGGCACCTGGTTTGGAGAAGGACCTCATCCTTCTCTTGGGGTTGCTGGTCTTTGTTGTCAGGAACAAGGTGAGGAGGAGAAGGAAGGACCACTGGCCATCAGCACTCAGAGCTCCATGATGTCCCCAGAGGGGGATGCTGGGTAGTAGGGACTTGGGGTATCGCCCAGCCTCAGCAGCCTGAGGGCCTCAGGGATCAGGCTTCCAGGATAGCGCCAGAGAAGCAGCTCTGGGCAAGAGGTCCTGAAAGAAGAAAAAGGACAGTGAAAGTACGGGGCAGAAGGCTGGCCTGGCAGAGCCACTTCCTACCAGGTCCAGATCCTGTGGAGCCAAAGATGGAAAACAGCACAGAAGTTGGCGAGAAGCTAAAAATAGCCTGATGAGGCAGAGCATGAGGAGGGGCTCTGAGGACCAAATGTGTTCCTCCAGAAGGCCCAGCAAGGGGAGGTGCCTACCTGAGCGGAGGCAGGGCCTGGGGAAAAGCCACAGGGGGACTGCAGTAGGGGTGGTCATTGTGCAGGCTGAGTCTGGAGAAGTGGGTGGCCATGTTCTCAGACAGGAAGTGCTTGTGCAGGCCTTCCCTGGGGGAAAGACCGGAGAGAAATGGAGGCAGGGATGTTGACAGTGGAAGCAAACTGATGAGGGCCAAGAGCGGTATCTTGGAAGTCCCATCCGGCCCCAAACTTAGTAGCTCCTTCTCCAGGGGTCGCCGTGCTCATGCGCACAGCTCCACGGAGAGGGCAGTTGGGAAATACCACCAGGTCGCAGCCCACCCTCTCAAAGATCTCTCCACCTGAGCCTGCAGGTGTAAGCCAGGATTTCACAGTCAGTCCCGTCTGTGTGGCCTAAGCCGCCTTCCTCTCCCAGGCCATCCACCAGCTGCCTCTGAAATCCTGACCTTGGCCTCCCAGCTTCCACACGAGCTCAAGCACCACGGTTTCCTGCACCGCCTTGCCTCACTTCCCAGGATCGCCCGTGCTGACTGGCCCTGGGTCCCCTAGCCAAAGCTCTTGCCCTCCGTTAGTTCGGCCCACCGCTTACGCACCTGGCATCCAGGCCACGAGTCGCCCCAGCGGTGGCCCGTGGGTCCCGACTTGGGGGGCCTCGCTCCAGGGGTTGTTGCAGTATCATTACGGTTCGGGGTCCTGCAGATAGAGGGGTGGGAACCAGGCGGCAGAGGCGGAGCCTTTGAGGGCGTGGCACAACGCGAGGGGTGGGGCCACGGGCGTGCGCACTGGAGACGTTCTACGCAGGCGCGGAAGGCGAGCAGCGCGAGGTTAGAAGGCGGGACGGGTCGGCGGGGTGGGGGAGGGGATCCGGCGTAGCTGAACAGCTCCGGGCCCTGCCAAGCATAAGTGTGCTTCGCGGAGCTCTCCTAGGTTTCTGTGGTTCGAGACAGCACGGACCTGCCGCCTTAGCTGTTGAGCGGCAGACAGTGCCGGGTCCTGGGGCGCAGCGAGACGAGCGGCTCTCAGGCACGTTGGGAGTCGAGAGGTTGTGGCACGCGTAGAGCCCTCTGGGACTTGTAGTTCCGAAGATGGACTACGCCGCACCGCTCGCGGTGCCTCTGGGTCAGGTGAGTCGAGTGTGCACACAGTGCCTTCTGGGGTTTGTAGTCTTGCTCTGACCGGCCGGCTAAGGCGTGTTTCAGCGTACCTGGTGTCCGTAGGTGGTTTATGGCTCTCAGACTCTGACCCCCCCAAAAAATGACCCCGAACTTTGGGATCTAATAGTGACAGAAGGAGTAAATGTCAGGACGTTTTACTGTGCAGGGTAATAAGGCCACTTAAAAAAAAATTTAGCACCGTTGAACGAGCTTAAATCCCAGCACTGGGGAGGAAGAGGCAGAAATATCTCTCTGAGAGTTCGAAACTAGTCTGCTGCATAGAGAATTTCAGATCACGAGGGTTATATATAGTCAGACCTTGACTCAAAAATAATAACATAATTCTACACGAGCCCTGCCCTCTGCTTAAGTACGCCCAGGGCCTTGGCTGGATTGAGAGCATGCTCAATTTATCATTCGGTTCTACCCCAGCCCAAGAACTGCTTACTGTTCGAGAGACCGTCTCGTAGACCTTGCGTTTCCTTTGAACTTTGTCCTGTAATGGAGAATGACCTAGACTTCTGTTCCTCCTCACCCTTACTTTCCTGTTGAGTGTTAGCGCTTTTGGGTGTGTCACAACGCCCAAGATATACAGTGCTGGTGCTCAAACCCGAGGCTTTGGAGAGATAGCGAGGGCCTGAGCTGGGTTCCCGGCCCTCAGGTTCCAAAGCTCGTAATTGCCTGTTAACTCCAGCTCCAGGGGATCTGAAACTGGCCTCTGTGGACGCCAGTACGCAACCACTCACACACATATACACCTAATTAAAAGCAATAAAGACACATTTTTAAAATAAAGCAAGGGGGCTGGAGAGATGGCTCAGAGGTTAAGAGCACTGGCTGCTCTTCGAGAGGTCCTGAGTTCAATACCCAGCAACCACATGGTGGCTCACAGCCATCTGTAATGTGATCTGACACCCCCTTCTGGTGTGCATGAAAACAGAGCACATTAAATAAATACACATTAAATAAATAAATAATACACATTAAATAAGTAAATAATACACATTAAATAAATAAATCTTAAAAAGGGGGGCTGGAGAGATGGCTCAATGGTTAGGGGCACTGACTGACCTTCCAGAGGACAGGAGTTCAAATCCCAGCACCCACATGGCAGCTCACAACTGTCTATAATTACAAGATCTTACATTCTCACATAGACATGTGCAGGCAGAACACCAATGCACATAAAATAAAGGTTCAAACAAACAAACAAAAAACATGTTCTACCGATTGAGTGGCACCACCTTGAATATATATATATATATATATTTTTTTTTTTTTTTTTTTTTTTTTAATTTAAAACAAGGACTCACGGTGTACATCAGCTCTGCCTGCCTCTGTCTCTCGGATGGTGGGATGGAGTAAAGTGTGCCACACACTCGGCCCACTTATTTTCTTGTAAGATTTATTCATTGTTTTATGTATGTAAGTGTGTTCTGTGTGTGGTTATGATACCCTCAGCCAGCAGAGCCATCACAGGAGGCTGGAGAAATGACCCACTGGTTAAAAGCACTTCAGAAGAACCTAGTTTAGCTCCTAATAGCCGTATGCGGGTGGGCTCACAGCTGCCGGTAATCCAGTTCCAGGAGATCCAAAACCCTCTTCTAGTCTTCCTGGCATACAGGCATGAGTGCATGAGCACGCACACATACACAAGCACAGAAATCTTTAGAAAAACAAACAAACAAAACAAGCCTGATGACTTAATGCAGAAGGAGGCAGATATCTATGAGGCCAGCCTGATCTACAGTGAGTTCTGGGCCAGAGAGGGCTTCTTATGAGACCCTTTCTGGGAGGGGGGAGAAGTAGGAGGAGATGTCGGCATCAGATCCCCTGGAACTGGAGCCACAGGTGGCTTTGTGATCTGCCATGTGGGTGCCGTGAGGGGCCTCTACAAGAGCGGAGCACTTACCTGCTTAGCCATCTGTCCAGACCTTGTCCTCCCATCTAGCTCTCCCCCTCCAACTCCCCCCTCCAGATCTCCCTTCCAGCTCCCCCCTCCAGCTATGCCATCTGTCCAGACCACCTCCCATATTCTAAAGAGTGATTTATTATTTTGAGCCACTTAGGGGGGTTTGTTTGTTTTTTGTTTTTATTATTTTGTTTTTGAGACAGGGTTTCTCTGTGTAGCCATGGCTGTCCCTGACTCACTTTGTAGACCAGGCTGGCCTCGAACCCGAGGTGATGTGCTGCCTCTGCTCCTGCCTGCAGCTCCTGAGTGCTGGGATTGCAGCCCCAGGCTATGTGAAGTGCAGTGCTCGAGACTGAGCCTGAGGCTTGCACATGCTAGCCAAGCACTCTGCCAATTCAGTTACATCCTCCAATGTGTGTGTATGTGTATTTGAGACTATCATGTAGCCCAGGCTACCCATGAATTCACTATAGCTGAGGATAACCTTGAATTACCACTGCTCCTCCTGTCCCCAACTATCAGGCACTGGGATTGAATTGTACTACCGGCTGCAATATTCTTAAAATTTATTAATTCACCTAATCATGATGGAATTTCCAGTGAATGCCATCTGTCTGCTAAGCTGATAGGAGAGGCTCGGTCTCGCTCAAGTTTTAGGCCTCATTCCTCAGTTCCGCTTGTCTCGCTCTCTTCCTGGAGCCACACCTGTATGGGTGATACCTGTGGTTGTGGCTGAGAAGGGCCAAGAGGTCTGAGCAGGGGAGCAAGCAGGAGTGTGTAGGAGGAGGCCCTGCTTCCCGACTTTCTTCATCCACCCTCTTCCACAGGCTGAGGTATTTCAAGCCCTGCAGCGGCTGCACATGACCATCTTCTCCCAGAGCGTCTCACCCTGCGGGAAGTTCCTGGCAGCTGGCAACAATTACGGGCAGATCGCCATCTTCAGGTATCCTCCACCCTGATTCCCAGCACCCAGGAGCCCTGGCACTCGTGCCTTCCGGGATTGGTGCTCCCTGCTCCTGACTCTCCGCTCCTCCCTACCTCTCTTTCAGTTTGTCCGCTGCCCTGAGTTCAGAGGCCAAAGAAGAAAGCAAGAAACCCGTGGTGACCTTCCGTGGTGGGTATGACTGTTGAGCCTGGTTCAGATGTCGGGATAGAGAAGGGCACAGGGGCTCACTCACGTTTTCTGTGTCTCTTTAGCCCATGATGGGCCTGTCTACAGCATGGTCTCCACAGACCGGCATCTTCTCAGTGCTGGGGATGGGGAGGTGAAGGGCTGGCTTTGGGCAGAAATTCTCAAGAAGGTAAGGAGTCTGGAGCCTGGGGAAGAGCTGGGCTTCCCCACCCAGTGAGGTTTCGGGGTGACTCGGTGTTTCCTCCTACGTTTCTCTGTGAAGGGCTGTAAGGAACTGTGGCGCCGGCAGCCCCCATACAGGTGAGCCAGGAGCACGTGGAGGGCCTGTGAGTCGCAGACACTGCATCTATGATTCTGACCTCTGCCTTCCTCCTAGGACCAGCCTGGAAGTACCTGAAATCAATGCCCTGCTACTTGTCCCCAAGGTCTGAGTTGTTTGTTCTCAGGCCAATTCTAGGCCAACATTGATCCTTTGCTCTTTCCCCGCCGCGGTGACACTGACTCTCAGCTCTCTCCCGCCGCCCTCCATAGGAGAATTCGCTAATCCTCGCTGGGGGAGATTGTCAGCTCCATACTATGGACCTGGAAACTGGGACCTTCACTGTGAGTAGGGGTCGGAGCCAGGGCAGATCCGGGCCACGAGTAGTGTGCCTCCTGGAGCTCCTCCTGAGCCTCATCTCTTCCTGCAGCGGGCCCTCCGGGGCCACACAGACTACATCCATTGCCTGGCACTGAGGGAACGCAGCCCTGAGGTGCTGTCCGGTGGTGAGGACGGAGCTGTGCGGCTTTGGGGTAAGGAAAAGTTCAATTAGAAGGTGGGAAAGTAAGCTGGTGGCGCACGACTGTGGCCCCAGCACTTGGGAGGCAGAGGCAGGTGGATCTCTGTGAGTTCAAGGCCAGCCTGGTCTCTGTAGTGAGTTCCCGGACAGCTAGAGCTATGTAGAGACCCTGTCTCAAAAAAGTAACAAAAGGGAAAAAGACCTAAAACTAAAAATGAGAAGGTGGTGGGGTGGGGCTCTGGCTTTGTGTGGCCTTGAGATCCCTGGGACTTTCATCTCCCCACAGATCTCCGTATAGCCAAAGAAGTGCAGACCATTGAAGTTTACAAGCATGAGGTGAGGAGAGACCTCCGTTCTTGTCCCCTTGCTTGTCTGTCCTTGGATGTCCTCACCCATTCCCTCCCTCCCAGGAGTGCTCAAGGCCCCACAATGGGCGCTGGATTGGGTGTTTGGCTACCGACTCAGACTGGATGGTGAGCTGGGCAGAGGGCGGGAAGGAGTGGGTGAGTGGTCACTGAAAGTCTGTGGCTAACAGGGACTGGGGCCTGCTGTCTTCCTGCCCAGGTCTGTGGAGGGGGCCCGGCCCTCACCCTCTGGCACCTCAGATCTTCCACACCCACCACTGTCTTTCCCATTCGGGCACCACAGAAGCATGTCACCTTCTACCAGGACCTGGTGAGACCCTCTCTCTCGCTCTGTCCCCGCATCCAGTGCCCCTGTCTAGACCTGACCCCTGCACCTCCTCCTTATCCTCCACAGATCCTGTCTGCTGGCCAGGGCTGTTATGTCAACCACTGGCAACTGAGTGGGGAACTTAAGGCCCAGGTGCCTGGCTCCTCCCCAGGGCTCCTCAGCCTGAGCCTCAACCAGCAGCCAGCAGCCCCAGAGTGCAAGGTGGGTCCTGGACGGGATGTGGGATCTCACGGGGCCTGCGGGATGGGAGGGTCAGCCCCGCATGTCTTCTTGGCCTCCAGGTCCTGACTGCATCTGGCAACAGCTGTCGAGTGGATGTCTTCACCAACCTGGGCTACCGAGCCTTCTCCATGTCTTTCTGATATCGTGACCCCCTCCATTCAAGAGCTAGAGTGATGTTTGGGGATGGGGTTTTATACTTGAGCCCAGGTTGGCCTGGAACTCACGCTGTGGGCTCAGCTTGTTCTCAAACGTAGAGCAGACTTCCCACCTGTCTCCAAAGTGCCAGGATTTAGATCCATAAACTGTTACACTCAGCTTTTTTTATTTGTTTTTTTCAAAATAAAGTTTTTGGCTTTTTTCTTGTTTGCACTTTCTACCCAAAAATAGAGACCGAGTAGGCATAATGATATATATATTCCTCTGACTTCTTACACATAAATACCCGTCCCCGCCCCACCAGGGCAGGGCCTGGTGCTTAGAACTAGATAGATTAGAAAAATAAACAGCTCTGCCCCTGCCACCCACCTGGGGCTCCTACCCCAAAGCTGGCCCCTGCTCCCAAAGTGCCTCTGTCCACCTCTTGGGGCACGGAAGACAATGGCCTCCTCTGGAAGTCATTCAGACCCTGTGGTCCCAATGGCTGAAAGGAAAGTGAGCTCCAGAGTGAGAAAAAGTGGCCCTGCCGCCCAGCCCTCAGGTCCTTCGGAAAAGGTTGCTTAGAAAGCCTCCGCTCTGCAGCGAGAAGCGGGTCTTCGAGCGGTGCGGGGCAGCTGCAGCCTCGCTGAGCTCCTTCTGGCGCTGGGAGCGCAGCTGCTGTCCGATCACCACCTGCATGTCGTCCTGCGGAAGGCGCAGCGGGGTGGGTATGGGGGTGGGGTCCTGCCCGACGTCCGTCCACCCGTCCTGCTCCGGGTCCGCCCTCTCACCTGCCAGGCCTCCAGCTCCTGCGTCAGCGCCACCTTCTGGCGGATGGCGCGCATCAGCTCCCGGGACAGAGAGTCCCGCTCTAGGGAGACACGGCTGAGCTCCAGCGACAGCTTCATCGCTCTAGGAAGGAAACGGGTGGAGGAGGTGGAGGACGGGGTGCGTGGGGGGGCGGGGCGCCGGAGTGCAGCCCCCTCTGAGGCAGTGGGTGACAACGCCAGGCTCACCTGTTCACCGCCTCGTCCCGGTCGGAGAGCGCACAGCCCAAGGCTTCCTCGGGGTTGTCCTGAGCCCTCAACTCCTTCTGCCGCTGCAGCTCATCCCGCAGGGTCTGGAGCTCTGTGCAGTGCAGCGCGATCTACAGGCGGGGGAAGGAGGGACACTGGCACCAGGGCCTCGTAGGACAACCTGCTCTCCCCCAGCCTGTGCCTGCCCCGTAAACGCTGCATGCGCCTCAGTGAGACTGCTGGGGCCTGGTGAGGGGCAGAGCTGGCGAAGGGGAGGGGGTGAGCCTTCAGCAGGAGGGAGAAGCGTAGGGAGGACAGCAGAGCCCCAGAAGGCTTTCGGGAGGTGCCCGGCTCAGGAAGCGAGCCTGCGGGTGAACTGAGGAGGGGGCCTGGGTGGGGATGGGAAAGAACTGGACGTCTGGGGGCTCTGCGCGCAGCACCACGCAAGCCCTCGCCCACCTCGCCCTGCAGTCGGGCCACTTCTGCCTCCTTCTCCTCCAGTATCTCCCCCGGGCTCAGGGATGCTCGCTTCTTGGGCGGCTCTAGGCTCTCTTCCTGGATTGAAGGCGGGGGACTGGGGGACTCCTGAGTCTCCGGCGACAAGACGGTCTGTAGGTCAAAGGAAGGGCTCAGTGCTCCACGGTGCCTTCGGGGAAAGGAGGGAGGGGCGGACACGCCCCTCGGTAGTTATTTGAATGTGGCCTGGCAGGCCACAAGGTCACCTGGGCGCCTCCGCACTCGTTGACGCGCTGGTCTTGGTCCTGGTCGCTGTCAAGGCTGTGTGCAAGCTCGGTCTGTAGGGAGGCACCCGACACTTCGGCGTCCTGGAGTCGCGACTCCTCCTCCAGCTCCGAGACCCGCCGCTGCAGCCTCCGAAGCGTGCTCAGCGCCTCCCCAGCCTCGAAGCGAGCTCGATCCAGCTGCAGGTCACACACATCGTGCTGTCAGCGGGAAGCCTGCGTTCTGCGGTGGGCCCACAGGGGGCGCCCGAGGGCAACGCCAGGGCCCGTCCCCCGGCCGACCAGATCTGCTCCTGAGTCCCAGAGCCGCCTGGAGCACACAGCTCCCCTCTGCAGCCACCAATTTCCTCACCTATAAAGCAGGGCGTGCCTGGCATCCTCCTCCGCCCCAGGCCTGGCCCCATCAGGTCACCTCACGATCTCACGGAGTGGGTTCCCTCCTGCACAGCCTTCCTTCTAATTTACTAATTGCTTTGATCTAGCATTTATTGATCCTCCTGAGTCTCACACCCTCACCACGGTCCTTTGAGGTGTATAATATCACCCCACTTCACAAATGGGGAAACTGAGTCAGGGTGGGGTTAAGAAGCCACACCATCTGAATTCAGACTGTCCTCCCTTTTCACTTCTATTCATGGTGACCACAGCCCCAGACCATCCAGGCCAGGCATTTCCATCCTCAGTTCTGGCCTCAACCCTCCCTCTTCCTGGCCTTCCAGCTGCCAGGCCCTGATGCGTTTTAAGAGTGCATTTCCCTTGCTCGATACTCTTTCTCACCTTCAGGGTCCCAAGAGCTCTTCCTCTTGGTGGTTTAACTGGCCACGTTTCCTAGACAGTCCTGAGGTCATTGCCAAGGCTCAGGTGTCTGCCCCCTCACCCTTTAACCCCCGTGCCCCTGATCACCTCCAGCCTGTGCTCTTTTCTCTCTCTATGAAGCAGCAGCAACTCCTCGTGTGTGGCCTGCAGCCTGCCTTGGCCTTTGTCCACTTCTTCACGGAGGCCTCGGATTTGGGCCTCCAGGTCCTGCCGGCGCTCCTGCAGCATCTGGTTCTGGGGACACGCGTCAGAGATGAGGCAGAGGCTGGGTCTCGGGGCTGCCTGGGCTAGTTGCAGGGAGCCCCAGCCGATACTCACCTCTGCCTGTAGACTCTCCAGCCGGGCTCTGAGCTCTGCCCCTGCCAAGGCCTGAGCTTGACACTGACCTCGAAGGGTGTCCAGCTCCCGCTGCAGTTCCTGCTCTGTCCTGGAGGCCTGGGGAGAGGGAGCCGACAGTGATGCCATCCCAGACTGTCCACCGACTTGCTGCCCACTGAGGACCTGTGTGTCAGCCCCCACCTTTCCCAGGACCCGGGGCTCCCACCTGGGCCAGCTGCTGGCTGAGCCTGAGGTTTTGCTCGCTGAGTTCACCCAGGGCCTTCGCCCGCTCTCGCCCGCTGTCCTGCTGCTCTGACCGCTGTTCCCCGAGCTGGGCCCGCAGCGCTTCCACATCTCCCTCCAGCTCCACTGCTCTGGCCTCCCACTCAGCGCCCCGGGCTGCCAATCCACGGCGGAGCTCGTGATTCTCCTGCTGCAGCCTCTGCGGGGAGGACAAACACAGGGAGAGCCGCCTAAGGTTGGAGCAGACTCAGACAGAGGTGCAGGGATACCCAGGCTGTCTGTGCAAGAGTCCAGCCTGTCTAAGGCAGACAAGGAAGCAAAAAAGGTCTGTCAGTAGGAGGCAGGAAGAGTGAAATGAAACCCAGAGGGAGCTATTAAGAAGATGGGCTGACACAGGGCGGGGTGGGAGTCACAGCCCCTACTGCCCACTCACCTCCTGCTGCCGCCTGGGCTTCTGGCCCCGAAGTCGTAAGCGTCGTTTTTGGCGCCTGAGCCTGGTGGAATCCAAGCCCCGGCCCATGGCCTCACTTGTCGCAGTCTGCTGAACTTCTGTCGGTCTGCTCGGCCCAGCCCCTCTCCCCATCTCCCTCTAATTAGTCCTGGGCTGTCCCACCCACGGCCCCACCCCTCCGTCTGCCCTCCTCCAAACCTGTTGGACCAGGAGGGGGGGGGCACACACTTGACACTAAGGTACCCAGCATGGGAAAACAGACAAGTCGTGGGGGGCCCACTGTCTCTGAGCCCTCAAAGCAGAAGGGGATGGGCCAGGTGACTCTGACCACAGTTGCTACAATTATTAGCAGGTGCTCCTGCTGGGTGCTTGGCTGGCTCTCTAGCTGAATTACTTCATTCCATTAGAGGGCGAACATCAGCATCCTCAAATGAGAGCGCAGGGTCAGAAGCCTGAGAGGCAAAGGACTGGCAATCTAGGTAGTCAAACTCTTGCTCAATATTGCTAGGGCAACAAAGCCCAGGGCGGGTTTAGGGCCGACTTGCCCTGGCTGGTACTTAGGTCTGCTACTGTTATGTGGTTTGGACAAGTCCTTTTAATATCTGCAGGTCCCTTTACCAACCCCAAGCTCTTTGTCCTTCAGCCCTCCAGACAGGCATCATCCCTATTCAATATTTCCTGAGCTCCTCCTGTTCCTGTCTGGCTCTTATGGGTTGAGGGAGATCTTCACTGCCAGAAGGTCACAAGCAAACGGGCGGGCACATGCCTGAATTAGGCAATTCCCAGGAGAGAGGGGGAGGGCTGTGAAGGAACTTGGGAAAGTGGGGAAGAGAGGCAGAGCTGGGGTTCACCTAAAGAGGGCCAATGTTCGTGCTGACTCCTGCAGAGCAAGGGAAGCAGGCCAGGATGAGGGCAGCCAGTGGAACAGCAGGTGCAAGCCAGGAGCAATGGCACCTATCTGTGCACATCTGTGCACGTCTGTAATCTCAGCATTTGGGAGACTAAGGTTGGAGGGTGGTGAGTTAAGGCCAGCCCTGGGCTGCAGAGCAAATCTGACTCAAAAGTGGGGCAGGCAGGCAAATGTAAGGACCCTGAGAGAGCATTGCCTAAGCCACTGGAGGAACTGAAAAAGACCCTGTCAGAGGAGGGAGGCTGTCCCCGACACCAGAGGCCAGAAGTTGCCTGGGATTTTAGGCCACAGTGAGGACTTTCAGTTTTATTCTAACTGTGGTGGGAGCTGCTGGTCCAGGAATAAAGCGATGTGATTTTTTTCTTTTTCTTCTTTCCCACCCCCCAAGACAGGGTTTCTCTGTGTAGCCCTGCCTGCCTGTCCTGGAACTTGCTTCATATAGCAGGCTGGCCTCAGAGATCCACCTGCCTCTCTCTCTTTAGTGCTGGGACTGAAGGCCACCATGCCCAGCCTAACTGTACTTTTGATGTTCACTGGCTACCAGAATCACAGAGCCCAGGAAAGCTGGGGCCAGTGTGGGGATGCTACCGAGCCTGAGGCGACCACAGGTGCTGAGGCAACAGAGAGAATGAAATACAGGAGGGGACTTTGGAACCTGGTGTAGAGAATTCAACAAGGCACAGGAGAGCACCATTCTCTGGAGAGTGCAGGGTAGCTCGCTAGCAAAGCCAGCTTAGAGCAGGCATCCAGGGCTACAAGGGGGTACATGAGGGTGTTTACAAATATAGAGCCCCAGGCTGAAAGCGGGGCTGACAACAGAGCAGGCAGAGGGACAACCTGATCCTACAACCCAGGACTGGACAAGAATGAAGAGAGAAGATACATGGAGGACATTTAGCTGGAATTTAGAGAGAGTCAACCTTGATCAAACCCAGGGCCACACAGCCAGACAGCGATTTGAATGCAGATTTTTTTTCAAGACAGGGTTTCTCTGTGTAGCCTTGGCTGTTCTGGACTCACTCTGTAGACCAGGCTGGCCTCAAATTCACAGAAATCCACCTGCCTCTGCCTCCAGAGTGCTGGGATTACAGGTGTGCGCCACCACACCCAGCCTGAATACAGATCTTACTTGTCCTTAAATTTTTTATTTGTCGTTGAGACAGGGTCTCGCTAGGTAGTCCTAGCTGGTCTTGAACTTATGCAGATCAGCTTGGCTTCACAGATCTGCCTGTCCCTGTGTCCTGGGGTACTCAGAGTGTTTATTATTTATCACTGTGCTGGAGACTGAACCCAAGGCCTTGCATATGTTACAAAAATGTCTTCCTGCTGAACTGCACTCCAGCCTAGAGTTCTTGCTGGCTTTTTCTCTTTCCTTCTTTTTTAGGGTCTTACGGAGCCCAAGATGGATCTAAACTCAACATTAGCCAAGGATGGCCTTGAACCCTTCTGAACTTCCTGCTTCCACTTCCCAGGGGCTGGATTACAGGTCCAACCACACCTGGGTTTCTGTGGAGCAGAGCCTTGTACTTATTTGGCAAGAATTCTACCATACCTTAACCACAGTCCACTCTTCTTTTTATTTTATTTTGTTTTTTAAATTAATATGTTTGTGTGAGGTCCCTGTGCATTTGTGTGTCTTCTTCCTTCCTTCCTTCCTTCCTTCCTTCCTTTCTCTTTCTTTCTTTCTTTCTTTCTTTCTTTCTTTCTTTCTTTCTTTCTTTCTTTCTTTCTTTCTTTCTTTCTTTCTTTCTTTCTTTCTTTCTTTCTGAGACAGGATCTCACTATGCAGGACAGACTAGCCTTGACTCTACAGAGACCTGCCTGCCTCTGCCTCCCAAGCGCTGGGATTAAAAGCATGCGCCACCATGACTAGCTCTTTCTGGGGGCAAAGTCTTACTATGCAGCCTTCCTCAGCCTCTAGAGTGCTGGGACTACAGGCTCGCAGATCTGCTCTCTTGTCCTTCCTCCTGCTCCTCTCTTCTCTCCCTGACTGGCTCTCGCTGCTGTTCATCCCAGCCCGGCCCACCCTCCATCTGCCCCTAGGCCGGCTCACTTCTTCGCGCTCTGAGTGCTGAGCGTTCAGCGTTTCCAGCTGCCTCCGAAGCTCCTCGTTGCGCTCCAGAAGCATCTTGCCGAGTTCCGCGGCCAGCAACAGGTCCTTCTCTTTCTGTTGCAGCTGTAGGGCCAGGTCCTCTGGCTCCTCTGGGCCTGGACCCCCTCCCAGGAAGGAGTCTCGGCGCTCCAGCACAAACGGGAAGAATCCTTCATCGCCGCTAGGAGAAGCGCCCCCCGAGAGCAGCTCGGAAGGGAAGCTTGACCCTCCAGGGGAGTCCATGGGACCTGTGCATCTGGGAAGACACGGCGCTGCTGAACACTCACCTGGAACCGCCCCAGGGCTCGCCCCCTGGTGGCAGACACCTCGGCCTCCTAGCCCTGCGGCCCACGCCTCCCTGGGCCAACAGGGGTTAATGTCTATGCTGGCCGCTCTGCCCGTTAATGACCTCAGGGTAAACTGAGGCTGGAAGCAGAAAGAAACCAGCCACCTGGCCTTCCACCTCCCAGCTTCCGCCTGCACTTGAAGCTTTGTGCCTGCGCTCTGGTCCCACAGGCCACCCACCGGCGGGCCCTGCTCCTCTCCCCAGTGGCTTGCCGCCTGGGCACTAACCCTAGAACGCAGGTTCATACAGACTCAGCCTCAGGGGGGAAACCAACTCCTGGTCCTGAGCGTGTGGGGCTCTCACCAGTCGGAATGACCGTGTCCCGACCCTTTAGCCACAAGGACACAGCGCCTTCGCCTTCCAGAAACTCGCATCTCTAGCCCTCTGTCTTTCCCATATCCTGGCTCTACTCCCTCTGGACGTGTTCTTAGCCTTGCCAGCCTGGCCGGACTCTGTCCCTCTCCCGGATTGCAAGTGGAATCTCCGAAGCCTTTATTTTGGCAACAGCCAGCTATTTCTGCCTCTGCCCCCGCTGACTCGGTAGCCCGAGTCCCCAGACCCCCAGCTTGCCCGGCCCTGGCGCAGACTCAGCGCAGGGCGAGGTAACAGGTTGTGCCAGCCAGCGCGCCACCGCTGCCACTCCGGGTTTCTGTTTACTTCCCGGCCCGCCCCTGGGGATGCGAGCCCTGTGCTTCACCGCCCAGGGAGAGGGGTTCAAGGACTCAGGAGGAAAGGCCCGACGCTCTGGCTGCCCCACGCCAACCCCCAGGAGGGTCCCGCCCTCCACCCACCCCGGAGCCCACGCGCACCTGTCTCCGTCCCCTCGACAGGTGCCAAGGACAGCCGGGCTGGAAAACCCCAGGTGTTACCGACGGCCGGGTCCACCTGCCCAGGGGCCAGCCCCAGCGGGTTCCCCGACCCCCGCTTGGCACTGGGCGGTGGGTTCCCGACCCCCGCTCCGGCTCTCCGATGCCTAGCCACCACTCCCGACAGCTGGCGTCCCGGCTTCCCGGAGCTTCTCCAGTCCCCGGAGGACGTTCCCGATCGCCCTCACCCCACCGTGCCGGGCGGTCTCCCCCAGCCTCGGCCACAGCCTGGGTGTCCCGCCCTCCGCACCCCCTGGGCGCTCACCTGTCGCCAGCCGGCTCCCTGCGAGGTCCCCCGATCCCCGAAGCCTTCTTCCGGAGGCGGCGCCAGGTGCAGGCCTGCACAGGTGAAGGGGCGGTGCCGCGGGAGGGGCTGGGCGCCCCCTGGTGGCGGGGATGGCTAGGCATTGTCAAGCCCATTTTCTTCAAGGTCCATCTTGCTCCTGCTGGGAATATTGATTGAACACCTGCTATGCGAGGCTCACAGGCTGAGCATAGAGGTCAGCTTCATGCTTGCCCTTGGGATAGGAAATTATTAGGAAGGATAACAGGGTAAGCCTTCCGCTAAGAAGGCTCATTTATTGGAAAAAGCTGTTTACCTTTGTGACATCCGAAAGAGGCAGATACTGATACTCCATTTTATAGAGGGGCAAGCTGAGTTCAGGAAAACACCGGCTTTATTTGGGGCGCAAGTTAGTTATTGTCTTAGTTGCTTTTCTATTACTATGACAAAGCATCATGACCAAGGCTTTCTTATAAAAGAAAGCATTTAATTTGGGGGCTCATGGCTCCGTGAGCATCATGGCAAGGGGGCATGGCTACAGGCAGGCAGGCTTGATGCTGGAGCAGAGGGTGAGAGCTTACCTCTGTTATATGGGCATGAAGCAGAGAGAGAGAGAAGCTGGCACCGGGCCTTTGAAAGCTTACTCCTAGTGGCAGATGTCTTTCAATAAAGTTATACCTCCTAACCCTTCCCAAACAGTTAAACCAATGGGGGACAAAGCATTCAAATGCATGAGCCTGCAGGGCCATTCTCCTTCAAGCTACCGCAGTTACGGACAGTAAAGTGATGGCAGCATCTTTGGGAGTGGTAGTGACAGGGCCACATATACCACAGGATGTCCTCAGACTCACTAAGGGACAGAGGGCCTTGGGCTTCGGACACTCCCGGCCCCACCTCCTGGAGCTAGGCCGGCAGGCCTGCACCTTCCTGCACTCAGTTAATGCTATGCCGGTAAGTACTCTACCAATCACCTAGATGCCCAGCCCAGCATCTTGTGGGTCAGTAACTCTGCTGCACACGAGACACGGGCACGTCAAGTGCCTGGCCGCGAAGCACACCCGAATCCATGTGGTGCCAAATGTGTGCTCTCAGGCCTCTCGTTCTGCAGAGTTCGGTGCTCAAGGCCAGCAGCCATGGTGTGGAGGGGCGGGAGCCAAGGCAGGTGATGTAGGGCCCAGTGGGACCCCAGCCTTGGCCTTGTGGCTTGTCATAAATCCCTTCAGGCACCAGGGCTTCCTGAGGCGCAGGACAGGCATTCCAGAGCCGATAGAGAGGACAAATAGATCTCCCGGAAAGTGGTCTGCTGGCCAATGTTTAACGACAGGGTTTCTGAGGAGAATGAAAACCATAATATAACATAGGTTCACCTATTTCTGGGGTGTGAATACTCCCTCTGAAGCTACTGCTAGGAGGTCAGCTGAATGGAAGCAGGAAGATGTACACATAATCAGCTGTGTGTGTGAGTGTGTGTGTGTGAGAGAGAGAGAGGGAGAGAGCTGTGTGTGGAAGAGGAAGGGGGAGACATGCTGGAATTGAACCCAGAGCCTCTACATTCTACCCAAGAGCTCTAGCACTGGCCTATACTCCTCCTATCATCTTTCCAGGTGGCCACTATCATCTGCTCTGCGAGTCTCTGGCTAGGGTTCAGAACTCCCGAGTCTTGGGAAGTTGAAGGCTTTGGATCTAAAAAATAAAAAATAAAAGAGGTAGGCCAGGCAGGTACTGGCCCAGGCCTTTAATCTCAGCACTTGGAAGGCAGTGGCAGGCAGGTGTCTGACTTCAAGTCCAGCCTGGTCTACAGAGCAAGTTCCAGGAAAGCCAGGGCTACACAGAGAAACCCTGTCTCAAAAAAACAAAAGAATGCTGGGCCTGGTGGCATACACTTGTAGTCTGGGAGGCAGAGGCAGGCGGATCTCTGTGAGTTCGAGGCCAGCCTCCCACCTCAATCCAGAAACCATAAGTGCAAACTTTGAAAAGCTGAAGACATAGCTCACGACCATCCTGGGTGCCACCTGACCCCTTTGAAATCAAGCAAGCGGTAAGCTTCATGGCCAGTCACTTGGACCACACCCAGCACACCACACTCAGCCGGCCTTGGTAGAGGCCTTCCAATTAGATGGGTGCTGAGCTCACCTGGACATGATGAGACCAGGGCTCTCCCCCTGGGAGGCTCATAGCACCCAGGACATGGGAGGGGGCGTAAACCTATAAACTGGAGACAAACCAATAAAACAATAGAGCAAAGGATCTTCCTTCATGGGTGCTGACAGCACGTGGCTTCAGTTCTAATTCCAATTTGGCTGTTGGCCAGATGTGTGAGTCTGTGTCATTCAGCTGACTAACTCCTGAGGCCCTCAGTTTCCTAATCTGTAAATAGGGGCAACAGCAGCTCCTGGCTTGCACCAGTGTAAAGATTCAATGAGAGTGAAGAACTGCACTTGAGGGGCTGGAGAGATGCCTCAGAGGTCAAGAGCACTGGCTGTTTTTCCGAAGGTCCTGAGTTCAATTCCCAGCAACCACATGGTGGCTCACAACCATCTATAATGAGATCTAGTGCCCTCTTCTGGCGTTCAGGTGTGCATGCAGGCAGAACATTGTATATATAATATATATATATATATATATATATATATATTTAAAAAAAAAGAACTACACTTGGTGAGTCACCTGTGTGTGCCATTGTTTTCCACCCTCAAGACAAACCTATGAGGTCATCCCAGTCAGAGGCGAGGAACCAGATGTGAGAGGCAAAGTCAGTTGTTCCTAGGTGCTTGCAGACTTTCACCCCAGACTGTCCAGCTCTGGGTCCAGTCAGTCTTTGCATTGTGTTGTTGTTTGTTTGTTAGATGTGGGTTTTTTGTTTTGTTTGTTTGTTTGTTTCTTCCTGTGTCTTCCAGACTAGCCTGGAATCCTCAATTCTCCTGCTTTAGTCTCTAGAGCGCCAGAGGCTTGGGACATTTGAACCTAGTTCCCAGCTCTGCTCCTAGCCGTGGGCTATCCTACGATTGGAGATTTCCAGTCTATCCCACTTTTCCTACTCATGTGGAACAAGATGGGCAGTAGGGACAAAGTGTCCCCTGGGAGGCCTGGAGAAGCCGGACATGAGGCGGTCATTCAACAGCCCTCGCGTGCTCTTGAGTGGGGCTCAGAAGCAGGCCAGCTTCCGGGAGACCCATGTCCAACTTCAGCACCTAGTCTCACCTCCTCTGCAGCTAACCAGCCCCTATGAACCGTGGCTAGCTGTGGAGGGAGGGAGTCTCCTTCTTGGGGAAGCCTTCTCAGATCTCAGTGCCTGGACCAAGCTCTGCTGGGCGCCTCAAGGCCAGCAGAACACTAGAGCCCTCCCTTCTCTTCCACACAGGCAGCTAGGTGGAACGGGCTTGTTTCCAAACCACAGTGCCTCCAGGCTTTTATGACATGTATGAAGTCTGGGAACAATGGGTATATTGTGGGGAGAACTTAAAGCCTTTGTATGAAATATTTCACACTGAATGTACTGTTGATTTTTTTTTAAATTAGAAGCTTCCAGAATGTCCAGAAAATAGCTACAATGTGGGGTTATTTTTTTTGCAATTAGAGTTTTATTTAGTTGATAAAATGATGTCATATATGTTATATCAAAGACAACTAGATGAAAGAGACGCTGTTCCTATATATAGCTAATTTGTTCTGCGTGCTAACAAGAACCTGCTTCAAAGCCGGCAGCAGAGAGGCCGAGGCCACAGAATGGTAATCTTGAGTCCAGTCTGAGCAACAGAGCGAGACCCTGGCTCCGACCCCCAAACAAACAAGCTTCCACAGCTTGCGTTTCACCCTTCTTTTCTTGGAGAGAGTGGGTTATTCCCAGGCACACTGGCCTATGATTTGAGAACTCGGGCAGCCGGCATTGTAGCCCATGTAGAATGTTCTAGGCCATCCTGGGCTACAGCACAAGATGCAATTTCAAAACCCTGGGCAGTGAGAAAAGTGAGTTGTTGGGGCGTGAGGGCTGCCGCATAGACAAGGGGAACTTCTTCTAGAACCAAGGCATCTATCACCCTCTTCATCCTCTTGCTCTTTCCAGCTTTGAGCCCTTGCCCCCCCCCCTTTATTTTCCTACCCCAGGTTTTTCTTTCACTCAATGTACAATAAGAGCCTTTTCCTGCATTTTCTTTAGTTCAACAGACTTTGTTCTTCAGTACCAGATACTGAATTCAGGGTCTCACAAATAGTGGGCAAGAGCTCTTGACTACTGAGCTAATATTGTCAGCACGCCTTTAAATAAGTGTTTTGAGCTGGGTATGGTGGTGCACACCTTTAATCCCAGCAGTTGGGAGGCAGAGGCAAATGGGTCTCTGTGGGTCTGAGGCCAGCCTAGGTCTACAAATTGTGTTTCAGGACAGCCAGAGCTACATAGTGAGCCCCTGTCTCAAAACAAACAAACAAACAAAAAGCCAAAACAACAATAAAAAACAAATAGAAGAAAGAAACTTTGCTTTTTGTCTGCTTGTTCTCACTCTTGCTGGCAGGATCATCTACCCTGTGTCTGATGCAGTCCTTCACCAATGTTAGAACCAGCTTTTGGATTCCAATGTAAACTCAAGACCAGCAGCTCTGCAGGGATCCTCCAGGCCTTCGGCACTAGATGGGGACTGCTGAGCCACAGAGCCTTCTGGACTGAACAACCTCCGGACCTCCCAGGACTTTCCAGCGAGAACAGCTATTGCTGGACTATGCAGACCACACCCTGCTCACTTCTGCTCTGGACGCCCAACATGGCTGCTGAGCCAATCTGTCTTCAGTTCTTCTTGACTTTGGACAGTTTCATCCTAAAATGGGTCTAAGTCCAAAGCTGGTAGTTCAGGGTGGGTAGGATCTTCTGTTGTACTAGCTCCTAGCTTTCCCATTATTGCCTAGTGTGCCTCGGTGGGCAGGACTGCCCACTCAGGAAGAGTATAAGGATGCCAGCTCTGGAGCCTTTTGGATATCACAGCCTATAGTCTCGAGAGCCCATCCTCACAGCTCTGCTCTTTCAGATCTCTGTGCTCCAGGTAAGGACCGCTAGAGCCTGGGAAATGCAGTGTTGGTGATTTAGAGCGATGCCCTTTGCTTGGGCCAGGTCAGCCATCACCTAATATAGCCAGAGTCTTGTCCATAGCCAACTCCAGCCCAGGCACAGTGGGCCCCCTCTTCCTCCTTCACTTTCCTTTGGTGACCAAAATCCAGGAGATTTCTAAGTGTCTCACTGGATGGCCTTTGAAGACAGGTGGCCTTACCTAAGCCCCTGCTTCTTCATAAATCTTGGAAAGGCTTTTGCCTTTTGACATGTTATACATCTTTAACTATCTTAGTAAAATATCCCAAACTTGGAAAAAGTATTTTTAAACAGGTACTCAGGTTAGCCCAGGTTTGCCTCTAACTGTTTGTTGTTGTTTGTTTGTTTTGTTTTTATGAGACTTGGTTTCTCTGTGCAACCTTGGCTGTTCTGGACTCACTCTGTAGAGCAGGCTGGCCCAAACCCACGGAGTGGATACCAGTCTCTGCCTCCCTGAGTGCTAGGATTACAGGCACGCAACCACCGACCTGGCTGTCACTCTTGATCCTCCGGCCTTGAGCTCCCAAGCCCTAAGATGGCAGGCTCACAGCAGCGGGTTTAGTGCTCTTCTGACTCTTCTGACATTCAGAACAGAAGAAAGCCCAGGGAAACCAGCTGTGGTGGCTTTCGTTGTGATCCCAGCCCTTCTGGAAGCTGAGACAAGGGGATTAGTGGGAATCTAAGACCAGCCTCAGCTATATTGTGAGTTCTAAGCCAACCTGGGTCTGGTAATTCACCCTTGTCTGATAATTCAAAACAAAACAAAACAAAACAAAACAAAAGCTGGGGATATAGCTTGCCTAATCAAGGCTCTAAATTCAGTCCCCAATCCCATGTGAACCAGCTGGGGAGGCACAGCACTTAGAGAGGGGGAGGCAGGAGGATCAGTAGTTCACAGTGCTGCCTGGGCCTCATGAGACCCTTACTCAGAAGAAAACAAACAAACAAAAAAGCCTCTTAAAGTACATTAGGATCCTCTGCATCCCCCCTTAGGAGAAATAACTGGTTTCCATTTCTGTTTCGTAAGGGCCCTTTCTCTTGAAGATGCACTCTCCCACTCAGAATGCTCTGAGGAAGCGCGTGTGCGGTAGGACACCCTGCAGTTCTAGCTCCTGGGAGGTAGAAGCAGGAGCGTCAGGGGCTCAGGCGCAGCCTCAGCTGCAGTGGTTGTGAGCTGCTTAACATGAGCTGGGAACTGAAATCTAGTCCCCTGCAAGAGCAGCAAGTGCTCTTAACTGCCGAGGCACAGCCCCCTTATCTTTCCTGTCACTTGCAGTTTTGTTTTTAGTGGGTATCTGGTTTGGGTTGGTTTTTGTTTTATTTCCTTTTGTTTGGTGGCAGGGAGGAGCACTCACTTTGTAGCCCTGGCTGATCTGGAACTCGATTTGTAGACCAGGCTGGCCTTGAACTCAGAGATATCCCTGTGCTTCTGCCTCCCAAGTGCTGGGACCAAAGATGTGTGCCAACACACCACAAGGCTTCATCTTTGTTTTCTGTGACAAGGTCTCTCGCTGAACGGGAAGTTCACTGGCTCTGCTAGGCTGGCAGCCAAGCAGCCTCAGGGGCTTACTTGTCTCTGCCCACCCTCCAGTGCCGGGTTCCAGATGTGGAACGCTAGGCTCAGCTTTTTCCATAAATACCTCACTCTGCTAAATGAGTTAGTTTCTCCCCAGCCCTCAGGCAGGCTTCTTTGACGGACTAGAAGGCTCTGACACTCGCTACTGTTGCATGAGCCAGTGAGATTAATCGGTTTGAAAATCCTCACGTTAAAGAGGCTGTGGAAGAGTGCAGTGGATGGCCGGCACTTCCCTTCAGGCTGTGAACATGTGTAGACAATGCATTAACACCATTCTGGCTAGGCCGTTGTCTTCTTTGGCTCAGCCCTCCAGAGGACAGGGGTTTCTGGGGATTTTCTTCTTTCTCTTTTCTTCTTTTTTTTCTCGAGACAGGCCTTCTCTGTGTAGCCCTGGCTATCCTAGAACTTGCCCTGTAGACCATGCTGCCCTTGGACTAGCAGAATCTGCCTGCTTCTGCCTCCTTGTGCCGGGATTGCAGGTGTGAGCCTGGGCTAAGGATTTCTTCCTAATGGAGCTCTCAGCAAACCTGACAAACCAAATGCTGATTACATGAATATAATATCTTACCTAACATGATCCCAGAAATGTCTGTTCCACACATTTCCTGCCAGGCACAAAGGCAGGAGCCTGTAGTACCATTCGCATTTCTTAAAATGTTTCTTTCTAGGGCTGAGCTCCGTGGCCCATGCCTGTAATCCCAGCACTTGAGAGACAGAGGCAGGTGAGTCTCTGTGAGTTCCAGGCCAGCATGGTCTAGAAGGTGAGTCTAGGACAGCCAAGGCTACACAGAGAAACCCTGTCTTGAAAAAAAAAAAGTTTATTTTTTTTCTATCTTTTTTTTTTCTTTCTTTCTCTCATTTAGTAGAGACAGAACCCAAGGCCTGGCCACACAGGGAAATGGTCTATCACCGAACTGCTACATTGCTGTCCCTAAAATGTCCCTGAGATAGATCCAGATCGATACGTTTGGATTGACTTTGTACCCATCAGCAGCTAGCAGACTCACACACTGTTTAAGAGTCAGTTTATTTACCCATTCTGCTACCATTTCTTTTCTTTCTGTTCTGAGACAGGTTGGCTTCAAACTCACAGGGATCTGCCTCCCTCTGACTCCCGAGTGCTGGGTTCTTCAGACTCTCAGTAATGCGAACATATCAAGGGCTAGAAATATGGCTCAGTAGCTGCTAAGGCAGACTGTATTAGGTATTGGGCTTTGTCTCCAGCACTGCCTCAAGTCAGACATGGTCACACTGAGCTTAAGCTCAGCCTGGTCGGCAAGAAACCTTGTGTCAAAAACAAAGACAACAGCAGGTGGTAAGGTGGGTGGCAGGGAGGAAAGACTTTAATAGCAGGAACAGGGGGTCTCAGTGAGTTCAAGTCCAGCCTGGTCTACCCAGGGAGTTCCAGAGCAGCCAGGGTGGAAACAGAGAAACCCGGTCTGGAAAATAAACAAAACCAAAGACAATATTTAATGAACATCTCTTTGGACACATGGGAGGAGGGAGTTCCATCTGTCTTATACATAAGGGTGGAGCTAATGGGTGGACAGTTTCAGGATCTCTTGCTGAATAATAATTACCTTACCACCTAGATGCTTAACAACCTTGTTTTTGTTTGTTTGTTTGTTTGTTTTTGGAGGGGACAGACCAAGGCTTTTCACAAGCTAGGTAAGAACTCTTTAGAGTCATACCCCTAGGTCAATAAATCCCTCACAGTGGGGACGTTAACAGAACTCTATCTGGGGTTCTTGATGAACTTGCAGGCAAATTGTGCTGGGTGTGTGTGTGGTGAATTCAGTGGAAGGTTTCTCCACACCCACAGCTGGTGTCTGGGCTGGCTGGCTAGATCAGTACAGGATCAGCAATTAGATGCCACCCCGTAAGTGGCCAGGAGTTTGCAACCATCCTCCATCCTCACCACTAGACTTTGCCAAATGTCAAGTGCAACTAGCTCCTGAGCAGTTCTTTTTTTTTTTTTTTTTTTATTTCTTTATTTTACATATGAGTGCTCTATTTGCGTGTACATCTGCAGGCCAGAAGAGGATGGTTGTGATTATAGATTATAGATGGTTGTGAGCCACCATGTGGCTGCTGGGAATTGAACTCAGGACCTCTGGAAGAGCAGACAGTGCTCTTAACCTCTGAGCCATCTCTCCAGCCCCCAGAGGTTCCATTCTTACCCCACAATAAGGATCCCAACTCCATCTGGACTTACTGTTTGTCATTTGTTCTTGAAGCACACTCTCTTGTAGCCCAGGCTAGCCTCTAACTCACTATATTGCTGAGAATGACCTTTGAACCTCTGATCCTTCTGCTCTACCTATAGCATTCTGGGATTATGTGGGAGCACCACTAAATCCATTCATCCAGTGCTGGGGATGGAATCCAAAGCTTATTGAGTACAAAACAAGCCCTCTGCCAACTGGGTTTCCACTTTTCCTTCTTTTGTTTTTTTCTTTTCTCTCTCTCTCTCTCTTTTTTTAAAGATTTATTTATTATTTATACAACATTCTGTCTGATCTCACTATAGATGGTTATGAGCCACCATGTGGTTGCTGGGAATTGAACTCAGGACCTTTGGAAGAGTAGCATGTGCTTTTAACCTCTGAGCCATCTCTCCATCTCTCTCTCTCTCTCTCTCTCTCTCCCCTTCTTTCTGTTTGTTTTAAGACTGAGCTTCGGGCTAGAGAGATGTCTCAGTGATTAAGAGCACTGGCTGATCTTTCAGAGGTCCTGAGTTCAATTCCTAGCAACCACATGGTGGCTCACAACCATCTATGATGAGATCTGGCGCCCTCTTCTGATATATATGTAACAAATAAATAAATAAATAAAATCTTACAAAAAAACAAAAAAGACTGAGCCTCAGTTGTGAAGTCCTACAGGGCCCGGAACTTGCTAGTCGTATTGTAACCTACTTAAGCCCTCCAGCCCCTCTGTTGAGCCCTACTGTAGTTTTTAGCCTAACTGTGGCTCCTCTGTTAACAGCTGCTGTAACCTTCAGCATATCCATCAGAAGCTATTTTCCTCCAAGTCTCTACTTTGATGAAATGAAGTTCAAGTTCTCATGCCCTACATACCTGAGGACCAGGATACAACTCAATAGTTTAATACTTGCTGCTTAGAATAAAACAATAAATGATAAATGCATGTTCTGCTAGAGTTAAAGATGGCGAAATCCTGCTACATCCCTTACTCCCAGCGGGCTGGAAAGCCCCCGAGAGCTCCCCTATCCTAAATCCCAGCCAATCAGATTAAAGTGCTCTGTCTAGCTACCTATATACAACACAATACACTTGGTCTGGTGCTCGAGTAGACAGCGTGGGGCTATTTCTGAACCCATAGATCAGGCTAGCCACACATTCACAAATATTGACCTCCTGAGGGCTAGGATCAAAGGTCTGTTTTTTGAAACAGGGTCTTACTGTGTAGCCCTGGCTAGCTTGGAACTCACTATGTAGACAAGGCTGCTCTTGAATTCACAGCAACCCCACCCCCTGAGTGCTAGGATCAAAAGCTTAAGCCACTGTGCCTATTTCTGTTTAGAGACAGGACTTCATGGACCCCAGGCTGTCCTCAGACTTCCATGTTGTTGATAACGGCCTTAACCTCTTAACGTTTTTAACTTCATTTTCACGTGCATGTTGCTGGTGTCGCCCCTGCGTGTACATTTGTGTGCCATGCAGGTGCCTGCATAAGGAGGCCAGAAGGTGTTGGAGTCCCTTGAACTGGAGTTTCTGACAGTCGTGCTGGGAATTGAGCCCTGGTTCCCCCCCCCCTGCCCCCGGGCTCTTAACTGAGGAGCCACCTCTCCAGCCCTGACCTTGAACTTTTGGTCCTTCTGCCTCCAACTTCCAAGTGTTGGGATTACAGGTGTACTGGACAATACCTACTTACTTACCTCTAACTCCTTTTTATTAAAGGCTGGGCTCATGCCAAAAATAAAGTGTTTATTTGCTCATGTCTTTAAGACTTTGAGGTGCACACTTGTCCTCTTGACACTCCTGCTGGGGCAGGAGGATTGCTGTGAGCTCAACGTCCAGTGCAGGTCTCAGAGTGAAATTCAGTTGTTTTTTGTTTGGTTTTGTCTTTCAAGACAGGGTTTCTCTGTGTAGCCCTGGCTGTCCTGGAACTCATTCTGTAGACCTGGTTGGCCTCGAACTCAGAGACCTGCCGACAGGGTGCTGTGATCAAAGGTTTTTGCCGCCACCACCGCTGCCACCCTGCATTTTTAAAGCAATTCTGTCTTTAAAAAGAGCACAGGAACAGCCAGGGGCAGCGGCACTCGCCTGTAATCTCCCCTGCACTCAGGAGGCAGCTGGATAGATGTGAGTTCGAGGCCAGCCTGGTCTACCAAGGGAGTCCAAGACAGCCAAGGCTACACAGAGAAACCCTGTCTTGGAAAAAAAGAACCCAAGGAGTTGGAGATGGCTCAGCAGCCGGGTGCTTCCTGCTCTTCAGCCCCTGTCTTCACATCTCCCTACAACAGAATCCAGGAAATCTGACGGCCAGTTTTTACACCACCCTCCACAACACAGGCACACACACACACACACACACACACACAAGTAAACCTTAAAAGGTTAGGCCAGCCATGGAGGCATCTGTAATTTCAGAACTTGGGAGGCAAACACAGGCAGCTCTCTGTGAGTTCAGTGCCAACCTACATAGTTAATTCTAAGCTAGCCAAGACTACACAGTGAGACCCTGTCTCAAAAATAAATAAGATAGAGGCCAGCTGCCACTTGGCAGGGACGGGCTGCTGCTACCCAGTGGCCCGCCAGTCTCCATACCACGAGGTGCCGGTGAACAGAGGACACCCAGAGGCCCGCCTGCCACGCGGCCCACCGCAGCGGGAGCCGCTTCAATGTGCAAGTATGTGGAGGAGAGATGGGAGAGAAAGAGAAGCAGAGAGGTTTGAGCATCATGAAGAGTCAGGGGTGGAGAGTAACAGTCTGATGTGTGCAGCCTGCCCTGAGGCCTTGGTGAGGTCCCAGCCGGTGCTGTGCTGACAGTCATGCCTGGGTGCATGCCCTGCAGCATCAGGGTCTGTGTTGATGTCCGAGGCTCAGGTTACTCCTAACGACCATGCAGACATCCCTGCTCTGGGATGCCACCTGGGACCATGTTGATGCCCAAATGCTGTGCAGAGCTGACCCTGCCCCTCACTGGCTGTGGGATTCTGGAGAGCTGAGCCCCCCTCTTGCCAGCTGCAGCACTCAGGAGAGCGGGCCCTTCACCTTGGCTGGGCCCGCTCAAGCACAGAACCGCTTTGTGGGTGCAGGCCAGCCAGGTGGAGGGCATGAGGGCATGAGAGCGCCCTCTGGTGGTGTGGGTTCGGGAGCGCTGGTGGGCTGACCAGCCCAGATCTGGGGCTTTGAGCTGGCCCACCCCAACCTCTACCCCATCTATCAACTGCTGGAGTGCGTGAAGGGGCCAGTCCTGCAGATGCAAAGCTACAGGATCTCCATGACACCGGGCAACAACGGGATATCCCAGAGGAGTCCTGTGAGGACCCAGTATTGACAGAGCAGCAGAAGCCAGAAGCCCTGAACCAGACCAATGACTCAGTGCAATGGACATTTGCAAGTATAGATGTGTGGACAAAAGGGTGCACTGTGAGCCCCAACAGGACACTCTACAGCTTCCAAGCCGAGATGCTTTTATGTTTTGCTTTGCTTATTTTTATTTTATCTTTGGTTTTGTTTTGTTTTGTTTTCTTGTGGGGGGAATTTGTAAGGATGGAGGGAAGACAGGAAGGGACCGGGGAGATGAGTGGGATTGGGGTAACTGATGGGAAACTCACAAAGAATCAATAAAAAGTTAAAAATAGAATAAAGAACGTTGCAGGATGTCCTCTGTATCCTCATGTTGACTCTCTCATTCCCATTGTTTACTGCAAGGTCTGGACGGTAACAGTGGGATTAGATTAAAGGGAGGTGCTTAGGGTAAACTCAATGACTGAAGACAAGCAGAAGGCACACCCGGGGTGCCATGCAGCCAGATGTGACCACGTGACGAGATAGCCCAGAGGTCTCAGCGGAAGCCAGCGTGCAGGCTCTTTGACCTTCCAGGACTGTGAGAAAATGGATTTCTGTATGTCACCCGGTGTGTGACATCTGTCCACAGCTCTGCAGAGTACAGAATGCCACTGTTTTTGTTTACATCTGCTGCTTGTTCGTCCTGCCCACTATTTTTGTCTAAAAGGCAGATGGGCCGGGCCCACAAGCCTGTAATCCCAGCGCTCATGAGGCAGAGGCAGGCTGGCCGGGTCTACAAAGCCAGTCCAGGGCAGCCAAAGCTACACAGAGAAACCCTGTCTCGAAAAACCAAGATAGATAGATAGACAGATAGATGATAGATAGGTAGATAGACAGACAGATAGATAAATACAGATGAGTCTCCTCCTGCTGCTTCAGAGACCGAGCTGTCAACACACACTCTATGGACCCGGGGTCTGCAGACTGATTCCTCTCATTCCCCTTTTCTAGTCTCCCATCTCGGTTTCTCTGGCTGGCAGGAAGGCTCTGCTGGTTTCCGGCTGTAACCCTTCCCTCAAGATTGTCTCTTTTCCACCTTGTGTTGTTTCCACCTTTTGTGTTTAAATGCCTAATCCCTGGGGAGGCGGGGGGGGGGAGGGCATGAGGTGGGAACAGGACCTAAGTTTGAGGTCTAGAGGTGCCCTCGTCCTGTGCCTGGAGCCAAGCCTTGCACATCTAGGCGGGTCGGGACAATGGCCCGGGACAACCACTCTGCGCACGGCCGGGCCCGGCTGGGTTCCCGCGGTGAAAGGAAGCTTTGGAAGTCAAGCCTGCCTGCTGCCTGGGGTCCCCCACGCAGGGCGGCAGGATGTAGGGGGGAGGGGAGCTCCGGCCGCCCCTCCCCCGGCCCACGGTCCGGAGGAAGCAGAATCGAGGAAGCCTGCTCCCGGAGTCCCTACAGAGCGCGGATCTGGGAACAGAAACTTACAGGCGGAGGCCGTGAGGAGAGGGCACGCCGCCTGGCTGGCCCCACCGCTAGCCCTCGGACTCCTAGGAGAGTCCCTGGGTCCCGGTGGAGAGTCCCCGGCCCGGCTCTCGGCTGCGCCGGCTGGCGGACACGCCCTCCCTAGCCCCGCCCTCGGCGCGCCTCGGGGAGCCCGCTCCGCTCCGGCTTCCACTAGCAGGTGGGGCAGCTGGCGCCGGGCCCGGGCTGGACAGCACCTGGGGGGCCAGGCGAGGCCGCCGCGGTGGACTCTCTCCCGGACCTCCGGCCCCCGCCGCGCCTCCTCCCAGCACCCCCCACTTGCCAGCCCCACCCGGGCCCCGGGCTCTCAGCGCCCAGCCCAGGATGCGTCTCCCGGGATGCCGGACCTCCTGCACCCAGCTCCACTGCCCTGCGTCGGCTCTCTCGATCTCCGCCGGGTCCCCGACCTTCTCGAGACCTCCAGGGTGGCCGCAGTCCGGGCCCCTTCGAGGGACCCCGCGGCCCGTCCGGGGCCTCGTGCGGCCGCGGGCGCTCCGTCTCCGGCTGCTGGCGCTTCTGTGGGCTCTGCTGCCGCCGGCGCGCGCTCCGAGTCCCAGCGCGCAGGACGTGAGCCTGGGCGTGGTGAGCTGGGGTCCGCCCGCTCCTGGGATCCCGGGGAGCCCGGGAAAGTGGAGGGAGCGCAGCTCTGCGTCGGAAGGAAGGACGGGGGATTGGCTTCAGGTGTCCTGAAGAGTGACCGGGGTGGGGGGTTCTTGGGGCTCTGGATTGCTCTGGATTCTACCTGGAGGTTTGCTGACTGGGATTCTGGGATTCGCAAGTCCGGGAAGGAGCTGAAACGGGAAGCAGGGTCCATACAGCCTGACAACCCCAGGGATGGGGGGGGGCGGGGGACGAGGACCGCGGCTGAGTGTATTGGGGAGATGGGTTCTACCGTCCAGCCTACGAGCTCTCTCTTTCTGGATCCTCTGGAGGGCGGGACTTTCAGACAGCGGTGAGAAGGGGAAGCCCCACCCTTTTAGGGTTTCACCAACCCTCTCCTATGGCCTAGGACTGGTTGACTCGCTACGGCTACTTGCCGCCGGCGGATCCTACCCAAGCCCAGCTGCAGAGCCGCCAGAGGCTGCAGGATGCCATCAAAGTCATGCAGAGATTTGCCGGGCTGCCCGAGACGGGCCAAATGGGTAGGTAGCCCGCTTGCTTCTGGGATTGGCCCGCAGTCTTTAAACCGCAGGGAGTGCCTGAATCCCAAGAGGTAGGTCTGAAGATGCTGGTCCCAACCCAGACCCTGGACGCCGGCTGGCATCCGGGTAACCTTTCCTGGGACTCTCGGGCCAGGCTTTGTCAGGCTCCGACGCAGCAGGGATAGAACAGATCTGGTCCCCAGTCTCTGGAGGTGACATTCAGAGGGAGAAAGAGACAGGTCAAGAGCGGATGTATACGGGTGATTTCAGATGGTGCCACTCTGATGCGGAGGGCTAGTCTGATTAGGGTGGGCCACTGATTTTGGAGACAGTCTTCCAACGAAGCACAGATTGGCCTCGAACTCATGATCCTCGTGCCTCAGCCTGCGTGCTGGAATTCCAGGCCTGTACTACTGCATCCGGCTGAGTAGGCCGCTTTGAAAGGTGTCACGTGAGTTTATAAACTGAGATCAGAAGTATTCTCAACTGCAACTGTGGCAGGCAAAGTTTATCTGCCTGGGGTGAAAGGCAGGCTGAGGGGTTTAGGCAAGAACCGGGTCAGGTGACCTGGAAAGAGGTGTGTTCCAAAGAAACCAGGGGGAGGAGGGCTCAGAGGAGGACAGCAGCTTCGCAGAGTTCTGTTGTTTGTTCTGTTGTGGGGGCGGCTCACGCTTTAGCCCCACCGAGTAGGTGGGGTACAGTTAACCCACCCTTGTGCTCAGCAAAAGGTTTGGTCTTAAGCTTCCTTTGCTGACCGATTGGAGGGTGGCTGGAGATGGGGAGGAGACGTTTGCAGGTGGTGCTGGGAGGTAGGGTGGGAATATGGAAGAAGCTGAGTTTGGGGAGTGGATTTTGGAGGTATAGCTGAGGGCTCCCTCGCGGAGTTAGATAGAAAGGCAGAGGTAGCTCAGAGAACCTTCAGTCTCCACAAGACAAAATCACTCCTGCTGGCTGTTCATTCCCACACAGCCTAGAACGGGTACACCATCACTGCATCCAGCCTGGTTACTCTTAGTTGTAGCCACCAGTGAGGCACGGTTGGTTTGACCTCACCTGAAGGTGAAATGACTTCTGAAAGGGGGTGATCTAGAAAAGGGGTTCCCAGATAGACGGAATTTGAGGAGGGGAAAGAAGACTCTGGCTGGTCCTCAACCTTTGATCAGCAAAACCCACGAAGACGTAAGCCAGGCAGGGTGGTGGCTGCACAGCCCTTCAGTCCCAGCACGTAGGAGGCAGAGATGCGGGTCTTTGGGGCCACCTGCGGAATGATGACCAGGGTTGAGCTCTGTTCTCCCTGCTCACGGGTACACATAGGTGCCCCTATACACATACACACACATATAGTCCCTCTGGGGCTGGAGACGTGGTACAGAGACCCAAGCTGAAGCCTCTAAGTGCCTCATACAGTGGCCAGTGCACCCATGGCCCCTCGGAGAGGGTGTCCGGCCCTGAGCTGGCTTTCACAGTGCCTGTCTGGGCCCACACTCAGTGCCTGTCTGGGTTCACACCCAGGCTGTAAAGTCTTACCCAATTTCTTTCCCTCTTAAAGATTTATTTATTTTTATTTTATGTATTTGGGTGTTTGGCCTGTGTTCGTCTGCACCTCACGGAGGTGGGAAGATCCCCTGGAACTGAGCCGTTGTCAGCCACCTGAAGGGCGCTAAGACAGAAGCTCCTCCAGAAGAGGGCCCAGTGATCTTAAGCGTTGAGCCACCTTTTCATCTCCATTAATATCTGGGTCAATTGCTTAGTTAGTTGGTACCATCGTGACAGACTGACCTGTGGCTCACCATGCCTTGCTGTCCTCCACAGACCCGGTGACAATAGCCACCATGCACAAGCCCCGCTGCTCACTGCCTGACATCCTGGGGCCTGCCGGGCTGGTGAGGCGCCGGCGTCGCTATGCTCTGAGCGGCAGCGTGTGGAAGAAGCGAACCCTGACGTGGAGGTAGGTCTTGGCCTGCCGACTAGGCCCCAGACTTGGCTGGAGGGCCATTTCCTCCACGATCACCGGATCTTCTCCTCTCTCCTCAGCATCCAGTCCTTCTCCCAGAGCTCGCAGCTGAGTCGGGAGACCGTGCGGACCCTCATGAGCTATGCTCTGTCTGCCTGGGCTGTCGAGTCAAACCTCACATTCCAGGAGGTGGATTCTCGGCATCCGGAGCCTGACATCCTTATCCACTTTGCCCGGGCCTACCACCAGGACAGTTATCCCTTTGACGGGCCCGGTGGTACCCTGGCTCATGCCTTCTTCCCTGGGGAGCACCCCATCTCTGGAGACACTCACTTTGATGACGAGGAGACCTGGACCTTCAGGTCAGAAGGTAAAACTTTCCATCTTCAGAGTGATCCCTCTTTCAGATCGGCCTGGGCTGAAGAACTAGATTTAAAGTAATTGATTGAGGAAAGCTGTGATGTGATGTAATATAGTACAGTGGCATCCTGCTGGTGTAGCATGTAGGGGTTTAATGTGTCAGTATGTACACACACACACACACACAACCCAACACACAGTGCTAGTCCCAAAACTCATGAGACAGAACCAGGTGGCTGTCTGAGTTTGAGGTTAGCCTGGTCTACATAGTGAGCCCAGCCAGGGCTATAGTAGGAGCCTGCATCCCAAACAAACACACACACAAAAAAAAAACAATAAAATGTTTATTAATTTTATGTGAATGGGTGTTTGGTCTGGCAGGTGTGTCTGTGTGCCATGTACACCACCAGGTTCCTTGTCAGGAAGCCATTAGAGGGTGTGGAACTGGCATTGCGTATGGGTATGATATCCCATGTGGGTTCTGGGAACTGAACCTGGGTCCTATGGAAGAAAAGCCAGTACTCCTAACGGCTAAGCCACCTCCCCAGTCCCCAGCCTCCTCTGCCCAAAAATCTTTTAAAAGTAGATTTTTTTTTTCTGAGACCTGGTCTTATTATTGCAGCCCAGGCTGGCACTGAGCTCACTATTTAAGCGGTCCTAAAAGAGATTTACTTGAAGGAACTGTGACTTATGGGGATTATGGGAGCTGGCATGGCCAAAATGTGTAAGGCATGCCAGACCCCTGTTAGTCTTGAGACAGAGTTCCTTCCCTCCCAGAACCCTCCATGTCTGCCCTCAGGGCCAGTCTGCACAGGGGTGGCTTCACGGAGAGCAGATGGTAGCCAAATCTCCAAAAAACCTTCACAGCATATCTAGACCGGTGCTTGGCCAGTCCACTGAGGCACAACCAAATCAACTCAAAATTCCTAGTGCAGAGGCCTTTCAGGCACACAGCTCAGAGCTGCTATAAAAACAAAACAAAACAAACAAAACAAAAAAACCCACCAACACCGGGAGCTAGAGAGTGGTTAAGAGCACTGTCTGCTCTTCCTAAAGGACCAGGGTTCAATTCCCAACACCCACATGGCAGCTCACAGCTGTCTGTAATGCTGATTCAAAGTGATTTGACACCTTCGCACTAATGCACATAAATTAAAAAAACCACCAACACCTCTCCGTCCAAGCAGAAGGGCAGCTGGCACTTACCACACACTTACACAATCACCAAAAATCACAGCAGAGGAAGCTCTCGGCTTGTGCTTCCTGAGGAGGGGCAGCCCAGTGCTCTTGGGCAGGGCGGGCTTACTAGAAGTGGTGACTCTGCTTGAGCATATATGAATGCCGGAAGTGGTGGCACCAAGGCTAACAGCCGATGCTCGTGATCCCAGGGCTTGAAAAGCTGGGGCGAGGGCATTCTGAGACTGAGGCCAGCTGAAGGTACAGAGCAAGACTCCAACTCAAGACAAGCACCCTTACTTTAAGACAGGGTTCTAAGCCGTGTGTGGCACACCCGTAATCCTAGTACTTGGAAGGCTACAGCGGGATTCTAAGCAAGTTTGAGGCCAACCTGAGGCTACATAGTGGGATGAAGGCCAGCCTCGGCTACAGAGATAGATCTCATCATCTGAAGTGCATAGGTACAAGGGACACACAGGGAGAACAGGCAAGCCAGCGAGGTGGCTGAGTGCCACGTAGCCAGGGGTGGGGCCACTGAGGGGAGACGCAGTCTGGAACACCCATGCCCTCAGCGGGAATGATGTCCCAGGTGACTGTGGGCCCTACACTGCAGAGGGTTTTGAAAAGTAAGCAGAATTTGAACAACAGGATTCAGGAAGCGATGAGGACACATCAAGGAGTTTTGCATCCTAGAAATATTCCTGGATGCACGGGGAGGCAGAGTGGAGAGAGGCCTAGAGGCAGGAAGTGGCCAGAGCCCAGGTGAGAGACTGGGGGCTGACAGTGGAGGGCTAGCTAGATCTGAGGGAAGTCAGAACAGGCCCAGGACACGAGCTGACTAGATCCCCTGGGGGCAAGGAGGATGAGCTGCGGCCCAGGTTCAGCTGGCGCCCTGAAGGTTGCTGCTGTTCTATTAGTGCACGCTGGGGAGGGAGCAGCGGGCAGGCGGGATGCGGGTGAGTACAAGTCTGGGTGTGCTGGGAGCACGGGACTCCTCGTTCTGTCCTATCAGGTTCCCCAGATAGAAATCCTTTTTTTTCCTGCCTTCCTCCCTTCCTGTACTGAATCCCTAATCAACCCGCTCCTCCCCCACCTTTTTTTTTTCTCCAGACAGGGTCTTTGTGTGTGTGTGTTGCCTTGGCTGTCTTGGACTGACTCTGTAGACCAGGCTGGCCTCAAACTCACAGAGATCCGCTTGTCTCTGCCTCCCAGAGTGCTGTAATTAAAGACCTGTGCCACCCCGGCCCAGCCAGATAGAAATTCTTAAGCAAGTAATTTCTCAAGGAGAAAGGGAAAGGGAAGCAGGAGGGGGGATAGAGCCGAACAAGGACGTGGGGCCACTCTTCTCTGTTGTGTATTCCTCGGTCATTTGCTGTGCTGAGGAATGAGGGGGGAGGAGATGGTGGGTCTGCTTGCTGCCCAGGCTCTGCGGGCACTGGCGGCCAGTCACAGACTCTGACAGCAAGGCAGCCGCTGCAGCGCTGCGAGGCTAGAGATGCAGGCCAGGAGCTTGCGCGGACATGGCAGCGGCTCTCGCACTGAGCCTCACCTCCCGAGCACCTAGGTCAGCTTCAAAGCTAAGCCAGTGTGGGTCCCTCCACTTGCGGTAGGTAAGATGACGCTGCCCTGTTGCACCGTTTCCTCAGCTGAGGGAGGAGGTAAGAGGGGGGCCCGCTGACCGCGTGGTTTGTGTTCTTCCTCCTCGTGAGCACCTGTCGCAGTGCCGCTGACTGCAGGGCCAGCTGCTCTCAGAGCCGAGCCTGCGGAGAGGGATAGGTGAGGTTGCCCGGAAGAGAGGAGAGAATTTGAAAGTCAAGAACAGAGCAATGGAGAGCCTCAAAGTTAAGAAGTAGTGACTGGGGAGGAGGAATTAAGGGAGATGGGGAAGTGGGTGTGGTGGTCCATGCCTATACTCTCAGCATCTAAGGGAAAGGCAGGGTGGTCCACACAAGGGAGGAGCCGGTGGATGGTCTGCATAGAGAGTTCTAGGCCAGCAGGCAAGAGACACCGTCTTGGAAAAGAACCCAAACCTTAAGCAATGGAGGTAGGGAGAAGACAGGCTGAAATGTGATGAATAAGAACCAGAGGAAGTGGTGAGACATAGCAACGCCACAAACAAACCTTGATTTTGGTTATGTGGGGACAAGGGACCTTTTTGTGCCTGCATGCTCCGAGGGTGCTGTGCTGGCAATCAAACCCTGGACTCTACTCTCGCTGGGCAAGCGTGCTACCAGCTGAGCTATCTCCCCAGCCCTGCCTGTCGTGATGACAAAGGAGGTATACTTGCCAGCATGTGTCACATGGAAGGTGGGGACTGAACCTTGGTCCCATCTTTGAGGGGCTGGGGACCTAGAATAGAGGTTGAGAGGATCAAAGCAGCCACCTTCTAGGCCAAAGACAAGAAAGACAGTTGGTGATGGGGACCCTGGACATCACCCACCGAGGTTCTCGGGGTTAGTTAGGAGATGAAGCAGCTTTCCCTGTCTGCCCAGCGTGAGAAGAGGTGCTTGAGGGGGTTCCTGGCCCTGGAAGCCAAGTTGCCCCAAGAGATAAGGAAGGAGAGAGAAGAAAGCGGTGCCCTGGTTGAGACACGGGCTTCCTGTTTTCTCAGTGAGGCGATTCGGAGCAATAAGCTGCCCGGCAGCCAACATGGAAGTTCAAGTGCAGTTTGGACAGGTTCCTCTGCAGACATGAGCTGCCAAAGGGCAGGGCCACAGCCGGGCGCTCGGCTTCCATCCCAGCTCTGCGTCCAACCTTGAAGCCTCTGTTTTCCCTCTTAAAACAATGAAAGACTGAGGTCTGAGGTGTAATGAAGTCTAGCATTTGCTGCTCTTAGAGTCTGCCTAATCTGCCAAGTATCGTGGCATGTGCCAGTAGTAGCTGCACTTCGGAGGCAGAGGCAGGGGGATTGCATCAAGGTCTTCCTGGTCTGAATAGCGAATTAAAAGTCTAGCCAGGACCACATAGTAAGACACAGGCTTATAAAAAAGAAAAAGAAAAAAGAAGAAAGCTTTTTCCTGTTACTTCTCTTGTGGTCTCAGGAGCTGAGGGCAAGTTGCTCTTCAGTTCACCAGTCATTTCCAATAATCTCACATCCAGTGTCATCAATGCTGGTTGGAAACCGTGAGGCAGAGCAGCATTCAGAAATCTGGGCCTTGGGGGGATTGCCTGCCTCTGGTGGCTGTCTTAGTCTCTTCCGGGCAGGGCTTTTTGTCAGAGATCGATGAAGCCAAGCCTTTAGAGGCTCTGTGCTGACCTGGTGGATCCCCAGGGAAGAAACACTGTGGTGGGAAGAGATTGGGAGCGAGGCTGGGCGCCAGGGCAGCGCGCTGCGGTCCGAGAGTGCCTGTTGTGGGGAGCTCTGTCTTCTGAAGATAAAGGAGGGCTGCGAGTCGGAGAGGCAAGTGCCCTCGGAGAGGAGATGTGAGGTCTGGGAAATGACCTGAAAATGGGGATCTAAGGACTAAGGATGGGAGGGGATGGAATCAAAGAGAGCCTGAGCTGAAGAAGGTGGGCGGGGTGGGAGTTGGAGTTTCCTTTTCTCTTTTCTCCCTTTTCTTTCTTTCTTTCTTTCTTTCTCTCTCTCTCTCTCTCTCTCTCTCTCTCTCTCTCTCTCTCTTTTTCTCTCCTTCCTTTCTTCCTTCCTTCCTTTTAGAAACCGTTTCTCTATGTAGTCCTCCCTGGACTTTAATTTCTAATGTAGACCAGGCTGGCCTCAAACTCACAGAGACCTGCCTGCCTCTGCCTCCCAAGCGCTGGGATTACAGCGATGCCACCACCACCTGGCTAGAGTGGGGATCACAAACCATGGGCTGAAGTTGGGCAGGGTGCTCTCCAAGCACCGGGCACCCCAGGTTCCTGCCTCCTGAATTTTTATACGCAGTTTTCTTTTCCTGGTGAGGGACTACAAAAGCATAAGGGGACCTTTCTAATGGCCGTTTGGGTTTCTTTCACCCCATGTCCCAGTGTCACTACTGGCAAAAAGACCTCCTCAGAAACATTTGCTGAATGGTTGGAGGAACTCAGGAGGGGGCAGGGCAGAGCGGGTGGCTCGCACCCCGGGGGTTCCCGGGTCTTCCTCCTGGACAGCAGGCCCCAGTCCCCGCGCTCCTCTCCCGATGCTCGGTGACCTCAGCCTCAGCCTTCTTTCCTCTCTCCCCAGATGACAAAGGAATTGACCTCTTTGCAGTAGCAGTTCACGAGTTCGGCCACGCCCTCGGGCTCGGCCACTCTTCTGCCCCCAGCTCCATCATGCGGCCTTTCTACCAGGGCCCAGTGGGCGACCCTGACAAATACCGCTTGTCCCAGGATGACCGTGACGGACTGCAGCAGCTCTATGGTATGGGAAGGGGATGCCCTGAACCAGTGCCAGGTAGCTTCCTCGTGACGATCCAGCAGGTCCGGGGAACCCATACCGGTCTGACTCTCCCCACAGGAAAGGCGTCCCAAACTCCTTACGACAAGCCCACAAGGAAACCCCTGGCTCCGCCCCCCAGGCCTCCAGTCATGCCCCCTGACAGGTGAGTGCCCTATCAGCTGTGTGAGCGCTTCCCCTGCTCGGTGTCCTCCACTGCAAGGGGCTGGACCTGCTGGAGAGATGGTTTAGTGTTCAGGAGCCCTTGCTGCTCTGTCAGGGGACCTAAGACGAGTTTCCAGCCTCCACATCAAGCAGCCCACAACCACCTGTCACTCCAGCTCCAGAGGCTCTGACTCCTTGGGACCTTCTGGGAAACCCGCACACATGTTGTTTACACAAACATAATTAAAAGTTACACAGAACGAAATAAACTCGGCCGGGGAGATGGTCCCTTTAGTGAAGTGGCTGCCAGGCAAGCGTGAGGGCCACGTAAAAAGCCAGAGGTGTAGTCCTGTAATCCCATCACTCAAGGAGACAGAGACGGGCAGATTCCTAAAGCTCATTGGCAGGGCCAGCACTCCAGCTGAGCAAGAGAGCTGGTGGAAGCCAAGTATGGGGGTGCACACCTTTAATCCCCAAATTCGGGAGGTGGAGGCAGGCTGGGTCTGTGAGTTCAAGACCTGCCTGGTCTACATAACAAGTTCCAGGACAGCCAGGGCTATGCAGAGAGATCCTGTCTCAAAAATCAAACACAAGGGTCTGGAGAGATGGCTCAGAGGCTAAGACTGCACTTCCAGAGGTCCTGAGTTCAATCCCCAGCAGCCAGGCATGCAGGTGTACATGCAGATAGAGCACTTGTATACATAAAATAAAATAAATAAATCCTTAAAACAAACACAACACACAGGTGCACACACAAACCCAAGAAACAAGGCAGAGCAGCCAAGGAAAGCAGGGAGTATCAGCCTTTGGCGACACACGTGTGCACACATATGCACACGTATGCACCCATACACACACACGCACACGCACACCAGCACACAAAGGACAGGGGTGGGAAGCGCTCTTCCTTGCCAGACTGAAGTTACCAGTGCGAGGAACAGTGGCGCCGCCTCCTGCTCACCGCCGCTCCTCCGCAGCCCGTCCACGCCCGTGCCTGACCGCTGTGAGGGCAATTTCGACGCCATCGCCAACATCCGAGGGGAGATATTCTTCTTCAAAGGTCAGTCACTCAGGATGGCCCTTGCATCCGCATACACGGCTCCTGACACACTTAAGTGACACGCCCAGGCTGCCAAATTTCCTGGGAGGTGGGATTGTGTGTGTGTGTGTGTGTGTGTGTGTGTGTGTGTGTGTGTGTGAATAATCTGGGCAAGCCACGAACTCGTGTTCATTGAGTGACCCTCCCCCTGCCCAGGCCCTCCCCGGATCGGGTAGAGGGACATCAGGGAAGGAACCAGGTCACATCCCCATGCCTTGTTCCCGTCTTCCCCCGCAGGCCCGTGGTTCTGGCGCGTCCAGCCCTCAGGACAGCTGGTGTCACCCCGGCCCGCTCGGCTGTACCGCTTTTGGGAGGGGCTGCCAACCCACGTGAAGGTCATCCAGGCCGCCTACGCCCGACCCCTGGATGGCCGAATCATTCTCTTCAGTGGTGGGTAGGGGTCGTGGGTGCCGGCTGGGGCAGGGCCGCGGAGCCTTCCCTCCCAGCCCCCTCCCTGGGTTACCCTCGTGGCCCCTTCCAGGCCCTCAGTTCTGGGTGTTCCGGGACCGGCAGCTGGAGGGCCCGGCGCGGCCCCTGGCTGAGTTCGGGCTGCCCCTGGGCGAGGAGGTGGATGCCGTGTTCTCGTGGCCGCTCAACGGCAAGACCTACCTGATCCGGGGCCAGCGCTACTGGCGGTACGACGAGGCGGCTGCGCGCTTGGACCCCGGCTACCCCCGCGCCCTGAGCCTCTGGGAGGGGGCGCCCCCCGCCCCAGACGATGTCACCAATGGCAACACAGGTGTGGGAGCACCGGGGTGAGGGAGCGCGGGAGGCCTCACCTGCAGGCTGCGGGAAGGGGGCGGAGGATGGAGGAGAAGGCGTGGCGGGGTGGGGGGCTGGCCCCCAGCTTTGGGGCAGGCCGGGGCCAGGGCGCTGAGGTCCCTCCTCCCCCACAGGCGACACCTACTTCTTCAAGGGCACCCATTTCTGGCGCTTTGCGAAGGGCAGTGTCAAATCCGAGCCGGACTCCCCCCAGCCCATGGGGCCCACGTGGCTGGACTGTCCCCACCCCAGCTCGGGTCCTCGAGCCCCCACCCCCCCGAAAACGACCCCTCAGACCAGAAGCTGTAATTGTCACTGCGAGCTCAATCAAGCCTCTGAGCAGCTCTTCCCGACGCCCCTGCTGCCCCTCCTGCCCCTGCTGGCTGGAGCCCTCTTCTCGTGCTGAAACCCGGCCCTTCCCAGCTGCAGGGAGCCGGGGTCCCGCAGCTGGGCCTGGCCCAGGGTCCCGGGACGCCTCGGAGCCTCACAGGGGCACAGAGCTGGGCGGTTCCCGCCGGAGCACCCGGACACCTCGGGCGTCCCGGCTTGCAGTTGGCGCGCGGGGGCTGTGGCCGCAGGCAGGGCGGCCGCCAGGAGGCGGTGTGCACCCTTCTCCGCCGCCGAGAACGCGGATCGAACCCAGCGCCCGCCCTCCGCTGTGGCTCCGCGAACGAAGGGGACAGCGTACCTAGGCTGTGAGCTGGCTCCTGCCGAGCTGACTCGCTTTCTGGGGATGTGCGCTCCCGATTCTCCACAACTGGTCGTACTGGTGACATGCGGTGACAGTAACCTGCCTAGATGGTTAAACGGGACCGAGGTCGAACCCCAGTACCCCCCGAAGCCGATGATACGGTTCCGAGGCTTCTTGCCATGCTCTCCCCCTTTACAGTCGCTGCCCCAGGGCAGGGAGGTAGAGCCAGCGCTGCTAACCTCCTCTGAGCGTGTGCTTCAGGTCCTGGCTGACGTCAGCGGTGACGTGGATGGGATTTCTCCGTGTTTGGCCCCGCTGGTGTCATCTCAGGCCCCCCTCATCCCAGCACACAACCTGGAGGTTCACCCCGAACTCAGGACTGCCTGATTCAGTTGGAAGGGAGCCCGCCGGACCTGCCTCTGTCACCAACTGAAGGTTCCTCTCAGCCCAGCTTGGCTCCCACCCGCACGGTGCTGCGGCAAAGGCAGGACCCTCACAGCGGTGCTGCTGCTGCTGCCTCCTCCTCCTCCTCCCCGTTCCCCTTCTAACATTTTAGTTTTAATTCTGGGTCTGCGCGGATGGGGGTGGGGTGCCTGTGAGTACAGGAGCCTGAGGGTACCAGAGGTGCTGGATCCTCTTGGAGCTGGAGCTGCTGTGAGTCCCGAGTCAGGGACGTAGGACTCGGGCCTCTACAAGAGCAGCTTTTAACCGCCGAGCCCGGCTGCAGTCTCTCCCGTTGCCTTCTTGGCACTCCCAGGGTGAGGAGCGAAGTCTGAGGCAGCTTCCTTCAACCCAGCTTCCTCATAGAGTCATGACCTAGATCATTGCTTCTAGAATAGTCCATATCAGAATCATCTCATGGGAATTATTTTTTTTCAAGGCTCCGTGTGTGTGTGTGTGGGGGGGGGGCCCTGGCTGTCCTGGAACTCATCATGTAGACCAGGCTGACGTTAACTCACAGAGATGTGTCTGCCTCCGTCTTCCCAGTGCTGGGATCAAAGCCGTGCGCCACCACCATTCAACTTCCCATCGGTGTTTGGGAATGCAGATTCTAGGCTGGAGACATGGCCCGGAGGTTAAGAGCACAGGCTGCCCTTCCAAAAGTCCTGAGTTCAATTCCCAGAAACCACATGGAGGCTCATAGCTCATCATCTCTATAACGAGATCTGGTGCCATCTGCTGGACTGCAGACATACATGTATTCTGTATAAATAATAAATAAATAAATCTTAAAAAAAAAAAAAAAAACAAAAAAAAACAAAAAAAGAATGCAGATTCCATTCCCTTCATTCTGGGGAACTGACAGTCTGGGAGATGTGAGCTGTGAGGGACTGGGGCACTGGTCTTCTCAGAGCGCTGCCTTCTCTCCCAGGGACCACCTCTCCTTGTGTTCTCACAGTTCTTGTTTCCTTGAAGGAATGAATGCAGCCGAGGCATTGGCAGTTTGAGTCCTTCATTCAGTAAGGCAAAAGAACCAAGCTGGCCAAGCAGAGTCTTCTGAGAAGAGATTGAGTGGGCTACCCCAAGGTGGGAAGCAGCCTAATGGACTCAACCAGTGATGTTTTATTATGAATACCTATGAGGTGGAATATTTATTGGGTAATAGGACCCTTTCTCCTCAAATCATGGTGGGCCAAATCTTCCTTTTAGGATAATTCCATTGTTAGCTCCACAAAAGGGAAGGGGTGTCCAAAGGCTTCAGACCTGTTGTTGGCGCAGGTATATAGGTTGAGGGTCCTTGCCGGTTAGTTTCTGGGGAGCTTCAAGGACGGACAAGCTGACTGTCAGGAGGCAGTACCAGGATGCAGCTCTAGTTTCCTCTCATCACCCTCTCTTCCTGTCTGCAGGATGGTCTCTGCTGGATTCTGGGGGGGATTTCAGAGAAGCCATTTCACTCGCAGTTTAGTGTGGGGCCCTGCTGGATAAGGGTGAAGTCTCTGGAGAGCCAGTTGTTTGTGCTCCATCTGTGATGCTAGACTCCCTTTTCCAGGCAGGGTTCCAAGAGTCTTCCCCCACCCCATCTGAGTGATCTCAGGTCTTGCAAGGAGGCAGGTCCCTTCCCCAATAAGGAAACTGCTGTAGCAAGCATCTAGGAATTCCTAGAAATGTTCCCCCCCCCCCGCTAAGGCTTAGTCCAGCAGTGACCTTCAGCTGGACTTGGAGATCCCCCAGGCCCTACATTGGATAATTAAGTGCTGTATTTTCCTTCTTGTGTCAAGTATCCCTGACCCCCTGGCCCCATGGAACCAAACACATTCACCCTTGAAATATCTCCCTCTTTCCGGGGTTTACATTGCCCTTGATTTCACATGAATAAAGGTTTGCGTTTTCTCACTTCAAGACTGAGATTCATCATTTATCCTCCACTGGGTCACTTCTCACCAGGCCTGCCCTCTGGCCCACTGGGCTTGGGCCTTGCCAGGCCTGTGTCTTGGCTGCAAGCTGACCAGGCACAGGCCTTGGCCTGCGCCTCTGCCGTGCTCAGCACAGAGCTTGACCGAGAGCTGTAACACTTTGCTGTCACCTCAGGCTCCCACCAGCTTCCATTTCACCGGCGATCTCAAACTGTAACACTCTGTGGAAAACCTTTTCCACACCCTGGCTTAGCACACTCGGCCTCACCCTAAAGAGCTCTAGCTCCCCATGAGAGAACCAGAACCGTGTTCTCTGTCTAGAAGCTGAGTTCCAGGACCCCCGCCAGAATCCAGGCCCTGCCTAACAACGGTATAGTGTGTTACCATTAGATGAGTTAGCGGTTTGTGAAAGGGCATCAGAGCCTTGTGTGATGCCTCGTTGGTCTTACTGGCTTCCAGTTAGAGCCTCAGACTGAGGCCATATTTGTTGGCTTTTTCTGTGGAGCTCTGTTCTGATCCGGTCAGCTTCGATAATTCATGCCCGGTTGCAAATGCTCTTATTTTTCGTCTTCAGTTTTGATCCGA
Source organism: Meriones unguiculatus (assembly GCF_030254825.1). Taxonomy (NCBI): domain Eukaryota; kingdom Metazoa; phylum Chordata; class Mammalia; order Rodentia; family Muridae; genus Meriones; species Meriones unguiculatus. The sequence continues at coordinate 41,184,287 of NC_083359.1, forward strand.
AGCATCCGCATGGTGGTATCTCCAGTTTCAGGGCATCCGGTGCCCTTTTCTGACCTCTGCAGGCATGGGGTACACACGTCTACACCCATATACATTAAAGTTAAATCCATTCCCAGAGGGCTGGGATCACAGGTGTGTGCAACCTCCCTCAGCTCTGTCACCTTTTAAGATTTGTTTTATTATTTTTTTAATGTGTCTGGTGTTTTGCCTGCACATATGTCTGGGCACTCCATACATGCAGTATCCCCAGAACCCAGAAGAGGGCTTCAGATCCCGGGTACTAGAGTTGGAGACTGCTTAGCCCCATGTAGGTGCCAGGAATTGAACCCGAGTCCTCTAAAAGAGCAACCAGTGTTCTTAACTGCTGAGCCATCCCTCAAGGCCCTCTTGGTTCATTTTTAAAGCAATGTCTTTTCTTAAATTTTATTTTATGTATTTTTTTTGAGGTAGTCTTTCCATGTAGCCCTAGCTATCAGGCTGGTCTTGAACTTACAGAGATCTGCCCGCCTCTGTCTGCAGAGTGCTGGGACGAAAGGCCTGCACCATTTCGCCAGACCTTATTCAGGGTCTTGTTATGCAGTGAAGGCTGACCTCAAACCCAAGATTTTCCTGCGGGACTACAAGCATGAGCCAAGTATTCTTGCGGCTTTGTTTGGATTTTTATTTTTCTGACAGTGCTAAGAATTTAATCCGGGGGCCTCGCACGTTAGACAGAAGCTTTCCCACTTCGCTACATCCTGTTCTCATTTTACCTCCCTGCACCTGGGCAGACCTTGTGCAGGCCTCCTCCTCCTCCTCCTTCATTAGCCTGCCCACCAGGGACTCTAATTACGCACACCAGGCATGGCTGAAGGATGCACCTCACGCTGGCCCCCTAACAACCCAATAGCGCCTGGCACACAGAAGGTGTTAGACATACAGAGCGTAGCTCCGCGGTGCCCACTTCCTGCCCCTTATTGACTAATCCTTTCTGTTTGAAGTTCCCTTCTCCAGGGCCTTTCATGAAATGAAAGGATTCCGTGACAACCGGGTAGATTTCTACTTCCCGACCTTCCCAACCTCCAGGGGGCTGTACCTCGCCCAGGGCTTAGAGCTTGCCGCTGGCTGGGCCCAGAAATCACCCCAGGGTCAGTGGGTTCTCACTGTCAAAGCACAGACACAGAATGTGGGGCTTCTGGGTTAATACCCAGCAACACGTGCGCACAAAGGCCAGTTTGTACTTCCCCTATTGCTTGTGGTCAGCTCTTGGTTCAGAGCCCCGGGTGGGGCCCAGTTCCTGCTAAAACACAGCAGGGTTTCAAGGAGAAGGCCTCCAGGAAAAACTACACAGCCTTTTACGGAAAAGCAGCCAATTACGGAAAACAGGCAAAGAATGTGACAGAAGTTCCAGATTCCTGCTTCTTCCCCTTTCCTTTTTTTCTTATTTCTCTCTCTCTCTCTCATTTTTGGAGACATAGCTTCTCTGTAAAGCCCTGGCCATCCTTGAACTCACTCTGTAGACCAGGCTGGCCTCAAACTCAGAGATCCACCTGCCTCTCTCTGCCTCCTGAGTGCTGGGATTAAAGGCGTGCCCCACCACCACACTTCTTTTCTCTTTGGAGACAGGGTTTCTCTGTGTAGTCTTGGCTGGTTGTCCTGGAACTCACCCTGCAGACCAGGCTGGCCTCAAACTCACAGCGATCTACCTGCCTCTGCCTGGGACTAAAGGCGTGTTTCACCACCCTGCTCCTTCCTTTTTCTAACCCTGTTTTTATTGTTTTGTTTTTTAAACCACAAGTCATGTGACTTACAGGCTGGGAGGTAGCTAGCTGAGACTTCCTGATGTGTGAGGTCCAGGTATAGGGCCAATGCCCGAACCAGCATTGAATTAGAGGATTATGGCTGGTCGCCTGGTCTCAACAGCCCAATGCCTCGCTAGCAGGCCCTGTTCAATTGCTGGCACGCTCAGTTTGGGAAAGGAGCCACACCAAGTTTCCCGGCGTGTCCCTGGATCCCACTGTCATGCGTTCCAGGAGCTCTGGAAGCCTGAGTTGCGGTGCTGGGCAGCGCTGACTTGGACCCCTAGGCCGACAGCGCCTGACCTTCCACCCTCGCTGCTTCTCCCTGCGGGCCACGCTTGCCTTCCCAGCCTGCTGGAGGGCCTTCTGCAGCCACAGGGGGAGATGTGCTGACTGTGGGCACCTCGCCGGCCTTACATTACAGCCAGGAGAGGCTAGCTCAGCGCTACAACAGGCCGTGAGTTGGCTCCTCAGCACAGGGGGCGCAGGTCAGCAGGTGGGGTGTTGGCTTTGAAGGTCCTAGGTTTGACGCCCAGCGCTACCTAAACCATACATGGTGGCACATACCCGAAAGCCAAGCACTCAGAAGGTAAAGGCAGGAAGTCCAGAAGTTCAAGGTCACCCCCAGCCACAGGAGACTCTGTCCCTAAAAAGAAAAGAGCAGAAAAAAAAAAAAAATCAGAAGGACCAATTTTGAGAAGACAACTTTATTTTAAACCTCTATTAAAAAAAAAAAACACACACGCCAGGGGTCAGCGAAAGAGGTCACAGCTGGGGTGGGGGGGCGAATGTGGAGGAACCGTGAGGAGGGAGGTGCGAAGGGGGCATCCCAGGGAACCTGCCTCCCGCGGGGAGGTGCTGGGGGGGGGCGCGGCTGCGGGGTCAGTAGAGCGTCTCCCGGGCGTGAGTTCGCATGTGGCGCAGCAGGTGCGAGTTGCGGCTGAAGCCGCGGCCGCACAGCACACACGAGTAGGGCCTGGCACCCGTGTGGACCAGGAGGTGGCGCAGGAGGTTGCAGCTGCGGTTGAAGGTCTTGCCGCACTCGGGGCACTCCTGGGAGGCCTCGGCCTCCTGCCTCGCCCCGGAGTGCGTCACCAGGTGGCGCTGCAGGTGCGCGTTGCGCCGGAAGCTGCGGCCGCAGGTGGGACAGCTGTAGGGCCTCTCGCCGGTGTGGCTGCGGCGGTGGCGGGCCAGGTTGGAGCTGTTGCGGAAGCGGTGGCCGCAGGTGTCGCAGGCGTGGGGCTTCTCGCCGGTGTGGATGCGCTGGTGGCGGGCCAGGTGCGCGCTCTGGCTGAAGCCCTCCCCGCACTCACTGCAGCGGCAAGGCTTCTCGCCCGTGTGGCTGCGCAGGTGGCGGGTCAGGTCCCGCATCTGGCGGAAGCTCTTGCCGCACTGGGCGCAGTGGAAGGGCCGGAGGCTGCCGTGGGTCAGCAGGTGGCGGACGAGGCCGGCGCGCCTCACGAAGCGTTTCCCGCACTGCGGGCAGGCGTGGGGCTTCTCGCCCGTGTGCACCTGCTGGTGGCTGGCCAGCTGCGCGCTCTGGGCGAAGCAGCGGCCGCACACCTGGCAGGAGAAGGGGCGCTCGCCCGTGTGCACGCGCCGGTGGGCCAGCAGGTGCTCGCTGCGCCGGAAGGCCTTGCCGCAGTCGGCGCACACGTGGGGTTTGCTCTCGCGCCGGGGGCGGGGCCCGCCGAGGTCTCCCGAGGGCCGGCGGTCCTTGCCCTTGGCGTGGGCGCGCAGGTGGCGCTTGAGGCTGGAGTGTCGCCGGAAGGTCTGGGCGCAGTGGGGGCAGGGGATGGCGGGCGTGGCCGGCGCCTTGGCCCTGCCCTTGCCCTCCGAGTCTGCTCCGGGCTTCTGCTCCGGGGAGTGGGCCAGCAGGTGCTTCATGAGGCTGGAGCGCCGCTGGAAGCCCTGGTCACACTCGGCGCAGCGGAAGGCGGGCTCGTCGGTGTGCGTCAGCAGGTGCTTGGCCAGGTGCGAGCTCTGGCGGAAGCGGTGGCCGCACAGGTGACAGGCGTGCGGCCGCTCGTCGGTGTGCGTGCGCACGTGCAGCCTGAGGATGGAGCTGCGCCCGAAAACCTTCCCGCACCACAGGCACTGGAAGGAACGGGCCTTCAGGTGGGCTCGGGAGCCGGGGTGGGCCTGCAGCTGGTGGGTCTTCAGCTGGGACATCTTCCGGAAGTTCATTCCGCACTCTGTGCACATGAGCTGCGTCTCTGCCTGCGGCTGCGGGCCGTCTGCACCCACCTTGACCGCCACAACCTCACCGCCCTCAACCGGGGCCCCTTCCCAACCAACACCGCTCGCCTCCTGCCCTAGTGTGAGGGCCTCTCCTGGGACTCCCGGGTTCTCCGTCTGGAGCTCTGGGACTCCTGGGTTCTCCGTCTGGAGCTCTGGGACGACAGGCCAAGCAGTCGCTTGAGGCTCTTCGGCTTTAAGCTCCTCCTTGTCGGGTATTCTGCTCCCAAATCCTGGAAAAGAAGGGAACGCGGAGGCCTGGGTTGGTGGCGCACTCCTTCCATCCCCGCAGTTTGGGAGGCAGAGTTTGCCGCTAGCCCGGTCTACACAGACAGTTCGGGGGCCACATAGAGTCCCTGCCTTGAAAAAAAAAAAACAACAAAAAAACAGCCAAGAAGAGAAGAATAAGAAGCAGCAGCAGCAGCAGCAGCAGCAGCATAATAACAACCTGTTGTTATTATTATCTGGTCTTCCCGAAAGAGCTGTCTGAGTTATCAGAACCTGATGGGTTTAGAAGTGGAAAGAAACCCAGGATCCTGCAAAGGTGGCAATGGGCAGAACCTGACCACAAATAAGGATGTCCTTGTTGGCGGGGCGTGATGGCGCACGCCTGTGAAGTCGGTCCAGGACAGTCAAGACTACACAGAGGAACCCTGTCTTGAGAAAGAACACCCCTGTTCTCTACCCCTCCATTTCCTGCTGTCTTCAGACAGATTCTCCATATTGCCTGTAATGAGGAATCCCTCTACCTGAGCCTCCCAAATGCTGGGATTACACCACAAGCCACCGTGTCCTGACTCTGCCACAGCCCTTTAAAGCATCCAATTAAGCTCCATTAAATACATTTACAGTGGCATGCGACCATCACAGCTATTTCATATCCACTAGCAGCCTATTTCTTGGCCAATTCTCTTCCATTTTTTTTATGTGTGTAGGGATTTTGCATGTCTGCACACCTTGTGCAGACAATGCCCATGGAGGCCAGGAGACAGAGCTGGGGCGGCAGTGAAGGCTCTCAGGCGGCACTGGCGCGTGGGTCTTGCGCTGATGATCAGCCTGAGTTACATAGTGAGACCTCGTCTAAGAATAATGATTGCTACAAAAAAAGGGGCGGGGGGAACAGACAGTTGCTAGATTCAGTTATGGGCGCCACTAAACTAATAAATGAACACACACACACACACACAGAAGCTTCTGGCAGCATCCACCCAGCAACAGGCTAGAAAGCCTGATGGTTCCTGGGACTGTGAGTGAGGAGCCTTCAGCGGGGAGGACGGTGGAGGAGCTTACCGAGAGGGTTTGCAGGCCAGGCTTTCTTATCCGAGGAATCCTCAAAGGTAAGGGACTCCTGCAATGAGAGCCAAGACCCCCGTGAGTGAGGAATGTGCTTGGTGGCCTGAGCAGGATGGGCACACTTTCTGGGTGGCCTGAGCAGGATGGGCACACTTTCTGGGTGGCCTGAGCAGGATGGGCACACTTTCTGTAGAAGGAAACATGGATTGCTAAAAGGCGGCATGGAGAACATCCTGGCCCGAGAAAGACTTGTGAGAGGGATCAGCTCAGCTTACCAGCACAGCGGCCAGCTCTTGGTCTCTGGAATGCTCCTCAAGCCATGGGGGGCCCTGGGAGGGGTCTGAGAGCATCGGGAGAAGACAGGCATTAGACTGCCGGCTATGCCAGGCTTTAAAGCCGTAACCAGCCACACTCCAAAACCAGCACTCTCCACCACACACTCCTCCCCGACTTCCGGCTCCCCACCCACACGTCCAGTCTCTCTCCCGAATGCCAGGGTCACCAGCTCCTCACTGCTTTCCTGCAGGTCCTGGAATATCTCCTGAGGCTCTGGGCTCACTGGCCAATTTGAACTCGGAGCAAGCGTCCACTCCTCAGGGTCAGCAGGCCGGATGGGCGCTGCCTGAGGCTCAGAGGATTCATTGAACCGATGAGCCCCTGGGGTCTCCTCCGAGGGTAGCTCCCTTTTGGGGCTGTGGCCGGGAACCTGGGAAGGGCTGTTCTGTTCCTTTGAGATGCTGTCTGCAGGAGCGTTCTTGGCAGCGCTGAAGCTAAAATCCTGTTGAAAACATCTGTCTGAGGAGGCAGACAGGCTGCCTTCCACCCGCAGGCTACTGAGCCTACCGAGACAGGACAGAGACACAGGGAGAGTACATAGCTAAGAATAAATTGGCGGGGGCTGGAGAGATGGCTCAGAAGTTAAGAGTGCTGGCTCTTCTTCCAAAGGTCCTGGGTTCAATTCCCAGCAACCACATGGTGCCTCACAACAGAAGGGGCGCTTTCGTATTCCACAGTAGAAGAACCCATTTGCACTTTTATACCAGAGGAAGGAATGTACATGCACTACATGCTATGAACCGCCTAGCAAGCACGCACTGTTTCTGGTTTGCCCCAAGCTAGAGCCTGTGCTGGCTCAGGTGCCTCTAGAGTCCAAAGCTGATAGCGGCAGGAACTAGCTAGACGTCAAAGGAACAGGAAGAGCGCGTGGCTCAGACATGACAAGCCGTGGAAATGTGGCCAGAGGCGAGGTGGGGTGAAGAAAGTCCTCAATGCTAGCACCTGAGAGGCAGAGGCAAGAGGCAAGCATACCTGGCGAGTTCAGAGCCAGAACGGTCTACACAGACAGAGATACAGGACACCCGGGGCTACATAGGGAGACACTGTCTAGAAAAAAGTGACCACAGGGATGACACAATACGTCTGATGATTGACTGGCCTGACCGGAGCCACCACCCCTACTTGCTGCCCGGAGGCAGTTTTCCTGTTTGGCTGGGGATGTTAATCTGCTAAATTCTAAACACCTTTGTGGTGATGCGCAGCCTGAGCTCTAGGGTTCTAGTCACAGATGGAGGCAGGTGGAGTCCGCAGGCCTATCCTCTTGCGGGAATCCACTGCCGACCCCTCGCCCCTACCGCTCTTGTTCGGCCCGGCCCTACAGCCCCGTCTCACCAGTGGCCCCGCGTGGCCGGTGTCTCGGGGCACGCCCTCCAGCAGCTGAACCACCTCCTCTCCATCCCTGAGCGGCTGGCCCTGCAGGCGGCACAGCACATGCGGGGGCAGGACGCTCAGGAACTGCTCCAGCACCAGCAGCTCCAGAATCTGCGTCTTGGTGTGCAGCGCCGGCCGCAGCCAGTGGTGGCACAGTTCCCGGAGCCGGCCCAGGGACGCCCGCGGCCCCATATCTTCTTGGTACTGGAAGCATCTAAAGAGCTGGTGAGCCACCTCGGGCCTGGGCCTGGCCTCGGCCAGCCTGGGGTCCTCCTTGCCGACCTCATCGTCCTCCAGCTTCACTGCTCCGAACTGCTCCGGTTCCGCGGCCCCTGGGACTGTTTCCGCCAGCATCTTTCACAACTCCTGCCGCGGGGCCGGCTCTTCGATCGCTTTCTCCAGCTCCTTCCACACCTGTGGAGCTGAAGACCCTACATTAGGATCTGCTGCAGAAAACCAGGTTCCTGTTTTCCCAGCACTCAAGAGGATCAGGAATTCTAGGCCAGCCTTATCTACATAAGGGGAGAAAAAAAAAAAAGGCTCATGAAAACAAGGTGCCTGTAGGAAGCTTAAGCCCTACCTGAGTTACAGGCATTAAAAAAATATGAAAACGGGCCAGGCATGGTGGCTCAGCATGGCCTGCACAGAGCCCTGGAACTAAATAGAAAGACTCTTGTCTCAACCAAGAAGAGAATGCGGCTGGAGATGGCTCAGCAGTCAGCGGCACTGACTGCTCTTCCAGAGGACCTGTGACAATTCATTGTCAGACCTCCAGTTCCAAGGTCTGACACCTCTTCTGCCCCCCGCCCGAGGGCACTGTGCCCCGGCAGTGTGTAGGCATATGTGCAGGCAGGCAAAACACCTCCACACAATAAAGAAATGAATCTAAAAAAAAAAAAAAAAAAAAAAAAAAAAACCATTAAATCCTGAATGTGGCTTCCTGAGGAGTTGGTTTCCCGCTGTCAAGAATGATGGCTAACAGCTGTAGGAAGGCCTAGACAGCGCAGTCATGCAAGGACAGAAAAATCAGGTGGTTCTAGCATGGAGGCAGAGGCAGGCAGATCTCTGAGCTTAAGGCCAGCCTGGTCTACAGAGCAAGTTCCAGGACAGCCAGAGCTACACAGAGAAACCCTGTGTGGAAAAATAAAAATAAAAATAAAGACAAAAAAAATTGAGTAGTTCTGAGGGCTGGGACATGATTCAGCTGGTAGCCTAGCACGGACACACTCCTCCTGGGTTCAGTCCCCAGCCAGCACTGCATAGGAAGTTCTAGGCTATCCTGGGCTAGGACTTGGGGGGGGGGCAGGGACTGGGGAAAATGGGAATGAAGGCAGTCTGGTGGTTGAGAGCGCTTGCCGTGAAAGCACAAGGTCTGGAGTGTGGACCTCAGCATCCACATACCAAGCAACATGCGTCCCCACACGTCTGAAACCCTAACCAGTGTGGGAGGCAGAGGCAGGAGGATGGACGGGACTCGCCGGCTGCCAGTGTAGCAGAAAAACAAGACCCAGGTTCAGGCAGAGACCCAACTCAGAGAACCAGGGCAGAGGGGCACTCAGGGCTGTCTTTCTTTGCACCCCCTCAGGTGTGTAAACACCACACACAGGACCATCCTGCACCACGGTCCTGTTGTCCTGTTATTTTTCAGCCACCTTTCCCTCCTCCCGATGCGGTCTCTGTGGGCCCGGAACACTGAGGAAGGGAGATTAAGGACAGAAAAATCTTTCATCTCTTTGGACTGGAGGGATGCCTCGGGGATTAAGAACACTCGCTGCTCTTGTAAGGGACGCAGGTTGGTTCTTAGCATCCACAAGGTGGCCTACAACTATCTGTAACTCCAGGTCCAGGGTATCCAGTGCTCTCCTCTAGTCCCACGGGCCTACCAGGCAAGCATGCAGTACACATACATGCATGCAGGCAAAACATTTGTCCATACAAAATAGAAATAAATCAACCTTTAAGAATTGTTTTTTTGGGCATGGAAATGGGATGGCTCAGAGGTGAAGAGCTCTGGCTGCTCTTCCAGGGGCCCCGAGTTCAATTCCCAGCAGCAACGTGGCTCACAGCAATCTATAAGGAGATCTGGTGCCCTCTTCTGGCGTGCAGAACACTGCATGCATAATAAAGAAATCTTTAGAAAAATCGTTTATTGAGCACGCTACAACCGAGCTGTGGGCCGGGCAGTGAGGAGAGTCCCGCCGGCCAGCTTTGGGTCCACAGTCCTCCTGCCTGACCTCCCAACTGGGATTATAGCTCTCACTCTCAGTCCTTTCGGTCCACCACCTCTCCAGGAGAGTCGCTCAGTCCCAGCGAGCAAAGGGAAGTGCTTAAGACTGTCCACTAGGGGGCACCAGTTCTACAGGAGCAGGCCCTTGCTCCTACCTGGCCCTCTAAACCCAGAGGGCTCCGCCTTCCTTTTTAAGGAATTCAGGCCAGCTCCTTAAATTCTTCATTACTACTCAAAAGGCCTTTTCGCTTCTGTTTCCAGGTTAGGCGTGGAAACCAGAACCCAGAGCCTCAGGAATGTTAGGCAAATATTCTTCTAGTAAGCCGGTTTAAGCTCCTTCCAACAAGCTGGCGCTTTGGTTGCCTCCCTGAAACCGATCCCAGCCTTCCCACAAACAGTAGGAGTCCCGAGAGGGGGATGGGAGCAGAGCCTCAGGCATGACTTTCTACCCCATTAACTGTGGCCCAGGGCCGCGCCGCAGAGGGAGCGCTGCTGCGGTGCGGAGCAGGCATGGGTGTTCTTGCTCTCACCATTGTCGCTTATAACACGTCATCTAAGCTAGCAGGGTGAAGCGCCTCTGCCCTGGATTTTGGACGGATAAGTAGGTGTCGAGGCTGGAGAGTTCTCTAAATTCCCTTCGCAGGAGAGCTGTATTGTGTGGGAGTGTCACAGAACAAAGGAAATCCAGACTTTAAGCTGGTTTTGGGGAAGAAGAGGGTGCTGAAATGACCCGGACCTAGCTTCCTACCCCCGGTCACGTTTTCTCCCTAACGCTCCTTCCCTCCCACACACAGCCTGTCCAATCCGGGCTCTTTCCTGCAACTTCAGACACTCATTCCCTCGGGGCTTCTCCTGCCCTTACTTCCACCGTTTGTGCCTCTGTTCTGGAACCCTGAGACACATCACCCGTGGGCTGCTGTTCCCCAACCTCTGTTCATTGCAGGCCCTCCCACTGGCCTGAGCAAGAGCGCTGGGTCTGGCCCAGTAGGTTTTTGCCTGACATTTGAAGTGACTTACTTCAAAGACCGAAACCATCAGGAGGATAGCTACCTCGAAGCCCTAAGAATTGAAGAACGAAGAGAGGAAGGTTCAGAGCAGAAAAGGGCACTCGAAAGCGAGGGGTGGGGGTGGGTGTTGGGATGTGCTCTGCTGGTTGGAAGGCTGCCCTAAGAACATTAACTGAGCCTTGAATCCAGTCCCCAGCACGCATACAGGGGTGGAGAAACAGGCCGGAAACCCCAGAACTTGGGAGGCAGTGACAGGAAGAGTTCAAGGTCACCTCCATTCACTGGGAATTCAAGGATAGCTTGGGATCCAGGTCTCAGTCCCATAAAGAAACAAACGAATAAACAAAACAAGCAAAAAGAAAATGGGGGGAGGGCTATCAAACCCGCATGAGTTGAGGCAGGAGGGCTGAAAATTTCAGGCTTGCCTAGACCACACCTAGAGTGAGGTACAGGGCTGGCCTGGACAACTTAGGAGGTCATTTCCCAAAATAAAAAACAAGAGATGCCCCTAAGAAGTAGGGCATTCATTTCCCTAGCCTCCCTAATCTCTCTCTCTCCTGTGGAAATGGGGTTCCATCTTGCTGTTCGGAGAAGCAGATGGAAAACAAATTCGAGAGATGGCTCTGAGGTTAAGAGCAACAGGCTGCTCTTCCAGAGGTCATGAGTTCAAGTCTCAGTTCCCACGTGGCGGCTCGATGCTGTTTACGGAATCTGATTCCCTCTCCTCGCGGGCAGAGGTGCGCGCCAACAAAACCTCCATACACGTAAAATAAAGAAATCTTAACGAAGAAAGGACAACTAGAGAATGAATCACCGTTGCGGAACATGCTAGTGAGAACCCAGCCAGCATCCTGACGCTCACTTCATCCGGCCCCAACTCACTTGCTAAATCAATTTACCTAACAGGTTCCGAGAGGCCAAGAATGATTTACTCACAGTCATATCTGGTGCAGCTATAATGCTTGTGAACATGAAAATGGGGCTCGGGGCCTATTATTTCCGTTCTGCTCTATGAGATTCTGCCAGTATTAGCTTGGAGTATCACAGCACTGATAAAAAAAAAATAGAGAATCCTAGATTCGTGTCAAAAAACCCAGCGAGCTACCTAAAGCTGCTGGAATTTCTAGGTGAGGCCTCGACAATGGGCTTCCAGGAGATGGAATTCAGGCAAGTTCGCCTCAGAAAGTCTGTCCCTCCCCCTCAGGTCTCCGGGACAAAAACCCTATTAATATGCGCCTCTGTAGGGGGTTGGCTGGGTGTGGGGCAAGAAATCGCTCCAGAGAAATCTGGCCTGCCTAAATCTGTACGTAAGCACTGCCATAAAGCCCGCCCACACTGGGGTTTCAGAGGCCAGGATGGCACTCCGCCAAAAATACCCCCTTCTCTCTGCGAGTGGTTCCCTTTGCTCAAGTTTGCTGGCCTGGTTTCCTTAGACCTGGGCTCCCCTCCTGATTCCCGTCAGTCCCACTGAGAACACAGGGCCCCATCACCTCTAGGACCCTTCCTCATGCCCCCAAGGCCACAAATGCATCATGCAGTCTGGCATTGGCATCTCCAGATTTACCCGGCTCATTTTCCCCAAGACTTTCCAGCCACCAACCCACCAGTGGGGCCCGAAAACCCCCTAATCTCCAACCTGCCCTAAGCCTACACCCCAGCCCTCCAACTCACCACTCCAGGTACCTACTCCTGCGCTGAGATGTTTGGGAGACCTTGGAGGGATCCGGGACAAGAGCCAGCATAGGCCAGCCTGGGGAAGAACTCCGGGGAAATGGAACAGGAAGTTCCCTGCCTAACCCATCCCTTTCAGGTAAGGGGATAAAGGGGTTTCCAGGAATTAACTCTTCACCTCCCAGTTTGGGTGGGGTGGGGAAATGGGCGGGGCCAGAAAGATCAAGACAAAGGTGACGAATCTAGACTCTGCTGAGCCCCACGTAGGGGCCAAATTACTCCATGCCAGAGCTTCCCTATTTAAACCGGGACAGACTTGTGCCCCTTTTGGGACAAGAGCTGCAGTTTTAAGTGCTTGCTGTGTGTAGGCCCCTTAGCTGGGTTTTCATTCGCGTAACAAATATTTCTCTACATTGCGTATCAGACAGCTCTAAGGACATAGAGCTAACCTGAGGAGTTGCGCTCTGCCTGGGGTGTGTGGGGGCCGTGGGAGTTGCGGTCCCAAGGAACAGGAGAGACAGCAGTAGTAAGAAATCAAACAGGCCAGGCAGAGTGGCAAACACCTTTAATCCAGCACTCAGGAGGCAGAAGCAGGTGGATCTCTATTAGACCATGACCAGCCTGCTCTACTTACCAGGTCACATGAGGTTACACAGTGACAGCTTGTCTCAAAAAAGAGCAAGGAACTGAAGCCAGTTGTGAAGGTTCCTGCCTGTAGTTCTATGGCTTGCGTGGCTGAGGTTGGAGGAATTCCAGGTCAGCGTGGTCTACAGAGTGAACTTGTCTCAAAAAACCCATAACCAAGAGATGCACCTCGTTTGTAGAATGCTTGCCTGGAGCGCAGGGACCTCTGGGTTCAGTCCTGCACACATCATAAATTGGGCGTGAATGTGCACACCTGTGATCCCTGCATTTAGGAAACGGAGGCAGGAGGATCAGCAGTTCAAGTCTCCCTCAGCTAAGTATGGCGTTCGAGGTAAGACTGGTCTACATAAAATCCCGCCTCAAGACAAACCAAAAACCAAATACAGGGCCAGGGACTCCCACGAGGCCTCTGACAACGTGTACCGCCACCCCACCCCCAAATGGATAGATAGATGATAGATAGATAGATGTAGTGAGATAGTGAGAAAAGGGTAAAATTCCCGAAACACACGGGAAAAAAAAGTAAGAGGTGTTAAGGAAGAGAGGACTCTTGGGTCCATTGAGCTTTCTGAAGTTCCCCCCCAGAATCGTGCTTTTGTCCTACTACTACCGCCCTCCGCCCCGCCCCGCCCCTCAGGGGAAGTGACCTCCCAAACGCTCTGGAGCCCACTTCAAAGGGAAGCCCTCCTCTTTGCTTTGATAGGCGCTTTTCGTGTGCGCACTTCCTCCGGGGACTCAGTGGCGCAGTCTGGTGTGTCCACCGTGTCTCCATCACTCGGGAGGGTCAAGGGACCTCGGCGCTGGTCGCCCCACTGCCCCGATGCCTCAGTCCGTTGCGACTAGGCCCAGCCTTGCTCTGGCCGTTCTCACGTTTCCCCGCTCACGTCAGCACCCAGCTTATTTTTAACTGCCTGGGATGGATCTCACTGGACCACCCGGTGGGCAGAGTGGGCACCACCGCTCTGCGTCCGCGGCGCAGGCCCTAGCGCCCCGCGCGCCGGAGCCAGAAAAACGCTGAGCTGAGCTGTTTCCAGTTTCTCAGTCTCAGAGTACCGCTCCTTCCCGCAGCAGACTCCTCCCACAGTCTAGAAACTTTGCCTCCCTTCTGGAAGCCCGACCCTAGCAGAGGTGGGCCGGACGCCCCGGGCTGGATGGGCGTGGCCCTCTCAGGAGGCGCAGTCCCAGGGGTCCAGGGCCGGAGCGCTTTCTCTCCCAGCGCCTCCTGCGGGTTTCTGCGCAGCTGGGCCCAGGGCTTAGAGTCCTACCTGTCTCTGGTTGTGGTGGATTGGGGGGAGGCGAGAAGCAGCAAGGGTTCTGAGAGGGGGGAAGAAGTCCGAGGTGTTTAAAGCTTACGTAATCCGGTTCCCCAACTCCTGCCTCCTTGCGTGGTCTGAGCTCCCGTACATGCACTCACACACTAGCCCTAGACTTGGGCCTAACCCTGCTTCTTGAACTCTGGTGGACGGTGGACGCAGCCGCCCACCCTGGGGAAGCGGAAACCACCGTGCACCCAGCAGAGGGCCCTTGACTGATGGCCCAGTAGAACCTAGGTCACATGGGCGAGAGGGAGCAGGGAACTGCTGGGTCAGAAAAGCCTCCCATAGACCAGCAAGCTGGACTTCCAGGGAGCGCTGGGTGGGTGGCGCACGGGGGGTACACCCCCCACTGTGTTCAGGTACAGAGATGTGGGACAATGTTTCCTACAGGCCCTTCCTGCGTTTCTTACAAATGTGTTTTGTGTTTATGAGTGTACGTGTGTGTGTATGTGTGTCCCGCTGAGCACATGTGTTCGCCTGTGTGTGCAGGCTGAGAATCCGTATCAGTAGACTTCCGTGATTATCCCCAACCTCCTCCCGCCGAGAGGGACTCTCACTATGTACACCAGACTGACCTCAGACTCACAGAGGGATATCCCCCTGCCTCTGCCTTTCCTCCAAGTACTGGGGTTAAAGGCATGTGCCACTGTGCTTGGCTCGATCCACCTCTTCTTTCTTTCTTTTCTTTTTTTGAGCTGGGGTATCACTCTGTAGCCTTAACTAGCCTTGAGCTTGCTCCGTAGAGCAGGCTGGCCTGCCTTAGAGCTCTGCCTGCCCCTGCAGCCCGAGTGCTTCGTTAAGGGCCGGTCAGCAGTGCTCCAACCCCCCCCCCCCCGTCCTTTTTTTGAGGGAAGGTCTCTCGCTGAACCTGGAGCTGGACGACAGGCTAGACTGGGACCCACCTACCGCTGCCTCCCCAGTGCAGGGAGCGCCAGTGTGTGCCTCCGGTGCTGAGGGTGTGGTCTCGGGACCTCATTGTCATGGCAAGCACTGGATTGTCTAAGCCGCCTCCCAAGTCCCCACTCGTTATCTCTGAGGAGAAACAGGCGGGTTAGTTGTAGGGTGTTTGTTCTGGTTGGTTTCTTGTCATCCTGACAGGAGCTGGAGTCACGTGGGAAGGGGAAGCCCTGGTGAGAAAACGCTTCCGTTAGATTGTCTGTGGTTAAACCCGTAGGGCATTTTCTTGATTAAGGACAGCTGTGGCAGAGCCAACTCACTGAGAGTGGTGTCACCCCTGGGGGGCGGGGGCGGGGGTCCTGGGTGGTATAAGAAAGCAAGTTGGGCAGCTTATGAGGAGCAAGCCAGTAAGCAGTGTTCTTCATGGCCCCTGCTTCAGTTCCAGCCTCCGGGTTCCTGCTCTGGCTTCCCTTTACAAAGAACTGTGAGGTACAGGGTGAAATAAACCCTTTCCTCCCCTTTGTGGCCGTGGGTTTCTCCCGGCCACAGACAGCAAACTGACCCAGCGCCTCTCAGGGGCTCTGTCTGGCATTTTGTCACAAATAGTGCAGATCTGAGAAGACTGCCAAGACGAAACATCACTGCATCACTGTGCACTCTCACGGCTGCTGTGGGCCTTGGCCATCTGGCAGAAGTCCACCAGGTTTTACTTCTGGGGACTTGCTCCCGCCCAGCCCACACCTTCCAGTTTAGAAGGAAGCCACTTACACTGCTGTCTAAAGAGTAGGAGGCTACGCCCTGCCTCTTCCAGGAAAGAGCAACCACATAACTTTATCTGTTTCTTTTTGGTGCTGGAGATTGAACCCAGGGCCAGGACCACTGAGTCCAGCAAGCTTTCTCTCCCAGGCACCCTGCCTTCTGGTGCTGAGGTGATCAGAATGCCCACATGCCTTCACGCCCATCTGCTTCAGGGTCTAACTTACTGGTGACTGCAGCCTGAAGGTCAAGCCAACACTGGGGACACTCTGGGTATCACATCGCAGGAGGTGACAGCAGCAAAAAGTATTTCGGGATGCTGACAGTGTCCTGGTTTCTTAAAAATGCACTGACTTCTCAACCCCAAAGGGCAACCCTCACGCCAGAGTGACTTTTGAGCTCAGTTCCAATGATGGCCCTTTGTGCCTGCACTGTAGTCTCTCTTTAGCTATCAGTAGGCAGTGTTTCTGGATGCTGGGGTAGAGGGGTTTAGACATTCTTGGCCCTGAGTTTCACAGTTGACCCTGTTGTCAACAATCAAAAATGGAAGCATTTGATGTTGCTGTCTAAAAGGTTCTGCCTGTCCTCTCGGGGCTAGCCCTGGCTAAGGTTGTGGTCACCAGTGCCAAAGCCCAACAGTGTAGGAGCTAGGCCTGGGCAGGAGTCTGGGACTCGGGTGTTGTCCGGGTGAGTCTTGCTTAGTCACCACAAGGACCTGTTCTTGCCACGCCAGGTGTGTGGAGGTCAGAGGCCAACTTCCTTCAGGAGATGGGTCTCTCTTTCCACCATGTGGGTCCTAGGGTCCTCAGCGTATCAGGCTTCGTAGCCTCTGTCTGCTGGGCAGCAATCTCACTGGCTCCCCTTTCTTTTTATTCCTTTTCAAATGCTGAATGATCTTTAAGATACGTGTCACACACTCAGAGTGAGCAGGCCAGCTGTGTGTGGTTTTGTAATGGGCCCCAGACCTGATCACAACTAACCACAGAGTCGAAGTGCCATCCAAGCCATAAACCCGGTGCGTACACAGCACCACCTGCCAAAATGAACACAAAAGACATAATCCGTTAACATTCAGAATCCTGAGAAAAGCTCTAAATGTGCCAACTTTGCTCTTTGGCTTCGGTAGTTTTGCTTCTGGCTAACTACTCTTGCTCCCTGGGGTATGTTAACTCGGGATAAGGTTTTGTGTTTAAAAAAAATTACCCTGAGAAAGGCTCAGGACTACACTGGGATCCGGAACACCCAGTGCAATCACTGGATGGCTACAGTCGCCTCCTACGGTAAACTTTCTTCGGGCTTAAGCCTGTGTGCTAGTGGTCTTCTCCTGTGGATGCCCCACAACAGTTTATGTATTTGCGAAAGGGTCTTAGCTGGTCTCGCGCTTGAGATTTTCCTAGCCCAGTCCAGAAATCCTAGATTACAGCTTACCATGCGTCACCACGCCAGACCACGATTTGTGTGCCTGTGTGTATATGTGTGTCTCCCTCAATCACTCTCCATCTCATGTTTTTCAAACTGTGTCTCGCTGATCATAGAGCTAGAATGAATAGCCAGAGAGCTCCAGGGATCCTCTATGTGACTCTCTAGTACTTGGATTACAGGCACACGGAAGTGAGGAGACTTTTACCGTGAGGTCCTGGGCATCAGACTCCGGCCACTGTGTGTGACAAGTGACCCTTCACTGGCTGAGCGATCTTCCCTGGTCCCATTTTTATTTTTATCTTATTTATTTATTTATTTTGAGGTGCTGGGTGTTAACATTTAGGCAGCCTGCTTCCTGGTTTCCTAGTGACCTATGATGTCATCACATGTCCACTGCCAGGTAGAGGCACCTGGCAGGCGTGGTTCAGCTGTGCAGGAGCTATAAAAGAACCCCTCCCTGCCCCTTAGTTCTCTCTCTTGAGCTCCTGTTCTTCCTCTCTCCCCTCTCCTATCGTGTCTCTCTCTCTCTTCCCTCTCTCTCCATCTCCATCCAATAAACCTTTCTTATACTATCTGTTGTGCGCATTGTCACTTCATTGGTGCATTGGCCTGGAAGGTCTCTTCTGGTGGCCTCTGGTAGTCATGCCAGGACCCCCAGGACACGAACCAGGATGCCAGCAACAGATCTGTCTTCTGTTCCACCCATCACCAACCACTACTCCACCATATATGCCCGAAACCTACCCTTTCTCCCGACTGCTCTGCCTTGCCTTCTACCCGCTTTTTACCGCGTGCTCACTGCTGCAACCTGCCAAGAGCTATATCTTCACTATCACTGTCTTATTTTCTAAATATGATAAGATTATTAATCAATAGTATAGCCTAAAACTTTTATAAGATGGACTTTTGTATACTAAATCCTAAAGTCCTAATATTTAATTATTAACAAATGCAAGTTAATAGTTATCTCATAGATGATCAAGTCCTCTAACATGTCCAAAAATATATTGATAGTCCTACAGATGCAAACCTGGTCTTACTGCCATATTAAATAGCTGAGGATGGTCCCTGGGCACCATACAGGAGTTGGTAAAAATAATAAGAGAGGAATCTTCTACAGCACAAACCTGTGCTTCAGACCTTGCTGCTCTGAGGCTGTCAGCATTCCTGCAGAAAACAAGAGGTCTGCAATCTCCCCCCTCCCCCCGCCACTGGGATATAGCCTCTCCTCCAGGCAACTGTTTCAAACGAAGCCGAGAAGGATGCTGGTCCTGCAGCTGCCTCAACAAGCCATAACTGCCTGCTGGCAGACTGGCTCTGGAAGTCAAAATGCTCCCATGCAGGCTTGTCCTCTGTGCTCAGCCATGGAGGCTCAACCAGCACAAGATCACAGACACTTCCAGCCTTCCAGCTCCGTGGCCTGGTGGAGAACAAATGGCTCCTAGATTCAGTGACCTCCACCACCCTCGCGCAGCCCAGGGTAACATTACAGGTCTGTTTTTGCCTCTTACAGGGGTCCCATGGGCATCTTGCCAACTTCTGTCTTGGGAAGCTTCAGGTGTCTTCTCAGTCTTCATATGCAGAAGACCAGGCCTTAAGCCTCACTCCTAGAGCTGTCACTGCCAGGTCTAGACACAGTCTTCTTTGCTACCAGACCCCCCAAATAGGCCTCAGATGTAACCTTTTACCATCCCTTTAGCTAAAGGACAATAAATGTCCACAGCAGTCTCACCTACGTCTCATGGTAAATAATTGAATACAAGTCCTAAGAATATAAAAGTTTAAGTTATGAGGACCTTAAGTTTTGAGGTTGGTAAATGCAAATTATGAAGGCCGCAAGGTCTAAGGTGATTTAAGGCATCCTAAACAGATAAAAAGGCATCACATTTCCTCCCGTTGCTATGCGACTGTTACATTGACTGTCCAGAGCTTTGACCTTTATCACTAGGGCTCTGATTTGTTAAACTAACTCTGATAAAAACATTCCACTGTACCCATCCACTACCGCGGTTCCAAGCTCAAGATTTTAAATGTCCTTTGGTTTGTCTTTTAAGTATAGACTTAAAAATTGTCTCTCATTGTGCTAGACTTATGTACATCCAGTCTTCTGGACAGAAAAAATAAGCCTCCCTTCAATGATGTGTGATCTTACTAAAAGTTAAGATCAAGTGAGCTTCTGCCCCTTCTACTTCAAGAAAGGCTTCTGCCTTTTCAGAGCTCACCTTAAGCAATGTTTATGCTCTTAACGCCTTTTCCCATAATGTATATTTCACGGCAAATTACAATTGTCATGCCAACATGTGTAAAGTTTATCTCCTTTGTAAACTTAAAAGTAATTCTTGTAAGCTGTCAGAAATCCACCCAAATCCACCTTTCAGGTCAACTGGGCTCCAGATAAGTACTGCACCTATTACCTATCTCAGAGGATGGGACTCCTCCCCTTTCTCTGGTTTTGGGACTCCTCCCCTTTCTCTGGTTTTGGGACTCCCTCTCCTGGCTACCTGATCGATGCATTCCTGCACCCTACACCAGCCAAACGGTGAGTCTTCCCTTCTGATGGTGCAAATGCTTCTTACGCTCTCGCTAGCCTAGGTCCAAACCCTTCATCTAGGACCTTCTCCCTTGGGTGAGATTTTCCTTCTATCAGCACACTCATCTAAGAAGTCCTAGCTAGCTAAACCGTGTCTGCTATGGGCAACTGTGCCCTTGGCCTCTGGCCAGCGTGACGAGCTGTTGGAACAGATTGTACCACACTACTCTACTGAGCCAAACCTTGCTCTTGGGACATCTTGACGAGTCACTGAGTCCTACCTGCCCAGTGGGAATAGTCCATTTGGATGTCTCCAGATTCTCCTCTGGGATGTCTTCTGGAGAATTCCAGATTTCTACACCTTGCACCTGCTTTAATGGCCTTTAATCTTACACACCTGTAACCAGACTTGGCCTCAATTTCCTTAGATGACAGATCCAAAGCAAACCCTTTTTAATCACTGTCAGTGATCGGGTAAATGGAGGCTCCCTCAGGTAAATGGAGGTTCCCATGTTCAAGTCTC
Organism: Meriones unguiculatus; assembly: GCF_030254825.1. Classification (NCBI taxonomy): domain Eukaryota; kingdom Metazoa; phylum Chordata; class Mammalia; order Rodentia; family Muridae; genus Meriones; species Meriones unguiculatus. The sequence continues at coordinate 41,204,297 of NC_083359.1, forward strand.
TTCTTCGCTCCAAACCTTCCACCTCTGTTTTAAATGTACACCTAAAGGAATTTTCTCCATAACCTACTTAACTTTGTCTTCTGCCAATATCTGCATTCCAGTGTCCTGCCAGACCCAGGTGTTTCCTACATCCACAACAGCGCCAAAGCAGCTACCACAGGTGTTCCAGTCTGACCTCACAGACGTCCATCAAGCTGGACCTGTGCTTTTCCCTCCTGGCCACTACTGTTCTCACAGACCCTGGACAGCATTAAAGCAAGCTGCTCTTCCTGGCCTTGGCCAACATTTCAGCGGTTTGGCCTTCCTATTGCCTCCTTCGTGTCAGCAGGAAGTAGCTAAAGATGTCTGATATCTTCACCCGTTATCCACTTAGCAGCAAAAGGCTGGAATGGTGCGCTTCAGGCCCAGGACAAACAGCTTCAGGTACCCCCAGCATTCCGCAGTCCCTATCTGCTGCTGGGCATGGCTGGCAACTGCACCCTTACCCTGAACTTCCCGGGACAGGGGCTTCCGCTCCTCCCCACCTTGTATGCTGAACATTTTGGTGCTCTTCTTTTTCTCTCCCTCTCTTACCCCCTTGCATGGCAACCAAGAGCTGCTTCCAATGAACATACATTCATATACTTTAAATTGCCTTACATGAGAAGCAGCCCAAGTTCCTCATTTTTTAATTATAGAAAAAGGGAGGAATGTTAGCATTAGGCAGCCTGCTCCGTGGTTGCCTAGTAACCTATGATGTCATCACGTGTCACCTGGCAGGCGTGGTTCAGCTGCACAGGAGCTATAAATGGACCCCTGCCTCTTACCTCTCTCCCCTTTCTCCGTCAGGGTGCTCCCTCCCATCCCCCTATCTTGTCTCTCTCTCTCTCTCTCTCTCTCTCTCTCTCTCTCTCTCTCTCCTTCCCTCTCTCTCTCCATCTCTATCCAAACCTCTTTCATATAATATCTGTTGTGAGCATCATTTCACGGGCTTGACTCCAGGGCTTCTACGCCAGCTAGGTATCTATCACTTAGGTACACTCATGCCCTACTGCCCTGTGTGAGTGAGCAAGTGTGCGTGGGACTCCGCGGTGCGCAGAACCTGGATTCTGTTCCTCAAGGCTCTTTGATTACGTGTGAGAGAGCCCCCAGCGCTCTCCGCTTGCAAACACTTTCCGTTTTCTCACTAGTGAAAGGCGGATGCAGCACTCGACTCGAGGACACGGAGGTCAGCACGAGAGACAGAAGTACAAACCGGAAACTGCCGTGGACAGCCGGACTGGAAATGCGGGGACACCGACGAGGACCTGCGGCTTGGACAGGAGTGTCCAATGAGAGCGATGGGCAGGGCCTCCGGGTTCCAGCCAGTCCTGGCCCTGCTGTGGAGCGGGGCGGGGCGGAGCAGCATCCGCAGACCCTATTGCTGTTTTTGGGGACCTGAGTGCGTCCTGCGGGCTCCGGGGCTCTGGCCCTTCTACACCGGTGCTTCTGTGCCATCGAGCCTGGAGGGAGGAGCTCCGCTTCTCTGGAGCTCTCTGGTGGTCTTTGAATATTTTGCTGATTTTTTTTTTTTTTTCTTCTATCTCCTCCTCCTTCACCACTATGTAGACCAGGCTGGCCTCGAACTCACGGAGAGCCTCTTACTTCTGCCTTCGCGGTGCTGGGATTAAAGGCACGCGGTGATTTGCTTTTAAAGTCGTATTTCTCAGGTTCTCGCCTGTTGGATACACAAAGCCTGGGCCACCATGCGGGTGCCGGTGACAAACACTGCTTCTCTGAAAGCAGCACATGCTATTAACCGAGAAGCTATTTCCGGAGCTCCACTGTGTGATTTTGGTATATTTTTATTAAATTTTGAGACTCACATACAGTGCGTTTGGATCATATTCACAGCCCCTCCCGCCCCTAACTCCTCCGATGTCCACCAATTTCCCTGTGCCCATCTTCCCAAACGCGTGTTCTTTAAGAAAACAATGACCCATCAAGTCCAACTGTTTCTGTTGTTCAGGCTGATCTTGAACATGCTGTGTAGCTCACAATGACTTTGCATTTCTGATCCTCCTGCCGCCACTCTCCAGGTGCTGAAATGGCACACACATTCCCCAGTTTATTTGGTGCAGGTGATCCACCGGACTGTTTGCGAACGTGCTCTGCCTGTTGCGTTACATTTGAAACATCTTGGCATCATAAATGTTATATACGTGTGTGTGTGCGCGCGCGCGTTGGCATCATAAATGTTATTATACATAATAATATATACTACCTCTCCTATTATTATTATTGAGACTGGGTCTCTCTATATAGAGCTCTGGCTGTCCTGGAATCACTCTGTAGACCAGGCTGCCTCTAGCTAACAGAGCTCCTCCTGCCTCTGCTCTGGAGTGCTGGGATTAAAGGTAAGCACCACCATGCCCGGCCTATTATTTTCTTTTTTTTAAAAAAAAGATTTATTTATTATCTATACAGTATTCTGTAGTGCGTGTATGCCTACATGTCAGAAGAGGGCACCAGATCTCATTGTAGATGGTTGTGAGCCACCATGGGGTTGCTGGAGATTGAACTCAGGACCTTCGGAGGAGCAGACAGTGCTCTTAACCTCTGAGCCTTCTCTCCAGCCCCTATTATTTTTTTCTTTGTTTCTTTCAGATTCTCTTATTTTCTCCGATTCTTATCATTTTCCTTCCAAGGTAATGTCTCTGTATTGTCCTAGTCTCAACTCTGCTTTGTTACCTTAACTAGTAAGTTATTTTCTTTTTGCTTTATGATTCTTTCTAGTTCCATTATTCCTTAAGGCCTTTGAGAGGAGGGTATAGTTTATTTACTGAACATAGTATCTTGTTATCACTCAAGCTCAGAGCAGCTTCTGGGTATTTGAGTTGGTATTTGTCTAATGGTTCCTCCCAAATAAGTAGCCAGTTCAAGGGTGCAGGCAGCAGACTGCTATGGAATCTCTCTCTTCCTCTCACTGAATTGTTTGATTCAGAGTTTCTCTTGTAGCCCTGGCTGTCCCGGAACTCACTCGGTAGACCAGGCTGGCCTCAATCTCAGCTTCTGCCTCCCGAGAGATGGGATTAAAGGTATGTGCCACTATCTCCTGACCTTCTGTGGAATTTTAAATTTAAACTTTTATCATCAATTAAAAATCAGATTTTGCATGGAAATAGAAAATTCTTTTGCTTATCTTTAAAAATATTCAAACTTTGGCCATCTGAGAGCTCATTCACAGCTGCCTCTGAATAAATTTTGGTTCTTGAAGATTCTTCAAGTCCTTTTCCCTCATCTTTTTTTTTTTTTTTTTTTTTTTTATTACATATATAGTATTTTGCCTATACACCAGCAGAGGGCACCAGATCTCATAGATGATTATGAGCCACCATGTGGTTGCTGGGATTTGAACTCAGAACCTCTGGGAGAGCAGCCAGTGCTCTTAACCTCTGAGCAATGGTCTCTCCAGTTCAACCCCAACCCCTTTTTTGTTTTTTGTTGTTTGTTTTATTTTTTACAGACCAGACAGGGTTTCTTTGTATAATGCTGGCTGTCCTGGAACTTGCTCTGAAGACCAAACTGGCATCAAATTCACAGAGATCTGCCTGCCTCTACCTCCCAAATGCTAGATTAAATGTGTACGCCAGCATCTTGAAAGATAATAATTGTGTACCACCAAGTCCAGCTATATCTTGGTTTGTTGGTTGGTTGGCTTTTTGAGACAGAGTTTCTCTATGTAATAGATCCCTGGCTGTCCTGGACTTGCTTTGTAGACCAGGCTGGACTGAAACTCAGAGATCCCTCTGTCTCCACGAGTGCCGTGCATCTTGTGGGTTTTTTGTTTTGTTTTTTAGATTTATTTATTTATTATACAATGTTCTATCTGTATGTACACCTGCATGCCAGAAGAGCACACCAGATCTCATTATAGATGGTTGTGAGCTACCATGTGGTTGCTAGGAATTGAGCAGCCAGTGCTTTTAACCTCTGAGCCATCTCTCCAGCTCCTTGGCTTTTATTTTGTTGTTTGAGACAGGGTGACATGTTACCCAGGCTAGTCTTGAACTTTCTATGTAGCTAAGGATAACCTTGAACTCTTGATTCTCCTGCCTTCATTCTATTCAGCCTTCCTATGTGCTGAAATGACAGGCATTTATCATCACACATTTTTTAAAATGTCTATCTTATTCCTTCATTTTCTCCTGGGGCCTTCTTGACTCTTTCATGGATGGTCATTCTATAGAACTGTGCTAACTTTCTCTCCTGGACCTGCTGTGTCCTAAGGATAGCCATGGAAAGAGTTCCTCTTGTTCTTAAAAAGGGGTCAACAATTTCTGTATATGAAGTACTCAACACATACTCTCCGATCAAGTCTGCTCAGACTTCATACTAACGGTGACCTCAGGCTGGGCCCTACATAACTGCACACCCTGTCCTTCAATATGCCTGCGGAGGCCTCTCTTGTTGGTGGTGACCTTTTACCCATGGGTTAGGGCGCATTACTGTTTTGGACTTGGTCACTCAGGGACTCCATGAGGTAACTTGGTCTTCCCTAGGTGTGAGCCTCCTGGCTCTGCCTATTCCTCTCTGCTCCTCATGGGCTGGGTACAGTGTGTCATCTGTTCTAGAACCCCACTCCGTGTGTGTGAGTTGATAGCTGTCCCTGGCTTGAAATAGTACTAAGCACATTTCTCCTCACCCTGAGGATTCAAACCCCTGGACACACTAACCAGAGACAAACCCCAGGGTAAACTCTATTTTTTGTATTGACGGTAGAATCGAGCCAGATTCCACAGTTTTTCAAGCATGATTTTGTTTGCACGATGGGCCCTGTTCTCACTCCCCTGCTCTCTCCCTCTCTCTCTCTCTTTTCTCTTTTATGTGTGTGTTATCTTCTTGTATGTTTATGCATGATGTGTGTGCCTGTGCCCAGGAGGTTGGGAGAAGGCATCAGGTCCTCTGGGGCTGGGGTTACGGACAGCTGTGAGACGCCGTGTGGGCGCTGGGAACCCAAGCTGGGTCCTCTGCTGAGAAAGTGCTCTTAACCACTGAGTCATCTCCCCGGCTCACAAGCCTGTTGGAGTCCTAGAGCAAAATTACCAACTTGAAGCTACACAGGCCAATCAGCTGTGGCCACTTGCAAAGCTCCCGGGAGTGTGTGTGTGTGTGTTTGCACGCAGGTGTTAGAGGGCAACTTTGTGAACTCTGTTGTCTCTTTCCACTTTCATATGGGTTTCTAGGAATCACACTCAAACCACCGTGATTTTACAGCAGATACCTTTACTGTTGAGCCAACTCACCAACTCAAAAGTTCTGATTTATAAAAATCAAAATTTGGCCGGGTGGTAGTGGCATACACCTTTAATCCGAGCATAAAGATAGGTGGATCTCTGTGAGTTCAAGGTGGGGCTGGTCTACCAAACAAGCTCCAGGACAGCCAGGGTTATTTTACACACACACACACACACACACACACACACACACACACACGAACTGATAGGTTTTTAATGCTGCAGTCAACTTTTTATTTTACCCATTTTGTAAATAACTGGAGTGTAAAACTAGGGCCTTGCACAAGCTAAGTGCTCTACCATTAAGATATTCGAAAGCCTTTGTTTTTAAACATTGCTTTGAAACAGGCCCCACTAAGTTGCCCAGGCAGACCTTGAACCTGGGACTCCTGACTGACTCTGAGTCATCAGATTTCCAACCCTGTGACACCCAGACTAGCAAATTTAAAAAGAAATTAAGCCCAGCGAACCCATATTGCATGCCTGTGAACTTGTCAGGTGACCAGGATTAGTTTTTTGTTGTTGTTGCTTTTTTTTTTGTTTTTTGTTTCTTTGTTTGTTTTGAGGCGAGGTTTCTGTGTAGCCTTGGCTGTCCTGGGCTCTCTTTGTAGACCAGGCTGGCCTCGAACTCAGAGATCTGCATGCCTCTGCTTCCTGAGTGCTGGGTTTACAGGCATGCTGTGGGATTACCACAACAAGCTACTGCCCTCAAGTTCTTCGTAATCCTTTTGCCTCAGCCTCCTAATTACAGGTTTATAGGAACAAGCCACTATGCTCTAATGTTTTCCTTTTGGGGTGAAGGGACCAGTCTTAGAAGAGCTGTGAGCTCTGTGAGCTGCAGCCAGCAGGCACAGGATTAATTCCTATAGCCTCTGGGAAAACCTACTTCTGGCCAGGACCCCACCCCTTTCCTAACACTTCCAAGCTTTGATGAAATGAGAAGCTCAGTCACTTTCTTCCCCCTTTGGAGCCTTACTACCCAAGGCCTGAAGGTGGCATCAGGCTCTGGGACACGGACAGCTGGGTCAGCCCCCTTTTTAAAAAGCCATTATTATTCTATTGTTTGCATATAGGCGTTTTGCCCGCATTTATGTCTGTGTGCCATGGCGGGGGGAGGGGAACTCTGGTTCAGAAGCGGCAGTCAGATCTTCTCAGAGTACCAACATGTGGGTGCTGGGGATTGAACCTCAGCTCCACCCCTCTGCCCCACCTCTCCCCATCTTTAAAAAAATATATTTTCAGATCTCTGTGAGTTAGAGGACAGCATGGGCTACATAGTGAGTTCCAGGGCCGCTAGACGTACATAGTGAGATCCTGTCTCAACAAGCAAACAAATAAAAATAATCTTTTATTTAGTTGTCTGAGAATTTTGTAAAGTGTAATTTAATCGTACTAATTCCCCATACCTCCCCCTACTCCTCTCAAATCCACCCTGGGCCTGTCTCTGTACCCCTCTATTCCCGAGCCTTAGGGAATCTTGAAAAATCCAGTTTCTCTCCTGCAGACAGACTCACAGTGGGGCCCATCCTGTTTCCTAAATGAGCACACAAGGATGGAGAACTCTATGCCAGTCTTGGAGGTCCCAGAGGGCCTCCTACCCTAAGAGCTGTAAATGGATCAGGGGCTCCAGAGAGAGTGTATGACCTTCTGATTGTGGTGCGCTGGAGAGAATGGCCCTGCCCCTTCCAGCACAGTGCGGCGCCGCTCCTTTAAGATGACGCAATGCCCTGAACCATCGAACACTCAAATCTACCCAGAAATGAATTTATCTTTTTTGTTTGTTTGTTTGAGTCGGAGTTTCTCTGTGTAGCCTTGGCTGTCCTGGAACTCTCTGTGTAAACCAGGCTGGCCTCGAACTCAGATCCGCCTGCCTGTGCCACCGGAGTGCTGAGATTCAATGCAGGTGCCATAACGCCCAGCGCATCTTCTGTTTTCCTGTTTCGGTGTTCATAGATCACTGCTGGGTAGAACAGTCCTTGAGAGGCAGCGCTGTTCATCTGACCCCTCTCTCCCGAGCAAAAAGCAGGTGCAGCCGAGGCTAGAGACCCCAGGTCCGGAACCCTCGAAGCTGGGAACCCTGTAAAGCTGCAGCTGAGTGGGGGGAATGGGATCTGGAAGGGACTTCCTGTTGTCCTTAATCCCAGCCTCCGCCGGGCTTCCCTCCCGGTGCAGCTCTGGCTGTGGGGACCCTGTTCGCCCCCGGGAGGGGGCCTCCGCCCCCGGTGTCTCCTTTGCCCCCACCTTGGTGAGAAGGGGGTGCTTGGGAAGGCCCCTGGAAATCGGCTTGTGCAGCATGCTTGCCGAAGGGGACAGGGTCAAAGGTGGAAGGCTTCGGGCTGGCCACAGAGAATGAGGGGGCTGGACCCAGGATTGGGAAGCTGAGGACGTGGCCCGCTCAGACCACGGCCAGGATGACCCTACCTAGGTGGGAAGCTGCAGCTTTGAGAAGACTGCCGATTTCAGGCGGAGCTCTGTGTCCGGCCGGGGCACACAGCGGGCATCACCGCCCTGGCGCCTCTGTTGCAGGCTCTCCGCAGAACTTTCTGCGCCTCGTGACGAGAAACCCCGATTCCCGTTCAGCCCTTTCTTTCTCTGGGCTGGCTTCGCTGCGATTTGGGGCTCTTGCTTCAGTGACAAAGGGGACAGTACCATTCCTTTCCAAGAAACCAGAAACTATTATCCAGCGCGGAAGGGTCTGTCATTTGCACTGTGTTCAGGCATGGGGGATGGCGGGCGCTTCGGAGGTGTCCCCGAGATGGTGATATCTTTCCTCTTTTCCAGGTCCTTGGCTAAAACCTGGAAGGGGCTTGACTAGCGGAAGAGAAGACCATTTGCTCTTCTTCCTAGTTCTGAAATAGAAGATGTCTGCAGACAGTAAAAGCACCCCGGCTACGGAGAGCAAGGAGAAAACCCGTGAGGTATCGTGAGGCCCAACTTAGGGAGGAATGCCTTGAACTGCAGCAGAGGTGGTTTTCAAAACCGGTGTCTGGGCAAAAGGAAGAGTGAGAGTCGCTGGAGGAAGGGCTTCTAGATGAGGGCACTGGGCAGGGGTGCGGCGAGGAGGTGGCATCATGGGACATGGCTTCTAACGGGGATCTACAGTGTAACTGTTTTTGCTCTGTCCAGTAAGAGGCATAGCACCCAGAGAACGCAGTGAGGTCTTCTGCTCCCTTCCTCCTGGGCCATGCCTCCTCATGGCCTACCTCTCTGGGTCTGAGTTCTAGTTCTGCCTGTAATGGCTGCCTGCCCATGAGGGGTGTGTGTGTGTGTGTGTGTGTGTGTGTGTGTATAAAATTGCCACTTTTGGGTGCCCAGCTCTCTGGGCTTGGAGCTAGATGATTCTGACTCAGCCTCAGGCCTGGTGTGTGACCTTGGGCCACTACCCTGGTCTGTGGGAACTGTGCTGTGTGTAAGGTTGCATCATTCCCACTTGTCCCACTCGGTCACTGGTAGGCTTGAAGGTGACGTTGAGTGAGTGAGTTGTCTGTAAGCAGTTTGCCAGCCTGGAACTGATGGTTATTGTGGTACGTGTATGGAGAACACCCAGAGCTACTAGACCCAGGCGGAGGAATTGGGATCCTCCCACCTACACCTTGTCGACCTCCTACACCCGCATTCCCTGCTGATAGCAGATTCTGTCAGCTGCACACTGGTGGAGTAACAGTGGTGGCTTGCGTTGCCCTTTGTTTAATCTAGAACTTTCTGGAGCAGACAGCTGTCACTCATTCAGCCACTAGCTGCTCACAACTCTTTCTGCAGTGAGCAGTGCAGGTGGTAGCACAGCTGGGCTAGGCCACGGAGCCCCACACAGGGCCAGCCGGTTGCATCCAGGTATGCCCAGTGCAAGGGAGGCTTTGGAGCTCCTTAATTTCAAGCTCCTTTTATTCCAGATGTGTTGGCTGCCTGGTCAGTTCCCACTCTCAAGAGGCTGGAGACCACCTAGGTTTATTCTCTCATAGTCCTAGAAGACCCCGCCTCCCGTGGAAGGCTTTCAGGACGGGAGCCTTCCCATGGTCCTGACTGTGCCCAGAGCCATGTGTGCATGTCTCCATCTCTGTGTTCTGTGCCTCCTCCTCTTTTTCCTCCTTCTCTTCTTTTTCACTCATTTTTATTTGTATGTATATGTGTGTGTCTCAGAGGGTTTGGATGTGAGTACAGATGGTCCAGAGAAAGCATGCCATTCTCAGGAGCTGGGGTTACAGGTCATTCTGAGAGCTTCAACACGGATGCTGGAAACCTTATTCAGGTCTTCTGCAACAGTCGTAAGTGCTCTAAATGCTCAACTTTTTCCAGCCTCTGTACTTGTCTGTTGTGCCAGGGGTCAGGTCCAGGACCCTGAGCAAGCACTGCTGCTGAGCTAAGTCTCAAGTGCTCCTTTGACTGTTTATTTTATTCTTTCTTTATTATGTATACAGTGGTCCACCTGTATGCATTCCTTCACACCAGAAGAGGGCCCCAGATCTCATTATAGATGGCTGTGAACCACCATGTGGTTGCTGGGAACTGAACTCAGGACCTTTGGAAGAACACCAGTGCTCTTCACCTCTGAGCCATCTCTCCAGCCCAGACTTTTTCTTTTATTTTTGAAACATATTTGCTATTTTTTTTTCCTCTGGCTTTGAACTTTTTTTAGCCGTGGTAGGTCTTGAACTTGCTATACATCCTGTGTCAACTTCTCAAGTTGGCTTTACCAGACCTGACTGTGCCTTCTATTTTTAATAAATCCGAATCACCGGATGTCGGGCCCACTCTAAACTTCCATTGTTTGTTTGTTTGTTTGTTTGTTTTTGAGACAGGGTTTTTCTGTGTCTCCTTGGCCATCTACAACTAGTTATGTAGACCAGGCTGGCCTCCCCCTCACAGAAATCCACCTGAGCTTTGAGATCAAGGTGTACGCCACCACCACCTGACTGCAGTGATTTAACTTCGAGATTACAAACTTAATTACCTCCTAATAGACCCTTTCTTCAAATAAGGTCACATTCTGTGTTTGTTTTGTAGCCTACAACTGCTTATGTAGCTAGGGATGACCTTGATCCTCTCAAATGCTGGGATTTGGCTGTGTGCCACTACACCTGACTTCAGATAAAGTTACATTCGTGACTGACAAGGATGGGGAAGAGGATTGCCATTTAACCTAGTTTTAGTTTTCTCATATATTTTTTAAAAAAGTCTACAGTGCTGTGTGCAGTATGAGGCTTGAGTGGAGAGGGGGAGCAGCCGTTTTCAGGGTGCCTTGTCCATGGCACTGTGGTGGGGTTTGACATCTTCCATCTCCTACTGCCTGTCCTTGCTGGGGTGAGCCCTGGATAGAGAGAGAGAGGCCAGCCTTACGTTGGAGCGTGCATTTCACTGCTGGGTATCTGCTGGACCTCCAGCCCAGTGCTGACAGGGGCTGTGGTTCCTAGGTCCCAGGTGATGGGCCACGCTGTGGAGACGTGCTGTCTGGGCAGGAGGACAGAGTGCCCTTGGGAGCCTCTCCGGAGTCAACACATGTTAAGGCGGAGGCAGAAGAGTCAAGCCCTGAGGGTGCAGCACAGGGCAAGGCTCCAGGAACACAGGGCTGGACGCCCCCAAATCCTGCTTCTAAGGACAAAGCCCTGTTCCTGCCCGGTGGAGGTAGGAGAAGTGTGTTCTGGGGAGAGTTGAGGGTTTTACCAAAGGAGGGGGAGGCCCCAGATTTCTATCTGCCTCCTGGCAGCCTTGGAGAAGGACACCTGCTTCTTGGGTTGAATCTGGGGTGAGGTTTGAAGTAGTGAGGGGAGAGCATCATGGCCCAGCAGGGCGCTGGCTTATCTGAGGACCATGTCTTCCTGCAGCTCTTCCCTCACCCTGGATTCCTGTACTTTCCCGAGGGGGAAGGACCAGAGAACGACAGATGGCTGCAGCACTCCTCACTGCCTGGTCCCAGGTGAGTGTCCCCTGAGGGTCTCTCCAGCCTGCCCCAGGACAAAGGCAGGACTCTTCCTGGTCCCCACGTGGTCCTCAGTCTTCTCTTTTTTTCCTTCCTCCCTCCCTCTTTCTTTCTTTCTTTCTTTCTTTCTTTCTTTTTCTTTCTCTCTTTCTTTCTTCCTTTTTTTCTTTTCTCTTCTCTTCTCTTCTCTTCTCTTTTCTTTTCTTTTCTTTCCTGTGACCAGGTTTTCCTGTGTAGCCTTGGCTATCCTGGACTCAACTTGTAGACCAGGCTAGCCTTGTACTCCCAGAGATCCGCCTATCTCTGCCTCCCTGAATACTGGCTGGTACTCGCTCTTTTCTGTAATTGGCTCGGCACGTGACTCCAGAAGGCTGCTTCCCTCCTGCCTGTGACTTGCTAAAGTGCTGCTGGCAGAGCCCTTTCCCAGGCGTGGGGCTCACAGCAGTCCTGGCACAGCTGATGGAGAAGAGGGAGCAGAGACTGGTCTATCATTGACTTATCCTCTGAGAGATGAGCTTAGGGTGGACACTACGTGGGGGCCTGAGCTTGTCTATGTACCCTAAAACACTGCCTTGCCCCTGACCGTCACAGCCCACAGAAGGCCATCTTTGGGTGGCTCTTTGCTCCAACCACCAAATCCAAGTGATGGCGTCACTGGAGGCCCGATCTTGTCACACGCCTTGGAGTTGTCATTTCTTCTTGCCATATCCACAGCAAACCCTAAATGCTGTTGTTTTCCTATTGTCTCAGATGCCGGTGACCTTTGAGGATGTGGCTCTGTATCTCTCCCGGGAGGAGTGGGGAAGGCTGGACCACACCCAGCAAAACTTCTACCGGGATGTCCTGCAGGGAAAGAACGGGCTGGCTCTGGGTAAGCGCTCATCTGCAGTGGCTTCCTGTGGCCTCCGAGTGTTGAAGGCTGCCCTGGCAGTGCCTCCCACACCTCCTTCTCCCCTTTCCTGTCTCCTTTATCCGGACAGCGCTGCTCTGCACAACCTTCCACCCAGGTGGAAATGTCTGCATCTGTCCTGGGACAGTAACCCAAGCCAGGCGCCTGTTGAGTTCTAGAAGCAGGAGAGGAAGGGTTCATTTTAAATTGTTTGATCAGCCCAGATGGAGTTTGAACGTCGGGAGTGTGTGCAGTTGTTTAGACCGTAACCCCAGCTGTAAGCTCGAGGACTGATGTTTACATGCAGAGTTCCAGGCCTTGTCTCAAAGTATTTTTAGAAAAGCAGCAGCAGCAGCAGCCATGTAGGTCAGTGGCTGCAGTAGTGCAGTGCTGGTTTGAAATTCTTTTTCCTTTTACTGCATAATTTAGCACGAGTTGTTGTCCTTCTCAGAGTCCCAGCTTCTGATATGTGGGATCATCCGGAGGCTTCCTGGTTGGATGTGCCATCAGCTATCCTCGGATTGATTGACTATTTATTTATTTTACATGAGTGCGCTACCTGCAGGTCACCTGCATGCCAGAAGAGGGCACCAGATCCCAGAATTGAACTTGGGACCTCTTGAAGAGTAGACAGTGCTCTTCACCGCCGAGCCATGTCTTCTGCCCTGTCCTCAGATTGTAGCTGCTTCCTGGGACCGACAGGGCAAGCTTGCTCTTCTAGGAGCCGGGGAGCGGGTGGCTTGCCTCTAAATCCAGACTTTGGACTCCTCAGTTTCAAACTGACTTGACAGAATTTGGTGATGTCTTCAGCTCTTCGTTGTCATCCATCCATCCATTCATTATGTAGCTATCTTTAATTAGCTAGTTAAGGTGGAATCCCTGGGCCTAAGCAGTGTGTGTGTGGGGGGGGGGGGTCCCTGTGGAGGTGCATGCAGGGCTCTCCAGACCTCTCCACGGCTCGAGGGTGGCTGTTGCCTGAGGGGCCCCTGGTTCCCCCTTCCGGCTCCGCGGGCCCTCCGGAAGTCTGTCTTCAGCTGGTGGCCCGTCTTTTTACAGGAGCTGTGGAAATGGGGAAGGGGGTGCCAACCCTGTCTGCGGCCACCTTAGAGGATGCGAAACCCTTACGGACGAGGGCCAGGTGGGCCGCGGGGCAAGACCCGCAGTGTGGCCAGCCGGTGACTGGTGGCCCGGGTGCGAAGCTGGCTGGAGATCTCGGGGAAGGCGGGCCGCCGAAGGCCGCCCCATCCGACCCACATCCCCTTGAGGCCCCAGACGACAGCGGCCCCGAGAGGCCCGGTGAGGCAAAGGCCGGCCCGGAGAGCGGCGACGTGGGCAGGAAGGCGTACCGGTGCGAGCAGTGCGGCAAGGGCTTCAGCTGGCGCTCGCATCTGGTGGCGCACCGGCGCACACACACCGGCGAGAAGCCCTACACCTGCACGGACTGCGGCAAGGGCTTCGGCCGCAGCTCGCACCTCCTCCAGCACCAGATCATCCACACGGGCGAGAGGCCCTACACCTGCCCGGCGTGCCGCAAGAGCTTCAGCCACCACTCCACGCTGATCCAGCACCAGCGCATCCACACGGGCGAGAAGCCCTACGCGTGCGACCGCTGCGCCAAGCGCTTCGCCCGCCGCTCGGACCTGGTCACGCACCAGGGCACGCACACGGGCGCCAAGCCGCACGAGTGCCTGCTCTGCGGCAAGCGCTTCACGCAGAGCTCCGCCCTGGGGACGCACCAGCGCACGCACACGGGCGCCAAGCCCTACCCCTGCCCCGACTGCGGCAAGCGCTTCAGCCAGCGCTCCAACCTCATCGCGCACACCCGCACGCACACGGGCGAGAAGCCCTACCCCTGCCCCGACTGCGGCAAGCGCTTCGGCCACAGCTCGCACCTCACGGCCCACCAGCGCACCCACCGCGGCGTGCGGCCCTACCCCTGCCCGCTCTGCGGCAAGCGCTTCAGCCGCCGCTCCAACCTGCACCGCCACGAGAAGATCCACACCTCCGGGCCCAAGGCCCTGGCCGTGCTGGTGCTGGGGGCGGCGGCGGCGGGGGCGCTCGGCGCGCCCCCACTCGCGCCCACCTAGATGCCGAGGGAGCTGGGACTCGCCCCTCCCCCCCATTCTAGGGCCCCGGAAGGACGCTGGGTCTTAGCCAGTGGGGTGGACCCGGGTGAAGGCGGGAGCTGAGAGGTCCCAGTGCTGGCGCCAGGTGGCTCGTGGTGAGGTGGGAGGAGCCAGGGCGAGAAGGCGGGCGCTCCAGCTGCAGATTAAAGGTCTTGGATTTCAAGCGGTGGCTCTTGCTCTGTCTGCCCGGTGCCTGAGCTGATCCCTGAGCACCGGCCGGGTAACCGAGTCCCCATTTGGCCCGAGAATCAGAGTCTGTGTCACAGGCCTATTCCAGAACGTTAGGACCTGTTTCAAAGACGAGTTTTTGTGGTGGTTGGTATCGATGGACGCGTGTGGGGCACACACATCTCACACTGGTTGAGATCAGGGGACGACTGGTGGATTGCTCCTCTACACGTGGCTCCCGGGCATGGAACTCACGGTGTCAAGCTTGGTTGGCAGTAGGTGTCTTTACCTGCTGAGCCATCGCATCCTGTTGTTATTGTTCTATTTTGTTTGTGTAGCGAAGAGCAGCATGAAAGCAGCCGTGCTCCTTGCTTCCACCTCTGGGTGCTGAGATCATAGGCGTAAACCACCCAGCCCAAACTCGGGGCCAGAAGTCTGTCCACAAAGGCTTCTGACTCAGGTTTCCCAGCCGAAAGACAGCCGGGCAGGGGTCCCTTCAGCTCCGTCATGTCCCACAGGCCCTTGGCACACGCTGAGCCCTGGCCTCTCCTGCCTCCTGCTGTGGGAACCGGGAACAGGGCCTCCTGGGCACTCGCACGCGGGGTGTCTGTCCAAGCACTGCCCAGGCCCCTGCCTCCTGGCTACCTCCTTTCAGCCCCGCCAGGGAAAAATTCCTCATGCCCAGGGGCCGCCGCCTCCTCTCAGGCGTTCTGCAGCTGGCCAGCTCGGTTGCTTCTCAGCCTCCTCCGTATCCGCCGTTTGTAGGTGCTGTATCCTCCTGCTCGGTTTTGAACAAAAGTTCTGGCTTTTAACCTCTATAGCGTTTATTCCCATTTGCTCCTTTTTTGTTTGTTTGTTTTTGGAGGGGGGTTCAAAACATGATTTCTCTCTATAGCTTTGACTACACAGAGACTTGATTTGTAGACCAGGCTGGCCTCAAATTCACAGAGATCTGCCTGCCTCTGCTTCCCAGAGATTGTAGACATGTACATCCTGTCTGGTTCATTTGCTTCCCTCCCGCCTTTTTTTCCTCTAATTTATTTAACTTTTATTTTATGTGCATTAGTGTGAAGGTATCAGATCCCTTAGAATGGGCATTACAGACAGTTGTGAGCTGCCATGTGGGTCCTGAGAATTGAACCCTGGTCCTTTAGGAAGAGCAGACAGTGCTCTTAACCACTGAGCCATCTCTCCAGCCCCCATTTGCTCCTTTATTAAAGGCACTATGGCCAGGTCTCTAACCTGTAAGGCTTCTGTTCCCATGCGTGTCTAAGAAATGTGTTCTGCATTTTATTTTATTTTATTTTATTTTATTTATTTATTTTATTTTTATTTATTTTATTTTTATTTATTTATTTTATTTATTTTATTTTTTTTAAAGATTTTATTTATTATTTTTACAACATTCTACCTGCACACCAGATCTTACTGTAAATGGTTATGAGCCACCATGTGGTCACTGGGAATTGAACTCAGGACCTTTGGAAGAACAGAGAGTGTTCTTAACCTCTGAGCCATCTCTCCAGCCCTTCAGGGCCATTTTAAAAGAGTAAGACACGCTCAGCTTTCTGCAGGGCTTGAAGCCTGGCCATGTGCGCCCCTGGAGGTGGATGTGCTGCCTGGGGCGGAGGCAGGCCTCGGAGGGCTCTGCACGGGCTAGCCGGAAGGACTGGCTGATTGAGATGGTCATTTAGGGCTGGAGAGATGGCTCAGCAGTAAAAGCTGCTCTTCCCCAACCCCCAGGCAGGGGTCTGCCGCTGCCTTCAGGACTCTGCAGGCGCCTGCACACGTAATTACCACACAGCTCACACATAATTAAAAATGTTAAAGCTTCTTTTAAAAAGATGTTCTATTTAGCCAGTGGTGGTAGCACACACCTTTCATCCCAGCACCTGGGAGGCTGAGGCAATGGACCCTTGAGTTCAAGGCCAGCCTGGTCTACAGAGAGTACAGCCAGGGCTACACAGAGAAATCCTGCCTCGGAAGAGGAGCTATTTCGTTTAGACAGGATCTCAGGTAGCTGAAGTTGGCCTGGAACTCAGGGTAGCCAAAGCTGACCCCGAACTACTGCTCATCCTGCCTCTGCCCCACGAACGCATGCGATGTGCTCTACCACACCTGGCTGACTGGTTATTTCTAAGGGGCCAGGAAGCCAGACTGCTACCCCCAGCTTGTCTGAGTGCCGGCTTCAGCCAGCAGAGGCGTTTCTCTGTGTGCTCTCAGGGCTTCTCACTGGAGGCAGGGACTGCTTGCAAAGACTTGTTAAAATTCACGCGAACCCAGCATGCTGACTCGATGGCACAGTGGGTATTGTCTGACTTCCGATCCTCAGGCTGTGAGCTGGGTGCATTTTGGGTGTGTGGCCGGCCACCCACGGGGATGGATTGCACAGGAGTACTTCGCAAGAAAGCGGCACCTTTGCAAAACATTTAACAAGGAAAAAAACGAGACCAAGTGCCTCGAATGTTGGGGTGAAGGTAACTGATGGATGATGGATGGTGGATGATGGAGTTCCGGGAAAGGAGGGGAAGCCTGAGTAGGGTCCTGATGTCCGAGCGCCTGGTTTGCTAGTGTGCTTTTGGGAGCAGAGCGGTCCAGCGGAGGTGGAGGCGTGGACACAGCTCTGCGCTAGGAACAGGAGTCCGACTCTGCTTTCCACACTGGAGGCCCAGCCCCGTCGGTTGCCAGGGAGGTGGGCGCAGAAACACCAGCCGATCACCGCCGGAGCTATTCCCCCTCCCACACTGAGCCGCGCGGTTCAGGCTACGGGCTACTGTTCACAAATGAGGCTTGGTCCGCCCAGGACCCGCGGTCTGTGTTCGCTGGCTCCCTCTAGCCGCCTCGCCTAGCTGGGGCTCTGAGGGCTGTAGCCCTGGCTGGCTTGGACCGCGCAGACCAGGCTGAACTAGAACTTCAGTGATCTCCAGCCCCTGCCTGTCACGCCCTGGGATTCCCGCTGTGTGCCACTAGACCCAGTTAAACATTTTTGATTCATATATATTTTAAATTTTGTCTTCTCACGGCTTGTGCATTTTAATGCAGGATGTGTATATTTATATTAGAGTGTGACATAGTTAAAAACAAACCGGCTGATTATAGAAATATACATTTATTTCCTAGGAAGTGGTAGCACACACCTTTAATCCCAGCACTAGGGAGGCAGAGTCAGGCGGATCTCGGAGTTTGAGGCCAGCCTATCCAACAGAGCAAGTTCTAGGACTGCCAGGGCTATACAGAGAAACCCCGTCTTGGAAAAAAAAATTATATTTTTATAAAATATATAAAATTTATAAAAATATTTATTCCAAGGTGGCTTTTCCCTTCATTTATTTATTTACTTACTTACTTACTTATGTTTTTCGAGAAAAGGTTTCTCTGTGTAGCCTTGATTGTTCTTGAATTCACTCTGTAGAACAGACTGACCTTGGACTCAGAGATCTACCTGCCTCTGCCTTCCAGGTGCTGGGATTAAAGGTATGCACCACTGCCACCACCTGGCTCCTCCTCTTTCTTTTTTCTTTCATTATTATTATTATTATTATTATTATTATTATTGACAGGGTATCTCTACATAGTCCTGACTGTACTGGAACTCACTATGTAAACCAGACTGGCCTTGAACTCACAGAGATCTGCCTGCCTCTGCCTACTAAATGTTGGGATTAAAGGCAGCATTTTCCGTTATTGATTATTAAAGTTTAATATGGATTTCTCTTTTAGTTAATCTGTGGTTATTCCTAATCCAGCTGTATACCCAAATCACCACACAGAGACCTACATTACAATGCTAACCTACATTACAATGCTGGGCATTGATTACTGCATCCTAAGCCTCCAAGCCCACATAGCTTCCTCCCATTCAGACTTTCCAACATTGTACTTGCTTTTAATCATATCTTAGATCCAGTTCATCTCTCCTCATGGTTCTAAGTCCTCCTGCCCATATCTTTTTCCTACTCCTCCACTTGCGTCCTTCTCCCCCCTCCAGGCCAGGGTGTCCCACCAGCACTGGCTGGTGGTTTTGTTGAATATACAGAGAACAAAGGGTGGCCTGTTCACACAGACTTGAGATAGATGGTGCTTACAACGCAATGTCTAGATTGAAACCAGATAGTGGGGTAGAGAAATCAGCATTTGAATGAACAAGGCTAAATTGTATACATTCCACAAGAACATTATACCAACAATTTTCTTTTATATATGTATGAATATTTGTCTCTATGTATGTATGCACCACAGGCATGCCTGGTACTGATGGAGGCCGGAAGAGGGCGCCAGAGCCCTGGAACTGGCATTTCAGACAGTTTTAAACCACTTCGTAGGTGCTGAGAATTGAACCGAGATCCTCAGGAAAAGCAGCTGGTGCTCTTAACAGCTGAGCCGTCTATGTAGCCCTGAAAGCACTTTCTCTGTGCTGTACAGGCATACACAGCAACACAAATTGGAATAGAATGAAGCCTGTGTACCCTTGGCAGAGTCAGCAACAAGGAAGGGAAAATCATGCTAGCTGGTATACTACTCAATGGGTTGCTTCAAAACGAACTCACAGGTGATGCCAAGTAAAATGAGCGTGCACACATTAAAACATAGCTTATGGGAAAAGTAATAAAGTGGCTGGCCATGTTGCACACACTTCCAGCACTCGGGGCTGAAGCAGCTGGATCTCTGTGAGTTCCAGGCCAGCCTGGCTTACATAGTAAGTTCTAGGCCACCCAGGACTCCAAAGGAGTTCCTGTCTAAAAGAGAGAAAAGAACTTTGAAACCTTAAAACAAACAATCACAACAACAAATCCAGAACACCATCACCAGAACCAAACACAGGTTGGCTTGGCCTTGTCCCTCCAGCTGTAGTTTGTGGATCGATGTTTACCTGAGCCAGTGTGATTAAATACATCAGAAAAGCATCCAATGGATGTTCCAATTTCTTCTGATTTCATCTGCATGGTACAAATAAGGGGTTCTTGAAGTGGTTGCTGTTGCATTTTTGCTGTGTGTGTGTGTGTGTGTATGTGGTGTGTCCATGTGTCCATGCTAGAGGTCAGCCTCAGGTGGCACTGTTTTGTCTGTGTTGTGTCCATGCATTTGTGCTGGGGGCCAGCCTCAGTGTCAGTTTTTGGGATGGGGTTTCTCACTGGGACTGAAGCTTGCTCATGTCCAGCCTTCTGGCCTGAGCCGTCTCTACAACGCTGAATTGGGTATTTTAAAAACCTCAGGCATTGGGATCTCTCTGTTAATGTGGCTCACATTCTTGTGAACCACCAAAAGCTCCTTAAGGCAGAGCCAATTTTATCCTTAGTTGCCAAGTTGTGCTTGTTCAGGCGAATGTTTCCAGTGAATAGGTCATTAAAGTGTTGACATGACCTTTCATGGCCCCGGACCCTTATTCATTTGAACAGTATTCACTTAGGTGGACGGTCAATGAAAGGCAAAGTTATGGACCTACAAAATGATCTGAATGCAGAAGAAGCTGGGACCTTGGAAATGAAGGAGTCCAGGAGAGGTGGGTACCAGGGCCCCACCTGCCTCCAGGAGCCTCCTATAGATCTGCTAATCACCCTGACCTGTCCAGGGTTTCAGTTGTTGTTTTGTGCTGTTACCTTAGGGTTTCTCTGTGTAGCCATGGCTGTCTTAGAACTCTCTCTATATATAGACCAGGTTAACTTCAAACTCTCAGAGATCTGCCTGCCTCTGCCTCCAAGAGCTGGGATCAAAAGCGTGCGCCACCACCACCTGCCCGAACATGTTTCTATGGTTTTACCCCGTGTGTCTCTCTGTGTGGTTCTGAGGATGACTTACAGGCATAATCTCTTTCCTTGGATCCCAAGGATGAAACCAAGGCCAGTTGTCTTTACCTGGCGAGCCATCTCACAGGTCCCTTTTGGGAAGTTTTACAGTCCCAGGCCCTCCTTCACGGCAGGCAAGGAAGGACCCGTCTGGCGGCTTTGTACTTTTCTCCACACATCCACATTTGGTGTAGACAGACTTTCCTCATCACAGTGTCTTAGTTTCCCAGCCCTGGCTGTTCCACCACCAGTAGTGCAGGGCTGGGCATGTGCTCCGACAGGTGCTCTGGCTGTGTGAGGAATAAAAAAGAGATTCTGTCTGTGCCTGCCAGTGGGTAAACAGTCGATAAAGGTTATCAAGTTGTGGTTTTGCAACAGACTTTGAAAAGTAGCCAGACGGAGATCCAAGGTCAGTGCCAGCTTCTTCCGGTCCTCCGCCTCTGGGCTAGCTCAGGTCAGGTTCTGTCCAGCTCATTTTTGGGTCTAAGCAAACTTGGATTATTCTGAATTCCGAAAGGGCTGACCTGCCACTGTCAGTGTTTAGCCAGACCACAGCACTGTGTGACTGCGTCTATTTTCTTCTCAGAACTCTGTTTTAAAACAAACAAACAAAAATGTCTTTCAAAATCTAACAGGTCCAACGACACAAGGTCACTCAAGGACTAACCTCACCACCTACTCAGCCAGGTAGTCAGCCCCGGGCTGCGGGACAGCGTGGCGGACACTGCCACCTGGCGGCCGAGACCGGCGGCACCAACCCGACCAGCTCCCTCCAACATGACTTATTGGAGTTGGAGGGACTTCCAGGCGGTGGTGGCCCCTCAGTAGCCGCTTGATTTCAGTGCCTCCTGCTGCCCTACTGCACGCTACCCCACCCCCGCCTTTTACTCAGCTACTTTGGAAGGTGTGGCCTCACCCAGGGGCGGTGTGTGTGTGTGTGTGTGTGTGTTCACTTTCATTAGAATGAGTTCTATTGTTTGCATTTTTTGCTTTTCACTGATGGAAAAGAAAGACAATACTTTTTGAACAGCCAAAGTTTTATGTGTCCTCTACAAAAAGTCCTGAGAGATGGGCCTTGGCTGTTCAAATTGAGACAGGGAAGACGAAAGGTGTGTGGATCCAACAGCTGGCAAGAGGGAGGGAGCTTTGTGCCGGGTTTGGACTTTCATGAACGCTTTGAAGGATGGTGTGGAAGGGACCAGTGGGAGGGTTTGCATGAGACCCAAATCCCTGAAGTCCTGTAACACTGCGTTGCAGAACAACAAATCCTGCTGGGAGCCTGTGGGAGTTCTGGAGTCACGGCAGCAAGAAAGACCTCTGGATGTGGAGGGAGTGGGGGATTCAGAGCTCCCCTCAGCTGCTTGGACAAGGAAGAGCTTCTCCAAGACCATTAGGCTTCTGGCTGCAGTACATGCAGTACTGAGCTGGAACCCAGGACACTTAGGACAAGATGGGTGTTGCACATTTGCTGGACAAGCTAGTTTGAGATGCTGAGTGGTGAGCAAAGCTGGAGGGTCTTTGAACTCTTGAGATGGTTTTGAGGACATGAGTCTGTGGACCTCCTAGACCCCAACTGCCAGGGTTGTGCAGGGACTCCAAAGCCAGCAGCCGCGCTGCAGTTTGTTTCCTGGCATCTTGGGCCTGCCTGGGATTTAAAAGTGGCCCTGTTCTTCCAGGCCTGTGCATCGCCCCTTCCTTCCCGCTAGGATTGTCCACTCCCTGGAATTCTAAGGTTCTGGATTTGGAGGATTCAGTCCTTTCTGGGCTTGGTGCCTTCCTGAAGAGCCCTAGAAGGCCTTGGTCATCAGACTTAGAGGGAATTGGCCCTGGCACATCATCCTGTCTTTGGGGAAGGGATGCATGGCACTCATCAAAGCCACAACGGAGGACCAGAATGACCTGATGACAGTTTGTGCATGGCAAGCCTCATGGAGGAGGCTGAGGAGCTGCTGGCTGTCTCCCTATCCAGTCTTGTAGCCTATGTGTGTGTCAGGCAACACACAAGAGGCTTGGGGGCGGCGCTTGGGCCCCGCTTATGAGTTGGGTATTATTTACTTGGATATCTGCTTTGTGGAATAAACAAATATTCCCTTTTCTCAACTTAGTTTCTGTTGTCATTGAAACTGAGTTCACACAATGAGTGTGAACTGGTGATAGGGGGGTAGGAGTGGGAGCCATCTGGAAGTCCTTCCTGGAATCAGTGAGGAGAAGCGAAGGCAGAGGGTGTGGAAACCTGGGTACCTGTATCTTCTTTCAAGCTGACATTGGGCGGTTCAGATCATAGGAAGCAACTGTAGACTCAACTGCTAATGGAGAGCCAGAGGGCTGCAGCTCCACACAAATGACAGTGACAAGGACCCAGGATCTTGAACCCCCTGAGGACGGTGGCCAAACTTCAAGTCAGACAAGTCATATGGATCTCAAGCATCGCTGTGGCCAGGCTTGGAGGACATGAATGAATAAAGGACTTCTCCACAGCACACACGAGAAGCCCAGGTCCTTCAAACCTTGCCGGGTCTGTTCCCATCCTGATGGACAACAAGGGGCATTTTCAGTTCTAACCTTACTTGACTTTATTTATTTTGGCACGGGTATGCCTGCACTCATATATGTATAACACACGCACACACACACACAAACAGTAATTAAAACAAATCCTAAAAGTCACAGGACAGAGCAAAAAAGGATTCACTTAAACTTTTGTGGTATGTAACATGTCTCTGCAGTGGATGGTGCTGTTTGTTTCTAGAAAGGAGAAGCAGGCAAGGGGAGAGTAAACAGAAGATGTCATTGTAAGCACTTTACATTTGGGAGCTTTACCCACTCAAAGGAAAAAATTCAAGAGATGGGCTGGTGAGGGAGCTTAGCAGGTAAGGACACTTGCTGTCAAGCCGAAGGACCTGAGTTCTATCCCCAGAACCCACATAATGAACACGGAGAACTGACCCCCTCAAAGGATTGTTCTCTGCTCACCATGCACATTTCCCAAATAGACATAAAATATAAAAGACAAACAACAAACAAACAAATACTCCACCAAAAACCCCAAAACTAGCTTTTGAGGCTCCAGCTGGGGCTGAGGAAAGGGCTCATTGGCTGAGAGTCCTTCCAGAGGACCTCTGAGGCTTCAAAAGCTACATCAATCCCGGTTGGCTGCCCCCTCCTCTCTCCGTCTCCTCCTGCTGGACCAGAACGTGAGCTCTCACCTACTGCTCCGACACCATGCCTGCTTGTCTGTTGCCGTGCTCCCTGCCATGATGGCTACGGATTCTAACCCTCTGGAACTGTGAGCCCTCAACTTAAATGCTTTCCTTTATAAGCTGCCATGATGTTTTGTCATAGCAATAGATAAGTGACCAAGACACTTGGTTATGTAACAAATGTTAGGCCAGCCTGGGCTACATGAGACCCTGCCAAAGATTCTCACCAAGCATCCGGGGCTGGAGAATCGGCTAATCAGTTATGAGTTCTTCCAGAGGACCCAAGTTCGGTTCCCAGCATCCATGCTGGGCAGCTGACAATCCCCATAACTCCAGCATCAGGGATTCATTGCTTCCTGGGCATCACATACAATATAGCAGACATACATTGATATCAATAAATCTTTAAACACAAAAACAAAAATTCCAACCAATCTCAAAAAGTATGGTGGTTGTTGGAGGGTTAGGGGAGGCTCATGGAGACTGGTATTTGACCATGGTTAATTCTATGTCAACCTGACACTAACTTGAGTTATTTTGGAAGTGTGAAGCTGAGAAGAGAAAATGTCCCCCACCAGACTGGCCTGTGGGCAAGCCTGTGACACACTTTTTGGACTGATATTTGATATGGAAGGGCACAGCTCACTGTGGATGGCCCCACCCCTGGGCTGGTGGTCATGTGTGTTACCAGAAAGCAGGCTGAGCAAGCCATGTGGAGCACGTCAAGAAGCAGCACCCTCCATGGCCTCTGCATCAGCTCCTGCCTCCAGCTTCCCGCACTGTTACTGTTACAGAGTCCTGCCCTGGCTTCCCTCAGCAATGAAATGTGACCTGAGAATTCTAAGCTGAAATAAACTCTTTCCTCCCAAAATTGTTTATGGTCATAGCGTTCTATCACAGAAAACTTAACCAAGAACCAGGACAGTGTTTAATGAGGATAGTTTAGATTTGCCAAGTTGAAAAAAGTGTTCTGGAGATGGTAGATAAGGTAATAGTCTCACACCAATGCAAAGACTTATTGATTGATTGTTGAGACAGGGTTCACTTTGTAGCCATAGCTGTCCCGGAACTCATTCTGTAGACCAGGCTGGTCTTGAACTCAGGAATCATTCTGCCTCTGCCTCCCAAGTGCTGGGATTAAAGGCACGTGCTACCACATCTTAGGGCTAACACATTTCATTTTAATGAGCTAGTCATTTAAAGACGGTCAAGGTGGAGGAGAGATGGTTCAGCAGTGAAGAGAACTTGCTAGTCTTGTTAGAAGACCCAAGTTTAGTTCCAGGCACCCACATCCGGCAGCTCACAACCACCTGTGACTCCAGTCCAGGGGATCCCACAACCCCCTCTGGCTTCGGAGGATGCCCACACACATGCCTTACATTCACATGTACATTAAGAAAGTCAAGGCAGTAAAATGTATGTGTTTCTCACCACGGTCAAAACCACTAAGACAGAGACAGCAGGTTGGCCTGCCAGCCCCGCTGCATGTTAGCAGGGTACCCAACGGTCTTGGGGTCCCATGCTTTACCTCTCTGCTACGACTTTCTTCAGTATAGACAGCATCATACTATTGTCTACGTGTCTGGCTCTGAGTAAAAACTATACATAAAACAGCTGAAGCGAGGGTAGGCACTGAGAGCATGCTTAGTGTGTGTGGGCTTGTTGTATTTGCTTTTCTCCACCTTAAAAGTGTAGGAAAGAAAAAAACGTGTAGAAAGACCGTGTAACTTGAGGTTCCTTGCTCAAGACTGCATGTATGAGCCATGGAAGCCGTGGATTCTGGGTAACTGGTACTGCCCCATCCATGGGCTCAGGCCACTAGGATGGCTTTTCTGTTTCTGTATCCAATAGATGTAACTGTGGGTTTAGCTGACATCCAGCTGCTTCTGAGTAAGATTATTACAGGAAAGAGTTCTCCTGAGGCACTTCCACAAAACGCTTTGTAAACAGCATTCTTATTTCCATTTTTTTTTTTGAGTCTAAGAGTGAAATTGTCTTTATGTGTCTCTCTGTCCTGAAACCAGGGTGTTCAATGGGTGAACCCTCCTGAATTTATGACATGGCCACTTAATGATACAACCAGTGGCTGCTCTGGCAAGAGATCACATCCAAAGACCTTCTATGTCTGTGTGATTCGGCTGGGTTACAAACAGAACCATGATCTGAATTAAAATTCCTCTACAGGCCATACCAGGCACCCAGTCTTATTTTGTTTGGGGAAAGACTCACTGTGTAGCCAGAACTGGCCTGATAGTCACCACATAACTTAGGCTGAATCTCGATTATCTTCCTGCCTCAGCCTCCTGAGTGCAAGGATCACAGGCTTGTGCCAATGAATCGACTCCAATCTTTCTTAATGTTCTTGCACAGAGTTACAGTTCTTGCCGCTGCATTGCCAGCTCAGCCTTCACTACTCCCAGTGGGCAAGACCACTCAGGAGTTTCACTGGGACTAATAAAACGACACCAGGAGAGGCAACACACCTATTTCCCAGCCTGCTGAGCCGGGTGGATGGGCCTGCTAATCTACCCTGGGGAGGAGTGTTTGGACAATCACAGCCTCGCCATTTAGCAATCAATCTCTGTAGCAAGTGGACACCGCTGCAGAGTGACTAAAACCCAGAGGCTTGTCACCGCAGGAACTGACACCTGTCTCAAAACAGCCCTGGCTGAGGCTGTGCCCTCAGGTGCAGGGACAATGAGCTTCCATCGAGCTGTAGTTTTCTCGAGGTGTCCACTGAGTGTTTAAGAGAGCTAGTGCTGACATGAGGTCAGTCCGGCGGCTGTTTCACTAACAGTCATTTCGCTCGAGGTGACAGGGGCAGCAGGGGAAGGGTCCAACAGTTGCCATATGGAGTCAAATTGCCCCATTTTGGTTTTTGTCTGTTTATAGAAAAATAAGCTTTAAGGATGTTGGCTATTTCACAGGCTTTACTCCTTTTGTAAACCCTCAAGGCAGGCAAATTGCCAGGCCCCGCCCCCAGACCGCCCTAAGAGGAAGAAAGAAAAAGAGAAAGAAAGCGAGAGAGAAAAAGAAAAGAGAGAGGAAGGAAGGAAAGAAGAAAGGAAGGAAGGAAGGAAGGAAGGAAGGAAGGAAGGAAGGAAGGAAGGAAGGAAGGAAGGACGGGAAACCCACCAATCCCCGAGCCCCCTTGAAATCCTATCAATCCTCACCCTGACAAGCTCTGCCCTCCCAAGAAATCCGGTGCCTGCTCAATTCTCTGCTGTTCCTCACTCGAGCAGAGGCGGCCATCCTCCTAGGTTTTTCCCTCCCAATTACTCTCTCATGTGAGGTTTGTAGGGCGGTGTGTCTTTCAAGTATTCCTTGGTTCCTGATTTGCAGGGATACCTTACTTCCCTCTTTTGAGCTGCAACACTTACTAAGGATGTTTACTAAACAGAGTTAATTTACCATTAACACCAACAGTGACTTTAACAGATAGCAACAATGTTTAACAGGCAGAGGTGGGTCTCTGCTCCTTGCCTCCAGGCATCAGGATTCCTGCCCTGAAGCTCCCTACAGGTGGACCTGCCTGCAGGAGAGCAGGAGACAGCGCCCGGGGTGGAGACTCCGCTCTAACAAGATTGCATTTTTCAGGACGCTCCGAGAACTTCCAAGGACCTGCCTCGGGCGAAGAAGGCGAAAATGAGACTTCCCCCAAATCTCTAGCTGGAGGGTTTCCCAGATTGGCCAGCCGCGGGGATTCTCCGTATTTATTGGCCATCCATCCCGGACAGACGGCGTTCCGGAGAGTAAAATGTCCATGCGCTTGCTCCGCGCATGCGCCACCAGTTTTCCCGGCGACCCCCGCGCGAACTTCCGGCGCCGGGAGCTGGCAGGGAGGCTCTGCGCCTGGGCGGCCCTGGGCTGTGTGTGCTGGGGGCGGGACCGGCGCTTCGCGCAGCCGGGCTCCTGCGGACTCGGCGCCCGCGGCGCGGGCCGGAGGGGACACGCTCCTCTGGGCAGGGGCCCGCCGGTGGCTTCTGGCTCTCCGGGTCCGCGGGCAGCGGCGCTGAGCCTGCCGCCCTCGCCGGGCTGCTGGGGACCGTCCCCTTTCCCACGTCCTGCCGAGCGACCCTGGTGAGTCCGGGCCCTCCCTGAGGACACCTCCGCGGTCACTGGAGGATGAGGCAGATGGCTCGTGAAGAGAAGCCTAAATAAAGTGCTTGTGGTAGTGGAGAAGCGTTGGCAACCGTCCGAATGCATCACTCGGGCTGGTTGAGAAACTGGAGCACCCCCATGCCGCGGAAGCTTATAGGTTCACTAATGAAGAAACGTTGCTAGGTGAAAAAAAAAAACCGCAGAATCCAAAGCGTTTGCTTGTAAGATCTCATTTATGTAAAACACACATCAAGCACTTGTCGATTCTGAAGATAACAATTTTCAGTAAAAACACAGGAAAAATTATGACACCTTCATGCATCAGATTATCAGTGAATCAAAAGAAACATTGATATAGTAACATTTCCCTCCTGTTTTAAAGGTTATGTTCATGCTAATTAGACCGTTGAAACAAAAAAGGAGAAAATTTCAAATCCCAGGAGAATATTGTGAGGTAGTAACAACATAAAATACAAATACATGCCATACAGTCAATATAGTTGTGAATAAATGCATAGAATGGTGTCCATAAGGCCTCTAATGCCTGGAGTAAGAGGTTATCTGGAATTTGCAAGCTTTTTTTTGTTGTTGTTTTAACAAAGGTTTTTATTTTGTGTGTTTTGAGTATTTGCCTTCGTGTGTGTAAGTGTATGCAGTGTTCAGGAAGGCAGTAGAAGCCATTGGATACCCTGGAACTGGAATTAGAGATGGCTGTGAGCCTCCGTGGGGATGCTGGAAATTGAATCTGGTGCCTCTGCAAGAGAAATGCATACTCTTAACCACGGAGCCATTTCTCCAGCCCCATAAATTTGTAAGTTTAAATTTGAGAAAAGTGACAGTAGAGGGACTTGAGACAACGTTTTTAATTATACACAATAATTATATATATTTTTGGAGACAGTTCTGCTCCATAGCCCAGACCGATCGACTCTGGGCAGTCCCGCCTTGGTCCCTGCAGATCTGGAGTTACAGACGCACTGCCGTGCCTATACCACTCTACCCTGTGAAAATCTCCAGCATACATACTGGAAAACAGGCCTGAAGAACAGCTGACTAGCCAGGCGTGGTGGCGCACACCTGTAATCCCAGCACTCAGAAGGCAGAGGCAGGCAGGTCTCTGTGAGTTCGAGGCCAGCCTGTCCTACAAAGCAAGTCCAAAAGCAAAGCTATACAGAGAAACCCTGTCTAGAAAACAAGAACAAACAAACAAAAAGAATAGCTGATCATTGGTGGCACATGCCCCCCAGCATTTAGGAGGCAGAGGCAAGAGGATCTCTTGAGTTGGAGGCCAGCCTGGTCTACAGAATGAGTTCCAGCACAGCCAGGGCTACACAAAGCAATCCTGTCTTGGAAAAACAAAGTAAGACAATGGTTTAAAATGTTTTCTCTAGATGCGGTTGTTTTCTTGAATGTGTCTCAGTGTTTCAGCTACACAGAATTCTGTGCATCATCCGCAGAACTGTAGCCTGAGGGAGTCAGAAGATGGGGTTGGGTCCCCTGGAACTAGAGAACTAGAGTTACAGATAGTTGTGAGCCACCATGTGGGTGCAGCAAACCACACCCAGCCTTCAGTGATTCACACACACCCTCCCCACACACACACCAGGGTCTCTTGTATCCTAGGCTGGCTTCAGACTTTCCATGTAGCTGAAGATGACCTCGAATTTCTAATTCTTCTTCCTTCAACCTCTGAGTGCTGGGATTACAAATATGTGCCACCCCCACCCAGTTTAAGCTAGTGCTAGAGGTCACTTAGGCTAGGCCAACAACTGAGCTACACTCACAGCTGCCCAGGGGATCTGTACAGACTGAATAAACATGCTTATTTCTGCTGTTCAGCTTAGAAAGATGCTGTACATGAAGATAAAAATGTGCTCATTTCAGTAGATGCAGTGGTGCTTCCAAATGAGCGAGAGGTTTTGCTGTCAAATGGACCATGAAAAACCCAGCTTCAGGAAGTCAGATGTGGCGATAAAGGATGGTGGGTGTGTATTACTAGTTACACAGTTACACAGAGCACCCATTTCGGTAAAGCCTGAGGAGGCTTTAGAGGCATAGAGTAGGTGCCAGAGCTCCTAGCCTTTCCTCCAGACCAGTGTATTCCACTCTTCCCCAAATACTGTTCTTTTGGTCTTTCCATAGGTGCTTGTGTCCTGATGCCAGCCCAGCTGTCACAGAGGATGCCTCTGGGAATCTGAGGGGTCAGCTCTGGAGCCTCAAGCTAAGGCTGACCAGCCCTGAGCCTTAGGCCAGGGGAATGGCCTCCCCCCAGGAGCTCCACGGCCATGCTCCTGGGGAGGAGGACGAAGGACTTCTGATTGTGAAGGTGGAGGACTGCTCATGGGAACAGGAGCCTGCCCAGCAGGTGGACAGCAGGGACTCAGAAGCCTGCCGCCAGCGCTTCCGTCAGTTCTGCTATAGCGATGTGGGCGGACCACACGAAGCCTTCAGCCAGCTCTGGGAGCTGTGCCACCGCTGGCTGCGGCCCGAGCTGCACAGCAAGGAGCAGATCCTGGAACTGCTGGTGCTGGAGCAGTTCCTGGCCGTGCTGCCCCGGGAGATCCAAGCCCGGGTGCAGACGCAGCACCTCGGGAGCGGCGAGGAAGCCGTCGCTTTGGTGGAGGACATACAGAACCAGTCACTGAAAGCCTGGCCACAGGTGAGGGAGCCGTCCCTTCTCCGGCTAAGAGCCAGAAGAGTAGAGGCCATCTTCATGAAGATGAGTCTCTGGAGGCTCAGCCAGCAGGGGAAATACACAGGATCCCAGTGTACATGAGTCTTAAGTAAATGTAGTCAGTTTTTCATGACTTCATTGGATTTAAAGTGGTTATGGTGCAGAAAGGTTGTATTGTGTTTTTTTTTTGTCTTTTTGTTTTGTTTTGGTTTGGTTTGATTTGGTTTGGTTTTGGTTTCTTAAGACAGAGTTTCTGAATGTAGCCCTGGCTGTCCTGGAACTGGCTCTGTAGACCAGGCTGGCCTTGAACTCACAGAGATCCACCTGCCTCTGCCTCCCTGGCGAGCCCAGAAAGGTTTTACCTCCACACAGCTATTATTGCTGTAGTCAGCGTACAGGGGACAGTAATGAGCGGCAGAGGGGCATGAGAAAGTAGAGCCACCTAAGGGAACCCTGCTCCCGGGAGAACACTTCCTGGTGTCTCATTCTTTTCTGGGCCTCCATTTAATCCCTTCTCCCTATCCAACCCTCAGCCTTCTAAAGGATTAAGCTGTGCCGCCCCACTCTTCCAGCCCGGCCTTTGTGCTGATAGGCATGCTATGGTTCCTGCCCAGGATGAGCCCTCGGAGGTGGGGCCAAAGGCAGCAGTCCAGGGACTCCAAGCCACAGGGCCTCCGCAGAAGGCAGGAGTGCAGCGGCTCCCTTCACCCCCGGAGCAGCCCGGCCACGGTGAGTAGGACTCCAGTCAGCAGTGTGGCTACGGGCTGCAGTTCTTCTCCAGGACTGCCTGAGGGTGACAGGCCCAGGGAGGCCCGTTCTCATGAGCACATGTGTGCATGCATTTGGCATGTATACATGTTGCAAGTGCAGAGGGGGCCGTGCATCCCAGCCCTTGACCCTGGCCTCTGTGAAGCTCTGTTCTTCTCCTTCAGCCCGGCTTCCCACTCTTAAAGAGGGGTGCACAGGAGAGATGCTGGATGTCTGCTCCGCCCCTGCAGTTGATGTGAGTTGGCGGTCCCTTTGTCCTCGAGGAGGGCTTGGTGCGATTGAATGTATACTTTGACCCTTCCTGTCCCCACTCACAGCTGCCTGGGAGACCCGAGCTGGCTCATCTCTCCTCATTCCAAAAACCCGCGGCACTGGGAGACATCCCTTTCTATTTCTCCCGAGAAGAATGGGGCTCCCTGGACCCTGCTCAGCGGGACCTCTTCTGGGACATAAAGAGAGAGAACTCCCGGAATGCTGCCCTCGGTAAGCAGATCTGTTGGCCCCTGTTCTGCTATAATTCTGCTTTTTCTCCCAGGCTTTCCCTGAGTCTCCTCAGCAGCACCTGTGATGTTCAGGTTTCCGGGTCGCTGTGAGTCATGTGACCAACTGACCAGTACGCTCCGTGTGCCAGCTCTGTAGCTCTATGACGAGGGCTTGAAAGGGCATTTTCTCAGTCAGTTCTCAATCTGAAGCTTAGGAGCATCTGCCCCAGACAAAATTCTGAGATTCACTGGGGTTGATGGATCACATCAGCCGCAGAAATGGTCAAAAACAAGAGCCGTAGTTGCACCCTCGTATTTGAAGCCACACCAGGTCAGGCCCTTTCTTGGCATAGATGAGGCCCTGCTCTCATCTTACTTAGCTGACAGCACTCGGTGGGTGGGCTTGGAGTTCCTCCCTGCCCACACCACTGTGTGTTGGCTCTGCAGAGCTGGAGTTTAAGGAATGAGTGACCACAGTAGCTGCACACAGTGGTGCCTTCAGTTCACAGTTAGGCCCACTGTGCTCAGTGGACTGGGAGGGGCCATTGACTTCGGTGGTGGAGAGGGGGCATTGGCACAGGCTAGGGAACAGGTCTTCATGATAGCAAGTGCCTCTGCAGAAAGATGAGCTCGGTTGGTCTCCCTGAGGCCAGCTCAAACTATTGCTCATTTGCTGGCCTTTTATCCTCTTCCCACTTTCTTTTAGAATAAATTTGCATTTTAATATTTTTCTTTTGTGTGCAATGCAGAGAGGGGCATGTGTAGAAGACCAGCTCTCTGGAGTTGTTTTTTTTTTAATAATTTTTAAAAATTTTATTTCTTAATTATGTATACAATGTTCTGGCTGCATGTAGACCTGCACGTTAGAAGAGGACATCAGATCCCATTATAGATGGTTGTGAGCCACTGCGTGGTTGCTGGGAATTGAACTCAGGACCTCTTGAAGAACAGACAGTACCCTTAACCATCTCTCTGGGCCTGGAGTTGGTTTTTCCTTCCACCGTGCATGTTGAGGGGGAGGTGGCAGACGCAGGCTTAGTTATCAGGGTTGGGGGCAAGTGGCTTTACCCACTGACATTGCTCGCCTGTCATCCAGTCACTGTAGATGAGAAGACCTAGACTTGATCTGTCTGAACCTCAAAGCCAAGGAGGTTTCCTTGAGTGCCTTTCTCCAAATCCCCTCCTGGGCCGGAATCAAGGGGGCTAAAGGAGGCTTCTCCCCTTCTTGCAGGTTTGGGACCCAAAAGCCAGGTGGAGAGCGCTCCTGCAGTGGGGACGGTGACAGCGCTGTTGGGACAGGCCGGCTGTGAGAGGACCGTGTCCTGGAAACCCGAGGAAGCCGAGACGGAGGTCTGGGACAGTGAGAACCCGCGGAGGGCGGCGCTGGGCCGGCTGGTGGTGGCTCGGCGGGGGAGGCCGCCCACTCGCAGGCGCCCGTGTCGGGACCTGGCGACGGAGAAGCCGCACAGCTGTGGGCAGTGCGGAAAGCGCTTCCGCTGGGGCTCGGACTTAGCCCGGCACCAGCGCACGCACACGGGCGAGAAGCCACACAAGTGCCCCGAATGTGACAAGAGCTTCCGCAGCTCTTCCGACCTGGCGCGCCACCAGGGCGTGCACACGGGCGAGAAGCCCTTCTCGTGTTCCGAGTGCGGCAAGAGCTTCAGCCGCAGCGCCTACCTGGCCGACCACCAGCGCATCCACACCGGCGAGAAGCCCTTCGGCTGCGGCGAGTGCGGCAAGAGCTTCTCGCTGCGCGCCTACCTGCTGGACCACCGGCGCGTGCACACGGGCGAGCGGCCCTTCGGCTGCGGAGAGTGCGACAAGAGCTTCAAGCAGCGCGCACACCTCATCGCGCACCAGAGCCTGCACGCCAAAATGGCTCAACCCGTGGGGTGAGCCCCCCAGGGGGCCCTGAGCCCCAGGGAAGCGGGTGCTTCCTGTAGCTCTCACGGAACCCCTGCCTTCCCTCCGGGAAGTCTCGGCTCCCCGGGGGCCACTGCCAGCCTGTGGAAGGGACCCAAGCCCCCTCGACTCCGCACTGCCTGCGCCCA
This sequence comes from Meriones unguiculatus, assembly GCF_030254825.1. Taxonomy (NCBI): domain Eukaryota; kingdom Metazoa; phylum Chordata; class Mammalia; order Rodentia; family Muridae; genus Meriones; species Meriones unguiculatus. Next base: position 41,237,708 of record NC_083359.1, read on the forward strand.
GCGTCCTGCCGCCTTGTCTCTCCCCTTCCTGCTCTGGATTTCTCTTCCATTTGATCTCTGGAGCGTCACAGTTTGCTGTTGAGTATCAGGTGGTGTGATGCCTCTGCAGGACCTGGAGTTCCTTCCCAGGACCCTCCAGCCGTGCTCGGCCAGCCCCTCTGTTTCCTACTGCCTCGTGGGTCCATCAGTCCGGCCAAGCCCTCCGCCTTGTCTGCTTGTGCCTTCTAGTGAGAACTGGCCTCCATCCGCAGGCCTGCTGGGTTTCGGCCTTGGGAAGGACCATGGCCTACACCAATGGGGATCTAGGTCCTGGGTTCCATCTCAGCAGCTTCCTGGCCATCACTGCCCCACCCGCTCCAGCCCATGACCACTCTGTCATGCGCTGACCCCAGGGAGCTAGCTGCCTAGTTGTCCTGCTCTGACCCCCAGACACACACTTGCAGGTCTGGAGGTTGGTGGAGGTGGTGGCTGTGGCTGAGGGCTGACGTGGGAGCATGCTCCACGCTCCCTCAGGGGTGTGGCTCTGTACTTAACACTAGCACTCCAGTGGCACTTTGTAGCTGGCCCCTCAAGCACTGTATCTCCATGTTCTTAATCTGTACTGTGTGCAGATTCACATGAACAGGGATGACCATGGACCCTCCAAAAGGGCTCAGCTCAGTGGCTTCAGAGGAGTTTGAATAAACATGGAGTGTTTCCTTTAGGCTGTCATTCGCTAGTGGCTTTTCTAAGGGATGGAAGGTATCTCTGCCTTTTGGCTTGGTCACACTGATGGTTCATGGCGTATGCAGTCACCGGGGGAGGTGCATTCTGGACCTGCAGTCCATAGTCTCACTCTCCTGGGTCAGTCATGCAGCTGTGGTTTGGAAGACGGGGAGCAAGACATGACTTGGAGTCCTTGTCAGGTCCTCCTCCTCTCTCAGTGGTGAAATGAGCAAGAGGCTAAAGTAAGACTGCCTGATGGGATGAGGGGACAGGCCTGCCCGGCGGGGAGCAGATCTCAGCATTGCCCTGTGTGTGCTGTCAGAAAGGCCGGTCAGCCAAAATGAGTCCAGCTGTGATTCCCAGCCAGCCCCCAACATCCCACCTCCCCTGTCCTGGCACAGGCTGGGGCCTGCACCACACTGGCTGTGCTTCTCTAACTCTTGCTGACCCTCTTGGGGCTCGCCTGAGGATGGAGAGAGACAAGATGTCCCTGTCCCTTATTAACTGCTCCATTTGTGCCAGCTTTGTCCCCAGGTGTCTTCCTCGGCTAGGCCCCAGGTTAGCACATCTCTCTTGTGGTCTCAACTATCCCCATTCTCCACAGGAAGCAACCAAGGTCATACTGTTGATCAAGCAGGTCCCAGTCAGCTAGCTATTCCTGCCTTGTGAGCTCTGCACTGTTGTGTCCCAGGCTTTGTGCACAGGCACGTGAAGGAGGAAAGGGTGAAAGGGATGCTGGGGACAGCACGAGGGCTTTTTTAGTGCTGGCAGCTGCCTCCTGAGGGAGACGCTCAGGTGTAACAAGATCAGATGGGAGCATGGGCCAAGGGCTAAGAATAGAATTGAGCTCAGGCCATGGCTCAGGTGGGGATGTACCACTGCCAGCTGTGAAGCAGTCAGCCAGAGCCAGGGAAGGGAGCTGGGCCGGGGAAGCAGAGCCTAGTGTTCTAAGGGCAGAGTCCAGATTGGATCATAAGCAGTTGATAGGAGAGGGCAAGGCTCAGGCCTCAAGGTCCTGGGAACCAGAGCCAGGCAAGAAGCTCTGGGCTTGGAGGAAGCCCCACCTGGTTCTCATGGCCTTCCTTGTGTCTGGGACCCTGTGGGCATCTGCACAGCTGGCGGATGCTTGGGACAGCCTGGGGAGAAAGGTAGCGAGAACTCTACTTGGCCCAGCCCGATCCCAACACTCAGCTGGGTCCCAGCCCAGCCCAGCTCTGATTTTCCTTCCCCAGGGGAAATACAGTGTGCAGGGATCAAGGGTAGCCTTGGTACTCAGCAGCCCTGGGGTGTCTGCCACTGCAGCTGCTGCCCTGGATGGTGTGTCCCAGGCCCTGGGCTTTGAAACCTGTGAGAAGAGGGTGGTCCCGGTACAGGTGAGCGTTTGTAACCAGCCCTCAGCGACAGCAGTCACTTTCAGCCGGGGCCGCACCAGACTTTGCCTCTTTCTCCTAGAGCTTCCTTGAGGAGCTGAGAGTGTTCCGGGAGCAGCTGGATGTCCGGAGGGCTGCTGTGGGCTGTGCCCTCGTGGTCTTGATGGCCCCCAGTGGGCAGCTGAGGCAGCCACAGCTGCTGGTCAAGGAGCTGAGTCACTGTGGGGCCCTGCAGGGCCGCCCCAAAATCTTCCTGTTACTACTCTCTAGTGGCCTCAAGTGTGAGTGGTGGGGCAGTGACCCCGGTTCTGGGAGGAAGAAGTGGGGCGGTGTATGAACAGGGAAGCTGGGAGCTTCTGTCCTACCTACACAGTCCTGTGGCGCTTCCCCACCAGCAGCCCGGGAGCCTGCTGCTTTCCTCGCGGCTCTGGGGGAAATCTGCAGCCAACACCCTCACTGGTCACTGCTGCAGCTGCTGACGGAGGTGGGTGACCCAGAGGAAGGGAAGGCTGGCCCTTTGTCTCCCCGGTTCCCCAGAGCCACTCACACGGAAATGTATTCACGCTCTGTTGCAAACCTGGATAAGCTACACGCATACACGGGCTCTGCAGGTCATGCCGTCTTCCCAGCTTCCTTTCCACACCATGTCTCTGCCCAGAGTGTTCCCTCGGTGTGCCATGCCCTCCCCACTGGCTTGGCCAGTCTCACTGCCAGCAGTGGTACCCTTCCTTGTCTTCCTCGTGCTGCTGGTACCTACAGTGAGACGTCCAGCCTCGCCCTTTGACACTCATGTGGGCAGTGGCTGCTGCCCTGGTTCTACTGAAGAGCCCTGCTGGCTGATAGGCTCAGGTTCCGTCCTGAGGTTTGAGCGTCTTGCCGGTAGTTCAGTGGTGACTGAGTGGCCTCAAAGTGAGAGCCACGGGCCCCAGCTCAGCTCCGTGGCTCTCAGCCTAGCACCTCTCCAGGTAATGCCACCTTGGGAGCCCTTCTCCACAGAGTTACTCCCCTCCAGGGAGGTCCTGCCTCTGTGTGGTTAATCCCTAGGGTGAGATAGTGAACTTGAGGATCAGTCAGAACTAGGTCTTGCTTAAGTCCATCCAGACCTTGCTGTTCTCTTCCTCCCTGGCATGTGAGCTCCAAAGTTTCCCCTGGAGCCAAGATCCTGACCCTCTGCTTGGGTTGCTGTCCCTCCCCCTGACCCCTAACAGGGCCCTTCTCTGAGGGGTCCTTGGGCCCTGCCTTCCTAGCTCTTTTGCAGAGTGGCGGAAGAGGCTGCTGGGAACACCCACTGCCCAGTCTTTAGGACCTCCCTTCGGGGGAGCCTGTGTTTGGGAGCTATGGATCCCTGGAGGCCAGAGGTGAGGGGCAGGGAGGGAGTCCAGTCCTGTGTCTGCAGGCTGGGTGAAGGCGGAGGGAGATACAAACGGAGGAGAGGAAAAACTGGGCCCCCCCCCCCCCCGGCCCACTGTGTGTCCTAACCTCCTGTACAGTCCGACCCCGGACCAAGAGCACAGTATGACCTGTCTGGAACCAGGGCCGCCCTCCTTCTGGCTGTGACTCAAGACCGGCCAGGGGCACAGCATGACGTGGCAGCACTCAGGGACCTGTGCCAGGCCTTGGGCTTCAAGGTCACCCTGAGGACAGACCCTTCAGCTCAGGTTGGAGGAAGCCCCAAGCGAGGTGTTTAGAAGGAAGGGTACCCCGCCCCCAGGAGCCTGGAGCTTCCTGGGTTTCTCTCACATCCCAGGCAGGAAGTACATCTATACGTCTAGCCTCTGACTTCCTGCTGTCACTGGGAAATGAGACAGTCATTTCCCTGCCTTGGGAAGGGTGCTCTCCAAGGCAGAGGCCGGAGAAGTTCCCCCAGCCCCATGGATGGAAGCCAGGGGCTGGTTCAGACCTTGACCTTACCACTCCAGGCCTTCTGGGAGGAGCTGGTTCAGTTCCGGGAAAAGCTAGACACTCACAAGGAGCCTGTGAGCTGTGCCCTGGTGGCCCTGATGGCCCATGGGGGGCCACAGGGGCAGCTGCTGGGGGCTGATGGTCGAGAAGTGCAGCCAGAGCTGTTGGTCGGGGAGCTGAGCTGCTGCCGTGCACTGCGGGGCTGCCCCAAGATCTTCCTGCTGCAGGCCTGCCGTGGGGGTAAGAGGCCCCGCCTCCAGCCTCCACACCCACCCTGGCACTTCTCTGCCAGCCTTGGCCTCCCACCTTTCCCACCCACCTCCTCCAAGAAGCCTGCACACTGGCCTTTCCCCCTGCCCTTCTCCAGCCTCCCCTTGAGTCAACCCCACAAACTTGAGCCCGTATGAATATTGGCAGCCCTGCAAGCCTGCCCCACTGTTTCCATGGAGTCTGGATCACCCAGAGCTATCCTGAGGCTCCCATGAGTAAAAGCATTTGCCTCCTCCTCCAGAGAACAGGGACCCTGGTGTGGGGCCAAGAGCTCTCCCATGGTACTGGCGCTGGCTGAGAGCACCCCCAGTGCTCCCTACCCACGCAGATGTCCTCCAGGTCCATGCTGATTTTTCAGGTGGGTCCGCCTGTCCACTAGAGCCCGGCATGCTAGTGGTGGGGATCATTCAAGGCATACTTCCAGGACTGTGAGCTTGGGTTCTGCTGTCACCTCTGCTCCCTCTTCACTAAGACTCAGGGAGGAAATGTCTCCTTAAGCTGGGAGCGACTCAGAGGCTTCTCTGCTCCTCCCTGAGCCTGGCAATTTGGAGTTAGCAAGGGGAACTAGCTAATTCAGAGGCTCCAGCCTGAATGCTGTAAGGCTTGCGGTTTTCCTGCCTTGAGCTCTTTCCACTGCCCACTGCTGCCTCTGAACCAGAGATGACAAGACCCTCGGGCAGGTGGAGTCGGGATGCTGGTAACGGGAACCAACTCTTTTTGCAGGCAGCTCTAGCTCCACTCCAGGGAGCTCTGGCCAAGCAGACATCCTTACAGTCTATGCAGCTGCGGAGGGTAAGGGGCTTGTGGTTGTTGCCTGCCTAGTTTCCTGCCCTAAGACCTGAGTGACGCACCAGCCCAGCTGTAGTTAGGACACCTTCCTCCTATAGTTTAGTCTTTACAGTCAGAGTAACAACAGGAGGCTCCTGTCAAGTGCTCCCTGTGCCCAGCACTTGCATAAGCTCTTCCAGGACAGGCCTCAGACCCCTGTCCACTGCTTGGTACCTAGCAATTCCACAGAAAATGTCTGTTCTACATTGATTCTTCCCACACATAGCTCTACAAATACCAGCAACTTCTTCCTGATGCAAGGAGCCCCTGACCCTGCTCTGGTCAGAAGCCAGATACCCAGAATGCTCTCTGCTTTTCCTCCTCTCTCCTTCCACCCACATTCCTCCTCCACCCCACCTCCCGGGTTGGGATGCAGAGCACAACAGCTCAAGACTGACCCTCTGGCCCCATCCCCTGACCTAGGCTGTGTGGCCTATCGGGATGAAAAGGGCTCGGACTTTGTCCAGACGCTGGTGGAGGTCATCAGAGCCAACGCTGGAGGAGATCTCCTCGAGCTGCTGACTGAGGTGTGAGGAGTGGGGACAGGGAACCCAGAAAGAAGGGCTGAACTGGTGGTAGGGTGCCTGTTACCTCCCATTTAACCCAGGGAAAGGAGAAGGCTCTCCCTCCGTTCCTCCATCCCTCCCTCCCTCGCCATCCCTCACAATAAACACCTTTATTATGGGGGGGGGGGGGTGAGCCCTTGCCCTCACAGTATGAGGTGATCAAACACACAGCACACTGGTCAGAGGAACTCAGCAGCAGTCATTCCTCGAATACACTAAAGCTCAGAAGAGAGGAACCGGAAGCCCACAGGGGTAGGGGGCGATGTAGGGCGGAGCAGAAAGGCCCAGCAGGGTGAGAAGCAAGGAACACAGGTTAGATCTTTGGGTCCCAAGAGCCAGGCAGTCATGGCGGGGCAGGATCCCACAGTTCGAGGCCAGCCTGGGGACACATAGTGAGGAGACTTTCAGAAAGCAACCAGCTCCCCACAAGGAAACCACCAGCAAAGACGGGTGTGCCAGCCCGAGCCCGGCCGGGCCTAGCCGAGTGTCGCCCCTCAGGTCAACAGGCGGGTGTGCGAGCTGGACGTGCTGGGGCCGGACAGTGAGGAGCTGCGCAAGGCTTGCCTGGAAATCCGCAGCTCGCTCCGGCGCGGGCTGCGTTTGAAGGACTGACCGCGCTCCCGCCTCCCCCACAGCCTCTCCTCAGGCCCTGCGGGAGTCCAGCGCGCGCCATAAACACGCGTTCCCGGTCGCGGCGCCCCGGAAAGGGCTCCTCCTGACATCCGAGACGCCGAGGGGAGCCACGGGGGCTGCAGACCGGACGGGGCGGGACGCGCGCACGGGCTGCCCTGGAGGCTGCGGGGAGGCCGAGCACGCGGAGGGGAGACCGGGAGGCCAGCCGCTAGGTCCGGAGGGCCGCCCACTGCCCAGCAGGCCTACGCTGGCCCACACTCCTGCTGCCTCCCCAGCAGCTCACTCCAGTCAGCTCGGCGGGCAGAACCTCTCCAGCTGAAGCATGCGCAGTGGGCGCTTGAGCTGGCCTTATGGAGAGAGCTAAGCACAAAGCTGGCGTGGGGCCGCGTGGCCTAATGGATAAGGCGTCTGATTCCGGATCAGAAGATTGGGGGTTCGAGTCCCTTCGTGGTCGCTGCACGTGTTTGTTTTTCTGAACCGCGTTTCAAAATTTTCCCGTTTTCGGGTTTACTTTCCTCCCCACCCGCCTTTCCTTTTCCCACTGCCGACTCCCGGACGACAAGAAAGGGAGTCCCTCCACGCTCGTATCGCTGCGTCTAGCTCACGCCAGGCTCGTGTGTACACGAGCCGAGGAAAGGGAAGGAACGGAGACGCCGGAGTGGAGCTCCACTGAGGGGATTCCGCCCAGGGAAACCTCCTTCACCCGCAGCTCCCAGGGGGCCAGCTCTCGGGACGGGCGTGGCGCAGTCGGTGCCCCTTAGTGTGACAGCCGCGCCTTTCCAGACCTCCGGGGCGGGCGCTGGCTGCGGGGCGCGAGGCCGGAACCACGCGCGAGCAGCTCGAGGGCACCCCCGGAAGAGGCAGACGGGCGGGACGTCCGTCTCGTTCCGTCGTCCGCCCCGGTGGCCTAATGGATAAGGCATTGGCCTCCTAAGCCAGGGATTGTGGGTTCGAGTCCCACCCGGGGTAAAAAGCCAGCGTTTTGGGACCCTTTAAATACCTGGAAAGTAGAAGCTAAAATGGAGAAGCAGCTGTTGGGAATGAGAAGGGGTTTTATATAATAGACAATCGTGTCTTGACCTCAAATAAGTTTAAAATTATCATTTCAAGGCAACATTTTGTTTCCAAATAAATAACGTTTTCGTATGATTTCACTTCAACTATTATGTCATTTTACTTTTATTTACTTATTTATTTTGGTTATTAAGACAGGGTTTCTCTGTGTAGCCTTGGCTGTCCTGGAACTCACTCTGCAGACTAGGCTGACCTCTAACTCTGAAATCCGCCTGCCTCTGCCTGAGGCTTAAAGTGGAGAGCTGGGATCAAAGTCAGGTGCCACTACTGCCCGCAACTGTTACGAACCGCCAATTATTAGTTGATACTAAAAACAGTATCTGTTCAGCTCGAGGTGTTCAATTTTATCGCGGTTCCTTTTAAAAAATATATATATATTTATGAGAGTCTTGTTACGTAGACCAGATTGGCCTCCAACTCACCTGCCCTCTGCCTCTTCTTCCTGAACACACTGGGATTACAGATGCACACCTCGTGTGTGTGTGTGTGTGTGTATGTATGTGTGTGTGTATACATACATACATACACATATACACACATACATGTATTCACATGTAACTCAGTTATTTATAGATTAACTTCCAAGACAACAGATTAGTTTTAAATTATAGGTTGGGGCCTGGGGCCGTGGAGAGATGGCTCAGATGCTCTTCCAAAGGTCCTGGGTTCAGTTCCCAGCACCCACATGGTGGCTACGACCATCTAGAGTGAGATCTGGTGCCCTCTTCTGGGGTGCAGGTGTACATGCAGGCAGAACACTGTATACACAATACATAGATCTTTTAAAAATACATAGATGGGGCTGGGGGTACAGCTCAGTGGCAGACACAGAACCACAGAATCTATTTTCCTAGCGTTAGTACATGTTTGGAATAGATAATAATACTGTGCTTTTAAAGTGCATATAATGCATGGCTTCATCTTTGGGTAAATTTTTTTTCCCAAAATACGAGCCTTGATGCAGTGTAAATTTGGAAGCTTCTGATGCGTCGTTCCAGGGAGGAAGGCCGCCCCGGGGCTGGTGGTTCACCTTACACTGTGATTCTACAACATGTAGGGTGCAATTACATTTTCTTCTTTTATCTGTTCTAGCAAGGACAGGCCTGTGGCCGAAAAATGATTGTATGGGGGTCTTTGCGGCCTCGACCCTGTCTTTCTCGAGGTTTAACCTGCAACAAGAAACACCGCTGTTGTTTTGGAACGATTCGTATTTTTTGTTACTTTAAAAAGCTGCAGAGCAAGGGCGATGTCAGCGTCAGGGAGGCCGAGGCAGGTTGGTCTTCCGAGGCCAGCCTGGACCTCGCCTGGAGCTGCAGGACGATCAGGCCTATACAGAGACCCTGCTTTTCAAAAAGGGCGCGCGGGGATCGGGTGGGGCGCTTCATGTTTATTTCCTTCTCTGACCTTCAACACTTTCACAGCGATCTCTGCTCCCTGTCACAGCCTGGTGAGGCGGGGTGGCAGGAAGGCCTGCCCCGGCCCCATCCTTAGGCACGGGAGGAGGCAGAGAAGCAGCCTGCTGGGCTTGGGGAGTCTCAAGGGAGCACCGAGAAGTGAGCTCCCTCTTGAACCGTGGACGGGGAACGGCCTTTGTACCGTACCTGGAGTTTCTGTGTACATTTGATACTTTATAAGGTGTCAGGTTAAAGCTATAAAATATTCTGCCTCTTTAAACCTCGCTGTCGAGCGCATCCCGGCGAACAAAACTGCTCGCCCAACGTGGGGCTCGAACCCACGACCCTGAGATTAAGAGTCTCATGCTCTACCGACTGAGCTAGCCGGGCAGCGGTGACGGCGGCGTTCCCAGCGGTCCTCTTGGTGCTCCGGGCCCCGGCGTGGGCTCCGCCTAACCCGGTCGGGCCGGCGTGCGGCTGCGCGGCTCACGCATGCGCGCTGCCCTCCTCCCCAGAGGCCGTCCGCGCGAGCCGGGCCGCAGCCTCTGTCGCCGGGTTCCCGCGGTGCCGCACCTCCCTCGGCCTCCGGGGCCCAGGAGGAAGGAGCTGGTGCGGTCTTTGCGGCGGGACCACAGGAGAGACTCCATCCGGATTGCGTCGCTCGCACGGAGACGTCCAGAGACCGGCCTCGGGCGCGCTTTCCCCGGCGGCTCGTTGGTCTAGGGGTATGATTCTCGCTTTGGGTGCGAGAGGTCCCGGGTTCAAATCCCGGACGAGCCCGTGCGTTAACTTTGCTGTTCTTTTGTTTTGTGCAGCAATGTCTGGTCTGAGGTAGCTGACTTCTGAATCCCTGAGTTGTGCAGCTGGAGAACAAATGGCCTGCGACCGAGTCTCAGGATCCGAGCAGAGGATGTGGATAAGTCCCCGCCAGCCATCAAGTCCCCGCAGCAGCCGCATGGGCGGCGCGTGCCAGGTCTCACAGGAGCCAGAGAGGGCCCTGGCTCTGAGCTGATAGTGTTCCGTTGTGTGACGTAAGATCTCGAAGTTCCGATTCTGGCCAAGTGGGTGTCCAGGAACTGGAGATGCGATGCTGACCCCTGTGCCTTCCACAACCACGGAGAGAGAGCAGCTGCAGCAGGACTGTGAATCCTCAGCGTTGGGGCCGCCATGATGATGCCGGGCACTGGGCTCTGAGTCTTTCTTTCTTTCTTTCTTTCTTTCTTTCTTTCTTTCTTTCTTTCTTTCTTTCTTTTTTTCTTTCTTTCTTTCTTTCCTTTCTTTTTTCTTCTTTCTCTCCTCCCTCCCTCCCTCCCTCCCTCACTGGAGTTTTACTACATTTTCTTATTTGAGTATTCAGGTAAAGCAAACCGTTAGAGATGGCTGCCAGTGAGGACATGGTTTGTTGCTCATAGGGGAGGGAGCATGACATCCTAAGTGACCATAACTGCGTTTGCCTTCTTAGCAAGACCCTACCTGCATTGTGATTTTCACGGAAGGAAGAGACAAGAAGAGTTAACAGCTGTGTGCTCAGCTAGTCTTAATGATTTCAGGAGACTCCGGGTGGTTGGGGCAGTGAACACTGACCTAGAGTGAGATCTGGAGGAAGAGGTGGCTGTAGGTGTGGGCTCTGCAGGTGTGTTTATGTGTGAAGCCCTCATTCCAGAGACTCTAGAAACTGGCTAACCTGGGAGGGACAGTGCTAGCCAGGCCCAGATATCACAGCATCAGAATGAAGAAAATAGTCCTATTTGAAACTTAGAGTCATACAAGTGCCTCTTCAAGGAAAGCTGCGCTCAGGCTGGGAGCTCCGAGCAGTGGGCCTTGCCTCTAAACTACCCGTATTTCCCTTCTTAACCCAGGGTCCTGCGCTCTGGGGCTCCTTTCCTAGTTCCCAGCTTCCCAACCCTTAAACACAGTTTCCACATTTCAGCTCGACAGTTGCCAGCTGGTGGTGGTGCACGCCTTTGACCCCACGCAGGGAGGCAGAGGCAGGCTGATCTCTGTGTGTTTGAGGCCAGTTCGGACTACAGTGTGAGTCCAGGACAGCCAAGGCTATACAGAGAAACCCTGTCTCAAAACAAACAGACCAAAAAACAAAATGAACTTGATGATTATCAACCCTAGAGTCATTCCTTCTTCCCCCTTTCACTTTAGGGGACAGAATCAAATCTTGCCCTGACAAATGATGGAAGAGGGGGAAATTCATGAAAACGAAAGACAATTGCAGATGGACTGGTTAACACCTAGAGTTTACATGTTACGTGCCTTGTTGGCTTAGGGGTATGGTTGCTGGTTAGGGTGTGAGAGGTCCTGGCTTCCAACCTCTCTTTAAGAGAGACCAGAGGGCTATATCTGGTTTGGAATGGTGACTGAGGCTTGGGAATTGTAGGCCCCTGCCCCCGACCAGAGTTGTCTTTGTGACTGTAGGTAGGCTGTTCTGCTAGCAGCCACTCACTGTGCCACCAAAACCAAAGGCTCAGGATCATGATGGACACGGTGGGTCAGTGGGCTCAGGGTAAGGGGAGCTTTGGTGAGCTGGCTAGAGGCTGCACCGCTCACAGGAGAGGCTGGCCACCCCTCTGCCCTCGGGGTCTGGTTCCCATGTCGGCAGATGGACAGCAAACACCAGCAATCGTTCAGCACAGCATCAGGCCCCAGACAGGCCTCGGCAGTGGCAGTGGGGTTCTCTAGTGCCGTGGCCTCTTTCTAGGGTGCACAGCTCCTGTGTGAAGGAAGTAGGCTTTGCTGGGAGCAGCTTTTGGACAGGTCTAGACATCAGGATTCCTCCGCTCTCAGCTGAAGTGATCCACAGGAGATAGTGATTGACAACCACACTGATTAAGCCAACTAAAAGTTTTAAACTGAGCTCACACCTTTAATCCTGGCACTCAGGAGGCAGAGCAGGCAGATCTCTGTGAGTTCATAGGCCCGCCCTTGTTAGGGATTTTACTCAGGGAAATTGTCGCAACAAAGGAGAGTTTCAGGACAGCCAGAGTTCTACAGAGAAACCCTGTCTCTAAAAACCTCAAACAATAAAAACAAATAAAAGTTTTAAGTCCTTTCTGTTGACTGGTTCTCAACCTTCCTAATGCTGTGACCCTTCCATACAGTTCATGTTGTGGTGACCCCAACAATAAAATCATTTTGTTGCTACTTTGTAACTGTAATTTTGCTCGTTATGACTCATAAAGTAAATATCTGATATGTTCAAGCTTAGGGATACAGAGTTTTTAGAGTCAAACCCCACAAAAACCATAATTTACATCAAAATTAGATAAGGGTCAGAGTAACCTTGAAACCTTCATTCTTGGCAGAGCATAGTAGTTATTTTAGACATAACTTGACAATTATTTTTTACTTGTATATTTTCTGGTTATTTTAGTATAATTATTTTGGCTAATGCATCCAGATCATGATCAATGCCGTGGAAATCTCAAATGTGCTACCCAAGGCAGGTGTGACCATGGAGGGGAGGAGGGTAGAAGGCAGGGATTTAGGCGAGCAGGTAACAGTCAGAACAAGGTGATGCCTTGGCCATTTCATCAACAGTGATGGTGGTGGTTGGGGGAATTCTCGTGTCTTAGCTTGCTGGCTTTGGGGTGACAAAGTAGAGACTGCAGGGCCATGCCATCGAGGGCGCGGGACACCACGCTGATCTAGGGACCAGACTCAACCTCGAGCTGGAACCTTCCCTGTGGGCGAGTCTTCCGATGGGCTGAGCCTGCCAGGCAATGGGGGAGGGCCCCACACACAGGATTAAACAGACCCTTAAACTTAAATGCACCAGATGATACCTCTTGACTTGGGGGTGCCTCGTGCAGCACTTGCTGACCTGGGAAAAGCCTCTTCTCTGCCCACAGTCTGCGTGGCTACCACACTGAAGCAGCGTAGGAGCCGGGGGAAGTCTGGGGAGAGTGCTGTACCCCGAGTGGAGGTCCGCCCAGGAACTACCCAATCTGGGGCTCCAACTCAGACACAGACTTAGGGGCATTCCTAAGAACGGGCGGGGTCTCCTCTGGGTTATTACATATTGTATGAAATATCAATATTCAGGCCATGTCTAGCCTCGAAGAACTCCCTTTCCTAAAGCGACATCTTCGACCTGAGTTAATCCGTTTTGAACATAAATGTTACGAAGAATAACTCTATCATCTTGTTTATACAAGTAAACACTGGCCAAGTGACCAAGGCTCAGAGCAGTTTCTGCTGCCTGCTCTGCTCAGTCTCAAGCTATCTTTCCAAATGGCCGGGCGCCTGCACCTGATGTCTTTCCCCGGACAGCCCTGGACTGCAGTCCACAGTGGCTGTGCAGCTCTGGGTCCAGGGCTCCATCGGGCCTCCCCAAGCCAATGTTCCAGTGTGCTCAAGCTGCACTCGGGAGGAGCTGTGGGTCCTTTCCTGCTGCCAGAGACCCTGGGAGGACAGGAGAGTCCTGGCTCTCTGGGTCTTGGGTCCCCAAGTAGCGTGTTGTAGCTGTCGCTCTGTCTGGTGGCCAATTTGAAGTTCCTGGGTGGTTGTGAGGCTTGGGGGTCAGACAACCTGCATTGCCAGGGAGATGCGGAGGCCTTCCCGGACCCTCCTTCAGGAGCCTGCTTCACCAGCACAGGGGTTGGCAGAAGCCCCAGCTTTTCTGCCCAGGAAACCTGGGTGCCCTCTCCGCATTCTGGAGCAATGCCCCGCTCTCTCTCCCCCAGCGAATTCCAGTCCACGCCGGGGAATGTTGAGAAAGTTGAAGGCTAAAAAAAAAAAAAAAAAGCCTGATAACCGAATTAAGTTCACTGCCCTTGACAGAATCACACGGCAGGGGTCCTTTTGCTCTTTTTAGAATTGTGGGTAGGCGAGGACAGCTATTCAGGTTTCAACTTTTGGTAGCTTTTGCATCCTTCTATCGGCAGCTGAGACCTGTAACAGCATTAGGGAGCAGCCGCCAGCGTTCCAGCCTCCGGTACCGGGACCCCTCCCTCACAGAAACCTCCGCTCTGTGCCATCCACCCTGCCATTCCTCCCTCGCTCCACACTGCAGTCAGCTTCCTTTTTGGAAGGCTGTTACTGTAACTCCCTTACTGCTGTTTTTGCCACTCTTTCTTTGTCCTACCAGCTCAACCTGCTCTACCAAAAACTGCCAAAACCTTGCCTTGCATGAAAGTCTTTCAGGAGTAAGATCTCCACGTACATAGCCAAAGGAAGGGGTCTGATATGCAAATAGAGGTTTGTTCCCACCAATCACGGCTTTCCCTCTATAGCACCAATCAGCATCTCTCATCCAGGCTGTCAGGGTGCAGCTCCTCTGGCCCTGGTGGACATGCTTGCAGGGTCCTGAAGGGTTCACCTAGGCTAGAGCTAGCAGAAAGTCTGATGCAAGCTGCTTGGAACAACTCTGGCTGAGGCAGCTCCTTTCCCCAAAGTGTACATGGAGGGCTCCTGATGATTGTGCTGCCTGAAGTGACAAGCCATTTGACCAAGGCAGCCAGGGCAGTAAGAGAGCTGCTAATCCAGGGCTCACGCTGCCTCCTCTCCAGTGTCTTTGCTTACAGTAAGAACCTGAGGAGCCATCGTCTACATTAATAATGATTTGAGCAGGGGCATGATGACAACACCTTTAATCCCAGCACTCAGAGGCAGGCATGTTTCTGAGGTCAGCCTGGTCTACAGAATCAGTTCCAGAATAGCCAGGGCTACACAGAGAAATCCTGTCTGGAGAAACCAAACCAACCAAACAACCAATCAACCAACCAACAGAACAACAACAACAAAAACCCCAAACATTAATAGACTTTACCAGGGCTCTAAAATTAGGTTAAGGGAACACTCATTCAAACTCCAAAACCTCTCACTGTATGGCACACATATACTGGCTGAGCCAGAAAAAACAGGCGTGGAGCTAGAGTAAGGCCAGAGAAGTGTCTAAATCCTGAGACCCGCAGGAGGAGAACCAGTTCCTCCCTGCTTCCATGCCTGCATGCCCTGGGGCGCATAGCCTGGAGACCCCAACCTGGCAATTCTCAGGGTAGTCCCGGGTAGTCAGGTAGCCTGGCACCTGGAGGCAAACAGAGCAACACCAGCATTCCAGTCCCAACCGCCCTGGCATTGCTTCCCACTCCCCAAGGTTTATATAGTCCTTGTCCACCTCGAATAAACGGGCACAAGCCATTTCACTAAAGATCATCTGAGAGCTGCTGTTTCGCTGGGAGAGCTCTGAGCTAAGAAGGCCGAGACACTGAAATCCTTGGAGAAAGTCTCCTCCCTGAGGTACTCCCAGCTGGGCCGGAATCCTGCAGACCCCACCCATTCTCCACGCCTGGCCTGGTGTCCGGCAGCACCAGACACCCCGAGGAACCAGGGACACAGCGGAACTCAGGACCGCACTGCTGTACACCGATTAGCTTCCTACAGCTGCTCTTCCAAACCGCTGGATGCCGGATGGCTTGAAAGGGTAGAGAGGCCTTCTTGCCCCTCTGCAGCCTTTCCTTGAGGTCTCTGCAAGGCACACGTCCTCTCAAGACTCCAAGGAGGACCCTTGCCTGTCTCTCCCAGACTCTGGAAGCTGCCTACAGTCTGTGCTCTGTCCTGCTAGCGACTCTTCCCACTGTGTTCTCGTCTATCTCAGATTAGCTTGCTCACTTTACTGTGACCCCGTCTCACCTTTACTAATTATGCTTGCGATCGGTCTCTCAGGTGCAACAGACACCTGGACTTTTGCTGTTTGTTTTGAGACAGAGTTTCACTGAGTAGCCCTGGCTGGCCTCTAACTCACAGAGAGCCACCTTCCTCTGCCTCTTCAGTGTTGGGGCTAAATGTGAGCACCCCCATACCTGGCCCATACATGCATTTTGTGCAAACATTATGGAACCTCATCCAGATGTTTTGTTGTTGCTGTTTGATTTTTGTTTTGTTTTGAGACAGTCTCCTGTATTCTGTCCGGGCCTTGAACGGAGGTAACTGAAGAAGAGTTTGCACTTTTTTTAATTTTTTTTGACAGGTTTCACTGTGGCTTAGGCTGGCCTGGAACTCACTGTGTAGCCCACACTGTCCTTGAATTTGTCCTTATCTTTCTGGTTCCTAAGTACCGCGGTTGCTAATGTGAAACAGCATGTCCAGCAGAGCTGGGGATTTTCAAACATCATGAAGATCCATCTCTGCGCAGTTAGCGAACCGCAGGACTGTCTTCTGACGTGGGAGCTAGACCCTTCCTGCCTGAACGGAGGAACAGAATAGATGCAGATGACTCATGCTGTCATGTTCTGGGGACAACGCTCTCAAAGCAGCTGCAGCCTGAGGCCAGGACGATCCTGTCCCGTGGCTTATGAGTGACAGACACCCTGGACGAAGCCTGAGTTCCCGCTCCTGCCTGATCGCTTTGTTGGATGGTAAAACTGAGACAGAAAAATGAGCTGTAATCTTCCCTGGGACAGTGGGCAGCTGTTAGGTACTGTTAAAGCCCTGTTTCAAAAACCACAATTAGTGAATGATGGGTTTTTAAAATTTATTTAATTTTTATTGTTATTTTTTTAATGTGCATTAGGGTAAAGGTATCAGATCTGTTACAGCTGTGCGCTGCCATGTGGGTGCTGGGGTCCTTTAGGAAGAGCGGACAGCGCTCTTAAACACTGAGCCGTCTCTCCAGCCCCGAATGACGGTTTTTTTATGTTTTTATTTTTCTAAGAATAAGCAAAGACACTGGTGGTCGGGCAGTTTGCATTCCTAATGGGCGGCGCTCGGTCCTCCCTTGCGGTCCCAGCTGCCTGGGCAATCGGGCCGTGAGGGTCAGCTCGGCCCCCAGACTGCCCCACGCCTGCCGGGGGTCTGCAGCGCGGGCTTGTTTCAGCCCGCGAGGGCGCAGCGTGGGCCAGGGCCGTGGTCGTCGCCCCGGCCCCCTTCACGCGGGACAGAAAGCGAGCGCGCGGCCTCGTGACTGACTGGGGCGGGTCCAGGCCTCGGGTGTCCGCGCGCCCGGGCGGGCGTTCGCGCAGCTGCGGCCCGGAGCCGCGGCCTGGCGGGGCCAGCAGCGCCGTCAGCGGGCACCGGCGGGCGGAGCAGCGAGCGTCCAGGCAGAGGCGCCCGCGGGACAGGGCGGGGGTCACGGCCGAGATGATCCGCTCCAATGGCCGCTCTACAACCCTCCGTAGACCTTCCGCCAAGCAGCCCGGCTAGCTCAGTCGGTAGAGCATGAGACTCTTAATCTCAGGGTCGTGGGTTCGAGCCCCACGTTGGGCGCGGTTGTTTTTGTCACTGTCTTCTCTGTAAAATCCTCCCGCTTCATTAAGTTCCAGTAAAAAAAAAAAAAAGGAGGAAAACATTGGGAAACTGGACCCCCTCCAGGGCTCGTCCGGGATTTGAACCCGGGACCTCTCGCACCCGAAGCGAGAATCATACCCCTAGACCAACGAGCCACACAGACTGGGTTTTCCAATACTCCCTTATAGGCCTGTGTTCGTCTCCAGACGGGCCGAGCTCTGCAGTAGGCCTGGACTGTGGGATAGGGATAGAAGTTTTAGCAAACCACGACGGAGGCCGCTCGGAAGAAGCCTCGGAGAACAGCTGCGCTTTGGGGAAGGCCTTGCCCGGCGGCTGGACTCCTGGTCTGTGGCGGGAGGGCCGGGAGGAGGCGAGGAATTGCCGTGAAATGAGCCTCGCCCCAAACTGCCCAAACCCAGGGCCAAACAGTCTCCCCTGACGCCCGAGGCTGGGGGCGCCTCCGCAGCTCAGCCGGCGGCGGGTAAGAGTCCGGCCTCGCCCTCCTGGAGCCTGGTTCCCTCTGTCACGGCCTGTCTGCGTCTGGGAGGTCAGCCCCAGGAGGCCTCCGCAGGGGAGGTCAGCCCCAGGAGGCCTCCGCAGGGGAGGTCAGCCCCAGGAGGCCTCCGCAGGGGCAGGATGCTGGGAGCCGCTCAACTTCCGAGCCAGAAAACAGCCGCCCGACCAGCTCCTGTGGCGGCCAAGCCAGCTCCGCGGCTGGACCTGGGCCTGGCCCTCAGTAGACTGCGGTGGCCCGCTCCTGCGGCCCAAGAAGCCGTCTACCTGCGGAGAGAGACCTGATGCCCTGTCCCCGTAAGAGGGAGCGAACGCTGAGAACCCAACTTTCTCCAGCATTTGACCCGTTCGCGTTCTGAGCAAGGCCCGTAGATGGGGCCAAGGAGCTCACGCACACCCTTGTTTCTCGGCTGTTCTGAGCGGCAGCCGGGGTGGGGTGTGGGGGGTGTGGTAGAAGGCTCCTTCCAAAGACAGCCAGCGCAGCCGAGGGAGCAGGACCCCAGGAGCCCAGGCGCCGACCTCCGAATTGCCAGGCTTTTCCCTACACTGAACGGCCTTGTGCGTATTTCACAAGACTCTGCCTGTGTGGTCAGCTGGATGCTCCCAGAACCTTAGTTCAGAGCTCGGAGACCAGCAGCGGTGGCGGGAGATGACCCTCGCTAAGGGCAGACAGTTGGCTGTGGTGCCCCGGAAGAGAACACAGTGTTGCTTAGAGGCGGGCTCTCACCGCAACCCAGACTGACCTCCAGCCTCAGCCCCCCAGTGCTGGGACCCAGATGTGCAGTTCCCAGCCCTCAGGGAAGGTCCTCTTGTCTAACCACCTCAGAGCTGAGTTATTTGCCACCCAATCCGCCTAGGCGCAGTCCAGGACTGCACCCCTGCAGCAGGATGACTTCTTTGGGGCTAGCCTCGGCAACGAGACAAGAACCTGTCCCAGAGACGAAGGAAATAGAGCTGTCGATTTCTAGGATTCCATTTTCCCCGTTACATACAAGACCCAAACCAAAACAAGCAAACGAACAAACAAACAAAACCCCATGTATTTTTGAGGGTCTCACGTAGTCCAGGCTGGCCTCAAACTCAGTGTAGCCAAGATGACCTTGGCCTCCTCATCCACCTCACTCACCTCTCAAGAGGAGTTGAGGCATTCGTCACCACGGCTGGTTGAGGTGTATACTCTTAGGGACTTTAAATCCAGGCGGTCAGGTCTTTGGCCTGTCAGTGTCGTGTTCTGTTTTGCTTGACATCTGTTAAAAAATGGACGGTGCCTGCTCTGTGAGTTTGTGAGGAGCTCTAACGTCCGTGTTCTGTCCGGAACGTCCTCCGCGGTAGCGACGGGCAGGCCTGTCTGTAGTCCACGTTAGCTACGCTTTCCGCGAGGGGAAAATTGGCCGGCATCAGCTCGTTTACGTCGTGGAACCAGCGCTCGCCCTGGCACTCCCGCGGCGGCTGTGAGCCGGGGGACCCTGAGGGTTCCTGTGTGAGGGTGCAGGGCAGCGTAAGAACTGAAAAAACGAGTGAGTGAGTGAATGAGTGAATAAGTAAATAAATGAATGAATGAATGGATGAATAAATGACTAGATAAAGGCATAAATAAGCAAGCAAATAGACAGCAGCAGCTTCACCTCGTTTGGAGAGAGGGGAGGGGGGAAGGCCTGGTGTCCTGGCTCGTTGGTCTAGGGGTATGATTCTCGCTTTGGGTGCGAGAGGTCCCGGGTTCAAATCCCGGACGAGCCCAGAGCGCCTCCGCGCTTCCTTTTCTCGGCGGCAGGAGGCGGAGAGCCGAGAAGCAAGCGCGAGCCGCGGCGGGGCGGGGAGGACGCGGGCAGCGGAGGCGAGGTGACGGGCGAGGCCGCGGGCGTCGGCGTCCCGGGTCGAGGTCTCTTCTCTTTTCTCCTCCTCCTCTTCCTCCCCGCTCCCTCAGGGTAACCCTTCTTCCGCGCGCCTCGCCCTGCGGGCCGGGATGGGCCGGGACGGACCGGGATGGACCGGGATGGACTCGGGGACAGCGCGGGCCGCGCGCCGGGCCTCCCTCCCGCTCTGGGCGCGGGCGGGCGGGCGAGGGCCCGGGGAAGTGACCTTACTGACCGGCGGGCGGTCGGGGCCTCCGTGCAGCTCCCCCGCCCCCTAGGAGCGGCCATGGCGTCTAGACCGCGAGCTGCCGCGTGGGCAGCGGCCGAGCCCAGGGCCAGTGCAGGACGGAGGGACCCCGGGTTATTTGGAATCCTTCGGAGTCCTGACTCTCCTCTCCGCGCCGCAGGGTCGGCCCCTTCCAACCACCACCATAAAGCCGAACTGTTGCCATAATCGACGTGGCTCGTTGGTCTAGGGGTATGATTCTCGCTTAGGGTGCGAGAGGTCCCGGGTTCAAATCCCGGACGAGCCCTGGATGTCTTTTTGCACACACTGAATTTTCATTTCCTCCTCCTTCTTTCCTAGACACTGGTCAAGAGACCCGGACTCAACCCTGAGACATCGGCTCAGGATAGGGAAGCCTGACTTTTGTAGAAGGAAGGGCGCTTTCTGAGCGTCTTGAGTCCAATCTGTGGTCAGAAAGCCCACTAAAACCTGTGCCTGCAGCTCCAGACCCTGCCCTGTCTCAGGTCGGAGAGAACGGAGGAGCAGCCCTTCAGGCAGACAGAGGCACGGGTGGGAAATGAAAACCTCATCTGCAAAACCGGCTTGTTCCGGTGCCCTCATCATGGAAGTGTTGATGTAGGTTTCCCGGCTACTGCGGTCCGTAGAGCAAAGGACGCTTTTGTTTTGCTTTGTTTGTTTCTAGAGAGGCCGGGCAGTCGTGGGGTTCGCTGTGCAGCCCAGTCTGGCGTAGAAGCCACATGGAGGCCCCTGGCTCTGCCTTCCAAGTGGCGATCGCGAGGCCGTCAATGTTTGGGCTCTAGCCCCGTGTTGGGCATGATGTCTTAGCGTGGACAGCAGGTCCTGAGACACTTGGCTGGTCGCCGCTTACCTGTCTTACGGAAATTCCAGCTCTGAGTGCACAACTGGCTACGGGAGAGATGGTTCCGGGCTAAGAGTGCCCGCTGTGAAGCTCCGTCACCCGCGGGAGCCCCAGGGCCACACTCGGAAGGAAAGAACCCCCTCTAGCACAGCCGTCCTCCACCCACACAAGGAAATGCAGTAGGAATAAGAAATAAATCAGTTAATCAGCCGGGTGTAGCCGTGCACGCCACTAACGCCGGCACAGGGGAGGGAGAGGCCGGCGCCTCCCACACATCCCCGACTAGCCTGGTTCACGTGGTGAGTTCCAGGCCAGCCACGGCCAGAGTGAGGCCTCATCTATGAATAGATAAGATGAAATAACTAAGGACCGTATCGTGTCCTTTTCTTCTCTAGATGCTATTCAGCGATCTCTCAGGTCACACAGGAGGACTCAGCTCTGGGCACCAAGGTCGTTTCCGCACCTAGTCCCAGGGATTGAACGAAGGTGCTCTAACTGCCCAGCCACGTCCCGGTTATGGAAAGATGCTGTCTCATAGGGCCGCTGGCTCTCTGCTCGCCTCTGTCGCCTATCACAGCTGAGTCCCAGCCCTGAACTCTTCAGTACTGTCTGTGTTAGTTGGAGACACCTCCTATGTGCCTTAGAGCCCAAATCATCTTTACAGGTTAACTCTGGGCTCCCCCCAACAGCCCCACCCCCAGCCCAGCAGCCCCTGGCTTCCGTGGAGCTCCTATAAAGGGAGGCAGGCGCCTGAGCAGGGGGTGCAAGGCTAATGATGTTTGTAGGTGGTAACCAAAGGCCCCTCTTGCTGGTACCCTCCCCTAAACTCTGCACCTGCACTGCCGTTTCCTCCCTCCCTCCCTCCCTCCCTTCCTTCCTCCCTTTTCCTTCCTTCCTTCCGTGGTTGGCCCGCCTCTGCCTCTCGAGAGCTGGGATTAAAGGTGTGGCCCACCGCCCAGGGGGAAGCTGCCTGGCCTGCCTCTTCCC
Organism: Meriones unguiculatus; assembly: GCF_030254825.1. Lineage (NCBI taxonomy): Eukaryota > Metazoa > Chordata > Mammalia > Rodentia > Muridae > Meriones > Meriones unguiculatus. Next base: position 41,259,144 of record NC_083359.1, read on the forward strand.
TTCTCTAATTTCTAATCACTAGGTCAGCACCGGGGGTCAGGCTGGGGTCCCGTCCACTCTGTTCTGCGGACAGGCGAGCGGCAGGCCTAGTCTTCGCTTTTATTTGGGATGTGCGGCTGGCCATGAGTCCTGGGCAGTGTAAATTTGTGTGTATGAGAAAACGAAGCTGGAGCAGATTTAGTTGTAACGACGCTGACTTGTTGCGTCTCTTTCAGCCCTGGCAGAGGCGAACGACCAAGCTTTGGTGGGGCGACGCGCCTTTATGGTGTATTTACAGAGGCACCGGTTGGAGGAAATGCAGGAGCAGGATTTGCTCTGCAGAGCTGGCTCCGCAGTTACGACTGCACGGGGCCCAGTCCCCAGTGCCTGCACGTTGCTGGCAACCGCCCGGGATCCCGGTGCTCAAGGGTTTGGTTCCCTCACCGTGGCGACCCTCGGAGCACAGGAACTCAGCCTCACACACACAGATAAATACAGAGAGATTACAGGTGGGCGCGGAGAGATGGCTCAGCAACTAAGAACACCGGCTGCTCTTCCAGACGCCCTGGGCGCATTCCCAGCGCCCACACGACCACTCACAACCGTCCTAGCTCAGGTTCTTCTCTGACCTCTGTGGGCGCTGTACACCCACGCAAAACACCCTTACACTAAGAATAAAGCGAATCATTCCGGGAGAGAGAGAGAGACATAGAGGGGGCCACACCTGCTTGAGGACCCGAGCTTGATGCCTAGAGCTCACAGGGCTGAAGAAGAAAACTGACTCCTGCACGCTGTCCTCTGACCCACACGTGTGTGTGCCCACGTGCACGCACACACACAAACACACGAATAAATTCAGAGTAACCTTTAACGACATCAAAACCCAGCAAGTCCTGTGAGCAAAGCCGTGCTTTCTGTACTAAAGAAGGACGATGGTGGAAATGTCCGCGAAACAGAACGGCCCTTCCGTCCCAGAGGCGGGAAGAGAAGCAAGCGCTCCTCCGAGGAAGAGCGCCCGGCGGCGAGGCCGAGGTGTGGCCCGGGGGCGGTGGGGACTCGCCCAGCCGGTGTGAACTCAGACCTCGCCTCTGCGATGACCACAGTTGCCCGGCTAGCTCAGTCGGTAGAGCATGAGACTCTTAATCTCAGGGTCGTGGGTTCGAGCCCCACGTTGGGCGGCTCCGTGTTTTAGCTTGGAGAGAGGAAGCTTCACCACGGATGTCTCCGCATGGCCGACACCTTTCCCGGTGGCTTCGAAAGGGAAACTCCTGGGTGCCCTCAGACCCTGACCCTCCGCCCCAGCTGGGGCTCGGACCCTGCAGTTTTGGGTCTCCTTCCCCACCCTGCAGGTGGCTAACCCGCAGTTCGGTTTTGCCTGGTTCAGAAGGCTGGGGACCCGCCACAAGCCAAACGGCCGAAGCCATGCGCCTGGGTGTGTCCGAGGGCCGGCTTGGGCCCTGGCGCGTGGTTCAGGCCTCGGTGGTCGTGGAGCTCTTCCACAGCGGGATCGTCCCGGCTGGCGCGGCCGCGGGAGGGCGAGGCTCTGCGCTTCAGCGCCGCGGGTTCGAGCCGCGGGGTGCTGTTTTCCACCCGCGCCGTGGGGACCCCAGCCCTCGAGAAGACCCGCGACGCGGGGCCCGGCCCTTGCGACCCTTTCTACTCTATGTAGTCAGGCCGTCCTGCTGCGACCGCCCGGCTAGCTCAGTCGGTAGAGCATGAGACTCTTAATCTCAGGGTCGGGAGCCCCACGTTGGGCGGGATGGCATTTTTGGCTCGACGGTAGGATGGGAAACTTTTGGGTAGGCCCCGGGGGGTAGAGCGGGTTTGGAGTGGTGCGAGCGGGGCCTGCTCTGCTTTTGAGGCCCTGGGGGGGGGTGGGGCACCGGGCGGCCCCTGCGCCTCCCGCCCCCAGACGCAGCCCTTTCGGGCGGGCCCCACATCCCGGTCTCCTTTCCCTCCTACAGGCCTACCACAGGCCCCAGCCACCCCTTAAACACAGCCGGCGACCTCAGACCCCACGGCTCGTTGGTCTAGGGGTATGATTCTCGCTTAGGGTGCGAGAGGTCCCGGGTTCAAATCCCGGACGAGCCCTGCCGTTTTGACCCAGCCGTCGAGGCGGGGATTCTCAGAACCAAGGTCACCTTCGCCGCTCGGAAGGAAGGACCGAACAAACCCAAGTCCCCAGGGTCCTGGGGGTGTCTGTTCTGGCGCCCTCTTCCCTGGAGCTCCCACAGGCCACACTCCATGCAGAAGCGCGAGGTAGTTTTTATTCCAGCCGCGACGGGGTCGGCCACGTTGGCCCCTACGTCGACTGGTCAGCAGGAACAGCAGGAAGGTGTTTACGGCTGGCTGTCGGCAGTTCCGGCCGTTTGTGGGCTGGAGAGCTATGAGCCTCTGGCTTCAAGGATGGGAGCGGCCACAGCCGCTTTTCTTTCACGGGTGTTTGCGTTCCCGGGGGCCCCACCGCCCCCACTTCTCGGTGCTGGAAACACAGGCGTCTGCGTCCACCTGGGGCTGGGGCTGGGGCCACAGCTCAGTGTCCATCAGCGGGATCGGCTGGGGTCGTCAGAGCTGATCCGGGGGCAGAAACGATGGAAATCACACACACGCACACGCACACACACGCACACACACACACACACACCCCAACCCAGTGTGGGGCCGCAAGCACACCAGAGAAGGAGTTCTTAGACCTCCGTGGACACAGAAGAGGCGGCCTCGGGCTCCGGCTCTCAGAAGGCGGCCCGGCGGCCGGGGATGCGGGGAGCCGCGGCCGGCGCGCAGACAGGCCGGGCCGCCCACCCCGCTGCGGCCTCCGGAGTCCGTGCCCTGGCAGAGGAGGGGCTGTGCGACGCTGCGACCCCAGGTCTCCGCAGGGCTGGGAGAGCAGGACCTCGTCTCCTGGGCTCGGCGGCCTTCCAGCACGCCGTGGCGGGGCCCTGGCCAGCGTGCCACGCGAAAGGGCGGACAGGCTCAACAAGCGCGTGGGGCGCGAGGCAGGAGGGTCGCAAGTTCAAGGCCGTCCTCGGCTACACGTGAGCCTGAGGCAGCCCGGGCTACGTAACCACTTAGAGAAACCCGGGGTGTGGGTCTCTGTGCGGCCCCTGACTGCTGAGGACACCAGCCGGAAGTCTGCCGGGGTTCCCGCTCCGGAGACCCGCGTCTCCCAGGCCCCGAGGCCTAGACCCCAGCGAGGGCCAGCCCGAGCCCCAGCCCGGGGTCCGAACCCGAGCCTCGGTACGGAGGCGGGGTGAGGAGCAGGGGTAGGATGGGGAGGAGGAGGAGGAGGGGGAGGATGGAGAGGAAGAGGAGAGGGAGGATGGGGAGGAGGAGAGGGGGAGGATGGGGTGGAGGAGGAGGGGGAGGAAGAGGAGAGAGGAGCAGGGGGAGGAGGAGGAGAGGAGGAGGAGGGAGAGGAGGAGCAGGAGGATGCAGTCCCTCGAGGCCCCGGAGCTGTCGGGCGGGACGGGGACCTGTAGGAACAACTGCAGCTCCCGCTGAGTTCTCACACCGGGAGGAGGCTCTGGCGTCTGTCCCAGCAGGGGCTGCCTGCGCCCCTCTCCGCGGCCTGAGCCAGGGCGGACGCACGGAGGACCTGCGAGGAGCCGGGGAGCCCCGGAAGGAGCAGGTCCCCACGGAGCGGTGGGCGGAGGCTGCGGGAGCCCAGCCAGGGCGCAGGGGCCAGAGGGCTGTGGAGGCTCGGTCAAGGCGGCCTGGGGAAACACACCCGTCACGAGTCCTTTTAACCGTCCTCAAGGAGGGGGCACGGCGTCAGCCCCAGTGGCCTAATGGATAAGGCACTGGCCTCCTAAGCCAGGGATTGTGGGTTCGAGTCCCACCTGGGGTAGTGTAAACCTGCTTGGCTAGCAGCCGACATTTTGAGTCATACGATCGCCAGTTTAGACATGTAATATCTGTACTTGCGACGGAAAAAATCAATACTGGAGGGAAGAAAAAAAAAAAAAAAGACATCTTCATTAGAAAATGTGAATTCATGTGAGGTCTTTTCTCCTTCCGCTTTTTTCTATTTCTCTCCATCTTCTCACTCCCCTCCTCTTTCCCTCCCTTGGACTGAAGAGTGCAGAGCGGCTATTGGTCCGAGGTGGCGAGAACTGCCTGCAAAAGAACAGTTGCAGGTGCCTAATTCTATACCTTAAGCTCCGTCTTCAACCCCTTTGCCCAGCTGTGCTCAACAAGCCAGGAGATCATGGGAGGGGGGCTCTGTTTGGCTCGTGGGCGCTCTTCCCTAGACTTGTGTGGGAGCTCGTCTCTTCCGCCATTCAGTGGGGGTGATGACGTGTGCGCGTGTGTTCTCGTGGTGTGTGTGCGCGCGTGTGTGTTCATCAGCTGCCCAGCACCGCAGAAAAACTGGTGGTAATTAGTGAGGAAGTCCTGTTGAGGGGTGTAGTTTGGGACTGAGTAAGCACGTTCACTGTATAGTGGGGAGGAGGGAGCTGCCACCTCACCAGCCTTTTGGGGGAATGCCTCCAACAGCCCAGCTCACCAGATCCCATCTCTCCGAGGCTGGATCCGCGTCTCCCGCGGAGCCTTGCGGGGACCTAAGCTGGGATCCGTGGACTTTCGAGGGACACCTGCGATCTGTGTTAGTGACAGGACACTTGTCAGAAGTAACCTAAGGAAGGGCTTACTGTGGTCCATGGAGACAAGAAATCCTGGCGGCAGGAGCCTGAGGCAGCGGGTCACACAGTTAGGAAGCTGAGGCAAAGGAATGTGTGTGCTCAGCTTACACCTCCTATTCTTCCTCTTTTTCCTTTCCTTTCCTTTCCTTTCCTTTTCTTTCTTTTTCTTTCTTTCTTTCTTTCTTTCTTTCTTTCTTTCTTTTCTTTTCTTTTCTTTTCTTTTTTCCTTCCTTCCTTCCTTCCTTCCTTCCTTCCTTCCTTCCTTTTCTTTCTTTTTTGACACAGGTTTCTCTGTGTAGCCCTGGCTATTTGGTACTTGCTATATAGACCAGGCCGGCCTCAACGTAGCAGAGACCCACTTACTTATGCCTCCCTGAGTGATGGGGTTAAAGGTGTGTGCCGCCATGCCTGCACCTTTCCTCTTTCTACAGTCCAGTCAATGGTAGCACCCACAGTAGGTGAGGCTTCCTTCCTCGGCTACCCTAACCAAGACCCCAATCCTCCACAGTTGTGTTGGAAAAAAAAAAATAATAATCTTAGTGTTCCACAAAGGAGCACACGGACAACTTGAAAGCAGCTCTGCAAGGCAGTTTCTTTTTAAAAAGGGGTGCTCCAGAGCCCAAACTGGGGTACCAAGCGTGCTCCGCTAAGATGGCCTGTCTTCTACCCGTGATGTAGATGATGGTGGCGTCCGTTGGTGCTGCCTGACTGTGAATCTGCTGTAACTGGCTAGTGGGCCCAAGGGGCATGGGGACAGAACAAACAAAAAGCCACCATGGAGGTCCAGTTCCTCTGTGGTCTAATGAAAATGCCCTGAGCTTATCATTCGGCAGCCCAGCCGTGCTGGCGCCTCCTCTGCGCTTGCCATTTCCTTGGTTCCATTAGGCACCAGGCAAGGTGAAAGCCAGGAAGGAGAACAAAGTCGGGAGGAGAGAACCGGGACTCGTGAAATTCTGGAGGTCTGGGAATTCCCCTGGGAGCTCAGCTAGTTTTATGGGTGCCACCGTGTTGGTCCACACCATAGGGTGCATCAACCAAGATGGCAGTGAAGTCACATGGTTATGGGCATCATGATGACATCACTAACCAAGGCGATGACCTGCTTGTCTCCATGCTGATGAGGTGAAGATGGTGAGAACACGATATAGCTCTTTTTGCTAATTGTGAGCTCAGCCCCGGGTTAAAATTAGCCCCACGAGGATACAGATCTCTCCCGGATCCCTGTGTCTCACAGATTAAGTGTGGACAGTTATTCCTTTTCTTCAGAAAGCACAGAATTAGGTCAGCATGGAATTGGAAGATAGTACACATAGCCTAGGAATGCAGATATAGAGGGGAAAAAAAGGCAAAACAAGGAGACAGAGAATAACGTCCATGGTCTCAGCCCCAGAAAAGGGAGTCCACGTGTCTTGCCACAGATTGTAGCTGTGAACTCCAAGCAGGGTCGTGGAGAGCCCTTTGACCTCCCTTTTCTGGGGAGAACCCATGAGAGCCGCAGCGGGAAGAGCCAGGTGTGCCCAGGGCCCATAGGTGGCGCTGCTGTCCCGGAAGCAGAGGGGCTAGCTGGGGAGGAGAAAGCGACCCTAGCACCTTTCTCTCAGCGGACCCGAGAGAAAGCTAGCCATGGCTTGGGCTGGGATCAGACAGATTTGTGAATAGGGAATGGAGCAGGGCAGCCCCCGGGTCAGCCACAAGACTTGGATTTCCTGTCTAGGGGAATTTATTTCTTCAGAAAAAAAAATTTTTTTAAAAAAACCCAAATGTTTCCCATCCAGGGTTTTTGAGAGTTAAGCTACAAGACTTGCCTCCCTCCACAATAGAGGTTCCTTGCACGTTGATAACCAATCAGAATCTAAGCATGCAGCAATGGAGGTTTCTGGTATTCTAATTTTAAGCGCCTCATACATCTCCAACCAATTCCCTCATGGGGCAGTGCTGTGACAGGCACTTTTTCGCTTCCAGAAGTCACCAAGGCCACCTTCGGAATTATGGGTCAGGACTCCACTCCATGTCAGCGATAGGTCTCACTCTCTTATCTAACCGCTAGGGGTGCTTTGCCTTTCTGTGATTCCCTGCCTTCGTCTTTCCTGCAAGAGTTTTCTGGTCTCTAGGGCATTCTTTAGCTGCCTCTGGGATTGCTGATCAACTTTTTTATGGATACAAAGATATGTCGTTCACCTGACACACTCACCTGAGGGCGGGGCACTCTTCCCCTAAAGGAGGGAACCTAAACACTGGGTCAGATGGATCTGAAACCCTGGATGAGTTCCACAGCAAAGCCGTTTTTTTTTTTTTTTTTTTTGTAAAAAGCCCCAAATAGGGCCATTGAGCTTACTCCCCAGGTTGCCCTTGTCTCTCACCCCTGATGTGGTGATCATCCCCTTGGCTGGAGCGTAACTCTACAATCTAATGCAGTTGGCTAATTGGGACAAAGCGGAAGGGGGGTGTTATCTATTCACCCTCCCCCAAGCTTTCCCTGCCTTGGACTCTCTTTGTAAACTTTGCATACTTGATTAACTTTGTAAACCCTCAAGGCAGGATAGTAGCCAGTCACCCCAACTGGAAGGAGCTCCAGCAGACAGACCTCTCCCACCCCTCAGACTTCCCTAACGGCTGTAACTGTCATTTCCTGCCTGGAGAAGGGAGAGGGCACGGACCCCTACAAGAAAAATTCCACCAATCTCTGAGCTCTGCCAAGCTCAGGACTTGAAATCCCGCCAATCCCCACGATGGACATCTTCATCCTGGACATCCTCACCCTGGACATCTTCACCCTGGACATTGTTCTGCCCAGTTCACGAACCCCAAAAGACCAGGAATAAACAGACTCCGCTGTAAATACATGAGGTTCTTTTTATTGTAAATTACAAGCTGCAGCTTGGGCCCACACACACCCACCGCCAAAGCAGTGGGAGCCGAGCGCGCTGCACCCAGGTTAGTTGGGTGATATATAGATTCTGGTCCCTCCCAGCATGCCAAAGGCAGGGCTGATTTCTGCCTGGCAAGCATCTATTGGTCAAAATGTTACATTTTGAATCGATTGGCTATAGGAAGGTCCCCAGACCGTTAGTGAGCTGGTGTCCCTCCCTAGGGGGATGGTCCAGTTTCCTAGCAACTGTATCTCTAGTGGGTGGGGAAAGAATGCAGTGAGGTGGTCCTTCCCCTCAGGGCACTACTGGACTTCTCCACCCACATAGTTCAGGCCTTAATAATAGCTGCTAATTTATCTTTTGGTCTCTCAACATCTTCACCGCGGACCACTCTGCCCAAGAAATCCTATGTAAGTCCTGCCCGCTGTTCGGTTTCCTGCTGTCTTCTCCCAGGGGCAGAGGCATCCAGCCCTGGATTCATTCCTTCCAATAAATCTCTTTTATGAGATTTTCTTTCTGGTGTGACTCATTGGAAGAAGCAAAAAAAAAAAAAAAAAAAAAAAAAAAAAGCAATAAACCGAAGAAGTGGAGCGGGATTGAGGCTCCTGAGCTCAGCTGGGGTGCCTGGGGGCTACAGTACTTCTGCTGAGGAGGCTTCCTCTCAGAGCTGTGTGGCTCCGGGGCTCCTGAACCCCAGGATACCTTTCTATCTGAGCAGAAACCCTAACAGGGAGGTTCAGGAAACATGGACTTTTGTTGGATTAAATACCTTTGATAGAAAAAAAAAAATCATTCTCTCAGGCATGTCCAAGAGGCTTGTCTCCCAAGTGATCTCATCAGGTTGATGCTGAGATGGAGAGCCATAAGATCAAGACTGCAGTAGGACACATTTGGTCCATGACCCAAGATGGCCAGAGTGTGTTATACTGTCATCCAGAATGGTTGGTTCATGTTTGCCCATGCGCCCCAGGAAGGGCGGATGTCAGCCTTACCTTGGCTGACAAATCATCATGGCGGAGAGAAGCGAGGCTGTCTGTGTGTCATCACTATTAGCGTGTGTTTGGGGGGGGGGGAGTTATCCATAGCTATGCTATATGGCAAGAGAAAGTCTATAGAATGAGGTTGAATAGAGGCTGCTGTAACGAAGCTGATTCTTCTGCGCCTGACAAGAATTTTGGCCGTCTTACTTAGGACAGATTGCCAAGGAGACCTACAGAAGACTTTGGCCCTGCAGTCATGGCAACCAAACAGCAAAACTGCAGTGATAGGCAGGTATATCACAACGAGAATGGGGCTGTCAACACCCCCCCCCCCCCGTGGAAAAATGATATCTGGCTCTTGTCTGAGCTTTTATCACCTTGTCCTGTCCTAACCGCCACCGTCCCGACACATACGTTACAGGAAGTAGGAAGTTGCGCGTGAGTAGGGAATGTTACCATGCTGGGGGGGGACTTGTCAGCGATGGAGCTGCTGTAGAGTCGTCCAGGCTCCTGCAAGTCCTCACTGGTGCCCCTGTGAGTGACCTCGCACCCAGGTTCCCGTGAACCGCCCTCAGCAGCCATCCTATGAAATGACCCGGTGAGGTCACTGGCTCACCAAGGTGCCTCGGATGGAATGCTTCCTTTGCCGATGCCCTGTCTGTGTTGAGTAGACATTTCCGTACTTCTCCCCAGAAGTCGCATGACAGAAACAAGGCGGAGAGGAAGTTCGGGGTGGTGATGACATCATCCAGGGTCCCGGATTTAGGCGTATCTGGAAGCACAAACTGTCTAAAAAGATAGTTTAAACTTTGCAGTTATGTCCGTCAGAAGATTCTGTTTCTCTTCAGGCTGATTAAAGTTCATTTTCTACCACTTTCAAGTATCAGCTCTACTAATTCATGACTGTTTCCTTCTGGATTTTGCTTTGTAATTAACTTTGTGGGTTATTTGTTTTCTTTTCATTTGGGGGGACTGTTTTTGGAGATAGGACAGGAAGAACTTCTCTGCCAGTGAGTGTCTGCTGAGGATGGAAGAACTCATTATGACCCTGGGATTTCAGTTTTATCTGTAGCAGATGAATGTTATTGAGTAAGGTGCCATGAATGAAAAAATTTGGTCTATAAAATCTGAAGGCAAATTAGTTAGAGAAGCACATGTATTTTTCATTAGTTACTTTTGTGTTCCTAGAATGGGGCTGTCTAACAGAAAAACTTAAATTAGGGAGGGTTTATTCTTGGCTCATAGTTTCAGAGAGGCAGGCTGGTGGCTGCCTGGCCCCGTGTGCTTGGGTGGAGCATGTTGGTGGAAGTATGGGTGAAGAATGCCTTTTTACCTCATGACAGACAGGCCACAGAGCAAGGAGCAGACGGGATCCTCAGTCAAGGCACAGCCCCTAAGAGCACAGCAATGTGCCAGACCTAAAGTGTCCAGAGACAAAGCTTCAAAAAAACATACATTTCTTGGGGACAGCTGTATTCTAACTTTGTGTTTCCAAAAGACATAATTTCAAGGATGCAGGTGTCACTTCTGACTCAAAGTGTGTGGTTTTTAATTTTTTTTTAATGGACAGTTAATATTAATGCAGGAAAGGGAACTTCACAGTATGTAAGATCAAATGCTTTATGACTAGCTTACAATGAGACCTTTCCTTTAAAACATCTATAGGTTAAAAAAGTGTGTGTGTATGTGTGTGTGTGAGAGAGAGAGAGAGAGAAAGGGGGGAGCCTCATGTGGCTAAGCCTGGCCCCACTATGCAGCTGAGGCTGGCTTTGAACTCCTGATTCTCCTGCCTCTATCTCCCAAGTGTTGAGCTTACAGGAATGTGCCACCATGTCTGAAAAAAAAAATCTTTTATTAAATTAAAAAACGTATGTGTGGTGTAGCGCCTACGTGCACATCCATACACCGCTTAGTGATTGCAGAAGCCGAAGAGGGCGTTGGCGCCCTTGGAACTAGAGTTATGGGTGGGTGTGGGGTACTGTGTGGGGGCTGGGAGTTGGACCCAGGCCTCTGTAAGAGCAGAAAGTGTACTTTTTGTTTGTTTGTTTTTGTTTTTTTATTTTTTCCGAGACAGGGTTTCTCTGTGGAGCCTTGGCTGTCCTGGACTTGCTTTGTAGACCAGGCTGGCCTTGAACTCACAGAGATCTGTCTGCCTCTGCCTCCTGAGTGCTAGGATTAAAGGCATGTGCCACCATTGCCTGGCTTAGTCTCTTAATTCTTAGATGGCATCATATTTCTCAACAGTACTTGGACCAGGTAGGTAGGGGAGAAAACACTGAATTCTGATTTTTTTCTGTTCCAGAGGGTTTTGTGTGTATTTACCCCCAGTATTCCACCATCTCCAGTGTCGTTAAGTCCTGAGAAGACGCTGCCTAACTCAGGTGGCACATCTTTATTATCAGTCCTGGACCCCACAGAGCGCAAGGAGGAGAGAGGACAAACTGCTGTCTGCTCTCTAACGAGGCTCTCAGGGACTGTGGCCCTCGTGGCCACAGCAGCTCCTCTGAAGAGCTTGCCCCGTGACTCTCCCAGATGTCCTTCTGGTTCTGAGGGCTGAGCTCGCTCTCCAGAGCCTCCCCACAGACGGCAAGAACAATAACAAGTCTCACCCCTCAACCAACAACGTCTGGCCACGGAGAAAAAGTGAAGCAAATCCAACGCTTCTGGTGACTCGAGGACTGCCATTGGCTCTTAAACTCAGGTCAGTAGGAATTCATCAGGAACTGCATATTGGAAGTGAAGCCTTCAAGGGACACCCCATAGTCTTAAGTGGAGCCGTGGAAATGGTCCTGAGGTCACTGGCCATTGTTTATAATCACGCATTATAACCGGCGTTGGCCTTGTCAGGTTCTGGAATCCTGACGATGGGTAGTCCAGCTTTCTGCCCATACTTCCCCATTCATCCTTTCTGCTTTAATTCTGTAAGGTCAGCTCAGTGCACACAGCTGAAGTCCCGGCTCAAAACTCAGAGGTGAGCGCTGTAGACATGAGTCTAGAGAGCAGCGCAATGTGATTATCGCTCTGGGAGTGGTTTTGGATGAGGCTGATGATTAGGACCTGAGAGGAAAAAGGTCAGGAATGTGTGATTTTTTTTCAGAATAGACAGGATGGAGAGCCCATGTTTCCTCCCGATCAACATCATGATGACATCAGCAACACTGGGTGTAAATGCTTGCTACCTGTCAGCCCCTGTGGCAGCTCCTCTGTGTGTGTATTTGTTGTAGTTTTATATTTTATTGTTAATATAGATTACTTGTACAAAATAATAATGTCATTATGCCATTTTTACACATGTATAAAATGTACTTTGATCACCAGCAAATCATTTCATCTTTTACTATCTTTTGCATCCCCTCTGGTCTCCCTGTCCCTTGAGGTAGGTCCCCTTCTCCTTTAATGTTTTTTATTATTATGCATTATTAAAAGTAATATTAATTAATTAAGTACAGAAGATAGGATCTTTCTATATAACTCTAGCTATACTGAGACTCGCTATGTGGACCAGGCTGGCCTTGAACTCACAGAGATCTGCCTGCTTCTGGAGTACTGGGATTAAAGGTGTGTGCCACCATGTCCCTGGCCCTGCTTTTGTTTTTCCATTTGAAAAGAAATGTAGCTGGGCAGTGGTGGCGCACACTTTTAATCCCAGCACCTGGGAGTCAGCGGCAGGCGGGTTTCTGTGAGTTCAAGCCTGGTCTACAGAGCGAGTTCCAGGACAGCCAGGACTCCACGGAGAAACCCTGTCTCCAACAAACGAAATGTAGTTTTCTTCTGAGTCTAGCATATTTCACCTAACATGTTAATATTGTTCCATCCTTTCTCCTTCAGTTGCTCCAATTTTGTTCGTAGTTTTAAATAAAACACCACAGTGTGTATATACACACAACACAATTTCTTTGTTCATCGATCCCTTGGTAGACCTTTATATGAAATTGCATGTAACTTAGGCATCCCCAGATTGGCTAGGAGGCTGACGACTTTAAACCTTTGATTCTCCTGCCCCTGCCTTCTGCACACTGGGATTCCAGGCCACTACCTCCTCCCTCCTAACTCCGCTAGATCTTTTTACATCTGTAATTTGTAAAAATTACACTTCTAAAGAGAAAAACATTCTATGGTCAGGTACCTGTGGTCATGTCACCCATGAACTCTGGGAGGCAGAGTCAGGAGGATTCGAGGCCACCCTGGACAATACAGGGGGCCCTGTCTCAAAGAACAGAAGTAGTAGAAAGCTCAAGCAGCATGCTGTGTGATCAGGAACCCACTGACAGGAACCGCCATAAGCTGTCCAGTGTGCCTCCTGGGATGTCACGCACCCCATAAACAAGCTGTCTCACTGTGCTAATGAGGACGCAAAGCCGCTGCAGGGAGCAGAGGGCTCACGCTCTCACTAGCTTCTCTGACCTATTTCTCTGTAATTTTAGTTGTCCAGTCTTCACCAGTGTCCCCAGGCCTTAGGACTTAATCATCTTTGCATGCTCATAGTCCAATGAGAGGCACCAATCAGTCCAGCGTCTCCGAGTTCCTCCTCCTGGGCCTCTCCACGCAGCCCCAGCAGCAGCAGCTCCTGTTCCTGCTCTTCCTCATCATGTACCTGGCCACCGTCCTGGGAAACCTGCTCATCATCCTGGCCATCGGCACAGACTCCCGCCTGCACACCCCCATGTACTTCTTCCTCAGCAACCTGTCCTTCGTGGATGTCTGCTTCTCCTCCACCACTGTCCCCAAGGTCCTGGCCAACCATATCCTCAGGAGTCAGGCCATTTCCTTCTCTGGCTGTCTCACGCAAATGTATTTCCTTTTCATGTTTGTGGACATGGACAATTTCTTGCTGGCTGTGATGGCCTATGACCGCTATGTGGCCATTTGCCACCCCTTACACTACACAGCAAGGATGACCCTTCAGCTCTGTGTCCTGATGGTGGCTGCATCGTGGCTCATCGCTAATCTGAATGTCCTGTTACACACGCTGCTCATGGCTCGACTCTCATTCTGTGCAGACAACATCATCCCCCACTTCTTCTGTGACGTGACTCCCCTGCTGAAGCTCTCCTGCTCTGACACACGCCTCAACGAGCTGATGATTCTTACGGAGGGGGCTGTGATCATGGTCACCCCATTTGTCTGCATCCTGATCTCCTACATCCACATCGCCTGCGCCGTCCTGAGGGTCTCGTCCCCGAGGGGAAGGTGGAAAGCCTTCTCCACCTGTGGCTCCCACCTGGCTGTGGTCTGCCTCTTCTATGGCACCATCATCGCCGTGTACTTCAACCCCTCGTCGGCCCATTCGTCTGAGAGGGACACGGCAGCCACTGTGCTGTACACCGTGGTGACCCCCATGCTGAACCCTTTCATCTACAGCCTGAGGAACAGGGACCTGAAAGAGGCGCTGTGCAAAGTGGTCCACAGGACCTTTTCTGTTTCATGAGAAGATTGGGACCGATTCTTGTTGCATGTCACCTTTCAGCTTAGCAACTGGACTGTGCTAAGGTCAGTCAAAAACAAAAACAAAAACAAGTTGTTTCTCGTTTGTTAGGACACCCTCATTCACACACAGGTGCAGGAGTGAACTGACCAAGTGACGGGGCCTTGGCGCTTTGTTTGGGGTTCTAGGGATGGAACTCAGGGCAGTGCACATTCTGGGTAAGAGCTCAACCACTGACCTACATGCAGTCTGCAGTCATGCATACTCACTTTAAAATAATTTTATCTGCAAAGTCAAGTCACTCCTTTTTGTATGTCCATCTGTCTGTTTCTCCTGCTGCATGTTCCTATGTTCAGCATATGTTTGTGAATGTGTGAACAGAGGTCAGTCCGGGGTGTCATTTCTCAGGAGCCATACACCCTATTTTGAAGGCAGTGCCTCTCGGGGGACCTTCGGCTCATTAGTTAGGCGAGGCCGGCCAGTGTACCCCTGGAATCCGCTTGTTTTCATGCCCTTAGCACTGGGAACAAACGCCCTCCACTGTGTCCTGCCCTTTACAGTGGTTCTGAGTATCAAGTCAGTCCCTCATGTCAGGAAGGCGAACATCTCACAGACCGTCTCCGGTTTGCAATAAGACTTATTCTTGAGCTAAGCATGGTGCCACACGTAGAGGCAGGTGGAACTCCGTGAGTTCAAGGGGAGCCTGGTCTACATAGAGAGTTCCGGGCCAGCCAAGGCTACCTAGTGAGCCCTGTCTCAAATACAGACAAACAAAAATATCTAATTGTGTGTGTGTGTATGCATGCATGACATGGCATGTAAGGCAGAGGTCAGAGGACAACTTACAGGAGCCAGTTATCTCTTTTCAGCTTTGTGGGTCCCAGAAATCCAACTCACACCGTCGAGCCTTGTGGCAAGTGCTTTTATCCACTGAGCCGCCTCACCTGCCCCTAAGAGCTGTTCCGTTAAGCAGCCGTGTGTTACGGGTGCAGTTGAACGCTGAGCTCACCCGAGTGTCTCTCATGGTGTCTCCACACTGATAGGTGACCCAGGAGCCCTGAAGAGTGGGCAACGGTGTCGAGCGGTGGATGGTGGAGGATTTACCTCGGCCTCCTTCGCGTGTCCTTCGTTACGGTCTTCACAGAGGTCGGGCCACAAAAGCACTTTGTGAAATGCGAGGACCACCTTAAGTAACAGCATGTCAGCGGGACATGACTTCAGGCCCCCAAAGAGGAGCTAAGGTCGTGTGCGGGGTGTGAGGACAGCAGCATTCGATGTTCCCTCTGCTCAGACTCGCCACCAGGTCTCTCCAGACCATGGATGCTCTGGTGAACCAAGCCCAGGGAAAGCCCTTCCCCACCGAGCCGCCGAGCCTCACGCACACTGCTCCCGCCAAGTCCTTAAGCGAAGGCAACAGTCAGCTTCCGTTAAAAGAAGAGCAACAAAGGCAGCAGTGCCAAACGGATGCAAAAGCGTGACTGGAGCTTCTGTTTGCTTTCAAGCTGGGACAGCACGGGGTGGGGAGGGGGGACGCTGCCTCCCAGAGCCATCTCCTGCCCTCTTCACAGCTCCTCAGAGTGTCTACTGGAAGACAGTTTTTTGCCTTTTTTTTTTTTTTAAGAAAATGAAGATACTTATAAAGAGGAAAGAAGAAACATTTCTAAAGTCCCACAGACACATTGCTCAGCCCCTGTGTCTTCTCATCGACCTCGCTTTCCTTTGCAGTTGCTTGTGTCTGTCTAAACATCTGTGACGTAAGATTTTGCCGATGTGATTTAAACTCCGTCTAAACCCTTGTTTCTTCGAGGGTGCTGCTACCGGTGTAAAACATGTCCCTTATGAAATATATACGATCTGGGGACATTTGAAGGAGAAGCAAAAGCAAGGGGCATCACTTTGCAAGCCCACCACCCAGATCTGAGCTCTGTCTACTTTCCTAAAATAATTCTGCATGTGAAATATCTTTTGTATCTACTTTCATTTCCATCTAACCTTCTTGCTATGTGTTTATTTTTAATAAAGTTTTGGGGATTTATATATAAGTTTATTTGTACAATTGTTTTGTCTGATGGATGGACGTGCACCATGGCCCTGTGCCCAGGGACACCTGGAACTGGAGTTACAGGCAGTTGTGAGCCACAGCGTGGGTGCTGGGGATTGAGCTTAGGACCTTTGCAAGGGCTCTAACCACCGAGCAACCCCTCCAGCCCACATCTGACATTTTAACTGTAATGAGATTTGACAAGAGCAGGAACAGCTAAGCCTGGCTGAGGACTGAAACCCTGCTGTTGCTCAGCCTCTAAGTTGCTTTGTCTATTATATTAGTGTTTTTTCCAGCACTTGGGTGTGTGAAGCACTCTACCGCTGACTTAGATTCCAGCCCACTTTTATAATTACCCTTTGAAAACCTTACTTTCTCTCTCCATCTGTCTCTCAGATGGATTTTGCTGTGCCCTTAAATTACCATTTCTCAGGCATGTGCCAGGTCGTGAGACTTTGTTGTTTTGCCTTAAGAAAGTGTGTGGTGGCTCATACCTGTAATTCCAGCACACAGAAGGTAAACACAGAAGGATCAAGATTCTATGTCAGCCTCAGCTACATCAAAAGTTTGAGACTACTTCTGCTCCAGGAAGTCCTGTTTCAAAACATTGGCTAAATGTAATTAATGCAATCCAGGTCTGTAATTTCTCAGAAGCACGGCTGTTGTTAGTTTCTGTAATAAACTTAGAAACAGGCCTCTGTCCTTCACTCCCCTGTAAAAACAAGGTTTCCACCTCTGCTGTGGCCTCTGGCAGACAGTTGCCCCTCCTGACCCTTGCCCTCGGCCACATGAGTTACAAAGGAAAGATGTGACGCTCTCCTGTAGAGTCTATGCCCCCAGCAGACCCTGCATGCTGTGGCCCAGGAAGAGCACAAGGAGAGTGGGCATGAGAAGCAGCAGCTGGTGCCAAGTCCTGGTGCCCACAGTGGACACACGGGCCAACAAACAGAAGAAGATAGAAGTTGCTGCTTCTTAAAGCCACTTAGTCGGAGGTGCGGCTAGAAGCCTCAATGATTGTTACTACAGAGAATCAACAGGGTTCATTCTACTTGGTGTTGAGACTAGGTCTTTCCCCTGAGCTGTGTGTGTGTGTGTGTGTGTGTGTGTGTGTGTGTGTCTGTGTGTTTATATATCAGAATATGTACTTTCATCTGTTGGTTCTGTTTCTCTAGAGAACCCAGCCTCGGAAGATCATCGATTTTGTTGAATAATGGCAGCTGGGCGCTGCCCTTTGCTTTTCTGAGGCAAATGTCACATCGTTTGCTGGCTCTGGTCCCAATGCTCCCAACCTCAGGAATGCTTAGTACAATTTGTTTATCAGACATTCACCCACTGGTGGATCAAGATTCGTGTTTTAAAAACTCTTTCCCGTCCCGTCAGGATTTTGCAGAAGGCTCAGTGTATAAGCGCTTGTGCAACGATGAGGAGTGAGTCCAGACTCCTAACCCATGGAGAGCCAGGCTGGGGGTGGCTACCTGTAATCCAGCCTAGGGAGGCAGGGGAGGGAGAGCCCCAGGGCAAGTTGGCTAGGTAGACTAGCCAGAATCGGTTCCCGCCGAGTTCAGCAATCTCAGGCGGAGAACAACTGAGGAAGCTACGTGATTCGGTGGTCTGTGTGAGACAGGCCCCCACAGTCTCCTGTACTTTAATGTCTAGTCCTTAGTTGGTGGACGGTTTAGGGGAGGATTAGGAGGTGTGGCCTTGTTGTGGGAGGTGTGCTATGGGGATGGGCACTGAGGTTTCAGAAATCTCCACTAGTACCCCCCCCTCCCTGTGTCTGTGTGTCTGTCTGTCTGTGAATCAGGATGTAAAGCTCTCAGCCACTGATCCAGAGCCCTGCCTGTCTGCTTTCCAATATGATGATCATGGACTAACCTTCTAAAACTTAATGCAAGGCCCCAACTAACTGTTTTCCTTTGTAAGAGTTACCTGGCCATAATGTCTCTTCACAACACCAGAACAGTAACTTGGACATCTGACACCAACTTTGGGTCTCCAATATGCATACGAAATCCCATATATACACATACACACCCACCCCAACACAAAGACATACCCCCTGTACATACAGACACACACACACTCCCAAATGCACACAATACAAACAGACCCACCCACATATACACATACACACATGTGCACACATACACAAACATACGCGTACATATAAACACATATACACAAACACACATGCACATACAAACACACACACATACACACATACACATAACCACCCATCCGACACACAAACAGGAATTCTTTTTGTTAGAAAGTAGGCACAATTTTTGTGTGTGTGTGATGTAAAACTATGAATCTTGAGCAAAACATGACTGAAAATAGAAAGTCATCAGAAAATGACTCAAATCTGTCCCATCCAGCGGGAGTTCAACGAGTTCCTAAGGAGGGGGCGAAAAGAATGAAGCAGAGACAAGGAGACACAAAGAATGAGAGCAAGTCTATAGTCTGATCTCGCTCTCGTTTATTTGAAAACTTTCACACAACTTTATAGGGAGAAGGCAGGAAGGGAAAATGTGTCAGCAATATAGTTTACAAGACATAACAGGGTGATTGATGATGATGCAGAACACCGCAAGAATGTTTACTAAAAGAGATGCTACAAGAATGTCAGCTAAGATATCTCAAAATGTCTAGCCTGACGCACAGATGTCTCATAGGTTCCGGAAACGTAAATCTCTCACCTATGACCTTGTTGCAGCTGTCTGTAACTTTCCACTAGCTGGCCTTGGCTCCCAGCATCTCCTCCCTTTCTCAAATAATTTAAGAGGCTAGCAGGTAGGTTCTGAACATGAGGTCTTTTGAAGACAGTGGGCATTAACCAGAAGGGGGAAGTAGAGATCTGATCCTCCCAGGGCGTTTTGCAGCCTTTTTGGGTGTCTTTTTGGGGAGGAAAGGAAGACCCCATCAACACCTGAGGGTATCCCCAGCAGGTTGTGGTTAGGGGTAATCAGACACCAACCTCTATGCAATCAGGTTTGCTTCTCGGGGAACTCAGAAGCGGACAATTGGGTCCTTCCCCTGCGGTACCTTGTCCTACACCCCTATGGTGCCCATGCCACATCAGGCAAGCATTTATCTGAGTTTTATGCTGTTTTCATGAGAGCCAAACACAATGAAGACCCATGTGATGGACTGTTACCAGTTTTCCTCGGGCTAGGGTTAGCCTCTGTCAGCCAAATCAAGTCTGTGATAATGAACTTGTATGGGTTTAGATGCCAGGGAGTCAATTTCCTGTTTTACAAAGCTAGTAAGCCTTTGGATGGCCCATGGGCCGAAAGATATGAGAAGGAAGCCCACCATGGGTCCCAAGATTGAAGGTAGGAGAGTAGTGAGCCAGGGAGAGGTTGAAAACCAATTATGAAACCAACTTTCCTCTTGTTCTCTCTGTCTTTTTCTCCTCTCTAAGCCCTCTCTAACTTTAGCCATGCTGTCTTTCACAACCCCAGAACAGTCCATGTAAAAGCAACATTCTTCCTTGAGGACAGCCCATAGCAGTCATCTTGACTGGCGGGGTCTTCTTCGACATCTTTATCATTCTCAGGAGAAAACTCCTCATCCACTTGTCATACCAGGTGTTCCAGTAGCCATCAAGCTGCATCACTTTCCTTCGGAAAAATACACAGACAGCTCCTCGTCCCCATATGAGTACAGGGTTGGGTCCATGCCATTGATTTGTTAAAGGATTCCTCCATTTTACTTTAGCAAAAGTTTTTGTTTGTTTGTTTGTTTGTTTTTCTGCATGCTAAAATTCATCTGCTGTAGGTTTACCATGCTTATCCAATTTTTAAAAATTCATATCTATTTTTTTTTTAATTTAGGTGTCCAGGGGAGTGGCTCCCCCTTTTTTGTTTTTTGCAAGTAAATCTTAATTGTTTAGTGGGCACATTCTAGCATGCCTAGTCCTTGAGGATTGTAAGGTATTCCAGTTATATGAGAAACTTGAAACTGTTGACAAAATCTTTTAAAAGATTTGTTATTATATCTTGCTTCATTGTCAGTTTTTAAATTGCTTAGGAACTCTTAGAACATTAAAAGCCTGTAGACAATGAGCAATAACATTTTTTGCAGCTTCTCCTGGTTGAGGAGTGGCAAAAATAAATCCAGAATAAGTATCTATACAAACATGTACATATTTTAATTTTTAAATTTAGGAATATGAGTAATACCCATTTGCCAAATCTGATTTGGAATCAGTCCTTTTAGGATTGACTCCCAAACGAGGAAGAGGCTGAAACAGAGGACAAGAACTGCAAGCCTTGATTATAGTACGTGCCTGTTTCTTAGTCAACCCATACTTAAGTCTCAAGGTTTGACTATTAAGATGATGCATGTTATGGACATCCTGGGCTCTTTTTAACTGTGAACAATAAGCTTTGGTGGCTTTATCTGCCAATGAAAAAAAATTTTTTTAAATAGGGGTCCTGGCAAATTAGAATGAGCCCTTAAATGTCCTATGAAAAGGGAAAGTTTCTTTCTTGTATCAAGTTTTGAATTTGTAAAAATAAAATTCCAGCAAGAGAAAATATCTGAATTTGACCTGAAGTCTCTATCTAGGCAAAGACTGAGCTACATATGCACTATCTGAAAAATGTTTAAAGACTGCTTATTAAAAACATGAAACATGGCCAATACTGCAGATAACTCTGCTATTTGCGCAGATGTGCTAGACACTTGAAAAGACATTGTTTTTCTTTTCATAAGTACAGGCAGCAACACCAGATAATGAATCATCAGTAAATACCGTTAAAGTATCAACAATTGGAATAACTTTTGTTTAAAATGGAAAGACTATAGGTTGCATCTATAAAAACTGAATTAATTTATTTTCTTGTGGCGCAACAGGTTGGACTCTGTCATAATAAACTTACATATGTTAAAATGCCATATTTTTCAGATCTTTGACAAGTCTGAGAGCCAGCATATTTGAGTTACTCTTTTTCTACCTTTATCATCTGCTCTAAACTGCATCCTATAAAACAGGATGTTATAATCTTTAATTTTGGCATATATTTTAAATGTATGTTTTAGAACCAAATATTAGGTAGATCTGTATAGGCAAACTTTATGGTTACCCATTTTAATATTAACCTTAAAAAAACCAACCTAAACAAAGAGATTAGGTAAAATTTAATTTGTACTCAACTATAATCTTTAGCATAACTTTAAATCTGCTCTTTTTAAACTAAAATCAAAGCAAAAATTTTTAATTAAACATAATTTATAAAGGGGCTAGCAAATCTTATTAATCCTATCATATTGTATTAAAACTTAACAGCAAAAAAATTAAAGGACAAAAGTTTTATTTAGTATTAAACAGAGAGCTATATTTAGCCTGCAGCCTTCAGCGAAAATAGACTATTCTGGCCATACCAAATCCATTGGCCAGAAAGAAACAGCATTAAATCATCTATTTTAGGTACTGGCAGCCAGGCATATATTTTATATAATTGTTAACAATGATCTGAATATAACCATGCATAACCCTGTGTTCCTTTTGTCCTGTAAAAGAACCTAAGCAAACATTTTGCATTGAAGAATCTCCAGCCTTTTTAATTGAAGAACAACATATTTTATAGGGTTTTTTTTTACATGACATATTGTAATAACTGCAGTTTTTGTTTAATTGGCTTAAACAGCATGACTTGGTTTTATTTTGTAAAATTAATAAAATAAATAGCAAGGTCTTTTGATCTCCCCCAGAGGGTTGAGAAACTGTATTTAACTTTTTTGTTAGACTGTCCAAAGATTATTATTTTAAAATACCTGATAAATTTTTAAATGTTTTAGAGTTTAACTCTGATGGTCCAGGACCAAATTCAGGGGTGTTGATTTAAACTGTCTCATGTCCAAAAATATGAATATCGTCAGTCAGATTTTAAAATATCATCATTTTAAGTCCACATATAAACACATACATACATAGATTCCAGAAGGAGCAGAGCCCCCATGTCCCCTTCCCCGGGACCTGGGGCGTCCCCCAGACTCCCTTGATCAGATTGGAAACTGTCCAAGTTTTTTAGACCTCGAGAGCAAACTGAAACCAAAAATAAAAACAGACAGCCAGCAGACAAAAACAAAACACAGAGACAAAGACAAAAAACAACTGCAAGTGCCTGCTTTTTAAACATTTTTAATATTTTTTAAAACCTGTTTTTGTAATATTAAAACAAACCATTTTCTATAGGAGTGAATTTATAGAGCATAACCATGATTTTAAAAGTCAGAACTAAATTTAAAACTCAGAATTTATCAGTGCACACAATTTAATCTTTAAAACTAGAAGTGGCTTCATCCCTTTGGCCCACTCGGACTGAAGCCCGTGGGAGGAGGGATGAGCAGAGGAAGGGGGCAGGGTGATGCCGCTGAGCTCAGCAGCCGATTCTGAGGGTGTGAGTGTTCCCATCCACCCTAGTTCTGTACAAGCCATGAAGCCATCCAAGCCTAGCCCGCTGTAGGGGAGGGGGAAAAAGAAGTGCAGTGTCCCCATTCCTCTGCTCACTGAGCTACGAGCTATGGGCCCCCACTCTAAGCTTTCTACCCGGCACGCCTGGAGGTCTTTTTGTTGTTGTTGTTGTTGTTTGGGTTAGAGGGAGACAGGCACAGGAGGCCAGTCTGAATTATGAGACTTGGCAGTTTCTTCCTCTGACTGTTTTATACTCATTATCGAGAGCTTGTCTCCTAAACTATTTTTTGCTTTTAAATTATACAAATCTGTTTGAGCTCCTTTATGAACATTTGAAATAACCTTAGAAATACTTTTTTTTTTCCCTGCCTGTTTGGCTGCTCTAATGTTTCAAGCAACTCTTTAGCTTGTGATTTTCTTTTTTATTTACCCCTACTCCTCGTGTCTTGAAGGACTCCTTGAGACCCTGAAAGAAGAAGTCATGCTTATCCAACTCTTGTCCCATAATCCATCGTTCTGACTTACCTCTCGGATCAGACTCACAGGGGGGTGGCTCTGTGGAGATCTCTTAGGCAGGATCTTCACTCACTTCCCCTGTAGAAGCGGTGATCCTATGAAACTGTGTGGGCCCACGAAGAACGACATTCAATTCAATCCCCGTGCCTCCGGTTCACGTTGGGCACCAATTATGTCCCGTCCAGCTGGAGTTCAACGAGTTCCTAAGGAGGGGCGAAAAGAATGAAGCAGAGACAAGGAGACACAAAGAATGAGAGCAAGTCTATAGTCTGATCTCACTCTCATTTATTTGAAAAATTTCACACAACTTTATACGGAGAAGGCAGGAAGGGAAAATGTGTCAGCAATATAGTTTACAAAACATAACAGGGTGATTGATGATGATGCAGAACACCGCAAGAATGTTTACCAAAAGAGATGCTACAAGAATGTCAGCTAAGATATCCCAAAATGTCTAGCCTGACGCACAGATGTCTCATAGGTTCCGGAAACGTAAATCTCTCACCTACGACCTTGTTGCAGCTGTCTGTAACTTTTCACTAGCTGGCCTTGGCTCCCGGCACATACGCATACATACAAACACAAATACACAAACACACATGTGCACATACAAACACACACACACATATACACATACACATAACCACCCACCCTACACACAAACAGGAATTCTTTCTGTTAGAAAGTAGGCACAGTTTTTGTGTGTGTGTGATGTAAAACTATGAATCTTGAGCAAAACATGACTGAAAATAGAAAGTGAACTTTAGTTCTGTTATTCTAATTGCTCAGAACCTGCAGCATATTTTGTAAACACACTTCCTCACCTTCTCGTTGGCTTAATAAAGAGCTGAATGACCTATAGCAAAGGCAGGAAAAGAAGGTGGAACTTCTGGGCAGAGATAGAAACTCTGGGAAGGAGTCTGAGGCAGGAAGTTTCATCAGCCAGATGCAGAGAAAGTTGGACATACAGTACTGAAGAGAGGTAAGGAGCCAAGTGGCAGCACAGAGCTTAATGTAAATGGGTTAATTTACCTTATAAGAGCTAGTTGGGAACAAGCCAAAGCTAAGGCCAAGCTTTCGTATTTATAAAAAGTTCCCATGTCACTATTTGGGCAGCTGGCAGGTGGGGACAGTCTCGCTATAATTGGCCCCAAACATTATACTTAATTTTCCTGCCTCAAACTGAAGATGATACAGCATCGCTGATCACTGCTAAACATGACCAGACACAAGGGAGCAAAGGTTATATTGAACACACAGGAATACAAAAATTTCATCTCCGCATCGGTAGACACAGGCTCAGATCACAAAGGTGATAAGAGGCGCTGTTGTGAAAAGTGCCACCTGGGGTCTGGGTCTCCCAGTGTGGACTCATTTCTGAATCCTGTACATTTTGAACCACCATTTTGCATGTAAACTCTGACGGTCTCCGTCATCGTTGTTGGGTCCGAAGGGGCCAAAGGTGGAGGCGGAATTTCTCTCTCCTCATCTCTAATGAGGCTCTGAGGGATTCTGGTCCCAGTGGCCAAAGAGACTCCTGTAAATGACTGTTCTGTGATTATTCTGAACATTTTTCCCATTCGGAAGATCAAGAACTCAAACATCTGCTCTTCCCTTGCTTAGGACTTGCCAGTGTTTCGAAGACACCACAAAGCTGGTCACTGGGTCATGGAGAACAGCCCTGGACAGCACCAACCTCTCCCCAGGTAAGGTTACAGCAGTGGAGACACAAACATTCCATTAGTCAGAGATGAATTATTTTAGAAACCTCCTTGTAACTTCTCCCAGAGGCCGGAAGCCAATGCAGAGGCCCCAAACCCACTGCTTATCAGCTGCGATAAACACAGAACTAACAACCCATTTCTCTGGTGTTGTTCTGAGGTGTGTGTGTCGGGGGAGGATGAGGGTTGTAAACACATGCTGGTCTTAGAGACTGTGTGGCCTCAGCGATGCTCAGGGATGCCGATGGCAGGGCTGAGAGTTGGGGAGCAGATGTGTGGTCAGGCACATCACTCTATGAGCTGAGGGCAAACGTGACCACGAGTGGCACCCCATCACGTCGTGACCATGCCCATCTAGGTGTTGACTTTATGGTCTCCGATTCACCTGGGCTCACACTCATGAGAGGCACCAACCAATCCAGCGTCTCCGAGTTCCTCCTCCTGGGCCTCTCCACGCAGCCCCAGCAGCAGCAGCTCCTGTTCCTGCTCTTCCTCATCATGTACCTGGCCACCATCCTGGGAAACCTGCTAATCATCCTGGCCATCGGTACAGACTCCCGCCTGCACACCCCCATGTACTTCTTCCTCAGCAACCTGTCCTTCGTGGATGTCTGCTTCTCCTCCACCACTGTCCCCAAGGTCCTGGCCAACCACATCCTCGGGAGTCAGGCCATTTCCTTCTCTGGCTGTCTCACGCAGATGTATTTTCTCTTTGAACTTACAGACATGGACAATTTCTTGCTGGCTGTGATGGCCTATGACCGCTATGTGGCCATTTGCCACCCCTTACACTACACAGCAAGGATGACCCTTCAGCTCTGTGTCCTGATGGTGGCTGCATCATGGGCGACTGCCAGTTTGA
Source organism: Meriones unguiculatus (assembly GCF_030254825.1). Lineage (NCBI taxonomy): Eukaryota > Metazoa > Chordata > Mammalia > Rodentia > Muridae > Meriones > Meriones unguiculatus. The sequence continues at coordinate 41,284,599 of NC_083359.1, forward strand.
ATGCCCTGTTACACACGCTGCTCATGGCTCGACTTTCATTCTGTGCAGACAACATCATCCCCCACTTCTTCTGTGACGTGACTCCCCTGATGAAGCTCTCCTGCTCTGACACACGCCTCAACGAGCTGATGATTCTTACAGAGGGGGCTGTGATCATGGTCACCCCATTTGTCTGCATCCTGATCTCCTACATCCACATCGCCTGCGCCGTCCTGAGGGTCTCGTCCCCGAGGGGAAGGTGGAAAGCCTTCTCCACCTGCGGCTCCCACCTGGCTGTGGTCTGCCTCTTCTATGGCACCATCATCGCCGTGTACTTCAACCCCTCGTCGGCCCATTCGTCTGAGAGGGACACGGCAGCCACTGTGCTGTACACCGTGGTGACCCCCATGCTGAACCCTTTCATCTACAGCCTGAGGAACAGGGACCTGAAAGAGGCGCTGTGCAAAGTGGTCCGCAGGAAGATACTCTCTTTCTGACTAATGTATCCTGAGTCTATGCACCACTCTCAGGCAAGTAAATCCACCTCCTGGGCAAGGCGCAATCTATTTTTAAGAAACAGAAGTAGAATAAATGTGTTTGGTAGACGCTTGCCCACAAGTGTTGACACAGTTTAAACCTCACTCCTCTTACTGTGTGAAACACTATTCTATGATAAGGGTGTTTAGCGGACAACGAAACTTCCTTTCTAGCCGGGCTGCAGCTTAGCAGAATCAGGCTCACCCAGCACATAGAGCGCCATGTTTCTTCCTCAGCACCGCAGAGCAAAAGGAGAAGAATGAGTGTTCCCTTTCCTGGCAAAAATATCAGGACCACTTTGGAAGCCTCTATTTCACAAAATCTTTGCATTTCCCTTTTGAAAAATGTTCTCGGGATGCAAAGCACTCATTTCCTCAGCCTGGCAGCACGCTACTCTCACGAGGAAGCCTTGAAAATGCAATTATCAGTCCCTGGCCTGACTTCGGCCAGTTAAAACTGAATGTCCGACTGGGACCTGGGTTTCTAATGTGTTTTCTGGGTTGGCAGATAATAAAACTGAATGGGCCTTACAACTGGGCCAGACACCCTCAGGGAAATCTGTAGGGGCAGGAGCAGAGTGCTCACTGGCAGCTCTCTGTGGCCTAACATCTGCTCGCCGGGCCTGCTGGCCCCGCGCTTCACAGTCGATCTTCATTACACCGGATGTGTTTTAGTCTCTTGTCATTTGGTTAGACAGCTCTCCCTTACTGCGGAGGCAGCGTGAGGTGTGCCTTTGAGTTTGAGTTCCACAGGTGCTGTCCACATACCCAGAACGGCTGCCTCCTTCTTCTTGGGCAGCTGCCCCCACACTCAAATTCTCCTGTTCTTTAGAGCCTCTTCGGAGACTTTTAGGTTAAGACAGCATCCGTTTCCTTCCCCCATCCCCAGGAAAGCCATAGAGTCACTGTGCATGGGGGACCATCTAGCTGCTCTAGGTGAGATGAGAGGGTGTACCTTGGGTGCCCTGAGCAAAGCCTGGATCCCGACGCAAGCTGAATAAGAGATCTAGCTTTGATGAGGAAGTGAACAAACGGGCACACGCTTCAAATCTGTATTAAGTGGGTTAGGGACTTCACAAACTCTATTTTGAGCATAATTGCTATTGCGTCCAAAATAATTATAACATGTTCTAGAGCAGAAAATAAACAATGCTGGATATTAGGTGTTAATCCAGTTTTGGAAAATACAAACTTTTTTGAGGGTGGGTTAGGGAGAAGGTAGTCAATGAAGTATCTGCCACGCAAGCATGAGGAAAAGCCAGGGACAGTGGCACGTGTCTCCCACCAAATGCTGTGGAGACAGCCAAGTGTCTTTAAAACTAAGAGAGCGATTGAGGGAGACACAGGAAGTCGATCTCTGAATGGCACTCACACGCACGTGTCTCCCTCCATCACGGGAGTGCTCACCCACATCCACACCCACACACCCATACCTCACACACAAAAACCACAAAGAAAATAGAAGCATTTTTATTGCTCATTATGATTGTTAAAACTTATAGAAACACACCAGAAAATAAATAACACAGAACTACCTTGTATTCTTCAAACGACTGTCTAAAGACACCGAACGTTGGCGAGGATATGGAGAAATCGGTACAGTGGAATAGTGTTGAAGACAATGCGACAACAGAGCAGTGACACATCAGGGAGCCACCGTGAAAAAGCCACCACTATAGCTGATTTTCAGGTAGAAGTATTGCCTGATCCAACCACTAACTTAAAGGTTTAATCACGTCTGAAATCACAGTCTCAAATGAATATTCACGTGTGTTCTTAGCATTAATAATAATCATTAATATAATAATAATTATAAATTTTACTATCAAGCTGGGCTTTAGAGATGGCTCTGTGGATAAAGCATTTGCCACATAGTCTGAGGACCTGGGTTTGGATGCCTACTTACCACGCAAAGCTGGACGCAGTACCCTGAGTCTAATCACAGTCTCTGCAGTGAGGTGGGAGGTAGAGACAGGAGCATCCCCAGTTGGTTCTGGGCCAGCGACTCTGGGATACACAGTGTCAAACAATAGGAGACTGTCTCAAACAAGACAGAAAGAAATGCTGCATGCCTGGGGTTATTATCTGACCTCTACATGAGTGCCTTGGTATTGGCACACACACACACACACACACACACACACACACACACATACACACACACACATCCTGTTCACAATGCCCACTAATGGATAAACAGTAAAACAATTGTGGTTCATGCATACAGTGTAATATTTTTCAGCCCTGAAGAGAAAATTTTGATGTGCTACAAATGGTAATTGCCGGGGACTGGGAAGAGGGAAATAAAGAATTGTTACTTGTAGGGTTGGAGAAAACCCTGAGCGAGTCGGTCCTAAGTAAACGCGTGTTTCGACATGGGCATTGCCTGTGGAGGATTCCAAGGCCAATCGACCCGCGGACGGTTGGCAAAGCTGTTTGCCACGTGGTTCCACACTCAAGAGGGATGTCAGACCTTGGGGGTCTCAGTGGTGCCGAGACTGGCAGCTGCTGCTTCCTTCCTCTGGGATGTTTTCAGCCTGAGACTGCTGGCTGCACAGACCTCCTGCCCAGACCAGCTGACCCCTCCCTCGGTGCTGCGCCTGATGAAGACATTCCAGGTTGGGGTGCTGGTGGTAGAGGTTAGAGAATCCCAGCTGAGCCCATGGCTCTATGTGTGTCTGTATGTCTTTCTTTCTTTGCTCCCTTGACACCCCTAGCTAAGGTTCCCAAATGCAGTGCTACTTAATTGGAATAAAATTTCAATAATGCAAAATGAAAAGACTCTTGAAGAATAAATACTCAAAAATGTGAATGGGTTCAACGGTGCTGAGCTAACTGAAAAAAATGGGCAATGTTTGCTGCTTATTTTACTATAAGCGATATAAACTCTGCTTTGAAATGGTAACATATTTTAGAATCACAATGTAATATACAACGTAAATGAGGAAGAAAATGAAAGTCACTTGTAAAAACACATGATAATATCAGTGAAAGTAATTTTTACACAAAGTGGACCTCAGGCGGCATTGAATGAGGCGTGTCCCCCACAGACTCGGGAACACTTGGTCTCCAGTCAGAAGTTTAGGGGGTCCAGCCTTGCTGCAGGAAGCCTGTCTCTGGCATGCAGGCTCAGAGCAGCAGGGCCTCTCCCCTGCTTCTAGTTCACACTCTCTGCTTCATGTTTGAGTTGAAAGATGTGAGCTCCCAGAGACTCGCTCTTGCTGCCCTGCCTGCTGCTTCCTGCCATGCCCCGAGAGGATGAACTCTCATCCCTCTAGAACCGTAGGCCCAAATTAACTCTTTCTTCCAGAAGTTGCCTTGGTCATGGGATTTTATCCAGGAGCAGAAAAGTCATGAATACAAGTTGTCACGGCAATATTTTCATGCGCCCTTTACACAGAGTCTCATATCTGTGAGAATCGAGTGTGTACCCATGGTTGTCCTTGATCTTTTTTTTCCCTTCTTTTTCTTTCTTTCTTTCTTTCTTTCTTTCTTTCTTTCTTTCTTTCTTTCTTTCTTTCTTTCTTTCTTTGTTTTGTTTTTCAAGAGAAGGCTATTCTAGACTTGCTTTGTAGACCAGGCTGGCCTCACACTCACAGAGATCCATCTGCCTCTGCCTCCCAGAGTGCAGCCACCTTGATCTTAAACTTCTGATCCAAAGGGCTGGAGTTACAGGCTTGAACGGTCTCACCTGGTTTCCGTGAGACAGCCGAGTGTCTCGGAAACTGGACCCAGATCCTAGCGCATGAGAAGCAAGCGTTTTACCACCTGACATCTCTCCGTCTGGCTTCTCGCTTCTACTTTTTGTGTTCCAATGTCATTAGCCATCTTAGTGTGGCTTTTATCATTGCCTAGTACCTCATGATGTCCACTGTAATTTCTTGGACTCATTCCCGACCTTGAGCAAATTCTGTTGCCCCTACAAGCAGGAATGACACTGCAGTAAAACCTCGGGCTCACAGAATTGTGCGCACATCAACACTGCCCTAGACAGCTGGTACAAGCCACTCAACACCAGCGGCAGGAGCGGAGTCACAGGCCTCAAGCCAGCTATCTCCACCAAGTCACGCTAGCTTTGCTGTTGGGGTCTCATGCTAGCCTGGTGGACAGAGGGCCCCCAGCCTCGTTTGTCAATAGAAGCATGTTTGAATTTTGGAAAAGTCCCATATTCACTTGTGGGTCATCTGTGTAGCATGGCCGTTCTTTTTACATGACTTAGACAAGTTCTGATTGCTCAGGAACAGTGTGCCTTGCCGGCCTTCCTGCGTGCTGGGCTCGGCAGGCCTGTTCCTGCTCCTTCTCACTGTCTGAGCCGTGACTTTGGGAAGCTGGGATCTTCAGTGTCAGGGACTTCTTTATGGTGTCTTTCCTGACGTAACATCTTTTGTTAAAGGGGAAAGAGCTAGAGTCTAGAGTATCTTCTTGGAAAAAAAGACCCTGCCTCCAACCAGGAGATAACACCCAACTCACCTTACCCTCCTCTGCCCAACGGCAGGTTGGTAACCTGGCATGGAGTGAGAGAGTGGGGCTCTGAACGGCAGGTGGCGGCTTTGGTTCTTTTACCATGAGAGACAGTCTAGGGTTGGGGACCACCAAACCTGGACAGTCAGCAGGTCCCATGAGCTATCCCCAGTCCACAAGCTGTGCATCCTTTGGGTTCTCCCCTGCCAGCCCTCCCTTCCCATTAGGATGGCTCACAGGCTCTTTGGGATTCCAGTCTCCTACCTCTGTGGATTGGGACAGAGTGTGAGTTTGGTTTCCAATCTGGATATCCTCAAAACTCGAGGTTGCCTAGGACCTGCAGTGTGTGAGCAGGTGTGGCTGTGCCGAGCCCTTGGCTGGGGGCCCACACCATGTGAACAGGGATGGGTGTGCCAAGCCCTTTGCTCTAGCACTGAACAGGCGTGGGTATGGCTGGCCCTTCGCTGGGGCGTAACAGCAGGTATGGTGCACCAAGCCCTTTGCCTCTCCCTCTAAGCTGAAGACCTTGGCTGAAGAATTTGGGTGCCGTCCACCAAATGTTCCTGAGCAGGATAGTTGTCCCCAGCAGAGCAGAACTGAGAATTGCGGCATCTTTAACAGGAACCTGGTTGTTGCTGTAGATCAGAGGATTACACACTTGCACAGGATTGGAGGATTAGGACTAGGATTAGTACTTGTGAGAGAGATGTATTAGAAAAGACTTAATTTTTACTTATGTCTCTCTCTCTCTCTCTCTCTCTCTCTCTCTCTCTCTCTCTCTGTGTGTGTGTGTGTGTGTGTACCTATAGAGTCTAAAGGAAGGTGTCAAGTCCCCTGGATCTGAAGTTATAGGTGGCAAAGTCCCTAGACCTTAGCACAACTGACTCCATGATGTAAGTACCATTTAGGCCATAAAACTCATCCTATAGAAAGTACCAGTTGCCAAAATAAAAACAAAGATCTAATTCATCAGTGTCCATAGTTCTGGAAAAGTCTTTAAATATACTAACCTTATTTCTTAGATTCTGCAGTTCCATTTCTGGCCAACTGTTCTTATTAACTGAAATATGTCAACCTGGAACATGTTGTTTTTTTGTTTTGTTTTGTTTTGTTTTTAATTTTTGTGCTCACCCTGAGAAAGGCTCGGTGCTACAGGGATCCCGATCACTCAGTGTAGTCACTATCTGGCTAGTGAGACTTTCTGCTGGAGAGATGGTGTGGAGGTTAAGAGCACTGTCTGCTCTTTTTAAGGTCCTGAGTTCAATTCCCAGTAATCACTTGGTGGCTCACAACCATCTATAATGAGATCTGGTGCCCTTTCCTTGGAGTAGAGGCACACACGCAGTCAGAATACTAAACAAACAAATAAATCTTTTTAAAAAAGACTTTATGTTGGCTTAAATATGTGTTTGAGCTGTCTTCTCTGGCGCATGCCCCACAGCACTAGAGGGCTTTATGGGTGCCGGGAACCAAACAGGTCCCAGCAATGAGCCATCTCTCCCCGGCTTTGTTTCCTGAGACAGAGGCTTCTGTAACCCGGTGACCCTGAACTCCTGTCCCTTCTGTCTCCATTTCCGGAGCCCTGACACTCCAGGTGTGTACCGCACCGTGCCACAGAGCAGTTTGTTGTGAAAGAGTGGGCCTGGCTCATCCCCGTTTCTTGCTTCCTCTTTGGCCCTCTGAACTCTTCTGCCGCTGTTCAGGGAAGCTGTGAGGTGAGTGAACCACAACCTAACTGAGCCTTCTTGAGAACCCTGGTCCAGACCGATTCAGCTACACCATGACCGGAGGCCTGACCCGCAGGACCTATGTGAGGCGAGCGCTGACCGCCTGAGGTCCTCAGGAGGAGAAAATGATTGGATACTGGACAGCAAGGGGTAAGGCTGGTTGTCTGTGGGAGTCATTGTGTTTGCTGTGTGCCAGAAGCTGCCGCCTTAATGGAACAGTGAAGCAGCTCCCTGTCAATGTGTGTGTGTGTGTTGGGGGGGGGTACCGCACATGAGGCACATGTATATGCACATGGACGCCAGAAGTCAACTTGGAATGACTTCCTCACTTGCTTTCCAGCTCGCTCCTTCCTTCCTTCCTTCCTTCCTTCCTTCCTTCCTTCCTTCCTTCCTTCCTTCCTTCCTTCCTTCCTTTCCTGGCTGGCTTGGACTTACTTTGTAGCCTAGGCTGGCTTTGAACTCACAGAGCTCTGCCTGCCTCTGGCTTCTGAGGGCTGGGATTACAGCTGTGTCCCACCACACCCACTGGGTCATCTTTTAACAGTGCAGTCTTGGCGCCATTAAAGGCTAGATTGTGGTTTTACAGCGCTGTGTTGTTGGTATTATATGCGGAACTGTCTTCCACCAGAGGGTTACCGGGCAAAGAAACAAGGAGTACAGGGGGTCACACTTTTGCCTCTGCTCCAGTCAAGCTGGATTCTGCCAAGGTTTCTTATCGCCTAATTTGGGCTTTATTTGTTAATGAATAAACTACATCAGAAGGGGTTTCTATTATTCTAGTATTGTGCTACTTTAAAAATTGAATGCATGTATGTATGTATGTATGTATGTACTGTGTGTGTGCATGCACGCACACCATATGTTTATAGATGCCTTGGAGAATAGAAGAAAGCATTGGATCCCCGAGAGCCGAGTATATAGGTCATTCATTGTGAGCTGCTCAGTACAGTCGCTGGGAACAGAACTTGGGTCCTCTGCAAAGGCAGCACAAACTCTCAACCACTGCACCATTTTCCTGTCCCGTGTCTTGTGACTTTGAGTGTCAAAAAATAATAATAATAATTTTTCCTCTACACAATGATAGCAGAGAGGATAATGGCAAGATCTCCTTGAGAGGACTCTGGGGTTGCTATACTGGAGAAGGGTTCCCCTTGCTCCACATCCTTGCCAGCATGAGCTGTCATTTGTGGTTTTGGTTTTAGCATTCTGGCAGGTCTGAGATGGAGTCTCAGAGTGATTTTGATTTGCATTTCCCTGATGGCGAAGGAATTTGAACATTTCTGTGTTCTCATTTGGGATTCCTTTGTTGAGAATTTTCTATTTAGCTCTGTATCCCACTTTTAAAAATTGGATTATTTGGTTTTTTGATATCTAGTTTCTTGAGTTCTTTATACATTTTGGAAATTAGCCCTCTGTCAAATGTGGGGGTTGGTGAAGTTCTTTTCCCATTCTGTAGGTCCTATTGATGGTGTCCTTTGTCTTACAGAAACTTTTTAGTTTCATGAGGTATGATTCATTAATTGTTGGTCTTAGTGTCTGCATTATTGATGTTCTGTTCAGGAAGTTGTGTCTTGTGCCTATGCCTTCAAAGCTATTCCCCACTTTTTCTTCTATCATGTTTAATGTATCTGGTTTTGTGTTGAGGTCCTTGGTCCACTTGGACTTGAGTCTTGTGCAGGACGACAGATATGGATCTTTTACATGATAGATATGCATTCTTCTACAGGCATACATCCTGTCTGACCAGCACCGTTTGTTGAAGATGGTTCCTTTTTTTCCATTGTATAATTTTGTGTTCTTTGTTTAAAAAAAAAAATCAAGTATCTATAGGTGTGTGGATTTATATCTGGGTCTTCAATTCAATTCCATTGACCCACTGTCTGGTTTTAAGCCAAAAACCACGTGGCTTTTTATTACCATAGCTCTGTAGTAGAGCTTGAAACCAGGAACGATGATTCCTTCAGAAGTTTTGTTGTTGTTGTTGTTGTTGTACAGGATATCTTTAGCTAGCCTGGGTTTTTTGTTTTTTTAAATAAAGTTGAGTATTATGTTACTGTGTACTGTGTAAAGATCCAAATGCTGGTTTCTTGTGCTCCCCATATATGGTTGCTCCGAGACTCTCCTCTCTCAATGTTGTGTAAACATTGTTTCCCAACTGTTCCCTGATACTTCAATAAAGAAGCTTAACAGCAAGTGACTGAGCAGAGGAGAGAATCCGGCTGGACTTTCTGCCAGCCAGGGGAGGAGGAGAGAGAAAATGGAAGCCGGATTCAGCCATGAGGAAAGGTCCAGGAGATATTATGAGAGAGCAGCTGGAGAAGAGAAAGCCATTAAAATGCAAGCATCTCTGGGATTTTAGCTAGAAGCTAGCCAGATTATCTTGGAGGGTTAAAACAGGTTAATACTGCTTAGTGGTTGTGTCTTAAACTTGTTAAATAAATATAATAGCCCAGTCTCAATTATTTGGTGTTAGCTGGGTTAAAAGAAAAGCTGCAATACAATTTTAAAATAACCATTAACAATTGTTCTTTCAAGGTCTGTAAAGAATTGTGTTGGAATTTTGATAAGGATTGCATTGAATATGTAGATTGTTCTTGGTAAGATAGCCATTTTCACTATGTTAATCCTACTGATCCAAGAGCATGGGAGATCTTTTCATCTTCTTCCATTTCTTTCTTCAAAGACTTGACATTCTTGTCATACAGGTCTTTCACTTGCTTGGTTAGAGTTACACCAGGGTAGTTTATGTTATTTGTGGCTATTGTGAAGGGTGTTTTCCTGCTTTCTTTCTTAGCCTGTTTATCATTTGTATATAAGAGGACTGCCGATTTTTTTTTTTCTTTTTAGTTAATCCAGCCACTTCACTGAAGGTGTTTATCAGCTGTAGGACTTCTCAGTAAAACTTTTGGGGTCACTTATGTAGGTTACTCATCCTCTGCAAATATCAGTACTTTGGCGTCCTCCTTCCCAATTTATATCTCCTTGATCTCTTACTGCCCTAGCTAGAACTTCAAGTACTGTAATGATTAGGTATTGAGAGAGTGGACAACCTTCTCTTGTTCCTGATTTTAGTGGAATCGCTTTGACTTTTTCTCCATTGAAGTTGATGTTGGCTATAAGACTGATGTAAATAACTTTATTATGCTTAGGTATGGCCTTTGTGTTCCTGATATCTCTAAGACTTTTATCCTAAAGGGGTACTCAATTTTGTCAAAGGCTTTTCAACATCTAATGAGAAGATCTAGTGTTTTTTTCTTTAAGTTTGGCTATGTGGTGGGTTACATTGGCAGATTTTCATATGTTGACCCATCCCTGTGTCTCTGGAATGAAGCCTGCTTGATCATGGTGGATGATCTTTTTGAATGTCCTTGGATTCAATTTGTGGGTATTTTATTTAATATTTCTGTGTCAATATTCATGAGGAAAACTGGTCTCTAATTCTCTTCTTTTGTTGAATCTTTGTGTGGTTTGGGTATCAGGATACTGTGGCCTCATAAAATGAGTTTGGCAATGTTCCCTATATTTCTATTTTGTGTAATAGTTTGTAGAGTATTCATATTAGGTCTTTTTTAAAAGCCTAGTAGAATTCTGTTCTAAAACTGTCTGGCCCTGAGATTTTTCTTTTTGGGTTGGGATAATTTTAATGATTATTTCTATTTCCTTAGGGATTATAGGTTTACTTAAATTGTTCAGGTTATCTTGATTTGACTATGGTAAGTGGTATCTATCAAGAAATTTCTTTTAGATTTCCCAATTTTGTGGAGTAAAATTTTTGAAGTTTGACCTAATACTTCTTTGGATTTCCTCTATGTCTGTTTTTATGCCCCACCCTTTGTTTCTGATTTTGTTAATTTGGATATTCTCTCTCTTACTTTTAGTTAGTTTGGATAAGGGTTTGCCTATCTTGTTGATCTTCTCAAAGAACCAACTCTTTCTTTCATTAATTTTTTTTTGTATTTTTCTCTTTGTTTTTATTTTATTGATTTCAGCCCTGAGTTTAATTATTTATTGCTGTCTATTGTTTGTGTGTGTGTGTGATTACTTCTTTTTGTTCCAGAGTTTTCAAGTGTGCTGTTATTGCTAATATGAAACCTCTCCAGATATTTTTTTCAGTGTAGACAGTGCTATGAACTTGCCTCTCAGCGCAGCTCTCATTGTGTCCCATAAGTTTGTGTATGTTGTATATTCATTTTCATTGAATTCTAGAAAGTCTATAATTTCTTTATTTCTGCCTTGACTCAGCGGTTATTTAGCAGAGAGTTGTTCAGTTTCTGTAAGTTTCTGACTTTCTGTTGTTTTTGTTGCTGAAATCTATGGTGGTCTGATAATATACAGGGGGTTATTTCAATTTTCTTGTATATGTTGAGACTTGCTTCCTGACTGATAATGTGGTCAGTTTTGGAGGAGGTTCCGTGAGGTGCTGAGAAGAAGGTGTTTGTGTTTCGGTGAAATTGTTCTATAGATATCTGTTAGGTCCATTTGAGTCATAATATCTGTTAGTTGCATTATTTCTATGCTTAGTTTCTGTCTGAATAACCAGTCCACTGGTGAGATTTAAGTATTGAACCCTCCCAATTATTAATGAATGTATGGGGCTCAATGTATAATTTAAGCTTTAGTCAAGCTTCTTTTATAAGAAACATTTGTGGGTGCCCTTGAGTCTGGGTTATGGCTATTCAGAGTTGAGATGTCATCTTGGTGGATTTTTCCTTTGAGTATGAAGTGTCCGTTCCCATCTCTTTTCATTAATTTGGTTGGAAGTCTATTTTGTTAGATATTAGATTTATTAGATATTATATTTTGTTAGATATTATATTTGTTTCGTGTTTTGATTATTATGTGATGGTGTGCGGGACTTTCTTTTCTGGACCAATCTATTTGGTATTCTGTATGCTTCTTATACCTTTATAGACATCTTCTTTAGGTTAGGACAATGTTTTCTATGATTTTGTTGAAAATATTTTCTGGGCCTTTGATCTAGGAATCTTCTCCTTCTATTCTTAGTTTTTTTTTTTTCAAGGTACTCCTCATTTTCTGGATGTTTTGTGTCACGAACTTTTAGATTTAACATTTTCTTTGACCAATGTATCAATTCCTTCTACTGTATCTTCTATACCTAGATTTTCTTTTCTGTTCTGTTGGTGATGCTTGTGTCTGTAGTTCCTGTTCAGTTACCTAGATTTTCCATCCCATAGATTCCCTCAGTTTTGTTTTATTTTTTTTTTTTAAACTTCTATTTCCATTTTCAGACCTTGAATAGTTTTATTCATTCACCTGGATTTCCTTAAGAAATTTGTTCGTTTCCTCTCTAAGGGGCTCCATCATCTTCATAGGCTTGGATTTAAGGTCATTTTCTTGTGTTTCAGTTGTGTTGGAATACCCAGGGCTTGCTGTGGTGGGGTAGCTGGGCTCTGGTGGTGCCACATTGCCCTGGCTGTTGTTGACTGTGATCTTTCACTGGCTTTTAGCCATCTAGGTTTGTGGTTATCATAGTACTAGGTGTCATTTTCTGAATTTATATTTGTTGGAGAGTTTCTTGGATGTTCCCCCCCCCCCCCCGATTTCTGTGTTCTTTTGGTCTGAGTAGCCCGTGGCTCTAGTGACAAGCAAGTCTTCAGATCCATTAGTGTGTGTCCATTGAGCTTTTGGCGGCCTGTGTGACCACTGGGAGTTTGGCTGCTCACGTTGCCTCTGTGGCTCTAGTATTTTGGGAACTGGTCTGACCTCTGGTATTCTGGATACTAGTGTGGCCTGTGGAGTTCCACATGCCAGTGTGGCCTCTGGTAAAACAGGGGTCTTTTTCTAGAGCTGTGGACCAGGATATGGAAAATAGATATTTTTTAAAAGCAACCATGTGCCTTGTTGATGACCTCATCGGGGCAGAAGCAAACATGTGACTGGCAACCATCTTAACTAAGGTTTAAAAAATGCATGTGGGGGAGATGGCAGCGCAAAGAGGACACTGTGTCTGACGAGCAGGACAGCAGTGACTGCACAGTGACCAACAGACTGAACTCTGGGTTCTAAAACACCAGCGATTGTGTTTCCCAGGAGAGAGGAAACCCCATGGTGTGGGGAGCAATCGGGTCCATTCTCAGGTCATCTAGCTAAAACCTGGAAGAGTTCCTGGGTCCCAGTAGGTGCTCTATTGCCAGCCCAGAGCCACACACCTGTGTGCTCTGATCACCATCCCAGACTGAACTGTGGGCCCCACAACACCAGAGACTGGGGTTTCCAGTTGAGAGAACACCCCCCCCCCCCCGCCCATGGTGAAGGAAGCAATCGGGACCAACCTCAGGTCACCCAGACAATCCCTGGAAAAGGTCCCAGGGTCCAGTGGCGGCTCAGTTGACAGCCCAGAAACCTGCCTGCACACCTGACTCACCTTCCCAGATAGACGGTCAAACAGAGTATGGTCATCTGTAAAGAAGTACAGGAAGATGCAGCCAAACGGTTTGTGGCCTTCAGAGAGGAAATAATTAAGCCGCTGAAAGAAATAAAAGAAACAGAGGAATGTTCAAACAAACAGGTGAAGGAATTAAAGCAAAACCAGGAAAATACACTAAGACAGGTGAAGGAAATCAACAAAAAAGTTCAAGATCTGAAGATAGAATTGGAAAAATTAAAGAAAACGCAAATGGAGGATATCATGGAGAGGAAGAACTTAGGGAAGAAAACAGGAACTACAGAGGTAAGCATAGCCAACAGACTACAAGAGATGGATTAAAGAATCTCAGAAATGAAAGATACAATGGGAGAAATTGATGTGTCCATCAAAGAAAATGTTAAATCTAAAAAATTCCTAACACAAACTGTCCAAGAAATCCAAGACAACATGAAAAGACAAAACCTAAGAATAATAGAAATAGAGGAAAAAGAAGATTCCCTTCTCCAGGGCCCAGAAAATATTTTCAACAAAATCATGAATAAAATTTCCCCAACTTAAAGGAGAGGCCTATAAGAATACAAGAGGCCTACAAAACACCTAAAATTATTAGACTAGAAAAAGAAATCCTCTTACCACATAATAATCAAAATAGTAAGTATACAGAACAAAGAAAAACTACGAAAAGCTGCAAGGGGAAAAGGCCAAGTAACATATAATGGCAAATCCATCAGAAACACACCTCACTTCTCAACAGAGACTATGAAAGCCAGAAGGGGACTAGACAAATATCATGCAGACCCTAAGAGAACACAGATGTCAGCCCAGGCTACTATACCCAGCAAAACTCTCAGTCAGCATAGATGGAGAAAACAAGATATTCAATGACAAAAACAAATTTAAACAATACCTTCCCACAAATCCAGTGTTACAGAAGATACTAAAAGGAAAAATACAACCCAGGAAAACTAACTATAGTCAGGTAAACACAGAAAATAAATAACCTCACTACAGCAAAACTAAAAGTAGCCAAGCACACAAACACACTACCACAACCAACATAAAAATCAAAGGATCTAACAGCTACTGCTTGTTAATCTCTCACAACATCAATGGACTCAACTCTCCAATAAAAAGACACAGACTAGTAGAATGGATGTATAAGCAAGACCCAACAATATGCTGCATGCAAGAAACACACCTAAGTCACAAAGATAGATTTTACCTGAGAGTAAAGGGCTGGAAGAAGGTTTTCCAAGAAAATGGACCCAAGAAGCAAGCAAGAGTAGCCATTCTAATATCTAATAAAATAGATTTTCAACCAAAATTAACCAAAAGAGATGGGGAAGGTCACTTCATACTCATCAAAGGAAACTCCCACCAAGAAGACACCACAATTCTGAACATCTATGCCCCAAATACAAGGGCACCCACATTTGTAAAAGAAACATTAATAAAATTGAAACCGCACATAGATCCTCACACATTAATAGTGGGAGACTTCAACATCCCACTCTCAACAAAGAACAGGTCAACAAAACAGAAATTAAACAAAGAAACAATGACCCTAACAGAGGTCATGAATCAAATGGACCTAACAGATATCTATAGAACCTTTCACCCAAACACAAAAGAATTTACCTTCTTCTCAGCACCACATGGAACCTCCTCCAAAATAGACCATATAGTTGGTCACAAAGCAAGACTCAACAGATACAAGAAAATTGAAATAATCCCTTATATCCTATCTGACCAGCATGGACTAAAGCTGGACCTCAACAACAGAAATAGCAAAAAGCCTACGCTCACATGGAAACTGAATAACTCTCTACTCAATGACAGGTGGGTCAAAGGAGAAATGAAGAAATTAAAGACTTCCTAGAATTCAATGAAAATGAAGGCACAACATTATGGGACACATTGAAAGCAGTGCTAAGAGGAAAGTTCATAGCACTAAGTGCATTCAGGAAGAAATTTGAAACGTGTTATACAAGTAACTTAACAGCTCATCTGAAAGCCCTAGGAAAAGAAGCAGACACACCCAAGAGAAGTAGACGGCTGGAAATAGTCAAACTCAGGGCTGAAATCAATAAGTTAGAAACAAATAAAACAATTCAAAGAATCATAAAACCAAGAGCTGGTTCTTTGAGAAAATCAACAAGATAGACAAACTAACTAAAAGGCAGAGAGACACTATCCAAATCAACAAAATCAGAAATAAAAAGGGTTAGATAACAACAGACACTGAGGAAATCTAAACAATCATTAGGTCTCACTTCAAAAGCCTATATGCCACAAAATTTGAAAATCTAAATGAAATGGACAATTTTCTGGATCAATTCCACTTACCAAAGCTGAATCAAGACCAGGTAAATAAATTAAATAGCCCTCTATCCCCTAAGGAAATAGAAGCTGTCATCAAAAGTCTCCCATCCAAAAAATCCCAGGGCCAGATGGTTTCAGCGCAGAATTCTATCAGACCTTCAAAGAAGAGCTAACACCAATACTCTTCAAACTATTCCACAAAATAGAAACAGAAGGAACATTCCCAAACTCATTTTATGAAGCCACAGTCACCTCGGTACCTAAACCTCACAAACACCCAACAAAGAAAGAAAATTTTAGGCCAATCTCCCTTATGAGCATTGATGCAAAAATACTCAACAAAATACTCACAAACCAAATCCAAAAACACATCAAATATATCATCTTACTATGACCAAGTAGGCTTCATCCCAGGTATGCAGGGGTGGTTCAATATATGGAATCCATCATATAAACAAACTGAAAGAAAAAAAAACACATGATAATCTCCTTAGATGCTGAAAAAGCATTTGACAAAATGCAACACCCATTCATGTTTAAAGTCCTGGAGAGATCAGGGATACAAGGCACATATCTAAACATAGTAAAGGCAATATACAGCAAGCCTATAGCCAACATCAAACTAAATGGAAAGAAACTTAAATCAGTCCCACTGAAATCAGGGGATTTCAGGCAAGGCTGCCTACTCTCTCCATATCTCTTCAACATAGTTCTTGAAGTCCTTGTTAGAGCAATAAGACAAATAAAGTAGATCAAGGGGATTAAGTTTGGAAAGGAAGAAGTCAAAGTATCATTATTTACAGATGATATGATAGTATATACGAGTGACCCCAAAAATTCTACCAGGGAACTCCTACAGCTGATAAACACCTTTGTCTGGATACAAAATTAACTCAAAAAAAAATCAGTAGCCCTCTTGTATATAGAAGACAAATGGGTTGAGAAAAAAATTAGGGAAACAACACCCTTCACAACAACCACAAAGGCCATAAAGTACCTTGGTTAGTAACTCTAACCAAGCAAGTCAAAGACTTGTATGAAAAAAAACTTCCAGTCTCTGAAGAAAGAAATAGAAGAAGATACCAGAAGATGGAAAGATCTCCCATGCTTATGGCTTGGTAGGATTAACATAGTAAAAATGGCCATCTTACCAAAAGCAATCTACAGATTCAATGCCATTCCCATCAAATTACCAACACAATTTTTACAGACTTTGAAAGAAAAATTCTCAACTTCATACAGAATTACAAAAAACCCAGAATTGCTAAAACAATCCTCTACAAGAAAAGATCTTCTGGAGGTATCTCCATCCCTAATCTCAAGCTGTACTATAGGGCAATAGTAATAAAAACTGCATGGTACTGGCATAGAAACAGGCTGGTGGATCAATGGAATCGAATAGAAGACCCAGAAATAAACCCACACACTTATGAACACCTGATTTTTTACAAAGATGCCAAAACTATACAATGGAAAAAAGATAGCATCTTCAACAAATGGTGCTCGTCTAATTGGATATCTACATGTAGAAAAATGCAAATAGATCCGTACTTAGCACCCTGCACAAAACTAAAGTCCAAGTGGATCAAAGACCTCAATATAAAACAAGACATACTAAGCCTGTTAAAAGAAAAATTGGGGAAGAGCCTTGAGCTCATTAGCACATTAGACAACTTCCTGAACAGAACAACAATAGCACAGGCTCTAAGATCAACAGTCAATAAATGGGACCTCATGAAGTGGAAAAGTTTCTATAAAGCAGAGGACACTGTAAAGCAAAGGCTGTTGTCAGAACAAAACAACAGCCTATGGATTGAGAAAGGATCTTCACTAACTCTATATCTGACAGAGGGCTAAGATCCAGAATATATAAAGAAATCAAGAAGTTAGCAACAAATCAAGTAATCCAATTAAAAAATGAGGTACAGCGTTAAACAAAGAATTCTCAATAGAGGAATATCGAATGGCAGAGAAACACTTAAAGAAATGCTCAACATCCTTAGTCATCAGGGAGATGCAAATCAAAAGGACCCTGAGATTTCACCTTACACCCATCAGAATGGCTAAGATCAAGAACTCAAGTGACAACACATGCTGGAGAGGATGTGGAGAAAGGGGAACCCTCATCCATTGCTGGTGGGAATGTTAACTTGTACAACCACTTTAGAAATCAATCTGGTGCTTTCTCAGACAACTAGGAATAGTGCTACCTCAAGATCCAGCTATACCACTCTTAGGCATATATCCAAAAGATGCTCAAGTACACAACAAGGACATTTGCTCAACCATGTTCGTAGCAGCTTTTATTTGTAATAGCCAGAATCTGGAAACAACGCACATATCCCTCAACTGAGGAATGGATACAGAAATTGTGGTACATTTACACAATGGAATACTATTCAGCAATTAAAAACAAGGAAATAATGAAATTTGCAGGCAAATGGTAGAAACTAGAAAAGATCATCCTGAGTGAAGTATCCCAGGAGCAGAAAGACACACATGGTGTATATTCACTTGTAAGTGGATATTAGACATATACTATAGGATAATCATACTAAAATCTGCGCACCTAAAGAAGCTAAACAAGAAGGAGGGCCCTGGGTAAGATGCTCAATCTTCATTCAGAAAGGCAAACAGGATAGACATTGAAAGAAGGTGAAAACAAGGAACAAGTCAGGAGCTTACCACAGCGGTCCTCTGAAAGACTCTACCCAGCAGGGTATCAAAGCAGATGCTGAGACTCACAGTCAAACTTTGGGCAGAGAATCTTATGAAAGAAGGGGGAGCTAAAAAGATCTGGAAGAGTCTGGACTTGCACAAGGAGAACAACAGAACAACAACAACAACAAAAAAAATCTGGGCCTTGGGGTCTTTTCTGAGACTGATACTCCAACCAAGGACCATTCATGGACATAACCTAGAACCCCTGCACAGATGTAGCCCGTGGCAGCTCAGTCTCCAAATGGGTTCCCTAGTGGAGGAACAGGGGCTGTCTCTGACATGAACTCAGTGGCTGGCTCTTTGATCACCTCCCCCTGAGGAGGGGAGCAGCCTTACCAGTTCACAGAGGAAGACTATGAAAGACAGTCCTGATGAGACCTGATAGTCTAGGGTCAGATGGAAGGGGAGGAGGACCTTTACTCTCAGTGGACTGGGGAAAGGGTATGGGAGGAGATGAGGGAGGGAGGGAAGGTGGGGTTGGGAGGGGATGAGGGTGAGGCTACAGCCGGGATACAAAGTGAATAAGTTGTAATAAATAAAAAATTATATAAAAAATGCATGCAGTGTAACTGCAGCACCATCTTGAATAAGATGACCATGTGGCAGAAACCAACTAAGGCAACACTCATAAAACTTCTTAGTCCTGCTGAGCCCCAGTTTATCATTGCACCTCCTTTTCAGAGGAAGGAGACAACACAGGTCTCAGAAATATCTTAGAGCATTATGAATATTAATATGATAAATTCCTAAGGTTACAAAGGTCTTCTCAGAATATCAAAAGCTGATTTAGCGATTTACGTCCAAGTCTTTGCCAAGCCTCTGCCGGGCTTCTAGAAAATCAGGTCACAAAATCTGATACAAAATCGAGTGTGCTTGCTCACGTCTGGAATCACCCATTCGGGACCCTGAGGCAGACAATCAGAAGTCTGGGGTCATGCTGAGTTATGGTGAGCCTCCAGGCCAGCCTTGGCTACCGTGTGATGTCTCAGAAGACAAAAACAGGCTCTGTGTGGTGGTGATGCCTTTAAACACAGCGTTCAGGAGGTTTCCGCGTGCAGTCAGGAATCTTCCTGGTAGGGACGGCAGAGCACGGGGGTGGAGAGGGCTGGTGGAGACACTCAGGTGAGTGTGTAGATTTGCGGAAGTGGGTGAGCGACTGTGAGCTGGGGGAAAGCCCAAAGGAAGTCTGCTCCTGGTGCACGGGATTTTTCAGTCATGGCTGGCCACCCACTCGTCCGTCTTTCCCCTTCTTCACTGTATTTTACAGTACGTTCTTTAGGAATCAGCCTTAATTCTAATTCCACCTATTCCAGTCCTGCCTCCCGTCGTCCCATATGGAAGTGTGCTGTGAGTCCTATGCAGTCAACAGATAGAAACGGAAGAGGGACAGTCACCAAACGGTGCTGTAGTGCCTCTGGTGTCTGTGCTGTAAGAGTCTGGCTTAGGTCACTGAGATGATAATGCTCTTGGGGAATTTCCTCCGGGACTTGTCTCCACCCAGACTGCTTTTTCCCCACATTCCCACCCAGGAGTTCGATGTTTGGCTTCTCCCTAATTGTTGGTCCACAGAGAGCAGGATCTAGGCAGGACCATTGCTGTCTGCCTGTCTTTAATGAGGTGCTCAGGGAGTCCAGCCCAGTGGGAAGGACGCTGCAGTAAATACCTTCCTGAGTCCCCAAACCTCCTCGCAGTACGCAGGACTAGGATGGAGATCGCCCACTTCTTCACCTGCTAAGAGCCCTCCTAGGATTCTGACCCTTCCCAACTGTAGACCAAAGACACCATTGCCCTCCAAGGCACCAAGCAACGCTGAGAACATGGGCCAGTTACAGCACTGACATTTATCAGGTATTGTGATCACGGATGCTAATTTCTTTACCAAAAAACTTATGCTCACTTCTTCATGTTAAAGAACCAATAGCAACATTTTGGTAAGCCCATGAGGCTGAATTTGAGTTGAACACAACAGTAATTAGCTATTTCTCATTAAATGGTTTGAAAGTTCATGTGTGTGTGTGTGTGTGTGTGTGTGTGTGTGTGTGTGTACAGCAAATGTGGAGGTCAGAGGAAAACTTTCAGGGGATTCTTTTTCTCCTTCTACCGGGTGGAATCCTGAGGGCTTGGACTCAGGTCATCAGGCTTGGAACAAAAAGGTTTTACATGCTGAGCCATCTCTTTGGCCCCTACTGTGTTTCCTTTTTCTTCTATGAGCTGCTAAATAACTGGAGGAAAGGCAGGGACAGTTAACAGGGATGTATGGGATTCCAGGGAAGGGCCACCCGTGCCTGCGTTAAGACAACGTATGTATTATTGTGTGTGGTACGCATGCTATAATGTGTACACGTGAAGACAAGGGTTCTGTAGAGCTGCTTTTCTCGTTCCGGTGTTCTGGGGTCAAACACAAGTTGTCAGGTTTGCTCAGTAAACCCCTTTACCCACTGAAGCATCCTGCAGCTCCTGCATGCATATTTTATGTTGTATTCAGCAAGGCACAAAGGGGAATCTGATGGGACCAGAACCATCTAGGACCTAGAGTAGGAAGTTGAGAGTGTGAGCACTGAGGGTAGATCCAGACCCAGCAAACCTAATCCAGGCGTTCTTAAAAAAAAGAAAATACACACGCGTGCGCACACACACACACACACACACACACACACACAATTTATTTTTATCTTATATCTGTGGGTGCTTTACCTGAATGTATGTAGACCAAATGGTGCAGTGCCCACAGAGACCAGAAGAGGGCAACAGATCACCGGGACGGGTGTTACACACTGTTGCTAGCCACCCTATGGGTGCTGGGAATTGAACCTAGTTCCTCTGGAAAATGAGCTAGGCATTTTATTGTTGAAACATCTCCCCAGCCCTATTGCAGGTTTCTTGTTTTTTGTTTAATATGGCAATGTCTGTAGTACGATTTGTTGAATTCAAAGCAAACATTTCTGGTTCTCTTCTTTGTAGCTGGGCTCACACTCATGAGAGGCACCAACCAGTCCAGCGTCTCCGAGTTCCTCCTCCTGGGCCTCTCCACTCAGCCCCAGCAGCAGCAGCTCCTGTTCCTGCTCTTCCTCATCATGTACCTGGCCACCGTCCTGGGAAACCTGCTCATCATCCTGGCCATCGGCACAGACTCCCGCCTGCACACCCCCATGTACTTCTTCCTCAGCAACCTGTCCTTCGTGGACATCTGCTTCTCCTCCACCACTGTCCCCAAGGTCCTGGCCAACCACATCCTCGGGAGTCAGGCCATTTCCTTCTCTGGCTGTCTCACGCAGCTGTATTTTCTCTGTGTGTTTGCTGACATGGACAATTTCTTGCTGGCTGTGATGGCCTATGATCGCTTTGTGGCCATTTGTCACCCCTTACACTACACAGCAAGGATGACCCTTCAGCTCTGCGTCCTCCTTGTTCTTGGGTCCTGGGTGGTAGCCACCCTGAATGCCCTGTTACACACGCTGCTCATGGCTCGACTCTCGTTCTGTGCAGACAACATCATCCCCCACTTCTTCTGTGAAGTGACTCCCCTGCTGAAACTCTCCTGCTCTGACACACGCCTCAACGAGCTGATGATTCTTTATGTCGCAGGGCTGATAATGATAGCCCCATTTGTCTGCATCCTCGTCTCTTATGTCCTTATTGCTGGTGCTATCCTGAAGGTCTCATCCCCGAGAGGAAGATGGAAAGCCTTCTCCACCTGCAGCTCCCACCTGGCTGTGGTCTGCCTCTTCTATGGCACCATCATATCCCTGTATTTCAACCCCTCATCCTCTCACTCATCTGTGAAGGACATGGCATCTGCTGTGATGTACACAGTGGTGACCCCCATGCTGAACCCTTTAATCTACAGCCTGAGGAACAGGGACATGAAAGGAGCTTTAAGGAAAGTGCTTTCCATGAAATTTCCATCTACTCAATAATGTTGAAAGTGACAAACATCACAGAGGGAACTAGTCTAAGAATTTGTCACGTTTCTGTCAATTATCTGAAACTTAGCACTTGTCTTTCTTAAGAAAAGCATCTACTATCTGCATTGGATGCAAAACCCAGGATACAAACCCTTTAGGTAAAAGAAGGAAAAAATATCTTTAACAAGCATCTTTATTCATATTGTCATGTCGACGCCTTGGCAAAATCTACCATATACACGTGTGTGCAGCTTTGGAGAACGGCAAGGAATCTCAATGGGACAACACTAGAGAGGACTGATGATAAGCCCAAAGCTCTGTCAGGTGCTGTTGGAATGGGGAATTGATTCCTGATCCGGAAGGAATGTGGCTTCTGAGCTGGGATAATTCTGAGCGGCTAGCCTCGAGCAGTTCACTAGAAGACTGGGCTGTGGCTGGCCGAGCAGCAGCCGTAAGGTCAGCCATTTCAGGGCAGTGGATGGGCCTGCTGTTCTCGTCAGCAGCGGCTGACCCTTTGCGTTTGTGTTCAGAGGTGGTTACAGCAGGGTCTTTTGATCTTGCGCTACCTCTGGATCAGAGACCTATTTGCTAGTGATGTGCTTTGTAGCTCTCTTGTCCCTTGGCAGAGTGCCAGCATCCAGCTGGGAGTGTGAGGCCACCTCTGGGATACCACAGCTGTTCGTTCTTCCTCTAACAGAGAACTTGGCCTGATGGCATCTCGGGGGAAGACCAGACTTGGAGGGCTGAGAAGGAAGGGTCTGGAGCTCCAGGAAACCCTAGGTCTGCAGCCCATTTGGAGTTAGTGTGTTGTTCTTGTTATCTGGGAGTTATGCAGCATATAACATTAAGCAGGTCAAGAACTGCCTTCTACAACCCCAGTGTCTGGGCATGTCAGGTAGCTCCACCCTCTTTTCCTTCCCTTGTTCCACTGGTCAGCATTTGCTGGTGTTTTCACTTAGCTACTATTTTTGTTTGTTTGCTTGTTTGTTTTGAGACAGAGTCTCTCTCTGTAGGCCTGGCTGTCTTGGAACTTTCACTGAGTTAAATACTTACATATTGGCTTTCAAATTTTACTGCATAGCAAAACTTTTCATGTTAGTGTTTATAGTTTGGTTTTGCTTTTATTTCTAAGATTTACATCTTTTCTTTTTAGTTCTCTGGATAATGTGTTCTGAGCCACCTCCTCCCAGGTACTCCCAGACTCCCATGCCCCTCTCAACTCACCCAGTTTTTTGTACCCCCCCTTCATTTTTAACTCCCACCAAGTTTCGCTCGTGCCGCCCATATGTGGGGCCTTCTACAGAGTGTGGTCTAGTTAAAGAGGCTGCACTGTTAAAGAAAACCGGTTCCTCCTTTTCTAGGGGCAATGCTTGCCGGCTGCTCTACAGCTAGAGGCCAGGGGTGAGATTTCGCGCTCATTTCCTCTAAACTTTTGTCTAGCATCAGCTTACAGGAGTCTCGCTGGTTTCCACAGCCGCCGTGAGCCCAAGCACGGCCATGCCTGGACGGCACTGCTTCCCTGTAGCCATCTCCCACCTCTAGTTCTTACACTCTGTCTTCACGGTTAAAGCTGACAGGACTTCTGAGATGCACAGATTATTGTTTTCAAGCAAATTTGAGAGCTCTTCAGTCATTCTTTCTAAAAAGCAATTCCCCACTCCTTCCTCTCCTTTCCCTTTAGAGTCCGGTCCTGTATGTGATAGCACCTCCTGCCTTTGCTCTCTGTCCATCGCTCTTTGTTCTTTCTTCCACTCTCTGTTCAGCTTGCACTGTCTCTATCACTCTTTCTTCTTCCAGATCAAATCTGCTGAGGCCCTTTGATGAGCTGTTTATTTCAATTAGTGTCCTCCCACTTCCAGGATTTCTGCCTCACCCCTTGTTCTTTTCTCACATTTCCCACTTGCCTGCTCTCTGTTTGATGTGGCATTGTTGTCAAACTTTCATTTCGTTCTGTTTTACACTTGTTTGTTTGTTGTTTGTTTGCTGTGCGTGTGTTCTGGGGAGGGAGCAGTTTGCTAACGATTGCCAATGTGGTCAGAGGACAGACAACTTGTTATTTTTCTCCTTCCATGTTTTAAGCCCAGAGGACGACAAGCAGGTTCTCTCCTACAGTGTCGGCTCTAACCGCCACGGTCTGACCCAGAAACACTGAACAGGTTCCGTTGGTATGTGAAGGGCATAGGCCTCATTGAGTTGGACTAAGCGACCATGAGTGGATTATTCAAGACTGTCTACCCAGTGAAATGGGTCATGATAGTCTTTGTACATAAAGATTAAAAAATGAAGACCTTCAAAACAACTAGCACAAAAAGATTAGTCTACTGGGACCACACCTTAAGGACTAGGAGATAGAAGAATTCTAGTTCAGCAGTTTCTTTAACATGACTGTAGCATGTCATGGCTGTAACTATCTCTGTCAGTTCAAGGCCAGCGTGGTCTACATAGTGTGTTACAGGACAACCAGGTTTATGTAGAAGTCCTGGTTCAGAGACACTCACACACACACACACAGACAGAGAGACCTTGTTATCAATATATCCAGTGGGAGATCACAGTATTGATGGGGTAAGTAGGGAAAATTCATTTGAAGCTACAGAAACATAATTCTGTAACATTTTTATCTTCTCATGAACTTGTATGACATACAACCTTAAGGCAGGAAAATGGTTGATTAGAAGGAAAATATCCTCTATTATCCCAGTATCCGGAGATGTCAGGCGATTGCCTTCTTCTCCCATTCTGTCCTATTTATTTAGATGGTCTCAGATAATTTTATTAGTCTACATCAAACCCTTCAACTGTTATTTTATAAGAGGTTTTCTAAATTACTGCATGTCTCTACAATTTTATTTTTATTGATTTTATATATGTCCACTCTCTGGTAATTTTATTTCTCCTTTAAAGCTTAAAAAACTTACCATATGTTTTGAAATTTATTTTGAAAGTGTCTAATAAGACTGGCATGGGATCACAGGCCTGCAGTGGCAGCGCCAGGAGGCTGAAGAGGAGGATCACAAGTTCATGACCAGCCTATGCTCTGTTATGGGTTTCAGGTCATCACAAAGTACACTGTGAAATCTTGTCTCAATAAAAGAAAATTTATTGAAACATATGAAATGTTTTCTCCTCATCTTTTGCTCTCAGCGCTTTTAATACGGCACCTGACTCCGGCTTGTGCTCCTGCTAGTCGTGGTCAATTGTGCTTCCTGTATAGACAGATCATCTTTAACATTTTTGAATTTTTACCCATTATTTCTTCAAATACCTTTTCCCTTTCCCTAAGAGTCTTTATTGTATGTATATATTTGGTGTACTAACATTGCCTACATTTGACCCAGCATTCATTTTTTCCTCATTCTTTTTCCTTCTACTTGTCAACTTCCACAATCTGTATATGACCATTTACAGGTTTGCTAATTATTTCTTTATTTGGTACAATTTTGTAGAGCCCATTTAGTGAGCTGTTTATACCATTTGTTCATTTCCCAAACTCCAGAATTTCCGTTTGGCATTCCCAGTACTTTTTGTTTCCTTGTTCCCTATTTGATTTGACATTGTTTTCTGCAGTGGAAGTTTCCGGTTTGTTTGGAAACTCAGTTGTATCATATAACTATGTTTTTTTGTTTGGGTCCCAAGAGTGGGATGTGGGAATGTTTTTCCTCTGCAGAAAAGAGCCCTCGTGGAAAACAGCACTCATGAAAACTCCCTCATGTGAGAGCCGTAGTTTTTGCGAGCTGCAAAACATCCCCCAGTGGACTCTGAGAAGGGATCCTAGAAGCACAGGGATAGCGAGCAATGCTTTCTGCATCTCTATGTTGTAATCAGCTTCAACTTTGTACATAACTGTAAAGCCCCTTCTTGAGTCATACTTTCGTTCTTAGCATTGCTATAGCTCCTCTGTTAACAGCTGCTGTTGCTTTTAGCATATCAGAAGCTTAGCATACCAGAAGCCATTTTCCCACCTGGTCCCCATCTTGAGTATGAGGTAAAATTAACGGATACAATTCAATAGTTCAGTGCTTGCTGCTTAAAATAAGAAATGCATGTTCTGTTTGAATTAAAAATAAATGTATGTTCTGTTAGAGGTTAGACTGCAACACTGCAACTTTCCTTACTCTCGGTTAATCAGTTAAAGTGCTTTGTCTAGCTACCCAGGTAAGGAAAAAAAATCTTTTCAGTTGGAGGAACACACTGTACCTGGGGAAAAATTATTTTTACGCTTTTTCCTGCTTGTTTGTGTGTGTTTTTTTCCTTTAAAAACCCACTTTGTAAATGGCTCAGGGTCACAGTCTGGCTCTCAAGATCAGATTGTGTCGCTGATGGGCCAGTATTTTGTTTCTTCTGATCTGAGTCTGGCGTCTGAGTGGTCAGGGTAGAATTCCTGAACCCGGACATTTATGCTTTTGCGTCGTGACTCTTTGCAGGGGTTTACATCCTTTGCTGGTGCGGGAAGAGAGAAGTGCGTCAGGGAACTGCTCCTGCTGCTTCGTCAGCATTTTTCCTCTCTGCGGACCCGCGCTGCTTGGGCGGAGTCCAGCTGCTTCTCTGCCGCTGCTGAGGGTCGCAGCTGCTGCTTTGCTCTCTGATTAGACGGCTGCTGTCCTGACTGAGTTCTGTGATCCCCTAAAGAGGTCCACAGCCCCATTCCTTAGTAATCTCCTAATGCTGAGGAGGGTGGGGGTGGAATGGAGGTAAAGGTGTCTAAGAACCTTCAATAAAGTAGGTGTTTGAAAAATCTAAGCCTACTGTCTTCAGACTTTTGCTTACTTCTTCAGTCATTCTCTCGTTTCCACCTGCCAGCATTTTACAATGCCTGCTTTGGAAATGTCAGAGACGGGCCCTGCTCTTCTCACAGGAGTACCCATTGCTTGTTACTCTGGTGTGAGGGTCAGACTTTCCTGTTTCTTCGCACATAAAGAGGTTGTTGCACATGGAGGTTCTGGCTCCTCTCCCTTTCCTGTTTGCTCTTGCTGTTGCTCCCTTGCTTATTGTCGGCTGAGTTACTCGGTGCAGCCCGCCTCTCCTGATACTGTGTTACCTCTAATGAGGTCCCTCCGTAAAAAGCGACTTATAGTCAGCCTGCCATCATGCTGGGATGGCTCTGAGGTTGGTGAAACTCTCTTTCAATTCCTTGACCATCTGACTTGATAAGCTCTAGTACTTCACAGCAGACGGACTTACTGTACCGATCGAGATAAATCCCACCAAAGCGTCTACCCTCGCCGGGTGGCACAGAGGTAGAGGGTGACTGCTTTCCAGAGGACCAGGGTTTGGCTCTCAGGACCGGCACTGCGACTCACGGCCATCAGTAACTCCATTTCTGGGAGATCTGATACCCTCTTCTGGCCTCTGTGGGCACCAGCCATGCATGTGATGCACATAGGTGCCAGCGAAACTCTCACGAAGGTGTCTTTGTGATCGCCAGGGCCAGCGGAGTAACGATTCAGGAGAGATAAGGCAGTTCAGTTCAGCTTAACAGGACTCAGGAGCACAGCAAATTTGAAAAAAAAAGGTTTCCTGGGGATAACTAACTCAATCTCATGTGCACAACAAAACTTAAGACATGACTGCCCCGAAACTTGTAGAGTACAAAGACGTCCTAAGGACAGGTTCTGTAGATTAACTGAGGAGACGGGCTCAAGATAAACATGCTTGAGATAAGGGCTTGGGGGAGCACAGTGAAAAAGATGGAGACAAATAAGTTCAAGCTAAGAGTCTGGGTGAGCCAGCATGGCCTGGCCACACAGACAACTAAGAGGCTGTTTTTAGCCACTTCCTCTCCGCTTTCTGAGAGGAAAACGGGGGTTATACAGCTCTCGTTCTGAAGAGACAACCGTGTGTGCTAACGTTCCTGGTTCCTTAGTGCTTACCTGTGAGCGAAAGGACCTCCTACACACTCACACGCATAAAATTTAAAAAATTTAAAAACCAAGTAAGATTGTACAGCATCTTTACAAATAATAGCTCTGAGGTCATGGTGGGTGTGTGTTCTGACCCTGTGGAGACCTCTCCAGGTAGTTTTGTTTTTTTTGTATGTAGCCCAGGCTGACCTTGACCTCTGGATCATCCTCAGTCTCCCTGAGGACACTTGCACGCGTACAGACAGGCACTGTAATGCTTCAGTCAAGTTATTTTTGAGCAGGTCGTGAGGCTGTCTTTCCCTGCCTCCTCAGAAGACTGGATAGTATTTCTCTTTAAGCTCTAATATCACAGAATAAAACCGTACCGCTGTGTGGGCGTGTGTCTGTGGGTGACGTACACTCATCTACGCATGCTTGTTCCTGTGTGTGCATGTGTGTACACAAGCATGTGGAAGTCAGAGATTGATGCTAGGTATGTTCTTCCATCCCTCTCCACAGTCTACACTGAGGCAGGCTCTCACTGACTCTCCACAGTCTACACTGGGGCAGGCCCTCACTGACTCCACAGTCTACACTGGGGCAGGCCCTCACTGACTCCACAGTCTACACTGAGACAGGCTCTCACTGACTCCACAGTCTACACTGGGGCAGCCTCTCACTGACTCTCCACAGTCTACACTGGGGCAGCCTCTCACTGACTCCACAGTCTACACTGGGGCAGGCTCTCACTGACTCCACAGTCTACACTGGGGTAGACTCTCACTGACTCTCCACAGTCTACACTGAGGCAGGCTCTCGCTGACTCTCCACAGTCTACACTGGGGCAGCCTCTCACTGACTCCACAGTCTACACTGGGGCAGGCTCTCACTGACTCCACAGTCTACACTGGGGTAGACTCTCACTGACTCTCCACAGTCTACACTGAGGCAGGCTCTCGCTGACTCTCCACAGTCTACACTGGGGCAAGCGCTCGCTGACTCCACAGTCTACACTGGGGCAGGCACTCACTGACTCCACAGTCTACACTGAGGCAAGCGCTCGCTGAGGCCAGAGCTTGCAGACTCAGCCGGTTTACTTAGCCAGCTTTCCCCAGGGATCTCCTCTCTGCCTCTTGCACTAAGATTACAGGCTGCTGACACATTCATGTGGTATATAAGTGGATGCTGGGAATCTGAACTGTGTTTCTTAAGTTTGTACGGCAAGCACTTTACTGTTAACCCCCTTCCAAGTTTGCAAAAGTAAATTCTTCATTTTTTTTTTTTTTTTGAGACATAGTCTCACTGAATAGCCCAGACTGGTTTCGAACTCACAAGGACCCACTTGCTTCTGTTTTTCAAGTGCTGGGATTAAAGGCATGTGCCACCATGGCCAGCAAAAGAACTGATTTTTAACTAAAACTTTATTGTAGATAATTTCAAACATACATTGAGAGCAGACAGCGTAGATGGTCAAAGCACAGAGATGCAAAAATTAACTAAGAACCAACACTGCTTCGTCCATACCCATAAGCTTTGCTCTTTTATTTTATTATTTTATTTCTTCTGGGGTATGGCATTCGAGATAGGGTTTCTCTGTGTATCCTTGGCTGTCCTGGAACTCACTTTGTAGACCAGGTTGGCCCTGAACTCAAAGAGATCCACCTGCCTCTGCCTCCTGAGTGCTGGGATTAAAGGTGTGAGCTGCCATGTCCTGCTAGCTCTTCTATTTTATTATTATTATTATTATTATTGTTGTTGTTATTATTATTATTATTATTATTATTATTATTATTATTATTATTATAGCATTGGTTTTGTGTGTGTGTGTGTGAGGTGCCCAGACTGCACAGCCATTAACATTTTTTTCTTTTTTATAAGACTTATTTTGCATGTGCTCTGCGTACATGCATGTACACCATGTACATGCCTGAGGCGACCAACAGGGGGCACCTGACCCGAGATTACCTGAAACTGGTGTTAAACTTAAGAAATACCACGTGGGTGCCGGGACTGGAACCTGGGCCCTCTGCAAGAGCGACACCTGTTGCTGGGTCATCTCTCCAGCTTCTAATGTCTCTTTTTTGTTGTTCTGTTTTTGTTTTTTACTAGACAGTGTCTTGGTATGATAGACAAGGCTAGCCTGGAACATGACAGCAGTCTTCTTGCCTGGGACGTCAGTGTGTCTGGAGAGGAAGGGTAAAGCCACCCACCGTATGCTGCCATTTTTGTGTCTTCCAGGTTGAGCTAGGAAAGACTGGGCTTTTACTGTGTGCCACTGAATGGAAATGAAGGCTCATCTGTCTGGTCACTGGAAGCACCCTGAATCATGCCTCAAATAGCCAGCAGGACTTTCTCCCGCTTCCTGCCATTCCTCTCTGCGTGGCCACATTTTTTTTTTTCTGTCATCTCTTAGACTTTTGCTTGTTCATTTGTGAATCACACAGGAAAATGTTGTAAGCTCCTGGATGTTCAGGGACAGGACGAGTCCCACTGAGGACAGCCTGCCAGCCCTCTGTCTCCATGCTGGGATTCCAAGTCCTGTCGTGAGTCCTCTCTGGGGATAATAAACGAAGCTACTGAAGCGGCACTCCAGAGTCTCCACATTTTCAGAAATGGATGAGTCACTGTGAGCTGGGAAGGCATCCCAGAGAAATCTGTTATCTGAGCATGGATCGCCTTCCATCACGGCGGACTGTGCACTCTTCCGGCTTGCTCTTCCCCCGCTGTACTTTACACCAAATGTTTTACAGAACCAAGCCTGACCCTGCAATGCCAGTTACCCCCTGGGCTGCCTCTAAGCAGACGTGTCACAAACCCCACGTGCTAAGTGACCAAATGCAAAGACGAGAACACCCACCCAGGTAGGGCAGTGTCTCCAGTGTCTCTGCTAAGAGGGAGAATAATCTGGGCCGATTCTTCAAATCCACAGGCTCAGATCGCTGTATTGATAAAGCTCTCGGGGAATTTTTTCTGGGACTTGTCCCCGCACTGATTGCTTCATCCCCCAAGTTCTGATTGAGCGCTTAAATTATATGCTCCATCATTGTTGGTCAACAGGGACCAGGGGCTAGGTGCCATAGAAAGTGTTCTGCTGTTCTTTAACGAGATGCTTGGGGAGTCTACACCCAGTGGGATTGGATGCTGCAATAAACACCCCCAACTTTCCCAACCTCCTCCCAACACAGAGGCCTAGGTCAGTTATCAGCCACTCTTCACTGTCTCAGAACCTTCTTGTATTCCCGAGACTCTCCAGTCCTTGGAATAAAGAACACTATTACTCAGCATCTCCAAGGTGAAAATAAGAGAACTGTCCTGTCCAGCTGTTTTCAGAGTAGTAGAGATGACAATGTTTCTTTCACATCAAGGGCTGCTCACTCTCTCACAAAGAGTGAGCAGCAGCAGGAGTCACAAGTCCATCTACAGTTGGAGCTTGAGGCTGGCAAAATAGCTGGCTGCTTCTCTTTTTCTTTGAGCTTCTAAGGAGTGGGAGAAAGACTGGAAATGTGACCAGAAGCACGTGTGACTGCAGAGAGGAGTGGTGTGTATGTGCATGGATGCTTTTATGTTGTATTGAATAAAACCAAAAGGGTGAACCTGGGGAGCCAGAACCATGTAAAACGGGGATTTGTCAATTGAGTGGATCCTAATTCAGAAACTCTAATGCAGGCTTAATGTGAACCCTGTCGTAGCATCCAAACCCGGAGACTGCATTCTGACCTCTGTCTCTCTTCTTTGTAGCTGGGCTCACACTCATGAGAGGCACCAACCAGTCCAGCGTCTCCGAGTTCCTCCTCCTGGGCCTCTCCACGCAGCCCCAGCAGCAGCAGCTCTTGTTCCTGCTCTTCCTCATCATGTACATGGCCACCGTCCTGGGAAACCTGCTCATCATCCTGGCCATCGGCACAGACTCCCGCCTGCACACCCCCATGTACTTCTTCCTCAGCAACCTGTCCTTCGTGGACATCTGCTTCTCCTCCACCACTGTCCCCAAGGTCCTGGCCAACCACATCCTTGGGAGTCAGGCCATTTCCTTCTCTGGCTGTCTCACGCAGATGTATTTCCTTTTCATGTTTGTGGACATGGACAATTTCTTGCTGGCTGTGATGGCCTATGACCGCTATGTGGCCATTTGTCACCCCTTACACTACACAGCAAGGATGACCCTTCAGCTCTGCATCCTGATGGTGGCTGCATCGTGGCTCATCGCTAATCTGAATGTCCTGTTACACACGCTGCTCATGGCTCGACTCTCATTCTGTGCAGACAACATCATCCCTCACTTCTTCTGTGACGTGACTCCCCTGCTGAAACTCTCCTGCTCTGACACACGCCTCAACGAGCTGATGATTCTTTATGTCGCAGGGCTGATAATGATAGCCCCATTTGTCTGCATCCTCGTTTCTTATGTCCTTATTGCTGGTGCTATCCTGAAGGTCTCGTCCCCGAGGGGAAGATGGAAAGCCTTCTCCACCTGCGGCTCCCACCTAGCTGTGGTCTGCCTCTTCTATGGCACCATCATATCCTTGTATTTCAACCCCTCATCCTCTCACTCATCTGCGAAGGACGTGGCATCTGCTGTGATGTACACAGTGGTGACCCCCATGCTGAACCCTTTAATCTACAGCCTGAGGAACAGGGACATGAAAGGAGCTTTAAGGAAAGTGCTTACCATGAAATTTTTGTCTACTAAATAAGGATAAGAAAATCATATTTTTATTCTACTGTGTGAGACTTAGCATTTTGATTTTGTTAGGAAAGTATATACTGTTTCTCTTGAGAGAATAAAATCTACATTACAGAC
Organism: Meriones unguiculatus; assembly: GCF_030254825.1. NCBI lineage: Eukaryota > Metazoa > Chordata > Mammalia > Rodentia > Muridae > Meriones > Meriones unguiculatus. Next base: position 41,317,279 of record NC_083359.1, read on the forward strand.
TAAAAAGGTGAAAGGTGGAAAGAGGCTCAGGGTGCAGCTCAGCAGTAGGGTGCTTGCCTAGCATGTACAAGGCCCAGGCTTGATCCCTAGCCATGTCAAAATAAATATAAAGATTCTTTTTTAAAAGATTTAAAATGTGTGTGTGTGTGTGTGTGTGTGTGTGTGTGTGCACTCTACATGTGTGTGGGTGTCCAGAGAGACCAGAAGAGGATTCTCTAGAGCTGGCATTACAGGTGTCTTCGAATCATCCGATGGGAGTCCTGGAAACCAAGTTTGGGTCCTCTGGAAGTACAGCAAGTGGCTGCCGAGCTATCTCTCCTGCGCAATAAAAGCGCTTCAGTCAAGCCTCTCTGTTCCCCTGTGAGTGCCCTCCTGCCAAAAGACGCCTCAGACACACCTACACGTCAGTTCTGATCACAGGAGGGGAGAATGCACACGGGTGGGGCCAGTGAGGCGTCTCAGTTGGAAGCTGCTGCAAAGGAAGTTAGGATAAGCTGAGTTTTCTTTGGGGGATGTTGGAAAGGGACTGGGGACTGAGTGTTGCTTCAGATGAGATGCTCTTATTCAGGATGCTGTGATTGGCTCATCGAGAAGAAAGGAAGAAAGCTTGAGCTCTAACTGGCCAAGATGCATTACCTTGTCATGTCAATTGTCAGCTTGGAGCACAGGGTGTGTGTGTGTGTCATTTTGCGGTCAGGACAATATTGTTTATGTTCCCAGAGGTCATTCTATAATAGTCTTTTGTCTTGTGATGTCACAATCTGAGAGACTTTTCTGGCTGAGGCTGTTCTATGAAATTCTCTGTGTTCATCGGAAAATTCTGAACTGTGCCCGCCCGGCTCCTGTGCTAAGCTTCCTTTGTCACCACAGAGTCTTTGATACGAGCATGTCTGATGACAAGACCCAACCTGGCAAGGTGATCCCATCTATTCAGACCATTTCTTCCTCGGTAAGAATATAGATTATGTCTGTAAAAGAACTAGTCTGTATCACCTAGGTTTTCCAATTTGTGAGCAGATTTGTTCATAGCACTCCTTTATCATTCTTTAAAAACGTCTCTGGGGGTTCTGCCTGTATGCATGTGCAGTTCCTGAGGAGACCAGATGAGAGCACTGTGTCCTCTGGAACTGGAGTTAACCCCCCCGGGTGGGAGCTGGGAACCAAATTGTGTCCTCTGGAATAACAGCCCGTCTTTTAACCACCAAACCATCTCTCCAGCTCCCTTTCATCATTCTCTTAAGGTCAATGGGATTACTGGTAATGCTTACTCAGTGATTTCTGATACACGGGTTTCAGGTTCATGTGTTACACAGGTTGCTATGTGGAAGTGGTGGGACCTTGGGGGGTCGAGGCTTAATGCAAAGATGTCAGATCATAAGCAGATCTTTAAGGAGATTTTGGGCTCCCAACCCCTCCTCTGTGTCCTTTGCTTTCCGGATCCCATGAGGTAAACAGACCCCTACACCACACATGCCTGCCTTAATATATGGAGCTTCCATAGGTCCAAAGCAACAAGGTCAAGCAAATGTGAACTGAGCTCTTGAACCCTGAGTCAAAACAAACCATTCCTCTTTAAATTTTCTCAGGTATTTTGTTGTAGACATGGAGAGCTAAAGCATTATTTTCAGAGCTCTCTGCTCAGATGTGCTTTGGAGGGCACAGATCCCCCGTCACCACTGGATAGCTTGCAAATTTTAGTAAGTTAAATTTTATTTTCATTTTTTGCAATGTTTTAACATTTTGTTCACATGACATTCTTCCTTTGGACCATTTATTTGGAAGTGTTCTTTAATCTCAAAACATTAGGGATTCATAATTCCTTATAAAACTTTTCAGGCAAAGGCAGAACCTTTCCCGACCTCATTTTTGCTCCTGGGTTTTATAAGCTGAGTGACTTCTCAAGACCAAATCTCCCACTTTATTTTTTTCTTCAACTGTATGGTCTCTTAGTCTCGTGGACTCTGCAGATGCAGGACTATTTATTCATTTTGGAGTAAGGTTTTCCCACATTCTGGACACTTAAATGTTTCCTTCATGGTGACTGATGGAAGCTTTTCCCACGCTGAGCACTGGAATAGGGTTTCCCCCTGTATGCACTCACTTGTGCTTATTAAGGAGTGTTTTATGATCAAAGCCTTTCCACAGCGGCTACAGTCCCAGGGCTTCCCGCCGGTGAGTGTCATCTGGTGGGAAATAAGGTCAGATTCCTGATTTTTTTTTTTTTTATCTCAATCATTTGTTTCTATCAATGAAGACTCAGGAGCCAGACACTGGGGTGAAAACCTGCTAGCTCAGAGAGATAGAGAAAAGTACCCAGCTGACCTTCCTCTGTAGCTGACATCCCAAAAAGGAATTCTTCTCCATGCTGTCTCAAAAACCCCTCCTGAATGTACCTCCCTTCTCCTTCTCTCTCTGTCTGTCCTCCTGACTTCCTCTTACTGTTTTTTTGTCAATGTTCACTCCCTGCCAACCGGTTGCTTGTTCTGCCTCTTGACCTATGGTTGACTTTATGTAATACTGCTTATAATATTCAAGCAGAAAGCTTTTGCATAAAGGTCTGTGCTAGAGTTGATCACACCACAACTAGAAACAGGTTTTTCCAGCAAATAAAATTTGTTCACAGTGTGATCAAATATCTTGCAGCAAAAGGCTTTCATGAAGCTGCTTCTGACATGGAACACATGAATGACCTCTTCTCGCCTCAGAAAAGTGTGGGAGTGTTAATGTTCGCATATTTTGAGGGATTTTCTAGTGCAGCATTATTTTCAGTTGTAACCAGCAGGCTTCTCAATTTCTTCGGCTGTGGAATGGGTGTATTTATTCTTTCTTCTTGGCAAGCTGGAGGTTGCTCAGAAATCCAGGAACAGCCTGTTTCTGAAGATCTTCATCCCTGAGATTACTCTTATTGACTGCAGAAACACCATAGGCCAGGAAAAGTCAGTTTTTTTTTTTTTTTTAATGAAACAATAACCTTGATGAGCTATGATGAAGGACACCTGTAATCCCAGCATTTTGGAGACACAGGCAAGAGGAATGCTGTTCATTTCAAGTCCAGCCTGGTCTACATAGTGAATCCCACCCAGCCAGGGCCAGATAGCAAGACTTTGTCTTGAAAAACAAACCAAACCAAACAAACAACAAAAAGTGGCTGGGTATGGAGACACAAGCCTTTAACCTCAGCACTTAGAACTGAGACAGGCAGACGTATGAATCCGAGGCCAGTCCGCTCTACACCGCAAGCTCCGGGCCAGCAAGGGCTACGTAATAACGAGAGCCTGCAAAAAGAAAGAGCAATAAACTAAACAAGCGTGATTTTAAAGTCTGAAATCTCAGAAACTCTTCTTCCATTCTTATTGAACACGGAAAAATGCTAATAGGTCTTCCTACCCCTCTTCTGAAAAAAAAAAAAGAGGACTGACAGCTTTCATGTTATTCTATAATAGGCACAAGTTACAAACAATTTCTTAGGGACTTTCTATGCAGAGCACGACCTGAGTGTGAGGAGTTGCAGGGCAGCACTGCTAACCATCGGGGTCTAGTAAGGAGGCAATCGGAAGATGAAGTGCTTGCAGACTTGCGCTGCACTCTGCTCGGCTAAAACACTGAGTAACACTGCAATATTCTACGCAAGGCAAAGCTAGAAACAGTTCAAACGACCGACATTCAAGAAGGCATAGCACATCCACGCATGTATTTGGCTAACTAAAGAGATTTCCGTCACAGATACAATAAAATCATTGCATTAAAATTCAAGTGCTTTTCTTCAACAAGAGGTGTGATGACCAGAATGTGACACTAGATAATTCCAGAGGTGCTCAGCACAGGAATCTTGAATGGTAGTTAAAAATGTACGTTTTGTGAAAACTTTAGCTTTTATAATATGTAGGCGTTCCTGTATTTAGCTTATACTTCACAATGGAGATGGCTTAGTGAGTACAGTGTTTGCTAGGTAAGCATGAGGACCTGAGTTTAAATTTCAGAACTTATGTAAAGCCAAGCATGGTGCTACACGCCTGTAAACCACAGAGGTAGGGTGCAGACAGAGTGCTCACTGGCCAGCCAGTCAAACAAGAACAGCAAGCACCACGTCTAGTGAGAGACCCTGCCTCAAAAAATAAGGTGGAGCTGAGCATGGTGTCTCATATTTGAATCCTAGCACTTGAAGGCAAAGGCAAGTGGATCCCTGAGTTTGTGGCCATCCTGGTCTGTATAGCTAGTTCCAAGCCATCCAGGGCTACACAGTAAGAGCTTGTCTCTAAACAAACACAAACCTACCACCACCACCCAAAACCCCCCAAAATGTACCTATTTAGTTTTTCAAAGCATAAATGATACTTTTGTTTTCCTTCTTTTCTAATATTTACTCCTCTTAATTACATTTTCTTCTGACGTCTGTATAAAACTTATTTAATAGGTTTAATAAATGTCAGATTTCTGTTCTGTTTTCAACCAGAACTGATGGTGGTAAGTTACCATCTGTTTTTGTTTTCTGCCACCAGTTCTTGAGCATTAAGGGGACTGAGGATACCAGCTGTTGATAGAGTGCTTGTTGGCAGTCATCAGCTGCCTTGGCTGTCTCAGCCTAGCATGGTGGGGCATGTCTATAATCCCAGCACTTAAGAGATGTAGGAAAGAAATCAACCTAGGGAGAAATAGCCTTCTGATAATCTTGTCTTCATATTTAAAAAATATTTTTTAATTTAGTCAGAACAATTTTTTTTATCCTTTCAAATTTTCCACATACTAAAAGTTTATTCCTAGGCATTTAATAAACTAGCGAGATTTGGTTTAATGTTACTATTTTAGTGGAGTTTTTATTGTCCCTTTTGATGGGCAAATCTGTTTGCATATATGAAAGCTACTTTCTGCTTATCAGTTTTACATCCCATTACCTTACTCAAAGCTCTCCGTGTTCAGACATGCTGTAAACTTTTCCAGCTATACGATTACATCGTACATAAAAATGGAGTTTTTCTCTTAAATGCTAATGCATCTGATTTCTTACTCATTTACCTGCACTGGCTAAATTCTGAGACAAAATGCTAAATAGTAGTGCTAGTGGGAGTTCTCACTGTGATCTCAACTTAGTGGGGATGTCTTCCATTAAAGGGGTATTAAGGGCTGATGATAAAGGTTAGTTGGTAGAATGACTGCCTAGCATGGACAAAGGCCTGGGTTTAAGCTCCAGCACGTCAGAAACTGGGGTTAGTGGCTGACACACTACCTGAAATTCCAGCACTCAGGACAGAGGCAGGAGGGTTGTAAGTTCCAGGCCAGCCTGGGATACATGACTTTTCCTTTAAGGGATTTTTTTTTTTTTAATCAGTAGCTGTAGTTCAGTGATAAAGTAATTGTTGACCACATACTGGGTCTGATCCCCAACAGAGAAAAAACAAACAAACAAACAAACAAACAAACCACTTTAACATTGGTTGAGGGGATTAAAAACATTACTTATTGAATATTCTTATGAAGAAGGGATTTGAATTTTCTTCTTTCAGTAACTATGAAAATAATTATAAGATATTTCTTTTTATCATATTAGGTTTTTAAAAATATATTTTGTGTGTGGTGGTTTGAGTAACAATTGCCCTCAGAGGCTCATATATTTGAATGCTTAGTCAGCAGGGAGTGGCACTATTTGAAAGGATTATAAGAACTAGGAGGTGTGGTCTTGTTGGAGTATATGTTGTCTTGTTTAAGGAAGTGTACTGGGGAGGTGGGATTTGATTCCAAAAGCCTACACCAGGCCTAGACTTTCTCTGCTGACAGATTTGGATATAGCTCTCAGCTACCGCTCCATCTCCTGCCTGCCGCCATGGTCCCCAACATGATGATAATGGACTAAACTTCTGAAAATGTAAGGAAGTTTCTAATTAAATGCCTTCTTTTATAAGAATTGCCTTGGTCATGGTGTCTCTTCCCATCAATAGAACAGTAACTAAGACAGAAGTTGGTACCAGGGAGTGCAGTATCGCTGTGAAAGGCCTGACTATGCTGTTTGTTAGAGGGATAGGAAGGACTTTGGACCAGAAAAGAGTTTGAATGCTTTAAGTGGGGCCTAAACAGACCTCCTAGTAGGAGCATAAAAACAGTGCTGAGGGCAATTTGGACTGTGGGGTCCAGCTCAAGAAGTTTCAGAGGGGAAGAATATTTAGAGACCACTTTTGAGATATTTTGACAAAGGATATGGCTGCTTCTTGCCCCTGTCTTAAAAAATCTGCCTGAAGCTAAATTGAAGCGTTTTGGATTAGTTGTGTTGGCAGAGGAGATTTCAAGACAGACTAGATTTCAACACCTGGACTGTGTCATGTAGTTATTAGTAAGCACTCTTACGAAGATCTATAATGAAAAGAAACAAGCTAGACTCCTGTAAATAAAATGGTGTTGGGCTAAATAATGTTAGTATTTGCCGTATAATTATTATGGCAGTATTATTTAATCCACTGTCACAATTAATAAGACACAGACACTTGTTAGATTTTATAATCGCCTTTTTTACGTTGGGCTGGGAAGATATTTCAATACACTGTCTCAATAGCCTTCCAGCCCAAATCCCATGCCATCTGCCTTAACCATTCCATGGGATACCTTCCGTCCATAATCTTATAAATACTTGGTTATATTTTCATCTTGGTGTTTTCTCCACCCCCGTCATCCTCAGAATCCTTCTCCAGCCCACAGGGTTTCTTCTCCATGCTGACCCATTGTGGTGTCCTCCTACTTCCTCTCTTCCTGCCTTTCTGTCTCCCATGATTCTCTTGAACCCTAAACCCAGGAACCTTAGCCATGCCCACCCCATTCTGCCCTGCCCAGGTTTTAGGCCTTTTAATCAACCAATCAGGAATAATGTCTTAGGCATTATTAGGATGAGTTTATCCAGGCGATAACCAGATCTTAAGGGCCAGTAATTAGCATCAAAATACAAGCATCAGACCAACCTCCAACAACTTTTCTTTTCTGTCTAAATAAAAAGGCCATTTTTAATACAGTAAGAACAATTATGAAACAATTATAAAAACTAATAGGTAAGACTATATATATTACGTCTGATCTAAATGTATTTGGCAATCTTGAAGAAAATATCTCTCTTATCTCTGAGGACCTAAGGTTTTGAACCTAAGTTATTTTTATTATAGTTTGCATATATCAACATACAAAACATAAAAAATATTAGTCTAGACCTAAAATATCTTTTCTTTAATTCCCAAGCAACTAAGCTAATTGTAAAACTATGACTATCTGGTCTTTAAGCCTATCAGAAACTTGAGAAGGAATAAAATTAATTACTTGAGTAAATAGGAAATGCATGTTAGCAGCCTCCCCCAAAATAAAAAATGACAGAAACAATTTACTGCCTGAACAGCCATCCAAAACTCTCTATAACACTGGAGCATCATCTTTAGCCTTCTGGCCCAGTACCTTTGACAGATATATATGTGAAGCAGGAACTATTTAGGATTTGCTTAGCCTGTCTCAACAGAGTTTGGCAGTCGACTTGGCCTGCATTTAAGCTTGTCCATTTTAGGCAGAACCCTGTCTGTGGTAAAGCAAGGGCATTTTCTTTGTCCAGATGGCTTGTTTGCCACATTTGAGCCAAGTCCATATGGAGGTTCCTTGATGCTCATCATCATCTTTGAGGTGGGCTGGGTGCTGCCAGGAGATGATGTCTCATTGTCACAGAATTCTTAAAATAATAAAAACATTTTAAATGCCATGTTCTGTAGGTCTCTGAGGTTTTTGAAGACTTATCTTTATATAATCTATCTACAGAATCATATCTATCTGTTAAACCTAGGATGTATATTTTTGTGGTAAATTAGTGTCTGACATGACCATGAGTTGATTAACAATTAACTTGCATTTACCTAATATCCTAAACAGTTTGCAATAACAGTTTTAAAAGCATTGGAAGTAAACCTTAAATTTGTATCAATATACCAAAGTTTATAGCAATGTATCAAAAATTTTGCACCAGTACACAAAATCCTATCCCAGTGAGTTAAAAACAACCTTATTTGAGAATAAAATAAAGCCTTAAGTTGAGGAGTAGATTTAATAATCTACCTTTTGTCTCATCATTCCTATAAGATATTCCTATACTGGACAAAGAGAAATAAAACAAAACACACAGTTTACGAAGGGGAGGAGCACCAGAAAGTGTAATGGAGCTAAGACTAGTGCTCAAGGAGATAAAACATTTAAAGAAAAGTTACATGCTAAATGGGGCAAAGAGTAGTAACCTCAGGACAAGTCCCACCTAGTTAAGCTTCTTAGCTTGTGAAAAGGAATTAGAAGAAAGCTTAAGCAGTAAAGGGAACCATCAACAAACGAAAGCTGGTATAACTGCGAGGACAGGCAAGTCCCAGCTTCAGCAAGCAGCACAAGTTGGAAGCTTTGACCGCATAGTTCTGGCTTTAGACTCAACGATCTCCCTCCATGGCTAAGGAGTATGTCTGGGTTGCCCTGTGTGAAGCTATGAGGGGAAAGCCTGAATTGTGTTGGAGGCCCCAAGATGCTGGAGATGCCAGAGTCATGGGATACCTGCTGAGAACAACTGCAGACCAGGTGTGGAATCAGCCCAAGAGAGAGAAGTGTGTTACAGTCAGGAAAGCTCAAAGGAGTTGAAGATCTGAAGAGTATTTTGACATTGGACATGGAGCTGTGGAATTTGGAGTTTGTCCTGCTGGTACTGCTTTGGTCCAGTATTTTCTCATTATGCTCCATTTCCTCCCTTTTGGAATGGTAATTTATAGTCCAACATACTTCCACTGTATGTTGGAAGTATGTGATCTGCTTTTTAATTTTGACTTTATGGGGGTTACAGTTAAGAGCTTTCCGTGAGTCTCGGTGTTGAAGCTGACAGACAGGAGAATTCTGAAGTTGGACTGAATGCGTTTTTGCATCATGATATGGCTACAAGCCTATGGGGACCAGGGGGAAGTGGAAGACGGTGGTTTGGAAAAGAACCGTTTCTACAGGCTGGAGATGACAGTTACATAGGTCTCAGGGGTGAGCTGAACTAGGCTGCTGGAGCTTCCTCAGGCGGAGGTCTGGTCACTTTTCTGCCTTGAGGGGTTATAAAGTATACAAAGTGTTAAAAATGTACAGAGTCCCCTGTGAAGGCGGTAGGCTGAAGCAGGAAGGGTTTTCGGTATCATGGACAGCTCCCACATATTTGAGGGGTGCAGTGACCGTTTGGATTCCCTGCTGCTTTGAGGGTGGAGCGGAAGCATACGGTCATCACAGCTTTGCCGCATCAGGATGGCTTGGTGGGCTGCCCCATGCCTTGGGGTGGATTGCGATGGCCACGGCTTGGGATTGCCTCAGCTTGGGGCATCCGTTGCAGTGGGCTTGGGACAGCAGGTTGCTTCGGGTGTGTGCCACTGGCCTTACAGTCAGGACAGCCAGAGTTACATGGAGAAACCCTGTCTCAAACAAACAAACAAACAAACAAACAAATCCATCCACTCAGAGTGCAGGGTAAAGTTAGATAATACAAAAAATTACACTGAACACTCTGAGGCATTGCACATTTTTTATTTTTTGTTTTTTTTGAGACAGGGTTTCTCTGTGTAGCCTTGGCTTGCCACACCCACGCCATTGTCATCATAGTAGCATAAGCTACAGGGTGGGGGATATGATTTCCCCGGAAATACGCCCCCTGGAAGGTCCCTGGCAAACTCATCCCACTTGGAAAAGAGACATGTTCTGAGATTTCTACGCTTCTTCAGTTGTGGCTCTGGGGCTGGAATAATGAATTCTTTGATCTTTCTCAGTGATACCTGAAACAGCACAACTAACTTTATAAAGAAATTTATCATTAGTAGATTGTTAAAGGCTTTAATAAAAATAAGTTTAAGGAAAGTAATGAATTAGATTTAGTATTAATAGGCATTAAGAATAGTGAAATAATAATAGGCTCCTTCTTAAGAAATAATAGCCTGAGAGGTGCAGCTGGCGGGAGTTTCCCCCTCCCTTCAGTATCTTGTTCCTAAGGAAGATCATAAATCTTGGGCAGGACATATGGGAGGAGGGTTAACAAAGGTGTAGTTAGATTTTGATATAGAGAGGGACTTTGGCAGGCATCTGACTTAGCTCCTGACTTTCCTCTTCATTGGTTAGCAATAATGAAACTATATTTGAGGTTTCTTTTCCTTTGTTTTCTCTGATCAAAAAGTTTTTAGGCCAAGATTATTCGTGGGTACTGCTTTATGTTTGACTGCATTTTGAGTTAAAATGTAAACTTTGTATTCTTGGTAAAAGTCTGAATGTTCTGGGAAATATGCCAATTTTAAGGTATCGTTTGTATAAAAATACTAGCTTGATTTTAGTAAAGTTGCAGCAGAGTCAAAACCATCAAGGTGTCTCAGTCTGTCAATTCTTCGCCGAAACCGTGTCTTCCTGTCTAAAGCCTTGTTCTCCCGAGGACGACGGAAGCCCGACTGGGCCGGTCTGTGGCATTGGCTGTCCTGGACTCATTCTGTAGACCAGGCTGGCCTTGAACCCAGGGATCTGCCTGCCTCTGCCTCCCAGAGTGCTGGGATTTCAGGCGTATGCCAGCACGACCTGCTGACATTACACATTTCTGATCCTCTACCTTCACCTCTCAAGCAGTGCTAGGGAATCAAGCCCAGAGCTCTGTGCATGGCAGGCAAGCAATGGAAGCTACATCCCTAGCCCAGGACTCCTCCTTCAATAACCACTTGAAATCACGGCTAAGGTGGGGTCTCCCTTACTCACCAGAACTAGCCTCCTTTCTTGTGAAACAAGCACATGCATCTCATCAGTGTTCTGAAGGCTTGAACTCATATCCTAACAATGACTAAGGGCTCCAAGACTTTCTAACATGGTTGAACGAACAGCTTGGTCAAGATGTGGACGGTCTTGGGCTTACTAGTGCCACCTCAGGCTCAGCTTGGAGTCTGGAGGAACTCTCAGTACAAAGGACTGCTTTGCCTTGGTGGGTAATGGAACCACTTTTGTAATGTAACCAATCATAATTGTTAACAACAACAAAACATCACACCCCTTTATGGCAGCTTCGGGAGCCACCTCTTTTACTCAAGGAAATCCATCAGATAGCCAGGATGCAGACTGAGAACCTAAGAATTACCTACAAGCAGGGCAGGGTCTGACTATACTCCAATACACACGTTAGGTGTGGTGGACATTTTAGGTCTGAACCAGTAAGGTAAGACAGCTAGCTAGAGCGGGAAGTCATAATTGAAAGATATCCAGGATACTCTGAAAGAGATGCCCTGGGTCAAACAGAAGAGAACAAGATGGCTTGGAGGTGGTTAACAGCCACCTTCTTTGAAAAAATTAAGTGGCACACTCCTTTAATCTCAGCACTTGGGAGGCAGAGGCAGGCGGATCTCTGTGAGCTTAAGGCCTGCCTACAGAGAGACCTTGTCTTAGAAAAAAACAAACAAAAAATACTAAGTGCAAACCCAGTAAAGAAGTCGTAATTTAATTCAAGACCTCATAAAGAGAAATGGGCTGAAAGACAGGAAACCCAGGGTCAGCGTTGTGTTCCCACTCAGGAAAGGCCCCCAACGGTGTCCTCGCGTACACGGTAGACTGTTCACGCTGTGGGGGGCAGCAGACATCTGACTAGGGTCAGACTCACACGCATCTGCCTAGGGTCAACCGTCGCACTTTGGGGGCGCATGTGGTACCCTAACTGCTCTAGCATCTCAGTAACGAATGATGCTCATCCGCCATCAGCCGCCCCAGCCTGGCTGTTCGTCCTCACCGCCCTCAGCCTTCGGCACTCTCAGCGTCTGGCGTTAAGACTAGGTTCTGGAAAAGACCCAGAAAGCCAGGCCCGAGAGGCCGATTTCTCGTCTCGTCCTGCTGGGTGCCCTCAAAGTCTGTTGGCCACCATCTGGAACTTGATGGCCTTCAGGCTGAGAGAACATAGAAACCCAGTACTTTCTGGGAGGCCGGATGTCTGTGCCTCTGTAAGGCCACATCCCGGGAGCCACTTCCAGTGTGGAAGCCTGCTCTCACTCAGAGCAAGCGCTCAGGTGAGTAAAAGGAGAGGTTGAAGGCTGGCTGATGGAGCTCTTAGGGACCACGGGAGCCGGAAGCTCCTCTCTGTGGCTCACTTGGGAGGCGAGAAGCAGGAAGCTAGTTCTGGACCTCCCTGGCCTGCGCGCATACCGCTGTGATCGGCCATTCTAGTGTCCAGTACTCACCGGGAAACGTAGTTCCCTCCAGACTGTTACTGGGAGACCACCAGGAGGCAGGAATTGGGAGGATGGGGACCAGCGGAGGTGCTGCGGGAAGTCGGCCGTATGTGGTCCACCTCAGTTTCCTTTGCAGCATCCCCCAGGTCCCGGACCTCCTGGTTCTGCGCCCTGGGAGTGTTCAGGTATAGTGTGGCTTGCCCTGAGGTTTCAACGGTACCTGTGTGCTGGGCCGTGCTTAGGTTCCAGGTTACTAACCTCTGGATTATCTTTTTTTTTTTTTTTTTAAAGAGAGTTTCCAATTCTCCATTTTTGCCCTCTCACAAACTTGAGATCCTTTTTGACCTGGAACTAATGGCCTTCTGCCTCCTGAGTGCAGGGAAAACTTAACTCTTTCTGTGCTCAGTTTATTCCTGGCAAATTACTGATGAGGGTTAGGATAATCTGTGTGCACAGATTCCCTTATTCCTCAGTTGTGTCGTTTAAATCCACAAGGAGAAAACAAGACTCAGGCTCATTTCAAATTTAGATTAAACTAACTTATTGTTAAGGCCAGCAGAAGGACCCGTAGAGCCCAGCATGTCCTGAGAAGAGTTTTAAGGTGGTTATTACAGTGATCCATGGACTCCACAGCTGGGCATGAAAATTGTTTTATTTCCCTCCGCTGTTTCTTCCTTCTTGCTACATGATAATAAAAGACCATTTCATCCCTTTTCCATAGCAATAGGCAGGGTTTTACAGACGCAAAGGGAGCTAGCTGTTCATTCTATTCTTATGTCACCTGCAGACCCACTAGATCTTCCGCGCATTACAGAGCAAAGGTCCTTAAGGAGTGTCTGTCTCCATATTGAGTCTCTTTAGCCATCATTGTGGGCCTGTGGACATTATCATCAGGTCTGAGCACTCTAACAATTGGGATAGAGCAGGCAAAAATACAGCACCACTCTGTGAGGGCTAGGCCACATCCCCGCTACCGCCACGAATGAAATGCCAGCCTCTGGCCATAAAAAATACGACAGCGTAGAGGTTAGGCAAGTTTTTTTTATTATTATTATTATTTTTAAGCATGTCAACACTAATAATAGTCAACTCATTTAAAATAGAGTATGAAAACTGTGGCTGCAAAATTTTTTGGAAGGTATCTGCTTACACATAAAAGTTAGCATACAAAAATGAGTGGGCAGGAGAAAATGTGAGTGTGTGTGTGTGCGTGCACGCATGCGTGTGTGAAAGCCAGGCATAATCCCAGAGCTGGGGAGGTACAGATAGGAGGACTCCCTGGAGCTCGCAGGCCAGCCTTCCTAGTCTCCTTAGCCAGTCTCAGGCCAGTGAAGGACCCTGTGCAAAAAACCAAAACAAACAAACAAAGACAGCATATGAGGAATTCCCTGAGGCTGATCTCTGCTCTCCACATGTAACACACACATACATGTACAACTGTATACACAGAAAGCCACACACACAAATGTAATAGTTACCCAGTAAAATACATATACACGCAGCCTGTCTTCATAGCTATGGTTGAATCATTATATGTTAATATGGTAATATACAACACAAGCAATAAATAGAATAAATTAAAAAGCGATTTACAAAACAGTATTTTTAATGATAAGAATGGCAGGGTCTGCCTGAAAGGAAGCTGATACATGATTCTCTTCAGGTGTCAGATTTATTAGCATATAAGGGTCTCAAGGCCACAATTGGGCCTCCAAACAAGAGGGAGAGCAGTGGAGATACAATACATGATATGGAGAGCTAAGTGTGGTGGTGCCTTTCAAACCAGAGCGGTGCTTCATTAAGAGCGAGGACAAAAGAGATGGGGAGAGAGTGCCCCTCTTGGAACCTGCTTCTATTTATTTTCTGTAGGTTTTATGTGTCCTCAAGACCAGGGCAGACAGAATGATGGACATTTTCGTGGCCTGGGAAGGGAAAATGAAGTGGCGGCTTCCGTCTCAGGAACATCTGAGAGTTCTGATTCATGCAGATTACGCAATAGCCATGCACTTCCTCTTCTGATGGCATTGCCAGACTTCCAGTACCTCTGTTGGGATTCGGATGCTTCGCGGGGACTGTGATGGCTAATGTTGCCAACTGGGCAAGATTCAGAGTCACCCGTGGGACAGGCCCCTGGGCGTGTCTGTGAGAGTGTCTTGAGTAGGTTAGCCAAGGCCGGAAGAGCCACCTGGTAAGTGTAGGTGGCAGCATTCCCTGGGTTCGAGTCCTGAACTGCATAACAGAGGAAAGATGGGCTTTGGAAGTTCCTCCCTCTCTGCCTCTTGATGGTTGATGCACACATGACCGTCTGCCATTGTGGCTGCTTTGCCACGATGCAGACCCTTGAACTACAAGTCAGAATGAATGCATCCTCCCCAAGTTGCTTTTATTACAGCAATCAGAGTTGTAACTAAGACAGGTGCTAGTATTACTTTGTTTGTTTGTGTGGAGGCTGGACCACAGTCAGAGTGACTGAAGTCCACCAGGCTAGACACAAACCGTGGTCCTCACAGGTGGCACCCTGCCTCAGCCTCCCAGGCATACACCACCACAGCCTGATGTTATTTTATTAGTCAGTCATTACATCCCCTATGTCAGCTGACCCCCTGTTAATGGCTTCTGAGCGCATGAATGCACGATACAAGACCAGGGGCCAGAATGGAGGTCCAGTGCTGAGCAGCCAATGGGTCTCTGGTCACTGACTGGACTGATGGTCAGAGAGCCTTGTTCTTCCCTTCATCACGTGCCCCAAGGTTAAAGACAGGTTGAAGGGACCTGGGGGAAGAGAAGCTGGCGAACACGCAGCTGTGGGATCCAGCTGAAGGGAATGCTGCTGGCTGTGTAGTCCGGGAAGACGCCCACCAGCTCGAGGGTTCCCTCCCTCACAGGTTGGAGAAGTGGATCCCCGTTGCTTGGCCATCACTACCACCCAGTAGCCGTTCTCTGCAGGGTTCCACTCCCTTGCGGCTTGCCAGCGCTTTGCATGTTCCTGGTGAACTGTCTTGTTCCCACACTCCGCCTCCCAGCTGTGGCAGCGGAGTCAAAGCTGGGAGCATCCAGCACGGTGATGTGACTTGAGGATCTTTGGACACTGTCGGGCAGCAGGCACAACTTGTTTCCAAGTCTCACCCTCTCCAGATGATCGGAGGAGGTGATGTTGGCGTGAGCAGCTGCCGGGTCAGAAGCACAGTAAGTGCAGGAAGAGTGGGAATACCTAGCCGGGGGTGGGGGTCTGTGAGCTCTCCCCAAGACTCCCCACCTGAGGAAGAGGAATTTACTGAGGTGGTGGTAGGGGACAGGAACATACCGGGGACCCAATAAATTAAGCCTGTTACCTGCCTTACCTCCATGTTCCTAAGCACCAATCAGTTCTGGGACTACACAGGGGAAGGAAAAAGAATAATGTTGTAAGCGTACCCGTTCAGGGGGTCTGAACTGCATGATCCCCACAACCAAAGACAAGGATTCTCCTGCTCGGTTATAACCCAAGGCCTCCCAGGCACCCTAAATGCTATAGACCTTACTTCAGTCAACAAGGCGGATACAGAGAGATCAAGCAGAGTTGGGGGCCTTTTATGAATGGTGTAATGCTTCCATTCTAGGTGTAAGCCCCCTATTCTGAATCCTTTTCCCCAAAGCAACAGACAAAGGGTAATTATAAAAAACTCTTGGTTAGCTGCGATTACTACAAATAAAGCTTTCAAGTTCAGTAAATACTTACAAATAAATAATACTTACAAATAAAGCTTTCAAGTTCAGTAAAGATTTCCGTTTTCTTTTTTTATGAGAAAGGGTCTCAGGTGTGCCTTGAGCGGGCTCAAGCTGAAGGTGATCCTGAGGCTCTGGTCCTCCAGCTTCCACTTGTGAATAAAGAACTATATTGTATTTCTGTGTGTCTCCAGCATTGCATTTTAGGATCAGGCCCTGGGCCTCTGTTGTGCTAGAGCAGTGTTCTCCCCACTGTGCTGCCTCTGCAATACTGAGTGCTTCCATTTCACAGCGCAGTGTTTCTAAAATGCAGGAAAGGCAGCAGGGAAACTGAGCTTAGTGAGTCAGATGAGACAGAAGGTGGCAGCAGGGCCACAAAGGCTGTGGTAGATGGGGAAGTCAGCGGACAGGCTCTGGGCTACCTGAACCCCAGGCAGGAAAGTGAGCAAAGGCTTCCTGGCTTCGCCCAAACTCACCTGAGAAACGCTGCATGTTCTTCTCCACAGACTTTGATTTCTGGTAGAGCAGGTGGATCTGTTGTTTAACATCTGCAGGGGTAGCCAGCAGCTCAGAGACAGTTATCCTCTCAGCCCTAGAGACAAGATTGTTGGCCAGAGGAGTGAGGAGCAAGAGACAGTGAGACCATCCCCACGGAACACACCCTTGCCGAGTTGAGTGATCCAAAGAAGTCTTCCCTACACTGAAAGCTCTGACACCAGTCCTCAACTTTTCACTACACATCAGCATCTCTGAGCCACTGTTGTAAAAACCACAATGAGCTTAAATAACAGCCTTAACACTGGGTTAGTCCTGCCAGCAGAATTCTCTACGTCAAATTAATTCTACTTCTCTATTATTCCTATTGAAAGAGAAGACAAAAAAAGGAACAATGAAATGCTACTTCACTCCTATTAGAATGGCCATTATAACAGCAATAAAAAATTGTAACGGAAAATTACATGTTGATGACAAAGATGTGGAGAAATGAGCACTGTGGGTGGGAATGTGAAATGATGCCTCTACAGTAGGAAGTAACATGCAAGTTCCTTAAAATTTTTAGAGTGGACGTAGAGTGTCTGCTTCTAAGTGTAAAGCCTGGGAAATTGAAAGCAGAGTCTCAAATAGCACTTGAATACCCGTGTTTGTGACACCACCATTCCCAATAGCCCAACGGTAGTAACAGTCCAAACGTCTGTCAGTACAGGAACTAGTAAGGAAGGTGCGGTATCAATGACATGAAATCTGCATACAAAGGAGTGTCACGTGGCAATTAAAAGAAGTAGAATTCTGAAACATGCTCCAACATGAATGAACTGTGAAAACATTGTGCTGAGGGAAAGTAGGCTGAAGGCTAAAGAATAACTATTGTATGATTCTGCCTATGTGAGGTATTGAGAACAGCCAGGCCAATAGACAGGAAAAGCGGAACGGTGGTTGCCAGGTGATAGGGGAGGGAGGGCATGGAGTTAGTGTTAATGGTACAGAGCTCCTGTGTGGAAGATGAAAATCCAGAGGTGAATGGCAGTGGCAGGTGCACACCAACGCCGATGGATTCATACCAGGGTGCTGCAGACACGAAATAGCTGCAGTTCTAGGTTATGCATATTTTACTGAAGAAAATAATTTCAAAAACCCCTGCTAATGCCTAAGTCCCAACCCCCAAACTGAGATTTAGTTGGTGTGGCTGTGCCTTGGGCACCAGGATTGTGTAAAGTTTCTAAGTAAGTCTGAGATGTACCTTTTCTACCTCCCCTCTTTCTTCCCCCTTTCTCCTGGGCTTAACCCACCTTTAAATTTATCCCAAGGATCTTCCCCAAAGGACCACTATCATGGCATAAAGGACATCCATTCGAGAGGTTTCTTGGGAAACCACCATTTGGGTTCATCAGGACTGGGATCAAACCCTCCTCCTCTCATTCCATTCATGCCCTCCCCACTCCCACCTGCTCAGACTCCTGTTCTTCCCACATGAATCCAGGAAGGATGGTCTCAGGGAGCTTCAGGAAACAGAAGTCCTGAGTTACAGACCCAGGCCCTTTCTAGGACTGTCTCATCCAAACACTTTCTGCAAGACACCCGAGGGGACGCCATGGGACTTCTCTGTACCTGTGCAAGGTGACTCCAATGTCCTAGGAGAGAAAAGAGAGAAGCTCTCCATTACCAGTCTCCAAAGGCTGTGACTCCCTGCTGCAAGCTGCTCTCTGGCCTTTCAAGGACTCCAGGGCTAGGGTACTGAGAAATAGGAGCATCCCCCTTGTTGTAATTCTAACCACATGGGTGGAAGCCTTGCCAGAGCCCACAGGGCAACTGCACTCAAGTTCTTCTGGTCCTTTTTTAGGTGACGCCAGGGGTGTCCTAGATGCTGAGATGTTCTGGGCTCCCAAGAAACCTCATCAAAGAGGCATGATCCCAAGAAACATCATGAGTCATTGAGACCAAGTCCCATTCCAGGGCTCAATGGCCTTGCTTCCTGAATTGGACAGTAACAAGAGCCTGAGTCATCCTACTGGGCACAGCAGGCAGGGAAAGGCCAGGCACACTCACACCCACCTGCAGGAGTTTCCATTCTGGCTGGTCTTGCTTGGCCTCCAGTTCTCCAATCAGCTCATCCAGGAGGGCAATGTCCTGGGAAACCCGGGTGTCACAGGTCTCTCGGACCTTGCTGATGGTCTGGCCTAGCTCTTGTAGCCAGGTCACAAAGAGTTGCTCTTGCTGCTCCAGGAACTGGTACAGCTTCTCAAGCTGACACGAAGCCCTCTGCGTCTGGGTTTCTGTTTGTTTCTGGGGGACATAGAATTGGGAGATGTGGGAGTATGTGCTGTGGGCTGGAAGTATGTATCTAGGGATGCCCTCAAAGCCCTCCTCGTAGAGATGGGTGAGAGACAGGCTTCCTCAGTGCGACATCTGAATGAGAATGGCCCCCGTAGGCTCATATATTTGAATGTTTGGCCTACGGTTGGTGGAACTGTTTGAGAAGGATTAGGAGGTGTGGCCTTGGGAAGAAGTGTGCCATTGAGATTGAGCTTTGAGATTTCAAAAGCCCACACCATTTCCAATCCTTTCTCTCTCTTCCTCATCTCACCCTAATGCTTGTAGGTTTCCCGTAAGCTCTCAGCTACTGCTTCAGCACCAAGTCGGCTTTCCTGCTGCCATGCTTCCTGCCATAATGGTCATGGACTCTAACCCTTTGGAGCCATGAGTCCCCAATTAAATGATTTCTTTTATAAGTTGCCTTAGTCATGGTGTCTCCTCACAGCAATTTAAGGTTTAACTATTGTAAAATTTGTTCTTACTTTTATGCAAACAAATGTTTTGCCTAAATGCATGTGTGTGTGGCACATGTGTACCTAGTGCCCTCAGAAGTCAGAGGAGAGAGCTCCAGATCCCCTGGGACGGAAGTTACTGATGGCTGTGGGCCACCAAGTAAGTGCTGGGAATTGAACTCATGTCCTCTGCAAGAGCAACAAGTGCTGTCAACTGCTGATCATCTCTCCAATTCCTATCTTCACAGCAACTTAAATGTAACTAAGACTCTCATCTTTTTACAGATGTGGCTCCAGAATAAGGAGAAATCTGTATGGAACTTTCCAGAACAGACAGCATAAGAGGAGCTAGCTGTTGAATATAGAGCCAGATTCAATAGTTTTCCCTCCAAAATTTTCATGTTGAAGTCTCCAGTACCTTAGAGTCTGAGCCTACCTGGAGACAGGGTACTTGCAGGTGCACTTGGTTAAGATGTGGTCATTCTAGAGTAGGTTGATATCTAGGCCATCCAGAAACAGATAGCAAGCTCTAATCTCAAAAAGCCAAAAGGGGGGGGGGGGGCTTGGGGACTTAAGGATAAAAGCCTTTCTTAGCCAGTACAAAGTTCTGGGTTTTGATCCTAGAACTGGGGGGAATGCCCCCCAAAGTCAATATATTTTCTAAAATTCATGAATAAAATTATTTCGTTACTATTATCATTCTAAGACAGGATCTCACTGTGTAGCTCTGGCTGGCCTGAAGCGTGTTGTATAAACCAGGCTGCCCTCAACCTGTGGCGTCTCCCTGCTTCTGCCTCCTGAGTGCTAGGATTACATGTGTGTGCCAACATTCCCAGATTTTTGGTGTGTATGCGTCTAATAGAGCCTGGGCTGGGTTTGGACTTGCTCTGTAGCTAATGGTGAACATGAATGTATCCTCCCGCCTCTACCTCCCCTGCTGAGATTACAGGCATGCGCTACCATAGCTAGTTCTCTGCCACACTGGGGGTGGAACTTGGGGCCTCACTGACCCCAGGTTTCTGCTCTGCCAACTGAGCGATCTCCCTGGCTCCAACAATAATTATAGAAACAATACAGAGAATGTTTGAAGTGACAGCTACTGCTTCTAGCTTCTCCAAACTGTTTCGTTGTGAGAAGGAGGAAGTGAGCAGGTCCTGAGAGAGAACCCTTTCCCCTGACAGCTTCAAGAGCGAGCTCACCTTAGACCTCCCTACCGTCAGCACCGGGATGCAACAACACGTGGCCACCCCTCTGCCCTGTGGATGAGAGCAGAATGCCAGGGGCCTTTCCTTTCGCCTTGTCCCCCCCGCTCTGTCCTGAGGGGGTAAATGACCCTGGGGTCTCACCAGGGCGTTCTCTGTCTTCTTGTCTCCCTGTCGTCTGTGTTCCTCCACACTTCCCCTCAGCTCCCTCAGACGCTCCAGCTGCTGCTGAATTTGCTCCTGGAGAAGAGCACTGGTTAAAATGTTTATATTTGACTCCTGACGCCCCCACCCCAATTCCTGAGGGAAGACTCAGCTCCTGGAAGCAGAGCCGGGGTGCTGCAGGTGCGTGTGGGCTGGTCTAGGAAAGAAGGGGTGTGGAATCATCTCCAAGGGAAGCAGAGACAGGCAGAGCACCACCAAATCCCAAGAGGGGACCCAGGATCCATACTTAAAACCAAAACCCTTGGACTTCTGAACAACATACATTACCACTTCCCTTTTTGCTGGCCCTGCTTTGTCTTGTGTTTTTACCATCCAGAGCCCAGGAATCCTGACTAATGCACCTTCATCCCAGAGGGGTTGGATAAAGAACAAGGCCCAGGTGTCCAGTTTTGTGGGAGAGAGGGGTCCAGGCAATAGACACCTTACCTTGTACTCCAGTGCAGCTTCCTCGATGGGACGCACTCGATGGCCTTGATGCTCCTGACTCAGCCGGCAGATGAGGCAGATGGGCTCCCTGTGGTCCTCACAGAAGAGCAGCTGCACCTGCTTCATGTGACGCGGGCACTGTGGCAGGAGCTGGGGGCTCTGGGCTCCACAGCTCTTGCTGGCGAGTGGATGCTGGCACTGGGGGCACACGGGGGAGCATCTGCCCGAGGCCTTGGGATCCCCAGGAGCGATGGAGCAGCTACAGAAACTTTGCACCAAGGTACTGCCACGCAGGTCTCCTTCCTGGGTGTGGCAAAGTGGACATGCAGCCTTGTCCTGTGACCTTCCTGGAGACACAGCAGTGGAAAATCTGCTCAGTGGCAAACCCAAGGTGTAAGAGAGCAGTTGTTCTCATACACACATTCTCAGATGTGGCTACTTCCCAGTATGCTCTTCTCTGATCGCCATCCAAATGAGGTGGTGAACGGACCACCTGGGCTGAGAGCTGAGTGCAAAGCTTTCTGCTTTTCTGAGCCGCAGCAGCGGCCTTGGGCATTTACTCCGTGAGAGACCAATGGCCCTTTGCTACAAACCCTATGCTTTCCCCTTGCACAGACACAGATCTAGTGGCTCATATAAAAGAAAGCGAAACATGCAGGCAGCATTTACTTTCCTATTTCAAACTACCGCAGTTTTCCCACAACTCAAGCAAGAGCTCCTGGGCATGGCCACTGTGTGCCTCATTCAATGACAGATCCTCACTCCCAGCAGAAAACCTGGCCAGGAAGCATGGTAAGCATTTGGAAGACATGTGCCGGGTAAATTCTCTGCTCCCATTCAAGAACCATAAAGAAAGAAAGGGACTTTATAAGCTGAAAAATTACTTTCACAGTGAGAACATAACAGTTGTAAAAGTTCTGCCCCAAGGCTATAGGCCGTGTCTCTATACATTAGAAACATCAGGAGACACACGAAGAAATAGAAATGCACAATCCATTAGCTCTTCCTCCTTCCTCCCTCCCTGGCCCAGGAATTTGTCTCACAATCATAAATCTTATTGTCCTATAAGGAACCATTCTCTTGACAGAATCAATTGTTTGCCTCTATGGCTGCTCTTCCACCTCACTCTACACCCAGACTCTCAGCTTCCCATGCAGCTAGCAGAAGCCAATTGATCAAATTCTAGCCAAAGGGAAGTGAGAACAAACAGCCTCTAGAAACTTAAAAAAGAAAAAAAAAAAAAGACCCATCTCTACATCACAATGTGCCCTTTGTCCCTCCATATTCATGAGTAGAACCAAGGGTATCACCTGTGTGGTTATGAATGTAAGAGAAAGGAAGGAAGGAAGGAAGGAAGAAAGGAGGAAGAAAAGAAGAAAGGAAGGAAGGAAAAAGAAAGAAGGAAGGAAGGAAAAAGAAGGAAGGAAGAAAGGAAGGAAGGAAGGAAGGAAGGAAGGAAAAAGAAGGAAAGAAAGAGAGAAAAGAGAAAGAAGAAACAGAAAGAAGCAGAAAAACAGCTCAGCAGAAGTCTTAGCTGTGGTTACACAAATGACATGTGAAAGAGGAACAAGCTTCTGTGTTGTCCTGATGAGTAATTTCCCTGTGTTGTCCCTTTTGGTCAACATCTTTCCCTTCCCTGAGAAGGGTGAAGGCTCTGTCCCAAGACTTACCCTGTGGAGTCACTGTGGGAAGAGGTTCCATTCTAGCTTTTTTTTTTTTTAAGATTTATTTTATGTATGTGAGTGCTCTGTCTGCATGTGCACCTGCTTGCCAGAAGAGGGCGTCAGATCACAATACGCATAGTTGTGAGCTTCCATGTGGTTTCTGGGAACTGAACTCAGGACCTCTGGAAGAGCAGTCAGTGCGTTTAACCTCTGAGCCATCATCTCTCTAGCCCCTTTCTAGATTATTAACCTAGCCTGTGGCTAGAACTGCTGAGAGCTCAGGCACAAACTGAGATTTGGTGCAACCTGCTGTGCAAGGTGTGCAATTGTGCACATTCTCAAAGGGACCCCTGGAGGCATCCCAGCAGTATAAATATAGTCAGAATAAAAGGAAATTCTGGAGAGCTGGGGGAGGGTACCTCTACACGCTGTTGGTCCTAAGGGTGCTGGGCCTTCTGGAGTTTGGGCTGGTTTTTCACAGTGTGACAAACACACTTCTGGGTTGCAGGAGTCATGGGGTGTGCTGCCAGCCATCTCCCCCACAGTCCGTGGACTCCCGGTTCCATCTTCCTTCCAGCATGCAGTGCATTGCTCCTCTCCAATCACTGATATTTTGAAAGGCATGTTCCTGAATGTTTCTTCACCAGGGATCGTGGAATGTTCTGGATTCCCTGCGCCCTTTTCTAGGGCCCCAGGAGCACTTCCACTCAGGGCGGCTGTGCTCGTGGGAATGACAGCTGAGTGTGGTCTCCCATTACTTGTTTCCTCCTGAGTCAGCACGGCTTCTGAATTTGGGGGTTCTCCTTCTCTTGAATAAGTGGCAATTTCAAGACTTTTGGGTCGCTTCCTTCCTGAAGGCAAATACACTTCAGCTTTCTTGCTCTCTCTCCTCCCTGAGCTGTTGCTGCCGAGTCCCTGCAGCCTTCCCGCCGAGCTGGCATTCCTGCGGAGCTGGGCGCTTGCACTGCTCTCCTTGTCCCCTGGGGTCTGGGTGGTGGAGCTTTTCCTGTGGAGTGGTGCTGAGCTCCTAAACCCTGGCTTGGTCTGTGAGCCCAGGCTCTCAGAGCCCCTCTGTTCCCTCCTTTTCACCACAGACTTCTTCTGGGGTCCCTTCCCCACTTCAGACTGGCTGGGCGGCAGGCTGTCCTTTCCATCACCACTCTGCCTTGTTCCATCACCTTCCAGGACATCTGGTCCTTTCACACTCTTGGGCTTATTCTCTCCAGAAAACTGGACAAAACCATCAATTCTATTTTCTTCACTCAAATGTTCTAGAAAGACAATCAGAGACAGTCACAAAGCTGTCCTACATTCAAGGAGGAGGCTGGAGGAAGGGACAGAGAATCTCCTCAGAAGTTACAAAAAGCAAAGGAAAGGACATTCTAGGCAACACCAGTCAACTCTACAGACCCACAGAATATAAACTACATAAAAGCTGGCTTATTGTTATGGATGTCTGCATGACTATAGTTGTGAAAATTGATTTATAAAACAAAGCAATTTAAAAAAAAAAGACTTAAAACAGACCAGCTCAGTGAGTAAAGGCACTTGCCAACAGGCTTGATGACCTGAGTTTGACCTCCAGAACCCAAAAGGGGAGAGAATCAATTTTTTCAGGTTACCTTCTGATCTTTTTATGTGTTCCACAGCACAGTAACACTCACTTATAAATGCAGACAGACACAAAACACAAATAAAATTAAATTACAATAGAGGCCTGGAGGGTGCAAGGCGCCTCAGCAGTTCAGAGCCCCCCGGGGACTCCTCCGGAGCACCCCCATTGGTTCCTGGCATCCACACCGTGGCTCACAGCCATCTGTAACTCCGATCCAGGGAATCTGATGCCCTCTTCTGGCTTTTATGGACATCAGGTATACAAGTGGCACACATACATACACATTAGACAAAACACCCACACACACACACAAATAATTAAAATAGGGACTTAGAAATGACTCTATTTTTTGTTCATTGCACAAACTGAAGAAAATCTCAGCTCACGAAGGTAAATGTGGATGCTACTTGAAAACAAGTTTGCATGGCTGTGGTGGCATACACCTTCCAATCTCAGCACCCTGGACACAGAGGCAGGGGGATCTCTGTGAGTCTGAGCCTGGGCCAGATAGTGAGGCCCTGTCTTAAAACCAACCCCCCCCCCAAAAAAAAAAATTAACAAAAACAACAAGCAAACTTGCCTGCAATTTTAGGACATTGCTACTTAAGATGACAAATAAGGTTTAATTCCAACTCCTACATAATGAAGATAATCTGTAATTACCAACCTATGCTTTGATTTGATTTACTTTTCATTAAAAGTAAAGAATGTTTAATTATGCTTAACATATGCTAAAGAAGAACTCCAAGCTGAAATTAGGCAGTTAATAAGATTTTCAGCCATGTTAGTATAGTTGGATTTCCAGCCTTTTCTGCTAATCTAATGTTTGTCTGGGCACATTAGTTGAAAAATGGAGTGAAGAATTCTCTAGGATTCACTCCATTCAAGCTCTGCCTGGCCTGATTCTCACCCACAGTTGGAATACCAGTTTTTATTTTTAACATCTTTGGGAGCCTGGATACTTCACTACCCAGGCTACAAAAGTCAGAGAAAAGGCGGAGGCATGCTGGATTTACCATGCTCAGGTTGTGGGGAACAGGGGCTTCCTACCCTTAAGGTAGGGAGCTTGGGTCTGAGCATTCCTTCCTTCCTCCACCAGCAGCCAGCAGCCAGGAGCCAGGAGCCAGCAGCCAGGAGCCAGGAGCCAGCAGCCAGCAGCCAGCAGCCAGCAGCCAGCAGCCAGCAGCCAGCAGCCAGCAGCCACCCCCGCTGGCTTGGTCTCTTACCTGGGCCTGTGGCCTTGCGAAGCTCCTCTGCTAGAAGGCGCTGATTGGTGGCCCGCAGGACCTGCACGGTCAGCCTTACAGCGTACTCTTCCCCATAATAGCTGAGTAGAAGGTTGGCCAGCTTTACCGGCCTGGCCATCTTCACTTGGCCCCGAGGGATCCTGGAAAGACCCTTGTCCAGGCTGGTGTTTTGCAGGCTGAACTTAAACTTCTCAAAGTCATAGGGCACGAGCTCCTCCAGGGTGTTCAGCAAATGATCACTAAGGGTCTTAGCCATGGTGCTGGCCAGGAGGAACTGCAGCCAGCTATGTGGCTTCTGGCAGAAGATAAAGACTTCTCTCTTGGAACTTCAGAACAAGCAAGAAATAGCTTGTGAAATAATGGGCAACGCACAGGAAACAACAAAGGCTTTGGTAGGAAGTGAGACTGATGATGAGGGCGTGTCCAGGGTGCAGCCTGCTGCATCCCTTCTTTCTTCGAGGATTCAGAGTGTTTTCATAGAAAGGGCTCTGCTTTGCCAGCTTATGTTCTGGTTGAATAAGATGCAGGCCAGACAGTAAGGGCGGTTCTGGGAAGGAGATCCAGACCTTCCGGCGGCTCTCTTGCTCTTTCTTGCTCTCAGGACCCTAGGCTGGTGGAAGAGAAGGAAAGAGATGGTCTTGCTTGGAGTTGGCCCTCTCTGGCCAACTGCTGTCTTTGGACTCTTGGGGTTCATAGACCTCCACAGCCAATGGCAGGTGGAGGAACAGTCAGCAAATAATCGCTATAGGCTTTGCTCAAGAAAGGTTCTGCTCAAGAAAGCAGACTCCAGAAGGGCACTGCAGTTCCAGTCTGTCTGATCATGTCTAGTCCATCCTGCAGCATAAAGCCTTCAAACAGAGGCTCTGAGGAGCACCGCTGTCACCGCCATTCACACGCATTTATTCTCACAGCTGACCTGGCCCTTGCAAGCCCCTGGGAGTCAGGCTGCTCTTCTTCCCTGCGCCCTTTGAAATACATTCTCTAGGTCCTCACTGGGATGCTTGAAATGCAAGGTTGGAGAGATGCAGGCATCCTTTGGCACTTACAGGTGAGGCAGGGTGAGCTTCAGAGTGGTCCCAAAGCCAGTGGAGGACACCGCTGCTCACTTTCCTGTTTCTGCTTTTATGCAATTCCTGGTTTTTAGCCTCAATCTTTTATTTTGAAAAATTTCTAGCTACTCGAAAATGGAGAGCTTGTACAAGGAACACTTTCATACCATTTACACAGGCCGACTGCTTCTATGTTGTTTTCTGCCGCATCCTTCACTTTCTTCTTAACCAGGTGATAATAAATGGAAAGCACTATTATCTATCTTTCTAAACACTTGCTATCAGTGATGGTTGTTACCCTGACATGCTTGGGAAAAGAGAACCTTAACTGAAAAGCTGCTTTCTTCAGACTGGTCTACTGTAGGCACGTCTGTGGGGAGTTTTCTTGATTACTGGCCAATGAAGGAGCACCTGCCCACTGTGGGTGATACCACTCCTGAGCAGATAGATGGGTTTGGCATGGACAAGAAATGTAGCTGAAGCTGGGTGGTGATGGCAGTGGGCAGCGGCGCACACCTTTAATCCCAGCTTTCAGGAGGCAAAGGCAGGTAGATCTCTGAGTTCCAGGCCAGCCTGGTCTACAGAGTGAGTTCCAGGACAGCCAGGACTACACAGAGAAACCTTGTCTTGAAAAACAAAAAAGAAAGAAAGAAGAACGAAAGAAGGAAGAAAAGAAAAAAAGAGAGAGAGAAAGAGAGAGAAAGACAGGAAGGAAGGAAGGAAGGAAGGAAGGAAGGAAGGAAGGAAGGAAAAAAGAAAGGAAGGAAGGAAGGAAGGAAGGAAGGAGAGAAAGAAAAAGAAAGAAAAAAGGAAGAAAGAGAAAGAAAAAGAAAGGAAGGAAGGAGAAAAAGAAAGAGAAGGAAGGAAGAAAGGAAGGAAGGGAAAAAAGAAAGAAAAAGGAAGGAAGGAAAGAAGGAGAGAAAGAAAAAGAAAGGAAGAAAGAAAGAAAGAAAAAAGGAAGGAAGGAAGGAAAGAAAGAAAGAAGAAAGAAAGGTGGCTGAATGTGAGCCTAGGAGCGATCCGATAAGCAGTGTCCCTCCACCATCTCTACTTCAAGCTCTTGCCTTCATTTTGTGCCTTGGCTTCATTTGGTCACGCACTGTAACCTGGAAGATGAACTAGACCCTTCCCTTCTCAAATCGCTTTTGGTCATGGTATTTATCCCAGCAACAGAAACTAAACTAGAACAATTACCCTAAATACTTCTAATAATATATGACTTTACTGTGTCTGTGGGGTCTGTGTGTGTGTGTGTGCGCGTGTGCACACGTGTGTTTAGGTACCCGTGTGCATTTATAGAAGGCAAGGATTGACACTGGGTATTTTTGTTTATTGAAGATCTAAACTCAGGCCTTTATAAGCTTGTGTGATAAGCATCAAACCCACTGAGCCATCCCCCAACTTAGCTCATTTTAAGTATCCACAATTTTTATACTCAAGAAAGGTACTGAACAACAAAACAACCAGTCTGTGAAATGCAGTGTCTCCATTTGTCCCAACAGTATCTCACACTTCCTTTCCTTTTTTTTTTTTTCAATTTGAGATATTTATTTTTTTCATTTTAATTTGATTTTGGTGTTTTATTCAAACAAACATTTTAAAACTAACTGATTTGCATTAATATATAATCACGTGCATAGTGCTAATTCCATAAAGATCATTTCATACAACTATATAATATACTTTGAGCAAATTCCTCCCATACCTCCTGCCCCTAGCCTGCCTTGGCCCCTTTTGTTCCCAAAGACAGTGTTTTTTTTCCTACTTTCATGTCACCCATACATACATGATTTTAAGTAACTAATATAAAATCTAGGAACCATAAGTGAAAGAGGATATGTGGATATGTTATCTTAACTTAATTCATTTAATATTTTCATCTCTGCTTCTATTTTCTAAAAATGATATATAATTTTGTTTTTCTTTATTACTGAAAACATTTCAAATATGTATTATATGTATTACATTTTCTATGCCCATTTCTCACTTTTAAATAATCATTTTCTAAATACAATGTCAACCTAATCTTTTCCATTCAGGTCAATATTGAATGCTTTATAGTACTTATAACGTAATATAATATTTATAAATATTTCAATCTGATTTTCATTTCCCAGAGTAAAGCTGTATTTTTTAAAAATCTCAGCCTGTGTAACAACAATGAGATCTGGAAACATTTTATGAATAAAACATTTTGTTGGGTGAGTTTGTAGCCAGTAAGAGGAGAGAGTGTGGGAATGAATCTCCTCTATACAAGCCTTGCATGGAGGCTGCAGTCACATGGATGGAGGGGATGGAGGGAAGGGAGGGAGGGGAGGGAAGGGATGGAGAGAGAGGATGGAGGGGATGGAGGGGATGGAGGGTTCCCTTGACTAAAGATGGATGCTCTCCTTGCTCCTGTGGAGTTCAAGTCCTAATCAATCATGGAAGATGGGCAGTATCAAAGGAAAGAATCCAGTCACTTCTGAATTATTTATTGTGAGGAAAGTCATATATGATGGCAGAGAGGGGCACAGATGTCAGGTGGGCGATGCCCACTGTGGCTTCTGGACTGTGCAGGTTCTCATTTAGGACGGGTGAGCCAGGAACTTGTAGGAGGATTCCTTGAACTCCTGAGCCTCCTGCCTCCCCCTTTCAAGTGCTAAGATTAGCACTTGAATGTCACACCAGGCTTTTTGAGGTTTTGGTTTGAGATAAACTTTTTCATCTAGCCCAGGCTCCAGGAACTTGCTATGTGCCTGAGGATAGCCTTGAACTGCTGAGCCTTCTATGCCTCCTAAATGCTGGTGTTTGCAGGTAGCTAAATCAGGCCTTTTGATTATTGTTGAAGGAATGGTTTCTTTATTTTGAAACAGGTTCTCAAAGACTGGGGGGTGGGGGGTGGGAGGTGGAGTAATCCAGCGTCTTGAAATACTGGAAAATTACTCTTTACAAGAAACTTTTCTGTAGGTTTACATTTTCAGAGAAAGTCGTTTTTCTTGCAAAATAAACTAAGCCAAACCAATCAGAACTTTCCCACATCCTTGTTGAAAAATATTGAGTTTAGTCAAGACGTCAAACAGGACAAAAAAACATGTCCAATACCTTCTCTTGCGTAGGGTTCAACACCATGACCTATTTTGGGGGGAAATAAGGGTTTATTTGACTTATACGTCCACATCACAATCTACTCAAGGAACTTGAGGCAGGGACTGAGGAAGCCACAGGGAATGGCGTCTTTCTGTCTTATCCTCTCAGTCTGCTTAGCTATCCACCCCGGACCACCTGCCCAGGGCTGGCACTGGCATTGGGACCTTCCACACCGATTATTAATCAAGAAAACGTCCCCCGACATGCGCACAGGCAATCGGGTAGAGGCTTTTTTTTTTTTTTTTTTTAATTTGAGGTTCCTCTTTCCAACTGACTTTAGCCTGTGTCAAGCTGGCATAGAACTAACTAATGAACCACACCCTCCCAACAGTCCTGTAATGGTTTTCACGCTATCTGCAAGCCCCACTTTTAAAGCACCCCTCAAGACTACTTTCAAGCACAGTGCTTTCAATTTAGACTTATATAACTGGTTCTTTGTAGTTAGGCAGCAGGTAACATTCAAGAGTCCTCAAGATCTCTCCTTTCCTTTGTAGTTACCAGTTGACCCCAGACTGGGCCAATGCCATCCACCCAGTGGTTCTAAGAATCCATTGATGAATCTTTTCTAAATAAATTACTTCAACTGACTGACAAACAGTGACATTTCCATTTCTTTGTTTGTATTCTTTGCATATGTCGGATTAGATCTGATTTGTTGTTCCCATCAAAATTTTGGCTTGAAGTTGTTTTGTGGATAATACAGTTAATCCTTCAACAAACAGCACTTTTTTTCTTTTTCTTTTCTGTTTTGTTTTGCCTTGTTTTGGTTTTGGTTTTGGTTTTTCAAGACAGGGTCTCTCTGTGTAGCCCTGGCTGTCCTGGAACTCACTCTGTAGACTAGGCTGTCCCTGAACTCAGAGATCTGCCTCCCTCTGCCTCCCAAGTGCTGAGATTAAAGGCGTGAGCCACCACCACCAGGAACAGCACTTATTCTATTCCAAGCATACTGTTTGCTCTATTTTCCTTTCCCTCCTTCCCTCCCATCTTTGATTCATCTTCCTGTGTATGTTCATGTTTGCATGTGGGAATGGCACATGCCAGGGCACACATGGAGAGGAGGTCTGAGGTCAGCCTCAGGTGTTGGTCCTTGCCTTCCACATTGTCCTGAGACCAGATCTCAGCACCACTGTATGTACCAGGCTAGCTGGTCCTCCAGCTCCTGTGGATCCTCCTATCTCTGTCTTTCATCCCCTACAGGGACACAGGGATTACAAACACAGTGACTGTAGCCAGCTGACGGCAGATACACAGAAATTCTCAGGTTGGGCCAGAAGGATATTGACCGAGGTCTCCCCAGGACGAGGACCAATCCCAGACTTTAGGAAGCTGCTGCCCAATCTCTGCATGCCAGGCAGCTGCCTTCTTCTGTGGGAGAAGTGGTGAGGTTTGTGGCGTGCAGGGTGTTGTAGGTCCCTGGGATCTGTGACTCCCTGACTCATCATGAAACTCCTTGGAGCACCTACCACAGAATGAGGCTGAGAATGGGGATTTCCAGCCCCATAGTTTGCAACTGTAACTGCTTGTTTTGTAACAGGGGCAAGTCTGAGTCAGAGACTTCCGGAAGGCAGTGTTTTGATGCCACTAGGGTCTTCCTAGGTCAAGAGAAACCCCAAAAGGTTTCACTTTTAGGGGCTTCAGGTGAAATGTAAAAAGAGGATTAAAGCCGCGGTGACTTGGTAACACTTATTTTAAGTGTTTGTTCGAAAAATGAAAGTAGAATAGTAATGAGGTTTTTGTTTTCAATAATATTTTTATTATTCCTTGGTAATTTTATACAGGTGTACAAAGTATCTTGATCATAACTTCCCCTTCCTACCTACTCAAGATATTTTCCTGACCCATCACCCTCCCATCTTCAGATCTTTAAAAAAAAAGACTTGCTGAGTCCAGTTAGTGCTGCCTTTGGAATGTCAGCTAAGCTCGCTGGCTTCACCTTCCTGGGGCTTGTGCAGGTGGCCAGAGCTTCAGTGAGTTTAGGAATGAGCATGTCATGCCCAGGGGACGGCATTTCACAGCATGCCTCCCGACCCTTCAGCTCTTTCCTTTCGTCCTCCTCTCTTTCAGGGTGTAATTTCAGCTGTGTTGGGGTTGGTGTAGATGTCCTGTTTAGGGCTGAGCAACAAGCCTTTCTCTCTCCATCTTTTGAAACCAGATATGTAATTTTACTTGGCATCAATAATAAATCTAAACTCAATTCAGATGCTTACTGGTTCTGCCCTTGGCTCTCATTCCCCAGTAATGCATAGCTCAGGCGCCCTGGTCCTCGATCCACTCACTCCATCCCTGTTCACCAGATGTTTCACAGTTTGCAATGCAGAGTCTCAAACCCAGGGCCTTATGCAGGAAGGACTCTCTCACTGAGACAGAGCTCCAGCCCATTTTTGAATTTTAAAACATAAAAATACAATCTTGTATTGCTTTTACATAGAAAAAGATAATTTTTTTATAATATTTTATTTAAATGTTGTTTGTGTGTGTATGTTTGTATACATGCATGTTCTGGGTGTTGGGGTGTGCAAAAAGAAGCCAGATGAAGCTGTAAGATCCCCTGGAGCTAGAGTTACAGGTGGCTGTGAATTGCTCGATGTAGGTTCTGGGAATCAAACTTGGTTCCTCTGGAAGAACAGCAACTGTTCTTTTTTTTTTTTTTTTTCCAGAGCTGAGGACCGAACCCAGGGCCTTGCGCTTGCTAGGCAAGCGCTCTACCACTGAGCTAAATCCCCAACCCCCAGCAACTGTTCTTAACTGCTGGTTCTTCTCTCCAGCTCCAAAAGGTAGTCTAAGTCATTTGTAATTAGCTTACTCTAAAAAAAAATGTAGCCCCCATTTTTTGTCTATCATGTTTTGAAATGTTCTCCAAAATATCTAGATGAAGGATGGTATATAAAGATATCTGCCATTGAGTCAGCAGAAGAAATGCCTGGGAAGGCCAGGGAAGATTTTTTTATGTTGGTCTGATGTTGAAAATACGAGCGAAACTTACACTCTCCCCACTCCCTCTATCTATCTATCTATCCATCTATCTAATCAATCTATCTATCTATCTATCTATCTATCTATCTATCTATCTATCTTCAAATCAGGGTTCCAAGTAGTCCAGGTCAGCCTTCATCTAAGTAGCCAATAAAAACTTAACCTTGTGATCTCCCTAACTATTCCTCCCTTGTGTGAGGACTATAGGGATGTGCTGTCATGCCTTCTTGCCTCCAGTATATTTAATTTTAAAGGACAAATCTGAGACATTGAGCAGGCAATCATTCAGGTTTGAAGCGAGAGTCCAGGGTTGCTCAGCAGCCCTTTCCAGTGTAAGGAATCTGGTAAATGTTTTATGGTCATTAATCATGTGTTCACTAGCTGGATCCCAAACCCCAACACAGTCCTCAACACTAACACACTCTATTCTGATCATGTTTTCCCCTGCCCAAATTCCTCCCAGATTCTCTCCACCTCCCCTCCACCTCTCCCTCTCTTTAAAATACTAAAATAAAATAAAAATCACCAACAAACTCCAAGAAATGTATACAGCAAACACAAACCCCCACAAAAACATAAAAATGGAAACCAAAGAGGGGGACTTTTTTTGTTGTTTTGTTTTTTGAGACAGGGTTTCTCTGTGTAGCCTTGGCTGTCCTGAACTCGCTTTGTAAACCAGGCTGTCCTCAAACTCACAGAGATCTGCCTGCCTCTGCCTCCCTGAGTGCTGAGCGCAACACCACGCACATTTTAAAACTCAAACCTTGGCAGCATGCATTTACTTTATACAAAAGCTAACATTTAAAAGACAGAGAGAGAAAGGAGGTCAGTTTGTAAATGTTGGGATTATTGACAAGCTATCAAGAAATAAACATTTCTGCCTCATGCCATGTCTTAGGGGATTTATTGCTGTGAAGAGACACCATGGCCACAGCAACTCTTCTAAAGGAAGACATTTCACTAGGGCTGTCTTACAGTTCAGAGGTTTAGTCCATTACCATCACAGCAGGAAGCCTAGTGGCGGCCAGCGGACACGGCGTTGGAGAGGTCGCTGAGAGTACTGCCTCTGGACTGGAAGGCAGCAGGGAGAGGGAGGCCTGAGCTTTTGAAACGTCAAAGCCCACCCCCAGTGAAACACTTCCTCTAGCGATGCCACACCTACACCAACAAGGCACACGTCCTTATAGTGCCAATCTCTAGGAGCCCATGGGGGCCATTTGCATTCAAACCACCACAGGCCTGTACAAAGATAAATGAACAGATAAATTCAGGATGAGGAAGAATAAGACAAAGTTATCAACAGATGGGAGTTATTACCCAGTTCAGGTTTACACACACGCACAGGAACACACACACAGAGGCACATTCACCTCGGGGGAGGGGTGGAGTGGAGAAGGAGAGAGGGAGATAAATAGATCCCCATAAGACTGCTGAGTCCTGTCTGGCTCCAGGGATCGACTTGACTTGGTCGGTGAGGGAGTGAGGACAAGGACAGACACAGAAAAGTCAAGATCAGGCAGCCTGAGCTCTTGGATGGAGACGTTCTGCCTAGCTATTACATACATTGGAACAGGGAGGTGGAGTTATCGCATCCCACCAAATAAGGAAGCTGGGAGGTGGGGTTATTGAATTCGGCCAAACAAAGACTGCTGGTTATTACAAGTAAACAAGGAGGTAGGGTCATTACATCCAGCAAGAACACAGATTTGGCTAATCTTAGCAGGAGCAGTCTCTGTAGAGGAGCCGTCTCTAGGCTGTAAACGTCTACAGTGTGGGGCACGGGGCGAAGGGCACCATGGTGGACATTTTCTGCACTCACTGTCCACACTCACGCTGGGCTGAGGAAGGCCATACCACGCCATGAGTCTGAGGCATTGGGATCCTTAGCATGGATCCATGTCAAACTGTATGTGTCATGGAAGTTTTGGTTTCTCTGTAAACTCAGTTATGCTATCTTTTAATCCCAAGTGTGGGATTTTAGTGGGGGCTATAGTTTCTCCACACCTGTTAATTGTCTCGTGCGGGGCGGGCGGGGCTTCTGCCAGCTGGTACGAGCCTTCTACGTGGGGCATGGAGAGGGCGTGGTCTACGGCTTGGAGGATATAAATTGGGGTCCCAGACAGGGAAGGTGTGACATACGGCATTGGCATGCAGTGCCTGGCAGTTTGGAGAGAGTAGAGAGGCGGACAGTGTGGTGCTGTGGAGCAGACAGATAGGAACGATTCAGAGCATAGGCACTTGGAAGAGCCCTCTGGCCCTAAAAGGCGGCCTTGACCCTGAACGGGCTAGTTTCGAACCCTCAGGGATCTGCTTGTCTCTGCTCTGAGGGCTGGGATTAAAGGCGCAGGCCACCTCACCAGTTTTCTGTTATTGTTGGACCAGAATTGATTGAGGGGGCGCAGAAATAAAGGAGACAGAGGCAGAATTGCCCTTTCGTCAAAACAGTTTGAAGGCCGGTCGTCTCAGGAGAGGAGACTGGGCTCCAGGGCACCGGGGGTTTGGGGCCTTTACGGGGCAGAAGGAACTTCATCTGCACATCTGTTTTTGCCTGCAGTCTGAAAGTGGTAAACACCGGAGATTCCAGTCGATCATCTAAGAAGCTTCCAGGGTCCTCACAGCCCACAGGTGACTGAGCCAAGTCAGCTTTCCTGTCCCGAGTGATTCGGCCCGCCTGAAGGTCACTAACCTTTTCAGTTTGGACTGCAACTGCTCATTTACACCTGGCATGCACGGGACCCCTTCGAGGGCAGTAGAGGGTGCTAGATCCCCCGGAACTGAAGCCATGGAACTGGAGCAACGCGTGGTTGCTGGGAACAGAACCCAGGTCCCCTGGAAGGGCAGCTAGTGCTCCTAACAACGGAGTCATCTCTCCAGCCCAACGTCACAGGCCTGACAAGGTTTTTCTGAACGTGCTGCCTAGCGCCTGGACAGGCATTCGCCATGGCAGCCTGTGAGCCTTTGTGCCTGTGAGGAAGCGAGGAAACACTCGATTCTACAGTCACCCAAAACATAGCATTTTTATTCCCACGGCTTAAGCTTTAACAAGTCAGCGGTGTGACCCGAGGCAAGCGACTTCCCTGACACTCGGTGCCACCATCACAGGGCTTATGCCACACTGTGAAGCTTCTATTTCATGTAAGTATGTACTCGGTAAGTGATTACTGGGTTTCACAACACACTCCTAGAAATTGCGGACTCCACGAGCTGTCACTGACACGCTCCAGCCTCAGGCCCGGGCACTTTCTTCAAGAGAGTCCGCCTAGGTGTTTCTTCCCTCAGGATCGCCGTCAGGGCCTACGACCACGCTCTCGCAGAGCGAGGCCATAGAGAGGTCTAGGAGAACGGTGAGCAAAGGACACCCAGCGCGTTCCTCTGGGTCGGCCAGACTAAAGCTGGAGGACTGGGGACCACGGCTCAACTCGGTTCGCAGCGGTGGCCGGTACCGTGTCCTCGGAGGGCCGCTAGATCCACCGCGCAGGCGCAGTGAGAGGGCGTGCCGGGGACTACATTTCCCGGCAGGCCCCACGCAGCTCCAGCCCTGCGGTCGCTCTGGTCTCCGCTTCAGGCTGGAGGTCTCCCGTGTGTGGGATCGGCTCTCTGAAAGGTTTTCTTTGTGGGGCTTGTTAACGACGGGCACTTCTGGGCCCCAACGTGACACGCCAGCGCCGCTGTGCTCTGGTTCAAGCGTGGCTCAGCAACTCACCTTTTTTTTGTCGTGTTTCGGTTTCGTTTTCTTTCGAGACCGGGTTTCTCTGTGTGGCCCTGCGCTCACTTTGCAGACCAGTCTGGCCTCGAACTCACTGAGAGCCGCCTGACAGGAACTTAACTTTCCTGAGGAAACCTGCCCTGGTTGTGCCCGGGGCACCTAGCCCCCCCAAGTCCCCATCCTCGGCGCGTTCCACCTGGCGGCCCCGCCTCTCACGCAAAGTGGACACGTCCTCCTCCCCTTTTATGCAAATTGTCTTACTTTTGTTGGCCGTGGGTGCGTGGCGCGACCCGGCCCAATGGGATCCCGCGTAAGCAAACGGGAGTCGGAAGTCCGTCCTGACTGGCAGCCGTTGGCCTATGACGCCTAACTCGCGCGCGGAAACTTCCGCCGCGGGCGCCGAGAGCTAAGTTCTGTGAGGGCCTGAGAAGCTGGTCAGGAGGCGACGCTGCAGGCCTATTATTGCCAAGATCTGGACCAGGCTTCTTCCGGCGGGGTTGGGAGCCCAGAGCCTCCCGGGTGCAGCGGTCGCGGTCTACTGTTATTCACAACCAAGGGCATCTTTCAAGCGGACAGAACTGGTTTCGGGACCTAGGCACTCGGGGGGCATGGCTATGGCTGCGGGTCCGAGCTCCCGGGAGCCAGAAGGGCTGCTGATAGTGAAACTGGAGGAGGACTGCCCCTGGAGCCAGGAGGTACCCACGCCTGGCCCACAGCCCAGCCCAGAGGTCTCCCACCTGCGTTTTCGACGGTTCCGCTTTCAGGAAGCCTCCGGTCCCCGCGAGGCCCTTAGCCAGCTTCAGGAGCTTTGCCATGGGTGGCTGCAGCCGGAGATGCGCACCAAGGAGCAGATCCTGGAGCTTTTGGTGTTGGAGCAGTTCTTGACCATCCTTCCCCAAGAGATTCAGAGCAGGGTGAAGGAGCTGCGCCCAGAGAGCGGCGAAGAGGCAGTGACCCTCGTGGAGCGTATGCAGAGAGAACTTGGGAAACTGAGGCAACAGGTGACAGCTGTTTTATCCGTGGTTTGGCCCGGAAGACTGGCCTGGTTTTGTAGTCTAATATATTTGATTGCCCTGAGTAGAATTTGCGTGAGGGAGAGGCGTTTTCGCGCTTCATCTGGAACACGTTCCTTCCATATTTTCCCCGTATGATGACAGTGGGCAGGGACTGTGCTTCAGCATGTAGGCGTTGGTCCTTCAGTAGTGTTGTAGTTAGACTCCGGGCAGGCTAAGCTGTTGGTCCTGTTTTCTCTTGGTAAGATGAAGATGCTGAAGTACTATCTGGGGATAATTTCGAGGTTTAAGAGGAAAATACGTCGTTTGGCACTGCTGCCATTGCTTCAAGGGCTTTATTTTGTGGCAGGGTCTTAGGTGGCCGTAGCTGACCGTGACTCACTGTGTAGCTCAACTTGGCTCCAGCTTTCCATTTCCCCACATTCTGAGTTCTAGGGTTACAGGCGTGTGTCGTTGCGTTTGGTTCTGCACTTTCTTTTTTAAAAGGCAGATTCTAGTTGTGTAGCTCAAGGTTAAACGCGAGGTGACCTTCCTGCTTCAACCTCCCTTCTACTGAGATTACCACAGGCCTGTGCCGCCACCCCAAGTGTATACTTAGTGGTTAACACCTGGTATATCTTTGTCAGCAGTCTATAATGCAGAGTTGGATTTCTGTTAACTGAATTTTGAAAAACAGCTTAAGCACTGAGGTGCTGTGGTCACTGCCTGCTAAGTTTACCTTCGGTAGTAGTGAGAAGTGGGAGCACCTAGACAAGGTGAGAGCGAGCGCCAGCAGAAGTGAAGTGTGTCAGGAGTGTGTTGAGAAGGTGTGCACTGGAGTCTCACTTTCCCTTGCTTCCATTCCTCCCTCTGTTTTCTGTTACACACAATCTAAAACACCTTTAGCATAAACCATTCTCTTGGCCAAGACCAAAGGGATGGTCCTGTGGTTCTCTGTTGAAGGCTCGTTCTAAGAATCCTGTACTCATGTCCGTTTCTGTCAGCCCCGTTGTGATGATGAGTGATGTGGGTTGGTTCCCAGGTCACAAACCAAGGGCGGGGAGCAGAAGTGCTTTTGGAGGAGCCTTTGCCACTGGAAACGGCAGGAGAGTCACCGAGCTTCAAGCTGGAGCCAATGGAGACTGAGCGAAGCCCTGGCCCCAGGCTGCAGGAGCTGCTAGACCCCAGCCCCAAAAGA
Source organism: Meriones unguiculatus (assembly GCF_030254825.1). NCBI lineage: Eukaryota > Metazoa > Chordata > Mammalia > Rodentia > Muridae > Meriones > Meriones unguiculatus. The sequence goes on from NC_083359.1 coordinate 41,355,867, forward strand.
GACCCCCAGGCTGTAAAGGAGAGGGGTGAGGGACAGTTACCTGGGCAGGTGGGAGGGAGGAGGGGCTCTGGGGTAACCTCGACCTAGCAGAGTGTAGTATAGGTGCCAAGGAGAAAGAATTCCTGAAGTTGAGGTTCTCAGATGTGGTCTGAAAAACCTGAATGTGTGGGGTGGATTCTGCGAGGGGTGGGTGGGAGGAAAAAGGGAATCCCCTAGGAAAGCCGTTTTGTGCACGGAACTATAGTTTATAGTTAATGGTTGGTGTGGGTGTGGTTAGAATACCGTTGTCCAGCATGAAAAACCGCTCGCGTACCTTTTCTATGACCCTGCTACTTTAGATCACCTTACTATACCTTTTGCTACTCTTTCTTTAATGTTAGTCCTAAAAGCTGAGACTGGGTGCTGGGGAATGCATATTGTCTTGTAATAATCTGTGGGTTGCTAAGATTTTAGTGTCACTGTTCTCATTACGATTTCTGTCATCTTTAGCATTATCTGCTCCCTGGCTCTCTGTCTTTCCTCATGAAGGGAATGTGGAAGATAAGGATATGACGGGGTCCCAGGTGATGTGGGACTTCTCATTGCCTCTCCCCAGAACCCTCCTTTTTTCCTTTCCCTTTGGGGTGGGAGGTGCCCTCTGCTCCTAGGTGAATGTTTTCTCTCTGATCAGATACCTCCTTCCTTTGTCTTTTTTAACCCATCGCTTACAGGCTTCCCCCATTGGCACTCGTAGGTTTTTCCCCTTTAGCTGTGACTCTGCTTGAATTGTCCCTACTGCGTGAGATGCTAAAGGCGATCTTGTGTTATTTCAGTTGCCCGAGAGCTTCGAGGACATGGCAATGTATATCTCTCAGGAGTGGGGCCAGCAAGATCCTAGTAAGAGAGCTCTCTCAAGGGATATGGTGCAAGATAGCTATGAGAACGTGAGCACTCTAGGTAACAACCTCTCTTTCTGGGACAATGGCATTTATGACCAGAGGGTTCTGTTCCTAGGACAAACACTTACCTTCTGGATATGAGCTTTGAGTTTGTCAATATCTATCTGTAAGTGATATCTATCTATATATAAGTAGCCAGCACTCGTATAGTAAGTTGATTCTCAAAGAAATGGTCATCCTATGTTTATTTTTTACTTATTTGAATTAAAAATTATATATTGTTTTAAAAATTCAATTTCTTTGAAAATATTTAAAAACCCATAGTCTGCTCTAATTTCTTTTTTTCTGGAGGGTAACTACTGGGAATGCTTTAGTGTAGATATCTCCCAAATGATAATGTCAGACTTGGGGAGAGTTTGTTTCTGTCTGCTGGCAGGAAGCGAGACTTTTGTTTTCTCTGCTTGGTAGAAGAGTGTGGTGACCTGCGTTTCTCCTTGTGAACAGAGTCCTGCACAGCCGGTCAGGAGAGCTTAGCCACCCAGGTGGAACAAGGAGGGAAGCCATGGGAGCCTAGTGTCCAAAGCTGCAGGGAAGGCGTGAGCCCCAGGAGCCCACTTCCAGGTAAGAACTGAGCGAGGATAAACAGTTGCTCAATGTGGCTTCCACGGTTGTGTGTGACATTTAGAGATTTCAATACATGGCCAGTGTTAGGCAGTGTGTGGGATAACTGTCTCTTTATTTCCTGCACACTCTTAATTAAACCAGTGAGGTAGCGAAAACTGTAGAGTGTAAACTGAGGAGGTGCTAACTCTTGGACTTACTTGAGACATTGTAGGCTCAGCTGTGAACCATACATGAAGGGGAAGCTGATCAGAAAGCAGAGTGGGGACCCTAACAAAGGGAATTCTAAGAGGAGTCTGAGCTCCGAGTCTTTGAATCTTCTCCATGGGCTTCTCTGGCATGCTTTACTTACGGGGCAGGATGGCGAACAGAACTCTGGGCTCACGCCTCTTGCCTGAAAGGCATGTAGCTATTTCTTTTTTCCACTGTAAAATAACCTAAAGGTTTGATTTTTTTTCTCTCTCTCTCTCTTGCTAGGGGCAGAAAAGTTTCAGAACCCAGAAAGAAATGCTGAGTCAGTTTCTCCTGAAAGTGCCGATCCTCCAGTACTGTTGCCTGGCCTGGCCAGGAGGGAGGTGCCCTGGAGTCCCGAGGAGGGCAGACCCGATGACGGAGAAGGACACTGGGAATGTCCTTCAGAAGACAAAACAGAAGAGTCCTTGGTGGGAATCATAAGTTCTAGAGGACTGTTCCAGCCAAAGGAACAGCCCAAGAAATTGCATTTGTGCCCCTTGTGTGGCAAGAATTTTTCTAACAACTCAAACCTAATCAGGCACCAGAGACTGCATGCGGCAGAGAAGCTGTGTATGGACGTAGACTGTGGGGAAGTCTTTGGGGGGCATCCACATTTTCTGTCACTGCACAAAACACAGGTGGGAGAAGAAGCCCATAAGTGCCTTGAATGTGGAAAATGCTTCAGTCAAAACACCCACCTCATCCGCCATCAGCGCACCCACACGGGTGAAAAGCCCTATCAGTGCAATGTGTGTGGAAAGAGCTTCTCCTGCAACTCCAACCTCCACAGACACCAGAGGACACACACTGGGGAGAAGCCCTACAAGTGCCCCGAGTGCGGGGAGATCTTTGCTCACAGCTCCAACCTGCTCCGCCACCAGAGAATCCACACTGGGGAGAGGCCCTACCGCTGTAGCGAATGTGGGAAAAGCTTCTCTCGGAGTTCACACCTTGTCATTCATGAAAGAACCCACGAGAGAGAGAGACTTGACCCTTTCCCTGAGTGTGGGCAGGGCATGAATGACAGTCCCCCCTTTCTTACAAACCATGGAGCTCTCAGAGTGGAGAGGAAACTCTTTGAATGTTTAACTTGTGGGAAAAGTTTCCGGCAGGGCATGCACCTGACCAGACATCAGAGAACACACACAGGAGAAAAACCATATAAGTGTGCCCTTTGCGGGGAAAACTTCTCTCATAGATCTAACTTGATCAGACACCAGAGAATTCACACGGGAGAAAAGCCTTACACCTGTCACGAGTGTGGAGACAGTTTCTCTCACAGTTCCAATCGGATCCGTCACCTGAGAACCCACACTGGAGAAAGGCCGTACAAATGTTCTCAGTGTGGAGAAAGCTTCTCTCGGAGCTCACGCCTCACGAGTCACCAGCGAACTCACACTGGTTAGATACGGGGATCGCTTTTTGCCTCAGTTTTGGCAGAAAGCAGTCTTATCCAGAGCTGGTGTTCTTTGCTCACAGCATGTATTTTACAGGTACTTAATTCAAAGAGAAAGTGGGACTTAGTTTAAGGGAGGTGTAGAGGTGCAGAACTAGCTTAAAACTCAAAAGTTCAGTCTTTAAAGTAAGAACTTAAGTTCTTTGAGGTAACCTGCTCAGGGCCAGTTTTCTATGAAGTCCATCCTGTTTTCAGGTGCATCTACCTTTATTGTTTGACCAGGTATGGTTTGGGTGCTGTACTGAGTCTGGTATTTATCCCAATAATTTTGGGAATACATGTGACTTCAACTCCTTATTTTTGACATTCAGCAGAGGAGTTTGGGCTTCTGAGGCCCTTGAGACCAAAGAAGGGCTAGGTATCCTGGGAGATGAATTTAAAGTCAACAAGACTGATTCTAAGTTGCATGTTTTTGAAAGGCCCTGGCTGGGAAGGCCTGGGCAGTCCAGTTCTGCCACTACAACACCTCTGTGTAGTTTGTCAGGGGTGCTCATTGGCATATAAAGTGACCCAAGAAAGAAAGGGAACTGTAGACATAGGGAAGCCATAGGGTAGAATCCACAGATGAGCCTGGCGTTTTACAGATTAAGGGTATGTGGTTACAGCCTACCTTTCCAGAGAGTGTGACTTTCTTCCATTTGTCAAAAATGTGCATAGAGTGCTAGAGACGTGACTCTAGATGGAAGGTTCCATGATTCCGCAGAAACAAAAAAATATCCTAGGGAAACTAGGAAATTATGTCTTTCTTTCCATGATGAAAATGATAATAAATATCTCCCAGGAAACATGAATATGTATGGATGTTTATTGAGGGCCTTTGTGTTGATATGTTTCAGACAAACTGCTCTTTCCTTGTGGAGATTCTTTTGGTTTAGTGTTTGGTTTGTTTTGGTTTGGATTTTCAAGACAGAGTTTCTGCCCTGGCTGTCCTGGACTCGATTTGTAGATAGGCTGGCCTTGAGCTCACAAAGAGTGGCTTGCTTCTGCCTCCCAAGTGCTCAGATTAAAGGTGTGGGCCACTGTTGCTGCCACCATCACCACCACCACTGCTGCCGGGTCAAATCAGGCTTTTTAAAGACAGGATATTATTTTGCAAAACTGGTTCCCAGGAGGGAATCCAATAATGGTCTTGATATAGTAGCCATTGATCATTAATGGTGTAGAGGTAAAAAGAAGGGCAAAATTAATAATATGTTTTAGAAGGTGGGCTTGGGATAGGAATAATAGTGTTTATCTTTGTTTCTTTTTTCTGACAGGGAATCTCTGTGTAGCTCTGGCTGTCCTGGAACTCAAGTCTGTAGACCAGGCTGGCCTTGAACTCAGAGGTCTGCCTGCCTCTGACTTGGGTGTGCTAGAATTAAAGGCTGTGCCACCACTTCTCTTTTGAGAGAGTTAGACCCAGCACTCTAGCAGTAGGAAATAAGATACCAGGAAGCCATCTAACTAGCTGTTCTTCTGGGAGGAAAGGTGATGGAACAGTTTAGTGAGAAACCTGGAATTTTGATTTCGTTAGAAAACACAGTGTAGGCTTAGATTTTTCTACAAACCTACCTTATTTAGGGTTCTTAAGTGCTTCTACCTCCCTTCCAACCCACAGAGCAGAGGTAGGGGAGAAAGACGGTTACTAGGGAAGGGGAGTTGTAGACTTTTTAGAAGTAGGTTTGTAGAGTGAGTCCACTCTGTTGTCCCTCTCACAAGGCAGCTTCCAGCAAAACATCACATGATGCAACTGAGTCTTCAAAGAAACAAAAAACTTCCTCTTCAACACACAAATATTTTAAGAACATGTTTTCATTTTAATCCCAGGTGTGGTGATACGGGGCTGCTTTGCAGCAGCTGACTGTGATTTGCCTCGTGCTCAAGTAGAGGCGTGGTTTTGCCAGCTGTATATAGTTTCTGCAATTGTGTGATGTTGGAATTCTGGGAAATTTTCAGAGGGTGTGTACATGCTAGAGCCCCAACAGTCGGGGTTGGTGGTTGCTGGTTGTTCATGGGGGTTGGTTTGAGTTTGTTAGTAGTTGTGCTCAAAGAAGAAACTAGGAGGAAGAAATTAGATTCTGAGATGTCTCTCTCCCTTCTCTTTCTCTCCTATATTAATGACAGGGATGAAACTCGGGGAATAAAGGATGGGAAAAAAAGAGAACTCAGAAAGTATCAAAGACCAGCTATAGAGCAAAGAAACAAGAAAGAAGTTATATTCAAAGACCTCTGTCTCTCCCTGAGCTATCCTTATCTAGTGATGGGGGTGAAACCGGGGTAAAGGGAATAAAGGGTGAGAAAAAGGAGAATCCACAAAGTAGCTAAAGCCAGCTACAGAACAGTCCATTAGCAGCAGCCTGTCAGAGCAATCCTCACCTTATCTCAGGTTAGTGTGTTTAGAAGCTTGGTCTTCTGGACCAATTTTTAAACATTTTCTAATATCTCCTTTTATTTTATGGGCCTTTCATGCATTGGAGGTGGGCAGTGGTGGTATGAGGACTGAGGGCAGGGAAGGAAGGGGAGGAGGTTAGTGTAAATTGGAGATTAACAAAGCATCTGCTATAGTAGGAGCAGATACTCCATTGTCCCATGGAGTAGGGTGGGATTGGTAAGGCTCCTGGTGCCATTTGCTGTACCACCAAGCAGCTTGCTTGGATCGTTCACACACACAGCATTCTATAAAATCACCCATGCACATATTACATGGTCCAGCTGTTACTGTGTTGTGTGCTTTTTCCTGGGCAGATGTAAAGAAGTGTCTGTCACTCCAGATAAGGTGCCAATGGCAGACTAAAGAAAGCATTATTTAGTCTGACCCATGTTAAGGTGGGTCAGTGAGTTTGTTGGTGCTGCATACCGGAGGGTCAGATGGGAACAGTTTCCTGAGCTTAGAGTTTTCTTAACTCTGTGTGGGTATATGGATATCAGAGGACCTAATAGTGGCATTCGTCAGCAGCCATCCACCTATTTAAAGACCTGACTGAAGCCTGGAGTTTACCTACCAGTTAGGTCAGGCAGGCTGGCTGATTGGCCAGCCAGCCCCAGGGATTTACCTGTCTTGATGCTAACAGCACACCTGGCTTTTGAGATGCTGAGGCTCAAATTCAGGTCTCCCTGTTCATTTTCATCCCTCAGCACCTCAAGTCTTGGCTGGTTTCCATTCTACAGGAGAGAATGTTCTGATCTGAGGAAGTAGCTAATCGCCATGTTTTATTTTAAACATTCTCCATTTCCATCATCTAGTCTCACCCCAGCTTGAAAGGCTCTCTCTAAAGAGGGAGGCTGCATGTAGCTTAGGTTGCCCTTTAATTTGCTAGGTAATTTAAGAGATGATCTTAAATTTCTGATCTTCCTTTCTCTGCCTTCAAACTGCTGGGACCCCATATGTGTATTAGGACATTGTCTACCTTTGCAGCCCTTTCCATTTTAGTAGCAGAATGCCCCTATCCACTGGTTAAGGTACCAACTCCAATGAGTAGGCATTTGAGTCCCGTATGTGCAGGTACGTGAAGTCAGTTTGTCAGTCTTCTCCCAGCATAATTACTCTATGCTGGACAGGCTGTAAAATGGGAAGGGATCTTACATCCTTTTCATTCCCTCTCACAGTGTTCCCCAAGCCTTGGAGTAGGGATTGACACAGATAGAAGGCTCTTTCAGAATTGGACTGACCATAGGTGGAACCAGTTTTAGAAACCGACCATAAAGTCATAATTTTCAAGACAATGAAAGAAGCTTAATGAGAATTTGGAGTGTTTGAACCCCCAAATGTGTGTGGCTAGATGAAAGCTGTTAAGGATCCAGGGAATAATGGCTTGTTTCCTCGAGTTCTCCCACCGTCCCTATGGTGGGTGGCAGCTGCCAGGTCCAGCCTGTTGAATTTTTTGGGGGAACATATTTAGGACAAAGGCAGGTTGGAGGGGAAGCCAAGCTGCCTGGTTGGCTTGTTGGTCAGCTTGGTTACTACCCAGAATATCAGCATGATCCCCCTGGCAGTCCTGGCCACACCCACATTAGAAGCCTGATGCCTAGGACATGAGGCCAAAATCTCAGTGGTAGGCTTAAATTAGGTATTGGGAGCAGTGAGAAGACCAGTCTCTCCTGATGGCTGTGTAGGTGTGGGACACATTATGTGTGTGCTTTCCGTGTGCATCTGCAGAGCCTTAGCCAGAGCACAGTTCCTAGTCTCCTGCAGCTGGGGTTCACATGACTGTGGACTGCCACGTGGGCACCAGGAACTGAACCGGGTCATGCGAAGAACAGCCAATGTTCTTAGCTGTTGAGCCAACTGTCCAGCTCCTATTCTGTAATATTTTAATTATCTTTGGTTGTACTTTCCTATTGGGACTTAAGACCATGTAGGGAACCATGAATCTGATTTTGGCCAATTTAGGCCCCTTGGGAGTTCCTTTTAGGGGCTTGGAAGGAGCCCTTTGTTCCTTTATGTGGCATACATTTATTATTATTATTATTATTATTATTATTATTATTATTATTATTATTGGTACTGGGGAGTGAAACCAAGGTCTTGTGCATATTAACTACTCCACTAGTCAATTACCTAGTAGAGTTTGAGCTTGTTTTTATCATAGCCATTACAATTTAGATAATTTGGGACAGTAATTCATTATTCAGATCCTTGTTTTTGTAACATACAAAAATACCCAGTATTCATACACTTGAAATTTAAATTTATTATTTTCAAACTGTATTCTAACCAATACATAAGTGGGCATTGATATGAAAATAATGTTCGATTAAAAACAATGTCAACCGTACTTTTGTATTATATAATTGCAATTACCTTGACACTGTCTGGTTACTTGAACCAGAAGTTGAAGGCATACTGGAAGTATCCTTAATATCATGAAGCCTATTTTTCAATAAGCTACCAAGTCTTAAATGTCTTTTACTCTTGGACTCTTTCTTGGCTATATTTTGTTTGATCTCTTTTAGTGTAAAATGGAATCTTTGAAACTCAGGTGTGGTATCAACAAAGTTAACAAGGTAATCTCTTTTATAGTAGACAAATTTAGCAGTCTGCTTTTCAGTTGCCCTCTTTTGGGAAGCTTCCTTTATTATCTCACCTTTTGTTTTGGGAGAACAACTTTTTTTTTTCTTTTTTTCTCACCTCCATTTAACCACACCCTGTTATTACCCACCTTTATTTCTAACTTCACCTTTCTCAAGAATTTCTCTATAATCCCTGTCTTCTAATCCTTGAAGGCCACACACAGGTTCTTTATTGGAAAGATGATTTCCCCATGCATTTACTTCATCCCAACTTTTTGCCCAGGTAAAAATTCCACTTTTCATGTTGTAGATCTTAATCTTGGAAATTCCCTTTTCTCTTTTATCCTGTTCATCCTCACTTTCTCTCACTCTCTTCAAGCTGTTTCTATCTACAAAGTCATCTGCAGCACAAGGTCACACCTTGATTCCTTGGCTGATGAAATAGTAGGTGGGAAGAACATGCATTTATTCTCCCATCCTTGCTGGTTAATGGCTCAGTGGAAGGGTGACCTGGAGAGTTGTCCAGAAGTAACAGTGCCCAATGTCTTCCTCATGAAGCCTTAAATCATTAAGTTAAGAGTGCTGGTCCTCAGGAACAAAACTGAAAGAACCATTCTGACCATTCTGAAGACAACCCTCTTCTGAGCCACACGGCTCTACTAGGTTTATATATCACAGATAATGCACTTGTGGCCTCTTTTACACTTCTGGGCACGTTTGCATTTCCAATGATTTTATTTCCAATAATTTGGGAGTTCCATCTGCACTTGTACATACAGGGGCAGACAACCATTCTTTCTGTATTTTCCCCCCTGGCAGGCAGGTATCTTTCTACTTGCCTAAGCGTTCTTGACTCCCAAAAGAGGTCAGTCTCATCCCTACGGTATAGCTGGGCTAAATGTAGGTTTTCCTCTTTCATTATCACAGTTTTTGTCAAAATGACTCAAATTGCTCTGAAGCTGAACCTTGGATATGTTCCCCACGTTTTTTCGTTTCCAGTGCATGCCTATTTTGAAATCTAAAAAGCCAACTAGTGCTGGCGCTAAAGTCTGTTCACCCAAAACATTGTGCAGATCTTTCTGCAGCAGCCTGAAGCTCCACACTTTTAACATGGACACCAGATGTATGTTTCTGCTGGTACCACATGTAAACTGCATCACCTACATCATGGTATTTGGTTCCTGTCATCCTCTGTTTTCAGTCCCTACTAAAGGCATATCCTGTTTCAGCACAAAAGTCAAAATCAATTTCTTGTTCTTCTTAATGTCATAGAATGTTGGTCTGCTGATAACCAAATCTGCCCAGCTTCAACCCCTTAGAACCTTTATTTTCTCGTCTAAATTCAGTGTAGTATATTTCCCTCTCTTATTCATTCTAATTTTGACTAAAGACAACAAACAGGAGGAAAGGGGGAAAAAAGCCGTAGAAAACTGGGGAAAATAATTTTCAAACAAAAACTAGCCCAAAGCCCCAGATGGCTACAATCTCTTGTAGCAGAAAAAAAGTGACTGAAAAGAGTAGAGGCTTGTGGCTGAAATGCCGAGCAAGAGAGGCTGTTTACTCTGAGCTGCCATTGCCCACAGGCTGCCTGGTTCTTACTATTGCAAGGCAGAGGAAGTCAGTGTTCAGAACTCTGCTGCTATTCTCCCAGTCAGGCATGACAGTATACCTGGAATATTCCCCTAACTCAGCACAGGGAAAGAGACAAGATAAGGAACCAACTGAGATATTCCCACAAGAACATATGCAGATGGGATGTTGAGAGAAAGCAATGCTTGAGCAAAGCATGAAAGACTCAAAGACAATGACAGAGTGACTGTGCAGCAGAGGTGCAGGGCAGCACCCCCTTCCAAAGCAGCCTCATTTTACCTCCCTCTTAGAGAAAAGAATGGTGTTTGTGTTGATCAAGTGTAGCATTCACTGGTAATTTCACCTATTTTGTGAGGCTACAAGCCTTGAGGACCCTGACATTGGAGGTCTGGTTAGCAGGAACTTGGAAACAGTTATGTGGAATTCTTTCTTTTCATTCATTCATTCTTTCCTTCTCTTTCTTTTCTTTCTTTCTTTCTTTCTTTCTTTCTTTCTTTTCTTTGCTTCCTTTCTTCTTTCTTTCCTTCCTTCCCTCCTTCCTTCTTTCCTTCCTTTCACTTTGTTTTTGCTTTTTGAGACAGGGTTTTTCTGTGCAGCCTTGGCTGTCCTGGACTCACCTTGTAGAGGAAGGTGGCCTTAAACTCACAGAGACCCATCTGCTTCTGCCTTCCAGTGCTGGGATCAAAGGCATGCTCCACCACACCCACCTGTGTAGAATCTTTTAAGTGAAGAAAAGTTAGTAGGTTGTACACATGAGTGCAATCTAACTTTTGTTTCAGTCAATACAGTAGTGAGCTTTGAGTGTCACTAAGTTCCCAAAGTAATCTGTAAATATGCAAATAGCATTTAGTAGCACTTTTTTTTTCTCACATTTTCTAGATATATTGATATATTCTAGATATATTTTCAGTGAAATGGTTTCATATTTGTGATCTTATCAATCTTCAGAATAATGCATTCTTACATAGGAGTCTAGAAGGTTTGCAAAATGTTTTACCAGAGGGTTTTTTGTTTTTTGTTTTTTTTTTTTTAAATCTGTCTTTTCATTTGTTATCCTCAATTTACATCAGGGTTTTAAATGTTATGTTTTGTATTTCAGAGTTGAAATTTTCTCTAGCTTTTACTTAAATGGAACAAAGATTCAGCTGCCTGAAGAATTCAAATGCTGGTATTTCTGACCAACTGTTTCCCATAAGTTCTTCAGATAGGAAATTGTTCTGTAGCTCTACGCCCTCAATATTCCTTTTTAGGTTCTCCTTGACGAGGCTGAAAGCCATTCCAGGTCTGAAATGTGTAGCTCTAGATGTCATGGTCTTCATTCCAGACACACAACTTCATGAGAAGAACAAAAACTACCTCTATAATCCATTCCACGTGCTATTTAAAAAATACATCAGAAAAGAGGGAAAAAATTAGTACCTCAGTTACTTCTCTCCTTTAGGTTAGAGCCTTACTGTCCATTTATGTGCCAATGCATAAAATCCTCTCAATTGTCTCATCAAGAGGCTCAGAAAAGGCCAGCACTGATTTTATTCTAAGCTGTACATAAGAAACAGCAGCTATGATATGGCACCTACGGTACAGACTCAATTAATAGATGAAGATAAAGATCTTCCTTTTGAGGTAGGGGTTCACTCTGTAGCTGAGGCTAGCCCTGAACACATGACAGCCACCTTGCTTCAACTTTGCAGGCATTGTGATTACAGGAATGAATCACGGCCCAGCTTACAAGCAGCTTTTTAAAAAAAGCAGTTATGCCAGGTGTGGTGGGGCACATCTTTCATCCTAGCATTCTAGAGGCAGAGGCAGGCAGCTCTCCCTGAGTTTGAGACCAGTCAGGGCTGTAAAGTGAGGCTTTATCTTAAAAGAGAAAAGGGTAAGAAAAAGTAGTTAGTTAAAACAATTAAGTAGCATCTATTACACATAGGAAAGGAAAAGGCTGTTAGCCAGTAGCAGCACCAATAACTCCAGAGAGCTGACATTCATCCTGAGCTGTGTGGGTCTTTCAGAATTAACCCAATGTATTTGCTTACTGTTTCCCAGCTGCACATAAATTTCTTCTAAAACAGCCCCTAACAGAGGAAGGGGAAATCAAAAGTGCAACTTTTTTTTTTTTTTTTGACGGAGATACTTTCTCACTTTTATTTATGACAAATAGTCCCGATCTCTTCTGATCAAAAGTTCTTTGAGACAGTTCCATCAGCTTTAGCCAGCCGGAGAATAGAATCATCTGACTTGTCCATCCTTCCAATGGGCCCGCAGATAGCATAGGTTTTTCACCGGCCATTAAGCCGGCCTGTGACCTTGTCTACCTCAGCCACACTGAAGGATGGACGTGTGGTCCTTGGCAACAATGATGCAGTTGCTCTGGGACTCCTTAACCAACTTTCTCCTTATGACTGTGGCTTCCTAATCATGTCTAAGGACACCACTTGGAGCATTTTACACATTCAGTTAATGGTTTTCATTGTGTGCTCCACACTGGGTGAAGCAAAGCGCTAAAGGCTTTGCTGTGATTTGGTTCTGAGACTGGAGCAATACTGGACTTTAAGGAAGCAAGTCCAGGGGGCTGGAGAGATGGCTCAGCAGTTAAGAGCACTGGCTGTTCTCCCAGAGACTCGAATGGCACCCATATCAACTGACAGGCAAATACTCATTAGTGTCTGTCTGATCTGTAATGCTTAAAAGATCTGTGCCCCAGTCATAAAAGGTTCTATCCCAGAGCAAAGAGAAACAGCCCCTCATTCTCATTCTCACCTTAAGCTTACCTCCAGATAAACTTCCCTAGAAAAAAAGCTCAAAGAAAAAAAAAAAAAAAAAAAACCCTTTACTTTTTTAAATGCAATTTTCTCTTTTCCATTCAAAAGACTCTAAAAGTAAGAATCACATAATTTTTAACTTGTTTTTGGAGACAGGTTTATCTCTGTGTAATAGCCCTTGCTCTCCTGGAGGTTGGCCTCGAACTCACAGAGATCCATCTGCCCCTGGAGTGCTGGGATCACACCGGCTTAATTTTTTAACTTCTTAAACTCGTCCTCTTCCAGCCTGAGGAAGGCAGATTTCCAGTCTTTGCAGCTTTTAATCTCTTAAATTTTCCTCCCCGAATGCTGTTGTAAAAGCTGTTGAGGCCTTTGCTAATTTCTGCAACTCCACCTTTTTCCTTCGAGTTCTCACGGGGTTGTTTATGCCTTTTTATTGCTGTGTTCTCCACAGGCATGAAACTGATCAGATCTTTAACTAGACTGCTGAAACGTGGGCTTGTTGGAAACTAATGCCGGCTACATCGCATACATGTAATAATCTCTTTGCTGGTATACTTACCAAAAAAAAAAAAAAAAAAAAAAAATTGGAGAGCACCCAAAATCCACAGTCTATGCTCACATTTATGGATAAGCTATTTTACGCAGGTGACTATGCTTAGATATTGCTAGAGGGCATGAAAACAGTGCTCTCCCCTTCAGGGAAGTACAATGAAGGAAAAAGCCTTATGATAACAGGAAGCCTACATTCTGCTTTAGCACCTGCCACTGATACGTGTGGCACCGAACAGATCACTTAATTAGATCTCAGTTTCTTTGTCAAGGAAGCCTCCCTTACAAGAAAAGTACAAAACAAAAGCAGTTGCGAGGGAAGCACCACACCACGACTCAGCAGGCTTTCGGAACCCTTCACGGTCCCCAAGGAAGCCGCGAGGGGCCCGCGAGCACAGCTGGAGCGTGACCCCAGGCAATGGCCGCGGACACCAGCCGACCGGCGGCCCCACAGCTCCGCAGGGATGGCCAGGAGGCGATGCCCTCCGGCCAGTCGGCAGAGACAGTCCGGAAACTCGGTGGCGTCAGCCCCCTGGGGGCTCGCGTAGCCCAGACCCGCAAAGCCGGGCTTCGCTCCTCTGGGAAGGGGAAGGGGCAGCAAACTGAGGCCGCGGGGACACTTCCGCTTCCGGCAGCGCGCCCGCACGCTGTCCCTGTCCCCGGGAACTTAGCGGCGGCGCGAGGCCGTGCCCCGCCGTGCCCCGGCTCTGCCCTCCCGCTGTCCCCGCTGCTGTTGGCCAACAGTTGCGCGGTGAGGGCGGCTCGCAAGTGAGCGGCGGGAGGCGGCTTCCGCCTAGCGGGGCTCTCGGCGGTAACCGAGACCCTCGGCCGCGCCTGCTAAGCGCGTTGGCCGAAGCCGGGTCTGACATCCTCGCGGAGGGGCAGTTCAGGGCCACCGTTGCCCGCTCCGACCTGCACCTGCACCGCGCCGGCTGTGGGGACGGCAGAGCAGCTTCCACCGTGCGCCCTAGAGAAGCTTCTGCACCTTCCTTGACGCTTTTCTGCCTGGCCATTGCCAACGTGAGACTGGCCAGTGCAGGCTCGGAAGAGGCTTACGCTGATGCAGAGGCGGGAAGCACCCCACGCCTCCAGAACCCTCGGTGGACAACAGAAACTGGCCATTTATTTGAATGCTCGTAGCTTGCTGGGCAAAATTTCGATTTACCTCAGGGGAAGGAGGCCCTCGAAGCCTCATTTACAGGTCTACACCACTCTCAAGGAATTAAAAACCAGTAAAAATGACACCTTAATCACCAGCCCTGCCCGCTGTCCTTTCTTTTGCTTCCTCTCCTGTCTCCCACTCTGTTTCCCCATTTGACAAGGTCTCACTGTGCAGCTCTGGCTGGTCTGAGTTCGATTCCCACCATACACAAAGTGGCTCACAGTCATCTGTAACTCTGGTTCCAGATGGATCTGACGCCCTCTGTGGGCACCAGGCACGCCTGGTATAGAGACATATAATTCATTTTTTAAAGATTTATCTACACACATGTATGTATACTATTTGTGTGTCTGGTGCCAGTGGAGGTCAGAAGGCATCAGGTCCCCTGGAATTGAATTTACAGATAGTTACGGGCTGCCCAGTGATTGGTAACTCCGGGGACCCTGCGCAAGAGCAGCAAGCGCTCTTCACCGTCTCTCTAGCCCATAATAGTTCACTTTAAAGGGAGAGGCAAGTCAGAACCTTTTCTGTTCAGTTTTCTTAAGTAGCAAATGTTACCCATCATTTTACTGATGGGTAATTTCCTTCTCCCCACCACCCTTCAGTGCCTTTAGCAAGAAGATACTTTCTTTGAATTTTAAACCAGACCAGCCTGTGCTTCAGTTGCCAAAGGTGGCACCTGTTTCGTGGTGACCATAGGAGCAGATGTGGTAAAAGAGCAGAATGATGGTGAATCTGAAAGTGGTTATTTGGACCCTCAGATCAAGGCTTATGGCATCCTGAGGAGCCTGAGACAAAGAGGGCCAATCAAAGCTAAATAAATAATCCGTTTCACAGAAAGGCAGTCAGGAGCCCAGGAACGTCCACTGGCTGGGTCTCCTGAGGCTGTGAGCCAGCTTCAGGAACTAGGCCATCTGTGGCCGAGACCAGAGATCCACTCAAAAGAGCAAATTTTGGAACTGCTCCTGCTAGCACAGTTTCTGACCACCCTTCCAAGGGAGGTGCCGTGTCAGGCGGAGACCACCGAGCGTTAAAGAGGTGGTGACCATGGCCGAGCACCTGCAGAGGGAGTCTCACCAAGTGAGGAATGGGGTGAGAAGAAACATTGCTGGCCTGTACAGTGAGAAAGGATGCTGGTGGCTGTAGTGGGGTCAGGGAAAGGTCATTCTAAAATGACCTTTTATTGTTCCTTTGGGGCACTGGAGGTAGGATTTGAAGTATAAGCACATAGGAAAACTCAGTCTGCCTATTTTAAACATCATCACAATCTTTGCTCACTTTAGGAAGAAAGTTGAATTTTGTTCTTTGGAACCATGATGAATGAAGACTAATGTTTTTGGCCAAGGAGACAGAAAAGAAAAAAATTATTATTCCAATCTAGAGATTGGAACTAGGGCTTTGGGTATGCTGTGCAAAAGTTCTGCTACTGAGCTATAGTCCCAGCCTCAATAGTGTGTGTGTGTGTGTGTGTGTGTGTGTGTGTGTGTGTAATGGGAGTTTTGGTTTCTTTGTAAACTTAGTTATGTTTGTAAAGATGTTTTTGTTTTAATCCCAAATACGGGATTTTAGTTTTAGGCTTTAGTTTGTCCACAGCTGAAAATTGTCTCATGTGGGGCATGGTCTTTTCCAGCTGGTAGCACCCTGCCTCGTGCCCCAAGGAGAGGGGTGTGGTCTAGGACTCTAAGGAAGATAAACAGGAGCCCAGGAGAGAGATGTGGTGTGCCGTTTTGGCCTTGGTGTGTTGTGTATCAGTGTGGACACAACAGAGATGGACAGTGTCGTGGCTTGGAGATAAATGAAGAGAAATGTTTCAACGCAGCGGCGCAGAGGAGGCTACTTGCCTCAATATCCTGAGGCTGGCTGGATATCCTGACAGTAGAGATTGGTACAGCCCCAAAAGAACCTGGTTGACCCTAATCAGCCAGGAGAAGTAAAGGGGAGCTGTACCCCCTCTCCCCGCTAACCTTTCTCTTAGCCAGGGTTAAGGGGTTGGTAAAAGGGAGGTGGAGGCATTAAATACCCCAAGTAAAACAGTTTAAAAAACAGAAGAAAACCCAAGCATCGGTGTGTGTGTGTGTGTGTGTGTGTGTGTGTGTGTGTGCACTCGCGAGCACAGGTGGGTGCGCAAATCAGTGTGTACGGGTGCTCCAGCTCATGAACTTAGCCGTTCACCTTGAGACCAGGGGTCAACTCCAGATGTCTTCCTCTATTGCTCTCCATCTTATGTTTTTGAGACAGGGTCTCTCACTGATCCTTACTGTATTTGGCGAGCCTGGCTGCCTGTGAGCCTTCCACACTCCTGCCCTGGGTTTGAGGTGTGAGCTGCCATGCCTGGCTGGTATGTGTGTGCTGGAGAGGGAACTCAGGTTCTCACACTTTTACAGCATTCACTTTATCAAATGAGCCACCTGCCCTATTTCTACATTTGTATTTTTTATTATTATATTTTTCTTTGACAGTTTCATATGTGAACATAATACCTTCTGATTACTCTCACCCCCAAGTCTCTCACTTCTGTCAACTCTCCCTGTCTCCCTAAAACTCCATTTCCCACCTTCATGTCTTTTTCTTTTAAAACATGCTGAGTTTAATCAGGGCTGTGTATGACCATGGAGTCGGAAGTATATATTGGAGCCTTCAGAATTTTGTGTTTGTTTGATTGATTGTTCGTTTTGTTTTGGCTTTGTTTGTTTTTTCAAGACAGGGTTTCTGTGTGTAGCCCTGGCTGTCCTGGAATTCACTCTGTAGACCAGGCTGTCTTCAAACTCAGAGATCCACCTGCTTCTGCCTCCCAAATTGCTGGGATTAAGGGTGTGTCACCACACCTGGCTTGGAGCCTTCAGTGTTGACACAGGGTCTTATTGTGTAGCCCACACATTCCTTGAATGCGTGATCCTGTGCCAAGCCTTTCAAGGAGCTGGAATTCCAGAACTGTGCCGCCATAGCCAGCAGAACCTAAATTATCAGAAATAAAAGGCAGCGAAGGACGGAGGAATGTACAGATTAGAAGACTGCCTGTTAGGGTTCTATCGCTGTTGTGAAACACCAGGACCGTAAGCAAACTGGAGAGGAAGGGGTGTGTTTGGGGGAAGTCTAGGCAGGAACCGGGAGGCTGTGGAAGAGTGCGGCTTCCTGATTTGCTCTCTATGGCTTCCTCAGCCTGCTTTCTTATAGTGCTCAGGACCACAAGCCCAAGGCTGACACCACCTACTACAGGAAGGGCCCTCCTACGTCAGCTACCAATCAAGAAAGTGCATCACAGGCCAGTCTGGGGCGGGCAGTGTATCTACAGATTCTCTCTTCCAGAATGATTCTAGTCTGTGTCAAGTTGACAAAAGACTATCATTTTTTCCTTTGATTCTTAAAGTTTTATATGGCCTTTTGCTTAAGCAATGGTGGTCTGTCCTTTGTTTTTCTACAGTATCAGAAAAGTCCTGATCTGTCAAGTCTGCTCAGGAAGGCAGGCAGTTCCTCTGTGTCTTTGTCATGAACCCTTGTTTCAACACGATTGCTATCTTTATTAAAATCCTGTAATGGATAGAGCACATCAGGATTCTTAAACTGCTTACATTGCCTTCAGGAAGGTATCAATGTATGTCAGTAATAGCAGGTTTCCAAATCACAGCAATTCTCTTGCCTCTAGCTTCAGAGTGCTGGGATTCAAGCATGAACCAGCATACAGCTTCCCTCAGCAGAGTCTCAGCTTCCCTCACTAACTCTGGAGAGAACTTTCTCAGTCTCGACAGAGCTGCATCTCCTGCAGCTTGTACATCCTGTGGATGCCTCTCACATCCACGGTTAAGCTGTAAGAACTGGTTTTGTGGGTTGGGGAGAGTGTTCAGTGGTTAAGAGGACTGACTGTTCTTCCAGAAGACCTGGGCCAACTGACAGCACCCACATGGCTCCTCAAAGCTGCCTGCAACTCCGCTTCCAGGGGATTGGACATACACTGACATACATGCAGGCAAAACACATAAAATAAAAATAAACAAATGATGGAATTTTTCATTAAAGAAATAGTTTTGTTGTTGTTTGGTGGGTTTTTTGTTATTCTCTCTCTCATGGGTGTGTGTGTGTGTGTGTGTGTGTGTGTGTGTGTATTCATGCTCTGTACAAATGGATGCTTTTCCTTAGGGTCCATCTATCTTGTTTGTTTTATTTTTTTTATTTTTATGTATATGAGTGTTATGGCTGTATGTGTATCTGTGGATCTCACTTATTCCTGGTGCCCTTAATTCCCTTGTAACTGGAGTTACAGAAGCTTCTAAATTGCCATGTGGATGCTTGGATTTGAACCCTGGTCCTCTGGAAGAACAGACAGTACTCCTAGCCCCTAAACGATCCCTCCAGGGCCTGGGACTAGTCAAATAGCCTAGGTTAGCTGGCTGCTGGGCCCCAGGGACTCCGCTGTCTCTGCAGCCCCACCGCTGGAATTGTAAACGCACACCATCAAAGCTGGCTTTTCCCTGTTTTAGAACTGACTTCAGTTTAATTAGCGTGTACATGTATCTTTGTGTGAGTGTGTGCACGCGTATGCAGGGGCCTGTGGAGATGAGAGGTATCAGATGCCCTAGGTAGTTGTTAGCCAACTGCTTGGCCACCTCTCCAGCCTCTCATGCTTTTTGTGTAGGTTCTGGGGACCGAGCTAAGGTCCCCCTGCTTGCAAGGCAAACCCTTTTACTGACTGAGCCATCACACCAGCTCCCACCTGGATGGAGTTCTTAAACTTCAGAAGCAGGCTCTAACTCTGACTGTGTGGCTGATGAAGTTGATCTGGCCCCCACCCTGGGAGAAGACCTTGAGAGAACCCCTGTGATGGAACTGGGCTTCCCATGTTTCTGGGAGAATGGGATTCAGGAGGAGCTGAGGCTCAAGTCCTACTAAGTAGATGCTTATTAAACAGACACCAAATGTGCCCTATTCCAAGAAGCCACAGGGTAGGCAAAAGAACCAGAGCATATGGATTGACAGGAGCCCATGGCCTCTGGGGTTCAAACAGGTGGAGTTGCAACTGGTTGCTGCTTGTCATGAGCTGATAGGTCATGGTTGGTCATCAAGAACCTCTTCAGAGGCCTGCAGTCCAAGACTGTTATTGCTGAGTTAGGGAGGGAGGTGAATAGTCAGGAATTGGTCCAGGCTGGGACACTAAAATTTCAGCCCCTGTCCTGGACACAGAATGAAGGGTAATGACCTGTTTCATGGTGGTTCAGGGGCAGAACTGGGATTAGGAAGTGGCCATGTTTTGAGGTTCATCTCAAGGCCAGAGTTTTGACAGTTAAGCCACTGTTCTTTTCATTTCTTCAGTAACATTTACTGTGCCTTCAGGGTTTTCAGCTTTGTGCTAATGCTGGGTACACAACAGAGATAAAGGCCCTGTCTTTGCCCCTAGGGTGTTTCTAGGAGATGAGGGAGGCAGACAAAAACAAGCAAATGAAAAATAATTACAAACTCCCAGAACTAATAAGCGAGTTTAGCAAGGT
This sequence comes from Meriones unguiculatus, assembly GCF_030254825.1. Lineage (NCBI taxonomy): Eukaryota > Metazoa > Chordata > Mammalia > Rodentia > Muridae > Meriones > Meriones unguiculatus. Next base: position 41,375,588 of record NC_083359.1, read on the forward strand.
CTGGGGATATAAGATCAACACATAAAAAGCAACTGCATCTCTCTGAACTCATGATGTGAAAACTGGAAATAAAAACACAGCACCATTTGTTGTTGCATCTCAGAAAGTGAAACACTTAGCTCTAAATCTGACAAAACCCATGTGGAATATGTATGCTGAAAAGTTTAAATGCTGAGGAAAATGATCAAAGGTGAGCCAAATAAATGCAGAGACTTCCCGTGTTCATGAATTCCAAGATTCTACACCAGTGAATGCCAAATTCCCCGTCGCCACCCCTTTTATTTCCCTTGATACTAGAGACTGAACTCAGGGCTTTGCATATGCTAAGCAAGCACTCTACCATTAGGCTATCTATCTACCTAGGTAGGTAGGTAGGTAGGTAAATATTTTTTAGAGTCAGGGTCACATTGTGTTGCCATTGACCTCACAGACATCAGACCTCCCTGATGTTGGGGTCAACCGCATGTGTCAATAAGCCTGGCTTACTTCCTTGTGGAGAGCTGCTTGTTTGTCAGGCTGCTTTGTTATTGAGTTTCAGTGAGAAACATGTTTTCACCCTGGCCTTCACCTGGAGACAGAGATAAGCAAGATGTTTTGCCAAGTTTCGTTCCTTTTGTTTGTGCGAGGCTCACACAGACAGGTGGTCGAGGCAAACAAGCTTGACTATTCCATGAACCCCTTCTTTGTGTCCTGGTGCTTTGCTCTGACTATAAAAAGGGATTTTGGGAAAAACCAGGTGCCACAGAGCCCTCTCGAACTGATCTCCTGTGTAATGTGTTATTATTTTTTAAAAATTTTCTTTCAATCCTCACTCTCCACTCAGGAAGTGTTCAACTCTGCCGGCAGGCTCCGTTTGTTTTGGTTTTTCAAGAACAGGATTTCTCTGTGCTACAGTCCTGGCTGTCCTGGAACTCACTTCATAGACCAGGCTGGCCTGGAATTCACAGAGATCAGCCTACCTCTGCCTCCTCAAGTGCTGGGATTACAGGCGTGCACCACTGCTGGCTGCTTTACTTCCCAAATTACCTGCAGTTTCTTCTCTCCCGCCCCCACCCCCACCCCTTCTGATGTCAGCCTGGACAAATTGCTTGATGCGGCATTTATACAGGAGAGGTGACTGAAATTGTAGGAAGCCCAGGCAGCGGCAAAACCCGTTACCCATAGGGCCAGCAGCAGGAAGGGTTGGGGGAGGTGGGTACAGTATCCCAGATTCTTTGGGGCGGTGGTGGTTCTTTAAAGTGTCCCCGTGGATTGCCAGGTCTGAACAGACAAGATGAGTGCCAAGAATGGGTGTGGCCTTGGCAGGTGCAGGTGGGTGGAGTCTGGGTGGGGGGTGGAGGAGTTGCTGCCTGATGGCCTGACCTCTTCTTCAAGAGCTTGGGTTTACCCTGCAGCCCAGCTTGTCTCTGAAGGCCTGTATCTGTGTGGCTTCAAATGTGGCCCACAGCCTGCAGCAGAACGTACTGTATGCTGATACAACCTGTATCCAAGAAGAGGGAGAACAGGTAGGGGACAGGATGGCTGGGATCTTTTAAAATCCTGATGCTAGGAGACTTCATGACCCCTACACTGTAAGAATTTATGACATCGGTGGGAATCATTTCTTGCTTTGAAACCTTAAGAGTTCTCTGCATTCCTAAAGCTTCACATGTTAATGTCATCAGCCCGCCTAGGTTGCCACCCACACTGGTTGATTCTCCAGGAACTTCCAGATCCTTGCATACCGTAAATCAAAGCGGGCAAGCACCTGATATATGTGTCTCCAGCCCATTTCTTGCCCATGGCAGGCATCACTAATCAATCATATCTGTCCTTCCTGCTGAATTCCAAATGTCGTACAGCTTAGGATGCAGGGAGTCACCACTGTGAGGTCCAGTCCATCAGATAAAATCCTTTTGCCATTGTGGATGCCAGCGCTGTATCTGAGTGCCTCTCTGCCCTTTCAGCTTTGTGGTTTATCTTTATCGCTTTCCTGGATCCCCTCTCCAAGGCCCTGCTTCTCAGTTGAGGCTCCCTCCTTTTGATGACTCTAGCTTGTGTCAAGTTGACATAAAACTTGCCAGCATGGGTGTCTCCTCAGAAACAACCGAGGAGGCTCTCTGTTTCCATACCACTTGTTCACACATTAATCGTCATAGCATGTTACCTGGATAGTCTTCCCTAGACAACTAGGCTTAGCCCAGGAAATCAAGGCACTTCCCAAGCTTTGTGTTGATTCCTTACTTTCTGCCTTTCTCACCTAAAAATTTTTGTCAAGTACTGTTAGTTCCTACAAAACTTGGCCCACTACACAGTTCTGGTATCCAGTCTGTAATGGCAAGTGCTGAGCTGAAGTCCATTCAATTCAGAACTTGTATTGGGTCCTGTGTAAGGCTCTCCTCTGCAATGATTAATACAGGAAAACCGTGAGGTTGCCATCTTTCTAAGTAGAGGCTTCTCTTTACTCTGTGATCTTCAGTGAGATGCCTGGTTCTGGCTCGTTGAAGATAAACCCCTCTCAGAATCCCATCCTTCTGTTACTGGCTGTTTTCTTCAGTAAAGAGAAAGGAGGAAGACAAATCCAGATCACCTGGGAAGCTTTTCCCAAACTTACATGTTCATTGCTTACCCTATGTAAAAGTATTGGTCCATTTTGTCACTCTTGACCCCAGATTTGTTTTTTCATGTGTTTTCCACCTGATTAAGACATTGTCACCACCCAGTTAAGGAAAAGTTGTAGTCATTCTTTACCCTCATTTTTGTATCTGCTCGGAGCCCACTAGCAAGTGGTTTTTGTTAGCTCTGCTTTTACATTGTATGTCAAGTCCATGTTAAGCTCCTGAACTGGTGTAAGAATCAGGACAAACTATAGATTTCTAACTATTACCTCTCATTCTTTGTTCCTGTTCTACCACTGTCTTTATCTAGAAGCCAGAGTCATCTTCAGAGTTTCTTATTATAATTCACTGCTTCAAATACTATATTGGCTTATTTTTTTTAAGTTTTTTAAAATGTTTTTAATCATGTGTGTATGTGTGTGTGTGGGGGGTGTATGTCTGTGTGTGTATATGTAAGTGGGGCTGCCCTTGGAGCCCCAAAGAAGGTGTTGGATCTTCTGGAGCTGGAGTTTCAGGTGATTGGGAGTTGTCTGAGCTTAGGTCCTATCAAAGAACAGCATGTTCTGTATCTCTAGGCCATCTCTTCAGCCCTGCTGTATTACTTAAATTAAAATATAATTTATCATGCCAGGCAGTGCTGGTGCATGCCTTTAAGCCCAGCACTTGGAGGCAGGGAGATCTCTGAGTTTGAGGCCTGGTTGAGTTTGAGCCACTTAGAATTTTTATTGAAATAATTAATAATCCAGGCAACCTGATTGACTCCTGTAATTATTCCACCTCAGAATCTGAAGCACAGGGGTGCTTCAAATTTGGGGACATCCTGAGCTACAGTCTGAGCTCCAGAATAGCATGGGCTACACTGTAATGCCCTGTCTCAAAAATATACTGAATGACAAATAATTCTTGTACTGGATAAACTGAAAAATGTCCATCAAGTGCTCTTGGTGTTTCTTCTAGCTGGGTATGAAAGAGTGAGTGATAGAAGGCAGCCGGCAGGTAAAGGCTCCAAACCTGAGTTCCATTCCCCAGAATGCACATAAAGACGGAAGGAGATAGCTGGCTCCACAGGGTTGCCTTCTGGTGGCACTGGTCCCCACCCAGGCGCACAGTAATTTTGTAGCATTAAGATAGAGTGTTTCCTTGTCTGTAGGGGTAGAATCTGACCTTGTCTTGGGCCTAGTGCTAAACGAATAAAAGCAAACTATAAGGAGCTATAGTTATGACAGATTGTATCTGGGAAACTACTAATATCATATGCACCCAATCTGTATCAGTCTGGGAACATACAGGGCAGAAACACTTGGAGCACAGACATCTAAGAAAAACAAATGAATATATTTATGTGAAAATCCTAGCAGAGCCAAGAGGAAACCTAGTTAATAAAGATTTTTATTGTTAGCAAAGTTGGCTCTTATTTGTGTTTCTTCTGTGATGTTAGCAACGTCCCCTCATGAGCGCTGTTAGCATAACTTCCTTAAATTGTCTTTATTTCAGCCAAGGGAACCTCCACGAACAGTTTCATGCCTCTCATTTGTACTGTTTGGAAAATGAAAACCTCCTTAATGAGATACATTAATACGGGTTGGAGTTTGAATATATATACTAGATTTTTATGTAATCGCCAGAGCCTGCCGGCAGAGTTGAACAGTTCCTGAGTGGGGCATGGGGACTGAAATAATTAAAGCAAAGTCATACTGCACACGGGATCAGCTCGAGAGGGCTGTCAGTAAGACTGCAGCGTGAGTTTATCCCACAATTCCTTTTTATAGGCAAAGCAAAAACAAGTCACATCAATACAAGAAAGAAGTTCGTGGAACTGCCAAACTTGCTTTCTAAAACTACTTCCCTATAGCAGAGAGGGTCCAAGGTCACACAAACAAGTTTTAAGGAACTTGGCAAAACCTTTCTCTGTCTCATGGTGAAGGGCAGGGTGAGAACATGTTTTTCCACTGAGTAACAAAGCAGCTTGACAAACAAGCAGCTCTCCACATGTAATAAAGGAAACTATTTCCTTACCTTATAATGCCATAGGAAAAAGCAGCCATGAAAATTGGCACTTGAGCAAGGCATGAATGGAAAGTACTGGAAATTTAGCATGGAGTTCTTAAAATTTGTGTATTTGCCTTTTTAATGTAGTTTTGTTTGTAACTTAGAGGCAATTGTTTGTCTAGGAACAATATGCATGTGCTTCTGGCAGAGTCTTCCAGCTCAGCTGATATGGAGCCCTGGGTCATCAGATTAAGTTCCCAATGGGAACAATTGAGACCCAATGCTCAGTGTTGAGCAAAGACGGGGAAATTGGCATTCATGTTTATCTTACACTGAAAGCTCTTAGGTTGTACCTGTGTTCTTTGGCACAATATTTGAACTACAACTTTACATTTTGTGAGTTGGTATATATATATACAGCTCACATATTGCAGGGTTTATAAATCAGCTGCTTAATGTAACTGACTTTTTATAGTTCTGTTGGCTTTGAGGTATATGAGCTAAGAGATTAAAAATATGGTCTCTTAACTTTTTTAAAAACAATGGTGATGACAATGTGGGGGGGCATTTTTGTGCAGTGGTGTGGAACTGATAGGCTAGGTTTTGAATTCAGGTCATTGCTCAACAAGAGCTTTCTTGCTCTGAGCCACCTCACCAGCTCTCATGCTGGTCCTACAGATAAGGAAGTTGAGGCTCAAAGTTGTACAGGAAATGTCTCAATACCCCACTATTAGTGAAGAATTTAAGTTAGCCTGCGTGACTCTATTTTGAAATGAGGAGCCATCTTGACCAGGAGCTGAACTCAGGCACCAGGAAATATCACAGAACGTACACTTGGCAGAAAACAAAGTCAACTCTCCTAGCAATGGCCTCCAGGAAATATCACAGAATAAATACTTAGTAAGAAATAGAGAGAATCTCCCCTGGCATTAATCAATGAGAATCGGTTGGGAATGGCTGGGAAAATTCTCCCCAGTGTTCCAGATACAGTTTAGAAGAACAGCGAGTGTGATTATATACCTTAGGCAGTTGTGATTATGTGCCTCAGAGAAGGTCACCTTGCCCCTCTGACTTTTACCCAATCCTGTAATGCCAAGGCATGTGTCCCCCTGCTTGCAGTCTTTCCCTTTAAAAACCCTGCTCACTCAGGGATTGGGGTCCCACTTCTCTACTGCTGTGTCAGTGAGACTTGGGTCCCGAGTTCAATTGCTTTTGTAATAAAGCTCTCTTGCTCTTGCACCGAGTCATCTCCTGGTGGTCTCTGAGGGTCCTGTGATCCTAGCATAACGTTGTCAAGTTTATTGGATATTGAATAGCTTAGTTATGAAGGCAGGATAGCAAGATTAGTAGGATAGGGTTTTATCCCTGATAACCAACCTTAGTAACATTGTGTTGTATCCATTTCTAGCTTATAAACCATTGTTTCTTGAACCATTGTTTCTTCACAAGGTGGGGATGTTTTGTTCTCTCTCTCTCTCTCTCTCTCTCTCTCTCTCTGTGTGTGTGTGTGTGTGTGTGTGTGTGTGTGTGTGTTTGGTCTTAGATTTTTTATAATTTTGGTTCTGAGCCTAGCCTTTAATGGCTGAGTCCTCTTTCCAGCCCTGGTTTAGTTTTTTGGACAAGGTCTCATGTAGCCCAGGCTGATTTCAACCTTGCTATAAAGCCAGGGATGTCACTGAATTGTTGATCCTGGTTCTACTTGATTGCTAGGATTATAAGCATGTATCACCTGGCATTCTTTTCTGACTTATTTATTTATTTATTTTGAGACCGGCTATGTCACCTGGGGTGGTCTTGAACTCTTCCCTCAGCTTCCTGAGTAGTGTGACTCCAGGCGTGGTCCACAGCATCTGTCTGAGATACCCTTTTTAGAAAACATTATTATTAACGTGTGTGTAGAAGTGTATGTATGCTGGCATAAAAGTGAGGGGCAACTTTAAGGGGTTAGCTCTGTTTTTCTATCCTGATGATGAACACTATGTTTAGAAGATAAATTTACTGCACTGGCTTATAAAAACAAAATTGCTTTTAGCTTGTACAAACCATGAAGAAGTTACTCCTAACTAGAATGTACCCTGTCAGCCGGCCTGAGATGGACCATTTCTTGGTACAGTTGGGCTATTCTACTAAATAAATAAATAAATAAATAAATAAATAAATAAGTGCTGATTATTCACCGCCTCGCCTCAGCTATTCCTACAAGGTAATGGGTCACAACACTAAACAGACTAACTGTTAAATTCCACTTTTGTATGAAACTCTTCCCCGGATGGCAGAGGCACCTGCTAAACATCTGTTACAAAACCGTGCCACGCCCGCCCTCAGACAGGCTCCCCAAAATTATAACTTGGTGGCTTCTGCCGTTATAATCATTTGGCTAACAACAGTGGGGGCCTTACCTAGAGAACTCTCTCTGGTTTTGCCCTGGACAGTCTTTTTTTTTTTTTTAATTAAAAACGATCTAATTTATTAAAACCAAAACTTGAGTTAGACTGATGAATCTCTGAAGGACCCCAAACCCACAGCACCACCTTAAATGGACTTGAGGAAACAAGCTCAGCTCACCAGGCACAGCATAGTTTCCCAGTGTGCCGTCTTGCCAGTCCTCCTAAAATATTAAATCTGCATCTTCCCTTTGCTAAAATATATTATTTTACTGTAGTAAGTAAACATTTTTTTTCCAGTTCAACGCTATTCCTCCTCCTCGAAGGAGCTTAAATTGCCAGTTTTATTCTTTGAATTGAGGGAGCTCCTAATTCAAGTCTTCTCTTGAATAAACTTTCACCAAGCCCATTCCAGGGAGTGCCTCCCTCTTCTTTTTCCTACTTGGACACAAGTGTACTTTTCACCCTGCCCGCTATTTTTATTTCCTTTGGAGCATGTTTCAACGACTTAATTATTACTTTGTTTCGGCTGCTGTTTTGCCTTTAGAATGTAGAAATCAAGAGAGAAGGTTTGCATCTTTCTTTCCTAGTTTTCACTCCAGGCTTGAACTCTAACTCAAGAAACCTACATACCTGTTAAACAAGAGGAAGTGACAAGGCTACCTGAGCATCAGTTATGGTCTCCCTTCTTCAGGTATCAGCTGCTTAACATAGACCCTCTCAACACTAAGGAATATACAAGAATCTTTGGAATTTGGCCATTTCAATTGGTCCCTAATTGGTATTCTCAGAGAGCATTTCTATGTGATTTTGTGAATTCTCATAGAATGTGGTATTCTCAGAGAGCATTTCTAGGATCCATGTGAACCTAAGGGATGGGGTCAAAGGAGGAGTATCACTGTGCTGTATTTGCTGGCCTTGTTTATCCATGATAATGCTGATGGTAGTGTGTGTGTGCGTGCGTGTGTGTGTGTGTGTGTGTGTGTGTGTTACACCTAACACCACAGAAGAATTCTCTGTGAGCACCACTTAGGGTGATGCTGACCTAAGTAATCCTTCTCACCACTACAAGGAATCCAAACGTCAAATGTAGAGCAAAATTGGATTCCATGTCACCTAGTCAATAAAGTGTTCTTCCATGCCTCACAGCAGCTTACTGGGCAAAAGGCATCACTGTCACAGATTGAAAGTGGAGGCTTCAGAGCCTCTGACTTGATGTTGTTGGCAGGTAACGGGAAGCTGTGTATCCGTCTCTCTTTTAGAAGATGACATGAAGACTTCTCCTTCAGAGACTGATTCAGAATCCACTTTATGATCAATACAAACAGTTCTGCCCAGTATATTCAAAAGAGAAAACCACTGCATATGTGTGTATGCCCTCCCTACCCTGCTGCTGTTGGGAGTTGATCTGGTGCTCTATGTATACAAATTTTGAATTCTGGGCCCCAAGATTTGGTTGCAATCTGGACCAGTGCATTCTCATATGCTAATTTATGTTGTGTAAACTTTGCTCCCCAGTTATCTCTGCTTGGTTAATGAGGGGGAAAAAGGTGAACAGCCTGTAGCTGGGCAGAAGAGAGGTAGGTAGAGCAGTAGGTAGACGGAAGTCCCTGGGCTTGGGGTCTCACGCAGGGACCACAAGAGGAGAAGCCAGAAGAAGATGGAGAAAAGGGTCCTGATGGAAGCATGTGTGCCGTGTAAAGATTCAAATGCTGATTTCCGTGCTCCTCATATCTGGTTGCAATCCTTGTTCTGAGAATCTCTTGTCTCAGTGTTGTATAAACACTCCTCCCCAGTTGTTCCCTGATGTGTCAATGGAGGCTTGACAGCCAGTCACTGAGCAGGGGAGAGAATAGGGCTGGAATTTCTGCCAGCCAGGAAAGGAGAAAAAGGAAGTGGCACAAGGAGAGGTCCAGGAGACATCCTGAGAGAGCAGCTGGGGCAGAGAAAGCCATAAAGTGCAAGTATCTCTAGGATTTATGCTGGGAGAAAGTCAGATTAGCCTGGAGGATAAATATAATAGTATATTGCTCAGTTGTTGTGATATAAAGCTTATTAAAAATATAATAGTTCAGGCTCACTTATTTGGGTGCTAGCCAGGTTAAGAGAGAAACTGCAACACATTTTTAAAATTACCACTATCAGCCTGATGGAGCAGATGCAGCCCAGGCAGGACCAGTATTAGTAACTTGGAGCATGTGGCTGGGAAGTAGCCAGACTAAGCTTAGAAAATTCGTATAAATCCTACCTGCCCCATTATTGAGCTTACGGATTAATAAATATAATATGTCTCACTGTCTTCTGTTTGGGAGCTACAGTGAGTAAATAGAATAGCCCCTGAATTAATAATCATTTACAATCTGCCACCTATGCCACAGAGCACATGTGGAGGGGGGAAAAAAGTATGTGTGTTGTAGGGTTGGGGAGGGGAGCAGTGCTCTCCTACCATGTGGGTCCAGGGGTTGAGCTCAAGGTTTTAGGCTCAGCAGAAAGTGTCTTAATGAGCACGGCTGCCCATTGTCCTCCCCTTCATCTCTCCCTTTACTTCTATCTTTCCCCCTTGGTTCCTGAAATTCCACATCTTCCCTGCTCTTCCCACGCTCGTGGGCCACAGATGCACATCGCCACTCCCCGTTTCCATGGTGCCGGGAATGGGACCCAGGCCCTGTGCAAGCTCCGAAAGTCCCCTTCCAGCTGAAGCACATCCTGAGACACTTCCCTCTGACTTTCAATTTCTTAACAGCTTATTTATTTAAGTGTAGAAAAAAAATGTGTCTGCATCTAGTAGTAGATCTATTCACTTATTTAAGAGTTTATCGGTTGTTTCTACATTTTGGCCATTATGCATATAGCTGCTATAAATATCCTTGGGCAGAGTTTGTGTATTTGTAAGTTTCCAACTAATTTGGGTAAATTCAATGAAGCATGTATATGCTGTATTATATAATAAGTATATTTAATTCTGTCAGACACCACCGAACTTTTAGAAGCGGGTGGGCCTCTGGTCTTTTGACAGGTTTAAATGGAGCATTGTTTTTTGTTTTGTTGTTGTTGTTGACTCTTAAGACTTGTTTCTGTAATTTTGGTTAACTTTTTTTTTCTTTTTTGATTTTTTTAAGGCAGAGTTTCTCTGTGTAGCCCTAGCTGTCCTGGAACTCACTCTGTAGACCACGTTGACCTAGAACTCAGAGATCTGTCTGCCTGTGCCACCCCAGTGCTGGGATTAAAGGCATGTGCCACCACGCCCAGCGACAATTTTTTAAATTTATTTATTTTTTATATTAATCACAGCTTATTTACTTTGTATCCCAGCCATAGTCTCCTCCCTCATTCCCTCCCAATCCCACCCTCCTTCTGACAATCTTTATTGTATATTTTTGATGAGCATTTTTCAAAAGATTTATTTTTTTTTGATGAGCATGTTTTAAAAAAAGATTTATTTGTTCATTATGCATACAGTGTCCTGCCTAAAGGTACATCACCATATCAGAAGAGGGCATATTATATAATATGAGGGGATCTCATATTATATAATGATTGTGAGCCACCATGTGAGTGCTGGGAATTGAACTCAGGACCTCCGGAAGAGCAGAGTGCTCCTAACCTCTGAGCCCTCTCTCCAGCCCAAGCATTTTTTCTTAATCTGTGCCTTGTGCTCTCATCGTCTGGACCATCTTTTCAGAGTATTTTTTAGATTCTCTGAATTTTTTTTTTTTTTTTTTTTTTTTTGAGCATGAGCACAGTAAGTCATTTCTCCTCCTCCTTAACTCCTCAAATGTGTTCTCACTCCCGTTCAAATTCCTGTCCCTGTTAGAGGTGCGTGCAGCCTCCCGGCTTGATTTAGGCTGCTTTACAGCTGGGTGGGTCTCCTGATGGCTTGCGTAGCCCCTTCAGATGCTCCGAGAGCTCATCCCTGGGTCCGAGGCTCCCAGGTCAGGGCAGCTCAGTTCCTTCCAGTCCTGTATCTGACGTCTCTGTGTCTCCACAATGCATCTTACCTTCAGATACTGGGAGGCGGCCACAAGCATCCGTTGGTGGTAACCTGTATAGTTTGGGGACTCTCTTGGGCCTTTCTGACCAACAACTCAAAAGGAGGTTGTGGGAGCCTTTGTAAGGAAGCTATGGACACACTGTGAACTAGAATGGGGGAAGAATGCAGAATGTTCTTCCCACAGGAGATCCTATAAAAAAAAAATGCATAAACGGTAAGTGAATGCACTTGAAAGTAAGGACGTGAAGAGAATGCCCTGGCATATACACATGACCTCTGCCGGGAAAGAAAAGGCTTTTTTCACATGACTAAAGATGACGAGAGATAACTCAGCTGTAGTCTCTCAATGTCCTTGTGTTATTTGCTTAAGCTAACTGTAAACACTATTCAGGTTTTACTTGATCTTGTAATTAAAAATGAGATGTGCTTTGTTTGTACTGCTCGAGCTCAGACATCTGAAGCCTACTGACGACCCCACGAGTTTCCTTTGATCCAAGGAGACACTGTTGCTGGTCTGGGAGGGTCAACAGAGGCAGTCTTTTGGCGTTGTTTTGTTTTGTTTTCATTTGATTTTGTGTGCTTGACTAGGTTGGAGGTCAATACCAGTTGTCTTCCTCAGTCACTCTCTACCTTGTTTTGTGAGACAGGTCTGGATGACCTGAGCAAGTCCCACAGGGCTGACTCTCTCAGTTCTGTGTTAAAAACAAGTGCAGCCATAGTGATGGTGTATACCTTTGATCCCAGCCTGATGGGCGGGCCAGAGGCAGGGGGATCTCTGTGAGTCTAAGGCCAGCCTGGTCTACACAGGGCATCCCAGGACAACCAGGGCTACACAGAGAGAGCCTGTGGAAAAACAAAACAAAAACAAAACCCAACAACATTTATGCCGCCATTCCTGACTGTTTACATGGGTACTAGGAATCAGGCTCATGGCTGTGCAGCCAGCACTTTGCCAACTGAGCCATTTCCCCAGCCCCAAGACAACAATTTTTTAATTTAATCTAGAGTTGTCGTTCATTCTGAGTTAGTTTTTTCAAAGGGTGTAAGATCAGATGGTATCAGCCCTTCAGCTTTCTCCAATCTTGTGCATAAACGTTAGGACCAGTGGTTTTGATTAATCCCACCTAAGGTTGGGATCCACAGCCTTAAGAGAGTGTTTCTGGTTTAGGCATGTGGCTTAAGCTCGTGCCTTCCTGGCTTTCATAAGAAATGCTAGAACCAATCCAGTCCATGCCAGATAATATACGCAGGTAGCCCAGCGACCAGTGACAACCTTCTTGAAGCTGGGAGATAGAACTTTACTGTGAAGCCAGTAGAATGGGCAAATGATAGAGATGCAGTCCTTGGCTACATCATCGAGCTGTAGGATCAAGCATCACTTGAAGCCTGTGCCTGCTCTGGACTTCATGAATTCTGTGTGCTCCATTTATTGTTAAAGCTAATGTGAATTGGAATTTCTGTTAATTATAACTGAGAGAGCCCATAAATACATAGGATGATAACTAATTTAATATACAGATGAAAATCCCTGTTATATAGTGATCTAAACATTTTTAAAATAGGAATTGTCAAGCATACATAAAGGTAATGAATGTTCTATATGTCTCAAAATTATACTCACATGACACCCTGTCTTAAAATTATCAACATTTTGCAATCTTATTTAATTTATTCCCTGCAGTGTTACAGTTTTAGTTTGTTGTGAGAGTGTTGTTTGCTTTGTAGCATTTAAAGCAGACCCCAGACATTACACACTGACCTGTCAATAGTTCCATTTGAGTGAGAAAGTAGCAATGACAGCCACTGCCTTAAAAGGTCCCACTAGGCAGGGCCCTCTCTTCTCCAGGGACAAGACTGAAGACAAGGACAGCCCTTTTCCACCCTAGAGTACAACAAAACTTGACTTGTAACTTCTCAAGATGGCTCTGTAAGAGGACCCTCTTGGCCTCTTGCCTGGGGTATTCATTTATGAGAACAGCAGGTACCCAAAGGTCTCATAATGAGGGTTTTCCAGGAGGGATACTAGCTGCCTGTAATGATCACTGAAGCAACTCATTAATAACTTGAAACTACACCATCTACTGTTGCACTTTTAATGAGCCCCAGAGTGATTCCCTCATTAAGAGTTCAGAACATTGGTAATTGGCAGTTTCCTGGAAGCCTAAAGAGCAAAATAACGACTCTGATGCACATAGAGCAGTCCCCAGGAGCTCCGTATATACTCAGAATAACTTCTCGTTATCCACTTACATTGACTTTAAGGATCTTTTTTAAGAAACGATGTATTAAGTGGTTATTTAAACGTTAACGTTTCATTGCCATCTACTTTCCTCTTTGTACCCCTCCTCCATCACTCCTCTTTCTTACACTTGTCTGTCATGTTTGTGTGGCTTCTAAGAAGAAAGACGACCTGGACATTCCTATCTTCACTCTCAGTGAGGAACTTGTCTATCCTGTAGGGCTAGTGTGCGTTCCCGCCCTTAATCATCCTTCTGGAATTATTCTAACACAAGCACTCTGTACTTGAACACCCAGTACTCCGCTGGTCAAGAAGCATCATGGAATCTACTCTGAAAGATTCTTTATGCCCAGCCAATACTTACATAGTTTAAGATTTATCATTTATAAACATATACTTAACCAACTGAGAGTCCACTGCAACCCGAATCCCTGGTATGTGAGCTAGTATTTATTACCTTCTGTAATTCCCAAATCAGTATGCACTAACTTTTGCCCTCAACTGTCTTTTTTCCTCTGCCTAAAGCTTCCTGAAAGACATGTACTCTCTATGCTGGTTCACTCATCAGTGTTTTAAAAAAATGACTGAGCGCTTTCTATGGGGTAGGCATTGTCTCCAAGTATGCATTTTATATTGCAAACATTATTGCTCTTATATTTTGTTGGTTGGTTGATTTAGTTGAGGGGTTTGTTTTGTTTTTGTTTGTTTTGGATTCTAAAGAATTATTTTTGAATTTAAGAAAAAGAGGGACATTTTCTAAGCTTTTTTTATATTATTTAAATAAGTAATGGGTATGATTCTTGTACCATTTTATTTGGTTAGCTGATCTGCTTTTTCTGGTCAATTTCAATTTTCTGGTACCTTATCTTTAGTTCCAGTTTCCCCAAAATGGAATAAGGAAAACATCTCTCTCTAATTTTATGTACACATTATTCAATTTTAAAAGGATATTGATTGAATTGGCTTAGATTCTACCTTATTTTAGAGTAGACTTAAATATTCACATTTGAAAGACATACCAAAATATTTACAGGTTTTTCAAAGAATCTCGCAGAAACACACACACAGTGAGATTAAGTTCTCAGTAAGACATTGTAACATAAAGCAAACTCTTAAGAAACTGCAGGCACTTCAGTCCATAAGTAGTTACAGTCCAATCTCTTCTAGCAATGGAGATAGATCCTAAGAAATGCATTGTTAGGTGACTTTGTCTTTGCGAGGGCGTCAGAGCGAAACAAAGGCGGTACAATCTTATGGGGCCACAGTCACACAAGTGCTCGGGGGCTGACTGAAGTGGTATGTGCCATGAACTCCATACTATGATCCAAGTTGTTAATTACAAAAGGCAGATGTAGCCGCTGGTTGCGATGGGAGGCAGGGGCTGGTGGGAGATCATTAGACCATGAAGGCCCCGCCTAGCTTGCACTTCCGCCTTCGTCTGTGTGAGGATGTGGAGTTCCTTCCCTCTGGTGAATCATCAAGGTAGCATCTTGGAAGCAGAAAGATGCCCTCACCAGAGGACTCACCTTGTTGTTGAAAGGGTTAGACTAACTTTGTAACCTATATGTCTTCTAAAGCCTATAGTTTTGAGTTTTAGGTCCAGGTTAAGCTAAAGCCTCTTTGTACCTTTCCAGAGAATGGAGGAATGTGACCCTATCTGTGAGGACAGATATTAAAAAAAGGGCAAGCAACCAATGACCTTCACTCAGCAAAAGAACGACCTGACCCTTGTCCTTGAGATAGCATTTCTTAACAACAAACCTAGACTTCTTCTGAGTAGCTTTTGACCTCCAGCCAAGAGCCCGCAGCCCCAATCTTCAAGGATGAGCTAACCACCCCACCTTCAATTGCAGCTGCATCCACACTTGGCAGGACTGACCAAGCTTGAGCACCTAAGACTAACCAATTACCTTACATTATAGTTTCCTCATCCAATCCTAAATTGCCAAAACTGCAACTTCAAATTTCCCGCAATTTTTCTTTTAAAAACCTAAAGGCCTTTGTCTCCCGGTGCCACTCTTTGCTGACCAGCAGGGGTGACCCCACTGCACAGTGGTTAAATTAAACCTCTTGCTTTTGCAACAAGTCTTGGTCTGGGAGAGTTTCTGGGAAGGGCACGATCTTGAACTCCTGAGCTGTGAGACCCCAGGTCTTACACTGTCTCCTTCACCTTGCACTTTCCAGCCTGCAGAATTGTGAGAACATCTAATTATGTTGTTTATAAATCACAAACACAAGACACAAATATACTTCTCATTGAAAGGTTGTATTTCTTTATTTTTCCTATTTTACAAACTTCCACTACAATCAGCCCCCCAAAATGAGAAAGGCTGTCACAGTAGCAAGTTTAAAACCATATGATGGGTAGAGGATATGGTTCAGTGCTGAAACAGCAGCTTGGAATGTGCAAGGCCCTGAGTTCAATCACGAGCACCCTAAAACAAAGCTGAGGTAGCCATTCCATTGGCTGAGATGGTCACGTGTGTGCAAGTCATGCTGGCTCGCTATTCTTGTTGTTTTCAGCAGACACCTCCTGTTTTGCCTAGTTAAGCCTCCTGTTTTGCTTGGTTAAGCCTCCGGTTTTGCTTGGATATGTTTGCTTGGAAACCTGTATAAGTGGTTTACTCTGTAATAAAGATGGCGCCTTGATCAGAGCACTGTCTTGGTGTCACTTCTTCGTGTTCTCTGTCTCTTTTAATTCCCAGACCCTTGTGCAGGCGGTTACTATTGGTGGTCATGGGCAACTACACAAAACCAAACAAAACAGTATGAGCTAGTCCTGGTAGTGCGTGCGGGTACTCCCAATTGCTTAGGAAGCTGAGGCAGGAGAATCACAAGTTCAAGTCCTGACTGGACTACAAAATTCAGAGGGAGAGGGGAGGAGGGGTGGGGGAGGCACAGAATAGTTCAATGGAAGAGCACCCGCCTAGTACCACAAAAGAAACAAAAACTATATGAAAGAAACCCAGTAACAATAAACAAGCCAATTTTCAACAGAACAAAATACTAAAATGATTAGCCACCAGGAAAGTGCAAACCTAAGTCATGAAACTTCACAGAAACTAGCATGGTTATAATAATAATAATAATGATAATGATAACAAAGTATCAGAGAAATCAGAACACTGATTCACTGCTGATAAGGAATGTAAAACTGGTAGAAAAACAGTCCAGGGGCTTAAGAAGCAAAATATAGGGGTTCAGAGATGTACGGCTTCAAAGCAGAACCCTCGCCTACTGTGTGTGAGCCCCTGGGCTCTATCCCTAGCACTGTGGTGGCTAGAAAGCCATGTAAGCCGAGAACTTCCTTGCCTGGTCCACCCGCCACCCCCACCACTCCCAAATGAAAGCATGTCTAGCTAAAAATGGGCCTCCACAGTTGGTCGGGTGGCTCAACCTATAACCCCTATAGCTCAAGAGGCGAAGACCTGCCGTAATTTCAAGTGCCAGCGTGGGTTATAGAGTGATAGTGCGTCTCAAAGAAAAAATAAATCTTGCTCCAAAATGTAAGCAGTGTTTTTCACAGGAGGCCAAAACTAGGCATGGCACAAATGTTCCCTGATTGCTTAACAAATAAGGAAGATGTGACACAGCACATACATGTACTCAGCAACTGCTGCCATGAATTTGATACGCGTACAGTGTTTTCTACTTAATAGTAGATTGCTTTTTGCAGAGCATGCAAGTTTCCCGCAAATAATGCGCTGAATGTCACCTTCTGAAATTGTTTTGCTGTTATTTTTTAGATTAATTACGCCGATACCTACAACTTTTATCCAGGATACAACTTCTACATGCCACCACTTACTCACTGCCCGCGAACTTGACTGTTTCTACTTCTTGTGTTAGTTTCTGAGACTATGTAGCTCAGGTTTGCCTCTCTTTCCTCCATGATCCTCTTGCTTCAGCACCGCCCCCCGCAACAGTGCAGTGATGTTCGCCCAAACCTTCCCATGAAGATCTGAAGGTGCTTCTTTGGCAGCCATGTGTGCGGAGTGAGTCCGAGTGTTGCTTAAGCTCTGGGTGTCAGCTTCCTCAACTGTAAGACGAGGGTAACCATGGACTTGATGGATTTTTAATGTTAAATGAGATAACATGTAAGAAGCTTCATATATTCCTTATAAACCTGAAGCGAGATTAGGATAGTACTTGACAAGGCATCAATTTTAGCTCATAGGTGAGTGACCCTAACGCATCTCCTGGGCTCCGTGTGCAAGCTTCGGAGACCCTGGATGCCTCTGACCTTCAGTGTATCTGTGACTGAACTCACTCTCTTCATCTCTCCCCTATTGTTGTCCTCCCTTCCGCATTTGCTTTTCTGTTGATGTTACACTTCAGTTCCTCCAACGGAGCCTCCGGAATTGCTGGAACACTTATGGCCATCTCACTGCCCAGAGGTGCAACCGTGCCAGTCTCCTGCTGCCTGTGAGTCCAGCAGGATCTGCTTCTGTGGCAGGGACACCTGCTGTGTGGGAGAGAGCGGTGCTCCTGATGCCAGGCCGCCCCGTGCTCTGACTGTAGCTGTGCTCCCTGCCTCGCTTACCCTCAGTTCCTGTGTCCTGCTTCTCTTCCAGTTCAGATTTTCATTGGTGAACAACTATAAATTCTTCCAAAAACATTTCTTTTCTGCTTATTTCAAAGTTGGTTCCTCTAGAGCCTAAGTTAGCTGCTGAGCCAAGACCCTGATGCCCTGGTGTATTTGTTATGAATTCTCAGTGCCATAGAGGAATGCAGCATACTCGCTTGGTCAGTCTGCTTTCTTACACTCCTCAGGACCACGGGTGTGTAAGGAGTGACATCACCCACAGTGGGCTGTGTTAGTATTTTGGAACAAAACCTGCTTCTAGGTTACCTAGCAACTTATGATGTCATCATGTGTCCCCCCCAACCCCCGGCCAGGTGGGGACAGCCCAACACGTGGTCTCTCTCTCTCTTGCTCTTCTCTCTTGCCCTCTGGTTCTCTCTGTCTCTGTCTCTCGGCAGCCCCTCTCTTTCTCCCCATCATGTCCTGCTCTCCCTTCCCCACCTTCCCTCTCCATATCCACCTAATAAACCTCTTGCATAGAAGATCAGTTGCCAGCCTCATCTTTAATTAATAGATCTAATATGCTGGGCCTTCCAACATCAGTTATCAATCAAGAAAATGCCCTGCAGGCATGCTTATGGGCCAGTCTGATGGGGGCATTTGCAGGAAATCATGGAGTCTGTCTGGCCTAGCTGCCTTGACAGGCATGTGTCATTATAGTCTGTGGCTCCGGGGCACTGTGTGCTTTTCAGTTCCTGAGAAACTGAGGCACTCCTTCAGGCAGTGAAGCATTCAGGCCACCTGTTTATCTCTGTGTTCTGTATATTTCTGTGTTCCCTAGAAGTCAGGGAAGCATATAGAAGCTTGGCAATTAGTCTTAGACATTAATCTTGTATACTCTGTGTAGCTTGAAAATGTCACTGTATCCTGGCAACCATAATTGTATTCTTCCTAGCAACCACCATTGTATTCTGGTTCTGATAAGGGTATAAAAAGTCTGATTGCTTGCAATAAACTTGTCTCAGCCTCAGTCTTGCGGAGAGCCTTCAAACTCTGCATAGTTTTAGTTTCCAGCGACATATTAGGAGATCCTTGTTCTGTAAGCAAGTGATGGTACTTACAGGCATTGTCTCCACTGAGGTCCCTCTTCCTAAATGACCCTGGCTTGTTTCAAGTTGACAAAAACAAACAAAATAAAACAAACAAGAAAACCTAACCATCACAAACTTCAACCCCAAAATAGTACAGCCATCAGAAAGGTGTCAGCCGTCCATCAATGAAGACCTGTGGTGATGGCAAGCTTACCTTCTCCTCTTCTCTGCCTTGTAAATACTCCTTTTCAGGGAAAACTCTCCTAGTTGGAATTTATATTGCTGTGAAGAGACACGATGACCATGGCAACTGGTATAAAGAAAAACATTTAATTAGGACTGGCTTACAGTTCAGAGGTTTCGTCCATTGTCATCCTGGTTGGAAGCATGGTTGCAAACATGGCGCTGGAGATGTAGCTGAGAATTTTACATCTGGATTCTCAGGCAGCAGGAAGAGGGAGCCTCTAGGCCTTGACATATTTCTCTCAACAAAGCCACACCTACTCCAACAAGGCCACACCTCCTAATAGTGCAAATCCCTGTGGGCCTATGGGGGCCATTTTCATCCAAACCACCACACTCACCAATTTTTAAAATACAGTGAACAGTAAGTCACCATTAAAATCGTATTACAATAAATCTATGGCTGCTATTTACTGAATGGTCCCCATGGTCGCAGTGTGCACTGGTCAGCGCCCTGTCAAGTATCCACTTGTGCCCTTCCTGCTTCTTAGTAGAGCCCGACTCTCTTCAGGTATATCTCACTCCGTGAATTCACCAGAGATAATTGCATCATTATTAGTTATGCAGCAATCGATATTTTGTGCAAACTGGACCAATATCACCTGAGTAAGAGTGTGCAAAAAAAACTGGGGAAAAATTTCTCTCAAAGATTCTAGCCCTCCATGGCATTCAGTATCACTCATCTTGGTGGAAACAGTAAAGAGATAGCAATACTGAAGAAAAAAAAAAACCCTTGTGTTAACTACTGGAAATGAAAAACATAAGTAAGATTTTTAAAAATCTGTGAAGAGCCTCACCAATAGAATGAAGGAAGGGAAAGAAAAATATCTGAGCTTGAAAATGATTTGGATCATTCCACCCAAGACAAAAATTAATAAGGTATGAGCTAGACTTTCAAGACAGAATACTCTGAAAAGACCAAATTGAAGACTTGTGGGCATAAAGAAAGTTCATAATTCCATCCTAAAGGCTTAGAAAACATTTTCAGTAAAATCACAACAGAAAGCTTCCCTAGAGAAGGAGAGGACTATTTAGATCAGGAGGCATTTGAAACTCTAAGTAGGTAAGAATGGAAAAAAGTCTCTGCATCAAATTATAATTAAACTAGCAAGTATTCAAACAAAGAAAATATTCAGAACGTGGTAGGAAAGGAAAACTAAGTCACATAAAAAGCAGGCCCACAGAACACCAGTCCACAGAAACTGTTCTAATTTGCTCTTCACTGCTGTGATACACACCTAGAGCAACATGAGGAAGACAGGGCTTGTTTCACCTTAGCTCACATTCCATTGTCAAGGGAGGGCAGGGCGGGAACTCAGGCAGGAATGAAGCAGAGACCACAGAACAATGCTGCTTACTTGCTTGCTCCCTGCTCTATCCTGCTCACCTTGCTCTCTCATACAACCCAATACCACCTGCTCACAGGTGCCCCTGTCCACAGGACTGAGCCTTCCCACATCAACCGTTAATCAAGAAAATACCCTGTAGATTTGCCTACAGGCCAGTCTGATGAAGATATTTTCTTAGTTGAGGTTTCTCTTCCTAAATGACTTTAACTTGTGTCAAGCTGACAAACAAATAAAACAACAACAACAACACCCCCCAAACTAAACCAAGACAGAAACTTAAAGTCAGGAGGGCTTGAAATGATGTTTTTAAATTTTTGAAAGAAAACAGATACCAACACAGACTATGTCCGTTAATGCTTTCTGTCATAACTGAAGGCGAGAGGAAAAGTTTCCATGATAAATACAGTGGTTTTCATAACCACTAACTCAGCTCTGTCAACTCTTCAGGCAGAACAGAAGGATAAGCATACCCATGGAGCTGCAGGGAAAAATAAACAGCTCTGTACTAGTCAAGCCAAAGATTAGGACAACATCGAACACTACAAAATCAACAGTGACAGGAATTAATATACCCTTTTCAATAATAACTTTGAATATTATGGCCTTAATGCACCAATCAAAAGATACAGACCAATTGATTAGATTAAAGGCAAGATGCACCTACTTGTTGTTGCCAAGAAACACACCTCAATATAAACAAATAAAGTTTCAAGAAAATGGAACTATGAAATAAGCCGGAATCTGTTCTAAATTCTGACAAAACAGACTTTAAGCCAAAAGTAGTCAGCAGAAGTAAGCAAGATCATTTCTTGCTGATTAAGGGAACAATCAAGAAAGAGGACATTACAGTTCTAAACATATATGCACTAAGGCAGGTGCACCCAATTTCATAAAACAAATACTGCAGGAGACAATGTTACCTATTAACTCAAGAGTAAGAATAGTGGGTGGGCTCCAATACTTCAGATACAGTCTTCTAGAAACCTACAGAGATTTCCCTAAAATTGACCATGTATTAGAGCACAAAGCAAGTCTTAATGAATACAGGGAAACCTTAATGATTACTTGTATTCCATCTGATCTCAAGGGAATAAAACTATAGGTCAACTGCAAGAGAACCCATAGGACACTAAATGATATCATTGGATGACAAATGAGCCATTGAGGAAATGAGAAAGAAACCAGGAAATTTCTAGAAATGAATGAAACTAAACACACAACATGAACAAGCACACGGAGTGCAATGAAAGGAGTTCCGAGAAGAAAGTCCTTTGCTAGAAGGACCTACGTTAAGAAACCAGCGCCAGAAGGTGCTACGTGTCTTTCATCACAGCACTCAGGAGACAGAGGCAAGCAGATCTCTCTGAGTTTGAGGCCAGCCTGATCTACATAGTGAGTTCCAGAAAGACCAAAACTACAAAGAGAAATCCTATCTTGAAAAAAAAAAAAAGAAGAAGAAAAATAAAAAGAAAGAAACCAGAAAGATCCCAAATAAAGAACTAATGATCTACCTTAAGACCTTTGAAAAATAAGAGCAAGTCAAACTTAAAATCAGTAGACAGGGTTCATTAAGGTAAGGACAGAAATTAATGAAACAAAAGCAAACAAACCCCCCCCCCGAAACACAGAGAATCAATAAGACATGGAGTTGTTTCCTTCAAAGCAAATCAATAATAAGACAAGGAGTTGTTTCCTTCAAAAGATAAATAATATCGACAAGCCCTTAGCCAAACTAAAACATTGTTCTTTTAAATTCTGTGCCCTCTCTGAGCTCCTGTCCTGACCTCCTTCGGTGATGAACAGCAGTATGGAAGTGTAAGCCAGACAAACCCTGTCCTCTCCACCTTGCTTTTTTGGTCATGGTGTTTTGTCACAGCAATTGAAACCCAGACTAAGACATGGGGTGAGGAGTGTGGCTCAGCCAGCTGAGTGATTGCCTCGACAGGCCTGGTGATACACACCGGTGATTCCATCACTCAGGAGTCACTCAGGAGTTAGAAGCAAGAGAATGCCAGGTGAAGCTCTTCGTTAGCTACCCAGTGAGTTTGGAACCATTTGGGGATGAGACCCTGGCATGGACCACATGGCAACCACTGCTGCTTGCTAAAGCTTCAGCCTGAAGGCCTTGTGAATGTGAATTAGCAATTCTCCAGCATACTTTCACCTTTTTTTTTTTAAGATTAATTTATTTACAGTTGTTCAGTATTCTTCATGCCAGAAGAGGGCACCGGATCCCATTATAGTTGATTGTGAGCCACCATGTGGTTGCTGGGAATTGAACCCAGGACCTCTGGAAGAGCAGCCAGTGCCCTTAACCTCCGAGCCATCTCTCCAGCCCCTCTTTGGGAAATTTTGTATGGGCTTTGGTAGAGGCTCTGAATGCATACAGTGGCAGTCTCTGTGAACAAAACAATTCTTTGGAAAAAGTCTCCGCCACCGTGGAACCATATAGCGTGATAGCTCTGCCTACTCTTACACAAGAAGTCCCCAGTGTGCCAAGAACTGAGAAGGTAAAAATGTATTAGCTGAAAGACGGTTCCAGAAACTCTTAGGCATTCACACCTGGCGCCGAAGGTGAAAGCACACCATGGGCCCAGACCCGGAGTCTGAGGACTCGGCAGTCGGGGGCAGGAGTTCAGTTAAGAAGTACAGAATCGTTCCTGGGATTGCCTCCTGGGTGCGTGGCTTACAGAGGGACAGCAAGAGCTGGTGTGCCCCACGAGGAGCAGGCTCTGTTGAGAAGTTAGGCCGGCTTGAGCCTCCCCTGCCACGCACAGGAGCACGCACTGACAGAGAGTGTGGTACAAGAAGAGCAAGACAACTGGGGCGAGTGTCAGGAGGGCAGGCGCATCGTGAAAGGCTAAGGCACAAGCGAACACGATTAGGGAATCGCTCGGTGCTTGTTATGCTGCATGGTGCAAACCCTGCCTCATGCCCCGGGAGGAATGAAAACTGCTCTTATGGGTTTGCTTCTCCAGACTCAATGTCTGGCACCTCCTGACCACAAACACTGAGAGCGTGCAGGAGGAGGGCACCTGGTGAGGTGGCCGAGCCTTCAGGAACGATAGGGGCTTAGATGCTTGCTGAACTGACCGCTTTTGCTTCAAAGAATTCTGTAATAAAGTTGATGACCTTTTTCATCCTGAATGTTGAAAAATGGGGCTAAAATAGGTTAACAAAAAGCTGTGAAGGGACCATACATCTCTTGGGATCATTAAGTCTACCTTCAGTGTTATCTGTGGCTAAAATACTATGCAAATATAGAGTAGAAAAGGTATAGCCTTTTTCTTTATTATTATTATTATTATTAATTTTTACAATTTATTCACTTTATATCCCTATTGTAGCCCCCTCTCTTATCTCCTCCCAGTCCCACCCTCCTTCCTTCATCCCCCCCAACCCCTTTCCCTGATCTACCAAAAGGGGAAGTGCTCCTTCCCTGCCATCTGACCCTTTTTATCAATTCTCATCCTCTTCCTCTGTGACTTGGCCACATCGCCAGGGGGAAGTGGTCAAAGAGCAGCCCCTACTCCCTGAACCCACATGGAGACTAGGCCGCCTATGGGCTACATCTGAGCAGGGGGTCTAGGTCCTCTCCATGCATGGTCCTTGGTTGGTGCATCAGTCTCTGCAGGACCACCTGGGCTCAGATTTTTTAGCTCTGTTGGTCTCCTGTGGAGCTTCTGTCCTTTCCGTGTCCTTCTTAACGCCCCCCCCACTTCTTCCATAAGATTCCCTGCGCTCTGCCCAAAGCTTGACTGTGAGTCTCAGCATCTGCTTCGATACCCTGTTGGGTGGAACTTTTCAGAGGACCTCTGTGGTAAGCTCCTGTCCTGTTCCCTCTCTTCCACCACTTCTGGTGTCTTTCTCGGAAAGATTCTACCAACCCTACATCCGACAGAGGACTAATATCCAAAATATATAAAGAACTCAAGGAATTAGACACCAACCAACCAAATAATCCAATTAAAAATGGGGTACAGAGCTAAACAGAATTCTCAACAGAGGATTATCAAATGGTGGAGAAGCACTTAAAAGAAATGCTCAGCATTCTTAGTCATCAGGGAAATTCAAATCAAAACAACTCTGAGATTCCATCTTACACCTATCAGAATGGCTAAGTTCAAAAACTCAAATGACAACTCATGCTGGAGAGGTTGTGGAGAAAGGGGAACCCTTCTCCATTGCTGGTGGGAGTGCAAACCTGTACAACCACTTTGTAAATCAGTCTGGCCCTTTCTCAGAAAAGTGGGAATAGTGCTACCTCAAGAGGAAGCTATCCCACTCCTGGGCATATACCCGAAAGATGCTCCACCATACAAGGACGTTTGCTCAGCTATGTTCATAGCAGCTTTATTTGCAACCGCCTTTTTCAATAAATGTCAGCTATCCTGATTCCCCCTCAGATGGTGTCAGTCTCCTTCCTGGTGCACTCCACACCTCCTCTCAGAGATCGAATTCAGGAAAACAATGACAGTCTGAAGCATTTGCTGTTCTTCCCGAGATCCTAAGTGTGATTCTCAGAACCCACACCCGACGGTTCATTACTGCCTGCAACCCTGGCTTCAAGAGATACAATACCCTCCCTCTACCCTCCCTCTCCAGGAGTCCACGGTCACCTGCGCTCACATGTTCACATGCCCACACTCACACACAAACACACACAACTTAAAAAAACCTTAAATGACCACCCAGGAGTGATAGCACACGCCTTAAATTGCAACACTCAGAAAGTAGAGGCATGTAGATCTCAGTGAGTTCAAGGCTAGCCTGGTCTACAAAGTGAGTTTCATTGCAGTCAGGGAATGGGGTCTTATCTCAAAACAAAAGCAAGCAAGCCCAAAAAACAAATGACAACAGATTCTGGTGAGGCTGTGGGAAGGAGGAAAAACGTGTTTGCTGTTAGTGGGAGTATGAACTAGTATGGTCATTATGAAAATCGGCAGAGCGTCAGTGAGGAGCAGGAGGGCTGGGGGCTGCTGGTGGGCTGACGGTGGGTGCCAGGGAGACTGGATTAGGGAGGCCTGTCACTGGAGAGGGAGAAGGGGATCCCAGAGGGATCAGAGGAGAAGGAATCATGTGGTTTGGGCTTGGTGGGTAGGAGGAGCTGGGGAGAGGGCGGGGAACAGGAGGAACAGAGAGAGCATAGACATACAGAATCTCTTTCCATTTCCCCAATCATTCACAGTAATTGTAAAGGCTCAGAGTAAGGTTAGGATCTAGGGTGCCACTAGGCAGACATTTGAATTTGTTATCTAAGGGACAGTGAGGCCAAATTCGATTGCCAAAGCTAATTAGGGCCCTTCAGGTAGGGTGCCTGGTGGAGAGGCTGGAGGTTTTCTAGAGGCATCTCAAGGGGGAATGAGAAGACATGGATGTCATTGTACCCATGGAAGAGAGACGGGGGGTTAGGGGAGGGGAAGGAGAAGGTCCCAGCAGCCTGTAGTTGAGGGCTCATGATGGGCTGAATGAGAACCAAGCCGTTTGTTTAGTGGACTGTCACTGCACTGGGTGTGTGTGGTGGGGGGGTGCTGGTGGAAGTGGTGTCAGGGTGACAACTCAAGGCGAGGCCTACCGCTGTAGGGGGGCCCCGGAAGGCAGCCTAGAGGCGATGAAAAACGGAGTTCAGGAATGAGCTTTCATCCACAGAAAAGGGACAGGAATGGCTACACAGTATCGTAAACGCCTAAAGGCCTAGAGAAGCTGTGGGATTATAGTCAGCTTCCAGGAGGGAGCGAGAAAGGAGGGAGGGAGAAAGGGGCACAACAGCCCAGTTCGCCTAAAGAAGCTTCAAGACTGGGGGAGAGAGCGTCAGAGAAGGCCAGCCACAGCAGGAAAGACTGTGACGGGAGCACCTCTGCCTCTCAGAGTACCAGAGGGCTGCCCGATGCTCAATGGCTTCCTCAGACTCTAGGAAGCGCTTACAAAGAGGAAACTTACTAAATTATATCTGGTGGGTGGTGTGCCCGTGATGGGTAAGCCGGATGATAGACCATTGCGGGTGGACTGGACCGGGATCACAGACTCCGGGACAGCCTATGTAGGTCCTGGTTCCAGTGAAAGGGCTTTTCAGGGGCCAGGGTATCTTAGCAACCAGGAACCAAGAGATAACAGAAAGCTATACTAGGCAACAAACCTCCCGAAAGAGACTTACTGGGGAGAAACAAGATGGCAGCTGCCTCTGACCGGGAAGTGTGACAGCAGAGGGCCAGGCAGAGTGGTGGCTTTTACAGGCTTTTCACAACATGCTCCATGAGCTAGTGGAAAAGTACAGAGTAATGAAAAGTTTTGTTTGGCCATCGGGGTAGGGTTTTCCAAATCGCAGGAGTGATGCTCTCTGGGTCAAACCGGGGTTAGGGTGTTTTTCCCTAGGCTCTGGTCTCAGGCTTGGGGTTGAAAGGGTTAGACTAACTTTGTAACCTATATGTCTTCTAAAGCCTATAGTTTTGAGTTTTAGGACCAGGTTAAGCTAAAGCCTCTTAGTACCTTTCCAGAGAATGGAAAAATGTGACCCTATCTGTGAGGACAGATATTAAAAAAGGCAAGCAAGCAATGACCTTCACTCAGCAAAAAGAAGGACCACACCCTTGTCTTTGAGATAGTGTTTCTTAGCAACCAACCCAGATGGCCTCAATCCTTCTTCTGAGTAGCTCCTGACCTCCAGCCAAAAGTCCACAGCCCCAATCTTCAAGGATGAGCTAACCACCCCACCTTCAATTGCAGCTGCATCCACACTTGGCAGGACTGGCCAAGCTTGAGCACCTAAGACTAATCAATTATCTTACTTTATAGCTTCCTCATCCAATCCTAAATTGCCAAAATTGCAACTTCAAATTTCCCACAATTTTTCTTTTAAAAACCTAAAGGCCTTTGTCTCCCGGTGCCACTCTGCTGACCGGCAGGGGTGACCCCATTGTGCAATGGATAATAAACCTCTTGCTTTTGCAAGGAGTCTTGGTCTGGGGGAGTTTCTGGGAAGGGTGCGATCTTGAACTCCTGAGCTGTGAGACCCCAGGTCTTACAGGGTCAGTCAGGAGCAGGGTGTTCTTTCCCTGGTCCCTGTTCGCTACACACATGGCATAGAACAACAAACAGGGAGGGGTCTGGAAGACCTGTATTCGGTTCCAGTACCCATATTGCGTGACTTAACACACACTCGTAATTTCAGCTCCTGGGGTGGTCCACTGCTGCCTTGGAGCCTCTGTGGGCCCCCCACACCCATAGCAAATATTCACATAGACACATATATACACATGAATAGAAATAAAAAATGAATCTAAAAAAAATGTAGACCTAACCAGACAGTACTGTGAGACCAAGGCAGGACCAAGGATAATACACCCTACAAGTTAGCTGGAGACCAAAACAGCAAAACTATACCTTGCATGTGGGCAGGAGGTACATGGGCAGGAAATACATCAGAATTTTACCCTCACTGGACTGATGGGAGATGCAGTGAATTGTAGGTTTTGCCATTTTAAGCCCCTGCAAAAATGTGACTCATGGCCATTTCCTGGGAACCCAGAGATGGACCTGGCCAGAGCCCATCACCCTGGCCAGTATTTAATTAAAGCTTGTTTCAGATTTGGCTCAGAATTATCAGACTGGTTTTTCCTCTCATGAATCTCATGTTTAACGTTGTAACTGTAGAGGTGGGGTAGGCTCCTGTTGACAAAACACCAGAAACCTCAGGCTAGTTTTTTTTTAAAAGGTTTTTCGAGACAGGGTTTCTCTGTGTAGCCCTAGCTGTCCTCAAACTCAGAGATCTGCCTGCCTGTGCCTCCTGAGTAAAAGGGTTTAAGACATTGATTAGGTCAGAGCCCCTGAGATCCACTCACTTTTCAGAATCCCTCGATCTATGAGTTTCTGGGAGTACATCTCAGATTCAAACTATGGTCCTTGCTGTGACAGGATACTTTAGCAAATCAGCTTATAAAGGAAAATTGCTGTTTTGTTTCACGGTTTCGGAGGGTTTAGCCATGGTGATGTGAAGGGTTGCTGTGAGCCTATGGTGAGGCAGATCCTCGTGGTGAGAAGCATTCGGTGAAGCAGTGCTGCTGAGCTCGTGGTGGACAGGAGTCATCTCTCTCCTCCCACCGTGTGGTCTCTGAGGATCAGCTCGGGTTTTCAGGCATGGTGGCAAGCACTCCTTCATCCCCCGAGTCTTCTTGCTCACCCCCTAACTTTTACTAAGTCCTCTTTTCTTAAGTCCTATTTTCTTTTAACAGAATCATGCTGTGTAGCCATGAAAAGGCTCAAATTTACAGAATGGAAAGGCAGGAAAAAAGCTAAGGGTACTGAAGTTCTAGTTCTGAGTAAGAGAAAGTGGGCATGCTCATTGCCTTTAGCCTTTTCATTGAAAGTAGCTATAAAATGCAGAGAATGTGCAGCATATAGCAGCTGTTGGATAACTCTGAAGAGCCACTAAGTGATCATGGGAAGAACATCAGAACTCAAAATATTATTGAATTGACTGGTTCTTTTTTTCCCTTTATTTTCTTCTGGTATCTCTTCACCTCATCTTAACACCAACCCAATATTTTTTACGTGATGATATTGACATAAGACAAAATTAACTTCAATGACCTTATATTCACAAAATTGTGCGATCATATAAGTTGCCAAACATTTAAATCATCTGTAAAGAAAATTCCGTACTCACTAGAGACTTCTTTCCACGCCCGCAACCCATAGTTGGTGACCAGAAATCTCCTAGTATTCCCTGGACGCTAGGTGATTTTTCTTGTTCCAGCGTCTTTTCCTTAGCTGTGTTTTTGAGGTTCTTCTGCATCACAGAATGTGTCTGTAGTACTCCATCCTATTGATGTAAGGCAACTTGCTTTTCCTTCATCTATTGATACATTTCAGATTGTTTCCATCTTTTAGCAATATTGTATTGCTATATTTTTCATGTACTTCTATATTTGAGTACCTGTTTACATTTCTTTTCTTTCTTTCTTTCTTTCTTTCTTTTTTGCTACATATAACAATTCCATGTTAATAATTGCTGAACTGCTTTACAGTCCCACCAGCAACACATGAGATTTCTGATTTCTCTGTCTTCTTGGTAATTACTGTTTTCTTATTTTGGGTTATTTCTGATAGAATGTTATTCTGGCATTCAGCTTGATTTCCCCATGCCTGATGACTTTGAACATCTTTCCAGTGTTAGCTGTTTCTCTGGTTTTGAAGAAGTTTCTATCTAAATAACTTGTCCATTTTTAATTTTTGTTGCTTTTATATTTGTGAGTGTTTTGCCTACATGTATGTCTGTGAGCCACTTGTGAGACTAGTGTGCTTGGAGGCCTGAAATGGGCCCGAGAGCCCATCGTCCTGGAGTTAGAGCACCTCCTTCCCAGGAACTTAGGGTTGAGGTGGAAGTTCTAAGCTCCTACTGCTTTCCCCTCCTCCTCTTCTTTTTCTCTATTTTAAATATATTTTGTAGTTCACGAACCCAGGACTTTGCATATGCTACACAAACACTCTACTACAGAGATAAATCCCTAGTCTTATTTGTTCATTATTTATTGATTGATTTATATTGAAGTAGAAAGCGTCTAAATTACTCAGGCTGACTTTGAACTCTCTAAGGCCCCAGCTTGTTTTGAACTTGTGATCCTCTTCCTTTATCCTCCAAGCAGCTAGAATGAGAAGTGTGTGGCAGCAGAGATGTTTTATATGTCTAATTACAGACTTGGTGTAATGGAAGTTTTGGTTTCTTTGCGAACTTAAGCTTCGTTATGTAAATATGTTGTTGTTGTTTTTTTTAAATCCCAAGTGTGGG
This sequence comes from Meriones unguiculatus, assembly GCF_030254825.1. Lineage (NCBI taxonomy): Eukaryota > Metazoa > Chordata > Mammalia > Rodentia > Muridae > Meriones > Meriones unguiculatus. Next base: position 41,405,780 of record NC_083359.1, read on the forward strand.
ATTTCAGTTTTGGACTTTAGTTTGCCCACAGTTGAGAACTCTCCTGTGGGACATGGTCTTTGCAGCTGGTAACACCCTGCCCTGTGCCACCTGGAAAGGGGCGTGGTCCGGGACGCTGAGGAAGAGAGAAGGTGTGGCATGCAGTGTTGGCGTGTGCTGTAGTGTGTAGCAGTTTGGGGTGACCAGAGACCAGGGATGGACCGTGAGGTGGCTTGGAGATAGAAAGAGTTCAACGCTGCAGCCTGGAAGAGACTGCTGCATTGATGGAGATTGCTATAGCCCCCAAAGAACCAGTTGACCCTAAGTAGCCAGGAGGAGTGAAGGGGCCTGTGCTTCTCCCCACTACCCTTCTTTCTCTGGAACATGAATGTCCATAATAATTGTATTAATAACCCGAAAATGTGGAACACATCCTGGATGTCATCTAATAGAAGAATATTTACACACTCCTGCTACATCTGTCCGGTGGGAAAACAGCAATAAAAAGAATGAGCAGTTGATACGTGAAACAAGTTGGATGCATCACCTCACAATGAGTTATACTGAGTGATAAAAAGACATCGTACAGTGTGTGGGTCTACTTACGTTAATTAATGAGATGAAAAATTGAGAAGTGACTTAAGTTAGTAGAAGCAGAATGATTAGGAATTCAAAGCTATATGGCGAGTGTGAGGCCAACCTGAGCTACGTGAGACCTGGTCAAAAACTAAGAGGTGAGAGCCATGACAGGCAACTCACAAAAGCGGTTTGGGGATAGCAAACAGGTACACGGCAGGCTGCGTCACATCACTAGTTATTGGGCGGATGTAAACTTCAAACAGGCCGAACCATTTGTTATAACGGCTAAGATAAAACAACAACAAAAAACGAACAAAAACCAACCTGCAATACCAGGTGGTAAGGAGGATGCAGAACAGCTGGAACTGTTGTTCATCTCTGGCAGGATACGGAATGACAGAGCTGCTGTGGGACACAGGCTGGAGGGTCCCGTACAGCGAAGCATACGCCTCCCTCGATCCTACTGTTCATTGCGGTACAGATCTACAAGGCCTTTTTGTCAAAGGTCGGCTAATGGCGTTTGGGGGAATGCCTGGAACCCAAGGATGCCAGACTCATGAGTGGGCTAACCCATCAACTACTCCATAGCTGAATGGCAGGAAGTCAATCAGCAGGGGTGTGCCCCTGAGTACTGCCTGGGCTGGAGACGTGGCTCATCAGTTCAGAGCATGTGCTGTTCTCTCAGACGACCTGAGTTCAGTGCCCAGCACCCAAGGCAGGTAGTTCAGCAACTCCCTGTAACTTGAGCCTCAGTGGATTTCATGCTCTCTTCTGGGTTCCGTGGGTACCCCTACCCAGGTACACACACACACACACACACCTTAAGCAGTGGTGGCACACGCCTTTAATCCTAGCACTCAGGAGGCAGAGGCAGGTGCATCTTGAGTTCAAGGCCAGCCTGGTCTCAAATCCCTGTCTTGAAAAATCAACCAAACAAAAACAAGTATTGTTTGTCCCCAGCTTTCCCTCTTCCTGGACGCTATGAGCAGTCGGCTTTTCTCTGCACTGCGGTTCGCCATGATGCTCTGCTTCCTCAAGGGACCACAAGAAATAGAGACAAGTGGCCATGGGCTGAAACGGCTGAAACTTGGAACCAAAAATAAATCTTTCCCTCTTCAAGATGATTTTTCTCAGATATTTTGTCACACAAGAAAAAAAAATCATAATATTCTTTTCTCACACTAATAGTCAACTGAAAAAAAAATAGAAGAAAGTAAGATACCATTCATGAGGAATTAAGCTAGGAAAGAAGACACAAGACATTTAAAGGGAATGTCATCATCACTGTTAGGTGCTGGTGACTAAAGCAAAAGACTCATTATTTCTACCACTGAGTGTCTTCCACCTTAAAAAAGAATTTTTAAACTCTGCTGGCATGAAAGAAGATTCATTTGTTGAAGAAGCAGAAACTGTCTTCCACCTACCTAACGGCATGTTTGGTCACTCTACCCACTAAGCCTTGAGGAAGGAAGGGCTTGTTTTGGTTCACAGCTTGAGGGTACAATCTTTCATGGAGGGGCAGGCACACCAGCAGGAGCATGAGGCCGCTGGTCACGTCGGGGCTCTCGTCACTTCATTTTTACTTTTCCGGGACTCTGACCCACAGGACAGTGCCACCACTTTCAGAACTTTCAGAACTCCTTAGTCACTTAAACCGTCTGGAAACACGGTCACAGATGGCGCACCCGGGAGTATGTGTCCATGGTCATTCTAAAACTGGTCAGGTTGGCAATCAGGGTTAACCATCACGGTCTCCTGAAGTGGCTCAGTGGGCAGAGACAGCCGCTGCCAAGCCTGACAACCTGAGTTCGATCCCTGGCACCCACATGGTAGTGTAAGACCTGGGGTCTCACAGCTCAGGAGTTCAAGATCGCACCCTTCCCAGAAACTCCCCCAGACCAAGACTCCTTGCAAAAGCAAGAGGTTTGTTATCCATTGCACAATGGGGTCACCCCTGCCGGTCAGCAGAGTGGCACCGGGAGACAAAGGCCTTTAGGTTTTTAAAAGAAAAATTGCGGGAAATTTGAAGTTGCAATTTTGGCAATTTAGGATTGGATGAGGAAGCTATAAAGTAAGATAATTGGTTAGTCTTAGGTGCTCAAGCTTGGCCAGTCCTGCCAAGTGTGGATGCAGCTGCAATTGAAGGTGGGGTGGTTAGCTCATCCTTGAAGATTGGGGCTGCAGACTTTTGGCTGGAGGTCAGGAGCTACTCAGAAGAAGGATTGAGGCCGTCTGGGTTGGTTGCTAAGAAACACTATCTCAAAGACAAGGGTCTGGTCGTTCTTTTTGCTGAGTGAAGGTCATTGCTTGCTCGCTTTTTTTTTTTTTTAGTATCTGTCCTCACAGATAGGGTCACATTCCTCCATTCTCTGGAAAGGTACTAAGAGGCTTTAGCTTAACCTGGTCCTAAAACTCAAAACTATAGGCTTTAGAAGACATATAGGTTACAAAGTTAGTCTAACCCTTTCAGTAGGAGAGAACCGAGTCCTACAAAGCATCCTTTGAGCTCCACACATGCAATATTACACACAGCCTCCCCCAATAAATAAATAAATAATATATGTAAAAGAAAAGAGCAGGGGCTGGAGACGGGGCTCAGCAGTTAAGAGCATGTGCTGCTCTTCCAAAGCCCCTGAGTCTGGCTCCCAGCCTCTGTCAGGTGGTTCACAAGCCCTGAGCTCCCGCTCTGGCGATCTGATGTCCTCTCCTGGACCCTGTGGGAAGCTGCACTGGGATGTGCACACAGCCCCCGTCCCAAGAACACATAAAACCCCTTAGAAAAAAACATCACAACAACATGAATGTCCTTTTTAACAAGTGAAAAAGTGCTTCGAAGGGCCCTGCAAGGGAAGAAGCAGGCGAGCAAGGACACAACGCTGCAAGGACACAATGAGAAATAAAAACATTCGCAAACACGAAGCACTGTCTGTTTTACAAAGGCACGTATGTCTTTGAATGTTGAGACACCGAGCAGATTCGACGGAGGAGATGCCTGAGCGTGCGCACAGGCCAGTGAGAGTAGGAACGGGGAATAAGGTCGAAAAAGCAAATGAAATATGAATTCACTGGTGGAAGTTTGGTCTCGCAGAGAACAATGGCGCTGTGCACAAGATTCTGTGCAAACGCCCCATCGTTGAATTTCCTCATGGCAGACAGAGATATTTGCCAATGTCGTCCCAACATGGGCTTCAGAATCAAATGGACCTATTTTTTCTTTTTCCTCATAGTCTTGCTACGAAGCCCAGGCTGGCCTTAAGCTCACATTCCTTCTGCCTCAGCTCCCTGGGTGCTGGGATTATAATGGGAACCATACGTACGCATGTAGGGTGTGTGTGCGTGTCCATCCGTGCGTGCAGGTAGACGCATACACAAGTGTGGAGGGACAGAGGTGACTTCAGGTGTCTTCTTTGATGGATCTTTACTTCAGATGGATCTTTACTTTGAGAAAGGGTCTCTCGCTGAATCTGGCACTCGCCAATTGGCAGGGCTGATTGGCCATTGTGCTCCAGGAGCTTTCTGCCTTTGCAACCCTTTCCCCCAAGGTACTAGATGAATGTGACCACACTTGGCTTTTTTTTTTTTTTTTTTTTTTTAGAACTTTATTATTATTTTAGTTTTGAGACAAGCTCTCTCTGTGTAGCCCTGGCTTTCCTGGAATTTGCTATTATAGATCAGGCTGGCCTCAAACTGATGAAGATCCACTTGCCTCTGCCTCCTGAGTGCCCATCTTGAATTTTTTAACTGAATCTTCAGATTTTTTTATTTATATGTGTACGAATGTTTTGCCTGCATATAATACATGTGCCACACATGCGCCTGGTACCCGGAGGGTTTAGAAGAAGGCACCAGATCCCCTGGAACTGGGGTTGCAGATGGTAGTGAGCCACAGTGCAGGTGCTAGGAACCGAGCCTGGGTGTTCTGCAAGAACAAGTGCTTTCACCTGCTGAGCCATCTCTCCACCCTCCCCGCTTGGCTTTTATTGTGGGTACTGGGGATATGAACTCAAGCTCTTGCTTACACGGCAGGCGCTTTCAAAGTGCACCACATCCCCAGCCCTATAGACCTTCTTTTAGTAGTTCTGTCACTGGCCACTTGTCCTTAGTCAAGTCATGTAAAACCTCCCAGATTCAGTTCCTCTTTTGTAGGAACGGCTGAACGCTGCTTCTCTGGTGACGCGTGGCTGTGCCCGCCAGCTACTGGGCTCATGTTTGACAGTGGAAGCTGGAAGATATTGCTTAGGATTCTGAGATGGTGCAGTCTACCCACGGGACAGTGATTCCACTGGGCAGGGTTAGCCTAACCTTCTTAGGCTGTAGCCCCTCCATCGCACATTTTGAGTATTTTTTCCCTCTGGTGTTGAGGGTTGAACCAAGCCCCTCCACGGCGGGGCGAGCTAAGATGCATCCTCAGCCAGTGAGCATTTCTTGAATGAATAAGGTTTTTCAACTGGTTTTGGAGTAATTCGATTTCTATGACAACTAATGATGTAACCATGTTCCCAGTTATGTCCCACATGTTTCTGTGGTGGCAGTTGTCAGTTATTGCTTTTCCATGGCACAATGTAACTGTGAAAGTTTCCTGCCCCTGATCAAAATCTCAAAAGCACACTTTATAGATAGAAAGGCTGGTTGGTACCTAGTAAGAAAAGCATTCACTGAGCAGCACCTACTTAACAACAGCCAAGGCTTATAACTACTTTATTCCTTATCTATTTTTCTGCCAGTGGGGTTGGACATCTGCCTTCCTAAGAAACAGCACGAAGGAAAGAAAGAAAGAAAGAAAGAAAGAAAGAAAGAAAGAAAGAAAGAAAGAAAAAAAGAAAGAGAAAGAAAAGGAAAGGAAAAGAAAAGAAAGCCATATGTAATCACTAATTAATTATGGGACACAATTATTCTTCTTTCAAGTTCAATTAGTTCTCTGTGTTTGGGGAGAGAGGTCAGATGAAAGGCAAGGTTGGTTCTTCAGGGACACCCGTTTCCTGTGTTCTGGCCACACAGTCCCTATGTGCTAATTGCCTGGAGTGGGGTAGCATGGATAAGAGGGCACTGAGATACCCTGCCTCTTGGGTCCTTCAGTATTAGCCCCATGAGCCAGGCCTCTGGGTGGCAGATCTAGGCTTCTCAAAGGTCAGGACTCAGGACGAGTGTGAGGTTAAAAGCCAATGGCTGAGTGTAGGAGCACAGTGGCCGGCCCACACTGCGCTCCGGCCTCTCTCTTCATCCACTGAGCACCAGGCAGAAGAATGGGGGATCCTGAACTCACAGGTATCGTCCCGCCCTCAAGCCCTCAGTGTTTACTACTGAAGAGTCCAGAGTACAAGAGAGGCAAAGAGAGACAAGAAAAAAAAAAGGGGGTAGGGGGAGGTGTGTGAGGAAACCAGAAGGGAGGGAGGGCAAAGGTGTTAGAGGCTTTTAAATAGGCTGCTTTGTACTGCTTTAGGAGAAAGACCAGGGGTCTTTAAGAAGTCTCTCCATGAACAAAAAGGAGGACAAGAAGGAAAAATATTTCAGCTGAAAAGGGGGATTTAACACGACACTGTTCAGAACCTTTTTAGCAAAAATCATCTGTAGACAGCCAGGAAATTCTTAACCTAGGAAGTAAGTTTAAAAAAATAATAGCAATAAAACAAAAACCACTAGTCACCGAAGTCTCCTTTGGGTTGTAAAACCCTGCCGTAGTATGGAGTCCTCTGGCAGCAAAAACTCAATGGCACAGTACAGCACAGGGAGGCCTGTGCTTGAGCAAAAAGAATTTCTGCTGTGTTATCAACTGAAACCTCAGAATGTCCAATCACAGCTTCTCCTAATTCTCCGGCTATTGTTTTGTTTTTATAAAGCAGGAAGGCACTGCTGGGCAAGCTTGGGTCTTTAAAATCCCACCATAATAGTGAAGACAATCACAGGAAAAGAGAGGAAAAAAAAAAAAAGAAAGAAAACCTTTAGCCACTTAACAAAACTGCCCCAGCTGGCCTCTCTCCCAAGACTGTTCATCCTACTCTGTCTTCCTAAAGAGTGCACTCTCCATATCCCTGTCCGAATAGCAGATCAGGGCTGGCTCTCTAAATAAAGACGAGCTGAAGGGACACACAGCAGACACTCACAGGGAACGATCCTCGTTCTTGTTGCTCTTTGAGCACATCTTTGCAAATTGCATACAGTTTAACCTGGAGACCCATTCCTGAAGAAGTGGGGCTTTGCATCCTGAGTTTTCCGAATGTTCCTACTTATCTGTCGCACCACTGTGCACTGAGTCCTTTTACTTTAAAAAACTTAGTGTTCTTTAGAACTGCTACATGGGCTAGCTCACAGTCCCATCAACTGTGAGTTTTGGAACTTTCTTTTATGTAGACGAGTGTTTTGCTTGCATGTAAGTTTGCACAACACACGCATGCCTGGTGCCTCCAGAGGCCAGAAAAGGGTGTTAGATCCTCTGAAACAGTTACAGATGGTTGTGAGCCACCATGTAGGTGTAGGGAATTGAACCCAAGTCCTTTGGAATAGCAGTCTCTCTTAATAGTTCTCTTAACTACTGAGCCATCTCTCCAGCCCCAACCTTATTTGTTTATTGATTGACTGATTGATTGGAAGGAATACATTCTATTGTGTGAATACATAATTCAGAGGACAACTTGTCGGAGTAGATTCTCTCTTTTTGCCATATAGGTTCTAGGGATCAAACTCAGGTCATCATTGCTGGCAGCAAGCATCTCTACCCACTGAGCCATCTTGCTGGCACCAAGGATTTACCATCAACAGTAAAATAAAGATACACATTTTGATGAAGCCTCACTAATCTTCCCCTCCAAACAGGCTGACTCTCTTAACTACCCACTGTAACTGTTTAAACATTGAAATGGAAGTGTTGTCTGGGAAAATTCATTTCTATGAATTTACCATTATTATTGAACATTTTTTTCTCTTATTGATCTTCAGCTGATTTCTTTTAGGACCCAAACTTTCCCCACTCCAAGATTTAAGGAAGAAAATTCATGTTTACTCTGTTTATACCTTAAGCCTTTCTATTGATATGTGATTGATACGTAAAGTGAAGACATAATGGCTCCAATGTATGGTTGAGGGAGAGGTTTTTTATTGTATGGTTTTTATTTATTATATGTGGGAGAGTACAGCCAGAGGCATCTGGAAGAGTCCAGAACAGGGAGAGAAAATAGTGGACTAAAGACAGCCAGTAAAATAGACCAGTCCATGAGAGGAGAGAGGTGGGGGAGAGGAAGAGAAAGAACAATGAGAAGAGAAAGCCGAGACGGACTGGCTACCGAGCAAGGAGAGAGCATGGCCTAATGGCAGTGTTATGAGAAGCTGGAGGAAGTGAGCCATGAGCAAGAGAAGGTGAGGGTGAGAGGGGAGCAGCTGAGAGGCCCACAGGTGCCGAGTGAGCCTGGCGGCCAGCCTGAGCTGGCATACAGCTAAGGCAACGCAATTAGCCACGTTCCCCCAGGTTTCTTTTGGACCTGACAATTGGTTGCACCTTAATGCAGACTTCATTCCTTCTAGAAAAAGATTTTGTTTTGTTTTGTAATTCTCTCCTGCCTTTCTATCACAATAGTAATGTATTTTGAAAGACACATGCATTCTGACCAATTAAAGATACTATTAATATTCAAAACAGTCAGGGGCAAGTAAGCTATTTGAGAATATCACCATCATCCACTTCCTTCATTCTTTCTTTTTTAATTATTATTTTTTTTATTTTTCAAATAAATAAAAGATTTAAAAATAAGACGTACTTTAAAACTCTAGTAGTCCTAGGAGTACAAAATTAGGTTAGTTGGTTAATTTTTTTTCTTTCTGATGCAGGGTCTCTGTGGCCCAGGCTGGTCTTGACCTTGCTATGTAGATACAGATAACCTTGAACTTTGACCCTCCTGCCTCCACCTCCCAAATATTGGGATTATACGCATTTGCCACCACCACTTTCTAGGGGTTTTTGTTGTATGCTTTTGTTTGTTTGTTTTGTTTTATTTCTAAGGATTCCATTATCTTTTTACTCAGAGTAATGTCAGTGCAACCTTTGGACTTTAATGCGGTGCACCTGCATTCCTGAACTGCGATAGACCAGGAAGAGCCTCTGCAAAGGAGAAAGTCCAGCCCAAACATCAGACTTGCAGGCAGCTAATCCACAAGTGGGCAAAAGAAAGTTGTGATGTTTTGGGGAAGAAGTGGGCAGGAAGCTGGGGAGGAGGGAAAGGACAAAAGGACAAGGTCCCATGCTGTCCTTCCTCACCCCCTGCCGTGCTTCCTGCAGGCAAATACTCTACCACTAAGCTACACTCCCAGCCCAGGGTTCCCCTGAAGAAGCAAATCTCGGCTGCTTCTCTCAACATGTGGCACTTTTCTTATTTTTAATTATGTGAATGGGGGCGGGGGAGTGCTTATCTGTGCAGGTGCCCGCAGAGGCCAAAAGAAGACATTAGATCCCCCCACCCCTGGAGCTGGGCTTGGAAATAGTTGTAAGCTACCCCCAGTATGTGGCAATTTCAAATTAAATTTACAGACAGGCAAAGTCAAGGACCGTCTTCATATAAACAATTTCTAGAAATTATACCTACCCCAACAGGGTCCTGTACCCTAGGTCTAGGCCTAGGGTATTGCTATAATGTTTGTCTGGCATTCATGAAACTCTGGGTTCAAGCCCCAGCGCTGCATAAATCCACACACACAGTGGCACCTGCCTGTGATCCCAGCACTCAGGAAGAGGAAAGAGCTCAGACCATCCTTGATTAGAAAAAGTCTAAGGCAAAATTGGGCTATATAAGACCTTGCCTCAAAAACAAAAAGCAAAACCAAACAACAACAAAAAAACTTCCATAGTTCATCCTTTCCAGAATGAGAAGTTCAATATTGCTTTCTCTACACTCTTCCTAAAATGGAAATAAGTCTGGATTAATTTAATACTTCCAGATTAAAGGCAGGCATGGGAGTCCTTGCCTTTAATCCTGGTACTGGGAGGCAGAAACAGAAGGAGAATTCAAGGCCAGCCTTGGCCACATGGTAAGGTGTGGATAGCCTGTGCTACATAAAACCATCTCAAAAATAAACAAAATAAAACACTCCCAAATGGTAAGGAAACTAGGAACCAAAAGAAAAGACCCTATAAGAGAGAGGAAAAGGCAGTAAAGGACAGTTAAGTTACTGGGTGTCACCCTGGAGGCACCTTGGCTTTGTCCTGCTCAGGCCCAGATTCTAGTCAGTCTGGTATTTCCTCTTGAACTCCTCCAGGCTGAAACTGCCCAGTTGGGAGCAGAGGAGAGACTGGAAAGAGGTTTGACAACTCAGGAGCAGGCACAGGCCCCAGGCCTTCCACAGACCAGCAGCTGAGCAATGGCAGGGAGGAGGGCCTGGCTGCTCGTCTCCTGTGGAGAGCTGAATACTTCACCTAGAGGAGGGCAGGAAGGGGAGTGTCAGGAAGAACTTCCCAGCAGTTAATCAGGATAACTTAGGCCCTCAGTCCTCTCAGAAGAAAAGGAGAAGCGAGCCTTTCCCTAATGTTAGACGGAGGTGCAAAGTTGATTTTGAAGCTGCCCTGACAGTCTGTCATCCACAACTCAGCAGAAAGACTCCTCTGCTCACCTCAAGAGCAGGTTTTAAAAATGTCCTCCTGAGGATGGAGAAATAGCTCAGTTAGTAGAACTTTCGGCCCTGAGGTCAAGCTCCAGTCAAGAAAGAGCCACATGTGGTGACACACGCACTTGAAATGCTGCACTGGGAGACCCGGGGATCCCTGAGTCCAGCTCAGGGTGGGGGTGGGAGGTTGAGGGGTTTTTCAAGTCCCAAAGAGGATGTGTGGAGTCGGCAAGGGAAGGAGACTAAATCAGGTGCTAAGGTGTTAAGCTCGTGGGTTTATTGAAAAAGGTTACAACTTTCATACTCTATATTTCCATAGTAGCTTAACCACAGGTAATGTTGAAATCGGACTTAACGATCCCAAGAGATGTGTGATCTTTTCACAGATTGTTTTGAACCTGTTTTTACCCAGTTTTTTAACATCTAGAATGAAAGAGGCCATGAGCTTCATTACAGTATTTTTCTTTGAAGCAAGAGCGGTCAGTTCAGCAAGCACCTAAGCCCCTATTGTTCCCGAAGGTTCAGCAACCTCACCAGGTGTCCTTACGTTTCCTCCTGCACGCTCTCAGCTGGGTCTGCGTTCACTGTTTTTCTCTCTTTGTGCTTTCATTCTTGGGACCAGGTGTAACCAAGAGTTTCTGGCACCGTCTTTCAGTTAGTAAATCTTTAACTTCTCTATTCTTGGTGCAAGCGGGATTCTTGTGTTGGAGTAGGCAGAGTTATCACTGTATATGGTTCCATGGCGATGCAGGCTTTTCCAAAGAGTTATTTTGTTTAGAGAGGCTGCCACGGTATGCGTTCACAGCCTCTACCAAAGTCCACACAAAATTCCCCCAAGCAAAAAAGCATAAGGGAACTCCCATAACACAGAGTGAAAATCATGGAAGATGAAAGTAAAAGGATGCTGGAGAATTGTGACTCATGATGTCGACATGCTGGAACTTTGTCAAGCAGCAGCGATTGCCATGCTGATTGGCATGTAAGTCCCAGGTCTCAGAAAATAAGGTAAAAGATGCTGAGAAGGAATGACACCCAAAGGTTGTCCCCTGGCCTCTAGATATGTGTGTGTCTGTGGCGCACGCGCGCGCACACACACACACACACACACAGTCCTAGAAGAGGAGATGTTAATTGGCCGGTTACTGACAAGAGTGTTTGTTTACTGCTGTAAGGCGTTAAGAACGACCCCTTGGTTTAGCAGTAAACACAGTAGTCTATACTTCAAAATATCAGGGTGGCTTCTGGTAGATTTTAATTTCCCTTAGCATGCACACATGTAGACTGCTTTAACTTCTTTACAGAAAACCCAGTTTTATATTTTAACATGTTTTACTTAAGCTTTTTGACATGTATAAAGTCTTGTTTGTTCTGTAGTCACCTTCTTCACTGACAAATTCATACTTTATATATGGTGAATATTTAATCTACTCAGTATTTTTTTAATTTATTTTATTTTATGTGTGCGGGTGTTTTACCTGTGTGTATGTATGTGTGTATGTATACACACATGCAGTGCCTGTGGAGGGTAGAAGAAGGCCTCAGGTCAAGTGGAGCTTGAGTTACAAACAGTTGTGAGCTACCAGATGGGTGCTGGGAACTGAACTGTGGTCCTTTGGAAGAGCAATGGATGCTCTCAGCTGCTGAGCCATCTCTCCACCTCCCAACCATGTCCTTGTTTTGGTGCTTTATAGGCACATGATAATCTTCCCAGACCAGGAGCTTTAATTTGAGAAGAGAGGACTGTCAAAGAGAGAGAAAAGAAACTCCTTTAAAGACTTTATTTTTTGATGGTCGTGGTGGCACATGCTTTTAATCTCAGAAAACAGGGCAGGTGGGATCTCCGTGAGCTAAGGCTAGCCTGGTCTACACAGCGACTTCCAGTCTGGTTAGGGCTGTGTAACAAGACTCTGTCTGAAAAAGGGGCAGGGCTTTATTTTAAATTATGTACGCAGGTGCTGGGGGTGCTATGTTCACATATGTACCCCTGCCAGGAGAGGGTGTCAGATCCCCCAAAGCTGGGCTTATCGACTGTGGAAAGATGGTGACACTGAGAACCAACCTCAGGTCCTCTTAACTGCCGAGCCATCGCTCCAGCCCGAGAAAGAGAGTTACCGATAACTTCCAGGGAAGACTTTCCAAATTCAGTGTGTGTGTGCTCAGAGCACAGAAAACCTTAGGTGCGGAAGTCTGTTTTCAGAATGCCCCTATCTAATTCTAACTTGCCAGCTCCCCTCTGTCCTGTCACATTGTAGCCTCAGACTGAAGAGTTGGCTGTCTTCACGAAAACATTCCCTCCATCTCTGTGCTAGGTTCCCTTTGACATCCCAGCTCAGCTGACAACCAAGGATTGCATAAAAGCTTGTGCCCAGAAAAGCTGGATTGGTACTGAACCGTGGAGGCTGAAGAACATTCTGGATGCAGATTTAGCAGTAGCTGCCTCTTCCCTTGCTTTTCCCCCAGGAGTTTTCCAGAGCAGGCTTCCAGGGACCGAGGCAACCGGCAATGGAAGCAGACAGCAACAGCTCTTCTGGGAGCTTCATTCTGATGGGCATATCTGACCATCCCCAGCTGGAGACCATCTTCTTCGTAGTCATCCTCTCCTCCTACCTGTTGACCGTGGCCGGGAACTCAACCATCATCCTGCTTTCCCGCCTCGATGCGCGGCTCCACACACCCATGTACTTCTTCCTCAGCAACCTCTCTTCCCTGGACCTTGCCTTTACTACCAGTTCAGTCCCCCAAATGCTGAAAAACTTATGGGGGCCAGACAAGACGATCAGCTATGGTGGGTGTGTAACTCAGCTGTACGTTTTCCTTTGGCTGGGGGCTACCGAGTGCATACTGCTCGTGGTGATGGCCTTTGACCGCTACGTGGCAGTTTGCCGGCCCCTGCACTACATGAGCATCATGAATCCTCGGCTCTGCTGGCTGCTGGCCGCTATCAGCTGGCTGGGCGGCCTAGGCAACTCCATGATCCAGTCAACATTCACTCTGCAGCTCCCATTTTGTGGACACCGGAAGGTGGACAACTTCTTGTGTGAGGTGCCCGCCATGATTAAATTGGCCTGTGGGGACACGAGTCTCAATGAGGCTGTGCTCAATGGCGTCTGCACCTTCTTCACTGCCGTCCCACTGAGCATTATCCTGATCTCCTACTGCTTCATTGCTCAGGCAGTGATGAAAATCCGCTCCGTGGAGGGACGCCGGAAGGCCTTCAATACATGCCTCTCCCATTTGGTGGTGGTGTTCCTCTTCTATGGCTCGGCTATCTATGGCTATCTGCTGCCAGCTAAGAGCAGTAATCAGGACCAAGGAAAATTCATTTCTCTCTTCTACTCTGTGGTCACACCCATGGTGAATCCTCTCATCTATACTCTAAGGAACAAAGAAGTGAAGGGGGCGCTGGGAAGATTGCTGGGGAAAGGAAGAGAAGCCAGCTGAAGAACGAGCAATCTCCTCTTCTTCGTTGCTAACTCCCTCTTTGCCCTGGTTCCTTTCTTATGAGGTCTATAGTCAGCAAAGCCAAGGCATGTTCTTGACAATACTACACTTTCGGAAGATGGCTAGTATTGTTTGAGACATTCTGTGTTTATTTACAAGAAATACTACCGTGAGCTACAGTCAGCAGGGCAGATGTGTATCGTTCAGATCCAGAAGCTATTGAACTAACACAGATCTATCTCACTGTCTCTACCTCTGGTGTCTACGTTATTTATTATAGAACGTATTTCTGCTGAATTTTTTTACTTTCTAAAGGACATGAAGTTTCTTGTATAATTTCATGAGTTCAGGCCATGCATTATTGACTGCAGATGAAAATGGAATCCATCTTTATATCGTAGCCATCCATCATCTCGGTTCAGTTCTCTGTGTCTGCTCAATGCGGCAGGCCAACTAGTCATGCTTCCCACACCGTCGCTGGATTACCCTTCTCTGTAAATCCACATCTAAATTGGCCTTCTACCTAATGTAATAAATAATTAATGAGAAAAGTTAGGCAAGACAATTTGCCTTTCAATGCTAGCCCCAAATGCCTCCATCTGGCTTTATTTAAATCATTCCCGCTAACATCCCGAGCCATCCATCAGGTCTGCTACCAGTCTGCGCAGTGGACTGTGGAATATGCTAGGATCCCTTAAGCAAGTCAGGAGCCCCAGGGTCGTCCATTCCCTAAGCATGCCCTCTGCCTCAAGCTTCAGTCTTCAAGCATCGATGCTGCAGGAAGCCAACAACTGATTTAGGACAAAACTGATCTCGAGAAACTGTGTGTTGGAATCACAGCTATACGACTCTACCCATTTCTAGAATGGCTAAAAGGAAGCTCATCTGCCATAACAGTTCACACATCCCTTTCCCAGGCAGAAGCCAGGCTAATATGGAACAATTGTTTAGCATCTACATTATCAGAAAAAAAAGATTAATAGGTTTCAGAGGTACTTTCAAAGGATCTTCAGCTTTGTTTCTGAATGTATTCGGTAAGTGCTTAGTTAATGAAATTATAATTATATTGAGTGTTATCAATCTCCTTTTTTTGTGGTAAAAATCTAAACTTTCCATACAGATCATTTTCATGTTTGCTGGTTTGGGTTTCTGTCCCTTCGATAGAATGGAACAATGATAGATTTTCCCTTCTACTACTTCCCCTAAAAAATAATTTAATAATATTATCCTGTCCTATATTTGTTTCTCTACCTAAGACCAAAGCCACAACCTGACTTTCCAGTTCTGTCCATAGCAATATTCTGTTGTGGAAAATACAAATTGCTAATAATGTTTATTATTAAAAGCCTATAGTTATTATGGCAGTTATTATTAACCCACTACCACATAAAAAAAAAAAAGACACAGACACCTGATAGATTTTAGGTAAGCCTTATTTTACCTGGGGCTGGGCAGATATTAACCCCCTAATCTACCTTGTTACCTCCCAGCTCCTCATCCATGCCATTTGCCTCAGTCATATGCTAAATAACACAGCTGACTCATGGGAGTAGTAACTCCAAGGAGACAGGCAGTCATGTCCTCTGGTCAGCTCATTTGAGTTTCGAAAGAACTACAAGAACTATAGGGAGAAAATGGAATCATTCTTTAAACATTTCAGAGTTCTGCAGAGCTTCCTTCTGGGGCACCTTAAAACTATGAGTTAGGGGAGTGGAAAGACAAGGCGTGTCGGTGTTCTGGGCTAGTGGGAAAGAGCCACTGTAGAATGAATTTAGCATTCTCGAGCAGCAGTGGGATCAGCCTCTCAGGGACTGAGCCTCAAAAGCAGAGGCTTCTTAATGTTACACAAAAGACACCTTTAGCAAGCCAATTTCTGCACACAACTTTTTTTTTATTTAATTTAATTTTATTTTATTATTAGTTATATTTTATTAACTCTGTATCCCAGCTGTACCCGGCTCCCTCATTCCCTCCCATTCCCACCCTCCCTCCCTCATCTCCTCCATGCCCCTTTCCAAGTCCACTGATTGGGGAGGACCTCCTCCCCTTTCATCTGACCCTGTTTTATCAGGTATCATCAGGACTGGCCGCAAAGTCCTCCTCTGTGGCCTAGCAGGACTGCTCCTCCCTTGGGGGGTGGGGAGGCCAAACACCAAAACTTCTTATCTGATCTAGGGATCAGACAGTCTTGAAAGAACTAAGTCACCTTAAGCAATTCTCAGCCAAAGGAGACTTCCTGGGTTGCCAGGTGTGTCTTGAGACTAAGTTATGCAAAGAGCTCTGAGAATCAGTCCAAAGAACAACCCCATAAAATCTCAGGCAACAATCGCTGCCACAGGGCTACTTGGAAGCCTAGGTGCCACCATTACTCGATTCGTGCCACGGCTCTGTAAATTCTGCTTACTGGAGGGATGAGGGTGGGGAAGGGGGAGAAAAGGTAACTGGTTAGAGCTGGAAAGTGAAGGGCATCATGGGTCTCTATGGCAAAAGTATCCTTAACAATTTTGTCCTATTTTGTTGTTTTAAGATGGGGTCAGCACTGTAGATCAGGCTGGCCTTATGCTCATGGCAATCCTCCTGCCTCATCCTTCAAAGTGCATGGATTAGTGGTGTGCTCTATAGCCAAGTTGTTCTTCTCCCTTTAAAAATTATTGAGGGATGAATATGGTCATGTTTCATTGTCCACAGTATGAAATTATCAACAATGAGGCTGGAAAGTTAAGAAGCTTCTCTTAGTCAAGCGCTGAAATCTCAGCACTATGGGAGGCAGAGGCAGGTGGATCTCTGTGAGTTCGAGGCCAGCCTGGTCTACAAAGTGAGTCCAGGACAGCCAAGGCTACACAGAGAAACCCTGTCTTTAAAAAGCCAGGAAGAAGGAGGAGAAGAAGAAGAAAAAGAAGGAGGATAAGAAGGAGGAAGAGAAGGAGAAGGAGGAGAAGAAGAAGAAAAAGGAGGAGGAGGAGAAGAAGAAAAAGGAGGAGGAGGAGGAGGAGAAGAAGAAGGAGAAGCAGAAGAAGAAGCTGCTTCTCCTCCAGAGGACCTGGTTTGATTCCTAGCACCCACAACTGTCTTTAACTTCAGTCCCAGGGGACTCAATGCCTTCTTTCTTGTCTCCAAAGGTACCAGGCATGCATGTGGTGCACAGACATAAAATGCAGACAAACACGTGAACACATAAAAAGTAATTAATTAAATTAAAAAAAAATTCTCAAGAAAAAAAAAGTTATTAAAAAATGGTTAAAGCTGGGGGCTACAGCTCAGTGGTATAACAGAACACTTTTCTGGAATGCCTGAGGTTTTTGGATCAGTCTCTAGAACGGCAATAAACAAATAGAAATAAATAAGTAAGTAACTTTGTGGGTGTCTTGAGGACTAGAGTGTACGGCAGCTGCCAGACCCCTCTAACACAGCCTCAGTGGTTGCTGCTGGAAACAGCACCCCGCAGCTGCCAGGTGGGGGTGAGCTGGTGGGGTTGTAAACATTATTCCAGCAGTCCCTGAAGAGCTTGTAAACTCCCACACCACCATTTCACAGAGGGCGGGGCAGCCTACTTTAGGCAACTTTTAGATGGCTCTGCCTAGGAATGTCAGCGGTCCCCACTTGGAAGGAGTACCTTTCAGGGCCACAGGGCCTCTGGAGCAGCCCCGACTAAAGCAGGGTCCCCCCAGAACCAAGCTGCCGCTGTCGCTGTCTGTGGTGGTGACACCTGGGTGATTTCTAGGCTGTAATGAAGTTTTCTCTGGGCACCTGAACCTCAAAGGAAGGTTCCGTGGACTATCCATGACAGGATCAGAGGTTTCCAAGGAACTGTAAGGTGTGGCTGTCAAGACAGTTGTGGCTGTCGTGTTGACAGCTGGAAGAGGTAGCTGTTTGATTGGCAGCTGTCTCACCTTTTAATTTCATGAGGTCCCAGTTGTCAATAATGTATTTTCTGGAGGGCTGGAGAGATGGCTCGGTGGTTAAGAGCACTGACTGCTCTTCCAGAGGACCCAGGTTCAATTCCCAGCACTCATATGGCAGTTCACAACTGTAACTATAACTCCGGGATCTGACACCCACAGACATACACGCAGGCAAAACACCAATGAACATAAAATAAAAACATATAAGTTATTAAATAACGGGTTTCCTGAGCAACAGGAGTGTTCTCAGAAAGTGTTGCTTATATCTTGGGATGTTTTCCTTTTTTCCCCCCTCTAGCATTTTTAGTTCCAGTTCTTATGTTAAGGTCTTTGGTCCATTTGGAGTTGATTTTTCTGCAAAATGAGAAGTAAAAAATCGACTCTTATTCTGCTACATCTGAATTTAGGCTTCACTTAGCAAGTGATGGGGGCCATTTTCGATTAAGTAGATAAGTCAGATAAGATCTTAAGGCTGTCTGGAAATATATCCAGTCAAATTGTTTCCTGGAAAAAGGTATAAAGGTATAGAAACATGGGACTTTGTACTAGCCATACAATACAATATTGTATGGTAAATTCAGGTAAATTCAGACAGAATAGGAACCAGCCACAGGCACAAGGTTTTCTTTTAGGGTAATGAGAATGTCTTACAAAACAGATAGAGTGGTTGTTATACAACATTGTAAATAACACTGTAATTGCTCACTCTATATTGGTTAATTTGATGTTATGTGAATTTTTACCTAATTTTTTTCTATATGTATCTGTGCATTGGTGCATGCTTTTGTAGGCTAAAGGTCACCCATGGAGGTCATTTCCTCAGGAGCTGCTCACCTTGTGCCATTCCCCTCCCCCTGTCCCTCCCCCTGGTGCTGAGGGAAAAGGTCAGGAATTGTTTTTAAAATTCTCTGAGCAGACATCTTGATTAGGTTTTTGTTTGTTACTTGCTTTTAAAACTTTTTTTTTTTTTTTTTTTTTTTTTTTTTAAGACAGAGTCTCACTAGGTAGATTTGGCTGTTCTGTAGACCAGGCTGGCCTCAGACTCACAGAGATCAGCCTGCCTCTGCTTCCTGAGTGCTGGGATTAAAGACATGTGCCACTATGTTGCATTTTAAACTTTTTAAAGACCTGTTTATTATTTTTAATTATATGTAGGTTTATGTGGCTTCATGTGGAGATATGCATGTAAATGCAGGTGCCAGCGGAGGCCAGAGGTGTTGGATCCCCTGAATTTAAAGTTATACATAGTTATGAGCTGCCTGACACAGTGCTAGAAATAGAGCTCAAATTCTCTAGAAGAGCAAGTGCTCCTAACTGCTCACCGTCTCTCCAGACCTCTTGTCGTTTAGTAGTTGTTATTTTGGGTTTTGTTGTTGTTTTGTCCACCTTGTTATTTTGAGGCAGGGTCTCTCATTGGCCTGGAAATTAGCATCTAGACTAGGATATCTGGCCAGGGAGTTCCAATGTCCACCTGCCCTCCTTCTACCTCCCCAGAATTGGGATTACAAGAGCTCCAGATTTTTCACATGTGTCTTCATGCTTATGTGGCAAACACTGTATCAACTGAGCTATTTCCCAGCCTCAAGAAAAAAATAATAATCAAAAACTTTTCTAGAACATCCTTGCACATGCCTGTTATCCCAGCACTGGGGAAACTGAGACGGGAGGATTATTGATTGGAATAATGGAATGAACTAATGGCAAGGCGAAGTTATATATAAATAAATGCATATTGGAAGCTGCTCTTGGCTTCCATGCAGGGGGAGGGGGAGAGAGAGAAGCACACCAGATGATTGAAATAACAGAATGAGCTTATGGTAAGACAAAGTTATATATAAATAAACGTAGGTTCATTGGAAGCAGCGGGGAGAAGAGGGAATGAAAATGTCTGGATAATATAGGGAAGAGCCTCTGGGAGAGGGGAAGCCCTGCCCCTGGGCTAGGGAATTCAGGGTAAAGGGCACACCCTGTCGCAGATAGAGACCTAGGCATGCCTGAAAGCAAACAGTCATAAGCTGGGCTACATTGTGAGACTTTGTCTTAAAAGAACAACGAAAAGTTTCTATTAAAAAAAATAAATAAATAAAAGACTTGAGTAAAAATAAAAGAAGCTGGAAAGATGGCTCAGCTGTTAAGAGCAGTGGCTGCCCTCCCAGAGGGCCTGGGTTTGAGTCCCAGCACCCACACCACAGCTCACATCTCTCGGTACTCCAGTGGCAGAGGATTCCAACATTCTCTCTGGCTTTCACGGGCACCAGGTATGCACTCGGTGCGCAGACATACTCACTGGCAAACTTACCCACACACATAAAGATAAATTTAAAATTAAAGGGAGCTAGAAGACAGGCAAAAATCAGAGAAGACACGCATTTTGGAAAGGATAAGTTCTTGCTATGTGGCAAGAAGGACTAATGTCTTTTAGCATACAAAGAAGTGTGTGAAAAAAGTTAACGTCAATCGTCAATAACAGAATTAAATTGTAGTTGCCTTACACTCTCTCTCATTTTGTACCTTGTGGAACTCAAGAAAGTATAATAGATGCTCTCCACATTTAATGGCTTCCATTGACCCCCTTATGTTCTGTTCATCACTAAATTATTGACTCACTGATTGTGGAGACAGGGATTGACCCCACGCCCTTGCACATCATAGATAGTACCACCAGGTTGTCAGCCAGACTCTGAAGATGGTTCCTGTGGTGGGCAGACTCCTTTGTTTTCTACTCATTAGCATTCGCTGAGACAGTGCAAGGGTTAGACTATATAGAGGCGGGAAAACCCTAGAGGTAAGGACAGAGAAAGTCAAGGTCCTGCAGTAGAGAGCTAGTTCAGAAGGTTCAACACCGGGGTCCAGCTCCAACCACCCCACAGACGGGTCCTATGAGGGCCTCCCGACCAATGTGAGGCCTGGTACGGAGCCCTTCACACGGAGGACTTGCTTGAGCCCCGCCCTTGCTGCTCCCCAAATTCCCTCAGGTAGCACCTTGCGCACGCTCCCAGACGAACCACTGGACTACGACTCCCGGGAGGCACTGCGAGTGATTGATTGGTCAAGCAGCTAATGAACGAGTGCCTGTGTTCCGGAGACCCAATCCTGTAGGGGAGAGGCGGGTCTTCCCGTGGGCAGCTCTGGCCGCCAGTGGGCGTCGCCGAGCCCCGCCCCCTAGCCCATGCTTTCAGGTTCCCGGGCTCCAGTCTCAGGAGAGGTAAGTCGCCGGCCGGCGGGCGCTGGCTTTTGAGCCGCCTCTGCTCGTGGCGTCGCGGGTGGCTCCTGGAGGTGACACGAGCACCGCGGTGGCGCCGCGCGCCCGCTTGCCGCAGCCTCGCCAGGCCGGGCCGGCTGGGCCGCGGAGCCGCTCTCGCCATCGTTGGCGGTGCTGTGGCCTCGCTCCGCTCTCGCAGGTACTGGAGGTCGGTGTCTGCGGAATGCGAGAGAGTTGGTGCGAGACAGCTTGAACTTCTGGGGATTCCTCCGCCAGCCCGTTAGGCCGTGTCGTGCGTTTTGCTAGATACCCAAAGAAAATACTCCCTCCAGTGCCCTTTTCGGATATTATGACTTTGCTTCTTAAAAACTGACGAGAAGGCCCAACTCTTCCCGCTGCCAGGAACTATCTTGTCTTTAGAGTCTGGGGTGAAGGCTAGCAAATCAGAAAGCTATGTCTTTGCGGCCCTTCCCTAACACTTCAGAGGAGCTTCGTTCCTACCATTTTTCCAGCCTTCAGATTTCTCCTGAGCAATGACCCAGAAGACTCCATCAGTTTACTATTAGAGTGATATTGTGCCCTGAGCCCCCAAAATGGCAGCTAAAATGGAGATAACTTTGAGTACCCACACTGAGGATTCTGACAAGCATGAGAGACACATAATAATGAAGCTGGAAGAGAAACGTGGGGACCCTCAGCAGAAAGCCTGTCCGGATCCAGAGCTTTCCCGCCAGAGCTTCAGACACTTTTGTTACCAAGAAGTGTCTGGCCCCCAGGAAGCACTCTCCCGCCTGCGACAGCTCTGCACACAGTGGCTGAGGCCTGAACTACACACTAAAGAGCAGATTTTGGAGCTTGTAGTGATGGAGCAGTTTTTGGTCATCCTGCCTCCAGAGATCCGGGCGCAGGTCTGGCATCGATGCCCAATGAGCAGCAGGGAGATTGTGACTCTGGTGGAAGATTTGCACACAGCATCCAAAAAACCAAAGCAGTGGGTAAGGAGGGTCCTTTCTCTGTGGCTCATAGGATATCTTTGTTGTCTTTTGGGGTAGTGTTTTGGGGCAATGTCAGGATCCCTAGCTAGTCAGAGATTCCAGAGGAAGGGATAGCTGCAAAATTTGCTTCCAGCCTATGGTATCTTCTCCGTCCTCCAAAAAGTTGTAACAGGATTTCAGAAAACCAAGCCACTGGCACCCAGTGAGGAAATAGAGAAGACTAAGCTGTTCCTTCATAGGCCCTTGACCTTAGAAGAATAGTTTTAAGATTCTGGGATCTCTGCTGTCTACAATCAGAATCCTTAGCCAACCAGTCTAGCCTGTTTGATAGGAAGCTAATGCAGGCTGAAGATTGGTGGACTTTGTTCCAGTGAAGTGTAGTCTACTATATTGCCTTTGAATGGGGAAGTCTCAGCTCAGGTCCTGGGTGTTGCTGTCCCACCCCATCCGCTTCCCCAAGTCAGACCCCAACTGGAGCCTCTGAAAGAAGCAAGAAAGATGTGCTTTAGAAAATGGAACTGGCAACAGGGTGGGGCCAGTCTCCTTAGTTCTGAGCACCCTGGACCTCTCTGACAGAGAAACATAACAAGTTGGAATGTTTTTCAATGGTCCCTTACCATCCTGGTTCTGTTCCCATGGGGCCTGTCTCTAGCAGAAGAAGTGAGGGTGTAGGGTGGGAATCCGGGGGAGCATTGTCATTACTGATTCTGATATTTTTGCAAGCTCTCTTCTGATGGTCTTGGCTCCAGGCTGTATTAGAATAGCCCAAGCTTCGAGCACCTTCTTGGGAAGGCCTGGCTGATTATGAAGCAGCCTCATTCCTGCTCAGCATGTCCTTCCCTTCACCTCCTTAGAGGTGTTGGTCTCTCTGAAAGTTGAATTCTAGGTCATTACCAGTTCCTCTAAGGGCAAAGAGTCCTTCTACAGCTGTGAGGGACATGTCTCGCTCAGTCCATCAAGGAATGGAGAATTAATGGATAGCCCTTTTCCTAGGTGACCGTTTGTATGCAAGGGCAAAAGGTACTCCTGGAGAAAACAGGGCCTCAGTTCGCAGGCCTAGAACTTCGAGACTTTCAACCCCAAACTCCTAGCAGAGACACTCAAGAGAACTCTCTGGAAGAGCCATCCCAGGAAGGATCTCATGACCAGCTGAGTCCCCGTCACTGGGAGAACTTTGTCCGCTTCCAGGAACCGGTCCCCAAACTGCCTGAGACAGGTAAAACACTGCACCCTTGGGCCCTTTCATCAGCTTATTTCCACACAGCATCTCATGGTTCTGCAGCTGCAGCTGCATAGCATATGACCACTTTTTAAAACTTACTGTGCGTGCATGCGTGTGTGTGTGTGTGTGTGTGTGTGTGTGTGTGTGTGTACGCGCGCGCGCTGCCGCCACAGCGCACATGTGGAGGTTGAAGGACAAGTTTGTGGAATCATTTCTTTCCTTTTACCTTTATTTGGGTTGTGAACATCAAGCTTCAGTCTCTGGGCTTGAGTGCAAGTGCCTTTACTTACTAAGCCATTTTCCTGGCCAGTTCTTGCCTTTTAAAATTACATATAATATGTTGTTGTTGTTGTTTTGAGACAGGGCCTTACTATGCAGCCAGGGTTGCTCTGGAATTCATTTATATAGACCAGGCCAGCCTTGAACTCACAGACATTCACTTGCCTCTGCTTCTGCTGGGATTAAAGGCATGGGCCACCACACTCAGCCTGTTTGGTTTTTTACTTGGTTTTTGAAAAACTACTGGATTAGTCTGCAAGTGTCTGCGCCACTTGAGGCTCCTATCAAGAAAGTGGGAGGACTTGTATCTACATTCTTGCCAGCACCAATCCCAGCTGTTCTCATTAGGACTTAATATCCCCTGAGGTTTTTTTGATTTCATTTCCCTAATGAGTTATGATGCTTAGCACTGTTTCATAAGTTTACTAAGTTACATATCTTGGCCAGTGAGCTGGCTGGGGGGGGGGGGGGGTAAAGGCACTTGCTGCCAAGCTTGACAGCCAGAGTTCAATCCCTGGGGCCCGCAGGGTGGAAGGAGAACCCACTTCTGCAAGTTGTCCTTCGGCACCCACCTGCTTTGCTGTACAAACAGCCACTCCTAACACACACAAATTAAATAGACTTTTTAAAGGGGAATTGCATACCTTTGTCTTTGGGTGGTTACCGGGTCTCCTGTAGCCTAGGCTGGCTTCAAAGCTGAGGCTGAACTTCAACTCCTGATTCTCCAGCCTTCACTGCCTAAAGCCTGTGTCTGAATCCTGGACCTCACAGATGATAATTTGTGAATGTTTTCTCTCATTCTATGAATTTAGTGGTTTCTGTTGTTGTTGTTTGGTTGTTTTTGTTGCTGTTTTGTTTTTTTTCCAGAAAGGGTTTCTCTGTATAGTTCTGGCTGTCCTGAAACTCGCTCTGTAGACCAGGCTGGCCTCAAAACTCAGAGATCTGCCTGCCTCTGCTTCCCAAGTGCTAGAATTATAAGCCATGTGCCACCATTGGCCAGCTTTTCCTTTCACTTTTTTGATGGTATTCCCTGAAGCATGTTTTTCATGTTTTTAAAAAACTTGTACTATAGTTTTATTTTGAGTGTGCCATGAGCATTTGTGGAAGGCAGAAGAAACTTTGCAGATTCAGTTCTCTCCTTCCTCTATGTGGGTCAAACTCAGGTCATCAGGCTTGGCCACAGGCACCTTTACCCTCTGAGCCATCTTACCAGTCCAAACGTTTTTCATGTTAACAATCTCTGATTCTTTCTTTTCTTGGGCTTTTGGTGTCGTAGCTAAAATACCATTGCCCAATTAAATGGTTCATGTTCACTGAAGAGTTCTTGGGTTCATTTTGAGTTAGTTTTTTGTGTGTAATATTTTGTACCTGTTACTGAGGCTGCTGTAACAAAAGTCACATAGGCTGGGCAGTAAACAAACTTTGTTTGCTAAAGTTCTTTCTTCTAAGTACAGAAAATGAAACATTATTTCTAATTGTAGAGGCCTCCAGAATGAGAAGTGACAACAAGGAAAATCCACAGCAGGAGGGAGCAAAAGGTGCAAAGACATTTGCCGTGTTACCTGGAAGGTCTAAAGGGAATAGTTTGCACAGCCCTGAGCCAAGAGGGGTGAACATGAGTGAAGCCCGATTGTCAGGGTGGCGGGTCACCCAACCAGGTGCTCAGAAGCCACCTGCTCTCTACCCGAGACAATGCAGAGAGCTGGACTATCTCAGCAACCCCCTCAGAGGCCACCCACTGAGAGAGCTAAAGAAAAGCGGTGGAGGCAGAAGCAGTCTGAGCAGCCTCCTGCAACGCCTTAGTCCCCAGGCATCCCTCTCAGCCAAGAAGCCTTACAGATGTGATGACTGTGGGAAAAGCTTTACGTGGAATTCGGAGCTGAAAAGACATCAGAGAGTCCACACAGGAGAGAGGCCCTACATCTGTGGGGAGTGTGGAAACTGCTTTGCGCGGCAGTCAACTCTGAAACTGCACCAGAGAATCCACACTGGGGAGAAACCATACCATTGCAGCCAGTGTGGGAAAAGCTTTCGCCAAAGCTCAAACCTCCACCAGCACCACAGGCTCCACCATGGGGACTAAAGAAATGCTGTGTGCTTTAGAGTCCTGGGGAAGGGCTTTCTGTCTCTCCTTTCCTCCCTTGCATGTAAATCACAGAATGTTCCTGTGACTTACAGAGCAAGTGGCCCTTGGGGGAGTGATGGGTGAAAATTCAACTGGTAAGAGCTCAGAGAGGCTGGTGGGGCCTGTCTGCAAAGATGGCTGATGCGGGTATTGGGGCAGAAAGAACTGGCATCTCAGCAGAGTGGGGACTAGATACTAAGGAATAGTTAGGCTGAGTTGCAAGTGGTTTTAATTAATCTCAGTTCAGTTCTCCTGGTTGCTTTATCTTCTAAAATACAGTTGTTTTCATATGCACACAAGCAGTTCAGCAGATTTCCAAGGATAGTCTTTCTACAACTAACTTTTTTGTTGCTAGTGGTGCTGGTTTTTATAGCTCTGTCTGCTGGAACTCACTATGTATAGACCAGGATGGCCTTGAACTCACAGAGATCCACCGCTCTGCCTCCTGAGTGCTGGGTTTAAAGGTGTGCAACCTACACCCTTCAGTAACAGACTTAACAAAAGACAATTGAGATATATATGTATTTATGTGATGAGCAGTTTCTAAGTAAGTAGATGGTACTTTATTTAAAAAAAATTATTTGATTGGCTTTATATCAAACTACTTTTGATTTACAAAAGATGTTGCAACTGCAGCCTAGGGTGTAAGGAGAAGTGAATACTGCTCTGGTGGACAGGGGAATTCTACCTGTTCTTTCTCAAGCCATTAGCTTTAAGACCGTGACTGCCATGTTCACAGCGTTTACCACTGGATTTTGGCGATGGTTATACAATCGGTGATTCCAGGAAAGTTATTGAAGTAAGTTAATTTATGACAGGTAAATTATACCTCCATAGCATTTTTAAATAACAGAACTCTGTTTATATAAAATGTTAGAGTTCCAGAACTGGGTCTGTGACACCAACTTCTGCCAAACTCTTGCTCTCTTAAAGTAGGAGGAAGAACCCAATCAATATCACCCTGAGCAAGCCCTGCTCTTTCTCAGCTCAGGCAGATAAAGTGTTTCACCTTGTGTACACGTGGAGGCGGCGGCCGTTCTTCTGAAGGCATCACTATCAAGTCACTGCCTTTATCTTCAGTGTTGAGCCTGTCCTCACCTCCTTGCCAGCCCACATACCATTGCTGGACAGAGCCTTTACAGTCATGACCCCTCCCCCTCACATACACATACCCTTCTAGGCCAACTTCACTGTTGTAGCCGCTTCTTAGTCATGTCTGTACTTGTTTTCTATTGGTGCTATAACAAATGACTGCAAACTTGGTGGCTTAACACAGCTTCTCTTATACTAGTGGAAGTTAAAAGTCTGAAATCACTCAGCCAGAATCACCCTGGGCAGGGCTTCCCTTTTGGAGAATCTGAGAGGTGAGTCAGTCTCCTTGAATTTTTCAGCTAATATCAGCCTCCTACATTCTTGAACTCATGGCTCCTTCATTCTCAAAGTACATCCTTTGACTGTCTGTCTTGCCCAACCTTGTCTAACTTCAGCATCTCTCTTAGAAGGATGCTTATATTGCATATAGCAGGATAATCTCTCCCATCTCAAAATCGTTAATAGCACCCCAAAAAAGTTCCTTTTGCCATTTAAGGTAACATTTGCTGGTTGCAGTGATTAAGGTGTGAGTGTATGTTGAGGACCATCATTTGGCCTACCTATCCTGCCAGTGTACCTTGGGTCAGCTTAGTCACTCAAAGGTGATCTCCCAAAGAGAAGGAACAAAGACTTGTTTCTAAGTGTTGGCGTAGGGACACTTCCTAGAGTTCTGCCACTTGGGGTTTTCATAGAGCTAGTGAGTGTTTCCTCTCTTCAGAGTATACATTCGTAGTTGTTTAGTGTCTTTGGTACCTGTTCAGCTGAAGACCTTTAATTTGTGTGAAAGACTAATAGTAAACATTATTCTTTTTCAAAAGGTTTCAAGACCATGCTGTTGCCTTGCCTTCCTGTCCCCAGCGCAGTTGTCCTTTGCATGAGGCTCACCTCCAGACAGCTGACGGCAGTAGGAGGCCAGTGGCACAGAAGGCCTTTGGGCTGTATTTGTATGTGGGGTTCCTTCATCTCCTTTGCCCATGCATTCTTCGCCAGTGCCTCAGCATCAAGTCTTGACCTATTCTCTTTGCAGCCAGCTTCTCCTTGCTAGACCCCAAATGAGAAAATGGCCTTTTCCCTTTCACATGTGGCTCTTGCTCCTAGCCATCCATTGGCTGCCATATTTCCAGGTGCTGCCTAGCACATACTGGTGTGAGGTTAGGGGGGACTCCTGCTTTTAGTGTTGGATCCCTGAGTTACTCCCAGGGAGACCCAAGGAGAAAGGAAACATGGACACATAGTGGATGTCTATACCTCTGAAGAGCATTTCCTCTGCTCCAGTAGGGTGTAAACCAATCCCACATTACAACCATCACTCTACATAAAATTGGTAGTGACTCCTCACAGTGCAACAGACTGTTACATTTTCCCTCCAAAGTTTCCTAAAACTAAAATGCTTCCTTTTTATTTCTTCGTTGAAGAATTACACATACCAGAAAACGTGTGCACTTATGGTATACAGTTCAATGGTTACAATATAGTGTTTAGTTAGAGCTGTGCATCTTTTTAGAACATTCTCAGCCTCGCAGAGAAAGCACCCTTGAACATTAGCAGGGATGCCTTGTTCCTGTCACACTCTGTGCCTCTGGAGCATAGTATCTTCAGGTTCGTACACGTATCACATATCAGGACTTCATTCCTTTTATTGTATGAAGGGGCATTCATTTATCTATTGACTGATGGACATTGTGTAATTGCACTCTAGCTATTGTGAATGGAATAATGCTGCTGTGAACATTGATATTTAAGTTTTTGTATTTCATTCCTCTTGGGTACATGCCTAAAGGTTGAACTGCTAGGTCACATGAAAATTTTCTGTTTACCTCTTTTACGAAACCTCAAACTATCTTCCAAAGAGGCTGCACCACACTTTACATTTTGACCAGCAATGTACAAGGGTTCCAATTTTTGTTGTTGTTGTTGTTAATGATTTTGCCTTTTGAGACAGTCTCATGGCTGGCACAGAATTCAGACTCCTAGCTGAGACTGACCTTGAACTCTTGCTCCTCATGCCTCTACCTCCCAACCGTCAAGATGATAGGCATGTGTCACATGTCCAGCTTCCTAAAGTTTGTCTTTGTGATTGTTGCTCTCCCAGTCAATGTGAAGTGGTGTGTCATGACGTTGATTTTATTTTCCCTGACGACTAATAACGTATTTGTTTATTGAATGTGTATTTCCTTTGAAGAAATAGCTATTCAAAGCTCCTTGCCCCACTGGTGTTTTGAGACAGGGTCTTCTTGCTGTGTAGCTCTGGCTGGCCTAGAACTCATTACATAGACTAGGCTGGCCATGAATTTGAGATAACGTTCCTGCCTCTATTTCCCAAACCTTTTGAGTCTTGCCCTGTAGCTAGGCTGGTCAGGCTTGCAGCAATCCTCCTGCCTCAGCCTGAGTCCTGGGATTCCAGGTATGAGCCATCAGAACTTTCTTTGTGACCCTTTTAAAATGCATTATTTATCATTTTTATTGCTGTGTTGGAAGGATTCTTTAAATATTCTGGAATAAGGAACTTGTCAGGTGTATGACTTGCAAACTGTTTCTCCCATTCCTTTGTAATACATTCTTGTACAATTTTTTTGTTTTTGCAGTGGGTGCTGATATAATCTCCTGTATAACTCAGGCTAGTTCAAACTCGCAATCCATCTGTCTTAACGAGTGGAATGCTGGGATTACTGATGTACACCCATGCCCAGCAGTAAGCATCTGTAAACAGCTGTCACTTGCCAAAATACATGGGACCAATACAGTTTCCAAATTGCCAGTAAAACAGTCTGACATTCCTGTGAATTAAGAATGAAGTTTAGGGTTCTTGGAACATAATTCATACCAGTTCTTGCAAGCCTGTTGGGTCACCCACAGATTTTCCTGTACCGGTCATGAGTGTACCTCACAGTTCCTAAGGGAAATTTAAATATCTATTAAAATGGTTCTGCTGTTTAGCCCTTGGAATAAACATTTTTCCCACTGAAATAAAGATGGTATTGACTATAAGTAACAGATACTAATAAGTGCTTGATACACATTTTTCTCTAGTCATGGGGTTTGAACTCATTTAAATTCGGCAAACTTGGAGACTAATTTTCTATTGTTTTGCTGTTTTAGGAAGAAAACCACAAATGTTCAGAATTCAAATATTCTAGATCACATTTCATAACCATCCAATTTTTGTTTGTTTCTTTAGTTAGTTTCCTGATTGGGTCTTTGGTTGGTGGCTTGTGTTTTGAGATGGCGTCTCACTGTATTGCTGAGACTGGCCCCAAGCTCTTGGGCTCAAGCAGTCCACCTGTCTCAGTGTCCTGAGTTTCTGAGACAACAAAACAAGATAGCAGGTGGCTGGGCTGGGCTGGGCTTTTGAAACTGGCATTAAAGATATGTGCCACTGTGTCTGGCAATTTTTAAATCACTGTGCTGTGAATTTGGGGATGTCCCCTGAGAAACATGTCAGTGGAGCTGACAGGTATTCTGAGTTTAAAGAGTGTCTAAAGAACAGATTTTGGGTGGCTTATCTGACTTAGGCTGTATTGAAGAATGCCACCTTCATCCTCATTCTTCCTAGCTGGATCGTCAAATAAAAGATTTACAGGGTACATACCCCAAGAGAGGACAGAGAGGACAGAATGAATAGAGAAAATGTTCTCCCCAGGCGAACATTCAACCATAAGAAAGGAAGTACATATACTATGTATGTGCCTGAAAACAGGCTCAGTGATAGAGGCCAGTGGCAAAGCTCATACATGTCTGATTTCAGGTATGTGAAATGTCTGCTTAAGCAGACAACTAAAGACAAAAAATAGATTAGTGATTGTCAAAAGCCATGATGAGGGGGTCATGTGGGGTGATTGCAGATATGGGTTTCGTTGGGGGATTGTGGTTGCACAACCTTGTGAATATTTTAAAAAGTGAATTGTGAACTTTAAAGAATAACTTTTATGTGAACCATAACTCAAAAAGATGTTCAGACAACTTCATAGTTAATTCTTTACCACATGCCTCACAGTCAGCTGACCCAGCCCAGGACCAGGTTAATAGCAACTCAGGGCAGTCAAGGGGAATAGCCAAAGGTGAAAGTTGCTAATCCTAAAGCTTTACCAGGGACAATCAGGAAGTCCGAGGACGCAAGCCCATTTGCTGAAGGTCTAGACTTATCCTGAAGTATGCATGCCTCCAAAAGGAGCAGATCGCACCCATTCTCCCTTCATTTTAACTCTGGGTTTTGGTGCAGGGTCTTTTGCAGCTGAAGATGAGCTTGAGCTTCTGACACCCCTGCCTTCACTCCCATGTGTTGTGTACACGTGTGAATCAGAGGACAGCTCTGTGGATCAGTTCTCTCCTCCATTATGTCGGTTATGAGCATCAAACTTAGGTCTGAGTTCTTCGCCCTTAACTACTAAGCTATCTTGCTGGTCCCTCATTTCTTTGTTTTGTCTGTCTGTCTATTTTGAGACAGGGTTTCTCTGTGTAGCCCTGGATGTCCTGGCACTCACTCTGTAGAGAGACTAGACCGGCGTTGAATTCACAGAGACCTGCCTGCCTCTGCTTCCTGAGTCTGAGAGTAAAGGTGTGCGCCACCACCGTCCTGCAGCCTCTCCTTCCCATTCTCTGCGTCCAGTGAAATTCATCCTCAATTCTGTGAGACTGCCTTCCCTTTGTGACATGTGGGTTCTAAAAAATAGGGCCTAAACTGAGAATGCTTGCCTAGCAACACAAGAAGCTGTAAGGTCAAGCCCAGCTCTGCACAACTTTTCCCCTGAGAGTGATATGCACAATTCCCAAGGAAGAAATTGGCATATTGAATTGGAAGTCCACATGTCGCTAGAGAGCATGGCTGTCGAGAGAGTAACAGAAATGGTCCCATTGAAGACTTCAGATGTTACCCTAAGGACAGCAGAATGTCTGTGGAAAGTGTCAAGTTGAATGGTGACACAATCAGATCTTACTCGACTATTTTACTTAACTGGATGGGTAATGTTTAGTTACTGTTGGATAAAGGTAAGGACAATTAAGTAGAGAAGCAGAATTGGGAAATATTTTGGGTTTTCCTGGGTTTTGTTTTGTTTTGTAGTGCTGGGACCTAAGGGCTTCCCATGTACTAAATAAGCACTTCATAGCCTCGGCAGGTTTGAGAAATATCCCTGAGATATTACAGAAATTCATGGAAGAATGGATGAGGGGTTGGGGCAGCTTATACATAATTTTTCTAGAGGCTAGAAGGTCCAAGACTACTGTGCTGGTAGACCCCATGTCTGGAAAGGGCCATTTTAGAGAGTGCCGCCTTGACGGGTCCGCGCAGGGCGGAAAGTTCTGGCTAGTTCTCTGATTTTTTTTTTTTTAATAAGGGAACTGAAGGGTTCCACATTCATGGCCTAATCACCTTCCAAAGTTCCCCACCTTCTAATACTATCCCTTGGGAACTAGGATTCCAGCATATGAATTTTTGGGAGACAAACATTGCAACCATAGTGGGAGGGAAGGAAAAGGAGGTGAAGTTGTGTGGATGGAGTGACGTAGTGGCGGCAAAGTCAGAGGCTAAATGCGTGCACTATTTTGGATAGATACTTGGATTTCTCAAACATGCTCAAAGGAGGATGGCTTAGGTGCTTGACTATAGGAACTGAGTGCAGAGAAGAGAAACCTGGACTGACATCAAATAAGTCTGTGCAGCCATAATGGCTAAAATCGTTCAGGGAAACCGTTTACCGAAGGTGAGCCACGAAGACGCTCTGACCAACCACAAGCGTATTAGACAAGCTCCAAGGACTGCGCTCCTCCGGAGGGGATGCGGAGGGGCAGGACTGCTTGGGCATGGAAGGTTAGTCGCGGCAATATATCGAGACATACCCGTTTAGCTTAGAGTGCAGCGAAAGCCAGCTGCTGGTGTAGATTTCGAGCAAGCGCTCTGGCCAGGCGAGCAAGCAGCTGAGCGGACCGTGCTTCCCATTATGGTACAGAAGTAAAGGTGCTCGTGGAAACTCAACGCGTTACTCTCGCGCAGACCCAGTCCGGAGGAACCTCGGCACACGTGTCCACTCCCGAGTCCAGCTTCTGCTGAGACCTCAGAGGTGTGGGGTGGCCACGGCACACGGCACGCTTCACCAAGCAAGCGGCACTGTAGATGCCCAGCCCCAACAGCCCGGGTAGTGCGCAAGCGCTGATGGAATTGGACACCGGAAGTGGCCTCAGCTTCCGGCTTCCTGCCCGGCTGGCAGGCAAATGGCATCTGGTAGGCACTAGCTCCAGTCTGTACTACTGGTGGCTGCTTGGCTGCCCCCGCGATTGCCCCGAGGCCACGGGAAATCAGAAGAGATAACTTCTTACCCCACTTCTTCCCAGCTGAACCTGTCAGACAGCCGCTGCCCCGTGGAGCCGGAGGCCCCTGGTCCTGTACGCTGCTGAACTGGACGGTAGGTAGACATCTAGTGGGGTCTTAGAATAATGCTGGAGTTTTATACCGAATCCCAGGAACATGACGTGCTAGTTCCTTTACCAAGTGAAGTCAAGTCGTTCGATCTTGTTCTCTAAACCATTATTCAACCAGTTGTTTCAAATTTTCCTTACTGTAACCCCGAATCATTGAAGTCTACATTTTAAAAGCTCACCACTTTGCCATCACAATAAAATAACATTTATTAGATGATAAATTGCACATATATTCACAGTTGAGAGATTGCAGTCTAGAGCCAAGACCGATGGGAATGCATCAAAACCAGTAACGCTGAAATGGTAAACGAGCAGAAGTGCATACAGAAAACTAACTAGCATCAACATAACTTAGACATGGTAAAACAGTCTTAGGGTTGTATAGATATGCTGTATCCCCTTTCACTTAGACCATTCATGCAGACAGATATCTCAGTTTGAAGACACGAAACACCTGTAGTTATGCAGTCCTTGGAAAGACAGGTAATGGTAATTTTTGTAGCACTGTCATAAATAGCTCTAAGATGCAAAACTAAAACAGTTAAATATACACACAGTAAACATCTTTTACCTTTTTAACAAAAAGTCAAAGCAAAAGTCATTCAAAATAGGATCTTTTTATATAGCTATCACCTACACCTCCCTTTGAATACATAGACAGTAAATTACAGATTATTTAAAGCAAAATCTGTATTTTCAGATTGTTTGACAGCTTACATTACACTCACCAGAACACTGCTAATTAATTTTATGGAACTTTAGGCATCGAAGACAAAAATGTCATTTTTTTAACTGCCTGAGTTACTGGGCTGGCTGTTTTCAGTGTTACAAGAATATATCGGCAAATTTTTGGTAGCAGCACAATTCTAGACAAAACTAGTTTGTTTAAGTTCAACTCAACAATAAAATGTGATATTTCTTAAATACTAGCATCTAAATTCCATTGGGAAATGCTGTTGTCATCAGTCATGACAGTTTAACCTGGTATTCCCACAGTCTTGTTAAGAAACAGTTTAATTCACATTTTTATCATGGCATCAACAAAACTCACAAAGTCTGAGTTCCACACTTCGTGTCAACATCCCTCCTACAACATGTAGTTAGCTAACCAGTACCTAACCACTCATAGCAATAGACTCTTGCATTCTTTTTATCCCTGCATTGACTGTATCCAGTAGTTGTTATTAGCACCTAAAATGATTTGCTAATATTACCACTTAAGAGCAATCATATGGAATCTACTCCAGTTGTCGATATTATTAGGAGGATGGAAACGTCATTATTATAAACGTAACTCAAGTACTACTGGTAGATACAGCTTTTCCTTCAACTCCTTAGGGGCAGAGCAGCTTGAGAATAACATACAACTAATGTTTTTAGGAACAAGTTCACAATAAGAAAGTAACTAGATATATGCTTATTTCACAGTAACTGACATATAATTTTTCCTTTTTTCTGCATACCAATCACCAGTAATATTATACCAAAGGCTATTTAATTACTTTCACATATATTGATGATTTTTGTAAAAGTCCCTTTTTTCTAACCTTTTGTGGGTAGTCTTTCAAAATCTGAAGGATGCAGAAAACTACAAACACTGAAAGGTAAATTGTGAATTTCCATGTTAAGATGTACAGCCGTGCAGAGGCAAGTGTATGAGTTCGAAGCCAGCATGGTCTACAGAGCCAGGTCAAGGACAGTCAGGGCTACACAGAGAAACCCTGTCTCAAAAAAAAAAAGTGATAGTGACAATTTCCATCTTTTATATCAGCCACCTTTTGTACCTTCTAACATATTTCCTCTTTTCTCTTTCTGTACTAACTCTATTAGTAGGGGCCTCTTTTCCAGGTTCACTCCCCATCCTTCAACTCTTGTTTTCACTAAAACATTAGATCCTGTGAGGCACCATATCAGGTCCTCCCTCTGAGAAGCAAGAATATGGGAAGCTAATGCTCTTCCTGCTGTTTAGCAACCATTGTATTCAAGACTTGAGACTAGAGACTACATAATTCAAAGCACCTCTGACAAAAGGCTAAAGAGACCTAAAGGCCATTTTAAGTGTAAGACCCCCAGCTCCCTGACAGAATGATGCTTTAGATCCTAAATGTGGGGAAACAGCCAACCGTGACCTTGATATACAGTCCATATGGTCTCAACTGTGGGTCAGCTGAAATAGTGATCTATTACTAGGAGAGGGTCGACAGCCAGGAGAGGAACAATACAAGGCAAGCCTGCTGGCTTCAGTCTCTCAGTGAGTATGGTCTTCCTGTCTCTAGTAAACATTAAGAGCTTAGTTGCATGGCTGGCATCTTTTTCTCAATCTGCTCTTCTGTAGAAGGGACACTGCCTAGGTATTACATTTCAGCCACTGGCCTTCAAGAGGGCTTTATTTTTGTTTATGAAATTTCCCAGCAGTAATTCTATTTTAGTAAATACTGTATTTTTATAGGCTATTTAAACAGAATGAAATCATCCTTGCATACCAACCAAAAGACCATATAGCTAGTTTTACTGATATATAATCTACTTTGTTGTGAACTGTAGTTCTATATGAATGTATACTTACATTTTTTGTTCTTTTTAAAACTATATATAATGTTTTGTTCTAATATTTATCTGTAACACCAGTACTTAAAGGCATATATGTTATCAATTATTTTGGTTAAAACTGAACATTATGTATTTTTCTTTGGAGAGAGATAGGAAATGTTACAAATTAATAAAAAAAAATCCTCTGGTTTAATATAATGACAAGGAATTCAAGTGGGAAGGCGTAGAGAAACTCTTGCTTTTTAAGAGTCATGAGATAGTTTTGGATAAAACTAAGGACTTCAGTTACTAAGTCCCAGGGCAGCCTCCATGATGACTGTCTCTCCCTTCCTTCTCCCAGCCTCATCTGAGCATGTGACACAAATACTGATAGTGCAGTGTCGCAAACACATAGCCTTAAGAGTTACAAAACATCTGAATTCAGATGTCAACCTCATCACGATGTAATGCTTTGTATGCTTAGCAAAGTATTGACTTTACTCTCAGAGAGCTTCAGTTTATTTATAAAACATGGACAGTCCCTTCTCTCAGATAGTTTTTGAAGATTAAACAAAATAATATACCCACAGCATTTAGCATGCTTTCTAAAAAGTAGTTCTAGTTATTCGTAACCAGCCAGGAGTGTGCTTCGGTGGAGATCAGGGGCACCTCACCTTACAGAGGACAAGCACTCTCCCCGCACCCAGAAGTCTAACCTCTCCACTGCCATCAGCTCTCAAAGTGGGGATCCATGGATACTGCCATCAGCAGTTAACTAGCTGGATGTGACAGTATGTACAAGTAATCCAGGCACTTGGGCGCTGGAAACAGGACACTAAAGATTTTGAGGTTAGTTGGGCTCCACAGCAAGATACCCCCTCCACACACACATACTTAAAAAAAAAAAAAAGGTTGGGCCATTTGTTAACTTTATATGAAATCCTAAACTAGAAATTCACATTTAAAAAATCCCATACAGACATTGCACTGAAATAGTTTTAACAAAAAGTATAAAAATATTCATTTTCCTAGACATTACATGTGTACAACTGGCAAAAGTAAAAATAAAATTTTCTCTTCCTAAACTATTCTTAGAAACCACATTTAAAAAAAAAGTATAGTGATAACCTTCATTTTAACAAAAACTCAATTATTTTGATTTTTTGAGACAGAGTCCTACTATGAAGCCTTGGTTTGACTGAAACTCAGTATGTATACCAGGCTGGTCTTGATATCACAGAGAGCCTCCTGTCTCTGCTGCCTGAGTGCTGGGATTAAAGGCATGCTCCACCACATCAGGAGTCAAAAACTGAATTTTAAAGAAGTTTTCTGTTTCTTTAAAACATAAAGCAAATGGAATCTGACCAGTAACTGAGTTAAAGTCCTGACTTCATATGCTATCCATGAAATACTGATTATATCTGCTCAGTTCTAAACCAGATGTAATAAATAATACTGCCTACATTACATGGAATATATGTAAAGTGCTTGCTTAGCACAGTGCCCCGCACATAAGCAGTGTTTCCCCCCATACAGATACTGAAAGCCCGCATAGTAGCAAAAGCTTGTATTTACTTGGTGTTTCGCCTATGGGTTCGTTTATGAGTGATGAGCTGCATCTTCACTCTAAAGCTCTTCCCACACACCGTACATGTAAAAGGTTCTTCTCTTATGTGGGTCTTCTCGTGGGATGCAAGTTCTGAATCTAAAGCAAAAGTTTTTGCACATGTTTTGCACTTATGAAGTTTTTCCATGTCATGAACGGTTTGATGAGAAACAAGCTCTGAGAAACAAGGAAAGGTCATGTCACAATCAAGACATTGTAAGGGTTTGAACCTGGAGAACGAAAAAAAGTCTTCATCATCAATACTGCAGTGTTTAGAGTCCTCCTTAGGGTCCTTCTCTGGGAGAGCAGGGTATGAGGGCTGCTCCAAGCTCTTCCCATAATGTGGGTGCTGGTATGGTGTGTCTGGTGAGCCTGTTTTATTAGGCAAAGCCAGGTTTGTTTCCTGACAAAAGTGTTGATCTCGGTCAGCACATTCATAAGGTTTTTTATCAGTATGACTCTTCTGATGTTCTGCCAAAGCTGGGAGCCACATAAAACCTCTCCCACATACACTGCATGTATGTGGTTTCTCCTTTATATGGCTATGCATGTGCCGGGACAGGTGTGAGTGCTGCCGGAAGGTGGCGGCACACTTGGCACACTTGTAAGGCCTCTCCCCAGTGTGGATCCTCCTGTGCGTCCTCAGGCTGGTTCTGTGACTGAAGGTCTTCTCACAGGTGCTACATTTATACTTTTTCTCTCTTGAATGAATCTTCTGATGCAAAACAAGGTATGTATTATCACTGAAGCTTTGGTCGCAGTCGGGACACTTGTATACATTACTGGCTTCTTCCCAGGGAACTTGAATAATATCAGAAAGTGTTCTGACTCCTAAACACTGAGACAGTTCTTCTAATGGAGTTTGGTTTTCAATGGTAACCAAGAGGCTTATAAGCTTGGTCTTGCAAGTCAAAGTTCCGTCTGACATTTTCCTGTCCTGTCTTCCAACATCATCCTCAGATTTTTCAGAGTAATGGACGAGGGGTGCAGCAATGGAGTATGTTTCTAGGGACAGCTCTTCAAGTTCCATAGACTCTAGGCTTAACTGCTGACTGGTCTCAGTCTTGTCTTCCCCTCCTATTGATAAAAGCAAAACATAGATACCACCTTTAAGTGACACTAGAGAAAGAACAGGTTAAGACCAGGAAACTGAAAATGAGTTATTACTTAAGACACAACTTCATAAACAAAATCAGGAGCCAACAGACTCTCCTAACTTCCCAGAATCAGAAGTCTCTATGTGTGGGTGCACTGCAAGGTTGCAGGTGAGCCTGCAAGGTGAAGGAGCCGAGAGCGACTTGCTCTGGTGGGATAGACACTAAGGACAATTTTGGTATGCCGTGCCTAGAGATGTAGTTTTTCTGGTTAGTCTATTTAAGTTCTAGGAATTTTTCACTATCTCAAATGAGAGTTCAGTAGTCAAAATCGGAATGGAGATTAGACATATTTATCAGAAAAGAAAGAACACAAATGTTTTTCTACTTTAATAAACATGCAAATTATCAAAAATAGTCCTATATGCCCTAGAGGGTCTCTAAAATTCTGTCTGTCATGGAGGAATGATCATAATAGAGCTTCTGTGTATGTACAGACTACAGGCAAATAACTGTCATCTCAAGGAGGGCTGACAAAACATAAACCTAGTATAAGGAATTCCTTTTAAATATTTTTTTCCAAAGAGAGCCACCCCTTAAGTGTATAGCTACAGATTCAACTAATTGCAACTTAAAAGATTTTCTTTCTTTTTTTTTTTTTTTTTTAAAGTATCTGTAAAGTCCAGAGAGATGGCTCAGTTGTTTAGAGCACTGGCTGCTCTTCCAGAGGATCTGGATTCAATTCCCAACCTCATGGCAGCTCACAATTGTTTATAACTTTAGTTCCACGGGATCCAACACCCTCTTCTAACCTCCTCGGGTACCAGGCATGCACATGGTACACAGACATACATGAAGGCAACAATACTCATATACACAAAAATAAAATAAATCTTTTTAAAAAATACATGATTAAGAATATATAAAATAACCAATGTCTAAAAATCCAATCAAACTTTGCCAGGCATGTAAGGAATGGGAACGCACAACTTATAACAGGCAGAAAAATCAACCGCTACAAAAAGACCCAGAAACAATACAGTGATTAAAATTAGCATCTCCATATGCCTAAAATCCTTTGTGACTTCAAGACTAGCCTGGTCTACATAGGGAGTTCCAGGACAGCCAAGGCTACAAAGAGAGACCCTGTTTAAAACAAACAAACAATAAATAAATATAATCAGCAAAGAAGGTAGCAAGAGGTATTATTACCAAATATTTATAAATATGTTATTTATACAATAATATATTATAATATAATATATGTTATTTATACAATAATATATTTATAAATATTTGTTTGGTTGCTGTTGTCTATGTTGGATCCTATGCGAGTACTGTGGCTGTGGGTTCCCTGGTAGAGAGTGCTTCTGCAGGTCAGTGGTGTAGTGATGACACAAGGGCAGCCAGACTTACAGGAGCAGAGGAAAGAGCTAGGTGGACCAGGGTCTGCATCAAGAGAGAGCACCTAGGGAGCGGAAGGAGGACAGGAGGAGGTGCCCCTGCAGGCAGGCTATTGGGAGATTAAGAGGAGGAGGTCCTCCCCAATCCGTGGACTTGGAAAGGGGCAGGGAGAAGCTGAGTGAGAGTGGGATTGGGAGGGAATAAGGGAGCAGGATACAGCTGGGATACAGAGTTAATAAAATGTAACTAATCATCGTTGTCATCATAATAATAAAAGAGTAATTCTAGGGAGCCAGGAATGAGGGACAGAAAAGACTTAACATCATCCACTAGCATTTTCAGTCAAATATGGCCACTTGGAGTCCCTGGTAAAAAGAGGTTCTGTGAATTAGTGGATGACACAAAGGAATGAAGATGGGCTAGAAGGATAGGCAGAGAAGGTCAGCAAGAAAGAATCAAAGGAGACACACACACACACACACACACACACACCCCAAACCCATACACCCAAGAAGGTAGAGGAGAACATGGCGGTGGAAAATGTGAGCCATGAATTATGAAAAATAGCTTAGGTCTCCAGCCCTGGGCAGGACATTCAGGCCCAGAGATACTGCACATGGCTACCTGTAAGTTAGAAAGGCAGAATACCCCCTTAGGACAAAATTAGTTTCCAGTTTTTACAAGTGACAGTAATCTGTAGTAATGAAGTTTTCCAGGTAAAACTAATTTTATTCCAACAATTATTTAAGGAGATTACAAGGTACTGTAATATGCATATGCATGCATATACATATGCATACACAGTCACTGTTGTAGACTGGGATTTTTGCCTTTTTTTTTTTTTTTAAAGAAATCCTCCAGGGCTGGGGAGATGGATCAGCATATGAAATGCTTACTGTCTAAGCTAAGGATAGGAATTTGGATTCCCAGCACCCAGTGAAAGCCAGGTAGAAGTCGTGCCCCGCCTCTTATCCAGGCACTCAGGATGTGGGGAGAGGTGATCCCAAGGCAGGCTGGCTAGCTGGACTTCAGTAAATTGAGTGGAGAGTGATTGAGAAAGACTCTTGACATCAACCTCAGGCCTCCACACTCACACATGCATGTGTGCTCGCACTTACATGCTCACAAGAAAAGAATCATCACAGACTGAAGCTTTTTCATTTAAGTTCTTGCTATAGCCATATAAATCCATACACACACACACTCCACACACATAAATCCATACATACACACACACACACACACACACACACACACACACAGGTCCCACTCCATCAATGTGGACAGCACAGAACTGAAGAAAGTTCCATAATGCAGGAAAAACTGTCTTACCCATCAACTCTAAATCGTGACAATCCAATGAGGCTTCTCTGCTGAGGGTCTTCTGGTCAGGGTGCAGACTCACACATTCCTCTTGAGAAAAATACACATCCAGATCTTCAAACAACAGTGCTCCCTGAAATATTTGGACAAGAAGTTAGCAGGTCAGTTGAGTGGTAAATCTATAAAGGCTGAAGAGAGCCAAAAAAATAAAACAAACAAAACAACAACAAAAGCCCCTTCACATTCCAAGGAGAAAAGGTTTGGTGTGAAATATTCCTCAACGAGGGATTCTATGGCATGGGTAAGGTCGGGAGAGAATGTATAAACATAAATTTTGAAACGGTGTTGTGAAAATCAAGAGTATACCACGAGAATGTTTTGCCTGAAAACATGAGTGAACAATTCTTGGGGAGAGAAATCAAGTAAAGATGCTGTAAGAGGGAAGGGGAAAGGGAGAAAAGAAGAGGAAGAGGCGGCGGAGGAGACTGCCAGCCCAGTAAGACTCCCGAGGAATAGTTTTCAGGAGTTCCCTAACGTCCTTTGCTCGCCGGTCTTCTTCATCACCGTGATCGTTGCGCTCCGCCACCACTTCAAGATCTGGCTCCCTCCTAAGTTTACTGTTCCTAGAAGCCCATAGAGCTTGGATGTGGTTTAAAAAAAGTCACCTGGGCTTTACTATATTCAACAGGTGCAAAGCCTAGAGACAAACCGTTGGGAGGAGCGTTCCTGCAGGACACTTTGAGAAATTGTTACAGACCCTTGCCAAGGGCTCTCCTCCCCATCTGGTGATTCTAAAAGGAGAAAGCTGGTAAGCCTAGGGACGAGGACACCTCGGCGAAAGGGCTGAGGAGGCGCCTCAGGACCTGTGCGTCTAACCCTGCTGCCAGGAGGTCAGGGCACCTGCAGGAAATAGCCACGATTTTCACCTGGTCATCGGATGTGGGGAGCGTCGATGCCATCTGGGGAAACGAAGTCCCCACGT
This sequence comes from Meriones unguiculatus, assembly GCF_030254825.1. NCBI lineage: Eukaryota > Metazoa > Chordata > Mammalia > Rodentia > Muridae > Meriones > Meriones unguiculatus. The sequence goes on from NC_083359.1 coordinate 41,447,533, forward strand.
TGGGACACTTGGAGATGAGAATAGTCCTTAGAATTTCCGACTGGGCTTCCAGGCCTTTCCACTCCGCCCTCACGCTCCTCGAAACCCTCGAGCTCCCTCGAGCATCTGAGGTGCCGGCTTCCTGAAAACAGCCTTGAGACGGACTCACTACCAGCCCCGGAGCACTGACAGCCTCACCCAACCCGGCAAAAGCAGCACGAAGCCACGCCCAGCCGAGACGCGACAAAGGAGGCGGAGGCCGCCGCAAAGCTCCCACGCTCCCATGCTCCCCCCCCACGCAGAGGCTGTGGAGAAACCGCCGGAAGCGACGCGCCGCCGGCTCAGCCGTCCTGCATCCTGATTGGCCGGCGTGCCCTGAGGCGGCGGTCCCTCTTCAATGGACCAATTGAACAGCTTCCCGAGGACCGGACTCGCACCTGGCAACTGAAAGACGTCGTTATTCCTGAGCGGCTACAAGCGGCTGTTTCCGGTTCCGCTGGCTGGGTCTCGGCGGTGAGTCCCCGGCTTTTTGGTGGTCTCAGTTGGAGCAGTAGGATGGCCTCTGAGGGACATGGCGATTCCAGAAACAGAGGCAGGCACCCCTTGGAGTCGGTCACGGAATTGCGGGAACACACAGCCGCTGTGGGCCCGAGGTTTCACTTGGACGGGATGAGGCGAATCAGAGGCCCCCAGACCCAGGTCTAGTTTGGGCGGGATCCCCGTGTCTGATGTGGACTGTGGGGCACGCATGTGAGAGGTCTTGTGCAACCTCAGGTTCAGGGCAGGTTAGCCCGTTTGCTCGTGTCCGACCCCAAAGTATTCTAGGAGCATGAGGCCTTGCACCCCACAGGTGCAGTCCACCCGAATGATTGGGACCCACAGCTGACAGCGAACGGGGGTAGACCGTTGATTTCCTTCGCAGGACGTCGGTCGCTCAGTACCTCGCCACTGGACCTGTTCGGTGGCAAATGGCTTTTGTAACCAACCAGTGGCGAACTGAACATTCAACATCAGAAAGAACTCCTTCTAGAACTGTCACTTACTGATAATTGTGCCAGAAGGTTTCCTTTGTGTACTGACAGTAGACCTACGACTTAACACAACGTGCAGAAGCTCTACCACTGTTCTGTATCCAAGCCCTAGCCTTTCTCTTTAAACTTTATTTTGATATGAGGTTGATTCAAACTGACCTTGACCTCACTGGACCCTGCACTTAACGATCCTCTCGCTTCAGTCTCCTCTTGTAGCTTGACACCCATACAGACCCAACATTTGAACAGCTTTTAACTTTTCTTTCCTCAGCTGCAAAGAGCTCATAATGCTACTCTTTGATAATTTAGAAGGTACTTTAAAATATTATAAAATGTTAAGTGAAAAGAATTGTCAGTTTATGAAGGAGTTTGGGGAGGCGGCGACAAATAGGATTAGTACCTTGAAAATTCTGAGTAAATCGAGATCCTCTCTCTTGTTAGAGATAGGGTAAGAGATCCATTTGCTTCTGCCTCCCAAGTGCTGGGACCAAGGTCTGGTCCATCCCACCCAGTGCCAACATAATTTCTAATGCTAGTGGAAGGTTACTCAGTGATTGGCTGCATGGCTATTAAAACATCTGAGTTTAAGAGTAGTGGGATCAGACAGAATGTCAGGAGAGTTTCAACTGCCAATAACAGAAAAGTTAACAAAAACAATTAAAACGTGGAGCAGTTGTGTTCTTTTGTGGCTTAGTGACAAGTTAAAGGCCCAAATGCTTCCTATTTCATTTAGCATGTTGATAACGGCAATGGAATACAAATGATGCATGCTAACTTTTATTGTGTCATGTATCCACCTCAAGTGTATGAAGAATAAAGGTTCCTTAGGGTTTGGCCTGTCATGCTTCAGTGCACTAAGAGAAGACCTAACTTGCTCTGACCATCTAACTGCACAAAATAAAAACTCTGGGAAAAGAAAACCAGAAACTAAGCTTGTAGTAGTAATAGCATCTGACCAGAGAGGTTAGCCCTGAAATGGATGGAGTCAACATTTTCCTCAGTCTTGGAGGTGTTGACTACCAAGCCAAACAAGTGGGTCAAGAAGCAGGAAACATGAAAGCTTGAACTTGCTGAGAGTAAAGAGATGAGGTTAAAAGTGTAAAGTAAACAAGGATGGGAAAAGTAAGTGCCTGCCAAACATGGTCTGGTCCCCAAACACACTGGGTGTGATGCTCTCACTCTCTACTAACTGAAGCATTACAGACCGAGGTGGAGGGAGGAAAACCAGGGGTTCAAGGTCATCCTCTGTTCCACAGTTTGAGGACAGCCTGGACTACTAGTTTCACAAACAAAACAAACATTATTTCTTGATACTTTTCAGATGGCTGCCTGACATTTCTAGTGTTGTTTACTATGTATTGTTTCCTTGCTATCTTTCTACCATCATTTTTTTGCCTCATCTGTTTTGTTTTGGTTTGGTTTTGGTTTTTCAAGACAGGGTTTCTCTGTGTAGCCTTGGCTATCCTAGACTCTTTGTAGACCAGGCTCACCTCAGACTCACAGAGATCCACTTGCTTCTGTCTCCCAGAGACAGAGGGATTAGAGGCATGCACCAGCACACCCACTACCATTTGTATTAACTGACTATATGAATCATTTTCTCCTTTCTCCATTATCAGTTATGTTTCCTTTGTAATTTTTCCTGGCTACCTAATATATGCAGTTAAAAATGTTTCCAAATCTGGGCTAGAGAGATGTCTCAGATGTTAAGAGCACTAGCTGCTCTTTCAGAGGTCCTGAGTTCAATTTCCAGCACACATATGGGGCTCATAACCATCTATAACTGTAATCTCATGGGATCAGATGACCTCTTCTGGTGTAGATGGATGTACATGCAGATAAAACGTCTATATACATAAAATAAATAAATCTTTTCATTATTCCACATCCACTTCCTATAATGCTGTTTTTGCCTTGAAGTGCCCAATACACTGTAATAGCAAAACACTCCCATTCTGCTGTTTTTATTATAAATGGATATAGAATTTTTCTCTATTAATATATGCTTATATTGTTTATTAACTATTAACTGTGACATAAATACAAACCTAACTTTAAGTCATGAAACAAAACCTCCTTAAACATCCTTCCATGTACATATATGTGCATATATGACACATACAGTCTAAAAAAGTCCATCATCTGCAAGATTTTCCATTTTCACCTTTAATGTATCAATGGTAGTAATCAAATCTATATGAATAGAAGTTTTCTCTCTAGCCAATTATCTTCTGTCTGAAGCTCTGAAGATATTAAGTAAGATCAAATCTTATTTAATTAAAAATAACTGCTGTGGTTTGGCATGGTGGTACAGGCCTTTAATATCAGCAGTCAGGAGGCAGAGGCAGGCAGATCTTAGAATTCAAGGCCAATCGGTTTCCACATTGAGTTCCAGGCCAGCCAGTGCATAGTGGCTGCATAGTGAGGCTACTAGTCTCTAGTAGCCAGAGACTAGTGTGGTGGTGTATGCCTGCACTCAGAAGGCTGAGGCAACAGCATGAATTTGAAGCAAACCACAGATAAATAGCAAGAGCCAGTTTCTCGGCCTTTCTCCTTCCCTGCCCTTCCCCCAGTCGCACACAAATACAAACATTTTTTCAATTATACAAGCAGTTCATGTGTTATTTTTTAAATTGTTATTACTGAAAGATAGAGGGGTTTTAAAGACTCAGGTTAGTATAGTCTCTGTTAAACAGAACATTGACTATAAAGAAATAAAGAAGTGTTTAGGGTGTGCATCATCTCTTTACCCTTGTAAGGCTCACCATCAATGTTAGGAGAGAGCCCTCCATGGTACTGCCTCCAACACATCCCCATACTAGACACTGTGTGCTCACATGGTCAATTTGCTCCACATGTTTTGATCCTGACTCAAAGCAGGTGCTCTCTCTTATGTGTAAGAATGTTTTTCCTGCATATATGTCTGTATACCACGTGTGTGAAGTGCTCAGGGAGTTCAGAAGAGGGCATGAGATCCCCTGGAACTGGAATTACAGGTGTTTGTGAACCACCACAAGGGTGCTGGAACCTGAGCCTGGACCCTCTAAAAGAGCAACAAGTTTCTTATACTGCTGAGCCATGTCGTCAGCCCTACCTGTGTTATTCATAACAGAACATTGTTACTGTCCTTTCTATTCACTTGGGAATCCTGTCAGATGTCGGAGTTCAAAGCTGATGCTGAATGCCAGCCCAGATCATGTGATGAGGATGTGGGGAGGGCTTTGCGGCTCCTCTCTCACTAAATGGGTTTACCATTTCGTTCCAGCAAGTAGGAAATGGAGCGGAGTGGAGAGTGGGCTCTTTCCTTTTCATAGCCTCGCCTTTGTATGTTGACATTTCAAATCTGAATATTTGAAAAATGGAGTATGCACTTAACAGTTTATCAATGTTATTTCAAGAATGTGACACAAGTTGCATACATCACATTCCCTCTTGCCTCTCCTGTACTGGGATTACAAGTGTGTACCAACACACCAAGGTCAATATTAATAATTTTCCTACAGCTAGTTATAGTAAATGACACACGAAGTATAATTGCGTTGACCGTTCAAAATGCCCTGAATGGGTCCAAACATGTTTGTCACAGCTGCTTGCATACAGTAGCACGGAGTAGATACCTCAGGCCTACAGAGTTGTAAATTATGTAACAGTCTCCATTTTGTCCGAGTGATTTTCCAGTCTTTAAAGATTAACGACTTACACAGGCACAAAAAGAAAATATAAATACAGGTTGCTTCCCATAGGCTCTGCTAGCTATACACCTACTCCACAGGCAAGACAGTTAACTATTCGTGGTTGATTTGTATCTTGTTTCACCATTCTTGGTGAACACTGTGTGTTGCTGAGGATGGAACCCAGCCCCACGCACAAGCCCTCTATCGTCCAGCTACACACACAACCCCAAAATTCTAAAATCCTGAGGTAGACCTCATCTGTCAAAATGTTAAAAGAATACGGCGGCTTTGATATTTCTGAGATAGTGATGTTTTGCAGTTCGAGACACAAAAATATTTTGATATATGATGTTATCTTGGATACTAAATACATTTTACAGGTTGTTTTAGACCCTCGCTACCAGTTCTTTTTGTTTTTGTTAATGCAGATCATTGTAGTTAGCTGAAAGTACAGGATAAACTGCCCACGCGTTCTCTGCTAACAAGAACGGAATTATCTTTGAATTGTATCTGGATATAGAACCTGCACCGCCACCACTCCCACCCCCGTCCTGAAGGCCACTGTTGCTTGCCCACTGCAGTGACAGCCCAGTTCTAGAGGCTGTCGGCGCTAGCGCGGGGTGGTGCCATCGAGTCGGGGCTTCCAGCAATCACCGGCGCTGGCGTCTACTAACCTCCAGAGCAGGCCAGCGGCGGAAGCGTCTCGGGGCCTGGGAGGCCTCCTGGCTCCTCCGAGCCGCTTGATCGCGGAAGGCGCAGGGACCCCGGCCTGCCGCCGGGTCCACGCACGCACGCACTCTAGGGCGGCTCGGCGGCCGGCAACTCTCCTGAGCTTCCGCGGCCGCTGCGGGTGGCTTCGGGAGAGGGCCGCCAGCTGCCCGAGGCTTGCCCGCTCCCAAGATGGTGGCGGTGTCGTCAGGGAGGGCGGTGCCACATGGCCCAGCGGCCAATGAGCTTCCGGGCTGCGCTGCCGGCTGAGCGCGAGAGGCGGAAGTGCCGCGGGGCCGCCTTCTCTGTCCCGGCTGCGGCCCCTGCCGGTTACATAACCCGTCGCAGGGGAGACCCCGCAGTCCCACGTCCGGCTTCCCGGCTCCCCCAGGATGCGCTGAGCCCGCGACGCCGTCCGCTGCCGCCGGCTCCCGTCCGAGGTGAGGCAGTCGGGGCCTCGGCGGGTGCAAGTCGGGGCGGTGGGCATTCGCTCTGCGGCCCGGAGGGCACTGGCCGGCCGGAGGAGGCAGGGTTTCCCGGAGAGCGCGTCCCGCTCCCCACCCCTGCGTGGTGCACTTCGTGGCGCCCAGTCTGTGTGGCGGGGGCGGCGAGGGGCGCGGTGGGGCGTCGGGAGCTGGGTTTTCCGGGGACCCTCAGCCACTGATCGCAGGAATTGGGAGATGGAGAGGCGGCATCCGCTGGGTTTGTTGGAGGTGAGGAGTCTGGTTGTCTCCTAGCTCCTGCTTCTCTTCGGGGACTTGTTGCACTGGTGGTAATTGCCGACTTGTTTGCACTCGTGAAAGCAGAAGACCCTGCTTGGGTTTCGAAGCCTCTGCGTCTTTTCATTACAGCAGCATTTTGGGTATTGCAGCAAACGGGAGCTAAACTGACCCTCCATTATCGACTGTCTTGTTTCTTCTGAATTGGAAAAAAAAATGCTTGCCAAGGAGAAGAGGGCGTCTATGAACAGTGCTATTGTCTTTTAGGAAAATTGGGCTGAGGCTGTAGAGAGGGTACTCTGGGCCTTTTCTGAACCTCCAGCAAATGCCTGCCTGGCCCCACTGGTGTCAAAACCCAAGGCTTGGGGAACACAGGCTGCAATAAAGGTAAACTTTGGCTGCTTTATTGATCTCTTAACTCTGCCAAGTCCTTGCCATGTGCTTTGGGGTTATTCTTGTCACTTTTGTCCTGACAGACCAATAGTGTGGCTCGCTGGAGTGCAAATCGAGAGAGAAGGTTGCCAGGTATACAGAGGTTTTCCATTGTCACAGCACTGAAAACACAACCCCCTGACTTAGTGTTTGTCTGACCCAGCAGGCAGTCATGTTGCTCCAGAAATAATCTGTGTAAATACTTGAGTCCGCACAACCATGTGACATGGAGGAAAGTTTTAGAAGCCCTGTGACCGTGTTCCAGGCTGCCGTGTCAGGAGGAGGGGGTCCTGGACACAAAGCAGCAGAGAACTACACCCACAGAAAAACACACCCCCACCAGTGAACTGCGCAGTTAGTGCTGATAGGATTAAAGACTAGAGGAATCTAAAGGGGTATCCTGGGCACGGCAGTGAGCAGAAGCCTACGCACCTCCTTCAGGGGTTTTGTATGCAATAAGTAATATGCAGGACCTAAGCCCATTCGTGGTGGGTTAGGCATTGGCTCCTTCAACAGGTTGTGGTTTGCTAGAATTTCGTCTTGTAGACCTAGACTCCATACATCAGGCTTCCTGGGCAAGGTTTCTATGAAAATTGGTAAAAACGTGTCACAAAATCAGGTCTAGTCCAGTATTGACACCCCAGCACCAGCATAAAACATAGAATTTTGTTGTGTTTTTTTTTTTTTAAGTCTATGTGTGCCCTGTCTTTACTGTCTTTAGCTTCTTTCAGTCCTAACTTGAGACTTTGTCACTGTTTGATTAACCACGCACACACTGTGTGGAGAGTATCTTTAGATTTGACTTGTCCAAGTTGCATAGCAGCAACATGCTTCTGACCAGAATGGAAGAGAGACTTCTGGATGTCAGGTCTGAGGGATCAAAGACAGCCCCGAACCCTGGCCAGGAAGCAGAGGTTGTCCGTGCCCAGCGAGTACTAGTGACCAGAAACCGTCGGTGCCCCAGTGCGCCTCTTAGTGCAGCGTAGCAGGTGGAGACAGGAGTCCTTGGAGCTTGAGCGCCAGACACTCACGTCTTCTTTTAAGGGGTGGCTCCTCCACGTGTGCATCATACCTCCACCGTCTCCAGGAAGAGTCGTGACACCTTGGTTGGTCCTCTGCAGCAGGCATGGCCGGGAGTTACGCACTGTGCTTGTGGCGGGTCCTGCTTATGCAGTGTGAAGTGCTTCCCAGTACAGTGCTGGTCTGCAGAAAGGCACTGGAGGTGCGGGGTCTGTTTCAGGCCCAGGTCAGACACTGGATTTGATTCAGCACATGTTTAGAAGTAACTTTGATAACTTCAGGGCAGACTCCTTTCCAGTGCATCATTCCTCTCAGCATGGTCTCTGATGGAGGATGGATGAATGGACAGTGGAGGGTCTGTCTGAAGCCCAGATAAGTCACACTGCCAATTGGCCCGTGTGTTTAAATTGCAAAGACTAATATAGAAGAGATTAGTCTCTTCTGAGCTCTAAGGGGGCTGCTAAGGGTTTATAGGGTGACAAGAACAGAAAGTAGTTTGGGGTCTAGCGTAGTGCTGAGCAGTACTTTATAAGCAGCGAAAGTACCTCGCTCCAGAGGCTGGCAGGGTCATACAGTAACTGAGGTAGTCACAGCTCCAAGCTTCAGTGGCTAGGAAAGTGACAGCATGTAAAGGTGAACTCCCTGACCCCCTCTCACGTCCTTACCTCAGTGTCCACCTGGCCAAGAGAGACAAGTACCCACAAAAAGTGGTGAGATCCTTGATCCCAGGATTTGAGGGTCAGGGGCTGGTGTATCTCTGTGAGTTCAAAGCCAGCCTGGGCTACATAGTGAGTTCCAGGGCAGTGAGGGCTACATAGAGAGACCTTGTCTCATGGGGGTGGGAAGGTGAATTGTGAGTATTACAGCACAGAGATTTTTAAATTATAAGTAGATGACTACCTATTTTATCCTAAAATAGACTCTTAATGTTGCCATTTAAACCCAGCACCCTAGGAATAGTGTGATATTTTGGGCACTGATGCTAGAAATAAATGGCAAAAGACAGATTCAGAGCTCCAGGGAAGAAGAGATGGTTGTGACTAGAGATTAAGAACAAATGGTGGAGAAAGTCCTCGTTGCCATTGTGCCCATAAGAAGGTGAAAGGTATTTTGTTACTTTAAAAGACTGTTTTTAGGGTGTAATGCACACACTTCTAATCCCAGCATTTAGGAGGTGGAGGCAGGAAGATTGTCACAAGTCTGAAGCCAGCCTGAGATATCTAATGAATTTTCAAGTAAGCATGGGCTACATAGCAAGACCATGTCACTAGCCAATAAACTGGTTTTCAAAGCTATCAGCATTATTTGTTTACTTTTTTGGAATAGTTATTCTTACTAAAACAACAACAACAAAACAAACAAACTGGAAGGATGGAGATGGCTTTGCAGTTAAGAATGCTGCAGAGGACTTGGGTTTGCCTCCTAATTTACACCAGCTGCTTACAACCACCCCAAACTCCAGCTCCAGGGGACCTGATGCCCTCTTCTGGCCTCCATGGGCACGGAGCACTTGTGCATAAATGCTTGCAGGCACACACACAGTAAATAAATCTTAAAAAAAAAAAAAGTGAAGCCAGTGTGATGGCTCATGCTTGTTATCCCAGCACTGGTGAGGCTCTGGGGCATGCTGCAGGATCAACAGTTTGATCCTGTGGGGCATGGGTTGGGCTCAGTGGTAAAGAGTACCTGCTGTTCTTGCAGAGGACACATGCAGCTCACACAATCATCTGTAACTTCAGGTACAGGGGAGCCAGTGCCCTTTTCTGACAATGGCAGAATGTAGACATACACGTCAGCAAAATACTCATATGTGTAATAAAATCTTTTTTTTTTCTCCTTTCAAGAGTTTGATTCTGATCTGTGCTAACTAGCAAAGTGTGCTAGCAGACTCAGAAAGACATTTCCCCCCCCTATGTTCCAGAAATGGGGTTGCTTTGGGCACAAAGATTTGGAAATAGGTGGGTGATTTTTTTCCTTCTTCTTAAGTATGGAAAGGGCTTTTTTTCCTGGAAGATGTTAGTGCCATGAGGTTTCACAGAGTGCTGTGGAATGCTGTTCACACTTCGGTCTGTTTGAAAGATGCCTGCTGGAACCTCAGCTGTACCATCTGTAAGTGGCTCACCGCGTGCTCTGCTGCTCTCCTACACTGCGTTTCAGGTTACTTGGCTTATCCTCTTGCCTCTCCTATTAACCTTTCACTGAGGTGTGTGCAAAAACTGCCCGGCCTGGCAAAGGAGCACAGTCTGGGCCCATGTGCAGCCCACCAGCTGCTTACCAGGCAAGCCCTCTCCTTACGTGAAATTTCCCTCACAGGACCTGTGAGAAGCCACTAAAAAATAATTTCCCTTGGAGGACCTGCAAGAAGCCAGTGACAGTTGGGTGGGGGTGGGATGAGTACCAGATTTAAATTTCTGCCGTCTGTTCTATTTCTTCCTTCTTAAAAAATAGTTATTCTATGTGTATGTGCCTGAGTGTGTGCGTGTGTGCCACGTGTGCAGGGCCAGCAGAGGTTAGAAGAGGACATCAGATCCCTTGGAACTGGACTTAAGAAAGCGTGTTTGGGAATCAATGTGGGGATGCTGGAAACTGATCCTGGGTCTTCTGGAAGACCAGTAAGGGTTCCTAACCACCGAGCCAACTCTCTGGCCCCTGCACTTGTTTTCCTTTTGTCTTTTGCAGTGGTAAGGATTAAACCCAGGGCCTTGTGCACACTAGGCAAATGCCTCACCAGTGAGCTACATCTGCAGCCCATGTATTTTTCACAAGTAGCGTAAGAGCATCCCTCTCCTTCTAAAAACAGAGGGTGTTTTTGTTGTTGTTGTTTTGTTTTTGTTTTTTGTTTTTGCTTATTTTTAAGCCTTTTATGAAATGCTTGCATTAAAACTTGCGAAGGTCTTAACTTTAGATTCGCATAAGCACTAGTGTTAGGTCGCTGCTAACACAAGAGGCCCTTAAGGTGTTTGTGCAAGGCAGCACAGCAGCCCACCTCCAAGTGCCTCCTTGTTGCTTCTTCACAGCTTTAGTTTAGAACAGTTATTTCCAGCATCAGGGCACAGGTGCCTTGCAGAGGTTCATGGGCTTACAAGTCAGCTTTCAGCCTATCTTAGTTAGCACTTAGTAGGTATTGATTCTATTCATAACTTGAAGACAGTAAAATTTCCTTGTTATTACTTAAAGCAACCCATTAGATTATTTTAATATAAAATGTGTTCAGAATTTTTATTAGTGATAATAAAAGCTCATTGCAGAAGGCTCAAATAGTATGAAAGTGAGTAGCAGAGGACATAAGCATCTGCCATGATTCTTGAGGAAAATTCAGACAGGAGTGTGTTTACCTTTTAGTATTCATTTAAGGTCTTCTGCTGTGATTGCTGCACCTTGGCAGAATGGATACCCAGGGTGCCTGAGCATGGGTTTGATCCCAGATGCCAAAACAAGTTGACTTCATGATCAGGTGGTAATTTACACAAAAGTTAACACTTTCAGTGTGTGTGTGTGTGTGTGTGTGTGTGTGTGTGTGTGTGTGCATATTCTGGAAGAATGTAGATGGAATAACAGAGGAGAGAGAAAACACTTGAAAAACCAGCCCCATTAGAGATGGAGGGATTGATGAGGCAGGAGGGCTGGTCTGCTGCAGGGAGGGTGCGGTGAGAGACGCTGAAACCAAATCCTTCTGCCCGAGAGTTTCCCCCTTAAGCTGGGTAGCCAGGTTTCCACTCCTGCTCCCTCCAGCAGAAGGAGTTCCTGTGGCTGTTGTCCAGCTCGAGTTCTTGGATGGGGTGAACCCTCCAGGAAGTCTGGCTTTGTTTTGGTCAAGTGTGCCAAGCAGATATTTTCCTGTCTTCTTGTTTCAGACAGGGTCTTGTGTAGACCAGACTGCTATCAGGCTTTCTCCACAGCTGAGGATGAGCTTGAACTTCTGAGCCCAACTGCTGGATTCTTATATTTTAAAACGAAGTGTTGAAATATAGCTCAGGCTGGCCTAGAACCCTCTATAATGCCCAGGCTGGTCATAAACTCATCATCCTTTGGCCTCAGCCTCCTGAATGCTGGGATTAGAGGTATGAGCAATATTTTACTATCTTTTCTATTTCCACCTTCAGAAATCTAGTATTATGTGTAGGTAGTTTTGATGCTTTGTTTTCAAAATCCTTTCGTTGAGTTAAATTAGGAATTTTATTCTGAACTCACCCCATCTAACAGCTCCTGCCCTGATCCCAGTGGCCTAATTGTGGGCTCCGTCCAGACAAGCCTGGGCCTTGTGAGTGCTGACTGCTCTAATGGTGTGAACCTGACAGCCCAGAACACAATCATCTAGTTCTTATTTTTCACTACTAAGAACAGGAGATAATCCTGTTTGGATTTTTGGTAATCTTTCTTTCCAGCTTGTGTTTGGCCAGAATGTCTCATCATTGCAATAGAAAGCAAAGTAAAACAGGAGACTTGTCTCTTCAGTGATGGACTGTAGGGTTTGGCCTCTGTGCCACATCTTCTGGCCTCAGTCTTGTGTTCTCTTCCAGCTGGGTCCTTGTTCTTCCTGTCCTTCCTGTTCACCAGCCTGATGTTGGCCATGAAAAGAGTTGCCAACTAGCCACACAGATAGACGCCATTTAGATATCTCCTACTGCAGCTCAGTGTGTCTTGGTGTACTTCTCCGGGGATGCTTAAAGAAGGGTCTCTGTCATTTTCCTTGTGGTCTCTGTGACTGAGCAAGGAAGTGGTGTCCCTCTGCAGAGTGGCTGGAAGCACACTCCCACTAATGTACTTTTTGTCTTTGTCGCAGGATTCCTCTTGGTAGCAAGCTGTATTTTAGTGTATAGTAAATGGGACTCCAGTGTGCCACCCTCTTCTGTGTGACCAAGGGTTTCTGAACTCTGCTCATTGCTGTGACTAGTGTGCTGAGCAGAGCCTAACTTTGTCATACAAATTTGATAAATTAATGATTAAATCGGTTTTTAGTATGAAATGGAGAGAATTTTTGACTCAAAGATAAAAGTTTGGGCCTGGACTTGGGACCTCACCATCTGGCACTGTTTTTACCTGAGAGGTGACGAGCATGTGGCCAGACGCACAGCTTGGTAAGCTAGGTGTATGTGGATTTGGTGTCAGGAGGCGTGGTTGGTACCATTTATATTTTGACGTAGGTCTAGCTATGTATTAGGTGTCTCAAACTCACTATTATCCTGCCTGATTCTCTCAGTCCTGGGGTCACAGATGTACACGATCCTGTCTGCCTTCCGTATGTGTGTGTTGTTGTTTTTGAAACATTCTCATGTATTTCACGCTGACTTCAAACTCACCCTGTAAAATGATTTTGAACAGCTGCTGCTTCTCCTGGCTTTGCCTTCTAAAAGCTATGATTTTAGTTACTGTGCACCATCAGTCTGGCTCATACAGTACCCAAGGCTTTGTACTTGATAGGCAGGCAATCTACCAACTGGCCACACTCTCAGCCTCTACTCTGTATGTTTTTGACAACCCTTAAATCCATCTCCAATCCCTCCTCCATAACCGATTTTTAATTACTAGTCTCATTAATTTTTTTTTTTAGCCAGTTCTAGAATCTCCTACCAGTGGAATCCTCCTATATCATTATTTTGGGTTTGAAGAGATGTGTCTCAAATCATATGTGCTCAATATATATGGTACGGGTTCCCTTCAGAGCATGAAGACTTGGGTTTTAAGAGAGATGCTGTTTGGAAATAGAGAGGTGGGTGTTTGTTTCTTGTCACTCTTCAAATTATTCATTTTCCTACTCTGCAGTCTTGGAAGCAGCACAGGCAGCTATGAAGATGGCTTCTCACCCACAGGCAGCTGCTCATTTGAACAAATGAGCTCTGAATACTTTGTTGCTTCTGTCACCCTCCACTTTAGGCCCTGAGCCCATAAGCCTGTATTCCTGGTGTACTCCAGTGCCCTGTGTCAGTCACTGGTGTATGTTCCCTTTTTTCCACTTTTTCTAAAGGAAGGAACTTAAGATTCATTTTTGTTGATTTTCAAACCAGTTAACCCTGTGTCTGTGGCATCTCACATTCTCAGGAGCCTTTGGGCCTATGATCCCTGCCTTGCACGAGGGGGAGCTTTTAGAAATCTTGCCTCATGCTTTCCTTGAGGAAAGCCTTACGCTAATGCCTGCCTCTGCCACAGAGGGAAGAAAGCAGAGGGTCTGATGGAGCATTGGACTGAGCAGGGAGTGGCATGGAGTCTGAGGAGAGGTTTCCTAGGAGAAGGAGGGAGCAGATAGTTCTACGAGCAAGGTAGAAATCAGGCATGATGTGTAGGAAAGGGACGTTGAGGAAAGCAGGCGGCAGCAGAAGCATGGACAGGCATCGTGGCAGCTGCAGGGGTATGATGAAGGTAAAGGAGGGGGCACATATCCTGTTTATGGCCTATCCGAGGGGAGTTTGCACGGAAGAGGCTGTTAACGAATGTCAGGGGAGTGTGCCTAGGCCAGGGAGACAGATGTGGAGCTGAGCTTGTAGACATTGCCAGCTTGTATCATAGTTTTCCATGACTCTAGTGGAGTTTTTAGAATCTTCCTGAGATCATGGCTGAGAAACTGAGGCACACAGCTGCCTTGAGGCCCAGGGATGCCAGGGTTGACTCAGGATTGCTGTGATTCTACTACACTTAAAAACAAAATCAAACAAGCCTCCTCACAAAAACTAAATCATTTAAAATAGAAACCAGAATACCTCACTCCTCGATGATTCAGCATGTGTCTCCTGAAGAAGACCTTATCCTGTGAGACCCTACCTCATCTAAGAAAATAAACAGCTGTTGCATAATACCTTCCGTCTACTAGCCAGTAGCTTCCATACACATGTGTCCTAATTTCACTGAAATGTTTTTATTTGATTTTTTTTTTTATGGTACAAGTTCAGGCATTACATTTAGTCCTAGGTTACCTAGTCTCTCTTCATTTTGTTGTTTTGTTTTGTTGTTTTTTCCCTCATGTACTTTTGTATCTTTAATGTGATTGGCCTTTGGAAGAGACCAGATGTCAAAGGTGACGTGTCTGTCTGTTGGGTGTCACTGCCCTTGCTGTTTGTCCAGCACCCAGTGCAGCCAGGGAGTCGGGTCTGAAGGCTGTGGTTAGGTCCAGGCACAGCAATTTTCAGAAGAGCCCTCAAAAGTCTTGGCCCTACTGGTCATAGCTAGAGGCACAGGACACTGGGGAGCCTGGCCTGATGGTGTGGGCTCTCCTTGTGTGCACACACTAAGCTGTGGGCGCTGAGCACTTTGTTTGAATCCTTTCACCAGCCCCTCAGCAGCCCTCATCTGTTGGTCTCATACTCTTCGAGGAGTCTGCTGGGCTTGGAGATTTCCTCTTGAGAATCCACAGTGGTGACTCAGAGTCTGTCAACATTTCTACTTTCATCTGGTGGTTGTTCTGTAAAAAAGTCCTTCTCCTCAGCTATGGGAGATTAACTGCACAATTCCTCCCAGAAAGATAGAGTAAGTGGATAGTACTTTTCTTTTGAATTACCTGCTTCCAACTTAAGGAAAAAGAATTGGCTGGTTTTCCTTTTGGTAGACTTCACTTGACTTCTACAGGCCCAGTCTACAGAGTGAGTTCCAGCCCAGCCTGGAAAACTTAGGGAGACCTTGTCTCAAACTAAAACAGGGCTGGGAGCATAGCTTGGTGCTAATGTGTTTGCCTAGCATGCATAAATCCATGGGTGTGATCCTCAGCACCCCCCTTCCTTTAAATCATTAGCATCTGGTTATTCTCAGTATCTCAAAGTTTCTCTTGCTAGACAGGGAGGAGAAGCAGTGTATGCCCTGCCCCAGTGGTGGTGAAGCCATTGCCATTTGCCCTGAATGTCTGATCATTTACTGGCTTGGACCCACCAGGCTGTTTGAAAGGGGCTGCTGAGCCCTGGACTTTCTTTGACACTGAGCCAAAGTCAGGCTTTTTTTTTTTTTTTTTCCCTCCTGCAGGTGAAGGAACAGCAGTTAAGGGATAAAAGATCAGCCAGGCAGGAGCTGTGGTTATTCCTGGGGGAAAGCTGAAGGGTGGGTGCCGTTCAAGCAAAGAGGAGAGAGACACAGCAGAGGTGGTGACCTCTTCTCCATCACAGGAGAGAGGCATAGAGCAGAGGTAGTGATCTCTTCGTCATCTGCAGAGCGCCATGCAACCACAAGGGCATTCTCTCCATCACGGGAAGCTCTGCCCACCTCACCCACCTCCTGGGTTAGTTCACAGGAGAACAGGTAAGCAAGCCTCCAGGTAATGCTGTCTCCTCTCCCTGCAGGTGTGAATGACAGAGGTGGTACCCTCCAGCGCCCTCAGCGAGGTCAGTCTGCGCCTCCTGTGCCACGATGACATAGACACTGTGAAGCAGCTGTGTGGCGACTGGTTCCCCATTGAGTGAGTGTTGGGCACTGTGTCTCCAGTGCCTGGGAGAGGACCATGATGGTTCAGAGTTGCTATCTAAAGTTGGCCAACTAGGCAGTGAACCGTATTTGTCTGCTGCTCAAGAGGTTCTGCTGAGAAATTTTACTTAAAAATCTGTCCAATGCTGCATGTCCTCGGGAAATTTAGGAGCAACTTCAATGTAAGAAATTGGTTAGATATATTAGGATATGGATATGTAAAATGCAATGTTGCTAGTGTGCATATGCCTAGAATACTAGAATTCAGGAAGTGGAAGCAGGAAAAGGTCAGGAGTTCAAAGGCAGCCTGAACCACATAGTAAGTTTGAAGCCAGCTTGGGCTGTATGAGAGATCCTGTCTTTCAAAGGGTTATGAGTTGCCCAGGAACAGAAATCTGTTAAAGGATTTATTTACTGGCAGAAAGTTACTTTCATTCCTTCCGCATTCTTTTACCAAATACTAAGTGAAAGTACTACAGAGAACAGTGTGTACCACAGTCAGCCTTCATTTAAAAATATGCATAGAGTAAAAGCTTCTACACGCTGCACAGGAAGGTGATAGGCCTCTGCCCTTCATGAGAATCATCGCCGACACTGTTCTTAATAAGGAAAAGGTTTGCAGGAGAGAAGTGAGTACCAGATTTATTTGACCTGCGTCTTCTGCCATGGAAGCCTTCAGATTAAGGATGGAAACGCCCTCGGCGAATTCTCCATTTCTGTGCTTAGGTTCAGCGAAGCATGGACTGTCGTGTAGAGATTATTGGACAGAGAGTGTTACCTGCTCCTAATGGATTGAAGGTGGAGGACACAGTGAGGCCTGCCCGGTCAGGTTCCCCGTGGACTCTGTGACAGTCCCTCTTTCTAGGCATTGAGCATTTCTGGAATGAGGAGGCTGTTAGTTTTATCATTGCTGTGACCAAAATGCCTGATGGAAACAACTTATAGATGACAGGGTTTAGTTTCAGAGGTTTCAGGACATTGTTTTAGGGGGAGCTTGAGGGGACAACCCACATTACAGTGGACAGGGAGTAGAGGGTCATAGTAACTGGGAGGGCCACAAGGAAGCTGTTGCCCCCTAAGGGCATGTCCTCAGGGGCCTACTTCCTCCAAGCCCTGCCTTCCACAGTTCTGCACTTCCCAGTAGCCTGAGTGCCCAGTGCAGTTTGAATCTGTCAGTGCCTTCATGGACACCTGGAAATGTATTGTGCTGATCTCGTGGGCACTTCTCAGTCTAACTAAGCTGACAATCAGTGTATCAACAGTGGTGTCAGATCTACTATGGGACAAGACAGGACAGAGAATTTCTTCATGGTCACCTTCTACACCAAGAATCCCATTGGCCTTGGAAGAAAGGGATTCTGCTGGTTTCTGTGGGCCATACTGGAGTAGAAGACTTCAAGGTTATATGGCTCACGTAAGGGGAGAGAATGAAAGACAAGAGGCAGATCTGAGAGGTTCTCTTGTGGACCTTCACTGTGGGGATCACTTGCCCCCAAAGTACTGCTAAATTAAGTACTTTCAGCAGTTTGAGGTGGAGTGGAATTTTAGCATCCGTGGATCCCTTTGTTTTTGCTTACCTTATTTCTAGATTAGTGTATGATATGAAAAAACAGGGTTTTTGTTTGTTTGTTTGTTTTTTTAAGTGAGAAAGACAGACACAAACTTTGAAACATAAAAGCTAAGCAAGGTCCTTTAAGTCATTGGTATTTCCTGAGTCCTGGTCTTAGACTTGTGCTCCATGCCAGCAGAAAAAGTAGGGCACATTTCCCCCTACCCCTCTGCATCTCTGCTGATAACAGAAATTGCCAGCTTCTTAGGAATGTGGGCTAACTGTACTTTATAACCTATCCTTCAAGTTAGAATCCCAGTACTGAGAAGTAACCCTAGGAAATAAAAACAGAAATGAGGCCCTGCTCAGGACTGTGGGGTTGTTTAGAGCCACATTGAGTTTTCAGCCTTAGTCATGTGTTGTGTCCCTACCCATGCTCAAAAGGTACTGTAAACCCTAGTGCGCATAGCCGTGAACTTGGGCTCTTCCTTGAATCACCTTGTCTAGTCTTCAGTGCCAGAAAGTCTCACAGAAGACTGTTTGCAGCAGTCAGGTCTCTCCGTCCTTCATAGCGTCCTGGGAATTGAACTCAAGTTTTGAGGCTTAGCTGTAAGCACCTGTACCTACCGAACCATCTCAGCAGCCCTCACAGAATTCCTCATAGATGAGCCAAGTGTTCATGGTCTCTGAGGGCCCTGAGGTCTCAGCTCACACTGAGGAGCAGGCTGCCTGTGCCATCCCTCCAGAAACTATTCTGTGGAGACAGTTTCATTGGAGGTTTTCCCCCTTTCATATATTTTTTACATAAAAAGTTCCCATGTGGACAGATAGCTTCTTTGAGAAGATAGCTGTGAGGCTCCTGGAGACTGTAAGTGATAGGCAGGGCAACCAGAGCTCCCATGACTCACCCGAGTGTGCTCACCCGAGTGTGCTCTCTCCCTCAGGTACCCAGACTCATGGTATCGTGACATCACATCCAACAAGAAGTTCTTCTCCCTTGCTGCAACCTACAGAGGCGCCATTGTGGGAATGATAGTAGCAGAAATAAAGAATAGGACCAAAATACATAAAGAGGTATGTCTGTGGCATCTGAAAGGGGTGTTGCATTGGGGTCACATTACCAGCTCTTGCCTATGTCTCAGCATCTTATGAGCTGAGGAATCAGAGCAGCAAATGACACTCATATCCAGTTGGTTTCTCTGTCTGTAGGTGTAAATACTTGGACTTTTTCCCTAAAGATTTACTTATTACTCTTTAACTGTGTGTGCATGTATGTCTATGGGGGTATATACTCACAAAAACCAAAGGGGATCCCCCCGGCGCTAGAGTCATAGATAGTTGTGAGCTGCCACTATTAAACTCAGGTCCTCTGCAAGAGCAGTACAGGTTCTTAACTGCTGAACTATTTCTCCAGCCCCAATGGCATACACTTTGTTCATGGACGAATAGGAATAATGAAAAGACCTGCAGTGGACTTCATAAAGATGGCCATTTTGAAATAGGAGCAAGCAGAAGGAACATGTCGGGAATCTGCCCCCTTGCTGTGTGACAAGAAGATGCCTGTGATTTGTGCTGTTGGCACTTGTCAGAGAAGCTCCAATATTGCTGTAATTTGTTGAGGGAAATGCTAGGTCTCAGTCAGGGATTGCTGAAGAATGTATTTCTTTTCATCTGATTTTATGAACCATTCAAAGACTTACCTACCTCAGCACCGTCAAGGATTTGGGCAACAGCTTGCAGTGCAGGCTGTAGACCGCCGCTGTAAACCTGTGCCCTCTCTGTGGTTGTCTACAGTGAGGAGTCTCCTGGGAATTCGGTCATAGCACTGAGACAGCATTCACCACAGTAAGGAAAGGCAGTCTTACCAACCAGCAATGGATTTGTTTGTGTTTTTGTTATGGTTTTGTTTTGTTTTTGTATTTCTTCAGAAATAGGGTTTTACAGTGTATTAGCTGGCCTGAAACTCAGATCCACGTGCCTCTGCCTCTCAAGTTCTAGATTCCAAGATGTGCGCTCCACATCCAGTGTGCTTGAGGTTGTTTCTTTAATAGTGAAGGAAGTGAGGCTTGGTGGCAGAGTACTTGCTAATACACAGCAAGCCCTGGGTCCCATTCCCAGAGAAAGAGGAAGAAACATCTCTTCCTGAGAACCCAGACACTGAAGGTTGCCCAACTTGGCATATGCTTATATCTTGGCACAGTGTTTGGTTGGTTTGGTTTTGGTTTGGTTTTGTTCTTTGTCTAGCCAGCTTCTTCCGGAACCACTGCCTCCCATTGTTCATTGCTCAGGATAGAGAGAAAGCAAGGGCCAGTACCCCTTAGATCTTCCTTTTTATATGGGATACTGTTTCACCCATACCTTGTTTCTTCATGCTCCCTCCCTGGGATGTTTTCCTAGTGATTGTCCACTTCCACCATGCACACTGCCTAACGGTCTCTTGACTGTGTTTACCCTTTCCACAGACTTGGGGACCCTTCTCTGTCTAGCTCTTTGGCTAGCATCATAGTGTTAACTGGAGCAGTGAGTTTATCCCCTCCCCACATTTGCTGTGTCGAGGTCACTGTCTTAGGGAGTGCTGCCAGGCAGGGAGTGGGGAGCAAGTCCTGGCCTGGCCCAGGCCTAACATATGGGAGCCACTTGGTAAATGGGAAGCAGAAAAGCCAAGTTTCCTGGTGTCCTTTCTTGGAAGGGAAAAACCTACACATGGCAGATATTTCTTGTTCTTAAGAGCTTAGAATAACATGAGACCCTCGTGCTCAGAGTCTTGACTCTCTCATGAGGCATTTTTGTCCAAAACAAGAGATACACATGGAGTACCCTACTATAGTACATCTCAGTGTGGGCTCTGCCCAGCATGGGCAGCAGAGCAGGGTAGATAACTGTCTAAACTGTTCTTCATGGTCACTGGGACAGCATGCTTTTATAAACCTGGAAAGCTTTGCACCCGGGCTGGCAAGATGGTTCAGCAGTAACCCTGACAGGCTGAGTTCAGTTCCTAACACCCACATGGAGGAGGGAGAGAACCAACTTCCAGAGTTGCCTTCTGAGTGATGTTGCACACGCATGCTCACCAGACACACAAATAAATGTAATATAGCTTTTCACTTGTCCACTGCCTCACATCATGGCGACCGTGTCACTGCTTGTTGACAACCTCTTTTTCTTTTGTGGTGCTGGGATCAGACCGATAGCCTTAGGTCTGCCAGACATACATTCTCTCGTTTAGCTGCATCTCACTCCCAGCCATCATCTTCTTACGTACTGTAGTGCTGCTTCTGGCATACAGTAGCAGTTGACCATCCTGAGAAGCTCCTCGTTGGTGTTTCACTGTAGAAGCATTCTGCCATCAGGGCCTAAACGCTCTTGTTTCTGTTGGTCAGTGGGGTGTTGTTGTAAGTGGCGATTAATATTTACTATTGATAAATCTTTTAGGAATGCTGCTGTTAGTCCTAAACAGCTGTATACCCAAATCACCACACAGAGACTGGGATTATTTAATTAACCTAGAGCACAATGCTGGGCAATAGTTACTCCGTCCTAAACCTCCAAGCCCTCATAGTTTCCTAACATTTAGATTCACCCATTATACTTGATTTTAGTGAAATCTTAGGTCCAGTTCATTCTCTGCATCTTTCCAAAACCTCTGTTCTTGCCTCTGTTCTCCCAGCCTCTGCCCTCTCTCCTCCTCTGCCTCCCACCTTCCTGTCCTCTGGCTCCTCCATATCTTCCTGCTTCCTTTCCATTGTGCAACATTGTGGCGGTTGCTTTATTTTGGCATGTTTGTACAAAGTTGAGATAGGTGATGCTTAGAATAAGTATCAAAATGCAATGTCCGGATTGAAACCAGAGAGTGGGGGAGAGAAATCAGCATTTGAATGAACAAGGGTAAAGTGTACACATTCCGAAAGAACATTATACCAACAGGGTGTCTTTTGTTCTTTATTCTGCTGCTTCCCACCTTGTGACTTCACATCTCAGGATACGGACAATGGACACATAGAAGGTTCTGCCTTGCACCTGTGCACCCTGATTTTGTCTCTAACTTTCCTTTAGGATGGAGATATTCTAGCCTCCAGCTTCTCTGTGGACACACAAGTTGCATACATTTTAAGTCTTGGAGTGGTGAAAGAATTCAGAAAACACGGCATAGGTAAGAGCAGGAAGCTCATGGTTTAAACCACCCCTCCCTCCAAACAGTAACACCCCCTGCCCCGGGTCAGTCACGTCTTCTGAGGTCTTCACCTCGCAGAGGCCCCTTATTCTCTTCTTTCTTGTCCCTATTTGGGGACAGACCCTGTCCTCCTAGTGTGTCTCCCTAGGACAACTTCCAGCAGGCATAGACCGCCCTTATCTCTCCTGATGTCAATCAAAGTCATGTGTATTGTCAAGGTGTTTTCAGTTCAGAATAAGAAACAGATGAAGAAACAGCACCTTCCAGCATTCATCAGACAGTATGTCATCAAGTTCTCACTCTACCACAAGTCAGGGTGTAGCAGTCCTATTTTCAGCCCAGGTTTATCTTTCCCACACTCTCTGGGTCCTGGTTTACACTTTCTGCAGTTTGAAAAGTTGGTGAGTGTCTGCTAGAGACCCAGAGCACCTCCAGGGCACACCTGTGTCCCATAGTAGTGAGCAGTTCATGGGCTTTGTCTGATCTCTTAGGGCTTTGACAGTGGGAGTTAACCAGAGGCTGGTTTCAGACCTGGGAGGATAGCCCTTTAGACTCCTGCAGAAGTCATGGCTTCTTCTGTGTTCTCTTAACTGCCCTGGTGGGAAACCTTCATCTCCTTTCCTCAGGTTCCCTTTTACTAGAAAGTTTAAAGGATCATATTTCAACCACCGCCCAGGACCACTGCAAAGCCATCTACCTGCATGTTCTCACCACCAACAATACAGCAATAAACTTCTATGAAAACAGAGACTTTAGGCAGCATCACTATCTGCCCTATTACTACTCCATCCGAGGGGTCCTCAAAGATGGCTTCACCTATGTCCTCTACATCAATGGCGGCCACCCTCCCTGGACCATCTTATATCCTTTACTGCTGGAAGGAAGTGGGAGAAGGCTTTATGGTTTCCTGGCTAGAGGGCTAGAAGAACCAGAGAGTTAGCTGGAACTGTGGCTACCTTCGGGTGACAGTCACTGGCTTCACTTGCAGCATTGTTCCTTGACTAGTTCAAGGTATGGGCAGGTTGTGTGCACCTGATTGGTGGCATACATTAGGAAAGCTGCACTCCCTGGCAACTTGAGCCCAGCATCAAGGTTAGGTTTTAACTCTTTGGGCCCAGTATTGATTCATCTACTCAAGAAATATGGAAAGTGTCCTGTTCTAAGGGTTAGTAGAAACACAGCAGATAAAAGCCCCACCCTGTGCGCCAAGAAAGTAAACAGAGAAGGGAAGAAAGTAAACAGTGCAGAGAAGAAAGTAAACAATGGCAGAAGAACAGAGTTCAGACCTTCCTTGTGGGGTTGTATGATCCATGGTGTATTCCACCCACCCCCAGTTCTCTCCTCTAATGAAGTCCGTGTTAGGTGGGAGGGGAACTAGATGTCCCAGCAGTTACCAGGGGGTAACACCTCAAAATATGCCACATGTGCCTGTGTGTGTTTTAAAGAAGTGATTCATTTTAGAGAGAAGTGAAACAAGACAAGTGACTCAACTCCATAGGCCTAGCTCAAATGAAATCAGGCACATCTGGGCATTCAGGGGTTAGTACTGCAGGATCATCTGCTTGTTGGGATAGGCTCTGTACCTCTGGAGAACACTTGTCTTGTGGATCCTGCCTAGGGCTTTGGTAAGCACCTGGTGCTTGTCCTGTGTGGCTTCACTGTGCACTATTTCCCAAATTAATGGTCCATTTAATGAGCCTTTCTAGTATTCTCTAGGGCTTAATAGGCCCTTGGCCTCCATGGGGAGTGCATTGTGCCCTGTGGGTAGAGTATGACGACTGGGGGTCATTGATCAGACCCCAAGGGGCAGGCAAGGCCGATGGGGGCCCGTGGGGAATCTTCCTTGACAGAGTCCACAGACTACATCCAGCACCTGGGCTCCGCACTGGCCAACCTGAGCCCCTGCTCCATCCCACACAGGATCTACCGCCAGGCCCACAGCCTGCTCTGCAGCTTTCTGCCATGGTCCAGCATCTCCACCAAAGGTGGCATTGAGTACAGCCGTACCATGTAATGCCGTTGGGTCAGCCTCCACCAGTCCCCTGTCCTCAGCACTCTGTGGAGCCTGTTTTCCCGTCTGACTGACTTCTGCTATCCTTTGTGAGGAGCGGGTGGCCACCTGCCAGCCCATCAGCCTGCCCCCACTGCAGGCCCGGTGCTATGCTGGCTCAGGAGCAGAGTGTATGCCTAGTCGGTCATCAACAGGTAGGAGCAGATGGTAGGACCTGGGGAGTCTGGTGCTTGTCGCAACAAGAAGGCTCTAGGCAAGGTACCTGTGAGCGAGTTCACTGGGGTCCAGAAGCTTTTTGAAGAGCAAGGGAACAAAGTCCTCATACCACTTGCCAGAATTCTTTTTACTCCCTGGACTGTGTGTGTGTGTGCGCGCGTGTGTGTGTGTGTGCATGCGTGTGTGTGTGTACCTGTATACATATACTTTGTGGAGCATAGAGCTCAACATGAGGTATCTTCCTCAATTATTCTTCACCTCACTTTGGAGACAGGGTTTCTCATGGAACCTGTAGCTCAGTGATTTAACTGGACTGGCTAATGAGCCTAAGAGATCCTCTTGTCTCTGTCTCCCCGGCTGCTAATCCAGGCTTTTTATATGGGTGCTAGAAATCGAACTCAGGACCTTGTATTTACAAAGCAGTCACTTTTCCAACTCTCCAGCCCCTAAGTGGATTTCTTTGTAAGAAGAAATGTTCTTATCGTTCAAGAATTAGAGGGCACTGGATTCTCTGGAACTAGAGGCAATTATGCCATGTAGATGCTAGGAACTGAACCCATGCCTTCTGGAAAGAGCAGCAAATGCTCTTAACCACTGAGCCATCTCCATCTTCCAAGGCCCTGACCAGATTTTTTGTTGTTAAAATGATGGATTTGCATGATTCAAACATTGGGAAGGTACAGAAAGACCAAGTAGTTCCTACTTGGGGCCCCACTTGTTCGGCTTCACCTTACAAGAGGCACCCCATGATCTGTGATCTGTGCCTGCTGCTGCTCCTAATTCTACCCGGACCTCCCCTCTGACAACAGTGCTGTCACCAGTGCATCTCTGTGTGACATGCTCAAGCCCTGCATGGGCTCCCTGTGCTGACAGCTTGTAACTGAAGAGAAGATTCTGCTTGGAGGCAGCCATTTTGGTTGCCGAGAGCTGGAATCCCAGGCCAAGAGAACAGAATTGCAGAGCTGGAAGAGGCTCGGGTGCTGCAGAGCCATGCTGTTGACCATCCACATAGAGGCTTGATAAACACTCAGGTGTGACTCCAGCAGTTGCTTGTGTTTGTGTAAAGTCCCAGGGGAGCCTGGTGGCCATTGATAAGACTGAGGGCTGGAGAAGGCATCATGCTTTGGTATACCCTGGCTCAACTAAATCCCATAGAGCAGATGGTGAGGTGGGTGAGCATCCTGCAATGCCTTCATGTGCCCTGCTCTCTTCCCCGCAGGCTCTCCTTCCTGCTTCTGGAAACCTCTCCCACCTGGAACCCTTGTCCTGCTTTTATGCACTGGCACCACCCAATGGCCTGGCAGGTGTGGGGAAGGGCTTTCAGGCCTCTCCTCTGCCTCCTAACTCCTTCAGCTCTTTCCTACAAGATGGACTGAACTTGGCTGAAAAAATGTGGATACCTTTGACCCTGAAGACACAGGAACCTTAGAATAAAGAGGCACAGCAAAGAGAATGTCAGGTTTTTGTATAGGAATGCCCTAAGGAAGCTTAGACAGTGGAAGCCGCTCTACCTCCTCCACGAAAGGCTGGCTGGAGACTGGGGACAGGGGCTGCCCCTGCGAGAGAACGGAAGGCTTCAAGAATCAGCCCTCTCCATAGACAGTTCCCTGTTGCTCAGTGGCTTCCTACTGTCCAGAAGGACCATCCTGCCTGTTGAACCTGGCATGCTCCGCATAGCTGACCTCCACTGGGAGCTGAGCCAAGGACAGGTAGCTATTGGCTTCTGGGTGCCTTCCCTGCTCATCCTAGAAGCTGAAACTTCAAGGCCTGGCCAAATGCAGACAGGAGGAGGCTGAGCTCTACATTGGGCATTGCTGCTGCTGTGGACCCTTGGGACCCGGCCTTGGGAGCAGAGGGCAGTTGGTGCCTGTGGTCCTTCAGCCTGTAAGGCAGAGGCTCTGTCAGTACCATGAATTGTGCTTGTAGCATACATCTCAAGTTTCCAGCATCCCTTCTCTTGTGCCCCCAAATGTGTATTGTCAATGGTCCTGCCCAGGATTGCTGCAGTGTTACAGGAGCCCTTGCAGGGTGTCCTCAGAGCCACTCACTGTGCCAGACTGAGGAAGAACGCTTCATTGACAGGCCTCATTTCCGAGTGCTTCCCTCCCTCAGCATCTCCTGGCTCAGGGCTCTCAGGCTTTAGAGCCACCAAGGCTGCCTGGCCTCAGAGAGGAAAGGGTCCTCACAAAGGAAGGCCAAGGCAGGAAAAGTATCCCTTTTCCTCAGCAGAACTGGCCAGTAGGTGGCCAGTGTCCTGAGTGGATTCAGTTGTGTGTGGAGGCCCCAGCCCCGCTTCCCCTCCCTTTTCAGTTAGTGGTGATCATGTGATTTTCATTTCTGCCCTGTGTGGTCAAGGAAGAGTCTTCCAGAAGGTTCTGACTTGGACATTCATAAATCCAACTCAAAGGCCTCAATGTGTGTCCCCCCCCCCCCCGTTCTGTAATTACTGCAGTGCCCAGCCCAGTGTTGAACAAATTGTAGTGTGTAGTCTCATTACAAGCAAATAAATCCTTTCACTAGTCTCATCCTGTCTCTTCACACTGCGTGCTTTGCCTCTGAGGGATAGGACTGTGGGGTGGGGAGCTTGCTTGCCATCTTGATGGCCCAACGTGCAGGCAACTGTCCTACAGAGGGGTGTGAACTTGGTGCAGGTCTCTGCTGCTGAAAGCAGCAACTGGGCTGTTTCTTAAAGGTCCTTAGCAGATCAGCTGGCTCTCAGCTTTGAACTAAGACCTGGTCCAAGTGGGCAGCTGTATAGGTCTCTTCACCAACTCTGCTGCCCCGCCCCCACTGCCATGTAGCTTAGAGAAGGTGTCAAGGGTAACCCAGGCACATGGTCAGCAGAGGCCTTGGCCCTGTGTGCAACCAGAGTATGTCCCTGGTGGATGTTGGATGTTGTCTGGAGACAATTTCGGTGGTCACAGCCTAGACCTTTGGCATTATTGGGAGACCACAGAACATCCTCCAGGGCAAAGGAGGAGGCCTACAACAAAGCCTTAATACAGTCCCAAATATTAACACCTGAGGTCTTTAACACCAGGTACCTGAAATCTAGTCCAGTTGGAAGGACACCTGTGCCAGTCCCAATTGGCTCCTATGGGGCCATAGATTCATCTAAAACTATGGCGACAGTGTGGGGTCCAAGGCCAACATGGCTCCCATGGTTGGTTCCCTCTTTAAACCAATCCCACATTTCACCCCTTTGTTCTTGGAATGCCATGCCCTATGTTTAGGCCTATTGAGACCTTGTTTGCTTTCTAGAGCTACCGGGCAGCAGCTCCTCATACACAAAACTTTCCTGGACCTGGCTCCTGACACACCCCCAGGAAATCTCTCTGGGATTGGTGTTGAGTGGATTGACTTAAAAACAAGCAGACAAGAAGGTGCAGGCCGTGGCTTTTACTGAGATTATACCTGAGGACTCCCTGGCCTCTCAGGAACCCGATTCTCTGCTCGGCCTGGCTTCCCAGGTACAAGTGGCTGACCGGAGTTTGGGCAGGCTGCAAGGGCACGGGCATGCTTCCATTTCTTCTGTCCCTCCATTTCCTCCTCCCTCCCTCCTCATACTTTCCCCAGACTAGCCCTGGTCTGGTGCTGGGCAACTATGGGGGCCATCTCAGTGGGGAGGGCTGCTGCTGGGACTGAACCCTTCCTCAGTAAACCTGGCCTCCTCCTCCTTGGCCATCCTTCCCCTACTGTCCCCAGCCCTGGCACTTTGGCTCCTTATGTCCTCTCCAAGGGCCCAGAGCGGGTTCTCTTGCACAAGGGACACATGGTCTCCTCCAAGGCTCTCCAGGACCTCTTGGGCCTGAGTCCCAAGCCCTCAGGGGGACCAGACTGGGAGGGGACACCCTTGGCTGGGTCCATGCTGGAACTGGAAGCTGAGGAAAAAGGAAAGAGAAGTCACTCAGAGGGACCTAATCTGAAACCTTGGGTCCTTGGACCTTATAACCTTCAAGACAATTAACTGAAAGGCGTGGTTGGTACTCCCTTGAAAGAACTAGTGAGGGTGAGAAAGGGATGTCAGTGGGTCAAGCTTGAAATGTCATGTATCCTAAAATGAAAGAAGTGAGACAGTCCAAGGTCCATCAAAAGAGAGTGAGGGTAGGAACCCGGAACTCTCAGCCCCAGATGTCCTCTGCCTTACACCTCATCCCGAGAGGCCCTTTGCTCTGGTCCAGTTGCATACTTCCCCCCCTTGAGATATCATAGGACTCTGTGCACATCCTTGTTTTAAATCAATAGTGGGCCACACGGATAGAAAAGCTAAACCAGATCTTGGCCTCTGGAGCATGACGTTACTTTCGTGCGTCTTGGCCACTGTGGCCTTTCCTAGTTCTTGGCAGAAGGCTGGGAATGCGAAAGGCCATTTGGGTTCCCTTGAGTTTTCTTTCATGTCTCCAGTCCTCTCTTAACAGCACTCTCACCTGTATTTCCCAGGCTGTCCCTGGGCAGTTGGGCTTCCAGAAGGGCTGAGCAATGGCTGTTACCTGGACCCAGGGTCCTCTGTGGCAGGTCCAGGGGCCAGGCCGAGCCTTCTGGCCGTGGCAGGCTGCCCCCAGCCATGAGCCGGCCTAGCCAGTGGCTTCCACATTGGCCAGCGGGCTGCATGTGGCCTGGCAGGTAGAGAGCCAGGCTCCGGAGGTGACGCAATCGGAAGTTCTTGGGCTTGCTTCCCTGGGCACCAGGGCCCTGCTGCTGCTGGGCCCCCAGCCCTCCCTCATAGATGTTGGGTGGTGTGTCAGGGTGGCTGGGACGTCCTGGGGCCCAGCTCACTGCATCTGCAAGAGAGAGAGCAGGAGGGTGGTGCAACTGGGGAAAATGCAGCTCATAGGATAGGTTCCACCTCCAGGCCGTCCAGCCTCAGTTCTTGTCTATTCCCACGACTCTCTGCTCCCCAATCAGAGGGGCCTAAGAAGCCTAGGACTTTGGCTCCAAGACCCTGTTCAGCACTTCAAACCTTTTTTGTGCCCTCTACCTCAGAAAGCGTATGTGGGTGCCAGTATAAGCGCAGTGGGTACAAGAGCACATGACTGGCCCAGTCATACAGCCTAGATCAAGAGTCACTCCCCTCCCAAGCATGCACGTCCCTGGGATCTCCCCAGTAGCTTTGGGCCCGGGATGGGACAGGGTGGCATCTGTGCTGCCGCTCCGCCCAGGCACCTTCTCTTATTCGAAGCTCAGAGAATGCACAGACCAAGGCTTCCATGGAGGGCCAGTATGGTGGGGGAGGAGTGGCCAGGCCTTGTGTGCAGCAGGACCTGCTCTCCCCAGCCTTAGGGGTGGGTCTGCCGGTCTCCCAGGCAACTGGTCCTTATGATGTCACAGTACAGACTCTAGGCTTCCTGGGACCCCTAGTTAGAAGACGGTATCAGGTCAGGGGCAGGGTGGGAGGTAGGGCATGGGAAGGGGCCATAAACTTAGGATAAAGTCACTGGTCTCCAGATTCAGCCAAGCCACATAAAACAAGTTTAGCTTTGGCATGCTGAAGAGTCCTTCTCTGGGGTGATTTTTTTTTTTTTTTAGGGGCCTCGGTTTCCTCATCTGTGGTTTAGAGAATGAGAGTTTAGAGTACAAATCTGGAGAGATCTGAATCATACTGAGAAGGTGGTTCTGGGAGACAACGGTCTAATTGTCCACTTTCTCCTAAGTTGTTAGGTAGTGTGTGGATAATGTCAGGTTTTGTTGTTTGCTTTTTGTTTTCTTGTTCACTTGGACAAACTGGAAACTCTTGTCTTGTTGGTGGAAAGAGAAAACTATATCTACTTTGGGATCTTAACTCCATCAAAAAACTTCCCATGTTTCCTAACAAAAAAAAATTTTTTAGCACTAGGTTTTACATCTAGGTTTACAAACCATTGTTTTTGTATATAGATACTAGCGGAGTTTCATTTACTTCTGTGGGTCGCTCATTGTTCCAAAACCATTTAATGCAAAGACTATTCTCTGTTCAAATGCACAGTCCCCTATGTTAGACTGGCCACAAATGTGTGGCCCTATTACACACACTATAATTCCTTAAGGATCTGTACCACAAATGTCCAGCGCCTACCTATCTTGGGGCTTTGCCTTCCTCTTCGCCCACCCTTCTTGGCCCAGCTCTGCTCTTCTCTCCCTAGCCCTTTTTTTTTGTCCCTGTTGTCCTCGACTCGTAGCCGTCACCAGGGAGGGTTCCTTGCTGAGCCTGGGCTGACCCCCGCGCACTCCCAACTCAGAATTAAGCAGTTTCCAGGACAACCTCTGGCGCACGGCTCTGGGCACCGATTTCCGGCCTGTCGTGAAGATTGACTAGCTGTGCGCGCACGAAACCCCTCCGGGTGTAGTCCTCGAATTCTTCGTTCCCATCGTTCTGTGGATACTTTTTGCGGCTTCGACTGCGGAGTTTAGCTGGAGAGTCAGCCACTTAAGGTGACAGCGATCTCTCTATAAGGTGAGGCATTGGAAGCCACAACCGCAAAGGAGCCAAAAGCGTTCAGTGAATGGTTATGATGCTGCGCAGCTCGCAAGGTGCGAGGCGCCGCCTGCTGGGCTGTGTCCTGCGCATGCGCACACCACTCCTCTTTGCTTTTGTTTGGCCCTGACGGCTCGCTGTCCTAGTGCCCAGCGGGTTGCTATAGAGACCGGCGAGCGCTGGGCCTGGGAACTCTAAAGAGACGTGCAGCCGTACCCCAGTGGACTCCTGGGGACCAGAGCACCATGTCTTTCCGCGACCTCCGCAGTAAGGCTGCACTCGGCTTTCCTGTGGGCTTCCCAGATGCTCGGGGCTCCCCTGCCGGACTCCTTCCTAAGCCTCAGGCCCGTCAGGCTGGTGGTCCCCAGACCAGCCAGGGGCTGACAGAACTTTCCAGCACCTTTGGAAAGTTCTGTCGGTCACTGGCCGCGTGTGGCTAGAACACTTGGAATGTGTCTCGAGCGGCTGAGGAGCTGATTGTTTAATTTTACCTCATTTTATCTCAGTTTGGCACAGCCACATTCGCAGCCGCGTTTGAAAGGTCATGGAGACTTTTTCTGTGTTTGTAGAAAGAACCAATAAAACCGAGGAGGCGACTGGATGAATGGCCATTGCTGCTAGGTTTTTTTGTTAATTTCCGAGGGTTTGTTGTTGTTTGTCTTTTACAGTCTGTCACATGCTGTTCTCTGTGTGGGCATTATTTCGTTTACTCCTAGGCAGTTCGAATGCCCTGTGCCCAGAGGCGAGGAAACAGGCAGCAAGAGGTTAAAGTAATTTGGACAAGTAATGGCTAGAACGAGCAGCTTTGGAGTTTGAATCCAGGTTTTCTGAAGGCTAAATACTGAGCAGAGAACTTTGCGGGAGAATGGAGAAGTGGAGTAATAATATTCAGTACTGCTCTTTGGGGGAAACATCTGTTCGATTTCACTCTTATTATTCCTGGTTTTAGCTCCAAGTGAAGTAGTACAGCTACCCCTGGTTCACATAGCTAGAGTGACAGGACTGTGTGACCCAAAATCTGGCTTCAGTTGCTGAAGAGTAGCAGCTACTAGGAATGTCTTCTGGGATTTGAGAATATTTGAATGTGTAATGGTGGCTGTCCCACATAGTTTTTGACGAGGACAGCACTTTGCTAGGGTCATTGAATAGCGATGTACCGGAGAGAGTGTTTAAGAAGAGTATTTCAGAATGTTTACCTTAGATAAATGCTGTATAGTTGTGTAATACATGAGACTGTCCCCATTTAACAGTGGAGAACCTGACAGCTACTACTTAGATGAAGGAGGTGTTTAGGCAAAGCCTGACTTAGGGGAAAAGCTCTTACTTATTGTCTACCATCTCTCTTTTCCCAGGTCTTCCAAGGTCTGGTGCAATATGTTCTGCTTTATTGTCCAAGTAGATTATTTAGAATTGTCAATAAGACATTTTTAATAGCTGTCTTCAATAAGCACAAGTAGACATTACATAACCATAGCCAGGAAACATGTTCAAGATCTCAGCATATTATGGAACTCAGAAATGTTGGTCATGTTCATTTTTTCTTTTCTTTTTCCTTTTTGTTTTGTTTTTGGTTTTGAAGAGAAGGTTTTTCCTGTGTAACAACAGCTCTAGCTGACCCGGAATTTGCTTTGTAGATAAAGTTGGCTTCAAACTCATAGAGATCCTTCTACTTCTGCCTCTTGAGTTCTGGGATTATAGGTGTGCACCACAAATCCCGCCTTTGTGTTCATCTCTGAATATCACTTTCTCCATTTTTACTTTCTCCTGTCTTTCAAGCAGTGTCGCTTTTTTCAGGTATTCACAATACTACTGTTTACTAATCTAAATGCTGTGTATAGTTCAGCCATTCTCTTAAAATTTCTCTGCATATGAGGTAACTGATCTTTGAAATTTATGTCATGAGAACCATATGTGCTCACCTTGGAAAAAAAAGTTTAATCTTGATCTTCACCCTACCCTAGGCATTCCCTTAAATTACCACTATCAACATTTTTTTCTCGTGATGTTTTATGAGGTTAGATAGTTTTTATTTTGAATAGTAAAGAGGCAGCTATTAAAGAGAAATTAAAGTCTCAGCTAGCACCTTAGCCTTATTTTCCTGAAGAAAATTTCCTCCCATTGAACTTCAGATGTTTTTCAAGTGTTGGATAAGATCTTGTATCTTATCTCCCTTTTCTTTCCTCACTAGAGTTGCTGGATTCAGCATCTAGAGCGTCACTAAGTTGGGAAGAGCCAACAAGAAGGGAAAGCAGAAAGAATACAATTAACTACTTTACAAAAGGAGTTGCCGCTTGACGAGGGCTGATGGAATTGTGTTCTATCTTGGACAGATTTCACAGAGATGATGAGAGCCTTGGGATACCCACGACATATTTCAATGGAGAATTTCCGCACACCCAACTTTGGGCTTGTCTCTGAAGTGCTTCTGTGGCTTGTGAAAAGGTTAGAATGCACTTTATTCACCCTCAGCGTGAGTAGTTGTTTTCATTCATTAGCTAACTGGAAACTTATGATGTAAAAGAAAGAATCTAGTGCAATCTGCACAGGATGAACTTAGTTGTAATTTTTAGAGAGTTGCCAGGCATGATGGCGCAAGTAGCTCTCTGTTAGTTCAGGGTCAGCCTGGCCTACATGCCACGTTCCAGCCTAGCCAGGGCAACATAGTGAGAGACCTGTCTCAAATTTTTCAAAAATGAAAGAAAGAAATCATCAGAGTTTAAGAAGATAAAGGGAGATTACTGTTCTCATTAGAGTGCAGGTACAGGCTCCACTTCAGCCCCTCCCACAAAATGACAGGGACCTTCTTGCACACTTAGGATATTCTGCATTAGAAATATCGTAGACGTGGCTGGGGAGCTAGCTCCAAGTTTAAGAGCATGGATTGCTCTTTCAGAGGACCCGAGTTTGAATCCAGCACTCACGTTGCGGGGCTCACAATGCCAACCCCAGCTCTAGGAGGATCTTACACCTATAACCTCAGTGGCCACTGGTACTCATGTGCACATACTTACACACAGACCCACACACATACACGCAATTAAAAATAAACTATAAATCTAAAACAAGAAATAACGTAGATGTTTATTGTGTTAAAAGTCTTATATAATTAGGATTGGCAACCTTTTGTGTTAGGAACCAGATAGTAAATATTCTGTGTGTTGTTACACATAAAATCAATCTACATGAGATGTCTGTTGAATATTCTGGAGTTACAGGCAGTCGTGAGCCATCTGACATTGGTGCTAGGAACTGAAGACCGGTGCTCTAGAACAGTATATGTTCTTAAACCACTAAGCCACCTCTCTAATCCCTAGTCTTTGCTTTTAAAACTTAAAAACTATTTCTTTTTTAAATTTCTGTTTATTTACCTTATAACCCAAGGATGTCCCTCCCTTCTCTCCTTACAGTCCCCACTTGCCCTTCTTCCCCCTTTCCCTCCCAGAAAAGGGGGCCCCTCCCCCTGTATCAGCCCTCCCCATCACATCAAGTCACATCAGGACTGAGCATAT
Organism: Meriones unguiculatus; assembly: GCF_030254825.1. Lineage (NCBI taxonomy): Eukaryota > Metazoa > Chordata > Mammalia > Rodentia > Muridae > Meriones > Meriones unguiculatus. The sequence continues at coordinate 41,481,382 of NC_083359.1, forward strand.
CCTCATCCCCTGAGGCCAGGCAAGGCAGCGCTGCCAAGGGGAAGTGATCCAAAAGTAGGCATTAGAGAGGCCCCTTCCGTTTGCCAGGCACCCCATATAAAGACCAAGCTGCCCACTGGCCACATGTGGCACATGTGTGCAGAGGACTAAAAACGATTTTTATCTTTCAGAGAGTACAAATGCAGGCTAAGAGTCACAGTCTTTTGAGCCTTGGTGAAGTATCAGTAAATCAAAGTAATTTCAACAACTCTGCCACGTCTTAAAATGAATTATTTAGCCCTAGTATCTATCTTGGGCCAAGGGCTATCAGCCTGAGCACAGTCTTGGTTATTTTCATAAAAGTTGGAAGTCTGAGATAGATTTAGTTTATAATCTGGGTCCCATACTTGGTTTGTTTACACCTATTATCGCTATGTGTGCATGCATGTGTCACGTGTCACGTTGTGTGTGTGGAGATGAGAGGACAACATTGCTGAGTTGGTCATCTCCTCTTATCTTTATACAGGCTGTGGGGGTTGACTGAGGTTTCCAGGTTTATACAACAAACCCCTTTACCTACGAAGCATGTGTGTATGCACATATGTGTATGGGTTCATGCTAACCACAGCATACATGTGGAGGTTAGAGAACAGCTTGTAGTTGGTTCTCCTCTTGCACTCTGTAAGTCCTAGAGGTTGAACTCTGATTGCGAGGCTTGGTAGTAGTCCTGTTTACCCACTGAGCCATCATGTGGTCTAAGTCACTGTATCTCCTTTGTGGGTTGGACTTGCTCCCTGGGTAATCTGTTTGCGTGGAAACTTCTGCTTAATCGTATTGCCTTGGAGGGCCAGAGAGCCCCGTGTTAGCTATAGTCAGTCACCCACCTTCTGTTCTGTGCAGCTCTGGCTGTCCTGGACTTGCTTGGTAGACCAAGCTGGCCTCCAACTCACAGAGATCCTCCTGCCGCTGCTTCCTGAGTGCTGAGGTTATAGGTATGTGCCACCACCCCGACTTTGAGGGACTTTGTATTGGATTGGCTCATGCTTGTTCTCTTTCTGGTAGGTATGAGCCACAGACTGACATCCCTTCAGACATTGAGACCGAACAAGACCGAGTTTTCTTCATTAAGGCAATTGCCCAGTTCATGGTTAGTTGACAGTTATTTTATGGACTTATCAAATAAATTAGAAAAAAAATGAATCCTAGTTGGGGCTATTTTTGAACTATGTACTTTCTAAAACCATTCCATGGCTAGGTTTCTTTGGAACTACTTGACCACAGTGTGTGTTTATTTGTCTTTCTGACCCATTACTTGTATGGTTTTACTTGTTTATTTTTGGATAACTAATAAAATAAAATTTTAGATCATGAACTTATACAGAGTAAAATGACTTTTTGCCTTGTCTGGCCTGGCTTGAGTTACAAGCATAATAACTGCTATTTTTAATTGATTCCAGAGTTTGTTTATATATTTTTAGCAAGTAATAATAATATATATTGTATGTCAATAACAGTATACATATATGTACTCTTTTATACATGCTGTGTAGCATCTTGCTTTCTTCACTTAATGGTATATTTTGTAGAACTTTTCAAATCCATATAGAATTTCCTGTCTTACACTTAAGTTACTATTGCTTACTGTTATTTACATAGGTATTTAGGTAGTTTACAACCTTTCCTATTTGAAACAATTCTGTAATGAATAGCCTGTAGTCTCCATTTTGTATGTGAGTTTATGCTTAGAGTAGTTCTTAGAATTGGAATTACTGGGTCAAAGATACATGCATTTGTAGTTTTGGTGTCTTTTCCCAGCTTGCTCTTTATCACAGTATGGGACACCTACAATATTTTATTTTTTTAAGGATAATTATTTATCCTTAATTACTGAGTTGTGTCAGTTTCTGGCAGAGACATTTTTAGGGATTTTTTTTTACCTATATGGGATTTGGACTGTTCCTGAAAAGGGCCTTTAACTTGGAAGCAGGGTGTGCTGGTGCACACTTCTAATTTCATTACTTAGAGGATAAGCCGGGAGACTCGAGAGTCTGAGTCTAGCCTGAACAGCTACCTAGTAAGTGTCAGGCCAGCATGGGTTATGTAGTAAGACCCTGTCTGTCTGTCTCGAAACAGGCCACAAAGGCACATATCAAACTCAACACTAAGAAACTTTATCAAGCAGATGGGTATGCCGTGAAAGAGCTGCTGAAGATCACATCCGTCCTCTACAATGCTATGAAGACCAAAGGCATGGAGGGCTCTAACGTAGGAGAGGAAGACATCAGCAAATTCAAGTTTGATCTTGGCTCTAAGGTGAGGGTGATGAAGTGTTTGGCTAGGAATGTTTGTTTCTCAAACGTGGCACTGGAGTAGGTCTAACTTGCTCCCTACTTTTCCTTGCTGGCTGACTGAGGAGAGTTTTTCATCTCATTAGTATCGGGATGAAAGCAAAACTCACAATAAATCCACTTGTTTTAAAGCCTAATTTTAGCAGATTGTGTTCAGACACTGAGGATACAGGTATAAACAGAAAGGTCAGAAATCCTGGGCTCCTTTGGCGTAGTAGTTGGAGGACTCAGAGATGAACAACAATGATAAAAACGTGGAAGGTCTGATGCAGCCAGTGTCTTGGAGCACTGCAGAGCAGTGTGGGATGGACTGTGCTGAGGGGCAACCGTTACACATAGTGCCTTCAGAGGGGCCTCCAGGTATGGTGACTTCTTGGCAGAAGTGAGAGGAACAGCCCAGGCCATGAGTGAGAATGGGACTAATGTCCCAAGATGACAATGTTGTATGTTGGAAGGAAAGAGAGGAAGCTCTCTGGTGGAAGCGAAGAGGGGAATATAAACCTCTGGCCTCAGAAAAGCCTTAGACTTTTCCTCTGTGTTGGGAAGTGGGGTTTCAGCAGAGATGTATAAGTTTTGAACCTCCTCTTAGCCAAACAAGGTGGCAGGCACCTGTCTTCTCAGCTGCACAGGAGACGGAGGCCGAGTGATCGTTGAGTCCAGGAATCATAGGCCGGCGTTGAGATTTAGAAAGTCCCCCTCTCAGAAAAGGCAGGGGCTGGGGATGTAGTGCTATGGAGAAACTCACTCAGCACTGAGCTGCCCGGTCGCTGAGCTGTTCCTCAGTTACCATGGTAGTCTACCCAGACTTCAGACTAGAGGAAATAGCAACTGCTCATTTCATCTCTGCCCATGAGATGGGCATCCATCCATCTCGGACCTGAGTCTGGAAGTTTCCACAGACCTGAGATGGGAGAAGGATCAAGAATGGAAAAGAAGCCGAGGCAGTGACAACACACACCTGTAATCCCAGCACTTAAGAAGCAGAGCAGGCACATCTCTGTGAGTTTGAGGCCAGCCTGGTCTATAGTGTGAGTTTCAGGACAGTCAGGGCTACGCAGGGAAACCTTGTCATTAAAAAAAGCAAAAAACAAAAGAAAAGAATGGAAACTACTAGTGTTAGGATGGAAAATGTGTCTCTAGGCCTTTCTCATATCTTGCCATAAAAAGGCCTCAGCAGAAGCAACTAAAGAGGTTGCTCAAATGGGAAACAGATGAATGAAAAAAAATTCCCAGATAGGAATACACATTAATCTTGGAGCTCTTCTCTCTGGGGCCCCAGAGAAAGCACTGTGATTATCATGCTTGAGCCAGAGCTCACAACTGAAGTTCAGACATTATTAAAAGGTAATTTATGTGTGTGCATACACAGTGTCACAGTAGACAAGAAGGTCAGAGGTCAGTCTGAGAATTGATTCTCTCCTTCCATCACATAGATCCTTGTCATCGGTGGCAAACACCTTTTACCACATGAGCTATCTGACCAGCCCAGAATCAGATATACCTTGATGGTAATTTTTATGGGTTTGGATATGAGTTGAGGTAGATGAGATGACATGAGATCCTCAAGTCATGTTGCCAGATTTGATGTAATGATGTTTATAAGTTTGTAAGTTCCTTTGGATGTCCAAGTGGAGATGTCTAGCAAGAGTTTGTACGTGATGCTGAAGCTGGAGTTAGAAGGCATCAACATGCAGGGGATTAATTAAAACCATGGGTTATAAGTATCTGTGAGGAAGGAGGTGCCAGAGACTGAGAGAGAAATGGGTGTGCTTGATGCTAGGCAAGCAGGCAGGAAAAGCAGGTAGAACAGGAGAATGGTACCCTGAGCCTTAAGAGGAGAAGCTAGAACTGTAGGGGTTCCTCAGAGTAGGACCAAAAGAGAGAATTAAGAATTGTTGCTGGGAGGCTGAAGTAAAGAGAGAAGGTAAGGGTTACTTGTTCAAGAGGGGGAGGGAGAACAAGGATGCCTCCTTGGAAATTTAACGTATTGAAGGAAGAAGAGGATATGCGCACCCTGAAAAAGTCTGAATGCTGAGAGTTGTCAACGTCATCTTCCTGGCAGTGGGAGCCCAGGAGATTTTAAGTGCTTACTGGAGTTGGCTTCCTGGAGCTTCATAGCAACTCCTTGAAGGAGAGTCTAAGGCCTTGGGATGGCACGGTAGAATGTCTCTCAGGTTGCCCCTTTGATCATTCTACTAGCGACCTAGTCCACATAGGAAGCATGTCAGCTTTTTGTTGTTTATACCTCCTAGTTGTTAATTCAGTTTGACTTTGCAGTCAAACTGTATTTTTACATTCAGTTTGGATTTCTGAGAGACCAGGTGTCCTGAAATTGGTCCCATTTGAACTTTGTCAGTGTTTCCTAAGTTGGTGTCCTGGGTTCTGTTCTACAACAGTAAATAGGGCTGCTAAAACACGTGCCCTGTAGTTATATACCTGCCTGAAGGAAGTGATTGAGGTTGACAGGGGGGCAGCTGAATGCCTGTTGAAAAATGAGGGTCTTTATTTGCAATTTCCCTTCCAGATTGCAGATTTGAAAGCAGCCAGACAACTTGCTTCTGAAATCACTGCCAAGGGAGCATCTCTGTATGACTTGCTGGGAAAAGAGGTTGAGCTCAGGGTGAGTAATGTTCAGTTAAGGAAGGAGAACTGTCTTTGCTTCTTGTCCTGTCATTCTTCCAGTTTAGACTCATCTGTACGGAGTGAGTGGGCTACTGTATGGGAACCTGGTGTAGCGTATGAATCTTTTCCTGATTCTCCTGGATACTGGCCCACTGGTTTTAACCTTTTCTTTTTTTAATTAAAAATGTTTTTCATACAATGTATTTTAATCAAAGGGGAAACCTTTTGTAAATTCTCCCAGATCCTCAATCTCTTATACACCCAACTCTATGTTTTTTTTTCTTTCTTTAAAAGAAAAAGAAAAAAAGCATGGAGTCCATTTTGTGTTGGCCAACTGCTCATGAGCATGAGGCCTGCCCTAGAGTGAGGTTAATATCCAGTGGCCCGCCATTAAGAAAACTGATTTTCTTTCTCCTGACAGCCATCAATTGCAAATAGCTCCTTGGTTAGGAGTAGGACTTTGGATGCTGTGATTGTTAATATCTTTATTTTTAGCCTCTAGGTCAGAATTGGCAAATATATGGTGTGAGGCTGTGACTTTCTCCTGTGCCTCTTCTCTGCATTGCTCTCAACAGTGTACCTCTCACTCCATGTCCCCAGACGTACCCAGAGTTCTTGATTAAACTGCTTTCATGCTGATGTCACTGTTGTGGAGTATGATCTAGGCATTAGAGTTTCAAGGCTTTCCCAGGTGATTATAACATAAGCGTTTGTGGCCAGTGATCTAGGCAGCACTTTGAGATAATGTTCCTATGAAACTTAACTTACTGTACAGTGCCAGTCATACAGCCTGCACCATCTGCTCCATTTAAAGTGACTGTTAAGCATGGATCCTGAACTTTGCTGAACACTGCATGACCCCCTGCTAAAGCTGCTCTGATACCACAAGTTGGCATCAGGATTCTGACAGAACGGCAGTTTGGGAACCACAGGGTTAAGAAGAAGAGTACTACTGAATCCTTCTGTGTACTCACTGAAGAGGTTAAGCATGCATTCTCCATCTAACGTTTCTTACTTTAAACATTTCCTTTCCTTACTTTCTCTCAAGTATGTCAGCCTTCCTTGCCCTCTCACTGTTTCAGCATCCACTGTAATGCTAGCTTTACCTAGCTTCCATTTCTGCTCTGGGGATGAGCACAAGTGGAAGGCACAAACAGCAAGTTGTGCTGTGCTTAGTGTTTTTTTTGTTTGTTTGTTTGTTTGTTTGTTTGTTTTGGGGGAGTGGAGGGTTACCCATGAAATTTAGAAATAAAGGTAATGGACATTGGTTTAAGGTTTGCCAGGGGCACATGGGGCCTTGAGCTGAAAATGAAGACTTGCAGTCTGAGGAGAGCCCAGGCAGGCAGTAGAGGGCGTTTATAGAAGGGGACAGTGATGGGGATGTTTTGCACACAGATGGACACTATTGCAAAATGTTACTTTTATTTTCTTATGGTGTCAGAGATTGCATTCCAGGCTTGCACATGCTGAGCCATAGTCTACCACTGAGTTAAACTTTGGTGAATTAGTGTGACATAAGTGTCTTACATCCTTTGCGGGACATAGTGGGCATGAAGGTGTGCATCTGTAATCCCAGCAGTTGTGGAGTCTGAGGATGTGGGGAGGGGATTATGAGTTCAAGCACATCTGAGGAAACATAACAAGGCTCTCAAGAAGAATTGGAATTAATTGAAATTAAAAACTGAACTCCCTGTCTCAAAATGTGTACGTAATTTTATTTCTCCTAGGAACTGAGAACAGAAGCCATTGCTAGACCCCTAGAAATAAATGAGACTGAAAAAGTGATGAGAATTGCAATAAAAGATATTTTGGTAAGAGTATATTGCTTTTACTTCTTGGTTTTGCATCTGGGACTCAAAAAATATGATTTTCTGTGTGCACCAGGCAGAGTAAGAGGGGCCTAGAAACAAGAGGTCCTTCAGGGGAAACTTAGAGGATATTTTAGGATTCCGACATTATGGCTATACTTTTTCTCCAATAAGTAAAAGTAATTTCACCAAATTACTGTGGCACACACCTTTGATTTCAATGCTCAGGAGACAGAGGCAGGTGGATCTCTGAGTTCAAGGCCAGCCTGGTCTACAAATCGAGTTCCAGGACAGCCAGAGCTATACAGAGATACTGTATCTCAACATACACACACACACACACACACACAAATTCACCAGTTTTAAAGTAATTGAATAGTAATTCAATATTTTGGTGAATATTATCCTATTGTATGTAGCCAGTTCCTTACTGCCAGGCATTGTGTTTAAACAATTTCAAGCCTTTCTTTCTGTCCCTGTGTAGAAAAGGGTTTAGAACTGAGGGGCTTGTACACTAGACAAGTACTTTACCTTTGAGTTACAGCCCAGTCCTTAATTCTAATCTGCACGGTAACAGCTAGAATGAGCGCCATCTTTTCCAGCTCACCTATCAGTTAAGTTTTCTTAGAGATTCATACACCTGCAGCTACGTCATTTATTCATGTATGTACATATGTACATAATCTACCATCACACTTTTATAAGCTTGGCCTATCACCTGGACCTTGACTTTTAAATGCTGTTTCCTCTAAGGGAGCCAGAGCACCCATGAAGAATGGCTTATTCCAGAACTAGTTAGGGCCAGGCTTGGTGTCGCAGGCCTGTGATCCCAGCTCTCGGGGAGGCAAAGGCAAGCGGATCTCTGTGAGTTTGGGGCCAGCCTGGTCTATAAAGTGATAGGACAGCCAAAGCTACACAGAGAAACCCTGTCTCAAACAACAAAACAGAACAACAACAACAACAAAACCCCAGCTCATTAGGAGAAATACAACATCCTATTGTGCTAGGCGGAACAAAAATGTTCAGAGGTTATCAGGGAGTCTGTAGGAGACAGGGTGCCCACTTGATGGGCTTTCTGTCGCCAAGCCAGGGAATGTTTACACATCAAAAGAAATGAATTACAATAGTTTGCTTTATAGTATAGAACAGTGAAATAGGAAACAATTCTCAAATTAAAATTGCTTCAAGGAAGCTACCAGGACAATAATTATCATTACAAAGAGAAAGAGCCAGTTCTTATGTGACGCCCAGCATCAGTCCTCAATCACACATAATTAGTAAATAACTTGAAGCTATGACATCTCAGAGGATGACATCTCCTCTGTGGTATTCCTGCTAAAGTTACATAGTCTGTATCTGTCAGACTAGAAGCCAGACTAGAAGCATTCTGTCAGCTAGCTGGCTGACACTTGCCAATAAGTGAGGTCCTGAAATCCAGGGGAAGCTGAAGAGCACCTCAGAAGCATGACAGCAGACAGCCTGGTGGCTCCTGTCTGCTATATGTAACGTCCCTAGGACAAGCAGGAAGACAGGAATGAGCCTGAGATTAGATGATGGCCATATACTGTGCTCGGGTCTGGTTGTAGCGTTCTTAATAGGAAATACAAAAAGGTTGAAGGTGATTGGACGCCACTGGCGGTTTCCTCTCAGTTCGGGAGGAATTCTTTTTATTATAGTCTCACTTTTCTCTAAATGTATGATTATTTCTCAATTTAAAATTTGTAAAGAGCCATATTCTGTGTACTGAATGTTAAAAAGCTAGTCCTCCAGAAGGGGCACAGTTAGACAGATCCTGTAAGCTCTTCATTGTCAGAAAATATGTACCTCTGATGCTTGATAATTCTGAAAGCAAAAGCAAAATGGCAGCATGGGTACTTAGATGGGATTGTAGAGTATAGGCCAGTTATTTCCAAAAGCTGGAAATTTTTGTTTATACCTTGATCTTTCTCACTTGAGAAATAGATAAAAGGAATAAGTGAATTCCCTAAGCTGTGATATGACTTTGAATCATAGAATAGTCACTATCAGGAAGGGTTGTTGATTACGGGTGCTGGAGAGATGCATTAGTAGTTACGCGCATATGCTGCTCTTCCAGAGATCCAACTTTGGGTCCCAGCACACGTTAGCCAGGTCACAACCACTTGAACCTCCGCTTCCAGGGCATCTGGTGCTCTATTCTGGACACCATGGGCACTGCATTCACATAAACATACGCATAGACAGACACGAGGTACAGCACTTTTCTTTTAAAAAGGTTTTTTGATTTTTGTTTAAAGCCAGGCGTGGTGGCGCACACCTGTAATCCCAGTACTGTGGGAGGCAGAGGCAGGAGGATCTATGTGAGTTGGAAGCCAGCCTGGTCTACAAAGAGAATCCAGGACAGCCAGGGCTGCACAGAGAGCACAGAGAAACCCTGTCTTAACAGACCAAAACAAAACAAAACAAAAGAGTTGTTGAGTAAAAGAACCCACCTTCCTGTTGAAAGGAATTTACACTTGTATTGGAATTTTTATTGCATTTGCATTCAATCTTTTTAAAGATTTTTATCTGTATGAGTGTTTGCTCCTGCCGCTTTTTGTTGTTGCTGTTGTTTTCTTTTAAAGGGATTCACTCTGTAGCTCTGGCTGGCCTGGAACTCACTATGTAGAACAATCTATCCTCAGACTCAAAGATCTGCCTCCCTTGCCTTCTAAGTGCTAAGATTAAATGCATGCACCACCATGCCTGGCTCTCTAGTGATTTTTAACAGAAAAAAACTCTGAGAAATAGTGTACTGAGCTGGAGGTACAGCTCAGTGGCACAGTACTTGTCTAGCATGTGTAAGGCTTTGAGACTGATCCCTAGGCACACACAAAATGTCCACAGAAATGATAAGTGTACACACACACACACACACACACACACGAGGCCATAATTCACTGACAATAATCGTAGTTTCAAAAGATGTCTGAGAATCCTGGAGAGTGTCTAGTCTTCTAAAGTCATTTCTTTGTGGTTTCGCAGAGACCTGGAGGCAGACAGCCAAAAACATTTGTGATGGTGTATTAACACACAGGCAGAGCACCAACTTCACGCAGGGTTAGACAGCCATTACACAGGAGAGAGGCTCATTCACAGCCATGTGGTGCTCTCATTCCTGTACAGTTCCGTTGGAGCTCTGAACCACAGGGCTCCCTAAAACTACCTTCACAAAGCTGATTCTGAAGCTAGCACACCGGGTCTCACCATGTGCACTTCAAGCAAACTTGGCCTTAGAAAGAGAGGAATGTCTGTGGCTATAGCCAGTGGTCTTTGACCCTGTAGTGCCAACAGCCCAGAGATTCTGTACCAATGTGCCTAGATCCTCTTCTAAAGCTGCATCTCACCAGAATGGCTGGTTGCTGCTGTTAAAGCCACTTCTGAACTGACTTCACCAATAAAGCAGTTTCTCCATTTATAGTTGAGCTTACATAGAGGGAAAAGGAACCTTGTCTGTCCATCAAAGTAGACAGTGGGTCAGAATTAAGGCCACATGCCAGCGTGGGGTGTGGTGATGTGTCTCTGTCTGTCTGTGTGTGCCTGTGTGTGAGTTGGTGTGTGTTCACTCCCTCAGATGGTATTTAATAACCAGGGAGCAGCCCAAGAGAAGGCAGGCAGACAGTGCAAAGTGATCAATGAGTGCCCAGGCCTAACCCACAGGCTGGGCCAGACCCTAGGCACCTCTCTGTCTTTATTAGAACATTCTTTCCATTTTTGTTTCCTTCCATGTACTTCCATACACCCACTTTTCATGAACAGAATGGTAATTTTTTTCTGTCAGTGTGTCCACCCCTGTCTCTGGAAATGGTTAACTAAGTTGCAGTGGGGCAGGGGTGGTGTTTTGTTGGTTTGCTTCTGTGTATGGTTTGTGCGATGTTGCTTTGTCAAAATCGTTAAGCAGCTCTGTGCTCAGACAGCCCACCCCACTGCCTCATCTCACTATTTTCTATCAATGTAGGCTCAGGTTCAGAAGACTAAGGACCTGCTCAATAATGTGGCCTCTGATGAAGCCAACCTAGAAGCTAAAATTGAAAAGAGGAAATTAGAACTGGAAAGAAATCGGAAGCGACTACAGACCCTGCAGAGTGTCAGGTAGAGTAAGAGCAATGTCTGGAAGGTAGAAATAAGCCTGGAAGAATGTCAGTGGCACCGGCTGTCCACATATCACAAAGCAGCCTCATGCACAGAGACGCTGTACAGTTTCCTTGCTGCCTGTCCTAAAAGCAAACTGATCGACTCACTCTCTGCACTGCTTTAAACATGTCTGCAACATGGCCGAACTCTGGAGCCCGCTTTAAAGTTTTTATGGTTTCTTGGAATATGAGACAAAGTAAATCCAGATGGTGGGATTTATACCAAGCTTGGCCTTCTAAAATCTTGCCATAAATTAGATTGAAACAGAACATACTTCCATCTTTTGGTTTAAATAGATTTTGGACTTTTCACTTTGATAATTCCTCACCTGTCAGCAATTTATTTTTCTGCAATTTTGGCTCAGTGGAAAAACAGTTCCACTTAGAAGTCTCATAGTGGCCAGAACATTGCCTGTGCCAATGGAACCTTTTGTGTTTTCCTCATATTTCCTTTGTGCTCTTCTCTTTACTTGGTTTATGCCTTCCCTCCTTGGCCTCAATTTTTTTTTTTTTTTTTTTTTTTTTTTTTTTTGTGTGTGTGTGTGTGTTTTTACAGTGTTGGGAGCGAGCACTGTCATAAACAGTAGGAACCAAGAGCAAGTTGCCCAGGTCCATACAAGCCACCCAGGGCCTTGCTCTGTTCTCTGCTGAAATTACTGCCACGAGGGTCCTTGGATTCACTAACAGAGTCATCCTTAAAGCATAATTCATTCTACTTAAAACAAAAAGTCACCTTTTGTTTGTTTGCTTGCTTTTTTCAAAACCAGATCCCCCTTTTAGCTCTAACTGTCCTGGAACTCACTCTGTAGACCAGGCTGGCCTTGAACCAAGCAGAGATCTGCCTGCCTCTGCCTCCTGAGTGCTGGGACTGAAGGCATGTGTCACCACCCCCAGCAGGTTCCAAATCTATTTGGTAGAAAAGTTGCTCTGTTTAAAAAGGTTAGAGCTCTCTCTCCCTCTGTTTCATCCTGTGTCACTTTTCTGTTGCTGTGACAAGTTAACATAATCAAGGTAATTTATGAAAGAGCATTTAGCTCAGTGGAATGAAGACATGGCAGCAGGAACCGCTGAGGATTGACATCTTGATCGCCAAGCCCGAGAAAGAAAGCACTCTGGGACTAGAACAAGTCTTTTAAAACCACAGAGCTTGCTCCTAGTGACACACCTTCTCCAGCGAGGCCACTCTTCCTCTTTTCCAAGCATTCTCACCACCTAGGGACCAAGTATGCAAATATAGGAGGCTGTGGGGGACCCTTCTCATTCAAACCAGCACATTCCCTACTCATGTTATTTTAAAAACGTTCAGGGGCCGGCTTCAGCAGCACATATGCTAAAATCAGAACGATTGAAGATGAGCATGGTACCTGTGCAAGGATGACATGCAAATTTATGAAGCGTTCCGTATTTTTGATATGGGTTCTTTTGATGTCACAGACAAGCATCTGAGTAGCCAAAACTGATATTTCAGTGAAGCTGACAAAATCAAAGTCGCCCAAGGAGTTTCAGGGGCTGTATAGGACAATGGGTCTATCCACAAGTCCGTCCCTTACCTGATTGCTAGCATGCAACATTTCTGTTGGGACATTCCTGTCAGTACTAAGGTTAGCCCAAGTCCAAGCCATGATGTACTCAGGGGAACTTAAATTTGAGAAGAGAAAATCCTCAGCTCAGATGGAGGTAGTGTCCACAGCCTCTATCCATATGAGAAGCAGCTTTTCTGAAAAGAGTTCCAGTATATGCCTTGAATTTTTCAATAAAAGTTTGGTGAGGGAAACTGTTTCAGTCTCTCAACTCCTGGGCTAAAGGGACCCTTGTATCTCAGTGCTTAAGTCACCATGGGAGACGGGACTATCGGGCACATTCCTCTACTGCTAATTTTCATTTTTAAAAATGTTATATGTATGTATGTTTTGACTGCATGTATACCCATGTCCTGTGTGCATGCCTGCTGCATGTGGAGTCCAGCAGAAGGTATCAGATCCCACTGAACTGGCGTTGGGGTTATGAGCTGCCAGGTGGGTGATGGGACTTGAACTGAAAGAGCAGCCAGCACTCTTAACTGCTGAGACATCTCTCCAGCCCCTCATTATATTTTTTAAGGGCAGAGTTTTTCCATTAAAATTAATAACTACGCCAAACATGATGACATGTGCCTGTAATCCTAGCACTCAAGAGGAGCAGGGAGAAAAGGAAGGAAGGAAAAAGGAATACTAAGGGGGGGAAAAAGTTAGCCAGCCAGTTGGAATAGGCTTTTATGTTACAAGTTTTCATTTTATTTTGTTTTAAAAGAGCACATATTTGCAGTAGCCTGTTTACCTGTGTGGAAGACTATGTTTTGTCATGTTCGTAGTAGATAGATGCTAAGATCATGTATGTATTTAACTCACTGATTTTGAAAGTCGTGTATAGCAGGTGACTGTGTTAACCCTACTGGAGCCTATGGTTCATGGCAGTGAAATCCACACAACTACTTGCTAATAGATTTAATTCTTTAAAACCTTTTATTGATTCTTTCTGAATTTCACATCACATACCCCAAAACTATTCTTTTCCCTGCCTCTTTGTATCTGCCTTCCACCCTTGCAACCTCGCCCCACCCAAAAGAAAAGAAAATAACATAAAAATTTTAAAAATCTCATTCTGGAAGCTGTAGAGTGTCCTGTTGGGGCTCACAGTGCACCCTTTTGTCCACACATCTATACTTGCAAATGCCCATTGCACTGAGTCATTGGTCTGGTTCAAGGCTTGTGCTACTCTGTCAATACTGGGTCCTCACAGGACTCCTCTGGGATATCCCGTTGTTGCCCGGTGTCATGGAGATCCTGTAGCTTTGCATCTGCAGGACTGGCCCCTTCACGCACCCCAGCAGTTCATAGATGGGGTAGAGGTTGGGGTGGGCCAGCTCAAAGCCCCAGATCTGGGCTGGTGGCCACTGAGCTGGTAGGCCCGCCAGCTCTTCCGCACCCACATTGTCAGGGTGAGCTCTCCAACACTGCCCCTGGTAGCTCACCCAATGCTGCAGGGCCAGCTCATCTGAACCCATGCCACAAGAGCCAGCTCTGCTGTGCTGACAGGTGAGATGCAGAGCCCTCTTTTCCAAATGCAATTTAATTTTTATTAAAAATATACATTCCTGGCTGGGTGTGATGACATACTTTTTTAATACCGGTACTTAGAAAATGGGGGTAGACAGATCTTTGTGAGTTCAAGGCCAATCTGGCCTACATAGTGAGTTCCAGACCAGTCAGAGATACATGATAAAATTCTGTCTCAAAAAATAGATAAATACATACATACTCATTTCTTTCTGTATCTATACTTAGGAAGGTCTGGAGGGCTTAGCATGGTAATACACATGTAAGACCCCAGCACTCAGGCTGATCAGGAGTTCAAGGGCAGCCTAGGCCACCTGAGACCCTAACAAAAATCAACAAAAACCTGGGAAGATGCATGTTACATCCAACGCACCAAACTGTAATTTTTTACATAATTTTCCTTTCAGGGTTTTTTCAGGTTTTTATAAAGAATACATGGTTAAAAAAATAACTTCAAAAAAAAAAAACTTCATTTGGTGGGTAGAGAGGAGAAAAGGCAAATTATTTTTAAACAGTTTTCAGAGTGGGGACCTTGTATTGTTAGATGTATTCAAAAGAAAGGCATGATGATGGAAGTTGGAACTCTTAAGTACAAATTTCAACTCACTTTCGCTTCATCGCCTGTGTTAGGCCGGCCTTTATGGATGAGTACGAAAAGGTTGAGGAAGAGTTACAGAAGCAGTATGACATTTATCTCCAGAAGTTTCGGAACCTGGCTTACCTGGAGCAGCAGCTTGAGGATCACCATCGGCTGGAGCAGGAGAGGTTTGAAGTAAGTCTGTGGCCTGATCATCCTTACAGACATCCTTCTGGCGTGTTCCTCTATACTGAGACATACCAGCTTGTATATATCAGTGTATGGAAAATACAGGTTTCCAGACTGCTCAATTCTTCTGCCTTGCTGACTGTATAGCCTGGATTCTTGGTTGTCAAATATTTGACGTGTTATTGGGCTGTGGGCAGTGAGAAGTGGAAAGGGGTCAACTGTGACCTATGCAGTGACCTAGAAGGCCCATGTGTGCTCTGCTCTTTTCCATGCCTAATACACAGGGCTTTTTTTAATGCTTAGTATAGCAAACAAAATTTAAAAGCCAGTTTTATTTCATTGGGTTTTTTCAGTCGTACATGTTTGCGTGTTGTGTATCTGCATTTTCACACGTGTATGGGTGTGTATGTGCATGTGGAGGCTAGCAGTTCCCAGCTGGCATCTCCCCCTCTCTGCCTTCTATACTGAAGCAGGGTCTATATTTGACTTTAAGGCTTGCCTGTTTGGCTTGAGCTGGACAGCTTGGTCCACTGGTCCCCTTTCTGCCTCCCCAGCACTGACGTGACAGGCTGGCTGCCGTGTGTACTCAGTGTTTGCCTGGTTTCGAGGCACCTGAACTGTGCTGCTCACGTTATACAGCAAGCACTTAGCCCCGAGCCATCTCCCCAGATCCTCACTGTGCTCTTCTACAGTCACAGGGCTGTTTCCTGTTTAAGGGGTGGGGAGGCCAGTGTCTCACTCTGTCACCCAGACCAGCCTCTTGCTTCAGCCTCCTACGGGCAGGAACTGTAAGAAAGATGCATGTCACCACTCCCAGTGTAATCAGTGCCCCACTTGACAACACACCTGATGTACTCCTTCCTTCTGGCCCTACACCAGGAACTATAACCAGTTTTCCTTGTTTGTCTTACTACCCTGACCTGTCCGTAAGCATCTTTAGGATTGGAGTGGTGAAGCAGTACAGGCAGAAACATGAAAATATTTTTGCTTTCCCTTGTTGTGAGCATGAAGGCTGTGCCTGTCAGTATTAGACACATTTCCTGTGTCCTCCCTTGCAGGCACATATGGTGGGCTTCTGTTGTGTCACTCATTTCTTTCAGAATTGGAGTGGTAGTGGGAGGGGAGGGTATAGGGCTGCAGCATCAATTCCGTGACCATTTGCACAAGATGCTGGGTAGATGACAGAGGAAGGGCACAGGTTTAGGGACCTTGTAGGTTACTCAGGGAAACTTTAAAAAAATTTTTTTGAAGACTTATATATGTCTTTTTTGTATATTGGTGTTTTGCCTGCATGTATGTCTGTGTACCATGTGCATGCAGTACCCTCAGAGGCCAGAAGAGGGCATCCCCGGACTGGTGTTACAGATGGTTGTAAGCCACCATGTGGTGCAAGGAATTGAACCCGGGTCCTCTGGAAGACCAGCAAGTATCCTAAACCATTGAGCCATCTGTCCCCTTAAGCAACCTCCTAAGGTCTTGTTTGTTTTGTTTTGTTCTGTGTGACAAACACTTCGGTATTTACACAGTGGTGAAGAATCAGACCATCCACCAAAGTTTATCATTCTGAGTCTGGCTTTCCTCCTCCACAGGAAGCTGAAAATACTCTCCGTCTGATGCAGAATAAGCTAAAGGAAGAGGAAAAGCGACTGCTCAAGAGTGGAAGTAAGGCTGTTTGTTCTGACTGGTGTTCCAGCTTTGAGAAAGTTACTTTTCTGTCTGAGATGTTTATTCTGTGTGTGTGTGTGTGTGTGTGTGTGTGTGTGTGTTCATGTACCTGCACACACATGCCACGTATGCAAGTGCAGGTGTCGTGTGCTGCGGTGTTTGTTGAGGTCAGAGGACAACTTTATGGTTGGGTCTCTCTCCTTCTACCTTTACCTAAGTGCCTGGGGTCAAACCAGGCCAGCAGGTTTGCACACACCGTTAAGTACACCATAAGTTACTTATGTTTCTCTAGCAAAGCTACTTACGTTTAAAAAGTATTTTTAAATTTTGATTAACTTCTTTTCTCTCATTTTTCTAGTGTGGTAGAACAATGGACAGCCTGTGCCCTCTTAAACACTAACGAATCTGTCATTGTTGCCTATGTGTCGGGACTGTTAGCCTGGTGCTTTGTGGGGTCAAACATTGCGAGCAGGTGTATCTCTGACTCTTTTCCCTGCTCTTGAGATTCTTTTCCTCCTATTGGATTGCCTTGTCCACCCCCAATATGAGGGTTTTTGCTTTGTCGTATTGTGTTTTTCATCCTGTTTGGCTGTCATCTCTTGGAGGCCTGCTCTTTTCTGAAGAGGAAACGAAGGGGCAGGGTGGATCTAGGGGAGAGGGGGGGTGGCAGAGAGCTAGGAGAAGTGGAGGGAGGAGAAACTGTTGTTGGGATGTATTGTATGAGAGAAGAATCTATTTTCAATAATAATAATAATAGTGATGATAATAAAAGCTTGCTTCCAGTTACATAGCCTCTAACTAACATCCATTTATTATGATACTTAAAACATTTGTGTATGTTTAAATGCTACAGTTAGCTTGAACTCTATGTAATAGGTAATTATGAAAGAAAATTATCTCTAGTAATATGAACGGTCCCATATTGTAGGGCAGGCTTTAGCCTGATAGTGTTGCATGCAGTGTCAGTGAAGGGACCACTGACTTATTGGCAAATCCTGTACACAGTCATCCAGGAATGTTCAACAAGGCTCTCACCTATAATGGGAAATTTGTTCTGGCTAGTGTTTTCAGCTTTGAGATGAAATGTCCTAAATGTTCTAAACATGAGGCCCAGAGTTTGGGAGGGAGTCCTCTCCATGATGAGCGTGGCACTGCTCGCTCGGCTGACACCAGGCGTCAGTTCAACACTGGGACTGTGGCAGTGTGATTTCCTGCTACACCGCAGTTCTGTTGCACTGACTTGCTTCTCTTGCTTATTTCTCTGCTCTCATGATGAAATGACTTTATTCTCATGGTCTAAACAGTACACCTGGGCCTCCAGCATTTCCCCATCTGCGTGTCCCCTTCGTGTCTGTTTCCTTTTTGTACCTGTCCTCAGAGAGCCCTAGAAAAAGATCCGAGACTGCTGGAAATCCTCTAAGAGCAGGTGTAGAAAACCTGAGAGCTGTCTGACGTGAAGCAGGTTCCTGCTGCTTTAGTTCTGGGTCAGTCAAGACAGAGATTGAGTGGTATAGTTAACCATCTATGCTGCATGGAGTGAGCATTTAATGTAATTTTTGTGGATGAAGTAAGAGGAAAACTAAAAAGTGTGATTTTGTGTTAGAGTTGTTAAATTATATTAATATGGATTGATTTTCTATATAAAGACTTTCAGAAGGTGTAGTTTTTGAATTGTGTTGGCAGTCGTGAAGGGTGCTCTGGTTACTCCGCTGCCAGTGTTGAGGCTGTCCCTCCTGAGCTGGAGAACACAGCTCTTCTTCCTTTGGCTAAAGGAAGCCAGCTACCTTCCCCTAGCACTCAGGTGGATCTAGTTACCTTGACATCACCTTCTCATGCAGGCACAAAGCAAAACCTTTTGGAAGACTAATAACTGCTGGGCTTCCAGGCTGACTTCTAAGTCAGTGTCAGACCAGCCCCTGTATACAAACCCCTCTAAAACCCTCCTTCCCAATTCCGTATCACTCCCTGGAGAGAGTAAAGCACTAGCCAATAAGAGCATTTTCTTCCCATTATAGTCTTTGTTGGTTCTGTCTAGGAAATGTTCAACTTATAGGCACAAAGAATATGAACAAGTATTTAAGAAATGTATATAGAGTGATTTCAGGGCTGGAGAAGATGACTTGGTGATTAAGAACACTTGCCAGCATCGAGTATTGGGTGGCCCGTAACTGCCGTTAATTCTAACTCCAGGGGATACCAACACCCTCTCTGTTCTGTACAGGCCTCCCCATACATGTGGCACACACACACACACACACAGAGAGAGAGAAAGAGAGAGAGAGAGAGAGAGAGAGAGAGAGAGAGAGAGAGAGAGGAGAGAGAGAGATAAGGGAGAAATTTTTAATTAAAAACTAATTACACTGAAAATAGTCTCTTATAGAGTGTGTATATGAACAACCCCCACCCAATAAATAAATAAAACATATTTTAAAAACAGGGGATTGGACCTAGAGCATTGCAGAAGATAAGCACATGCTCGTCCGCTGAGCCACACCCCACCACTGTATGCCTTTATACAGAATTTCCTCAGGGAGGAGTGTCCGGGTGCCAGTCAGCTCACTTTCTCTCTTGGGACAGCCTGTTGCAGTCTGTGCCTGCGCTCTTTCCATCCAGCTGCATTCAGTCTTCAGCTTTGTTAGGGCTAAGGCTCTTGAGTTTTAACACCGCCTGACATAGAACAGAGAGGACTTCCCCCAGTTGACCAAGGACTTCAGATACCTTGAAAGCCAGCTACTCAATTTTGGAAGAAAAAAAAAAAATCAGCTGTCATAATGCTTTTAAGGCATCTGGTCCACATTTTTTTTGCTTTGAAAAATTGCTCTAAGCAAATACAGCATATTATGGTCTGCATTAACACTTCACTAAGTACCTACCAGGGAGTGTCATAAAATCTAATCGATGAAAAGAGGGCTAAGAAAGGCATATGCCCTGCATTAGAGCCCTAGTAGGCAGAAGATGTTTGACTGTAATGAAGAACTGTAGCTTTATTCTGTCTTCTGGTTTTTCCTGCTAGGTAATGATGACTCAGACATAGACATCCAAGAGGATGATGAATCCGATAGTGAGCTGGAGGAGAGGCGGCTGTCCAAGCCCAGGACAGCTATGGAGGTGCTCATGCAAGGTATGTGGCTCCTGTGCTCGCCTCTCAGACACAGGGTAGAGTTGGGTGAGCACTGTGAAGGGTCCCTGGAAGCAGTTCCTGTCTCAGCTTATCCTGTTCTTCAGGATCTGTCTCTCAGACTATTCATTGGTGACCATTACCTCTAACAGTCCTTTCTGCTTTCTTGTAGCTAAGCTGGTCTTGAGTTCACAGTGTACCTCAAGGTGACCTTGAACCTGATCCTCCTAGGTGTTAGGATTGCAGGAGACACCACCATGCCCAGCGCCTGTGATATTCTTATCTGTGGCCCAGGGATAGCTGATTCATTTGTGTCTTCAGACTTCCTACAGACATGTCAGAAATGGCCTCTGCAACTGAGCTCTGTGTTATGTTCATTTGGGTCAGTGCAGTCATGTCCCTTGTGACCAAGGAAGTAACAGAGAAAAGGGGATCACATAAGTGCCTCTCATAAAAACACTTTTTAAAAATATTTATTTATTTATTTTTATGTGCACTGATGTTTTGCCTTCATATATATCTGTGTGAGGATTCCAAATCCTCTGGAACTGGAGTTACAGACAATTGCGAGCTGCCATATGGATGCTGGGAATTGAACCTGGGTCCTTTGGAACACAGCTAGTGCTCTTAACCACTGAACCATCTCTCCAGCTTCCCTCATAAAAACATTTTTAAAATGGGGTCTTTCTCGTGTTCCACTTCAACCTAGAGGGTCATAGCTAGCCGTCAGGGCTTTGTCCTTACAGATTACCTCTCCACACACATGTGAGATGCACTCCCATACATACATGCTGTCCAACATAGCTAAAAAGATCACCTGAAAATTCTTTAACTTAAGTGGGACTAGATTGCATCGTGACTCTATAACTTACTTTTATTCTGTAAATTAAATACTTTGGGGCTGGGGAGATGGCTCAGTCAGAGAAATGCTTGCTCTGCCAGTCTGGAAACCTAGTTTCAGATTCCCAGCACCCATGTTAAAGCCACATGCCTCAGTGCAGGTCTGAAATCCCAGTGCTGGGGAGGTGGGCACAGGAGGGTCACTGAGGCTCAGTGGCCGCCATACTGAGTCAGTGAACCCCAGCCAGGTCTCAGAAATCACATGAACAGTGACGTAGGCAGGCACTGCTGTCAACCTCTGGCCTCCACATGCACACACACATACACATGCATTTACACGCGTACAGACACATATACTACACTCATCCGAATTAAATACATTATAACTGTTGTGGAGTATCTGTCGGAGAAGAGTGCTCCGACATGGGTTTAAACCCATAGAAAGTCTTTATTAAGCCGGCTGTGGTGCACACCTTTAATCCCAGCACTGAGGAGGCAGAGGCAGGTGGATCTCTGAGTTCGAGGCTAGCCTGGTCTACAAAGGGAGTTCCATAACAGTCACAGCTACACCTTTCTCAAACAAACAAAAAAACAAGGAAAAGAAAGTAGCTGGCTGACAACTACACTGGGTATTCAAGATCCCAGTGTAGCCGTGAGCCTTTCCCAGCGTGAGCTTTTAAACTCAGCCATGTCCTGGGTTGACTTCAGTTAACAAGAACAGTTAGCTAGAAGCAGAACTAAAAAGGACAAAAAGCAAGCTTAATACATTCAAAGACTCCCAGAACTGTGGGCTGTGATGGATTCCTTTGCCTTAGTTTTGGCAGGTGTTGCTCTCTACACGATGAGTTTTACAGCCTGATGGTACTTTTTTAAAATTAATTAATTCAATTTACATCAGTCATAGGCCCTTCCCTCTTCTCTTCCCAGTCCCACCCTCCCTTCTGCATCACCTCCCCCCTATTCCTCAAATAAGGGAGCCCCCTACACAGACACTCCAGCTCGTCTATTCACATGAGGGCTGAGTTTGTCTTCTGATTGATACTTCTTATCATAAAGTCAGTTGTACAAAGGTCTCAGAGCCTGTTACAGTAACTGTTCCCATATTAGCAAATATAGATGTGCTTTATTCTTTGTAATGGCTATATCATATTCCATTGCATAACTGCACCCTTGATTTACTTGGGCATATCCTAACATTCACTCATATATTTAATTTCACTATTTTTCTTCTTTCTGAATGTATTAATGCATATCATTTCAAATGGAATTCTTTTGTGAAAAACTCTGTTAACTTTAGTTTTTTGTTATATTGTTTTTGGTACCGGGTCTTGCTAGCACAGGATGGCCTCAAATTTAGAGTCCTTGCACCACAAGCTCCCTAAGCACGCAGATTGCAGGAGCCACCTGTAATGCCCAGCTGTAAACTCAGTTGCCCTAGATTTTGCCTTAAAAACATTTCTATATCCCCAGCCTTACCGTAAAATTTTTTCGCATATAAAATGTTATTATGTTCATGGATGTGTGTGCACCCACACATATGTGCACACTTGGGTACATTTCCAACAATAACTTTTGGGACTCAGGTTTTTTTCTTCTGCCATGTAAATTCTGGAAATTGAATTCAGTCATTTTGGCTTGGTGCCAAATACCTTTACCTGCTGAACCATCTTTCCAGTCCATGTTAATTTTTTTGTTATTTTTTATTGTTGTTGAGACATGGTCTCACCATGTAGCTCAAGCTAACTTTGATCTCCCAATAATCCTCCTACTTCAGTCTCCTGAATGCTGAGATTAAAGATGTATGCTCTCACACCTGCTGTGATATTTTATTGCCCTTCAAAGTAGAAGTGCAGAGTTGGGACATGGTGACACAAACCTGTAATCCCATCACTCTAGAGGCTGAAGCAACATCAAGAGTTCAAGGCTAGCCTCTATTTTGAGAGAGGGGAAGGGGGATACAGTTTGTTGACAGTTCTCAGGAGTTGGAGCTCACTTAAGTACTTTTTTGTATGTACGTTAGTATTTCCCTAGTTTTCCAAGGGAAAGAAAGTCTTAAATGCCAAATCCTAATAAATTTCCAAAGATCTCATCATGTCATGTTTTCATTGTTCTCAGGAAGGCCCAGCAAACGCATCGTGGGCACAATGCAAGGTGGAGACTCTGATGAAGATGTGAGTCCCAGAGCTTCTCCACACTCCTGTACCTTCTGGTCTTTGGGCTGTCCTCATAGGTTAGCTCAGGTGCTGCCAGCAGTCAGGAAACTACCTGTTCCCAGCACATTGCTTGAATGCGACAGAGTCTGGCCTTTGAAGGGCTGGCTCTTTTCTTTGCTTGTCAATAGCTTGTTTCTCATTTCACACAATATGCTCGCCTTTTTTTTCGCCTTCTCACTGTTCTTTCCATTCTCGCTTTCCAAAGATGGAAGCAGCACCAGCCCTCTTAGGTAAATGCAAGACTCCCAGCTCCAGGAAGCAGGTTGGTTTTCTTTCTTTCTTTTTTTTTTTTCTTTTGCCTCATCTGTTTGTTGGTGTGTGTTGGCCTGTCCAGGGCTAGCAGAGATTCTCTTCTCCAGGGGGATGCTTCCTCTCTTGGACAAGAAGCCCTCAGAATAGTTACCATGGTGAGAGAGGTAGCATGGTCTCTTGCATTTCCATACTAAGGAGGGTCAAACACCAAGACCAAAGATGAGAAAAGTGTGGGCAGTCATCAGGCCCTGAATTATAACTAGAAATGAAGAGCCGACCATAGGGCTGGCACAACACCAGCCTTTCTTCAGCACCACTCTGCAACTTCTGAGCAGCAACCCAGAAAACATGCTTTCCTAGACCAGGGCCTCAGGGGACCAGAGAACTTAACCAAAAGGGAAATCCGGTGCTCAAAATGGCGGGCTGGGTGCACACTGCCGGACCCTCTGAGCCTGGTCCTGCCGCAGTCCCTGGCGGTGCCACTTGGCCCATGTAGCCAGTTTCTGGAGACGCCAATGCAGGGTCAGCTTGTGAGGTATAGGCCTCTGTCAGGTGTGGCACAGGCGGGACCCCGTGCTCTGTATGAAGCTTGGCATACTAAGTGCCACAGGTGTAGCACTGCCCAAATTCAAAGCAGCAAGCTGGCGCCTAGTGTTGCTGGGCAGCTACAGAGATGCTTATACCTCAAATCCCAAGGGACAGCTGTTAGAGAGGAAGGGAAGTCACTGAGCAACAGCCCATTAACAGTGAGGATGCACCTGATGAGCTAGCTGTCATCCACTCCTGCCCACCTGAGTCTGAAGCAGGGAGGAGATGGCCTAAAGGAACCAGTGCTTCCTGGATAGTGGTGTCTGGCTTCTGTTTTATTTGCTTGTGTGCTTTTCAGAGTGAATGCATCTGCAGTGGCTTCAGCCTTCCCATTTGTTTATTTCATGTTCACACAGCTCCTCTGCCACAGGGCTTGGTTTTTATGTGTTTGTTCAGCAGGAATCTGTTGGGTCCTATCAGTGCCAGGTCCTAAATACAGCAGGGAACAAAAATAGACTTTGCCTCTGGGATACGCATGTTTTAGGAACAATCTAGCAGACCACAGCCATAGGTGTTGACATACCACCACCATAGGTGTTAGGGAGGAAATAAAGTAGGTCCAGAAGGTGAGAAATGATGGAAACAAGGCATTTTTTTTTTCTTACGGTCAGGAAAGTCCTCTGTAATGGGAAATTAGAACAGAGGCCTGAAGGAAGGAAAGGGTGAGCCATGTTAGGGTGGGCAGAGTCGTTGGGCCTCGGGAGTGTGAACACCTACTGTGGCAGGCTAGAGGGAACTGGGGTGAGAGTGATAAGAGGTGGCAGAGGCAATGCAGAACTGTGCAGGACTGGATGAGCACCTGGTAAGACGGGAGACGGTGGAGAACCATCAGCCCAGGAGGAGAGATGGGTAGCAGGTGCAGCTGTGTAGGTTGGAGGTGAGTGTATCTTGCCTGAGGCAGTGGTGATGTTGGTGTTGAGAGTGCTCAGATCCTGGGTGTTTTTGAAGTCAGGCCCATTGTGTTCTGTTAGTAGACTGCAGCAGGGTAGTGGAGAGGAGAAATGCAGAATGCTTCGGTAGTGGCTTGGCTGAGAGCACGGGGTTCTCACTTCCTGAGACAGATGACGTGGGGAGGGGCTGAGAAGGCCGATCAGGAGTTTGATTTTAGCCATTGTCAGGTGTGTGGCCTGTTAGACGCCCACATTGCTGGTGTGGAGTGGCCAGTTGAAACTAAAGTTTGGAATTTAAGAAACAGGGCTGGGTCAGAAGTGGATCTTGGGAGCCATCCATGTTTAAATATGGAAGTGTGATAAAGATGTGATCGCACTGCTTGGAGTGCAGGAAGAGAAGGGAGGAGGCCTGCAGCCCTGAGCTGCCTCTGTATCACAGCGGCTAGGGGATTAAAGATGACCAGGCAAGAGAATGGCAGACCGTGCAGAGAGCTAAGGATGGAGGGTGGGAAGCGGCCTTCAGAGGGAGGGGTGGGTCATTGACAGATGTGGGGAGGACGGTGGCCAGGACTGTGGAGCCCCACTGGACTGGAATCCTTTTTCTCCATAAGAGTGGTTTGGGCTTTGGGGTAGGTTGTTGTGCATAGGCAAACGGGAGGGGCACATGTGGAGACACCTGAGTATTTCTTTCATTGTGAGACAAGGTCTTTCTAAGTAGCTCAGGCTGGCCTCACATTCATAGCCATCCTAGGTTCTGGGATGCTGGCACTGTAGACTTGTATCACAGTAGGCCTGAATTTCCCAAGGAGGAAGGGAAGCAAACAGCAGGGTTGCTAGAGAAGGTGACAGTTCTTTAAAGAAGAGAGTTCTAACATGTATGTACTACTGGGGAATACTCTAGATTGGGTAACCAGCCATCTTGCTGTACATGGAGCACAGGACACGCTGTAAAAAAGACAATCCGAGTTGGTGCTCCCTGGATGCTGACCGTGAATGAGCTGAGGCACCTCCACCTGGAATAGGCCTCCCTCTCTCCTGCCCTTCTGACTGCCCACCTGTCTGCTTGGTCTCTAGACTGCAGAAACTGTGCAGCACCTGGCTTCCTCAGCATGTGTTAAGGGTTTTCCCAAGACACCCATGGAAAGCCAACCCCTGCTTGCTAACCCTGGTAAAGGCTGGTTACTGGTTATAGCCACACAGTCCAGTGGAGCTGTTCAGCTGGCAGTGTCTGTTCCCCCAACCTTCCACTCTAGGGTATTGCTGGTCGTGGCTGTCTCCCTGAGGGAGTAAGGTGGAGTCTCTAGTAAGAGACCATAGTGAGCTAGCACCTCAGTTGCATTTGCCATCTTTTCGCTTCAGGAAGACTCAGAGGACAGTGAAATTGACATGGAAGATGATGAAGAAGATGATGACGATTTGGAAGATGAAAGCATTGCTCTCTCACCATCTAAGCCCAGTCGAAGGGTCCGGAAACCTGAGCCCCTGGATGAGAGTGACAATGACTTCTGACCTTCTTGCCAAGGGACCCAGGCAGATTAAAAGCCTCAGATTTATAGGTAAACAGGGAGTCAGCAGGCTGGAAAGGTAACATGCATTTTGTTCACTACACCACCTGGCGTAACTGTCACTGAAACGAACCCCAACAAAGATTTTCTTTTGTCCTGTTTCCTAACACTTGTGAAACACATGTGCTCTAGGTAATTCAAATCTATAAGAAAAGCCCATGAGGAGAAATACAGACTGACAACCATGTAACTCTTGGCTGCTGTTATTATTAAACTAATTTTCCTTGATGTTCTGGCCATGGAGAGGTTCCAGGTTATGAATGTTTTGTTTTCTCTCAGAAGACTGTTGTTCTGTGGGAGGCAGATTCACTGCCATTACATGTCATTTTCACATCTTCCCTGGCCTGGGGTGCCTCAGCGAGTGCAGCTCCAACTCCTATGCTGGCTACACCTGACAGCAGGCACCCATGTGAGTGGGGGGGGGTACGCAGGAGGGCTATGTGTGCACATGTCCATGTGTGAGCAGGCACTCGTTGGTGCTGGTATGTGTGCATGTTGTGTGCATGTTTGTGTGAAACCAGAGGACGCCCTCTGTGGTGGTTCCTCAGGCACTGTCCACCTTTTGGGGGGACGGGATGGGTTTTTACTGGGATCTGGAAGTGCACCAGTTTCCCTAGCCTGGGGAGACCCTCGGCTCCAGGCTTGTCTCCTCCTCCCCAGGGGCGGGCACACACCACAGCTCCTGGGTTTGTGCGGATTTTGGAGCTTGCACTCGTGTGTGCATGGCAGCTTTCTACCAGCTGAGCAGTGTCCTCAACCCAGCTGACATGTCTTACTTTGTTTCACTTTGAGACAGGCTTTCTCTGTGTCATCCCGGCTGGCCTAGAACTCACAGAGCTCTGCCTGCTTCTGCCTTGGAGCGCTGGGGCTAAACTCCAGAGTGCTGGAGCACCACTCCTGGCGCTCTCTTTTTCACATCTTTGTGTATGTATACCATACATAAGTGTATTGGCATGCATGGAACAACATACATGTGTTGAAGTCAGAGGACAACCTTGAGTCAGTACTCATTTCTCACCTTATTTGAGGCAGAATCACTCGCTCACTATTGCATAGTGCAGGCCAGCTGGTCTGAAAGCTCTCAAAAGTTCCCCTGTCACCACCTCCCATTTCACCACAGGAGCACTGAGACCTCAGGCATGTCACCATAGCCAGTTTTATGTGTATTCGGAGGCTCCAGACTCGGGTCCTTCTGCTTGCTCAGCAAACGCTTTACCCATTAAATCAGTTCCTCACCCACTAACTGGCGGCTCTTAAAGGAGCTTTGTCTGAAGTCTGTGGCACAGGGATGCAAGTATGTGTCCCACACCTTGGTGTCTTTCTGAAGAGAAGCTAAACTTCCTGCTGCTTATGTAGAAGACCAGGGTTCAGTCCCAGCACCCACATCAGGTGGCTTCCAGCCACCCGTAACTGCAGTTCCAGGCATCTGAGGCCCTTTTCTGGCTTCTGCACATACATGTGATGCATCTGTGCATGCAGACAAAGTTAAGAATAAAAGAATAAAAGGACTAACAGTGGAAACATGAAAATTGTTCCCCGTAAGACAAAAAGAAAACAAAATCATTTTTTCTAGTTGGTTTTCAGGGAGGGGTCAAGCCACCACATTAGAGGCTTAAGGGTTGGGAAAGGCATCAGAGGGCCATGCTTTGGTTTAGTCAACAGGGCAGATTTTCCTGGCTTCCTTCTTAAATTTTCCTGCTGGTTTGGAGTTCACCGTGTAGCCCAGGGACCCTGATCATGTGTCAGTAGTCACTTTAAGTAATTTGGAGGTATTGTTTTCAAAGAGCAAGAAGGTATGCTAGTGACAGAGCAGTAAAATGTGGAAGGTTCATGTGTTGTGTTGTAGTGACATAGGATTATAATCCCAGCACTCGGGAGGCCAGGGCACAGCGGTTGGTGCAGGAGGCTAAAGACCGTCTCAATAAATAATGAAAAGCAATTTCAGGAACCCAGTTGGTTCACAGTACGGGGAGTCTCCTTGGCCATGGAATCATTTTGCCGTAGGTACACTTGCTGTGCAGATTTTTTTTTTCACAAAATATTTGAGCAGCTGCAGTTGTCAGCTGTCATGCTAACAATAGTACTGAGATGAATGACTCTTAGTATCTGCATGCCAGGTGCATACAGTGCCAGGAGTACTGTAGGGAACCCAGAGTAAGGAGCAGCAAGCCTTCTCTGGAGGAGTAAGTAAAGATGTCTCTGAAAGTCAGATTAGACTTGGTCTTCTGGGCTTTTGTTGTCTGTTTTGTAGTACGGGGGATGGAACTCAAGAGTTTTGCTGTTCTAGCTAAGTGCTCTGCCATAATGTGCACCCCAACCCTGGATTGACCAATAAGACTCCATCATACAAGATCTATATAAGATCAAGCCAGCCAGAATTCCCACATAGAGGAGATGATCTGTAGGCCCAGCCTGTACTGAGGAGCTTTGGACAGTTAATAGCTGCTTCAAGAAGAAGGAGCTTCTTCCTTCCTCCTCCTCCTTCTTCTTCCTTCTTTTTTCCTCTGCCTCCTCCTACAGTGTTCCCACTGGTATGTTTCATGTGCTCCAGTGGATGACCCCACCTGCATGAAGATATGGACTACACTAATTGGACTTAGTGGCATATCAAAGAAGACATGAAATGAGGATGAGAAATTAGGAGAGCAGAAATGGGGGCAGTATATGTGATCATATTTCATTGAATACATGTATGAAAGTCTCAAAGAAGTTTTTAAGCCTGAAAAAAACCAAAACGATGGGGCTGGAGAGATGGCTCAGAGGTTGAGAGTGCTTGCTGCTCTTCCAGAAAACAAGTTCAGTTCGCACCACCATATTAAAGTGGTCTACAGTCATCTATTAATCCCAGTTCCAGGGCATCTGATACATTCTTATAGCCTCCTGGGGCAATTGTACTCACGTGCACAGACCCTTACACAGATACAAACATATACACATGTTAAAACAATTTCTTTATAAGACAAGGAAGGACAGAAGCACAGAGGTGTCAGAAGTCCACGAAATGGCAGGCATATAAGGCTGACATGTTTGTTACGTAATAAGGGAGCACAGTGAACTTCTTGTGTTTCGCTCTGTGATAAGCAACCTCCAAAGATAAGGTGTTTAAAAAAAATCACTCAGCTGAGTAGTAGTGGTGCACATCTTTAATCCCGGCACTAGGGAGGCAGAGGCAGGGAGATCTCTGTGTTCAAGGCCAGCCTGCTCTACAGAGTAGGCTCCAGGATGGCCTAGCCACACAGAGAAACCCTGTCTTGAGAAACAAAAGGAAGGAAGGAAAGAACAAAGAAAGAAAGAAAAGAGGAAGGAAGGAAAGAAAGAAATCACTGTGGACTGAGTCTGATACTGCAGCCCTTAATCCCAGCACTCTGAAGGCAGGGGCAGGTGGATCTCTGAGCTCAAGGCCAGTCTTGTCTGCATAGAAAGCTCTGGGCCATCCAAGGCTTAGGAAGAGCTTGGACTACATTCAAGTGTCTGGAGAGATGTTGGGGAGGACAGAAAGGCTTTGGGGAATACTCATTGTGGAAAACTTGTATTGGAAGGTTCCTAGAGGCGAGGCACCCTAATCGCACATTTGCTAACTGATACAGCTAATCGGAAGGTATGAATAGAACGCGGTGGAGACACTTTGGAAATATACTGATACATCTGCAGAATGATGCCTAGTAATGACTTACAACTACACAAACAAGGGAGGCCTCCAGATAACCTGTGGACAGGATACATTCATTTATCCCTGTGCTCTCCTGAAATGCTAGTAAAGCCAGCGGGAGAAAGGGAAGAATAAAGAAAAGGAGAGAGAAGTGGGGGGAAGAGGAGAAATTTTTCATAGTGGGTGTCTTAGGATTTCATTGCTGTGAAGAGAGAGCATGACCACAGCAGCTCCTATAAAGGAGAACATTTAACGGGCTGGCTTACAGTTTCAGAGGCTAGTCTGTTATCATCATATTGGGTTACAGGGCAGCGTGCAGGCAGACATGGAGCTGGAGAAGGAGCTGAGAGTTCTACATCTTGATCCACAGGCAGCCACAGGAGGAGAAATGTATGACTGGGTATGGCTTGAGCATCTATATAACCTCAAAGCCTGCCTTCACAGTGGCCTTCCCCCAGCAAGGCCACACTTCTTAATGGTGCCACTCTCCCTGGGCCAAGCATTTAAACAAGAGATTCTGTGAGGGACAAACCCATTCAAACCACCACACAGGGTAAATAAATCCACAGGGCACCAAGAGCCAAAGCAGAGACCAGAGTGAATGAACAATTGTTCAGTGATGTGGAAAGAAGATAGGAGCATTAAAGCTGGAGGAGCCAAGGCCAAAGCATCCTTAACAGATTAAAAAAAAAAAAAAAGTCTGAGATGCAGAGGATGTGCTACAGGAGAAGAATGCAGAAGACAGCAACAGAAACTGTCCAAAAGTAAACAAAAAACAAATAGGAAGAAAACCAAACCCTCTTCTCGCTAGTGGTTTGTCTCAGTTCCAAGTTCACAAGCTTGCTTTGTGGTGATGCAGCTAGCCCTTGCTAACCTGAGAGCTATGAAACCTTGATAATGGAGTCTGGATGGACTTCCTGGAAGGGGCCTTCTAGGTCTAGTAGGGCTTGCTCTCCATATCTTTGGAGAGCACCCTTTCTCCTCACAGTGTTTGGCCCTCAGACCTCCGTACTCGGCTCCTATAGGATACCAGCCTCCCAGCAGTTGTCTACTGGCTGGCTGGTGTCCTCCTGGCTGCTGAGCTTCAGCCAGAAGCATGTTGAGTAGAGCAGCAGGTTGTTACCAGTTCAGGGGGTGGAGCCCGGACCTACTCCACTAGCTGGATGTATCCCCAGTCTGAGAACAACATCGTAAAAGTACCAAAGAGAGAAAACCGCATTCTCTACCCAGACACAATAACCTTCAAAGCCAAAATGAATACACCTTCAATTTCCAAGTAAAATTCCTTGAAGATTTTATTTTCGCTCCAGCCTGGGAGCCAATCAAGGATCTTGCATTTCATTGTTAGGTCTTTTCCACGTTTAATTTAGGACAATCCCCCGATTGTTCTCACATTTCTGCAGGCAGGCCAGCTCTGTAGAAAGTCCTTCCATTTGGAGCTGTGTAGTCATACCTCTACAGGCAGGCTCAGGTAAACACTGTCGGCAGACATGCGCCATCAGTGCAACGTCTGCACTCATGCATGATGTCCGTTTGTCCCATGGCTGTGAGGCTAAATGTAATTTCTTTTTCCTTTTGTCTTCTTGAGACAGGATTTCATGGAGCACAAACTGGTCTTGAATTCACTATGTATCCAAAGACAGCCTCAATGTCCTGATACTCCTGCCTCCACCAAGTGCTGGGATTATAGGTTCTTCCTGGCTCAAGTCTAATCACTTTTGTTAAGGCTGCATTTGCATGCTACTTGCTAAGGTACCTCTTTTCCTGCAAACAGAGCAGCACCTCTATCAGCTGCCATGAGCACTCATCTGACTATTGAATTTTTATATTTTTGTTTTGAGAACCTCACTATGTAGTTTAAGCTGGCCTCAAACTCCTGATCCTCCTTTTGCAGCCTCACAAGTACCAGAATTACAAGTGTGTGCCACCATGTCTAGCTTCTGGATAGCCCTTTTTTTAGTTTAAGACAGGATGTAACAATGTAGTTCTGGCTGGCCTGGAATTCACTCCTGATCCAGACTTGCTGGCCTCAAACTCAGAGGTCCCTCTGCCTCTGCCTCCCAATTGCTGAGATTAAACGTGTGCAGCACCACACCTGGACTCTCTGTGGTCTTTATAAGTGTTTATCTTAGTAGCTAAGTTGAGGCCTGTGAGGCTCACTTAGGTTTTCCAGTTTCAGTCTGACAATGGAGAGACTTTGCCACCTGGAAGCACACTTGTTATCCCACCGGGAGGCTACACACACTCTGAGCTTTGAAAGCTTAAGTACAGAATAATGGCATCGAGGTATTGGCGCTTAATTCAGAATGGGTAACAGTGCGCTGGACTCCAAACATAGCAGGCCTTGAAGTCTGACTCAGCATCCTAGAATTAACCTTTCACTTATCTTTACAGGGTTCTCGTTTTTTCATCTGTATCTAAGGGTCACACCCCAAAACCATCACCTCTGCCAAGCTACCATGCCTAGTGGGCTTGGAGACTGCAGAAGACTGACCCAACCATGTGCATGCACAGGGCGGAAACACAGTTTTTGTTGGTTCGGTGT
Source organism: Meriones unguiculatus (assembly GCF_030254825.1). Classification (NCBI taxonomy): domain Eukaryota; kingdom Metazoa; phylum Chordata; class Mammalia; order Rodentia; family Muridae; genus Meriones; species Meriones unguiculatus. The sequence continues at coordinate 41,513,476 of NC_083359.1, forward strand.
TGTCTTGTTTTTTAAGTTGGGGCATATGAAGACCCGAGGGTGTGAATAAGCCACTTCCTACTTTGTGAAGCTCCCAGCTTGTTTCCCCTGAGGGCCCGTTGGTGGCAGCCCCTTCCCCCCTCTATTCTGTAACAGAGCTTCCATCTTCCCTCCGACTGACCCTGGGCAGGAAAGGAGCCTGTGACCCCTGTTGGAAGTCAGGAGACAGCTTGAGAGATGACTCAGCAGCATTTCAGATTCCAGGAAGATGTGCAGAGATCAGAGGATTCTCTGATCAAAAGCTTCTGCTTGAGTCGCTGCATGGCCCACCAGGAACTTGCCCTGCTTACATTTCCACAGTGCGTGTGGGAGCATTTGTCTTGATAGCCTCTGAGATCATCCGGGCACCAGATTCCCCAATGGGATTTCCCTGGAGACTAGAACACTAGAGTTAGGGCCGAACTCAGCATCCAAAGTTGTCCGTAGTAGGGCGATTGTTAGAATGAATTCAGGACCCTACTGAGCCTTTACCCTGCTGGGCTCCCTCCTACACATACCACTCTGCCATCTTCCTTCTCAGACCTAGTTTCCCCATGGAGTTGATACAGTGTCTTTATATCAACCTGGCTCCCAGAATTGGACTAAGGCAGAACCTGATCTGGGAGCAGTTCTGGGGCTCAGCAAAAGTATCTGGAAACGGCGGACGCTGCTGTGTGTACTCACTTAATATGATGCAGACCCTGGTTCTCAGACAGTGCAGTGGCAATGTAGATGGCCCCATCCATCCCCAGGGAGTTCTCTTGCAGACTAGCGAGAGAAGAGATGGAGTCACCGTGGTGAGTCACCAGGACAGAAAAGACATAAGGAGGCAACATTGCCTTGTTGAGATGTGCCTGGGATGAACAGTTCGGAGGTTGATTGTCCACAGGTACATAGCAACTGGTATTTGACCCCTAAACTATAGCTAGGTGCTCTACCCAAAACCATAAATGTGGATGTTAAGTAAATGGCTTAAGGAGAATGAACAAAACTAACTTCAGTGGGTGTGGACAGTAATAGAACTGTCATTTAACACCCAGAAGAAAGCAGCTAAAGGAAATTGAGTTTTTCATCCCAAAAGCACCAGCAGAAGTTGGCTGCTTTGGCTTACATGTGGGTCACATTATCACTTACTTGAGTCTTCGGAGACTGGAATTTAACTTCAGAGCATTTGCCAAGGCCTTGGCTCCAGCTACCCCAATGTCATTTCCTCGTAAGCTGTCAGGGCAAGCAAGAAGCCTAAGTGCAGGTTTAGACTGAGGCGATCCTGATGCTCCTGCACATGGGTGTGGCTTGTCTGGACATTACCAATCACAGGGGTTTGGGGTGGTTCCTTCCTAAGCTCTTAGGAAAGCCTGTTCTTTCCTTCTACCCCAGAGAAGGAAAACCTAGGCAGAGATGAGAGAACTCCATCCAGGGGTATGCAGCACACTGTGATTACGGGGATCCTGGAGAGCAGGAGGGACATGGGCATGCTGACAGCCTGGCAGAGCTTGAGCCCACACCACCCCTCCCCAGGAGTTGGCTACTGGTTGCTTAAGGGGGTGGGGGAGATACACTACTCACTAGAGTCTTTGTACCTGTTTGTTTGGTGCAGGCCCAACCCAGAGCTTAGTGCCATAGTGACTTCAGGGAAAGCCATAAAGTGGGAACAGGGAAGATGGGCATACAACCAGAAATGATCATGAAAATTTGTGTCTGTGTGTAGATATTTATCTTCATGTTTATTATTTTTGAATATGTAGCATATTTGTTTGTTTGTTTTTCAGCAAAAGTGTGTTAACAGAGACTGCAATACTCACTCAAGAATCTCCAAGGTTCTGTTCACAGCCAGGGCCTCCCCAAGTGCCTGGGCCCCTTGGGTGCTTATGGCGGCCACCTGTAGACTATAAGAGGGAGTGCAATCAGTGTGGGTAAGTGGGCTTCCTGTGCTCCTAGCCTCTCCCTGCCCTGGGCCAGGCTTCCCCCCATAATCAGTATCACGGGGCTAAAAGTTGAGAAATATTAAGAATTGTTTTCCCGTGATTCTTCCAAGAACACCACATCTTCCATCTAACTACACCTAAGAACATGATCTAGACACTGGACAGGAAGTAGGGTAGTCTTCCAGAAGGGCTTGGGGTGAATGCTGTTTGTACCTTTAGGCCTTCCTCGATGCTGACTACCCAGTCACTAATAACAGAAAAGCCAAGCAGCTCTCCTAGATTATAAACAAAGATGCTAATGGCATGAGATGGTGGTGAAGGGGGTACTCTACTTGGCTCCCACACCCAGGGGACTTACTAGAGAGCAATGAGGGTTGTGTTCACCTTCAGGGCACCGGCCATTGCAGAAGCTCCCTCATCCCCTATGGCATTCTCCTGTAAGCTGAACACAGTGTGACCCATTGGTACAAAAGGAGCACAAGCCAACACTCTGGCCAAGGCCTATGAAGTTTGGGTCCTTTACACACTCAGACCTAACCCAAGTCACTTTAAATGATTGTCCCTGTTGGGCAGCCATTGTGCCCTTGGCCTCATAATTAATATACAGAGGAATCTAGGATATTTGTGAATCTGAATAAACTGTCAAAGACAGGTAAGAAAGGGGACACAGAAATTACTGTCACCAAGGCTTAAGACCAAAGGCTATGCTTTTTAAAACCAATGAGAAGATTAACCTGATGTCCTCATCTCTGTACAATTCTTTCAGTGTTTGTTGTTGTTGTGGTTGAGACAAGGTTTCTCTCTATAGCCCTGGCTGTCCTGTGTAGACCAGGCTGGCCTCAAACTGCCTCCTGGGTGCTGGGATTAAAGGTATGTGCCACCACTGCCCTGTACCTTTTTTTTTTTTTTTTTTTTTTTTGAGACAGGATTTATCTGTTACACAGAGCCCTGGCTGTCCCTGGCTTCACTTTGTAGACCAGGCTAGCCTCAAACTCACAGAGATCTGCCTGCCTCTGCCTCCCTGAGTTTCTTTTTACTTTTTTTGAGATAGGGTTTTTCTGTGTATCCCTGGCTGTCCTGGACTCCTAGGCTCTTTTTGTAGACCAGGCTAGCCTTAAACTCACAGATATCCTCTTGCCTCTGCCTCCCCGAGTGCTGGGGTCTGCACCATTCTTGCAGCCTAGGATTTCTGAATCTTTTTCCTACTTCCAATTGGAGGAAAAGGGTAAGCCTGGGACAGTAAATGAACTTAGGACAAGTGGACATTGCCATTGTAAGGAAGCAGCTTGCTTCCTTTCCTCTAGCGGACATCTGTGTCCCAGGGGTGAGGGGTGGGGCAGAGCAGCATGCACACTTCTGCCCTGTGCTGGCTAGATTTTTGTCAAGTTAACACATGCTAGAGGCCTCTGAGATAGGTGAACATCAATTGAGAAAATGCCTCTGTAAGAATGGCCTGTAGGCAGGCCTGTGGCCATTTTATGTATTAATTATTAGTGTGGGAGGGGCCGTCACATTGGGGGTGGTGCTAACCGCGGGTAGGTAGCCCTGGGGTACATTAGAAAATAAGCTGAGCAAGCCAGGAGGAATCAGCCAGTAACCAGCACTCCTCAGTGGTCTCTGCTCCACATCCTATCTCTTCAGTCCCTGTGCTGGCTTCCCTCAGTGGTGGACTTACAAGCTGAAAGGTGAAACAAACCCTTCCCTTCTCAAGTGGGTTTTGGTCACAGTGTTTTAGTAATAGACAAGTAACTTGTTAAAGCCTTTTCAGAGCCCAGCTAGGATGGCACTATTTAATGAGCAAATTGCTAGGCTAGGTCTAAGCTTGAGGAGAAACTGGCGGTCTCTACCCCAGTGTGGCACCCAGAAGAAATAAACCACGCCAAAATCAGGGAATGAGAAACAAACAAGGCTGGTACATCTGAAGACCCCTGGGAGACTGCTGAGCCCATGGAATGGCAAGGGCTAAGGCTTGGTAGTATGAGGGAGGCAGACCTTTGGGGACCTTGGAATCCAGGCTTTGGGGTTACATTTCACTCTGCAGGTGCAGTCATTTATGGATCTCACCCATATCGAAGATAGATGGATGTTTTGGCCAGCAGTTTGAGGGAGTGGCCTAGATGGGGATGGACGTCACCCAGTGTGGCAGGTAAGTGGTAATATGACCTAGATGGTGGCAGTTGACATTACTGTGGGAGGGACAGTGGAAGAGAGGGTCAGCAGGACTGGAAAGGAGCTGGGAGTGGAGGGAGGGGCACAGGTGGCGCCTCTAGCATGCACGGCTGGTCGGTTCCCAGGGTCAGATGGAGAACTAAGAAGCAGGCTTATGTGCAAGAGAATGCAGCAACTTGCAATACGTGTAAGACAGTAAGGGCACAAGGCAACATGGGCGTGGATTCATGCGCTGGAGTTGAAGAGACACGTCTGGGTTCGTGTCTTAGTCACTTTTCTGTTGCTGTGATAAGACACCATGACCAAGGTATCTTAGAGAAGAAATAGTTTATTTGGGGCTTTCAGTTTCAGAAGATTAGAGTCCAGGAGCGTCATGGTGGGGAGCATGGCAACAGGCAGCAGACAGACATGGTGCTGGAGCAGTAGCTGATCTAGATCTACATCTAGATCCACAGGCAGAAGGCAGGGAGAACTAACTGGGAGTAACTTGGGCTTTTGAAACCTCAAAGCCCACCCCCAGTGACACGCCTCCTCCAGCATGGTCACACCTCCTAATCCTTCCCAGACAATCCCATCAGCTGGCCGCCAACTACTCAAATATGTGAGCTCATGGGTGCTATGTTCATTCACACCAGCCTAGGAAGTGAGCAGGGGTTATTGGGAGCGGGGTCCTTGGAATCCTAGGACAGGAAGAGGGCTCCCAGAAAAGCTCATTAAGGGATGCGGCAGAACCCCGAGGGGCACCAGTGTCTAGAAGTGAAACAGCAGGGAAGGATAGGAAGTACCAACTAGAGAAGCGGTGTATGGAAGAGAGAGAAACTGTACTGTGACACAAGCGTGAAGCTTTAGGCTGGGGAGGTGGCTCAGTGGGTACAGTGCCTGCCCTGCAAGCAGAAGGCCCTGGATTGAGATACCCAGAGCCCACATAAAGCTGGAGGCAGCAGCGCTTGTTGTAACCCCGGCTCTCCTTCAGGGCGAGCAGAAGCAATGAGAAACCCCAGAAGCTTACGGCCAGATTGCTTGGCATGGACAGCAAGGGGAAGAAGACTGACTCAGGGTGGTAGCAAGGCCCAACGCCTAAGGTTGACCATTCCACATGCACATCCTGCTACGTGTATGCCCACACTCACACATACTAACATACATTCACATGTATACACATACATACGAAGATTGGAAAAGAAAACGGTGGGGCTGGTAAGACAACTCAGCAGGCACAGGTGCTCGCCATCATTCCCAATGACCTGGGTTTGAAGCTTGGAACCCAGAGTGGAAGGAGAGAAGTGGCTCCTGAAAGTTGTCCTTTGACCTCCACACATGTGTCATGACAAAGGCACACACACACACACATATACACATACATGCACTTGTTTTGTTTTGAAGCAGGGTTTCTCCATGTAGCCTTGGCTGTCCTGGAACTCATTCTGTAGACCAGGCTGGCCTCTAACTCAGATCCACCCCTGCCTCCTAAGTGATAGGATTAAAGGTGAACTGTCACCTCCCAGGTCACTCTGTATCTGTCTATCAGTTTCTCTCTCTCTCTCTCTCTCTCTCTCTCTCTCTCTCTCACACACACACACACACACACACACACACACACACACACTTAGAACAAAGTACTGACAAGCAACAAAATAGCTCACCCTGGAAAAAATGTTTTGCTGCTGGGGTTATAGCACCATCATAGAGCATGTACTTAAGATTCTCAAAGCCTTAGCTTTAACCCCTGTGTATACAAGATATCAATCATTGAAGTCCACAGGCGAAATGTCCAGAATGGAGAGGTTGCTGTTTTCTGAATCAGCTGCAACACACACAGGATCTCTGGGGACTAGGGAAATGTGCCCAAGTTGATTGTTGTGATGGCCGTACAACTGGTTTTTATGGTGTGTGGATTATATTAGTAAAACTATCACACACACACACACACACACACACACACCATAATAGATGAGGATTGAAACAAGTCGTGGTCTTATGGTAGAGGAAGCTATTTGCTGTCAGACAGCCCCGTGTCTGGAAACCCCTTCTCATCCCATAAGCTACACTTACTCTAAGGTTGTCAAGGTCCTGTTCAGCTGCAGTGCTTGTCCCAGGGCCCTGGCTGCGCCAGCCTGGATGAAGTTCCACTGCAGGCTGGAAAGACACAGACACATGACCACACAGCCCAAGAACAGAGCTCGAGAGACCCTGAGGAACCCAGGAGGCTCTGGTGCTGCCTAAGTCTGTGTACGATATGGCAGAGGGGTTCCTGAAGTTCCCTTCAGGCTCAGTCCCCGGGGGGGACCAGCTCAAGTCACATGTAGTCATGGGGACAGGCTCCAACACTTCTCCATAAAGCATAGGTCACCCCAAGCCACAGCCATGACACTGGCCTCATTCTAGGTCATTCTGGGGACCTGAACCCAGGGTAGGCGTACCAGCTGGAAGCAGGCAGCCTGGGGAGGCCTCCGTGGCTTCCCAAAGGCAGGTTCCATCCACCACACCCACTTTGTGAGGGCCCTGCAGCTGAGGAGGGTGGAGGTGGGGGAGGCACGGGCCCAGGAGACTCACTGGAGATGTGTGAGGGAGTGGTTCTCTCCCACTGCTGCTGCAACGGCCTGGCCACCTGGGTCATGGAGGAGATTAGCTGTGAGGCTGGCAACAGGGGAGAATGAGCAAGTAAGTAAGAGGCACCGTGACCCCCTGTCCTGGTCACTAGGGGATCCCAGCCATTCCCCATCCTCCCAAAAGACACTGGCAGCACTGATGTTAGGTTTGTGTGGCTCGTGCTTGTGGAGAACTCTGGTGTGCCAAGCAGACTTGAGAGTACCCCATGTTCAGCTCAGTGTGGTTCAAGGCCATGCACCCAGGACACCTAGCACCATAGTGGGGCTTACTACCCATGGGCATGGCCCATGCCAACTCTTTAGAGTCCTCTCCCGTGTGCTTATCCATCTCCAGGGATAACGCTGGAGAGTTCTCAGTGTCAGGGTTGCCAGTAGATACCAGGTCTCCTTGCTGGCCCTTTCCAAATCAAGTCTTTGTCCAACCTTGTAATTTGTGAATGGTGCCAAGGGTCTAACCCATCATAATGGTGTCTACCAACCCTGGTGTCTGAGTAGGTGGAGAAGCACATCTCCCTTGACTCCATCCCTCCAGACCCTACCACGTACTCCAAGTACTTCAGAGCACTGTTCATGCGGAGAGCTTGAGCGAGGGCCTGGGCTCCCTCTGGGCTGATGGAGTTTTCTCGTAGGCTGGGGAGAGATGAGAGTCTGAACATCCAGTCAGGCAAGTGAGGCTTCTGACAGAGCAAACCCCCAGAAACCACAGACAGGCCCGTGGCCTTCTGGGCCAAAATGTGAAGGAATCTGTTCCAGCCAGCCCGGGCTATAATCGGGCTACCAACAGCCTAAGAACGCACAGGAGGAAAAGGACGGGATCTGAGGTCTGAGGAGCAAGTAGCTCCTCAGGACTTGCACTTAAGGGAGCAGCCCACTGGGGCCACAACTGACAAAGGAAGAAAGGGACAGGGTGCCATGTTCTAGAACCAAGCCTGTGCCAACCACAGATTTCTCCCCAGCAGCTTTCTGTCCGAGTCCCAGAGGCCATGTTCCCACTGGTCAAAGGGGCAACAACCTGGCTGTGGGGGCTGGGGCCAGGACTTACTTGAGCCGGGAGAGTGTCTGGTTAGTGCAGAGGGCCTGCATCAGCTCTGCTACCCCTGTGTTGCTGATGGCATTGCTCTGTAGGCTGCAGACAAAGGACGGGGTACTGTGATGTGGCTGTCCCGCGAGGGAGCTGTCTGACCCAGCCAGACCCACTGGGCTCATTGAGGAGTTGGGAACCTGGGAAGTGCTCTCATCCCTCTTTCCTCTCCATCACTCCACTTTCTCCTCCTGCCTGGTAAAGCTGGGGAGATTTAGCATAAGCCCCAAGGTTAGAACCGCCCCACCCCACCTGCCAAGGCTTTTCTCCAGACACTCATCCCACTCAACACAAGGCACATACGTGGACCTTGTCATTCTAAAAACTGCGGAGAAGAGGAGCTGGGAGGTGGGCTATAACAGAAGTGGGGAGGAGGGGCAGAAACAGTACAGCCTTAGGAGGCTCATGGAAATGGAGGGTTCTCAGGCAAACTCACTCCAAACTCTCCAGACCCTGGTTCACCTTCAGGGCCTCAGCCAAGGCCGTGGCACCTCTATCCCCAATGGTGTTACTGGAAAACCTACAAGAGACAAATGGTGGTGAGCTGCGCCTGGGGGTCAGAGCTCAGGGGAGACCACCTCTGTCTCAAGGGTGTTGTGCAGTTTATTTGGGCTGTATGCATCTAGTCGCTGCAGAGGAGCCCTAGCTCCACTCTTTGGAAAAGAACTAAGGGTCAGCCCTTAGAGATACGTATTTGTGGAAACTTATGTGAAGATGGGCAAGAGATAGTGTCTCCTTCTGAGAGCAGGGAAGGAGTGATATGAGCACGCCTGTGAAGTTGGGGGCTCACCCAGTTCTGGGAAACCAGGTTTCAGCTTTCCTTGTCCAGTACTTTGTATGCTAAGCCAACTAAACTATATTCACCCACCTATCAGTGCATCTGAATCTCTCATATACTCCTCTTTCCATCCAGTTAGCCATCAGTCTATCTTCTCATCCATCCACCTTCCTACCCATCCAGCCACTCCTCCATCCAACCATCCACCGGTACATTCATCCCTTCATCCGTCCATCTAGTCATCATTGATTCTCCTGCTCACAAGTATGCGGGGTGGGCCAGCCTTGTGCTTGACACTGAGAATACTAATTTGGCCCTTCGGCCTTTTCTCACATGAGTTCCTTCAGACTCCTATTCTGTTTCAGGGCATCTGCCATCTGCTGGGCTCCTACAGACCCAATTAGGTTCTTCTGTAGCCTGTGAGAGATGAGAAGAGTCCATTAGCAAAGCCATCCACAGTCACTCCCAGACCAAAGCCAGTCTGGGTTTTGGGTGAAAGGTCAAGGACAAATAGTGTATGGTCTCCACTTACACATCAGTGGAAAGGGTCTCACAGTGGGCCTGGTTGGGAAAGTACAGCCGGGAGCAGGGGCACCATCAGCCTCTGCTCCCACCTTGAGAAGCTTTCCTGGGGAGAGGTATAGAAGGACAGAAGGGGAAGGGCCTCTCCTGGGTGACGCTGAAACACCCGCCAAACAAAGGAAAGAGACAGGAGCCTGTGAAATGGCTTAGCAGGTAAAGGTGCTTGCCATCAATCCTAGAGACCTGAGCTCAATCTCTAAGACCCACAAAGGGGAAAGAGAAAACCAGTTCCTGCAAGTTGTCCTCTAACCTCCATACTTATGCCATGGTGTGTGCATGCATGTAAACACGCATAGACAATAAAAAAGATGATAAAATGATATACACTGTACATGTCCACACATCTTTTTTAAAGGAAAAATACATCTCCCTTTTCTAGATTATTTTTTGAGGAGACTATAGGTTATAAATCCTTACTCTGTCCTGTTGAGATATGCTATTTCCTTACCCGCTCAGTCAGCTTCCTCTGGCTTCACAGCCCAGGTGTATGTTTCTTGGCTCTTTGTTTTGTTTTGTTTTGTGATAGAGTCTCTCTTTGTAGCCCAGGCTGGCCTTGAACTCACAGAGGTCTGCCTGCTTCTACTGAGATTAAAGGTGTGCACCACCGTGCCTGGCTTCCTGGGGTCTTTATAAGGGTCTTGGGGCCTTCTTTTCCAATAAATATCAGAGAGGATAATGTCCTTATCTCCCTGCCACTGTGGGCATTAGGCTGGCACCTGGCTCCATGTTGTCACGGACTGATCATCATAAAGGTTGGAGCAGTTAAGAAGCGTCTGCTGAGCTTAGGATAAGCTGCTGCAAAGTGCTGCCAGCCCCTCTCACTGCAAGACAACCTGTCATTGACCTCGGGAATGTGCATGGAAGGGGTTGCCTCTGCTGGGCTAAACTTGTCATTGACCTCGGGAATGTGCATGGAAGGGGTTGCCTCTGCTGGGCTGCAGGAAGCAGGGAGCCCTCTCTCTGCAGCCTAACTGGCAGGTTGTCGTGATGTTGCTTTACAGTCAGATTAGTTGCTTATTCAATAAAAGTGATTTTATGGATTGGCAGGAGTTTTTATTTTCAGTAATTCCTCATACCTAGTCTCTGGGAAAGCAGGTGACATCGTGTTTTTCAGGGACTGGACGTGGGTCAGAAAGCCTTAGGGTTGTCTCCCGCTCTCTCTGTCAGAAACAAGCAGAAGCCCCGGAAAAGAGAGGGGATGCAATGAGAGTTATGTCTACTCACTGTAGCATGGAGAGAGTCTGGTTGGAGACCAGGGCCTCCGCCATGCACCTGACACCATCATCCTTGATCACGTTGCTCTGGAGGCTACAGAGGTAAGAAGGAATGTGTCACTACTAGAATATAAGAGATGCCCAGCAGTGGCCTGACCTCATACTGCAGGAGGAGAAAACCAAAAGAAAAAAGAACAATAGTACACCCTCAACTAGATGGATACAGCCACAGACTCCTAAAAGGGACACAGCAAACCAAACCCACACAATGCCATCTTCTGGAAGGCAGGTTTGTCAATGCCCTGAGAAACCTTGGGGGCTTACAGAAGCACACAGAGTTGGGAGAATCTAGAACCTGAAGCGTTCTGCCACCTCTCCCACTCCACAGTATCTCCCGGGGCCAGGGCTTTGTTTTCTGGGCTCTCCCCTGGAGCAGGAGCTGGCCTCTTACCTTAGAGAGGTTAGAGTTCGGTTTATCTTCAGAGCATCTGCTAGAGCCTTAGCCCCCTGTGGTCCAATGGCATTACTCCGGAGGCTGGTGAAGAGACAGGAAAGTGCTGGGGTGGGAAGAGGGAGCAAAGTGCCACCAACATTTTACATTTATAACCCTTAAAAGAAATGAATTGGGCTTAAGGATTTCATGTTTGATGGAATGGAACCATGTCAGAGCTCGTGCTTACGTGTGTGTGTGTGTGTGTGTGTGTGTGTGTGTGTGTGTGTGTGTGTACACAAAGGAGTTCCCCCAAAGTAGCCCACGTGATGAGGGAAAGGGAATAGATGTGATTCTCTAGTGAGCTAACTGTGGAGATGATAAAGATGCTTCCAGGTCAGAGTCAAGAATCAAGCGTTTTGTGAAATGAAGTCCGAGAGGCAAAAGCAGTCATGACTTGGCTTTGTCGCTGTCCTTCCAGCCAAGAAGGACAAGCAGTCTGCAGGGTGGCAGAGCACTGCCACGGCTTCCAGTGGGTGAGTTCAGGAGTAGGGGAATGATAGAGAAAACTCAAGGCACTTCATGGACAGGGAGATGGCTTAAAATCCTCTCCCTTAGGGCCTTGTAGTGTCCTACTTACTCTAGTATGATAAGACTTCTGTTGACCAGGAGGGATCTGGCCAGAGCTCTGGCCCCTTTGTTACCAATCTGGTTCTCAGCGAGGCTGTCAGCAAACAAACAAACAAAAGCAAAACAAAACAAACAAAAAGACGAGAGGGAGGTTATTTCAAGTTTGTGACTCTCAGTGGCTTCTCTTTGATAGTAGGCTCATGATTAACCCTTGCTTTCCCAGCATCACTCACGTGGATATAAGCAGAGACAAGGTGACTATGGAGCAGCAATCCAGGAATAGAAAGACCCCCGGAAGGTAGAGCCAAAGCGGGCCAGATGGCCTTCACTCTGACAAATGGTCCAGGGAAATTTGTCCAGCCTCTCCTACAGGAGCTCTTTACAAATGTGCAGCAAGAGATTGAACAATAGGTCTTTCATATGGAGCCAGCAAGACAGTTCAGAGTACTTGCTACCAAGCCTGACAACCTAAATTTGATCCCCAGAAACCAAATAATAAAAGGAGAGAACTGACTCTTACAAGTTGTCCTCTGACCTCCACATATGTGCTGTGGTGTAACGCACACTCACCCAAGCACACACATATGCACACACACAACACTAGCACAAATATGGTAAATTCCTGGAAAATCCATAGCACTCAGAAACCAGTACAAACTAGTGTTCACAGACTAGTACAAAACAGTTTTCATAAACTAATACAAACTAGTTTGAGCATACCATGGACTCTAGCCTTTCTCTAGTACAAAACAGAAAATGGAAGAATTATCACAAAATTAACTTAGGTTTAAAACAGGTTCGTCTTTCTGTGCCTGGGAAGGGTGGTTCCAACGGGTCCTGGTGGAAGCAGGTCCTGGTGGATCTGCTCAGGGCAGAAGTATGGCAATTACTAAGTCTTTAGTTTTGTAGGCAGCATAGATAGAGTTGTCCATTAGAATCCCTGCAACGTTCGAATCAAGTGTATTCCAAGGGCAGTTTGGGATCCTAGTACCAGAGGCCAGCAGGAAGACCAAGAGAAGTGGACCACGCATTTCAACATCACCAGTTCCCCCTTTGTCCATTTTATTCATCACTTTTCTTCCCCCACCCCACCCCCAAGACAGGATTTCTCTGTGTAGCCTTGGCTGTCCTGGACTCGCTTTGTAGGCCAGGCTGGCCTCAAACCCACAAAGATCTGCCTGCCCCTGCCTCCCACACCCAGCTTATTTATCAGTTTTCAAATGAGTTCTGTTGCTTAAAAATAAATTTGAGCTGGGTGTAGTGGTGCACACCTTTAATCCCCAGCATTTGGGAAGCACAGGCAAGCTGATCTCAGCCAGGTGCTGAGGATGTGGCTCACGTAGGTAAAGCTTGCCCAGTGTGCCTGACCCCCTGGGTTCCATCGCAGCCTGGAACAGACTGGGCAGACTGACATGTCACTGTAACCCAGCACTCAGAGGGAGCAAGGTGCAGCAGCAGCTCACCTAGAGAGCGAGTTTGAGGCAAATCGGGACTGCGAGAGACCTTGTGTCAAGAAAGAGAAAGGGAGAGAGGGAGGGAGGGAGGGAGGGAGGGAGGGAGGGAGGAAGGAAGAAAGGAAGGAGGAAGGAATGAAGGTAGGAGAAAAGGAGAAAGATTTTGAGGCTTCAGAGAAGGCTCAGCTGTTAAGAGCATTTGTTCTTGCAGAGGACCTGGGTTCAATTCCCAGTACCGACATGGTCACAACTATCCTTAACTCCCATTCCAGGGGACCTGACACTGTCTTCTGACACTGTCTGTGGACACAAAAAGCAAGCCATGGCACTTATCTACATGCAGACAAAACATCCATACACATAAATCAAAAAATGTTTTTAAATTTTTACCTTAAAATTAATTTAAATTGGGCTGGAGGAATGACTCAGCGGTTAAGGGCACTGTCTGCTCTTCCAGAGGTCCTGAGTTCAATTCCCAGCACCCACATGGTGGCTCACAACCATCTACAATGTGATCAGATGCCATCTTCTGGCCTGCAGGTGTATTTGCAGATAGGGCACACATACATAAGATAAATAAATCTTTTTTAATTATTTAATTTGAAAATCAAACTTTTAAATTTTTAGCTAAAAATGCAATCCTGTGCTCACAATATTATAAGGAAGTAGATATTGAGAGGAGCACAAAGAAGGTAAAGGCCGAGCCAGGCCAGCACAGCGAGCCCCTGACAGAGTCTGCCCCTTACCCAGTCATTTCCCTTTTCTTACAGACCAGGTGCCTGGTCCTTGGGCACCTTCTAGGAGGGACAGAAAAAAAGCAGACTGCATTCTGAGCCTCACACTCGTGGGGTGCTACTGGTTAGCTGAGTGGAGGGAGACAAGATCTGCCCCCCCGCGCCACAGGGAGGTGCGCCGGGCTGTGTGTTACCTGATGCTTTGGATGCGGCAGTCCTTTCCACTCAGCACGCTGCCCAGCAGCTCCATCACAGGGTCCTGGAACTGGTTGTTGTCCAGCCTTGCAGGGGCGAGCAGGACAGTGAGCAGCCCTGCAGCCCGTGGGCGGGCGGGGCCTCCCACCTCTCATCCCCAGTGCGGTCTGAGCGCAGAAGCGCACTCCCAACGCTCACGCTTCCCCGTGGGAGGGGCCTGAGGAGGTTCCCGTGAGCCGTGTGCTTCCCCTTGGGGGGCCTCTTACAGCACATTGTCACACGGCTCCGCATAGCCTGTGTGGAGCACTGTTGGCTAGCTTTGCTTCTGAGGATGTCAAAGCCACTCTGAGGTGCTGACTGACCCTTGTCCTTCGTCTTTTCTTGCTTTGCTTGCTAGGTTCAGAGTACGACTGAGAGTGGCTTCTGGAAACAGACTGGCCTAGACAGTCTGTGTGTGTGTAATGTGCATACCTACATGTATACATACGAATATACATATATATGTCTAAAAAACCTTGCTGTGTAGCCCAGGCTGTCCTGGAACTCAGTACTCTTTACTGTTGGGATTACAGGTGTGAGTCACAACGTCTGGTCTCAGAGGGCCTCATCTGTTGGATTGTATTTCCATGTTGCAAGTGTAGCCTTGCTGTCTTCAGAATGCAGCTTTATGTGGGCGTAAGCTCACTGCAGATGTAATAGCTAAGAGACATCACCCCAACACAGGTGGACCTATAGTCATTATGATGGCGTCCTTATAGGGAAAGTAAGGCCATGTGAGGACAGTCACAGGAGCCGTGGTCACGAGACCGAGGAGGCTAAGAAGCCTCCAGCATGGCTGGCCCCCAGGTGTTCCAGAGGCAGAAAGGGCCCTCTTGCCGTGGTTTCAGAGGGAGTAGCGCCATGCCTTGACCTCCGACTTCCAGCTTTCTGAACTAAATCAGTTGCCATGATGGTTTAGGGCCTAGCTGTGAAACTTTGCTGGAGCAGTCTCAGCAGACTACAGGGAAAGGGGCGTGACGAAGCAAGAAACCCTTTTGAGTCTTTCTCCTTTGCCCCTACCCCTGGGATGAAGCCCACACTCACCTGAGGCTCTGACAGTAGAGCAGCTGGGGCAGCAGGCTCTGGAGGACGCTCTGGCTGAGGCACAGGCCTAAGCTGGCCTCTGGGGAGCAGACATCGGACTTCTGCAGGAGGTAGGCCAGAGCGGTGCGGTGCGCGGGGCTGGTCATCCCAGCCAGGGCCCCGCTCTGCATGGCCTCCTCCACGCTGCCGGCCAGCGCCGTGTGCCGCAGCTCATGCAGGCAGTGCAGGACATTGACGGCGCGTGCGCAAACTGCGGTGTCGGGATGGAGGAGGCTGTGGAGGACCTCGGCCACCTGGGCCCGGTAGCTCTGGTGCTCGCCTTTTGCCAGCAGAGAGCCAGCCAGGAGAGTGTTGACCCCTGGGGACAAGAGGCCTGAGAGGAAGCGCAGAAACACGTCCAGCCTCCCGTCCTTGGCTTGTGTGGCCCGCTGGGCGGCACATCTGAAATGAGCGAGGAAGCCCAGCCGGGGCCAGGACACGCCGCTCTCAGTAAAGAGGTCAAAGATGGCCCTCTTGGATGCACTGTGGTAGTACGTGGCTGCCACGAACTCTTGCAGAGATAGGTGAGTGAAGGAGTAAGCTACGCAGGAGGCCAGAGTCTCCTCCCGGTGCAGGAGGCAGCTGCACAGAGAGCTCTGCAACAAAGCCAGGTCCACGCCAAATGCCTTCATGTCTTGCTCATAAAACACATATTTCTTCTTGACCAGCCCATGGAAGGCCAGGCGGCCCAATGTCCCTACCATCTTGCGAGCCCCCTGGGCCGCCTGCTCAATCCTAGGACTTACCTTCGGCTGGTGGTTCACCTCCCCTCCAAGGGCCATCCTAAAGTACCATGAGTAGAGTTCGCACAGGGTCTGAGGCAGTGGCAGCTCTGTGTCTTGGACTGCCAGCCTGGTGCGGTAGAGGTGACCCAGGGCCAGCCCTGTGATCCTACAGAAGGCTGGGATGGTGCACATCAGATACAGAGCCCTGTTGGCCTGCACTTGACTCACTACCTGACCCAGGAGGCTCCGGTCCTCAGGGAATATCTGCTCCAGGCACACTTTGACCTCCTCCTCAGTGAGGCCCCGAATCTCAGTCATCCGGTCCACCAGGCCTCCAGGGATCTGACCGGCAGCACCAGGACGGGAGGTGATCCAGACAGAAATCTCCGGGAAGAGGTTTCCCCTGATGATGTTCGTGATCAGGTGGTCCACCTGGATCTCCTTCTTTGGGTCTGTGCAGGCCACAGTATTGGAGAATTCCAGGGGCGTCTTGCACTCATCCAAGCCGTCCAGGATCAGGAGGACTTTCTCTGGGACTTGCCCGGTGTTTGGGAAGATGGAGTGGATGAGTTTGTCTGCAGACAGCTTCTCATAGGTATTAAGATCCCGAAAGGTCAAGGGTAGAACCAATGAGAAGTCCTTGCCCACTTGTCCTCTGGCCCAGCAACGAACGAAATGCCTAACCAGAGTAGTCTTGCCCACACCAGCCACTCCGATGGTGATAGAGATGCGAGGTGGGATGGACACCCGGGACAGAGGCAGGAAGAGCCTGTCCAGGGTGATGGCCCTGGCGGCAGGCCAGACCCCACGTGTAGCCTCCACCTGAGTAAAGTCATGCTCCCTTAGTTGCAGATCCGTCAGGCCCTCTACGAGCACGAGGCTGGCCAGCTGATGCGAGGGCCTGCCCGGGTCTGGGTCGTTTCCCACCCTGCTCAGCAGGGCCTCACAGTGCCTCCGTATCCTAGAGTCTGCAGGACACAGGACAAAACAGGTGAGGTCCCAGGCAAGGTGAGAGGGCTTAGCTCCCTCCCCTGTCCCCACCCTCCATGGAAGACTCACCATTGCTCTGGGACCCCAGTGGGGAGTCTGGCATCTTGTTAGCAGCCTGCAGCAGCTGACCATCCTTCTCAGCAAGTAGATCCACGAGGGCTTTCACCTGCTCAGCTGGGGAGCCAGCACTGTAGGCCAGGGATGTCTCCCTGTCCGGCCATACTTCTTGCTTCCTCATGGAGCCTGTGGTTGCAGCCAGGAGCTGTGAAGACAGAGCCAAGACTGCAGCCTGGTGGACCTGTGTTGCTTCCTGGCCCGGGATAATCATAAAGGTGCAGGGGCCAAGTGAATGGGACTTGGAGCTCTGCACTTGGACTCTGGGTCCACCACTTACTAGCTGGGAGACTCTGGGCAGGCGGTGTCACCTCTCTACATCCTGGTTTCTTCAGTTGTGACCTGGCAATGGTGATGCTATTATGAGCAAGGAAACCAAAATGAGGGAGGAATGAAGTAGCAAATCTGGGAAGGAAATGGTGCGTAAATCCATCTAGTTAACATTCTGGGAAAGGCAGAGAATGGAGATGGAAAGAGCGGGGAGGTCGGTGGGGGCCAGGGCCAGGGTCTCCGAGCCAGGGACCCTGCTCTGTGTGACACTGTAACCGTGGTGTCACTGCACTCTGCATGTGGGCCCTAGTGTCAACTGGGCTTTGTGGTGATCGTATTGTGCCAGGTAAGCTATGAACCGAGGCTCCCACTGTAGCAAAGGCAGCACCAGGGTGTGGACAGTGGAGTCCGATAGACAGGCAGAAGCACATGGGAACTCTGTCCCTAATCATCATTCTTCTGTAAGCCTAAAAGTGCTCTAAAAAGTAGTATTTTAATTTTTCAAAAAGGAAACAGAAGCCAGGTGGTGGCGGCACACACCTTTAATCCCAGTACCTGGGAGGCAGAAGCAAGTGGATCTCTTGAGTTCGAGGCCAGTCTGGTCTACAAAGAGAACATGACAGCCAGGACTATACAGAGAAATTCTAGGAGGGGAAAAAAAACAAACAAAACAGAAACTGGAAGGAGGAGGAGGAAGGGGAAGGGAAGGCAGATAGCTCTTGGAGCAGCAGCATAGCTACTGCTCTTAGCCTTCCTGGAAGCTTGGGGCCCTGGGCCTGTAGGAAGCGCCATTTGATGCTGAGGACAGTGATACAGAGATAGCAAGACGCAAAGCCGTGCCGCGCCCCACCTGCCCACGCTCTTTTGCCAAAGCCGGCTGCTTGCTTGATGCTGTCCTGCAGCCAGTCCCATCCCATGTGTGTTCTTCCTCATCAGGGACAGGCGCTACCACAGCCCCCTAGGGACTTGGAGGCAGAGACCAGACACCCACTCTTTATAGTTCTAGAAGAGAAAACACAGTGGGGGAGGGGGTCAGCCACAGCCCTGTTTAAGATGACCCAGGAGTTGTCACTGCCAAGAATCTGCCCAGTGCTGGCCTCCCCGGGTTCTCTGGGTCTCAGTGTGACCACCCCAGAAGGGGTGGTGTTTGTCGACAGACACCTGGTTTTGAACATGGGCTGGGGATTGGGGTCAATTTAACTGAGCACGAATATTGAATATTTTCATACAGAAGATGCTAAACACAGCAGGAAAAAAGCAATCATTCCATTCATAGCCATGCTGACGAGTCAATCAATGCAACATGTTTAAGGCTTAAGTCTAATCAGCTAGACCACTCTTTCCACACTCCTGCAAAATCCTGCTGGATTTTACTGTTTACTGATTTTAATGTTCAACCAAGGGGAAAATCAAGTGGGATTACGGCCAATGCTGCAGTATGTGTTTTGGTTTGTTCTTTTCTTTTTCTTTCTTCCTTTTTTTTTTTTTTTTTTTCTTTTCGAAATAGGGTTTCTCTGTGTAGCCCTGTCTGTCCTGGATCACTCTGTAGACCAGGCTGGCCTCAGAGCAGTCCATTTGCCTCTGCCTCCCAAGTGCTGGGATTAAAGATGTGTGCCACCATGCCTGGCTGTTTGGATTTGGATTTGTGCTCACACTTAGATCCTTTTATAGATTCGCTAGTAAAACCTTATCTTTTTTTCCAATTCAGAACTTGGAAAGTAACAGTTTCCTACCTGAGTCTAAGTACTTATAAAATAGTGTTGTTGTCATTCTGAATATTGTTAGTATAAAGATTAATTTTTGTGTTTTATCATATTTCAACAAATTAAGTATTTTTCTTGACTTCACTTTTCCGTTAGTTTTTTTTTCAAGCTTTCAGAATTTTAATAGGAATAGTTTCATCTTTTAAAATAAGATGTATAAGCCAGGCGCATTGGTTCACGCCTATAATCCCAGCACTCAGGGAGGCAGAGACAAGTGGCTCGCTGTGAGGCCAGCCTGGCCTACAGAGGGAGTCTAGGACAGCCAAAGCTACACAGAGAAATGCTGCCTCGAAAAACAAAATAAATAAATATAAGACTTCTATTTTGTTTATGTGTGCATATAGTCCTGTCCGTGCGGGTTTGTGCACATGCCTGTGTGTGCCCACAGAGGCCAGAAGAGGGTGTCAGATCTGCTGGGGCTGGCATTATAGGTGGTTTGGGCCTAAAGCATTGGTCCTCTACAAGAATAGTATGCACCCTTTTATGTGTCCTTGACTGCTGAGCCATCTTTCCAACCCCGTACTTTCATCTTCTC
This sequence comes from Meriones unguiculatus, assembly GCF_030254825.1. Lineage (NCBI taxonomy): Eukaryota > Metazoa > Chordata > Mammalia > Rodentia > Muridae > Meriones > Meriones unguiculatus. The sequence continues at coordinate 41,532,814 of NC_083359.1, forward strand.
ATTTCTGAATTATCACTCACGTTGACAGTCTCACTGGATCGGCAGCCAGTTGACTTTTCCCTGGAGCAATGCTGGCAGGCAGCCCTGTACTGTGTGCCGGGAGCGGCTCCGCAGAGAACTATTGGGTATGATATTTGGGTAGGCTTCTAGGTAGTTTTCTTGTCCTCCTGGGGACGGCTCCCTGTTCCTCTCACCACTCAGCTAGTGTTTGTCATGTTTCCCAAAGCATACTACATCGCCTGGAATAAGACCCTCTTTGCCTTCGCCTCTTATTTTACAGAACACCGAGGTGAGACGCTCTCCTAAGAACACGTGGCTGGGAGGCATGGCTGCTGAGCTGGGATGGAAACCAAGGCCTCATTGGTCCCTCAGCTGTGCTGCTGCCTCTGTCGCAGGTATACATTTGGTTTAAAAACTTGGTCACTGGGCATGGTGGATGGCTTTAATCCTGGCACTTTGGAGGCAGGAACAGGAGGAATACAAACTTGAGGGGAGTCTGGGAAATATACATATATAATGGAGGAATGTCTGTTAACTAGAAAATAGTTTTTATTCATCCATTTATTCAACCAGCAAAATTTGAAATGTGGGGTGTGTGCGTGTGTGTGTGTGTGTGTGTGTGTGTGTGATGGTATGGCATATGCTCACAGGTCTGTGTGATAGTACACACTCATGGAGAGGCCAAAGATGGATGTCAGGTGTCTTGCCGTATCACATTCTACATTATTCCATTGACACAAGCACTCTCACTGAACTGGACCTACGCTGGCAGCAGAAAGCCCCAGAGACCCTCCTGGCCTGTGCCCCACAGTGCTGGGATTATCAACGCACACAGCCATGTCCAGCTAGTTACATGTATACCGAGGACTTGAACCCAGGTCCTCAAGCTTGTCCAACATGTATTCTTGCCCCCCGAGCCACCTCCCTGCCTCTAATCTGAACACTTGCTTGCTTGTTTATGAGATGGTCATTAGTGTGGCCCTGGCTGGCCTGGTGCTTCCCTTGTAGCCCAGGCTGGCCTGTAACTCATGGGGTCCTCCCGTCTCCTTCTCCCAAGTGTTGAAACTACAGATGTGTGTTACCGGAAATATTTATGGAGGGTATCTTACGTGTGTAGAACAGGGAATGTGAACGTGAGCAATTGGCAAAGTCCTTGTCCCGCGATGGGGAAAGCCGGGTACAGTGACTGTGAAGGAGGAACAAAGCGACGAGTGACATGCATGCGATCCATAACAGGATGACAGGAGCCGGCTGTCTCTGTGCTGGACAGAGGGATGGATGGCTTACCGCAGAGGCTTCTCTGACCCTCACAGATGGCAGACGCAGAAGGGCGATGGGACTGGGGAGCTGGCTTGGTGGGGGAGGGCTTGCTGCACCTATGTGAAAGCTGGGCGGAGTGAGGTATGCCTGTGTGCCCAGTGCTGGGGCAGAGACGGGCAGAGCCCTGAGCTCACGCCATCCAATGTGGCCAAACAGGTTTGGTGTCAAACATTAAAAAAACGTAGAAATTGTTCAGGAGGACACACAGTGTCTGCCTGTGTTCTTTATATATGCGGATACAGGCATGCGCACTTGCATACACACCTAACACACGAACACACAAATACACAGGTGACACAAATTAGAAGGAGTAGACAATGAAGGGAAGAGCATTATAGACAGAGGAAGCAGGTAGACGGACAAAGGGAAGGAGGGTGAGAGGGTGGCTCGGTGGCTAAGAACAAGGCCTTCCGGAGGCCGGAGTTCAGCCATCAGTATCCACACGAGGCAGCCCACAACTGCCTGCAATGCCAGCTGGCCTCTAAGGCACACACACAGACAGAGAAAAACAACGTGTTTTAAATTTGTATTTATTTGTGTGTGTGGCGTTTTGCATGCGTGTCTGTGCACCGTGTGTGAGCCTGATGTGCGTGGAGACGAGGAGGATTTCCGATCCCCTGGGACTGGAGTTTCATGGCTCTGAACTGCCACGTGGGTGCTGAGATCCTCCGAAGACAGGTCATACTCAGCTCCTGAGCCGCCTCTCCAGCCTCAAATACACATTTAAAAATAAGTGAATAGCCTAGCAGTGGTGGTGCACACCTTTAGTCCCAGCATTCAGAAGGCAGAGCAGGTAGGTCTCTGATTTCAAGGCTAGCCCGATCTACAAAATGAGGTCCAGGACAGCCGGGGCTACACAGAGAAACCCTAAACAAATAAATAGTAGAACTATGTGGCTAAGGTGTTGAAAAGAAGCAGTCTATGAATCAAGAAAGAAAAACATTGAGGAGGAGGGAGAGGGAGAGAGGGAGGGTGAATAGGACTGCGAGGGAGAAGGGAGGGGCTACAAGGATGTAAAGTGAATAAAAAAATGTTTAAAAAGAAAAAAAAAAAACATTGAGCTATTAGTCTTCATCTAATTGGCAAGTATGAAAACATAACATGGCCCCAGTGAGAATGTGGCAGTATTAGGAATCTTTTTAAGATGTATCTATTTATTTTATGTGTTAGGAGTATTTTCCCAGAATGTATGTTCCCCATGTGTGTGCCCACTTAAGGCCTGCCCTGCATCAGCCATGGGAAAGCTAGTCTCACCCCTCAACAGTCAGCATGTACAGGAGATCTGGTCCTACCCCTCCCTGGAGCTGCATGGAAGAGCTAGCCACGGCCCTCACCTGCAGGAGGGAAGCCCAGCAGAGACCCAGGCTGTCCCACTCAGCTACCGCCCAGGCCTAGGCCCAGGGCCTTGAGTTGGCCCACCCTAACGTCTACCCCTCCATGAGCTGCTGGAGCATGTGAGGGCCTAGTTTTGTGGTACTACAGCCAGAAGGTCTCCATGACTCTGGACAACGGCAGGAAGGGGAATCGTGGTGAGGCTCCAGTATTGATGCAGCTCCAAGAATGCTCAGAAACTGTTCGCAACAGGAAGACGTTGAAGGGGCAAAAAAGTAAATTTCTATCCATCAAGAGACCGATAAGAATAAAAATGGTTCAGTTCTGCACTGAGGTACAGTGAGGTCATAAAGCCAAGTCAGGCCAAGAAGGTGTCAAGCTGGAGTTGGCACACAGTGAGCTCTTCATCTTGAGACAGGGTCCTACCATGTGACCCTGGATGTCGTAGAGCTCACTATGCAGGACAAGCTGAGCTGGCCTGTCTCTACAAGTGCTGGGTCACAGGTGTGTGCCACCGGGCCAGGCTTCCCAGGATACTTTTTGCCTTTTAATGTCACAAAGGTTCGAAACACCTTATTTCAGGCGTAGTTTGTATAAAATGCATAATCTTGAGTGTAGTTAAGTTACATGGCCATCCTTCCCGTTTGGTGATGGGAGTCAAGCCAGAGTCTCGATCACGGTAGGCAAGTGTTCTACCAACGGGCTACAGCCCAGGTCTGCAACACATTCACATTTTTATATCGAAAAAGTCAAATTACAGAATACAGGGCCTGGAGAGACAGCTCAGGGGTTAGGAGGATGCAAGGCCAGTTCCCACACCCCCATCAGGTGGCTCAGAGCCACTGTAACGCCAGCTGCAGGGACTCCTTTCCCTCTCTGCAAGCACACATACAGGCCACATGTGCACATAAATTTAAAAATTAAGTTACCTAAAAAGTGAAAAATAACACAATACAGTTATGACAGGATACCATTTTGTCTCATCATAGGAAAAAGCTGGAAATATATGGTAGTGAAACTAAGGAAATTATTTCTTATTTTATGAATTTCAATTGCTCAGGTTTCACTAATATTGCTTTTACTTACACTTCAATAGATTTTTTTACAGAATTATGAAAAGTGATACATAGTCATTAAAATATTTAAATTACCCAAAGATAGAGTATAATCCTTACTTCTAGTCATCAGGCACAACATGTTTTGTTTTGTGGTTTGGTTTTTTTAAAAAAATTAAGATGGAGCTGGCAAGATGGCTTTGGGGGTTTTTAAAGTGCCCGCTGCACAAATGGGACAGCCAGAGTGCTGTCCCTGGATCAAGGGAGAGCGCTGATTCCTGAACTGTCCTCTGATCTCCACGCACAAGCAACGATATACATGCGCGCGCGCGCGCACACACACACACACACACACACACACACACACACACACACACACTTGCGCACATCAATATCAAGCTAAAAAGTGAGATGACAGATTGGACACACATGCAGGAGGAAATGTCACAATGATGAAGAACTGCTCCCCACTCACAGCTACGGTGTATACACAGAAAATCCTAAACGGTCTAAAAACAAATTATTAGACCAGTGTCACAATGTTCTGGACCCAGGGTCAGTGCTCACTAACAGTCTGTTCTCCATACTAGCAACAGTCAAATCAGAACTGAAATGCTAGGATAGCATAAAGATCGCCAGGCCGTGGTGGTGCACACCTCTACCAGCGCTCTGTGAGTCGGAGGCGGATCTGTGAGCTTGAGGCCAGCCTGGTCTAAGGACAGGGAAGACTGCACAGTGAAACCCTGCCTTGAAAAAACAAAAAAGATACCATACACATCAAACACTGGCAATGAACTTAGAGAAAATTTGCATCCTCTACACTAAAAACCACAGAGCATCGCTGGAGGCGACGAAAGGACGGCGAGATCTGGGATCGTGAGTGTTTCAACCGAGGCTCGGGTGGTAGAATGCCCTTGACCGCTCTATTCACGAGTAGCCAGAGTACTAAAATCAACTAAAATATCCACTAACCATAGCATGGAAATTTGGGAAACAAAAGGCACAACTGCTAACTTAGCCTGTCATGCAGACGTCTTCACAATTTGTCACAAAAGAATATACTCTGGGACACCATTTCCAGGGAGCTTGAAATCAGGCCAAACCAATCTGAAATGATTGATGTCGAGTAGTCACTCAGGGTTGCCACTGCCTGAGAGAGGGCACAGGAGGCCTCTGCCTCTGCCACTGTCCACGCATTGTTCTGTGGTGATAAATATCCACATGGAGCCGCTGAGCTCACCTTCCTGTGCGTAAGCTCAGCCTGACTCTTCAAGTTGGCAACTGTAAAAATACACATGTAGGTGGACTGATGAAGTGTCAGCCTGTCCACGTCACAGGCCGGGGGCGAGGGGGCCTGTCATGCTTTCTGGCAGGGCGTTGTCAGGCAGGAACCACGCTGGCCACTGCCTTCTGAAATTGGCTGGCCACCAGACGATCTTATTGCTGCTTTGACCAAGAGGATGAGGCAACCGCGTTTTGGTTTTTCAAGACAGGGTTTGTCTGTGTAGCCATGGAACTCTGGAACTTTCTAAACCAGGCTGGCCTCGAACTCACAGAGATTTGCCTGCCTCTGCCTCCCTAGAGCTGATTATAGTGCGCCATCCCTGCCCGGCTGACGACCATGTTTTGGAAGGGTGCTGGCAGAGCATTATGTCTGGTGAGCCTCTTCTGTCCCACCAGGGCCGCAGTCTTGGCCTGAGCCTTCTGATTCCCTTCCTCATGGCCCTCTTGCCCCGACCTTGGCTTAGAAACTGGGCAGGCTCACTGGGCTGCCTGCCACCTGGGCTGCTCATATCTCTGGCCACACACAGTACCTTGGGTTCTCCAAGATTACCAACTCCTCACCCTCCTCTGCCTCCCAAGTTCTAACCTTGCACCATGGCAAAGCCCTGGCTTCTGAGATGAGCGTCCTGAAGGAGGTAGGGCCCGCCCTGAGGATACACCACCTGCGCTGACCCGGAATCCCCGCACGAGGGCCCACGGCCTCTGTGGGATGGTTAAGGTGAGCCTGGGGTCAGGAACGTGAACCCCTAGAGACGGAACTGGGAGGAGCCTCAGGGCCTAGAAGCCTGTCCGTAGGGTGGACACCGTAGCCAACACTCCCGTACCCACCACTCAGCTGGTTCTGCAGCAGCACCTCTTAGCCGGCCTCCCGTGGCTCCCGGTCTCAAAGTGAAAAGTTTAACCTAACCCCAGGGTGTGGCTGGGAGGGAGGATGGACTTACGGACAGCTGGAAGCTACGAGTTCCACTTCCCTTGACCTTTTGGGCAGGTGCTGAAGCTGTGACTCCACTGACAGGTGAGAACTGGACGCCAAGCAGACAGTCACCTGCCCGGGGGCAGCAGGTTCCAGCAGCTCTGTTCCCCACCTGTAGCAAGCTGCCACCACCCTGCTCCTCCCGGGCCATCACGAGAGCAGAGCTGGGCTTTCTCCCCTAGGCCCCTGTCCTAATGCCTAGGACACACGTGGATTTATTCCACACTCAGGCATCCAGCCTCAGCAGCACCCAGGGGTTCGAGTCCGGGAGTCTCATGCCTAGAATAGCTCAGGCCCTAATAGCCTTGGCTCCTCTTGCCAGCTGTCCCCTCTTCCTAACCTTGTCACCTGCGCTGATGCGCTCCGGACTCTACTTACCTTCGGCCACTCTTGCTGCTCTAGGGTGCTCCGCCTGCATGCTCCTAGGCTCCGCTCCGCTCCAGCGAGCAGGAGGCCATGGCTGTGGTGGAATGCCTTGGTTGGTCAGTAGCAGGCCAGCTGAGTGTGGTGCCTGGCTCTGCGCTTCTCTGAAGGGATCAGGGGAGTTTACCGCAGCGATCATCCCCGGGCGAGGGGTGACAGACCCGCCACATCCTTCGGTCCCCAGGAGCCCCCCACCGTGAGCAGCTCCCGCTGCTCAGCTCTTCCTGTGCAGGGCTCCACCTCAACCTTCCTTCCTGTCTAGTTTGAAAAGCCAGCAGCCTCACTGACAAATCGGCAAGCGGCTCGGCCCCAGGCTCACCTCTTTGGTTTTGTCACCTCCCCCAGAAGTCTGAAGAGTGGGGAAGTGATGTCGGGTCTCCTCTTTGGGACTGAGCATCCCTACAGTGCGTGCTCAGGAGTGGGCACAGTACCAAGACAGTTGGCATGTCACCCTGCACCCACCGAAACAGACTCCATCAACAGGAGGTAGCTGTTAGGGGGCGGCGGGAACCAAGCGAGCATGGAGGAAGGCAGCGCCGGGGCTCAGGTCACGCTGCCGAGAGACAGCTAGTGGGGCTGGGGTGCGTACGCTTGCAGGCTGGTCCCCCGTGACCTCCTTCTACCAGACCACTTCCTTCTCACCCCAAAGCTCTCTATTCTACATATCCCTGTGAGTCAGTGGACCCCAAAGACAGGTCATCTGGATCCTGAAACAGCTGAATGCAGCTGTTCACAGCAGGAAGGTCACTATCCCTCAAGGTGTTCTGCTCTGACGGAAAAGGTAGGTAAGGACATGACTCAGTAAACAAAGCAGAAAAGGTGCAGTAAATGAGCTGTTTAGAACGTCATCTAGTGACAGGGAGCAAGCCATTTAATGCAAAGCCACCGGGTGAGCTGGGTGGCGTAGCCAAGTGACAGGGGCCTCGGCCTTCAGCCAGCACTGGGAGCGACAGTCTGAGTTCCGCTGTTCACAGCAGCCTATGTGTAGGGATGTGAGGCACCATCGAGAGGGGAGGGGCTTTGGTGGTAGGTTAGAAGCACTGTTTCAAGCCAGGGGTGGTGGCCACGCCTGTGATCCCAGCACTCTGGGAGGCAGAGGCAGGCGGATCTCTGTGAGTTCAAGGCCAGCCTGGTCTACAAATAAGAGTCCAGGACAGCCAGGGCTACACAGAGAAACCCTGTCTCAAACAAACAAACAAACAAACAAACAAACAAACAAACGGAATGCTGTTTCAGGATCCCTGCCCATCTCCTTCCCTACTGAGCACAGAGGAACATCCAGGAGCTGGAGGACACAGTGGTGGCCCCTTGAGACAGAGCATAGCGATAGGCGGTGGCTGTAGCCCTGGCCAAGGGGTGCAGCAAAGATCCCTGAAACCAGGCACCTACCGATGCTGGAAGCCACATGGGCCTTGTGGTCAAGAGGCCCAGCCTGCAGCCTCTAGGGATCTGGCAGGGGAGGAGCCTCCTCCTCCCTGACAACTGTTGGAAGCATCTCAGTAATGGCCACCAGCCTGTATGTGGGCTATCCTGGTGTGTGCGCATGACAGCACACACATTTCTTCAGGATTCTCTTCACGGAGAATTTCTGTTCCCCAAGAGCAAGACAGCAGGGAGGCAGTGGGCTCCGTTCTCCCTAACTTGGGGAGTGTGGGGCTTCCTGCCTGCAGCATGGGGGCCTTTCCCTGTGGGACCCTTATCTGACCTAGTGGGCATCTCTCCAGGCTGGGCTGTGGTCCAACACAGACTGCTCTAAGTAGACAAGCCTGGGCCACGGCAAGGGCTGGACCACAGGAAGAGGAGGCTGGAGGTCTGGTCGCGTCACTGAGTCATGTGTAGCTTACAGTGCTCAGTGAGCACTCTGTTGTGGGGCTAAGTGCTTTCTCCTTGTGCTAATCCGCAAAGGCAGGGTGGCCTCTAGCGGGGAGCTCCTCCTCACTTCATCCGGCAAGCGGCCCCTGTGTTGTGGCTTCAGCTTTACCGAAGGTGCAAGGCAGCCAGACACCTTTCCTCATCCAGTGGCTGGGCAGCGCTGTGATGCTGGAGCCAGTGTTTTCCCAGGTTCCTCTTCGGCTGCCACTGGCTCTGATGGCTCCATCTTCAGTGCAGGGGTTCATGCTAACCTCCTCCCTCCAGAAGCAGCAGCTCCTCACTGGTTGTTTTAACACACGTGGATGGTGCTGAATACGTAGGTTTAGGGGTCCAGGCTCTGTCGTCTGACTACCCGAGGCACACCTGTGCTTTAGCCTACCCCTCAGCCTGGCTGCTTGCCGGAAAGAAGCCAAGTGGATCTAGCCTGGCCGGGTTAGGGTGAGGCTGGCTCAGCCACTGGCTCCTCTCCAACCAGAGGCTCTTAGCTAATTTTTTAAACTCTTCCCCCAATATGGACAACCTGGAGTCTTCACTTCTTGTGGCTCATGGACATTTTCTGAGGACAGTAGGGGTTCCCCGCTTTTCCTTAGGGAGGGACACACAAAGCGTATTCCAAACTGTCTGTCTTGACAACTCCATCTCACTTCCCTCAAACAGTCCATCCTAAGGGGAAAAAACCCTTTATAGGAGAAATAAAACACCTTTTAGAACAGGCCAAAGGCTGGGCGTGGTGGTGCACATTACCACATTACCATTAAAGGTGGTACCACCTTTAACCCCGGCATCTGGGTGACTGAGGCTCGAAGATCCCTGTTAGCTGGACAGCAGCCTAGCCTGAAAATGAATTCCAGGGCAGGCGGAGCTACAGTGAGATGCTGTCTCGATAGATGACAGACAGATAGATATACAGACAGATAGATATAGAAGCCACTAAACATGGCTTCTAATTGCCTGTCCGTCAGGAGCCATGACCAGGACACATTCCACAAACAAAGCTTCATTTTCACCTCCCTAAACACCGCTGGCCTCTGAGATCAGCACACAAACCTTTCGAAGGAATCTGTCCTTGATGTTACCCTAAGGGCCCAAGGATGCATTTCTCTTGTAGTGCTGGGAACTGAACCAGAGCCTTAGGTATGTTAAGCAAGTCTCTTACCACTGAGCCACACTCCAGCTGGCTGATCTGTCCCTATGGTCTGCACACTTCTAGGTCAGCGTTGTACGCCCAGAGCTACAAGCTGGCTCAGTAGGTCCAGCAGGACCAGCCCAGCACTTGAGACACTCCAGGTGTAGACTGTGTCCCTGGTCTGCTTCCCTGAGCAGCAGCAGCAGCTGGAGCTAGTGCCTGTTGAGGGCACCATTAGTGTGAACAGAGACAGTGAGTGCACAAGCAAGAACAGAGTATCTCTGCCTGTTATGGAGGAACCACAGGTAAGGGGACAGTAAGCAAAGGCATTGGTGAGCAGCAGGGAAGCGGGGCCCAGGCTCACTGTCTGTTCCTTATGATTTTCCCAGAGAGGAGCATCTAGGTTTATTTAGTTAGTTAGTTTTAAATAAAGCCTTTGTTTTTATTGCACATCATATAAAACAACTTCACTGTATTCAAAACACACAAGGACATTCACAGGCTGTGGAAACCCAAACTTCTGGGGTTTTTTGTTTGTTTGTGTGTGTGTGTTTTTGTTTTTCCTGGCCCTCCCCAGGGTCCACACATGGGAGGAGCCCACAAGCAACATGCTTACTTTGGGGATCTTCAGTTGTGCTAGGCCCTACTCACAGTCCTGCTTGGAGGATGCTGGTGACAGTGACAGGTGTCTGGGTAGGCACCAGGTCAGAAGAGCACCTATGACATGTGGTGTAGGCTGCCCAGGGGAGTCTGGTCTGCTGTGGGCCTGGGTGGCTCTGAATGCTGAAGGCAGGCAGGGCCCAATGCCTACCCCAGAATATACTAACAGGGCAGCTTGGGTGTGTTGGACACAGAATGGCAAGTGAAGAAGGCTCATCTTGCCCCGGTCGGCTGGTATGGCCTACTGCCTCTCAGAAACATGTAGGAGGGGGACCCTGCTTGGGCCAAAGGGACAAACCTGGCACTGACTGAGGGAGGGTGGGCCTGCTCTAAGTCCAAGGACAACACGGGGCTGGTAGAGAGCGGGAGACAAAGTATGCTGGGTTGTTGACCTTTACACAGACACAGGCTCGTGTCCTATAATGCACCTGTGGAGGCCTGGCCTGCTCTAGCTGCCCAGGCCCTCTGGCAGGACGCTACTGGGTCGTGACTTCTGAACCTTTTTCTTTCTGCCCGAGGGCTGCCGTCTCTTTTGTCTCAGCTTCTCCTTCCGGGCTGCAGCAGTGGTGAAGGTGATGCACTGAGCATCTAGGATGTCCAGCAGCTTGCCCATGGCCACAGGGATGCCATCCTGCTTCAGCTCAGCCTGTAGCTCGGCCAGCTCCAGAGGCTGGTATGTCAGTACCTTCCTGTGCAGGGCAGGCTTGGAGCAGATGTAGCGTCTCACTGCCTCTTCCGTGTCTGCGGCCTGGAGGGCTGCCTGTGACGCGCTGACCCCCTCTTCATCCTTGTCGTCGCCCACAGCCTCGAAGGCAGCTCCAAACTCACCGGAGGAACTGAAAAGGACAGATGCTGTTCTGTGACACTCGATATCAACAGGCCCCAAAACCAGGAGCCCCTTTGGGGGAATGAGTGTTTTCACGGTTCTGTTGGGCTGGCGCGTGACAGGGCTCCGGACGGCATCCTACTGTCTCCACGGTTCCTGGTTCCCTCCCTGGCTGGGCCAGCATGGGTGGCATCTGAGCCCCTGATCTCCATAGCCAGCAAGAAGACACAAGCATATAAGGAAACCACAGGGTTCCCAAGGCCTGTGGGGACTCAGGGAGCGAACCTTTAAGCCACGTGGGCTTCCGACAGAAACCCAGAGAGCAAGGGGCTGCCCTCTTTCTGACCCACCTCTCAGAGGACCATGGCGTGACCGGCCCTGCGGCTTCCATTACCTTTCAGAGCTAAAGGAGTTGTCGCTGCCATCCACAGAGGTAGCCACTGATTCCTGGGAGGCTGGGAGCTGGGTGTCCCCATCAGGGCCTGCAGGCAGCTCTCCAGCCGGCCACCTGCTCGGGTGGGAAATGCTCTCACTGAGCTGTTTCTTCTGAGGTTGATGACTCTTGCTCTTAGTGGGGCCCTTGGGTCTCTGAGTCCCACGACCTGCAGTGGCCTTAAGCCGGGTGTAGCCTCCTGACCTTGAAGGCTTGCAGGTCTCAGTGGTAGGTGCCTGGCCGCAAGGTCCCTGCAGGGGTATCTGGGAGGACTGAATCTCAACCTCTGAGTCTGACTCCAGAGTCTGGTGAGTGTACTGGAAAATCTCCTTCAGCTTCAGAACCATCTGGCGTTTGGGCAGAGCGCGCACTCCAAACCTGCATGTGGAAAGAGGTGAACTTCAGGGTCCGACAGCGCAGCATATCCCCACACACTGCTGCCTCAGGGGGATGCATGACCTCACTGCACACAAAGCTCCGAAGCCAGCTTCCGTGAGCATGCAAAGCTGACCATCTGGCCACATGCCAACGAAGCTTGCTCTAAAGGCCATCCACACCAGATGTGCTCCCAGTGTTCTGAGTGACAGGGATGGCATCACCAACTTCCTAAGCTGAAGAGCAGCGCTGGTTGGGATGCGACAGTTTTCACATTATTTAAAGAGTGAAGTCTCCTTCCTTGGAAGGCGTGGCTAGGGTCCTGTTTCCACCGGCATGGAACACTGAGACCTATTTCCTGGGAGTAACCCACAGGAGTCTCAGCTGTTAGTTTTCTGGAGCTCACATCTGCTCAGAGTTAAGGAAAGCCCAGTTGTCCACCCAACTCACACAGCCACACTGGCTCTGCAGGACAGACGGCAGAACTCCCAGCCCCCTCTGGGCCCGAGCCAGCTGCATCTTCAGACCTGGAGGCCGAGGTACAGGCTCTTGCTACTTTCTGGGCCTGGTTATTGCCAGGAGACAACCTGAGAGGAAGCCTGAGGGAACATGACCAACCTGTCCAGTTCTTTCTTCAGCACTGGGGTCTCCATGATCGAATACCTCGGCATTGGTGTTATGGGCACTTTGGGGGGCAAGTTCCTTTTCTGGCTAGCACCTTCTGGACAAAACACAAGAAGCACATGACCCAGGGTAAGAGGCATGGATCTGCTACCACTTTTTGCCCAGAGAGTACCACCATGGGAAATGACAGACCCCAACAGACACTGTGCCCAAGGAGAGGCGCCTTCAGCACCTGGAGCTGCACCTTCCCACTGGACGGCAGCACACAGCAGCTGCGAAGAACACAGCACTAATGGCTGCTGAACAGGCTCCTGGCTCTTAGCAAAACAGCCCTGCACCTGATCTAGTCCAGCATTCAAGACCCCCTGCTTCTTTTCCTGATATCTTGGTGCAGTGACAGCACCAGCTGGCAGCACTGACCACTTTCAAGCTGGCTCAGACATCAGCACTTCCTAGTTCAACAATGAAGAGACAATGCAGGCTGCCTACCCTCAAGCCTCAGAGCTTCAGTTCCGCCCTTGGGACCCACATAGTGAAAGGAGAGGACCAACACCCGCAGCTGTCTCCTGGCCGCTGCGTGTATGCACACAATAAACAGATACTATACAATTATAAATAAACAAAGAATCAGGGCAAGCCTTTCTCCAAAGAAGATACATGAACGGCCACTAAGTCATAAAAAGGCACTCAGCGTCACGGGCCATCAGATATCACAAATCCAGTGCAGTATCGCTTGACAGCCACCGGGAGGAGGACATGAAATGCGTGGCGGGAAGGGGGAGAACTGCAACCTTCGGCTCACGCATTTCCTGGTGGGGTGTAAGATGAAGCAGTACATTTGGGGGTAGGAGTGTGGAGGGGCCTCAAAATGCTAGCCACATAACCCAGCAATCCTGGACCTAACCATCCCAGAAATAAAACTTAGGCCCACACAAAACAGGATTAGTTAGAGTAACCCAAATGCCCACTAATGGATGAATGGAAACAGTATTTAGATATGATGAAGAAAGAAACAGATGAGCTTTGAAAATCTGTGCTAAGAAGCCAGTTACGAAAGATCACACATTGTATGATTCCTCTTAAGATGCTTTGGAGGACAGGGTGGCAGTGTGGCACTCGCCTTCATCCCAGTACCTATGAGGCAGAGGCAGTAGATCTCTGAGTTTGAGACCAGCCTGGTCTACAGAGTTCTAGGACAGCCAGGGCTACACAGAGAAACCCTGTCTGGAAAAAGAAAAATGATTCCTGGAGATGCCAGGAGTAGCGGTGCAGAACTGAGTGGAGGGAAAAGGATTGCCTCAACTTCCAGGACAGTGTGAGCCAGACAAGAACACAACTCTACCTGCCTACAACCACAAGCTAGGGCTAGAAACTCACACTTGTAATTCCAGTGCCTTTGGAGGATGAGGCAGGGGGATTACTACAAGTTCAAGGCCAGCCTGGAACAAAGACAGAGAACGACAAAACTCCCAAAACCAAAGACTGATGGGAAAATGAGGCCAGCTGGTTCTTTTCCCTTTTGTGATTGTGGACAAGTTGGAGACTCAGCTCTTGTCATTTCCATCCTTGAACTCAGACTCAGATCAAAGTACCTGAGTCTCAAGTCTCCTGTACAGGTTCTCTGAACACTGCCTGGGAAGTGGTAAGAAATGCAAATTCTGCATCGCAGGCAGCTCTGTGAGCAGAAGCAGTGGGGCGGTGGGCTCTCAAGTGTGTCAACAGCCCGGTACCCTTGGGGACGTAGGAAGGAAGCAGCAGCCAGCTTACACTGCCCCTCAGCATGGCTTTGTGACTTCCCGCTGTCTCCCCCTGCCAGGAGGCAGTGGCTTTGAGCTTTTCTGAATGGCTGAAATGCACGGGAAGTGCTGCCCTTCCATCAGTAGGTATGGCCAGGGTCACGCTCCTGCACTCGCCTCGGTGTGATCTTCGTGTGTCTGCGGTACGGGGTGGCCCGCGGTGCATGCTAAGCCCTCTCTGTGCTGCTCTACACTGTACTGTACACAGGCCCATCTTCTTTTAAACACGAGAGTGATATTAAAAAGCTGAACGTGAGCAAGCACCACTTAGTAGTTACACTGTTGGGCAACTGCCAGCTCTGGTGGCTCTCAAGCCAAAGGAAGCCTTGTATGCAACGGAAAGCTGCCTCCCTCCACCCCAGGAAACCTTCAGCCTGTGTGGTAGCACGCTTTTTCTCTAGGTTCACAGAAAAATTAGTGATGATCTGTGACTAGCGTCTATCACCATCATTTTAAATCTCATGCACACAGTGCGTGTCACCAGCACCTCACTCCCTATGACAAGCAACACTCCACCGTGTTGGGGTTCTCTCAGCTCCTGGCTGTTGTGATTAGTTACTCTGAATGACTGTCCGAATCCCGGGTTTCAACTCCTCTGGACAGATAGTAGAGAACAGAATTTCTGGGTTCTCTGACATCCCTCTTGCTGTGTGAGGAGGCACGAAGGGGTCGAAGCACAGCACTGGATGCCCCTCACACTGTCCTGAGGACAACCTGTCTTCTGAGACATCTGTCCCGGGAACGCAGGGCGCGCCCGATGATCCTCCTGCACTGGCCGCCCAGCAAGCCCCACCAATGCTCCTGTCTTCATCTCCCCGGTGCTGGGCCACAGCTGTGTGTGACCATGCCTGGCTCTTAATATGGGCTCTGAAGATTGAACTCAATCCCTCGTGTTTGCACTTTATGGATTGAACTATCTCTCTAAATGTCGTTTCTTTACGCCTTTCTTTTGGGTAAGTTTGGTCATGTAGTGTAGTTCATGTCAGCTCTAATTCTTAACATTCCTGCTTCAATGTCCTGTGCTGGGATTACAGATGTGCACTACCCAGATTGCTTGGGGAAATTCTGCACTTGTTTTTTGGTTTTGAGACAGGGTTTCTCTGTAGCCTTGGCTGTCCTGGAACTCACTCTGTAGACCAGGCTGGCCTCAAACTCAGAGATCTGCCTGCCTCTGCCTCTTGAGTGCTGGGATTATATTGAGTGTGTGCTACTATACTCAGCTTTTTTTTTTTTTTAAGAGTGTGAAACTTGGATGAAACTTGTATATTGTTGATGATGACCTTGAACTTCTGATCCTCCTGCCTCCATCTCCCAAGTGCCAGAATTATAGGCATATGTCACCACACTCAGGCTTATATATTTAACACGTGGTGCAGGGATTTAAGGGCCTCATGCATGCTAGGTAAGTACTCTGCCACTGAGCTGTATCGTTAGTCCACGTACTTAGCTTTTTTAAGGAACCACACTTTGCCCATCTTAAAGTTGGGATGCTTGCTGACAGTTCTAACCTCTGGGTACTGGGTCAGTGTTCTGGAGGTGAGTTCACTGAATGGGACTGTGAATAAGTGCATTAGCTGAAATACAGGCAGCCAGCAAATACTGACTCACTGCTCATACACTTACTAGTATACCCTCAGGAGCCAGCCACTTCTCCCTCTACAGGGGAGTCTGGGGACCAAAAGGAGGGGTCTTTGGTTTTTGGGTTTTGTTGTTGTTGTTGTTGGTTTTGGTTTTTCAAGACAGGGTTTCTCTGTGTAGCCTTGGCTGTCCTGGACTCACTTTGTTGACCAGGCTGGCCTTGAACTCACAGAGATCAGCCTGCCTCTGCCTCCTGAGTGCTGGGATCACAGGCGTGGCTACCAGCCCTGCTCACAAAAGGAGGGGTCTTGCCCAGATGAGCAAGCCCTTCAGCACTGCTGGCCCAGGCTCCAGCCCAGACCTCCACATCCCGTTAGTGTGAACAGTACAGGTCAAGACCCGTCTTGGGCCTCATAGCCACTCACTTGGTGTCTCTGGCCTGTCTGGCCTCCAGGCTCTGGTGCTCAGCACTTGGGCCACAGGTGGAGTCTCTGGAGAGTGCCGCTCTTCCTCCTCCCAGTCGTCCCACAGAGCCGAGCTAAGGACACTCAGTTTGCTGCTCCCAGGAGAAGCAGCCTGTGAGGACTGCTCCTGAGGCTCTCTCAGAGCACCGTAACTTCCTCGGATAGGGGTGGTGCCCAGGAGTCCTGGGGAGTGTGGGTCCCCGCTTCGCAGAGTCTCCTGGCCCTGGCTTGCGCTGGGACTGCTTGTGGTCAGGGGGCCGGTCCGCTCCAGATTCAAGTGGTCAATTGGAATTGGGGAGAGGGGCTCATGCCAGCAATAGTCACCCATGGGACCTGGGGGGTCACCATCTAGCACAGGGCTGCTGTTTCCTTGATGGGAAGCTACCTCCTGCTCATCATCACTGTCCCCAACTTCTACCACTTCGTCAGCTGCAGCTTGATTTGGCAGGCATGGCCTAGGTGATGAGGGTTTCTGGGACCACCTGGTAAAATCAGAAACAGGACACAATGGCTGTGAAGAAGAGAGCTTGCAGCGTTTAGGGTGGTGATGGGGAAGGCTTCTGCTGTCTGGGCATCCACTGTCAGAGTCTCCTTGAGTAACAGACTGTGTGTGCGGCATGATCACTGAGAACTTCTGGGCTGCTTCCGGCACAGTCCCGAGTTCTAAGGAAGGCCTGGGGGCCTGCTGAGCAGTTTTATTTGATGGAGTCCTGCTCGTAATCTTAAGGCTTTTGATTTGGGTCTGTGATGAGCAATCTCGGCTCTTGCTGGGCCCTGGGGTAGCAGGCACCAGCCAGGAGGTATCTGTAGTGCTGTCCTCTTCCAGGCTATTCTTCTGGCTGCAGAACAGCCAGGGGCTCTCTCTGTTCCTCAGAGCAGACTGATTTTCCAGGTGTACCTCATCTTCCTGCTGTGGCCCAGCCTCTGTCTTCAGTGGGCTTTGGAAATGTTCTTGGTCTTCGTCAACATCAATGACTGAGAACAGTTCAGAGGACATGGGGCTGACCTCCAGAAGTCCCCTTCTTCCGGGGGGATCTTTAGAAACAAGCTTTGTCTTGGTGTGCTCTAGCTCCAGCTCTTCATCTGAGTCCAGTAAAAGGATGACCTCGTCCTCTTTCTTCACATGACGCAGAGGCTCCTGGGCCCCGGGGCTCAAGCGCTCAGGAACTGACTGGGTCAGGTCAATGGGAGGAGACTTTGCTGGGGAAATCAGGGTGCCCCTATTTTTACGTCCAAACATGGGACTACTCTGTTTGCCTTTCTGGTGGTGCCTTTCTGGTTTTTTCAGTAGTGTGAGAATGTTACTGTCTCTCCGCTGCTTAGCTGGTGAAACTGGAAACAGTGAGCCTGGGGAAGCCACCTTAGAAATGCTACTGCGAGACTGGGACACTGCTGGGGACAGACTACTCTTGTGACTTAGGTGAAGCCATGGCTGGCTGGGACTTCCACCCACAGGAGACTGGGACAGGGGAAGGCAGGCCCGTGGAGGCGTCTGCTGCAGAGTTGGTGGATGGGCCATCTCTGCCTGCCTCTCCCTGACAGGGTCACTCTGCTCTTCATGGTCACTTGTTTGTGACAGTTCAGAAGATTCTCTTTGAGGTGATACAAAGAGCTGTTTGTAGTCACGGGCCTTGGCTGAGTGCAAAGGTAAACATCCTTTGCTCCTCACCTGGTGGCTCTCAGGAAGGAAGCTGCAGGAGCTGGGGAGGTCCGCTGGCCCCCGCAGTGCGTCCTGGGTCTCTGCTTTCCCTGCCCAGTCTGAGCACTGGCCCTGGAGTGGAATGGAATCTCTTTCATGCTCCCAACTAGCTAGTGCCTCTTCTTTTTCTAGGCCAGATGACTCCATTTGTTCTGTATTTTCTAACTGTCTGTTACTCTGGACACCTGCCAGTGTACGCGCAGAAACTGGACTGTCCTCCCCGAGCTGGTTAGTGTCCTCCTCTGTATCTGCTGCTCGTTCCCCCTGGAGTAGCTTCCTCTGGGTAGCTGCAAACTCATAAATTTCTTCCATTTCTGTTTCATTCACTTTTTCTCTATCTTCTTCACAGACCTCTGGTTTCAACAAAGTCTCTGCTTCCTCCTCTTCATCTACCCACACTGACCTTAAGAGTTCTTGGAAATTCTCTGCTCTGCTTTTGCAATTCTCATTTTCCTTCTCCTCCTGTTGCTCCCCCTCTAAGTCCGCCATGACAGGCACTTGTTCACACAGCTGAACAAGGTCGCTCACGCCAAACCTGCAATGGGAGATACTGCATTATCACTGCTCCACACAGAGCACCTGCTGGCACCTGAGACTGGTGGCCAGGGCAGATCTCACGAAGAAGAACAAGGACGTTCCTCTTGTAGCCTTTCCGCTCATGCAGGAACACACTTGGTCATAGCTCTAGATATCACTTTAACTTCACTGCTCACAAAGTCAAGGTGTGTCAGACTGAGCTGGCAATCACCAGAGGTGGTACGACCACAAAACCAGGCAGCACACGCCGCCCTGAGAGTCGCTCAAGACCCTGCGCCTAAGAAAAGCCACAGTAGACAAAACTGTTGGCGGACAGGCTGATCAGAAGGCTCTGAGAGCCCATCAGTACCTCTCAGACCCCCACTGCTGAGCTGTTCCTTTTCCAAAAAGGCACCAAGATTTACACAGCCTGGGATGACTGAGCGCCCCAGAGGTGTCCAAGCTGTGGGAAGAGGAGAATGCCTGGCTGGTGCTACAGAACTATAGGGGACAATCAAGAGGCGGTATGCAGGGTCTATGTGTGAGGCCCTGGGCTGTGTTACCATCTCACTAAGCCAAGTACAATTCTTCCCACCCAGCTCTTAGCACCCCTGCAAGCACACATTCTAGCCAACTATCATGCATGGTTCAGGGCTGGTTATAAGCTTCAGATTAGAAGATACAATGAATATGACGGGCTCAGCCCTAACATTTGGGCAGCACAGCCTTCCTTGGATGTCATTCTCCTGATCCACGTCACCAACTAAAGACTATGGAGGTGTGGAAAGCACAATCGCACCTTAGGGCCAGGGAACGAAGATGAGGAGCCAGGCTGGGAGGCATGTCAGTGTCTGCCGTGTACAGATAGTTCAGAAATGCATGGGCGACCTCAGAGCTCACATCATTCAGCAGGATGCGCTGCGTCAGATCTCCATCCTCTACGGCAGAGAAGCCTTCAGCGCTTACCTGGAAGCACAGAAGGCTCATTATAACCTGGAGTGACCAATCATCTGCCTAAGGCAGCCTGAGATCCTGGGGGTGGGAGGCAGCCTTGTGTGACAGAGGTATCAACTCTAGGTATGTCCGACTTGGGGCCTATGGGTCGCCTATAGAACAGGACAGAAATGAATATGGCCCAAATACATTCGCAGATGATAATATCATACTGTAGTACTAAAAGGCTGGACACTTCTGTGTCTAGAACGTTGTGTCAAAGACTGAGCAGTTTGCTGGGTTCCTACGTGGCGGCTCAGGCCTATCATATCAGCATGCAGGAGAACTGAGGCGAGAAGACCACATATTCCGAGAGGGAGGGAGGGAGGGAGGCAGGCAGACAGTGGTCATGAGATTTCACAATGATGCGAATACGAGTGGAGAAAGGAGGCAAGCTTACTTTCTAGAAAGAAGAGAGCTGGGGGGAGGAGGAGGCACCAGGCCCGTGCACTTACATACTGAATGAGAAGCGGACATCGGGCATAGAGAACAAACTTGTGGGCATAGAGCACCTCCCCACTGTCAATCTGGAACTGGACGTCACTCAGATGTGGGTTGTTGACCATGGCCCCGAAGTCAGCCACCAGCAACCCAACAGACCGCTGTAACGGGAGGGGAAAGAGAGATCTGTCAGCTCCCTCTCTCGCTTTGCTAAGTGCCCATGGGAGGGGTGTTAGGGCAGACCAAGAGCCAGGACCAAGCTCTCCTCTCCAGCATGTGCACACATGAGGTATTGAGGTTATACCCCTGAGTTACAGTCATGACGTCATCAAGCCAGCATCGCAAATGCTGCTTTCTTTCTCTATCACAGTGTGTTCCCTGACCTATGGTGAAAGGGACAGTCGTAACTAAAGGCATTCTCATAGCTAAGCACTGCATAACACACCAGTATACCTGCTTCTTAGGTAACCTGATGCAAAGGACCAGACCCTCAGCGGAGCTGTTCAAGAACCCAGTGCTTCCCAGTTACATGCAGGAACATCACCAAGATGGGCCTTTGTACAGGATGGTCCTTAGGGATTGACACCCGCTTTATGGAGTACCATCTTCCAATGTTGTTCATGACCAGCAGAGTATGCTGGATCGGCAGTGGGAGCCCACCCATCATCCAGTGGGTCGCAGTGAGTCCTTAGTGGATAAAGGAAATCACTAAGAAACAAGCACGCAGAACAAATGCCTGCACAAAGCAGTCACTGGGCAGTGATGTCTGGGCTCAACAAAGCTGGCACTGATGACTGGCTGTTCAGGAAACCTAAAGTGTCCAAGCACAGCAGTGACAGAAGATGTCGTGGCAGTGACCCAAGAGGGGAGACAGGAGGTGTGCAGCTCTCGGGATTGTCAGGGTGTGCCATTTGGGAGACAGCACAGAGCCAGGGCAGAGTGACGAGTCGACCTGTGGTGCGGAAGCCTTGATACTTACTGAGGCATCCCTCTTAAGGGTCGTCTTAGATGGCAGGACAAACCCAGCCAGTGGAAGGCTGCTGGGGACCAAGTCCAACCCTGAGAGAAGGATTTATAGATCAAAGCAATGTCACCTCTCAAGTGTCAACCCTAGGCTCAGCTGAACATGTTATTTAAGGCCATCTTTACTAAAGCAGCCCTCCCCCAATTATTTTCCCCATCTCCCTAACCGGGAAGTAAAAGGATTGAATACAGACAAAATTAGCCCAGAAAGCTCTGTCTTTGGCTAAAGTTTAAGGAAGATTGTGAGAACAACAAATGTTCTGCATTGCACTCATTTCTGAGAAAAAACACAACGGCACCTAAACCACACTCTCCACTGAACTGAGAAGAGCACAGAGCCTCCCAGGAGCCCAGGCCCTGGTTCTACCCCACCTCAGACTGCAGGGGGCAGGCCCAGTGCCCGCCCAGTGTCTCACCTGGGGGTGCTTCCAGACTGCTGGGCCATGGGCTGGAGCTCAGCCCCTCCACTGCCAAGTCCACGAGGTCCTGCAGGGCTTGGCGCTCCCTCTGGCTGGAGGACAGCAGTCGGTTACTGGGGCTGTGGCCCACAGGAGGGCTGCTGTGGGAAGCAGGGAGGCTTTGGGTACTTGGCTCTCCCTGCTTGGGCAGCGCCAGCGTTAGCTCAGGTTCCTGAAAAAGGTTGAAGAGCTGGTGAGTGTGGTTACTGTCACGGACACACACTCTGCTGCTGCCACCCTACCACGCAAAGCTAGGACAGGACGCAGGTTCCAAGGCTCTCTCAGGGCTGGCCATGGACTTTGCATTTTAAACCAGGAATGTGCTAAATCTGGGAAACCAAAGTCTTTCTCAGCAGAAGTGCTACTGAGAGAAATGAGGAAAGAAATAAATGCCTCCGTTGCTTCCTCCCTGTTGTTCTGCTTATTGGACTTCTCCTCATCCTGCCAAGCTAGCTGGCTGAATTTCCTGACTACACAAAGCCCATCCACACATGTGCTAGGAGGAGCAGGGCTCACCTGGGTACGATGTTGGGACACAACTGGAGGAAGCAGGCCCACTGTGTAGAAGGACCCCTCAGCCCAGGCTCCTGTGAGGGCACTGCATTCCCACAGAAAATTCTGCTTTCCTTCAGGCAGCTGCATTCGCCAGCCCGCATGTTCCAATTCTTCCTTTAAAATCTTGCTGGCCGGAAGTGGTGGGGTGCAGGACAGTTCCACTTGCTCTGATAGGAGCTGGGCAGCACGGTCCTCAATCTGTCTACTCGTGGTCTCGAAGTCTTGGATTAACAACAGTGGGGGACACACTGGGGGTTTCTTCTTGCGGCTTTTCTTCTCTGGAGATAAAAAGAAGTAACTCAGTCAGAGGCGGTTCTGAGCACTTACCCCAGAGCAGCTGGGATAACTCTCAGCCACTGGACACAGCTCTCCCCGGCCTCTGCAATGTACCTGCTCCCAGCCTTATCTTCTCGGAAAAAGCATTTTCCAGCCTGAGTTGGGGCACACCTGGACACTGCTCCATCTCAGAACGAGAAAGAGCCATGGCCACCATCAGGTCTTCGGACGGAACCTCGGGCCGGCTGACTTTCCCCCTCTTCTGTGGCTCCTTCTTGTTGGTGGCTCCTTTCCATTTCAAACCTCCAACACGATTGCTGAAACTAAAAGGCGGCCACAGAGAAAGGTGAGCGGGTGGCTCTGATTCTGGGCCTGTCCTATCATACAGGAAACAGGAGCGATACATATGTTGCAATGAGCCAACAACGACTTGCGTTTTCTTGCCTGTATTCCTTGTGGGCTCATTCGGTCCAAACCTAGAAATTCGGCACAGTGCAGACAACAGAGAGCCTGGGCTCCTTCCTGGCCACCAGTGGTCCCTGCACACCTAGATGTAGCCAAACCTAAGAGTCTATAACTTCAAGTAAGCTCTCTGTGGCCAATGAGGTCTGCCCTGAAACTTCAGATGTCCCCAAAGCAGTCCTGGCCACAAAGGACCCTCTCCTTCCTTCAGGAGGCCACAGCAGCACCTCTATCTAAGACCCCAAAGACAAGGCCTCCTCCCAGTTTCTGCTGCCACAAATCAGCTGCCCTAAGCTGCCCTGCCTCTGCCTTATAGAGGGCTTATGTGAAGGTCTCTCTGGCGAGAAAGGAAATCCATTCTTTTTTTTGAGTGAGCCCCAGCAGCAGGGCAAGCAGGGGTTGTGATAGGAAGCAACTCTGAGAGCCTGCCCTGCAGCTCTTGTCCCAACTAGGCTTTTGCAGAAGTTCATGCTCTCTCCTACACAGGGGAAGCTGGAGACTCTTTGAAGATGTAAACAGTCCCTAACCCAGCGAACTGTAAGCAAGAGGGAGGGAGCCAGCCACTAGCCAGATTTGCTTGAAAAGCAAAGATGACGCTGCACGCTGTGCCGTAGGCAGGGCTTGGGCAAAATCAAGCAAGGAGTGCGGAGGGCTAGAAGATGCTCAGATCAGCCTGTGTGCTGCAATTCTGAGTATTCCAAAGTCCAAATACCAAGGTCTGGTCTTCCTAGAGGAACATTCAAAGCCGACTCAGAGAAGATTTAAAGTTCAATTTCTATTAAGTGTCTACTCACCAGCCTTCTAGAAGGACCCATGTACATCTAGTTTCACCATTTGGAGGCATTTTAAGTGTTAATACAAGCAATGCCCTAGACATTCTAAGGCTTCGAGGCTTCCTGCCCTGTAGCAATAGTACGATGTGCAAGGTGGCATGCAAGGTGCCCTTTGTGACCTCAGCAGCAGCTGATAACCCACATACGAGGCAGGGAACAGGATAAACAGCTTCCCACAGGAGTTGGGTGCCCATGCTACCTTTGTTCCCTGTCAAGCTGGGGTCAACTGAGATGTTCTCGGCTCAGGGACAGTGAGAGGAGCTGACCCTCTGCTGCGCGCATGCCTGGAGTCTGCATGCTGAGGACCACTTCCCAGCTCTTAGGGGGGGCCTCCTATTTTAACATAAGCATGGATTTGTGCCGTTAACAAAAATAAATTCTTAGGGGGGAAAGCGGGGGTAAATATGAACAAAAAATTGTATGGGATTCTCATAGAATAATATATAGCCCTATAGTCTACCTAGTCAACTCTTTGAACTGTGCTGAATAATTTGACATTAATGGCATGAAAATGAAGCTACACTAGGTCAGAAACATGCTGCACAGCCAAGACATCAAGTGAAGCAGATACTAAACTCCTGGCTGCACTAGAGTGCTCACTGCAGGGTTAAGGGACTGGCAACATCACAGAAAGGACCTCAAGGAAGCAGCAATTCTCTGCATGAAGGGCCCAAACATGCTCCTAAATCCTTTTTGACTGTGTCCAATCTCCTCAAACGTCTCATGACAGAATTCAAGAGATAGCTAGTTCTCTCCAACACTAGAAAAAGCTTTTAAAAACAAGTGTAACTGGAGTGCAAATACCATTATTTGGCTGTCTTCATTTGTCTTACCTGGGTACCTGAGGGCTGCTGCCCACCTCGGGCTGAGCTGTCTGCAGCCTCACAGCCTGAAGCAGGAGCTGGGGAGCCACTTCCATCTTCACTGCACACTGCTTCAAGTGACTGATTCTGCTCTTGTTGGTGAGGAACGGTTTCCCACATATTGGGCAATCAGGGATCCGAGATGGAGCAGGGCTCAGTGCCTTTTCAGCCTCATCCAAACATCTGCAGGATGTCAGCAAACACAGGGCCACCCTCTCAGGTAACAAGGGTTATAGCAAATGCTTGACCCACATTGACATGTCAACGCGCTCCCCAAAAGCTGATGCCCTCATGCTACCTGCATGTCCCCTGGCAGTCAGCCTCAGACACTAACGTTAGGTTTGTGTTAGCAAAGGTGATTAAAGAAATCAAGGCTAGATCAACACAGAGTCACGTTATAATCCAGCAATCCATACCCAAGTAAAAGCCCCAAAGAAATAAAAACAAGTGTTCAAACATGAAACACATGTTCACAGCAGCTCGACTCCAAAATCCACATGGTGGAAAGCCAAGTGTCCGGCCATGGAGGAAAGAGTACATACGTGTTCTATCCAGACAATGGGTTATTATTGTGGCCATTAAAGAGAGCAGGGTTGGGGGTTGACACGCTGACACACAACACACAGATGAGCTCTGAGAACACAGTTAAGTGGAGGATGGACATGAGCATAAAGGTTGTATGACTGCCCATATGTGAATGCAAGCCAGAGACAGACAGATGGGAAGCAGTTGTCAGGAGACTGAGGAAGGGGCAAGAGACAGTCACTTCAAGGGCAAAGACGTTGCCTTTGGAGGGGATGAAAGTAACCCAGAACTGAGGTGCTGGCATGTGCACAAGAGCCGAGGACGTGGGCCCTGTAAGTGATCAACTGCATCGTGAGCACTCTGTCTCGGCGGCTTGTTCAGAAAGGGGGTGTGTTAACGGCCCTGAGGGGCTGCCACCACGCGAGGCGTCGAGCGCCCCACTGGGGCTAGCAGGCGTGTGGCCACTGGCCTAGTAGGGGCTGCCCTGGCTGCTCCCACCTGTTCGCATGTTTCTCCCTCCGCGGCACAGTCATTGCCGAGAGGTTCTTCTGACACATCTGGCAGAAGAACAGCCCCTTCTCCTCCAGGCTGTCACAATGCGAAGATGCTTCTGCCCTTCCGAACTCCTGCTGCAAGGCCAGGGCCACGGCAGCATCGCTGTCCATGGCATGGAGCTTGGCCTTATTCTCTGTGGAGAGGCATCCAAGAGCCGTGAGAACAGACAGCCACCATGACCTTTTACCTCTCTGCCTTGTCTATAGCTCTTTCATCATGGACACTAGGAAGAGCACAAAGAAGCTAAAACCTAGCAGCACTGTGCAAGCCTGTTTACAGGCACTGCCTAGACAGCATGGCCCTGGGCGGGGGCTCTAGGGCAGGTCTTCCCACAGTTCAGTGTGCACACATTTCCTGGAGACTCGTTCAAACACAGGATTTGTGGAGTCCAGCTTACGACTCTACATAAGTCACCTTTTTCTTTTTTCCCTTTCTTTCTTTTTAGATTTATTATTTGTACAGCATTTTGTCTGCATGTATGCCAGAAGAGGGCACCAGATCTCATCATAGATAGTTATGAGACACCATTTGGTTGCTGGGAATTGAACTCAGGACCTTTGGAAGAACTATCAGTGTTCTTAACCTCTGAGGCATCTTGGAGATGCCCCAGCTTTGCCTTTTCTAATGCCGACCTCTTAATGAGTGTAACAAAAGGATCAGGACACTGTGAACTGCCTTTGGCAAGCAAGAGTCCCCTTTTTAGCATCAGCCCAAAGGACAGAATGATTCTGACCTGAAGATAGTTCAAAAGGTGGCCCATGTGATGCCTCTAAACAGACCCCTGGACTCAAAAAGAATATGCCTGGGGAACTTGACAGCTCCCCAAGTTGGTGAATATCACTTTAGTATACAACTCTTGCCACGAGCTAAAACAAAAACAAAATAAAACAACAACAAACAAAACAGCACAGCACAACTTCATTTTGGTGCCTTATTTCTGTTATGGTATTGGAGATCACACCCAGGACTTGATGTGTGAGAGAGTGTGCAACTGAGCCACAGCTCCCGCTCTTCCCAAGCAGAGATGGTGTGAAGGGCACCACACATAAGTACCTAAGCGCCAGAAGGGCTGACAACTCAGCAAGATATCCTGTCCTTGTGGTTGAGATTCCTGGGAGCTCTCCAAGTGAAGACAGCAAGCGCAGGATCTGAGACCCCATTAGTGATTAGCTGTGGAACCCCACTATTGTTTCTTCCTATTCCTTTATTTTAAAGTGAGTGCACATGCGTGTGTGTGTGTGTGTGTGTGTGTGTGTGTGTGTGTGTGTGTGTGTTCATGTAGGCCACAGGTTGGTATCATCTTCACTGATCACTCTTCATTTAACTGACCGGGGCAGGGTTTCTTCTGAATCTGGAGCTTGTCAGTTTGGCTAGTTTGGCTATTCAGTGTGCCCCAGGGCCCTCCTGCATCGGTCTCCCCAGCCCTGGGATGACAGGTGGGCTCTCTATACCTGCTCAGCTTTGATGTGGGTCCTGAGGATTCAACTGCAGTCCTCACGGTGTGTGGTAACCTCTTTACCCAGTGAGCCTTTCCCTAAAACTCCCTTCTTTTGCTTCTGTACATACTCATCAGAGATGAAGATCCACACTGCTTATAGGCTCACCTGACATGAGCTTCTAGCAATACAAAGTTCATAGCCCCTTTTAAGAGTGGTTGCCAAGCTGTTTATCCCAGAGTGCTCAGACCTCTGATTTACTTACAGTGCACCTATAATACAAGGCACAGGGGAAAGATGAAATGATGCCATAAACAAATAACCAAGCAAATCCAGAATGTGGCACGCGAGAAGCCAATTAATTAGTGTGGACTTTTCAAAAGTTACTGTAAAAAGAAAACTGGGAGCTGTTCTATAGTCTAACCTAAAGAGTCTTTATGCAGAGCTGAGTACGATGGCTCAAGCTTATAATACCAGTCTTCGGAGTGAGGGTTAGGGGCAGAAGGATTAACCATGAGTTCAAGGGCAGCTTGGTCTACATACTGAATTTTAAGCTACAAAGCAAGATCCTATCTGGGGTCCCCACCCCAAAAAGATTACTGGAGCTAAAGCAATACACAGCATGTGAACTTTGCTCAGGAAAGAAGCAGGCTCCAAAGGTTAGCGTGGGCCACTGGAGGACTGCTATGATGTCAGGTATGAGAGAACCGTCAGTGTCTCTCCCTCACTTTCAAACAATAGCGAAGAAGAATACACATCCCTGTAGGCATAGAGCATGAGTATTTGGAACCATTTTGGGTCTAGTCTGCTCTCTAATTCTAGAATCATAAACAAAGCTACTTAACATATGAAACATATGAAAGACGAGGCACAGAAAGCGTGTGTGTGGCTAGCTGTCAGCATCTGTTGAATCCAGGTAGAGGGCACAAAGCAGCTTCAACGTGTGGGCCTTGATCCCTTTGGGGGTCGCATGTCAGATATTTACATTACAATTCATAACAATAGCAAAATTACAGTTATGAAGTAGCAACAGATAATTTCATGGTTGGGGTCACCACAGCATGAGGAACTGTATTAAAGGGCTGCAGCATAGGAAGGTTGGGAAGCACTGACATAAAGATTTCTTGTATGTTTTTGTCATGTTGTTTTGATTTTTGGTGTGTATGTGTGTTGTTTTGGTTTTTGGTGTGTATGTTGTGTGTGTGTTGTTTTGGGTTTTGGTGTATGTGTTGTGTGTGTTGTTTTGTTTTTTGGTGTGTATGTGTTGTGTGTGTGTTATTTTGGTTTTTGGTGTGCATGTGTTGTGTGGGTGTTGTTTTTGTTTTTGGTGTGTATGTGTGTTGTTTTGGTTTTTGGTGTGTATGTGTTGTGTGTGTGTTGTTTTGGTTTTTGGTGTGTGTGTTGTGTGGGTGTTGTTTTGGTTTTTGGTGTGTATGTGTGTTGTTTTGGGTTTTGGTGTGTGTGTTGTGTGTGTTGTTTTTGTTTTTGGTGTGTATGTGTTGTGTGGGTGTTGTTTTGGGTTTTGGTGTGTATGTGTTGTGTGGGTGTTTTTTGTTTTTGGTGTGTATGTGTGTTGCACACATGTGCGCACCGCCATGGCTCGAGTCCTCAGACTTGCACAGAAAACACTTTATACACCTAGCTATTTCCTTA
The DNA here is from genome assembly GCF_030254825.1 of Meriones unguiculatus. Classification (NCBI taxonomy): domain Eukaryota; kingdom Metazoa; phylum Chordata; class Mammalia; order Rodentia; family Muridae; genus Meriones; species Meriones unguiculatus. The sequence continues at coordinate 41,561,243 of NC_083359.1, forward strand.
CTGCAGTTTAAAAGCCAAACACATAAACAAACTTTCTGTGAAGAGTAATTTCATAACAAGTGGGGGGGGGAGCGAGAAGGGAGGAGGGGAAGGGCAGCAGTAAGGAGTCCAGCAGAAGAGCAGCTAAAGAGCTGGCTCAGCGGTCAGGAGCGGGGAGCACTCCTGCAGAGACAGAGCTCGGTGCCCAGCACTCGTGTCACATAGCTCACAGCTGTCGGCAACGCTAGCTCCAGGGGATCCAACACATTCTTCCAGCCTCCACAGGCACCCATGGACATAGCCCCACACAGACACACATGTACACATAATTAAAATAATAAATCGTTCTTATGGGACATTTTGGTCTTTGGCCAGCTCCCGTGTGGTGGTGAGATAAGGGTCAGAAAAGCTCTGTACGGAAATGAACAGGCTGCCTTCCACTGTTTCTTACACAGTGCGACGCAGCTTAGAAAGTACAACATGCTCACCGTACCGTTTCCCACCACCTCTTCTTGAGGGCTCCTTGGGACACTTTCTTCCAGTGTGGTCTCTAGGGGGGGTTCTTCTGCAGCATGTCTCAAGCGCTCAGGGTCTGCCCTCTTGAACTGCTTCATCCGTTGGAGAACCAGCTCTGAGGCTCTGGGTTTGGAGGGACTTGGCACACCAGTTGCAGTGAAACAGGATGGAAGGGGCTGGGAGTCGCCATTGGGAGCACTCTCTGGCAAGGAGGAAAAGATTCACAGCATTTGTTCTATAGACTAAAATCCAAAACGTCCTTCACCAGTCAGTTCAGGTTTGACCTGACTTGAGTGAATATAGTGTGTTCATTCACTCACTGTGCGAATGGACACATGTCAATTGCAGGACACTGGGTGCAGTGATTGCTGATGAACTTGGGGTTCTTTGGGGGGTGATGAAAATGTTCTCAAGTTAGGTAGTAGTGGTGGTGGTTGCACAACTCTGAATGTGCTAGAAGCACTAAACTATATACTTTATGCATGTGCAAATCACAGAGCTTTCAGCAGCTGCATGAAGGGAGCATGAATGCCCAGAGCACCTGGGCAGCACTGCAGAGTCCTTCTGCCATCTCCAGGGGCTCCACTGTGCCGTCATTCGTGGCACACTCTGGACCCAAGCTAGGAAAAATGTCCTCTTTGATAAAGAGGTGAGAAGCTAGGAACAGAAACTGGGAGCGCAGAGGGCATCTTACACTCAAGACTGGTTTTCAGTTCTGTGTGAAGAGGGTACGGCAAGCATATGGCTGAGGATGCCAAGGACGGCAGGGCAGGAACCTGAACCCTCTGAAAGCCTCTTCAGCCTAACCAAACTGGCCTGTCCCTTCCAGTTGCGCCTACCTTAGGCACCATTATTTTTTTTGCTGATGTGCCTATTGTCAGCTTCATGAACAGTCAGACAACTCCCAGGGCACAGAAAACTCACAGAGAAACACTCAGAGGACTGGGCAAACTACGGTCCCAGGGCTAGGTGTATTTTTGCAAATTCAGTTTTATCAGCACCCATGCATTTCCACATCATCTAAGGCTGATTTCTCTCCACAGCAGCCATTAGAAACATCTGACCCTCTGTATCTAGGAAAGATCAGTTCCAGGATCCCCTGAAAATTTCAAAACCTGCAGATGGTTTCCCAGTACCTTCTACACAATGTACTATCTACATTTAACCTGTATACACCCAGTGTGCTTTAATTCAGCTAAGATTAATATCCAGTATAAAGTAAACACTATATAAATAGTTGCTACACCCATTGTTAGGGAATAAAACAAAAAAAATAGTCTGGATATATTAAGTATAGACTATTTCTTCTCTCAAATGTTTACCATCAGACAGAGCCTTGGAATCCCACAGATACAGAGAGTCAACTGTAGCTGCAACACAAACTATATGATCTGTAAAAACAAAGTATTTTACTCTCTGACTCTCTGGCTTTTTTTGTTTATTTGTTTGTTTTTTGTTTTGGTTTGGTTTGGTTTTCTTGAGACAGGATCTCTCTCTACGTAGCCAGGGCAGTCCCAGAACTCGGCATGTAGACCAGGCTGGTCTCAAACTGACAGATATCTGCCTGCGCTTCTCTAGAGCCAGGATTAAAGGTGTATGCCACCACACCCAGCCATCTGGCCTTTTACAGCAAGTTTTCTGAGCCCTGGTTCACAACACACATCACTTTGGTTCCGTTGTGGGAATCAGATCTGGCAATATCCTGCCTGGTTACCTGTCTGAACGCTGTGTGCTCTTTCACGCAACACAGGCTGATCTGGGGCAGGAGCAAGAACACCTCCCTTTCCATTCACAGGGAGCGCAGGGTCCCCTTCTTGGGGTTTGGATGCCCCTTGCTTTTTAGTCCTAGGGGCCTGGCTGCCTACTCGAGGTTTCTTCTCTGGAGGGCCTTCAAGGGTTTTGATCCTGGTGGCAGCTTGACTGGATTCTTTCAGCTTGCCTCTTTTCTGAGGGTTACCAGAGGCTTTCCGCTTCTTCCTGTCTCCTGACACATCTTTGGTTGCATTTTTTTTCACCCTTTGGAAAAAGCAGGCACAGAGTTCTTTGAAATCATCATCTGACTCATCCATCATTTGACCTGTTTTAAGTTTTTCAGGTTTGTCTTTAGGGGAGTGAGGGCCGATCTGGAAACATGTCCACAGATGAAAAAGTTGTGTGTAAGCCGCTTCGGCCTTATCACACTTCTGCCTCACTAGGGCTTTTCTTCTCTCTGATTTACTTGGAGACTTTGCACAACTGTAAACACAGTACTGTTCTCCTCTCCGTAAGCATTTAAATATCTTTCTTCAATTTGGACCTGTAGTTAAACAACTTGTTTAAAAACTTCCCTCTGTTAATGCTCACAAGTCCGACAGCTGCCTCTGAGATAGAACATGTCAACTCTGTAATCAGGTGGTTCTCCAGGATCTCCACAGTGAGAAAGGGCATGCATTCATCTAATTTTGCATCTGTGGAAAACCAAAAGCATCTAAGTATAATTAGACAGCTATTGCTATTTTATGTACTTTCTTCCAGGAAGGTACAAGAGCATGTAGGGTGTGGGTAAAGCTTCCAAAAACAGTCTGGTTAGATGCATAACTGTCCCACAGTATGTCTCTCTCATACACACAATAACTCACACATACACACAGTCTGCCAATGCATATTCTCCAGGGGAAAAAAAAGCATATAGCTTGGGAGCATGTTTTTTCTGAAACTGGAGAAAAACATGACGGCTGGCTGCTATGTAAATACATGTTCCCCAAATACAGGGAGCTTATCTCCCTCGGTGCCCTCAGCGGCCCAGCTATCGCTTTATCAAATATTGCAAAATGAATAAAGCGATAAAGGCTGTGTCCTTGTACACCCAGGAGAGAAAAAGGCCACTTTTTTCTATCCTTAGTCCACAGAGCTCTCTAAACTACCTGCAGGCAAAGGCTGGGCCTTACGGGTTTCCTAGGGCACACAGTGCATTGAGGTTCAAAGTGAAAACTGAACAATCTGGCTCTGAGGAGACAGCTGAGGGGGTGAGACTGCTCAGTGAAGAAGCATAGGGACCTGAGTATAGATGTCCAGCACCCATGTAAAAAAAAAAAAAAAAAAAAGCCAGGCGTGGCAGCACTCACTTGTGACCCCAGTGCTCTGGAGAGGGGAAGGGAGACAGACAAGAAGGACTGCTGAAACTTGATGGTTAGTCAACCAACTTGAAAATTTGCAAGCTCCAGTTTTCAGTGAGAGACCCTGTCTCTAAGGGATAAGGCCAAAGTTGTTAGAGCAGTATACCCAACACTGTCATCTGGCGTGCACATGCACACACACACACACACACACACACACACATCACTCTAAATAACCCAACTGCAGAAATCTATTCATTTGAAATACAGTCTTAGAGAAGTTTCACCTACCCCTTCACCTGGGCCTCTCATTCCATGTTATCACACATGGCCGACACAGTGACATCTACCACAGCTTATAATCATTTGCAGTGTAACATTTATTGAACGCTTGTGTTCCAGACACTGTGCTAATCGCTTTTCAGATCTTTAACTCATTTAATCCTTAGAACTATCCTAAGTGACACAATGCACTGCCATCTTTTCTTTGGAGTGGGGAATCAGGCACACACAGTGTAAGGAAGAGTTCTGAAGCAGCAAGGCAGAGGTTCTAGGGACTGCGGCTCCAGGGTATCAGATCCCGCCTTTTTATTCCCTGAATTATCTGTTAATGAAGTTCAGCATATCAGGTTAGGTATACATTTATTTACTTTGTTTTTTTCTTTGGCTTATCTGGTACCTAACTTGTAATAAATGCTAAGCAACTATTTGTTGAATTCAAGAACTTCAAAGAGTTTGACACAGTGGGAATGAAGAGAAATGGTAGAAGGGAGAGGCTTGCGGGAAAGAGAGGTCAGTTTACAAGGGCCTGGAACATCAGACAAAAACAAACTGAATTTTGTCGCGCGAGCTGTGTAAATCTCACAGTTCATTAGTGCTGAGTCCCCACATTTGACAATGGAGTCGTAAGACTGTCCCCCTCCGGTAGGAGCTCCACGAATATCTGCTAGACGACATAACGGATTCCACCAGGCTGCAAGCTTCCAGGGGGCTGGGGACCCCTGCCCACTCAGCATCCTAGCTGCCTGCCAGCCTCGAGCAGGCGTGGAGGGAATGAATGATCTGGGCGGGGCGGGCCCTCTGTGCTCACCCCTACAGGTGGCCCACGGAAGGGGACTGGGGCCTGCCTGGGGAGACGTCCTAAAGCCAGACAGAAGGTTCGGATCGCTGGGCTGTCCGGGGGCTGTGGCACTGTCCCCACCTCCCTCCGGGCAGGCGCGGACCCTGCCTGCCAAGCGCAGCTCGCGCCACTCCACCGCAGGCCGGTGGAGATCGAGGGGCCGCCGTCCGAGGCCGACAGACAGCCGCCGTCCGGCCTCGCAGGAGACGGGACGCCGCGGGAAGTGACAGCCCCCGGCACCACCACCCCGCCCCGGTCACTCCAGCCCGATGCCGAGCTCCTCCTACCTCCCGCACCGCGACCGCACCTTCTCAACGGAGAGCCGCGGACCTGCGCCTGCGCCCTGAGGCGGTGAGCGGCGAATGTTGAGTGCGCAGGCGCAGAGTCTGCGCGTGCGCAGACCTGTGCATGCGGTCCGAGTGTGAGAAGGGGCCGAGGGTCGTTTTCCGGTCTTCTACTGCGGCTGCCCGCGTTTCCGGGCGGCCTGAGGCGGGGCGAGCTGGAAGTGGGGTTTTGCTGGCTGCGCGCTGGTAGAGTGCGCTGCCCCAGTTCTGTTAAATGCTGGGAAGCCTCGGGTTGAGGGTAGTTATTGTCCGGTTTCAAAAACGGCGGTAGCCGGGGCTATGGCCCAGCGGTCAGAGGTCCTGTGTTCAGTTCCCAGCAGCAACATGGTGGCTCACAATCATCTATAACTCTAGTCCCAGGGGATCCGAGGCCATTCTATTACACAGAGAAACACTGTTTAAAAAATGAATAAATAGGGCTGGAGAGATGGCTCAGAGGTTAAGAACACTCACTGTTCTTCCAAAGGTCCTGAGTTCAGTTTCCAGCAACCACATGGTGGCTCATCTCCATCTATAGTAAGATCTGGTGTGCAGGCAGGATGTTGTATAAATAATAAATCTTTAAAAATAAATAAATAAATAAATAGATAAATAAATAAATAAATGAGTTGTATAAATAATGAATCTTTAAAAATAAATAAGTAAATAAAAATAAATAAATAAGGAAAGTAAATAAATAAATAAGAAAAGTAATCCCATTCACAATAGCCTCAGAAATAAAACGCCTAGGAATAAATCGACTAACTAAACACCCACTGTGTGACCCTGGCTGTCCTGGACTCCCTCTCTAAACCAGGCTGGCCTCGAACTCACAAAGATCTGCCTGACCTCTGCCTCCCCAAGTGCTGAGATTAGAGGCGTGCACCACTGAGTCCGGTTTAAGTTCTTCCTATTAATTTCTGCAATGTTGGAGTCCTCAGAAAGCCCTTGTCTATTCCTGTATCTTGAAGTAGTCTTCCTCTTCTTCTTCTTCTTCTTCTTCTTCTTCTTCTTCTTCTTCTTCTTCTTCTTCTTCTTCTTCTTCTTCTTCTTCTCTTGAAGTAGTCTTCTTCTTCTTCTTCTTCTTTTTCTTCTTCTTCTTCTTCTTTTCTTCCTTATTCCTCCTTCTCCTCCTGTTTTTCTCTAACAGTATCCATGTTTCAGTCTTGGATTATTTTAATCTGATTTGTTTCTGTTTTTTGAGGCAGTCTCACTATTAGCCTTAGCTGGCCTTGAACTCAGAAATCCACCTGCCTCTGTCTCCTGAGTGCTGGGATGTAAGGTGTGTGCCACCATGCCTGACTTGAGCTAATTTTTGTACATGATGAGAGATAGGAAACTAGTTCCATTCTACAAGTAAACCCCAGCACCATTTACAGAAGAGGCTGTCTTTTTCCAGCAGTAGCTTCCAGCTCTTCAGTAGAAATCAGATGGCTGTAGTGGCATGGCTTATTTAGGGATATTTTGTCTCAGTGGATGCCTGTGCACGTGGGGTGTGTGTGTGTGTGTGTGTGTGTGTGTGTGTGTGGTGTTTACTGTGGCTGTAGAATAGAGTTTGAAATCAGTCAGTCAGTGTGATACCTCATCTTTCTGCTCAAGGTTGCACTGGCTGTTCAGGATCTTCTTTGCTTCCGTATGAATTTGAGATTGCTTTTCCTATTTCTGTGAAGAATAGCATTAGAATTTCAAAGGTGAGCACTGACTCTGTAGATCACTTTCCATTTTTACAGCACTGGTTCTGTGATCCATGAATATGGAAGGTCTTCTATTTCTTTAGTGTTTGAAATTTTTCATTATATAGATTTTCCACCTCCTTGGTTTATTTAGTCCATTTGTTCCTAGGCATTTTATTTTTGAGGCTATTGTGAATGGGATTATTTTTCATTGTTATTATTATTATCATTATTTTGAGACAGTGTTTCTCTGTGTAATAGCCCTGGCTGTCCTAGAATTTGCTTTGTAGACCAGGCTGGCCTCGAACTCGCAGAGATCCGATCCACCTACCTCTGTCTCTGAGTGCTGAGTTTAAAGGTGAGCACTACTGCCGCCCAACTCTTTTCTTGATGTCTTTCTCAGCGTGTTTGTTATTGGCGTAAAGAAAAGTTACTAGTTGTTTTATGCTAGTGTTGTACCCTGCTACTTTACTGAAAAGGTTTACAGATCTTAGTATTTCCTAGTGGAGTTGTTAGGATCCTTTGAGAGTGTATCATCTTCTGCTAGTAGAAGCAATGGGTTCTTTCTTTGTGTTTTGTTGTGTTGTGTTTTCCTATTTTTATTACTCTTGCTTTGTTGCTCTGGCTAAGAATTCTGAATCAACCATCTTCTGCAAATAACCAATACTTCTCCTGAAGGAACTGGGTCACCAACCCAGCCACAAAACCTTCCACCTACAATTTGTCCTCCCTGCAAGATGTGCTGGGGTAGAGCTGGTACAGAACTTGTGGGAATGGCCAGTAGATGACTTCTTGAACTTGAGGCCCACACCACGAGAGGGAGCCCATGACTGACACTGCCTGGATGGCTAGGAACCAGAGGCTAGGCAGGCCAGAGTCCTAGGGGAGAAACAAACACAACTGGCAAAAACCAAAACAAAACAAGTCAGTGAAGTGATTCCTTGGATATCCTGCTACACTCGTAGACTGGAGGCTTCATCAGCAACTGATAGGAGCAGAGACCCACAGCCAAACATCAGTGGAGCTTGGAGAATCCCAAGCCTATGGGGGGAGGCGAAGGGTTGTAGGAGCCAGAGGGGTCAAGGGCACCGCAAGAACACCCACAGCTCACGGAATCAACTGAGCAGGGCTCATTGGGGCTCACAGAGACTGAAGCAAGAATCATGGAGCCTGCGTGGGTCTGCACTAGGTCCCCTGTGTATATGTTATGGTTGTGTAGCTTGGTGTTCTTGTGGGATGCCTAAGAGTGGAAGTGAAGGCTGTCTCTGACTCTATGGCCTATGCTTGGGGTCCTTTTCCTCCTACTGGGTTACCTCATCCAGCTTTGATAGGAGGGTTTGTGCCTAGTCTTATTGTAGCTTGTTATGCTGTTTGGTTGATGTCTCTGGGAAACTAAATACATCCTGATCTTTTCTGAAAAGAAAGAATGGATCTGGGGGAAAGGGGAGGTGGGTAGGAGGGGCTGGAAGGAGAGGAGAGAAAGGAAACTGTGGACAGGATGTAAAATATGAGAGAAGAATAAATTAATTAAATTAATAAGTAAAAAGAATTCAGTTGCTATGCTGAATACGAGTGGAGGGAGTTGATAGCCTGTTCTGTTAATAATTTTAGAAGAGATATTTGAAATCTTTCCCCATTTAGTATAATGTCGTCTGTAGAATTGATTCTTACATGAAGACAGTAGAAGAAAGGGCTGGAAAGATGGCTCAGAGGTTAAGATCACTGGCTGATCTTCCAAAGGTCCTGAGTTCAGTTCCCAGCAACCACATGGTGGCTCACAACACACATGCAGGCAGAACACTGTATTAATAATAATACAACAGAAGAGGGATTTATTATATATGTGACTGGTTCTGCTTTGGGCAAGATGGGCCTCTCAGGGGAGTCTCAGCAAATATGTCGTGATGGAAGACACAGATCCACCGAGAGAGAAGCTCCATAGCAGCCTGCAGCCCAGCAGCTGTGACTACCTGCCCCCTGCCTCTCCTGCTTCTCACTTCCTCCCCGTGGCCTCCGCAGGCACACAGCTTCTCAGCCTGCCTGGCCTCTGCCCCATCGGGAGTACCCGTGTTTTGGCGTGTGCACGTTGTTCTCCCCTTTGGCTCTGGTGCAGAGGTGCCTAAGTGCTAAGGCCTAGAGCAGAGCAGCGCTGTGGAGGCCTATCTGCCTGACTTTTAGTGACCTCGGCCTGGGAGGTTTTGGTTCTCACTGCATTTGATAAAATTTGCTGCTGTTTCTTTGGATGTCTTTAGTTTCATTTGTGTGAGACTGTCAACTATGCACACACGAGGCTGCTCTACAGAGACGGACACTTTCTGTCTGTGCTCATTGGAGCAGTTCATGTTCATGTTGCTGTCTGTGTCCTCAGGCCACCAACCTCTTACGTTCCCACTTATCTGCTGTTAATCCCACCTGGCACACCTTTTCATATCTTTATTTATTTTTATTGTATGAAAGTTTTGCCTGCATGTATGTTTGATCACCACATGCATACATGGTTCCTGTGGAGGTCAGAAGAGAACATCAAATCTCCTGGAACAGGAGCTGTAGGTGTCTGTGAGTCACGCTGTGGTGCTGGGAATTGAACCCTGGTTATTGGCAAGAGCGGCTAGTGCTCTTAACGCGTGAGCCACCTCCCCAGCTCCTGGGTCTTTTTTTTTTTTTTAACCATTTCAGGTTTTATTTTTCCTCCGACTTCCTGTCTCTTCCTTTTGCTCTTCTACCTTCTTGACTACATGAAGCTACAGTAGCTGGTTATGCCTTTATCTGCTGCTCTAACTCTCACTTCTGGGTCAGCTTTTAGTGATTTAAAAAAAAAAAAAGTGTTTTATGGTGCTGGAGAGATGGCTCAGAGGTTAAGAGCACCGTCTGCTCTTTTAGAGGCCCTGAGTTCAAGTCTCAGCAACCTCACGGTGGCTCACAACCATCTATAATGAGATCTGGTGCCCTCTTCTGGCAATCAGGCACACCTGCAGGCAGAACACTATATACATAATAAAGAAATAAATCTTTTTTAAAGTGTCTTATGATCCTTGTTTGATGTTTTCCTCACTCTCATGTAGTTTCACAGGCACGAGTAAATCCCAGCTGGAGGCCAAGGAAGCCCTCTGCGTATCTTGACGCTGGAGAGCTAATCCATGCCTCGGCCTTCTGTCCAACACTTTACCTTAATTGGAGTGCCCCGATTGCCACACTGCTGTCTGGAACCTCCTTCCAGCGAGAGCTGGTATAGTCATAGGCTCACATTTGCTCATTTCTCCTTCACTGAGCTCTGCCCTGCTCTTTTGAAACTGCTGCATTGTTTAAGCTTCCGCTGTCCAGTTAATTCAGGCTCTTTTCTGAATGCAAACAGAACAAACGAGCCAGTGTTTCAGGACTGTGATAATATGAAAAATAGGCAGCCTGTTGGTTAAGATAACTGACCCTGATGATACTACATTTTCTTCCATAACCAGCCACCATGCAAAGGGACTATCGAGAAGTCTGTAGAGCGGTGGTGGCTAACTCCTGATGGGCGCCTGTGCCTCCATACAAGCCACAAAGCGAAAAGGCCAGAACGTCGCCCTTGCAAGGTGAGTGGACATGCCCTACGGGGAGAAGGTAGGAGAGCCGTTGCCAGAGTTGTGCAACTCCATCTAGAGGTTAACACCGGGCAGCTGCCTTTCCCTCTCCCTCCCAGGGTGCCTGCCCCTCTGAGGCAGGGCTCTGTGCGTCAGCTCCACCTGCCCCAAGAGTAGAACCCAGGCCTGTGGCTGGAGCATGGCCTTGGGGCTATGTTTGTGTCTACTCAGACCACCTCAGTGACGGGAGGGAGGAGGGACAGTTTCCTGTTGCGAGCCTTGGGAGCTGAACGTCCAGGAGGCCGTCACTGAGGTTTTTCTTGGGAAATGCCGAATCTCCCACAGGTTCCCCTATCGTGTGCAGGTCCTCACCCCACAGGAAAGCTCAATCAAGAGGAGAGACCCTACAGCTCATGGGCAAGAGGCGTGGGAGAGGCGCTCGAGAGATCCGAGGAGCCACGGTCTTCCCGTGCCGGGAACAGGGCTGCCTGGGCCGGGCTCCCTTGCCTCACTGCTGTTGCACAGAGCAGAGAGCAGCTGCTTTTAATCTCAATTCTGGGGAGGCAGAGCAGGTGGATCTTTGAGATCAAGGCCAACCTCGTCTACATAGAAAAATTCAGGCCATCCAGGAGTACATATAGGGAAACCTTGTCTTTAAGAGGAAAAAACAAAAGTGGAGACCAGCACAGCCACAAGGCTAGTGCCAGGGCGGGGGCGTCTGACACCAGCTGCCCCTCCCAGGAAAGAGTGGAGCTGGTCGCAAGGCGGTCTCATGCAGGCTGGGGGTCTGTGGCTAGACCTTTGGCAGTTATTATGCAAAGGAGACACTGTCGGCGCAGCCCTTGGCCTCAGGGTTGCTGGCCAGCACGAGACTCAAATTTAGGTGTAGGAAGCCTCCTCTCCGTGGCGATGGGCATGTGGCTCCTTCCCAGAAGCTGCTGCCCTACAGCTCTCTGCCTTTTGGCCACTGCACATGTCAGATTCCTCTGACTGTCCCTGCACCCTGGGTTCTTGGTGTGCTGTGGTGTTCCAGGTGCAGTACCCGCGTCCTAGCTCTGTGGACTTTACCCTCTGTCCTGGTCACTGTCCTATTGCTGTGAAGAGACGCCATGATCAGGGCAATTATAAAAGAGCATTTAAGTGGAGGCTTGCTTACAGTTTCAGACCGAGTCCATTCTCATCGTGGCGGGAGCGTGGCTGCAGGCACTGAAGCAGGAGCTGAGAGCCACATCCTGACCCAGAGGCAGAGAGAGAGAGAGTTCAGAGCCCACCCCCAACGACACACCTCCTTCCACAAGGAATGGTATAAATGTAACATTAGCACCCAGACCACTGTGCCCTGTGTCATGTGTCTTTGGGAGCACAAGCTCTCTTCTTGCCTGTGGGCTTAGGCTACAAGGGACCGACTTCTGCACCGTTTTTTCTACAACTGTCTTTCCATTTACAGGTTCCCTAAAAGCGAGTGCAGAGAGATGCCAGCGAGGGTGGGGGATGTGGGCTGGGCCTCAGCAGGGTCTGCCAGGAGTGCCTGGGCTCACATGCCATGCAGGTGAGCAACAGTTCACTGGTGTGCCGGGCTCGGCATGACTGGCCAAGCATGACTGTGCAGCAGCTGCGGGCTGGGCAACCCAGGCGCTGCTGTTCTGAGTAATTTTCCACTCTGGGCTAGTGGCATCTTCCCAGTGAGTAGGGCTGGTGAGTGCAGATTGGGTCGTGGGCCAAGGGCAGCTTGCTGAGCTGAGGACTGCCTAGGCCCTGCTCTGGAAACAAAGCCATGTCATGCAAAGACATGGCCACTGCTTTTGTCCCCAGGATGTTATGGGTTCAGTGCACACTGACTCTGGAAACTTCTGTCCAGTGCCACCTAAGCAGTGGGTGCTCTTTGGGTGCCCCATGGCTCTCTACTGGGTTCCTCTGGAGGATCCCGAGGCAAAGGATGCATGTCAGGAGGAGGTAGCTCTGGAAGGAGCAGAGTGGGTGAGCAAAACCCATAGCTTTGCTGTGTGATGGGCTGAGGACACCAGAAACTTCCGCAGACAGGAGACACAGTCTCTGTCTCACGAAACTGGTGCTACCAAGAAGCTGGCTAGAAACAAGAGCGAACACCACTGAGCACCTTAAAATAAATATGCGACATGGGCCATGAGAAAATCAAAGTGGGCTGTGTTGGGGGCAGGGATGTCAGAGAGAGTGTGGTTTCTCTGGGGTAGATCACATGTAAACCAAAACTGGAATGACAAGAAAGGACCCAACTCTCAAGGTAGAATGGAATGCTTTGAGCTAGAGCCTCAGAGGTCATGGTAAGCATTAGATTTCATGGGAAGGACAATGAACACTTGACAACAGATTTTTTAAGTAGAATAATGTGATCAAAGATCTGATTACAACTTTATGAGGTGTTCTGGGAGCCTGTGGACTGAGTCCTGATGAGCAAGGAGGCCAGGGGCATTGGTAACGGAGTTAGTGTCGTGACTGTACTAAGGGTGAAGCAGAGAATCTGGGCGCATCTGGAGATGCTGAAGGGGAGCAGGGACCTGTGATGGCCTCAGGTGTTGAGCATCTGGATGGGTAGGTCCACCATGACTGATGGACAGGGAAGGCAAGAGTACCACCTAGGGTCCAATATGACTGGGAGATTAGTATGCCCAGCAGAGGCGGGGGATGGCATCCTAGCCCAGTGAGGCCTGAGATGAGGTCCCTGCCTCAGGGATGCCCCAAGAGCTGAGTCTGGGCCTGGCAGCAACGGATTAAGAAACCCCTGTCCCCGTGGTCCACATCAGCTTGCCAACTAGTCCTGTTCTCCAACTTCCACCCTAGACCCAGACACATGTGCTCACTGTTTGCATGAGCAGGATTCCATTTCCCCCATCCAAGGAGCTCCCTGAGATGCAAATCTCAGGATTAAATACTTTTGAGTTTTCATTTTCAAGTCTATTTTTGGATGTCACACTTTATCTGTTTGTATGACTCAATGTTTTTCATGGTTTAAGGAAAAATAGTTTATTTTGAATGAAATATGGTAACCATGTCCCAGGAACACAGACTCAGGGCCCCTGGGGTTTTTATTTATAAAAATTAAAAATCAGTCATGGGAAACGTCAATACATTTAGACCATAAAAACCAAGGCATGCATCTATGCCCCAGACCCCGGCATACCCTGCCAACCTCATCCTGCTACACTGTAGCTCACGGCTGTGTAACCCCAGTGCCATCAACCAAACCTGGAAGCCATAGGCTTGTCCATAACTCATTAGTTCCCCATTCTCTTACATTTGAATACAAGAAGGGCTTAAACCACCGCATTGCCTCTTTTGTTTGTGTTGGGGGCACCTACAACCTTGAACACTCGGGGCAAGTACTCCGCCACTGAGCTTTTTTTTTTTTTTTGAAACTTTCTACTTTGAGACATGGTCTCAGTAAATTACTCAGGCTGGTACTGAACTCACAGTACAGCTCAACCTCCTGAGTGGCTGGGATTATATGCCTGCATTTCCAGGTTTCACTTGTCTCAAATGATTGGTTTGTTAACCATTTATAAGATGAAAAGATCACTATTTTACAGGATCTAAATAAACTTCAACACTAGTTATCCATGCGTTTCCAGTTTCTTTTTACTATATGCTCTCATTCCTCCCTGATGGAATGTTGGTGATACTGTGTCCCCATCTGGTTAAGCTGTGTGTCTCCACAGTGGTGCTGATCTGTCTCCTCTAGTTGCTGTAGGCCGGCACTAAATACAGGCCCAGGTGTCCAACATGTGTCCCTGGGCTTCATGCATCCCAGGGTAGTTACAAATGCAGTCCACACAGCTACAGACCACGCCATGTCACTGCTGGAATCAGGTGCACCTGTACAAGTCTGATCAGATCTAAAGTTGCTTGGCACAATTCATTCCTGCACACCACTGTACTCCTTAAGAAGGAAGCACAGGACACTGGCTGTCTCATGTGAGGCCAGTAGCCCCTGACAGTAGGCCCTTATTGGGGACTGTAGAATTTGGGTTCAAAGTCTCCCTTCTTATCTGTGGGGAGCCTTTCCCTGTAGATAATGGTTCTCAACAGTGACATTTTTATGATAATTTTAGGGTCAGCTGCTGAATCTTGGACTTTGTTGTTTTGGAGAAAAGTTGGCTTCCTGTCATTCACACAGGTTGCTGATTTCTGCCCCACCCCCCTTATCATAGTGTGTATGTGTGCACAACTTTTGAGAGTCAGTTATTTTCCAAGCCTTTGTGTGGATTCCAGAAATTGAACTTTTTGTCAGGTTGGTGTGGCAAGTGTCCACACTCCCGCTGCTGATCTGTCAGTACAAACGCATGGCTTTAGATACAAGTAAAATGCTTAATGCATGGCAAGTTCTTAGAACAATGTAGACCCGAGTGTCTCTGTGAGATGCTGAAGCTTTGTGAATGATGCAATGCAGAAATAAAGGAGTATTGTGGAAGGTAGGCTGTCTGCTCCCTAACTCAGGCCGTGTCCAGCTCCTTAGGGCAATGCTTCCCAGGCTTTCTCAGTGCAGACAATTTAGCAAAGGTTCAGTAATACTCCAGGACCCGAGGTTGCAGAACATCACTGACAGATATATTTTATTAGGTATGCAAACCCAAGCAGTGCATACGGCCTCACAATTTACAGGGAACTTTTGGAAAAGTTAGCCCACAGGAATATTTATAGTTTTGTTTGTTTGTTTCAACACAGGGTCTCACTGTGTAGCTCTGGCTGTCCTGGAACTATGTAGACCAGGCTGGCCTCAAACTCAAGAGATCTGCCTACTTTACATTCTGAGGGCTGGGATTAAAGGTGCGTCACCACACCTAGCTAACACATACATTTTTTTGAAGTTGTTACATTCATTCATTGTGTGCATGTGTTCATGGATGTGCCAATGCATGTAAAGCCCAAAGGACAATTTACAGGGGATGTTTCTCTCCACCAGGTGGATCCTTCGGATTAAATTCAGGCTAGTAGCGAGTACCTTTAGCCCCCAAGCCATCTTACTGGTCCATATATGAAATTTGAAAATAAACTTTATTTGTAACCATAGCTGACCCTGGGCCATATCCGCCTGCCGGAGACTTTGATTCCACCATCCTCACCATCCTCATCTCGGTCTGTATCACTTCCCACGGTAATGCTTTCTCGGGGACTGCTGCAACAGAGGCCTGCAGACCACCACGGGGAAGGAACTCGGTAGTCAGTCCGTTGTCTGACCCGCAGAGCACCTTGTACAGAAATGGGGGTTTCACCACTCACTGCAGTGACTGTGTTCCTTCTCTGTGGAGAGGGTGGCGTAGCACTGGTGGTGGCACAAAGCCCTACCCAGCCTGCCCCACCGGGGCCACTGGTTTCTGGTCACAGTGCTTAAGAGGATTTTTCCCGTATCCTTTGACTTGGCTCACACTTCAATAAACCATTGTTATTTGCTGTTTCCCCACTATCTGTGACAAGAGTAATTTAAAAAGAGAATATTGTAAATCATCATAGCTGACCTTACAAAAGCTCACCTGATCTGAGAAAGTGGCCAGCTTTCCTCATGGCCACTGGCTGTCAGCACACACTTCCGTGTTGATGTGACTGAAAATTCCAGAAGTGTTCAGCTGCTTCTACCTTCCATGGGGCCTATTCCTGCATGTCCAAAGTGGGCTATGGCATGGATGGAGTGTGCCCCTGGTCCTCCTGTTGATGCTGGGCATGGCAGAGAGCATCACATACCCTGTTTATCTAGTGGGCTTTCCACTTCCCCCTTTTTGTCCTAGTCCAGCCCCAGGGACAAAGACATACACGACAGAAAATGACCTGTCTTGTGCACGCTGAGTTTTGAGGCCACAGAAGTTGACACAGAAGAACACAGGAGAGAATGGTGAGGCTGTGTAACACCCAGAGGCGTCCTTCCTTCTGAGAGGGGTCAACTATTGAGACTAGTACTGCGTCCACTCACCCTCCGACCACAGAGCAGGCAGGGAAGCCCTTATCCCGAGCTGAGTGGCTCTCAGGGGGCCCTGTTGTAGGGGCCACCGTGTGCAATTGGTGCCCAGGACCCAGATGCCGCCTAAGACCTGAGCCTTTTGCTGGCTGGAAGGAGGGTAGGAGCGCCTGAGAGCTCCTGGGAGCAGGGAGTGGGGAACGGGCTGGCCAGTACCCTTAGCTACACATGCTGAGAAACAGGGTAGGGCACCGAACAGAAAGCCACTTGCCCCAGATATCATTGGTGCTTTTGTGTCCATCTGCCTGCCCCAGCCACAGTGCACGCTGGTCTGCTCCCGCTCCCACCATCAGTCCCCCAGATGTGTGACCAAGGTAGAGAAATGAGTGGTATTGACCCAGCAGGTGTCACAGCCGCCGCTCCTATTTTTGAAAAGACTTGAACGGGGCTAGACCGCGGAGTTTGCTACCCAGCACCTCATAACCAGCACGCACCTGTAAACCCAACAAAGAATTCTAGAATGTGCAAGGTGGAGGCAGGAGGATCACAAGATGAAGATAATCCTTGGCTGCATACACATCCTGACACCTTGTTTCAACAACAGAACTGTGATGGGGTTTCTGGCAGGTGAGTGATGTGATCCGAGACTTGTGCAGGCACAAGCACAGGAGATATGCACCGGTGCCACTGAGACACTGGCCTCCTGGAGGCGTCTTCACCTTTATACTCTTGTTAAGTCCTAGCCCTGCACGCCAGGTGCCTTGGCCAGCTGCCAGGCCTGCTGTACTTTGCTGACCTTGGCCTCTCTCTGAGTCCTGACCTCTAGGCTGTCCTGCTTCTGGTATATCCAACCTCCTGTAGCTGCCTGCTCTAACATGCTCCACTTCTCCCTGGGTATACAAGCTCTTCCTTCCAAAGGAAGGTTCAGTTCCTGTAACATGGTAGTGCTCTCTTTGGAGAGCCGCACAGAGCATCTAATGGGGGGGATAAGTGATGCAACCCTAAAAGATGCCCACATCTTAACACTTGGCAAAAGAGAGCCTTGCGGGAGCTGGGAAGATGGCTCAGTTGTTGAAGTGCTCACCATGAAGCTTGCGGGCAGGAGCCAGATCTGCAGCACTCATGTAAGACTAGTATGGCATGTGCTTGTAATGCCAGTACTAGGAGGCAGAGGCAGGGGGATTCTGGGGGCTTGCTGCTCTAGCCAATTTGGTGAGCTCTAGATTCTGTGGGAAACCCTGACTCAGAAACCAAGGTGGGGAGTGGCGGAAGACACCCTGTCATCCACATGAACGCACACATACTCGCAGTTTATGGGAAGGAGCACAGAGTAAGGTGAGAGTGCGCACTGTTGTGGCCTTATCCTAGAGGACCGGAAATGCAGCTCCACTCAGACAGAGGGATAACGACCCAAAAGAAGCCAATATGATCACGAAGGAGGAGGTTGGAGGGACAAGAATCTTCCCTAGAGAGGGGTACGAATGGCTGCAGACACCTGGGTTTAGAACCTATGGCTACAGAGCTTTCATGGATTGTGGTAGCTTGTTACAGACTCCTAGGGGACAAACACAAAGGTACTATCAAGGATTGATAAAAAAAATGAAGGCAAGACCTAGCCCTGAGCTTTGCTGTCATGTGATGTAGGCACCTGGGGTCCCCCAGAGCTTTTTGTTCCCCCAGGAAGAATTCCCACCACTCAGCCTTTCTAGAGCCCATCTAGAGCCTCTAGCATCTCCACAACTTTGGAGGTGACGATTCTGAAGCCATAGAGCAGAGTAGCTGTCCTGGGAATCCACGTGCAACATGCCACGGCATCTAGAGTTTAGCCACTGCCTACGAGGTGACATTAAGGTCCCTAGGCCACACACAAACAGATGAGCTACGCCCACTGCCCATCCCCAGGGATGAGGACGGCGTGGGCAAAGGACACTGCTGGATGTTTTATAACCATGCGCAAACATGGTATCAGCTGTTTTTACAGCAGTGAGGAGGCACTGTGCCGGCTGAAGTGAGCATGTGCAGTCAGCCTGTCTAGGGCCCCAGAGGGACGGCCACACAGGCAGCCCCATTGTTCTATGCTCTCAGGTGAAGGGTACACACGTGCCCTGGGGAGGTCATAACTGCCTGAACCTTTAAAACTGGCAAGGCAGAGCAGATTGGCATTGCCTGGGCAATGACCTGGAGAGCTAGCAGCTCTCCAAGTCCACACTGCTTTTTGTTTTTTTCCTTTATACATTCTGTGTAAGAATTTTCCTTTAAAAGCAAAAGGAGAAATTAGTATCAGGTTTGGGCAGCATTCTCACATCCCACAGGCCTCTCCGTGAGAGTCAGGTGGGCTCCCTGTGAGGGGTCCCTTGCTCATCAGAGTAGCCTCGGGGACACATCCTACCAACAGAGCAGTTCTGTTCTGGCTGGTGATCCCCAGTGATCCAAGTCATCTCAGATTGCTACTGCACCCAGGACTGGCTTTCAGGTGAGTGCAGGGGAAGGACCGATCCCACTGGTGGATCTAGGATGAGGGTGGTGGGGTCACTGTTTCTTTGTCCTGACACCCACAATCTCACAGGATGAGATGCACAGGGCTGATGGCAATATTGTTCACCATGGCCAGCCTGCTGCAGCTGGCTGTGACTCTGAGAATTGCAGCCTTCAACATCCGGACTTTTGGGGAGACCAAGATGTCCAATGGCACCCTTGTTAGCTACATTGTGAAAGTAAGTTTGGGGAAGCCTATGCCTGAGAACAGACAGACCAGAGGGAAGGTGGCAGCCATCTCTTGGGACCACAGAAGTCAGTAAGCCTCAGGCCTTCCTAGTACCTGGGTGGAGTCAGGGCTGTCAGGCCACTGTCAACACTGCCCATGAGTAAGAGTGGCAGCTGCAGCTCCGGCTCTCAGGTTCCAATAGGGACAGGGTCTGATGCCCTGGGCTGCTTGCTCAGTTGTTGTGACCCTACTCCCAGATCCTGAGCCGCTATGACATCACTCTTGTCCAAGAGGTCAGAGATACCCACCTCGTGGCTGTTGGGAAGCTACTGGATGAACTCAATCGGTGGGTGACAGTGCTGGGGGCCTGGAGTCTGTGCATGTGAAAACTAGTTACAGGGGAACAGCCTCACTCCCCCTGTGCCCCATGGGTGGAGCTTGCTACTGGGTACCAGGAGGTTCCCTCTCTGGTTTCCTTTATCCAGGGATGCACCTGACACCTATCGCTATGTGATCAGCGAGCCGCTGGGCCGCAACAGCTACAAGGAACAGTACCTTTTCCTGTACAGGTAAAGCCCCACGATCAAAGCCTGAGCATACAAGCATGGAGACGGAGACACAGACCCCAAGTCTGGCTGCAGCAGCTGAGGGTGCTCTAGGGAGCCCGGGGGCCCTTACAGAGCAGGAGCAGCAGTGTGTATCACAGGGTGCAGGATGAGGTTGAGTCTGGGTGGACGGCTACTCTCAGGTGCCTCTCAGCCCCGAACTCACCTCCTGGTCTTTCTTCAGGCCTGACCAGGTGTCTGTTCTGGACACCTATTATTATGATGATGGCTGTGAGCCCTGTGGAAATGACACCTTCAGCCGAGAGCCAACCATTGTCAGGTTCTTCTCCCCATACACTGGTGAGTGCTGCTGTGCTCCACTTTCAGCCCTGCCCAGGCCAAGATGAAGTCACATCTACAGCTCTAGACACCTGTGGCAAGGGTAGGCCCCACAACTCGTGCATCCATTCCGTCAGGGAATGCCCTCAACTCTCAGTGCTCTGAATTTACATTTAATTCCAAGAAGTATGTCCATCCTGAGGGGGGCTACCCTGAGGGGGGCTGTCACACATGCTTCATCTCTATCTCCTCAGACCAGCCCCGATCCAGGCTGGTCTCTGGACACCATGTCCTTAGAGTGCCTGCTGTCTCCTCAGAGGTCAGAGACTTTGCGATCGTGCCCTTGCACGCAGCCCCGACAGATGCCGTGACTGAGATCGACGCCCTCTATGATGTTTACCTGGATGTCCGGCAGAAGTGGGGCCTGGAGGTGAGACCACCCTAGGACAATGGGCTCTACTGGCCCCATTTGTCCCTGGACCAACAGGCATATCTCCTGGCAGGACGTCATGTTGATGGGAGATTTCAATGCTGGCTGCAACTACGTCACTTCCTCCCAGTGGTCTTCCATCCGCCTTCGGACAAGCACCATCTTCCAGTGGCTGATTCCTGACAGTGCCGACACCACAGCGACATCCACACACTGTGCTTACGACAGGTAAGCAGCCTCGAGTCAACGGCTAATCAACCCTTCACTCACTCACCCCCACTCAAAGAGGCAGAAACTTCGGCTCTCATGGGCTCCTTAGTTTTCTTGTCAGGGGCTGCCAGTGGACGGGGTCCTATCTGGGCACCCCTACATGCTGGTTCCTGCAGGGCCTTCTCTTAGTGCTCCTGTGTGGAGCAAGGTTGGAGCCTGGGGCCGGCAGACCATTACCAAAGACTATGTGGTACACGGTGGTGAGGGAACCGTGTCCTTTGGCGTCCTACAGGATTGTGGTTGCTGGAGCGCTGCTGCAGGACGCTGTTGTCCCCAACTCAGCTGCTCCCTTCGACTTCCAAGCAGCCTACGGTCTCTCCAGCCAGCTGGTATGTGTCCTTCCTTCATGCAGGTTAAGTCAGCTTCCGGCCGAATAAGAGCTGACTTCGGTGATTCCTGACATTGCTACTGTTTTCACACTAGATGTGGGTGGAGGTGATTTAGGCCAGGAGCAGCAAGGCTTTCGAACTGCTCACCCTCTCTGACCCTGTGTCCTCCCCACTTCTTCCCTGCCTCTGTAGGCTGAAGCCATCAGTGACCATTACCCCGTGGAAGTGACCCTCAGGAGAACCTGATGTCACCACGCAGCACAGCCATACTGCTTCTGCTGAGGAGATGCCAGCTGCACATTTGGCACTGTGGCATTACACCCTCTGAGACCACAGATAACGTCTACTACATGGACTAAGAAATACTGTTTAATCCAAGTAAATAAAGCTGAGTTCAAGCAGTTGGTGGTATTGTCTGTGTATCAAGTCCTTTCTCCCCAGGCAGTTCCATCTGTCCCCTGAGAAGACCTGGCTTGCACACTAGGTCCAGTCTCTTGGCTGCTAGTGTCTCTCTAGGGCCTTAACTAGAAGGTCATTCAAGCGGCCTACCATGGGCCGGGGGTCATCAATGAGTCCTGCTGCTATCATGGCGTTCTCATAGATCTGAAATGGAGGGATGAGACAGTAAAATTAGGATCAGGGGTTCATGTCCAGCCGGACCTACATGCGACCCGTAGGAGGACAGCAGCTTCCTAACCCCAAGGCAGACAAGGATGCCAAACCCAGCCAGTGCCCCTTACCTGATCTACTAGCAGCTGGGCCAGCTCTGGCTCGTGCTCCCTCAGCTGGCTGAGCTTCTTTATTAGTGCGTGCCTGTATCAGGGAGCCAACAGGAAAGTCAGCTGGAGCTGGCAGTCACTAACTCAGGGCTTCTGCTGCTACAGGAGGGTTATCAGAACATCCCCAAACCTACAATGTGTCTGTCTAGCATGACTGTCTAGGCAAGTCAACAGGCACTGTAAGAGTGCCAATATCAAAATGCAGATGGAGCAGGGGTGGTGGGTAATCCCAACACTTGAGAGGCAGAGGTATCTTTGTGAGTTTGAGGCCAGCCTGGTCTACAAAGCAAGACGAGGACAGACAGGGCTGTCACAACACACAGAAACCCTGTCTCAAAAAACCAAATGAATGAATGAATGAATGAATGAATAAATAATGCAGGTGGGGTGCTAAGCAGCAAAATCAAAATCAGTGTGCAAGTGCAGCTTCACCCCTGAAGACATAAATAAAGGTGAACGGCTCATATATCTGAAATCTAATTGTATAGAAAAATCAGCATGGAAGAGCCGCTGAGAAGAGCCCGCCCGGGGAGGTAGAGATGTGGACAGCAGGGACAGCCTCCTGCACAGACCAAGCACTCAAGCTCACTGTGCGACGCTGCCAGCACTGCACAGGCAAGAAGGTGGGCTGGCATACACCGTGAGGGTACACATAGGCCAGCCACTCGAAAAGCAGTTCATTTTGGTCTAAGAAATTAATCCCAGCCCAATTCCAGCACCAATGATTAAAAGATACAAAACCGAGATTTGCTCTTACACACAAGATACAAACCTAGAAGATGGAAAGGATAAACCCAAGTCTACCATCTTTCTCCTTCCTACAAGACCAAAAGCCAAAAAAACCTCTAGTTGAACCCTACAGGAAACATCCAAGCTGTAGATTAATTTTCACTTATGAGAACAGCAGAAGGTAAGAGGTTTGACAGATGATGACAGATGGGGACATTATAAACCTTTCCCGAGTACACAGGAAGGCACCGAGGCCATGAGCCAGCTCTTTCTTGACACAACCGTGTGCGACAGGGAAACCTTAAGCCTGCACGCTGACGGCGGAATCTATGAAGCTGGAAGAAAGGGTATGCTTACGTGCTGTGCCAGGGGGCACCCTGTAACCTCTATGGTACATGGCCCTGGGGAAGGGGAAACACATGCTGCTTATTACAGATTACCTGAAAAATGCCCCTACCAATGGCCTTTTTGACTTCTGAACCATGAGAACATACCAACAATCCTAAAAACAAGATTGAAAACAGAGTCCTTCAGCACTCTGCACTCATAAGACCAGTTCTGTGCCAGAACTAGTTAGCTGTCACATCAAGTCACTTACTCTAAAGTCACAGCCAGTGCGGGTGTCTGGAGCACGGCTCATTGCTGCTGGCCAGAAGCTGCTCGAACCCTCTCAAGCCAGTCACTTAGGTCTATGATCTAAAGGCTCACAGACCTCTTTCTACACCATAGTTTCTAATCAAAATTTATGATTATAAAGTGAAAAAATAGTGTGTGATATTAAAATCTCAAACATCTGTAAGTTAAAGAGGAGATGAGGACTGGAGCGACTTCTGAGTGGCTGAACGCACACCCGCTGACAGACGACTCAGGCTCAACACCTGTGACAGGCAGCTCATTCAACATAACCCCAGCAGCACCTCCGGCCTCCGAGGGCGCCTGCATGTGTGTGCACATCCACATATTAACAAAAACAATAAAAATGTATCTTAAGAAATGAAAATAAGTCAAGCGAGTTACAATGACAGCGAGTTACACTAACATCTTTAGGAATTCTATAACTTCATTAAAAACAATTACTGCTAAGCTAGGTGGTTGTGGTGTGCACAACTTTAAGCACTTGGGAGGCAGAGGCAGGCGGAGCTCTGAGTTAGGCCAGGCTGGTGTACATAATGAGTTCCAGGACAGCCAGGGCTACACAGAGAAACCTTGTCTCAAAAAAACAAAACAATCCCTGCCCCAAAGAGCTATTGCTATATGCAAAACGAATTTATTCCTTACCCTCATTGCATACACAGTTCCAATGGCAACACTTAAACTTAAAACACACAATAAAGATGCCACATAGCAGTTGGGCAGTGGTGGGGCACGCCTTTAATCCTAGTGCTTCGGAGGCCGAGGCAGGCGGATCTCTGAGTGCCAGGCCAGCCCGGTCTATGGAGTGAGTTCCAGGAGTTTCAGGATCAGCTTATGCTACTGCTAGGGACATTGCCTCAAAGCAAAACCAAAAAGCCCTAAGCCCCACAAGTATATCAGTAACTATGGGTTTTGTCTGATTAATTTAAATATTTATATAGGCGTAAAGATCCAAGAGTAGCCAAGACCTCACTGAGGAGAAATACAGTGCCTCAAGCTCACTTGTGTGTTGCCTATGGAGATTCAAGGAAGAGGAGAGACAGTTCTAGCAGAGATGATAGGCAACACACATGGTAATCCACAGCTGAAAATGACGTGCATCAGCGAGGCCAAGACCACTGGGCATTCTTACAGAATGAGATGAATGAGACCAGACTGGAACAAAATTAACACAGAAGCCTAAATTACAGAGCTTTTTAGAAAGAACTGATTCCACAGAAACCCTAAAGCAGCTAAGATTTACAAATTTGATAATAAAATCAAGATCTGCTGATTAAAAGATACCTTAAAAGGACATTTGAATACAAATGGCCAAGCAGGGTGGCACATGCCTTTAATCCCTGCACTCGAGAGGCAGGGGCAGGTTGAGCTCTTTGAGTTAGAGGCCAGCCTAGTCTACATATGGAGGTCTAGGCCGGCAGGACTACACAGTGAAACCCCATCTCAGACAAACAAATTACAAATGACATCACCGACCTGGGACTTCTGTGGGGACCAGCTGTGGGCCTGTGAGGACTGCACATCCTAGAGAGCCTACATGTGTTCACAGCAACCCCGTTTCTACAGCTCCAAACTGCAAGCCACACAAATCTATCAAGCGAGTAAGCCGTCCTAAGGTGGATCCTACACTGAACTGTATGCTGCCACCTGCACCAGGATCTACTCCACAAAGGTAAAAACCGGCTGAGGGATTGGCAAAACCAATAACAAACAATATGAGAAAAGGCCAGGTGTGTGGTTTAACTCAAGAAAATGGAACTCTAGTGGAGAAGTGGGAAACAAGTTAGACCAGCCATGCTCTGTGCCTCTGAATTCTGCTGAACTGCAAGGGCTTCTCTTAGAACCACCTTACGCGCACACAGCTTTACACCCACACTTTCTTGCTCAGAGCCGAACCTGGGGTTGATCTCCAGCGTGGGCTGCAGCAGTTGGGCACGCTCCTCTTGAGTCCTCGCCAGCTGCTGCATGCGCAGGAAGTGCCGGGCAGCCCCCATCTCCAGCACCGTCACCATGGCAGGGTGCGTGTCCAGGCGGAGAGTTACCTGCAAGCAAGGCCCAGGATGAGGAAGAACCCAGTAGTGAGGCCTGCAGCAGGGTGAAGCTAACGAGGCCACCAGGCAGAGGGCAGACTGGCCCTGTGGTGGCACCTGTCCTGTAATGTGTCTCCAGACAAAGATCACAGCTAGATGCCCAAGAAGTATGGACTTGGACAGGCTTAGATCCTTCTCCCCAGTGGCCAGGAGCACTTCCCCACCACAACCCCCATATAGAGAGACAGAGCCTGATTGGCTCACGTGGGGTCTTGTCACCACAGGAAGCACTAACAGGACCCTGTATTAGAGTGAGGCAAGGAAGCACTGCAGAGAAGCACCTGCCCTGAGCAGGGCCAAGACCAGCAGTGGCTTGTGAGAGAACAGCGCAGACAGGGGGCTTCAGAAGAGTGATAGTGCCAGGCACAACAAAGCTTTGATGGTGAGATGCCAGTGCCTGCGGCCTTGGGAATACGGCAGGAGTCCCTACCCTGGCTTCAGTGCCTTCTTATGAGGGCCCACTAGGCCAGCAATTCACAGCTACAGTCAGGCTCTGGACAACACCAAGTCCCACAGTAACTGGAGGAAGGCCTTACCTTCACACTGGCGACACGAGACCCCAGGGCATTTCTCATCCAAGCCATTAGCTCTTCTGTTTCATTCTCGGACAGGCGTTCCCCAGCTGTACAAGAGGAGTGAGTGAGCCTGGGGGCCACTCACACCTGTCCCCTGGTGGCCTCCACTTAGGACATTCTCGGGCTATCTCTAGCCACACCACCTCACCAGAAACTAGACTCTTAAAGAAATGCCTTTTAACTACACAGAAAACATTGAAAACACTTGTGGTTGCCCCCGGCCTCTGTAAAAATTTTTAGGACTTTAAAAAGAAAAAGTTGAGCCCCATCATGGTGGCACACACCTGTAATTCCAGTACTCATGAGTGGTGAGGCAGAAGGATAGGAATTCATGGTCAGCCTGGGCTACAAATGAAGCCCGGTGTTTTAAATGGGGGGTGGGGGGGGGGTAACTGCAGGAACCTCTGAAGGTTCCATGAGCCACTCTTGGGCCCTGGACACTCTTGGGAAGGTTATGACCTTCCCAAGCAGCTTCCTGCATAGGCTGTGAACCAGAACCCAAGTGAGACAGAATGCTGTACATTCATGGGCAGGTCAAGAAAGAACCTGTTGGACAAGTGACAGTGTCCTGCCCCAAATTCACAGGGGACCCTGAGCCAGGGAGAGGTGGGAGTCAACCTGCAGATGTGTCCTCAAACTTCTCCTCCTTATAGTGATCAACGACGATGTCTGTCTCCACCGAGATCAGCTTCTTCTTGTCAAACTCCCGCAGGTGCAGCAAGGTGAGTTCATCAAACTGCTCGTAGCAGAAGAGCACCTGTGGGCACCCAAGCCCTTTAGACCACGGGCAGCAGAGGGCACTGCTGTGGACGTGGGGGTTCTGGGGCCGAGCAACAGCTCACCAGAGGCTTCTAAGAGAGGCTCTGGCTGTCTTGGCCACAGCACACATACTATTCACGAACAAATCCATTTGCCACCCAGCGGAATGACAGCCACATCACAGACATAGGGCACTGCCTCACACCACACAGCCTTCAGGGCCTCAAACGCTCAGTTATTTTCTCCCATGCATAGTTGGGAGATCAGCCCTTCCCTCACAGCCCAGACCCTGCGAGACACATTCTTGGCCCAGCAGCAAGCTGGGGCCTACCCACCTCAGTGTGCTTCTGCTTCATGGCCTCGAAGTAGGGTGAGTGCTCAGCCAGGTGACGGTTAGGGGCGCACAGGTAATAGATGTTGCGGGTGCCAGCCTGCATTCGGCTGGCATAGTCTGGTAAACTGGTCAGCTGCCCAGCAGGCAGGGCTGAGGACTCATACCGTAGCAGCTTTGCGATATCCTCCTGCAGATGTGGGCACGTCACAGCTTAGTCCAGGGCCAAGATCTGAGCAGCATTTCCAACTCTGACTTTCGGTAAAGCCTGCAGCTTTATCAAAGCTCCCCAGCCTGCACCCCCAAGGCTATGGTGCACTCAGTGAGTTTCACACAGGCCTATGAGCTCCACTGAAGACATACAGGGCCATGAGAAAACCTTTTAACCTAGTTGAAGAGCTGGGCAAACTACCTCAGGGTCACCAGCCCCACTCTTGGCAGACTGTACTCCGGGGCTTACTATCCTCTCTCTGTCCTCAGCGGCAACTGGACACAGACAAACATTCTACAGTCTCCAGCCTCCTCAGCCAGGGCTGTTCACGCTCCCAGTTCTGGCTACTGGAGTATACAGCAAAGAGAAGGGCTTTTGGGGAACAGGACACAGATATGGGCAATGCAGCCCATTATGGGCTGTGTAGAACAAAGAACAGTGGTGAGGTAGATCCCTGGAGCTGCAAGCTTAGACACTCCCTTATCTAAGGCACTGTCACTGTTGACCATTCCAGCATGAGAACCTGGGGAAAGGGTGTGAAGAACAATCAGAGATGAACCCAAATGAACATGCTTTGGACTCAGAGTAGACAGACAAAGACAGAGACTAAGACTTTCAGAACTGCTAAGGCCAGGTCTGGTCACATCCATATTCCTGATGCATCTGGCTCTTACCACACACAAATACACCTAGTCAAAGCGTATTCCAAGCACTTTGAAAAGGTGCTTGGAAAAAGTCAGAAAATGCTATTAGATGCTGATGCTGTTAACTAAGTGAGATCAGGGGCCAGAGAAAAGGCTCAATGGCTATAGGAGCTGTACCATTTTCGTGAGGCTGGAATTTAGATCCCAGCACTCACATAGCAAGGTGTCTCACACACCTGCAACCCAAGCTCCACATAGGGGCTTTCCGGCTTCCAAGTAAGCTGAGAAAAGATAAGTTCCAAGTTTAGGGAGGTGCAGTGCCTTCAAAGGGATAGATAGAGAGTGACAGAAGGCCACCTGACCCTCTCCTGGCCTTCACAGGTACACCTGCTCATACACAGATGCATCCACCAATGAGTAAATCTTGAAAAGTGACATCAATGAGAACGAATGGTGTCGTATACATGTTCCCAAGGGCTCATGAGCCAGGTGCTCAAAGCAGCAGCATATACTTTGAAAGATAACTGAATCACAAGGGCTCTGACGTGCTGGTAATTCATGGCTAATGGGCTAGCAGGAAGTTGTAGAAACATAGGCCTGGGGTCTAGTTGATAGCATTTTGGGGGTGTCCTTTAAAAGTATATTTGTCTGTAGCCCCTTCCCCTCTCTCTTTTCCTTCCTGTCACCACAAGCTCCCAAGGCCTCACCAAAACCCTCAAATATCAAAGCCAAAGGGGCACTGTGACAATGAATCTTTCCTTCCTCCTTCAAGCTGATCTCCTCAGCTGCTTTGTCACAGTGACAAACAAATAACAAATGGACATCTTAAGCGGACCAGTACTGCTGGGACCTGCTGACAATCTGATGAGGAGAACACCAGGGCAGAGCCATGAAGCTCACCTTGGCAGCTGACGTGCCACATGTGGCCTTCAGGACAGCGATACCGTGGGTATACAGCAGGCAAATAAGACTTCAATACAAACTGTTCCAAACCATTTAGGAACAAACGCACTGTTTCTGAGCAGTGAGCCTGGCCCAACAGTGATATTAAGAACTTTACCAAGTATACAATGACCCCTGATTGGCTGTTTTGTCAGCCTGACATAGCCATTTGGGAAGAAATTCCAATTGAAAAATTTGCCTCTATAACACTGGGCTATAGGCAAGTCTTGGTTAATGACTGATGTGGGAGGGCTCAGCCCACTGTGGGTGGTGCCAACCTGGGGCAGGTGGTCCTGAGTTATACAAGAAAACAGACTGAGCAAGCCAGTAAGCAGTAAGCCTCCATGGCGTCTGCTTCAATTCCTGCCTTAGTTCCCATTGATAAAGGACTACAAATATAAGCCAAACAAACCCTCTCATCCCCAAAGTACTTTCGAGCATGGTGCTTCATCACAGCAAAAGAAAACATAACTAAGACAGAAACTGTACCCCATCCTCACCCCTGCTTTTCCGTACTTTCCCTGAATCCACAACACCTCTCTTCCTGCCAGCTGCCGGGGCAAGGCTGTCAAGAGACAAGAGCCTTGGCCTTTCAACTATGAGAACAATGCTTGTGGGACAAAGGTATGTTATGGCTGATCTCGACTATCATCTTGCCTGGATGGAGACGTGCCTGGGAGATAGCAAAGCACACCTCTGGGTGAGTCTGGGAAGGTGTTTCCAACCTCCTACCCTGCATCAACGGACTCCTGCACTTTGTACATATCTGTGCTTTGCTCCTGTGAGTTTCCCCTCATTGACAAAGTATCTGAGAAAGTCAACTTGAAGGAGCCACAATTAACTGAGGGGAAGCACTCAGTTAACTGAGTGTGGGAAGTCCTGAGTGTGGGTGGCACCATACCAGATTATGGGCCCAGGTAAAAGAAAAAAGGTAGTCAGAAAACATAGGAATCTGTTTTAGCTCTAGCCACACCCTCTCCTCCACACTGACTGAAACTTCTGTAACTAAGAGCAGATAATTCTGGCCTTGAATGCTTTTGTCAGGTGTTCTGTCAGTGACTGGAGTTTCACCAACACAGGTAAGGACATACGCAGAGCTGCAGTGTCTGCCAGGAGAGATCCAGGCGCCCAGTGTTCCAGGTGCTGACCACCTGACTCATCACCATGTCCAGAACAGCCTCTGCCAGCTTCCTCTGTAGCGACAGGGCGGAGACTGACAGGGAGGAGTTATCAGCCTACCTTGACGTCTTGCTCTGCCGTGGTCACGATGCCCTCCCTCATGAACAAGCCATAATCTTCAAAAAACTTTGCATATTTTTCAGCATCTTTTTTACTCTGATCAATGAAGAACTTGATCAATCTCTGTTGTAGAACATTCCGGAGTTTCCTACAGAACAGAAGTCACTGACTGTGAACAGAGTTTTCTGTCAAGTACCAGGAACATGGGGGCAAGAGCAATGCTCATCACATCAGTAACTGAAGGTCCAGGCCAGGTAAGCACACCTGGGGCCAGCAGGAAACCACAGAACAAAAGGTGCCCTGTGCTGCCCCCTAATGGGAGGCCGGCTGCACCCTGCAGGAAGGTACAAACTGGCAACCCTTCAGGATGACAATCACAGGGACATCTTGTTTACTTGAACCCAGCAAGAATCATGCATCAGAAATAAAGGAGAGTGATTTCCACTGCAGCACATGACAAGCACGAAGAGGCTCAGGGGTAAAACGAATAATGCACTGCTGAAGCCACCAAACAATGCCATCTAACAACCCAACACTCCTAGGAAACGTCTGCCTTAAAACACAGAGCAACATCCAAGAAAGCCCCAATGGGAATACGTTACAGCATAGCATGTATACATGCAAAGACTGCACCCACTGCAGAGCTTCTTTTATTGGGTCAGTGCTGTATGCGTGATACACTATAACTTGGGACATACTGAGTATATTGCATGCACACTGTGTAACTAAGAAAATGTGATTCTGTAATCAGCACATTTTTACTGTATTATCCATAAAGGCCTAAATCGATGAGCAATCGGGGTCAAGTGCACAGGAGTGGCCTTCAGTAAAGGATGGTCACTGTCAAAGGCTTTCTATTGCTGTGATAAAATGGAGCCATGACTCCTAGTGCCTGGTGTGTCTGGGCCAGCACAAGAGACACACTGAGGCTTGTTGAAGGGACAGGAGTCAGCTCAAAGGCAGTTCCAAACCAGAATAACACGAGAACACAATAAATACTGACAGAAATAAACTGTTCCCCGACTGACATGAGTAATCAGTACATACAAGTAAGCAGTAGATATTTTAAAAATACTATTGAATACATAGAAAGGGGTTGTCTA
This sequence comes from Meriones unguiculatus, assembly GCF_030254825.1. Lineage (NCBI taxonomy): Eukaryota > Metazoa > Chordata > Mammalia > Rodentia > Muridae > Meriones > Meriones unguiculatus. Next base: position 41,592,084 of record NC_083359.1, read on the forward strand.
GCATGTATGAAACCCTGAGTTCAACTCTTAACACCTCTTAAAAATCCATAAATATGTGAAGATACTGAAAATTTGCTGAAGATCACATCTACTATTCTTCTAAGTAAAACAGCACCCAAGTTGGGAAGATAGCTCAGTGGTAGAATGCCTGCCTGACAATAACCAGTACTGTAAAAACAAACAGAAACCAAAAAATAACAAAAAACGAAAACCCAAGAATGTGTGTATAAACTCACATTCCCACTTCACATGATACTCATTACCGAGAGAGATCAAGAATCACGAAATGGAGAGAAGCCTTAAAAACGCACCTTTCCCAAAGTGTCAAAGTGGATGCCACTAACCAAGGCACAAGTCAAAACCCTGCCCCACCCACAGGAGCAACCTCTCATGTTCTATCTTGGGAGCATTACCATTTCCAAGTGTAGGGCCACTTCACAGAATGACTGGCCTGACTGCCAAGAGAATCCCTCTGGGAAAAGCAAATAAACAGGGATTATTTCCTATGGCTTGACACGGCCATTGCCACCAGGAGCAAAGAAGCGTCGGGCGACTATGGCAGTGAGTAAATAGAACCATACAACAGACAGCCCCCTCTGGTGGTTACTGCTCCTTCTCCAGGAGGACAGAGCATCACGGGAGTTTCTCAGAACAGAAAGCAACCCTCCCTTGAGATTCCAACCATTCTCTGGCCACAGCCACACCATCATGGAAATGTGAAGAGATGGGAAGTTGGCTCGAGTGGACTCGGTGCAGCTGTCTATGAGTCACCATGCTTCTATAAGGTATCCCCAATTTTCACCACAAAGCAGAACCTGACAGTCTTTATTTTCACTGTCAGTTTCCTCTCTACTCCACCATGTACACAGGATATACACAACATCACAAAACACGGATAAAAGCTGTAGACCCAGTGGGGCTTGAGGATAGACAGTGCCAACGATAGAGCAATGCCAATTGCTGGTTCTAAGATTCTACTGGGGAAAGAGAAGTCTTTGTAGGCTGTTGACACCCCAAATCACAAAGAGGAAAATGCCATCAGGAAGACAACTCTGTCTTAGAGGGTCCAGAGTAGAACTACTCCCCACTTGAGAAGTTTCCAATTTTTTCAACATTTCGAGTAAAGCAACTAGTTCTGAGTAGCGTAAGCTCGGATCGACCATCCAGTCCTCACAAGCACAGGCAGAAGAGGCAGTGGCTCTAGACCCCTCTCTGCCACCTGAGCATCAAGGGCAGACTGCCTCAGGCCGACCGCAGCTCTTGGCGCAGCGTAAGCTGCTTGGTCAGCCTGGGATCACTGATGCACAAGCATTAGGCCTGCCTCCTAGTTTCAGCAAAGCGTCCCTATCCACGTTAGCTATATTCTTGGTTCTAGGGTCACCCCTGCCTCTGTCCAACTCTGGACATTGTGCCTAGAATCTCTCCAACTGTGGCCATACCCAGGCTGGGTAGCCAGCATGCGTCATAGCTGGGATCATCTCCCAACACCTCTTCATCAGTGGGGAGCAATGAGGCAGTGCACTTCCCATCCCCTAGGAACTCCTAGACATTCAAAGCCTATGCCTACACATGTACCACGCCACCTGCACCACCAGCAATGGAAAAGTACTATCATGAAGTCCATTGGCATGCATCTGCAGTGTGGGGTTGGCAACACGGGCATGGGCTGAGAAAAAGGACCAAGTTCTTTCTTTATTCATTGTAATTTGTATTTAGTGGGAAAAGTAACTTGTGTTCCACTTAAGAGCCTGGATAAATAAGATATACTTACTCTGCAGTTGTTACGAGTGTTTCCTAAAACATTACTTTGGAGTGCCTGTGACCAAAGGGGATACCCTGAGGCACTCAGCATAGCGCCACTATTTCTAGGTTCTGCCTCAGCAGTTGCCCAGACAATCAGAAGGAGTTGCTCAACAGTAAACCTCAGAGGTCAGGACAACCTGGAAGGCCAGAGAGATTCTGCCCTCAGGCCTCTCTTCACTCTCTGCTCTGGGCTTCTGAAAACTCCACCTGGGGCAGAACCAAGTAAAGGACCATCCTCACAGGAGCGCCAGTGGCCACGGAGGCTTACCGGATGAGTGCGCTCTCCTGAAGGAGCTCTCGGCTGAGGTTCAGGGGGATGTCTTCACTGTCCACCACACCTGAGAAGACAGGGAACATTAGAACCCTATACCAATGGGATCTCAACCGTTATCTGAGGGCTTCCCAGTCTGAACTGGCTTTTTCTCATGCCCCACCTCATGCAAGCCATAGGTGGTGACAGAGGAAAAGGAAGGGCAGGGTAGCACTACTCCTCAGCCCTGCTCAGGGGCAGTGGGCAGCACAGCAGTCCCAGGGGAACAATAATCTCAGGTTCAGCATAACTTCTGCATAAACCAGATATTCAGGCCAAATTTCTAAATGTGAAGGAACTTCAGGCCCCCTGCCTCCCTGATCAGCCAGGAATGCACCAGGCTGTTTCCCAGAGGCGCTGAGCTGCTCTCCTGGTTGCTCCATCATGAATGCTGCTGGGGAGGATGGTCTGAGAGAGAGCAAATGCAAATGCAGTGGGCTGCACAGGACATATGACAGTGACACTCAGGTCACTGTCCACACCACAGAGTCTGGGTATCAGCAGCAGTACCTCGAACGAAGCGCAACCACTTGGGCAGAATGTCCGTAGCCTTGGTCTGGATGAGGACCTTGCGGCTATACAGTGCCACACTGGAGCCCATCTCCCTGCTCACGTCAAACATGGATGGTTTCTGGAAGAAAGAAAAGAATATGGTCAGGTGGGAACAACAGAACCCACCAGATAAAGGAAAGGTAGGACTGAGGACAACAACATGGCGAGAGCCAGTATCTCCCTAGGCCACATGGATGAATCCCAGGGGTGAACAAGGCCAAGGTAAGAATGAAGAATGTGCCCAATTCTTCATGTGTTGGCTCTGCTAAAATTTACAAGTGCTCTGTGTTATGCATGTGGGCGGGGGGCAGCCTCCCCAAGCTGTACCCAACAGAGGACATCAAACACGTCTTATATGTGCCCAAACCAATCACAACTTACTAGGACTCAGAATCCGCAAACCACAACCTCCAGGCCAAAGTCAGCATGGGTTCCTTCACCACTACTGATAGATGGGGCCTGGCCCTGGTTTTTACATATTTTTAAATGGCTAGGAGGAAAAGAATCAAGTAGGAATATCTCCTGACACATAAAAACATGGAATTGGAGTTTTGGCATTACAGGTTCATGGACTGCAGCCTCCCTGGTCCACCAAGGCACTGCAGCAGAGTTGGCAGCTCTCACACTGGCATCACAAACAAAAGCCAAAGCCCCGCTGGCTGCCCTCTTAGAAAATACCCACTCTGCTGCAGTGCTGGCTGCAGCTGCAGTGTGGGCCGATCTAGGACATGCCAGCGAGCCAAGACTTAGCATCTCTGCTAATCCATGGGCTTCAGGGGTCTTGCTCAAAAATCTCACTTATGGTTAGGGAGGGCCAGGGCCAACCTAGCCATTTTCCAGAGGGCAATCTGAACTGAGTGCTGCCATGGTCCACTGAGATAAGGCAGGGGAGTAGACCTCAGCTAGATTCTGTACTGTGGACTTGGCAGAGCTGCTGCTGTGGACCAGGGAGACAGAAGGAAAGCAGGGGCAGAAGTCAACTGCAGAAGCCTCAACCTGCACCACAATGGCAAATTTATACTGGGCACTGTGAGGTCGCCCTGGACCTTGGGCTTGCCCAGAGCTGTGCTGTGCACAGCCAAGCACCTCACCATTTCTGGCACATAGAAGATGCTGCGAATGTTGAGTGGTGCATCTGCCTTGTAGTGCAAAGTGAAGCGGGGCTTGTCATAAGCCTGAGCAATGTAACGGTAGAATTCCTCATGCTGCAACTCGCTGATGTCCTTTGGGTCCATCATCCAGATGGCCTGGAAATTGATATCAAATGGGAGGTGTCATGTTCCAAACCTGTTTCTCAATGACTCATGGATAGACCAGCAAGGCTTAGGAAGCCCCACAATGACAGCTCCAGCACTGGTGCAGGCTGAAGGTGACACAAGGCGAGAGATGCAAAGACCTTATTTAGAACAAGCCCCTCTCTCTGTGACAGCAGGTTGGGAAGGAGTAAGCAGGGAACTACACATGAATGTCCTAAGCAGAGACATAGACAAGGCAACAGGCAAGCCAGTAACATGGTCTTTCTATGCAATGGAATACTACTCAGTCACACCTGAGTATATCATGGAACTCCAATGATATTCAATGACCAAATCAGCCACATCCACAGACCAAGCTGATTGTGGCTGTAAGGTCTGGAGAAGAGAGCTGATCGTGGGGACAGGCCTGCCTTTCAGGATGCTAAAAGTGTTCTAAAACCAGTTGTGGAGACATAACTGGCTATGTAATAATTACCACTCACTAAATTGGTGGGGGCGGAGCACTTTGTGATATGTGACTTATACTTCAAGAAAAACTGCCTGCACCCCACAGCTCTCATCTCTCCTGCGATTCTAAGCACTGTCCCCCATTTTCACCTATGCCTCTACATTCCTTGAAAAGGTTTCTACAGCTATTGAGCCACACAGCAGCCCAGGGCCTCACCTGCAGGGTGTTAATCCGCCTTCCATTAAGGTACAAGGGGAAGCTGACAAAGTTACTATACTTTGTTACCACATCTGGAGAAAGAAAGAAGGACAGTCAACACTGATGCCTGCGCCTGCCAGGGAGGGCCCACTGTTTTGTGCAAAGCCGGCAGAGGCAAAGCTTCCAAGAGGCAGACCCCTCAGTCACCATCCGCCATGGGAACAGGAGACCTCCTGGTGGCAGAGGATCTGCTTGGTGCAATCAAGAGCTTTCAGTGAGAGCCAGAGAGAGCCAAAACAGTGGCTGGAAGTACTCACCTGTCCCCAGCTCTCAGAAGGCCTAGGCTTAGAAGGCTCTGCCCAGCAGGCGGCAGAGTCCCAAAATTGTCAGGCCATGACAGCCTTCCAACCCCAGCAGGCTATGTGGCCCTGCCATCAAGACTCCTGAAGCAGGACTGGTGGAAACTTGTTTTCCACAAATGTGGCAGTTGAGTGGGAGGCTGAGTCCTCTCCTGACCCTTCTGTGCTGTGCCCATGCCCCTCATGCAGGCACGCATGCCTTGCAGGCCTGGCTGTCCTCACCTTGCACCCGGGACTCGTTGGCGAAATCTTTGCAGTCTGACTTGAGGTGGATGATTATTTTGGTCCCAGGTCTAACTCCTGAAGCTTCAGCGATTTCAAACACCCCAGAACTAAAACATGAAAGAGAATAAAGCCAGTTCCACAGCTTGCTGCAGACTAAGCCCCATGTGGCAGAGTCAATCACTTCCTTGGGATTTTCACAAGTGGAGCCTGTACTTGAGCGTGGAAAAAGCAAAGACTGCCCCATTTCTCCCCTGCTTTCCTTTTTAAAATAAAATTTTGCTAAGTTGCCCAAGCTGGACTCGAACTCATGATCCTCCTGCCTCAGAATCCTGCATCCTGGGATTAGAGGCCTATGCCACCACACCTAGTTCTCTAGCTCCTGACTCTGGTAGAATCCCTTATGCCACTGAACAGACATTAGAGTCAAGAACAGCTTCAAGGTGGCACATGAGTTATCCTGTCACCCTCTATGAGAACCCCCTGGGCATGTGACTGGAAAGTAGGCCTAGCCTAGCTCCACAACAACTAGCAGTGCTAAGAGGACTCCCAAGGTGGGCATACACAGTATCAGAAGAAATGCATGTAGAGGAAATACGCCCGGCTCTGCCCTCAAGCCTGCTCTGCTGGCATTGTACAGTGTCCACTATGAAGAGCTCTCAGGGAATTTGCTTGAACACAGACTAAAGAAGGGTGTATACAGCTAGCTTCCTGGCCTGGAAGTGTGCAGATGGAATTAAAAGCATCTAATTTGGGGTGCACCAAGGCCAGAGGCAGCTAGCGGCAGGCAAGGCCACCAGAGGAAGGCATGTTCCTTCACTGCACTACCAAGAGCCTAGGCCAAACAGGACAGTACCACAAAGCACAGTGACCCATTTGGGTTTCCAAAGCAGAAGAGTCAGGCTTTACATAAACAGCCCACAAAAGGTACAACTGCACCTTAAGAAACTCATAATTCTTCTGGATGCAATGGCGCACATCTGTGATCCCAACAGTCAGAAACTAAGGTGAGAGGATTGTTGTGGGTTCAAACCTTAGCTGCACACAGTATTCCAGGGTAACCTGTGCTAAATATAAAGACCTTGTCTCAATATCTCTAAGTCAACTCTGTAAACTCACAGGTAATTTCTAGTTTACATGCCAGATGACAATAGACTCCGGGTGCCATGAGGGAAAGGGACATTGCCTATGTGAGGTGGGCCCCTTCTTACTTACCCATCTGAAAGCCACTGGTAACCTGGGCTCTCTGGGGCCGCTGAACGAGAATAGACCTCAACTTTGTCAGCCACCATGAAGGCTGAATAGAAACCCACTCCAAACTGGCCAATGATCTTGCTGCTCGTCTCTGCCTGGTTCTGCAGTGCTTCCAGAAAGGCCTGTGGCGGCAACGATTATTCAGAGGGCAGCCGACCCCACCTGTGCTGTGCTGGGCATGGTCCTCTGGCACATGCCCGCAGCACAGTTAGCAAGGACACTGGTCCTTCCCCACCACCTACATTCTCATCAAGGACTAAGTTTACAGAGGCTGGAACAATAGCCCAAAGCCATCCAGCTGGGCTTGGGCAGCAACAGGACTGTACCCTATTTACAACGCTCACTGCCAACAACTTCAGGTCAGATCAGACAGGGAAAGAGGCAACTTGACCTGTGGGTCAGCAGGCCTAGTGGGGCTGCTACAGTTGTTTTGTGTGTCATGTCTCCTAGGTGCTCAACCTTGTGGGAAGCAGTATAAACCTGGCACCAATGTCCCTCGGTGTCCTGAGGTATAGTTCCAGGACCAGGGTACAAGATTCATTGATGCTAAGCAGCTTGTCTAAAAGCTGTTTCTATATAAGCTGCACTCCCCAACCCCATACTGAAAACCATCTCTACTTACAGTATCCAGAGTGTAAATAGTCAGTGTACTGCTTAAAGAGTTAAGTGTGTCCAGGACAGACACCACTTTTAAAAAATACTTTCACTTTGGGGTCCCACAGACACACAGAATGAACACGTGCAAACACCCCAGTGCTTGATTGGCTCCTCTCACATTGTCACTGTTCACTGCTCTGGCCTACACTGGCTGTCCAGAATATCCTCCAAATATCGTCTTCAGCATTCCTACAACACTGCAGCTTCTGGCACACTGACCAGTGCAGTAACGAGCTGACATTACAGTGCATTTAAACCCAGCCCGCGCCGCTCTCGGTGGGTCTCTGAGACCGTGCAGAGTACCTTACACAAAAAACCCAACAAGGAACTCCACAGGTAGAAGTCACAGCACAGACGCCTCTTACAGTAGAAATTCCTGTGAGACATTCCAGCTTATTACTGCACCATTTACACAGATGAACAGAAAAGCACACAGGAACCAGCAGGCAGGGCAGACCTCTGGTCTCTGCCTTAGGCCAGAATGGACACTACTGAGGATCCCAAAATAGTCATCTTGTCTTCCCAGCATGGCTTTTGTCACACTGCAATAAAATGACCCCTACTGGCTAAGTGTCCTCAGAACCAGTGCGGCCAAGACCATTCTTCAGAGCAATGCTGAGTGGGAGAAGTGGCAAGAGCTGCTGGCTGTCTGGATCAGGGCTTGTAGCTCAGGGGGTGGCTGAAGGCTAACTTGAAGACAAGTGTCAGCAAACGGAACGGCTCCTCCTAGACTTGGACTGGCAGGCGTCAAAGTATCCACTCAACATGCTATGGCTCTGAGCAAAGGGTGAGTTCAACCTCTGTTTATTTAGAATGAGACTGCTAACGGATGCCTCTCTACGGTTCCACAGTGCCTATCCTGGTGGGGAGGTGTGGTGCTCTCAGCTGTACCTACCTTTGACCCTGATCTGGCGATTGTGCCAAGGTTGGACACCAGCTCCTCCTGTGTCATCCCAATGCCAGTGTCCTGAAGAGAGAGACACTGTCACACATAGACCCCACACAACCAGGCCAGAGCACATGGACAGCACCAGAACTACTGATGGCTTCCTTGACAGTGGCTAGGTGGGTTCAGGAATCGTATCACAAGCACATCAGAAGTCTAATCCTGTCAGTCTACAGCATCAAAGAACTCCTGAAGGTTGCCTGGAGGACTCAATGAAAACACCTCAGGGATAGGGTACAGTTCAGCTCGTTTGTGGAGGGTCTGGGTTCCATCCTCAGCACCAAAGTCAGCAAGTCAGCAGGGAAACATCAGCTCTCATCACCAGGAACACCCCTGCCTGGCCCTGATGCAGCCTCTGGTGGCTCTCCTGATTCACAACCCTTGAAGCCGTGATTACGGCTGTGAGGTCCTATGCAAAGTGAGGGGGCAGTTAGACAATCCTGAAGCAGAGAGGACATCTTGCAGGCCCCTAACCAGTGAATTCCTGGAGCAGCTGCAACTCCTCCGTGGGGCCACAGGTCCTCTCTACCTCAGCAGGCCACTGCTCCTCTGCTAGATTCTATTCCCTCAACGGATGGTGAGAGTAGGTCATGAGAACTCTCCCCTCGTGAATGGGATCAGCACCCATTAAAAGAAAGGAAAGGTCTGTGAGTCAGGTGTGGTGACTGACACCTGTAATCTCAGTATTTGTTAGGGTGAGACAGAAAGTTGATGGATATTCAAGGCCAGCTTGGGCTACATAGTGGGCTCTAGACCAGCTTGGGCTACAGAAGTTATAGAATGCTGACCTGACATGCTCAAGATCTGAGTTCCATCTCTGGGAACATACAGATATGAGTCCATGGACAGAGGGTAAATTTCAGCCCATACTTCACATTGTACACAAAAATTCACTTAACGGTATCACAGATATTAACACAAGAGCTAAAGAAAAGCTCCTAGAAGAAAACATTTTCTGAATTGTTTTCTAAAAGGAAAAAATACTGCCTCTTTTCCAAAGCAAAATTTTCCTTGTCAGATCAATAAAAGCATAAGCAGAAAAGAAAATAAATGACAAGGGCTGGCAGGGTGGCCCAGCAATTAAATGTGCTTGGCGAGGACTCAAGGTTGGTTCTCAGCACCCATATGATTAACTCACAACTCTCTATCACTCCAGTTCCTGGGCATCCAATTTCTTGTTTCCTCAGACACCACAATGTATGTGGGCACATGTGCATGTGCACACACACATATACACACACAAGCACACAAATAAAAATAAATAAATCTTTTAAAAGTAGAGAAAAAATGATAAACTTGACTTCCTTAAAATCTGAAATTTGACCAAGGGTCAAACAACTCAGCAACAGAGAACCTGCTTAGCATGCAGCAGGCCCTGGGTTAAATCCCAGGACCACAAAATGTGAGAGTAAAACCTCCACAACATTCACTCTTCAAAGAGACCCCTGAACTAATTAAAAGGCAAACTACAGCTCTTTTGGTAATTTTAAACTTTCTTCTCTTCTGCCTGTGCCTCTAAGATCCTAAGGACGGCAGAAAGAAAATGGTTAGCATATCACTTGCATGCAGATCTAACTGCAACGCAGGCCTCCCTGCGTCTGGTCAGCCTGGTTGTCTCAGGAAGAGCTGGGAGCTGCCCAGTCAGGGTACCTGGATGGTGAGGGTGCCCTTCTCAGCATCAGTCTGAAGGTGAATCTCCATTTCTGGCAGCACCTGGCCTTCAGACACCAGCTTGTGCCGAAGCTTTTCCAAGGCATCACTGGCGTTGGAGATGAGCTCTCGTATGAACACCTAGGGAGTGGGAGCAAGAGGCAGGGAGATGAGCGGCACTGCCCGAGACCTGGCTGTGAGTGTGCAGGGCTGCAGCGGAGGACCACACAACACCAAGTCTCCTATGGGGGTGGCCTCTCCTCATGCTCCTCTGCAGCAAACCTTTCCTTTCAGGGTACTCAGTGAAGTCTCAAGTTACATGTGAACCCAGACTTTAAGATATCTGTGATGGAGCCAAACAGTGGCAGCACACACCTCTAATCTCAGCACCTGGGAGGCAGAGGCCAGCCTGGTCTACAGAGTGAGTTCCAGAACAGTCAGGGCTACACAGAGAAACCCTGTCTCAAAAAATCCAAAATGAGTAAATGAATGATTGAATGAGTAAATAAATAAATAAAACTGAACCTGGGATGAGCCCTTTCTCAACTTACTTGTACAGAATGGTAAATGTTTCCCAAATATCTGTCTCCCCTACTCTATGAGAAAAGAGACATTGGTAAGCCAGGCCCAGTGGCAGAGGCTATTTAGAAGGCTGAGGCAGCGGGCTGTGAGTTTAATATACGAATGCAAGGAAGTCTGGGTAATTTAGTGAGACCTTGTCCAAAAAAACAAAAGCAGTGAGGCTGGAAATGCAGGCAGAATGAGTGCCTGATGCACACAAGGGCCTGGGTTCAAGCCCTACCACCACAAAAACAAAAACAACTGCTTCCTTTCATCTAGTGGAGATTAAACACTAGAGCCTTGGCCTTCCATAGAAAAGGATGTCGGGGGCCAAGGTCTGAAAGCACCTTGATTTCACACAGAGCTCCCAAGTGCAGACAAGGAAGTGGACAACATGGTCAACAAGACTGTTTCCTGAAGATCCTTTAATTCTGTGAAGTGGGTGCTACTCTACACCAGATCCTTAGCGCCGATGGGGCCGAGAATGGTGCAAGCAGCTGTTTTCTTTTTAGATTCTCATGTATCGGTCTCCTGACTGCTAGAATTACAGTCATGTGCAACCATCCCCCGCTGGTAGCACTTTTCCAAGTCTGTCATTCTTATATGGATTTTGTTGCTCTTGCCACTGTTTTTGAGACAAAACCTCATAATGTAGCCCAGGCTGACCTCAAACTCGTAATTCTTTTGCCTTTGTCTCCCCAGTACTAAGATTATGGGCATGTTTCTCAGCACCCAAAATTGAATATTAATGTCCTCACAGATGAGGGGCACATGTCTGTAATGTTAGCACTCAGAGCTGGGTGTGGGAGAAGCAAAGATTCAAAGACTAATGAGCCGACGAGCATCTTCCAATAATTTTTTCAAAATGACAAGCACAAAGAAAAAGAGGAAATGCACCAGATATGCATTCTGCAGGACTTTTAGAAAAACATGGATTGTTCTTTTGGCCACATACATGCAAGTCTACAACAAGGGTGCTATATCAGGAGAATAAGCACTGTTCAAAACAGGAACACCCCATAAATGTTCATTGTGACAAAACCAGAAGCCTATAATGTAAAAGAATTTTAATTCAGAATATGGCTGTTCTGACTGGCAAGAGATCACATCCAAAGACCTGGAATACAAACACACCTTTAATCCTAGTACACAGAGGCAAGCAAATCTCTGAGCTCAAGGGCACCCTGGTATAGATCACATTTCAGGTAAAGAAAAGCTTAGGTCCAGGGTGATAGTGCAGACCTTTAATCCCAGCACTCAGGAGACAGAGGCATGCAGATCTCTGAGTTCTAGTCAGGGCTGTTCAGGCAGTTTGGTTGAGTCAGTGAGTTGAGAGGCAGTGCAGGGGAGTTGAGTTTGTGACAGTTCAGTTAGTGGAATTCAGGTTATCGACAAAAGCAGTAAGCTTCCAAGATGACAATAAGTTACTTTTACATAACATGTAAGACTTACATAAAGTGTAAGACTACCAAGGGAGCTAGTGTGCATACTAAACATATTAAGCACACTGAGAGCTGACAGAGCTTCCTGAAACGGGCGAAGGAAAACCATCAGTAAAATAAGATCAAAGATGAAGGCACCTATACTGAATTGAGGTGTCAGCACGCTGCACCCAGGGAAGTACACTTTCTAAGGGCTAACAGGAGAGTAGGCCGCCAGAACCTGTTCCCTAAGAATTCTTGACCTAAAGTTCGAAAAGAAATGAAAGCCCTAGACTGTATTTTTAAAAAAGTTCAGCCAGGCGTGGTGGCACATGTCTTTAATCCCAGAGCTCAGGGAGACGGAGGCAAGTGGACCCATGTGAGTTTGAGGCCAGCTTGATGTCCAAGACAGCCAGGGCTACACAGAGAAATGCTATCTCACGCGTGCGCGCACACACTCACACACACACGCACACACACACACACACACACACACACACACACACAAAATTCAAAATTTAAGGTCAGGCCAACAAGATAAATAAGCAGGTAAAGGCACTTTCTGCCAAGTCTGGTGACCTGAGTTCAATCCCAGGACTCACCTGGTAGAAGGAGAGGAATCCACTGACCATTACATGAGTGCCATGGAGCATATACACAAAATAAATAAATGTAAGAAAAAAAAAAAAAGGGCTTTTGGTTACAAAGCAACCCTGTCTTGAATAAAAAAGGCAAGTTCTGTGTCCCTCTCTGGCCTGTATCACACAGATGCAGGCCTGCAAGTCCAGCTGAAGCAGATAAACACAGAGGCTTCAAAACACATCAACAGCCCTGCAGAAGGAGATCAAAGTAGATGCCTATGATAGTATTTGGGAGACTTAAAAATTATCAGCAAAATTAACCCCCAGAGTTGATTTATGAACCCAAAACAGACATGTCCTCAGCCCACACCTTCTTAGAGCAAGCAGAGGACTTGGATTTGGCACTTTCCCAGGATGGGATTGAAGCAGCTTTGTCAGAGCCTTGACGAGCTAGGGGAATAATGCACACACATCCTACCTCTTTTTCCGAGTATAGGGAACGGGCCACTATGTCCAAAAGTTTCTTTGTCTCTGCCTGGAATTCATGTTTGGAGACAGAACCTGGTAATGAATCACAGACACAACATAATTCGCATTTCCATTTTTGTAGAAGAATATGCTACTACATGCCTTTTCAAAGAATGCTTTAAGGTTCTGACTTTTAAACACAGAGGAGTGACTAAGAGGAGTGGAAACAGTCCCTCTCAAAATAAAGGACACGGAGCAACTCTGTGGCCATAAAGAGGTACATGTGGGATAAATAAGCAAAGCTCCAGCAAACTATGGAGACAGAGTTCCCAGTGTGCAGTCCTGAGACTTGGCCGGCCTTAACCACTGGGTTCTACAGGGTATTCTCCAAAAGAGTGTGCTTTAATGAATTACTCAAAAAACGAAATTGTAAGAAAGCTGCCCTTCTCAACATCAACAGTTATGTCCTTGTCTCCATCAAAAGCCAGAAGTGGAGCCCCTAGGCCTGGAGATGGCCCCTGGACCTGGAAACAGAATTCCTGCCCTGCATTGGCTGGGTCACAATTCCCTTTCAGTGACTACTACCAGATCTCTTGCCATTAATCACCAGTTGGCAGCTTCTTGGTGACCACCAGAGGGGGCAAGCCACAGCAGGTGACAGCCAGGAGTTGCAAGAGATGAGACAGCAGATACTTTCCCAAAGACCTAAGTCTCCAGGCTTACCCTGTACAGCCTCAGTGCTGCTAATGATAGAGTGCAGGGCCTCCTCCTTGTCTTCGGCTGCCTGTGTGCTGTACAACTGTCCTGCAGAGACCCTTGAAGCCAGACTTTGTGTTGGACCCCTAAACTGGACTGTGGTCTTCTGAAGGTGCAAAACCGGCTTTCCTGAAAAGACAATAGTAAAAAGTGGAATATTTAAGGTCAGATGTCCTAGGTCACTTACATCGTGCTTGTCTAGCAGAGGCCAAAGTGGAGCTCTCTAAGTCCATGCTTGTGAGGATGAAGGCACACTGCTGCTGCAGGTAGTCTTGGTGGCCTTCCCTCACAAACTGAATGTCAATAAATGTATTTTACCAAGAGACACCTTACTGATCTATGTTTAGCCAGAAGGGAACTCAGAATTGCTTTTGTAACTCCCTGGCAAGTCTGGTTAGGTCTTGAAACCTCTGGCACAGAACTAGGTATGGGGTGTCTCCACTTGGTCTTCACTGCCACAAAAGCTTTTCAGATTGTGTACTTCAGCAGAGGGGTGAACCTGACCTACACCATTTCTTAGAGCCAATGGCCAGCAACTGGGCCCTGGCACTGCTTAGTAGGCCTTCGATGCTCACCCTTAATTTCTCTCTTTCTTTTTCGAGACAGGGTTTCTCTGTTAGCCTTGGCTGTCCTGGACTCACTCTGTAGACCAGGCTGGCCTTGAACTCACAGAGGTCCACCTGCCTCTACCTTCCTGAGTGCTGGGATTACAGGCATGCACCAGCTGGCTCACCCTTAATTTCTAATACATGGGAAGAAATAAATATCCAGAAATGAGTAGTTTTGGCTCATGCCTTTAATCCCAGCACTTGGGAGGCATAGGCAGGTGGACAGCTGTGAGTTGGAAGCTAGCCTGGTCTACAAAGAAGGTTCCAGGACAGCCAGGACACAGAGAAACCCTGTCTCAAAAAAACAAAAACAAAAACCCAACAACAAAACAAAACACCCAAACATATCTGGGCCAGGGAGACAGCTCAGTAGGTAAAGATGCCTGCAACAGAACCTGATGGTCTGAGTTCAATCCCCAGAACTCACACAATGGAAGGGAGAACCAATCCCGACAAGTTGTCTTCTGACCTCCACACATGCCCCCTGCACACACAATAATAATAAATAATAAAAAATTTGAATGTGAACCAGGCTTGGTGGCACAGGTCTGTAATCCCAGCACTCTGGGAGGCAGAGGCATCTCTCTGAGTTCAAGGCCAGCCTGATCTACAAAGTGAGTCCAGGACAGCAAAGTCTACACAGAGAAATCCTGTCTCAAAAAAACAAAAAACAAAACAACAAAAAACAAACAAACAAAAAAAACCCAATTGAATGTACATGGCTATAATATTAGCATTTGAAGAGCTAAGGCAGGAAGACTCTAAGTTTGAGGACAGTATAGACTACCCTAAGACTCAAACAGAAAAAAAAAAAATCTCTGTGTCTACAATTTGTAGATTAGATGTGAACTCTCAGCCACTGCTCCTGTTCCATGCCTGTCTGATGTCATGCTCCCTACCACAATGGTTATGGACTAACTACTTGTAACTTAGCCAAAAAGTTGTCTATCATCCCTGTGAAGGGAACCAAGAGACAGCTGAACATGCTTCCTGCTGCTAGTGTGGGTGACATGGTGATGGCCACAGTTAAGACAAACCAGAACTAAGAAAAAGGTCCATCCAGCAGTGGTAATTCAATAGCGAAAGTCACACTGTAGAAGAGATGGGGTGTGTCTTTTTTTGAAGATAAAAGGATAGGCATAGTAAACAATATATAGAGATGAGAAGTTCAGCCACCACGGGTCCCTCGGAAAAACAAACAAACAAGAGATGGGGTGGGGACAGATTAGATTTGATTCCAGGTTAGCTGAACTTTCTATAATGGCTTGAAGAATAAACCAACAACTCAACTTATCAGCCAGAACCAAACACTAAACATACTATCTGCACAATACCAGTTTTCATGTTTCTCCCACACCCTAAAGGAAAAGCCACAAACCTCAAAGGCATGCCACAGACCCTGCCTATTAAAGTGCTGAGTGGCTTGGGGCTCACACAGGAGCACTGATAAAGTGACTGTGATAGCAGACACACATACGCACACGCATACGCACACACACAAGCACACAGCTGGTGCCCATGTTCCCCTAGCTGCAACCACACCACATCCCTCTTTGCACATGAACTGTTTCAAGACCTGGCTCAAGGCCTCTTGTGTTGTCCTCCTGGGCCTCCTTTTGTCTATCGTTCACAGTAATCTTTCCCTACTACGCATTCACCACTCATTTTCTATACTGCTTATTTAAAATCATTGTTTTGTGCTGGTCTGGGCACTCTTACTATTAATTTGTTAATCTGTAATTCATCTCACTAAATTATAGCAGGGTCAAGCTTTTATTTCCTGGTATTAGATTCTTATGAGCCAGAGCCTCTATTACAAAAGCAGATTTTTCTCCAGCCTGAGACTGCAAACCTAGCAGTCACCGGGTTGCAAGAGAAACAGGTTTTAGTGCAGGAGAGTTGGGCACCCAACTTTCAAAAAATCACCTGGCTGTAGGAGCTGCTCAAGAGAGCAAGGAATGAAAACACATGAGCTGTGAACTTCAAAAAGATCACCCACCTTTCCGCAACAACGCAAATGTTCTTATTAGAGCTCAATGGCACCTCAGAGGTAAACAGTGTCCGAAGTTGTGAGAGACATGCTGGCTTTTTTTTTTTTTTGGAATTACATAGCAATCAGACCATCTCCAATTTACAGAATACACAGGAAAGAAGAGCTAGTTTACATGGAGTTTTGCTCCCTGTCTGGCCTAGTTGTATCCTACCATGACAAGTTTATTTAACATGACAACCATGAACTCAGGTCCACCACCAAAGACAGAGTTCTGGGAAGCTCTGGAGAAACAATCAATCAGTCAATCAACCATCAATCAACAGAAGGGGGTTCTGGAAGGCTGATCCTTCCCAGGAGACAACACAACATGGAAGCAGGCTGAAATCAGAGCTTTAATGATGTTGGCTAACTCTCCAAAAGAAAAATGTATACTTCACATGTATTTCCTCCACATAAGACCCAGGGATAATAATTGTTGCCACCACAGAAGCTGGGAAGTGAAAGGGAATCCCTGAGTCCTGGAAAGAAGCACCAATGTTGCAAACTTAAGCTTCTGAGAGACTCTGGAGTCAGCCCTTGGGAACAGAGGGAGCAAACTAGCCAATTTTGAGAAGGTGTTTGCAGAACACGATGCAGAGACAAAAAGGAAATCACAGAGAAGACACTGATCCACTGTCAAACAAGTAAAAACAGTCTCTCAAATAGTGCCCATGTCGACAAAAATCACACGCCTTTACAGAGGGCTCTTTCTGGTATTCTTGATGGTACTGTGGGCCAATTCAGGACTTATGAAGCCACGAACAAACTGCCCTTAGGGGACTTTTAAAAATTATTTGTTTGTTTGTTTTTTAAAGACATGCTCAGATGTTGGATACTATGGAACAGTCAGTTTTGCCATTAGAGAATACATACATAAACAGAAAGTATTTTGAGCACCAGGCAATGTGGCACACATCTGTAATCCCACCACTCTGGAGGCAAAGGCAGATCAATCTGTGAGCTTGTGGCCAACCTGGTCTATGCAGCAAGTTCCAGGCGCAAAGTGAAACCCTGTCTCTCTCCCTGCCCCAATAAAAAAACTGATTCGGAATCTGGCAAATCAGCTAACATGGGGGTGGGGTGGGGAGGCAGACTCTGAAACTGAACTCGTTCCTAAAGATTTCAACACTCACTCAACCCCTGTAGACACCTGTACCGATTTCTTGTGTCGAACAGAACGTTTAGTGGAGGACTATAGAACTGCGCGTAGCCATTTAAAAAGCCACTGTACCCGTCTATGCCTAACATGAAAAGTTGTGTCGGGAGTGCTGGGAACGTTAAAAGGGATTCTTCAGCACAATTCATACTTGACTTGGACCCTTTCATGTAAAAACAGCTGTAAATATACATACTTTATTTGTATGTAACGCTAATCTCTTCACTGTTACTTGAGTGCCGGGTGGGAAAGCATAGATTAAAATCATTCTCTCTCCATTCCTCCTTCTATCTTTCAATTGCAGGCCCTAGGGATTCAGGAACCAACCACTTGGAGTTCACTGGCTTTCTTAAGTCCGGGGTGACCGTTGATATTCACCGCAGTTGCCCTAGGGCTTGAGCTCTGCAGGCACTGAGCGTGTGCACAGCTGCTTGCAACGAACGAGTGAACACAAGCCAGGGAGACTCTGCAATCAGGAACACCTGGGACTGACCAGACCATGCTGTAGGTGCCGGCGATTTGGCTCCCCAGAGGCGCCCGCACTTTCCCGGCCCAGCCTGGCAGCCCGGCCCGCGCCTCCCGCCGGTCTGAGAGCACACTGCCTCAGACGCCGCCGGTGCGCCCCGCACCGCGCTCACCTCGCTGGACGCCCGCCAGCGCGGGAGCCCGCAGTACAGCCTGCAGCCCGCGGCCCCACCGCAGCACAGCTCGCAGCTCGCGCGCCATGCTTCCGACCCCAAGCTCCAGGAGCAGCCCACTAGTGGTCCAGGGGGCCTTCCTCAGGGGCGGCGCAGTGACGTCATGGCGCGCGCCGGGCTGCCCAGGGCGCCGCCTGTACAAAAACGCGAACGGCGCAAATCCCCAGCGCAAGGGCTCTGAAGAGCCGACTTTTTGACCTTGGATCTCAATGCCAAGGGCGCTGAACCTTTGAGTAGAGTGTGTCAGGGTTCTGTTGTCCCCGGCCCTCGGCTGCTGACTGTGTCTAGGCGGGAGCATCTCATTCTCGAGATGTCACTACCCAGGCTGGAGTGTGGACGGGCGGACCTAGCCACCAATGTGCTTCTGTGCGTTTGCGCTGCTGGAAGACTCTTAACAGCAATGCCAAAAAGCTACAGTGACAAGATTTTAGGTTTGACTATTATTCACCAAAACGTCAACTTTAACC
Source organism: Meriones unguiculatus (assembly GCF_030254825.1). Classification (NCBI taxonomy): domain Eukaryota; kingdom Metazoa; phylum Chordata; class Mammalia; order Rodentia; family Muridae; genus Meriones; species Meriones unguiculatus. The sequence continues at coordinate 41,610,487 of NC_083359.1, forward strand.
TCCAGAACTGGACTTACCCTACCCGTTTATTGTGACTTTCTCCCTACTGGAAGTTTGTTTGGGGATCCAGATCTCTAACATTTGACCCAAATTCTCTAGCCACTTCATAAGCAGATTGCCTGTCACCGCCCTAACCTCATGGTTCCCTTGTGACAGGTTTTCACTTGGTTCTGAGACATGCCAACTATATCTTGCTATGATCAAATTTTACAAAAAGAGTAAAGAGGTTGCCTCGCTTGCTACCAGACATTAGTCCCAACTGCAGGAACAAAACCAGATTTGTAAACGGTGCTGGAACACACACACACACACGGATCAGGGATGCTTAAATGTTGGCAGAGGGCACGTTTAAGAATGGTTCCAGGTTTAATGTATCAAGGAGAGCTTCCACATTCTTGATTTTATAGATGGAAAATAGAAAAGAGTAGGCAGACCAACGAAGCCGGACAGATGTATATTTAAACTGCTTGATACCCTGACATCCCCCCCCCCAAAAAAAAAAATAACTGGGCAGTGTATGCCTGTAACCTCAGTGCTGAGAAGACAGAAGAGAGAATCCTTGGGTCTTGCTGACCAATCATTCTATCGAAATCTGCTAATCCCAGGTTCAGTGAAAGATTGTTTCAAAAGAAAAAGCAGCTAAGGAAGACATCTTTTTATTGAGAATCTGAACACCTAACAATTACTCCCACCCCAGGCAGTTCTGCTTCTGCACGAACCATGTTCTCCACAAGCAGGCCCACCCTTGCTCCCTGCTCTTTCCATGTCCTGTTGTAGATCCTTAGTTTCTAGCGTCTGCCTCTGTCCACAGGCCCTGCATCATCTACCCAAATCTACCTGGGTCCAGTCATGTCAATACACAGACTAGCTTCCCTGGATACTACTCCTGGAGAAATCGAGACTTCCCATTCCACTCCTTTAAGCCTCTGTTCTGGAGTCATCTCTTTAGTCAGAGGTCACAGAATGACCTGTAGAACACCAGATCTGGCCTTGGGAGAATGTTTAGAAAGGTGAAGAAGTGACATCTGGCAAAGGACGGGGAACCTGGGCTTTGGTTAATTATGGGGATGTCCAGTATAAAACTTCCTATATTCCAAGCAAACCAACCCTAAGCTCTCCTGTATGTGGTCTGTCCACTCCCAGTTAACTAGTTTGGAACTAACCCATGCCAGAACAACAGGAAACTTTCCAAGGGACTTCTGTACATTCTAGCCCAAACTGCAGTGGTTGCCCAACAGTGGTCCACTTCAGATACCTCTTGACATCTGCCCTGTGCCCTGTGGGTTTCAGCTCGCAGCTTTGGGACTTGCAATTCTTTCAATGTTCACCCCAGGAAGAACAGAAAGTTATCTTCTTCTTAGTGGCTCACACCTGTGCCAATGTCTGAGAATAGATAATAATAAATGCCAATATCTGGGCAGACAACAAAGGTACTAAAGAATAAAGAAGTCCCAGTAGGAGGAAAAAATAACGAGAGATGGCAGGAACAACTCTTCAGTTGTTGCTGTTTCCCACCTCCAAAGCCCCTTGTGCTCAGCAGACTTTCAATGACCTGTGTTCAGATTCTCACTGTAGCTTGGAACTTTCCGTATCACTCTCCTTCAGGGATTTTTAATCTGAATTTCTTAAACTTACATGTACTGAACACATCAGTCTGCAGCCATGGAGTACAACATGAAAGACCTTAAAGGCCATCTTGTTTCAAGCTTCTAGTAGAATTTTGCACAGTGGATGAAGCAGGATCCACCAGGGGCCTAATTTTGTAGCTACTAGGCTTACCCGGCTCCCTCTGAATTTTTTGTTTAGTGAAAAGTGAATTATCAAAGATTTCTAAAGAATCCGCTATAGACCAATGTGAGCATGATGAAAGCAATGTTTTAGACAATTTAGATCAGCTGAAGACTACTCATCCACTTAAAACTCCTTGTGTGTCTACTTTCAGTTTGAGATCGGCACCATTTCTTTAGTATCTCATCACTATTTTCCTCACCCTGCACCTAGTTTGCAGAAATTAGACATAACCAATACATGCACAATGCATCAGGCTCCTTGTGTATTTTCACAATTCCAGATGGGCAGACTTTATCCTTATTCCTACATTGCCCAGGCTTGCTAAAGTGTCTGGACACAGACCTGCTACTGGCATCACATTGGTCACTAACACACGATCACCTTATCGAGAAGTCTCTCTTTTGTTTTTAAGCACCGGGCTTATTTTGTCATGGTGCACTAAAATTAAATGTGGATTCAAATGTGACCTTTGCCCCTCCCCATTTTGAGACAAGCCTCTCACTGTGTAGCCCTGGCTGCCCTGGAATTCCCCATGTGTATCAGAAAGGCCCCATCAGAGATCTGCTTGCCTCTGGCTCTTCTAGGATAAAAGACATGGGCTACCATGCACAGGTAGCCCTATGTAATAGAAACCAAAACATGCCTTCACCCTAACAGTTCAGGAGAACAGCATGTTACCTGTGGACATAACATTCAACTCTCTTCTGTAGAGTTTCTAAGAGCCTCAAATGCATGCAAGGTTGATATCAGGCATCTTCATTCATTCAGGGACTGGCAGCTGAGCTAATGCTAAGTGGACCATTAGCCAATCGGAACCATCTTTGAATCCAAGCAGTTTTACCAGCTTTTATTATAAACACCAGTACATTTCAAGTTCCCTCTTTTTGATCACAAATATAGGACTTTTTTCTTCTCCTCTTAAGTATACAGCATGAGACACAGTGTCTGGGCACTCCAGCTCTTACAGAAATTTCCTTAGGACAAACTTTGGGATACTATCCACAGCCCACACCCTCAGCCACATCCTTTGACATCCAGATGGACAATTGCATAGGATGCAGACTCCAAGGAAGTTGTTAGTACATAGCGTTGAACTTCAGGATAACCTGAAAAGGATGTCCCCAGTGCCCACATTAAAAGGCTGCACACTGTCAGGTGCCACCTCCCGAGTGGGGCTGAGAGCAGCTCCTGTGAGACTCCAGTTCCTCTTCTTGTTTCAACACATGGCTTGGGGCTTCCCAATCGGCAGCAAAGGGAATTCTGAAGAGAGCCAAAAATGTGCAAGGACCCATCAAGTTGAGCAAAGATGCAGAGTGTCACCTCTGGAGGACTTGGGACAGGGCTTAGTTGGGGACGTTTAGATGATGGTCTATTCCTTACCTGGTCTTATCCACAGTATTAAAATCCAAGATTCAAAATTCTACATTCAAAATCCAAATCTTGAAAAGCTTCCTTAAATTTAGATTTCCAAGCGTCAGGAATTTTGAAAATACTTCTGTGAACTTAAAAGGCAGGCTATTTGGGTCATGATTTCTAAATTTAGCAGCCCCCCACCCCCATCTAGACCACTCTTTTGTTGGAAGACAGGTATTTAAAAACAAAAAAAGTTCCCTGGGAGCAGCAGACGAGGGGCTAACTTCATTCCCCGTTAGTGGTCCTCCTCGCAGATGTCACATCTGCAGTATTCAGGGGCTCCCATCCCCTGCTGAGGAAGTGCACCTGGAACTGGCCTCCATGAGCAGGCAAGACCATGAAGTAGCAGCCCCCAGGGTGGCACCAGGCCTGCAAGGCCCTAATGAGGCCACACAGGGCAGGCTGATGGAGGTAACCTCCCTGTTGAACTTTCGGGGAGGGGAGGTCAGGAACCACCTCAAGTCCCTGGAGCACCCTTTGCATTGATTGTGGGATCTGGGTAGAGAAAGGGGAGCTGTCTGGAAAAAAAAATTGGGCAGAAGCCCTCCCCACAGGAGAAGCTGGCTAACAAGAGGAGGACAGAAGAGTGGGTTAGAGGCAAAGTGCTGTTTCTGACTCAGTGGTGATTGTCCCTCATGGCATGGGTGACATTCACCTGTGAGTACTGGGTACACAAGGTGGTGCTGAGCTGCCTCTTCACTCTGTGCAGGGAGCCCCCATCCCTCCCTCAGGGGCCACAAGCCTGCCACCCACACTGCAACCAGGACTGCAGCCCCGACCTCTCCATTCTGAGTGAACAATCAGAACCATGTCTTACAAAGAACAGACTCCAAAAATATATATAAATAAATAAAAACCTTAAACATTCTTACAGGGATCTTAAAGAACAGAATACATGTTAAAAACTTCAGTAATTTATATCAATTTTAAGCGATACTTTATATACAATGGGGAAAAAAACACATGCATAGTCCAAATACAATGTTGAAAACAGCATTTTCATAACAAAAAAACCCCCGAACACTAAGTGTTAATACCATGTACATGAATTCAAGAAGGACCACCCTTTTTGTCTGTTGCACACAGTTTATTTAACAATATGATATAAGAAATGAGTTGGTATGTTACCATTCTATACAGTGATTGAATCTTCTTGAATTTTCTTATTTATAGTAATTATAGCGCTTGCATGATTTACACTAGAATTGCTTTTCCTCATTTCAAGTTTCACATAGAAGAAAGAAAAGAATGCTTCTTCTCTATTAACATTAGCATGGTCTAAGAGAGTGATCATCCCTATTTTTGTCTAAAACCAGTTTTATCAGAGAAACAAAGCAACAATTTCTACATCTGCAAGACAAGAGGTTGGCTTAAGCCAGCATGTATAGATAGATGTGTGTGGGTGTGTACATGTGTGCACGCCGGAGTCAATTCCTATCGTCCAGGGGTAATACTTGGAGATGCCCACAGAGTTCACTATAGAAAAAAATCTTCCCGCAACATCAGCTCGTTATCGGGACACATTATAAGATGCATTATTTCTGGAACCAGTTTCTGAGTATTATTTTTCTTCTCACTTTTAAACATAAATGTTTAAGTCTTGAAAATACAAATAAAAAATATGAATATAATGAACTTGTTTTTCCCGTTAAAAAAAGGCATGAGTCACCAGCAATGACGACAAAAAGAATCCAAACAACCCCCCACCCTCCAAACAAAACAGAAAAAAAAAGAGAAAAAAAGCTGAGAGAGAGAGAGAGAGAGAGAGAGAGAGAGAGAGAGAGAGTGAGAGAGACCAGATATTTAAATCAACTGGTTTTTAACAAAAAAATATATTCTTTGTATTGTTTCTTTAAACATCAATCCGCCCTTCCATGCTTGGGAGTCACAGTCCCATCTAGGCTTAATAAAAGGAGCCCAGATGCCTGGATTTTCAGTACAAAAAGTCCAAACACATGAAAGGGGAGGGGAAAAAAAACAAAAACAAAACAAAAAAATTCCCCAAAACAAAACAAAAAAAAAAAAAAAAAACACCCAATGCTCTCATAATGCTACAAACCCTCCACAAACTTTTCTAGTGTGTCTCCCGTGGTATCACCAACCAGGGACAGTTCACTGGACAGCGCGCTCCTGCTGGGGGTGTTCAGCTGGGGGAGCATTGCACTCTGTTCCGGGTTCCCCAGGTGTCCCTGATCCATGGAGCTGGCCATGGTGACTGCAAGTCCGGGGTGGGGGGAACCAGTCTGGGGTGAAACATGGTGTGGTGAAGGCTGGGGCTGTATCCGTGGTGATGGGCTGGAATGTGGAGGCTGGGATTGGGGCCGTGGAGACTGGACAGGGGCAGGAGACCGCACCTGGTTACTAAGGGATGTGGCGATCTGCTGGCCAGGGAGATGCGAGGCCTGTGGCTGTCCTGAGAGCATGTGCTGCTGGGGGCTCATGGGGTTCGGCTGGCCTGGTGACCCAATCTGCTGCTTCATCTGCTGCTGCTGCAGAATCCGCTGCTGCAGGGCCTGCTGGATGTTGGGGGTGCTATCTGCCCCTAGGCCAGGCTGCCCCATCTGGCCAAGTTGTCCCATTGGAGCAGCCATCTGGCCCATGGAGCTGCTCTGGATGGGGAGGTGCTGTTGCATGCGTTGCTGCTGCATGGCTGGGGCGTAGCCTCCAGGTCCTTGTGGCTGCTGGAACTGGCTGTGTCCAGCCATGCCCCCAGCCAAGCTGGCACTACTTTGTTGTTGTTGTTGTTGCTGTTGCTGCTGTTGTTGCTGCTGCTGCTGTTGGTGCTGTAACAGCTGTCTCCTCACCATTTCTCGGTACTGTGGATTCATGTTTGCCATGTTGGGGTTATGTCCTGGGTTCATGATGTTCAGAGCCTGTCCCTGGGGGTTCAGGCCTCCCATTGCCTGTTGCTGTGGAGGCACACCAGGCCGTGGCACACCAGCTTGCATTGCATTCAGGTTTTGGAGGCTGGGCTGCTGGTGCATGCTGGGCTGGGGCTGCATACCAGGCTGGGACTGAAGTCCAGGCTGGGGTTGCATGCCAGGCTGATTGGCCACATACTTGGCTGTGCGCTGTTTGATGAAAGCTGCCATTAGCTGTGGGTTGGATTTGAGGATGTTCAGCACCTGCTGTTGCTGCTGAGGGGAGCTGGGCGACTTCAGGGTCCGCAGCAGGTCTTGCAGGGCACTTGGCGAGATGCTCCTTGGTGGCTGCACATTGGGCATCCGTGGCCCAGCCACTGCTGCCTGGGCCTGCATGGACATTACAGGCCTGGGCATACCTGGCATTGGCTGCTGCTGGGGGATAGGTGCCTGCTGCCACTGCCCAGGTGGCATGCTAGACATTACAGGCCCACTGACTTGGTTGGGACGGGGCACATTCAGGCCCACAGGGGCCATCTGGCTCCCTGGGGTTCCCATACCTGCACGCCCTGGAGGCATGCCATTATTGATGTTTGCTCGGTACAGGTGCTGCTGCTGCTGGGCCTCACGTTCAATTTGCCGGGCTGCTTCCACTGCTGCAGGTGGGGGTTGGGCAGGGGGTGGGGGAGCTGGCACCTGGTTGGTAGGCTTCCCAGCAGACACTATTGTTGGGGGCTGAGTCCGAGCTACATTAGGGAAGCCAGCTGGTGACATGTTTACAGGTGAAGGCTGAGGCTGGGCAGGGGGCTGTGGTGTTTGGGGTGTGCTGGGCTGCTGCGTGGGGGTCCCAGGTGGCGCTGAGGTAGGAGAAGGCAAACTCTGCTGAGGCACATTGCGGGTGTTCATGGTGGCCATTCGCCGGCGCATGAGCTGGGCCTGCTGCAGGCGATGCTGGATCTGCTGCTGGCGGAGCTTGTGTTTGATGTTGAGGCAGAAGGGCACAGGGCATTTATTTTCTTGGCAGTGTTTGGCGTGGTAGCAGCAAAGAGCAATGAGCTGCTTGCATACTGGGCATCCTCCATTAGTCTTGCGCTTGCAGCCCTTGGTGTGCTGCACGACTCGCTTCATCTTCTGGCAAGATGGCAGCGAGCAGTTGGCATTGCGACACTGGCAGGCGTGCACCAGGGACTGGATGCAGCGTTGGATGCTGAGACGCCGGGATTCCTGGGGGCTCTTGGACTGTGGCTCACCCTGACTGCTGCCCTCATCGTCTAGGCCCAGCCCCCATTTCACCATCTTATGGGTGTGGCTCTTTGTGTTGTAGCAATTGATACAAAGGTCATAGTCCTGTAGACAAGCAAGAGACAGAGTAGTATTAAGCACAGGCCCAGCATGAGCAGACACCCTTAGGCATGGAGCATAGTGTAGGCCCAACACTTGAGCAGTTATTACTGGTTCCTTTCCTTCTTTATTCCATGTGCCTTGGAAAAAGCACCAAGAGCCTGACCTTGAGACTTAACAGGAGGACCACTGGGACCATTTCCTCCAAGCACTACAGCAGACTGTGAGACACTATCCCATGGGAAAGGTGCTAACTGATTTTTCCCCAATACAGAAGCCCAAATGGCTCAGAGATACTTGAACTTAGAAACTAAAAAGGAAGCATTAAATCTGAAGGGTGGGAGCTTGGGAGATAGTTCAGTGAGTAAGATGATTTGATGGTCAAATATGAGGACCTGAGTTCCAATCCCCAGCCTTCACACAAAAATCTGGGTATGGCTGTGTGCTTGTAACTACAGCACTGGACAGAGAGGAGACAAGAAGCCTGCTGGAGCTTCCTGATTATTCACCAGCCTAGCTCAAGATTCAGTGACAAATCTTTTCTTAAGGAAATGAGGTAGAGCTAAAGAGCAATTCTCCTCCGGCCTCTGTGGGTATACACACAAATATGCTTACTCACACATATCCCACCCACAGAACACATCTCAAGTCCTACAGCTGGCCCTAGAGATCATGCTCAAAGACAGCACACACCAAACCCTAAAATCAGCAAAGCAGAAAGAAGATCAAGAAGCCAGGGGTGGGGCAGAAACAGACAACAGGAGATAGGAATGCAAAGGTAGGCAAAGAAGAAAGGGCTAGGAAGCTTTCGCCCGCCCAGGACAAGTGCTACAAGGGTGAATAGGCGACAGGCATTAAGGCAGGAGACAGTAAGCCTGCCAGTGGCATATATGACAATCAAGTCTAACAGCATTCTGTGGTCCTGCAAGTGGACTTGATCAAAGGTGCCAACCTGCCAGCAGGGCGAAAGGCATCCTTAACCCTTTAGCAAGGCTAGGAAGAAAGAAATACACTGAAATCCCTGTAGAGCCAAAGTTTTCCAAAGTCAGGCTGCCTCAGAATATGGCCTGTGCCTTGGAAGACAAGAACACAGATAAGACAGATGGTGGTAGCACATGCCTTTAATCCTAGAACTTGGGAAGAAGAGGTAGGCTGTGAGTTCGAGGCCAGCCTGGTCTACAGTGAGTGCAGGACAGCCAAGACTATAAGAGAAACCTTGTCTCACAAAACCAAAAAAAAGAAAGAAAAGAGAAAGAGAAAGAGAAAGAGAAAGAGAAAGAGAGGGGAGGGGAGGGGAGGGGAGGGGAGGGGAGGGGAGGGGAGGGGAGGGGAGGGGAGGGGAGGGGAGGAGAGGAGAGGGGAGGGGAGGGGAGGGGAGGAGAGGAGAGGAGAGGAGAGGAGAGGAGAGGAGAGGAGAGGAGAGGAGAGGAGAGGAGAGGAGAGGAGAGGAGAGGAGAGGAGAGGAGAGGAGAGGAGAGGAAGTCAACCCCTCATCCTGGAAGGGACAGCACAAACAAGCTGTGCGGAGATGACACTTGCAGCCATTTCTGTTGCTGCAGGGAACAATGCTGCTTATGGGGAAGGCCAGGAGGGAGGTGGCGGGGCTTACCTCACACACAGTGCAGTGCCAGCGTGTCTCTACGTGGTGTTTGCACTCATTGCAGGTATAGACAAAGCGGTCCTGGCCCTGTGTGTGCAGCTCCACCAGCATGCACAGAGTGGACCATTTGGAGCGGCGTAAGGAAGAGAACTCCCAGTGCTTGTCTCTGGCCAGGGTGAGGAAGGCGTCACGCCCATCCATGAGGTCACAGCTAAGCAGGGGGTCAGGGTCTACTATGGGGGGCTGAGTGCTGATGACAGGGCCAGCATGCAGATGAATCACAAAGAAGACCTGAAAGGAGAAGCTGCATTAACCCCACAGAGAGGCAGTGTGCGCTAAGTGCAGGGCCAGGTTGTAACAGGAGAGAAACCAAACCCAGGGCCTGGTTGAGGCTCTGGTTTCCTGGGATGGAACATAAATGATGACAAGCCAAATAATATAATAACAAACTGCTGTTTTACCTTCTATAGAGGGAACCCTCCCTTCTATCAAACTTGCGCAGAAAAACCCCAGCACAGTGGGCATAGTGCCTGCTATTTTTCAGGGTTCTGAGTATCCCCAGAACCTCCCACCAGCCCATGCCATACCTCCTTGTGTTTCTCCATGGTGGCATACAGCTTCTGGGAGAGGTCGTTGGACACATTGGGCATGCTGGGCTTCTTCTTGTTGGCGCGGCTAATACTGCTTTTGTTTTTGTTGGTCTTCTTGTTGTTCTTTTTCTTGGCATTCTTGCTGTCACCCTGACTGCCCTGAAACCACATGCAAAGCTGTTAGACTAACACCCATTTCCTAGGCTGTGGGGCTCCACAGACCTCATATGCACCTGGGCCACATACTACCTCCAGAGGCCTAAGGATTGAATCTTCCCAGCCTGGACATGTCACCTGTATATCTTGTTACTTCTTTAGGATGTTCATTCAGAATCTAAGCAACAGAGGAAGTTTTCTACCACTCCCCATAATTCCACTGGACAGGAGTGCTATGTTCCATCCTGCATGCTCAGTACCTGGTTCTTAGCCTTGGGAGGGACTACTCATTTGTATAAATTTCCAGGACACCGAGAAGGTGCAAATGGAGGGGTTGGGACAGCACCAGGAAGAACAGGGACACCCAACTGATCATTGTACCATTAAACTTGAACTAGGGCAGAACATGTCTAAGCTTCTTTTGCAACATACTGTTACTACTTTCATTACTATTTGGCTGAGGTCTAAAAGGGACTCACTCCCTAGTTCAAGTACTCCAATGATCCTACTATGAAAAGAACTTGGGAGCGTTACTCATTTAGAATATAACATAGAAAAGCTAAGCTTATCCAGAACTTCTTTATTCTGCAGTAAGAACTTGGGTAAAACCCAGAGCCTTATACATGCTAAGCATGTGCTATTCCACTTAACTATATACTCTCAGAATATAATTTCTTCAAATGATGCTATATAACCTAGATTATATAACCTGATTCAGATTCCTGAGTCAAATAAATTTTTTAAAAAACTACTTATGTGCACGGGTGTGTGTGTATTTTTGACTGTGCCACGGTGCCCATGCGGAGGTCAGAGAGAACAGAATTTTTTTTTTTTTTTTTTTTTAGGGAGACTGTTTTCTTCTTTTACCATGTGGATCCTGGGATTTGAACTCAGGCCATCACACATGCAGCAGGTACTTTTACTGGACCCATCTTGCTGGGCAATCTTATTTGGGATTTTTTTTAAAGACAGGGTCTTACTCTGTAGATCTGGCTGTCCTGGAACTCACTGTGTAGATAGACCAGGCTGTTCTCAAACTCAGAGATCTGCCTGCCTCTGTCTCCTGAGTGCTGGGACTAAAGGCATGTGCCACTTCATCCAGCTTCAAATATATTTTTTAAAAGAAATTGTTTTTGAGCCAGGGCTAGTAACACATGCCTTTAATCCAAGCACTCAGGACAAGCTCATCTCTGAGATTAGGCCAGCCAAAGCTACAGAGAGACCCCGTTCAAAAACCAACAAAAAGAAGAAAAAGAGAAAGAAAAATTGTCTTTGGTCATCTAGAGCAATGCACTTTAGTTTTTCTTTTTTCCAATAGAGTTTCACCTGTGTGTGCGACGGAGCGTGGGCTTTTTCTGTCCCAAAACTGTGGTTTAATACATCCTGTGGTGTCCTGTCACCACCACAACCACTTCTCTACTTCCATTAACTTGTGATTCCAATTTTTCTTATTTTAACTGTTTGAGAATTTCATACATGCACACAGTATGTTAGAGCCAAGCACCTGGCCCCTTTTCCTCTATTCCATTTCCTCCTCAGAAAATCTGTTTTAAATTTTTATTTTTTATATTAATTACAGTTTATTCACTTTGTATCCCAGCTGTAGCCCCTTCCCTCATTCCTTCCCAATCCCACCCTCCCTCCTTCATCTCCTCCCTGCCCCTCTCTATGTCCACTGATAGGAGAGGTCCTCCACCCCTTCCATCTGACCCTAGCTTATCAGGTATCTTCAGGATTGGCTGCACTGTCTTCCTCTGTGGCCTGGCAAGGCTGCTGCCTCATCAGGGGGAGGTGATCAAAGAGCCAGCCACTGAGTAACCCCACTGTGAGGTCCTAAGTATTCCCGAGGAAGGCAAGTCCTTGCCCTCAGCATCTACACTGCCATACAAAGAAAACAGCAAGTCTACTTGTCAACATTTTCCTAGTACATGCCAAATCCTTGGGTACACAGTGAAGGCCAGCTCAGGTACAAGCCACCTAGTCCTCTGGACAGTGTCACTGACACCAAGCTGGAGGCCGCCTTGGATAGCTCAGCTTGTTCTGTATTCCGAGGTCCTGTTCCCATGGCAGCAGGGGTGTCTTTGTTCTCTGCTGTGCACCAGTCACTCCCATAGCTGGGCCCACATTCTACTTCCTCAAATGGTGCCACCACTGCTGTCCTTTATAAGCCCAGACAAATGGTCCTGGGGCAGGCCACCTTTGCTCTGAGGCATGGCGTGGCCAGCGGCCTGCTGGTCACTTGGTCTGCACTGCTGCACTGCATTGCCAGCCACTGAGACCTGCCTGTTCTTTTAAGGCCAGCTTGAATATGGCGGCCTCCCCTCTTTGGCTTTCTTCTGAACCATTCAGCACTAGAGTAAGAAACCAAACCTTGGTGAGAACCAGTCAAATTCCTGAGGAGGTGAAAGGATGGTTCAACCAATGAGAGGAAGTCAGACAATGGGGACATTTTGGGAGTGCTTGTGAACCACCAGGGATACAAACTTTGTTTCATCCCGGCCTGTGCTTTCTCTGTTAAAGATGTCTTTTAATAGACATAACTCAATGTGAACAGTGCTTGGCATGTTGCTACCACTCAACAAATCATGTGTGCGCTGATTCATGATGACCCAATGCTTTAGCTCCTGTAGCCCTGCTGAGACCCAGTTTTAACCACTTCCTCCAGGGCATTGCAGGTATCTTAATAGCAGCCCATTCTTTACTTCTCTCTCACCAAAGCTTGTTTCAGCTTAAAACAAGACGTTTTTTTGGGGTGGGGAGGGTAGGGTGGGGTTCAAGACAGGGCTTCGCTTGTAGTCCTGGATAGCTTTGTAGACCAGGCTGGTCTCAAACTCAAGGCAATCTGCCTGCTTCTGCCTCCCAAGTGCTAGAATCAAGGCATGCACCACCACGGCCAACACAAGACAATTCTTAATTCATGATTTCTCACATGCCACAAACACCCTCCACAGAAGTCACCGTACATACCTATAACTACAACCAATATATGCTACTGCCAGCTCTACCTGACAATCACGCAATGCCTTGTGATCTTCAATATAGCACACTTCCTCCCCTTCCTAGAAGACTCCATCCCCCCACATCTCACATGGGATCCTTATGTCACTGTTTCAAAAGTCACCCCCACCCCAGACCTGCTGTCTTCTTTACCTTAAGAGCCTTTCTTCTCAGAGTTGTCCCATTTCCTGAAAACACATCATGCAACTATCCAGTCCCTTCCTGTTTCTCCTAATATAAGATACCTCTTGGGGCAAGAACAAAGTCTTGTTTAGTTCACTCTGCACTCCCTGGTACACAGGGTAATAGTAAACAGTGAAAAGGTGGAGAGTGGAAAGGAAAAAAGCACAAAACAAGAAGTTGTCACAATATTCAGCACAAGGCCTGGCACATCAGTTTCTCCTGGAAGTCAGTCTCATCACGTCTATACACTTTCCTGGCTACAATATAGTACCACCTTAACCACTAGGCCCCATAGGGAATATTTCTTGTATAGAGACGACACATTTGCTTACTGCTATTGACGGTGATATCTTACGTGCGTGAATGAGATCATCACCACAGAAAGAAACCAACAGAAAATGTACACTTTCCAGCCAGCCACTCTGGTGGCACAGCTCTATCTAGTGGGGGCTGTACCTCAGGAGTCTCACTCGCTGCAGTACTCTCTTCCTTTTTCCTCTCTTCTTCTTCTTGTTCTAGCTCCTTAATGCTTTCTTCCAACACATTAGGCCAGAAATCTCCTTCAAAATAGGGCAACTCCTTGGCACTTGTGAGCCTGTCTTCGTTCGCTTGTTTGAAGATGTCCTGGGAGGAAGCAGGACAGAGATGAGATAAAGTCCCCTGTGGCCTAGTGAGGACCACATGCACAAACGAGTTATCAACTGACTGAAAGGCCCACTGCTTCGACCAACTGCACAGTTCCTTCTGCAGTTTCATCAGCTGCTTCCATTTCTATTTCTTGTACATGATCATAATTATAAAGCACGTGAATGGCAAAGAGTTTGAAAATACAAAAAATATGTTAATCAGCTGCAAAAGAGCCAGTATCTTCTTTCAGCAGGAATACCTTATAGTCATTAATGATCCTCTCGGCGAATGCCTTGTCCAGCATCTTCTTGTACCACTCCTGTAGTCGTTTTGGTTTGGGGATTTTCTGATCAGGGGGGTGGCAATGAAAAATGTAGTCATCTCCTTCACTTGGTGGACAGGCCCAGATGTGTCCTGTCACATACCTATAGGACACATACAAAGCAAGCCAGACAGAAGTGTCAGTACACTCAGATCTACTTTTGAGGAATTGCAGTTTAAGAACAAGAGATAGAAGCTGGGTGTTGTGGTGCGTGCCCTTAGTGAAAGCACCCAGGGAGGCAGCGGCAGGCGGATCACTGTGAGTTTCATGACAGGACAGCCCGGCCTACAAAGTGAGTCCAGGACAGCCAAGTGAAACCCTGTATCAAAAAACCAAAAAGAACTAGAACAAGGACAGAAATAAACATGAGGTCAGATGAAAACAGAAAAAATGCCCATAATACTAGTGTAGGTCTTATAAAATACTTGGGCTCCAAACTAGTACGTGAATGGAGTCAGGGAGGAGGTATTATCTTCATCACTTGCAAATCCAATAGTAGTTTCAGTTCTGAGCATTTTGTTCTCAGAAGGATAACATGGAGATGGGCCTGCCAGGGTACAATCAAGCACCAGCTTCCTCCCTATTTCATCCTGTGCACTGGAAAGGCAGTCAGGCAAGCTTCTCTTTAAAGGATTCATGTCAAACAAACCTTACTCACTCTGTGAAAGACACTTCCGGCAAACTCTTTTCCAGGTGTGGGAAAGAGTGTGACAGTGTGGTATATAAACACATAGTACAACAGGGGAAAACACATATCGTGTATTCAAGCACTGAATTCTAACAGAAGACCAAAAGAGACAAATGTACAGGGACAGAAAGTAGATTAGTGGTCATCTAAGGGCAGGAGCAGGACAGGGAGGAGCAGAAAGCAGGCAGGCACAGGGCTCTGGTGAGGGAGTGAGGGTGTATGGAGAATGACTTATAAGAATGGTCACACCAGTCAATAATGCTAAAAATTAAAACCCACTGACTCCAAAACCTGAAAGAGGCAAAATGTATGGTATGAAGTTTATGCTTCAATAAACTAAAAAGAAAATGCAATGTAAGCAGAGGCAGAGTAGGTACTGCTCTCTGGAGTCAGACACATGTGGGAACCTCAACAGACTTCTGAACCAATCACTAGAATAAAAACATGTAAAACTAATTGAGAAAAACTTATTATTTCACAAAACAGACACAGAATTTTATTGATTCTGAATAATCCAGACTCACCCCAATTTCTTCACATACTCTAGATACCCAATGAGGATCTCATGGTAAACAGCTGTCCGGAGGCAGCGGGGCCGGAAGAAATGAATACTATCCAGATAAGATATGTACACACGCCTGTAGGGGATAGGTGGAGGGTGTCATTTTAATTTTTAACTCAAGGTAACCCCTCAATATTAAAAACAAGTATCAATATCAATAGCCCCCAGAAATAAGTTTTTATAGCAGTCACACAGGCCATCTAACAGGATGTGAAAAACTCTTCATCACAGTTGCAGCTAAAAACTAAGGAAACAAATAATTTTTTGCTATCCAATAAAAGATAATGGAAACTTTTCCTGGGGGCGCAACTTGGGGAAAGCCATTTCTTTGACCCACTCATCCAAAGTCCAGATTAAAACAGATTAAAACTGTGAGGCATCTAGCTGTTGCTACCCTGGCCCCCAAGTGACCATCTGTGAGACAAAACAAGAATAGGGCCACACTGCACAACATGAAACACTACCACCAAGACCTTTCATCCTGAGGGAAACAAAAGTAATTAGTCACTTAACTGTGGCTTTGTTTTAATCTAGTACCAAAGCACACAGCTCTAACATACCTGAGCCTCGGTCTGTTACCACCCAACATGGGGATAAAAGACACACTCAGAAGTAAGATGAAGACTACCTTGTATTTGGCGGGGGGCAATCAGAGCCATATTCTTGCACATGCATCCCAAAAAAGCAGACATCGACTCCGTCGATCTCCTCAAAAGCGAAGAGTGCTTTGGTTCGATATGGGAAAGACTCAGACATTTCTCCAGAATCCACAAACCTGAAATAAGGCAGAGCCTGTAGTTTGCTATGTGTGTTCCAACTGCTTCTGAGCTAAACCTGGTCTGTATGGAAGAGCTGGAGGCTTGGCAACCTGTTGCAACAGCCAGAGCAGTTTCAGGACTGTGCTCCAGCTCGTCCTGTTCCTGTTTCTTAGGAAGGGAGTGGCATCTCTGCTAATAAATTGGGACTCAGAAGAGAAGGTCACATGCTACTTGCCATAAAGCATCTGCATAATGAGGCTATAGGAGACAGGAATGAGGACGACTCAACAGTTTATGGAAGGAAGTAATAATACAAACCTTGACTTCATTCCTGGCTTCACCTCCACAGTCTTGTCTGAGCTGGCTACCACTCTGACAAAAACCTCCCCAGCTTCAGGGTGATTCTGGCGCCGCAAAAATTTGTTCACTCGGTCTTCCAAGTGGTTTCCCAATCGTGTGGTCTGAAGCCCTAAAAAGTTCCGAATGAACAAGATTAGGCAGAGCTGCTGAGGCTGCTGCTTCACCTCTGCTACTTTCAAGGACTAATGACTTCTATAAGAACAGAAAGAGCTCCATCCTGTGAGCATCTTATGAAGAAAAAGTAGATATGGGACTTAGGCACTTTGCTTCTTGTCAGCTCTATATCAGTCCAGATGTTCTTGTCCATTTCTAACAGTAAGGGACCGGAGAGCAAAAATGAATGAATGGATGAATGAATGAATGAATGAATGAATGAATAAATAAGATGGCCTGGGCTGGAGAGATGGCTCAGTGATTAAGAGCACTGCCTGCTTTTCCAAAGGACCCAGGCTCAATTCCCAGCACCCACAAGGCAGCTCACAACTGTCTGTAACTTCAGAGATCTGACATCTTTACACTAACACACATAAAATAAAAATAAATACATTAAAAAAAAAAAAAAAAGATGGCCTGACTATGAGTGGACTGAGGATACTTGTTTTGTGCCCTTTACCTCAGGTCCTGGTGGAACAAGTTCAGCTTGTGGGTCAAATCCTGCCCTGGACCTATGCTAAGCAGAAGTCTCCTGTGTGGAGGGTGAAGTATCTCAAGGATGCCAACAGGCAGACTGCTTACTGTTTTAGTACTAACTTGAGGAACTCTAATAGCAACAGGAAAACGGCACACACTGGCTCAGCCAATCGCTCACTCCACAATCTAAAATGGAGCTTAGGACAACCAGGACCAAGTCATCTAGCATCAGCCAAGGATTGTTTCCTGCCTTCACAACTGAGTGACTATTCTAAAAGCACAGGTGTAGGAACAAAGAGCCTCACAATACTACCATTTTTGCTGAAATCCCTGAAGGAAATCCTCTTCAGTCTCAGCCCTATAATAATAGGACAGCATGCCTTGTCCCCACAGGAGACAGCTTCTAGCTCAGACCCGAAACAGCCTCTGAAAGCTTGTGAAAGCACTTTTTCTGGACAAGGCTCTTGGTTCTAAGCTACTGTAGAAGGATCTGCCAACAAACATTCTCTCAGTAGTTCTGAAATTTACTTTCTAAGTTATGAGCTGATCATAAAAGGATCAAGCTGAGTGACTCCAATCAAAAGAGTACAAACGACTGGAAAAACTTACACATGAAAACTGCTGACCACTGAGCTCTGAAACCTCATGCTGAGACTAACAGAGAGAGAGAGAGAGAGAGAGAGAGAGAGAGGAGAATCTACAGAAGTTCAAAGCACATAACCCAGAAAACAGAAATCTTCAGCAAACTTACTCTTAGCACTGAATTTGTTCTCTTTCCGAGGTCTGCCAGTTTTCTTCAAGCAGTTGTCACACACAAAACTGCACAACAAATAATGGGTGTGATCAGATTATACTCAACAGTGTATGTTGCCAAACCAGTGAAATGCAGTACTGAAATACTTTGTTGGCAGTTGAAATCACATCATTGTGAAAAGAGTGAGGAGACAGACGGCTCTGATTCTACAATTTGTAAAGCAGGCAAACACAAGATTTAAATATAGAACCAACTGCCACCTCCCTTAATTGCTGAATTCTTGCTGACAAGGAACAAGACTGCACCACAGCCACCTCCCCATGACTTATGCACAGCTGCTCCCCCTTTTCAGAGATCACAGCAAATTACTCACCCTGCAGGCCAAATGATGTCATAGTGTAGAACGCAAATCTGATGCATCTTCCGTCCACATTCTTTGCAGTCAACAAAACTGGGAGACAAGAAAACAGTTTTCTACAGGGAGCTACACAGATGCAGTCTTCAGCAGGGGCTTGAATGTATGGCACACACTGTCTTTCAAGAGCTCTGACATCCATGCATGTGCTAACTAATGCAGATGTGTTTTACACTTATCTATATTCATTAATTTCCTAAGGGAAGAAAGCATTGCTCCGTCCTCCAACAGACACACACACACACACACACACACACACACACACACACACACATACGAACGCACGCACACTTTCTTTTTCTTACACGAAAGGAAGGTCTAGCCAAGTAGTCTAGCCTGGCCTTAAACACATGATCAATGATTTTTTACGTGGATTCTTGGGATTGAAATCAGGTTGTTCTATTTCCATAACAAGTGCCTTTACCCACTGAGCCCTCTTGCTGACTTGCAAAACCTTATTTTCAAAAATTACTATGATAAAGGAATATTCCATAGTCCAGTAACTGTACCATTAGACTCATTCTTTCTCTATGTAATTTTCAAGTACCTAAATGGGCTTAGGAAACAGAACAGTACTTTCAGTGTTATAAAAACTTGCTGCTAATTTTCAGATCTCCCCTTCCCCAAGGTTTCAGAAAGAAAAGTTACTAAGACGATAGCATCCCTGCTAAGCCCAAGGCACAGGAAATAACTGCTCCAAGTTGGTGCCAGATAGTGTAAGGCATGAATAAAAGAAAAGTGGACAGGTTTCCTTGAGTACACATTCAGTCTCCTCGTGCCAAGTCCACACTACTCAGTTTAGCTGCCCAAGAGCATTTTATCAACCCTCAAGGGCAGATTCCAATAGGATCCTCAACACTGAGATACCCAGTGGTCAAACCTTTTGCTTTTTAGTTTACTGTCTCATTGCTACCAAAATCGTCTTCACAGGAAAATTCAGGCCACCAGAAAGGATCCCAGTTTCCCTGAGAACCCACGTTCTTGATAATGACTAGCTTCTTCTTGTCCCTTCATCCAGCTACAATACCTGCTATATAACCAATCAGCAATGGTACTTCTTAATCAGCCTCCCTGCTGCCATTCTCTTTAGAAAGAGGACCCACACGCAACACTATGAAACAGTGGCAGCACGACTTGGTTGTGACTACTAACTACTTGTCATGGTGGAGGTTCCCTCTCCACACCCCCACTTCAGTAATTTAAGGCCTCTAACTCCATTCCTCCAGAACTGCATCTCCAATCTGATGTGAGCTTCGTCGGCCAAGGATGAGGTGCAAGATCAGAACAGTGACTCTCCTGATTCCCACCCTGTCTCTAAAAAGTCTATTTAATATAAAAATATTGAATATAAAAAACACATCATGTGCCTGTGACAAGCCCCTTCATGACAACCCACTTACTATGAAGCCTTCTCTCTCCTAGCATGGCCTCTTCGACCTCCAACAGGTCTATTTTAGTTGAGCCCTGACTTCTTCCCTAGGTTGATTTCTCCCAAGGAGGTTTTAGAGACTGGAGACTGAGATCATATGCTTCATATTCCCCATGCAAAATGTCTTTCTTTCCTCTTTTTAAGTTTTTTCTTTACAAACTTAATAACCCATGCGGTCTTGAGCTAGCTATCCTGGCCTAGCGTCTCAACTGCTGGGAGAACAAGGGAGTGGTACCACACCCTGCTATAGAGGTGGTCTTTCTTCACTAGACTCAAAGCTGTTCCTCAAAACGTGCCAGTATACACTGAATGGTCTAAATGCCAAACAGGTTAAATTCATTAAGTAGCCCTGTCACTACATCCCATGAGAGTGGATCTTTACCATCAGGCCTGACTGAACAATCATTCCTATGACGTGTGTTTTGAGTATCTTCTGTTCTTTCCTTCCGTTAAATTCAGAATGTTATGTCCCTTTCTCTAGCACCTGCTTTTAGGTAAGAATCAACAACTTCAGGAAGCCAACCAACGGTGATGTTACTGTGCATATGCTAAAAGCACTTATGGAACCATGCATACTGGGTTTCCCTGAGTCGTGCATACTGTGCCTCTTGCTGCCTGCATTCATCTGTTCCTACAAAAAGAAACTTAAAACCCACACAAAGGGAGCTTAAGAGATGGCTTAGTTGGTTAAGAACACTAGACTTGACTTCACCTCCCAACAATCATGATGGTTCACAGCCATCTGTAACTCTAGTTCTGGAAGATCTAACATCCTATTCTGGCCTCTGAGGACACCAGGCATACATATTCAGTATTCAGATACATTTAGACAAACAATGATACATATAAATAAAGCATTAACATTGGGGTGGTAGCTGGGAGGAATGACATGACAATATAACATGAAACAAAACTGAATTGTCACTAAAGGTAAAAGTGTGTGCCTTGGGTGAAGTTTCCATATACACCAGCATTCATTAGTTAATACAATCCTGTTCCTAGGTATCAGATGGTAGAAAAGAGGAAGTAACCTTCCCTAAGGAAAGGTGGATCTCCAAATGTAGCATGGGCAGGAAGTCAGTATATTCTATAATAGCACTTGACCTCTCTGGAACTGGGAGCAAGAGAACAAAGCAATTACTGCTAGGTCTCAGATCTGTCCCAAGCTTTAAAAGCCATTAGACAGTGAGTTTTGCAAATGAAGCATTCTCATAAGCAAAGGCAGTGGCAAGAACATGTTATACTTTACAAGACAGATTTTTAGACGATAGTTCCCAAGATGTTTTCAATTTGGAATTTCTCTGGGACGATATTAGCACTTCAAGTAACTGCCTGTATTTGTTACAGAATCTCACTGAGCAGTCCTTAAAGATGTTCAGCCTATGACTGAACTTTAGAGAGGTTCCAACAGAACTAAAACATTCACATAATCTTATCACCATTGAAATTCAGCAATTGGAGAATATGTTACAGAGAAATCTATTTTGAGTCTATATATTCCCTTAAGAAACCTCACGTTTATTCTCTCATAATCTAATCAAAAGTAATAACTCTCCTCATCTAAGACTGTAAGTCAAAAAAAGCCAGGTATATTAATGCACACCTTTAATCCTTGCATTTGGGAGGCAGGGCAGGCAGGTCTCTGTGAATTAAGGACAGCCAAGGATACAGAGAGAAACCCTGTCTCAAAAACAAAGGAAAGAAACAAAGAAATGAGAAAGAGAGAGAGGAGGGAGAGGGGAGAGAGAGAGAAAGAAGGAAAGAAAAAGAAGAAAAAGAAATATATATATAAAACTATACTCACGGTTCAGGATCTAAGGTATCATTTTTCTTCTTTTCAAATTGATCCTTGGAAATTGTCCTTATTTAAAAGAAAAAAGAAACGTCTTAATCAAATCATGTATATTTCTCTACCAATTCTGTTCTTAAAATACTATCTCCCTACCCCCCCCCAAAAAATCTGTTCCAACTACTATCAGCTTTACTATAAGATTAATTAAGACTCTAGTATATGATGGCAAAATTGTACTGATTTAAACATGTTTACTTTGAGTTGTGCTCACATGGTGAATAGCACTAAATCAGACACTGGTAAGACCACAACTGAATGGAAGCATACCCTTAAAGCAAGGTGAGCATCCACGGAGGGTTTCAAACTTAGGAAGGGTAGAATATTTGGGTTTCAACTGTGCAAAAGTGAATTGCTTCTGACGCATGCCATTATATAACCTCTGTTTTGTGGTTTCTTAAAATAAAATTAAAAAAAAAGCACTCACAGATGAGTGCATGAACATGGTGCGTATGCATGGGCAAGTATGCCACAGTGCTAGTGTGGAGATCAAACTACAACTCTGCCAAATTGCTTCTCTCCTTCCACCTCCATGTAGGTTTGTACACAGAACTCAGGTTACCAGGTTTGCAATGCAAATGCTTGCACCTATCAATTCATCTTGCTGGCCCCCTTTCTGCATTTTTAGCTTTTATTCTAAGTGACATACAGAAACGTATTAATGGTATTCTACAGAATACCTGACACTTGTGCACACTGTAATATGCTTCAATTAGGCTAAACCTACTAACCACCTCCAACACTTATCTTTGGGGAAGGGGTGCACAAAACTTTTCAAAATCCTTCCTTGTAGCTCTCTAAATGTATAGCACATAACTGTTATCTACAGTCACAATACTGTGCAAGAATATTCCACAGCTTTTGCTGGTTATCTAACTGAACCTTAGCACTTATTGATCAGCTCCCCTCATTCCTACCTCCTACACAATTCAATAATTAACTTCAATTACACCAAAGAATTAAGACAAGGAGGGTAATGAATCTGGAGCATAGCCTTCCTGCTTGTTAGACCTAAGAACTCTGGAGCCAGATTTCCAACATGACCAGAAGCATGGAAAACTGGGGAACCCAGTGTGCAGAAAAAGAGACCGCAAAATGCCTGGCAGGCTAAAGGCAGATGTACAGGTCAGCAGGCCGTTGTATATTTTGCAAAAGTCAAGTACCTTACTGTGGTTTTCATTTCTCTTGCTGTGGTCTGGTTATGCTGCCACTCAAAAGGAACTTCATCAGAAGACAAGCAGAAATATGCAGGAATGAATTAACAAACATGCTGTATCCTTCCTGGGAGCACGAGTCAGACCACCAGCAAAGAATGATACATACTTTTATATTATACTAGAAAACGTGGATAATTAGAATCTAACCAGCGTTAGCTCAGTTGCTTAAAAGATACAGGTTTAAAAGGTTAAGTTTAACTCCAAAGTGTGTGTGTGTGTGTGTGTGTGTGTGTGTGTGTGTGTGTGTTTAAAGGTGGTGTTGGTATGCATGCAAAACTCTACCTGGCTTCTTAGGAATAACTGAAGTTATGTTTCTAAGCAAAGATCACCCACCACCATGAAGAAAGCTATTTGCCAGTGACATCTAAGACAGTCAAGAACTAACTATATTATTGCTCCCTCAAATGGAAAAAGATGTTGAGCTGGTATTGCTCTCTGGCTGACACCTACACCTTTAAGTACGAGTATCTAGGCTCATGCAACCATGTTTACATTAAATGTGGGTATAGTTAATGTGAAGAAAAACAAAACACAAATTGCACAAAACTCAAAATGGCACATTCTGGCTCCTTCTTTAGTCATGAACATAAGGAAGTATAAAAAGATGGTACTTACGTCTGAGGTTGGGAAGGGTCGTCACCCAGGGTCACATTCTCGCCCTGGATCTCTGTGAAACACTTCTCACAGAAATGATACCTGTCAGCAAGAAGGCCATACTTGGGTGAACTGGTCCATCACAACATACAGCCACCCAAGCAACGAAGCCACCAATCAGAGCAGGGCAGAGCACCACGACGAAGGGGGGGCGTTGTTGGTTGATTGATGGGTCAGTGAGGACAATGAAAGGAACAGGAGGCAGGTGGGGAAGGGTAGAATTAGAGAACAGGGAAGGGAACAAATAGCACAGACACAGAGGTAAGACGCAAACACCAGACAACACAAAGCAGAAAGCCAAGGCAAAGCATTGATTAGCATTCGGTCTCATTGCACGCATCATAGGCCATCATCACTAACAACGACAGGTTTGGTCCGGCTCCAAGATGCAAATGCTTTCAAGGAGTTAATACTAGAATTGCATGGAGCCTAAATTTAGAAATCTGAATTTTGTTATAAAATCAAATATTGAGCCAGGGTTTAAAAAGAAGATTTTTACTTTGAAAACAGTATGAGAAAAAAAAGCCTTTAAAAAGCAAGTTAAACTGGAATAGCTTTAGTTTTCAAAATGGAAATTTTATGCTTGATAGCATTAGAGGTTTTATTTCCAGTATTAAGGCAGATCTTCCAATGTGTAACAATGTTGAGCACTCAGAACCATTTTTATAGTTGCTTATTTGTTATTTTTCTCATGTTAATCACTCAGTTAATAATAATTGTGTTACAATACAAATGAAACCAAATCCATTTTCTAGACAAACACTTAACAGAAATGCAGTCAGGGTCAAAGACTTTCCAGCCATTTATTAATAAGTAGTAAGAATATACAGAGAAAAACTGTGATATATTGTATAAACAATACAATATATGCAAACCCACAAACAATTTTGAAAAGTTTTGATTAATTTCTAAACTTTGATTTGAATTTTCGTACTGGGACCAATCATTCATCTTGAGATACATGGCGAATGACTGTTCTGATTTGGTAACAACCCAAGTTAAGCAAATTTAGAGAGTTAATCTTTAAATAGCACAATCTGCATTTGAAAAAATTATCCATCATCCCAATTTCTTGTGTGATAATAATACAGAGCCTGGGCTCATGCTGTTAAGTGAAAACAATTAAAATAAAGACTAGTAAATGTTTGGAAAGGACATGAATGAGAAGTTAACAAAAAGCAGGTGGACTCTGCATAAAACAAGATGAGCACACAAAAATACTATAAAATAAATAAGCTGTATGGAGGTAAATTACACAGGCAAAAAGATGAGCATAAGCTAGCAGCAGCAGTACAATCAAATGCAGGTTTAGCTCAAAACTACATCTACAAGATGCCAAGAAGGATTAGTATTAGGGACACTGAAAAGACTTGGAGCACCAATCTGAGGCCCAGCGTAGAGTAAGATGCATTACTGTGCTCTCACTCACTTGCTCATTCATCACTCACCAGCATGCTCATTCACTCACTGAATCACTCACTCAGCTACAGAATGAGCCATGAGCCATTAGGAGAGGCCCCCACAAGTCCCAGTGTTGATCTTCACTAAAACATTGAGCATTTTGTCCACAGACGTCACTAACTGATTCATGCAGCTAATTTAAAGCACAGAACTGCATTCAGAGCATTCACAACATCTCAAGGTTATTCAAATTTCACACTCTGTTGATGAACAGGGCAGATTCACTGCAGATCACCGGACTAATAATATCTTGCCAGGACAAGATTAAAAATTGGGTAGGAACAGACAAATTAGCAGTTTTGTATATATATTTTTAAATAAACCATGGTAATGTTCTTATTATGCACTATTTTGTAAATATTCGTATAGAGACTTAAAAAACTTCCACATGAAGCAGGGCCTGGTACAAAGCAGATATTCCTTAAGCCAAGAACTTCTCTGTTAAAAATAAAGCTTAGAACTGAGTGATCCATTCATTATATAAGCAAACATATTAGTAGGGACCAGCAAGAACTGCTATAGTTTGAAAAGAAACTATTGAGTCAGAAGTGATTTTAAAAACCTGGAATAATTCTCAACTGTTTAGTTAGTCATTAAAGCCTAGCAACATCCAGGACACAAGAACATGAACCCATTGCTTTCCAATGGTGGAAACTAATACAGAAAGAGAGATAGCCCCTGTAGTGGCTAAAGAAACCTAAGTTCTCTGTATGTGACCAATTGCCACTTCTGAGAATCTTCAGGGTCACAAAATTTAAGGGGATAGTGTTAAGACTCTAGTGTCTGTCCCAAAGCACTGGCAGTGAAAGTGCAGATAATCAAGCCTGCTCATTAAGGTGAGAAGGCAGGGCCCATAACCTCCTTCATCAAACTTCCCTGAGATGAACACAGTGCGGAAAAAGGTATATGTCTAATGAAGATGAAACAAGTCTGGTCTTGGATAACAGATGTGATGTAGACTGTCTTATATTGACACAGTCTACACTTCATTCTCCCTAAAAATAAAAGTTCAGAGGTTTACTTTTTAACCATTAACAGCTTGGTAACAGTCTGTTTTGTGTAAAGGAAGTAGTGTGATGAATATGGAGCCGTGAAGGAGAAATATCTCACATAATTCAATGATAATGCATATCTAAGTTAGCACATAGTAACTATATGGTTTAGCTGTGAGGGTAGTTTAATGCATGACCTTTTCAAATGCAGATTGTTTTAAGAACTCTATCAGTATTCACAAACTATCGGATGTTAGTCTATCAGTATTTAATTATCTATAGATAATTTTCACATTATCTTCAGATAATTATTAAAAAAGCTGTAACACTTTCCTAAAAGTGCCTTTCAAATTTTAAGTGCAGGAACAAGTGAAAGCATAACCATACACTAGCATAAACAGTAAGAACTTCACTTGTTTAAAAGGTCTATAGAACTCTTTGCTGATTTAAGAGTCTAAAACACAAGTGACAAAACATTTACTGGAACACAACAGTGTTCATAGTTGATTTGAAAAAAAAAATATGAGCAATTAGAATGTTTATCAAAGAACTTGGCTACTACTTTCTTAGAATTATAGAGTATTAATTCATATAGGTCATTCTAACAGCACAGGTTTATATGGTGAAAGCTTTTGAAAAGTACCAAACATAGGATACAACTCTTATAATTTTCACTTTCATCAAAGAAAAATATATCACTTTTGTTTAGTAAAAGTGGAGTCCTACACAAAATAAAATTGGGCATTTCAGGACTTCCAAAATAGTCCTGGTGTCTGTCCTCAACCATTGACCTTTTCCTGACCCTACCAGTTCAATTTACCTTAATTGTTGTCAATGGATGGGGCCCAGATCTGCTTAAGTCATCAAAAGCCATGTTTCCTAAGTAGCCAAGAACAGTGAAATAATGCAAGGGCCCAAATACTTAGAAACAGTAGATAATGTCTATCATCCTTTTTGACCAAAATTTTTGGGGGGCATAGTTAATACTAATCCATACAATCTTATAATTCTAACAGTCAAGTGTTGTGGTCTCTGATTGTAATCCTAGCATTCAGGAGGCTGAGGCAAGAAGGTCAAGTTTGAGACCATCTGGAGCTACCCAGTGAGACATTGTCCCAACAAAACAAAACAAAACCAACCAACTTACAACTTTATATAGCTCACAATGGTTTTCAAGTACATTCCTATTTATTATTCAATTGAAGATAGGACAACAAGAGCTTGTTAAGGAAGATGCTATTGTGCCGGTATCTCGAGCAAGGTTAAGTTTAATACATCATGAGATGTGCTAAGAGTCATAGGGCTAAAACAATAAATGGACAAGACAGAACTATTGTATAATACACGGTCACTGTGGGAGGATCCCACCGTAAGGGGTTATGGTACCCTTTTAAATTTTGCCTTACAATGTTGCTACTAAAAGGCTGTGGGTGACAGACACTACACAAGAAATGTCCTGGATTCTATTCATAGCCTAAAACAACAAACACCACCACCACAAACCACAAAACAAAACTTCCACCACCACTCCCTCAAAAAAACCCCACTTCTATGTAAGAAGGGGAGGGTGTTTAGATAGAAATGAAAACAATGGCTGATGTTAAGTTGTCAGCAGCAGCACAGGCTGTTCAGGCTGCACCTCTAATAGAGGTGACCCCAAGCTAGGGTGGAGAATAACAGATTGGTTTTGTCGTAGCTGTTCTTATTCATTTATTTATTTGTTTGTTTGTTTTTTTATTTGTTAGTCCAAATGTGCATGTGGAGATCAGAGGGCAACTTGAGGGAGTTAGTAGTTTCCTTCTAGAATGTAGGACCAGGAATCAAACTCTGGTCATCAAGCTAGATGGCAAATGCCCTAACTCTATAAGCTATCTCGTTCTTTTTTGGAAACAAAACAAAACACTACTTGTAGAGGCGCTATCATGGAAAATGCTATATATTACTTTAAAATCACAAGCCTAACTCAAAAAACATACTTAAGAAAAAATTTTCAAAATTCCCAATTTGTCAGGCCTATACACATATATACCTCTGAACAAATAAACAGCCCACTTATTATTATTATGGCCCAAATAAGCAAAAGAATGAATACCCACAGCAGCAAAACCCTGATGCAATGATTAGGCCCAAGACAGAGAACAAACACAAAGCCCCCTCTTGGTTACACAGAGGCTCTCATTTCTGGCTCACAAAACGGAGTCAACAGTACTGACTTCAGTGTAAGTCATAACTTGTGCTTCAAGCCATGAATCTTTGTGCTGCAACAAGGCAACAAGAGGTCTCAGAACTGAGAGAAAGGAATTAAATTTTCACTTCAGCTTAGAGAAAAAAAAAAAAAAGGCAGGTAAGTGATTAAAATTTATTTTTTAAAGAAAGCCCCAAACTACAGCAGTTACCTGTGGTTTATTTTTATTATCTCACTGTCCCTCTGTGTAAGAAGATCTATTCCGAAAAAATGGCAACTGTTTAAGGTAGGCTTACCACCCTCAAAGCCTTGGCAATAAGATCTAAAACAAAATTATTATTTAAAACAACCAAAACAAAACACCCACCACGGCTTTGCCATGCTGATTCTAGCCTCACACTTGGAATTCTCCTTCTTGCTTTGCCTCCTGACTGCTGGGGTACCAGGTTTACAAACCCAAGAGGAGAGTTATTGAATTCACTAAGGAACACCAGCTCTTAGATTGCACTGTTAGAAAAGAGTGCCCATCCATGTGCTCTTTCTGTTTATGTGTTTGTTTGTTTTTAAACTAACAAGTCTTTCAATCAGACCAGAAAGGCCAAATAATGTAGGTATACATTTGCTGTAGAATAAAATGTGACTTTTTATTTTCTGAATATCTTAAAAGCCTTTTCAGGCTTTTCAAAGTTAGTTTCAACTATGGCTTCTTGGTAACAGTGTTGTATTTTAGACAATTACTACTGAGCTACAGCCCAAAGTAAAAGCTTAAATTTTACACTATAAATGTATGTTTGTTTGTTTTTTTTAAAAAACAGGGATATCTCTACATAAACATGCCTGTCCTGGAAGCCACTATATAGACCAGGCTGGCCTCAAACTTACAGAGATCTGCCTACCTCTGCCTCCAAGTGCTGGGATTAAAGGCCTGTACCACCATGCTCAGCAAATTTATGCTTTAAAATCAGGGTAGACTGATCAAGAGGCACAGAAACTGTGGCACTTTTATAAGAATTTCAGGAAATAAATTACACATCCAGGCTATGAGATGCACAATGCTTGCCCTAACACTTTCCTTTGCTCTGGAAGCAGGCATCTTCATGAGGCTTACCTATTCTGATAGCTGTAGTAGGCTGCATCACGAGGAATTGTACACAGCTGCTTCCCATAACAGCACAAAGTCTGTGGGGAAAACTCATACTGCAAAAACAAGAAGAAAACACTAAACATATATCCCACTTACAATCTTAAGTAGTCTAGCATGCTACAGAGTTAGACTGAGCTTTTAAGTTATTACCTAGTTTATTACCTAGTACATGAGGTAAAATTCTAACAATGTTCATAGCTATATCAGGATATTTTCAGATTTAATGTGACAGAATTGACATAGCTCTGGTTTTAGGTATAGACAGATGCAATGGAGCAGGGCAGTAAGAAAGGCCTCCAATCAGTACTTCACTTTGATCATGACATCATGCTAGGGAGTCAGTTGTTACAAAGCGTATACTAGCCAGGCAGTGGTGGCACACACCATTATAATCCTAGCACTTGGGGAGGCAGAGGCAGATCTCTGTGAGTTCGAGGCCAGCCTTGTCTACAGAGCAAGTCCACAACAACCAGGGCTACACAGAAAACACAAATAAACAAACCCCACCCAAAGAAAAACAAAAACAAAAGCAACAAAACCAAAACTACACTATACTCTAAAACTCCCAACACCACCTTGGTAGGATTAACTAGAAAAGCTTGCTTTCCAGAATACTATACCTTGCGTCCACAGCAATATCCAAGAGACTGCATGACGGGGTCAATTTCTTGCTCAAAGACCTCTGCGAGTTTACTGCAAAATTTATATACCCGGGATGTCTTACGATTATATAGCCATGCATTGTTGAACATAAGCCAGACATCATCCACATATTGCCAGGGTTCTTGGTACTGTCCTGTATCTAACTTCCGTTTGATGGTAGAAAGGTCCATAGGATTCTTCACAATATCAAAATAATCCTTTAAAAACAAAAAGTCAACCCTGTGAGTGGATACTGCAAAGTTTAAGAATAACAGAAAGTATCAGACATTTGTTCCCAAGAATAAGAAATGGAACTGAAAAGAAAATAATCCCAAATGTTCCACTTATTTGACTAACATGATAACTGATAAGTTTAAGTGTGATTAAATTACTGCAAAGGCAAAGGAAAAACAACATTAAAACATTATTTTTTAATGAAAATGAGAACTTTAGCTTACTGAATTAAAATGGTGAACAAATGCCTCAGAAAACATATACTTCTACAGATTCCCTTTTGGTCTACATAAACAAAATGCATCAACCCTGAGACTACTGTTCTAACGGGCCTGTGTGGCACATGCCTTTCCAACTCTCCCAGGGACATCAAATAGAGATTGACATGTATAGCGTAGATGGTATTTTAATTCTTTAAGCCAATTCTTTTAGATACACACAAACAAAGCCTTAAATATAAGGGGCTCTGTGTTAGCACAAGTGGGCCTGAGCTCCAGCAAATGCTTCTGATCCACCAATAACTGCTGACAGACACAGACTTTTCTATTAAGGGGGAAAAAAATCTTCAAAATTCTCAAAGCAAAGTTATTTTATTTAACTCCACACCCCCCCCCTCCTTTCTCTCTCTGGTTGTTTTGTTTTTTGAGACAGGGTTTGCCTGTATAACCCTGGCTGTCCTGGAACTCACTTTATAAACCAGGATGGCCTCAAACTGATAGATATCCACCTGCCTTTGTTTTCGAGTACTTAGATTAAAGGCTTGTGCAACCAACCACCCAGCTTCTTTTCCTCAATTTTAAGAGATAAAACAATAGATACTCAAAGCTCTAACATATGTTTTTGTTTTTTTTTTTTCCATAGTAACTCACTGGGATTCCTAGGAGCTGAGGGTCCACAGGTTGCCGAAACGGTAGAGACTCTGGGTCCTGCCGATAGAGAGCTTCTAGGGTTGGCATGAGTGCCTGGCGCAGCTCCTCAGGCTTAAAGACTAGAGGAGAGAGCAGCAGGTAAAGACATCACACGTGGTGCTCAGACACATCCATCAGCACAGTCACACGGTTAAGATCATGGATTCGACTTCTCAGTCACAGTTCTCCAAGCTCACTTGCTTCATACCATAAGAACCCTTAGACTAAGGCCTGAACTGGTGTTTCTGAATATAGTAATGGGCTTTAATTCTGACACTCAGTCCATGAGACAGAGTGAAGCACAGTTTCAACAAAAATTCCAATCTTCAAATATTGCTACATTAGAAAACAAAGCTAATTTCCAATTCTGCTTCTTTGATCAAACTGGACAATAAATGAAGCCATTTCACTGCAGGGACCTTGTCTAAATCCTTTGGTGATACTTTTCTATTCTTGGCTCAGTGAAGTTCAACTCACCTCAAATAAATCTTTATCTACTGTACCCTCACAAACAAATGAAAAGTCTCACAGTGTGTGTCTCCAATGTTTGTCAGTGCCCACTGCTCTCACCTCTTAGCCATCACATTTCCTACCTATTCTGTTGTTACCATTGTGCCTGTAATTCCAGTGCTCAGGGAACTGAGCACGAGGCCAGGTAGGGCTAAATGAAACGCTGTCTCAAAATAAGCCAGCCAGCAAATAAATAAATAGACAGACAGACAGACAGACAGACAGACAGATAAAATGGCTGCCAAATACCTTCAAGATAGAAAAGTCATAAGAACTCTCAGTCTGCATGGCATAGAAACATACCTTACTCCAGTCTTTAGTATACAGGTCAATGTGTCATAACTCTTGGCTTCCAAAAAGAAATGGAACGGAAGTATGTCAAAGCAGTTCTGATGACTGCTATTATAAGTGATGCAAACTTGTGTTAATCTCAGCATTAGGGAGGCAGAGGCAAATGAATCTCTCTGTGAGTTCAAGATTGGCTTGGTCTACCTAGTGAGTTCCAGGCCAGGCCATACTAATAAAAAATACACAGTGAGAGGTAGAGGCAAGTAAATCTCTATGAGTTGAAGGCCAGCTTAGTCTACAGAATGAGTTCCAAGTCAGCCAGGGCTACACAAGGAAACATTGTCTCGAAAAAACAAAAAGCAACCAACCAAATCAACCAAAGAATACATAGTGAGACAAAAGTTCCACCTGGGCCATGGCATAGATCTTTCATCATTCCTATCTGGGGGGTCTAACTTGTCAAATTTAGAATTTTACCAGATTGTTTTTGTTTTTTGTTTGTTTTTTTTCATGTGAAAGGTTAAAAGTTAACAGAAAAATTCAACTTAATATCCTCACTTTTAGACATATAAACTTAGTTGCACCAAATCCCCAAAATTTATTCCCAACAGAGCCAGGAACCCGTCACTTCTCTTGAGCACCTTATTATAAGACATTGCCTCTTTTGCAAGACACCTGATTGCTCTTGTAGTAACTGGCCTAAGGTCTACAGGAGCAGGGGAGACTTCTTTAAACACCCCCCCACACACACTCAGCAACATAAAGGCCCCCTCAAGCATGCAGACATACCCTCAGAAGCCTTATAAATACATGACTATTCTTACTTTCTGCAAACTTCATTCTTCTGTTTATAAGATAGTGTTACAAAGAGCTCCAAACCTTTTTATTTTACATGTGCTTTTTATCTGTATCTTCTGAGATAGGGACTATGTATGTATAGGCTACATTTGACTATAGAGCCCAGGCTGGCTTTAAACCCATTATTTTACTGCCTCAGTTTCCCAAGTGCTAGGTTTATAGTCATGTGCCATCATGCCTAACTACAGCTGGTATCCTTGAGTAATCTGTTTCATGTATATGTGGTTGTGCATGTGCCAGTGGAGGCCCAAAGCTGGCATCGTCACTAATTGCTTTTCAGCTCCTTCATCAAGTCAGCATCTCTTACGTGAACTCAGAACTTGCAGGAAGGTCTACTCTAGCTAGCTGGCTTGTTCCAGGGACACCTTGGCTCTTCTGCCTCCTGAGCTCTACAACTCCAGTCAAGCCAGCATACCCATTGGTCACTTATGTGTGGTCTGGAAGCTCTGAACTCTAAGCAAATTCCACAAACCCTGAAATAATTCTTCATAAGAAAACATTTAATCAAAAGTTTTCTTATTCCTATAGATAAGGCATGGATCAAAAAGCCTAATCTGGCAAGCTTTCCACTTTCTACGAGCTAAGACCTCAAAACAGTCTTTACTTTTACAGGGTTTCTCTGTGTAGCCTTGCCTGTCTTGGAACTCACTCTGTAGACCAGGCTGGACTGAACTCACAGAAATCCGTCCTGCTTCTGCCTCCTGAGTACTGGGATCAAAGGCGTATTTACCTTTTTTAATGATCAGAAAAAGTTTATAATTCAAGTTTTAATCTAAAAAAAAAGAAAAGAGAGAAAGAGCGCTTTTATTGGCACACAACCATGTTCATTCACTGAATATTATATCTGCTGCTGCATTTGAGGTGATTAGGGTTTCTGTTTTTGGAGTTTTTCTTTCTTTTTTTTGGGGGGGGTTCAAGACAGGGTTTCTCTGTGTAAGCCTTGGCTGTCCCGGACTCACTTTGTAGACCAGGCTGGCCTCAAACTCACAGAGGCCCCCCTCTGCCTCCTCGAGTTCTGGGATTATAGGTGTTTGTCACCTAGGCCAGGAAGGTGATTAGTTTTAACAGAAACCTTAAGATTTATGAAACCTGAAATCCCAACCAGGTGGGATTTCAGCTTTATTTGATAGCTTTATTTGCAGCATCTGGGAGGTAGAGAAGTAGGGCAGCCTAACCTACCCAAGAAACCTTATCTAAAAAGTCTGCTAATGCTAGGTGTGCAATGCATCCCTTTTATCCCAGTACTCAAAAGGCAGAGATAAGTGGATCTCTGTAAATTTAAGCTAGCCTGGTCTATAATGTGAGTTCTAGGTCTGCTAGCACTAAATAATGAAACTCTGTCTCAAAAAAGTCTGCCCATAGGCTAATGAGATGGCTCAGGAAGTAAAAGCATTTGCGGCCACGCCTAACACCCAGAATTCAATCCTCAGGACCTACATGGTGGAGAGAAAAAAAATCAACTCCCACAAGTAAATCCTCTGACTTCCATTTACCTGCCATATCACTGGTGTGCACCCTAAATTAAAGAAATGTTAGGGGCTAGTGAGATATGTCAGTGGTTAAGAGAACCTGCTGTTCTCTCTTCCAAGGGACTAGAGTTTACTTCCCGTCACCATAGTGAGTGGTTCACAACCACCTCTAACTTCAGCTCCAGGAGACCGTACTCCATCTTCTAGACACTGTGGACACCGACACACGAACATGGACACACACACACACAACCCTTAAAGAAAAGAAAAAGGTCTGCTCACTCTCACTCCTCTCCCAGTAGTAACTAAAGTAACTAAATGTGTCTCAATATGACTGTTTATTCATTAATTAAACAACTATTTAAAGCCTATAAGTAAGGTCTTTTCAAATTCCCAGCTTTATCATACTGTGTAATAAGACTCCATAAGGGTTCAAAGAGAAGTCAGTAGCTGTATCAGAACTAATTTCTCTGCAGCTAATTACCTGGTGTGACAAAGAATATACCATTCCAGTTTGCTACAAAAGCCTTAATTCAGAAAGAATGGTAAACCATACACTTTGCAAAGTGTGTGGTTCATAAGCTCTGTGCTGTCCAATGTGGTGGTAACCAGAAATATCTGGGATTGAAGGTTCATCAAAGCAATTTTACATAAACTGAACAACTTAGTTTACCAATCACTCCTGTACAACTCAAGTGGTCAAGAACCACACGGTAGACAGTCACCAAAATAAAGCACAAATAAGACACTTCCATCACTGTAGAATGTTCTAGCATTGTCCAAAGCTTCTCTAGGGGTCTCTGAGATCAAAACTGTCTCCCAGTACAGAACTACACTGTGTTAATAGTGCCACTGAAGAGGCAAATGAATGGGAGAGTCTTCCAGCTTTTGTGGCCACTTTACTCAGAGGAAAAAGGACAGCCACTTGAGCACATTCTTGCTGAGGCAGGAAAGTCAATACTCTCAGTAAGTCTGCACATCCCACAAATGCTTCCATGCTATTCTGTAAGGGAACAGAAAGCCATGCTGCGAAGAAGCAGTGTCAGCACTGGGGCTCAGAGCAGGAACTGCTTTTCTCCCTGAAGACAGAAATCTTAAGGAGGATGACAGATACAAAGCTGTTACTCAATTCTAGTCTGTGGCAAAGTTTTCCCATTAAAAAGAAAAAAAATCAGCTAAGTGAGCCAGTTACTTCAAGGATAAATGACAGAATTTGTTGGCAAAAGTAAAATTTGGACAATCATTAAAAATGGTTTTTTTTTTTTGAGAACTGTATTTGCGAGTTATTTTTGGAGAACTTGTATGAACTTGATGTTTCTCAAAACTTTTTAGATTTGTTTTATGAAAGTGAGTGATACTAGAAAATGTGGATTGATAAAACAGCATCAAGTATGTTAGCACTTAGAAAATGTTCACAACTCAGTACTTTGTAGGTCACCAAAGAATGGTATCAACTCACCCTCAAGATGCTCTGCTTGCTGACTTTGAAGCATTTATCAAAGCAGAGTATCTCTCCCCAGTTATCTGAAAGAGCCATGAATCACCTCTTTCCACTAGGAAGTTATTGGAATGAGAATGGATGTTCCTCACACAGTTCAAACAAGATTATCACAACAGCAGAATGCAGAGCAGATCTCGAGAGTCCAACTCAGTTGCCTAACTCTCTTCAAAACATTTCAAGGTTACAAAATAACATCATATTTTTACTATTTTTGTTTGGCAAAGGTAATTTTTGTAAAAATGTGTTAAACGAGGCTAGCAATATCACAGGTAGACTATTGGTTCCATTTACCAGGAGGAGTAACAGACTTATTAATTTAAATGAATTAAACATTGTTTTTTTCAATTTTACTTCTTTAAAGGATAAGCAATGGCAAGACAGTCCCCATAATCAAAACCTCTCTGGCACCCTCAATTATAAAACAAGTAAGTGCTTTTCCTACCTGTGGCACTTAACTGCCTCAGCTACCAAAATTTTCTGCATTCTCTCTCAAATATGTCTGACACCTACAGTTCTGAACTTCCAAAGTCCTGTTAAACAAGGGTCACTTGACAATCTTTCAACACCCTATTACTTCTTACTGTGGACACGTTAACTGCAGTATGCCCAA
The DNA here is from genome assembly GCF_030254825.1 of Meriones unguiculatus. Taxonomy (NCBI): domain Eukaryota; kingdom Metazoa; phylum Chordata; class Mammalia; order Rodentia; family Muridae; genus Meriones; species Meriones unguiculatus. The sequence continues at coordinate 41,646,486 of NC_083359.1, forward strand.
TTTCTACTTGTCTTGAGCTAACCTAACACATAAGGAGCTTCCCACCCCAAGCCAAGTCACAGCTGCTTTATAAGCCCCTTATTCGCCTCCATCTGCAGAAACCTCTAGCACACACACACATGGTCATTTGCCTCAAACCAAAGCATTTTTATTCACTTTGTTCCTGAATCCTTTAGCAATTCTTTATACCTGGCTCTGCAGAACCTACATTCCTTAGCCTGCTCAAAGATCCAGAAGCACTTCAACTCCGCCTCTAGTCTTCCACATCTCATCTAAGGAGACAACTCAGGGCTATTCCTCAGCCACAGTTTGTTACTGTCATTGTTCTCTCTGTATGTGTATGGGTGTGGGTGTGGGTGTGGGAGGGAGTGTACATGGTACCTGAATGTGTGCAGTGTACACATATTTGCACACATTCATGGAGGCCAGAAGGACAGTGAGGGTCCTGTCTTATTCCTACATTTAAGAAGTCTCTTACTGACCGTGGAGTTAGACTGTTGACTGGCAAGCCACAGCTTTCTGTCTGCCTCCTACTATGATGAGTTACAGATGCACGTGTACAGCCACACCTAGCCTTTTAAATGAGTGCTAGGATCCAAACTCAGGTCCTCATGTTTGCCCAGCAAACTCTCCTGTAGACTGACTCTCTCCAGCCCCTGCTTTCTCAGAGGTAACAGTTAGAGAAGGATAGACAAGGAACAAAAGGGAATTTGTAATCATTTTCGTGCCTTAGCTTTCAGTCTTTGGTGTGGAAGCACAGCACAGGCCATACTTTAGAGAAAGTGTGACCTACTTTTTTTGCGTGGCTGGGAAGGGGACGTTGACTGTGAGGCTGTGCCATTAGCACTGTTCTCTTCTTCCTCTTTAGCTTCCACTTTTACTTCGGGTTTCTTTTCTTCTACTTCCATTGGTTCTGATTTCTGCTCTGCTGTGTCCGTTTCTTCTTTTACTTGGGAAGATCCTTGTAACTCCTCTTCCATCATCTTGAGAAAAACAGAGCCACAGAAGACAGGACTGTCACTCCTGTAACCCAGTGCGACTTTACTCTTAAGTCACCTCACACACAGGTTTGCCCAGTGTTCCCTTAGTCAAAGGCACCTGCGCCATTCTCCCCACTCCACCATTCTCCCCACTCCACCATTCTCCCCACTCCCTTTACCCCATCCCATAGGAGGAAAAGGAATAAAATATTTGATGCGCATTGGGTCACTTTATACAGCACAAGTGCAATCATAATTCTAATTAAATTTTTTCAATATAAAAGTATGTTTACATGATCAGTAAAATATTGATAGACCTTGTTTGGAAATAAGAGTTCCTTGAAAAATTGAAATAGGGGGATCAAAACCCCATGCTCTGAGATATCTGCTCTGAGAGTATGATTTGAGACGTGGACTGATTAGGAAGCCCATGTCATACCCATATCACATATGACCACCATAAAGGAGTCAGTCCATAGTAAGTGCACTGATGACAAAGTTGCTCATCTTTTGAGAAAAAGCAAATTATCTAATGGTTTATTTTTAACTTCCTGATTTTTAAAATATTGATCAGGCCAGACAAAAACACAGAAAAACAGGCTAGATTTAGTGCTTGGTCTACGGATTTTGACATCTGCCCTAAGTCAGTAAGTAAATCTACCACCTCTTCTGCAGAACTAAAAATGAACAAAGAACATCAACAAAAAGAATTCTAGATCATCCGAACATTTAAAAAGAATATCCAAGCATCACGATAGGTCCTGAGAATACGATGGTAAAGCTGCATGCACTGATGTCTAGAAAACATTATCTACCTCAGAGCGAGGTTCCCCCTTGGATTCACCAGGATCAGGCTCAGCATCATCTGTTTGGACTTCTGTCTTCATTTCCAGCATGGGTACATCAGGTCCTGGCTGCTGGGAACTAGTTTCAGCACTGGTCACAGAGGACGGAGTGGGGACTCTATTATCAATGCTGGCTGCTGCCTGAGAAAGCTGCAAAGAAATCAAAACTGTTCACCTCTGTAAGGCAGATAACATAAAGGCCTTCAACTCTTGCTCTTCCAATACTACTCTCCTGTTTAGTATTTCTCCATACAGCCTAAGAGCCTAGTAGGAACACTAAAGGATAGATATTCCCAGAGAGAGCTCTGGAGGAAGTCACTGTTAGAAACACAATTTATTTCTTGCCAAAAATACGGAGCTGGAAGAACGGTTCTCTAAATTCCGACATAAAACTATTTTCTCTCTGCTTTCTAAATGGGCTTTTTTTTTTTAAAACCATTATTTCTGTTCACTAAGATTCATGCTTATGGAAAAAGGCAAACTATAAACACCTAAGTATTTACAGAAAAGTTGGGAAATAAAGGCCTATGTGAAGCAAAATGTCAAATGAACCTATGTTTAATGCCGGACAGTGATGGTGGTGGAGTAAGTAACACTCCATTACCATGTAACAAGGTTTTAGCCAATAAAGTAAACTAATAAAGGAGATAAAAATTAAAAGTAAGTCTTTTTAAGGGCATAGGATACAGCCATTGTTTGCAAAGTCCTGGTCTGAAGACTGGAAACATAACTTAGAGACAAAAATGAAGAGTCAGAGCCAGTATATGTCCTTATGAAGAAAGCGAAATGATAATTTCATTTTTGCAATTGCTGTTTGATTAATTTTGCAGCCTGAGTATGTAAGAATGGAATTAATGTAAATCTGAGAGGATAAAAGGAAACAATCTCTGTACTTCTAGAAAGGCACTTGGCCAGGCGCTGGCCAGCAGGTCCGGGATGATACAGGACGTGCCTTCCATCCTTCTAAGCCACCTACAAAGAGGAACAGAGTGCTTAGAGCCACAGGGGGGACAAGCCTCACTCTGCTGTTTCATTATGAGTAAGAAAAGTTTCCTTCTGAAAGAAAGTTGATTTGCCAAGTTAGAGGCCCTATAGTTTGAAGCATAGCCACAAAAACTAAGCACAAAAACTATCAAAACCTAGACAATATTAATTTGGAACAGAAAACAGAGAATCTGACTACTGATTTCTGTTAACTACTTTAACCAAGGGTAATTATAAGCCATGCCTTTAGGACCAACAGTGGGAACAAATCACAGCTCCACACCAATTCCATCAGGACATGTGTGTGCAAACACACACACACACACACACACACACTCTCTCTCTCTCTCTCTCTCTCTCCCCCCCACCCCTCTTTCTGGTATCAGAGCAAATTGCTACAGCATCTTGACAGAATATTCTTTCTTCTTCTTTTTTTTTTTTTTAAAGACAGGGTCTTACTTTGTAGCTCTGCCTGACTTCAGGCCCACAAAGATCTGCCTGACTCTAGTGCCTGAGATAACTTAAAAAAAAAAAAAATATATATATATATATATATATATATTTATTTATTTATTTATTTATTTAATGTATGAGTGCACTATCTGCACGAACACCTGCATGCCAGAAAAGGGCATCAGATTCCGTTATAGATGGTTGTGAGCAACCATGAACTGGGAATTGAACTCAGGAGCTCTGGAAGAACAGACAGTACTCTTAACCAATGAGCCATCTCTCCAGACCCTGACAGAACATTCTTATGAAAGGTATCCTGTAAGAGTTTGGCTTGGGGTCCTGGAGAGATGGCTCAGAGGTTAGGAGCACTGGCTGCTCTTCCTGAGGTCCTGAGTTCAATTCCCAACAACCACATGGTGGCTCAGAACCATCTATGATGATATCTAGTGCCCTCTTCTGGCATGCAGATATACATGTAGTCAGAACATTATATACATAATAAATAAATAAAAATCTTAAAAAAAAAAAAAAAAAGAGTTTGGCTTGACAATGACAACGTGAAAGAGGCTCACCGGTGTGCCAGGAGGCTGAGTGTGCACGGGTGTTGGCTGCTGCTGTGATGACTGAGGGGTAGCCACAGATGGCGGCTGCACTGGGGTTTGAGGCTGTGGAGTCACCTGGGCCTGTGCTGCTGCCTGGACCGTTGGGGTACTCTGTGTCTGGGCAACACTGGGCACTGAGCCAGGAGTTGGGGTAGGAGTCTGCCCAGATGACACAGGAGTGGATGGCTGAGTGGGAGCTGCTGGCTGGGGAGGCGTCATCCCAGGTGGTGTTGGATGTTGGAGAGAGGGCATGCCAGCAGCTGTGGAAGCAGGAGGTGGAGTTGGGTGCAACGGTGACTGTGTCACTGGTGGGCAAGGAAGCTGGCTAGCCTGGGGCGCCAGCATGTTCAGAGGGTTAGGAAGAGCACCTCCAGGCACCTGGCCCTAAAAGAAATAGAAAGAAGAGCATGTAAAAACTACCTTATCCAACTGAAAACAGAAGAGACTTGAAAATAAATTATGAAAATTTAACCATAGTTTCTTAAAATTAGTTCTGGTAGTTTCACAAGGATGCTCCATTTGTAAAACCGCACAGACTAAACACTGACAGTCTGCACCACACCATGTAATAAAGTCAGCACTACAATGCTTCTCATACTGTGATTTGTACAACTATAATATCTGGCTACAATATTCATTGCTTTGACACATATTTACTTAGCTTATTGAGTTCATGTTTTATCACAACTACTTGTAACTTACACCATAGAAAAAAGGGTTTTGGTTTTTAACAGAGCTGAGACACTAAAACATTTCAGTATAGTGATTTCCAATTGAAGAGACACTGAAGAATTTGTTGACTTTTCAAAAACTGAATCAACATCACCATTCTTGAGAGAAGTCTGGCCTAGGCACCACAAACAGTTTCACAGGGTGACAAGCGTAACCAGCCATATGCTTAAGTGTTGCTTGTATGTACAAATATCTAAGAACCGAACTGAACAGCTAAAACTAATAACTATGGCCCAAAAAAAACGAACATATTTACTATCTGGCTTTTTACAGGAAAGGTTTTGGTCTTTGTGGCATATGGCTGAGATAGGAAGATTGTAGCCTGGGCTACATGGAGAGCCCATGGGGGAAAAGGGGAGTTGGTTTTCTGAGCTCTGTTCTAAAGAAATGAGATGATAGAGAACATTAACCATTGCTGAGTAAACATAAAACACTCAACAACTCCTTCAGCATTAGCTCACTGTTTAAAAACATGAATTTTATATTCTGAGACTTTGACTATTTTAAATACTCTGTATGCAGCTGATATGTGATACACTACAATTAACCAAAATAAAAGAAAGCAGAAAAATAAATGGAAAATTTAGCTTTCGCCAAATAACTGAAACGTGCTCAATGAGAAGAGTACTCTGATTCTGCTGCCTTGACACCCCAACACGGGCAGTAAAACACACAAAACTGAGTCACTAGGAGGAGCTCACTAGGAAGAGTTCCAGTATTTTTCAAACTAATTTTAGATTTTTAAAACACACAAACAGCAGCCAAAATCCAAAGAACAAAACCACACAATCTATTTTACTTTTTGTGTGAAATTCACCTAGAGGGAATAAGAAGAAGTAAAACAAGGTAAAATTTACCAGACAACATGGGGAACAATGAAGAGATGCATATTCTAGAAGTCTAGTTTCCAACCAGTAAAACAGGACCCTGTCACAGAGAGTAGGACTATATAATACTGGTTGTCCAGGCTCCCACACTGAATGTACCTGTGAAACGCCTGTCTGGGTTGTTGGCTGCCCCATGCCCACACTGTTTACACTCATTGCCCCACTGGATGATGGGAACTGATTCTGTGGCAGAAACTGGTTCTGAGTGGGTGCCTGGGCCATCATGTTGTTGGCATGGGTGCTCATCATGTTTGGAGGCTGAGGCATCCGAGACGGAGAAATGGCCATCTGTAAGTCAAGAACCAGGAGTGTTACAGTGCAGAAGTGATAGAACAGAGTCTTCATGATGCACAGTGCAATGGAGACCCAAAGACTTACAAATATAGCACATTTTGGTTTTAAAGGCCAGCACTTGCTGGGGACTCCCCAGTTCCTGGACACTTTTCTACACTTTCTCAAACAATCTCTTAAGTAAGCCAATGTTGAACTGTCCTCTGACTGGCTGTCAACAGCATGCTGTAATTTACAATCCAATCATGCCTTTAATTACCGGAGGCTATTTCAGGAGCACAAGATGGAAGTCAACGGACACTGACAATATGAGCCGTTGGCTGCTTGTTCCACACTCCACAGCAAATTCCTACAGATTTATTATTTCAATAAAAATAACAATCAAATAATCCTCATTGACGCAATAGTGTTTTTTGTTTGTTTTAAGAAAGATTAAGGAAATAAAACATAACTAAAATTCGAAGACACAAGTACCCTAAAAATCTCAAGCAACAATGGAAGACCCCTGCTCAGAGAACATTCTACTGAGCAAGGACTGAGAGGAGAAGCACTTACACCTGGAACTGAGGCCATGCTGTTCATCTGGACAGAATGGTTCATGGGAGAGGCTGCACGAGGTCCCATGGGTGCTTGTGGCAACTGGACATTACCCAGGGACATGGGGTTAAATGAATTCATCCCTATAAACAGTTATAATAATTCATTAATAAAGCATCCACAAGAAAAGAAATACATTCATGAAATAAACTCCAAGTAAGAGACATGGGTAACAGACAATACAGGGAAACAAGCAAATCAGAGCAGATGGTAGTAGCCTTTCCATATCTGATAGGAGCAGTGGGTGGGAAGCTTGGGGGAGCTAAGGTAAGATGAGAACATGAGGGCAAGCTCCAACAAACCAAAACTAATGTGCACAACACATGGAAGCAACAAAGCAGATAAGGAATGTGAAGGAATAAGGTTGTCCCATCTACACAGGACTTATTTCCTCAGACCACCTGAGTGCACCCTCCTTGAATGACCCTATCAGCAATGTCTGCATTATTCCAGGCTTCCAAGCTTCTTGGCTAGGTCAATACTATTGTTAGAATCTGTGCTAAGACTCAAGACTCAATTTTGCAAGTATCTTTAGTAGGAAGTGTCCAAGGGCTACCACCCTCACACTCCAGTAGTTTACAGAAATACCACATCAACAACAAAGGCTTATTTAGCATTGTCTTCAGATCACAGGGGTTAGTTCTTACTAACTTTTTATAAAAATATGGAAACTGTGGGCTGTGAATAAACCCCAGTTTAAGTTGTTATTCTGCCCAACACTGCAATCTAACAGAATCCTTGAAGAAGTTTCTGAGAGGCCTTGCCTTACCACTACTACCCCGAAAAGATAATCTTCTTACATACTTTCAGCAACTATCCAAAACTGCCACTCTCAAATGGCCAAATTCCAACAACGTTCAAGAAGACTTTCCAGGGACTTAAAACATAAAAGTCTCCCCTCCATGCAAATTTTGTGCAGATGTTAAGAAACAGCACCAAAAGAAACCCACAGGTAAATACAGGTACTGATATTTCCCAGCAAAGAAGGCTGGTGAAGTATGACCAAGAAAACATCTCTTCTTATCACCTGCAGCTAACTAGTTACCTTGTCAGACCTCAAGTCAGCAGCAGCTTCCCATCCTCATCAATGCCCATGCTTCCCCAACAACATTCAGCCACTTTCCCAAGCACTTGACTTCCTCTACCCCTCAAATCCAATCCACCCAAACAAGTTCTTGAAAAGTTTATCCAGTGTCTGTTTCAGTATGTAGGAATACTGTCTCAACTTTAAATCATTCACCCTTCCCTCTCAAACTGCTCTGTGTACTGCAATACCTTTCTTTATCATCTGGTGAACGTTCCCATTTTATTTCACAACCTGGGGCAGTACCCTGTTGTTCAGGTCAAAGTATGTCAAGAGCTAAAAAGCTTACAAATACCCCCAAAGCCCTGAAGCCCTATCTACTCCAAATCACCACACAATCTCGAAACGACCCTTTAATGGTTTAGACAGCTATCACTACCCAGCAAGGCATGGAGCTCTGCACACAGCCTCCTCTGGCTGCTATCCACTTACAGCTTCAGTCCTGATGTCCTGGAGGAGCACTGTACTTTCTTAGTCCCTCATAAGTGCTTGCCATAGACTGGACCACAGACTCCCCTGCTAAGTATTCAGAGGGGCCTTTACCTTCCTTTACATGTTTCTTTCCTTCTTGTACCTATGTATCTTTTATGTAATCTCTAAATAATGTCTTCCCTTTTTTGGTGGATGGGGTGGGGAGGGTCGATGTGTGTGTAACTTGTTTGGAAAACTCTCCTATAATTTCCAAAATTTTAAACACAAGAGACTCACATTATTTCATGGGCTATATTCTCATCAGAAAGCAATAGAAAGAGTTAACGCGCACACAGACAGACAGACAGACAGACAGACACACACACACACACACACACGCACAAGAAAAATGGGGAAAATTTTGCTGCCATTGAAATAAACTAAAACATGGCTGACAATAAATAGTTAAATACCTTGAGAAACCTGCATGCGATTCACTGGCAAAGGCAGGGGCCCATCTATAAAGGGGAAAAGAATTTTAATTCAAACAAACAATAAAAGAAAATATTCTCAACCTAAAAATCACTTGACATCACACCCTTTTAGGATACCTCCTCCATGCTGGGAAATGGTGACACACACCTTTAAGCCCAGCACTCGGGAGGTAGAGACAGGCAAATCTACAATTTGAGTTCCAAGACAGCCAGGGATGCATAGAGCAACCCTGTATTGAAAAACTGGAAGAGAAGAAGGAAAAAAAAAAAAAAAAAAGAAGAGGAAGATGAGGAGAAGATGGATGAGGAAGTAGAGAAGAAGGAGGGCAGAGGAGGAAGAGGAAGAAGAAGAAGAAGAAGACGAAGAAGACGAAGAAGAAGAAGAAAGACAAAACAAAAGAAGCCTTCCCATGAGGGAAGTTCACTATCCCTACAGGCCACTGGCATACAAGTACAAAATGCAGATTTTTGGATAACATGAATATACAATTATGTACATTTCATATATTAGAAATATACCCTAAAGACAGAAAGAAAACTAAGCAAAGAGGCTAAAGGCTGGCAGAGAAAAAGGCAGTCCTTACTTGGAGGTCTCACAGACTGGGCTGGTGGGATCACAGGGGGCTGAGCCCCAGGAGCTGGTAAAGCTGGCTGGTTACCCAGGATGCCTTGCTTATGTAAACGTGACCTCCGTTTTTCTTCTAGTTCTTTTTGTATTTTATAGATTTTCTCTGCTAATAAATGATAATACTCATCCTAAAAAGCAATAATATTCAATATTAAGGAATGGAAAATCTAAGAACAAATAATTTATTTTGTATGTTCTAACTAATGAATGAACTGCATTCATTCATTCACTCACTCACTCAAATTTTGCTGGGAATCAAACTCAGGGCCCTGATGTACTAAGCAGTTCATATACCACTGAGCACATTTTTAAGTGCACTGACAAAGAGGTTTGACACATCTGATAAACCAAAGAATAGTTACCCCCCCCGCCCATTCCTGTAATGATAGCATATCCTTTTATTTTCACTTTATTGGACTGATGAATTTATTGAACATACCAAACAGTAGTGCTAAACACTATATTTTCTTGGGTATTCACTGACACTAGCAACAATATAATAAATAATATGCTATACTATTCCTAAAAAACACCTACTGTGAAAAAAAGAAGTCCCCAGGATACATGTTGCTTCTATAGGTCCTCTGTACTCCTCTACCATGACACTGGTGTTTCACAGGAGAGCTGTGAAGGAATCTCAACCTCACTGGGACATACCTCAGGTCAGGGTACTCAAGGTAAGGATCCTCTTAGAGCAGAGATTCTCCTAGTTCTGGATAACTAATTAGATATATACCATTTCCCACAAAAAGGTTCAACAGCTTCTTGGCAACATACCCTGCTGTTAGCAGACTCATACATGTCTCCCTCCACCTTCTTAGCATAGGCAACCAGGTTCTCCATGCGGCGATCTTTCAGAGCTGCAGGGTCAGGAGTTGGGAAGATGGCTTGGACACTGAAAGGACAATATAGTCTATCAACCTGCTTTCAAGGTAATCATAGGAGAAGTAAAAACAAAACAAAACAGGGATGGCTAGCTACCTGTAGGGACCCAAATCTCTTTGCCCTTTGCATGAACATGGGAAACAATACTAACCTTTCATCTACACACCAAATACAAATATGTACTATGTCATTATGAACAGATTCCAAATTCCTATTTTGAAACTATTCATTATAAACAGATCAAAATAAGGTAGACAGTTAATTAACTTCACTTCAACTTGGGATAAGGAGTTTGAAAACATTAACTTTCTATATGTAAAATAACTGTAGGGTCATACCACCTATAGTCACCAACCCCAAATTTCCTCAATTTTTAGAGAGCTCTATAACTAGTTTCAAGTCATTGAACATGGTTGAGCTCAAAAGCAAAGAGGATGCCCTTCAGGTCAGGTCTCCATGCTCTCTGATGCCACCATACCATGGGAACCAGTCAACCTTCCTAGGTCTCTTAGTAGTGGGGAGGGCTTTCTGAATCAAGTATGGACCTTGTGCAGCTCTGAGCTCTAAATTGGGGTCCAACATGCAGATTAAAAATAAATTAAACATCTATGTACCCACAAAGATTCAACAATGCCCTCAGCCACAAACTGTGAATCTGGCTGATGAGGGTTACGTACAGTTTATGCACTAGATGGCTCCTCAGGTCCTGAGTCACATGTTCATGCCAGCCTTTTCGAACACCAGTGCTGGAAGGAGGTGCTGCTGTAGGTATCGTGCTGAGGGTTCCAATGTTACCAGAGTTTGAACCATCATTCATCAGTGGACTAAAGAGGGAATAAAGACACTTCATCCAGCTACTCCGGTGAATCAAATGCACTCCCCATCTTCTTCAAACAAGTGACTTTCAAAGTTTTAGAGAAGCTAGTAATGTTTATCCACCAAAATTCAACATTAGTTCTGTTTTACATTAATCATTTTAAAAAGAAAGAAGAGGATGGAGAGATGACCCTACTATTAAGAGTGGTTGTTTCTTCTTCAGAGGACCAAACTTCAGTTTCTAGCACTTACATTGGGTTGCTTACCACTGCCTGCTGTCACTCTAGCTCCAGGGAATCTAATACTCTGTTTTGGCCCTTGTGAGCATCTGCACAAAACACACAAACACAGACACACAGACCCACACGCAACATACACACACTCACTCACTCTAAAAAAATAAGAAAAGAGAAAAATAGCATTCATTACCAACCCCTCAGTAATGATTTCCCTGCCATATGCTGAGAGTTTTGTGTAATCCTCTCTATCTAAAACTTTGGTCTTACTTGGTGGCCCCCAAAGAGGTTGGAAGAGCTGATTCTGAAATCAAGTTTGGTGGCTGCTGATCTGTTGTTATTCCTCCTGCTGGAATACTCATTGGGTTGTTTCCTTTAAAGACAAAGAAAAATGAAATCAATCCCTACACTATACGTACTTCAAGTTCCCATAATAAGCAAGTGACCATATAAAGAATTCATATGAAGGATAGCAAAATACAATAGGACAGAAACTCTGGAAGCTATATTTTTCAACAGTAGTGACTAACTTCAACAAATTCGACTGTTAACTCCTTCCCACTCTTACTCTATAGATTAAATAAAATGTGTTTTGGAGGTTGGCTACTGAGAAGATGATCATTACCTTTCATCTTTTCTGTTTCATTAATGTCAAATTCTTGAAAACTACACTGACCTACCTGGCACATACTTGTTTGCTGGGGTTGTTCTTACATTTCAGAGAGTAGACTTATACAAAATTTAAGTTTAGGGGAAAGCAGAGAAAGGCCAATTTACCTATAACCCTCACATAAATGAAAAAATGCAACTCAGAGATTAATATAATTCATGAACTATACCACTAAATAGGAGGGAATTAGATAAAATCTGGATATTAGGGTTTCAACCCATTTTCCCAGCCATTATTAATAAGCATTTAGGTGCTTTTCCAAAAAGTTACATAGGGATAACTTGAACTGTTCCATCTCTGCCTCTTTTCATCTCTCTCAGCATTGGTGGATATCAAACTTGGGGTTTCATGCACACTAAGTAAGTGCTCCAACACTAAGCTACATCCCTAGCCCTTAACTGGTCATTTCTTAAAGACTCCCTTTTGAGTCACTAGCTAGTACCAGCAGTCATAACTTCCTTGTGAGTGAGTGATACACTACTCACACTGTGAGAGCCTGAGATTAAAAGGACACAGGAAAAATGTTAAGAAAATTACACTAGGGAGTAACAAAAATTGTGGTGGTTATGAACAAATGTGTAAAGCTGGCAAATGATGGAATAGGGTGACCAGAGAAAGTACTGATCTACCCAGATGCAGAAGACTGTAGTTGCTGAGTATCCACTGCTAACCAGCCTGGTTCTACATGTATTCTGCATTCAAGGCCACAAAGATGTCCTTCACAAACTGTCTAGACAAAGTGGTACGCATAGAACAAATCACCACTTCACTTGAAAATGTTCTTTTTATAACCATGTGCCATCTTCTCTGCAAATATACACCTCAGGTTTTCCCCAGAAGGTTGTTGATCCAAAGCCATTAACCTGAAGTCAAAGCACAAACTGAAAAGAGCCTTGGGTTCCAGTAAACAATGTCATCTTTACAGTATATTTGGAGAAAGTTAGTTCTTGAGCACTCCTTGAATTACCTAGGGTATTGAGAGTCCTCATTTGCTGGTGGGCTGGAGGCTGTGCTGGTTGCTGGCCAGGAACCTGAGGCTGCAGCTGCGTCTGGGGCTGGTTCATGTAAGGGAGTCCGAGAGCAGCATATGCCCGCTGCATGGAACTGGGGTCTATGGGATTTGGGTTACTTAAAGAAGTGGCATTCTGTTGCCCTGCACCAACAGAACCAATTGTGTTTTGAATTCCACTAGCTGGAGATCCCAGGATGGCTAGAACAACAAACAGACAGACAAGCAAAAAAGGTAAGTAACAGGAAGATGCCCACAAATGAACTATAAATAACATAAGACAAATAAGCCTTTCAAAGACTAGGCATGCATATAAAGTGTTAAAGCTAGCAAGAAAGAAGCAGTGCTGAATTCATCTATTTTGTCTCATAGTAGTTAAGAACAAAAATCTAAAGTAAACCCACCCTCTAAGTCTAAAAGCAAGAGAACATAAAAAGATTGAAAGGAGATCACTTAGTAAAAATTAGTATGTATTAAAATCTAGAAACGCCTAGGAAGTTAGTTAAAAGGAGTGTCAAATGTATGACAAGGCACAGTACAGGATTCTGAATGGTCAGTAACTACCTCTCAAGCAAAGGAAGGAGTCTTCCTTTAAGCTACTGCCCCCACCTATCTTTTAGTGCTCACTTCTGTAAACTGAGAAAAACAGCAAAGAAAAACCTGATTGGACACTTTTCAATCAATAAACCTATGAGGTGATCCTTTAAATTACAAAATGGCATTTCTCTAAACTCACTTGTGTAATGACAGCATTAGCAATGAGCCGTTTTTCTTTCTTTTTTTTGGGGGGGGGGTTAAAGAGAGGGTTTTTTCCCTAGGGTCTTCCTTGTTGTTTAGCTTCTTTAGGCCTACAGATTTTAATATGTTTATTCTATATTATGTCTAACATCCACTTATAAGTAAATATATACCGTGTGTGTGTGTGTCTTTCTGTTTCTGAGATACCTCACTCAGGATGATCTTTTCTAGTTCCTACCATTTGCCTGCAAATTTCATGATTTCCTTGCTTTTAATTGCTGAGTAGTATTCTATTGTCTAAATGTACCACAATTTCTGTATCCATTCCTCAATTGCGGGACATCTGGGTTTTTTCCAGCTTCTGGCTATTACGAATAGAGCTGCTGCGAACAAAGTTTAGCAAAATGTGATAGACACTGGAAACAGTTCAGAAGACAGGAAACAGGACAGGAGCTTACCACAGATGGCCTCTCAAAGGCAGAGACTCATAGCCAAACTTTGGGCAGGGTACAGGGAATCTTATGAAAGAAGGGGGTAGATATAAAGACCTGGAGGGGACAGGAGCTCCAAAAGGAGACCAATAGCCAAAAACACTGAGCCCTGGGGGCCCTGCAGAGACTGAACCCCAACCAAGGGCAATGGATAGAGAGAACCTAAAACCCTGGCTCACGATGAAGCCCATAGACTCAGTCTCCAAGTGGGTTCCTTAATACGGGGAGCAGGGGGTTTCTCTGGCATGAACTCAGTGACAGGTTCTCTGATCACCTCCCCCTGTGGGTGCAGCCTTGCTAGGCCACAGAAGAAGACAATACAACCAGTCCTGATGAGACCTGATAGGCTAGGGTCAAAAGGGGGAGAAGAGGAAGGGAGGTGGGATTGGGAGAAGACAATGGAGGGGAGCACAGCCGGGATACAAACTGAATAAATTGTAATAAATGATAATAATAAAAATAACAAAAAAGAGAGGGTTTTGTCAGTATAGCTTTGGCTGACCTGGACTCACTCTGAAGACCAGGCTGGCATCGAACTCACAGAGATTTGCCTGACTCTGCCTCCCAGAGTGCTGGAATTATAGGCGTGCGCCACTAGGCCCGCTAGCCTTCCTGGAATTCTTGTCCAGGGGAGCAACATGTCAGGCTGTACTATACTTGACTGACTGATAAATCTGCCTAAAATTAACAGATAGAATGAGGCTTTAATTTATTTAGGTGTCACTTCAATATTCCTGATATTCAGGACCTAGATGCACTGCATGTAGTTCACCCAAGACCACAAGCAGCATGCAGAGCAGCTGTCCCACCTGGGTGTCTAACCTCAGGGAATTACAAAGAAAAAAAACCCTGTTCACATAATAAACTCACCCCAAAGAACTTCAGATAAAGCAACATAGCCTGTAATGCCCCCTCCTTGGTCATTACAGGCTTATGCCATTTACCCACCCACACAATCCATCCACTGGGTGAGTGTTCTGTATGGCAGATGCTTTCTAGTACAGTCTCTGTTCTTATCTTTAAGGTCCTTAAACTTGTACAAATTCTAGAGTCACATTAGAGTAAAACCACAAACAACATGCCTTATATATTAAGTTTATAAAGCTGACATTATAACTTTTTGACACATAAAACAGTCACACAGCCTTTCTTTGAATTAGTAATACTCTAACCCCTCCCCCGGCTTTCAGAGACAGGGTTTCTCTGTGTAAATGGAACTCACTCTTAGACTAGGCTGGCCTTGCACTCAAGAGAGCCGCCTGCCTCTGCTTCCAGAGTGCTGGGAATAAAAGGTGTGCCCCACCACCTCGCTGAATTAGTATATTCTTAAAACAACATCTATGCAAGTATAATACACAGCTGAAATACTTATCAGAGCAACTTAATTAAACTGAAATGTGTAAACGGAAAAAAAATCATAGTAATTACCTATTCTATGCTATTAAGTTTTCTAATAAAGACAGTCAGATCTCAAACTCATTAACACTCATTAGATATGCTTAAATACCACAACATGTCATCATTATAAATAAAATGCAATTTCCAAGGTACATCTTGACAAGAGCGCAAACTAAATAGTCAAGTATATTTTTTTAAGTATACTAAATGTTTAATAGTCCCTGAAAATATAAGCATGTGCCCATCATTTTCCTCAACTAGCATGGTAATTTTTCACAGTGAGTTCTGACATAGAAAAAGAAAATAATTACCCAGTATTCCCTTGTATGGCAAAATTCACAGGCCTCTCCTTCAAGATACTTGTTTTCATTCTCCTTCTCCCTTTCTTACCCTCCCCACCTCACTCCCTTTCACCTATCATATCTTCTTACATATGCTACTTAAATCCTTAGCCTGAGGTCAGAACAATACCTGCAACCTTAGGCCTAAGAAAGAATAGACACAGTGAATTACCCCAGGAATTTGAAGAAACAAGTAAGTATATGGTCCTCCCTTTCTAGGTGAAGATTCAATGACTATGCTTTAATGACTTTATCCTACTATATTCTTTCATTTACACATCTCAAATGTCATCTGTTTAGACAAAATACCCACCACAGAATGAATATCATTCCTAAGCTCAGGGACACATACAGAATAAACAGTCTCATTCACCTAAACTTCTCATGGATACCGTTGACATGGTCAGTCTATTTTCTGCTTATGTTTAAAACATGTTTCCTAAATATAAATATTATTTTTCTTTTGAAACAAAATATAGCTAGAAGAAAACATGCAGCCATTTGGAAACTTGACACGTTAACAACCCAGAACCAAACCAAACCAAACAAACAAACAAAAAAACCTACGAACAGACTTGACACCGGAATATAACTCACCAGGAGCTCCAAACAATGTTAAGCACTAACAAGGAAAGACACTAACATCTTGAGAGTACAGGAATTTATAAGTGGGGGAGGATGGACTGACAGCAGAGTCCTATAAAAGTAGCTACCAGTATTCCATACCCTTCCCTAAATTCCCACAGGGCCAATGGGGTCTGTTTATCTTTAGGTACTTATACTTCCAGTATTCATACTATACCCTACTAGGTTCCTTGATACAGTGGCTAGCACTATGTACTTCTTGAGCTAAAACCTGCTGGGAAAAACAAGAGCGATCTAATAATCATCCAACACAGATCAAATCACAGCCTGAGACCTGGATCATAGAAAAACTTGTTTATCTTTCCTGGACATTGCTGGAAGCTGGGACTCCGTAAGACTCAGTCTACTCTTCACCTATTCTTGCTACACAAGGCTGGTGTACCTGGGAGGGCTCAAGATCAGGTTACCTACATGTGGGGGCCATGTAAAGTGCCACAACAAACAGTGCAGAGGATCTGTCACTATCTGTCCCTTAACCTCAATCCTCCCCTCAGAGCACCTTGAGGATGAGCAAGAATGAACAGAGCCTTAAAGGCAGAAATGCTCACCTACTTGCATTCCTGACAAAGAACCTTCTGCACTGGAGATGTTACTGAAAACTATCTACTTGGTCTTTTCCCTTCTGAATTTTAATATTATACCCTGAGGAGTTCCAATATGCTGGCTTGAGCCATCCTAACTCAAAAAGGTCCCTGAATCCAGATACATCTTTGAGGAGTTTCTTGGCTGCTGTTATTTTGGTCTGATGTTTGGGGACAGGAGAGGCTGAGTGTTGCTATATAGCTATAGCTGGCCTATAACTCACTGGGTAGCCCAGGGTGGCCTCAAGCTCATGGCAATCCTGCTTCAGCCTCCTGAGTACTGAGATTATAGGCAAGAACCATGGTTTCTGGCATGTGTTTGCCTTTTCTAATGCATGCTTAATACCGTCTCTGCCTCACTACTACTTTTCTGTTGCAGCTAATGCAAGAAGTCATAGCTCAGGAACCAAAAGGCCAAGTTTATTATGGGTTCTGTAAGACTCACCCATCAGTCTTTGAATAGAGGCAAGACAGTCTTTCCCCTGTGAAGGGTGTTACTAACTTAAAACTTTCAATTAACCAGTCAACTGTTGGCTCTAATCATTTTCAATAAATTGGGCTTAATTGGAAAATTCAACAAAACTGAAACAAATTAAATTTCAATGTCAGAGTTGTGGAAGATAAATGAAAATGCAAGGTAGGCAGTTATTGTATTCTTTCTTAGATTGCTACAGAAAAACCAGTGTTAGGTTCAGTCAGATCGGCACATATCTCAGCCAAGCAGAAGGTACCGCCTCATCAGTCTATCCCTGTGCACAGTGTAGGGCACAGTAACAATTAGAGAGACTGGAGTGCCCAAGTTCTCAAAGGTGCCTTTCCTCAGAAGCCAAGAGACACACAGGACACTCTCTGATCAAGGCAGGGACAGTGAGCTCATGACTCTCTCACTCTGTAAAACCACCCAGGCCCTATCTCACCAACCCAATCTCTACTAGTATGTTAGTGGTATCTGGAGACCACAGGGCTCCCAAGTGGAACTGAGAGCCTGGACAGGCAGAGCCCAGGAAGTACTGTATGGGGATGAATTCTGGGTCGATTTTAATTCAATATAACAAAAACAGGTATTCCAAATAATACAGAATATGCCTAGACATAAGATAAAGAGGTAACCACAAAGTAAGGGCGAAGGTAATGAGGACACTGGAGCAACAAGCTGCTGTCACAGTCACTGAGGACTGTCATTCTGTGGTTCAGTCCAAGTCTGGGACTGGAGCAGGGGCTATCCCTGAGGTACAAATCTAAATTGCTGTGGGGTTCAGGTGGAAAAGTCAGGGTCTCCCTCATACAATACCTCTATCCCTCTTTACAGCTCTGAAACAAACCTGGCACTTGTAGGCATTCCAAGCAGCCACACCCCAGATTTTATGTACACAACAAAATACCAAGAAACTTGTTTAAAAAAAAAATATAGATTCTAATATAAGAAGCCAAATGGGGCCCAGATTTCCATATATTTAGCAAGCAACCTAGAAGCATCTATGCAGCATGTCTGTATATTCAGCTGTGGGTTCCAGTATGGGGAATTCAAGCACATGTCACAGAATCTATCAGAGGTCAGAAGCCAGGACTGATGATGGAGAAGCTCTCATAACTCAACAACTATTTCTATGATGGGCCACTAACTCATAATTACAGTTAATAAAACAGAAAAATCAAACAGGCCCACAAAGTAACAAATAATATGGGATTTATTTCAAGCAATATCATGTTAGTACCTTAGTAAATTCTAGAAGATTCTTTTGCTAGAAATAAATCACAGCAGTTTGCAAGTGCAAAGTATGACCACCAAGGAGAGGGCACTGGTCAGTATCTGTAGAAGGGAAGTATTCAGAAGGTAGAGCTTTGGTATATCTGTTGGTAGCTCAGCACAGCTATCTCTAAGCCCAGTGTCTTAGTTGCCATTCTATTACTATAAAGAGACACCATAACCATGCAGAGTCTTATAAAGCAAAACAATTAATTGGAGGCTTGTTTAGTTTTACAGGTTCACTCCATTATCATCATGGCAGGGAGCACATTGGCACACAAACAGAAAGAGCTGAGAGTTCTACATTTAAATCTGCAGACAGCAGGAAGAGAGAGAGCCACTGGGCCTGGCTTGGGCTTTGAAACCTCAAAGCCTACCTCAGAGACCTACTTCCTCAAACAAGGCCATACTTCATAATCCTTTAAAAATAGTGCTGCTCCCTGATGACTCTGCATTTAAATATGAGTCTATGGGGGTCATTCTTATCAAACCACCATAACCAGTGACTATTTGTTGTGTTGGCACATTACTACCACTAGATGCTATCCCACTGTCATTTTGTTGATCCTGGGTCCCACAGACACCATTTTTCTCTATGAAGTAGCCTCGGCATATTCTGATTCTCCCCCACAAGGACTATGCAGAGTACTTCATGTCTATATTTGATCTTTTAAGAGAGAGCATTAACACTTTCTGAAAATATGACAGAGCAGTAAACATGAAAAATCCCAGAAAAGTCACTCCCCTAAATTAAAAGTTAAGCATGAAACTTAAGCTCATTATTCATTGTATTACTATCAAATAAGTACAAATTAAGTCAATAATAGTGGGGGTTTTATTGTTTGTTTTTTTGAGGGGACATGGTCTAGCAATATACTCCAACACAGCCTAGAATTTATAAATCTCCTGCCTCAGCTTTCTGAGTATTAAAATGACCAACCACACAAAATTTTAATGCATATATCTCAGTCTCTAGGCCTCTCAACCTGAAGCTATTGAAGGGTTGGAGTCACATTTTTCTCTAGTTCCTAATCTAGGATACAAATACCATCAACCAACCCAATTTTCTTGAGAAGGGCATTGCTAAACATTCTCAATGAATAAAACATAATACATAAACAATTCTGACATAAAAACAATGCTATATTCACGTATCTACAAGTATAGAGCCAACAGACCACACTCAAAATTGAAATGTAATTTTAAGAAGCATTTAGGCTAGAGAGATAGCTCAGTAGGGTAAAGGGTTTGTTGCACAATCAGAAGGAGCCAAGTTCAGATCTCCAACACTCACGTAAAAAACAAAAACAAAAACAAAAAACCACTATGGTGGTGGCTTAACCCTGTGCTAAGGAGGTAAAGACAGGAAGACTTCAGGGGCTCACTGGCTCATCAATTTAGCCAAAACTATGAGATCCGGGTTCAATAGGAGACTACCTCAAAAATAAATGAATGAATAAATAAATAAGCAAATAAAAAATAAGTAAATATATAAGTAGATTAAATACATAGATAAATTAATGAATGAATAAGTAGATAGACAGATAGATAGACAGACAGACAGACAGACAGACCGACAGATAGAAAGAAGAGAATGATTGGAGACACCAGATGACCTCTGGTCTCCACAGGCTCACCTATGAGCAAAAGCGCCTACACACACATGTACACACAGACACACACTAATTACAAATTTAAAAAGCACATAACTTTTAAAAATACCAAAATCTTCTGCAGAGATGCTCTCCACTCTCCCTGTGACTGTACATTATCAAGTCCCCTGCCAGCATCTCATGTTATGACTGGTAGAAACACTGTGGTTTACCACTTGAAAAAGCATGCACCCAATCAATTCTCATACTTAGTTATAAGGATGTTAAGAAAAACAAACCACACATTTCTTTTCCCCCCTCTTGAACAAAAACCACATAAGTATTTCTTAAAAAGAGGAATCACAAAGGTTAACAATTTTCATACCAGTATGTACATATTAAGCTAAAAAGATCCTACACGAGTCACACCCCTAAATTAAAAGTCAGGAAGAAAAAATGCTCGTATTCATGGAATTAATAAGATCCAGTATCCCAGAACTTCATTTTATATAGGAGATGTTCAGGAAAATCACATAATAAAAATTCAGGAGTTAAGCAGTTAAGAAGATGGCTCAGTGGCTAAAGCACCTGTCATGCAAGTATAAGGACCTGAGTTAGAATTCCCATAGCCCATGTAAAGCCAGGCATGGTAGCATGTCATAAGAGATCAAACAGGCAGCAACGGCTCTCAACTCCATGGCACTCTTAGATTAGAGTGATTTGCCATGTTCAGCCAGCCAGAAAGAAAGCAGCACATGTTCACCAGGAAGAAGGGGAACCTGTGAAGAAGTTCAAGAAGATATTCTAAGTAAAGAACACTCAGAACATCAGGAAGGAGTGGAGATGGTGAAAGATGAGAAAGACAGTATCATGCTGAAAGATCACTAAAGGAGGGCACGCCTCCAACTAGAGGATGACATGGATGGATCCAAGAGCACCTTCTAGATGTCCCAATGACTGACGTATCCAAAGACACAATTCAGCCTATGAAATGACGGCAAAGAGTCTTAAAACTGGGAAGAGGTGTTCATATCCTTCCTAACGCTCTGATGCCGAAACACAGCAGGGATCCAGAGGCCACATGCAATAAGAGCAACCACATCAAGGACGACTACACCAATGACTCAGAAGACAACAGAACAATGGAGATGAGCAGGATGTGTCAACATGAGGCTGAGGTCCTCAGTTTAAAGTTCAATAAGCTGTTACACTAGCAGGTGTGGGAACTGCAAACGCAAAATTACCAGGCTCTTACACTGATACAACCTAACAGGGTCTTCACAAAAAGATGCCCATCTGCCCCCATGATGTCACTGTCCATGTGGAGGACCTAACATCCAAATCCTCATACTAAGTATTATCAGAAAATGCCAAATCTTCCTGACAGCCACTTGATAGAAGCGACCTTGCTGCTTTGCACTCCTTCAAGTGCAAGTGGGTTGATGGAGGTACATGAAAGCCCAGCATGGCCATGGCTATTCACAAAGTCCACTGAAAGCCCATTTGCCCACTGAGTTTGGCTGTACCTAGGTCACTGTTGACCCTACCTCATGAAGCATGTTGTGCTGGTGACCCCTGCCCACTACCTACCTACTCTCAGCATTTTCTTAAGAACAGTTTCTACTCTTATCTCCAAGCTTCTCTGCCCCCGTGCTCACTTACTTTGTTGGTTTCGCTTGTCACTGGCATTTTTCAAAGGGAGGCAAACAGGACAGTCATGTCGTGTGCAGTTCTTCCAATGAGAGATGATTTGTCGTGAAGATGCACAATGGGCAACTATGACCAGAAAAACAACGAGATGTTATTTTTCTATCCAAATCGTCACACGTTCAATTACACCTAAATTATAATGCCAGATTCCATTAAAAAAAATGGTAACAAGTGTAACCATAATACGATACAGGCAGTCCTTAACTTACAAACAGGCTGTCCAAAAAGTTTGTAAGTTGACTGTCAATAATTCCAGCCAAAAACTTCCCACAGAAGCAATGTTATGAATGATGGGTGATAAGGTTCTGCCCACAAAATAAAACAAAAGCTATCAACCTCTGAAATACTGAGCATCTACAATGAAAGGCAGAATAAGCAGAGTTCTACAATGTCACAATTAAAAATTAAAACATTAAATTATATTTCAGGATGAAACCAGCTAAGAACTACCATTGAAGAAACAGAGGGAGAAGCCAATGAGAAGTCTGTGGAGATTCTAAAAGGAACCCAGGTATTTTGTAAAGTACTTGAGAGTAACTAACCCTGAATATTTCCAGTCTTCATATTCTAAAGTCTAACCTTCCCTCCCCTATTCTGTATTTCCATCATAATCAGCGTTATTCCAGGGATTCACAAAAGGCAACATGGGATAGAGGGAGACCAGGAAGATATTTTCCCCAAGGATTAGGAATACAAGAAAGAAGAGAAGAGAATAAAGATTACAAGAAATCATGGCTGTTAACAGTAAACACTTTTTTCTGTGAAACTGAGACATGGTTAAAAAATAAATAAAAATCTAAAGAAGGAGAACACAAGATGCATGTGCCTAATCCCCACCCCCACACTCCCAGGGATGATGACTTGCATGTCATCAGAGCCACCTTAAGACAGAGGACAGAGGAGCAAGGCAGTGTGTCACTGGTAGTCTGAATCTATGAAACAACCACAAGACAGATGCTGGAGGTGCAGAAAAAGGTGTTCTTGCCTGTGTGTATTATTGCCCCAAACAACCACAACATAGACAATAACAAGGAATACTCAAGAAGTGACAGAAGTCCTTCATGAAAGGAAGAAATAGAACAAGCTAGGGAACAGCCTCATGCAGGAGCAGTGCAGAGTATCAGAGCACCAATCACCTGCCTCCTCAGCAGGTATGATTTTCAGGAACAGCCAAGTGGGATATGGGGAATGCGGGAACAACATATTCTAGGTCACACCACCAGGAAGCCAGCACCTAAACCATCAGGCTTTCCAACCAAAGCTGCTGAAAAATAATAAAGACAAATTCCACCCTAACAAGAGCCACTAGTTCAGAAAAGGGCACTTACCTTGGCAGGCTTTCCCAGCCTGACAATGTGTCATGTGGTTCAAAACATTTTTCATGGTTCGACAGTGTGGGAGAGAACAGGCCCGAACCTCTCCATTCGCTTGCTCTCGTCTCTGACATTTGTGGGCATGAAGCAGTAGAACCAGCTGCTGCTGTATCAGTTTGCGTTTTTCAGGGTCTGCTGTGGGGCCTGTTGCAATTCCTTGTGTGGGTCCAATTCCCACTGATGTTTGCAACTGGGACTAAAATAAAACAAAGTAACAAAAATATCTTATTAAGTTTTTAGAGTTTTGATTCACTCTAATTATTAGGAAAACTCAGGGACAACTTGGCCAAACGAATTGGTGTAAGTTTTCTTTAATCTACCAAAAACCTTGAGAAGATCCCACACAAAAATCAGCCTAATTCAGACGCAAAGCTAATTCAAGTTCACTTGAATACAATTATCCAAATATCCACAGTAACAGAAAACGATACTGGCTCTAGGTGTCTGCAACAACACATACTCAATCCACCTCAGCATAAGCTCCATTCGGTGGAAAGCTACGTGTCAGATGATCCAAACAATGTTGCTGCTTATGGAGGTCCCAAGAGCAAAATGTTGGCAATTTTATATGGTCCCACTTAATCAAAAAGATTCCCTTGGAGAACTGTAGCACACAGCTGAGAATCACAGCCACCTTTTGTTTGGTGATGTGTCTCTGTACTACATCCAGGGGAACACAAGCAATTTGATTTCACTGTGGTCACCATCTTTAGAAAGGCATGATACACTTACTGGAAACACTACAACCAAGTATATTTTTAATGCTTTCTTACTTAAAGAAAGAAGTGTTTTGTCTTTCATTAAAATTTCCACTCATGGGGGCTGGAGAGATGGCTCAGTGATTAAGAGCACTGGCTGCTCTTCCAGAGGACCGGAGTTCAATTCCCAGCACCCACATGGTGGCTCACAATTGTCTGTAACTCCTGTTCTGATACCCTCACATAGATATAAATGCAGTCAAACACCAGTAAGATAAAACTTAAAAAAAAATTCCACTCATAATTTTTTTTTCAAAAAATATTTGGCAATCTGCTAAAACTACAGAAACTGAGTTGGTTTGTTTTCATCTGTCTGAACAAGTCTGATGAACATAACTCCTACCTACAGGGAAAATGGACAATGAGGCCTGTGGGGTCTTATCCTTACAAATCACCAATGTTCTTCATAGACGCATATAGGTTTGCAAAAAAGGAAAAATGTCTAAATATACACAATATCACCCACACATCAAGGATTTCTGATCCTTAAATATTCTGATATTTCCAATTTGAGTCACTAACACTCATTTATCTTCTCAATTTTATTTTAATATATGAATCATTGGAGCCAGTGAGGTACTTGCTGCCAAGCCTGATGACCTGAGTTAGATCCCCAATTACCCACAGTGGTGGCAAGAAAGAACCAAATACTAGTTGTCCTGACCTCCATACATACAAGCACAACATTTAAACATTTAAAAAAATGTAGATGTATTCATTTTATATGTGAGCGTTTTGCCTACACGTATGCCTATGCAGGCACACTTGGTACCCACAAAAGTCAGAAGTATGCATCGGATCCCCTGGAACTGGGATTAGAGATGACTCTGAGCTACTGTGTGAGTGCTAAAAATCAAATCTGGATCCTCTAGAAGAGCAAAAAGTGTTCTTAACCACTGAGTTACCTCTCCAGCCCCAATTTAAAAATTAAAAAAAAAAAAAATCCTAACTATGTACACACAATTAGGAGAGAAATATTATAAAATATTAAGTGTGTATGTGTTCAACATGTGTCTATGGAAACCTGGTTGACATAGGATGTTCCCCCCTTATTTAATCAGATAATTTTTCACTAAACCTGGAGCTGTGGTTTCAGGGACAGTGAGCTCCAGGGATCTGCCTGTCTACCCCAGTAGCACTAGGGCTAAACACCGCTTTTTAAAACATGGGTCCTTGGACTCTAAACTCAAATACTCATGTAGGTACTTTACTAGCTGAACTACTTCCCTAGCACTGGTTGGTCCAATTTTTACAAAGTTCCTAGAAAATGAGGGGCAGATTTAATTGTGTCTTCCAGGCTAGCATTTAATAAGCAACAGAGGGCTGCAGGTAGCCTTGTATCTGTCAGGAGCAACCTTCAGAGTCTCTACTTACATATCCAGTCCCTACTGCCCAGGCAGGCACCAAGAAACCAACAGAGGGAAGGTGCTTAAACACGACTTTCCCTTTAAAGCACACACAAAAAAGGGATCTGATTTAAATAGAAGTCCCTGAGTTCAAATGTGAGATTCCACAATGGATGGAGAGAACCAACTTCCTTTCCAAACGTGGTTTTCTGACCTCCACACAGGATAATGGGAATACACCTGCATGCAACTGCACTGCACATGCACACACCCACAGTAATAATTAAAAAAAAAAAACAAAAGCAGGACAAAACTGTTACCTCTCACACACTATACAATTTTTGCAATAGCTTAGAAAAAATTTGAAAAATGATTAAAACTTGGAGGGGGAGGGACACTACAGAAATGGCTCGTAGCATTGACTGTTCTTTCAGAGGGCAGGGATTTGAGTCCTAGCCCTCATAAGGCTGTTCATAACTGCAACTCCAATCCCAGAAGAGCCAAGCACACAGGTGATGTACATATATACATGCAGGTAAAGCACTCATACAGACTTCTAGCTTTTTAATTAAAAAAATAAAAGGGAGCTGGGCGCAATGATTCACACCTTTAATGCCATCACTCAGGAGGCAGAGACAGGCAGATCTCTGAGCTTGAGGCCAGTCTGCTCTACAATATGAGTTCCAGGACAGTCAGGGCCGTGTGTGTGTGTGTGTGTGTGTGTGTGTGTGTGTGTGTGTAGAGAGAGCGAGAGTGAGAGAGAGAGCCCATCTCAAAAACAAAATAAAAACAAAAAACCAAAAGATAAATCAAAGCCACAGAGTATAGCTTTAGAACCACCAACAGCAATGGTCCAGTAGAGAAAGACATGGAAGAACAAGACACACATCACTGGAAAGAAAGGAAAACAAAAAACAAACAAACAAACAAAAAAACCCAACAAACAAAAAAACTAAGATAGTAGAAAACTGTCGGAAGTTCCTCAACACAAAACAGTACATTACCCTGTCTGTAACTGCACTCCTAGGCACATATCCAACATAGTTAAAAGGATATGTACATACAAAAACATGTCTTTAAAAAGTTCACAGGAGCATTATTTATAACAACCAGAAACACAAACAACCTAATTGTTCATCAAGAGAAAAATAAAATGTGGTCTATTCAAACTGGCATAGTTTTTTAACCATTAAGAAATGACATCTGCTACAATATAACCTTAACTCAGTGAAAGAAGCCAGGCACAAAAGAACCGTACACACACTGTATGATTCCATTTCTGTTTAATGGCCATAAATGCATAGAAATAGAACATATATCTGAGATGGGCTGGAGCTAATCATGCTGGAGAACTGGAGAATATAGCTGCTAACAGTACAGGGATGATGAAAATATCCAAAATTGACTGAGGCCATGGTTACAAAGAGCCAGTGAGCTGAGAACTTTAGAAGGAAGAATAATATAATACAAGAATTACATGTTATTAAGAGCTAGGTTCTTGTTTGGTTAGTTTTGTTGTTGTTTTGAGAAAGGATCTCATGTACTCTAGGCTGGGCTAATCCTTCTGCCCTCCACTTCCCAAGTGCTGGAATTATGTCACCATAACTGGCTCAATAAAACTTTACTTCACAGGTTATCAAAGAAGTCAAAATAAATCAGACGCTTTTTACCCATCAGTATGGGCAACAAAGAAAAATAACCACTATGTTTGTTAAGAATACAGAGAGATACATACATACATACATATATATATACACACATATATATAGACACACATACATATATACACTTTCAAGTGTTCTGGTAAAAATACAGCTTAGTGTAATGTTTAAAAAACAAACTTCTGCCTGCCTCTGCCTCCCCAGTGCTGGGATGAAAGGCTGTGCCACCACCAGCCAGATGACTTGTAAGTTTTAACAAAAAGCTACTAAAAGTATATTTAGAATAATATTATATAAAGTCATTCAGTTTTTCCTTATTAACTGAGTATGTATCTTTTCTAAGAAAAACCTTGACAAAAATCATCTACTAGTTCTATCATGGCAGGAGGGTCTTTCAGGACATAGTTTTACCTAATTTTCCAAAATTAATGTATCAATGTTGTACAGAAAATATCCATTACTTTTATAACCAAAACATTCTTTAGAGAAATTACTAAAACCACAAAATTAGAAGAATCATTAGAAAATATAAAGGGACCTAGGTGCCCCCCCCAACATATGTACCCAATGCAGCTTGGTCTTCATTTGGGTTCCCTAGTAAGGGGAGCAGGGACTGACTCTGCTGCATGCTTTTCCTTCATTCCCCCTGGTGGGGCTGCCTTGACAGGCCACCAAGGAAGAGAATGCACTCAGTCCTGGTGTGGCTTAATTTGCTGGGGTAGGTTCATGGGAGGAATAAAGAGGGAGGAGGGAGAAGGCTATGAATGGGATGTAAAGTGAATAAATAAATCAATTAATTAAAGAGAGAGAGAGAGAGAGAGAGAGAGAGAGAGAGAAAAGATATAAAGGATTAGAGATGGGAAGCTAGCTTAATGGGTAAAGTGTTAGGCATGGAGTTTGGATCCTCAGAACTCACATAAAAAGCCAAGCAAGCATTGGGAGGCAGAGATGAAAGATTCCCAAAGCTAGCTGGATTGTATTTTACACACATGTGAACACACACATTCAAAGACAAAAAAAGTGATGAAATATTAAATATAAAACACAGAAAGGCTTGGTAGTTAAGAGCACTTGCTCTGAGGAGCAGAACTGAATCCCAGTGCCCATGTAACCTGGTACATAACCAAGTTCTGTGGGAGATGAAAACAGCCAACAAAATGCAAGTGGCTGCTACAGGGAAAGATCCTGACTCAAATGAATAGACATAGTTATAGAGGAAGACAACTGACAGCCTCTTCTGGACTCTATACCATGTGCACACGCATCCCCACACATCTATGCCTACACTCACACATACAAACTAATCATTTTTTAATGACAGCGGTTAACAAAGAAACTCACAATTATTCAAAGGGTAGAGATTAGGTGTTTTCGGTCACAAAAAGGACATCTATATCATACCACCTCCACAAGGCTTTGGCACCGTCAGCCAAGATGGAAAGAAAGACGGTGGTCAGTAACTGGATTAAAACAGTCTTTTGGACATGACAGAGCCACCATACCCATGAATTCAAGACACCATGGTTGCCAGCACAAGATCAAACTAGTCAACATTCTAGTATGAAGTGTGAAGAAATTCATGAGCCCATATTCCTGAGGAGCTATGGATGGTTGATGGCAACAGAGATAGAGCATGTTTTCTCAAAGGATGTGGTAGGTCAACAATACTCCAGTGGGAACATATGGGAACACAAATTGGAGTCAATTAATCATTAAAAAAATAAATAAAAGATGACAGTAAATAGAGAAATCAGGGTGTGATAACTGAAGGAGTGTGTGTGTGTGTGTAATCAATTCATATTGTTAGCAACTTCTCAAAAACTTTAAGAAGTAAGTCTATAAAGAAAAGTATGAGAAAGTGAGATGACTAATTTGTAATGCATAGGTGTAAAAACCTTAGTCAATATATTTAAGGCAATAATCCCCACCCATCACCAATATTACTCTTCAGACAAGTTCATACAATAATGCAAATAACAGCAACAAAAAGTTCTGCTTCTCTTCCTCTTGGCCATCTTCATTTCACAGGTACCCAGTAACAGTTCAAGGCCCAATAACCAGTAGCTCTTGTATTATCCATCCTCAAAGCATGGTTTCATTCAGGAGTCCCGGGTGATAAAAGAACATGAGGTCTGAGGGCAAGCACCCTGGTTAGGTTTCGAGAAGGCTGTGTCATGGCCGGGCCCCATCCTGAACCTCTTTGCTCTTCTTTAATAAAGGCCAGACCTTGCTTATGAAGTATGCTAAGAAACTTCTAACAGAACAGCCAGCAAACGCAGAAACCAAACAAGTAAAAAAATGATCACATCCCTAATATAAAAACGTTAATTCTTATTAATAATAAAAAAAATACAAGTGAAAATAAAGATAAGATTTTCTCCTACAAAAAGCACCCCCAGCCCTGGGAAAACAATGTAATGCTGGGGCCCAGGTACATGGCCATTTCTAAAAGGCAATTTAATGAACATTCATCAAAGGTCTTAAAAATTAATGGAACAAAAATACTTTCAATCATCTGTGTGTATGCATGTGTGCCCAGGCACTATGTACCTGTCAGGCCTGCACAGGCAAGAAGAGTACATCAGATCCCCTAGAAATGGAATTATAGGTGGTTGAAAAGCACCTCATGTGGGTGCTGGGAATCAAACTCAGGTTCTCTGCAAGAGCAGCAACTGCTCTTAATGACTCAGATGTCTCTCCATCCCCAAAATATACACATTTTAAAACAAGAATTAGAGCTCACATCGAAGTGGTAAACAACACTCACTGGTTTGAAAATTCTAAGCTACTGAGAAACATGAACAAAACTCACTGACCCCAATGCATCAGGACATAGCCCATGTCATACAGCGGTGGCCTTCACTAAACACGATCATATGCTCTTCCATGTTGTGGTAGGTAGTTAGACAGTTTGCTTTTTGTTTGTTTTAAGAAAGGAGTTCTCTATGTAGTCCTGGATGTCCTGGAACTCTGTACCTATACCAAGCTGGTCTCAAACTCTTGTCTGCCTGTCCCTGCCCCTAAGTGCTGGGATTTAAGGCATCCAACACCTCAGCCTTGTGGTAATTAGTTTTGTTACTTGACACAGTTCAGAAACATCTGTAAAGAGAGTTCCGGTGAGGAAATTATCTAGATCAAGTTAGCCTGTGGGCATTTTATCTTGATTACATTAATTCAATGTAACATTGAATACCACTGAATTAATTCAATGTTACATTGAATTAATGTAACTGTGGGTATACCATTCCTTAAGTGAGCTATGTGCGAGCGGAGAAAGTGCTGAGCACAAACATGCATTCATTCTTTGCTTTCTGCTCCTGACTATGCATGTGATACAACCGGTTCCTTCAAGTGCCTGTCCCTGTGACTTGTGTAATCCGGAGTGGTGAGCTGACACGAACACTTTTCCCCCTTCTGGTTTTTCAAGATGCAGTTTCTCTGAGTAGCCCTATCTGTCCTCGAACTCAGAGATTGGCCTGGCTACGAATGTCAATTTCTATGAAGTGTATAGTCTCTATTGCACTGTGTTCTTTAGCATGATAATTAGCTATGAGGTTTATTCTTCTTAAATGTTTTAATCTTATTGTGAAGATTCATTTTGGAAAATTTGCAAAAACAACAATCTAAACCTCTAAAATAGCCCTCTGGAACTTTAACCAATAGAAATGGCTGTACAAGTGTCTCTGAGGAGAACCAAGAGGAGCTTGTGTCTGAAAAGTAATGTTGGTGATAGGTGCAGATTATTGTCTTAAGTATCTTGACTAAAGCTTTTACAAACCTGTGCATTACAAATCAATTCTTCTTGCCTTCTAGTACTTTTCTTTATGGACTTAGCTTTTTCTTAATATTTTAATTAATTCTTTGAGAAACTGATAACAGTATAAACTGATTACACACATACACACACACCACTTTTCTCCATAACTCCTCTGCCTCCCAAATGCTGGGATTGAAGGAGTGTACCACTACCGCCCCTTTCTAAAATTGCTTTTGTCATGGTATTTCATCAAAACAGCAGGAAATAAAACTAAAACACATGTGCTGTTTATCAACATAATTTTGGTGTCTTCCCCTCGCCCCCAAGACAGGGTTCCTCTGTGGAGCCTTGGCTGTCCTGGACTCCCTTTGTTGACCAGGCTGGCCTTTAACTCACAGACAGCCACCTGCCTCTGCCTCTGCCTCTGGGATTACAGGCGTGCACCACCTCGCCCCTAGTGTATCACCATAATTTAATACCCCAAACCATCAATCTACCAAACTGCCCTTACGGGCAAAATGCTAGTATTCCTTAAGTCTTTATAAAGATTCTACCACATGAATTTTTATTAGGACCATTAGCTTTGCTTAAAGTTTTTTTGTTTGTTTAGTTTTATGATAGGGTTTCACTGTGTAACAGCCTCAGGTGTCCTGGAACTTGCGCTGTAGACCAGGCTGGCCTTGAACTCACAGAGATCTGCCTACCTCTGTATCCCAAGTGCTGGGATTAAAGGCACCAGCCACCATGCCTGGCTTGCTTCTGAGTAATCACCCTAATCTATTATTTCCTATATACTCTATATTCTATCCCACAAATCCTTAGCCTTGTGTTGGCAATCCCACAAGAAACCACATACCTAAGTTTGGGTGCTGAGAACACTTGACAGCATGAAAATGTTTCTGAACATCCAATGACCAAAATAATTCAAAATCAAATGGACAACAAGCCTGAGGTTTGGCTGGCAGTGCCCACTCTATCACATTACATGACCCCACTGTAGTAACCTCAGCTCTGAACATAATGTCTGTACTTTGCACACATCTTCATGTAGACTCAACACCAACAAACATTGCCTGGAATACCTCAGGTTCAAGACTGCACATTTCCTGCACATATAAGCTTCTGTTCTTCAAAAAACAGAATGGTTTAACTACAGAAAACAAAAGTTTTTAGATATTTCTCTTTAGTCATCCCTCAATAATAGTGGATCAAAAGCTATTTTATTTTATTCCATCTTATGTTCATGGGTTTTTGTCTGGGTGTGTGTCTGTGTACCACCGTATGCCTGGTGCCTGAGAAGGTCTGGAGACATCTTCCCACCCTTTGGACCTATCTGAGTTACAGGGAGTTGTGAGCCACCACTAGGGAACTGAACCCAAGGTCCTCTGGAAGAGCAATCAAACCTCTAAGACATCTCTCCAGCTTCAGTGTATCAGAATGTTTGATTTTTAAAACAAAATCAATTACTTTAGTTACAATTTAAAAAAGATTATCAAATTAAATTCTGACTTGAGACTAAGAATTTCCAAAATGGCCCCTACATATTCTTACCATTTTGTAGTACATATTTACACAAAGCAGCATTTTTAGCATTGACAATTATAAGATAAAAAATATCAACAAGAAAAATCAATGAAGATGCTTTACACCCTGCAGAGTCAAACACTTAAGCAAGTTTAAATTTTATGTAAAAATAAGCAAATACATTTATCTCTTTCAAAGGAAATTAACTTTCATTTTAATAAATGGTAAGACTTCACATATACCCAAAAATGGTCTAAAGTTAAGTTTATGCTTTTATGTTATCAGAAAAATGCTTTGCATGCATACTTTATACACCTCCATTGCCAGGGTCACGTGAACATTTCTTGAATGAAAAGGGGTCTTAAAAGAATGAAGGTTAAAAAAACCCAATTCTATCCTAAGAACATACTCAGATATGAACAATGAATATATATAACCAAGCTTATCTTGGCATACCTCACAGAAAAGTAAGTTATTTCTAGTAAATGTTCAAGAATAGGCAAGGCCTTCAAAAAATTTCATGTCTCAAACATTGAGAAAGGACCAAGAAAGAATCAGTTCTCTCCCTCCACACACCTCCAAGACCCAAGCAGTCGCATGCAGTGAGCTCTGACTCTGAAGCAGCTCTTGAGATCTAGCTACCCTCCAAACACTACATGCTTGTGCTTCTTGAACACACTTCCAACATCTAAAAACACAATCTTCTGTAACTTCAGTTAGAACCAGAAAATTATTCCAAAGCCAACACTGAGGGAGCCAGGGAACAGCACTCTGCAATGTTGCTTGCTCTGATTCTCTTCAGGACCCTACAACCACTGGGAATGCAAAGCTGAGGCATTAAATAGAAAGTGTTCATTAAATATCCACAGTTATCAAGGCCCAGCATTGTGGCACAGGCCTGAAATCTGTCCTCAGAAGCCTGAGGCAGGGAGGAGATCAAGGCCAGCTTGTGCTACATAGTATGTCAAAACAAAACCACTGCAACTATTAACTAGAAGAAAATCATGTGGTAAGAAGGGAACAGACCAACGTACATCTCCTATATTCTTTAAGAAAAGATGTCCAACTTTTGACACTGTGACACAATTTTGGCATCTAAAAAGTGGTTGGAGATTCAAGCCTGTCCCAGGACACACATGGCCCACAGACTGCAGGTTGGACATGATTATGTGTATCATTTCCATATTACTTAAACCAGATACAATGAAAATGCTAACTAAATAGTTGTTATGTTGTTATACCATATTTATTAGAGAATAAAGACAAGAAAAACTTAGCACATGGTACATACAGGTACATACAGACACAATTACAAGGCTAAGATATATTGGATCCACAGATGCAGGTCAATTGTACTCACAGAGGAAACACTAGCTTTCCATGCTGGTTTATTCCCAATGCCCAAACCATCAACCAGACCCAAGAGAAAGAAAACAGAAACATGGTAAATAAAAGCTGGGGAGAGTAAGGCAAGCCTATTGCAAAGAGCAGAGCTGGCCATTTGGCCAGCATCTTAGCGGACAACGGCTGTCATATACTTTGTTTCGGCTCAGTTCTTCTAAAGGGGTCCCACATATAACTAATATGAAAGAAATGATTGCATGGCCATCTATTTGAGAAGTATCTGAATTACATGGGAGGGGCTGGGAAACTAAGCAAGAAACACTCTCAAGTTTCACACTGACCACAGAAGCAGAGATGTCTTGTCTGGAGGATTCTGAATCTTGTGGACAAGATAAGAATGTCCCATCACTGACATCCACACTGAGATGCACAGCTCCTTACTAAAGGACACAAGGCAAGAATGTCCAGTATCCATGGTTAACTACTCACATGCTGCCAGCATCACTGTGTTAACTGAGATATGCTGGCAGGATACAGAAGACAGGGCTACAACTCTCCTCTGTCTGAAAAATCCTCTGGCCAGCCACATTCTCCTCCCATTTAGAGATAGAAGTCTATCAGCAACTGTCTGGGCCTTCTCCAAACCTCTATCTGAAAATTCTCATACACAAAACAAAGTATAACATCATTCTCATGCGCAATTTTAAATAAGCTAAGCAGCACACCTGATGAATCTACTACATTACACTATTAAGAATGCTAAACTCTCTAAAGCGTTGTTTTATTTAAATCTTTCTTATTTAAAAAAACCCAAATATAGGAATTTCCTATCTGAAAGTAACCCTGCAGAGACAGGCTGGGCCACAGAGATGA
This sequence comes from Meriones unguiculatus, assembly GCF_030254825.1. NCBI lineage: Eukaryota > Metazoa > Chordata > Mammalia > Rodentia > Muridae > Meriones > Meriones unguiculatus. The sequence goes on from NC_083359.1 coordinate 41,680,969, forward strand.
GGCTCCTCTATTTCTTAAACATTCTCTGCCTAAGAATGTTCTATGGGAATGTCTACAAGCCCGTTCCAAAGCTTTAGGCAAAATGCCACCAGGAATCGGCTTTTTTTTTTCTTTTTTTAAATGGGGAGCAACATCCTGTTCCTGTACACACATCTCTTCCTCAGGGAAAGGGCACCCCCACATACTTTAAAACCAAAATACTGATTAGCAACAGTCTTCACCAATGAAAAAAAAAAACATTTCCTTTATCAATAAATTATAAATATTTTAAAAATCTTTAGGCCCACATAAAATGTCCTAGAACATTATATAGTATGCTTAATTTATAGTACTTTAATTTATTAATTTATAGGCATGTGTAACAGTATATTGTCCGTAATTAAATGTGTGACTCAATCTAATACACATCCTGATTACCGAAGCATCTTCCTGCAAACAAAAAACTACTTCTGAGAATCACAAAATGGTATTCACATTAGTAATGTTTTCATTACTAACAAACCTGAAAAATTTATATAAAGATAAAGACCAGAGGCAGAGCTACAATGAGAGATATCTGAACATTTAAGAACATGCCTATTTCCTCTTGGATATATCCTCAAGAATGGACTCTACTCTACTTCTACAAGTTTCTAACACTTTGGAGCTCCCAGCACCAAAGCATTGGGGCGATAGTCACAGAGAGGTGATCCCAGGTCTTCAAGAGTGCAGGTCACATGAATTCATTAGCAAAGGATGAACCTTCTCGGTCTGGTTTTCATGTTTTGATGGTAGTCTTTGGCCTCCTCTTAATCTCAGCTGACACCAAATCCATGCTACAAAGGCCCCTTTCTCCACGAGCAGTGAATCATTTCCCTACCATCTCCTTTGCCAGCTCCTTTCCCTTCTTGTTCCTAGCTAGGGATTTATAAGATGTTCTTCCTGGGCCGTATCATAAAGTTGTCACGACACTGTGTCATGTATGAGCCATTGACTCCAAGATGACCAGCAGCTGACCTATTCATTCATACCAACTACTTGCCTTGCATCCTCTCTTGGGATGCAGAGTACGGTTACTTGTGCCTATACCTTTGTTCCCTCCCTCAAGCCTGTTCCCCACTTCCAGCTCTGAAAAGGATTCCCCACCAGCAAACTTCTCAGTAGATAACCCACTATGACCAACCACATCCAGGCCACTAGTTCCTTCAGACTCCAAAAAGCTTGAAAAAAAGCTTTGAATGACTTAAAAGCAAAGACAAAAAGCACAGCTTATTTCCCTGCAAAGTGACAACCCTGCCCTCACACCAGCTTAAAAAAATAAATAAAAATAAAATAAAAAAATATATATCTATATATCTTTGCCTGCATATATATCTGTGTACCATATGCATCCCTGGTGCCCACAGAGGCCAGAATAGGGCATCAGATACCCTGAAACTGGAGTTACAGATGGTTGTGAGGCACCACAAGGGTGCTGAGAATTAAAACCCGGCACTGAGCCAATGCTCCTAACTGCTGAGCCACCTCTCCACTCAAACTCCAAGATGATTCTTGCCTGGCCCTCAGTTTTGTTCATGTGCTCCTCCTTGCCCCTTCCTAAGCGTCACCATTCAAAAGTACTGGCTTTCCATCACCATTCCTGCAAGAGGCAACGTCTTTCTATCACCCTAGGAAAGCAACCCACCATTTGATCTAACAACCGTTTCACAGGGGTCACCTAAGACCACTGGAAAACACAAATATTTACATTATGATTCATAACAGTAACAAAATTGCAGTTATGAAGTAGGAACAAAAATAATTTTATGGCTAGAGGGGGAACATAAGAAACTGTATTAAAGGGCCACAGTTTAGGAAGGTGGTTCAAATCTCCTTGCCTTGAAGAGGCCTTTTCTAATGATTCCACCTAAGAAGGTCTTTGTGTCCATCTCAACTACTGCATGGTACACAGGCGGTTGGGGTTTTCTAATTGTTTACCACTGAAGACCAAGCTAGCATTCCCTCACAACTCCTCTCTAGGCTTTCCTCCCATATCTGGGCCCATAGCAGAGCCCAGCAAAAGTGACAAACAAAAGAGTGTGTCTTTCCATTCTCAACAGCAGACAGAAATGATCGAGCCATGCAGGAAGAGAGAAAAAGAGACCCTTGGCTTGTGACTATGAGGCTTCAGTTGCCCCATCAGTGTCCCTAATCAACTGTTTGCTACCAAAGTCAATCAATCATCTCCTAAAAATTACCTCTTATGCTAGCTGGTTGTTTGTTAACTTTTGACACAAGCCCAGGTCTTTCCGAACAAAGGGCACATCAAATGAGAGAAAGCCTACACAAGACTGGCCTGCAGGCAAATCTGTGGGAATATTTTTTTGCTTACCAATTGATGTGAAGGGTCCAACCCTGTTGTGAATGGTGCTACCTTTAGCCATGTGGACCGCTGTTTTTTTAAAATAGCACACTGAGCAAGCCATGAGGATTAAGCCAGTAAGCAGCATTCCTCCATGGTCTCTAATTCAGTTTCTGACCCCAAGGTTCCTGCCTTAGTTTACATCTTGGCTTCTCTCAATAATGGACAGTGATGTAGAAACATAAGCCAAAATAAAGCCTTTTCTCACCAAGTTGCTTTCAATCCTTTATCATAGAAATAGAAAACCAAATGAAACCAAACCAACTCTCAAAGTATATCATCCCTTACCCTCCAAAAAAGGAAAAAGCCATTAAGTATTTTCCTTTTTTAAGGTAACAGATGTAGTTTCTATAACAATGTTTCCTTGCTATGTGAAAATCTGTCATTTTAAGACACCAGATAACTGAGAGAATTCAAAATAGATCACAAAACACAGTCAAGGAATTGCAAACAAACTGTGTAAGCACCAGGCGAGGAAGGCCGTTCTCAGGGAGCTCAGGGCTGCTAACACATCTGGGTAGAATTAAAAAGAGCTCTGCACAAAGGAAGCCACGTGGCCATGGACAAGCCAGACTCCCTAAGAACCTCAATTTCCTCACCATCAAATGGGAGCTGTTAACGTCGCCTATCAAGGAGCCACTGCAGGGATAAAGTAAACAGATACACACTGAAAAAGATGCCAGGCAGCCTGTGACTTGACCTCTTTATCAGTCCCACTTCCAATATTCCACTGAAGGCTGTTCATGGGCACATGGCTATGGCCTACCCTGCGCCTCCAGAATAAATAGTACAGGCAAAGGACACAGTTTACTTCCCAAAAGCATCTACGAATCTTTCTGTAAAGTCCACATGAACCTTTATAAGAAAGGTGGCCTGAGTGAGCACTACAGCTTCTATAAACAAAAAATGTTTTTGTTTTTTTTTTTTTTTAGTTTACTGTGATCTTGAGAGAGTTAAGGAAAGTGGTATTGACTGAATTCCAGAAAACGAAAGAATGAGACACACTGCTATTGTGCCTCCTGACCATTCTTCAAAGTAGGAGTCCCCATCACAAACAGCTGTACTTTAAGGAACTTATTTTGTCAGTGCCTGGAGATAATGGATTTTAACAGTCAAAAGGAAGGAAGGGCTATGGATAGCGTGGCCAGGGTTACTGCCAGATGTTACCAAGGTGTCAGGTAGCCCTGCAGGAGAACATGGGTCCCTGCTAAGGCTGAAAGGAGCCCTGCTGTAGTCCTGAAGGGGGGAAGCAAGGCCCTCTGCCTAGTCCCTCTGTGCAACCCCTGGCCACCACACTTAGCAAGTTTAGGTCTCCAAAGTAGCAGCCAAGGCTGACAGAGGAAGCTAAAGTACAGGGATTTTGTCACTCTAGAGTAGTAGTAGAGACGGGAAGACAAGAAGCCAGAAAGAAATTTAAAAGAGGAAAGGAAGGAAAACATTAGGTCAGGGATTCCCTGTGTATAAAATATAGAACACCATGGAAAAATAAAATGTTTTCATGAAGTCTGAATGTGTGCCTGGCTACCAAGCAGGCAGTGCAGCTGGCCCTGGAGTTCACACCACTATTTTCTCAGGGAGAACTGAAAACAAAACATGAGAGAGGCCAGGCATGTGAATATGAATCCAAGATCCCAGAGGCTAGCACTGCTCTCACAACCCTGGCAACCAAAAACTATTGAAAGGGAAGTAGCAGACTAGGAGAGCTATGGGAATTGTCACAAGAACAACGAGGAGAAGAAAATCATCAGTGGTTTTGAAAACAGGCAGGTTTTACTGTTTGGGGGATGGGGGGTGTTACAGCCTCTTACCAGGATACCTCACTGTTCCCATTCTCTGATTGTACACTAATGGAGAAAAGGCCTTAACACTTGCCTCAGAAGATTGCACGCTGTGAGCACTGTTATTCTCTTCTTTTTGGCACATACTAAGATTAGAGAAGAACTTACCAAGGGGGAGGGGAGAGAATGATAAAGAATACCCAGTAATTCCCTGTACTTCAATGATAAAAGACAACTTTCTAAAGAGCATGGTCAGTGAGTACATGGAAGTATGGGAGGTCCACTGTCATCAATAAACATAAGGAAGAAGAAAAGTGATTGCCTGAGGGTTGGCCAGTCACCACCTGCACACTATGCCTTCAGCGGTGCTACCAAGGCCTGGAAACACTAGCCCTCACAGTTCTAAATTAATAGATTCTGATCTGGGCAAAAGGAGACACTTCCATTAATACTCCCATTGTCTGGTTAGGTTATAGATTCCTGTTACAGCTGGGAACTCTTAAGAATGAAGATATTAAATCATCTATTAAAGTCTACCTAACACCTGTCTCATCAGTATAATGTAATTCTTGTAATTCTTTTGTTTAACTGTAACAGAAATCAAGCTTCTACTGACAGCTTCAACTAACTAACAAACAGCAAGTCAGTCTTGCTGATACTCAAGGGTTCTGGAAAGAAAGGCAAAATAATTCACAATCATGATAGTCTCCATCTACGAAAGGGAACTGGGAGGAGCAGCTAACTCCAGCTTCTCTACCACTCTTGTTGCTATCCCATAACAGAAAGTAAAAGGCTCATTTAGAGAGCTGTTCTCAGGAGGTGGTATTAGTTTCTATCACCAACGGCACACTCTCAGTTACACCTCTTCACTGCAAGCACATAAAATCCATATGCCAAAACACCCACCGAGATCCACAGCACAGAAAATCAAGGGCAACTTACCATATTTGGCACATTGGTGACTGAAGTATTCTTGATATCTGTAGGAAAAGCAGGCAAACTATTGACCATGCTCTGTTTGCTGGATAACTGGGGGTTCACTCCAGTGGCTCCCATCTGCTGCCCTCCAGTTTGACTAAAAGGTTGTCCAAATGGACTTGTGTTACCAGTCATTCCCATCTGAAATAAAAACAGGAACAATCAACTGCCATAAAAGAATCATACATGAAAACTCAGATTTTAGAAATTTTGGTCGACCCACTGGTACCAAGGTGTGATTCCCTGTGAAATCCTCCCTCCAGCTATAAAAGAAAGCTCATTATCAGAGTTCATTGTCAGAACTGTGAAAGGCCATGTCTCACTCAAAAAGTTGGACAGAGGGCTAACTAGATCATCTGTGCCCTAACCACCACCTCACAAGAGGCAGCACTTTTCTCCCCTCTCACTTCGCCACAGCCCTGTCCAGAACCAGCCAGTCCTACACAGCAAAGACCCTGAGCTGAAGACCATGGAGAGCTTCTTTAACTAATGTTTAATTACTCCGTAAGTGCTTTTTTTTCCTCTCAGGTTCCTCAGATGTTAACTAAGTTTCAACTAGTTCAAAATGCAAAGTAGAAACGCTAGCAATGAAAGGATAAAATATGTGGACTCTGTATTAAAATGATCCAGCAAGACAGGTCACAGTGAGGAGAGGGAAAACTGAGCACACTGCCAACCTCCCAATCGTGGTTTGTATCACCCATTGTTACACATGGTGAACATTTTCCCTAATGAGGAGTTGTTTTTTTTTTTTTTTAAAACTAAGGTAAAATAAAACCAACTATAGGGTAGATTAAGGCAAGGCCAGGAAGAAGGGACTCCAACCTCTCCCTCCAGAGGCCAGCCACACACAGAGCTGAGCCAGTTTCCTCAGTTCCAATTAGCTCCAACATCCTTGAGTACAAGTGGGAGTACCCAAAAATAGTGTCTAAATGAGTAGTAAAGAAATGGGGTGCTCAAGTTGCCCGCCTCTGCTTTTTCACAGAACTAAAATATTCTTCCCTGTTGTCTAATGCTTACTCTGCATGTCTGGCATCATACTCTGTTTGATGTTTAGACTGGGAAGAACAGTCTTGAGCAGGGAAGACCTCCAGGGACCAAAGTTCCACTCAAAAAAATTACTACTAAGCTCAATGGAAGAGAATTGCACTAAATGTTCTAGGTCCCAAGTTTTACCCCACCAACGCAAACTTGAAGTTCTACCTAAGAAGTCACTAGCAGACTCAGGTAGTAGCCATTAAGCTCACTCTTTAATAATGTATATTCCTTCTGTGGACGTCAATCTCTTTGCCTGCAAGGTGAGGGTCACTAGATCTCTTTTAGCTCTAATTTCTTTTAGCTCTAAAAGTCTAGATTACAAACTAATCCACATGTAACATAACTGACTCCAACTGACTCCTTTCTGCTGAAATGCCTATATGCCCCCAAATGCCAAATGTCTATAAGCCAAAAGCCAGTGTGACTAAATGTCAACAAATATGTATATGTCAAAGGGGGGCGAGTTTGGGGTAAAGAGTTCGTGCTTTGTGTACTTGAACCTTCTCACCTTTCTGAAAGTGAATCCATTTTTGCTGCAACCTTTGTACTAGGTACTCAATGTGAGTGACCCAAGACACAATCTTTCACCAAACTCAGGAAAGGGGCTCAAACTCAAGTTCAGGAGACCTAAGTAGAGTATACAAAAGGGCATCCCTGATCCTAACAAGACTCCTTCAACTGTCATATGAAACTCAAAAGACAAACAGAATACCTATCCTCACTATGCAGCACACCATGCTATTAATTCATGTAGCAACCACTACTCAGAATTTGTTTTATTACACACCTCAGGCCGTAACAGACTTGATGGAAAGTGCTTTTGCAGCTGAGCCATCTCACTGGCCCTGAAATACTGTTTATATAGGTCTATAATTTGAAAAACAGTAACAAAAACTCTCAGAGGCAAAACTGCCAATTTCTAAATTTCTCTACTTCTGACCAAATATTTCAAAGCACATGCATTCATTCACCCACAATCAATCTACCCTCACTGATGACCAGTATTTGCCAGTGTCAGCTATGAGTCAGCCCACTTGAGAATGTAAAGAGAGATTTTTTTCCTATTCCCCGAGGAACTTGCTCCTTAATATACTTGAACTTGACAAACAAAAACAAAAATCAATGTTGGCTGGAAGCTTCCAACCTAATTAGAATACAGGACCAAAAACCAAAGCAGGTAGTATGTGAGGTATGGGAAGGGGCCTGTGCTATCATATGCCCCTGCACTAAACAAAGAAACCACAAATACCAGGCCAGTAAACTTCCCAAAGACTCTCTATGATTCTGAAATATACCTGACCTGATCTTTTAAATAAAAAATAAAATAAAATAAAATAAAAATTTTCTGTAACTACAAATATTCCTGACACCATTCCAAAACCCATCTTACCAAGGCAAAAATCAAGTATGTATATCTGGTCAGCTAGGTTAGTATTTGCCTGATTAGAGTCTGGGCACTTTCTAACTGGCTGATTTCTAGGGATAATGTATTTGGAAACACTCTGACAAGTTTCTTTAGAAAACTTCTTCCTTCCTCTCTCTTCCTGTTACCACCACCTATTTTTGGTGGTGATCCTAGTTTTTAGTGGCTGAGCCATCTTTCTAGTCTAATTTTGTTATTTGTCTTTGCTTTATTTGAGAAAGGTTCACTGTATAGCCCTGGCTGTCCTGGAACTCACTCACTCTCTAGACCAGGCTGGACTCAATCTCAGAGATCCACCTACCTCTGCTCCTTGAGTACTGAGATTAAAGGCATGGGCCAAAAACCACCTGGCCCTCTTTCTTTCTTTTTAAATTACTAAAACATACTCTTGCTGTACTGCCTAGGCTGACTTTGAACTCACAACCCTCCCACCTCAGCCTTGCATATACTACTACATGTAGCTTTCTTCAAGAAATTTTTTTCAACTCTTCTCCTTAGCAAGTTGACAGTTTCAGCATGGCTTCCATTACCCAAAGGTAAGAATCCCAGAAAAGTCTAAGCTTGTGGACAGCACATACAGACATCCAGTTCAAAGGAACTCACTGCACATTTTGAAAGCTAAAGTCCTAAGTCTACAATTAAAAGGAATCTAAACTAAGGAGGCCACAATTTGAGTATCTGACATCACCCCAATTTACAGCACCAGCCCACTCTCAGTTAGATCAGAGCTAGTAGTGAAGGCCAAAGAAATGGACATAAGCCTCTAAGGAGATATCATTGTTCACCTCAAGTACCTTGTCCCATCTTAAAAGGAGTGACAGATCAGGTAGAAATCAATGGCCACAGCTGCAGATTTACATTCACTTTTAGAGAGTCTTGATTTCTGGATTCCTAATTCTGTATCCATTCTCTGTTGACTGAATTATCTACGGCCCCAAATCTAGGGTAATACACTGCTTAGCACCAGTGCTCAAATACCAAACAATAAAATTAAGATGTCTAAATCCAATTAACAAAGTCACTTATCCTTTTAACTTCCTAACATTTACTTATTAATAAGCTAAGAAACTTAGCTTTATTATCAACTCAAGTTTTATCAGATTTAGTTTAAATCTGCTACTAAAACTGAGTAAAATCCAAAGCAAAAAGGAACTTTCAGTGATGGCAAATTTATCTGTCAACAAAATAAAGCTTGTAGAATGTTGATATTCTTCTCATTCACTAGTAGCCCACATAGTAAAATATGCTTTTAATCTGTCCTTCCAAACAGATCCCCTTCAAGTACTTAATTCAAGTCCAATCTCAGAAAACAGAAGTTAATTACAGTCGAATCTATTAACTTCACAGTTCTATCCTCTTGCCATGAAGAAGCACTGTGATCACGTGTGCCAGGCAGACATTCAAAAATCTGCTCATCATCAGGTAATGTCTCTCTTCCCTAAGAGAATAAAAATATGTAAACTGCACCCCCATGAGTGAAGAATGAGCACAAGAGGGAAGGTGAGAAACCCAAGCATAAGACCTGAGCCTGCACAACTCAGGTAGGAGACCCAATGAGGGAAGGGCCTGTAGGCCAAGGAAAACACCCATGCAAACTTTGTTCACCAACACAAGGGCACTTGTGACAAACTGAGAATTATCCAGCCACTTGGCAAAAGCTGCTACGATCCTGGACTGCACATTACCAACTGGCTGCACTCAAAACAATGGAAGGAAGGGTGAACCATGCCTCTTCTGCACTTAACAGACACCATCGCAGAGAGTGAAAGCACTGAGCACTAAAGTTAGCTGCCTCACCAGTACTGATCCATGTTGAGTCTGACTTGAGTACCAAACCGGATCCTGCCTCTCACAAACCGTTCTCTCACATTGAAAGTGGTTAGTGTTTGGAAAGGGAACTAAATAAATGACCACTCCAAGACATCACTACTTTAAGAAGCCTCCAGGAACAATAGCTTATGTCAGCCCTGGAGAAAGTGTCACTGAAGCCAGGCCACAACAGCACAACATCTGGGTGCACTGGGAAAAGCAACTGTCCTCTTTCTATCTTCTAAACCTTGGAAGCAGGGATGGGAAGATGACTCAGCCAGTCAAGTGCTGGCTGCACATGCACTGGAGATCTGAGTTCAGATCTGCACACTAATGTAAAAGCTGGACCCAGTAACATGTATCTGTAAGCCACACCCACACCAACACATATATATACCATTCATGCAAACAATATTTATTATAAGATAATAAACTTTTTCAAGATTCTCGGTTACTAGATAGTAATCAACAGGCAGTTCACCTAGTCATGCTAAAAAAAAAAAAAAGTTGAAGACACTTTAGTGTTGATTTTTACAAGATGGCAGTTTTGTGTTTGATCACAACACAGTCTCTGGTCATACATACAGCAAATGTTCCCCGCCTTACATCCTAGCCCAACAAACCCAACAAAGTGCCAGACTCCATTATGTCCTAGCCTAGACACACCCCTTGCCCAAAACCAAACAAACAAACAAAAAAAAAAAAAAAAAAAAAAAAAAACGAAAAATAAAACACCTGGGCAACAAAATACTAACCCATTATCCTCAGTGAGCACCTCTGGTTGTAAAAAGCCTCCTCAGTTTTTTGTTTTGTTTTGTTTTTAATGGAGAACAAATACTATTTTCAACTTGTATGATATAAGAGCCATCAAAATAGTAATAAAACAAGCTCTAGGATCCAAAAAAAGCACAAAGATTCTCTCCACTGCACTACCAAGACACCATCTCTTGGATTCATTCACCTTCCTCTCCTAACTCATCAAGCAAGATCCATATCAAAAAGATAATAAACCACCAAAAAGGTAAAACACAGAAATCCCAAAACTAGAAGACTTAAGGCACAATGGCAAGGATATACACACAGGCGGGCCACTGCAAAGGAGGCCCCTCTCCAGGGCATACTCTACAATAGTGGTATGCCACAGATCTGCCTTCTTGGTCCTCTGGAGAACTGGAGCACAGCTAGGCATTTTTTCCACACAGAAGCCACATCAGTGATAGCTCCAACAATGGGCAGAGACAACCTGAACCATCAGCAGGGACAGGACAGAGTAGCTGAGTATTGACACCTGTTTTGTGTGGTAGTGTTTTCCTTTTTTGTCAGTTTGTTTTTTGAGGGAACAGATACATTATTAGATTCTCAAAGGATGTCCAACAGGATTCCTAAGAGCTCCTCGGAATGAACACCGCTTGCACAGATAACCACTCATGAAGCGAACCATGCCATAACAAATGAACTCTGACTTCATTTCCAGATGACCACTCAAAATAAATACTCAAAGGAAGGTTCAATTCCAACAAAACGCCAGATAGATATGCCCAAAGCTACACAACTAATGACCAGGTGATCAGCAAGAGAAAGAGAGGACAATGAGATATGTGCTGCCATGAAAGACTCAGCATGGCCATGTGGAATGCTTCCTGTGACAAGTGCTAAGTATGACATAATTTCAGTAAGACATGTTATTTTTTTAAAGGTGGACTTCAGTTTTCCTCATAATATTATATACACTTAAAACCACATAGCAGAGCACTCGGAGAAAGTGTGCCCAGAAAACATACAGAAACATCAAGTATGACTTTCAGCAATATTACTTCATAGACAAGCAAAGGGTTGCCTAGAAAGCTCGGGAACATTAAAGGATTAGCTCAAATCTCACTCTTAAGTACTATATGCCCAATCCAAAGACACTGTCCTACACTATGAGGCCTGTCATTTTCCCGCTTCACAGAACTATGTCCTCTAAGCATACTAGACTAAAATGAGTACCACTGAAGAGAGACACTGGCTCTGTCCACAAAGACTTGGCAAACTATAACCATGGGGACAATGGCAGTATAATGCCTGATTTAGGGGGCACAACAAATCTTATTAGCACACCCCAAGTAAGATGCCATTTACAGAAGCAGTAACTCCTCGTAATCAAGTCTGTGAGCTTTGGGTATGAGCTTGGTCTGAATGGTGGCTTATGCCACTTGCTACCTATGTGATCTTCCTTGGGCAATTTACTTAAAAACTTTCTATGCTCTGGTATACAACAAAGATGAAAAAACACCTCCTCTAAGGGCTGTGTGAGGATTTAAAAAAAAAAAAAAAAACCTGGGCTGGAGAGAGGTTAAGAGCACTATCTGCTCTTCCAAAGGTCCTGAGTTCAATTCCCAGCAACCACACGGTGGCTCACAACTATTTCCAACGGAATCTGAGTCCCTCTTCTGTTGTGCATGAAAACAAAGCATTCATATACATAAAATAGATAGATAAACCTTTTGAAAAAATTTCAAAACACATTCATAAAGAATTCCAGACTGGAGCTGCCACACAGAAAGTCCATGAATGTTGGCTAAGTCCACCCACCTGATTATTCTGAGGCTTTAGGGTCAAATTACATTAAATATGGTTTCTTTCCAAGGTTTGCCTACAATAATAATGAAAAGGAATAGGGAGAAGCTCACATACAAGCTAACAGCAAGAGGAGAGCTGGGATCATTGCATCTGACTGTAAGACATGCTCTGACAACCATGAGAGACGTTAGGATGAGAGCACTGACTCTTAGGGCTCACTACCTGTTAGAAATACCATGAAGAGACAGTTATTTTCAAACTACCCCAGGAAATCACACATCTTCTTTCTCTTTCTCTTTCTTTTCTCTCTCTCTCTCTCTCTCTCTCTCTCTCTCTCTCTCCCCCTCCCTCCCTTCCTTTCTTCCTCCCCTCCCCACCCCCAAGAGAGGGTTTCTCTGTGCAGCCCTGGCTATCCTGGACTTGCTACAAAGACCAAGCTGGCCTCAAACTCACAGAGATCCACCTGCCTATGCCTACTGAGTGCTGGGCTTAAAGACATGTACCACCACCCATAGCCACAAACATTTTTCACCTTAGAAACATTTTTCATTCAGAACTTAAGATGTATTAAGAAGCAACTGGGTATAATAGTCCACACCCATGGTCCTAGTATCTGGGAAGCTGAGGCAGGAGAATCAGAGACAAAGCCAGACAGAAGACTGTCTCAAGAAAAAGTATTATCGGCAATATGATCAGAATATACTGGTAAAATGCACATGAACTGAAACGTGAACCAAACTTAAACAAGAACAACACTTACGAATAAAAAATAAAAATAATAAAAAAAAAAAAAACAATGTGCCTCTTGCTCACACAAAGGCTACACACAGCTGCTCTAGCAGTGCTCCAGCAACTGCTGTATCTGTCTGACCTGACAGGTCAGTTAAACAAACACTTTCAATTGTTTTCTAGGCAGTGGAATACATAAAACCACAAATTTATATAAGGTATATAAAAACAATATGATCTAATACATATAAAATGAAAAAAAATGTAAATAATTTAAGGACCAGAAATATTCATTCTTTCTAATGGAAAGCTGAGCCATTATTAGCCTACACTATGGGTAGACCATTTGTAAAGCCAAAGCATTTCTCCCCTGGCAGCCCAGCACTGCTGGAAAAAAGCCAAGAAGAGCAGGTTTCATGGAAAGGCTTGGCTGTATTCAGTCGGCGGCTTCACCCACTTGCTCTTGGAATCCTTCCAGTACCTCTCTACTTGATGAATGGAAAGTTAAGGGACATACACCAGTAATGACAATGCCAAAGGCAGCACATTCACCAACCAGAGCACACCTGGAAGCAGAATTAGGTGAGGTGAAATGAGCAGGTAATGGTCCCGTGCTGGTAGCATTGGGAAGACACAGCCCCAGATCGGAACACTTGCTGTCAATAGTAAACCCTACTTGCAAAAGTATTTAGAACATTTCTCCTGTTTCTTTTGATCTGACTTCTTTTAAGGCACGGTAAGAAGACCAAAAGAATTCCAGGCCTGGGGCAGTAGAATTTCCTGGTAATGAAGCCCGGACTCTACCACCAGTGCTATACCATAGCAGGTCATGACCTGTGGAGACACTATCTCTCTCCAGGGTTCAATCTACGTTAATTCAGAAGCAAAACAACTGCGGCAGTTGGAAATTTGTTTCTAATCCTGTGCCTAACTAGTCACAAGGTGGGCAGGGATGAACCTCTTGACCTTGGCCTTAATTTTTTCATGTGTAAGACAGGAACATTCAGATGGCCGAAATCGAACCACCTCAGTTCCTTCTGATTCTAAGTCTTAGGCCCTTTTTAGTTTTAATCGGGTACTTAACTTACAAGACAGCTTTACTCCTGGGAGATGTATTTACAGTGAGGAACAATTTGGGATCCCAAATCTGGCTGGCCTGGATATTCTATCATGATACTCTGTGTGGCCAACAGCCATTAGAAAAGATCACAGAGGCGACATCCTGCTATCTACATAGCACAGGAACCAAGCACCCAGCTTCACATTCTCTGTACTCTGGCCCAGAGTACTCTGCAGAAAGCACAGTGGATAAGACTATCAAAAAGGAGGTTTTATAAAAAGTAAGTGGGTTGTTTTGCCTAATTCCTTTAAATCCTAAAACCTTCTAAGAAAGAAGAACTGCCTCTTCAGGATTAAGCAGTCCTTTCCACACTGGCCCATGGTAGTTAATGGAGAAGGAACAAAGGAGATAATTAAAAAACATAAGGAAAAATACCATTTTCCCTCACCAACACAAATTTAATTCACATTATAGCTCAGTTATGAAACAGCAGAGCAGAACTCACTGGATGAACTAACTACATGTGGCCCAAATCCTCCACACAAATAAGAGACTGCCATCCTCTGTAATTCACAGTCCACTCACTGACGAAAAAGGAAAATCAACACAAGAGGAGGGCACAAAGGAATAAGGTAATTTAAGTATCAATAATGCAAGACACCAAGCAATGGAAAAGAGGATGGGGTAGAACCTGAAAGAAAGCACAAGGAGATGTGCCTGTGCTACACAAAACAAAACAAGCTGCCTTTTTAAAAGGGATACAAACAGGTCTTGAATGGGTAGAGGAAGACCCAGAATACTAAATACCATCACCTGAAGTGTACAGCACCCTCAACGGTGACTGTCATTTTAAAACATGTCAGGCAACTCTATAGCATATCAAATACTGAACTTCGAAAAGCCTTATCATAAAGATGATGGACAAACAACGTTTATAAATGGAGGGTTCCTAACTAGAGATGCTTGCTTGTCAAAGGTTCAGAGAAAGCTACGAGCTTTAGCACCAGGCACACAAAGAGGAGGCCAGAAAACTGCAAAGAGTGAGAAAACAGTGTTACAGGACTAGTGGGCTAGTGAGATGGCTCTCATAGTACAAAACAGCATCTGATTACTGAGAGGAAGAAACACTTCGAAGTTTAAAAGGGAAAAAAGCAAACCATAAAGTATATAATCTCCAAGAAACATGTACACAAGGGCTGGAAGTGGAGGGGTGGGGTCCAACAACAAAACATGTAGTGACTAATCTGAAGGTTTTCCTTCTTTCTTTAAACTCTATCTTATTTATTTCTTGGTTTAACTCTTTATTTATTTAGTGTGCACGCACGTGGACATGAGTACATGCATATTAGTGTGCATGTGGAGGCCAGAAGCCAACTCTGGAAAGCCACCTCTCTCTCCCATGTATGTCAGGAACCAAACGCAGACTATCGCGCTTACATGGCAAATGCCTACTAAACCGTCTCAACAGGCCCAGTTTTTCTCTTTTAAAACTTCTGTACTATTTAAAAATCTACAAAAAGATGGGCAGTGGGGGCACACGCCTTTAATCCTGGGACTCAGAAAGCAGAGGCAGGCAGCTCTGTGAGTTTGAGACCAGCCAGGTTTACAGAGTAAGCTCCAGGACAGCCACAGTTACACAGAGAAACCCTGTCTCAAAAAACCAATAAAGAAGTAGTGTGAAAAAAAATTAATATAAAAAAGACAGTAAAAAAACAAAGTAATATTACTTTATCATAAGAAGAATTTCAAAATCATTTTGTGTGTTCATGCTTACTACACCATACATGCAGAAGTCAGAGAACAACTTTATAAAATTTTGTGATCAAACTTAACTGTCAGGCTTTCAGAGCAAGCACTTATATCTGCTGGGCCACTTTACCCATCCAAGACCTAAAGCCTTAATTGCACCTGGCATGGTGGACCCTGACTTTAATCCTAACACACAGGAGGCAGAGGCAGGTAGATCTCTGTGAGACTGAGGCCAGCCTGGGCAATATATCGAATTCCAAACTAGCCAAGGTTGCATAGTAAGTTAAGTCAGTCTCCCTCCCTCTCTCTCCCTCTTTCTCTGTGTGTCTGTGTGTATATGTGTGTGACACACACAAAGAGTAGAAGAAAGTAAGAGCTTGTTATCAATACTTATCAATACTTATGGACTACATACCATCCCAGAAAAACAATCATTCACAACACTGACAAACAGGATGAAAGCTGCTCAAATCTGCCAATCAAATCCTAAGGACTTAGTCAAAAAGTTAGTGTTGTTCATCTCCTGTTGCTTCCTTCCCCTTGGCTTACAGAACCTTCTTCTGTGAGGTAGCAACAGCAGGAGTCAGACAAAGCGAAGTCATACAACCCAGAGAGCATAGCTGCCAAAAAAGCAGCTCCCTGGTCTACAATGATTCTACAAGCAAACATGCCAGTCTCTCAGTCTCCCCCCACTTCTCTCTCACATGTGCACGCACACACATACACCACAATCTCTCTCATCCATCCATCCATCCTTATCTCTGTACCCCACACCTGTCCAATAAGAACACCTGCTCGTGGCTGAGAACATATACTTCTGCTTCCCTTCTGAACAAGACATACTGACTTCCTAACCTCAATGGAACAGCACACAGGAAAATGTTCTGAAAAACCACAAGGCACCACAATCTTAAGGTGGCTTTAAGATATCTTTCCAAAAATAGAATGTAAAATATCTCTCTAAGCAACCACCAGTCTCTGAAATGAACACTTTCTAAGTTTAAAAAGACAAAAATTAAAGTCAGTAACTGTAAGACAATGTTTAAAGTCTGCATCTCTCAGCATTACCTATCGCTCTGTGATAAGGATTTAAGATGGTCTGTTTTCCAACTCATTCTCTTTATTACTTGGCAGAGAAATACAAAATGAATACAGCTCAGCTTCAAGCACATAAAGTTTCCACTTTATTTAATAAATATTTATTTAATAAAGTACTGCAATCCTCACTGCAAAGTGTTTGCTAATTTTTCAAACCCCAAAAGAGCCTTCTTATCCTTAAATACATAATATACATGTATATCCCTACTATCCACGGATAAGCATTCACACTTCCTAATTAGAAAATGTCACCAACATGAAATTCCTGTTTTTTAACAGAGAATGTCAGAGAATTGTAGATGCTTGTCTTGTATTATTCAAGAAGAGTTCAAAACTCTCTCTGCCCACAGGCAAAAAAATAAGACAGAATTTCTACACAACAGAATACACATCACACAAGCCAGGTGATGGTGGCACACTCTTGTAATCCCATCACCTAGAAGGCAGAGACAGGTGGATCGCTGTAAGTTTTAGGGCAGCCTAGTCTACAAAGTGAGCTCCAGAGCAGCCAAGGCTATACACACACACACACCATACACAAAAACTGTCTCAAAAAACATACATTACACAGATAAGTCTAAGATAATCAAATCTGCTTAAGGGGAAATGTAATTTTTACACACACACCATACACAAAAACTGTCTCAAAAAACATACATTACACAGATAAGTCTAAGATAATCAAATCTGCTTAAGGGGAAATGTAATTTTTAAGTATGTTTTTGTATGAGACACAGGTCTTTATAAGTAGTCCAGGTTGGCCTTGAACTTTTGCTCCTGTCACGTCCATGCTGATGTAGTCTATCTAAAATTTAAAAGAATAACTAAAGCAAAATATCTGTTGAAATTCACCCATAGTCCCTACTTGACCCTCTTTTATAAGAAGCAAAACTTCCACCTGAAAACGTGATTGTATACCCTCAGAAGCAGGAAGAATCAACAGAGAAAACTAATAGAAAAACAACCTAATAATTAAAAGTCATGTACAAAGTTAAATCAAAATGTGTGTGTGTGTGTGTGTACATACATGTATTTGGGGGGGGGGGGTGGTTATCTGTGCAGCCCTGGCAGTCCTGGAACTCACTATGTAGATGAGGCTGACCTCAAACTCAGAGATCGGCCTGCCTCTGCCTTCCAAGTGCCAGGATTAAAAGCGTGTGCCACCAACGCTGTGTAATATGCATGATTTTTAATGACTACAAGGGTTTTTGTTTTGCTTTGTTGTTTTTTTTTCCTTAGTTTTTATTGCTGTTAGGTTTTTTGTTGTTGTTGTTGTTTTGAGGCAGGATCTCATCATGTGACTCATATAACCCTGGCTGGCCTGAAACTTGCAATGAAGATCATGCTGACCTTGATCAGAGAGCTCTGCCTCCTGAGTTTAAAGATGCATGCCAACACACCCAGCCAATAAAAAGATGAAGCATGTATCTTATATTTTAATATAAATTTAATGAAAAACTATGACAAGACAAATCTGCAGATTATATAGACATTCCACATTAAGAAAAGGGGAATATATCCCCACCCTTAGGTATGTGACAGTACAGAGGGAGGAGAAAAATGTGATAGCAAAGAAACCTAACAGATCCAACCTCTGTCAGGCATCAAGGGTCACATCATGTATGGTAATGAGTTATGTTCATGGTGTAAGCACACATGATGAGACACAAGGAAAAAAAGCAATTGACCAAACTGATTTTCCTACAAATTCTTATGACTCTATACTTTAAAAAAAAAAAAAAGGTTTTGTTTTATGTGGGTCAGTGTTCTGCCTACATTTATGTTTATGTGCCACATGGGCGCCTAGGACCTGCAGAGATCATGAGAACTGGAGTTACAAAAAGCTGGGACCACGTAAGAGCTGGGAATCAAAGCGATATTCTTTGCAATAGCAACAAGTGCTTTCTGCTAAGCCACCTCCCCAGCCGTTATGAGAAAAATACCAAAAGAGAGACATTCAGCAATATCCTTAATCAGTTTTCAAAACTGTCCAGGTCATTAAAACACAGGAAGCATTTAAGAAAAATGCCACCTCCGAGCAAAACCTAAAAACCTGTGACAATTACATGTGGTATAGTTTCTTAGATGGGCTCTAAGAACAGGAGGATATAAAGAAGAAAAAAAAATCAAGGATATCTGATTCAAGTCTTGCTGTCAGTCAGGCATCATGTACCAGTACTGTTTCAATAACTGTAACAAATGTACAAGAATATGAGATGTTAACAGGGAAGGTTGGGTGGAACAGAAAAAAAGAAACACTGGACCTTCTGCACTACCTTGAAAATCTTCTACGAATCTTAAACAGATCTAAAAATAATAAAGACTACTTTAAATGAAAAACAAATTGACAAATAAGATATATATATATATATGAACAGGTATTAATTTTAATTTAATTTTAAACAATAAAAAGACAGTGACTATATTATTCTATGTTGTATTTTTTGAAAATGTTAAACTCTAGAAGCAGGTGGGGCTGGAGAGATGGTACAGTATGCACTGCTCTTCCAAAGGACCTGGTTTTAGTTCCTAGCACCCACATGGTAGCTTACAACACCTTGTAACTCCAGGTCATCGGATCAATACCCTCTTTCAGCCTCTGAGGGCACCAGGCTTGACTGTAGCACACACCCATACATGCAAGCCAAACACTCATACACACAAAATGAAATTAAGTAAATCTTCAAAAACCAAAACTCAATGTAACAAATCCAACGTCTCTTTGCCACCACAATGTAAAAAAGAAAGATGTCTCAGCAGTTAAAAGAACTTGCTACTCTTGCAGAAGACCTCAGTTGGGTCCCTCTGTTAACTTCAGCCATGGCAAGGATCTCACACCCTCCTCTGGCCTCCATAAAAACTATATGCACATGATACACACAAGCAGGCAATGTCCACACACATATATTTTAAACACACATATACATTTAGCTAGGCATGACTGTGCACACCTTTAATCTCAGCACTCAGGAGACAGGCAGTCAGATTGCTTTAAGTTTGAAGCCAGCTTGATCTACACAGTGAGTTCCAGGATAGCCAGGACTATGTAAAGAAACCCTGTCCCAAAAATGAATGAATGCATGAATATTTAAAAGGCAGATTGCTCTATAGAGTCAAAATGTGTACAGACATAATTATGGTGTCCTCCTGCATTCAACACAAAAACATTTTTTGAGAAGTCTACTTTCTTATGGGCCTTGAAAAGCCTGACTGGCTGAATAGATACTTCAACTAGAGAGCCATGGCCTATTCAGATGTCAGGTAAATCTCAGTGCACAGGGATACATTTCTTTAGACTGTAAGCAAGAAGTAAATCCTTCATATAATGAAAAATAGTCCAGGAAAGTGACTCAGTTATATTTTCCATAAATTTTATATAGGGAGAAACCTGTCCTATACAGAAAAAAATACGGCATTACATACTTTATCATTTTACAAACAAGTGGCGAACAAACACAATTCTGAGTCCCTCACCCATGGGATGAGGCAAACATCTGCCACTTTCTAACATGTGATTTTAAATGATGTCCTATGCGAGCAGGGCTGTGACTCAGAAGACGCTACTCTTTGTGTAAAAGGTTATTAAACATAAGACAAAAGAAATCTGTTGCTAAACTCTCAGCACAGTGACCCCCCCCCCCCCCAA
This sequence comes from Meriones unguiculatus, assembly GCF_030254825.1. Lineage (NCBI taxonomy): Eukaryota > Metazoa > Chordata > Mammalia > Rodentia > Muridae > Meriones > Meriones unguiculatus. The sequence goes on from NC_083359.1 coordinate 41,701,219, forward strand.
CTTCGCTTACACTCTCACCATAACTTAGGAAGAGTAAATGCAGTAATTTAGAGCCAGGCGAGGTGGTGCACAACTTTAGTCCCAAAACTCTGGGACAAAGAGGCAAACGATCTCTGTGAGTCTGAGGCCAGGCTGGTCTACAAAGTGAGTCCAGGCTACACAGGAAATCATGTTTTGAAAAAACAAACAAACAAACAACAAAAAACAGTAATTTAGGATTATACTGAAAACTATCAGCATATATACACATGTGTGTATATGTACAGAAAAAGGACAAAAATATTACACTACAATCATCATAAAAACCCTTAAATGTTTTAACTTAGTGGCAGGTGGACAATAAATTACTGTCTACAGTAAATGTAATTTTTTCAAAAATACAGAAAAAACTTTGGAAACTTTGGAAAAGTTGGTCATCAGGTTTAGACTCAAATGCATTGAGAAAAGCGTAGCACTTCACAGGTGTGTACACTGAAATTATTCTGTGGACAATTCAAGAAATAGAAATTATGTAATGAGTAAAATACATATACAATCACCATAGGCCACCAAATGCATTCCATATTGTATGTGCACACTATCAAAACAGTGTCCTTGGTGATAGCACACCGTCAGTCCCACCTGGAGCCTGTTCAAGCTGGCTGTGGGAACAGAGTGCTCAGGGCGCATAAACTGAGCAGAAACAGTACAGCACCAGAGATGTAAGGTCTAATTAGCCCAACTTTCAAATTTTGTTGACTATCCCAAGAATTGAAGACCCCAAATGACCACATTCAGAGCTTCTTTCAAGACCTGCCCTAAGAAAGGGAGGCCAACACTAGCCTTGACCCTCACCCTCTCCAACAGAAAACAAACTACATGCAGCAACACGTCATCCACTTTACTTTGCCTACTTCACTGTCAAAACTCAGCGGGCATGCACAAGGGCGAGAGAGTGTGACTGAGGCCCGGGAATATTCAGTTTAAACAAAGACAAGACTGCAAAAGAAACCACACAGAACTGACAGACATGATGGAATTAGACTTCAAAAAGATAACAATGAGAAAGGAGAGAGAGGAAAAGGAGTAAAACTCCAGAGAGATTAGAGAAGGGGTTTCCCGAGGAAGGTGAGAAATGGAAACTCAGTTATCAACGTTAAATACTACAACTAAAAGACTAAGAACAGCAGGCTCAGTTGGAAAAGTACTAACTAAAGATCTAAAAGACTAAAAGACTGTCAGAATAAATAAAAGGTAAGATCTACCAAAATGCAATTTATAAGACAAACACTTTAAAGACACAAGCAAATCAAAAGGGGAACACACAATTTTCAGATAATAGTAACAAAGTAGGAACACCTACATTAGTAGAAAAAGTAGAGTTTCAGGTAGAATAATATTCAAACAGCCAAGAGGAATATTTTATACTGGTTTGAATTTATCAGAGAAATACAACCCAAAATATATATTCACCTAATCAAAGTTGGGTGTGGTAGCACATGCCTTTAACCCCATAACCCTTGAGAGGCAGAGGCAGGAGGATCTCTGAGTTTGAGGCCAGCCGGGTTTACATATAGAGTTCCTGTAGAGCCAGGGCTTGAAAGAAACAAACAAACAAACACCTAATGAAAGGTATGAAATAAGCATGTTTCACTATTGAAAAATAAAGACAAGCCTATAATTAAATGCATACTTTCAGCATCCCTTTCCCAATAACTGATAATAAACCCTTCCATCCAAAACCAGCAAAGATTCTAGTAAGTTTAGCCAATTTATTCTAATTCATGTTACATATATAACATATATATATATATGTTCATATATAGATAGATAGATAGATAGATAGATATAAACACCAACTTATTAACTACAGGATGCACTGTCTTTCAAGAATGTATACACCATCCACTAGAAAACTATGGGAACAGGGAGCTAGAGATGGCTCAATGGTCAAGAATGCTGGCTGCTCTTCCAAAGGACCTGGGTTCAATTCCTAGTGCCCACATGGCAGCTCACAATGGGCTGTAACTCCAGTTCCAGGAAATATGACACCCTTTATGCAGACATACACATAGGCAAAACCACTAATGCACATAAAATCAACAAACTGTTTTAAAAAGAAAAGAATTAAAAGATGGCTGTAGAGATGGCTCAGTGGCTGAGAGCACTGGCTGCTCTTCCAGAGGACCCGGGTTCAATTCCTAGCAACAACATGGCAACTAACAATTATCTGTAACTCCAGAACCAGGGGGCCCAATACCCTTACAAAGACATATATGCAATAAAAACACTAATGTACATAAAATAAAAATAAACACATCAAAAACTATAGGGAGAAAGGCTTAATAGGAAAGTAGAAATGAGAGATAGCAAGTTTGCTGATACTGTTTTTTTTTTCTTTCTCTCCTCTTCCCACCCTATGCTTTCTCTCATGTGTAGACTATAGATATAATTTTTTTTTCTAAACATACCAAAGCACTATGGAAGAATGTAGCTCAGTGGCAGAGTGTTTGACCAGTATGAATGGGGTCCTAGGTTTAAAATACAGTCTTTAGAGGGCAGGATACTGCAACCATCAAACTGAAGATGCAATGGCAATACTATAGAGCTGGAGAGATGGCTCAATGGAAAAAGCCACTTGCTGCCAAGCCTGACAGCTCAAGTTCAATCACCAGGACATGAAGACATACATGGTGAGACCTTCACACTGCACACTGAGGCATGACATAACTACAATAAGCAGAAGCAAGACTGTTTTGGAGGAAAGGGACTAATGGGAAGGGAAAAGAAAAGAGTAATGGACGGCATGAATGTGTGGAAAATAATTATATGCATACACTAAATACATATATTTTTCATATACTAATTTCATATACTAATTATAAAAAAGCCATATATTGTGTCATAAAGTTCTTAAGTTCCAATGAATTTCCAAGGACAAATTTATACAGAGGGGACTGTGGTTGTGGCTATGTTGGCAGAGTTCACCTGGCAGGCATGAAGCCCTCAGTGCAGCCCTCAGCACCATTTAAGTACACCTGTAATCCCAGCAAGTCAGGAGGGGAGGCAAGAGGACCAGAAATTCAAGATTATCTTCAGAACAAAATATGAGGCCAGTCTGAGCTATATTATGACTCCAACTCAAATATCCACTAAAATTTAAAACCCTAGAGGGGGGGAAATGAGAGAAAAGCACAGGAAACATGACATTAAATATATTCTGCAAACAATAAAAGTTAAATAGAAAAATACGAGGTTGGAAATATGGCTTAGAAGATAAAGGTGCTTGCAGCAAGTCTGACAATTTGAATTTGACCTCCAGGACCTACAAGATGAAAGGACAGAAATGACCCCCACAAGTCGTCAAAGAGTCTACACATGCGCCTTGGCACTACGCGCACACACACTCACACTCCTCATGAATAGAGGTCCAAACTCCAAGTGTTTTAGTAAATCAGATCCAACAAATCTTAAAAGAAGGCATAAAACAGCCATTTATAGAATCTACAATCTCATAACCCAACTTTTAAAAAGTGCAAGGATAACAGGACACACACCAAAAGAAAGAAGAGGGGAGGATACTGAGGGCTAAAGGATTAAGCCTTAAAAGATGGGGGGGAGGGCAGATAATAGGTTGGATAACAAATGAAGTATATATGAAAAACCTTATTATGAAAGCCCAAAAAGTTAATAAGTTCAATTTCAAAATACAACCTTAGAAAACAGAATTACCCTGCTTGAGTAAACAATGCTGCTCCCTGCTAGAAGACAGGGAGCATTAAATAAAAACTAAAGTACAAAGCATGGGATGACCCCTGTGATGGCTAACCATTTTGACTACATCTGTAACCAACAAAAGCCTTAGCAGCTGGGCACACCTATGAGAATTTTCTTGACAGGATCTGAAGTTGATATGACCCACCCTGAATCTGGGCTACACCCTCTGCTGGCAGCCTACATAAAAGGACATGGAAGAGGAAGAAGAAAGCTTTTGGATTTTGCCTACTTGCCCTCACTCTATCCAGTTTGTCATCCTGCTGCTGAAGCATTAATTTACTGGTACTAGAATTTTGGGATTCCAATGTGGACTCAAGACCAGCTAAGATGTCCAGCCTCATGGACTGAACTACTGCCGGATCATTGCTCTTCTGTCAGCCAAGAGACAGGTATTGCTAAGACTGGCTGAGTCACAGCCTATACCTACCCTAATACTTCCGAATACAGAGGCAGGCAGGTGGGCGCGCACGCGCACATACACACACATACACACATACAGACACACAGACACACACACACACACACTTTATCAGTTCTGTTTCTCTAGAGAATCCTAACACATCTTCCCAGAAGTTAGTGGTCAAGGAAGGCCCAGAAGTCTCCACTGACCTTGGCTACTCACCATAAATATATGCTGCTAAAGATTTCACATACTTCGGCTGCTGAGCATAAAGAAATTAATTTCAACCAGGAAACTTCCTCCTTGTTGGCTAGTCTTTATGGTGCCAGAAGGTACTATGCAGGCTACTGGAGAGGAAAGACATCCACAGTCTTTCTCAGTTTTGGACACACTGCATGCTGTAATACTGAACTGCCAGGCAAAATAAACCTACTGCTGCAGGACTGTTAGGGGACAACTAATCACCTTCTGATCTGACTGAGGCCTATTCCACAGGAGGGAATTCCATGCCTAATACTGTGATCCTGGTCAAAAGCCCACAACTAGGGAGGTCACAGGCCTAAAAAGGTAGAACCTGCTATTGTTATTTTACTAAAATGGTCATGTTTCTTCTAAACAAATATTTGTTAATATATGTAAATCCAGGCTGTTCTCAGCCTTGAAAAGAGAAGCTTCTTTTTGCAGTAGGTAGTGGTTAATGCAAACTCAAACTAACCAGAGTGCCAAGAACAGTAGTGACTGCAGAGTGTTAAACCCTAAATGAACAACCATATAAACTCACCCAAGGCTCAGAAAACATCTTGGGAAAGGGGATGAAAAGAATATAAGAGCAGGAGGATAGAAAGGAGCATCTTGAAATGCTGTCTTTCTGACATGACATGGCTGCTGCACTCATCAACTCACAGCAGATAAAGCCAGTCAAAATTCCGGCATAGATGGGGGAGGAACTCTAAAAGTCCTACTCCTAAGTGAAGAACTACTGGCTGGTTTTGGATACAGAAAGTGTGTGCCTGCCAGGTTGGCAATGTTCTAATGAATGGCCCATGAGCTCAAAGGCAGCAATAGGACTCAGTGGGTTTTTAAAAACAACAAAAAAAGAGGACACAAAGTTTGGAGGGGGACATCAGAGAAGGGTTTTAGGGAGGTGTAGAGGGATTTTTAACCCAGCAACATGGCTACACTGGCTGGAATACAGACATGCTCTTAGCACACACCATTAATCCCAAACAATGAAGGTAAAGTTTGTTAGTATTTAGGCAGCCTGCTTCTGGGTTGCCTAGCAACCTGTGTCGCCCGCCAGGTAGCCACATCTGGTAGATGTGGTTAAGTTTCTCCTTAAAAGGCTCAACCAGCCACTTTGTCGCTCTCTTGCCCTCTCCCTTTCTCTGCTGGGGCGCACCCCCCTCCATTCTCACTATCACGTCTTGTTCTCTCCTTCTCACTCTCTCCATCTCCATCCAATAAACCTCATTCATATAAAATCTGCTGTGCGCATCATCATTTCATTGGTCCTAACAAAGTAAGTTGGTAGAAGGAAGCACCCATGTTTGAAAGTGATGTCTAATTGACAAATAAGAGAAAGACATGACTCTCACAAGAACACAGAGGAAGGAGAGGTGACTTAAAGGGAGCATCACAGAGTGGGGGAGGCAGTTTTACTGGAACAGTTGTACAGACAGCTTGTTGAGAACAAGCTAGACACATGTGAAGACAGAAGAGCCAGAGGATTAGAAGGAGCCAGAAGAACATACTGCCAAAGGTAGTATAAAACCAAACAAGCAATTCAGGCAAAGGCCTAGAGAGAAGCCAGTTTGAATCAGTCAGCTTGGAGAGGAGTCTGAGCCAGAACAGCTAAGTTGGACCAGCAAGAACTCAGAAAAAAACTACAAAGGACTTAGTATTAAGTCGTAGACGCTAAAAACATTCTAGGCCTAGGTTAGATTATACAGGGGCTAGAAGCTTCTAGGACAAGGCCTAGTTAGCAGACAGAGGCAGGAGCTTCAGAGATAACAACTGCATCAGGAGAATAAAGGTTTATTTTTCACAGGGGGGGAAGAGAGTGGATATAACTAAAATGAATTTGATATAATAAAAATATTACAGATGAATAATTCTAAATGAAAGAAGCCAGACACAAAAGCTACATTTTATACAATTCCATTTATATGAATTGTCTACATGAAGCAAATGTGTATAAACAGCAGTAAATTAGTGCTTATTCAAATCCAAAGGTGTTGGCAGACATGTTTGTTAAAAAGCACAGATTATGTAAACCAAGGAAAATGTTTCACAATTTACAAGGGCTGCATGTATCTTTGCATGTACTAAAAAACCACTGAATTACTGAATTAATTACATGGCATATAAACTATAGCTTATCACACTGTTATTAATAGTTACATAGTTGCTACAAAAAAGCAGATGAAATAAAATCTTAAAAAGAAACAAATATATATCTAATTCTTTCATTCATTCATATAGTTGGCTTAGACATGAAGTCTAAGCGTAGGTAAAAGCAATCCAATGAAAGCCATTAGCAGTAATTGAGGAGAAAGAAGGGACTGAGTGAGAAATGTCCCCCATGATCTCCCGGATAATTCTCGGTCCAAAGCTCGTGGCACTACTTGAAGAGGTTCGGATGGGCCGTGTCTGTCACTGAGAGGAGGCTTTGAGAACTTCTAAGTCTTAACAACACACCCAGTTTCCCCTCTGTTTCCTGCTTGTGGTTTGGGATGTGAACTCCCAGCTGTTCCTGCTGCCATACCTGCAGCGTGTTGCCACCATTCCCTGCCATGATGAACTCTTGACTCCTAGAACTGTTATCTCTTATGCTCAAGTAAGCCTTTTCTTATATAAAATGTCTTGGCCATGGTATTTTATCAGGGCAACAGAAAAGTAACAGACATACAGTACTACACAAGTTAATAATACCTGGGAGTGGACTATTGCTGTCAAAGGCCTAACAGTGCTGCTTCTTGGAAGAACATAAAACACTGTGAACTTCAGACTTGAACTTAATGGGACACCTAGCAGGAGCTTAGTTGACAGCAGTACTATGGGGACTGTGGAGGCCCAGCTCAAGGTTTCAGAGAACAGTATTAGTGACTAAGCTAGAGAATGTTCCTGTGATATTTTGGCAAAGAAAAAAAAAAAGAAAGGGAGGGAGGAAGGAAGGGAAAGAAGTGGCTGCTTTCTACCTGTGTCCTAAGAACTTGCCTAAGACTAAATTGGACTAAATTTGGAACTAATTTCTTTGACAGAGATTCCAAGACAGCCAATATTGATCCTATCAAACGATCAATAGTAATAACTCTTATGCAGATCTATAATGAAAAAGAACAAGTGGGGCAGAAAGAGATACAAAATATACAGTTTAAAGAGAAAAAGAAGGCCAGGAAACATGTTACAGGCTTACCCTGAAAGAAAGAGAAATTAAGGAGAGGCCTGATTTACAATGGAATAAAGGGAAAGGTGCCTAAGACAAGATCCAACACAGCTCAGCTTCCAAACTGAAAAGGCCTAAGAGAATCTCTGCTCCTAGAAAGAAACAACAAACAAAAGCTGCTACAAATGTGATTCAATGAAGCCAGGCTCCATCCCAAGCTAGTAGCCAAACTTATCAGTGTTGTCCACACGGTACTTGCTTTAGAATCATGAAAGTAAAAGGGCCATGGGACCTTCAGAGTATGTCTTTAATTCCAGATCATAAGAGTAGACTTTTAGTTGCCAAAACAACAAAAATGATTCTTTGACTATGTACTCAGTCCTCTTACAAGTTATCTAAGATATTATCAACGAAGTCTTCATTGTTGCTAATCTGCAAAACATTCATTTAGGTTGTGTTACAGGATAGCCAGAGCTATACAGAAAAACCCTGTCTCAAAAGCACTCCAACACTCGCACACACACACACACACACACACACACACACACACACTCATGCATGCACCCACATGCGCACACACAAGTCCTGTCAAGGTACTTGCTGGCTAGCTTGATAACCCAATCCCATCCTAGAGCCTACACCCTTAAAGGAGAGAACTAACTACCACACACTTTTCCACACACTCAAGCTCACACACACTATAAGTCAACATAAACAAAAGACTGGCAGGAATGAGATTGTTTTCTTCTCTAGAACCCCATTCTTTCAATTTTTGTATGATTAAACAACATTCACTGGAAACATTGCAAAAAGAGTCTCATCACTGGTTTCACACTTTTATGGCTCTCTCATGTCCGGCAGCAAAGTAGGACTCCCCAATTTTTACAAAATACCTAGCAGTGTGCTAAGGGCTGCTCTCAAACATCTTACTTAATCATCACAAAATCCTATAACAGAGAGAGAAGTATTATCCCCTCAAAACGGACAGAACAGTTCTTGGAGGTGGGTACAAGTATTAACCTCATATAAAAGATGGCGAAACAGTGATTTTTCACAGGTAATAATTTGGAGCCTACATATGAACCCAGGCAGCTCACTTCAGAGTGCAAGCTTCAACAGTAAAGCTTGGCTTTCCTCTGCAGTTATGGTGAGACTCCTGAAACTGTTCTGTACTTCTGCCCAAAAGCCCCTCCTCCATGGCGATGCACATCCCACATGCAATCGTTCTTCACTGTGATAAGTCGGTTCATTTTTCAAACTACTTATCTCTGTTGTGCTCCTCTAAAAGAGACCAAATTATGATTATTTTTCTGGAAAAAAAAATTTAGGGCTAAAGAGATGGCTCCGTGGTTAGGAACACTGTTCCCTTCCAGAGGTCCAATTCCCAGCACCCACATAGCAACTTACAACTGTCTGCAACTCCAGTTCCAAAGGATCTGATACCATCACACAAACATGTAGACAAAACACCAACGGACATTAAATAAATAAAAGTAAATAAATCTAAAATAAAAATAACAAGAAAGAAAATTCTACTTTCTTTGCATTATTTTTCACTGTAATTACATCTTCACGGGGGCTGTTGGTGCATGTAGGTGAAGGTCTGTATGCATGCATGTGCCATGCTGTTCATATGGAGTCAGGTCAGTTCTTCCCTGCCGCCATGAGTCCCAGGGATGAACTCAGGCTATCAAATTCAGAGGAAGGACCTTTAAACACTGCGAAGTCTTGCTAGCTCCCTTTCTTTATGTTATTTTAAAGAAAAAAAATGAGCTATTACATCAAAATGAAAAGCAGATAAATTATACTGTTTCACTTACTACTAAATATCAGAGATTCCCAACAGTCTAAAGAATATAGATGAACTAACCATTCCTTTAACAGCCAACTTGATTCTTTAATAACTACATTTTATTAATCTATTCCTTCAGAGCACATATTTCCCAGCATGCAATTTCTGAGCATAATTAGGTTCACCTTGCACATTCTCAGACACCATACCCCAAAATTGCTGAATTAAAGTCTGTTCGGCTATTGAGCACTTTGTATATACAGCTCAGCTTTGATGTAAAACCACTGGTCCAAAATGATGATTGATTGTGGCTGAGACCTAGATCCCTGTGAAAACTTTTACTCTAAGAAGATTTCCAGGTACTATCAGCTCTACCTTTCTAAACACATTATTAAAAAAAAAAAAGTCTCCTTACACACTCACACATCAGAAAGGGCCTACTCTTAGCCCTCTGTGAAATAAATTTTTTTACTGTATCTACTTTTTTTGTTATCTTTCCAGATGAGTGAAACAAACAAACAAACAAACAAACAAAAAAACAAAAAACAGTTTCTAGTGTGACACACTAGTAAATTTTTTATTAACCGAAAATCAGAAAGATTCTGGACTACCTGACCAGGTTTGCTGGTTAGCTTTTGTTGTCAACCTGATATAATCTACCAGAAAGAGAAATCCTCAATTAAGGAGTTGCCCAGATCACACTGGCCTATGATCTATATTTATAAGAAAGTGTATTGACTGGTGACTAGTATGTAAGGGGGGACCATCTCCAGGCAGGAAGGTATGGGCTTTATAAACAAGGTAGCTGAACATAAGCCAGAGAGGATATCAGTAAACAGCATTCCTTTATGATTTCTGCTTCATTCTTGCTTGAGTTCCTGACTTGACTTCTCCAACAAAGGACTGTGACCTGAAAACGCAGGCAGACATAATCTTTTCCTCCCTGTTAGACTGCTTCTGGTCAGTACTTAACAAAGCAACAGAGAGCAAACTAGTATGGAAATAGCACACAATACTTCCCCCTCTCCAGCAACCTTCTGCATAAAGCAACATATCTCAGCACCTATCACAAGAAAAAACTAATCTGTGGTTTTGTTGTTGTTGTTGTTGTGGGTTCCCCTTTGGTTTTGTTTTGGCTTTTAGAGACAGGGGACAGGGTTTCTCTGGGTAGCCTTGGCTGTCCTGACTTGATTTGTAGACCAGAATGGCCTTAACACTCACATATATCCGCCTGCCTCCGCCTCCCAAAGTGCTGGATTACAGGAGTGTGGCACTGCACCTGGCTGTCTATAGGGTTCATCTGTTTTTGGTTTCCTTCTACCTTCAAGCCAACTATTTGGGTTATATTCAGTAGCAAAAGTAACAAGAAGCTCCCCTAAAAAACAATAAAACACTTCAGGTTTTGCTATAGTCAAACAGTGAAATAGTTTTAGTTTGTTCCAGATTTTAACTGCCTTTTTATCACTACCAGTTTGTTTAAAAGGACTCACATTTTTCCTGTCATAACTGTTCTCCTGCTGGTAGTGCATGCCTATATTGCCACCCTCAGCAGGCTGAGGCACGCAGGTCCTGAGTCGTAGGTTTAAGGCCAGCTTAGGTTACATATTGGTATCTTCAAAACAAACAAGCAATCAAAAAAACCCATGTTTTCTTAGTCACATGCAACTATAAATAATCCACAACCATCAAGAATGTTTAAGAATTACAAGAAATTTTTAAAGAATATCTTTAATTGAAGACTGTATCTATGTGAGTGTGTATGGGTACAAGCAGAGGCCAGAAACGGATGCCAATCCCCTGAAGCTGGAGTCACAAGTAGTTGTGAGCTGCCTAATTCTGAGTGCTAGAATCTGACCTTGGGTTCTTTTAAAGAGCATCAAGTGCTCTTAATTACTGAGCCATCTCTCCAGCCCAGAATTATAGTAATTTTAAATTAACAAATGAAAAGAATTTGTTAAAATATAAATTATACAACTGACCCATGCATGGTTCAGACTGCATAGCTCACAATTAAAAAGGCTTAAAGCCACGCCGAGTAGAATATAAACAGGGTTCTGCAACTTCATCTGACTTATATAAAGTTATTCAATGTCTTAACCTGTTCTATGAAATGTAAGTAACCTAGTATACCTATCACACATATACACTTACTTTAGAGTTTTTTATTTTATTTTATTTTATTTTATTTTATTTTATTATGTGTATAAGTGTTTGCCTGAGAAGACCATGTGCATGCACAGTGCCCATGGAGGTTACATCAGAAGAGGGGGTTGTATCTCTGGAACTGAAGTCATGGATGGTTGTGAGGTACCACATAAGAGCTGAGACTTGAGCCTGAGCCCTCTGCAAAAACATCAAGTGCTAGGCAGGCAAGGTGGCACAAGCCTGTAATCCCAGCATCTGGGGAGGCAGCGGCAGGCAGATCTCTGAGTTGTAGGCCAGCCTAGTCTACACAGTGAGTTTCATGACAGCCAGGGCTATGCAGAGAAACCCTGTCTTGAAATAACAAACAAACAAACAAACAAACAAAGGCAGCAAAACAAAAAGCCCATCAAGTGTTCTTCTTTAACCACTAGGCTATTGCTCCAGCCCTACTACATATGTTGTAATAAGTAAAAGAAGTAAATATTTGAGTTTTTCTTAAAATCAAAGTAAATTTACAAAAATAAATAAATAAAAAGTAAATTTACATTTTCCTGGAGAACACGGAGACAGCTATACCAATTTACAAGACCAAAGTCCAAAAACAAAACAAAACAAAACAAAACAAAACAAAAAAACAAAACTGACTAAAGATTTCCACAAAAAGGAGGACAAAGACAGAAAATGAGGCAGCTTCAGGTCCCCATGCTTGTATAGGCATCCTTCAAAGTATTAAATCATGTGAACACTACTTAAACTGCCTGAGGAGGAGACAGAAGGAACTCTCTTGACTGGGTTAACATAACACTAATAAAACAAAACATACACACACACACACACACACACACACACACACACAACTGAAAAACACCCTCCACACGCAAAAGTCAATGTTAGTGATCAATAAGAAACAAAAATCCTAAAAAAAATAAAAATAAAAAAATAGGGGGCTGGAGAGATGGCTCAGTGGCTAAGAGCTGCTTCTCTAGAGGACCTGAGTTCAATTCCCAACACCCACACCAGCAGCTCACAGGAAATCTGACATTTTCTTCTAGTCTCCCCAAGATAACTGCAATAACATGCACATACATATCTACACACATATATACAAATAATTAAAAATTATAAAATATTTTTCTAAAAATCACAAAAAACACAAATAAATCCAGCAACTACATTAAATTTATATTTTTACAATTACAAGTGTGATTCAATTTAATATGAAGAAATCTGATAACCAAAGCAAAAAGAAATATCTTACAATAATTACTACAAGTGTAAGAAACAAGTATAATAAAATCTAACATTTAACAAAGGAGACTATACCCTAATTTTAAAGTATTTTATTGCCTTTGGCTGTAAACTAAAGCTCGTATTCTTTTAAAACACTAGATATACTTCCATTCAAATTAGAAACAAAACTGATGCCCATGAGCATAAATGTCAGTAAAATCATCGACAAGGGGAAGACAAAAATATCAATAATTCAAACAATGTATACTTGGAAAACCCAAGGGAATCAGCTGGATGAAGTAACCAGACTCTAATGACATCTTTATTAAAACAGCCAATTAAATAATGAAATGGAATTTGCCACCAATAGAAAGAAAACCCACAATAAACCGAGAAACAACAACAAAAAGTACTTATACAAAAAAGCAGTCACTTGTCTTTAAGAATCTTTTTTTTTTTGGGGGGGGGAAGCTGTGGAGAGGCACAGGTACGTGTGTGTAGGTACGTATAGAAGCCAGAGGGCAGCCTTGGGGTCAGTCCTCAGAAACTGGCTACCTTACTTTTTGAGATAGGTTATTCACTGGTCTTGTGCTCTTCAATCACACTAGGCTGCCTGGCACCAAGCCCTAGGGATCTCTACCCCCATAGCCATCGTGGATGCCAGGGAGCAAGCTTAGGTTCTCATGCTTGTGCAGAAAGCACATTACTGTGGAGCATTCTCTGCAGATGGAAAAAGTTCATGCTTACCCAAAATAACGGTCCGTATCCCTGTCTGCTGTCAAGTTCATCTGAGGAATATAAACTATTACCATGTCCTGGCTATGTCCCAGGGATTGGTCAGCAATGAGATTCAGACATTAATGTCTTTAAAACTCCCCAAGTAATTCTAATGTGCGGCCTGGGCTAAGAAACGTCAGAGTTCGACATCGCCGTCATGAACAAAAAAGTTGAGTGAACAGCTAAGATGACTTTCTGGCAGAGGTACAGGCTGAGATCAATAATTAATGCAAATAAGAGAGGGAAGATAGACTAGTGACACTTAAATCGACTGCACAGTTTACTTAGTAAACTACTATCAGTTGAAAAAACACCACCACTGGATTGTTCTTAGGTCAAAATTAACATTTCTTTAGTGGATCTTTGTTTATTGTAAGGGGGGAACAAGTGCCATGCCACAACCTCGAGCAAAACATGGGGTCAAGATTCAAGAAATAAGAAGGAAACATAAGAGAATAGAGTTATATATTTTTAGGGGAAAGAGAAACAATCTTGCTTCCATTGTCTATGCTGATCTCCAACTCCAGCACTCAACTCAACCCCTTAACTCTGCCTCCTAAGTTGTTAAAACTACAGATAAGTGTCACCACATCCAATACAAAATAACATTTATAGTTTGGAATAGGGAAAGTACTTTTGAATATGATATAGTCTAACACTATCTAAAAGCAATAAAAGGAAAAATGTATATTTCCATACAAACTGAAAACACATCCCTGACAAAACATGTGACATACTGTAAACCTATGGGACTAATTTGATAAATTAAGAAAAGGGAAGATGTTTACTGAAATCCTTACACTTTTAAACATAAAGACTGATAAAGCTCAGCAATAGAACACTTACCTAACACATGTAATTCCTAGGTTGGATCTCTAGCACTATAGGTAGGCAAGCAGACATGGACCCACACACACGTAAAATAACATTCTGATAAAACAGTTTGAATAGCATGACAAATATAAGAATACTAGTATGTAACAACATCCAATGTTGGTGAGGATTTAGACAGATTCACTCAACATAGATAAGGCTAAAATTTGCGTAATATTTTTCAAAGTATACCTACAGTAATATCTAAGTTAATTTTCAAGTTTTGCTTTTGTTTTAGAGAAGGTCTCACTGGGTAGTCCTGGCTAGCCTCAAAAATTGCTGGTTTTCACAGGCTAGTCTCAAACTTGGCAATAATCCTCCTAACTTTATGAATGAAGTACAACTTAACACCCAGCCTATATCTGTTTATTTTAAATATCAGTATTTTTTTTCATTAAAAATTCCCGCATCAGGGCTGGAGAGATGGCTGAACAATAAGAGCACGTGCTGCTCTTCCAGAGAACTCAAGTTCAATTTCCATCACCTACAACAGGTATGTCACATCAGCTCAAGCTCCATCTGGGGGATCTGATGCCCTCTTCTTGTCCCTACTGATACTCACACACATGTAGCATATACACACAGAAACACACACACATAAATTTTTTAAAATTTACACTTCCAAAAATTTATCAAGCACTTACTCACTTGCACAAAGATAGATGTACATAGTATATATGAAACAAAATTACAGCAACAGCGAAACACTGAAACAATCGAAGTATCCAGTTGATAAAGCATATACCCTATACTAAATCAGATACTACTACAGTCCTATGAAGAATGACAAAGAACCATACCTAACTTATGGTGTTCAGTTATAGAGTTACTCAAATCTTCTGTAATGTGTAATGGCCTGATCTTCATGTCTAATGAAATGTGGGCTTGTGTTTGAAATTTTTTCTGTAAATAGGAGGCATAGAGCTACCTCTGTGATTAAGAGCCTGTGCTGTTCTTTTGGAGGACCTGGGTTCATTTCCCAGTCCCCAAATGGCATCTTAGAATCCCCCATAACTCCCATTTCAAGAGATCCACCGCTCTCTTCCGGCCTCCATGGACACTGCACACTGCTCACAGACATACACACAGGGAAATGTCCACATACATAAAAGAGTAAGTACATCTCTTCAAACACTCTTTTTGTAAATACTAGTTTTGAAGAAATTTAGGCAGGCAAGATGATAATCACCTGTAATCACAGTACTTAAGCAGCAGATACAAGACGATAGTTAAAAGAAAAAAAAAAAAACAAAACAGAACAACAACAACAAAAAACAAGTAGAGCCTAATTTTTAATAATTTTTAAGATTATTCAATAATCCTGGGACCAAAAAATTTGACAACTGCTGTATGTATATTTTAAAATACAATCCCAATTCTACACACACACACACACACACACACACACACACACACACACACACCCTTCTTCAACTGATTAGTTTGGAATGTGAATTAGAAGGGTTCAACAGGCAATGAGCTCATAAAAAATCCTCTTCCATGGCACATGCCTTTAATCCCAACAGTCAGGGAGGCAGAGGCAAGTGGATCTCTGTGAGTTCGAGGCCAGCCTGGTCTACAAGGAGAGTCTAGGACAGCAAAGGCTACATACATAAAGAAGCCCTGTCTCGAAAAGCCAAAAAAACAAACAAAAACAAAACCTCCTTCCAATAAAACTGTAAAAAGGGTGTAGATGTAGAATAAACCCTCTGCCAAGTACAGTTATAATTTAAGTTTACATTCTCCCTCTACTAATTTATCAAAAAGAGAGGAGTGCAAATTTTAATGTTGGGAATTACTTCACTTTTATTTCTTTAAAAAATAAATCACCTTCTTATCTACAGTAGCCTCAAGACTACCCAGTTACTCATATTCTCCTCAACCCTCCATGAAATTTATATTCTAATCATTTCTCCCTTCCCTTCTTGAGGACTAATCAAACCACAGAACAGCCCACATGAAGTTTGTTGAACTGCACAAAATAAGTACACCAAGTGGCCGCCTTCAGAAGCCTTTGGTTACAGGGCCTCTCCAAGGTCTGGTGCTTCAATGGCAAGCAGCCTGTGCCTCTTTCTCGGGACCTTCCGTCAGCAGTCTCCACCTATATGCACTGGTGTTTTGTCTGCATGAAAGTCTGCATGACAGTGCTGGACCCTGGAGTTACAGACTGCCATGTGGTGCAGACTGCCATGTGGTACAGCTGCCATGTGGTGGTTGGGAATTGAACCCAGGTTCTCTGAAAGAACAGTGAATGCTCTTAAACCACTGAGCCATCTTTCCAGCCCAGTATCCACCTTATTTGGGGGGGAGGGGCGTGCTTTACATCTATATCAATATTGTACTTAATTCTTCTCCAAGTTCAGACTGTGCTACACACAGCAGTTCCAAGGCTGGTGGCTGCAAACTCCAGCCCAGGCCTTTCTCTAGAACATAAGATCAAGACTACATAGAAAGGTCTTGAAACTACCTATAGAGTTCCAGAGTGTGGGGCAACATTCTTTCAGTATGCCAGTCAGTAGGCCTACCTCTCCAGTAAGCCCTCAGATGATGATAGTACTGCTGGTCTGAGGACCCCACTTTGCGAACCATTGTTCTGATGTTTGCACTGGGACACAAGGGTCTACAAATTCCCTGGCTCTGTTTAGTCCCTCTTCACTATCAACAGGGGCAAGTGGCTGACCATCTCAAAACATAGCTTCTTTATGAATAAAATGGAGACTGTGACAGTAAACACATTCCCAAGTGATATAAAGAAAAGGGTAGACAGGAGGATATACTTCATCAGCTGAGTAAGGAAGGGCCCTTTACCAGATCCCAATGCATTAAAAAGCTGGTTCTCAGCAGAAACCACCCTTCAACTGCGTGATTCCATTTCTACATATTTTCCTCAGAAACTAAAAACTGGCAATCAATGGCACCTGCAATCTGAGCCTTAGGAGGCTACAGCAGGAAGACCATGAGTTGAGGATAACCCCACCCCACTTAGACAGGGGGAAGGGGGGATCATTTTGAAGATGAGAGGCAGATTTTTAACTGAAAGGGACTAAAAAAAAAAATATATATATATATATATTTTTTTTCTTTTTCATAGACATTTGCAACTTTCAACAGAAGGGATAAAAAGGAGCCACATAGTCCCTTGTTGCCTGCTTTGTTACTTGAAAGGAAATGCCCACCATCGTTCTAGAAGCATCCAAGCACTTCAGCTCACTCACCTTGGTCATGCCTCCTGCCTGTGCTGTATTCAGTCCAGCGTGGCCAGCCATTTGTGGGGAAACCTGTGTCAAGGTCTCAGCTAGCACACTGCTTGTGGCCCCCTGCATGGCTGGTGCAGGGTAGGGCATTCCAGCTCCTCTTCCTCTTCCAGCAGCCCCAAGAGATCCATTCATGACTTGAGCCTGCCCTTGTTGAGCCTGATTCATTAAGCTATGGCCAGAGTTACTGTTGAGAAGGCCTGGATGAGTCTGGTTGAAGTTAGCATTCATGCAGATCCCAGGTCCAGTCTGTGGTGTGGCAGGGCTACTGGTCACCAGCCCCACTTGCTTTTGTGCTTGTGGATTCAGTGCTTGGGAGGCAGGGGGGGTGGGCCCAGAGGTGCTGGCTGCCTGTTTTGGCAGGCTAGGAGTTGATGAGTCTCCTTGGTTCAGAGGGCTCTTGCCCATGGCACCCAAGCTGGCCATGTTTGTACTGTTCGGCTGCCCCTGAGCCTGGCCACCAAGGCCTTGTTGCACAGGGCTGCTGGCACTCACATTGCCTATCCCTGGGTTGATGCTAGGGCCACTGCCTCCTCTAAGAAGCTCCGACAGTTGTTTATGTTTGGACGCAGCATCTGGAACAAGGTTCCCACTGTTTAAAAGGCTTAATTCTCCATTGGGGATCAGCTCATCAGGAAGATCATTTTCCAAGTCAAACAATGATCCAAAATCTAAAAATTAAGCAGAAATGAAAATGAGAACCTAAGAAAATGTAACAGCTCTCCAAATATCATGTTACAATAATCTAAACCTAATGGGACATTTCACACAGACTACTAGCATGTATTAAGAATAATACCAAACCAAAATGACACATTATTTGAAATAAAACAAGAAAAATATTTTTAAAATTCAGAAAAAGGAAACATTATGAGAAAAGAGTAATTAAATGGTATGGTGTGAGGAAAAACTCAAAAGCACAAATTAAAAGTTTAACAAATATTTTCAACAAGTCACTAAATTAAAATGCAAAGATGATTTTAAGAATGAAAGTATGAAAAAAAAAAGAATGTAAGTATGAAGCCAGATGTGGTGAAACACACATGTAATCCCAACACGTGGCAGGAGAAGATGGGAGAATCAGAAGTTCAAAGCTAATCTTGGTAATTATAAATAGAGAATGTCAAGGCCATCTTTAGTTATATGAGGTCACATCTCAAATAATAAAAAGCAGACATGCAAAAAAATAATTAGACATGGAGTTCTATAATAGCAATTTAGGGGAAATTAAACTCAAACCTACATAATTGCATAAACTTGAAAGTTAAACTTTTTTTGAAATACACTAGAAAATGACATTATTGGTTTTCAAGGGCTAAAGATACATGTATAAAGATATAGAAACTGAAAAATGGTTAAAATATACCTAAACCTTAGAGATCCTTGCACTACACAAGGATGATCACACAGGAAAACGAGGAATGCCATGACTCCATGTATAAATGGGTAAAGCATAAAAGTAGGCAACTATCCCCAAAAAAGATGAAACAGTGTTAACAGATTGGTCTTCTTGGTCAGCAAATTAAAATACAAGCAATTTCCTCTTCTGGCTCTTTTCAGAGTACCCTCCTCTACAGTGTGCTGTTGTTATTTTGGTTTCTCCATGTAGTGGACTCTCTTTATAGACCAGGCTGGCCTTGAACTCAGAGATCCACCTGCTTCTGCCCCGCCCCCCTCAGGTGCTGGGATCACAGGTGTGCACCACAGTACCCAACTGCACCATGGTCTCACCTGCAGCATGTGCCCTCACCTCTATTCCTTCACTCCCAAACCTCCAGAATGCTGCTCAGCTAGCAGCCTGTCTACACATGGACAAAGAATGAAATGTGCAAACTATATTCCCCATAATGTTATCTGTAACAGGAAGGAAAAAGGAATCGAAAACAGCAATAGCCAAAGGCAATTCAACCTAATGAATACAGATGAGACTCCCTGCACCAGAACTCCAAACTCTACTCCATCTCTCCACAACAGCTGTGCAACTTTGGGTACCTTACACAGCCTTTCTGTATCTCACTCTCCTCTGTCGTGTAGACGACAGAGCAATAATGATTCCTACACAAGCAGGGGTGTTACGGGTACCAGATGAATTAATGAGGTCTGTGGTAATATAAACTTAACAAGAATTAGCTTTTACAGCCAGGTGGTGGTGGCGCACATCTTTAATCCAGCACTCAGGAGGCAGATGCAGGTGGACTCTGAGTTTGAGGCCAGCCTGATCTACAGAGCGAGTTTCAAGACACCCAGAGCTGCACAAAAAACCATCTCGAAAAACCAAAAGGAAAAAAGAAAAAGAAGTGCTGACTGGAGCTGGAGACTAGTGCTGATTAATCAGGAGAATCTTCTGGATTGTCTGCCCTTCCAGGATCAGACTCCCTTCTTGAAATGACAACCCAGTGACCCTGAAGAGGGACCCCATATGAAGGGACACCTGCAAAACAACTGGCTGGAGAGATGGCTGTTAAGAATGGGTACTGCTCTAAGGGAAAAGTTCGGTTCCAAACACCCAGCTCTCCTCTGGTTCCCTCAGGCACTGCAGCAATATGCACCCCTTGCTACATACACACAATTAAAAATGAAACCTTTTTTTAAGCACCAAATAGAATGAATGTGCATGCTTGGATGCATGTGTGAGAGAGAAAGAAATGGAGTGGGCAGGGAAGCAAAGTCTGGAAGGTAGCACGTTCTTAGGTAATACATACTGAAGCCCTTAGGAGAAAAGAAGTTTTTGTTCACAACTTAATCTCGAGTACTGCAAAACCCATGTGCTTGTGTGTGTCCATTCGGTATATAGAACCTCATTTAGTATGGGAGAGTATACAGCTATTTGCTAGAACTGGCATGATAGACTTGGTAGTAGAGAGAATGTTAGTGGTCAAAAAGGGACTTGGCAGTGCTGCAGAGAAAGCCTAAATGCTAAGCAAAGCTACAGTCTGGTTTCCAGCCTAGAGAGAATACAAAAGGATTACTGGTCTATATGGCAGCTCTATGTATGCCAGTGTTAATGACTAGAAAATAGTGTGTATCCAGAGGTGCCAGCTAAAGCAGCTAAATTAAAAGTCCAGGCAAATGGTTTTAACTCTACAAAGTGTATTTTTCTCATAAAACAAGACATATGAAGATAGGAAAGTTCCAGGGCTGGATGATGTAATAGTCCAAACTTCACCAATTCAATTGTTAAAAATACTTTTGGCCTGGCACATGCCTTTAATCCCAATACCTGGAAGGCAGAGGCAGGGGAATCTGAGTTGGAGAACAACCAGGGCTATACAGAGAAACCCTGTCTTGAAAAACCAAAACCAGACAAAAAAACAAACAAAAAACCTTATATTACTATATTTTTTTAAGTTTGGATGTGGGTGTGGTGTGGTGTGGTGTGGGTGTATGAGTTCCTGTGGAGGCCAAAGGCATTAGATCCCCTTGGAGCTGGAGTTACAAGTTCTTGTAAGCTGTCTGACTTGGATTCTAGTACCTAAACTTAAGAGCCTTGTGGAAGACCAGTACATGGCCTTAACTGATGAGCCATCTTTCCAGCCCCATCAAGTTTCTACAAACTTAGATGCTGTCTTCTTTCTCTTCCTCCTCCTCCTTCCCCCTCTCACTCTTCTTCTTCTGTGCCCATCTACAGTGTGGATGGATGGCAATGACTTTTCTCCTGTTTGCAAGATAATTCTTTTAGGCCCATGGAGAAATCTAGTGATAAAAGGGAAACTTCTTCCTGAGCACCCCTTGCTAACAGGAAGGAAAATCTTTAACAGATTATGTTGACTAACAAGATGCCCGGCTTCCCTCACCAGTGCTGTGTTGTTTCCAGCACCAGAATGTGGTTGTGGTGCTTGGCTTATCTGGCCAGTTTCCCTTCTACGACCAGGAGAGATGCTACCCTTCCTCAAAGCAAACTCCCAGTCAGCCACCTCAGAACTACATGAGTTTGCCTACAGTGAAAGGTGGCAGTGATAGAAGAGAAATGTGCAGCTGGACCGTATAATCTGCTACCCTGGAAGAAAATTTCTTAAATTTCTAAAGGGATGGCAGATAAAGTTGAGCTTAAAGAAAGATAACCTCCCAAATTCACCATTGCATTCCCTACATCACCATTTTACCGGTACAACTAAGATTTGTTTGTTTGTTTATTGTGTGGGCAGTGCTCTGCCTGCATGTACACGTGCACACCAGAAGAGGGCACCAGATCTCACTATAGAAGGTTATGAACCACACGGTTGCTGGGAACCGGATCAAGACCTTTGGAAGAAGAGCAGCCAGTGCTCTTAACCTCTGAACCATCTCTCCAGCCCAAGCATGACTAATTTTATTTTTGACCAGTTACATTCTAGCCATTGTTCTAATGTTTTGGGCCATTTGTATATTTTTTTCATTTTCACGCTTTTCCATAACATACATACATATACATATACATATATATATACATACACTTATATTTCTACAGTCATAACTACTTAAAATATTTTTATAATGTATGACTGTTTATTAAGCTTTGTAATAGTCATAGCTAATTTTTGTTCTGTTTTGAGACAGGGTTTTTCTGTTTAGCCTGGCTGTCCTGGAACTCACTTTGTGTGATCTAAACATTTCTTAAATTTCCTTTTTTCAAGCCTAGTGTGGTAGTGCACACATTTAACCCCAGGGCTCAGGAATCAAGAGGCAGGTGGATCTCTGTCAGTTTGAGGCCAGCCTGGTCTATCAAGCAAGTCCAGTACAGCCAGGGCTCTGATAAAATTTCAATGCAGTTCTCCACAATCCTTGAGAAAAACAAAAAACAAAAAACAGAACTTCATCCAAACCAAAGTCAAGTATTAGGATAAAATCAGGTTTCCTTCCAATACGTCTGGGATCGGGATAAGGAAGCCATGTTAAATACTGAGTCAGCAAACACAATTCAAATATATTAACAGTTTGCAGCAACCTTAGAATTTTCCTATAGACTTCTGTAAGCATCTCAAGCACTCTTCCCAGAAGACGGAGGTGAAGCCAAAGAGAAAATATACCCAAAAGAAATGTTTAGGTAGATTCACAGGGCTATGTCAGGACCCCTGCCTAATAGAGGACAATGGAAAAGCTGAACCCAAGAGTTCAGATCCCTACTTAACCCCTGGCCTCATATCCTTGGGGTAAACTGCTTCTTTTCTTTATCCTAAAAGACCCTTATCTGCAAAGCAGAGATAATCACATGGAAGAGTTACTCAATGATGAAAGTTAAGACTAGAAAATCCTGTATCACAGATAGGGCTATAATATCCTAAAGACAACCAGGTGTCCTTTAATGCCCACATTCCAGGGGCAGAGGCATCTCTGTGAGTTCCAGGACAGCCAAGGCTACATACTTAAAGCCCAATTTTAAAAATAAACAAATAAAGCCTTAAACACAAATTCACTGACCACTTCTCACCTTTAGTATCTGCCCACCACTCTAGCAGCCAACAATCAGACCAGTTTTCATCTACACAGTACTCTACTCCCCTTAGCAAATGCACAAGTACTTTTATAACTGTGAACAGTGTTTTCCCTGATAATTGCTTTGGTTTCAGTTTTTACCAGCCTGCTGCCTTTTTGTCTTTGTTGATCACTTTTCTCTACGCAGCCCTGGCTGTCCTGGAGCTCAAGAGACCCACCTGCCTCTGCCCCCCCGGTTCTGGGGCTAACGCGGTGCACCACCATTGCCCAGTCTCATCTAGTTTCAATCCAAACATGTAGCAGTTGTTTGGATGAGCTGACCAAATGCTGCATCCTTATCTACCAGTTAGACATGTGAATATGTGTACAACCAAATGCCCTAGGTATGGCTTTGTTGGTTCGTTTTTGTTGTTGTTGGTGGTGGTGGTGGTGGTGTGGTTTGGTTTGGTTTGGTCTGAAACAGCTTCTCACTATGTATTCCTGACTGGCCTGGAACTCACAAAGTAGATATGTAGACCAGGCTGACCTAACTCAGAAATCTGCCTGCCTCAGTCTCCCATATGCTGGGACTAAAAGCAAAAGACACCACACCAGGTTCAAAGTGTGGCTCTTTTCATAAAAAAGACAAATGGTCTTCAGACAAACCATCACCCCCCTTCTCCCCACTTTTCCCCATACTCTCATACAAAAAAAATCAAAAGCAAGTGAAGGCGGTGAGCCAAGACATAGCTGCTTGACACAGCACACCTAGGCCCCAACAGTGAGCTAAGTAACAGCAATCTAACCCATCTGAAGGCCCTAAGCATCAGCTTAGAATATCATTTCCAATCTCAGATACATTCTCTTTTTCTCTGCCAATTACTAAAAACCCTAGGAGAAAGCAAAGCTGAAGCTGTACCAATAGGGACACCCTCCTTCCAGGACCTTTGCCTTGAGGAGTAGAAGTCGAAGTCACACATCAAATAGCAACACCTCTTGTCATATTTCATGGCTAGAGACAAGGATGTTCCCAATGCTGGGGCTTCCTGTTCATCAACCTGAAGTCCATCCATTTAAATAAGCTGATATGCTAGAAAATGAGCTACAGTTTCCCCATTTCTACTAAAGCATTGTGAAGCCAAGGAGGTACAGTGTGGAAAGAGGACAGTGTAAGGACTTAGGACTTATGACAGTAAGTGACAACCAAGTAAAATAACAAAGGACATTTCACTTCATTGCTAGCTGAGAAATCCAAATCAACAGTCTGCAGACCTTACTCAGGTCCTAACCACTTCTGAATACTCACAGATAAACAATGGTACCCCACCCAAGCTCTGAGCAGCAGAGGTGAGTACACATCTGCAATCCCAGCACTGAGAGGCCGATTCAGAACTGCAAGTTCCAGACCAGCCTGGGCTAGAGAGCAAGATTCTGTATAGAGCCAGAACAAAACCTAGGGCTGGCTGGAGAAGAAGCAGAGAAATGTAAGAGGGAGGAGGAGAGAGTGAAGAAGGAGAGAGTGAAAAAGAGAGGGTAGGGGGAAGGAAGAGAGAAAAAGGTAGAGAAGGGGAGGAGTGAAGAAGACCAAGTCAGAAACATCAGTATCTCAAAGTTAACAATGAACAAACTACTGTCAAATACTAAGAGAAAAGGAAGCTGCTCATTTCACAGAATCAACCACCAGGATTAGCTCAGCAAGAGCTGTGTCTGTAGCCTTAGCTGCTTGGAAGACAGAGTCCAGAGATTTACCAACACAGTGAGACCATTCTTAAAAAGAGCCAAGTGTAGAAATATATTAACTGTATCTCAGTTACTCAAGGGGCTGAGACACAGTCAAAAGCTCAAGGCTTTGGCAATTTATCAAAATTTTAAAAATAGGATAAAATGGGGGAAAGTTAAGGGTCAGCAGTAGAGCACTTGCCTAACATATCCCAGGTCCTGGATTAAATTCTCAGAACCCCAACCAACCAAAAACAGGAAAGTGGCTGAATCAATGTATGCAGCCAATATGTGACAGCAGTTGGGAGATTTGCACCAGCCAATAAAAATCATACACAAAACACACCTTCTTTCTAAAATACCTTTTCTTGCCTAGCACAGCATACATAACACATAATCCTAGTAGTTGGGAGGTGAAGACAGGAAGATCAAGGGTTCAAAACCAGCCATTACATGAGACACTGTCTCAACACTCAAAATCAAATAATCAATAAAAAAGAGGAGCTAGAAAGATAGCTCAGTCAGTGAAGTGCTTCCTAATAAGCATAAAAGACCTGAGTTCAAACCCTACTACCACTCAAGTTACAAAGAAAAAAAACTTAAAGAAGGTATAGTGTTGTGCACTAGTAACCCTAGACTAGGAAGCACAGGTACATCTCTGGGGCTCACTGGCCAGCTGGCCTAGTCAGTTAGTGTGCCTCTCGTAAGCCCCTGTTTTAGAAGAAGACAGAACTCCTAAGGCATGAGATCTGAAGGCGACCTCTGGCCTTCACCCGCATGCACAAATACATATGCAACATACATGCATGCACAAACACAACACAAAGTTTAAAAACAAAAACAAAGTACTATCTTAAAACCTTTAATTTCTTTTGTATTACATTTGGAGGCCCAAATTCTCTGTACTGACATAAGTGGCATTTGTCTCAAAGCATGCTGACAAATCATCTTGCCACACCTTCTCCTGGCCAGAAGAATGAGCTCTTGTGCTCTACAGATACACCAACTAAGTTGTTAAAGTTATACTACCAACTTCACTTTGCAACTCAGGAAGGTACAAGCTCTGTGTGAAGCTGTATGTCTGGCTCACCACTGCCAACTCAGTGCCTTGGCATAAAACATTAGTATTAGACATTTAATAAACATCATGAGTGCATTAATTATAAAAAGCCAATTGTAGCAAGTTCTTATATAAAGATATAAAGCAGTAATCTTAACATTTATTACATTTTAAAAACAGAACAAAAAGTAATAAATTCTTTTGGAATGTTACATTGTTTTATTCATCTTCCTCTTCCCACTTCTTATGTTCTAGGAGGGCGGAAGGAGGTTCTAGTATGCTAGAATCCTCTCTATGGCTACACCTTAGCATCCATGAACAAGGATCCTGAGGCTGAAACAAAGACTAGCCATAGAGGAAGAAATGGTAGTACAAGAAATGGATGCTGGGTTTTAATTCTCATTTTAATCGGGGGGGGGGGGGGGGGGGAGATGTACGTGCATACAAGCGTACATGTCTTCGGATGGCAGGAAGGAAAGGGCACTGGCTTCCGGACAGCTAAGTTACATGCGGTTGTAAGCCAACCAGTATGAATGCTGGGAACTGAACTGTGCAAAGGTTCCTAACTACTGAACCATCTCTCCAGGCCAAGACTCTTTTGTTGCGCTCATATTTTCCCTAATTTCAAGACTAAAGCTCCCTTCCCAGGAATATTTTCTCTCCACCCATTCTTCATTTCTTTTTAGTAGCCTTACTTTTTGTGGAAAATATCTGCTTTCTTTAATTTTTCGAAATCCTCTAAGTTCTTTTGGCATTCACTTGTATTATAACTGACTACGCAAGCGTTCCTCTCAAATCTTTTTTAAAAGCTGAACACTTCTATTCCACTACCCTGAAAAAAACTAAGAAAAACAAATTTTTAATTCCCAAATCACTCCTGGATACAATGTGAGGCAATGCATCTGTCTGTTAAGCCAGTCCACTACACAACAAACACGCACACATACATATATACATAACAGATATACATATATACATATATGATTTAGAGGCTTATTTATTGGGTTTTTGTTTGAGACAGTGTCTTGTGTAACCCTGATTGGCTTGAAACATACTATACAGACTAAGCTGGCCTCAAACTCAAGAGATATGTCTGCCTTTGCCTCCCAGGTGCTCAGATTAAAGGCATATGCCACCACAGTTGGCTCAAGTTAAAACATTTTTTTGTAAAAAACAAAACAAACAAAAAAAAACAGAAAAACAAAACAAAACAAAAAAAAAACAGAAAAACAAAACAAAACAAAACAAAAAAACGTTGGGGCAAGACATGCTGAAAAGTACACATTTAAAGACACCTGGGTAAATACTTTATGGCTACTACTCTTAGCTGAACTAGAGACTATCCTGTACTTTCTCAATGTATATATCAAATATTACTATTTATACACAAACAGGAAAGGCCGTCTGATCTGGTGTAATGAGAAGAGCACCAGTGGGTTCAAATCACAACAGTCATTACCAATGCTATCTTTCTGTCCTGGGCATGCTTTCCTCAGCAAGATAAGAGTGTACAGGCAGTGTGTCTGCAGGATATTAGAAGAAGGAACTCAGTAATAAACTGTGTGTACATTGAGCCTGGCACATAGTAAGAGCACAATAAACATCAGTTTATTATTATCACAATCACAGGAAAACTGAGAGCTCAACTTAAGAGCCTGACTATCAAGGTCCCAGCACTCACACTTGTCCAGAACAGGGCAAGGCATTACTGTATGCTCAGCCCTGATAATATTCTCAGCCTGAATGACTTGTAGCCATTCTGGAAGAAACGGAGTTTATATTTAGCTTTGGAAATCCTTAGCAATTATACGAATATATAATGCAATAGTTCTCCAATAAGAGAGTGTGGAGGAAGAAAGAGCAGCAACTATGCCAGTCTAAGTTTATCCACGCAATGACACAGGTTCCCAAAGACACTCATCTTCTTTCCCCCAGTGACTATTAGGAAATGATTAAGGCAAATCTCTCTAAAGTCTTCTATAACTCAGTCTTCTTTTATGCAGACATGCTATCACATAATTACTACAGAATACTGGTGTTTTAATTAATTCTGGTTGAGGTGGAATTTTTGTTTGTTTATTTACTTGATTGGTTGTGCTTTTGGTTGCTTTTGTTGTTTGTTTTTTTCAAGACAGGGTTTCTCTGTGTAGCCTTGACTGTCCTGGGCTCACTTTGTAGACCAGGCTGGCCTAGAACTCACAGAGATCTACCTGCCTCTGCCTCTCAGAATGCTGGGGTCATAGGTGCGCCACCACTCCAGGTTGTTTTTCATTTGTTTGTTTGTTTGAGACAGGGTCTCACAATATACCTCTGGCTGTCTTAGAACTGGACATGTAAACCAGGCTGGCCTTGAACTCACAGAAATCCACGTCTCTGCCTCTCACGTGCTGAAATTAAAGGTGTGTACTACCATGCCCCGCTTTTTATTCTGAGCAGTTATCTATATAAAGTTTCAGCTCTCAGAGCAACTGCCCTGTTAGAGACCAACTCCACTGTGATAGGCAGTGGCCTCCTTCCCCAGCCCTCCCTAAAGTGGAGAACAAGTCACCTACCTAGACTGCCCCGCTTAAATGACTGGCCAGGTTTATTTCAGTCTTTGATAAGTCATGCTACAGGAGGATCCATCCAGAGGCTCTCTAAAGTGAAAACCTGCCTAATAAGTCCTTAAATATTTACATTACACACACACTAAAACTTAAACTAGAGGAAACCAAGCAAGGGATTTATTGAAATCCACAGGGGAAAAAAAGTGCAAAACCTTAGAAAAAAAAAGATCTAATTTTTAAATTGTGCTTCAAGAGATTGGCAAAATAGCTCATTGGGTAAAAAGCATTTGTTGCCAAGCCTGACAAACTGAATTTGCTCCCCAGAACCCACACGATACACACACACACACACACACACACACACACACACACACACACTAAATAGATAAATAATTTTAAGAGAAAATCTAATGCACTTTAAGTTCAGGCATAGTGACTGATACCTAAAATCCCAGCTGGGATTTTACACAGAAAGTACCAGAGTAGCCTGGGTTAGAGAATAAGACCCTGCCTCAAAATAAAGAAAAAAGAAAAAAAAAATCAAGAATTATTTGGCTTGGAAAGGATAAAATCCATTTTATATGATTAATAGCAAAATGTGAGCATTTTATTGTTTTCTCAAATGCACTTCGTGACCACTCTGCACTAGATAACTGAACACTTGTTTTTTAACTTTCCACTTAAAGAATTCAAGACAAGCAAGGCATAATAACACAAGCCTACAATATAACACTCTAAGGAGATGGAAGCAAGAGAATCTTCAGTTCAAGACCAGCCTGGATTACTTAACAAGACCTTGTCACAGAGCAAATAAAACTTAGCCCAAGACCAATTAATCTGAATGTTCTCTGTCATGCCCTAAACCAGCAAGTACTAGAAACCAACTTCCCATGTTAATTCTGTAGACTTAACAGTCATAGGAAAATGCCACTCAACTACTCAAACAGCTTGTGCTCGCTACCTCCCTCAGCCTTACAGAAGAGAAAAACCTTCATAAATACAAGGATGGTACAGAAGGCAGCTGACACAGCAGCAGGCCACCAGATCTTAACAGTACATGACTTAGAAGCTCTTGCTGGTTACCTTAACTGTATGGAACAGGGACAGGAAGAAGGGGTTCATGGTTTTCTGCCAGTGTGGCTGGAAGAAATCAATCCCCACTAAAACTTAAACTAGAGGAAACCAAGCAAGGGATTTATTGAAATCCACAGGGGGAAAAAAGTGCAAAACCTTAGAGAGTATAGTGTAAGTGACAGAAAAAAAAAAGATCTAATTTTTAAATTGTGCTTCAAGAGATTGGCAAAATAGCTCATTGGGTAAAAAGCATTTGTAATACTACCAGCCGCCTGCCCACACTACAACTCAACCAATTGCTGGGGAAAAGGATTATCCTGTCAAAAACAGTCCTGGAAGAAAAGGAATGTGGGTGCTCAGCCACAACTGGACCCCTGCAGAAGCAAACACTTAGATCCAGATGCTTGCCTGGCCGTCTCAGACTCTGTAGCCACATATCAACATAAGCAAGCAGACACCAGTGGGCCAAGTCTTTGGGCCAACAGCTGTGAGTTTCAGAATAAGCAGGTAGCAACATCAACTCAGGAGAAAAAGATGAACATATCCTGGAAGTCAAACGAATTTAGACCTTATAATATAGAAGTTTACATGGGTTACTGAATGTCCAAAACAGAAAATCAATACATTAAGTACAAAAATACTCCATTAAAAACAGGGGGTGTCTCTGTGGTATAGAGCCTTTGCCTAGTTTGTGAAAGGCCTTCCGTGGGTTCAATTCCCAACACTACACTAATAACAACAGCAATAGTAAATGAGTAAATAAATACATAAGAAACTATAATTGGGTATGATGTTTTGGATTGTAATCCCAGCACCAGGAGGCTAAGGAAAGACTGCTCCAAGTACAACACAAGCTTGTGTCTCAGAAAATCCCTTGTCCTGGAAAAATTAAAAGGCACAAAAGAAAGGAAAATTGTCAGCTGAAGCACCTAAATATTGAGCCATGTGTGTTAGCTAATACCTATAATCCCTCAGCATTAAGGGCTGAAACAGGAGGATCACCAAAAGTTCAAGGACAGCCTGAGCTATATAAAGCCATGTCTAAAACCTAAAAAAAAAAAAAAAAAAATTATTAACTACTAGACTATGTTAACAAATATACATACACCACTTAGAGACATTTACACTGAGCATATATGTGCTGTTTTTAAGGCTTTAAGACTTCATCAACATACATGCTTTTGGAGAAAATATCTGATGAAATCAAAATTACAGAAACAGCAAGACAGCTCAGGAGGTAGAGGTGCTTGCCACACACACCTGACAATCTAAGATCAACTCCCAGTACCCACATGAGTGGGAAAGAGATAACCAACTACAAAGCTGTCCTTTGACTTCCACACTTTATGACACATGTACGTACACACACACACACACAATTTCAAGTACAAATGCGGGTCAGTAAACTAGCTTGGCAGATACGGCACTTGCTGCCATGCCTGACAACCTGAGTTGGATGCCTGAAACCCCGTATGGTAAAGAGAAGTGGTTTCCACACGCTGCTCTGCTACTGGAAAACCGGCATGTGCACACTCTCCTGCCCAGCTATACACTGCAGACAACAAAACAACTGTGATTCTAAGAAACTAAGTTTTAAGCCGAGGGTGGTGGCCACACTTTTAATCCCAGCACTCAGGAGGCAGAGGAGGGTGAATCTCTGAGTTTGAGGCCAGCCTAGTCTACCAAGAGTTCCAAGACAGCCAGGGCTACACAGAGAAACCCTGTCTCAAGAAAAGAAGAAAAAAAGGGGGGGGGGTGTAATTAATTTTTGAAAAGGTGGCTCAATGGGTAAAGATGCCCACAACCAAGGCCATGAACCTAAATTCAATCCCCAGGACACAGGTGGTGAAGGAGAGAACCAAGTCCCAAGAGTTAACCTCTCACCATCCCAAATACCCCTGCCACAAATACAAGTAAATAAATAAATGTTTTTTTTATTTAAAAAGAAACCTGAGAAAAAATTACAAATGCCCATAGCTTTTAACTAACAATCCCATTCTAGGATCTGACTGCTCTACAGGTTTACTTGCACATTTAACATCACAGGGCTATACATTAAAGCACTGTAAAATAACACAATCAGAAACGCCTAAATACCCATCAATGGGAGCTCAGATAGAAACACAGGGCGCACAACCGAGCGCAAAACTAACTAGCATGGTCAGGACTGAACACGTGAGGAAAAGCGGGGCGCCGTGGAGCTCGCCTGGGATCCCAGAACTTGGGGAGGAGAGGCAGGCGGATCTTTGTGAGTCTGCGGCCAGCCTGGTCTACAAAGCGAGTCCTGGACAGCCAGGGCTACACAGTGAAACCCTGTCTCAAGGAGAAAGAAAAAGAAAGAAAGAAGAAAAAGGAAAAGGTGAGAAGATGGAAGGAATCAAGCACTGCCTGTTCACTCTGTCACTGGAGAGATCCGAGGCTTGTTAAATACTAGTGTTAGTAGTTACGGAAACTGGTATTTCTAAGGTAGTCTCCTCACTGTAAGCTATTCAGGCCCAAGTAGTCACCTTCAGCACCTATGATCATAAACAGAATGGCTCCAGGTGCTCCAGATTTCAGCTGGACTTTGCTGTTAAGAGAATAAAACCTGAAATAGATTAAAATATTTTTTTCATATGGGTTTAAAATCATGGAAAAGGAGGAAAAAAACTTTATGAATGTACTAGTTTTATTTTTCTAAATAAATGTTACAATCTGCATGCAACATTTTATATCTAAAGCACAGAACTATAAATATTGCTCAGATATCAGAACTACAAATATTGTCCAGAAATCTGACATCATTAAAAAAAACAATTCAGACACTGGTTCTTTCCAATAATTCATCAGTGAGAAACCACTAATACAAAGATGGGGAATGTAGCAACAGAAGTGGAAACCAAACCTAGAGGCAAAACACAATCACATCTTATCTCTGTCCCACTTTTTGTTGTTGTTATTTTTCGAAAGAAGGGTTTCTCTGTGTAGCTCTGGCTGTCCTGGACTTGCTTTGTAGACCAGGCTGGCCTCGAACTCAAAGTGATTAGCCTGCCTCTGCCTGAGTACCAAGATTTGTTTGTTTGTCTTTTCTGGTTTTTCAAGACAGGGTTTTTATGGATAGCCCTGGCTGTCCTGACTTGCTTTATAGACCAGGCTGGCCTCAAGCTCATAGAGATCCACGTGCCTCTCTGCCTCCCAAAGTTCTGGGATTACAGGCATATACCATACATTTTAATTCCAGTGACAAATCGACTAGCTGAGATGATATGAGATTTCTTCAGTTCTGTCTATTTAACAGTGCAAACACTAAAAGTATTGTGATCTAAGCACAGCAGCAAAACTTCACTGTTAAAATAAGACAGAATTGAGAGCACTGAAGAGATGGTTCAGCAGTACTTATAGCTCTTGCAGAGGACCCAAATTCAGTTCCTACCACCAAAATGTCAGGAAGCTCACAACCACTTACAATTCCAGCTCCACGGGATTCAACACCTTCTTCTGGCTTCCTCAGGTACCCATACACACGAAGATATGCACACATACATAAATAAAAATAAACATTTAAGGGGAAAAGGTGCTGAAGTGATAGCTCATGCAGTTAACAGCATGCACTGTTCTTGCAGAGGACCCAAGCGAGGTTCCCTGCACCAAAGTTTGGCAGCTAACTGTGGCCTCTAACTATAGCTCCAAGGATATCTGTAGCCTCTGGCCTCTGTGGCCAGTGGCACTCCCATGCGCACATCCCCTACAAACATACATATTAAAAATAAAATAAATCTTAAAAGATAGAATGAGACCTACTCTTATAATATTAATACTTCCAATTATTCCAAGATATCCATCAGTCTAAAATGTTCTTACAATAGATCCGCATGTACAAGGGAGCCACTTTGGGTAATGTGTAAAGAACCCACATTTGCTTAGGGATGCACAGTACAGCTTTAAATGAGAGAGAAAAGCCTTTAATCCCCGCACCCAGGAGGAGAGGCAGAGAGACCTCAGAGTTCCAGGGCAACCAGGGCTACACAGAGAATCCTGTCTCAAAAGAAGAAGAAGAAGAAAAAAAAAAGTTGTAAAATGAAAGAAAAGAAACGGCCAAGGCTGGCAGGCTGTGGGAAAGGCAAGTGACTCCAGAAACAGAAAGGCATTCGTCAAATATTTATTTCAAATACAGAATGTATTATCCATTCAATTTTTAAAGTAATTTTACTAGCGTGTGCACATGTGCCGTGTTGTATGTAATATGCGAGGATGTGCACGCACTGTGCATGTGTAGGTGCATACTCAACATTTAGCGTGTGAACTTTTTTAAAGAAAATTTCCCAGCATCTTTTTCCCCCCCAAGACAGGGTTTCTCTGTGTAGCCCTGGCTGTCCTGGACTCACTTTGTAGACCAGGATGGCCTCGAACTCACAGAGATTTGCCTGCCTCTGCCTCCGTTGAGTCCTGGGATCATAGGTGTGAGGCACTGTAACTGGCTAAAATTTTCCAGTATCTTAAGACCCCTAGTTCCAAGTCTTATAACGCTTTCAAAGGGTACTGTTCCTCCCCAAAGTGGGGCTAAGATAAAGGAAGCCAACTCCACAGATACGAGCTTTGATGGAAGAATGTAGGCTTGCAGAAAACAAACTGCAATACTTCTTCCCTCAATTACGCTGGACATGGTCAAATTTTCAAACCTGTATTATTCTTTAAACCTTAAAAAAGACAGACCATAAATCTCTGGTCTGATAGTAAAGCTGATATTAAAGTGACCTTACCTGGTCTCTAGATAGCCAACCAGCTTCCCCAAAACTCACCTTGCAGGGCCCTCCTATGTCTTTCCTCTGATAGGTCAGTCCCCCCACCCTGCCTGAGGTATCCAGCTTCAGCTTCTTTAGTCAGAAGCTGACTCTCAGGGTTTTTTAATATTCATGGCCTACGTTAGTTTTCCAGTGTTATTCACAGAGGAAAACGTTGTTATACTGTGGTGTAGGCCCTGGTGATCTGGAGGGACAAGAAAGGCCTACCTATATATAAATAAAAATAAACTGTAACTTTGCAGGGAGGTGGAGAGATGACAAAGGCACTGCTGGGAATTGGCAAACTGCCTAGCCATACACCCAATTCTGTTCCACCAGACAAGAACAGCTTTTGGACCAAGGTTATCACTATGACCCGGCCAAGCGTTGTCTCTACCCCTCACAAATAAACACAACCAGCACTGAAATATTTGTTGGATAAAAGAATGAAGTGGTGGAGGTGAGACTGGAGGGCAGGCCTGACCAACTCCCTGAGGGCAAGACCACACCATCTATGTCCATCATCTCAAAAGCCACTGGAGGCTCCTAAATTGGCGTGGCTCAGTAAACAGTCCAAAAACAAAACTGACTTTTTGAAAACTATTAGGGTGCTCAAGGGCTTACATTTACAGACCTTCACACGTGATATCTGTGCTGTTCCCCATGCCCAGAAAAGAACCACCCTCAGGTCTCAGCACACATCACTATCCCCAAGAAGCCTCCCAAGACCCTTCAGAGCAAATTCTGCCCCATCTGGTGTTACAGTCACCCTCTGAGTGCTGTAGCAGCAGACTTCCCCAGCATGAGTACATCCATGAAGGCAGAATCTAGGCCTGTCTTGTCCCTCAAAAATCAACCAGGGCCCACAGCACAGTATGACAACTATTAACCCAGTGAATAACCCTGAAAAATTAACCTAAGCCGTAAGTAGTTATTTCTGGAAGTATCCTCCATCTTTAAAAGGACTTTGTCTTTAAATCATAAACATCTTAAAGAAAAATCCAGACAAATGTGAGAAGCAAATGAGCTTAGAGCCAACTGTTAAAAACAATGGCCATTAATCACACGAGGTCATCTACTTAATTTTTTTCAATAATTTAACATTTAGCCAGGCATTGTCGCCTATGCCTGAAATCGCAGCACTTGAGAGATAGAGGCAGAAGAATCAGAAGCTCAAGGCAAACCTCAGCTACATAGTGAGTTTGAGGCAAGCCTTAGCTACTAAAAACCCTCTCTCAAACAAACAAAAGTAAATAAAAAAGTTAATAAAACTGAATAGTTCTTGCATCAGATTTGTCGTATTTCAGGTAGTTAATGGTATGGTGTGGGCTTTTCACGCCTATTGAGCAGCGCTGACCTCTGGATCACCAACATCATCTCAAAAAAAAAAAAAAAAAAGCAACGTGCAAACCTCTCTAGCTGTTGAGAAGGAATCCTTTCCCCAAACTTCAGACACTAAGAATGCCATCACAAAAATTAAAACACTGACTTCTCCTCCTATTATCTGAATGGTCCCTGAAGAGGTTTCATGAAAAAGTCAACTGTAAGCAGGTCATGCTCTACAAAGAACAACTCATCACCCGAGTATAAGACCCTATCAATGGTTTATACCTTTGTTTTTATCTTCAGTATTAACTGTTTACTAGATTACAAGACTTAATGACACCCACAATTACAAGGAAAATTATTCTTTATACACCATAGCTAAAATATAAAAGAAAATGGAAAAATAATAACCTCCAATGAAAGAACTTCTCATCACAAGAGTCTTCAGAAAGAGGACACCCCACAATACTAGAGCTGGATCTTCTCTGACCTCAAGATCCATGGGTGGAAGCAAAGAGAAACCAATGAGGGCACGACTGCACTCCTCTCAAAAAGGCCACTTAACAAGCTACACAGGGAGCCCACAACCATTCTCTCCTAATGCTGCTTTCTATAAAAGACAACTTTTACAATTTCTCCTTTTACTCTGTAAGTCCTAACCCATATCAAGCCTTTGCTCTGAAACTGTAACTAGAAACCAGTTCCACTTAATTTCCCAATAAAGAGCAGATCAAGTAAAGTGAGCCACACAATTGCTTGTTTAGTAGGAGTTCCAAATCTTAGCTCTCAATTCATTCTTTCTATAAACTGGAGGTGAAACTGCATTAGGCCATGGTATGTGAAACAAGAAAAGACAGCAACTTCCCATACTGTCCTAGGGAGAAGCTACAGGGTTTAGGTCTGGGACGAGGTCTCATCCCTGTATCAATAACTTCAGTCCTCACTGGCCCCAAGAGTAATGTTTGCTATTTTCTCAATTAATTAAACAAT
Source organism: Meriones unguiculatus (assembly GCF_030254825.1). Classification (NCBI taxonomy): domain Eukaryota; kingdom Metazoa; phylum Chordata; class Mammalia; order Rodentia; family Muridae; genus Meriones; species Meriones unguiculatus. Next base: position 41,737,697 of record NC_083359.1, read on the forward strand.
AATAGCTGCCTCAAATGGTTATATGCCAAACTCCCTAAGAGCCTGATAAACACAAAGCTAATCAAACTGAGCAAAAGTAGAATACTGCAAGGGGAGACTCCCTTTTAGAGAGATCTCTGCCCCACACCCTTTGTCCTCAAGACTCCACAGGAAGCCTCTGGCCCCAGTCACAGAGCTGCTGAGCTGGGAGCTAAACTTCCATGTCCACTGAGCCCAAGCCAGGGCTCCCTCCAGAGCATATTCGGCTGGCTCCCAGTATAAAAAGCTCTGACATTTCCTTCAACTCTGAGTCATGCTTAGAAGGTTCTACTTTTAATCAGGTGACAAATACTCAAAATATTTTAATCCAAAAGAACTGGGTCAAGCTTTCATAGTCCATAACTATCAACGCAATCCCTACTTATTGATAGTTTTCTAAAGCTCCTGAGTGTCATCATTCAACTCATAATCAAACACTGAAATCTATTCAATTCTATTTAAATGTTACCCCTGCCTTCTACATAGGTTATCATAAAGAACAACCTAATTTTCTGCTATTTCACTGGCTATGCTAACTACAAAGCTAAAACATGCAAGGGGATGCTGACAAAGGACTCAGCAATTGAAGGCACCTGCAGCCAAATCTGATGACCCCAGTTCATTCCATGGGACCGAGTAACACAGAAAGACAAAACTCCCATGTGTTCTCTGACCTCCACACAAGTGTCACGGCACACTTGCAACTCCCACACACTCCTAGACAACTTCACATACACAAAATACTCAAATAAGTAAACATGGCTAGGTGGTAGTGAAAAGGGGAAATTTTTCTATTATAAAAATAATTATAGGGGCTGGAGAGATGACTCAGAGGTTAAGAGCACTGTTTGCTCTTCCAAAGGACCCAGGTTCAAATCCCAGCACCCACAGGGCAGCTCACAACTGTCTGTAACTCCAGTTCCAGGTGATCTGACACCCTCATACCAATGCACATGAAATAAAATTAAATAAAATAATTATATTGCTGCAGAATGTATAGCCCCATTAAGCAGACCATTCTCTGTATTACAGACTGAATTCAGGACATTAATTCAGTACAGCTCTAAGAAGAAATACCTTGTGTACACGTTGTGGCTATACACAACAAGGCACAGGTGAAGACTGGCAAATTAAGAGATCCTCAAACAGTAACAGATGAGGCTCTTAAGGGATGGAAGAAGATTTCACTGCTAGGCTTTACTATTCTTAGCAATGCTTCAACTAAATATTCTTTTTGATTAATAGAAACAAAACACAAGGGGAAATGTCACTGGAGATAATATTCAAGTATTTCTTAACAGTAAGTTTTAATAGGAATTCAACAGTTAGACACAGTACTCAAAAACAGACTTGCTACCTGAGGGAACCAGAAAACACCCCAATAGTTTTTCAAAGACAGCAACAGTCCTTTATACTGTTTAGAAACTTTAAAAAGAGAGAGGGTACTTTGCTTACTTCTAAACCTTGCACACCCTGTCTCCCTGTGTATAAGTATCCTGGGTCAGGACCATTCAGGGTTTAATCTCATCAGTGAGCCGAAGAGCACCCATGCAGGGCTCTTAGAGGACCACCCTGGGGAAGCAGAACATTCAAAAACCCCACAGTTATCAGTACAATGGTTCACATTTCAGTAAAGTGAGAGGTTTGTTTTGTGTTTATATTTTGTTTTGTTTCCTGAAGACTAAGCTTGAGACTAATAAAAAGGCATGATCCCTTTCCCAGTTAAAGTATCCCAGTTAAAGTAAAGTGGACAGGACACGGCAGATCTGACAGATATGTTCCAAGAAGAAAGCAGGTGAGGGCCATCCCCAACCTCAAATTGTACTACAGAGCTTAGTAATAAAAACAGCATAGTACTGGCACAAAAACAGACTTATTGATCAATGGAATTGAACTGTAAATCCATATACTGATGGACACCTGCTTTTTTATAAAGAAGCCAGAAGTAAGCACTGGAAAGGGCAGCATCTCTTAACAAATAATGCTGGTCAACCTGGAAGGCTGCAAGTGTAAGGATCCAAACAGTTTCGTTACTTACCATCCTGAACAAAACTCAACTCCAAATGGACCAAAGACTTCAATATAAAACCAGATACACTGAACCTGACAGATGAGAAAGTGAGGAATAGCCTTGAACATGCTGGCACATGAAAAGATTTTCTGAACAGAACACCATTACCACTCACAACAAGGGGAACAATTAAGAAACGGGACCTGATATAACTGAAAAGCTTCTGCATGGCAAAAGACACTATCATCCAAAGTGGCAGCCTACAGAATAGGGAAAGGTTTCTACCAACTACACATCCAAGAGAAGGCATATACAGGGTACAGATCTAACAGAGAATTCTCAAAAGAAACTCAAATGCCTGAGAAGCACTTTAAAAAAATGTTCAACATCTACAGTCATCAGAAAAATGCAAATCAGTACTGAGATTTCATTTTTACACCTGTAAGAATGTCTAAGATCAATCAATAAAGTAAAACAGCTCATGGTGGCAAGGATATGGAGTAAGAGGAACCTTCAAGCATTGCTGGTGAGACTACAAACTTGTACAACCACTATGGAAATCAGTGTGGCAGTTCCTCAGGAAGATGGGACTCAAACTGCTTCAAGATCCAGCTGTACCACTCTTGGGCATATACCTAAAGGATGCTTCATCCTATCACAAAGACACTTGCTCAACCATGTTCATTACTGCTCTATCCGTAACAGTCAGAAATTGGAAACACCCTGAATGTCGCTCCACAGATGACTGGATAAAGAAAATGTGGGACATTTACACAACAGAATATTACTCAGCCATTTAAAAATAAAATAAAATCATGAACTTTGCAAGTAAATGGATGGCACTAGAAAAATTCATCCTGAGTGAGGTAACCAAACCCAGAAAGACAAATATGGTATGTATTCATTTATATGTGAATACTTGCCACTAAGTCAATGATAACCAAACTACAATCCATAGGTTAGATATAGAGTAAGAAACTATATCTCCCTAGGAAAGGGAAATAAAATACAGGGCTGTGAATGGATGGGGAGGGGGGCTGGAAAGGGAAGGAAGGGGGGTTGAGAGAAGAAATAAGGGGAGAGAAAGCAAGAATTAAGGACAATTTGAGGAAGTATGGAGACCTTATACAGTAGAGGCATATTATACACATACATAACAGACACATATATATGCACACATATACACATGTGAGCTAAATAAAAAGATGAAATAAATAAATAAACAAAAAGATGGGGGAGACAGAGTCACCAAATGGAGCTTCCAGTACCAGGAATGGGTAATATTGAACTGCTGGTCAAAGGAGTTCCATGAGAATCCCCAAACGCTGGCTGTTGCCAAGACTATAGGTTGTTCTCCACAAACTGACTACAAGGTTCTATTGCTGACAACACCTACAGCTCACTGAACATGGAGAAGTCAAGCTGGTGCCTATATAGAGCCTTCACCCGTACATGCTAGTATTTTAGGTACAGAAAGGTACAAAAGGAAAATTGTAAACACCAACTCAGGCACAAACCCTTCAATCTACAATGGTGTCCTGCCTGTAAACCATGCTAGTGCAATGGTGGCACAAAGCTTGTAGGAGTAACCAACCAATACCTACTTTGACTTAAGATCTCCTCCAAGAACCTGAGACAAGACAGCCCAGGGACCTAGAGTAAAAGCAAATACTACTGTTCTACTGAAAGAATGTAGCAATAAAATGGCTCCTAAGCACTATGACTATACTCATAGGTCAGTGCCTTGCTCAGCCATCAGAGAAGCTTCCTCCTGCAACAGATGGGAACAATACAGAGGCCTACAACTAGACATTATAATAGATTGAGAGACTTTTTAACACTCAGCCCTAAATGGGATTATCTCCATCAAATCCTTCTCCTTGGGTCTCAAGAAACCGTGTGACAAAAGGAAGCAAAAAGACTATGAGAGCCAGAGGGGATGGAGAGCACCAAAGAAACAATGCCCTCTAAATCAACAGTATCAGTGCACACATGAACTCAGTGACTGAAGCAGCAGCCACAGGGCCTGCGCCAGTCCTTTGGATCTATGTTATGGCTTCCAGTTTAGTGCTTTTATGGTATTCCTGAATGTGGGAACAAGAGGGTCTCTTTGTCTCTTTTTGTTTTGTCCTCTGATGTGTCAATTTTTGCTTAATCTTACATTTTATTATTTTATTATCCCTTGAACACCTGATTTTCTTTTGTTCGTTAGTTCTTTCTTTCTCTCTCTCTCTTTCTTGTTTTTGTTTTTTGTTTGTTTGTGTTTCTAGACAGGGTTTCTCTGTGTAGCCTTGGCCATCCTGGACTGGCTTTATAGACCATGCTGGCCTCAAACACACAGAGATCCACTCTGCCTCTGCCCCCCAGAGTGCTGGGATCACAGGTGTGCATCACCAGGCTGGGTTGTTTTCTAAGGAGACAGAAAGAAGGTGGATCCAGATGACAGGGGAGGTAAAGGAACTGGAGAAGGAGAGGGAAGGTAAACCATAATCAGGATGTATTATGTGAGGAAGGAAAAACTCTACTTTCAATAAAAGGGGGGAAAGGGATAGGTAAACGGGGGCCAGGTATAGTAGCACACACCTTCACTCCCAGCAGATTTGGGAGGCAGCAGCAAGGAGAACACTGTACGATTGAGGCTGCCCTCAATTAATTCGTCGACAGCCAGGGCTACACAGAAACCCTGTCTCAAAAAACAAAAACAAAACAAGAGTGGGTGAAGGGCAAAGGTATATATACTAACATCCTATTTCAGAGGGTATGCTGAGAAGAATGAAGGCTTCTGAGAGACATCTGGGAGCAACCAGAAGATGAATTACACAAGAGCAATCTATGTGTACTGTGATACCCAGGACGAAAAGACTATTATGGCCAGGGTCCTATTTCCAGCCCCGAAGACTGGGGAAACAGCTAGGCTTCCCCAACTGACAGATTAGCACTCTGGTACAGCAGGAAAGGCCAGAGAAACAAAAGTTGGAAAGACCACCAAACCATTGGCCCCACTTCAGCTCTTGGGATTCTACATACTGAGATGTTCAGTATGAACAGTAGGAACTAAATACACCCTCTTTGGGTGCATTTTCACTTAATTGCATTTTGCATTCTTTTCTTAGTTTTACCTCAGAGTTTGAGTGAACAGTTTTAAGCCAATGAAAGGCATCAAGCAAAACCTTCTGTAAACCATTAACTGGTATCTCAGATTGAACTTTAAGGCAAACAGTAATAAAGAACAAAATAAAATCATATACTCGAGACTTATGAAATCCATGAAGTGTCTCAAAATTATCAAGAGTTTACAGAACACATAAGTTTTTAGAATTTTAAATTTTCATACTGATCATGTTTTCAGTTTATAAAAACAAAGTGAAGGGGCTGGATAGGTTAGCAAGCTGTTTTTCCAAAGGACTGGGGTTCGATTCCCAGCACCCACACAGCAGCTAACAACCATCTATTACTCTGGTTCCATGATTTGAGGGCCTCTTCTGGACTCCAAGGATAATGCACAAACATGGTACAGGCAAAACACATAAAATATAAACAATTATTAAATTTAAAAAGTGAAAATGGAGACAATCAATAGTGCTGATTACAGAATTCTGGTTATATATCCAGTGAAGATATACCATGAACATAGCTACATATGGGCATCTGTGATAACAATTAATGGTCTAATCAAATTAGCGTTCCCAGGAAATTCTCAGAGGACAAGGCACATCCACATACCCCGGAGGATACACTGCCAGCTCCTGTTCATTGAGCATTCCTCTAGACCAAGCATTTTCCAGACATTACCTCAGATAATACTGTAATGAAAATATAACCATCATCCATTTTTCAGATGAGAAAACTGAGATAGGAGAGTTAAAACCTGATCAGAGCTTACCAGCTAGGTTATCAACGATGAGACTGTCTAAATGTAAGACTATCAAAATTAAGAATGGAAAGAAGGTACCCAAAGAATGGTGACAGTGTAAAAACAAAATCTTGGGAGAAAACTAGAGCATTTTCAAGGACAAAAACTGTATATTCTCTTACTTTTTGCCTTAAAGGCCCACTGGGCAAGTAAGCCTCCTTATGCTGTGTTCAGTGCCTGCAGGGCAATTGTGGGAACACAACTGCCACAACTTGCCTATACCACGGAGCCGTTCACCATCTAGTTTCACAGATGCTGAGGACCTGAGGTGACAAAGTAGCAGGGAAAAGAATGCTATGGGCTACTAGGGTAATCAAGAAGCAAAATGGCCAGCAAAAGAACAATGCCACCTTAATGAAGTTACCTGGCTTTTTGCCAAATGTACCTGATTTTTAATATAGTATACAAAGCTATTATAGAAAAACAAAAACTTGAGAGAGCGAGCCTCCTACTGTGAAGTGCTCATCCTACCTGCCTACTAATCACGGTCCGGGCCACTTGCAAGTCTCAGAAAACTTGTGTTCCTGCTATGCCCAGCTGAGAGAGCCACAGCCAACCAGTACTCCCAAATGGGTACTTAGACCGTAAGTCCCATACCACTCAAATCATCAAGCTGTGGCTCAAGGGAAAATTCTCTGGATGTCAATTCTTACATTGAAGTTTAAGAGGAGAAAGCCGTTTCCACATTCTATCTGTGGCTGAGTTCTTGCCAAAATGGCAGGTAGAATGGTTAGAGCAAGAGACCAGATCCACCACAGAACCAGAAATATGTCCTCTCTGGCCCTCCACAGAAGTTACTACTGATTGCTGCATTACATAAAGGAGTGGGGCACTCCAGTGCTAATGAGCTGTGGTGCCGATTCAAAGTTCAGCACTCATCTTTGAAGGCTTATAATGCCCACCAGCACAAGCTCTGAGAGGCTGACAACAAAATTCCTTGGCTAGAACTAACCTCAATGGAGCACAAAACCTTTAAAAAAATTTTTTTTTCATTTACATTTTGTTTAGTTGTTCAAGACAGGGTTTCTCTGTATAGCCCTGTGTAGTCCTGGAACTCCCTCTCCAGCCCTAGCCTTTTTTTCCCTTTTGAGAAAACAATTTCTTGAAATATACACCAAGTGTTGACCTAAGTAAGATAAAGAGGTAACGCCCTCATTAATGGAACCCCAAAAGCTAAAATAACAAGCTTTCCTAGTCTTTACAAACCCCATAATAAGATGCTTCATTTTAACAATGGGAGACATATTAGCCACCCCATTTTAAAATATTTTGTTTTCAAACATGAAGTAAAAACACTAAAAATCAGCATTTACAAAGCCCTAAGTAATGGGGTACTTTGAGAGCAACCACAATGGCAGAAGTTAAAGGTGTGAAACGACTGGCTTACAACCTAAGCATCAATTTCCAACTGTAGAAACAAAGCCTCGGCTCCTTTAAGTCATTTTCAATTACATTTAAGAGCTACAGAATCACGTGGAATACAGTGGGGCATATCTGTAATTCCAACAATTCAGGAGGTAGCAGCAAAAAAAGCATCAGGAATTCATGGCCAGTCTAAACTATACGAAATCCTGTCTCAACAAAAAAATAACAGTAATTACAGAACCCCCATCTTTTGATTTACCACTATGATACCATTGGTGTGATTCACAATTACACTGTCTTTCCTGAAGAGCTACCAGTGCAACCCGTTCCTGCTCCCAAAAAGTTTGTACTTTCATGACAAGATATAGTCATGAAGAGTCCTGCCTCTATGAAAACCTTTACTTTCTATTTAGTCAAGACAAAAATAAAGTAAAATAAGAAACATAAATTATAAATTTTCTAAAAAGCACTACTCGTCTGTGTATGTGTGTGTGAGAGAGAGAGAGACAGACAGACAGACAGACAGACAGACAAGGACCTGCTTTGCATTACAAGCTTGCCCAGAACTCATGTTCCTAAGCTACACCCAACTGCCTTAGACTCCAGAGCACTAGAGTTACAGGTGTGCCACAGGCCTACACAGGTCTTCCCTCACCGGCTGAAGTGAATGCTACCGAGACCTGGCAAATACCACTGTCTGTAGGCAAGGGAATGTTTGTTTTATGTGTATAGGTATTTTGCCTGCATGTGTATCTGTGTAGCATGTGCATGCAGTGTCTACCGAGTCCAGATCCCCTGGAACTGGAGTTACAGCTGTCATGTGGGTGCTGGGAACTGAACCAGGGTCCTCTGGAAGAGCAGCCAGTGCTCTTAATCACTGAGCTATCTCTCCAGCCTCAAGTCAAGTGTGTGAGTGAGTGTGTGTGTGTGTGTGTGTGTGTGTATGCACGCGCACGCACGCAAGCGGGCACGAACACACACATATTGTTTTTTTGAGACAAGGTTTCTCTGCTTAGCCATAGACCAGGCTGGTGTAAACTCACAGAGATCCACCTCCTCTGCCTCCTAACTGCATGCAATAGCACTGCCTGGCACCAGGTAAATTTACACATTTATAAATTCCTAGGACACTCATTTTTTTCAAATACTTTTTTATTACATTTATTTAGTGTGTATGTATACATGAATGTACATGGGCATGTACATGCCATGACCCATGTATGAAGGTCAGAGGACAACGTGCAGGAGTCACAAGCTCTCTCCTTCCACTGTGTGCAGGACTGGGATCAAACTCAAATTCTCAGGCTTGGTGGCAAGCACCTTTACATGCTGAGCCATGTCACCTGAATCTAGGGCTTTTAACCATCTAGATGTGGTTCTATCTGTTGCTCTGGAGACAATCCCCCTTAAGTCACAGGTCCTCATCGAGATTCTCTTCATCTGCTGCTGAGCTGGCTTAGAGAAGAGCACAGGGATACATAAAGGACTACACACAGTGAAGATTTCCATTCAGCAATAAAAGATGTAGGTGGTGAATCCAATTTACCACAAGCTTTCTTCAAATACACTTCTCTACTGAATTTAAAGAGATTTGTGACTATTTAGAAGGCTGAGGCAGGAGGCTCACTAGAGTCTAGGAGTTGAGACCTGGCCTGGACTACACAGTAAGACTATGACTCTTGAAAAGTTAACTTTTTGCTAGTGATCACATTTCTATAATCCCAGCTACCACTCAGAAGGCTATGGCTAGAGAATCACAAAGTCTGAGGGCAGCCTAGGATATAGAGTCAATTTGATGTTAGTCTTGAATATATCACCTTGTCTCAAATATATATATATATATATATATATATATATATACACAAACACACATACACATATAAAATGTTATTTTTTAAAGGCATAGACATTATAAAATACAAACACAAAGGTTTGGGACCACAGCATGGGCTAAAATATACCTGTGTTCGATTTTCAACACCCAAATTTAAAACTTCATAAAATATTTTATTTTGTGTGTATGTGAGAGAGAGATGCAACTTTGTGGAGTCAGTTCTCTCTTCCACCTTTATATGGGTTCTGGGGACCCAACTCAGACCACCAGACTTAAATCGCAAACACCTTTCTTTACTCACTGTGCTATCTTTTTGCTGGCCCTAACACTTTTTAAATGGTTTATTTGTTATACACAAATTTTACCATAAAGTTTCCCAAATTACTAAGTGAGATAACTTATACCTATAATACTAGTACTTAAAAGGCTGAGGCAAAGCTGCACCCCTTTACTCCCAGCAAATGGGAGAAAGAGGCAGGTGGATCTCTGTGAGTTCAAGGCCAGCCAGGTCTACATAGCAAGCCCAAGACAGGCAGGGTTTGATACACAGAGAAATCCTGTCTTTAAAAAAAAACAAAACAAAACAAAAGGCTGAGGCAGGAAGATCCAGATTCACTGCCAGCTGAGGGTACACACAGTGAATTCCAAGACAGTAGGAACTAATCAGCAATACTCCACCTCAAAAAACAAACAACAAAACCTTAACAACTTTCATGAATGTATGAACTGCCGATTATATATGTTAAAAAATTAAAAAAAAAAAAAGCTAATACTTGCCTGAATATTTTTTCCTCCCTGGTGTTAAAAGATACTATATTAAGCTATTTTAAGCAGTAAGTGAAAGTTTCTAAAACACACAACCACTGGTAACACAAAGTCCCCCACTTCTCATAAAGTGCTTAATGCTTCAACATAGAAAAAGAAAACAGTACTTCGCCAACATCAGGTATCATCTGACTCTATGCCACTCCAGAGCTGCCTATACTGGAGTGAAAAGTAGTTTCTCTTTCTTGCAATCCTCCTCTGGGCACCTTCCCTCTTCCTCTGTGTGCTCTCCCCCATCTTAAGTGACAAAGGCGTTCATCACTCAGATACTGCCTGGCCCCTAGTGGAGTGGCTTATGCATACATGGACACTCCCCTTGGTGAAGTCCAAGTAGGCTAGATAGGCTCCTCAACATCAAGGGCACTCTCTTCTCTTCCCACTACCCTCCCTAATAACACAACTAAAATGCACTTGATGTTTTCACAAGACAGTCCCCAAAGATGTGGCCTCTATCACATAGTTCAAGTAGTTGCTGTTTCTCAATGTCTAGAGCTCTCTGCTCCCTCTCCTACCATCAAAATAGATCTTGTGCTCTGAACACACAGCTTGCCTACTTGCAGTCCAATTTTCTCCTGGAGACTTGAGATACAACCCCTCACTAAAACAAGATTCAGTTTCTCAATAATGTTATCCTTCTGTCTCTGTTCCAGGCGTCAGTGCTTTAAATATATTTAACAAATACTTCAGCCATTTGTGTTTAACTTACATCTCTAAGATCTAGCTATCCTGTTACTAGATCTTAGACTAACAGTTATTCTTGACTCAGTTTCACCGTATTTGATGTGTTCAAGAGTGGCTCCTTGCTCAGCAGCCCACCCTAAACCCTCAAGACATGTGCATTTCATGTAACCAGAGACTCAAATATGACTGTCATCTTATTCTTTTGATCATCTAAATCAGAATCATTAGAAACTACTATTTTTTGTTTCATGTTTGGAAATGTGAAAGTACGCCTGTGAGTTTCCCGGGTAAAAATTGGAAAGGAGACAAAGTGGTTAATTGGGGAAAAGCCTTTCTGATAAGTTCTGCTCTGATTAGCAGCACATTAAGTAAATATCTGACCACCCAGTAACATAAGCTACAGCAAAAGAAAAAGAAAACAACCTTTTGGGTTCCATCTTGTAAACAGCTGGATGTATAAAATACTATAGGTCTTTTTGTTGCCATGTTATTAATTTGCCCCACTTCTAAGAAAAAAATCTAGAAAACCTCACTCAATAATAGCAAAGCTGAAGTCTCCCCATTCCCAGTGTCAGAGGACAAGCTTCAGGACTGAACTCCTAGTACAATCTACATTCACATGATTACAGTTCAAACATGGCAAGATTATTAAAGCAAGGGGGCTCTATTCTGCAGAAGGGCACTTAAATCATTGTTTCCACATTTCTCATGTCAATAAGTACACTTTTATAAAAATATGCGTCAAACAACTTGTCATTTAAAAAGAAAAGTACTACTAGTGACTTTTCTCTATCTGCAAATCATCTGCTCCTTCCCACTACTGAACAAATTTTAAATCAACAAAAATCTCCTGAAAAATGAGGGAGGAAGAACAATCACCCCTCATTTCTACATTAAATACTATTACACATCTCCTTTTATGTCTGGATTCCAGGAACATTATTCAATTGAAGCCACAAAATCTAAGTTTTGCTTCAACAGCAGAAAATATTTTTTAATACACTTGAGTAAAGTCAGAAAAAGAGTTCCACAACTTTACATCTGTGTCTAGCGCCAATCTGCAGGCAGCAACGTAATCTGATTTGGACCCATTCATCAGAAACTGATTTTCAGATGCCGCTACTACAAGAAAAACGTACTGAAGAAAAGCTAGCTGCGCGGAGCCGGCATTGTTCGAAGTAGCGCACAAGTTTATATTGCGAAGAAGAACTTAAAAGAGGAAATCCAAATAATTGGCAATGTTACCACAGAGCTGTCCAGAAGAACTCTGAATTTCTGAATGAACAGAAAACTCTTGGGCACCTGACACGATCACCTAAGAAAGTTTGCTGGGAAGCTATTTAGTGAGTCGGAGAAAAGATTTAGACTGCTTTTTTTTTCCTGAAAAATTTAAAGCTCTGCAGTACTTAATTTTTCATCCCACTGTAAAAGCAGCCCAAACTCAAAGGCAGACGGGAGCCCAAACGTACTTTAAAAGACTGCTAGCTTCCCTTAAGGTTACGTATGTAAATGAAAGACACCTCAGTAACTTTGATGACATCTCGCAAATGAAGTTTGGGGTTTTGGAAAGAAAAAAAAAATACTGGGTGATGAAAAAAAAAAAAAAGAATCAAGAGTTTCAAAACCACTAAGCGTTTTCCCAAGCAACACATTCCAAGAAACTTCAGTCGCAACTCCCAGCCGACGGCAGCTGTGTCCGCGACTGTAGCGCCTGGAGTCGGGGATCGGTCTCCTGTCCCTCCAACCCTCCGAGGTCCCCTCCGCTGTCACCGCGGCCGGCCACGCGTTCGGACACTCGGCCGCGCCCCCGCTTCACTTCTCCTCCCCGACGGGGAAGCGCGGCCCGAGGCCCGAAACAGTCTCCCGCCGCCGCTCCCCCCCGCGGCCCCCCGGCCGCGGACCCTGACAGCGAGCCCGGCCCCAGCCTCACCTGTGCTGTCATTCGCGGAGAAGCCGGGCGAGCTGAGTTTGGCTCGTTTGGGGTTGGGCGGTCCGTCCAGCAAGTTCTCGGCCATCTTCACCTGCTCGCGGAAACAGCCCTGAGCGCGGGCGGCGCGACGCGGCCCGGACGGGGGTCGGGCCGGCGACTGCGAGCGGGCGAGCCAGCGAGGAGCGGGCGCAGGAGCGCGGGCCGGGCCGCGGAGGGCGCAGGCCGGGTGGGGGAGGCGGCGGCCAAATCTCAGCCTCAGCAACAGCGCCCCGCAGCGCTCACCGCCCGCCCCCGGCCGCCGCCGTCGCCGGCCGCGGCCCCCTCATCCCCTGCCCGCCTCCCGAGCGCGACACTCCGCGGCCCGGGCGCCCCAGCGGCCCGGCCGCCTCCGCGGGCCCGGCTGGCAGCGACGGCGCCCGGCCCCGCGGCTCAGGCGGCGCCCGGGAACATGGTGGTGCCGCCGCCGCTGCCGCCGCCGCCGCCGCCTCGCCGCCTCCCTCCCCCCCGCGCGCGCCCCACTTAATGAATTCGCCCGCGGCCGGACGACCGGGGGGCTCCGGGCTCCGCCGCCCGCCCGCGGCCCGCCGCCGCCGTGAGGAAAAACAATGCGCCGAGCGGAGCCGCCGCCGCGCCGCGGCCCCCCCACCCCGTGCCGCCGCCGCCGCGGCCGCCGCCGCCGCCGCCGCCGGGCTCCGTGAGGCCGAGCCGAGAGGCGAGCGGGGCCGCCGGGGCGGGCGCCGAGGGCCGGGCGGAGCGGGCCGGCCAGGCGGAGCGGGGTGCGCGGGCGGTTGTGGGGCCCGGGACCGGCGGGGCCGAGTAGATCGCGCTCGAAGCCCCGGTCGGGTCCGCGACAAGATGGCGGCTGTTGATTCCTCAATTAAAAAAAAAAGAAAGTTTTTTTTCTTCTCTTTCCAGAGCCTGAACGGGGAGGGGGAGGGGGCGGGGCACGCCTGTACGTCACCCCCCCGCGGCGTCACCACGCACGGCCCCCGCCCCGCCCCCTCCACCTGCGCCGACCGCGGCGGAAAGAGCCGAGCGCGCTCGGGTGGCGGGGTCGGAGGCTCGGTGGCAGTGCGTGAGGCAGCGGGCTGCGGCGCTGGGCCGGGCCTGCGGGACCCGAGGGGCGCAGAGCGGGCGGCCACTTTTGTTCTGACGCCGTCAGAAAAGCGGCACGCGCGGGGAGGACGCTTTGGGCTGGAGCCTAGGCCCCCCAGGAGCGCAGTCGGCGCTGGGCCGGGCCCAGCCCGTCCGGTCCCGCCCCGGCAGCTCTGCCTCTTCTCAGCTGGCTCGTCGCCTCCCTGCGAGCCTCCAGGGTGACATCGGACTGGGAAGACGCCAGCGTAACCCGCTCCTCTTCCCCTCACCCTACGCGAAGTGGCGTCTGCAGGTTACAGAAAGTCCTCGGGTCTGTGCGGGAATGTGTGAAGATGGGGAAACTGAGGCAGGTGGGGGCAAAGCAACTTTTTTTCCGCGATCACCGAGGGAGAAAATGACAAGTCGAGAGTTGAGCCCTTGTTCTCCCCAAGTTTAACAAGGGCACCGCGAGGCTCCCGTGTGCCCATTTCCCAAGCCCAAAACGATGGGCCCAGGTCCAACGCTGTCACCTGAAGAAAGAGGCTTGTAAGCTCTACCTCCTAAAGCTGAGAAGTGAGTGCCCTGGTACCAAGACCGAAGGCTTCGATATCCTAAAAGTGGCCCTCGCCTCTGACAACCACCCTGCCCCTGGCAGGTATCCTGTCACTTGGGCCATTCACTGTCCCACACACCTCAAAAACTAAAGTTTTCCCATCTTTATTAACTCTTCAAAACTTGTCAGCTTAACTCGGAAGTCCTTATCTTCCAGGTATCAGCAGCACCCCTGTTTCCTAAGCCAGAAACCTGTGAGTCAGAGGGCCCCTCCCTCCCCATCCGCCCACGATGTAGCCATCCTCCCCCACATCCTTACCTGAAGAATGGGCTCCTCCCCTCACCGCGGCCACTTGGTATGTTGTCCGTCCTGGTCCCATCCTTTGACTGAAGCAACTTCTTACTTAAGCTCTTCTTGTGTTTCACGGTTTTCACCACACAGCACCAAAATGACCTTTCTGCAAAAAATAGAAAACTTACTTGTAACAAATGGTTCCTCCTATACAAAGAAAAAGAAAAAACTAAAAACATATATAAAATAAACATGACATGTACATGCACATATATAATAATAATTGGGTCAGGATTGAGTGATCCGCATTTTTCTTACACTGTTCAAAACTTGTGCTATCCACACCTGTTTCATCTGTCCCTTTTTTCCATCACTCTGTCCCCATCAGCATCCCATATCCACTCATCCACTAAGTAGTTCTCATCTTCTGAGATGTTTTGTAGTTATGTCAGTCCTGTTCACAGGACTGATGACACCTGTCACTAGCACAATAATTCATTCTCCAAACCCGGTCCAAACCTCATTTATTCCAGAAAGCCCTTCTATCCCACTTAAGGGCCTCAGAGATCACTTCTAGGCAAAATCAGAGGACGACAGTAATACAGCATTTGGTGGATTTTGTTCAGTTTGTTTGTGTTTTTATTTATTAATAAAATATTTCTTGAGAGTCTTTATAGAGTATTGCCACTGTATTAATTCCCTGGCCAAAAGCATAAAGAAATCCCTGTGCACTCTATTTGAGGAGTTGTTGTTTAAAAGAAGGAAAATCCCAACCATTCTATTTTACCAATAAAATAAAGACTCAGGAGCCAGATGCTGAGGTGAAAACCTGCTAGCTCAGAGAGGCAGAGAAAGTAAACAGCTGCCCTTCCTTCTCAGCTCAGGTCAGGATGGAAAAATTCAAAAGGCTCATTAGCTCAGCCCAGGAGTAAAAGGCCAAAAAAACCCAAGGCCAAAGGCTCCCTGCTCAAAGCCCAAAAAGCCAGGGAGCTGAGGAGCTGAGGCCTAAGCTAAAGCCAGAGCTTGGGCTAATAGCCCTTTCTTCTTCTCTGTTTTAAACACCCCTCAACTTAAAGTCTCTCCTACTCTTTAATTCCTGTCAACTGGTTTCTTGCTCCACCTCTTGACCTAAGGTTAACTTTATTAAATCCTACATACAGAAAATTCTTGTATTAAAGGTGTGTGATGGGGCTCAACCAAAAAGAAACAGAGTTTTAGAGTTCACAATTTTGAGGTTCACAATGGGATCAAATATCCTGCAACAAGGAGTTAAAGTAACAATGACCGGATCATAACCAGAATATTCAGAAGCCCATGTTCACAGGAGAGGAGAAACTATATGGAGCCACAGAGAGATAGGACCAGCATCACTCTGTATCTGAAATGCCCTGGATATTGGACTCAACATAGGGCATTGTATTCACCAAGGGCAGGAGCTGAGTCTCATTCATGGTTATGATTTCAACCAAGAAGTAGGTTTGTGAATTTTATGGCTGACTGAGTGCCTGCAGTCTCAGATTCCCCAATCCTGAGACCTCTGGCCGTTAAGAAGAGTAGGCCTATCCGTTGAATGAGCATGGTGTCCAGCCACCTAGAAAATCCGGTGCCTTCCCCTAAAAGAAGATCTCGGTAAATACTTGTCTATTAGTGTGTCCTTGACCTTGAGTCATTCCCCTGCTTGTAGGCAGATACTGGGTCATATTCCACTTTAAAGAGAACTGAGAAAGCCAGTCCCTAGAGTTCGGAGTAAACCCAGAGATGAACCTGGGTCACAGTTCTTAGACACAAAGGCCCTTACTCTTGTTTCTGCTTTGTGCCCAACCCTAAAACACCTGCTCTCTAGAACCATTTCTTGTTCTTAACTGCATCATTTTGGTCGGTTCCTCTGGTACTTGTTGATATTTGGTTTTCCTTTCTATTTCTCCCTTGAGTCTGAGTCTCCTCAGAGAATACTAGATAGGAAACATGAGTAAGAAAGAAAGGAAGGAGGCATGGATCTTGCCTGCCTAAGTACGTTAGGCATCACTGTCAACCTCTGAATGTTGACAGTGCTCTGAATGTTTCAAACCTCTGCCACACTTCCACTTCCCCAACAGAGAAAAGGACAAGCCACCAAAGGGATGCCTCCTCTTCTCACTAAACCTCACCGGATCTGTAGTAACAGAGACCACATTAAATGAAGGCCCAGATTAGCTGGACCGTGGTAGCACACGCCTGAACTGGGGAGGCAGAGGCAGGAGGATATCTGTGAGTTAGAGGCCAGCCTGGTCTACAGACAGAGCTCAGGACAGCAAAGGCTACACAGGAAAAAACCCTGTCTCGAAAAACAAAAACAAACACACAAACAAATAAAAAACACAGAAGGCTCAGATTGGGGACACAGAAAAGTAACAAGATGTGGAATAACTCAAGGAAATTTCCTGAAGGTTCATTTGCCAGTGTCCACTGATAAATGTGTAAACCTGTTTGTCCAGTGTATTTGGTCATCAAGAGGAATGATATGCTGACACCTGATAAAATATGAAAGATGAAAGATTGAGGCAGGGAGATCTCTATAAGTTCAAGGCCAGCTCTGATCTACAGAGCAAGTTCCAGGACAACCAGGGCTACCTTGTCTCAAAAAAAAGAAGGATATAGCACAAAATCCCATGAGCCACTTTCCCCTGAGAGTCATAGGTAACGGGAATAGGGAGACTGATGGATGAGAACAAAATTCTGGCTGATCAGTGCAGGGTGATGATACAGCTCTATAATTCCAGTACTTCAGGATAGGTAGGAGAATCACCTAGGTTATATAGCAAATCAGAGGCAGCCCAGGCTACTTACTGAGTGCCAGGCTAGACTGAGTTACAGAGTGAGACCCTGTCTCAAAAACAACAACAAAAATAGCTAAACAATGCTAGCAATAACAGGGACTTAGAAATCTGTTAATCTATGAATATTGCAATCTGACAATAACTAAAATATATAAAGTGGTATAATATGATGGGTACAGATGAAATCAGACTGGTTAGAAACTGGGCTCACTGGATAAAGCACTTGCCACACAAGTGTTAGGCTTGAGTTTGGATCCCCAGAACACATGCAGAAGCCAGGCAGATGTGACACTGTCAAGAGGCCGAGGCAGGATCTCTGGATCAAATTGACTATCTAGACTAGCCAAATGAGTGAGCCCCAGGCCTAGCAAGAGACTCTAACTCATTAAATAAAGTGAAGAGTGTTAGTTTCAAACTGGAGACAAACCCCTGAGGTGTCTACTTAACATATCAAAGTGGACCTGGCCTCCAGGTTCTCCCAGCATCCCTCAATCTCTACCTGTAACAGGGTGTGGCTGATGTACCCCGAACTTTACCCTGAACTCTACAGCCCAGGGGCTGGGCTGCCCTTCCCCCCTCCCCACCCCCCCCCCCAGACAGGCTCTTCCCTATATAATCCAGACATTTTGGCTACCCACCCCTTTTGTTCCTTTGGCCTCTGGCTGCTGAACTTGACACCTCTCTCTCCTTTCTCCTCCCTCTCTCCCTACTTGGTTCAGGGTCCTGACCACTCTGGACTCGCCCAGATATGGCTGCCTCTGGCTATGCTCTCCCACATATTTATAATAAACTTTCTCCTCCACCAATACCTAGGAGCAGTCGTGGCCTTTCCTTTTTCTTTTTTTCTTCCTTTCATACAAAGAGGACTTGATGTTACACACATCCCCACCTATGCACGTGCTTACCAACTCACAGGTTTAAATACATGCACACAAAAGTAACTGGAACTGGCAGTCACTGAGGCCCGATGGCAGGCATAGGCACACATAGTTCTGTGCACCTTTGAGTACTTTGGAATTTCCATAATTAAAAGTCTTTATTTTTAACCTCTGTGTGTGTGTGTAGGTCAGAGGACAACCTGTAACGGTTGGTTCTCTCCTTCCATGTTGGTTCCAGAGATTGCACTTAGGTGGTCAGGCTTGGTGGTAAGTATTGTAACCAGCTAAGCCATCTCACTGGTGGAATAACTTTTTTTTGGGGGGGGCGGGGGGAGAGCTGGAGATGAGGTTTCTCTGTGTAGCCTTGGCTGTCTTGGACTGGTACACCAGGTTGGCCTCACTGAGGTCATCTGCTTCTGCCTTCCGAAATGCTGAGATTAAAGGCGTGTTAAAATATTTTTAAATATTAAAACCTAAGTCTTTTTACTAACAAACATATCACTAAGTGTTTGGTTTTTTTTTTTTTTAATTTTCTTTTGTCTTGCAATAAAGTTTCATGATTTCCCCCCACATTGGGATCTGTTTGTTTTTGGCTTACTAATCATTTTCTATAGAATCTCTTGAATGTCTACTGAGGTGTTTTTTTTCTCTCTCTCTCCCTCTCTCTTACACACACACACACACACACACACACACACACACGCGCGGTCTCACTATGTTTGTTTGTTTATTTGTTTTATGTATGAGTGCCCTCATACATAAAATATAAATGTATCTGCATTTATAACTCTATGCCAGAAGAGGAAATTGGATCACATTACAGATGGTTGTGAGCCACCATGTGATTGCCAGAAATTGAACTAAGGACCCCTGGAAGAATAGACAATGCTTTTACTGGCTGAGTCAGTTCTCCAGCTCCTGGCTCTTGTTTTTAAATAGTTCTAATCATGCAGGGTAATAAACCAAGCAATAAAGAGATGGATAGATAGATAGATAGATAGATAGATAGATAGATAGATAGATATTTTGAATACAATAAATAGAAGAAATTAGGCTCACAGTGGGAGGAGAGTGGGAAGCCCAGAGTGGAGGAATGGACTCCATCTTTGACCTCCTCCTTTTGTTAAAGGAATTCCCCATAGCATCCTGACCTCAACACCACTTTGACTGTCTAAGAATCTTCTGTTCCCTAATTTTGACCCATTTGTCTAGCCTTCTCACTTCTTGGTAAATTTAAGTTTCATTGTCTGCTATGACAAGCACTGGGCTGTACACACGCCTGACTCCCTTCTCCTCAGTCGTGTGCTGTACTAGCTTGGCAGAACCACACTGAAGCTAAAGCTGGCTACTTTTCACCTGAGCATGGAGAAAAATAATAAACAATTGTCAAGTGTGGTGACGGACTCCTATAATCCCAACCCTTGGGAAGGTGAGGCAGGAGGATTTCTATGAGCCTTGGCTGCATAGTGCTTTCCAGATTGTCTTCAGTTATATAGCAAGGCCCTGTCTCGATGGGGATGGGAGAGCTGACTGCTCTCGGTGCCACCAATGTCACACATCTGGAGAGGGCTACTGAAGCTGCTGGACAGCCCTAGAGCTGCACAGTCTCTCCCTCTCCATCTCTGCAGGGTATCCTTCCTCATTCTTATTCTCAGCCCTCGGTTTGCTCTTTATGTTAGTGAGGAAACAAAGACTACCAAAACACAATTTTCCCAGGTTTCCCACAATTCATCTGCTTCTGAATCCACATTGTGCCCATATTTCTGTTTCTTGCTCGTGGTGCCATGTGAAAACCCAAATCCTCAGGCTGGAGACAGAGCTCAATTCATAGAGTAGTTGAAGATGGCCCTGATCCTCCTGCCTCTCCTTCCCCAGCCCTCAAGAGCCAGGATCCATGTATAGATGACCCCATGAACTGGCAGAAGAAATTTCAAGAGAGCATTAACTCTGCACTGTGCCATGGTTACTGCTCACTGCTCTTAGTTGTACAGTGAGAAGGAGCAGAAAGACATGAAAATGTGCAATTTGGAGAGAAATGGCTTGTGAGCAAGTTTAAATGCAGACAAATGAGCATGAAGAAAATGGATGCAGTTATTAAAGAGGTCAGCACAATTTGGGAGAAAGCTCACAGTTCTGCTCTGGGACAACCAGAAAGATTCCTTGAGGCCCAGAGTCCACCCATAAAAGGAGAATGCTACAGAGCAGGTTCCCAGCTTGTAAACAAACGTGTGGGTCAGTAGCTCTTTCCCAGGATCAGCCACTAAGGAATAAAAACGTCACTGAAGGGCTGGGGCAGAATGAGGCCAGACTACCTCTCAAGCTGGAGGCAGAACCTGTCTGCGCTATCCACGTAGCATTGCAAGCATGGTAAATGCAAGACTTATGGGAAAGAAGAAAGCTCCCAACAGGTCTCCAGAAAGCTGGCTCTGAGAAGCCACGGTGAGAGTGAAGATCTCATCTGCAGTGTAGATCCCAGGATGTTGGAGATGCCAGGACCACAGTTTGTCCCTTGAGAAAAGTTAGAGACACAAAGCATAGCCAGAGAGAGATCACATGTGCTACCGGAGCTGGGCATGGCAGCACGTGCCTGTCATCCCAGTACTCGGAGGCAGAGGCAGGCAGATCTCTGAGTTCGAGGGCAACCTGGTCTACAAAGCAAGTTCAGTACACAGAAGACACCTTATCTCAGAAAAACAAACAAACAAACAAACAAAAACAAAAACAAAAAAAACAAAAGGAGCAGGTTGTCTAGTTCCCTGAGGCAGATGATACCAACAAGAGCTCCAGATGCCAGAGGTGGTGCTACAGGGCTTGAGGTGTCTTTCTAGGTTTCGTCTTTTGCTCTGGCCTAATCTTTCCTTGCTATGCCCCTATTTCTCTCTCTTGTAATAAGAACGTTTATTTAGTGTCACCGAATAGTGAGGTGGGTAACTTTGTTTTTGATTGTATAGAGGCTTACAGCTAAGAGTCTGTGTTGACTCTCAGAAATGATTTTGAATGATGTTGAAACTGTGAAGCCTTCTAAGCATAGCTGGGCGTAATGGCATGCACCTGTAATCCCAGCACTTGGGGAGGCAGGTGGATCCCTGTGAGTTCGAGGCCAGCCTGGTTCTACAAAGTGAGTCCAGGACAGCCAAGGCTACACAGAGAAACCCTGTCTTGAAACAAACAAAGACTTCCAGGCATGGTGGCATATGCCATGGTCCTCTGAACCAGGCAACTGCCATCCAGGGGGATTCAGCTGCATACTCTTGCAAAAGAACCATCGCTAATGAACTTGTTGAGGAGGGTGAGAGGCTTAGGAGACCCTCTTCTTAGTATCCATCCTCTGTACCACACCTGCCTTATTCCTGTGGTCTTGGGGAGGGAAGGGAGACTACTTAACCGGCCACTGTGGGAGGAGCACCAACACCCCTGCAAGTCAGCCCTCGCTTCCGCTTTGGTAGGAAGCCCAATAAACTCATTGGCTTCCCGGAATGAACTCTGGTAAAATTGTGCCTCGATTTGTCTTTGGGACCTTAGGAGAAGGGGTAGATATTATGGCTCCTCCTAGCAAGGAATTATTGCAAAAGCATTCAGAGGTAAAAGCCCAAACACTGGAAATACAAGGTCATCTTGGCAAAGTTTGAGACCAGCCTGGGCTATTAGATAGAGAGAGATAGATGATAGATAGATAGATAGATAGATAGATAGATAGATAGATAGATAGATAGACAGGGGTGGGGGCTAAAGAAGTGGCTCAGTGAGAGCACTAGCTGCTCTCCCAGAGGTCCCAGGTTCAATTCCCAGCACCCACATGGCAGCTCACAACCATCTATAACTCTAGTTCCAGAGGACCCAACACCTTCCCACAGATATACATGCAGGCAAAGCACCAGTGCACATAAAAGTAAATAAATCATAAAAGGAACAATAGTTTTAAAAAACGGGGTGGAATTAGGGAATGTGACTCAATGGCTAGAGCAATTGCTTAGTATGCAGCAAGCTCTCAGTTCAGTCTAAAACACCACAGAAAAACCAGAGAGAGTGGCACACTCCTACCACACTGGCACTAGGAGACAGAGACAGTGGGATCTGAAGTTCAAAGTCATCCTCGACTACATAGTAACTCAGGGCAAGCTGATCTATAGGAGACTAAGCCTAGAAAAGAAAGGAAGGAAGGAAGGAAGGAAGGAAGGAAGGAAGGAAAGAAAGAAAGAAAGAAAGAAAGAAAGAAAGAAAGAAAGAAAGAAGGAAAGAAAAAAGAGTGGGTTTGGAGAGATGGGTCAGAGCTTAATGCAAGCTGGGTACGGTGGTGCATGCCTTTGATCCCAGAACTCAGGGAGGCAGCAGCAGGCTCGCAGAGGAGGATCTCTGTGTGTTCGAGGCTAGCCTGGTCTGCAGAGTGAGTACAGAATAGACAAGGCTACATAAAGAAAGCCTGTCTCAGAAAAGAAAAGGAAAAAAAAAGAGAGAAAGAAAGAATGCATGCTGCTCTTCAAGAGGACCTGAGTTCCATTCCCAGTACCCATATCAGATAAATGGTCAACAATAGCCATAACTCAAGCTCCAGGGACCCACCAGCCTCTTCTAGCCCCCGGGCATCACACACACACATACACACTCATAGTTAAAACTAAAAGGAATCTCTTAAAAGTATCAAAATTAAAATAAGAGAAGGTTGAAGTAAGATTAAAATAAGATGGAAAAGAAACTGGACTATTGGGAGTGTTTGTTTGTTTATTTGGTTGGTTGGTTGGTTTTTTTGAAATAGGGTTTCTCTATGTAGCCTTGGCTGTACTGGACTTGCTTTGTAGACCAGGCTAACCTTGAACTCACAGAGATCCACCTGCCTCTGCCTCCCTGAGTGCTGGAATTATAGCGGTGACTCACTGCCTCTGACTGGAAGAGTATTTTTAAGTTTTGTTTGGTTTGGGGTTTTTTGGTTTTGTTTTTTGAGACAGGGTTTTTCTGTGTAGCCTTGGCTGTCCTGGAACTCACTCTGTAGACCAGACTGGCCTCAATTTCATAAAGATCCCCCTGTTTCTGCCTCCCAGAGTGCTGGGATTAAAGGCATGAGCCACCATGCCTGGCTAAAGATTTTTTTATTTTTAAGTTTTTAAGTTTGTGAGTGCTTTGCCTCCATGTATGTATTTGCACCATATGCATGGAGGTCCAAAAGAAGGTACTGGATATCCTGGAACAGGAGTTACAGAGAGTTGTGAGCCACAGTTCGGTGCTAGAACTACCTGGGTCCTCTTGTAAGAGCAACCAGTGTTTCTTAACCACTGAGCCATCTCTCCAGTCCCCTGTTGGGAGTTTTGGAGTTGGAATGAATGTATTTTACATTATAAGATGCCTGTGAGCCTATGGGGTCTGTTTGAGGTAAGTGAAATGGCTCAGTGGTAAAGGCACCTACTGCCAGCCTTCATGATCCGAGTTGGATCCCTGGGACCCAGATGGTGAAAGTAGAGAACCAGCTCCTTAAAATTGAACTGACCTCCACATGTGCACGGCAGAACACACATGCATGCAAATAAATATTTTTTCAACAGTGATATATTTGGGTGTCAAGTTGACAAGAGGTATACTCATAACTTGATCTTCATTGCCCACGTGACTTGATTTGATCTCATGGGCTGGGATTCTGGGTTGAACAAACGGGAAGAGGAGCAAGCTAGCTGGGCCTCAACATTCCCTGAGTCCTGCATCCTGACTGCAGATGCTCCTGCTTACCAGGCCTTTTCTTGTGATGAACTGTATGTTGCACAAGCACACACATTTACCATATATACCTATGGTTGTTTTCATACCACAGCCTCAGGCTTGTGGCTGCAGCAGAGGACAGTTTACCCACAAAATTTTAAATGCTCAATATCTGCCTTCATAGGAAAGACTTTGTGGCACCTGCTTTGAGGCATAACTCTAAGACTTCTAAGGCTTGCATGTTAGTTGGATGGCAAGTGTTGAAAGGTTGTCATAGTCTAGTCCAGCAGGACTGTCATTCCGGTGTTGCTGGCATTGCTCTGTGTGACTCTTCTTCCAGCCCTGAACAATCCATCTTCTTGTTGAAAGCAGCCCCTCTCTGGAAAGACTGGGGACATCCCAGACATCCCATTCAACCCAGGAAGAGCCCAGCTCTCAGCTACTGATTCATGGAATCTCTCCCCTTCAAGATCCGTGGGTCTTCTCTCTCCAAAGTGTCTTCCTCGCTGGTGTGAACCCCACATTTCATCAACTTCAGGGTTGGAAACTCTATTCCTGTCTCATCTTGGTGTTGCATATTTGATCATATTGTAAACCCAGAGTTTGTGAGCTAGGAAAAAAAAGAAAGAAAAAGACCTGTTTCTTATTGTGGTGTGCCTCAGCCCTATCACACTCCTTTAATCCAAGAGCTAAATAAAGTCAGCCTGGGTCAAGAGGTGGAGCAAGCAAACAGTCAAAAGGAGTGAACAAAAGTAAACAGAAAAGGAGGGATATTGACAGAGTGGTGAAGGAGAAAGGGTTTTCCTTCTAGGATATCGGCTGAGTAGGAAGTTCAGCTGGGTGCTTTCTCTGCTTCTCTGTGCTAGCAGGTTTTCACCCAGCATCTGGCTCCTGAGTCTTCACTGGTAAAATCAAAAGTTTGGGATTTTTTTTCTTTATAACACCTTGGTGAGGTCACTGTGCTCTTTCCAGATCCATCATGGCAGGATGCAGAAAGTCCACATTTTTCTAGATAGAATTCCACTCTCAGTGCTCCACTAAACACTCTGCTGGGGGTAGGGGGCAGCTGGAGAGATGCCTCAGCACTTAAGAGCACTGACTGTTCTTCCAGAGGACCTGAGTTCATTTCCTAGCACCTACATGGCAACCCACAACTGCGTGTTATTCCAGTTTCAGGGGATCTGACACCCTCACAGATATACATGCAGGCAGAACACCAGTGTGCATATAATAAAAATAAATTGTACAAAGAACTGTATTTGGTAAGGATATCAGCGTCCACAGTAAATTACAGTAGTTGATCATCTGTTCCCTTGTTTCTAATTTTATGCATGGGTACATACAAGCGCATTTGCACCTATGTGTACATGCTTGGCGAGGCCAGTGGTCATCTTCAGGTATCTCCTAAATCATTAGTCACCTTACTTTTGAGGCAAGGTCTCTCTCTGAACCCAGAGCTCACTGATTCAGCTAGACTGGCTGGCCAGCAAGCATCCAGGCATCCTTTTAGCTTTGCCCCCGACCCCAGAGTTTGGATTACAAGCACCTCCAAGACACACACACACACACACACACACACACACACACACACACACACCTCCAAGACACACACACACACACACACACACACACACACACACATCACTTTTATGCGGATGCTGGAACTGAACTCAGGTCCTCCTGCTAGTGCTGCAAGCATTTAACCAGCTGAGCCTCTCCTCAGCCTCTCGTTATTCTTCCTGACCTGTGAGTAGCCTCCCATACAATGACTGCTTCTTTCTTGAAGATCTTGCTTCACTCATCCCTCCTGCTCAGGCTCCTCTGAGGATGCTTCTTTTTCATTCTGAACTCAGGATGCCGGGATGCCACTGGGCTCAGTCCATTCCTTCCTGTCCATATTTCCTCAGTAGCCGCACCCTCACTCTTGCTCTCATTCCTTAAACAGGGTCTCTGTGTTAGTCAGTGTTCTATGGCTGTGAAGAAGCACCAGGACCAGAGTATCTTTGTTTTTTTCAAGACAGGGTTTCTCTGTGTAGCCATGGTTGTCCTGGACTTGCTTTGTAGACCAGGCTGGCCTCAAACTCATAGAGATTGGCCTGCCTCTGCCTCCCAGAGTGCTGGCATTACATGTGTGCACCACCGTGCCTAGCTCTGCAACTCTTACAAAGGAAAGCATCTATTTATTTATCTATCTTATTATTATTGATTTTTTTCAAGACAGGGTTTCTCTATGTGACCTTGGCTATCCTAGACTCAATTTGTAGACCAGGCTGGCCTCGATCTCACAGGGATCCACCTGCCTCTGCTGGGATTACAGGCTAAAAGAAAGCATTTAACTGGAATTTGTAGAGGAATTTTAATCCAGCAACGTGGCTACTCTGGCTGGAATACAAGCATGCCTTTAATCCCAGGAGACAGAGGCAAGCAAAACACTGAGTTCAAGGCTAGTTCTGTACAGAGCAAGTTTCAGGTAAAGAAAAGCTTAGGTCTAGGTATGCAGATTTCTTGAGTTATAGTCAGGCAGTTTGGAATCAGTGAGTTGAGAGGCAGTGCAGGAGAATTAAGTTCATGGAATTCAGTTTTCGGAATTTAGAGGCAATTTTTATCAGGAGAGGTTTTTTGTTTTGGTTTGTTTTGTTTTTTTGTTTTTGTTTTTTTCTGGGGGTGGTGGTGGTGGTGGTGTTTTTTTGTTTTGTTTTGTTTTGTTTTTAAACCAGGAGAGTTTTACATAGACTGATTTCAGAGAGAAAAAACTAGACACAGGTAAAGACAGAGTAAGCCAGAGAATGAGGAGGAGCCAGATGATTATAACAGATTGCTAGAGTTAGTTTGAGGCCAAACAGAGCAATTCAGTCAGAAGTTGAGAAAAGCCAGTTTGAATCAGTCAGCTTGAAGAGGAGTTTGAGCCAGAACAGCTGAATTGAACCAGCCAGCCAGAGTTCAGAAAGAACCTAGAAAGGTTGATCTTATTCAGCACTTAAGTCTCAGAGGTTGAAAACATTCTAGGCTTAGATTGGTTTATATGGAAGCTAGAAGTTTCCAGGACTAGGCTCAAGTTAGCAGATGGAGGCAGTAAGCTTCCAAGAAGACAATTACGGCAGGAAAATAAAAGTTACTTTTACAGGGACTGGCTTACATTTTCAGAGGTTTAGTTCATTATTGTCATGGCAGGGATTGTGGTAGCGTGCATGCAAAAGTATCTAAGAGTTCTATATCTGGATCTGCAGCCAGAAGAAGACAACCACTGGGCCTGCCTTGGGCTTTTGAAACCTCAGTGTCCACCCTAGTGACACACTTCCTCTTACAAGGTGACCTGTACACCAGCAAAGCCACACCTCCTAATCCTTTGAAACAGTGCTACTCCTTGGTGACTCCGCATTTTAATATATGAGCCTATGGGGGCCATTATTATTCAAACCACTGGAGTCTCATCCAGCTAAGACTGCCTTTTAACTCACTGCTACAAAACTTCTAGGGTACGCTGTCTCTGTCTCCTATCCTTGCAGGGATTGCAGAGAAGTTTGATGCCGGATCTGGTTTTCTGTGAGTTCTGGGGACCTGAACTCCCATCTAGAAGCAGGCTCACACACTGTCCCCACTGAGGCATCTTTCCAGGCCTACATTCTCTGCTGTTTTATCTCCGTCACCCTGGCAACTTATAGAAATAATAAAATAAAGAGAAAGAAATTTTAATAATAAAATTCAAAATCTCAAGGCCCTATTTCAAAATTATATCCAAACTCTAACCCTTCTTGGCCGCTTTCTCTGGTTCTGGTTCTGCCATATTTTACCTAGATTACGGCATTGTCTCCGTTTCTAACTTTGCCTCACTACAGTCCGTCACCCCAGTGCTCACAGGGCGTGTTCAGACATATAAGTCTGGCCATGACACTCCTCTGCTCCAAACTCTCCAATGGCCCCCAATTTTTACAACCATTTATTCACTCACTAAAATACTCACATAAATATTACATTTAAAAATATTTATGGTGAGCCTTCTCTGAGCCCAGACCTGTTCTGGGAACTTATAATACATCAGTGAAGAGAACAGTAAAAAGTCTTTATCCTTTGTAGAGGGATCTTAGGGTGACAGCTAATCAATATCCTTATAGAAATACATTCTTCAGTAAGCTAGAGAAAGGTAAGCAGTGACTGAGAAAATAGAGAATTAACAACAAACAAACAAAAGAAGGCAGAAGCCAGGCCTGGTTGTGCAAACCTGCCACCCAGCTACCCAAGAAGCTGAGGATCAAGACCTCCCTGAGCTGCAAAATAAGTCCAGGACCACCTGGGTAACTCAGCGAGATGCTGTCTCAAAATAAAACGTCAGAGGGCTGAGAATAGAGCTTCCTGCCAGGGGTCCTGGCTACTATTGTACAGCCCTTTGTGCACTCCCTAGGGAGGAAGAAAGGAAGGGACAGGGGGACAGAGAGATGGAGAGACGGAGGGAGGCAGAAAGAAAGAGGAGAGAAAGAGGAAAGAGACTGTACCAGGCAGAGTGTCTCATAACTGTAAGCTTGGCAGCACTTGGGAGGTGTGAGCAGGAGAATCTGAAGTTCAAAGCCAGCCTTTGCTACATAAGGATTTAGAGACCAGACTAGATGGCTCACACCTATCACTCCAGCATCCAGGAAGCTAATGCAGAAGGTTGTTTTGAGTTTGAGGCCAGCCTGGATACATTCATCTGTCTCAAAAAAAAAAAAAAAAAAAAAGAAGAAGAAAGAAAGAAAGAAATAAAATTAAAATAAAATAAAATAAAATAAAATAAAATAAAATAAAATAAAATAAAATGGTGGACCTTGAAAAACTGAAGTCAGCCAGCCTGGCACGGGTGACCGATGCCTGTAACCCCAGCACTCGGGAGGCAAAAACAGGTGGATCTCTGTGAGTTCCAGGCCAGCCTGGTCTACAAAGACAGTCCAGGACAGCCAAGGCTACATAGAGAAACCCTGTCTCAAAAAACAAAAACAAAAAAGTGAAGTCAGCCAGGGAGAATGACACAGGTCTTTAATCCCAACACTTGAGAGGCAGAAGCAGGAGGATCTCTGTGAGTTTGAGGCCAGCCTGGTCTACTCAGGGAGTGTGAAACTACATAGAGAGAGACCCTGACTCAACCCTCCCCCCCCCAGACAGACACACAAATCGAGTCTCCATGTGGTGTGCAGACTCCCTGAGGGACGGAGCTGAGGCAGAGCAAAGTAGTCAAGGTCAAGGCAGTTGCCGAATCACGTTCCAGAAACAACAAAAGGGGATGGAAAAAATCAAAGGGAGTTGAAGGGAGAGAGATGGGTAGACGATTAGTGGGATATATTGCTGGGTCTCAGAATGATGCCATCTGAAACACACATGAACGCTTGCACACGTTCTGTTTTGGTTTACAGAGGGTCTTGATACACAGATCAGGCAGGAACTCACAATCCTCCTGCCTCTTTTGGGATTACAGACATATTCTGCCCCATCTTTTTCTTTCTTTCTTTCTTTTTTTTTTTTTTTTTTTTTTTTTTGAGATGGAGCCTCCTCACTGTATTGCTCAGTCTGGCCTTGAATCCTAGACTCAGGGGACTATCAGCTTTAGTCTCCTAGGTAGCTAGGATTAGCTGAGCACCTCACCACCCAGCTTAAACCACACATTTAACTTCTTTACCTGTTAGTCATCTATCTGAGGACTTGTATCTAAAGGTGTCATCTCCGTATCAATAGACAATTGTATCAAAAACTGGGCGAAGAGTCAGGTGTGGTAGCCCAGTGTGTGGGGAGGCAGAGCTGGGAATCCCGGGGCCTGATGGTCAGCCAGCCTAGCATACTTAGTGAGCACCACGCCAGGGAGAGACCCGGTCTCCAAAGGCAGGGAAGTGATAGAGCCTGAGGAAGCACACCCACGGCTGGCTTCCAGCCACTCCACGCAATGCACACTCATCTGAGCACCCACCCACGTGTGTCCGTGCCTACACACAGCTTATACCCGTAAAGAATCCCTTTGGGTCTGGGGACACAGTTGAGAGGTAGAGCCATTGCCCAGCCTAGGTAAGCATCTGGATTCGATGCCCACAGCATTACAAAGAAACAAAAGGCACGGAAGTGCTGAGACACAGGAACGATATCTGTGGCCACCCCACTGATCTTCGGGAAGGGGACCTCCACGGTGAGAGGGTGGCAATAGTTTGGACCAGGGCGGCCATTCAGATTGGGAAAGGGGGTTGGATGCCGGGTACGTTTTGAAGGAAAGGCCATTCAGCTTTCCTGACAAATCAGAGACAGGAGGGATGAAAACAAAAATTACGCGTCAAGGGCAGTAACACATCATCGCCCAAGCACGTAGAACCCCTGAGGTAAAGAGGACAGAGCGAAGCAGTTTTGGGAGGGAAGACCTGAGTCAGACGGTGACACAGTAACCGAGGTTCCAATCCAGATTTGGTTTCTTCCGGTAGGGAGAGTTCCCTTCCGACCTTGGTTTGCTAAGTTGTCAAAAAGAGTGTTAAAGGGCCAGCAAAATGGCGCAGTGAGGAGAGGGGCTTACTGCCAAAGCATGATGGCCCGAGTTGGATCCCTGGGGCCCACACAGTAGGGGTTATCCCATGTCTTCCACAGGCACACCATTGCATATGTGTTAACACCCCCCCCCCCCCCCCCCGCCTCACACACACAACTCAGGCTAATAACAAGTAGACACCTAGCGGTGATGGTGCACGCCTTTAATCCCACCTTTTGGGAGGCAGAGGTAGGCTGATCTCTGAGTTCGAGGTCAGCCTAGTCTGAAAATTGAGTTCCAGGACAGCCAAGGCTACACAAAGAAACCCTGTCACCAAAACCAAAAATACAGGATCTGGAGAGACAGCTCAGGGGTTAAGAGCTGCTCCTCCAGAGGTCCTGAGTTTGATTCTAGGCACCCACATGGGGGCTCAACCGTCTATAGTGAGATCTGGCTCCTTCTGCTGGCGTGCAGGTGTACATGCAGTCAGAACACTGTGCACATAATAAATAAATATATCTTTTTTTAAAAAAATCTTCAAAAAAAGTGTCAAAGAGCCAGGCATGGTGGTGCAAGCATGTAATCCCAACACTCAGGAGCTGGTAGCAACAAGATCAGAGTTCAAGCTTAGCCTTGGCTGCAGATGGAATTCAAAGCCAGCCTGCACCAAAGGAAGCCCTGTCTCAAGACACTAAATAACAACCACCAAAAGAACAATTCAGTTCTCTTTAGTTCTCTTGAACTTGAGACACTCCCTGAGCTTTCTCATTCTCTACCTTGGAATAAAGCCTCATGTTTGGTGGTTTTGTTTTTTGTTTTTTGAGACAGGGTTTCTCTGTGTAGCCCTGGCTGTCCTGGAACTCACTCTGTAGACCAGGCTGGCCTCAAACTCAGGGATCCCTCTGCCTCTGCCTCCAAAGTTCTGGGTTTAAAGGTGTGCACCACCATCACTGGGCAAGCTTTATATAATTTTAATTACATTGTGAGTTTGTTTTTCTGTTGTTATCATTTTAATATATTGCTGGGTCTGTTTTGTTAATATTTATTTAGGATTTCTGCCTCTGTTCTAATAGATGAGACTGGCTTGTAATTTCCTCTGTTCAAATTGTCTTTGTCTCATGAACTGACAGCAGTTGCTTTCTCTCAGGTTTTTTTTTTTCCTGAAATAGTTTATGATAAGAGGTAATAGTCTCCTGAATATTCAGTACTGCTTACCCCAGAGACATAGCCTTCATGTGTAGTTTTGTGTTGTTACTGTATGAATCTTATCTTGCAGGGTGCGATGTAACTAATGAATTAAATATGTTTATGCTTAAAAGTGAATATGTGTATTAAATCTTTTCTTTTTAAAGATTTATTTGTTTATTTAATGTGCATTGTTTTGCTTGTATGTACGTCTGTGTGAGGATGTCAGATCTTCTGGAACTGGAGTTACACAGTTGTGAGCTGCCAGGTGGGCGCTGGGAACTGAACCTGGGTCCTCCAGAAGAGCAACCAGTGCTTTTTTTCTTCTTTTGTTTTGTTGTTGTTGAGATAGGGTTTCCCTGTGTATTCCTGGCTGTCCTGGACTCACTTTGTAGACCAGGCTGGCCTCTGCCTACAGTGCTGGGATTAAAGGCCTATGCCATCACGCCTGGCTACAGCCAGTGCTCTTAACAGTTGAGCCATTTCTCCAGTCCTTTTCCAAAACTGCCTTTTTTGCTTTGTTTTCAGCAGTTCTGGGATGAAACCCTGGGCCTTGTACATGCTTAGCAAGTGTTCTATCACTGAGCTTCATGCCCAGTCTTAATTCATCTCTTTTTTAAAGTGCTGTTCTGCTATAGGGGCTACAGAATAACCAGTACTCAAAGTGCTTGCCACGCAAGCCTGGTGCTATCAGGTCCATTCCCAGAGGCCACATGCAGACACAGGAATGAACAACTCCATCAAGTTGTCCTCTGACCTCTACACATGTTCACACACACATAACAACACACACACACACACACACACACACACAGGAACAATAAATAAAATTACATCAAAGTACTATTACAGAGTTATTCCCATGGAATCTTTAACACATCTGCTTTCTCTACTGCTGTATTATTGTCCTTATCTTTCTTTTTTTTTTCTCCCGGAAACAGGGCTTCTCTGTGGAGCCTTGGCTGTCCTAGGCTTACTTTGTAGACCAGGCTGGCTTCGATCTCACAGAGATTCCCCGCCTGCCTCTGCCGTCCAGAGTGCTGGGATTACATGTGATTTTGGCTGGTGATGGTGGTGCATGCCTTTAATCCCAGCACAGGAAGCAGGGGCAGGTAGATCTCTGTGAGTTCAAGGCCAGCCTGCAGCCTGGTGGCCTACAAATCATGTTCCAAGATAGTCAAGGCTGTTACTCAGAGAAACCCTGTGGCAAAAAAAAACAAAACAAAACTATAAACAAACAAACAAACAAACAACAACAAAGCAAATCTAAACCAGGTGAGAGCTAATACTTCCCAACCCTTAGGATGACTACACTCAAAATAAACAATAAAAAAATGTTGACAAGGGCAAATGAGAAGCTGGAATTTTCACACTTCATTGGTGGGAGTGGAAATGGTACCTCTGTGGAAAACAGTCTGAAGCTTTAAAAAATGCTTAACACTGAGCATGGTGGTACACACCTACACCCCAGCACCCCGAGGTATAGGGCTGGGGGTTTAGAAGTGCAAGGTCATTTCAGCTACATAGCAAGTTCAAGGCCGGCACAAAAGACTCTTGTCTTTTATTTTTTTCTCTAGACAGGGTTTCTCTGTGTAGCCTTGGCTGTTCTGGACTCACTTTATAGACCAGGCTGGCTTCGAACACATAGAGATCTGCTTGCCTCTGCCTCCCGAGTCCTGGGAATAAAGACATGTACCACCATGCCTGGCTTGAGACCCTGCCTTAGAAAAGATAAGTTAAGTATTAAATTTCCACATAACCCACAAATTCCATTTCTACGTATATAACAAAAAGAAAATATATGCTTCCGTAACCCTAGGACATGATTATGTTTAGCTGTATTATTCACAGTGTCCAAAAAGCTCAAATATCTCAAGTGTCCACTAACTAATTAATGACTGAATGAAATGTATTTCCAACTACTACTCAGTCACAAATAATAGCTCAACATGGATGAACGTTGAAAACATGATGCTAGCTAGCCAGCATCACATACACCTATGAAAATAGTGCTCATAAAGCAGAGGGCAGGCATACCAGGGGTTCAAGGACAGCCTTGACCATACAGGACATGTTAGGCTCGCCCTAGGCTATATGAGACTCTCAAAACATGATTATGGTGATTGCAATGAAACTCTGAGAATATGGCAAAATCATTGACTTCTAACAAAGAGTTAAACAGGCCAGGCACTGTGAGGCATGCCTGTAATCATCCCACTACTTGGGGGAAAGAGGCAGGAAAATGGATGAAAGTTGTAGACAAGCTGGGTCTACATACTAAGTCCCACGCCTTTCTAGGCTACAGAGTGAGAGCCTGGTTTCCAAAGACCCAGAGTAATAAGCAAAATAAACGATGCATTTCAGATGAGGGGATATTTGCTCAGTCCCAAGTCCACCCCTGCCATTTAGGGGACCATAGGCTAGACTGTGTCCAGTAATGGCAAATATTAAGCTTCACAAACGAACCTAGTCAATTATCAAATGAACATACGCCGTCCTCTTACCTTGACGAGTGAAACTTCAGAACGTCCTGGAAGCCCAGACTCCACAGAGCGCGTTTTGTTCTGGGCTGGGGCTGGGGAGATGGCCGCTGACAGTGACGTGCTCCATGTAAACTGGGCGTGGTGGCACACACCTTTGATCCCGGCACTCAGGGAGGCAGAGGCAGGAGGATCTCTGAGAATTTGAGGCCAGCCTGGTCTACACATCATGTTCCAGGCCAGCTAGGGCTACATAGTGAGATGGTGTCTCAAACACAAATCAATAAGGGGCTGGAGAGATGGCTCAGTGGTTAGGAATATGGACTGCTCTTCCGGAGCACCCAGGATGGTTATTCCCAGCACCCACATGGAGGCTCACAACTGCAACTAGGGGATCTGATACTTTCTTCTGGCTCCAAAGGGCACCACAGGGTACCAGGCATGTACCTAGTGCACAGATATTCATATAGAATCACTCATACCCATAAAATAAAGTGGGAAAATGTTTAAATAAATAAATAAAACTAAGGTAGAGAGTGAAACAAGATACCAATACAACAAACTTCATGACCACACACACACACACACACAGAGAGAGAGAGAGAGAGATGAGAAATACACACGCAGTTCTGCTTCAGCATGAAGGGTAGGGAGACAGCTCTGAAGCTCCTCTTCTCTGCTCTCACTCCTGGATCTGCCCACATTATGAGGGGCCCACTGTGCATGCACCTGGATACCCCACTCTACACAGCTAGCTCCGGTCATGTCCTCTATGAACATCTAGTTCTTAAAACCCTGTATGAGAGAGGAAGAAACAGTCGGGGGTTATTTGTCATCCTGCAGAGGACAGACCTACAGAAGGTGCCAGCACAGGCCCTAAAAACCACTGTTGATATGGCATGGCTTCCAGGCTCCACGTCTGTATATTGGTCACTGCCATGGCCTGCTTGGAGCTGTCCTGGAGTCCTTGTCCTTTGGGAAGGGGCCTGGCGGGAGGATGGCCAGGAGTCTCCCTAGAGAGGAGTGCCCAACCCAGGAGACCTTCCTGCATGTCTCAGGGTTCCCTTCATTTTGATGAATGAAACAGATCCACACCAAGGGGTCTAGTTCATCATTGTGAATTTTTAGAACACTGGGACAAAGAGAAGATTCTAAAAACTTCCAGGAAAGAAAAAGAGAGAGAGGGAGGGAGATAGACGGGGAATGGCTTCATATAATAAGCCAATATCAGAGTGACAATAGACAACACACTTCCAACCCAGAGCAGGAGGCTAAAGTCAGAAAGCCATGCTTCTAACCCCGGAGGGAGATGCTTCATAACCTAGAATTCTGTATGCAGAGGCCACAGTTTCAGCTGAGAGGGCCTGATGGCTGTGTTGATTTCCAGCTTGAAGGATGTGGAATAAGGTAAGAGGCAGACCCTGAGCAGGTCTTTAGGGGGGATTTCTGGGAAAGACTAAGGTGAGAAAGCTCTCCAAGAGTGGGCAGAATCCAGTGATGGCCCAGATTTGAAGAGATCCAAGAAGAGGCGATGCTCTTTGTTTGCCCAACTACGCTTCTTGCTCATTCATCTCTGCCACTGCTACATCCTTCACTGGTATCAGAATCCAGCTGCTACAGGTCTGACATGGACTGAAGACCAGTGGCTCTCTAGGAATCGTTCAAGCCTTCAACATCTGATTGAGCCTCCTGAGGCATCCAGCTTCATGGACTAGGGAGGTACCTCATTTCGGCCCCTCCAGTGTAAAGACAGCCATTGTTGGACAAACCCTATTGGTTGTAAGCCTTTCTAGTAAATGGAGAACGTTCGCATCAGGCTTGTAAGCCTGGTTTGCCCAGATTGCTTAAGAGACTACCAGAAGCTGTGATACACTGAATACACCTAGACCACAGGCAACCCGGTACAACAGGGGAGGCCAAGAAGACATGGAAGCCCTGCCTTACCCCCAAATGAACGTGGTTGGCTTCTTCTCTTTTTAAAAGAGAAATGGTCAGTTAATCCTGGCTCACAGTTCAGAAGGAACAGTCTATCACACCAGAGAAGACAGAGCAGTAAGAGCTG
This sequence comes from Meriones unguiculatus, assembly GCF_030254825.1. Classification (NCBI taxonomy): domain Eukaryota; kingdom Metazoa; phylum Chordata; class Mammalia; order Rodentia; family Muridae; genus Meriones; species Meriones unguiculatus. Next base: position 41,773,767 of record NC_083359.1, read on the forward strand.
TTCCTGTCCATGACAGAACATGAGGTGGCTGGCCCAGGGCTGCTAGTCAGGAAGCAGAGAACCGTGATTAGGCTAGGCTATCTTAACATTTAAAACAACAACAGGGTCTTGCTGCAGGCTTGCCCACGTTGTTTTTTATTTACATAGTCACAGTAGTAAAACCCACAAACATAAAAACACATCTGGGCTATGCACCTACCATCTCAGCACTCAGGAGGAGGAGATGAAGTATTGCCATGAGTTTGAGGCCAGCCTGGACTACAGAGTCTTGAACTCAAGTCCTGTTTGGATTACATTCTAGGACTGTATTTGAAAAAAGAAAAAAAAAAAAAAGTCAGCCATGCAGCTCAGTGATAGAAAGCTTGCATAGTATGCACAAGGTCCTGGATCATCCTCTTTAGCCCGCAAAGCAAACACATGAGAGAGCAAAGTCAAAACAATTGTGTGCATTTAATGTAGTTTCTGTTGTTTTAGCAAATGCACATGGCATTCCACAGGCAGCGTGCTATGCATGAGTGGTTACCATTTATATCAACAACACACAGTTATTTTAATTCTTTGAGACAGGGTCTCATGTCCCATGCTGGCCTCCAAGTCACTGTGTAGTCAGAGACCATCTTGAGCACATCCTCCTGCCGCTACCTGCTGAGTGCTGGGATTACAGGCATAGCTACCCTGCTCTGCTTATATATATATATTTTTTTCCTATGAATGTAGGAATGAAACTCAGGGCTTCTTCCATCGTAGGTGAAAGCTTTGCAGGTGGCAGGTGCTACATACCCAGACATTTTCCTTTACCTAGAATGACTATTTAAAAGAAAATTAAAAAATGAGCCAGGCTTGGTAGCACACGCCTTTAATCTCAGCACTCAGGGAGGCAGAGGCAGGTGGATCTCTGTGAGTTTGAGGCCAGCCTGGTCTACAAAGTGAGTGCAGGACAGCCAACGCTACACAGACAACCCCTGTCTTGAAAAACAAAACAAAACAAAACAAAACAGAACAAGAGTGGAGGTGCTCGGCCGCCCTTCTCCTTTTCATGCAGTCTGGAACTCCAGCCCATTTCATGGACTCACCCACAGAGCTCATGCTCTTTGGAAAAGCCTCCACAGATACACCCAGAGGCCTGTCTCCTACGTGATTTCAATTAATTAATTAAGGGTTTATTTGTTTTTTTCTGGACAGGGTTTCTCTGTGTAGCCCTGGCTGTCCTGGAACTCCCTCTGTAAACCAAGATGACAGAGATCCACCTGCCTCTGTCTCTGGCTCCTAGGTGATTTTAAATCTCATCAAGTTTTGGAAACCAAGCAGCTCACCTTCACTTTCATTTTGCTCGGGGCCTTACTGCTGACGGGCTGTACCCTGCGGCAATAAGTAAGTTGTCTTCAGGGTTTCAAATAACTCAAAAGTGGCTTTTCTCCATCCCACAGTCCTGCCCTTGCTTGCTGGCTTAGATCTCAGCCTCCTATGTTAGGGGCATTGAGGCTGCCACCAAGACGCTCTGATGATCATGAGTGTCCCCGTGAAATCATGTGAGTTGGCCTTGAGGCTACATTTCCTGAAAGTCTTTTATTTGTTTGGTTTTTTGTTTGTTTGTTTTTGTTTTTCTAGACAGGGTTTCTCTGCGTAGCCTTGGCTGTCCCGGAGCTCCCTTCCTAGACCAGGCTGGCCTCACAGAGCTCACAGAGATCCATCTACCTCTGCCTTTTGAGTGCTTGGACTAGAGGTCTGTGCAACTACTGTGCGACCTGGCTTGGCCTCGGACCTGCCGGAGACTGCCTCAGTCTTCTTGGTTGCCCTGTGGGCCTGGGTCCTAGCCACAGCCCACACCCAAATTTCCGCCTCTAGGAAATGAAGCTGTGACCTTAGAGGTGGGAAGCACTTCAGGTCTACCCTCAGGCGACACATAGCTACGTCCTCACCAAGGTCTTGCCAGAGTTCAATGCTGAGATCAGCCAAGAACTAATGGGTACGAGTCACTCAGTCTTCTGTGCCTGGTGTCCAAAGCACAGAGAAAAACCAAACTAAGACAGATACATCCATTCACTTGAATGATTTTTTAAAATTAAAGTTGGAAGCTGGGTGTGGTGGTGCACACCTTTGATCCCAGCACTTCGGGAGGCAGAGGCAGGCCTGTGATTTCAAGGTCAGCCTGGTCTGCAAAGCTAGTCCAGGTCAGCCAGGGCTACACAAAGAAACCCTGTCTTGAAAAGCAACAACAACAACAACAACAAAAATCCAACAAAACAAAAATTAAAGTTGAGAAAGGGTCTCATGCAGCCAGGAACATGTTTTTATATTTGATATGTAGCTGAATATTACCTTCAACTTCCGATTCTCCTTCCTCCATCTCTCACGTGCTGGGATTATAGGTATACAAAACAAGCAGGGCAAAATACAAATGATCAAAGGTAAGAAAACGCACACACATTGCACTAGTGGACATGTTTGTGATGCCAGCATGTGGGAGGTAGATAAAGGAGAATCAAGAATCAGCTTCATTCCAGGCTGCATATTAAGTTTGCAGCCAGTCTGGGATACATGAGACCCTGTCTCAAAAAAAAAAAAAAAAAAAAAATCAAAAGATGGGGCTCGGAGAGGGACCAGAGGGTAAAATGCTTGGCAAGGCAGCAATATCTGTAATCCCAGTGCTCCCCTGGAGAGTTGGGAGGATGGAGAATCCCTGGAAGTTTTCAGAGCACCTAGCCTGGTGTTTGCAGCGGTGAACAGCAAAGAGCCCTTGTCTCAAGCAAGCTGAAAGGTGAGGCCTGACCTCAACACACACATCACACCCAGACACACACTGAGATTAAAACAAACAGAGGAAGCCGGGGGTGGTGGCGCACGCCTTTAGTCCCAGCACTCAGGAGGCAGAGGCAGGAGGATCTCTGTGAGTTGGAGGCCAGCCTGGTCTACAGATCAGGTTCCAGGGTAGCCAATCTACACAGAGAAACCCTGCCTCAAAAATCAAACAAAAATATACAAGGAGAGAGCTGGGAGCTGGTGGTGCATGCCTTTAATCTCAGCACTTGGGAGGCAGAGAGAGGCAGTTGTATCTCAAGGCCAGCCTGGTCTACAGAGTTCCAGGACAGCCAGAGCTATACAGACAAACCATGTCTTGGGGAAAAAAAAAAAAGAAAAAACTCAGTAAGTGGGCCAGCCACTGCCAGGTGAGGACCAGATTCTAACCCTGGGCACTGCTGGCTCTAAAGGCAGACTGGAGGAGGCCCTGGGCATCGCTGGGCCACTTACAAATGACTCATTGTGGGCTGGGCCAGCAGTGGGTTGAGTGAAGAAGCCAGCGTGGGGTTGAGCACTGTTCAGCCATTGATGGTTGGTCTCTTCAAGTCATGGGAGAAGCAAAGGAGACACACTTCCTTCTCTTGTTTGATGCTCAGATAGAGTCTCACGCAATGAAGGAAGAAGGCTGTTTGCAACAAGGTTTGCCTGGCCTATACGGGGTGACGAGAAGAGTGCTCATTGGGTAACTGGGCAGTCAGGCATCTGTGCAAGCATATGTAATTAGCCTCGTTGCTGTTGCCTTGTTGACCAGGGATGCGAAGTCAGCTGCAGGGGAAGAGGGGATGGGAGGGCAGGAAATTGTGCTGAGCCCCTCCACGCACACCTTTTCGGTCTTAGCAACTGTTTGATGAGACCCAAGCCTTGAAGGGGCTGTCTGTCCCCAGGTGATGGCTAGGCTGGGATGTGGCATACAGTGGACACTGAGTTTTCAGGCCACATTTTGATCACGGCCTTGTAGTGGGGGGACCTCTACCAACCATTGTCCTAAAAGCCAAAGCTGGTATGTGGAAAATTCATATATTTCAATAACTCCTCCCTCTCCACCCTACCTCCCTCCTTCAGGACTGCTGCCACCCTCAAATGCTCACGCCTCAAACGCTGTGAGGGATTGTCCTCAACTGAGGAAGAAAAATGATCTGACCCCATGTCTCCTTACTGGGGTCTGCCGCCAAGGCAGGAAGTGGGAAGGGCACCCTGACAAGGGCAGTGAGGCCTGGGGAGATGGCATGGCAATGCCTGCATCCTGAGCCTGCCCTGTAAACACCTGTCTGCTGGGAATCCCCACACACGCATCTTCCCCTGGAGCACTTTTCACTATGATGCTCCTCTGGGTTCTCTGGGGCTGCCATAGCCAAGCACCACCTGAACCTTGTGAGACATTTCTTCTCACAGTTCTAGCAGCCGGAGTCCAAAACCAGGGAGAAGCTCCAAGCACGGGCTCTGAGGAGGGTTTCCTCCGTCACTGCAGCTTTGGAGGTCTCTGCGCCTTCCCGCCTTGGCTTGTGGCTGCATCAGTCTGCGCCTGCCTCCATTATTGCACAGCCCCCTCTGTCCGGTTTGGCTTCTCTCCTGTGACCAGACTTGTCCCGTGGCTCAGGGCCCACCTCACTCCAGGATAACCCGCCAGAACCTTATCAGTTAACAGCATAGAGGCTCTTGTCCTGCCTAAGGTCACAGTATGGAGTCCAGACCGGGGCAATCTTCGGGGGACCACAACTCCACCTGAAACACTACAGATAATCACTTTCTCTCTCCCTCTTGCTCCTTATCTCTTCTTTCTTTCCTCTTGTGTGTGTGTGACACGTGTGTGTGTGTGTGTGTAGGTACATGAAGGAAGGTGTGCACATGTCATATGTAAATGTAGGGGGGTCCTCATTGTCCACCTTGTTTGAGACAGGATCCCTGGTTGTTAGCCACTGCCTAGGTCAGGCTAGCTGGCCGAGAGCTTCCATGGGTCCTTCAGTCAGTTTCTGCTCTCCGTCTCGCTGTAGGAATGCTGGGAGTCCAGATGCACTCTTGGAATTCAAGCTCAGGCCCTTATGCTTGTACTGAGCCATCCCCCAGTTCCCCTACCCCTGGGGTTCTCTTTCTACAATGACACTAATAGCTAAGAATGAGCTTCCAGGGGTGTGGGGACAGAATTTGGGGTACAGTTGTTTCTGGGCCTGCAGGGCCCCTCAGGAGGGGTGAAAACATGAAGAACCCCACTTGCCACCACCAGGAACTGTCCTCGAGCAAGGATGGCACCAAAACCACCCTAGAATGTGCAGGATAGAGCTGAGACCACAACCCCTGCCAACAACCCCGAATACGGAGCCATCAGAAGAATCTACCGTTGCTGGAGGGTATTAACAAGGCCACAGAGAGAAAAGGAGACCAGATCTTATAAACCTCCCATGGAGGGTAAAACAAAACAAAACTATTTCCTACACACAAAGCTGTCAAGGTTCAAACTGAAAACACTAAAGAGGGTGTGATAGTGAGCAGCTGCAACTCTGGGACTCAGCCAGGAGGCCGAGGCAGGGAGATTGCTGTGAGTTTAAAGCCAGCCTGGGCTACATCGTGAGCTCCAATTCAGTTCGACTCGAACAAACAAAAGCAAACAACCACGACCATAGTAATAATATTATTTGAGTTTGTGTGTGTGTGTTGGTGCTAAGGGTCAAGCTGAGTGCCTGGCATTGCTGGGCTGGTGCTCTCTCCCAGTGGGCTTATCCTCAGCCCTTGCTGCTGGAGAGCAGAGCCTTCTGCCTGCTGAGAACGAATCCATCATTGAGCTGCATCCCTAGCCCTCAGTTGTCCTTATTGATCTATTTTGAGGCAGGGTCTCAACATTTGATACATAGCTGAGTATGATCTTGAACCCCTGACCCTCTTGCCGCTACCTCCCAAATCCTAGGCTTAGAAGCATGTGTCACCATGTCAAGCTTTCAGTACATACTTTGAAATCTTAAAATGAACCTCAGGCAAGATGAGAGTAGGTGGAAAGAGTCTCTGGAAACTCAAAGGAAGCTCGAGATGTTTCTGGGGGTCTCCAAAGGCAATGACTGTGGGACAGGCATGGTCTGGAGTGAGGGGTTTCAGCATATGTGCCTGTAAATCCACCAGTTGGTGGGTCCCAGAAAATCTCTGTCCTTGGGGGACAGATTTGTGTAGTTTTTTTTCTCTCTGTCTCTCCTCTCTGTCCCTTAGCCTCATTGTACACACACACACACACACACACACACACACAGAGAGAGAGAGAGAGAGAGAAAGGCGGAGTGCCTGCCAACCTTTACAGCAGGAAGGTACACAACTCAAAATAGCTTCAGGAAGCTCCTGAAACTGACAAGATTCTCTGGACCCTCCCTGTCGGAGTAAGCAATTAAAGCTGCAAAGACTGAGAGCAGACCAGCTGCCTAGAAGAAACAGAAACCAGCTGAGCTGCCTGGAAGAGGTTTAGACCAACGGCTTTACTTAGAAAGGACACCGCAATCCATTGAGCTGCCTACAGGCTGTGCTGGGTGCCGGGCTCCCAGCTTTACGAGTTGTCATCCATGTTGGGTGGGCTTTGGTGATGTCATTTTGGCTCCTGTAAGTGACCCCTCACCCTTATTCCTTAGCCCTGATAAAACGCATTGGCTCACCGAGTTGAACTTTGGTGGTATCCCCACTTCGGTGATCCCTATCTGCGGTGAGCTGAGCTATGTGTCGTGCCTCCCCAGGAAAAGCGTTGTCACGCAACGGGCGGTGCAACAAGCTGAGGTACCGTGGACAGGGTGACCCCGGGCAAGCTGCGTCTCAGAACCTAGATTTCCTCTTAAGATATAGTGGCTGTCCAAGGAGCATGACTACGCTGACCAAGGGTGATTGCCAGGACCTGGGGAGACAGCGGAGTGCCTGGAGGGTAGTGGGACTTCCGTACGTGAATGCTTCTCCTCCTGTGGGGCCACTGGCTTATCTATCTGTTGGCATATAAAGATGCCCTGGGAATGGATAACAGGTATAACTGGGTGGTAGCAGGGTGCCCTGGAGAGGATGGCAGCGATGAAGTGATTCTGACCATCTAGCTGCTTACTGCATGTTCATACTTTTTCTTTATTTTGAGGACCAAGAACACTTAATTGCTCATCTGTGGCCAGCCCCAGTTAGAACCACAAGTCCTGCCTAACGAGGGATGAAGTCATGTTTGGTCCACAGACTCATGGCACTTTGAAGCACTTAATTAGCGGCACATAGGTTTTGTGCTTTTGTCCACTCGTGTGTAGATGCTTAGGGACCGTCTGACTATTTATTTCAGCTCTATCTATTGGTGTTTTTTGTTTTTTTAAGACAGGGTCTCTCTATGCAGACATCTGCCCTGGAATTCAGAGAGCCCCTATCTCTGCCTCCTGGGTGCTGAGACTAAAGGTGTGCACGCCATGCCCAGCCTCTATCTTTTCTTCCTTCCACGTTTATTTATGTAAGGGGGGGGTTACATGTACCACAGCATGTGTGTGAAGGCCAGAGGACAGCTTGGGGGCGTTGATTCTCTCCTTCCACCATGTGGGCTCTGGGACAAAGCTCAGGTTGCCAGACTTGGTGGCAAGTGCCTTTACCTGCTGAACCATCTAAACAGCCCTGGCTCTATCTTTGAGATTAAAAATGAAGGGCTAGTGCCGAGCAGCAGATGGGTTGGGAATGCTGGTGTGTACAGGAGGTGTATCCCAAGCCTTGATTTCCTCAGACAAGTTGGCGAGTTGTTCGTGGTGATGGTGGGGGGGGGGGGATGGACAGCATTTGCACACATACTGCCAGGGTTAAATGCAGTGGGTCCTGGCTTCTGCCCCTGAGCGTAGACACAGGGCCCAGGACTGGCTCCCCGTGGTCTCATGCTTGCCTGCTCCCTGGTGGCCTCTCCTATGCCCCTCCCCTTTCTCCAATGGCTTATGCCTATATCTGGCCACGAGCCAGATGAGTACTTTTGTAAACCTTTATTATTCTCACTGCTCTAAAACAGCCCAGGTGCTCTCAGGCCAGACACACTGTCTCAGGGACATCAACATGTCTCCGACATAAATTATAAGACGCCTCTTGGAACCTTGAAGTAGTCCCTGAGAAACAGAAACAACTTCGTCCGATGTCAGTGGCTGCTCTTCTGATCCACGGAGGTTCTGTTCGTGCCTTGTTATGGCTTGGATCTTAACTATCCTGCACAGGCCCACGTGTGGGAGGCTTGGCCCCAGACTGGTGCTAAACCTTTAAGAGGTGGAGCCTGTTGGGGCATCCTTGAGTCACGGCAGTGTGTGTGTGTGTGTGTGTGTGTGTGTGTGTGTGTGATTCCTTGAAGAGAAAAGTGAGACTGCTGGGTCCTTCTACTCTTTCTCTCCTCTGGCTGTGCTGTCTCACCTGAGGCCAGAAACCAACAGGGACGATTGATTAGGGGTTGAGCCTCCCCTCCCCCCAACCATGAGTACAAAGGAACTTTTTCTCTATCAGCTGATTATCCTTTATTTACTTTCCATGTGTAATGATGGAAAGCTGGTGGGCACATCTCCCACCAAGAACCCCGGCCCCATCCTTCCACTTGTAGGACACAAGCTGAGGACCAGGGGAGGTCAGAGCTTGTGACGATGGGATGGCATCCTCACAAGCCGAGTAGCCACACCCCATGGAGACAGCCCTATGGCCAGCACCCTGGTAATGAATGACTTGGCGCCACCCCTACAGAGTCTCTATGGAGCACCCAGCCAAATGCGTCCCCAGTTCTGCTCAGGCCCCACAACAGTCCCATGAAGTGACGCCGTTGCTATGATTCCTGTTTCACAGTGGATCACGCGGGAGCTTCCCAAAGACGCCTGAAGCCTGGCTGAAATGGGCGATGGAACAGCCATCCCATCCGGGGAGGTGGATTCCCCACAGCGTGGGGAATCTGCCCTTAATTGCATGGCCCGAAGTGATCAGACAAGTTCTATCACATACCAACAACCAGTCTCCCCTGGCTCTTTGAAGATGCCACAAGCACTTCCTGGCAATGGGCTGAAGGCAGGGAAAGAAGGCCAGGAGAGGCCCATGGACTCCATTCCCTGGCCTGTTTGGCCAAGTGCTCTGAGACCCTCCCAGTGGACTGGTCCCTCCAGCTCTTATGCCCAGACAGCACAGTGAGTGTGTCTGAACTTCCGTTTTTGCCTCAGATCTCCCCGCAGTCCTGAGCTCAGACTCCTCCAGTACTCTGTTTTCCAGTGGGAAAACCATGGTCTGTGAGCCCAGGCCAGGCCAGCAGTGGGTGCAGACATTTGGGAGACATATATGGTGCTGGTGGGTTTGGCCACTCTAGAACTTAGTTGTAGAGGCCAACTTAGAGGGAATTCTAAGCAAGAAAGGAGCCAGACCAGGGAGTCAAAGCTGGCATCATTGCCTCTGCCGAATGACCTGGCACCCAGGAGACTGATTTGGTATTTCCAGAGAGTGGAGGAAAGTGGGGGTGGCAGACAGGCTATAAATAAGCGCTAATGGTGCTGACTTACCCTATAAAACAGGGCACAAACACTGTTTTGGCCATGACACCACGGCCATAACCAGAGAAGAAAGGCAGGGACTGCTGAAGCAGTGGTGGCCACTGGGAGCCCAGGTGGACATGGTATTTGGGGACAGCATTTCAGAGGCTGTGACGAAGCCTGTGCTGAGTAGGCTGTGGTAGCCCCCTCCAAAAGGCAGTGCGGCCTTAGAGGGGAGACTTTGTTTTTGGAAGCTTGGGTTCTGATCTTGTTCCTGTCGTTTCCTGGTAGTGTGATGAATGGAAAGTTAATTAAAGACTCAGCGTTGATGTAAATGCTGCTGCCTGTGGAGTCTAAAACATGCTCCCAAGCTCTTTGATAGTCCTCCTTTGAAGAGGTGGAGCCTAATTCCCCTTCCCTTCATTGTGTCTAGAACCAGTGACTATCTTCTAACTGATAGAACCAAACCAGAGTGACCGTGTGCGTGCACAGAGACATGACTTTGCAATAAGCATGCGGGGGCCCTCTGCTGATGCCCTCCCTCGCTCAAGATGCCAGCTACTGAGTCATGAAGAGGAGCCTACTGGTGTAGAACTGAGGATTCCAGCCAACAGCCATGTGAGAGGCCATCTTGGTTCCTCCAGCTCCAGTCAGTCTTCAGAGAGCCTGGAAAGGCAGTCTCCTGAGAAACCTTGTAAGCTGCTTCTGGATTCCTGATCCACAGAAACCATAAAATAACAAAAGTTCATTATCTTTTTGTTTTTATTTTTCAAGGCAGGGTTTCTCCGTGTAGCCCTGGCTGTCCTGGAACTCACTCTGTGGGGCCAGGCTGTCGTTGAACTCATGCAGAGCTGCCTGCCTCTGCCTCTCAAGTGCTGGGATGGGATTAAAGGCCTGTGCCACCACGGCCAGCAAAGATTCATTATCTTACATAATGTATCTTGGGGGGTAATTTGTTCTGAAGCAGCATGTAACTGATATGCCCATCTCCAGGTGTTTATACACACTCACTGAGGTAGCTGGCACAGAAGACCCCATTCATCACTTCCTTTCCACCTCTTCTTCGTGAGGGCTGAGGTTTGGCTGTGGATTATGCTTATCCACAGGCCAGTCCTCCAGTACTCCAGACACCTTCCTTTCCTTTCTCTCAGTGTGTCTCCTGGCTTTGCCCACCGAACACCTGCTCTCTCTCTTTCCATCTCTCGCTCTCTCTTTGTCTCTCTAAAGATTTATTTATTTACTATGTGTTTTGCCTGTATGTACACCTGCACACCAGAAGAGGGCAGCAGACCTCACTATAGATGGTTGTGAGCCACCATGTGGTTGCTGGGAATTGAACTCAGGACCTCTAGGAAGGGCAGTCAGTGATCTTAACCTCTGAGCTACCTCTCCAGCCCCATCTGCTCTCTTTTAAATAAAATATCAAAGAAATTAACATGATCTGTGGCAAGGCCCGGTACAAGCTCCCTGCTTGTGCTTGTCTTCAGAGCATGAATGAGATGGCCAAGGTAAAAACCATTTCACACCACTTCTTCCTCAAAATATGCAGTGGAGTTTCTTTCATAGAGTAAAAACCCCACTGAGTTACCACAGCTCTAAGACCTTGCCTTATGCCCTTCCCCCATACTTTCATATTCCTCTCTAAGCCCCTTAAACACATCAGACCACACTCTCTCCCACATGAAAGCCTTTCATCAGACCTTCCCATCGTTTAAATATCTCTTGCCTTTTCAGAACCCCACACTGGGTCCTCTCGGCCATATTATTAATTTTTTTTTATCACCAGCTAAACTATCCCACAGTCTTACTGCTTAAAGTCCATTCCAGCATTAAAGACTGCTTAGGAGCACAGCTCTACATGCTTGCCGTAGGAGCCGGGAGGATGCTGGGATACCACAAGCACTCTGAACCAGTAAGCTTTTGGATGTCATTTGAGTTTTGTTATGAGACTGTTGGCAGCAGCTGTCTCCTAGGGGAACCCCTGAAAAGAGTCTTCCTGTAAAGAAAGTTAGGTACCCTGGAGTACATGTAACCCATGGCAACAGGTTGGCTATGCCTAGGAGCTTTGCCAGGCTTTGAAATGAAGGCTGCATGCATTGTTCTGCAGCATGAGTTCCATGGGTTCACTTCCATCCTGGTGAGTGAGTGTAATAAAGAGAGGATGAAACAGACAGAACAACAACAACAACAAACAGCTGGCATTGTCACTCCAGCAAGGGAGAATATCGTAATGCAAGTGAGAACCACGGGGAGCCTGCTCATGGTGCAAGTGAGTGATCCTAGTTTCCTGGGAGTCTGAGGCAGGAGGATGGCAATCTTGAGGGCAGCATAGGCTACAGAGTGAGTTTACGCCTAACTTGGACAACTTAGTGAAATATTGTCTCTAAATAAGAACTAAAAACAGAGATGGCGTACACAGTTCAGTGGGAGGTGCTTTTCTAACGTAAAGAACGACCTACGCTGCGGGTCACACAGCTCCGAGACTATAAAAAGCCACTAAGCTGGGCACTGTGTGTTTTATTACTTTGCTTTTATCAAGGTTTTAGTTTTCTGAATTAGGATTTCACTTTGTAGCCCAGGCTGTCCTCGAGTTCCCAGGAATGAGGAAAGATGAAGCCAGTGGAAAACCTGGAATCGGGGAAATTCTGACAATGTTAGAATGGTCTAAAAGCTCAACAATAAGAACAAGACAGACCTGAGTTCAAGCCCTACTCTCCCAAAATCCATGCTGGAAAAAACAGAACTGACTCCAAAAAGCTGTTCTCTGCCTCCACAAGCATCTGCGCCACACATACACACACACTAGTAATAATAAATAAAATTAAAGCTGGGCAGGTACACAGCTTTAATCCCAGCACTCCGGGAGGCTGAGGCAGGTAGGTCTCTGTGAGTTTGAGGCCAGCCTGGCTTATGGAGTGCGTTACAGGACAGCCAGGGCTACACACAGAAATCCTGTCTCAAAAACCATAAATTAATTAATTAATTAATTAATAAAATAGACAAGGTCAAAAAGAAAATGAACAGCTGAAATTAAAAACAGGCGAGGATGGGGCTGGAGAGATGGCTCAGTGTTTTAGAGCACTGTCTGCTCTTCCAGAGGTCCTGAGTTCAATTCCCCCCAACCACATAGTAGCTGCCAACCATCTATTCTGGGATCTGATGCCCTCTTCTGGCATGCAGGTGTACATGGAGATAGAGCACTCATATATGCAAAATAAATACATCTTAAAAAAAAAAAAAACACAGGTAGAGAAGCCAGGTGAGCTAACCTGTTCAGCTAGATTGTACATGTAAAATTGTTAATTATATGGTATGTGAATTATATCTCAATAAAGCGATTTAAAGAGCAGGGTTTTATGGGCCAGGCACTACCTTTTTCTCAGCTCGTGCAGTGGGGGTCTTGTAGTCTTCCAGCTACTGGTGAAATGACTGGTGTGCGCCACATAGTGATAACAAGGAGGAAGGGAGTGTCGGTGCTGGAGAGGTGGCTTCCTGGTGAAGAGCACAGGCTGCTGTTTCACAGGACCCAGGTTCCATTCCCAGCATCCATGTGCCTACGTACAACAGAACCCACAGGCCGCTCACAGCTGGCTGCAACTCAGTTCCAGGGGCCCCAATGCCCTCTGATGCTGCTGGCACCAGGGGCACAGGTGGCACATAGACACAGATACAGGCAAAACGCCCGTAACATTTTTTTTTTTAATAATACTTTTTGAGAAGAAATCAATTTCTGTTTTGAGCGTGAGTCTCAGGAAGCCAGGGCTGGCCTTGAACTGGTAAGCACCAGGCTTTCACAGGTTCAGCCTAGCTGATCGTGGCAGCACACCTGCTGAGAGAGCGAGGCGCCTCCTGCATGCTGGGGTTACAGGCGTGCTCTAGCACACTGGCCTCTTTTGCCTGTTTTTAATTTCAGCTCTTCCTTTCCTTTTTAAACGGGATTTGTAGGCATGTGTCATCTTGCCTCGCTAGGAATTTCTTATCAAACCACCTATTGCAATAAGGGCACAGAGCTGAGGAAATAACTCAGTTGCTCAAGTGGCAGAAGAACCGGAGTTCAATCCGCAGAACCCATGTGAAAATGGAAAAAACAACAACAACAACAAAAACGAGCATGGAGGTACATGCTTGCAATCCTATGAGAAAATTAATAATCAGGCCAAGAAATGAGTAAAAAGGTCAGGAGGCAGAGGCAGGGGGATCTCTGTGAGTTTCAGGCCAGCCTCAGATGTACACAGTGAGAATCTGCCTCAGAAGAAACAAACAATTAAATACAGACAGACAGACAGACATAATAAATAAATAAATAGCAAAAGCCTGGTGAGATGGCTCAGTGGGTAGAGATGTTTGTGACCAAGCCTGATGAGATGATTTCAATGATATGACTTTCTGGAAATGATAAGGGCTGTGGCAATTTGGAAATGTTAAAAAGATCGAAGGCTGCCCAGAGCCCTCTCTCTCTTGCTCTCAATCTCTCCTGTTTTATTTAAGATTTATTTATTTTTTATTTATACAGTACTTTGTCTGCATGCATGCTTTCACATCAGAAGAGGGCCCTAGATCTCATTATAGATAATTGTAAGCTACCATGTGGGTGCTGAGAGTTGAACTCAGGACCTTTGGAATCGCAGACAGTGCTCTTAACCACTGAGTCATCTCTCCAGCCCCTCTTCTGGTTTTTTGAGACAGGGTTTCTCTGTGTAGTCTTGACTGTCCTGGAGTCACCTTGTAGAACAGGCTGGCCTTGAACTCACAGCAATCCCCCTGCCTCCGCCTCCTTGAGGGCTGGGACTAAAGGCATGCGCCACCAGGCCCAGCTCTGTGCTTGCTTGCTTGGGTTGGCAGTGCTGAGAGCTGAGCAGAGGGCCTTCCTTGCACATGCTAGGGGAGAGGCCTGTTGCTGAGGCACAGCCCGGCTCTCTTTACTTTTTCTCTTTGCTTTCTGAGACAGTTTCACTAAATTGTCGGGACTGGGCTTGGACACACCCTCTACCACGGTTTGCCTGGAATCTTTGATTGACCCAGCCATCTGAGTAGCTGCGATTAGAGGTTCCTGCTTCAAACTCAACTCCATCCTAGAAGCTTTCTGCTTTTTGTTTGTGTGTGTGTGTTTTGCCTTGAGACAGCAGACCTGCCCTTCCTGGAACTCACTAGCACACTGGCCTCAAACTCAGATTCTCCTGCTCCTGCCTCCTGAGTGCTGGGATTAAAGGGCTGCGTCACCACCCCTAGTGTCTCTCTGATTTTTGTTGTTGTTGTTAGTGCTGTCTGATATTATCTTTTTCTTCCTTTCATTTCCCTTCTTTTATTTTCCAGTTTTTGTTTTCTTTGAGACAGGCTCTCACTCTGTAGCTCACACTGGCCTGGAACTCACTGGGATTTCACATGCATCTGTCCTCTTTCCGCTGGACTTTACTATGAATTTAAACCTAGTAAACAGCAGGAAAACTGTCAAGATCTGGCTTTCAGTCTGTGTGTGTGTGTGTGTGTGTGTGTGTGTGTGTGTGTGTGTGTACACATGAGGTCACTCCCGTGAATGTACCTACGTGAGGTCCATGATGTCACGTGTCTTCTGTCTTATTTTTCCAGTGTCTCCAACTGAACCTGAGGTTCACCGCTTGGCCACATCCGGCTCTTCCCCCTCCTCAGAGCTCTGTATACACACAGTATACACACTAGCTTTTGCCTGGGTGCTGGGCGTCTGAACTCACTTTTCTCCCTGAGCCACGTCCCTCTTTCCCACTGCCATGTGGAGTCTTCCTCCCCGACGCTGTGAGTCTGGCCTCGGGAGAGCCGAGTATAAAGGGTATCATGTCCAGGAAACTTCACGCTGCTTCTCAGTAGAGAGGTCTTGTTTATTTATCTTGACTATTTTACGTTTTTAAACTCGTAATTTACACACAGGGAACATATAATGTGTCTCAAACCAAACCAAACAAAGGGAACCAAAACCTAGACGAAATCAAACCAAGGCACGCAAACGCTCGCAAACACGGAAGGGGTGACTCCAGTGGGTCTGGGGGTGTCTGCTCTGCTTTGGGGCAGGGTCTCACTAAGCAACCTAGGCCGGCCTTGAACTCTTCATCTTTCTGCCTCGGCCTCCTGAGTGTTGGGATTACAGGCATTTGGTTACAGTGGCCACCTGTGGAAGGAGAATGACGCAGGTCTCTGTGGTTTGTGCCAACCTGCCCAGAGAAAACAGCTAAGAAGCCGGGAGGAAACAAAAGCGCCAGGAAGGGTCAGCAAGGCAGACAAAGTAGTCCGCCGCCCACCCAGCGAGGCAGCTGCTCCTGTCTGGGGATTGTTTGCCGATCTGAGGAGATGGCTGACAGCTTCGCAGAGCTGGGGGGGAAGCTACAGTCCGAGCCTGCCAACAATCACAGGCTGCCGACCTGGCTTCTCCCCGCCGGGCTCTGATTTCAAAGGGCGGTTCCTCCGGAGGAAGGCAGCCTGGAAGTAACACAGCTGCGGGAGCCACGGCAGCCCGGCAGCCCCTGGGCAGCCCGGATCTTTACAAAGGAGGCCCCAGATGGCTGATGTCACCAGGCACCTGGAAGAAGCCAGAGAGACCCTCTCTGGAAAAAGACCATCATCTCAGGGGCCTCATCTTCCCACAACTCATGTTTCGCCATATGCTGCGCACTGTAGAGAGAATCAGGCGCGCGGGGTGAGGACCAGGAGGCAAGACTGACATCAGAAATGGCTCCAGGCGGTTTCTGGATGCTAACAGCCAGATGTATGAAAACAACTCCAATTACTCCGCCCAAGGTAGTCACACTTAAGCATTTTGCCCGTAAAGCACACGCTACCTCTGTATTTTTTTCTCCCTTTCTTGCTCTGAGAGGACATCAGGTCACCTGAAATTGGAGTTACAGGTGGTTGTGAGCCACCAAGTGAGCGCTGGGAACCAAACCTGGGTTTCCTGCAAGAGCAGTAAGAGCCCATCGTCCCAGACCTATAACAATAATAATAATAATAATAATAATAATAATAATAATAATAATAATAATAGTTTATTCTTTTTGTTTGTTTGTTTGAGACCAGGTTTCCCTGTGTAGCCTTGCTTTGTAGATCAGGCTGTCCTGAAACTCACATCGATTCACCTGCCTCTGCCTCCCAGAGTGCACCACCACATTTGGCTTGAAATTTGATTTTAAACATGGCACTCTTTCTTTTTCTCTCTCTTGTCTTTTTATTTAAAGGTTTATTTTTAGTTATGTGGGGGGGGGTATCATATGTCAGAGGTCAGAAATTTTCCATTCCCCTGGAGCCAGAGCTGCAGGCCACGGTGGCATGGGTGCTGGGAGCCGAACTCCAGTCCTTGGTACGAGCCACCTCTCTAGCTGCTATCTCTTTTTTTGGGCAGGGATTCACTGTATAGCCCTGGCTGGCTTGGTACTCACTGTATAGATAAAGATGGTCTTAAATTCAGACATCCATTGGCCTTTGCCTCCTGAATTGTGACACTCTAGAGAATAATTTTTTTTTGGCTGAGTGTGGTGGCACACGCCTGTAATCCCAGCACTTGGGGAGGCGGAAGCAGGCAGATCTCTGTGAGTTCAAGGCCAGCCTGGTCTACAAAGTAAGTCTAGGCAGCCAAGGCTACACAGAGAAACCCTGTCTCAAAACAACAAAACAAACAAACAAACAAACAAAAAATACCCCCCAACAAAGAATAACTTTTTGTTGTTGTTGTCTTTTGAAACAGTCTTATCCTCCTAAAGCCCAGGCTGGCCTATAGTTCAGGCTGGCCTCCATTTTTTTTTTTTTTTCTAAATGAGTAAGTGTGTGTCAGTGTGTATATGTATGTACATGTGTGTGCCCTTGGAGGCTAGGAAAGGGCAACAGAGCCCCTGCATCTGGAATCACGGGTGTTTTTGAGCTCCCTGCTGTGGGTGCTGGCACTAGAAGTCTGGTCTAATCCATTTCTCTGGCCCTAGCTTCTAACTTTTGGCAGAATACCTGTCTCAGCCTCCTAGGTGTTGGGATTACAGGCCTGAACCACTATATCCAGTGAAAACAAAACAAAAACCCACAATAAAAATATCTCAGCTGGGTTCCGAGGCACACGCCTGTAATCCCAGCACTCAGGAAGGCAGATCTCAAGGCCAGCCTGGTTTATAAAGTCCAGGACAGCCAAGGCTACACAGAGAAACCCTGTCTCAAAAAATAAAACAAAATACACACACATAGATTTCTGGGGCGGGAGACACGGCGCAGTGGTTAAGAGCACTGGCTGCTCTTTCAGAGTGCCTGCTCCAATTCCCAGCACCCACATGGCAGCTCACAACTGTCTGTAACTCTAGTTCCAGGGGATCTGACATTCTTACGCAGTCAGATGTGCAGGCAAAACATTAAGGCACATAAAATAAAAATTAAAAAAAAAATACTTCTGCCAGACATGGTGACATATGCCTTTAATTCCAGCACTCAATAAATAACAATATATATCTCTATTTTTTGTGGTTATAATGAAATTACATCATTTTCCCTCTTTCTTTTTCTCCCTCCAAGCCCTCTCATATACCCCTCTTGTTCTCTTTCAAATTCATGGCCTCTTTTTTGCTTTTTCTTTTTGAGACAGGGTTTTTCTGTGTACCACTGGGTGTCCTGGACTCCCTTTGTGGACCATGCTGACTTTGAATTCGCAGAGGTCTACCTGCCTCTGCCTCCTGAGCTCTAGGATTAAAGGTGTACACCACCATCAAGAGCTCCTGGCCTCTTTTTAAATTAACTGTTCTCATATATTCATAAATACATCAGTATCTCCTGTCCCGTCTCTGCAGTGTTACTGTATGTATGTTTTCAGTGCTGACCTTTGGTATCGGGTAACCAATTGGTGTGCTCTTTGCTGAGGAAGACTATTGCTTTCACTCTCAGCATCCTTCCTGCCTGTAGTTCTGCTTTAGGGTTGAGGCCTTGTGGGCTTTTTCTCTTGGCATAATCCACATCTGCTGTTGCGTGTTTACTGTTGTCATCCTTGTTCAGCTCATGTCTGGGCAGTCATGTTGGTGAGACTATGGGTGTAGCTTCTGATATTGCTAGGGGACACGGTCTCACAACAAACTCCCTGATCCTCAGGCTGTTAAATCTTTCCACAATCATTTCCACAGCGATCCCTGGGGCATAGAGGTGGGGGTCGTGTGGTAGATGTATTTGTTGGGAGTGGGAACCCCATGCTCTTAGTAGAACATATATATATATATATATATATATGAAGAACAACTAGTCGAGGTGATGGATTGCATTTGAGGGTAAGACTATGAAATAAAAGCCCTCAATGTTAGTATGCACTGTGGACACAGCCTCTGTCTTCCTAGTGGACATTTTAGCGTCAGATCTCTGCCACCTCCGATCACTGAGACTGTGCATGTGAACTTCTTCTGCAGGCCTCACTGTCAGCAGAGGTCCCTGAAGGACCAGGACAGTGTCAATGGTGGTCAGAGGAGAAAACCGAGACAGTGAAGGTTCTGTGTGCTCCCTGCACCCCACTGTTCCTCCGTACCCCATTGCTCTCCTGACTTGCCTCTTGCTTAGCTGAGAATGTGTAGAAGGCAAGAAGGGCTTATAGGTTTATGCCTCTAAGCCCAACACTTGGGAAGATGAGACAGGAGGATCAGCCTGGGCTACATAGTGGGTTAGCTACCCTTGACTACAGCGTGTGATCCTGTCTCATACAAACAAACAAACAAACAAACATATGTAAAAGACACAAAGGGTTGAAAGGAAGAAAAGACTAAAAAGCCATTAATAGAGAAAGGAAATTTAGAAGAATCTACTGATAAATGTTAAGAAGCCAGGGGCGGTAGTGCCACACACCTTTAATCCCAGCACTCGGGAAAGCGGAGGCAGGTGGATTGTTGTGAGTTTGAGGCCAGCCTGGCCTACAGAGTGAGTTCCAGGACAACCAAAGCTACACAGAGAAACTCTGTCTCAAAAAAAAATAAGAGAAGGTGGAGGCAGGGGAATCAGAACTTCAGAGTCATCATAAGGGTCTGAGGCAGGGATGAAATGCTGGAGAGACTGATCAGTGATTAGGGTGCTTCCTGCTCTTCCAGAGCACCTGGGTTCGATTCCCAGCACCCTGGTTGGATGGCACACACCTGCCTGTAACTCTAGCTCCAAGAAAGTCATGTCTTTCTCTCTTGCCTTCTTGGGTACCCTCACACATATGGCACACATTCCCAGACATACACAAACACAGAAATAGAAAATAAAAGAGGAAAGAAAGGAAGAAAGAAATATCAATGGCCAGGAATAAATAAAAAAGCAAATGAAGAATTCCAGTAACCCCTAGATCTATATTTGGGAAACTGACAATATATTACTGGGTCAGTGATGTGTCTCAGTGGGAAAAAGCACCTGGTACAGGGCTGAGGACCTGAGTGCCATACTCAGGATCCATAAGGTGGGGGGAGAGCCCGTTCTCACAAGCTGTCCCCACTCACACTCTCACATGTACACACGTACACACACACCAAATAAAGAAATAAATACAACTATTATATTGCTACACATATACACACATGAAATAAACAAACAATACTATTTACAGCAACCAATCAACCAAACAATATCACTGCAAAAGATTTAAAAAGAGCCAAAAGTGAGAGTACACACGCCTCTGATCTCAGCGCCTAGGAGACGGAGGCCGTAGGATCGGAAAGCCTTCAAAGCTAGTCTTGGCCCTGTAAGACCTTATTAAAAAAAAATAAGGAAATATAATAATACGCTCATAACATGTACAAAAGCACCTGCTAATAAAAACAAAGCAACCTGGACATGGTAATACATGCTTGATGTCAGCAGTAAGGCAGGAGGATTGCTATGGGTTTTAAGCTAGCCTGGGCTGCATGGTGAGTGCGAGGCCAGACAGGGCTACATTGTAAAACTCTGACTAAAAAAACGAAAAATTAGCTAAGCAAATAATGCATTCATGGGTCCAGAGGCTCAGTGCTGTAAGTACGTCGTCGAAACTAATCTCCACACCGCATGCAACCCCAGGGGAGATCCCGGGAACTAAAAATATATAAATAAATATCACAGATTACAACGAAAAGAAAACAATTCAGAAGTCATCATCAGTAGAAGGGGTAAAGAAACCGTGGTCTGTTCAGAGGATGATCAAAGGCAAAAGAACAGCATGCAAGACAAGAGAGTGCTCAGACGGAAGCCAGCAGCACGCGCTTCCGCTTAGGCCTTGGGAATGGACCTGAAATGAGTGTGAGCAAGGAAGGGACCAAATGCGAATTAGGATGTGAATAAGATGTGTGACCAGAAAGGGCACACGGTGGGTTCTGATGAGCTGGTACTGCCCCGCATCTGGACCTGGGAAGTGATTATGCAAGTATTTGCTTTATGATAAGCCGTTCTGCACACTTTTCTATGGATGGGCATCTTTCGCAACTTTTGTGAAAATGATATAGAATGTTCCTCATACATCAGAGTGTGAGTGTCATAAATGTCATAGTCTCATTGGAGAGACAAAATGAGACCATATGTAAAATAAATGTTTGGTTTTTATTCTTTTTAAAAAATGATTATTATTTTCATTTGAGTGTTCTGCTTGCATGTACGCATGGGCGCTTCACGCGGTGCCTGAGGAAGCAGGAAGAGGGCACTGTCTCTTTCACAGCAGTTGTGAGCCGCCATAAGGGTGGTGGGACCCGTCCTCAGTAAAATTAGCAAGTGTTGTTAACCACTGAGCCATCTGTCTAGCCTGTTCCTGTTGTTGTTGTTTTGTCTTAACCTGTAGCTTAGCCTGGGCTGGAACTCAAGATCCTCCTGCCTCAGCCTTCCATGTGCTGGGGTCACACGCGTGTGTTACCACACCCAGCTGAAGGAAGCAGTTGCTGAACGATGCCATAAATAACAGAGGGCACAAGGGAAGGGAGTGGCCTGGGCTGAGCCCAAGAGTGCTGAAGGCTACAAGTTTGCCCTTATTCACCCAGAAGCACTTGGCACAGGCTCACCAGAGGCACCTCCGTGTTCCACTTCCACCAGGACAAAAATGAAAAAAAAAAAAAAAACAAAAAACAAATCTACAGCACTGTCCTCCGTCCCGGCCTCACCAGGAATATTTTGCAGGCTGCTTTGTTTTGTTTTGTTTGTTTCTGAGTGTTCTGAGTCCAAGACTGTGAGTGGGTCCCTGAAGAAAGACCATAAACCTTCAGGCCTCAGAAAAAGCTGCGTTCCTCCCTAAGGCTTTAGTCTCTCTGAGCCTGTGCACACCTGACTAGAAAACGGCAACTTCTGAACAATGCTGTAACCTACAACCCTGCGACAGTACAGAGACCCTGGTCCCAACTTTACCCATCTAACTCACACGCTAGGAGACCCGGATCTGGGAGACATGGCTTGGTGGTGATTGGTTGGCTAGTATTGGCAGGACCTAGGTTTGATCCCCCGTATGAGAAGAGAGAAAGGAAGGAGAGAGAGAGAGAGAGAGAGAGAGAGAGAGAGAGAGAGAGAAGAGAGAGAGAGAGAGAGAGAGGAAGGAAGAGACAGTGTGTGGGTGAGAGAGCCCTATCTCAGGGGAATTTAGCATTTAGTCTTAACGTGCTGGCTACTTGCCACAGCACATTGGAAATAGGGCCATGCCTGGGGAACATCTCGGCTTGGTCGAGGTTCCCATACCAATCCTCCCATTTCAAACAGTTAATTAATGTCTGTGTTTTATTTTGTTTGATTTGTTTTATTTTCAATTATGTCTGTGTATATACACCTATGCACAGAAGGCCAAAGGAGGGCATTGGATCTCTTGGAGCCGGAGTCACGGGTGATTGTGAGCTGCCCAACCTAAGTGAGGGGTTCAAGCTCAGGTCCCCTAAAGAGCAGAAAGCATTCTTCACCCCCGAGCCCTCTCCCCAGCACCTCTTATTAAGCAATTTGAATCTTCCAGTCATCAAAGGACAGCATTTAGAAAGGTTAGAAACTGTAAAGAGGCCTGTTGAACCTGCTCAGCAAGGAAGAGGGCTTGTTAACCAAGCACAGGGACCTGAGTTCGGATCCCAGCTCTTAGGCTGAAAAGAGGTAACTCCGTGCGGCCTCAGATCTGCATGGAATGGCAGCGTGGTGGGGCTTTCTGACACTTGCTGGCTGCCAGCCTAGCTCTATTCTGGTTCAGTGCAAGACCCTGTCTCAAATGGATGAGGCTCAGAGAGGTTGAAGGAGGCCCAGCACTCTGCTCTGGCTCCTGCACACATATGCACATACACATATGTGCATAACACACACGCACATGCACACACACACAGATGTAAAGGAAACCAGGTATGGTGCCACGTGTTTATAGTCTAATACTAGAAGGCCACGGCTGGAGGATTTCCAAGAGTTCCAGGCTAGCCTGGCA
Source organism: Meriones unguiculatus (assembly GCF_030254825.1). NCBI lineage: Eukaryota > Metazoa > Chordata > Mammalia > Rodentia > Muridae > Meriones > Meriones unguiculatus. The sequence continues at coordinate 41,796,369 of NC_083359.1, forward strand.
AGGTAGCGAAACCCTTGTCCCTCCAAACCAAAGCCAACACAAGGAATTCAGGCGTCCTTCTCTTTGGAAGAGCAGGCAGCGCTCTTTACCTCTGAGGCATCTCTCCAGCCTGCGAGTCCTTGTCTACACCCAGTAGAGTAGCAGAAATTAAAACAAAACAAACAGCACTGCCCCCCCCCCCCCAAGAGAACAGTATCAAACGTCACAGATGTTTTGGAGCTGGCAAGATGATTTGGTCTGCTTGTGAGAGTGTGATGTACTAACACCCCAAAAAATGTTAAACACGTGTCTCTCTCTGACCAGACACTTCTCCAGGCATTCACCTATGGGAGGTGAGAATCTGTTGCATGGACTGACTTGTATTCGGATGATCATAACAGGGGCATGTCTGCTAAACTGGAAACAAACCCAGATGTCCACTAATGGCAGAGGAACCAACCATCAGAGTCCTTCTCTGTCACCAAAAGGAGAAGACCAACTGACCCGTAAGATGACGTGGAGAAGGCCCTACTGACCTTACTTAGAGCAAAGCCAGACCACACCTGTAATCCTAGCTCCAGCCGAGCTAAGTGGGAGGATGAGTATCAGGCTAGCCTGGGGTATACTTGAAGACCCTATCTCCAAAACCAAAACAAAGAGGGAAGCCAGGCCCTTAGAGAGCCGCACAGACTGACCCTGGTTATCTAGGACTCCGGAACAGACGTGGGGAAGCTGATCAGAGGTTGCCTGGAGCAGGCAGCGCAGTCGGGAGCAGAGGTTGCCCGGAGAGGGTGGGGTAAGAGGGAGCAGAGGCTGCCCAGGGCAGGCAGAGTGGGAGGGATCTTCTGACATGAATGACCGACAGTGCAAGGCAGCTTTGCAGAATAGATGCAAAGATCAGCTTCGTTATCAATTTGTTATCTTCTAGCTACAAGTCCTTGGGTGAAGTGCCTAGTGGCTCAGCGTGGCCTTGAACTCAGCACGTATCGTAGACTAGTCTCAAACTGGAAATCTTTCCTGCGCACCTCTCTGAGTGCATGTACCCCCATGTCCAGTTCAAAGTCCCTTACCGAGGCTGGCACTACCCCTGTGCACCAAAGGTGACACGGCCTATGTTTTCTTTGAGATGTGTGGTCTTATGTAGCCTAGGTTGGCCTTGAACTCAACACATAGCTGATGGCGTGAATTTGTCACCATGCCAGCCTTTTATTTTGTTAACATTTAAAAAATATTTTACATTATTTTCCAAAGTGTATGTGCATGCCTGCACGAGCACGCATGCGCAAATGGGTGCAAGAGGTTGCAGAGGCCAGAAGAGGACTCAGACCACATAGGTGCCAGGACTCCAATCTTCTGCAAGGACAGCTATACCCTGTCCTCCTTTTCTCTGCTTTTGACGTGTCTCACATTACAGCCTGAGCCTGTCGGGGCCTCCTGAGTCCTGGGATTAGGGGCCTATGCCACCGTGTTGGGCTCAATTCATTCTTTCGGTTATGGTTTCTCTGGAGTTGGGCCTATTTGTGTTTAGAAACAAATTGAAAACAAAGCAGGCAATAGTTCCTCTTGCCTGTGGCCCAGAACCACTGCTTTCAATAAGGACGTGTACAGCGCATCAAACACCATTCTAAGAACTTTGTGTAAACTTAAACTTGGGCTTCACAATCCCAAGAGGAAGATTCCATTATTTTCCCATTTTGCAGGTAAGCAAAGCAAGGCACAGAAGCGATATTTATTAAGTGCAGCTGGAGTGTTCCTAAAGTACTAAACAAACAACAGAATGGACCTCCCTGGGGCAGGGGTAGAGAAGAATTTAGGAATTTGGGGTTAGAATTTAATGGTTGATCAGGTTTGGAAGCCGTAAGCACTGTCTCCAGAGTCCCCAAAATCCCCAAAGTCCCCAAAGTCAACCTGGGCGTTCTTCTTTTTTTTTTTTGGTATTTCGTGACAGGGTTTCTCTGTGTAGCCTTGGCTGTCCTGGACTTGCTTTGTAGACCAGGCTGGCCTTGAATTCACGGAGGTCCGCCTGCCTCTGCCTCTGAGTGCCGGGATTACAGGTGAGCGCCAGCCAGCTAACCCAGGCATTCTTTAAATGCAGAGATTCCTGGACAGCGTGCTGGGCTTGGGCACACACACGCCACAGGTTGAGCAAGGCCAGCTGCCAGCTCAGACCTCTTCTGTTCCCAGCTCAACCTCTGTGTGTTTCTAAGTATGTATGTGTTCCTGTGTACTTGCATGTGTAGATGCACAGAGGTCAGAGGTCAGCATGAGTAGATGACAGAGGTCAGAGGTCAGCATGAGTAGATGACAGAGGTCAGAGGTCAGCATGAGGTGTCTTCATTAGTCTCATGTCATCTCTTGAGACGGGGTTTCTCATTGAACCTGGAGCTTGCCAATTATTCCAGACAGTTGGGCCCTGAGCCCTGGGACCTCTCCTTTCTCTGCCTCCCTAATTCTGGGATTATAGGTTAATGCCACCGCCTTAAGCTGCCTTATGTGGTTGCTATGGATCGAACCTTGGTTCTCACGTTCGTATTACAAGCATCTCACCAACTGCTCTGACCTTGTGTTTTGCAGGGAAGGGAGGATGGGGCAGGCTGGGCTTGCTCTCTCAGAACACAGGAGATTTCTCTGCCCATAACCCGGCCTCTCTGTAGTCCCCATTCCCTGGAGCTGCAGGTCTGGCCAGGTGCCCTTCCCTGCTCCCCCTGTGACACTGCCACTAACTTCCTTTTCCTGTTATCCTTAGTGGAGTCTAGGCTCGAACATGGGAGTGTCTGAGTCAGTCTGAGTCCCCTGGGGGTGATGCCTCTCTCTGTCTGGCAGTGCACGTGGTAGTGATAGCTTCTCCGTGTGGCTGTACTTTATGCCCGTCTCAGGCACTTTAATATGTCTGTTTGCTATTTGAAACTCCGGTCCGGCCACGGTAACATTCACCTACAACCCAAGTGCTCAAGGCAGTCAAGGCAGGAAGAGCAGGAGTCAAGAACAGTTTTGGCTGCATACTGAGTCTGAGACCAATGTGGGCTACAGAAGACCTTTTTTTTTTTTTTTTTTTTTTTTTTTTTTTTTTTTTAGTTTTTGTTTTCTGTTTGTTTTTTGAGACAGGGTTTCTCTCTGTAGCCTTGGCTGTCCTGGACTCACTTATGTATACCAGGCTGGCCTCAAACTCATAGTGCTCTGTCTGCCTCTGCCTACCTGAGTGCTGGGATTACAGGCGAGTGCTATCACACCAGGCTCATAGTCACTCAATCAAGCCTGGCTGTGGTGGTGCACACCTTTAATCCCAGGACTAGGGAGGAAGGGGCAGGTGGATCTCACAACTGTCTGTAACTCCAATTCCAGGTGGCCTGACACCCTCACACCAGTGTACATAAGATAAAAAATTAAATAAATTATTAAAAAATAAAAAACCAAATAGACACCTGTGTCAAAAAACATGGGAGTGGGCTGAAGAAATGGCTTACTGCCTGAGAGCACTGCCTGCTCCTGCAAAGGACCTGGGTTTGCTTTCCAGCATGTACTTGGTGGCTCTTGGCATTTGTAACTCCAGTACCAAGAGATTGACATCGTGTTCTAGCCTCTGTGGGCACCAGGCACTCATATAGTATACAAACATATATATGATCAAAACACTTATACATACACACGCATATATGTACATATACATACATTTATACAGAGAGAGAGGAGAGAGAAAGAGAGAGAGAGAATCTATCTACATAACCTTAGCTGTCTTGGAACTTGCTTTGTAGTCCAGGTTGGCCTCTGCCCCCCCAAATTCTGGGATTAAAAGCATATGCCACTACTGCCTGGCTATATATATATATCAATAAAATGTCATCCTCTTTAAATATATATAATACATATAATTATATATAACATATCACATATAATATATTTAAAAATATTAATATATAATATCTTAATCAATATATTTAAATATATAATTATATGGCATAATTAAATATAATATATAATATAAAATATAATAAATATAAAATATATTATATAATTTACATTATATAATATTATATATTATATATAACTATATAATTTATATGTAAATATATATTCATATATTTGTTTATATAATATATTGTTTATTGGTATAGTTATGTATTTATAATATATAATACATATTTAAATTATATATAATATATAATATACTATGTAATATATTTACATGTATTACATATTTACATATATTTTATATAGTGCATATTTACATATATTTATATACTATTATATATAATATATACTATTATATATTATCCATATTATATAACACATAGAAATTATCTATATTACATAATATATATTATATATATATCCTCTTTAAATATATATTTATATTATTTATATTTAAAGAGGATATATATTTAATATACTCTCTTATTGTTTATTTAATTAAATTATTTAAATATATAATATAAGCATATATATATTTAAAGAGGATGAAATTAAATAATAAACTAAAAGAATGTCCCCATCACAATATCCACAGAAAGAGGAAAGGGCTCACATTCATTGATATTCACTGCACTTTGTTCCCGGCTTCCGCTGTTATTTTGTGCAGGGTTCTAAGGTTAAGGAGCGAGCTGCGGTTTTGAGGGCTGTTGTCAGGAAAGCTGCAGACATTTGTGGGATTTTGAAAATCCACATAACCTGTTCCTGTGAGAGCGTGCAAGTGTGTGTTCATTCTCGCAGAAGCTGGAAACTGAGGTGTATGTTCCAGTCATGTTTTACCTTTTTAAACTTTTATCTGTTTTAATTTTGTGTTTGTGGGTGCATTGCCTGCCTGTATGTTTGTTCCGTGTGCATGCATGCAGTGACCTCGGAGGTGAAGCAGTATATCAGAACCCAGGTCCTCTGGAAGAGCCACCCGTGCTCTTCCAGAGCATCTCCCAGACTGTCACCTTGAGGTTTTGCTTGTTTGCTGTGTTTGAGAGGGGATCTCTCTCTGAACCTGGGCTCACCTGCTGGACTGGCTTGCGGTCTAGAGGACCAGGTTTGGGGAAAACTCTGAACTTGGGTTTTGGTGTTGTAATGGCCGTTCCACCTCCTAGGCATTTGGCAGTGCTGCAGACATCTTGGCCTTGCTTGGCTCTGCATCTAGCAGGTTTAGAAGAGCCTGTACCTGTCAGGGAAAGCATGGATCAAGGTGAGCTCTGGCACTGAAGCTGGGCGAGGAAGGGCAATCAGGGCAGCAAGTCCCCTGTGACAGGCCAGCTGGCGTGGCTCCGTGGTTAGCCTCAGCCTCGGTGGATAGGCAGCTCTGACCCTGCAGCAAGGCCGGGAGTGTCTCCGGCGTGTCTGATAAAATACAGGGCGCCCTGTTACACCTCAACTCCTGATCTGGAACAGAGAGTTAGCGCTTCTGAGTTCCCTCCTCTTTTCGCCGTTTTGAGGCCTGAGGTCTCGCGTAGCCCCGCACAGCTCCCCTCTCTTCACAGCTCCCGAGGGCCGCGATCGCAGGCCGCCCTGCACGGTATTTGAGGTAAACAGAGAGATTATTCATGGTTGATCTGAGAGTCCCATTTAGCGGGATATTCTGCGCTCTTATTTGCTAGACCTGGCAGCTCCATCTGGACAGGAAGTTCGAGGATGCGGATCGTCGTCTTGAGGCTGCCGTAACCAGGCTGAGCACAGCGGTCGGTACTTCGCAGGCTTCTGGTAGGAAACCGAGGGCCGGGACTCCTCCCCCTGGCTCAGAGTGAGTCCCCGAGGCCAGACCCGGGACCTGGGCTTTCCAGGTCCGGGCAGGGCAGAGGACGCGGGTACCCGCGAGCCGTTAGGCGGGCTCGGTGTAAGAAGCCGCGCTCGGGCACGGTTACGTGGCCGGTGCTCCTCGCTCGGAGGGCCTCAGGACTCCCCGGCGAGCGTGGAAACCACTCACTACCATCCCAGCGGCCGGGGAGCGGGCGGGGCACCTCTCCGGAGCTCCCAGCGCGGCTAGGGAGCAGCAGGAGCCCGGCCGGCCTGGGGGCACGGTTCCGAAGCCGGCCCGGCGCGCCGCGGAAGGAGGAGGCGGGACCTTCCCCCGTCCCGCCGGCGCCCTGCACGGCGCAGCCTCGGGGACCCCAGGCTGCCGGCGCGGGCCGCGGGACCCACGGCGCCCGGCCCCAGACGGCTCCGGCCCGCCCGCGCCGGGGCGGCCCAGCCAGCGCTAGGCGGCGCCCGGGAGCACCGCGCCAGCGAACCGCAGGGGCGCCGAGATTGCGGGCGGGGGTCGGGGGGACCGAGGGCACCGGGTCCCGGAGCTGGGTGGAGAGGTCTAGGGAGAGGCCCGACGCCCGGGGGCACGCGCTGACGCGGAGCATCGCCGCTCTGACGGTGAGGCCCGCTCTCACCTTTCGCAGGACGGCGGCGGGCTCCATCCAGGTGGCACCTACGGCTGGCCCAGGTCGCCTCTCCTCCCAGGCAGCTGAGGGGTCGCTGCCGCCGGACCCGGCTGGAAGCGTCTTGAAGGATTTCCTGCTTCACGCTGTGCTTGAGCAGACTGCTGATTGGCAAGAAAATTACATCGCTGACAAGCGATCCTGTCTCCGAAAAACAAAAGCAAAAGAAAGGGAAGGGGAAAAAAATTACATTGTTTCCAAACACAAGAAATCCATCAAAACAGAGCGAGAGGAAGGTTATCCCTGTGACGTGACAGGAGAGGGATCTCACATCCAGGCTCTCCAAACACGGCAGCGTTCAGAATCGAGAAGAAACACCTTCTGCTGAGAATTATGTTCCTATGCTGGGCTTTGACGTTCAGCCCGAGTGTGTTCGTGGCGGGCATGTGTATTCGTGCTCACGTGTGTGAGCACACATACGTGTGGGCATGTTCAAGTGTGAAGGCATTGAGAGGCCGGAGGTCGGTGTGAGGTTTCGTCTTCCCTGAGCTACACCCTATGTTTTGAGGCAGGGTCTCTCCCTCGAACCCACAGCTCTCCAGTTAAGCCAGCCTGGCTAGCCAGCTAGCCCCGGGGACCTTCCTGTCACCATCTCCTGGTGCTGGATTACAGGCCGCCTTCCCGAGCTTCTGGCTGCTTGAACTCCAAGTCCTCACGACCTGCTCTCAATGCATATACACGTGTCTTGCTGACAAGCACATACCCCCTGAGCCATCTCCACAACCCTGTGAGACTTTTTTTTTTAATTATAAACTTAGAACAAAGAATATATCACAGATCAGTGCAAAAAAAAACAAAACAAAAACAAAAAACAGGCAAACATAGTCTGAAGTAAGATCTCCTCTCAAGAGCTGGACACTTTGAATGATTTCCTTTTGAGAAACTGGTGTTCGGTTTATGAAAATGATCTTCCCCATGCTACCAACTATTTCTTTCTCTCCTTTCCCATTTTATTTCAAAAGTTATTCTGGTAACATTTATTTGCCAACTTCTGAGTTATACTCTGGCAATAAGAAAACCCAGTAATAGGAAATGGTCCTTCGGCTTATAAACAGTACCTGCAGGGGTCCCAGAATCCTGGAGGCTGACGTTATGCATATTTTGTCTGTGTGTTCCTTTTGAGACAGGGTCTTAACGTTGCCCAGTGCTGAGTGGCCTGGAATGGGATATGCATCCAAGGGTGACTTTGAACTCCTGATCTCCAAGCTTCTACCACCCAAGTACTGTGATGACAGATGTGCACCACCAGGGCCGGCCTAGTTGTTCAGCACCCTCTCCCCGACACACCATCGGTGTGCTGGGGGTGCAGAGCCTTGTACCTGCCAGGCGCTTAAGCGTCCAGCTGCTGAGCTGAATCCCTAGCTGGTTTTTGAGAGGAGGACCTGAGGGGTAAAGTCCACGGCTGCCAGAGTAAATACCACAGGCTGTGGCTTCCTCTACACAGATTGATCTGTTACAGTCCTAGAGGCTAGGGGTCCAAGGTCAAAGCCAAGGCAGGACTGATCTCGTCTGTGTTTTTTTCCTTGACTATGAAGTACCTTCTCCCCATCTTCACAAAGCTGTCCCTTTTCCTAAGTGTGTGTCCTGATCTTTCTTAGAAGGGCACATTTATATTGGACTAGGGCCTGCCCTTGATTACGTCTCTCTCTTTTTTTTTCTTTTCTTTTCCAGACAGGATTTCTCTGTGGAGCCTTGGACAGAATGTCCTGGACTCACTTTGTAGACCAGGCTGGCCTCGAACTCGCAGAGATCCGCCTGCCTCTGCCTTCCAGAGTGCTGGGATTATAGGCCTGCGCCACTGCTCCCAGCTGATAGGACCTATTTCTACCCACTATGCTATTCTCATGCTGAGGGTCCACCCTACTGATGCTTCTCCTCACAGCATTTCTGTTGAGTTGAACATGTCTGCCGACTTTCTCAACTCTGAAGTTGTTACCCCCGACCCCATACCTGCAGGAGCGGGGGTAGGGTGTGAGAAGGTGAGGAGGAGCGTGTGGTCACAATACACTGTATAGACACGCATAAAACTGTCAAAAGCGCACAAAGAAAACCTACGAGATGAGAAAAGATGCTTGCAAATCACATATCTGATCATATGTGATTCAGGGCCCAGGGTTCAGAATATCATCGAAAACACTTACAAATAAAGGCTGGCCAGAGTGTAGCGTGGGCCACGCACTTCCAATCTCAGCTCTCAGGGGTTGGGACGGGAAGGCCCGGAGTTCCTTAACTCAAAGAAGACTGTGAGGAGGCCACTTTTCATTGCCTTTCTCCCCAGGACCGAAACCCTGTAATCTGCTGCCGCTCTCTGCAGATTTGCCTCTTCTTAATAGGTACAGGGTCTCCTCTGGGATGATGAGAATGTTTCTCAACTTGATAGAGGTCACGGTCATATAATACTGTGAAAGAATAAATGCCAGTGAATTGTCGCTCTCTCCTCCCCGATTCACATATATGTGTGTGTGCTCGTATCTCAAGGTCAGAAGACCTCGGGTGTTGCTCCTTGCCGCTGTCCACACTAGGCTGTCCCCCTCACCACAGGACACTGGATTTACAGACTCATGTTAACGGAGATTTGAGTTCAGGTCTTCTTGCCTGCGCAGCAGGCCCAACACCCTCTGAGCCCTCTCCCTAGCTCCCTGCCCCTGTAAAGGGAACGCTAGGGATTTGAACCCAGGACTTAGTGTGTGCTTCGTAAACCCTCTACCAACCGAGCTATATCCCTAGCCTGTGGCTATTCGCTTGTAGAGGCAGGGTCTTATGTATCCCAAGCTCCCTACATGTAGCTGAGGCTGGTCTTGAACTCCAGCTTCTACCTCCCAATCCTGGAATGACAGGCCCATTCCACCACATCTGCCCTGCTGTTCACTTTAAAAAGGGCAAGCCATGTTGGGTTTTCGGGAGGGTCAGGGCACTTGCCACCAAGCCTCACGTCCCTGGGCTTCACACGGTGGAAGGAGAGAACATATTTCCACAACTGGTCCTCTGGCCTCTACTCCTATGATGTAGTGTGCACTCAAATCCCACACACCCTCGAGCACACACACACGTGCACATGCACACGCGTGCACAGACACACAAATAAAAAAAAGGAGCAAAATGGTTTTTAAAGAGCCATCTTTCATCCTGTGGGCTTCCGCTGTTTTTCGTGCTGGGGTGGAGGGACGCAGACACGCCGCTCTGTCCAGCTTCCCTGGAAAAGCCGCAGAATGCTTGTGCTCAGCTCTAAGCTTTGGTACGTGAGCCAGCCACGTACACTGAGGAGTGAGGAATTTAAGCCACAGGCTTATTCCTGGCTTACGTCCAAGGAACTACAGCAGTTGGGAATAGCTGCTTCCAGAGCGGTCCTGCCGGAGCTCCTCCTGAGACATGGGCTGGGGGACTCTCGTGGAGGAAGCAGAGGGCCCCCGCTTCTGCCCCCTGCTCTGGGGCACAGGCAGGGAAGAAATCTTTGCCTGGCCGTAGGCTGGCCTTGACTCCCCGTGTGTAGTGTCCTGGCCTTTCTGTACGGGACACCTTGCAGGCAAGCAAATTCGAGAGCTTTCCGTTCCTTTTGGTTTTCCAGACTGGGTTTTGCTGTGCAGATAATCTTAAAATCCCATGAAGCCCAGGCTGCTCCAAAACTTGAGATCCTCCTGGCCTTGCTGCCCAGGGGCTGCTGATACAGGCTTTCATCACCATGCCTGCCTCGGCCTTTCTTTTGTTGTCTTGAGCTCAGTGTGGGTTCTGGCCAGAACCGGACACCCACAGACTCTCTTTGCTGTCCCTAGGCTCCCTGCACCCCAGTCAGAGGTGCAGTCACATTAGCCAGAGACAAGGGCCATGAGGTCGCTTGCTCCCCATGTTATCTGCCCTGAAGACAGTTCCCTGTGAGATGGCTGCCCACCCTCTCCAGGGTGTTCCCTGGCCTACCTTGGCTTCTTGAGGGCAGAACTCCCTCTCTTCTTCCTTTTTTCCTTCCTCCCTCTCTCCCTTCTTCTCTTCCTTCCTCCTTCCCTTCCCCCTCCCTCCTCCATTCCTCCCTCCCTCCCTCTCCTCATCCATCCACCCACCCGTCCGTCCATCCATCCATCCATCCACCCATCCACCCACCCACCCATCCACACATCGAGTGGGGACGGTGGAGTTGCACATGGGTGATGTCTCAGAACACAGTGTGTAACAGACGCTGGAGCCTTTCAGAACTGTGGCTGCAGCAAAGAGCCTGCCTCTGGAGAGCTGGCTGCTGGGCCGGAGTCTAGGGTTTTCCCGATGAGACTTCAGTTTCTAAGTGTCTTTTACCCCAGGTGGGCTGTCCTAGTTAGGGTCACTATTGCTCTGATGGAATACCATGACCAGAAAGCAAGTTGGGGAGGAAATGGTTTATTTGGCTTCCATATCGCTGTTCATCATCAAAGGAAGTCAGGACAGGAACTCAGGCAGAGCAGGACCTGGTGGCAGAGCTGATGCAGAGGCGGTAGAGGGAGGCTGCTTTCTTGCTTGTTCCTCGTGGTTTGCTCAGCCTGCTTTCTTGTAGACCCCAGGGATAGCACCACCCATAATGGACTTGGCCAGCCTGGCCAGCCCATATCAATCACTGGTTAAGAAAATGCCTCACAGGTTTGCCTAGAACCCCAGCTTGTGGAGGCGTTTTTTTGTTTGTTTGTTTGTTTGTTTGTTTGTTTAAATTGAGATTTACCCCCCTCAGATGACTTTAGCTTGGGTTCAGTGGATATAAAACTAGCCACACATGGTCCAAGCATTTCTCTCTAGACACATTCCAGGCCTGGGGTCTCCTGGCATTCTGCTCTTTGGATGGAATGAGACCCTCTCTCTTCCAGTTCCCAGCAAGTTCATGAATCTTGCTGGGATGGTGGCTCTGGCCTCTTTGGGTAGCCTGGACCTTCTGGCTAGAGAGGCCTGCAGCCTTCCTCTGGGGCTAGGCTTACAGCCCTGTGTTGGCTCCCCTGCAGGAGTCTGTCTCTGGGGTCCCATGCTAGCTTTCAAACCCCCAAACTTCTTTCCCAATCCCATGGAAACATCCTTGGGAGAAGGGGCCTCAGATTTATTTTCTAAACCACATTATTTGCACAGAGGTGGTTAGTTCCTTTGTTCCTCATTTAAGAAATCCAAACTGTGCCGCCCTGTGCCCAGCACACTGCAAGTTGCCTTGCCGAGTGTGGATGAACTGGGTCAGGCCCTGGCGCTCCTCAGAGTTCAGCTTCGCCTCTGCCTGGGGTGGTGGGGTCTGTGCTATGACCTCAGTGCTACAGACCTTGCTTAGTATTCAGGAGGCCTTGGGTTCTATCCCAAGCACCCCAAAGTCAGAAAACAAATAAGCCCCACAGAGAAGCCTGGTCTTGAGATGGGTGTGGGCCTTTGGCTCTGCAGAATGAGTAGGAAGGCTACCCGAGCAGGAGTAGTGTTCAGAAGTTACAGTCCAGATGTATTTGAAAATCAACCCCATTTACAAAGTAGTCAAGGTGTTGCGCTCTTCCTTCCTCCCTCCCTCCATTCTTCCCTTTTTCTTTCCGACAAGGTCTCACTCTGTGGCGCAGGCTCTTGTCAAACAGGAAGCTTCTTCTGCTTCAGCCTCCTACATGCTGAGATTACAAGCTGGTACCCCAGGCCCAGCCCCTCCCTTTTACCCCCCCTTCCTTCCTCTCTCCCTTTTCCCCCTCCGTAGTAACATGGAGGGTCACCTCAGCCTGGGAACGAAGGACATCTGAAGTGAACTTCTTTTGGCTGTCACCCTCCGCGTGACAAGCAAGCTGCACAGTTTTACCACCCTCAGGATGTCTTCATTGTCCTTTCACCAGGGCTGACACGAGTCTGTGAGGAGAAACACTCAGAGGAAGTCAAGTTGCCATGATTCATCGGCTCATGCGCCAGGAGTTTTCGACGCGATCAGAATCGTCTCTGGGGCCGGCCTGTGAGGAGGGTGCAGAGGCCAAGGAGTTACTGGCAGAAAAACAAGAGCAAAATTAGCTAGTGTACTTTCAGTCTGTGGCTGCCTGCCAACATTTCCTTCAAATGCTAACGTTCTTATTTTCGTTCTGGAAGTTTTTGTCAGGTTTATTGCAAATGAAAGGGTGGTGAGTGGACAGGAACACAGCGAGAGTTGCTGAGCTGGGGAAGACTGCTTTTTAAATCAGCTCTCCAGAGCTTACCAGTTAAGTGTGTGCTTTTCTGTAGAGACACCAGGCCTCCTTCGTGCAAAATTTAATCCGCGTCAGAGACAGCCATGTTTTATGGCCCAGCTGGGTCTCAAGGCATGAGTATTTATATGTGTGTTTAATAAGTTGGAGTATGTGTGATACGTGTCGAGGGCCATCGAAAGCCACCAGTGGAAACCTATGCAAGACCAACAAACGCCAAGTTCACCAGATACTGAACATTCTAACGAATTTCATTGACTTCAGATTTGTGTAACTGTAGACTTTTGAAAACCATGAAATTAAAACAAATGGCTCGCAATGGCATAAAAGTAACTAACTCAGCTGGGGAGGGGGGAGCTTCCTAGCAAAAATAATTCAGTAAACTTAAACCAAAACTAAAACCCTTAGAAAAATATCCCCGGATTTTGATGTTTACTCACAGATCCTTCCCAGCTTATGAGAATTTGTGAAACGAGACCTCCTATTTAAAAAAAAAAAAAAAAAAAAAAGGACGTTCTAGCACTGCTCTGCTGGCTGCCTCAGTTGAAGCGTCTCTCTGGACGAGAAGGGGCAGGGTGCTGCCAATCTCCAGCCACACAGGGCAGGGTCACCAGGTTGAAAAGTGATCCCTCCCATGGCAGGATGCTATTTAAGAGAAGGTGTAGGGATGGGGTTGGGACCGAGCCGTCGTGTGTCAAGCGTGTAAGATGCCCAGGGTCTGGTCCCCAGCACTGCAAAAACCAGGCATGGTAGCACATGTCCCAGCAGAGGGACGAAAGTTGAAGGCCATTCTTGGCTATATAGTAAGATTGAGGTTAGCTTAGAAGGGGGGGGGGGGGAGGAGGAAAGGGAAAGGAGAGGGAGCGCATGTAATTCTCCTTTATGGATAAGCACAAAGCCTCTTCCTCCCTAGCCCAGTTAAGGCTGCCACCATTGAGCGAGAGCCTCCTTAGCACGAATTCACTCTTCTCTCTCTCTCTCTCTTTGGTTTTTCAAGACAGGGTTTCTCTGTGTAGCCTTGGCTGTCCTGGACTCACTTTGTAGACCAGGCTGCCCACAAACTCACAGAGATCTCTGCCTCCCTGAGTGCTGGGATTACAGGTGTGTGTCACAGTGACTGGCCACTCTTTTCTTTTCTTTTCTTTTCTTTTCTTTTCTTTTCTTTTCTTTTCTTTTCTTTTCTTTTCTTTTCTTTCTTTCTCTTTCTTTCTTTCTTTCTTTCTTTCTTTCTTTCTTTCTTTCTTTCTTTCTTTCTTCCTTTCTTCCTTTCTGACAGGGTTTCTCTGTGTAGCTCTGGCTGTCCTGGAATTTACTATGTATTCAGGCTGGCCTCAAAATCAGACATTCACTTGCCTCTGCCTCCTGAGTGCTGGGATTAAAGTGTGGCCACTGCTGCCAGAGCACTCTTCCTAAAAACAATTATTTTTTAATCATATGTACTTGTGTGGGGGTATGTGCTGCGAGTGCAGGTATCTTTGGAGGCTGGAGTTATTGAATTCCCCTAGAGCTGGAGTTACAGGCCTTTGCGAGTTACCCCACCTTACAGGTGCAGGGAACCGAACTTGGGACCTCTGGAAGAACGGTACTCGCTTTTGACTGCTGGGACACCTCTCTAGCCCCTTCTTCCTATTCTGTTCTGTTCTACTCTGTTCTGTTTTGTTTTGTTGTGGTGGCAGTTTTTGCCGTGTAGCCTTAGCTGGTTTGTAACCCAGGCTGGCGTTGATCTTGAACTTGCAGCAGTCTTCCTGTCTCACCAGCCGGAGCGCTGTGATTACAGAAATGTTTCTACATGCCTGACTGGACTTTTTCTTTTTAACTAGTTGCGCCCAATTAAAAGAACGAATAGGTGGACAAATAAATTCATCAATACTCTCCTATCAAAAGCCCTTCTTTGCACTGCATTTGCTTATTATTGGTGCACACCTGTGCTCAGTATTAAACGATACCAAACAGTCCCTGGGAACCTAACCTACCACACCACGGAAAACAATCTGACTCTTGGGCACCAAAGGTCGATGGCTCATTTTCAGCATCTCCTTAAGAACTAGGGAACTGGCGGTCACACTTCCATGTGAAAAGTTTGGGAAACTGGGCCAGTGAATAAATACTTACTTTGGATCTGCGCTATGATTGAAACATTTTAAAATCCTGGAAAAAATGAGCCCTTCTTCTATTTCTGCCCAAAGCAGTCCAAAGAAAATAAGCCTTGGTTGACTGCTGTCTGCTGAACATGCTCTGGCCAAGTTGGATGCAGCTGGGCAGTGCAGGGGTCCATGTCAAGGAACCCACACTGGTGTGTCTTCCTTCCCGGCTCCCCGCTCGCTTCAATTGCATTCCTCTACAGCTCCCTGCTGGAAGAGAGAGGGGCCTCTGAAACTCACTCCCAGAGTGAACATGGAGGATCTTAAAATGGAACAAGCTACACATTCTGGACAATCGGGTAAGGGTGGCCCAGTGGAAGCAGGCTGCTCGTCTGTCATGTGACCCTACTAGAAATGGCTAAATCAGGGCCAAGAATGGGTTCTCCTGAGTCCAAAGGCTTCCTCAAGTCCCCCCGGCCCTTCAACTTTGTGGATTCAAGTGCAGCCACCAGCCTGTGTCCCTCTGCAGTTGGACTGAGTGAACGGGGACCGAGTCATGCCTATGAGTTGGTGTTGTGTTCAAAAGACGCTTCAAGAGTTTTAAAAGCAAGTTGTCTGGCCAGCGTCTTCCATCACACACATTTTTCTATCTGAAATTGCAACTAGCCCAAAATAAACCAACAATGAAATTTGAATTTAATTATAGTGTATTTGGAGCTGTTTCCCAAGAGTTTCTGGATGCACGGTGCATGATTTTCTCTGATACAGAATCTTTTTCTTTTTGGCTTTTCAAGACAGAGTTTCTCTGTGTAGCCTTGGCTGTCCTGTACTCACTTTGTAGACCAGGCTGGCCTTGAGCTACCTGCCTGTGCCTCCCAGAGTGCTGGGATCACAGGTGTGTGCTGCCTCGCCTAGCTCCAGAAAAACTTTTAAATATACTTCTTCAAGATAAACTTTTGAAAAGCTTTTGATAGTTTTTAAGAGCTTCAGTAATGAATTAGATGATGTGCATTGCTCTAGGTACACAGATAGCTCAATTATTTCACAAATAGATCCTTTCTGTTTGAAGTTGGTGTGTGTGTGTGTGTGTGTGTGTGTGTGTGTGTATGAATGTGCTTGCAAATGCCTGGAGGTCAGAAGTCAGCATTGACTGTCTTCCTCAATCACTTTCCGTGTTTTTTCAGTCCTGGCTTCTTGCTGAACCGAGAGCCTACCGTTTTGGCTACACTGTCCAGGGTGTCACCAGGATCCTACCGTTCCCTTCCTTCCATGGCTACTCCCAGCTTTGCTTTGTTTTGTTTTGAGACAGGGTTTTTGTCCTGGACTCACTTTGTGGAGTGCTGGGATTACAGGGGTGTACCACCACGCCCGGCATACCCCCAGCTTTTTATGTGGGTGCTGGGATGTGAGCTCAGCTGCTCACGCCCAGCTTAAGCCCCCCCCCAGCCGCCCACAGCCTCGCTTTCTTTTCTTTTTAAATTTCCAGCACTGGCCTGAGGAGCAACCCTGCCCACTCACTGGAATGAAGCGGAATTTCCTCCACACAGGGATGTTTGTCCTCCAGACGAGAGACAATGAGAAATCGTAGATGAGGAGTTTAGCAGGTGGAAGAGGAAACACTTATCGATTTCCAGGAAATGATGTTTAAAAAAAAATGCTACTTGGGTTGTTGGAATGGGAAATTTATTTATAATCTTCTGTCATTTATTTAATGACAAATGTGTGCAATACCCACACATGGGAAATCCCAGTCAGCGTGTACCAAAAAAAAAAAAAAAAAAAAAAAAAAGTGTTTTATGACACACGATCACCTTGTCCCTCCAGCAGCAGAAGAAGACATTCCCTGCACTGACAATGTCACGCAGGCAAAACCTGTCAGGAGCAGGGCTGGTGACCATGCCACAATGACCCGTGTGCCCTGAATTATGGTGCAGTGACGACTCAGGCAGAAGAGGTGGCCGCAGCTTCTCAGGCGAAAACCCAGCAATACCTTCAGGTTAGACACAGGCTATTACTACTTTAAAAATTTATGTGTGTGTGTGTGTGTGTGTGTCTGACATGTGAGTGAAGTTGCCTGCAGAGGAAGATGGGGTCAGATCCCCTGGACCTGGGCTCACAGGCAGTCGTGAGCTGCTTCATGTGGGTGCTGGGAACCGAACACAGGTCCTTGGCAAGAGCAGTACATGCTCGTAACCGCTGAGCCATCTCTCCGCTCAGGGAGCGCAAAGAAGATACGTTAGGGCTTTTGTTTTCTGTTGGTGCCCACCCCCAGCTTTGGTGCCGTGTTTATTTAGCGCTTTGGTTTAATGCCATGTTTGGAAAAGGTGCACACCGAGTCACGCCTGGCTCCTGACAGGTCTGATGGCCTCTGGCATGCTCCAAGCTGCCGTAGGTAGGACTCCGCGCTTCTGAATGGTACAAGCTCCGCTGTACTTTCCCTGGCTCCAAGTGACCTGTTCTGTGCCCACATCCAGTCTTCCCTCTCCTGGAGCTCTCTGCTGACGTTCTAAGCTGATCCAAGGCTTGCCTGTGCTGGCCAGGAGTGCAGGTGTCATCTTTCCTGTGTGGGCTGACAGCTCCCAGTGGGTCACAGGGCCAGCTTCTTCTGGCTGAGCTGAGAAAGGATTGCAGGTGACTTTCTGGAGGGCTTTGGTGTCCACGGGAGTGCATGGGAGTGTGCCCAGTACACACGGGAACTTGTGGGGACTAAGCTTGCATTGTCTCCACCTGGGCCACTAGTGAAGACTGGACCTGGCAAGTGTGGTTGGCACAGCATGAGGCTCACCAAGAAGCCTGAGGTAGCCAGGGTTGATGCTGCACATGGTGGGAAAGGGCGGGGGGAGGGGGAGACGATGCTACAGCGGAAGCAGCTGGCCAGTGCTTGTCTGGTATTGGTGTGAATCTGGGAAGCGTGAGCGGAGCTCAGCGTCAAGGTATATTGCCGACCGGGAGACCCAATGTTTGCAGGAGAGAGAGAGAAGAGAGCGGCTAGGAACACAGGCCACTTTCTCGGAGTTCTAGTGACTGCTGCCAAGTGGAGGCCAAATGTGTGATAGCTCCCTCGCTGGCTACACTTCCTCTTACATCTCATGTGTCTAAGCCTGTTGTAAGCTGCTAACGGCCGGTTGGGTAAGAGAGGAGTGACTTTGGAAATGAGCGGAATAGGGTGGGATTGGCCCTTGTGTGGCCATGAGAACAACAACAATAACAAATTACTGGAAGACTCTGGATCACTAACATGAAAGCCATGCAAAATGTTCACTGTCTTTCTTTTTTTTTTTTTTTCCTTTTTGGTTTTTCAAGGCAGGGTTTCTCTGTGTGGCCCTGGCTATCCTGAAACTTGCTCTGTAGACCAGGGTGACCCTGAACTCAGATATCTACCAACCTCTGCCTCCTGAGTGCTGGGATTAAAGTCATGCCCCACTAAAACCTAACTGAAATTCACTGTCTTAGTGGAAGCATTTAGGGAAAAGTATGCTTACATTCCAAGTTAGCTAGATTACTGCTTTTAATGTCATTAAAAAAATTAGTTGCACCTTATTTTCCTTCAGAGCTCTGAAAATCCATATAACTATCTTTTTTTTTTCATTTATTTAACTCATGAGTGTATATGTGTATGTGGCTGTGTAGAGGTCAGGGGACAGTTTGTGGAAGATGGCGCTTTCCTTCCATGTGGAACCTAAGGAGTAAGCTCTAGGCCTCAGGCTTGGTGGTAAGTGCTGTTACCTGCAGCCCTTTTTGTTTTCTTGAGACTGTCCTGCTGGTCCTGGAAAACGTGATACCCATTATAGCTAAGGCTGGCCTCCCATTCATGGTGATTCTCCTGTCTCAGCCTCCTGAGTGCTGAGATTATGGGTCTGTGTCATCACAGCCGGATACAAATAATTTTCCTTAAACCAATACTGCATAACATCAGAGCAGTGTCTGCCCATTGTTATCAAGGTTTAGCCAGAGCAGTGCTCTCAGTCCTGAGAGAACAGCAGGGAGATCAAGAGTGCAGAAATGGGAGGTTAAGTGGACATGTCCTGGGGCTCCATGAACGAAACAGTGTCCTTGAGACAAAGATCCAAAGAGAGAGCAAGGACAACAGTGATTGAGAACTAGGCTAGACATGAAGCATTCTGTAGGATAATCTGAAGAGACAGGAGGAGCTGGAAAGCAGCGGTGACAGCTAACAGGTGGCTGTGTGTGTGTGTGTGTGTGTGTGTGTGTGTGTGTGTACTCATGCGCAGGCAGCTGCTCAGGTTTGTCTTGGGGGACAATGTCTGTGAAGGAAAAAAATGGAAATGAGCACACAGTGCTCCTAGGTATGGTATGAGGGAGAGCAGAGGCAGAGGCATCTGAAGACTCTAGAGTGAACATGCCCAGCAGCCATGAGGCAAAAAAGGCCTGGTAGCCAAGATGGCTGAGGTTGTGCAGGAATCAGAGAAGATGGGGAAGGCAGCCTAGGCCCTAGGCTGGAGAGTTGAGGGTTGGGAGTGAGATGTGCCAGTCAGAGGACTCTGTAACAGGCAGGGACTCTGGGAGACTGGAGGCCAGCCTGCTTTGATATGTTACATAGGCACCTCAGTTAGCCATTTGTCATGAGCCTGAGACCTAACAGACTGTGCCTATGAAAGCAGATAGCTGAGCCCACTTTATTCCCTTCTCTGAGCACATCAAACCCTTTCCTGAGAATGGCAACTTTCAGAGTAGCAGCCAAGCCAGCCCAGACCCTCCCTCCTTCCAACCAAACCCAGGCCCTCCCAGGTTACCTCCTGGAAAGGTAACCTGCTATGTGGTGAGGAAAATGAGTTAGAGGCCATATGTACTGGTAAATGAGACTGAGGCAGGACGATCACAAGTTCAGTTAACCTGGGCTACATGGTAAGGTCCAGGTCAGCCTAGGAATCACACACACACACACACACCCTGCCTTTTTTTTTTTTTTTTTTTAAATCAGAGGAAGACATTTGAGCACAGTTTTCCAAAAAGCATCTCTTCAGAGCTAAGGTGAGCAAGCAGACATTAGATCAACCAGCAACTCTGTTTTCAAGGTGGGGACATAGGCTCTTAAATGGGTGGCATGTCGCTCCTGACGCAGTCCAACAAAGCCATCATGAAGCAGTGCCTGAGGATTATTTTAAAAGTAAGTAAGTGGGCCCCACGGTCAGTGGCAGAGCCGCTAAGGGCCCTGCTTAGAGATGTCCTTCAGGAAAAGGACATTACTGCGATGCTTCAGGTGTCTCAGGGTCTGGGACAGCCACTGAGAGGTGCACTGTCACCTCACAGCTGCTTCTCAAACGTCCTTAAGCACCATAGCAAAGATCAGATGGCCTAACTCGAAGAAGCTGTGGGTCGTGATCTGGCACACAGCAGGCTCCCAATAAATACTGAACGAATTTTACTCATCTGTTTCAAGTAATTTGGCTAAATTGACATTTACATGATGAGAAGCCAAGGGAAGATCTTCAAATATATTTAGATCACACACATAAGAATTCCAAGTTATAAGATGGACGTGGTGGCACAAGCCTGTAATCCCAGCACTCAGTAGAGGCAGGCGGGTCTCTGTAAGGCTAGCCTGTTCTACAAAGAGTCCAGGACAGTCAAGGCGACACAGAGAAACCCTGTCTCAAAAAAAAAAAAAAAAAAAAAAAAAAAAAAAAAAAAGATTTTAAACTATAATTTTGACAAAGATGTTCATGCAATTGAGAAGCAACTCCATGTTTCCAAACAGGAGTCTTTAAACAAACGGTGGAGACCTCATCTGCACGGCAGAGCTAAAAGTCACTGTTTCTCTGCTATTGCAGGTGAGGGTTAGTTTACTGGGATTTAAGATTTTGTTTTTTTGTTTTTTTTTGTTTTTTTTTTTTTTCCAAGACCGAGTTTCTCTGCCCTGTCTGTCTTGGAACTCACTCTGTAGACCAGGATGGCCCCAAACTCAGAGATCTACCCGCTTCTGCCTTAATTTGAAATCTCATGCACTATCAAGAGGTGCTGTTTTACAAACGTGCTCGCATGCTCTTGTGGCGCTGGTGTTGGGTGCCTTCAGGGCCTCCTCATTGACTGTGACCATTTCTACCTCAGTTGTTCCAGGATTGCAGAAGAGCCGCCACACCCACCCAGCACTTCTGGGGACCAGAGTTCTGGTCCTCAAGCTTCAAGGTAAACATCGCTGCGAGAGTGGATTCTTGTGTGCATTTGCTTTCAAGGAAAAGAGGCCATAACTCTCATCAAATTATTGAAGGCTTCTGGAGTAAGAAAACATGAAATGTAAAGCAGCTAATGCTTTTGATAAGTGAGATTTCAACAGCAGACGTCTGGATTGCTTAATTCTGGTTTCCGTAGATTAGCAGACCCAGCAGGAAGAGAGTTCCGAAGGCTTAATTACTCAAATGATAATTTTTTTTTCTTATAAAACCATACAGACACACACATGGGATGGTTTTAAATGTGCATGTAGATAACACGCAAACATGAACGTTTTAAATCACTCCCTTTCACACTCTGGTTCTTCCAGTTACCTTCCTTTTCCAGGTTCTTAGGATCTGTTCCAGGCAGCCAGAACGCTCAAGTCCCGTGGCAGAGAAAAGCAACCATGTGCAAAAAAGATCTCAGATGAAAGAGAAACCACAAATGATAAGTTGTACTGCGGAGATTAGAGACTGACTTTCTTGTCTACGAAGCTAAGTCCCCAAGTGCCCTCTGTCGCCCAGGACCGCTCTCCTGTAAGACCTTTGGCACAGTGCAGATCCTTGCTCCCTAGCTGGGGAAGGGCTTCCAGGGAAGCTGACAGCACTGCTGGGCCGGAAAGTGCCAAAGGAGGCTCCGCTCTCAGTGGGTGGAGACATGGGTTTCTGCAGGCTGACAGACAAGTGGCTGCAGGCCATGGCCTCCCCTTCCTTCCTAGAGTCTACAGCCCACAAGAGGACCCTTTATGTCTTGATATTGCCCACCAACACTTGACTCACCAGAAAGGGCTTTCAGGGGAAGAGGGTCTACACCCTGGAAGAGTTATGGTTTGGATTTAGAGACACTACAAATGCTTAAATGTTTTCTGGGGAGAGATTCTGTAACTTAAAAACAAACAAACGAAAACAACAAAGCAGGGTCCCACATACCCCAGCCTGGCTTTGAACTCTATGCAGCTGAGGCTGGTCTCAAAAATCAGATAATTGGTGTGCTCGCCATGCACGGAGAGTTCTGTAGCTTTACACAGATTCTAAGCTGGGCTGGGACCTGGAAGATGAGGAGGCAGCAACACCCGCTCTGCAATCACTGTGCGGCACAAGCCTCTCAGGCCCTCGTCTCAGAAAACCTATTGTCTTCTTAGTCAAACTCTTCACTTAAGAAGCTGTACCATGAGGCCAGCTTGGTCTACAGAGCAGGCTCCAGGACAGCAGGGCAACACAGCAAAACCCTGTCTCACACAAACAAACAAGCAAACAAGGAGAGAAGAGGTGCTGCATGAAAACTCTTAATGAAGCAGGGAAATTGTCAAGTGAACAATGTGTCCTATACCTTGATTTTTAATGTTTAATGTTCTGGCTAAAAAGAAACACTGTAAACCAAAGTTAACTTCAGTAGGTGAACTCATTTTAGGAATAATAAAGCCCTAGAAACACACAAAAAGTAGACTTTTGGGTCTCCCCTTCCCCCTGTTTGTAAAGCCATGGTAGGAATGAAAAGTAAAGTTCCCTGTTTTAGCTACGGGTCGCAGAAAACACAAGGCTGAGAGGAGACTGCTCTGAACTGAGGTAGTATCAGCTTTTCAATGAGGAAATACCAGGCACCGAAGTTAAGTTTTAGAATATTTTAATCTCCTTTTTTTTTTTTCAGTGGATGCATTTTGAAATTCTTAGAATTAACAATTTAAAAAGCAGAGCAAAGGAAACATGAAAATGCAAACAATTGGTTCTCGCCAATATAATTTCACGTTCTAGGCATGATGCGATTTTCAAAACAACCAATCCCAAAAAAAAAAAAAAAAAAAAGCTTACCTTGAAAATCAAGACATTCCAACGCAGACTTATCTTTGGAAACTACAAGTGACTGCAGCCCGGGCGATGGTTGCACGCTGCCTTTGGCTCTCCGTGTCGTGTGCGAGTGTGCAGGTGCAGTTCCCGGGGGTGAAGTCAGGGTGGAGGGAGCCATGCGCAGGTGCGGCACATCGGGGGGCTCGTCAAGCAGTTTAAGGTTTCGTAACTGATGCTCTACGTTCATTTGTGTGGGCTAAAATTACGTGTGCTTGATCAGACAGATGTATAAACTGAGCTGAGCCGGGGCCGAGAAGGAACGGGAAACACAATGCAAAGCAACTATGTACACACATTCAATTCTGTAGTATTGCTTCCTGCCCAGGCTCCTACGGAGTATTGCCACCCGGAGGACCTCGAGTCCACCGCCTAGAAGCCCAACTGTCTCCAGCAACAGCTGTTTGTTCAACGCCAACAGACCAAGCTGCACGGCAGGTGAGCTGCAGGACCCTGCGGCTCTGTGTTGAGGTATGCTTTGGGGCAGGGAGCTGGAAAGGCTCCAGGGGCCTCGCACCCTGAAAGAAGAAAGAATGTCTGCACTGGTTCTTCAGGAAGGCTCAGGGGGTTTCTTAAGACCACTGCACGCTGCGTGAGCTTCCCTCCATCCAGGGCTCTACATGCACAATGCGGAACCGGACCACTGGCTCAAGGTTAATGACTTTCTCTGGCTGGTTTGCAGGTCTAGTGTTGGGGAATGGGCAGGGAAAGAATCCCAAATACCTTTGTAGAAGAGAAAGGAAGAGAGCGTGAGAGGGAAGAGGTGTGCAGAGATCAGCCTGGTAGAGCACATCTTGAACCAAGACTGCAAAAACACGGACCACCAGCTAGCTCCTCAAAGCGAGGCAGCCTGAGGACAGACTGACTGACACTCAGATGATGCGCACACCCTAATACTGACAGGAGGAAACCCAACATGCCCTAAATCCCTCGTACAAGGAAAGAATCAGGTAGTGCTTTTAAGAAAAAAAAATCTGTGGCATTGTACAGAATACATTCTTTAGAAGCAAGAGGTATTGTCACAGCCTCTCTGTTCTTCGAGTTGGAAGACCAACAGGGAGCCAGCTGGGAAGGAAAATCTTCCAGTCACTAAGAATACTCTAGGTCCTGGCATGGCTGTGCTGCGTGGGTGGCCATCCCAGGTGTCCCCAGGGAAGTGGGTGACAAGAGCTAAGATGTCACCTTGCTAGCATCAGCCGGGTTCTCTCCGTCTTTGGGGAGGAGTGACAACGGGGCTTAACTCAGATGTGAAAACTATACAGTGAGGTTTACAGTGAAAGAATACGCCACAGGGCCCGGCGCGAAGGCCTCCCACAGACACAGAGCTGGTCCTCAGCTGTCTCATGAGCTGCACACCAGCGTCACCTGGAAAAATGACGAGGACAGGGCAACTGAGGCCTGAGTTCCATTCAGCATACGCTGGAGACTCAACATGGAAGAACACAATTACGAGCAAGGCTAGCAGCCAGGGACACAAACATCTTTGTGTCTGGCTGTCTGCACCTCCTCTGCCAAACAGACGGATGGTCCTGTCCCTCGGTGCGCTGTAAGAAACCCCTTTCAAGAGTCTGAATTTTGGCCAGAAGAAGTAAATCCCACCACAGATTAGCCTGTGCAGGCCAACCGTGGGAGGACCGGCTGGAAGGTTTGCAGAATCCTGTGTGGAGCCGAGCCCGTTTTACTCTGGATCCCCACGAGAGGGAGCAGCACCCTGGTGGCACCGTGGGCCTCAGTGGATGAGACGCAAAACACAGAGGGACATCTTGTCATTGGTCTGCTGTGTCCTTTTCAAACTGCCCTGCCCACTCCCTGTTCCCCTCCACCAAAACTACCCAGCGGCCCCTCCCCATAACACACACATCTCGATAAATAAATAAATAAATAAATGCATCCTCGGATGGTTAAACGTCTCCCTCAGATGGGTCAGCTTCTGAGACAAACATCTGCACTCTTGGCTGGATGAAAACACGGCTTTGAGGTCCCTGAGGCCTGGCTCTGTGGATGGTCTGGATGAAAACACGGCTTTGAGGTGCCTGAGGCCGGGTTGTAAGCTTTGTGCCTGGTGAGCATATGAAATCTTGGCTTGCGTGCAGACGAGCCCCTGACACTGCCCACTGCTGGGGCCGGAGAGGTCCATTTGAGGGCCACAGGAATGTGGGCCCAGGTACCCGAGAGAGGCTAGGCTTGCTGAGCTTCCCGGCCCTGCTCCCTTTTATAGCCCCTCCCCCACACGAGTTACTGGCACTTTATGTCAGATTCATAAATGCAAGTGTGTGTGTGTGCGTGTGTGTGCGTGTGTGTGTGTGTGCTTAGAAAGGCCAGGTGACTGAAAAACACTATTACATATATAGAAAAAAAAATAAACTGGAAAATACTGAATGAGAAAAAAAAATTGTGAGAAAAGGCAATAAAAATGGTATTTTAACCACAGCTTTTTTTTTTCCTTTTTTTTTTTTTTTTTAAATAAGTCAAATAATAGCCAGGGCCATTATTCCACCAGTGGCCTCAGCCCTAGACGCAAGGCCAAACCCTGAAGGCACTTGTATTCCTCCACACCGCTTAATGGACCCCCCAGGCTGGGGGCAGGCTTCCAGGAAAGGGAGTAAAGGAAAGAGGAAATGGGTGGAAATGAACCCTGAATTACTGTGATCCACACAGAGAATAGGGCTGAAATGACCACATGACACCACGTCCAGGGACAGAAACTGAGGCGCTGGGTAGCGCGCCAGCCTTCCGCTCCGGATATTATTGTGTTGGACGAACAGAGCACCTCGGCAGCTCTCCGTGCTGCCTCATACACTCTTCGAGACGTTGAGCTTGCTGAGCTCATTGGCCTCTTCCACGCCTGTGTCATCGCAGTCATCCTTCTCCATGGCTCTGCCAAATCGAAACCTTTCCTCAGCTTTGACAGGTTCTCTCCAGGGCCTCTTGGAGGACAGGTGAACTTCCTTGGCCTGTGTGCTGTCATCAGATCCCAGCGAAGTCTTGTCCGAGTACGGAACAGAAGGCACCAAGTTGGCAATCTCATCGGTGGGAGACCGCCCGATGCTGCCGTCCACCTGGACACGGATGTCTGGGGAGATGGACAGCTGGTGCTGGGGCACCGCCCCGCTGTCCATGCACTTGGGGTAAAGGTAGGTCTTCATCTGCCCCTTCCCCTTGACGTTCACAGTCCCCCGGTAGTCAAAGTCGTAGCCCATGGAGCTCAGCACGCGGTAGCTCTCCTCGCTCACCTGGATGCGGCACTCCACCCCCGTGGTGTCCATCCTGCTGGCGATGTTGACGGTGTCCCCCCAGATGTCGTAGAGCAGCTTGGTGGTGCCGATGACGCCGGCCGTGAGGGGCCCGTGGTTGAAGCCGACCCTGAGCTTGAAGTTGAACCAGAGCATGTTGTTGTTGAAGTCGTCCACCACGCGCATCATCTCCCTGGCGAACTCGAAGAGGATGCGCAGGTGCTCCTGCGGGCGGCCGCCCTCCTGGCACTGGGCCGTGTTCAGCCCGGACGCCGCCATGTACGTGGCCCCGATGGTCTTGATTTTCTCGATGCTGTTATAGTCCGGCTTGCTCAGCAGCTCGTCGAAGTCCCCGATCAGCTCGTTGAGGACCCGGTAGCATTCCTTGCCCCCTTCATAGTTCTCCTCATAGAACTCGCTGAAGTTGACGATGCTGGCGAAGATCACCCCTCCGCTGTCGTGGTTCTTAGAGTAGGTCTGGGAGACCTTGAGCTGCTCGGCCACGTGGTAGGGGATGATGTTCCGCAGCAGCCAGTCAGCCTGGTCCCTCATGCTCTGGATCTTGGTGCGATGCAGGTCTGCTTCCACATCCCCGTGGTAGTGCAGTCGGTAGCTGACCTCGAACTCTCGGTTCAGGAACCAGACCAGGAGCAGCAGGAGGAAGAAGGTGAGGATGAGCTCCTTGCCTATGAGGCTGGCCGGCCTCCTGCTGTCCTGCAGCAGTGAGCTGTTGCACGGGTTCCTCTCGGCACTGGGGAGGGGAGAATGACATAGCTGCTTAGAGCACCTTCAAGGAAAGCTCCAAACTGGCTGGGAGACTGAGCTGCCAGTGTGGCTGGGGGCCACCTCAGCACCTCAGGCCTTAAAGCAGCCTGCTTGTTTTGCAGGACTCAGGGATGCTTTTGTTTTATTCATATTTGATTAGGTGTCTTCACTCTGCTTTTTTTTTTTCAGCCAAGGCTGGCCTAGAACTTGGTATGTAGCTGGAGGCTCAGCTGGAATTTATCCTCCTGCCTCCATACCCACATGCTGGGATTACAGGCCTGTGCCGCTAAGCCCAGCTGTAACTACTTTTTAGAAGAACTCATTAGATTTTTTTTTTTAAATCTTTTCTTCTCAACTATTTCTTTTGGAAAGATTTCAGCTTATGGAAACATTAAGTTTCATAAAACAAATACTTGCATGCTCTTTAAGGGGATTTGCTGATTGTTCAATGTTGCCTCTCTGCTTTTTGTCTCGACACACATATAGAGACACACATGTGACATACAAATACACACTGACACACACAAATACTTTTTCCTAAACATTCTGAGAATAAGTTGCTGGTCTAACTATTTTAGCACGTCTCTCCTAAGATACAGACGTTTCCCTTGGTGATCAGTGTCATTACTGTACCGAGAAACTGAATATTCTGGTAGATCTCACTCTTAGATTTTCAAACAACAGACGTCATTTTACAAGAGTTGCTATACTTTCTCTATTCTCTGCTCGTATGAAAGTTTAACAAATCACGTATCTCAACTTTCTAGTTAGTTCTGCTTTACCAATGCCATTTTAGACAATCTTAACATTTCAAACAGAACCTGAGATGCATACATTAAAGAGTAATCTGTGCACATGGTAACGGTCGTTGTAGGTCTTATGGCTATGGGGTACTCTAATGTATGGACGTGCTACATCCATGCTGAGGGACACGGTAGTCATGATGAGACATGATGTGTCAGAGACCAGACACCAGGGTTATTGAGTCATTTTAAATATGGTGCATTTAGAATTTAGCTAGAAATTCCCAAGAAGCCCTTTAAGTGCTGGAGCCTGAGCACGGGGCCTCGTGTATGAAGACGATCATGCTCTCTCTAACGCCTGCCTTCCAAGTGTTCTCCAGGCCACACTTCCCGTTCCCTTGGACTGACAGCTGAGCTTACTCAGTGGTGCTGTTCTCCTACAAGCAGGAGCCACCGGCAGCCTGCAGCTGAAACTGGAGATTAACACTGAGGGCCGCCATGGCTTTTCTGTTTTTTATTTTTTAAGGCACAGTTTTACGTAGTACAGGCTGGCCTAGATTTGCTATATAGCTGAGGCTAACCTTGAATTTCGAACCCTCCTGTCTCCGTTTTTTAAGTGCCGGGATCATAAGCATACACCACCTACTTGCTCAGTATTTTTTCTTTTGTTAAAAACACCACATACTCAATCACAGAGAATTTAGGGAATAAGTAGACGTTAAAAAAATGATTCATGTCTACTGTCCTATTACCAGGGTCAGTTGATGTTAACATCTGAATCTCCTTCTTCCATCCCTTTCTTGCCTCCACCCTTTCTATTTTTAATAAAACTTTGACTGTTCAGTTCACACAAGTTTTGTAAATTAATGCATTTCTAAATTGCCTAAGATTTTATGTAATGATGGAATTGCTCACTATAAAAATGGATATAAAACTGATGTGTCCTCAGGTGAGATTTAGGATACAGAAACCTTAATTCCTTAGCCTCAGTATTTAATTAAAATTTTATTATTACCTTTGAAATAAGGGTATTTTAAATAATGGATTTAGCAAGGCCTTTGGAGGCAAAGACAGGAATATCAAGCTAGTTTAAGATTTTCCTAGAGTATATAGCAAGTTCAAGGCCAGCCTGGTTTACATAAGATTTTATGTTAAAAGCTGGGCATGGTGGCACATGCCTGTAATCCCAGCACTCAGGGAAGCAGAGGCAGGCAGATCTCTGTGAGTTCGAGACCATCCTGATCTACAAAATGAGTTCAGGACAGCCAAGGCTACACAGAGTAACCCTTTCTCAAACAAACAAACAAACAAACAAAAAACCCAAACAAATAAAAGAAGATTTTATATTGAGAGAGAGAAAGGGAGTAGAGCATGAACTTGAGGCCACTGAGACACTCCCTAAAACACCCCCACAAAAGCCCGTTCGTTGGAATGGTCCCTGGGCTGCTCAGGTTAACTGGAGAGCTTGGCAGCCCTGGGTAAACTGTATCATCTGGCCAGACTTGGTTTCCTCATGTGTAAACAGAGGACTAGCTGAAGCATGGCCAAGTCCCTCTTTCTCAGGGTTCAGGGTAGCTGTGTCAGGTCAGCAGGGGAGGTCATCCTCAGGAGGCCTGGGATGGATACTGGGAGCTGGGATTGGGGAGGGGTTCCGTTATCTCTGGATGGCAGTAGTCCATGGATCAAGGCTGCTTGTACAGGCAATGTGGCTCCTGCTGAATGCCTGCTCTCCCTCTGGGCCTCATACACAGCCTACTGTTGGAAGCTTGGAGCTAATTGTCCTGGCTGAGATCCTCCAGGGCCATCGCAGAGCTCAGGGAGGTGGTTCCTGAGAGCAGCCTTTCTCTTTGGTGAGTCCATTGTCTTTTCCCTGTAATGTGCTGAACCCTGAAGCCCAGCGAGGCTGGCCTGGGGACCTGGCACAGGTTTCACAGAACAGAGGTTGGGAAGCAGGCCAGAGTTTGCTATGGTAGGTAGGACAGCCTATGCTTATTTATTTTACTTACAGAATTGAAACAAATGATAATACCTATGAATCTCAAATGCTAACCACAGTGACCACTTTAACTGACTAAAATATATTTTAGTCCAACCTGAGGTTCTCTAGCTGGCTTTTTGTTGTTTGTTTTTCAATACAGGGTTTCTCTGTGTAGCCCTGGCTGTCCTAGAACTCACAGATCCACCTGCTTCTGCCTCCTGAGTGCTGGGATTAAAGGCATGTGACACATTGACCAGCTCTCTGGCTGGCTTTTAAGCAGTGTGGGCAGAGGGTGAGGGCTCCTGTGAGCTGGAGGTGCTGAGTTGTTTTTCCCAGTGTTGTGACACTGAGGAACAGCCCTTTTTAGTATGGTTCCCAAGGGATGGAACTTAGGTCAACAGGTTTGGCAGCAAGCACCTACTGAGCTTTCTCATTGGTCTGCACTTTAAACAAAAACACGTTGTTACCTATATGTGTGATAGGTGAATGCAGACACACGTGTCCACGTCAGAGATGAGTCTGGAACTGGTTCTCTTTCTGCTCTACACAGCAAGTATCTACTCGCTGAGCCACTGGACCTGCACTGAATTTTGTTTTAGTGCAGGTCTTATGTCCCACAGGCTGTCTTGGAATTAACTCACTATGTAGCTGAGAAAGACCTTGAAATTTTGATCCTCTCGCCCCTACTCCCTAAGTGCTGGAGTTATGGGAAATGCCACCACAACCAGCACTTCCTATTCTAGGATAGGTAGACAGAGGCATCCAACCCAGCTCTAATTTAATTAGCAAACGTCGGTTTTCAAAAAGATTTTGGTGTGTCTGCGTATTGTGACTGAACCCAGGGCTCTGTGCTAGGTAAGGGATCCACCAGCTCTTCTGGCTCTCATTTTGAGATAGAGTCTCAGAAAAGGCTGTTCAGGCCGGCCCTGAGCTCACTCTGCAGTGATTTTAGATTCACGCTGGCCTTGAATGTCTGAGTCTGCTCTCTTGGCCTCCTGAGTAGCTGAGCCTACAGGCCTGTACCTTCACAGGTATTTGAGATGAGAAAATGTGAGAATCAATTTATGCCTCAACACTGGGACACTACACTCTGAATAGAAGTTGAAGGAAAACACACTAAAATCTATTATCATGCAAAGCAGGGATTTGAAAAGCAAACAAACAGAAAGCAAGGACCGCTGGCAGCTCTAGCCAGGCAGGCATGACACCCATCAACACTGCGACCATATATCAGGGCTGCATACACAGTGCCACACTCTAGGCGTGGGCTGGCTCCACACTCCGCAATCTTCTTGCCCCAGCCTCCAGAGTGCTAGTGTTACAGGCCTAACTGTCAAAATGTCACGGTTGGCATCATGTCGGCACTTTTAGAGGAGCCAGTCTCAGCTGAGCTGCAGGGAAGTGGAGAGCACTTGGCCAGCCTGTGCAGTGCCTGGGTTTGAGTCCCAGTATGGGAATGAGCTTAATAAGTGAGAGGTTTCCTCTTTTGTGAACTCTAAGCATTTTGTCCTCCATCCCCATGGGCTTTCTGGTCTATTAATGTTTTTCTGTCTGTTTCGGTTTTCTTTCCCTTCCTCTTTGTCAATCAGTTTTTTTTCCTTGTGGGCCTTTTTATTATTGATAAAACAGGAACATTATCTATCTTAAGAGGCATGAAAATTAATATTTTTCTAGTTTGATTATTTTTATTTTTATAGTGTGTATATACATGCATTAATACGTATGTGGCTTCAGATTTACAAGGACACAGCACACATGACCACATAATTTTTATCTTTTACTCTTCAAATTTATTTAGAATTTACTTTTATGTTTATAGTAAAGCAAGGGTTAAATAATTTAAAAATTTATTATTTCAAATTTCTATGTAAAATGTTATATTGTTAACTTATTATAAATAATAATAAATAAATAAATTATGGCTGTCTGTGTGTGCATGGTGAGGTGCACGTGTGGGGAGGTCAGAGGGTAGCTGTGCAGCTGGTTCTTTCCAGCTGCTTTTACACGTGTTCTGGGCGCTAACTCCGGTTGCTAGACTCTCATAGCACCTTTAACAGATCAGCCATCTTGGTTGCTCCAAGTCAAAATATTTTAAGTTATAAAATATTTTTCTTTGATCTGTGACATTTCCTGTATGACATGCTAAAGTCTTGCATAAAATTAACCTACTTCTAATACATGCCTTAATGACACCACAGCTTCCCAATAAGACACAACTGTGATCATATATAAGGTGCACTATGATTATATATGATAATACAGTTACGGCTTGCTTTCTCACCCTACACACAGACAGACACACACACACACACAGACACGCACACACACAATCTACACACAAACATTGTAGTTTACTGTGGTGTGCATGTTTTCAGGAGACAAAGAACAGAAAGATGGCTGCTCTCATTTTTCAGACACAGGCCCCAGGTTGAAAGCTTACCTGAAATTCTGTGCTGTATCCAAGGGTGACATCACTATGGAACTGGAAAGAAAATACATAAAAATATTATAGAAAACAAAAAAGGCATTATTAAAAGCAACCCAAAGAAGAGTTTACATAACTTTCCTTTTGGGGGACATGAGGTAAACAATTGGTCTTGCTCCTCTGAAATATGTAATATAATATAAAATATATAATATGATATATGCCTAAATGCTTTCTTTTATAAGTCGCCTTGGTCATGGTGGTTTACCACAGCAATAAAAAAGTGACTCAGACTCCTTCTTTTTTGTAAAAGGTGAATTTGGGCTTTAGTTTCCTGACGAGCACTGGGCCCTGCTAGTTCCAGCAACAACTGGGAGTAGGCTCAGAGGACCCTCCATGTGGTCCCGGCTCAAGGCAAGTGTCATCTACTAGTTTCATGCCAAAATCTGCTGTTTGGGTTGTAGATGGGATGCCCCTACTTTGTCTCTCTGGATCCAAGAGAAGCAAGCCAAAGCTGTGACTAATTGTCACCATAAAGGGTTCTCGAGGCACCTGCAGTTAAACTGATGAACTTCACCCTCTTTGCACATAGCACTGTGATGCCCATGAACCCCAATGCTCCACACAGGGAGGAGGAGGCTGTGCCTGTCACTTAATGGAACCACCCGTCACAGCTTCTTCTCAGGTACTGAACTGGCAGCTCTGCTTCAAACTCCCTTTTGGTCTTGGTTTGCAGAGAACATGACCGTGTCATGGCTATTAATGTAATAAGGAGACCGAGGGTGGTTACCCCCGCTGTTCATTAACCACTGCTACTCTGCGATCCCTAAAACATGTTAGGGTGATTGCATTTGATATTGCTGATGGTAGCATTTGATAAAGCAGTGGTCCTCAGTGACAGCAATGCCAATCCCAAGGGGCACCCAGAAATGTGGACGTCCCTGGTTGTGATAACAAGTTGGGGAGCAGGAATGTCAGATGTCCTGCAAAGCACAATGAAGCACGTCCCCTAACGTTGGAAGAGCCTGCTTCCCTAATCTCTGGATTTAGGAGCAGGTGGCTGTACCCCCAGCTGGGAAGCACCTCTCTAAGAAGGTACAGGAAAGCCTGGTATTTAGATGTTTGTTATACAAACTGAGGCTTAATTGGTTTTAGAGGTCAAGACAACTGTGTACATTCTGCTACCCAAGTTTCTACTCTATTTCCAACTAAGTATTCAGTCGACAAAGTGTAAAAGCCAGTTGCTAGTGTGTGACAGGGCACTTGAGACACATTTTAACAAACTAAGAAGCAAGCATGATGCCGCTGGCAGAAGCCACGGGAGGAAGGGATCTCACTGGTCTTTACCATACAGGGCGTTTGGCTTTGCTGGCTGCCTGCCTGGTGGGATTGTCAAATGTGCTGTCTTTCTGCATCACTTCCCCTTCGCTAGCACCGGGGTTACAGGTGTGAGCCACCATGCCTGGCTCTTACCGAGTTTAAATGTCCCTCTCACTTTGCAGCACACCAAGACCTGTTCCTGCTTCCCGAGGTTCATCACCTGACACCAGAATTTCTCTGTCCACATCACACTCTCAGATTTACTACACATCCAGGGGAGACCCGTAACTTGCCATCTTGTCTCTACTTACCATGTGGTTAAACTTCAGGCATGTGCCATCAAGTCTGGCTCTTCTAAGGTTATCTTTTTTTTTGTTGTGTTTTTTTGTTTTGTTTTTGAGACAGTCTTGTTATGTAGTCTATGCTAGACTCCAATTTGAAATCTTCCTGCCTCAGCTTCCTGAGGACTGGGATTACAGGCCTGATTTTCCATCATCCTGAATCTCTTTATGTGACCTAACTTCAGGTCTTACTGTCGTAGACTCTAATTTACAAAAGTCAGCTCAAATATCCTACAGCAGTCATGTGTCTGGCAGAGGCAGGCACCCCAGGACATCCATATTCAAATATACACAGATTGTGTTCCCAAATCCAAGTGCATGGGATGGCAAGTTTTGGGGAATTCTGAATGTCTTCACGCAACTGGTGATACAGGCGTCTTTTAGGAATAGAAACTAAGTCTAAATCCAAGTTCATTTATGTTTCAATATATGCATGCTGTACACGCAACCTGTTGTACGGTGCTATAAGTGACTCCTATTCTTTCTTGTTTCATTCTTTCCTGCAATTTTTTGTTTTTCATTTTGTTGTTGTTGTTTTTGAGACATGGTTTCTCTGTGCAGTCTTGGCTGTCCTGGACTCATTTTGCCGACCAGGCTGGCCTTGAACTCACAGAGATCCTCCTGCCTTTGCCTCTGCCTCTGCCTCCGCCTCCCTGAGTGCTGGGATTTAATGTGTGTGCCACCAAGCCCAACGACACTTTGTTACGTCTTTGCTTGTTGGTTTGGTAGTCCTGGGGACTCTGCACTCGGTTAGGCACTGTACCACAGAGCCACATCCCCAGTCGGTGTTCTCTGGGCGCTCTGTGTGCCGGAACTTATTTCAAGTCATGATGGAAACACATCCTGCACCACGAAGACAGAACCGTTGCTGAGCCCTAGGAGATGCTGGCGAGGGCCGTACGAGACGAGAGTACACACCTGTCCCTGCACAGGGAGATGTAGAGCAGCAGCAGTGGCCCGGCCCCCACGATGGTGGCCAGGGAGGACCTCATCCAGGAGCTGAGCTGGCAGAAGTTGCAGTAGTGCACGACAGCCACCAGCACAGCAGAGCCAGTGAACACGGTGAACTGCAGGAGAAGACACCGTCAGGACAGCCTGTCCCCTCCCCCAACACGCTCCCATCCCGCCCGCATGCCACAGACTGCCAGCACCCACTCGCCCGCACTCCTGCTCAGTATCAAGCATCTCTGGCACCGCTGTGACGGCTTGAATGTAAGATGTCCCCCACTTGGTCCCTAGCTAGAGGGTATGGGATCTTTGGGAAGTAGAGCCTAGCGGCAGGAAGTGGAGGGTTTATGAGGGTTGAGGGTTGTGGCCTGGTTTGCATCCGCGCCCATCTCTGCTTCCTGTTTAACGGAGCTATAAGGAGGTGACGAATCTCGGCCTGACCAAGCTCCACCGTGGGGTCGCACCTTCCCTGCTAGGACAGGTCACACTCTTTAGTCCTGAGCCAGTCAAGTCTTCATTCCTTGTAACATTCTTCTACAGGTGTCTGGTCACAGTAACAAAAGTGACCATGAAGCATGCAACAAGGCTTCCTTCGGGTAACCTACTGGTTTTAAAAACAGATCATGCCTCTTGAGGCCACTGTGGGATGCGTCAGCTTCCAAATGCTCCCTTCAGTCCTGCTGTGAGCCTCTGAGAAGTGAGACTTCCTGGTAGCTCCTGTCACACTCATGCACACACGCACTAGATCTCAGCCTAAAGGTCAAGAAGCAAATGTTTCCCACAACCAGCTCATCCTTTATGGAGCTTAACTCCGGAGCTCCCTTCCAGAGCAACAGCAGCGGATTCAGGCGCCCGGCAGTGGCCTTCGCAGACTGGCACACTGTCTCTACCGTCTGGACACTCGGGGCAGGTACTTCTTGGTAAAGCGTGAGGCAAAGTACAAAGGTTCGAATTGCTGCAGGACTCCACCTCTGTGAGTCCTTACAGATGAACAGGTGGGGATGTGACTGAGTGGCTGAGCACCCGCCTAGCGCAAGAGAGGTCTTGGGTCTGACTACCAGCGCCCCAAATTAAAGACAACAGTGTGGCAGATGAAAACAATCATAAATAAAAATGCGCTTGGTGCCCGCAGTGTTCCAGACGCCACAGCTCTGTCTAGTTCGGCCATGCTCAGAACACCTACACGATCCCGCAGTTGGGCAGTCACCCAGCACCAAGCCTACTCACTGCCTGCTGCTATTTACTGAATTCTGAAAGTGAAAATCAGTGACTTCTGTGGGATCTCAGCAAAACCGAGAAAGACGAAAGTGAAGTCAGAGCTGTCATACGGGTATCCTTCTGCACCACTGTGGCCAGAAAGTTGAAAGTTTGAACCATAGAAGTCAAGAATGTCTGTAATTGATCTGAAACTTGATGGATGCTGAGGGACATTGGAAAGGCCTGTGCCACTCTCCGGACATAGCCACTGGAAGGTCCACACTGCAGTTTTCGTAGTTGCGGTGTGTGTTTGTGTCTCCGTGTGTATGCTTTAAAAAAGGCTGTTGTATAGTCCAGACTGGCTTCAAATCCTACGTAGTTGAGGATGACCTTGAACTGCTGATGTTTCTGTCTCCACCTTCTAAGTGCTGTGGTATGTGCCAGCATGCCCAGCGCATGCCTCCTGGTTTAAGAGGATGGCTGGGGGCGGTAATAGAGCGCACCTCTTTAAAAACTTGGATTTTGCACCCCCCCCCCCCCCCAGCCACCAGACTGAAAGTGAGAGAACCTGGGAAGCACGGAAGGAGGCGGCCT
The DNA here is from genome assembly GCF_030254825.1 of Meriones unguiculatus. Classification (NCBI taxonomy): domain Eukaryota; kingdom Metazoa; phylum Chordata; class Mammalia; order Rodentia; family Muridae; genus Meriones; species Meriones unguiculatus. The sequence continues at coordinate 41,832,523 of NC_083359.1, forward strand.
GTGCCACTCACCTGTATGTTTGTCTCAAACTCAGAGGTGATATGTGAATACACAGCCACGGCGGGGAGAGACACCAAGATGGCCCCAATGCAGTGGCGAGGGAGCCAGCCAGCGATCCATTCCAGCAGCCGCTTAGTGCACGTCATGACGTCCTCTAGGAAGAACACCATTCTGGGGGGGGCAGAGGGGAAGAGGGTCAGGAGCGGAGGGTCAGCACGTGTGCTTCATCTGTTCCACACTGCACCCCTATACTTGCCAACAAGTAAGCGAGCCGGCTACACTCACATCTTCAGACCCAACTGTAAGGGCACGCTCTCCTTTTGGACAAAATTGCCCTTGTCAAAGACCTCTGTGGGTCTGCGGAGCGTCTGAGAAAGTCTGCTGTGGGTCAGGACGTCCTGAATGGGGCCTATCTGGAATGCTGGACTGAGCGTTTTGGCCGTCATGATGGGGGAAGGGTGCTCTCAGTAGCCTTGCCAGGGTCACAGAGTGATGCTCTGCCTTGTTCCCCTGGGACCCATAAAACTACCTCCTCAGAAGGCACAGAGGTAAAAAGACTGCTGATCACACCCCGGCCTGGAGCTCACTGAGCCCTGTGTACAAGCAGGTGGTATCTGGGGGTGTTAGGTCTTCTGTAGATACTGCTGTGGCTGGGACATGTGGAGCCATTCAGTCTTTCAGGAAATCAGGTCACATACTGAAGACAGCTCACTGCCACTTGCCCCACCCCTGTACGTCTAACTGCCTCATTCACAGCCTGAATCATGGGTATGACAGATAGCGTAGACAGCTTTTTGTTTGTTGGTTGGTTTTTTGAGAAAGAGTTTCTCTGTGTAGCCCTGGCTGTCCTGGAACTAACTGTAGACCAGGCTGGCCTTGAACTCACAGAGATCCACCTGTTTCTGCCTCCCGAGGGCTGGGACTAAAGGTGTGCGCCACCGCCACCTGGCAACAGACAGCTTTTTTATTTCCTGAGAGGTGTCTTCACTGTCCAGCAACAGCATCCTATGACGCTTAGCATTGTAGACCTGGGTGAGCCACACCTCAGGAAAGTGACAGTAATATGATAAAGTCCTCCTATGAAGAGCAAGAACTGTGACCAGTAAAGGTTAGGTCTTGTGGAGCCTGGGGCTGCCTGGGATAGGGTAGGGTAGGTGGAGGAGAGGACACTGGGACTTTGGGATGGAGACTCACAGACTTCTCTTAGGCATGTTTCTGGGGACTATGGGCAGGCTCCCTGCCTTTACCTCTGTCAGGAGCCACTGTGGACATTAGTAGCATGCCCTTCTCCAACATGCCCAGAACTTGCACCTTTGGCATTAAACCCTGAATTAGCTGTACTGGCTATGCTCAGCCATGGCCAGCAATTCCCAATCCTCCAGCATTGCCCACAGAGACTCAAGTGTACTTTTAGGGTCCTTGGGCTGTTCTGGCTTCCTAACATCTAAATGAAAACAGAGGCGTTGGAACATCACTGAGAAAAACCACAGATACTTTCACAGGCAGGATTCAGAGTCCCTAGAGAGGAACACAAAGAAAGCTGAGTCCCATCTAGGAGACGGGATGCTTGGAAGATGTCACCACGTTTCCCAAGAGCTGATAGTGTAAAGGCAAGACCGCTGGTCAGTGATTTTACTGGGGCTGGGAGCAGAGGAAGCCAGGAACTCCAAGAGCTTCCCTGGGCACCTATGTAATCCGCCACAGAGGTCTTTCCCCTGAGAGCCAGCCTCTCATAGCCTTTGCCACTGTGACGCTGCAATGCTTTCTGACATGGGCCTCACAGAGCTCAGCCTCAAACTCGGTTTGCTGCAGAGGAGGACCTTTAACTTCTGGCCCTTCAACCTCCACTTTCCAAACACCTGAGATCGTGGGTGTGTACCACAATGCTCAGTAATGTGTTCACTTAAAAGTAAAACACAGTCCAGATCATCTGGTGACACAGGACTGCAACACCAGGAACTCAAGAGGCTGAGGCAGGAAAATCAGAAGTTGGAGGCCAGTCTGGGCTACAGTGTGAGTTCAAGGATAGCCTATGCTACTTAGTGAGACTCCGTCTCAAAAGAAAAGAGGCTAGGGGTGCTTTGATACTTGCCTAGCACCTGTGAGGTCCTAGGTTCATTCCCCAGCATCACCGAAACAACATATACAAGAAAGAAAAAGAATATTTAGAGGCCGAGGCAGTTCTGGGTTCTACTGACCACCCTGGCAAGATCTGTGTAGGAGCCATGTCTTAGGGAGAGGAAACCGGATGCAGGGGAGTCCGGGCTGGAACAGGAGGGTTGCCTGCCTCGGGCAGGGCTTGACCCTAAAAGAGAATTTAAGGGATGGTGCAGTCACAGCATTTCATTTAAGGGACAGGGCCATCTCTGTTGCTGAGAGGAAACTACAGGCCGGTGGGTGAGAAAGAAAGGAGGTAGTTATCCCCCACAGCCCACCCCAGAGGGAGAAAAGTTAAATGTGTAAGTCTCAAGGCCAGATCCAAGCTGTATTTTCTGCAGTGGGCTGTTGAGTAGAAGCAGCAGTAACCCACAGACAAGGTACCTCTTGCCATTTCTGTCTTAGCGCTACTCTTGGGGACCCCAGTTATTAGTGGATGGAACTAGGCTACAGCATGACAGGTGTGTGGTGCGAGGACCCACTGTCACAGTAACCAGGAACCTGTTGGGATGTGTGTACATACAAACGAAGTGCTCTGGGCACTCACATCTACTATGATGTGGAAAGGACTATGGGCTTCCCAGAACCCTGGGCTGTTCCCTTGTCTATCTGTCTATCAATCTATTATTTATTGTTTGTTTGTTTTTGAGACAGGGTTTCTCTGTGTAGCTTTGGCTGTCCTGGACATGCTTTGTAGACCAAGCTGGCCTCAAACTCACAGCAATCTGGCTCAACAACCCACCTGCCTTTGCCTCCCTGAGTGCTGGAATTAAAGGTGTGTGCCATCACCCCACTTCTTGTCTATTTTATTTTATTTTATCTCTCTATTCTATTCTATTCTATTCTATTCTATTCTATTCTATTCTATTCTATTCTATTCTTATCAGTTTTTTTGAGAGCTTTCTCTGTGTAGCCTTGGCTGTCCAGGACTCACAGCTATCCGCCTGCCTTTGCTTCCCTGAGTGCTGGGATCCCTGAGTGCTGGGATGAAAGGCATGTTCCACCGCACCTGGCTTCTTGTCTGTCTGTCTGTCTATCTATCTATCTATCTATCTATCTATCTATCTATCTATGGTTTTCGAGGCAGGGTTTCTCTGTGTAGCTTTGGCTGTCCTGGACTCACTTTGTAGACCAGGCTGGCCTAGAACTCACAGAGATCCACCTGCCTCTGCCTCCCTGAGTGCTGGGATCCCAGCTACCGATCCCAGCTTCCTGTCTATTTTATCCTGCTATCCCCATAGATCGTCGTCATGCTCAGCCATCATCAGAGAAGTTTCCTCCTGAAGTAGCCGGGAACAGAGAGACTTACAACTGGACAACGTGAGGAGAGTCAGAGACTTCGAAACACTCAGTCCTGAGTGGGATGTCCATCAAACCCTCCCTTCAGGGCTCAGGGAGGTATGTAGAAAAGGAGGTGGAGATATTCTAAGAGCCAGAGGGTATGGATGATTCCAAGAGATCAGTGTGTTCCAGAGAGAGCAGGACAGATGCACACATGGACTCAGAGACAGTGGTGTAGAGCGGGAAGGGCAGGAGAATCTGAGAGGAGGTGAGGGAGGGGAAACTGTGATCGGAATATATCGTATGAAAAAGTACCTTCCGTTTAAAAGTAAAATGGGCTGTCTTTATTGCTGAGATGATGAACTCCACAAGCTACAGTTAGATCCTTGCCACAGATGTCATCCCTTACTCCTTCCCACTCTCTAGCTTTCTCTTTCTCTATAGTAGGCATTTTCGTTTGAGACAGGGTCTTGTGAAGCCCAGGTGGCCTTGAACTTGCTACATAGCCAAGGTGGCTCTGAACTCCTCACCCTCCTGCCTCTATCTCCCAAGTGCTGGGATTACATGTGTGCTACCATGCCAGGTGGTATTCTTTGCCACATGACATTAAAAACCTTTAGAAAGTCCGGTTTGTCTGCTGTTCCTGTTGCTTGGTGTCATATCTAAGCGCTGCCTGTTTCTCAGGGGGATGAGGCTGGCTCGTGGGTCAGCAGAGACTTGCTCTCCGCTGCTGCCTGTCCTGTATTCCCTCTACACTTCTTTCTTCCTTCTGAAACTCTCACGACTCCTTTTAATCTCTAATGTAGGAAACTCAGGGCCCATCTGGCATCAGATGGGCTGCACAGGGCACCGACCCTCTCGTGTGCCACCTGTGTGGCGTGGAGGTCAGCACCTGCAAGGAGGATGCCGCGAAATGGGGTGAGAGGGAGAACATGAAGTTCTGTTCTCTTTAGACTCCTGGCCCCTGTGCTAGTTAATCAGTTTTGCATTAACCACAGAGCCAGAAGAGGGAGCCAGAGGCTAAACATTGGAGAGCCACTCCTTCTATTGGGACATACCTGATGGACACTACTAGGGACAAAACCTCCAGCAGCAGGTCCGCACCAAAGACAGCCAGGGCAGCCGGTGGGGGAGGAGTGGCGGTCGCCCCATACTTTAGGAAGCAGGTGATGGAGAGAATCAGGAACACCGTGGTGGACAGGAGCACATCCAGGAGGGAGCTGAAGGTGGCGCTGGCGAACGTCTTCACAGGAGAATTCTTTATGACCTGTTTAGCGCAGGAAAGGACAGGGATGAACTGGCCTGTCCAGCTGGCCAGGGAGTAGCGTGGAGGGACAGGTCAGCCATTTTACTGAGTGCTCCAGACCAGGCACAAGCTGTCACGCTTCGCCTGGACGTCTCCTCACTACTGCTGAATTTAAAGTTTTTGCACCAGACTCTGTAGACTCTTCAGAGTCAGTAGACTCTGAAGCACGTTTACATAGTGGCTCTGAGAGATGAGTTACTGACTCGGAGTCCAGGAGTACACATCTTTAAAGGAAGAAGAATGGCAGCAGGTGATGATGGGTGTGAAAGCCAGCTTCACCATGAGACAGGCAGATATTTAAGAAAGCAGGCGAGGAGAGCCTCCATGTGTGAAAGAGAGCATACAGCCTTTACCAAGAGAGCCTTCAAGGCTGGAGACAGGCTCAGGAGTAAAGAGCATCTGTTGTTCCTCCAGAGGCCCTGGGCTTGATTTTCAGGTGGTTCAAAACTATCCATAACTCCAGTTCCTAGGGATCCAATACCCTCTTCTGTCCTCCATGGGCACCAGGCACACATGTGGTGCATATACATATACATGAAGGCAAAACACACATGTAATTTTTTTAAAAAAGAATAAATCTAGGGTTTTTAAGGGAGAAAGCCCATGCGGGCGCTGCTCTGGGTTGGCAGGGTACTAGGCGCAGGTCAGACATGAACCAATGCTGAAGAGAACCGGCAGCCTGATCCATGGAATACCAGAAACAGGGCATTGTGTGACATTTTCTAAAGAGGCACACGTGTACTGTCAGGGAATTCAGGAGGAAGAAACTGCTATCACATGCTGTGTCTAAAACATGACCAGTTCCAGACCCTTGTGGGCCCTTTAGAGAGGCGCCACCTCCGTCAGGGCTCTGAACAGCCCACAGAGGAAGAGGTGCCATTGCTCCTCGTGTGTAGATGGAGGTCAAGAATAGCTACCCAAGGTAACACTGGGAATGAGGTGCCAGAGTGGACTACAGCCAGATTAACTGACTCCCAAGTGTTCCCAGGCCTGTCTTGGGATGAAGATGCAGGATGCTGAGCCAGGGGCTATGGTGAAAGAACAACCCACTGCTGACGGGGCTTCACATCTAGCCTTGGCATCAGGGCTCCGGGACGAAGGGGCTGGAGGTATGTGGAAGCGAGAGGCCTGTGACCATCCCTCAGCAAGTTCCTTTCAGTCCAAACTGGCTCTGGGTCCTCAGCCTTACATAGACTCCAGAGATGGGGAAGATAGGAAAAGTCAGGACTTGGCCTTGGGGAATGAGAGGGCTTCTGGCCAGCCCCAATGTTAAGCCTGAACTCACCTGAGCAAAGTGGGCACAGGGCTAGAGTCCTAATACCCATGGAATTCAGAGGCTTTGAAGATGGCTATGAAGCTGGTCCTAACTTCTGAGTTTCCCTTAAAAGACCCAACATCTTGGAGGTAAGGCAGCCACAATGACCTCTTTTGCAGAGGTACATGTATGTCATTCTCCTCTTTCTAGGGACCTAATTATCATTCTAGGGAGTAGCCAGGGCTTGGGCAGAGAAGGCTCAGGACAGCCAGTGTAGGGACTTCATTCTCGCCCAAATGCCCAGGTTCCTCAAAACTGGTCTAGAGTGGTAATGCTTAATATTTCTTGCTTTAGGCAATACCTGCATGATTTGTGTTTGGAATGTTCAGTGATATTCACTGTCCAGTGGGGGACTGAGAGGGCAGCAGTTCTAATGACACAAAGCAAAGATTAGCCATCTCTTGTACATCATGGTTTTTCTGGGTCCTGGGCTGGATATCACAGACATAAAGGTCTGCCCAATAAGCAAGAGAAATCTGAATGGAACCCCTCTTGGTACTGGGTTCAAGTGATGGTTCACTTTGGTTCTGGGCCACTCAGGTCAGGTCGGGGGGAAGGGAAAGAAGGCTGGGATCTGCTCCAACTACGCCCCAGGTTCTTCCACTCACTGCTTTCCAGAACCCCTGATGAATGTGTCTGCTGTGTGGGCTGTGCTGGGATTCAGATAGCATGGAAATACTCAGAGAGCTGAGTGTCAGGTTCAGAAAGAAATCAGATGGATGCCAATGTGGGTGTGCACAAAGAGGAAAGAAGACACAGGAAAGTAAAACCCAGCTGGCATCAGGGAAGGGTTCTTAGTGAAAATGGTGTGTGAGCCGAGAGGAAATTAACTCCCTTAACTGGATGGAGTTAAGATGGCAGTGCGGTAGGGGGAACGTGAACCCTACATTCTGGATGGAGGTACAGACGTCTGATTCTTTGGTCCCATTTCAGGGGGTGATAGTGCTACAGGGAAAGAAGTGTCACTCAAGAACTCAGAACAGGTGTGACCAGGCATGCTTTCAAGGCTGGGGACAACCATTAGAAGACCAGAAACAGCAGCTATGGAGGAAATAGTCTGGTAGAGATGCGGCTTGGCTTTAAGATAAGGGAGCATAAAAAGCTTTGGGTTTTTCTCCCTGGCACAGATAAATTCACAGGGCTTCCTGACTGTGGGAAATCAACGTTAGCCTTCATTTCCCTGTCACTCGGTAAAACACGAATGCACAGTGAACAGGGCTTGTGCTGTGAGGTCGCGGAAAGGACGTACCTCCTCCTGGTAGCTGGTTCTGTAGGATCGCTCCAGCTCCTCGTCCAGGAAGTTCAGGCTGAACTGATTGATGGGCGGCTTGAAGAAATAATCTTTCATCAGGCTGGAAGACACAACCAGTGCACTCCATCAACGCCAGCAGCACGGGGCTCGGATGCCTCTCAGCGAGCACATCACCAGAGCCACCTCTGAAAGTCACCATGTGACAGGTGTCGCTCGCACAGACACTGCTCTGGGGACGTCCTTTGTGTGTCCTAGACACAATCATACGCTGTTTCCCTTCACTAAGGACTGAGCACTCTCCACGATCACCACACTCCTTGTCAGCCTGTTTCTGAACACGCAGCTCACACACCCAGGATGGGAAGACAATGAGGCAGCCCATCATCCCGTGAGGTGATCTTTCCTGAGAGCCAGCAGATCTTGGCGCTGCGGGGACTTACACTGATTTGGATACTTCAAATGAAGGCAACTCCAAAGGCTTCCTGTCATCCTGAATATTGACAGTAATTACACCTTAAAGGTAACAAGGCGTTACCGTGAGATGGTGTTTGCAGCTGGCGTAACCGTGGGGCTGCTGTCAAATATTCAGAGTGCAGGTGAGACTTGAAAATGATTGTGCTCAACCTCTTTAATAGCTGAGGAATCAAATCTGATTTATGTGACTCTTTTGTTCTTGTACGGACTGTCAGCAAATCATGGCATCCTTGTAATGCTTTGGAGAGTTACTATAAATTTCAGGGAATGCTGGTGTGATTTCAGAAGGTAAGTACAAATATGGGTGTGATCTCTCTCCCCCACGTATTAGCCATTGGCCAGAAGAAGGAGCCTCAAATGTGCCTGCCACAATGGTGCACTTCCTCCTTTTCTTGCTGCAGACTGGATTCTTTTCTGTGACAAATAGGCAGTAACTTATGATCGTCTCAGACTCAAATGAGGGGCAGTGTGCTCCTTCATGTTGGCTCTTTCTAGTGTAGTGCTCCTTCATGTTGGCTCTGTGCTCCCTCCTAGCGACAGGGGGAAATGCAAAGCAGTCGCAGGAGGACTCTGGTGTCGTCATTCCAGTAGTCTAGTGGCAGCCTCAATTGTGTTGAAGCTTTGTGGCTCTTCTGCGGTCAATATGTGGAGTTTCTGCTTCTGCTTCTCACAGAAAATATAAAAGCAACTGCTGGGAGGACAAGACAGGGTAATCAAGACAGTTGGAAGGAGAGGAGGCATCCTTGGAGGAAGGGAAGAAAGACTTAAATTTCCCACCTTTTACCTTTGTTTTGTTTTCCCTGAAGACAGACATTAGTTAGTGCCATCGCTAACCCTCTGATGAAAAACCTGTAATCCCAGCGCTCCAAAAGCCAAGCAGGAAGATCATGAGTTTAAAGACCCATGGGCTATAGATAACGAGCAGGGCGGGGCAGGAAAGGAGGAGAAGGGAGGAGAGGAAAGGAAGGGGAGGGAGGAAGAAGGAGACTCCTCCAGGTGCTGGGATCTTGGGTTTGCATCACCATGCCTGGCTATACAAGTCAGTCTTAATGGCTTAAAACCTAGGTACGAGGGACTGGAGAGATGGCTCAGCTGCCAGGAGTGCTCATTGTCCCTCCAGAGGACCCAGGTTCCTTTACCAGCACCCACACGGTGGCTCACAATCATCCACTATTCCTGTTCCAGAGATCTGATGTCTCCTTCTCACTTGTACACATATGGCATACAACATATACATGCAGAAAAATATTCATACAAATAAAATAAAAATTAAAAATGTAAGTTAACACCCAAATATAGAAAATACCGGGGTGACTACAGATAAAGAATGAGGTTATAAATCCCAGAAAAGCAAGAGGCAGGAAAGAGAAAGCCCAGGTTCCGCATATAAATTGTTCACACATCTTAGTCACATCTTGAAATTGCATCTTAATTGCACATGACTTGTAGACTCCAAACAGCACAGTTAAAGCAAAAAGAGACCATTTGAATCAGATAAGTGAACTGTTTGCTGAGAAAAATCTTAGTATTCTTCAAAGATAGAGAATGAAAGTCAGATTTTCTAAGTGTCACACACAACGTTGCTAGGCTTCCAAAGAATTTGGAAAACACAATGCCACATAAAAGAAATGCCATCACTGTATGTAGTGCAACTCAAGACAATGGAGAGTCTGGAGTAAGAGGCCGGGACTTACAATTCATGTGGCTGGAACAGTGAGGGCATGAATAAGGGGAGGAGAGCAGCAGGTATACATTGCAAGATTTCATTTAAAATGAAGTGATTTAACACTAACTCTAAGTCAGCAAATAAGGCCTAAGGATGGTGCCCTAGATAGCTTCAGCTGTCAACTGACAGAATGCAGAGTTACCTGAGGCTGCCTCACCTGGGGGATTCACCAGCTCAGACTGGCCTGGGGTCTTTATTGTTGATTGATGTGGGAGGGCCCAAGGCACTGAGGGCAGTGCCATCCCCAGGCTGTATAAGAAAGACAGCTAAATATGAGCCTGGGAGGAAGCCAGTGAGCAGGGTTCTATGGTTTCTGTTCCACATTCCTGCCTCAAGTTCCCTCAACGATGGATTGTGACTTGGAAGCTTAAGATGAAATAAACCCTTTCTTCCCCAAGTTGCTTTGGTCATGGTATTTTATCACAGCAACAGACTGGAAACCAGACCAGATGTGTATCTGCGACTCCTGGAGCTACAACTAGGCTTCGGCCGGGGTAACAATAGAAACAATAGAAAATGGAACAATAGAAAACGAGTGAACACACACATTACTGGAACAATGCTGTCAACCACCTGGACCTAACTGATGCTTGCAGGTCAGAGCATTCTGCAAAATGCAAAATAGTTAAGGACGGAACACCACACCTAGAATACATATTCTTTTCAAGTACACGTATCTCCACAAGAACAAGCCATGTATGAGGACATAAAACAAGCCTCGGTTTATATTAAAGGACTGAAATCACACAGAGCATGTGTTTGGACAACAGCATCAGACTAGTTATCAATAACATATCCCAAAACCATTCATCACAAAAAGGAGCCAGGGCACCTTGGAGAAAAGGCTCGTTCCTGAGCTAGAGCAGGGAAGGTATGAAGAGAGCTGGGACCATCCTGTTGTGTTAAAGAGACTATGTCAAACAAAGGTCAAAAGGACCCCATCTTAAGGCAGTCAACTGGCCAGACTCAAGCACTCGAGCGTAGTAAGCATGGATGGAACAGAACAGAAGAGCATGAGCTCAGGTGAACAATGGTGGGTAAGGAAGTAACAGGGAGGGCGCCTCTGTACAGTGGCTGCTGGACGCCAACATGGCAACATGCTGCAGTTGCAATCCACTGCTTGGACTACCACAGCACAGATGGTTTTGGGTGAGACCCATCAATAGATGTAACCCGAAGGACGCCTGACAAAGGGGCAACATCTTCCCGCAGATTGCCCATTAGTCATGACAAGATAATAACAATAGTTGGAGAAACTGGTAATACCTCGCCAGTGAAGATGCCTATCACTTAATTAAGGACCAATGGGCATCATTTCCTCTGGATACAATATGGGAAGAACATGATAGACGTCACTCCCATGAGGCCTGGCCAGAGAAGCAGAACCTGAGTTTGACAGGGACATTCACAAAACCCAGCATCCAAGCGTTTCTACAAATGAGTCAGCTTATAAGCTTTTCAAATGTTAATAACATAAAAGACTAAACAAGACATCCAAGGAACTGTCTCAGATTTGAAAGACTGTACAGGACTGATCAGTAAAGGATACAACGTGTGAGTCTGGGCGGGAGGGCGAGAGTGCTGCCAAAGACGAGAGGGGCCGTTTGACAATCTGGAATACGGACTTAAGGCTAGAAAGAACATCCCTAAACGTCCTGAGTTTCATGTATGTAAAACATCCTTATTTTTGGAAAGCGCCATATAAAGGGGCAGTAAGCATCCTGTACCAACATACTCGTCAGGTTCAAGACACAAAAACAGAGAAGAGAGGGAGAGAGGAGGATGGGAGGAGGGCATAGAGGGCAGGAGAGAGAAAAGTGAACGGTAAAATAAATACACACTGGGTGCGGCGGCACACACATATCTGCCAAAGCAGAGGGACTGCTGCAAGTTCAAGCCCACCCTGAGCTACAAAGCAAGTCCCAGGCCTGCCAGGACTGCACATGAGGCCCCGAGCCAACTACTGTTCTCAGAAAAGCTGGGAGGGTGTTAATAAGAACAAAGAACAACGGCAAAAATATCACAAACCACTTCTTTGTATGGTACCCAAAACAAGTGGGGCAGGAATGATGGCTCAGCAGGTAAAACTACTTGACACCAAGCCTGACAATCTGTGTTTGATCCTCAAACTGACTCTTAGAAATTGTCCCCTGACTTCCAATGCGCAGTGTACTTGAAAGCAGGGACATGCACACACTAAAGGAATATAATAAGAATAAAGAAAATGCCAAAAGTTGGTGTATCAGGCAGAGAATACAGTTCTGAGCTAACCTCAGAATAAAAAGAAAGTGATGTAATGACAAGAGAGGGCAGACATGTAGACATGGCGACTCAGAGCGCCCGCAGACTCTGCCACCGTGGCAGGCTGCCGGGGCTTACCTGTCCTCCTTGATGACATCCACGAAGTGGGCATCAGTTTTCTCTCGGATGTTCTTGAACCTCAGAGGGAGGAGGGCTGACTGGTCCAAGCTCACGCCTGCCCACCGTCCCTTCTCCTGCAGGATCTCACACAGGGAGGTCTGGCTGTTGGTGAGCTTCTCCTCCGGGGGAGGGCTCAGGAGTCCGTTCTGAGTTTTGGAGCCGGGACCTCCAGAAGCCTGCCTCAAGACAAAGAGAAGGGACCACGGGGAGTGAAGCGGGCACCAGGAGCACGCGCCCCTTCTCGCCCGTCCCCTAGCATGCTGGCCCCCCAGCATTCCACGTCTCCCCAGCCCTGCTTCCCCTGAGGCCCTGCTTTGGGACAGGGCATGTCTGGGTGTTCGGCAGCCAGAGGAAAAGAGGTGGTAGAACAGCCATCAAGTGAAGAAGATGAGCTTCACACAGAAGGGGGCTACGGGGAAGGTCGGAGAAGCTCAAGGAAGGTTCCAAGGAAGGAAACCCCAGGCTTCTCGATGAAGGATGAACAGGACTTAGTTGGGGAGCCTCTGGCTATGAGAGTCACCCATCCGAGTCCCCTGCAGATTCTGGGGGCTGTAGAATGACAGAGACGGGGCTCCCAAGGAAGCAGGTTCAAAAGCCTCCCTGAAGCTTTCTGCTCAGGCTTTACTCTGCTTTCCACTCCAGGCCTGCCCTGGTCTCAAAGCCTTGACTCCAGGCAGCCCCTAGGCTGTCAGCTCTGCCTCAGGAGTCTCTTGGGTGCATCTCTTACCTGGAGGAGGGCCTTCGTCCCCTTTGCACCTCTGCACTCTGCCATATATAAAGCCCAGCCCACAGCCCTCTAACCCAAGCCTTTTGAGCTGGCTACCTGTGAGGAATCTCACTCAGCTCTACTTCCTATGAGTTGGCTCTAACCACCCACCCTGTTTTTCGTTTTTCTTTAGTGCTGGGGACCAAATCCAGGGCCTTGTCCATGCAAACCACATGCTCTACCTTCACCATGGGCTACATGCCCAGCCCCACCACCATTTTATTTATTGGTCTATTCAAACCCAAAGCCTAGACGGTGTGGAGCGCTATTACCTAAGAGGAGTTATTCTCAGAACTAAGAAGTTGACGAGACAGGAATGTCACCTTAGGTGGATGCGCCAGGAGAGGTACTGACAGGAACAACAGCCATGAGCTTGTTACCTTGGTGCTGGTCTTAGGCTCGTCTTGACAGCCATTTTGCACAGCTCCTCCTTCTGCACCAGCTTCAGATTTGGGAGCAAATGTGATTCCACAAGAAGGGCAAGTCTAAGAGAAAACACAGGCCATAGGAATATACTTGTAGAACAGCTCCATGATACATTAGACAATTCAGGGTGGTTGTTACAACCTGCCCTCCCAACAGGAGTGAGGGAACCAGGAAGCCGCATGGAGCCACAATGGTTCAGAAGACCTGAGAACAAACTGGCAAGAAGAAAAGGGAAAGAGAAACCCGTACATAAACTCAGCGCAGCACAATGGCCAAGAGGTGGTGCAAATGCCTCCTGGATTTGAAGGCTCAACCGACCATGGTCATTCATCAAGCAGAGGTCATTCAGCCATGATGAATCAAAGCCCTGACACCTGCCTTAACACAGACAATCCCTGGACACACAATGCTTTTTAAAACAAGTTAATTTGTTCTGTAACAATTTCATCTCTGTATATAGTACATTCTAATTACTCTCAACCTTGATGTTTTTATCTTCTTTCCACTCCTGTCAACACCCCCTCCTCCCAATCTCTCCCACATTCCTGTCTTTTTGTTTTGTCTTGTGACCCACTAAATTTATCTAGGGCCATCTGTGTGGGCATGGGTTTAGAATTATCCACTAGAACTTGGCAGGTTAGCTGGGTGGTGGTGGCACAAACCTTTAATCCCAGCACTACGGTAGAGGTAGAGACAACCAGATCTCTGTAGGTTCAAGACAAGCCTGGTCTACAGGGCAGCAAGGACAGCCAAGGCTACCCAGAGAACAAAAACAAAGAACCTGGTGGATTTATCAGTAGACAGGCAATTGAAGACGACTCACCCTCTTCCAGAACCTGTCAGTAGCCAATAAACTTAGCAGAGAGGAACAGGGCCTGGTGGCATATGCCTATAATTCCAGCACTCTGGGAGGCAGAGGCAGGTGAATCTCTATGAGTTCGAAGCCAGCCTGGTCTACAAAGTGAGTCCAGAATAGCCAAGGCTACACAAAGAAACCCTGTCTCGAAAACAAAACAAAACAAAACAATCAAACAAAGTTTAGCAGCAAGGGATAGAGCCCCCGTGAGCCCCACTCCCACCCATTCATGACTGCTGACAAGGCCAATACTGCCCATGGGATTATTGCCCTTATAAAAGGGAACCAATTAATTCCCTTGTCAGTCCCATTCTGTGAGAAAGGGCCATATAACTATGGACTGGATATCAAATGTACTGGCATCCAGAACAGTGACTGATACCTTTAAAAATATACATTTATTTTAAATTATGTGTATTTCTGTGTAGGTATGTGCACATGTGAACAGGTGCCTGAGGAAGTCAGTTACCATCTGCCCAATTCAGATGCTAGGAATTAAACCCAGGTCCTCTGCAAGAACAGCATGTACTAACCACTGAGCCATCTCTCCAGCACAAAGACAAATTTCTTCTGTGTATGTCATCCAGTTGATGGATTTTTTTTGTTGTTGTTGTTACATCACTTAACTGGAGTAAGACAGGCTTTTTTTTTTTTTTTTTTTTAAGGGTGATGAAAATGTTCTGGAATAACATGGTGATGGTCATACAACCCTGCAAATATACTGTAAACTGAATTGTTCGTGATTAAAAGGTTGGTTTCATGAATCACATCTTACAGTGACAAACAAGTGAGTAAAGGTTCACCACCTTGTTCTTGAGTAACACGTAAGCTGAGGCTCATGAGCTCTATCTCTGCTGGGCAGGTGGATTGAGAACTAGGGCTTTGTACGGGCAGACTCAGAAATTCCAAGCTTGTAGGAATTAGCTGACCTAGGATGGCAAAGGTCACACTCAGTACAGACAGGCGTAGAACAAGAAAGGCTTTCTTTCTTTCTTTCTTTCTTTCTTTCTTTCTTTCTTTCTTTCTTTCTTTCTTTCTTTCTTTCTTTCTTTCTTTCATATCCAGGAGCTTTGAGCCTCAGCTCAACCACTCACTAACTTGGAGATCCTCCCCCAATAAAATCGATTTACCTCAGGGCCCTCATATGTAAGATGAAAGCAGACACTTTTCTTGGAAAGATGCTTTAAAGATTAAGTGAAATACGTATGTGTACAGCCTAACAGTTCCTGGGACTCACGATATCCTGAATGGAGTCATTGCTACTGTTAATGTGACAGAGCAGCCTCGGGATGGCATGGCAATGGCTAGCTGCCAATGAATATGATTTCTGCTCAGTGCAAACTATTAGGCACTAGGGTTAATTATAGAAGACTAGATATAATTGGGAAATTAGAAATATGCAACACTTCATAGCCTAAGGGCAAGAGTATGACGTAGGTTAATATCCAAACTGAGGTCACAGGTCACTGCTGCATGAAATGAAAGCATAAAGACTCTAAAGAGTTACGTAGTTTGGGAATCTGATATAATACAGACTAAACATACATATTCATTTGAAAGATGAAAGTAACACGCCAAAGCAGCTACTGTTTATCAGCTAGCATATCTGAACAAGTACTAGCTCCCAGGTAAAGTCTACTTATATTCTTTATTTTTAAATTTCAATTCTCTGTGTACACGAGTGCATGTGTGCTGGGTATATGGAAGAACTCAGAGGATAGCTTCACGGAGTTTGTTTTCTCCTTCTATTTTTAAATGGGTTCTGGGGATCAAATTCAAGTTGTATGGCAAGCACTTCCCCCGTGGAGCCATCTCGCCAATGCTGTGCTTACACACTAAAACCGATGTCAACAAGACAGAACTCTTCCCACTGCTAAATCAATACAATGTTTTTTGTTTTTTTTTTGAGATGGTATCTCATATATCTCAGGTTAGTCTTGAACATATGTATCAAAGAACAATCTTGATTCTCCTGTTCCTACCCACCTACTGCTGGGCTTGTGGGCGTATACTGCCATATCCAGCTACAAAGAAAAAAATGTTAAAACATCTTGTGGTGTTGACTGAGTTAAAGCTCAAACATTTGCTAATGGACAGGGTTATAGGTCAGTAGAGCATTCACCACACCAGGGTGAGCACTATTCCATGGGTTTTCTTTCTTTTCTTCTCTCCATCCCTCCCTTCAACCCTCTCTCCCTCTTTCTTTCCCAGCACTGGGAAAACAGAGACAGGAGGACCCCTGGGCCTTGCTGTCCACCCACTATAGATGAACCCAGGATCTCCAGACTCAGCGAGAGACTTGACTGAGTCTCATTACAATGGAGAGTGACTGAAGGAGATACCTGTCATTGACCTCTGGCCTACACACATGAACACACGCATGCTTGCATGCACACATGCACATGTATACATACACACATCATCCAATATCAAGCACAAAGTGACCCTCTGAGCCCCCAATGGAAGAATGAAGTAAACAGGCCCAAGATAGGGGAGAGAGCCTGCACTGGTGCGGGTGCAGTGTTTGGCTTGCTCCTCCAGAGGGCACACTCAACATGTCACTAACCAAGAAGTTGACTAGGGCTTGCCTAGGTAGTGAGGACACAGCCTAGGTAGTGAGGACACAGCCTAGGTAGTGAGGACAGGCTGAAAGACATTTATTTGATTCAAACACCTCGGTGCCACAGATCTTGAAATGGGAGAGTGAAACAATAAACAGTTATTATTTCTCTGACCACTTTTAAACATCAAGACTTTGTAGAGCCACACAGTTCAGTGGTTAAGGGCATCGACACTGCCACCATTCTGCCACAGTGGTCCTGGTTCCGAGGCTAATCGGTGCAGGACCGCTCTAAGCCTCCGTACAAAATGGAGTTATGTCTACATAACGGTGTTACTACAAGGGCAAAATGAGGATGCTCATGTGAAGTGTGGCAGGACAGTTCTTTGAATTTTTTTGAGACAGGGTTTCTCTTTATAGCCCCGGCTGTTCTGGACTTGCTTTGTAGACCAGGCTGGCCTCAAACTCACAGAGATCCACCTGCCTCTGCTTCGTGAGTGCTGGGATTAAAGGTGTGTCAGAATACTTCAAAAGCAGATTTACCTACCTATGTATCTATCTGTCTGTCTGTCTGTCTGTCTATCAGACCTGGTCTCAGGGCTGCAGAGCTGGCTAGGTTAAGAGCACTGGCTACTCAATCATGAGGACTAGAGTTCAGATCCCCAAACTAATGTCAGGAGGCTCACAAAACACCTGCAACCCCAGCTCCAAGGGATCTGACACCCTCTTCTGGCCTCCATGGGTAACCCACACAAGTGGGCACATATTCTAACACACACAAACATAATTAAAGTAAAATAAACATTGGTCTAATACATGGTCTTGCTATATACAGCCTTGGTGTCCTCAAACTCATCACACAGTTAAGGCTGTCTTCAGAGCTGCAATTATCCTGCTTCCACACCTGAGTGTTGGGATTATAGACAATGCACCACCATGCACAGCTTCAAAGCACTTTCATTTTGTATGCCAGCTCAACTCACATGGTAGTAACGTCATAGATCTTTCAAGAGAGAAGGGTTTCCAAAGCACATTCTGGCAATAGAGAGGGAACTGATCGGTAATGTCTGCCATGGGCAAAAGGCTGGACAAGGGGGAACGTAGCTGCTGTCTCAGGACCTTCTTAGCTGGGAGGCCCTGGGGCGGGGGTGGCCTAGACCTGCAGCAAATCATTTCACTGAACTCTAAAATGGGCTCTATACTAGCTTTTCTTTCTCAGCTACTTTATTTTGGGGAGATTTTCTTGATTAGAAGTTTAGAACAAATGAAATTTCAAAAAATTTCAGAAAAATCTACCTTCTTTGGGAGAGATACTCTCCTGTCTCAACACCCTACTCAGCCTGGAGGCCCCTTTGTAGCATGAGGCCTCTACTAAACAATGTGTGTGCCTCTCTTCTTCCTGTACAGCCCCAACAGCAAGTTTCCTTTGACTATTCCTATGGCCTAACTTCAATCTGAATTAAAGCATATTATAGCCCAGTCTTTGCTGAGCACTGACACATCTGTGAAACCTTCCCCACTCAACAAAAATATCCATCTCCCCTGCAGCTATTGGTATCTCCACCATTGCCAAGAACCTCCCACCCCAACCCAGACAAGAGCCTTTCCTGTACACCCTGGGAGGCATGGCTTACTGTGGAGCAAGGCTGACAGGCATTCACTGTCACAGTGACAACAGCCATGGTTTGGAAGTGTTCACGCGCTAACGACAGAGTAACAGCCAGGTCTGAGGGCTTGTCAAACATAAGCTCAGGGAATCCTCTTGACCACGTGGAGCCTTCTGGTGCTAAGAAACAGCAAGAACAGTTGCTGTGCAAACATGATCCCGGCACCTATACTAAAAAGGCCAAGAGCAACCAGCAGTCTTTTACCCTGGTGCTGGAGCTGGGGCAGCGGTCGGAGGATCACTGGGGATCCCTGGACAGACAGCCTGGCCAAAAAGCTCCAGGTATAGCTGGGAGGCCCTCAGTGTCTCAAGGGAATGAGACGGAAAGTGACAGAGCAGGACAGCCAATGTCCTCTGCTGGTGTCACGTGTGTGCACACAAGAACTCACATTTGTATATACATGTATACACACGCAAACCACACACACACCACACACGCACGCACGCACGTGTACACAAACTCAAACAAACAAAAAAAAAAAGATATAAGCCTTCTCAGGACAGACTGTTTTGTGGACGCTGGGGTTTGACCCGGGAGCTCGTGGTCCCTGACCACCACGGGACTTTACCCTGGCTGCGCTTCCCTCACAAGGAGGGCCCAGGAATAACCCTGACACCGAGCTGCTAGACTCTGATCACCTGAAGTGACCCACGCTGCTCTAAGCGTTATTTTAGCTCTTCTGAGCGGTTCTGCTGGCACATACACACTAAAGAGAGCGCTACAAACCCCTAAACAGCATACCTACAGGCCAAGGAGTTTGCTGGCTGTTGCCTGGGAAACCTGAGAGTCCTTGGAAACTCACCAAGAGCACACTTCACCTTCCCCTCCCCACCTTGGTGGACATGGGCTTTGAAGGAAAAAAAATCACTACTATTCCTCTAACACACACGGACCCGTCTCCATTCCTTTCTAACGTGTGTCAATGCATGTACCCTAATTATGGTCAGAGTACACGGCACAGAGCTGTAAGGTAGGGTTGCTGGGTTTTCTGTTTGTTTGTTTTTATATAAGGCTGTTTTCCATTGAGGATAAATCATTTTGAAGTCAACACCTGTCCCTTTTTATAACTGCCACAGGGAAGCCTCTTTGGGGGATGGAAACATCAGTGAGGTCCTGGCCTTGGTTGTTTAGTCTACTGATTACTGACTAGTTAGCAATATGTCCTGGTACTAGAAGATGCATTCACTGCCATGAAGCTCATGTTGGACTGGGCTGGCTGGGTAAGCAAGACACTGGTGACAGCAAACAGCAGTCACTGAGTTTCCCTCCAAACTTTTTGTGTCTCAGTGTTTTCCTCCCCAGAAACTCCCATAAAACAGGAACAATAAGTTCCATTTTACACAAAAGGAAACCAAGGCAGAGAAGAGGAGGGGCTCACCTATATCGTCATACAGCTAGAAAGGCACGAAGGAAACATGAGCCCAAGTAGAAAAACACTTGACCCTAACCACCACTCACTGGGTGCTCCACAGTGAGAGCATGTCACCATGTCATCTGTGGCCGGGGATCCGGTATGGACAGGAAAACTTTCAAAAGAGATGATTTCTGCTAAGAAAATATTAGAGGCAAACAGAAACGAATCCTTAGAGGAAACACAAAGCAGCAATTATCAGAGAAAAGAAAGGCTCCACAGACATGTGAGAACAGGAAGGAGACAGTTCAGGAACACTGGAGGCAAAACTATGAATAAACAACTGTAAAACTCAGACACAGATCTCAAAGCCACCTTGTATAGAACCAAGGAACAGTAATTACTGAAGTTTTTACTGAATTCCTCAGCCCTACAGGACTTTTGAACTTAAAAGCTAAGGCTGGTTTAAAAAAAAAAAAAATCAAGCGAAGGATAGATTAGATTCAGCTGAGCACGATGGTGCAGGCTTGTAATCCTAGGAGCACAGGCAGAGAGATCAGGAGTTCTGGGACAGCCTGGGCTGCATCAGACCCTATCTTTAAAAAAAGAAAAAAGAAAAAAAAATGTCAAAATTAGTTTCAGTTGACCTTGAGGAAAGAGGATTGTTACTATGTTGTGGGAGTATTCTACCAGAGAAACAAAATAAGGAAAGTATTTAGTATTTTGGGAAATTTCACTTACACATAGCATTGCACAGCCTGTGACATTCATTAAGTGGCACTACGCATATCTTCCCAGTTCAAGTAATATGCGTACTTTAGTACATTTTTGTTTACTTATGTTGTATACATGCTGTGGCACGCATGTGGGAATCAGAGCTTGTGGGAGTCTGTTTTCTCCTTCCACCGTGAGGGTCCTGGGGATTGAACTCAGGTTATCGGGTTTAGTGACAAGTGCCTTTTCCTGTTGAGCCATCTCAGAGATTTCAAATTTTCCTCAAACAGTATTTTCTGACGTATAATTGTGGGACATGGGGTCGAATGCACTGTCGCCTGCCTTTACTGTCAGCGCTTGTGAGGCTGCGGCAGGAGGGCAGTGCGTTTGGGGCTGTCTGAGTTATACTGCAGGACTGCCTCCCAAACGCCTCTCTGGTTTCTCAGTTTTTGGAACAGGTAGCAATGGCTGCTAACTCAGGCCTGCGGCTAGAGACATCCTGTCTGGGCTGCTCGACTCAGAATTTTCACAGGCCAGCCAGACTAGAGTCCCGTTCATACCTCACACCTGTGCTCATCCCGAGACTCTACTGCAAAAGGAAACATACTTTGAGAGCCACCGTGCATATGCTAAGCCTCCTCAGGGTACCTAGACATAAACCCACAAGGAGTTTACCTCTTTGATGACGCGGTCCCTGACAAAGGAAAGCAGCTCACTGAGGGGAGTAAACAGACCCTGCAAAGGAGTCCAATGCGTGCAGAAGCTCACACTAGCACAGACAATATTACCAAGGCAAACAATGTCATGTGTTCAAGGTACTGACAGGTGTACTGGAGAAACTGGCACAAAGAATGGAGAGCAGATAACCGGCACTTTACAAAAAGCAGATAGCCCCTTTTACTCAAAAGGGGGTCATACAGGGCTGATGACCATCTTCACTGCCTTAGATGTGGACTCAGTGCCCTACCCCTCCGTGCTACTGAGAACTCAGGACTGGATGCCTGCTCTCTTCCTATGCTGGGGAGACGGGGCTCCTGGCGGCAGCAATCCCATCATGTGACCTGCCCTTTATCTCTTCAGGCTCTGTGCACCCCAGATGTGGAATCCAAATAATTCCAATGTTCTAGTATAGCTCTAGTCTGAAAAATCCTGATCATGTGGCCAACATATCCACATAGAACTAACTCAACCTTCTCTCCTGAAAAAGACATGAAGATCTTCTTTCCCCTCTCTCACAAATGTCTTGACAGTTCAGCCACCTTGACAGACTCTGTATCCAATTTCCAGGAAACACATCGTTTGGAAGTATATGCACGGCAGTAGAATATACTAAGTAGCTTTTGCCCTTCAGATCAAAACAGATTTTACAACTAGAAGAAGATGGTTTTCAAGAGGACAGAGATCTTTCTTAAGGCACTTTAGCCTAGAACCCTCGAGGCTAGATCTGCCAGTATGTCACAGGGAACTCAGCCACACATGCCCAACAGGCAGATGAAACAAGTTATTACTTTTGAGTTTTGAACTTCTTAAATAGGCTCAGTTTGTAGCCTGGGGGAAGCCACTTTTTTCCCCCAGGCAAAAGAACACTTTTGGAAAGCCATATTTTTAAATCTTCCCTGCCTGTATTAAGCCAGTCTATAACACGGCAGCCCCTCTTGCTGATGCCATAGAGGACCTGTCTGCATCTCTGAGGCAGGCAGTTGAGGGAAAGGCGTATCCTGACTGCCCTCCATATACAGGGGTCCAGCACTACCATCCTAGGCTGTCACCCAGGACAGGAGCTCAGCATTCTTTTTCTCTCTCTCCCAGGGGATACTGGGCAATGCTGGGGACACATTTTGGGTTAGCGTAACTGGGGAGGGAGTATATGTGGTGGAAGTAGGCAGAGGTCGGAGATGGTGCTGTCCATCTGGCAATCTGCAGGACAGCCCAATAGCCAGGACTACTGGCTCTGAACTGTTAGAATTAAAAATAAACTTCATTAAATGAATAAAGCACACGAGTAAAATGATAAATGAGTGCTTTCAATAACCCCGGACACAGCAATAACTAGAAGTATATCTTCACATATAAAATAAGGTAGGTACTCCAGCAGATTGCCACATTGTAAAGCTAGTTTTATTTTGTTGTTTGTTGTTGTTTTGTTTTGTTGTTTTTTGGAGACAGGGTCTTGCCTGTCTTAGGCTGATCTCAAAATCACAGTAATCCTGTTTCAGCTTCCTGATTGCCATAATTATAGACATAAGCCACCATACCCAGCCTATAAAAACTCTTAAACTTATGAACATGCAGCTAGCTTTCAAATATAATAAATGTAGGTAAGTCATACTAGACAACAGGTGTTACCACAGTCTATCATTCATCATTTTGCTCCAAAGAGCAAAGAACTATTAGAGGCATCTTGCTCTCTTTTAAAAAATGGAAACCGTAAATATTTAAACGTGAAAATAAACAGTAGAAGGGATGAGAAAGCACACAGATACACACACAGAGACAGACAGGCAGAGAGACAAAGAAGAGAGACTGAGACAGAGACAGACAGAGACACAAAGACAGAAACAAAACGACAGAGAGACACACACAGACAAAGACATGGCGAATGAGTAAAGTAAAAGTAAAAACATGAATAGAAGGTACCAGTAGGGACACTAAATCCAATGTGATAAGGAAAAAAAACCAGCTCACAATGAGAAAAATCTCTTATGCCCAAGGTTGGGTATGTTAATTCCTTAGTAGTTTTTTATGATATAATGTCAGTACAGAAGTTGGCACCTCTAGACTGCCATCAGATCTCTGCTCCAATAACAAAATACCAGAATGCTCTCACCAACGCTTTTCTGTTCATGGAACTACATTGCAATGTTCACACATACCAACACAACTAAGTTAATTACAAAATTATTGGGGGGGTGCACCTTTAGTGGTGGATTTCTGTGAGTTCGAGGCCAGCCTGGTCTACAGAGCTAGTTCCAGGACAGCCAGGGCTACACAGAGAAACCCTGTCTTGAAAAAAAAAAAAAGATAATCACAAAATTGTGGATTTCAAGAAACAGGAGAGCATTTAAGGTGGTCTCCAAAATAAAACAGATCCCAGCTCTTCAAGTATGCTGTGAGGAAAATTACCTTAACTGACATTATCATTGTCTCTGAGAGGTCCCCAAAGACACCATAGGTTGCAGAAAAAAAAATTTAACTAAACTCAAACAAGAAATATCTTTATGCAAAACAGAGAGGAAATGGAGGCATGTAAAAATGTTTAAAATGCAAGGTAATTAAAAATGCACAATGTAACTAACTTTATACTAAATTCTTAAATTATAAAAACTAAATTGATACATCCTGAGTCACTTGCCACAGGGTGTTTATTAGTTCATGTATTCTACTGCAGTTACTACAAAGTTGTAGAAGAGAGAGAGAGAGAGGAAAAAAAAAACTAACCTTAAGGTTATCAAAGGTTTTGACAGTCTGCGCCAAGTCACTGACACTCCCTGGCGATGCTGTCCCCTGTCCCCTAGGGCCTGAGGACGCCCGTGAGCCGTCAATGACCTCAAAGCCAGAAAGCAGGGCCTCTGCACAGCTGCAGTGAGACTCCTTGGCTCTCTGACCCGATATCAGGTATGTCTTCAAACCTATGATGGATAAAAATTACAATCAGCACAGATGGAAAGCACGGTTGGCTGAAATGCAGCTGGGTCTTATCTCGGGGGAGAACACACTCCTGGAAGGCGGAAGTACCGTGAAAATGTGAACGCCACAGTTTACGATGCCTTCCTCTGTTTTCCCAGGCAGATACAGCCTTAGAGACTGCTTGCTTCTAAGATGCACCATTTATTTCTATCATGTTTGCTCTGAAGAGCGGCTGGCTGCATGCTTTACCTCTGGGAACTAGAATAAATGTTAACCCTTCTTCCACGAAGGCATCTCGTGTCTGCCGTGGGACGACAGCATGACAGGCTGGTGGCCAGCTCTGTCCTGTACTTGGTTTGGTTCTGGTCTGTAAATACCCATCCCTGAGAACTAATGCAAGGAGCCGTCCCAATGTGAGGGTGATCTCAACACCAGGCAGGGCCCTTCATCCAGGAAACTGTCCAACCGCACTGCAAGAGAAAATAGAGACAGCTTTTCCTGGGGAATGTGGCACCTAAACGAGAAAAGGCTGCGCAAGTACGCCATGTCACTGCTCGTTCACCAAGCACTTCCTTCCTACAGCGTACTATGAGGACGGTAGAGGGAACAAGAGGACACACAGGCTACGGCTGGAACCTGTGTGCCATCTATCGCTTGGAGACCAAGTGGACAAGCAGGTGTGACAGTGGTTATGTGACCAACGTGCAGGGTACGGATATTCGCAGTACTCCAGGAATACGAGAGCTACGCCTTGGAGAGGCCCTCTCCAAAGTGGAAGGGCTGCTACCGATAGGATTAAGTGGGGTGGGAGGTTCTGCCCTTGTGATGGGACTGATGTTCTTAGAAAGGTTTTATGTAGTTCTGGAATTGTTTTTCCTTCCTGGGATGGTGTTTCCTTCCCTCAGAAAGACATACCCTCAGCAGGCAGTTAATGCAGCCCAGTGCCTTGATCTGAGGCTTACAAGCCTTCAGAACTCTGAGAAATAACATTCTCTTCTTCTAAGTCACCCAGTCAGTGGTATTCTGTTATGGCGGCGCCATCAGACTAGGACAGAACGGCATGTCCTCAAGTGAGGTCAGCCCAGGCACCCATCCCCAGACGGTGGGTATTTCTAGAATAGTCTGTGGGGATCCCTCCAATAAAAGAGCCTTTGGCAGATGTAGTCAACAGATGGTACTAAGCTTAGTATGGCTGTGTGCTGTGTGTGTTGTGTGTGTTGTGTGTGGTGTGTGTGTGGTGTGTGTGTGTGTGTGCGCGTGTGTGCGCGCACGCGCATATATCATTTGGTCCTGCGAGGGATAGACAAGCCTCCATATTGCCAGTTGTAGTTCAGGCAAAACCTGCATCCAGATGACAGTGAAGGCACCAGGCTGGTTGGCAGTTTTTATTTTAGCACTTTGAATTATGCCTTGCACTGTTTCTGTGTAAGTCAGCTATTAACCTTTTGCGGTTCACCTCTACAGTTTCCCTTGATGCATTCAGATTGTCTCTTTGGCTTTTACCATGTCCTAGTGTGTTTTCTGCTGCTGTGATGAGCACCATGACCAAAAGCAATTTAAGGAGGAACGGTTTTATTTCAGCTTGCAGGTGACGGTCTCCACGGAGGGAAGCCAGGGCAGGAGCTCAAGGCAGGGCGCTGGAGGCAGGAACTGAAACAGAGGCTGTGGAGGGGTGCTGCTTTCTGGCTTGCTCTCCATGGCTTGCTCATTCTTTTCCTTATATAATGCAGGGCCACTTGCCCCGGGGTGACACAGCCCAAAGTGAGTTGGGCCCTCCTATCACATCAATCATTAGTCAAGAAAGTACCCCATACCCTTTGCCCACAGGCCAGTCTGATGGAGGCCGTTCCCTCTCCTCCCAAGTGACTCCAGTTTGTCAAGTTGACAAACATAAAACCAGCACGTGGACGTTTAGCTGAATGTGTCATGGCTAATCTCTGTGTCCATCGTGTGTGTGTCG
This sequence comes from Meriones unguiculatus, assembly GCF_030254825.1. Classification (NCBI taxonomy): domain Eukaryota; kingdom Metazoa; phylum Chordata; class Mammalia; order Rodentia; family Muridae; genus Meriones; species Meriones unguiculatus. Next base: position 41,858,382 of record NC_083359.1, read on the forward strand.
CTAGGGCAGCATCTGCCCTGCAGTGCACTCACCTACGGGTGTCAGCGCAGTCTGCGTCATGGATGGCACAGGGAAGCAGGGAAGGAGGAGTGAAGGAAGGGGCTGGTGGAAAAGGCGGACACAGCGGATGAGAAGGGTGGTAGCGACAGGCAATGCTTCTCCGTCAGGCAGCCAGTACAGGATAAGGGTGTGATGTTTGAAGAGAAGACCTCAGCCTGAGGCTCAGGCTCTACCAAGTTCTTAATTGCAGGAGCCACTTGGCCTTCCGTTCATCTTGTTTTCTGGTGAGGTGAGGCTGAGAAGAGGTTCAGCCACGAGACTGGGGTGATACTTGGAGTGTTTGCAAAGACAGCCTTTGCGGCAGTGAACATCAGCGCATGCGCACACCTCATCAGCGCACAGTGCCTGACGGTGGCAGCTATTACCATCAGCAGGGTGTCTGACCTGCTCTTCATCAGGGGCCCTTTGCATGCTCCTTCTACACAGGAAAGCAGGTATAGAACTGCTCTAAAGCTGTTTCTAACTTAGATCTTTCTGGGGGAGCTCAGAATGACCAACTTGTAGAGACGACACTGCTCTTGCACAAACCCCAAACCTACACTCTGGTGGATGAAATAAGTATCTTTTTATTTATGCTTTCACGTGGAAAGCTAAGTTCAAAGTGGATCCTGCTGCCCACACTCAACGGACCCTGCATGAAACAGAAAGGTAGGATCCTCAGTGAGAAAAAAGCTACAGGGAGTCATTGGTCTGTGCGCTAAAATAGTGGGGAGCCCCCCTCACAGACGCCCCTTTCTGCTATGCTTTTAGTTCATCTGGGCTGAAAGGCCAAAATCGGGAAATCAGTACTCTTTCCTGAAATCTTTCTGGGTAATCCATTTTTTTACCTCTCCAACACTCATCTGTTATCAGCTTCGTCTTCCAGGGCTGCAGAGAGGGGAGGTGTTTCCTAACGTGTCCCCACCTCGTGAAAGAATTCGTATGTGCAGCTTTTCCTGGTTCACCCCTTGATTATTTTGCTCCCTCCCTCTACTCTTCCACACTGGAGACAGTACCCCGGACTGAGGACATGCTAGGCAACTGTTCTAGCACTGGGCCATTCCCAGTCATAATACTTAGAATTTACTTTATTAGCATACATTAATCATAGTCAGTGGGTTCTGTTATGACACCCTGAGACATACATACAATGACCATATTCACCACCATTGCCCTCTCTTGTTGATTCCTTGTATCTTTTATTTTATTGTTTTGGATTTTTGGTAGCCCAAAGAGTTTAATTAGGGTTGCTTACAAGACCACAGGTGAAGAGTTATTTTTAGAAGTCTGGCAACTTACCAGTGCCTACACACACACACACAAAAGGAAATTTCTCTCCCTCCCCAGGAACCATTAACTGCCTAAAGATCCCTGGGAAGAAAGAGGGCTTTAGAAAACCCTCCTCCTCTTCTTCCCTCCCCCCCAAATTTTAAGACAAGGTCTTACTAAGTTGCTTAGGTTGGACTCAACCTCACTTTGTAGCCCAGGCTGGCCCTGACTATTTGTTCCTCTTGCCTTCGCCTCCTAAGTAGCTAAGATTCTAGACCTGGCTTTCTTTGAGTATTTTGTATGTGTGTTTGTGTGGTCCATACACACAGAGGCCAGAAGGGACACTGGGAATCCTGTTCTCTTTCCATCTATTCCCTTGAGAAAAAGTCTACCAGTGACCCTAGATTTAAGACAGCAGCAAGCAAGCACCAGCAATCCTGACTCAGGCTTAATCCCTCCCCCCCTCAGCCTGGGGTTACAGCCACACCTAGCTTATTATGTGGGTGCTAGGGTTCTGGACTCCAATGTCCATGCTTTCACAGCTAGCTCTCTTACCCACCAAGCCATGGTTCCACCCGCAAATATTCTTAAGTATAGTCAGCCCTCCTCATCCGTGGATTCTTCATCTATGAATTTAATTGTGGCTCAGAAATAGTTTTTCAGAAAATTGTACCTGGGGACCTAGAGAGATGGCTCAGTGGATAAAATGCTTCATTAAGATCGGCGCTCAGATGCCCAGAACCCAGGTAAAAGTGAGGCAGATGTGGCAGTTACCTGTAATTGGCACTTGGGAGGCAGAGATGGGATCCCCAGAAAAAGTCAGCTAACTAGTCTGGCTGGTTGACAGCTCTGGGTTCACTAGCCTCAATAAATAAAGTGGGAGGCTATGGAAAGAGATACCCAAGATCAACTGTAGATCTTCATATGCATGCACACACATGTACTCAGAGAATAATGCACACATGCAAACACGTGGACACGTGCATATCACATATGTATACATGAAAAACAAAATAAAATTGTGTCTGTATTGAACACATACAAACATTTTTATTGTCTATGGCTTAGATAATCCTGTATAGCAAATATTTATATGGCACTTACACTATATTAGGTATTATGAATAATCTAGAGATATTAATAGATTATATAAAATATTACATTTTACATAAGAGACATGAACATTCTCATAATTTGGTGTCCACAGGGAATCTTCAAGCCAACCCCCCAACAGTACCAAGGGATGCCTGCATAGCATCAGTTCTTGAGGACAAAAGCTCTGTCTTGTAGACACTAAAGATCGGTTTTAGTGCCTGAGTATATGAACGAATGACAAAGTTCAGTTTAGAAAAGAAGAACGGTTGTAGCGTCTTCTGTCCTGCCATTTGTAGTGGGGCTCTTGTCTGGAGGGGGAATTCCTCGGTCACCAGGAATCTAAGGACTTGGTGGTCAGAGCACCAGAAAGAAAGAGAAGAGATGGAAGGAGAGCCAGGGAACAGTGCTTGAGACAGGAGGTTAAAAGAACAACATAACAAATGCCTGGAGGCTGACATCACTAATGAGTTAAAACAATAAACACAATCAGGCAACTAGCTTAGACCGGCTCATAAACATCCTAAAATGTCTCTTCTCTTTGTCTCCAAGAAAATGAAAATTATTTATTAAGCCAAAGTTCAACTGGTCAAAGGAAAGTAAGAATTAAGAGCACTCTTAACCTATTAAATCACCAAGATCTATAAAACACTTTACTTTTATGTTTTTGCTTGAGAGCAAAAGTTAGGTAAATTTTTTTTCTATCTTTTAACGATAGAAAAAAATTTTTTTTTGTTAAAAGATAGGTCAAATTCTTCCACTCCTATGTAAAACAAATGACTGTTGGAACTGACATGTGGGCTCAATATTTGATGATAAATCATGTTTCATCCAATAGTATACAGTGTATACTGGTAAGATTTTATCTGTAAAAAAAATAAGTCCAAAAAATAAAATCAACCTTCAGCTCTGGTGGTTTAACACCAGGAGTCTTCGCCCAGGCTTCAGGGCTGACGACTCTGGAAGATCACATGGAGCAGCCCACAGCAGCCTGCAGCCCACTCATTCATAACTTCCTTCCTTTACCCAACAAACTTCACTGAGTGCCAGTACCTGGGCTGAGGACTAAAACACAGAAAGGGCTCCAGCTATAGAAACTGAGTCGGACGAAAATGTTGACCTTAGTTTCCTCATCTTTGAAATGGAAATTCTATGACACAGTAATGATTCCACTTCAGAAGGCTGTGGGTGCTAAGGGACTGCTGAGGAGTAAGTCAAGAAAACTGAGGAAGGAAGCAAATGACTAAACAGGACAGTGAGAGGCTTGGCAGAGAAGAGAAGGGGGGACAGTAAGACAGTCTTCAAGAAGTGGGAATTCACAGGTCACAGGCTTCTCTGACTACATGCTCAGAAGTCATTACAGCTTTTAAAATGAGTGAGCAACAGAAGAGAAATGGAGGCCCAGGATAACTACTTTGGAACACTGTGAGACCCCAGGGCACTGTTAGTCAAGCCTGATTAGGGGCAAGGTGGTATGTAACTGGGAGAAACAGACAATTTACTGGCCTCTAAGAGGAGGCAAGCCTCCCTGTGCAGCCGCAAAGGCACCTCAGTCCATTTCTGTTCGCAGGGATTTACACACAGAACAGACACATGGGAAATGGATTCCAGAAAGACTAGGAATTAGGAGAAGGGGAGTGAAGCTCTGTGGTAGGATGTTTGTCCTGTGTGCTCGACGCTCTGTTTTCCAGACTTAGCGCTGCAAATGAGTAAGTCAATCTGAGAATATGTACCAGGTAAATAAATAATGAGGAAACCAACTAGGAGAATATCTTGAAAAAGAAATAAATCACAGGTTCCTCGGGGGGGGGGGGGGGAGCAAGTTTCAGAAGGCCACATACAAATGGTTCCATTTCAGTGACATGTCCCCCAGTATGGGGAAACTGGTAAAGAGAGAAAGCAGCCTGGTGCTGGCTGAGGGCCTGAGGGAGTGACAGGGTGTTCTGAAGGGAGCAAGGCATTTTAACAATGAGTTAAACGAGCATGAGGGGAAAATGGAGGCCCAGGCTAACTACTGTGGAATACCATGCGACAACGGGGCTTAAATGACCAGAAGCGGCTATGAACCAAGCCTGCTCTAGGACAACTGCCAACAGATGGAGGTTTCCTTTGTGGAGTAGTGGACCTGTCAAGTAAAATTGTGGTGATGGTTATACAGCTCTTGACTACACTAAAAATCATGGAATTGCAGACTTTAGTGAATCATTCCTCAACAAATCAAAATTATTTAAAACAAAAAGAAATAAAACTATGTGAACTCTAATAAGATGCAAGATCTCTACCATTTCAAGAAGAAATAAGGCCAGGAAGAAATATACATGTCTTGAAGATTCAAAGCAAAGCATTGGCAGTGGCAGGTAAAAGAAAAAAAAATTTTTTTTAAAGGCACTTAGAAATAGATAGTGTGGAAAAAAACATGTAAATAAGAAATACGGCTAAATAACCTTGAAGAACTGAAAATTCTACATGGCAAGAATTCAAAAGTCTGTGTGAGATTAAACGCAACAAAACAAAACTTGACCTTCACAAGATATCTCTAAGAATCGCCAGATTTGTGGTTCTCACTTCTGCAGTCTAGCCAGAAAGGTTAGGCCAACATGCAGCTGGGGTGTTAGACAGCTAACACAGCTCCTCACAGCCTCCCGGTGCGCCCACACAGGCAGGAGCTCTGGATGCTGGTTCTCCTTCACCCAGCCTGTGCTCACCACCCAGGGCGGGTTCTGCTGACTCACAGGCCATGGCACCTGCACCCACACCTCTGAGGACCGTCTTGAGCTGGGAAGGATGGCGGCAGAGATCCACAGCCAGAGGTGCCAACCTGTTCCCTAAGCTCTGTAGGATGTTTGCTTGAGTTTCTAGATTTCCTCCAACTCAGACTGCAGTTAGAAGGCCGCGCTGCAACTTTCTCACTTTAAAGATCATCGAGGTCTCTCTCTTCCTCTCCCTGACGGCCCCCTCTGTGTGTGTGTGTGTGTGTGTGTGTGTGTTATTTTGTCTGCAAGAGTATCTGTGTGTACTATGTGGGTGCCTGGAAGCTGTGGAGACCAGATGAGGATGCTGAATTCCCCGCGACTGGAATTATACACAGTAGTGAACCACCCTGTAGGTGCTGAAAATCAAGCCCGGGTCTTCTGGAACAGTGGCCAGTGCTTTTTTTTTTTTTTTTTTCCTTAAAGATTTATTTATTTTATTATTTATATAGCATTTTATTTACATGTGTGCCTGCACACCAGAAGAGGGCACCAGATATCACTATAGATGGTTATGAGCCACCATGTGGGTGCTGGGAATTGAACTCAGGACCTTTGGAAGAACAGACAGTGCTCTTAACCAGTAAGCCATCTCTCCAGCCTGTTACTTTTTCTTTTGATAGCGATTTGTGTCAGGTCTGCGTCAGTGTCTGAAGCAGTTTCTCAGAGTGCATTTCCTTGTGTATGAGGGCACAGAGCAGACTCAAGTCCTCCAACCCTGTATCATGTCTGTCTGTCTGTCTGTCTGTCTAGAGTTCCGTGGATTAAACTGACCCTGACTATAACTGAGCTATATCCCTAGCCCTCTAATACCTTTTTCACTATTCTCACTGAGTTGCCCAGGCTGCCTTTGAACTCAGTCTGTAGTTGAGGCCTGGAGTGGCAATCCTCCTGATCAGCCTTTCAAGTGGCAGGGATCACAGCCACTGCCTTGTTCCAAAGCCTCTTCCTCGTAAGCACTTTCAAGATTCGGATTTCATTTGTGCAGGAGCAGCAAGCAGTCTTTCATTTTCTCTTTTCAGGAGAATCCAAACTATCTGTGTGGTAGATTTGCAATAATCTCCTAAATGTTGCTTGTACACGTGTGAAGTTGATGCTCTGGTCTAAGGGAAGGTCAGGGAGTGGGGGACAGCACAGGGTAGGACTGTCATGGCTGCTTACGAAGATCACAGCTGTGCTGTAGACTCATGCACAAGCTGAAAGCAAAAGCAAGTGAGTGAGTGCCCTTGTACGAGACCACAGGACAAGGGGTGTGTGGCAGGCACCTGGCACAAAGACACAGAGACCCGGCTTACAGAAAACATTGACGGGGACAGACCTCACTCAAGGAGGAGCAGACTGGAGGAGCCCTTGGGGGGCCCCCCGACCACATGGTGGAAACTGAACTCCACTCCAGACCCTGGAGGAACCACTGCTGTGAGAGAAGAAAATGGGCAGAAGTCCAGGAAGGAAGGTTCCAGAGGTGCTGACCTCAAAGATGACACAGTATTCAGGGAAGTTAGTGCCACAGGAAAGTAAAGTCTACTTAAAACTACGTTTGGCCTTGTTAATACAAACCATGATGTATACTAACATATAACAGGGTCCTAGGATGACAGGAAGCACCCTATATTAGATTAAATATAATACTTAGTATTACATGTTTTGCTTATCTGTATTATGTTGTAAAAGAACAGAACTCCATGTGGTGGCTTACATCTGAAATCTCAGTACCCCAGACTTAAAGACAGGCAGCTAAAGGTCATCCTTGGCCACGCAGTGAAGCTTGACAACCACCCAGCCTACCCAGGACTGTCTCAAAAGAAGGGGGAGGAGGGCAGAGGAGGAGAGAGGAAGGGAGGGGAAAGGAGGGGCCTGCCTGGGTTACAGTGTTCCAGGCAGTACAATATAAAACCTAGACAAGGAGAAAGATGAATTTGTTACAGAATATTTTAGACAAAGAAAATGCGTCAAGAAAAACACACTGGAGAGTTGTGATCCCACTGACCTAGGACAGAGAAGCCACCCCCACTGCTCAAGCCCCTGTTCTCCAGGCTCTTGCTATGTACACACGCTAAACAATACACAGGACTAAAGTACTCTTTAAAATTCCCAGGAGGCAGGCGGTGAAATGACTCAGCAGGTAAAAGCCTGAGGACCAGAGTCCATCCCAGGATCACAGCAGGAGAGAAATGACTGTCCTAAAGCTGTACTCCGACTTCTACATGGCTGAACTCATACACATACATACACACAGACATGCATACAGACATGTACCATTACTAATACATATGGTTGACACTTTCCACACGGCTTTCCATAATAATCCACAAAGGTGACATCTCTTTCCGAGTACTCTTTCCAGAAGCTGCTGTCTTTGCAATTAGTTCATATTGATATATGTAATTCTTGTTCACCAAGTCTCAATATTGTGAGGTTTTTCTGTTGAATAAAAAGTTCCACAACTTGTAAAAGAACTTGTAGCGACCAACTCTGAGTCCTGGTAAAAATTTAAAAAATATGCCAAGCATGAAGCATACACACCTGCAATCCCAGCACATGAGAGCTGAGGCAGGGGGATTAATAATAAAATCATCTTAAAAAACAACATGATAATAGGATTACAATATATAAAATACCTCTGAGAGACTTGCCTGAGCTACATACTTCTAGGCTAGCACAATATAAGACCTGGAAGACGGTTCAGGCAGAGAGAGCTTGTACTCATGACTGTCGTCTGTTGAAGCAAATGTGCCTGCATTTGCTGTCATTAAGAAATGAGAATTAGCCACAGGAATAACCCAAGACCCAGCTTACTCATGACCGTAGGTCAGAGGTTAAGCATCTGCCGGGTGGGATGGAGTGCCTGAAGTATTGCTGATAAAACACTTCCGCTACATGGAACCAGACTAAGTGAGGAATCAGAGGAGGAACTTGTAGAAAATGGAGTCCCAGGAAAATGGAGTGGGCTTTTCTTCAAGGTCCTGAACTAATGATGGCTGGGAGGCCGGTGGGACGTACAGAGCTGCCTCCTGCTGTTGTCTAGCTCAGGAGCCTCTAGCCATATGCAGAGGCTGAGCATTTCAAACAAGGCAAATATGATGGAGAATCTGGATTTGTTGGTGGTGGTGTTTTGTTTTTTTTTTTTTATTTTAATTTTTTAATGCAATTCAAGCTTTAAGTTGCTGCTTAGGGCTGTGGGCTACCATAATGGACAGTAACACTCCACTCACCTTTATTGCTAGGCTAAAATGAACTGGAGGCATCTCTTCTTACCATTACTAAACAGCCACTGGGTGGTCAAAAACTAAAACAATGAATGGGTGGGCTAAGAGGGAAAATTAGACATTAATGTAAACTCTTCTTACGGACAGCACTCAGGGACCAATACTACAAGGTAGAAATTTCCCTGTACGGCAACAATAGCCACTTCAGAAGCAGAGCGGACTCATCAGAATGGCAGGTCGCCTAAGAAAAAGGAGCTGGAGATACGGGGACATTTGAACATCTTCAGAAAACCTTCAATTACATGAACATTTGGTTTTAACATGTAATTCAGAGGCTGGAGATATGGCTCAGCAGTTAAGAGCACTGGCTATTTTTCAAGAGGACCCGGAATCAATTCCCAGCACCTACATGGCAGCTCCCAACTGTCTGTGACTCCAGTTCCAGGGGATCTGACACCCTTTTCTGGCCTCCTTGAGTACTAGGCACACATGTAGTACACAGACATACATAATGGCAAAATATTCATACACATAAATAGATCTAAAGGATTTTTAACATAATTCAAAATCTGTGTCTATATAGCTTGACCTTAACACAATTGTCTCAAAAATATTTCTGGCATAAATTTATAGAACATTTGTAAACTATACTATACTTCCCCTTTACTACACACTGGAAATTTTACAATTTGAGGGTTCTAAGAATAGGCTGAGAAACACCTGAATTCACACGCCCATTACAGGTGACACATGTGTTTCAACACATCAGTGAGCATGCTGGGGGCCCGAATGCCTACCTAGGCACATGGCCGCAATGCTAACAGGGCTGCTCAGAGAACGTGTCCCAGGAAAGGTTTTACCCCCTGTTCCCTGTACTGTGGCTCTACCCCAGCAAATTTAGAAAGCAGACAGAATCCAACTTGGGTCACCCCCGCTCCCCTTGAACTTCAGTGTCTCCAAGGTGACCCTATTGTGCCTCCCTCCTACGGTGTGAGTTGAGTGGCCAGCAACAGCCGCCAGTGAGCACAGTATAATCCCACGGTGAACCACTGAGTCATGATGGGGCACGAAAGACCAGACTCCTGCTCAGCCGCCTCCATGCTCCGCCTGGCTGGAATGGCCCCAGGAGGCCCATGTATTTGAATGCTTGGTGTCCAGCTGGTAGAACTATTCGGCAGTGGGTGTGGCTTTACTAGAGGAGGTAGACACCTCTGTTTCTGTCTCACTTTCTCCTTCCCTCCATCTCCGCCTTCCAGCTGTGTCCCACCTACTGTTCCAGCTCCATGCCTGCGGCCACGCTCTGCACTATGACAGCCGTAGACTTACCCTCTGAAACTGTAAGACCTCAGAAAACTCTTTCTTCTAAAAGTTACCTTGGTCATGGTGCTTTTCACAGCAATAGAAAAGTAATTACGACCATACCTACGCAACAGGAATGTGGATGTCCAGTGCCTAGCCACAGATCAGCGTCTCTAACATTCCAACATCTGGTCAGTTTCTACAGGCCCTGCATGCTGGGTGATGGGCCTCTACAGGAAGAGCCCAGATAAGGCTCTGCCCTTGGGGGGGGCACCATAAGGTCCCTGTGAGGTCCTCTGGAATATTTTAAATCCCCTTGAGCAGCCATAGTAACACCTCTGGAAGCAAGGTCCTTGGCTCTAGCAGACCCAGGGACTCCTTTTCATTAAATATTTATTATCTCTACCACATACTTAAACTGCAATGTCCTCTTTCCAAACTGGAAATACAATTAAATTTTATTAGACAACATAACTTTTAATCACTAAGACCATCAAAAACATTTCTAGCAAATTTCTCAAGTATGTCCTGGGCATAGCCTTCAATCAGCTTCCCTTGGACATAGCAGTGAGTGCTCAGCAGGAGTAGTGCTCTCAAAGTGGCTGAAATCTGGTGACACATGTAATTCTAGCACTTGGGAGGTGGAGACAGGAGGATCGGGAGTTCAAAGCCAACTACAGCTTCTTGACAACTTCCAGGCCAGCCAGCACTATAATATGAAGACCCTGTCCCATAGAAACAAAACAAAACAAACACACACACAAAAACAGAGAGAGAGCATTCTACAGTGCCATGCTTGTGTAAATGTGTATGTAAAAACATGTTTATGAGAATATGTCCACATGTGTATATATGTACATACATATTTACCTGTAGAACATTTTTAAAAGGGGAACATTAACTCTTATCTTGTTTGTTATTTCAATAAATAATGAGCTCTTAGAACCCATAAATACTGTGGTTCTGCCCAAATGAAGGTGCTAACATGGCTGGGAAACAAAAATCACAGATGTCCATTCTACTCCCTCAGAGTCCAGACAAAATGGCCCCAAAGAAGTGTGACATTAGAAACGACAAGGGAGGTGGATTTGGCAGTGGGTCTAAGGGGCAACAAGTGGGACAGGAAGAAGCAGAAACAGCGCAGTCAAAGCAGCCAGGAGAGTGGAGAAAGCCAAGATGGGAATGCTGGGTCCAACAGTTCCACAGAGAATGAGGCCATTGAAAAATGCCTATGGACAACCTGGAAGTCTGTCGGGGGCAATGTGAGGAGAGACCGCTGAGCAGGGAAGGGCACAGACTGACAGGCCAGGCCAGCCTGTGGAGGGGAACTGTGGAAAATCAGTGTGGCCATGACGCATGGCAGCTTGGGAGGATGGATCAATGTGGTGAGAAGGCCCAAGGGAAGGAGAGGTTACAGATGCAAGGAGACACCTAGGGGGTAACGTCAAATAGAGGAAAGAGTCTGACATTCTGATGAAGGCTGAGCAGCAGCAGGGTTAGATAAACCCCATGAAGAAGTAAAGAAGAAAGAAAAACCAGACAACACACCCACTTTGGGAAGAGGGCTTTGGGAAGAGGGTGCACTCAGCATCGCTAGAGTGTGACAAGAAATTCCTACCACTGAGGTATGGCTACAGCAGCAGTTGCTTCTAACTAAACAAGAACTATCTCAGGGAGATTTTAGTTTACATTTCTGAATGACTGATACAAGATATTCCACAGTTCCCACTGGAATAAAGGTTCTCAAGAGAAGGAATCTAGAATCTTCCAGATGAATATGCTGATAGCAGAAGACAGTTCCCACTGTAATTTCTAAACTACCCAGCAGGCAAAGAGATAGCAAAGGCAGTGATGGAGTGAGTGAGTGCATATACAACTGAGTAACTGGACAAATTGATGTGTCGAGAAATCGGCTCACAGTCTGTTTCAAAGGTAAAATAGCGAGGGCAGGGAGTAGAGTGACAGTATGAAAATACCTCCTACAATAAGAGGTCTAATAATGCCATTTTAAAAATTCCTCAAAGAAGATGCACCTTTGGCCAAAGGCACGTGCATGTGAAAAGTTGTTGAACATCATTTGATCATCAAGTCATCAAGAATACACAAAGCAAAACTACAATGAACTGGTATGAGAAACCTAGCCAACTGCTCAGGGCTAGGAAGTCATGGACATTAGAGGAGAACCTACAACCACTAATAAATCATCCTAATCCCTAAGAACAATCTAAACATTTGTCTCTCTGCCCACATATAAATGTAGTCTTTAACCCCTTACCAAGGAAACTTCTTTTTGAGACATATGGAAATTATGACAGAAAGCCACAGAGTTGTGGAGCATAGTCCCAGGGAACTCATCTACAAAACACACTGCACAGGGACCACTGTGGAAAAGGTGGCAGAAAGCCAGAGGATCAAAGAGTTTGCTGGGAGACTGTGTCTCCTAGGAATGTCAAGAGCTACACCCATCCAGTCTCACCAACATAGCTGCTTAAACATGAGCTGCACGAAAATGACATCAGTGAGCATTCCACAGGGGATGAGGAAAAGCCCACGAGGCCTCTGCCCTAACAAGGAGCTACAGACAACTAAGGATGCCGAGAGTCGGACAAACTGTCTTCTCCAGGGAAACACACACCATCTAGTTATCTAATACAAAGGTCCATCCTGAAAACATGTACAAGTAAGATTATACAGACTGAGCAGGTTATATTAGGAATATATATGTATATACATAGATGCATGTAACAACAGTGAGGAAAGAGGTCATGAGTTTAAAAGAACAAGCGGAGGTACATGGGGAGGAGTGGAGGGAGGAAAGGAAAGGGGAAACTGTACTTACATCTTAACTTCAAACATTTAAAAAGATAAAACTCTACTGTCAAGCTGGAAAGCGGGAAAGCTGCCCGCGTCTACGTGACCTGAGTTCAGTGCTGCAGAAGGACACTGACTCCCTCAAGTTCTCCCTGACTTCCACGCGTAACGTGTCTCTCTCACAAAAATAAACCGGGGAATAAAGAAAAGGTTCAGCGGTTAACAGCACGTGTTGCTTTTACAGAGGACCCAGTTTGGTTTCCAGCACCTACGTGGTGGTTTACAGACATCCGTTAAGTCCAGTCCTAGGGGCTCTGATGCTCCCTTTGGACCTCTGACAGCGTGAGGCACACATGTAATGCACAGGCATACAAAAAATTAAAAATAATTAATGAATAAATAAATGTCCCTACCTACTAAGAGGAGGACAACCAAAACCAAAGATTATAGTAAGTGCTAGTGAGGAGGAGGACAAAATAGAAGGCTCATACTTTGCTGCTGAGACTATAGAATGATGCAGCTCCCACTGAAAGCAGTCCAGCAGCTCTTCAAAACGCCGAATAGATGTGATGTCACCTAGAATTCTACTCTGAGGTAGATGCCCAAGAGAAACTACAGCCCTCATCCAGAGAAAAACGTGTAAAATTATGTCCACATTATTCATTACAAACAGAAGTGATCCAGCAGTCCACCAAACAGCATATCCACACATGAAATACTGTTCAGCCAGAGAAAGGAATGAAACACTGATACTTGTTATAACACAGTGAACCTTGAAAACAGACCCAAAAGGTCACACAGGGTATGGTTCCGTTTATGTAAACATCCTGAAGAACAGTGGGGGAGACTTTTATAGACTTCCAGTACCTCTCACAAATATGCAGTGATTATGACAGTGGAATACAGACAAAAAGACAAGCAAATGTTTGTCTATTGTGAGTGGACATCTGACTCACAATAAAACTTCCCTCGTGGGGCCAGGAAGGGTCGGCCCTGAGAACAGCGTCCGATCGGATGGACGGCTGCTGGCTGTGGTGCCAGTTCCAAGATGCACATTCTACGCCCTGCACCAATCATCCAAGAGATACAAATTAAGACTGCATGAGCTTCACTGTGCACTTACCAGTATGATTTTAATTAAAAAAAAAAAAAAAGACATCAAGTCCTTATGAGCCTCTGGAGTAACTGAAACTGTCACAGAAATGAGGGGTGGCAATGTAAAATGGGACAATCACTATGGGGACCCCATAGCCCTGCAACTCAGTGACCTCAACCCTGGATAATTGCCCTTGAGAAGTTAAGCCTTGTATTATTAACACAAAACATTATACACCAATGTTTACCGCAACTCTATTCACGGCTGCTCAAACCTGGAAACAAATCTACCAGTACTCCAGAGGGTGGGCAGATAAACGCTATGGCCGTCTATCCACACAATGCAGCCCTGTTCGGCAGAACAAGGAATGTTACAGATAGACAGAACAGTTAGGAGAATCTCATGGGGAAGGAGCTCAGTCCATCTCAATGGTGTGTCCTTAAAGGGAGTGGCCTACAACTTGCCTATAAAGGGCCATTATAAGGACAGCATTATTGGGGAGAGACAGAACTGCGTGGTGTCCTGATTGAATTTGCACCATAAAGTCTATACATCTGTTAAAACCCACATAGCTGCTTTCCAAGATAAAACAAAGCCACTTTACAAAAGATAATTAGCAAAACAAAGTTATATGACCACGGCCATACAAGTTGCTACTTACGAAAAGCTAAAGTATCTACACAAACCAGGCCCTGTGCGATGTTCAGAGAAGCTCTATTTATTGAGCCAAGACGTGGAAGCAGTGCAAATGCGCAGCAGCTGGTGAACAGATAAACTGTGGTACATCCACACCACGATCTGACTCAGTAGGAAGGAACTAGACACTTGATCCATGCCCAGCATGGATGAACCTCACACTCCAAATGCAAAGTAAAAGAAGTCAGCAAAAGGCCACTCAGCACATCACTCTCATCACAAGAAATGCCTAGAAAAGACACGTGTAGACACAAAGTAGATTTGAGGCTTGGCGTTAGGGGCAGGCACTACCTGAAAATGAAGAGGAAGAGCTGGATGGGTAATGGGAATGTTTTTAAACACTTCAAATAGGTACACTGCACACTTTTTTTTTTTAACGGTCAGATTTTATGGTGTGCAGATGACACCTTAACAAAACTGTCAGAAATAGTGCTGAGGTACATGGATAGCTTTGCTTGTCTTAATGCAAACTCGGCCCCTACCTCACAGTGCACACACTCACACACAAGTCAGTGTCACATGGATTACAGACATACATGTGAAAAAGCTAAACATAAGAACATTTGAGAAACATAAGAAACAGCTTTTTTATCTCAGATGTAGGTAGGGAAATAAGGCACAGAAAATACACACCCATGGTAAAAAGTGTAATAAACTTTCCGCTAGGTTAAATTTTATGCTGATTGTCAACATTTGACCAAATGGCCCATAAAAACAGCAATTTCATAGTAAGAGGGAAAGGTCAGTATGAGAGAATAATTATGGTTTACATTTGACTCAATCTAAATATAAAGAACTCGCCAGGCTTGGTGGCTCATGCCTGTGATCCCAGCACTGGGGAAAAACAGAGGCAGGCGGATCTCTGTGAGTTCTAGGACAACCTAGTCTACAAAGTGAGTCCATGACAGCCAAGGCTACACAGAGAAACCCTGTCTCACAAAACAAAACAAAACAAAAACTAAAATAAAGAACTCCTAAAAAACAAAATCAACAAGAAAACAAAGTCAGGCCGCTGTGGAGAAATGTGCAACAAACCTGAGCAGTCCCAAGGGAGCAAACCCAGGCACAAAGGCCAACTGTCTGTGAAAAGACACTCAACCAGAGAGGTGCCACGCCAGAGTGGCTGGATCTAGAGGCCGGTGCAGCCACGGAGGCCTAAACGGCTTGTGGCTGAGCATATCAATGATAAAGTGCCTGGTAGAACGCTCTGACTCTCGCTACTGCAGTGGAAGATCCCCATGCTGTGAGCCAGCCATTCCTCTTCTGGCCGTTTACTTTCCAACTGAAATGCAGGGCAGGGTACTAAAAATGAGCGTTCATGGGAACTGCAAAAGCCGACGGCGGACGGAACCCAAACATCCACACAGCTTGAGATAGGCTGATTACACTGTGGTCAGGGAATATACTGCAGTGTGGAAGTAAAACGACAGCCACAGCCATAGGAATGATCTCGCCAACACAGTGGGAGGAACCACAGAAACATACAAACTTCAGATTCCATTTATGTGAAACTCAAACACAGGCAAAAGCAGTCCATGGTGCCAGGAGTCAGGGCACAGTTTCCCACAGGGAGGAGGAAGCAGACAGTGATGGTGGTGGTGGGGATGGGATATTCTGCTTTACCTGGATGATGGCTATGGCTCTGCAGTTCAATTTGTGATAGGTCTCAAGCATTTTTGTGAATGGACATTGTACTTACATGTAAACAAACAAACATCCCAGTAAGTACAGCCCTTGCCACCTACAAATGAGGACCTGAGTTCAGATCCCAGAAACCATGGGGAGCTGGACACAGCACTGTGTGTCTGGAATCCCAAGGCTCCTACTGCAAGATGGGAGGTGGAGACAGGAGAATCCCAGGACGCTCACAGGCCAGCAGGCCCAGCGTAAGCAGCCATGAACAAGTCATAGAAACAGGAAATGACTAACACCAGGGCTGTCCCCAGGCCTCCACATGCATGCTATGGCATGCACTCACCTGCATTCATACATACGGACACACGCACACACAGAGCTAAAAATAAAAGGAAGCATTCAAATGCTGCTAAGGCACTATTTCGATCAACCAGGTCTGATGGCTAAATGCGACAGATTAGCCTTCACCTGCTCCCGGTGAAGACAATACAGGCTCTAAAAGGACACCACTGGATGAGGGCACATGTGAATATAAATACTCGATGAGAACTTTGCCGGTGTTTAAACTCTTTTCTCACGGTGTTTTGGATTAAACACAGGGCCACACACATGCTAGGCAACTGCTCTACCACCAAGCGACATCCTTAGACTTTCAGTTTTTAAATTTTGCTGCGTGTGTGTGTGTGTGTGTGTGTGTGTGGTATGAGTATGTTGAGCGTGGGCACGCCTTGGCACATGTGTGGCACTCAGAAAACAACTTTGGGAATTGGTTCTCCTCTTTCACTGTGGGATCTGAGGAAAGAAGTCAGGACATTAGGCTTGCAGGACAAGTATTTTACCAGCTGAGTCACTGTGCTAGGACTGTTTGCTTGTTTGTTGTTAAGGTCTCACTGCGTAGCCCAGGCTGGCCTCAACCTCACAATCCTCCTGTCTCAGTCTCCCGAGTGCTGGCATTGCAGGTGTGCGCCGCCATGCCTAACAATGATTTGTTTTGTCTATGCAGAAGAATGTCCTTGCTGTCACAAGATACGTGCTAAAAACTTTGAGAGTGCAGCTCCACAATGCCTACAATTTACTCTGTAATGGTGAAAAGGCTCCAAAAGAAAACATGTAGACACACACAAAAGTTGCATCTGTACTCCCAGCAACCCAGGAGGCTAAGACAGAAGGATCGCATGGACTTGGGAGTTGGAAAACCAGCGAGGGTGACACAAGCACATATGTGTGCATGTACACACAAACACAGGAAATACATATGTACATACACTTATAGCGTGCACACGTTTGGCAGATGTTAACAATTAGTAAATCGAAGTAAAGCGATATACCATGTCTGTCATACTTCATGTCTCTCAACTTCTTTAGGTCTGAAATTTGTCAAAATAAAAAGCTGGTGGCAAAAACCAAAAGCAGGCGCAAACCAAAGAGCAGGCACAACTGAAGGGCAAAGCTCCATGTTACAGGCACACACTTGAGTAAGAAAACCAGGAAGTAGATCAAGCACAGGCCCACCGGAAACAGTAAGAATGTGGCCACCCTTGGTAGGGAGACGACAGAAGGGACGGTTGCTCTCTGCACTGTCTGGTAGACTCTGGCAGTCACCTTCTTATGGTCAGACTGCATCATTATACAGTCCATATCTGTGTCACGTTTCACAATTACTGTAAGACTTATTTTTGTTAGTTTTAATTCTGTATAGGTATATGTGTTGGCATGTGAATATGTACATGTGAGTGCAGGTGCCTGAGAAGGCCAGAGGCATAGGATCCCCTGGAGCAGGAGGTACAGGCAGTTGTCAGCCGCCTGCTGTGGGTGCTGGGAACCGAACCTGAATGCTCAGGAAGAGCAGCAAGCAATCTTAACTGCTGAGCCATCTCTCTGATTCCATGTTTCAGGTTTGTTTGTTTGTTTGTTTGTTTTTTAAGAAATTTGCAAAAGCACTTACTGAGCAACAAGAATTGCCTATGGGGTATGAGAGGCAAGTCAGAGTCTGGATGAAAGGAAAAGCACACCAGCCCCTCAGCTTCATGCTGCTAAAGGTTTGGGGTCCATTATCCACCTTCCCACAGCATAGCTACATAGTCAGGATGCACCAGCCACCAGCATCAATGTGTCTGCAAGCCTTCTTGCTCTTGGGTTGCTACACAAATATACTTAATTTAGGCTGCAGACTTTCAGATTAAAGGTCCTGGGTGGTGGTAATTCTTTGTGAAACAAAATCATTTTCCAGGAAGTTATTTTCCCACAAGTAACATATTTTCGCCAAAAGACATTTAAAAACATCTATAGGTTTTGGTCCTTAGTTATTTTCTAATGCTATTGCTGTGAAATTAGCAGAGGTAAACAATTCATTGCCTACATCACATTCCAGTTGAGCTGGTTAACTGCTTTATTCCCAAGCTAACTCTGCCAGATTTTAAGCTGAGGGCAGGTCCTCTTCACATGAAGGGTAGGTGATCTGCCTACCTTCCTCACTGAGGGCCCTTGACAGGCAAGCATCAGCCTCACTGCTGCCCTGCAGCTCTTGAATTTCAGAACCAAACTGCCTGGGTTCCGATCCCAATGCTACAGACAACCTGCACAGCTGGAAGCAGCTACTTACCCTCTCTAGGCCTCAGTGTCTCAGTCTGGCAGGGTATGATAACATCACCTGCCTAAGAGACCTGACAAACACTAAGTGAGTAAATATTTGTAACGCACTTACAAATGCAGCTGATATGCACAAGCACTGACTCTTAAAAAAATGTTATGATGACAGGCAGTGGTGGCACACGCCTTTAATCCCAGCACTTGGGAGGCAGAGGAAGGTGGATCCCTGAGTCTGAGGCCAGCCTGGTCTACAGACTGAGTTCTGGGGCAGACAGGGCTACATGGAGAAACTCTGTCTCGAAAAATAAAAACAAAACAAAATAAAGGTTATGATCACTAGGTCACAAATGTGACAGACAGAACAGCTAGATTCCTGGCACCAGGAGCTTCAGGTGTAACAGCTTTGTGCCAGCCAGGCGAGCTGGCACATCGAGGCCATGCACAGCAGACACAGTCCCTCCTGCTTCCAGCACTGACTCTGCGAAGGTGGAGAGAATGTGGTGGCTGCTCCCATCTGGAGCCCATGCCAATTGTCTCTGTAGTCTGGGACATCCTCTGAGACCTTGGCATATACATATACCCAGTTCTCTTTAGAAACATTATTTTTCCTAATTTATTTTTATGTAGATGAGTGTTTTGCTTGCCTGTATGTCTGTGTGCCACATGTGTTCCTGTACCTGCAGAGTCCAGAGGAGGACAACAGATCTCCTAGGCCTGGAGTTACAGTCAGTTGAGAGCCGCCTGTGGGTACTGGGAATTGAAAGGGTAACCGGTCCTCTTCTGTGCTGAGCCATCTGTCCAGCCCTTTAACACTGTTCTCAACATCTACACACAGGCAGCAGAAAACTGGTACCCACAAAAATGCAGTACCCTTTTTACAATTCAAAATACGCTAACCCTCTATCCAAGAGAGAGTCCCGAACCCTCTCTATTCAGTTCTCTTAGCTACCATGTGGGATCCAAGCTATAGGACATGCTGGCTAGACAGTTAATCACACCCAAAGGGGCAGCTCAGAAAGGTTCCCTGTGGCTAGAGTCAAATGCTCTGGAGTTTTTATTATCAGGCATAGAAAACAACACAGCCACGGGGACTCTATGGTTTGCTCCAGCCTCAGGGTCGCAACTGGCACAGTGGCTGCAATGGAACCACCACCTCGTTACATCTATGACAACCCAGGGCCATGCTCTAAAATCCACCGTCTTCCGTACAAGGACTCTTGTATGTTTACTGTGGACTGAATGGAGATGTGGCAGGAACCACCACCACCATCGCACCTTTTTGGTCTTTCATAGTGACGCTAGCTTCCACCATCCTGGTGATGTGCTACATGGCTTTCGACTTACTATAGGAGAGCAGAGGAAATCCTGGCAGTTCCACTTACCACTGCAGGCATCCAAAGACAAGTGCTGCCAGTTACTCCATTTATGACTTCCAGAATGAGAGAACAGAACAGGCAGCTCAATCTTTCTAATTACTTAGTATAAAATATGCACTAAACTGTAAGTATTACCCTGTATTTGTTGACTCTAAGTTGAAATCTAGTATGAGTACAGTTGACAGGTTAAGTGACTATGCATGCTCACAACCATTCATTATACAAAAATAAAAACATCTGCAGACACAGTCTGGCCCCAAAGCATGTGTGCATGTCACTCTAATATGTGCAGGGAGGGCAAGATGTCTGGTAATTGCGTGGTTGCACTGTCTCAGGAAACCTTCTCTTCTCCTTTGGGGCAGCTTTACTTTTCCTGGTGTTTGTTTGTTTTTTTCCCCTCTCTCTGCCTGCCTGCCTTCTTTCCTTTCTTCCTTCCTCCCTTTTCTGATTTGTTTTCCTGACTATATCTCTAAACCTCCAACCTCCAACCTCCCAGCTCCTAGGCTTATGGACTCCAATGGTTCTATCCCCATTCTTTAACAAAGATAAGCCCGTTCCTTAGAATCTTTGCCGTGAGAATATAGCTTCCACCTCCGTTCCGCTCAGCAGACAGACGCAGCACCTTGCATCGCCCACATCCCGTTTGTTTTGAGTAACGCATAGGAAAGTCTAGCCCCTCCAACACAAGCCACACATCCTTGGGAAGCTTGTCCGTAAAGCCGCTGACTGGCCTCAGCCATGCTGTGCACTCTCTAGAGCAATGCTGCACTACAGAGCACTGAATAAGCCTGGAGAGGGAACTCTGGAATACAGTACAAACGGTGTTGTGACCCCAGTTATCCACAACAAAAGCTCCTAGCACGTCCCTCTTATTCCCCCCTATTCCCCAGCCCTTCAGGCCCCCCTGTTGACATGGTCATCTTTTTTCCATTCCCACTGCTTGCCCCTTAATATCCCCTCGGTCTACACAAATACTTTCTATCTAATTTACTGGTTTGTATTGCTCCTCTTTCAAACTGTCTTGTATGTTGTCAGTTAACAAACATGCCTCTAAAATCTATTTGGTTGTTTCTTATTTGGAAAAAAGAAAAAAAAAAAAAAGCCAGGTGTGATAGCACACATCTTTCATCCATGAGATGCAGAGGCAGGCAGATCTCTATGAGTTTGAGGCCAGCCTGGTCTACATAGTGAGTCCCAGGACAGCCAGGGTTATATAAAAGATCTCATCTAGATAGATAGATAGATAGATAGATACATAGATACATAGATAGATAGGTGGATGATAGATAGGTACATATGTACGTGTGTATTTACATACATACATATATACAACAAAAACCACCACCACTAACAAAAACAATGTTCTCAGTCAAGAATGGCAGCACACGCCTTCAATCCCAGCACTCAGAAGACTATAGTCTCAGCTACTGGAGAAACTGAGGCAAGAGGATTGCTGCCCACAAGTTTGAGGCCAGCCTGAGAATAGAGTAAAACTTTATCTTAAAAATTTAAGATTAAGTTAATTTAGAAGTTAATTTAAGCTGGTGATGATGGCACACCTTTAATCCCGGCACTCAGAAGGCAGAGGCAGGCAGATCTCTGAGTTCAAGGCCAGAGGTGTCGACAGAGTGAGTTCCAGGACAGCCAGGGCTACACAGAGAGACCCTGTCTTGAAAATATTTTTTAAAAAGTTAAAAATGGCAACAACAACTACGACAAGAAGCCTTTGGACAACACGTGTGTCGCTGTGCAGTGCACTCATGCAGCTCACAGCACTCTGAACAGGCACCGCTACAGAGCCCGCCGGCAATACAAAGCACAGACTCCAGTATGGCTCACAAAGCCGCCTTTCCATCTGACCTCCCGGGCCCACTGTCTGCTGTGTCCTCTGGTATGTGAGGTGTTGTTTCTCACGAGGCCTGTACATTTACATCACCCCCTGCTTGCCTTCTTAAGGGTTTTAAGTGGTTCTTTTTTCCCTCAAAGAAATAAATTTAACGTATTCTTCCACATAAAAAAATCCCAGTAACACCCCAAAGAAGTCTGAAATGCTGGACTCTGTGACTACAATCTGGCCCACATCTGGTGGTTTTGGTCCACCCAGACAGAGCTCCCAGACCTACGTATGCTTAAAGAGCTAGTTTCACCTGTCTTGACTGTGATGATGCCGTTGAAGTCTCTCCTCCCCAAACCCCCCTTCTCTCATACACGGACACAGACACAGACGCAGACACACACACACACACACACACACACACACACACACACACCAATGAAGCCTACCTAGCAGGAGGGAAGTCATTAAAATAATGCACCCAGGACATCTGTTTTGCTTGCAAATGACTGTTTTTCAGAAGGCAATGAACAGAATCACATTTTCTGGTTTTTACCTGACTTAAAAAGGAACCACCCCTAAAGATGACATCCAATAATGAGCACTTTAAAAGTGTCCTCTTTGTGTCAGACATTGATTCCAAGGAGAGGTGTTAAAGCAGGTATTTTGGTCTGCTGACTGAGCCGTAATTAATAATGGTGCCTAGTGGCACTTCACATCCCCATTACCTCATGTGATTTTCCGATGAAGCAGGTAAGACATCTCTGCCCCACACAGCAACGGGGGCCTGGAAACCACAGGGCGCACCTCCCCCAGGGGATGCTTCTACGTCACAGGCAACTCCCACCTACCAATCCAGGATGGGAAACACAGCACAAGACAGACAGAACCCACACTCCTTGGCAGCGTCATTCAGGGGAGCAGGGAGGACAAAAGTCCCACGGCTTTCCCACAGCGGCAGAGGCCGAGCGAGGGTACTGTCAGCTGGGAGCCGCTCTGTCCATGATGCACTGCTTTCTCTTACTTTTATCTTCAAAAAGATCCCTTTCTAAATGTTTCCTATATTTTTAGATCCACCACCAAATACAAGGGATACCTGACTCTGATAATACACAAGTCTGGAATCAAAAATAAAAGGCAGTGAATTCCATCCTTATAAACTATTTCATGGCAGTGCTAGAGTGAAAAGAGAAAAAAGCCTGTAAAGATGTAGCTGGGCGTGGTGGAACACACCAAAACTCTGATCTCTCTGGTTTACAAAGTGAGTCCAGGACAGCCAAGAGACACCCTATCTAGGAAAAAAAATAATATGATGCCTTATAAGTTCCAGATAAAACCTTCTTTTTGTTTTTATTTTAAAAAGAAAAGGAAGCAAATAAGTAGGGGATGGCTGACCTGAGTTTCCATCCTCAGAACCCATGCCTAAAGCTGGAGGTAGCACTGGGCTTGGTGGCACATGCCTTTAATCCCAGCAATTAGGAGGCAGAGGCAGGTGGATCTCTGAGTTCAAGGCCAGCCTGGTCTACAGGATGAGTTCCAGGACAAGCCAGGGCTACAGAGAGAAACCCTGTCTCGGGGTGGGGATGGGGGAAGCTGGAGGCAGGAGCACACACACTCTGTAAACTCTGGGCACCCTACTAGGGAGCAGCAGGAAGTGGCAACAAGAAGTTTTCAGGACAGCTAGTTTAGCGAAGAAGACCCGGCTTCAAACAAAGTAGAGGTGAGGAGTGACACCCAAAGGTTGTGCTCTGAGACAGGGTCTCTCTGTGTAGCCCTGGCTGTCCTGGAACTTCCAAATTTCCTTTTTATTTATGTATCTGGTAGTGGGAAAGGAGGTTGAGACAGGTCTAATACAGCTGAGGATGGACTTGAACTCCTGATCTTCCTGCCTAGAGTGCTGGGGTTACAGATGTGTTACAACACAGTTGGCCTTTTTTTTGAGACACCTTCTTACTGTGTATCTCAGGGTGGCCTAGAACTCAAGCCTCGGTCTCCTAAGTGCTGGGATATAGGTATGCATTGCCATGCCAGCACCTTCCAAGTTTCTTGATCCATCTAAGAATTCAAGATTTTAGATAACCAGTTTTGAAACTTTATATACATTTGTTGGTTATATGAATGATTAAGAATCTGAGGCTTGAAGAAGCTGCCCGAGGTCACAGAAATCGTGACTGATACGTGGTATGAAAGGATCAGCACTGAAACACAGGTTGCAGCATCTACCCCATACCCTACAGCTTATATCAACAACATTTTACACAGCTCTGGGCTGAAAAAGCAGCTACAATCCTTGAATTAGTTTAATCAATAAGGAAAAAGAGCACCAGCCAGCAAATGCTGCTTGTCAATTGTTGTAAGCTATTTAATGGTGTCACTGAAGAGCCAACATTTGTACTCGGCCTAGAGAAAGCACAACTTCTAAATGAATGAATTAACAGAATTTTCCAAAGCAACATTAAATGTGTATCTTTCACAAGAAGTATTGAAGCTGTTTTACAAGCATTTAATCTAAACCTAGCAATTGTAACAGGTCACCAGACCATAGCAAAACTGACTCCACGACAGAAGTGCCATTCAGGCTGTAAAACTCAACATATAGACAGTACCACCTGACTAAATGAAAACAAAGGCCTAATCTACCAAAGTCCATAGCTCTGGGAAATGTTCTAACCTTGCTTTCTGGCTTCTGTAGTTCTGCTTCTGGCTAACTGGTCTTGTTTAACTGCCCAGAACATGGTTTTTGTGTTTAAAACCTCATCCTGAGAAGGGCTCAGGGCTACACTGGGATCCTGAACACCCAGTGTAGTTGCTGGCTGGCTAACAAAGACTTTCTATTGGCTTAAACCCATGTCTGTCTGAGCAGTCTTCTCTGGTGAATACCCCACAACATTTCCGGAGGTCCCACAAGATCCTAGACACCAGACACTCATGACACCAGGAGTCTCAGAGCCCCTTAGAGTGAGGAAGAGTGCAGTGGTAAGGGAATTCCTAGGAGGGACACAACCTGAGATTTTCTCTCCCCAGGGCTCCCTTCGATTAATCCCTGCTTAATGCTGCAGAGTGGTATGGCACCTCCGTCCCAAGAGGAAGCAAATTAGAAGGCCTCCTGCTCTGTCACCTCTGGAGGTTAAGTCTGATTAGGGTGCCTGCTGTTTGGACACAGAAGAGATGTCAGATGTTGCTGCTGATGGTGGCCACCCCTGGTTGTCTTTACTGGGACTCTGTGTGTGCCTGTGGGTCCTTCTATGCGTTTCTGTCGGTTCTGTTTCCCTCTATTGAGCAGTAGCTTGCTGTGGTATGCGAACCCCCTGGCTTGAGACCTGTGCCTCCTCCTGTTGGGGACCAGAATCCTTTCATCTCTGCCAGGTTGCCCAGAGAAGCCCCAAAAGAAAACAAACAAACAAGCTCTCCACCTGTCTGTTCCACCTGGGAAGCAGGAGCACTGCCTTGTTGCTTACCTCCAGCTCATGGTCAGGACTGGCCCCTGTGTGGAGGTGGGAGGAGCTAGGCCTCTCATCCAGAGGCCCCTGCCCTCTGAGGGGAGGGCACACAGGGAGAGGGAACTAGTTTCCCCAGGTGAGCATTCCCTTTGCTCTAAGCAACCCCAGGAATGGGGAATAGTGGAAACATTTCCTTTTTTTCCCTTTCTTTTTTAAATTTTAATTTTAATTTATGTTCATTAGTGTAAACGTGCCAGGTCCCTTGGAATTGGACTGCCATGTGGGTGCTGGTAATTGAACCTAGGTCCTTTGGGAGAGCAGTTGGTGCTCTTAACTGCTGAGCCAGCTCTCCAGCCCAAACGTTTCCTTTTTTATATCTCCTTTTGTTTGTTTCGTTTTTCAAGACAGGGCTTTTCTGTGTTCTAGAACTGGCTCTGCAGACCAGGCTGGCCTTGAACTCACAGAGATCCGCCTGCCTCTGCCTCCTGAGCGCTAAAATTAAAGGTACATGCCACTACTTCCTGGCTGATGTCTCTTTTTCAATGAATGAGTCATAGAATTAGAAAACTCAAAGCTCTACCATTCTCTGAAAAAAAAAAAAAAATAGAAAAACCATCCTTGGGACAGGCAGGGCATTGCTCCCAGACAATGTAACCTGGATGAAAGAGATTTTCCCTTCTATCCAATACTGACCAAGAAGACTATAAACATTTTTTTTTTTTTTTTTTGGCTAGGTCCTTTTGAAAAGGATTAAAGATATCTGCTAAAAAGATTTTTCTGTCACCCATTCAGCCCCAGATATTAGAAGAAAGTTATGAAAGCTAAAGGTATAAGCAGGTCCCACTTGCTGGAGGTAGCTCAAAAGGTATTTAATAAGGGAGAACTGATCGGGATGAGACCTTTTGCACAAACTGAGGGTGCCACCACCACCCTCTCTAAGACACAACTAGACTTAGAGATACCCAGCAAAATGTCGGTATCTTACTGTCTATCACAAGAATATCTCTTAGCTGAAAGTTCTGCCCCCAATCAAAAGACAGTTACTCTCTCAGATTAAATGATACCCAATGACCCTGGCAACAAGAGGAGAAAGTGTAGTTCCTGTTGCCTGGCTTGGAGAGGCAGGCACCTTGGTGTCCTCCCAAGCACCCTGGAGTATGTCTCTCCTGCCTGCCTCTGATTCTCACGAGGTTGATTCTTCCAGGGAAACAGGTGTTCACTGTCTTGGACCTGAAAGGTGCATTCTCCAGCCTCCCACTGGCAGAGGTGAATCAACCCATCTTTGCTTTTAAATGAACAGACCCAGAGAGAGGTTAATGTGGGACACTTACCTGGACCAGGTTGCCCCAAGAATTTAAAAGCTCTCCAACCCTGTGTGGTGAGACACTAAAATGTTGACCTCCTGCCCTTCCGCTAGAGGTTTCCTAGGAAAACAGCTTACAAAAGGGCCACTGTGGGACTCCTGCAAGAGTTACAGAACTAGCGCTACAGAATGTCCGCTAAGAGGCCCAACTTTGTACCATGGCTCCCTATTTTGTCTACCAGCAGAGGGGAGGCAAAAGCAGCCTGCCTCAGAGGAAGAGTGTTGCCGTCCTTCAGATCCCAGCTCCAAAGACCAAGAGACAAGTTTGTGAGTTCCTAGGTGCAGCGAGGTGTTGCTGCCTCCACCGGAGTCTGTGGAAACAGCAAGGCACAGAGGGGGGCCCTGAAAACAAACGACATTTTAGACTTCAAAAACAACTCTGACTTGGGCTCCAGCCCTAGCACTTTTCATCTGATTACCTATGAAACAAAAGATGTTACAACAAGGGTTTTAGCCCACACTTTGGGGCCATGGAAACACCCCCTGACATATCTGTTCAAATGACTGGACCCTGTAGCCACAGAATGGCCCTCCTGTCTAAGAGCTGTGGTGACTACTGCTAGTCTACTGAAAAACAAAAACACACATTAACCCTGGTTAAGAGCTTATACTCGCAGCACCCAGGACTCTGTTGAGGCCCTCCTCCAAGGCACATCACAACACTGGCTGTCTAATGACTGTGTGACCCAGTACCAGGCCCTACTCCTGGTCCATCCTTGAGTCCTGTTTGAGAAACCCACTGTCACCAAAAATCTTGCTACCCTCTTGCCTAATGCCAAACCACAAACACTCATCCATGACTGCCACGGGATGTAATAGGAAACCAGATGCATGAGAGCTGGGCCCAAGCCAGGTACTTTAGCTCACAGAGCAGAACTGACCAATCTGACCCAGGCTCTCAGATGGGTGTTGGGAACTGCTGGTCTACCAGCTTGCTATGATATTTAGATCTCAGTGGAAAGACTGCTTTCACCATGGCCTTCACTGGAGTCAGTGATAAATTTCCAAGTCTATCCCCTTTTGTTTGAGACAGCAGGTGGGATACCTTGTCAAAATCACACCTTTTGTTTGACCTCCTTGTGAACTTACTCATTGTGCTGAGGTGCTTTTGCTCTGGCTTAAAAGGAGGCATCTAGCTTCCACTAGAGCCTCTCAGAAAGGTCCCATGTGTTGTGTCAGTTTATTAAATTTAATCCTCACTCCCATTTGACTCTGCTGGCGGGCTCCAGCAGACGGGGAAGAGGAAAGTCCACAGACCACGCACACAGTCACCCTGCTTTTACCGCTGGGAATGCCCATGGTCTGACTGACAGAGAGAAAGGACTTTGTTGATTGTTTTCGAGAGTCTCGTGCTTGACCAACTGAGCTGGTGGCCACGCTTGTTTTTAAACTCTATTCGATTTGGGGAATTTAAGCCTTTACCTCCTTCTACCAACCCTTTAACCCTAGGTAAGAGATAAAAGGTTAGTGGGAAGAGAGGCTTTACTTCTCCAAGCTATTTAGGGTTGATGGGTCTTTGGGGGCTATACCAATCTCCGTCAACATCAAAGGCAGCAAGCGGTCTCCTCCAAGCCACTGCACTGAAATGTTCCTCTCTGCCTGTCTCCTCCAAGCCACCACACCATCCTTCTCTGGTCCCTCCAAACTGCCACCCCTTCTCTTTCTGGGCTCTGTTATTTATACCCCTCAGAGTCCTAGACCACACCCCTCTCTGTGCTGCACGAGGCAGGCCATTACCAGCTGGCAGAGACCACGCCCCTTAGGAGCCAAGTATCAGCTATTCACAAACTAAAGCCCAAACTAAAATCCCACCCTTGGGATTAAAACAAAAACATATTTACTTAACATGACTAAGTTCTTAAAGAAACCAAAACTACCATCATAGGACTTTTCATCAGTAGGGGAAAGGTCATTAAAAACAAAGAAAAGCCTTGGCCCTCCCAATGGCTATTTGGCTTTCCCTGCAAACTGCTATGCTCTACTACTCAACTGCTGACCCAACTCCCCAACAAACAGCCCCAAGACCAGTGGGGCCTATTGATAATTCTGATGGTGTACCCCAACATGGTGCTGCCTGAGACTCCATGGTAAACACGGAACTGAGAGCTCACACACCAGAGGGAGAGATCATCTCCCAGAAACAACTGGTAAGGTTCTGACAACTCACCTTCACCAGCTGCTAATCTAGAGTCCACAAGATGTCTGAGCTGCCACACCAATGTATGTTCCACCTAGGCTGGACAGCCTAGTGCAGGGTGCCTCAGCCATATGCCAGGGTTGTACCGAAGCAAATCCGAAATAGAGATCCCTTACCCAGGAAGCAGTTCCAGTATGAGGCCAATATCTCAGAGAACTCTGAAAACTGACTTCGCTGAGATCTGCCCTGCCAGGAGAGGATACAAGTACTTGCTGGTTTTTATAGATACCTTTTCTGGGTGGGCAGAAGTGTTCCCCACCCAGACTAAAACTGCTCAAATAGAAGCTAGAAAGCTCCTCTAGGAACTGGTCTCCTGACTTGGCCTCTCCCTAGCAATGGAGTCCCTCAATGGCTTTTATAGCTTTTATAGCTCAAACCTTTCAATTAATAGCTAAATCTTTAGACACACATGGAAAACTTCATTGTGCATATGAACCTCTGAGCTCTGGCCAGGTTAAAAAATAAATAAACAGGACATTAAAAGAAAACTTTAACAAAACTCTCATTAGAGACCAGCAAAAGATGGATAGGTCTCCTTCCTTGGCTTTGCTCTGTCCCAACACACCCCATATCAGGATTTACCCGTTATGAACTTACGTTTAAAAGAACTGCCCCACTGCTTCCCAGGCTCAGAGACCAGCAGTTGACAGAACCCTGTAACCTTTCCTTTCTTAAATCACGACAGGCTCTCCAGTTCTCCAAACAGGGTATTTTTCAGACTTAAAGACCCAGCTGCTGCCATCAGTTTCTGCTTGTTCAAGTCTGATACTGTCTATGTGGAACAGGTAGCAAGGGGGCACTGGAACCAACTTGGAAAGGACCCTACATGGTGATTCTCTCCACTCCTAAGGCTCTGAAGATAGCTGGATCCACCAGACCCAGGTCAGGAAAGCAGAAGTGTGGATGCTGCTGCCAAAGAGACTGGACAAGGGAAACTGAGGCTTCGGAGCCCCTGGGACATTCTACCCCCTGCCACTCTACCGCCTCCTGAGTCTTGTGTTTTATACCATGTGTGGGGGGTATAAATACAGGTCATGGTCCACCACTCACCACCCTCAGGCCTAGACTGGAAACTGAGGAAGGCAGATTCAGGGAAGGCATTAATCATGACTATCACAAGATGAAAGAGGAAACCAGCTCTACCTCAACCTATATTCCATCCTGACCTTTACGTTTTCTGGTTATATGGAAAAAAAGGAAAGCTATGAGAATTTATCTTTTGAACCGGAAATACAGAATTTACAATTCTATGTATTCCCTGTGGCTTCCCCTGCCCCTTAGTTGCCAGAAACAAGAGAGTTTCCATTGCAAAAATTGAGGTTGTAAAACTGAGGCTTCCTGAAAAATTCCTTTAAAAAGATTCTGGCCTTTACGAAACAGGAAAAACCTGGGGATCAGGCTTGATGCCACAGGAAGGGACCCTGAGGACAGAGTCAATCACTCCCAGCCAGAAACCAGCCAGGATTGCTCATTATGCTTCACCACCCGGGTCTTCACTACATAGAGACAGGAACTAAGCAGACTGCCAGCCCACTGACTGACTTGGGCAGCCAGGCTTAACATTAGAGACGTATAACTTACAAGGGGCTAAACTTTGTCTAATATCCAAAACCTTTAACCTACACACTTCCCCTTATCCTGACGCCTGCTCTTCTGCCTTATGGGTTAATTCATCTCGATAACAGCAATATTACCAAGCCTCCGAGACTATGTGGGCATATGCTAAAGGTTTGACTAAGTGTGCCTCTTCTGATGCTTTCCAAACTAAGCAGACAGGTTGATCAGGACCTAGAAGTATTCAAACAGTTAGAATGCCTAGCAGGAACAGTCCTACAAAATTGGAGAGGCTTAGACTTACTTCTCATGAGATACAGGAAGCGATATCTGGCTTTGGGGAAAAATTTGTTAGCTCTATGCTAGTTGATCAGGAGTAACAAAAAACAAACAAAAAACCCCTCTTACTATGGCTGGGAAAACACACACACACACACACACATACAGAGAGAGACAGAGAGAGATCAGATAATTGGTTCCAGTCTCTGTTCTCTCGGCCCCTGGCTAACTGCTCTGCTCTTAGCATTGACTCGTTCTGACTGTGTTACTAGCAGGACCCCTGCATCTTAACCTACATGCATTTAGACTGACCTCAGAATTATACTGACCTCCTGCCTCAGCTTCCCCAGTCCTGGAATTACAGCCATGGAGCACCTTACTTGACTTATAATCTCAAACCAAAAGCTTTCACATGCTTTACTTCTCAAGATAGCATTCCTCTTTCAACAATGAGATGAGCCGCTGGTTTCTTCTTCTTTTTTTTTTTTTTTTTCCACGTGGGAGGTTTATTAGGGGAAGGGGGTTGCAGAGAGAGGGAGAGAGAAAGGAAGAGTAAGAGAAAGGAAGAGTAAGAGAGCGGAAGAGCGAGCCGCTGGTTTCTTACAAAGTCATTATGTTAAAAACAAAACAAAACAAAAAAAAACTTTATTTAAGCCAGGTGTGGTGACACATGTCTTTAACCCAGCACTCAGGAGGCAGAGGCAAGCAGACTACTGTGAGTTGGAAGCCAGTCTGCTCTGCACAGTGAGTTTAGGTCAGCCAAGGGTACGCAGAAAAGCCCTGCCTCAAAAACCCAAAAGAACTCTTTCCTTCTCTTTGAGGGGCTAAAAGATTAGCAAAGCGGTTCCTGTGTCACATGCTGCTATTCGCTCAGGACAGAAAGTGAAAGGTCATGGACATCTATAATGGTTCCTCATGGCCTCACCTGCATGGACTCCAGACTTTTGGCTGAAGAGTTTTGATTCCTCAGCAGCTAAAGGATCAGTCTGCCTACCACACCTCTCACTTAAGACAGATAAATGGAATAGCTCTGTTCCATGCTCCTGACACTGGGTACATGTTGGCCTGAGAACAAGCAAAGAGCATAGTTTTCCTCCATAGTAAGGGTGTTCATTCCCCAATGATGACGGTTTCAGTGGGTGGATTATTTTCCAAAAATACTCAAATACTGAGTCAATCTCAAGCACAGGGGGACACAGGTGACCAAGGCTGAGAGGAGCTGATGACGTGGAGGTCTGGGAATGCTGAGAACCTCACTCTTGGGCTCTGTTGGCCTGGGCGGCAGGTGGCTCAGCAGCGGGAGTATGCTGTAGCAGTGTGGCCAGGACTCAGCCCAGAGACTGCTCCGGGCTAGACTTGAAAGTCAGACTTTACTACCTACGCCGGACTCCCCTGCCTGGAAATCTCAGACGGAATTCCAAAAACACAGTAAGAAGAAAGACTCTGGATTTTAGGCGCGCAGTAAGACCTCTTCTTGAGCACACTGCTCTCAAGTGTGCACGTGAGACGTTTCTCCAGAACCTACCGTGGTCCTTTGGGGAACGTGCTTTGTGTGGACACAAGAACCCAGTTCTGCCCTGCAAGCACCCTGGACAAAACAGGTCTGAGTTAGAGAAGGTGCTGAAAATAGAGCTCATTGGTTTCTGGACTCTGCCACTGAGGAGGGATACAGAATGAATACAGAGGAGATACAGGAGTGAAAAAGAAACGCCCAGTAATCAGAGCTGTCAGAGAAACATCAAGCAAATCTAATGAATTGTAAGTACTGTTTTAAAGCTGTATTTGCACTGCAATTTAAAATGAGGAAACATTAATAACATTAGAGTAACTCTCAGTTAAAAGAAATTGACTGTGCATTGTTCAAATTTCAGTTAATTATTTGACAGTGAAAAAAATCCTCCTAAATTAGTTTCATACACTGGCTGTGAAGCACAACAACTTATTCCTTTGTCGTGGCTTCCTCTTCTGTGGTTTGTGTGACTCTTCTTTGTTCAACAAACAGCAGGACAATGTCAAAACAGAGTTTGAAAATTGAGCTATTTAAGCCTAAATGAGCCTAATACAACTGTATAGCCCCTGTCCTTGAGAAGGGGTATGGGGTCAGGTGGAACAAAACATCAGTGCCCTTGCAAGAATTGGGCAGATGGATGGGCATTCATCCAGGCTCAAAAGTGAGGCTAAATGGTAAGCCACAGATAACAGACTGGTGCCAACTCCTGCTTTCCCCAGAGGAGCCAGCTCTGCCCTTCCAAGTGAGGATGGGAGGTGCACAGGAATCCTTTCCACTTCCCCAGGACCCGTTGTGGCACCCTGTCCTCAGGGAGTGAACAGTAGATGTTGGCCTAGACAACGCAATAGCCTCATGTTCCGGCTGAGCCTACTCCAGCAAACTGCCTGGTTCTCTGGCTGTTCCTAAGCCTGAGCAGTCTCCAAGAAGCACCTGGGCAGGATAACCAGCCACTCACTGAAGAAAACCCAATAATGTCTCCAACAAACAGCTTCCCCCTGATTTGTATACCACAACTCAAGCAGCTGACCAGAGTTCCCGGAGCCACCACGATCTGAAGTGGCCAAGAATCATTCCTGAATTCAGTGAAGAAACAGTAATTCCTGAGCAGACATGTTCTACACACGAAGAAGCAGATGGCTGGAACAACAAAACTCACGGCAACTAACTCACAGCAGCACAGCTGGAAGACGTAGCGGAGAGGAATTTCAAGCTCCCAAGGAAACTGTGGAAAACCTACACCCTGCCACCTGCTTGTTCGTGAGTCCACAAATAACTGAAGAGAATGAGCTCCTGCCTTGCAGAGCTGTATAGACCCTAACCTGGGATCACACAGACCATTAAGAAAAGCAAGAGAAAAAGTTGTACCAGAGCAGCTGGCCACAGATAACCCAACACTGACACCCCAACACCCCACTACCACCGACCCCTAACCAGGGCAAAAACGGTTCTCCTGAATGTGCCTAACCAGCTCAGACCTAGGCTAGCCCTGCCCCAGGATCTCAGGATCTTCAGCCAGATCACTTGAAAAGAAGTGCTAACTTGAAAATGGATAGTTCTCCCAGCTACAAAGCAAAGCAAACGCTAGCACCACTCTGAGGAGAGACACAGCCACAAATGCCCGTGTTTCCGACCTAGCACACCCACATCTGTGCTCCCTTTACCAAGAGTCAGCCGCTCTCCACAGCCAAAACCTTCCCTTTTGACTTAGAGCTGTTGAGGAGGAAGACCTTTTCTTCACCTTTCGCTGAAGGTCGGTTGTTCTGTTTAGACTGTTACTGCAAAGACCTACCCCTAGATCAGCAGGGTCACTCTTTAAGGGGAAATTTTCTAAATGGTTGTAAGGGTTGTGCACGGGATTGTTGATTGTTGATTGTCCACAGGATTTAGAATCTTCATGGAAGCAAAGTTCTGGGCACGGCTGTAGGGACTTTTTAGGTCACATTAGTAGGTGGCCTACCTATCCTCAATATGGGTGGCACCGTTCTCTGGGCTGTCTTCTAAACGAAATGAAATTGAGAAAAACAGCCAGGCACTGGCACTGATCTCTCACTCTGCTTCCTGTGGACACAACCTGACCGGCTGCCCTACGCTCCTGCTTTTAAGCCGCAGTGGACCATATCCTTGAACTGTGAGGCCAAACGAACTCTTCCTTCCTAAGTGGCTTTGGTCAGGTATTTTTATCATAGCATTGAGAAATGCAACTAATATACTTTATGCTTGCCAGCACAGGCTGACCTGAGTTTGTCTGCTGTGGCCTTACTGAGGCTTTGTGGCTGCCACTCTCCTGCACCGGGTGACAAGGCCCAGGGATAAATGGCCTAGAGGTCAGGAGATTGGTTACATACGAGGCTACTGATCAAACCAAAGTAGCAAAGACAATAAGAAGCATCTGCTTCTCTTAGCACTGAAGAGAAACAGCCAAAGAATGGGATAAAACTGAAATGACCTACCCATGTGATGTCGATTATACTTGATTCTTACAGCTGGCTAGGTGGGTAGATACAGGGCTCTAAGTTTGTGTCTACCTACACATGAACAAATGTGTGCATATATGCATTATATGCTTATGTCTAACAGTCAGTAGTGAAGGACAATGGTGTTTACCACTGTTTGTTAAAAGAGACCAAGGCTTATCAGAGAAGAGGATAATTCCAGTGCTGGAGCAAGGAAACATTCATGAAGAACCTGAAAGGATTTTGTCAAAATGTAAAGGAGCACTGAATGGATGGTAAGGACACAGAAGCCAGCCTGAAGGAAGGCCCGCAATGACAATCGGAGTATCAAAGCAAATGTTGATAGTAATGGATTACTTAATAAACCCAAAGAGCACAAATGGATGGAGGAGCAGGTGGAAGGAGGCAGGGGGGAAGGCAGGCAGGCAGACAGGGAGGCACACTAACTCTCTTACGATGGAACAGCAACTAACAAATATAGAAGAAATGCTGCAATTAGAAAATCACCATTTGGTGGCCACCACACTAAGTGATTCAGGCAAGAATCCTCAAAGAATACAAGCAATAATGGGTAAAAGTTTAACAAGAAACAGAACACTAACAGTTACAAAATGTTTCCCTTATAAAACACTGCTTTTTAACTAAATTACAGAATGATAACCAACTAACCAATTCTGCCTGAAATAATGAAACTTGACAGATCCAGAAATGGGACAAATCAAAACAGCGCATGCAGCATCAGAAGGGCTAGAATCGTGCAGCCTTTCTGCAGTCTCCTCCAAAATACACACCCCAAACCTAGTCAGAGCACACCTCAACTACTGGCATCCCACAAAATAACTAGCCAATTGTCTTTTAAAATGTCAAGGTCATGAAAGGACAAAGATGAAGGAAGAAGCTGCCAGAGACTGAAGGAAGCTAAGAGCTGTGACAACTGGCGGGGCATGTGGTGATGGGCTCTGACGGACATTCCTCAGAAGAACAACTGGCAAAGAATGAGGGGCCTGTGGATTAGGTGCTGCATGATGGCATGTTCATTTCCTGACGGGGGGGGTGGATGGTTGTGGGACATGTGGAGAGCACACTTGTTTTTAGGAAATACTCAGGAATATGCAGGGTGCTGCTGACACCTAGTTCCCAAGTGACTTGGGAAAGAAAAGGGAGGTGCATATGTTTATGGCACATGTCTGTGTCTATCTATGTCCACGTCACAGCGAGTGCTGGGAAGATGCAGGGAATAGTACAAGGCCTCAGAGCGAAGAAATATTCGGAAATTCTTTGGGTATTTGGAAGCTCTCTCAGCTGGAGCATATGAGCATTGGAATACAACACGGCAAACACTCCATGGCGCAGCATTCTCACAGACCACTCAGAAAGGACTCATTATTCACTGCGCACGCACCACGTTAAGTTACAAAGCTTGCATGTGCTGTCCCAGACCCCTCCACACTAGCATAATCCTCTTCAATTCACCAAAGGAAAAAAAGAAGGTCACAGAGTATGACCTTACGGTCATGTCAAGAGACCACGGCCTGGCCCGTTTCTATCAAGGACAATGACTCCAGAGATTTTGGTCACCGTCCTTTTGACTCCTGGCAGGCAAATGAATGTGGTGGTTTTAATTCTCAAAGAGAATGTTCTTTACTTCCAAAGTGTAACTGATCTGACACTGTGAACAAAGCTAGGAGGTAAGGGAAGAAATAAAAGGCAAGAGCTGGGGGGGAGGGGGCAAGGAGGCGAGATGCTGAGTCCTCTAGTGGCCAGGTCCCTCAGACTCCAGCACACCTGTCATGGTCACAGCAGGTAACAGCTCTTTGACAGGACATGTGTGCAAATGCCTGGTGGGTTAAATACTCTCTTACTTTAAATACTAAGTGGCGTCTGAGGAAGAATGGGACAAGGGACACTCTAAGCCTGTCAAAGAAAGGACTGTATAACTTTCTTGGCATCGCCACCCCACCTCCAAGGCACATTCAGTACTTCATGAATACTCAGATGAAGGTGTTCAGCAAACAAGTACCTGACACAAGCTCATGTGTCAGCTGAATCTCCCAAAATTCAAGCCTCCAGCCCCCGTACTGTGACTTCATCTGCCAAGTATCTTTGCAAGTGTGATTTAAGGACAGACAGGAGATCCTACTAGATTAGAACAGGCCCTAAATCCAGAGGGAGTGTCCTTGCGAGATAAGCACACAGAAAGAGACACAGCAGAGGCTGTGCGTGAAGAGGCAGAGACTGGAGAGATGCAGTCCCGAGCCGAGGAGGGAAACAAGCCACCAGACGCAGGAAGAGAGGGACGGGCTTTCTTCAGGACTCCAGAACCAACCCTGCCCACCTTCCTTCTGTTGTTTTCCATGCTCAGTTTCAGAGGCTTTGTTACACTAGCAAGAGGAAGCTAATACACAAGTCAAAGAGTATTTAACAGGACTTCTGCTACACGAAAACCTCCCTTAATGCGTTAACTGCAAAGGTTAGCCACTTCAACATACTCCTCCTTCAGCAAAATGCACCAGTCCTTGTATCGCAAGACTACACAATCACAGCTTCTCTTTGATACTGCACTGCTGTCCAGCTAATCCAAAAACAATGAGACATTGTTTCAAGACTCAAGAGTGCCACACTGTACCTTTTTTCCCTAAGAGACAAACTGGTTTGTAAATTACCAACTACCATCCATATGAATAGCACCCTGTTAAGACGTTTTGACATGTCACACAGAAACTACAATACAAGTTTCTTAGAATAGAGGCTAAAATATGAAAAGAACATATTTACCAGGCAAACATTTCCAGCCATGAACCATACCACATGTGTAAACACATTATCCGTAAATCTACTGTTTAAAAGCAAACCATACACAATTTTAAATGCAAAGACATGAGCAATCAGGCAAGCATCACTAAGTAAGCACAAGGTCTACTATGTGGAATAAAGTAAAGGGAGGAAAAGCACTTGGTCCAGATTAGTGGAAACAGTTAACTTAGGCAGCCCTTTCACAGTTGTTTTTTAAATTCAGCCAGTGAAACAAAAAATAATATTGATCTTTGAGAAGGGCTTTCGACAAGAACAGCAGTTGGCATTCATCCCCAGTGCACTTGCCCTTCATCTGGAGTGTTCTGCACGCGAGCCTCCATCTATTTATAACAGCGGGGCTCATGTCACTACAATGGTGGATTGTATCTCGCAGCTGTATGTGTGTATCTAGACGCACAGGGATGGACAGCCTGCACTTTCATGTTTCCCTTTTTTGGAGATTTAAAATAACATTCAAAAAACTGCCAGCCAGCAAGGTCACAAAATATTTTTGGATGGCACAGGGAAGGTTTGCAAAGCTGTGGTTCACATCAGATGTGGAGGCTGGGGTGCAGCCAGCAAGCCCAGTTGCACAATATCCTGCCAATGCCAACTTCAAAAGTTCTTTGCTTCAGCAAGCTCACAAATGACTCTTTCCTGGGAATAAACAGAGCCTCATAAACTTGCAAAAGTCTGCACAATAGGGAATGCCCAGAGGAGCAGGAGTAAGGACTTCCCTGGCCACTCATCATGGCCATCACCACCAGGGCTTAACTGCCCTCACCCTTCCATAAGGTCATGCCCTTTCTTGCTCAAAGTCTGTACTACTTTTCTAGTATATACTGTTTTCCAAGTCTATGCCCAGAGGAGGGATATGTCATAGCACATATTCTTCCCCGAACTGTCAACTGTTGGACTTGCTTATTCTATGTGTCCCACAGAGACGTGGACCTTAGTGTCTCTTTTGTTGACTGACGTATCTACAGAGCTGA
The DNA here is from genome assembly GCF_030254825.1 of Meriones unguiculatus. Lineage (NCBI taxonomy): Eukaryota > Metazoa > Chordata > Mammalia > Rodentia > Muridae > Meriones > Meriones unguiculatus. The sequence goes on from NC_083359.1 coordinate 41,896,655, forward strand.
AAATACTTCCCAGCACATATTTATTGGGTAAATACTTGTGGAATTAACATAGACAATGTTATCAGGAAACATATAAATCCTGATGACTGGTCCTGGGCTCCAGACTTTGAGGGCAGACTACCCTAGCCCCCACAGAGATTGCAGTTTTTGTTTTTCTAGTTTTCTTGAGACAGAGCCTTGTTATGTAGCCCTGGCTGATGGAACACTCAACATTTAGTCAAGATTAAGTTTGAACTCCTAGCGATCTTCCTGTTTCAGCCTCCTAAATACTAGGGTTACAAATATACACTACCATTCCTGCTACAAACATGGTTGAGCAAATGTCCTTGTTGTATACTTGCGCATATTTTGGATATATTACTAGGAGTGGTATAGCTGGATCTTGAGGTAGCACTCTTCCTAATTTTCTGAGAAAGTGCCAGATTGATTTCTAAAATGGCTGTACAAGTTTACATTCCCAGACACACACGGTATATATTCACTCATAAGTGGTTATTAGACATATAATAAAGGATAAACATACTAAAATCTATATTCCTAAAGAAGGTAAACAACAAGGAAGACCCTAGGGAAGATGCTCAATCCTCATTCAGAAGGACAAATGAGATAGACATTGGAAGCAGGAGAAGACAGGGAACAGGACAGGAGCCTACCATTGAGGGCCTCTGAAAGACACTACCAATTGAGGTATGGAAACAGAGGCTGAGACTCATAGCCAAACCTTGGGCAGAGAGCATGGAATTTTATGAAAGAAGGGGGAGATAGACCTGGAGGAGATAGGAGCTCCAAAAGGAGACCAACAGAGCCAAAAAACAAAAAACAAAAAACAACAACAACAAAAAAAAAAACAAACCTGGACCCTAGGGGTCCTGCAGAGACTGATACCCCAATCAAGGACCATGTATGAAGAGGACCTAAAACCCCTGCTCAGATGTAGCCTATAAAGTCAGTCTCCAAGTTGGTTCCCTAGTAATGGTAACAGGGGCTGTCTCTGACATGAACTCAGTGATAGGCTCTCTGATCACCTCCCCCTGGTGGGTGCAGCCTTACCAGGCCACAAAGGAAGAAGATGCAGTCAGTCCTGATGAGTCCTGATTGGCTAGGGTCAGATAGAAGGGGAGGAGGATCTCCCCTATCAGTGGACTAGGAGAGGGGCATAGGGGGAGAAGAGGGAGGGAGGGTGGAATTGGGATGAGACAAGGTAGGGGGCCAAAACAGAGATACAAAGTGAATAAATTATAATAAATAATAATAATTAAAATTTAAAAATATCTAACAAAAAGAAAACAAATTATGTTATTAGCTATTCAAGATTCCTTTGTTCACATGACAAACCTTCTTGCTAGAGATATCAGACACTGGAAGTATCCTACTAATGAAAACGCATATCCCTACTCCAACGACTTCCTATAAAATCACCAAGCTACGCAGAAGCACTCCACAAGTCATTCAACAACTCTTGAGAGTGTCGTCGTCTTTCTTACATCAATACATCGTCAACCCCAATAAATGACTTTGGTAGATGGAATACAATACATCCCTGAATCTCAAAGCTCTAGAGATTCAGAAAGAAGCATATCACAGCCTCAAAGGAAGAGCAGGAACACAAGGCAGAGAAAGGCAGAACTCAAGTGGGCCAGGTAACCAGGGCTGTCATGGTGTCTGTATGAGGCTGTTTCTCCAACACTGAAGAGACCAAGTCTGAAAAGGTGGTTCTACTGAACACACTACACAAGAGGAGCCCTCGGCTTGCTTTGTGGAACAACTGATAAGCCAAGCAAAGGGATCTTCCCCGTCTGAGGAACACCCCATAAAATGTATTGAATGAGGGGGAAAAAAAAAAAAACTCCCAAGGAAACTGGGTCCCACCCCTGTGTCATTCAGTGCCTCTGGCAAGTGATTTTGTTTTGTTTTTGAGACATAACCCAGGCAAACCTCAAAGCTTCTGTGTAGCTGAGGATGACCTCGAACTCCCAATCTTCATGCTTCTACCTCTCAAGTGCTGGGATTACAGGTAGGTATAAACCATGCCAGGCTCAAAAGGTTTTCTTCTTGGACAGAAGAGAGAGAGAGTGTGAGAGAGAGAGAGTGCTGGCCTATCACACCCTGGCCCTGGTCTAATGATTTTAAACAAACAGAGAGCAAAGATGATCAGGAACCCCAACTGGATCACACTGGGCTTCAGAACACAGAACAAGCAGAGTACAAAATGTACACCAATATTATCATCAAGTAAGTATTGTTAATTAAGTTTCTCCCCTTGAAAGGAGGAAGCTCAAAGAAGTCTCTGGATTAAGTGGCTCTGTGGTTATGAGAACACAGTTAAAGAAACAATGGGCAGAGTGCTTCTTGAGTCACACTCTGTGAACGCGCTATTTCCACAAGATGGAATTAATAAAGAATTTCACTTCTCTTTTATATATTTTTAATTGTAGAGCTTTCACCATGAACTAATAATACTCAAAAAGTTGGGGAAATAACCCCAATTCTGTAGCTAGGAGGCTTGGAGTAGGGTAGAACTTCTTGGGTAACAGAATGAAAACTTGGCAAAACTTCTGCTCAAAAAGTAATTACAAACTGGACCAGTTTGTCAAAACAACTGTTTCAGGGCTGGGTATCTACCAAAGACAAACAACACACGGAGAAGTGTTTGTTCTGAAGTACTGAGCCTTGTGTTGGGACCGTACTGCCTGTGGGCTCTGCCTCTCAGGATGCCCTTCCCTAACCTAGCTATTTCATGTCAGAGACCAACCAGGGCAGGTTGGGCTCTGAAAACTTCTGCCCACTGCCAGAGGGGTGGCTTGACTTGGAGCAGGGCACATGCCCAAGGGCATTGTCACAAACAACAGTGGTCATGGAAAACTGTAGAAGGTCAACACCTCAGCCAACGTGAGGTTGCAATACCGGTGTGGCAAGACCAGTACGCCAGCCAAAAGAGAAAGTGCGAGAGGTTCTGTGGGCAGGGGTGAACTCCCACATGACCCCAGGGAGCTGGAAGGCTGCATATGCACAGGAGACACTAGAGAGGACCCTGGGTATAGACTCATCCCTGGCTAAGGCAAAAACTTAAGTGTGTGCCCTGAAGAAATGGGAGAAGGCCTGGCAAAGGCTAAGGTTGAATGTTAAGTGTGCCCCTCAACCTACCTGCAGATTCTCTGTCATTTGTAGAAACCACACTGCCTCCAGGTACTGTCTCTACAGAGTCAACCCGGACAACTAACAAGAAAAACCCAAACAACAAAAACCATGGATTTTGTCAAAGGTGATGATTATCGTCTAGAGTTTTTACATATTACCTAAAGTTCCTGTATTAAAAAAATCAAACATAAAACATAAAAAAATCAGCCAGGTATGTTGATACATACCTATAATGCCAACACTTCGAGGGCAGAGGCAGGAGGACTACTGTTAAGTTCAAGGCCAGCCTTATCTATATATCAACTTCCAAGCCAGCCCAGGTGAAATATTAAGACTTTGTCTAAAAGGGGAGGGGGGGAAGTATCACTGGAAATTCTAAAAAGAACCAACACTGGCCATAGCAAAAAAGAGACAATCTGAATGCATCAAGGGAAACTGTAAAGAAGAACCGAGAAAGGTTAATAGCTGACTTACACAGAAACAGTGCAAGGCATATTCAAATGCTAAAATAAAAACTGCCAACCAGCCTGGTGCCTTCACTGTTATCTGGATGCAGGTTTTGCCCGAACTACAATTGGCAATATGGAGGCTTGTCTATCCCTCACAGGACCAAATGATTCCCTGATTATGGTTCTGAAAGCAGGGTGTTCAAGGTAGGAGCACATGCACAGCTCACCATGGGTGAGAACACCGCAGCCCGCCTGTGTTACCAACAGAAGATGAAGGCACCTCTAAGAAACATCTCTCTCCATACATAAGAATATAACTCCAGACATGGAGGAGATGGAAAGTTCATGCTGCTATCCAAGAGGACCAGTCTATGAGAAGAAACCTGAGAGAGAAGTTAAAGAAGAGGTGGGACCTTCCCCAAACCTCCCTTGCTAGGAACAAAGATGGGTTTGTTCATAAGAAGGCAAGCTTCCTCTGAGGCCAGCAACAGGCTGCTGACAGCTAAAGCATTTTTCTATGAAGATTTTTCATAAAGACAACAAATGTACTGGCAAAGCCATAGCAGGAAAATCAATTAAACCAACAGCTAGTTCTTTGGTCAGGTACAAGGCACCATGGTACAGGAGGTCCTAGCCAGTGCAATAAGGCAAGAAAGTGGAATTAAAGTAGATGTCAGAAAAGAAGTAAAACTGTTCATATTCAAATATAACAAGGCTGAGGAAGTCCTACGTAAAAAAACACCCGAATGACTCTACAAAAACATTACTAAAGCTAACAAGCAAATTTAGAGTGATCATAAGTATCAATATGAGAAAACTGACTTGATAATCTATATAATATCAATAAAGAATCTAAAAATGAAGTTAAGAAATAATTCCAGAAGTTGAAGAGATGGCTCAGAGGTTAATATACTTTGGCTGCTTTCCCAGAGGACTCGGATTTGATTCCTGGCACGCACATGGCAGCTCTTAACTATCTGTAACTCCAATTCCAAGGGATTCAATCTTCTCTCTGGTTATCTGTGGGCACCAGGCACACATATGGTACACAAACATACAAGAGGCAAAACATCCATACACATAACATAAGAATAAATAAATCTCAAAAAATTTAAAGCAAGAATTCCATCTATGATAGCATCCAAATTAATAACTGCTTAGGCCAGGCAGTGGTGGTGGTACACACCTTTAATTCTAGCACTCAGGAAGCAGAGGCAGCAGATTTCTGTAAGTTCAATGCCAGTCTGATCTACATAGTGAGGTCTAGGACACCCAGGACTTCCTAGAGAGACCCTGTGTCAAACAAACAAAAAACAAAAAAACCAAAACTACTCAGAAATAAATTTAATAAAGAAGTGCAAATCTATACATTTTCAACCAACATTTAAATATCAAATAATCATAAAACGCGTTTGATATTTAAATAAATAAATGTTCCTGATCTGCAGAACTTGGTGCTGTAAGGATGGCTTCTCAAATCTACTCTACTAACTCAACACAATCTTAAAAACACTTTATCGAAACAAACCCTAATTTGACAGTTACCATTCTCTTCACTTTCATATGCTTGAATTTATCCATAATAAAGAGGTTTTGTTTGCTAAAAACAGCAGTGCAAAGAAGAAAATTAACAGCTACACTGAGGGCTGCCATAACGGCCCTCAGCCTTCATCCTCGCCCTGCACTCTTACCTAAGGCTAATCCTGGCTTGCAGTCTACTTTAGCACACATGGGTAGTGAACAAGTACCAGCAAAGGGGTAGGAGGGCACTGACATGCACAGGAAGGCAAGCAGAGGCAACGGCTCACAGACATTAGCTAATGGCCGCAGGACCACCCATCACCAGGCTTCAGTCTCAGCTGATGGCAACTCCACCCTGCACGTGTCAATCTCTGACCCCACGCCACGCTGGAAGCCACGGGAGAATCTACCACACCTGCAGGGTAATTGTCTGAGATCTGAGTTGAGATGGCTGGTGCTTGCAGAGATCTAATACTGCCAAATCCACTTCCTCTACACACTCCCACCCGGCCTGTCCCACGTCCCCACACTTCCCCGAGCTCCTCTCACTTTCAGTGCCCAAGCGTGCGCGCACTCTAAAGCCAGCCAGGCAGGGAGGGAAAGTAAGCCTTCTTTTTACTTCCCCGCCAAGTGCTGCTACTTTCTTCCTGAACGGAGTTATACTTTATGTTTGTGAAGTATCATCCGTCCATGCCTGTCCAGATCCCCAGGGAGCCGTTGTGACCTGGCAGGGCACCATCAAGCTTCAGCAGAAGGATATGAGTCTTACGTCATCAATGGCGGCATCCAGCCTCCCATCCAGGCCGATGTTCTAAGCAAGTAAGACATGTCTTCCACCTCCTGCTGCTGCATCATAAGGCCAGGGATAGCCTCTAGCAACAAAGGAGACACCAGGCCAGGAACGGGCACAGAATACAAATTTGCCTGGAAACTCCCCAAACCTTATGAAACCATGTGATTCGTAAGTTGTTGTTTTTAGTTTGTCGTTGTGGGTTGTTTTTTTTTTGGTTGTTTTATTTTGGTTTTGCTTAAACAGGGTTTCATTATATATCCCTGGCTGTCCTGGAAGTTGCTAGGTAGACTAGGCTGGCCTTGAACTCACAGAGATTCACATGTTTCTACCTCCCAAGTGCTGGGATTAAAGGTGTGCACCATCATGCTATAGTTCTTTTTTGTTTTCTTAAGATTTTTTTTTAAATTATGTGTATGCTCCTGGGCATATACCCAAAAGATGCCCCACCATTCAATAAGGACATTTGCTCAGCTATGTTCATAGCAGCTTTATTTGTAATAGCCAGAATCTGGAAACAACCCAGATGTCCCTCAAGGGAGGAATGGATACAGAAATTGTGGTACATATACACAATGGAATTCTACTCAGGAAAGAAAGAAAGAGAGAGAGAGAGAGAGAGAGAGAAAGAAAGAGAGAGAGAGAAAGAAAGAGAGAGAGAGAGAGAGGAAGAAAGAGAGAGAGAAAGAAAGAAAGAAAGAAAGAGAGAAAGAAAGAGAGAGAGAGAGAGAAAGAAAGAAAGAAAGAAAGAAAGAGAGAAAGAAAGAGAAATCCTGAGTGAAGTAACCCAGAAACAGAAAGACAGGCTTGGTATACACTCACTTATAAGTGGATATTGGCTGTATAATATAGGACAGCCATCTATAGACCTAAAGAAGCTAACCACTAAGGAGGACCCTAGGGAGGAGGCTTAAATCTCATTTGGAATGGCAAAGAGGATAGACACCAGAAGTGGTAGAAGAGAGGATGGGAGCCTACTATAGAGGGTCCTCTGAAAGGCCCCACCCAACAGGGGGTGGAAGCAGATGCTGAGACTCAGAGTCAAACTTTGGGCAGAGCGCACGAAGTCTCATGAAAGAAGAGAGGGGTGTGAATAGAGCCACATGGAGGGGACAGGAGCCCCACAGGAGACCAACAAAGCTAAAGGTCTGAGCCCAGGGGTCCTGCAGAGACTGATGCACCAATGGAGGATCATGCATGGAGAGGACATAGACCCCCTGCTCAGATGTAGCTGATTGGCAGTTCAGTCTCCATGTGGATCTCTGAGTGAGGGGAGCAGGGGCTGCCTCTATCATGAACTCAGTTGCCTGCTCTCTGATCCCTCGCCCCTGGTGATACAGCCTTTCCAGGCCACGGAGGAAGAAGATCCAGGCAGTCCTGATGAGACTTAACAAGCTATGGGCAGATGGAATAGTGGAGAACTCCCCTTTCAGTGGACTAGGGGAAGGGGATGGGGGAAAGAGGGAGGGCGGGTGGGACTGGGAGGAGCTGAGGGAAGGGGCTTTAATCGAGATATATAATGAAAAAATTGTGAAGAAAAAATAAAAATTAAAAAAAAGACCAAAAAAATTATGTGTATGTCTGCATGAGGGCATGTGTATGTGAGTATCAGTGCCTGAGGAGGCCAGACACACCAGATCCCCTGGAGCTGGAGTGACAGTTGAGATCTGCCTGATGTAGATGCTGGGGGTCAACCCAGACCCTCAGAAACAGCAACACGTGCTACCAACTGCTAAATCATCTTTCTAGTCCCCTGCTATAATTCTTAAGTTTTAAGAAGAGTTAAATAGTTCTTTTGTGTGTTGTTTGAATCTCCTGTATCCCAGACTGCCCTTGATCGTGTTATTTTGCTAAGGATGGCCTTGAACTTCTGATTCTCCTGTCTCTACCTCTCAAGTACTGGGATAACAGGCATATGCCACTATTATATATATATATATATAATTTATATGTAATTATATTTATATATCATTTATATGGTGCTGGGATGGAACCCAGGGCCTCACACATGCTAGGTAGACACTCTACCCACTAAGCTACAACTTTGGGCCCCTTAACAACTGCTGATATACATTTCCCTGGAAACCTTGGACTATTACAAATGCACACGGCATGGATGTCCATGAAAAAGTGACTATAACTATTTAAAATAATACATAATCCTTAAAAAACAAAAACCCTTGGTTTTAAAAGAGCCTGACTGGCAGGAGCCCTCTGAACTCAAAAGAAGCTAGGTTAAACACAACCTTCTGTGTTCCAACATTCTCATTTACATACAGAGACTTCACTGTGCTGTGAGTGTCAGGTGTCCTTTAGATGACAGAGATAGAGAGAGCCCTCCTTACAACATCAAAGCATATGCACTTTCACCAGCCAATTCTCTTACCTTTTATACAATTAAACTGTAAGTCACCATCTGAGACAGATCTTGAGAAAACTGCTGCTGATGTCTAGCTGTCACGGAAGAGAGTGTCTTAAGAACTAAAATGACAGGTTTAAAAGCCATTAAAGTAATGAGGTTAGCAGGAGGAGAATAAAAAAATATATATAGAAATAAGAATTTCCTGTCCAAAATGCAGGTTTAAAAAACAATGGACTTATAAAACTTGATTGCACTCATGTATTTATAGCCGACGCTGTTATCACAAGATGGTAAAATACTCGCTCTTTAAATCCTTCCTCTTGTACCCTAGCTATTTTTGTTTTGGCCAAAAGAGTCACTTCCTTTCCTTGGGCTCCTAACAGTGAAGATCATCTCACAGCATCACACACACCATAACTCCCCTGCAGACCACCGTGGTCCTGGGTCAAACCTGAGACTTCCGGGTAAAGGAGAGTTAGCAAATTAAGACGGTGGGGGTTCAGCACAGCCATCCTACACAAGCAGTTGAGTCTATTTCAAAGCCAAATGCGGCTTTGGGGTAACCCTACATTCCCCTAGAAGGCTGCGTTTTAGGGTCTGTCCTAACAAGAGAACTTCCCAAGACAGCAAAGGCTGCAGGGGCAGCTGACCGGGAGGACGGACGGCAGCCACCAGTAAGCGAACCAGCACTTCCTCCCTGGACACACCTTCTGCGGTCAGCCACGCATGCAAATATCTGCTGCTTGAATTTGTGTACCCTCACCAAGTCTGCAGATACAAATCTCAGCCTTGTTTTGTGACCAAACTAATGCTACAGTTTCACTTTTGGTGGAAAAGTAACTTTGTTTTCAAACAGGTAAGGGATAAACGCGTACAAGAGGCATTTTTGTTTGGCTGGGTTTTGTTTCCTCTTTCACTCTTGAGCTTCAGGGTTTTAAACAAGGAGTTTTTTCTATGAGGGAAAGAGTCTTAACGTTATGAATTATAACTTAATTATCTTAGGAAATAGTAGAGAGAACAGCCATCACTCACACTAGGACAGGCTCACACCTGATCAGTGTCCAGCATATCATCGAGGTAATTTTACATCACTTTTCTCACAATGCCTTAAATGTGCATTGTCACCAATTAGGATAACTCCTCTGATGAATTATTAAAAATAAGTCACGGGGCAGGGCTGCAAGATGGTGGAGAGATGCTCAGTGGGTAAGAGCACTGGCTGCTCTTCCAGAGGACCTGATCTCAGTTCCCAGCACCCACAGGGTGGCTCACAACCATCCATCGTGGGATCTGATGCCCTCCTCTGTCATGCAGGCATACATGGCAAACAGAGCACTCATATACATAAAAATACATAAGTAAATAAATTTTAATGAGAAAAAAAAAGTGCAAAGCATTCTTTAAAATAAAAAAATAAGTCATGGGTCAGTCAGATGGCTCAGAATGTAAAGACTGAGACTGAGGACCTGAGTTCAATCCCTAGGACTTACATAGTGGAAGGAGAGAAATTGACTCCTCACAAGTGCCCCCTGATCTTCACATGCATGCTGTGACACTTACCCATGTATGCACAAATAAATAAATATAAAAAAGTAATCAGTTTTAAACTGAGGAAAACTGAAAAAAATGCACACTGGTGTAAACATAAATAAAAATGTTTAAAATAAAATGCAGAAGGTTTTTTTTTAATAGTGACGAATAAAAAATCCTGTTTGTGATTTTAGAAGGAAAACAAAACTTCAAAGTAAACCCAGTAGGTATATAAGCCCATCCATCTAAAACTCAACAGGCAGGAGATCTGGAGAAGAGCTCTGACCTACCTCCCGTTCACTGTAGAGTTTATTCTTGCCATAAAAGAGCAGTAACTTCTCTGAAGAGGTATATCCAAGCTTTTGCCTTCAGGGTCTAAGTGGATCTTACAAGGATGAAAATGAAGAGGGCACCTGAGGAGTTAACAACACCTGGAATGGAGCTGGACATGGGGCACATACCTGTAACCCCAGCACATAAGAGGCTGGGGCACTAGAAAGATCACAGGTTCAAGGCCAGGCTAGGGGTGGAAGGGATGAACAAAAAGAATGACTTGAATGGTACAAAAAAAAAAAAAATGAGAAGAGACATCCATCCACCTCACTAACAAAACATGTGCTGACAAATTAGAAGCATTTATTTACTTGTGTATTTGTGTGTATAGTACAGTGTAGGTATGCATGTGAAATTCATGTATGTGCATGTTAGTGTGTAGGTTCATGTGTAGAGGCCAGCAGCCAAGGTTGGGTGTTATTCCACATTTTTTGAGACACGATCTCTAACTAAACACAGAGCTCCTAGTTGTCCAGAAAGGCTACCCAGGAAGCTCTGGGGGCTTGCCTGACTCCGCCCACCCCATGCCAAACACTAGGGTTACAGGCACACCCCATCGTGTCTGGTGTTTATGTGGGTGATGAGGATCTGAGCTCAGATGGTGGTGTGGCATATTGCTAACTGACCCACCTTCCCAGCCCCTAAAGGCACTTACTGGTAATGCTTCAAAGAGATCAAAGACACACCAGGGCTGATGCCCCGGCCTCTATCCTACTCGTGTGCTCCACAGCCAGCTGCAGGCACGCTACTCCAATTACTCCTAGCTGGGCAGTAGTGGCGTGCACCTTTAATCCTAGCACTCAGGAGGCAGAGGCAGGTGGATCTCAAAGTTTAAGGCCAGCCTGGTCTACAGAGCAAGTTCCAGGACAGCCAGGGCTACACAGAGAACCCTGTCTCCGAAAACAAACAAATGAACAAAAAAGCCGAGCCTTATTTGGAGGAGACTCACCCTCATGGACAGTGGCTGGAGGTCACTGCTTAATCAAACATCTCAGCCTCCTCTATCCCAGCACAGTTTCTCATGACCTCTGAGTGCAAGAGAGAACACGAACACGGGGCAGGGAACATTTTTTGTGGTGTTTTCAGCAGTGAAGAGATCAAATGCCCTTCTCTAAAGCCAATGAGTTATCTGAAGAAGAAAAAATGCACGCACAAGTATACAAATGAGTCCAGTATCATTACAACTCTTAAGAGAAAATGTATGTTATAAGCCTTTACATTTCATTTCAACAAAAAGAAATGAGACTAAATATTAAAGGGAGGGAGGGCTGGAGAGCTGGCCCAGAGGTTAAGAACCCTGGGTGTTCTTCCAAAGAACACAGGTTCCATTCTGGGTGCCCACATTTGTTTGCAACTGTCTGTAACTCCAGTTTCATTTACATAGATCTGGGGGAAAAACTCACACACATGAAACAAAAATAAATCTTTAAAAAAAAGATTAAAAGGGATTTAAATTTTATATGCTTTTTTTCATCTCAAGAATATAAAGAACTCATTTTAAAATTCAAGCTAGTTTTAGTTGTAAACGCTTGCAATCTCAGCACTGGAGGCAGAAACAAGGTAACAACCACTAAGAACAGCCTGATTTATACAGTGAACTCCAGCTAATCAAAAACTATACAGTGAAACACTGTGTCAAAAAACAAAATCAGACCCAGTAAGCATTCAACTCAGTGACCAATAACAACAACAAAATAACATTATCAGCTCTATTGTTTGTTAAGAACTTAAAGACACCACAGGGTTCACTCACTGTTTAACCCAAAAGATAAAAATACATGTACACCAAACACACCTGCATGTTTACAACAGCTTTATTCACAATATCCAAGAACTGGAGACAGCCAAATGTCCACGGACTGATAAGCACACTGAGTAAAAGCTGTGGGACACCTAAACAAATGAACACTTCAGCAAATTCAAGCAAGAACAAACAGCTGGCTGTTCAATAACAGGATGACTCTCAAAAGCGTCATTCCAAGAGAAAGAAACTAGTCACCAAAGAAGATGCACCATATAATCCCACTTCCTTTTTATTAAGAATGTCATTTATTTCATGGACAGGTGTTTCGCCTGCATCCGTCTGTCCATCACATGAGTACGGAGGACAGAAGAGGGCATCAGCTCCCGTGGGATAGGGATTACAGATCTGTGAGGCACCAGGTGGGTTCTGGGAATTGAACCCGGGTCCTCTGAAACAGCAACCATCTTAATCACTGAGCCATCTCTCCAGCCTTATAATCTCATTTCTTTGACAATCTGCAAAAGGTGAAAAAAAGAAAAAAACACAGCGAAAGAAAGCAGGTCAGGGTCAGCTGCAGAGAACGCCTTCAGGTATGGTGCTAATGTGTGCATCTAGTGCGTGTCAGTGGTCAACAAACTGCAGGTGTTTATTAAAATCCATCCAACTGCGGATTTCACTGCATGCAAATGTCAGAAACTGGAAATTTTCCCAAACACTAACCACATCTTGCTAGGAAGTAAAATGGGCGATAGTCCTATTTGTAGTCACAATGAAAAACAGTAAAACCTAAGGATAAACTTAAGAAGCAAGTAAAAGCAGACAGACGTAGCGGCGAATGCCTTTAATCCCAGCACTCGGGAGGCGGAGGCAGCGGCAGGGGGTCTCTGCAACTTCAAGGCTACTCTGGTCTATAAAGCGAATTCTAGGACAACCAGAGTTACATAGAGAGATCCTGTCTCAAAATAAACAAACCAACCAATCAACAAAAATAAGTTCAAGGCTGGGGATACACACTGAGCTACAGCCTGGAAGATGAATGCGCCGGCAGGTCTGAGGCCCAGGGTGGGATCAACACTAGAGATAGGAGGCTGAAATGTGCAAAGCCCCTTTAAACAGACGACTGAAGGAACTAGCCACCGCTACAATTCTCAACCCTCCGAACGCTGCCACCCTTTAGTACAGGTCCGCATGCCGTGCTGACTCCTAACCACAGTTATTTCCAGTGCTACTTTGTAACTATACTTTTGCTACTGCTATGAATTGTAACATAAAGATCTGCTATGCGTCCTGCGAAAGGGTCCTTCAGCCTCCAAAGGGTTGCAACCCACAGGTTGAGAACCGCTGCTCTAAATTCACACTATCAATTAATCTCTGACAGAACTTGGTAGGAAATGCCATTGGGAATTTACGAGAAAACAGGAATACTAAGGTTTATCTGGAAGAACAAATGTAGAAAAAAAACAACTAAAAAGACCTATAAGAAAAGATTTATATAAAACAGAATTATATATAATTCTGGTATATATCAATGGTGCATAAATAAATGGCATCTATTATCCTAGCCAGTTAGAACACCCATGCCCCATAGCAACACAAATGTTAGCTAGAGTTAAGGTTTGGATATAAGAAAAAGCATAATCAGCCAGGCATAGTGGTGATGCCTTTAATGCCAGCACTAAGGAGGTAGAGGCAGGCAGATCTCTTTGAGTTCAAGGCCAGCTTGGTCCACAGAACAAGTTCCAGGACAGCCAGAGTTACATGGAGAGACTGTCAAAAAAAAAAAAGAGTAGAGAAAAGAAAAAAAAATCATTAGAAGAAAATATAAGTACACATTTTACATAATTCAGAAGTGAAGACAACGTTTTTATTCATGTCATCAATACAAAAAGAAAACAGTGATAGTTAGACTAAGACAGAAAATATTTCAAAATGTTGAAAAATATGATTGAAAGGCAAATTTCAATCACTTGAAGTTTGAAAAGAAACTGAAGGTATTTATGTGAAGAGCTATTATGAGCACACACCTGTAATCCCAGCATTCTGGGAGGCAGAGGTAGGCGGATCTCTACAAGTTCGAGGCCAGCTGGTCTACAAAGCAAATCCAGGACAGTAGGGCTACACATAGAAACCGTGTCTCTGTGTAAAAGACCAAACAAACAAACAAAAAACAAAAAAAGAAAGGGAGGGCACATTTGGTTCCACTGGTAGTTGGTGTGGCTGAGGACAGTGGCTAGCAAGATTCATGGTTATGCCATTAGCACTTACAGTCCTGTGGCTGTCTCATCAAATTTGACATGCCAGTGATCACAGAGATGTTCCACTGTGTCCCATTGTGAATGGAACCAAAATGTTACCAAATAAACACGGCAAGCTATCAAGACAGAGGCGGGTTTGAGAAGTGTCTGGAAGCAACCACAAGTTCTAACAAGGTAGATTTTCCGGGATAAATATCCCTATAATAAAATAAATCACTTAAAGTGAAAATATAGACACGTAAAGGAACAATAAAAGGAAAAAGAAGCCTTTGGTCTATTTATATAAAAGTAAGGTTACAAATAGCATGCTTACAACAATAATATTTCTCAGAAGATAATTACTGATACATATTGATAATTATTGAGAGCTGCATTGGAAAAAAATTCAAAGCCTTATATTAAAACAGTGGTAAGGTTAAGTCTGGTGGTAATTATTTTTAAAAGTTTTTTTTTTTCTCCTGAACAGGACATCCACATCATCCCCTCCAGAAATAAGGGCACGTCAGGGGGAAGGCGCCGAAAGAACGCAAGAGCCAAAGGAAGGAGCCAGAGAGGTCCAGGGGCTGACTTGCAGGCATGGCTGTTGGCCTGAACTCACAGCAGCCCGGCCTGCCTACATGAGATCTGAAGAGGATGATCCAAATGTATTACGTACATGTATGAAATGTCAAAACAAACCCATTAGTGTGTATAATTAATATATAAAAATAAAAACATTTCAAACCTTCCTCTCATGTCTTTTCTAAAACTTAGACTATAAATATGTTTCTCCTTATAACTGGAAAGTATGTACACCCCTGCCATGTGCAGTTTGAAAGTCATGAACTCGTTAGAGCTACAATTGCAGAGAGAGAGAAAAAAAACCCTCAAAACCATCTAAAAGCTCAAAAAGGAAATGTATGATCAAACTATGACATGTCAATTCAGGAAATATTACATTCTCCTTATAAATAGAAATGTGTGGACTACATAGGTGGCATGGTAGCATGTGCCTGTGAATCTAGTACTCAAGAGCCTGATGTAGGAGGATCACTGCAAGCTTGAGGCTATTTTTGGCAAAATATTAAGTTCAAGGCAGAATTAAGCTACATAGTGAGACCCAGTCTCAAAATGGCAACAAAAACCACATAAAATGGCGATAGAAATTTCAGAGAAGTTGGTTGATATCACTTTTTAAGTATTTATTTTTATTGTTTTTAATTTTGTGTACGTGTGACCCCCCTGGCTGGGCATTACCTGGAGTGGACTGGGCACCGGACATGTGTGCCAGGAACAGAACCTGGGTGCTACGCTAGTGCGGAATGTGCTCTTACCTGCTAAACCGTCTCTTCAGCCCAGCCGGGATCACTTTAACCAAGAAATAATCACTGTCTACATACAAGAATAAGTTACACAGCCTTATACAAAGGTCATTTTTTGATAAGAGGAGTCAAATTATATACTTTGACTTCATTAATTTTTTCATTCAAAACTGATGCAACCGAAGTGATTTAAGCACACGCCTCCAGAACCAGTGTGGTCGTCCCCAGGCCTCTAATTAAGCTTTTTTTTGGCATGCTCCCATGTCAATCTTAAACTCAAAAACCTATCCACAGCGCAACAAACGGCCAATCAAAAGCTCATTTTCCCTTTTGTGTCTCTTCTAACGCCTGTCTTAATCCACAATTTTAGTTTTCTGCCAGAGGCTTAATAAAAAGAAAACCTGCTCGCAGAGATGCACACCGCTGGGAAATGCAGCAAGGAGACCATTCATCTCTGTGCTGCCTTTTCTTTCTTTCCTTTCTTTATTCTATTTTCTGGTTAAGGAAAGCATCTCCAAGTTCATAAAAACAAGGAACTAAAATTAGACAGAAGAGCTGAGCCTACTCACGGCAGGCAAACATTATTTTTAAACTGAAGAGTATTTATAGGAATGAGCTTTAAGAAGAAGGAAGAGCTTACATACTCGCACAGTGCGACCTGGGAGGGACTAGGGCTGGGGGGAGAACCCTCGAGGAACATTTATGTTTATGTTCCTGGAACTGCAGGCACCTGGCCTGGGTCTTGTCTTGTGAGCCACAGATTAGGGCTAGGAATGACAGAGTGCCCGAGAAACTGTCCACTTCAGTCACAGGAAAGACTGTGCACCCCTCACACTGCACCACAGTCCAGCTGCCTCCTCCTCAGGCCCAAGACGGAAGAGCTGGCCCCATGGGAGATACTTTTTCCCAAGAACAAGTGACACTTCTCAGTGATCCGGGCCAAAGTTGAGAGTTATACTTGTTATAACATTTTCTGAAAAGACGCATCAGTGAAATGGAAGACACTTCACAGGTGACTGTCACAAGAATAAATCTCTTCACACATTAAAACCACATTCATCTTGACACAGCTCTTCTCACGACCTTCCAGAGGACTTTGCCTCCCACCATATCAGATCACACCCACAAGCTCTCCATCACAGTGTGCAAGATGGGAAGGTAAGAGCTGAAAAGCCCAGAGAAGGAGGGGGCTGTCTTCCGGGGACTGTGGAGAGAGGAAGAGGAGTCCCCCACCTAGTGTTTTGCAGATGGTTGGCAGCATTCTCTGTGCTACAGGACAAGGAAGGGCCCACTTAACAGGGACGTTCCCAGGATTTTAGTGAAAGAAACAGCAGCCTCATCGCAGGCAACATCTGAAGACAAAGGACCCAGGCGGCTTCTGAACACCAACCAGCACCTGCAAAGAACCCGCTGGGGCCAGGGGTCAGGGCCCACAGAATAATGCCTCTACGTAAGGGCAGATTTCATTCTTCGTACTAGTGCAGGATGCACATTGTAGCCACACCCACACGTGTCTCTAAAACACACGAAGACGCTCCTCTCAGTCAGTGTTGAATTCTGGTGAAAGGTCATGTTTCAAAATGTGACCAGGAAGTGATTGAGGAAATTTAAAATTCTAGTTCCAACATGGCATACAAGGAAAGGAGACCCAGCCCTGCTCCCCCCACCCCCACTCACAACAGTGAGTCACAGTCACCTGTGAGGTGTCCGTTCAACCAGAGTGCAGCGCTGTGTCCACAGCTAGCCACTGGCCCGCACTGGAGCTGCCCCATAATGGCTGTCAGTATCTGCCCATCTTGTTCCTGCCTATTGCCTGAGTAAGTCACGAGCGAATCACGAGCGAATCAAGCAGAGGCTCCTTAGAGGTCTACTTTTCTGTATTTCCCAGATGCATGACCAGTCCCTTCATCAGCATGTACAATTAGCAGACCCATCTCTGAAGAAACCCCTTTCTTTGTTCTCCCCAGTCAACATCCCCGCCTTAGGAAAGGGTCCCACCAGGCTGAGGAATCTGCCTGTCCACGCTCCATCAGCAGATTCCCTTCATCTGCACCCTGCTGATCTACAACCACCTTGCCTTGACCTGCAAGCAGCTGTACACATTTGCATACCTTTTAAAGAGGTTTTGCTTTGCACATGGACTTGTCTTGTGCATCATCTCTCTTACGGAGAGCAAGGGAAAGAGCTTGCAGTGCTCATCCTGCACAGCTCAGGAAGACGCTCACGCTCTCAGCCTGCGATCAGTAAGCTGACTGAGTTCATAGAGGAGTAACACAGCTCTCCACTCTGTAAGTAGACATATTGCCACCAGACGCCCTGATATCACGGAGGGAGAGCCCCGGGCAGTAGGTAGGAATATTCTCTACACTGGAGAAGTACATGTTATTCCCAAAGGTAAATTAATACACTGGTGCCTCACTTACAGACAGTCTCACGGTTAACCCAGATCAGGCCTCCAAAATTACACAACTCTGAACACACAAATGAAGACATTGAGCCTGCTAAACTGCGACCTGACCTCAAACTAAGATCTCTGTCTCTCTCAAAAGCACCATCCATCGCATACCCCTCTGTTCCATGTCTACATAAATCATTACTTCTTTTGTGGAATGGTGGATAAAGACAGGGTCACAACTGTGTAGGCCTAGCTTTTCTGGAACTCAGTATGCAGAACAGTTTAGCCTCAAGTTCCCAGAGACGCTGCTGCCTCAGTGACTCAAGTCTCCTGCGTGCTGGGATTACAGACGTACACCACCGATCTACACTTGCCTTGTGCTAGTGTGCTTTTGCGTCTAATGAGCTGCTAACATTACTCTGTTATTTAGTAATGGCTGCATTTAAATACAACTCATAAGCCATGTACCTCATTTAAGTATAACATCCAATGATCTTTACAACAGCTGGCAGCCATCACCTAAGCGGTTTCAGATCTCTCTCTCCCTCTCTTTCCCTTCCTCCTTACCTCTCCCCTCCCCCAGGTTTCTGTAGCCCAGGTTGGCTATGAACTCATAGCCAAAGAGGCTCCTTCCTGAGACAACAGGTGTGTCCCAGCCTGACTTCGGAATCCTGCTCATCATCCTAAGAAAACCCTGTTCCCACTAAGAAAGCAGGTTGCCTTTCTAACAAACCATTCATCTACTTTCTCGCTCTATGACTCCCCTATTCTGGACATTCCTTTTCAGTGGACTCTGCCTGGCATCTTTCACTTAGCACATTTCTAAGGTCCATCCATCTTGTAGCATGCCTCAGTGTGCCATTCGCTTTTATGACTGAATGATATTCAACCATGTGGCCTCCATTCACCCACTGACAGACCCTTAGCTGCTTTGCGCTCTTTGGCTGCCATGAACATCTGTGTGCCAGTTTTTGGCTGATTATGTCTTCAGAGCTTCTGGGTGCACACTTGAACATGGAACTGTTGCGACTTGCAATAACTCTGCATCTCCCCTCTGAGGAGATGCCGCACTGCTGCCCACAGGAGCTACACAATCTCACTGTCCC
The DNA here is from genome assembly GCF_030254825.1 of Meriones unguiculatus. Taxonomy (NCBI): domain Eukaryota; kingdom Metazoa; phylum Chordata; class Mammalia; order Rodentia; family Muridae; genus Meriones; species Meriones unguiculatus. Next base: position 41,915,579 of record NC_083359.1, read on the forward strand.
CACCAACAGCATCCAGCAGTCTGGGAGATCTTGAGATAGTGACCTCATATCTTTATCTATAGCAGGACTAAAAACCTGTGCTCAACCAATGGATGTTCACAAAGGTGCCTTTAAAAACCGTAGCCAGTGGTGGTGTTAGCTAGGACCATGTATAAAATTCTCAAAACAACAACAACAAAAAAATAGTTAGAAAAAAATCAGCAACTGGAAGTGATCATGCATACCTGCTCTCTCACCACTTGGAAAGCAGAAGCAGGAAGACTGCCCTGAGTTTGAAGCCAGCCTGGTCTACATGGTGAGTTTCCAGGCTACCCAGCAAAACTCTGTTCCAAATACAACATGACGAAGCAAAATGAAGCCTGACTCCACAGCACTGGTCACCTTCCAGCACATTCTCTGCCTGACAGCCATTCTGGCTCCCCTATCTCTTGAGGAAGCTCCACTCACCCTGAACAATTTTATCTGTGGGCATCGGTTACACCCCTGCTAACAGTATCCTTTCTTGGGACTCTGACTGAGGGCTGTCAAAAAGCTTTGAGGCCACCACAGTGTGCAGGGGTTAGGGCGGACGCTATGCCCGGGCTGTTCTGTGACCCGTTCTGAGCTGGCTCACAGAGTCGTATTTTCAGGTGGAGAGTTAATGCCGCTGGCTGGGGAGGGAATCCAGCCCAGGGCAGTGTCAGGGCACACTCATACCCTCCCGCCTTCTCAGCAAGGCCTTGTTGACCTCCTACGTCACCTGTTCAGCAGCAGGGGGACTTGGCCATTTCCTCTACCAACTCAAAATTCCATTTTCTCCCTTTTCACTGTAAGCCATGCTGACGCTCGGTTACACTGACAAGTTTACATATTACCCCTTGTTTTAACTACATGAAAACAAAATAAAATGAACTATGAACCCATGACCATGTTTGGGAGCAGAGCTTGCTGGTAGCCAGTGTTTCTTTTGAAAATGTTCTATATTAAGGAAGTGTGTGGGAAAGAGGCCGGCTATGGAAAGTATCTGTGTCCCAGGCTCCCAGGGCAGCTGGCATGAGACGTGCACCCCAGCTGGGCACAGGAGCTCATGAACCAGAGGGGAAGACTCATTTTACCACACTTCAAGTTCATTTGAACAAGGAAGTTCCTAGACTTGTTTGGGATATTCTGTATTCATAAGGCGTTTTTAAAGCTTGCCCTAGGTACTGTTTGCCACATAATCTCAAAGTGGTCATGCTCATACATTAAAAAAAAAAAAAGTCTCTGCACTATAACTGCAACTTAATCTCAACATTACTTCAGTTTACAGTCAACAAAGTAATTCCATGCAGATTACATCATTCAAAGCTGAGTGCGAGGTACCTACGGCTGCAGCACTCACGAAGCTGAGAAAAGGGGTAGAAAGTTTGAAGCCACTCTGGGCCACACCTCGAGGACCTTTCTCAAAAAGCAAATGAACAAGCTGAGCACACCTTTAGTCCCAGCGCTCGGGAGGCAGAAGCAGGAGGGTATCTGTGAGTTCGTGGCCACAGAACTCATACTATATAGCAAGCTCTTGTCTGCCAGGGTTATTCAATGAGACCCTGTCTCAAAAAACAATAACAACAAAACCACAAAGCAAACAAAGAGATTATATGATTCACAGAACTGAAGCTTCACTCTAAACCTTTGCGATGTCTCCCAAAGCATTGAGGTGGCTGATGCGACTTTCACTGTCGGACAGTGAAAGTCCTATTAATAGCTTACCTATTTAAAATGGGAAGACTACTGTCAAAAAGCTACTCCAGGTAACCCAGCACTTCCGTTCCATGGCATAAACACACAAGCGCTGAAAACACATACTCTCACAAAAACCTGTGCACAAATACTCATAGCTGCACTGATCACGGAGCCAAAAGGTGGACACCACCAACGTGCCCGTTAATAAATGGACGGATAATCAAAACGTGGTTCCCACTTCCAATGAAGCATTGCATCACCATAAAAAAGAATGGCGTGGTTGACGATGCACACCTGTGATCCCAGCACTCTGGGAAGGGCAGAGGCAGGCAGATCTCTGTGAGTTCGAGGCCAGCCCGGTTTACACAGAGAGTCCAGGACAGCCAACACTACACAGAGAAACTCTACCTTGAAAAAAAGAGAGAGAGAGAACGAAGTGATGACTTGGACTACATTATAGATAAACCTTGAAAATATACAAGCAGAAAAAGCCAGATACAGAGGCCACATGCTATAGGAAACATGAAATGTCTAGACTATGTGACTCCCACAAAGATGAGTGGCTGACAGGCGTTGGTTTTGGGGAAATGAGGAGTGACTGCTTCCTGGGGACAAGGCATTTCTTGGGGCGATGAACACGTGCCGGAGCTGCACAGAAATGACAGCAGCACGATGAAGGCAGTGAAGGCAGTCAGCATCACGGAACCGGCTGCTTGAAACAGATGGTTTCATGTTTCACTTTGATGCTTTAAAAAGAGAACAGAGCATGGAGAACCCAAAAAGTAACAGCAAGGCCCGGGGGCGTGGCAGACTGTGAGCCCCTGAGAAGGCCGCCTGTAACAGAGCATGTGCTGCAGGAGACGGTTTGGTTTTGTTTTCCTCCAGACCAGGCCTCCCTCCGTACCTCCCTCTGACCGGCTTTGAACCCCCAGCCATCCTCCTGCCTTACAGTCCCAGCAGCTAAGGTTCTAAGCATGAACCACGGTGCCCAGCTTCATTTTGTTTTGTTCTGTTTTTTTGAGATAGGGTGTTACTCTTGGCCAGGCTGGCCTAGAATATGCGGAACCCTCCTGCCTCACTACCCTGAGTTCCCAGATGATAGGCAGGAACCACCCCCATCCGCGCACTTAGCCTAGTACCAGCCTCGGAGCTGCTGAGTATCTCCTGGAGACTGAAGCAACATTTGCACATCTGCACTCATGCCAGCATCTGAGCCCCACATCAGCACTGGACACAGTGTCCAGCACCTCACATCAGTCTATCCTGGTCTCCCCTTACCTCAGGGTAAGTTCCCTCAGGCAGGGCGCTTGTTACCGTTGTGTCCTAGTGGTGAGAAGGGGACTGGCAAGTGTCCGTAGGTGAAGACACTGACGCCAGCTGCAATTGTTGAGTATGTGTCTGAGCTGCAGTCACAGAGCACTGCCCTGCACACAGGTCATGACACTGGCACTCTGATATTATGGCTTAAGGAAGCCACAGGAAGGACACAGTTCTGCTGGACACCAAGGGACCAGCCCAGAAAGTCAGAATGAGTGCAGCCATGCTCCCTCTGGCCAGCACATCTGATGTGAGATGCAGGCATATTCTGAGCTTTATAAGCAGGGTAGCATCAAATACATGGGTTGGAGAGAGGGCAGTAGAGTAAAATCAATGTTCCCTAACATCCAAGAGGACCAATAACTCTGTATGTGACCTCATCAGCCTTAATCCACACACTCAAGCTCAGGGAGTCTCTCTTCCAAGGAGAAAATAGATATTCAAGTTGCTAAGTAACTACATACCATTTCAAAATGACAGGCTGCATCGAAAACCAAGGCACGGACAGCCTGCACTGGGCTAATCAGCTGTGCACAGCACCCGACCACAAGCACAGACCTTCCCAGCATACGTGACCAGCCAGCACTGCCAGTACTCCTGAACACCAGGTGACAAGATTTCCAGGACAAAAACTCCACATACACCTTCAATTTAAACCAAAGAAGAAGAAAGGGAGCCAAATCTCCTTGGCAGTGCGTCAGAGAATACACAAAATTGCTATATGTGCAACAGTCTCTACAGTTTTCCAGATGTTTCTTGTGAAGTTCTGCAAAATGCTGTTACAAAATTCTGGTACACTTTAATAAAAATCATATTTTCTATAAACTCGCATCTAAGGTTTGTAATACAACTAATTATGGAGTTCATTATTAACTCTAATTAACAATTACAGAATCTTGCCTAGAGTTTATTTTTACATACACAAAAGAAATCTTTTTGTTCTCATGGAAAACATGCTGCCTTGACTAGGATACAAATTCCAATGAAATTTCTTTTTCTCCCCCTTTAAAAATATTCAAAAATGCCAGGTAACGGTGGCACATGCCTTAAATCCCAGCACTCAGGAGAAAGAAGCAGGCAGATCTCTGAGTTCAAGGCCAGCTTGGTCTACAGAGCAAGTTTCAGGACAGCAAGGGCTACACAGAGAAACCCTGTCTTGAAAAACAGAGAGAGAGAGGAACAAACAAACAAGCAAACAAATATGGTGGGACATGCCTGTAACCCTAGCTCTGGAGAGGCAGAAATAGGAAGGAGTTTAAGGATAGCCTTGCAAGACAGTATGTTTGAGTCAAGACTAGACTAGAGCTATATAGCTGTCTCAAAAAAAAAAAAAAAAAGCTAAAACATTTTCCGTAGTAATATATTCATTCTGAACTCACGTACCTTGCAACTTCATTTATTCAGAATGTCTGGGTTGTTGGTTTTAATCTGTTTTGGGACAGGGCCTTGTGTAGTTCAGGCTGGCCCTGAACTCCCTATGTAGCCAAGGATGACCCTGGACTCCTGATACTCCTTCTGTCTTCAGACCACCAGGGTTATAGGCCAGTCCAGCAAGCCTAGCTCACACCCCAGGCCTTTCAATCACACCATCCCAACAGGATTAATGTGCTGGAATGTTTTTTTTGTTTTGTTTTTATGAAACAAAGTAAAAGACAGAGCATACTTGCTACAAGAAAACATACTAACAGTTATGTAAGAGTTGACAGAAAGAGCGCAAGCAGGAAAATTAATTTTTAAAATGTAAGGACTTGGAAAAGCAGAGCAATCTTCATTTGCTTAAAGCAAAGCAAAAAAAAAAAAAAAAAAACCTATTTTTAAAAGGAAATTGCTATATTAGTAAAGGCTGAAGAACAAGTAGTAAAAATAACTGAGTCATCAAGAAAATTACATTTTATTTGGCATATTAGATTTTTATGAAACTGTTTCATACACTGCAAAAATGTAGAACCAGATGTTTAAATTGGTTAAAACAGGAAAACTTTTCCTGAGCTGGCATGGTAGCTCATGCCTGAAATCCCAACACTTGGGAGGTTGAGGCAGGAAGCTTGCCAGGAATCCAAGGCCAGCCTGAGCTACAAAGTGAGAACCTGTCTCCAAAATAAATAAAAAAAGAAGGATTTTTTTTTTTAATTGACTGATGGATGAAATCTTCAACTCTTCAGAGAACTCAGCCATCCAGAAAGACTTACTATAATTGGTACTTACATCTACAAAATGCCAAATGAGAGTGGTTTCATACTCAACCACATGCTTCCCCTAAAACCTTCCACTAAGGAACCGGCTGGAAGAAAGGAAAAGGCCTCGAGAACTTCATGTTTAATCAACCTGGAATAAGCCTAAAAGAGAGGCTAGCTATTAAAAAGAACTAAACTAGTTATATAAAACATCCAGTATTAATTCTCACTTCAACATATTTTTCAGGAAAACTTATAAACACTGGCAAAAATAAAAAAGCTCATCTCAGTCACCGTATTAAGTAATAAAAGTTCCTTATTGTTCAACTTATTTTAATCAGTTTGGTTGCTGATTTCGGAAACGAGTATCTTTTCCATCTACTGACATGGATGGACAAAGAAAACAAAGGTTGCCCTTACACTGCTGTGCCGTGCCGAGCCTTGTTAGGATGTCCCGGGCTCAGAAGGCTTCAGGCTGAGGCCACAGACACACGCCCTGTGCTTGCCCAGCACTTGGAAGCTCTGTTTTGACCGGCAGCGTGGACAGCCCGGCACGTGAGCTCTAGAAAAAGACAGCACACACCAAAGCGCCGATGGTTCCATTTGTACGAAATGTTTGCAGGCTTTGCTCCATCAGAGGCTGGAAGTTTGGAAGAATGGGAAGTGAGAGATAATGAGTAATAAAAACTCCAAAAATTGATTGTAATAATGAACACACAGGTCCATTTTTTTTTTTAAGCCCGGACTGCTCAGCGGGTGAAGTGTATGCGGCAAGCCTGACAACCCAAGTTCAACCCCCAGGATCCGGAAGGTGAAAGGACAGAGGAGACTCACACACATTATCCTCTGACCTTCACAGGCACGCTTTGGCTCACATGCACCCACATACATACACACAAATAAGTGCAGGTAGTGTAAGAACCATTTTACTGAATGTTTTACATAAGTAAATTGTATGCCATGTAAGCTGTATCTCAAAAAAAAAAAAAACTGGTATGAAAAAGTAAATTTAAAAAAACAGTTCAAATTTATCACCCAAGCTGAGACTGGCTGACAGTCCACACACCTCAGCCAAGGCTGCTGAAGAGACAGAAATCTTACTGCAAGGAGGGACTCCTCCAGGGGAGGCATCAGAAACTCAACTGCTACTAAATAAAGTAACAGCACGGCCAGAGCTCGGAAAGCAGACATTTCCACTTGAGCTCCTACGGCAGAGGGACCCAGCTGACATCTTAGAACCATCAGCTCTCAAAGCGCTCATGATAAAAAATTCCCTCCTGAGCCAGAAAGAACACTGTGCTAAGTTATTCCGGCTGAAAACTTCCTGGGGACGTGTGTGTAAAAGTCGACGAACATGACGCTGGAGACATGTGTCTCAGCCTGGCAGGCTGCATGCAGCTGCGCTGTCAGGGCACACGGTCTCACTACCTGGGCCTCTGTGGGGGTTAAATCCACCCACAGGTCCTGGGACACAAGTACTCAATGACAATCCTGTATTTCTAAACAAATTAGAGCATTTCCCTCTTGCTCCTTTATTTCACCAGCCCTGCAAACCACAGCAAATGTTACATTCCCTGCCAAGCGCCCTCACTATCCCTTAGAAAGGAAAAGAAACGCACTGAAGAGAAAGACAAACTTCAAGTCACCACAGAGCAGAGGGTGGTACCCAATGGCATGCTCAAGGCTCAATGTTCCCTCCCTAGTGCATTCTCTCCACTGAGTGTGTAGAGGGTCAGAGGTGTAGGGGGTCAGATGTTCTATAAAGTGAAGCAAAATAGAGAGAGAAAATCATAAAAAATCTTTATAACACCCAGGCTCAAGGATATCTGGGGACTCATGGGAAGACCACCAGTCTCTGACACACTATTGGCGGCAGCCAAACTGGGGGAGAAAGAGAAGCACGTACCTTACAAATGACACACTTGCTAATAACCTTATTAATCTAACATTTGCTCAGTCCTACTAATGAGAAACTTGTCGATACCATGAAATTCATTTTATTGACAACGAATCTTCTGACCTAATGTTCAGGTCCTCACGCACAGGCTAGGGAGAACTTGTGTAACAGTGGACGTGGCAGCATGCACGGGGAACCCCAATGTTCCTATGGCAAGATGGGTGGCAGAGAGGGGGAGTGCCCAGCTCTTCAGCCAGCCAGCCTGGTGCCAAACAGCAGCAACCAACAGAGAGGTCCTGTTTCAAACAAGGACCAACACCCCAGGCTACCCCTGACCTCCCCATGCATCCCACACATACCCCCACCTACTCCCCACCACAGATAGAGAGAAAGAGAGCTAGAAACACATCTTTTAAATAATCGTGTTCACTTCTCATTTCCCCCAAGCTATTTCAAAAGCTGTTCTCAAACTTTCAAAGCCAAGTAGGGGTCCTCATGGGATATTTTTGTTTTGTATAACAAATGTGATCCTGAAAACCCATGTGTAAATTTATACTTCTAGAATTCAAGCTTACTTATACTTAAAGGAGGCAAAGAACCCTCTATGAAGTTAAGAATCTCAAACATACCCCATAATTTAGTGGTTCTGTAAATCTGAGTTTCCCTATGCTAAATTTGTCTAAATGAGGGTTCATAGTTTAAACAAATGGACAAAGGGAAAACCACTTCTCTGTATTAAGAAAAGTACTATTTTCCAATCACGAGAGAATCTCAGCTATTCCTAGAGGACAGTGGGGATCGTACGGCTCAGCCACTTCAAAGTTTACATTTCATAAACGAGAGAAATCTGAAAGCCAGCAAGACTGAGCAGGCGTGGGGGAGTTCTGCCAAATGTGCTGAACTTGGGGGCGGAGGACGCTTCTTAAGAGGCACAGCTAATCTACAAGAGCAAATCCATTTCACAACCGCGATAATTCTGCAACAGCGCTCCCCCTCCATACACCAGCCCCTCGGTGTTCAGCTTCTACACAAGACAAAAAGGAACAGCAATGACTGCAAGAAACAGCTCCTCATGAGGCTAAAAACTCAGTTACACAGTCACAAAACACAGTCAGTACCACCCACACTTTCAAGCAGTCACACTCAATAGGGTAAAAGTAACTGGGTCGATACTAAACAACAGTTACCCAAAACGACATAGCTTTCACAACACAACGCATTTTAATATCTGTATACAAAAAAAAAAAAAAAATTGATCAGAGGCCTATGGGTTTTCTTCTTCTCTCTGTACTAGACCATTAAAAAAAAAAAGTAAGCTAGTATTCCCCAAATAAATCAAACATTGAAGCAGAATGACTGAAAAGCCGATTTCCGTATCACATTTTTTTCCTTTGAAAGAAAAAAATAAACTGAACAGAATTTAATAGCATTACATAAAAATCCTGGGAATTATGTGCAGCAAATAACCTGAAGCTCTGTTCCCCAACAGGGGGTAGGTAAGTGGCTAATGCTGGTTTTCCACATATATAAATGACAAACAGGGATTATCACAAATAAACAAATTCAAGAGAACACTTCCTGAAGCCTCCATTTTAACGCTGATAAATCGCCTGAGTAAACTGAGGCCGCCAACCTTATATTTTCTCCACTGCCTCACGCTGCGCTTTCCTACCGCCAGGCTGCACTCCTCGCCCTCCAGCATAAGAACACACCAGGCCAGAAGCTGTCAGCTCTGGTGCTCAAGGCCTCATTTCACAGCCTCGGGCTCAGAGTCCTGACTGGCTCTCTCCTCCATTGCTCATCCTAGTTCCTGTCAAGCCCCTCTGTGCCAAGACTTAACTCAGTAGTGGAGACAGTTTCTCACCAGACTATACCCCAAACCTACACGGAGAAAGCAGCCAGCCTTTACTTGGAATGGCTGGGTAACTAACTCCATGGCTGAAGAAAGGCTCCAGGTGGGCTATTGTTTGGTTCTTTGTGGTGAGACCTGAGCCCAGGTCTTCTGAGACTTGCTAAGTACCTAACAGTGTCCACAATGTTGAATGTAAGAAGCGGTAATATTTCCTCCACTAGACAGGAGCAAGGTGGCAGACGAGGACCCGTACCCAAGGCTGCCCTGTGACACACACACAGACATACACGCAGAGAGACAGAGTCAGAGATTGTTTTTTAAACAACTATATTCAGTTTCCATTTTCTCTGAGACATTTAGAAAGTGGTTATCAAACTTTCAAAACCAAGTGGGGGTCCCCTTAGTACCTGTGGAGTGGTAGGGAGACTGCTTCCAAGAGCTCCATGGACATTAGCGTCCATTCATAAATTCTCCAGTCCTTTCTATACAAAGGCACAGCATTTGCACATAATGAATGCATATCCTCCTGGCTGGCCCCAGATTACTTACAATGCCAAATATAATAGAAGTGATATTTAAATACATATTGTACTGGATTGTTTTAGGAATGCAGACAAGAAGGAAAAGACTGTACTTATTCAGTACAATTTTTCTCAGAATATTTCCTATCTGAGGTTGATTGAATATACAAATGTGTAACCCAAAAGACAGAGGGCTGTGGTGTGACCACTGAGCAGCTACAATACGTCAGCAGTGCTTAAACTGTGGCAAGCTCTCATCTGAAGACACTGCAGCAGAGAGGAGAAAAGCCACCTAGGAGTAAATCAAACACAGAGTGCCTGAGAGCAATGAGTGCCCAGCGCTCCCTCCCAGGAGGCACTGTCCAGAACAAGGCTCTCAGGAAGGAACGACTGGAGTTGCCTTCTGGAACCTTCTGCAGCTGTACTGAGCATACTCCTTAGCCCACAAAGAGGTCATCTCTGTCATGGTGTAGGGTTTTTTCTTCTTGCTGTTCTTTGCTGCTATTTATCTATATGCACAGACACATGTCCTTCAGAAGACCTTAGTGGGAAGATACTGTAAAAATAAATGCCACATTGCTTCATAATTGCCAATTGCAAGAATGCAAATTAGAGCTTCCCAAGAGCCTGGAGATGCACATGGCTTTCTTCTGCAGTTCGTACTTCATGTAAATATGCATATGCTATTAATTTTCTTTTCAAAACAGGAGAGGGTAAACTTTAGCTGTCTGTCTGTATAAACATATCAGAAAAACTGAATTAATGAGATTTCAATACCTATAATTTCTCTGCTACTTAAAAACGCTACTGAGAAGAAAATCTACCAAAAGCCACTGGGGTTGGATGAAAAGGATATGCCAGCCAAGCCGTGGGGACCTCCGCATGCTTAAGATGACACAGACTGGGGATCACATGGGGTATTCCGTAATGGGTAGTGAGGTAGCTCAGCAGGTATCAGCGCTTGTTGTTCTTCAAGAGGACCTGAAGTTTGGTTCCTAGCCCCTATATGGTTGACTCACAACTGCCTGTAATTCCAGTACCAGGGGACTGACGCCCTCTTCTGGACTCCACAGGAAACAGAACTCACACGCACATATGCCACACACAGACACACACGCACACACATAATTAAATTAAAAAATAAAAATATTGGCCAGGTATGGTAGTACACAGCTTTAATCCCAAGACTCAGGAGGCAGATCTATAATGGGATACAATACCAACTAACACAAATCAAATAAAATCCAAGAGAAGCCTGTCTGTGGGAAAAGCCACTGTTTCCTTGAAAAGTTGCTAGGACACTAACAGGGCCTGGAGAGGTGGCTCATAGGCTGAGAGCACCAGAGGACCTGACTTTGGTTCCCAGCACCTGCATCAGACGGCCCACAGCCACCTACAACTCCAGCTCCTGGGGAATCTAACACCTCTGGCCTCCTCAGGCAACCCCCCTCACACATGTGTAAGTACAAATAATCTCTTCTTAAGAAAACCAATGTGAAACGGGGCTGGCAAGATGTCTTGGTGGTAAAGCACTGCTGCACAAGCCTAAGGACCTGGGTTCAAGCCCTGCATCCCACGCTGAAAGAAAAGACCCAATTCTCAAAGTTCTCCTCTGACGGCCACATTCCACGCATGCACGGTGGTGATATGCACGTGTGTGTGTGCATACACACACACACACACACAGAGTGAGCACGGTGATATGATTTCACAGCAGCTGAGAGGACCAGTAAAAATGCTGTGAGAACTGGAAAGAAATCAAGAAAGGTACGGTGGCTCTGGATGCTGCCGAGAAAGAATCGCCCCTTTCAACAGCGTCAGCTGGTCTCTGATGAGCTACTGTGTGCACACGCGTCCTTTCTAGAGCACTTGACATGTACTTAACATTTAATCCCCACAACTCCTGGAGGTGGGCACTCCTGTTTTCTGATGCATTCCTTTGGATTTAAGTAGCGGATTAACCACTTAGTACCTACTTCTGGCTGCTTCAACATTACAAATCACTGAACTTCTCCCTACTTCACTCTCCTCACTTACAAATGGAGATAATCAGAGTCTCTCCTGCACAGCCCTATCCTTAATCTATAATTGGCAAGTTTGGTGCACATCTGTTGTGTGGTCATTTGACTGGTGTCTCCTCGGGCATCCAGGTCGTATGTTCCAGGAGAGGCCCATAAACTGTCTCAGGTCTTTGTCCATGCCTCACCAACGGCAGGAACTCAGTCAATATTTAGTGAATAAATAAAAGAGTTTACAGTAGAATAACAGCTTCTGCTTAAACTTCAGCCATATCTCCAGGCTCCCAAAGCTAAGGATTTTCCCATAATTCCTCAATTATCTAGGGCCACATCACTGTAAGTACCTCAAGGCTGTAGGGACTTGAACCTGCCCAAAAACAATATTGCTGAGCTCCCAGGGGTTTGCAGCCAGGAAGCAGCCAAGCTCAGCTGCTACAGTGTAACCGGAGCGAGCTTTCAGGGGCTTGCAGTCGACACTTGCCCTTTTTAATTCAAGAAACTGTCGCAGTCCCAGTCCCTAGTGTGTTCTGGGTTTCAGTGTCCACCAAACAGCATACAGCAAAGGAAAAGCATCTGTGAAGACAAAACATAACCTTCCCCAGAGGGGAGACTTGGTTCTTGGTGACTGAATGGCCATTGCCACCATGCCAACAAGTCACTATGCGAATCCCTGTTTCCCGTGAATCATCTCATCCAAGACTCCCCTCTTGAGAGAGAACCTCTGTCAGGGGATCTGTCACCACATGCACTGTAGAGCTCCTGGGTAGCTTGTCTAGGTCCTGTAGTAAAAAAAGCACAGAACACAGGACATGATCCAAGCAGGAGAGAAAGCAAGCACCGAACCACCAGATCACATGCCAAGTGCAAAACGCTCATGCTCTCACAGAGGCGTTTCTAAGAAAAGCAAAAGTTTGTAAGGAAAATTCTGAACTAGAGTCACTCCCTACTTCCACGATGTATATAAAATGCCTGTCACACCTAAGACAAGGTCTATTTGGCCACTGCACACTAGCACTTTTCTTTTTTTTAATTTCTTTGCATGTGACAGGGCTTCATCTAAATTCAGGCTGCCCTCAGACTCATTATATAACTGAGGATGGTCCTGAACCTCCCGTCTCGCTGCCACCTCCTGAAACGCTGAGGCTACAAGTAGGAGCACCACACAGTGTTACAGATCAAACCCACGTATCGTGCACGGGAGATACAGACACTGCTAGCTGCGGTCTTTTTGATCACGCCGAGGGGCATTTGTGAGGGCGAAACTGTCTTCACAAAGACACAAAGACCTTATTTGCCTTTTCAGCATGGGTGTGTTTTCGCCACGCACGGCTCAAAGCACTCTTAACCACCCCACGCATGCTGAGGAAAGCAGCTTCACTCAAGAGTGTCCTTGATGGAGCAGTAAAAATTAATGGCTATCCCATCTCAGCCTTGAGAATGTGTCTTTTTAATAGTCTGTGTGATAAAATGGGAAACACACCCTCAGCACTATGTCACACACCAAGGTCCAAGGCTGTCAGGAGAGCCCCGTGCAGCTAAACTGGTGGCCTTTCTCCATCAGCTGCACTGGACCTGAAGACAAACCAGTGCTGACTGCTGGCCTGTGCCAGACACTGTAACGTCAGCATCTGCCCAGCGTCTGTAGACAGACTGTCCTGATGTAAGCCCTGAGAATATCTACATAATTGGAAGATTTGGCATGACTGATGATGTGCGTGGTACGACAAACGACCAACGCATGTTGCTATAAAGTCAAACCTGTCGAGAAAATTCACTTAAAAACCCAGTGAAACTTTCTGTGACAGCAAGAAAGTGAGAGCAAGGCCTTGGCGCCCATGTTATCGCGAAACTTGAAGAAACTCCTGTTTGTTAGTGCTGGCATGAAGTCAAAGAAAAATACCCACAGTGATCTCAATAAAATGCTCCTTCACTTCCCAAGGACTCATCTGCATACAGACAGAAGCGTCCTTCACTCCAGGGACAGACTGCGCACCGAGGCAGTTAAGGCAAATGCAGCTGACACACTCAAAAAAGGCTAACGTGGCGGGTTTCCACCATAGCGAGCCTGTAATTTTAAATTAACTTTTGATTAGCACAAACACTAAACAGGCATGCAAAACAGACTTCCTCTTCTCACCAACATTTTATGTCTGAAAAGTTAGATTTTATATTTGTTTTTATTTTCATTAAAATGTTGTTTAGCCGGGCAGTGGTGACACACACCTTTAGTTCCAGCACTCAGCGGCGCAGAGGCGGGCAGATCCCTGTAAGTTCAAGGCCAGCCTGTTCTACAGAGTAAGTTCCAGGACAGCCGAGACTTCACAGAGAAACCCTGTCTCGGAAATAAAAATGTTGTTTGTAGTAATGTGATGGTTTATTATTTTGAGATGAATTTAAAATAGATGCTTAAATGTCTCTATTTTGGTTTCTAATACGGTAAAAGAAAAATCTACAGATAAACAGTGACCTCAATAATTTAGGAGTGTAAAAGGCCCCTGAGAGCAAACACTCTGAGCTAACGGCTCGTAGAAAGCCTCCTATGCCTGATAAGACCAGGCCGCGGATGTCAGGCTACCTAGGCCCCACAGTCTGCAGCCGCTGCTCATGCCCCCATTGCTACTGCCAGCATGAAGGAGAAAGCTGACGTTCTCCTCTCCTCCAGGGGGCTGAGCCTCTCCACTCCACTCAGCACACAGGGCACCGGACACTCTAGGAGCACAACACGAGTGAATGCTACAGTAAACACCCTGGCTTCCAAAGGCAGGACAGTCAAGTACAGCTCCCTTCCCGGACTCCGAGTCAAGCTGAGGCAGGGGTTGGCCTGTCGGGCACAGTGCTCCATGTTCATCGGTAGGACGTTATCTCAGCTCTTCCTTGGGCCCCCGGCCCATCCCTCCTTCTGTGCAGTCAGGCACCACTACCTAGGACGAGGACTCCCCGAGCTGCTCAGTGCCTTCCCTTTGTTTCCGGGCAACTGGTGGGCCCCACATCTACAGCTCACTTATAAATTCCTTCCCACTTCAGAACACACACCCTGTATAAAATCCCCGTGGCGCCAGATGCCGTTAGGAAGGTCCTAAGCATCTCCAACGCAGACTGCGAGAGCATGCCAGAGCCGGGCAGTGCCATTCAGTCCCCCTCTTTTGTGGCCAACAGCTTCTTGTCACCACCAAAAGAGTAGACGTGTAACGATAAATGATGACTGGCCAGACAAGTACACAAAATCCCAGCAGAAACACCAAAACCATGATCACCACCCAACAGGCTTTCGTCCACAATGTACGCGCCCTAGAAAAGCCAGTGTGGCTTTCTTTTTCCAAGGTTAAGTAGGCAGGCGATACTGGCCGGTCAGCAGAAACACGGTTATGATGAAGCGTATTTTTTAGGTTTTCACTTTTTTAGTAATTCCACCCACAAAAACTACCTTCTTTTCTTCTGCCTTCCACCAGGAATTCAGCAAACCTCATTCTTAATTTCCTTTGCCAAAATTTAATTCACTCGAAAGCTTATCTTGAGAATTAACAGCTGTGTGCAACTTACTTGAAGCCATGTAATTTGGCCCCAAAGGGTTTGAAAAGGTTGTTGCAAGCATGACAGCACATGCTTGTAATCCTAGCACTTGAGAGATGGAGGCAGGAGGACCACAAGTTTGAGGCTACCCTGGGTTGTGAGTTCAAGGAAAGCCTAGACCACATAGCAAAACAAACAGCATTCACAGGGCTGCTGTCTCCTCTGGCAGCTATGGGGCCACATTTTCTGCTCATCGAAGCCACTCGCTTCCTGGGAGGCTAAGTCTCAGTGTGTATGAGAGAACCTACCCAGAATGGAGGTGAAGGCTCGGAGTTTCTCTCCCAGGGCTCCACAGCCTAGGTTTTGGCTGGGGAGGATGTCTAACTAACTGCAGTGGCAGCCGTGAGTTCTTTCTGCAAAGATTAAGCCATCCACGTGGGAGGGGAAGGCAGCTGGAGGCACTTTCTGAGTTTCACTTTCTGCCCCTAGAACTCTGTCTGCATCTACCACAGGAAAAACCAACAGTCTGGATAAGTGGCCTCACTCTTCGGTAGCAGCACACAGACCAGCCAGGACCCTCCAGCTTTGAGCGTTATCTCAGCCTACAGCAGGACCACTCTTCCTGTAGCTCAAATTTAGATAGTCCTCCTTAGTTTTACAATTGCTGTTACTCTGTGGATTATTTCCAAAATCTTGGGTTTCTCTATTAACTCCACTAGTGAAACTCCCCTGTTTGAGACTAAAAAGCCAAGTATTCATTCAAAACCCAGGCTCTGTGTGATTAAAAACAGGACTCTTTATCTATTTTGTACCCTGATGTAGCCCAAGAACCTAGAACTGGGCACAACACAGAATTGTGACAAAAGGGTAAATTCTGAGGGAGTCAAGATTTCCAGACCTATTCACATTCTTCAGCCAGATCCCTCGTCCTCCGTTCTCACCACACTGCAATGGTACCTCAACCCCTCCTCACTCCAGACAATCTCCAGGCCACTTACAGAAACGTAAAAGGCTCTCTCCCCTTCGAACCATGAAACCCCCATGCCCATCGCCTCTGATTAAGCCTGGCTTGGAGTCCCATCCAGTTAACACTGCTCACACCTGCCCCTCATCTCCACTGACTCTGCAGTCACCTCAGGCCACCTCCCCCTCACCTAGGATCTGCTCAAACAGCACGTTCATCTCCAGGCTCACGCCCTTCCAGGCTACAATCCCTAGAACTGAAAAGGTGAGCTTTCAATTCAGATCACCTGGCCTTTTACATAAGCCCCAACAGGGGATCCTTCCTACCTTTGAGAGTTTGGATCAAACCCAAACTCCTTAGATCACCCATTGCCTTCGCAGTCCCAATGGGTCCAACAGCCCAACCCACTGAGAAACATGAATGATAGCTTTGGCCCATGATATCTGGTCTGTACTTAGCCCTCTTCCTTTGCCCATCTGAAACCTACACTTGATCTCAGGATTCACTCAAGTATTTGCCTCTCTCTAAAATCTCCCAAACACACAGATACATTCTGCAACAACTCTGCCAGCCAGGAACTTGTCAAGGTCAGGACTGTCATGGGTCCATGCTTTTATTCATAATGTCAGACACACATAACAGTGTGTGTTATAATCAGGGAAAGGAAGAAAGGGGGAAGAGGACAAAGGGTAAACAGAGGGAGAAAATATGAATGTGAAGAAATAATGGATCATCATTCCACTCAGATTCCTTCGGCAGAAATATCCCTGACATGCTGTCACAATTCCAGGACATGGAAGAGGGCATGAGACAGGGGATAAGAAGTGAAGAAGGCTCAAGAGGTCTGGGAGCTGGGCAGACAGATGTTATTCTAGAGCCCTGCCAATGTGGTTTTCAAAATGAGCAGAGAAAAGAAAACCAGTCTTGAGAAAATGGTTCAAGGGGAGAATACTGAACTTAAAAATCAGCAATGTCTCATCTAAGCCTTCCATCTTTTCTCCTTTCCCTTCTTTTATTTCTTCCTTACCCTATCCATTTAAATTGTTTTATAGATGTATAATGTACATTTGTTTTAAGTTAATTTACCAAATTTACACTCTTTGAAACTTTTTTTTTAAACACACCAAACTCCTCTAGGGTTTCTTTTCATATTTTTCGTGAGGGGGTTTCTTTCAGACCCTGGATCCATAAGTGAAAAACAAAAGTCTCCAATAACTTAACAAACACTGGTATTTCCAAAAATTCAATGACTTCAGAACTTCCAAATATACCGAATAACTACACTTCTCTCTAGAGTACAGACGATACACCACACAAAGCACACTCACAAACTGCTCCCGCTGGCCCCTGACCCACGGCAGGTCTTTATGTACACTGCAGTGCAGTCCGGCACCAACACCTCGGCCTGCGCCACAAACGCCGCAACAACCAGTCCTAAAGATGCCAAAATGTCAAGGAGGGATTCTAGCCACCGATACCGTGAAGCCCGGAGCAGGCGCCACGCTTTTAACTGGAAAGATGCTTGTCATAGAGAGATCTTTCCAAAGAAACTCAAAGGGCCATCTGTGAGCTGGTCAACATCGACAGTTAACACTCCACAACCAAGGGAGTTCTCGGGTGAGCTTTTTCCTGCTGTGTCCATAAATTCTATAACAACTAGCAAAAACAGTAGGGAAACTCAGGGGAAAGAAAACCCACCTGGCCAGAGAACACATGAATACTCGACAAGGGATCTCAGATTACAAACATAAAGAGAAGCGCGCCCAAGTCCCAGCAGTGCTATCAAGGCAGAGGCCGCACTAGCACAGCTCAGCGCCCCCTTCCCCTGTCTCATTTAAACCATCACTTCTCTTCCACGGTTCCCTCTCCTGAGGCTTTTAATTGTGTAATTATGTGGCATTTGGGCACCACAAAACACAATACAGCTTTAATGTAGCTTTTTAAAATCAATGTTAATTCTCTATATACTCCTAAAATAAATGTTCTCTCAACCCTGAAGATTTATAAGCCAGGCACTGGTGCCGCACTCCTTTGATACCAGCGCTCAGGAGGCAGAGGCAGGTGGATGTCTGTGAGTTCAAGGCCAGCCTGGTCTACAGAGTGAGTTCTAAGACATCCAGGACAACACAGAGAAACACTGTCTCAAAAAACAAACAAACAAAAAAGATTTATAGTAAAACACAGAACTGTTTCATTGCAGGAAATGCAGCAGATTACTAAGGATCCTTGTTTTGGGTCCCATCTTATACACTCATTTTCCAGACCTCAAAAGACTTTTGTCCCATATAAAAATAAGAAAATAAAGTAAGATGTAGCCCAGCAAAAATTCCAAGAACAATAAGGACCTTACGGCTGAGGACAAGAAGATGCAAATCTGAGGGAGTGGGGGAGACAGAAGGACTTCAGGAGCTTGTGGAGTTCCGTGTTCTCAACTTTGGGTTGTAGAAAGCAAGACAGAGTAACAAAGCACTGAATGAAAGCTGAAAGACAAAAATGAAAACTTCAAGAAAGACAGGGGGAGGGAGGAAGGGAGGAGAATGGAGGGAAAGCGTGAGGGGATATGTGAGTGCACACGTGTGAGGGGTTGACTGATTCAGGCAAAGGCAGTGTGTACTGACAAGTACATATATGTCTAAGTCTCCAGGGTTCTACAGAACAAGGTCAGCTTCTACCCCTATTTTGACCACAAGCAAAGCAAGGCCTGGAGAAGAAAAAGGGCTTGAGGTTAACAGTCAAGGACAGGGAAACATCTACATGGGGTTTAAAGGCAATTTCTTCATGTGCTATAAAGTTCCAGCTTTCAAAGGACTCCGATACCCTCGCACTCACTGGGCTTCCCACCAGAATTTCAGAGACATCGACAGCCAACTGGCAGGGTGTGAGTTTTCTCCTTCCTTCTAAGGTCTCATCTAGGTCAGCACTGTCCCCGTGTCCCTGTCTGCAGTGTGACTAGGTTTGTAACATCTGACTCACTAGGGGAAAAAAAAAAAAAGGCACCCTGATTGATTCCCCCACAGTCAGGTGTTCAAAGACAGCCAACTGCCTCCAGACAGTGACACTGGAAAGAGGTTTTTGGTTGTTTTTTGGTTATTTTTTTTTTTCAATTATTGTTCTTTCCATTAGAGATAAACAGGACAGGGGAAGGAGGTGACAAAGAAATGCACATACCTTTCAACTGGTCAGCGACCACACTCTGGCCCAGGCGCTCAGTAACTCTCCCGTCCTCCATCTCATACCTGTCGTCTAAGTATTTCGCAGTAGCCTCGGATATGTGAACCTTGCCAGCCACTCCCAGCTGCTCCATGAGATTAGCCAGGTTCACATCATTGGACCACACGTCGAACTTAAACCTCCTCATGCCCAGGATACCACACAAGACGGTCCCCGTGTGAACCCCAACACGCATGTTCACCATCTCTTTCTTCTCCTGGCAGAACTGCTCGATGGCTTTTATCATGCCTAAGCCCATTTCAATGCAGCAGTAGGCATGGTCTGCCCGGGGCTCTGGACACCCGGCCACACAGTAATAACAGTCTCCCAGGGTGCTGATCTTCTCACACTTGGTCTCCTCACACAGCCGGTCAAAGCGTCCAAACAGATCATTGAGGAGACCTACCAAGGCGTGAGCGGATTTGTTGGCACTCATCTTGGTGAAGCCCACGATGTCTGCAAATAAAATACTGACTTCTTCAATCTGCTGCATCTTAAAGGGGCGGAATGCTATGGGTGCTTTCTGGATGGACGACTTCTTCTTCCTGTTCTTGGGACTGGAGGTGGCGTGCCTCTTGACAGAATTCTCGCTCTCCTCATCCCCTTGTCTCATTAAGTCATCAGCTATGATTCTTGGCATCACAGAGTGAATCATCCTCTCTTTGAGGGCTTTTTCCACTTCCAGGTCTTTGCCGTGCATAATGGATTGTCCGACCTTGAGGAAGGTGCTCCTGGACCTCACCTGAGACATGACAAACAGATGGATCCCGATGGCGTGAATGCACAGGTGGAGCAGGGCTCTGCTCAGCAGCTCCCAGTGGAGGGCCTCGGGTCCCGGGGAGGGGAAGCAGTCCTCATTTCGGAAATGATAGCCGAAGGTCTCAAAAAGGACAGAATAGGCCACCCCCAAGAACAAGCTCAGGTACAGAGGCAAGTGCATGACCGTGTAGAGCAAAAAGAGCACTTCAATGCACATGGAGAAGCTCCCCACTTGAGATAAGCAAGTGGCCGCCGCCGCCTTGGCTGTGAGAGTGCGATTGGAGCTGTCAACACGTCCTGACAGCGGTGTCCAGACTTGAAACTGCGCAGCCAGGGTCAGGGCGAACACCAGCAGGGTGAGGGCCATCGAGGTCCAGGCATAATGCCGGGCGTACAGCTTGGTGAAAGTAAACAGGAAAAAGCCCACACACACCACCAGGAAGCCCAGAGCCGGGACCACCATGACGATCACTTTGGATCTCATGTGGACAGCGAAATAGATGCTCCAGAGAAGGCAGGCGAAGCCCACATAGAAGAGCGCGTACCGGAAGCGGCGCTGGGTCTGAGGGAAGCAGCGCTCCAGGCAGGCCTCCTCCAGGTTCACGGAGTCGAATTTGGGGTCCCACCACCGGCTGGAGGCCCTCTCGAACAGCTGGGGCAGCTTCTTCTGCCTGCGCAGGCGACCCCCGCCGCCCACCCGCCGGGGAAGCCCGCCGGAGTCTCCCGAGCTGCTGCAGCTGGAGGAGATGCTGTACTTGCAGTGCTTCGGGTGGGTGTTGGAGGACAGCTGCTTGGGGTTGATCTTGACCCTGACGCTGTTGCTGTCTCCGCTCGAGTCGCAGCTCACCTCGGTGCTATGGTGATGCAGCAGCTGCTGGTGGGGTGAGGAAGCCATGTTGCTGAGCTCTCGGAAGCTTTCCCGGCCGGGTCAGGGGTACCTGCGGGCAAACCCAGCAGAATTAGAGCGGCCTCACTACACCCACTCCCGGAGGCCACGCGACCTGCGCTGGTCGCGAGTGCGAGCTCGGGCGAGCCGCTTGGGAAGGCATCATATGTCCACCAAAACTGTCCAGGAAGGCGAATAGAAGCGCCAAGGCGAGCGGGAGCCGCTCGGGCCGTACCTGGTGCTCCCGGGGCTCTGGCGCCGCGGCTGCGCTGAGTCTCCGGTCCCCGGCACGCTGCGCTGCGCTCCCCTCGGGCGCCGTCGCCCGCCGGTGGCCTCGGACTGCGCCTCCAACTGCGGCTCCAGAGGGAAGTTCAGACCTTGAGCGCTCGGGGCACCGGGAGCGGCTCTCGCCAAAACAACTCGGCCAGAGGCGAGCAGCGCTTCATCCTGCCGCAGCGGCGCCCGGTGCGTCAAAGCGCGCGGGTCGACCTGCGGCTCCTGCAGCGTCCCGTCCCTGAGCGCCGAGCGCCCGCGGGCTCCCCCGGCCCGCGCCCCCGCCGCCGGCTGCCGGAGCCCGGGGGCCGCCCGTCGGAGCCGCCGGTCTGGCAGGGCCTGCCGCCCGCAGCCCAGCGCGCCGCTCCCCCGCCCAGGGCCGAGCTCGGGGCACCGCGCGGGGCCCCTCCGCGGACGGCGCTGCGGGCTGCCGCAGAGCCCGATCCCGCGCCGCCGGCCGGTCCGCACGCCGGCCGTCCGCACGCCGCGCCCACGCCCCGGGGGCCCTACCCGCGCTACAGAGGCCGCTGCGGCTGCGCCCGCCGCCCGCCCTCCCGCAGCCGCTGCCTCATGTCGGAAGAGCCGCCGCCGCCGCCGCCGCCACCATCTCCGGCCCCCTCCCCCTCCCGCTGTCACTGACAGACGCGCGCCCGCGCCGCCCCTCTCCCCGCCGCAGCGCGCACGCGCGGCCCGCGCACGCCACCGCCGGCTCCAGGACGCGCGCACAGGCAGCGCGGCGCCCCGCCTAGGAGCGCGCGCCGGGCTCGGGGCTGCAGCGGGGCGGGGCGCGCGCGCGCTGGGCTCCGCCCTCCGCCCCGGGCCGCTCCGCGCCGGGCCGCCTGCTCCGGGCACCAGGCCTCCGCCTCCTTCTGAGGCCTTGGCCGCTTCGGGCTACATGCCCCGCAGCTGGGCCCCAGGTCCGCGCGGGAAGCATCTGAGCGCAGTTTACCGTTTTGGTACATCGAAGTTTTCTACCACAGGTTTGGCGCAGTTGGGAGCTCCCCTTCTGGCGGTAGAGCTGGGCCCTTCCGAACTTGCTCAGGGATGGAGACCATCACTGGCAGCCAAGACCGCCTGTGGTAGCCTCGAAAGTGGTGCGCCCCTGAGAACCACCTTTACAACTCCTAGGGAAGTTTATCTTCCCATCTCTGAAGCCCTCTCATCCTCCTCCTGAACAACTGTTACTTCCCTCTCCACAAGGGAAACTTCCAAAAAAGTCAGCTTCCGTGAACAAGTCCCGCACTGGGTCTGTGTAAACTCTGGCCCGAATAAACACTATCCCTGGTTGTGCCCCGTCCCTAAACAGTAGAGAGCTTTTCTGCCAACCACAGGGGACTGCCTCTTTGTTCCCTCCCACGCCTCCCAGGCGCATCCTAGGAGTCCACACTCACTGTGGAACTCGGAAATAGGGAAGTAAAATACGGACTGTCTATACAATGGAATATTATTGGACTATAAAAATTAATGAAGTTCACTTGCTACAACCTCTGAAACATTTGGGGTGAAAGAAGCCAAACAGAAAAGGCCACATGGTGTATGACTGTTGTAATGTGAAGTGCCCAAAACAAGCAAATCCGTAGAGAGAACACGGGTCATAGCTGCCAACGGTTGTACGAGGAACTGAATATTGACTAGCTGGGGTTTCCTTTGGGATGATGAAAAAGTCTGGACCTAACGGGAACACAAGGCCAGGAATTCCGTAGCGGTTACATGTTATGAATATACTAGCACATTTGAATTGCTTTAGTGATAATTTTTATGTGGTGTGTATTGCCCCACAATAAACGGATAGGAACTTTTTAAAGCGAACGTTTCGTTGCCGATTTAGTCCAGCCCAAAGTGCAAAATCTCCACCATCATTATGAGAAAACATCCGAGGAAGAAACCTAATCTGAGAAATACTTCACAACCAAAGTGCCCAGTACTCTTCAACAGGGCCAGGGTCACAAAACACAGAGCCTAAGATAGTGTCACAAGTAAGGAGCAGCTGGTCGCTAAGGGAAAAGACGGCAAGAAGGCAGCTGGTGAGGCCTGTACTTTGTTCAATGGCCTTCCACCTTCTACGATGACCTAATACATTAACCTCCAGGGACGCCGGGCACAGGGGATCCCCCAGTATTTTGACAACTTTTTCTAATTCTAACATTATTTCAGAATAAAGCTAAAGATAAAAACGGGTGTTTATGGAGTGGCAACTAGGTGCCTCACGCATCTGGAGTTTGGAACACTGGAGTGCAGAGCAAAAGCTAGCAAGTCATAGTGGTCAGCTAACAGTGATCGGGGTGCTTCCAGGGCCAGAGATCAGTAGACACTTTCCCGTGTGTCCTATCTGTTCCTGACCACAACCCCCTGAGGGAGATGTTATTGTCCCTCATTTAGAGACATGAAAATGGGGACTGGAAAGTAACATGTCCAGAGTCCCACAAAGGGCAATGGTAAGTCCATATTAAAAACCAGAGCTCAGACTTCGGGAGCTGTGGCACTCTAGAACTCACTGTGGCCCAGCATCGGCCCCGCCTGCCCCTTCTCTCAGTCCATCTTGGTGAGAGGTGCCACCATTTCCATTCCTCTCCCTTGGTACACTGCTGCCCTCGCTTCCTGCTCGCCTTAAATAATGGAGGAGTTCACCTGTCTGCACTCTTCCTTCCTCCCACAAGCCATTTCAATCCACCCACCATTCATGGAAACTTTCAAATTTCTAAATTTGCCCTGCTAGGTTGTTAGAGGTGGGTAATAAGCATACCTGTGTCATTCCTTCTCCCTCACGTGTTTCTGGAAGCAGTAAGGCTGCATTCCGTGCTGTTGAAACCTGCAAGCTGCCAGGGATGTCCCGACCTCCAGGCTAGGGTGCGGATGTGGGGATGTGCGCTGGGGATATGGTGCCAGCACTACACTAGGCAATCTGTCCAGGGATGTGCCAATCTTTAATATGCCGTGGAAGGATGGCTGGCTTATGAAGACAGGATCAGCTCTGCCTGGAACCACACTGAGTGTAACAGAGAGTTCTACAGAAAATGTTAACCACACTGGCATAATGCCAAAAGACAGAGGGCTTCCCCCGAGGGGTCTGTGTTCTCCACCTCCACAAAGCACACAGGCCTTCATAGCTAGGATGTATGGGATAGACATAACAGCTTTCACCAAACACCCGACGCACAGTGCTGCCAAACCTCCTTTCTCTCCTTCTCAGATTCATTCAGAACGCTCCTTCTCACCCAGTATGAGTTAGAATGTGTTTGCACAGACTCCACAAACACTTACAGAAAGCTTGCCTGACCCAGCCTCTCATCCTCATTTTCTCTCATTTCCCTGCTCAGGGAAAACTTTGATGCCAAGGCCTCAGAAGTCACACAGGGGCTGGGCGATGGCCCAGTCAGTAAAATGCTCGCCAGGGGAGCATGAGTGCAGATCCCCAGCACCACTAGAAAAGTGAGGGAGGTGACGCCTGTAATCCCAGCACTGGGGAGGCAGACACAGGCGGATCCCTGGGGCTCACTAGACAGCTAGCCTTGCCAAACTGAGGAGCTGCAGGGTAAGAAGCCCTGTCTCAAAAAAGTCAAGTGGAGAGTGACTGGGGGAGACACATGACAGCAACCCCTGGTCTCCACACAGATGCGAGTACACACAGGCATGTACACCACACACACACAGCCTTGAGAGAAACAGCAGGCTGACTGAGTTCCGGCCATTGGCATTACCTCAGCCCCTGAGATCTCAGCAGTGCCAGTGTTATCCTGGTGGCCAGGAGGGCAACAGTCTTGGAGAACCACCCACTGGAGGAAGAGATTCTCTTGCCCCTGCTATGACTGCCAAATCGAGTTATGAGGACAACTGGCAAGGGTGAGTTTATAGGACTCCACCACACTTTTCCCTCACTGACTTCCTGGTCTAGGTAGTAGTCATGAGCCTTGAGCTGCCTTCACGTTGACAGGGCCAGTTGTTTCAGAGAAGCAAAGGAGACTGACTGAAGGCTACCCAATCTGATTTTTTTATTTTTTGGCAGGTTCCCTCATAATCCAGCTATGGACACCAGGCAGCAAGTGAGTGAAACATGAAATAAGATGTATGTGAGGTAACGGCTCCTCACTTCCCTTACTCTTGTTTACTTGTTGTTGCTAGTTTTTGGAGGCAGGGTCCCTGGTAGCTCAGGCTGGCCTTGATGAGTCTTAAATTCTCACCTCTGTCTCCCAAGTGCTGGGATTCCGGGCATGTGTCACACCTGGATTGGGCTGTTCTTAATAAGCAGGCTTAGTAACACCTTATATAACATTCACGTGTTGGCAGCTCTTCTCTACCTACACTTGAGGTTTTACTCTGAACCCAAAACTGAAATTTGGGATGGGCGTGCATGTGTGTGTGATCTCCTCAAGCAGGGAAGCCGAGCCTCCTCCGGTGGTTTTGAAGTAAGGAGGAGCTGGCTGGTGGCTTCAGCAAGGCAAGCTTAGAGGATGGGAGCGTCCCAGTAAAGCTCAGGTTTGTTGCCCACATACCTCTTGGTGTTTGTTAAGCTCTTTTCATCCCGTCCGGCGGCTGACAGTGCCGAGCTGGAAAGTGAGCGTGAGAAACTGCAGGAGCTGTGCGATGTTCTGACCAGTACTCTGAAAAATTCATGTCCATAGGGAACCTCAGGCTTTGACCAGGCTTGGAAATGGGGGGAGGGGAGGCGTAATGGGGTGTGTGTGTGTGTGTGTGTGTGTGTGTGTGTGCGCGTGCATGCACGCGCTTGTGTGTTGCTGTGCAGCCCAGGTCATCCTCAAACTACTATTTTATCTACACCTTCTGAATGTTGCTATCACGTGCTACCAAGCCTGTCTTAGACATGGGATCTTTGCACATGTAATTAATGAAGATTAAGTTATCTTGGACCAAGGTCACCTTAAATCCAAAGACTAATGTCACCCTAAGCGAAGTAGGTGATTCAGACAAACATGGGGGAAAGGCCGTGTGAGGAGGGAAGCCAGGATCGAGTAATGTACGTCGGGAGCTGCCAGAAGCAAGAGAAGCAAGGGAAGGTCTTCCTCTAGAACAGCAGTTCTCAACGTGTGAGGTGTGAGTTCCAACCCCATCGGGGTTGCATATCATTTGCACTGTGATTCCTAACAGAAGCAAAATTGCAGTTATGAAGTAGCAACGGAATAATTTCATGGTTGGGGGTCACCACAGTATGAAGAAGTGGGTTAAGGGGCCACAGCATAGGAAGATCGATCACTGCAGCTCTAGAAGCCTCAGGAGAAGTGTGTTGCCAGGCGTTTGGGTTACACCTGTAATTCCAGCCCTTGGAAAACCCAGGCTGGAGGATTTCCTCGAGTTCTGTGCAGTCTAAGACTGCAACAGCAAGACTCTATCCCAACAGACAAAACACACACACACACACACACACACACACACACACACGGAGAAACATGGCCCCACTGGCACTCAGATTGCAGAGTCCTGGCCTCTAGAACTACAAGGGAATAAATGGTTCCTGTTCTAAGTAGCATCGATTATGGACAATTTGTTATGGGGTGGGAGCCTCAGGAATCTATCGCAAATGACGAGAGCCTGAACAATAAAAACTGCTGTGTAAACCCCCCCCCAATCAGAGTGAATAAAACTAGAGGATAGGTGGGTGGTGATCCCTCTCCTCCTCCCCTCCTCTCCCCTCCCCCCACTCACAGCACTTGTAAGAGCTCAAGGGCTCTGGATTCCCAAGGATACCACAGAGTACTGACCAGTTGGAGGCTGGGCAAGGACGTTCTGCCCACTTTTGTTCAAAAAAACGCTGGAGGGCCCTGAAACTCGGGCTACACAACACTGTGCCCATTTTACAGGCAAAAAAATTGGAGTTGAGTGAAACTCTTTGCCTTTGCTTAGTAAGCTGCCAAGTATCTTGGGGCTCCCAGGATTGGTGTGAGAGCAGGTGCAAGACTCGATCTTGCCCCTTGGTCTGGAACCTGCTTTTGCTCTTTTTAAGTTCTCCCTGAGGTTGTAAGCTTTTACCAGCCCCTCTTGGGTGTGTGTACAGAGGAGGTCTGTTTCCTTCTGTGTGTCAGGTACTTGCTGGTTTCCTCCTGTCAGTCTTTGTTCTGAAGACTTTTCTTGAATTGTGTCTTTGACTATTCCTCCGCCCTGTCTCCTCTTTCTGAAGCTCTGGTGACAACAATTACTCAGATCATTCTGCTTTAGAATGTCCCCACTCCCTTGTCAATATCTGCAGGCTCTCATCGTTGGATTAATCATATTTTCAAGGGAAAAAAAAAACAAAACACGCTCTTCCAGCCCACTGCCACTCAGCCGTAAAGGGTAGATGGCAATCTTAACCTTCAGCATCGAAACCTTTAGTTAGAAGGGCTCAGTCGGAAAAGCGCCTGCCATTCAAGCATGAAGAGTTCCACTCCCAGCACCCACGGGAAAAGTTGAGCCTCAGTGTGTGTATGTGCCTACAATCCCAGCCCTGTGGAGGCAGAAACAGGAGGAACCCTATCAGTTCAGCCTAGCCAAGTTAGTGAGCTGCAGGCTTAGTGGGGTGACTTGCCTTATAAATTCAGGTGTGGAGAGGTACAGGAAGATACCCATCATTAACTTCTGGCATGCTTGCACACAAATGCACACATATGTACAAACACATAGGCATTACTGTTTCTCAAATATATGGTCACAAGCCAAAAAAATGACAAAAAAGTTTTTTGTGGGTTTTTTGAGACAGGGTTTCTCTGTGTAGACTTGGCTGTCCCGGACTCACTCTATAGATGAGGCTGGCCTCAAACTCACAGACATCTGCCTTGCTCTGACCCCCTCCCCCAAGTGCTAGGATCACAGGTGTGTGCCAGCCCGCCTAGCTGCCAAGAAACATTTTGATCACAGAATAGCTCCAAGAGAAAGTATACCACAATAACATCTACAATAAGCGACGTCTGAGACCATCTAAGTTGCTGGCTGCAGGCTGCACCCAGCCATTACAACTCTCTCTGGAGATCTCTGCTCTTCCAATGCATTCATTATGTTCTAATGCTCCATGACAGGAATTGTACACAAGTCATGATAGAAACCCAGCTTTGCCAGACATGGTGGTGCATGCCTGCAATCCCAGCACTAGGAAGGCCAACAAAACCCAGGTCAGCCTAGGCTATAATAATAAAATCTTGGCTCAAAATAATTTAAGCAAGAGCAACAGGAAGCCATAGACAGGGACGTGGCTCAGTGGGTAAGAGCACTTGCTGTGCAAGCAAGAGGACCTGGGTTTGAATCCCAAGCATGCACGTAAAAGCAGGACAAGGGGCCAGGCTCGGTGGTGCATGCCTGTAATCCTAGCACTTGGGGAGGCAGAGGCAGGTGGATCTCTGTAAATTCAAGGCCAGCCTGGTGTACAAAGTGAGTCCAGGACAGCCAAGACTACACAGAGAAACTCTGTCCCCCCCCCAAAAAAAAAAAAGAGCCAACAAAAACAAAAACAAAGCAAAACAAAAAAGCAGAACATGGCCATGCTTGCCTGTCCTGGGGGAAGAGAGACAGGCAGATCCCAGCAAGACAGTAACTTGCCAATTCAGTCTCAAAAATAAAATGGAGAGCAGCAAAGGAAAATACGTGACACCCACCTCCAGCCTCTATGTCTGCACACATATACGCACACATATGTACATATACACTTTTGTTTTCCAAGACCTCTATTGCAGCAATGTGGAGGAGGCTGTGAAGGGAGACCAGCCTTTCTGGTAAGAAGCTGTGGGATCCTGCCACTAAGGTCAAAGTCTGGCATTTCTCGATAGCCTCTGAGCTCGGCATATGACGGACTCCCTTGCTCTGCTGGGTTCCCCCTCTGCCTGATCTGGGGAACCCTAGATCCTCTAAGGATCATCACATAGCTCTCAGGAAGATTACAAGCTCACCCCTTTCCTGGTTTAAAAAAAATAAAAAATAAACCTTTCAGCAAGCAGCTGGGGATTCCTGGAAACACCCACCCCGTGCTAATGGGATGTCTTGGTGCCTTGGCTTTCAACCAATGACCTTTAACCATACCTGGAGCTCTTCCCCACCCATAGGATAAGTACTGTGTTCCCCTTTTTATGATAGGGTTGCAAGGGTGCGTGTAATCCCTGGCACCCCTAGCCCCAGCGAATCAAACACATTCACCCTCAAAATCCCTCCCACTGTCCAAGGTTTATAAGTCCCTGTTTCACATAAAATAGAGGGGTCAGCGTCATCTATTTCACCATAACTGACTGGGGCTCGCCGTCTATTCTGTACTCACTTATTGCTTTAGGGCTCCTGATGACCATAAGCTTATAGTTTTCTGGGAACAATCGTGTTGTCTGAGGCAGCATCTGTATCCTCCCAACCACAGCGATAAGACAGCTAACCTGGGAGGAGCCAGTGGGTCTCCTGGCCATCTAGGTTCTGCTTGGTCACCGCAATGCTTAAACATGGGTTTTCTCTAGCAGTCTATAGTGGTGTTGAAAGAGACATACATCACCGGGTATCACCGACTCACGGTGGTGTTAAACGTGATGGGCTTTACTTCGAGGTGCTGCAGTCTTCCCAAAATGAATACACACCAGGGAGGAGGTGAGCAGATGGCCGGAGGTGGGGACTGCAGAGTGTCACAGCTGCTCCTGCACGAGCTCTTCGCAATCGTGTGTGGACTGTTCCCAGGGCACCCAACACAGTCACGCACAGAACCAATCTGTAAGCCAGATGTAGAGTATCTGGGAGTTACCTGCCATCTTTTTTTTTTAAACCCTTCATCCTTTTTTGGCATAGGGCACCCATTTTTCCACATGGAGGGTGTTTCAAGCAACTGTAACTGAAAAAGAAGCAAGGGACTACTAAAGACGCGTGCAGTTGCAAGTTCAGAATATATTCTGCTTTCTCCAAGGATAAAGGAAAATGAATTCCTTCCGTGTCACCCCACCTCTCTCCACAGGGACGGTTTCCCATGGAATCTTGGAAATAGAGATGAGGGTTGAATCAAATTCTTCCTGTACCAAAAAGCTATTCAGAGCTTTCTATTTAACCTAATTCAGGCAACCAAGAAGAGCTGGGTACCTTTCTTGCCACCCTGGTGCTCTTTGGGCATTACTATCCAATTGAAACAAGAGTTCTGCTTTTAAGATATATCTGCCATAAGTTAGAAACTACCAGATTTTATTTTGTACTTTCCTTAAAGAAGAAAGTCTTGGTCCTTGGAACGATACCTGATGCCTAGAGTTTTGTTTTGTTTTCAGGACACTCCCCCTGTTTAATTAAATTTGCCAAATTTAATTAAACAGATGTTGGCCCTACACTCTATATTCAAATCAATGTGCTGAGTTGGTAAACTAAAAATAAGCTTAAAAGATTCAATTGTTTCCCTCCATACAACAGACTATGAGTCGGCCTTTAAAAGAAGAGAAATTCTGACACCACGGCACCGATGGACCTTGAAGACATTGTGCTGAGCACAAGAAGTAGAGAGCTACTTAAGGGGTATACTTTCCACTTTATTTTCTTTTTGATATTTTAAAACTGGCTTTAAACACTCAGCAGAATGTCACAGGAACGCTCTGGGGTGAGAGCTTGTTACATTTGTGAAGCTACCGTGCCCTGAGAGACAAAAATGGGGACCTATGTGACGAGGCCTCACGATGCCCCACCCTATAGAACAAGGAGGGTGACAGGGTGATGCAGCAGCCAGTCCTCCGTCGGAGGTACACCATCCGGGAAGGAACAGGGGCTTCCTCAGCTCACAGATGGGGTATCTGGAGCCAGGCCTCCTCCTTTGGGGTTAGCTGGCTGGGGCCCTTCAGAAATGTAGGTGTGTTGCAGATCAACTGGGCGGTATAACAAGTGAGGAGGGAGCCAGCACCCTCAGTGAGGGCCAGCAGGATGTTCCGAGGCACATCCATGGCCAGCGGACCGCACAGCACAGCCCAGATCAGTGCTCCCTGGCGACGGGGTCCCAGGAGTCTTCCTTGCCTTAAGCCACACCAGGCTGCACTCAGTGGTGGACAGTAGGCTCCCGACACTGCAAAGCTACCACCAACGTGAGGCGCTTCCATCCTCATAGCACTGGCACAGCCACTGGACCAGTGTCACAGTCCAACAGGGACACTGTGAAAGTCCTTGATCAGCTGGAAGACACCGCCAGCAATGACGCTCATAGTGAAGGCTCCACCACCACCCACATTCACCGTGAGCAAGGCTCATGGAGTTACACCTCCGTGGTGCTTTATAAGAAGAAATTTGGTCACAGATAGGTAACTAGGGAAGACACAGGGAGGAGAGATGGCCATTTGAAAACTAGTCTCAGGAGTTCCAGGATCTAGAATTGTGAAAGTAAGTTTCCCTGGAGTGTACCCAGTCAGTGGCACTTTGTACCACGGCATCCCTAAGAAAGTAACTTTATGGAGAGAATTTCTCTCCTTGTTGTTGTTTATATTTTTCTAGTTAAGAAGAAGAGAAATCACAGGCCAAGAATATTCAGGCGGGAAACCTGCCTTCCCGGAAGGTGAAGGCTCCCCCAAAGACCAGAACAGCTGGCATGAGACACACCCTGAGGAAGGAACCCATCAGGGAGAGAAGGAACGGGAGGGTGGTTGGACAGAGACTTAGAAGAGCATCTTCAATAGAGACAGGGCAAGAGCCCTGATGGCCGACTTAGGGGCCAGGAAAAAGGCATGTTCCGGGTGGGGCGGTGAAGCAGGTGAAGGACAGAGCCGGGCTTGGGAACACGCAGTGTGGCTGGAGAGATAAGTGGAAGTGTGTTGCAAGCAGTCGAGGAGGTAGGTAGGGTCAGGCTCAAAGGTCAGAACAAAGTCATTCCAAGTCCTACCCCATTGTGTGGGGGGAGGGGGGAGAACTAAATTTCCATTTCCTCTAGCCTTCCTTTTTTTATGCCTCTTCCTACTTTACCCCTCACCACATACAACTGCACCCCCCTTATCCCTCTGTAACCAGGAATTTGGGAAAAAAGGACTATCAAATTCTTGAAATTCATGGGAATGGCCCCCGAAAAACTACTGTGTTAAGCTTTCATTCACGTGCCCAGAACGAAGAGTCTGAGTATCCTAGCAGCCTAGAACTGCTAGAACTTGATGGTGCTAGCCTAGAACTTGATCCTGCTAGCCTAGAACTTGATGGTGCAATTCACCATCAAGCAGTTTAAGATCTGGGGTGTGGGGAGGGCTCTCCTGAGCACCCACAGGACAGTGGCCTGCTCCCACACTCTCCAGCTCAACTGCAGCTCAGTGGCTCAGACCTGTACCACTCAGGGTATAGGAAGGGCTGGTGTTGGGGTGACCTGGCTCCTGGACACGGATCTCCCCCTGTGGCTGCTGTAGAAATCGGTTGGTGGTCACAGCAGGAGAGACAGGAGACTACAAATGAAGAATCCAGCTGCAAATCTGTGGCCTGGGGAAGCGGCTCAGTGGCCAAGAGTGCAGGCTGTGCTCGCAGAGGACTTGGGTCTGGCTCCCAGCACCCACATCAGGCAGATCACAACTGTCAAATCTAGCTCCAGGAGACCTGACATTTCTGGCCTTCACAGGCGCCAGTACTCATGTGCACATGCACACACACACACACACACACACACACACACACACACATAATTACAAATAATTTTTTAATTTTTATTTTTCAAGACAGGGTTTCTCTGTGTAGCCCTGGCTATACTGGAACTCACTTTGTAGACCAGGCTGGCCTTAAACGGAGAGATCTGCCTGCCTCTGCCTCCCAAGTGCTGGGATTAAAGGCATGCACCACTCTCACCCTGCTTTTATTTTTTATTTTTGAGTTGTAGGCTGATAAACAGAAAATATGTGTTCACAGTTTCAATCACTGCATTTCAGAGCCAAGTTTTATTTTCAGATGTATTTGTTTTATGTGTGTGGAGGTTTTGCCCACATATCTGCGTGTGCACCACATGTGTCCCTGGTGCCTATGGAGGTTAGAAGAGGGCATCAGACTCCCTGGCATTGGAGTTACAGATGGTTGTAAGCCATGTGAGTACCAGGAATTAAACCAGGTCCTCTGAAAGAGCAACAAGAGCTCAAAAACACTGAGCCATCTCTCTATCCCTAGAGCCAAGTTTCTTTGGTAAGCACAATTCAAATCTGGGCAATACTGAAAAATTGAGACCCTCCCCTTGCCTCTTCCCCAATTTAGATTACCCAAAAGTACTTTCAAAGATTCTGGGGTCCAAACACACTGAGACACAGATAATACCTGTGTGATGACGTGTATGCACAGCTTGGATTGGTGAGCGTGCTTTGCAAAAGGTTTGTATCTGACCTCCTTCGTATGAGCCTCATGATACATTTGTGACGTACATTGGAGAACCGACCTGTCCCTGAAGTGGACTGGTGCAGGCAGAGCTTTTAGAAAGGACTCCCTGAGCCAGGCGTGGTGGCGCATACTTGCGATCCCAGCACTCTGGGAGGCAGAGGCAGGCAGATCTCTGTGAGTTTGAGGCCAGCCTGGTCTACAAAGTGAGTCCAGGATAGCCAAGGCTACACAGAGAAACCCTGTTTCAGAAAAAAAAGAAAGAAGAGACTCCCTGAAGGCCAGCCAAGCTATGACAGACCCAGGCTCACAATCCTAGCCCCATATTTTTCTCTGCTCTACCCTGAGAGCAACAACCACCCTATGGTCACCTATTCTGTGCCTGCTGCTGTCCGCCTGTAATTCCCTTCAATCCTCCACCACTCTTCAAGGAAATCAGGATTTGGCCAACAAATCCTATAAGAACTTGAACTCAGAGAGTTTTCAAGGCCATCTCCCACGATGGCTGCCTTCTATTTACTTTTGCCTCTTCCAGTTCAAATCAACTCAGTTTCTATTGGGTACCTGCTAAACACAAGTGCCAATCAGCTAGGCAACCTGCTAGCCTAAACTGGTTCACGGGGCAGGGCGTGGCAGGCAGGCAGTGTTGTGTGGTCTTCCTTCTCTACCAGGCATTAATACATGAAGACTGCTCACAAATCACAATGGCAGCTTACAACAAAAGACACACACACACACACACACACACACACTCATAGCTCTGGAGCCGGAAGTCTAAGACCAGGGTGCTAGCAGACTCCAGGGGGAAAACTCTTCCTCTAATGAGGGTCTCCCCACACACACACACCAGGCTCCACAGAGCACTTCCCTGGCCCTCCAGCATCTAGCCCCTCTCAGCATCTCTGACTTTGGGCAGCCTGACTTTCACATCTGTGTGCACTTGGCCTTCCACACTTCACTTTTAAAAGGATACCTGTAGGCAAATATGATGTACATGCCTTTAATCCCAGCACTTGGGAAGCAGAAGCAGGAGGATCACTGGGAGTTCCTGCTCAGCCAGGGCTGCTTGGTAAGATCTGTCCCTCAAAAATACCAATAATAAAAAAGAACTCCAGCGCTCCAGGAAGTGGATGAATCAGCAGAGCGCTTGCCTGTCTCACACAAGTGCACAGAGCCCTGGATTCAGGCTCCAGCACAGCCTAAAACCAGGCCTGCTGTGGTCCTATCACTGGAGAGGTAGGGGCAGGAGGGTCAGAAGCTGAAGGTCATCCTCAGCTATCTAACAAGTGTGAGAACAGCCTGGGCTACATGTGAGGAACTGGGGTTTAAGGCCAAAATTGGGGAGAGATGGGAAAGAATGAGTTGTCTGTCTTTAGATCCTTAGGTTTATTATATGTGCAAACATCCTTTCCAAATAAGATCATACACAGAGTTGGGAGCTGGACAAATCTTCGTGGAAGACACTGTTCAACTTACTTCAAGGAAAATGCTAACTTAAGTCCACAGTCACTCTGCCCCTCAGGCCAGACCTTGGCGGGGCAGGCTGTGAGAGAGCAGCTTCCATCCCCTAGGGCCAAGGCTGAGAAACAGAGCCAGCATGCAGGCCCTCGGAGCAACCAGTATGAGAGCAGTGGTTTGTGAGGGTCAGAGAGGCTGGAGAAAGAAAGCTCGGGGGCGGAGCTCCGGGCGTTGCTATAACAGGGCTCGGATCGCATTCCTGAGCAACTCAGTTATCCTGAGAGGGCGGGACTGTGCTGCCGGCCTCAGCCTCGGGCAGGCCACAGTGCCCTCCTGGAGCTAACCTCATTTGACTTCTCGACCCAGAGCCATCCTCACTATCCCTTATCAGCCAAGGCTAGAAGGACTCGGGACTGTGGTCACGGTGCCCAGCCAGAGACAGGCTCCGCATAAAGGCTTGGTTACTGAGAATGGGACAAAGAAGGGAAACGTCAAAGGTGTCCAGCCTCACGCACCCTGGGGTTTGTTCACATTCAACAAACCTATTATTGTTTCCAACAAGTAGAGAAAGGAGATGGGCGGACAGTGAGCAACTGCCTCAAAGGCCTGCCAAGTTAAACCTGCCGTCGCTCCGGGCTGGAACAGCATTCTCCACAGCCCCTGGAAGAGGCAGCTAATGCCGTGGGCAGTGCGGCGGCAGCTCCTCACCTCCAACCTGCTCTATGGCTTGCTGGCCTGTCTGGGGCTGGTCACTCAACCTCCATTAACCTTAACCCTCTTCTCTGTAAACTTAGGACAACAATAGAACCCACACCACGGTGCTATTGTGAGGATTAAATCAAATAAGCCAAAGAGAGGACTGAATGCAGCACCTGGTGTGTGGCGAATGCCGAACTAACACCTTAGTTCCCCGAGCCCACCGCATGGGAGGTGAACCCAGGACGGTTAAGCTTCTGTGCCTGCTAGGTCAGCCTCTGCAACCTGCTTGTTTACTCAAACACCAGTCTAGATGCTCCTAGGGAAATCTTGTTGTTTTGGAATTATATTTTTTTTAGATGTGATTAGCATTGAAATCGGTAGACTTTGAATAAAGTAGGTCATTTTCCATAATGTGGGTGGGCCTCATCCAATCAGTTAAAAGTCTCAAGAGAAAAAGACTATGGCTCTCTGAGGAAGAAGATATTCTTCCAGACCTCCAGACTGATGACTGTAACACCAACTGTTCCTCAAGGCTCCAACCCCCACAATCATGACAGCCTGTTCCTTAAAATAAACTGATATTTGATGAGAGATACATAGATGATGAAAGAGATGCTGGCAAGTGGTAGATTTCTAGATATTGGTTGGTAGAAGATGGCTGGGTAGATGATAGACAGACAGAGACAGAGCAGGCAAGCAGACAGTTTTAGGTGGGTGGTAAGTACGGACCTATCTGTGTATCTACTCACTCTACTAGTTCTGTTTCTCTGAATAACTCTAATACCGCAAGATTTGTGGCGAGGAGCCACAAGGACAAACATCCCAGGCAAGAACGTAGGCTGTGCTGTGGGGGACGAGCAGGCTTGGGAAGCCACAGCACAGGGCACAAGAGGAAACATCTGGAAATGCCACAGGAAAGGCAGGTTGAGAGGAGGCTCAGGGGTCAAACGGAAACCTTCGGAAGATTGATGGCGGAGTCTAAGGGCCTGGAGAGTCCTTGACAAGGCATGTCACACAGACTCACCAGGCTGAATCAACTTCCAGCGTCGATCCAGGAGAGTCGCAGAAGGGTGCTGAGGATGGAGAGGAAAACTACCTCCCTCCCAGAGCAAGGGATGTCACTCAGAAATGCAAGAGCCAGCCTCATTTCTGTCTGACAGCACAGGTCCAAAGTCACGAGGCAGATACACCTGAGAGGCTGGGGAAGGCTGCAGGAGGAGCCGGGCTGCTGAGGTTCTCCTCTGGAATCTGGGTGCGGCACCCAGCAGCAGGGATCTGGAATGTGCTCCGCTGTGGAGTGAATTCCTGGGGCAGTTCTGAGACTCAGGTAATTCTCTAGGTGAGCTGTGATGGTAGGCATCGTCCAGCGGCAGGCTCTGCCAGGCGGGGAGCTGGAGGTGGCCTTGTCCCGGAGCCTTGCTCTCAGCCTGGTGCCAAGTGAATGTCGCTCCCACAGAAACGGCAAGAGCAGGCCGGGTCAAAAAGCCTGGCTCTCGCAGGGCTCCACGAGGAAAAGGCCACCGCCTCTCTGGGGGCAAGGTAGACCAGGTCAGTCCTGGGTCTTCGTTCTTCCTCTTTCTGAAGAGCTTGTCTCCATCTTGTAATCCTCTTGCCCCAGCGCCCTGCATGCTAGGAGTACGGGCACACACACACCTCTGTCCCCGGCTTTACGCCCGCCCCTGCTGTCACGTCCTGTCTCTGCCTCGTGTTTCTTCTATTATTTAAACACCCAGATAGGACAAGGACAGAAAGCCCCAGCCTAGACGCTTTAGAATGTCACGGCCGGTGTTCCGTTTCCATTAGCATGGAGGCCTGATGATGCCGAAAAGTCTTCCTGTTTAAAGAAAAGGAGGAGTCACTGTGGCGAGAGACATACAACACAAAACTTACCGTCTTAGCCGGGAAGGGGTGTGCGGTTCTGCGGCTCGGAATATATTCACATCGTTACACAACTGCCGCCTACCCTTCACCTCCAAACTTCGCCCCTCAAACGGACTCTCATGAAACAGGAGCGTCCCCAAGTCCCTGGTGGTATCTGTTCTGTTCTCTCTCGCCTTTAAAAAAAATCACTGTTATTACTTTAACCACGTGCGCACCTGTGTGTCTGCAAGGCCTGTGCACGGGGCGCAGTGCCTACGGAGGCCAAGTGGTTTGGATCCTCTGTAGCCGGACTGCTACAGGCGGCTTTCAGCCAGCTGATGTGGGTGCTGGGAACTGACCTTGGGTCCTCTGTAGAAGCAGTACCTGCCCTTAATGCTAAGCCATCTCTCCAGCCTCTTTCTAAGCCGTGTGTGTGTGTTTGTGTGCATGTGTGCTGTGTGTGTGCATATGTGTTCACATTCAAGCAGAAGAACGGATGATTCCTCTCCTCTTTGCCCATTGAGGAAGGCTCTCTGCAGAGTTTTAGAGCATCTAACTAGTGAGCTTGCTGAGAGCATCTCCTGCCTCGGCGTCCTGAGTGTCGGGGCTACAGGAGGACCACCCGGCTCTCCGTGGGTTCCAGGAAGCTCAACTCTGGCCCTCAAATCTTTCAGAGGAGGAGCTTCGTCCTTTGAGCCATCTCCCCAGCCCAGTCTCTGTCCTTTTTATTCATAAATGTGACCCTTCTAGAAAACCCCCCCAAGTGAATACTCAGTAATGGTGAATATCTGGATGGCTCCACTTAGCACAGTGTCTCCAGTGTGTCCATGTTGCCGCGTGGTCTTTGTGTCAGTTCGTTTTGTTTGGGGTTTTGAGATAGGATATCTTTGTTGTTACCCAAGCTAGTCTCAGATTCCTGAATGCCAGGATAGTGATCCTCCAGCCCCAGTGCTGAGAAGAAAGCAAAGCTTCGTCCCCTTTGGAGGCTGAAGTATGTTGAAGTGTATTCGTATAACCTGCCACATTCTGGTCCCTCGTCTGTGCTTCGCTGAGAGCCCCCACTTTTGCACAGTGTGATCACGTGACTATGAATATGCACATGCAAATGGCTGGTTTCTCTTCACAGTTCCTGTAAGTAATTTTTCCCATATAAATGCTTCCACATTCTCTCATAATAGTCACAATCTCTCGTGCAATCTCTGCTCCACTATGCAACGTCCGCCTGCACCTGCCTGTGGCCACCTTGACCGGTGACCATCATGATTGCCCCTGTGAAGTCCTGCTTGGTTCCTCCACAGAGTTTCCCAGCACAGTACAAAGAAAACCACTTGGGATCACACATACCTTGACCCTGTCGGCACTGAGAAAGCATCCAAAGGCTTTGATATCAGCTCAAGACAAACCAGGTACACTTGCCTTGGACTGAACTCACCTGTCCCTAGCTCTTAGGTGGCCCTCCTTCTGACCCACTGGTCTTGCTGACTCTTTTCTTATGTCAAAGCCCCTGTGCTCAGACCTCACACACTAGGCAGGGCTGTGCAGAACAACCCCTCTTCCCTCCTTAGATGGCCGCATTGTTTATTAATGTTTTCCCTTCCTCTTTATAAGTCATCCTGTCAGGGACTAGCTAGTCCTCTCAAATAACCAACCATACCAGTTAGGACTGAGTTAGAGGACTATGAGGCTCAGCTCAGAGTGGGTGACCCACGGGGTCAAGGAGCCAAGTTCCTTAGGTCTCCATGCATTTTCTTTGCCTAAGAAGGAAAAGCCAAGGTACAAGGTACAAAGTTCAGCCTTTTATCCAAGATAACCGCAGGGTTCCAGCCAGGATTCCAGGTGGGGAGGAGGAAGAGGGAGGACAGGAGAGGCCTGACCTCTGCCATTACATCTCCTGAGAACCACACACCACCTCTGCCCTGAGCCATTGGTCAGAAAGGGCTCAGGTGGCCACACGTCAGCTTCCAAGGGACTCAAGGAAACGCTGGCTCCTTGTTTTCTTGTCTTCATGCTGTAGCTGTCCTGTTTTCATTTTCCACCTGCTACAAACCAGGCAGTGCTTTTATTTATTTGCTTACCTTGGCTTCTTTCAAAGAAAAACACTTAA
Source organism: Meriones unguiculatus (assembly GCF_030254825.1). Lineage (NCBI taxonomy): Eukaryota > Metazoa > Chordata > Mammalia > Rodentia > Muridae > Meriones > Meriones unguiculatus. The sequence continues at coordinate 41,955,019 of NC_083359.1, forward strand.
AGCTTTTTTTCCCTTGTTCTCAGCAGTTTGGTTTCAGTGTTTCCTGGTGTGCCTTCTCTCCTTCTTTGACGTGTGTGACTTCGATTGACACTCAGCAGTTAGCTCTTATCCACACTGACTGCAGGCTTTTGTTCGTGCTGACTAACCAGAGCGTAGGTAACCAAGTTACAGAGCTTGTGCGGCGAGCCCTCGCTCTTATTACATTTTCTGGACAAACATACATGTGTGAGATATGAAATGTGCACATCTGGAGTCCCATGTCCTTACTGCAAGTTTCCGGATTTCTCTGAGGGCCCCGGGGGTCGTGCTGCTTGAGCGACTCCACGGATGCTCAGGTGACCGTTGATGCTGGAGACGGCAGGAGCGCCCTTCTTTTCTTGCCACCCCTCTTGTGGGAGCCATTTTGCAGGCCTGTTTCCTCGCATTTGAGGTTCTTGGAGTGTCTTGGGTCTGTAAGCTTAGTGCTCTTACCAAATTTGGAAACATTTAGCAATTTTAGTCTCTTTAAATACATTTCTGCCTTGGCATTCCTCTTCCTCGTGGTGTTTGTTTTGTTTTGTTTTCATCCTCCTTCCTTGGCCTCCTGAGTGCTGGGATGTAACAGCACACCTGCCTTGTGTTCTCAGACTCCGATCTGCTGACATACATACTTGTTCTGCTTGATGCCCGCAAGCCAGAGAAGTTAGGACTTTCTCTTCTCTACCATGAAGCTATCCATTACTGTTTTCAAGTTTGCTGATCTATTCTGTAGCGTCTCTTGACTGTTAATCCTATCTGGTGAATTATTTTGCTTATTTAATTGTATAGCTCTAGAAGGTGTTTGTTTTCGACCTTTGGTTACTCATTTGCACGTGGGTGCCGCCATGAATGTGTGAAGAGCTTGCAGGAGTCGGCTCTCTCCTTCCACCATGTGGGTTTTGGGGATGGAACTCAGGTTGTTGACTTTGGTGGCAGCATTTTTATCGATTGGGTTTTCTTTTTTGTTGCTGTCTGGGACCCAGGTTCTACTTACTGCGTAGTCCTGGCTGGCCTGGAATGTTCTGTATAGACCAAGCTGACCTCTTACTGGCAACTGCCTTTTTTCCTGTGCTGGAATTACAGGCATGCACCACTTGGCTTGGTTATTTTTTAATATCCTCCACTTTCTCCTCAAATGTGAATGATTTCTTTTACATCTTTGAACACATTCAACTGGTGGTTTACAGTCCTTGTCCTCAATGACGCTGCCCCTGTTATCTGAGCCTGTGACCGTTGGCTGGTTTGCTTCTGACTATGGATTACATTTTGCTGCTTGTTTTGCTGACCAGAACATTTTATTATAATGTCTACTTTGTTGAATGTTATCCCTCATGTTAATTTTTTTTTTCATGTTAATTTTTAAGAGCATTAGAAGTTGCTTGACAGGAGGCAGGATACTTGCAGATACAGTTGACTCTTTCAAAGTATGTTCTTTTCTTTGTTTGTTTGTTTTTTTGTTTTTGTTTTTCGAGACAGGGTTTCTCTATGTAGCCTTGGCTGTCCTGGACTCGTTTTGTAGGCCAGGCTGGCCTCTAACTCACAGATAACCACCTGCCTCTGCCTCCTAAGTGCTGGGATTAAAGGTGTGGGCCTCTACAGCTGGTCTTGAAGTATGCTGTTAAGGTCCTCGGTAGCGTTACTCTAGAAATAACCTGGCTGCTGGGTTTACCTTTTGAAGTTTCTCCTGAATGTTATACAAGTTCAAAAGAGATTTTCTACTCCCATTGGGCAAAGTCGGATGTTTCCCAGCCCTCTGCAAGCTCCAGGTGGTTCATGAATGATGTGGTTCATGGTTCTTCGGCTGCTCCATGACCAGCCCCACGGACCTCCACTCTGTGTCTAAGAGGCTTAGGGTTCCGCAGCCATCTGCCGTGTTCGGGCACTCTCCCTCAACACGCGGTCCTCCTCCCGAGACTCTGGCCTCTCTGGGTCCTGCCTGTGTTCCCAGAGCTCTGTGTATCTTCTGTGCTTAGCTTATATTCCCTCTCACGCCCAAATGGGATGTTCCAGAAATTCAAGGCTGTTGTCATATTAGAGATTTTACTAATGTGGAACTGGGCATATTCATGATTCAACCCACAGCACCATGGGAGTAGGCGGGAGGTCAGCTAATGTACTTAAACCTAGAACCACACTTGATCTCAGTACACAGATGCAGAAAAATTCTACAAATTTGACAACTATTGATAATAATTTCAAGTAACTAAGTAAGACTAGGGATTTTCTTAATCTATTTTTTAAGTGCCTTTCAAGAGAGCTAGTAAGACAACTCAGTCATTAACAACACTTGCTGCTCTTCCAGAGGACCTGAATTTAACTGTAACTTCAACTCCAGAGGATCCAAAATCCTGCCCCCCACACACACATACATGTAATTTTTAAAGTACTGAGCAAACCAACACAATGGTAAATTGTAAGAAAAGCAGCCCCTCAAATGGAAGGAATAGCACAAGACAGCCTGTCCTGCACTTTTCTCTTCAACATCATTTGAAGTTGCTTAAGAAAAGCAAAAAGCAGGAGAGGAGTTGGAAAAGACAGAAACAAAACTGTTATTTATTTGCAAATTTACCAGAAGCACTTTACTATGTGTGAGACTTTGTTTTCTTTGGTTGGTTGGTTGGTTGGTTGGTTGGTTGGTTGGTTGGTTGTTTTTTTTTGAGACACAGTTTCTCTATGTAGCTTCAGCTGTCCTGGAACTTGCTCTGTAGAGCAGGCTGACCCAGAACTCAGAGGAGAGGAGGTCAGAGGACAACTTTCCGGTTCTCTTTCCACCATGTGGGTTCTGGGGACTGAATTCAAGTCTCCAGGCTTGGAGGTGAACACCTGAACCTGCTGAGTCATCTCACTGGCCTGGGGCTTTGGTGCACAAGCTTGACCCCCTGGAGCTCCATCTCCAGAACCAACTTCACACACGTGCTGTCCCCACCCCAGGCACCCATATGCACACACTTAAAATAATAACAATTTTTAAACAGTAGAGTAGTGGTGCCCAGAGCTAGGGGTGGGAGGGAGAGGTTATGCTAAGATGCCTTCTTTGACACGATGAAACTACTCTAGAATCAGATCACACACACCTTTGTGAATGTACCAAAAATAGTCACTGAGGTCAGGCCCGGTGCTGCATGCCTATTGTAGGTGGCGATTAATTTTAGGTTTATGTAAAGAGAGATAATGTCACACTGCTCTGGAAACTGCCTTATCCTTTTAAACGTGAGACATTTTCACGGGGAAAAAAATGTTGGTCATGCCTATGTAAAAAAGACACAAGAGGCTTAAAGATGGCAAAGTACATGCCAACCTAGTTTAGTCCTAAAAACTCAAAAATTATGTTCATATGCTTAAAAAACAAACCTGTCCATCTCATATCAAAAAGGGAAGCCAAAGATAACCAAAACCAATGTAAAAACCCAGGTACAAGATGCCTAGGATATACTTAAATGCTAAGGATAAGAGAGTTTATATGCTAATGCTAAGAGAGTTTATATAAAGTTCGGCTACAAAGGCATAACAGCCCACCCTTAAATGCCAAAGGTAAGAGGGAGTTTAGATAAAGTTTGGCTATAAAGGCATAACTGCCCATCCTGTATAAATAAGGGGCAAGCCAAAAAATAGCCACAAACAATGTAAAACCCAGGTACAAGATGCCTAGGATATGCTTAAATGCTAAAGGTAAGAGGAAGTTTATATGAAGTTTGGCTATAAAGACATAACTGCCCATTCTATTAAACAAGGGGATAGAACAAATAGCTACAACATCTATAAAAATCTAGAGCTAAACCTCTAAACATGTACAAGATATCTACAGTATGCTTATATTCTAAATTAAAAAGGAGTTTATATAAAGTTTACTTAAAACATGTGTTTTCTATTGCTCAAGGCAACCAGCTTGTCTCTCTAATGGGAGGCTTCTCTAGGAAAATAGGTAGCAGCTTGGCCTAATACAACAGGCCCGCAAGAGCCCAAAAAAATATTTTAATCTATCCAAACTTATTTTAATTTCAACATGATAATGACTGAATATTCAATAATAATGGTAACTTATATTGCTGATCCCTTTACATGGAAACAATTCTGAAACTGACTGAGACATAAAAAATGTCTCCAGCCAGAACTTCAACAATATATGGCCAATAAATCCTTGGCTATAATATTCTCAAAAAATGTATTATGCTATTATTTTAATTTGCATAGATAAAATTGGCTTATAGTTTAGTTTCATCCTGCACATCTCATACATTTATAATTTTAAAACTCTATAATGCTTATGAGAAATTATATCTTTGCAGAGCAAAGAACTGGACACCAGAGATGCTGGATCAAACCTGACAGCATTCATCCTTCCAGCATGCTGAGACATTGACATCTGTTCCAGCATCTTGCATGTTCCAGCATTCTGCTTGCTCCTGCTCAACTGCTTCAATTGCTGTTTCTCATCAAAGCCTGCTCCCAAAAGAACTTTGAAAAGAGCTGCTAATCTTAATTGGTCCAGCATTTTAGACTGTTCCAAAGAGGACTTTTATTAAGCCTGAAATTTCTCAACATTCAAAGACTGGACCACAAATGTTATTGCTTGCTTAATTAACCAAATTTTCCCAATTTTCTTTGGGCCCCCTAATAGGATTTCTGCATGTCCAAAATGTCAGCTAGAAGAAATCCTTAAGAATGACGTCCAATTTTCCTTACAGGGGGTTTGGGTATGTTTTTGGTTATTTTCTATGGCTATGAATGTTTGTTGTCATTGGGAGATGTTTATAAATTATTAATGATCTTATTCAGAGTGAAACAAGGAATATACAGGGATATCTTATAGGAATAAGATGAAAGGTAGTTATTGAATCTACTCAACTTAGGGTTTTATTTGTTCTCAAACAAGGTTAATTTTAACTCTGGTATAGGATTTTGCATATTGATGCAAAAATAAGTGTTTTTGATACATTGGTATAAGCTCTAGTATATTAATACAATTTCAAGGTTACTTCCAATACTTTTAAACTGCTATCAAAAACTGGTTAGGATATTAAGTAATGCAAGTTAATTGCTAGTTACTCAACTCATAGTCATGTCAGACACTAGTCTAATTTATCACAGAAGTATACATCCTAGGTTTAACAGATAGATATGATTTTGTAGACAGATCGATTATATAAAGATAGATAGTCTTCAAAAACTTCAGAGACCTACAAAATATGACATTAAAAATGTTTGTTTCTTTATTATTTTAAAGATTCTTTGACAATGAGACAAGTCATCTCCTGGCAGCACCCCACCTACCTCAAAGAAGATAATGAGCATTGAAGAACCTCCATATGGAGATGGCTTCAAATGTGGCAAACACGCCACTCGGGTAAAGAAAATACCCTTGATTCACGACAGACAAATTCTGCCTAAAATGGACAAGCTTAAGTGCAGGACAAGTTGACTGCCAAACTCTACCAAGACAGGGTAAGCAAGTACTAAATAGTTCCTGCTTCACATATATGTCTGTCAAAATATTCTGAGCCAGAAAGCTGCAGATGATGCTCCAATGTTATAGAGAGTTATGGGTGACTGTTCAGGCAGCAAACTGTCTCTGTCAATTTTTATTTTTTGGAAGCTTCTAACATGCACTTCCTATTTACTCTAATAACTAATTTTATTCCTTCTCAAGTTTCTGATGGGGTTAAAGACCAAATAGTTATAGTGCCACAATTAAGGTTAAGTTGTTTGGAAGTTAAATCCTTTCATGTAGGTAACGCCAATAAGGATAAAAGTTAATTTTGGTATAGAACTTTAAACTTGTCAAGATAGATAGGATAATCAGATACTTTCTCCTAAATTGCTAAATACACATGGACTGGACATTGCACATGTATATTTTACCTAACAGTTTTCATAAGTTCATAATTACTATTGTATTGAAAGAAAAGGAGTCTTTTATTGGACTTAAGGGAGAAATGTTGGTATAATGTTCTTTCAGAATGTGTACACTTTACCCTTATTCATTCAAATGCTGATTTCTCTCCCCCACTCTGTGGTTTCAATCCAGACATTGCATTGTGATACTTATTCTAAGCATCACCTGTCTCAACTTTGTGTAAACATGCCAAAATAAAGCAACTAGCCACAATGTTGAGCAAGGGAAAGGAAGTAGGAAGAGATGGAGGAGCCAGAAGACAGGAAAAGAGTGGGAGGCAAAAGGGCGAGGGAGAACTGGGAGAACAGAGGCAGGAACAGAGATCTTGGAACGATGTGGAGAGATGGACTGGACCTAATACATCACTAAAAGCGAGTATAATGTGGGAAATCTAAATGTTAGGAAACTATGAGGGCTTGGAGGTTTAGGATGGAGTAACTATTACCCAGCATTGTGTTCTAAGTTAATTAAATAAATCCCAGTCTCTGTGTGGTGATTTGGTTATACAGCTGTTTAGGATTAACAGCAGCTTTACTAAAAGATAAACCAATAGTAGATATTAATAGTCTCCTACAACACACTCCTATAACCCTTGCCTTATAAAGAAAATGCCAGCAGGCTGGGAAAGTAGAACAGTGCTGCACTACAAAATGAGTTTGAGGCTAGCCTGAACTACCTGAGACCCTACATTTAAAAAAATAAATGGATGAGTGATGATGACAAATAGTAAAAACAAAAATTATCAAATTGTGCATTTTAAAATGGCATGTTTTGAGTTGGAATGTAGAATGCTAGGGTGTAAAAGGGCCCTGGGTTCCATCCTAACACCCCAAAAGAAAAGAAGAAGAAGAAAAAAAAACAACAACAGCAGACTGACAAATTAATCAGAACCCTCTCCAGACATCCATGTGAATCCAATAAACGACCTCCTCCCTTGAAGACACATCTGTGGAAATTTCCACCAGCAAAAATCCTGGAAACGGTGCTCGCACTGCCTCTCTGGCCATGAGCCAGATATCTTCCTTCAGTGGCTATGCCAACATGGCTCATAAAAGGCAACAACAGAAAAGCCATTTCTGCACCCATTTCTCGTGAGAGCCAAAGTAAAGAAAATAGATCCGTCATTCCCTTCTCAGTTTTCTCCTCAGTTTAGTATCTGGGATGCCCAGGGTCACAAAGTCATCCTTGTGAATAAATACTGTAGCTTGTTGCTACACTCACAGGGAAGGACATGCTAAGTATGCTCTCGATGTTGATAGAAGATGCAACCGTTTCTATTTTTTTCCAAAGATATGAAATGGATAGATCTGAAATCTTTGTGTGGCTCCTGGCATACAGTAAGTGTTCAGTAAGTGTCAGCTGTTGTACCAGCTGAACTCAAAGGCGCTCCGTTACTTTCTAAGAGGACTGCTTGATCTGAACAAGTCTCTCTTGCTTTGTGTCACACCCTCCAGTGTCCCCACAGAGCTATCAGTAGCCATGAGATCCAAACTGACTCAAGCTGAGGCACGGCTGTCTGTTGAGGCCTGAGGCGGGGCCGCCTCCCTTTTCCTCTGCTAATCATTCTCGGGCTCTGTTACATCAAGTACACCAGTACTCGATGGCATCATGTTCTACTGACAAAAATGACCCTATTGCCTCCCAGACTGCTTCTCCGGGATGGAGGAGGATTTGTCTGCACTGAAGCAGTGTTGTCTCCTCGGCAACACAGCAAAGGGGCCACCCCGACTCTGACACAGGGACCAGAGAAAGGCCCCGCCCAAATCCCCGCCCTCACTGTCATCCTAGGGCCCATCCAGGTCTCCTGTCTGAACCCACACTCCCAGCAACACAGAGAGACCAGGCTGGGGAGAACTAGGGTACCAGACTAGGATGATCCTCATCACTTCCCAGAGACAAACACCCTTGTTGAAAAGCAGAAAAGTAAAATCCATAAATATCCAAGGCTTGGGCTGGCAAAACTGTTGAGTGGGTAACGGTGCTTGGTGCCATTACGTGATGACCTGAGTTCAGTCTCTGGGACCCACACAGTGGAAGGAAAACTGAGTCCCCCAGGTTATTTTCTGAGCTCTGGATATGCACACACACACACACACACACACACACACACACACAAAAAAAAAAAAAAAAAAACAATAATTAAATCTAATTTTAAATTGTAGAAACTTCTAACTGAGGCTTGTTCCTAAACCCTGGGAATTCTCCTGCTCTGACCTGTCTGTGGAGCCCAGACCAAGGCATGGACCATATAGCTTTACTGCTACAGATAAGAAATAGAAATACAGATATAGGTATATCTCAGTTAAACATTTGACCCAAAAAAAAAATCTGACTTAATCCCACAGCCTGAGAAGGGTTTGTATTATCTCTGTTTTACTGGAAGAAACTGAGGTCACTGATGCTCCCCTCAGGACACACAAAGCCCCACCTTGAGATGTACCAAGCGTCCTATCACGGCTCAGATGGTCTAGACTCCACAGGGGCGACCCCATTTCCTTGCAGTGCCCTCACCTCTCTCTTTGGAGGCCCTCCTGGTACAGCAGGTCCCAGATGAACACAGCCTTCCTCAGCTCTCCCCATGACTCTGGCCCGGGTGGACCCCATCAGCTCTTCTCCATCTTCTGCCTGAGTACAAGCTGCAGCCGCCTGATCAGGGTACCCAGCCAGGCCACTGTTCTTACCTGGATCTGGGAGCCGACCGGTGACTGCCTCTCTGGCCCCCTGCTCAACTCAGAAGCCTGATGGAGCCGCAGCCAAATGCTTATGAATAAATGAACAGACTCATAAATATCTCCCTATCCCACACATGTTGGTTCACATTATTACTTTTCAAAAAAAAAAAAGACTCTCATAATTTAAAAAATTTACAGCACTCACTAGATTACACAGACACATAACAATCTTACTGTAACAAAATATGCATACAATAAAATGTACTGTTTTGAGAGAGTAATTCGTATCATTTGATGATGCTAAGTACATTTGCAATGACCAGCATTACCCTTCTCCATATCATGTGCATTTCACTGAGGGGACTTAGGCATTGATTCGGCGGGTAAAGAGCTTGCTCTGCAGTCATGACAACCTGAGTTCAATCCCCAGCATTTATAGGAAAAGCCAGACATGGAGGAGCATGCCTGTAATTCCAGGGAAACGTAGCACAGGAGAACCTATGGAGCTCCCTGGCTGATCAGTCTAGTCAGTCAGTGAACTCGGGATTCAGGGAGAAACGTCTCATAAAACAAGGCGGAGAACAATTGAGGAAAATACCTGACATGATCTCTTGGACCATTATAGACTCTTTCTCCAGGTGTACCTAATGGTTCTAGAAGACAATTTAAAAAAACACAACCCATTCACATGAGCTCTTGTGAGCACGTGCATGTATGTTACACGCACATACACAGCGATGCATGCATATACAACATGTACATGCACATATATATACATACACATACCACAATATACCACAAACACACACATACACGCAATACACACATACCACATGCACACAAGCATGCACAAATATGCTACATACACACAAACTCCATGTGCTTACAAAATAAATAAATAAACGTAATAAAAATTAGAAATGAAGTATCAATGAGCCCAGGCTGCAGGCGGGGCCTTGTACCCACTCTTCCTGTGGGAAAAAGGTAAAGGAGAGTCTGGCTCTCAGCGTCAGTCAGCTCATTTCTGTCTCAAAGGAGAGGCGGTCAGTGCACCAGCCTACCTGGCCCTGCTCTCCACCCTGAAAGGAGCTTTCTCCAGCCTACAGACCATTGCAGACTCTTTCTCCAGCTGGACCTAATGGTTCTAGAAGACAATAAAAAAAAAAAAAAAAGGAAAAACAAGGCAAGGACTAATGGGAGGAACTGCAAACACATCAAGTAGTGAGCAAACAAGTGACAGATGGAGAGCACGGCCTCTCCCCAGGCCACCCTCTGGGGTAGCAGGATGTCCACATACTGGATCTCTGGATCCTTGGGAGTTCTAGAAGGAAGCAAGACTTTCTTTCCATCACAGAAATTTGGTCCTTCCACACCCATCACCACCTGCTAGGTGGCCACCACTAAAGAGACCTTGGGCAAAATGAAAATCAGAATTTCCAGCAAGGGTGGGGCTCAGGGGACAGAACCAGGAGGCAGCATTGACTGATCTCCCACTGGAAGCCAGTCCTGCACCATCCGCCTCCAATATCTCACCCAACAATCTCAGTGATCTAGCTCAAGAGACATCATGGCCTCCTATTTGTAGTACAGACCTGAGAGGAGTTAACCAGCCACCCAGGGTCACACTGCTATTTCATGTTGGGACTGGCAAACCAATTCAGGCTCAACAACCTCAAGGCTCTTTTCTTTACCCACAATGCTTCCTTCCTCATGATGGGAGTGACTCACCCCCACCCCTAGTCTCCTGCACTGCTCCCCACGAAGACCCCAGGCATGTGTCTTAAAGAGATGCCTCGGAGGGCCTGGTGAAAAGCACAAGGAACGCACACTGCCCTCCACCACAGAAACCTTGCGAAGGCCCTCAGAAGGGAAGTGTCCTTTCTGAGACCGTAAGTGGGGAAGGAGCAAATGCCCGCCCGCGGCATCGCCAGCTTGAACATGGGCAGAGCCTTGGACTGAACTGAAGAATGCTCAGGCAGTTTTGCTAATTAATGATAGCTGAGTCATAAGAAAAAAAGAAAAGTTGGCTCCGAGCTTATGCTGAGGGATGGGTGCCTCCTTGGAGTGCCTGAGTAGGCGGCCTGCAGCCCCCACTCTCTCCTCCAGCCTGGATGCCATCCCTTCTGGCACGTTCTCAGGGAGAAAGCTGCACAGAGCCGGGGGCCTAGCTCAGCTGGTTTAGGAGAGCTCAGTTTAGCCAAACAATCCGTGAAGGTGGGATAGGGTGGGATAAATACTGCTTGATCCTGTGAGCCAGCTCTGGTTTAGCGGTGCCAAGCCTTTGCCCCTGACCAGAAAAAGCTCTCTACATTATCAATGCTCTCACATTTTCAAGACCAGTGGTGGTGACACACGCTTTTTTCTCAGCACTTGGGAGGCAGAGGCAGGCAGATCTCTGTGAGTTCAAAGCCAACCTTGCCTACAAAGCTAGTCCAGGACAGCCAAGGCTACACAGAGAAACCATGTCTCAAAAAACCAAAGAAAGAAAGTTTCACTTCCCAAGCTGGGTGGTGGTTGTGACATATTTAATCCCAGCACTTGGGAGGCTGAGGCAGATGGATCTCTGCGTTTGAGGCCAGCCTGGTCTACAAAATGAGTTCTGGGACAGCCAGGGCTACATAAAAACAAAAAAAAACAAAAAACAAAAAAAAAAAAAAACCTGTCTCTGAAAAAACAAAAAAACAAAAAACAAACAAACAAAAACACTTCCAAAAATGTCTTTCTTTGGAGTTTTCTCCTCTTGGAAGGGGGAGGCATAATGAACTGGCCTGCAGTAAAGTGTCAGAACAGAGCCAAATGGACCTTGAACTCCTCGTCTATGTGCCCTGTGAAGGAACCTCCAGAAGCTTTTGCTGGTACACTCGGCAGGGGCAGAGTTCTCAGGCACAAGGGAGGCCTGTTCCGAGGTTGTACAGCTCTTGCAAACTCTTCACGCTGAGCCGAATCCTTTTCCTGAGGTTCCATCCTGTTCTTGTGTGACCTGGAACAAGCACTCCTGTTGGGAGCTGTCTTGCAAGGTCTGGAAGGTCACCTCCAGCTCTCCAGAGAAGCCCAGTTCTCTCAAGTGTTCTCGGGGACAATCCTGACAGCCCTTGTCTGGTTTAGGATGCCTCCAACAGGTTCAGTCCAAATTACCTAGCACACCTCCGCCTGTGTGTGGCGGAAGGGTAAAAAGAGTAGAACTCCGGGTTTCTGTTTGTACTCATAGAACCTACTAACTATGGAGAAAACAAAATATTCCAGCCTGGAGGGTGGAGGCCCCGGAGGCCCCAGGGGAGGCAGCAGACTCGTTGGCTCTGCACTCCCAGAATCAAGAAGCAGCCAGCCCCTTGGTTTGGCTCTGTACAGGGATGGCAAGGCTGCTGGGCTACTTGTGGAAAGAAGGAACAGATTAATCCAAACTACAGAACCAGCCCTCACAGGAGCCCTGAAAACGTTTGGGAGACCCTGAAGCATTTCGGACCCAGACCTGTGCCATCAGAGTGCCCACTCTCCTCCCTTGCTCTGCCTCTTCTCATCCGTCTCTTCGCTTCTCTTCCCCTGTCAAGCATGTGCTTGATTCCTCTACATTTTCCAGTCTGGGACAGCAGGGTGATGGATAGCCAGGCCTCATAGAGGCCATTTAACTGATGCTGTTCTGGCAACAAGCCACAGAGGCTCCTCAGATCCTGGACAGATCAGAGATCACCCGAGGAAGGCACACGATCCTCTCCAGCCTGTGACGGGCCGGCCGTTGAGAAACATCCATGCTCTGGAGAAGAGCCCTGAGAAGGTGCTCATTTCTGTGGGCAGAGAGATCAAGAGAACCCACACAGAATCAGCTTGTCTCGTATATCCGCATGGAGGAAGGGATCCTTCAAGGTGCCCAGCAGGCCCCAAACCAAACATCACCTCACTGTCTGGTGGCTTCCGGTTTTTTTCTTTTTGTTGTTATTTTGTTTTTTGTTTTTTGTTTTTTTTTCTGCAGCTTCGCTTTCTCCCCTCTGGTAATTCTAGTCTCTTCTAATAGAGTTAAAGTGCTACTTTAGGAATAAATTCAGTAAAAGCTGTGTATTACAGCCTTCTCTGTGAAGACTGCAAAACATTGTTGATAGAAACTAAAGAAGAGCTACGTACATACTCGTGAATTAGAAAACAATATTATAACATTGGTCCTCTGAAATTTACCTGTAGGCTCAGCGTCCTCCCAATCGAGACCAAGAGGCCATTTTGTCTAGACATTGGCAAGTCAACTAAGATTTAAGTGGAGTTTTAAAAAGAGACATAGAACAGCTGAAATGTTGCTAATAAATAACACAGCGCAGTTACTCTAGATGATTTAGAAGTCACTGTAAGCAGCAGTTTTTAGGATGGCAGGTTCTGCATGAAGACACACAGAATCGCTGAAGTCAAGACTTGGTGAATAGTGAAAGTTTTATTTTTTAACAAAGGCACCAATAAAAAAACCAAAGGCCAGCCCGCTGGCGATGGGCAGAGACACCTTGTTGGTGGTGGTGTTCTTACATGAGGCAGAGCAGGAGGCAGTTCTTTGTTGATCTAGCCTGATGCCTGGCTTGGTGGCCAAAGCTGCCTTATGCCTGGGAGTCATAAAAATCAAATCAAAACAGATCAAATCCAAGCATTGAAACACAGAAGGGGGAAGATGGACGGGGACCTTCTGACTGCCGTGCCACTCACGAACCTGCCCTCCGTGAGGTGGGCACAGTGGACCACAGACATCTGCTCAGTTTGTCGCTCAGAGGCCTGCCAGCCACGTGACCCTCCTGCAGCGGGAGCCGCCACAAAGCGTGAGTATGTGGTGGACAGTCAATCCCTGAGCAGCGAAACTTCCCCTCCAAAAACCTCACACATTTATTTTTTGGTTTTTGTTCTTGTTTGTTTGAGACAGGGTCTCACTAGAAAGCATTGGCTGGCCAGGATCTCCATATATAAACTATAGACTCTGCCTCCCAAGTGCTTAGGTTAAAGGCATACACCACCGTGTCTCACCCCCCAAAAAAAGCACAGAATTAATTTTAACACACTCACCAGAATAACTACCGTTAAAGAGTCTGCTTATACCCAAGTCAGGGAGGGTGTGGGGCAGCTGGAACTCTCAGACTTTGCTCATAGGGACATAAAATGATAAAATCACTGAGAGAAAAGGTCTACCAGCTTCATTGGTAAACTACAAAACGAAACCCTACGACCCAGAAGTTTTACTTCTAATGTCCATGAAAAACTTTGGATAAGGGTATCATAGCAGTCGGCTATGTGGCACACGCCTATAATCCCAGCAGAGGCAGAGGCAGGCTGATCTCTGGGAGTTCAAGGCCAGCCTGGTCTATAAAGAGTCCAGGGGGCTACACAGAGAAGCCCTATCTCAAAAACAAAAACAAAAAACCTGGATGTGGAACAAGCACAAGTGTCCATCAGTAGAAGTTGTTTTTACTTGTAAATCACAGCCTGTGAGATGGCTCTGTGGGTAGAGAGAGCTACCTGATGCCAAGCCTGAGGATCTGAGTTCAATCCCCCATCCCAACATTAGGGAAGGAGAGAACTGACTCCCACTGACACATGAAGTTGTCCCCTGACACATGGGCTGTGCCACATACACACATTTACATACTCAATAAATAAATAAATACAATTTTAAAAACTATTAAGTTATAAACTTAGAGGGGAAAATGCATAAACTACTGTCACAATGGTATGAACAGATATCGGAAACATTGTTCAGAGAAATACCAAAAAGGCTTATGAAAGTGAGTAGATAATTCATAATATGATACAGTTAGACACTTACAATGGTGTTTAGTCACCGTGGACCACAGTCATGGGAAAGCCACAGCTGTCCTGTGTACACATGCCCTGTGAGGCTCAGCAACAATGCCCTTGCAGTCCAGCATGTTTCTTAGATCATCTGCATTGTCCTGTCATACAGGACTGTACCTGAACCTCAAGAACAGATATAACTAATCAATATTGGGGGTGTCTCCATTGATTGAGATTGCAACCTTGAAAGCACTTTCTATGCTAATGCCAATGTTCTAGATTTGTTAAAGTCTCAGACCTATTGATACATGTTTTACATACTATGAAGTTCACCCTTTAAAGCGCACAGATAGGCCAGGTGTTGGTGATACGTGCCTTTAATCCCAGCACTGGGAGGCAGAGGCAGGCAGATCTCTGAGTTTGAGGCCAACCTGGTCTACAGAGTGAGTTCCTGAACAGCCAGGGCTACACAGAGAAACCCTGTCTTGCAAAACAAAAATAATAATAATAATAATAAACAATAATAATAGTAATAAAATAAAGTACACAATGCAGCAGGTTTTTAGATTGTATTTGTTTATTCTATGTGTATGAGTGTATTGCTTGCCTATACGAATGTGTACCACAAACATACCTGATGCCCTTGGGAGTTAGAACAGGGTGTCATATCCCCTGGAGCTGGAGTTACAGATGGTTGTGAGCTTCCGTATGGGCGCCGAGAATCCAGGTCCTCCTGCAGAGCAGCCCGTGTTCTCGGCCGCTTGGCCATCTCTCCAGCAGTTTTCAGGATATCCAGTTATACGATTATCAGAGCTGTTTAATTCCAGAACAATTAGTGTCCCTAACACTTGCTTCATGTTGAAGAATGCTCGAGCGGTTTTTCTAAGTAGAGGGAAGCCATTAATCTACTTTGTCTGTTTGCTTAGGCTAGACTTCCATACAAATGGAGTCATGCAATATACAGCCTTTTTGAGGCTGCCTTTCTCCACCAAAGGTGTTCTTCTCTAGGTTCATCTCGTGTCACCACGTCCCTCCTCACGGTTGAGTAGCATTCTCTTGTATGGTCGAACCATGTTTTAAGTTCATTCATTTATCATTTCGGTTGCTGCACATGTGGGGAGAGAGGGGCTTGACTGGGAAAGGTACAAAAAAGCTTCTGAAGTAATGCAAATGCTCTTGGTCAGCCTGGGTGTATACATTCATCAAAACGTAACCAGCCGTGTAAAACAATACCAGAAGAAAGGAAAAAAGACAGGACAGATGGAAGAAAGGAAGAAGGAAGTAAAGAAAAGCTACACTGCAGGAAGTGAGCGGTCCTTCTCCTTCCTTTGACTTGGTTGTTGCTGATTATCGCAGTCAAGCACCGATGGAGACTGATGCCGTGGGGACGGTCACTCCATGATGCCCAGATGATGTGGGTGTGCTCCCTCATCAGTTCAGTAAATGCATAAGGATGGAAGTCCTGCATGAATGGGCGCTGTTGGCATGACCACGGCTACGTACCAGGGCTGTGTCAAGGATCCCAGTGCCTCAGATCCATGGAAAGGGCCACGGCTTCTCCTGGCAGGGCTTATGGAAATGGCAGAGCCTTCTGCTGGTCCTGCGTGAATGTTAACAATGCGCATAAAAAGTACCAGCTGCAGCTTCCTCCTCCCAGACTGTCCTGACTGATTACGCTGCAACCTGAGACCGCTCTCCCAAGGAAGACCTCCTCCCTAGAGAAGTTAACTCCTCCTCCTGTGCCCATACTCAAAGCGCAGACTTGCTGGGTGTCGTGGGGTTTTCTACCAAAGCTAGCACAACCTACCGGATCCCGGCTTCTTCTGTGTGAGCCTCTGCAGTCTCTTTATTCAGAGCAGGATGTAACACCGTCTGTGTCCCTACTTGCGGAAGAAGGGCCCTACAGGGCTGTGGCCTGTCTGCTTTTTGGACCTCGGAGCTGACTGGTCTCCATCCTCCCTTGGAGATCATCTGTGCCCTTTGCTTTTTAGGTAACTCTGAAAGGCCGAGTTGTCCTTCAGGGTAGATTTTCCTGCTGCACAGAGAAAGATAGAATCTAGTCAGCCTGGCAGTTCTTGTTCTTGATGTAAATCAATACATTGATATCTGACTACACACTTAAAAGGCAAATTGCCAGAGGTAAGCCACCTTAAGGACTGGTGGGAAATGTGGATGAGGGAACAGCAAGGAGCCTCCAGACGGGGAGGGAAGATATAGTGACCAGTGGGTAAGAATGATGAGCAGTGAGCGTCTGTCTCCTTGTCAAAAGACACACACTAGTATGTAGGCTGGAAACAGTCATGTCATCAAGTTCAATCCCATGTTCATTGGATGTGACCCCGCAGAACACTGTGTACTGCACTGGAGACCTTGGTCCTGACGTGTTTAGGGGTTGGGGACTGAAAGCAGGACATATGCAGAAAGTAATGAGGAGGTCATACGTTCCTCAGAAGTTCAAACAGTAGACAGACCTTCACACTGCCCCGTGCACACACAAACGCCTGGGGTGAGACGGTCTGCCTGAAGGCAACTGCTGTTCCGGGGGTCCCTCACAGGCCAGCCCTGTAGACTTGGCTTCGAACGAGGAATTACAGTGCACTGTAGTGACTGTTAAACCTAGAAACGGCCTATCCCTGCCAGTCTAGAACCTCTGCCCAAGAGTAAGGAGTGCTTTGTGAAGAGCATAGACAGGCGGGGGCCAGGCTGGGACTTTCTTGGAGTATATATAGAGGTAGGAACATGCACACCCCAAGGGAAGCTTGGTCCCCCCTCGAGGCGCAGAGTGAGCCGCAGCAGCAGGAACCGGGGCTGAGGACTGTCCTGCTGGTGGGGAGGGGCCACGCACAGAAGAAGCAGCACGAGTTGTCCACAGCAGGAAGAACCGACACAGACAGACGAGAAGACGCACACCCACTGCGCTTATGACGGACTGGACAACAGCCTCCTCTAAGGAGCTCGGACTCACAGGTTCTCAGAACCTGTGAACATGCCACCTTGCATGACAGAAGCGATACTGCAGGTACAATCATGAAAATGAGAGATTGTCCTTCTTGTTCATGTGGGCCCAGGAAAGTCAAAAGAGCCCTGATAAGAGGGAAGCAGGAGATCATGGTACCAGAAGTGAAGCTGACAGCAAGAGGTTGGAGCTGTGTGAAGAAGGGATCACAAGCCAAGGAATGGAGGCAGCTTCCAGATGCTTAAATGGCAAGGGAGTCTTTCCTGGGACTTCAGAAAGAAGAGACCCCCTGTGGTTTGACCCCCGTGATAGAGCCTGCTCGCTTCTGACCGTCAGGACTTCAGGCTGCTAACCGTGTGCCCTGAACCACTAGATCTGTGGCTGTTGATTACAGCAACAACCAGAAGCTAGTGCGGGGTAAATCCGCAGAATACACAGTTGTACCTGATTCCTTCCGTAAACCCCTTCTTCAAGCTCTGGTTGGAGACATTTTCCTCTGCAGAGTTCATTCCAACAAAAAGAATCCACACACCCCTTGCAAATGTGGACACAGATGAGCCGCTGCTTCATTCAGTCACCCAGAAGGCAACCAAAGTGGAGCTAGGATGAGCTGTTGCGACACTTCTGTCCTTGGTAAGCGCAGGCTCTGCTACGGGAAACAGGTGCAAAGCATGTGGTTGTAGCACAATACAATAATGCTTGGGTGAAGGTGGGGCAGAGGAAGACACAGGAGCAGAGAGGAGAAACAATAATACATCTTCCCATGGGACAGACGTCCCAGCCCAGGAGACCTTAGCTTGACAAAGCAGTCAGAGGAAGGGGAACCCAAGCAAAGAGAACCACATTTACCAAGCTGGGGGCAGGGGAACGTGTGGGAAACCACAGATTAGCTGGGTATGGACAGACCAGAGACCAAGCTGAGATAGGTGGTTCCTGATAACACACAGACAGCTATTTCGTGGCTGCTTGCTGGGCTCCTTCTTAGTTCCCGCCAGCAGCGGCAGGAAGGCGCGCCACACACCAGGAGAGGCATAAGGGAAGCCTTCCCTGGCAGAAACAATAAAAATCTGCATCACAGACTAAAGCCTAGACAAGTACCTGGGTTGAAGAACCCTGACCCCGTTTCTGCCTGGATTCCTCTTGCTTCCCTGGGAATGAATGCACTGGCCTCCCTGTCACACCTGCACAAAGAGGTGACACAGTTGCCTCTAGAGACAGAGTCCTGTACTGGAACAGCCAACTTCTCAACTGGTTTCTGATTTCAGACATCACTAGGAAGCTGATAACCCAGGGGACAGTGATGAGCCACAGTCTTGTATCATATCTGCATGCAGAAAATAGCTGTGTTTTTGATAAAGCATTACACATGGGTAGTAAGTAGATGATGCCAGTTTGACCACAGTGGTGAGTAAATCTGTTGTCAAAAATAAGATGGACGAAGAAAGAAAGGAACAAGAGGCAAGGGGAAGGCACAGGCAGAGAGGATGAATGTGGCAGCCCCTGTGCATAAGGATCTGCCTGGACCAATGTCTCCAACCTCAGACTCCTGACCTCAGAGAAAAAGACCAGGATGTGTGTGAGTGGCAGCGACCAGGGACAGGCCTCTTTAAACCACTGATCCTTAGCCAGAGTTGGTGACTCAGACCTGTAATCCTAACACTCAGGCTGGGCCAGGAGGATTGCCATGAGCCTGAGGATAGCCTGAACTATGAGACTGTATCAAACCGGGTCAAATGTAACAAACCACTAAGCTTGGCTTCAGTGCTGATCCAGGGACTGACTCTCAAGCGGAGGGAGGACACAGGAGGGACTATCGAAATACCAAAGGAGAATATTTGGGAATAATTTTTAACTTGCCACTGCTCAAGGACCTAGGACTCCGAAGTCTGGGAAGCAACTTCTTTTTCCTTTCTAAGCAATCAGAGATGAATAGGAGAACTCTCTGTGCTTAGCAAGGCTGCGTTGGTGTGGGCCCACACTCAGCAGAACATGGTGGAGGGGGTAGGCAGAGGGATCGAAAACTGAGTCCCAGATGGCGCAGGCATAGAAATGGGGGCTGCAGCAGAGAGGGCAGTGTGCCAAGCAGGAGAGAAGACTGATCCAAGGAAAGCCAAAGGAGCAACATGTGGGGAGAGTTGGCCATGGGGTAGGCTCTCTAGAGAGGTCACAGCAGAATCCAAATCTCTGCTGCTCTTCAGCCGGGGGTGCTACAGAGGCAGCCACTGGCCTCCCTCCACTCGGCGCGTGGCACTTGAAGGAAACATGCAAGAGTTTGGGAGTTCTGGCTCAACTGCTCATTGTGCAGTCTTGGGCCAGTGGTTTCCTCTCTGAAACCATCTCCTCATCTGGAAGGGTGGGCAGAGGCTAGACCGAAGACAGCATGCCATCTTTGGTAAAGATCTGGCACCTACAGAGATATTGATGGCTCGTAAGAATTTGACAGCTCGAGTCGGGCATGGTGGCACATGCCTTTAGTCTCACTTGGGAGGCAGAGATGAGCCAATCTCTGTGAGTTCAAGGCCAACTTGGTCTGCAGAGTGGGTCCAGGACAGCCAGGGCTGTTACACAAAGAAACCCTGTCTGTTAAAACAAACAAACTAATAATAATAATAATAATAATAATAATAATAATAATAATAAAGATTTTGACAACTCTCCACCTCAAACTCTAGCACCTGTCACCTGAAACTCCCTCCTCAGCGTTCTTACTGTGTGAGGGAGGCAGCATGCAAGGAGCCACACTTCCAGTCTTTCCAAGGAACCCACTAAGTGGGAGACATGCAGAATAAAAGCTCAAGAGAGCGCCTTGCACCCATCCAACTCTCTTGATAAAGTCCAAGCCTTTAACCCCAATACTCAAGGAGGCAGAGGCAGGCAGATTCCTGTGAGTTCGAGGCCAGCCTGGTTTACAAAAGCAAGTCTAGGACAGTGAAGGTTACACAGAGAAACCCTGACTCAAAAAAAAAAAGGTTCTGAAAAAGAATTGGTGTTCTAGTGGTGCTGTGATGACTCAGCTCACATTAGCGCCTCACTTTTTCTTTCTTCGGATTGAGCAACTGCCATGGAGTAGGTTGCGATGGTAAGAGACAAGATAAGCAGAGATCCATGTTCTTACCTGGCTGACAAAAAGACCGACTTCAAGCACACAGTCAGCCAAAGCATCTGGACCTGCACGTGTGCACACGCAAGTTAAAAGTCAGACCATGTGCAGGTACAGATGCATGTGTACCTTCATACATGTGCATGCCAGAGCACAACCTTAAGCACACTATTGCACACGCCTCCTTTGGGACAGGGTCTGTCTTTCTCTTTTCTTCCTTCCTTCCTTCTTTTTAATTATTTCTGGTTTTTTGCTTGCTTGCTTGTTGGTCTGGTAGCCCTTGATGTCCAGGAACTCACTATGTAGATCAGGCTGGGCTAGAACTCAGAGCTCCAACTGGCTCTGCCCCCCAAGTACTGGGATTAAAGGTATGAGCCACCAAGCTTTGTTTGTTTGTTGATCGATTGATTTTATTTTATGTACCTGACTGTTTTGCCTACATGTATGTGTAAATACCATGTGTATGCTTGAAGGCCAAAAGAGGATTTCAGATGCCCTAGAGATGGAGTGGCCATGAGAGTGGCCGTCAGCCCCCTGATGTTGCTGGGAACATCTAGCATGTTCAAGTGGGTTTTAGAGACTGAAAGCAGGCCCTTAAGCTTATTGGGTAAGGGCCTTACTTCCTGTGCCATCTCCCAGTCCATTACCAGAACATTTATTTGGTGGGTTTGGTATCCTCTGACACTGAGGAGCAGCTCTTCTCAAACGCAGGTGCCGGTAGAACGTACGGTGATCACTGTACTTGAAAACCATCCCTTGCCTAACATAGGAGGATTATAAACCAGGCCAACTTAATAAGATTTTGAGTCAAACTAAAAAGTTAAAAGTGAGATGGAAACACAGCTCAGTAACAGAGAACCTGCTTAGCATGCATGGGACAGCAGGCTCAGCCCACAGTACTGAAAAAGGAAGAAAAGATGTCATGATGGCATACACCTGTAATCTCAGCACTTGAGAGATGGAGATAGGAGGGTCAGGAGTTCAAGATCATCCTCAGCCACGTGGGGAGTTTCAGGCCACCCTAGGCTACATAAGACTGTGTCTGAAGGAAAAAAAAAAAAAAAAAAAAAAAACCTGAACCTGTTATCTTTACCAAAGATGGCATGCTGTCTTCGGTCTAGCCTCAAGAAATTAAAAATAGTAATGGTGTTAAAAATATTAAGCAGCAAGAGGCAGAGGCAGAGGCGGGTGGATCTCTATGATTTCAAGGCCAGCCTGGTCTACAAAGCAAGTCCAGGACAGCCAAGGCTGTAACACCGACAGACGCTGTCTCTGAAAACAAAACAAAGAAATTGGGGCTGGCGAGAAAGCTCAGCAGAGATGGCTTGGGAGTTCAGCACATTTGCTGTGCTTGCAGAGGTCCTCGGCTCTACACCTGACCCCCACACGGTGGCTCACGACTGCCTGCCACTGCAATTCCAGGGGATCCGATGCCCTCTCCTGGCGCCGAAACCCACCGGCATATATGCAGTGCAAACACAGACAAGCGGGCACACACACCTAGATATAAATGAAAAGAAGTGTAAAGAAGTGTAAAGACAGAAACACATCAACAAATCTACCCCCATCCAAAAACAAACAAAAAAATAAAAAAAAAAAACCCCACTTTCCTCAGCCTTCTTTACCAAACCATCCTCCAGGAATAATTTTAAGTTGAACTGATAATCCAAGTCAGAGTCCTTTTGAAAACATAAACCAGCCTGAACACAGAGTGCTGCCTATAAGCCTTGGCACAAAGGTCTCCATACTCGGCTCTGGAGGCTTCCCTGGCTGGTGTCGGCTCCCTTCTTGCTTGCCCTGCTTGGATCTGAATGGGTCCCCAGCAATTCCATGCTCTTGGATAAGCAATCAGGGATCCAAATAGACAGCAGGGATGGCCCTGACCTCCTCTGGCTGGGAAAACGAAACTTTCTGGAGGCAAAAGGCAGGGTTTGTGGAGATGAGGATGAGTATTTGAATCCACATGGAAATGGGGTCTCCTTTCTATGAAGAGCAGAACTGGGACTACTTCTGTTAATGACCTCAGCTGTGTGCCTCTCTTCTGGACCCGTGCTGGGCTCTGCCCCTTTGTCTACAGAAAATCAGATCATCTGCCAGTATCAGAGGAGGAGGCTTGGAGTCACACTGGGCTGTCACTGAGTAGCTGTGTTTGTCTTGTCTTTTGAGCCTCAGTGTTATGACAAAAAAAAAAAAAAAACTTTGAGGGAAAGTAAATAATACATGCTTTTAGTTTTGCTGTGAGGACAAACATACTGCTTGTGAGACTGCCCGATCCACGCTTGTCACGTGTAGCTTCCATCTTCCCTTCCACCATTCTGCCCAGCTCTCTGGCTAGACCCTTGTGCCTTTCTTTCTCATAGAGCTGTGACAGGTAGAAACTCAGATTTCCTGTCTTCAAGGTTTCTCCCTCCCTTCCCGAGACTGTGATTATGCTAGGATGCCCACCAAAGCAGATATCTGCAAGCTCAATAAAGTCACTAATCAGTTGACTCTGAGCTGACCCAAAGGAAGCCATCTAGATAGGTCATCTGATCACGAGAGCCCTCCAACGCAGACCGATTCTTCCAGGAGATATGAGAGGAAGTGAGAGGTTCAAGACCTGAGGGAGGTTTAACATGCTATTTCTAGATTGCAGATGGAGGGGCACCACAAAGAAAGGCTGTGGGAGTGGCCTCTGGTAGCTTAGAACAACCCCAGGTGACAGTTGTCAGGAAAAAAAGGGAGCTCGGGTCCTCAGCTGCAAGGACATGAGCTCCGCCACCCCCTTTCTGAGCTCAGAAGCAGGCCTAACGTTGCTTCCCAGAACTTCCAGACAGCTACCCAGACTGCACACAAGCTGGTTACGTTTTGTGATGTCCAAAGCAGGGAAGTCAAGTACAAGCAAACTATGCCTGAATTCTTCTTTTTTGGTTCCTGGTGGTGATGGTGGTTGGTTTGCTTGTGAAGCCCACTTCGGTCTTGAACTCTCTATGTAGCTGAGGCTGGCTTTCAATTTATAATCGTTCTGTCTTGACATCCCAGATTACAAGTATCTGCTTGAACCACAGGCTCTTTGCATGCTGGGCATGCATCCCACCAGCTGAGCTACATCCCATGCCTGGACTTCTGACCTCCAGAACCCAGACATGACAAATGGATGCCTTCTTTAAGCGGCCAAGTTTATGGCATTTTGTAATGGAGCAACTGGGCTGGAAAGAGAGTGACGAGAAGGTGGGGGAAAGCAAGTCTCCACAGTGGCCTGTGAACCCCCACACTGCCACCCCCACCAGCCTGCCTCCCTGCCCTCCAGCGGGATCACCCCGCCTCTGCCCTTCTTCCAAGTCAGTGATTCTCTGCCACACCCTGGGCCCTTTGCAAAAACTGCCTGTAACCGGGAATTCCCTGAGCCTCCACAGTCATTATCTTAACCATACGTTAAGAATTGCCAACACAGAAGCCATAACTTCCTTTATCTTGTTCCCAAAAGCACACAGAACACAGCCAAGCACACAGCAAATGCAAGTCCTTGTTAACAAAGCCATCTTCTTTTTGCTCCAGTGACCAGCAGGACCAATGAAGGGGTTCAAAAACTCCCTGGTTGCAGGCAGACAGACTCTGGCTTCAGGGTCACCTGGAATCAACAAACCTAGTGACATTCGGGTTCTGAAGCTGCCCAGTCATTCTTATGCACAAGTCAGTCCTCCATTTCTTTGAACCACATCCTAGATTTTCATGTTAACTTACAAGTGCAATTTGCAATCACAGAGGAAATGAGAATGGGAGCAATGAGGAGGTCTCACAAAATATAATACCTGTATTTTGTTGAACAAAAATTTTTCCATTTTTTTGAGACAGGGTTTTACTGTGTAGCCCTGGCCGTCCTGTAACTTGCTTTGTAGACCAGGCTGCCCTCGAACTCACAGAGATCCGCCTGCCTCTGCTTCCCAGAGTGCTGGGATTACAGGCTGCACCACCATGCAAGCTGTACCCTGGAGACAGACAAATAAATAAGTGTGGTTTTTCCACTTGAACAGTATCTGAGTACCCTCTCCCCCCCCCACACACACACAGGTCTTTGACTGTTTAGGAGATGGAAGAAGGGAATACAGCAGGTCTTCTCCAGGCAGGCAGTGGGTGGAGTTCCCTTCTGCATTCTAGCCTGCCCCATGCCTCTGGGTCTGCCTTTGTGCCCCACCCTGGGCTCCCATAGTCTTCGTATGATGTCACTGTCTAGATGTGCAACAGACTTGGCAAAGCCCTGGAGCAGAGATTAAAAACTAAGCCTATAGCATTTGTCCAGACTCTGACAGTCTGTGTCACCTTCTTTGTCTCAATTGATCCTCCCAGTAACCCTGCAGGTGGGTAGGATTCAAACCATTATCTCCATTTTCTCGGGAAGGAAACCGAGGCTCAGAGTGGGAGGCCAACAAGCTCAAACATAACGACGTGTTCTTTGGACCAGCAAGATGGCTGAGCAGGTAAAGTCATTTACCACAAAGCTTGCTGGTCTGAGTCTAATCCCTGACTCCCACAAGCTGTCCTCTGACTCCCATGTACATTCCTTGTCATGTGTGCTACAGTATGCACATGCTTGTATGTGTGCATGCCCATCACACACACACCCACACCCACACACAGAGAGAGAGAGAGAGAGAGAGAGAGAGAGAATCTAGAGGCTGGGATAATGACCCAGGGATTCAGAACACAGACTGCTCCTCCAAAGGACCCAGGTTCAGTTCCCAGCTCCCGAGTAAGCCAGGCAGTTCACAACCACCTGGAACTCGAGCTCCAGAAAGAATTCACCAGCCCTGGCCTCGTAGGACACCTGCATCAAGCAGGAGATAGACGAAGAAGTTAGTGTGGTCATTATGCTTGAACTGGACAAATGTACACAAAATTAAACATAAACCTTAAAGAATGTGATGTACATAGTGGCACATACTGTTAATCCTGGCACTTGGGAAGCAGAAGCAGGAGGATCTCTGTAAGTTCAAGGCCAGCCTGGTCTACATGGTGAGTTTCAGGATAGCCAGGGCTACATAGAGAAACCTTGTCTCAAAACAAAACAAAACAAAACAAATGTAATTTTAAAAAAAAATTAAAAATAAACATGTTCTTCCTTGACTACTATTTTAGATCTGGTCTTTGGGCATAAAAAAGAATCAATCATTTCAAGTAGGTATTGGTGAGTTGTGTTTGAGAGCTTTCTCTACAGAAAGGAAGGGCTGAGGGTGTGAGGATACAGTGACCCAGAGCATGCTTAGCAGGAGGCAGGAAGAAACCTGCCTAATATACAAGAAACACTTTGTATCCTAGAGAATTTACTTTTTTTTCTTAGTAGGTCTACAGACCATCAGATTAGGGAGGCAGCAATAATGGTACCAAAGAGCCATCAGAACTTGGCCCCAGATCTCTTATTCTGTGCTCTAGGGGAAAAGCCTTCTGGCCTTTCATACCCCATTATCATCCCTTTGGCCCTGAGAGGTCAAGACCAAGAGGAGACTGGACAGAACACTCATCTTGTGTCTGTATATACAAACCCTACTTTAAATCGTTTTAATTTTATCTCTTCGTAACTTGGGGTTTGTTGTTTGGGGGACTGGGAATCAAACCTATTGCCTTAAATTTCATAGGCAAGTGCTCTACCATCAAATTAAGTTCCCAACCATTCATTATGTCTCCTGCCAGAAGCTGAATCCAGAAAACAGGACCATTCCGTTCTGACTTTAATATTACTTTACAGAACCAATTTTATATAAGTGCCAGGGAGAATGAAATCTGTTGAACTATTTTCATCCATTAAGCAAGCAATTTCTGAGTGAGGATCCACTCTAGTCTAGCCACTGGGGGTAGAGAAATGAGCCACACATGTGCCTGTTAACAAGCACGTCACGATCTAATGAAAATGGTGCAAACACAAATACATGCATCAGCCAAGGGCTGGAGAGAAACAGAACTGACAGTGCCACTCCTGCCGAGGAGAGCAAAGAATCTTCATGGAAAAAGGAAAAAAGACATTTTGGGTTAAGCCTTGCAGGAAGAATGGAAAATCTTGATTTGTAGGGAATGAAAATTAGGGAGACAGGATGGACACTTGTGTAGCAGGGCCACGGTCCCACGAAGGCCAGATAGAGTATTGCTGAAACTAGTTGGGTCCAGCTTAGGACTCTGAGATAGATGTAATAGGTCCAGCTTGCAGCTTGAGGAGACCAAAAGGCCTAACGCATTTCCTTTACTTTCTCAGATTCTGTGGTATTTGTAGTCACACTCATGCCAAACTTCCTACTTTTTTGTTCTTTAATTGGTTTTCATGGTTTTGTTGTCCCCAACTAGAGTAAAATAAAATAATAACAGTGTCTCTCAATTCTTTGCAAGCATAGCCAGGGCTCATGTATACCCTACCTCAGCTGTGTACTATAGTGTCAGTTATTAAATTAACCACGTGTTCCACTTTCCTCTCTGCTACTGTGATAAAACACTTCAATCAAAAGCAACCTAGGGGAGAAAAATATTTATTTCATCTTATGCTTCCAGGCCATGGTCTGTCCATGAGGGAAGTCAGGATAGGAACTTGCAGTAGAAATCATGGGGAAATGCTGCTTGCTGGGTTTTGCTTAACTAGCCTTCTTATACAGCCTAGGACCACTGCCTAGGGATGGTACCACCCACAATGGCCTTGGCCTTCTACATCAGTTAACAAGACAATCCCCTACACATGCCCACAAGCAAATCTAATCTAGGCAATCTCCCAATCAAAATTTTCCTCTCAGATGACTCTAAACTGTGTCGAATTGACAATTAAGGCTAAGTAGGAGGACACCACAGATACCAAGAACCTATTTGTTGATTGACTGCTAAAGTCAGTTGGCCCAAGAATAATTTGATGACAGCTTTATGGACAAACAGAACAAGAAGAGCAACGTGTGTAACCCCAGCCACGAGAACAACAGTGAAATAATTAGAAGTCTTGTACCTTTAGTTTTCAGATTACATTTTCTATAACTGATCTAAATTTAAACCAAGATGCTCAGATTTGTCTGGTCACCATATAGAACTGTGCTGATTTTCACCTTCTGATCTCAACACTGAGATCCTAAACCTGGTTTTTAATCTAGTGTTTTCTAGTTCCTGCTTGCCAGTGTCTTACAATGTGACCAGTATCTCATCCTTTCATTTGGAAAGAACAACAAGGACAGCAGAAATCTTGTGATCAATCTAGACTTCTGATTCCAATGCCAGAGACAGAGCCGGTGCTACAGATAGATGTGAGAAGCATTCTGAGACAAACAATGGTTTCCTGATTGATCTCCAAAGACTAGATTCCCTGAAGTGTTGGTAAATGGCTCAAAACCCAAACATGTCACAGACACCTACGATCATTCTTAAAGTCATAATAATCGCCAAAGGCTGCATTAGGAAAGGGCTATACAGAAAAAGCATCAGAACACTGTTGAGTTCAGGGGCATGGTCTCGGTTTTAGACAATCCTGTTTAATCTACTCTTCTCTTCTAGCCCTGTAGGTGTCGTCCTCAAATTTTCTTTCCTATGATATTCTAACCCTATCCGTCTATATATACACATATCATCACTGACTCTTCCAATTCATTCTCCACACTTCTGCCCTGGGGCTATTTCAACAATATAGATATAACCACACCTTTTCCTTAGGCATGAAAACAAGCTAGGGAGGATGATGTGCCAGGCTTCTCCCTTGGTCTCCTGAAAATCCCAGATCAGGAGACCAAGGGAGAAGCCTGCAAGCCAACATAGACGATTTAATAAGATATTGTCTTTTTTTTTTTTTTCCCAAAAAAAGGGAGAGAAGCCTGGTGATGTCTCTCAGTAGTAGACTGCTTGCCTAGCACATAAAAAGCTGGGTTAAATTCCCAGCACTAAAAGTATTGATATTATTAATACTAATACTAATAAAGCAGTTCAACGTTCTTCTTATTCCCTCGGGAAAGGGTCCCAAATCTGCACAGCCTATGAAGGCCTTTTCCTACTAGAGCCGACAGATAGACCTTCAAGTCCAAGCTCTCCTCATGCCCGGCTCCTCCACACCCCACTGGCACTATAGCATCCCCAGAGGCACAGAGCTCTGACCTTGAGGCCCACTCTCCAGTTAACTTATTCTCCTTGCTCATCTCCATGCTGGGATGGTGGAGTTAGTCTCATCTATACTACAAAAAGCACCTTAGCATATCACTTATTACTATAACTTATACGTAGAGACTTGTGATGTCATTATAGGCAGGGGGAGGTTT
Source organism: Meriones unguiculatus (assembly GCF_030254825.1). NCBI lineage: Eukaryota > Metazoa > Chordata > Mammalia > Rodentia > Muridae > Meriones > Meriones unguiculatus. Next base: position 41,983,655 of record NC_083359.1, read on the forward strand.
TTGTTTCCACGTAACCCTTCTACCCTTAGCACAATGGGACTGAAGGTGATTTTAAGAAAGAAAAAAAAATCAGTACCCTTCCTTCATGGAAATAGTAAGCTCCCAGCAGAGCCCAAGTAAAAATCTAAGTTGTCGGCTGACAAGAAAGGGAACTACTTTCCACGGTAGCTATCTACGCGGCTCCTCACTGAACTGGACTTTGACCCCTGGGACAGGGACATTTGCCTTCTTGCAGGAACCTAAGCTGCTATCTCTAAGGAGAGCCTTCTGTGCCTCTCCTAGAGAACTGTTTTGATTCCCACGGGCTTTGAGCCAAGCTGTAGGCGGTGACAAAGCAGGTGAGTCATCCCAGCCCACACCCGTTCTCTGCAGAAGGGGCCTGGCATCTGTCTGTCTTGGGTGATGTGGGAAATGGATATTCTGAAGCAAGTCAGGCCCCACAGAAGGAGGGGTGCAGTTATGGGCAAGGCCTGTCTCACCCCACGCTGATAAAATCAAGAGTGATACTTTTGCTATCTGGACAAACATAAAGGAGATAGCTTCAGAAAAGCTACAGTGTACGGTTAAGGTGAAAGGTCACAACTACCAAGCTGTTGGGCCCTATCTAGAAAGGAAATAAGCAGCCTATTCTCCCCTGCCTGCTAGCTGGTGTCTCTTCATTCCTCCAAATTTGAAGCTTTCAATAAAAGCACAAGGGACTTCTCATTCCCTTCTCCCACCCTAGTCTCTACCAAGACATTTATTTTACAGCTGAATTTCATTTTAAAAGTTACCACATTAAGGGAAAAATCTTCACTTTGTAAATTCTCTCTGAATGAAAAGAGAGAGAGAGAGAGAGAGAGAGAGAGAGAGAGAGAGAGAGAAAGAAAGAAAGAAAGAAAGAAAGAAAGAAAGAAAGAAAGAAAGAAAGAAAGAACACGAGTGCTCCTAGGTATGGCTGAAGAGAAAGTTTAATTAGATATGTGGAAGAGTGTGGCAGAGGCAGAGACACCCAGAGTGGACATGACCAGACTGAGCCAAACCATTCGAGGAGAGAAAGGGGATGGGAGGGGTAGAGAGGGGACAGAAGTGCAGCAGCCAAGAGGGCAAAGGTACAAAAAGCGCGGGTAACCAAAATGGCTGGACTGCATCGGGAAGAGCAGTCCAGCCCCTGGGCTGAAGAGTTCAGGACAGGATGTGCCAGCCATCCCCTGTAAGAGGTGGGGACTGTAACACAGATGCAGGGAGGACCTGACAGCCAGGTCTGCTTTGGTATGTTAGGTTGGCACTCCAGCTCATTGTTTGAAACTTAACACTCTCCACCATAAAAAGCTCAGTGCATCTGTTCTTTGGTGCCTTACAATGCGTAAGGTGCTCTGTGAGGAACTGGACGACCCAAACACTGACACAGTACCTTCCCTACTTCAGCCCAGCAAAGACAACAAATTACATATCCAAATTTCTACAACAGTGGGAAAGGTCGTAAAGGTAGAAAGGTCAGCAAAGCTGAGCCCTTGACAGTGGGGCACATCAGGTGGAAGGCGTTTGTGCTCAGTTTTGAAGAATGGGTTGGATGTCGGCATTATAAACAGGTGAAATGGCCTGTAGATGAAGAAGGTACTACCAAGAAAAAAAGTATAGTGGAATACACGGATATATAGACCACAGATGGAATCAAATGCTAGGCAAATCCACAAATAAGTTAGAACAGTCCATGTGCTATGCCCAGGACTCAGGAGCACAGACAACGGCGCGAGGAAAAGGTTCTGAACAGCAAGCGTACAAAACAAACCCAAATTCTCTAGCAACAGGGTTTATTCTGAATGAGAAGTGTGTCAGAATGAGCCTTGATTTAGAATGAGATCAATGCTGGCTCTACCCTTAACATCTGTGGTTTTCAGATTTTTAGTAATGGACTCAGCAGGGTGTGTGCGTGTATAAAGTCGGGAGGGTTGGAGGAGAGACAAGGAGCAGGAAGGTGAGGGGGGAGGAGGTAGTGGTGGTGGCAGTAGCCAGGTATCCCAGAAGGAATTCGAGAGCAGGAAACAGAAGTGGGGGGGGTTAGAAATGAAGTAAATACAGTGTACTCATGAATGAAATTCTCAAAATTATTTTTAAAACTTAAACTTAAAAAGCCTGAAGTACAAAAAAGTTCTACGGGCAGGGGCTGACAAGATAGGTGTCTCAGCAGTTACGAGCAATTGCTGCTCCTGTTGAGCAGCTCATAACTCCTTGTAATTCCAGATCAGAGAGATCCAACACCCTCTCCCGGCCTCTCTGGGCACACACACACATATGTACATATACTCACACAGATCTGTACCAAAAAAAAAAAAAAAAAAAAAAGAAAGAAAGAAAAAGAAAAGAAATAAAGAGAAAAGAAACAAATGTAAATTTAAAAAAATTAAAAAACAAATTTTTAAACTCTGTAGGTGAAGTCCCGACATTCCACAGAATGGACTGCTGTGGAATTAAATAAATAATGGAGATGCAGCATCTGGCACAGTGCCAGGCGCATAGCACACAGTTATTGCCTATGATGTAGAGTTTAGATTAGAACCAAAAAGAAAAAAAAAAGTTTACTGAACCGTCTAGGAAAGAAGAGGTCAATAAAGATTCTGAAGAGAAAGCATGGGAGGAAGAGCCCAGTGATTGTTAAGCTTTTGACTCCACAACACACCATTTTAGGGGTGCTGATAAAACTCCCCACCAAACTGGTTGTTGCTTATCCCTGAAGAACTCTGTGTTCCTCCAGCAGCCTCAGTAATGCAATTAGCAGAACTGAGCTTGTGGGTGGAACCAGGAGTAGGAGTTGAGCAGAGAGGAAAGGCAGCGCCTGGGCCCCTGCCCAGATTGTGGGGGCTCTCAGAAATCAGGAGCTGGGAAAAGATGGCTCCAGACACAGACATTTTTAATTACAAAAGCTCTCTTACACTAGCAAAACCAAACAGAAATCCAAGGTGATTTTTCAGATTTCCATACTTGCCCTTTTAATCTACATTAGATGGTCTATTAACTCCAGCAGAGCAATGCCAGCCGACATAGCACATCCTGCTCATGTCCTGTAGCTGTCCCTGAAGCTGCCCCTAGACAAGTCCTATGAGCAGATAAAAAGATAAGCAAAGGCCCTTTGGTTGAGTCCTGCCCCTTAACATGTCTGCTTTGTTCTCCACAGACCTGTCTCTCTGCTGAGGAAATTCCTGACCAACTGGACGGCCTGATCCTGAACCTCATGGAAGACACAAAGTGCTCAGAATTCAGGTCCTTATCACTTGGCTTATTCCAAGTAGAGTCTAATAATCTTATTTTCTGATGGCAAGGCTTGTAGGGAGGGTGCTGGAGGACCTCGCGTGGGTTAGGCAAGTGCTCTGCCTAGTCCAAGTCTATGACCTCCTTGTTTTACTTTTTGTTTGTTTACCTACTTACTTATTTTGAAACAGGGCTTCTACGTAGCCCAGCTGTCTTGGAATTCGCTGTGTAGACTAGGCTGGCCTTAAACTCACAAACATCTGCCTGATTCTGCCTTTTCTTCCTTTAGTGCTGCTACGAAAGGCATGGCCTGCCACAGCCAGCACTGGCTTCTTAAGTAAACCACTACAGAATGTCTTAAATCCTCTCGGCTCCTAAACGTGGTGGTTGGGGAACAAGAACCCAAAGAATCCCAGTCCAAACACAGTATTACCCCTGGTATTCTACAGCTGTCGTTTTCATCAGAGTCTCTCGGGTGCCATCCCCTCATCCTGAAGAGGGGGAAATGGGCAGAGTTCGGGCAGAGCTTCCTTGTTAATTTCAGCTTAAATTTCAAGCTCCTGGAGTCATCTCTTAAAATCCTCACTTCCTGTTTTACCTAGAGGCTGGCCCAAGAGAAAAGAGCCCCCTGAAAAACGGCCAGCACCAAATTGCTGTGACGTTCTTTCCACAGCACTTTGCTCTCAGCAAGTTCAAGGCCTCTGCGGATCCAAAATCAGAACTTTGCAGATCCCCCCTCTCGGGGGACTTCAAAGTCGGCGGTTCCACCCCCTCCGAAGGACAGAGACCGGCCGTCAGGACCAGCCTTGTCCTAACTCGCCGGCTTCCAGTGTCCTCTGGCTGGGGGATGCGGGTGACCACCTGAAGGACCAGATGCCTCCTCAGCCTCTCGGGTAGGTCCCTGAGCAGAGGGCGGCGAGCACTGAGGTGACGGCGTGCAGACACCTCGCACCCCACTAGGTCTCGGACACAAGCAAAAGCTCGGACACGAAGGAGGAGTGGACCTTGGGTCTCGAAACCATCTAGCGCCCAGGAACCCAGTCGCCGCCTCCACGAGGCTCAGAACGCCTCGGCGCGTTTCTGCGTCTGCGCATGCGCTGTCCCGCGGGCAGCATCAGGGGAGGGCGGCCGCCGAGGGGCAAGACTCATCACTGTGGTCGTGCGCCTGCGCACCTAGACTGCGGCCCTGAGAGCCTGGCTACCTGATGGCGAGATGCCTGCTTGCAACTCTGTGGCTGGTGCCCTGTAGAGCCCCGGCCGAGTGACCGCAGCATAGGTGGTGACCCCGCCTCAGTAAGACATATTCATGTGGAAAAAGCCTTGCTTGAGAGAGGCCATCTTCGGTCAGGAGCTCCACTCCCCTCACTGTCAGGACCCTGGTTCAGAACTAGTCTCACTTAATTCTTTAAAATCAGGAGGTGGACTGGGGAAGAAAGCCAAGACCAGGTACGGAGCTTCTGGCAATCTTAGAAAGAGGAACAAGATTTAGCCACAGAGAAGATGCCAGCTGCAACCCAGGGGTTCCAGAAGTGCATCCTCCTCCTGCCCTGTCCACTTGTGGCCTTGCGGGAGCTGGAGGACCAGCATTAGTACTGTGTCCTCACAGGGCCGCAGGGGCACGAACACCTCACAACATCATATTCTTGCCTTCGCAAACACTGCCGTCTGTTAACTGCTTTCACAAGATAGAATGTCAGAATGTCACAGGGAACCAGAAAAAGGATTTGCATTGGGTCTCCTTGGTGCCTATGTGGGCACAAGGTCCAACCAGGGATGCCAGGCAGGGCCAGGCTGATGCGCTGAGCTTCTCCCCCAAGTTCCCAACTCAGAGCGGGACAGAGAGAGTTAAGGGAAGACAGAGACCCCAAACATCCCACCCAGCAGGTGCGCCGGCGCACAGGAGGTGCACAGAAACTCCTGGGTCCCAGCAGCGCTGCCGGCTGGATCTTCTGTTTCTTCTGTTCTTTGTCCGGAAACTTGAAGTGGCCTACACTTCCTGGACTTTTACATTTAAAGCCCAGTTTTCTCGCCTTGATTGACCTGTCTTTTTCATCATCTCTGCCACACAAGGGTTCACCTACCTGTGAGTGTAAACCCTCATCTTCCCCAGGATCCATCTCCCTCATTTTCTGACCTACCAATCCTGTCCAGCCATCAGAGAGGAGCTAAAACTACAATCCCTCCCCAGGCCTTATCACCCTTTCTGTTATTCTAGTAGTCTGTAGAGTCCTGGTTTTATGGACTTTAGCTTTTTCAATAAAGGTAATACATTCCTGTTCAAACAAATTTAACAATTTCAGTTCACTGGTTCTTTACAAATGAGAAAAAGGAAGAATACTTGAAGACTGAGGCAGGACAATTACTTTAACCCCAGGCACTCCAGACCAGCCTGGCAACATAGGAAGACTTCATCTGAAAACAAATAGGTAAGAAAATCTTTTGCCAGACTATCCTGATAATATGATTTGGAAAATGTCATCTTATTTCTGGGGACTTCCCTGATCCCTGCCCCTCCTGTGCCTTGGCGTCCACACTGGATAGTTACTTCCTAAGGTAAAAAATGATACCTTATAAATCTGAAAAACTTCCAAATCTTTGAAGTAGGACTGAGAGGATCACTAGCACTAAAATAAATGGAAATATAACAAATATTTTTATACTCGTCACAAAATCGTTTGTTTTGTGGTTGTTTTTTGTTGTTTTATTTTTCTTATGGGATGTTTTGTTTGTTTGTTTACACAGTATCAAACTATAGCCTCCCAAGTACTGGGCTTACAGGCACAAGCCACCACCCCCAGCTCAAAAATTACCCTTTATTAGTATTTGAGAAAGATATACTGTACACCATGGGTTAAGGCTCCAGGTCAACACAAGTCAGTGTTGATACGGCTAGAGTAGAGTTGGACCTGGTGACACATACCTATAATCCCACCATTTGGGAAGCTGAGGCAGGAGGACCACGAGATTGAGGACAGACTAGACTACATAGCCAAGTTCAAGGTTAGCCTGTGCTACAGAGTGAGATCCTATCTCAAAAAGATCTTTTTCTAACATATGTGTTTCTTATGATTGTTCTTTTTTTCCTGTTTGTTTGTTTATTTGTTTGTTTTCTCCTGGTTTGTTTTTTATTTTATTTTATCTTATTAGTTTTTTAGATGCTTGTTTGTGTTCTAATGAGAAAGAAAGAAAGAAAGAAAGAAAGAAAGAAAGAAGGAAGGAAGGAAGGAAGAAAGAAAGAAAGAAAGAAAGAAAGAAAAGGTATATATTTGGGTAAGTGGGGAAGATCTGAGAAGAGTTGAGGGAGGGAAAACATAATCAGAATATATTATATTTTTTAAAATCTATTTTCAATAATAATAATAATAAAAGAAGTAAATAATATAGTAGGGATAGCAAGCTGGTTCAGCTGGTAGAGATACTTGTATTCTGTCCTGATGACCTGAGTTCATAGAACCCATATGGTGGAAGGAGAGAACAGACTCTCAGAGGTTGTTCTCCGGCCTCCATGAGCACACACACACACACACACACACTCCAAATAAATAAACAAAATTTAAATTTAAAAATAAAAACGCTCAAAGTACTGAATGACCATTCAAGCAAATCTCCCCTCTGAGAAGAAGGCTTAGGGTCAGAAAGTCAGTGTTACCTAATGTGACCCTGAACAAATAACCCAGGGAGATCCGTACAAGGATCTGGGTATGGAGCAGAATTCCAGCTCTCTCATTTATACGTGTAATCTTTGTCTTGGCCACTCTGACCATCAGCCCCTTTGGTAAAATATGGCTAAAAACAGTAACAGTGACTGAAATTTACTGAGTACTGTCCATGCGTTGTATCCTATTTCATGTACAGGGCCATTCACTTCCATGCCACAACCCTGTTAGGGAGGAGCTGTTGGTGTCTCCATTTCATGAGTAAAGACACAGAAACACAGTTTGGTCATTTGCCCAAGGCTGCTTGTAACAAGCCCAGGATCAACTCCAAGCAGGGTGACTCTACAGTCTGAGTTCTGAACTCTGCCAGCCAGCCACCTCCCTGCAGCGTTGTGAGGGTTAAACCAGGCAATGCGCAGAAAGCCTCGGTGTAGCACCGGACACACAGATTGTGTGGTCAGCCCACCTTTGTTAGGTGTAGGTGTGGTTCTGCTTACAGGGCTGAAGCCCAGTTCCTGGAGAAAAGGAAATAATCTAGAAACACTCTTTTCCTAATGGTCAGTCGGCACTTTCCATCCTATATACATTCCAGGCAGGCAGACCCCACAGTGCAAGCGGGTATGGGGAGAACCCTTTTCATGCTTGAGAGTTTAGGCAAGAGGCATACACAACCTGCTGAGCACACCTTCCCTGCCTATAGTTTTAGGCCTCTGGTCATTTATTTTTTTCTGTTGCCTCCTCCTTTCTCCTAGAGAACAACTTCTTTGTATTAGGAAAAGTCCGAGCTTCATGTCACTGAAGGGGAACTGGCATTAAATATTGCCAGTACTTGTTTGGTTTCTAAGACACACCTGCAAAGCTAGGAGCTGACAGGATGTTCTACCTTGAATCCTGGGTCTCCATCCTGGGTGGGCCTTTCAGATTTGTATACACACACACACACACACACACACACACACGTCACCTTCTCCTCCAGCATCTATGTATTCCTTCCAGTAGCATACATGTCAAGGGTCACTGTGTATCTGACACTGTACTAGATACTTAAGCATCTTTTGGCCACAAAAGCCAAAAGCACACATCTCCACCTCCTTCTCCATTCCCTCAGTCTTCACTTGAATGTTTGTCCATGTCCCTTATATGGATAACCACATTAGAGGACATGTACATATGTCCTTGCAAATATTCTTTCCATCCCCATACCTTACATTTCCTGACCATGTTGATAATGACCTTTGGTTCTGCCTTCTCCACTTTCTGTTTCTTTCTCAATTCCCATAATGGCAACCCTGAGCTGCAGAACAGAACAAATTTGAGAAAGAACTTGTATTACCTGAAAAAGACCTTCCTGCTTGCCTTCCCTCTTCCAGGACAAAGCTCTGTATTTCTGGCCCAGGCAAGAGAGAGGCCAGGCTGCAGCGGGGTCAGCAGGACAGGTTGCTCGGGCTACAGTAAGGGAGTGGATCTGGTTGTTCAGTTGTTCAAAGACAGATCTAGTATGGTGAGCATGGCAGAACATGGTTCGCCTGTCCAGCCCCAGGATCAGCCCCTTGCAAGCCAGAGAACCCAGGAATATTGGCCTGAGCCACTGACGGGCACCTGTCCTGGCATAACCAGATGAGCGTAGCTTAGTTTTGTAGGCTCTGGTCCCCCTTTTGGGTTCTTTCCAGCCTTCCACCTCTTCCCTGGGGCCCACATCTGTAATGGATGTTTTGGTTTCCTTGTGAACTCAGTTATGTCAATATGTTTTTGTTTTAACCCCACATGTGGGGTTTTACTTGGGCTATAGTTTGTCCACACCTGTTGCCTGTCTAAGCCGGCTGGTAACGGCCTTCCACGTGCAGCACGGAAAGGGGTGTGGTCTAGGCCTCCGAGAGCATAAATATGAGAGCCGGGAAAGCGAGAGTGTCGTGTGTGGTCTTGATGGTGGTACTTGGTGTTGGTGTGTGGCGTGTAGCAGTTTGGAGAAACGGCGTAGTAGTTTGGAGCAGACAGATGAAGAGAAACACGTCAGGGTACAGCGGCTGAGGATGCTGCTGGCTGTGTTTGATGCTGATAGAGACTAGCATAGCCCTGAAAGAGTCCCTTGACCCCAGCTAAACAACTGGGAGAAGTAAAGGGGTCTGGGCCCTCTCTCCCCATTAACCTACTCTCTTCTGCCTAGGCTTGGGAGGTTCGAAAGGAGGTTGAGGCCTAAATACCCCAAATTAAGTAGAGTTTTAAAAATGAATGCTACACACATCTTTCCCGTTCAAACTAGCTCTTTAACTAGGGTACGAAAACTTCTTAGGAGGGTCCCAGAGCAAAAAGCTTCCAAATTAAAGAAGTCCTACTCTGATCAGGTCACCAGAAATGACAAAATGTGGTGGGATGGGTGCTAGCCAGGGAGTTGGGACATGTTCAAGGTACATGTGCCCACACCTGTAGAGGGATGGTCACCCTCCAGGATAGCTAGAGGAAGGTGGCCATGCCTACCATTCTGACAGACCTAACTCCATCATGGCCACAGGGACCATGAGATAGCTGTATAATAGAGGGCATAAGCCAATTCGTACCACTATCTGAGCTGATTCTATGAAGGGTCTGGGGATAGAAATTTCAAGTGATGCCTATGCAAAAGGGATACTTCCATGGATATTGAAAATAATGAACTAAGGTGCTACAGAGGAAAAGGTTCTTTGGGATTCCCATCATATAACAGTGGGTCTTGCTTCTTCACTGCTAACTGAGGAATTGAATTATCTTCCACACCCAGGAAGCTAGGTGCTGGGAAAAGCTACCAAAAGAAACACCAGAAAAAATGCAAACCAGGGGTAAATGTTTCTAACTTTCAAAGCTGTCCCCAAGAAACTTGAAAATTAGTATACGCTACTAGATAAAAGGAAACTACGAGATCCCCCTGAGGGGAGACAGTCAAGGACAAGGCGTTGAGAGAGATTGGAACTTTATTGAGACATTCTCCCTGATGAAACCAGAATGGAAAGAACACTGGAAAGGTCAGCCACTGTTCAAGCACAGACACAGATATTCCACTCAGGAGATCTCTGTATCCCATGTTTCTCCTGGGATGAAACTCCCTCCTCCTAGAGTCAGAATCCTGCTCAAACTCCATCTCTGCAGAACAGGGCTAAGAATGGGTGCCAAAGCCTGTACTGAGCCATCAGCAGCCTGTGGGCAGGAAAGGAAAGTGAATCGGAGGGTGAGAAGAGGAACTGAATGGAGACAAAGAAAAAAGAGATGGAGAAAATTCCAGAAGGAAGGTAGCATGGACAGGGTGGCCTTCCCTCCAAACAGATACCATAAGAACGTATTGGCCCTGTTTCCCAGCTTCCCTCCAAGCATGCAGGCACTGACAGCTAGGACAGTGACCATACAGTTCAGCTTTCCCCAACCCTCTCCCCTGCACTGAGGAAAAACGGATTTGCCACACAAGGCCCACAGGCATGAGGAGCATGAAAGAGAAAGGTGGAAGGGACAGTCTCCAGAGGACAAGTGATGGAGAGATGAGAGGAGTTTGGGGTTTGGATGCATATTTTAATGGGAAGAAAAAACCCAAGGCAGATTGCAGCTCATCTACCTTAGCCTCCATGGATAAACCTTCTGGGAAGAACTCACTCCTTGGAAACTCTTCTGGCAGATCTGCAGTTTTTTACTTATGGGAGGTCCTGGGCCCTGCGTAGAGCCAAAGCAGCAGCCTCCCTTACAGTGGGTGCCAGACTGCTAAGTATTCAGGGAAAATGAACTCCATGTAGCCCCACGATTACCAGCCTGCTTATTCTACCTACCTGATCCTCAGAAGAAATAACTTCAGCTCAGCCTTCCTTCCCACTTTCCTTCCATTCCAGATGACTCCCTGGTGCTGGAGGATCCCAACCCATGCCTCACAATCAAGGCCCCCAGGACAGCTTGCACCCCAAAAAGCAGCAGGCTGTGCTCAGAGGAAGCCTCCAATGCTGTCTGCACTTCACCTTGCCTGCTCCATCAAAAGCTCTTCTTCCTCCCAGGGCTTCTTGCTCCCATGCACTCCAAGGTGGCAGTGTATGTTTGCCGTGCAAGACTCTCGGGAGTCCTCTCTCTGTGCCCCCCGGTCCATCATCTCCTAGCATTTCTTGTACAATGGACACACACATGCACACTCACTGGTGTCTAAAGGTCCTGATTGTCCTGACTGCATTCAGTGGACATGTGCGGAAGTTCAGGTTGAACCTGAACCTCAGGCCTTGTCTAGCACCAGTGCCAAGGGGCTGGAGCTGGTTCTGATTCTAGGGAATTTCTCTCAGTTGGAAGAATTGATGCATCAGGGAATGGAGAAGAAGGGAAAGGAGAAGCTATGGCTCTGAGAACCAGAAGAAACATGTCCTCTGTCAAGTGCTTCCACAAAGAAGTTGTAGAACAGCTTCCCTCCGAAACTTGGTAGAAGTGCCTGTCCAGAGAAGCCTCCAAGGACAAGGAACAAGATCTCCATTGTCCTCTCTGGAAGCCAACATCTTTGTGGTCTGAGTTTTCCAAGACATGCAACAGACAAAGACACACTGCAAACCAGTTAGCCTCCTGGGCCCTTCCAGTACCTTCACATAAATCATGAGAAGGAAAAGTACTTGAGAACATCACCCACTCACTCTTCTTTTAGGGACTAAGTATCTGAGCTCTCCTACAGGGACATCTTGAAATGATACTTGGATGGCAGATCAACACCCTATTCTGAAAACTCTTGTTTTAGTGTTCTGGATGCCCCATCCCTCGGGAAGACAGGACAAGATTCCAAGGTTGGGCTCAAAATTCATGCAGATCAGACTCAAGAGACTGTCCACTTCTGAAAATCAACCTAAGCTTAGGAAGGAGCCAAGGAGGAATGGGGATCGAACAGAAGATGTGTGTAAAAGGAGTGGACACAAACCTGAGAATCCTCTGTTACTCAGGATTTGACCCTCATTATCTTAATGTTCATTAGAATTTAGCTGCTCTCTGTCCCTCCAAGACAGGACCCAGGAAAAGCAAGGGAAGCCTGACTCGCCTGTGTCAGGCCCTCTAACTGAAGCAATAAGACAAGCACACTATAATTCACAGTTTCCACTCTCCTCCCTAGACCCGGTGCCTTCCCTGATTCACCGGCCTCAATGAACTCCCAAATCTCCAATGCAGACTGATTGTTGCCAGTATGGCTCAAAGATTAACAAACCAGGACTTCTCAGACAGTTAGGACACAAGCTTATTCACCAATGGGGACCCAAGGGTGGCTACGCACAAACTAGTGCTTCTTGTAGCGATTCTTTGGGGCCTCGCCACAGCCTGTTTTGTCACAGTCAGGAGCACCAGGGTTCTTCCCAAGCCCAAGGCTCCCCAGAAGGCTGGGGAGCTCCTGGGTGATGGCCCGTTCAATCTTCTCCAGGAAGCACCCCCCCATGTAAGAGCACTGCTGAGAAAGGAGCTTGAAATTGGAAATGGGGTTGATGCCAAAGAAGTCCTTATAGGCCTCACGGTTGGGAAGGTCAAACTTGCTGACGTTGGTCTTTGCCAGGATGGTCTTGAAAATGTAGAATTTATCAGGATCTTCCACAATGTCCTTAAAGACTAGCTCCCCATCACTGAAGAAGGTCATTTTGTCCTTGTAAGTCTGCAGGTAGCGGTCAACTAAAAGGGCGTGAATGCGGACTCGGATGGCATGCTGGCGAATAAAGGCAATCTTGTTCTCTAGCCTGTTCTCAATCACCTGGTTCAGGTCTTCTAGGAGAGAGATCTCTTCTTTGAGGAACAGCTCCCGGTGGGTGTCAGGCTTATAGTCCTGTGGCCAGAAGGAGCTGACGTAAACCCGTGGAGGCTCTGTGACATTGATGAGAGGGGCCAGGCTCCAGAAGAGAGCACCATACACCCGCATGAGCATTTGCGTGGCCAGGTTGTCAGCCTTGTTCAGAATGATCCTGATCTGGGATTCACGGCCCTTTAGTTGGCGGAAGAGCATCTCCAGCTCCAGACCCACATCCAGCTTGGTGGGATCAAAGACAACAAAGATGAGGTCAGCTCTGTCGATAAACCACTGACACACGTCGTTGAAGGGGTAGCCTTGGGGAGACAGAATGAGAGGTCAAGCTGAGTAGGGCACACACGAAGCCCTCCGCTTCCCTTCAGAACCAAACCATTGTGTGGGCTGGACAACTTGTAGCACTGGCAATTTCCTGGCTTCCTAAAGGTCAGTGAGCATTATCTCTTGCTCTTTGTCAGCCTTGAATCAAGAATAATCTGGGCTGGGCACACATGTGTAATCTTAGCACTTGGGAGGCAGAGGCAGACGGATCCCTGTGAGTTCAACGCCAGCCTGGTCTACAAAGCAAGTCCAGGACAGCCAAGGCTACACAAAGAAACAAAAACAAACAAAAAAAAGAGCAGTGACCTATGCTTTACTGTACAGTGCCTCCCGAATCTCTAGTGAAGAGTTTTTGTCCAGAGTGGAGGTTTTAGGGGTTTTTCAAGACAGGGTTTCTCTGTGTAGCCTTGGCTGTTCTGGACTTGCTTTGCAGACCAGGATAGCCTCACCCTCACAGCGATCTCCCTGCCTCTGCCTCCCTGAGCACTGGGATTACAGGGGCACCCGGCTCCTGTACACAGGCTTCTTATGCAGTATGTTAGTGCATTCCTGTGTGTTCAGGAAAGCAGAGGCAGGAGGATCTTCAGCTTAAGGCCAGGCTGAGCCACATAATGAAACCTGCTTCAAAAACAAAAAACAGCAACAGAAAGGGGGTGAGGGGGAAGGGACTAGAGAGATCTGGCTGCCCTTTCCAAGTACCCAGGCTTGGTGCCCAGCACCCACATGCTGCTCACAACTTGAGTCTCAGAGGAGCCAACTCTCTCTTCTGGCCTCTGTGGGTACCAGGCATGCCGGTGGGTCAGATATACATGCAGGCAAAACACCTCTGCACATAAATAATAGTTTAGTTTAGTTTAGTTTAGTTTAGTTTAGTTTAGTTTAGTTTAGTTTGTGAGAGGGTTTCTCTGTGTAGCCCTGGCTGCCTGTAGACCAGACTTGCTCTGTAAACCACAGACTCCTAGTGATCTATCTGCCTCTGCCTCCCAAGCACTGGGATTAAATGTGTGTGCTACCCCTGTCCAGCTAAGAAATAATAAAAGTTTTAAAGGAAAAAAAAAAAAGCAAATGATTTTCCAAATGTCTAAGAGATCCAGGTCAATGGCAAAGATATTGAAAGCTATCAGGAAACCAAAAGGAGAGAGAATGTGTGGTTTAAGGGAAAGAAATCCAGGTTGAATGTTGAGTGTCTGCTAAGACCTGGCTAAGACCTGGCAAGCCCCCACTTGGGCTTTGCTCTAGGCCAGCCAGATGGTAACTGCTCTTAAATTCTTGCTCATCAACTATAAAATTACAAAAAGAACAGTAATACCAAAGCTGATGTAAAGACTACTATGTTAGGCTGGGTTTGGTGGTGCATGACTTCAGTCAAAGCACTCAGGATAATCCCTGAACTCGGGAGGTTGAGGTAGGAGGATCTCTGTGAGTTCAAGGCCAGCCTAGCCATCATGGAAATTTCCAGAATAACCAGAGCTGTCTCAAAAACAAAACTAATGTTGAAAGAGAGAGAGGGAGGGAGGGAGAGAGAGAGATTATTGTGCTGTAAAGCAGCTAAATCTTCAATTATACAGGCGATCCTTATGTATTAATTCTTCTCACTTGTCGTTTCCTTGATTTTGTTTGCAAAGCAAGAAGGTGAGGAACACCACAGTGGTGGCTATTCTTGGTTGCCAACTTGACCATACAGGGAACGAACTGAAACCCAGGTGTCTGGGTTCTCCTGTGAGGGACTTGATAATTAACTTATTTGGGGTGGGAAGAACCACCTTTAACCTGGGCTACGCCTCTAGCTGGCAGCCTGTATAAAGAACATGGAGGAAGGGAGCTTGCTCTCTTTGCCTGCTTGCCCTCCATCTCATCGCCAGTTCTATTCCTTCACTGGCACTAGAGGCTGTTTTCCAGGATCCCAGCATATAATGAAGACCAGCGGAGTCATCCAGCCTTGGGCACTAAACAACTGCTGGATTCTTGGACTTTCTGTTGGTAGAAGCCATTGCCTGTAATCCACTCTAACAAATCCACTTTTGATAGATAAATAGATAGATAGATAGATAGATAGATAGATAGATAGATAGATAGATAGATAGATAGATAAGTTCTGTTCCTCTAGAGAACCCTGACTAATACAGTTTTGAAAACACTGATTTTTTTTTATAATGACCAATCCAATAATATATAAAGTTATCTGATTAACTATGTTATATTATTGCTAATAAATCAGGGTCTGGTTATAACCCAAATGCAAGTCATAACTATAAACTGAGATTTGCCATTAGGCCACATATTACTGACTGCCCTGTTTAAGACACATCAGTGCAGGTAGCCCTGTGTCATGGCAGTATTCAGTGCTCTTTATATAGCCTCTTACTTACCAGACCCAGAATAGTAACCCCCTGCCATCTGAAGGCAAGCAGAGTTCTAGGAAGCCTAATAAAGGTTTAGGCTAAAGCACGCCCAACAAAGCAGATATTGGCAATAAGAAGAGGTGTAGACTGTATTCAATGGAAAGTAAGCCGAAGACACAGGTTAGCCAGAATTCAAATGCAATGTAATTCACCAGGATCCCGTTAGGCCAGGCCCTTCAATGTTCAGGATAGACTGGGCACCCAAAGACAACTTGTCCTCAGCTTGGACATCTCTTTGACATTGCAGAGAAGACCCGTATTCCTAGGAAAATACTGGCCATCTCCAAACTCAGTAAGCCCTTCAGGGGCAGAAAGCAAGACACCACAAACCCCAAGTGTCACCACAGCAACAGTGTGAAGGAGTGGAAGTAAAGAATGCATCTCTTGGTCTTGAACATGAACCATCCTTTCTTCTCTGCTGGCCTACCACCCTCTGTTGGTCACAGTGACCTAAAACAGAGCTCTTGCTATTCAGAAATGGATACTGTGTGTGTGTGTGTGTGTGTGTTGTATGCACTATGTGCATGTGAGGGTGAATGTGTCCATAATGTACATACATTGGCCAGAGGAGGATGGCAGGAGCCTTCCTTTATTGCTTTCTGCCTTATTTCTTTAAGAATCTCTCACTAGGCAGCAGTGGCACACGCCTTTAATCCCAGCACTCCGGAGGCACGAGGCAAAGACAGGCAGATCTCTATGAGTTCTAGGCCAGCCTGATCTACAGAGGACGGCCAGAGCTACACAGAGAAACCCTGTCTCAAAAAACCAAGCGGGGGGGAAGGGGGGCTCTCGTTTTGGCTGTGCTGGCTTGACCACAGAGCTCCAAGGCTTCACCTATCCCCACTTTACAACACTGGAGTTACGGGCACGGGGCAACCGTGCCTGGGTTTTTAACACAGGTGCTTGCGGAGCAGGTGAGAATCTCCCCAACCCCCTAAGTTACCTCTTTCCTGTTGCTTGCGGTTCTCAATGATGCCTGGTGTATCCACAAAAGTGACTCTTTCTAGAAGTTTGTGGGGAACCTCGATGCCAATCAGCTTCTCCAGGAAGTTCTGACCAAACTTTTCCAGGGGCGAGAAGGATCGGGCACTGTCCGCAGCCATGACAATTCCCTCAATGGTTTTCAGTTTGGGCCCATGCATAAGGACCGTGAACTCGGAGGTGGTAGGTTCCGCACCTGCGTGGGTGGTGGAGAGATGAAAAAGAGCAAGCCCTGAGGGACAGACTACTGGAAGGCTGTGAACAAGCACAGGGTCTTGGAAAGGGCTTCCACAAGGACAGACAGGTTTGCTAGGCTCCTGCCTTCTCCTCACTTTTTAATTGTGCCAAAATAGACAGAAGATAACATTTATCATTTTAATCACCTTCAACCCCATTGTTCAATAGCACTAAACACATTTATTTATATTACCATGCAGCCAGTTATCCTCACTCCCCATTTCCAGAGCCTCACCATCTTCCCACCCTGAAACTGTTTCCACCGAGCAGTGACTTCCCAACCCCCTCCCCCGGCAACCTCTATTCTTTCCCTGCCTCTGAGCTTCTCACATGTGGCACCTCACATGAGTAGACTCATGCAGTCTTTGTGCTTTCGTGCCCGGCATGTTTTACTCTGCATATTGCTTTCAAGGTTTATCCACGTGTGGCAAGGATGTAGCTGATGTGCTCTGACAGCATGTTCCACTGCTTTCTATCTGTGCACATGTGTGTGCGTTGCATGCGCCTGCCGTGGAGGTCAGCGGACAGAAAGCCATGGGTCTCATCACCTCCTGCCTTATTTGATGCAGAGTAACTCTTGCATACTGCTAGGCCAAGTTAGCTGGCGCTAAGCCTCCAGGGATTCTCCGATCTCCAGCTCCAATCTCCCTGTAGAAGTTCTGCAATCCGAGGCACGTGTGCTTCCACGTCTGGCCTTTATATGAGTACTTGGGGTCTGACTACAAATCAGCAGGCTTGCACGGCAAGCACTAGACGTCCTCCCAGCCCTGTTGCACTTCTTTCTAAGGCTATCTTTCCATTTTCCTTATCCCTTCATCCAGCAGTGGATACTTGAGTTGTTTCTGCTTTGAAGCTTTTGTGGAAAATGCTGCCACAGAGGTGGTAGAGCTGCTGGTTCTTGCATGTTATTCTCACTAATATATTAAAATCATACAAGTGCTTTAATTTTTCATCTGATTTCATAATTTACCCCCCCATCACCTGTATAAAGCTGGTAGCGAGTATCCTCTAACCCCAGGAGGTAGTTTATCATGGTGGATTTTCCAACACTCCACGGCCCCAGGAACAGCACCATTGGCTTGGAGGTGATCTCCCCATCTGCAGACAGTAAGAATTAGAAACAGAGGTGAAATGACATCAGTTCTTACTGTAGGAGCCATACTGTTCTCCAAAGCACTCTGCCTTCCCCACTGTCATCCAGCTGCCTGTGGGGTTCCGTGTGGACCAAACTGCAGCCGTCAGTGGCATTTTTCTCACTTCATAACAGTCGTCACTCAAATGATACCAGGTCACTGTTTTCACCTTCTCCAGATTCTTGCTTGGCACGGAGACCTGCCTGCTCCAGAAGGAGGAGCTAGGTGGATTGATAGAGTCAGGCTCAGTACTCACACTGGGTACAGTCTCCTCACTTGATCTGGAGAATGGTTCACAAAAAGGACAGAGCCTCCACGCTGAGAAAGACTGAATATTGCTCTCTGGCCCAATAACACGAGAAGAATGCACATGAAGGCATAGACGGTGTTGAAACACCTGAATGCCGGCTCCACAGTGTTCCTCTCCTCTTCACTATGGCTCCCAAATCCTCACTTCAAGCTCAGCATAGTCTCAGATACCCTGCTCCGAAGTCCCTAAGTCTTCCAGGGTCTGAAACCAAACACTGAAAACTGGGAATCTTAGATTCTTGGGCCCTGAGGCCAAGGTCCTCCCAAGGCTACTCAGCTGGGGGAAAGCAGAATTCTGAAGTGTTTTTGAAAGTAGGGATAGGGGGCTTACAAGGGTGCTTAGTGGCAGAGTGTTTGCATAGTATGTATGAGGCCTTGAGTTCAAGCCCCGGGACTTCAGATATATAAAATAAAAACAAATATGGGCAAAGAAGAGGGTGAGAGCCTTTCCACAGAGATGCGATTTATCTTCTTGTTGCTTTCTGGTCCTCTCAGCTCTTTTCTGGACTAGTTCCACTGAGCACCTATGTTCTCCAGACTGTCTTCCTGAGCCTAAAAATGTAGTCTTTCTTTTTAACCTTCTTTTTCATTTATTTCTTATGATTTTGTATAACGTCTTGACTCAAAAGTCTGAAGTACAAAACACCCTCTGTAGTAAGTAACTAGTGCTGGGTTTTGTTTTGTTTTCCTATCTTTTCTCTTTTAGGACAAGGTTATGTTATATTTCCCAGGATGTTCCCAAAGTATTGGGCTCAAGAATCAAGTGTATTATTTTAAAAAATTAAAAAAAAAAAAGAATCAAGTTGATTCTCTTTGCCTTAGCCTTCAGAGTAGCTGGGACTATAGCTGTGTGCCACTAAAGTGGACACCAGTGCCAATTTCTGGCATTTTTCAGCTGCCTTAATATGTATAAGCAGTGTTGTCGATATCACATCCTGTCTTTTCTGTCCAGTGTATGGAATGACTCCCCTTTTGCACCTGGCTTTTGTTTCTCTGGAGTAAAGCAAAGTCCTAGAAGATGATGTCTTCACACGATGAGCACATATCTATGGCCTGGCCCCTTCCCTCCTTGGGACAGAATGGATAAGTAGCTCAAGAGAGTTATGCCCAGTTGCCAAAAGCCAGCGCTGCTTATGCGAGTTCTGAGACAGACAGAGCTGCGGCGTGGCTGTTCCAACTCTGCACAGCAGGGGGCATTGTGGGCACATGTGGAAGACCAGTAATAAGCTGGAGGGATAGGGGTCATGCAGGAAGCTGGCAAGACATTGGGACAGAGAGGCCAAGTCCAGAAAGGGAAGCCAGAAAAGAGCCAATTGGCCTTTGCTGAGAGCCAATATGGGGGCAGCTGGCAGCCTCTTGGCCACTGAGGCTTTAAGTCTGGAGTTTCCCGGGTAAGGGCATGCCAGAAGAGGGAATACAGAGGACAAAACACAGGCAGCCCTGGGGAGATTCTGTAACCTCACACCAGGTCCACACAGCCTCCAAGAAGCAGAAGAGGACAAATGGCTCTTGTGCTTGTAAGAACGATATAGGAACTGACAGAACTGGGTATTTATTCCCTGGGGAAAGAGACAGAATCACCACCCTGACAGCAGCTCTGCAGCCAGGGCAACCAGCACTGCCTGGGTATCCAGTTCCTTCCTGCAGAGTAGGGCTGTATATGCTCTCAGGTACCACGGCTACTCAATAGGCATTAAGATAATATGGAAACTGCCAGGTAACACAGGGAGAAATTTGTGATGTCACTCACAATTAAAACAAGGGCTAGGGTTATAGCTCAGTGGTAGAGCACTTGCCTAGGATGCTCAAGGCCCTGGGTTCCATCCCCAGAACTGAAAAGGAAAAAAAAATAACAATTATGAAAGCTTTAAAACAGGAGTAAGAGTAGCTGTGGATATAGTTCAGTGACAAGGCACCTTCTTAGCATGTCTGGAGTCTGGGATTGAATCCCCAGCACTGAAAAATGAGTAACACTTTTAAACATGGCAAACTGTGGTGAAACAAGGATTCTATGTTACATTCCTGTGAGTAAAGATTGGAGTATTTCAAAGCAATTTTGGGACAATGATCAAAATGCTTAATTCTACTGCTCTACATTCGTTTTTAAACATTCATTTGTGAGATTTGGATGTACATGAGGGTAGATTACGGGAGCTGGTTCTTTCCCCGACCATGTAGGGCCAGGGATTGAATTAAGTTGTTGAGACTGTGGGGCGCTTGTACCCACTAGGCCATCTTGTCGACCCCTCTACTGTGCTATTTCAAAGACAAACAAGCAAGCAAACAAAACATGTCCTGCAGGTACCCGTACATAAAACAGGTAGTGATTATGCTTGTGTTTGGAATGTTCTAACTTTGTTTTGTTCAGTGTCTCACCCTAAAGCCTAGGGTGGCCTGAAATTCATTCTGGAGCCCAGACTAGCTTTAAATAGTTAGTGATCTTACTGCCTCAGCCTTCCAAGTGCTGAGACTTTAGGCAGAGCCACCATGTCCAGGTGTGGAGCATTAAATAGTGTCATGTATTTCATAAGTACATACATGATGTGTTTGTATGTGTGTGGGTGTACACAGCTTGGTGTGTGTACAGAAGCTAGAACACAACTTGATTCCCTCCTTCTGCCATGTGGGGTCCAGGAACTGTAGTCAGGCCGTCAGGCTTAGTGGCAAAAGCCTTTACTCGCTGAGCCATCTCACCAGCCCAACCATTTGTGACAGGGTTTCTTGTGTAGTTCTGACCGTCCTGGAGTTCAAACTCTAGACCAGGCTGGCCTTGAACTCACAGAGATCCACCTGCCTCTGCCTCCTGGGATTAAAGTGCTGGGATTAAAGGCATGAGCCACTGAGCCAGCTCTATCTGCATTTTTTTTCAAAATAGGAAATGGAAAGCACCTGTTGTCGCTCAGGAATTGAATCCTGGTTGTACAGAGCCTGGAGTATTCTTAGAAGACAGGGCCAAGCATTCTCAATAAAGAATAAGGGGGAGCCATGCATGCACGCACATACATGTATATGTATATACACATATGTATATACATAATTGGCATAGTATGAGCCCATGTATGTAAAAAAAAAAAGGCATTTCTATGCTCATAGAGATAAAGGAAATGTCTGGAAGAGCTTATTACATCCTGTGGTTTTGAGTACCATAACAAGAAACTGTGGTAGTGGGTGTCTCTGGGAGTGGAATTAGATAGATTGGAGATCAAGAGAGAAACTGTGAGTGTGGGGGGGGTATTTGAGTGTGTGTGCTGTACTGTGGTGTTTTGGGGACAGGGTCTTGCCATATAGTAACCCAGAACTGGTTGTGTAGCCTAATCTGTCCTCAGAGTTACAATTCTCCTGCCTCCCGAAACCTAGGATATAGTTATATGCCATCATGCCTGGCTTTATTTTTCAATTTATATTATTTTACATTATTTGAATACACATGCAACAATTATGTCTTACTTGTATTCTTTTGAAAACCCAGTTTAAAAGCATCCAGACCCTATCTGTGTGTAGAAGCATGTATGTGTAAACCCAGCTCTCAGGAAGCTAAGATAGGTTCTCAAGGTCAAGAAGTTCAAGGCCAGCCTGACCTACATGGTGAGACCTTGCCTCAAAAATAACCACCATATCATCACCATTGTCATCATCATCGTCATCATCATCATGGAGGCCTTCTAGGAGGAACAACAAGGAGGCAGGGAGAAATCTAGGCCTATGTGAACAGGAGGCCTGGAGGCTCTTGAGCTCAGGAGGAACCACATAGGCCCCACTACCCTGGAAATCAAAATACCTCTTGCTGAGACAAAGTCCTCAGCAATGAAATCTCTCTGTCAGACTCTCACAGTACTGTGCACTCCCTCTTCTAGGAAAGGCCACTTCTGGGGCCTGACTCCTGTCCTCCACTCCTCAGGACACCTCAGCTGCTAGAGCCAATGTGGGCATCAGAGCAGTGTGACTGGGTAACAGGTGAGAGCCCAGTTCTGGGCCTTGGTACTGTACCTGTGATCTCATGCTGTCGAAGCTCATTGTACTTGTAAGACTGTTCCAGGGGCTTGATGGATGTATGATAGATCTTCCGAAGCCGCTGCAGCACCGCTGGGGGAGGGGAGCAAGGAGGAAGCATCAGGCAGGGCGAACCCCAAGCCGCTCCTCACTCCACGGCGACCTCCTACCCCAAGAGAGCCCATCTCTCCCTGGTGAGGAGAGCCGTCAGCAGCCCGACACAGTGAAATGACTGTGTCTGGGAAGGAGCTGAAATCCTTCAGAAACCCTCAATCCAAAAGCTTTTTCCTACCGAATCTGCAAAGCCTCCTGAGATATTTTAAAAACAAAAAACTAATTCTTGGCCAGGTTCTGTGTCATACACTTTTAATCCTAACATTCAAGAGAGAGAGTGGCTGGATTTCTGTGCGTCCAGGGGCACCCTGGTCTACATAGCAAGTTCCAGGCCAGTCAGGTTACATAGTGGGACACTGTCTCAATAATAATAACAATAATAATAATAATAATAATATTGGGCAGGGATATGGCTCAGTTGGTTAAGTACCTATCTAGCATGCAGAAGTACAAAACCCTGGGTTCAATCCCTAGCACCACAACAATAACAGGTTTCATGGTGATTCACACCTACAATGTTCACAAGGGGGTGAAAGTGGGAGGATTAGGAGTTCAAGGTTGTTCTCTGCTACATAGGGAGCTTGAGGCCAACCTGAGCTACATGAGACACGTCTCAAGAAAAATTAAATTGAAACCCTCATACTCGCTTCCTCCCTCAATGGTGTAGCCAGAAACACTGGGCTACCTTCAGCCGACTAAACGCTCTTTCCTTGGGAGATGAGAATTTTATATCTTTGTCTCTGTGCTGCCAGGGTCTAGAGGGTAAGGAGGCCAGGTGCCCAGCAGGCCCATGGCACAATGCTCCTGGGAGAGTTCAGACATGGCCCGTGTTCTGTGGAAGCAGAAAGCCAGGGTGCAACTGGGAGCTGCAGGGCGTGTGCAGCCAAGAAGACAACGTGGGGAGCAAGAATCAGGCTAGAACTGCTGTTCTCTGGCTGTGTGCAAGAGTGAATTGCTGTATTAATCTGAGCCTGGCCAGTTAATCAGTTAAGAGAGGATAACAAGCCCCCATTGAAACTCTTGGTTCACTCTAGGGTCAAAATAAAGCAGGAGATAGGAAAGAGCTTTGTAAACCAAAGCAAACAGGATGAGTTCTTATCATTCTCCCTACCTGAGGATGGGGGGTGTGCTGGGGTGCACCCTACAGGTGATGGCTCTGGAATTCACCCTCTGTTCCAATACTGCTCTCTGCTCGGTTACAGTGTTCTTCCTCCCTCAGCCCTGGCCTTGTTCACAGAGTCATGTCATATAGACCCCTCCCTCCAGGGTTCTCTTCTTTGGGGTCCCCTCTGGCCTCAGAACTACAGCACTTTGGCGCCCTGGGTCCCAGCCCATCTCCCTTCCCCGTTACCTGAGTAATCATCGGCGGGCTTGTCCTCATTGAGCATCAGGGTTTTCTCAATGTGGGAGCGGTCCCTCATGGGAGCCTCTTCACTCACATCCTCTGGCTCTTCTGGGAAGAGAAGACAGTGTGGGGTCAGAGCAAAGCTAAGCAGCAGAGCTCTAAGCCTCACAGAGATGGAGCAGGGCTGGGCCTCAAGTAGATGCAGAACAAAGTTGCCAAACTGAATGGATTTTAAATGTGTATACGGCTTTTAAGATCCATGACCTTTGTGTGTGTGCTCATGTACATACTAGCATGAGCACGTGTGTGAGGATGTGTGAAGGCCAGAGGTCAACCTCTGATGTCATTCCTCCAGGTCTATGTACCTGGTTTATTTTTGACAAGGTCTGCCATTGGCACTAGGGCTCACCGATTAGGCCCGACTGGCCAGTGAGCTCCAAGGACCTGTGTCTCTGCTCACAGTGTTGGGGTTACAAGTGCACCACACCACACTTGGCTCTTGACGTGGGAACGTTGGGTCAGACTCAGGTCCTCACGGCTGCGAGGTGAGCCGTTTGCTAGCTGCGATGGTTGGTTTTAATGTCAGCCTGCCACACATTAGTGTCACCTGAGCCTCATTTGAAGAACTGTCCTGACTGCCTTAGTTAACATAGGAGGGCCCACCCACCATGGGAGGTGTCATTCCTGAGCAGGCGGGCCTGGGCTGTGTGAGAAAGCAGGCTGAGCAAACCAGAGGGGGCAAGTCAGTAAGCAGTGTTCCTCCGTGGTCTCTGCCTCAGTCCCTGCCTCGGCTTCCCTCCCTCAAGTAGACCGCAACCTGTAAGCCAAACAAATCCTTTTTTCTCTAAGTTGTTGGTCGGTGTTTTATCACAACAGAAAACACACTAGGGCACTCACGAAACTATCACCCAACTCCATTTACTGTGTTTATTTTTTTAACTGCTCTGAGCACCCGATGTGGTGACACACACCTACAATTCTAGCACTCAAGATGCAAGACAAGAGAGTTTCAAGTTGTTCCAGGCCAGTCCAGGCTGGATAGCAAAACATTATTTTTTAAAAAATAAATAAATAAAACAAACTGAACCCCTATCACATGCCAAGTGCCAAATGTCATGCTTGCAGTACAGTAACCCCTACACAGGCACGGTTCCTGCCCTTAGGGAGTCATCCTACAGTCTAATGGGAATGAGCTGATGAACTGTCTTTAAAAACATGAGGTACTTTTGAGCAGCAAGGAGGACCTACGAAGAGTATCTGCAGGTTAAGCAGAGGAAGCCGGAGAGCCTTTCCCTGACATCTGCTGTTAAGCCAGTTAGTAAAGAAAAGACAGTACTTCTCCATGATGGGCCATATAGGTTGCCCAGCAAGGAGAGGACTAGGTGATCCAGGAGCTGACTAGACATCCTTAAAGACTACCACAGGGGTCTGCATTTTACTCCAAGGCAAAGAGAGCCATTGGGAGACTCGACTTACACACAAGAGCAGTTGAATGAACATCCTTTCAGGGTAACACTGATGAGAATGAACCGCTGCTGGTGTGAGTGTGCATGTGCGTGCTGGCAGTCACAAACAGGCCAGGTGCCCATGCCTGATGAGTCCTGGGAAGGGTGTTATTCATGTTCCGTGGCCTCTAAAGTCACTCATTTCTAACACAGCTGCCTACTGAGGGATCTTAAATTAGGAGGGTGTAGTTTAGGCCTGTGGGATAGAGGGGCCAGTATCTGCATGCCTTATGAAGCATTTCAGCAGTCGCTGATCCCAGCCCCAGTTAGGAAAGGTAAGGAGCTTGCTGCTTGCAGCCCTGCCTCTGTGTGGAAAGCATAAGCACATCAAGAGAACGTGAACATTGCGTTCTGAAAGAAGCCAAGCATTCAGTGCATGCTCATAATCTCATAGCACTCCATAGGCCGAGGCTAGAAGATCAGGACCTCAAGGCCGCTTTGACTATCACATAACAGGTTCAAGCCCAGCCTGGAATACATAAGCTCCTGTCTCAAAAAGGGAGAAGACGGCTTTAAGGAACTCTGTAGAGAAGCCATCTGGGAAAGTGATCGCATGCCCAGCCTCTGCCCTGAAGGCCTCCTTCTGTTCTATCCACGTGCATATTGCACAGGCCCCTAACCACATCACCCCTGACGCCGCCCACAGGCTCAGCCCCTCTCCTCCTTCCCTGGCCTCAGAGGGCTGTCCTTGAGTATGGGAGGAGCACTTGAGAGCTGTCAGTGGCTGCAGTCAGCCTTAGTTCTCACATCACTATCCTGACTCCTTGGTTCCTGACTGTCACACCTCATATAGGAGACTTTGAAGAGCAGACTTCGGTTCTGGCACACAAGAAGAGTGCCTGTGGCTCCTACATGCCCTACCATGACCAAGCTCAGGACCACAGACCTGCCACTAGTCCCCTTGTCCTTAAGACTGATCCATATCTAGCAGTCCTAAAGAGGAGCCTCGGTGGCCCTAACTCAGAATTGGCCAGGTCTCTCTGGAACCTCTTGCGAGATTCATCTACTCTGAAGTGGCTAGGGAACTGATCCAAGGGACAGGATCCTGCCTAACAAACCCAAGACTAACCCGGGGTTCTCCCACCCACCCTGTTTGTCCCACAATATACAAAATTCCCACACACACAAAAAAAAAAATATCTGCTGGAGGTTCTGGATTGCCTTAAAGAATTAATTCCTACCCCGATGAGTAATTACAGGGTCCCCTCTCCCCTGCTGTCTCTCTTCAGATGCCTCTGCCTCTGTGTCCTGGGTCTTGCCGACCTCAGATTCTGGGTTCAGATCTTCTACATCAAGCCGGGCCGCTTCCTCCTCTTGACTTGTGGTTCCTGGTGCTATCAGGGGCTCTCCGGCCTCCCCAGGGATGTCCCCCTTTTCTTCTGAGCTAGCTCCATCTCCACTGTCTTCTCCAGACTCTTCTTCAGATGGAACTCCTCCTTCCTCACTTCCACCTTCTTCACCACCCTCTTCTTCAGAGGAGGCCTCAGCCTGGCCCTCCTCCGGCATCCCTGACACCTGGCCCTCAAGAGGGTAGTTCTCCTCTTTCTCCCTGGCCTCGGAACTCTGGGTGTCCTCAGACTTTTCACTGGCCTCTATAGCTGAGCCAGATTCCTGGCTAGGTCTAGGCTCCCCCTGGTCCTCAGCCTTCTCCCTAGCTTCTGTATCCCCCTCAGCCTTTGATTCTTCTGCAGCTTCTTCCACCTCTACTCTAGGAGACGCAGTGCCGGAGACTGCATGTTGGTCTGTGGGCTGGTGATCGGGCCCTGTGATGGCTTCATCCTCTGGCTGCAGGGAGTGGTCCTGGGGCTGGTCCTCTGCCGCCTCCCTGGCTTGTGCAGCCACATCAGCCTCTGATTCCTCTCCAGCGGGTGTAGCATCCTGGGCTCCATCTGGCTCTGTGGATTGGTGATCAGACCCTGTGGTGCCCTCACCTTCTGCCTTCACTGTACGGACCTCTTCACCCTCTGTGCTAAGAGAGACCTGGGTGGCTGCAGACTCTGCTGTCCCTGTTGCTGCTTCTGTTATGGGGCTATCTCCTAAGATTCCCTGGAATTCCTCAGGGACCTCACTACTACCCTCTTGTACTTCTGCCTCCATACTGGCAGCCCCCTCTGTGGGGAGCCCCGGCCCAGCAACCTCCTGTCCTGGTTCCCCTCCAGAACTGAACTCTGGCCTCTCTTCTTCTGGCCCCTCAACCCCTCCTGGAGGAAGGGCTCCTGCTGCTGGTGGGCCCTCCTCTTCCTCCCCAGGCCCTTCTGCATCCCCGGGAGGAGCTGACTCTGCAGCTGAGGTATTGGACAGGCTAGCTTCAGTTTCGGAGCCCTGGCCGTTGGCAGTGGAAGGGGCCCCTGCAGGGGTCTGCTCCGAGCTCTCAGCCTCCCTGCCGTCTGGGTAGTGGAGGAGTAGGTTCTTGTCTCCAGGGGCCGCATCTGCAAAAAGCGCCCTTTCTTTCTCCTCTAGACTCGCGTCTCCAGCAGAGAAATGATTCTCCAACAAACTGCCAACATCTTCTGTGCCACCCGAGGCAGAGACTTGCAGTTCTAAATGATTAGAACATGATTGGTCAGTTCATAGGGTTGGCACTGCCCTGCTTCTCAAGAGTCTATATCAGTCTAGCTCTCACGGCTGGGAGTGCCCTATGGGCCTGGTGTTCAGTGCTATGCCTCCCTCCAAGCCTTTGTGGGGTCTACATATTGGGGAGTTAAAGGATTGACCTTCTGGCCACCACCAAGGGCAGTAGTAACCCAAGAGTCCCCAAAGCCTGACTCTGACCTTCAAGTCTTCCCCCTGGGTCTTAATGACTATATATGAATAGAAACTTGAGCGAGCCTTTCCAGTCCTTCCTCAACCTTGGAATGGGCGTGGCACGTGCCATCTGGCTCCTGAGGAAATATTCCAAGATAGGACAAATGTTAGTGCATTCCATTCCTTGTCAGTTCCTAGAGTCATCAACCAGCATGCTTTTTATACTATCAGCAAAGGAGTGAAAACAGGTGTTTGCGGGCCAGATAAGCTCAGGTTACAAGGCAAAGTACTTAGGGGATTACTGTGGCTCTTGGCTTCATTAAGTCACACATCTAACCCTGTCCCCTTAAGGGCAGGCATTTGCTGGCCTCCCTACCTCAGATTAGAGGGAACCAGCCCTGACATCCAAAATGGGCAGGGCCTGGGCTTCCCAGTGGCCTCAACCAACCCCATCTGAGGGGATCCCCTTCTAAGGTCCTGCAGCTGTACCCACAGAGCAGAGGGCACAGGGCGAATGGAACAAACCAGGCCCAGTATGTGCCAGAGACTGCCACCAAGGGTCAAGTTGGATATTTTTGGAAAATGGGGTGGGAAGCAAAGCTTGGACCTATCCCTTCTGACCTTCCCTCCCAAGCTGGGATCTGCTTAAGGAAGAGGCCTGCACAGAAAACCATGAGCCCATGGGAAGGGAAAGGACACAGGCTCCCCAGCTCAGTGTGGCTAAGACCTCTTTCTCCATCTCTGTCCTGGATAAGGACACCCACCTCTTAGACAAAGACTGGTGCTTGTGTCTCTTCCTTCATTAGAGTAAAAAGCCTTTCTTCTCCAGGTACCTCACCCCTTGCCAGTTCTCAAAAGGCAGAGGCAGTCTCCAGGCATTGGGAATGGGCATTTTCCCATTACCTCCCACAATTAATCCACCTGTGTCAGCTCAGGGTGGGAAGCTCAGGGACACCTATTACAGAGGAGCCCATCTACGAATGTGTATATTCCCCCAAGCACTCTAGTATGTACAACTATGTGTAAACTCGTTCATCCTATCTGGCAGATTTTAGACCCAAATTAGTGATGGTCTTTGGTTTGCCACAGACACATGGCCACTGTATGACTAAGAGGTGACGAGAACAGAGAACTGCCAACTCCTAGTCCATGGTGTATTCAGAGAACACAGGGGAACTTTCTGATGGGGATCCGAGCCCCTGACTACATGCACCCTCTTTCCAGGATCACGTTCCTGGTTCCTGGGCAGCAGGTTTTGTATTTTAATTGTCTATTCTCAGCACTCCAGACCCTTGCCTGACCCACAGAAAGTTCTAGAAGAAGTCTGCATTTACATGTAGGTACCAGTAAGAATTCCCAGTCCCTTGATCTCCGTGGGATGGGGGAACTAAATACTGCTTGCCCCGATTCCTTCCACTCCATTTCTAGCTCCCTAGTCCCGGAGAAGAATCTGTGGCAGGATTTGATTTAATCTAATGAGACCGACAGTCCTGTGGGCAGCAAGATGTATAAATATATATTATGAGATACATTCATATAATTGTTATGTCAGGAAATAGAAAACATCTCAGTCTCACTCAAGACTTAGACTTACTCGCTTCTGAAAACAAGTATTACTTATGTCTCTTTTATAGGTGAGAAGACTAAAATTCAGGACCCTCCCATGTCACAGAGTATCAGGCTGATACTATGGAAAGGACATTGCCTGACCTCTGGCCCAGAGACCAGCTTCTTCCTCAGGGTCACCTCAGAGCCGTGTGGGTCTCAGGTGCCAGCCAGGACACACGGAATAGTGTGCCTATCTAACAGGATGCCCAGGTGACTGACATTCACTTCCCTGAGGACTGAGAGGCTCTGCTCTCCACCACTTCCTCTCCGCTCCTTTCCTGCAGTTCTCAACACATGGCGTCACCTTGTTCTCGACTCATCACTTCCTCCCCTCCCTTAGTGGCTCATCTTTAATTTATCCAAGTTGCAGCCCCAGCAACAACAAAAAATATCTTCAATAATCCCAGTCACAAAGTGACAAACCACTGCAGCTTCAGAGAAAATTAGTTTTTGACCCCAAAGCTTCTGCTTCCTGCCCCTCCACTATGGGAGGATCCCCCCTGGGGGCTCCCAGTTTGGGGCAGGCCTCCAAAACCTGGCATCCTCTCTTGGAACAGCAGTAGTTACTAGCTTTTCCTCTGATGTAGTTAACCTTTTCCAGAAGCTACTGCTCTTCTGTGTGGATGATGATGACGATGATGACACCGATGACCGTGGTGATGATGGTGGTGATGACTATGATGGTAGTAGGGAGGATACTGAGCTGAGCAGATTCTAGGTTTGGCTTCTTGTTATGTTTCTGATAGTCTCAAAAGAACCTCTAACTCCAATTGGAGTGAGAAGCTGGCATCATCCATTAGATGAGGAACCAGATGTTGAGGGATTACCTGGCCTTCAGACTGCTGAGCTTCCACTTTGGGTTACTGGACCATGTGGGTATATACATTAACATCTCCCATCTTTGGTTTTTACATCTTAGAGCCAACCTGCCCCCGAAGGTCTGCTAAGCAGTTCGGAATGAAAAAGACTGGTGCCTCCATGGCCTTCCTACTCAGGCTAACACTAACTATTCTGGCAGAAAGTGTTTCAGTGAAACCAGCGGTCCTGCTAGGCTCCCAGAGCTCAACCTCAGAAAGGGTTGGACCCAAGTCTGTTGTGGGAGGCACATCTGATGCTCAGTTCCCTGAGATCCAAGGCCAGTGTCCTTCCCTCCCTTCCTCCCTGGCTTCTTGCTGGAGGCCCTGTTGGTCCTCAAAGCAAGAGGCATGAGAGGACACAGAGGATCCCGGGTGGGCTGAATTCTAGCAGAGTGAGTATGGTTCCATATCAGGACGTGAAGTATCATACTGTATGAACTGTTGGCAACACAGCCACCTCAGCTCTGCCCAGGCCTGGGCACTGACGTCAAGGCACATGAATAGCAGGTCCTCAGCTCATCCCCGGAGGCCCACGGAAGGCCTAAGCACCTGACAGGCTGGGTCCCCGACTCACTAACACTCAGGCGCAGCCAGGCACAAGCAGTACTACTACCTCTCTCCTTGCACGCCCTCTACCATCAGCCTTCCTGAGGAGTTTTGGTGACACTTCTGAAATTTTGGTTTCTTTAAAAAAAAAAAAAAAAAACAGCAAAAGGGGCTGGAGAGATGCCTTAGTGGTTAAGAGCACTGACTGTTCTTCCAGAGGACCTGGGTGCAATTCCCACATGACAACTCATACCTGTCTATAACTCCAGTTTCAGGGGATCTGACACCCTCATACACACATACATGCAGGCAAAACCCATGAAATATAAATAATTTTTTTAAAAAAACAGCAATATTATAAGAATATGTTTTTGTTTTAATCCCAGGTGTGGGGATGTGGGGCTGCTTCACATCGGCTGACAGTGATTTGCCTCATGCACTAGCAGAGGTGTGATTTTGCCAGCTACAGATTGTTTCTGTATGACATTCTGTATACATTCCAGATTGTATGACATCTGGAATTCTGGGGACTTTTCAGAGGTAATATAAATGCTAGAGCCCCGAGAGGTTCGTTGGTTGTCGGTTGGTTGTCGGTTGATTGTTGGTTGCTGTTGGTTGTGATCCGTTAAGTAGCCATATACAAAAAAGAAACAAGAAGAAAGCAGATATCCTGAGGACGAAGACCAAATTTGTGCCCAGGGACTCAATGCCCCTAATCAGCAGGAAGTAGTCCAATGATAATGTTGCACCCTTTCCGACCCCTGACTTTATTCATGGATCTCTTTCCTTTCCTCTCTATTCCTTTTTCTCTCTTATCTAGTGTTGGGGGATGAAAGGGTAGGAAAAAAAAAAAAAAAGAACCCACAAAGTAGTTAACTCTGGCTACAAGGAAACTTTCTGCTGCTTTACCAGCCTCACATCTGAGTAGTAGCTCCCACATACTGCTGGGTTCTTCTCTTTTCTCCCCAAAGTCAAGCACCCTGACTTTGCTTCCTCTACTCATCCCTGTTCCACAGCACTTTCTGTGGACTCAGAGAATTGATGCATTTCCAAGGGCCTATGAGTCCAACTGGAAAGGAGGAAGCTCTGGCCGGGGAGGGGCTTAAAGTCTAGCCAGAGGACAAGGTCAGGCTGGGACAGAGCCCTTGTCTGTGGCCTTCAGTCTAGTGTTCTCACTGTACCTCGGTGGTTGCCTGCTTGAGTTCCAGGAAGTACCTAAGGAGGGAGGGGAGATGAAACAGCCTAGAGATAAGGCCTCCATATTCCTCACCTCCCTGAATCTATCTGCCCCACTGTTTAAAGGATTAGAATGGAAGAAGACTGACAATCACGACTTCTTTATTTTCCAGTCCTGGATGGCATTTTTCCACAGGTGCAAAGTTGTGAGCTAGATCTTGTCTCGACCTCGTGGCTCTGAGACCGTCCTGGGGTCTTTATTCTTTGATCCTCCTCACAGCCCTCTCAGGCAGAAAAGGTAAGGTTCATCAATTTCTCTTGAAACAAGGAAGCAGACAAAGAAAATATAAGGCATTTGTTCCACCAGCCATTCCTGCAGAGCTCTCCCTGGGAATGCTGGAACCACACCTGCAAAGCTTTTCAAGCACTGAATCTGGGCTCTGGGGTTGGGCCAGTATGTAGCTGTGTTTTATGTGACAATTCTAAATAACACCAAGGCTGAGACACCCCCCCCCATACTTATCACCACGCAACAATGAGCTCTGTCCAAAAGTTGAAAGTGGAGGTCTAAAGAACAGCTCTCAGAACCCAAGAGCTTTTGATATTGGTCTGTTTTGAGCTCACCTCAGTGCAAATCCCACTGCAGGTTGTCTCTTTAGGACCTTTTTATTAGGGGGGAGGTGTCTTACTGTGTATCCCATGTCAGCTATGTAAACACCAGACTGACTTTGAACTCAGAGGTTCATCTGTCCCAAGTGCTGTGATCAAAGGCTCATGCTGGCTCCTTAGCAATCTTTAATAAGGATAGGCAGGAGTTATCCTCCTACATACTTTCTCATCCATTCGCTCTGAAACTATGAAGTTCAAAGTGACATCTAAGTACAAGACTTTGTCACCATCACTCATACACACTTATGCAAATGAGCTATCAATAGTCATAAAGATGCCAGGGAAAAGTCTTTCCTGGTTCTACACCTTATCAGGAGCGCACTGGCCTTGGAGGCAGCACGCAGGAATTCCAAGCCTCACCAGTTGTGTCAGCTTCTCATGGGCTGTGTCTCCAAAGTGACTGGGAAACGTCAGAACCCGTGATGTTGCTACTATTCCCATACTTTCAAAACACCCTCTATCTTCGGCTGACCTTTCCTTCTAGATCTTGTCTCTGGTCACCGCTGGGCTAGGCAGGCATGTACCAGCAGCCTCTTCTGCTGTCTTCATTTGTTTATTTATTTTACCTTATTACGGAGTGACTGTTCATCATTGCTGGTAAAAACTTCATCAGACAATGTGGCTAACAGCTGATGCCATTTAGGGTTAGGCAGAGAAGTGTCTGCCAGAGGAAGTGTTGTCTCCATCCTCCCAAGACCCAGGAACACTCTCGAACCATTCTTTGGCATTTAACCCTTCCTCCAGACAAGGGAGACAGGGTCCAGTAGAAGAGGCAGCGGAGGTTTTGCTTTGGCTTCATAGCCAAGTCTCTAAAGTCAAGGCTAATCCCCCCCAGTACAGCTCGTTCCTGGCTGGACTCTCGCCCCTAAATGATTCAGTGAGGGAACAGGACACAACAGCAAAGGAAGCAATCACAGAGAACCATTTCAGTAAGCAAAACTCTAAAAAGCACCTTCCTAGAACCCAGCTCCCTCCTGTGTCTAAATTGTCCCTATGCCACGCCAAATCCTCACTCCCACCTCCAGTTAGCCAGCAACAGGAGCTATGTTTGCTATGTTTGGCTTAGAGTATAGATTTCTTCTACCTCCTCCTCCTCTTCTTCTTCCTCTTCCTTCTCCTCCTCTTCCTCCTCTTTTTTTTTTTTTTTTTTTTTTTTTTTTTTTTTTTGAGACAGGATTTCTGTAGCCAGGCTGTTTCAGACTTGGAGAAACAGCCTCTGCCTCCAAGAGCAAGGATTTCTTAACCCACCTACTTCTTTTGCCTTTAAAAAGATCAGAGACTTTAACACACTTGTTTTTAAGCTGTAAAGTACACGACATTGACAGAATGACTTTACTTTCTGCTGCACCCCTAATCTGGATGAATACTTGGCTTGAGAGCTATGCAGAGAAATTGCTGTAAATCCCATGACCATTGCTAGATATAGAGGTGCTTGTGATAGATGCTGGGGAT
Organism: Meriones unguiculatus; assembly: GCF_030254825.1. Taxonomy (NCBI): domain Eukaryota; kingdom Metazoa; phylum Chordata; class Mammalia; order Rodentia; family Muridae; genus Meriones; species Meriones unguiculatus. The sequence continues at coordinate 42,017,690 of NC_083359.1, forward strand.
TCTTGAGTGTAGATGATGTTTGTCCATTTTTGTTTTGTTTGTTTGGCTGCTTAAGGTTTTTTGTTTTGTTTTGATTGGATGGTTGGTTGGTTGGTTGGTTTTGTTTTGTTTTGTTTTGTTTTGTTTGAATTAAGCTCTCAGATAGCCTGAACTGGATATCAAACTCATTATGTAGCCAAGGCTGGTCTTAAGCACTGAATCCTTTTGTCACCACTTCCCAAGTGCCAAGGTTACAGGCATACAACACCAGGCCCAGATAATTGGTTTCTGGTGTGCTTTTTGTTTTCTTGAGACAGGGTTTCTCTGTGTGGCCCTGGCTGTGCTGGAACTCTCTCTGTAGATTAAGCTGGTCTCAAACTCACAGAGATCTGCCACCTCTGCCTCCCAGAGTGCTGGGATGACAGGCGTGTCACCACTACCCCACTAATTTTTTTTAAGCCAAGGTCCTGCTATGTAGTTGTGGCTGGCTTGGTACTATATAGCCCAGCCTGGCCTCAGTCACAGAAGTCTTTCTGCTAGCCTGAGTGATGTATTATGAGCATGTGCTACAATGCCTGACTTGCTAGCTCGTTTTGAAAGGCAAATATCTCTAGGAGAAGCACAACATTAAGTTCTGAGCTGGAAGTGTAGCTCAGTGGTAGTTTGCTGGCCCAGCACACACAAAGCCCTGGGTATAATCCCCAGGACTACTGCACAAACTTAATGTGGGGGCTCATGCCCATGAACCCAACACTGGGGAAGTAGAAACACAAGGATCTAAAGTTTGAGGTTATTGAGTTTGAGGCCAGCCTGGGCTACATAAGACACTGTCTCAAAAAAAAAAAAAAAGTCCTGCTGCCTAGAGTGCACTAATAGAAGGGATACTCTATTGGAAGCTGCTTTTCCAGAGAGCATAAAAATTCTCACAAGAGCCTTTGGGTAATAATATCCTCACTTTAGAAGGACTAAGCTGGTAGGCCAGGGCAAGGAAGGAGAAACGAATGCAGCGGAGTCTGAGAAAGACTAAAGCAGGAGTCTGATTCCCCTATTTCCCCACCTCCCAGCCTGAAGAAACTGACTCTCCCTGAGATCTGTAAGGAAAGATGCTGGAAGAACTGAGGGTTTGACTTCTGGGTGCCAGCAAGGAGGTAGCCAGTGGGAGCTGAGAGAGTGCAATCTCTCTGCATGCCTCAGGTTAGAGTCCCTGGGCTTAGCAGTGAAGGGAACAATGAGAGCCACCTCTCTCCCAACCTGCGGAGGCTGGGGGAAGTCTGCTTGAATCTCCAGCTTCGGAAGTGGATCTAACACCACTTCCTAACCCCAGTCTAGACCTGAACAAAAGTATTCTCTTGCCACACCTCACAGGCTGAGAAGGCTTCTGACCCACAAGCCAAAAAAAACCAGTCTCTCTCCGTGCACTTGGGAATCCAGAGTACTGGGCTCTGAACTTCGCTGTTTGACTGTCCGCAGGACTTTGGGCTGTCCCTTTACACACAAAATGTGGACCATAATACCCTGCTTTGACAACCCCCTTGGGGCATTTTAATGGTGTTTTAAAACATCCAACAAATGTTAGCTATGACAATTACTATTTCCTAGAAGAGCAATGACTCCTGGGAAATCCCAAATGCACTGAGTGGCTAAAACAGAACCAGCTTTGGACAAGAGGTGCCCAGGCTTGCTCCTCACTTTACTCCTTAGGACCCTCTGGGTCTGGGAGCTCGGTCAAGAGGCTAGAGAACGTCTTTCTACTCAGAGCTCCTTCTCTCTAGCCACCAGTCACTGTCAGAAGAGTCTGGTGGCTGGAGCAATGGAACAACCCTTAACCTTGATGCTGCCTGAACAGTAGAAACTCTTCGAAGCTCTCAGCCTTCCTAATGCTGCAACCCTTTAATGCAGTTCCTCATACTGTGACCCCAACAATGTATTATTTTTATTGCTACTTAGTAACTATAATTTTGCTACTGTTATGAATCGTAATATAAATACCTATGTTTTCTGATAGTCCCAGGCGACCTCTGTGAAAGGGTATTTTTGACCTCCCAGAGGTTGAAAACCGATGCTCTAGAGCAAATCTAACCATTGCCTCGAGTTTTCCCTCCAGAGCATGGAATGTCACAACCATGTCTAACACACTCAGACCAGCTAAGGTGGGCTGTTCCAGAAATCGGAGATTTTCCCCAGGTGGCCTACACCCAGCGCATACAATGTCCTTTTGGGGAATGTCCCTCAGGTCAGCTTTCCACGGCACTCCCTCTCTGGACATCTAGCCCTCCGGAAGTCATTACAGGCAGGTCAGTCTGGAAACAGCCTCCTTCTGCAGCAGCTTTAAGTGTCACTAAGAACCTGAGCTCTGCGCACCCCCACCGCACCTATTCAGATACTGAAACCAGACGAGGCTCTTGTCACCAGGAAGCCCCTAAGCTGTCACTTTATATTTGGCAGTGTTGTGGCCAAACAGAAAGCCACAGAAAGCCAAAATTCCTTAGTTCCTATTGGGCTCACTCTAGAGGGGGAAAGTCAAAGCCAAGGGTGGGGCTAGAGCAAGTGCACATTCTAGACTCCCTGACCCAGGCTCACCCTGCCAGTCGATGCTGAGGGCCACACAGCTAGGGCTGAGGGGCTCAACAGGCTATAACAACAGGTTGCAGCTCAGCCTGCTATTAGGTCTTTTCAGTCCATTCTGGACATCGGCCAAATCCCTGCACCAAAGCCTGAATACAGTCCCGCATTAGTTTCTACGGTCACCAAAACAAAGCACCACAAACTTAGCAGCTTCAAAGGGTAGAAGTTCAGGGGACGGTGATGTAACACAGTTGAATGTGTGCTTGCCTAGAATGCACAAAGTTCTGGATTTACTCCACAGGAGTAATGGCACATGTCTGTAATCCCAGCACTCAAGGCAGAGGCAGGAAGATCAGAACTTCAAGGTCATCTTCAGCTATATAGTGAGTGCCAGACCTATAAGGGATACATGAGATACTATATAAAAGGGGGGGGGGAGAGCTGAGAGATGGCTCAGCAGTTAAGAGCACCAGATGCTCTTCCAAAAGGACCAGGGTTCAGTTCCCAGCATCCACATGGCAGTTCACACTTGCCTGTAACTCCAGTTCCAGGTGAATCAGCACTCTCACACAGACATATATGCACATACCAATGCACACAAAATAAAAATAACTATTGAAAAAATTTAAAACAGAGAGAGAGGAGAAAAGGAGGTCTACAGAGATGGCTGTGTCATTAAGAGTGTTTGCTGTGGGGGTGGCGGTGGTGGGGGTTCACATCTTTAATCCCAGCACCTGAGAGGCAGAGGCAGTAGAGCTCTGAGTTTGAGTCCAGCCTAGTTTACAATGTGTTCCAGGACAGCCAGGGTACACAGAGAAGCCCTGTCTGAAGAAAAAGAAGGAAAATAAAGAGAGCTTGCTGCTGTTCCAGTGAGAGCCTGAGTTCAGTTCCCAGCACCATACTGAGAAGCTCACAACTACAGTTCCAGGGGGTCTGACATCCTCTTCTGGTTCTTTAGACACCCACCCACATGTAGAATGCAATCACACAGACACGCACACACACACAAACAAAAATAAATCAGAAAGAAAGAAAGAAAGAAAGAAAGAAAGAAAGAAAGAAAGAAAGAAAGAAAGAAAGAGAATTAGAATTCATTCTCTCACAGTTCCAAGGGTCAGTCTGAATCAGGGCCTCAGTTGGGACATGCTTCCTCTGTGCCGTGTGGGGGAGGGCCTATCTCTCCTCCCTGGCTCCTGTATCTGCAGGCAATCCCTGGCTTCCAGCTGCCTCTGTCTCCACAGTCACATGGCCTTCTCCTCTTCCTCTTCCCAGAGGGAAGCCACCATACTGGACATAGAGCCTGCCCTTCTCCAGCAACAGCCACAACAGCCCCACTTGCAAACCACAGGTACTTGGCTTGGAGTGGCATGACAGGGCACAAACCCTGATCCCTATGGTAGTGATCTATCTCCAGGAAAGGGCCATGCCCAATGCTTCTTTAGATTTATGCCATCCTTGCCTGAAGAGCTATTATTCAAATCACCTTTGCTCCTAACCAGTCTCGAAAATGCCAGTCTCACTGTCCCTGCCTGTCCCAGGGCCAACTCCTGATCTTACTCCAGAGCTCAGCTCATTCCTAAGAACTTCCTTCCCCATCCTCACGCTTACTCAGGTATGTCTGTTCTGTGTTCCTCAAGTGCCTGCAGGAAGATGCAGGTGTTTAGCTGGGACTTAGCGGCCACCCTGGCCCTCTGAGCCTCTGACCAGTGCACTGAGAGTGCGCAGCGACAGTAAGCCTCCCTTCCCGCTCGGCGTTTCTGAGGCGCCATCTCCAAAAGGACCACACAGCCACCCTTCCCATGTCCTTGTGTGTGTCACACAGCCGGAGTAACGAGTGATGTCCCAGCTCTGTGCTCCCCACCAGATGTTCCTATCTTATGCAAAGAAAAAGCCAAGCTCTGCAGTGACCCAGAGGCCCCACGTTCTGCCCCGCTTCCCCGTGACCTCATCTCCTCTCCTATACCACCTTGTCCACCCTGTCCAGACACTTGGGAGCTCCTGCTCTTCCTCCCCACCTGGTGTCCCTCCTGGCTCAGTGCGCTCGTGCGCCCTCTTCTGAGCATGCTCTTCCCGGACAATCTTGTTCTGATATTTCACCTCTGTGAAGATTACTGCAGCAGCCCCGATGACGATCGTCTCTTCTTTTTTTTTCTTCCTTTTTTCCTGTCTAGTTTTACTTTTCTTCACTGTATCTTCTGTTTTCTAATACACTGCATAATTTATGTAGTTTCTTGATGGTTTGGATCTGTTTCCTTAGCACCTAGAATATCTATTTGTGTGGATGGATACAAAATGGATGGATAGAAAACAGATAGTTGGATGGAAAATGGGATAAATGGTGGCAAAATGAAAGCTCTTGCTTCAACTCAGCAGCAAAATAGTTCCAGAAGACAAGAGAAGTACCTCTGAGCTGTGTCCTGATGTTAGTACAGGGCTGGTTCTCTTGTGGTTCAAGGCCTTAGGAGAGTCGCTTTGGTAGCTTAGCATGTAATAACCAAGTGAACTGAACTGCTGAACAAAATCTCCTCCCCTTGAAGGCATCAAGAGTTAATTAGAGAGAGAGATGAGGAAGCAGGAAGCCAGAGCTAACGACCGAGCATCAGTGTCTATGCCCAAGAAGGGACTGTGGGCAACACTGGCTCTGAGTAGCTGCTCATGAGATGCAAGGTTATTTGGGGTCAGGCACCGCCGGAGACAAGCCAAGTGTGTGAGAGGAGCTGTGATATAGTTAAGAGGGTAGGACAGAGCTGGACAGAGCAGAGCATACAATGCCAAGCTAACAGAGGAGACCAGTGGGCTCCTTGAAGTAGGCCTGTGTGATCACTGATGAACACCTCTTGCTGTTTTACTCTTTAAAAAAAAAAGGTTGAGTCGGCCCGTCCCAGAAAGGGCTAGTCCTGCTGATCCAAAGCTGCAGGATCTCCATGACACAGGGCAACAACAGGGTAACTGGGAGGAGTCCTGGTGAGGATCCCATACTGATGGTGTCACAGAAGACAGAGACCTCGAACCAGACCAGAGACTCCTTGCAATGACCATTTGCAAGTAAAGATGTGTGGACACAGTGTGGGACACACTCTGACACATTACAGCTTCCATGGTAAGATGCTTTCTAGGTTTTGTTTTATTTTTTCTGTATTTTTCATCTTCTTTTGTTGGAGAGGTTACAAGGGCAGAGGCCAGACACAAGGGGATGGGAAGATGAGTGGGCCTGGAGTGCATGATATGAAACTCAATAAAGTTAAAAAAAATGTATCTTTATTTATGAGTATATTTGTGTGTGTGTGTGTGTGTGTGTGTGTGTGTGTGTGTGTGTGTGTGTGTGTGCTGTGTGTGAGTACCTGAATAGGCCGGAAAAGGGTATCAGATCCCTGGAGCTAGAATTACAAGCAGTTGCAAGCCACCTGATGTGGGTGCTGGGACCCAAAAATCAGGTTCTCTGAAAGAGCAGCAAGTGCTCTTAACTACTGAGCAATTTCTCCAGGACTCACTGATGAGCATTTCTGGAAAAGTCTGAAGACCTGGACTGGGAAAAGGTTGAAAGTGCTTGTCTTACCCACCTCCTCCAGAACCACAATGTGCCCCAGCTAGAACTGCCTGGGTACCCAAGACTCAGACGTGGGCATCCCTGCTAGCCCCTGAGGAGACCCAGCTTCTCCACTCTTCTCATCGGGAAGCTCCGCTGCCCGCAGGAGGTCTGTGAGAGAAGGGCCCTCACAGAGTGGCCATTAGGAAGTTTACTCTGAGCAGCTTTTGCAAAGGATCAGGAGGACTGAGATCAAGGGTCTCACAAAGAAAGCAAGCTGTGCCTAGATTTCCAGCTTCTGGGTGCTTGCTCTTCCTATCACTGGCCATCCAGAAACCAGTTCTCCCTTCCCCAAGATCTTCCACCTCTAATTTTCTCCATGGCTGAGGTGAATTCAGGCAGTCAGCCTCCCCTCAGCACCTTCCAGGCTGAGCAGCTGCTCTAGAACTCTCCGCTCCGGCCAGCTGTCCATACATTCATTTAACATGCTCTCCCTTGGGTGTGTCCGAAGAGCTCCAAATTAGCCATTGGGTCATTGTGGGGGCCACAGCAGCAGTCAGGCCAAGACAACAGGTGCCCTCCGCCCAGCAGAAGATTATTGACCAAACGACACGAGAGCTAAACATTTGGAGGTTGTAACCCCTAGACACCGTGAGGTTCACAGCCAAGAAACTACAGTGGGTTGAATGGTGCCCTCTCGACATTCATACACACTGTGACCTGAGAATGTGACCTTATTTGGAAACATCGTTTTATTGTTTTTGTAGATGTAATTAATTAAGATGAGGTAATGCTAATTAGGATGAGCCCCATACCAATGTCTTTAATATCTTTAAATGGTGAGAAACAAACAAAAAAACAAAAACAAAGAAAACAAGGAAGCCCAGACAGGAGAGAAGGCAGAGGTAAGACTGGAGCAGTGAGGCCAGAACCCAGAAACCCAGAACCCAGAAACACCGAGGATTACAAGAAGCTGGAAAAAGCACAGAGCTTCCTCTACAAGGACTTTCAGAAGTACAGCCCTGCCACTGCCTTGAACTGAGCAAGAATACTTTTGTGGGGTTTGTTTTGTTTGAGACAGGTTCTCACTATGTAGACTAGGCTGACCTTGAACTCACAGATGTCTACCTGATTCTTTCTCCTGAGCACCCAGACATTTTTAATGCTTGTTTAATGTTTAATGTACCCATCAACCACAGGAAAAGGACATAGGAGCCAACACCTGAGCCTGGCCCTCTGAAATCTGCCTAATCTCCCACACTAAGCCAGATGAGACTTCACTAGTTCCAAACCCCAGCCCCCACCCCTAAAGCCCTGGCACCCGCATGCTCTGAAACCTAGTTTGAGCACCCCCTCCCAGCCGTGGAGTCTGCCTGACAAATGTTCCCCCTTCACTGCTCTCCCTGGCTACTTATTTTTAGTCCCTGATTCCATCTACCTTATATGGTTCTCTGTTCATCTCATGAGTACGGACTAACCCTCTCCTGGTTTGTAAGCTCTTTGAGGACAGAGAATCCCAACGATATTAACAGCCCTGGCAGGAGGGGGCTGATAAACTCCCTTAGCTGTTCTTGTCCCTTGACAGTTGAGGAAACTGGTAGCACATGTCAAGAGGCAGTGTATGCTGACAGGGAGAGCGCTCCGCTACTGTCACAGCCCGGCTGGCATAAGAAAGCATCGAACATCAAAGAACTTATTTTTGAGACAGGGTCTCACCTTGTAGCTCTGGCTGTCCTGGAATGAACCAGGCGGGCCTCGAACCACAGAGATCCTCCTGCCTCTGCCTCATGAGTGCTGGGATTAAAGGTGTGTGCCATCAAGCCTGGCTCAAAGATTATTTTAAGCATCTGATAAACATCTTTTATTTTGAGACAGGGACTTGTGCATCCCAACGTGTATCCTCAAACTCACTACATATCCCAGGATTCTAGGGTGACTATGAACTTCTCATCCCCCGGTGTCTACCTCCCAAGTGCTGCAATTACAGGCACACACCACCATGACCAGTTTATGTGGTGCTAGGGATGAAGCCGGGACTCTGCACAAACACTACCAACTGCCCTATTCCTTGACTCCAGCTTCCTTATTCTTACTTTAATCACACATCCCCCATGTTCTCTATAGTTTAAGTATTATTATCCCCAATTAATAGGCAAGGAAATGGGTACAGGAGCTGGAGAGGTGGCTCAGTGGTTAAAAGCATTGTCTGCTCTTCCAAAGGACCCAGGTTCAATTCCCAGCACCCACATGGCAGCTCACAACTGTCTGTACTGCCAATTCCAAGGGATCTGATACCTTCACACTAATGCACATAAAATAAAATAAAATAAAATAAAATAAAATAAAATAAAATAAAATAAAACAAAACAAAACATTATTTAAAAAAAAAGAAATGGGTACAAAGTGAGTATGGGTATGGTAGTAAATGTCTATCATCCCAGCATTCAGGGGATTAAGAAAGGAGGACTGTGAGTTCAAGGCCAGCTACACATAGAGATACTGTTAACAAAAAGAAGAAAGGAAGAGGAAGAGGAGGGAGGAAGAAGAGGAGCCAAGGAAGGGTCTGGCGTTGACAAACTTTTACCTATTGCCATCTAGGGAAAATTCTACTGGAGACAACTGGGTGCTAGGTTCTAACCCAATGGCCGCTTGGAGGAGGACCAGGGGCTGTACTTTGGCAGTGTCCTGCTGGAGGAGGGAAGGAAGGAGGGGACTCCCAAGCCCCAGGGCTCTCCCCTGGCTCGGTTCTGGGCTGAGCTCCCAGCATAACCCACTTCCTGTAAGTACCGAACTCTAAGCCAGGCTTTGCCTGCACCTGTTTGAACTCAGAGCTGTCCCTGCTCTAAAAAGATCCAAAAATATCTGAGAGGGCGGAGAAGGGGGTGGGTCTAGTTGAAAGAAGAGCAGGCTAGGGAGACCGCCACTTAGCTTGGCATTCAAGGCCTTCCCACCTGGCTGCAGCTCATGAGGGTGGCCTTGTCTCCCCGGAATATGAGCTTGCCATTCCAACAGTGTGGCCCTCACCCTGTTCCTGCCAGTGTGAAACTCTGAGCCTCCCCCCTGCCTGTAGATAACTCTGCTTACACAGATCATCTGCTCATTCACTAGACATTATTAAATGCCTTCAGCAAGCCAAGCTCCATGCTAACTATTAGCAATACAATACAACAGTACCCCGGTCTTTAGGGGATATGTCCCCAGGTCCCCGTGAAGGCCGAATTCATATAGTATAGAATTCATATAGTACTGGATTCTATAGAGGCTGTGTTTTTTTCTGTACCTATGATAACATTTTAAACTTTTCATTTATTTATGTGTGTTTATTTGTTGGTGAGGAGGGTGCGCACATGTCATGGCACACGTGTGGAGGTCAGAAGGCAATGTGCAGGAGTTAGTACTCTCACCATCTGAGGTGTGGGCATGGAACTCAGGTGACGAAGCTTGGCAGCAAATGACTTTCCTTGCTAAGCCATCCCACTGGCCCATACGGTTTTAATTTACAAATTAAGCACAGCGATGGCTTAGAGACATAGCTCACTTAACAAAGTGCTTGCCGAGCATGAACAAAGCCCTGGGCTCCATGCTCTGTGTCACATAAAATCAGATGGTGATGTACTCCCATGTAATCCCAACACCTGGGAGGCGCAGGCGAGATCAGGAGTTCAAAACCGTCCTGGGCTCCATAGAGAGCTTTGCCAGGCTGAGCTGAGAACCTGCCTTCAGAAGCAGGAGGTGGGATGCCAACCGGACAGCTCGTTAGGCATGTTTGCTGGAAAGCCTGGACAACCTGAGCTTGGCCCCAGAACTCGACATGGTAGCAGGGAACTGACCCTGCAAGTTGTCCCCTGACTTCTACACATTCACCATGGCATGTGTGCACATGTGTGCATGCACAGAGAGATAACAATTTGGGGGCATGTTTTTTTGGGGGGTATGTTATGTTCTGTGTAATAACCCTGGCTGTCCTGGAACTTTGTAGACCAGGCTGGTCTTGAACTCACAGAGATCTACCTGCCTTTGCCTGGGATTAAAGGCATGCATCACCATGCCCAGATTAATGTAATAAAATTTAAATTAGGCACCATGAACTGAGGATCTGGCTCAGTGGCAGAGTTCGTGCCCAGAACGCATGAGGCCCTGTGAGGGGGTGGGAACATAGTAAAATAGTAACAATAAAACTAATAATTAACTAGACAATTATAAAGTGGTCTTGTAGTATCTTTAACCCTGGCTCTGGGGAGACAGAAGCAGGTGGATCTCTGTGAACTCAAGACCCGCCTATTCTACATAGCAAGTTCCAGGCCAGCTGGGCCAAAACTATACAGTACAGTGAGACTCTGTTTCAAAAACAAAAGTTATTTAAAATTTATGAATTGTTTGTTTCTGGGATTTTCCTTTTAATCTTTGTGGACTGGCTGGTCATATTAACTGAAAACAAAGCCATGAATTAAAAAAACAAAAAACAAACAAAACAAAACAAAACCCTCCTCATTTACATGCATGAAAAATAAATAATAAAAGCGCAGTCTCTTGCCCTCCGGAAGCAGATGGTCTGATGATTGCTCCCTTCCGACAAGTGCGGCTGACCCCCTCCATGGAGCCGACCTTTCTAACTATCCTCTGTACTCCAAGCAGAGTGTAGGCTGTAGGGGGGGTCAGTCACATTTTTTTACAGTGCAAGTCATCTCTCCAAATAGAATGTCAGCTCTTCAGGCAGAGATGCAGTCCATTCCTGCCTGCAGCATGTGGCTCTGCCAGGACCTTGAAGGTCTGAGAAGGATCAGCGAGAGCTAGAGACCCCGCTTCTGCCTCAGCGCCCCCTCCTCGGGGGTAAAATACCCCCACTCCTTGCATGCACACAAGTTCCCAGAGAATTCAGTCGTTTTGCTGCATTTTCACAGTTCTTCCTGATCACATCCTGACCAGAACCCACCCCAATCTCCTTAACTAAAGGAGGTTCCCTATTCTGCTGCTCTCTATTCCCAAAGGCTGGCATATAGCCCACGCCCACACAGTACCTAGCATACTCCAAACTGAGGGAAGAAACAGGAACGCACAGAGGCTGTGCACACAAGAGCCCAGGACAGAGTGGATGAAGAAAAGCTCTTTACTGTGCTCTAAAACCCTTACAGGGTCCCGGAATCCTCGCTTTGCTAAGCAGTGTCCCACAGACACCTTCTGGCCTCACTGCTGGCTCCCCTGCTTCCTGCACCCACACTGCATCATCTCAGGGAAGACAGACTTCCAGGGTGGCCATCACTGGCATCAATGTCTTCTCAGTGTCCTCAGACTCTGGCCATGGGCATGGGTATCCCGGGGCAGCCGAAAGCATACCTCACCAAAACTAGCCAAGGAAGAACCGGTAAGATGGAGTCAAAACCTCCTACAAGGCAAGCGGCCGTGGAGGTGCGAATGGCTGAGCTCTCAGCCCTTTAATTCTGATTAAATGCTGGCTAAACTCTGCTTATTAACTAATTATATTCAGGTCATAAATGAAATGTAATGCACTTTCTGGTGTAATTCTGACAATGGAATTCTGATTCTCCATGAAAGTTTTCTATCTTGCAACTAGGCAGCTCAGGAATGGCTGCTCTGGGAAGGAGAGTGACTATATTAGTTGACAAGGGACAGGCATGTCCCTCGAGGTGGAAAGGACCTGGAACCTTGATTGTAAGTAAAACCACCTTCTGGAGTGGAAAAGGAAGAGGCTGAAACCAGATGGACTGAGACTCCTTGCCAAGCACAATGGTGCACGCCTTTAGTCCCAGCAATCAGAAGGCAGAGGCAGGAGGAGCTTTTCATTGGGGGCCAACCTGGTCTACAAGACCAAGTTCCAGGACAGCCAGGGATACACAGAGAATCCTGTCATGGGGTGGAGGTGGGGAACTCCTCAGTCCTACAGAAACACAGCAGTCAGGTCCCAGTAGACAGGAAAGGGACCAGTCTCCAGAAACTCAGCTGAATCTGACAGTCCCATTTGTCCCCTAAATTATGTTTGTCATAATTCTCCTGCTGAGCACACCAGGTGGGGATGGACCCAAGGGACTGAGACCTCTGGAGCACTGAACAAATCCAGTTTGACAGGCCTACAGCTATTCTCTCTGTGGCTCTAATTCTTCTTACTCAGCACCAGGCAGAAGAAGGTCCTCTCTACAGCTCAGCCCCTTTGCACTCCGAACTCAGGGATGACCTGTTTTCTCTGTATTGTAAGTAAGGGGGCTCCACAGGCCGTGCTCACCAATGGGAAATCTCACCTTAGAAACTCATTCTTTGACGGCACAGTGGCACACACCTGTAATGCCAGCACTGAGTTCAAGGCCAACCTGGTCTACAAAGTAAGTCCAGGACAGCCAAGGCTACACAGAGAAACCCAGTCTTGACCTCCCTTCCCTTCCCGCCAAAAAAGAAAGAAATGCATTCCTTGAGCTAAGAATGACAATCCTAGCTGTTGAGCCCTGGTCTTGCACTGATGTGAGCATACGGTAGGAATGCTGCACAACATAGGTAGTAGAAGAGAAGGACAGAGCCAGTGCCGGCAGGAGGTAGAGAAGCAGGTGGACAAAGGATTACGGGGGCCCTGCAGGGTGGATGCATTCTAAAGACAGGCAGCTTCAGCTGTAATGCCTTTCTGAGAAGGCAGGTGAGGGCTGGGGATTCTGAGGAGCCAGTGCTCCCAAGGCAGAAAGGAAGGACATTACCCATCCACATGATCCTCTTGTTCCTCCGCTTTCTCCATGAGGATAGAGGCCTCCAGCCAGGATGAAAACAATGGGGAGACCCGGGCCCAGATGCCTGTCTTCATTCCACAGCAGTAGCAAGGTTATCGTCCAGGGGATGCAGGCCATGCACCTCCCCGTCAGTGTCCGCGTTAAAAATGAATCCAGGTGGGCACAGTGCCTCACCCACAGCAGACGCAGCAGGCATTTGTTAAGTACACATACATCCTGGGTGATGGAGTCAGAGGCAAGTCTGTTTTCCACCCAAGTTGCGCTGACTGAAGGTGGCAGGCCCACAACCTTCACAAAGACTCACTCTGATGAAAATGCTGGTTTATGGCTTCACCTTCAGCCTCCTCTTCCAGGTACCTCACGGTTCTTCCTCAACAGTGGAGACTGGCTTGGCTTCAACTCAAGCTCAGAGTAACAAGTTTCCCTAACTACACGGAGCTCTTAGAAGGTTTGTCTGGCTCTCCATTCTGTGGCCTTCCATAACATGTGGGTCTCAACCCTTTTGGCAAACCTCTACCTCCAAAAATATTTACATTATGATTCATAACAGTAGCAAAATTACAGTTATGAAGTAACAACGAAACAATTTTATGGTTGGGGTCACCACATAGAGAACTCTATCAAAGGGTTGCAGCATTAAGAAGGTTGCGAACCACTATTCTAGAGAAATCCCCAACGTAAGCCAGGATCCTACAGGCATACTTCCTAGTTCAGTCCCTTGGATAACATGGGCCACTGAGGCTGATTCTAACACGGCATCTGTCCACGTCGGTGCTTCTCATTAGCGCCACAGTACCCTCAGGCCCTTCGTGTCCTCCTTGAGTATTCTGATATGTGGACATCCCATTTACTATCTCATTCTTGTCTTTTTTTTTCCCCCAAGTTGGGGTCTCATCTGGTCCAGCCTGTCTCCGACTCCCTTTGTAGCCTAGAGTGACCCTGAACTCCTGATTCTCTTGCCTTCACCCACCAAGCCCTGTATGTGGCGCCAGGGACTGAACCAGGGCCTTATGCATGCTGTGCGATCACTCCACTGACTGAGGCACAACCCCAGTCCTTCCCTGTGCTCTTCAGCCTTCTTTCCACAGGATCCTTCCCTACTGGCTCAGAAACATGCTCAGTGTTCAAGTTTCTCTACGTCTGCAATACTTCTGGCCCCGAATTCTGTTACTGGCTTTTATCCACCCTACTTAATCTCTAACTCCCCACATCTAAATATGTTGCCTCTATGTGATCACTAAATACTCTTAAATCCCTCATAATCTGCCAGTGACCTCTGGGTTGTCAAAATCAACACCTCACTGTCCCCCGAGTCTCTGTTACATTTAATCCCCTTGAATGCCCCTTCCTCTGGGAGACATCCTTTCCCTTGGCCACCAGGCTACTCTCTCTCCCTCCTGGTATCTCTTTCCATCTTTCTGAACTTGTTTATTTATTATCTTCTTCCTCTTCCTAATCTTCAATTCCAGTGTTCTTCAAAGGTTAGTTCTTGGTCTTATTTTCTCCCTCTGCAATGGCTCCCTCTTTCCCAGCCTTGCTGCTCTTTGTTTAGATGAGTTGTATCTCTGCATTTCTAGGCCTGGTTTTCATCTAGTTCTAGGCTCTAATCCCATCTTTCCTCTGTTTTTGTTCCTTTGTTTTAAAACAGACACCCTCTATATAGCCCAGAATGACCCTGAACTCATGATCCTCTTACTTCTGTCTCCCAAGTGCTGGGATTATGAGTATGTGTCAACCTACCTGGTTTAATCTCATTTTTCTAACCACTTTTAATCCCCATCCAGATGTCCCATAGTCTATGGCACTCAAAATGACCCAAACTGAACTTTGTGTATGGATAACACAGTCTCACTCCTGGCTGGCCTGGAACTCACTAGGAAGACCAAGCTGTTCTCAGACTCACAGAGATCCACCTGCCACTGTCTCCTGAGTGCTACAATGAAAGTCCTTTAACATCACATTAAACTCAACATTTAGGATGTGTTCCCTCTTACGGCATAATGTCTTCTTCTGTCAGTTCCTCCAGTGACCTAAAAGGAGCCTGTCAGGGCTTCCTGCACCCTGCTCAGGTTGAGAAGTCTGGTTTTTGAACCTTAACTCTCTCAGGGTTGCCTCTTCCTCCTACTCACAAGTCTGCTGGGCTCTATGCTCTCTGGCTTACATTCTTGGCATGGCTGACTAATCCGTTTTCCCCAGTCCTGCTCCTTCCTACCAGCATTACCAAATACATCTTCTCAGAGTCCCCATGGCCACCCACTGTCCACAGAATGAAGCCTCCTCCTCAGCCACTTCTCAAGGCCATTCACACTTCACTCAATAAGGTGGGCTCATTCTGCTCTCCTTACACACATTCCTGCTACCTTCGCATATCGGGATCCTCCTTTCCTCAAGGCCCAGCTTCATCTTCCTTAATCTAAAAATACTCCTCAGAGCCAGCAAATGGCTCAGGGGATGAGGGTGCTTGCTGCCAAGCTTGATGACACTAATTAGATGGCCAAGACTCCCAAAAGTCATCCTCTGACTTCTACGTACATGCCATGGCGCGTGCATGTCTCTCCCCAGTCAATAAATTTCATAAAAAAGACATTCCTTGCTCTACTCAGCTCAAAAACCCTGCTTGAGCTTCTCACTTTCTCAAATGTCCATTATGACAGTATCTTATCAGACCAGTTCACCTGAAGGGAGGAAGCTGTCTTTTTCCTTCCTTTTAGGCCAAAGGTATGCCAAAATTCTGAATTCCTCCAGCATCATACTTAACAAGCAGCAGGCACAATAAGTACAGGATGACTTTATAAAATAATGAAGTATTGCAAGCTGTGTGAATGAATGGCTTCAAATCCTTGAGCAACATTGTGTGACAGGCTTACATTTGGGTTAAGACTAAAGAATGTGCCCATCCCCACAGCAACAGACCCTGTCCTGTACAGCACTCTCCCAGCCATTACCTTCATTCCAGCCAGCACCCACATTCCTCTCTCAGGCCAAGCCAGCAGCAGAAGCAGCCATCTTGTCTTCCTTTAGTGTCCACAGGAATTGGGTGCTTCTCAGCCTACTCTCTCAAGCAGACACCAAAAGGCCAGCTGGTTGCAATTGGCCTTCTTTCCACCTCCCTTGGGGGATAAGAGAGCAAAAGCACAGGGCAAGGAGGAAAGAGACCTGAATTCTGGTTCTGACCTACCATGAACTAGCTGTTTGTCCTTCACTGTAACACTCATACATGGGACAAAAACAGAACATGGTTCCCAAGCGTCTAGGAAAGGTGTCACAATTTATTTCTTTTTGTTGTGGTGGTGGTTTTGGTTTTGATTTTTTGAAAGAGGGCTTCTTTGTGTTGTCTTGACTGCCCTAGTACTCACTCTGTAGATCTGCCTATCTCTGCCTCCTGAGTGCTGAGATTAAAGGCCTGTGCTACCACTGCCTGGCAGTGGCTACTTCAAAGGGATGAAGCCATAAGCATATGCTGGCATAGCACTTCACAAGCTCCACACAGAAACTGGAAGACAAGATGCACCCTATGGGCTTGTCTAGCTTTTACAAGCTAGTATCCGGGACATTACTTTGGGAACTAAAAAGGCTTTTTAGGCCAGATCTCCCCCCAGAAACCCTGAATTCACTGCCAACAGAACGCAGTAACAGCCGAACTGCCTGTGGAAGAGACAGAAAGTTTCCTTCTGGATAGACCAGCTTTACAGTAGAGAGGAGGCAACCTGTGTCTTCAGGGAGTGACATGGCCTCATCACCCTAGGCCTGTAGAATTGGCACTCCCAGCATACACCAACTGCTTTCCATTGGGATCACAGAGTGGGGTCAGAGAAGAGTCAAATCTGCAAACTATGGCTGGGGATGGTACGGAAGAGATAAATGAACACAAAAACCCAGATCCCTGATCAGGGAACAAGAAGCACAATCGTTATGAATCAGCCTTTAGCAACACACACCAATGGCTTCATCCCTAACAGTTGCTTTCTTAGCATCACCAGCTTACCCAATCCTCCAGGGAGTCAAAGGATCTGAAGCAACATTCTCAGAAACTTCCTGGTGGCCTTATCCCCTAGCCCTTTCCACATTTGCCCATATGGTTTGAAGGAAGGCAGGGGAGGGACACAATCCCCCAGTGGCGTGCTAACAGCGCTGGCACGTGTGCTTCTGTCACTGACTGGAAAAGTCCCTTTCCTTCTCTGGGTTTTCCTTTTCTTCACTGTCCGATGAAAGCGCTGATTAAATCATTTTAGGGTTTGTTTGTTTGTGTTTTTCGAGACAAGGTTTCTCTGTGTAGTCCTGGAACTCGCTCTGTAGACCAACCAGGCTGGCCTCAAACTCACAGAGATCCTCCTGCCTCTTCCTCGGTGTTGGGATCAAAGGCATGCACAAACACCACCTGGCTATTTCTAGAGTTCTTGATGGAAGCTAGCTCCCTTCTAGGTCCTTAGCCCATGGAGAAAAGTCAGGTTATTATAAAGAACAAGGGGCAGCAGGACAAGGGTGGAGACCAGAGGTGTCCAATGATGAGAGCCCATGGCTGCTCCTGGTGTAGGTACTTGTGAGTAATGGCTAGAGAAACAGGGTGCCAGGCCTCCTAATGAGAAAAAGAGGCAATAGGAGCTTCAGAATACCACCCAGTCTAGAGGAAACATGGAAGCAATGCAGGGAAGATAAGACAGGTTGTGCTCCAGGGTTCCTACCCTTAGAAGGGGGTAGAGCTAGAGAAGGCATTTGCTTCTTCCTGCCCAGGGCAGAGTGAAATGGGAGGTAACAACGGGGGAAGAGTCGGGAGAGGAGGTCAGTTCAAAGACCTGTAACCAGGATGGCAAATTCTTGGGGGAAATCACCTGCTAGGAAAGACTGTTACTATAAGGGCTTAGGGAAACCATCTGGTGTCTGGTAACCTCCCACTGAGTTCAAGCAGCAGCCACCACAGGGTACACCACTAACAACCGGCCAGAGTAGTAGTAACTGAGTTAGAACACACAGGCAGGGGAATTTATACACTGATAAGACAGGCAGGGTCAGGCACACACTGCTGGGTGCAGAAGGAAACAGCCTGGAGAAACCGTCACTCATAACTCATGCCTCTTTTCCCCATAGCAAGAGCACTGAGCAGAGCTTCTGGAACACTCTGGATATCCAGTTCCCTCTTTACGAAGAAAACTAAACAAGAGATCCCCCTAAAAGGACAGAAATTCCTGGGGTTCTGCTGTGTGGAAGTTTCAAGGGGGCAGCTGGGGCTGGCCCCAGCAGAGGAGGGGCTGGGAAGAGGAGAGAGTGGCAGTGGCTTCAGGATCCAATTACAGGACTGTTTCCATACTTAGCCACCTGACAGCCGCTTGGAATACTCACCACTCCAGCCACCACAGCCCCACAGAGACCAAATTAACTCAAGGGCAGACAAGGGCAGGGCCCAGCAGCAAGCTCAATGGCCCAGAGCCCCCCAGCCTCACGTCTCGCATCCCCCAAAGATTCTCCTCATAATGCCTGTTCTCTCACTAGGACTGCACCTCCGTAGCTCCAGTCTCATGAGAGTGAACCTTTAAAAACATTTAAGACGAAGACCCACAAATCTCACGAAGACTAAGTGCTTGTGAAAGAGACAAACCAGGGTGTCCTAGGTCCCTAAGGGCAATCTTGGAGCACCTCCCCAAAGAATCCCCAAGGGGAAGCCAGCCTTAGGAGTTTTAAGAACAGGAGAGGTGGCAAAATGCTCGGCGTCCCCTCTGCAGCCTATAAATAACCCCCATGCTGCAGCCCAAGCCAACGCCTCTGCCGTACAAAGTGCTGAGACGTCAAAGGAGAGCCATGTTGTGCAGAGCCGAGCCCCCTCCGTGATGGAAGGAGCCCCTGTGCAGGTTCTCCTCTATTCGTCTCTGCATTCTGCCCCATTGTCTCCAGCACAATCGACAGTTCTCAACTTTGTGTCCAATTCTACACCATCCCGACTCCAATTCTGGCCCTGTTCACAAAACGACTCCCCGCCTCGTCTATGGTGTCCCACTCTGTCCATGAACATGCCAACTTAAGTCACTAGCTGGAGCAGAGGCCTCTGTCCTATTTCCCACTAAGAGGGTAGCTCAGACACCCTCCAGTTCCAAGACTGTTACTTTTATCACCTCAGAAGTTCCTCTGGGCTTGACTTTGGGGGTCCTGTCACCAGCACGCTCCAGCCAGACTCCATTCTCTGAACCTGGCCTACACCTCTGAACCACCTGCTCCCGTTTCTTCTTAGAACCAGCCCCCCACTTCTCTCTAGCACCTCATCTTGTGTCTCAGGCCCCTGTGAAAAGGGCAGCAAGAAGCGAAGTTCTGCCATCAGCCCAGCCCCCCACTCCAGCAAAATCTGGGGAACATTAAAGGCACAGTGGGAGCTGCTTGTGCAGGGGGCGTGCATACCTGCTTGTCCTGAAAGCAGCAGCGAGGCCAAGAAGCAGCCGAGCAGGAGCAGCGCCTTCATGGTGACTGCCAAGAGAGCCCAGCTGCTCCTCGCCTCTATTTATATGGTGGGTGCAGGCGGCCACAGCAGGCAGGGGAGGGCGGGGGAGAAGGGTCACCCAGTCACTAGGGCAACTGGGCAAACATGATGGGGAAGACGCCCAGACCCCCGAGGACTACTGCAGGTGTTGTCCTAGGCTCCCAGCGCCAGAAGCAGAGCACAGTAGTGGTCTCTCCCAACATGCCCAGGATCGTTTGGTCTAGGTAGGGGCTAGGGGGATAAAGATGGCCCCTGGGCTGAGTCCAGCAGTTAGGAACTAAAGTCTTCCTAGAATATTCACTAACTTGACCTAAAGTCTCAGACAGGTCAAGGACCTGGAAATGCTTCCTCCAAATGAAGGACTTATTAGCCAAATCCAAAGCAATCCTACTTGATAGTCACTGATCTGCAATCTAGCAAATAGGAAAACCCATGACATCTGACCTTTGAGGTCGATGACTACAAAGCTTATCCTTCCAGGGCCTCTGTTCAGAGAATGCTGAGCAGAGGGAAAAAGGGGACTTAGAGAAGCGCCTGGGTGACGTGATGTCGTTGGAGGTGGAGAGACAGATCCATTTCCAGTGGGCAGGGGCTCCAGAATGTTCAGTCACCTCTGCAAAGTGCTATTTAATGCAGTCTTTCTCTGGGCTCCTGGTAGCTCTGAAAGCCAGCTATAGGATGCTGAGACAACAGATGCTGGCTGGTATGGCTAAGGGGACAGTGCTACAAGGAAGGGAGGAGGCAGCAACTGGCCATGGAGCAAATGAACTAAAAGTAAAATGGGTATCTGTTCTGTGCTAGGAACTCTACATTTCTCAAAACTTGTTTTTACGGCACTGGAAGCTGAACGTAGGGTTTAGACCATGCCAGAATACTCTACCACAGAACCATATCCCTAGCCCTTGAGCTTTACATTTTTAATGCAGCTTTATTGATATACAGTCAATGCAAAATATACCATATATAGTTTCTTGTTTCTCTGGGTAGCCCGGCTGTCCTGGAACTTGCTTTGTAGACCAGGCTGGCCTTAACTCAGGAATCTGCCAGGCTCTGCCGCCTGAGTGCTGGGATCAAAGGTGTGTGCCATCATGCCTAGCATACCACAACACACACAGTTTGTACCTATATAAAGGGTACAAACTGATAAAATTTGACCTATGTCTGCAATGTCATATACACCAGCACAATTAAGATAATGAGCAGATTCTTCCCTTCACAGTCATGCAGCCTTCAATCTCCTTGCTGTCAGTACACACTAGTTTGCATTTTACAACATGGCTGTAAATGCAATCACTGTTCTTTATCTGCTTCTTTCACTTAGCACAATTTTGAGATTTATTGACTTGTATCAATAGCTCGTTCTTTTTTAACTCCCATTTTAAGAACAAGCCACAATTGGTTATCCACCCACCTACTGATGAACATGTGGGTTGTTTCTAAGATTAAACCATTAAAAGTAAAGATGTTATGAATATTTGTATGCTTACCAATGTACAGATAGAAGCTGTCGTTTCTCTTGGGTGAATGCCGAGGAGTGAAGCAGTTGGGACATATGATCTCTGTTTAAACTTTCCCCAAGGTGACTGTACTATGCTATGTTTCCAAAAGTGCACTTGAGTTTCAGTCCTTCCCCAGCCTAACACTGGATATGTGGTCCTAGGAATGAAACTCAAGGCCTTGCCCATGCTAGGCTAGAACACCATCACTGAGCCATGCCTTGGCCCCTACCTTTAGTCATTCTTTAGCTGTACAGGTTTAACTCACAGCAGGGTTTACTTCTTACACAACTTTTCTGTTTTTGTGTGAGCACGCACACAGGCAGTGGTGCACAAAGAGGTCAGAAGACAGTTTTCTCTTTCCACCACCTGGACCCTGGGACTTGCACTCAGGTCAACAGTGGCAAGTGCCTTTTCCCCGCTGGGCCATCTCGCTGCAGTTTCAATTTGCATCTCCCTAATAACTAATAATATCATCTTCACTTACCTACTATGTCTTTGATATATTCTTATGAAATGCCTGTTCAAATCTTTTGTCCACTTATTATAAGATGTTTTCTCCAGTTTTGCCCTTTTGCTGGATACAAAGCCTTTCTCAGATAATATGACTTGCAAATATTCTTTCCTAGCTTATCATTCCATTCACTTAAACACCTTTCAAGGAACAGAAGTTCTCTATTTTTATCAAGTGCCATTTATCAAGTATTCTTTTATGAATTAGGTTTTTTTTTTTTTTTAAATGATGTCTTGGGCTGGAGAGATGGCTCAGAGGTAAAGAGCACTGGCTGTTCTTCCAAAGGTCCCAAGCTCAAGTCCCAGCAACCACAAGGTGGCTCATAACCATCTATATTGAGATGTGGTGCCCTCTTCTGGTGTGCAGGCACACATGCAGGCAGAGTGCTGTATAAATAATAAATCTTTTTTTAAAAAATGACATCTTACCTAAAAACTGCCTCAAAGTCACAGCTTTTCCTTGATATTTTCTCTCTGTGAGCCAGGACCTTATATGTAGCTCTGTCTGTACTACAACTCTACATAGATCATGCCAGCCTTGAATTCACGGAGAGCTACCTGCTTCTGCCTCCCAGGTGCCCAGGGATTTCCTTATACTCTGTGTATGACTGTTTGTCCACATGCATGTAAGTGAACTGCATGGGTGCATGGTCTCCCTGGAAGCTAGAAAAGAGTACCAACTCCCTAGCAACTGGAGTTATAGATAGTTGTGAACCACTATGTAGGTGCCGGAGACCAAAGCCAGGTCCTCTTCAAAAGCAAGTTCTTAACTGCAGAGCCATTTCTCCAGCTTCCAGACACACGCACAGATGAAGAGACCAAGAGGACAATTTAGTTTTTACATATGGGTTTTCATTTGTCCTATCACCATTTCCCAGAAAAGCTAGTTTTGTTGTTGTTTTGTTTTGCTTTGTTTTTCAAGACAGGGCTTCTCCATGTGGAAATTCTGCCTCCCAAGTGCTGGGACTAAAGGCCTGTGCCGCCACCACTTGCCTGCATTTGCTTTTTAAAGTTATTCCAGTTCAAGTGTTCCCGTTTGAAACTTGAGGTAAATGCTGATAATCTTTACCTGCCACCACTTTAAATTTTGCTTGTTTTTCGATTCATTTATTATTATGTCTATGGATGCTTTGCTGGCATGTGTTCCTGTGCACCGTGTGTATGCCTTGTGTCACAGAAAGTAGAAGAGGCTTTCAGATCCCCTGACATGGAGTTAGAGACGGTTGTGAGCCAATATGTGAATGCTGGGAACTGAACCCAGGTCCTATACAAGAATAGTCTTAACCACTAAGCCAGCTCTCCCATTCATTTGTTGTTTTTTGAGACAGTGTCTCACTACGTAATCCTAGCTAACCTGGGACTCCCAGTGTAGACTAAACTGGCCTATAATCTAGACATTCACCTGCCTTTGCCTCCCTAGTGCTGGGATTAAGGAAAGGCACCACCACACCCAGTCAATCCAAGGTGTTTGTGTAAATATGTGTATGTGTGACACTCGTGCCATGGTTTGTCTGTGGAGGCCAGATGACAATTTATGGGAGGTGGTTCTCTTTACCCATCAAGTAGGTCTCAGGGATCAAAAATCAAGGTGTCAGGCATCTTTTATTATTTATTTATTTATTTATTTATTTTTATGTATATGAGTGTTCTGTCTGCATGTTTGCCTGCAGGCCAGAGGAGGGATGATCACATTACAGACGGTTGTGAGCCACCATGTAGTTACTGGGACTTGAACTCAGGACCTCCAGAAGAGCAGACAGAAAGGCAGAACATGGTGGTGCACATCTTTAATCCCAGCACTTGGGAAGCAGAGGCAGCAGATCTCTGTGAGTTCAAGGCCAGCCTGGTCTACAAGGCGAGTTCCAGGACAGCCAGGGCTGTCACACAGAGAAATCCTGTCTCGAAAAACAAAAGAAGAAGGAGTAGGAGGAGAAAAGAAAAAAGCAAAGAGACAGACTTTGATGAAAAGAAATCACCTTTAATGTCAATATGCCTTGTTCAAGTCATATGACCTGAGAAAGAATTATGACTTACAACTAGCTTTAGACTCAAAACCATGACATCCTCTCTTGCCAGAATATTTCATCTGCAAATTGTAAGCTAACAATTTTTTTTAACTAATGTCTGTGCATGTACATGTAGGTCGTATGTGGGTTACCAAGAGACCAGAAGGCACTGGGTCCCCCAGAGCTGGAGGTACAGGAAGTTGTGAACCAAAACTCAGGATGGGTGCTAGAAGGCAACGTGGGCCTCTGGAGTACAGCAAGCACCCCTAATCACTAAACCACCTCTGAAGCCTTCATGCTCTCTTCCTAAAGCCTCCGCTGCCCTGCTAATCTACCACACCGCGGAGTCTCACAGTGATTGTGCGAAGGACGGGAGGGGACACCTGGTCACAGGTGTGCCTTCTCTGGGCTGCGTGTCTCTCAGGTAGTGAGAAGTGACCCATCCTTACCGGCTCATACACATTCAAGGGTCAGGGAAGCCACGTAGCTGGCTCAGTAGTATACAACCAAGACAGTGCTGTGTGAATTTGAGCCCAACTGTCTTACTAATCCACCTGCAAATCCTTCTGTCAGAGTGGACATCATCAGAGAATGAAGATTACAACGTCTTGGAAATACAAGAAAGACCCAAGTGTCCACACAGGTCCCGAGAACTGAAACCTAAGCGAGAAGAGCAAGTTACAGTTAGCACAGCACTTCTGAGATGCGAAGCTTAGTGTGTGTCTGACAGACACCTGCACATCATATTCACAGCAGCACAGTGCACAACAGCCAAAGGCTGGAAACAATCCACGAGTCTCTCAGCAAATAAACAGAGAAGCAAAATGTAGGTCTTCCACACCATGAAATGTTACTTAGCCACAGAAAGAAATGGCGCTATAACACAAGCTTCAACATCTGTCAACCTTTAAGTAAATGTTACACTGAGTAAAAGAAGGATAATGTATTGTTTTGCTAGGGCTACTATAAAAGATCACAGATCACAGAAATTTATTGTCTCATAATTCTGGCTGGCAAGCTTCGCCTGAGCTATCAGCGGGATTGGTTTCTTCTGAGACTTTCATCCTTGGCTTGCAAGCTGCACCTTCCCCTGTGTCCTCACATGGTCTTCCCTGTGTCTGTGCCTAATCTCTTCTTATGAGGATGCCAGTTAGATTGGATTAAGGCCCACTCCAATGACCTCATTTTACCTTAACTACTTCTTTATCAGCCCTATCTTCAAATATAGTCACATGCTAAGGTGCTAGGGGTTGAGATTCAACATGTGATGTGAGGGTGTGAGGCAAAGGGCAACCCCTAGCAGACCCGTATGATTCCATTTATATGAGGGTACCTTCAATAATCATGTAGACTAGAACTAAGCAGACACACAGAAGGCGATGTATTCAAGATGACAGTGTAGCTCAGTGTTAAGCACTTGTCCAGCATTTGTGAAGCCCAGAATTCAATCATTAATGAAAACTATGCACTCGTGCACCGTGAACACACTGGCACAGAAGTGTGTATTATTTAATATGAGTGAGCCAGATGTGATGGCACATAGCTGTAATCCTCTCACAGGGGGAGACCAGGCAGGAGGAAAAGGAGAGCAAGGTCATCCTTAACTACATACTGAGGTTAGGCCAGCCTGAGCTCAAAGACCACGGTTTAAATCAAGCAGGGCAGATAAGATGGACCAGTGGGTAGAGGCACTTGCTGCCAAGCCTGATGAACTGAGGAGCCCCAAAACCCACTTGGCAGTAAGAGAACTAGGTGCTCTAAGCTGTTCTCTCTGACTGCCACACACCCCAATACAAAGAGAGTAGAAATTTGTGTAAAAACAATAAAAAACATTAAAAACAATCTTTAAAAAGTCAAAACAGTAAATGGATATTATGTATTTTTACACAAGTTTTGTTTTGTTGGGTTTTGTTTGTTTGTTTTTTGAGACAGGGTTTCTGTGTAGCCTTGGCTGTTCTGGACTCACTTTGTAGACCAGGCTGGCCTCACAGAGATCCACCTGCCTCTGCCGCCCAGTGTGCTGGGATTACAGGCATGTGCCACCATGCCTGGCTGCTTCCACAACTTTTTAAAGAGGAAAAGGGGTACTCTGTGTGGAAAACAAGAGATTAAAAGGGCAGACTCAACAGAAAATAAACTCTAAAATCACATATTCTCAAATAGACCTTATGTAGCTGTAAGAAATCTGCCTGATACCATGTCATATCATCTACCACTGCCACCAGGAAACTCAGAACCTCAAGGCCTCTGCTCAGCCTTGAGGAATCCTGGGACATGGTAGTTTCAGCTCCATTTTACAAGCTGCCAGTCCTCATGTACACCTGCTCCTGACAGTCTCAAGCTGACATTCCAGAGATGAAAAGGGAAGAAGTGTGTTTAAGAACATGACGTGAGAGTCAGTGAGATGCCGCCTCGCCTGACAACCTTAGAACCACACGGTGGAGGGACAGAATCAACTCCTGCAAGCTTTCCTCTGACCTCCACATGAGCCACAAAGCATTCACACGCCCACACATAGATACACATCGACACAAGATAAAAAATGTGAAAAGCAACAAGAACATGGGTTTGAGCCACTCAAGTCCCATTTCCAGTCCCCTGGAACAGGGATCGGCAGCCTCTCCCATAAAGGGCCAGAGGGCAAAAAGCTTAAGTTTCACAAGAGTAACCATAGATAACAAAACCAAATGGATGTGCACTCAAAAGAATTTCTCTGTGAGAACAATCTGTGAGCTAGTTTGGGGCTGTGGTTTGTTGAAATAATTTATAAAGGAAGCACTTTATGGCTTCCATGTCTAACATCTCCCTATCTTTTTATCAGGATCATGTATGGAGTCTAGGAATCCTACACAAACCTCAATGAGTGATGAGGAATTTATCCAGTAAGTGATGGCTTTGAACAAAGGCTGTTTTCAACAACAGGTCAAGCCATAGAAGCATGGGCTTCTGGGAAGCTGAGGACTAGGGAAAAAAGAACCACTGCCAACATACTATCTCAGTTGCTTGAACAAGGGCTTCCCTGTCCTCTATCCCCTTTTTTTCCCTCTTCACTTTCATACAGCCACTCCTCCTAAAGTGGTCCCAGCACAAAACTGCCACTTGTCTAGTGTGAAAACACCTGGAACAGGGATTGGAGATGCACACGGGATAGCAGGGAGGGTGGGTGGCCTCTCAGGACCCGTCTCTTTGGTTGTTAGCAACCTTAACAGAATTGCTGTAAAACACTTGAGATCTCACGTAGCCCAGGCTGGCCTCAAACTCATACATACTTGAAGCTAACCTTAAACGGGAGTCTACTGCCTGTACCTCCCAAGTGCTGGTGTAATGAGCATGTGCCACATCAAGCTTCCTTGCTATTTTCTGGTAACTGAAGCAGCCTCATCATGTTGCCTCAGCTGATCTTTCAATTATTATTCCCTTGCTTAGCTCCCAAGTGCTGAGATTACACACGAGCACACTGGCTCTTCTCCTTTAACTTTAACCCATATACTCACTAAGATCACAGGTCATGACCAGGCAGTGGGTAGTGCAAGCTTTTAATCCCAGTACTTGAAAGGCAGAGGCAAGCAGATCTGTGAGTTCAAGGCTAGTCTTGTCTACAAAGCAAGTTCCAGGACAGCCAGGGCTACACAGAGAAATCCTGTCTCAAAAAACAAAACAAACAAACAAAAAAGAACACAGGTCATGCTGGGTAGTGGTGACACAAGCACTCACAAGGCTGAGGCAGGAGGATCTCTTCGGTCAGCCTGGTCAAAGAGAGAGAGAGAGAGAGAGAGAAAACAAGAAAAAAAGAACAGGGGTCATGAATGCAGCACACTGAATTAACACCTAGTGTGAAGAGCACTGAATGGCAGAAGCAGGGTGAGAGACAATGTGAAGGGCCACAGAGCCCAGCAAGCTGAGTGCTAGAACATTATGGTCCTGGCACACAGCATCTGTAGGTTGGTCTATCTTGGGTAGCTGATTTGGTAGATTGTCAGGCTCAAACATTCCTCAAGGATCCAGGAAATTGTCAGACCTTAACTTAGGCAGCATTTGAGTTTGCATCTGTTGCACATTCCATTGGGGGTGGGGGAGGTTGAGACAGGGTCTCAAGTATCCCAGGCTAGTCTCAAACTATGCTGTCATGGATGACCCTTTAACCCCTGGTCCTCCTGTCTCCAACTGAGATTAAAAGTGTGAGCCACCATGCCCAGCCTTGGCATCTTTTAGTATTTTATTTATTATTATAGATGTGTACAAGATGCCAGGGCACAAGGGTGAAAGACAGTGAACTATGGTGAGTCAGTTCTCTCCTTTTACTGTGAGTCCTGAGGATTGAACTTAGGTCACCACACTTAATGTAACACTTTTACCCACTAAGCTATCTCATTCAAATTTGGGGATTTTTAAAGTGTCTCTTACTGGCTGGGAATGGTGGAGTACACCTATAATCCTATAATCCTCGTACTCATGAGGCAAAGGCAGGTGGATCTCTATAAGTTCAAGACCAGCCTGAAAGTAAGCTCCAGAATAGGCAGGAAGACATAGAGACAAAGTCACAGAGGCAGGGGTAGGGTGGGGAGCCTTATACTGTATCACAGACCAGCCTAAAACTTACTGTGTATTCCAAGTTGCCTCAAACTCCTAGCAATACTCCTGCCTCCATCTTCTGAGTGCTGAGATTACAAGTGTGAGCTACAACATCTGACTAATTGCACATATTAAAAGGGTTATCCTGTTTGTCTTGGTAACCTTAGGTCATCAGTCTTAGAAGAATCCAAATTCTCACCCAATATGGGAACTCCTTCCACACAATCTGACACATTCATCCAGTCTATTTGAATACACACTGTGATGAGATGTCTAATCTTAGAGAAAAATGGTTCCACTGTTGAATACAGTACAGACTTAGGATCAGCAATGCTGCAACTCTCTTTCCCACCTGCTGCCTCAGTATCTTACAGAAAAGGCACAGAGCCATTCCCTGGATGGCAAGGAATCCACCCCACATGTCCAGCCTTGGTGGCATTTTCTTTTCTTGCAGAGAGTAGTTTGTCAACTCTCTGTGCATCCACACTTTCCAGAGCATTATCTTCCCACAGGGCAGAGGCTAATGGGAGAAATATGTTGAGGACAACCTCTGTTCTTTGAAGAAGAGCACACACAATCTTCATCTTGAGAATGTGCACCGAGATAGGCTGCAGCCTGGAGTTAGCCTTGATCTGGGCCACCTAATTCAGGAAACGCTGCAGCTGTCAGTCCTGGTTCCTTTTTCAATACCAGGGGTGTGATGGAAAGAGAACCCATTTGAGGAGTTCATTCCTTTGCACAGTTGTCAAATGTAATACCAGTTTTGCCTGAGTCCCACCCTCTTCTCTCAGTCAGCACATGTTCTTGTCCATCAACAGAAAAAACCTGCAATTCAGCAGGGCAACAAACAGAAGGAATAAGGCAGAGTGGGGTCCACCCTACCCCCCCCCAGGATTAAAGGACAGGACAGGCAAGCAGAACTCCACGTGAAAAAGACAAATGCCACACATTCAACAGCAAGGATGAAAGCAGAGACAGATGAGTCAGGGGGACAGTAGAATGAGCTCTGATGGGGACAGGGTGGAGCCAGGACCAACATCTGACGCTAAGGGCAGCATGGCCAGATGGCTGGCTCCAAGAGGCTGCTTGAAGATTTCCATGGGCTCTACAGACTGGCCTGGGGCCAGTTAGTCACTGCTAAAGAGACCAAGGTCATAGAAAGAACCCCCCCACCACCACTAGATGATTCTTCAAACATGTTATGGAGCTGACACATTACTCTGTTATTCTGCCCAAACCACAGCACAAGGGGCACATATTTATAATGTGTCATACTATACCAGAAAAGCATAAAAATAGCTGCCAATAATTCATAAAATATAGCAAGAATTACCAAGCAGCAGAAGAGAAGCAGGAAAAACACACACACAGAAAATGGAAGTCTAGGAGGAAAAAAAAAGACTGTGTATTTAAGACCTAACATGTGCATACGACCACAGGCCCAATTCAGTGTCCTTAAAATAAGAACAAACCACATGCTTAGGAGAAATAAAATTATTCCTGCTACTGAGACTCAACAAGAATTTTCTTGAGAATAATCATAAAGGCAGCAAGGCATAATGTAATGGTCCTTGACAACATTCTTAGAGCAGAAAGAAAACATTCCCACAAAGCTTATTCCTAAAAAGAGACTCAAAATAAGGCCAATGAGAAAACCAAGAACAACCAGCCCTGATCTCAAAGAAACAACCACCAAAGAGATCATCAACCACATAGGACAAATATGAGCTGTCACTTACTTGTGGCTAAGCTGGAAAATTGACACAATCCATTGAAGGGGCAGGGTTTATAAAAATGAAGCTACAATAGCTATCAATTAGAAACAATCTAAGATGTCTGTCTCTAGGTAAATGGATAAATAAATAATGGAGTATCCATACAAAGAATTAGTGCAATAAAAATAAACAAACAGCCAGTCAAGGTGGCATTCGCCTTTAATCCCAGCACTCAGGGAGGCAGAGGCAGAGGCAGTTGTGTCACTGTGAGTTCAAGGCCAGCCTTATCTACAGCTAAGGATACACAGAGAAACCCTGCTTGGAAAAAAAACAAGAAAACAAACAAACTGGTGCTGACAGGCAGGTAGGGGGCCAATCAGATGCTTGTTTGGTGGGACCTTTGAGGCCACACCTGTCCTCGGTTAGAATAGGCTTTAAGAAACAGCAGGATGGGCCACAGCCGGCCTGTGGTTAGAGCTGCACATCAGTAACCAGGCCCACTGTAGAGGCGTCTGAAGGGAAGTCTAAGAAGGTGAACCTGTCAGAGCTATGTAAGGACAAGAAGTGTGTGCTGTTTGGAGTTGCTGGGACATTTACCCCTGACTGTTCTAAGGTCTACTTTTCTAGGTTTGTGAAGCAAGCCTAAGCTCGGAGGGCCAACCTTAATGTAGGTAGTGGCATATCTGAGTATTAAATATGTCTTTGTGACTAAAAAGTGTCATCAAACCCTCAAAACAGAATGCAAAACCCCTGCCTGATACCACTAGGGCCTTTGGGGAGACAGATTTATTGCTAAAGGATTCTTTGGTTTCCCTCTTTGGGAATCACTGGCTCAAGAGGTTTTCTGTAGTGACAGACTATAGCAAAAAGCTGGATGTAACATAGGCCAAACCTGTAGTCTGGCCCAAACATCTTCTTGGAACTCAGAGGCCATGGTCAGATGAAAATCCTTCCTGCTTCATTTGCTCATCCCTGCAACAAGAAACCCAGCAAAGCTACTTACATGGAATCTTGACCATATTTCTGCAATAAACTGTCTGGTTCATGGAAAAGAAATTAACAAAGTACTGATACATATGCAGAATGTAAGAGAACACGTTCTCTTACAACACGTAGGTAGACAGAGGAGGATCGGGTATCACAGGTTATCCTTAGTAACACAGAAAAGCCAAGGCCAGCCTAAAATACCTGACCCTGACTCAAAAAACTTAAATAAGCAGGGTAGTGTCACAGGCCATTATTCCCAGCACTTGGGAGGCAGAGGCAGGTGGATCTCTGAGTTCAAGCCCAGTCTGACCTACAGAGGAGTTCCAAAACAGCCAAGGACTGTCTCAAAATACCAAAAATTAAAAATACAAAATAGGGCACTGCAGAAATGGCTGAGCAGGTAAAATGGCTCTGTTCTTCCAGAGGACCAGAGTTTGGTTCCCATGTTAGGTGGCACACAGCAGCCTATAACTGCAGCTCACGGGGACCTGACTCCCTTTTCTGTCCTCTTCAGGTACTACACATATGTACACACACACACACATTTTTAATTTTTTAATTAAGTAAAATAGAGCTAGTAAGACATCTTAGTGGGTAAAAGTGCCTGCTGGCAAGCCTGATGACCATATGTAGGACAGAACTGACTCCAGAAAGTTGTCCTCTGACCTGCACAATCAATACATGTAAATTTTTTGTAAGAAATTTCAGTCAACTTAGTTTTATTAACTGGATTTAATTAAAATAAAGTAACATCAGCCAAGCAGCGGTGGCACACATCTTTATCCCAGCACTCAGGAGGCAAGGGCAGGCAGATGTGAGTTCGAGGCACCTGTTCTACAGAGTGAGTTCCAGGACAGCCAGGGCTACAGAGAGACCTTTGTCTCAAAAAAAAAAAAAGTAAATAAATAAATTAACATCTTATTTCATTTTATTTCTTGGTACAGGGTCTCATGCTGGCCTGAAACTTAAACTTATGATGTGGCTGAGAATAACCTTTTAACTCTGACTCCACTAAATATTGAGACTATAGGTGTGCTCACACGTAATAAACAAACACAAAAGGTAAAACAGGAGCTAAGAGATGGTTCAGGAGTTAGGAGCAGAGGACTAGGGTTCAGTTCTCAGCAACCAAAGAAGGTTCTCCGCCCTGACCTTCCGTTCCAAGGGATCCGACTCGTTCGTCTCTACTTACACGTCCTACTGACACGTACGCAAAGCCATGCGCATAAAATAAATCTCTAAAGATGTCTATAACAAAAGCTAAAGGTAAAGGTAAGAACGACGTTAGCTGACCGGGTAGGGCTCGCCCGGCACTCCAGCTCGGGACAAAGCCCCGGCGCGGCGCGCAGCCGCCCCGCTCCTCCTGCCCGCTCGCGAGCAGGTAGTCCAGACTTGGCCCCCGGCCCCCCGGGGCGGACCCGGCGCAGCCGCGGCGCCGAGACCTCCACTGCACACCGGTGACGGGCTTCCAGACGGAACTGAGCGTGGTATGAGGACGAGTGTCACCCATTCCTCGGCCGTTTTACAGCACCTTCGGGGACACGCTGAGGTCACCCGTGACGGGAAACGCCGGCACCCAGGTCTGACAGACCCGAAACCGGCGTCTGCTAGCTCGGCGGCCCGCGGGCGGGGCCAGAGGAGCCTGTGGCGGGAACGCCCGGACGCGCCAAGCGTGCGCGCTGGAGGGCGCGGCTAAACCCGGAAGGGGCAGGAACGCGCCAAGGACTCCGCGGCCCACGGAAGAGACGGCCTCCACCGCCAGGCGCTTCTCCTGAGACGGAGCGTTTTCCTTGGCTCCGCCCCCAAGCTCCGCCTCTAGCCTATGAGAGTCGAGCGGGGACCGGAAAGAGGCAGGCTCCGTTCCGCCAGGAACAGGCATCCTAGGCCCAGAGCGCCCTCTGTTGGTGCTACCGGAAATTGCCTGGGGCTAGTCCAGCCGACCCCCTCTTAGACCTGAATCAGATGGGATGCTACCTGAAGACAGCAGGCTCAAATGGCTGCGGACTGTAAGACTCATTAAATAACATTTTGCAAAAATAAAACAGAAATATACCAGAGAAACAACAGACACTGGGGGAACACCGAGGAGGTACTAATTCTTATCCTGATGACGGCTACACAATAAAACCAAAAAAAAAAACCCAAAAACCTTCACACAATCAAATGTGAGTTTCAGTGAATACAACCATATTATTCTGAGCGCGGGGGTTGGGAGTTGGGTTGTTTTGTGGGGTTTTTTTTGTGTGTGTCAGGGCTCACTGTGTAGCCCTGCCCAGCCTTGAAATCGCTATAGAGACTCTGCTGGCCTCAAACCCGGAGATCCATCGACCTGCCTCCTGGGTTTATTTTGTTTTCAAGTACGCCATAGGTGAAAATGTGGAGGTCAGGGGTCAGTTCTCTCCTTTCGCAGTGTGGGCCCTGGGATCAAACCTGGGTAGGCTTGGAGCAGGTACCGTCACCTACTGATTCATTTTGCCAGCCCCCACTATTTCGTTTTGATTGATTGGTGGCTACCTGAGATGAGGAGGATAAGTAATGAGTTTTATGAGAAGGGGCCCATTTTGAAGTTGTGAAGGTATTTTTGAATGAGATACATTTATTAACATTGAGAATGGACTGGGTTCACTTGTAAAGGGACTAATTTTATGCCTTGTAAATTTCTTTTTAAAGATT
Source organism: Meriones unguiculatus (assembly GCF_030254825.1). Classification (NCBI taxonomy): domain Eukaryota; kingdom Metazoa; phylum Chordata; class Mammalia; order Rodentia; family Muridae; genus Meriones; species Meriones unguiculatus. The sequence goes on from NC_083359.1 coordinate 42,050,913, forward strand.
TATTACTGTACACCAGAAGAGAACATCAGATCTCCTTATAGATGGTTGTGAGACACCATGTGGTTGCTGGGAGTTGAACTCAAGTCAGGATCTTTGGAAGAATAGCCAGTGCTCTTAACCTCTTAGCCATCTCTCTAGCCCCACCTTGTAAATTTCTAAAGTTTTTTTTTTTTTTTTTGAGACAGGATTTCTGTGTGGCCTGCGCTATCCTAGACTCGATTTGTAGACCAGGCTGACCTTGAACTAACAGTGGTCCACCTGTCTCTGCTGGGATTAAAGGTGTGTGCCACTCTCAATGGAAGTGACTGTGTAAGGTTGAACTGAGCACCAGCAGTCCTTGGCCAGGGCATAAGCACTTACATGGCATATCATGGAGATGTGTACAAATGAAAACACTGGCCTAGAAAGGTGTGAGCCTCATCCTCTGAACCTTGCCTGAGTAAATCCATCTTGTAGCCAGCCTCCATGTAACTATTGTATGTGCCAGACCACAGTTAAAACACAAGAAAGGCCATCCTTCCCACGATCGTGCTTGCTGAGGTCAGCATACCCTCCCAGCCTTCATTCAAGGCTGAGTGCACGGTAGCGCTGCCACTGTCTGTTTCCTCAGAACCTGTAGTCACTGCTGCTACTTAACCATTGGGCACTGCTCTACAACCAGGTCTAAATTAATTCTGCTAGGTGTAGGCTTAGAGCAGGTTAGAATGGGTCCTTGCATGGAGCGAGGACCTTCAGGAAAGCACAGCCATCCCAACTTTCCACTGCTCTGGATGTGACCCCCAATAAACTCGGTTACTCGTAACGCGCTGAACCGGCTTGAGCTGTTCTTTGGGTTGTTGGTACCATCCAACAGTTTGGGCATATATGCAATGATTTCTCTCACAAATCTCTAGGGACATTTGTAAACTGGGCGGAAGAGAGGCACACACAGGAAGTAGTAAGGCTCATAAATCCACCGGGACCTGTGGCATCAGTGTTCTTTTTTTAGGGGTCAGAAACTTCATCTTATTTGTTCCTTCCCTCTCATGGAGGTTCAAACAAGTTGGGAGCCACTCCCTCCACCCCCAGCACACACCCCATTGTTGAAGAATATTCCAAGAAAGCCCATGGGCTGTGAGGACCCCAAGCTCTCCATTGCAACTTCACACACAATTCACAAGTGCCATTATGTTCTCCAGATTTGGAAGTCCAACAAATACCCCTTAGTCTAGGCCAAGCAGCCCAGGCCAGGTTCCCAGAACAGTTCAATCCTTAAGAAACACACAGCATCTAAAAAACAAAGTACAAATTTTATTTCGTTTCTTTACAAAGGCACAATGGCCTCTTGGTATTTTGTTCCCTACCCCCACTTTCTTAACAAAATATAATAGCTTCTCCTTGGACACAAAGACCTCAAAATTGTAAAAAAAAAAAAAAAAAAAAAAAGAAAAAGAAAAGAAAAAGAAAAAATTTAAAAATACAGAAACCAAAACCAAAATAAAACCAACAACAAACAAAACAAAAAGAGACAGACATTTTTAGGGTCAGTGATGGGAACCCTGGAGGGAAAGGTGGGAAGGTGGAGAGCGGCCAAATCCGGTGCTGAGGTGGGGAGGGGAGGGGAGAATGGCAGCAGCAAACCCCAACCGAGAAGAATCGTAGATCCCCGGGTCCCCAGAAAGCCCCAACCCAGCCTGACCCCCAACCCATGTAAGTGCTTAAAAGATAAAAAAAGAAAACCAAATAGAGGCGGGAAGGGGAGCTGGCTCTGAGGAGCGAGGAAATACCTTGGGGTTTTGTTTGATTTTCCCTGTTCTTAAAAACACGTTTAAATGGAAGAAAAACAAACAAACAAAAACAAAACAACAACAAAAGCTTTTTGGCGGAGAGAGGCCAGGCACCTCAGTGTCAGCTTCCCCAGCCCCAGGGCCGAGGCCCAGCCCTGGAGTCCCGATGCTCCCACACGTGCTCTAGAGACCACCACAACCCCGGGACCTGGGCTCTGGTGGCTTCGATCAAAGGTCGACTTACAGTATTGAAAAAGAGGTCATAAAAGTGACCCAAATGTTATCATAATTTTGTAAAAATTTCTCACTCATTCACCCATGTTTCCCCTGTTGTTGCCCCGGCCCCCTCTAGCCCCTAGAAGGGAGAGGAGGGCTGGGGGTGGTCAGGGAAGCTCCCCGTCCCCCAAAGGCTCCTCCCGGCTCTGGTCCATGGCGTCGCTGTCCGAGGCCTCCGAGTCGGAGGCAGTATCCGAGGTGTGCGCCTCTGGACAGCCGCGGACGGACTTCACGATAACCGCTCGCCTCTGTTCCTCCTCCAGCTCCTGTTTGTCCTGGGTGCCCTCAATGTGCTGGATGGCCTGGACAGAAAGGGACAGTCCACTGAGCAGACTCGGCTGGGGAGCCCGGGCCAGCCAGGCAAGAGTGAGTGCCCTCAGCCAGCTGTTAATCTGCTCAAAAAACACACACCCCAGAACAAAGCAGAGACAGGGGTGGGCGTGGAAAGCGAAGACCCTTCCAGGAGACCAGAGCCCTAGATGTTACAAATGACAACAGGGCTCATATCCTTATGGCTTCACTAACTTAGTAACCGTCTGCGCTATCCAGGTTTTATTCAGGTTGCTGGGCATATAGGCAATGAAAGTTTTAGGAGTCACTAGTTTTCTTTCTTGTTTCTGCTTTTTCATTTGCTTTACACTGTTATCAACTAATTGATTCTTTTTTAATGTTGCTCACAGCACGGATAGGAGGCCTAACACGACATATTCATAAAATAAAGATGAAAGGGGTTGGGGAGAGATTTCAGTCTTGCCTTTCTAACAGAAGGGCTTGGGTTCAGTACCCAGCACCCCTCGGTGCTGTGAACCTGCATCCTGAGAGGAAGGCTGGGAGCTGAGTCAGGAAGATCCCTGGGGCTCCGCCAGCCTATCCCAACTGGCACGCTGCAGGGTGCAGTGACAAGACCCACCTCCCACTTTCTTAACAAAATACAGTAGCTTTTTCTTGAACACAAAGATCAAAGATCATAAAATAAGTAAACAGAGAAACCAAAACCTAAGTAAAACCAAACTGAGAACAAAGCAGCTTCTCAGGGCCAGCAAGGTGGGTAAAGGCACTTGAAGCCACACCTTACACACCTGGGTTTATGAGCCTCTGACCCCGAGTCTGCTGAGGTGCACAAAAACTGCTCCTCCCCGCTGTCCTCTGGCACACAACACATACACACAATAAATGTCATTTTAAAAAAAGGAGTCTTTTAGGCTAGGCATGGTGATGCACACCTTTAATCCCAGAGCTTGGGAGGCAGAGGCAGGTGAGATCTCTGTGAGTTCAAAGCCAGCCTGGTCTACAGAGAGTCCTGAACAGCCAGGGCTCTTTGTCCCAGGGACAGGGAAGGGGACCTATCCAAGCATTCAGATCTTTTCTCCTCCTATATAAGTTCCATGTTGCTTTTTTCCCCCCATTTCGCATTCCCTAGTGCCCCGTTAAAAGCATGTCCCCCAGGGTCAATCCCACAAGCCACCTCCCAAATACCTGCACGATGGTGTCCAGATTTTGCCGGGACGTAGAGACAGAATTGATGACTGAGGAGGGACCCATGGTGACAACATTGATGTGGTGGGAGGAAGGCGGGGCTGGAGCAGGCACAATCACTGTGGGGTGGTGGGTGGGGGCTGGAGGAGGCAGGAGCTGCAAGACAGAAGTCCTCAGGTTGCAGCCCACCAACCTTCCATACTCACGGGGTCTCTGCTCCTAGTTTGGATTTTAAATGTCCCCCCCACAAAGCCCATGTGATAAAGGCATGGCCTCCAGTATGGCAGTATTGGTAGCAACCTTAAGAAGTTGAACCTAGCTGGGCACGGTGGCACACGCTTATAATCCCAGCACTCTTGGAGGCAGAAGCAAGCAGATCTCTGAGTTCCAGGACAGCCAGGGCTACACAGAAAAACCCTTTCTCAAAAATGAAAACCAATAACAAGAGCCCAGTTTCTTTCTCTTTTTGTCTCTTTAGTTTTTAAGACATGAGGTGAGTGGCTTTATTCCTGCCATGACATATAACCTCACCACACATCCAACCAATCACAGTCTGAAGTCTTCAAAAATTGAGCCAAAATAGCCCTTTTCTCTTTTTAAATTGACTGTTTCAGGTGCTTATTACACTGATACAAAGCTGACCAGTAAAGCAGACCAGTAGGATTCACAACTCCAAGTGTCAAGTGTCAAGAAGCATTTCTGAACCTAATAAATGACTATTCAAGAGTATAAGCTGAGCTGGGTGCGGTGGAACACAAATTTAATTCCAGCACTCGGGAGGCAGAAGCAGGCAGATCTCTGTGAGTTCAAGAGTAGCCTGGCCTACAGAGTGAGATCCTGACTCAAAACAAAACAAACAAACAAACAAACAAACAACAAGTATAGAGTCTGGGGCTGGGATAGAGCTCAGTGGTAGAATGTTTGCCTGACATGCACAAAGCCCCGGCTCAATCAGCACCACTGAAATAAATAAATAAATAAATAAATAAATAAATAAATAAACAAAACAAAACAGAGGAGGAGGAGCTTAGTTCCTGGATTAAGACAGAGATGGTTCAAATTCCTGCTCTAGAGTAGGTTATCTGACCTTTCTATACCTCATTTTCCACAGCAATAAAACAGCCTAAGAGCTCAAGCTTTCTCAAGCTTTAAAGGACTACCGTGCGGGCTCTATTCTACATTCCGATGCTCTCCAGACACCTCGGTCTCAGCACGCCTGCACTGTTGTCTGCACCTGTGTGGTCCGAGACCCCACTATGGCTTCTGGGAACCCCACAGCAGCCAGTGGGGGGCCCTCGGGGAGTCTGCTGCTCACCTGGGTCCGAAGGTGCTGCTGCTCCCGCTCCAGCTTCTCCTGGTGCAGCAGCCGCACCTGCTCCTGCTGCTGCTGCAGCTGCACCTGCTGTGCAATCACCTTGAGTTTTTCCGGGTACATGTGGGCCTCTAGGGAGCGCACCTGCAGGTAGAACGGACAGCACTAAGAGGTGGGGCAAGACCGCACCTGCTCTACCAGCTGCCAAGGCCGTTTACTTGCTAAAACCTCAATCCCGGGCGCAGGGCAATCCTAAACCTAACACACTGGCAGAGAGCGCCCCCTTTGGGGCAGACCAAAGGCTCTCCCCTAACCTTTGTCACCTCTAAACTTTGTCTCTACTGTTCCCACCACAAAGAAATCCCTTTTCCCTTGTCTGATCAGCTGGTTCCTTTATACAAATCACAAGGCACACCTTGGGGGACCGAGTCAAACCCTTCTGGTGCCAAGCTCCTATGTAGTCTTGTTTCATCGGCATTTTTGTGTGTGTGCATGATGAGAGTTGCGCCCAGAACTTTCAGGCTAATCACTCCATAACTGAGCTAAACACCCCAGCCTCCACGTATGTTTACACCTTTAACAGAGAATTGTTGGCAGACCTTGGTGGCGAACACCTTTGATCCCAGCGCTCAGGAGGCAGAGGCAGGCGGATCTCTGAGTTTAAGACCAGCCTGGTCTACGTAGTAAATTCCAGGACAGCTGGGGATAAGCAAAGATACCCTGTCTTGGAGTGTGGGGAATGAAGAGACAGAGAGACAGGGAGAGACTGTTGACAAATCCTTCTCAATCCTATGCAAATATAGCCACTAGGCCTGGTATGGAGCAGATTCTCTTTGTGTATGTATGTATGTGTGTGTGAGTGTGTTTTGCCTGGATGAATCAATACCGTGTGCACGTCTAGCGCCTGCAGAAGTCAGGGGTGGAAGATGGCGTCAGATTTCCTGACATGGGGCTGTGTGCCTCGATGTGGGTGTGGGAATTTAACTGAACTCGGGTCCTCTGCAAAAGCAACAAGCGTTCTTAACCGCTAAGCCTTCTCTCCAGCCCCTAGAGAAGACATTCTCGCGAATACTTTCTGAAGAGGGGAAGCAAGCAGAAGACCACAGAATCCATCCTCTCCGCCTGGGCATCACACTGGCCAGCAGAGGGCGCCGTCTCACCTGCTCCTCCAGCATCATCCGCACCGAGCGCTCCTTGTCCAGCTGCTGGCGCAGCTCAATCATCTCTCTCCTAAGGTCCTCAGCCTTCTCGTCTTCCCAGATGTCAGGTGAGCCAATTCCCTCGTCCTTGTCTTCTGCCCGCCGCCGCTTAGGGGATGAGCCACTCAGCTCCTGGGGACCCCAAGAGGTTGCTGAGTTAGCTGACACCCCCATAACACAGCCTGAGGTCACAGGGCTCCATTGCAGGCCCTCCAAAGGTACCCAACAGATGGACTCATACTGGGGAATCCATTCTGCAAATCCACCTAGGGGCCAAACGCCGGGCACGGAAGAATGGACTGACTTTCTAGAACAGTCACCTGCTTCCCCCCCGAGCCCACTCCACTGTACTCCACAGAAGAAACAGGCCCAGGCAGGAAGTAGGCAGGTTCTGTGGGCAAGGTGACTGATCGCCATGCATGCTAATGGTTTTGGGTAAGGCCCACACAGAAGACTGCTGGGAAGATTCCCCATCCGGTACCTGGATGAAGCGCTTAAGCTGCGTATTCTGCTGCAGCAGTCTAGTCTTCTCCTGCTCAAGAGAGAAGATGTACTCCGCCGTCTGCTGGAGGATGGCTGCCTGAGGGCAGGAAGGAAAGAATGAGGCTTCCGGTCCTCTCTCTCCCCGTGAGACCCTGACCCCGCCTCCGGAAGCCGTCCCTGCCCCTGCCCCTGCCCCTGCCCACCTTGCTGAGCTTCTCTCCATCTGTGTGGGGAATGAGGGTCTTGAGGGACTGGAAGCCAGCGTTGATGCTCTGCATGCGCCTGCGCTCGTTGCTGTTGGCAATCTCCCGCCGAATCCGCCTCTCCTGGTCCCGCTGCGTCTCCGGGGTCAGCGGGATGTTGGCAAGGCTGCCAGGGAGAACAGGACTAGATTCAGGGCAGATGTCCTCTAAACTTAACCCCCAGAAGGGCCCTGTCCTCAACAGTTCATTGCCAGAGGGCCCTGGATGTAACCTGCGTCCCTTCCCTGATAGACCCAGGGCTGAAGCAGGGGCCTGAGGACCCGCATCTGCTTAGAACCCACCCAGTCCCTGCCTCCCTTCCTACAGTCCTCTCCTCTTGAAGAGATTCTTAGCAATGTCTGGATATCAAAATACACACACAGGGGCTCAGAGCTGTGCAGGCCTCACCTCCCATTCTAACATCTGCCTAGCCAGGCTGGAAAGGCCCAGAAACCTGCATGACTAATCTCTATGGTTCTAACGCAACAGAACCCGACAGCAACCAGACACAGCTCCTGGGACGCTTCAAAGCTCCTCGCTGTGTAACTGGACCACCTCCTTAGTAGCTCTTACTTTGTCACTACAGTTCTGAGAAGATAACCCTCCTCCCTGCTCTCTGCCACAGTTGTCTCCAGCCAGAAGCCTACAGCCACCACCGCGGCCAGCCACTATGAGCTAAGAGTGTACAAAGGACCAGACAGGCGGCATTCACCCCACATACGGGACACTGGGTCAACCAGCCCTCGGGACAGTCCTGCTTTATCCCGACCTATTCCACAGCAGATTCACTCTGTATAAGGAAGCTAGCCCCCCCCCCCCCCCGCCCCAGAATGCTGTGGGCAATGCTACTGCATGCTGCAGAGGGAAGCAGCTAGCCAGCAGAGTGAGGGAGCAGGCAACCAGCAGTGATGGGCCCAATGCCACTGCTCCCAAGGGGGTGGGCCTGTGTGTGGCCCAGAGGAGGGATGCCCCCCTTCTCAGCCCTCCCCTGCAACTCCCCCTCCCGCCCCTGGCCTGATGGCTTCCAGATGCTGCACTCTCAGCAGAGGCCTTCAACCCCACCCAAAGCCACAGCCCTGGCCTCTTCCTGAGGGGCCCTCCCAGGGTGACCTGTTCCAGGCCAGAGCCAAGGGGGCACATACCCCAAGGTGTGGGAAAATAAAAACGGCCTCTGACACCTTTCACCTCATTGATGTGGGAGTCTACGGTCGAGGAGGTGCCAGGTCTCTCGCTGTGAGTTGGCCCCTGCCTCTATCCCCAGGGAAAATGGGCTCCACAGCAGCCCAGGGGGGAAACACATCTGCCACAGCTGGAAACAGCTGAAGCCTGTCCAGCCCCACCCAGCCCACCCCATCTGTCCTGCCTCAGCTCCCTAAAGGACCCTAGTAGCATCTCTGCCCCTTCCAGGGCCTCAGCTTCCTCTCCCAGCAGAAAGGATAGACAGCTGGGAATGAGTTCCCTGTCGGCCACTGCAGGGAGCTTGGAGGCAAAGCAGCCCCTTCCCACTTTATGAATGAAGCCAGGTGCCTTCATTCAGGGCCTGAAAGCCCAGGACCCCAGAGCCCCTGTCCCAGGGTATCCCATGATACATGTCCCTCATAGGATGTGGAAATGTGAACAATGGGAAAGGCTTCAGGCCAGGGCGCCTTTCTTCTCCCCGCCCAAAAACGGGGAGCAATGGGGCATCTGGAAGGAGACGAGGATTCCAAGCAGGATAAAGCCACAGATGGTCCTTGGAGTCTGGCCCTGAACACACCTCCTCTGGGGCCAGTCGGATGGATGGTAGGCACTAACTAGTTAACTGCTACAGATCTTTGGGGGCAAAAAGAGACAGAAAGGCCATGATGGCACACACCTGTAATTTCAGCACTCAGGAGCTGGAAGAGTGGGAGTTTTGATGCTAGCCTGGGCTACAGAGGAAGACTCTTCTCCCAAAAACAAACAAGAAAAAGATGAGGTGTTGGGCATGGTGGCAACATGCCGGTAACAGCAGCACTTGGGAGACAAACACAGAAGCTTAAGTTCAAGATCATCCTCAACCACACAGCAAGCTCAAAGTCGGCCGGGAAGACACGAGACCCTGTTTAAAATAAGAGTTCTTGCTGCTCTTCTGGAGAACCCGAGTTCATGAGGTGGCTCGAAACTACCTGTAACCGAAACTCCAGGGAGCCCACAGCCTCCTCTTCTGGCTGGTGTGGGCACTCCTACATATAAGCAATGTCAATACACACACACACACACACACACACGCACCTAGAGAAGTAACAGAAAGCAAGCTTCCGGTGGGGGAGTCTCCCCACAACTTGCTCAGTCTCTGGGCCTCCAATGTGGATGCCCTAAAGGGCTAAAACTGACCTAAGACTGGGTCTCAAGAAAGAAGCCTTGTAAACCACCCTCAGGCTACTCCGAAAGCTAGCAGACCCAAAGGGCCTCAGAATACAGGAGCATATTCTTAGAAATAAATAAACAGGGCTAAGTATATAGTTCAGTTGGTAGAGTTCTTGCCTAACATGCTCCAATGTCCCGGGACTACGTTAAAAGAAAAGAAAAAGAAAAAACAGACAAGCTGGGCATGGTAGTACACAGCTTTGATCCTGGTGCTCCTCAGGAGGCAGAGGCAGGTGGATCTCTGTGAGTTCGAGGCCAGCCTGGTCTGCAAAGAGAGTACCAGGACAGCCAAGGCTACACAGAGAAACCCTGACTCAAAAAAAAAAAAAAAAAAAAAAGACAAAATGTCAGCTATCTGTAATCCTAGCAGTAGGCGGAGGCAGAAGGATCCTGAGTTCAAGAACAATCTATGCTATCTGAGACCCCGTCGTTTCAAAGAACCAACTAGTAGGCCTGGAGAGATGGCTCCACAGCTAAGGGCACTTGATTCCGAGGTAAAAAGAAGAAAGGAACCAGCTACGGTAAGAGGTGGCATTGGGACCTGGGAGCAGGGCAGAACAGGCTTCATATCCCACAGACTGCTGTGTGACAGCTTCCCAGCAAAGGAGGGCTGGTCAGGCACCTGCAGTTACTGGGATAATCCTTTTTTTTTTTTTTAATTACTTATCTATTTTGATTTTCTGAGATGTTTCTCTGTATAGCCCTGGCTGTCCTATACAGGGTGGCCTTGAACTCACAGAGATGCACCTACCTCTGACTTCCTAGTGCTGGGATTAAAGGCGTGCACCACCACCCACTGGAGCTAATTCTTTCTGACTCATGTGTGTTGCTCCTCCTGTGTGTTTGTGACAGTTTCACCCTTATAGCTCAGACTGGCTTCAAGGCATTCTTCCTGCCTCAGCCTTGCTGTGCAGAAAGCGAGTGCAGGGCAGAGATGCCTCCTACAATTAACCCACCAGTGGGTGTGCCCTCTATTAAGGCTCACACACAACCAGAGGCTACACAACTGAGGGGGTATGACAGTAAGAGAGCCACAGGTAGAGACTCGCCCAAGGTGGGTTGGCAGGGCACAGCGCAGCTGCCAAGCTGTCAGTTCCCTGTAGCGTCCAGCTACCCTTGAAACTACAGCCCCGAGAGTTAACCTCCCTGTTTTCCCCATTCCCTGGGACACACTCTAGTGGGGAGCCCAAAGGAAACCTCAGAGCCCCAATCCTGAAGGGCTCCATCACAGCAACTCCCAGAATGAAGAGACCTTGGGTCTCAGACAGTGAGCAGGTCCCTAAGCCTGACTCTTCAAAATGTTGCATTCAGCCTCCGCACTCAGGAACCACCACCAGTTCACATGGCCATCCCTGGGCCTAGCTTGAGGAATGGGCCTATTCTTTCGAGGCTCTTCTGCATGGGGACTTGGGTTGGCCTCAATTACTCATCTGGACAGTGCAGAAAGCTCCAGCCGACAGTTAACAGGCTATATGCTGACCACCAGTTATACCTGGCCGAATGTGAGCGAGCTACCTAGATGCCCCAGTGGGTAGGGTATGACTAACCATGAATTATCATTGGTGGAATGCAAATGATCCTGATTGCTGACCAGCCCGATTGTCACTTCCAAGTGACACTGCAAGAGAAAAAGTAGATTTTCTTGCATATGCCCTTAAGTTCCCTGCAGCTCTTTCTTGGTTTTACAAAAGCAAACTCACAATAAGTAATCCCATGGTAAGCCCTACCGCCTCAAAACTTCAGACTCCACCAGTGAGAACTGCGAGAACACTAGCATGGGGCAGCACTGGCCGGTGACGACAGGCAGATTGCTGCTGGTCACTGGTTGCTCAGGAATAAGAAACTGGGCTGACGGCCAAGAAACAACTAGGCCACCCCAGCCTTGAGCGCTAAGAACAGGTCCACTGTCCCTCATGAAGAATGGCAGCACCTACCTAACTAGATGCTTGGGAGCAGGAGGTAGGCTGGATATTCACTTCTGGGTCCCTCACCAGTCCCAGATCCTCCTCCTCCCCAGCCTAAGGCCAAGGATCCCCATCACGCTCCATCCATTTGCTGGCCACACCCTCTAACTGGCCATAAACTCTCTTTTCACTTGGCCTGAAGCCACTTAGCCTAAACCACCCAGCATCCACATGGGGGGGTGAGGAGGGCCACACAGGATTTTCTCCAAAGCTGGGAAGAGAGATGACCCTCTCAGCAAGAGTGCCCAACACATGTTCAGCCCACTGCCTCGACAACTCTAGCAGCCCCTGACCATCCTGCCACCCTCCCCTTGACCCAGAACATACCACGGCTAAGCTCCTCTTGTTAGAGACATCCCATCGCAGGGAAGGCTGCACACACAGGGCATAGATGCCAACACCTGCCTTGACACTTGCAAGCTGTGAAACCCTAGCCACTGAAATCTCTCCGCTTTGGTTCTCCCCACTTTCACAAAGTGGTAATGCTGCCTTACATAGGATCATGGTGAAGTTCACATAGAAGTCAAAGGGAAGATGGGCACTTCCCCTCAAGTTTTCACCCAGGTATCCAATACAACCTCTCAGAGAGCTGACAAAACCCTTCAGTATCACCAGTCAGTGAAAGGACAGCGGTCAGGACCTACTCATTGCTGTATCCTTAACCCTAGCATCAAACTAGTGCTTTGGGTTGGAAAGATGGCTCAGCATTTAAGAGCACTTTCTGCTCTTCCAGAGGTCCTGAGTTTAATTCCCAGCAGCCAAATGGTGGCTCACAAGCATCTATAATGAGATCTGGTGCCCTCATCTGGCCTGCAGGTGTACATGCAGATAGAGCACACATGTACAAAATAAATTTAATATACTAAATAAATTTAAAAACAACAACAAAAAAACAGGTGCTTTATAAATACATGGCTAGAAACCAGGCAGTGATAGCAAACACCTTTAATTCCAACACTCTAAAGGCAGAAGCAGCCAGATCTCTGAGTTCAAGGCCAGCCTGGTCTACAGAGTGAGTTCCAGGACAGCCAGGGCAGAAACCGTTTATAAATAAATAAATAAACATGGCCAGAGACCAAACAAAAATGCCCAAGTTTTTAATACTCTAATGACGCCTTTTATTTTTCTACTTCTTTTCTTAAGACAAGATCTCTCTCAGCCAGGAGTAGTGGCACATGCCTTTAAACCCAGCACTCAGTGAGGCAGAGGCAGGCAGACCACTGTGAGTTCAAAGCCAGCCTGGTCTACAAATCAAATCCAAGACAGCCAAGGCTACACAGAGAAACCCCGTCTGGAAAAACAAAAACTGAAAGTTTACAAGATACCCAGGGTGACAGCACATGCTTAAAGCTTGGTGGATGGAATCAACAGGATCAGGAATTTAAGGTCATCTTAACCTACAAATCAAGCTGGAGGCCAGCCTGAGCTAGATGAGACTATATCATGGGGGGAGGGGGGAGGAGATGGCTCAGCCATGTAACCATGAGGACCTGAATTTAGATCCCCCTGCATCCACCTGAAGGTCGTGCATCTGCAACCCCGCAGGCAGAGACAGGTGGGTCCCTGGAGCTCCTGATCCAGTGTAGCCGCACTGGTGAGCTCCAGGTTCACCTCAAGACCTCGTCTAAGAAACGAGGGGGAGATGCTGGCTGTGGTAATTTACACCAGTAGGAGATGCTGAAAAGGAGGCAGGAGACGCCAGGCTTGAGGCCGGCCTGGGACCCACATCTGGGCTGGAAAGATGACTGAGGACAGTTGAGACAGTTCTATTCTAGGACCCAAGTTTCATTCCCAGCACCCACACAGCAGCTCACAACACAATACCAGGGGATCTAATGCCCTCTCCTGGCCTCTGACAACAGGGCACACACGTGATGCACAGATATGCATGTAGGCAAAACACCCACACACAATTTTTTTAAATTTTAAAAATTAAAGAAATATATAAACAAATAAGGTGGGGAATGTTAGGTCGCACACTCAGGACAAATGAGGTGCTTATCTAACGTATCAAAGAGGATGCTGGAGCCAGGTTCTCCCAGCATCTCTCTCGGTATCCGTTAGAGCCATCCTGGCTGGCAGACCCCACCCCTCCAGCCAGGGACTGGAATGGGCTTCTCTTGGCCCAGCCTCTGATCCGTATATAACCTCACCTATTCTGGCTACCGGCCTGCTTCTTGGTCTCTGGATCCCCAGGTACTCTCTTTGCTCCCTCTCTTCTCTTTCTCTCTTGCTGTCCCCCAACTCTCTCCTTTCATGGCCATGTTCAGTCTGGACATTTCCAGATGCCTCTGGATGCTTTCTCCCTCATACCCACAATAAACCTTCTCCTCAGCTGTACCTGGGAGAACTCATCTGGTGCTGAATAGGGAGCTGGTGCTGAACTGAGAAGTCATGTGTACGTGCACACGCTCGCACACGCTTATACACACATACATTTACAAGGATGATGGAAACCACCACACACCTGCTTTCTAGAGTCTGAATTCCACCTTCGAGGCACTTCCTATATCCAATTCTCACAAAACCATTAGACAGCAGGTCCAAAACTTCAAAGTGTGCCACTGTGCCCTATAGCTCCTTTTGGTTGGCTCAGGAGGCATAGGAGTCAGAGAGAACCCAGGGAGGGATGCAGCAAAGTCCAATAGCCTAAGGCAAACCAGACTCCATTCACCATAAGGTCCTGCTCCAACCCACAGTCCATCCTGGACAGACCTCCAGCTGTGGCCCCAGCTGAAAATGAACACACCTACAGGCTAGAACTCCATGACCAGGGTACAACCAATAACTGTTTCCATGTAGGACAGGCAGAGGACCTGTGTATCTGTAGGCAGGCTACGGTACCTCAATCACTAAGCCTGAAACACCCAATGTTCTGGGGTGTTTTAGCCTTCTGCCAACAGAGGGCTAGAAAAAGGGACAGTGTGAAGCCAGAGTGCCAAGAAGTCCAGGCATAGCAACCAGAAACCCCTACTGTCTCAGTCCTGTGTAGGACTGGGGCCAGAATGACCTCTCTAGAATACTGAGCAAATCATGCCTCACCCCACTCCCAGCCCAGCTCAGAAGAGACAACAAATGCCGGGTTCAAGTCCAGCGCCACATTTGCTCTGATCCCTTTGTTGGCTTCTGTATCCATCTTTACAAAGAAATCAGAAAACAAATGAACTCTAGGAACATGGTGATAATTCACTGAGAAAATCCTAGCAAGTGAGTCCCCAGAATATTTACGGAGCCCAAGAGTTTTGTTATTGCCGTTTTGTACCTGCTAGACCGTCAGGTGGGCCCTGTCTTAGTGCCAGCTGCAGGAGGGGAAGGGGAACCTTACAGGAGCTGCCAGCTGCTAGATCCATCAACAGGCAATCTATCCCCTAGGTACTGGCTCTCAACTTGAAAGTAAAGTGGAATCCCTGCCCGGATTTTATACCTGTGCAGCAACCTGCCCCACTGGCATCGCTGTCTACCAGCCTGTGCCACTCAGTGGACTCCTCCTCCTCCTTCAATCCCAGCCCTGCCTGGCTGGGGTGTCGGAGCACGTGGCCCCAGCCCTGGGGAGCCATTACGCACCGAAAGCAGCAAGGCAGGCAGGAAAGAGATTGTAGGTTTCAAACTTACGCACGCTGGAGAAACCTATCTTTGCGTGCACCACCACCATCCCCACCTCGACCCGGCCGGCTTGTAGGCTTCGGTGAACAGATGCCAAGGGCCAGCAACAGAAGTTTCAGGCATGATCATTTAACAAGAGTCCAGGGAGATTCGGCCACTGGCTGACCGCGATTTGTCTGGGGCAACCTATGTAGGACCAAGCTAACTAAGTGATGTCTCAGGAGAGCTTGCAGACCTCCGACCATCCACCCGAACAGGAGACCCAACACTTTGAATTAATATTGGGGAACAGAAGTGGGACGGCAAAGTTTTCAGAGGAGACCCGCATGCTACAAGGTGTAGACTTGCGCCTAGAAGCAGCCTCAGGTGCACCCTCCCCAAAAGGCCTCCCCACCTGGCCTGCCTAGCCCACCCAGTTGGCTACGGTCGAGCTTTGTGCAAGTAAAGCGTGGCCCCGGAGCGCCTACAAGTCCCACAATGCAGCACCGACCCGACATGGAGAACTACAGCTCCCGGGAGGCCGCGCGCGCAGAGGTCCGCCTACTCCAAAAGGGCTGCAGAGTCACGTCCAGGCCTCGCTAGTAAACAGCGCCCGGGCGCGGGCGGCGAGCAGGCGAGCTAGTGACTGCCAACGTGTAGGGGACCGCGACTTCCCTGCTCGAAGCACGGCCACTTAAATGACCACGTACGCCCCGCAGCCTCGAGCGAGCACGCCCCCAACCCTGCTGCAGCCCTGTTCTCTGCAAACGCTCACACCACCCGGCTCCCCGCCCCCCCCCAGCCTAGAGCCGCGGCATGGCTGCATTGTAACTGTCCTCACGCACACCCCAGACCCCCAAAAAATCCCCTTAGAAGAAGGTTTCCAGAAAGCGCGAGGAAGCAAGGAAAGGAAGGAAGCCAAAGCGGGCGGGGGGAGGAGGAAGCGCGGGGTGAAAGCCACTAGCAGCAAGCATGGCCGGGACTGCTGCAGCACCACGTGGGTCTGTTTGCAATTTACAAACGTCGCGACTCGCCCGCCTGCAGCGGACAAAAGTGGCCAGGGCCTTTCGGGATCCCCACGTTCCAAGGGAAAAGGGTCCCCAGGCAGCGCGAGCAGGGCACACGAGACTGCAGCCGAGCGGGTGGCTAAGAAAGGCGAGAGAGCTCGGAGGAGCGGGCCATGCGTGCGCACACGCGCACCCGCCCGGGCGGGCTGGCCGGGGGCTGCAATGGGAAGAAGGGGTTGGGGGGAGGAGCAGTACACACCTACAGAGCCCTCCTATCACTTCTTTCTCTGTTTTCCTGAAATGTTGCAAAGAGGGCACCTTCTGAGTGGGCACCATGAAATACTCCATAGCGACAGGCCCCCCTCCACTGCACGAGCCAGGTCTCGCAGTCAGCCGGAGAATGCAAGATGGAAATCCGAATCAAAGGGCAGCGCCGGACGGAGGTGCAGAATCGGCCGGTCCCAGATGCTGGCGGCAGCAGCAGCGGCGAGGGGAGGGAGGCGGGCGGGAGGGGCGGGAGGGAGGTCTCTCCAGCCTGCCTCCCCGGGCGTGTGTATGTGTGTGTGTGTTTGCAGCTGATCAGATGTCTGTTTCAAGGCGGGAAACAGCTGGTGAAAACTCAGCACTCCCCCGGCCTCCTTCCGCGGAGTAAGGAATTGCATGTAAACAAAGGACTATTTGCAGCGCCCCCCCCAGGGCGACTGGATGCTGGGGCGAGTAGGGCGCAGGCTCCTTGGGACTGACTGCAACATGGGTCAGCAGACCTAACCCCAGGAGCAGGGGTCCCCCGGTCGCCAGCTGGCTGTAAGGGAATCGGTGTGAATGGAGCAAGCGGCGGCCCAGCTACATGCGCCACTATGGGTGATGAGGTCCATCAGCTGACAGGTTGGCAAGCGTAGCTTTAAAAAAAAAAAAAAAGAAAGAAAGAAAGAAAAGAAAGAAAGGCCAGCCACGGCGCGGGATCCCAGCTTGTGCAGCTCAGGGTCCGGTGGGGACTGCCCAGGGCAGGGTCTTTGCGCACCGGTGCCCAAGGAGACGCACGCTGGGCGGTATTGCAGCAGCAGAGGGAAGGCTCCCTTGGGTGTGTGCTTCGGGATTTTTGCTTTTTCATGATTGCCACTGCACGGAGCGGAGCCACTCTGGCGTGCTCCCTTTCGAACCGACCCGGGCCCCCTGGAAACTTGCGTCATAGCCACCGCTTCCCACATGTAACTTGGGGCCGACTCTGACCACCGCTAGCCTCTTCCCTCCGCCTCTGCTCAGCTGGCTGCCCGGCCGACTCTGGCTGGAACCTAAGAATGACAGAGTGAGAAGAGTACTAATGGCAAAGGCAGGTGCGCAGGGCACCAGGGATGCAGTTGGTACTGCCCTAGAAAGGGAGAACAAGCGGGAAGGAAGGGAAGGGCGGAGGCAAGCCAGAACAGCAGCGGCCCCTGAGGCAAGCTGCCAGCGCGGCCCGAAGATCCATTAGAGTGGTGGTGGCTGCCAGGTCCTGGCCTGGCTCCTTCACTACCTTACTTTCCGGCTTCGCGCTCAGCGGGCTGCAGCTTCTCATTCATAGGTTAGGCGGGGTGAGTTGCTCCACCGCCAGAGGGCGCGCTCTACTATGGGGGAGTGGTGGTCTAGGGCGGGGAAGGTGGGACATTTTAGGGGTGAGCTTCCGTCCTCCACCACACCCCCATCTTCCGGCACCGGCCCTCCCCAGACTCCCGGAGGGCTTGGCCGCAGGCTCAGGAAGCCCACGCCTGCTTTGGAATGTCCTCACTCCTGCTCAGCGCCTTTTCCTGCCCCATCCGCCTTCCAAGGTTCCACACAGATCGCGCCTCTTAGTTGGAATACTTCTGTTAATAACAATTGTTAGTTATTAATAGAAAACAACGTTGTTAGATATTACCAACATCCAGGACATACCTAGTTAGTTTTGCATGCATTACCTGTCAGTCTTCAGATCAGCCTGTTAAGCTGCTTCTCTACGTGTGTATTCACAAGATTTAACTTAAAATGCAGCACATCTAGGCAGTGCACACCAGTAATCCAGCATTCTAGCACCTGGAGAGCCAAGACAGAAGATCTTGCATCCAAGAATAGTTATAGAAATTGTGTCTCTAAAAGAGAGACCGGAAGGGAAGAGAAAGGAGGGCAAGTGAAATGGCCCCATAGATAAAGATGTTAGCCGCCAAGCCTGACGACATATATTCCATTCCCAGAATCCCCGTGGTCCAAAAAGTGAACCAGGTTGTCTGGTTGTCTCCTGACTTTGGCATGTGCGCCATGGCACACACATAAGTACACACACACACACACACACACACACACTAATTTTTTTAAGGAAGAAAAGAGTATGGAAAAAAGGGCATCAATCCCCCCCAACAGGGTTTCTCTGTGTAGCCCTGGCTTTCCTGGGACTCTAACACAGGCTGGCCTTAAACTCACTGAGCTCCTCCTGCCTCTACCTCCCGAGTCCTGGGATAAAAGGTGTGAGTATGTCTGTGCACCTGGTGTCCACTGAGGCCAGATACAGATTCACACACATGTACTCAGATACACATATACATAATTAAAAATAAAGATAATGGCAGGAGTAGTGGTGGCTCACACTTTTAATCCCAGCATTCCAGAGGCAGAAGCAGGCAGATTCTCTGAGAGTTTGAGGACGGCTTGAGCTTGTAAAAAGTTCCAGGCCAGGCAGCATTCCATAGTGACAATTTGTTTCAAAAACAGGGGTGGGGAGAGCGGGTGGTTAAGAGCACTGTCTGGTCTTCCAGAGGACCCAGATTTGATTGTGAACACCCAGATGACGGCCACAACCAGCTGTAACTCCAGTACCAGAAGATCCAGTGCCCTCTTCTGGCATCTTTGGGCACCAACCATGCACGTGGTTCACAGACATTTAAAAAAAAAAAATAAAAAGTCCAGAGGTGCCACTCAGAAGGCAGAGGCAGGCGGGTCTCTGTGAGTCTGAGGCCAGGCTGGGTCTACAGAGTGAGTTCCAGGACACACAGGGCTACACAGAGAAACCTTGTCTTAAAAAAAATAGGTGAGTAAAGGCTATGTGAATTATATCCAGTAAAGCTATTCTGAGTGAACTCAGGGTCATGCTGGGGAGGCAACTGAGGCCTGCACATGCTTAGCAGACATCTCGCTTCAGAGCTAGGTCCCCAGCCCACAAAGTGTTATTTGCCAAAGCACTTTTCCTGACTCCAGAGATGATCAGAAGTCTGTAGAATGCTAGGAAACGGTCTCCTAGAGCAGTGTTTCAAGCTGTCTTTCCTCACCAGCACAAGTCCTCCCTCCACACCCTTCCCAGGACACTGCCCTCATCCCAGGCTGCTAGAACAGAGATGGAATCCGAAGAACTAACAGCTGCCAGGTAGTGATAGCACAAGCCTTTAATCCCAGCACTGGAAGGCAGAGGCAGGTGAAGGCCAGCCTGGTCTACAGAGTGAGTTCCAGAACAGCCAGAGCTACTACAGATAAACCTCTCTGGAAAAATAAAAAAATAAAGTAACAAATAAAATAAATAAAGCTATAACCAAGCTTAGTGCAGTGGCTTACACCTGAAATTTCAGTACTTGAGAAGGTGAGGCAGAAAACCCTCTCGTTCAAGGCCAGCCTGTGTTACAATGTGAGACCCCATCTCAAAAGAAAGAGAGAGAGAGAGAGAGAGACCTATTCCTGAGTAAGAGGAGCTGCTACCGTTTACAATTTTTCCTATGTCTCCCTGTCTTTGGAGGGAGTTGGTGTACATGTGTTCTAGTGCCAACAGATCAGGGATGTCTTATCTGTTAGAGCTGGAGTTACAGATGTTGTGACCCATTAAATGTGGGTGCTGGGAACTGAACTCGGTCCTCTGCAAGAGCAGGGTGTGCTCTTAACCACTGAGCCATCTCTCTAGCCCCTGCACTTTTTCGTTCCTTTCTTTTTTTTTAAATACTTTTTTAAATGATTTATTTATTTTTATTTCATGTGCCCTGGTGTTTTGTCTGCATCTTTGTTGTGTGCCAGTGTTGGATTCTATTGAGTTACACACAGTTGTGAGCTGCTTTGTGGGTGCTGGGAACTGAACCTGGGTCCTCTGGAAAAGCAGCCTGTGCTCTCACCTGCTGAACCATCCCCCCAGCTCTTGACCCTGCGCTTTTTTTATTTTGATTTTGCAGTGCTGGGGCCTGTACTAGGCAAGTACTTTGTTACTGAGCCACATCCCCAGTCCTGATGTAAGTGAAGGAGGGAGAGATTTTTCCTGCTTCTCAACAGCTGCCCTGCATGAGTTCCTATTGCCATATAACAAATTCCTACAAGGCTAGTGACTTGAAATTGTACCCATGTATGGGGGCTGGGAATGTAGCTCAGTACAGTCCTTATCTAGCATTCCTGAAGCCCCGGGTTTGATTCCCTAGTGCCAAACAAACCAATATCCTCAATGCCAGTGCTCCAAAGGTGGAAACAGGGAAATTAGAAATCCAAGGTCATCCTTCTGGTTCAAGGCCAGGATGACTACGTGAGATCCTGTTTCGAAAACAAACAAACCCTTATACCTACATATCAATTGTACTAAACAAGTGCCTGTGTGCCAGTGTTATGTGACAGAATGTTCCCTGGGTAGACACCACACACGTCTACTCACCCAGACAGGGAGCCCACAACGGACCAATGTATAGAGACACCAAAGTCCAACTTGGTGACCTGGGAAGGATGAGTTTAGTTGGAGTTATTTACAGGAATGTGGGTGAGAGTTACTTACAAAAGTAGACATTACTCCAAGACAGCTGCACCACCAAGGTCCACCCCAGTGTGGGCAACAGCTGGCAAAATCCAGGAGACCTGGAGCACGCTGCAGCCTGCAGGCAGCTCAGCAGGTCGCACGGCGTCCTTTCCAAGTGATTTTGGTCTAAACCTATTCCAGGCAGCTCCCCTGGGTTCTGCTTCTCCCTGGCAGCTGGTCTGTTCCCAGAGTCTTCATTGCAGCTTGACTCTGCCCTTCTGAAAGGAACTCTCAGTTTTTATTGCTTACTCTGGCAGGGCAGGGTGCAGTGAATCTGGTCACTTTCAGGGACTTCCTGAAAGCTTTTTTAAGTTGTCTCCCTTCTGCTTAAAGAGCTTCTCTGAAGAGTGGAATTTTTTCAATCTTAGAGTAAACTAT
The DNA here is from genome assembly GCF_030254825.1 of Meriones unguiculatus. Lineage (NCBI taxonomy): Eukaryota > Metazoa > Chordata > Mammalia > Rodentia > Muridae > Meriones > Meriones unguiculatus. Next base: position 42,071,748 of record NC_083359.1, read on the forward strand.
CACACAACAATCAGTAATATAAATGGAATTTCACCGTTTTCATTTTTTCATTATGCCACACGTTAGGTCGCAAGTCTAGGTCATGTGACTAAACTGGACTCTGTGTCTGGAGCCTTGATAGATGAAGATAAAGTGGAGGCTCTGAGGCTTGGGATGCTCCTCCAGGCCCTCTGATTGTTGTCTGTAGAATTCTTCATTCAGCTGTAGAGCTGAGGTACCCACTGTCTCAATGATGCCTTTGGGGACCACTCTCACCTCTGCTCTTCAAGTCCTTGTCCCATGTCACCTCCATGTATTACATTCCCTCACTGCAACCTTTCTTTCTCCATGTCTCTCTCTGTCTTCTCTCTTTAAGGCTGGGTATTAAGTTGCCCAGGTATTGCTCTTGAACTTCTGGCCTCATGTGGTCCTCCTGCCTCTCTCCCAAGTAGCGGAACCTACAGGTGCACACCCCTTTGCCTGGCTCAAGCCTTCTCTTGCTTTGACTTGATTACTTCCTCTTCCCCAAACACAGGAAGGTTTGAAACCCTGAAAGGAGCACTTTCAGGATTAGTCCACCAAATGATTAGGTCACCAATCACAGGGGGCACAGAACCACAGTTCACCCACATTGGCCTAGGGTGGCAAAACAAGATGAGGGGCTAGGAGGTGTGGTAGCACATATCTGTGATCCCAGGGCCTGTGAGGCTGATACAGATGGATCAGATCTTGAGTTCTAGAACAGCCTGGGCAACATAGGGAGTTTAAGACCACCCTGTACATACTGAGATGCTGTTTCACAAATGAAGGAGAAGCATCCGTGAGGGTCACTGGGGAACATAGATATTCTGTTACATGTTACACAGAGTGGGGACCTGAAAAAGAAACCGCAAATTAAGAGACTTCTAAGGACATACAGCAAGCTGGAGGCGGGTCTGTAGTGATTCGTGGTTCGTTGTAATTTCTTTTTGTTGTTGTTGTTCTTGTTGTAATTTCTATCTTGACAGAACCTAGAGTCACCTGGGAAGGAAATCTCAGTGAGGGACAGTGTAGATCAGGTTGGCCAGTAGGTATCTGTTTGGCATTGTCATGATTCCATTAAGTGATGTGGGAAAACCCAGTCCTATCTTCAGTCAACTTGATGCTGCCCAGAGTTCTCTGAGGGAGACTCTATTGGATTATCGTCTTAATCGGTTGGTCTGTGGGCATATTTGTGGAGCATTACTTTGATTGCTAATTGCTGTGGGAGGATCTTGTCCCCTGGGCAGTGTGTTCCTGAGGCTGTATAGGAAGGGTAGCTGAGCATGTGAGAGAACAGGCCTGGAAGCATCCTTGCTGTGTGGTTCCTGCCTCCTGACCTAACTTCCTTCAATCATGGATTTTGACTGGATACACTGAAATAAACCCTTTCTTCTTTCAGATTTATTTATTTATTTATTTATTATTTACACAGTATTCTGCCTGCCTGTAAGCCAGCAGGCCAGAAGATGGCACCTATAGATGGTTATAAGCCACCATGCAGTTGCTGGGAATTGAACTCAGGACCTTTGGAAGAACAGCCAGTGCTCTTAGCCTCTGAGCCATCTCTCCATCCCAATAAAACCTTCTTCTCCAAGCTGTTTTTGGTCATGATGTTTATTATAGTAACAGAAAGCAAACTAGAACTCGCAGTGTAAAAGTGGGCAGCACTGTCCCCTGGGCAGGTACTGGGCCATAAAAGAAGAGCAGATGAGCTGAACCTAGCGTACATGAGTTAATCCCAGTTCTCTCTGCTCTCTGCAGTGTGGCTAGCAGCGTCACCTCAACTCCTCCATTCTGGTTGGCTATGACTTAGTATTGTGGAATAAAATCAGCCCTTTCTCCCCTAACATGCGTTTGTCGGAGTATATATTCCCAGCAAGACTGAACCCAGCAGGACTGAGTCCCTTGCTTCAATCTGAAGACTTTTCTTGTACATACACACACTAGGAACAGGAGTAGGGGTGGGGCATGGGCCAGTGAAACCCTGGTATGCTCTGTGGGGAACCAGAATCTGCTGTGTGTAAAGAATGGACACCAGCCAGCACACATCTTTAATCCCAGCACTAAGGAGGCAGAGGAAGGCAGATCTCCGTAAGTTCAAGGCCAGTCTGGTACAGCTGTGTACAGCACGTTCTCAGAAAGCACAGACGCTGTAGAGACTTTGTCTAGAAAAGCAAAACAAAAAGAGTGGACACCAATTATTAGAATGAGAATGAGACTTATAGAACAAAAACATCAATGTCTGGGAAAGGACCCAGTGACATGGGTGGAACAAGGTTCAAATGTCCCTGCTAGGGTTAGGAGCAAATCCAATGCCTCAATATATCTATCACCTGGCCCAACAAAGCTGAGACCCCAAACCACTAGAGGGCGCCTAGGACACATGCCACCTTGTGGACAAGCAACCCAGGAACAAGTAGGGCAAAACATTCATACTAGGGTAGACCCCCCTGGCACCCCCAGAGCCCTTCATATCTACGTAGTACCCAGCTTGACAAAAGGCCCTCAAGGTCCTGACCTCTGTATATTTACCCCCATCTAGCTTTGGTCATAACCTAGACCTTCCACGCCAGCCACTGAAGATAGCTGCCACTCATCTGTGTCTTAACTTCTGCCATGGTTACTGCGCTTAGTTCTGTCAGCCATACCCTGCCGATCCTTCTTTGGAACATTTAGCCTCTCCCCTTACTCCAAGCTCCCTCCCTTAGCTATTTTTCCCCTTGGGGATGTCTCTGCTTCTCGGTGTACCAAGAGGCGATGCAAGCAGGTGCTTGGGCTGCGCCACCTTAAGTACCCCCCTTTTTAACCATCCAGTTTACAGCTGCACGCTACAGTGTTCCTGGTTCAGACAGGAGCTGCTGTAACTGCCTCCTCGGTTGATTCTCAGCAAGCAGGTGGAGCAGGTGCAACTACAATAATTCTACTAGGACACGGTGTAATGATACATCCAAACCTTGGGAAGCTGAGGCAGAGAGATCTTGAGTTCAAGGCCAGCCTGAGCTACCTTAAGACCCTGTGCCCTCACTCCAAACAAAGGAAAAGAAACCCAACAGGTGGACCAGGAGCTGAAAATACGTATATATCACAGACTCAGAAATCAACATCAGCGGTTAAGCCTCTGTCAGTACTGAGGCACCTGACACCCAGCTGGGCCCTCTCACTGTGAGTGAAGCAGGAAGGCACCTTCATTCTGGTTCATGTAAGAGGAAGTTAGTCAAGGAGCCAGTGGGGTGTGGCTGGAGAGGGCCGAGGAGGCCCACAGGAAACCAGAAGGGGAGGTGTTGGAATTCAAAAGAAAGCTAGGGAGCCAAGCAGCCCAGGAGAAAACTGGGTGAGGATGCTGCCTGCTGTCCTTTCATGGTGTGTACAAAGGTAGGGAGCCAGTGGAGTGCCGAGTCCCTTTTCTTTCCTTTTCTTCCCTTTTCTCCTCCAGTGCTGAGGAGGAACCCATAGTTTTGCTCATGTTAGGCAAGTACCTTACAACACTGAGTGACACCCTTGGTCTGTCAAGTTCCCTTGGTGACTGGAACAGAATGATCAGGAACTGGTCAGGCTGGAAAAGGGACAGGGTTCCTCTCATGCTAAGTCAGCCCTGGATTTCAAGGTGGGAGAGAGAGCCAGAGAACCAGGAGATGCTTTTTCTGGGGAGGGACAGGCTTGACACCCCCCCCCAACACCTCGCCTCCTGGGAGGCATTTAGGTATGGAGGCTGCAGCATTTGGGCAAACACCTGTGTCCCCAATACTACTCTGGCCCCTTTTCTTACTTCACCTTTGAATCATAATCCAAGTCCTAATACCAGATTCCAGCAACTGACTGTCATTGTTTCAGCTGATCAGCGCCAAAGCCTAGGTCCTTTCAGGCTCCTTTATTGCTCTGTGAGATGCCCTGAAAAACACCTTCCACAGTGGCGTCTGATCAAGGGCTCACCTGGTGCTGGTGACCCAGCCCTGGTCAGAGGTGTCAGAGTCCAGCTGGGTGCATTGAGGTATATGGAAAGAAAGTCATCACCATGTGTGAAATTAAAGATAAAGTATGAGCCAGGCAGTGGTGGCGCACACCTTTAACTCCAACACTCGGGAGGCAGAGGCAGGTGGATATCTGAGTTCAAGGCCAGCCTGGTCTACAGAGTGAATTCTAGAAGAGCCAGGGCTACACAGAGAAACCCTGTCTCAAAACAAAACAAATAAAGTGCAAGATGGCGTATATGATCCAAAAGTCAATATCCTGGAGTTCTGGCCAATGGGGAAGAGGGAGGCAAGATGAGCCACTGAGAAGAGGCTGGGCAGGAGTGCAAAGGCAGAGACTGATATTAGCATGGCTGTAGCCCTCCTGCCTTTGGGTCCCTGCTGCTTGTGCCTGGAGGAGCTGGCACTGCAACCAGCACATCAAGAGTTAACTTCTGTCTGCTGCAGTAACAGCAGCAGTAGCTGTGTGAGGCCAGTAACTCAGAAGCTGAAATGTGAGAAGTTGGACACCAGGGGCAGAGCTGGGAAAGGCTGAGAGGAGAGCTGGAGGAGGAGGGTTTCCCTGGCAGGAGCCAGTACAGGCTGAGCCTCGCTTCCTTGGTGCAGGCTGTTGCACACAGCTGGCTGCCCTGCCTCAAGACAGTGTCTACAGCGTCCACTCAGGATAGTTCACGGTTGTGGCCAGTACCCAACCCTGTTGTCCGTAGGTGGAAGGTTCCATACTGCAGCTCTGTAACAGGGACAATGGGCTGTGTTTCCTACAAGACTCAAGGGTTCTGACCTCAAACCCAGCCTGGAGGCCCCTGTGTGCTGGCACACACAAGGACGCTGGACATGAATAAAGAATCAACTGTAACAGTGCTTCATAATGCTGCAACCCCTTAATACAGTTCCTCGTGTTGTGGTGATCCCCAACCATAAAATTATTTTTGTTGCTACTTTCTAACTGTAATTTTGCTACCATTATGAACCATAATGTAAATATTTTTAGAGATAGAGGTTTTCCAAAGGGATTGCAACCCACAGGTTGAGAACCACTGAACTAGACGCTGAACAAGGTGCTAGGCACAGTTGAACATTTTTCTCTGTTCTCCCAGCTAATCCTGAAGCCACCCTGTGAGCAGAGATTGTTCTTATGACCCCCAGTTTACAGGTAGGAAACCGAAGTTCAGAAACTGAACACCACACAGCCAGACAGCTGGCAAAACTGACTTGAGATTGGGCTTCTTTGACAGATGGACCCATACCTACCTGCAGGGGAAGCACAGGTCTACGAGCGGAATCCAGAAAGGTAAGTTCTTTTGAAACACAGAAACCCTGAAGAAGTGGCCAGTGACAAGCAGAAGGGCCCAGCATTTGTCCTTAAGGGCTGAGAGCAGCATCTAGACTCTAAATTCTAGAGGAAGTTGGGAAAAGCCTGGCCTAAGACCTGGGGAGAAAACTCCCGAGCAGCAAGAGGGACCCCTTGCCCCCTTATGTGTCCCCTGGGGCAGCAAGTACTTTATTTTAATTTTTATCCTTTTAGACAGGTTATCATGAATCCCAGGTTGGCCTGAAACTCCCTATGTAGTCAATTTCTCATTCTTCTGTCTCCACTTGGCAAGGGTCTAGAGGTGTGGACCCTCACACCAAGTTTGTGCAGTGCTGAAGATCAAACCTTAGGTTTGATCTATGCACACTAAACAACTGAGTTTGAGTTGTGCTGAGCAATATCCCCAGCCTGACAGATCACTTCTGAGCAGGTGACAGGCATCCATCTATAGAGATCATAGATATTTCTAAAGTCCGAGTTTAGATGGCCCAGTATGAAACATCAGTGACATTCACTGTGGTATAGCACTCGCCAAAGAGTGTTGAAAACAACCAGAAACGCCTTCATAGGCATCACAGCCATGGTGAACCGGACAATCTCAACTCCAATGGCTGGCCCAGCTATGCGACCTTGTATTACTTTCTTCCTTGTCTGTAATTAGGAGAGTTGACAGTGGCTAAACTTTAAGGTTGCTGTGAACAAACAAGCTTTCTTGTTTTGTTTTGTTTTTGAGACAGGGTTTCTCTGTGTAGCCCTGGCTGTCCTGGAAGTCTCTCTGTAAACCAGGCTGGCCTCAAACTCAGAGATCCACCTGCCTCTGCCTCCCAAGGGCTGGGATGGAAGGCAGGCACCAGCAGCAGCAATATTCAGGAGACAGAGGTGGATCTCTGAGTTCTGGGCCAGACTGGTCTTTAGGCCAAGAAGGAGCTACAAAGCCCTGCTTAAAATAATAATAATAATAATAATAATAATAATAATAATAATAAGGCAGAAAGTACTGTGGTAGCTGCCAGGGGCTGGGAGGAAAGAAGAATGTGGAGTGACTGCTAAGTGGATACAAGGTTTCTTTGGTGGATGAAAATACCTTGAAATTAGACAGTGGTGGCTGTTGTTATGACTACATAAAGACACTAATGGCCACTGATTTGTACACACTGAAAAGGAGTTTTATAGTATATAAATTCTTTATTTTCATTTTCTTTCCTTTGTTTTTTTCTTTTTTTGTGGGGGGTTGCTTTGTTGTTGCTGCTGCTGCTGTGGCGGCGGTGACAGTGCTACTAGGGACGGAAGCCCAGGCTTTGAGCACACTAAGCAAGCCTGAACCTCTCAGTCCCCAGTCCTCCCAGGCTGGATTCTTGAGGCTTCTTGAATCAAGAGCTCACTATACAGCCCAGCCTGATCTTGAGCTTGAACCCCCTTGCATCAGCTTCCAAAGCACTGTGGATGACTAGCATGTTCTCGCTCTCCCCTCTCTCCTGGGGACTGACCCGAAAGGCCTCAAGTTTGTTCTTTATCGCTATGGAGCTATATTTCCAAATCCCCAGCCTCTGCCTCTCAAGTGCTGTGATGAAAGGTATGTCGCCACCACTGCCCAGCCCTGAACCACTTTTTAAGTCAGGGTCTTGCTGGATTATTCAGGTCAACCTTGAATTGGCTGTGTGGCTCAGGAAGCCTTGACTTGGTCCTCTGCTGACAGTGGATTACAGGCATCCATCAGCAGGTAGACCTACTTTGTTTGTTTATGTTTAGACAGGTTTTCTCTTTGTAGCCCTGGCTGTCCTGGAACTGGATCTATATACCAGGCTTACCTCAAACTAACAGAGATCTGCCTGCCTCTGCCTCCCGAGTGCCGGGATTAAGGGTGTGTGCCATCAAGACCTTTCCAGTCTTCATACTGAAGAGGCTAAGAATCCCATAGCTGCTCAATTCATGAGGCTGGATGCCTCAGTAGTCCAAACTTGGTACTACAAGCCCTGCGGATTCCTGGAGAGCCGCTGGTTTTTAGTCCATGTTGGTAGCCCAAAGAAGATGAGTTCTGATGTCAGTAATAGAATGTGGTAGCACTGACCATGAAACAGATGATCTCTCTCTCTCATACACACACACACACACACACACACACACACACACACACGAAGGCAATGAAGCAAAAAATCAAAGCCTTTTCTCTTACATCCCTCCTATTGTCTGAGCTCACAACTGAAGGCTCCATCCACATTTGGGTGCATCTTCCCACTTCAAATAACCCTATCAAAGCAGTCTCTCCTAAGTGTGCCCAGCAATTTTCTCTCTAAGTTAACTCCATAGTAATTACACAGAAGTGTCCTTCTCCATTGAGCCATCTTCCAAGCTCCCTTTTCTCCCATTTTAAATTGTTTGCATTTTGCTTTGCTTGGGGATGCCCCCATTAAGGTCCAAACAGGCAAAGTGAGCCCATGGCCAACAATGGAGATGATATTAAGTATAAGTGTGGATGGTTCTAGAAAGACTTTCCTGAGGAAAAGAAAGAGCCTGGGTGGGATGTGGGAAAAGCTAGCATCACACACCTGGGCAGCTCTGAGAGGTGACAGGAGAAGGGCTAGCAAGAGGGAAAAACCACAGAGCCCAGACGGGCTGTGGAGATGACCAAGGGTTGAGAGTGAGTGCTGCTCTACCAAGGACTCGAATTCCCTTTCTAGCATCCATCTCCAGTGAATCACAACTGCCTGAAACTCCAACTGCAGGAGAACAAATGCCTTTGAGCCCCTGCACTCATGTGCACACACAACCATACATTTAATTTTTTACAAGATGTATCCAATTCATTTTATGAATGAGTGTTTTATCTTTATGTGTGTATATGCACCACACGTGTCCCTGGTACCTGTGGAGGCCAAAGTGGAAGTCAGATATCCTGGAACTGGAGTTCCGATGCTTGCAAGCCATCCTTCAGGTGCTGAGAACCCACAGTTTTCTGCAAGAGCAGCAGGTGCTAAGCCTTAGCCAATGAACCATCTCTCCAGCCACTCAGAAAAGAAAGTCAATGAGACCGAGACAGCCTGCTCCTTCTAACACTCTATCTACCTTCAGCAAGTTCTAGGAGGTGCTCTGCTTCAAGGGTACAGAAACAGTAGAACAGAAAAGCCTATTCTTTAGTATGCTAATTCAAACAGAAAAATAAATAAATAAATAACTCAGAAGAGGCCCGCCCTTTTTGCTCCTTTTGGCTTTAGATGCTTTCCTTGGCATCCAAGAGGCTCTGTAAGGAGTCTCCTCTTTGGAGAAGTCCCAGGCCCTGGACCAGCCTCCCTCTTCTGACCTACCAGCACCCACCAGGTGAACAGGAGAGAAGGCAGAGACTGCCTGAATGCTGACTCAGTGACCCTCCGATATTAAATGACCACACATGCATCTGATATAGAAGGGGCTGGAGCAGCTGCTTCTTAGAAGAGCTGGGGCGGGGGCTGGAGAGATGGCTCAAGAGGTTAAGAGCACTGGCTGTTCTTCCAAAGGCCCTGAGTTCAATTCCCAGCAACCACATGGTGGCTCACAACCATCTGTAATCAGATCTGGTGCCCTCTTCTGGCATGCAGGCACATATGCAGGCTGAGTACTGTATAAATAATAAATACATAAATCTTAAAAAAACAAAAACAAAAACAGGGCCCCTCCCCCAGGTAGAACCTAGGTGAGCCGGAGCTGAAAGGGATCTCCCAAGCCCCAGGCCTTTGATCCCTGCGGCTTGGGATCCAACACCTGGCTTATCTAGGACAACAGGCTCACACGTGGTGCAAAAACATACATGCAGACAGAACACCATACACATTCGGCAAATTAATAAATAAGAGAAAGAGGGCTGGCTCTTGGGAGCATGTGCTCTCCAGGACAGAAGCATGTCCTTGCAGACCGTGTAGAGCCTAAGCCAGGGAAAGAGAACTGAACGGCAGTGTCACTGTCTCCTCTGGACCAGGCAAGTGGCAGGAGATCTGGATGCACAGTCCTGAAGAGCATCCCAGGAGATGCCACGGAGGGGAGAGTGCGCTGCAAAGAGCTTAGGGCACAGTGCTGGCACATGCTCCTACAGCCAGTTCCTGGCAGCAGCTAGCAGAGTTTTGTGTCACTCATCAAGGGTCCTACTCCCACTTTCTTGTGCTTGCAGGCTTTTGTGCCAAGGTGAGCTTCTGATTTCCTCCCCACCCCCAGCAGTCTTGGAGACCCCTTTAGAGATGAATTAGGAGTCGACTCAAGCTAAGGAGAGCCAGTCTGGGGTCTTGCTGGAATGCATTGAAAGCTGCAGACCTGTGATGTCATGACCTCCTTTTTGGAAGTGCTGGCAGGAGATCAAGGCAAATGAGGAAGCCAGTCCTTTTTTGGCTCCTGCACTGCAAAATCCTTAGGTAATGAGACTTTTTAACTCAGGCATAACCTGCTGTCGGGACCCCAGGTTATCCTGATAGAGCCTGGAAGAGTAGCTTGGGGCTGGGACAAGGGCAAGAACTAGGTCTTACCCAGACCCTCCTGGGGTCAACAGCCTAGCACAGCTCTTCTAAAGCAGTTCCTTTGTTCTGTTGACCTTCACGGCTGGTATCTCTTGCAGAAATCCTTTCTCCTCCTGGAACTTAGCTTCCAGATGTCTGATCCAAGGCAGTGGCCCCAGCAGAGGCACAAGTGAATCAGCCACATTCCAAGGGTGCAGAGGCAGGGTACACGCCTGAGGCAGCCTGGGCTTCAGTATTCCTCTGCTAACCCGGCAGCCTCGCTCCCCTCCCCTTTGCCTCCTCTCCTCTGCCAGACCAGGCTTTGGGTTTCCTTTCCAGAGACATTCCATTGGCACTGGAATACACGGAAAGCCACTGATGCTGGAGACTCCCTGAGCTACTTGGATGACCCACCTCCAGCATCATCAATTCATGTGAGCTTGCAGGTTTACTCAACACATACTAACTGAGCACCTTCTGTGTGGAGAACAAGGTAAAGACGAGCCTCTTACTTCACAGAGCTCAGTGGAACGAGAGTCAGAAAAAAATCAAGTCCATAGACAGAAAAGAATTCCAAGGGTGGAAAGAGCTACAGAAGGAAGAAACTGGCAGAGACAGATGACAGAGTTACGGTAAAGGGAGGGTGATGGAAGTCTTCCGGAATGATCTTTGTACAAAGGCCTTATCCTCCTCAGTTTGCTCGATTCTTGGTAACCTTCTCATGGAACCAACAAGCCTTCTTGTTTCCCTCAAAGCAGGGAGTCTGAATGGTCTCTTTAATTTTTATAAGCCTCAGTGACGTGTGTGTTTACTTGTGTAGAGGCCAGAGGTCAACCTCAAGTGTATTTTATACACTCATTTATCATATATATGGGGTGCATGTGAATGCACGCCCTGGATGCAGGAGAACAGAGTGTGGGCTCCGTTCTCACCTCCTACCTTTTAGGTTCCAGGGATTGAACTGAGGTCTCCTGGCTTAGCAGTGAGCACCTTATCATCCTGTTGGCCCACCTTGGTTTTTGGGTCTCTTGATGACCTGGAGCTTGCCAAGTAGGTTAGGCTGCCTAGGCAGCAAGCTCCCTGGATCTGTCTACTCCCCAGTGTAGAGATCCAAGTGCTATCAATATCTCGATTGATCTGGCTCCCACCCTCCCCGCAGCTTATCCCATTCTACCTTTCTCTCTTCTTGAGCCCCTTGTGGGCTGGCAAGGGATCCCTGCCTCCTCCATTCCTGGCATTACAGTCTCCTTTTTTCAGTCTTTTGAGACAGGTGGTTTCTCTGTGTAGCCCTGGTTGTCCTGGAACTTGCTCTGTAGACCAGGCTGGCCTAGAACTCACAGCGATCTGCTGCCTGCCTCTGCCCTCCGAGTGCTGGGATTAAAGGTTTACGCCACCGCCCAGCTTCCTTCTTTTAAAATGCTTATTTGCCTTTATTTTCTGTGTATGGGTGCTTTGCCTGCACGTATGCCTGTGCACCACGTGCATTCCTGGCAAACTCAGAGGCCAGAATGTGTTAGATCCCCTGAAACTGAACTGTAGACAGCTAGGAGCTGCCAGGTAGGTGCTGGGAATCATCCATATACAGAAGAGCAGCCGGAACGCTTAACCTCTTAGCCATCCCTCTAGCTCCTAGTGTCCCACTCCCTTTTGTTTGTTTGGTCTTTTGAGACAGGGTCTGTAAGTAGCCTGTTATCCCATTCTCGATGAGCACCTGGTCAGTGACTCAAACAGTGGCTCCAGTAGTTCAAAACCTAGGTAAGCAGAAGTGTCTCAAGAGCCCAATGTGTCCAGCAAAGAAGGAGCCCAGACCCAACCTCTAACTGGATGACACCACCAGCTGTCCCCTAAGGTGCCTCTGACCCCACCTACACCTGGAGACGAAGAAAAGAAAGAGACTAGAAAGTGACTTCCTTGCCTGTGGTCACTGTGCCCAACCTATCATCTGAGCCACCTCTAGTGTGTTTTGGAGGAAGCATTTTTTTTCCTTCTTTTTAAGATTTATGTATTTATTATTTATAAAGCACACCAGAAGAGGGCACCAAATCTCACTATAGATGGTTGTGAGCCACCTTATGGTTGCTGGGAATTGAACTCAGGACCTTTGGAAGAACAGCCAGTGCTTTAAACCTCTGAGCCATCTCTCTAGTGTGCACCCCCCCCCCATTTTTGAAAGATTTATTTAAGGAAGTGATTTTTTTTTTATCTTGGTCATAGGTCCCTCCCTCCTGCCTCCCCTCTCCTCTATTCTTCTGAATAGGGGAGCCCTCCTACCCAGACACCCCAGCTCATCTATTCATATGAGGACTAACAGTTTGTCTTCCTCCCCTTTGGCTTGTAGGAAAGTCCCATCAGAGTCTGTGTCAGAGATATCCCCCATTCTGCTAACTAGTGGGCTCACATGAAGCCTAAGATGACCACTGGACTTACCTTCTTGGGGTCTGTGCATTGTACTGTGTCTATCCTGTACTATATGTCTAAAACTCACTTATAAGTGAGTGTATACCATATGTGTCTTTCTGGGTCTGTGTGACCTCACTCAGGATGCTCTTTTCTAGTTCCATCAAGGAAGCCATTTTTAAAGTAACCATCTTACTTATACTCTAGTGTCAAATTTGGATTCGAATCCCATCCTTGTCTCTTTATACCCTCTCAGAAGAATCATAGTCCATCTCGAAGTCTTCTTACCAAAAGGGCCTGATAAGGAGTTCCACTGTGGTCCTTTCGCACCAGTATCTCAGTTTTCTTAGAGACACCAGGCCGAGGTGCGTGTAACAGTCCTCAAACTGAGGGCGAGGCCGGGCTCCTAACAGCCACATTTCACACTAGAGCCTAAGGGGCCAAGTTGCCCAAGCTTAAGGGGTAACACACTGGGGAAGGGGTGACCTAGACAAGGCCCCAGATAGGGCACAGCAGGAAGGTGCTTTTTTCCATGTCCACTGTAAGGGGCCATCAGCAATGCAGGCCTTTCCCACCTCCCAGGGGCAGCCAGCACTGAGTCCTTGGGTTTTCTAAGTGATTTAACCTCTCAGGCTGTGAGGGCAGTCCGGATGATCCACCTGTTCTTCAGTTACTGGCATAAGACACAGCCTGCCTGGGGACACTGCCTTTGTTAATGGGCTAGGACATTGAGCCCCACAGACCATTCACCCACACCCTCTGAAGACTCCCACCTTTCTGCCCTCTCTCCCCAAAGCTACTTGTACCTGACTGCATATCCCTGGAGAGGTGACAAGCGCTTTCCAGACAAAAGCATCTCCCCGAAGAAGACATCATGATGGCTCAGCATACCCTTGGTTCCATGTAGGTGCGCATTACAGCTGACTGGTTCACAGAAGCAAAGGTCTGCCTGCCCATCCTTCACCTCTGAGGTCCTACAGTCTCTGCTCTCAATCTAGCACCGGCAGAAAGGAGGACCAGCACCAGCACTGAGGGTCTCTCTGGTCAAGGTCATCCAAGTCTGGTCTCCACATACGGTTCAGGCAGGCAAGACAGCCCTCAATCTGTTACCAATGCCTGTCTGCCAAGCTGTGTAACCTTCCCGAGCCTGATTTCCTCCCAGGTAACAGGAGAGACCACGTACTTTCAGCTGTCCTGATAAATAAAAATAAAAATAAACCAAAAAACTGAAATACTTAATATGTCACCTGCACAAAATTACAAGCTGTTATCATCGTAACTGCATTCTTTTCCTCCACTCCAGCCACACCAGGCGGCATCCTCGACTGAATGCATTCAGACCGACTGTTCCTCTGCTTCCTTTCGGTCTTTTTGAGGTCCGCGTTGCCCTCACAATCGCAGTGTAGCTAGACTGACCTTGAATCCTGGTGTTCCTGCCTCCACTTTCTAGAGTGGCTCATAGGCACGCAAGCCCGGCTTTTATGTGGTACTGGATAGTATTTTACCACTGAGCTACCTCTCTAAGCCCCTCCCTCAGGTCTTGGTCACCTTCTCAGCTACTCCCGTTCGTCTTCGTGTTCTCCTCTGACGGCCTACTGCCTTTACTTTGTTGGGCGGTGGCTTACTGCAACCGAACCAAAGCCTCAGGAAGACGGGGCAATTCTTTCTACGCCGGTGCCGAAAGAAGGAACGCTTACGGCCTCTCCCGCAAGCCAGACTCTGGGTACTGAAGGGTGTCAAGGGAAGGACAGCGGGACAAAGCTCCGCCACACCTACGGACAGCCGCGAGCTCCTCCCCGCGCCAGGCAGCGGAGAACACCCGCGAGGTCACCTCCCGGGCGCTCCCGGCCGGAAGGAGGCCCCTCACGGGCCGGAGGGGCGGGGCGCCTGAGGGGAGCCACACCCCCAGATCCGCGTCTCCCGCGGTGCGGGCGGAGCCAGCAGGGCTGGGGTACGTTTGCACTTCCGCCCAGTAGCTTCATTCATATTTATAAGGCGATGGGGGCGGGGCCAGAACGCCCTCAGTGCCCCGCCCCCGGCCTGGGATCCCGCCCCGGCGGAGGCTCTGGCCCCAGTGGGGCGCCCCCGGCTTCCGCTTTGGGGAGGGAGTTTCCACTTGGTCACGACTCAAAAATGTGTCGCGGCCGCTCCTCCGCCGGTCGTCCCTGCTTCAGGGTGTGTCTGTGGGGTCTCCTCCCTGCGAGGGAAGGAGCAAAGGGGCCAGGGAAGGGATGGCTCCTCTCCCCTGGGAAAGGTCGGTAGGAACGAGGGGGTGCGTGTAGTTGGGCCTTCTTTTCCTTTTTTCAGGGGGTAGGTTTCAAACCCGGTACCTCAAGTATGCTGGGCCAGCATTCTGCCACTGAGCTAGACCTTCGACCGGATTCTCCCTTCGATACATAGCAGTTCTAATTTTCTGAGCAGGTATTTCTTGTCAGGCCCCGTGACCTCCAGATGAACTACCGTTTAAACCTGTCAACAAGACGACGTCAAAAATTACATTTAAAAACTCCACTCTTTCACGGAGGTACAGTGTTCGCACACGAAAAGCTCAGGGACAGCCGAGATTTGGAGAGATGATGCAGCGGACCTTCCCAGGTGCCAGCTGATGCTTGCTCCTCTACCACCCACCCACTTCATAACTGAGGCTTTCCCCAAGGCCCTCCTGTCTTGCTGTGTGTAGCCAAGGGGCAAGCTGTCTCAGTGCTCACGTGTGTGAGGAAGACGTTACGTCCCGGGGAAGCCAAAGCACCAAGGCTTCTTGGGCAAAATGAAAACACGGGCCCTGGGGACCGCCAGGCATTCTGTCACTTCGGTGTGCCAGCTCAATGTGACTGCATGGGTTGCTTGTCCGTGAAGCCAGACTCCTGAGAGAATCCAGCCGGGGGCTTCTCTAAGGGTGGAGTAGC
Source organism: Meriones unguiculatus (assembly GCF_030254825.1). Taxonomy (NCBI): domain Eukaryota; kingdom Metazoa; phylum Chordata; class Mammalia; order Rodentia; family Muridae; genus Meriones; species Meriones unguiculatus. The sequence goes on from NC_083359.1 coordinate 42,086,788, forward strand.
CCGTGTGGATATTCCTACTTGCAGTGTTAGTTCTCCTGGAGCATCCAGGACCTAGTCTCAGCTTCTGAAACGTGAGCCCTTGAGGCTCTTCAGGACACAGCTTTGTCTGAGCGTGTGCTCTGAATCTGCCGGACCTAGCCAGGTGCTAGGGGTAAGCGTCCTGGACATTTCCTCCTGGCCCTGTATGCAGACGCCTCTGCACTGGATCACCAGGCCCAGGGTGGGCCTTAATTCTCACTCTAGGCCTGCTTTTTCTCCGGGATCGTAGTGTGAGGAACAACCAGGGCCACTTCCAGAATAAACACCCCACCCACAGGCAGCCCCAGCCCTGGACTCTCCACAGGGCCAGCACCAGCCAGCAGATTGCCGGAGTGTTGCTCACTGCTCACGTTGCCCATGGCTCAAGGTTAACAAGTTATCCGCTCTCATTCCTCCTATCGCTCCTTTTACCCAGGCCCTGCCCAACGTGCTTTGGGAGTAACAATAGCTACCATTTGCTTCCTTTTCTCTTCCAGCCACACTGGGGGAAGCCTTTCCCAGGAGCGTCCCCCTGAGCACCCTGCAGTCCCGGATCCCACGGACTGATGCTCCACAGGTCAGGAGTGAGGCTGCGCAAGGCAGAGATTGGCTACAGTCACTTTTTTTTTCTTCTTCTTTTTCTCCACCACCGCCTGGCTGTCTCCCGTTTTATTCAAGCTTACAGAGATCTACCTGCTTCTGAGTGTTGATATTAAAGGTCCATGCCACTACACCTGGCTTTGCCACATAAGCCTAAAGGCTCATTTTCGTCAGTTTGTTTTAGTTCATGAGTATTCCTGCTGTACCTGCTTGTATGTACGTGTACCAGGTGCATGCTTGGTGCCCCTGGAACTGGATGGCCGTGGTCCACCATGTGGGTGCTGGGAATGGACCCCAGAGCTTCTATAACAGCAGCAAGAGATCTTAACTGCCGAGCCATCTCTCTAGCACTTATATGGATTTTATATGCCAGGCTAGCCCAAAGTTATTGTATAGCCTCAGATGACCTTGAACTTCTCATCTGCCTGCCTTTACACCAACCTTTCAATTCTTTTTGGAGGAGCTAGGGCTAGAATTAGGCCTTGCCAATGCTAGGAAAACATATTACCACTGAGATCAAGACTCATTATGTTTTCCCATCTTTTACACTCTGCCCCAGGCTCTGAAAAGACAGAATCTTCTCTATGTCTCTGATTCCTCCTTCTTTTCTCTTTCCTCCTTCCTTCCTTCCTTCCTTCTTTCTTTCTTCTTCCTTCACTTTGTATAGAATGTTCTGACTATATATATGCCTGCACACCAGAAGAGGGCACCAGATCTCATAGTTATAAGCCACCGTATGGTTGCTGGGAATTGAACTCAGGACCTCTGGAAGAGCAGACAGTGCTCTTAACTTCTGATCCTTCTCCAGCCCCCTGCCTATGATTTCTTTATGGACCTAACCCTGTGTGTTAACTGAAGAACCAGTCATTGAGTTCCTGTAGTGTATATGACACCCTCCCTGAAGTGGGAAGATGTACATGATGACCATGAGCAAAAATGGGGGTGTGACAGGTAAGAGGTCCCCCTAGACTCAGTGATATCCTTAAAGGCATGGGTGGGGTTGCCTAGCCCAGTACATACCACTAGCCTTCAATAAACAGCAAATGGACTCATAAGAGCTTACTAGCCAGGTATGGTATCACAAGCCTTTGATCTTAGCACCTGGAAAGCAGAGTCAGATCTCTGAGGTTTTTTTTTTTTTTTTTTTTTTTTTTTTTAGATTTATTTATTTACCAACCAACCAAACAAGCCAGGCAGTGGCTTGCTGGTACTGAGGCAGGTGGATCTCTGTGAGTTTGAGTCCAGCCTGGTCTACACAGCAAGTTCTAGCACAGCCAAGGATACACAAAGAAAACCTGTCTCAAAAAAAAGGTGCTGAAATTTTTTAAAGTTACTTTGTTTTTTATGTTCACGAGTGTTCGGCCTGCATGGATGTACACCACCTAGTGCCTGTGGAAGTCAGAAGAGGGCACTGGATCTGCCTCAGCTGGAGCTGCAGATGTTGGTGAGCCACTTAGGTGTGGGTGCTGAGAACTGAACCTGAGTCGTCTTCAAGAGCAAGGAGTGCTCCTAACCACTGAGAGAGCTATCCATACCTCTCTGTGATTTCAAGGCCAGCCTGGTGCTACAAAACAAATTCAGATCAGCTAGGGCCGCACAGTGAGACCCTGTTTCAAAAAAACTAACAAGCAATCGGGGCAGTGCTGGTTCGGGCCTTTAATCCCAGCACTTGGGAGGCAAAGGCAGAAGGATCGCTATGAGTTTGAGGCCAGCCTAGTCTGTAAAGGGAGTCTAGGACAGCCAAGGCTACATAGAGAAACTATGTTTCAAACAACCCAAAAAAACTAACAAGCAAAAAACAACAAAAAAGACCTTAATAAGTATCTATTGAATGGAAGTGAACAGAAGACAAGTTCGATACATGGAGTTTTGTGATTTATATTTTCTGATACTAACAAGTATTGTGCCATTTCACTACACTCCCATTCAATACATGGTGTTGTAAAGGATTAGGCCACCAAATTCAGCCTTCAGATACATCAACCAGTCATATTTGGACGGCATTTACTTCCCCCACAAGGGAAAACGCGGAGCAATGTCACTGAGTCCTCCCTCGGGGGATTACCATCTACTAGGGAAAACCATCCTCCGTTCACATCCTTGGCACACATAGAAGGATGCCTGCTCAGAGAAGGGCTCTGAGGGAGGAGAGGCCCACCACCAAGAGACTTAGAGAGGAAGGGCTCTCTTCACCCATTGTTTTCTCCGAAGAAGTCCAAGAAAACCCACCTGACCTTTTTGTTCCCCTACCTTTCCAGACAGCTGATGCTCTGGGGAGGTCATGGGTTTAAATGCAGGCTTTGGAATCATTTGGAACCAGCCTCCTACTAGCTTGTAAAACTCTGGCTATCACTGGCAGTGGTGACGCACACTTTTATTCCCGGTGCTTTGGGAGGCAGTGGCAGAAGAATCTTTGTGAGTTCAAGGCCAGCCTGGTCTTCAGAGTGAGATCCACCTGCCTCTTCCTCCCTGAGCGCTGGGATCAAAGGCCTGTGCCACCAAGCCCAGATGAGACAGAATCTTGTATACCTAGCCAGCCTTAAATCTAGGCTCCCTGCCTCAGCCTATTAACTGCTGCTGGGATTGAGACCTAAACTACTCTCACACCTAGTTTCAAAGTCTGTCTTCACTCTCTTTTATTTACTTATGTATTTACTTAGTTTTGTCTCTTTTTGTCTTTTTGAGACAGGGTCATTCTATGCCTGGCTGTCCTGCGACTTGCTATGTAAACCAGGCTGGTTTAGATTTTTTTTTTTTTATCTCTTAAATGCTGACGATAAGATCTCACTTTGGGGGCTGGAGAGATGGCTCAGAGGCTAAGAGCACTGGCTGCTCTTCCAAAGGTCCTGAGTTCAATTCCCAGCAACCATATGGTGGCTCACAATCATCTATAATGAGATCTGGTGCTCTCTTCTGTTGTGCAGGTGTACATGCTGGCAGAACATTGTATACATAATAAATAAATAAATAATAAATCTTAAAAAAAAAATCTCACTTTGTATGTAGCTCAGGCTGCCCTGGAATTCCCTATGTAATTCAAGCTGACTTCCAACTTGTGCTCTTCCCAGTGGTGGGATTCCAGGCTTCTTTCTTTAATCCTGTTGGTTTGCAAAAACATCCAAATTTTGTTTATCCCATGTTCCCAGATCCTCAGAGAGGAGGCATCATTATTATTTACCATCCCAGCCTTAGGATCCTGGGTCTGAGTTCTGAAGGTGAAGTTTCTTTGGGCCAAGTCTCCCTCATCTGGGGTTGTTGGCCTTTTGTCTGTAAAATTACTGCGCCTGTTGTCCTAGCAGCACTTGCTACTTTTTATTTTTCTGGTATCAGGGATTGAACCTAGGAACGCTGGTGCACTGCTGAGCTGTATCCCCAGATCCTCAATACGATTTTTTTTCCTTTTTCTTCTAAATAAATAGGTGTATACTAGTCGTCCAGTTTTTTACTACCGATGTCCCTCAGGACTCCAGTCAGCCTGGCTCAGATACCGCACTGGGGCTGGATTAACAGAAGGCTGATTAGCAGATTCAAGACGCCGGGAGGGGGCGCTTTGCAGCCCTTCGCCTCCCTCCGACTCTTGTGATGTTAGGCTATGGCAGCAATCCAGAGAGTCGGCCCTTAACAGCCCCCTCCTGGAAGCTGTAGGTCCCGGAGCTGGCCTTCCCCGGGTCCATCTGCCAGCTAATGTTTAACCTAGCAGCACCGCGACATCATCCACACATGGGAAGTGGGGTTGACGGGAGCAACCTTGTCCCTGCCTTAGGGCTTCTGCTCCTAGTGAACCGTCCTTCCTAAATCCCTTATATGTATTTAAAGATCCTAAGCACCTGTTATGTGTCTTCGTTCAAAATATAACGAGCACCCATCAGGACTACATGATCAGTTAGGAGCACTGACTACGTGTGCGTCTGTTCTCCATGTCAGGAGCACCCGTTATGCGCCTACCTGCGCATCAGATCGGGAGCGTGTGCCAAGAGCGGTGCCCGCTGATGGGGAAGCCCTGTGATCAAGCGCCAGCCTTGAAGTGTCTCTGAGACCGAGGCATCAAACGCCCGAATGAAACACAATTCAAGCCCAGAGTCAGTGCCTCACCTACTGGGGATGCTGACTCTGAAGCGCCTTTTCGTTTGTTTCCTGTGCTCAAGTCCTGTCTTTTTGAACCGAGATTTGTCCCTAGGCAGAAGACAGGTAAAAAGTGACTAGGCGCGGACTCAGGAATCGCCCAGAGGAAACACCAAAGAGCACAAGTCTGAGCTTCTCGGGAGAGGTGGAAAATGGCTTAGCTTCGGTGTGCAAGCGTCACCGACCCGTATCCACGTCTCAGTGGCCATGAAAACTCATTGAACTTACTGCCCACAAGTGCGGTGACCCGGTGGCGCTCAGGCTGGGGGGCCCAGGTTGTCTCGGCAGCTGTCACCAAGCTATCGGAATCCCGGATTGGTTAGGGCCAGGCCTCCTGCCTATTTTACCGGGAGGGAATTAAGGCTGAAGACAAGGCAGAGCTGGAAATGCAGAGGGTGGCCTCGAACCTGTCAGAATCAGAAAAGGCCTCCGCCTGCGCGTTCCTGGAACTGCGCTGGGAGGGGAAATCGGGGCCTTCGGGGAGGCATTCCTACCGCCTTCCCCGCTGCCCAGGGCCGCGGGGCCCTGGCCAAGGTGACCCCGCAGGAGGAGGCGAGGGTCCCCGCCCCTCGGCCGCTGCGGCCTCCTCCATCTTCCAGGTCCTCAGGGCTTTTCCTTCAGGCCGGCGCGCCCGCCCCTCTCCCAGGCTTCCCCAGGGGCGGGATATCGCGCCCTCGCCCCCCCACCCCGCCCCCCAGGCCACCTCCGGGCCGTGTCCTAGCGCTGCCCTCGGGCCGGGGGCGGGACTGCGGCAGGCGAGCTGGGGGGGTCGAGGAGGACGCGCGCCTCGGCTACGGCCGGGCTCCCTCCTTCGCTCCCCGCCTCCCTCCCGGTGCCCGCTCCTGAGGCCGTCCGCCCTTCCTCCCCTCCCCCGGCCTCGCCGCCCGCCCCCTCCCCCACGACGCGCACGCTCCGCCTGGCAGCTGGCGCCCCGGGCCTGGGGCCGCGGTAGCGAGAGGGGTTTGCAGGGAGGGCGGGAGCGAGCGAGCCGCGAGGGAGGGAGAGCGCCCCCCGCGCCCCTCCTCCTCGCCCTCCTCCTCGGCCGCCGGTCCCTCCTCCCGCCCCGTCCCTCCCCCTCTCTCCTCCCTCCCTCCCTCCCTCGCAAAGACATCCCCGCACGGCCCGGCCGCCGCGGCCACCTTCCCTGCCCGGAGCTGCAGATGTGGCGGAGCGGCCGGGCGCCGGGCGGCCGCGCCAGGGGAGCCCGCGCCCCGTGAGCTCGCGCCCCGGCCCCCGCCCGCCCCGGCCCTCCCTCCCCCGCCCCCCGCTGCCCCCCGACCGCCGGAACCCGCAGCCGGAGCTAGTCAGCCCGGCCGCCGAGGTAAGAAGCCCCCGGGCGTCGCGCCGGGAGGACGCGGACCGGGCCAGGGACTTGCCTCCTGCGCGGGGCCGCGGAACCCGAGGGTCGCCTCCCCCTCTCGCGTCCGCGCCTCGCCCCGGGCCATTGTGAGCCCTGGCTGAGGCCCCTGCGCTCGCTGGTTTTGCGCGCTCTCCCTCCCTCGCCCGCTCCCTGGCTGGGTCTTTCGGTCTCCCAGTCTTTTCTCCTTCCTTCTCTCCTTCTATCTGGAGGCCGAGCCCAAATGCGGCCGGGCCTGGGGCGGGCGCAAACTTCAGTGGGGAAGTTGGGCGGCCTCGGTGGGGGTGCGCTGCGAGGTGAGAGGGGGCCACCCGGAGCCTGGGCGTGAGGTTGGATGGGGCATCAGGCAGACTCCTTCGCTCGCCGGTGCGCCCAGGTTGTTTGGAAGGTGCCATCCCTTCTGGGCAAAGTCTTCTTCTTGCTCTCCTTAGCAAGCCCTGGGAAATGTAGGGAAGGGGCGTCCCTTGCTTCAGCACCGGGAGTTGGAGTACTGTCTAGCGTCTGGTCCACTCCGCGAGGTGGATGGAAGCAGGTGAGGGACCTGGCAGGATGGAGAGAGTGAGTGATTGCATCCTGAGGGTGGGTCTGGAGGAGGGTGAGGCAGGTGCATCCCCCTCCTACCAGGAAGATGCCCGCGCCTCCCCGAAGGCCCCCTGGGATGGGGCTGGAATCCAGGCTGGCACCTGGACGCTTTGGCATGCCGCCCTGCCCAGTAGGGCACTCAGGCCACAGCAGGGCAGCATGCTGCCTGTCTGCCTCTCCAGGAGGGCCCGCCCAACCCAGCCAGGGGGTGGCCGGGAAGCGCTGGTTGCAGGGAGTTGCCCAGCCCTGCCCTGGGGCCTGGGAAGCTGGAAGGGATGCTGGGAGGAGCCCTGGGCCCCCAGCCATCACAGCCCAAGATCTTGGCTCTAGTGGAAATGCTTGACACCAAGGGGGCAGTCAGGCCAGCCAGTGGCCCTACCAAGGCTTGAGCTCCCATGGGTCTTCTGCGCCAGGGCCTGAGTCTTGGTCCTCTGTGGCAGGCTTCCTGCACAGCAGCCTTCCTGCTGTCTGGGCACCCAGGAAGCAAGGTGGGGCTGAGCCAGCAGCAGGGAGACAGCTGCTATTATTGCAGGCTTTCTGAAGCCCCTAGGCTCAGGGAATGTAAGGTGACTCCTTCGGTGTGCCCACCTCTCCCCAGGCCTCTGGTGGCACAGTACCACGGCTGTCCCAGCCCAGCCTACGCATCCCTCACTAGTGACCTCAGAGCCCTCCCTCTCCTCCGTTTTTTTTTTCGTTTTTCTTCACACTGGGCTGGCTCAGGCTGGGCCTCTCAGCTGGCCCTGGACTGGGCTGGGGGAGGGGCTCCACCTGAGGGGGTTCTTCTAAGACACCTCTGTTGAGCAGCAGGCTAGCCTATCAGCTTAATATGTCCCTGTCTGCCACCAGTCAAGCATGAGGCAGTGCCAGGCATTGGTTGTGTGGGGTGGGGACCACTTGGAAGCGGCTCTGGATCGTTAGCCTCTTCCCTTCCCCCTTCTTTCCGGAGCTACCATTAGTGCTGACCCCCTGACCCCCTGTGCCTGCCTGCCCTTCCCTGTCTGTGACCCCTGACCTTTGGTGTTAAATCCCTCCAGCTGGGGCTCTCCGGCCCCAGAGTGACCCTAGCTCAGGCCCCCTGGGGCAACTTGCTGGCTCTTGGCTCTCTATGCAGGGACACCTGCCAGCCCTCCCTCATAGATTGGGGGGAGGGGCTGGGAAGGCAGACAATGAGTCATCCCACTTCCAGGCACTACTGCTTTTGGGGTCAGTGGCTTTTAGGGACTTGCTGGAGCCAGGACACAGTCTGTGTGTAAGGTGAATGGGGAAAGTGTGGGGTTCGAGTCTTGGCACAACCACCAGTTTTGAGTGTTTCTTGGCCTGGCTCTTTCCCTGTCCAGTCCTCGGTTTCCTCATCTGTAAAACCTAGGGTCAGGCAAGGTGAGCTTTCTGAGTCCTAAGACTAGACTGGCCTGTCAGTGGAGGCAGGGAGAAAGGCTACATCCAACAAAAGCCAACTTTCAATTATCCGTGGGTGGAGCCAGTATGAATAACTGGATGCCACAGACATCCCAGACCTCATTTTAAACAATCGTGCAAACCTTGTTCCCGCAGCAAGGCTTTGTTTTTAAAAAGCTCAGCTGCAAAGGGGGTAGCCATAATGATTTCTTCTGTAGCCCCCCCTCTTTTATTTTTTTTTTTTTTAGTGGACGTACCAGTGAGGGGCTAGAAGGCAAACTGGATATTAGGCAGACAGAGATCTGCCAGGGCCCTCCCCAGGGCCTGGAGGGAAGCTGGACCTCACCTCTGCATCTCAGGCTCCCCTCCAAGGCTGGCCCAGCCTTGGCCCTGTGTAGTGGGAGGGTCCCCTGGCCACCTAAATTGTTCCAGGGTCTGTGTTGGCTTCGGTGTGGAGGGAAGAATGTGTTTTTCCTCACTGCATTTTCCCATGCACATTTCCGTCTCCCCAGCTGCACTCTCCTGGAATCTGAATTTCCCACTTATGGGAGAGGGCGGTGCCAGTGTTGGGCAGGGTTTGGGGCGATCCCAGAATGAGGGAGGAGGGTGACAGCTGTGGCTGGGGGACCAGATGTTGAGGCTGGGGCCTGAAGTTCTGCTTTTTTTGGAGGCATTTGGGGTAGGGTTCTTTAGGAGAGAGGGCTGTGTGTGTGTGTGTGTGTGTGTGTGTGTGTATACTCCTCTGCAGGACCTACTGAAGGTTCTCACATCCCAGGAAGCTGAAGTGGACCCTTTACCCAAATGGGAAATTTGGATTCCAGAGGAGAGACCCTCAGTCAGGGCAGTGAGGGGCTAAGTCTCCCCGAGATGCCCCGAGTCACTTCTCTTGTTCACCTATGGTTGTAATTTGGAGGCCATCCCTACAATGTACCCTTATCCTTTTCAAGAATGGGGGGTCCCTGTGGCTGGTATGGGTGTGGGCTAAGCAATGAGGGACCCTCGCTTAGCTGCTGCAAGGGTCTCTGGGTCTGGCCAGAGCACTGGGGTTTTCCAGCGCCTGCCTCAGGAGCTGTAGGGAACCCTCACACTGAGAATCCAAGCATGCATATGGAAATTCACCTCTTAGGACGCCAGAGCCCGGTGACAGCCGTGCATCCATCCCTGTCCCAGCTTGCTGCCAGTTCAGGGAGTGTGGCCTGTAGCCCCATTGAGGCTTGTGGGACGTAGCTGCTGAGCCAGTGTTTTGTTTTTTTAAGTGGCTGCACCTGGCCCCCCCCTGGTGAATTCTATTGTAAGTGTGGCCAGGTTGGGGACTGTGGGCATTTTTAACAAGCACCTCTACAGACTGGGCCATTGCTTTCTTTGATCAGGAACAGGATAGAGCTGCTGGTGCTAGCCGTAGAGTAGGAGTGTTTGTAGGCTGAAGCCTGACTGTGTGCTCCCCCCTGTTTCCTCCCCCATCTTCCAGTCTAGCAGAGCCATCCCTCCTACTCTGGCTAATAAAAATGGCAGCCGCTCCCAAGTGGGTTGGGTTGTGACAACAATGGAAGGGTGTTGGGGTTAGCGCTAACACCCTCCTGAGGACCCCTGAGGAAGACCCAGCCGACCTGCATGTCTTCCACTTGCTCGACTGACTCGACAAAGGGTTCATCTTCACCTAAAATGGCCAAACCTGTGACAGAGACTCATTTGATAAATGAGGAAACTGAGGCTCAGGATGGAAAAGGGCCATGGGGCATCTGGATCTATGAGAAGAGGCATGCCAGCTAGTTTCCAGTCGGTATGCAGGGGGCAGGGCTGGTCTTCTGACAATGGGGTGCCCTGAGCCCCCTGCTCAGCTTTCCCTTAGAACTGCCTTACCCTGCGTCTCCAGGGGAGATGGGATGTGAGGCCTGGCCGTCCTTACCACTCCTGCACTGGGGCTCAGAGGGCCCCCTAAAAAGGCCTCTAGAAACCTAGGTAGAAATGGCTGGTCCCCTGGGCGTCTGGAGGTTCAACCTGGGTGACCCTTCTGGCTTTGCAGCTGGGACACCTTCCTCCTGGCGTCTCCAGGCTGGGCAGGCGCAGTCCTTGACTGTGGCTGTGCATTCCCCATCCCCCAGATAAGAGGGGGAGGCCCTAGTTAGCTGGTGGCTCAGCTGGGAGGGGCCTGAGGGTGGGAGTGAGTCTGCTTCAGGAGCAGGGGCTTCCCATCTGCTCCAAATGCCCTTGGTGGGGGATGGGCAAATGGGCTGAGAATCTTCCAGTGCCAGGACTGTTGGGGTGAGAAACGAGGGCTCCTCAGGTCCTTTGTCAAGGATGCCCGAGAGCACAGGTGGTAGGCACTCCAGGGAGGAGTCTGGGGCCTTCTAAGAGTGAATGTGTGTGCCTTTGCGACGGCCTGGGTGCCTTCCTCCAGTCATGGCCCAAGAGTGGGTGGAAACCACTCAGCCCCTCAGCAGGAGGCTGCGGAGCCTCCTGAATCAGCCTGGGCTGGGAGCCTGAGGAAAACAGCCCCTCCCATCAGATGGCCTCTCTGGGTTCACTTGCTCACCAACCACCATCTCCCTGAGATCCCAGCAGTTTTTGGAGGCGAGTGGGGTAAACTGAGGCTCTGAGATGTTTGGTGACTTGTCCTGTGGTCTCTTGGGATGAGGGGAGGACAGAAGGGAGTTGTCATCTAGAACTATTTGGTCCTGACACATGAAATGCCACTTTAGGCTGGAACCCGCCCAGTTCCCCCCCTAATTCCCAACTCTACTGCCAGTATCCAGGGAAGCCTCTGTCTTTTGCCTCTGCTGCCGTCTGGGTCTGACTGGCACATCCCAGCCTGCTTAGGCTAGTTCTCCCCTGAGCCACAGTTTCAGAGCCCGCACTGCTCATTTACAGATGCCTCAGCCCCAGCTGTGCTGCCCCTCATCTGAGAAGACCCTTCCTCATCCTCCCTCCCTCCTGATGCTGCTGGCCTTTCACTGTCACAAGGATACCTGCCCCTGCTCAGTTCCACAGACCCTGGGCTCCTAGATGGTGGATCAGGTTGGCTCTGGCAGGGCCTCATTTGATGGACATTTCCGTGTGGATGAGGGTGGCTTGGAGGCTTCCCTGGCTTCTGGATTTGCTTTGTTTATCCAGAGTGGGTAAGATAGGCAGAAAGGGATGGTTGAGGAAGGATGTGGTTAGAGGCCAGCGTTTGTACAGTGTGCCCCCTGTACGGCCGAGAGTAGGTGGGAGACACAAGAGATGAAGCTGAGGAGTTGAGTTCTGTCTTTTGGTCATCTCTACTGACCAGTAATGGCAATATTGTCTCTTCCCTCTCCAACCCTTGTTCAAGTCTACCTGGTCCCAGTATATAGGTTCTAAGTGTGTGCCTCAGACAGGAGGAAGAGACTGCTGCGTCCTAGGTCCAACACTGACCTTGGAAGTCAGTGTGGTGGGGCTCAAGCCACCCTGAAACCTACCACCTCACCTAGATAATAAACACAACTGAATTTACTTATTCACTCACTCAACAAACAGCCAGCAGAGACCAAGTGTTTGGAAGAAGTGAAGGTCAGGTGCAGCAGAGCCATGTGAAGAAATTGGTCTGGACGTTGTAGAGTTTTCCAGCTCCCATCCCACTCCAGGCTGGCCCCGTTCTTTTACAGTGGCGAAACTAAGGCCCAAGGTCAAGACACATCTGTTTTCCAACCCCATAAGCTCAGGGACTTCACATCTCTGCTCATTTTGTTGTGGGAAGAGGATTGAGCTCTGAGTCAGCAGGAGTGGGAGAAGGGTCTGCTGGTGTGAAACTCCCTTTGTGTGTGTGTGTGTGCTCATGCTTGTGGGGACACCTGTGTGTTGTGTATGTAGAGGCCAGAGGTTAATCACGGTGTCATTCCTCAGAAGCTGTTCATCTTGGTTTTTTGAGATAGTGTCTGATTGGCCTGGGACTCACCAGGTAGGCTTGGCTAGGTCCCAAGGGCCTCTGTCTGTTTCCCCAGTGTTGGTATTATAAGCTTGGGTCATTATGCCTGGCCTTGTCCACATGCGTTCTGAGGGTTGAACTCAGGTCCTTCTGCTTGCATGGCAAGCATTTTATCGACTGAGTCTCTAGTCCTGGTCATCTGTTTTGGTTTTTTTTTCCCTCAGTGGGCTTGGAGCTGCCCAGGATCCCTAGTCCCTGCCCACTTCAGGTCTTTCTTCTTGGAAGGAGGCTCCTTGTGCCTGAGGCTGAAGGTCAGGTGGCAGTACACAGGACACTGCAAGGGCCAGGCACACGTAGTGTGCTTGAGAGTTGGTGACATCATGGTATTAGTGATGCATTAGCCAGGACTTGGACCCTGGGCTGGTATGGCAGGCCTAGTGGCACTGCTGTTGGGCTTGGTGAGTCCCTGGCCCTCAGCAGCAGTGACAAGGTGGGTACTTGTTCAGGTGGCTCTCTGGCACCTCGAAGAATGTGGCTCCCAAGAGGCTGAGGCTGGAGAGGGTATATCACAGAAGATATGCCAGGCAGAGGAGGGGTTCAGGGAGATGGTAACTGCAGTAGAATATGGGCAGCTGTCCACTTGATAAGTAAGCCTCAGGATTTTAGGGAGGCAAGGATCCTAAGAAAGGAGAGGTTAAGGATTGGAGACCCTGAGCTGAAGGGGCAAGTGGCACTCTGGCTCCTCAGTGCCCTTCAGCTCCTGGTCCGGTCCCTCTGACAGGCCTCTTCCTCTGCTGCCTTGCCCTGTACTGAGTGATGAGCGGACTTACTTGTAGGCTTTTTTGGGGCCACACTTTTGGTCTTGTGCTGCAGCCTTGGTTTTAGGAAGAAGCTTTGGAGAGCGGAGTCCCAGCCTCACTATTGTTTTCAAGCTGTGACCTTGACAGATTGCTTTAACGTAAAGAGGGAGCCAAACACCTCATCCCTGGGGTGACAAAATAAGCGAGGTGGTACATAGGAGGACTGTTAGCCAGAACTTGGTGCCTTTGTCTCCAAACTCCTCTCTTTCCACAGTGCTAGCATCAAAACCAGCATCTCCTGTACACTAGGCAAGTGTTCTGCCCCTGAGCCACTTTTACTTTTCAGAGCAAATGTAGACTTAAGGAAGAATGAGAAGAACTCCCAAGAGTAGGAGGGGCCCTTAGGATCTCACTATGTTGTCCACACTGGCCTTGGACTCACTCTGTAGTCCAGAATTTGTAATCCTCCTGCCTCAGGCTCCCAAGTAGCTGGAAGTATAGGCAGGTGACACTAGCTTCAGCTCCCAGGTTTGCTTCGAATCCCCATGGCCTTATCAGATCTGCCCCTGCCAAGCCTCAACAGAGCTGTGTACCCCTGACGCTGTTTCACTGCCTGAGTATCTGGGCGACCTTCAGGCCCCGTTCCATCTGATTTATCCTGGACCCCAGCAGAGAGCATGGCATTGGAATGCATAAATGAAGTGGGGAGGGAAGGGCCAAAGTCCAGGGCCTGCCTTCACCCTCCTGCTGTTGAGTTGGCAGGTGCGGTTGTTCACAGTGGCCTGGTATCTGCCCCAGGGTAGTGAGAGGGGTGGGCTGCAGGTACGGGACTTCCTGCTGCTTTCATAGGCATCGCTGGGCTTCTCTGGGGAAGCCATACTTACCTGGTCTCCGAAGCAGTGGCACCTGCTATGGAAGCCAAGGGCTGGCCTCTTGTGTAACAGTTGTGCACAGGGTGAAACGCTGCATCTGTAAGTCTGCATTGAAATACTGGCCAGTACCTGTGCTGGCCTCAGAGCACCCCCACCCCCAACAGCAGTATCGCAGTTCCGTGGTGTTCTTTTGTTTGTTTGTGTCTTTTAGTGTTTCTCTGTGTAGCCCTGGCTGTCCTGGAACTCATGCTGGAGACCAGGAGAGCCTTGAGAGAGATCTGCCTGCCTGTATCTCCCAAGAGCTGGGATTAAAGGCGTGTGCCACCGCTGACTGGCTGGTTTTTTGTTTGGTGAGACAGGTTCTCACCATGTCACCAGTGTTGACCGTGAACTTCAGATCCTCCTGACTCCACTCCCTGAGTGTTGGCTGGGATTACAGGCCTTTGCCACCACAGCTGCTTTATGCAGTGCTGGGGGGCAGAACCTGGGGCCTTGTGTTTGCTAGGCAAGCACTCTACCAAAAGTACCAGAATGGCAGTTCTGCCTATTCCTGGCCTTGTTGGTTCTGTGCCACTATCTGGCTCCCTGCTGCCCACCCCTCCCAGGGATTTCGGTGGCCTTGCCCAGCCCTGTGTCCTTCCCTTCCGACCCAGCAGTCTGTGTGGGGGCTGCTTGGCCGGCTTGCCTCTGGCTGAGGCCCAGGTGCAGGCTTGCTCATGGCCCCATGCCCCCCCCAAGCTGGGCAGACAGGAAAATACCAGACATAGTTGTGCAAAGGTGGCTGCAGGCGGGCAGGCAGCAGGAGGTGGGGGCCTGAGAAGGGGGCCTAGAGCCACCAGAACATTTGGAGGCCTCCGGGCCGGACAGACCTTGCAGCCGGAGGGCGGCCACACGTTTGCACGAGTGTATGTGGGTGTCCAGGCTCTCAGGGCCCTTGTCACCCATCCTTCCGGCCTGGGACGAGGAAGGTCCTATGGTGGCGCTGATGAGAGGGGTACAGGAGGAGCAAACCTGTTGGCCTTTTAGTTTCTGCTCTGGGTGACCTTGGTAGACTCACTCTGTGGGTCACCCCCAGCCTGGGGCACAAATGAGGACCCTTGGGGCTACTGTTTACTGGCGTTGTCCACATCTTCCGTGTGGCAGACACTACTAGGCCAGGGCTCATCCTGTAGGATGTCCTGAATATCTAGGCTCACTACTGTGCTTAAGCTACCAATGAGAAAACTGCCCTGTGGACAGAGTGACAGGGACCTGTCTGAGGTCACACAGCCAGAGGAGGCTGGCTTTGCTCTGTGAACTTGCCATAGTCAAGTTCCCTGCAAACTGTATCCTCAGCCAGGCCCTAGTGCCCTCTTGCAGAGAAGAGTTCAGATCTGGACTGGTTGTCTGGGGGACATGTGTGTTTCTATTGAGGTGCTGTGTGCCGGCTAGGTGCCCCTCTTGGGATTGGCTGCATGTAGTCGTGGGTTTCCAGGAAGGGCAAACTCCAAGCCCTTTCACCAAGTCAAGTGGCTCTGACCCCTTCCCTAGGCCTGGAAGGTTTCTGTCCCCACTGCACCCTCCTTCCAGGGCCTCTTAGTGCTGTCTGGCTCCGCAGGGAGGCCTCACCCCTGGAGGGTGCCCTCCCAACTCTGTGGTCACAGCACAGGACAATAGAGGTCCAAGGCTCTCCAAGGGATACAGACCAGCCAAAGTTCTGGTCTGGAGGGCCAGTTCTCAGAGCTGTTCTTACAGGGTAGGCACTTTAGCAGTGGTGACAGGACGGATTTTATCAAGTGCCTACTGTGTGTCTGTCTGTTTTGTGTGTTGAACATTACAGCTCAGCCAGGTCAGGGGATGTGGCAGGAAGCAGCAGAGCAGAAGGTTGGGGCTCCCTGTGGTCTGACCCCTGTTTGGAACCCTGCCTGCTGCCTGGTTGGGAAGGGGGCTGAGAGAGTCTTCCCCTGCCACTGCCCTCCAGGCTGCCTCCCTGGTCGGCCAAGGAGGGTGGAGCTCTTGGCCAGAATACGGAGCACAGCCGGTTCCCAGGAATGTGGGGTTATGGGCCATTTGCTTTGGCAGCATTGCTGCCCTCAGCGCTCCCAGCCTTCTGGTGGGCCCCCATCCTGCCATTCCCTCCACGCCTACCCACCCTCGGCCCTGCTGCCTTTTCTGGGTTCTGCACCTAGCTCCACAATCCCTCCAGGTGGGGAGGTGGTGACCAACGTCAGCCAAGTCCAGGAGGGGCTGATAATCCCCTTGTCAGACAAAACCTGTGACCTAGGGTGGCTCACTTTTCTGAGCCTCAGTTTCTGCATCTACAAAGTGGGATGAAGTGTTACCTGCTGTAACAAATGTTGGCATGTTGGACTGTCAGCCATTGGCTAAGGCAGTCACTGGGACAGATATGCATGGCTTTGGTTTTGAAATTGCCACCCATGATTGCCACCGGGGGCAGGAGCTTCCCCCCAGCCTTGATATTCCTGCTCTGTAAGACCAGAGCGCTAGACTGATGGTCCATGTTACCAGGCTTGGAGACACTCACAGATCAGGGCCTGGCTGCTGACAGACAAAAAAACCAAAAACAAACAACACCAAAAAAAAAAAAAAAAAAAAAAAAAACAGGGATTTTTTAAATTTTTATTTATTTATTTTTTGAGACAGAGTTTTTCTCTGTAGTTGTAGACCAGGCTGGCCTCCAACTCAGAGATCTGCCTGCCTCTGCCTCCCTAAGTGCTGGGATTACAGGCGTGTGCCACCACAAGCTTGTTTTTTTTTTAAGATTTATTTATTGTGTACACAATGTTCTGTCTGCATGTACACCTGAACACCAGAAGAGGGCACCAGGCCTTGTTAGCCACCATGTGGTTGCTGGGAATTGAACTCAGGATCTCTAGAAGAGCAAGCAGTGCTCTTAACCTCTGAGCCATCTCTCCAGTCCCTCACAAGCTTGGTTTTAACATAGTGGTGTGGGAAGCTTTGGAGCTAGTCTTGAATCACTGATCTAATTGCCTCCATCTCCTAAGTGCTGGTATCATAGGCATGTGCCACCAGGACTGACTGCATGCAGAGGTGCATCTTGAGTCAGTGTGTGTGCATGTTATAGCAGTTTCAAGACTACCCTCTGTTTAAATGGGGATGTTCATCACATTAGGACACTGCTGTGGGGTAGGTGGGCACCCCACCTTGATGAGGTCCTTGTTAAACTTCTGCCAGGGACTCAGTTCCTGTTAATTAGCACGGGTAGCCCCCCCCCCCCCCCCCCCGCTACCTCTCCAATCTCATGCCTGCCTCTGGCAGGGAAGGAAAGGACTTCATCCTGAGCAAGAATCTAGTCCTCTTTTCTTAGCTTGGTGACTTTGAAGCTTAGTTTCCCCGAGAGGGAGGGATGGCCCATACAGGTCTATAGGGGCTGGGTGCCCTGTAGGAGCTGCAGCTGGGGACCGTCTGTGCGGGGTCTGCAGGCGGGCGCACAATAGCAGTCATTGTCTTGGCATGGCTGGCCGGAGGCGGGAGGCGCCTAGCCCACCCTCAGGGTGACCCCCCGCCCTGGGTTGTGGGAGGGCTGTCCCCACCCCTGCCGTCCTGGTGGTCTCTGTGCCGCCCCCTCTTGCGCTTCCTCCCTCACTGCTGCTTCCTCCAGCTCCCTCTGCTCTAATTAGTTCCTTTTGCAGCTGGAGGAGCCTCGCAGGTCCTGGTCCGCCAGCACCTCCATGGTGTAGGCTCTTGCAGGTGGGCGTGTCGCCGGGCACACCCAGCCTACCAGGAGTGAGTGCTCCTAGGCGCAGCCAGCAGCTCCACTGCCAGGACAGAGTGTGAGACACTCAGCCGTCTGACCAGAAGGGAAACTGAGGCCCTGGCGGTTTCTCCAGCAAGGGTGGTATAGTCTTGTCTGTGGGCTGTTGTGTTCCCTGGCCCTTGACACTGTGCCTGTGAACACTGGGAGATCACTGGGTTCTGGAGACCCATTGATTTCCAGATCTCCTGACTTCTAAGGGCAAGCAGCAGTCTTGGCTAGGTGGCTTCACTTTTCTCAGGGTCACGTCCCCCTGCTGTTCTTGTTCCTGGCATTTAAGTCTGGCTGGTGCTGACAGGGCCAGCTTTGGAGGGCTGAGCTGCAGTGGCCTTTAGAAGAGTTGGGGACCTGCCTCTCACCTGCTCCTTTCACTTAGCTCTGGAACAAAAAGCAAAGCCGAGCCCTGGCTGGCTGCTTCTGGCTGGGAATAGGAGTGGGAGAGGACTTTGAGGCTGGCCAAGGTCAGCGCATGAGTTGGGGTCATAGGCCTGCTACTCCCTGGGGGCTGTGGGTAGGAAAACTAGCAGAACTCTGGGGCGGCTCCTTCCTCCTTTCCCAGGAGGGGCTGCAGCGCCTGGGTTGGATTCTGGCTTCCAAGAATGAGCCCTTACCTCCCTGGGCAGAACCCAGGGACAGGAAGTGAAGGGGTGTCCCTGGAGACTAGGTCTGCCTGAAGGGGGAAGGGTCAGTCACTGGCGCCCCCTTTTCTGCTGGGCCTTTTCCAGCCCTCCGTGAACGCGGTGCTGTTGTTCCCTGGAGGTCCTCTGAACCAGGTGACAGACAGTGGCTCCTCCTAGGCTCCCTCTGGTGGGAGGAGATGAGACAGAAGCAGGTGCCAAAGGCTACTACTTGGCTTTGTCAGAGCTTGACTTTCTGTTCTAGCTCAGGCAACCTGCCAGTGGTCTTTTCTCCACGGTGGGTGTTGGGGGCAGGGAGGCTTGTGGCCTTGGGCCAGAAGAAGGACCAGGCCACCAGCCCTTCCTGGCTCCTGAATTCTTAATCAGCATAAATATTTACTTCCTTCCTCCCGTTCCAGGCTCCCAGCATAGAGGAGCTTCAGGGAGGTTGGACTAGGCCTGTGCCTAAAAATAAACAGGTAGAGAGACAGACAGACAGACATAACGGGCTATATAGGTCAGGCAGAGGGCAGCCTTTGCCTAGACAGGAATGGACGAGCAGGCTCAAGGCCACCCATCACTGTCACCTCCCCACCACCTCCCCGGGTCTGGGACTCCTACGAAGGTGGTACCTGGTCACTAGGGTATCCATGAGTGCCTCTGGTCCCAGCATGGCCTAAGCAGCGACAAGTGCATCAGACAGCTCAGTGGGGACAAGTTGCAGACCTGATTCTCACAGTCAAGAGGGGCTTCCTGTGCTCCGATGACACAGCCCTGTGTGCCCAGATTCCATGTAGCCACATGTAGTGGGAGGCGGGGATATGTCCCAGGCCTGTGTAGCTGGGGACCGCCAGTGCAGCTTGGTGTTTGCAGGAGGTAAGTTAGCAAGTGAGGACCGGATAGGTGTGGCTGCCCTCTCTGCTCCAGCCCTGTAAGGGCGCTTCAGCCGCTCTGGGTCCACATAGGTCCCACAGGCCCCCAAAGGCACACTCAATGAACTGCTTGCTCCATGTATTTTTCCAGGTAGTGGTTTTTCCTGCCGCGTCCACCTGTGTAAGATACAGTGGTGGAGTCTCACAGTGTGGTTGTTTAGTAGAAAAAAATTCAAGGTGTGACAGTCTGTCTGAACAAAGGCCGGGAAACAAGTGGGAGATTTCTCATGGGTCGAGAGACTTGCTGGAAAGTGAAGTGTTTGGTGTGGAAGGGTTAGCCTTTTCTTGATCAGTAATGCTTATGAGGAGTCCATTTGTGTCTGTGAAGATCATACTAGTGAGAAGTACAAAAAGGAGTGTCACAGTATGAAGTTGTGAGACTGTCATTACCACTTTTTCCTTTTTAAACACTATCTACTGTCCTTTGCTGGTCCTGCAGAGCTGGCCACGGTCTCCAGCTGCCCCCTGGTGGTAGCTAAAGCCCGCCTTAGCTTATTCACTCACCATGCACTCTCCTGGCCAAGCTTTGTGCAGCCCGCCTGGGAGTGGCCCTCAGCCTGCTTCCCTTGGAGGTGACATAGCTCCCTGCCCTGAACAAGCACTTCTGTCTGGCACAGTGGGTGCTTAACTGATCGCTGAGGGCTACTACTACACCTTGGAGGATGCATGCTGTTACTGGCCTGCTTTTAGGTCTCCGGGTTCAGACTGGTGGGCTTCCCAAGTATAGCTTCCTGTTGGGGCTTGGTCAGCTAGTTCCTGGGAGACGAAGCTTCAAGTCTGGCTGTTATGCCAGATTGTGGATTCTGTGACTGGCAGTCTCTAACACTTACTCTCGTGGTTAAATGGAGACCATGAACTTGGGCTATCCCAAAAGGCTCATGGGGAGTGGCAGTGCAGTCAGTATGTAGCAGTCAACTCTTCCGGATACCTGTGAGCTAGGCCATTCAGAGCGTTGTCTCTCCTCCTCTGATCCTGACAGTTTTAGTGGATATAGCTGAAGGAGAATCCTGAGGTTAAAGTGTCACTACACAACCTGTGTCCTTCCCCAGGTTCCTGCCTGAAGACCAGCTGGGTACTGTTTTTGACATCCCCATCACCATGCACTCCTTGGACGAGCCGCTTGACCTAAAGCTGAGCATCACCAAGCTCCGGGCGGCGAGAGAGAAGCGAGAGAGGACCCTGGGTGTGGTCCGGCATCATGCTTTGCATAGGGAGCTGGGCCTGGTGGACGACAGCCCCACACCTGGCTCCCCAGGCTCCCCCCCTCCAGGTACTGCACCAGTCAGGGCTGGGGTCTCAGATGAGACTGCTCCAAGGTGTGTCCAGGAGATAGCCACAGGTTCCAGTTAAGAATCCTTCATGCTTGTCCATGCATCCTTTCAGTAGATGAGATCTGCCCAATCCACACAGCAGGCACACAGAACTAGCTCCAACCAGAGCCTGCCGAAGGACCTGGAAAGAGGTAGAAGGGGGGGAAAGCAGCAGCAAAAATCCCAGGATTATATCTCTGCACTCTGAGGTTATATGGCTGGTTAAACTGGGTGGAGACAGAAGCAGGCAAATGTGTCTTAAAGGTGCTTTGTACTCACGCCTAGTATATTCTCATTTGTTATAGCTTCAAATGGACCCGAGAACCAGTTTTATCATGTGCTTGGATAGAAAAGTCAGCTCATCCCAATTTTTCCATTTTACAGAAGGGAACACTGAGGCAGAACATGACAGGGAGTCAAGTAGTCTTGTGTTCCAGTTGCAAGTCTACTATTATTCCATGGGCCAGATACATCTCATCTCTTAAGATGGGTACTTAAGAATTTTCTGTCTCTCTGTTGTTGAGATGGTCTTGTGTAGGTCAGGCTGGCAATGAACTCGTTAGGCAGCCCAAGTTGGCCTTGAATTCTTGATCCTTTTCCCTCAGCCTCCTGAGTACCTGTGATTACAGGTATGAACCACCAAGGTATAAAACTGATTTCCTGTTTTTGGAAGCTAGCTGGGCTCCGTGGTGAAGGAAAGACAAGAAGGTCATGCCCACTGTGACTGTCCTGTTTCTTGGATATCTGGGGTCCCAGAGTAGTCGAAGATGGTGGATGGGACTTGGTCCAGCAGGACTCTAGCTAGCTTCCCTGAAACATGATCTTCTTCAGGCTTCCTGTTGAACCCCAAGTTCCCTGAGAAGGTGGATGGACGCTTTTCCACAGCCCCCCTGGTGGACCTCAGCTTGTCACCACCATCTGGACTGGACTCCCCCAATGGCAGCAGCTCCCTGTCCCCTGAGCGCCAGGGCAATGGGGACCTCCCTCCACTGCCTACTGCTGTGGTAAGGAGGGGGCAGGTTACAGAGAGAGGGGTACACTGGCTTCCTGGGACTCCTTGACAAGTGCTATCAAACTGAACAGTTTAAAACAAGAGAAAGGGATTCTCTCAGTTCTAGAACTGTGAAGTAAAGATGGTGGTAGGGCCATGCTCCTTCCCTTCCTTGCCCATCTAGATCCTGGAAGCACTAATCCTTAGCATTCACTCCCAGGCTGGTAACTGCATCCCTTGTCTCTGCCTGCATCTTTAGCTGGCCTTTCCCCTGTGTGTGTGTCTGTGTCCAGGCTTCTCTCTTCTTTGTCATAAAGACATAAGATGTTGGATTGAGGGGTACTTTACTCCAGTAGGCCCTCACCTTAACTAATTACCTCTGAATAGACAGTTTCCAAACAAGCTCATATATGCAGACACCATGAATTAGCAATTGTTTGTCTTTTCTTTTGGGTTGATTTTTTTTTTTTTTAAGGCAAGGTGTCTCTACATAACCCTGGTTGTCCTGTAACTCCCTACATACCAGGCTGGCCTCAAAACTCAAAGAGATCTGCCTGCCTAGGCCTCCCGAGTGCTGGGATTAAAGGCATGTGCCATACTGATACAATTTAGCTATGTTAGTAATAATTTATGGCTGTATTGATATAATTTAACAGTCCACAGGGGCAAGAGGGGGCCTCTGGGCCTCCCAGTGGGGTACACTAACTGGCTCTTATCCTTACTCCTTAGGATTTCCAGCCACTTCGATATCTGGATGGTGTCCCCAGCTCCTTTCAGTTCTTCTTGCCCCTGGGCTCTGGGGGGGCTCTGCACCTACCTGCTTCCTCATTCCTCACACCCCCCAAGGACAAGTGCCTCTCACCAGAGCTGCCCCTAGCCAAGCAGCTGGTGTGTCGATGGGCCAAGGTGAGTGGGGGCTGGGAAGAATGGTTAGGGCTGGGCCAGCACCCTACTTGGGCTCAGAACCCTGCCTGGCCCCACAGTGTAACCAGCTCTTTGAGCTCCTCCAAGACCTGGTCGACCATGTCAATGACCATCACGTCAAGCCGGAACAGGATGCTCGGTACTGCTGTCATTGGGAGGGCTGTGCCCGCCACGGCCGTGGCTTCAATGCCAGGTGAGGGAGCAGGGTGAGGGCAGGAAGGGAGGGGCTGGGTGCCCATCGAGCTAAGTGTGCCCCTGGACCCTCCCTGGAGCAGGTACAAGATGCTCATCCACATCCGGACTCATACCAATGAGAAGCCACACCGATGCCCCACCTGTAACAAGAGTTTCTCCCGCCTGGAAAACCTGAAGATCCACAACCGCTCCCACACAGGTACGCCTCTCATCCAGGGGTAGGAGACTGCAGGGAAAGACTGAAAAGAGGAACAAATCTTTTGTTCATACCCTGTTTCCCTTGTTTGAGACAGGGTCTCATGTAGCCCAGGCTGGCTTCTCACTATGTAGCCAGTGATGACCAAGGACTCCAGTCTTCCTGCCTTCAACTCCCAAGTGTTGGGATTACAGGCGTGGTTTTCATAGCACCTTGAAAGTCACAGGCTGGGGACTACACCTGACATGGGTATGATCATCTGACACCACCTGAGGGCTGGCAGGCAGCATCTGTCTCCTCATTTTGCCCTGGGCCCTACAGAACCACACACATGATTTTAAGTTACTTAATTACTACATTAAAAAGAGCAAAGCTGGGCATGGTAAGCATACACCTTTAATCTCAGTACTTGAGAGTCAGAGGCAGGAAGATCTCTGGCAAGTTCCAGGCCAGCCAGAATTTATATAGTGAGACCATGCCTAAAAATAAAATAAAAAGCAAAAGGAAATAGGTGAAATTATAATTATTTATCCTATGAAACCCAGTATATAAATGTGTGTGTGTGCATATATATGTTACATATATAATATAGTTCTTTTAATATTTTAAAAATGCCAGCAAACCTGGGAATGGTGATTAATGTCTGTACCTCCAAATAATTGGGAACTTGAAGGGAAAGGATCACTTGAGCTCAGGAGTTCAAGATCACCCTGGATAACATAGTGAGACCCCATTTCAAAAACAAAAAAAGAAACAACGAACAAAACAGTAGAACGCAAAACTCCCTCCTTTCATACAAAGTCTTTGAGATCTGGTATGTTTTGGCAGCATAGCATCTCCTTTTGGGCCCAGCCCCATTTCAAAGGCTGAGTGGCTCAGGTGGCTCCTGTCCTGGCCAGCATAGTGACCCTGTGATCCAAGCCATGTACCATGGTGCACACTTTAATCCTGGTACTTGGGAAGCGGGCAGATCTCTGAGTTCGAGGCTAATCCGCTCTACAGATCAGTTCTAGGACAGCCAGGGCTACACAGAGATACCTGTCTTCAAAAACAAAGGAAACTGAGCAGTTCTAAGCAAGGCAACATTTAAGAGCAAGGCAGCAGGGTTAGAATTTACCAGGGCCAGGCCTGCATGAGGAAACACTTCAAGGTCACGTTCTGCCCAACAACAGGATCTATAGCAAAGAATCTGAAGGATGCACAGCAAGGAGGCCCAAGTACAGCTGCAGCTTCCTCAGGCCGAATCCTGCCTGCTGTCCTTTGTTGGGTCAGCCTCCTTGCTGGGTGCAGTTGGTTGTCTCTTAAATCAGAGTCAGAATGCTCCAGGAGCTCTGGGCCTGGGAGGGGCAAGGGGATAGGTGGGAAAACCTGGCAGAGTTGCCACCCCTCACTGCAGCCCGCCCGCCCTTACAGGTGAGAAGCCCTACGTCTGCCCCTACGAGGGCTGCAACAAGCGTTACTCCAACTCGAGTGACCGCTTCAAGCACACCCGTACCCACTACGTAGACAAGCCCTACTACTGCAAGATGCCCGGCTGTCACAAGCGCTACACGGACCCCAGCTCACTGCGCAAGCACATCAAAGCCCACGGCCACTTTGTGTCCCAAGAGCAGCAGGAGCTCCTGCAGCTGCGCCCACCCCCCAAGCCACCACTGCCCACCCCTGACAGTGGCTCCTATGTCAGTGGAGCTCAGATCATCATCCCCAACCCCGCTGCCCTTTTTGGAGGCCCCAGTCTGCCTGGCCTGCCTTTACCCTTGGCTCCTGGCCCCCTTGACCTCAGTGCTCTGGCTTGTGGCAATGGTGGGGGTGGGGGTGGGGGCATGGGTCCTGGGCTGCCAGGCTCTGTTCTGCCCCTCAATCTGGCCAAGAACCCACTCTTGCCCTCACCCTTTGGGGCTGGTGGACTAGGCCTGCCTGTGGTCTCTCTCCTGGGTGGCTCTGCTGGTAGCAAGGCTGAGGGGGAGAAATGTCGTGGGTCAGTGCCTGCCAGGGTCCTGGGCCTGGAGGACCAAAAGACTCCCCTGGAAAGGACGGAGCGCAGCCGCTCCCGGCCAAGCCCTGATGGACTCCCTTTGCTACCGGGCACTGTACTGGACCTGTCCACGGGCAACTCAGCAGCCAGCAGTCCAGAAGCACTAACTCCTGGCTGGGTGGTCATCCCACCAGGGTCTGTGCTGCTCAAACCAGCTGTGGTAAACTGAAACTGGGCTACCCACCTACCAGCTGTGACAGCCCAGCCACCTATTGTGGGCTCATCCCCGACGAACAGAAACTCTTCTGCGAAATAGCAATAATATTCTACTGCCCCAGGCCCAGTGTCTGCTCCCTGGGAAGCTGCAGGCCCAGACAAGCTGAGGTGGCAAGGATGGTGCTAGAAGGGCTTTGCAGGCTTCCTGGCTAGGCTTCCTGGCTCCAGAGTAAGGGCTTGGCTTGGACCTGCTGTTCAAGAAGGGCTAGGCTCTTGGGTGCTAAGGCCTCACTCACTTCCACTTCTCTTGTCCATAGTCTGGGTGAGGCCTTCCTCTGCCTGTCCTCTTGCTCTGGTGCAGTCCACTCCATGACCAGCTTGATTGGGCAGGTTGCCATTCTTTCCTGCCTTACCTACATGTCAACTGGAGAGCCCCAACCAATGATCATAGGCCCATGCTTGGGAACTCCTTAGACCCCTTTCCCTCTGGCCCACTCTACGGAGGGAGAGCAAGACAGACACAGGCCCCGGCTAAGCCACAGGAAAAAGTTATCTTCTCCCTTTCTACTGCTATGACAAGGTGCTTCCCTGCTTGCTTAGCAGAGAAGCCTGCTCTGTCAGTGTCCTCTCTCCTTCCTGCCAGAATCAGCACTGCCAGAGGATTGGCAACACTTTCCAAAGAGGAGGGGCCGCTGACCACTTACCTTTCCTTGGGAATTTGCAAGCAGGTTCAAAGGATCATTGTACTGGTCTGGTCCAGCTTGGTTTGGCCTGGGCAGTGCTATCCTGCAGAAGCCTGCAAGGCATCAGTCTACACTAGAGAACTACCAGGCTTGGGAAGCAGCTGCAGGTTTGGGAGCTGCGAAGTCATGGAACACAGGGAAGGACTGACTCATTGGAAAGGAGCTTTCTAGAAACCACAAACTAAAGCCCCTGGGTGTGAGGGAACCTAGGCAGCCAAACACTGCATTTAGAGAACCGACTCTCTTGCTCGGGAAAATCTGGCTAGAGAGAGGACCAGTCATGTGACAGGTTGTTTCCTCTGACTTTCCAGCTGAGCCCTTTTCTTGGTGGTGCCTCTCTTTTGCAGAGCTTGTGCTATTCAGAATAAGGTAGCACTTACGCGGAGCTAGAATAAGCCAAGGGCATTGGAGGACTATGTGCTCCACAGCTCCAAAAGACTAGATGCCCCAACTTGGGCCTCTTGCTGTCCCTGTACTATGCTGCAGAGTGGCTGAGCCCCTCACTCCCCATCTGTAGAACAAAAAAGCTGCTGGGATGGTAGTAGGATCCTTAGTAGCTCTGTGGTTCCCCTGAGCAGCTCTGCCTAATCTCCTTTTGCCCAGACTGCCCTTCTGTTTCAGAAGGGTCACCCTGACCTGACCTGCCCAACTGCTAGTCTCCGGGACCCCAGCCCTGACAGGGCTTGGCTGTGCTGGCTCTACCCCTTGAAGGGGCTGTGAGCACATTAAGGAGCTGGTCTCCTATCTTTGGGTCTTCCCAGGATCCAAGCAACCTCCTGGCTGTTAGGGCCCTAGGCCTTAAGTCCCTGGCTGGGGAATTGGGTTTGAGACTCAAGCCCAAGAGTAGAGGAACAGGGCACTGGAAGGTGACATTAGCTCAGCATGTGATGCAGTGATGGACCAGGCTTCGAAGGGCCGGTACACTTATTGTCAGTTTGTTGTTGCACATTCCAGGATATCAGTATTTTAACAGGTTCTAAGTGCCTTTCTATTGTAGCTTATGTTTTTCCTCCTTTTGGCTCCATTGCTGTTAGCATAGAGTTTAAAAAAAAAAAACAAACAAAAAGAGATAAGCTAATGACTATAACAATATGCTCCTCCATGTGAGAGGAGGTTTATAAAGAAACAATAAAAGTGAGTTGCAAAGATGGTTTCTGCATAGTAGATGTGCCATGAGCTGGGTCGCCTGGTTGTGGGTGTCCCAAATAAAGCAACTGAAGGCCTGGCCTGGGGCTTTCATGTCAACCTGCCATGGGCTACCTTCACTCTGAACAGTAGGCAGGTGGAGACAGTGGGCATTCTGAACTACACCTCGAGATTCAGCCAGACCTTGGTCTGCTGCTGTCTACAAGAGACTGGCCAAAGCTGCTTTCCAGTATACAACATTCTGACTAATCCAGTCCCAGCTGGAAGTTCTGGGTTAGGGATCCTTGATCCTGAGGGAAGGCAGAGGCAGACCCTTTGGTTTCCTCAGGGGGTTGTGGGAGGATGCACAGGAGCAAATAAGAGCAACTGTGGCAGACCCTGGTTGGGCTTACTACTCTAAAGTGGCTGTTCACCAACATTCACCTACCAGCCTGTCAAAGGCTGCTGCCTCCTGACTCCCTCACAGCCCCAAACAGGCAAGGAGTGAGCAAGCGTCCTCAAATAGGAATATATGCACTAGAGAAACACAGAAAATACATTTATTACCAGGCTATAAATTATGAGGCAATGGGTAGGGTGGGGAGAGTCCAGCAGTCACGTTTTGGGCATCTGCCCTTTCTCTCTGTCTTCCTGGGCTTGTATTCGGAGTTCCTCATCTAGGCGTTCCTTTGCACGGACAACCTAAGAGGAGGAGGAAGATCGAGCTCTGACAGTCTCTTGGTCTTTGCCTGAATGGAGGACCTTTCCCCTTCCTGTCCCAGACTCAACCTCCCTAGAGAACAGTGGACTGCCAGGATTCAAACAACTTTAGTAGTACCCCAGAGTCGGAGGGGAAACCTGTGGCAACCTTTCTTCATAGAGTAAGGAGCACTTACCTTTGATTGCAAGTAGAAGGAGCCACCCACGGACTTATCATTCACCTTAAATAGGTGTTCATAATTCTGCAGGGAGATGGGACAGTGAACTAATATTAGTCTCTGGGTGAGACATTAAGGAAGGCTGAAGACAAGAAGTTAAAGGGCCTGCCTCTGGCCCACAGATCATGCAGGACACTGCTGTGACCAAAGGACATGAGAAAGATGGGTAACCATGTGGGAATGGCTCAGTGCTTCCAGCTAGTAGCCATGTCTCTGTAATTGTGCTGCCTGGGTCTTTGCAACCCCCCGCCCCGCAGTCAGCTTCCTGCCCTTTTCTGTCTGCCTGCACACCACCACCCCATCACAGATCGGGGACCTCACCTTCTGGACCTCCTCAGGGCTCAGCTTGGAGATGTTGAGAATCTGCTGGGCTTCCTGGAGGCTGAGGCCGGAGAGATTGGATGCAGCTGCAGACTGGTGCCCAGCACGACCCCGAGCATCAGCAGCTGCCTGGCTTGCTGTGGACACATGGGTGACTGCTTAGCTCCGTTGGTGGCCCAGAGCTTCCCCCAGGCCTTCTAAGTGACATGAAAGAAACAATTTGCCCAGGAGTGGCAAACATTCTACACTGAAGGATAGGATAAGGCCAAACCATGTTCTTGGTCCTGGTCCCTCAGTCTAGACCACAAGCTGCCTTGCTCCTCCTCCTTCCCTCATTCCTTGTCCTAGAGGCCTAGCAATGGGGAGTTCTGAGCTACTTTGGGGACTAGGCTGAAGCTACAGGCAGGGGAAGAGAACAGCTGGTGTCAAGAGCATCCATAACTGGTCTAGCCAATGCCTCACACTAGCACAGCAGACTGCCACCGGTGACTGGTTTTGGTGATCTTAGAATCAAAAGTAAAATTTAACTTTGCAGCCAATTAGTCTGTGTTGGAATTACTCAGCTCTCCTTGAAAGCAGCCAGGTATGACTGTTTTACTTTACCAAAATGGGCCGCCAAAAGGGCCTGCTGGCCCTCAACACTAACCAGGCCTAACTGAAAATAAGCTTTTCCTGTACCTAGGAATGTCTCAAAGTCTGGCGCTGCCTCCTGCCATGGGAAAGTACTCCACCCAAAAGATCCATTCACTCACAACTGACACAACCCACAGGGAAAGTCTAACCTAAGCAGAGGCCCGACATGTAAGGAGGTAAGACTTACCTGCGAACTCCTGCCTCAGGGCCCGGGCAAAAGCTCTGCCCACCACCTGCACACCCATCACAATGATCTGGGCCAGGTACTTGGCCTGTGGGCAAAAGAAGCACCTACTGAGTGGGGTTCTAAGGACTGCCTCCTCTAAACTTCCTTTCTTTGGTAGCTCTAGATACTCACACTGGAGTTCCCAGAGGCAGACTGGTTCCCTTTGGCCTTCAGGAAAGGCTGTGGGGGAGGAAGACACTAACTTTGGAAAGAAACTGTGGCTTGAGAGCTAGGATAGAGGGCAGTCCAGATTGCCACCAGTTTAATCTACTCCAAGGCCACTGGTGACTCTTCTGTGCTTTTGTAATGGTCTGGCCCAACCTTCATATTACCAGGAAAACCACAGATCCATCCTAACTCTCCCAAGACTATTAAACTACTATGACTTGGATTCTGTCCACAAATACTACAACAACAACAAAAATCACTAAAGGTCTGGGTGTGGTACTATGTGCCTATAATCATGGTATTGGGGAGACTGAGGCAGGGTGATCATGAGCCTGGACTTCATAGTAAAACCTTATCTCAACCCAAACAAATAGGGTCCAAGAAGGTGGTTCGGTAGGTAAGAGTGCTTGCTCTTCCAACCACAAGGACCTGTGTTCAGATCCCAGCATCCATGTAGTAAGGTACGGTCCTGTGTATACTTGTTATCCAAATACTGAGTGGGGTGGAAACAAGAGGACTGCTGGGCTTCCTGGCTACTACCTAGCCAAAAACAAGTGTTCCAGCTGAGAGACCCTATCTCAAAGAGAAAAGGTGGAGAGTGATTATAAAAAGACACCTAACATCCTAACATCCTCTGGCACACACTCATGCAAGCACACACACATACTATACAAAGGAACAAAAGGGAGGAGGGCTAAGGGTCTACTTAAAACATAACACTCAGGAGCTAAGAGCCAACAAAGAATTCAGATAACAAACACAGTAAGGTAGGAACCCAGCAACTGGAAGAATGTGGACCTCTGTTAAGCTACTCGGTTCACAGATCTATTCAGTCAATTTTGTTTTGGAAAAAGATACACAGGACTCAATCCCTGTTCTTGAAGCAGGCTGCACAGCCACTGTCCAAGCAGAAAAGCCAACTCCAGCAGGGCATGGCTACCAGATTCCAATACTACATAAATCAAAGTCACACAGAGGCCCTAGGGAGCCTAAGACTTGATCAGCAGCAGAGTTTATTGAGGAAATAATCAGAAATGGGGTGGAGGTTCTGGGGGTAAGATAATATTTTTCCTAGATTGGGTCCTAAGGTGCAGGCAGAACCATGACAGTGAGCCACAAGTGAAGGGTGTTAAGTCTGAGATTAGACAGACACCCTGGGAGCATCCCTAGGGTTGGAAAAAACAGACCAAGGATGGATTAATGGAGAAATATTAAGAGTCTACCCCGAAACAGAAATGGTGTATAGACAGCATGCATAAAACTGGGTCCCACGTTTGTGAAGTGATATGAAGGGGCATGCAGAGGACTCTTTAAAAAAAAAAAAAAAAAAAGGCTTACCCCCGACAGGTGCAGTGGCATGCACCTGTAACCCCAGCATTCTGGGAGACAGAGGCAAGTAGGTCGCTGTGAGTTTGAGGCTGGCCTCGTCTACAAAGTGAGTCCAGGACAGCCAAGGCTACACAGAGACCCTGTCTCAAAAAAGAAAAAAAAAAAATGCTCACTGCAAGCTTGTGCTCAAGTGGTACAGCTAGAAGATTGGACCTTTCTTCCTTGTACTTTCTGTGGTTAGTTTTCTCAGTCAGCAAGTATTGGCTGTGCCTGGTACCAGGTACTGTGACACAAACACATCCTAGTGCCTGTGCCATTTAATCCCAAGAATTTAAGAGGTTTAGTGGTGCTAGGGGGAGGAGGTGGAGAAGTTGGGGCCCTATTAACCATAGCACCTTACTCCCAAAGGAAGATGATAGCATCAGGAACCCAGACTCTAGAACTGGCCTTTCTGGCTTCAAGACCCTGCCTGTCCCTAGCAAGCAGATAGAATTGTGGGTCATTAGGGAAATGAAGAAGCCTCACAACAGATTGGTATTATATATATATATATCGCAGCTTTCATACCAGAAAGCATGGCCCAAAGGAGAATCTCTTATGATCAAAGACGGCCAAAGACTGCCAAGTAGGGCAAAAAGCTCTGAGATAGAATTCAGCTCCTATATGATTCCCTTGGCCTAGGACACCCCTCAGGAGATCTCAGTTCACACAGAAAGCCTGCCTCTCTGTTGCCACACACCTGTCACATGGCCTTGGAAGGAATGATGTACTTTTCTGAAAAGGTCATGACTACTCCTTAATAATGGATGTTAAGAACTGAGGCTGCAGAGTGCCGCCTTTAATGCCAGCACTTAGGAGGCAGAGGCAGGAGGAATCTCCATGAGTATGAGGCCAGCCTGGTCTACAGAGTGAACTCCAGGACAGCCAGGGCTACACAGAGAAACCCTGTCTTCAAAACCAAACCAAAACAAAAACAATTAAAAAAAGAACTGAGGCTGGCCAGCATGACAGTGCATGCCTTTAATGCCAGCACTCTGGAGGCAAAGGCAGGTAGCTCTGAGTTCAAGGACAGTCTCTGGTCTGCATAGCAAGTTCTAGGATGGCCTGAGCTACACAGAAACCCAGAAAGGTGTCTATGTAGAAAAACAAAACAACAACAACAAAAAAATCAAACCAAACAGAACTGAGGCTATAACTGGAGAACTCCACCCTCCCCTGCATACTTGAAGCTAAAGAAGCAAGTGGCCTGCTGCACCAGCATCTAGAGTACAATGGCCGCAGGGAAGCCCTTGATTTTAGCCAAGAGGCCTAGAAGCTAATAGGGAAGGCAGAACTGGCCTGCAGTGTTCACCAGACACCTGGGTTTGCAGACAGAGCCACCCTTTTTCTGCAGAGCTGTTCCCAGGGGGAGGCAGAGTGACATAGCATTTTTGCAGGCCAGCTTTGGAATTATCTCCTATGCCCATCCCCCAGCTTTCTGACTCTGGTCAAATTCTCAACTCTTATGGACCTGTTTCCTGACAACACAAATGTGGACTACATAGCTGTCAGACAGTGAGATGATGTCTGGCTTGGAGCCCTAAGAGACACAGCAAGTGATCAACAAGTATTGGTTTCTATGTATCATTATTCTGTTTCTATAACACTTTGTCAGTGGCCAGGCAGTGCAATCCTGGTGGCTCATGCCTCAACCCCAGGATTCTGGAGGCAGAGGCAGGAGGATAACCACATGTTCAAGGTTACCTTGGTCTACAAAGTAAATTCCAGGCTAACTGGGGTTATATAGGGAGATTCTATTTGTTAAAACAGAATAAAACAAACAAAAACAAAATGAAACAAAAACACAGTTTCTTCCAGTCAGGCCCTTTGGTGCCCCTCAGAGGTAAATCTACAAAATGGTCTTCTAGGAGCTATGAAGCAAGCAGCAAGGGAAAGGAACAAGAATGAGGCTGACCTCCACTAGAATCCTGTCTTTGTTTCTCACTAGCTTTGTAGCCTTGGACAAATTACTCAACTTTTCAGAACCACATTCTAAACTGCAAAATGGAGAGAGAATATATTCCCTACAGGAGGGGTGTGAAGCAATGAATACAAAATCAAGTGGACAGACAGCAGGGTTCTAGAATCAGAGCTCAACAGTTGGCTTTGCTCCCAGACCAGATCCTGCTTGGTGTTAAATGGTCTGGCAGTCAAGTCCCTCACAGCTAGAGATTTCTGGGGTGCAGAGCTCCACCTATAGCCCACTCCAAAGGTATTCAAACAGCCACCATCAAGTAGGCCCCCAAACAACGAACTAACTGACAGGCTTCAAGATCCCAGGCCAAGAACAAGACAGCTCACGTAGTGGGCAATTTCAGGCCAAGCTGAGGGCAGGAGTCATAGCCACAGGACTCCACCCCTGAAACTGGCCATCAGCAGCACAGTACCTTTCCCAACTGAGACGCAATGTGGCACAAATGACCTCTGACAAGGTTTGTGGTCAGGGTACCAAAAATGATGCTTAAGTCGTGGAAGTGCATCAGGAGGGGCCCAGCTTTCAGGTCTGCATACAGTGTTCTTCCAATACAGTGGCAGGCCCTGGGTGTGAATCAGACTGACAGCAGGAAGGAATGCGGGACATGTCACTAGGGCCCTGCAAATAGTTACTGCAGGTAGTGTCATAGCCAGACAGGAGGAAGGTCAGGAACACACAGTGACTGTCCATGAACCAACGCTTTAGTCAGCTGTCTCTGGCCAAAGCTGCAGTCTTCCGCACTCCATGCAGCAGGCTGTCTCCGTACGCCTTCCATGCTGCGGCTGCCCAGTTCTTACTCAGCGCTCCACTGCTGTCTACAAATTCAGCTCACCTTCAGCCTGGCGTTGATACCCCCCACCTCTGACCTCAACCTGGTTCTCCAGGTTTTCTCTCCCTACCTTCCCCCCACCGCAGCTGCACCCTTCACTTCGAGAAGCTCATGCTCTTCACGCTGCTCTGAGCTCCTTCACTGTAAATGTCCTCCTTCCTATTTAGATACTGTCAGGACTGAATCTAGGCATGGTGGCGGCGCACACCTCTACCCAGCGCTAGGGAGGCTGAGGCAGGGGCATCTCTAGAGTTTGAGACCAGTATGAGTTACAGAGCAAGACGATGTCCCAAACCAAAAACTTCCAACGCCCTTAAAGAGTGTTGGCAAACCCTTGGCAAACTACGCCGTAACTTGACTTCCAGGTGAAAATCTCTGGCTCCTCCCACTTATAACTTCCAACAGTACTTTCTTTTTCTCTTGGGGGTAGTATGGAGGATTGAACCCAAGGCCTCCCCTGTGGTGGGCAAGCATTACAACACTGAGCTATACTCGTAGCCCTCCTTACTAAAGTGCACAGGCTGCCCTGGAACTCCTGACCTCCCGATCTTTCTGCCTCAGCCTCCCAAGTGTACAAGTTTACAAGTGTGAGCTACCATGACCAGCCGGGAGAAGTTTCAAGTTCAATATGGAGGATGCACGCTGAAGACCCAATTCTGTGAGGAATCAAATCAGGTCCTCACTAAATGACCTAATTGGAAAGCAGGAATTATACAGTGGCAAATGTGTAGTCTCAGATCATGCACAAAGCCGAGGCCAAAGCTAGCCAATGACTCTTGCAGGAAAGACGAGCCTGAAAAATTCTCTGAGCTCCAGATCGCTTCAGCGTAAAAATGGGGACGACTGAGAAGGAAAAATGACAGTCTACATAAAGCCTCGGCCCCAGGCACCGCAACTTAAGGAGTGGACTGCTACTTTTCCGTTATTAACGAGGAGGCTCTCCAGCCAGGTGGGGTGTTTTGCACACCTTTAATGCCAGCACTGGGGAGCCGGAAGCAGACAAATGAATCTCAGTGAGTTTAAAGCCACCCAGGTCTACTACACAGGGCGTTCCAGGCCAGCCACGGCTACACACACAGCGATACCTCGTCTCTCAAACAGATAAATAACCAGGCGCCCTCAACCAATCGCCTCGAGGGGCACATCTTAAGAACCTGCAGGCAAATTCTAGGCGTCCGTGGTATGCCACAGAGCTTCAGGCTTCTAGGTCTACCACTTCCACGGAGGAGCCAACTGTGAAACGCGGATAAAAACCTAGCGACACCACCGACGTCGCCGAGTCCTGCCACTCGGGAAGCAGCCCGCCCAAAAATCACCCCCTTCCACTGCCCACAGAGGCTCGCGCACGCCGCCTCAGCCTACGCGGCCTTGGCCGAGAGCTTTCCGGCAACCGGGCCTCGGGTGACCCTGCCCGCGGCCATAGCCGCCAGGGCGCCAGCGACCCGCTACCACGCCGCAGACCCTGCTCCCAGTGGGGTACGCTGGCGGCTCCGACTCTGCCTCCCTTCCCGAACACCCCAATCAGGGTCTCACCATGGCGGCCGCTCCACCTTAGGGAACCGGGTGTCGTTTCCCGACCCCGTGGGGCCAGCTCAAGGGCTGCTCGTGGGTCAGAGGTCAAGGGAGACCGCAGAGCGCGTGCGCAAGGCGGCGACGCACTTCCAGGGGCGTGGCTCGCGGCACAGTGGTGTGGGCGGGGCCTCGGGATCAGGGCCTGGGCGGGCTTTGGGCGGCCCTAGACTGGGTACAGTTCGGTGTTCTTGGGACTCCTGCACCAAGTCGCTGTTTCTTCCCTTATTTTTCCAAAATATTTAGGAAGACGCCATTATATGAAACAAGCTAAAGTAATAAAGGGCTGGATGTCAAATTCCCTGTACTATTTAAGAAAACTAGGTATATCAAAATAGGTTTTATTCCAGATTCCTCTCACTTGTGAAGCTCCTTGCTGGACACGGAGGGGCTCATTTGCACCCAGGTCTGTAATCTAATGCCATTTTTTTCCGTGAGGCCCATCAAGTTCCCCTCTACACTGATATGCCCACCACCCTGATTTCGAACGAGTAAGGTGTGCTTTAAACAACAGATATTTATTTTCTGATGGTTCTGTTTTTTTGTTTTGTTTTGTTCTTTGAGACAGAGTATCTCTGTGTGGCCCTGGCTGACCTGGAACTTACTATGTAGACTAGCCTGGCCTTCAGCTCACAGAGATCCACCTTCCTCTGCCTAGGATTAGAGGTGTGCACCATGGCTGCCCAGCTGGTTCTGGAATTTTTATGTTCAAGATGATCATGTCAGGTTTGGTTTCTAGTTCAGCTTCTATGCTTGTCTTGCAAAGGGTTCTCTTCAAGTCCTCATAAGACCTTCTCTGGTCTCAGTGTCTATATGTTTGTTCGTAGCAGTTTTATCAAGACACCATAATTGCCTGGAGTGGTGGCCCATGCCTGCAATCCCAGTATTCAGGGAGGCAGAGGCAGGTGGATCTCAGAGTTCAAAGCCAGCCTGGTCTTCGAATCAAGTCCAAGGTAGCCAAGGTTACACGGAGAAAACGTGTATCGAAAACCAAACAAACAAACAAACAAACAAAAAGACACTCATAATCCACACAACTGACAGTTTCACCTTTTGGAGTGCACAGTTCAGTTCTGCCATCATTACATCAGCATCTAGTTGAGAACATTTTTACCCAACAGTCATGTCCCTACTCTGGAAGGTACTCATTTGCAGTTAGTGTCTATGTGTTTGTTCTGGGCAGTCCACAGATTCAGAATCTGAACTGTGGGCTTTTGTCACCAGCTTATCCCTTCATGCACCAACTGTTCTCTTTTCTTTTTCTTTATGATGTTCTTGTCGTCTGATAGCAGCTCTCAACCTGTGGATCTCAATTCCTTTGGCTAACTTCTATCTCCAAAAAATTTACATTGAAATTCATAACAGTAGCAAAATTACAGTTATGAGGTAGCAACAAAAATAATTTTATGGTGGGGGGGTCACCACAACACATGGAACTGTATGTAAAGGTCGCAGCATTAGGAAGATTGAGAAACACTGCTCTATGACGTATTTTTGCCTTTATTATTTATTTATGCCTTCTCACTCAACTCCCAGTGGGCAGGACATTTATGTCTTTACTCTCTGCTATCAGGACCTGGCAGGCATGCAATGGACACTTATAAATGTTTGGTGAATGAATTTAAGTTAGATTGCTCTAGACCAGTGGTTCTCAATTTTCCTAATGCTGTGGCTCTTTAATACAGATATTCATGTTGTGGTGACCCCCAACCACAAAATTATTTTCATTACTACTTCATAACTCATTTTTAATATCATAAAGTCATAGCAAAATATCATAATGTAAGTATCTGTGTTTTCTGATGGTCTTAGATGACCTATGAAAGGGTCACTCGACCCCCCAAAGGGGTCATGGCCCACGTATTGAGAACCTCTGCTCTAGACCACTGCCCATCCTGCCTTCCTTCCCTCTAGCGCTCCAAACTCTCTCTTCCCTGGGCACACTGCTTAACTTCCTCTTGCTTGTTCTTGGCTCCTTCAGATCTTTGCATTTTCAAAGAACATAAGCATCTCCTTGGGCCCTGACACCCTGCTTGCCCCTGCATCCAAGTCGGTTCCTTTCAATTTTTCCTCATTCTGCTTTCCTATGCACTGTCTGGTTTCCTAGCACAACAAAGCTATAACTCCGTCTTTTCTGTTTATTACAAGTAAACGGAACAAAGTAAAACTAGTATGAAGAGGAGCCAGAACCAAAGCTCTCTCACTCATATGCCTGTCTCCTTCTTTCTAGATTCCCAGAGAGCAGACCAGCACAAGAGGCAGCCAGCTTAGAAAAATTTAATTGCTGAAAACATCCAGAGCATGTATAGGCTGGTTGTCATGGGGGTTCACGCCACTGTGATGAGGCTGTTAGCTCCATGAGACCCTTTCTCCTGACCTCAAGTCAGGGGAAGCGGGGCAGATGGTACTAGGCCTCTGAGAGGAAGCTGCTCCCAACAGCCTGGTGGGGGACCAGCCCCCCAGGGTCCATGACTGGAGCTGGTGCAGTAGGCAAGATGGTTGGCATGTAGAAAGTGAAGGTGTTAGAGGAAACCAGCAGAAAGACGAGGGGATGCGGAGCATCCAGAGCTGGCCCAGACATGCTACCGGCATCCACCTCCCACCCACTGGAGCCAGGTGCTACTGGGCAGCTGAGGGCAAACAGCTGCCCCAGCGGGCGGAGGAGCGGACAGTCCCCGGGGTTGTACTGGGCCCAGCAGCAGCGGAAGTACCTGAGGCCTGCAGGAGACCCAGGGCTTCTGGGCTGGATGGGTCTGCCAGGGCCAGAACAGCATTGTCCAGTTTGCAGAGGCGTAAGATGTGGAGGGGCCGCAGGTGGTTCTAAGGGATGGCAGTGGTGGCTGAGGCTGGGAGTGCCTGGTGTGCAGGCTAGTCCTGGGGTGAGAGACCAGGAAGCAGCTAAGAGGGCCTGGGAAGTGAGGGTACCCGCCACAGCATTCACAGGAGGAACAGTGCTGTTGGCTAAGGAGGCAGGATCCAACTGTCACTCACCCATTCATCTTCATCCACCCCTTCAAAGGAGTCCTGGGGCAATGGGTCTTCTCTGTTCCCCAGCTTTGCCACCATGGCATTCAGTAGCTGTGAAAATGGATAGGAGAGACACTGAAAGAAATGACTCTCTTACTTCAATAACTTAAAACCCCAGTTTTAACCCCAGCAATGCCATTTCAGTTAGAACTCTATGAAGCTGCTGGTTTGCATTGCAAAACACAGTAAAACGGGGTCAGAGGCAAGAGACTGTAGCGTGTGATATCTGACCCAGGACTGCTGTCCCCGTGTACTGCTTCAAAGGCTCAAATGTACAGTAGGCTCACCATGGGCTTAGCTCTCCAATCTTTAACTTCGGCTGGGTTAGGGATGGCTAGAATGTGTGTCTCTTGCTGCCCTCCCTGGCTTCCTGTGCCCTGGAGACAGCAAAATGCCGCTCGGTGTGGCCCCTCCCCAACGGCTGGTGTGGAAACAAGCATGAGACATGGTTTGTCCTGCCATCTGGGTTGGTGACCTGGCAGATAACCAAGCACATGGAGGACACCATCTGCACTGCATAGCCAACCCTCTCGGCAAGGCCCACCTCTTCCTTCTTTTGTTGGTCAGACTTCTCTTCCAAGTACTGTGCTGAGGATGGGGCTCTTCGGGCAGGGGCCTCACGGGGGGCTTGGCTCACTGGGTGAAGCAAGGACAGGCATCAAAGAAGGTTGATTCTTTTTAGAATCACCCCACCCCCACAGTGATTCTGTGGCAGAGATCAAAGAAATGGCATTAACAGGTATTAAAGCCCCTGATCACCAGGCCTGCCCAAAGCACCAGGGTATATATATGTAAGAGTACCGCATGAGTTAAGTATGTAACACATGCATGTATGTGTGTTTGTATGTGTGTTATGTATGTGTATACAGGTATACATGTGTGCTAGGATAAAACACAGGACACAGACCTTGCCCTGCAGGGGTTCGGACACTGGGTCTGGAGACATGTCCAGCATCCTTAGGAAAGCCGGAGGTATCAATACGGCAGCAGGAATGAAGGACTGTATTTGGACCTTCCGTTCCTTCCTTCCACCACTATCCAGGTCTCCCTCCCTTCTTTTCTCGCCATTTAGTCCTTACAGTACCTGGGGTCATGCCAGGGGGCTGCAAACTCAGTAGTTGGGGCTGTCCATTAGCACCCCCTAGCCAGGCTTTGGCACTGAGTACTGGCTCCCAGCTCACAGCTGTGTCCGGGAACACATCATCCTGGAAGAACTCTTTCTGCAGAAGGGAGGGGGAGGGCTGTCCTGAGACACAGACCAGGGGCCCAGGACACACAAGTTGTGAGACCTGGCCCTACCCACACCGACATTCACATGCTTTGCAGAATTTCAGTAGACTATGAAGGCGGATGTCCCTAAGAAGTAGACAGCAGGGAGGTTTACATGAAAGGACAGATAAGAACCTAAGTTTCTGGGCCCCTGGCCAGCCACAAAAACAGGAGACTGAGTTTTTGACCCAAACTCACCCTGACTCGGGGCAGCCGGAAAGCAACAGGCTCCAAGGAAGTCTGCCGTAGCCGGAGGCATCGGGCAAACTCCACCTCCCGAATGTCACACTCAGTCTTGGGCAGAAGGACAAAGCCCTAGAGGAAGCGAGGAAGCGAACACTAGAGCCAAGAGCCCCTTGCTGGAAACAGAGCATCCTAGAGCAGCAGAATTCCTTAGGCCAGGACCGTGATCTGCCCTTTGGTAGATGTGCCCATAGGCTCGCATATTTGAATTCTTGGGTGTCAGATGGTGGAACTATTTGGTAAGGATTAGGAGGTGTGGCCTTGCTGGAAGAAGTATGTCACTGTGAATTGGCTTCATGCCATTCTACAATTAGCTCTCCCTCTCTTTCTACCTGCTGCCACTCTCCCTATCATGATGGCCACAAACTTACCCTCTGAAACAGTACACAAGCTCACAATTAAATATGTTCTTTGTAGCTTGCCTTGGTCACGGTTTCTCTTCACAGCAACAGGAAAGTAACCGAGACAGTAGTGGTGTGCTGTCAATGGGAACAGCTAGTGCCTTTGAGGGGAAAACACCACACATGCAGCACTGGCCTATTTCTATAGGGGACAAAGTCCCACCATGTCCTACTTCAAGCAGTTGAAAAGGAATATACCATTTGCCATTGTGGAATAGGTCCCCTGCATGAGTTTAACCCACATGCATACCACATTAAGAAAGCAACTAAACAGAAATTTGTTTCTTTGGACATCTTTGTTTGATTGACTGAGACAGTTTCACTATAGCACCCAGGTGGGTCTCAACTCATGATCCTCTTACCTTGGCCTCCAGAGGGCTGGTATGACAACCATGTACCACGATGCCTGGTTTATTTAACTTGACATTATATAGTTTAATTTTTAGTGATGGCTGAATGTAAGCCAGCTTTCAAAATTCCTATATTATTGCAGTCAGCTATACCAGATGCTTGGCACAGCTCTAGACAGGACCTTGACTCCCTTGACCCCTCAATAGGTCTTGCACTTCCGCACATGGCCACAAGGGGGCGCGGGAACCTTGCAGTCCAACTTTGGGACAGAAGGTTCAGCGGTGAGGTTGGCATCACCTTGTGAGGGTCAGGTGATGTGAAGCTGTTGCACTCCAAGAAGAAAGGGGCCTCCGGGAGCACCTCATACAGGAACACACGGGTATCGCCCTGGGGAACACAGGGTAGGGTATGAAAGTGAGGCAGCCAGCTACACTAGACCCTGCCCCACACCCAGCCAGTCCATTCCAGCCAACCTTGCCAGTGAGAAGCACCAGGCCAGTGTCAGGGTCATAGCTGGGAAGCAGGGTGGAGGGAGCTACATCCAGGCCCAGCACTGCTGAAGGGCCTTCTGCCAGGGCATCAGCTGTGTACAACTGTAGCTGGCGCTCACTTCGGCTGCCAGGAAGTCGGGGGAGAGCAGATCCTTAGAGCTGAAGAGGCCTGGGGAAGGGCAAAAACTCCCACAGGGACCCTGCTCCTTTCTGGGCTGGCCAGCAGTCACAGGAGACGTCTAGCCCTTAGAAGTGGCCTGGCTGGGGAGACAGTGTCCAACCCCTGGCTTGGCCTCTACTTCCTCACCTCCTGGTTTGTCCTCTATACACCCTGACCCCAGTGCCTATCCTGGCCTGCTGCTGTCTCCTGTCTGGCCTTCTCCCCTCACATTCTATTTTGTAATCTCAGCTCCAGCAGGGCTAGACATTCTCCTTGCAGTCCAGCCTTTCTTCTCAGGTGTGGGTGACCTAGGTCATGACACCTTCCTTGAGGAGGCCCTCCCCAACCCATGATCCAAAGTGCCTGCTGCCTACCCCACAGGCCTCTCCTGCAGCCTTGCTTCTGTTCCCCGTGTCTCCATCAGGCATGGCTTCCTAGGCCTGATCTCACCTTCTGAATCCCGTTAATACATATTCCTTCTCTGAAACTTTCTCCCCCTACAGAACACGTGCCTATCTATTCATCCATCTAATCATTCATGAATTCATCTATTTATCATTCTAGACATCCACTGATCCACTTATATACATACCTACCTACCCCCTTTTTCATTCATTGTTCTATTTAACACATATCATTCAGGAACTGAGGGGTGGGAACAGTTTTTGTCTCTTTGTTTGTTTGTTACTATTTTACTTTGAGACAGGGTCTGTCTATTATGTAGTCCTGGCTGTCCTTGAATTCCTTATATATTCAGTCCTCAAACTCACAAACACCTGTGCTGGGATTTAAGGCATGCACCATCATGCCCGGCTGTGGGAAATTTTTGCAAGCCCGACAGATGTTGCGACCTTGGGAAAAGCAAAATCAAATAGCTGATGAAGCCTGGGGACGGTAGTCCCTAAGTCCTCACCTGTCAAAACCAGATACCAGCAGACAATGACCATCACACACCCAGACAATGCGGGCTCCGCGGCCACCTTCAGGTCCTGGACCTTCCTGTTGAGACACATCGCATGAAACTCAGTCAAAGGCCCCCTCCAAATGGGTAATAGGGAACTTTTGCCTTTAGCCCAAAGGTTTTTACCTATAGGGAACAGAGTTGCTCTAAGGCTTCTAAAGCCTGAGCCCTTCCCCCACTGCTCCTACATGCTTACCTGCAGGGGTACAGGGCTGCTCCGGGGCTCATAGACCCGCACATGCCCATCCTTGCATACAGTGGCCAACTGCTGCCCATTTGGACTCCAGGCCAAGCTAAAAATCTGGGGACAGACAAGGGCATAAGAGGTGGCCTCTCCTTTCACTGCTGACCCCTGCCTCTGCAGCTGTCCTACCTGGTCCTGATGGCCCTGCAGCCTCAGCCGCTCAACTCTAGCCTGAAGGTCCCAGATACGAATGGTTAGGTCGTAGGAAGAGGAAGCCAGTATGTCAGCAGCCAAGGGATGGAAGCGCAGAGAGTAGATCTTTTCCGTGTGGCCTGGAGAGGACCAGGAGGTGATGCTGAGTCCCTGGGAAGCCAGTGCCCCCACGGCCTCTATCTACTAGGGCCCTCTAACCTGTGAGCACAGACTCAGGTGTGGTGAGAACATTCTTGAGACCTTCAGGGGGCACCCGCCACAGTCGGATCCGGGCATCCTCCCCAGCTGTGGAAAGAGGAGTATGTCTTTACTGTAGGGCCAGAGATTACCTGGCTTTCCTGAACACTCATGGTCTGGAGCCTTCTCTCACCCCTGGGCACCCAGGCTCCTTACCCACAGCAAGACGGTGTGGGTCAAAGGGGTCCCAGGCCAGATCCATTACAGCTGTCCCATTCTGCAGTGTAGGCAATGCTGTGTCAGGCAGGCGGCCTGGCTTCTGCAGCTGTGGAAGAAACCCACACCCCAGGTGGCATATCAGAACCAGGCACGAAAGCCAGTCTCAGGAAAACAGGTGCCTGGGCCCCACCTTCTAACACAGCCCCACTGTTGGGTGGCCCAAGCTCTCTGCCTAAGCCAGCTTGTGCCGAGCCCTAAGTGCCAACTGTAAGGCCCCAGAAAGTGAGGGCATAGCAGCGTGGAGTGGTGGAAGGAGCTCAGGCTTGGGGCTCAGGCTGCTTGGGTCTTGAACCCTGCTCCACTTACAAAGCTGTGTAACAAGGTCAGGTCACTACACCTCTCTGAACTTCTTCACTCTGATCTGAAAAACGGGGATAATCACGGCACCTACCACATGAGACAGCTGGAATGGTTAGAGGGTATGTTGGGCAAATGCCTGACACAACTCAGTGCGTTGGGGTAGACCCTCAGTGTCCTGCCCTTGCCCACTACAAGGACCTGAAGGGTAACCCTTACCTCAAGCACAGCTACCTGCCCACCACTGCTGAGCAGGGGAACAGCCACATGCAGCCGGTTAGCACAGAAGCCATCGCTTTCACCAGGTGTTGTGAGGTTGAGTCCCTTAAGGTTGGTGATATGGCTGTCTCGGTGGAGGATGCTGCCCTGAGCATGGCGGAATTTAGAACTGGGGCCTAA
This sequence comes from Meriones unguiculatus, assembly GCF_030254825.1. NCBI lineage: Eukaryota > Metazoa > Chordata > Mammalia > Rodentia > Muridae > Meriones > Meriones unguiculatus. The sequence continues at coordinate 42,129,895 of NC_083359.1, forward strand.
TGGGTAGTGGGGACACAAGCAAGTGTGAGGATGCTGTGTCTGTGCCTCCTGTACCTGGTCTTGGCCACCTGTTGCCCTCATCACCAGGAGGAGCCTGGTGTGGGTCCAGGTAGGCCTCTGTGGGGTTGGCACATGCAGGGTATCCAAAAAGCTTGCCCATGTTCCTCTACAGCCTGAAAACCAGGGGTGCTAGTGGCACAAGCCTGGGTTAGTCTATATAAGGTCTCTCTTTAGGGTGGGTGGACAGAGGAATGGGGCTAGGGCTTGGGGTAGACAGGGTCTTCCTGCCCTGAGCAGCTTACCCAGAAGACTCTGAAGTGATCTCTGACTGGGGCTGGTACCAATGCCACTGGTGCTGGAGAGTGAAGGCCCCAGACTGGATGGTGTGGAGGGCGAGATCAGCGAGCTAGGAGGGGAAGAGAAGCCCTCCTGGAGAGAAGGACGCGGTCAGCCAACAGTCCCTGGGTGTGCTAACCAAGCAGAAAGGGGATGGATGGCCAGTTCCTAGGCCATTGCTCGGCTCCTGAGTTTTGGGACAAGAGGCTGGGCATGAGCCTGCTAAAGCACAAGTCAGGTGGCATTGAAAGAAGGAAATGAGCATTAGACCACGGGGACAGATGAGCCTGCTCATGCCTCCCAGTTTTGTGGGGGGATAGGCCAGTAGTGACAGCTGCCAGCATTTCAAGAACAGCCCTGCTTCTTCTACACCTGCTCAGCTTAGAATACAATGTCAAGTTCTTTCCTATGCCGTGCACACGCCTCCGTCGCTGTGATGCCTGGCAGTTAAAGACCACAAAGGCTATTTAGCAGGTGAGTAGAACACGCCTCTGGACCACTTCACCACCCTACCGTGGTGTCTCAGTAGCCGTAGGGGAGGTGACTTGGTACTTACACTTGGGTCTGTGTCAGCTCTGGGCAGCTCTGCAGGATGGGCCATGTCAGGGGATGGTTCCATAGTGGGCACCAGGGAGGAAATGAAGCTGGGGTGGGGCCGGCGGGCTGGATTGAGGCTGACCTTCTGTACCTGTGGGTTGGGTACAGGTACTTCTGGGTTGGGTAGGCAGGTCACTGGGGGAGGGACATGCTGCCAGGTATGAAAGGAACCCCTGGAGGGGTAGACATGAGGTTAAGAGAACCAAATGGGAACTCCCAGGGGTCGCTGGGTCTGGGGGATAAGAGAGGAGGCGCATGAGCCAGGCTTGGCCCTACCTTCTGGTTGTCCCCAGCCCACCAAGTGTGGGCATCAGAAGCAGGCACAGGGCCGGCTGTGTCTGGAAACAGGTCCTCATGAAACTCCACAGTCTGGTGAGGAACGGGTGGCCAGTCAGTGAGGCCCAAATCCTCCAGGTCCCCAATCCCTTGCCCAGGCTCCACTCACTTTTCGGGGCACGTGGTGGCTGATGGGTATGATGGCTGTGTCACTCAGCTGCAGGACTTGGAGCACCTCGCAACTCATGACATCCAGTGCTCGCCGGGGGACAAGCGCTGCCCCTCGAAGCACACTCTCCAGAATGCACTGGGTCACTGTCAAGGACACCATAGGGATGGTGAGCGGGGGATGGCGGTGGGGGGTGGAAACCGGGGTGGGTGGAAGGGAGGGCGAGGGCTCACCTGGGCTCAGTGCAGGCTGCTGTGGTGTCACTTCGTAGCAGGACAGCTGGTTCTCACCCTGAAACAAATACAGCCTGAGCTCTACCTGACGGCGGGTTGTAGCCCTGCAGCAACCACCCAGAAGCCTTGATTCTGCTGAGCGCTGACCTGCGCCTGGAGAGACTTTCCCTCACTTGCTCATTACTTTATGTGCTGAGCATCAAGGATATACATCAGCATTTATGGCATGCCAACAGCATACCAACACTGTGGTCCTGTCCTCCTGGCAACCCGGGTGAAGATGGCACAGGATTGGGCTGCACTGTTCTCACTTGTTCTTTCGGTGACAGGAAGGAAGAAAATAGCACAAGGCCCTAAAGTCTGAGTCATGTATATGGAGGGCAGCGGGAGGGCTGATCCAGTTTTCTGCTCACCTTTCCTGCCAGGACCAATAGCCCAGTGTCTGGATCCAGCAGGGGTGTCAGAGACCTGGGGAGAGAGGGCGTGGGCTGGATGATAGGTAAGCTGGCAGAAGAGCTGCAAGTCCTCAAATCAGGGACCTGGGAGGTCCTTCAAGCTGTATCTGACCAGATCCCAGATCCTCATTCTCTTCTGCTGGTACTGCCCATATACTAGGCATACCACACACATCCAGCTATTCTGCTTTCCTGCAGTGCTTGCACCGGCCCTGGGCAGTGGGAACTCAGGCCTGACCCTACCCTAGGCACTCATGAGAACTCATACATACATGACATCCTATATTGCTTCAGCCAGCCTAGGAGACCAGCACAAGCAAGGTTAGGAGGGTAGATGCTCCAACCAGGACCCTCTGACCTCCAGTGCCACCTAGGCAGAGTAGAGCTCACTCTAGCCACTGCAGGGATAGGGTGCTACCATCTACTCTATCACCATACATCCTAGAGGCTCAGGTGGCACTGCAGGCTGACTCCAACTCCCAGGCAAAGGCTTCTGAGGCTTCTGGGCTTTCATAGAATCCCCTAAGCTACAGCCCAAGCACGTAGAAAGGACATTCCTGAAGTGAGGTCACGGTGGGAGGGAGAGGGTTGGAGTAGGCTGGGAGCCTACCCAAGGCCAGATTTTTCACTGGCCAAGAACTCCCACCTCCCTGCTTTAGGCCCTGGAGGCCCTTCACATAAAGATCCCAGGCCAGGGAGCATCTCCTTGCCATGACCTCCTACTGAGGGAGGGGTGTCAGAAGAATTTGAGAGCCTTCTGGTTTGTGGGGTTTTTTTTGTTTTTTTTTACATAGGGTTTCTTTGTTTAGCCCTAGCTGTCCTGGAACTTGCTTTGTAGACCAGGCTGGCCCTCAAAACTCAAGAGATCCAACTGCCTCTGCCTCCCAAGTGCTGGCTGGGATTAAGGGCTTGTGCCAAACAGCTGGCTGTGAGAATTTATCACTTGCTCCTGGCCTTGACCTCTGACACACTCACAAACAGTGCTCCATCCCTGTTGAGGTACCCCAGCAGGGCCGGCTGTCCAGGCCTCGCCTCCCCTGCCTACTAGTGTTCTGCCAGGAGCCACAGAGTGGGTGGAGAGCTGGGTGGGGCCCCCCAAGTGTCTGCAATTCTTGGAGGGCCTAAGCTGGTAACTTGTGAGTAATACAGGCCCTAATTACCTCACGATGGCAGGGCACGCTGGCCTCACTGCTGCCCTTCTCCACTCAGCCTGACCCCTGCCTGCCACAGTAGAAGGCAGGTAAGGGATAAGGGTGGTAAGGGGCTTAGGGTCTTCCTGCAAGACTGGAGTTGACATTAGAACCCCTGCAGCTTTCATTTGGCTTTACTCATTTATTCATTTATAATCATCCATTCATTCTCTTGATGAACTAGCCTATGCTCAACCCCCAGCTCAGCCTGATGATGTGAATAAAGGGGAGTACTACAGACCCCATGCCAATCCTGAAGGCACCCAGCTGCTCTACAGGGCAGATACGATCTCGTAACTAAACACATGAAAGCAGGGCTCTCTGAGGTTGTGCAGGGGTAGGCAGGACTGTGTGGTCTCAGCTCGGCCACCAGGGAGTGGGTGTTTCTTCAATTCCAACGTGAGGGAAAAGCCATCACAGGGGATAGAGTTCCAGACAAGGAGAACATTACATGCACAGGGCTTATGGTAGCTATTGGATTAAGGACTTTTGAGGGATAGGAAAGGTGATGTACGTAGTGGCCTGGCCAGTGAGATGATGACTGAGGCGCAGGTGGGCAGGGCCAGGTGAAACAGCTTGGTGAATCAGGAGTTCTGTCACTAGTAAGTGATAAGCAATTAGGAGAAGGTGCTTATTTTGTTTGTTTTGTGAAGCTAGGGACAGAATTCAAGGCCTTATGCATGCTAGGCAAATTGTTCTACCATCTAGATCCTACGAGTTAAACAAAGTAGGGTGGGAGCAAGATGGCACCGAGATGGGGTCACACACTCCTAAGAAAGAAAAGGTTCAGAAAATTAGGAACCAAAGGAGCATAGGGGCTGGAGCAGAGGTGGGGGACAGGCCTCTGTGGCCTTCTGTTGTACTCCCAGGGAGAGAATGTGAGAAGAACCTCGTGAACTCCACTGGAGCAGTTCACCAGCTCTCAAAAACCACCTCCTGAAGAAGAATGGCCAGGCCTCCCCTCATCCCACTCCCTCAGCACCTGCTCACTGACTCAGGTGTTGGGGGGTGGGAGCAGGAAGTCACAGAAGGCAGGGCTAGCTCCTCTGACAGGTCAGGCCAGTCCTCCTTGCCTCAGGCAGAGCCATCTGGACATCTCTGCTAGGCAGGAGCAGCCTGCTGCCCACTGGCCAGGACGGGCAGGGAAATGGGGTCACAGCACCCAACACTATCAGCCAACAGCTGGCACAGGCCTGGTTCTAGGCCTTGTGAAGACAGCCAAGCTGCATCTGGGTCCAGAATGCAGAAGACACACCTTGACTTGACAGAAGGCCAGATGGGAAGGGATTCAGTATCAACATCTTTCCTATTGCTATGGTCTCTAGGCTTGCTACCCTGAATGGCTCTTACTCTGACACCAGGCCAGAGTAAACCCTATGTAAAAAACCCCAAGTCCAGAGTCTGAGAGAGCCAAAGGCCCGAGGCTACCCCTAACCAGAAGACTGAGGAAATGGTGTTATCTACCAGATGGTGAGACGTGACTTTGATCTGATGTCACAAGCTCTACCAAGTGCCTTATGATGGTCCTGTGAAAGGACAGGGCTGGGCTTGTTGGGAGAAAGCAGCTCTTGAACTCCTCTGGTGTTGCTTCCATCCATGGCCCCAGACAGCTTGGCAATGCCCCTTATCAAAAGCGGTCCAGCCTGGGCCAAAGGCATGCCACATTCTCTTCCTTTGTAGGGCTCTTTGGAGGGGTGGTACCTGGACAGCAACAATGAGAAGCTAGACAAGTTGGGGTATACTAGAAGCTGCCCATGAGTTCTGGGAGGATGGGGCCTCAGAGAACTCATGGCTCATGGGAAGAGGCTTGGGGTAGCCTGAGTCACATAGCGAGCGCTTGTGTGTTCACTCATTTTTGTTGGTACTGGGTGTAAATCTAGAGGCTTATTTATCTCAAGTGGTCTACCACTGAGATAGACCCTCAGACTTCTGTTTTGAGAAAGGTCTTACGGAGTTTTTCAGAGCAGCTGGGATGACAGACCTGACTCACAACAATCAGTGATTTTGGAGCCTGCCTTACAGAGGATTTGGCCGGGGGTACCTGGTGAACCCAAACCCTGGCCAGAGACAGCTGCCATTCAACCTTAGACGACTTCCTGTTGAAGACTGGCCAGAAAACCCCATTTTCATGTGAAACCACCCGATTTTTCAATTCTGGCAATGACTTCAAAGTTCAAAACTGCCACACGGGTCAAATGAAACAACGGGGGTCAGTTCTGTGCAGGAGTGTGTGTGAGATGGGGTGGGTGGGGTGTTGGTGTTCTACATTTACAAGGACAAGTATGGGGAGGGACCTGCTGAGCTCCTGATGACCAGTCCCAGACCACCTTCATTTCTGGTGATGGGGTTCTGCAGAGGCAGGACAAAGGCCTTGGCTACAGACCAGGCGAAAAAGGGGCATGATGGTGAAATCTGGGAGCTGAGCTGGGTCCCCAAAGGCTCTGAGGCATGACTCTAACCACAGACTGTGGAGGGGGAGGGTAGAGGCTGATCATTTTCCTGGAATCCTACAAGGCAGGGGATTTTTCTAAACTAGTCCCTGGCAGCCGCTCCTCCTGCTCAATCAAGGGCCACTGTCAGCAAATACCTAGGTCCCTCCTATTGTTGACGACGTCCCCAACCCTGCTTCCCATCCCAGGCATATTCTGGTCCTGAAGCTTCCAGCAACTGTAGGGGTTTGAGCGACATCTGTTTCTAGGTCTCAGTGTTTCACTTAAAGCTGGGGAAGGTGGCTACAAGGATCCCAAATCCAGCATTAGAGATTTTACATAAGAGGCACTTGGAAGCACTTCATGTGGCCTTTCTAGCTTTTGAGATTGGAATTAGCTACCAACAATAATACATTGTGAGATTACACCTAAAAATTTAGATTTGTATGAAAAAAATCCAGTTTTGGCAGATTGGCTGGTCATGGGGACTAAGCCCTCACCCTTGCTGACCCTTTCTATCACCCTTGCTGACCCCTTCTGTCTTGCTTCTCCAGATCTTCATGGGCCCTAACGTCCACTTCTTGAATTTGTGTCACTATTTGTTTTTTAATTAAAAAGCAGGAACCTGTCCAATGTCACACAGCAAACTAAGGATTGACTTAAGCCAGCCTAATAAAACCTCTTCTCATTGGGATCTGGAGGTGCAGACCGGGCCTGCACGGTGCAATGAGCCGCTCAGCAGAGGTGGGTGTGTGTAGGCTCGACCAAACCCCGCCTCAGCCAATGGGGGAAAGCCCCGCCCTCGGTGGAGACGGTCCCACCCCCCCACATCTTAAGGAGGGACCAGCCTCCTAGGAGCTAACTTCGGAGCCGGAGCCCGGGGCTGCGAGACGCGGACACCGCAGCCTCCGGACCCCGGGGACACGGACTTCTCAGGATCTGCCGGAGGGGGAAGGACTGAGGCCCCACTGAGGCCTTGGGCCGCACCGCCCGGCTCCCTCGGCCGCCGCTGCCGCCTCCCGGTGAGTGTCTAGGGGCAAGGGTGGGGGCGACAGGCGGGGTTGATCACACTCGCCCTGCACACTAGCACACATTCTTCGGTGGGACTGCGGCTGCGGGAGCGAGCCCCCCCCCGCCTCGGGCGATTACCTAGGCAGCACGTCCAGTTGCACCCCCCTCCCCGAGTGGGCTCGGGGCCTCAGTTGACCCTCAGGAGGGCCAGGTTTTGCGCTTTTGTACATGGCTCACCTACCCGTGAGGCTCCGAGTAGACAAAATAAACACCCCCTCCCTTGCTTCCTCCTCCCACGGCCGGGCCCTCTGGCGTGACCAGTTTTATGAATCAAACCTCTTTTAGGGGATGGCCCAGCCGTAGTCTGGCTACTTTTTCCTCATGGGGTCAGACAGTCTGGTGCCCCTGTGCATATTGGTTGCCTGGGGTCCTCTGGGCCTTGACACACATGGCAGCCCTGGAGAGGAGGGGGTGGGGAGGCTGATAGGTGTGCCCCCAGGTGAGGCATGGACTTCGGCAGCCAGAACTCCGAGTGCTCCAGTATCAGACCATCTCATCTCTACCAGTGAAGGAGCTTTGCTTGGGCTGCAAACCCAATGGCTTGTAGCCACTCTAGTCCTTTGTGTCCCTGAGCTTGCAGCTCCGGGGCCAGAGGGCTGCTTGGGTTCCCTGTGGTCACTGGCAGGCCAGCTGATTGGTGCCAGCCACACCACCTCACCCCCATTCGTTAACGATTACCACACCAGGGTCGCTGACTGCTTCCACACCAGGATCCCAGGAGTGGCCTCTGCAGGGTAAAAGGAACCTAAGGGTCAGGAGGTCCCCTTGTGTGCTTTTTGCATTGATAGTATGTGAGGCTCCAGAAAGAGGCACTAAGGAGGGCCTTCTTCCCTTTCTGGACCAAGAATCCTAGGGGAAGAGGACTGGCTAAATATTAAAGGTCCCTTCCCCCTAGGCAGGATTTTGGGTGCTGGGAAAGTGGGTGGGCTGCAGCTTTGTGAGGGGCTCCATTGATATGGGCAGTGAAGGACAGTATGGACCCAGCTGTTAGCATAGCCCCATAGCTGGGGCATGCAGGTGGGGGATGGGAGGACAGTCCCTAGAGTTTACTGGCCTCTCCTAGGGGAATCAGCCCCCGGGGGGAACTTCTGTAAACAGAGTGTCAGAGGCAGGAAGAGGGCTCTGGTAATGAGCAGCCCAGCTGGATTCCCTCCAGACCATTATCTAGCATCTCCCATCCAGAGAGGAAAGGACCAAGGAGCACACGTGCCAGCCCGGGAGGGGGCAGGCACTGCTTGTCCTTACCTTCCCAAGCCTCGTAGCTGCACACCAGAGAAGCCACCTGGGATCTGTGAGTACAGAGAGTCAGAGGGTACCGGGTACAGGGCAGCTGTCCCCGGGGTGGGGTGGGGGTACCACCGGGTGGAAGAGATGAGCACAAGATCTCTCAGCCACTGTAAGACTTAGGCTTTCCTGGGCCAGTCCCCTCTGGCAGATAGCCCTGGGGCCAAGACAGCTCTCCAGGCAGGACCCCCTTCCCCCACACCTCCATTTCAGATCTCCCCAGCCCTGGTGATAGGGATAAGTCCTAGGGAAGAACCAGGAAAGTGGGGCTCCAGTTAGCCTCAGGAAGTAGTCCCCCCCCACACACACATACCACCCCTGGCAGGCAGTTCTCTTGGACAAGTGCCTAAAGTCATTCCTGACCACTGGAAGGTCCTAATCTTATGTGAAGGGGATCAGTCACCCCTTCCAGAGTTCCCTTCGGCACCCCTCAGAGCCCCTCCCAGAGCTGTGGAACCCAAGGCCCTTGTGTTGCCAAGAAAACCAGCTCCGCTCACTGCTATGGAATTTGTGTGCGCTTGGAGGAGGGAGAGGTGTACACACACATACACACACACACACACACACACACACACACACACACGTGTAGGAGTGTGGCCGAGAGGGTGTGTGTCTGCACGTGATTGCAGCAGGGCCAGTAAGGGGTGCTTTGGTGTGCTGGGGAGGACTGGACCTCCTTCCTTTTATCAGTTTCCACATTCCAGAGTCAGCCGGGCTGCTTTCCCCAAGCCCTCAGCCTGCTGTCCAGGCCGCAGGCCTCCCCCGCTTTTCCTCATTCCAGTCTCCCTGGGTGTGAGGAGGCTTCTTCAGGCCACCTCGGTTTGAGGGGGTGGGGGTGGGCAAAAGGCCAGTTCTTCAAGGTTGGGGACGGCTCCCCCCCAACTCCTCCTGGGGAATGCAATAAGACTCTAACATTCCTGCAGGCTGCCTAAGAGACTTCAGTAAGGAGGGAGCTGGGGCCGGGTGGGAGCCTTGTTGGCCCTCAGGCTCAGTCACTGGTCAATAGTGACAACTGTGGGGCAGAGTTGTGGTTCAGTGCCCGGTTCATAGACCCCAGAAGGGACTGCTTCTGTCCTACAAGGCTGAGTGACTTGTAGAACCATGGCATGCTGATGTGAATAGGGAAAAAGACCCCATCTGTGGCCATTCCCTTCTGTGCCTGGGAAGCTTGGGGTGGCTGGCCTTCTGTAGTGACTAAGGTATTTTGGAAGGTGCAGGGTTAATTGCAGGGTTATAGCTTATTCAGTGGGCGCCAGGCTCCGGGCAGGGGCAGGGTAGGAGGAGGCCGAGCCCTAGTGGCATCACACCTGCTGTGCGTGCTGACAGTGTCATTCTGCTCCCCACTTCTGGTTGGGCCACAGCCACCACATAGCTCCTGGGGCCACAGGTGTTCTTGCCCAACAGGTGGCACCTCTCCTACGATGGCACAGCCTGCCACCCCAAGGGCTCACTTGAGCCAGAGGCTGATCTTAGTCACTCATCTATCTGCCTTGGCTGACAGGTCTGACAGCAGTCAGGTCACCCACAGGGGCACTGAAGACGCCCACCTGGGTGGAGACAGGCCACCCTGGCCACACCCACTCCAAGACCCAGATCCTTTCTTGGACAAACAGAGTAGTTAGGCTGATATCCTCATTGTCCTTTTTGCAGTTTCTCTAGCTGTGCAGAAGACCCAATAGAGGACTTAAAATATAGCTGCCTGGCTCTCCCCAGCAGGAATGCTAATTAAAAAAAAAAATAGATGTAGCCTAGGGAATTGAGGTTTTAAAGAGTGCTTTCTAGGTGATCCTAACCTGCAGCTCAGATCTTAACCAAAACCCTTTGAGTTATAGGCAGAGATGGAAGCCAGGAGAGAGCAGGAATTGCGGTGAGGTCACAATGCAGAATGATCAGAACTGGCTTGGGATCCCCTGACTTAATCACCAGCCTGGGCTCTGCCTCCTGCCCAACTTTTTTTTGAGCACCTATAATAGAGACCCTTGACCCATCTTCTCTGTTGGGCCAGGACTGCTGTGTTCTAGAGAGGGGAGATGGGATGGACCAAACCAGGGCCCAGAATTGCCTCGGACACGTCAGCGAAACTGGAGCCAGCCATTCTGGCCGCCGGCACAGTCCCGCCTGCGGGAGGGGGCTGGGGGTGTGTTGGCAGCCTCCTGGGGCTGGGCTGCTGCCAGGCCTGGCAAGCAAAGTAGAGCCCATTTGGTGCAGCACCAGGAGACAGAGGCTTGGAGCCCAGAGCTGAGAGTCAGACCTTGCAGAGCCTAACTGTACCTACCCTTAAGAAGTGTGCAAAGAAGGAGTGGGCTCTGAATTGTCCTCTCCACCTCGCTGGGCACATGGCCTGCCTCAGCCCCAGGGAGAAGCACCAGCTCCAGGCCTGATGTGCTCACCAAATGCCTGGGTTCTACCCCACCCACTCTCCCGTCCCTGACTGACCTCAGGCATGTATATGGGTGGGTGCCCACAAGTGTGTCACACACTTGGGTGTGGAGGGCATTCTGGGACCTCAAGAACTGGATGACCAATGCCCTTAGTTGTCCTTACTCACAGAGCCCCTCCTGGAGGTCATGTGCTTCAGGAGGTTGGGCCAAAGGACAGCTTACTCCCACATTCCTTTATAAAACTAAGGACGCACCCCCATTTTTCCATTGCCTTAAGAGTGGAGGGATGCCTGCTCATGTGTCCTTAACCTGGACCTAGGGTCTCTAGTTAGCATGAAGGTGGTACAATCTCCACAGTGGGCCTTGCTTACAAGGAAGGCAGGGCTCCTGGCATATAAGTAATGCCTGTAGTGGCTAATCATGTTTACTGACCATTTGGCAAATGCTTTAGGAAGCAGGCGCTGTGACAGGCTCCATTAGATGCTAAGGTGGGGTTTGTGGTCCGGCTTAACAGCCAAACCTAAATACCTCATCCTGGCTCCTGGGTGCTGGGGCAGCCAGGCCTATCTGCCTCTGCCCACCAGGCTGCGTAGAATCAGACCAACAGAGGTGAAGAATCTAGTAGGAGGAGGAGGCGGCATGACCCTTCATTGTTGTTGCCCTCCTGACCCCTAAAGCTTGCTGCTCCAGAGCTCTCCCCATAGCTTTTACAAGGGATATGGTCACTTTGTAGCCCCACAAGGATCAGATATCAAAGCAGAGGCTGTGGTCCGTTCAGAGCCACTCTAATCAGCTGGAAGCACAAGGCAGTAGCAACTCTCGAGAAGCCACCCACCGCCCCTGTACATACACCAGGTACAAGGACTCAGACAAGTTAAATGCCTTCAGAACTTACTGAAAGAACTCCCTGTTTGAGGCTGGGGAGGTGGCTCAGTGGTTGAGAGCACAGGCTGCTCTTGCAGAGGACCCAGAATTTGATTCCAAGTGCCCATTAGGAGACTCACAACCACCAGTTCCAGGGAATACAGCAGCCTCTTCTGGCTTCCACAGGCACTGAACATATACACATGCAGACAAAAATGGCAAAACGACCTTACACTTTACCTGTTTAAAACCAACACCAAAATCAAACAAAACAAAACAGGAAGTCCGCAGGGCTGCCCACAAGAGTTCTGCATTTCTCAAAGATGAAACTCGGTCAAGAAGGGACTCAGGCTGGGTGTGGTGGCATACGCCTTTTTTACTCCCAGTTCTTTGGAGACTGAGGTAGGAGGATCTCTGTGAGTTCAAGGCCAGTCTGGTCTATATAGTAATTACAGTGACACTCAACCTGAACTCAGGCCTGTCTCCTGCTGTGCTATAACTGCCTCACTTTTTTCCACCATGGTTAGCTTCTGCCCTCTCCAGATTCCCTTCAAGGACTGCCCACATACGAGCCATGAAAGGCTTCCCTAGCCAATAGACTGTATCTTGCAAACTGAAGTTTTCCAAAGCTCTAGAACCATCTTTTGCCTCAGTCTCCCCTTGCTGGGAGATGTGAAGCCAGGGGTCAGGCAAAGAAACTTAACATGAATCTTAGAGGAATGGGAATTGGATTAGCTTATTACCTGTATGGTCTTTTTGGCTTATGACCCGGGTCACTCCTGAGTTAACTCGGCTCCCTCTCCTACCAACTTGTATGTTAACTCGGCTCCCTCTCCTACCAACTTGTATGGACACTCCATAGCTTCCAACCTGCCAGCCAGGTGGCGATCCGAAGGTCAAACACTCCTACATATCCTTCCCCCCTTAACTGCTAGGAGAAAGTATAGCTGAATCCCCTTTGTGGAGAGTAAGGAGCACCTCCCAAGCACACTCTTCAGCCCTAAGGTGGCGAGGATACACGGAAGAAAGTAAAGAACCAAGTATGACGCTGCCAGTGGAGGCCCCACACAGAGCCACCTGCCTAGAATGAGCTCTTAACCATTGGCCTCAAACAAGACCCATGGGGAGATGAATCAGCCGTGTGGCCAGGCTAGCCACGTGCAGGGACCCCTTCAGCCTGACCTTGGCCTCACAGGAGTAGACTGATTGAGGAGGAGGTTTCTCACCTCCTACATGGCTGTGAAGTGTGGTCTGAGGTCATTTGAAGCCCCTGTCTGGAAGCCGACCGCCCCGAGTCAAGGTGGCTGGAAACAGTCCTATGGGGTATGGGAGTTAGGGGTGCGGCTAACAGTTTTAGGTCACTAAATGCAGAGCCCCGTGGTGCTGGTAGAATCAGAGACACTGGCGGCCTCAGGGTTCTGGTACTTTTCTCAGTTGATTCTCAGTGTGAGCCTCTACCTCAGTGCTCCTTCAGCAGAGAGGCACTGCACAGGCTCTGCAGATAAAGGAGCAAAGGTAGACAAGATCTCTGCCTATGGGAGTTCCTAGCATGTCTATGGAGCGGGCCAGCCAGGGGCGGGGAAAGCGCCAAAGTGTTCATCAGAAGGCTGCTCTTGCAGAGTAACAAGAGAAGGGGCTTTTGGAGGTACGGAGGGGTCGAACACTTCCTTGACAAAAGGACACTGCAGGCAGACGGGACTGTGAGCTTAACCTGGGTAACAAGGCCTTTTCTTTCACTTAGAGCTGGCGTAAGGCCGCAGGCATTTAACTCACCTGTCTTAGGACCCATTCTGTCTTCTTCCCTTTCACACACCAGGGGCCCTTGTGCTTTGGAAAAGGGGAATCCACAGATGGGATGGTGGTAAAGGCAGGCTGGGTGAGGGTCTTGTTACCTGTTGTGGCCACATGTGGGGGAAGGGAGGCCCTAGCTCTAGTACAAAAGGCCCTTGTGTGAACAGCAGGTGCCTGGAATGGGAGGGCATTGTCAGCCATTAGGCAGGACTGCCAGCCCAGGGGCAGGCTGGCACACTATGCAAGGCTCAGGCCTCTGGAGCACCCAGGGTGAGGACTGTGCCTGGGTGGGGCCCTCAGGCTGTCCTAGGAGCCTGAGTGAAATGAGCAAGCTGTTGACCTCTGTCATGTAGGATAAGAGTGGGAGCCCAGCCTTCATGGCTTGTTATGACATGGAGCCCTGAAAGGCACAGACCCTGCCCCAGGGGCAGACCCTCTCAAGCTGGCTATACTCAAGCCCTGGGCTCCAGCTCATACTCACTGGCACCTCTGAAAGCCCCTTCTCTGTTACTCTGGCGTAACAGAAGAAGCTCCCGTCTAAACCGGCTGCCAAGGGAACTGAGGCAGCGGTGTGCTGAGCAAGTGCTGCCACGTGGGAAGAATGGGGCACTGCCACTTCTCGGGGACAAAGCTATTTCTTGTTCTAGGGTCCAGCCTAAAGCAGACCCTCAAAAACTGAGGAGTTGGCCTGATGTACTTATCCAATCTGGCATTGTCACAGGCCACCTTAAGAGGTGAGGACAAAGGTTTTCCCCTCACCTGAATCACAGGGTTCCTCGTCTTTTAGTTCATGCTTTGATGACAGGGGGCTGAAAAGGGAAGTTTCAGTTCATCCAGCCACCCCTCCCCTAGACAAGGGGCACCTGCCAAGCAAGAGCTGCCAGCCAGCCTCTACCCCTCCTCTAGAAACCTCACCACTGGCCACATCCTGGTGGCCCACGGCCCCCATCCTGGGCAGGTCTGACAGCACAAGTGGAAAAACACAGATCCCATAGTTTCCATGAGAAGTTTTCCTGCTGCGGTCTCTCCTCCCTCAGAGGAGGGAGGGACATGAGAGTGTGTTGCAGGGCCAGTGGCCCCAACAGCCAGCTTCTCTGCTTACGCGCCCGGGCCAACTGCCCATCCTGTCTCTCCAGACTCTGCAGGGAGGGGCTTCAGGACCCATTAATTCTCCTTCCCTGTCCTTGCAGCCAGATAGAGGGGCTGGCCTTGGCTAGGACAAGAAGTCCAGGGTTCAGGGAAAACTGTGTTGTCACTGAGATGTTGCCTGTGCTGTTGATCCTTGAGCTAGCCAGTCTCTACATGTATCAGCCTGTAGGATGCTCATTCATGACATCCAGCACTGTAATGATAAGATCACATGGAAAGGGATGACAGACATGGGACAGAAACCAGCCAGGGCGCTAGGGACCTGACTCACAGCTCTGGACTCTGTTGCACTGAGAGTGGGGAGTGAAGAGTCCTCCTCTGGCCTTCCTGACATGGCTGCCCTCAGCCCTGACTCACCGCTCTTTGCTCTTAGGAACAGAAGATGCCCTCCAGGAGTTGCCTGCCACCTCTCCTGCTGTTGCTCCTGCTGCTCCTGAGGTCTGGGGTCCAAGGCTGCCCATCAGGCTGCCAGTGCCACCAGCCACAGATTGTCTTCTGCACTGCCCGCCAGGGACCCACGGTTCCCCGAGACGTGCCACCTGACACGGTGGGCCTCTATATCTTCGAGAACGGCATCACTACACTTGACGTGGGCTGTTTTGCTGGCCTTCCAAGCCTGCAGCTCCTGGACTTGTCACAGAACCAGATCACTAGCCTGCCCGGTGGCATTTTTCAGCCACTTGTTAACCTTAGTAACCTGGACCTGACTGCCAACAAACTGCAAGAGATCTCCAATGAGACGTTCCGCGGCCTGCGACGCCTTGAACGCCTCTACCTGGGCAAGAACCGCATTCGCCACATCCAGGCTGGTGCCTTTGATGCCCTTGACCACCTTCTGGAGCTCAAGCTGCAGGACAATGAGCTCCGGGTGCTGCCCCCACTGCACTTGCCCCGCCTGCTGCTGCTGGACCTCAGCTACAACAGTATCCCAACCCTGGAAGCCGGAGTGCTGGATACTGCCAATGTAGAGGCATTGCGGTTGGCTGGCCTAGGGCTGCGGCGGCTAGATGAGGGGCTTTTCGGCCGCCTGCGCAACCTCCATGACCTGGATGTTTCTGACAACCAGTTGGAGCACATGCCATCTGTGATCCAAGGCTTGCGTGGCCTGACACGCCTGCGCCTAGCTGGCAACACCCGCATTGCCCATATACGGCCAGAGGACCTGGCTGGCCTGACAGCCCTGCAGGAACTGGACGTGAGCAACCTGAGCCTACAGGCCCTGCCCAGTGACCTCTCAAGTCTCTTTCCCCGCCTGCGCCTCCTAGCAGCTGCCAGAAACCCCTTCAATTGCTTGTGCCCCTTGAGCTGGTTTGGGCCTTGGGTGCGTGAGAACCATGTTGTGCTGGCCAGCCCTGAGGAGACACGTTGTCACTTCCCACCCAAGAATGCTGGCCGACTGCTCCTGGATCTGGACTATGCAGATTTTGGCTGCCCAGTCACCACTACCACAGCCACAGTACCTACCATAAAGCCTACTATCAAAGAGCCCACACCTTCGACTTCTAGCCAAGCCCCCACATGGCCCAGCATCACAGAGCCAACTCCCCAGGCCTCCACCCCACCATCCACGGCCCCACCAACCGTGAAGCCTGCTCCCCAGCCCCGGGACTGTCCGGCATCCACCTGCCTGAACGGTGGTACCTGCCGTGTAGGGGCAAGACACCACTGGGAGTGCTTGTGCCCAGAGGGCTTCATTGGCCTGTACTGTGAGAGTCCTGTGGGGCAAGGGATGAAACCCAGCTCCATACCGGACACTCCAAGGCCCTCCCGGCCCCTGCCTCTCAGCATTGAGCCAGTGAGCCCCACCTCCTTGCGTGTGGAGCTGCAGCGTTACTTACAGGGCAGCGCTGTGCAGCTCCGGAGCCTCCGCCTCACCTATCGTAACCTGTCTGGCCCTGACAGGCGGCTGGTGACCTTACGACTCCCTGCTTCTCTTGCAGAGTACACAGTCACCCAGCTGCGGCCCAATGCCACCTATTCTATCTGTGTCACACCCCTGGGAGCTGGGCGGATACCTGAAGGTGAGGAGGCCTGTGGGGAGGCCAACACCCCCCAGGCAGTCCGCTCCAATCATGCCCCAGTCACCCAGGCCCGTGAGGGCAATCTGCCACTCCTCATCGCACCTGCCCTGGCTGCCGTACTCCTGGCTGTGTTGGCTGCTGCAGGAGCAGCCTACTGTGTACGGCGGGGGCGGGCAACGTCTACAGCTCAGGACAAAGGGCAGGTGGGACCAGGGACTGGGCCCCTGGAACTAGAGGGGGTGAAAGCCCCCTTGGAGCCAAGCTCTAAGGCAACAGAGGGAGGTGGGGAGGCCCTGTCAGGTGGTCCTGAATGTGAGGTGCCCCTTATGGGCTACCCAGGGCCCAGCCTCCAGGGCGCCCTCCCTGCTAAACACTACATCTAAGCCAGGAAAGAAAGAGCAGCCAGGGAGGGGCCCAGGCTTCCAGTCATCACCCTTCTGCTGCCACACAAAGAAGTTCTCGATGTGCACCACAGTGCACATGCATGATGGTACTGTGGACAGCAGCCAGTCCCTGACCCTCTCCGGGCTGGATCTCATCTGTGAGCTGCTTCAGCCCAAATGAACTATCACAGCCACCAGCATGTCCAATACAGGCGCCTGCTGTCTTCTGCAGAGTGCAGTCCTGGGTGTGAGCCCTGCCATGTGCTGGTAACATGGCTAGGCATGTTTGGCTTCCCAAGCCATGGAATCTGGTAAACAGTGAAGGAATCCCCAGAAATAGTGGGTGGGGAAGGCACTAGGGCCGTGGCCTTGGCCCCCAAAGTGCAGGAACACTTGAAACTGGAAAGGAAGGTGCTCTGGGCACATGTGGATTTGCTTCTATTGTTTTGTTTTGTTTTTAATGTATTTATAAAAGATCTTTTCCCGTTTATGCTGGGAAAGTGTTTTTCAAATTCAGTGACAAGGACTTTGGTTTTTGTAAGACTATTGATGATATGAAGGCCTTTTGTAAGAAAATAAAAACTAAAATGAATTGCCTGTCTCTCTGTTTGGGCTTGGGGTACGTGAGTTTTAAGTCACTGGTCACAGGTCAGGCATGGGCTTGGCAGGGCCCTGCCATTAGAATGTTCCAGCCACGGGTCCTGACCCATGTGTGGTAAGGCCTTCACCTGGGTGGGGCAGGAAAACGGACTCCTTAGGGCAGCTTACCCTAAGCTATAGGCTGTCTTGGGCCAGCAGGAGCCATAGTGCTTATGTTTAACTTTGGTAGGGGCCCATGGCAAACACAGGATGCAGAGGGGGATCACACTCTTCTCGGGAGTTCTGAAGAGCAGCCTACCCCTGCCTTAACTAGAGAAGACAGCCTAGAGCTTCGTCATTCTAGAGCCTTGTAATGGCTGGTTTTGGGACCAGGAAGCTTCCAGACTCTACCAGAGTCCTAAGCTAGCCAAGTATGTGGCTCCTTCCTGCTGTCTGCACCGCTCTGGCACAAGCCCTGCTGTAAAGAAGGGCACTAGTGGGGGAAACATGGATCACCAAGGCAAGAAGCTCAGTGAACCGAAAGGGGAGGCCGAGATAGAACATTAGCAGCAAGGAAGGGCCAAAGGACTGTCTGGCTCACAGCTGGTGCCAAGTTTGGTGGCCCTGGGTTTTCCTTTACTTCTTGCCCTAGAGATGTGCCTATCAATTCTGGAACACCCAAAGGAGGGTTTTCTAGGAAAACTACAGGCTGTGGGGGCAGCAAGACTAGGTTCAAGGACAGCTGTGGCTTGGACTTGGTGTGGGCAGCTCTGAAAACTAATGGAGCACACCGTCTTTGCCTGTTAACCTTAGGGATGAGAGAAGAGTCGGGCCCTGGAGGAGTAGAAGGGCCCAGCAGAAGCAGAAGCCAGTCATTCACAGGCTCACTGCCAATCAGTATCTTTCTGTGGGTCATGCATGGTCCTGGTACCAAGTCTCACCCCTGAGGGGAAGGAGGAGGCCCAGCCAGGCCTGGGGAACAGGCACTGCGGTTTAGGGTGTTGATGTCAGCAGCAAGTCAGACTCAGCCACATGAGGCTCTGGATTCAATTAGTGGCTGCTGAGGACTCTGGAGGAGGGAGGAGGTGGACGGCGGGTCATGGGGGGCAGTAGGTGGTAGCATTAGGCCTGGGCAGGGGCCCTTTCTACTGAGGCTGCAGTGGTGGCGGCAGCAGCCCAGGTGGATTTCCTGTAGGCCTGGATTCTATTAGGACAGCAGGCGTGGTGAGCCTGCCCCTCTCGGCAGCCCCATCAAAGGGGCCTTTGTGGGCCTGCGGACCGCTGCTGAAGAATGGTGACTGCTGAATAAATGTTTTTGCTGCAAAGCAAACCTGGCCTAGAGGGAGGGATGGCACGGTGGGGTGGCAAGACCTAGAAAAAGGGGAGGAGTCCCCCAAGAAAAGTATTCAGATCAGGCCACCCCTAGTGGGGACCGGGCCAAGATGCCAGTCTCCACTGAAGGTAATTCTACCAACTCAAGGCCAGATGGATGTGGGGAGGAGTGTGGGGTCTTCTCTCCAGAAGCACTGTTCCTTGGAGTTTTGTAAACTCACATTCCAAGCCTGACAATCACCTTTAGAGAAGAGGAAAGGCATATCCTATGTGGCAAGCTGGGCGGGATCCTAACACCTACTTCCTGGTCTAGACAGAGGTGAGCAGCCACAGGGGAGGGCTTTCGCCCTGTTGCTACAAAGGGTAGGACCTGCAATTTTACTCACATGTTTATACCATCTTCAGCCACAGCCCTCTCAAAACACCCAGGAGACAGGAACAGGAGACAGGCATGTCTCCTCATTTTCTGGACCAAAGCTGCTCTTTGGTAGGAGCTTTGTAGAACCTCTTATTATCCTGTACCTCCCCTTGTGTTGAACCTGCGATCTGGCACACAGGAACTACTGGAAAGTCCCCTGGGTGGCAGCCTGCGCCCTCCACATGGGCCGAGGGAGCCTGGCAACAGCCTGCCACTCTGCACTGTGGCAAGCGTCCTTACAGACACTCCAAAAATGACAAGGGGAGGGCAGAGATGGGAGCCATGACAAACCCCCCTGGAAGAGGAGGGTGGGGAAGGGCATGGGCCTGACCCTTCAGCCCTGTAGCTCTTGTGAGCACAAACTGTTCTGCCTAAACCAAGATGGAAAATCTGTAACAGCGAGATCAAGGTGGCAAGGAGACACAGCTGCCAACCTCCCCCATACTGTGCCCAGAGTTGGGCACCAAGTACACTTTTCATCTTCAGTCATGGTGGGGGGATCTGCTTTACAGTAAACCTGTGAGGACACAGGGACCTGCCACTTCTCTCAACAGCCTAGATACTGGCAGGCACCAATGTCCACAGCTTTGTGGAGGCTGGAGAGTCCTAGTTCTCTTGCCAAGGGTGTCAGCTTGCCAGGGCATAGGCCAGGGCTTGGGGGCTGAGGGGAGGAATGCTGGCCTGGCGGCCCATCTGGGAGTAATTTGACAAATTCCAGTCCTTGTTGGTCCTTCGAGGCTATTCTTAACTGCTGTAATTACAGGGTCAGCCCTGGCCAGTGGCACCATGGGGTCTGGGCATGGTTAACTCTTCCAGGGGCCATCCTACAGCTAGGCAGGAGATGCCCTGTGGGGGACAGGATACTCAGCATCACTACCAGAGTAGAGCCTGATTGGCTGGAAGTGGTAGGTCAAGAGTAGCAGATTGATGGTGCCAGGCATGCTTTCCAGCCACAGCACCTCTGCTGGAGGCCTGTAGGGAACAGTCACCTGGCTTGAGTAGGTTTGGAAGAGAAGATGCCAGGACAGTGCCAGGCCTGGGGTGGATACATAAGACAAACAGTGGTCGTGCAGCCCCAAAGCCTAGTACCTCTATCTCCTCCAGGGAAGGGCCACCCTGATACCTTTCTTGAGATCTAGCCCCTGACCCTGAATATGCCTCGGCTTTGCCTTCTTCACTATAAAATAGATACTGTCAAGCCAGGCATGGTGGCATACTCGTTTAATCCTGGCACTCGGGAGGCAGAGGCTGGCAGATCTCTGAGTTTGAGGCCAGCCTGGTCTACAGAGTGAGTTCCAGTACAGCCAGGGCTACACAGAGAAACCCAGTCTCAAAACAAGAATAAAAACAACAACAATAAACAAGTATCCTGATCTCTCCCTGTGCATTAGAAGTTGGGATGTAGAGTCTCTTGTCTTCCTGACCATACCTTATCCTCTGAAGGCATAAAGAATACCACTTTCCCCTGCATTCCCTGATCCCTAATATGATGCTCTTGTTTCTGGGCCTCTGAGAAGCCCTTGTTCCTCTGTGAGTCAGATCCTTCAGTTCTGAACTATTATAGAAAGAATAAGCTAGACAAGATAGCCAAGGACCAGGACCTTTTCTGGCTCTAGCATTCCCCAGTCAACCTACCCAGAAGGGTTCCTGGCCAGCCCTTCCATTAGTCACAGCTGAGGCTTCAAAGCAGGAGTCCCTCCCTCCTTCCCTGTAGCCTTGCCTGGCAAAGTCTCTGAGCCTCTCGGAGCCTCCATCTCCTTAGCTATTCTTGATGCTCTCACAGACTGAATAGACTGTTTATCCTAAGCGCCAGCATGCTGGTGACTGGTTTATCAGCCATTGCAGACCAAGGCCATCTCTACACAAAGCCTGGATCCCACCAGGCATGACCATAAACTTTCTCCCATACTCTGGGAGGCAGGGATGAAGAATCAAGTATACATTACCCTCCTGTGCTCTCTGGGAGCATGTGTGAGGTGGACTCATATGTGAGAGCAAACTTTTAAATAAATCTCAGTGGACTCCACGCCTACATGTACCTGCTATACACACCTCCAAACACAGCCACATGCCCTCTCATAGCCATCGGTGTCTGTCTTTCTCCTACAACCTCAAGTATCCTTGGGTCCAAGAAAACATGCATAGCAAAATCAAGCCCATTCCTGCCATCTGTACCCCCATGACACATTTTCAAGGTCACCCCCACCCTGATTTTAAAAACACACTTACATGAACCCCTAGGCAGTGATGTGTGCCCATGAAGAGGAGACTACTTTCCTGACAGAGCCCCAGGAGGACAGGATGTCGTTCATTGGGCCATTTAAGACTGCCTCAGCACCCCCTGCTGGTAAAGCTGGGGATCCTGGAGATCTGGGCCCAGGTGCAGCCAAGGCTCAGCATCTGCCACAGTCTAGTGCTCAGCCAGCCTCAATGTCAGGGGCCATCACCAGGGACCAGCTTGGACACCTTCTAGACTCTTACTCCCAGTTCCCAGCATGCCAAAGTTCCTACCCAGGTGAGGTGTCCAAGGTGATGGAAGTCAGGGCGCTGCTGAAGAGGCGGGTGTCCCAGAGCTTCACTTCTCGCTCACGCATCTGTGGGGGATCCAGGGAAAGGCTCAGAGGAATCTACCTGCTCCTGGAACCTAATGCCTGAGGGTGCAGCCTGGCACCTGCCCTAGAGCAGAAGGGAGTCATGACAGGGAGGCAGAGTTTGTGTTTTCATGTCCTGCCCTGTCCTGCCCTGCCCCTTTAAGAACTTTTAGGTGACAAGGGACAAGGGGCGTTTCCCTCCATGGACTCTGGTCCCTATGGGGCCATCATGGCTCCCGGGGTCAAGCTTAGCTACTGCAAATGGAATCTGCCAGTTTTCTAAAGCCCTCAGTTCCCTGGGGCCCTGAGACCCAGCTGCACAGCCAGGCCGTATATGGACAGGCCTGTAACTGGCTGTCTGTACCCCACCTCCCAATGACCTCACCCAACCTTCTTGAAGCAAGAGCCTAAAGGACTAGGTAAGTCCCTGGCTGGCAGTGCCATGGATGCTGGAGGGACCACTACCTGGTTGAATCCAGTGGACACAAGGTGCTCCTGAACGCCTGTCCACGCCAGCCTGGTGTCTCTGTTGTTCTCATGGGCCAGTGTGCTCTGCAGGAGAGAAGAGACAGCACTGAGCCACCAGGGCCCCCTGCTGGGGACAAGGATAGCTCGAGTAGCCAGAAGCTGGGACGTTCTGTGCCCAGTTGTTTGAGCACCCACAGTGAACAGAAGAGGTCCTGAAGGCCACATGTGTCATAGGAAGAGCCCTGCCTCCACCTTCGAGGGCATCTCTTCATGCAGGGGACGCCAGGCTCAGGTTCATTCTCCCCGCTCCTGACATGGCTGGTGAGGCAGGGCCAAAGCCAGCAGTACTTTTCTCACCTCTGTCTGTGCCCTGTGAAAGCTGACGGTTGAGGGTCATCATTTAGAGCTGTATGGACTGGGGGAATGCACACCCTCTGAAGAGCTCTTTCTTCTCACTTGTAAATGAGGCTTACAGTACCCATGCCACCCACTCATTGGAGCTGCCTGGAGGATCAACTGAGAGTGCAAATAGAAGGACTGGGCCTTGAGAAAAGCCCCGTGCAAATCACAGGATTAGAAGGATTACTGCTGCCTCCTGTCACTGCCAGCAGGCCAGAGGGAGGGCCTGGGGCCAAGCTCTGGGCAACATCCTGGAGAGGGTAAAGCAGTGCCCCTGGTGGTCCTTCAGGGGTGTTAGAGCATCTGACAGACAGGAAGGTTGGAGGCTCCAAGAAAGGAAAAAGAAGTTCACATAGCAGGCGGAGCAAATGTCCCTGTTTCCCTTGGGCCCTGGCAGGAGGGAGTCCAGGGGCCAGAGGAAATGCAAACAGCTCTCTCCCAGTCACCCTGGCCCCTGGAGCCTGAGACAAGGACCGTGTTACCAAAAATAGCTCACCCCAAATGTGGCCAGCCTCCTCCAAACTTCCCACGGTCTCCTCCTTGGGAATGAATGAGAGAGGGAAGCATCTTGGAGAAGCTGGCCCAGGGGCCCCTCCCCAGTACACGGAGGCTGACCCCAGCGTGGGAGACCACTGGAAATGCTCCGCCTGTCCTTCAAGGGGCTTTTCTCACTGTTCCCTTCCCACCCAGCGACAGTGGCACAGGAAGTTGGAGTTGGAGCCTGAGAACTACGGCCCCATCCTTCTCTCTCCACGGTAAGCGGGGCTGTGGGGTCAGGATGAGGGTCAAGCTATTGGCCAGCCCCACCTCTGACACACTTTTATGGGCCAGCAGTGTCATCTGATCTCTTGTTCCTTTACTAGTGTGCAATATCCTTTGTGAAGGTAGAAAACTAGATAGTTCATAACCGGTCTGCATTTCACTTGCTCATTCATAGTCAACAAACACTTGGGGCTTGCTGTGGGTCAAGAGCTGTGCTAGGAGGCAACAGTGGGGCAGGACAGGTTTCAAAGACCAGGAATGTGGTTGCTCGTTCTTTCTTTCATAATGCAGTTAGCTCATCTATGAGAAGCGCAATGAGCCAGGCGAGGTGGCACACACCTGTAGTCCCAGTACTCAGGAGGCAGAGGCAGGCTGATCTCTGCGAGTTTGAGGATAGCCTGGCCTACAAAGGTACACAGAGAAACCCTGTCGGGGGTCGGGGGGAGAAAAGCACCATCTTCCCAACAACATCTATTATAAGCACTAAGTGTTAAAATCTGCTAAATGCTTAGCACTGAACTGTGTTTTGCTGGTTGTTTTTTTTTTTTTTTTTTTTTTTTTGGGGGGGATGTTTTTATAAGATTGAGTCCTGACATGTAGTCTAGGTTGGTCTTGAACACCTGGTTTTCTGCGTCAGCCTCCTAAGTGCTGGGCTTGCATGTTTACAAATGTGGTGCACATTCAGCGGCAAGGTAACAGGGCACAGAACGTAACTGAAAACACTCTAAGGTCACATTTTTTTTTTATTTGAGCTAGAATGAAGAATCTACACAGAGTGTTAGCTCTACAGAGGGACTAAAAGCACTGAGACCCACAAAGCTGCAGGCAGAGCGGAGGGAGCTCAGCTGCTGGAGTCTCCACCACTGACAGGCTCAGCAGGTCCATAGGAGCCAAGGAGGTAGTTTGCTTCAACATAATCAGTAGTTGGTGTTGGTTCAAACTTTGGGAGTCTGACCCTGAGAAGTTTGTTTTAGGCATATTTAAGCACAGCACAATTTGGTGAAAACTTTCCTGTTGATAATTAACTCAATCCGTGTGCACAGTAAAGCTTAAGACATGACTCCTCAAAATTATTTTTTAAGCACATGTGACACCTTCCATAAAGATGGGTTCTATAGACTAACAAGCTCATAAGGGTCTGGGGTGTGGTCTTGGCTGCACTGACAGTGCAGATGCCACTAGGCTGGTAACCACATCTGCTCCCCGACTTCTGGGCAGATACACAGGCCATGCCTCCTTCCCTTCGAAGGGGCTACCCTGTGTGTTTAACATTCCTGACTTCTGGGGCTGGAGAGGTGGTTCAGCGGTTAAGGCCACTGAGTCCTCTCCCAGGGGACCCAGGTTCAATTCCCAGCACCCACATGGCAGCTCACAACTGTCTGAAACTCCAAGATCTGACATTCTCACATAGATATAAATGCAAGCCAATGCACATATATAAAGGTAAATAAATTTAAGGAAAAAAAAAAACATTTGTGATTCCCCTAGTGCTTATCTGTGAGCACAAGAACGCTGTAGCTCCCACAGGCTGAGGATGGTTGCCACTGGCAGTTTTCCATGCAGAGCTATAGACTGGAGTAGAATGCACTTTGGTCCATATATTCAACCTTCCCATTCACATATGGAGAAGGCAGGGGCCTAAACAGCTGAAGCTGTCTACCTTGATTGCCCATAATACAGCTGTAGGCTCCCAAAGTTCCTAAGCCCTATGAGCTAGGACCCATTATCATGAGGGGGTCCTGTGACTCATAGGTGATAGACTCATCGTGGGAAGGTGGAAGTGGCCAGTGGAGCTGCCCACACTCTTCCCAGACTCCTAATAAAGCCCCTCCGGGGGCAACTCCAGCCCCAGCACTAGTCCAGTTGCCCTCTGTGGTTTCCAGCAAACTTCCAAGGCTGGCCTACACGATAGCATCAACTGAGCATCCTGATACTCATGGCCCCTGACAATTCTCCTCATATCTGGCCTGGGGAGAAGAAAAGGAATGGCAGTGGACCAGCAGCCTCAGCCCTGCCACAACCAGGGGGCAGTGACACATTTACATTTCAGCTGAGGTGCAGTGACAGCGCTTTTCCAGCACCATGGCAACACTTCCTGTGTAGGGGAGGGAACTCTAAGCCCCTTTCTAGGGTTAAGGGAACTTCTGCAGAGATGTGCAATCTCCTAAGCAGCGACAACTACCAGGAGATACCTAGTTGGCTCTTGGTTCCCTCTCCTTCTTCCCACCCCTCCCCCCTGTGAAATAGGGAATCACCACACAGCCATGATGACAGAGGACCCAGGTTTGGTTCCCAGAACCCACATAGCAGCTTAAAAACCATCCATAATTCCAGGCCCACCTACATACATGCAGATAAAGCATTCACACACATAAAAAAATACTTTAAAAAAAAAAAAAAAAGAGAAGATTTACTGCTTCTCTGGATTAGCAATGGCTTCAGGACCTTGCTTGCCCTCATCCTAGGCTCATCCTAGGGGGTGATTAGAGAGACTGAGCCTGGGAGCTCTGTTCCTCTGCTGGATCCTAGGCCAGTGACAGTTGCTTAGGCTAAAACAGAGGTTCACCTGAGTCTGGGCAACACGGCAAGAATCTCCACCTCAAAAAAAAAAAAAAAGGCAAAGGCAGGAAGATCAGAGGTTCAAGGCTAGACTCAGCTATGTAGTAAGTTCAAGGCAAGCTTAAGTCACATGAGGCCCTGTCTCAAAATCAAAACCATCCTGGTAGTGTTTTCTTCAATCACAGCACTTGGGAGGCAGAGGCAGATGGATCTCTGTGAGTTCAAGGCCAACCTGGTCACAGAGCCAGTTCCAGGACAGCCAGAGCTACACAGAGAAACCCTGTCTCAAAAAAATTAAAGCAAAGTAAGGGTATAAAATACAGTAAAGGGTCACCCAAAGGTCACTTGCTCCAAGACCAAGTGCCTAGAGGGATAGGCCAAGGTTGACAGTGGAGAGAGTACAATTCTGGAGGCATGTGCGGCTCCAGTCTCCGGGACAGGGGGGTTCAGATGAGGAGAGGCCCAGAACGGGCACAGGTAAGAGGCAGGACAGCACACTTCACCCCACCCCCACCTTGATTCCTGCTAGACAGGAAGGGGGAACTCAGAGAAAGAAAGCACTTTCAGGAGTCTCTCTGAGCTGGCCCCTTAGCTCACACCACCCTGGCCGCCAGCCGTGGTTTTCCTAATAGAATCCAGGTGTGGGCCAGATGCCCTGGGCGGAAGTTGAGGGGGAAGCAGGGACGGGTGGAGGGCAGCATTCCAGGCTTGCTGCTGCCCCCGCATTGTGTAGAGCCTCAGAGCCAAGCACAGGCACCATCCCAGCGGCCAGTGGAGCTGCCCACGCTCTTCCCAGATCTCCTGGCTAAAGCCCCTCCAGGGGGCTCCTCCAGCCCCCCCCCGCCCCAATCCTCAATGACTGCCTGTACTCTTGAACAACTCGGAGTCCCTTGGCTAGCAGCCACACCAGCTCCACCTCAGCCTTACTCACAGACCACCTCTGTGGGGTGTGAGGGAGGCGTAGGAGGGAAGGAAAGGGGGGGCAGCGATGGGGGAGAAGGCAGGCTGGAAAGAGGCCACTGCAAAGGGGAATGGAGAAAGAAACGCTAAAGGATTTGGCCCAGTGTGGTGCCCAGTAGGCATGAGTGCAGGTGTTTTATGTAGTGTTCTCAGAACCCTGGGCAAGGAACCCTGAAGGGGCTTCTATCTCACCTTGTAGCAGATATGGAGAACCTCTTCCTAGGCAAAGGCTCAGAGGTCTGAGAAAGCCTACCATGAAAGGCCTACTATTCATACCCACTCAACCTGAGATTCAAATGATCCCGTGAGATGAGATCAGCAGCCTCTCCAGGGACACAAGGCTGAGGGGTGGTCAACTCTGCTCTCAATTCTCCTATCAGATGGGGCCTCTTTTCAGTCCTCAGCCCGACAGAGTAGAACTATCTGTTTAGGCCCAAGAGAACATAATGTACCATGTGAATAGATTTTGGAGGATGATGAGGTGCCCAGGCTACCCTTAACTTCCTGTGGGGAGCCAGATCTCAAAATGGGAGGACTATTGTGATGGAATAGGTCTTTACCTCACTGGGGGAAAAAGCTTCTAGTTCTTTTAAGAAATACAAATTTGTCAAGCAGTGGTGGTGCACACCTTTAATCCCAGTACTCAGGAGGCAGAGGCAGATGGATCTCAGTGAGTTCAAGGCCAGCCTGGTCTACAGAGTAAGTTCCAGGACAGCCAAGGCTACGCAAAGAAATCCTGTCTTAGAAAAAGGAAAGGAAGGAAGGAAGGAAGGAAGGAAGGAAGGAAGGAAGGAAGAAAGAAAGAGAGACAGACAATTTCCTGAGGCTGAAGAGATGGCTCAGCTATTAAGAGTACCGGCTACTGTCTAGAGGACTCCACAGGGGTTTGACTCCCAGCATCTACATGATGACTCACAACTCTGAACTTCAAATTTCAGAGGATCTGATATCCTCTTTCGGCCTAACAAGGGTACCAGGAATGCACGTGGTATCACAGATATACATGCAAAATGGTTATACCCATGAAATAAAGTATGGGTGTTATTTTTTTAGTTTAATTTTTTTTTTCTAAAAAAAAAAAAAAAAAAAAAAGGCCAGGCATGGTGGTGCACACATTTAATCCCAGCATTTGGAAAGCAGAAGTAGGCAGATCTCTGTGAGTTCGATCGAGGCCAGCCTGGTCAGGGCTACACAGAGAAACCCTGTCTTGAAAAACAAACAAACAAAACAACAAAAGAAATCCTAGGGTTAGAGATGGCTCAGGGGTTAAATGTGTATGATGCTCTTACATGGGACCCAAGTTTGGTTCACAGCACCCATGTTAGGCAGCTCAAACTGTCTGTAACTCCAGGTCCAGGGGATCCAATGTCTCTGACCTCTGCAGGCATCTGCATGCACATAGCAAACCCTTACCCAGACACATGTGCAGACACATCATTCAGAATAATGAAAGTTGGGGCTGGAGAGACGGCTCAGTGGTTTAGAGCACAAGCTGCTCTTGTAGAGGACCAGGGTTCGATTTCCAGCATGACAGCTCACAACCATTTGTAACTTCAGTTCCAAGGGAACCAATGCCCTCTTCTGGCATCTGTGAGAACTTCATGCATGAGGTGCACACATACATGCAAGCAAAATAATCACACATATAAAATAAATAAATACTTTAAAAAGAATAAAAAGAAATGTTTTTTTTTTTAAGGAAAGAAATATGAAACTACCAATTATGTTGGTGCATACCTTTAATCCCAACACAGAGGAGGCAGAAGCAGGTGGATCACCTGAGTTCGAGGCTAGCCTGGTTTACATAGAGTGCAAGTTAGGGCAACATAGTGAGACTGTCTCAAGAAAGAAAGAGAGAGTGGGAGACAGAGAGAGAAAGAAGAAAAGAGGGAGGACAGAAGAGCTGGCTCAGCAGTTAAGAGCGCTTTCTGCTCTTCCAGAGGATCTGAGCTGAGTTCCCAGCACCCACGCCAGGCGGCTCACAACCTCCTGTAACTCTAGCTCCAGGGTTCAGTCTCCTGTGCTGTCTTCATTGGGCACCCACGTGTATATGTGGACATGCAGACTCTCTCCCACACATACATACACATAAAAAAGTAATAAAATAAATCTTGAGAGAGAGAGAGGGGGGGGAAATAGAAACAGAAATTCACTGATTTCATTCCCTCTTAAAATTCCCTAGTGGTTTCCCAGAGGCCAGGGGATAGGCCTTTTATGTATAGATGATCCACTCTGGACCTTTCAGACGATTTGTAAAACAAGCTCTTGTCTCCCCCCTGTGCCTGTTAGATGATTTCTAGAACACTCTTCCCAACTGTGGCCATCTGCTTGTGGCCTCATGGAAACTGAGTCCTCACCTGAGCCCTCATTTCTCAGGACAAACACTAAGCCCTCCCGAACAGAGAAGCCCTCAGCAATCATTGGGACAAGGCCACACGTGTGGCTGGCTGACTGTTGTCTACAGGGTCTCAGAGAAAGGAATGACTTTCCAGAGGCCCCATGCCTGCTGCCTCACTGGGAAATGATGACAATGTGGGCTCTAGGCACCCACCACAGGGATAACAAAACACCTACAATCCCCAGGTCTTACAGGAGTGGGAAGTCAGTCTGCCCCATGGCCTGCTAAAAGAGGGAGATACAAAAAGGGGAATGAGGGCTCTTTCTGACTCCTCAGTAGCTCCTCTCTGGTGACCATGCTGGGGAAAGAAATAAGGGTCTCAAAGGAGGGGAGGAAGCTGAAATCTCAAATTACATTCCTGAAGTCAGGGAATGCCTCTACTGACAGCATGGCTGCGCCCACCCTATGATCAAAGCAAAGCCCTTCCTAGGAGCCAGAGGTCAGACCTCAGGAAGAACTCTGAGCAGCCAAGCTGCTGCCACCACCAGGTTCCTCCATGTGCTGCACTGTGTGGTCCTGGGTAGGGGTTTTTACCCACCGGCACTAGACACATAACTCACCTGAGAGTCCTTGGTCCCTGCTCTGGGGTCAAAGATCCGTAGCTGCTTGTCCTAAAAAAGAAGGGAGAAAGAAACAAAGGATACAATTAAAGCCTGGGTGTTTCTGGGGGTCAGCCTGTCTCTCCCACTACAGGCCTCAGCAGTTGGTACATTACACAGACCCGCATCACTGATCAGATGTTGCTCCCTGGCTGGGGGTCTTCCTTCTTACCTGGAGGGCAGGTCCCTTCCTGTGTAGACTCCCAGAAGAGTATATTTGGCAACAACACTCTACCTTCATAATCACTGTTATCTACCAGGCATGTCATAAGTGTTTCCTTTCCCCGGCTTTTTTTTTTTTTTTTTTGAGGCAGGGCTTATGTGATGATGTTATTTTTGTACTTAAAGAACTTCACACTGAGGCTGGAAAGAGGATTCAACTGATAAAGTGTCTGCCATGCAAGCATGAGGACCTGAGGTTAGACCCCAGCACTTACATAAAAAAACCAGGTGTGACATGTGGACATGTGTAACCCTAGCCCTGGGGTATACTGCTCGACAGCCTCGCCAAGTCAAACTGACCCAGGTAAGAGACACTTTCACAAAAAAATACAGTGTGAGAGGACTGGAGAGATAGCTCAGTGGTTAAAAGCACTTGCTGCTTTACCAGAGGACTTGGGTTTAATTCCCAGAACCCACACTGTGGCTCTCATCCATTTATAACTATCCAACTGGCCTCTGAGGGCACTGCAGTCATGTGGTACAGATATATTCCCAGGTAGAACACTCACACTCATAAAAACCTCAAAAGTGAGAAAATATACAATGGGATCAAGTAAGAAAGACGGCTCGGCAGGTAAACGTGCCTGCCACCATGCCCAACAACCTAGGTTTGATCCCTGAAACCCACATGGTACAGAGAGAATGGAACCCCATAAGTTGTGTTCTGAGCTCCACATGTGGCACATGTCCCCCACCCCAGTAAATAAGCAAAGTGGAATGACCAAAAAGGACACTTAACACCAACCTTTGTCTTCCCCATACACACCCCACATGAACAGGATAACACACAGTCAGTATGGTGGAGAGGGATCCAGAAAGACACCAGTATCAACTCTGGCCTCCATGTGCACACGTCCAGGCAGACATGTACACAGAAGAGACACACACACCCCAAGAGCTTTCTGTTTAGCTTCAGTAATCCCTGTCTCAGCCTGATAAGTTCTTCGTTGTTGTTGAGACAAGGTCTTGGTGTGTATGTACACTCTGCAAGCCCTGAAATTACGGCAATCCCACTGCTGACTCAGCTTAAGTGCTGGGATTACAGGTGCACCGCCAAGCTTAAAGAACTTTTAATCACAAGAAGCTAATCTTTCCTGACCATCCTTTCAGTGCACTACCTGATCACGATTACCTGAGGGCTAGGATGGAAAAAGAAAGAAATCTATAACTGAAATAAAGTGCCCACGTCCTGTACAGGTCCTTATTTCTGTGTGTACATGCTGTCTACATGCCCAAGCACACATACATAAAAAGCTGGGATCGGTGCCTAACAGTGAAGCTCCACAGTGAAGCCCAGACCTAGTGTACAAGCCTACAAAAGGTCCTCAAGCAATCACTGAAAGAAAAATAACAATTCAGTAGAGTTTATAGCCACTATTTATAGGTTTGGCAATAATAAATTTTAGGTGCAAAGAGGGAGTTGAAGATCACATGACATGCTGTGAGTCTACCATGGTCAAAACAAACATAAATCTCCATTTGAGTGACCATGTTTTTGTACACTTTCAGAGTTACGCAAAGAGAAAGAGCTGAGCTCAGAGCAGTAAGTCAATGCTGGATATGAAGGCTGAGGAAGAGGGGTTTGGCCAACGTTTCCATTTTATATTTTAGCATAGCGCAACTTTGTTTCCATCAGTTCAGATGAGTATTTTCATATTTTGAAAAATTATACTCAGATTTACAAATTTGAAACATTACCATTTGCATCAAGCACCAAAGAACTGAAATGCTTAGTTATAAATCTTACAAAATAAGTATCAACAAAAACATGAGGCCAACTACAAAACTCTGATGAAGGATCCCAAAGATATAAACTAAGGAGCGGGTATTCCATTTTTACGGCTATAAAATCAGTCTGGGGTTAAGAAGATGACTAGGTGACTAGTTATTACTGTTCAAGCTTGAGGACCTGGCTTGGCCCACGAGCCTATGTGTACCAAACTAGGCACAGCCATGCACACCAGTAATCCAAGCACCAAAAAGTAGTGGCAGAAAGATCTTTGGGGCTCGTTGGCTCACCAGTTTAGCCAATTGGTGGGCTTCAGGTTCAGTGAGGACAGCCTCAAAAAATAAGGTGGATGGACTGGGTGTGATGGTGTACACCTTTAATCTCAGAACTCAGGAGACGGAGACAGGTGCTCTGTGAGTTAAAGGCTAGCCTGGTCTACATAAGGCTGCATCGTGAGACCCTAAGTAAAAAAACAGTGTAGGAGGTGGTGAGATAGCTCAGCAGATAAATGCATGTATTGCCATGTATCCTCGTTGGGTTTTTATTCAACTAAACACAAGCCAAGAGTTAAGAAGAACCTCCTTTGAGAGAATTCCCCCATCAGATTTCCTGTAGGTAATTAATTCTACAGGGCAGTTTCTTAACTAATGATTAATGTGGGAGAGCCTAGCTCACTGGGGTGGTGAAAAACCTTTCCGTCCCACCTTGCTTTGGCTGGTAGTGTTCACAGCAATAGCAACCCTAACGAAGATACTGTGCAAGCCTGTAGGTCCAAGTTTGAATCTTGGAACCTTCGTAAAGGTGAAAGGAGAAAACCAATTCCATAAAGTTGTCCTCTGATCTACTCAACTTGTATACCCTAGCACACTCACAAAATAACTTTTTTTTTCTTTTTGGCTTTTTGAGACGGGGTCTCTACATTAGACCTGGCTATCCTGGAATTCACTATGTAGACCAGGCTGGCCTTGAACTCACAGAGAACCCCCTGCCTCTGCCTTATGACTACTGGGATTAAAAGCATGCACCACCATGCCTGATCATTTTATTATTATTATTATTAGTAGTAGTAGTAGTAGTAAAATAAGAGGAGTGATGACTCAGTGGTTAAGAGCACTTACTGATGCCCAAGAAAACCAGGTCTAATTCCCAACACTCACGTGGTGGCTCACAACCGTTACTGACTCCAGTTGTAGATCCATGAACACCAACCATGAACACGGTGCACATACAAATAGCAGGCAAAACACTTACACATAAAAGAAAATAAATATATAGTGAGGGCTGGGCGGTGGTGGCGCACACCTTTAATCCAAGAACTAGGGAAGCAGAGGCAGGAGAATCTCTGTGAGTTTGAGGCCAGCCTGGTCTAATGAATCCAGGACAGCCAGGGCTACACAGAGAAACCCTGTCTAAAAAAAAAGGCAGAAAAAAGGAAAAAAAGGTAGGAAGTAACAGATCGACACTCAACATCTGCTCTGCATGGACACCCATCCCTGTCCAACATATATGTCAACACACACACACACACACACACACACACACACGCACGCACGCACACACGCACACACAAAGCCTGGAAGAAACCTGAGATGAACCTCCAAAGACAAGAATAAGACAAGGTAGAAAATCACAAGCAAGATGCTGAGACAGGCTTGCTGGTATGTGATGTGACGGGGGAAAGACATTGAAGCAGACAGAGGGAGTGGAGGAGCAATGGGCAAAAACAGAGCTGCAGAAGGCAGAAGGTGGCTAGAGAGGGCCTGGGCACACAGGCCTGCCTAGCAGTCGGGGAGGCCCAGGGTTCTCCTGAAAAGCTTTCCAACTGCACCTCACATTACACCAAGTGCACCTCAGGGCTCCTGGGGCCACGTGAGGTCAGACATGAGGACGAGAAGGCAGAGTAAGAGTAGGTAACAATCAGAGCTAGAAACAGTGACAGCAAAGGACAGAGAACAACCTAAGGGAGTAAAAACGGGAAAACAGAAGGAGGAGACATACAGGGCAGGAGAGATGGAAAATTTCCAAGATTAAGAACTAGAGAAAACAATTCTCACTCGGCAAGGGTAGGGCTGCAGACAAGAGCAGGAGGTCTACATTCAAATGCTAACCCCACCACTGACCAGCTTTGTGACCTGTGCAAGTCTAAGCCTGCTGAGCAATGACTAGGTGGCAGCGGCTCAGTTGAAAGTGCAACACTGTTTCTGGCACGCAAGAAGCTCCACAGAGGAGACTTGAGCTGCTAAGCGGTGCGGTTTAAGGCTGCTCTGAATCTGGAAAAGGCGCCTGACTAGGCTGCCAGGAGCGCATAGCAAGCCAAACCTACCAACTGTGATGCTTGTTCGCCCTCTAGTGGCTCTGGGAGGCATAGCTGCCCTGTACCAGAGGTGGCAAGACAGGACTGAGAAATCAAGCACCTCTGATGGAACATGGATGCAGTCAGGCAGCACAAGCAGCAACAGCAAAAAGCTGTAGGATCAGAGCCTTATCCATGCCAAGCACGGTAATGCACACCTGTTAATCCCAGCACTCAGGAGGCAGAGGCAGGCGGATCTCTGTGAATTTGAGGCCAGCCTGGTCTACAAACCTAGTCCAGGACAGCTAAGGCTACAGAGAGAAGCCCTGTCTCAAACAAAAACAATAACAAAAATAAAAACAAAGCAACCCCCCCGTCCCCTGCAAAAAAATAAAAAATAAAAAATCCTGGTCCACAACCGTTAGCAAAGAGGGGCCATGACTCTCTCTTATGGAGTGAGCTTACTCACCACTCTGGGCACCTATGGGTATCTCCACCTAGCCTGTGGTCATAAGTACTGTGCTCCCAGTACTGTATTATTAGGACTAGAACTTCCACCTAGGATCTCAAGACACCTTTCTAGCAAAGGAAAGCAGAATTGAGAACATCATCAAGCTGTCTACTAGTTCTACCATGTGCTGACGGTGCCAGCCTGGAGGAGATGGTACCTCTTCACGGGGAGTACACCTAGCTCTGGAAAGGAGGGCAAGGAGCAGGCGTCACCTTACAAGCTCTTTATTGTGCCATCTGCTTAGGAAACAGGTATTTCTTGTCCTGGCAGCTTTGAACTCTAGGTATAGAGAGGAAATGTCTCTCCATGGGGAGCTAGCATGAGTCCCCTGAACTTGGCTTCCTCCCTCTAACATTAGGCCAGGCACAGCGTCCACACTGTGAGAGTCAGCAACATCGCCATCACTCATGAGGCATCATCACCTCACTTTGTCTTTCCTGCCCAATTCTGGTGGCAAATGGGGTTCAGAGCAGGGAAAAAGAAGGAGCTGGGTTATCATCTCAGTGAGGTTGGTTCGTAGAGGTTTCTCAAAGGAAGGAGAGGCTATCTCTCATTGTGCTATGTGACACCTGAGTGATCTGTCATCAGGGCTAGTTCCCTGGCTGAAATACCCATTTTGTCTGTAGCCAGGCCTCATCTTCAAGGATGAAGGCCAAGCTCACTTTCTGGGAAGCATCCCATCCTCTAGCATTAAACCTGAATAAACTAATCAGAGCATCTTGGGGTCATATTACTTTTCAATCTCAAGAGCTCAAGCCAGCGTCTGGAACCTATTGAGTAATGAAGAATACCAGAAAGGATACTTGATAAAAGACTGAGAAATGCGCTTTCCGAAAACTGGCAGATTGAAGATGAAAATATAGGAAATAAGGAGCCATGGGCCTGGAAGTACTCAGGGCTTGAAGCCTTCATTGGTCCTGCATTCCTGCATTACCTATTCCCCTCTCTGGCCCTGTGGCCCCCATTCCGTTTATTATTTTCTGAGATAGGATCTATAGTCCAGACTGGTGTCAAACTCACAAAATGTTCCAAGCTGGCCTTGAACCCCTGGTCTTCCAGCCTCTACCTCTTTAGTGTTAGGACTATAGGCATGCACTACTATTCATGGTTGCCATTTTTCATATGTCTCTTCAGGCCCTAATACCATCAAAAATGTCCCATATCCCATGGCCCTCAAATCCAGATTTCCTAACCTCTGCTACACTGCTACCTGCTTGAACCCTCCAGCCTGGATCCCAGGCCCCACTCCTCTTGCTTTCTTACTACCACCTTCTCCTTACAGGCTGATTCTTCTCTTCAGATAATATCCTTGATCCTGGGCACGAACTACACCTCCCTTTCCATCCTCTGCTTAGCCATGGCTCAGGATTACATCAGGTCCATAGACAAACTGGGATGTCTCCAGGTACCCTGGCTCAATACACCTACAGTTGCCATGGTAGCAGTACCGCCTAGAACATTCACACAGGTACTCTTTCTCAGGCTTTCGTGACTGTCTCAGTGTGGGGCTCTGCTCTTGGTACCCAAGATCCAGACTCACTCCTTACATCTAATCATCACCAAATACTCCATGGCCTCCATCTCTATTACCCCTGAACAAAGGCAGTCCCTGATTGCCATGACCGTCCCAAAACTAAGTACAAACACTGCCCACCCCAATCATGTTCTATACACACAAAAGCCACAGAAGTATGGCAAGGGCAAACTCTGCTCACCACGGGCCACCACCCACCAATCTAGCTCTAACCTTCCTACCTGCCCACTGTCACTGCAATACCACCAGCTCTTACTCCTGAAGGCTTGGCACTGTCTCCAGATGTCCCACAAATACATGCTCTCTTTACCCCTAAAATGAACTCTTCTCAGGGTTCTCATCCTAAGCCTCTGGCCAAGGCCAAATTCCTATGATCAATCTGATCAGCTCAAAGCACCATGTCCCTTTCAGAGGCAAGTTATAGGTTACACCTGCCCACTTATCTGTCCTGTCCTTGAGGCAAGTTGGATGCTATGGAAGCTGTTTGGAGAAACCATTCAGGCTGCTGGTACAGCTTTCCTTATATACCAGACAAAACCAAAATCAAACAGCCAGGCCAGCAGGAGACAGCGTGAAACTTTCCTCAAGTCCCCTCTCCTAGGGCTTTAGATGGAGCTCAAAAATGCTGATCCTGATTCAGGGCTCTTCAGCCCATATTATTGAGCATACAAGGCATGAGGACTTCCTGCACAGACCAGCTCCATGCTAAGTTTTAAGGCTGCGTGCTACTGCTTACCTTACATGCCGTGCCCAGAATGACTCCATCCCGGCTCCAAACAGCACTCTGCACCAGGTCTTTGTGGGCTTCCAGCTCTGTAGGGAAACAGCCAAGGTCAAGTACCAGGTGATGAGGGTCCAGGGAAGTAGATGAGGGTAGGCCTGCCTTGGGCTAACTCCAATTGCAAAGTCAGCAGCAATGATGCTCTTTCAGCCTGGTGGGGAAGAGACGGCAGCTCCATCCAGACATGTTACAGATACATCTAGAAGCTTCCTTCTTTAAGCCTGCCCTCACCAGAATATGCCTCTATCTAGTACATTTCTGGTTTAATAATAACCAGCTGGGTGCGGTGGTACACACCTTAAACCCAGCACTCAGGAGGCAGAAGCAGGTGGACCTCTGAATTTGGGACCAGCCTGGTCAACAGAGTGAGTTCCAGGACAGCCAAGGCAACACAGAGAAACCCTGTCTCAAAAAACCAAAACCTGAGATTCCCTGCCCAGCTCTCATTTTCACGCTCACCTCTGCTTGTTCTAACACATCACCCCACTATGTCACCATCACCTTTGTTCTTTCATCTCCCTCTTTTTCTGTGGTTTGGGGTCTGGAGTATAATTAGATGCCCACTGGAAGCAGAGAAGGAAATACTATGTATCAGAAAGCTTTAAAATGTGTGCTATGTGCCTGTCATACTTTGGTATGTTTTATTTTTCAGGTTGCTGGGGATGGACCCCAGGGCCTCGAAATACAAGGCAAACACTCATCAATGAGTTGTACCCCACCCTTGACACATTTTTTTTTCACCTTACTAAAAACACCAACAGAGAAAGGAAGCTTTGTCCAGATTGGGGCTGCCAGAGAAGGGCAGCCCCTCCAGAGTGGCCGTACCTGTTAGAAGCTGCTGCTTGGCTACATCCCAGACCTTCACGGCCCTGCCAGCTGTGCTCACCAGGACACCATCTGAAGTGGGGTGGAACTGCAGTACTTCTACTGGCAGCTCCTCAGGACCTATCACCACCCCAGGTGCAGAGGGGAGGGCATCTCTAGCGCCAGAGAGCCTCCAGAGCTTTATCTAAAAAAAAAAAAAAAAAAGGATCAATTTTGTAGTCCAGGTGCTAAGAGCCTACCGCTACAGCCAAGCCTGCCCAGAGCTATCCTGGTCCTAGCAAGCGAGGTCCCATCCATCATCCATGTGAGGACAAGGCATCTCACCTGCCTTAGCTGTTCAGAGTTAGGTAGCTACATGTCCTGTCATGGAGGAGAGGGAGCTCAACTCAGGGAGCACAGGGTGTGCAAACACCTGCAAGAATGGCAAGGGAGTGGATGCGTGGGCTCTGTTCCCCCCTCACACATCACCCCAGCCTGCTTCCCCCAAGGCAGTCATGCATTGGAATTGCAGATCACAGCAGCAGTTATGAGCAGGCACTTGGGGCCAGCAAGGGCATGAATAGAGGCCAGGGCTTGGAGACCCGAGGCTGTGGAAGGTGGGTCATGAGCAACTCTTTCAAGCAGCCCTACTCACCATCCTGTCAGCTGAAGCTGAGGCCAGAATGAAGTCATCGAAGGGCGAGAAGTCCAAGTCAGTGACCAGGTCTGTATGGGAGAACAATTGGATCTGTTGAATGTCCCTTTCAGACCTAATGAGATCCTTCCAGAGTTTCAGCAGTGACACCTCGCCCACATTAGGTAAGAAGCCATGTTTGCTCTGGACTGGGGGACACCTCTAGGACTACAATGTTGTCTTATCGAGCTCTTAGGCTGCTGTTTCTGTAGGTTTATTACGGCAGTCCCACCATGCATTGGCATGTGTGTGGTCTGTATTGCTTCCAGCAACAACTGCAGAGCTAAGTAATTTCGTTTGATTTGGTCAGCTAAGTTTTAGGGTTTTTTTAAGACAGGGTTTCACTGGGTAGCCCTAGCAATCCCAGACTTACTCTGTAGCCCAAGCTGGCTTCAAACTCAGAGATCTGCCTGCCTCTGCCCCCTCAGTGCTCGCTGAGATTAAACGCATGTGCCACCCAATCTCTGACCCTCACCCCTACCCACTATCCCCTTGTTTTTGTTGTTGTTTGTTACTTAAACTGCTGAGGAGCAAACCTAAGGCATTGTACACACACTCTACTACTGTAATGCACCTGCTACCCAAAGTTGAGTTGGGACAGAAACTACATAGTCTTGGCATCCTAAAATACACACTACCTTGTACTTTATAGAAAACGTCTGAGGACCCCTACTTTGCACATTAACAGACTCACACAGTACATTATGGAGCCTTTCAGACCAGTTTCTTTTCTTTTTTTAATGTTTAACTTTTTTTAATGGCGGAAAAAGTATATATTTAGAATTAACCAGTTGGACTCAGTTTAGATGATCCCAATCTTGTTGGCAACATCCAGAGTATCATAATCAGGGGCCAAGTAACATATGCCACCTTCTCTCCATCAGGCCTTCTCAGGGTATTGGCTTTGGTCACATCAATGTCATAGTTCCTTCAGGGCCTGTTTGATCTGGTGCTTGTTAGCCTTGACATCCACAGCGAACACAAGTGTGTTGTCCTCTCTTTTCTTCATGGCTGACTCGGTGGTCAGGGGAAGCCTGATGATGGCATAGTGGTCCAGCTTGTTTCTCCTGGGCGCACTCTTCTGAGGCTGCCTCTGAAGCCGCAGGGTCTTGGGCTGCTGGAAGGTGGTGACGTGCGGATCTTCTTCTTTTTGTGGCTGTGGATGCCTTTCAACACTGATTTCTTACCTTTCAAGGCCTTCGCTTTGGCTTCGGCTTTGGGAGGGGCAGGAGCTTTCTTCTTCACTTTTGGTGCCATCTTGGCAAAAAGCTTAATGTTGAATTTTATCAGGCATGCAGGTGCTTTGCTTACATTTATGACTATATACCACTGTGTGTGCCCGAGGCCCACAGAGACCAAAATAAGACATCAGGTCGCCTGGAACTGGAATTGCAGATGTTTGTGAACGCCCACATGAGGTGACAGAAACTGAACCCTAGTCCTCTGGAAGAGCCACAAGTGCTTTTAACTGGTAAGCTATTTCTCCAACCAACTCCCCCCCCCGCCCTGCTTTAAAAAACTCATACCATCAAGTCTGCACAGTGCCTCTACCTCCACAGATCAGTAGTAGTTATACAATCACCTATACTGGGCCTGTGAGATGCCTTTGCAGGTAAGAGCACTTGCCACACAAGCCTGATGACCTAGCTTTGATCCCTAGAACGTCTGGTGAAGGGGAACCAACT
The DNA here is from genome assembly GCF_030254825.1 of Meriones unguiculatus. Lineage (NCBI taxonomy): Eukaryota > Metazoa > Chordata > Mammalia > Rodentia > Muridae > Meriones > Meriones unguiculatus. Next base: position 42,169,842 of record NC_083359.1, read on the forward strand.
TGAAAGTTGTCTGTTCTGACCTCCAACATGCCATGACATATGTGCACCTCAACACTCTGTCTCTCTTTCACATACACACATAATAATAACAACAATAATAAAACAAAAGTAACCCATCCCAACACTCAGGAAGCAGAGGCAGGCAGATCTGAGTTTGAAGCCAGCCTGAGTCTACAGAGTGAGTTCCAGAACAGCCAGGACTATACAGAGAAACTCTGTCTAGGAAAAACAAAAAGATAGATTAGATAGATAGACAGACAGACAGACAGACAGACAAACAGACAAAAATAACCCACATTTTGGGTTAAAACACCTAAGGCTCAGAACCAGAATCAGGATCTAGATGCGCCTGATAGCATGTCTTCTCCTGATGCTTTTTTATTACGAGGAAACTGCCCCAAGTTGGCGATGTCTGGAGAGTGGTAAGCCCCTGTCAACACAGCACCCTAAGCAGAAGCTGGGACCGTGGTCTGTGGGCAACTTTCTGTTGTCTGTAGCTTTGGGGCAGTGGCGACTTTAGAGTTTTTCCTTTGTAGGAGCCCTGACAGCAGGCTGTCCTTTTGTGTAACTGAGCTCTAGCTCCCCAGAGCGCCCCTAAACTGGGCCTGACAGCATACATCTTAAAGTCTATAATTCTGGCTATTTGGGAGGTTGGGACAGAAAGAATAAAAGTTTAAAGCCTGCCTAGGCAACCCAATGAGAGGCTGTCTCAAAAATTAAGTTAGGAAATATAAAGAGGCTAAGGCTCTAACTCAGCGAGACACAGAGTCTCACAGGGTAAAGCATCTGTTCCAGGTACATGGAGTGCCATTCTGGCCCACACGGGCACCAATGATGGGAGACCCTAGAACACTACGTCTGACTACTGCTCTGCCTTTGGAGGCTCCCTGCCCTGTGCCTTTTCCATCTTGGGGCATGTTTGCTTGGGCCACCCAGTAGTCAGAGATGCAGAGCAACAGGGGCACCTATAGCAGCCTGGGGTGTAGGGAGCTGGGGTGGCCATGGGACCTACTGCTGTTCCAGCTGAGGAAAGACAGCACAATACCAGACTGGCAAGTACCTGTTCTGCAGTAAGACTGGCTGGAACAAACCCTCAGCCCACTCTTTTTTAGCTGTTTAGCATGTTTCTTACCCTTTGGGTTTTGCTATCTTCATTTTTCTAGTTGGAACATTACTGCAGTACTAACTGCTGGGCTGTCCTGAGAATTCAGGGAGATCTATGTATGCAAGGACTCAGTAAAGGTGCACTACTCTGACCCAGTTTCATTACTACATTTCATTCCTTGTTGGATGCCAGCTGCCTTCTTTACTGCCTGATCCTGCTGGCTCGGATCCGAGGGTCGCCTGTCTATGTTCACTGTCCTTGTCTCCCCTGACTAGAAGGAAAGCAGCACTGCTTGCCCCACATGAAGGAAGCCCAGAGGACAGCAGTGGGACCTCTTGCTGGTTTGTTGCTCCACCCACAGCCCTATCCTTACGGCTCCCCTCCGCGTTTCCTCTCCACCCCATACTGCCAGCTCAGTTAACCCTTTCAGCTCTGGTTCCTGCACTGCCATATTCTCCTCCTCAGTAAAAACTTGAGATCAACTCCAGCTGTTTAAGTCAAAAAGAGGTTTGCGGGGTGAATCCTAGAAGCCTTCCACGATTGGGGGTGCAGCTGGATGTGTTGCCTTAGGAGGAGTTGAGCCGGCTGGCTGTGGTCCAACAGTTTGCTTTCCAGATGGCTATGCCCACGAAAATAATGCACAGATCTTTTAGAAGCAGAGAGTAAAGATGGCTGCCTAGGACTGCGGTGCTGAGGCTTCTAACCAGAAGGGGATCCAAATAAACAGAGGTCTCAGAAACGAGATGCTGGTACCTGTAGCTGTAACTTTAGAAAACTGGCACAACCAACACCATTCAGGCAAAACCACCATTCACACACACAAAAATCAACTATCCGCTTAAAACAAGCACTGTGTGTGCTATCCAAATGACATCTCAAAACTCTTTTTCAAAGTTTGGATTTGTGGGCTACAGAGATGGCTCAGCAGTTAAGAGCACTGCTTGCTGTTCTTTCAGAGGACCCAGGTTCGATTCCCAATCCCCACGGTGTTCACATCCATCTGTAGCTTCATCCTCAAGGGATCTGCTACCTTTTTCTGGCCTCCTCAAACACCAGGCATGAATGTGATACACAGGCACACATGCAGGCAAAACACTCATACACATAAAAAATTTATACAAAATTTAGATTCAGCTAGGGATATTGGTGCACACCTTTAATCCCAGTACTCACAGGGAAAGGCACGGTGATATTTGAGTTCAAGACCAGCCAGATCAAGTCCAAAGACAGCCAGGGCTACACAGAGAAACCCTATCTTGATTTTTTGTTTTGCTTTGTTTTTGTTTTTCCTTTAATTGCCAGTACAGAGTGTGCCACAGAGGTCTCATAGTATTGCATCTTTGGGACAGATAGAAAAGTTTTTTTAAGATTTATTTATTATGTATAAATCATTCTGCCTACATTTATATCTGCAGGCCAGAACAGGGCAGATCTCATAGATGGTTGTGAGCCATCATGTGGTTGCTGGAAATTGAACTCAGAACCTCTGGAAGAGCAGCCAGTGAGTGCTCTTAACCTCTGAGCCATCTCTCCAGCCCAAAAAACCCTGTCTTGAAAAACAACAAGTAAACAAACAAATTTAAATTGGAAAACACCCAGAGTACTCTACATAAACCTTGGCTTTTGTTATTAACGACCTTAGTCATCATCATCAGAACTGACAATGGGCAGCACCTCTACCTCCAGCTCTCCCTCTATTCACCCTGCCTGAGGACTAAGGATTTATCCTCTTTTTTTTTACCCCAGGTCTTCAACAAGAGAGCTAGCCCATAGCAGCTACAGCTATAAAGACTAAGCCAGCAAGGCCAATGCCTCGGGGATAGCAAACATTCCCCAAAGCAGGCATTCTGCCAGGCAAGCTGCTGGGGACCCCCAGAAGCAGCTGCAGCGGACAAAAGCCCTTTATAAGGGCCCATCTCCACCCCACAGGCCAGCAGAGCCACTTTCTTGAGTGGCTTCTGGCAGCCTGGCTGGGAAGGGGGCTTGGAAATGAGGACATGCAGGGTTAGGAGCTGTATGGAGTGAGTGTGTGTAGCCATGTCCTCAGCAAAGATATCTAGGAGCCCAGGACTGACACGGCACACCCTTCTGCCACCCGGATGAACTGGAACACCAGCTTGCCTCCTCCAGGCCAGAATTCCAAACCAGGTGCAGCCTCTGACAGCAAGTACCTTGCAGAACACACAGTGAGGACAACAGCCACAGGCAATGGGACCAAGCACGTATGAATCCTCGGTCCCAGGCTTCCATCATTAAGCACCACTCACCTGAATGGCAGCCAAGGTAGCTCACATGCCTCTTGTTCTCTCCACGGCCTTCCAGAGAAATGATACCCAATACACCTGTTAAATGAACAAGACAGGGGTAGGGCTGGAAAGATGGCTCAGAGGTTAAGAACACTGGCTGTTCTTCCAAAGGTTCTGAGTTCAAGTCCCAGCAACCACATCCTGGCTCATCTCATCTATAATGAGATCTGGTGCCCTCTTCTGGCCTGCAGGCATACAGGTAGGCAGAATACAGTATAAATAATAAATACATCTTGAAAAACAAACATTGTAATGGTTGCACTTATCTCCCTTTGAAGGACTCCAGAAAACCAGATCCCAAACCATGTGACCTCCAGAAAGCCTCTATCAGTTGTCACTTTTCCCCCTGATACACAAGGGACCTAGGTTCTTTCCCAGCCTGAATGAACCATCTGTCCCTGGAAGAAGATGTTTTCTTTCTCACACTGTATATCATATAAGAGGTCAGATTGGGGTATCAGCTGCTACTCCTCCTGTCTTCACCAGAGAAGGAAGCCAGCACCCCAAAGTAGCAGAGGTGAGGGACCAAGAGAGAAACTGGAAACCAGGTGAGGAGGTTCACACCCATAATCACGGCACCTGGGAGGCTGAGGCAAGGGGATCACTGCAAGTTGGAGGCCATGTAAGGCTACAAAGTGAGACTCTACCTGAAAGATACTAAAGGGATGGGGGTGGGGTGGGGGTAAAGGGTGGAGGTAGAGCACTTGTGAACTTTTGGATCCAGCTCTGCCTAAAATCCCTAATTAGCCAAAAAGGTATTTATCTTGTGCTGAAGTTGGTTTGTCTGTATTGTCATACGAAGTCAAGAGAGCCCCAAGTAACATAAGGGCTTTACTTTGTTTTCTTTAGTTTTTCTGTTTTTTCAAGGTTTTCTGTTTTGTTTGTTTTATTCTGTTTCTTTCTTTGAGACAGGGTCTATGCAGCTCAAGCTGGCTTGCATCTCATAATCTTCTAGCCTCCTGGAGTATAGAGGTAACAGACACACTGTACCGCACATGGCCAAAGGACTTTTCCAATCTTCACTGTAATCAGTCCCAGCCACCCGAGGTCCAAATACTAGGAGGGGAATTGTCTGTGGGATGGCTGAAAAGGGACACACCACTTTCTTTCCTGTCGGGCTAGAACCACCACCATGGTTTACATACAAGCAAAATCTGTCTGACTGTGCTATGTTGAACCGTTGGTAGGAATCTAAGGCCTGCCCTCCCCCCAGTCCAGGCCATTCCAACTCTCCAGTGTGAATGGAGCTTGCCCTGCTTCTTCACCCTATCTATGCTGACAATGTCTGAACCTTTTCTTCTATGTTTGCCTCCTTACCTGGACGGTCAGAGTTGAATGCGATCAAGCTGCAGCTCGATTTGATATGGTTCCCATATGTGGGGGTAGTTCCAGCACGAATGTCACTGATCCAGGCCTGCAAATGAAGAATAAGAAACAAGGTTAGTGGTCGGGCAGTGGTGGTACACACCTTTAATTCCAGCACTCCAGGTAGAGGCAGGCACATCTCTTGAGTTCAAGACCAACTTGCTCTACAACGTGAGTTCCAGGACAGCAAGGGCTACACAGAGAAACCCTTGTCTCAAAAAAAGGAACATGGGGGCTAGAGAGATGGGTCAAAGGTTAAGAGCACTGGCTTTTCTTCCAAAGGTCCTGAATTCAATTCCCAGCAACCACATGGTAGCTCATAACCATCTATAATGAGATCTGGTTCCCTTTTCTGGCCTGCTGGCTCACATGCAGGCAGAACACTGTATAACTAATAAATAAATAAATCCTAAAATAAAAAGAAACATGGTTAGTGTCAGATCTCTGCTCTGCTCATGCCTAGAAAGGGCCCTATTCTATGAGACTCCATCTTCTCCGTGTGTATTTGTGTGTATATATGGGTGTACACATGAATGTGGGGGCCAGAAGAGAACTTGCAGTGTCATTCCACAGTACCCACCACTTTGTTTTTTGATACAGGGTCTTTCCCTGAGTCTATATCTCACAAAGTCAGGTAGGCTGGCTAGCTAGTGAGCTCCAGCTGTCCACCTGTCTGTGCAAGTGTGTGGTGATTATAAGCACACACCACCACCTAGGTCCTGGAAATCAAACTCATGTCCTCATGTATGCACAGCACCCATTACTAAAAAGTCATTTCCTCAGCCCTAGGGAGCTCCACCTTAAAGCTGTGCTGTTAGACATATATTTCTTTGGATATGGATTTGGATTTTTTTTGGGTCTGTCCCACTCAGTCCCGTAAAAAATACTGAATGTTCTTGAAATAATCTGAGTAGCTAGGAGGGTGACTCTATTCAGCAAATCAGTTTCCTAATAAGGAGGAGGTTGTCAGAGGAATCAGTCCCGTAAAAAATACTGAATGTTCTTGAAATAATCTGAGTAGCTAGGAGGGTGACTCTATTCAGCAAATCAGTTTCCTAATAAGGAGGAGGTTGTCAGAGGAAGTACAGAGTGTCTGTAGGGGGAATATTTCAGTTCAAAGAGGGGGAAGGTGACAAAGAAGTGACAACCTCACAGAAGACGGGCTTGGCCTCTGCAGCTACTCTGCTGAGGGTTCTCGAAGGGCCCAAGGACCCCTTTCGCACATCCAACTCAGCAGGGAGAAGACAAAGCCTTGGCTTCCTCAGGTCATGCTCTTCCAACTCTCTGGACGAGTGAAAAGGCAATGATGTTAACACCCCCACATACAGAGAAGAAGAGCTTTTGCCCTGCAATTCAGACCAGCAAGGTCCCCATCCTCTGTTGGTATTAAAGCGCTCCACAATCCTTCTTGCCTCCCCCTTGCTACCGCACCCACACAGCAACACTGCCTAAATTTCCTATTTTCTTGTCCACTTTCAATAACACACATTTCAGTAGCATGCGATACTTTTCCTTCCTGATTCACGGTTACTGTATGGACAATAGCTTTTTAAAGGAGAACAGATAGCCTGCTCTTCCCACCTCCAATCGCATAAACTGTTTGAAGCACTCCCTGAGACCCCTGGTTCCCCGGGCCAAGAAGCCACAGAGCCCCTGAAAATCTCTCTAGACCCTTCCAGTAGTAATTACTGCACTCCTAGTAGTAACAGTCTTAATGCAAATCTAAATACTAAACACTTCCTCTCAAGCTCCACACTGTCCTCATGACAAAACTCAACTTCTCCCTACGCAGGACGGCCCTGTAATCATCTGTCACCATGCTTTGCCTGGCTAATGCCCTCTGTCCACCCTGGGTCCACTTTCTTTTTCTTTATTGGGCTTTTCTTACTTCTCACCCTGCTGGCTCATTTTAAATCCACCTCCAGAGGCACTGTCTTCCACAATGCTATTAAGTTAACCTCCACTTCATCACTCTACATCACGGCCCACCCACACACCCCTGTGTGTTCTTGTTCTTCAATGCATTTATATTGTGCTTGTTGGCCATCTTCCTCCTGAGGCTGTTAAGTGCGACAGGGAAGGGGAAATGCCATAATGTTCACTGTACTTGCTAGAGAGGCTGGGCAGTAGGTAGAGAAAGGCTACTGTCCAGAGAATGAAAATGGAGCATGGCTGTCATAACTTGTTTGGGGCCATTGCCAGGTCACTAGAGGTCAATTCCTAAGCCCAATTATCGGAAGACATCCCAGGGTTTTCCAAATAGCATAGGGAGCGATAGGCCAGTGCTTCATCAAGCGTGCTGTCTTTCTCGACACTTCCTCTGCGATCCACCTGCTCTAGCTTCTCCAGGCCCCAACTGCAGCCTGTAGCATCACCCCAGTAAAGGAAGAGCTTGCACCAGCTGAGGAGGAAGAGCAAGCGGAAACCCGAGGGAGGAAGCCTGCCTGGCCCAGGGGCTCCCTCTCCAGATGACACCTCGCTCTCACTGAGACCCGAAAAAGAGATGCATCTCTTCCACAGGCCGGCCCCAGGCAGGGGCGATCCTAAACAGCAGAGAGGAGAAGTCTGGTGTCTGCAGCTTCCCAGCCTAGCTCCTAGCAAGGCCAACCGGAAGCAGAGGCCTGGTAGAGAAAGGGTGGGCTGCGAGGCCTCCCGTGGGTCCCAGGGCGAGGCTAACCGGCCAGGCCGACTCTGGGATTACCCAACAGGCAGGGCGCGTCACCAGAGCTCCGGACTCTGTCTTCTAGACAGTGAAGGGGCGGCCTGGACTCTGGGTTCAGCTGAAGGAAGCGGTTCCGGGTGGAAAGCTCGGGGCGGGCGGGGCGGTGTGAGGGTCTTCGGAGCCCAGAGTGTGCACCACCGTGCAAGCAAGCACAGGGGGATGTCAGTCATCAGGGAGTGGGATCCGCGGGCCTGGCTCACCTCTCGGCGGGACGGCCGGGCTTCCATATGCCGAAACTTGGACACCTTGAAGCGGTTCATGGCGGCTGGGACAGAACAAGTGCAGACTCGAGGACTAGGGGCGTCTGTTCTCAGGTGCACGCTGAGAAGCCACTCCGTACTCTTGCAGACGGCCACCGGTCCTCAGTTTGGAGAGGACACGCCCCGACACGCTGCTAACCAATCGGAAGCTACTGCGGCCCGCCTGGACACGCCCCGAATCGCTCTTCTTCCGCGAGCCGGCCGCTAGCCCCGCCTCTCGGCCAATAGCTGCTGGGCGGCCCCGAGAAATCACACCCTGATGCCTTGGGGACTACTGCTCCGGTCGGAGGTCACGTGAGCCTCAGCAGCCTTTCCCAAAGAGACCACTCTTCGATTGCCGCGCGATTAGTCCCCGAGGATTTTCAATGACCCGGGTGCGGTCTGTGCCACTATGTACTTCCTCAAGTAGCTGGACAGGATTAACTAGACTAGAAACTGAGGGTAAGCAGCTGGCCTCATAACAGTAAGGACCTCTGAGAATCTCTCTCTTGTGTTTTGTTCTTCCAAAGGATTTAAATTTGGTTGCAGCAGCTACATGATGTTTCACAACTGTCTGTAACACGAGTCACAGGAAATCTGACACCCTTATCTCACTTCCTTGGGCACAAGTGATACATATGCTATACATACATACATACATACATACATACAAGCAAAATGCATAAAAAACAATAAATCGTTTTTTAAAAGCTTTTTCTTGTGAGAGACACAAGAGATTCAGCATTTTGAGTGATAATCATCCACACTAAAGGGCGTTTAAATAGAAATGTACTTTTATTTATTATTATTATTATTTTTTTAATTTTCCGAGACAAGGTTTCTCTATGTAGAGATGTCATGGAACTCACTCTGTAAACTGGGCTGGCCTGAACTCAGAGATCTGCCTGCCTCTACCTCCCAAATGCTGAGATTAAAGGCCTGCACTACCACTGCCTGGGTAAAAATGCACATTTCATAATGCTATATTTTCATACTAGAGATATATAGCTTTATTTTCAATATCTGTGATCATCATTTTTTTTTCCTTTAAAAGGGATTTTAGCTGGGGATGTAGCTCAGTTGGTAGAATGCTTGCCAGGCATGCATGAAGCCCTGGGTTCCATCCCCCAACACTGTATTAAATAGATAGAAGGCATAGCCCTATAGCCTCAGCACTCAGGAGGAGGATCAGAAGTTCAAGACCAGCTTGGTCTACATAGTTCTGGGCTTCATTGTTGAGAGAGAGAGAGAGAGAGAGAGAGAGAGAGAGAGAGAGAGTAGAAGGCATAGGAAGCTGCTGCCCACTGCCAAAAATGTGTGTGTGTGTGTGTGTGTGTGTGTGTGTGTGTGTTTGTGTGTGTGTGTAGATGGCTCAGCACTTACAGCACTGGCTGCTTTTCCAGAGGGCTCTTGTTCCATTCTCAGCACTCACATAGTGGCTCACAATAGCCAGTAACTCCAGTCCCAGGGGATTCAATAGCCTCTCTGGCCTCCAAGGACACTGCATACATGTGTTGCAGATATATAGGCAAACACCCATATACCTAAAATAAAAATAAAGGAAAAATATTTAAACTCAAAGGATATCCTAGCCTGAGATGGTTGTGCATATTTGTAAATCCAACAGAGAGAGACACAGAGAATCAGGAGTTCAGTGCTGGATTCGGTTACATAACAAATTTGAGGCCAGCTTGGGCTGCATAGTGAATTGTCAAACAGCCTCAGATACTAAGCCCCATCTCAAAAAAGCTAGAAAGAAAAAAGAACGAAAGAAAGAATGAACAAAAGAAAGAAACAAAAAAGAAAGAAAGAAAAGAAAAGAGGCAGGACTGGGAAGATGGCTCTGTGGGTAATTGTGCTTGCTCTGCAAACATGAGAACTTGAGTCAGAACCGTTGGATCCTCTGAAATTGGAGTTATGAACAGTAGTGAAATGCCTTATGGGTGCTGGGAACCAAACTTGGGTCTTCTGCAAGAATAAGTGGAACAAGTGCTCCTTAATTGCGAAGCCATTTACTTTTATTGGGGTGTGTGTTCCTGCCTGCTCATCTGTGTGTGCACCACCTGTGTGAAGACGCCTGTGGAGGCTGAAGAGGGCATTGCAACCCTTGGAACTAGGTTACAGGTTGTCAAGAGCTCCCTGGTACAGGAATCAAACTCCCATCCTCTGGAAGAGCAGCCAGAACTCTTAACTGCTGATTCATCTCTCTAGCGCCAATAAAAGTGATTCTTGCAGGGCTAGGTGGTACACATCTGTAATCTTAGAAGTTTTCAAGGGTGAGTGGGAGGAGTCCACAGTTTAGTTTGGAGCTACCCTGGGCAATATAAGGATAAATAAAGTTGTAGGACACACAGTGGGGCCTGGTGTTTGAGCACTCTGACTCCAAGAGCTCATACTCTTTATTTTTGTTGGTTTTTCGAGACAGGATTTTTTTGTTTGTTTGCTTGTTTTTTGAAACAGGGTTTCTCTGTGTAGCATTGTCTGTCCTGGACTCCCTTTGTAGACCAGGCTGACCTCAAACTCACAGGGATCCTCCTGCCTCTGCCTCCCTGAGTGCTGAGATTAAAGGGAGACAGGAGTGGTGTGTGTGTGTGTGTGTGTGTGTGTGTGTGTGTGTGTGTGTGTCTCCATTGATTATCCTAAACCCATTCATGAGCTGTCAAGTTGCCTTCCTTTTATTTGGGAGAATGCTGAAATTTTAACTTTCACCCAGGCCCAGTCTAGCTTTCTAACTTCATCTTCAGTTACATAAACTAAATTTAAGGCTTAAGCATAAACTTCAACACTTTCTGATAGCAGGGGGTTTTGTTTGTTTGTTTCTGTGTGGGTTTTGTTTTGTTTGTTTTTTTGAGACAGGGTTTTTCTGTGTAGCTGTGACTTCCTGGACTTGCTTTGCAGACCAGGCTGGCCTTGATTTTACAGAGCTCTGTCTGCCTCTGCCTCCGAAGTGCTGGGATTACAAGTGGTCAACAACCTGCCCAGCTCGGATAGCAGTTTTTTAAAGTTACTTTTGTATAACTGATGGCATGAGTGCTCCATAGTATGCTGGATCTGGTCATGAGAGAAGCAGGAACAGATAGAGAGATGAAGACAGACAGACAGACATGGAGACCAACAGGAAGACAGAGAGAAACATTGAAAACAGAATGGTGATATGTAAAGAAAATGAGTAGCTGTGGGAAGGGAAACTCATGAGTTGGGAGAATTTAGAGTAGATGAAGAGGAAGGGCCAGCATGGACTCTGAAGTGTGTTACAGGTACTTGTAATACTGTAGGCACCTGGAAATCAGATGTGCTTTGGAATGCTAATAGGCATCACAGAAGGCCACTTGCCTTTATGCCGGTAATAAGGGAAACGACTCCTCCTGGTAAAGGGGAACCAGCTTCACAAGTTCCTGAGAAATTCTGGAATTTATCTATTTTTATTTCTTCTTATTTGTTCATTTTTTTTCAAGAGACAAGGTTTCTCTGCATAATCCTGGCTGTCCTGGAACTCGCTCTGTAGATCAGGCCTCGAACTCTGTAGACCTGTCTCTGCCTCCCAAGTGCTGGGATTAAATACCTGCACCACTACTGCCTGCCCGGCTGGTGTTTATCTAACCACCAGAAGTCCTCCTATGGTCCAGTTCTGGATATTTGTACTGCCCTTTGGAGTTCGGGGAGTTAGAGTTTCCTTTGGACCTAACTCTAAGATAGATTATCATGCAGTCTCGAGTCTAGTTATCATGAGTGTCTCGAGTTTGCTATATATGCTGAAAATGGTCTTGAACTCCTGATCCTCCCACCTCTACCTCCCAACTGATGCTATTACAGATGTGTCCTACCATGTCTGGTAGCTTTTGAAGTTTTTGCCACCTGGAATACTCTATACGTACTTGATACACTTGTTTGCTCCTCTAGAGCGGGTTTGCTCTAACATCATATTCTAGAACATGGATAACAAAGAGGATGTGGTATATGATACATTGTAGACATTCACAATACTCATTAAATTCTCGCTACATGTTTGGAGAAGACTAACGTAGGTAGAGCTGACTGTTTCAAGTTCTGCTGCGCGGGAGTCAGACACGCAAAAACTGCAGCCAATAGGCAGGGTGGAGGATTTCCGAGAGAACATGCAATAAGATGTAATTTTCAGGGTCAAGGGAAGGCAGCCGCGCGCTGCATGCCGGAATCTGCCTTACTGACGCCGCGTTGTCTGCTGGGGTTTGTAGTCCCACTCAGGGCAGATTACGGTTGCAACATTCAACCACCTCGTTCACAAGTAAAGTGCAGCATCCATTCGTAAATCACAAAAGTTCCAATCCAGGGAAAATGTACAAGCTGACATCCTCAGTCTAGCCCTTGTTGGCTCACAGTACTACGCTTCGGGACCGGCAGCGCATGCGCAGTGCTCCCGCCCCGCGTGCTGCGGATGCCTCGCCTCCGGAAGGGGCGACCGGCGAGGCCGGCTGGAGACGGTCTGCGCAGGCGCCGTGTCCCCGGGCCAACATGGCTGCGCGGTACTCCCCACGCTGGTTGAAGGTGGCAGTGGGGACCCCCAGGCTGCCGGCTGCAGCGGGGAGAGGGACCCAGCAGCCACAGGGGGCCGTAGTGGCAGCCTCCCTATGTCGCAAGCTGAGCGTCTCTGCTTTCGGGCTTTCCGTGGGCGCTCATGGTCCCCGGGCGCTGCTGACATTGAGACCCAGTGTCCGCCTCACAGGTGAGGGAGGCTTCCAGCTCTGAAGTAGCGGCTCCGGGGATGAGAAAGGGCGGCTCTTCTTTCCCTGACGTCCCGTGTAGCGGGATGGAGGTGTCTCCCAGCACGAGAGAGGAATTGCTGGGGACGCAGGCACGCAGGAGGCAGAGAGGCCAAGGTGCCGGCTACCCAGAAACGATCCAGAAAGCTGCGTGGAGCCGGAGGTGGTGAAACGCCCCGAAGGCCGTGAACCTTCACCTCTGTCACAGTTACCCTCTCTGTCCAGGCCGCTGCTCCCTTGTCCTAGTCTTTTTTCTTCACTTTCTAGCTTGTAGTGGAAGAAGTAACTGACATTCCGTGAGTGCTAGGCATCCAGAAATCTAGGAAGATGCAGGTGCTTGTCTTCATTAAGGCCAGAAAGTGTGATGAATTTTCCTTTCATAGCTCTCATCCCTGACATCACGTGGTGTAAATGGAAGGCCATTTATCGGTCTTTTTTTAGAATCCGTAAGTTAGTGAATTAAGGTAATGTAGTCTAACATTTATTAAACACTGTAGAAGTATGGTTTCTCTTTAGAGAATATTTAAGTGTGGCAGGTGTTGTTACCAGTTTATTTTATGGAGAAACAGGTTTAAATGTTAAAGAACCTGAAAAAGTTACAAAGCTAAAAAGTGGTAGTCTTGGCATGGCAGGTACTTTTTTTAATTGCTGAAGGAAATGCCAAATTAGTGTGCATTAAGCCTTGAAGTGTTTTAGCAGCAATCTTTTCTTTTTTCTTTAAAAAAAATATTTTTAAAATTACTTTGCGTTATGTATATGTGTGTTTGTGTGTGAGCATGTGCTCTTTAGTACACAGGTGCCTGAAGAGGCCCTTGGAGTTTCTGACAGTTAGGAGCTGCTACACTTAGAGGTAGGAAGTTGTGTCCCTCCAAGAGCAGTATGTGCCGTTTCTCCTCATGATGTTTTCCTGTACTGTGTCATACTACTTCATGTTCAGTGAGAGTGAAGGAAGCAAGTGTTGAACGTTATTATTATTTTGGGTAGTTCCACAGATCAAGCATAGAGCCTCATGCATGCCTTAGAGCATTTTTAAATTATTGTGTCTTTGTGTGAGAGAGGTATAGAGGCCTAAACAGGCACTAAGTAGTAGTTCTATATGAAAACATAACTAAAGAACTGCAGCAGGCTTTCCTCAAGTCAGCCCAGAGGCTGTAGTGGGCATATTCTGTCTCAAGTGACTATATTTGTGGAAGTGGAATCATTTAGTATGTATCCTGATACCAAATCTAAGGTCATCAATTTGGTTTCCAAACTTTAGTCAGTGATCATTCCTCAAGTCTGATTTATGAAATCAGATGACAAAAATGTCCCAAGCTGGGGCTGGAGAGATGGCTCCGTGGTTGGGAGCACAGAATTCTCTTCCAGAATACCAGGGTTTTAATCCCTAGCGCCCTCATGGCAGCTCACAGCTGTCTGTGGCTCTAGTTGCAGGAGATTGAGTGCAGACATGCATGCAGGCAAAATATCAATGCACATAAAATAAAAAAATCATTGAAAAAAATCTCCCAAGCAGAAAGAAAGCATTATCATGCTACTGGATTAGGCATTCTTGGAACAAGAAAGGAGAGCAATCCTATTCTGGGTTCAAAAAGAGCAAGACATCTACTGGACATACTTTGGAGAAAACAAAACAAACAAAAACCAAACAAATTCTTCCTGTAGAGTTGCAAATCATTAAAGCTTTTAGGATATAAAAAAATAAAAAAATAAAAAACCATTTACCTTGTAAAAGTTACCTGTGGTTATCTACACAGTTTCAATTAAGTTCTCTCCTGTTTTTGAACCTGGTACAGTTGCCAAACTTTTGCCACCAATAGACTCATCCTGCCAGTGGAAGGAGTGGGGAGTAACCAGCCAAGCAGGTATCAAATAAAGAGGTTGAATACAGGATCACCAAGAATTCAGTTCTAATGTCTTCTCCAGTCTGACTGAAGATGATAATAATCTCATACCCCTCCCCCCATTTTATTGTATTCTGACCATTCCTCCTCATTCTTTTTTATTCCTTAACTTCTTTCTATATCTACTCAACTGGCTGTTTTGGAAACAGGGTGTCATATATTCCAGGCTGGCCTAAAACTTCCTGTGTAGCTATGAATGGTCCTTGAACTGCTGACCGTCTATGTCCTTCTTTCTTTCCTTTATTAGGTTTTTTTTTCTGCCTACGTGCCAGAAGAGGGCACCAGATGTCATTATAGATGGTTGTAAGCCACCCTGTGGTTACTGGGAATTGAACTCAGGACCTTTGGGAAAACAACCAGTGCTCTTAACCTGTGGGTCATCTCTCCAGCCCTGCTTCCTTATAATGCTAGGATTATGGGCATGTGCTCATCAGGCACCATTATGCTGGGTTTATTCAGTGCTAGGCATCAAACTGAGCCTTGTGCATTCTGTTCAAGCAGAACTATATATTCCCAAGCTTTGCTCTAACTTGAAGTACATTGAGTTTGGCTGTTAGTGTGCTCAGAAGGGAACGGGCCCTATAACTGTGTTCTTTCACAGGTATTTCATAGCTGGTCATTTATTTATAATTTCTTCTTGTTGGACAAGTTCCCAGACTGACTAACTTTCTTGTTTCATTTCCAGGAACAAAAAGTTTCCCTTTTGTTTGTACTGCCTCCTTCCACACAAGTGCTGCTTTGGACAAAGATGATTATTACCAGATATTAGGAGTGCCCCGAAATGCCAGCCAGAAAGATATCAAGAAAGCCTATTATCAGGTATATGATGGTCTCAGATTTACTGCCAAGACTATAGAAAGATTGCTGGTCATCTTTTTTAATATATAGGTAGTTCATTTTATTATTTATTTATTTATTTATAATTTATTTTAAAAGTTATTTTATTGCATTAGATCCCTTGGAAGTGGTGTTACAAGCAGTTGTGAGCTGCCATGTGGTTGACTGGGAATTGAAGCCAGGTCCTCTGGAAGAGCAGACAGTGCTCTTAAGCACTGAGCCATCTCTCCAGCCCCTATTTTACTTTTTAAAATTGTGTGTATGTATCTGTTTGTGGCCATGCGCACATGAATGCAGATGTTCACAGAAGGCAGAGGTATTAGATCCTGTTGGGACTATAGTTATAGGCAGCTGTAAACTATCTGACATGTCTGGGAATTGAATTCAGGTCTTTTGGAAAAGCAGTATGTGCTCTTAGCCACTGAGCCATCTCTTCAGCCCAGACTGCTGTTGATCTTGTCTGGTCCTTCTTGCCTTGGTGTGTGTACAGCTTCCTCAGGCAGCTCATAAGCAGCTAATCCTATGGAATGATCTGAGAAAGATGGAGTTTTGGATGCATTTGTTGTGCAGTGAATGTACTATCAGCTAATGCTGTTTTAAGAAAGAGGAGAGGGGCGGGTAAGAAGGCCAAGTGGGTGAAGGTGTCTGCTGCACAAGCCTGGTGCTCTGCATTCAATTCTCTAAAGCTGTTTTAAGTAAGAAGGAGAGACCTGCCTCCACAAAGTTGTCCTCTGACCTCCACATGCACACCATGTTGTTCATACACTTCCCATGCCATAGAAAGTAATTAATTAATTAAAAGGTAAAATGTATTTCTTTTTCTTCACTCATTTTTGTGTTTTGTAGCAATCACCGTCACAAGTTTATTAAATGATTCCTCAAAAAACTTACACAGCAAGCCAGGTGTGATAGTGCATGCCTTTTTATCCCAGTCCTGGAGAACAGAGGCAGACAGAGCTCTGTGAGTTCAAGGCCAGCCTGCCTCAAAAACAAATAAAGCCTAGCAGTGGTGCCGTATGCCTTTAATCCCAGCACTCAGGAGGCAGAGACAGATGGATCCCTGTGAGTTTGAGGCTAGTGTGGTCTACAGACTAGTTCTAGGACAGCTAATAAGACCACAAAAAGTGTGTCTCTAAAAACCAAAACAAATAAAATTGTGTAGTAGAGAAACCAAGTTATTTACTTGCTCTTTTACGTAAATTCAATGTACCAGACATGCTGTCTTATTATTTGCTTTCACAAAGGTGTCCACATTCTAAAAAACTAATTGACTAATTTTTAAGATTTTTTTTTTTTAATATTTGATTTGTTTGCATGTGTGCTTACATCATGATGCTGTCAGAGTTTAGAAGAGGGGATAGAACACACTGGAACTGGAGTTTTAGATGGTTGTGAGCTGCTGTATGGGTGTTGAGAACTGAATGCAGGTCCTCTGCAAGATTATTAAATGCTTTTAACTTTCCAGCCCCTAGTAGTCTGTTGTGGGGAAGAGATTTCTGGTAGATGAGGAATATGTGCCTCTCTGAAGAAAATATTTACTTTTTTTTAAAAGATTTATTTATTTATTATATATACATGTCATTCTGCCTGCACATGTGTCTACACACCAGAAGAGGGCACCAGGTATTATAGATGGTTGTGAGCCACTATGTGGTTCCTGGGAATTGAACTCAGGACCTCCAGAAGAGCAGCCAGTGCTTTTAACCTCTGAGCTATCCTTCTAGCCCCAGAATGATGAATTTTCAAATTTTAAATCTTTAAGGGAGTGCTATAAAGAAGCATAATTGTGGCAAGTATTTGGGTTTTGTTATAGTAACCATCTATATCTATACTTTCTTCCCCCTTAGCTTGCCAAGAAGTATCACCCGGACACGAATAAGGATGATCCCAAAGCCAAGGAGAAGTTTTCCCAGCTGGCAGAAGCATATGAGGTAAAGTGACTTGTGTGTATGGTCACTGCCATTCAGCTCTGTCCACTGCACAGGACAACCTGGCATGCCATACATATGGTCCAGTGTGATGCTCTGTCCCTGCCGAGGTCTCATGCTAGTTCTGCTAACTTAGAATCTCAGTGAAGAAATAAGGCAAGTAGGATGATTCAGTGGGTATATATATATGTATCTCCTGTCAAGTCTGAGAACCTGGGTTCAATCCCCAGGACACACATGGTGGACAGAGAAGCAGCTTCCAGGAGTTGTCCTCTGACCGCTACCCGAGTGCCATGGCACGCCTATACACAAAATTAGTAGAGGCAGTTTTTAAAAATGAAGAGATCAGGAGTGATGGCATTATGTAATTCTAGCACTGGTGAGGCTGAGGTAGGAGAATTTCTTCAAGTTTAAGGCTAGCCAGGGCTACATAGTTTTCCTTAATACAAAACAAACTAAAAATAAGTTTTATCTGTGTCAATAAAGCTGCTCAGATAATTCATATTAATAGCTGATCTTGGGAAATCCCAATTAGACTGATTAAGTCAGGTCTTATTTGATGACTTAAGGTAGCAATTTTAAAAGTAGACCATAGGAAATAGAGGGATTAAAAACAAACAAACAAAAAAACAAACAAACATACATCTGTGAAAGAACCATTGACCAGTTACAGAGTTATTGGAGAATGGCCATTTGTCTTAATTAGGGTTTCTATTGCTCTGAAGAGACACCATGACCATGGCAACTCTTATAAAGGAAAACATCTAATTGAGGCTGGTTTATAGTTCGGTAGTTTAGTCCATTATTATCCAGTCATGAAGCATGGCAGCACACAGACAGACATGGTGCTGGAGAAGTAGCTGAGCATTCTACATCTGGGTCAGTAGGCAGCAGGAAGAGAGCCCCTGGTCCTGGCTTCTGAAATCCCAAAACTCATTCCCAGTGATACATTTCCAACAAGGCCACACGTCCTAATAGTGCCACTCTCTGTGGGCCTCTGGGGGCCATTTTCATTCAAACCACCACACCATTCCTCTGGGCTTGACTATCCCGAATGGGTTCTGCATATGTCAGAGTTTCGAGAGAAGTAGAACTAATAGGCTATATGTAATTAGAAAAGACTTATTGAAGTAGCTCATAGGATCAGCTGCCAAGGGGCTAGAGAGATGGCTTATTAGTTAAGAGCATTGACGGTTCTTTTAGAGGATCCAGGTTCAATTCCCAGCACCCACATGGCAACTCACAACCATCGATAACTCCGGTTTCAAGGGATTCGGTGCCCTCTCTGGCTCCTTTGGGGGGCGGGCAGGGCTTCAAGACAGGGTTTCTCTGTGTAGCCCTGGCTGTCCTAGAACTCACTCTGTAGACCAGGGTGGCCTGTAACTCAGACCTGCCTGCCGCCTGTTCCTGAGTGCTGGGATTAAAGGTGTGTGCCACCACTGCCCAGCAGTTTACCAGCTTTCCAAGAATTCCTTAAATCACTGGAGCTGACAGACTTAACCATCATACCACAAAAGGTGTGCTTGATTGCCAATTTTTATATTTTGGTTTTTTGAGGCAGGGTTTCTCCGTGTAGCTCGGCTGTCCTAGAACCTGCTCTGTAGACCACTCTGTCCTTGAACTGCGGGATCTGCCTGCCCCTGTCTCCTGAGTGCTGGGCTAAGGTGTGCACCATCACTGCTGGCCTAGTTTACATTTCTGTTTTTCTGGTGCTGAGAACTGAACCCGAGGCTGTATGCATGCTTAACAAATGCTCTGTAACTGAGCTTTAATGTGATTTGGTGTTTTGTTTAAACAGAGTGTCACTGTGTAGTCCAGGCTGTCTTCAAACTCATTGTCCTGCCTTAGCCTTCTGATTGGTGGGATTACAGGCCTTCACCACCATGCCTGACTTTCTTAGAATGTTTTCTTCTTAGGAGATGTGACACACTTACTTGGCATGGCCTATTGTCTGTGTTCCTAAGCCTCAGAAGACCCAGAAATGCCTGACTGCTTTGTCATTTTCATCCAAGGTGTTGAGTGATGAAGTAAAGAGAAAGCAGTATGACACTTACGGCTCTGCTGGCTTTGATCCTGGGGCCAGCAGCTCTGGGCAGAACTACTGGAGAGGAGGTCCTTCTGTTGATCCTGAGGAGCTGTTTAGGAAGATCTTTGGGGAGTTCAAATCATCTTCTTTTGGTGATTTCAAGACTGTGTTTGATCAGCCTCAGGAAGTAAGTATCCTATTTTATTTTCATTCCTTCATTCATTCATTCATTTTTCAGGGGCATCTCACATTGTAGCCTGTCTATTTCAGAACTCACTATGTAGACCAGGTTGGCCATGAACTCACAGAAATCTGCCTGCCTCTGCCTCCTAAGTGCTGGGATTAAAGACATGCGCTGTCATACCAGCATTCCTTATTTTGAAGACTCAACTATTTTTTTTTTTAAGGCAAGGTTTCCCTGTGTAGCCTTGGCTGTCCTGGACTAGCTTTATAGACCAGGCTGGCTTGGAACTCACAGAGATCCACCTGCCTCTGCCTCCCTGAGTGCTGGGATCATAAGCATGCGCCACCTCGCCCAGCTTCGAAGGATCAACTTTTAACTTTAAGTGCAACGATGTTTTTTTAGTTTCTTGTTTCTCAGAAAGGCACTGGAGTGATTCAGAGGCAGCCATTTGGCAGAAAGCTAGGAGCATTTGAAAAATTCCTTTGGTAGTGATGAGCCTGTCCATGTGATGTCATTATTAAAAGCTACTTAATCAGGCAGCACCCACAAATGCCTCAGAAACCGGAGTGCAGTGACTCATCTAGAGCAGCAGTTCTCAACCTTTGGGTTGACCGCATCGGGGACTGAATATGAGATACTCTACACGCCAGATACTTTACATTAAGATTCATAATAATAGCAAAATTACACTAATGAAGTAGCAACAAAATAATTTTGTGTGGGGCTGGAGAGATAGCTCAGAGGTTAAGAGCACCGGCTGCTCTTCCAGAGGTCCTGAGTTCAATTCCCAGCAACCACATGGCGGCTCACAACCATCTGTAATGAAATCTGGTGCCCTCTTCTGGCGTGCAGGTGTACATGCAGACAGAATACTGTATAAATAATAATAATTAAAAAAAAAATAATTTTGTGATTGAGGGTTGCCAAAACATGAGACAGCATTAGGAAGGTTGAGAACCGCTGATCTAGAGGGTGCTCTGTTATTGTGCTCTGTTATTGTGCGGGAGCTTACTGCAGCAGGGGGACACTGCTGACTCCTCCATGGATTTGTCCTGAGGAGCCATTGTCATTGCATTGAGAAAGGTAGAGAAATGTTTCATCATCTAAGTTACCAAGCATTGTTTTAGTTTGCTTTCTGTTACTGTAAGAAAATACCAGAGACAACTCAAAAAGTGGAAAGTGGGGCTAGAGAGAGAGGGCTCAGTGGATACGAGTGTGTGCTGCTCTTTTTTTTTTTTTTTTTAATTTATCTTTTATACAGCATTCTGCCTGCATGAGCACCTACACACAAGATCTCACTGTAGATGGTTGTGAGCCACCATGTGGTTGCTGGGAGTTGAACTCAGGAGCTCAGGAAGAGCAGCCGGTGCTCTTGACCTCTGAGCCAGCTCTGCAGCCCCAGGGTGCTGCTCTTACACAGGACACAAGTTTGGTTCCTAGCGCCCTTCTGGTAGTGAACAACTGGCTGTAACCCTAGTCCCAGGGGTCTGACTCCCTCTTCTCTTGCTCTTGGGACCAGGCACATGTGGGTGCATACACATGCAGACAAAACATAAAATAAAAAAAATAAAATGGAAATGTTTCTTTTGCCTGTGACTTGAGAGTTTTTAGTGAATGGACTGTTGATCCCATCTTTTCAGGGCCTGTGGTTAGGCAGTATATGATGGTGGAGAGTGTGGTATATCAAAGCTGTTTATCTGATCCTGGCTATCAAGGAAAGGAGGGCAGACTGGCAGCCCCAAGTTTTCTTTGAGGACACACCCCACTGACCTAAAGTCCCCCACCAGATTCTACCTCCTCAGGGTCGCACTACCTCCCCGTAGCACTAAGTTAGAGACCAAGTTTTGGGTCCTTGGGAGACATTCTAGACTTAGACCAAAGCAAGTGCTGTATTGTTCATAGCTGAAGTTCAAGCCATTTTTTACTTAATATATCTTAAAAGCTGTAATTTTTACTTACTAGATCTTAAACTCTGTGTGTGTAAAGCTAGATTACACCCATTCTTCCCTGACAAAGTATACATGTATATGTGTTTGGTAATGGAGTGACTACAGGTACTGTCCGGTGCCCTCCTGTCCTGAAACGCACTGCTGTAGGCATTATAAAGCTAAGTGACAGGCCATGCCTCACTCTTGCAGTACATCATGGAACTGACATTCAATCAAGCTGCCAAGGGTGTCAACAAAGAGTTCACTGTGAACATCCTGGATACGTGTGAGCGCTGTAACGGCAAGGGCAATGAGCCTGGAACCAAGGTGCAGCACTGCCACTATTGTGGCGGCTCAGGCATGGTAAGGGTACTGTGGGTCCCGCCTCTACTCCTCTTGTCAGTGTTTCCCTCCCTTACCTACCTCCCTAGCTGCTCTCACCATTCCTTTTCTCTGTTCCAGGAGACACTTTACTTAGGTATTTCTGGGGCTTGGGCTGTGTCCCGTATCACTGCAACGGGCTGGCCTTAAGCTAAGTGGTTGAAGGTGCTCTTGAACCTGTCTGTAATTCTCTTCTCTCTATCTTCCAAGTGTTAGTGTTCCACCCTGGCTCTTTTAGGGAGTGGGATTAGAGGAAGGACAGGGTCTCACCCTTTTTTATTTATTTTATTTTATTATTAATTTTTTTTACACTTTATTCACTTTGTATCCCCCCATAAGCCCCTCCCTCCTTCCCTCCCTCCCCTCCCCTCCCTCCCTCTTCTTCATGCATGCCCCTGCCCAAGTCCACTGATAGGGGAGGTCCTCCTCTCCAGGGTCTCTCTCTTTAACACAGGCCGACCACTGTCTAGCCTCATGCTTTTAAGTGTTGGAATTATAAGTATGTGTCGTCATGCCTGGTTATAATTCTTAAACATATTTTTTATTATTATATTTATTTATTTATTTATTATATGTGCATGTGTGCCATGCCCACATGTGGCATTCAAAGAAAAATTTATGGGACTCCATTCTCTTTCATCATATGAGACCCAGGGATTGAATTCAAGTCATTAGGCTTGGTGGCAAGTGACTTTCCCTGCTGGCCATCTCTCCAGTCCTTTTTATATATTTATTTTTTATTTTATTTATTGAGACAGGGTCTCAATGTGCAGTTCTGGCTGGTCTGGAATTTGCTGTGTAGATAAGTAGCATCACATTCAGAATTGTTCTTCTGTACCACATATAGGCATTTCATTATTGGGGCTGTTCCTAATTGGTGAACATGTTCTTAGCATGTTCAAAGCCCTTAATGCATATTTTGTTTTGTTTGAGATAGAGTTTAACTCTAATCCAAGCTGGCTTGGAACTCATATGCTCCAGGCTGACTGAACATGAGGCAATCTTCATTTGTTAGCCTTGTTGGTGCTGTGCAAACAAGTGTGAGTCATCATGCCCAGTGAAAGCCTTAAATTCCATCCTCAGCACATATATACACACATACATGGGGGGGGGCAGAGAAAGCCAATCATAATGATATATATATATATAAATTTATTTAAAAATCTTACTTCAAGCTACACATACCTTTATTCCCAGAAGCAGAGGCAGGTGGATCTCTGTGAGATCGAGGTCAGCCTGGTCTACAAAGCAAGTTCCAGGGCAGACAGTGATGTTACACACAAAATCCTGTCTTGAAAAACAAAAGAAAAAAAACTTGACTTCTGAGCTGGGTGTCGTTGCATATACCTGTACTCCCAGCACTTGGTAGGTAGAGTCGGAAACATCAGAAGTTCAAGTTTATTCTCTACTATACAGAGAGTTTGAGTCCAGCCTTGGCCACATGAGATGTCATCCCTCTTCCTTCATGTAAAAAAAAGTTCAGAGTCTCATGTAACCCAGGCTGGCCTCAGACTCACTATGTAGCTAAGTGTGGCCTTGAACTCCTGATCTCTTATCTCTGTCCCCTATATGTTGGCATAATATACCTGTGCTACTTCACCTGGATATAAACTATTCATAAAATATTTTTTGATAAAGCAATGTACCTGTATACGTAGCATTTTTCTTTTGTCAGGAAACTATCAATACGGGGCCTTTTGTGATGCGTTCTACATGTCGGAGATGTGGTGGCCGGGGCACCATCATCACAACTCCTTGTGTGGTCTGCAGAGGAGCAGGACAAGCCAAGCAGAAGAAACGAGTGACAATCCCTGTGCCTGCAGGTAGGCCGTTGCCCAGAAAATGGGCCAGCACTGTTGTACCCTGTTTGCATGATTGCAGAGCTAGACATAAGGCCCTGGATTCCCCGGTTGGAGGAAGAAGTAGACTCTCTTAGAGCTTTCCTTTGTACCGGTCACCTTCACAGTGTGTCCACTCCGCTCCCACCTTGGGATGCCGCAGCTCCTGTCCCAGATTTCTGTCTTCATGCAGTGAGGACCAACTTTAACAGGAAACAAACTAGTTAGGTGGTGACACCTGTCTATCCCAGTACTCAGGAGGCTAAGGCAGGAGGAGCACAAGTTTGTGGTCAGCCTAAGGTCCGTGGTGAGACGTTCATTTCAAAAATAAAAGAAGAAGCCTGCTGGGCAGTAGTGGTGCACACCTTTAATCCCAGCCCTCAGGAGGCAGAAACAGGTGGATCTCTGTTGAGTTCAAGGCCAGCCTGCCCTACAAAGCAAGTCCAGGACAGCCAGGGCTACACAGCCAGGGCTAAACCTAGTCTCAAAAGAAAAAGAAACAAAGAAAGCAGCAGCAGCCAGAAACCTGGTCAAGTGGTTTTTCCTGGGTAGAAGTTGCTGTGGGAGACCCTACCATAACTGCTGTTTGGAAATTTTGTTCTCCTAGGAGTTCAAGATGGTCAGACTGTAAGGATGCCTGTGGGAAAACGAGAAATTTTTGTCACGTTCAGGGTAGGTGCTTGCCTGTCAGCCTATTTTGGGTCCTTTTTCTCTTGCAGTGGGTACAGCTGAGATCACTCATTGTAGAAAGTAAGGGCAAATGTGTTACTGCTCCCAGTTAAAGAAAGGCTGCCTGGGCATGAGTATTCATTGCCTGCATGCCTGCATGCAGAGAAGAAAGCTTTCTCACAACACTGCCAAGTTAGAAGAAATGTAGCCAGTGTGGGGGTGCACGCCTTTAATTCCAGGACTCTGGAGGCAGAGGCAGGTGGATCTCTGTGAATTCCAGACAAGCCTAGTCTACAGAGCAAGTTCCAGGGTAGCCAAGGCTACCGAAGCTCAGTCTTGGAAAAAAAAAAAAAAAAGGAAACAAAAAAGTAGCTCACAAACCCCTGTGTGGTGGTGTTATTCCTGTATAAATTGTTGATCAGACAGCAAAATATTTTTTATTTTAATTAATTAATTAATTTATTTATTTATTTTGAGACAGGGTTTCTCTGTGTGGTCTTGTGTAGACCAGGCTGGCCTTGAACTCAGAGATCTGCCTACCTCTACCTCCCAAGTGCTAGGATTAAAGATGTGCACCACCATGCTCAGCCAGAGAAAACAAATTATAATGGTATAGTTTTATTTGTTTATTTAGCAATGCCAGAAATTGAACACTCCGCTTCTTGCATGCTAGCAAAGTACTTGCACCTCCTAGCCCAAAATGGTTTTCTCTGGTAACAGAAAGACTTACACTCCTAGGTGTGTATCTGAGAAAAAGCCATGCAAGTGTAGCATGCTTTGGGTCAGGAGGTATATAATAGCAAGACAGTGGTGACAAACCTGCTGTTTGTCAAAAAAGAATGGTCATCAAACTGCTATGTATTCGAATGTTGTCGACATAGCAGAAGGAAAGAGCCACAGGGGAGCAGGAGACGCCGCTTCACTAAGACAGGGGAGAGAAGGCAGATCGTCCAGCTGTGATATGAGGAGACTGTCTCAGAGAGCTGCCAAGCATGTGAGAGCCATCAAGTGTGTGTTGTTGAGGGATGTAGAAAGACAAAGCAAAAGTAAAGGCATCCTAGTAGGCTTTGATAAATGTTAAATTCAGGGTAGTGATTAACTGAGAAGCATAAAGAAAGTTCTGTTTGTGATTTTCTCTCCCCTTTTTGAGCGAGGATCCCCCTGTGTTGCAAAGGCTGCCCTGGAACTCACAGTGGTCCTGTCTCAGCCTCCAGAATATTGGTGTTACAGTTGTGTAACACCTGCAATTACAATTAGGTTGTGGGTGCCCTGTTTGCTGTATATACATTCTCTTTTTCTTTGTGTGAGGCAGTTTATTACTTGAACCAAGTACTAGGTATAGTGAGTGGCACATGCCTATAATTCTAGCACATGGGATGTGGAGGTAGGAAGAGCGTGAGTTCAAGGACAGCCTGGGTTCTACAACAAAACTCTGTCTTTAAAAGCAAGACTGAAAACAAAAACAAGAAGTACGACTTGGGATGGAGGTAAAGTGCCTTGCATGACTGGCTTACCTGTAATCCTAGCACTTGGGAGGTGGAGACTGGAGGACCAGAATTTCAAGGTCATCCTGAGCCCCACAAAGAATTTGCAGCCTTAATGAGCTTGCAACCTTAATAATTTGGATTTAATGAGCCCCTGTCTCAAAACACCCCCCCACCCCCCCCAGTAACAAAAATAACCAACAGAAAAGCTGGGTATAGTGGCACTTGACTGTTTTCCCACTATGTGCAAAGCTGAGGCAGTAGGTTTCCATAAGTGAATTTGTAGTCTATCTGAACAATATAGTGAGAAACCAGAGACAGGGCAGTGCATAGAAATAGTGTGAGGGGCGGATCCCTCTAGATGAGGAATCAAAGAGGAAGGAAGGAAGGAAGGTAGGTGCAGGGTAGGCCTTGGTGTTGTGCCTGGTCTGTACAAGGCCCTGTGTTCTATCCCAGCACTGCAAATTAATTAGTTTAAAACCACATAAAGGCAGAAGCTGGACGCCAGCTTATAAGAATTTGGTAGAGGATTCAGCTACTCTTTTATCTAATAATAAAGGGGGGGGGAAGGGCAGAAGAAATCAAGGGCAGAGAATATCTTTGTGATATGAAAAGTAGTATTTCTAAGTTAAATAAATTCCAGAGCTGGTAGTTTGTCCTAGAGGTAGCTTGTGTTAAGTGACCATCTGAAAGACTGAATTCGTGTACGTGTGTGTGTGTGTAGAGGACAAAGGGTGATGTGTGGTGCCTCTTTTGGTTCCTCTTCCCCTTATTTTTTGAGATAGTTTCTTGTTGAACCTAGAGCTCACGGATTTACCTAGGCTTCTGGCCAGTGAGCTCAAGAGATTCACTGTACACACGCACGCGTGCGCTCTCTCTTCCTAGCAGTTTACTACCATGCCCACTTTTTACATGAGTGCTGTGGGTCTTCATCCTTTGTGGCAGGCACTTCCCTAGCCTTGCAAATCATTTTTATCTTTGTAAGTGTATTTGTCTACATTTAGTAACCTTTCTCATTAGGTAAGATTTGGGGGGAAAATGTAAAAGCCAAATTGCATTTTTTTCTTCCTTTTGTAATTGTGATGCAAGCTGAGGTGGTCTGGACATTGCCCTCAAGCAACACTTCCATGGTAGTTACACTTGTCTTCTCTTTGGCACTAGGTGCAGAAAAGTCCTGTGTTCCGGAGGGACGGCGCAGACATCCACTCTGACCTCTTTATTTCAATAGCTCAAGCTATTCTTGGGGGTACTGCCAAAGCCCAGGGCCTGTATGAGACAATCAGTGTGACGGTAAGAGGACATGAGGACAACTGTCTTTGCTGCCCTGGCACCTGTTTGGTCTTTTCTTTCCTTCTTTTGAGACCAATGCTTATTCAGCTGATCTTGAACTAGTACTCCAGTTGCCTCACCCTTCCTTATGTCACATGCATGTGCCACCATGGCCAGTTAAATTTTTTTTTTAAATGGGAAATAGATGAGGTGGTCTAAACCTGAGTGTCCAGCCTGTCAGGAATTCTGAGAGTAGAAGAGACATTGGCACCTGTGACACTAGGAGCTTTAGGCTGTTCCTTGAGGAATAATTACAACTCCAGGTGTTTCTGTTTAACTGTTGGCAATAGTTCCTGGTCAGGGTCCCAGGAACAGCTCATACGTGATGCAGTCGGTGCGCTTTGTTCATGTTCCCACCTGGAGCTTGTGGTGTGAAGCTGTGTCTTACTCAGTTGACCACTTCAAGTTTTGGGGATTTTGTTTGCTTCTTTGGGATTTTTTGTTTGTTTGTTTGTTTGATTTTTGAGCTTTGTTGTGGTTTTATTTATTTATTTATTTATTTATTTATTTATTTTTGTTGTGGTGGTGGTGGTATTTTTGAGACAGAGTTTTTCTGTGTAGCCCTGGCTGTCCTGTAACTCACTATATAAACCAGACTGGCCTGGAACTCAGAAATCTCAGGCAACTATCTCTAATTTTAATTGCAGCTGAAGTGGACACTCCCTGTGCCACTTTTATACCTCTGTGTTTGTCTCCAGCCTTCTCCAGCACCTGGGTGTGGAGACTTAGGCCATGGCAGTGGTCACTGTGGACAAATACTCCCACCTCCCCCTGGAGACAACCTGGAGTATCCGCTTCTCCAGGGTCCATTCTTTCCAGCGTTTGCGAGTAATGGAGCAAGTTTAGTCTCATACCTGCCATCAACTTTCTGCTTCTGAGTCTTTTTCTTTACCCCTCACACCTATTTCCTGGGCTCAACTGTCCCACAACTATGTGGCTAGCTTGTTCTGCATACCCAGTGCAAGTCCTTTTTTGAACACACCTTTCAAGATTGTCTCTGTGTAGTAAAATGTTTATTTTTGGACAATGGCTACCAGGGAACATAAGCACATTCCTTTCTCAATAGATCCCTGCTGGGATTCAGACAGACCAGAAGATTCGCTTGGCTGGGAAAGGCATCCCCCGGATTAATAGCTACGGCTATGGTGACCACTACATTCACATCAAGATCAGAGTTCCAAAGTAAGTGTTCACCAAGACTACAGCCCAGACTACCAGACCCCATATACACAGTTGCGGCAGCCTCTGAGCCTTTTGCTTGCTAAGCCCAGCATCCAGCAGTTCAGCTGACCTTCCAGCTCTAGGCTTGAGCAAATTGTTTTCTTTCTTGGAGTCAATTTTGTCCGGCCTGTGTTTCCCATCTGAGCACTGGATATAGCTTTTTGGCTTCACTGAGCTATGGAAGTACAAAATGAATGACACATAGGAGACGCTAAATTCCTGATGTGCTCTGGGCAGAATGCTGGGGCACTCAGCTGTGGAGTGCCCCTGCTTCTCCTGGGAAGCCAGGTTCAGCTCTTTTCTCTTTTGTGAGATTAGTTTCTTACCTGCTGCTTCACAAACACACATGTAACATGTACACTCCAACCCCTATACCTGGCATAGCAGTAATGACAGTTTAAACAACTCAGGGTTTTAGAGAAAAGCTGAAAGGACTGCTGTCAGCACAAGACACCCCAAGACCAAGTTCTCAGCACAAAGGATATTTCTTTGTCCCAGAGGGACATAGGGCAAGGAATAAGAGACCTAATAGGAAATAGAGGACTGAGAGAAGGGGAAAGGAACAAGGGTGAGGGAGAAAGCATAGAGAGGAAACAGGTGTGGCTCATAGGCAAATGGTAAAAGGGGAAAGCCTGTGTTCAGATGAGGTGTTTAATCTTAATTGAGCATGTTAATTAGGTGAGCCAAAGGGGGCTTTTGATTGCTGGACTTTATGCTTTGTTAGCTGGACCTTGGTAGTCAGCCTCAGGAGTAGGAAGTGGCCAAAGAAGGAAACAGAGCTTGGTGGCTGGCTTTAGGAATGTGATCTAATGGTTTTTAGCAAGGCAGAGGGAATGGGAGAGAAGAGTAAGGCCTGCCAGAGCCATGTTTGCCATGTTCAGGCCTGCTAGAGCCCTTCCAAAGCTTTGATATTGCCCTTTGTTCCTCAGTGTGTGCTTAGTCAAAGACTAAGCTGCATTGTGTCCTTTCAAAAGCTGCCTGGAGAAAGCACTTGGCCACTAACTAGTCTTGGTCCACAGGAGGCTAACCAGCAGGCAGCAGAACCTGATCCTGAGCTATGCTGAGGATGAGACTGACGTGGAGGGCACGGTGAATGGTGTCACCCACACACACACTGGTAAGGAGCCTGGGAGTAAGGTGGTGGCATGAGGGATCTCCGAGTTACAGGTTTACAGACATTTCAAAATAGCATGTTTGATTTCTGCTTGAGTTTTCATAGGCGCCGAACAACTGTCATTGGAAGAGGGGATCTGTGGGTGTGCAGCCATATAGCCATATAGCTTTTCCCTTTCACTGTATGCATGTGCTTAGAAAGCACAGGATCACCTGTGCAGCAGCTCTGTGTCTCAGAGCTGTGGTTCTGAGTTCTAGCCTTGGTTCTGCCACTTGCCTTGTGACTTTGGGCATTTCCCTACAAGAGTTCTTTGTAACAGCTTAAGGGGAAGATCAATTAGACAGATCTGTGCCTTCCTGACCCCAAACACCTCACCAGGATTACAAAGTAAACAATGGTAACAACAATGTGAAAATACTGTCTCTTGATTCAGTGACCAGAGTTGTTGTCCAAGCTCAGATGTCTTGCTCTGTGAACACAAACCTAAGTGGTTGACGTCTGGGCTGGAGCTTTCCCGTGGCCCCTGTATCTGTATTTCATCTGAGGCCTCTGTTGATTGGGACAGGTCAGGACAGGCTGTGCCCAGGCTACACATGTTTCTAGCTCATTGAATCATTTTGTTTTTATGGGAACCTGGATGGAGTTCTCAGATCTGGAATGGCCTTAGGTTTGTGTGTGATAATTCATAGCCAGTATTCAGAGCTAGGGTAGCTTTATTTCAGAGTGGAGAGAAGATTTGGAGTTCTTTGAAGGAAGAGTCAGTAGTGGAAGTGGAAATCCCAGCAGAATTTCCTGGAAGTTTGTTGAGCTCTTCTTGAGGACAGGAACCCTTTCTATGGCTTGACCAAATACCAAATGGCATTTAATATTTGTGTACATAATACATATACTTTTCCCTTTGCTCTTATTCACATTTTCATTGTGAACCTGTAATTTCTTCCTGACATGTCCTCAAGGTCTCATAATATATAAGATTTGTTCTGCACACAACTGTTTTCCTCTCCTGCCCACCAGAGAGCTTACATTCTGCAGGACTGGGCTCAGGTGGGGGCATGGGCATTTCGCCATGTTAGAATGTTAACACTATTTTTCTTCTCATTAATCTCTATTGTCATTGTTTTCAGTATTGCATCCCTTTGGAAATTTGACTTTGTAAAATAGCTCATTTGATAAAGTGCTTGCCTAGAATGCCTGAGGTTTTAAAAACAAAAAACAAACAAACAAAAAACAATGGGCTTTTTGATAACCTTGTATAGACGGGTTGGGGAGAGGGTCATGAGACCCTTACCTTCACTCCCTCCTGCGCCTCCTGCTAGGTGTAGATAATTCTTCTCCATAGTATTTGTTCTCTGGAAGGTTAACTGAAAGGGAAAATCCATGATGCATAATGACTTTCTATTAGGTCATCAGCCATACATAGGACTTTTCTGCAGTGTGATTGTTTGGGGGTCACTGCCATTCCTGTAAGCAACCCCTCACCCATGCCTGCAAGTAAACCCAGTTAATTCATTGGTTCCTTCGAGCTAGCCGAGGCTGGGAGTGCCTTACTTTGTTGTTGGTTCCCTGTCTGGGATGAGTAGACGTCTGTTCACGTATATCTTCATGGGAAAAGTCCATACAACATATAGGTACAGCATGGACAGCAGGGCCACAAGCTCACTCTGACTAGGCATACTCATAGAGCTGAGGGGCTCCCTTAGAAAGGGAAAGGAATGGTGTTCTGAGCAAAATGCTGGACAAGATCTGGGCACTCAGGAACTGGAAAGACGTTTCAGCAGAGAGATTGCTGCTTTTGCAGAGGGCCTGGATTTGGTTCCCAGCATCCAC
This sequence comes from Meriones unguiculatus, assembly GCF_030254825.1. Classification (NCBI taxonomy): domain Eukaryota; kingdom Metazoa; phylum Chordata; class Mammalia; order Rodentia; family Muridae; genus Meriones; species Meriones unguiculatus. Next base: position 42,200,985 of record NC_083359.1, read on the forward strand.
TTGGAGGCTTAGAACCACTTCTAACTCCAGTTCCAGGAAGTTCAGTGACTTCTTACGCTCCTCTCCATGGGCACTAGACATGTAGGCAAATTTAAGAAAAAAAAAAAAAAATGCAGCAGGTTGGTGGTGGGTCATACTTTAATCCTAGTACTCAGAAAGCACAGGCAGGTAGATCTCCATGAGTTCAAGGCCAGCCTTGTCTACAGAGCTTGTTCCAGAACAGCCAGGGCTATACAGAGAAACCCTGTCTATAAAAAAAGCTTTAAAAATTTTTCTGGGTATTCAACAAAGCTCCTGGGGACACACCTGGGCTCTAGGCTGTCACACAAAGCCTGGAACCTAGGCCCTGCAGAGCACACTGCTCACTCTGCACACACTTTCTGCCTTGAAGTCCAGAGGCCAGTTATGCCCTGCTGCAATTCAGAGCATTTCCTTTTCTAATATGTAAGGGTTTAAGTAACATAAATGACTCTTTTAATACAACAAATGTATAAACCATGGGCTTCCTGTACCTCTTGAGTACCCTAAGGTAAAGAGAGCAAGAATTGTGCTTTCATGTCTTCTGTAAGTAGATACCAGCACTGTAAGTTACCACTGATGGCACTTCTAAAACATGCCAAGTACATGCCACTGGCTTTCCCACTTGATCTCACAAATTGCTTAGAAGCTGTGTATGTTTGTTTTTTTGAGTCAGGGTCTTGTGTAGTGCGGGCCTGCTCAGAACCCATGACGACATAGTGGAGGATAACCTTGAATTCTTGATTCTCCTCCTATCTCCAAGGTGGCAAAGATGGGATAATACACACCTACCTCACTGGCATTGTGAGAGACAAGATGAAGTGCACAGCAGAGGATCCTGTGTGAGAGTAGCTTGGACATGTTAATGTGTACAAAATGGGCAATGGGTTTAGAAATTGGAGCTTTTCTTGAGGTTCATTGCTTTATCTTGTAGCCAGTAGCTTGGGTGGTTCTGAGTCTGGGCTGGGTTTGAGCTAAGGTCTACTTCTTGCTGGCTGGCTCTGAGATTCGAGTTGACCTGACAGCATAGCTTCTGTGTACATGCAAGTGTGTGAGGGCTCTTAAGTACACAGGGATGAGGATAAGCTGTGTGGGTTGGCCCCGAGGCCCTGACATGGAGTGTTGCCTGTGTTATTGTTCAGGTTACAGACAGTCGTTCTCCCTCCCTTTTTTCGTTTACCCTCCATGAGTTTTTGACTCCCCGGAAGAGTTGTCATGTCCTGAGTCTCTGAGTGTCCCATTTGCTTCAGTCTAATACCTGAGGTACCCTTGCCAGCCTGAGAGTGGCCTCAGTGTTCCTGTAGTGGCCCTTGGCTACTCCTCGAGTGCCAGCCCCTGGGCAGCTAGGCATGGGTAGGTGGGGCTGGCTTCTGCATGAAGGTATGCGCTGTTGACCTGGGTTCTTTCCGCTGTTTGTGCCCAGGTGGCAGAACCAAGGATAGCTCCGAAGGAAGCAAGGATAGGCGAGAGGCTGGGGAGGACGAGGGATTGCTTTCCAAACTTAAGAAAATGTTTACTTCCTGATAACCCTGCTGAGGTAGGAAAACCTGTGAGCCTCCTTCCCTGTTTCCCTGTGTGAACTAATCTCTCTTCTGGTTACTTTAACCAGCATTGGCCCTCACCCCACCCTACCCTTCCCCAGAAGTCGGGAGAGGTGTAGTAACCTCACCAAAGGTGTAGTAACCACGGCATCCTCAGTCTTCTGAGCAGAGCCTGTGAGCAGCACAGGGTGGGGCAGGCTCAGTGGCCAGCCCTCTTCTGAATTCAAGTTAGATTCCTTCCTAGAAAGGCTGAATTTGCAGCTGCCTCACAACCCTCATGTCATTTGCCAAGGGCTTTGTCCCTCTGTGGTGGAACCAGCTTGCCCACAGTCCAGAGGGCAGATTGTGGCGGAGCCAAGCCTAGAACTCAGATCTCCTCCACCTCCCACCTGCTTTTTAGCACAATAGTCTACCCAGGCAGCATGGTGCCATGCAAGTCTGGGGCTGAGGAGCAGTACTTGTTTTCTGTGCCTGGAGATGTCAAGAACCCCAGGTCCTGGGGTTCTTGACCCTTAAAGCACAGCCATTCTCCAGGGATTAACAAAGCCTCTCCTGAAGGGATGTGTTCTGTGATATGGAATGTAACTGTTTGTCTCCTTGACTCAGGAAAACGGTCAACTGGAAACTAGATCAGGAGCAGAGGCCCTCTCCATGGCTGGGGTATCAGATACAGGAGGATCCCAGAACAGCAGCACTGAGCCCCTGCCTACAGAGCCCTCTGAACTACCTAGCAGCAGCAAAGCTGTGTGACAACACCTCTCTGCATACAAGTTCATGGTGGACAGCCCTAGGCAGTGACGTATGGCCCTCAGGCTGATGCAAACACCCTGTCCACTGGTAGGTGACTTGCTTCTTCTGGCTCAGGCAGGACACCTGGACTCTTCTTGTGGCACTAAAATAATCTGGAATCACATGTAGTAGAGAGCTGAAAGAATTAAAGGCCAAACTTACAGCTTAAATGAAGCCTTCAACTGCACAGCATTGAGATGATTAATTTCCCTCTCAACAAAGCTCATGGAGTTCTGGGATACATCCTCCCTGACCGGTTCTGCTGAGATGTGTGTTATTTCCCTTGGAGGTTTGTTTGTTTGTTTCTTTTCTTTTCTTTTTTTTTTTTTGGAAGGTACCAAGGAAGTGGAAAGTGGGTTCTAGGGCGCTGGGAGGCATACTTGTAGAACACAGTCCCTCTATCCACTTCAGCTTAGATGGCAGGTTGCCTGACAGCTGAGTTAGATTGTACTAGTCAGGTGTGGGGGTGAGGGTAGGGAAGCAGAGGTTCTTGCTCTGTTGGACCAAAGTTACCATGGTCATGTGGGACAGACTTCAGCTTCTGGAGACCCAGAGCTTTGCCAGCCAGGGGTTGCTCTCCTCTCTTCAACTGCTGACACTTGATTTCCAAGGTGTTCTTAGATGACTTAGTGGTAAGGTCCATTGTCCTGTGCAGATGTTAAGAGGGAGAGTGCAGGGTTGTAGTGGAGTGGAAGCTCCACCTCCTCTGTGCACAGAGCAGCCTCCTATCCAGCCTCTGCTGGGAGCATGTTGCAGTTTCCATGTGTTCCAAGGTCCTGGAGCTAGTGTAAGACAGGCTAATAAGAACACCTTCTCTGTTTATAATTTACAAAAGCAGAACATTTTATTAGTGTCTGATTTAAGAATGTAAAGTGATTCTGTATCAATGTAAATAAGATGATCTACTACAAAAGATATTTAAAACCAAAACTGTGGTCATTTCTTCTTTGAGAGTTCAAACTAGCTTTTGCAGGTGGCACAGCAGTGCAACAGGAGAGTGAGCTGGCGGCATCTGCTGGTGGAGACCTCTCTCCCTGCCATCAAGATGACCTAGTGCCCTGGCAGTGCCAGACCCCTACTCCATTTCCAGAACAGACCCTTGCCATGAGATCGTGTTCCTGTGTAACCAAACTCCTGAGCCTGGTTGACTGGAGAGCCCTGCTGAGAAATGTACATGTGCTCACTATGCTCTTTTTCTCTTTTCCTTTCATTATTTCTCAGTCTGTGTATTTTGCTATGTAGCCCAGGCTGCTGCTCCTCATCCCTCTACCTTCACCTCCCAAGTACTAGGAGTACAGACAGTCCACCACAACTAAAAATATTCTTTGTAAATTTTTTGAAAAGGTAGTAGCTGGGATTGAACCCAAGACCTCAGGCATGCTAGGCAAGTGTTCTGCTACTGAGCTATGTTCCCTTAGCTGCATTTTCCTATACTGTATTTAAAAAAAAAAATATTAGCATGTGTGGATGTCTGTGCAGTGCCCACAGAAACCAAAAGAAAGTGTTGTCATCTGGAACTGACATTTCAAAGGTTGTTAACTACCATGTGGGTGCTGCCAACCAAGTTAAGGACCTCTGCAAGAGCAGCAAATGCATGCGGTGGGGTGCGCCTTTAATCCCAGTACTTGGAGGTGGAGTCAGGCAGATCTGTGAGCTTGAGGCCAGCCGGGTCTACATAGCAAATTGACCAACCAGGACTACACACCAAAACTCTTTAAAAGTTCATACAGGATCCCAGTGCAATGGCACACACCTGTAATCCCAGCACTCTGGGAGGCAGAGGCAGGCAGATTTTTGTGAGTTCGAGGCTAGCCTGATCTACAAAATGAGTCAAGGACAAACAAGGCTTCACAGAAAAACCCTGTCTCAAAAAACCAAAAAGTACTTAGTAAGTACTTTAACTAGTCCAGGTTTCCTGTAGTCTTGATGGCTTTTGAGATGAGCAAGGATTCTGTGGGAAAACAGATGAATGAAAAAGATTCAGGAGTAACATTGTACTAACTTGAACACTTACCAATATTTTCTCTATAAAATGTTTCTTGGCTGTCTGGTTGAGCACGCAGTCTGGGCCAGCTACTACACTAGACACCAGGATGCAGCAGCACTGGGGCTAGACAGTATTCTCAGGGAGGCGTAGGCTTCTTCCTGAAAAAGTCAGCTGGATCTTGAGGCTGAAAAGAGGGAGGTGGGTCTTTTGGCTAGAACATAATTATTGCCTCTTCTCAGGTGGATGGGGGTGGTCAGACAGCATCTCTAGAAGGAAGTCTCATCTCCAGGCCTAGGCTGGCTTTATTACTATACACAGCTCCCAAGGCATTTGTTTTTAGACTTCTTGGTTGCATAGAATTGGGGTGCAAGATAGTCTACTTGAAGTGCTAGAGCAGCCAGGTATGCTGCTGTGCACCTTTAATCCCAGCACTTCAGAGGCAGAGGCAGGTGGATCTCTAAATTCCGGGACAGCCTACTCTACAAGAGTGAGTTCCAGGACAGCCAGGGTTATACAGAGAAACCCTGTCTTGGCTCCCCCCTCCCCACCAGAAAAAATAAAAAGGATGAAAGAAAAACAAAATGCTGGAGCAGCATATGGGAGATGGAGGTAGGCATTGAGGGCCAGCCTCAGTAACAGTGAGTTTGAGGCCATCCTGGGTTATAGGAGACCCTGGGGGAATTGGTTGCCCCTTGTGTGTGGTACTAGCTTGGTTCCTCAGCATCTTCCCCTGCCACCCCTTTGTCTTTTCGAGGGAGGGCTTTGCAGACCAGGGTGGCCTTGAACTCACAGAGATCTGCCTGCCTCTGCCTCCCTGAGTACTAGGATTAAAGGCATGCACTATCAAGCCAGGCTGGTTCCTCAGCTTTCCTGCTGTTGTGTGGCCATTATTAGCACACAGCCCAAGGTTTGCAGCTGTCACAGAGGCTAACTTGATGTCAAGTACCCAGGGTAGAGGAAGAGCCTATGCCTTACCATTGAACTGTGGTAGGAGATGGGAAAATGAAGCTATGTTACTGTCTTCTTTTGGTGAAATGGTTTGCAACACAAGGTATTTAGTGTTCAGTACAGATAGTTTGTGGCACACAGAACAAACAACATGGAGAGCACTATATGTGGTTTTCCACTAACTTCATGTGCAACTTGGGTGCTCCTCCTGTGCCCTGTCACGCAGGCTACCATTTAGGGGAATGCAAACTAGCCTGAAGGGCATGGGGTTAGGATTTCAGCTTGGTGTAGCAGACCGCATGTAGGGTAACTTGAGGTGCTACCACACTGTTTTGCACAAGTGAGTTGACCATGTCTTCACTATAGCCTAGCAGGTGGGCAGCACATAGGTAGACACCAGGGGAGGGGCAGCCACATGCTGAGGAGGAGCTGGCAGGTGCTGCGTGTCCACTCTGGACCTTGCTTTTGGCAGGCTTTTCCAGGATTAGGTGATGCTGACATTCAAACTGTTGTGTTCTCCTGACCCAGCCAGATCAGAAGCCCCCACTTGTTACTCTTTTCCCTTCTACTCTGCTGTGATGGCTTCTGCCCTTCCCCACAGACCTCAGCATAGCCACTACCTCCCAAGGCCAAGCCTGTCCTCAGTGATGGGGCTCTTCCCTCAATTTTTCTTTTTTTTTCAGTGGTAAGGATGAAACTTAGGGCCTTATGTATTCATGTTCAACCTCTTAATTTTATACACTATCCTAACCCCTGACTCCCCAACTACCTGTTTATTTCCGTCTGTTCTTTGCAGCTTGAGGTCTTTAGCAGGTTGGTTGTCTTGTTGTTAGTTTGTTTTTGGTGAGTGTGTGTATCCTTCCCACTAAATAAGTTTCTCATTTAGGCAGTAGTGGCATAAACCTTTATTCTCAGCACTCTGGAAGTAGATGCAGAGGCAGGTGGATCCAAGTTCAAGGCCAGGCAAACAGCATAACTTCTCTGTTTATCCCATGTTCTGGATACGGCACAGTAAGTTGTCAAGGAGATGCCTCAGATAAGAGTCGACAGTAGAATGAATTTCAGTAAGCTGTCAAGGAGATGCCTCACTCAAGAGTTGACAGTAGACTCTTTGATGGGATCACTGCTCCTTTTCCCGCTAGAGGAGTCTGATGTCAGGGAAGGATAGTAAAAAGTTAGTGTACTAGTGGTCGGACACAGGTGCAGATTCACAGACCTGCCATGAAATCGCAGCAAGTGACTTGGGTTTTCTGGGCCCTTGTTGCTCCCTCTAAAAGGATTAAAGGTAAGCTGACCCAGCTGGACACAGTGGTGCACACCTTTAATCCTAACACTCACAGAGGCAGGCAGATTGCTGGCTAGCCTGGTCTAAAAAGCAAGTCCAGGACAGCCAAAGCGAAACAGAGAAACCCTGTCTCCAAATAGAAAAAGCAAACAGACAAACAAAAGGTAAGCTCACCTATAGTGGTGGGCTTAGCCGCAGGCAACATTAACTCACCCCCACAGTGGCCAGGGCTCTTCCATATCTTTTATTTGTTCTTTTTGTATTGGTGTGTGGTATGTTTTTTGTGTACATGTTTTTTGTGTGGGTGTACGCATGTGTGCAGGTAATATGCACGTGTGAGTAATGAAGGCCAGAAATTGATGTTGGATGTCTTTAATGCTCCACCTTATTCTCTGAGACCAGGCTCTCGCTGGAGCTGGAGCTCACTGGTTGAAGTGAGACTAGCTGGCCAGAGAGCGCCAGATGTTCTGGCTTCCCCGTGCCCGTCTCTGGGGCTACAAGTTCACATCCGCCAGATCTCCAAACTCAGGGCCTCATGTTTGCACAGTAAGCACTTGACTGAGTCATCTCTCTCACCTCACCTTCCCCCACCCCCCAACCTGTTTTGAAGGTTATTTCTAGCTTAGTAACACCTGTCCAGAGTCCTGGTGAAGAGAGAAAAAAAGACAAGGGACCTGGTCATCTCTTATTTTAATCTTCTGTCCTCAATTCAGAATGAACCACAGGTGCGTGTGGCCCTGCCTGGCTGGCTGTGTCCCTGTGGACCATGCTTGCACAGTGCTCAGACTCTTCTCAGGGCTCAGGGTGGAATAAGTACTTCATTACTTGTTACATCCAGTTGAGCCCTCGTACCTCCTTGGTGCCTCCTACTGGCATTTCTGTGCTATCAGGGCCTACTTTCATGTAGCTGCCACACCAACTCACTGTCCACAAACAGAGGCCTTTTCTTTAGAGAAACCATTTCTGAACAATGGTTTAATTTAGGGGGGAAGAGGACAAAAACAAAACTGTACATAAGAAAGGATGGCCGAGTTTCTCATACCCTAAAGAGTGCCTCAAGGTCACAGCTGTGCAAAGTCCCCTTTGTGCTGCTCCAGCCACTGGTCCAAAGTCTGGGCCTTGGGGTTGAGTCGCAGGGTCAGATCAATGTTCCGGTCAGGTTTCAGGGCATAGAAGCGGAACATGTTGGCCAAGTCTCGGGCCCCCACGAAGCCAAGCTTCTCATATTCTTCAGGAGTTGTCTGGAAGCACAGAACCCACCATGTCTGCCCCCTCCACAGCCGTGGTGACGCCCGGCAGCCTTAGCTTCCCCCCAGTTCTGGGAAACCAGGGTGGACTAGGTGTCGCCCAACAGTGCTTTGGCCCTGCAGTCACCACCTCAGGTCCTGTGAGCCCCTGTGAACACTAACAAGGAAGCCAGAGCATGGAAACTATGGCTCCTCACAGGCTACCTGACACCCATTAGTTTAAAGACTGTTCTTTCAAGGTCATGAGATAAAAAGCCATCACTGCCGTTCAGAGCTGAAATCAGCACTATCACTTCCTTTTGAATAAGCTAAAACTATTCTTTTTTTTCTCCCAAACCCAAACCCTGGACTCCTGTGCTCTTCAGATCCTCCACAGTCCTGGATTAGTCCCACCTCTTTAAAGCCACAGGGCCATCTAACGCACTTTAACTAACTAATTAATTTTAATTATAGCCACCCCCGTCTCTGGCAGCTTTCTCTGTGTAGGCCTGGTTGTCCTGGAACTCTTTCTGTAGACCAGGCTGGCCTTAAACTCAGAGATTTGCCTGCCTCTGCCTTTGGAGTGCTGGAATTAAAGGTGTATGACTCTTAGCTTCAAGTGCACATTTTTTATAGGCACTAAGCATTATACTAAAAAAGCTTGGGGCTGGAGAGATGGCTCAGTGTTAAGAGCACTGGTGGTTCTTCCAAAGGGCCAGGATTCAATCCTAACACCTACATAGTGGCTCACACTTGATTTCCAGAGGAACCAGTGCCCTCTTCGGGCCTCCACAAGCACCAGACATCCAAGTGGCACACAGATGTACACACAGGCAAATACCCATATACATAAAATTTAAAAAAGGGCCAGGTGGTGGTGGCACATACCTTTAATCTCAACACTTCAGAGGCAGAGGCAGGTGGATCTCTTGAGTTCGAGGCCAGCCTCATCTACAGATCAAGTTCCAGGACAGCCAGAACTACACAGAAAAACCCTGTCTTGGAAAAAAAAAATTTTTTTAAGGAAGTTCTGTCCATTATCATATTTATTTCTTACAGCAATACTTGAAAGTAGATACTATTAATACACTTGTTTACAGGTAAAACAAGGGTCATTGATGCTAGGCACAGTACAGTGGTGCACACCTGTAGCCCCAGCACTCTGGGAGACAGAGGCAGGTGAGTTCGAGGCCAGCCTGGTCTATAAAGCAAGTTCAGCACAGCGAAGGCTACAGAGAGAAACCCTGTCTCAAAATAACAAACAACAGTCATTGAATGTGCCCAAGCTCCCATGCTAGCCTTAAGGGCTGGAACCAGGTTCTGAAGCCAGAAGCCCTGGATCTGCTCCCAGACCCCACTTTCCCTTGGTGTTCTGCTTGGGTCGGTGGGGGAGTTTTGTGGGTATTTCCCAGAATTTTTTTTTTAAATATTTTATTTATTATGTATACAGTGTTCTGCCTGCATGTACACCTGCATGCCAGAAGAGGGCACCAGATCTCTTTATAGATGGTTGTGAGCTACCATGTGGTTGCTGGGAATTGAACTCAGGACCTCTGGAAGAGCAAGCAGCCAGTGCTCTTAACCTCTGAGCCATCTCTCCAGCCCCCCCCCCCCTTTTTGGTTGTTTGAGACAGGGTTTTTCTGTGGAGCTTTGTCTGTCCTGGACTCACTTTGTAGACCAGGCTGGCCTCGAACTCACAGAAATCTGCCCAGCTCTCCCAGAATGTCTTTAATGAACAGGCTTTAGATTTGTAACAGCAAGGAGAAACATCGAAAATGGTGTACCCAGTGGCCTGGACAGGAATCGTGAGGGTCAACAGAGAGGACAGGAGATATAAGGGGCAAACCTATCTTTGCAGTTCTTGGCTTCAGTACACATCCTGCTTAGGAGCTTGACAGACCCTGAGATTTCAGCCCTCCTTAACTGGACCCCTACTGACCATTCTTGGAAATGTCTGTCCCTTTGGTCAAAACTTACTCTGACATGTCCTACTCCCTGGAGTAGGACATTAATTGTGTCCATGAGCTTACACTTAAACCTTGCTTTGAAAGGGTAGAAAGCTCTAGATCGATGGTTCTCAGCCTTGTAAATACTGTGATCCTTTAATACAGTTACTTAGGGTGACCAACAACCATAAGATTATTTTCTTTTCCTTTTTTTTTTTTGAGACAGGGTTTTGTGTATCTTTGCCTGTCCTGGACTTGCTTTGCTTTGTAGACCAAGCTGGCCTTGAACTTAGAAAGATCCGACTGCCTGTCTCCCTGAGTACAGGGATTACAGGCATGGGCCACTGTGCCTGGTTCATTAAGATTATTTTCATTGTTATTGCTATGAATCCTCAAGGGGTCGAGACCCACAGGTTGAGAAGGATTGCTCTAGGTAGTCTTTCCTACCTCCAGAAGACCCCTTTTGTGGCCAGTGAGATAGTTCAGTAAAAGTACCTACTGCTAAGGCTGATGAGTTTGTTCCCCAGGACCCATGAGGTGAATGGCCTCTGCAGAAGTACTAAGGCATGTATATGTATACGTATACACACATACACACACACAAAATAATAATTAAAACAACAAACACAAAAAAAAACCCTAGCCAGGTATAGTGGCTCACACCTTTAATCCCAGAACTCAGGTGCATCTCTGAGTTCAAGGCCAGCCTGGTCTACAGAGTGAGACCCTGTTTCAAAACAAAAACCAAAAAAAGAACAAACAACAAAAAATAACCGTTTGGGAAGTTAGGAGCGTCTTGCAAGAGCTGGGGTGCCACAGCTCCAGGGAGGGAGGAACCCACCTTGGCATGGTGTACAGTTTTGCCGGTGTGCCTGCTGAGCAAAGCGGCGTACTCCTCTGCGGTGTGCCTGCAGGTACTAAGCCCAACGTTCTGCCCCACATACTCTCCTGGCTTCTTCAGCAAGCTGAGCACCACGGGGCCCAGGTCACTCACAGCCATTCCATCCATGGGGACATCGCCCATGGGCAGATCTATGAGAACACGTAAGTGTGACAGCAGGAACAGAGTTCCTCCGGGACGGCGCTTCAGCTGGCTTTCCCAGCAGCCAGTCCTCTGGGCAGCCACACGTATCTGTTAGTCTTTATCTTTGTATGGTGCCAGCAGTACTCAGGTTCTGCGAACCAAGTCTGTGCCAGGGCTCTGTTGTTCCCTGGGTAGGTAGGACTCCCAAACTCCATGCCAACACCTGTATCCTCAGAGAAGGTGATGTTCACAGTGGGCAAAGAGTGGCCAACAGAACACTAGCTGGCTGAGGTTCCCTCCAAGCTGGGTCAGGATAGCCAGTTTGTTTACAACTGGACAGCAGTCACCATCTCCATATTCTGCTTCCTGTTCTGAGAACAGCAAGAATTCTGGCTGGTTTTCTCATTATTCCGAGGGACCAGTGTTAAACCCATTTCACTGAATGTAAAGTCTAGGTCTACCCAAAATAGATGACATGCCCAGTGTCAAGCCTAATGCCAAGGAGCCTGGGCTTAGACCAGACTGATCTGATGACAATCCTACTTTTCTTGGCCACAGCTGTTAGTTCATATGCTGAAAACTGTGTTTCACTATGTTGGGGGTTAAGGCACTTACCCAGCAAGTAGCTCTTTCCATCTGCAGCTTTCTGGGGCAGAAAATAGGAAAGGAGGTTCTCGAAATAGCAAGGCAGCCGCACGCTCGTCATGGGAACACCGATGTCTCGGAAATATTCCTCCACTTCCCCTTTGCCATCAAAGTGTCCTGCTGACAGCCTCCCAGCTGTCAGCTTCCTGATGTTCTCCAGGCCACTGTAGACCACATAATGGAGGCCCAAGCGTTTGGCTAAATCTGCTAGAAGCTTACCCTGGTTAAGCAGGAAAGGAGAGACCACAGAGGTAAAAGGAAGGGCATGTGTCCCCGAGTCCCCTCCCCTACTGCTGGATTAACTCCATGGTTGCCCATCTGTGATGCTAAGAGCCAGATCCACCCATCACAAGGAAGCCCTCTGCTCCAGAACAATGCTCACATTCGGCAGGATGCTACGTTTGCAAACTCGGGATCATCTTTAAGACGGTGGGTTTTCTTCAACCACAGACCACTATGCATGCTAGGGGAAAGTGAGGCCAACCTCAGCTACATGAGACTCCGTCTGAAAAAAATTGAAAACTTTGAAAAGGGAGCAGATCTGCCTTGGGAAGGGCACAGAAGCCTTTTTGATGTGTGTATCCTATCTTTGTGGCCGTGGGACTCGGCCTACTTCATCGGACGGCTCAAAGTCATCTTGGGAGAATATACAGCTTGATGGTTAGGCACATGGGCTGCCCAGGTTCACCTGGGCTGAGATGAACTAGCTGTGTGATCCAGGACAAGTGGTCTAACCATCGTGACCCCACTGGTTAATACACAATGACCCATGCCATGAAAGTTGGCGGTATATAACTGCCGCCTCCCAAAATATATGCCCATACCTTAACCCCTGCAAACTTGTGAATGTGACTTGATTTGGGGACAGGGTCTTTGTAGGTACAATTAAGAGTCTTTATATTTGATCATCCTAAATTAATCACATGACTCCCAAATCGAAAATAAATATTCTCCTTGAAGTGAGCCAGGATCTGGAGAGGTGGCTCATCAGTTAAGAGGCCTGGCTGTTCTTCCAGAGGACCCAGGTTCATTTCCCTGTACCCTCACGGCCGCTCACAACCATCTGTAACTCCAGTTCCAGGATTCAGACATAAATAAAGGCAAGACACCTGTGGTGGTTAGAATGAAAACAGTCCCCATAGGCTCATATATTTGAATACTTGGGCCCAGTGGTGGGACTGTTTGGGAAGAATTAGGAGATGTAGCTTTGTTGGAGAAGGTGTGTCACTGGGGATGAGCTTTGAGGCTTCAAAAGCTCACAGCATTCCCAGATAACACTCTTTGAACCTCATGCCTATGGATCAGGCCACTACTCCAGTGCCATGCCTGCCTGCCACCATGCTTCCCACCATGATGAGCACAATGGACTTCAACCCTCTGGAACCATAAGCTCTAATAAACATTTTCTTTTATAAGTTGTCTTTGTCATGGTGTCCTCTTTAAAGCAAAAAATAAAAAATAAAAATTAACAAAACCAATACCATAAACAAATAATAAAAATTAAAAAACAAGCCAGAGCCAGACATGATGGCATATATCTATAAATTTAGCATTTAAGATCACAAGTTCCCAGGCCCACTTGGGCAACATAGCAAGACCTGGTCTCACCCCTCCCTGACAAAATAAAACACACAAGGAGAAGCCATGAGACTATGGAAGCAGATAGCAGTATGACAGAGACACAAGCATAGGCATACCTAGAGCCACAAAAGCTGGACATACTGGGGAGCATTCTTCCTCAAGCATTAGAAAGGACTAAAGGACCTTGCTGACACCTTAATTGGGATTTCCAACTTTTAGAACTATGAGACAATTTCTGTGGTTCTGAACTACCTGGAGTACAGTTCTCATGGTCACAGGGAGCTCACAGGGGTTTCCCAGGATTAAGGAGAGAAATCTATTTCCACAAGATCTTTGTCCCATGTGCTGTGATATGTATGTGGTTTAGTTCCTGTTGCGTGGTTTAGTCTGATGCGTATTATTGGCCCTCTGTGTAAACCTGCCTGAGCCTACACCTGGGCAGGACAGAAGGGTAGGCGTGGCTTTGGAGAATCCCAGGAGGAATCATGGGAGGAGAGGAAGGAGGATACCACGATGGGTTAACATGGAGAAGAAACCAAGTGGTTTTTATAAGATTTATAAGATTATGGATGGAAGATAGGATGGCTAAGGAGGATGGCATTGGATGGGGGCTGGGAGATGGCTGGTGAGGTGATTCAGACAGCATAGGTAGGAATTCTGCCTAGCCCAAGGTAAATAAGGCAATTATAAATCTAACAGGTGTCTGTGTCTTATTATTAGTGACAGTGGGTTAGATGATACCTCTGTGATAATCATAAGGCAAATAATAAACGTTATATAGCACAGCACATTTATTTACTACAAGTCCCACAAGGGTTCATAAGCTACTCGCAACAAGAAAAAGAGCAGGACCTGAAGTGCTCAGTCCTCCCTGTCAAGTCAAAGCTGCCTCCTGATCAACTGGGTCCCACGCACCTTGTCTAGGACACACTAGAACAAGCCCTGGTCTCCTCACACCCTTACCTGCTGGACTTCTCGGGCCTGACTGCACTTCTCCCAGTAGTTGGTCACAATGAAGGCCGCATGAGCTCCAGTCAGCGCCAGCTCCATGCTAGCCTCGTCATCCTGGTCCCCTTGCACTACTTCAGCACCTTGCAGCTTTAGCTCTTTGGCTGCTCTCTGCTCAGGGTTCCTTGTTACCACTCGAACCCTGAACGTCCCATCTTCCAGCAACGTCCGTGCCACTGAGCCACCTTGGGCACCTGTGAAGAGTTTTAAAAAGAAGGGGTTAGAGAGATGGCTCAGTTAAGAGCACTGTCTGCTCTTCCTAAAGGATCCAGGTTCAATTCCCAGCACCCACATGGCAGCTCACAATTATCTGTAACTCCAGTTCCAAGGGATCTGACACCTTCACACTGATGCACATTAAATAAAATGAAATAAATTGAAAAAAAAAAATCTCTGCGTCATAACTGCCAGAGTCAGTGACAGAGTAGAGCCTAGAAGGGATTGCTTTACCAAAGCAAAAACCGCCCAAGAAACACATGAGTCTCCTTAAACTATTTTTAGGTTTTCTGGAGGTTTGTTTTGTTTTGATTCAGAACCTCACTGTGTGGCCCTAGCTGACCTAGAACTCAGATGTAGATGAGGCTAGCCCTGAACTCAGAGATCCATCTACCTCGCCTCCTGAGTGCTGGGATTAAACATTCAGCTTCTTTACTAGTTTTTTTTATGTTTTGTTTCGAGACTTTAACTTTCTCCTCTGGGATTCCTTTGTTTTATGTCTATGACAGTTTGCCTGTATGTGTTATGTGCAGCACACATGTGCCTGGTGTCCATGGAGGCCAGAGGAGGGTTTAAGGTCCCCTAAAACTAGAGTTACAGGCAGTTGTGAGCTGTCACATATGGGTGCTGGGAACTGAAGTCGGGGTCTCTAGCAAGCAGCATTTTGTTTTAGCCAAACTGGAAGCAAGCTTGATTTTATTCGGGTGCACCAAGGAGCTAGCCAGTTACTGCCTCTTAAGTGAGGATGGAGAGACCAGTAGGTCTTTACCTTTTTTTTTTTTAGTTTTTATAATTATTTATACAGTGTTCTGTCTGCATGTATGCTTGCATGCCAGAAGAGGGCATCCAGATCTCACTATAGATGGTTGTGAGCCACCATGTGGTTGCTGGGAATTGAACTCAGGACCCCTGGAAGAGCAGCCAGGTTCTTAACCTCTGAGCCATCTCCCCAGCCCCGGTCTTTACCTTTTAAAAATGTATGATTCAAGGGCTGATGGTGTATTTTGGTCGTAGTATATTTGCCTAGAATCTATGATCCCTAAATTCAATCCTGAGCACCACACACACAGAAAGCAACAAAGGAATAAATACATAACAAAATGTTTTTTTTGTTTTGTTTCGTTTTTTTCCAGATAGGTGTCTCTGGGTAGCCCCTGAGTGTCTTGAACTTACTTTGCAGACCAGGCTGGCCTCAAACTCAAAGAGATCTGCCTGCCTCTGAATCCCCGAGTGCTCGGATTACAGGCATGTGCCACCATGCCAGCTGGAACAAAAATTATTTTTAATTTAATCACTGAATTGTGCAACCATTTTTCTCTAATTCTACCCACCGTGTGTCCTGGACCCAAATACACCTCATCTCTATGAAGACTCACTCAACCAGGCGGTGGTGCCACACGCCTTTAATCCTAGCCTTTACTCTGAAGTCAGAAGCAGGAGGGCCTCCGCAGACCCTGCCAGGGCTGCCTCTCTCACCTGTGGCTCCAAAAACCACCACCAGTTTCTTATCGGCCATGGGGTCCAGGGCCCAAGGAGCGCGATCCCGAGAGGGCTGGGGTGGCAGAGTTGGCGACGGGCAGGAGCGGTCCGGTCCCTGAACTCGTTCCGAGATGCTGTCTGGGACCTCAGCTCGCAGGTTCTGGAGCACAACAAAGGCTAAGAGCAGAAAGGGGCGAGAATGGGGTTTGGCGGGATTCGCGGGCCTACAGCAGAGTCCACTAAACACGGGGGTGGGGAGGGGTGGATACAGGCCTGCGCATGCCTCCGGGCTACCAAACGCAGCCCCTCCGGGCTGCGCCCTGCGTGTGGCTGGCCAGCTGCCAGGCTTCCGAGCGCCTGCGGTTCTGGTCCTGTCCCTACTCTTGTTCACACAACCTGACCTCCCCCTCGCCCGCTGGCCGGATGGTTCCTCCCTTCATGCCCGCGCAGTTAAAGCTCCGGGTTTGAGCACACTGCTCTAGTGTGCTTGTCCCTTTTGTGACTGGCGTGGGGGTGGGAGGTGGGGATTCTGCTAGACGAAATTCGAGTCTCAGCTTCCAGAGTGCTGGGATTAGAGGTAGGATAATTACCATGCTTGGCTGACGAGATCTACATTATGTAAAACAGTGACCTATACTCATAAAATGCTTTTGGTAATCATCATCATTAGAGACGATGTTTCACTATGTAGTCGTCTGGCCTAGATGTAGACCAGGCTTTGCCTCACCGGTGATAGTACCACACCTGACTTGATTGCTATTTTAATAAATACATGAACATCTATCTGCAATTTCACATAATGATAGAGTCAGTGGCTCGTGACCCTCTGAGGTCCTGTGGGACTCCTGACTAACTTTCGCAGGAACTGTAATTTTTATTTATGTGTTTTTGGTTTTTTTGTTTTTCATTTTTGAGGAGAGTTTTTCTGTGTAGCCCTGACTATCCTGGAACTTGCTCTGTAGCCGAGGCTGGACTCAAACTCAAAGATATCACCTGCCTCTGTCTCCCCAGTGCTAGGACTGAAGGTGTGCACCGCCACACCCTGCTCTTTTTTAACACAAAGGTGAGATTTATATTCAAGTCACACTTGGAAGTGCCTTATCAGTCCTCTGAAAAGTTATTGCTGAGTGGGAAGGGCCATCCATTTTCCATTCCCTAATTCATCTCCTCTTCTGTATCATCTCCAAAGCATGTATTTCTTTCCTTGGTTGCTGAGAACTATCATTTTCCTTAAAATCTAGTGTTCGAGATAAGTCAGAGAGAATTGTTTGTTTTGTTGTGTTTTTTCCCCATTACTTTCAGTTTTGTGTATGTATGGGCAGATGTACACATGAATACATTTTGCTTGCAGAGGCCAGAGGTGTGAGATCCCCTGGAGCTGGAGTTACAGGTGGTCCTAAGCCACCGGATATGGGTGCTACTAATCAAACTCAGGGCCACTGGGAAAGCAACTTTGTTGTTTTGTTTTGGGACAGAGTCTCTTCTGTGTAGTTCTGGCTGTCTTGAAACTCACTAGGTAGACCAGGCTGGTCTTGAACTCACAGATCCACGTACCTGATGTGGTTTGTTTTTTGAGACAGGATCTTGTTATGTGGCCCAGTCTGGTCTCAGATTTGGGAGTCTCCTGCCTCTGCCTCCAGAATACTGAGATTATAAGCATGTCTTGCTATGCCTGGACAATTATGCTACGTAAGATATTGACCCATACTTGGAAAAAAAAGTGTGGTTATTGCTTAATAAATACAGATTTACGTTGTGTTTGTATTTACAAATGGATGTCATTTATGGATTTTTTTATTAGAGTATATTCATTAGCTTTGATAATTGGATTCGGTATGACCTTTTTACGCATGTATAAAATGTATTTTACCACATCCACCCCATTACCTTTTGTTGTTCTCCTCCTGCTCCTGCTGATCCCCTTCCTTTTCAGCCAGTCTTTCTTTTATTTTCATGTTTGTTGTTTTCTTAAAAGTTAAAAATTCTATTTTTAACTTTGTGTGTATGTGTGTGAGTATGTGCATGTGTGAGGTGTGTGTGGAGAACCGAGGAGGGTCTTTGGTCCCCTGGAACTGGCCTTGCACATGGCTGTGAGCTGCCTGATGTAGATGGTGGAGACCGCGCTGGGAGCCTCGAGAAGTACAGCAAGTGCTCTTAACTACTGAGACGTCTCTCTAGGCCTTCACACACCCTTGTTCTCCGTAAAGGTTTACTAGGGTTGCTTGCAAGACCGTGGGCTAAGGTGAGAGGTTATGTCAAGGAGAATGGCCGTTTATGAGTCTGTCTTGGGTATGTCTCTTGTCATCTCTGCCACTCTATCTGACTTCTGTGCCAAAGAGACAGACAAAGGGAATCTGTGTCTTCTTGTGGCATGGGGCAGATGTTGAGCAATTTTAGCAAGGTGAAACATTTGTTACAATCACTCCTAAATGTTAAAAGTTCTTCCGGTTTTTATTGCAAACACTTCTGCTTCGTTTTCCTACACAGGGCAATCTGCTTCCCTAAGGAGCAGCTGATGGACTTTCTCTTGTTACCTTAAGTAAAAGAACTGTCAGTCAGATGGCCAGCTGGACTGAATTATGCCAGTACCAGCCAGCTGAAACGCACCGCAGATGCCTGGAGAAAACTAATGATCATAATGATTGCTTTAGCTCCTGAAGGCGCAGCTTTACTGTTACTCTGACTTACTGCTTATCAAGAGACCCAGTGAACTGTAATTTTGCCACTATTTCCTTTCAGGAGCAAGAGGGGAACATGACTCTTATTGGTACTAAGAGTTGAGATTAGGCCAAGCACAAGTCTCCGTGTTTCTAATTGGTGCTTAAGAGGCAAGACTGTAATTGGTCCAAAACAAATAGCTAAGGTTTGTACAGAGCTAATGGCTATGATTGGTCCCTGGTCTAAACACCCTTTTCAGGCTGCTGAGGGTCACCTAATGGGTTTGCCTTGATATTTCTCGCTACAAGCCTCAGCTGGTATAGCTGCTGTAGTTCCGCACAGGAACTTCTCAACTGGATAGTTTGGGGTTTTGTGTTATTTTTGTTCTTTCCTCTTTTCAACAGAGTTGGCAGAGTTAAGATGGAGGAGGCAGCAGAGACAGCCCTGAAGATGGCGGGTGACTCAAGAGGCAGCTGAGCGGCTGGTAGGACCACCAGTAAATGGGGTCAAGGCAGCCAAGTCTTTGACATCGGAAAAAGAAGTGGAGCAGTTGGAGAGCAGCCAGCACAGGAAGGAGGACAGTGGATGCAGAGACACAAGCAAGAGCAAAGAGCTGGGAGTGAGGACCCAGAAAAGAAAGACTGCAGGCCCTGGACACAGAGCTGTCAAATCGTCAGGGTCTTAGGGTCTGAGATGCTGAGGCAACGCTATAATCAGCCTTGGCTCCTAGCACCAATTGCCACCATCTTTCTGCTAGACCACAAGGAAAAATGCTCCTCCTCTAGCCTACGTGGCTATAGTCACAGGGTCATCTCAAGTTCACTGCGACTTGTGAAACCAAAAGGACCACTGAAAACTGTTTCAGCCAGCCGTGGCTGACACTGTGCCTTCAGGAGCCCTGATGATCATCTGTGATCATCAATTAGCTTTCTCAAAGGTGTCTGTAGTGTGTTCCAGATGGCTGGTACTGGTATAGGGGCAGCCATTTGGCAGCAAGAAAGTCTAAGGCAGCTGCCACATGGGGAGTCACATTGGATCATGCCAAACATCTTTGCTTACTTTCAGAACCACAAACATCAGGAGTGCTTGCATTTAGCTAAGTGTTAGTGCTAATTATCAATGATTTTAACAGATGTTGACTTTCTTCTCCAGAACCCAACAACTGTCTAATGCCCAGAGAAGAGATGAGTCTTTTAATCTGTTTTGCTTCCAACTGGCACCCATCAAGTGCCCTAAAGATCACCCCTACTCCCTAGGACAACTCCAGACTGGCTCTACCTTGCTTAAAACCATACTGAGCTGGGCAGTGGCCCACACCTTTAATTCCAGCACTGGGTAGAAGCAGGTGGGTCTACAGAAGGAGTTCCAGGACAGCTAGAGCTATACAGTGAGACCCTGTCTGGAAAAACAAAACACCACAAAAAGCCACAGGAACGGAAGGACCTTAAGCTCATTATGATAATGGCACACCCATGGATGCCAGGACAGATCCAGTGATGAATACATTAGGAAAGAAGAGAAGTGGTTCCCTGGTCTTTGGAAACTTTCTCCATGGAAAGCTCTGACAGCGTAGCACAGTGGTAGAGTTCTTGTCCCACTGGCTGGAGATTCTGGGTTCAATCCCTAGTAGTGTGTCCCGTCCCCAGAATAAAAACAAGAGAAAGGAACCGCTCCGAGGAGAGCGTGCACACACTGCTCCCTGTGGCTCAGTCCTAACTGAACACATCACTCCAGTCTTGGCGCAGGGAGAAGCTGCCTTCATACTTTGGTCATCCAGGAAATCATCCAGGCTGCGTCCAGAGCTGCTTGTTTGTGAATGGTACTGAGTGGGAAAAGATTCTGCAAATTTGGCTAACAATTTCACAGTGGAAATCTTCCCAGCTCACGGATATGCCTTGCACCTGAACATAGAGAGGCAGGAAGAGAACATTTAGGAGGCCGGGGAGACGTAATGCAGTGAGAGAGCATGTTCAAAATTCAAGTTTCCTCTCCAGCACAAGATTTGAATTAATTCGTTTAAATTAATTCAACTAATTAGTATTTAATTTATTTAATTAATTTATTGTTTTCAAGACAGGGTTCCTCTGTGTAGCTCTGGCTGTCCCAGAACAGAACTCACTCTGTAGACCAGGTTGGCCTCAAACTCAGAGTGCTGGGACTAAAGGTGTGTGCCACCCCTGCCTAGCCAAATGAAAAATTGAATAGTTAAAAAAGGAAGTAATTTTCTTCAGAATTTTATTATGCTTTGGCAAGCGCTGTGTCATTGAGCTCCAGCTCCAAGCCTTTACTGTGACAGTCTGTGAGCATAGAGGAAGGCTGAAGGAACCGCATAGTCCGCACTCCTGGGGTGCTGCCTGCGTGCTGCAGTTCTCAACACCTATTCTCTGTGTTGGGACACTTGTCTGCGTGTCCACGCCGCCTGTCTACCTTTTCATACGCTTTTATAAGTCTCTCAGAAGATTTCTTTATTATTTTTAATTATTTGCACGTGTATAGGGATGTGCCCATGAATGCAGGTGCCTTCAAAGACCTGAGGAGTTAAATTCCCCCGCAATTGGAGTAACAGGCAGTTGTGAATGTCATGAGGTGGGTGCTGTGCATCAGCTCAGTCCTCCAAAGAGAGTAGGAGCGCTAACCATCTCTCCAGCCGAATCTTCTTTTTCTTTTTTTAGTCTTTTGAGACAGGGTTTTTCTGTGTAGCTAACCCACTTATAGGCCAAACTGGTATCCATCCATCTGCCTGCCTTTGTCTCACAAGTGTTGGTATTAAAGGCGTATACCACCAGCACCTGGCTCCATTTTACTGTGTAAGAAATCACTTGTGTTTTCTGTGCATATGTGTGTATGAGTGTGTATGTGTGCATATGTGAGGCACATGCACTCACAGTTAACCTGTTATCTTTCTTCAGAAGCTATTCCCCCCCCTGCCCCCACCTTACTCATTGGTTTGGCTCTTGATAATTAGGCTAATATGACTGGCCAGCAAGCCCTAGAGATTCACTTGTCCTTGTATCCCTAACACTAGGAATCCACGTGTGTCACCACACCCAGCTTTGTGCATATGAGTGTTTTGCCTGCCTGTATGTCTGTGTATCATAGGCATCGTACCTGATGCTCACAGAGGCCAGAAGAGGCCATGAGATCCCTGGACCTGGAGTTGCAGAAGGCCATAAGTCACCTTGTGAGTTGCTGGCAGCAAGTGCTCCTAACTACTGAGCCATTTCTCCAGCCCCAACACACCCACGTTTCCATATCATGCTAGGGAGTAAATTCAGGGCCTCATTTTTGTACGGCAAGCACTGTATCAACTGAGCTAAAAAAAAAAAGCCAGATCCCTATTTTACTTTATGACATATAACAAAATTAATTTCAGTACCAGTGCCATCACTTTTGAACACTTCAGCGTAAACATCATTAAGTATATATGTACATATACTTATATTTCCTAAATTTAAACTTACAAACTTACATTATGTTTTTTTTTATGTGTTTGTTGTTTGGATTCCCAGTACCACAACACGCATAATTCCAAGGATCCGATGCCCTGTTCTATTCCACAGGTCTCAGACTTACACATGGTGCACTGTTGGAGGATGTTTTGGCCCGTGGGAACACACACAAAACGGAATGAACACTTTGGGGTGCAGGACAGATGCCAGGGGCAGGGGCAGGGACGAGAATGACACATGACAGAAACTGCATCAGTCAAGCCCCCTGGCTCACAACAGGCAGAGGCAAGGCTCCTTTGAGAATCCCTGCTGTACGGGAAGCACAAGGGCTCAGGACTATGTGCCATTAGCAAACGCATGCGGCTGCGCAGAAGTGGCTCAGGGGCAGATAAACTTGGGAGATGCCAGCTACAGTAAGATACTTGAAAAGTCCTTGAGAGTTAAAATTTAAAGAAAGAAGACAGGTAAGGATGAAAAAAAAAAACAATAAAACAAGGTGTTTGTACCTGATATAAGTCCATCTCAGATGGCTTAAAGATACAGAAGATGGGGGATGGCTCAAAGGTTAGGAACACTGACCTTCCAGGGGTCCTGAGTTCCATTCCCAGCAACCACATGGTGGCTCACAGCCATCTGTAATGAGATCTGGTGCAGGTGTATATGCAGGCAGAAGAATGTATACATAATAAATAAATAAATATTAAAAAAAAGATACAGAAGATGAAGAAACAATTGCAATTGCTTAATTGCAATTGGCACATTACTTATTACGATTATTATGATGTTGGTATTTCTTATTTTAGTCTTAGTAGCCATAATGGATTTCTATGCCTTCTCAAAGAAAAGAGCTTTAGCGATATAAGAAAAAGAGAAATCTGAAAAGTAGAAACAAACCTTAGAAGAAAAAAATAGAAAAACCTATAAATAAAAATAATGAAAAAATTACTCAGAGACAGAGGAATTAAGACCAGAGCCTACTGCACCACCATATAATGAAAATAAAGTCAAAGATTGTTAAAAAAACAAACCAACCAACCTTTAGTTTATATAGTTACTGTATGACAAGTGCCAGCAAAGATGATCTGTAGATGTGCTAGATTTGAAAACATTTAAGAAAGCTGTCACCTCATATGGTGTGCATTCAACATTTGTTAAGCAGATAGTAAGTTCTTGGGTGATTCAAAATAGAATAATCCCTCACGACTGGAAATAGACGACAAAAGCAATATTAAAACCTGGTCCTCAGTTAATTCATGGTGGAAAGAAGAAAGGAGATAGAACAGACAAACGGGGCCAGAGATATCACTATTTCCCAAGATCAGTTGCTAGGTGAAGGTCCATTTGCTGAGGTACAGAAGCAAGTTGTATATGATGAGGCCACCTTGGCATTATGTTACACAGCAGCTTTAAGGGCTTGGGACAAGATTGAAGAGACAGAAAAGAGCTTGAAATGTTTGCTCAGATTATGCAAGGTCCAAAGGAAACGTTTCAGTGATTTTTTTTTTTTTTTTTTAACACAAAGATTGACTTCAGCTCTAAGTAGAAGGGTGTCAGATCGAGAGGCTAGGAAAGCACTAATCAAATTTTTGGCTTTCAAAAATGCTGATGCTGAATGCAAAAAAGTGATCTGGCCCTTAAAGGCAAGATCAGCACCTACAGATAAGTGGATTAGAAATACAGCTGATATTGGATCTCATTCATATGATGTAACTTTTCATTTTTTTAAAAGATTTGTTATGTATACAGTGTTCTGCCTGCATGTACACTACATACCAGAAGAGGGCACCAGATCCCATTATAGGTGGCTGTGAGCCACCATGTGGTTGCTGGGAATTGAACTCAGGACCTCTGGAAGGGTAGTCAGGGCTCTTACCCTCTGTGTCACCTCCCCAGCCCCATATGATGTAACTTTAGGAGGAGATGTGATCTCTAAAGGTTTTGAGAAAATCCAAACTGTCAAATGTCCTAATTGTGGTAAACAGTAATTTCAAAAGGAATTGTAGTTAGAACCAAGCTAATTCTGAAAGAAGGCCTGAGTCTTCTGGAATATGCAAAAGATGCAGCAAAAGTTCTGTTTGAATCAGCCAGCAAAATATCATACATATAATGGTACATTATGGATTGAGGAAATTGCTTATGAAGGAGGTTAGATTCAGGGATTTCTCTCTTTTTCTTTTCCTCCTATCTAATGTTAAGGAATAAAATGGGGAGGAGGGATGAATTAAAATGGGGCTATAGGAACGATAGGATATTATTGAATCTACTTTTAAACTAAAGAGCTTTCAATAAGCCAGCAATTTTACAATGGTTTTGGTCTTTTATATTGATACAAATTTAAGGCTATTTTTGTTGCAACATACTGTATATGTGTTTTAAGTATTATATAAGGTATTGTACCTATGCAACTCATTCCAAAATATATGAAATTCTAGTTCTTGAAAGCTGCTATTGCAAACTGTTTAGGATAATTAAGAAATACAAATTAATATTAAAATTTATGGTCATGTTAGGTACTAGTTTAGTTATTTACAAAAATAAGCCTTATTTAGCTTCCCATAGAGGTTTTTAAGGTTGAACAGATAGTAAATAGCTAGAAACAAGTGTTTGCCTAGTCAAATAAACTATTATGATAGAGAGATGGTCCTCAAAAACCTCAGAGATCTACAGAATATGGCATTTAAAGATGTGTTATTAGTAAAAGGCTTTTTTTGACAGGCATGTCAGCTCCTGGCAGCACCCTCATTCTACAAAGAAGAAAAGAAGAAGAAAGAAGGAGGAGGAGGAGAAGGAGGAGGAGAAGAAGGAGGAGAAGGAGAAGAAAGAAGAAGGAGAAGAAAGAGGAAGAGGAGAAGGGCATCCAAGACCCTCCATATGGAGTTTCCTTCTTATGTGGCAAGCTAAGCATTGGGCAAGAAACTGCCCTTGCTCAAACTGCTGACGGTATGCTGACCAAACCGGAAGCCGACTTTGCCAGGACAAGTTATGCAAGTCCTTCATACTTCCTACTTCTCATAAAAGTCTGTCATATACTAGACCAGAAGGCCAAAGGTGATGCCCCTGTGTTGCAGAGGAACCTTGGGTGACTGTCTAGCCAGCTGCTCTGTCATTTCTAGCGTTTTGGAAGCGGTTTACCCTGCACTTCTTGTCTACTCTGGTAATGTTTATCCTTCTCAGCTCTCTGATGGGATTGAAGACTAGATAGTTATAGTCTCACAATTAAGCTTAAGTTATTTAGGATTTAAGAAAATATTTTTAAGGTCTAGGAAGATATTTTTAGGTCGATAAGTGCACGTTATGATAGAACATGTTTTGAGTTCAAAACTATGAACTCACCAAGATAGGATAGATCTCTAAGGTTGCCAAATACAAATGGACTGGATGGACATTGTGAATGTAAGTATGCCCTGGTAGTTTTTGTAATTGTTTTTATTGTCTATAGTTCATTAATGTAAGAGAAAGAGCCTTTTGTTGGACTAAAGGGGGAGATCTTGAAGGATGTTTTGTTCACTGTGTATTCAGATGATGATTATTTATTTATTTATTTATTACGTCTACAGTGTTCTGCCTGGATACCAGAAGAAGGCACCAGATCCCATTATAGATGGTTGTGAGCCACCATGTGGTTGCTGGGAAGTGAACTCAGGACCTCTGGAAGAGCAGACAGCGCTCTTAACCTTTGAGCCATCTCTCCAGGCCTCAGATGATGATTTTTATACCCAGCGATCTGGTTAAAGTCTGGATGTTGGCATTGTCATTTCTATGAAGCATCTCCTATGAAGCATCTCAATGTTGTGTTGATCTCCATCACATCTGATTGGTTAATAAGGAGCTGAACAGCCAGGTTGGAGAGATGGCTCAGAGGTTAAGAGCAATGGCTGTTCTTACAAAGGTCCTGAGTTCAATCCCCAGGAACCACATGGAGGCTCACAACCATCTGCAATGAGATCTGGTGTCCCCTTCTGGCCTGCAGGTACTCATGCAGGCAGAATGCTGTATAAATAATAAATAAATAAATAAATATAAGAGCTGGACAGCTATTGGCCAGGATTTGATAAGGCGGGACTTCTGATCCCAGTGAGGGGGTCCCAGGTGGTCCCAGGTGGAGAGCAGATAGTGAACAGGGAGGAGGGAGATAGTGAACTTCCATGAGGGAATTAGGATGAGGACTGGCTGGGAAGTAGGCCGGGCCAGCATAGTTGAGTTAGAATAGATGAGTATTATCTGCTCAGCTATCATGCTTGTAGTTTATTAATAAATATAATCGTGTCATTATTTGGGAGCTAGGGCAGGCATAGAAAAGCCATAATTTTATAGTGCACATATAAACATTGAGGAAAAACACTCGTACACAGAAAATAAATCTTAAAAAACAACAACAATAACAACAACAAAAAACAGCCTGGGGTGAGGTGACACATGCATTTAATTCCAGCATTCAGGAGGTAGAGGCAGGAAGATCCCTGAGATGTTTGAAGCCATCCTGGTCTATATACATGAGTTCCAGGACTGCTTGGGTTATATAGAGAAACCCTGTCTGAAAAAAAAAAAAAAAAAGATAAATAAATAAATAAATAAATGTATACAGTTCATTATGGATTCATTTCAAAGCAACTTTTCTTAAAAGGGGGACAGGCTAAAAAAAATATAAATAGCCACACTAGAAGAAAAAAAAAAAAAAAAAAGCCGGGCATGGTGATACATGGCTTTTCACCCCAGCACTCAGGGAGGAAGGGGTAGGCAGATCTCTGTAAGTTCAAGGCCAGCCTGGTCTACAAAGTGAGTCCAGGACACCCAAAGCTACACAGAGAAACTCTGTCTCAAAAATAAATAAATAAATAAAAATTATAAAATAAAAAAGAACTGGTTAACATCAATTTCTTCTAAGTTCTATCTTGTGTAAGGATTAAGGCCAAGAAAACATTTATATCTTGTTAATTGAAACCTGTGTTGTCGGCCTTCTGGCACCTTGCTGCCCCCTAAATTCTGGCATCTGGCTTGACCGGACTACTGCCCGGATATATTAGTGCATTCCTGGATGACCTGGGGCTTTCGATAAGATCATCTTCCTGAAATACCTTAAATCCTCCTCTCCCTCAGGGCTTCCTAAGTAACTCTTCTGAGGAACTTTCCAAATTACCATTATTAGCACATCTTGGTGGGCCCTCCTGTGATTTCTAGTCACTTAGTAACCCTGCCAAAGGCAATTACATTCCTTTCGCCCTGCCTATATAATTGATTGGAAAACTCAAATAAACGGAGACTTTGATCAGAGATACTGTCCTGGTCTTCATTTCTCAAGCCCTTGTCCTCTTTTTCATTCCCACTCCCCCATTCAGGATCTCCAGTGACAGACCTGCGGGACGGGTCACTGTGTGTTTGGGAAATTTGGCTATTCCTGCATATTATTTTTCTGAATGTTAAGATAAATAATTTAGTTTCAACTTGGAAATGTGAAGCCTGAGTGATCATTTTGGTTTTTAGCCTGATCTGGTCAGACTTACTAAAGGAACTCATTCCAACATTCCCCTGTAGCCGGACATTTGGCTACTTTACTGGGTTCTTTTTCCTACCTCACTACGCCCATCCCTTCCAACCCCGTAACACTAGGTAGGAGGAAAACGGGCGTTGATATTGTTAACTATTTCCTGCTTATTAGGGCCATCGAGTTCCTTGAACCAGATTTGATCTTTGTCATCAGGATATCTTCACCCAGTAATCCAGCAAACAGCAACAGCAGCAGGGGGAGCAGCAGCCACCATGCCTCTCTGGGCCCTGGAATTATACACTCTCTGAAGCGTCTCCAGAATTCCAAACATAAACTATCCTCAGCTGGAAAAAAAATCATGTAGTTGCTAGAGCATGAGGCAACTCATAGTCGGCTCCTGTAGAAAATCTGAAGCAGCCCTATAGCCCACACCTGGGATTAAAACAAACATACTCACATAACATTCCTATGTTTTTAAAGAAAGCAAAACTCTCACTGAACTCTCCAATAATTTTCATATGATAGGAGTATCTTTTACTGTGATGCAGTGATCTTTCTATTTATGCTTTTTTTGGGGGCCTTGAAGGTATTTAAAATATACAACTATATAGGAATAACTACCCAGAAGCGGTCTTACCTCAGGGTAGTGTGATGTACGAAGAGCTTGCGCTCCAGGCCAGAGTGGGCTGCATAAGCAAGATGTTAAAAAGGTGAAAAAAAGGGGAAAAGTTTATCTTTATTTTGAATTATGTGCATGTGCCAGTGGAGCCCAGAAGGGGGCATCAGATCTGGCAGTTCCTAGACAACCAATCTGGGTGCTGTGACTAGGACTGGCTATATCACTATTTACTCTGAGCCATTTGTGTAACAACCAAGGTCCACAAAGGAGACTGATAGGGACTCTTAGCAGAGGTGAACAGAGACTGGGAGTCAGGGTGAGCGTTTGAACTGCTTAGGGCTGGCTAACGTGCCGACCGGTCACGGGGTATATGTCAAGATTTACAACCTGGATCTTCCATCTCTGAGCAGATATGGGAGGATTAAGCAAGAAACCGATGTCACTGTAAAACGCTCATTAATTTTCTTCTTTCTTTCTCTTTTTCGGTGTTAAGAATCTAGTAATTCTTTCCCGACGACTTACATCCGCAGCCCTGTGGTGCTTTGTTTTTTGGCAAACTCTCCCACTGTAGCTCAGGTTGCCCTTGAACTCACCGCAATTCCCCGGCCTCAGGGCCTCCCCCGGACCCTCAAGCCCCTGCTGCCGAGTGCTGGGACGGTAGGCTCGAGCCACCACTCTGGACCAACAAACAGCTGGCTTCTGTTGACCCACCTCTCCGGTCAAGTCCCGAAGCAGCGCTGGAAGGCAGGGTCAGCGTAACCACGTGCCTCCCGCCTGCACGGCTCGCGTGGGGGCGTGGCCCGTCAGCCCCCGCCCCTCGCTGCGTGCGCACGTCGCGCCGTCCTCGCGCTCGCCCGCTCGGCTGCGGCGGCGCCGAGGGAGTCGCTGACGCGGAGATTGACGGCCCTGCGGAGGTGCTGAGGGTGAGTGGCCCGCGCTGTCCCGGCCTTCCCCGCCCGGGTCCTTGCCTGGCGGGGGCCTCCCCCAGAGCTGCGCTCCGCTGGCCCGCCGCGCCTCGCCGCCGGCCCGCGGGGACATCTGGGCGGGGGGCGTCCGGAAGCGGGCCGAGCGGGCCGGCGGGAGACGGGGGTCAGAGGGACCGTCGGACGGGCCTTGAGCATCGGGTGAGCCCGAAACCGCGGACGGCGCGCTTCAGGGCACCTCGGAGCTCTATACCCCAGCGTCCGCTGGTGTTCCGGTGGGCGCAGCCCCTCCCAGCGTCCCGAATGCTCTTGA
Source organism: Meriones unguiculatus (assembly GCF_030254825.1). Taxonomy (NCBI): domain Eukaryota; kingdom Metazoa; phylum Chordata; class Mammalia; order Rodentia; family Muridae; genus Meriones; species Meriones unguiculatus. The sequence continues at coordinate 42,230,126 of NC_083359.1, forward strand.
GGTGACTCCAGGGTCGAAGTTAGTGCAGCCCAGCGCTTGAACCGACCTGGGGTCCCGTAGGCGCCCGGGGCGTGGTGGCCTTCTTGGCCTGTCCCCCAAAGACTGCCCCCGGTGGAAAGATCTCTCAGAATCCCTGTGGAGACTTCGTGATTGAGCTCTAGTACAGGATGCAAGACGAGGAGTACTCAGACATAGATGTAGCCGGTCGGTCTGGACTGGGAGGTCACCTGTCACCTCCAGAGCGCAGGGCTCCAGGTGACTTAATTGCCTTGTAAAAACTGCCAGGACCGCCTTGCACACAGTGTTTGCACAAGGGCTCTCTGTGTCATAATTGGTTCTGAGGGATCAGTTGTTGTGGCCTGTGGCTGTTCATCCTTGCTGTCTTCTGTTGCTGACGCTGTAAACTCAACAAGAGTGAGTGTAAACGAAAGGCATGACAGCATTTAATGTTCGATTAGGGAGCAATTCGCTTGCTCTTCATCCCTTTGTAAATCTTTGCGTGTTTTCTTACTTATAAAATGAGATTATTGAGAGACTCGTGGAGTAAATGGACTAACATCCCACCGGCAATGCACAGAGGATTTTAAATCTGGTGGCCTGCCTGGACATCCTAAGCTTTTTCAGAGATGGTTATGTTGTTTAAATGGACATACAGGCCTTAACCAGTCCAGTCATGCAGAAAGAAATAAACCCATTACTGATTTTGTGCTTTTCTGTTTTTGGTATGGTGCTATGTTTGTAATAGCTATTATAAACATATATATAATTATTATTAAAATATTTTTTGGTAGTGGATGTTCAACATGATGAGCACGTGTTTTACCACAGAACCCTCAACCTACCCAGTGTTTTGTGTTTTTGAGAAGGTAATCTTGCTATGTAGCTGTGCTGGCTGAATTCGAGATCCTCCTGCCTCAGCCTCCTAACTGCTAAGATTATGAGCTTGCACTTACAGTGCCCAGCCTAAACCTTTTTGTTTTTTCCTTTGAGTTAGGGTCTCTTAAAATTATATAGTCCTGGCTGTCCTTGAACTGGCTGTAGACAGGCCTCAATTCACAGAGATTCTCCTGTTTCTGCCACTCCAGTTCTGTGATTAAAGGTTTATACATTATGCTGGGAACTGTTTTGATTTATTTATCAATGCTTTTAATTTCTTTAAGGAGTGAAAATGATTATTCAGAATTTTTTCCCTAGAAACATCACAAGACATAATCTGTTTGCTAAGAGTTCCCAGCTCAGTAGGGCATTAATAAGTTCACTTGATTAAAATTGGTAAACATTTTCTAATAAAGTGCCTCTACCAAAACACTGATTAGGGTGTGAGAATCTGTGAGCCTCGGAAAGTGACTTGCTCACTGGATGACTTGATTCAATGGGGACACGAAGAGGAAATCCGGTGATTCCTCCAGTTCGACTTGAGTTCCTTTTTTTCTTTGCTTAGGGCAGTGAGTTGAGAAGCTGTTGAGTCACCAGAGTATTTTAGAACGGATAGGGCCTTTGAGCTGCAGAGGTCACACATTAACTGCCTTTACTTTACAAAATGTGTTGGAACTTGCAGACTTGGATATTTGGGCGTACCTTGATTTTTAATAGCTGACTCTTTACAGAACAGCTTGGCTTTGCATCAGGATTGCACCAGAAACTGAAATACCACCCTTCCAGAAAGCAGATCTTTTAGAAACTGGAATTGTATAGTTTAGAGTAAATTTGTAATCCTGCTTGTCACTCCTTGGAGAAACAACAAAAACACAACCTTCAAATGTTTTTCTTTGTATCTTACTGGCCATAGTTGAGGAAAACGTTACTTAAATGTGTGCTTCTTTTGGAGGCTTGGGAGTAACCAGTAGGAATTTTGAGGCCAGTACGAAATGAGGTGCTATGATGCTGCGATTTCAGCATTTGGAGTTGTTCAAGGTCATCCTTGGCTATATAGTGGGCTTGAAGCCAGCCTGAGCTACTTGAGAACCTATCTAAAGCAAAACAAAATAGAAAAAAGTAACAAAAATGGGATAAAGACTTTAAGATTTTTGTTGTAATCTGAATAATTTCTCATTACTTTTGTAGGTGGAAAAATGATACTATTATCAATTTAAATTATTTTTATTTTTTATATACATTGGTGCTTTGCCTGCATGTGTGTCTGTAGGAGAGTATCTGATCCCCTGGAGCTGGAGTTAAAGACAGTTGTGAGCTGCCACGTGGGTGCTGGGAATCAAACTCTGGGTCCTCTGGAAGAGCAGCCAGTGCTCGTAACCACTGAGCCATCTCTCCAGCCCCCCTGTTATTAGTTCGTGGCTATGTATAGATTTTCTTGCTTGCTCAAAAAAAAAAAAAAAAGTTATAGCCAGGCATTTGTTTCTAGATCTCTTTGTGGCATCTGAACTGGGATTGGTATACAAAATAGTCTACTTAAAGATGCTAGTGTAGAGTACCTCCCCCATTCCCCCATCAGTGGACTTGGGGAGGGGCATGCATGAGGAAGGGGGAGGGAGGGTGGGATCAGGAGGGGAGGAGGGAGGGGCTTATGGGGGAATACAAAATGAATAAAGTGTAATTAATAGTAAAAAAATAAAATAAAAAAAAAAGATGCTAGTGCAGCCAGGTGTGGCATTACACGCCTTTAATCTCAGCATTTAGGAAGCAGAGGCAGAGAGTTCCAGGACAGCCAGAGCTACAAATACAGAGAAACCCTGTCATGAAACAACAACAAAATTGTTTAAGTTTTTAAAATTGAGGTGGGTTAGGGTTGTAGAGGTCAGAGAACACCATGTGGGAGTTGGTTCTGTTTACACCCTGTGGGTCATAGGGATTAGGTTGTCAGGTTTGGTGGCAAATGCCTTTACCCACTGCACTCTCACTGGTCCTGTTTTGTTTATTTATGTGCTCTTTATGTACATTGGTGTTTTGTCTGCAAGTATGTCTGTGTGAGGGTGTTGGATCCTGGAGTTACAGACAGTTGTGAGCTGCCATATGGGTGCTGAGACTTGAACTTGGGTTCTTTGGAAGAGTGGTCAGTGCTCTTAACCACTGAGCCTTCTCTCCAGCTTGACTTTTATTCTTGAGAAAAAAAAAATTTTTAACTTAGGAGTGTTTTGCCTGCATGTAAGTATGTGTAACACGTGTGGCAAATGCTGTAAGTGACAAGTGTGAAAGGCTGTAAGCTACCACGAGGGTGCTGGGAACGGAACCTGGGTCGGCTTCAAAAGCAGCAAGTGCTTTAATTTTAAGCACCATCTCTCCAGCTCCCATTATCTACCTACCTACCTACCTACCTACCTATCTATTTAAAGACAGTATCACCTGGCTGTCCTGGAACTCCTTGTATTAGATTGGCCTCAGACTTGTAGGGATCTTTTCTTCCTCCGCCTTCTAAGAATTGGGATATGTATTCCGGGTTAGCCTGAACTTAAAAGAGATCTGCCTCCTCTGCCTCATGTCATTTCAACTTACATGTCATCTTCTCTTTTCAAAAAAGGTCTGGGTTTAGGACTGAAAATATTCACTTTAGTCAGGTGTGGTGGCACATGCCTAAAATCCCAGCACTCTGGGAGGCAGAGGCAGACGGATCAGTGTGAGCTCGAGGGCAGCCTGGTCTACAAGGTGAGTCCAGGACAGCCAAGGCTACACAGAGAAACTCTGTCTTGGAAAAGAAAAAGTTCACTTTAATACAGTGGTTATTTTCACTAGAAAGTTCTGTGACTATCTAGGAGCACAGGCAGAGACACTGCATTAGAATAACAAATGCTTTTCTTGGAAACTCCAAGGGATTTGGGAGGTCTGCCTGCCTCTGCCTTTCAAGTGCTGGGATTAAAGGCTTGTGCCACTGCACCCACCTAGAACCAAGAATAATTATTATGTCATTCTCTGTAAGGATTCTAGAAGCTATGTGTATTTTAAAAATCTCAGTATCACACTGGTGTATAGACCCAAATTTTAAAGGAGTTGACATGTTAAGTGCATATGCCTACCGGTAGAAGGAGAGAGGAACAGAAATGTGAGCCCATTTGATAGGTGTGTATTAAGTCTCTAAGCTGTGCTAAAGACAACAAAAACCTGGCATTATATTTACTAGGAACTGACAGTCATCTTGGGAAACCCAGAAAAGTACAGTTGATGGAAGATTTATGATTATCCTTCTGATGCTCAGTGTTTTGAGGAGTCAGGGAAGTTAAATAGCTGAGAAATTGAAAGTATGAGGAACTAGAACCAGACCCACAGCAGGTCAAGGAAAAGGAAGAGGAAAACAGGAAGGAGACCACAGAAAGGAGAAATCTGTAGAAGAACCTCAGGTTGTTGTGGAAGTTTCATGCTCACAGAAAAAGAATTTCCTAAAATTACACTAAGTGGGCTGGAGAGATGGCTCAGAGGTTGAGGGCTGGCTGCTCTTCCAGAGGTGCTGTATTCAATTCCCAGCAACCACATGGTGGCTCACAGTCATCTATAATGAGATCTGGTGCCCTCTTCTGGCATGCAGGTGAACATGCCGACAGAATATTGTATACATAATAAATAAATCTTTAAAAAAATTTATGCCAGGCACATAATCCAAGATTAGGACAGAAGATTCAGGTTAGCTTTATGGAGACCTGTGCTTGCTTGCAGATGGAATGAGAACTTCTTTTTCTGAATGAAAATGTGATTTGACCTAGAGCCTTCATCTGACTCTCAGTACAATGAAAAATGGCAAATGTCCTTCCTCTATATTCAGAGATGGACAGCTGTATCTTTATACCTGTTAGACAAGCACTCTACCAACTGAACTATATCCAAACTCAGAGTTTTGTTTTGTTTTTTGCTTTTCAGCAACTTACGGGCATTGATTTATTTTTTTCTTTATGATGACACCCAATGTGAACAAACATAGGATGTGAATTTGCTGTGCGGTTGTATTGGTTTTCTAGTGGTTGGCGCCTTTCTCCAAGGAACAAATGAGAAAAGACCTTGATGCTCTGAAGTACAGACTGTCAGGACATCTGAGACGACACAAAGTATACAACAAGGAATGTCTGGTGGAGGCTGGGAAGCATTTGTTGGCATGATTGTTAAAAAGTTGCCACTGGAGCCTGTAGAGTTGGTTCACTGTTAAGAGCAAGAAATGCTCCTGCAGAGGACCCAGGTTCAATTCCCAGTACCCACATGGAAGCTCATAACCATCTACAACTCTAGTTCCAGAGGACCTGATACCCTCTTCTGACCTCTGAGGTCACCAGGCACACGCATGGTACTTATAAATACATGCAAGCAAAAACATTAATATACATTGAATTTTAAAAATCTAATTTTTTTAAACTTTATTTTTTGGAATTTGACACAGGGTTTCTCTGCATACCCTGGCTGTCCTGGAACTCACTCTGTAGACCAGGTTGTTCTCAAACACGGAGATGCACCTGCTTCTGCCCATGCTAGGGTGAAAGGTATGTGCCACCACTCGACTGAATTTTTTTTTTTTTTTTTTTAATTTGCTTGTCTCTGTTTCTTAACTCCCCTGGAGACATTCACTAGGAACACTTTTCTCCCCTCCCCCCACCCCTTTTTTATTTCTGTGCTGGCACATGCCTCTAATTTGGGAGGCAGAGGGAGATCTCTTGAGTTCAAGGCCAGCCTGTTTTACATAGCGAATTCCAGGATAGCCAGAGCTATATAGTAAGGCCATGTCTTTTTTTCCCCCTATTTGTGTCTCTATATTATATATGCGTGGGTATGTTTGCCCGAGTTTGTGTGTCTATGTGGAGGCCAGAGGTCAACTTCAGGTAGCCTTCGCCTCCTTCCCCAGAGAGGGTTATGCTGTGCAGCCCAGGCTGTCCTAGAACTCACTCTGTAGACAAAGCTGGCCATCAACTCACAGAGATCCATCTGCCTCTGCCTCCCAAGTGCTGGGTTGAAAGGCATGGACTACCACTGCTCAGCTGGTTCTTTATGTCCAAGATAATCATGTTGCCAGATTTGGTTTCTATTGAAGCTTCTATGCTTGGCTTGCAAAGGTAGCTTTTAGTTACTTTCCAGTGTGTCATTGAACCCAGGGCTTGGAGTTTTGGCTCAGCTGTCTTTTCAGTGAGCCTGAAACCTTCCTATCTTTGCATCTCTCATCCCCTAGCACGGAGCTTGCAAGTGCCTACCCACCATTTCCAGTTTTTATGTGGTTACTGGGGAATCTTAAGTCTTCCTGCTCGCACAGCCAGCACTCTACCCGCCGAGCCGGCTCTCTAGGGCAAGCATTCTACTACTGGATTGCACTCCCAGTCATCCTGTGCATTTATTTGTTTATTTTTAAAAGGTGAGGTGGGTGTTTAGGGTTTAACTTGCTGGCAGAATGCTTGCCTATTATGCCCCAAGGCTCTGGGTTTGGGCCCTAAGCACTGCCTAAGCAAAACAAAAACACAGAGGTGACTGGCATTCTCAGACTTTTCCATGACCTTAACACAGAATTTAAAGGTCGGGTGCTCACTGGACCCTTATCTGTGGTGTGAGGGAACCTACTTAAACCAATGTAACCCAGTATTTTTCCTCTAGAAAATGAACAGAAATCACCATATGATTGATAACCCCCCAAGGCCAATCTTACCCCTACTAAAAGTTTCTCTTTTGTTTGATTGTTTTGTTCTTGAGACAGGGTTTTCTGTAGGGTTAGAGAAAAACTGTCCTGGACTTGCTTTGTAGACCAGGCTAGCCTTAATCGAATTCACAGAGATCCATCTGTCACTGCCTCTCTGAGTGCTGGGATTACAGGCATATGCCGCCATGCCTGGTCTTACTAAAAGTTTCTGCCATAAAAATGCTCTTTAAAAAAAAAATGCTTACTCCAAAAGCAAACAAAATTTTAAAATGCTTACTTTCATAGAGTGTGGTGATGTATACCACCTACAATCCCAGTTGGGTGTATGAAGTAGGAGGTTAGCAAATTCTAGTATAGTCTGGATTACACAGTGATATCCTGTTATAAACTAACAGGCTACTCCCTAGCTAGCTATTTTCTTTATTTCTGTAATTAGATTTTGTTTATATGTGTGTCTGTGCATACGTGATGCCTGTGCAGGTGTCCACATTGGCCAGAAGAATGTGTTCACTGGAGCTGGAGTTACAGACAGACTTTTCGTTGGGTGTTGGGAAACTTTCTTGGGTTTTCTGGAAGAACAGCAAGCACTCTTAACTGCTGAGCTTTTTTAGCCCCTCTGGATTTCTCGTTATTTATTCATTGTTCTTTATCAGCAGCTCTTTTGAGTGTGCCTCTATTTTGAGAATACCTGATCTTTTTTGTTTGGTTTGTTTTGTTTTTCCCTGAAACAGAGTTTATCGGTGTAGCCTTGGCATGTAGACTGTGCTGGCCTAGAACTCACAGAGATCCACCTGTCTCTGCCTCCCTAAACTCTGAGATTACAGGCATGTGCCACTGTGCCTGGCTTTGAGAATACCTCTTAATTCTGGAAATCATTCATTCACTCAACAAACTCTTGATTATATGTACGCATTGTAATGTATAATGATGCAGGAGAAACTTGAGATAGTAAAATTAATGCTCTAAAGGATTTATGAATCAACTTGCTTAGGAAAGATTAAATTACACAAAATAGAATTTAATTAAAGGAGCTCTGCCTCCTGGAAGATAAGTAGTGTACCTACCAGGCTTGTTAGAAACTGTTAGAAAATTTTGTGTTCAAAATAATTGAAGTTTGGGCTTGCTGACTTAAAACCAGCCATTAGGCCCATCCACATATCAAAGAACATGCTCAAGGGTAGCTCAAGTGGGCAGCTCAGGCCACAGCCATCATGAAGTCCTGGTCTGCCATTAAGTTCCTCAAGCTCTTATCAGGAAAAGTATAATTTTGCCAAGTGGACAAGGTGAACCTGGTAACAAACTCCCAAAAAAACAACACAGTTGTTCACTCATTTGCTTGTTTGCTACCTCACTCCTTTCTCTCTCTCTCTTTCTCTCTCTCTCTCTCTCTTTCTCCCTCTCTTTCTTTCTTGCTCTTTCTCTCTCTCTCTTTTTCTTTCTTTCTCTTTTTCTTTTTCTCTCTTTCTCTTTCTTTCTCTCTTTTTCTTTTTCTTTCTCTCTTTCTTTTTCTCTCTTTCTCTCTCTCTTTCTCTTTCTTTTTTCTCTCTTTCTCTCTCTTTTTCTTTCTCTCTTTTTCTCTCTCTTTCTCTCTTTCTCCCTTTCTTCCTTCCTTCCTTCCTTCTTTTCATTTTTTTTTTCCGGTTGTTACTGTTTTGCTTTGTTTTTTTCTAGACAGAGTTTCACTGTGTACTCCCTGGCTGTCCTGGAACTCACTCTGTAGACCAGGCTGGCCTCGATCTCCTCGGGTATATTCCCAGTTTTTGTTTGATGTTTTTGAAATAGGGTCTTACTGTATGGCCCTTGTCTAGCCTAGAGCACACTATGTAGACCAGGCTGTCCTCAAATTTATGGCAATCCTCCTGCCAGCCTCTTGACTGCTGTGATTTCTGCTGTGTACCACCACATCCAGCTTGCTGTTTTGAGACATAATCTCTCTGCCTGGCCTCAGACTCCAGTTTTTCTGCTTCAATATGCTGAATTTTAGGATTACAGGTGTATGTAACCATGCCCTGCAGTTTGACAGGTTTAGAACTCATTTCTTATAACTACCTTGTAGAATTGTTACTGCAAAGAGTAGAAACTCAGAGAAATTAAGTAGCTGTTCCTGAGTAACTCAGCTAGTACGTGGCAGAAATGGGGTTTGCTCCTGGTTGTGAGCATTGAAAGCTTGTGCTTTAATCACAGCCGCATCCACGCTGCCTTTTGTCTTCAGTAGACTTCTCTGTCGATGGCTGATTTCAGTTAGCTTTTATTGAGTGCTTACTCTCAGCGGGGCTCTAGAACTCATGACTCTACACCATTTCAGCTTCTTGTGGGTTGTGATAGCACATATGGTGGACTGCTATGCAGGGAGGATGTCTGGGCATATGCCTGCTGTTAGATTTGGTGAACTCCTTTTCTAGAAACTTTTCAGATGGAAGGATTCCATCTTCAGGTCATAGAAAATGTAGAATTATACAAATACTGAAATGTGCATCTAAATTAATAGTCATATACTGCTTTCATGCAAATGGCAAAAGACTGTTGAGTTGGAAAGACTATGTTCTGAGAATCCACTAGTTAGGAAACTATCACAACTCTGGAAATTTCTAGTGTGGATCAAGTAATGAGGAGATGAAGTGTCTTGAAAGCTTTTCTAGAAATCTAGTTGAAGGTTATTCTGCTAAGTAATCACCGTGTTACTATTAATTTTTGCCTTTTAAGTATGATTATGAGGTATGTTCAAGTAATTTTTTTGCTAATAGTGAATGATTATGAATTATTTTTAAAATTTGGGGATATAGTTTGGTAGCATGCTTGTCTTATATGTGTAAGGTTCTGAGTTCAGTCCTCAGCCAAAATAAACTTTTGATTGGATTAAGGTATTTGACCTGCATCTGAGAGTCCTTTTTTCAAGTACAGTTTTAATTAATCGGTTTCTTTATTTATTTAGTTTAGCTTTTCAAGACAGGGTTTCTCTGTGTAGCTCTGGCTGTCCTGGAACTTGCTCTGTAGACCAGGCTGGCCCAAACCCAGAGATTCTGCCTCTGCCACCCAAGAGCTGGGATTAAGGGCATATTCTAGCACTCCCTGCATTTTATTTTTAATTATGTGTATATATATCTGAGTGTGTTTGTACAGTGCCTGCAGAGGCCAGAAAGGGGCGTCAGATTCTCAGGAGCTGGAGTTGCCAGTAGTTATGAGGCACCCAACGTGGGTGTTTGAATCTGAATTCAGTTCCTCACCAAGAACAGTATTGTGGAACCATCTCTCCAGTCCCTGTGAGGCTTTTTGTCGTACCAAAAATTTCATGAGTCTATACTCTGGTATGTGTCTCTTTTTATGAGACATCATTGTCTATATGTAAATCAACCCTTATTTGATAAGAAAATACAGTTGAGAACCCCTGCTCCTAGGGATTTCTAGTGCCTTGCTTATTAAGGTAGGAAAACAGCATAAGATGGAAGTTCACTTTTTCTGATACTCCCTCAAGTATAGGCTGTTCTAAGAAATTCAGCTGTTTTACTCTCGATCCATCAACTCTGCTTTATTCTCTACTAGCACAAAGCAGTATAAAACATAAACCAGTCATTGGAGTTACTTGAACCTGTTTTAGGAATATCACTGTTAGGAAGTCTTGGAATAATCCCTAACTCTCTAGGACCTGAGGAAGCATGTACAAGTGCCTTGTAGAAACAGGGTGAAATATGGCACCAGTTGATGAAAGTCTTATCCTGTAAAGTTGCTGATCTTACCCCTTATCCTACCATTTCCGAACAGCATGCATTTTATTTTAGAATTTTTAAAAATATATTTATTTTTAAATTTTATATGTTTTACTTGTATGTATGTATGTATATATGTGTACCACTTACATTCCTGTGGCCACAGGGGTCAGAATAGGATATTGGACCACCTGGAACTGGAGTTAAAGATAGCTGTGAGCCACCACCACGTGGGTACTGGGAATTGAACCTAGATCCTCTGGAAGAGGAGCAAGTGCTCTTAACCACTCTCCAACCCAAGCATACATTTTCAGAAGTACACAGGACTGCTTAGATTTTTAAATGACCAGTATACAGAGATTCTTTTTTTCTTTTTCTTCTTCTTCTTCGTCTTCTTTTTTTTTTTTTTTTTTTTTTTTTTTTGAAGCAGGGTTTCTCTATGTAGGTGGCTGTCCTGGAACTTATTCTGTAGACCAGACTGCCCTCAAACTCATAGAGATCTGCCTGCCTTTGTCTCCCTGCTGCTGGGATTAAAGGCCTTCATCACCACCTCATAGAATCTTGTAACTAGATCTTGTTTCTCTCAGTTGCTATGGCAATTAGTGCTATAGAGATGTGGAGACCCTATTGTGACCTCTTTAGTGTAGGAATGCCCTCAGAGCCTCTGACTTTATTGTCCACCTAGGCCTATAGGTCTGGCTGCTTCTCTCCAGGCACGGAGTGTTGGGGTGTGCCACCTCCTCCTTTGGGACCACCTTGGGTTGCCCTCTTAAAAAAAATTGTCCTTACCAAGGAGCTTGGATTGTATAACCTGAGCCAAGGGACAGGAAATAGCAGCTCTCAGTCTTGTTTGCGTGTATGTGAGTAAGTGCACATGGAGACCAAAGGTCAACATTGGGTATTTTGCTCAGTCCTTCTTCACCTTAGTTATTGAAACAGGTTCTCACTGAACTTGTTGGTCATTGATTTGACTAGGCTGGCTGGTCAGTGAGCAACAGGGATCTGCCTTTATCCTCACTCTCAGAACTGAGGCTACAGATGTGCCACTGTTTTTATGTAGGTCATATGATTCTGAATGCAGGTCTTCATTGCTTTTACCCACTAAGCTGTCTCCTCAGCTCCCTGCTCTTTAAATGGAAGCTTAAGCATTTGTTTCAGAAATAATAGTCATGTTTTTTTCATTCTGAAATAGCAAGCTATGATTTAATGCCTTCCTGTAGGAGTAAATGCAGTGTGTTACAGGCGCCAGTACCTCAGTTTCTGTGTAGCCTATAGTGTGTGGTAATACTGTACTAATTCTCACACGAATGAACCAGTGAAAATTAGTTGGGGACACAGGAAGAATCTCTTGCATTCTGAATGTCTCAGGTTTGGTTACAAAGCTGGTCTCACATTCACTTTGTAGTCAAAAATGACCTTGGGCTTTTGATCTTCCTGCCTCCACCTCTGCAGTGCTAGGATTACAGCTGGGGATTTAACCCAGGACTTTGTCTGTGCTGGACAAACACCAACCTAGCTATAGCTCCAGCCAGATTTCAGTCTCTCTTTTAAGTTTTTTTTTTTTTTTTTTAATGTGCATCAGTATTTTGCCTGCATGTATGTCTGTGAGAGGATGCCAGGTCCCCTAGAATTGGAGTTACAGACAGTTGTGAGTTGCCAAGTGGGTACTGGGAATTGACCACAGGTTCTGGAAGAACAGCCAGTGCTCTTAACTGGTTGGTGAGTCATCTCTCCAACCCCCTGATTTTAGTCTTGTCTTGTCTTCCCCTTCCCTTCCCTTCCCTTCCCTTCCCTTCCCTTCCCTTCCCTTCCCTTCCCTTCCCTTCCCTCCCCTCCCCTCCCCTCCCCTCCCCTCCCCTCCCCTCCCCTCCCCTCCCCTCTCCTCCCCTCTCCTTTCCTTTTTCCTTTCCTTTCCTTTCCTTTCCTTTCCTTTCCTTTCCTTTCCTTTCCTTTCCTTTCCCTTTCCTTTCCTTTCCTTTCCCTTTCCTTTCCTTTCCTTTCCCTTTTCTTTTTCCTTTTTCCTTTCCTTTTTCCTTTTTCCTTTCCCTTTCCTTTTTCCTTTTTCCTTTCCCTTTCCTTTTTCCTTTTTCCTTTCCTTTTTCCTTTTTCCTTTCCCTTTCCCTTTCCCTTCTCTCTCTCTCTTTCTTTCTCTCTTCTTTCTTTCTTTTTTTTTTTAATTCAAGACAGGGTTTCTCTGTGTAGCTTTGGTTGTCCTGGACTCATTTTGTAGACGAGAGGCCTTGAATTCTTCCTGCCTCAGCCTCCCAGAGTACTGGGACAACAGGTGTGTGCCACCATGCCCAGCTTTGATTTTAATTTCTTTATAGTCAATGGAATACTGCTCAAAAGTGACTTAGCCTGATAGAGTATCCAGATCTGTCATGCTTGTAGCCTGATGCTCTGTCTTCCATCTTTTTCTTTGCAGGAATAACTTCTAAAGCTTTTTGGTGTTACTAAATTGGAAAGTACTGGGGACCTTGGTTTGCAAAATGACATTTTTGGAGCCATCTTAATTATGGACTCTTTCCAACCCCAAATGTGATTCCTGTAGGGACTGGCATCAGCTCAGGACATGCCAAAACCAGGTTCTCAGCACAGAGGAGATTTATTTGCCCCAAAGGGACAGAGGGCAGGGAATAAGATAAAGACGGGAGAAAGAGGATGAAGGAGAAGGGGAAGAGAACAAAGGGGAGGGGGCAGAAGTTATTGTCCTAGAAGGATGACAAAGAACTGCCTCTGGATAGAGAGGAGATAGATGTGGCCCATAGGCCAATAGCAGTTTATAAAGGCAAAGGGGGAAACACCATGTTAAGATGAAATGTTTAATTTTGATTGGCCATGTTAATTAGGTTATCTGAAAGAGAGCTTTTGATTGCTAGGCTTCAATACTTTGATAGCTGGGCCTGGTACTCATCCTCAGGAGGAGGAAGTGGCCAAATAAGGGAATGGACCTTGGTGGCCAGCTTAATCAACATTTTAGCAAGGCAGAGGGAATTAGAAAGAAGGTCAAGGCCTGCCAGAGAGCCATGTTTGGGCTGGCAAGAATCTCTTTAATTCTGTTCTTTTTAAAATATATCTTTTGTTAGTTTTTATAAATTTCATACAATACATTTCATACAATATATTTTGATCCTATAATTTATAGTTGTTGTTTTTATAGAAGGTGAAACTACTGATGACAATTTTTTTGCCTGAGTGAAAGAAAATGAGTGACTGCATATCCATAGGGTACATGGCTTTAAGCTTGCCCAAAGTCATCAGAGCTTTTTCTTTTCCCTGGGCTCTCCCAGGCCCCACCCCCGACTCCTTCATAGGGTTTCTTTGTGTAGCCCTGGCTGTCCTGGAACCCATTCTGTAGACTAGACTGGCCTTAAAATCAGAGATCCACTTGCCTTAGCCTCCAGAGTGCTGGGATTTCCAGCTTTTTTTTTTTTTTTTTTTTCTTTTGGTCACAGCTTTTGCTTATCTGTGGTTGACCTGTGGTTTTTATTTGTTTGTTACCTTTCTATTTCCCCCAGCATTTCTTCAGGGAATGTTGTTGTCTACACTTTGTCCTTTAAAAAAAGAAAAAAAGGGACCTGCTGAAGGAGCTAGAGAGATGGATGGCTCAGGGTTTTAGAGCACTGGCTGTTCTTTCAAAAGGACCGGGATTAGATTCCTAGCACCCACATGGCAGCTCACAATTATCTGTAATTACAGTCCGATGCCAATATGACACCCTCTTCTGGTCTCTTCAGGCACCAGGCACACACATGGCACACTGATAAACATGCAGGCAAAAACACGTTATTTAAAAACAAAATAAAACAAAAAAACCCTGCTCAGATCATTTAAAAATTTAGTCACTGCTCTCTATATACCTTTCATTCTTCTTATGATACTAGAATTGTTGCCGTCTTCTATGAGGTTTATGTCATACAGCGTATGACAGATAGTAGTCAGGGAGCAGGAGTGGGTCTGCTGTTTATTTCATTTGTTGTAGGAAGGCTCTCCCCCTTCTCTCTCTCCTTCTCCGTGGCTGTCTTTCTTCTTGGTCTGGGCTGTGAGAAGTGAAGTTAGTGTCTCACACATGCTGGGCAAATAGGAAAGTCTATTGACCAGTGAAGGAAAGAAAAGGAAACATGACTGGTTCCAGGTTTCCTCACCAAATGATGGGGGGTCGGGGAGGAAAGGAGCATGACTGCTCCTAGCCTAGGTATGGTGGAGGGGAAGTTTATTTATTTCAGACATGTGGAGAGTAGCTAGAGGTGGATACACCTGGGAGAACCCAGAGCTGACCTGGCCAGGCTGAGCTGCGCCATGTGAGGAGAAGGGGGAAGGAGGAGAGAGGGACCAAATGTAGCAGCCAGGAGGCCAAAAGTACAAAAAGAGTAAACTGGTAACCAGAATGGTTGGGTTATATGGGGAAGAGCAGCAAAACCCCCTTGAGGTGGAGTAGGCCAACCAGGAGGACCCTGTAACAGGTAGGGGCTGAGGGATGCTGGGAGAACCTGGCTGCTTTAATATGTTGAATAGGCACTTCCGCCCTTTGTCCCTGGTTTGAAACCTAACAACCAGGACTCCTGATTATCTCAAATGTTGGTCCAGGCTCCTTCTCCCATACGTGTTTACTTTACCATTGCATCCTTGGTATCTGTTTTGACGGCTCTTGCAGCTGTATTTGGACGTGCTAGAGATGAGGACATTCACTTTCCTCAGTTTAAAAAAAAAAGTTTATGGAAGGAGCCTAAGACATCCTGAGCTGATGTGACTTATTAAAGTTTCTAAAAGGCTGGTGCTTTTAGATTAGGTTTTTGTTACTGTTTTTGAGATGAGGTCACATTACGTAGCTTGGGCTATCTGTAACTGCCTCATTCCGTTCTTAACCTGGTATTAATATTACAAGGATGCAAGGCCAGTGGTGGTGGCACAGCAGCACATGCCTTTACTCCCAGCACTTAGGAGGCAGTGGCAGGTAGATCTTTGTGAGCTCAAGGCCAGTCTGATCTATAGAGCAAATTCCAGGATAGTCAGGGCTTCACAGAGAAACTCTGTTGGAAAAAAAAACAAAAGACAAAAAAAAAAAGATTACAAGGATGTACCTCTACACCCTGATGTGTTTTTGTTGTTGATTTTTCCAGTGCTGGGGCAGAATATAGGACCTCAAGAATACTAGGAAAATGTTCTGCCAAGAACTAACCTAGCCTGTGCGTTTAGTTTTTTGCAATATGCAAGGGCATATTTCATAAATCAGACTTAAGTTTTTGTCACTGGGTTTTTACTTTTCCAGGCTTTCTTGGCTGGTCTTGCTTTTTATCAAGAGGTTAATAGTCATCTATATTGTGGGATTCAACCTCCACAAATTAAGTGAAGAGTGACACTTAATGTATCAGGTTTCCTGAGGAATGGTTGTGCCAAAGTTCAGAGAGCTTGGGCCATTTATTGTAGAAACTGAAACTGTTTACCTAGATAATGTGGTTTCCTTAGGGTGTTGAGAGGCTCCTGTTATAAATGTCTTGTTGAGTTAGCTGATTTAGCTATCTGCTGTCCCCAGCATTTACGTAGCTAACATGGAGCTCTGAGCTACCCCACACTATAGAGTGTGAGCATTCTTTCCTGCCTTGGTCACATGTTTTTACCTTGAGCAGGTATTGCCATTTCCTCACTCTGTCACAGAAGGCCTGGGTTTTCTAGTATGACATTTCCAGAATCATGCGAATTGGCTGGATTTTTCGTATTTCCTTAGTGATTGTTTCAGAATCTTTCAGTTGTTCTTTCTTAGTTTTTATGTTGCTTGGGATGGGGTCTCATGTATTCCAGGCTGGCCTTGAACTCATATCTATCCAAGGATGACCTTGAAATAAGAGATCAGCATTTGAGGCAGCATTATATTCCATACAATATCTTTATAGCATCTCATTTTAGTCCTCACAGCATATTTGAGAAGGTAAAGCAGTTTTTGTTGGCCTTTTTTATGGTTGAGGAAACTCAGCTTTCAGGAAATTATGACTCGTATACTGCCAAGAACTGTTGAATATGGAGACTTTATCTCTCAAACCTAAGTATTTTTATTCCTAAAGACTAGGCCCTTTGTGCAGGGTCAGTCTCTCAGACTCTTGAAGATAAGCTGAGTTTCTAGTAATATTTAGTAATAAGTAGGAGTCCAGTAGTAGCTTCAGTATACTGGCAGGTCCACTCAGTATGCCCCTCCAATACCACGTGGTGGCTTACCTAGAAAACAGGTTCATATCATCTCCTTACATCCATTTGCTAAATGAGATGGAAAACTGGCCCTTAGTATTTAGTTGATTCTTCTCTTTTCTCTCCTTTCTCTTCTCCCTCTCTCCCTCCCCTCCCCTCCTCTTCTTTTCCAGATAAGCTTTCTCTTTGTAGCTCGGGCTGCTCCTTTCCTTCAGTACAGAATGAATACAAGAAGTCTTATTCTTTAGATCCATCAGATGGGAAATGAACCATGATATGGTTGTATCATGGTTACTTAGATTATGTTTCTGTCTAGCAGCAGTGCTCTGGACTGTGTGGCCTTATGAAATTTGGTGGAGCTAGTCTCTACTATGAAGGAGAGTTTCTTTGAATAACATCCGTTATTTCAGAAAGTCTTAGTGCCTTCACAGTGGTTTACGAGCAGCAGCAGCTTTGAGTTGGATGTTCTAGATCTGCTGGGTGGGTCTGCAGGAACCTCTTGCTATAGACGTCTCTGTGATAAGAACTTGCTGCTTCACTCAAATCAGGTACTAGAATAAAAACAGTAGCTGCCTGTGAAAACAGCTGGCAGTACAAGAATTAAAGACTAGCAGTCAGTGTTTTTTTTAAAAGGGGTGCACAGAAGTGACCTTTCTGAAACTTGTGATAGCAGAAGGGCCAAGGACTGACTTCCTGTTGCCTGTTCAGGGCAGATCTTAACTAGTTTGCTTATACCATCTAAGTCCTATCTCCAGGTTTCCTTTTTACCCTTTCCTTCCCTGCATTTCTCTCCTCCTTCCTGTTTTTCTTTCCAATAGGATCATGCTACATAAAAACGAAACAAAATAAAACAAAACAAAAAACAACAGCCAGTTGGCTAAGTTGCCCAACAAAAACCATGACTTAAGAGTTTTCCAAATTTCTATCCTATCATTGTTAATGTATTTATACACTGATGTAATTCATGCTAGGCAAGCACTCTACCTCTGACCCAACCCTGTCCTGGGCTGTTATACATAATTTCAGTCAGTGGTTTGGGTTTTTGTTTTTTACTTCTTCTTTATTTAAACTATTCTGTGCACGATCACAGCTTATCAGCTTTAGTCAGAGTTGTGCTAGCATTCCATTGTTTACTGTCCTTTGAGTAGCTTATTGTTCTTGGATGTTATGCTGTATGATTTATTTTCTTACTTCATTGTGTGACTACTTATGGCACAATTGCTATGAGCAATTTTTAAGGATTATACAGATCACAGAGGATTTGGAAATGCAGCTTTTCAGAGATTGAAGATAATTATTTCCACCGGGGCCAGGTAACCTCTTAGTGTCACCCTACATGGTTACTCCCTTGAGGAATGGTGACTAGGCAACAAGAATGGGTACAGTAGCCTATGCTGGTTAAATGTAACAGCTTTCTCAGGAAGGGAGCTTTCAGACACCTTGAGGACTCAGTGTTTCTCAAAGGGAATACATAAATTGTACTTGGAGTTTAGAAAACTATTAAAGTGGTAGACAGTAGGTTATTGGTATTATTTTATAGTTTTAAAAAAAATACATTGTAAATTGATATGATACATGCCTGTTGAGGTACTTTTTTAAAAACCCCTTTATTAATGATTTTTACATATTTTTCTTCCTACTCCACCCCAATCCCTTCCATCACCAGGTAGTAGAGAGAAAGGGCTAGTGGGAGAGGGATGCAGTTCTTTTTAGCTGCTTCCTGCTGGTTAGGGTCATAGAGTTCGTTGGAGCCAGGCCAGTCTTGTTTCAGAAGATCTCCGACTTTTTTTTTTTTTTTATATTAGTTACAGTTTATTTACTTTGTATCCCAGCTGTAGCCCCCTCCTTCATTCCCTCCCAATCCCACCCTCCCTTCTTCATCTCTTCCCTGCCCCTCTCTATGTCCACTGATAGGGGAGGTCCTTCTCCCCTTCCATCTGACCCTAACTTATCAGGTCTCTTCAGGCTGGCTGCAATGTCCTCCTCTGTGGCCTAGCAAGGCTGCTCTTCCGGGGGTGGGGGTTGGGGGAGCCAGCCATTAAGTTCATGTCAGAGACAATCCCTGGATCTCCAACTTCTTGTCTGACAACAGCAACCAGGAGCAGCAAGGTGAAACAAGAGCAGCCATGTTCTTTTTTGGAGCCACCGCAGTCTCTGGGCTCTGGCATTTGTTTTCTTTCCAGAGTCCTCAGATTTAAACTATCTGCAGTTGACAAGAATTCCTCTCAGAGCCTGCATGAAGTAAATAGTGTACTGCTGTGGATGACTTGAATCAGTCCCACATCCCACACCTGGGACCAAAACAAAAATATTTATATCCACAACACATGCCTGTGATCTAGAAGGCTGAGACAGCGCTGGAGGATTGAGATTGAAAATAGCCTGGGTGAAACTGGGCCTAGTGGCACACACCTTTAAGGTAGAGGCAGGCAGGCCTTGTGAGTTCAAGGCTAGGCTGGTCTACATAGTTACAGGACAGCAGAGCTACATAGTAAGACCCTGTCTCAAAAAAGAAAAGGAAACAACCTGGGCTACATAGCCAGACTATAGCCTGTCTTGATCTGCCAGCCACCCAAGTAATGGACATAAAGACCTGTAAAAGTATGTTTTTTCTTTTTTTTTTTTTTTCTTTTTCTATGCCTGCCCTAGCTCCCAAATAAAGCTTCAGGCACTGTAGCTGGGCAGATAATGAGCTATTCTAACCTGACTATGCTGGCCCGGCCTATTTCCCAGCCATATGGCTCATTACTTACCATCTTAGGCTCGCTCTAGCACCTCCTTGTTCATCACTCCTCATGGTGACTCATTAGTCCCCATCTGAGACCCTCTCTTTTTTCCCTGGAAGTGTCCCAGCTTATCCTCTCCTACCCAGCTACAGGCATGTGCCATTATACCTGGCTCTTTCCCCATTTATATCAATCTGTTCAACCATCCATGCATCCATCCATCTGATTTAGTTTGTTTTGTTTTGTTTAACACCAACAAGTATTTATAGAAAGCCCAGTGTTCCATGTTATGGAGCTAAATAGTGGAAAAGACAGCTGTAGCCTTTTTGTAGAGCCAAAGGTTAGCCTTTCACTGGCTGTAAGGACAGAAGGCAGGGGCTGGCAAATGGTAAAATTGAAAGATGGTTAGTGAAAGGTAATGGGGGGGGGGAGCCGACACAAATTAAGTGCTCAGAATTCGAAAATGATGAATGGGTACCAACGGAAGCCAACTCTCCTTTTTCCCTTTGTATTTTTAAGAGATGAAAAAGGTCTTGTTGCTCAAGAAAACTACATTCCCAGAATGAGCACTAACTACCAGATAAAAGTGATTAAATTTAGTTACTGCTACCCATTATAATTGGGTGCAAGTATTATTTGCAGAACTATTGAGGTGAGGCATTAGTATTTTATTGTTTTGTCTGCCTCACTGCAGCTGGTAATCTGTGTTACTATGCTTGTCCCTGATATTGCCATGCTGTACTCTGAAAAGCAGGGGACCTGCAATTTTAAGGTGCTCAGCTTGGTTTTCAACATCATGGTGTATCTTAGAAGCTCTGGGACACTTTACTACACTGCACCCTTCTCTAATACAGGCAGCCAAGGGCTCTTAACTTGGTACTTTCTTTGCCTTGTTGCTGCTGCCTGGCACTGAAAGGCCAGAAACACTTCTTGTCTGTCAAGATTCCCAGAGATGTGGGGCATTATTTCCCCCTCCTTTTTTTGTATGGTCTTAACTAGGTAGCCCTGATAGCCTGGAACTCAAATTATAGACCAAGGCTGGCTTTGAAGCTGCAGCCATCCTCTTGCTTCTGTAAATCTACATTAGTTCTTTGAAAATCCTTAGAAGGTACATGTAAAGGTCACCCTATAGTTAATAAAACTTGCCTCAGGCCCTCATGAGAAAACATGACAGGGCAGCCTTGTACAACTGTCTTTTTCATACTGTTCTTTAATCTGCTGTACCCCATCCCCCAGCTTTGAAATCCATTCCTTATTGCTGGTTTTCCTGAAAGCCTCTCTATGTTCCATTATTGATGGTCACCTGCCTTTACATTTTAATGGGCAATTCTGTGTACCATT
This sequence comes from Meriones unguiculatus, assembly GCF_030254825.1. Classification (NCBI taxonomy): domain Eukaryota; kingdom Metazoa; phylum Chordata; class Mammalia; order Rodentia; family Muridae; genus Meriones; species Meriones unguiculatus. The sequence goes on from NC_083359.1 coordinate 42,250,630, forward strand.
TAGTTCAGAATTATGTATGTTTTGGAGTCAAGAGAATGTTCTATCTTATACTGTTTATTTTTTATCTCATTCTTAGATTTCACTACACATCAGTCAAAATACAAGTAGAAGACCTAGGATGTTGGCACATATCTGTAATTCAGCACTCAGAAAGCTGAGGCCATAGGATTATCACAAGTTTGAGTTCAGTTTGGGGATACAGAGCTATTTCAAAGCAGCTTAGGAGGTTCAAAGTCTGTTTTAAAAAAAAAAACAGAACAAAAGCTGAAGGGGCTGGAGAGATGGCTCAGCAGTTAAGAATACTTACTGCTCTTATTGAAGACTGGGGTTCAGTTCTCAGCAACCACACAGTGATTCACAAACATCTGTAACTGCAGTTCCAAGGAATTCAACACCCTCTTCTAACAAGTTAAAAAATGACTGTGCTGAGAAGACCATCCCTCCCCCAACCCCTTTAAAAAACTGGAAAGATGGTAGAAAGAACCGATATATACTAATGTGAACCTCTAGGGGAAGATGTGTTTTCTCGCTTTCCAAGGACCTTTTCTCTTTCTTTTCTTTCTCATTCTCCCTCTCCCTCTCTCGACAGAGCTTCTCTATGTAGCTCTGGCTATCCTGGAATTTACTGTATAGACCAGGCTGGCCTCAAAATCAGAGAACCTGCCTAGGCCTCTTGAGTGCTGGGATGAAAGGCGGGGTACCATCACTGCCTGGCTTCCAAGAGCCTTTTCTATAGTGCCGGACATTAAACCTAGTATATCACACATGTTAGGCAAACCTGAGCCTCATACACTCCTACCTCAAGGGTTGTTCTTACACCTAATTGTCTCCTTTGTAGAAGATGCTCATTAAATAAGTACTAACTGAGATAGAAAATTAAGTTTATTTTTCCTTGGCCCAGATTGGCCAGATATAGCTCCAGAGTTGGAATTTTTGTCTTTATGAGTGACCTTATTATTATTATTTTTTATTACACTTAAAAATATCTCAGGCTTGTTGACCTGTTCTGTTCTACAGTGGAACAGTTAGGTATAGCCTGGCTTAACTAAATTCTTGCCAACACTCTGCCCTTATTCCTTTTTATCCAGCAGCCCACACAGGTAGAACTGTGGTAAAATGGAAGCCTTGCATTGCTTAATAAGCTGAGAGCTCCTGCAGATTTTATCTTTTTTTTTTTTTAATGCTGCTTTCTTTTATGTCTTTAGTAGGTTTTTATCTTATGATTTTAAACATGCAGAAAAAAACTGGTAACTTTTGTATGTATCCCTTTTACTAGACTTGTCAGCATTTCTGCCTCCTTTGCTTTCTTGCTTTGCTTTACCTAAATTCATCCTTAAGTGGTGACAGTAATTGCAGACAGCATGCATACTTCTGAATGCCAGGTTGTGTTGCCTAAGAACAAACTCAGCATTATTGTAACCTAGGTCCATCTTCAGATCTGTCCATGTTCTGAAATGCTCCCAGTAATGGCAGAGCTGTGTTGTGAAAAACAATTTTTTTTTTAAATACTATTTATTTAATGTATTCTATCTGCATGTGCGCCTGTACGCCAGAAGAGGGCAACACATCTCAGTATAGATGGTTGTGAGTCACCATGTGGTTGCAGGGAATTGAACTCAGGATCTCTGAAGGAATAGAGTGTTCTTATCCCCTGAGAAAAACAATCTTGAGCTGCAGGAGTGTCTCCTCGGTTATGATGGCCTAAATCAGGTTACTCAGTTACCAACTCCTTGTGTTTCTACAGGACCAGAGTGAAGGCAGCAGGAAATACTCAGCAACAATGTCTTCAGAGTTGGAGACCTCAGAAGGGGTAGATGAGTCAGAGAAGAACTCCATGGCCCCGGAAAAGGAAAACCATACCAAGTGAGTGATAGCACCCGCTGCTTCCTATCAGGAGGGCCTTGCAGCTGTCCTGCCACATGCTAGTGTGTCTGGTTCAATCTGGTGGTGGCATTAGGGAAGGGTCATCAGCCCTGAGCTGTCTAGACCCTGGGATGTTTTGTTGGTACTGTAGGGCCCTGTCCAACCTCGGCAGTTCTACTCTCGTTTTCTCTCTTCTGTTACCCAAGGAGATAGGCCAGATGCTGCTGGGAGTGCTGAGTTAAGTTTTATGGTAGTTATTTTTCTCTTTCTGCTTTTAAAAACCAAGTGTTGCCAGGTGTGGTGGCAGAGTTGGAGGCCAGCCTGATCTACAAAGCAAGTTCCAGGCTACCAGGCCTGCACAGAGAAAACCTGTCTCAAAAAAGCAAACAAAACAAAATAAAAAACTCTACCTGGGCTATTGAGGAATGAGAGGTAAAGCTGGTTCCTTTTACAATGTCGCCTCCCTACCAAATTTGGAATCTGAGCTTGACTCTAGGGCAGGCCTTTACTTTCTAATCTCTCCGAGACTCAAGTTACTGGGCCCTGCTGTGCACTGTTCTTAGGCTCTCATTAGAGTCCTATCATTGGCTAAGTTATTTCTTATATCTTAAAATAATTGCTAATAAACCAGTTCTCAGGATGTGGGGTGATACAAATTAATATCCTAAAAAATAAAATAAAAAAATAAAAACTGCAGATGCTAGACCACAAGAGAACCAAAATTTTCTCATTCTAATAGACTGTGTAGATACACAGGAATACTCCCTAGGTTCCGTTGTCCTTATGATACTTTTCTACCGTACCCATTTATTGGTGTAACTATCCTGTCTGATTCTGTTAAATACAAAACTAGGAAGCAGAGGCAGGTTTTGAGGCCAGCCTGGTCTACAGAGCTAGTTACGGGATAGCCAAGGCTACACAGAGAAACCCTGCCTGGAATGACCGAAAGGAAAAAACAAAAAACAAAAAAACAGACCCAAGATCTTGGTCTCTTTCCCTCAACTATCTTATCTTCTCACACCTAGGCCCATCCCATTCACACAACATCCCTAGAGGAAGGAAGCTCTTTCTGGGCTGGATTAAATTTTGTTTCTTCAGCTACGAAGTGGCCAGAGAAGCAAACTGTCATTCATTTGGGTGTTTACTAACACACACACACACACACACACACACACCCATGGATCCAGGCAGTCTTGAGGAAACCATACTAATCTTCATGTGTCCTGAGTTTTTGCGGCAGATTGTCGTATCTGCTTGTCTTGTGCTCACTGACAAGGCTCACCTGCTCATGCTCACTGAAGTAGGGTTTGAGGCACTCATGCTTGCAGTCTGTATCTGGGGTCTGAACTGTCCTTTGCCCTTGAGTCCTTTCTGGAGAACTGGAAAGTGTTACTGTCTCACAAAATTCATCTCCACAGAATGGCAGACCTTTCTGAGCTCCTGAAGGAAGGGACCAAGGAATCACATGACCGGGCAGAAAATACCCAGTTTGTCAAAGACTTCTTGAAAGGAAACATTAAGAAGGAGCTATTTAAGGTTTGTGCCCTCAGTCATATTGGGGTGAGAAGTGGGGTGGCTTTAGTTGGCTGAGGAAGTTGCCCTGCAACCACTCTAAGTGAGAAGATGCTGGCTCTTTTCTAATTCTTTTTGGCAATAGTCTGGCTGCAGATGGGCTCTAACCCTGGATCCTCCAGCCTTAGCTTCTTGAATACTGGGGATGAAAGGTATGTGCTACCATGCCCAGCCATATTTTTTTTTCTTAGTGTTAAGCCATGGCTGTTCAAGCATAAATGGAGTAACAAAAATGTTTGCCAATATTCACTGTTGTTTTTTTAAAAGAAATTACAGAAGCTCCTAGGTGTATTAAGTATAAAGAGTCACAGTTGGGTCTTTGGGAACTGGACAATGACTTCTATCTTGAGCTACTCTTAAAACATGGTGGGTTCTAGAGCTGCTGTCTTGGCTTATAGCTCTCTCCTACAATCTTCTATCACATAGCTGGCCACTACTGCACTTTACTTCACATACTCTGCCCTTGAGGAGGAAATGGACCGCAACAAAGACCACCCAGCCTTCGCTCCCTTGTATTTCCCCATGGAGCTACACCGCAAGGAAGCACTGATCAAGGACATGGAGTATTTCTTTGGTGAAAACTGGGAGGAGCAGGTCAAGTGCTCTGAGGCTGCCCAGAAGTATGTAGATCGGATTCACTATGTGGGGCAGAATGAGCCAGAGCTGCTGGTGGCCCATGCTTACACTCGTTATATGGGAGATCTTTCGGGAGGCCAGGTGCTGAAGAAGGTGGCCCAGCGGGCACTGAAACTCCCCAGCACTGGGGAAGGGACCCAGTTCTACCTGTTTGAGCATGTGGACAATGCCCAGCAATTCAAGCAGTTCTACCGGGCCAGAATGAATGCCCTGGACCTGAGTTTGAAGACCAAAGAGAAGATTGTGGAGGAAGCCAACAAAGCCTTTGAATATAATATGCAGGTACTACTGGACACTGACTGTGGAGCCTGCTTCGTGGGGTTATAACCATTGATATATGAGCTTGATTCCTTTAGCAGTAGAGTCAAAGCCAGAGGATTCTCAAGAGGCTGTGGGAAGTAGGACAAATGAGCTCCTACATGCCCTAGAAAAAAAAGTGAGAAATCAGCCATCAGAGAGCATGAAGCAGTATGTGGCTCCCAGATGGAGAGACCTGGCTTGAGGCCCATGGCACAGTATTTGAAAGGTCTGAAAATAGAGCCATCTCCCTTTCACTGCAGGATGCTAGAATTGAGGAACGGATAGTTTCCTCATTGTGTAGCGAAGATTGATATAAAAAGACCTTGCTTGGTATGGACCTAGATTCATTGGGAAGTAGAGTTGGGTTTCCCAAGTCGCTGATCATGCAGAAGCCATTTCTGTCCCCAGAACCCCATGTCAGCCCTTAGTGTCAGAATAGTCTTAGTATTCAAGTAAGAGTTGTGAACAGCAGTCACCTAAGCTCCAACTAAGATGTGCAGGGTGCTGCTTGCTTTTCTGGCTTGATGTTAAGCTGGTTTGCAGTCCTGTGGCTCTAGCTTCTTGGTGGGTGGTGTGAAGGGTGCAAATTCTGAGTCTGCCTGGTTCAGGGATTGCTCCTGATGATTTCTGCTCCTCAGATATTCAATGAACTGGACCAGGCTGGCTCCATTTTGGCAAGAGAAACCCTGGAGGACGGACTCCCCATACATGATGGGAAGGGAGATGTACGTAAATGCCCCTTTTATGCTGCTCAGCCAGACAAAGGTAAGTTGTGGGTCCTGAACTAACATTTCTGGAATGGGTTTATCATTGTCCTCCACTAATGTCATATCTCCTGTTATGCTGCATGCAGGTTCTCTGGAAGGCAGCACCTGCCCCGTCCGGACAGCCATGGCTATGCTGAGGAAGCCTAGCCTTCAGCTTATTCTAGCTGCTACTGTGGCCGTGGCTGCTGCACTCTTTGCCTGGTACTACATGTGAAGGACCTGTCATGTTGCATCTTACCCCAAGTGACCTGCTCCACCCCATCTCCACCTTTGACTAAAACTACCACCTCAGGTGACTTTTTTAATGCTGGGTTTGAGAAAACAAGCAACCAATAAAAGCCAGACGCTAGAGCCTCTGCCTAACAGCCATCTTCTCTGCCAGCCAAGTGCACACCAGGCACAGGCTATCACTCTAGTGCCAGTGCATCAATGCAAGACAGCCTTGGACCTCTGATCTGGCAGTGCTCCAGGACTTTGGCCACTTAAGAGGCCTGGGTACATTCTCTTCATTCCTACCAAAACTTGTAGTCATTGCCTTGCTGGAGTGAGCTGCCCACACACCTAGGCTTTGTGGGAAAGGGTCATGCTGGCTGATGATGGTTCAGTTTTCTAAGCTTCAGGGAGTCTTTTGGGGTGGAAGCTCTCCTCCAAAGCCTATCCTGTTCAACCAGGATGTCCCTAAGAAGTCTATTAGCATGAGCTATTGCCACTGTTTGACTGGTGTACTTGCCACAGTGCTCTAAAAACAGACACCACATACTTCCCTCCCTCCTGTGACAGGATAGAGGCCTTCAGAAACAGTGGCATATTGCATACAAATGGACATCTTCTTTGACGACAGTCCTCACCTGCCTTCTGACACTCCTGACCAATTCCTAGCACCTTTTCCCGTGTATTCACGCTAAACACCATAAAGATCCTTAATTATGTTCTTGGACCTGTGGTTTTTCTAACTCAGAAATTCTTATAAAAGCACATATTTATATTTAAACAATTCATGGTCTAAAATATTTTATTAGTTAAGAACCTAGTCCTATAAAAGTCTTGCGTGAAAAAAAATGGTGAAACAGGGAAACTCTTTAATGACTTGAACCCACCACCTTCACAGTTTAGATGATTGGTTTTACCAAGGTCTGAGTGCCCAGACTTCAGTGTTTATCTTCAAACTGTAAGATCTTAGACCTATCTTGTTTAAGGACTGAAGAGCAACAGCTATAGGTTAGGAGGTCACTAAGCTAGGGCAGGGCTCCAGTTCTCAGGTTCTGCAGCCAGGACACCTAATTATGTAAATAGTGGAAACCAATGACCTGGCCTAGAACAACTGGGGTTCCTGTGTTGTTTCCCAGGCCTGGGGTACTGCCTGCCAGTAGAGTTACCTGTAGTCCCACCCTGTCCCTCAGGAAAGAAGGAAGCCAGGCAAGACAGCAGAGGCCCAGGGCAGGGGAGTGTAAGGGCCAATTTAATGAAACTACAAACTGGGACTTGGCCACAGTTCACAGTGATAGGAGGCCATGCAGTGGTAGTGAGACCAGGAGAGGGACAGCAGCAGGATACAGCGTCCACATGGGCATATTCACAGACCATTCAGGAAATGGAAAGGTTTGGGCTTACACCCTGGGCACGACTCATGTCCCTAGGACATCCCCACCACTTGTGACTTCTTCCTGGTCTCCAGCCCAGTGCCACAGCTGTCCCTAATGAAGTGTTCCAATATTGAAGCAAGTCAACTATAGCGAAAAGGCTGGGACTTACTCCAGTGACAATGAACCTACAAGGAGGTTCTTCTGGTCTTCTGTCAACAACCAACCAGGCAGAAGTTGCACCCATACACCACACAGACACAGAAGTTGACAGGACAGGCTCATGGGCATTCATTCCTTCTGGCCCCAGAAAATATAGGGGTTCACAGATGTGTGGCCAGAAAGGAGGTCTGTACACTGACTGATTCAAAGAAGCTAGATAAGAACAGGGCAAACTTTTCTTGGCTACCAGGGCTTTAACTTGCCCAGCATTCTCTTTGCCTTATACCAGGCAGCTCTTAGGTACCTCCTGGACAGTGGGTAGAAGTCCTGGGTTTCCATACCTGAGAGTTCTGAGGTCCAGGGTGGGCAGTCATTTCTTTTTTACCCATGCTGGTACCCCAGACAACATACCACACAAAAACCCAGGCCTTAAGACCCTGTCATCAGGCTTGGGTCCACTTAATCCTACATGATACCCTGACCTCTTCCAAAAGGTCAGGAACAACTGTTGTTTCAGGCACAACACTCACTGTCAGCCCTCATCTGGGACCCGTTGATGTTCTCTGGGTGTTCTTGGCCCCAGGAAGAGTTAAGGGCCAAACTGGACCTTATACAGAAAAGGAGGAATGAGGACCCCATTAAGAGACCCTCTCCAGCTTATCTTCTGGATTGCAAATGCCCAAGCAACACACAGATTATTGCCACCCCCATGTCACCCACTGGCCCTTGGCCTAAATCCAACAGAATGTTTGCTGGAAGAGTCGGATGCTCAGGGAAGGGCAAGGGGAGGACAGGATTTCCAGGGTACAGTAGCAAAACTTCCAACCCTAAATGGGGGGTTGGGGAGTAGTGACCACTGAGCACAGGGAACAAAGCACATGGGGCCAGACTGATAGGTGGGGAGTCCAAGTCTGGCACCGTTAGCACAGGCGCTTGTATGTGTAGATGTAGGCTTTGCAGCTGGGACACGTGTGCGTCACATCCTTGAAGTCATTGATGAGGCAGGGGATCAAGCAGCAGCCAAGATCACACCTGCATTGAAGACAGAGATAGGCTGAGGCCTGAGAAGAGTGAGGCAGCATACAGAGCCCCAGCAGCACCACCATGTGTCTGTGCCCACACCTACCCCATGAAGCAGCAGAAGAAACCCAGCACAAAGTTCATCAGGCCAATCTCGTAGGAGATCTTGGTGGTGATGGCCTGCTGGCAGTGGGGACACACTGTCTGTACAGGTGCACCTTCAAAGATCTCTCCCTGCAGCACTGTCACCGTAGTGGCTGCCCCTGATGGAACCAAGACCGTGGCCGTGTGGCCCCCAGGGCCAGGGTAGGGCCCTGGTGGGTAGGGTCCTGGTGGGTAATAGCCCATTGGTGGGTGAGGGCCTGGAGGAGGGTAGAAACCTGTAACAACACACAGAAAGGTCACTGGCTGGCTAAGAGAGAACACAGACAATAGCTTCTTGCTATCTTCCCCAAGAGGACCAAAGTGTCAGCAGGAACAGGCCTTGCCACTGAGGCCGTGGCTCAAGGTAAGCATTTGTAATGACCCATGTGATCCCTACCACATTGCGACCAAGACTGTTCTTCCATGTTTTCAAGGATGAGGGCTTCAGCAAGAGGGAAGGTATCATTCCTCTTCAACCCAACCCCAGATATTATAGGCACCAGATGAATGTAGCCCAGAGGGTACTGGTGAACAAAGCTCTAGGTCTCCATTGGGGGCTTGTGTCCTTAACAGGGACAAGCCCCACCACACCACAGCCCTTAGCGTGAACCTTCCCTCAGTGGATGGCAAGTTCTCCTTGCCACCATTTTCATTTCATACAGCTTGACATAAGTGAATTTGGGGCAGCAGCTGCCTTAATGCTTCCTTCAGTTCTCAGCTCACCTGTAGGCATGTAGGTGCCATCTGCATTCATGTGGGGGGGCACAAAGCCAGGCTGAGGCATTGGATGACCAGGTGGCTCATAGGGTGGGGGGGCAACTTCAGCAGAGGGCAGTGGCATGCCTGATGGCGGCTGCACCACTGCTGGGGAGGTGCGGCCTGGACAGAGAGGGACAGAAAGGTGGGTCAGCTAATCTCTACACACAGGCTGGGCACAGGGTGACCCTAAAGCAGGATTTGAAAAGCTTCAATTATACTTGGAATACAGAGAGCTGTGACAGAGGCAGAGGTCAAGAAAGACCCTCAAGACAAGACAATCCATCCCATCTAGGGACCTTACCCAGGCCTCTAACCAGGGTAATTTAACATCCTTACCTGGGGTAGGTGGGGCTCCACTTTTTTCTTCCAGTAGTGGGGCTGTAGGGCCTCCCGGATAAGGAGGGGGTGGCTCATTAGACATCTTGGCTGCTGATACACCTGGACCTGGAGGAAAAAATTCAGCTCCTTGCTTCCATGCAAGGCCAATATACTAGGTTGTGACCATCTTCAAATGCTACCTTTTCCTGTCCTCAAAAGGAAATCTCAGTGTGTGGAAGATCAGGGTTGGTGGTTAGATCCATTACCCTTGGCAGCATCAGTGACCACTGAGCTCCTTCTGACACTTGGGATACTCTATCTCTGGTGGGGACAACCCACCAGAGCTACCATCCTTTATACTTTTCTTTGGAAGCTGGAGGGTAAGGACAGCTCTGGTGACAAGCCCAGCAACCCTGTTTGGGAGTCTAACCTGGCCACTACTCAGGGAAGCTTGGTACCCAGTCTTCTAACTCTTAACCATGGAGGGGTGTACTTCTACCACAGGCTATAGCATGGTTTGGAAAGCTGTCTGGATTTCTTACCTCAGATTTCTGATGCACAGAGAACAGGTGCAGGTGAGAGTATTTCAGCTGCTTGCTGAACAGGGATCTAGGAGGCTGTTTCAGGGAAAGAGAAAGCAACACCTTTAACCACAGGCTTCCAGGTGAACTACTCCCCATGCCTGTTCACAGCTTAAGCATGCCACTCTCCAGGTGGGCACAGCTGCTGAATCCTCTATGTACCCACCACTCTCCATCAATGCCTACAGATCCAGTTCCCATGCAAAAGGAGTCAGCTCTGTGATGGTGGCACTAGCTTGTCTCCTTAGGCATAAAAAGGAAAGGAGTTGTCAAAGTCAACACTCAGATACACTCAGGTCGTATTTCACTCTATTTAACATAAAAGACTAACCATTAGCAGTATTCTGAAGTAAGGACTTCTTTTTGCTAATTGAAAAGCAGTAACAAATAGAAAAACTCCAGCACTGTAGTATAGTCAGTAAAAATAACATTTCTAGCAAAGCCTAGAGTCCTTACAGTAAGTCCAAATACAGAGAGAGGTACCAAGTCTACCAAGGGTAAGGGATCCTGGGGTTCATGATTCTTTTCATCCCTCTACTCACAAACCTCACTTTTTTTCCCCTTTAAAAAAGAATCCCATTGTATACTCCAAACTAGTCCACCTCTCCATCCTCTTGCCTTAGCCTACCATGTGCTAAGATTATAGGCATACACCTGGACACCTTGCTTCCTAAGTTCAACAAATCAGGGGTAAGGGCAGAGGGATCACATCCAAGCTTTGGGTTCAATGTGTGGTGGTCTGAATAGGAATGGTCCCCATAGTCTTTTGTTTGAATGATGGCCCATAGGGAGTGGTACCATTAGGAATTGTGACCTTGTATGAGGAAGTGTGTCACTGTGGAAGAGTTGCCATGGTCATGGTGTCTCTTCACAGCAATAAAATCCTAACAAAACCCCAAAGCAAAATTTAATATGACAGTTTGAGAAAATCCATTCATGACCAATGCAACCTAACATCTCCATGCCCTTCGGCAGGAAGTTATTCAGGCAACTGAGTACAGGGCTCTGCCTGCACCCCACTACAGCTACAGTCCATCTTTCCACAGCAGGCCCATAGCTGAGGCTTCCAGGAACAGGTCATAGTTCTAGCCCCATTCACTGCTCCAGGTTGTAGGGCCACTCTTCTACAAAGCCATCCTGATGTCTCACAGCGCCAACCTATAGATAATGTTATGTGCATTTTATTCAGCTGCTTTGGGGGCTGCTTGTTCCAAGTAGCAATCGTGGAATGGAGACCTGTTGGGCATCCCAGCAGTACAGCCCTGCCTGGCTTCCCCCCTCACCCTGTATGAAGCTCTACCAGGGTTGCATACTCTACCTTTGCTTGGCCACACCCACCCACCAGACTGAGCTCTTGCTTCACTGAAGAGCTTCCAGATGGGGGTTTTCACAGGAACAAGGACAGAACTGACATTTTGAGATGCCTACTGAAATTACTAAAGAGCCATGAAATCAAGCAAAAGCTTTACTCCCCCACCCCCATCCCAGGCCATATGGAATATGACTCAGCTCCAAGGAAAAAAAACTCTTACAGTCAGCAAAGCACCAGAACTCCATTTCGCCCTCCCTTAGAGGAGAAAGGATTGGCCTTGTATCAGGCAAACAGAATGACCAACAAAGAGATCTGGAGTCAGACAAACCTGGCCTCAAGCCCAGGGCCTTGGTATGTCCTGTATGAGAAACCCCCTCCCCAGGAACCCAATTTCTAGTACATTCCATGGGGAGGGGTCTAGGGGTTCATAATGTTCTGCAGTTACATCACGGTGACTGTCAACAAATTAAAAGCACCAAACATAATAGTGGGAAATCATTCTTAAAAATAAACTGTTAGGCAACTTTATGTATTACAGAAACTAAGATGACTAGGAAAATAATCTTATGGGACTCTTGTCATATATGCAATCCATTCTTCACCAAAACATTGTTATGTAGCATACTGCCGTACTTTGAAAAGAACACATTCTAAGATAGGACCCTGAAGGATAGTACTGCCTGGTATGATGGCTAATCTTGTCAACCGGGCATACCTGAGAAGGAAGAACCTCAAATGAATAGCTTCTGCAAGATTGGCCAGCAGCATGTCTGTGGGGCATTTTCTTCATTGCTAATTGATGTAGGAGTCACCAGCCCACTGTGGGCAGTAATAACCCTCGGCACTTGGGCCTGGACTATCTATGTAAGAAAAGCAGCTGTGAGTCTGGCAGCAAGCCAGTAAGTAGTAGGGTTTTTGTTTGCTTTTTGGTTTTTCAAGACAGAGTTTCTCTGTGTAGCCTTGGCTGTCCTGGACTCCCTTTGTAGACCAGGCTGGCCTTGAACTCACAGAGATCCACCTGCCTGTGCCTCCCCAAGTTCTATTGTACTTGGTTAAGTAGTGTTTTTGTTTGTTTGTTTTTTGTATTTTTATGTTTCTCTCCTTGAACTCCTGTCCTGGCTTCCACTGGCAGTGATAGACTATAAGCTGTAAACTAAAACAAATCCCTTCCTCTCCAAGCTGTTTTTGGTCATGGTGTTTACAACAACCACAGATACTTGGGATGGAAAGAGAGAAAGAGATGAAGGCTGGACTTCTGGTGTGCTAAGTTCAGATGCTCTCCTCTGGGTTTCTTGTTTCCCAGAGAGGAGTTCCAAGCACAAGGCCTCAGAACCTGAGAACTACCCCTGGCATTCTGCTTGGCTTTCGGCTATTCATTATGCAGTGAAACTTATCTAAGGCCAAACTGGAGCCTGGCAGTTTGCCTGCTGATACAAGGCCCCTTACAGGGGTAACAGCAGGGTACATATCTCCTGGCTAGTACATGTTACAGGCCACAGTTGTAAGGTCTGAGGGCAAACTTAATTCTGGTTGAAACTGTCCTAACACTGTAACGGGTACCAGCAAACTCCATGGTCTTTTTTGTCCCCCAGAGTTCCAGGAGGAATACCACCAAGTCCCAATGCAGCAAAGCCCAGGAGAGAAAAGGGGAATTTTGAATCTTGAGACCCAGTGGGGCAACCATCCTGGCACAAGTTCTCACAGGACTGAAGAAAAGAAATGAGGGGATGAGGCAAGGGTGACAGGACAAGGCTCAGACAGACTTTCTGACATGACTTTTTCCAGGTTTACCAGACCAATGAATGGTTCTCCAAATGTTTCATCCTGTGGACTTCTTTACACCTGATTATTAAGAACTTCAAATACACTATCTCTCAATACCATATTAGAAATATCTCTTAAATACTTTATAAAATAAGGAATTTTAAAAATTAGTTGGCCAGGCAGTGGTGACACACACCTTTGATCCAGGTAGAGGCAAGTGGATCTTTGAGTTCAAGGCCAGCCTGGTCTACAGAGCTAATTCCAGGACACCCAGAGCTACACAGAGAAGTTTGTCTTAGAAAACAAACAAAAATTAGTTCAAGGCTAAGGGTGTAACTCAGGGAGAGGCCAATTTCCTTATATACCCAAGATCCTAGGGTTAGTCTCTACAAGTAAATGAATACATACATATACATCCATACATATGTATGTATGCTGGCAGTGGCAGATTAAGTTTCCAAAATTCTAATTAATACCAACAGATCAAATTTTAAAAGTGGCAACAAATTAATTACAAATTTTCCTGGGAATGGCTCAGCATTTGGGAGGCTAAAGCACAAAGGTTACTGTAAGCTTGAAACAAACTAAGCTACAGAGTGAGACAAGGCCTCAGAAATCCAAAGCAGGGGTCAAAGAGATGGCTCAGCAGTTAAGAGCACTAGTTCTTATAGAGGACCCAGATTCAGTTCTCAACATCCACATAGCCCACAACCATCCAGTTGAGGAGAACCCAAAGCCCTCTTCTGAATGCCACAGGCACCAGGCACATATGTGACTGACTCTGACTCTCTCTCAAACACTCATACACATAAATAAATTTTTTATAAATCCAAACCAGTGGGGTATGAATATGGGTCAAGAGGTGAAAATGTGTGCTATGCAAGTCTAGGAACCTGAGTTTGATCCTTGGAACCCACAAAAGGTGAAGAACCAACTCCACAAAGTTGTCTACTCACCTCTATACAAGTGCTGTAATACACACAACACCGTCACACATAAAACAAATGCAAAAAGTTACTAGCAACATATAAAGAGACAAAAATTGTTTCTCAGCAGGGAATGCTGGCACATGCCTGTAATCCCAGCACTCGGGAAGGCAGAGGCAGGTGGATCTCTGTGAGTTTGAGGCCAGTCCTGGTCTACAAAGCAAGTCCAGGACAGCCAAGGCTACATAGAGAAACCCTGCCTTGAAAAACCAAATAAATAAATAAAATGGAAATTTAAAAATTAAAAAGTTTCCCTATATTATGGAATTACTTTGTTCATATTCAAAACAGTATCTGTTTGTGCTGGTAATTCTTTGGGGAAGCTGAGGAACATGAAGAGGGAACCTAGGGTCTCTTGACCTGCACTTTGCCACTAATACTCCCAGCAACTTCATTTTTTAAAAAAAGTATGTCTGTTTATCTGTTTTCTAATATGTGTTTATGGGTGCCTTTAGAGCTCAAGAGTGTCAGTATCTTGAGCTGCACTTAAAAGCATTTGTGAGCTACTTGAGGTGGGTGCTAGGATCTGAACTCTAGTCCTCATGATTGAGCAGCAAGCACTTTTAACTGCTGAGCTATCCCTCCAGCTCTCAGTCAGTTGTTTTTCTGGGCATGAGGGGGGAAAAAAGCAGCTTTAAACCATAACTTGAGAAACTGTAACTGTGTATACGCTTTACTTCCAGACAGCCATCAATACTGAGGTTTTCTTGCAGGCCTCACACTTTATACACAATGTTGAAAAGCTATGTACTTACTTACATACTAAGAACTAATAAAACTGTGCTTGCTTTGACAGCACATATACTAAAATTCAAGTGATATACAGATAGCAGCCCCCTGCACAGGATGACATGTAAATTCAAGTAACTTCTGTAGTTTTTTTTTTCTTGTTACTATAAAACTCTTTATCAGTATGTTTAGTTTAATAACCATTTTCTTATGAGGAGGCTTTGTATAAAGCTAGTGGAAAAGGTTTTACCATACTTGTTTTGGTAAGTTCTTAATGGTTTAATGTTTTTTTTTAAATTTTAGTGTTTGTGTGCACATGCCATGGTATCTGTGGAGGTCTAAGAACAACTCTTCAGAGTCAACTGTCTCAATCCCCCTTATGTAGGTTCTAGAACAGAACTCGGGTAATCAGGTTTACATGGTAAGCATCTTTAACCACAGAGCTATCTCACTGGCCAGGCACTAACTTTTGACAAAAACCTATCTTTAAATGGGCAGTGGTGGCACATGCTTTTAATCTCAGCACTGTGGAAGCAAAAGCAGGCAGATCTCTGAGTTTGAGGCCAGCATGGTCTACGGCAAGTTGCAGGACAGCCAAGGCTACACAAAGAAACCCTGTCTTGAAAAAAAATCAAACCAAACCAAACCAAACCAACCAACTAGTTAAACAAAAACCCAAATCTATCTTTAAAAATAAAAAAGAATAAAGTTAATTTTTATTACCTTTATGTGCTATGTAGTGGTAAAGACAGGTGCAGGTCAGGTCAGGTTAGTGCCCTGTCTTGATCCAACTCAGACTCTAGTGCTTCTTGCTTTCATCCTGATTCTGAGCCATCCATGCAAATGCTTGTACAATGCAAAGTCAAGGTAACTAACGTTGTCTTTGCTCTACTACTAAGGTAGTCAGACCTCCAGCAGGAGACCCTAAGAAACCCTCCCGCAGGCTGCAGACACCACACCACTAGACTGAATGCACTACTAGGTGCCTAAAGGCAGGGTCAACTCTCCACTCCAGAGAGACTTAGAGTCAGGTTTCTCTAGGGAAAGGAAAGCCTCTTGTTGTTCTATCTGGATTGCACCCCAGGGAGGCATCTGCTGCTGTGCAAGCTTTTTAAATTAAGCAAGCAGTTGGGACAAGGACTCTACATCAACCTCACATGCCTATGATTTTCTGGCTGCAACATCAGAGCCTTGGTTTACTCATTTGCCTTCCTCTCAGAATTGAAGAAAGGTTACTAAAGGGTGTGCAAAATGCCCTCTGCTGGAGGACAGGGGTTGGCCCACAAGAACATGGAATAAAAACAGTATGTTACAACATGAGCTCCCAGTGGTGGTGGCAGTGGTGCATGCCTTCAATCCCAGTGCGCAGGAGGCGGAGGCAGAGGCAGCCTGGACTACAAAGTGAGTTCCAGGACAGACAGGACTATATAGAAGCCCTGTCTCAGAAGCAAAACAAACAAATTAAACAAACAAAAAAACCCTGTTACTTTATTACTCAACAGTGATCAATGCCTCTCTCCTGAAGTTATCTGATCCCTGATCATGGTGCCTGTGGCCATCTACAATGACCTCATTCAGAGACATTCCAGCAAGACCTCAGTCTGAGAAGCTCAGCTCTGTAATGTCCCTTACCAAAACAGCAGAGATCACAGCCTCTGTGAGAAACCTCTAGATTGCTCTCCTGGTAAGACTTGCCTGGAACTCCCCAAGTCAGCAATACCTTTGGGAAGGCATTGTACTCTGGATCCAGCGGCATGGAAGCAGGGTACACCTGCTGTGGAGCTGCATTCCCAGGATCAGCTGACTTCTACTACCCTGTCCCAGAGGTTTAGTCCCCTGTGGCAGTCTTGGCTTAAGACACCAGCTGGCCTCAGATGGACTCCTCTGCCTCTGGGAGCAGATCTCTGGCATCTGGCCAGTGGCCAGGCATTCTTCCCCACCCAGAGTCTCCCATTTGCTAAACACAGCAGGAGGCCATCCAGTGATGGGTCATTACAACCAGTGGGCTCTAGGACCCTTACTGCTTGTTTACTAGCCCCTGGGCAACATCATATTGCTGATTTCCCAAATACCCCAAGGGTAGATTTTAGCAATAGGTTTCTGTGGTGGCCATGTGAAGGAAGGCCATGTGGGTGAGATGAGATCCAGATGGCTGGTGATCCCTCTTGGAATAACCAGCCACCTGAGCTCATGTCACAGTTGAGTCAGCACTCATTCCAAGAACTACTCAGTGGTCCCATTAAAAACAAAATAAAAACCAGAGGAATCAGTGTCCTGGAGTCTATACCCATCCCTGTTTAAAGCCCAGTAAGAAGGCTTGGAGGAGACAGAGTCCAGTAAAAAAGTGCAGCGGGCTAAGCAGAGGAATAGGAGAGGACAGCAGCCTTGAGGTTTGCAGGGTGACCCAGCTATAGGGTTGCTGCTAAGCTCCAAACCTTAGATCCTGAGACACAGCAGGGCAGGGAAGATAGTCCTAGACCTTCTGAGGCTCAGGCTTTTGGGATCCCTGCACCTCACCACTTGATTTTTTACTCTGAAGACACTAGCAGGACTGGGATATATGTAGCTCAATGGTAAAGCATTTGTTTAACAGCCATGAGGCCATGGTTCAATTCCTTGAACTGAAAAGAAAAACTCAGGAAAGTCAGAGCTACATCGTGAGATCCTGTATTGAAAACAACAACAAAATATGTAAAATAAAAAGAAAAGAAACAAGCAAAAAGCCAAGTAGCAGTGGGAGCAGAGCCCCCTTCCTTTCTTGACCATCAATGACATACTAAGAACAGATCTTCCTGGCACTCTAGTATCATGATAATGGCTGAGGCCCTAGACAAATTCCTTTATCTCTGACTTCTTTTGGAAAATGATGTCCTTGTGAGGTGGAAGTAAACTCTTCATGCTGGGCAAAACAGGCTTCATGGAGGTGACAGGTACTAGTTATTTCAGAAGATGCTTTTAAGCGAACTACTATGGAAAAAAACATCCATTCCTAGTGAAATCAAGGCTATGATTATGTCACATTGAAAATAATAGTGACAGATTGTGAAGAATGACAGCCTCATAAAGTAGGTGGCTCAGACAGTTAGCTGCACCCAAAGCCATCATTCCTGTGTTTTGCCTTCTGTTATGAAACCAGTGGATTAACTAAGACACTCCAACCCTAATTACAGTTCTACGAGCATCTGATTAAGCTCTGGCCAAAGTTGGCCTTAGTGCCTGCATGGGGAAGCACTGAGGGAAGTTAGCTTGATCTAAATCACAGACACTTTTCTCCTTCTTGCTAGCTGGCCATAGGACATAGTTACTATAGTACAGCAGCCTTGGAGAGATGTACCAAGGATGGCCATGGGACTCCAGCCACCTCTAACTCTTCCACATGATAGAAATATACTTGTTTTAGTCAATTACTGGTAAACAACTTCCAAATATTAGGAAAAAAACACTAGCATTAAAAGTTAGTGTTCCTGAGGTCAGATGTGGTGGTGCATACCTTTAATCCCAGGGCTCAGGAGGCAAAGGCAGGTGGATCTCTTGAGTTTGAAGCCAGCCTGGTCTACAAAGCAGAGTCCAGGACAGCCAGAGAAGAAACCCTGTCTCCAAAAAAAAAAAAAAAAGAAAAAAATTATATATATATATATTTGAGCCTAAAAGTATATGTCTTTCCAGGAGATGAACTATTAAAACACACCCATTATCTTTCCAGTTAAATGGGTTTCTCCAGGTGACTAAATATAGCCTGTTAGTCTAGCAAGCTGGGGCAAATGTTCTTGTTTAAAAACAAACCCCAGACCTACCTCCTGACTGCACACAACCATGGAAGAATAATCATCTATGCTGGATGCAAACTTTCCAGTATGGCTGCTTTAAGGTCACTACACACTAAGCTCAATAAATAAGCCTAATAAATTCAGTGGTTATCCAGAATAAACTTTGGTAGAATCGGTTTGTTGCTGAGACCACAGAAGCAGGTAGACATTACTTATTTTATGTCTCCCCAAGGGAATAGATTTTAGCAACAGAAGCTATCATGGGCCTCTATGTTGAGATCTTCTCTCAAAAAATAAAAAATAAAAAAATTAAGTCTCTCTCTCTCTCTCTCACACACACACACACACACACATATACACACAAGGGCAGGGGATGTAGTTTAGTATAGATCACTATGTAAAAAAGGGGGGGAACAAATACAGACAACTAGTGGCCCTAAAATGAGGCCACACAATTCTAGTGCTCACTTCAGTGTGACCACCTGATTGCAGAGAATGATGCATAGGGAATACTGATGGAGCATTAACCATGTCAACATAGATGCCCAGCATGGGGAAAGATAAGAAAGGCTCAAACTGAACACACGTGCACCCCCTATGAGTGACCCTTGTAGGGACAGTACATCAATATCTCAAGCCCTCCCCATCTTCTTCTCACCAAGCTCTGCACAAATCTGCAGCTAATTCAGGCACTTATTAGTGTGTAACCAGGCTAGAATTCCTACAGCTGCCCAGAGACAATATGCTAAGGAAAAAAGACAGAGAAAGCCAGGCATGGTGCTCCATACCCTAATCCCAGCACTCAGGAGGCAGAGGCAGGTATAACTGTTAAGACCAGCCTAATCCACATAGAGAGATTCAGTCTCAAAAGAAAGAAGGGGAAGGAGAAGTGTCCTTCACAAAGAGAACCCTAGGGAAAGATGAACTTTTCTATGACTGTGCTAGGAGGACAACTGTGCTCCCACCTGAAACCTGAGACTGGCTGAATCAGCATTGGGTAGACAGTGAAATTCTGTGGTCCATTTCCACCCACTCTCTCTGGAGGCAAACCAAGAGGGGCAATAACTCCACTGCTGGCGCTGACTATCTCTGGCTTGTAGCTATGAGGGCACAAGTATAACATGAGAAAAAGGAAGTAAAAAAGAGAAGAGAAGCCCAATCAAGATAGGACCAGCAGCTCCAAACTTACAAGCAGGCACTATGTCTAGGCCATGATGAGGACAATAACTGTGCATTGATATCCTAATGATCTCTTGTCCGTGCTCTTCGCAAACTCCTTTCCCTTCCTGTGACATCAAAGTGGTGGCCACAACAGAGCAGGTTAATGGTACTTTTCTGGAGGAAAGATGTGCTTCCTGTACATTCTTTTTGATTTAAAAAAAATCATTTAATTTTAAGGTAGTTATCTTAGAGATAGAATAGACACAGACAGGAGCAGCAATTCCCACAAGCAAAGATATCTATATGTATTATCTTGATGTTCAGCCAAAAGAATGGCTAACTCCACCTGATTCAAGTACAAAGTAACTGCATTCACACTTAAAAATGACACCTATCTACTTTTAACCAATATGGAAAAATAGTATGGACAAGGAACTGAGTACAAGTAATTAAGAACACGGAAATCCTCCTTCAGTGGTGTTCTCTGGGTAGTGAGATCTTAGATTTGTTTGTATACAAATACAAATGCAGAAGCCTTTTATTTATGTGTCGTTTCTAGTTTTTCTATGATGAACACCAGGTCCTTGAATGATTCCTTCTTCAAATTGCTCAAAACTGTTAAATGTTATTTCTAAATCCAGAACAGTGCCTCAGACTATGACTGAATTCTGGAGCAACAGGGGTTTCTGATAACTCTCTCTCTGATTCTAATCTTCCTATGTCTCCGTAGGTCTGGTACAGTGACTCCTACCTCTCTTCTGGATCACAGCCCAAGGCTTTGAGCAAACTGTCAAGTTTACTAGGTCTTGCATGGAGAGGCAGCAAGTCACCTGATGGAGGAGGGCAGGCAAGTAAATCCCCAAAGGACACATGATACACTAAAGAGTGATGAAGTTACCCAGCCTGAGGCTGATGATGGTTGGTTCTTAGCCAAGAACACAGCCTGGGCTCCACCATGGTCCTGTGCCCTGCTCTCTGAGCTGTTTCTGTATATTCTGCTGCTGGCATAAAACATTATGGAAGTTCACACAGGAGAGGAAACGGGGAGCAAAGGGTGGAAAAGGAGCTACAGCTGCAGGCACAACCAAAGATAAACAAGCTGTCAGCACCTGTTCTAAGGCAGGCCATGGTGACTGAAAACTAATTTTAGAAATACCACAAGCCTAAAGACCCATCTCTTAAGCCACCAAAATGGAACCCTGGGGAAAAAAAACCTCCTGATATCTGCCTGCAGTAAGCTTACACAAATGGACATAGTTAAACTATGTAGTTACGACAATCATAGCCACCAGGTGCAAGCTTTTTGTTTATAAGATTTTTATTTTTTGTATATGCCATGTGTGTTCTGGTGCCTGCAGAGGCCAGAGGTGGGCATCAGATCTCCTGAAAGAGGAGTTACAGATGGTTTTGTGCCACTGGAAACTAAACAACCTCTGGGCTCCATTCTTTCATATAGCTCAGAGTTGCCATATATGCTTTGTGCTTCCCCACCAAACTTTCTCTACAGCAATGAGGTGACATCATCTTTATGATACTGAGCTCTCATGCAACAGGTCACTCCTATTATTCTGCAGAAAGTTCTGCTTGGGCGAAGATGATAAGCTGCAGAGGTGTGTTTTTGATAGTACTGGGCACTCTACAAAAGTCACAGCAATTAGTAAAAGGAAAGAAAATACCACAAAACACAGCAGACCTGGGCAAGACCTCAACAACTCTTTAATGCTACTGTCAACTGCTTTTTCAAGAGCAATTTAAAAGAAACAGGACCCTATGTTGGCATATATTTTTAATACCAGCACTAGAGATTAAATTGTGAGTTTAAGGCCATCCTGATTCACTTTCCCAGGCCAGCCAGGGGTACAGAGTGAGACACTGTCCAAAAAACAAACAAACAAAAACAGCAGACATTAAGAAGTGACCCCAAAACCTGAGGAAAATGTGCCTACTTCAGGGTCACAGTGAAATCTTTCTTTCTTTTTTGAGACAGGGTTTCTCTGTGTAGCCCCAGATGTCCTGGACTCACTTTTTTGAAGCCAGGGTGGCTTCAAACTCACAGAAATATGCCTGCCTCTGCCTCCCAAGTGCTCTGATTAAAGGGGTGAGCCACTATGTCTGGCTTCACTATGGAGTCTGTCTTATCAATAGCCTTCCCCGTGGATCCATGCTGATGTCAGCAAAAGCACCAGGAAAAAGTGGGAATCAAAGTGCTACAGGAGTGGAAGACAACTAGAATTTTATATGCATTATATAACACAGTATACAGAAGTTGAACCAAATTCTTATTACCTGAAGTTGACATGGGACCCTGGGATGTTCACTCCTATCAGCTGGCATGGGAGAACTCTGGATTTTCTCTTTGGAAAAAAGGGGAATGTGTGTCAAGTTTGGAGCTGTCACTGGCATGTGTAGGTATCTCCCTGACTCAGATATCTCAAGTGTCTGGCTAGAAAATCATCAGAGATAACTAAATCTGAAGTTTCAACTAACATTCATTTGGGTGTCAAATACTTATTACGCACCCAAGGGCAGGAGCCATGTGAACTCCTAGAGACTGAAGGAGAGAGAAAAAGAGCAGCAGGTTGGGGGTGGGCTGAGGAGGGATGCTGCTATTCTGGCTGCTAGAACAGACACAGGACTCAGCTGTCCTGACAAGCGCCCCAAACACCTGCTGCAGCCCTCTCAGTCCTCTCCTGTCACTCTCCAAAATGTTCAAAGCACCATCGTTGCCCAGCATGGTGGCACAAGTGCATAATCTCAGTATTTGGAAGGTGGAGCCAGGATGACCAGAAGTTCAAGGCCAGTCTCAGCTACATAGAATGTTTGAGAACCGCCTGGGCTATATAAGACCCTGTTGCAAAATCAAACAACAATAACACTGCACCAAACTTTTTTTTTTTTTGTTCTGCCTCTGTCTCCCTGAATGCTCGGATTACAGGTGTGTGATACCTTGCCCAGTGCACCTGAGTGTGTGTGGGTCTTATGCTCCCAACAAAGAGCTACACCAGTGAAATCCATCCTCTGCACTTAAGTTTACATGGAGTTCATGGTACCTAGAACAAAATGGTGGTGAAGTCTCCCTACCTAGCCCCTGGCTTTTCCAATGAAAACAGAGCCGAAAAGAGAGTGGGAAACAAAATGACATGTCTCCACATTTCTCAAAACTCACAAGCTAGTCAAGGACTTTACAGGGCAGTTTGACCTTATGAGGTCTTTGCTCTACTAACTGTGCTCTACTAACTGACTTTAGAACTGATCCAATGACTATACTTGAGAATTGAACTCTTCATTCAAAACTATATTTCGAAGGAAGAATGCATACGCCATGCTCCTGTGCCTTCAGAACTGATAAGCTCATAGGAAGACAAGACTAACTGTAAGTCACGAAGTACCTGATTTTATTCAACCAATAAATACTAAGTGTCTGCCATGAGTCAGATTTTTTTCTAGGCAGTCAAGGTGGGAGACACTTCTCTTAACAGATTGGAAAGAGGAAGCTATAAACACAGAAACAGAAACAATGGTACAGTGATGGAGGAACAAGAATTAGGGAAGAAGTCCTACAGAGCTTAAGTCTACATAGAAAAGGCTTCACTGAACATGGAACATTTCAGCACAGGCAAAGGTGAATTACAAGCAGTATGGGAAGAAGGTCCATGTAAGAAGCTACATGGAAAAGCCTCCTGAGCAAACTGATGAGAGGGGATCCTAGGAGAGCTTCCACACTGAGGGCAGGGCAGTAGTCAGGACAGCATTTGGACTATAACCTCTTTTATACCAAATAATTTAGAAAATGGGGGTGGGGTTGGGTTAGGTTGTCCCAGTTTCCCTTTGCATTGTGTGGTATACCATTATCAAATAGGTGGCTGCTAGAGGGAAGAAACCTACAGTACTTGGGTACCTCTGGCAATGCTAAGTACAGTTCCTTTTTGGTCAGTTTGAAGCCACAGAGAACTGGTCATAGTGTGGCTAATCTCCAGGCCAATCATGCATATGTGGAAGCTGAGCTTGACTATACCAAGGGCCAAAAATTGAGGCCTGACACTTAAGAGATTCAGAACTCCCAGGAAATCTGAGACCTGAGTAGTGATCATTTGAGGTCTTCCCTCAACAGGGCAGGGTTATTCAGGTCTGAATTTGGGCCAGTTTTACCTAGTGAATCCATCATTAGTCAAGTTTCCTTTTCTAAGTGACTTATTCAAGAGTCAAGACCCTTAACTCCTTAATTCAGACAATTCACTGCACCCCTAAGAGTAATTACTCAATTCACAGTCCCAGTTCTCACGGACCTATAGACCCACCTGGGAACCTGGGGCACCCTTTGGAAGAATTTACAAAATATGCAAGAGCAGCAAGTGGCTCTAGTCACCAGAGAGATCTGTGGGCTAGGGGCCTGCAGGATGGCAGGCAGTGAGTTCCTGGCCCAGGGCATTAGTCACTCCCAGCAGAAGTTCAAACATTGTGCCCAAGAGCCCAGACTTGGGGGATAGTCTCATGACAGCTCATAAAATGTGTACTACAGCTTGACTGCCATTCCTGGGCAGAATCTCCCCACCCAGAAGGGTTATTTCTGTTTGTCACACCCTAGTCATCAAACCAGATGGGTGAAGGGGGTTCCAAACACGTTTTTTTTTTTTTTTTTTTCAAAACTACAGTTTATTTATTTATGAATATGTGTGAGCTCATGTACCATGGTATGCCTGTGGAAGTCAGAGGACAACTTAAGGGAGCTGGTTCTTTCTGTTATGTCTGTTGTGAAGATTAAAGTCGGAAAGTCAAATGCCTTTATCTGCTCAGCATCTTGTCAGCTGCTAATTGTTTTTTTTTTTTAATTTTTATGTGTATGGGATTTTGCCTGCATGTACATCTGTGCACTGCATTCATTCAGTGCCTGAGGAGGCAAGAAGAGGGTGTAGGATCCCATGGAACTGGAGTTACCATAGGTGCTAGGAATTGAATGAAGGCTCTGGAAAAGCAGCCAGTGCTCTTAACTGCAGAGCCATTTCCCCAACTCTGAAAATTTAAAGTATTTCCTTCAAACTTTGACCAGAACTTCTAATTCTGTGAAAAACCAATAACCAGTCTCTCTCATCTGATGGCCACGGTTTGAAAGAAAAGGTCTAGGTTCAGGTTCAGCCCTATGTCCCAAACCTGCTTCTGTCCACTACAGCCCTACCCACTGTACTTTGCACATCTCTGAACATACCTGCTGAATACATGAGTCCATGAGCTTTGGGATTAACCTCCGTGGACTCTCTATACTGTCTCTAATCAGTGGAACCAGGAAAGCTCCCACTTCTGTATTCCTTCTTCCCTTTAACCCCTGTTATCTTAGGATGTGAAGGCCTGCTTTGTCATTATTTGGAAACTCTTGCTGCTTTCTCTGCTAGAACTATAGGCTACCTCCTAGACCAGTGGTTCTCAACCTTACTAATGCTACCTACCTTTTAATACCTCATGTTGTGGTGAGCCCCCAACCATAAACTTATTTTTGTTGCTACTTCGTAACTGTAATTTTGCTACATTGTAGTGATATCTTCAAAAATTCTGGAATTTTGGTTTCTTTAAAAAACACAGAAATGTTGTAAGAAAGTGTTTTTGTTTTAATCCCAGGAGTGGGGATTTGGGAGTGATTTGCCTCCTGCTCTAGCAGAGGTATGTTTTTGCCAGCTGCAGACAAGTTCTGCAATTGTGGGTATATAAATGCTAGGGTCCCAAAAGGTGAGGTTGGTTGTTATTGGTTGTGGTTTTTCAGTAGTCATGCTCAAAGAAGAAACAAGAAAAAATTAAATTCAAGAATGTCTCTCTTTCCCCCCCTTCTCTATTCTTCTTTCTCTCTTATCTAATGATAGGGGGTGAAACTAGGGGATAAAGGGTGGGAAAAAAGAAGAACCCACAAAGTAGCAAAGACCAGCTACAAGCAAAGAAAAAACAAGAAGAAAGAAATCAGATCCCAAGATCTTTCTCTCTCTTTTCTCTATCCTTCTTTCTCTCCTATCTAGTGATAGGGGTGAAATAGGGAGGGGATTAAAGAACCCACAAAGTAGCAAAGACAAGCTACAAATCATAATGTATATATGTGTGTTTTCTGATTGTCTTATATGACCCCTGTGAAAGGGTCATTTGACACCCAAAGGGTTGTGACCCATATATATTGAGACCACTGTCTTAGACAGATGACAGGTAAGAGTCAGCCAAAGAGCAACAATAAATACACAAAGGGCACTGTATTGAAATCTTATTCTACTTCCTCAACTTGTAAGGCTATTGTACTTAAGTCACTGAACCATAACAACTGCTCACCAAGTAGTAAGAGGTTAGAATTCTTCTCAAACTCAAATAACCCTTGAATCTCACTACCAACTTTCACTTGTACTTCTAGAAGCAAAATCCCAGACACAACATCCAACTGGATCTGAGTTTAGATTAAATTAACATTTACTGAGTATGTGGCTTTTCAGGCATATTCAGAGGTTTAGCTGAACCCCTCTGACACCTTGTAGTCAAGAACTGGGTGATGGTGGCACACTCCTTTAATCCCAGAAACCAGGAGGCAGAGGTAGGCAGACCTCCGAGTTCAAGACCAGCCTGGTCTACAGAACCAGTCCCATCCAGGACAGCCCAGGCTACACAGAGAAACCCTGTTTCAAAAAACAAAAACAAAAACAAAAATAAACAAACAGGAGGAGGAGAAGACAAGCCATATCACCCAGTGGACAGGCTAACCAGGAATTCTCAGCACACATCAGGAGTATAGAACAAGAAGTATTTTCTATAATGAAAATGTTCTACAAACAACTGCTTTAAAGGGAAACCAGCATCCCCTGTCCATCTTCTGGGTCCAAGCAATCAATCATTCCACCTCAGCCTTGACTTGACTCCATCTCCTGGGCTCAAGCAACCAATCCTTCCACCTGCTTAAAAGTAGCTGAGAATACAGGGGTGCGCCACCAGGCTGTTTGTTAAGACTCCTTTGTGTTATGCAGCTTAATGTTCTTTCTTTTGTCTCTCATGAATGAATCCTAATCTTTTCAGCACTTAGAGCAGACACAGGTCTTCATCTGGTCTGGGTAGGGAAATGCTTGTCATAAAGCTTCAGAGTAACAAAGAGGGACTCTTCAGGGTGGTCTGCCTTCTCCAAGTCTAGGAAATACTTGTCCCAGAATCCAATTATCACCAGACTTAAAAAAGAGGCATCAGGTAGGCCCAAGGAGCCACAGGCTCAGGACTGTGTGAGTGGGTGGTCGTGGAAGGGTAGGAAGCTCTGAGGCAGGGCCTGAGGCCAGCTTGCTGTTTCCTCTGCAGTGGTATACTACCACGAATCCTCTCCTACAAGACACTGTTTGGGAGAATCCTAGGTGGAGATCTTTGGTGGGCTCCCAGAAATGGGTCTATTTCTATTTTGTACAATCTACTAAGTTCCCTCATAGGACACCTCCAGCCACTCTCCTTCTCCTTGACCCAGTAAAGATCAAGTCCTCTGTAGAACACCCCACATATTGACTTCCCACTAGAACATCCTTCACTTACAAGACACCTTGACATAAATGATGAGACTTCTACTGCCACATCTCCCAATCAGTATCTCTTTACATTTTTGACTTTTGAGTAGTGTTTCTGAAAGCAGAGAATTTCACAGAGCCTGTCTCTACTCCTTTCAAATGAATAGGGTGTGTGACAGACTGGTGTTCAAAGCTTTGGAGCCAAAAAACAAAGAACTGTGGGACTCAAAGCTATAACTATAATTCATCAGTACTGTGAGGTTACCGACTGTGCACTTCAGCCTTGTTCTAAAGCTTAGAAAAACATCCACCAAACCAGCAGGTTCAAAATGGGCAAGCTTGGAACATACAAAGGAGCCAAGAGAACAAGGCCAAGGGCTGAACAAGCAGACAACTCACTTTAATTATTGCCAACAAAATCTGTTGGGACTACACAGCCTCTGGGACACATTCCATTTTCCCTCTCTCAAAACAGTTTTGTTCCCTGAAGTATTCTTTACACATTCCCAATTTTTTCTGATTCTAGAAACATAGTCAGTTAATTTAATGGACTCTCAGAGTCCATGTAAAAGTCTTTGCTGGTTCTAAAAACATATTCCAAAGAAACCCTCCAAAACCATTTGGATCTCTAGGCCTGGGGAGCAGACTGACTTTCAAACAGCCAAGGTTAAAAAAAAAAAAAAAATCAATACACAACAACAAGATTTCTAAGTCTAGTTAATAAATGCAAGCTTTACTAGGAATGGAAATATACTCTTATCTGCAGTGTACTTTGGCAGGTGTAAAAATAAGAGACTACTAAAAGTAAGTATACAATAAAGGACGATCTTAATAGTACATTCTAGTTGGTAATCCATGAGTGTGCACTGTGAAATTCAGCATCTTCTGTATGCTTTAAATTTTTCCTAATTAAATGTCGGGGTAGAGGTCTTTCAGACAATGAATGACTGAAAAATACCTTATTATGAGCAGAGGGCAAGAAGAGCAGACATGCCCACCTCTTCCCACCCAACTCAAGTCAGCACCAACAAGAAGCAATCTTGTTGTCCAGACAAAACCCTGTTTGGAGTACACTACAAAACTGATACAAAAGCTATTGAATGCTCTCTCCCCGGAATACCTGATCCTCACCTCTGAGACACAGGTTCTCAGTCTCCACTGCGTGTGAGAATTTCCGAAGAGCTTACTAAATGCAGATTTCTGGGCCTCACTCCATAACTACTCAATCAGACCCCGGGAAGGGGATGGGGAAAGTTCAGGACTTTCTCATGCTCACTCCACCTTCCTTGACACCTGTTGAGAGGCCCCTGGGGAGCCACCTCCTCCAAGGTCTTGGATAGCTTGGGGCTACGCCAGCCCACCACCTTTCCTAACGTCCTGCCTGAGCGCCAGTAGAGCCACGTCCAGACCTGCAAACCCGCAGGAGAAGGCGAGACCGGCTCCTCTGGGACCGCCAAGGTCACCCACGGGTCTCTGAGGTGGCTTGGCGCAGGGATCCTCCCCAACCGGCCGCAGTTCCTCTGCCCACCATAACCCGAGGAGAAAAGGCACACACTACCTCCCCTTACAGAAATAAAGAAAGGCGTGAAAATCACCCGAGTGGAATGGCCTTTCTCCGGCCCATAACCTCAAGTGTGCAGGCCCAGTCGCTCGCGGCCCTCAAATGCTGTCCCTCACAGCCCCGCAGCAGCAGCCACCCCGAAATTAACTCTCCGCCCTGGTTCTGGACTGCGTTTCAGGGGCAATGAACTCTACTGCGCCAGCCCAGCTCCGTTTACCTCAGAGTCCCGGGGCCCGAGGCCGGAGGAACACAACACCGTGCAGGTCGCGCCTGGTGCTCTGAAGAGCCCCTCTACAAGCGGCTCGCAGCGCACGCCGCCCCCGCACCCAGAGGCGCCTGGAACTTGTAGTCCTTCGGCGCAACCGCAGCATTCCCTGAGGCGGGGGCCTACGGCTCCCGGCACCCTCCGCGCGAGGGGCGAGGGCGGGGCCCCGCGGGCTAAGTCACGCGGCCCCAGCGTTTCGAAGCCCAGCCCCCGCCTCGAAGTGCGGAGGGAAGGGGCTCATCGGAAGCCGCCCGGAACTCTCAGAGGTGACTCACCGTCGCTGGGCCCCTATCGGGCCGCGAGCAACTGCAGGACCGGCTGCCTCAGTTCGTGGCCGTCGCGGCCTGTGGAGAGCAAAAGCGTAGGCTTTGGAGAAAGGCTCCTGGCCTCGCGGCGAAGGGCGGAGCTTCGCGCCACACGTGATGCTTCTGGGTGACGTCAACAGAGGCGCGTTGCAGGTGTGAGACGAGCACGTGGGCGTACCCCAGGCCTTTCAGCTGGGGGAAAGGCTCAGGAGTGAGCTTGGCTCTGCTTGCGCTCCCTTCGCCCAGCCAGCCGCGCTGTGCAGGGTTAGGGCGAGAGGCACCATCCCTGCCCTGGGCCACCGAGGCTATGTGCGTTAAGATGGGAATCACACCAGCTGTCCCTGCCCTCACACAGCTTCCGCTCTGACGGACCGTATGCAGATAAGCCACGTAATGCCCAGCACCACCAAGGAAAGCTCCAGGATGTCCCAACACAATTACAGAGCGTTGCCTCTGGGTAGGGAAGTAGGAAAGACGAGGTGGGGAGAAGAAAAAGGGACTAGCTTAAATGAGCAAGAACTGAAAGGTACTTTGGCCAGCAAGGTGAGGACTCTGGATGGTAGTCTGGATCCAAGTCATGGAAAGAATTTGGACTTAACCACAAGTGGAAACAAGCTCTTGGCTTATTTTTCTTTAGTATTTGGATGTATATTGGGCAGTCATGGAGGTAAAAGGACAACTTTCAGGAGTCAGTTTTGGGTTTTAGCCATCACGCTCCTATGAGTCATCTCAGCAACCCTGTGTGTTTGAGTCAGGGTCTCCCTCCGTCCAGGATGGCATTGCACTCAGACTCATAACCTCAGTCTGCCAAGTGCTGGATGACAGGCAGGGAGCCATCACATTTTGAGGAGTTTTAAGCTTTAGAATTACTGTTGAGATTCATTAGTCACATGTTTTGTATTGCAAATCTCACCTGCTCATTAACATAGTTTTATTCCAAAATCAATACTTGTGCTTCCTCACTCATGGGCATAATGGATCCTGTGCATTTTTAGCTGAGGTTAAATAAGAGCAACCTGTTAGAAAGTATTGCAAGTTTGGTGTTAGTGGTTTTGCTGTTTAAAGTGACCCTAAGGGTAGACTTGAAGTGCTGTCTAGTGTTTCTAAATTAAAAAAAGATTTGATTTTTTTTGTGCGAATTATACCCATTAGTGAATAACTTGGAATCACCACTAATGCATCACATTAAGGAAAGAAATAAAAGCACATCCCCTTGGAGTCATTTGATCAAGAAAAAGTTCAGGTTTTAATTGTGTACTTCGTGCTTCTTGTGTCTTCCGTCCTCGGTTGTATGAGCCTGAATCTGAGTCTGAAGGCTGTCTTGTAAGTATTTGTTCCCTGTGTCTGTGTGTCTGTGTCCCTGTGTCTCTTTCAGTCCATGCCTGACAAAGGGCTTCATTCTGTGTTTATTGAATAGCACAGAAGACATCACATGGGGAGAAAATGGATTCTTTACAGACATCTTTGACAGTTTACAAGGGATTAAGCTCCAACTGATCCCTACTGACCCAGATAACAAACATTGTTTATCAACCAATATCTTAGGATGGTGCTTTCAAACTTTACAGTATTTTTAGGAAGTTGCTTTCAGCTTCTATATTTTCTGCTTCCAGGAAATGATACACATGGGTTATCTAGGGGGGAGGCATGGAAGTGTAAATAATCTAAGATCGTAGCTATATATTTAGGTAGTAATACTGATTATTTGGGAAACCCAAGGCAACTAAGGATGATTGTTACCTTGTTCTCTTAAAGACAGGTTAAACAATCACTTTGAGTAAATAGCAGTCTTAAGACTTTTATTTTTGTTTGTGTGTGTTTTTGAGACAGGGTTTCTCTGTGTAGCTTGTCTGTCCTGGAACTCACTTTGTAGACCAGGCTGGCCTCAAACTCACAGAGGTCTACCTGCCTCTGCCTCCCCGAGTGCCAGATTACAGGCATGCACCACCATGCCCTGCTGAAGTCTTAAGTCTTAAGGTATATTATTAACTTTGGCTGTGAGGTCAAGCAAAAGTTCCAGACTCTAGAATTTAAGAAATATTTTCAGAATATTGTATTGCCATAGTGCCTGAGAAAAATGTATTAGTTGAGTTTTGTATAGACTTGGTTTTGAGTTTAATTAAGCAGAATCAATAACATATGTTAAGTAAGGTGTCTTTAAACATAAACACTCAAAAAACAAGGTTGTATACTAATTAGATGACAAAGAAAAAAGATGTTGTAGCCAGAGGCTACCTAAGGAACCTAACTCTTTATTTTCCCCAGAAGCAGTATTCTACTTATTTCAGCATTCACTACTTATTTGTAGCAACTTCATAGAACACACCTACCTCAAATAATGTTATTTGACTAAATATGATTCGACCCAAACTTCATGGGCTCATTCTGAACTAATGTGTAAAGAATCAGACCAAGAGTGGCACTTAGGAAGCTGGAGATCAAGCACTTAATGCATTTAAAATTTTTCTACTTGCCATCTTTTGCTAACTCTAGCATTAGAGGGGACAGAGAGATGGCTCAGCATTATAGAGGACCCAAGTTCAAGTCAGGTGGCTTACAGTGAACTGCTGGTAACTGCAGCTCCAGGAGATTTGCACTTCTGTCCTCCACAGGTTGCTGCGCTCACTTGCACATGCTCTACATACAATTAACAGTAATAAAAATAGCAGTTTAATGATGTGGATCACCAGGCTAAAGTACTCGCTACCAACCCTGAGAATCTGATTCCAATCCTCAGGACCCACACGGTAGAGAGAAATGACCACCTAGTTGTCCCCTGAGCACTATGGAATACCCCACCTCCACACACAAATAAGTAAATATGCAAAACTATTTTTTTTTCAATTTGCCATGCATTAAAAAGCTGGTGTAGTGGGGCAGTTGCGGTGGCACAGGCCTTTAATCTCAGCACTTGGAGGCTGGAAACATGGTTCAGAGGTTAAGAACATTCACTGTTCTTCCAAAAGTCCCAAGTTCAATTCACATGGTAGCTCATAACCATCTATAGTAAGATCTGGTGTGCAGGCAGAACATTGTATAAATAAGAAAGAAATCTTTTTTAAAAAAAAATATTAGCAGTTGGGAGGCAGAGGCAGGCATATCTCTGAGTTCAAAGCCAGTCTTGTTTACAGAGCGAGTTCCAGGACAGTCAGTCAGGGCTACACAGAAAAACGGTCTTAAAAAAAAAAAAAAGGTAGGTGTACCACGTAGACCTCTTGGCACAGTCTTTGAGGATATGAGGCCAGCCTGGTCTACAGAGGGTTAAGCCAGTCAAGGCTACACAGAGAAACCCTATCTCAAACAAACAAAAAAGTTGGGTGCAATGGTGCTTTTAGTCCCATCACTATAGAGGCCAAGGCAGGAAAATCTTAGTTCTAGGCTAACTGAGGCTACATAGCCAAACTCTGTCCCCAGAAACGTGGGCTATAGGCCTCAGTGAGAGAACACTTGCCTGTTAGTGTAGGTTCCTAGGTTCCATCCCTGGTACTACACACACAAACCCTTTAATTAAAAGACAAGTTAGGAGCATAAAAAGGTAAAATTAATTTTGGTAATATCGTATACTGTTTGATGTATACTGACTGGGTTATTGTTTCAGTATTTAATCAATATAAAAATATCAATGAAACATCTTGCTTTTCTTCACGATGCCTTTGAAATCTACACTATTTTATTCTTAGAACACATCTAAATTTAGACCAGCTACATTTCAAGAGCTACCACAGTGGTTGTGGCCGCTGTATTGGATAGCCCTGATCTAGAACACTTACTCATTTATTCATTTAGCCAAGCGAGGTCTTGTAGCCCTGGAAATATACAAAATGTTGTAAGGCCAATCTCTATCCTCAAAGTCCACACTGTCCATCTGGGAAGACTAGTACGGTAGCTTGTTGTGAAAATGATAAGGAACTTTGACAAGGCTGTGTATGCTGGTGTGTATAATCCCAGTACTCAGGAGGCTGAGGCAGCATTGCCACGAGTTTGAGACCAGCCTGTGCCACACACCAAAACCGTCTCTTTTTGTTTGTTTGTCTTTCTTTTTTTTGCTTTGGTTTTTGAGACAGGGTTTCTCTGTGTATCCCTGGCTGTAGGCACTAATTTTTAAAATTCTATTTTATTATGGTTTCTTATGCCTCTTTCTCCCTACTCCACCCCAGTCCTTTCCAACACCCCAACACCAGCTAGGAGAGAAAGAAGTTTAGTGGGGAGAAGGGGCTTAGTTTTCCTTAGCTACTTCCTGCTATTCAAGGTCATCGGGTTCCTTGGGGCAAGCCCAATCCTCTTTTCAGGTTATCTCCAATATCTCATCACGCTGCATCAACAGCAACCAGGAGCAGCAGTGGGGAAGCACCATAGCCTTTCTTGGAGCCCCCCTTCTCTTCCTGGGCTCTGGCACTTATTCCCTCTCAGATTCCCCAAAATTAAACTATCTGCAGCTGGCAAAGAGCCCCTCTCAGAGCCCGCACGAGGCAAATATTTTGCTGCTATGGACAATC
Source organism: Meriones unguiculatus (assembly GCF_030254825.1). NCBI lineage: Eukaryota > Metazoa > Chordata > Mammalia > Rodentia > Muridae > Meriones > Meriones unguiculatus. Next base: position 42,284,177 of record NC_083359.1, read on the forward strand.
TGAGTCAGTCCCATATCCCACTACTGGGATTAAAACAAAAACATGTTTACATATCATAAACCAAAACTTCCACAACACCTGGCTGTCCTGGAACTCGCTCTGTAAACCAGGCTGGCCTCAAACTCCCAGAGATCTGCTTGCCTCTGCCTCCTGAGTGCTGGAATCAACGGTGTGCACCACCATCACCTGGGGCAAAACCCTGCGGTGAAAAAAACAAAAAACAAGGAGCTGGGTGTGGTCCCAGCACTTGGGGAGGCAGAGGCAGGTGGATCTTGTGAGGTCAAGGTAAACCTGGTCTACAAGGCAAGTCTAGGACAGGCAAGTCTACACAGAAAAACCTTGTCTTGAGGAAAAGGGGGGGACTATGTAAATAGTTTAGTCATTAAAGTGCTTGTTGTACAAACATGAGAACTCACATAAGTGTCCATGGGATGAGGTGCTATGTACTTTTAATCCCAGTTCTGAGGAGGCACACACAGGTAGATCCCTGGGACTTGCTGGCCCCAACCTTCCCTAATTTGCAAGTTCCTGACAGTGAAAGACCTGTCTCAAAAAACAAAGTGGATAGCTTCTGAGGAAAGATATTGAATATTGACCTCTGGCCTTCACACACGTGCAAACACATCTAAACACAAACACATAAACATACACACACACTAAAACAAACAGGACTAGGAGGATAACTCAATTGGTAAAGTCCTGCCTAACTGCCATCTGGGTTGGTGATCAGCCCCTAGGACCCACGGAAAAATGTCTGCTCTGGCGGCCCATGCTTATCCTTCTAGCACTAAGAAGGTAGAGACGGCTCTCTGGCTAGCCGGCCTAGCCTACTTGGCAAGATGCAGGCCAACAAGAGACCCTGTCTCAGAAAACCAGATAGATGGCTTCTGACAATACCCAAAGTTGATCTCTAACCTCCACACATACACACAGTAATATGTACCCACACATACATGAATGTGTGTGCTGCACACACAAACCCCCACCATCAACACAAGTGCTTTGAGAATCTAAGAGGAGTACCAAGACAAAGAAGCCTTTAGAGGTGAGGTGAGCATGTAAGCACTGGATTTGTGCTTTCTTCTTTTTGTTTTTTGAGACAAGGTCTCACTATGTAGCCCTGGCTGTCCTAGAACTAGCTATGTAGACCAGGCTGGCCTCAAACTCACAGAGCCCTGCCTGCCTCCACTGGGATTAAGGAATGGGTCCCACACCCTGAAGGACTAGAAATGTTATCTGAGAAAACCCCTTGGGAGGGTAGGGATGGAGAGATGGAGGGATGGAAGGGGATCAAGAGGGAGAGTAGATTTATGTTGTGAGGCATGTTCCTCAGAATTGCAACATGAACTTCAGTGGAACATTTCTTCCAGGAAAGAAGCAGAGCCTCCTTGAGAAGAGAAACTTGAAAGGTGGGGAAGATTCCCGAGTGCCCCTACCTAGCAGGATAAAACGGAATAAGCTTGCTCGGGGTAGAGACTCTCAGCAGCTAAGCTTCAGAGAGAGATGAGCGGTCTGCAAGCCCATAGTCTCTGCCTCCTCGTAGTCCTCTTCTTCCCCATTCCTTGTAAGGGTCACAAAGGGGTTATGAAGAGCAGCTGAAGAGGTTTGGCGCTGTAGGAGGCCCAGAGGCCATTGGGGAAGGTGCGGCCTCAATAGCAACTGAAGCCCCAAAATTGAAGGAGTCATGGAAGGAAGTTGAGACGGGTATCATAAGAGAACCCAGGATTGGCTACTGGCAAAAGTGCAGCCCAGTTGCATCAGGAGACCCCAGCATTTTGGAGACGTCAGTACCATGAAATGACTGCCAAGGACAGCAGCAGCCTGGAGTGGAAAACAGCCTGAGCCTGGGAGACAAGCTGTGTGTGCTACAGGGGTGGTGCCAGAGAAGTGACCCAAGCCTTTTGGAGGAGCCCAGAAGATAGTGGACACTGCTTTATTTACGGCTGGAGTTGCTCTTGCTTTGTCCAGATCATTACTGTGCCGGGTTCCTCCCTCTTGGAATAAGAAAGTACTTATTTTGATTTTATAGGCCCACCACTGACAGACTTTGAACTTTGGAGTTGCATAGAGAATAGATTTTTAGAAAGCCTTTAGAGTTTAAGAGACTGGATATTTGAAAGAGACTGAAATATTGTAAATATAAATCTTTAAATTTGTTTGAGGCTGGGCAGCGGTGGCACGCGACCTTTAATCCCAGCACTCAAGAGGCAGAGGCAGGAGGATCTCTGTGAGTTAGAAGCCAGTGTGGTCTACAGAGTGAGTCCCAGCACAGCTGGAACTGCAGAGTGAAAAAACAAATACAAAAACAAAAAGCGTTTGAATTTTAAAAGACTGAGGGACTTTTATTAGGGCTTGGTTATCAGCTAAAGTTATTTATGTTTTATTTTTTTATATTGCAATATTCATATTAACATGCCATCTTGGGGACAAATGAGAAAGAAAGGGTTCTAGTTGAAAAGTGATGTGTTTGTGTGTCAAGCTAATAGGGGGTCAGTTTCCTAGCTAGCTATTTTTTGTAACGTTTTACAAAGAAAGTTTTTTATTAGTACATACTAATTATAAATAGTGGGTTTCATTGACTTTTTTTTGAGACAGGGTTTCTCTGTGTAGCCTTGGCTGTCCTGGACTCACTTTGTAGACCAGGGTGGCTTCAAACTCACAGAGATCTGCCTGGTCTACAAAGTGAGTCCAGAACAGCCAAGGCTACACAGAGAAACCCTGTCTTGAAAAAAAAAATTAGATTGTAGGCAAGTCTGTAGAACATTTTCTTAACTGGTGAGTGATGTGGGAGGGCCCAACTTACTATAGGTGTTAACACTCTGGACTGGTGGTCCTGGGTTCTAAACGAAAGCAGGCTGAGCAAGTAATGAAGAGCAAGCCAGTAAGCAGTACTCCTCCATGTCCTTTGACCAGCTCCTGCCTCCAGATTCATTCTCTGTTTGAGTTCCTGGTGAGTGGTCATGTGGAAAGGTAAGCAAAATAGACCTTTCCTCTCTCCACATTGGTGTTGGTCCTGGTGTTTCATCATAGCAATGGTAAGCCGAGCTAATGGCACTATTGGGAGGCAACAGAAACTCTAGCAGGTAAGGCCTAGCGAGGGATTAGGTTATTTGGGTGTGTCCAGGAAGGACAGATCTTGTCCCTGGACCACTTGGTGGCCTCTGTTCCTGGCCACCTTGAGGTGAGCAGCTTTCTTCTGCCACTCCCTCTCCGCTATGATGTTCTGCCCTCACTTCAAGCCCACAGTAAGGAGACCGTGACCATGGACTGAAACATCTAAAACTGAGCAAAAATAACCTTTCCTTTGAGATCACCGATTTGGTTAGACCGGCTGGCCAGCAAACCACACAGTAGTTGTGTGTGTGTGTAACCTATATATGGTAATTATATATATATGTATATATATATATATTTCTTTTGAGACAGGGTTTCTCTTTGTAGCCCTGGCTGTTTTGGAACTTGCTTTGTAGATCAGGCTGGCTTCAAACTCAAAGATCGCCCTGCCTCTGCCTCCCAGCACTGGGACTAAAGGTGTGTGCCACCACGCCCAGCTCTATTCCTTACCACCAAAGTGCTATGACTATAGGCTTGTGCTATCACACCCAGCTACTCAACTGATTTCTCTCAGATATTTTGTCACAGCAAGACAAAGCTGAATAACGTAATCCAGGAAAAGGCAAATTTACAGACTAAACGCTTGATGGTTTCCTCAGGTTGGACAAGTTCAAAGGAAATGGAGAGAGGTGATCTGTGCTAACAGACGAGGGCTTTCCGAGTAGTCCAGACTGGCCTGGAACATCTTGGGCTGCCCTGTGTCGTTCCAATGTGCCATCCTCCCACATCAGCTTGCCAAATGATGGGCCTGCCTAACGTGATTTTTTTTCAGTGCCTAAGATTAAACACAGAGCCTTAAATGTGCTAAGCAAGCAAACACTGTGTCACTGAATTATATACCTCCATCCCTGAGCTTTCTCTTTACGCTGATAAAAATATTGTTCTAAAATTGTGAAGATGGTCACGTCACACATACTTGCAAATAAACTAAAAGCTATTGAATTGTACATTTTAAATGGATGGATTATATGGTTTGTAGATTATGTTGTAATACAGTTGTTAGTCAAAGTAATTCACACACAAAAAATAAACTTAGATAAGTAACGATAAAAACAGAAGGCCACTATCTCTCAACATCAAACGGTATTGTATGTGCATTACTTACTCCGGAGTCTTCATTGGCTGTGTCTGAGATCAGGAGCCCACAAACTGTTCCAGAAGCTGTTTAGCTGACAGTGTAACCATTTCCTGGGAAACATCAGAACCCAATTCCTTCATCAGCATCTAGTTCCTTCATATCGTTGGCTCCTCCCAGCCTCATGTGTACAATGCAGAGCTAGCCACCTTTTATTTTTAGTCTAGATTTTAGCGAATCTGGGGCAGCAGGAGTGCCAGAAGCACACCACAGCTTCAGTGACAGGTGCCTGTGTGCAGTGGCTCTGTCCCCAGAAGATCGCTCTTCTGCTGTTGGGGGAAACTTTATTCTCCACAGGGTGGCCCCACAGGTCCCAAGCACTTTAAGAAAGCCACAGCATTCCTGTGCTGGTCTATAAGAGGACTACTTGTAAGAGTTCCATTCTCCTTACCCTGTGTGGCTTCTTGAGTTCAAGGCCAAGCTCAAGCTGTCAGGCTCAACAGCAAGGGCCGTTAACCATTGAGCCATCTTACTAGCTCTTCCCAAATAACTGTGTTCAGTGGCTTGCTCCTACGTAAAGAAACAGCCCAAAGGTAGAAGAGTCAGGGCTTAGCAGCTCCACAGCCAGTTCTCAATGCAGTGACAAAAAGGACATGGCAAATCCCTTCTTGCCTGTCCTTCTAGGCCAGAATTAAAATTAGACCTGATGAGCCATGTGGAGACCCACAGACTCAGGCACCTGGCTGAGGCAGGAAGATTGGGAGCTCAAAGAGGCCAGCTTTGAGATGAGATGCTTCCACAGTCAATCAATCACCCCGAATTTTATACTAAGACTCCACATAGCAGACTGTACTTTTTTAGGCCTGGAGCATAGCTCAGTAGTAGAGTCCTCATCTAGCAGGTGCAAGCACATGGATTTCGTCTCAGGCACTACACCATACAGAAAAGGGAAGTCTTGCTGGGCTTGGTAATCTTTCATAAACCTCAATTACTAATGCAGTCAGCACCAAGCTGGTGCACACAACATGCCCATGACCATGCAGCCTGCGGCCTTTTCCACTCAGTACCACCAGGAGATGTTACTGGTGCCTAAGAATAGGTTCATTTCCCTTGGTGTTTTTCCCAGTCTAAGTTAGAAATGTTGGGATACAGCTTTGAAGGAGAGCACTTGCCTGGGAAGCCCTTGTTCCACTCCTGTCAGTTGGAGCTGATGGCACCTGTGGTATATAAATTGTATAATGCAGAGGCCCAAGTTGACTAAAGGATGTTTTGAGGGCAGTCATATTCATTGGCACAGACTGAGCAGTCAGGAGGTACTTTTCCTTCTTGCACTCTCTGCTTTCTCTTGCCACCCAGCCAATGAGTTTATGCATCCTTGGCTTGAAAACCTCCAACAAAATCATGTGCTCATTTTGAGAAACAACTAATATCATTTAACACTTTGTCCTGGGTGTCAAGCCAAGCACTTTGCATTCACCTTCATTCATTTCAACAGAGAGCCTAGAAATGTTTATCTCTGCCTCTCAAGCATACATGGAGAAGGGTAGTTGGTGAAGGGGGCGTTAACATATTCAGCGCCAGTGCCCTGCACCTTCCATGTCTTAGGGTTCTAGTCTGGGATAGACCCCACTACTCCAGGACTGCATGTGAATAAATACACATAAGCTGGAAGAGGTGTTGTCCAACTCAGGCCAGTTCTTTGCAAAAATCTGTTTACACCGGCACAGGACAGAGGAGGCCCCTGAGTTGAGCCAGCAATCCTGTGGAGCCCACATGGTGGCATCAGCAGATGTTTGTTTTTGTAATACTAATTGTAGTCAGTCTCTGCTACTCTGTGGGTTCTTCTTTTTCCCATCCTTTATCCCTGCCCCCTTCCTTGCCCCTCCACTAGATAGGAGAGAAAGAAGGATAGAGGGGAAAGAGAGATAGTGATCTCTGAATCTAATTTCTTTCTTCTTGTTTCTTCTTTAAGCACAACTACTAACAAATTGAAACCAACTCCGCTGAATGACCAACAACCACCTACACCACCTATTGGGGCTCTAGCATATGGAATTCTGAAAAATTCCCAGAATTCCAAACATCACACAGTGGCAGAAACTATCTGAAGTTGGCAAAAGCGCACCCTCTGCTAGAGCACGAGGCAAATCATAGTCAGCTATTGCAAAGATGCTCCATTTCCCCATACCTTATATTTATGTGTTTCCAAATAAACCAGAATTCTCCCGATAGCCAATAATCCACTGAGGGCCTTGCCCGTATAGATAAGCACTTCACCCTTGGTGTTTTGAGAAGGTCTGAATTCACAGCTCAGGCTGATCTCGAAGATATTTTGTAATGAGCCTAGCCTCTAACTTGCAATGTTTCTGTCTCTGCTTTCCAAGTCCTAGGATTCTAAGTGGGTGTTACCATGCTCAGCTATTCTAAGATCTTTGCTATGAAACAGTGCTTCCATCAAAAGTATACACCATGGTGAATTTTCCAGGCTGACTCTACAAGCTCTTCTTCACAGTCCCTTCCAAGCCCAAGGTTATTGTAGGGCTTTTGCTTTGCTGACTTATGAAACCAAAAATTAGTTCTCTCCATGTTTGTACTTTTTTTTTTTTTTTTTTGAGATAGTCATGTGCATCCTAGGCTGGCCTCAAATTTGCTGTGGCAAGGATGCCCTTGAACTTCTGACCCTCTTGTCTCTCTCTGCTCTTCTTTTTTTATGAAGCCACATTAGTCTACACATCAAACTTTTCAGTGAATGTCAAGCATGGTGCTTTGTGTTTGTCAGGCACTGCTCCTGCTACTGTGACAAAAGCAGACTGGGTCTGTGGCTCTTGTGCCTCCTCTTGAGACTCTTATCTTTCTTCTGGATTGCCTTGTCCAACTTTGATATGGTTTTTCACTTTACCTTATTTTATTTTGTTATATTTGATTGTTATCTCTTAAAAGCCTGTTCCTTTCTAATGATAGACAGAAAACATGTGGATATGGAGGGGAGGGAAACTGGGGAGGAACCAGGAATAGAAAGGGGAAACTATAATCAGAATATATTGTATGAGAAAAGAATTTATTTTCAATGTAAAGGGGGAAAATGAAGAAAAGACATAGTATTCTGGAAGGGCTTTTGGGTTGGTTTTGGCTCACACTAGAAGGTACAGTCCATCAAAGTGGGAAAGTTGGAACCCTCCTGAGAGAACTTACACAGGTAAAAGAAGAAATAAAAGGAAGAACAAACAAGTTAAGATGGATAATACCAAAGAAAGGGGAGGGGTGCAGTGCTAGGCAGCCACTAAAATGTTGGGACAGGTAGGAATAGAGATAGGCCATTGTAAGTTAGGGTTTTGAAAGAGAGCTTTGAGATAAGTAGAACCCAGAGAGAGGGAGCTGAAAGCGATTTTGGGAAAACTCGGGAGCGAGCCGGAGGCCATCGCCACCTCAGGGTGTCTTGAGCTGTGGTTAGGAGGTGTGCTCTTGGTTTCTAGGGAAGGGGCGGTGAATTTGGCTACTTGGAAAATTCATTTAAAAGTATGAGACGATTAAGGTGTAGGTATACAGCCTTAGGACTTGAGCATGTTGCCATTTTTGCGCTCAATGTAACTGCTTTCATACTACTTTTAAAAGGCGGGGGATGGGGGTGTGTGAAACAGCGCTCATGGGGGCAGATGTATGCACACTCAGGCAGCTGCGTGGGCCTCAAGCTTCAGCGTGATCCACCAGAGCCCGGGCCACAAGTGCTGCATGTGCCGTCTTGCCAAGGAGCCGCGGGTGGGGGTGGCGTGGGGGTTGGCACAGCAACCTCCGGGGCTGCAGTGCCCTCCTCCGGGCAAGAAGGCACGCACAGTGAACAGTGAGATGAAAGGAAAAAGCGTGTCTGGTAATTGTATCCTTGAATGTAAGCCAATCAAGGGAGAGGCCGACTGGAGGGATACTTTTCCTTGCTGTAGCTTGGTCACATCCTCCACACCTATTTATTCTAATGAGCCCTTCCGTTTAGGGTGGGGGATAACGACTCCAACCATCTGGAATCCCAATTAGCTCCGTTTGACTATTCTGGGTGCTGCAGCCCTGCAATTTCAACGGGATAATTGGGAATTAATTGAGACCCATCTCCTGGTTGGCTGGAGCCATGATACCATGGGTATGGCCAATTATGTGGGTACATCCTGGAAAAACAAAAGGTTTGTGATCAGATTGGTTTCTCCTGCAAATACTGTGGAAAAGATCCTTGACAAACTTTGTCAAGCTTCAAGGCTCCAACCATTAAACCTGTTAAAACATTCCTTTTGTTTCTGATGGGCATAGTGGCTAGTCTGATGTTAAGCATTGAACTGCCCATGGACTAAGCATGAAGATCCATCCTGACCTTCTAAGAAGTAAGAAAGGGGGAAGTCAGGCACTGGTGGTGCACATCTTTAACCCCAGCACTTGGGAGACAGGCAGGTGGATCAATACGTTTGAGGTCAGCCTGATCTACAAAGTGAGTCTTGGACAGCCAGGGCTCTGTTACACAGAGAAATCCTGTCTCAGAAGAAGGGGCGGGTAGGGGGGGGATGTGGAGAGTAGAGGAAGCCCTGAGTGGTGAATGGAATCCTAAGTAAAGGCTGTGCATATGGACACAGCTATATCAAGTCCCAGAGGGAAATGGCAAAGCCGCCTCTTCTGGTCCATGTGTGCGAAAAATAGCTTCCTCTCTGAGGGTATTTATTGCCCTTGGTATATTATGCTTCCCTACAGAGACTGGCTCTCTGAAGATTAGCTAAACCTGCTTCATTGATTCATCTGAACAGCATTAACACACCTCTCATGGCTCTGTGTGTAATTGCCCTGCCACCTTGTTCAGCAGTGTGCAGTAACCCCATCTTTCTGTTCAGCTCTCTGTTATAACCCCCTTGAGCTTCCAGAGTGCTGACATCCTCCATCTGAGGGCCCAGACCACCTGACTCCAGTGTTTCTGTGTCTGTCTATATTTGTCTTTTCTTCATTCCTTGGTTGTCCCTCTTTCAAGTCCATCCCTGGACAAAATATACCAAGACTCATATAATTAAGATATCATCAGATGGGCTGGAGAGATGGCTCAGAGGTTAAGAGCTCTGGCTGCTCTTCCAATAGGTCCTGAGTTCAAATCCCAGCAACCATGAGATTTGGTGCCCTCTTCTGGTGAGCAGGTGTACATTCAGGCAGAACACTGTATACATAATAAATAAGTAAATAAATATTTAAAAAAGATATCACCAGACACAGAAATGCTTTGGAAGCTGAGAATTAAAGAGAGAGAGAGAGGGAGAGAGAGAGAGAGAGAGAGAGAGAGAGAGAGAGAGAGAGAGAGAGAAAGAGAAAGAGAGACAAAGAGACATGATGCCTTGATGCCTATGTACCTAGCCTAGCCTGGCTCTGAATAACTTGTGATTAAACACCTCCTAATTCTTTGTATGGCCCTAGACATACCTATTCCACTATGTTACAAACCATTTGCAATCCATATTGTCTTCCCTTATCCAGCTGGAGAATGCTCCCTTAAATTTCCATTGTAACACATGCCTTAGGCCAGAGAAACATATTTTTAAGTTACCAAACTCAGTCCTCTCCACCAGCATCACTTGGAACCACCAGCAGCTGGACAGATTTGGGTGTACTGCCTCCTTGCATCAAGGTAGAACCTAGCCTGTGGCTGTTTAGCCACCTCTTTTTGTTCCCTATCAGGGGAGGAATACCTACCTTGCAGAATGCAAAATGGCCAAAAATCCAGTACTGATCACATTGGATGAGAATGACTGGCCTAGTTCATTAGTCACTTGTACTCACAGCCCATGTGAGGACACGCAGCTGGACTAGGCTGCAAAGGGAACCAGCAGGTATGTAGGAGGCAGGCTTTGTGGTGAGTAGGGCATAATGTACCTCCAGCTCCCACAGAAAGATGAGATGGGTTGTTTCAATATTTCCAAGAGAACCCCAAAAATGAGATAGATAAGTTTGAGCAGAGCTAGTCTGACTGATGGAGATGCCAGCCAAACAGAAGCCTTTCCCCTTGGGTAAGCCATTTCTGTCAAGAAAAGTCAGGGGCCCTGTGTAACCCAATGTCATGGCAGCACTTGAATTTTCACATCTCAGAGCATAGCTGGGACCTTAGAGGCATTCAATAGAGGGTGTGTGATCACGGTGAGGTTTGGGAAATAGCTCAGTGGGTGAAGAGCTTCCTGGGCAAGAACATGATCTGTGTTCAGATCCCTAGCACCCATACATAAAGCTAGGCATATTGGTATGTCTAACTACAGCACTAGGGTCCAGAGATGAGCAGATTCTGAGGGCTTTGCTGGCCCGACAGATCACCAAGATCAATAAGCAGAATGTGAACCATTTCCTCAGTACACACACACACGAAATAAAAATAAAATTTAAAAAGGACAAATTACTCGTTTATATCCAGTTGTTGGATGCCATTGTTCCTCCCCTGCGTTTGGACTCCCACGATTTATACCTATGCTTTCCCTACTCAGGTTCTCAGGGGACCTTTGATCTTGGACTGAGTCTAAGAAACCATGGGCTTCCTAAGTTATGAAGTCTTTGGGACTTGGCCTAAGTCACACTGCCAGCATCCAAGGGCCTCCAGCTTGCATACATCAGTCATGTGACTTCAGTCTCCATAACCACAAAAGGCAGTGCTCACAATCCCCTCATGTGTCTCCATTACATTCTGTTGTTTTTCTCTCTGGAGTACCCTAATATTTTTTCTTATCTCTGTTTTTTTTCCTTTGTTCTTTTTTTTTTTTTTCTTTCTTTTTTTGGTTTGTTTGTTTTTGAGACAGAGTTTCTCTGTGTAGCCTTGGCTGCCTTAGAACTATGCAGATCACTCTGTGGATCAGCGGGCCTAGAACTCAGAGATCCTCCAGAGTACTGGAGTTAAAGTTGTGTGTCACCTCAAGGGTAGGGGCTGGGCAAAAGAAGTATGGTCACCTGGGCTACAAGATCATCCAGTACTTGAACACTAGAACTTCTTTCTGCCCTGCTTTCTCTCTCTACAGGAATGAGTGCCTGGGTATGGGTGGTGGTGTGCAGTGGAGGTTGTCTTTGACCACATCTCGAAGCTTAATTCTTCAGGCTCTTTTCTCATCCTCTTTCCTTAAAACCTGGGACCTTCTGACTCCACGAAAACTGTATTCTGTCCTGATTCCAGAGATTTCCAAGAAGCCAGCTGCCTCTCCATACCTCCCTATGTGTCACTTAGAGTCATAATCAGAGGGTCTGAATAAAAGGCTGTCATTCACTCCTGAAGTATTTGTCAAATAGTAACTGACTAGCTCCTCTGGGGGAGCTCACCTGAGCACCCACCCCACAGTGGGGGACTCACCTGTGAGCACCCACCCCACAGTGGGCTCTCGGAAGCATGCCCACTTGACCATGTTCTCTGGTGTCCTAGCAACCAGAAACTCTGATCTGAGCTCTGACAAGGACAGAGGCCATTCCTTGATGACCACTGTGACTTGATGCCCTGAGTCTGTCAGGACCTGTCTCTATAGCAGTTCCAATAACTGAAAGCCGCTACTTGTCCCTAAGGACGCCCAGAAGCCTTGCCATATCAACCCACCCACTGGCAGGATGAGTTTCTCAATTACATACACTGAGCTGGTCGGCATAGCCATACCACAGTGTGGGGTGGTAAATTTCAAAGCCCTTCACCTGCTGCTCCAGGGTATCCTGGATCACATCCACATCGCTGACACCGCAAAGACCCTTTCAGGGGACGAGGACTTCCTTCAAAGTTCACAGGTGATCATTGTGCCCAGAGAAGGAGATGCCCAGCCCATTGTGAACCCTATGAAGAGGCTCGGCAACATCTTTGACAATGTGATAGACCGTCTCAACAACATAGAGAGCAAAATAACCGTGATTCAGGACATGCCCACCACCTCAGAGCTGCTGGAGGCCAGCTTTGGGGCCAACCGGCCTGCGGAGGAAATGTGGAACATAATCAAGCTCCAGAAGAAGATCGAGGGCAACGAGGAAACCATGGCAAAGGTAAACCCCCTCTTGTTAAAGCGCTCTAGACCCCAGGGCTCCTCCTACACACCATGTCCCTTCTCCTCCCTTTGTGATGGGATATATCCACTTATGGCGAGTAGGCGAAACTTTGTCAGACAGAAGCCAGGTTCCAAGCTTGCATCCTTGATTGTGTACTAAGGGAAGAAGCAGACACAACAGACATGATACAGGATTCTGTTGTTGCAAAACACTCAGAATAGGCAAGTGCACATGCCCAGAAGGCAGACTGGGAAGGTGCAGGGGATGGTAACCTGGTGGATATGAGGTTTCCTTTTAGAGTGATGAAGATGTTTGAAACTCCATCGAAGTGATGGATATTGAACTTCATCCATGGAGTCGGTACACTGAATAGTTTAAGTTAGCTAATTTGGACTGTGAAGATGGCTCAGTGGGTATAAAGTGTTTGCTATATATGCATGAAGTCACCCTGAACTCATATAAAAGACAGACACAGTAGCCTGCTTCTGTAATTCCAGTTCTCTTTTAAAATTTATTCCTCTCCCTCCCTCGTGTGTGTGTGCGTGTGTGTGTGTCATGTACACATGTGTGAAGATACCCTTGGAGGAGAGAAGGTGTCAGATCCCCCTTGGGCTAGAATTATAGCTGGTTGTGAGCCACCCAACATGGGTACTAGGACCTGAACTTAAGACCTGTGTCGGAACAGTACAAGCTCTTAATTGCTGACACATCTTTCTAGGCCCAATTCCAACTCAATTACAGTGAGATGTGGGGGTGGGTAGAGACAGGAAAATCAGCAGAAATCAAGGGCCAGCTAGCCTGCTATACACAGCAGTAATGAAGCTCTGCCTCAAACAAGGTGGTAAGATAGGAATGACACCAATGCACACAGCACACATGTGCCCACACTCACACAGCAAAACACAAACACACAAAAACTTTTCTGCTTATTTTGTTTTTAGGGGTATTTTTTGTTTGTTTGTTTGTTTTGTTTTTTTGAGACAGGATTTCTCTGTTAGTCCTGGCTGTCCTGGATCTCTCTGTAGACCAGTATGGCCTTGAACTCAGAGATCCACCTGCCTTGCCTCCTGAGTGCTGGGATTAAAGGAGTGTGCCACCACTGCCTGCCTCACAAAAGTTTTTAAATGGGTATTTTTGGCTGAGGAAGCAGCTCAGTTCATAGAATGCTTGCCTATATGTGAAAAGTCCTTGATTGGATCCTTATCAAGTAAAAGCAGACATGTGGCACATGCCTGATGTGGGAGGTGGAGGCAGGAGGATCAGGAGTTTAAGGCAAGTTCCATACTAGCCTAGGTTCATAGGACCCTTTGTCAATTAATAATAGCAAAAAATATTGTGTCATGTGACTCTTCAACTAAAAATGATGCTGGGTGGTGGTGGAGCACACCTTTAATCTCAGCTCTCAGGATGCAGAGGCAGGCGGATCTCTGTAATTTCTAGGCCAGCCTGGTCTATAGCCAGGGCTACACAGAGAAACTCTGTCTTGAAAAAACAAAAATAAGTGAATGAATGAATGAATGAATGAACAAATAAATAAATAAATGAGGACCAAATAAATAAATAATGAGGACCTAAATAAGGCATGACAAACTATGTATAGTGGCATTCACTTTTAATCCCAGCACTTGGGAGGCAGAGGCAGGTGGATCTCTGAGTTCAAGGCCAGCCTGGTCTACAAAGTGAGTTCTAGGACAGCCAGAACTACACAGAGAAACCCTTTCTGGGAAAAAATTTTAAAAAAGAACATCAGTTGCTTTTGCAGAGGGCCTAGGCTCACTTCCCAGTACCCAGATGGTGGTTCATATAACCCCTGTTCTGATGCCCTTTTCTAACCTCCGAGGGCAGGAGGCCTGAACATGGCGCATATAAACATATGCAGGAAAAGTCCCTACACATAAAATAAAATGAATAAACCTTTTAAAAAATTAAGAGGAAAGAGAAACAAAGCCTTCAAGATGGCTCAAAAGGTAAAGCTCCCTGCCACCAAGCTTGATAACCTAAGTTGAGCCCCTGGGACCCAGATGGTGGCAGGGAAGAACCGACTCTCAGGAGTTATCCTCTGGCCTCCGCGAGTTCGCCATATCTGCATGCACATGCACACACAGAGAATAAAAATCACACACCTGTATTTTCCAACACTCGGGACACTAAGTCAGGAGACTCAGGTTCAAACCTAGCCTGAATTGTCCATCAGCCCTTCTGGAGGGCCGAGGGTCTAAGGCAGTGGTAGCACACTATCCTAGCATCTCCAGTGAAGGACTGGTGGCCGGATGGAAAGAACCGGAACGGTCAGCCACTGCGGCGGGGGATGGAAAATGGTGCAGCTCCTCTGGGGCACAGCTCCCAGGTCCTCACGAGGACCGTGTGACTGTGTGGCTCTGCAGTCCCTCTCCTGGGTTTGAATTCAAAAGAATTGAAAACAGATTCAACCAAAAGCCTGCACACTGGTGTCCCTAACAGAGCCACCCAAATGCTCTTCAGCTAAGGATATTTCTGTACTGACCCCACAACATCCTTTTTGAGCCACATGGCCTTGAGCAGCTCAACCTTTCACTCCTGTTTTCCAGCCTGTGGAGATAAGAGGTATATCACCTTCTTGAGCTTTTGGTGTGTAGAGGAAGAGTCCTTGACACCCAGCTGGAAGGAAGGAAATACTAGGAAGGGAGTAAACCCTAAGCCTTGAAAGACAAGTGGTGGGTGTCAGGAGACAAGATGATAGGGTTTGGGCTGAGGAGGAGGGTGACATTTTCAAAGGCCAGGAGCGAGGCTCCAAGTTAGGACTGAGTGAAGCCATACTGGGCACTGGGCTCAGGGCCCTTCTACTCGCCACTAGTCTCTGAACCCTGATGGTTAGAAAAACCCTACAGGAGAGAGACATAGGGAATTGCCACCAACTTGGGGTGGGGTTAGAGGTAGGAAGGGCTCTTCTTATTTCCATTGTGGGGCAGAATCACCTAGCAAGTCTCAGATGAGAGCCTACACTGGGCATCAACCAGAGGGGCTGCTGGCTCTGACTTAGGTGCTTTGGGCATGAAATCTTCAACACAGGTGTTTGTGTGATGGCAAACACAATGTCCTCCCACCTCAGTATTGTGTGTCCTGTCTTACAGTTAATTTTATATAACTGCGTTGGTTTCTCTTAGTTTCATCCCTTGGATTAGAAGCTATCATATAAATAATTGTTTATAATTTGCTTCACCACACAAGAACTGAGAAGTTATTACTCTATTGTTAATCCTCTATACTAATCTGGTTTCCTCTCAGCATACATCCCAGGATATTTACACTTTGAAGCTCTCCTGCTGTGCTCTCTCTGCTGGACCTCTGCCTGTGGCTGAATCCCCTACTTCCTATCCTCTAACTCCTCCTCCCCTGTCTGGTAGGAAGTCCAGCCCTAGTCTCTCCCCTGCTCAGTGATTGGCTGAAGCTGCTTTATTGACATATCAAGGGACCATTGGGGAACAGAGTTTATACAACACTGAGAAAGGAGATTCTCAGAACAAGGTTTGCAACCAGATATTGGGGGATACAGAAATCAGCATTTGCATTGTAAAATAACCTTATGTCTGCAGTCCTGGTTTTCTTGGGCTCTACACCTGCCCACTCCTTTCCGCTTTGCTTCACTGTGCGCTACGTGAGCTACACACTGGCTCTGCTAGCACCTTTAAGCTCTGTAGCGCTTATTAACTCTACAAGGCATGTGTTATTAATTCCAGTTCTCAGATGGTTAGTTGATCCAATTGAAGAAATGGGGAGAGATCTCGTCAGCTTTCAGCAAGTCCAAATTTCAGCTCACAGTCCATAGCTGATCCAGGAATAGAGTCAAACAGGTGAAAATCTGCTGAGACAAATTCAGACTAGAGACAAAAGTTAATATTTGTCTATTAAATGGGAAAAGTGAGGAATCCCAAGAAAAGACCAGGCAAAAACTCATCTGGGATCCGTTTGAGCTATTCCAGATCCAGGTCTCATGACCTTTTGAATTCCTGAAACTCATGAAATTTTTGGTACACAAAAGGAAATATATATTTAGAAAAACTCAGAAAAGTAACATATCAGCAAATCTAATATAACAACATTCTGAGAGTAACAGGTAAAACTACATCCAATGGAATGAGCATAAGTTAGATGTTTGTTTTGTAACCTTTTATAAACAACTTAAGTGTGTCCACAGTCTGAAACCCTAACACTTTAACTGTGGTCTCTGTTGGTAATCAACCATCAAAGGAGCTCAGCCACCTTTTGTATATTTAGACAGGAATACATTCCTGGCTTTACAGCTAAACCCTGGATGCTTGAATTTTTCTTAACAAAGCAACTAGAAGGAATATGTTTAAGATATTTCTAAATCCTGTCTACCTCAGAAATATCAGATATTAAGAATACTATAGTAAAGGCTTTTGGGTCAGATATACACATTAAACATGTTTTTAGCGTGATGAGAAGCACCTTTAAGTCTATCTCCAGAAGATAACCAAAGGAAATTAAAATCTTGAGCTGCTGACTGAAAAATAAGCGGTCAGTGCTCCATCAACTTATCAGAACTCTATTGATCAATGCCAAAACTCTGAACTTCTGAAATCTTATAACATAAGCACAACAGTAGCAAAGACGGGAAGAAATCTAAAGTATCTCCCATTTTAATGTGCTTTAAAACATTTTTATGTCTTTATAACTCATAATTATATACCTTAAAACATCAACTTAGACTCTTCAATCTTTTTTGCATTTATTAACCCTGAAACATTTTTCTCAGACCAAATAACAACCTAGATTTTTGCAACCTAAATTTTTATATTTTCAGACCATATATAAACTCATCATCTTTTATCCAGCTATATATCTTAAGACACAGGCAACTGACATGAATCCAGTGAGCAAGGCAAACCTGTTTTCCTTTCTAAATAAGAGATCTAGTACCTAGTAGTTCTAACTAACTAATGAACTGATCAGTGAGCTAACAGTGGATCTAATTGTCTGCTCTTTAGCTGCAAAGCTATCATTAGCTTTAGCATAGTTATCAAGGTGATCAGAGACCTGAGAAGGATAAATTATAAGCTAAATAAATGTACCAGTCCATGTACCAATCAAAATGACAGAGATGACTAGTTAGTCCATCACCTAGGCAGTGTCCCTGGTTCCTGTGGTCTCATGACATCATGAGCAGAGGCGGTTCAACTAGGCACAAAAAAGAGACTGCTTCTGTGGAAAGAGGAACATGAGAGATTGACCTCACCTTGCCTCTCGCAATATGAAAAAATGGCTCTCCAGGTGTCCACGGCTTTGTCCACAGTTTAGGCTGGGCCCTAGCAGTGGGCCAGTTGAGGCAGTATTGCCCAGTGGTTAGCATACCACAATCCGGAGTCACCATCATCTGCCATGCCCAAATCTTCTCGGAGACCTTGGGGGAGCTACTGCCAGGATTTTGGGACTCTGTCACAATAAGTTTACACATGTTTAAATGCCATATTCATCAGATCTCTGACAAGCTTGAAGGCTAGCAGGTCTGAGTTACTCTTTGTCTATCTTTATTATCTGCTCTAAACTGTGTCCTACAAAACAGAATGCTATACTCTCTAATTCTGGCATATTTCTAAGATGCATGTTCTAGAACTATATATTTTAAGACAAATAGGCAAACTTCATAGTTACCCGTCCTAGGCTTAACCTTAAAAAAGCTAAACAAAGAGACTAGATAAGGCTCAACTGCAGTATTTAGCATGACTTTAAATCTGCTCTTTCTGAACTAAAATCAAAGCAAACCTTTTAATCAGATACAGTTTATAGAGAGGCTAGCAAATCTTGCTGATCCTACCACTTTGCATTAAAATTGAACAGTAAAAAGCTTTTCACTTAGCACTAATCAGAGGACTGAACATAACTGAGAGACCTAAACAAAGATGATCGCAAAATCGTAGCGCCACCCTCTTTGTCCCTGAACCATCATGGCGGCTAGCCATGTGTTAGCACAGGCTGTGACTGACAATACCAAACATAGCCATTAGGTGTTGCTGATGGTGTTGTTAACCTCCTATAACCAAAAGTCCTAACATTGTCATCAAATAAATTTTAGAACCAACTGCATAACGATAGTACAGAACAATTGTAAACTGTACAAACGATTCTGGCCACCCAAAATCTATCAGCCAGAATTCTTTCCCCTTAAACGAGCATAAGAAAACATTTTGCAATGAAGAATCACCAGCCTTTTAAATGAAGTACAACATATTTTTAAATACAGTTCTTTCTCAAATCATTTACTCTCTGGCTTATTATACATACACAAACCTTCTGCAACATTCTATATACCTTCAGGTTCCTAACTTCATTCTTCTGGCTTAACCAGACATTCTTACTTTAGACAAGCTATTTTTTTTTCTTTAATATCTCTTGCTCTCTCCCTTGCTTTCTATAAAACATAAAAACTCTCATCAAAATCCTTTCCATCCTGACATGATCCTGCTGGAGCCCAGCGTCCACGATTTGATTTTTATAGGCAAAGCAAAAACAAGTCATATTAATACAAAAAGAAGTTCTGAAACTGCCAAATTACTTTTCTAAAATTATTTCCCTATAGCAGATAACATAAAGGTAACATAAACAAACTCTAAGGAACTTAGAACAAGTTTTAAGGAACTTTGTGAAACTCTTCCTCTTTTCTGTCTCAATGTGAAGGCCAGGGTAGAAACATGTTTTCTGATAAACAAAGCAGCTTAACAATCAGCTCTCCACAAGACATATTGTAAAACTGCAATTTTCTCAATTAATGCAAACCATATGGCTTGGTTTTATTTAGTAAAATTAATAATATAAATACCAAAGTTTTTTTGTTTTCCCCCAAAGAATGGAGAAACTGTTTCAAATTTCTTGTTAGACTGCCCAAGATCATTGTCTAAAATGCCTGATAAACTTTAAACATTTTATAGCCTTAAACATCTAAACATTTTTTAAAACCTGTTTTTGCAATATCAAAATAAAGTACCCCTTTTGTAGGAGAGAAATCACAAAGCATAACCATAATTTTAAAAGTCAAAACCAGATTTTAAAACCAGAATTTACCAATACAAACAATTTAATTTCTAAAACCAATACCAATTTAAAATAACTCATCCTTTTAATCTAGAAGGAAATGAAAATTATTTGACTACGGTTCCCCCCTCCCTTTTTTTTTTTTTACCCATAGAATGTGGCTACCAAGATGGCGGTCACATTATAACCCACATGGTAACGTCAAGATGGCAGTGAGGCACTTCACATACCACGTGGTAACCTATATTGTTGCTTTTTATACATATGCATTCATAGACCTTATAAACACATAGGCACACATATACATTTTAAGCAAAAGTTTGAATTTAACCTTTAAACATACCCAACTACTTTTGATCATATTAACCATTTAAGATTAGTTGAAATCACGATGGCCATATATTTAAACAGAAACTCTTTTTATTGGACTTAGCTGTAATTTTAAACATTACAGTTAAGTGCGGTTACCTCCCTTCACCACTGCGTGGTTTGCTGGCAGCAATTAACTTAAGCTCGCTGGATGGGAGAGGAGGAAGGGCTGGGGAGCGCTTGTTGGTTCCGCTTGGAGCCAAGGCTCTGCTTGTCCGCCTTCAGCTTGGCCCCAGTGGAGGGGAGGAGCCAGGAAGCTCTGCGGGCTCTGAGCCTGGGCCACGCCATGAGCCTTGCTGTTTACCCTAGTTTGCTTTCCTGCAAGGCAGGCCCTGAACCTGCTTCCTTGCCTGGTCTCCCCCTTGCTCCGCTGCCACAAGCGGCTGCCGATCTTGGCAAGGGGCTGTAGCAAGCCTTTGTTATGACGCTTCTCCCACCTGCCGGAAAGGCGCACATAGCTGCCTAGAGAGGCACGCACAACTGATAGAACTCCAGCCCTGGCCCGCCAGCTCTGTGCATCTCCCCAGCCACCTGCAAGCATTCCTGCCACGGCTTCCCCCCTGAGACCAGCGGCAGTGGCTAGTCTCAGGCGGATCGCGCACGTCCCCAAGCCCTGGGGCAGTTGGCGCCACGTCCAAGACCAAACTGTCCCATGTCCAAAACTGTCGTCCCTCAGTCCAAGTACACACAAAGAAACAGGCACAAAGAAATACACACAAGAAACATAGGAATCACCTTTATCTCGCCAAGGTGCTCAGGCTCAGATTCAATCACCACCTTTATCTAGCCAAGGTGCTCAGGCTCAGATTCAGATTGTTGGGGGAGCAGAATCTCTCTACTCCTTCCCACTTCAGAGAAGGGGCGGTTAGTGTGTCCACAAAAACCGTCCCGTGACCCCCAGCGTTAAAGGCACGTCTGCCTGCCTCAATGGGCCCATCCAGGTGAGCAGACTCAAACCACTCTTCTGATGCTCGGGAGCCATACTAGAAGCAAAGCTTCAGGGGAAACAGAAACCGGACGCTGCCACCGTTGGTCCGGCCCTGCCACTGCCTGAGTAACTAGCATTCAGAACAAACATGTAAACAGAGGAGAGACAAAGACAAACAACCGCAGTACCTGCTTCTGAGCTTAGATGAATCCCCAGATAGCTGGTGTCCAGAAATTCCCTTCAGCACCCCAATATTCCCGGCCAACACACCATAATGTAAGACCCAAAGGAGGGGACCCTAACTTTCCAAGGGGGATGAAGAGAACTCAGGAGACCAATCATCGATGCAATAACAAGAGGTTTAATTCAGCCATCGTACGATGAGGCTGCCCCCCAAAAAACCAGCGAGGAACAGCCGGGAGAGACAGAAGTCTGAGGGTTTTAAAGGAAGGAGCGAGGGAATCGCGGAGGTTGCGAGCTTGGCGACACTGGATTGGGTAGTTGACTTTTAAAATGATTGGTTCATTTTAGGTGCCAAGTCCTTCTGGTTCTGCCCTGAGTGGGTTGGGGAACTGGTGACGTCTGGACCAGTTACTAAACAACGCTATTTCATACTGCAGATCTGGACACTCCTCCACAAGGGGGAGGAGACCTTTCGCATTTCTTTGCAACGGGGTGGGGTCTTGTCTCAGTTTATCCGCTCCTCCTCCTGCCTTCTGTAAACGTGCTGGGAAAATTTAGTCTAACATGGGGTATAGAATTTATAAAGAAACCTGTAAAGCTAGCCTGTTCCTTTCAGAGGCACAGATTAACTGAGCCAGTTTAGGTCACTATGCTGTAAAGCAGAGAAGCCATGGAAACCCGGCAGCCCTTTTTGCCGGTAGGAGACGGTGGGTGGATGTTTCCTTATCCCAGAACCGTAGTTGGAATTCACACAAATTGGGGCTGAAGATGTAGCTCAGTTGGTAGGGTGCCCACCCAGCATGCATGAGGATCTGGGTTCCAGCCCCAGTTGGAATATAAGCCAAGTACGGAGGCAGCATCTCAGTATTTGAGTTATACAAAAAGAGGGTCTGGGGTTCAAGGTTATCCTTGATAAATATTCAGTTCAGGGCCACTCTGGGCCACATGAGAGCCCTTCTAAAATAATAATAATAATAAAAAGGTTTCTCATTAAATGTAAATCATACAGTGCCACATCCTAGGTCCCCTGCCCGTGTTTGCTGTCATTCAGAGCTTCATTCTGAGCAGAAAAATGGGGTACAATCTCAGAAGGCCCTGGGACCCTGTGGGAACATAGGGGCCTGAGTCTGTGGAGTGCTGGAGAGAGCAAGAGCCCCATCTGGCTGACACAGCCAGGTCTGACACCAGGCAAAATAGCCACGAAACACAGGAAGGAGTGCTGATCATCCTGGTAGGGGAAGCAGTGCCAAGAGCACAGGCTGTGAGAGTCCATTTATACAAAGCGTCAAGAAGAGGCAAATCCAGAGAACTGGAGAGAGGCATGAGGAGAAAGAATTTTATTTTAGGGAAATAAAATGTCTTGAAACTATCCAAACAGTAGAAAAGATAGATGTCAGGCACAAAATGGAGCAGGTATGCCTGAGCCAGCATCAGCTTTGTTAGGCTTCAAGACAACACTGCTGGAGACAAGGCTGCCCCTGATGGCCTAGGGAAGGACATTATGGAAGGACAGGTGGACACAGATGTGGGAAGTGCTAGCCATGGGTCTTTGGCGTTGAGTAAAGGCTTCTAGAATTCTCACGTACTCAGAGAAGCTGGGCAAAATCACCTATTTGGACAGGTTCAACCCTAGCACTGCAACCATCAGAAGACTGTACCGGTAAGGAATGTCCCAGTCGTAGGAGCATGCTGCCTGGTCCTAGCCTGATTGGAGTTGTTCAGGGTTACCACAATGACCCATTGGATGAGGTTGCTATGGTAGCTGGTGCAAGAACAGTGAAAGCTGCTTAGCTAAGTGTCTGCACGAACCAGACAGTTAGCATGGCAGGCCAGATGTGAGAGATGCTGATGAACACGTCCAGTGCTCCCTTCCACTCTTTCTCCCCACTGCTTGGGTTATTATATTCTGTCATCCATAGTAGGCACCCCTTAAAGGGCACAACAAAACTGTTGCCCTCAGTACTCACTCCAGACAAGGCAAACAAAACTAAAACAAACACCCGAGGGCCATCCCATGGTGGCAAAAGGCCTGTGAGTGTCTGAGCCCATGCTATTTATTAGTCAGGATGCTTGCCCCACATAAGTCATTATTAAGCAGGGTTAGGTTGTAGGGTTTCTCCACCCTGGTATTATAGACATTGTGGGTAGGATCATTCTTTGTGGCTGGGAACCATCCTATGCATTGGAGGGTGCTGAAGAATGCGCACGGACACCAGAAGGCCTGTAGCCACGGAAAACAACTCCAGGCACTGGCAGGTGCCCACTGACCCAGATGAGGACTGTTGGATTAGAAAACCTGGGCTCCGAGGGCTGGAGAGAGATGGCTCAGAGATTAAGAGCACTGGCTGCTCTTCCTGAGGTCTTGAGTTCCATTCCCAGCAAATACATGGTGACTCACAACGATCTGGTGCCCTCTTTCAGCGTGCAGGTGTACGTGCAGACAGAACACTGTAACTGTATAAATAATAAATAAATAAATTTTTAAAAAATAAAGAAAGGAAGGGAGGAAAGAGGGAAGGAAGGAAAGAAGAAAGGAAGGAAGAAAAAAGAAAGAAAGAAGAAAGAAATTAGTTTTAGATAGAAGGATTACTGAATTTGGAAACTGTTCTTTCTGCAATGAAAGGTTTTTTTTCTATAAAAAAGAAAGAAAGAAAGAAAGAAAGGAAGAAAGAAGAAAGGAAGAAAGAAGGAAGGAAGGAAAGAAAGAAAGAAAGAAGAAAAGAAAGAAAGAAAAAGAAGAAAACCTGGGCTCCAGGCTGGGTAGAGACAAGGCAATAGGATTACCTCAACTTCATGTCAGTTTGATCTACATATCAGATCCAAGGCCAACTGTAGCTAGATAACCAGACCCCTGTCTTAGGAAGAGAGGGAGAAAGAAAAGGAGAAAGGGAGGGGCAGGGGGAGAGAAGGAATTAGGGAGAGAGAAGAAGGGAGGGAAAGAAAAGGAAAAAGAAAGAAAACTGCTAGGTGGTGGTGGCATATGCCTTTAAAGGCAGGCAAGTCTCTGTGTGTTTGAGGCCAGCCTGGTCTACAGAGCAAGTGACAGGACAGCCCAAGCTACACAGAGAAACAAGAGAGATAGACAGGCAAAGAGGAGAGAGAGAGAGAGAGAGAAACTAAGCTTCCATGGTAGCTTCAGTCATCTTTTCCAGATTGTAACCCACAGTCTGTCCAGCTCAACTCATCCCACACTTTCCACAGCTACCTGGGTACCAACTCCCTTTAGCAGGTTTTCCTCAAGATGCAAGCCCCTCCTTGACACCTCCCCACCCCCATTCCTCTTCTTCCTGGAAAGCTGCCTTTGTTGGTCCCTATCTGAGACCTTTGTTCTCGTAGATGAGTGTGACATCAGCTTCAGGGGAGGAAAGCTCGGCATTAGCTCTTTGTAACTAAGGTTGTTCCAAACCCCCCCCCCCCCCCAGCCAAAGCACACCTGTTGTGTATCATGCAAATTAAAATGACTTTACAATTAACTTGGGTTTGGGGTTGTATAATGTTGCTTAAAGGTGCAGATTTTAGAGAATCAGTGATGAGCCCATGGAACTCTGCTGTCGCCCTTCCCCGACTTTTGTGAAGTACTTTTGCCCTTCTTGGTTTCCTTTGGCGAGGCTATCATTAACATTCTCACGTTCACAGCTCTGGATTATGACCATGTCAGCCTTCCTGGATGATTGCTCAAGATAATGTGTGCTTCAGACCCCTTTCGTGGACCCCTGGAGGCCTAAGGACTCCACAGAGAGGGAGCAGTCAGTTACAAGTTTGGACATGCCTGGCTTCTATGCCTGTTCCAGGCTGGTTAGCTTCAGGACTTGCTTCCCTGTGAACTCAGCTCCATCCAAGTCCAGTCTGTGGCCTGAGTGGCTGGGCAAATGGAGGACTTTCCCCTAAGGCCCTAGAAGCCAGGCTTGTCCAAACTGACTGACTGCTCCAGATGAGATACAGGACACACCCCAGGCACTGAGGCAGAGGACAGGGTCACTGGCCAAAGGAAACCTTTCAGTTCAGTGTCCTGGACCAAACCCTCAGACAGGAACAGAACTTAGCTTTCATTTGCAGCTTCACTCACGGGGCAGCCCCAAAATTCTACCATCTTTTCCAGGTACTTTTTGTTTGTTGATGGGGAGCATATTGTTTGTTTTTGAGATAGTGTCTCATACAGCCAAGGCTGGCTTCAAACTTGCTGTGCTATAGAGGATGATCTCCTGATTCTCTTGATCCTCCTGCCTCCAAGTGCTGGGAATTCAGGTGTGGCCCTACCTGGCACTTAGCTGTGTTTGTAGAGGAAGGTTGTTCCTGCCTGAAGCGTTTGGTCTCTGAATGGCTCTAAAGGAGACAGGAAAGAGGAAGCACCAGTAGACAGTGCTGTCTACATAGCACCCACAGGTCTCTCTGAAGAACACTCTCCAACCACAGTGGATGAAGACTTAAAAACTCATCTCAAGCCTGGTCATTGTAGTGCATTCCTTTAATCCCAGCACTCAGGAGGCAGAGACAGAGGGATCTCTGTGAGTTCAAGGTCAGCCTGGTCTATAGAGTGAGTTGCAGGACAGCCAGAGCTATAGAGGGAGACTGTAATGCCAGGTTCACAGGACCCTCAGAGACCACCAGGAGACGACTTCATGCAATTGCAAGAGCGCTTTATTACGAGAGCAATCGAACTCAGGTGCCCCGACCCGAGGGACCTAGTTATTCGTGGGGGCAAAGGGGGTCAATCCTGGAAAAGATGGGCGAGAGAGAGAAAGGACACAAGCAGACGGTTGCCGGTCAAGTGTCAGCTTTATTGAGCTTCAGTGTTTCTTTTAAAGCATGGTTCTGGCAGGGCGGGGGAGAGGGGCGAGAAAAGGGGAGTAGTGGTGGAAAAATACCAAGACCCTTGGTGGGGAGGTGGGAAGTTCCCAAGACTAAGAAGGTGGGTTAAAGAGTTACAAGGCCCAAAGATAATATTGGTGGTCACGGATGTGTCCCAAAGCAAACAGTTTTGGGAACAATGGGTCGTAAGAAACTATGGCCTGCTAGCGTCCGGTGCTCTCTTTTTTTTTTTTTATAGGTATGCCATTATCATAGAAAAATAAAAAATTATCAGGGTCATGGACAAAAAATCGGGGAAAAATAACAACAATAACACAATAGTCTTTTTTATCTATAAAATCCTTATTAATAATGCAGGTAGTAAGTCCTGTGGCGCAAGCAAGGTAAGTATTATTTGGGGCTTTTGTATATGAAGATGTTTGATTGACAACAATTGTCTGATTACAGACCAATTGTAATGGTCGTGGGGGGAGCATGTTGAGCCCAACAAGGCAGTAGCCGAATCCCGAAACCGAACTAAGGGTAAGGCCTTCCTCAGGGGGGGCCTGCCAAAGTAAGTCAGCAGTTTCATTGGTGGGGACAGGGCCACTCATCACGGCTATCCCCTCATAGAATGGTGGAGTAGGAGAAAAACAGATCTAACATTCATCATAGGCAGGGTTACTGGTGACTAGAAATCACAGGATGGCCCACCAAGTTGTGTTAATAATGGTAATTTGGAAAGTTCCTCAGAAGAGTTACTTAGGAAGCCCTGAGGGAGATTAGGATTTAAGGTATTTCAGGAAGATGATCTTATCTAAAGCTCCAGGTCAGCCAGGAATGCACTATTGTATCCGGGCAGTAGTCCGGTCAAGCAAGATGCCAAAATTTAGGGGGCAGCAAGGTGCCAGAAGGTCCCCCTTTATTTTATTTTTACAAGGCCATAATCCCAAGGGAACCGTGCCTGTCTTAGGTGGGAATCTGGGGTCTTCAACCCTTGCTAAGCTCGTCATTGGATACATCAGCAGCGATTGGCTGAGCTCCTGTCTTACGTGGCAAAAAAAAAGGGGGGAACAGAAGACCACTGTGGATTCTCTTACCCATCACTGGCTAACTGGTTCAGCTCACTGGGATGATTAGCATTAGGCCTATTCATAGTCTTGGATGACCATCTCTAGCCTTTGATAGTGCACCTGGATGAGGCGTACCTTTAGGGCCTCAATCTGCTGTTTAATAGAAGCCATAATTGTATTGAAAAGAACAGGTCCTATTGAAAGAATTATCAATAAGATAAGCAGGGGACCAAGGAAAGGAAGGAGATAGGGAAGGAGCCCATTCCTGTGCTGCTTAAGTCCACCATGAACATATATCAGCTGGAGGCAAAGGATCACAGTCCATGGAAACAGTTGTTTTTCTTCCATCATTTCTGTAAAGAGATATAAAAGGAATATGGTCTCAGGGTAATTTTTTTTACCCTGGACTGATGAGGGTTATTATTATTATCTATATGCTTTACTAATGGCAACCATCTGGCTGCATCTATCTCTTTAGAATTGATGCAAACTGCTTCTCTGCCCCGTATCAGGACAGGACCTGGACCATGCCGTTTGTTATCCAAAGGATCTTTCCATAGGACAGTAGCAAACTGTCTTTCTGTATCCATATGCCAGAAACATTCCACAGCTGAATGTCCATATTTTTGAGTTTCAGGCCCTTGTTAATTAAAGTGTTAATTAAAGCCTCACAGTACTTTTCCAGAGTACGGAAGAATGTAACTGCCCTGGACTCTGGTCCTCTGCTCGGGCAGAGATAAGGAAGTGAGCAAGCAAAGACCTCCACTCTGCAAAGAATGACCAGATCTATGCTTGAGAGATAACATCACCTAGCAATCAACCCAAATGGACTCAATTCTTCTCCTGAAAAGCCCCTGACCTTCTCTCAGGCTCGCTCCTCAGAGAAGACACAGGTTGAAGCTAATTGCTCTTCCATCTTTGGCTGTAGCCACATCCCCACTAGCAGGAGATTCTGAACGTGAATTAAAGATCAGATATTCCGCAGGTGCCTGGCCAGGACTGACCAGACCTGAAAGTCAGCTACCTAATCCCTCATCCAATTATGAGTAGCCAGGATGGCAACCTCTGAACTTCCCTGTGCCTCATCCCCTAATAACCTGAGGCTTATGTCTCTGGGGGCCCGCTCTTAAAATTTTGAAAACATATTTCCAACATAGCCAGGGCTATTATCTGTTTTATGTTGTGTTGGAAGTTTTAATATAGCAATTGCTGACAACATATGAGCAATAACATTTTTTTAAGCTTTACCAGTTTGGAGTGTGGAAAATATAAACCCACTACAAGTGTCAATGAAAACATGAACATATTTTAAATTACCAAATTTAGGAATATGTGTAACATCCACTTGCCAAATAACATTAGGTACAAGGCCACAGGGATTGACCCCAAGATGGGAAGTAGGCAAAAGGACAACACGAGGACATTGTTTAAACAAGTCAGCTTTATAATTACCTTAGTTAAAGGTCCTGGAAGGTTAGAATGAGCTTGTAAATGTCCAATGTAAAAGAAAAAGGTTGTTTTTTTTTGTATCAAATTTTGAATTTGTAAAAATAATTTTAGCAGGAGAAGATGTCTATATTTAATTTGCAGTCTCTAACCTAGGCAAAGACTAAGCTACATAGGCACTATCTGTAAAAATGTTTAAAGACTGTTTATTAAAACTTTAAAACACAGCCAATACTGCAGGTAACTTTGTTATTTGCACAGATGTGCTAGACACTTGAAAAGATGCATCAACAGGTTGGACTTTGTCATAATAAGCTTACATATGTTAAAATGCCATATTTAGATCTCTGACAAGCTTGAGGGCCAGCGTATCTGAGTTACTGTTTTTATCATCTGTTCTAAACTATGTCCTATAAAAGAGAATGCTATCTAGAACTATATTTTAAGTAGATTTATAAAGACAACTTTAGTTACCTATCCTAGGCTTAACCTTAAAAAAACTAGACAAAGACACTAGGTATAGCTCAACATCTTAACCAACTGTAGTTGTTAGCATAACTTTAAATCTGCTCTTTTTGAACTAAAATTAAAGCAAACCTTTTAATCAGATACAGTTTATAGAGAGGCTAGTAAATCTTGCTGCTCCTACCACTTGTATTGAAATTGAACAGTAAAAAGCTTTGCATTTACCACTAATCAGATGACTGAACATAACTCAGACCTAAATAAAAATGATTGCAAACTCCTGGCTCCACCCTCTCTATCTGGACCAGCATGGCGGCTGGCCACGTGTAACTGAACTCAGCTGTAAGCCCCGAACAAATATGGCGGCAAAACTACAGCTCCACACACTCTCTATCCCTGAACGATCATGGCGGCTAGCCACGTGTACAATCCCCCACAACCAAAAGTTCAGGGTCATCTTTGGCTATATATGGAGCTCAAATAAGTTTTAGAACCAACTGTATAACAGAACAGTAGAGAACACTCTTAAACTGTATAAATTATTTTAGCCATACCAAACCTATTAGCCAGAATTTTTTTCCCCTTAAAAGAGCATAAGAAAACATTTTGCAATGAAGAATCACCAGCCTTTTAAATGAATTATAACAATACCAGTTTTTGTCCTCTGGTTACATACATTTATTAACCTTTTGCAACGTTTTATATACCTTTAGGTTCCTAGCTTTCTTTTTCTGGCTTAACCAGACATGCTTGCTTTTTTGCTCTCTCTTGCTTTTTTTATTATAGCCTTAAATATTTAAACAATTTTTTAAAAACCCTTTTTTGCAATATCAAAATAAAGTATCCCTTTTGTAGGAGAGAAGTCACAAGGCTTATAACCATACTTTTAAAGGTCAAAACCAGATTTTAAGACCAGAATTTACCAATACAAACAATTTAATTTTTAAAACCAATACCAATTTAAAATAACTCATCCTTTTAACCTAGAAGGAAATAAAAATTATCTAAGGTTTCCTTTTTTTTTTTTCATACCAAGATGGTGGTTACATTGTAAACCATAGGCACACACTTTAGACACACAAAAAAATACTGCACAAAGACATTCAGACAAAAAAAAAACATTAACCAGCTGGCCAAATTTATTGAAAATACTGATGAAGTTAGGGGCGTCCCCCTGAACTTTGGCAGCTGTGACCACCTTGATCACGTCTTGCTGCCCAGATACAGACACCTCGAGCTCAGGAATTTTTAGAACAGAGAACAGAAAATACTACACGCACAAACATTGCACAGAAACATTTAGACACTTACGGCCGGCAAAAACTAAACAAAAACTAAACACAGAGACAAAGACAAAAAACAACCGCGGTACCTGCTTTTTAAACATTTAAATATATAGAGAGAGCATAACCATGATTTTCAGTCAGAACTAGAAAAATTCAGAATTTATCAGTGAACACAATTTACTCTTTAAAACTAGAAGTGGCTCCATCTTTCTGGTTTCTGTTCGAGAGCTGGCTGAAGCTGACACTGGCTGAAGCCGGTGGGAGGGGACAGGGTAAAATGCAGTCTTGCTAAGCTCTGCAGCTGGCAGAGGCAGGTCTTAGGCCTCTGAGGGTTTGGGCGTTCTCATCCACCCAGTTCTCCGCAAGCCTGGCCCTCGGTAGGGGAGTGGAAGGGAGACAAGTAGAGTCTCCGTTCCTCCTGCTCACCGTGCTACGGCTCCAATCCATGCCCTTTGCTCCAGCCCACCTGGGGGCCTTTTTTGGGAAAAACGGGGAAAGCTAGGGAATTAACAGTAATGACGGGGGGAAAATTATTATCTTTATCTCGACCTCTTTCTCTAAGGTCCTCGAGAGGGCAGGCTCCAAACTGATCCCACTTTTTGGCCTATCTGGCCCATCAATAGCAAACCATGGACAAATGTCCGACACAAAAACAAAGAACTTAATTAAATCCTTTTTCTTTTAACCCGTATTCCTCTCTCCCTGAGGGAGGTCTTTAATTCCTTAACGAATGACGCCTCCTTAGACAAAGAATGGCCCATCTCGATAGGACGGAAATGTAAAGCTTACCAGGTCTTGTAGTCTCTCCGGGTCAGAGGGAGCTGATCACGCTTGTGTGGTTTCGAAGGCCTTCTTCCTCGCTTCAGGGTCCGTCCGGAGAGACCCGTACTTCGAGCCCTCACGTTGGGCGCCACTCTGCCCCAACCCGCGGGACCTAGTTATTCGTGGGGGCGAAGGGGGTCAATCCTGGAAAAGATGGGCGAGAGAGAAAGGACACAAGCAGACGGTTGCCGGTCAAGTGTCAGCTTTATTGAGCTTCAGTGTTTCTTTTAAAGCACGGTTCTGGCAGGGCGGGGGAGAGGGGCGAGAAAAGGGGAGTAGTGGTGGAAAAATACCAAGACCCTTGGTTGGGGAGGTGGGAAGTTCCCAAGACTAAGAAGGTGGGTTAAAGAGTTACAAGGCCCAAAGATAATATTGGTGGTCACGGATGTGTCCCAAAGCAAACAGTTTTGGGAACAATGGGTCGTAAGAAACTATGGCCTGCTAGCGTCCGGTGCTTATCTGGTGGCCAGGCTCTTAGGAAGGGTCCCAGGGCTTAGTTCCCAACACTCAGGACCCAATTCTCACTGATGCAGCAGTAGAGAAGTGGGACCCCGAGCTCTGAGTGAGCAGGATTTTTAAAGGGAAAGTCTATGAGCAGGGGGTTTCTATGGCAGCAAGCAGAGGGGCATAAGCCTTGGCATTACAGAATTGGGTGAAATTTAGCAGGGCAGGGTGACCTTCTCTGAGGCACACAATCACAATGGCTAAGGCATATAATCACAATGGCTATTTTTCTAAACCATATCTGAAACATTGGGGAAAATTTTCCCACCCGATTTCTAACCAATTCCCATTAATTATTGCCAGGGAGATTGTCTCTATTTTCTATGAAGCATTTTTTTTTCTGTATTATTTCCTGGAGGCTGTTGCTAGGAGAGTTAACTTTGTTCTCTGCCAAGTGCACACTCTGTGATATTTCCTTATACCTGAATTCAGCTCCCAGTCAAGATGGCTCTTTACTCAGGCTCACTATACCCAGGCTAACTTAAACTCTTCAAGACCTGTCATGAAAAAAAATGATAATTATGATAATAATAACAATAGTAATAGTGGTATTTTCTTACTTTGTTAAGATATTTCACATAACCAGAGAATTCATGTATTGAAGGTGTATGGAGTTCAGTTTTGACCGGGGATGGGAGTAGATAGGGCATTTTTCTATTCCACATTCTAAAAGGGCTCCTATACATATGCTGTGAATAGACGAGCACACACACATAGTTAATGGCTTGCTTGTGCCGAGTTAATTCTCCAGTCTAGATGGAGGCCTCGAGGAACATAGGATTGACACAAGCAGACACTAACTAGATTCAGTTTCCAGAACATGAGAGTTCAAGGAACGGTAGCAGCAGAGACGCAAGCCTCACCAATCTCCTGCTCCTCCTCATACAGCTTGGTGGCTAGCGATGGGATGAGAGGCAGCATATTCAGGGTGGTAAGTCACTGTATTGTTGGCCCACCAGCACTCTAGACAAAGTGCACCTTACAGATTCAATTATTGTCTCTGCTCATTGGCATTTGTGGCAAGCAATGCAAGCCCCGGTATTCCAATACTGATTATCCCCTAGTGCACTCCTACAACCGTATGACTCTTGCAATCTAACTTTAAGGCATTATCAAGAGCCCCAGAAGAAATTCTGTCATGATTAGCTTAGCAATCACTCACACTCCTGTCCTTTTAGCTTCCAGAATTTTATTTTATCATAAGGCTTTGCAGGTTAACCTCTGTGAAGCACTTAGTATTTTATTTTACTAAAAAAGCCTCATTATTTTGCTGGCAAGTGATGCTGTGTTTCTATGCGTATGCCACATTTGGTTTACCCGCTGATAGACATTTGGGTTCTTATCGTTTGGGGCTATTTGTGGCTACTGCTCTTATGAACATCAATGCACATGTTTTTGTTTGTTTGTTTGCTTGCTTGCTTGTTTTTCAGGACAGGGTTTCTCTGTGTAGCCTTGTTTGACCTGGACTCCCTTTGTAGACCAGGCTGGCCTCGAAACTCACAGAGATCCGCCCACCTCTGCCTCCCAGAGTACTGGAATTACAGGCGTATGCTCACACCTGGCACAACTTTCTGTAGGTCCTTTAACGAGTTATTTTTAGCCAGATGCGGTGGTTCACATCTTTAATCCCAATAGTCAGAGGCAGGGGCAGGCAGATATTTGAGTTTGAGGCCAGCCTGGTCTACATATTGGTTCCAGGAGAGCCAGGATCACATGGAGACCCTATCTTTAAGAAAATATTTTTTTTATTTTTGTTTGTAATTATGTTGTATGCATTTGTGTCTGTATGGGACTATGTACAAGAGAGAGCATTTGCCTTCGGATGCCAGAAGAGGAGCTGGAGTTACATGGATGCTGGGATTTGCACTCAAGTCCTCTAGGAGGTACCAAGTACCCTTAAGTACTGAACTCTCTCTCTAGCACACCCTGCTCTCACTTTATGTTATTTATTTATTTATTTATTTATTTATTTGTTTTTTGAGACAACACTTTAAACTGGTCTTAAACTCCTAGCTTCAAATGATCCTTCTGCCTCAGCCTTCCAAGTGGCTGGGACTACAGACACAAGCCACCATAAGTGACAACTTTTTATATGTGAACATCTAATTACCCTGGCACCATTTGTTGAACAAATGATTCTTCCTCTCACTGGATCATAGTGCTTTTGTTAAAAACTGGTCAAGGAGGCTGGGTGTGGTGGTACACTCAGCTTTAACCCAGCACTTAAGGAGGCAGAGGCAGGCAGATTGCTGTGGGTTCAGGGCCAAGCCTGGTCTACAAATCCAGGACAGCCAAGGCTACACAGAGAAACCCTGTCTCAAAGTAAATCGATCGATAGATAGATAGATAGATAGATAGATAGATAGATAGAATAAAAACTGGTCAAGGGCTCAGCCATTAAGAGCACTGGCTGCTATAACAGAGGACCTGGTTTTCAATCCCCAGTATCTACACGGTAGCTCACAACCATTTGCAACTCTAGTCCCAGGGGACCTGATGACCTCTTCTGCGTTCTGTGGGTATACCATGTGCACATGTGGAATGCAGACATGAATGCCAGCAAACAACTCATACAACAAATCAATCAATACATTTTGACAAATTAGTTAAGTATAAAGTTGTCAGTTTACTTCTAGACTGTCAGTTTTATTCCAGTGACCTGTACATTCGGCTTCATGTCAACATCATACTTTCTTTTTTCTTTTGCCATATTGGGGATAGAAGCAGGGTTTTGTGTATATTGGACTGAGGTGTAGTCCCAGCACTACCACACTGACCTAACTACATTTGTCTTATAGTAATATTTGAAATCTTCAAGGTCTCCTATGTTGAAATCTGCAAGTACAAGGTCTTCTATGCTGATTTTAAAAATTGCTTTGGTGCTAGGTGGTGGTGGTGCATGCCTTTAATCCCAGCAGACGCAGAGGCAGGCAGGTCTTTGAGTTCAAAGCCAGCCCGATCAGTATAGTGAGTTCTAGGACAGCCAGGGCTACACAGAGAAAGCCAATAATAATAATAATAATAATAAATAATATTTTGGCTGTTCTGGAGCCATGCAATTTCATGAGAACTGCAGAGAAGAACTTGCAAGTCTATCTCCTTTTGTTTGTGACAGCAGGTGAGATAGCTTGTGAGGGTCACACCTCTTCCTCAGGCTCCTTGTGCAAATTAACCTATTGTTCTGAGATGTTTTACTGGCTAAAAGTAACTCCTGACAATTAAAGAGGTCAGAGGGCTGGAGGCAGAGGAGGAGGCAGAGACTTGAGACTTGCTGCAGCAGCCTGCCTTTTGCTGTGGCTGTTGAGTCTGGACCTTTAAAAAATTTCCTGTGTGCTGTGTGTTTATTTTATTAATATTAATTTAATTCTCACTCCTGACTCTAGAAACGTTTGACTCTGCTGGCTGGCTCCGGCACAAGTTTATAAATTTCTGTGAACCCACCTGATGGGGATTGGATTATATTGGACTGAGTTGGTAGACAAGTTTGGAACATGGCTATCTTAACAGTACAATATAGGGCTGGAGAGGTGGCTCAGTGGTTAAGAGCACCGGCTGCCTTTCCTGAGGACCAGGTTCAATTCCTGGCACCCACATTGCAGCTCACAACTATGTAACTCCAGATCCAGGAGATCTGATGACTTCTTCTGAACTCCTAGGGTACCTGGCAGTCACATGATGCACAGACATACATGTAAGCAAAGCACCCGTACACATAAAAATAAACAAATACAAATGTTAAACAATACCACATGACCATGATACAATGTGTACATGTATGGAATTGTTAACTGTTAGATAAAGTATTTTAAAACTGCAGCATGAGTAGAGGATATTTTCTAATAATTTATATACTTTTTATTGACCTAACTAACCAGGATGTGGATAGATCTCAGGTGTTTAATGAAAGGAGAAGTATTGGTTCAGGACCCACAAGACCAAGTTCTTAGCATAAAGGAGATTTATTTGCCCCAGAGGGACCAGAGGACAAAGAATAAGAGACCAAGACAAGAGATAGAGGACCAGGGAGAAGGGGAAGGGAACAAGGGAGAGGCGTTAGGGGTATTTGTCCAAGAGGACAAAGGACTGTCTCTAAATCAAGAGGAGACAGCTGTGGCACACAGGCAAATGGCAGTTTATAAATGTAAAAGAGGGGAAGGGCATAGGAGAAGAAGAGGGAGGGAGAGTGGGATTGAAAGGGGTTGGGGAGGGGGCTACAGCTGGGAATGCAAAGTGAATAAACTGTAATTAATAAAATTAAAATAAAAATTAAAAAAATTAATGTAAAAGAAGAAACCCCATGTTAAGAGGTGTTTAATTTTAATTGGGCATGTTAATTAAGTGAGCCAAAGGGAGCTTTTGATTGCTGGACTTCAATACTTTGATAGCTGGACCTTGGTAGTCAGCCTCAGGAAGAGAAAGTGGCCAAATAAGGGAAGGGACCTTGGTGGCCAGCTTTAGGAATGTGATCTAATGGTTTTCAGGAAGGCAGAGGGAATGGGGAAGGGCAAGGCTGCCAGAGCCATGCTTGCAGGCTGCTGGCCTGAGTCCCTTCTTTCAGGCCATCCTGCTGGCCCTCTGTTTTGTGGCTTTGTTCAAGGCTAGCCTTGGACTAGCTATAGCCTAAGATAACCTTGAACTCTCAGAACTCTCAATGTGCCTATCTCTACTACTTCTCAAGTGCTGAGATTATAGGCATGTGTCGCCTTGCTCAGTTCTATAGGCCTGCATTTATTTTATTGAATTTATCCCTAAGTATTTTATCCTTTTTTACTGCTATGAAGTGAGATTACTTTCTTCATTGTGGAGTGCCTATTTTGGAAAGTCAGGGAATATAATTAATTTTTGCATGTTGATATTATACCTATTCTACAAACTTGCTGAATTAACTTGTTAATCCTAATACTGGCTTCCTTAGTACTTTTTCCATTTTTTAATGTGTGGGTATTTTGCCTCATGTATGTACTGGCACCATGGCTGTGTGGTGGCACCGCAGAAGAGAGTGTCCCCTAGAAGTGGAATTATGGATAGCTGTGGGGTTTGTTTGAGTTTTTGGTTTTGGTTTTTTGTTTGTTTGCTTTGGTTTTGTTTTTTATTTGTTTTTTTGTTTTTGTTTTTGTTTTGAGGCAGTATTTCTCTGTGTAGCCTTGGCTGTCTTGGACTCGATTTGTAAATCAGGCTGGCCTTGAACTGACAGAGATCTCCCTTTAATCCTTGTCTGCTTCTCTCTGCCTCCCAAGTTCTGGGGCTGAAGGCATGTACCACCATACCCAGATTGTACCTTTTTTTTGATAGATAGGATTTTTGAAATTTGTTAACTATGTATTATATTAAATGACTTTTAGACACAGAATTGATTGAGATTAAACTTGGCCATGACACACGTTTCTTTTGTTTTGCTTGATTTGGTTAGTTAGAATCTTGTTGACAATTTTTTGTTTGTTTTTTTGAGCAGGGTCTCCCTGTGTATACATTCATCACAATGACCCGAAGCTAGCTAGTTTTGAGCCAGTCTTGTGTAGCCCAGGCTGGCCTCAAACTTGTTATATAACTGAGGATGACCTTGTACTCATGGTCCTTTAGCCTCTACCTCCTGAGTTTGAGTGAACCATCAGCACCAGCTGCTCCAGTGTCTTAGGGTGGAAGATTAAGCCACTGCATTGAGATGTTTGTTTAGTGATGTGGTCACTGGCACTGCTCCTGCATCCAGTAAGTGCTGATATGATGTTCTTATCTGGCATTGGTGTAGCTCCTCTGGATTTCTTTAGGTTACTGCCTTCAGAGAACCTTTTTCTGTTCTTTTTTTTTTTTTTTTTTTTGACATATTTATAACGTTGAGTTTGAAATATGTCTGATCCCTGGAAATGTAGCATTCCCAAGAAAATTCAAATTTCAGGCTACCTGGGCTACATAACTTATAAACAAATGTGTCTCAAATAAATAAGTAAATAGATGTGGTGCTTGTGGGCTGATGAGATGCCCCAGTTGGTAATGTGTTTGCCACACAAGCAAGAGGGTCTAAGTTCTACCCCCATCATCTACATAAAAAGCCAGGCATGGTTGTTAGTGCCTGTAACTCCAGTGTTGGAGAGGCAGAATCAGGAGGGTACTGGACCTGCTGGCCACTCAGACTAGACCTCTCAGTGAGCCCCAGATCCCACTGAAAGACTGTGGTTCAAAAAATCAGGTGGATGGTGACTGAGAACACCACCCAACTTGACCTCTGGGTTACACGCACACACACTAAAAACTACCTTTACATGGCATGTAGTTGGATTTTTGTTGTTGTTTTGTTTTTGTTTTTCCGAGACAGGATTTCTCTGTGTAGGCTTGACTGTCCTGAAACTCTCTCTGCAGACCAGGGTGGCCTCAAATTTGTAGAGATTCACCTGCCTCTCCTCCTGAGTGCTGGGATCACAGATGTGCACCACCATGCCCGGCATACATAGAATTTATTTGGTTATCCATTCTGTCACTCTTCACCTTTCATCTGAAAGTTCTGTACATTTATTCTTAATATAATTGTAGATAAGTACTGTTTTGTGCCACTTTGTTATTTCTTGAAAGCTTAGTTATACTTTGGGACATTTATATACATTACGACTTTGCTACTCATTTTTCGGCTGAAGAATCAAAACCTAGAAAGTCATAGAAACAGCACCAGTCATTGTGAGCAGAACTATGATCTTAGCATTGCCAACATGAATTCTGCCCCAGAGGTTACCTTTCTAGTCCCCTGACTTCCTCTCTCACCAATCAGAGACAGTCCCTACATGCAGCCAGGGGAACCATTGAAAAAGGTGAATTCACAGAATTTGGGCAGCAAAGGCAGGAGAATTCTAGGTCAGTATAGGCTGCATAGTAAGTCCTGGGTCAGCCGGGGCTATACGGTGAGACTGCCTCAAAAGTCAATTGGTAATTTTAAATTAAAATAAATAAATAGGCAAATCTAATCCCAACATTCCTGCTTCTGATCCTCCAAGGGCTCCCACATGGGAGCTGTATGTGCTGCCTTTCTCAAAAGCCATCATGGCTGACATACATCACACACACACACACACACACACACATATACACACATACTTACACATATATACACATACACACAAGCACACGCATGCACATGAGGTGCTCAAGATGGGGAACTCTACTGTGTCTTTCCTACCCGGGCTACCTGGGCTTCTCAACATTGCTGTCTCAGTGTCCTTTGCTGTTCTCTGGGTACATCCATCTTAGGCCTTTTAAGAACCAAGAAGATCCCTTCGATGGCTGTCACCAAGAGTGTCTGATGTGACTTATTCTGCCTACACCAAATTTCAGTTTCCTCCCTTTTCTCCCTGTTCAGTTTATGAAGACTCTGCAGGATTTGTTCACTGACTTTCATACAATCAAGAAGAATGTTGAAACGCTCCGGAAGGATGTGGACGTGATAAAGTACATATTTGATAAGGTACTCATCCCTGTACCTTTATTCCCTGCTTGGCCATGCTGATTAGACCGACAGAGGCTAGGGCAGTAAGGAAAATTCTAGAAGGCTTGTTCTTAGAAAATGTTACCATAAAGGAAAGAGGAAGGTTTAATCCCCCCTAGCCATTTATTTTTCCTACCCCCTGAACTTTCTGTAATCCCTCTACACCTCCTCCCTTGCTGTGTTAAGCATCAGGCATCAGAAACGGAAGCCTAGTTCATCTTGGTTTAGAAAAATAGAATTTAATGGTTTACTTTCTAAATTGTTTTAAAGTGTGTGTGCGCGCGTGTGCTTAATGTTATGTGTATGGATGTTCTGCCTGCCTTCATGTCTGTGCAATATGTTTGTGTGTGTGTAGTGCCTGGAGAGGTCAGAAGGAGGTTTCCAGATCCACTAGAACTGAGTTAGAGATGGTTGGGAGCCACTGTGTAGATGCTGGGAGGTTTAGGGTTGTCTGAGTGTTAACAACTCCAGAATTCAGTTTCACCAGCTGTCCGCTCATTGAAAGTGCCATCCACACTAAAAAGTGAGATAAACCTAGCACACACTAGGAACACATGCTCTTTCTGTAACTTCATGTCATTGGCCTGAGTAAATCTCAGCCTTTCATGGGGTGACACAGAATCCCTAAGGCAAAAGGCAGCAGCCTCCAGACAACAGCTGATGATGGCCTGTGAGAGCCAAGTCACCCCCAAGCCACAGAGTGTTGCAGTTGAGCCATTTGCCCCAAAGAGTGTGATCTAATGTAGCATTTGAGCCTCAGGATAATCTGGGGCTGGTCAGGAAACAGGACCATAAAACACTAGAAAGGACACCTTGGAGCAAGTATGTCTGCAAAACAATTTCTCCTTAGCCCATCTCTTGCAGACTCACTGTTCTGTTCCATTTGCGTCTGCTCTGAAACAGGGTGTCTTGTAGCCCAGCCTGGCCTCCAGTAGTAGGGAGTGACTTAGGTCTGTCTGGTCCTCCTGCTCCACATCACAGATGATTAAAGTGTTCATAATCACTCCTGGGTTTGTGCAGCACTGGAGAGCAAACCTCGGGCCTCAACTATGCTTGGCAAGCACAGGACAAACTCAGCTACACTGTCAGCTCTCCTCTTGAAGATTCTTTTTCCAATATAACATTTTTTATTGATTCTCTTCAAGTTTTGTGTCATGTGTCCCCCACACACACTTCCCAGTCCTTTCATGTCCAGTCTGCCACCCTTGTGGTGACCTTGTCCCTCTTCAAGATTTTTTTTCCTTTTTTTTTTTTTCAAGACAAAGATTTCCTGTGTAGCCTTGGCTGTCCTGGACTCTATTTGTAGACCAGGCTGGCCTCAAACCCCACAGAGATCTGCCTGCCTCGGCCTCCCACAGTGAAGGGATTACAGGTGTGCGCCACCATGCTCTTCATAATTCTTAATGTTCTCCTCATTCAGTGTTCTGAAAAATTCCAAGATTGTTGAATGCTTTGTAGCCCAACACTTTTTTTTTTTTTTAATCTGTGGAACACTTTTTCTTTCCTGGGAAATTCTGTTTTTCTATTCCAAACTCAGTTAACTAATATGGTGAGAAGCAGCCAGACTGGGACCAGAACCTGTACCCCAGCCTCAGGTTAAGCTTCTTGGACAGGTAAACCCAGAAAGGATGGATCTTGTCTGTGAAGACTTGAAAGCACAGAACCGGAAGCTGGCTGCCTTGCAGCGGGAAGTGGTAAGATCTTTGGATTCAGCTCTCTTGCCCTGTGTGCCAGGGGCTAGAATGCATTTGGAGAACAGCATAGTCTGGAAAGGGTTTCAGTGAGCCGGCAAGTCCCCAAGAGCAGACGTGGTGCCATACACATGCTATTGACACCCCCATCCCACCTCCCCACCCTTCCCTAGCCTGGCTTCACTCACATTCTCCATCCCACTGCATAGGTCCCCCTCCAGGAAAAAGTTCGTGCCCTTCCCCATCCTGAGGAAATAGTACTCTGGGGTACCCTCCATGAGGCCATGTTCACTCAGGTGAGTGTTGGAGGAGGAATGGGATATAAAGGGGTATGAGACCAGACCAAGCAGCTCAGCTCCTTCTCCTGCAGGAAGCACCTAAGCTGGAGCTGGACATGTGGAGGAGCACAACCTCTTTTCCAGAGTCTTCCTTGAGGCAGTTTGAGGATGGCTCTTTAAAGACCATGGCGGATTCGGGAGTACTTGGGAAGGATGAGTACATTCGGGCCAGTGGCTCGCAGGCTCAGTATGGCCCTCTGTTTGCATTTGGGCCCAGGTCTGGACAAGAGCCAGCAAAACGTATTGGGAAGCCTGGTTCCAGGCCAGTCCAGTGGGCTAAGCCTAAACCAGCTGCCCCAGGTGCATTGCCCTTATTGCCAAGAGGCACTCCTGAGGAGAGTGGTGGGCCTGTGTGGGATATGGGTGCCTTCCAGCCTAGCCTAGGTCCTGAGGGCCAAATTGACAGGGCTGCTTTCCCAGCCATGGAAGTTGGACCGTCAAGGCCTCAGCCATTACCACAACAGGAGGTTCCTCAAACAGAGACCCACCGGCTTTCAGACCATGAAGAGAAGGGAAATGAATATGATGATGACTACATGAGAGACTCTCAGGAAGAGGTCCCGAAGGATGAGACTTCCCAGGATGGGAGTCCCAAGGGAAGAGCTCCCCGGGGTGGGATTGCCAAGAAAGGGGCTTCCCGGGATGGGAGTCCCAAGGAAGGGTCTCCCCGGGATGGGATTGCCAAGGAAGGGGCTTCCCGGGGTGGGATGGCCAAGAAAGGGGCTTCCCAGGATGGGAGTCCCAAAGAAGGGTCTTCCAGGGATGGGAGTCCCAAGGAAGGGGCTCCCCAGGATGATATTGCCAAGGAAAAGGTTCCTCAGGATAGGATTGCCAAGGAAGGGGCTCCCCGGGATGGGAGTTTCAAGGAAGGGGCTCCCCAGGGTGGGGTTGCCAAGAAAGGGGCTCCCTGGGATAAGAGTCCCAAGGAAGGCGCTCCCCAGGATGGGATTCCCAAGGAAGGGGCCCCCCGGGATGGCATTTCCAAGGAAGGGGCTCCCCGGGATGGTATTTCCAAGGAGAGGGCTCCCCGGGATGGGATTGCCAAAGAAAGGGCTCCCCGGGGTGGGATTGCCAAGGAAGGAGCTCCCCGGGATGGGATTGCCAAGGAAGTAGCTCCCCGGGAAGGGATTTCCAAGGAAGGGTCTCTCTGGGATGGGAGTCCCAAGAAAGGAGCTCCCCGGGATGGGATTTCCAAGGAAGGGGCTCCCCTGGATAAGGGTCCCAAGGAAGGGGCTCCCCAGGATGGGATTCCCAAGAAAGGGGCTCCCCGGAATAGGAGTCCCAAGGAAGGAGCTCCCCGGGATAGGAGTCCCAAGGAAAGGGCTCCCCAGGACGGCATTCCCAAGGAAGGGGCTCCCCAAGATAGGAGTCCCAAGGAAAGGGCTCCCCGGGATGGGAGTCCCAAGAAAAGGGCTCCCCGGGATGGGATTGCCAAGGAAGGGGCTCCCCAAGATAGGAGTCCCAAGGAAAGGGCTCCCCGGGATAGGATTGCCAAGGAAGGGGCTCGCCGAGATAGGAGTCCCGAGAAAGGGTCTTCCCGGGATAGGAGTCCCGAGGAAAGGGCTCCCCGGGATAGGAGTCCCGAGGAAAGGGCTCCCCGGCATAGGAGTCCCGAGGAAAGGGCTCCCCGGCATAAGAGTCCCGAGGAAAGGGCTCCCCGGGATAGGAGTCCCGAGGAAAGGGCTCCCCGGCATAGGAGTCCCGAGGAAAGGGCTCCCCGGCATAGGAGTCCCGAGGAAAGGGCTCCCTGGGATAGGAGTCCCGAGGAAAGGGCTCCCCGGGATAGGAGTCCCGAGAAAAGGGCTCCCTGGGATAGGAGTCCCGAGGAAAGGGCTCCCCGGCATAGGAGTCCCGAGGAAAGGACTCCCCGGGATAGGAGTCCCGAGGAAAGGACTCCCCGGGATAGGAGTCCCAAGAAAAGGGCTCCCCGGGATAGGAGTCCCGAGGAAAGGGCTCCCCGGGATAGGAGTCCCGAGGAAAGGGCTCCCCGGGATAGGAGTCCCAAGAAAAGGGCTACCCGGGATAGGAGTCCCGAGGAAAGGGCTCCCCGGGATAGGAGTCCCGAGGAAAGGGCTCCCCGGGATAGGAGTCCCGAGGAAAGGGCTCCCCGGGATAGGAGTCCCGAGGAAAGGGCTCCCCGGGATAGGAGTCCCGAGAAAAGGGCTCCCCGGGATAGGAGTCCCGAGGAAAGGGCTCCCCGGGATAGGAGTCCCGAGGAAGGGTCTCCCCGGAATAGGGGTCCCGAGAAAAGGGCTCCCCGGGATAGGGGTCCCAAGGAAAGGGCTCCCCGGGATAGGAGTCCCAAGGAAGGGTCTCCCCGGGATAGGAGTCCCAAGGAAAGGGCTCCCCGGGATAGGAGTCCCAAGGAAAGGGCTCCCCGGGATAGGAGTCCCGAGGAAAGGGCTCCCCGGGATAGGAGTCCCGAGGAAAGGGCTCCCCGGGATAGGAGTCCCGAGGAAAGGGCTCCCCGGGATAGGAGTCCCGAGGAAAGGGCTCCCCGGGATAGGAGTCCCGAGGAAAGGTCTCCCCGGGATAGGAGTCCCGAGGAAGGGTCTCCCCGGGATAGGAGTCCCGAGGAAAGGGCTCCCCGGGATAGGAGTCCCAAGGAA
The DNA here is from genome assembly GCF_030254825.1 of Meriones unguiculatus. Classification (NCBI taxonomy): domain Eukaryota; kingdom Metazoa; phylum Chordata; class Mammalia; order Rodentia; family Muridae; genus Meriones; species Meriones unguiculatus. The sequence continues at coordinate 42,327,372 of NC_083359.1, forward strand.
GGGTCTCCCCGGGATAGGAGTCCCAAGGAAAGGGCTCCCCGGGATAGGAGTCCCAAGGAAGGGTCTCCCCGGGATAGGAGTCCCAAGAAGAGGGCTCCCCGGGATAGGAGTCCCAAGGAGAGGGCTCCCCGGGATGGGAGTCCCAAGGAAGGGGCTCCCCGGGATGGGGTTGCCAAGAAAGGGGCTCCTCGGGATGGGATTGCCAAGGAAGGGGCTCCCCGGGATGGGATTGCCAAGGAAGGGGCTCCCCGGGATGGGATTGCCAAGGAAGGGGCTCCCCGGGATAGGAGTCCTGAGAAGAGGGCTCCCCGGGATAGGAGTCCCAAGGAAAGGGCTCCCCGGGATAGGAGTCCCAAGGAAGGGTCTCCCCGGGATAGGAGTCCCAAGGAAAGGGCTCCCCGGGATAGGAGTCCCAAGGAAAGGGCTCCCCGGGATAGGAGTCCCAAGGAAGAGTCTCCCCGGGATAGGAGTCCCAAGGAAAGGGCTCTCCGGGATAGGAGTCCCAAGGAAGGGTCTCCCCAGGATGGGAGTCCTAAGAAAGGGGCTCCCCGGGATAGGAGTCCCAAAGAAGGGTCTCCCCGGCTTAGGATTTCCAAGGAAGGGGCTCCCCGGGATGGGAGTCCCAAGGAAGGGGCTTCCCGAACTGGGATTGCCAAGGAAGGAGCTCCCCGGCATGGGATTTCCAAGGAAGGGGCTCCCCAGTATGAGAGCCCCAAGAAAGGGGCTTCCCGAACTGGGATTTCCAAGGAAGGGGCTCCCCAGGATGAGAGCCCCAAGAAAGGGGCTTCCCGAACTGGGATTGCCAAGGAAGGAGCTCCCCGGGATGTGATTGCCAAGGAAGGGGCTCCCCGGGATGGGAGTCCCAAGAAAGGGGCTTCCCGAACTGGGATTGCCAAGGAAGGGGCTCCCCGGGATGAGAGCCCCAAGAAAGGGGCTTCCCGAACTGGGATTGCCAAGGAAGGGGCTCCCCGGGATGAGAGCCCCAAGAAAGGGGCTTCCCGAACTGGGATTGCCAAAGAAGGGGCTCCCCGGGATGAGAGCCCCAAGAAAGGGGCTTCCCGAACTGGGATTGCCAAGGAAGGAGCTCTTCGGGTTGGGATTTCCAAGGAAGGGTCTCCCAGGGCTGGGATTGCCAAGGAAGGGGCTTCCCGGGATGGGATTGCCAAGGAAGGGGCTCCCCGGGATGGGATTCCCAAGGAAGGGGCTCCCCGGGATGGGATTGCCAAAGAAGGGTCTTCCCGGACTGGGATTGCCAAAGAAGGGGCTCCCCAGGAAAAGAGTCCCAGGGAAGGGGCTCTCCGGGTTGCGATTTCCAAGGAAGGTATGTCTCCCCGGGATAGGAGTCCCAGGGAAGGGCCTTCCCAGACTGGGATTCCCAAGGAAGGGGCTCCTCGGCATGGGATAGCCAAGGAAGGGGCTCCCCGGGATGGGATTCCCAAGGAAGGGGCTCCCCGGGATGGGATTCCCAAGGAAGGAGCTCCCCGGGATGGGATTGCCAAGGAAGGAGCTCCCCGGGATGGAATTCCCAAGGAAGGGGCTCCCCAGGATGGGGTTGCCAAGAAAGGGGCTCCCCGGGATGGGATTGCCAAGGAAGGGGCTCCCCGGGATGGGATTCCCAAGGAAGGGTCTCCCCGGGATGGGATTCCCAAGGAAGGGGCTCCCCGGGATCGGATTGCCAAGGAAGGGGCTCCCCGGGATGGGATTCCCAAGGAAGGGGCTCCCCGGGATGGGATTGCCAAGGAAGGGGCTCCCCGGGATGGGATTCCCAAGGAAGGGGCTCCCCGGGATGGGATTCCCAAGGAAGGGGCTCCCCGGGATGGGATTCCCAAGGAAGGGGCTCCCCGGGATGGGATTCCCAAGGAAGGGGCTCCCCGGGATGGGATTCCCAAGGATAAAGCTCCCCAGGATGGGATTCCCAAGGAAGGGGCTTCCTGGGGTTGGATTCCCAAGGAAAGGGCTCCCAGGGATGGAACTTCCAAGGAAGGGGCTCCCCGGGTTGGGATTCCCAAGGATAAAGCTCCCCAACATAGAGCCCCCATTGATAAAGCTCCCCAACATGGAGTCTCTAGGGATGGGATTCCCCAAGACAGAGTCACCAAAGATGAGGCTCCCAAAGCCAGAGCCCTCAAAGACATGCTCTACAAATATAAAGCCCAGAAGGACAAAACCCCAGAAGAACGACCTAAGAGCCCTTCATCTAATGTAAATAGACTCAGGTCTGCTCTTGCCGCAGCTGCAGCAACTGCTGCAGCCTATGCAGCTGCAGCAAACACAGCAGTCCAGGCAGCCAAAGCTGCTGCCAAGTCAATCAAGGATGTTCCTGAAAGCAAGATGTCTGTCAAAGCAGTACACGAGGCAGCATCAGGGCCTTTAGGGACCATTGCAGACCTCCTGAGTGCAGGAACTAGCTATGGGGCCGCCAGCGTCATACCCTTCAATGATGAGGAGCTGGAGGACTTTCTTGAGGAGTTTGCATCAGTCTTTCCCCACAGCACATCCAAATCATCCTTGTCCCAGGCCATGTTGAGGGCCAAGCAGGCTGTAAGTCCTGAAGAGAAGAAAAGAGCTGTCCAGTACTCCATGAGCTACATAGCCCAGATGCCTGTCAAACACGACTCCCTGAAGGAGGAGTTTGTCCAGATGTCAACCAGCATGAACCAGCGCTTGAATTACTTAGGTAGGTCTGGCCAACCTGGGGGGAGGGCAGCAGGTGCTCAGATCATCACTAGCCTCATTTTTTGCTTAGGTTGTTGTTGTTGTTGTTTGGTATTTCAGGACAGGTGTCTGTGTAGTCCTGGAACTTAACTCTGTAGATCAGGCTGGCCTCAAACTCAGAGATCCACCTTCCTTTGTCTCTCAGTACTGGGATTAAAGGTGTGCACCACCTTGACAAAAAGTCTTTTGTGCATTTCTTAAAAAATGTATTAGAAAATCTACCATTCTAGCTGTCTTCTCTTGCTCTCTTCTCTCTCATTCTGTATCTCTCCTCCTCTTCTCCTTTCCTCTCTCTCTTTGCATGTGCTTCCCTCTCTCCCTCCCCTACCCCTGCATGGCAATCTAGAGCTGCTTCGAATAAACCTGCGTTTATATACTTAGAAAGAAAGAAAGAAGAAGAAAGAAAACCTGTCATTCTCTTTTAAGTAGCCCAGATCACAGCATTTCTTTTGGACAAACATGGCAGCTCTCTCCAGTCATGTCCCTCCATCATTCCTTTTAACAGTTGCTCCTCTTTTTATCTTCAGCCAAAATGGGAAGCTTTGGTAAGCTTGGTAGCACAGTGAGTGTACTGGAGGACAAGATTATCGGCCTGCAGAAGGCCAGGCTACAGGTCAGTGTCACAGTCACCAAGGGGCTTCTGAGAAGGTGATGACTTGGCTTGAGTTAGGGTCCGGCCTCCTGACTATCACACTCAGTGAAGCTTTGGGAAGTGAGCGGGGCAGCACATCAGCGGCATCCACACAGAGTTAACCCAGCTAGTTGGCTCTGTTGTCCCTGTCAATAAGTACTTAATGGCATCTCTTCCAAGTGAAAGGGTCCTGTGGCAACATCAGAAGCAGAGGCCTTGGATGTCACTGTCTCTCCTATTCAGGAAGAAGAACTTGAGAGAATTTGGGGTCACCAGATCGAGTCCATGAAGAATCACTATATGGTGCTGGACAGGACAGTGGAGAGGCTCCAGCTTTCAGTGGATAACTTAAAGGTTCGGGGACCTGAAGACCAAGAGGGAGGTGTAGGAGGGACCATGAGATCCTCCCCAGAGGCTTTACAGAAGGCTCCACAAAATGCAAGGGAACCAGACAACATTTTACTCTGTATAAATTACACTTCAGTTAAAAATAAGTCCCAGAGGCTGGAAAGAGTTAAGAGTATTGGCAGCCTTTGCAGAGAACCTGGTTTTCATTCCCAGCATCCACATGGCAGCTTAAAACAGTAACTCCAAAGCCAGGTGGTGGTAGCACACGCTTTTAATCCCAGCACTCGGAGGCAGAATTCTATGAGTTTGAGGCCAGCTTGGTCTATAGAGCGAATTCCAGAACAGCCAGGACTACACACACATACACACACACACACAGAAAAAAAAACCCTGTCCATTTAAAAAAAACAACAACCACAAAACAAAAAACAAACAAACAAACAAAAAACCAAGCAAACACTTGTAACTCCAGTTCTAGAGGATTTAATGCCCTCTTCTGGATTCCATGAGCACCATGCATGTATGTGGTACTCATACATATATGCAGGTAGAACATTTATATACATAAATCTTTAAAAAAAATTCTATACACATAAAGGGCCTGGACATTCTTGAGAGTCTTTGTGTCACCAGTCACCAACATGAGAATAGAAGGACAGATTTAAGGCGTAGTAGCATTTGCCAAAGGCATCAGTGAATGAATAAAGGATTTCTTGCAACAACAGTTATATTCATGGCATTTTCCCTGAACCAACTCTCCCTCTCCCTTGGGGTTGAGGATGGAACCCAGGGCCTCATGCATTTTAGGTAAGCAGACAAGCACTGGGCCAGAGAAGGCCACTAAATGAGAGGCCAACTAGGAACTTTTCCCCCACACCCATCTCTTTTTGGTGACCTTGGAAACCCCATGGGGACAAGATGGATGTGGTGATTACTTTACGTTAGTCACAGTTGAGTTTAACTTCAAATAATGTAAGAATCCTCAGGTAACTGACATCAGGTATAAATGTATTTATCCTTCACATCCAACAATTCAAGTGATTGCTCTAGAGCCAGCAGGTTGCTTCTCAGTGTCACTTTTCTAGTTCTTTGTGACTGCCATTCACATTACCTCATGGACCATCATGGCTGCTGGGACTCCAATCATTAACTCTGTTTTCAAGACAGCGGCAAAGAGGGTAGAGGATGGAAGCTGGCTGTGTGGGGTGCCAAGTGCTTGCCTAGCACCCACAGAACCCTAAGTTCTATCCTTAGCACTTCTTGGAAACAGAGACAGAGGATAAAGAAGGCCAACCACACCCACTGGCCTCTGTTTACATCCCAGTAGGTGTAAAGGCAAGGCCGGCTGTAGACTGCAATCCTGATCCAGGCATCGAAGCTGGGACTTTTGCTTGTGGCTGAGGGAGACCAGAAGTGATGAGAGAAGACAGTGTGTGGCTTGACAGGAAAAAGTGACCCTAGCTTCTGGGGACAAGTCAGTTGGGAGCTGCTTCCAATAAACTGCATTTATAAACAGAAAGAAAAAAAGAAAGAAAGAAAGAAAGAAAGAAAGAAAGAAAGAAAGAAAGAAAGACAGAAAGAAAGAAGGAAAGAAAGAAAGAAAGAAAGAAAGACAGACAGACAGACAGAAAGAAAGAAGGAAAGAAAGAAAGAACATCTATCATTCTCTTTAAGTGCCCCCAGATCACAGCATTTCTTTGGGACTTGGAACAAACATGGCAGCTCACTCTAGTTATGTTCCTCCATCAGGTGCTACTGCTCCTGTCATGGGTGAAATACATTAAGAGGAGACAGGCCAGCACTAATAGGGGATTTTCATGAAATTCCAAGCTGGGAAGTGGGGATTTCCCCCAATGCTTAGCTTGCTATGTGGCCTGCAACTACGGTGTGTGGTTCTGCCTATAGGAGGGCACACTGGGACCTACTGACGGATAAAGTCAGCCGAGTCACCAGCACCGGTTTGTGCTTCCTTGGGTTGGCCTCTGGTGACAGCATCTCCAGGGACTAGCTTGTCTCTAGTCTCATGTTGTTCCTCTTCTGTTCCTGCCACCTGTCAGTTTGAGCCTTCTAACACTCTCACCTGCTGCTTCTCCACCTGGCCCCCATCCCCTTCCTAATACACAGCAAAGTTGGAGGCAGAAAGCAGATGTTTTCCTCAAGGCCATGACAAAAGCTGACCTGCCTATGTTCTGTTCTTAGAACCTCAAGACTGACATCGAAAGGCTGGATCTGACTAAGGCAGATAAAAACATGCTGTATGACGAGCTGAAAGAAGTGAGTAAGCAGAGAAGCCCCTGCTTTCCTCCATGTAAATCCTAAAGTCTCTGATTTGCCAACCAGGGCAATAGAATCACCCAGGCGAAGACAGTAGGGAATCCCTCTGCTGCCTTCATTCAGGAAATCTGGGAGGCCTCAAAAGTACCCACCCACTCCCCTTTTCCATGACTGGAGGCTATTTATTATTTAATAGTCACTATTATTAATAGTGACACTATTTATTATTTTAAAAATCAGGCATTAGGTCAGGTGTGGTGGTTCATGCCTTAAGTCCCAGCACTCAGGACTCAGAGGCAGGCAGGTTTATGAGTTATAGGCCAACCTGGTCTACATAGTGAATTCCAGGCCAGCCAGAGTTACCTAAGATCCTGTCTCAAAAAAAAAATTTAAAAAAATCAGGCATCAGGCTGGGGATGTTGGTTCAATCCCCAGTACTATATGAACTGTGCATAGTGGCATACACCCATAACCCCACCACTGGAAGTAGAAGAATCAGAAATTTGAGGTCATCCTTGACTATGGCATGCAAGGCCACCCTGGTATACATGAGACTCTCTCTTAAAAAATAAACATAAAGGGGCTAGAGAGATGGCTCAGAATTTAAGAGCACTGGCTATCTTCCAGAGGACCAGTGTTCAATTCCCAGCACCCACATGACAGCTCACAATTATCTGTAACTCCAGTTGCAGGGGATCTGTCACCCTCACACAGACATTCATGCAGTCAAAACAGCAATGTACATAAAATAAAAATAAATTCAAAAAATAAACAAAATAAAAACCACATTGTCAACTGTCCTGCTTGGGTCAGATCCCACAGCTATGTTTGAGCCAGTGTAGACACTAACACTAAACTTAAGTCAAGGCTACACAGTCATGACCTTCTACTAGAAAAACTGACCACAGGGATCAAAGGTCTCTTACCCCAGCAGTCTTACTGCCCTGGACCCCTTCTACCTAGAAAGCTGACAAGGATAACTTGGCAAGCAAGGCAAACCGGTCAGACCTGGAGACGGTGGCACTGGAGCTGAATGGACTGGTTCAGAGTATGCTCTTGAAGATCACAAGCCAGGAGGATGACTGGAAGAAGTCTCTGAAACATCTCAGGAGGGACCTAAATACTAAGGTGAGTCTGTATGAGGTAGCACTTGCTACATAACAAATAGCCCTAGAGTTTAGCAGTCTCAAAGAGCAAGTACTGAGAGTTTTGAAGAGCGAGAATTTGGAAGCAGCTTACCTGGGTGGTTCAGGACCTGTGACTCACAAGGTCAGAGTGAACATGTAATTCCAGGCTGTATTGTCTGCATTAGTGTTTTATCTGCACATATACCTATGTCAGAGTGTCAGATCTTGGAGTTACAGACAGTTGTGAGCTGCCATGCGGGTGCTAGGACTTGAACCTGGGTCCTCTGGAAGATCAGTCAGTGTCTTTCACTGTTGAGCCATCTCTCCAGCTCCTCAGGCTGTATTATCTGAATGAGCTATATGAAGCCACTTCAAAATTGGACCCTCCTGTGACTATTGGCAAAATACTTCAGTTTCTCATATAATGATTCCTTCTTAGGACTTATTAAAGGGTCTCATAACATGATAGACACACACACACACACACACACACACACACACACTCACACTAAGTGACCTGAGCCAATGAGAAGAATGTACAATGTCTTTTGTTACACAACTGTTGGAGCCACTCCCATCATTTCTGCATTACCCTGTTGGTTATACAAGGCGGCCCTATTCCATGCAAGAGGGAATGGCTCCAGTGGTATGAGTTCCAGCCATATCTGGAGCCATGGTGGAGGCTGACCTCCAGAACTCTTGGGGAGGTGCTGTTAGGCCCAGCAAGAGCCTAATTTCGAGAGAGGATGAAGAGAACTCAGGAGACAGGTTTCAATGCAAAATCGCAAGAGGTTTATTTTGACCATTGTGCAACGGGGTCACCCCTGCTGGTCAGCAAGGAGTAGTACTGGGAGACAAAGGCCTTGGGTTTTTAAAGGACAAAGCGTGGGAATTTTCAGAGGTTGCTATCTTGGCAATTCAGGATTGGATGAGGTATTTAACTTTTAAAATAATTTGTTGGTTCTGGGCACCCTTAGGTCCGGTCAGCCCTGTCATAAATATCTGATCTTCAAGTCAGTTTGGAATTTCCTGCCATATGAGATATAGCCACAGTTAAAGGTGGGAGAGTGATTAACTCATCCAGTGTCTGTTCTGAGTAGTGGGGGCTACAGGCTTTGGATCAAAGGTCAGGAGCTATTCAGGAGAAGGATTGGGGCCATTTGGCCCAGTTTCCAAACAAAGTTTATCTCATAGGCGCCGGCCGGTGATTTTCTCTCCACTTAGTAGAGATTTCTGCTTGTTCTCTTCCTTATCTTTGCCCTCGCAGATGGCTAATGTCAGGAACTTTTACATTCCTTGGTTCTCTGGAGAAGCACTAAGAGGCTTTAATTAACATGGGCCTAAAACTTGAAAATATAAGTTATAAGGCAATTAAAAGAAACATAGGTTACAAAGTTAGTCTGATTCTTTCAGTGCAAGCAAACTAAGAGGTTGGGAGTGGAGGAGGCTTTCTGAAGAAAGGATCGTGTGTCAGTCAGTGTGCCACACCTGGGGAACGAAAACAGGGCTGAGAAATCAATGCAAAGTCACAACCCATAGCATTCCACACAACAGCTGGCCTGTGCTTCTATTCCTTCAGTGGGGCTGATTCTAAAGTTGGACTGGCAATATCCCCCAAATAGGAATTATCATATAAGAAGGATGGGGTACTCTAGGCCTGTAATCCCAGCAATCAGGAGAATCACAAGTTAAGTCCAGGGTAAAAGTAACTTTTGTTTGTCTGTTTCAACTGTTGTCTTGAAGGCTTGCTGCCTCTGCCTGCTAACCTAGGCACAGCCTGAGAGCTTCTGGCCCCCGTACAATCCAACCTGCCTGGAAGTTGCAAGGTGAAAGGGTGGACATGAAGGAAAGGAGAAATTATTGGGATTGGGCACATAATGTAACATTTAGAAAGAATCAATAAAAAGCTAAAAAAAAAAAAAAAAAAAAAAGACAAAAGGAAAAGAAAAATAGCCAGGTGTGGTGGCACATGCCTTTAATCCCAGCATTTGGGAGGCAGAGGCAGGCAGATCTTCATGAGTTTGATGCCAGTTTGGTCTACAAAGTGAGTCCAGGACAGCTAGAGCTATTACACAGAAGAAAAATCCTGTCTTGTAAAACCAAAAATTAAAAAATAAATAAATAAAATAAAATCAATCAATTAATTAGCCAGATGTGGTGGTACATGCCTTTAATCCCAGCACTTGGTAGACAGAGGCAAATGGATCTGTGAAAGACAGCCATTGCTCTGGAGAGCCTGTCCCATAATAATAATAGATTGTGATGTTTCCATACTTTGTAAGCATATTAAAGCAACTATCCACGTTACACGCAAAGCCTCCATAAATATTTGTCAGATGTGTAAAAGTCAGGGCATGGGGTTCACTGGATAGTTTTCCAGCCTCCAGCTCTGCAGTTGAGCAGAACAGTAGGTTTGGAGGCATCTCTGTTTGTTTTGTTTGTTTGTTTGTTTGTTTGTTTGTTTTTGAGACAAGGATTATCTGTGTAGCCTTGGCTGTCCTGGACTTGCTTTGTAGAACAGGCTGGTCTCAAACTAACATGGATCTGCCTGCCTCTGCCTCCCAGAGTGCTGGGATTCCAGGTGTGTACCACTGCTCCTGGCTTGGAGGCATTTCTTAAAACAGCTGGTAATCTCACTTTGCAACCCCCCTGTGCCAACAGTACCCACAAAGGCATGAGCTAAATGGTCTTCCTCTCCGGAGTCCCTTGCTGTCTTTGTTTTATCTGATTCTCTGTGTGAGTCTGTAGGTTGTCGGGTGAGCTAACTGACTGTACGTCTTTCTTCCCTCTGACCGGCAGCTAGTCCACAGTGATCTGAACAGCCTGAAGAAGGACATAGAAGAGGTCTGGATGGTGGTCCGGAAGCTTCTGTTGGAAGGCCTGCGATTCGACCCTGACAGCGCTGCAGGCTTTAAGAAGTGAGCACACGAAGGTGGTGCTGCTGTTAACAGAGGGATGCCTAGAATTTCAGACCTTGGCCACGGGGACGAGGGCAGGAAGGGCGGGATGCAGCAGAGTGCTTCTAGTCTTCTCTTCAAATGAGGAAACTGAGACTCAGGGGAAAGGGAAACCGGGATAAACCCACACAATTGGCATGCCTATCTGGAGACTGAGTCAGGACCAGTGGTTCCTGTCCCCAGGCAGTCAGGCTTGCCGTCAGGTTCCACATACTTCCTTCCTCCAAGGGAGGTTTTTTGTTTTGTTTTGTTTTGTTTTGTTTTGTTTGTTTGTTTGTTTCTTATTTCCTAGTAGAGGAACTGATGTGGTCACTAGCCCTGAACCTGCAGCAGTGGGAAACAACAGTGCTCTACCACAGGGCCACAGGCCTGGACAAAAGGGCTTGGGGGACCTTATATTCATCCCAACCCCAGCCCTGGGTTCTGTTAACACCTGACCACTGACCTCTTCGTCCTCCAGGAAACTGTTTGAGCGCGTGAAGTGCATTTCCTGTGATCGACCCGTAGAGATGATGACCGGCCCGTGAGTACTGCCGCCGAAGGGCACCGCACAGGTTTGTGGGGTGTCCAGTAAGACAGTGCAGGCCCTCGTGTGCTTTTCTACAGTAGTTACCTGTATATACACCCTGACGCTGCTCTGCAGACCCGGAACACAAACAGCTAATGCACACACCTACCTCTGTATATACTCATTCTTCTACACCTTTCTATAGTACAGCCCTCATCGCCTGTCCCCCCTAGCGGTTACCTATGTGAGGAAGTAGGTCTTCTACCTCACCTTTAACACCCGTAGTCAGTGCTTTGTCCCAGAGACTGAGTCAGAGCCACAAAAAATAAAAATGGGAGAGGAGGACTCACTGAGGGAAAGCAGGAATTTGTTATCTCTGAGTGCATTAATCCTTTTATTGACAGAGTCCTGCTATGAAGTCCAAACTGGTCTCAGAACTTGCAGTCCTCCTGTGCCATTGTCCCCAGTGTTGGGATTTCAGGCGCACATCTTTAGTCCCATCTCCTTGCCCCTGCTCTGAGACCATTGCAAAGGGCATGGTTCAGTGGCCTACAACATGCAGTGTTGCCTCTAGTCAATTCCAGCCCACTGCTTAGTCCCAAAGGCATCCTGTGCCATTAAGTACTCACTTCTCTTTGCCACCTCCCTTTAGCACAGGAAGCCGTTAGATTTTCTTTTTCAGATGTTTCCTGTAAGTGGGACTGAACAGTATGTGACCTTTGGGATCTTCACTGAGCTTAATGTTCATGAGAATCCTCCAGGTTGTAGCAGAAATCGATGCTTCTTCTCTCCTTTGTTATGGCTGAGTAATATTCTGCTGTGCGGGCAGAAAGCCTTTTGTCTATTCATCAGTTGGTGGGCATTTCAGTTGGGTGTCTATTCACCAGTTGGTGCTTCTGTCTTTCAGCCACTGTGACTAGTGCAGCTGTGAACATCGCTGTGTATTTACTTGACCACCAGTTTTCCATTGCTTGGGGAACAAACCTAGGAGTAAGCATGCTGGGTCATACAGTGGCTCTGTATGGTGCTAGGCAGTAATTGGTCCTGGACTGCTGGATCTCTGCAGACCTAGCCCAGCCCTGAGACCCACAAAGCTGCCAGAGCCCCAACACCAGCAGGGAGCCATAGGGTTTCCATCAAGATTGTCCTTTCAGACCACAGGATGGCGCTGTGGTTTTAGTGATGGTAGTAAAACAGCTGGGTGCTGAGGCGAGTTCACAGCAAATAGTACAGACTGTTGTAGAACTCTGGTCTAATAGAATATGCCTGGTGAGGAACCGGAAACCGTGCAAACTGTATGGTCCTGGGCGGAAGGCTCTAAGGACCAATGGGACCAGGAATCTGCTTGTTAAGTCTTATCTGAATTTCGTTAATTAGCCATTTGCAGCTACTGGTTACTCCCTGGGCAGCATGGCTGTGGGAGATCATTAATGACTTGAAAAAATGTGAGATTAAACCAAATGTATGTGATTTTTTTTTTTCATTTTCTTCCAAGAAATTATATAAACATGGAAAAATATTGGATGGATAATAATGTCAAAGTCTGTACCTGATCATGGCACTTGTTTCTTTTGTGCCCTTCTGTGTTTTATAAAACAGAAATCAAAATGTTTCACTGAACATGTCTCATTACAGCTTACCATCTACATAAAGGACATGTGTATGTAACCACAGCTCAGATGGAGAGATGGGGTGGGCCCAGCTCTCTGGAAAGCTGTTCTGGATTTCCTTATTGTTGTTTCCCTATGGAGGTAAAATACACAGGATGTGACCTAAGCCATTTGAAGGGAGCTCCCGCAGTGAATGTATTCTTAATATGAAGCCTCTTGCTCTCTGGTGCCTGAGCCCTTTTTATTTAGTGATTACTGGAGACAGGCCTTTCTGTATAGCCCAGGGTAGCCTTAGGCTTGAATGAACTAATAGTACAGGCTGACTTTGAATTTGCTATCCTCCCGCCTCAGTCTCCCAAGTGTTGGGATTCAGGGGTGCACAAACACCCCTGGCTTGCTTTCACTTTATATTCAGAACAGGGTCTGCGTCTTCCCCCGGTTGTCAGAGGTCCTGAAGCTTTGTGTGTGAACTGTGAGCTTCGAGCTGCAGACAGCCTGGGAGGGTGGAGCCCTCTCCTGGCCATGTGCACCTCTCGTAGCCCTGGTCCCTCTGTCCACAGACAGTTGATCACCATCCGCAATGCCCCTGGGCTATCACGAATGAGGCCAGCCAGTGCCAACAGTTTCGATTATCTGCAGCGGCAGCTGATGAGGTGAGGGCCATGCCCACCCCCACCCTTGGAGAGGCCCAAGACCCTTGTCCTGCAGAGACTTTCCTTCAATGCAAGTGCCAAAGAGGGCCCAGGGTGCTCATCTGGGAGGCTGTGGTATGGCTGAAAAGCACACAGAGGATAGTGGAGGAGAGAAACCAACATTTGCATTGGTGTCTACTGTGGGCAGGAACTTGGGTTCCACATAGCAGAGCACATATGGTAGTTACTCAGGAGTCTGAGGCAAAAGTATCTAAGGGTTTCACAGCCTAAAAAGTAAAACCTTGGTTCAAAATAACAGGAACAAAGGGCTGGGGCTTCTGCTCAGTGATAGTGTTTGTCCGGCAGGCAGGAGGCCCTGGGGTCAGTTCCCAGCACTGCCGAATGAATGGGGTTTGCAAGTAGGAGGGCTTACCCTTGTCTTATAACCCCTGGAATCTAGGATTACCATGCTTGTTGCCTTGTGGGTGAGTAACTGTGATCCTCTGGGAGCTCTTGCTGAAGCCTTGCTGGCTTCTTTTGGAAGTGTATCCCTTTATCATTCCACTTCACAGTTGAAAAGACTGAGACTCAGACTACGTGACCTGCCAAAGACCACAGCTAGTGAGTGGCTGGGGAGCCTGACCTGCCATCATTTTTCCACTCAACCTAGCTGGCTCCCTCGACCCTAGCTCCATTTACTTCATCCTTGGGTGCCGGGGTCCTGGCAGGGCACAGCCTGTGTGAGCTTGTGGCCATGAGTGGGACAGGGGGCATGAACAACCAAGTGCTAGTCACCACCAGAGGAAGAACGAACCCGTGCTGGCTCACCAGTACTATGCCTGATGACTGGAGCCCAGGGTGAGAGCATGTGCTTAGCGAGGTCAGACGGGGCTCCAGGTATGGCTGGTTGAGGGAAGGGAGTATGGATCATTCCCCTCCCAGACCTGCCCATGTCTTATTTGCTCACTACACTCCAGACTTGCCTGCTGTACTATTTACCTTCCTTGATACTGTCCAGAGCCTGGGGACCTGTGCTGGCCTCCTCTGTGACAGAGGGGTATCCATGTGGCTGCTGACCTTCTGCCCTGTCCAGGGAACAGCAGCAGCAGCTGCATTTCCAGAACTTTGGAGTCCGTGAGGAGCTGGGCCTCCAGAAGGACTGGGGTGATGGGCCCCGAAATGAGACTACCTTCAAGCACAAGTCACATGAGCTGTCAACACTCTACCCGTATGGGGATCCTGAGCTGATCGACTACGACTCTGTGAGTCTGGCTGCGCCCTCCTCCCACAGGGGCTGGATACCAGCATACCCAGCCCCAGGTGTGGGATGAAGCCCTGAGCTGTGGGCACCTTGAGGAGGCTGTGCTTTGGCTCTGGGCATCTGTGTGCATCAAGAGGGAAGGGTGGCAATGGAGCCCCTGACTTGGGACCCTGGTCATCCACAGGCAGAGGTGGACATTCTGGGAGTGGATGGAGTCCTGTACAAAGGCCGAATGAGCAGCCAGTTTGGGGCTCGGATTGGGGAGAAGGACCTGTCAGGTGAGGAACATTGGTGTTTCTTGGGATTCCCGCCCTGGGATCCAGCTCTCCTGGCCAGAACAAGGGGATTCAGGTGGACTCATGGCTGGTGCTGCCCCTGGTTGAGGAGCCCTCACAGCCACTTGCAAGAGTACAGTCCCCATTATGTGCCAGGCACCAGGAAGCCATGAGGAACAGAAGTGATGAAGGGCCCCTTATGGACAGTGGGGTGGGTGAGTGTGGCCTGTGAGTACATGACAGAAGGCAAGAACTCATGGTGACAGAGATAGAGATAAACAAGCAACCTGAGTCAGACATGCAACACACTCCCTCCCCCCTCTGTTTTTTGAGACAGGGTTTCTCTGTGTAGCCCTGTCTGTCCTGGAACTCACTCTTAGACAAGGCTGGCCTCAAATTCACAGAGATCTGCCTGCCTGTGCTTTCTGAGTGCTGGCGTGAGCCACCAATGACCAGCAGTGGCACACACCTTTAATCCCAGCAGAGACAGGTGGGTCTCTGAAGTCAAGACCAACCTGGTCTGCAGATAAAGTTCTAGGACAGCCAGGGTTACACAAACAAAACAAAACAAACAAAAATACAAATTGACCTGAGGGACTAAGGGTACAGTTCAGTGAAAGAGTTCACAAATGCAAAGCCCTGGGTTCTTTCCCCAGTACTGGAAAACAAACAAATAGTTGAGCTGAAGGCCCCAGCCATAAGGCAGCTGGACGCCAGCAAAGACCAGCCTAGGGAGGGATGCTGGGGCGGCAGTGAGAGCTGAGCCAGACAAAGCTGGTCCATGGGGGATCAGCTGGATAGTTCCTTGAGCACCTCTGAAGAAGGAACAGGTGTGTTAGTTGCTGAAGGGGGTGGAGAGGGAGGAGTGTGGCCTGAGTGGAGGGAGTAGTAGGCTCAAAGGTCCTGTGGTAGGATGGGCAGAACTGGGGAAGGATGAGTCCATCTGGAGCACAGAAACTAGGGTAAGGGTAAAGAGGCTAAGGGTCAGGCCAGTGAGAAAATTAGTTGCTGTGGTTACTCTGGTGTCTGGGACCCCAAAAATTTTGTTTTGTTTTTCAAGACAGGTTTTCTCAGCACAGCCATGTCTGTCCTTGAATTCACATGTCTGTCCTTGATCCACCTGCTGCTGCCTCCCTGAGTGCTGGGATTACAGGTGTGCAACACCACACCTGCTTTTTTTTTTTTTTTAAGATTTTTTTTTTAAGATTTATCATTTATACAGTGTTCTGCCTGCATGCCAGAAGAGGGCACCAAATATCACTATAGATGGTTATGAGCCACCATATGGTTGCTGGGAATTGAACTCAGGACCTTTGGAAGAACAGCCAGTGTACTTAACCTCTGAGCCATCTCTGCAGCCCAACCCCAAGATTCTTGGGTGTGAAATGAAATAATACAAAAATGGAGCTTCTCTGCACACCCTTTGGGATGTTTTCCTCTGGGAAGGATAAAGCAGCACTTATATCAAGGGTGTCACAGGATCCCAAGGGTGTCTAACTCATAGTAACCACATGGGCTGCCCATGGGCCAGAGCACTGAGTCTAGACATGCAAAGGAGAAAAGATTTGGCCTTACTGATATGCTAGAGAGAGACCCACCCACCCCTGCCCATAACAACTGTCAGAGCTAACCACCACACCCCAGGGCCCGAAAGCCACAGGACACTTTTAGTGGATCTGAAGGCTGAAAGTCCTAAGTCACAGGGTAGGCTGTGCTCTCCGCAGAGCTGGGGCCAGTCTCTCCCCTTGCCCGTCAGCTCCTGTGGCTGCCGGAGCCTCTCGGCAGGGACCAGATCACTCCAGCTGCCACTGCTGCGGCCTCCTTCTCCAGTCCTTTCCCTTCTGACTCCTGAAAGGACACTTGTCACTGGACTTAGTGTGACCTAGGGTCATCCTATTTTAAGACCTGAAATTATACCTGCAAAGATCTTTTTGCGTCAATAAGGTCACTTCTGTAAGTTCCACGGAACATATTTTTCAGGAGTCCACCTTTGCCCAGGCAGGAAATGACTGCTCAGCACAAAATTGCAGATCTGATGGGAGGGGACTCAGCTGGGCCTCAGGGATAACTAAAGCAGGACAGCAGGGGCTAATGTTTGAGGAGCCCTACTCTGTGCTAGGCCCTTCAGAATCCTTGCCTACAGCAACCAGGTGAGGCCTTTCACAAACAAGGGAGGTCTGCTTGGTGTGAAGTAGGCAGAGGAGAGAAGACTGGACCAGGGTCTCCATCTCTGTCTATTGATGTAGACCTCACAGGGGCTAAGGGAGGGGCTTTTCTCTCAGTGGGTGGTATATTCATATAAAGCAGAACTTGAATTGGGACAAGCTCAGCAGCTTTACCCTGCTTGGATCTCACCAGAGCAAAAAGTCTGGCCTGATGTAGAAGCCAGACCTCTGGATGGGCCCCACCTATTCAGCTCTTTCCTCTTCAGCTGTGAAGGTTTCGTGTCCCTTGGTTCAAAACATGAATGATCGCGTGCGCCCGGGATCCTTACTTGCTCCAAGCTACCCCCGTGAGTACCTGCCCCTCCTAGGATTCTGGCAGATCCTCCAGTTTCTCCTGGTCCTTCCCCATTCCCCTCACCTCAAGCCTGGGCCTCACTCCACTGATCTCCCCATTTTGCCTGCTCTGTCCACATCCTGGCAGCCACCTTTTCTCTTGCCAGGAAAAAAACTGTTCTGGGTTTCTGTGTTCCCCTTCAAGGGAGTTTCTTGGCCACTGCCTGTCCCCCAGGGGTCTCCCTAGCTGCAGAGGTGGGACAAATGAGGCCACTTATAGTCCTGGGTTTCTTGGCCAGGGCTGCCAGGAACCAGTCTGAAAGGACTGAGACCTTGAGCTTCTCTGGTTCATATATCTGGCCCTCTAGAGGCGTCTTAATGTTCACAGAGCACTTCCTATTGTCTGTCTATTCTGGTTCTTGACCTGATTCAGCAGGGTGGTGCTGTTTTCCTTGTCAAGGACAAAATAGTTGAGACTCGGCTCAGACGCCTGAGCCCAGACTCTGAGCCTCTCCCTATAGATAGGTGCACCACTCTCTCCTTGTACCCATTCTTGGAGTTGTATGTCTAGTCACCTTTGAGGAAGTGCTCAGGAGCAGGACCAGAGGAAGTGCAGTGGCCAGCCCTGCCACGGCTCACAACGTATCTCCAGTCTCCAGCTTCTGTTCCCTGGGGGAGCACTCCATCAGGCTAGCAGCTTCCAGCAATGTTGTTAGAACACAGCATGGGTTCTTCTTGCTTCATCTGCAGCCTTGGGCCTCCGCAACAACATGACCTCTGCCACCTCTCTCCATTCTGCCACAACGCTGGCTCGGCCACCATCCCTGCCACCATTACCACAGCTACCACCACTGATCCCAGTCTCAAGGGATATCCAAGAGGGCACTGGATCCACCAAGCACTTGAAACCTCTGCGGCTGGAACACACCAACCCGTGAGACCTAAGCCTGTGACCCAATTACTGTGAGGTCCCCTTCGCTCTAAGAGACCTAGTCCTTGGAACAGATCTAGGAAAGGGTGCAGGGGTCCTAGATATAGGGGAAGGGTCTGCATAGAGGACCCATGTTGATTTAGTGTTTAATTGTGTATCTAAAATAAAAACCATACAATCCTTCCTAGCCAACGTTTTCATGGATAACTCAGCTTCTGAGTGAAGTTTTTCACAAAGCCAACTGAATTTCTTAAGCAATTTCCTGAATAGCACATAGCAGTTCCAAAACTATCCCCTTTGGGCTGGCAGAATGTTTGCATAGTATTCACAACCCTGAGTTTGACATCCCCCACCCTCCCCTTAGCACCAACACTTAGCTGGTATGGTGGCATACACTGGCAATTACAGCACTTCAGTGATGATGGTAGGAGGACCAGGCCAGGATCACCCTCAGCTACACAGTGAGTTCACAACCAGCTGGGTTACATGAGACCCTGTGTCAAACAACAAAAAAATCCCCTTCCTTGGCATTTTGCTTAATATATCAGGATTAGCTTCTTCCTCCTTGAATCTTCCTTTGAGGCCATTCACCAACTTTGCCATGAGAAGCAAATTATACCAGGCATTACTTTTATTTCCTCTAATAATTTCTAAATTTCTACCAGAGACCATTATGAATTGAATTGTTTGTGTGTGTGAGCCCCTGTGCATGTACAGAGGCCATAGAAAGAACCAAGTGTCAGCCAGGTGTGGTGGCCCATGCCTGTGATTCCCCAGAAGGCAGAGACAGGCAGAGGCAGAGGCAGGCAGAGCTCTGCGAGTTCCGAGGCAAGCCTGGTCAACAAAGCAATTCCAGGAAAGCCAAGGCTACACAGAAAAATCCTGTCTCAAAAAACAAAAATAAGGAACTGGAGAGATGGCTCAGAGGTTAAGAGCACTGTCTGCTCTTCCAGAGATCATGAGTTCAATTCCCAGCAACCACATGGTGGCTCACAACCATCTATAATGAGATCTGGTGCCCTTTTCTGGTGTGCAGGTGTACCTGCAGACAACATTGTATACATAATATTTAAAAACACAAACAAAAAAAGTGTCTTGTTCTATTGCCATCTACTTTATTCTCTTGAGACAGGGTTTCTCACTGAGCACTAACATGGTGTTAAGCTGGTGGCTAGCAAGTCATAGCAACCCTTCTGTCTCTGGTCCCCGACCCACCAGTACTGGGGTTACAGTTGTGTGCAAGACCATACCCAGCTTCTTACATGGGTTCTAGGTATCTAAACTCAGGTCCTCAAACTTATGCAGCAAGCACCCTTACTTGTTGAGCTAGTTCTTTGGCTCTATTTATTTCTGAGACAGGATTTTGTGTATTCCAGGCTAGCATTGAACTCACTATGTAGCTGAGCGTGACCTTGACCTCCTGATAATTCAGTGTCTACAAATGTTGGGATTACAGGCCTGTACTGCTGTACCAAGTTTCTGCAGCAGTGGGATTCAAACCAAGGACTTGGATGTTTGGCACGTGCTCTAGCAACCGAGCTACATCTCCAGTTTTTTGTTTTATTTTTAATTTTTTTTTTTCAGACAGGGTTTCCCTGTGTAACCTTGGCTGTTTTAGAACTCACTATATAGACCTGGCTGACCTCAAACTCAGAGATCTGTCTGCCTCTTTCTCCCAAGTGCTAGAATTAAAGGCATGTGTCACTATGCCTGGCTATCTCCAGTTCTTGAATTAATTAACCTTTTATTTTTTTTTTTCTTTTGATTTTTCAAGACAAGGTTTCTCTGTGTAGCCTTGGCTGTTCTCAGCTTGCTTTGTAGACCAGGCTGGCCTGGAACTCACAGAGATGCACCTGCCTCTGCCTCCTGAGTGCTGATTAAAGGTGTGGCCACCATGCTCAGCTCCATTTAATTGTTATGTTTTAACTAATCCACAGGACTGGTATAACATCTTTGGTGTATCCTAGGACTGTGGGGTACCTTCCAAGGCTGGGGTACTGCAAACCTATCCCAAGCCTAGCTGGTTCATAGCCCATGAATGCCCTTGGTGGAATGCACCTGAGGTCCCATTTCCCTGTGGCAACTAGTGACTAGCCTCAGGGCATGAAGTGGAGGTGCAAGGGCAGCCAGGTTCCCTGGACATTCAAGCTGGGTTATTCCATTTAGTGACTGTTTCCTGCTTCTCTTACTTTCACTCCCTCAAATTGGTCTTTTGTCTCCTCTCCTCTCCCTTTTCTCCTGCTCAGTCCACCCTACTTCACAGGCACAGACAACCTTCCTGAGCATAGGTGCCAGGCATGGCTCCTGCTCCACCTCCGAGGGTTCTGGCTGAGTAGGATGCTGGTGTGGTGGTGGATGGAGGGTGCTTCCCAAGAGAACTGGGGGAGGAGGATCTTGGAGGAAAGATCCCTTGGCTTGGGAGGCCATCCGCGTGTAGGGGTGCTGTGTGCTTGTCTATCTATTTACAATACTCCCTTGGCCTCTTGTTATCAGCTCAGGCCCAGGCCACCCACCTTTTCTTTTTTGCAAAGGTTTCCAAATGAGGTGGGGCCAGTCCAATCCAGGTGACTCACTTATCTATACCTCCCTGGAGACCCCATCCCTGTATTTTTGGCACTTTCTGGCTGGAACAAAATCTTACTCCTTTTAGAATTTAGGTAACAGGCTTGACCTGGAGCCAGTGGCCTTGATGGTCCCCTCTGGCCACTAACTGAAGTGACTCAAATTGGCTTCTCAATGCCCCTGTCTAGAATTTAAAAGGTCTGCAGAGACTCACAAGCTGTTTACCACCATGGCAGCCACATTCCCTGAGCTGCTTCAGCCCTATGGACAAATCATGGCTGAGGGTCACACAGCTCTGACTCATCCACGAGGCTGTAACTGTTGGATACTGTACTATTCTGTCTTCCATTGTAGACAGTTGTTGCTGGGGAAGTGGGGTCTAAGCTGCGCCTAGGCACATGTGCTTGGCGTCCAGGAGCTTCCCCAGGTTCTCAAAGAGGGCACTCCTCTCCCTCACAAACTCATGTCTAATCTCCCCAGCTGGCCACTTCTAAGTGGCCTTCTGAGGCTCCTCTGAAGGTCTAAGAATACCAGTGGTCAACACCTGAGCTGGTTCCTACAGCACAGGAAGTGAGGATAAGTCCTGCAGGTCAACATCCATCCTTCCACTTTGGAACAAGTAGTTGGGAGCTAAACTTCAGACAATTTTTTCTTTTGTTTTTTGATACCTGGACTCACTTTATAGACCAGAATGGCCTTGAGCTCACAGTGGTCCACCTGCTTCTGCTTTCCAGAGTGCTGGGATTACAGCTGGGATTACAACTTCAAAGACAGACCGATAGGTTGATGGCTGGGAGGTGACAGGGACATGGCTGATCCCATCACAAAAGGGAAAGGCACCCAGAGCAGCAGAACCCCATCTCAGGCCTGTCCCAATCTTTTCCTCCCCACAGGGCTCACAATTAGGATTAGGAGTAGCGCAAAACCAGACTGGATGCAGGGTGGGTGACCAAATGTCTTGGTTTGTCCCATTGGCATAGGGCATCTCAGGATGTTAGCCTTTGAGTTTTAAGAGTAAGAGGATAGCCAGGGATGGCTGTGGACACCTGTAATGCTAGCCCTTGGGAAATAGAGGAGTACTAGAGTATTGGGAAGTAGCTGGAGTATGAGAAGGTCAAGGCCAACCTGGGCTACATAAAACCCTGTCTCAAAAAAACAACAAACAAAAGACTGGAGAAATGGCTCAGTAGTTAAGAGCACTGGCTGTTCCAAAGGATCCAGGTGTGGTTCCCAGTACCCAAGAGGTTCACAACCATCTGTAATTCCAGTTCTGGGAGAACTGAAGCCCTCTTCTGGCCTCCAGGCATTCATATATGCATACATGCATGCAGGCAAAACCCTTAACCACATTAAAACAACAGAGACTGCGGTGACTGGGACAGGCGCAAGGGAAGGTGCGGAGCTGGACGAGGGGCATCACAGAGAGGACGGTCTTCTGCAGAGGGTCCACCTGGATGTGCTGCTGAAGCAGGGCAGATGCTCAGCGAGGCCCGCTCCACACTGCTGTAAGTGAAGAGTCAGGAATCTTCTCCATGGGAAGTTCCAGCTCTGGATGGAAGAGCCTTTCCAACACCAAACTCCACGTGTGCTGACCCCCAACATACCAAGTTGGCTGGCTCTAGGCAGTGGCTTCCATTTCACACCATCAGAGAAGTTCCCCTCTTCTCAACAACCCTGCTTTATCAGGATCTGTACAGAATGACTACAGCAGAGGTTATGGTTACTGGCCAAGCGAGCAGAGCAGGACTTTGGCCACTGGTATCCCAGCACCTTGCGTTTGGTCACAGACATGGATGGCTTTGCCATCCTGAGCCACCTTTTTTTATCAGAGCTCCACCCTGCTTATCTCAAGAGGACTCAGCACCTCCTACCCCCCCAAAAGAGCTGTATTAAAAGCTCATTTGAGGTACATATTGTACCTAAACATTTGCCATAGCCACAAACTGAGACCTTTCCAAACACAGAAATTGGAAATTGTGTTCCATCCAAAGATCTTCATTTTAGTCAACCTAAGAGGCTGCCCCACACCAGAAGACCCAGTCTAAGGATTCAGCTGTCCTCTGCTGGTCAGGGACTGCTGTGAAAAGCCCCATAGAGATCTTGAGGACTACAGCCAGCACTGGGAACAGCGTGGCTCTCGGGGTTGGTTGTGGTGTATGCCGAGAGAACCCTGGCTGGGCCACTGAACCCTAGGGATACTGAGCAGCCCTGGGTGCGGCTCCACATCTAAGACTCTCAAAGAACAAGTCTTTCTTTAAGGCTGTGTGAAGGAGCCCTGGCACCTACAGGAAGCAGCTTAGACTTGTATTCCCCAGCCGGTGCCCTCCACCGTCTGTATAGGGCTTTTGCTCTGCAATTGCTGAGTGAAAAGCAAGGTCCCTGTCAGAGGGTGGCTGATTTCAAGCCAGCAGCTGGAAATGTTTATATAGCCAATGAAATGGAGGGGATCAACCCAGCAGAAGTGGGCCACGCTGTATCCCTAGTGTGCCTGTGAGGTAATTTGAGTCACATATTCCAGTTTTCCAAGAGAAGTCAGAAGTGAGGCTTTTTACATTAAACCTCTTGACTTTCAAATACTGACATAGTTATTCGAAAAAAAAGGCAACAGTGTATATGTCACAAGGTTCATAAGCCCCCGTGATAACTGCCCTCCTCCAAAGGGAGGGTACAGCCCCAACTGTCAAAGCCAGGTTTTCCCTTATTCCCGTATGTCACAATGTTCTCTGGGACTCAATCACAAAGCTTGAAATAGTCTTTAAAGCAACCTCATGAATGCAAATTGCATTTTTAAAGAGTGGAACTGTGAAAAATCACTTCATCACCAGGCATTTGGGCAAGTGGGACATGACTAGCTCTAACAGGCTAGTTGTTGTTGTTATTCTGAGACAGGGTCTCCTGTACCCCAGGCGTGCTTTTACCTCTATATATAGCTGATGACCTTGAACTTCTGATCCTGTTTCCATATTCTAGAGTTGGGAGATGACAGGTGTGTGCTCTCAAGCCTCACCAGTTTATGCAGTGCTAGGGATCACAGCCAGGGCTTCATGTGTGCTAAACAAGCCCTTTTCCAACTCAGCCCATCATGAGCCCATGAGTTGGTTTCTGTTGTTGCTCAGGCTGCTCCCAGGCTATGCTTGAGATGAAGCGCTGCCAAGGATGGCTTACAACTAGGTCTGTTCTAGAACTTTGCTTCTTTGCTCTTTAGCCAACCTTCTCTGAACACAGACCACTGTTGGTCATTTTGCTTCTAGTTTCCTGGTGTAGGTTAAGCTATGGAGGGCCCAGGGTTTGTGTTACAAAGTGTCACCAGCCTCATTAGGTTCTCCCAAGTTAGTCCTGACACTTTACTGTTCAGAGCAGCTCAGACCAGCACTGGCAGTGCACCTGACAGGACTTGAATACTCTGGGAAATGAGTTCCTTGATTCCAGCTCGCCCTGTGTTCCCAGGGTCCTACCTACTGGAGTGCTCCAACATCCTAGAAATCTAAGTATTGGGCTAGGACCCTCATCCTTGGCTGTCTAGAGAAGCTGGAACCTAGGATATTTGACAAGCACTTAAAAACTGGGTAAAATGACTCAGATGGTAATCCCAGCATTTAGGCCAGTTCAAGGCTAGCCTGAACCACACAGTGAGACCCTGCTTCAAAACAAAACCAACTGCAGGCTCTCAAAAAATTCATGCACTCAACATAATCTCAATCCTGCAAGTCTGGAGATCAGGAGTCTGGTGATGGTGTGCTCAGCAACTGCACCAGAACCACCTAGTAGCCAGGGCTGTAGACTTTCGGCACACCAGAAAGCTTACCTTTTCCAAGTGTTAGACCAAATTGCTGTTAGTGTAGGCCAAGGGATCCGTTGTCTACCTGCTACTCTCCCCAGCACTAACGTAGATGGGTTGGAAACCTGGGGTCTGTTTAGGCTGAGTGTGTGAACCATGTGACTAGCAATGGCCATCCCCAGAGAGAATGTCAGCAGCGTCTGCACAGGGTTTTGATCATCACAGTGGAGACCGGTGCTACCTGATATACTGGGCAGGCTTCCAGAATGTTGGGCATCGCATTGTTTACAGGATAGCCATCATTGTAGGGACACTCCCTGCTCAGATGATAGGCTAAAAGTCCCTTCTGGGGGGCTGGAGAGATGGCTTAGAGATTAAGAGCACGGGCTACTCTTCTAGAGGTCCTGAGTTCAATTCTCAGCAACCACATGGTGGCTCACTACCATCTATGACATCTGGTGCTCTCTTTTGGCATACAGGTGAACATGCAGATAGAACATTGTATATAAATCTTAAAAAACAAAACAAAAAAAAAAATCCTTCTGCCTTAATATGTGTAAACACTTGAGATCCCCAGACCTAACTCTCAGCAGCCCCCTCAAACACCTAGACTCATCTCCAGGATGCTTAGGTGTTTACGGGGTAACTTCTTAAAACTTCAGTGTCAGTTGGGTGGTGGTGGCAGCGGGACACACCTTTAACCTTTCAAGGCAGAGGCAAGTGGGTCTCTGGGTTTGAAGTCTGGCCTACAGAGCAAGTTCCAGGACAGTCAAGGATACCCAGAGAAACCTTGTCTGGGGCAGGGTGATGGCCAAAAATGCTGGTGTGTATTTAGTAGCAGGGGCTCCTGTTAGAGAGCCTGACTTGGGGTGTGGGCTCAGTACTAAGGTTCTATGTACAGAACAAGCTCTATGGTGATGCAGTTTTCCACTTTGCCATAAAACACCATTTTAAGCAGGGAAGGTATGGTCTACCACAGGCCACTCAGGGGCTGCTGAGATTTAAAAACTAACATTAGACCATGAACTATATTATACATAGCCTACATGGCTTACAGTGCATGGCAAGTGGCCCTAGGATCAGATCCCCTAGAAACAGTTTCCTACCATCCCTGATTATAGGCTAGTATGGAGCTCTAGTAGGCCCTACAGTTGGTGGCCATACTAAGGGTCCAACAAGATCCACGTGAAGCCCAGGGGGACAGGTAGAAGGCCCACTCAAACAGGGCAAAGACCCACTCATCTCATCAGGAAAGGGTTAAATAAAAGGTGAGATTCTGGGAACAAAGGCTGGAAAACTTAGCAGGGATAACCTCTGGTAGGCAAGATGATTTCAGATCATGTAGAGAGGACAGCAAGAAACAGAGGAGAGTGTGGAGCTAGGAGAGATTAGGGCGGCTTATTCAGCTTGGCACCCACTTCCAGAGCCAGCCAGCAATAGCTAGGATATATGAGGCAAGACTACAGAGCCTGGTGGTTTGGAATTCTTTTCTCTTTTGTTAAAAGGGGGTAGTAAATGGGGACCAGGTACCTCTGGGCTCTGGGGAAGAGGCATGCAGGAAACCACAGCAGGTAGGGGCTGGAGCTGGGTAGAAGAGTCCTGGAGTTTCCCGTAATCCTTCACAGGAAACAGCAATGCTGGCAGATAAGGAGGTGGAGTGAGGCAGGGCCCTTTGGAAAATGGGGTGGCGGGCCAAGGGACTTGGGGCTCACTCTAACATGCAAAGTCCAGGTGCCCCATAAACTAGGTTGCTTTTAAGGAGCGACATACATATAAATACATAGACACAGCTACACGCACACATGCGGAGAAGGCTCTGCATTCCCAAGGGTGAGGTTCTAGGCCTATTGGCCCCAAGACAGGAGTCAGCCACGCCTCTGCCATCAAGTGATTCTCTGAAACACTCCAGGTGGTGCGGCCAGGCAGGTGAGTCTTCACTGGGATGGCTTCTTGGTCTCCAAGATGCTGCCCACCAGGCACCCAAGCCACTTTAGTCAAATCCACGTGAGCTGGGGGGTGCCTGTGCTGTGAATTTGCATGCGTGCAGCTGTGCATGATGGCAGAAGACTGCCTGGCTAGAGTCCAGTCTCTCCCCTCCAGGGCTCTAGGGTACAGGGGTGCAGACAGAGGAAGGGTGAAGGGGCCCACGGAGACATCCTCTCCCCCACCCCACGGGGTTCTGGCCTCCGGGAGGGGGGGAGGGGCCTCCCTTATCTCTCTGCCTCCATGGCAGGGTGTGCCCTTGGTTCTGAGGTGGCCTGTTGGGGAGCCAGGGGAGGCCAGTCTGAAGCTGGGGAAGGGGGTGCCGGAGTCCACAGAGGTGGCTGTGGCTGGTGGTGCTGTGGGCCTCCTGGGGGGGAGGCTGCAGTTGGCCAGCTGGGTGTTACGAAGCTGCCAGTGGCATGGGGAAAGTGCGGTGGGGGTGATGTGGCCGATGTGGCCATTGGGCTGCCGCTGCTGCCACCACCGTGGAAGCTTTCAGATGCCTTGAGACGGGAGAACATGGTGAGGGCATCAGGGAAGTTGGGGGGCGTGGCAGGGGTGTTGGCAGGAGTGCACATCTGTGGGGGAAGAAAGGACAGATGGAGGACTAAGCATCCCTTTCTGGTAGGGCCTTTGCTGCCTCTAAAAAGAAAGCACATGCCCAGAAGTTATTGGGAGTCACCTGGGTTACATCTGGTCCCAGCTGGCCCACCATCCAGGGAAGAACTCTCAGGAAAAGGCATCAAAATGGGTTGGTCTGGCTTCAAGGAGACCACACCACCTGGCATAATGCCTGCTGCCTCAGGCATGAGGCTTCCCAGCCTGTGGTCAGCATGGCAGCCTTGGCTGACTGCCTGGCGGGAGCTGAGCTCCAACAGCCAGGGTCCTCCAGGTTCTGCAGGGACCAGGTTGTCCACCCTAGAGCATCAGCGCACTGCCCTCCTCCCTCCGAGTTCTAGGTGTAGCTAATAAGTTCAGCCTCCCCCTGGCAGACTGGGAGCCGCCAGTGTGGCCACTTTCGCGTCTCCAGGGCATACTTACCATCTGGTGGTGGTGGCTGTAGGGGATGTTGGTCTCCTGGAAAAAGGCGCTGAGGGCTGTCTGTAGGGAAAAAGGCTGCGCTTACCTTCTAAGACCTGTCCAACCATCCCAGTGGGACAGAGCTGAGGTCCTGCAGTGTCTGTGACCACCACTCAAGGAGGTGTCATGGAACTCACAGCAGCAGGTTGGATAAGACCCTTACAGCACTGCTTGCCACCAGTCAGGTATGTGGCTTACTGAACCCCTGCCCCTACCCATGGAATTGTTACTGTGGCTTTTCTGGGTCTATCATGGCCTGGGTCTGTCACCTCAATGGGTGGCAAATCCCCACAGTTCTTGACACTCAGAATCTTCATATATTAGCCAGGGGATGCTCACAGAGTCTCAGCCTAGAGGGTGGAAACCTGCTTCTCAGCATAACTTCCCTCTTTGGAGGGATGTCCCTAACATAGACAGCTACAGTGTGACCCAGAAACTGAACCTCCACAAAACTGAAGACCACTCTCGTGATAGGTTATGGGACCACTCCCTAGCCACCTGTTGTTGGCTGGTTCCAAGCAATAGCCTCTTCAAGAGGGGCACTAACAAAACAGGACTCATCATCAATCCTAGAGGGTAGAACTGGTGCCATCAATTTTAAAGACAGGAAAACTGAGGATGAAATAACTTTCTAAGACTCTTGGCTAGCATGAGGTGGAAATGGGATCAGAACCCCAGACTGAGACTCTAGGCAAACTCTCAGGACTGGCTAGAGTGTGGTAAAAAAAGGGGACCCAGCATAAGCCTTGTGTCACATGGGAGGGAGCTCCAAGCTGGCCTTAGGAACCCAAAGGATGGTCTTTGTATTGATCATGTCCTGCCTGGGGCCCCTTAAAGAAGAGGAATTTGTGTGCTCTTGTGAAAGCGCTGGGTCAGGAAGGCTGTCAAGTGGGTGAGGGGTCCTGAGGAGCCTGCCAAGTCCCAGCCTTGCAGCATCATTACTTCTCAGCTGGGCAATAATAACCCAGTCCAAAGCCAGCAGGACTTGCAAGCCCCTTCCCTCCCCAACACAGCAGAAACCCAGTCTGACTCCCAGGGCTTGCTCTTTATTTCCCTTCAAGTATATCCAAATGAGTTATTCTAGGAATTTCCTACTGGAGATGCCCTGCACCAATGTTCCCAAACAGTGGAGAGAGGATCAACCTGGTGTCACTCAAGAATTCCAGGCAGGGGCAGCTGTTCCCTCAGCCCAGGGCCCCAACATGACAACCTGCCTCTGAACACTGTCAGTTCTCCACTGAGAAACATCTGCCCAGCTAAACAGAGGTTGCCCCCACCCCCAGCCTCTGCCCCCATTAGCACCTGAATCTGAGAATGTGACCCAGAAACACTCCTGGAGTATGCTGCCAACCAGGAGGGTGGGGGAGGGCTAACTACGTGGAGCCCCTCACTCCTAGGAAGATGCCTCTGGTCAAGGGGAATTCACAGCCTACTCCTCATTTTATATATGGTGACAGGGAGGCTCTGCAAGCCAGGGGCACAGAGACTCTACTCTGTAAGTCAGCGCCCCGTTTCCAGGCTGCAGGAAGCCCTGCTCCTCATGGGGACAGTTTTCCCTGATCTTTACCTTCAGTCTGTTCCCCCCAGCCTGTCCCATACTGACAGATGGACTGGGAGTCCTCCACATAGCTCATTTCCCATGGGACACGGGCCTGGGTAGCCTCAGGCAAGGACCTTCGAGCACTGCCACTGGGCTCCAGCAACTGCCATGAATGTGGTTTTACAAGTTTTACCACATCCAGCCCCAGTGAACAGGGCAGATTAGGATTGTTGCAGAGTTGAGGAGTAGGGCACTTCCCTGGGGTGGGGCTACAAGGGGGAGGGGATTGAGGTGAGGCCATTTAAGGCCTTAGAGGTTGACTCAAACACTGCTACCTGTAGGGGTGTGGAAACTGAGGCTAGAATACAAAGCTTACCCTTTCCTCAATAGAGAATTGGGCCTGAAAGTCTGACAGGAAAGAGGTAAATCAAGCAACGGCTTGATTTACAGAGCTGGAAGGCCTACTATCTTCCCAGACTGGGGACGTTTCGATCCTGCACCAGGAAGCTAAGCTTCCTGGATCTTCCCAGAGGCTTCTCTGGGATGGCTCCCATTGGGAGCTCTGGGGTCTCCAACTGAACACAGACTACTGGCTCTGGCTGTGACCTCACACCTGTGAGGGACAAGGCTCCATGCCTATGGAGTGAATCTGGGGTTTTGAGTTGGAGCACAAAAGACTAGGCACACTATTCTACAGGTCAAGAGAAACCTGGGCATAGGTAGGAGCCAGACTGGCATTTCCAACCCCTGTCTAGAATGCCCTAAAACTGTAATCCCCATCCCAAGGTACAGGTTCCTCTGTCAGGCCCGAGGACACCCAGGCTTCCGTAAGGATACCGCCCGGTCACACCTTTGGAGTGGGGATCCTGCACACCAGCCACACACTCCGTGCCGTATGTGTACACATACCGAACCATAACCAGCATGGCCACAATCCGAAAACTTCCACTTATGCACACACACCAAACGTGACACACGGGTATTCTCCATCAGACAGGCAGTCGGGCCGGGCTGCGTGTCCGCACACGCGCCCACATGCCCACAACCTTCCATGAGCCTTGCTGACGCCCGAGCGCGGTGCGTGCGTAAATACAAATGCACATGTACGTGTGCGCACACGCCGCAAGCCGCCCACCGGGCACCCAGACCCCGGGACCGTTCGCTCAGGGGGACTCTGCCTCCCGCCCAAGCCCTGGGCGTCCGACAGGCGGCCTTCTGTCTCCGCCCTCGGCCGTTACCGGGACCGAGGGAATGGGGGTCCGCAGGACAGCCCCCGGTTCCGAGGCTCTGGCCTGGCCGTCGGTGAAGCCCGCAGCCCGCACCCCGGCCCGTGTCCACGCCGCCCGCGTCGGTCCGCTGTCTCCCTACGAACCTCGAACTGCCAGTGGGCCGCTTGCAGCAGTTGCTTCGCCTGGTCGGCCGCACAGCCCGCCGTCAGCACGAACTGGTTGATCATGACCTGGTGTTTGAGCTCGTCCATGTTCACGGACATGGCGCCGTCGCGCAGCCCGCTCCGGCCTCCCTGCGCGCTCGCCTCACGCGTCCACCATTAGCGAGCCGGCCTCGGCTAATACAAATATTTACTGTGCGCTCTGACTCACCGCGCCTCGCTGCCCGGCGGCCGGCAGAGCATGCTGGGATGTGTAGTCCGCGACGCCCCCGCCGAACGGACCGGGGAGGAGCGAGGACGCCCTCTCCCTGGCCGATCTCAGCGGGGCGCGGAGCCCCTGCCCCAGGCGGTAAAGCGAAGTCAGGGACCGGTGACCGCAGCACAGACGTGCAGCGTCATGGGACCCCGGAGGTCCTGCAGCCTGCTGTGCTTAGCAGCACACTGTTAGCAGGCGCATCCTTGGGGGACGTCCCGCAAGCTCTAGCCCCACACCACTGCCCTAGGCTGCAAGGCTCCCGGAAGTTCTGACACTTAGACGACGGGCGGTGAAGCAGAGCATCTGCCTTTCAAGGCGCTGCTCCAAGTCACTACCTCCGGGAAGCCTTCCGGAGTTCGCAAGGAGTCCTTGCCTGACTCTCGGCCTGTCGTGCAGGAGAAGCGTCTAAATTAAAGACAGCCCCTGGGAAACTCTGGCCAGACCAGTGGTCTCTGGGGCTTTGGAGTCCCGTTCCACACGGTCCCCACTTTCCTACGCGGAAAAGAAAAACCTTCCAGCAGCCTGCGGGCGCCAGGACCCCGCGGAGCGCGTACCTCAGCGGCCACGACTGCCGTTCCCAGCATGCCCCGGTTTATTTGCATGTTTCTGTCCCGGGTGACGTCACCCGAGTGAGGCCGTGACTGTACCAATGGGCCTCCACGGGGTGTTAGGACCTGGCCATATAAGGTAAACAAAGCTGGCCGCCCAATGAGGCGGCGGCGGGGGCGGGCGCGTCACGTGGCGTGAGGGCGGGGTCGGAAGCGGAGTGTAGGGTGTTGCGGGCCGTGTTTACAGCCCCGCACATGCCACTTCCGGCTGACGTCGCGGGTGGGAGCGTGGCGCGGCGGAAGCGGCAAGACCGGCCCACAGGCTGGGGGAGAGGGCTGGCATTGCTCCCTCAGCCGTGACGTTGCCCCGCTCGCTTGCTCCCCCGTCCTTGTCGCGCGCCCCTTGGCCCTGGCTTCTGCTATGGTAGAGCCAGCCGGGGTGGGAGCTTTAGGCCAGGAAACCCACGAACAAATGCGGCATTCGTTACACGGACGCTGCCCCAAGGAATTAAGCGCAGACTGTGGGAGACTGAGGCGTTTTTATACACCCGATCCCTCGTTCTCTGCTAAGACCGCTGTGGCTGTAGAGGTGTGGTGCCCAGTGGATACCTGAGGGAGGACTAGGGGCTCTACCTGCCCCCTGCCCCCTAGTCTCTCCGATTGGGTGGCTGAAGGAAGGTGGGAGACAGGTGGGCGGGGACTGAAAGGCCCTCAGGTAACGGAGTAGGGAAACCGGGAGGACACTGAGAGCTTCAGCGTGACAAGCGAGTGTCTCCCTTTCTTAAGCATCTTTCTTCAGGAAGTAGGATATCAGCCTCTTTGCTGCCTTTTGGGGATCACTCAGCAATACTTTTTGCAAAGCAGCAGAACCAAAATATTTTTGCTTGTGCTGAGAACAGGGCTGTATCTCTAGGAATCATGCGTGTGTGTTATTATAGGCAAAGCGGCATACAAGGAAACCACACAGTAAGAGGCAGCTCTGATTCCATTGTTGCCATGGAGACTGCGACAAAGCTTGAAGGAAGGTGGGCAGGTTGGTAGCCAGACAGACCTGAATGGCATTTTTGACTGCTGTTTCAAGTTCCTCCCTTGTGTGGGAGCTCCTAGCTGTGCTGTGTGGGACAGATGACGCCTAGCAAAAGGCCTGGCACTCTGTACGACATCTGGCACACATGCCAGTCCCATTTTTATAGTTAAACAAGTTTGAGGTGGATTTCAGCCTTCCAGTGACATTTAGAGGTAAAAGAAAAGAGCATCCAGTGGGCCAGCAGGATCTTTCCGGCAAAGGAAACTTGAGCATTGGGTTGGGGGATCTTTTTCATTCAGATTGGGGATGTGGGAACATGCACACAGTTGATCTCTGTTGCCTGACTCATCAGCTGCATGATAAATATTTGTTGAATAAAATTAATCATTTAAAATGTTGATAGTGGAGCTTATTTTCCACAAGGTGTGGACAAACCCAGAAGGATATTGCTGGAGAGGCTTTGGAGCACCTGAATTCAAATTCCAAGAATGTTTAGTGAGATGTCCACTTGGTGAAACACCTGCTGTGCCCAGGCCCTCCATTTCAGTGAGAATGTCAGAGCCATCAGGACTGTCCCTCTCCATGATCAGGGAAGGCAGTAAACTGAATGCAATGTGTATGTTTGTGTTACAAGATTCACATAACACATGAGATTCACTAGAAGGAATTTTTTTGATTTTTAATGAAGGTTTGGGTGTCTTAAGCTTATTGATGTAAGAACTCAATACTTTTAAAGTAGAAAAAGTTGATACCACCTCACTATTGCAAGGTGAGGTCCAATGTGGCAGAGAAGTCAAGATGGTGGGAGCTGAATCAGCTGGTCACATCGAATCCGCAATCAGGAAAACAGGTCAATGCTTACTTCACCTTCATTTATTGTGTGTTTATGTGGGTGTGTGGATGCCATGGTGTAAGTGTGGGGCTCAGAGGAAAACTTTCTGGAGTCAGTTCTTGCTCTTCGCCATGTATGTTCTTGGGGGTCAAACCCAGGCTCAGTTAGGAACACCTTTACCTGTGTGCTACCTCGAAGGCCCAACCGTTTCTGCATCATACAGTCCAAGGTTAAGAAATGATGCTAGTCATAGTAAAAACATCTCCTCCTACATAATTAACATGAGACAGCCCCCCACAAATACATCCAGGAGAGCATCTTCCAGGTAACTGGAGTTCTGTTAGGTTGAGAGTTAACACTAGCCATCATACTATTTATCTGCTGTGAGACTGGAGTAGGGTTACTTTATTTGTAAGCATTACTTTCCCCTTCTGTAAGCTGGGAATGAAAGCAAAGAACTAGGTGAGAGAATATGTGTAGCTCCCTCAGGCAAGGTGAACTATGAAAAAAGTTTGGTCCTGAAGTCGTGCATACTTAATACTCCCAACACTTAGAATCATGAACTGGAGGCCAGCCTAGTCTACAGACAGAAGTTATCTGGGGGGAAATGTTTAGCCAGCGTAGATTTATAGGGTAGACGTTTTCAGGTTACATCGAACACCTGGGCTCTCCATAGTCACATATGGATCATTTCCTTTCAGCGTTCAAAATTCCTGGTGAAACTGAAATCCTGATTAATTGCGATAGCCTGGTGCAGCTGCAGATCCAAGCTCAGTGACCCAAGTTGTCCGTGGATTCATATCATCCCACGCATCAGACGGGATGCCCATCAAGAGTGGCTGTCTTGTGGTGGCTGTTGCATTTGAGCCAGGCAGTCATGGCTCCAGAAAGGGTAGTGGAATGCTGAGGTGCTATGTAGTTTCCAGTGACTGGCAGAGGTCAGGAAGATGTCTCTCCCTCAGGCACAGCCTGGGAGGTAGATGTATTGAAATTGCATCTTTGGTGCAATTCAGTAATCAGGGCCTTGCTTGCATTAGTCCAGGCACATCTCTATAGTAGTCATTATGTGTGGTAAGCCTGGTGGTTCTAAATATGATTACAAAGAGATTATGGTTTTCGTTCCCAGCTGGTCAGTAGTGCTAATTTGCTGGTGTAGTATCAAGTCTGAAGAAATTTGGAGATCTTTACACAATTAACTCTGGAGCCACATTAGCCAAAGTATAACCAAAAGCTTGACTCTTCAGGGGCAGAGGTTGCTGCCAGGGTGGGAGTCAAATACTACGGGGGGATGGTGGAGCCTGTTTCTTGAGGGACAAAGGCAGTCCAGCAGACAGATTCAGCTTTACACTGTTGATCTTTGGTTCTAATGTAAGAGGAACAAGTTTACCAACCAGGAAATCTAGCTTTTCATCTAGCTTCTTAGGCTCTTATTGATGCTTCTTCAGACTTTTGGAGGGCTCTCTGGTGTCCTGGAGCTCCTCTGCTAGTCTCAACAACATGGTCTCAGGAGAAGGCTTTGGCCGTGGTGAATGGCAACCTAGAGCATGCCCTTCAGTTGGATAGCCACTCTCTCCATTTGCACTAGTCCCAGGGCTAGCCCTTCATCATTGGAATATCATATTAAGTCATGTATATGTTATGTTATTCCTTCATCCAGCCATTTTGATCATCCTACTGTCTCAGCCTATCAGTTCATGGAATCTGACTGCATTTGCTGCTTCCCTCCTCTCACCATTTGTCTCTCTGCCCTCTCCCTCACACGAGGGTCTCCTCTTCACTCATCAAGGCCTATGCACTTGACCTTATCTACAAGGGATAGTGGGAGGAGCTTAGCAGACTTTGCATTCAGACATAGTCTATTTTAGTGTGGACTATGGTGAATTTACCATCTGACACTTCACTTGTTGCTGGTCTTCCTAGCTTCCTGCTGCTACAGCAGGTTCAAGTTAGGAAGTACTTCTAAGAAACTCAATTCCTGGGCTGGAGAGATGGCTCAGCAGCTAAGAGCACTGGCTGCTCTTCAGAGGTGCTGAGTTCAATTTCCAGCAATCACATGGTGGCTCACACCCATCTATAGTGGAATATGATGCCCTCTTCTGGTGTGCATGAAAACAGAGCATTCATATACATAAATAAATAAAGCTTTTAAAAAAATTATTTAGGAAACTCAACACCTGGGGCTGTAGAGATGGCTCACTAGTTAAGGACCTCCTTCATTCAGTTGCCAGCAACCACAGGGTCGTTTACAACCATCTATAATGTGATCTGATGCCCTCTTCTGGTGTGCAGGTGTCCGTGAAGATAAAGGATTCATATACATAAAATAAATCTTAAAGAATCGTCATCTCTGATCTCATCTGACAATCATGAAAACATTCCTTGGCATCCTCACAACGGTGTGTGTGTGTGAAAAGCCAGGACATAGCTTGTTAATTGTAAGGTTGCAATCAGTATACTGATTCTTCTGAACTTGTTTTTAGCGTATTAAATTGCAGTGTGCCCTGCCTCAGTTTCCCTATGTGTAAAATGGGGAGAAATCTATTTTCTGAGGATGCTGTAAAATTACATATTCATTGTAAATGTTTTGACTGACAGAGGTTATTTTGGGTTTTGGCCAAGGCTCAACCAAGTTCGGTGAGCTTGGGGCCCACCCAGTTCTCAGCAGGTAAGTGTTCCCTTTTTCCCTTTGAGGCTGAGGCTAGTAGAAGAACCTTGGGAAGTGGGGAGAGACACTGGGGAAATGTAGATATTTTCAGACCTAGTTCACGTGGGAGGCTCTGGAGCTTCCACAAGTGTCTAACCGTGCATAGAAGATGAAGGGACTGAAGCATTCTGGGTTCAACATCCGGCCGGGCCTCAGAGGTTAGCGTCGTCTTAAGGAATTACCCCCAAAGCCTGGGCGTCTTGGTTTGTCCCGCCGTGTCCACTCACGTGAGGGGGCATCCTGGGCAGCGTAGTGCGCAGGCGCTCTGTGGTCCCGCGAGCCGGGGGCCGGAGTGGACTTCATTTCCCCTGGAGCTGCGGAGCGAGGCGGGGCGGGGCGGGGTGGGGCGGGGCGCCAGGCCAAGGCCAGGGCGGCCGGGGGCGGGGGCTGTGGAGAGGCGCGGCGGCGGCGGCGGCGGCGGTGGACGCGCGTCGGTGCGGCCTGCTCTGAGCTATGTCCGTGTGAGAACGCTGCAGCGGCCACCCCCTGCTCTCCGGCCGGCCAGCAGAAGCGCGCACCATGGGCTCCATCCTGAGTCGCCGCATCGCGGGCGTGGAGGACATCGACATTCAGGCCAACTCGGCCTATCGCTATCCCCCGAAGTCCGGTGAGCTTCCGAGGGCGCGGACCGCGGGGCGCGGGCTGGGCTGGGGACTGGGGACGCCTGGAGGCCCGGGGAGTAGACGCGCGACCTCCCTGCCCTGCCGCGGACTCTCCTCCCGTGCCCCTTTCTCGGTACCTGTGGAGTCTGAGGCGTGGCCGCGACCCTGGCTGTCTCCACTGGCCACAGTCGCACCCTGCGCGGGTCCCTTCCTAACTGGTGACCTTGGGCCAGTCACTTCTCACAGTCTCTGGATGCACCCGGGCTTGGCATCGCTGGGATCAGAGCGCAGAATGCCTCATGCCCGGGCGGGGGTCGCCGCCTTTGGAAGCTTGAAGCCTGGCCCTGGATTGTGACAACTCTTCAGGATTTGGGCCCAGGCTTTCCTCCTCCAGTGCTAGTGAGGGACACTGGTGTTTGACCTAGGGAGATGATCGATAGGGAGGTACTGGAGTTCCACTGGAGGACAGATAATGGTT
This sequence comes from Meriones unguiculatus, assembly GCF_030254825.1. Taxonomy (NCBI): domain Eukaryota; kingdom Metazoa; phylum Chordata; class Mammalia; order Rodentia; family Muridae; genus Meriones; species Meriones unguiculatus. The sequence goes on from NC_083359.1 coordinate 42,363,919, forward strand.
GGAATGGTTGGAGAGGACTACGACCTTCCCCTCTGGTTCAGGGCAGAGACTCACTGGTAGATCATGGGAGCTGGATGGAGGCAGAATTGGGGACCAGCATCAGATGTGGACTCACAGAGAAGCCTTCTGCTTCCTCTTGTGTTTTTAAAAAATAAATAAATAAATAAATAAATAAATGAAGGACAGGGTCTCATGTAGCCCAGGCTGGCTCTAATAGGTAGCTGAGGGTGACATTGAACACCTGGTCCTTCCGGCTCTACCTTCCCAGTGCTGGGATTTCAGGTGTGCACCACTTCGTCCAGTTTTATGAGGTGCTGGAGACTTGAACTCAGGCCACTGTGCATGCTAGTCAAGCATTCTATTAACTTAGTCACATTCCTAGACCCCCCTTTTTTTTTTTTTTTGAGATGAAAGCCCTGTTACGTAGCTCTGGATGGCTTGGTACTCACTGTGTAGCTGATTTCAAACTCCAGTCAGTTCTCCAGCCTTAGGCTTCTCATGTGGAGATTACAGGTGTGTCCCACTGTTGCCTTGGTGATGCTTGAATGCCACTCAACAGAGCTTTAGCTACATTTATTTCTACAGTTTCCCTGTGGGGCAGAACGTTGGTCATCCAAATGGGCCTTTAGATCTGGTCTTCCGAGTGTAGTGTGATGTTTGGTCTTCAGGTGTTTTTAGTCCGACCACGCCAGATTTCCTGTGTGATCCAGAGGAAGCTGCTCCCGTTAGTTGGACAGCTTGTTAAACACGCATTTCAGGCTGTGCTTCAAGACTTTTTTTTTTTTTTTGCCTAGGGACCTTCATTTTAAGCTCATTTTCAGTGTGTTTGTCTGATGTCCACTCAAGTTTGAGAAAGTATTCTGTTCACGTGAGGCTCTGGGAACTGCCAGGGTGAAAGAACAGGAAACTAGCACTATTAGTGACCTTTGTAGTGAATGGGATGAAATGGCTTGTCAGGGTAGAGTCCTTCGTGTCGGTGTGCATCTCAGGTACAGGCTGCAGCTCCTGAGGCTCCCGTGGAGACTTCAAGGACTGATATCTGCATGTCCAAGAGAAGGGTTGTTGTTGCCCCTGCCGGAGATCCTCCTTGTTTGTTTTCTGAGTGACCTTGGTCACCTTTGCTTATTTGCATCTCAGTTTCCTGGTCTATAAAACAGGTCACTAATACATAGTGCTGAGCACCTAAGAATTCTTCTGCAGATGTTAGCTACTGTTACAGCTTCCAAGGTAACTGAGGAGGTGACTGGCGCAGACTACCAGTATTTGGCAGTGGCATGACAGATAGCAGGAAGCCAGCGTACTGTGACATGTCCCCTCACCTGCCACCTGACTGTTGTTAATGTCCCTTCACTCAGGCAGTTGGGTAGAACAGCAGTGCGTGGGCATGTGCACACTCACAGACCCACAGTAGTAGGCATTTCCAATGGCTCCTCCAACCTGGCTGGGACTTCAGATCCGGCCCAGAACTTCCTGGCCTGCTGCAGCTAACCAGTGCTGGCGCAGCCAGTCAATTCCATTGGCCACCTGGGCCGGCTGGGCTGCTGCTCGTACAGTGCTGAGTTCTGGGCCTGCCCAGTCCAAAGGCTTCTGTTTGTTTGGTGTGTGTTTGTTGCTGGGGATGGCGCATAGGGAGCTACTCTGTTCCATACCCTCATGGATAGCCATCATGTGGTTTTCATTGTTCTGCTCTCCTACTCCTTCACTTCACATGGGGTCCTCAAGATCTTGGTATGTGAACTAGGCATGACAGAAATGTTGAGAAACATTTGAAGGGTACTCCCATGAAGTGTTCAACTTTATGAAACTGTATTTTCAGGCTTCTGCAGGTTTTCTTCATGAGTTCAAGGAAAAGGGTGTTAGTGTTGTTGTGTCCTTTAAAGCTATGTTTATTTAGGTGGTGCACACCTTTAGTTTTAGCTCTTGGGAGGCAGAGACAGGAGGATCTCTGAGTTCTAGGCCAGCCTGGTCTACAGGGCTGCATACTGAAATACTGTCTCAAAAAAAAATATTATTCTTATTTTATGGTGTGTCTTTGTGTCATGTGCATGCAATGCTTGTTGAGGCCAGAGGATGGTATTGGATCCTCTGGACAGACAGTTGTCATCTGCCATGTCAGTGCTGGGAACCAACCGTGAGTCGGATTACAGGAGCAACAAGTACTCTTAACTGCTGAGCCATTGTTAAAGCCCAAGCAATGAAAAAAAATTGTTAGATGTATTCATTTTTTAATTTTATATGTTAATGTTTTATATATGTGTATGTGTGTACACTCTGTGAATGCTTGGTAACCACAGAGGCTAGAAGAGAGTGTTGGATCTCTTGGAACTGGAGGGAACTACCTTGTGGTGCTGGAAATTGAACCCAGGTCTTCTGGAAGAGCAACAAGTGCCCTTAGCCGCTAAGATATCTCTCCAGCTCCCCAAACAATGTTTAACATCTCCTGCTGTCCAGTTTTCTTTCTTAGGGAATTTTATCATGTGCTGTCAAATGCTGAACTTTAATTCAATAATACATGCTTTGCATTCATCCTATTTATTTTGCTCTTAACAGCGATGTTTAGGTGTAATTTGTGCACCGTGTACCTGATCCGTTGTAAACACGGATTTTTAGTAAATGGGTAGAACTGTTCAACCACCACATTTGTGACCTTTTTCTCCCCAAAGTTATTTTGTGTCTGCTTGTGGTCAGTTTTTAGCAGCATAAGCAGCGTTGGTTCAATTTATGTCTTTGCAGTTTTTCTTCTGGGCATTTCACATAAATGGAATTACACAATCGAGAGCTATTGTATGTGTGGCTGGCTTCTTTCATTTAACACAATGGTTTTTTGTTGTTTTTATTTTTGTTTTGTTTTTGAGACTACTATCATCAAGTTAGCTTGGAATCTGCTGTGTAGCTAGCTCATGCTGTCGAAAGCTCAGGATCCTCCTTCAGCCTTTCAAGTTCTGGGATCCTGTCCCTTGAAGGAACATCCCCGTGTGCTTAACATTCCAGGTTCTTCTCCTGCTTATCTGTGAGCACAAAGATGTTCACCCATCTACAGCTGTGCCCTTTCATTGGCCTGAATTCTCTATGTGGACCAGGCTGGCCTTGACATTCACAAAGACCTGCCTGCCTTTGCTTCCTAGGTGCTGGGATTAATTTAATTTTTAAATTAAATTAATTGTATTTAGTTTTGTCTAGATTCTGTCTGTGTGCCACATGCCAGCCTGGTGCCTGTGGAGGCCAGACAAGGGTGATAGATCCCTCGGAACTGGGGAACTGTTTGTTTTGTTTTTGTTTTTTGAGACAGTTTCTCTCTATAGCCCTGGCTGGACTTGCTTTGTAGACCAGGCTGGCCTGGAACTCACAGAGATTCACAGATATCCAACTGCCTCTGCCTCCCAAACGATTAAAGGTGTGTCTCACCACCACCTGGCAAAAATCATACTCTTTTGTACTTTGCTTTCAAAGGTAACTTTAAAAATAAGTGATACTTGCTTCCCTGGTTCAGGGATGATAAATGGTTCTTTGTTTACAAGTTAATGTTAATGAAAACACTAGTTACAATTAAGTACTTAACACATTTTTTTGCAGCTTGGGGAACACTGGTCCTGTCACATGGCCACAATTGTCTGAGGATACTGAGGCCCAGAAGTGTAAGTGATTCAGTCAGGGTCACAGGGAGAGCTGATACCAGGACCCCTTGATTCCCACCCCGGTTATGCCTTGTTGTCCCTGTGGCCTAAATTAGGGTTATTTTTGCTATGTTGAAACACCATGACCAAAAGCAAGATGGGGAGGGGTCTATTTGGCTTATACTTCCACATCGTAGCCTGCCATTGAAGAAAGTCAGGTCAGGAATTCAAACAGGACCAGAACTTGGAGGCAGGAGCTGGTGCAAAGGCCTTGAAGGAGTGATGTTACTGACTTGCTCAGCCTGCTTTCTTGTAGATCCCAGGACCTATAAGAAAGATCCCAGAAAGATGGTGATCCCTGGGCCTTCCCTCATCAATCACTAATTAAGAAAATGCCCTGTAGGCTTGCCTACAGCCTGATCTGTGGAGGTACTTTCTTAATTGAGGTTCCCTCCTTTCAAATGACTTTGGTTCGTGTCAAATTGACATAAATCTAGCCAGTCTGGCTCCTTGTATGGGACCTAGTAGCCACAACATGCCAGCCTTCGACCCTGCAGCTCTTGTTGGCAGGTTCCCTCTGATTTGACATTTTTTATGCAGAGTGGCTAGGACGGGTTTGCAGATCTGTGGGCTTGCTGAAGAGTCCACCTGTGTGCCCTTTCTGCTATGGGGCGAAGAGAACGAGGTGGTAGAACAAGTCCTGCTGTGTGTCCCTGGGGATGTCCACTTGCATTGCCTTTTCAGGAAGTGAGTCAGACAAGAACTCAGCTGAGGGGTGCCCAAGATTTGGAATTTTTATATTTAAATGGAAACTGTGGGGTCTTTGGGACACAGGGATCTGATTTTCACACAGGTTTCCCCTCTGGCGTCTCTGAAAGCCCAGTGCCGAGGTCAGTGTGCTGATAGCAGCTGTGAGGACTGTGCTGAGGTCACAGGCCTACCTGCTTGCAGCCTCACTGCAGCTTGCTAAGCAGGCTCTGCTTCCCTCTTTAGATGCAGAGGCACAGCCCTTGCTTGTTTCCTCGCACAGCTGGCAGGTCTCCAGGCTGAGGGCCAGAGCAGGTGTGAAGTCATTACAACCACACACTCAAGTGACTGGCATGTGAAGGTGACTCCCTTATACTTCTGTTTGAAGAAACCACAACATACCAGGTCACCCAAAAGAAGCAATGGAGGAGGGGTGAAGGGTCAGATCCATGACTGACCTTCTGGTGGTGTGGGAGTCCCATTCATCTCAGTGGCTGAGTAGCCTTCCATGGTCTGGTTAGCCCACGTCTTTCCCTGTCTCCATTTACCCAGTGAAGGTGTTCCTCTCTCCTCAGATGGGTGGCAGAGGCCAAATCGCTCTTGTCTTGGATAGGCTGAGGCCTCTGAAAGAAGCAGAAGCCAGGAGCTCGGCCACATTGACTGGGGATGTATATAGTAGCGTGGGAGAGCACTTGCTTGTCTTGTGAGAGGCCCTGAGTTCCATCCTCAGTTTTTCACCTTCCCCTCCCCAAAGTATAAAAGCTAAAAGCAAAGTGTAGCCTAGCTCTTTGAGTGGCTGGGGCCAGAGGCTTGAGCCCATAAGTGTGAGATCAACTTGGACATCATATCAAGACTCTTATCTCACATAAACAGAAAAGGGACTTGTCCTCACAGGTGAATTTCTCTCTTGCCTGGGGTAGTCAAGACTGAGAGTGCATTACTTCTTGGAGGTCAGCAGGGCATGGCTCAGACTGGCACCCAGACTCCTATAGACTGTACAAACAAACTGCTGGAAGAGCCGATTGCTCTGGGGTGAGTTGATACTGTTGTCCCTAAGTTAGTTTCTGCTTCTCTCTGGGTCTGTGTTTCTATGTCTGCAGTGGAAACCAGGTTCTCATTTCTCTCTTGAAAGTCTTGGAGCTTGGTTGGGAAGAACAGCTCTGCACTACTCTAGGGCTTCTAGTAAGACTGCCAGTGTCTTGCATTTGGCAGATTGGCCTTCCTCTAGCTCTGCTTAGATGCCTTTGGCCCTGGCCTGGCTCTAGTTGCTGGAGGTCTCCAAGATCAAGTTCATTTGTGTGGCCACATTGCCATCCAATATCTGACTACCAAGATGACCCCTGGGCTTTTCTTCACTGCCTGGCCATTTCAGAAACCAGAGACAAGGCGATCAGTTATTGGAAGCTCCAGGAAGGGTCCTGGACACTTGTGGACACGAATGGGTCTTTTGTTATATAAGGACCTACCTCCCAGGGTGAAAGGGGATTTTTTGGGCTGGGTGGAGAGATGGTCTCTTCTCACAGTTTGGGAGCTGTTGTTTTGTTGGCTTGCCTCTGGTACTCAAATGGAAGGGTGTTCAGAAAACTCACAACTTTAAGGCCACAAATCCTAGCCACAGCTCTAAGGGCTGGGAAGGTATTCCAGCTCTGAGGTGGGACAGTGTCGCAAGGGTGTCCTGAGACACGGGAGCCCAAGAGCTGCACAGCTATGAGAGGAGGCCTCCTCAACAGAGACACTGCAGCTCCCTGGGAGGGTTACTCCAATCCCTGATGAGCTGAGACTAAGGGCCTCAGTCCCACTCCTTCTCCAGCCATTGCAGCGTCTAGAAGAGGGTTTCCCCAACTGATGATGAGCTCTGGAGCTTAAGAGCTTTCTCTTATCTTCTTCTCTTCGTTGCTTCTTGGCTTCTTCCAATGAGAGAATCACACCAGGCAGCAAATCTCAGAAAAGAGATTTATCGAGAGGGCCTGGGGTGTGGAGGGGTGGACCTCTCCTGGGAGAAGACAGCCCTGAACAAAGGGCAGGGCTTCTCTAGGATTTCTTAGAGGGCAGAGCTTTTAAGGGCAGAGATTTCCAGAGTGAGGATTGGTGGGCCCTCAGGGACTGGTGGCTTTTTTTACCCCTTTTTTCCTGCATCAGACCATGCGTTAGAGTGGGAAGACCTTCCTGGCTGCAGGCAGCTTCGGCTGAGGTGCCATCGCTGCAGAGCCACTGTAGAAGAGATGCCTCCACTGTACACAGCTCATGTGGTAGCGTCCCACTATGGGCACAGGCTAAGGTGAGAAAGAAGGTGTAGACACTGTGGGCAGCTTTCATGGTGGCACCTCATGATGGCAGCAGCCTGAGCAGGCATCGTTCCTGACAGGTGCCACCATTTTGACAGATGCTGCCCCCCCCCCCCTTTTCCACTGCTGGGGTGGGAAGGAGGGCCTGTCACTTTGACATTTCCCCCTGGGTGCACAGCTCAGCCTGGCTGCTGGAGCTCCTCAGGTGGGGTGCCTGGCCACTTTCCTGCCTTGAGGGTTTACAAAGTTTACAAAGGAGTCCAACAGCCCAACACTCTGAGTAAAACCAGGGGGTAGCCTCTAGATCCCAGACCTTGAAAGTCAGCTTTCTTCAGAAGAAGCCGGCAGAGTGGGGCCAGCCCTGTACCAGCCTGAATTTGTTTTGTTTGTTATGTGACTTGAAAGTTTTCTGGATGACTCTGGGTGGTGTTAGCTTCTTCCTGGTGTTGAACAGTTAGCAAAAACATAAGTGCTTAGACAGACATCTCTCAGTCAGTATCTGTTAACCTAATAGACCTCTATAACCTTAGGAATATATAAACCTTACTTATCAAACATACTTTATTCGTCAAACATATCTTGTTCCTTTTTTTTAAATTTTCTAGAAGCCTGGTGTTAAATAGTTTGCAAAGACATAGACATACATCTCTAAATCAGTTTCTGTTAATCTCGTTATTTTTATAACCTAATATATAATACAAAATAATGCATAAACCCATCCTAATAAAAAATAATTTTGAAAACTTGTTATTGTCTTTTTAAAGTTCTTTTCCCTAGAGACAAGTTTCTCTGTGTGTAGCCCTGTGTGTTTCGGAACTAGCTCACTCTGTAGACCAGGCTGGCCTTGAACTCACAGAGATCTACTTGCTTCTGCCTCTTGAATGCTGGAGGCATGCACCACCACTGCCAGGCACATGCTGTTGCCTTCTTAGTCTAAAAGGAAATATAACGAGTTAGGGTTTCTGTTGCTGCAACAAAACACTGTGACCAGGAAGCAAGTTGAAGAGGAAAAGGTTTGTTACTTTCACATTGCTGTTCGTCACCAAAAGAAGTCAGGACAGGATCAAGCAAGGTAGGAATCCAGAGGCAGGAGATGATGTAGAGGCTATGGAGGACTGCTGCTTACTGGCTTGCTTCCCCTGGCCTGCTCAGCTAGTAGACCACAGGACTACTAGCCTAGGGTGGCCCCACCCACAATGGGCTGGGCCTTCTTCCATTGACCCCTAGTTGAGAAAATGCCTTAGTCCTGGATCTCATGGAGGCATTTCCTCTCCGATGACTTTAGCTGTGTCAAGATGACACAAAACCAGCCTGTATAAATGATAAGCCGAGGGCTCAGTAGGACTAAGTTTTATTTATTTTTTTATGACTGGTTTTATAATCATTGCTTCGGTTGGTTTATACCACATAGTCATTGATAGGTTATCTCCACCAAGGAAATTAACCAATTCAAGCCAAATTAGAGTATATAATTGTTTATAGCAGGTTTATTGGGGGCAGCTCTTGGTGAGTTCACGGGTCCCAAGGGACAGAGCCAAAGAAGTCATCATGGAGAAGGGAGACAGAAAATGGGGGTAGGGAGGTGAGAAAAGGTGGGGGACAACAGAGAGAGTGGAAATGCAGAGGGGGGTGGTTCACAAAATGTCTGGATTATATAGGGAAGAGCTTGTGGGGGAGGGGAGTTCCAGCCCCTGGACTGGAAAGTTCAGGGCAGAGGGCTGGGTATGCTAGCCATGCCCTGTAACAGGTAGGGACTGAGGGATACTGGGAGAACCTGGGGGCTAGGTCTGCTTTGGTTAAATGTAAAACACTAATTAATAAAGCAACAGTTTTCTTTAACCCCATTAGCTTTTAAAAACATTGACACAGAGCAACTATGATTTATTATTAAGCTGTAGGTACTATGCGGGGCAGATTTTGAGCTATTCTAATTCTAGTATCTTTTAAAGCCACATAATAGGCAATCACGTGCCAATCCAGTGACTCCTGGGTGGCTTCTGCTCCATCAGTCTGTCCTCGTGGCCACGAGCTCGTGGTCCATCCTGCCCCGTGGCAACTCCCTTCCTGCTCCATTTCTGCTGCCTTTTTCCTTGCCTTGTGGTCTCCTGACCCTAAGCCAGGAACCTAAGTTCTGCATACCTTTCTTTTGCCCAGTCACAGGCTTCAGCATCTCTATTAACCAAACATTCCTTAAGTCACATAACAGGAGATGGTTCAACATTCATAACAATGCCTGTGGCAGTGCAGTAACCAGATCTCAGGACATTGGAGCCAGCATCTGAAAGCACAGTGCACTAGACACTCCTTCAACAGTTAAGTGGGTATCTTAGCCCTGTCCCAGGTCTGAATCCCCACACTCATCTTAATCAAGATGCTGGAATTACATCGGATGTGCTCTACTCAATCTCAGTGAAGAAGGCTGCTAGCCACAGTTTATTTCCATCCTCAGGTCATTAGCCAAGATGGAGGAGAGCTACATGGTTGCTACTTAACAACACCTGTTTTTCTAGTGTGTGTGTGTGTGTGTGTGTGTGTGATATACACAAGAGTTGAGAATCTAAGTTATATACATGGTATGTTCTAAACAAGAGTTGGGTAAAATATACAGTAAGTTGTAGGAACTTAGGGTTGCCTATGTGTAGGGTTTTGTTTGTTTTTTGACTTTTTGAGACAGGTTTTCCCTGGCTCTCCTGGAACTCACACTGTAGACCAGGCTGGCCTCAAATTCATGAGATCTGCCCGTCTCTGTCTCTTGAGTGTGCTGGGATTAGAGGTGTGCACCTTCACTGCCCAGCTCTATGTATAGATTTGTTTGTTTTTAAGACAGGGTTTCTCTGTGTAGTCCTGGTTGTACTGGAACTTGCTCTGTGGACCACACTAGTCTCCAATTCATAGAGATCTGCCTGCTTCTGCCTCCCAAGTGCTGGGATTAAAAGTGCACCACCACCACCCAGTGAATTTACAAATCCTGAGATAATTTACAGCATAGTCTTGATTGTTTTTTGGTTTTAAAGATGTAATTTATTTATTCTGTATACAATATTCTGCCTGTATGTACACCTGCAAGTCAGAAGAGGGCACCAGATCTCATTATAGATGGTTGTGAGCCACCATGTGGTTGCTGGGAATTGAACTCAGAACCTCTGAAAGAGCAGCCAGTGCTCTTAACTGCTGAGCCATCTCTCCAACCCTACAGCCCAGTCTTAAGAGTTTTGTTTTGTTTTTGAGAGCATGGAGCAAAGAAATTGTAGAGATAAAAAGTTTTTAGGATTGGAAAGTAAAGAAACCTCAGAGATAAGAGACTTTTGGAAGTGTAGAGCAGAGAAAGTTTAGACATAAGATATTTTAAGATCATTTGTACAGTGGCAGAGGTTGCTACCATATGAGAGAATTTGAAACTCGAGTGTGCCAGTTTTGGGTCATTGAGCTGTAATGAGGCCATGCCATTTGCGGTAAGACAGCAAGGCTTTCATAAGATCTCTTGAGTTCCAGGAGGAAGAGAGAAAGGGTCCTATAAGGCCTAGGAAGGTGTAAGGAAGCTAGAGGCCCAGGAGGAAGCTGAGAGACAGGAGGGACACAGTCAGGGTCAGCCCGAGAAGGTTCCAGAAGGACTTAAGAAAGCTGTGGGACTGGAGCTCCTAGGAGGAGTCAAGGATGCTTTAGGAAGGAGGCGAGAACATAGAGAACAGAGGGGGTTAAGTGCTGTGGAGACAAGAATTTCAACTGGGTCCATCCCCAAGCAGGCTGAGAGACCTGTCAGAATGTCCCAAATCACAGAGGGGAGGTATCCCTTTCCAGATGATAGGGGCCCAGGAGGGTGAGAGGAGCTTTCTGGCACACCGTTGTGGCTTTGTAGTAACAGTAGACAAAGCCAGCATCCTCAGGATGACACTTACCCAGTAGAGGAGGTGAGAAGAGTGGTTAGAGCAGATAGAGGAGAAAACAGCCAGAGAGGTGGACTGGGAGAGGCTTTGGGGAAAGGGGGTTTTCCAACAGAGGGAGAGGAATCTGTGTCTTATATAGAGAGATGCCCATGAAGGCATAGAAGGCCCAGAGAGATGGAGAGATGACCAGGCTCCAGGAGCTAGAAAGACACTTAGCAAGTAGGTGAGGAGAGATAGATGGTTAGAGCAGGTGGAGGGAAGAAGCTTTCTAGAATTTGGAGTGAAATTTGGTGGATAACAGAAAGAGGAGAGTCAAATTAGCAGTTTTTTGTTTTTGTTTGTTTGTTTGTTTTCCGAAGAAAGGCCCAAGTCCCAGATAAATGAAAATGAAGACATGATTGCTATGAAGGGTGATTGAGGAGGTTTTGTTGTAGATGTAGGTACAGGTCAGGCAGAGGCATCTGGAAGGGTCCAGACTGAACTGGGTTTTGGGAGGGGAAAGAGAGGGGACGAGAGAGAGAGAGAGAGAGAGAGAGAGAGAGAGAGAGAGAGAGAGAGGGAGAGAGAGAGAGAGAAGAAGAGGAGGAGGAGGAGGAAGAGGAGGAGGAGGAGGAGGAGGAGGAGAGGAAAGAGGAGGGAGAACCAGCAGCTAAGAGCAGAGGGCCTAGAGAACCAAGAGAGCAAGTGGATAGGATGGTTAGACTATGCAGGAATCAGAAGCTGGGCAAGGGGAGGGAAGGTGAGGGGCTGGAGAGATTTAGGTTGGGAGGTGGGGATGAGAGCCATTTGCTCTGAGTTTCTTTGGGACCTGAACTTGCCTCTGGTTTTGTTACTTCAGGATGTTGGTTGTTCACCTTCATACCCTCGATGTATTCTACTGACCTTTCTATACAGAACTGTAGAATTATTCCATCTGCCAACTACCCTGCCCTGCCCTCAGCCATCTCCTGTATCCAGAAGCTGGGGCCATCTTGCAGGTAGTGGAAACTTTTTCCAGAAAAGGGCTATGTAAGCTAAGCTTGTGGAGACACAGGGGCTAAATCTTTCTTAATCGCTGTTGTGCTGTGCTTAGCTTGATTTGCCATTGTTCTCCCTCCTTTGTGCTGGGAGTGGGGAGCTTTAGGTATCCATCAGGCAAATGGGGAGAGAGGGAAACTACCAGAAGTGTCTTCACTTGCCAGAGGTTCCTTTGTGTGCTCACTGCTGTCTGTCCTCAGGATATCCTGAGTAAAGCAAGGTGCTGGCTGGGTTTCTTATCTTTAGTCTGCAGGTAAGTCAAGATTCTAGCCAGGGGTGACTTCCCTTGTCCTGCCAGCCCTATCAGTATCTCTTCCTGTGGTTGGTTATACAAGGGTTAGAGCCCTAGAAAAGAGTACACCGGGGAGCCCCTTGTGGAGCAGAGAGAAGTGCTGGTCTGTACACGCCTATAGACTCAGCCCAGGGCTCAGTGAAAAATGACTGGCGTGAGTTGGATCTACCGTTGATAACTGGCCAGCTGTGAGGCCGATGCCCTCCCTGCCTTCCACTTGGCAGGAAGCCTGGAGCCTGGGGAGCTTTCCTGAGAGCAGCGTTCTAGGACCTATGATCTGATCTTGCAGGTTACCCCATCACGGAACTGGGTTTAGGGGCAGTGTGTCAGCACTTTGTGAACTGGCAACACCTGTACTGTGACAGGCCAAGAGGCGTTTTCATCAGGTGCAATCCATGCACTTTCTCATGCATGACAATCCACAGTCGCCCTCTTTCTGCCTTTCGTGCTCCGTTCTTAGAATGGGGTGATGACTGAAACCACCCAGCAAGCTTATACTCTCTCATTGTTCCTGAGGAGTGTTTCTCAGGGTATGTACACTAAGCAGCTTTGTCACAGCCTTTTGCCTGGTGTGGTTGAAGGACAGCGGGACAGTAAGGACGTCTTATTGTATGACGTATGGCTCAGGCTGTATGGCCTGAGCTCATGATTTTTCTGTGCCTCAGCTGCCTCTGTTATCAAACATTGGACACAACACCCTTTACCTTCCCTCACGTATGGTGTGTTGACCTCTAACTGCATAGGCCATCATGCTGTGATTCAAAGTTGTATGGGGAGGATTTGACAGTGAGCAGCTTCTAGGTAGTTGAGGTTGGCCTCACTTGGGAGTCCAAGGCAGGCACAGCCTAATGAACCAGAAGTCAGCAGGAAAGCAAAGTAAATAGGTAGGAGGGGGCCATAGGGCCAGGTACAGTGATATTTGTTGTGCTGGGGGTGCCTGGAATATGAGGAAAAGGGGATTGAACTAGTTGGAACCTTCGAAACCTGTGAGTCAGGAGCCCGCATTCCTGGAACATGTGGGTCTTGAGTAGTATGAAGGTAAGAGCACCCACACCCAGGTGCAGGGCCTCCGATCTCATGCTCAGGAGAGGATATGAGATGCTGAGGGTGCTGAGCAAGGCCTTTCTGAGCAAGTGACCCTCAGCCCAGGTCCGAGTCAGAGCTTATTGGTTGGGTTGCAAATGCTGAAGAGTCTAGACCAGCAGTTCTCAATCTGTGGGTCTCAGTCTCTTTGTGGGTTGAGTGATCACAGCGATCACATGTCAGATATTCTGCATATCAGATATTTATGTTATGATTCAAAAAATAGAAAAATTACAGTTATGAAATAGCAATGAAAATAATTTTATGGTTGGGGTCACAACATGAACTATTAAAGGGTCACAGCATTAGGAAGATTGAGAACCACTGCTGTAGACCAAGAATCTCTTACCTAGTCCCAGATTCTTGTTGATAAATTAAATTAAAACAGCAACATGAACCTGAATGAGTGAGAATTAATCATTATAAGCTGCAGCTTGGGCCCACACCCCCCCACCGCCGAAGCGGTGAGAGCCAAGAGCCCCATGTTCAGGTTAGTTGGGTGATTTAAAGATTCTGGTCCCTCCCAGCATGCCCAAGGCAGGGGCGATTCCTGCCTGGCCAACAAGAACCTGACTGAGTGAAAATTAGTGCAGTTGGTTTTGCAAAGGGCATTAAGGTTCTGTTTCATAATTCCATGCTCTTCTGACTTCCTCTGAGATAGGTCAACAAGGTCTCCTGTGGATACTTGCAGATCTTTTTCCTTAGGTCTTTCCAGGTTGTTCATTGCTTTTCCTTTGTATTTGAGTTCATTTTGCCCAGATTGTCCTAAACTCCTGGTTGGGACTCTGGACCATGCTTTGCTTTTCTCATTCTCACTCTTTTTTTTTTTTTTTCTTAAAAAATTTGGGAAGGGGCCTGGAGAGATGGCTCAGAGGTTAAGAACACTGGCTGTTCTTCCAAAGGTCCTGAGTTCAAGTCCCAGCAACCACATCATTTCGTGGCTCATAACCATCTATAGTAAGATCTGGGGCCCTCTTCTGGTACATAGGCACACATGCAGGCAGAATGCTGTATAAATAATAAGTAAATCTTTAAAAACAATTTTTTGGGGAAAAAGTAGTTTTTTCTGAGACATTTTTCTCATATCTATGATAAAATCCTCCCCCTTAACAATGGAGCAGTCATGTTCTCAGTTTTTAGTGTGTGTGTGTGTGTGTGTGTGTGTGTGTGTGTGTGTAAGGAGCTAAAGCCCCTGGCCTTGAGCATGCTAGGCAAACAGATTCCCGCTGAACTACCTCTGCAGCCTCTAATAATTGCTGGCTACTTGTCTTCTTGTTCTTAGTAAGTTTTTGTTGTTTTCTTTTTCCAAGACAGGGTTTCTCTTTGTAGCCTTGGCTGTCCTGGAACTCATTCTGTAGACCAGGCTGGCCTAGAACTTACAGAGATCCACCTGCCTCTGCCCCCAGTGCTGGGATTAAAGGTGTGCACCACTGCCATGTGGCTTCCTTATTCTTAATAGTTTTATTGGGAAATTACCCACATACCAGGATGTCAGTTCCTAAATGTAGTTGATGGTTTCTAGTGTATTCAGTGGTATGACCATCACCAGTATCTTATTCTAGGTAGAACTTGGGTAATCCTGGGATGTTAGAGTCACTGCCGTATAGACATTTTTCCATATTTTAGACCTTTGGAAAATTGTTTTATACATAATGTGTTACTCTTAGAAGAGTGACAGTAGAAATAAAGCAAACTGTCTATCTTGTTATCTTTTACTTTCTGAAGTTAGTGTGGCACAGAACTGTCCATCCTAAGTCTCTGGAGCCTTCAGTACAGGGTCTGTTGGACTGAAAAATTGTGGAAGGAAATACAGCAAGAGTCAGGGTTTGTTCAGGAAGCAGGTGGATGATGGATGTGGTCAGAAGAGGCCTTGCCCTTGAGTAACAGGGAAGATGAAGGCAGAGCTCAGGGGGAAGAACTCACCAGGCACAGCAAGTACAGAGGTCCTGAGGCGAGAGGTGGGCTATGTGTGTTGTAGAGAAGAGTATGGGACTTGCCCTGGTGTGTGGTTAAAGACCACTGGAGGTTCCAGGATGTGGGACAGACTGCCTGTGAGGCACAGAGGCACTGATGGCCTTGATCAGGGTAGTGACCACAGAAATATCTTAGGAGTAGGTGGGCTCGTGGACCATGCTCCAGGGGAATTGGCGTGGGACTAGCGGGAAGTTCAAACCCAGGAGACCTCAGATTTGAGATTTAAAATCTCATCCTGAGAACAAAGGTGTGGGACGAAGCTCTCTCCTTGTTTCTGTGCCTGCCTCAGGAGCACGTGACACAAGCCCAAGGTGGCTACAGGTGGTCAGTCACCGAGCTTGTTATCTGTTATTTTTCCCTGTGTCAGCTGAGCATTGCCAGCATCCTGTGTCCCAGCCAGTGAGACAAATACATCCTCAAAACCCCTCCCCACTGCCCAAGGTCTATGCATCCCTGTTTCACATGAAATAAAGCTGGAGAGTGCGGTGGAAGGCCTTCTGAGACTGGCTGTCTACTCTGAGCTATAGCACTGGGGAAGGAAGGGCCTCCCTTCTCCCCAAGGGATTCATCACCGGGTCCCTCGGCATCAACTGCCAGCCAGCAGTCACAGCAGAACAGCGGCAGTCACTGATAGCTCCAGGGCTGAGAGCTTGTCCTCACTGCAAGCTGCCGCTGTTCCCAAAACAGCCACCCAGTTCGTCTGAGTCAGGTAGGACGCTCATTGCCACCTGACTTGCATTGCAACCTGACTCAGTCTCAGAGCCCCGAGCTCTCCACTGCCATCTGGCCTGGTGCCAGTAGCCCAACTAAAAGAATAGTAACACTTACTGCGAGAAAAATCTCCTTTTCCCATACCCCTGGCTGAACTAGAGATCTTGTGGAACAGATCTCATTCTGCACTCACTTCATCCTTTTCTGCCCAGATAAAGAAGGGGCTTGGACCTTCCTGCGAAGTGTATACTTCTGGCTTGGTGCCCAGCGGCCCTTCCTGGAGATACAGAACCACCGGAGTTCCAAGGTTATATGTAGGGAGAATCTGTCATTCCTGCCAAGAATTTTAACAGCTGGGCTGGAGAGATGGCACAGTGCTTAAGAGAATGTAATAATTCTGAGCAGTGGTGACATAGGCCTTTAATGCCAGCTCCCACCACTCGAGAGGCAGAGACAGGTGGAACTCTGTGAGTTCGAGGCCAACCTGGCCTACAGAATGAGCTTCAAGAAACTGCCTTGAAAACCCATGCCTGGCTGGGCATGGTGGTTACATGTCTGTAATCCCAGCATTCTGGGAGGCAGAGGCAGGAGGATCTCTGTAAGTTTGAGGCCAGCCTGGTCTACAAAATGAGTCCAGGACAGCCAAGGCTACACAGAGGAACTCTCTCTTGAAAAACCAAATGGGGGGTGGGGGAGAAAAGAAAAGAAAGAAAGGAAAAACCCATGCCTGGAAATCTCAAGGATTTTTTTTTTTTTTTTTTGAGACTGCCCTTCCAGTCTTGGAAATCATACTCTACCCCTTCCACAAGAGCTCCTGATTATGTGTGCAGCCCTTTCTATCTCCTGGGGTTCTATTGGAGGTGAGGGCCTTTGAAACCATCTTGGAGGCTGGCTCCTACACCAGTTTTGGAGTCTGGCTTCACAATGTGGTTATATCTTAAAGGACCTCTGGAGGAGGTTGGGGCAGGGTTCTCTCAGCCAGGTACCTATCTCTTGCCTGGGGCTCTGGGCCTCCCAGCTTCTGTGCGTACTGTGCCTTCTCTGCAGACCAAGGCTCCCACTGCTGTGGAGTGTGCTCCAGATGGATAAGTACTCCGGGGGTACGTGGGGCCCTGTGTGGTATCTGTGGGCTTTCTTGCATCCAGTGCCTCTTGCATTGCTTGCTGTCCAGCTAATGCAGTGCCAGCCTGTCAGAGGGGTCTTAGCACAGGGGGGTTTCCCAGCAGCCATTCATTTGATGTACTGTGTATGTGAGGCAGGCTAGGCTGTTTTGCAGTGGCTGGTCAAAGCCTACTCCTCTGCTCCTTTTTTTCAGAATCACTTTTAGACCAATAGAGATCAGCCAGGATTGAAGCCAAGGCTCAGACATGGTCAGAAACCACCTGTGCCTTGAGGTTCTCTCCTCATAAGTGCTTTTACGGGAGCAGGGCCGTGTGTGTTCCAGGTGATTTGGGAAGATGTTCTTGTACTTGTCTTTGTGGCAGTCGTTCTCTTTACTGACTGGAAACCACCATGTTACACGCTTACTGCAAAGACCCATCACAGAACAGAAAGCCAGGGCTTTTGGTCCTTCTCTTGTACTTCACGTAGCTTTCTCTGCTAGCCTTTTGGACATGTCTTTTGAGATCATTCTGTTTGTTCTCACAGCTCATGTTGTATGTCTCTCCAAACAGGATTCAGGAGCATATATACAGCATGCTCTTCTGACCTTACTAGCATGTATAATTCTACATGTGTGTAAGTCCTTCTCCATGCCAGTATATGCAGGTCTTTTGTAAAGCACTGGGAGGCGGTCCTTTAAACCCACATTATTATATTTTGAACTAGTTGTCACATTGTTCTTTTTGTTTGACCACAGTTGACTGGTGCACATGGTGGGTTAGCATTATTGCTGAGGTTAGGCCTTGCCTGCTGCTCCTGTAGCCAGGGACAGCCTCCTGGTCTGGGCTTCTATCCCGGGTAAGAGCTCTCTGGCATTATTTACTGGGCCCAGACTGTGTCTGTTCCTACCATCACTGGGGTTGCAATTCTCAGGAAAGTCACAGATCCATGTTGAGTGTTCCTGGTTCCTTAAGAGGCCCAGCATTCCCACTAGGACCATAAAAAGAACTCTCATGGGCTTAGGGACCCAGAAGTTCTGATGCTAGCAAAGCTGAGGGATGTGCAGTCTCAACAGCCCTAACACCTAGGCTTTTGCTTAGGTCCTCTGTGCTGGAAAGTACAGGAGTGTGGTGGGTGGGCCTCAGGTTGGGATATTTGGGAAAGGCCTGGCTTCTGGTTTTCTTCAGGGCTATTTATGCTCAATTCTTTCAATATCTGAAGCCTTTTACCTTTTTTTCTCAGAGGAGAAATGCAATTTTAGTGGTTAGATAAAAAATTAACATATATTCTTTATTATGTGTGAGTGTTTTCCCTATGTGTATATATACCACCTGCATATAGTACTGCACACAGAAGCCAGAAGGGGGCACTGGGTTCCCCGGATCTGGAGTGAGGGATGGTTTTGAGCAGCATGTGTTCTTAACCACTGAGCCATGTTCTCTACCCTGCACGTTTAATGTTTAAAGTTCTCTGGGGTCTAGGTGGAAACCACTTACAGTTTCAGGACCTGTGAGAAAGAGGCCACATCAGTGTCAACTTTTAAACTTTGATCATTGCTGGTTTTAAAACATTCATGGGGCTAAGATTTGGAAGATGGAGTACAGACAGTGTGGGGTCAAGAACTGTGTGGGGAGTCAGCCATGACAAATGACCTTCAGCCGTCAACTGCTGTGAGTTCTGGATGCCAGGAGTCAGGAATCAATTTCTTGGTGAGCTGTGCTCTCAGTGAAGGCTTTAAGGGGAATCCTTTCCTGTCCTCTGTTAGCTTCTGGAGGCTCCAAGTCCTGGGCACTCCTGATCTGGTTGCTGCCTCTTCCCTCCAGTCTCTACCTGTATCTTCACCCACTTTCTTCCCTCTGTGTACACGTGTCCAGATTCTGTTTTCTGCATGTGTCACTGCTGGGTTAGAGTTTCCGTAGTCCACTTGGATTTAATCTTGACTGATAACACCAACAAAGACCCTACCTATTTCCAAACAAGGGTATGGGGTACATCTTGAACACATATTTGGTTGTTGGGGACTTGGCTTACCTGACTCCTAAGGGCAGTGGCATTCAGATCCAGAGCTGCCCGTCATCTGAGACCAGGGAGAGGCAGGCTGTCGAGGTCAGTGGTGTGCAGAAGGCTGGAGGAGGGCAGAACCAGAACAACATGAGCCACTCAGAACGAAGGCCTCGGGGCTTCTGGCTGTGTCCACAGAGCTATGCTAAGCTCATGTTCTATGAACAAACATGTTTCCTTTTTTTTAAGCAGGAAACTACTTTGCTTCACACTTTTTCATGGGAGGAGAGAAATTTGACACCCCCCATCCTGAAGGCTACCTCTTTGGAGAGAACATGGATCTGAACTTCCTGGGCAGTCGTCCAGTCCAGGTGGGTCTCAGCAGGGCTGGCACTGTGGCTGTGTGAGTAGCGGGAAGACTGTCCCGGTTGCCTCTGTCCAGCCGTGAGGATTAGCAGGTGCCAAGTTGCCCCAGATGGGGCAGAGCACCCAGCAGCTGAGCAGAGCTAGAAGTGGGCATGTGACTTGGAGTGTGTCCTGGCACTGCCTCTGAGAGATCAGATAATCAGGGTTGGGTCACTGAGGGACAGAATGGCCATTATTGAGCTGATGCATCCAGGCTGCACAAAGTTAGAGATTTCATTCTAGGCCTTTTGTGTGAGCAGAAAGAACACCATCATCTGTGGAATAGTGGGAAAGAGCCATGCTCTCACTGGGAATGTAAGTGCCTAGAAGACTTCACTAATTGCCAAAGATACACATTTAAGCACACTGTCCATTCCTTCAGTATACCTTTGGTGTATGTCTAGGGCTGGAGACTGAAATCAGACCATTCCCCATTTTTCAGATGGTAAGAATCATAAAGAAAAAGATATTAGATGGGCTGTTAGGGGGGCAGAAGAACAAAGAAGTGAGAGAGAAGGGGCCGCACTGCAGAGCTCATGGCTGAGCTGAATTGTGCCAGATGGGAGGAAGAGCTAGAGTGGCCTATTGCAGGCCAACCACCAGCAGTGAGTCTGAAGCCCAGTCGGAGGGCAGTGGATGGGAGAGGGTGGAGTAGTCAGGATTCTTCAGAGCAGCAGAATGTGTGGAATGAATATGTTATATTATATATATATTATATGTATATAATATATATATATATAAAGGGGAGTTGTTAGAATGACTTACAGGCTGCCATCCAGCTAATCCAGCAATGGCTAGTTATGAATGGAAAGTTCAAGAATCCCATAGTTGCTCAGTCCACAAGGCTGTATGTCTCATCTGGTCTTCAGTATACACTGGAATCCCAAAGAAGTAGGCTGTCATGCCAGAGGGCTAACCTCTTGTCTTATGGCCATTGCTGTGATGAAATACCAAGAACAAAAACAACTTGAGGAAGAAAGGGTTTATTTGGCTTGCATATCCTAAATCATAGTCCATTGAAGGAAGCCGAGGCAGGAACTCAAACAGGGCAGAACTTGCAGGTAGGAGCTCATGCAGAGGCCATGGAAGAGTGCTCCTTACTGGCTTGCTCCACTTGCTTACTTGCTTGCTTCCCTCTCTCTTTTTTAACCTTGGACTTTTTTTAATCCTCATATATTATTATATCCCAACTACAGTTCCCACTCACCCCTCTCTTTCCAGTTCCTCCCCTCTCAATCCACTCTCTCCCCCAGTCTCTTCCCTTTCCCTTCAGAAAAGTTGAGCCCTCCCACAGGTATCAACCAAACATGGTATATTAGGTTGCAGTAAGTCGAGGCACCTCCTCTCATATTAAGACTGGAAGAGGCAGCCCAGTAGGAGGGAAAGGGTCCCCAAAGCATCATCCTGCTTTCTTACAGAATTTAGCCCACAGTGGCCTGGACACTCCCACATCATTACTCATTATGAAGATGCCCTACAGACTTGCCTACTGTCCAGTCTTATGGAGGCATTTTCTCAGTTCCAGCTCCCTCCTGTCTGATGAAAATTTACATAAAACTAGCACACCTCCTATGAGTTAGAATCAAGGTGGTCCAACGGACTTTTCAGTAAGCCCTCAGGAGGTGAGGGAGGCTCAGCCTAGGGCAAGAGAAGCATTGGGATGGGTTGTGGAAATGTGTTAGGATAGACTAGGTCAGGAAAGGTGAGCAGGAGGAGCAGAGGTTTCCCATGGGAAGTATTGAAGAAAGCATGATAGCTCCTGTCTGTGTAAGAGCAAGGAACACCAGGAGACAGAGGATAGGTGGGCATTGCAAAGGAGGCTAGGTCTGGGCATGATGCCTAGGAAGAGGGTGTAGTAGGAAAGGACAGGAGCCAGGGAGGAGATCCTGAGCAGCATTTTAAAATGATAGTCAAGACCGGACGCCTCTAAGCTGCGTCCTCAACACCCTTCAGACCGCCAGATCAGAAGCTTCTAGGTAGTAACAGTCACAGAGCAGGTAGCTAACACAAAGTTGTGATCTGGTGTGTATCCTGTAGGCCAAGGGGCTGGGGCAAGTGCTGTCCTTTCCTACCTGGGAACCAGCCTGAGATTTTTTTTTTTCCTTCCACATTTTTTCCCTCAACTTCCAGGGTCTTAACTTTTGAGAGTCTTCTGTGAATCTTTTGAATTTTTAAAAAGAATTATTATTTATTTTGTGTGTATGTGTGTGTGTGTAGTGCATGCAGTACCGGTAGACACCAGAAGAAGGCATCACATCCCTGGAACTGGAGATACAGGTGGTTGTGAGCTGCCGTGTAGGTGCTGAGAATGGAGCCTAGACCTTCTAGAAAAGCAACCAGTGCTGTTAACTGCTGAGTCCAGATCTTTTATTTTGACTTCATGTTGAGACAGTTGGGGATCCATTTGGGTTGTGATAAAGAACATGTGCAGTCTGTGTGTGTTAACCAACTTACTCTCCAGTGATGGTGTCCTTTCCAGCTCTGTTGCTGGCAGAAGACACGGACACACAGCCATGGTTCCCTGTCGCCAGGGTATGTGTTTTTATATAGGGGCATAATTATAAGCATGTACACATGTACATGTATTGTCTTCCCAAATACTTGCTGGTGTAGTATGCAAATTGATTATCTTCGTGGGCAGCATTGAGTTGTGACCTGTCATAGGCGAGTGTCCTAAGAGCCTAACCATAGTCACTTCTGGGTATCCTGAATAGAGCTGAGGTCTGTGGCTAAATGACCAAGTCTCTCTGCCGGTCCAAGCCCACATTCTGGCCAAGTAGCCAGAGTCTCCTTATAGTAAATGAGTGAATAAGTATGTCCAATATCAGTTCAGCTCCTCACAAGGGGACCAGAGCACAAGAATGGCTTTTGGGAACTCCCTTGACTTCTGCCTTCTGTTCACTGCTACTTCTTAGAGATCGTCTGTGTTCACTTGTTTTCTTCTCTTCTAGTTTCCCTATGTCACCCCTGCCCCCCATGAGCCAGTGAAGACACTGAGGAGCCTGGTAAACATCCGCAAAGACTCCCTCCGGCTTGTGAGGTAACTCCCATTATGCTCCCTCCTGCAGAGGCTCTGGTTTGGTCCTTGGGAAGAGGGCAGGGGTATTGAGAGGGCCCAGTCTCTGTTCCCTCTGCATTCACACTCTGTAACAGGACCGTGAGCAATTGTGCCTGTTTAGAAAGCACTGGTTACTGGGTGCCACCACATCAGAATCCTGGAGGCCAGGGAATAATCTCAGGTTTACTCCTGTGCTTGGGTAGTCAATCTGGTTGTCAATACCATACTAAACTGCTTTAGACCTAAGACATCCACACCAGTTACACTTATCCCTTGTTTCTGGGGACAGGAAGAAAGGGAGCAGACTGGGTTATGGGCCTGGCTGTGCCACAGGGAACAGGCCTTTCTCCACCTTCACTAGCAAAGTAGACATGCCTAAGCAGCCAACTTTATGCCCACAGCTGTGTGGGCAGGCCAGTTCTTAGGGTTATGGCTCCTGACCTGTCATCTTCTGCCTACTTTTGGTAGGTACAAAGACGATGCTGACAGCCCCACAGAGGATGGTGAGAAGCCCCGTGTGCTCTACAGTCTGGAATTCACCTTTGATGCCGATGCCCGAGTTGCTATCACCATTTATTGCCAGGCGGTGGAGGAGTTCTTAAACGGCATGGCAGTGTGAGTTCCTGGGCACAGCACTGTGGGCTTTATGCAGGCTCTGCAGTGTCCTGTGGGCTTCATCATCAGCTCACTCTGCTGCCCGTCCCCTTCCCAGAAGGCATTGGGCTGAAAGGTCTCCTGCTGCTGACAGTGGCTTAGTCTTTCAGCTCCTTTCAGAAGCCTCCATAGGAACTCACCTCCTTTGGGTAGAGACACCCAGCACCCAGAAAATGCCAAGAGATTAGGGACTCTATGCCAGGAGCTTGGTGTAGAGACACTGTGTGCGTGTGTGAGTTATATTCATGTGTGTGTGTGTGTGTGTGTGTGTGTGTGTATCACAATTATAAATTTGGACTTGGAGATTTTCTTTAAAATATCAGTTTGGAACCTGCAATCACAGCATAACCTTAGCAGGGCTGCCTCATCAGGAAAGCCAGTTCTGTCCTGAGTGGCTTCACAGATGGGCAAAAGCGTGTCCTTCTGACAAGGAGAAGACCTTAGAGAAGGCTCAGATCTGGAATTGGGAGTGAGGAGGACTAAGAATGGCTCTGAGTGTTTTCCAGCTCTGTGCTTACTGATGTAGTCAGAGCATGTAACTGCTCATACTTCATTTTCTCAGCTGGGAATGAGGGCTGGGGGCTTCAGCTCTTATGGGTAGTGTCCATGCATGGGTCAGCTCCCCATACATAAGGCCCCAGGCAACCAGCAGACTCCTCCCTGAGTGGTAGCGCAAATTACGAAGCTAATGCTTTTTCCACACTTGGTTCCACACCAGGTTCCACTGTGGCCTGAACAGGGTTACTTAGTACTTCAGTGTGTGGTGATTGTTAGCAAGGAGTAGCCAGAGTGGCCAGCACAAGCCCATGGGTGAGCCACCAACCTGCTACGGCCTGAGGCAGGATCACCTTGTGGGGTGGTGTGCTCCCTGGGCCTCCAGAGTGATGGCAGCTGAGAAGAGGAGCTCCTGTTTCTGAGCTGTCCTTGGGCACAGCTGCTTTTGAGCTGCCCCAGAGGAAGTGAGGGCCTCAGTCCAATGGGCCCCAACCCCAGCCTATCCAGATAGCTGTTCTCTGTTGTCCTGTGAGATATCTAAGAATAGGGTGCTAGCCGGTCGTGGTGGCTCACGCCTTTAATCCCAGCACTCAGGAGGCAGAGGCAGGTGAATGGCTGAGAGTTCGAGGCCAGCCTGGTCTACAAAGTGAATCCAGGACAGCCAGGGCTACACAGAGAAGCCCTGTCTTGAAAAAAAAAAAAAAGAAAGAAAAGAAAAACCAAATAACAACAAAAACCAGGGTCTTGTTGCCACCAGATGGGCTAGATAGATGGCCAGTTAGACATGGACGCCCAGAGATCTGGTCCTATTAGACCTTTTCTGAACCTGCACGAGGCTTGTTTGCTTCCCAGTTTGTTGGCTTGCATGACACCAGCAACAAATCACCAAGACATAGAAACAGAAGGCTCCAGGCTTTAGAGGCTGGGCTCCGGGACCCTAAACCCAGCCACCAGCAATACTCTGTCCTGAGTTGCAGGACAGGCAACTTCCCACTCCTTTCCTGGCCCCCTTAACTTTCTGTCAAGAAAATTAAAGCAGTGTGGTTCTAGAGTCCCACAGCTTTCTAACTGAAAGCCGCCGCTGAGATTCCTTCCTGGGCTGGTCTTTTCACTACATTCAGGCTGGGCCTCCCTGTGGGGCTCCCTCTCACACTGGCACTGACAGTAAGAACAGCAGGGATGTCCTTTGTAAGAACAGTAAGAACAGTGTGGCCTTTGTCGTAAAGGCCCAGAGAAGCCCTGGGACAGTAAGTATGGGTGGGTGGGGGTGGGAACAGTGAGCGTCATGGCTTGTCATGAATGGGAGACACTGGCTCAGCTCTTGTTTTCTAATAGTCAGCCTTGGGTATGAGATGAGCTTCTGCATAAGGGAAGGGGTGGCCCTTGAAGCATTGTGGGGACTAGTGAGACAGGAAGCTAGTGTCTGAGTCCCTAGAGCAAAGCTGCCATGGAACAGCATTGGGGTTCAGGGAACGTGACACTAATGAGGGTAGCAGGATGTAGCAGAACGTGACTCACATTGAAACAAAGGCCTCCTACTGTGTGGGCATGCCTGTGTGACTCTTACTGAGCAGTGCCTAGCTGGGGCTCAGAAGCAGGCAGCTAGGATACAGCACTGGGACAGGGACTACTGCACTGTGATCATTCAGGAAAGCAAATGCATCAAATAGGTAGCAGGCATGTTCTTCCCATCCAGAGGGCAGCAGAGATAGTGGGCTGGTGTGACTTCTGGAAGAAATGGTCACTTGGAATGACTGGGCAGCCTCATAGTTAGCAGAGCTGGCAGTGGGAGGCTCTTGTAAGATCGAGGGCCACCTGGCCAATCAGGCTACTTCCTATTCCCATTTGGGATGACTGGGGCTCTCGATCCCTATAAAACAAGTGGCTGCCAGTTCAGCTGGCCATCAGAAGAGTAACAGAGGAGGAGTCTGGGCACAGGGATGCATGGTTCCACAGGAGTCAGGTGGCTGCCTTGCTGTCCTCAGGTACAGCTGTAAGAACCCTTCTCTGCAGTCTGAGACCGTCCACTACAAGAGAGGCGTTAGCCAGCAGTTCTCCCTGCCTTCTTTCAAGATTGACTTCTCCGAGTGGAAGGATGATGAGGTAACCCTGGGGGAGCCCCTACTGTCTCTTGTTTCTTTTCTGCGTTCTCTGTCTTCTGGCTGGGAATGGTCAGGTCTTTGTCTTGGGTCAGATATGCAGAGGGATTAAGGAATAAGGTGTGGATAAGGCTTAGTAGCCATAAGAATGGTAGTCATGGAGGCTGTAGTGCTGGGTTCTAGAAAGGTGCGAAGGTAGGGGCTCCCCTGTGGTCATTATCCCCAGACAGCACCATGACAGTTTAGCTGCTGGCTCTTATTACCACCTGCCTCCGCCTCCCAAGTGCTGGAATTAAAGATGTGCTTTCCACCCAGCCTTTTTTTGTTTTTGTTTTTGTTTTTTTAAACAGGGTCTCTCTATGTAGCCTTGGCTTTCCTGTTCTTTGTTTCTGAATCACACAGCTCAGCTTTGCATGTCACAGGCTTTCCTCACAGGCCTCTTGTAGATTGCAGCTTGAGTAGCCTTCCTGCTAGCTTTCCCTTTTCCCTTTCCTCTCTGCCCTTGGTGTCTACTTAGTTCTGCCAGAGACTTTCTTCTCTGTCCTTATTTCTCAGCATCCATTTGCAGAGACCCTTGCCTGTGAGACCCTGTGTGACGAGAAACCCCAGGGCTCTTCCTGGTTTCCAAATACAAGACCCTGGGCATGGCTCATGCTGGTGGCCAGCTGCCTGGGCTCCTTCTGGTCCCAGCGGCCTCTTTTCCTTTGAGGGTCTCTCTTGTTCTCTGTTAAAATAAAACAAACAGGATCCAGAGATGGAATAGTGGTGCAGTACACTGGCTACTCTTGGAGAGGACCCAGATTTGATTTGTAGCACCCACATGGCAGCTCACAACAGTCTATAACTCTAGTTCCTCTTTCTGTCTTCCTTGGGGACTAGGAACCCAAGTGGTACACAGGCATACATGCAGGTCAGATACCCATGCACATAAAATTTGAAAATAAAAACAAAACAGCCTTGTCCTCAGGCTCCCTCTGTTGGTGAAGTGTGTCCTCTTTCATTGTCACTCACTTGGTCCTGTGTATGTGGTGGTGCATGGCTGTGTGCATATTTTGTAAGCAGGGGTCTCTGAGGGAGCTATGATATGTGAATTGTTCTGTAAGCCCTAGGATACCACGGGGAGAGGGGAGGATAGGACCAAAGTCATGGCACACCCTTGCCCAGACCATCGGTCTTGGCGCTGAGTTCACCCCGCACAGCTGGTGCCTTCCAAGATGCAGAGTGCAGCTAAGAACAGTGTGGAGAACAGTGTGGGATGCTACTCAGAGCATAAGGGACCCGATGCCCTCAGGCTTGCCTCCCTCTCAGCTTCCAGAAGTCAGAAGTAGAACTCAGGGTAGTAGTGACCTCATTTGAAAACATAAAACTAAGCCAGGCATGGTGGCACATGCCTGTAATTCCAGCACTTGGGAGGCAGAGGCCAGCCTGGTTGACAAAGCTCCAGGACATCCAGGGCTACACAGAGAAATCCTGTCTCAAAAAAAAGGAAAAAGAAAACCCAAACCTAAGGCTCAGTGTGATAGGACTAAAAATGCATGTGTCTCTGGGCTTGTAAGGAGACAAGTGCCCAGTTCTATTCCTACCGCTTAACTCCATGAGGAACTGTTTCTGATGAAGGTAGACAGACAGGCCTTGCAGTCCTGTGCTCCAGGCTGGTTTACCCTGACCTTGAGGAAGAAGGGAGCCCTGTGCTCTGCCGTCAGCCTCCATTCACAATCAAATGCCGGTCATCCACTCAGGGTCCTATGGCACAGTCCAGAAGCAGCTCTACGAACAGGGCCTAGGCTGCGGATACTGTTGCCGGCCCTTTTTCTAATTGTCTCATGTTTGGTTTTCTTTTAACTTGGTTGTGCTGTGATTCCACACATGCCACACAGCTGACTCATTCTCAGGATTCAGTTTTTAGTATGTTCACAGATTTTGTTTTGTTTTGAGGCAGAGTTTCTTTATATAACATTCTTGGCTATTCTGGAACTCACTCTGTAGAACAGGCTGGCCTCAAACTCACCTGCCTCTGCCTCTCTGTGCCTCTGCCGCACTGGGATTAAAGGCGTGTGCCAGCACCGCCCAGCTTGTTTTTTGTTTTTGAGGCAGGGTCTAAGTGTATGTAGATCAGGTTAACCTTGAACTCACAGAGATCCTCTTGCCTGGGGATCTGCCATTGTTTGTGACAGTCCCCAGTTCACGGATGTTTACCACCTCTGCCTTTGCCTACTGAGTGATTGAAATCAGAGCTGTGTCCTACCATACTCGGCCCCCGATCATTCTTTCAGTAACTCCTGAGTGAGAATAATGGAAATGACCTGTTTTCCTGAGATATCAAGAGGGTTTCTGAGAGTGGGGTAGGCTGGATTTTGTCTTTTACAGCTTCTGAGGGTAGCCTAGGGACAGGAAGACTAGGAGCGGAGAGTGTTTACAGGGAGTGCATAGGTGTGGGTCAGGTGAATCCCAGAGGACTGCTGTGCTAACAGGGAGCAGGATGAGAGCCAGGGGTTCAGGACAGCAGGTCTTCATGAAGAGATGGGGACCTGTCCCATCTGAGGCTGCTAAAGTGGGAGTGCTGAGGGTAGAACAAGGTCTGGAAGGAAGGGCAGCTGCTGGCTTGAGAAGGGGACACATGAACTAAGTGGTCTCCTTCACTCATGGTCACTCTCCTTCCATCTTTACTGGGGCATAAGCTAGATGCTTTTCATCAAACAATTACATAATTAAACTTAACCCAAGACTTGGATATGACCTCAAGAGACTGGATGACAGAGGCTAAGCAGATACATGACAACACTGTTCACAGTGTAGAAACTGCCCATGGATCTCCAACTGGTAAATAGACAAGTACAGAGTGTCTCCCCTACCCCCTAGAATAACTATGAAACCATAAAAAGGAACAGAATCGTGGCTGAGCTTGGAAAGCATGCTCAATGAAAAAGGCTAGGCATAAAAAGATAGACACAAGCTGGGTGTGTCATGCCTTTAATAGACACGTGGTGGCTCATGCCTTTAATCTTAGCACTCGGGAGGCAGAGGCAGGCTGATAGCTGTGAGTTTGTGGCCAGCCTGCTCTATAAATTGAATCCAGGACAGCCAGGGCTATACAGAGAAACCTTGTCTAGAAAAACAAAACAACAACAAAAAAGAAACTTATGTCACAGCTATGGAAAACAATTGAGTAGGTATCAAGGACTGAGGAGGGAATGGGGACTTACTACCTCATGCAAGTGGAATTTCTGTTTGGAGAGCCCGTCAGAAGCTATACAGCTCTACATGGTCTCCGTGGCTTAGTGGCACTGAGTGTACTTAATTCTATCTGTCTGCTCCAGCTCAGGCTAACAACTCTTGCCTGATGTCTGTGGACCTGACCATTTTTGCCTTTCCTCAGCTGAACTTTGACTTGGACCGAGGTGTGTTTCCAGTAGTCATCCAGGCAGTGGTGGATGAAGGAGATGGTGAGCATTGTTGGTCTTTCCTCATCTTCCTTTGCAAGTATGTAGGGCCTGTGGGGAGGTAGTGGCTTCCTTCTCCCTAGGTCATCAGAAAGCCTTCTCTGGAAATGGAGGGTATGTATCACGGCCCACACACAGGCTCATAACAGTGGCATTGCCATGTGGAAAGAGGAGGGTCAGATGAGGACAAGGACAGGAGTGGACTCTGGGCTCTACTGGTTGTGGCATCTAGAAATCCTGCTGGCAGGGAAAGGGCAAGAGTCCTAACGATGGCCTCACTTTGGCTCTCCTCTCTTGTCTCTCACTGCTTCAGTCGTAGAAGTGGCTGGCCATGCTCATGTACTCTTGGCTGCCTTTGAGAAGGTAAGTGCCACCACCCTGTAACCTGGGAGAGCTGGGTTCAGGTGTATCCTGAGGGTGGGGGTCAAGGCTTGGTGTAGGGGCTAAATGACAGATTCTTCGTTCCCAAGATACTGGTCCTAAGGCTGAGCATTCTCTTGGGGTTTTTAAAGAGTATTTAGAGTAGTCAAGAAGAATGTTCTAGACTGAGGCCAGCCCCATAGGACCCTCAAGAACCTGCCAGCCCAGGCCAGGATGCTACATGGAGACCTCTGCCACAGACTAACTTTCCCTCCTCCAGCCGCCACCCTTTCCTAGCAGGTTCAGCATCCTCAGGTGCTACCAGGCCCTGGTCACAGCCTTACCTGGTATGCATATCTATCTCACTTACCATCTGTTCTTTTCTCCCTCTCTTGCTGGCTGCAGCTTGAAGTCCAGATAGGGCTAGACAAGCTTCCATCACCACGAGAGGCCTTTCCTTACCTCTCTGAACAATTGTTTCCTGTTATTTCCCAAGGCAGATGTGGCCTTTAACTTTTTCATCTCAGAGGTGGCATAGCTCCTAGTTTGTAACATAGATGCTCAGTAGGGTTTTATATATTATGTATATATAATATATAAATAACATATATATTATAAATACATGTGTGCCTGGGTTTTCAACCACATATACATGGGTTGCACTAGCAGATGGCAGACCCTCACTCACCCCATTATTCACTGAGGATATATACATACACATACCCTCATGTGCCAGAGGTTTGGATGTTACATGCCTGCTTGATAATGCCTCCAGGGACCTCACCCTCCCTCAGGCCCTTTGCCATTTGTCAGCATTGCAGCTAAAACATAGCACCAGGCTGGAGCCCAGGTGACAAGGACCCCAACAAGAATGGGCTGGGATTACTTGGGGATCCCCACATCTCATTTTCTGCTGAATCATCTTGAGTCCTGATGATTTGGGGTTCCTCACTATGGTACGCCTTTAATGCAGAACCCATTCCTACTGTGATCTGGGTCTCCAGACCACTCTGGGATCTGCGAAGCTTTGCCAGCCTGCTCTGTAGTAAGCCTAGGCATGCTCTTTTGGGTCCAGAAGTGCAGGTGACAAGAGTGTGCTGGCCAGAGGCCAGCCACCTCTTTTGGTTGTTTTTTTTTTTTTTTTTTTTTTTTTTTTGTTTTTTTCTTTTTTTTTGAGACAGGGTTTCTCTGTGTCCTTGGATATCCTGGAACTCTCTGTAAACCAGGCTGGCCTTGAACTCACAGAGATCTGCCTGCCTCTGCCTCTGACTTTCCAGTGCTGGGATTAAGAGCGTGTGCCACAACTGCCCAGTTACCCAGCCATCTCTTGAGTACGACAGGTTTGGGCCTTGTTGGGAGAAGTGCTTACATCAGGATCTGGTGAGGCAAGTAGGCTGTCCCACAGGCATTTCATTCAGTGTTTGCAATTTAGAGCTCAGTAAAAAAAAAAAAAAAAATTTAGGACCACATTCTAGTAATTTCCATAAGTGTCCACAACTTTACTGGACAACCCTGAGTGCTGGTCTTGGTTGACTCAGGGTATAATTAGTTTTATTGCAAAAATCTAAGGTCTAATAAACCTTTCCAACTGGATATCATTAAGCACATTTGTTTTATTCCATTTTGTTCTTAAATTTTAGCTATCTGGGTGTGTGCTTGTGTGATCTTCCTGATTAAGCCATGCCCAAGATCTTTTGTGTATTCTCACTTGCTACATGAATACTGCTTCTGGGTCCCTGGAAGTGGCTTGCCAATATCAGGATGTGGCTGAGTGGCTTCAATCTGTGCATGCTGGGAACCCCTGGGATAGTTGGGTTCTACAGGAATGTTTGAAAAAGCTGTTCCAGGTACTGTAGAAGGCAGGGGTGAGGCCTCATATGAGGGCATTGTGGCCTGGCTCTTGTCTTCACCTTTTTCTTATTTTCAGCCATGAATGTAGGCTGGCCTTCACCTGAAAAGAGTGCTGGGAGGGGCCCAGTTTGAAATTAACTATGTCTTTCCCCTGCAGCATGTGGATGGCAGCTTCTCCGTGAAGCCATTAAAGCAGAAACAAATTGTAAGTGCCAGACATCATGGGCCCTTGGGTTACAAAACACACATAATGTAGGTGTGAGCACATGCCAGACTCTGGTCCTGAAGGAGCTGCTTGCCTGAGGTGTTCTGTTGTGCTCTAGGGTATTGGGGTCTGTGTTTTGTGAGCGTGGGTTGCATAGTTAATTGGTTCTATGGCAATAGGCCTGAGTCCTCCCCAGTTTGAACCATGGTGCATGGATTGAAGTTAGGTATTTGTTGAATGAGTGGGAAGCTGAAATATGGCAGCTGCCTCTTGCTTACAAATTACTGGAAATAAAGCAGCAATAGGCAAAGACTCACTGAGACGGGCCATGCCAGAACCTGAAAGGGGAGGAATCCCAGGTACAGGGGAGGCTGGGACAGCTTTTCTTGGAAATCACAAGTTTTGTGATTCTACAAAGGGCAGTTACTTCTGGTGGCCTATTTGCATACCAGAAGAATTTAGTAGGACTCCTGGAGCCATTTGAGACCTCATCATGAGAGTGACAGGCTGGAACCTACGTCCCATGGCTGTAGCGAGCAGTTGTCCTGTGTGTGGCTACCCAGGTGCCAGACACCTGCTTAAAGACAGTGTGGGGTGCTTAGTTAGCTTTTAAAGGAAAGAGAGTGAACCCAGGCTAGATTCAGACCCTGATGATACTAGGTGGGCAGAAGACTCCACTCATGGTTAGGGCACTTGTCTATCACCTGAAAGCCAGCTAGCAGGATCCTGGCTTTCTGGAGGGGTGCTGTGGTCCACGGAACTTTGGAACCGGTAACTGAGGATACTTTGGGACAGGTCAGCATGAAGCCTTTGGGTCAGAAGTGACTGGTTTTGTGTCCAAGACCAGACATAGTTTTCATGTCTCCTGGAAACAATAGTTTTATAGCTTGCTGTCAGCTGCCTACAGACAGCAGCGCTGGCCCTTTTGTGGGTGACAAAATGGGTTCAAAGTGCTTGTTGTCTGGTAATGGAGATGGTTGTGACCAGCCTGGAGCCAGGCCTTCTGAGATAGATGGATGGATGGGACCACTGGCCCTATTTTTTACTCACTGTGTTGTTGGACAAGGCAGGGGTTCTTGTCTCTTGTTCTTGGCACCTGCCCTTCTTCAGGAAGAGGGCTTCAAGTCTCACAGACTTCCCAGCCACACTTTCCCTGGGACCTGCGGTTCTGGCGGTGTTCTAGGTACAGAGATGCCCACTAGAGGAGACTGACCAAACCCCAGCACACTTCTTGCTCTCTAGGTGGACCGGGTCAGCTACCTGCTACAGGAGATCTACGGCATCGAGAACAAGAACAACCAGGAAACCAAGGTATGTCCTTGTGGACCGCTACCTGGGCTCCAGGCTGGCCCCGTGCCCAGGTTTCCATCTGCCTTTTAGAAGCCCACTCAGTGGGTGACTTGCTGAGATTTCCCAGGCCCAGGACCCACAGAGTTGATGGGAAAGAGGGCTTTCCCTGGGAGCTCAGAACCCCAGACTCCATCATTTTTCCTTAATCTCATTTTAGCAATTAAGCCAGTTAGACTTGTGTATGACTGACTACCTGAAAAACAGCAAGTGGAATGAGGATCATTTATTTCAGCTCCATTTTACAAGTGTCAGTCCACCATTGCAGGAAAAGTGAGGTGGAGCAAAGTAGCTCACGTCCTGGCAGCCAGGAAACAAAAGAGACAGGGAGGGCTAGGCACAAGCTACTCCCCACCCCCAC
Source organism: Meriones unguiculatus (assembly GCF_030254825.1). Taxonomy (NCBI): domain Eukaryota; kingdom Metazoa; phylum Chordata; class Mammalia; order Rodentia; family Muridae; genus Meriones; species Meriones unguiculatus. The sequence continues at coordinate 42,396,903 of NC_083359.1, forward strand.
CCCAGCACCTGCCTTCAGAGACCTACTTCCTCCAGCTAAGACCTCCTTCCTAGAGTTTCCAGAACCTGCCCTAACAGCTGGTTTTGGAGCCTCCATAATCCTCTTTAACAGGACACTACAGACACCCCCAACCACAGCAGAAAACAGCAGTTTACTCCGTCCCCAGCAGGTTGTTTAAATCACTAAATCGTCCTGGCAGCCTGGGGCCAGGGTCCATCTGTCTCTCCCTCCTGTCTGGACAGAGCTGCCTTTGGGCTTTTACCTCAGTGATTGAGTCCCTGTGTCCTGGTTCCCACCTCTCCATAGGCACTGAGCTCTCTAGACTGGTAGACAGACATTCCAGACAGTTCTAGAAGCTGTGGTAGCTAATGGAGAAGTTTAGCAGGGCCAGGGATGTGCAGCAGAACATGAAATGGGAACTGGACTGTTTCTGACATTCTGATACAATTCTGATGTTAATCAATATGTTGACTACTCTGTGTGAGGGCATGAAATCTCTCTCTTTCTCTCTCTGTGTGTGTGTGTGTGTGTTTAAGTCAGAGGACAGTCTTCTACAGTGTTGAGTTCTGGTGGACTGAACTCAGCTTTAGTAATAAGCATGTTTACTTACTGAGCTGACTTGGTGGTCCAGCCAGACTACCTGGTTTTAAAGCTTTTGAAAGTCAGCCTGGCATAGTAGTATATGCCTGTAATCTCAGCACTCAGAAGGCAGGGGAAGGAGGAAGGAAAGCTGCAAGTTTGAGGCCAGTCTGTTGTACATAGTGAATTCCAGGTCAGCTAGGGCTAATGAACAAACAAGACTAGAACTCACATGCTATCCTCCATGCGGCATCCGGATAGCTGGAACTGGACAGGAGCTGGGAAGGCAGGGCAGCTCACCCTGGGTGAGCCTACATTGCTCGCTTGCGTTAATACCAAGGGTCAGCATTCTGGGTTTATGAGCCTACGGTGGTTTTGTTTTTCAAAACAGGGACTCACTGTGTAGCTCCGGCAGTCCTGGAACTCGCTATATAGACCAGACTGGTCTCAAGCTCACACAGATCCCTCTACTTCTGCCTTTCAAGTGCTGGAATTAAAGATGCCTGCCACTATGCCAGGCTGGCCATCTGATTTCTGTGGCAGCTACTTGGTACTGCAGCCGTAACTCAGAAGGAGCCCCAGACAGAGGGTTAAGTGTGGCAGTGTTCCAGGAAACAAGCAGGTTCAGCTACCCAGGTCATGCTGAAGATATTTGCTCGCTCTCCTTCCAGGTCCTGGTGTGGTTTCTGAAAGCTGATATAAATGAAAATATTTCCAAGTTGGATCTGCTCAATTATTTTAGCTAAATAGACAGTCCCAGCTGTTGTAAAGTCACGTGGTTCAGGTGTCCTTCCTTCTCTGCTTCTTTATAGCATGTCTAGGGTTGGGGCAGGCAAGGGTTCTCCCTCTGTGTGAGCCTGGTGCTCCCCACATGGTGCTTGAGGGGCTCTGCCATGTCCCCGACACCTCCTACTCCCTTGCCACATAGTCTCTGGGGATGGTAGCACACATAAACACAGGAGGGCTTGCTCCAGGCAGCATCAGGCCCGCCCTCAGACTCCTGTGAGGCCACTGACACACAGGCCCTTGTCTCCACAGCCTTCCGATGACGAGAACAGTGACAACAGCAGTGAGTGTGTGGTGTGCCTGTCAGACCTGCGAGACACGCTGATCTTGCCCTGCCGCCACCTGTGCCTCTGCACTTCCTGTGCTGACACGCTGCGGTACCAAGCCAACAACTGCCCCATCTGCCGGCTGCGTGAGCATACTCCGGGTTCTGTGTGGAAGATGCAGGAGCTGCCCGTTCCAGGCAGTCTGGGGCCCACCATTTCCTATTGTATGAGAAATAGAAACTCCATGAGTTTTTCATGCAAGGTGTGATGCTGGTCCTTCTATGTCCAGACAGGGAAAGACTAGAAGGAAGACATAGAAGTGCTCCAAGATCGATATATGATAACACTTGAACCAGGCAGATTACGCTCTGAACAACATCTCTTGTCAAGGTCACATAGGAACTATTTTTGAAAACCTTAAAGTGAGTCAGATTGTCTGCCAACATCATAGACTCTAAGGAAACTCACCCAGGCTAATGGCCAGTAAAGTGTCAGAGGTGGCTTCTTGGTCAGAGCTTGACCCTACGGTCTGAAAGCAGCAGGTCACGGTGGTTATCCCCTGAGAGTCAGGTGTGTGTCCATGTAATGTGTGAGTTAGCACTGTGGCAGTTGCTTTGGGTCATAGTACAGACAGCATATACAGACAGTGAAAACAGTGCAAGCGGACAAGGAAGAGCACGTGGTGTGAGTGAAAGTAGGATTCACAGCTCCATATTGGCAGCCCAGAACTTCCTGCAGGTACCACAACCTGCCACTGGGCCTCTGGAATTTTCATGTTGTGGTATGGCTTCAAGTTAGAGTCTTCAAATGGGAGGTGGAGATGAAAGCTTTCCATCACAGACCAAGGTATCACTGGCCCATTTGTGGTAGAAAATGGGGTTGTACTGAAAAATACAGATATAGATAGAAGAGCCATTGTGTTGTGGTCTGCTCGGATTGCACAGCACCGCAGTGCAGGTTTATGGCATATTTTACTTGATCCTGATTCATGGCACATGTGTCATAGATTCATGGGCCTCACTGCCACTCACTGTGTCTTAGGAATGTCACTCTGTTTCCTGCTAGGCCACTTTTATAGGCAGAACTGGCACTAGGAGATGACCTTTGACCTAATTGTCCTTTCTCCTACATAACCAGTGTCCATCCCAGTTGTTTCTTTAGTAGATATCACTCCTCCCTAATCCCATCCTGTGCTCTGAAGAGCTCACAGGCAGAAGTCTATCGTCTGGAGACCTCTGTGGTCTCCACCGTTTGCACCTACCAGGGTGGGTGGTGGCCACAGCTGCTGTGACTGCAGAGGGCTCCTTGGACAGCTGTTGGTTGCTTACCTGCATACCCTTAGAAACTGGCCAGTTCTCCATCTGCTAAGGGTCCCATCTGTCTCTGGTTTGGAAACATGGTCTTTGTTCCAGGGCACTGGGAGTGACAGTGTCATCAGTGTTCACAGTCTGGAGTGTCTTTCCATGCTTCTAAAGATGCATCCTTGTTCACATGTTTCTCTTTCTGCCACAGCATTCCGAGCTCTCCTGCAGATTCGGGCTGTGCGGAAGAAGCCAGGGGCCCTGTCTCCCATCTCCTTCAGCCCTGTCTTGGCCCAAAGTGTGGACCATGATGAGCACTCTGTAAGTGCCTTTCCTTTTCCTTCATCTTGTCTAGTAGGCAGGCACAGCCCCACAGCAGCCTGTGAGGTACTAATGAGGGACCAGCTGTGCTGTGCTGACAGGAGCCTGCTGAGCAAGGGTGGACCTTCAGTGTTTGCTACCCTCTCCACTGTTGTTTTAGGCAATACCCTCAGAGGGGCACCTGTATGTTACTGCCTATTGGCTGCCTTCAGCCTCAGCCTGGATGTTCCCTCTACGGACTGCCTAGGTAGATCTTGCTTCAGGCAGACCAGGAAGGTCTTGTCAATTAAAGGATCTAAAGAGTGAGACATAAATGAAGAGATGAGACTCATACTCTGAGATGTGCTCTCTCTAGGGAGAGAGGCCTAGAAATGGGTGGGAGTCTGCAGGAGAAGCTGAGGCAGTTGGGGAGGGAGGAGGCGCTCAGTCTGGGACAAGGCCTTGTCTTGGACTCCCATGCACATCTGCCACAGCGAGTAGTGGGCTTTGAAGGGCTTGGCTCTCCTTTAAGAGGAAAGAACAATAAGCCCTGTGCCCTGGACATCCGGAGTACGTAGACTTCTGAAAACTAGGCCAACATTTTGTTTTTGTTTTGTTTTTGAGACAGGATCTCTCTGTGTAGCCCTGGCTGTTCTGAAACTCATTGTAGGCCAGGCTGGTCTCGAACTCAGAGATCTACCTGTCTTTGCTTCCTGAGGGCTATGATTAAAGGTGTGTGCCACTGCATCTGGCCTTTGCCAATATTTAAAGACCTAGAAGTGTCCCATAAATGCAGATTTTTGGTCTCTCTTTCAAAAACTGAGGCTTTTTTCAGGCCCCTGGACTAGAGTTGTAGCATCCCTCTGCAGTGGGCCAGCCCCTGCCACATATACAAGGCCCCCCGCAACATCTCTGCCCTCCAGCATACTGTGTGGGCTTTGGTGGAAGAACCATACACTCACCAACCATGTGCTTGCTGGTTGCAGGAGAAATGGCTCTGAGGGGGGCTGCCCCATGAGGGAGGGGTCCTGGTGGTGCAGAAGGATCCACGGGTGCTTGGCATTGCTGGGCTTGTTGGTTGGTTTTGCCCTGGTGGTTGAGGGTCAGCTGGGTCCCTTTCTGTTTGTCATGTTATCCTGAATGAGCCGATTGCAGAGTGGGTGTACCCTTGATCTCATCTGCCCTGGGAACCACCTGCCTTTTGCAGGGTTCTAAGTACCTAAGTGGGTGCTTGTTCTCTGCCACCTGCCCTGTCAAGGCCATTTCTGTGAAGTACCCAAATGAGGTCTCCAGAGAGTCATTAAGGTAATGATGAGACTAACTGCCCAGTCACTCATGTCTCCTTGGCCAAGACCCCTTGCTCTGAGGAGACTCAGCCCATGCGTAGATTAAGTTGAGGATGTGAGGATGGGTCCCATACCCTTCCTTTCTGCCTGGGCCCCCTGCAGGGCTCCCAAGAACTGATTAATGCACAGGCCCTTCATGGAGTCCTGTTGTGCTGTGTGGTGTTAAGGTCAGCTGTAGTTTTGGAGTTGCTGGGTGTGCATGGAGGGCAGTAAACCAGAGGCCTGCCTTGCCCCACCAGTCCGCATGCCAAGTGGAGGTAGAAGTTGTAAATCATGTGATTTTTATTTTGACAGTGTCCCTTTAAAAAATCAAAGTCGCACCCTGCCTCCCTGGCCAGCAAGAAACCTAAAAGGGAAACAGTAAGTGTGTTTGGTCATATAGCTTTGGTTTTTGCCCCGACCCTTATTTTTAAACCAACAAGTATGGGAAGTCATTTTAACCCCAGGCTAATATGTTTAACACACTTTGTCAAATCCACTCTCCCTAGTCCCGGCCTCCCAGTCCAGGAAGGGAGTTTTGTGGAACAAGCAAAGCAGAAGGTCTGTTGGCACAAAGCCAGTTCTTTGGTGTTGGTGCCAGGTGGTAGCCAGCCCCAGGCACAGCCCTCCTTCGCAGCTTTGCCCGCTGTAGCTCCTGAGTGCCCTGTTTCCCTTTTTTTTCTTGCTGGCAGTGGTATGGATGTTGAAGGTGGAACTGATACCGCTGCTTCTTTTTGCACATGGCATTCCCTGCATGCTCATTCGTCTTGCATCCTGGCTGGCTGTCCCTTGAAGTTTGGCTCTTTGGGCCGAGGACTCTGGTTTTCTGACGTTTTCCCTGCACCCCAGGGGTCAGACAGGGAGAGCAGAAGTCAGGCAGTAGCCAGGCCAGACCTCTTCTTGGAGTCTCACTGACATGTCCACGCGGGGAGCGATGAGTTTGTCTTCTGTAGAGGGTGTGGGGTGGGGATCAGTTCTTCACCTTTAGGTCGAAGGCAGATGGGAATAGGTGAGAGTTAGCCAGAGGACCAGCACCAGCCTGGTGCACACAGTGTTCTCCAGGGGTGCTGCTCCCTTCTGTTGTTCACAGAGTCTGAGGTGGGCAGGCCAGAGCTTCCTGTAGGAAGCTCTTATGAGCACTGCCCCTCTGCTTGGTTTGTGAGAGCCTGTGGAAGCAGTCCAGCAGTTCTGCAGCACTCCACGGCCTGACTGCTATTCCCCAGAAGCTGGGCACATTCCTGCTGCCTTACCTCTGCCAAAGCCATCTACTCCCGAGGTGTGGCTGCAGTAGCTAGCACCCACCCACACCCCCACTGCCACCCTGCTTGGGGTCCCTGGAGGCCATACTTGCCCTGGTCTAGGTTCTCCTGCCTCTGGCATGGCTCTGCTCTGCCTGCTCCTGAGTTCTCTTGCTGTCACTAACCCCTCACACTTTCTGCTCCTGCAAGGTGGAAACAGCAAGCCATGTAGGGGCTTGGCAATGATGGGGTCAGTGGCTTTTGCAGCCCCAGATGATCATTCTGGACATCTGGGTATTGGGGTGTGTTCTGGAGCTGGTAGCCAAGGGAATCCTGAGCAGGATGGCGTCTACTCTGCAAGGTAGTTTTTGACAAGGGGCTTAAGTGCTTGGAAGGTGGCATGGTCAAAGCAGTCAGCAAAGCAGGTCTGGGGAGGAGAATGTCCCACTTCTGGGGCTTAATGGCTGTGTCTGGTCCCTCCTTACTTGGCTTTGTCCCCACAGAGTTCTGACAGTGTCCCACCTGGCTATGAGCCCATCTCCTTGCTTGAGGCACTCAATGGTCTACGGGCTGTCTCCCCGGCTGTCCCATCAGCCCCCCTCTATGAAGAAATCACCTACTCAGGCATCTCAGACGGTCTTTCCCAGGCCAGCTGTCCTCTCGCTGGACTCGATCGAATCATAGAAAGTGGCCTACAGAAGGGCAAGCCACAAAGCAAGTCTCCAGACAGGTGAGGCCAGTGTCCAGTCTTGCTTGGTGAGGTGCGTCTGCACATTGAGTGAAAGAGGGCGTACATGTGGGGAGTGGGGAGGTCTGCCATGTATGCATGTGAGACTTGCAACATTCCTCTGCTTTTACAGAACTTTAGGATGCATTTTGTTCCTTGATCACGGGACTCAAAAGGCCCAGCAGCAGGTTAGACTCTGCCATAGTTGGTCACAGCCAGCAACACAGAGCAAAGAGTACATCAGGGAAGGTTCTGGGCTGAGGCTCCAAGTGTTCTCAAGGCCCCAAGCTACACCAGCTGCTTGCTGTCAGTAAATTGTGCAGGCCTGTGCCATGTCCCTGCCCAGGGAGCTGATTTGAATCTTGGCATTTTTGGCGGCTGGTCACATAAGTGTATCTTACCAAAGAACCATCAGTGACAGCCGGGATGCTGAGGTGTGAAGCAGGTGTAACTTGTGCCCTAATTAGGGTTCCTGTTGCTGTGATGAAACACCATGATGAAAAGCTAGTTGGGGAGAAAAGGGGTTATTTTGCTTACACTTCCACATCTTACTGCACAAGGCAGGAACCCAGAGGGAGGAACCATTGCAGAGGCCATGAGGAGTGCTGCTTGCTGGCTTGCTCCTCATGGTTTTCTCAGCCTGCTATCATAGGACCACAGGACCACCAGCCCAGGGACCACTGCCTGCAATGGACTCCCCAACAATCATTAATTAAGAAAATGCCTTTCAGGTTTGCCTACAGCCCAATCTTATGGAGGCATTTTTTAATAAATTTTTAATAAGCTCTCTACTCTCTGATGACCTTAGATTGTATCAAGTTGACAGAACTAACCAGCATACCTTGCTGCTGCTGCCACCTATGTCTCCTGAGCCAGATGTGTGCTCCCTTACAGGTTTTGAGCAACAGTCTTTCCACTGCTTCTCTATCTGTTCATGGATGGCCCATGGCTTTCTCTTAACAGGCTGTAACCATTGCTTTTATAATAGCATTAGAACTTAAATGGATATTTTTTGCTAGGTTGTCCTTTTTTTCTGTTAATATTATTTTAGATAGCATACAAAATAATGGTAATCAGAATGACATTTCATACATCTATATCATTACTGTGCCCAAACACCTCCCACACACCCCATACTGGCCCCATACTCTCTCTAAGTAGCCTCATTGTATATCATTTTTATTACCCTTCATTGTCACTACCCCTTTCTGGCCACTACTTCTCCACATAGTCCCCTTTGCTTTCATGCCCTATATGTTAATATGCTTATTTTTAAGTCTCGATTTTTGTGTATGAGAGAGTTGAGTCTGGCTTATTTTTTTGTTTTTTAACATAATCTCTAGTTTTATCAATTTTCCTAAGTATGACATCAGATTTTTGTTTGTTTGGTTGGTTGGTTGGGTTTTTTCAAAACAGGGTTTCTCTGTGTAGCCTTGGCTGCCCTGGATCTCCCTCTGTAGACCAGGCTGTTCTTGAATTCAGAGCTCTGCCTGCCTCTGCCTCTGGAGTGCTGGCCTTAAAGGTGTGCACCACCACCTGGCACCCGTCTTCTTTTTGATTCTTCTGAGATGCTCTCATTGCAACTTAGGCTGGCTGACCTAGAGCCCCTGATTCTCCTCCTTTACCTCCCAAGTGCTGGGATTATAAACATGTGCCATCACTCAAGCTGTATTTCTTGTGCAAACAGCCTTGAATTAATTTAGTGATTAGATGAGTTGGTATCCAGAGTACAACTTTTTGAGGTTCTGTGTTCCCTAGACATTCTTCTTCTGTCTGGGATGGGTTTTGTGTATCTGTGTTTCTGGAGGGCTGTGTGCATGCCAGGCCAGTGCCCCACTGTAGAGCTTCACAGCTTAATCCCCAGCATCACAAGGGGCCTCTCAGGTACACACAGGTCTTGCTTCCTCAGAGACTAACATGGGGTAGCTGGCCAGTCTTGCTGTGCTGACTCCCTCAAGGACAAAAGTATAAGAAAGCTATGTCTTCTGCAAGCTGCCTAGACTGCTGTGCACATGGCAGAACAACTCGAGACCCACAGTCCCTTCTGCTGTTTGCCATGGGCTCCATGTCTCTTCTCCTAATGCCGGGCTATCACCAGTCCTGGGAGGGCACGAGGCTGTTGGGCAGGCCCATCTTTCTGGTTCTTTGGGTCTGTGCTAAAGCATACTTCTCCCTTGGGAGCCTCTATTGAGCAGGCTTACTTTTGAATCTTTGCAGAGATGCCACCCCTCCCCAGGGGCCTTTCTTACATGCCTCCAGGTATATATGCAAAGGCTGCTGGTCCCTTAGGCTTTCTGTAGGGTTGCATTCCTCATCTAGCCATCCTACAACCCTGCTTCCCTCCTTTCCCCAGCACCCTGCGGTCTCCATCATCCCCCATCCATGAGGAGGATGAGGAGAAACTCTCGGAGGACTCTGACACTCCTCTCCCACCAAGCGGTGTGGAGCTGGCGCTTCGGGAAAGCAGCTCCCCTGAGGTGAGGCTTGCTTCTGGTGAGGCCCTGGCCAGCCTTCTCCGGGCCTCCCTCACTGATTCTGACCTTTCCCTAACCCTCTAAACACTGGCACACTGGTGCCACAGCCAGACAAATCAGTGTCCTTGACTACGGGCTCGGGTGCCCTGTGGTGGAGTCACTTTGAGGGCTTATAAACAAGGCCACATGTGAAACCTGCCTTCCAATGACATCCTTGTGTCCTGGGTGGCATCTGTTGCCCACTGCTCTCAACGTAGGCTCAGGAATTTGTCCCTTTAGGCTTGAGATGTTTGAAGCAGAGGCCTTTCCTCTTTGTTTCCTAGAGTTTCGGAACAGAAGAGGTAGATGAGCCTGTCATAAAGCAAGGTAAGCCCCATCTCCCAGGCCTGGCCCTGAGTGAGTCATTGGCATGCTTTGGGTCCTGGCTAGGGGCATTCCCCCTGGCTCTTGCCTTCAGGAACCTGGACAGTCAGTGTGCAGAATGTTAAGGGCATTGTGTTGCTGGCCAGCTCTCCAAGTGTGTCCAGAAAAGCCTGCCCATGTGTGGGAGTTATTTGTCCTGGTATCTTTTGGAGTTGCCTGGCTGTCTCTTTTCCTGATGAATTGAGGATAGCTGATATCTCCTTAATTACCTCCTTATGCTGGAGAGCTTAGTGGGTAGCCTAGGAAGCTTGGGCTCCCCCACCCCTCTTGCTGGTCATGTAGGGTGGTAAGGAGCCCCTCAAGCCTCTGCTTAGTCCTTGCCATGTTACTGCTGGACAGAAAAGTAAAGCAAGGTTCAGGGCTGGCATCTAGGGGAGGCCCAAGGCCACTTGACTGTGACATGGCTCTAACTAACAGTGAGGCCCATAGAATGGTGATTCTCCCCACCCCTAGCCACCATGTAATTGCAGCTGCTCTGTTGTGCCCTGCATTCTACGAGAGTCCCCTCCTCCATGTGAGGCCCACCTGCAGGAATCTGGGGCCCTGGGTGTGAGTGGAGTGGCACCCTCTAGGAGCAGTGTGCTGTCACTTCAGCCTCTCTAGCCTGGCCATGTATTTCTGTGCACTGCCTCAAGCAAGGCCTCAGTTTCCCACCTAGGAAGGACATGTGTGAGGCAAAGTTAGCCATGGTCCTCAGGTCTGCTTCAGAAGGTTGCTTTGCAACTCACCACCTCTCGGGGTAATAGGACCATTCCTGACTGTCCAGCTACAATGAAGATCAAAGGACAGCTACCAGTTGGCATCAACCACACTGGCTTTGAAACAAAACAAAACTTCCCACCTCATGTATATGCCCACCATTGTGGTCCCTGGAGTTTATGGAGTCAGGGTGGACCACAAAGACATGTCCTTACCTGTGTGTCCTAATCTTGCTCTACCTGCTGCAGGGAGCCGAGTACCTTCTATTGATGATGTCCTGCAGGATGGCAGTCCACAGCACCATGGTTGCAGCCAGCCAGTCCCTCCTGCTGACATCTACCTACCAGGTAACACCAAGTGCTGTAGGGACATTTGGGTAGAGCTGGCCTTTGTCCCTGAGGGAGGGAAGGGAACGGAAAGGGGAGTCTTGGAGACCTATTATATCACTTCAGAGCCCAGGTCCTCTCTCTGGCTTTAAGCTATACTTGGCTAATTTCCACAGCAGGAGTCGGGCTTAGTCTGCCTGCTGGCTTCCTAGGGTTCTTTACCACTCTAGGTGAAGTTGGCCCGAGGAAGGCAAGACAAGCTGCTGGCAGAAGGACAGAGTCCCTTCTCTGTCAGCTGTCTGCTGAGGCCCAGGGAAACCAGTCTAGTTCTGCTGAGATTACAGTCTTCTTTCCTCTGTGGCCCATGCCAAAGAGACATGGGCCTGGGGCTGACCTGGGCTGCTGTCCAGGCATACAGCAGCACATTCCTGATCAGGCCAGAGGGCTGGCTTAGCGTGGGATGCCCTTTCGGGCCACTGGCAGTGGGCCAGGGGCTTGCTCTTCTTTTTCGGAGGTTCAAGCACAGGCTGTCGCTTAGTTCCTCCTGTCTCTGCTGTGCTGGGATGAAGTCTTTAGCTTCACACCTGGGGCTCCAAATCTGAGGTAGAAATGGGTCTCTCAGACTTACAACAGTTCTGGTCTTTGGGAATTTGGATAAACAGCCATCACACCTTCTAAGACCAGTTCTTTTTAAATTTTTATTAATTTATTTTTTACAATTTATTCACTTGTACCCCAGCTGTTAGCCCCCTCCTTCCCTCTCTCCCCTCCCATGTCCCTTCCCTAGTCCACTGATAGGAGAGGTCCTCCTCCCCTTCAATCTGACCCTAGCCTATCAGGTCTCATCAGGATTGGCTACACCATCTTCCTCTGTGGCCTGGCAAGGCTGCACCCTCAAGGGGGAAGTGATCAAAGAGCCAGCCACTGAGTACATGTCAGAGACAACCCCTATTCCCCTTACTAGGGAACCCAGTTGGAGACTAGGCTGCCAGGGGCTACATCTGAGCAGAGGTCCTTGATTGGAGGATCAGTCTCTGCAGGACCCCCTTGGACCCAGATTTTTTGGTTCAGTTGATCTCCTTGTGGAGTTCTTGTCCCCTCTAGGCTAAGACCACTTCTTAGAAGCAGCTACTTAAGGAGCTGCTCCCACATGGCAGGGAAACTCCTTTGCCCCTGCTTGACCCTGAGGCCAGTGTTGCTCACTTTTCCAGGGCTGCTTGGTATTGGGGGATTGTGACATCCTTTGGTGGGAAGGGCCTCCATCTGTCCCTGTCTTCTGGGTGTGAAGTGACCCATAGAAGCTGACTAGGATACAGGTCATCCTCTGTGGGAGAGAAGCTGTCTTACTAGAACACTTACTAGATCATACTATGGCCTTTTCAAAACAAACCCATAGGTGAAGCATGTTTAGAACTAGCACATCCTAAAAGAACACGATTCTGGGATGTTCTTGGAAGCACCTCAAGTATCCATCCTTTTTGTTAATTTGGCTCACAGGGAGTCAGGAGAGGTCCCTGGGCCTCTTGAGTCACCAGTGTGAGCTTGGCTCCTGCAGGTGGCCCTGAGGGCCTGCAGCACATCAGCACTGGCCGCAGAAACAACGTAGGCAAGGGTCTAAGCTTGTTTAGGTCCACCAAGTGGAAGGCGGTCAGAGATAGAAGCTATAGGGAGGCTGGATCTGTGTGCAGAGTTGGAGAAGAGCTGTTCTTGGCCAGCTCTGCCCAGGGACTGCTTTGGATCCTAGCCCCACTCTGAGAACCATTATACAGGCCTGCTCCATGGCAGGATTGCAGGTTGCTATCTCTGCACATCCTGTAAGAGCCACAATGCGTGTCAGCACTGGAGGATGGGAACAGGGTATGTGGCAGTTGTACACACCTGTATGTGTTTCTCACTCACACAATGGCCTATCTCTTCTGCTGGCTTCTGTTTGAGAAGGCTGCATCTTTTCTTTGTGAGGAACATACATGTAGCTGGCGTCTTTACATTCTGACAGTTGCACCACTATCCTCTAGATGCAGCTGAAGTCACTGAATCCAGGTCCCTTGGAGATGGAAGAAGCAAAGCAGTGGAAAACCTAGGTGAAACAGTGAAAAATTAGGTGCCTCTGCCGGGGCCTCTCCATGGTCCAATAGCCTGGCCTCCATAGCCTGTTGCCTTCACACATCCACATGTCTCTTTTTATTAGAAAGTTGTTTAGGGTCTATCCTGGTGGTTCTTATTTCTTGGTTGCATTAGGTGAGGTGTGGGGAGTCTGTTTCCAGATAGTTCCCACCCCTGACCCTAAAATCCATATCTGTCCGCTAACTGAGCTCCATCTGTCTTTCCCTCCTCTCTGCACAGCCCTGGGTCCTGAGTCGTGCTCTGTTGGTATAGAGGAGTAAGCTGGTATGTGACCTTTTCTCCACACTTCTGGTGGCTTGGCTGGGTACATCTGCAGAGAAGAGCCCAATCATCTGAGGGGCTTTTCTAGATTCAGAATCCAGAGCCACCGATGGTTGCTGCACCTTTTTGTCTGAAAGGTGGCCTCCTGGGGTTCCTGGCTTTGGAGCCAGGGGTCTTCCATCTGGACAGGTGCCCATTCAGGCTCTTCTAAAGTGATAATGTAGGGTCCCTTGAACAGTGGTGACTCAGTGCAGGCTTCTGGAGTAACTGTCCCTGGTAGGGGAAGGAGTTAGAGGATCAGGGAACCCTAGGAGCATATGCAGTAACATCCTGTAGGCTGCACACAGTAGTCTGACTGTAGCTTTTAAGGACAAAATTCAGTACTAGGATTGGACCTAGGAAGATTCTCAACCATTGAATATATCTCCAGCCCTCTTTACTTTTTGAGACAGGATCTTAATAAGTTCCCCAGGCTGGCCTTGAACTTGTTCTGTAGCCCGAACAAGCTTTTGATATACATTCCTCCTTTGTCTGTTGCAGTTGTGGCTTTAAGCAGTAGTTCAAATTTGCACCGGCCATGGGAGGCCCTAGATCACCTATCCCATCAGTGTTCTAGTCTGTGAGACAGATGTGTCCTCCCAGGTCTGTTATGTTCTATGGGGCCTGAGAGAAATGTCAATGGTTAAGAGCACTGGCTGTTCTTCAAAAACACCCTGGTTTGAGTTCCAGTACCCACAGCAGCTGACAACCATCTGTAACTCTAATTCCAAGGGACTGGACACCCTCTTCTGGCCTTTATGGGCACCAGGCATGTAACTGTTGCACAGAGACACATGTAGGCAAAACACATATAAAATGAAAATTAAAAAAAAAAAAAACACATTAAAAAAATATATTCAGGCATAGTAGTACATACCTTTAATCCCAGCACTTGGGAGGCAGAAGCAGGTGGACCTTTGAGTTCCAGGCCTTCGTGGTCTAGAGAGGGAGCTGCAGGATAGCCAGGGCTATAAAGAGAAACCTTGTCTCTTAATTCCTGTGCAGAGGGCGTTCTTCATATTCTCCTTCACTTGTCACTGTGACCTCTGGCCTCTTATCTGAAATACAGCTTTCTTGTGGACTGCTGAGCTTTTCTGTCCTGAGACATCATTGCCACTGGGAACCTGTCCATCCTATCTCTGAAACCTGCCACACACAGTGTTAGGGACCAGTGGGATCGGTGCCCTGGAGTGCTGGTTACGGAAGCATACCTGACAACTAGGCAGACAGGCAGGGACTCTCCTGGTGCCATGGCAGCCAGGTTCACACAGCCGGTCTGGGAAGTACCTAGTTGGTCTCCAGACCTCTAGACTGCAGCCCTCACCCATGAGCCACGGAGCCAGACCTTGTGCTGTTTCTCTGATTGTGGGGTTCATGGTTTCTCAGAACTTGCTTGTTCCCCTTGAGCTGTGCTCCTGAAACATCAACAGTGCTATTTATAGCTTCTGTAGGAGGAAGGGGCAGCTGTTGGGGTTAGATTGGAACTTAGGTCACAGCTAAGGGGTGCATCGCAGATTGCCTGTCCTGAAACCACAGCTCCTAAAGAAGAGAGTAGAACTGGGTTGTCTGTGTCACCGATGCTCCTAACAACAACCTTTGCCCTGAGATAACACTGCACAGCACCATAGAGCTGCCATCTGGGACCAGGCAGAGCAGGCCTCTGTGGAAGACAGACAGGCTCTGGGCCTGCCTCTGCTCCAGTGTAGCTGCTTGCTCAGGCTGCCCAAGTACCAGCTTGCTTTATTCCAAAAGCTGCTCCCCATTCCCTGTGCTAGAGCTGGGTGGACTCCAGCTAACCCAGTTATAAAGCTCTTGGCTGGACTGTGTTGCTGAGGGCAGGAGACCCAGGGCCAGCAGCCTACAACTACCCGGTGCCTGCAGCTCTACTGCCTAGTGCCAAGGGCTGATCTGTCCCAGGTATGGGGAGCAGATGTATCTCATTCCCTATGATGGAAGGGTCCCTAGCTTTCTATGAAGTTACATCTGCTCTTCCTGCCAGATGGCATGTGGAGGGTGGAGGGTACTAGATGGTCCTCCCCCCATGAGGCTCTGGGTTGATGGGAATAGATGCGTGACCACCAGCCCCTCATAACCCATCTATCCTCTGCTCCCACTTACAGGATGGTCCACCTCCATGGAGACGCCACACAGCCTTGGCACCACCAGCGCCCCCTGGCCTCTGCTGAGTGGCTCTAGTCCTGAGCCTGGAGCTACAGAGCTGACCCCACTCTGAGAGCCTGGCTCAGCTGGCAGCACAGAGCCCTCGACATACCAAACATTGCCAGGAGGCTTCCCTGGACCCCAGCAAAACCCTGGCCTCTCCTGTCTGCACGCCTCATGTGCCCACTGGGCTTTGAGGGGCCACAGTGAACCTTGATCATATTGCACAGTGGGTTGTTCCTCCACACCTTTTCTATGGTCGATATATTTGTAAATGGTACAAGATGAAGGACAGCAGCTTTTTCCATGGGCCATACACCCTAGAGGGGTTCTCCCCAACTGTCAAGGTTGATTCTTTGAGCACTTAGCAAACCAGCAGAAGAGAATCAACCCGTGGAGTGAAGTGTCATCCTCACAAATGTGCTGGAAGGTGGGAAACCCAGATTATGGTTGATGAAGGAAGCAGTACGTGTCTGCCTGTCCCATGTGTGTTCCCCAAGGCAGTCACACTGTCACTGCTGCTTTCACTTTATGTATGTCCTGACCATCGGTGACCGTTCTTGGAACCTCCAGGTCCCCTCCTACTCTTCTCTCTCTACCAGTGACCTCTGGCAGCTGGGGCAGCTATGCGCAAGGCCTGAGTAGTCAAGACTGTGTTAACACCACAGTCATTTGCAGTAGTTGGTATCCAGTACCCCTTACAGGTCCTGCTTCACTCACTTCCTCACATGCCTCCAAAATGAAGATGTTCCTGATTGCAGGGTAGCACTGCTCAACACCTGCCAGGGAAGAGCCTGAGTAGCTTTCCTTAGCAGATCCATTGCCAGTTAAATGTTCTTTTGTGTTCCTTATTGTCTAAGGCTCCTATCAGAGCCCACTTAGGAGCAGGGTCTAGTGATACTTTGTTTCTAAGGCGTGGGTGGCCCCAGGGCAGAGGTGCCCCAGGCAGTACAGCTCCCCTGGTGGTTAGGTAGAGGGGCCTCAGCCCAGGGAGCTGCCCTGCTCTCACCCAGGTGACAGCCTGTAGCAATGCATGGAGCACCCCTTAGGCTCAGGGTTGCTTGAGCTCTGGCTCTGCCTCTGTTCCTTCCTAGCAGTGGCTAGCCTGGTCTCTGGTAAAGCTGTGAGCAGAGCTCTGTCTGCACCCATCTGCTCTGTCCTGCTGAGTGCACATGTGTGCACACAGTCAGCATGTGCATGCCCACCCCTCACTTCTCACCTGCCAACACCCTGGCCTCTGGCCATGAGACTGGTTCCAGTACTCCGAAAGATGGATGAGATACAGACTGCACAGTCACCTGTCTCAGATTCACATTGTGCTATCATTTGATGTACTCTGATTGGCTAGTTTTGGGTTCATTTTTACTGTATATTTATAGTAATAAAATCATGCAGCAATATTCTGTGTGTGCCTTTGTTCTGGCACAGCACTGTGGGCAGGCAGTTGGTTCTTGATGTGGTGACAGGACACTGAGTGGCTTCTGATAGTTTCTGACAGATTTTGGTGTTGCCTTCATTTGCTTTTGTGAGAGGGGCAGTGAGTACGCCCTCCAAACATAGGCAAAGGTTTATGGCTATTGTTTTGTTGCTTGCTTTGTCTGGAGTGAAGCCAGACTTGGAATTTGGCTTACCTCTACTGAGCAGTTGACGGATCTCAGCCTCTAGGTTGGTGTTTTTTTGTTTTTGTTTTTTGTTTTTTCCCCTAGTTCTTATATTGATCCCAGCTCTTCGGATGTTTACTGAGCATTAGCCATGTGCCTGAGAAGGACAAAGCCGCTAAGGCTCAGGTCCCTGGGCACTTAGGCTGGAGTCACTTAGACGCTTAAGTCTTTAAAGGCGTGGTGTCACAGGGCAGTTGGAGCCACAAGCTCCAGGTTGAGCTTCAGGGGAAAATCTGCTCCCTCAGAGATGAGGTGGTTATTGAGACTTCCAGCTCTCCTCTCGGGAATGTCCTGGATTTGAGACTGGCACACCTTGATGCGCTATGGAGTCACAAGCTCCGGGTCGAGCCTCGGGAAAATCTGCTCTCTCAGGGATGAGGTGGATATTGATACTTACTGCTGTCCTGGCAAAGATGTCCTGGACTAAGACTGGCATACCTTGATGTTCGGTGTGCCTCCCGCTGACAGCCTGACTTCCGCGCGGTGCGTCTTGGGAGTTGTAGTCTTCTGTAGTCTTCTCTTGTGCAGCTTTGGAGGGTGAAAAACTCCACCCTCTCACCCCACCCATTACCGCGACCCCAGCCAGGAGCTCCAGTCTTTTCTGGATTCAACCCTGACCCTCCGGACTGGTGGGGGCGGGCCTATGCACGTGGATGCAAGTGGATTGGGTCCGTGTGTCGTGGGCGGGGTCGCGCATGCTCATTTGGGCAGTGGGCCTGGAGCACATCAAGATGTCGACCATGACGGTTCCAGAGCTAAAGCAGATCAGCCGGGAGGAAGCAATGCGCTTGGGACCCGGCTGGAGCCACTCTTGCCACGCCATGCTGTATGCCGCCAATCCCGGGCAGCTCTTCGGCCGTATCCCCATGCGCTTCTCAGTGCTGGTGAGGCGCTAGGCGGGCTAGCAGGGCGGATACTACAGGTTTGGGGCACCCTGTGGACCCCGCGTACTCACCCGACTTACCTTGCAGATGCAGATGCGCTTCGATGGGCTGCTGGGCTTCCCTGGGGGCTTCGTGGACCGGCGCTTCTGGTCGCTGGAGGATGGCTTAAACCGGGTGCTGGGCCTGGGCCTGGGCGGCCTGCGCCTTACCGAAGCTGACTACCTGAGCTCACACCTGACCGAGGGTCCACACCGTGTGGTGGCACACCTGTACGCACGACAGCTGACACTGGAGCAGCTACATGCTGTGGAGATCAGCGCTGTGCACTCGCGGGACCACGGCCTGGAGGTGGGACCACTGCCTGGGGCCCGCCCCCGTTCCCGCTCCTGAGGTTTGGCTCTGGCACCACAGAAGGCATCGATGGGTAACATGTGCACCTCAAGGGCCTCACCCTGGCCATGCTGGGTAGGAAGAGGCACTGGCCTCTGGGCCCGGGGCTGTTTACAGTTGCCTTGCTGCCTGCCATTGTCAATCCTGGGAGTGGGGCATGGGATCACTGGAAAGAAGGGGTGCTCAGGGCCTGCTTGGGAAATTGAGAACAGAGCAGAGAGACTGTAGTGTTTGAGATTGTCTTCTGAGATGTAATGTGAAAGCTTTGGGATTTGTGGATCCTCTAGCCTAAGGAGGCCAGGGATTATGGGGTGCTGGTATAAGAGCTTCCAGCTGGTAGGTAGGGTGGGGAGTGCATAGTATTGGCCTTGAAACTTGCTCGGGAAGGGGCTTTACTGCTACCAGCCTTGCCTGGCCAGACCCTGGCAGGGTCCTGCCTCTATAAGGAGAGCCCAGCCCTACCCCATGTCTGTCCCACAGGTGCTGGGCCTTGTTCGTGTCCCACTGTACACTCAGAAGGATCGAGTAGGAGGCTTTCCTAACTTCCTGAGCAACGCCTTCGTCAGCACTGCCAAGTATCAGCTCCTGTTTGCCCTTAAGGTTCTCAACATGATGCCCTCGGAAAAGCTGGCTGAGGCTTTGGCCTCAGCCACAGAGAAACAGAAGAAGGCCCTAGAAAAGCTGCTCCCGACCTCATCCTGAGGAGGTTCCTGTGCAGGTTCTTGCCCCTCCTTTGGCCGTTTCTGCCCACAGGTCCTGGAATTCCCAAGAAGTGTGCCTTCTAGTGTTTGGTTTTGCACCCCTTCTGACTGCAAGGGACATGCAGGCAGCTCTTCATCTTCACTGTCCCAAGCAGTCCCTGGCACCTAGCTACCCTCTCAGGTTGGTCAATGGGGTGGCATGGGCCTGGCTTTTCAAGCTGAAGATGTTCTCACCCATCCCAAGGCTCAAACTGTCCTGTATGGCTCTCTTCATGACTGGTGGAGTCCCAGCTACAGCCCACTCTTCTAAGGCAACTGATTGCTTGGTACACGGCTCCTGGACTGGTCTGGGGTTTTGTTCAATGGAGGTGATCCACGTTAGATCATTCCTTCCCTTAACCCAGAACCTGATCCAGCTTGAGGAAGGATGTTCATCTGGGAGGTTGTTGACTTTCTCTGTTAGGTTTTTCTTTCTTGGTGTGTGAACTGTGGGTTGGTTTCAGAATGGCTGTGCCCCACATGGCTTTGTTTTTCCCATGAGGGCTTTGGCTCAGCTCTGTGAAATTGAGGATGGAAGAAGACAATAAAGCCATTCCTCTGATGCTCTTTGCTTCTGAGTGGAATGGCCACATCTTTCCCTGAGGTGTGTAGAAGTTGGGCCCAGGAACACGACCATCCCTGAGGGCAGCCAATCTGGCTGGCAGCTTGAGTTGAGCTCTCATGGTGGCAAAGACTTAGTATGCAAAGGGACAATAGAAGTGGCTCCACAGGATAGGAATGTCACTGCTGGCAGCTTTATGGCCTGATGTGGAAACACTGGTATGGCTGGAAAATTCCCACAGTTCAAGACTGGCTGGGTAAGAAAGGCTGTCTCTGCCAGGTCCACTTCGGGGCTTAGGAATGGTCCAGGAGCAGGGGAGAGACCCCACAGCCAGGGGTGGAGCTAAAAAGTGACTATACATGGTCTACTAGGGTCTGTTGGTGTCAGCTAGGAATTCATGTCAGGTCATCAGAAATGAGCCCCCACCAACTTGTATGTAATTTTATTTTCCCACAAACAGCACATTTTCTAGCCACCCCAGACCTCACCTGTAAGATCAAACCTTGGTGGCACCTGAATGTGCGGAACACACTCTCTCCACACAGCCCTGCCTGGTCTGAGCCAAGGCTGCCTACCAGCTTGGGGCCTTCCCACCAGGATCTGGGTGGCAGGCCCTTCATCCTGCCCCAGGGCTGGCCCAAGCTGCCATAGTGGGGCCCGGAGGCCTGTCCTCCCGTCCACAAGCTGCTCCCTGGGCTGGTCTTGCATTCCCTGGGCTGCTGCAGCCATGTCCTCACTGCCCTGTCTTGCATGGCACATAACTTCAGGGTGGATCCATCACCCAACGTCAGAATCTGAATAAATTTGTTTTCAAAGAAAAAGAAAGAGCCTGCTAAGAAGGGGATAAGAATGTTAGGTGGTCCAGGGCGCCCATGGACATGTGGCCGGTAATCTCACCGTTCCTCCTGGCTACGGTTCCTGCCATTTCTTCCCATTCAGCATCTGTAGTTTCTCCAGGCTCTGCAGTACAGAGCATAATGCCTGCCCTAAGGACAGGATCAATTAATGAGTATTCTGTGGTCAAGTTTCAGCAGCAGGGTAGAAGGGAAATTCAGGGTATGGGGAACCGGTGTCCCTGGGGTCAGGCTGGGGTAAGGCTACCCAGAAGTCTGAGCTGACTGGGTATGGCCAGCTCGGGGGTCAGGTCTCAGCCTCAGTCCTTGGAAGAGGGTCTGGGAAAGGGTGAGGTTAAAGCCTTGGATGCCCTCCTGCAGACTCACCCATCTCATGGACACGGTCTTCCAGGGCCCCTGATAACTCAGGGAGGCTCAAGGACTGCAGGGGAATAGGCCAGCCTTTGGAATCTGTGGTAGAGAGGGTGAGTTGACCAAAGGTGTGTCCTCACTCACTGCTGATGCACCTGAGTGACCACCTAGGCAGGGATGCCTCTCATGGTGTACCAACTACACGCTTAGTAACTAGCGCTTATGGCTCAGGCCTAAGCCAAGCTAAACCTGGGAGCAGCCACCCAACTCCACTAGAGGTGTTAAAGACAGTAAGCCATGAAACAAAGGGCTTTACACACTTGCCACCTACCCCCTAAATGTAAGTGTGTCCCTTGGCACAAGTGGGCTTGTTCTGGGGACAGGGTTGCCATTATGACAGCCATGCGGTTGAAACTTAGCTTAGGGCTTTCTGCCCACCCTTGTCCTAGGCCATAGCCAGGCTATTGCTCTTCTTACCTCCAGGGAGAAAGAATGGGCTTTGGGTAGCTTCACTGGGGGACTGCTCCTGCCTCACTCGAGCTGACAGCTCAGCTTGACAGGCCCTGAAGGACATGACCAAGTGTTAGTGTAGAAAAGGCCCTGCTGCCAACCCTAACCCAAACCAGGGTAAGGAAAACCTCAGCCCTGTAGCCAGCCTGAGAAGGCTCACACTAGTCATCTGGAAAGAAATGCAGATCCTGCTTTTGGTCAAGCCTGGGTCTCCACAGGAAGAGGCACTATGGTTTCCCCTACTTCCCACCTGCTTAGAGCATTAGGAAGGGATAATGACAATTATCTAACTGGGTGTGTAGCCTACTTACCGCAGCTGGTCCAGAACAAGGGCAGCATCCTGGGCCAGGGTCTGGGCCTCCTGTAGCTGGTCATGGATATCCTTTCGGGCACTATCCTGCTCCAGGAGGCAGCTCTCTACTACAGCCCGCAGTTCCTGCTCCTGGGACACCTGGCCACGCAAGGCCTCTGCCTCCTCACAGCACTGCAGGCAGATACCAAGCTAGAGGTCCCAAGCCAGGAGGCTAAGGCCCACACTTGCTGATTTCCCCAAAGAGCGTGAAGTCTGTTAGGCTGCCTATCTTCCCCTCCCCAGCCTGCCCTAGGAATCACTCCTTTGGCTCCATCCTTCATCTTCCAAGTCTGCAGGAGCCACTTTCTCTAACTGGCTCTTCCCTCCTATATTCACCCGACTGTTCCATCTTCCTCTTCAAGTTTCCTCTGTCTCCAGTCCCCTGCTGAAACCTCTGCTATAAAGGTGTGACTCTAGGTGTACTCTGCCTCCTTGTATTCACAGCCCACCTGGACCACCTGACTTACTTTGTGCAGCTGGATGGCAAGCTCCTGCATCTCAGCCTCCAGCCGGTCAGCATAGGCCAGCTCCAGGGCATCACTAGGTGGGCGGGCACTGCTGTGCCAACGGGCAATGGCAGAGGTCATCTTCCTTTTGGGCCCAAACAACCTGAAGGGGTGAATCAGAGGGTGCATGTCAGTTTCTGTCAAGTGCATGGACCCTGGTACCAACCTGCCACCAAGGCCAGTCATGAGGCAACACCTAACTGAAAGGGAGGGAGGTTGCAGTAGATCCTGGGGCAGAGGACAGAAAAAGTGTCCAAAAAGGCCTCCAACATTACTGGCTCCAGTGGACAACTGTGTCTGTGCTCTAAAGGAAGATCTCCAGGAATCTTCCCCTCCAGACAAGTGCACTGGGAGAATCTGCATGGGCTACCTTGCAGCCTAGAGGTCACCACAGGCTTTGCTAGTGAGTGCAGCCAGCTCAGGCTAAGCTCAGTTCCGTATAGCAGCAGCCACCCAGACTCAACATGCAGGAAGCAGGGGAGGCAAGGCAGACCCTGTCCTCCCAGTATCAAGTACAGAAGTTCTGGTTACTGAGGGGCACTGCTATAAGTCATTCATTCACTCTCTGCCTGAAAAGTGGGGATGGAGGACGAGGAGCGGGTCTAAGGGGCAGTACCTCTTCTTCATTCTCCCTGTATAGGAAGCCAACAATAAAGTCTAGGGCACTGAAAAATACCTGCATGCTCAGAACATTGGTGCACTTGGAATGTGGGCATGAGAAGTCAGTATCATCCTTGACTACATAAAAGTGGCTTGTCTCAAAGCAACTACAGATGGGAGGAAAGTTAGAGTCATTGCATGTGCCTAGGGAAAGGTGCAGGCTCCAGCTAGTTCTCTGCACACAGAGAGAGAACAATAATAAGCTTAGAAAACAAAAACAAAACCTGCAGATCCCAGGGAAGGGGAAGGTCCTGACTTTGATAGTTGCTTCATGAGACGTAAATATCCATTTTCAGCAACAAAATTAAAAGACAGAGTAGAGTATGGCTCATTTACAGGAAAATAAACCACAGAAGTTCCAAGAAAGCATTGTAACACATTAGATAGACAAAGGCCTTGAAACAACCATCTTAAAGATAATAAGAGAACTAAAAGATGATGTGGAAACAATACGAAATGAAAATAAAGTGGAAAATGGAAAGACACAAGGAAAAGTATGGTAACTGAAGTAAAGCCTCCTAAAACAGACAAAGGCTGCTACATGTAGGCAGGCTAAGGAAGGAACTAGCAAACTGAACACAATGGAAATTCAGTCTGAGGAATAAGAGATTGAAAGCCACAAGGAGGGGCTGGAGAGACGGCTCAGTGGTTAAGAGCACTGGCAATTCTCCCAGAAGATCCAAGTTCAATTCCTAGCACCCACATGGCAGCTCACAACTGTTTATAGCTCCAGTTTCAGAAGATCCGACATCCTCAGACAGACATGCAGGCAAAACACCAATGCATATGAAATAAAAAAGAAAAAACCACAAGTAGAGCTCAAGAGCACACAGGGGCCAAGTCACTCCCATGAGTACCTCAGGAAGGGCAGGTAGATAGGTTCTGAAGAGCTAGCAGCTGGGAACTTCCATGTTTGATGGAAAACATGAAAACATCTGTAAAGCCCAATGAAGTCCACAGATGATGAATACCCTTTAGCCTGACTAAAGCCATACAGAATCCCGGAGCAACAAAAGAGAAGCAGCTTAACCCATGCAGGGATCCTCAGTCAAAGTACCTGCACATTCTCATTCAAAACTCTGGAAGGCTGAGGCAGCCAAAGTGCCAAAGCAAACAGCTGTCACCAAGAAACCTTTACCTGGCAAAACTGTCCTTCCAAAGTGCAGGAGAGAGTCAGACATTCCCAGAGAGGCAAACACTGAGGAAGCCCTGTAGAAAGCAGGACACCTGCTGCACCAGAGCCACCTAGGGGAGAGCACTGCAAGTGTGAGAGCCACCCATGGAGTTATAGCAAAGGCACAAATTGCAATTTTGTATATGGACTGCTTCAGGATAAAAGGCATAATACACACTTTGGGTTTTATATTAAAGTATTTTATATTCAAGCTTTTGGGAAATAAGAAACCTGTGCTATAAAATACTAACTCCAGAACTGTGACAGTTATAATGAAAAAAATAATTAAAAATCAGAAAACAGTGAACTGACAAAAACAAAGCCAAAAGGTCCAGCATACTGCAGCAAGGCCATCTTGAAACCATTTAGGCACAAAGGCCAACTTAGAAGAAAGCCTCTGTCTAGACAGGCTGCTCATCCTACCTGCTGAAGTACAAGCTGGAAGGATGGTGGAAATTATTGGGGGTGGCCAACTAGGGGACTCACGTGATGCCAATTTCCTTCAGGTCACTTTCAGTGAGGGTCAGGAAGATGCGCAGGTCCACATCCTGCTCCTCAAACACTTGTAGGTACTTTAGACACCCGATCTGTTCCAGCAGGGTGGCAAGGTCCTGGGGGAAGAAGAGACAACTGGGAGCACGAGGGGTCAGGAGTGGGAACTGGTGGTCTCCCAACTCTGGCCCCAAGCTTGACTGGACCCCTATACTGCCCTTTTAGCCTCAGGGCTGCCCACGGTGGAGAATGAGTGCTGATAGAGCTACAGGCTTAAAAATTCAGGAGTGAGCCGGGGGTGGTGGCGCACACCTGTAATCCCAGCACTCAGGAGGCAGAGGCAGGTGGATCTTTGTGAGTTTGAGGCCAGCCTGGTCTACAGAACAAGTCCAAGACAGCAAGCAACCCTGTCCCAAAAACAAAACAAAGAACAAGAGGGGCCTCCGAGAAAATCCATGTTTGGGGACTTTTGATACACCACCCCCAGTCCATTATCCTGATGAACTTGGTGTCACTGTTTGATTCCATGTCTGCACGGCCCCTTGTGTTTATCCTGACTCCCACAGGCCCTCAATACTGCTCCTTCCAAAACACCATGTGAGGGAGTGCCTGGAGACAGCACAAGCTTTTCAGACTAGATGGCTATTGACATCCTAGGCTGCCTACCCGCCCTGCCAGCTCAGCTACTTCTGAGCTCAACTGTTCAACCTCTCAACTAGCTTTTCAATACTAGAATTCCCAGTTTCCATTTCTTCCCACGTTTGGTTGCTAAGGATGAAGAAAAAATGTTCCAAGATTGCTCTTCTACCACTTTCCTCAAAGAAACAGCCTTGAGATCCCAGCATAAATAGTAACAGGCTTGGAGAACTGAGAGGTACACCTATGTACCAAGCCCAGGACCCTGGAAAAAGTTGCAGGCAGAGTGGCACAGTTTATAGGTTGTTGGGGAGCAGCACACTGGGACTTAGGGCATACGTGCACCCTGAGCGGCTGACCTATGAGCACAGTGATGCTTCACAAGCTGGTCCACACTGAGGGTGCAGTTGCATTTCTGCTAAGTGCATACCACATGCCGTCACCGTCCCGAGCTCATTAACATCCTGTTACTATTTCCCTAGGCTTGAGGGGCCCCAGAGAGCCCGGGAACTGTATGGGAACAGACAGCCCCTACCCATGGAAAGAAAGGGATACCACCCCTACAGCTGGCCTGCTGCTCATCAGGATTCAGTTTCTAGGCCTTGTGGGGAAACCCAGTACCCTCTTCTCCTCTCAGAGGTGCCTGGCCCTGTCTTGTATATACAATAAATGACCCATCTCTATCCCAAAGTCATAGAAGTGCCATCTCCCTGAGCATGCAGCCATCAGGTTCCCAAATGGTCTTACCTGGGGTCCTGAGTAGGGGGACTTCTCAGCTTGGGGTGCAGACCCTGGTGTGCAAGCAGTTCCTGTGCTGGAAGGCCAGTGACCATCACTGTTGCTGTAACGACTCTTATTCTTCAAATAACTCTTGGTTTGTTTACGAACCGAGCTTTTGCGGGCATGATCAGAATCCTGAAGTGGAAGGGGTGTGTTGGGAGCAGCTGTTATCTGGCCCTAAACCCCTAAACCTCTGGCCTCCTTCACCCAATGCAAGGGTGAAAAACAAAATCTAACATGACTTACCTGCAGCCTGGGCCCCCACACTCAAGGTTCTGAGGCATTGTATAGACACACATTAAACATTCACCCATCTCCTACAATACCAAAGGAGGAAGAAGGGGAGGGACCTTTACCTCATTGCTTTCTATAGAGGCTTCACTGCTGAGCCCCTGGGCTCTTGCTAGGCCATCACTGCTGCTGCTCCTCCACACAGGCCCAAGACTGTCACAGAAAGTGGGTTCCTCTGGTAATGGAAACACCTGATGACAGTTCTCGCCAGTGAGGCTGCTTGTGTTGTACTGGCTCATTCTCAACTGCCTCTTGCACAGCTCAACACTGCTTGTCTGGCCTGGCTCTGTCTCAAACACCCCACCCCACCCCGCCAATATAGGATGGACAGAACTTGTTTGTTTGGTTGGTTTTTATTGTGTACTCATAAATCCCGTGCACCTACAACAGAGCTTGGCATCAGACAGAAACTTGGTAACGCACTGCCAAGTCATAGCATATGCCTCCTGCTGGGAAGATTGCCAGGAAGCCCCTGGACTGACCCTTTTTGAGTATGGAATGCCTCCTCGGTCTGTGGAAACCCTGGATTGGGATGCTGCCCTCACCTGCCCATGGCCAACTCTGGCTTACCTCACAACTGGGGCCTTCTCTATCTCCTCCTCTATGGGAATTCAACAGGATGGGGTGCATACCCCGGCTGCTGCTGCTGCTGCTCTCCACATCCCGCTCATTGATGGGGGAAGTGACATCTCGGTAGCAGAGGCCCTCGCCTTCCAAGGTGTTCTCATCACTGCTGGTGAAGGTCACATAGCCCCGTGGAGGAACTTGCTCTGTGTACAGAATGGGCATGTGAACCCTCAAACATGAATGAAGGCACTAGCCTTCCTAGGGCTTTTGGGGTGATGGTGCCCCACAGCTGCCATCTCATCTCTTTGCACAGTAACTTGGCCATGCTCCAAGAGAGATTGGTTTGCACAGAAAACCAGAAAATGAGTTTGAGCCGGGTGTGGTGGCGCACACCTCTGATCGCAGTACTCTGGGAGGCAGGGGCAGGTGGATTTCTGTGAGTTCGAGACAACCCTGGTCTACAAAGTGAGTCTAGAACAGCCAAGGCTACTCAGAGAAACCCTGTCTCAAAAAAAAAAACAAGAAAACAAACAAATAAGCAAAACAGAAAATAAGTTTGGTGGAGCCAGAGCTAGCACCTGCTACTGTTTTCTTAGGGACAGAGTGGGCAGTAGCAGGCTTGATCTATGGACTCAACTGAAATGTTATTTTGGCACATTTAGTATAAACCCCCAAACTTACATGTATGCCCCCATCCACCAGGTGCCTATGTAACTACGGAGGTTTTGTTGTTATTGTTGTTGTTGTTTTGATGGTGTTAGGGATGGACCTGAGGCCTATGTGCAAATACTATACCAGAGCTCCAACCCCAGCCAAAGAAAGATCTGCCTGAACACTGACCTAGAAATGGACAGTGCAGTACAAATTCATGTAATCCCTGAATATATCTCCCAAAGAAAGCAAAGAGATGGAATCCGGCTCTGTGATACAGTACTTTCCTAGTATTCACAGAGCCTTGGGCTTCCATCCAGGACTGCAAACAACAAAACTCCAAATCCTCCATGCATGATGGCATATACCTGTAATCCCAGAATTCAGGAGGCAGAAGCAGGAGGATTGCCAAATCCAAGACCTGGGCTATGGGGTGAAACCCGGAAGGGGAGAAAAAAGAAAGGAAGTAGAGGCATCTGCAATCTCAGCTATTTGGGATCAAAATGTGGGCAGAGCCAGGACAGTGGAACTAAAATCCTTATACGTCACAATTGCTGTGACATCTATTTGAACAGAACATCCAATGAAAAGGAAAATCTGAAGAATGAAACCAAGTGTCTTGAGTTAGCAGTGACACCTAGAGCCACTCACTAGGCCAATTCTGAGTCTCACTCCTGTAGTACCCATGAGTCCAGGGACCCATGTTCTAGGGCAGTCCTGCACCCATCCAGTCTTGGGATGTGATACCAGGGAACTCTGGGAACTGTGCCTCTCACCATAGCTGGTCTGTGTCTTGCCTCCAAGTCCAATAGCTGTGATCCTGGCCAGGGCACGTGGCCCCTCGTGGATGCTGAGGCCCTTCTTTCGACAGGGCCTCTGACGCTGAGGAACAGGCCATGACTCATCTGAAGAACTCAGATCTTCATATTTTTCTGTAAGTCAGACAAGAAAATTATGACATTGGTTATCATTGGTTCAATGATGACCTTACTTGGCAACACTAAACTCTAAGGTAATGTATCTATGTGTGCTTTTTGAAACAATGACTCACTATGCAGGCTCTGGCTGGCCTTGAACTTGTAGCAATATTTTTGCCTCTACCTCCCTAATGTTGGGGTTATGTGTATAAGCCACCATACTCGGTTTAATATGCTCTTGAGATTTTATCTTTAGGGGTGTGTGTGTGTGTGTGTGTGTGTGTAAGTCTGTGTACAGGCAGGAGGGAACCCACAGAGGCCAGAAGGAGGCACTGTGTCCTCTGGAGTCGAAAGGTGTTTGAGTCACTGGATGTACACTCTGGAAACCAAGTTCCAGTCCTCTATTGCTGAACCATCTCTCCAACTCCTAGGGTCAATTTCTCAAGGCTCCCAGAAACTACAGAACATGTAAGGAAAACAGAAAAACAGTCAACAGATGAGAGCACATAATTCTTTTCACACATGTATAATATTTAAAATCACTGACTAGTAGTGACAAGGCATCATAATATGGGAAGGTGAGCAACTCTCTGGGCAGATAAGTTAGAATAAAACTGAACAGGATAAAATGACAATTTAACCAATTTAAAAAGGACTTTCAACCTAGAAATTTTAAAACTACCCAAAAATACAACAAAACTTCTGTTAAACAACTTTTAAGTGAAAGGGGAATACAAACCAAAATTACAGAATTCCTGGGGAATAACACCTACATTCCAAACTCCTGCCATGTGGCCACTAGGAAATGAAATCTACCGCCAAATTTTCTCTAGCAAAAGCAGTGAAAATAAATGAGCTGGCCTGGGAAATGGCTCAGTGCACAAAGTGCCTGCTATGCAAGAATGAAGACCTGGGGGCTGAAAAGATGGCTTAGCTGTTAAGAGCACTGACTACTCTTCTAGAGGTCCTGAGTTCAAGTCCCAGCAACCACATGATGGCTCACAACCATCTGCCAATGGAATCTGATTTCCTCTTTTGGTGTGCATGAAAACAGAGTGTTCACATACATAAAATAAATAAATAAATCTTTAAAAAGTTAAAAAAAAAAAAAAGAAGATCTGGGTTAAAATCTTGTCTCAAAGAATATCAGAATCCTTTTTCTTTTTGTGTGTGTGTGTGACCACCCAAGGCTGTGCCAAGAGGAAACTAAATATCTCCTTCCCAGCCACTAGCCGACAAAAAATCATTGAGGTGGACGCAAACTCCCTACTTTCTGTGAGAAGCGCATGGCCACAGAAGTAGCTGCTGATACTCTGGGTGAAGAGTAGATGGGCTTTGTCGTCCAACTCAGTGGAAGGGAATGACAAACAAGGTTTCCCATGAAGCAAGGAGCCTCTTCCCCCATCCCCGCCCCTTGATTGTGGACCAAGGAGAACTAGAGAAAGGAAGCATGAGTCTATTGAGGGGTGTGCTGTGGATGGCACTCTAAGTATTCTCAACTCGGTTATTGCAAACCAAAGAAAGTAAAAAGGAGAGAAGGGTATTACTGGACTAACAGACGTGCTTTGTCAGCTGGGACCCAAAAGAATTAACAGAATCCAAAACTTTTCAGTCCCTCTAAAGAAGATGATGTCTAGCTTGGTGGCAGAGGCAATACCTTTACTCCCAGTACTCAGGGGACAGAGGCAGGCAGATCTCTGTGAGTTCAAGGCCAGCCTGGTCTGCAGAGTGAATTCCAGAACAGCCAGGGCTACAAAGAGAAACAACCCTCTGCTCAGTCTGAGGTAGGGGTGTGTGGCTACAGAGACCACCAGAATCTAATTCCAGGAAGAGACCCTAGAAAGATGGAAATTCATGATGCCGGCACAACGGCATGAGCTTTTGGGAAAAGAGAACTGGTTCCAGGATTCACACCACACAAAAAAAAAAACAACTATCATTGGATCAGACATCTAAATGTAAAAAATGAAAACATACAAATGTTAGAAGGGATATGATCATCAGAGCTCTGAGAAAAAACTGGTTATGACTCAACATCCAGAAGCAATAAAGGACACATGATTATATAAAGGTAAAAGATGCATAGCACAAGATTGTCAAAGCCAAGAACTAAAGCCAAAGGGTTATGTCTCCTCCCCTTCTTCCTGAGGCTCCACAGCCTGCACTGTGCATGGTATCAGTCGACAGACACTACTCTCTATGGTAGGGTCTGCTTGTCTCTGACCCTAGGCCTTGGACCCCAAACTCAGCTCCACAATGGAAATGGTGAGAAGAGAACACCTCAGGTCAGGGCTCATAGAGCCCAACCTGGGCAAAGCCAGGGGACTCAGGGAGGGTTCTCCTCGTCTCCTGGTATCCTTGCTGCTCAGGGCTGCCCTGACTCCATCAGGACACAGAGGCAGATCAGATACCTGGGCTCCGGTAAAGGTTCTTGGGCAGTGCAGGCGAGTGAGTGTCCATCAAGGCCACAATCTTCATGTGACCATATTGCCTGGCCAGCATCCGGGCCGTGGCTCCACTGTGGTCTCTTGTGTCCACTTTGACTCCCTAAAAAGGTTCACGAAAGAGGAATCAGAAACTCCTCCTCTCAGTGGACTGCTGGCCCAGAGGGATGAGAAAACAAAGCAGATTTATGATCGCTTCCCCTGGTTCAAGATACCAGTGGGGTGGGGTACAGGTGAAGGGGCTAATGACTTCTGTTTCCTTCACAGCAGAAAAGACGGCCAGAAAGGCCATCACCAGGAGCAGTCATCAACCCGCCCTGCAGCTGCAGCCACTCTCCCTTCCTGAACATTGCCTGCCAAGTGGAAGAAGACAGAAAGAGGCTGGGGCCTGCAGGCAGAGGCCCACCTTCAACCTCCACACCCACTACATCTGTCTCCTGATAGAGAAACAGTCATTCAGTCCATTCTTGGAAAGAAGGCTCCATCCTCCAAAGATAACTTGACTTTCTCTTGTCCTCTGAATTTGTGAGACAGGATAGAGACAAGGACGACCTTGACTTCCTGATCCTCTTGCCTCTACCGCTAACTGTTGGTGTTACAGGTATGTATCACCACACTTGTTCTGTTGAAACAGGTTTTCACTGTATCTCTAGGCAGAGCTTGAACTCGCAATCCTCCTGCCTCAGTCTTCCAAGGGCTAGGATAACGTTGCTGAGCTGAGATTACAAGTTAGGCTAATTGAGGTGGGAAGACCCATACTGAATATGGATAGAATATAGTAAGGGACGGAGGCCCAGACATCATAAAAAGAACATGGTGAGCTTATCACTAGCATTTCTTTCTCGGGGTTTCTCTGTGCACTGTTGGCTGCCTGGAACTCACAGAGATCTGCCTGCCTCTGTCTCCTGAGCACTGGGATTAGAGGTGTGTATCACCACCTGACTCTCTTTAGGCTTCTTGACTTTGGACAAAATGTCACCAACTTCTCCAGTTCTTGACACCACATCCTCCCCTCCAGGACAGATTTCCCCTTGACGTGTCAGACAAAATAAACCTTTCCTTCCTTAAACTGTTTTTCATATGGCATTTTATCACAACAATGAAAAAGTAATTAATACAAAATATTAACACTGTGATGGAGTAATGAAAGGATGCAGACTTTCCCAATCTTTCTAACAGCTAGTTTCTTTTTGTTTTTGTTTTTTGTTTGTATGTTTATGAGACGGGGTCTCTCTGTGTAGCCCTCACTATCCTAGAGGAATCCCTATGTAAACCAGGCTAGCCTTGAACTCATAGACATCTACCTGCCTCTGCCTCCCAAGTGCTGGGATTAAACATGTGCGCCACCATCGCCCAGCAGATAGTTTCTTACTTCTACTGGAAACCTTATTCTGAAACTAGAAAAGCCCAGTGAATTTTCTCCTTTGAAAGTCTCAGCCTTACAGTCTAATATCATGGTGGCAGGCTGGCCACCAAGGCTCTGGAGGACAAATCAGAAGGAATTTAGAAAATAAAAGGTGGCCCCAAGGGTCTTCCAGGACTTAAACTTGAGAGATAATTAAGGATCTACATCAGAACTCCAAGCAACACTGTGATGCAGAGGAACTTGCAGGAGGAGTCAGTGAGGTTGGTGGGAGCAATGACAGAGGCCTCACACCGCTCTCCAAGGAGAAGGAGTAGATGCAGCGCAGAGACAGAACACCCAAAACCCTGGGGAGAAGAGCACATTGCGGGGTGGTGGCTGATGGCTATAATCCTAGCACTTGGTCAGTGGAAGCAGGGATATCAAGAGGTCAAGGCCAGCTGATCAACTAGGCAGGTAGCTCTGAGGCCTACTTGGCTACATTAGAAGCTAACTCCACAAACCACTAAACAACAAAAGTAAATTACAAAGCACGTGTGCTCTTTCCCCTTTGGCACTCTAAGGAAGACTCCTGCTGTGGACTCTGCGTACAAGTTCTGTGTGGACACAGGTTCTCAGTTTTCTTGAGTACATACCTGGGAAAACTGATGAATGCTAAGGTAATTCTAGATGTACCTATTGGAGGAATTGCCAGACTGTGTCCACTTCAAAGAAGTGCCACACAGAAGCCTGTGCCACTTTGAAGTCCACTGAGGTTCACACTTGACACTGCCACTTCCTGCCATCCTAGTCATGTAGCCTGGCTGGGTCAGGCCTATAATCCAGCTATGCAGAAAGCTGAAGCAGGTGGATGAAAGCAGCCTTCCTGGGCTACACAGCGAGTTCAAAGCCAGTTTGGACTACTTAGTCACAGCCTGTCTCTAAATAAGACATTTTAAAAAGGGCTGAGGTTGAAATTCAGTGATAGAGAGCATGCATAGCACATGCAAGGGCCTGAGCTTAATCTCCAGAACAAGGAATAAAAAGCTTCCTATCATTTTTAAAATGTGTTTTCAAAATCATTATAAATACATAAATGTGGGTGTTTATTTTTACTCACCACTGTACATTTTTCAATGAAATGTACTGCCTACAGGATAGCAAGACAGCTCAGTGGGTAAAGACAACTGCCATCAAACCTACAATCTGAGTTCAGTTCCTAGAATCTATTTCATAGAAGAAGACAGACTCCCATAGTCCTCTATTCCACACATACGTATGTGTGTAGACACTGCATGCTGACTGTATAGGTTTCTATTTAAAAGGAACCCCAATAAGCGTTTATAGCTTCATCAATGACTCCCATTTGCTGTGACCAAATGATAAGGTAGTAAATAAATAGCTACTTACATGATTCAAAAAATACTGCACAATTATCTCATGGCCAGAGGCAGCTGCTTCCATCAAAGGAGTGAATCCATATACAGGTTCCCTGCAAGAGGAGATCAGACAGATGGTTGGCAGGGAGGACTTAGACAAAGAACAAAACCAAGCCAAGACCCCTACATGCAGAGCAGGTTCAGGCTTAGGCTCTCAAGCACTTAGAACTGCTGATGTGTTGGGATTAGGGAGGCAGTTCAGCTGCTAATGTGCTTGCCACACAAGCATCAAGACCTGAGCTTGATCCCCAGCAACAGGTAAAAAGTTGCTGTGGTTGTGTGTGCTTGTAACTATAGGGCTGTGAGAAAGAACAGGAAGGTCCCAAGCCAGTCAACTAGTCCAGTTTGTGAACTCTAAGTCCTAGTAAGAGACCCTGCCTCAATAAAAAAATAAATGAAAGATGGCTGATTCCCAAGAAATACCACCACTTCTAGCTGCTGCACACATAGACATACACACCTGCCCATCCAACACTCACCCCAAATGTACACAAGGAAGCTAATGAGGTGAGATGGGAACAGTCAACAAGACTACACGAGCTTTACTAATTCCTCTGGTTCATTAACAGTCCCAAGTCAAACTCTTCCATCTTCCTTTCCTCAAGGCCATTCCCACCTTATTCTAAATCCCCACTTTATTCATGCTCAAAAAGCAGCTACTGCTGGGCATGGTGGAGAAGGCCCTTACTCCCAGCACCCAGAAGGCAAAGGTAGACCTCTGTGAGGCTAGCCTGAGTTCCAGGACAGCCAATGACACCTGAAGAGACCCTGTCTCAGAAAACATACTAAACAAACTAGCTTAAAGTGGCTACAGTTCATCACTTCTCACAGATGCAAATGTCTCTTCCCACCTACCCACATCTCATCTTTTGAGTTCAGCAGCCCATGAACTGTTTCTGATAAACCCATCTGTGTCACTGCAACACTGTTTGCAAACAGTCCTTCACTGTTCCTCATTCCCTGCCGGACTGGAAGCTAGGAGTCACACTAAACCTGCCTCTCAACCACTGTAAGACATATACTCTTCATATTTTAACATCTCTCAAGTTAGAATATATCTTAAAGTCATTAGACAAGCTGAATTTTAATTAGTAGCATTTTTTTCTTTCTTAGAGTCATTCAAAATTACACTATGTCTTCCAATGGGCACCAAGAGCCAGAGTTGCCATGCCAACATCAGGTGGGGGCTCAGCTGGTATGTGATGTGAAGGAGTTATTGACATAACATGCATCCAACCACAGTAACTCCATCTTGTGAAAGTCATGATGGAGACTGGGGAGACGGCTTAGTGGGTGGCACTTGCTGTGCAAGCCTGACAACTGTAAAAGTGAATGCAGTCATGCAAGTGTCCGCAATCCTAGCGCACAACAGGGAGCGAGAGGGCAGAGACTGAAGCTCCGGAAGCTCACAGGCTAGCTAGCGTTGGATACCCAGAAACGAAGAAATTTGACTCCAACAAGGTGGAAAGGCACGGACCAACACCTGAAAGTTGCCTGATCTCCAAACATGTGCTGCGGCACACATACATCTGCACCCTGATCCATGAAAAGGTGCACACTCTCTCACACACGATAAAGACAGAAAAGAAGACAAATAAATGGGTTGTTTGGTAATGATGGGACTGGGGTGTGACTCAGTGACAGGATGCTTGCTTAGCATACATGAGGTGCACTGATGCCTGACAGCTATGGACAAAGTCCCGTGCATGGGTGAGCCTGCCTTCTTGCTTAGTGTTGGAAGAAACCTAGCCCACTCCTGTGGCCACTTAGCTGCAACAATCACCTCACGTTGGCATTGGCTCCACTGTCCAATAGGAATTTGACCATCTGCTGGTGGCCGGCACTGGTGCAGTGGAAGAGTGCAGTCCAGCCCTGGATGTCTTTCATCTCAAGCTCTGCACCTTGCTTCAAGAGAACAGAGCGTAGGTTAGGCCCCAAGTCTTCAGGGAAGGTGAGCAGGTGGGCAGGTGCTTGGGAGGCAGCCACTGGGCCTTCGGCTGAAAGAATCTTAAGTGGTTACACATGCATGTGTGCACACTGTGGCCGGCAGTGCCGCATATCCTGTCGGGGCAACCACGGGGCACCTGGGTTTCTGGGCCTATGCCCACTCGGAGCTCACCTGGAGGAGAAAGTAGGCGATGCTCTCGTTGCCACAGCTGGAGGCCAGCATCAGCGGAGTCTGCCCCTCCGGGGTCGGCACGTTCGCGCTCACACCTGCCTCAAGCAGCAGGTGAACAATGGTGTCGTGCCCAGTGTAG
This sequence comes from Meriones unguiculatus, assembly GCF_030254825.1. Classification (NCBI taxonomy): domain Eukaryota; kingdom Metazoa; phylum Chordata; class Mammalia; order Rodentia; family Muridae; genus Meriones; species Meriones unguiculatus. Next base: position 42,432,392 of record NC_083359.1, read on the forward strand.
GAAGCATACATCAGCGGGGTCCAGCCACCACCATTCTTCTTATTCAAATCTAACTCTCTCCTAAACAAACACAAGTTATGCTAGATAAACCCAGCATCTCACATGTGGGCTTCATCAGAGCCAGCTGCCAGGCCTGATGGACAAGCGATCTTCTAGAAAGGGTGGTCACTTGCCCTAGGTATCCCCTGGTGGGGGAGAAGCAAGGTAGGAGTGTTTCCATCCTTAGACTCTTGTGCTTAGTCATGACTATCAACTTGTCAGGATCTGAAATTAACTAAGAGATCTGCACAGGTCTGAGGAAGTTTCTAGATTGGGTTAACTGATGTGGGAAGACCTACCCTAATTACAAGAAGCACATTCTATCGGCTGTGGTTACAGAGTAAATAAGAAAGAGAGCAAAGCACTAGCACTCATCTGTCCCTGCTTCCTGAGGCGATGTGACCAGCTGCCCCACTGTCCTGTCACCATGCCTCTCCTGCCACGATAGACTCTACCCTCACACCAAGTTAAAATAACCTCTACCTTCCTTAAGCTGATTTTGTCACTATTTGTCTTAGCCACAAAAAGTGACTAATGTGGCATGGTGTACATTTACTCACAGTACTTGCAGGGGCAAAGGCAGAGTTCAAGGCCAGCCTGGTCTAAAAAAAAAAAAAAAAAAAACAACAAAAGAAAAAAAGAAAAAGTGACTTAATATAACCATCTCTGTTTTAATACTGTCATCTGTCCTACCATCTCCTAGACAAGGCCAACAATTCTTTTTTTTTTTTTTTGTACCTACAGCACCCCCATGTCAAGCAGGGGAGTCAGGCAAGGTCTAGTCATTTCTCTCTAGTTACAACATGCAGGAAGTAGCTAGCTGTTGGCACACAGATTAGGGCTAGGTAGCTAGTCAAACACCCGACAGCACAAAGGACCCACCACAGAAAAGACTTGACTTGCTGGCCTAGTTTATCAGTTGAAGTGAGGCTGAGACATCCTATGCAGTACCAAATCAATAACCAATCTGTCTTCACAGCTGGACAGAGGGAACAAGAAACACCACTGCCACTGACTTTCTTGTCACCACACCCTACCGAAAAACAGAGAACACTATTTTCTAACTGGTTTCCATTATAATTCTGGAAATGTACTTTCACTCAGGAAAGCAGAGGGGAGGGGCTCTCAGACTTTAAGGCTTGGGGATGGGAGTCCCATTACAGAAGAACATCCACCGCCTACTCCAAAGAATGTAGTTGATGCCTAGGACCTTCCTGACAGTTCTTGCCTCTTGGTGGCAATCTGCTGTGTCATCGATCAGCGCCTCTTGTGGGATCCATACTAAACTAAGCCAGGCAGCTACTTCCCATCCTAGCAGCAGCTCCTACTGACTCTGGATTCTGGACTGGCCTAAAACCCTGCCTGGGCTCACTGGAATGACTTGGTGCCCAGCACTGCCTCCCTTCTTGAGTAGCAATTCCACAAAGGCAGCAGCAGCAAATGCCTCAGCAAATCTACCACCTACCCTTCAAACCCTATTCTCTGAGACCTCCAATTTTCCTTGGCCCCAGCCTGGGCTTCCATGAGCAAGCCTGCTTCTTAACTGGGCCCAAACTCAGGGAGAAACACAAAAATCTAGAGTTCTCCTCTTTGGGCTGCTCTGGGGCCATGTTTTTAACAGGACACTCAACATGTAAGAACTTGACAGTCCAAAGAATTATAGCAGAAGTCTTGTGATCCTGTGAACAAGTGCTGACTCCACACCTCACTGCCCAGCCACTAGGTGAAGGAGCTCTAAAATCTGCTCTAGGCTGAGAGCACTCACTCTACTGGCCGAGGACAATGGATGGCTCTGAGCTTCATGAGGCTCTGCTCTGGCACATCAGGAATTGAGAAGACAGAGAGGTCTGGGAGAGATCATCTGGTCAAGGTACCAAACAAGCACTGGCAAACTGAAGATAAAGTGTGGTAGAGCACAAGAAAGCGAAGAGACCTTTCTCCAACAAAACGTTCACACCACGTGGACTAAGAGACAGGCTGTGGAACTACTCATAGGCAGATTGGTAAAGCTGGCAGGTGGGCAGTGAAGACAGGAGGCCAGCCTCTCACCTCTGTGCCAGAGGGAAGAAGAGCGCTAAAGAACCACATTGAACCTGCAAAGGACCAAAGTGCTGGCTTTCCAGCCTTATCATTGTTTTCTCTGGGTTTTTCTACAATCAGAAGAAACCCCCAAACGACTCTGGTTCAAGTAAACTACAAATTAATGTTTATAACATAGGCCACAATGTAAGTTTTAAGCATCTTTTTTCTCAGAATCAAAAGATCCTTTTTTTTCTAAGCGTCTAACATGAGCCATCAATGACACCTGCCACAGGCATGTGTGCCTACTTGATATGTATAAAGATCTTGAGACTCCAGCCTGTGGAACTGAAGTCACTTAGGTGCTGATGAGAATATGAGGTGAAGGGATGCTCCCCAAGACCTCTTACCGCTGCACACACTCCTTCACCACCTCATACTGGCCAATGGAGGCAGCTGTGTGAAGATCCAAGGGGACATCCAGCTCCTCTCTGCTGACCTGTGCACCGAGCCCATGCCACATGGACAAGCTGCGGTTCAGGAGCTCCGGCTCGCTGGCTTCATCGCTGAGCTCAGACATGGCTGCAGAGAGAGGCCCAGGGGTTAGTTCTTCTTCCCTGGTTGTTCAAAGACGAAACACTCCTACCAATGGCAAGCCATCACCTCGTTCCTAAGAAACTGATGCCACCATGGCTGACTTAGCTCTCTTCAAACAGCAGTGCCATCACACCGCCACTGGCAAGCTTTCATCAAGACAGAAGACAGGAGCATCTATGTAGCCAGTAGCTGTGCCGCTGCACCTGCTTCACACCACAGATTCTACATCAGATTCTAGCCTGATGACCTCTCCATTGCTAGTAAAATAGTGAGTTGGGTTCCTTAGCACCTACTTGCTGAGTTTGGGTATGGAGCAAAATCTGCATCCTAGCTTCTCCAGTCCCTAGTTCCTCCCTAATGGACATGTATGTCTAATGAGCCCCTGCTTCAAACACATGGAAGTGGGGTGCAGTGGCACAACTCTGTAACCCCAGTAATGAGAAGGTGGAAGAGGCAGGATGATCATGAATTTAACAGCAGCCTGGAGTACATAACAAGTTTAGGCCAGCCTAGATACACACAGATCTTCTCTCAATAAAAGCAAGGATGGGACCTGGAAAGATGGCTCATGGGTTAAAAGCTCTGATTGCTCTTACAGGAGACCCAAGTTCAATTCCTTGCTTACAGCCTCCTGTAACTACAGCCCCCGAGGACCCAGCATTCCTTTCTGGCTTCCTTGAGGATCTGTACTCATGTGTGCACACACCACCTCCCAAGATACATTCATACACATAGTTTTAAGTTTCTTAAAACAAACCAGGGCAAGAAAGAAGGCTTAGCAGTTAAAAGTGTGTACTGATCTTACAGGGAACCTGAGTTCATTTCCCAGCATCCAAATGGCAGCTCACAACTGCCTGGAACTCTAGCTCCAGAGGATCCAACACACTCACATGCATGTCCACACACAAATACACATATACATACAAAATTTAAAACGAAAATAAAAATTTTAAAGTCAAAAACCCATAAAGGCCAAGAATGCAGTGACTGAGCACTTGCATGTCCACAAACCACATAGACAGCAATGTGTGGGAATGCCCGACTTAACTATGGCACTTGGAGGTGGAAACAGGATTGTGAGTTTAAGACCGCCCTGGGAATTCAGGGCAGTGGTGGCCTTTAATCCTAAGGACTCAGGGGGCAGAGGCAGTTGGATCTCTTTGAGTTCAGGACAGCCTGGTCTACAAAGTGAATTCCAGGACAGCCAGTGCTACCCAATGAAAACCTGTCTCAAAAATCAAACAAAGAAACAAACTAGTCTAGAGTCTAGGATACATAGCAAGAATTTGTCTCAGAAAAAGGAAAAAAAAAAAAAAAGCCCATTGTGGTGGCACATGCCTTTTATCCCAGCACTTGGGAGGTAGGGGCAGGCAGATCGCTGTGAGTTTAAGGCCAGCCTGGTCTACAAATTGAGTCCAGGACAGCCAAGGCTATACAGAGAAATCCTGTCTCAAAAAAATAAGATGAAGGGAGTGGGGAGGAAAGAAAGGGAAAAGTAGAACAAGGGAAAGAAAACCCCCAGCAGACTACAGAATGCAATCCCTGATGTTCAACTATGTTACCTGAGTAGGAATCCACCTGTGTAACCCTTCTAAGCAGGAAAAACGAATACCAAAGGATGACAAGTGTATGATTATGAGTCCTTTATTCTGGGCAATCCTACTCAAACCACAGCCTATCCATTAACCTCCTAGTAGATTCTTAAGTCTAGGAGCAAAGGAAGCTAGTACAGAATAGGGAGGGTTCTGGGATACAGGCCAGGTGCTAGAGCACTGCATACTGCCTGGAGTCTTGAATCCAACTCCTAGTGTGGCTACAAAACGAGGTGGGTGGTAATAGGAGAAGAGATAATGGCGGTTTTCACTAAGTAGGGTCTCAGTTATATGTTCTGCTCTCACCTGTGTAAATGGCCACTGTTTTGTTCTGAGACAAGGTCCCACTGTGTAGCGCTCGGTGGCTTAGAACTCAATTTGTAGACCAGGCTGGACTTGAGCTCAGATATATGGCTGTCTTTCCTGAGATTAAAGGCATGTGCCACTACACCTAGATAAATGGCCACTGGTACTAAGCATCTGTGGGGGCCATGTCTGTGACCCCAAATGACATCAAGTGGCAGAATCCTCCAGGACCTTATCACAGTGTCCTGGCAAGGTTATTACTCTGAGGTTGGAACTGGCCCAACCTGATCCAACAGAATCGAGAACAGCACAGCAGAGGGGCCAGGCTTTGGCCCTGAGCCCACCTGGCATCCACACAGAGGTCAGGACCACTGCAGGAGTGGCACAAAGAATACAGAGCACCAATATCCATACTCAAGAGCTCTGGCAAATCCAGAAGGAAGCCTGAAGGAAGTAGGTACCCAGAAGGTACTAATTCCTGCCTCCTAAGCACCTTAGTATTCTTCTGCATTGGTGATTGCCAAAAGAGACAAAGTTGGGCCTGGCAGCACAACTTTCAGATAGAGGCAAGAGGGTCAAATCACAAGCCTGCCTAGGCAACTTAGTGAGATAAAAGCATTTAAAAAGTAGAATGATAGGGCTGGAGAGATTGCTCAGCAGTTAAGAGCACTGTCTGCTTTTCCAGAGGTTCTGAGTTCAATTCCCCACAACCACCTGTTGGCTCACAGCCATCTATAATGTGATCTGAGGCCCTCTTCTAACCTGCAGGTGTACATGCAGATAGAGCACGCATATATTAAAAAAAATAATAATAATAAAAGCATGCCTTTAATCCCGGCAGAGGCAGAGGCAGAGGCAGAGGCAGAGGCAGAGGCAGAGGCAGAGGCAGAGGAGAGGCAGAGGCAGAGGCAGGTAGAGCTTTCTGGGTTCAAGGCCAGCCTTCTCTACAGAGTGAGTTCCAGGATGCCAAGGCTACAACAAAGAAACCCTGTCACACACACAAAAAAAAAAAAAAAAAAAAAGACAACACAAAAATCACTAACCTGGGAGACAGGTTATGGTAAATGATATGTGTGTGCGCTGGTGAGGTGAAAAACAAGGCCTGCATTCTGGAGCCACCTGCTTTCTCAGGCCGCAAAGCCTAAACTCAAGTAGTGCCTAACCTTACAGGTGAGACCTAATCTGAACCAACAGTGGACATTCGGAAACACTGGCAGATTAGCAGAACTCTGGAAGGGCTCACGCCTGTAATTCTAGCTCCTAGGGGCTGGGACAGGAGACTACCTTTGAGTTCAAGGCCAACCAGGAATACAAGAGATGCTTACTCAAAAAAACATAAAACCCGCTAGTGTAGTGGCACAAGCCTTTAATCTCAGCACGTGGGAGGCAGATCTCTGAGTTCCAGGCCAGCCTGGTCTACACAGTGGGGTTTCTGAGTTCGAGGCCATCCTGGTCTACACAGTGGGAAACCCCTATCTCACGGCCCTGGCACCCCAAAAAAATCCATTCGAGTAAAATAAATGTTTCTATGTCTTCTGCACCTCGCTTCCAGAATTTCAGTAGCAGCATTGATATGTTACTCTTAAAAAAAGAACTTTAATTTTTTTTTTTGAAGGCTATCCTGATGACAACTGTCACTCCTTCAAGAGATCCGTCAGGGTTTGGAGGGAGACCCTATAACCCAAAGGTGCGACGCGGCTCCGGCCCCAGCGGGTCCCGGCGACCGTGCACGACCGCAGGCTCCCGTGTCCGCAGGCTGGACACTCTGGCAGGCTACCTCGCCTGACTCCTCGGTTTAGCACCACGGAGCCGGGCCCGCGTCCCCAAACCCTGCGACAGGCAAGCGCCAGGGCTGGCCGCCGGGGCGGACGCAGGGCGCCTCAGGCACCGCCTCTCACAGGGCCCCGCCGCGGCCCGGCCTACCTGCAAGGCCTCGGGTTCCCGCGCCACCCTCCTGCAGCAGCTGCACGCTCCCTCACCGGCCAACAGCCCTGCGCCCGGCCCACCCCGGAAGGAATTGTAGGAGGGCGCGGAGCACCCCGGGAAGAGCACGGACGTTCTGCTATTGACCGCCAGAGCAGCCAATGAGACGGCAGATACCGGCCCCCTCGCTCAGGAGCCAATCCTGAGGCAGAGAGGTGGGCGGTGCCCAGAGAGGAAGAGGGGAGGCTGGCTCAACCAGGACGGGTAGCCAGGCCGCGGCGAGTGGCCTTGCTTAGCCCGGGGGCTGGGCAAGTGGACGAGCGGAGCGGCCGGAGGCGAGTAGGAGGCCGCGGAAAGCTAGGTGACGAGGGGTTGACCCCGGCTGCGGGTGCCAGGGAGTGCGACCGTCCCCTCCGCCTTAGCGGGCTTGTCCGCTGCTTTCCAGTTTCCTTGACAACGACGCCTGGCGCGGGGCGGAGCGAGGCGGGGCTAACCGGAGAAACAGAGCTCCTCTGAGCTAGCAGTTCCTCTTTCCTCGACGGACCAAGCCTTTCCTCCACCCTACCGCCTTGCGCACCTAGGGATGCTGAGTCTTGAGTGTCCCCTTCACGTGCGTCATTCTGTGCCCTACCGCCAAAGCCCCTGTTATTAACCATCCTCTGGTGCGTATACCAAAAGCGTCCCCACCTGCGGCTCCCAAGTCAGGACCGCCGAGCACACGTCCTTGCTGACCACATTGGGAGGCCTACAGCCCCCTACTCACTCCCTGCTGCTGCTCTGGTACCGTTAGCTGATCTGCCTGGTCCGCTAGGTCGTCACCCCGCAGTCCTAAAGTCCCTTTGTCCCCTGAGGGCTGAGCATCTTTGTTTAGGGTGAGATTCGAAGGGTGGGGCTGAGCCAACGACTGGATTGTAGAAACTCAATTATGACTTACAAAACCACCTGAATAATGGATCGTGATCATAAACCTCCAACTTTTAAGGATTTATTTTATTTTTAGTTATATGTATGTGTGTGAAGGTGGGCATGTGTACTCTAGTACAGGTACCAGTGGACACCAGAGACATAGGCTCTCCCCAAGAAACCTGGTCCTCTACAAGAGCAGTAAAGGACACTTGTAACTTCTGGACCATCTCATCCCTTTTTTCAGTGCTGGGGATTGGACTCATGCTCATATATGCTAGACAAATGTTCTATCAAATGGGTTCATGCCAGCCCTTAACTTTGTTTTTTCGAGACAGGGTTCAGGGTTCCTCTGTATAATGTTGGCTGCCCTGGACTCTCTTTGTAGACCAGACTGGCCTGGAACCCACAGAGATCTGCCGGCCTCTGCCTCCCCAGTGCTGGGACTAAAGGCAGCACCACCACACCTGGCTCTTCCCTGAACTTTGATTCAACTTCTTTTTTGCCATTTACCAACCTCTCTAAGCATATGAAATGGAGACAGTAGTGTTTGTGTTATATAAGATACATATATAATATCTTCGTGTCCTATGTATTGTATATCTACACATATATCATTTGTATCAGTATATGCACCTCTGTGTTCATATGCATTTGTTATTAAGCACGTCACATATATATATATAAGCAGACACCATGCTCTTGTGCGCTCATCACTGCACACACCCACACATACCAAGTAACATTAGCTTGAAGAACCAGAAGGAAATGGGTGGAAAATGGAATTCTGCCGGTGTATTTTCATCTTCAGCTGATCAAGACTTTGGAAGAGCTACCAGTGCTCATTTGTCCTCAGACACCTGGACATTGCCACCTCACCCTGTGTGCTCCACAGGGCTCCTCAGATGATGGCATTCAAAGAGAGCATCCTTTGAGTCCTGGCCCCATGACATCCAAAGAAAAAGCTATGGTGTCCTTACCAGTTTCTCCCTGGGATGCCATCCTTAAGGCTGCCAAAGACCAGCTGCCATCCCTGGATTCAGACTCCTCCTCGGTGAGCAAGAGCGTTCTAGATGTTAACGGTCCAACCTGGGCAGAACCCACTTTGATCTATGGGGTTTGTTTTCACTCATCAGTCCCTGGGATTTGGGGTATTCAATTCTGTCAGGCTTCTTTCTTTGTTTGCCAGAACTCTTGAGTATGGATGTTGGTGCTCTGTATTCTCAAAGCTACCCCCAACTGCAGGGTCCTGACCCCTAGGTGGGCTCAATGCCAAAGCCCCAGTCTTCCCACCCTGCCTTTGTGCTGCTCCCAACTGTATTGGGTCAGGTCAGAAACAGCACCAACCTCTGAGAGTAAATACCTTGCCAGAGCCACACAGTGCAGTCCTGGAGGGATTTGGCCACTTGAAGTGATTTTGGGGTCACTGACAGTACCAGTAGCCATTTACACAAGTGATCCACTGGTCAGAGGCTCAGCACACAGGTTGACATAGGACATTTAGAGTGAGGAACAAGGGTTTTAGAAGCAAGAGACGTGGTTTTTGCCCTACCTGGCCATTTGCAAAGATGAAAATGATGGAGCTGAGACTCAGGCATCATCAAGTACATGGTGAGACAAAAGAGGCAGACAGTGCCAGTGCCACAATGCCCTAGTGCTGTCATTACCTTGTGAAGTCCCTGGAAGGTGTCAGCCAACCTCTTTACACTAGAGTCAGTTGACCAAAGTTCCTGTGCTAAATGACAAGTCAGTATAAAAGTGAGCTAGTTTCCACTCTCAGCTACCCCTCCACTACCATTATTCAGCACCAGCATTAATGCAGTGTCTGCTGGGTACAGGGCTTGCTCATGGCCTGTGAAAAAGGAACCTTTTAGAGAATTTGTCTTCCCAGATGCTCCTGGGCAGGGTGGGCAAAGCATGACTGCCTTCTCCTCTAAAGTGTCCTACGTGGTCTGTCTGCAGTCTGACGGTGAAGAAGAAGAGCCCTTCATCTTTCAGCGAAACCAGCCTCTCCTGATTCCAGACCTGGCTGAGGAGCTGGCTGAAGACTCTATTGGTGTTGATGAGTCTGGAATCTGGTTTGCTGTAGGGAGTTCTTCACCTGAGGTCTGTGGGACACAGGCTTTGAGGACCTACTAAGGAGAGGAGGGGTCCCAAGTCGCACAAGGATTCCACCAGCAGCATAGGTCTAAATGGTTAAAAATGCTGGTCTTGTCTCTCACTCCCACCTGTAACTCCAATTCTAGCAAATCAGATGTCCTTCTTTTGGACTCTGTCGGCTCCAGCACACATATGGTGCACATAAATACACACACACACATACATCATGTATATATATAATTACGAATAATACTGGCAGGTGGTGGTGCACGCCCTTAATCCCAGGAGTCAGGAGGCAGAGGAAGGCAGATCTCTTGAGTTAAAGCCAACCTAATTTATAGAGGGAGTTTCAGGACAGCCATGGCTATACCGAGAAACCCTGCCTCAGAAAAAACAAATAAAACCAAAACTCCAAAACATCAGTGGCTTGATGATGAGAATAAACTGCTGCCTGAATAGATCACATCTGAGGCTTTAATCCTTGGCAACCCTAGCCCACCAAGCCTGTTAACTCTTGATGTAGCTGTGGTTAAACATACTTTCCAATGAAAACACTGTAGAGGCCAAACTCCATTTTTAAGGCCAGGTCGGCTCTGGGTAAACCCCCTCTGCTCAGTTCTTCCTAGCATCATTGAGGCAGACTGGGTGTGCAAGGGCTGAAGAGGATCATCTGACCCATCCCCACTACATCCATTGCCTGAAGCCCAGCCCTCAGAGAAATAAGTGTAAAATAACATCCCTTGCACCCCACCAGGAGAATCTGAATGGCAATGAGGACTCTGGTCAGTTTAAGTGACTTTTTGTTTTTTGTTATTTGAGGCAGGGTTTCTCTGTGTAGCCCTGGCTGTCCTGGACTCAATTTGTAGACCAGGCTGGCCTCAAACTCACAGAGATCTGCCTGCCTCTGCCTTCCCAATGCTAGGATTAAAGGTGTGCACTACCATCACCCAACAACGTGATTTTCATGAGATGTTTCCTTTTCTGTAAAGACTACCGGCTCCTCTGGGAGAGGGCCGGTGGGGAGTGTTACAGTGCAGCAGTAGAAATAGTGGCAATGGCTATATGACTGACAAATTGTTGAACTCAAAAGGGAAAAATGAGACCTGGCAATGGTAGTTCATCCTTTCATCCCAGCACTCTGGAGACAGAGGAAGGCAGATGTCCAAGTTCAGGCTCCTGTCACAGCCTGGTCTACAGAGCTAGTTTCAGGATAGCCAGAGCTATATAGTAAGACCGTGTCATGAAAAAAGGGGGGGGGGCTTTCAAAACAGGGCCAGTGAGATGGCTTGGTGGGAAAGGCGCTTGCTGCTCAGTCTGACAGCCTGAGTTCCATACTTGGGACCCACAGAGTAGGAGAGAACTGACTCTCAAAGTTCCCCTCTGACCTCCACTTAGTCATGCATATACACTCACTCTTTTTTCCTCAAGTATATCTTTGCAGATGCTCACAGTGGGTGCCTTTTTTTCTCTAGCCACTTCTGGTTCCTGAGAGACTAGCCATAGAACCCAGAAGGGAACAGGAGGTAAGACAGAAGGACGTGGCTGCTCTGGAAAGAAGAGTCTCTGGCTGGTCTTGCCAGAGCTGTGTCAAGAGCAGCCCTATTGTTGTGGATGCTGAGGAGGTACTCCCGTGGCTGGAAGGCAACCTTAGAAGTCTGCCTAACCCCAAAGGGTCCCAGAGTCCTCCATGGCCATCCCAGGGAAAAGAAGCCACCTTTCCTTTGGAAGGAGAGCTGAAGACAGAGCACTCAAATATGGATTTTAGAAACTCTGCAAAGCGCAGAGCCCTCCGCAAGGAGAGGAGGAAGATGATAGAGAGAGATATCCTTCAGAAAGTGACCCAGGCTGCCCCGAGCCCAGCCTCTGGTGACCAACGCCAGGCTGCAAAGTCAGGACCGTGGCCGGAAGCGACCTCAGAGCAGTCTCAGGAAGGAAGGCCAGTACTCTCACTCAAGGTAGGTATCTCCAAGGCCCAGCCTTCCCTCAGGCCAGTCTCCTGCAGCTTGGCCACATTCTTGCCACACTGTTGAAGTTGGAACCAACTCCTCCTCTAGGACCTAAGCCCCAGATCCCAGGTCCAGTAGCCAGCAAGAAGCTGCTCCTGTCACAGTGTTTTAGGGAGCCTGGCATAGAGCTCACCCTCAAGCAGAACTGCTGACAATAGGAAGAGACACCAACTCCAGCCTCATTAGAGAGAATGCAGAAATGACCTCAGGCGTAATTGCTGATTATCAGTCATGCTAAGACAAGCAGTGCTGCAGACGTGACGACAGACGTCATTCACAAGGAGCGGCTGTCCAGTCACACTGAATACATCAGTGAGAACCGGCAGGGAGTCAAGCTGGGATTAGGAGAGGCAATCCTGTGAGCCACTGCAGAAGAGAAAGGAGTGTGAGGACTACTGGGAAGGCAGATCAGAAAACTGCAGCAGTGGCTCTGTGTCCCTCCATGGTGGAGCTGTTTCCCACTATGGCGTTTGGGCAGTCTTTAGAGAACATATCTGTGACCAATGAGGTTACTCCGCCCACTGGACAGGAGAGAAAACCACCATACTAGCCCAGTTTCCAAAGGCTGAGGAGAGTACTCTGGTTAGCTGTGCAGGAAGACAGTGGAAGATGCTCTAGCCGGGCATGGAAAGGCCACGCTAAATATATTAGTGAGAACCTTTAACATTTTACAGAAGGTAAGCACACAGACACAGAGTTCTTCATTGCTGTTTACATGTGCCACCAGTTTCATTCTGTTAAACCCCCCCCCAACTTAATTCTTCCTCACTTCCTGAAGCTGCAGGTTTGAATTTGAAAGGTTTCACATGAGCGTTCACTGTAGGGGCCTTCCCTCTTCCCTTCCTTCATCATACTCATGCTTGCAAACTCATCTGGGCCAAGCTCTCCAGCTTCAGCACCTGCTTGAACCACCAGGTTCTTAAAATTGCAAAACTTTTTAAATATCCTAAATTGTACAAATCCAGACAGTCTAAATTTTACATGGTGATCTGGGTGTAGTCATACATGCCTTTGATCCCAGCACTCAGGAGACAAAGGCAGGTGAATCTCTGAGTTTGAGGCCAGCCTGGTCTACAGAGCAAATTTCAGGATAACCAAGGCTATTACACAAAGAAACCCTGTCTCAAAACACAAAAACAAAATTACCTAGTGGAGAAGGCCAGGATGTGCCTCTGCGCTAGATGCTTACTCGCATGCATCGAATCGGTACGGTGGTGTATGCCTGTAACTCTAGCGATTAGGAGGTGAAGGTGGGAGGATCGTACATTCAAGGTCATCCTTGGCTACATAGAGTTCAAGGCCAGTCTGGGCTATCATGAGATCTTGTCTGAAAAAAAAATGGGATTTCCTCCAGGTTAGCTATAATTATGCCCAAATGTATTGACCAAAACAAAACAAAAGCTTAAGGAAGGAGTTGTCAGGGGTCATCATCAGTGTGTCATCAATCACAACAGACAGTACATCCATTTGCTGGATGTACCCAAACTCCAAGCATCATTTTGTTGTTATGGTGGTTGGAGTTTGGGCAGGGTGCTTTCAGGTTCTTAGCCTGTTATCCAAAGAACTGAAAACAAGGGTTCACGGAGATCACACAGATGTGCAAAGCTATCAAATTATCTTTTGAAGCAAGATAACTTTATTGGAGCTAGATGACAACAGAATAAAGAGACATATTCTGTCAAGATTGACAGGGTTTCATTTTATGGGGTCTAAAGGAGGGACTGGCCACTAAGGGCATAATTTGGATGGTTCTGTATTTTGATTGATTAGGTCATATATTCATTTTTTTCTATTGTAAATGTTTCCTTCCCATAATGCATTGGATTTTAATCACCTGAATGCCTAGTTATGCACAGGCACAAGATTACAGTAAAGACTCTCCCTAAAGATTACTAGAGACACAGTTTTTCCTTACTGCCTTTACACCCAAAACAAGTTCAGGCAAGAGAGCCACTCACCTTCATAACTGGGTAGAGTGGGAACACACTTGAATAGAAACTTGTCTAAATTTGATTGTTCAGAGTTGGGGGAGAATATTTATACCGTAGTCCAGAGAGATGGGCATACATGTAGCTTGATGCAGCTCAGGGGTGTCAAGGGAGTTCTGAGGTTGCTAGCTGTAGTGTTTAAAGAGGGGTTTGTGTAGTACATGCAGATGAAGGAGCCACACTGCCTAAAGCACTATGACAGTGGGAATGTGGGTAACCCAAAACCAAGTGGGGGGAGGGTCCCAAGCTAAACTATTTCCTGTTGGCCCGAATCACTACAGTAGATGGCTCAGAATACCCTCTACTGGCTGCAGCTGCAGTCTAAGTGGGGTCTCCTTTTGAAGGACCTTCTGCAGCCTTGTAATCACCAGTTTTGTCATTTCAGTATCTTGAAGGCTGGGATTTGGATTACATCCTTCAGAGCCTGCCAGGGCGGCAAGACAGCCAGGGAGACAGTGAACCTAGGACTGCATGGTGGCTAGCCGACCGCTGGCAAGATCAAGGTCTGACCTCTCACCCTAAAGCCCAAGCTACTCTCCACAAGCACCTCCTTCCAAGCCTCTCAGTGGCAGGGCCTGTCAGCCCGTTAGTTACCGCCGTCAGCACACACATTCATTATACATGAGGCTGCCTGCTCTGCCAAGTGTGTTCAAACCTTCAAATTTGACCTGCCCTTGGTTCTATTCTTTTCTTCCTGCAGCTTCCTTCCTTTTCTCCTTTTCTAGGGTAAAGCAAAACCTGCCTCTTTCTCCCCTTCAGGCAACTTTCACATTCCTGCATCCCTCATCCTATTTGAAAGTGACAGTAGAGGATGTCAAATTCTACCTGTGCTCATGGCCTTGCTCTGAGCAGCTCTGTAAACGACAAACACTCCCCATGTTCTCCCACCCACACAGGCCCCCAGGAACAGATGGGAGCACATCTGAGCTGGTGAGCAATGACAGGGGCTAGGAATCAGTGTATAATCTAGAGCAAAAACTCCACTAAACTGAGCCTCTTGGCTGTTTGAAGCAAGACATTTTTATTAAGTTTTTTTTTCCCTTATATCCAGGTATGTATATGCAACACATGCATATCTGCACATCCACCAGAAGAGGGCAGCAGATCCCCTGGAAATGGAGTTAGAAACAGTTGTGAGCTGCTATGTGGGTGCTGGGAACTGAACCCAAGTACTCTGTAAGAGCAGCAAGTTCTATTAATCACTGAACCATCCCTCCAGCCCTAGCTCTGTTTTGTGTTTGAGACAGGTTCTCACTGTTTACCCATGGCTGACCTGGAACTTGATGCATTGAACTCAAAGCTCTGCCTGCCTTTGTCTCCCAAGTGCTGATACTAAAGGTGTGCACTACCACCATGGCTTTTGTTTTTGAGACAGGGTCTCACACTGTAACCCAGGCTGCCCTGGTGCTCTTGGCAATTCTGCTTCAGACATCAACGTGCTGCCACTAGGAGCATGTGACAGCACACCTGCTTCAGCAGAGCTTCAGGGTGTGGCAAAGCAGGTCCTCTGCAAGGTTGGCAGGCATGTGCAGTGAGCACCCTTTGTGGACGGTGGTACGGCAGGACCGAATCTCTGAAATACTCACGGCTCTTTGATCAAGCTATTACTTTTTTTTTTTTTTTTTTTAGTTTTATTTTGTGAAGATGTATAACCCAGAGCTAGAGAGATAGCTCAGCTGATAAGAGCACTGTCCATTCTTCCAGAGATCCTGAGTTCAATTCCAGCAACCACATGGGTGGCTACAACCATGTATGGAGAGTCTGGTGCTATCTTCTGGCCTGCTGGCCCACGTACAGGCAGAACAACATGATAATAAACAAAACAGTATTCGTAGAATGCTGTAGTGTTTGCAGGGCAGCACTGGTGCACACCTGTAATCCCAGCACACAGGAGACAGAGACAGGCGGATCTCTGTGAGTTCAAGGCCAGCCTGGTCTACAGAGCGAGTTCTAGGACAGCTAAGGCTGCACAGAGAAACCCTGTCCAAAAATCAAAAAAGAAGCTGGGGTTGTACTCCAGTGACAGAGTATTTGGTAGTATGCACAGGCCCTGGGTTCAATCCCAAGCACCTCCCCTCCCAGACACACACAGAATCTGTATGATAAGCCTGTTTGCTACTTTTTGAAAGGTACAGACATCTGTTCATTGTGGTCACCTGTTACCCTATGTGACCAGGCTCAAGTGTAGCAGCCCTGTTGAAGACATGACTACCCCTGACTTTGCCAGGGGAGCTAGAAGTCAGAGCTGGGATGGGACACACACACGGGAGCCTGAAGCTCGGCCTCTGAGAGGCAGACCTAAGCTCAGCAGCCCCTCTCCTGGCAACCCCTAGGGCACACCGCTGCACTTTCCCAGGACACACTCTTGGAGCAGCTGGCCCTCCTGTGTGCCACTCAGTCCAGAGGCCGAAAACCTACCTGGAAGTTGTCTGCTGACAAGCTCCAAGACACAGAAGAGCAGAAAGCCAGAAGCAGGTGAGACTTCCCACCAGCCACAGCCACACCACAGCCATTTCCTTAGAACCAGTCTGCCTTTTTTAGGCAGTGCTAATTGGGCCTGTTGGTGGGGCACTTAACATGTACTTTATCTTTGACTAAGAAATGGAATCTAACTAGGTAATTGCTGCATTATCTCTGTTTTTCCTGATGGGGAAACTGAGGTTCAGGTCAGGCCATCAATGGCAGAGCTGTGTATTGAGCCCCAAAGCCTGTCTCATTTCCTAATGCTATAGATACTTTCTCTTCATTATCCACATGACCAGTGAAACAGGATGGGTTTGGAAGGTGGAAGAGCTGGATATAGAGGAAAGCAAGCAGGGATAGAGTGAAGCTGGGGGTGACAGAGCTGGAGATGGCGTCCCTGAAGGCCCGACTGTCCTGCCACACTGTTTCTTCCACTGTTTTCAGGGGCCTGGGACCTTTTCTTCTGGGTTGTGGGTTCTGCCTGGTAAGCACAAGGAACAGATATGGGTAGGCCTGTGCTTTCCAGCAGCTCCACATGACTCCTCGGCACCGGACATGTGGCTAATGGGATGAGAACTATTTAATTTTATGGATCTACGTTAAATGATTAGTTTGATTATATAAACAAGCCACCTGTGCTAAGTGTCCCCAACTGAATGGAACAGATTTATTTACATTTACGATATGAGGACTGAACCCAGAGCCTCACACATGCTAGGCACACGCTCTCACCATTGCACCGCATCTCAAGTCTTCCTTTTTCCTGGTTCTTGTTTCTTTGTTTGTTAGTTTCTCAAGACGTGGTTTCTCTGCGTAGTCCCGGCTGTCCTGGAACTCTCTTTGTAGACCAGGCCTGCCTCTGCTTCCTAAGTGCTGGGGTTAAAGGTGTGTGCCATCCCCTCTTTCTTTTTAGTTTTTATCTTTAAAGTCTTGCTCAGAGGCCAGAGAGATGGTCCAGTGGTTAAGGGCACTGATGTTCTTTAGGGGACACAGGTTTGATTCCCAGTGCCCACTATCTGCATCTCTAGCTCCAGGAGATCTGATGCCCTCTCTACCCTCCACATACCAGGCATGCAAATAGTGCATAAACATACATGCAGGCAAAACACTCATACACAATAGATCTTTTTAAAAAGACATATATAAGCTGGGCAGCAGTGGTGCACACCTTTAATCCCAGCACTCTGGAGGCAGAGGCAGGTGAATCTCTTGTGAGTTTGAGGCCACCCTGGTCTGTAGAGAAAGTTCCAGGACAGCCAGGGATATACAGAGTAACCCTGTCTCAAAAAAGAAACAAATTCATGTATAAATTCTTGCTAAGTTGTCTAGGCTGGCCTTGAACTTGCCTTCCTCCTGCCTCAGCCTCCCAGACACTTGGGATGACAGGCCTGCCTACCAGCCTAGCTGATATGTAGCATGTCAGACTTGCCCAGCTCGTATGGTAGTGCCTGCCCGTCCTGAAGGTGGCCACCAGCACACAGCAGGCACACTGTCAGTAGCTGCCATGAGCAGCTGACTGGACCAGCCCATCGGGTGGCAGGAATCGCATAGAATCTCCCATTGCAGAAGTGCTTCAGCAGAGCATGGCTTTCAAACTGAGTCCGTCCAGAAGCTGGCAGAGAGGAGGCTGAAGGCAGAGCCTTCCACCATCTTCATTGACCTGCGACAGACAGGGCCATCAGAGACACAACAACAGTCCCAGGAGAGGTACAAAGCAGTGCTGGGCACTGTGCCTGCAGCTGGGAAGGAGGGGCAGGAGGCAGAGCTCATCTGGCTTGAGCGCATTGTACCTTCCCTTCAGCACATGACAGGAAGCACAGTGGCCCCTTGGCTTTGGCTAGCTTCCACCCCTCTGGGCTTCCCAGGGAGGTTCCTGGGTGAGAGGCAGCCCTGTCAAGGTGTCTGGGGATATCCTGAGAGTCTATTTCTTTTACTCCTAGCTCTGAATACAGCTCCTCTGACAGTGAGGAGGAGGAAGTGGAGACAGCAGGCTCAGTTCAGGCGGCATCTTCCAGGGAACAAAGGTAACCTTAGAATCTCTTCCTCTGCCCTGGGAAGCTTCCTCCCTGTGTCCTGGATCCCCTACATACATGAGCCGGCATCTGGTGTGGTGGGAGTGGGTATCATTGTGTTTTATAACCTGTCATAAAGGAAGCCTGTGTGGACAGGCCTGTTCTACCCAGGCATCGTGAATGCTACTCCATAGCAGCATAGTCCAGCCTCTGATAACAGCTCCCTAATTTGATATTGCCCCTGCTGGTGGTCTCATCAGAAGCACAGAAAGTGTAGGGCCAGCTGTTAGCCAAATGTGAAAGGAGCTGACAAGTCAGAGCAGTATCCAATCGGAAACATGCCAGAAGCCTCAGACTGTGGTGAGTGAGAAATATGGGTCATAGCTACCTGCAGTGCTAGGAATGAGCACAGGCTGTAGAGCGATGCACAGAGCTTCAGTGTAGAATGTGGATAACCTAGGAAAAGGTGGGAAATGCCACAGCCTGTGATATCGCAGCATTCCAGGAGAGCTGCAACTAAACAAAGTTTAGCCCCCCCCCCTTTTCGAAAGGGAGTCAAGGTCAGTGTGTTCCTCTCCCCCACTCTGAGGAACTAACTACCTTGCTAGCACCAGGCTGAGGAGGTCCTCTGAAGGCTACAGCTCAGCTCTAGCCAGATGACTTGGGCCGCACTCAGACTGGCCTTTGGCCCTTCAGCATATTGCTTCATGTCTTCTAGCCTTGATGTCTTCATCCAAATATAGGAGAAAACTAGTTTCCACCTCAGACAACTCCAGAGTCAGCACACAGGAAGTGCTGTGGCACATAGTTGGCGGCAGCTATGTGGTGGCCCAGGGTTTGATGTTCTGTGCAGATGGGAAATCAGCCATACATCTGTGAGAATGCTTATCATAAGAACACATCTCGTCTACTGTTTTGGTTTTTTCCTTTCTTCCAAGACAGAATCTTACTCTGTAACTAGGCTGGCCTCAAACTCACAGCAGTCCCCCTGTCTCAGTGTGCCAGTCCATATGCTTCCTGGACACTTCCATCTGTTGGGTTTAATCAGTTGCCTCTCCTGTTGGGTGGGGAGTCACTGTGTTCCCCCAGCAGCTTCTGGCAAAGTCTTGATATTTGTCCTAATTAGGGCTGCTATTGCTCTGAAGAAACACCATGACAAACTTGGGGAGGAAAGGGTTTATTTCAATGACAGTTCCATAGAATAGTTGATTGTCAAAAGCAGTGAGGACAAGGCTTAGCATTGGTGGCACACAACTTTAATCCAAGAACTGGGGAGGCAGAGGCAGGTGGATCCTGTGAATTCCAAGCCAGCCTGGACTACAGAGAGAACCCTGTCTTGGGGAAAAAAAAAAAAAAAAAAGGCAGGACAGGCACTAAAGCAGGAGCTGATGCAGAGGCCATGGAAGAGTGCTGCTTACTGACTCGCTCCTCATGGCTTCCTCAGCCCGCTGTCTTACAGACCCCAGGACTATCAACCCAGGAATAACAGCACCCAAAATGGGCTGAGCCCATAAGAAAATGCTTACAGCCTGATTTTATGGGGGCACTTTTTCAATTGAGGTTCCCCTCCTTTTAGATAACTTTAACTTGCATCAAGTTGACGTACGACTAGCTAGGACAGTGCTCATTACAAAGGGAAAAAGCCATGAGGATTGTCATCTCACGTACTTCCCAACCAAACTGCAACGGCTGCTAGACATTGCTGAATATGCCCCTGCTTTGGAATGGGAACTGAAACTACACATGCCATTCTTCCTTGTTTCGGTGTGGGAGTTCTGGCCTGCAGATGGCAGAGGTTAGGTTGGTTTTCCTGTGTCACAGGGACTGTACCGGGAAGAGCCAGCTTCTCCAGCAGCTGAGGGCATTTCGGAAGGGGGCTATTCCACCCCAGCTGTCTGCTAGTGCCAGTCCTGGAGGCCAGAAGGTTCAGGCTACGGAAGATACAGCTGGATCACACACTGGGGTGAAGAAACACGTAAAACTCTGGGCTGAGAAGCGGAACGCCCTGGATGTAGGGGACCCTCTGGGGAAATAGCCATCCAGAGAGGTGCTGCCACCTGCTGTGGGCCAGCTGTGGCCACTCAGGTAGAGGACCTGAAAAGCAGGCAGCAGACTTCCTCCACACCAAGCCCTCAGGTCCCTCCACAGTCCACCTGTTTCTAATAGCATGGGCCTCCAGGGCGCCACCCTCATTCTAGGCCCTACCCAGCCAGTTTAAACATATTTAAACTTCTTTTTTGTTGTGATGCTGGGAACTGCATCCAGGGCCTCGTGCATACTAGGAGTTACTCTAGCACTAAGTTTATACCTCAGTTTCTATCCTTAAACATATTTATAGTTTCCTATAGAAACTTTCCCCAGGCCCCTGGATCCCTGGAATTTCATGTACCTATGTTGAAATATATGCCTACATCCATGCAGATCTGATGGGGTTTTTGAAAAGGGGGCAACAACTGAAATTTGCTTTCTCTCTTTAACCAAGACACAAAAGCATACTCAGGTTCCAGGTCACTCCAAATTGAAGGTGGCACTGATCTTTGCTAGTCTGGATGGAATACTATACTTCCTGGGAGTTCCAACCCCGGAAGGCACACTGTGTGAAATGCAATGGTACCCACTCTCCCTCCTTGGTACCCAAATGAAAGCTGTGTGAGCCAAGGCCTGGCTTCCTACACTTGGTTACTTGCAAGACTTAGCCCCTCCCCATCCCCATTACCCAGCAGACTCCATCTTTAGGGTCTTTTTGTACCTGCCTTCTCAGCTCCTTTGATCTCCTACCACCTCACCTCCCAAGAGCCTGTCCCTGACTGCTCCATGGAAGAGCAAGACAGGGCTCAGATGGCATAACCGGATACTTGGCATCTGACAAATGTTTTAGTATTCAGCTGGGAGCACTGCCACTGCCCTGAGGCACACAAAGGACAAGCCCTGTGGCAGGATCACAGACAGCAGTCACTGGTAGCCAGCATCAAGCCCACAGGATCCTGATCCACAAACCCTGTTTGATATGACCACAGGGGACACCACCACGAGTCCTAAAACATGTCCTTTAGAAGGCACATGCTAGCCAGGCCTCCACCAGGGCCACAGGCAGCCTCCTGTAAGTGGGAGCCAGGATGCCCTGTCCACATGCAGAGGTCTCTTGCTTAAACTCCAGGGCAGCATGCCCCACCGTCTGCCCAGCAGCCTCTACTTCAAGAGCAAAGGTGCACTCTGTTCCTGAACCCACTTTCTCCCAGCTCCACTCCTCTCCATGTTAGAAAGCTTGTTGGCAGATGACTCAGAGTGACAGAAAGTATAAACTACTACAGTTTCAACTGTGCCTGTGAATCACTGGTTTTCCAGGAAGGTTGGAGGGTGGTAATAGACAACCAGATGGGTCCGAAGAGATCTACTACTTGGGGCAAAGTCCATCATGCCTTAGAAGATCATTCAGGAGTTCAAAGGTGCTGAGAAAGCAAGTACAGAAGGATTCTAAAGGTGGGGTGGGGGGGGTTATAAAACTGAGGATCACCTCATAGGATCAGATACAGTGTCATCATGGTTCATACTTGATACCCAAACCCCTCAGGTTTCTTCATTAGGAATAATAAGGCCATGAGGTAGAGACCAGATCGGGCAGAAAGGGCCCCAAGGGGTGTGGGGACAAGGAAGGGTTCCACATGAGAAACCCAAGACATGGCCCACGCACACCAATTGTCCCTTCCAGCACCACAGAGACAGGAACCTAAGGATGGGCTGCATGGGCTCTGCTAGCTCATGGGCAGAGGGCCTGGCTACCTCTGTTGTTTCCATGTGCACCCTTACAGCTCTTACAGCTAGTCTTAGAGGTCAGGACAAGGGCTGAAATTTATTATGTGAACAAAGAAAAAGCAAATAACAAGTCTGGGTTCGGGGCTGGAGAGATGGCTTTGTAAAAGAGCACTGTCTGTCCTTCCAAAGGACCCGGGTTCAATTCCCAGCACCAAAATGGCAGCTCACAACTGTCTTTAAAGCCAGTTCCAAGGCATCTGACATCGTCACACTAAGGCACATAAAATAAAACTAAAAAACAGTAATAAAAAGCCTGGATTCCGAACCCAGAGCCTTGTGCTTGCTAGGCAATGGCTCTACCACTGAGCTAATCCCCAACCCCAAGCCTGGGTTTTGAATGTTGGTAAAAGAGCAAAGTGGGTGACAGGAATGAAACATCAAAAATGACACCCTGGTCAGGCACAGTAGTGCATGCCTGTCATCCCAGTACTTGGGGAGGCAGAGGCAGGTGGATCTCTGTGAGTTCAAGGCCAGCCTGGATTACAAAGAGGCCAGGACAGCCAAGGCTACACAGAGAAAAAACAAAAACAAGACAACAAAAAACCTGACACCCTGGTGGTGGTGGTGGTGTATGCCTTTAATCTCAGCACTGAGGAGAAGCAGGCAGATCTCTGTGAATTCGGGGCCAGCCTGGTCTATGGAGGGAGTTGCAGGATAGCCAGGGCTATACAAAGAACACATGTCCCAAAATAAAAACACAGAAAACAAACAAAGCAACAAAAGACAGCCTGGCCGGGGAGAGGGCTCAGCAGGTGAAGGCATGAGTTGCTAAGCAGTAACCTGCGTTTGCTGCCGAGACCCACAGTGAATGGAGACACCTACAAGCCATTCTCTGGCCCCACAAATACAGGGTAGCACATAACTCCTGACATATATACACATGACAAATTCTTTAAACGTGTTCAGTCACGAGGAACAGACATGCTATCTGGACGGAACATCTTAGAGCCGCACAACGCCAAAAGCTGTCATGATTTTAGTAAACCAAGGTGTCTGCGCCAGCGCTTAGCCACCCACCCGAGCATGGGTGTGGGCCCATCACAGAGGCTCACCTCACAGGCCAGTGAGGCTTGCACAAGAGGACAGAGAGACAAGGCAACCAGCTTCCCACACCAGGGACAACTCAGTCCTCCCCAGGCGTCCTCAGGAAGATGAGATCCTGGGAAAGTAGTCCTGCCCAGCCATGCCTGTTTCTACAGAGCTTATCTGAATCTGCAAAGGGGACCCCCAAACTCACCCAAATCTCCACCGAGTCCTCAACAAGCTCCACATTTTCCTTTTATGTCTGAAAGGAGGAGTGCTGGCTGGAGAGTGCTGGTTGGACAGCAGTCAGTCGTGGGCCAGCTACATAAGCCCCACCGTATAAACACCCACAGCTCTTATATTTGCAGTAGAGTGGACTGCGGAAGATCCCTCAAACTCATGTCCTCTCAAACTTCAGAACCCAACTTTAAAGCTGGATGTAGCAGTGCACATCATCAATCCCAGCACTTGGGAGACAGAGACAGACGAATCTCTGAGTTCAAGGCCAGCCAGGTTGACAGGGCGAGTTCCAGGACAATTAGGGCTACACAGAGAATCCCTGATTCAAAAAAAAAAAAAAAAAAAAAACGGGCTGGAGAGATAGCTCAGCGGTTAAATCTTAAAAAGGAAGAAAGTAAAGTGGTCTTTCAGATCAAGTCCCACGCGCTCTCAGTGCGTTCCAACCCTGACTGTCCCTTCACGAATCCTGCTCTGCCTGTTTCCGCTTCCTCTGCCTGAGCTCTGCATGGAAGCCTGCTCCGGCTAGCAGAGCCTGTTATTAGCAGGGGATAGAAGAGAATCCGATCCTGTGAAGTCCAAGCAAACAGGTGCTTGTCAAGGACTAACTTTACTGAGCAGAATCAGCTTTTATATAGGGTTCAGGATGAGGAGGAAGGGTGGGTGAAAAATTACAAATTCTTCTCGGCCAGGGGCCTGAAACATCTTGTGATAAGCCACGGTTCTGTGAGCACATCTCTGCTGTTACCAAGCAGTATGTTTACCACAGGTAAGGAAACGGGCAAGTTGAGGCAGGTTGATGGGTTTCCACAGGTGGTCTCTGACATCTCCAAGCAGTATGTTTACTGCAGGTAAGGGAACGGGCATCTCCAAGCAGTATGTTTACTGCAGGTAAGGGAACAGGCAAGTTGAGGCAAGTTGGTGAGCTCCTTCAGGTGGTCTCTGAAGTTGGCGAGTTCCCTCAGGTGGTCCCTGACAGAAGCCTAGGGTCTAATGTACTCAGGGTCAGAGGAGACGACCCAGCTCAATTTTTTTTTAAATGCTGTGATGATAATCTACATGAAGACAATATTTTTTCCTTCAAATAAAAATAATAAAAGAGCAATAAACCATGCTCGAGGCCTAAGCATATAAAAGTATGGCCCTTCTCCCCATACATAAACGTGCAATTTTATGGCTAATTGGTGGTGGTGCACACTTTTCATCCCAGCGTTCCGGGAGGCAGAGACAGGCAAATCTCTGAGATAGAGGCCAGCCTAATCTACAGAGTGAGTTTCAGGACAGCCAAGGCTACACAGAGAAATCCTGTTTCAAAAAACAAAACAAAACGAATGAAATTTCATAAGATCACTCCATTTACAGTAAAAGCCATGTCTTATTTTCCTTGTGACCCACGGATTTTTCACATTAGATTGTAATCCTAACCAAGGCTTATGCACCTCAAGAACCACTCTATGATTTTATTTATGAAAAAGGAAGAAAAACGTTCTTTAGAATCATTTTAGACAACATAATTTCCAAAGCTACTAAAACCGTATATGGTTTCTGCTGAGACACTTAAGCATGGTTCTACCATGAGAACCCTGCTCTCCCGAATGCTTTTATATTAATCCCCTGGGCTTAAATCTGTTTGTTTGTCCCACAGGGTCCCAGGATGTAGCCCTGGCATGCCTGGAACTCTTTGTAGACCAGGCTGTCCTTGAACTCAGAGATCCACCTCTAACTCCTGAATGCTGGGATAAAGTCATGCACCCCTATGTATGCCTGCCTGTAAAGGCAATTCTTTTTTGTTTTGTTTGTTTTCTGAGACAGGGTTTTTCTGTGTAGCCTTGGCTGTCATGATACTCTATAGACCAGGCTGGCCTAGAACTCACAGAGATCCACCTGCCTCTGCATCCTTGAGTGCTGAGATTACAGGCTTGTGCCACTGCCAGGCTTATAAAGTCGATTTGTTTGTTTGTTGTTTGTGTTTTGGTTTTTGAGACAGAGTTTTTCTTTGTAGTCTCGGCTGTCCTGGACTCTCTTTGTAGACCAGGCTGGTCTCAAACTCACAGAGATCCGATTGCCTCTGCCTCCCCAAGTGCTGGGATTACAGGCATGCACCACTGTGCCCAATTTGTAAAGTCGATTCTTAATAAACTCTAACGTTATTTCATAATGACCCATTGCTATAGTGCTCATGAAAATCTGAGTTTGATTCTCAGATCCATGTTAAAAAAGAAAAAGCCAAGCCAGGCGCAGTGGTGCATGCTCCAGCACAGGCGAATCTCTGTTTGAGGCCAGACTGGTTTACAAAGCAAGTCCAGGACAACTAAGGCTACACAGAGAAACCCTGTCTGGGGGCGGGATGGCGGGGGGGGGGGGGAGTGTGTTGGTCCATACTTGCAATCCCAGCACTAGACAGAGACAGGTGGATGCCTGGGGCTCAGTGTCCAGCATTCCTAGCCTACTTGACAAGTCTCAGGTCAAAGCACAAAAACAAAAACCCATTCACCTAATTTAGTAAAACCGTGGACATCACTACAGATGAAGAACAGCTACAACTCCGAGCTTTAGGCACTGAGGTAGGGAGGGCATACAAGAAATCCAGCGGTGGAATGAGAACCCAAATGCTTTCCAGCGGTGGAATGAGAACCCAAATGCTTTCTCCTACGCTTTGGCCCCACATTAGTTTAATTCCCAGTACTAACCTAGGCATCCTAAGACCTGGTTCTATCTCCTTCACCCCACCTTTGAGGGTCAGCGTCGGGGCACATACGGTAGACAGGATTCCTGGGACTTGAGCTCAAGCAACAGGAGGTCTGTCCAGGCTCTGCCCCTCCTCTTGTTCCCAGCTGTTTTTAGCCGAAATCCTCCCTAACTGCAATAATGTCTGGCAAAGGACTCCATAAGCGGAAGTGGCAGGCTTAGGCTGGCCCAGCAACCGGACTACATTTCCCAGACTACCGTGCGCCGCGGCCTGCTGGGGGAAGCTCCACTAGCTCTTTAGGTTGGGCAGCACATCTGCCCAAGGCTCATTCCCTTTTCCGGCTGCTGCGTCTCCTACGGGCCTCTGAGCGTTCTGAGCCTCAGTGTCCATGTTGATGAGTGGGGACGTTCACTCCGAAGCTTGTGACTCGCAATCATTCATTGATCTATTTGTTTAAAAACCTCACTCTGACGGGGCATCGGTAGCACAGAGGCAGAGGCAGGCAGATCTCCAGTTCGAGGCCAGCCTGATCTACAGAGCGAGTTTCAGGTCAGCCACCAGCGCAATACAGAGTGACCCTGTCTTAAAACATAACAACAACAACAAAAAAAGATGCACACTGGGCCAAACTGAGAGCCTCACACCACTCATGTCAGGAGGTTTTCTGCAATTTCAAAGTCGCCCTGGGTTACATTGTGAGGCCGTCTCAAAATCCAAAACAAGATAAACAAAAGCCATGCTCAGCTGGCTTAGTTTTGGCTCAGCGACTATTGAGTTATTTTTGCTGAAAAACCTCCTCCAGTTTGTGCTAATTTGCCAGAGTCGCCATGGGTTCCTAATCCACATAGCATTAACTGCCCTTGGACAGGCAGGTATGCTGTTTCCCACCCTTTATTATACTGGCTAACTTGGAGGATACCCTTTACATATGTTGCAACGTCTTGGTTAATTTTCAGTTTTCACAACAGGGAAGTTGGTACTGACATCCAGCAAGTGCCTGACAGGGATAGTGGCAACAGTCCTACAAGAGTGCAGGACAAGCTGCGCTACAAAGCAATCCAGGACAGCCAAGGCTACACAAAGAAACCCTGTCTTGGGAGAAGATTAAAAAAAAAAAGAGTTCAGGACAGCCCCCGCCTCCCACCAGTAATGGAGCAGTGCTGACACTGCGGCCAGTGTTGTGTGTGACGCCCATTCCTAGAAATGCAATCACTGAGCCACAGGATATATGCTTTTGAAATACTGTGGGCTTCACCAGGTTTCCTGAAGCTCATCAGAACCTATTGTTTTGTGGGTCAATGTCTCATCCTCTGTGTAGCAATATGCCACCTCAGAGATGGTTATCAGTGTTTGTTGCTTGAGCCCTGGGGGTAGGAGTTCCTTAAGCCTGGAATCAGCCAAGAGCAGGAATAGAGAGGCAGGATTGTAAATTCACTAAGCAAACAGCTAGAGAAACAGCAGTGTAGGGTCCATTGTTTGCTGAGCACCAGCCATGTGCTGGATTGCGTGGTTGAAGCTAGGAGACTTCTGTCCCCCCCACAGCTCCCCAGTGCAGGAGACTGGTGGGAAAACAAGCCACAGGACACACACATAGCAAGGAGCAATCCTGGGGATGCACAAAGCCTTCATCTCCAGGCTTTGTGGTGGGGATCTGGACGTGGTTCTCATGTCTGCAATTCTAGCCTGTGGGAGCGTAGTCAGGAAGGTCACAAGTTCAAGGACTTCCCCGGCTACACAGCATGTTTGAGGACTGCATGAGATCCTGTCTCAATTTTTTTTCTTTTAATGTTAAGGAGAGTGTCCGATTAGGGTTTCTGTTGTTGTGATGATACACCATGACTGAAAGCAACTTGGGTTTATTTGGCTTGCATATCCTGAATCACAGTCCATTGAGGGAAGTCAGGGCAAAAACAGGGCAGGAACCTGGAGGCAGGAGCTGATGCAGAGGCCATGGAGAAGTGCTGCTTTCTGGCTTTCTTCCTTTGGGCTGTTCAGACTGCTTTTTCATAGCACCCAGGACCACCAGCCACAATGGGCTGTCCCCCCCCCCAGCAATTACCAATTAAGAAAATGCCCTATAAGCCAGGTAGTGGTGGCGCACACCTTTGATCCCAGCACTTGGGTGGCAGACGTAGGCAGATCTCTTTGAGTTTGAAGCCAGGCTGGGCTGCAGAGTGAGTTCCAGGACACCCAGAGCTACACAGAGAAACCCTGTCTCAAAAACAACCAGAGAGAGAGAGGAGAGAGAGAGAGAGAGAGAGAGAGAGAGAGAGAGAGAGAGGAAGAAGGAAGAAGAAAAAGAAGAAGACAGTGCCCTACCTGCGGCCCCAATCTTATGGAGGTATTTTGTTTTGTTTTAATTTTTATTAGTTAGATTTTTCCAAAACAGGAACTTGCTTTGTAAACCAGGTTGGCCTCAAACTAATGGAGATCTGCCTGCCTCTGCCTCCTAAGTGCTGGGATTAAAGGTGCGCAACACCACTGTCCAGCATGGAGGCACTTTCTAAATTGAAATTCCCTTCTCGAAGATAGTACATTTTAAAAGATTTATTTTTATTTTATGTATATGGGTGTTTTGCCTGCATGTGTTTATGTACATGTATGCACAGGGCCTTCAGAAGCCAGAAGCAGGTGTCAGATCCTCTGGAACTGGAGTTACACACAGTTGTTGGCCACTGTATGGTGCTGGGAATCAAACCTGGGTCCTGGGTCCGCCACAAGAATGACAAGCGCTCTAACCGTTGAACCAAGCCTCCAACTTAGGAGGCGAGGCTTTTGTAGCTGGGGTAATATTACCTGCTGCTAACCCTGGCCACTGAGCATTCCTGACTCCTCCATGTGGAGGATCAGCCCAGCTTCTTGGGTTCTCGAAGCAGCCCCACCCACCACGTGGGATCTGTGCGCCTCAGCATGTTTCTCTGTCTCCCTCTCTCTATATATTGCTCTCGTCTTCGTTGCTTCGGATCAAACTTATAACTTGTGCATGCTAGACAAGTGCTCCACCATAAGCTGCACCTCAGGTCTGAGAGGTCTTGGAATCGCCGAAAGAAGACCTCCATATGCAAAAGCAAGGAGCATTTATTCTGCGGAAATTTCCAGCATACTGGAGCCACCATTTCATAGAATGGCAACCTTGAAATGAGCATGCAGGCTCAATTTAAAGACTGTTAGGGGGGATTTCCCTAGTGTGATTAGATAATCATTTCATTGATTGGTTGGTGCTAATCTAGGTGATATGGAGGAGGGGGAGAGGATGGACTCATGATTGGTTCTGCAGTTGGAAAACTTCTTGGTGTGTCCAGGCAACAAGGTGTGCCCAGGATACAAAGAGTGCCAGGTAACGAAGTATCATTTGACTAGCTAGACCTTTAATTTGATTGGTCAAGTGCTTGGGGACTTTACTAAGTTATTGTTTCTGTTTTTTAAGGAGATTATCTGGTTGCCATGGACTGTAGTTTTGTGTTCAGCCTGAAGCCCATTTTGAGGCCTGTCATGGAGTCAGACTGGCTTATTAAAAATCATTCCCCTCACATACACATGTGTATGGAAGTCAAATGTAGATGTTAAGATGTCTCCTTTCATCACTCGCCACAATTTTTTTTTGCATCTGGAGTTCACTCATAGGGCTGGAATGGCTGCCAGCGAGCTTCAGGGATGCCTTTGTCTCGGCACCCTTTTCCCAATGCTGGCATGGCAGGTGCTTTTACATGGATGCTGGGGACCAAAACTCAAATCCTCATGCTTGTTCAACAAATACCTGACCTACTGAGCTTTCTCCCCAGCCCAGCCCATCTGTTTCTGAGAGTTCCAGAGAGTTCTGTGAGAGTATAGCTCATAGGCTCTGCCACAGGCCCTCCGCCCCCACACTCCATCCTGCTGTGGAGTGCTGTTTTCATTCCACTGCTACTCACTGTGGCAGGTGAAAGAATCAGACTAACTTTGTAACCTATGTTTCTTTAATTGCCTTATAACTTATATTTTCAAGTTTTAGGCCCATGTTAATTAAAGCCTCTTAGTGCTTCTCCAGAGAGCTGAGGAATGTAAAAGTTCCTGACATTAGCCACCTGTGAGGGCAGAGATAAGGAAGAGAACAAGCAGGGATCTCTACTAAATGGAGAGAAAATCACCAGCTGGTGCCTGTAAGATGAGCTATGTTTGGAAACTGGGCCAAATGGCCCCAATCCTTTTTCTGACCTTTGATCCAAAGCCTGTAGCCCCCACTCCTCAGAACAGACACGGGATGAGTTAATCACTCTCCCACCTTTAACTGTGGCTATATCTCATATGGCAGGAAATTCCAAACTGACTTGAAGATCAGATATTTATGACAGGGCTGACCGGACCTAAGGGTGCCCAGAACCAACCAATTATTTTAAAAGTTAAATACCTAGTTTCCTGGGTTCTCTTCATACCTTCTTATATTTAGGCTCATGCTGGGCCTAACACAGGCATGTTCTAGGACTCGCTTTGCTTCAACTGAACAACACACAGGTTTGACACTATCCCTAGCCTGTGGGTTTGGAGATGGGGCAAAGGAACAATAAGTATGCTGTCTCCTGGGGATGTCCCACCAGCCACAATGATCCATCACATGGGTGGCTCAGGTCTAGGGGAGACAAGGATTAGGCCACCAATAAGATGTGTGCAGGATAGCAATAAATGTTCATGGTTTACCCTGGGCCAGGGGTGAGAGGTCATGACAGCAGGAAGAGCCTGACTGGTACCTGGGCTTCAATTTGAGGAGCTGAGGGAAGAAAGGAGGTGCAGGATGGAAGGGGCCATTCTTCCTCCTACCTTGGACCTCTGATCTCATACTGTTAAAAGAGAAGCTCGTGTAGTGGCCTGGGCCTGGAATCTCAGCAACAGGGACACTGAGACAGGAGGATCAGTTATTAAAATATGTTTAATACTGGGCATGGTGGCACATGCCTTTGATCCTAGGACTCAGGAGGCAGAAGCAGGTGGATCTCTGTGAGTTTCAGCCTGATCTACAAAGAAAGTCCCAGGATATATATATATATATATATATATATATATATATTATACATATTAAATATAGATAATATATTATATATTATTATATGCATAATATATTATTATATACAATATATGTATATGATCTGTATATTACATATTTTAAATAAAATAAAATTTAATTTTAATTTAAAATTTAAATATATAAAAATAAATATATATTTAAAGTATATGTCGGGGGACATTAATGTCTTATCTTCTTTATAGCAATATAGAAATATATTTATATATATATATTTACCATATTCGAAGGTAAGTACTATTCTACTGAACCATATCCTCAGCCTGAGAATACACACATATGCACACACACACACACACACACACACACACACACACCCTGTAATACAGCCCAGTATGACCTCAAAATTGGCCATATAGTAGAGGATAACCTTGAATTTTATATCCTTTTGTTTCTTCCTCCTTTGTGTTTAGATAATAGAGGTACATTTTACACCTGGCCTTATGTGGTGATGGAATCAAACCTAGGGCTTTGGGTATGTGTCGGGAGCCATGCCTCTGGTAGCTGCTTTGATATTTAAATCTCAGCGCAGAGACTGCTTTTACCAGGCCTTCACTAAGTCAGGGAAGAATTTGCAAGGCCATCTCCTTTTGTTTGTGACAGCAGGTGGGATAGCTTGTGAAGATCAGACCTCTTCCTCAGACTCCTTGTGGAAATTAACCCGTTGTTCTGATTCTACTCTGACTTAAAAACTCTACAATAAAAAGACAGGCCAGTTGTTGCTGCTAGGGCTGTTGCTGCAGAGGATTGTGGCTTGCTGCTGTGGCTGTCGAGTCTGGACCTTCTTAAAAAGCCTCCTGTGTGCTGTGTATTTATTTTATTAATTTTAATCCTCACTCCGGACTCAAGAACCGTTCGACTCTGCTGGCTGGCTCCGGCAGGTATGTTAGGCAAAGCATTCTCCCCACACCCAAGAATCATATTCTTATATCAGATTGGCTCGGAGGACTCATTTACAAACCCTTTAGTTGTCGAAGCACAGCTTTTTGTACAAAGCAACGCTCTAGGGTGTGTGTTGGGGGATAACTGCTGAGGAGTGGAGGAGCCTAGTAGGCTTGGGGCCATGGCCAGTCAGCACTCATTGTCCTTGGAATCTTTGTTAGTTCGCTTTCGGACCTTTCCTTGTCCAGGGGACATCAGCTGTCCTGGGGAGGCTGGAGCCAGGTTCACCCAACCTGGTCCCCGGGGCAGCAGGTGGCTCTCATTGAGTCTGAGGACCCGGTAGTTCTCATAGTGGACATTATGGGTGATGTCCTTCAGGTCCTGGAGATGGGAACTGAATGATAAGAGGCAAGTCAGCCTGGGCTATCATGGTCCCAAGATCCTTTTCCCAGCCACCTGATCACAGGGTGCCCCACGTCTCACCGGATGAGAAGGTCTCTCAGGAGAAGAAACTCACAGTGCGCCATGTTCTCCACTGTAAGACATGGGGCCCAGCAGAGCTCTGCACTCTCAGGCAGTACAGAGTAGACAAGGCTGCATGCTATGGTGCTTTCTGAGACCTTCCATTGCCGTGTTCCCCATGTCTTTTCCCACCTTCTTCTCCTTGGTTCACTCATTCACTTATTCATTCATTCATTTTTGTATCCCTGGGGCCCAGTGCCTACAAATAGTTGCTAAACTAATGAACCCATCCTTCATTATAGATAACACTATGACCATTACACCAAAGACAGAATTCATGATTCTTTTTCTTTTTTTTTTTTTGAGGTAAGCTCTCAAGTAGCCCAGGTTGGCTTCAAACTTGCTGAGTAGCCAAGGATAACTTCGGACTTCTAATTTCCCTGCCTCCACCTCTCCTAGGCTAGGATTATGAATATGCCACCATGCTTGGCTCCATATATATATATATATTTTTTTTTTTTTTTCCTCAACCCAGAGCACACGCTGGTCCGCTGCTGGCAGAAGCGGGGTGTGCAGGTGGAGTTGGGCTCCATATATTTTTAGTGACGATAATAATAAATGAGGGAGCTGGTTGAGGTGGTCCAGGTCTATAATCTCAGCACCTGAGAGGCTGAGGTCGGATGAAATCCTATTTCCCGGCACAAGGTGGGGCTATATTAAATTTTCGCAAGCCAATGGTTGCCTTCCAGGTTTGGGCAACTGCCAGGGAAGGGCTGCAAAGGATGCCATGGATGTAGGGTATGCCCTGATTTCCAATCCCCTACCCTCTGCATGCCTGCCAAGTTCCCAACTGACCTTCAATGATGCCCCATTTGGTCTTCCGGCCCAGGACGCATCTCCCATTCACTAGGTGTTCTCGGTCAGCCCCGACCACAGCAAAAGGGATTTGCTCCTAAGAGAGAGGAGAGGCAGGAGACAGGCACATGAAACCTAGGAAGTCCCAGGGCTGAAGAGATGGCTCAATGGTTAAGAGCACTGTCTGCTCATCCAGAGAATGTGAGTTCATTTCCTAGTACCTACATGGCAGCTTACAACTGTGCGTAACTCCAGTTCAAGGAATCCAACATCCTCACACAAACATACATGCAGACAAAACAGCAATGCACATAAAATAAAAATAAATTAATCACAAACAAACAAAAACCAGCGTCCCAAAGCACCAGCTAGAGTTCATAGTACCTTCACTTTCTCTATGGAACAGGGCACAAATGGTGCTGATGGTGAAGTGCCCAGCGTAGTTAAGTGCCATCAGAGTAACCAACGGAGGTGGTGGTGTTATTAACTCCCACATGGATGATACAGTTTTGGAGCCAGACAGTGGTAGCACATGCCTTTAGTTCCAGCACGAGAAGGCAGAGGCAAGTGGATCTCTGTGTTTGAGGCCAGCCTGGTCTACAGTGAGTTCCAGGGCCGCCACAGCTGTGTAGGTGGTAGATCTTGGCTCAAAAAACCAACCAACCAAACAACCAACCAACCAAACAACAGTAACAAAACTCTCGTGATAAGTACTTCACTTAAAATTTTAATTACATTTAGTTATTCATTTTTGTGTATGCATGTGTGTGTGTGGGTACCTGAAACCCATGAAATACTATCACAGGACAATTTAGGAGAGCTGATTATTACCTGAGAATGGAACCCAGGTCACCCAGCTTGGTGGCAAACACCTTTAGACTGAGCCATCTCTCCGGTTTCATCATAAACTTAATATGAATGTGTGTGTGTGTGTGTGTATTTTTTAAAATTTTATTATTTGAATTAAAATTATTTATTTTTGAGACAAGCTCTTACTGCGTAGCCCTGATTTTTGTTTGTTTGTTTGGTTTGGTTTTTTGAGACAGGGTCTCTCTGTGTAGCCTTGGCTGTCCTGGACTCGCTTTGTAGACCAGGCTGGCCTCGAACTCACAGAGATGCACCTGCTTACTGAGTGCTGGCGTTACAGACATGTGCCACTGCGCTGGCTACGCTGGTTATTCTTAACTTGCTGTGCTGACCTGGCTGGCCTTGAAGTCACACAGCTCCTTCCTGCACCTCCCAAGTGCTAGGATTAAGGGTGTGTGCCGCTTTGATTCTTTTGAAATTACATTTCTGTATTTTTAAAGATTTAAAAAACAGGTTTGGAGAAATGGCTTAGTGGTTAAAAGCCCATCTTGTTCTTGCAGAGAGGTCCCAAGTTCCATTCCCACAACCCACGTCAGGCAGCTCATAAGTGCCTAGAACTCCACCTTCAGGGAGCCGACCTCTCTCACATCATTGGGTACACACACAGACACACATAAAAACACATAATAAAAATTTTAAATAAAGTTTTAAATTATGTATATGTGTGTGTTCATGTATGTGTATGTGAGTGCATGTGAGGGGTACTGGATCCCCTGAGCTGAGTTACAGATGGCAGGGGGCTGCTGCCCCTGAGCGCTGGGAACAGAACCTGGGCCTTCTGAAAGAGTATTTAGTCTCTAGCCCCCGTCTGGAATTGATTCTCTTTTTCCACCATGTGGGTCCCAGGAACTGAGTTAAATCACTCAGCTTGAAGCAAGTACCACTTACTATGGAGTCTTCTTGCCAGCCCCTATTCTTTGAATTTTAAAAATTTATATTCTTCTGGGTGTAGTAGCACATGTCTTTAATCCCAGCACTCAAGAAACAGAGACAGACAGATTTCTGAGTTTGAGGCCAGTCTGGTTTACTGTGTGAGTTCCAGGACAGCCAAGGCTACACAGAGAAACCCCGTCTCAAAACAAAACAAAACAAAACTTGTTTTCTGAGATGGGATCTCAGGTATCCCAGGCTGGCCTTGAACTCACTGTGTGGCCAAGGATGAGTTTGAATGTCTGATACTTTTGCTTCCACATACCAAGTTCTGGGGTTACAGGTATGTACTGCCATGTCCTTCACCAACTTAAAAAATTTTAATTTTGTTATTATCGTTTGGAACGCTGGAGATGAAAATCGTGGCCTCATGCATGCTAGGCAAGTGCTCTACCTCTGAGCTGCTTCCCGACGACCTGGGCTGTTTCTTTTCTGTGGTGATGGGGTGATGGGGACCAAGCCCAGGCAGGGACTTCACATACTCTACAGACATGTACTTTTATTGACTCACAAGGAAGCCCATTGGTTTTCTCTCCTCTGCAGCTGCTTTCAGGCCACAACTGCAGGGTTGTATAACTGCACCAGGGACTGTCTGATCCACAGAGCCTAAACTGCTCACTGTCTGGCCATCCACACAGAAGTTTTCTAGGCCCTTTACTTGTTTATTCCATTGTGGCTGAAAGGAGAAACTCTGATTTGTCATCCTCCCGTCCTTGACTTTTGTTGTTGTTTTTGTTTTGTTTTGTTTTTTCTTATGATTTATTGATTTATTTTATGTAAGTGGGTGCTCTGTTTTCATGCACACCAGAAGAGGGAATCAGATTCCAATTACAGATGGTTGTGAGCCACCATGTGGTTGCTGGGAATTGAATTTAGGACCTCTGGAAAAGCAACCAGTGATCTTAACAGATGAGCCATCTCTCCAGCCTCTTGATTTGGTTTTTCGAGACAGGGGATCATTATATAGCCCAAGCTAATGTAACCCAGGCTGGCCTTGCCTACCCAATCCCTTGCCTCAGTCTCCTGGGTTCTGGGATTACACATGTAACCACACCAGGAACTAACAGTTAGATTTTTGTTTGTTTGTGTGTTTGAGACATGGTTTCTTTGTGTGCCGTGTGAAAGAATCAGACTAACTTTGTAACCTATGTTTTTTTTAACTGCCTTATAACCAACAGTTTTAGGCCTATGTTAATTAAAGCCTTTTAGTGCTTCTCCAGAGAGCCTAGGAATGTAAAAGTTCCTGCCATGAGCCATCTGTGAGGGCAGAGATAAGGAAGAGAACAAGCAGAGATCCCTACTAAATGAAGAGTAAATCACTGATTGGCGCCTGTGAAATGGGCTTTGTTTGAAAAACGGGCCAAATGACCCCAATCCTTCTCCTGCATAGCTCCTGACCTTTGATCCAAAGCCTGTAACCCCCATTCATCAGAATAGACACGGGATAAATTAGTTACTCTCCCATCTTTAACTGTGGCTATATCTCACGTGGCAAGAAATTCCAAAGTGACTTGAAGATCAGATATTTACGGCAGGACTGACTGGACCTAAGGGTGCCCAGAACCAACCAATTATTTTAAAAGTTAAAGACCCCCTCCAATCCTAAATTGCCAAAATAGCAACCCCAGGAGATTCCCGCCTTGCCTTCTGCCTTTTAAAAACCTAAGGTCTTTGTCTCCCGGTGCCACTCCTAGCTGACCAGCAGGGGTGACCCCATTGTGCAATGGTCAAGAGTAACCTCTTGCATTTTTTTTGCATCGATGGATGATTAGTTTCCTGAGTTCTCTTCAGACCTTCTTATATTTAGGCTCTTGCTGGGCGTAACACGTGGAGCTTATGCTGTAAATCAGGCTGGCCTTGAACTCAGAGATCTGCCTGTCTAATGGGACAGTCATATTTTGTTTGAGTTTTCTCTTCTCTCTCACCCTGTGTGTGTGTATGTGTGCACGGGCGCGTTCGAGGTGTATCCCACCATGTCTGGCTTCCTTGCGCATTT
Source organism: Meriones unguiculatus (assembly GCF_030254825.1). Classification (NCBI taxonomy): domain Eukaryota; kingdom Metazoa; phylum Chordata; class Mammalia; order Rodentia; family Muridae; genus Meriones; species Meriones unguiculatus. The sequence continues at coordinate 42,469,150 of NC_083359.1, forward strand.
TAAATCTTGGCGTCTTTAACTGTTGAGTAGTAAGAGTTCTTTATATGTTAGAGTCAAAGCTCCAGCAGAGCCATCCTGACAAGCATTTCTCCCCATTCTCCTGATGAGAGCCCCTTGCCGCTCATCTGGAATTCGTGGAGAGATGAGGAATCTTTAAATATAGACATACATTTCCTGGAATTACACAGAGAGCTCAGTTTTCAAATGGAAAGCATGAGAGGAAAGAACAGATGCCCTTGGTGTCACTGGCTTCTGCATTCTCTGCAGCACCTTACCCGGATCTTACTGTTGAGGAGCCTGTCATTCACGTCCTCGTCAAAACATTTCTGTGGATACACATCGATGCAGTGAGTTTTCAGGTTTTCCTGGATCTGGGGAAGCAAGCACAAGCGACCTCAGCCCACCACGGTTCTGCTCTCTGCACACTGACCCAGCTCCATTTGGGGCACCCAGATCACCCTGCTCCTGAAGGCGTCTCGTTCTTCAATGGTCAGGCTGTCAGCCCGGGCGATCACGGGCACCACATTCACAGTCCGGCACAGCCGCCGCAGGAACTCAATGTCCAGGGGCCGTAGGCTGCCCAGGACAGGACGGTGACAGTAGGGGGTGGTGGGTGGAGGAGTGAGGGAAGAAAGCCAGCCCAACGCTGCCGGTAAGGACCCTTTTCGCCATCCCTGCCCCAGTCAGGCGGCCCTCCCGCAGCCAGTGGGTCACCTCACCAGTGGCCGGTGGGTGGCACAAAATACACGCAGCAGTGCACACGGGTGTCAGGGATGTGGCGCTGGCGGGTGATGAGGAGCTCCTCCTGCAGATACTGCTCATACTGTTGGTTGATGTAGCTCAGGATGGGGTCCCAGCTGGGGCAAAGACGTCCCCTCGGCACCTCTCCCCACAACTCACCACTCCTGGCCTATGGGTGGTCTAGCTACATTATCAGAGACACACAGAGACCTCTGCCCTTCTTCCCTCGAGGTCTGAGCTTCCCTGTTCATAAAGTGAGCCTGGTAATAGCACTTATTGGCTGGGACTGCTGACCTAGGCCCGTCATCCCAGCTGCTTAAGAAACTGAGGCAGCAAGATCATAAGTTCAAAGCCAGCCTGGATGATTTAGAGCAACCAAGTCTCAGAACAAAAAGTGAAACCTGGAGCTGGGGCTGCCATTCAATGCCTGCACTCTCATGTACCACGCCCTCACTTCACTCTCCATCACTAACACATACACATACTAACATACACATCACATATATCATATGTAAATAAAATTTGCTTGGTCACCGGGTCCAAGACACCACAGGTTCTCACCTGGTGGCTTCAAGAGCCACCGTGTGTGTTCACTGGTGTGCAAATGTATGTCCATGTGGGTTGAGGTCAGAGGTCAATCTTGGCTATCTTCCTCAGTTGCTCTTCGTGAGCTCTCTATGTGGCTCTGCCTGATTTGGAACTCTCTATGTAGAGCAGGCTATCCCTAGGCTCAGAGAGACCTATCTGCCTTTGCCTCCTGATTGAGTGCTGGAATTAAAGGTAGCTGCCATCTGGGCATAGGGGTGCATGTTTAATTCCAGCACTTAGGAGGCAGAGGCAGGTGGATCACTGTGGGTGCAAGGATAGCCTGGTCTACATAGTGAGTTTCAAAACAGCCAGAACTACATGGTGAGATCATGGCTCTACAAACCAAGAAAAAGTCCTGGGGATTCCAGGGCTTCAGCTCCAACCTCAGGCTTTTAAGTCAAGCATCTTACAGACGGTGCCATCTCTCCTGTCACCCCAGAATTTCCTGACTCTCCTGCCAGGGCCTTCCGACTCTAGACTCCTGTCAGCTCAACGCTGTAACAGATGCACTGATATCTCCACCAATTACGCTCCCAGAGAGTGATCTGGGTGCCTCGCACACACTGTGCAAGCATTCTGCCTCAGCGCTGTAACACTACGCTGTATGCCCAGCCCTTTTCTCACGTTTTCCTTTTGAGGTAAGAGTCTTGATATGTGGCTCATGCTGGCCTTGAACTCACGGTCCTTCTGCTTCTGCTGCCAGAGTGCAGGAATTACAGAAGTGTGGCTTTTGGTGCTATTGTTGAACACCAACTGTGTGCTAGACAGCTGGTTGAAGTCTGTACATTCTCAACCCTCTTCACCTTTGCAGAGTGAGGGGAGCATACTCATTGGACAGATAAGGAAACAGGCTCACAGATGGCCCACACAGACAGGCCATTTCAGGGTGCTCTGTCACAGGCCTTGCAGGGACAGGGGCTGCCCACCCCAGCACCCACCACTTGTCATTGTTGATCTGGTCTCCAAAGCCAGGTGTGTCTGTCACCGTCAGCTTCAGCTTCAGTCCCTTCTCCTCGATGACTGTAGAGGGAGAGAGATGGCAGACTGCGGCCCTGGCTGGGCCCCTGGGGGAAGGCAGGGTCACTCACCGTGCGTCACAGAGTGCAGCTCCAGCGTCTGCGGCATGGGTATATCCATGGCAGGTAGGCTTGCTTGCCACACTTTGGACTTGAACAGCGTGTTCACCATGGTGGACTTGCCCAGCCCACTCTGCCCTGAAGGTGAGAACACAGTGAGCATGGTACGTTTGCTAGGATATATGTCTCAAACTACTTGTGTGCATGCATGTGTTCCCTGTTCATGTGTGATGGTCTGAATGAGAATGGCTCTCATAGGCTCAGCTTTGAATTTTTGGTTCCCAGTCAGAAGGATGAGGAGATGTGGCCTTGTTAGAGAAGGTATGTCACTGGGGTGGGCTTTGAGGTTTAAAAAGCTCACACTCAACTAAGTCACTCTCTCTCTCCCCACCCGTGTAACCTTCAGATCAGCTGTGAGCCCTCAGCTGCTGCTCCAGCGCCTGCATGCCCACTTGGTGCCACGCCTCCTGCCATGGTGATCAGGGAATGACCCTCTTAAGCTGTACACAAGCCCTAATGAAATGATTCCTTTTGTAAGTTGTCTTTAGCTGGGCCTAGCTGTACACACTTTTTATGCCAGCACTTGGGGGGTAAAGGCAGGTGGATCACTGTGAGTTTGAGGCCAGCCTGGTCTACATAGTGAGCTCCAGGACAGCCAGAGCTACACAGTAAGAGCCTGTCTCAAAAATAAGCAAAACGAAACCTCCAAACAACAACCACCAAAAATCTGCCTCCGTCATGGTGTCTCTTCATAACGGTAGAACAGTAAATAAGACAATGTGTGAGGGTGTGTGTGTATGCATTTATGAATGTGAAAACCAAATCCAAATTCCTTAGGAGCTGTTCAACTTTTTTTTTTTTCTTTTTTTTTGAGGCAAAAAATTTCTGTGAGTTTTTTTTTTTTTTTTTTTGAGGCAAAAAAAAAAAAAAAAAAAAAAAGAACTGGACTGGAACTGGGGCTCATTGGCTGAATCCTCCACTCTCTCTCCCCACAGCGGGAGTGCAAGCAGGCACTACAATACCTGCCTTCTACATTCTGCAGGCCTGGCTTCCAGTCTTCATGGCTTATATGGGAAGAGCTTTACTGAGTCATTTCTCCATCTCTCTGACTCCTGGATTTTTAGTGCTCAGCTAGAATCCACTGTTTACAGATGCTAACAAGCGCAGCACCACGGGTCTGTCCCTGCTGCAAAGGTGAATTAATTAATTAATTTCGAGATAGGGTTTCTCTCTGTATAGCCTTGGCTGTCCTGGAACTGGCTTTGTAGACCAGGATGGCCTTGAACTCTTAGAGATCCAGCTGCCTCTGCCTCCCAGGTGCTGAGATCAAAGGCATGTGCCACCACCACAGCCAGTTAGGATGTATTTATTTTTATTTTACATATATGAGCATTTTATCAGCATGTATGTCTGTTTATCACATCTGTTCAGTGCCCTCAAAGGCCAAAAGAGATCCGCTAGAACTGTAGTGACAGATAGTTGTCAGCGGCCATGTGGGTGTGGGGAATTGAACCCGGGTCCTCCGGAAGAGAGCAAGCCAGTGTTCCTGATCACCATCTCCAGCCCCTCAGCCTTTTTTTTTTTTTTTTTTTTTGAGACAGGGTGTCTTAGGTCACTCAGGAAGACGACTTGAACTCTTCCTGATTCCATTTCCAGTGCTGGTGTTACAGGTGTGTGCTGCCGTGTCCAGTTTGGGCAGGGCTAGTGACTGAACCCACGGCTTTATGCACACTGGACATTCTGCCAGCTGAGTGAGTACAGCTTACTCTCAAACTCTCTCTCTTGGTTTTTGGAGACAGTATTTCTTTGTGTAGTCCTGGCTGCAGACCAGGTTGGCCTGAGTGCTGGGATTAATGTCATGGGCTACCGCTGCCTGATTTCTCCCTAAGTTCTTAAAACACTTTTATTTATTTGTTTCATGTGTGTGAGTGTGTGTACACACGTGTGTGTATATGCACGTACAGGGAAATGAGAGGACAACGTTGGGAATTGCTTCTGTCCTTCCACTCTGTGGGCTCTGAACCATCTCCTGCATCAGCACTGGCAGGAGAGTGAGGTCATGTGTGGTCACTGGATCTGGAAAGTCCCTCAACCATGATTACCCTTGGCTGGGATAATCCACTTGTAGGTGGTTTTGTATCTAATGACTCAGCATCTCTCGTACGTGTAATTTCAGCTCTTCTGTGAGCTGTGAGGTCAGACTCCCGTGGGACTGAAGACTGAGCCTGGGACAGGCGCCTCGCCCTGGGTCTTCTCACCCTTCTCTCTGGGGCTCTGTCCTAACTCACCTACCACCATGATGTTGAACTCAAACCCGGTCTTCATGGCCTTGATCCGCAGCTGGTCCAGCACAGCCTCAATGCCCACAGAACCAAACACCTCACAGGGTGGAGTTCTGGGGCTGGAGGGCCTCGAAGAGCAGGAAGAGGGTGATCTCCTCTCATCCATGTGGCCAAGGGTATGCTGGTGCCTATTGCTGGGAGATTTGTAGAGAGAAGTGTTGTGTTGCTAGGGCTGGGGCCCAGAGTGGCTATCCTGAGCAAACTTTTCTTTTAAGAAGAGGTCTTAGGCTAGGTGGTGGTGGTGCATGCCTGGTGAGGCAGAGGCAGGCAGATCTCTGAGTTTGAGGCCAGCCTTGTCTACAGAATGAGTTCCAGGACAGCCAGGGATACAGAGAAAACCTGTCTTAAAACAAAACAAAACAAAACAAAACAAAACAAAACAAAACAAAACAAAAGGTCTTATGCAGCCCAGGCTAATCTCTCTTAGCTGAGGATGACCTTGAACTCCTACTCCTCCTGCCTCTAAAGTGCAGGAATTACAGAAATGTGCCGCCATGCCCAGCTTTATATTATTCTAATTTTCTATTGTGGGGACTGAACCCAGGGCTTTTCACACCAGACAAACACTCTACTAGCTGAACTACATTCTGGTCCATGCTGTCCCCAACACCCCTCAGTTTTATACTGTAGTTTAGGCCAATCTGGAACTCCCTATGTAGCTCAGGCCAGGACAACCTTGACCTTGTGGCAATCCTCCTGCCTCAGTTTCCTAAATTCTGGTATTAGAAGGGTTTACCACCATGCCTGGCTGGGATTTCTCACTTCACTGGCTATGCTCCAGAGCTCCTGGTCAGACTGAGTCTTTATGATGCCAGGCAGGGGAGACTGAGTCCTAATTCTGAGATACCCTAATCTCAGAAATCTACCCTTCTCCTATCTTTTTGACAGGCAGGGGACTCTGGTGAATGACCTTCCCACTCACACCCTAGTGTTTGTGGCTGGACTGGAGTCCTTAAAGAGCCACAGTTAGGGAAAATGAATTGTTCATATCCCAACAGGGAACTTGGAGAAGAGGCTGGCAAGTACATCGTTCACTTTCCCCAGGGGACAAAGAGCAGAGTTGGAAGAGATCTAGATCTTGAATGAAGAAAACACACACACACACACACACACACACACACACACACACACACCCTTCAATGGGCAGAGAAGGGAGGAAATAAAGGCAGGGACCAGTGGGCAGCAGCAGAGGACACAAAGAAAGAGAAGTTGGCTCATGTAGCACCTGGTGGATGAGTCTTTGGAGGAGCTGGCAGGTCCTGGGGTGCATTGAGGGGGAGGGGGAGGGCTGGCAGTTAGCCACAGAATCCTTCTTCTTCCTTTCTGTGACCTACCCCTCCCCCTCAGGCAGGAAAGGCTAAGGCCAGGGACCTGTTCCTGCTCCCTAAGCCCTTAAACCCTAACACCAGGTAATGAATCTGACTTAACCACACAAGACTCCCAGCTAGAGAGGGGAGGCCAGGCCTCCCTCATCAGACTCCAGGTGATAAAAGCCGGTTTATGCTTCCAAGTCCATGCGCCTTAGCTTTCTGGCCAGGAACTGTGAATGGAGACCCACGGTCTAGAAACCGGCACTACTCTGAGTTAACTGGAAGCACAGGGGTGTCTCTGGGCACCTACCCACTGGGGAACCCTGGGATACGGAGTAATCTGCACCCTATGAAGTCATGGTTTACATCTCAGGTTACAGTTAAGAGGAGTTCAAGGTCACACTGGAAGGAAGTGGCAGAGCTGGAGAAGCAGGCATGCTGTCTCCTGTTTTCTGCTTCCAGGGATATGTCCCATACCAGTATATTTTAGATAACAAGAAGCACACAATGGGCCACACCCGAAATTCCAGAAATTCCAGCATTTAAGAGACTGAGGCAGGAGGATTGTAAATTTGAAGCCAGCCTCAGCTACACAACTTGATCCTGTCTGGGGAAAAAAAAAAAAAAGGTAAGAGGTGGGACTGAAAAGATGGCTCAGGAGCTAGAGACTGGCTGCTCTTTTGAGTGAGCTGTACTCACTCAGCTGGCAGAATGTCTTTTAAACCGCCAGCACCCATACATGGTGGCTCACAACTATCTATAATCCCAGTGTCGAGAGATCCGACACCTCTTCTGGATTTCTAGGACATTGTACTACAAGGTGCACAGACATGCATACGAGCAAAATGTGCACACACAGAGTACAACAACAAAAGCAGTAATAATAATTGTTATTGTTGTTACTATTATTAGCGCTTGTTGCTTTTGCAGAGGACCAAGTTTGGTTGCCAGCACCATGACAGGACACTCACAACCAACTGTAGCTACAGCTTCAGGGGATACAGCACCTCTTCCGGCTGGGAAGGCACCTTCTACACACACATAAACACCTGCATACACACACTAAAAGTAAAACTTTAAAAGCGAGTGGGGAGAGAGGACTGGAGGAGATAGATTGATTTGTAAAGTGCTTGTCATAAAAGCATGAGGATTTGAGTTTCCCAACATCCATCTGAAAACTCTGGCATGGTCATATATGCCTGTAATCCCATCTCTGGGAAGGTAAGAGACAGGCAGATCCCCAGGGCTCACTAGCCAGCTTGTCTAACCAGTGAGCTCCAGGTTTCGTGAGAGACCCTTTCTCAAAAAATAAGGTGCAAAATGATTGCAGACAACTCCAGACATCCACCTCTGCCCTCCACACACATGTACATCCATACCCATGCCCTGATGTGCACATACATACAAACATGTGATACACACAGTAAAAACAAGTAAGTGAATGATAAGCCCTGGCCACTCTGCCCTCTTGAATGGACCTCCTTAACACTTTACTTTTGAGACAGGAAGTCATATGCCCAGGCTGCTCTCAGTTTCCACATGGAACCAAGGACGGTCTTGAATTTTGATCTTCTTCTCTGTATCCCTCAAACACTGTGATTACAGGTGTGTGCCATGGCACTTAGCTTTTCACCCTTAACTCTTACCAAAATAACCCCTCTAGACATGGAGGGCTTTCTGTAATACAAGCTTTGGTTGAGCTGTTTTAGGTGCTAGCCACACAGAGGACCGGATCCTAAGACAAAGATTCCACCGCTTCCAGCAGCAGGTGTAAGGAGTGGCTGGATATGTTCCCTGGACCAGAGTGAGGCACCTTTACAAACCTTAGGGATGGAAGGCTGTGCAGCCTCCTCACTGGATGAGCGAGGGGGATGGGAGGCTGCCGGGCTCCAGGACAGGAGTGTCTATACAAGACCGGTTGGCTTTTGGATTGCTGGGGGTAACCAATCAGTGAAGTTTACACATAGAAAGGGTATAAAAGTGGTTGACTCTTGGATTTTAACCCAAGATTTCTAGGCTGGTGCAATGTCTCCACAGGCAAAGGCGTGTCAGGTTCCTGTTGCTGGGATGAGACAAAAGCAAGCCGGGGAGGACAGGCTTAGTTCCAAGGCACAGCTCATCATCAAAAGAAGTCAGGACGGGAACTCCAGCAGGGCAGGAACCTGGAGGCAGACGCTGGTGCAGAGGCCACGGAGGGGTGCTACTGACTGGCTTGCTTCTTGTTGCTTGCTCAGCCTTTCTTATAGGACCCACAACCACCAAATGCCAATTAAAAAATGCCCCATAGGCTTACCTACAGCCTTTTTTTTAAAATTTAAGACAGGGTTTTTCTGTGTAGCCCTGGCTGTCCCAGAACTAGCTCTGCAGACTACACTGGCCTTGAACTCAGAGATCTGCTTGTCTCTGCCTCCAGTGCTGGGCTTAAAGGCAGGTGCCACCATCGCTCTATGTAGAGGCATTTTTTTTCAGTTGACCTCCCTTTTCTCTGAGGACTCTAGCTGTGGCAAGTTGACATGAAACTAGCCAGCATAAGGCGCCTGTTGCCAAGCCCAGTGATATGAGTGGAAGGAGAAAACCTCATCCTGGGAATTGTTATCCGATCTCCAACACACACACTGCAGTGTGTGCCGCATCCGACAACACAATGAATAAACAAATTCATAAATAAATGCAAAAAATATTCCCAACCCTTTTTTCCCAATTAAATTGAGGCTACCTGGGACTGGTGAGATGGCTCAGAGGTTAAGAGCACTGTCTGCTCTTCCAGAGGTCCAGCGTTCAATTTTCAGCAACCACACAATAGCTCCTGACCATCTATAAAAAACGGGATCTGATGCCTTCTTCTGGCATGCAGGAGGTCATGCAGACAGCGTACTTATACATAAATGAATAAATCGCTTTTAGAAAGTGAGGCTGTCGGAGACTGGAGAGGTGGCTCAGTGGTTGAGAGCCCGAGGACTTGGGTTTGATCCCCAGTGCCAACATGGGGTCTCCCAATCATGTGATTCCACTTCCAGGTGTCCAACTCCCTCTTCTGGCCTCCGGGGGCACTGCACACACGGAACACAGATTATACACTCAGGCAAAACACCCATTCACATAAAAACTTAAATTGAGGCTATCCCAGCTTTCATTTTTGGCCGTGCTAAGGATGGGATCTACGGCCTCACAAACTATGCTAACCCTGAGCTATTCTCGGAGCCCAGGGGGTTTCCCTTCCATCCCTCACCCCTTCTTATGTCCACCTCTGTGATTCCAGGCTTCTTTTATCCAAATCCACCTCATTTGATTCTTTCTGACCTGTTTCCTGACACTGACTTGGCAAGCCCTAGGGTTTGTATGTCCCAGAGGTGGGGGGATGGGCAGATGTTCTCTGGGAGGGCTGTCCACCCTTCCCAGGTGACCATGGCAGGGCAGTGTGCATGCTAGTATTGCTGCAGAACACACACACACACACACACACTCCCTGTTCTTGGTGACCATGCCCCAAGGCTCGTCCTTACTGGCCTTACCCCCAGGCACCCACCTCACCTATCCTAGCTCTGTCCTCTTCTGTCCACCTCCTCCTGAGCTCCTCCTCCACCTCTCACTTGTCTTCAAGACACAGTTTTATGTTAACTTTGACTCAGGCAGGAGTCATCTGAGGGAAAGGAATCTCAATTAAGAAAATGCCTCCAGAAGATTGGACTGTAGACAGGGCTTTTTTTTTTTTAAGAGACAGGCTTTCCCTGTGTAGGCTGTCCGGGAACTCACTCTGTAGACTCAGCTGGCCTAGAACTCAGAGATACACCTGCCTCCAGAGTGCTGGGATTAGTCATGCACCACCACTGCCTGGCAAGCATCTTTGTAATTAGTGTTTGGAGGGGGAAGGCTTTCAGTTCATTGTGGTCCTGTGTGCTACAAGAAGGCAGGCTGAGCAAGCCACGAGGAACAAGCAAGCAAGCAGCACTCCTCCATGGCCTCTGCATCAGCTCCTGACTCCAGGCTCTTGCCCTGTTTGAGCTCCTGCCTTGGCTTCCCACAATGGACTGATTTGGGATATATGAGCCAAAGAAACCCTTTCCTCCACAGTTGCTTTTGGTCAGCGTGTTTTACCCCAGCAACAGTAACTTAAACTAGGACAGAAACTGGTTCCATGGACTGAAACTATGAGCCAAAGTGAACCTTGCCTTCCTTGTTTCCTATTTGGTCACATGAAATACAAGCAACCAACATGGCATCCCATTGCTCTGAGAAAATTCTACGGGATCATCAATGCATGAAATTTCTACATCCTGAGGCTGGGTGTGGTTGCACACAGCTCTAATTCCAGAGGTAGATTTTTGAGTTAAAGAACAGCCTGGTCTACGTAGTGAGTTCCAGGACATTCAGTACCATGTAGAGAGACCCTTTCTCCAAAACAAACAAAAACAAACACACACACACACCCCCCCCCCCGAGGAAGCAGACACTGTTCATGTTTTATTTTATAGACAGGACTATGAAAACAGAGGGGTCAGATGATGTGCCTAAGCTCACACATTGGCAGGGTCTTGCAGGCTAGAAGAATCAAGAGATCTCTGTGTCCTCCACAGCCTAGCCAGTCCTCACTGGCTTCTGGCCTGTATAATTCTGAGAGAATCATATCCTCTCTTCAGAGCCACTGAGCTTGAGGTATGTCACAGCCACAGTGGAAAATGAGCCCATTAAATATATGTACAGGCTTTTGTTAGCTGCTTAGTGTTACAATGCCCCAGGTTTGGTTTTGTTTTTTACTGTGTTAAGTGTACACACACAAGCATGAGCACATGTGTCACAGTGCTCATATGGAGGTGAACTGACAACTTGATAGATCCTCTCCTATCACATGGGTCCCAGGAGCTTGCTGGCATGCGCAGTTACCATCTTTTGAGCCGTCTTGCCGCCTTTCCCCAGTTCTTTTTTGAAACAGGGCCTCAGGCAGTTCATCCTAGTTTCAAACTTACATAGTTGTGGATAGCCTTAAAATTTTAACCTCTAAGTGCTGGGATTACAATCACAGTCCATGTGGTGCTGGGGATCAAATCCTTCACCTGGCACATGCCAGGCACTCAACCTACCGTGGTATGCTCCCAGCCCACAGTCTGCACATTGGAGAAATGGGAATAGTGAGGTTATTTCTTTATGAATCACTGTGTGAATGAGCCAGGTAAGGTGTATGCTGTGTCAGGGGAGGGGCCAAACAGGCCACACTCCCTTCCCCAAACCATTAAGAGCCACAGGAATAAGAAATCATCATACAACCACATGTGTCTAAGCTGAGCATAGCATCTAGACCCTCAGGTGCCAAGAATACAGGGGCCAGTGAGATCTGCTTTCACTGGGGAAGGTCAGAGGTTCTAAGGGTAAGGGCTGGAATCTAACCCTCTGGAACTGTGAATCCCCATTAAATGCTTTTTAAAAATAAGCTGCCTTGGTCACAGTGTTTGTCACGGTGATAGAAAAGTAACTAAGACATCTGGGATACTAGGAATAGGTGAAAAAAAGTCTGGCAGAACAAGTGTCAGCCTGTGGCTTTCCTCCCTAGGCTCCTGTAGTCAGCTGTGCCCTGGCCTTTGCCTGTTTCACAGCTACAGCTGGCCCCAGGAGGGGAGGGCGGGGCTGGTTGCTAAGGTTTCAGGTAGTGTGGATCCGGAAGCAGGAAGCAGTGTGAGCTTCTAGGACCCTGGCACCTACCTGGCCTGGGGGAGAGGTCACCATTAGAGGCAGGTGCAGCACTGGAAACAGCCTTGCTAGGGAGAGAGAAGGTAAGGGTATGGTGAGTGGGTTGGGGCTGCCAGGGTAAGGGTGTGTGTGTGGGGAGGTAGGGTGCAGAGGTAGGGTTAGGGGAGGAAGGGGAGACAAGCAGGTCTGGGGAGGAGATGGCAGAGAAAGGTGAGACAGGGAAGGAAGAGATTGCTGTTCAGGGTGCAGAAGGCAGGAGAAAACAGGAGGGCTAGGGGTCATCTCAGGGTAGGGTCCGACTATAGATGGCCTGAGAGAGGCCTGGTCTGGGGTGGCCCTTTGGGGCAGGTAGCCGAGATGGGACTGTCTGCTGATGAGCTGAAGCAGGAGCTGGAGGCCACCGCAGGGGCAGTCCTGGGGAAGCTGAGGAGCCACCAGCTGTTCCAGTCTGAATGGGACACCGGTGCCTTGGTGGTCTTTCTCACATTTGTGGGTGAGTGTGGCTCCCGATCCCAGGCCCTACCCTGGTCTTGGGGCAGGGGCCACATCTGGACTTCTGTCTGTCCGGTCTTCAGGCACTGTGGTGTTGTTGCTGTTGCTGGTTGTTGTCCGCTGCTGCTGCTGCTGCAGCACCTCCCCCAGGCCCCGGAAGGTGAGCCCTGGGAAGATGAGCCTAGGAAGGGGTGGGTGTCCCTCAGGAAGGAGGGCGCTCATAGCAGCGGCACACCTGTACTGGGTTAGGCAGAGCTTTGGAGTGTTAACCACAGGGCCCCTCTGTTTCTCTTGCAGGAAAAGCCCAAGGGTGTGGATAACTTGGCTCTGGAACCTTAATGCTAGCCCTTGGCATGGGTCCTGTGGACGACAGTAACAGAGCCAATGTTTACCAAAGCCTGAGTCTGGACTGTGTTTAAACCCCTGCTGTGGGCAGTGTGATGGCTCATCATGATGCACTCATGGTTCCCTCATATACTCAGGGCCTGAACTCCCACTATCCCGCATGGCCACTCTGCAGCCAGGGGTGCCTTTCTCAAAGGAGTATTCTGCCTGGGCACAGGCCATGATGCCAGCACCCAAGTGGCGGAGGCAGGGGATTGTAAACTCCAAGCCAGATTCCAACTCAAAGGCCCTGACATGGCATTGAGGGAAATCAGGCCATAGGAACATGGGAGGCCATTGATCACCAGGGACCTTCAACGTAGTCCCTACTAATATGCAGGGAGACAGAAAACAGGGCTCCAGTCAAATTCTGATTTTTATTTCACAGAGGTGGGTGAGGTCACAGAACAAATGGTCCCAGCACTGCAGCTTGCTTACAGGGCGTCTTCCCCCTGCCCAGGTCCCTCTTCCTCCCTGCAACTCACAGCTTAGTGCCAAGCCCCATCTCTCACTGATGGGAGCTGAGAGAGTGGGAGAGGGGAGAGCCCTGGGCTTGGTCCCACCCTCAGTCCAAAGGTTGCCACAGTGTGCAGGAAGGGAGGCTTGGGAGCATGGCCACACCCCAGCTAGCCTCCTTGACTGTCCCCATCAAAACTGTGCCAGCACTCGCCCTTCTTCCAGGTGCCTCTAATAGTCGCTTTCAGCAGTGTAGATGTGTCTCAGGGCAGTGAGGGAGGATGCATAACTCAGGGGGGTGCCTGACAGTGACAGGCACCACAGGGGGCATGTGCTGGGGAGAGGGAGGGACTACAAAGTGGGGCTGCCCTCCTGGGAGGAGGATTCCGGCAGGCGCTCGCTCACAAGGGCCGGGAGCTCCAGTAGCTGGAAAACACAGAGATCTGCGGAGGGTGGGGGTGTGGTCAGCAACAGGTTTGCGTGGGTGTCTACTGGCTTCAGGGGGTGTGGCCACTGGGGGACCGCAAGACTGCAGAAGGGGAGTGTGTCTGAGAACTGTTGCCAACCAACTGGTGTGGACAGCACTGGGCGCGTTACAGAGGACAACCCTGAATGCCCCCACTCCCCCGCCCCCCGACACACCTTGTCCTTGAGCTGCTGACAGAGCTGCAGGGAGACGGTGAAGTACACCAGGGCATCGTTGAGCCAGGGGATCACGCACTCTACCTTGTGGACGTGGCTCACCTCTAGGCGCTGTGAGCCCCACTCGCTGGGCAAGGGGAAGAAGTGGATCCCTGAGGGCCGGCCTGGACCCAGACCTCAAGAGCAGAGGGAGCAGAATGCATGGGGCTCGAGGACCCCTGACTGTATACTCACAACATGGCCCCGGGGCTGTGGAGCACCGCACCTCCAGCGGGGCGGAAGTTCTAGGCAGAAGCAGCAGAGTTCATGAGGTCCGGGTGGAGGGTCCTTGGCAGGGCTGGTGCGGGGCCACTGGGAGGTGGGGGGACCTTTACCTTGGTGGAGGCAGGCTGCAGGGCGTGCAGCTGGTACACCGTGAGACACAGCTTGTTGAGGTTGACGTAGACATTGACCAGCAGATCAGAGGGTAGAGTAGGCGCGAACATCCGCTGGAGGAGGCAGGAGGGATGAGGCCCTCTCCCATTTTAGGCTACACGGTATGGAGAGGGGGCACCCCAGCCCTATCCCCAGGTGCTTCTCCACAGGATGGGGCGCCAGAGGTTCCCCATAATCTCCATGTGCTGGCTGCTGGGTTGGAAGTCACGGACTATAAACTGGGTTAACGTATCAGGGAGCAGGAGGCAGGAAGGAGGCCAAGAATCCAACCCTGAAAACTGCCCAGGCACAGAATGCCCACTGGCTGGACTGCTCGGTAGAGACTTTCTTGGGGTAGGGGCCGTCTGAGGTACTGACCGTGAGGCCGCTGGCAGCAATCTCGGGCAGAGTGAGGGTGGCTGGGGTAGTGAGCCGGTTTCTAGCTCTGGTCAGTTGCAACATGACAGCATCCATGAGCTGGGAAGGAGCAGGTGACCGTGCTACTTGGGCAGTGGTAGTTGCTAGGGTCCCTCACACCCCACCCACCATCTGCAAGCAACATGTATGGCTTCTGCTCTTGACAGTTGGCAATGGTTACAGGTCTAGACTCTGTAACCCCAGCAGGGGTGCTTGCCGTTCTGAGGCCTATTACATGGGGGTCTTAGACGGGGAAAACCCTAGGCACCTGAGTCAGCTGTCCCCACATAGCACTGCGTCCTTGTTCTGTGACAGGTCTTTACTGCCACCAACGCAGTGTCTCCTGACAGCTAGTTCTCGGGGAGCGGGGCACTTTACCTGAATCACTACAGGTACGTGTGCCTACAGGCTGTTCTCTTTTAACGTGTGAGCAGATGGAGGCTCACAGTAGCAAATAATGAAAGGTTGTACATCTCACAACAAAGCCCTGACACTAAACCAAGGCCTGATGTGGTATTCCAGGTTATGAGCCAACAGATGTGGCCAGACCTGTGAACACTTACTGGGGAAGGAGCAGCTTCCAGCAAAGCTGGCACTGTTCAGGGTAAGGGGCCAGGAAGAGTCACCTTGAGGACCTCAGCTCCTGTCTTGAATTGGTAGCTCTCATCTCGGTTTGCCAGGAGGTAAATAGCTTGGCTCACGTGGTTCCTGGCATCCTGGATCTGGAGACAGGCCCCGCCACCCACATAACCAGAGTCTATCAGCTTCAGGGAAGCCACATTTCTGGGTCCTCAGCCTGATCCCCTAGGGTACAGATGCTAGGCTGAGCGAAACTAGGCTGTGGTCTTGATACCCTCCAGAGCTGTAGTATTTGAACCCTGGATTGCCAGGCCCTGGACAATCCTGGCAGCCAAGGCACGCTGGCTCTTGGCTCTGTGTAGTTCACTGCTCAAAAGACAACTCCTGGTACACCCACAAGGAAATAAGTACGCAGGGCACAAGGGAGAGAACTAGTATACCCAGGGACAAGCAAGGAGGGAGACCTGTGAACTGTAAAGGCTGCAGGAGTGGGACAGGGTAGGGCTCCAGATAGGGGAGCACACAGGCAAAGGCCCTGGCATGTGGACCAGCTTCAGATCAGGTGTGTGTGTATATGCCCATGTGTGTCCCATGGCCTGTGGGTAGGCAGGAGGCCTGAGCATGGGAAGCCCCCACTGAGTAAGTGCCATTCAAAGGGACCTTCAGCTTCTTTTATTCTCCCAAAGGTGGGGTTGGTTTCACATCCCTCATGTAGAACAGGCTCTGGGGCTCCAAGGCGCCACCACCCCAGTTCTTCTAGGAAAGTCGCCACTGCCAGACTTTCCCTGCGGAGGGCAAGCCTGGGGAGGCCTTAGCTGGGGCCTGCACCCGGGTTGGGCAGTGGACCTCACCTGCTGTAGCTTCCACTGCTTGTCCTCCCGGAAGGCAAAGTGCAACAGCTGGTTGTTCCGAGGCATCTTCAGGTTCACGTCCTATGGGCCAGAGTGGGATAAGCAGGCAGAGGTACACCTGTCCTTCCTGACCCCGAGCCAGGATTGCAGGTGGGTGGGTGGCGAAGGCCCCAGGCACCTCAGCCACTCAGGAAGTAAACAGGAATGTCAAGAAATAGGAACTCAGATCCAGGAAGAGCCACAAAGCAGTGAAGGAGAAAAGAAGTTGAGATAGGGGAAGGGCTGGAGAGGAGGGGAGGCCGACTGTGAAATCAAGACTGAGCCATGGAGAGGGGCTGTCCTCCATGCTTTGAAGCCTTGCACAGACATAGTTCAGAGGCTGTCTGATTCAACTTTGAATCGGGGCCAGCCTGCCTTGGCTTCCAATGCTCAAATTTCACAGGGTCTACATGCCAGGCTGGGCGAAACGTAAAGCCATCCCCTTCCTGTCCCTCACTGAATCTATATGCCTATCTCATGAGGTAGCGTGAGGGTTGCCTGTCAAGTTACAGACATGCAAGGAAAACAGGTCAGAGAAGACAAGGGTCATGCCCAGGATAACATCGCTAGCTGGAGGTAGAGATGAGAGGCCAGCGCCACCCTGTCACCAGCAGGAGGGTCAGGGCCCCGGGACTCACCGCCTGGCTGAGGGCGTCCCCTTGCAGAGTCAGCACACCCTTCACCTGGTCTGTGCTGTAACACGGAGGAGTCAGAGGGGCGCCCGCTGCTGCCCTTCCCCTGCAGGCTACTTCACAGTACTGCGAGCATTTCCACTCCCCAGTACCCATGGGCCCCTTCCAAACCCAGCTCACCCACAGCTGCCCAGGACGAAGTTCTCTTGCTTGGCAGGGCCCTCTGTGCTGGGGCCTGGGAGAGTGAAGCGGAGAGAGGCCTCCTGTGAAAGACAGGGTGGGCCCAACACCTCACCTCAGTCTGGCTAGCACTCCTTTCCAAGGCCCTAGATTCTTTGCCAGACTAGCCAGGGAAGGGACAAGGCAGGCAGGCCTGACCGGGCTCCGTGTCTTTGCCCTACCAAGCCTCCATGATTCTGTGAGCTCAGACCTGTTCATTCTAGAGTCCTGAGCATCTATCATGAGCAGCCGGGTGGGAAGACAACAGAGGCGCAGCACCTGTAACTGGAGTGCTGTGATGCGGTGGGAGCAGAGGCACGGAATCTCACGCAATCAGCAGGCACAGTAACACGTTTTCCTAGCTCACCGTCCTAGTCCTAGGCATTTGGTGAGATAGTTCATTCGTCTTCACAATAGCTTTGTGAGCTTGGTTAGGGTAAGGGAACAGGCTCCGAGATGTCGGTAACTTGGCTGAGATCACTGAAGGACGGGGGATCCTTCAGAGCTCGGATTATTTTTGTTTTGAGAGTGTTTCATTATGTAGCCCATGGCTGCCTTCTAACTCCTGATCCTCACAGATGAAATGTCAGTTTCAAAGTTGGTCCTCAAGATCCGGTGCTAACCTAGCGTCTAAGACCTCTAAGACCTCGCTGCACACACATATTGCTTGTGTAATTGCCTGCGTCTGGACTGTACCCTCAGAAGTGGGAGTCAGAACGCCACCAGGCTCAGCAGCTGCGCAATTGGCGGAGCAGTGGAGAGAGATGGCTGGCCGGTTAGCACAGGCGGGTGTTACCTTGAGGATGTCCTGCAGCTGTCTCAGCACCGCGTGCACCTCAGCGTGCAGCAACCAGCGGAACTCCTCCTCCTGCGGACAGCGCATCGTCAAACCCATTCCGTCCCCGCCGCCCACCTCCCCAACCCTCCCGCGCGCGTCTCACCAGTACTGCCCTCTCCGCGGCGCTCGCAGCCATCGCGGTCGCCATCATCGTCGCCGGTGCTGTCGCTGTAGTCTGGAGCTTGGTGCGCCGTGCCCGCCCCTTCTCCTCCTCTTGTGAGCGATTGGCAAATCGGACACAAGCTCCGCCCTCAAGCCAGCTTTGCTTTAAGCGACTTGACACCGCTCCTGGTCTTGGCTGGTGGGTGGTTAGGCAAACACCGCCCACCCGCCCGCCTCAACCCCTGTTCTTCAGCAGGGGCGGGGCACCCTGGCCGACAACCTAGCACTACTGCTCACTGATTGGCCGGCGGGACCGTCCCTCACAGAGCTGTCCCTGTATTATTCCACCAGGTGTCGCCCGCCAGCAGGAACACATAGGGAAGGCCTCAGTTGGGCAGACACTTGAAGGAGGCCGGGAGGTGGACGTTATCTGGCTCCAACTCCAGGTCCCCAAAGAGCTAGAACACAAGTGGGACAGCTGTGGTACCAAGAAACGTTTTATTTATTTTTCTTGCAGTAGCTTTGTTAATTGCACAAAATCATGTTTTGTTTTTGCCATTTAAACATCACACAATCCTATTCTGAAAGACAAATGTTCATTAAAAACAAAGCGAAAATAAAAATTCACAACCTTAATCACCTAAATTTGTCATTTTAAAGGAAAAAGGGGAAGGAAGGGCTTTCTTACAAGCATTTTCACAATGTCACATTTTCTCCATAAAAGGAAAGGATTTCAAAACGAAAGGTGAAATAAGCTTAAACAGAAAGTCATAAAAAGAAAACTTTACAGAATTGTCAACAATATTAAGACAACATTGACTAACCGGTTTCCTTATAGCATCCTCCCCATCCCCAAACCCCAGGACCAAGACAGGCTACGTCCAGACAGACACTCGTTCAGCATCCCAGTGACTGAGCAATTGTGCTGACCCCATAAGCATTCCCTGCTCCATGCTCGTGTCCTGAGATCCTTACCCCAGGTTCTTCCCAGTGGAAAGTCAAATTGTGGTTTTGGAAATCCAAACTCACGAGGAGGAAGGCTGACAGCTCTCATGTGACATTCTAAGCCTCTCTGGTCCCCTCTCCAAGGAGAAACGCTAGGGCCTGCAGATGACTGGCTCCACCTCTGAGGAGCACTTAGGTTAGTACAAGGCCCAGGTCAAATCTGTCCCAACAAACCCAGGACTTGGAACCACTGATACTAGCAGAAGTGAGGTTCCTTGTTAAAAGCCCAGCCTATGAAGTGCTCTTTATTGGTGCTGGTCAGGCTGGGTCTGGGTCGAAGGAGGATGGAACAGAAATATTAACTCCATGGATGGAAAAGGGAAAGAGGGGCATGCAGGGAACCTGTGAAGAGCAGGCTGAACAGGTAGCCTATCTGAAGAGACCGCCATAACGGAAACAGGAAGGAGCCACTCCCATACTCCACTACTCCCAGTGTCCTTAAGACCCTTCCAGTGGGCTGGAATGCAAATCCAAACAAAACCTCCTGGGAGGAGCAGGCTCCAGCCAGAGCCAACAGCCAAGGAGCTGGAGGCTGTGGACTCTGCTCTCCCTGAAGAGGTGTCTATGTGGCCACAAGAGTCTCTCTTCAGTTCACAAAGACGTTCTGGGAGCTGCTGTTTAAGGTAGTGTCTATAGGAAAATCCTCCTCAGCTGGAGGTCCACAGAGCCTCCTCTGGGAGTCTGCTGGTTCATGATGGCCGAGGGGCCTCTCCTTCCAGGGGTCTAGTGGGAGGCCACGGACCCTCTGCCAGCCTCTGTCCTGGGGAAGTCGAGAGAAGGCTTCCTGTGCTCCCTGCCAGTTCTAGCTCCTCTAGTCCCTTGACCAGAAGGGGGCTGAGATATGACAAGCTTGGAAGAACAGCCAGGCAGCAGTTTCTGGGCAGCTTCTATCCTGGATGTGTGTGTCTGTGTGTGTGACAGAGACAGAGGACACAAGAGAAACAGAGAGAATACACAGCCTCCTGCTCCAGGGCCAATCAATGCCCGGCTCAAGAGCTTCTTCGCAGCCACCTGTAGAGACAGATCTTCATATCCCTGCCCAAGGCCTCAGGGAGGGAGGGTGCTGCTGTGTACTGTGCTGATGCAAGTCTCAAAGTCTGTATAAAAGGAAATGGAGACAGGTGACTGGTCCAGAGTAAGTCCCAGAACCCTGACCCCACACCGGGAAGAGAGGTCAGAGGGAAGATGGGAGGGTGGATGGGTGGGCAAGGCTTAGTGTATGTAGGCTCGGTACACGGCAGACATATCATTGTCAGACTGGTCCAGTGCCTTGGCTCTTTTGTACACCTGAAAAAAGAAGGAGGTAGAGGTTGGTCTCTAGTCACAGAGCTACTATGTGGAGACCTAGCCTTGATCCCTGAAGGTACTTCCAGATTGTTCTTGCCTGTTGCTTAGCAGGCAGGACCTGGAGCTTGAGATGCCTGGGTACGAATCCTGGCTTGATGTGGGGCAAATGCGCTAGTTTATGTAGGCTTCTGCCACAGGCTAATCTGAAGAAGGAAGAGTCACAAGCCTCATGGCTTTACTTAGAGATGTGAAGTGCTCACTGATGTTAGGAGTCACTATGGTGCCCTCAATGCAGGTAACTCTCCAAGGGTGTTTTATTATCCCCAGGGCCACTGTGCCTTACTTTTATAAAAATGGCTGGCACCTCCTAACCAACTTTCAAAGGCTCCTTCGAACTCCTGATCAACACAGCAGTTGCACCCTTCTACCTCTACTTGCCACCTCTCGGTTATTTTTTTGTTTTAGTCAAATTAAAAATTTTATTTTATTACTTCACCTGTCTGTCTGTCTGTCTGCATGTATGTCTGTGCACCATCTGTGTGCCTGGTGTTCTCAGAGGCCAAACAGATTTTGGATCCCTTGGAGCTAGAGTTACAGACAGTTGTGACCTATCATATAGGTACTGGGAAACCAACCCAAGTCCTTTGGAAAAGCAGCTGGTTCTCTTAATTCCTAAGCTATCAGCCCCAGTTTTCAGGTTTTGTTGTTTGAGACAGGGCTTTCCTGTAGAGCCTACAATGAGCTCATGTTTTGTTTTGTTTTCTTTTCTTTTGCATTTTCTTTTCACCGGATGTCCTGGAACTCACTATGTAGACGAGGCTGGCCTTGAATTCAGAGATCTGTCTGCCTCTACATCTAGAGAGCTGGGATTAAAGGTGTCATTGCCTTCTTTCCAAAACAGCCTACCTCCCCCAAACTACTTCCTTCCTTCTTTCTTTTTTTCTTTTTTTTTTTTTTTTTAATTGAGACAGGATTTTTCTGTGTAGCTTTGGCTGTCCTGGACTCACTTTGCAGACCAAGCTAGCCTTGAACTCAAAGATCCACCTGCCTCTTCTGGGAGTAAAGTGCCACAACGCTTTTACACTCAAACTATATTTCTTACACGCTGAAGTCATTGCTTATTTAAAAGGTTCAAGCTTATTTTGTGTTTTCTTCCATTAAAATATAAGTGACATGAAGAAGGGAGCAAGTCCGCAGCAGCTTGAGAATAGTCAAAGCCACCATGAGAAAGGCAATAGGAAACTCAGTTTTGTTGAGGTGATATGCTTTGCTGTACACAGGGCAACTTAAGAGTCTAAGCAGAGCCAATGTAAAGCAGAACACACACAGCTCTGGTATTATCTGTTAATGAATGAAGGTTGAATAGCTTTCTAGACCAGACTCCCAGAATACCATCAGTGGCAGGGGTGTGATAAGAATTTTTTCTTCTTCTTCTGGGACAGGGTTGCTCTGTATAGCCTTGGCTGTCCCCTAACACACTCTGTAGACCAGGCTGGCCTTGAACTTACAGACCTCTGCTTGCTTCTGAGTGCTGGGATTAAAGGCGTTGCACTACCACTACCCAGCTTGGTAACAAACTCAGTCTTTCAGATGAAAGGAATAATGCCAGAGAAACATAATTTTTAACAAGAAACAGAAAGATAGAAAGGGCTATCAAGAGAACTAGTTGAGAAACTATGGTTAGAAATGAGGGGGGCTAGAGAGATCACTCAGCAGTTAGGAGCACTGGATGTGCTTCTAAAGGACCAGGGTTCGATTCCCAGTACCCACAAGGCAGCTCATAACTGTAACTTCAGTTCCAGGGGATCTGACAATCACACATATACAGGCAGGCAGAATACCAACATACATAAAATAAATCATTAAAAAAAAAAAAGAAGTGAGTATGTGGTAAAATGAACAAGGTAGTTTTGTTTCTGTTTCATGCAAGTTAAGGGTATCGACTGAATACCGACAACAACCATTACAGAAGAGCAAGCACTGTCAAAAAGCTAAGATATGAATAAAAATTAAATTCTACCACGCACAGATAACCTTAGGAAGAGGAGAAAGAAGGAACAGATAAAGACAGGGACTGACAGAAACAAATGCTAAAAGGACAGCTCCAAATCCAATTGCAAAAGGGGCAACAGGCTAATGGAGCAGCTAGCCTTGAGAGCCCAGTCTCAAGGTCTTGCACAGTGAAGAACCTGAATTCACATGATACAGGGGTTTCACAGTCCAGTTCCACTGTGAAATGAAGCAAAATTCTGCTTCCAGTGAACTCTGCCAGAGCAGATGCAAATTGGACCTTGACCCACCACAAAGCTCTCCCAGCACAAGCCCTGAAAAGGACCCTTCATAACCACATCTAGGATGAATTTTATGAAGATGCTTCAAAATACAAAAGAAATACCCTGCCAAGAGTCATGGTTAGAAATTAAGTGGGGGATGCAGAGATGGTTCAGTGGTGAAGAGCACTTGCGGCTCTTGTAGAGGACCCTGCATCAACTGCCTCACATTGCCTGCATTTCCAGAGGGATCCCACATCTCTGGTTTCTGTGGACACCAGCACTCACGTGCACACACTCATATAGACTTATACATAATTAAAAAGAAATTAAGTTCAAGTTCAGGCTGGTCTACAAAGCCAGTCCAGGACAGCCAAGGCTACACAGAGAAACCCTGTCTCAGAAAAAACAAAACAAACAAACAAAAGGCAAAAAAACATCTGTAATACTAGCACCATGGACACGGAGGTAGGAGGACTGTGACTTTGAGGCTAGTCAGGGCTACCTTAATGAGATCCATGACGCCTGAGCAATGAAGTGAACCCTGTATGAGAAGGGCAGAATTACAGAATTAAAGGAGAGGAGAGCTCCCAGTACAGCTGACATATGCATGACGTAAACAGCCAAGCACTTTGTTCCAGAACTGAACAACACAAACCAGCCACTACGCTCCAAGAGCAAACTCACATCCTGTTTTCAACGTTTTTGTGGCATTAGGGATTGAATCCAGGGTCTTGTGTATGCTAGGTAAGTACTCTACCAAGAAATGATAGCTAGTAGTGTACACCTTTAATCCAGCATTTGGGAGGCAGAGGCAGGCAGATCTTTTAGTTTGAGGTCAGCCTGGTACATAGAGTGAGTTCTAGGACAGCCAGGGCTACATAGAGAAATCCTGTTTCAGGGAGAGAGAGAGAGAAAAAAAAAAGGTATCCTTTTAAAACTCTAAGTTGTGCAGGATGGCCTTGAACTATTGCTTCAGCCTCCTAAGTAGCAAGGGCTATAGTTATGGACCACCATATTTGGCTCGATAAACTTTATAGTAATCCAGAGATCAAAGAAGAAATCACAAAGGAAGTAATAAATTGCTGTGGTGTTCAGAAGGAAATGAGCTCTTACAATTATGTCATACATATCTCTAGAACTGTTGCCTAGTGTTCATCCTTCAGGGACTAGATGGAGAAAATTAATTTAAAGACAGAAATAGTACAATTCTGTACGTGATGTTCCCTTCTTTTCTTGGCTCAATGTAGTGAGAAACAAGTATGAAATTTAAGAGTTAGATGTGGGGACACATGCCTTTAAGTCCAGCACCCAGGAGGCTGAGCAGAAAGTCTGTAAGACCTGTTGTCAATAACAGAAGAAAAGTTAAGCAAGCAGGACAGAAATAACAACTAAACTCAAGGATCTAGGGCCTGGGCTACTTGAAGTCAAGTTACCTCATTGGCTGCAGCTGCCATGGGAGTGGGGTGGTTGACTGCATCACCCAGTGCAATGGCCAGGCGGAGATCCTTCTGAATGTATTTCAGGTAGAAATCAGGTTTAAAGTTTCCTTGTAGGATATCTGAGGAGGGAAAGATGTTCATCAGAAGTCTAAAGACCTACATGAAAATTGCCTTCAGAGTATCAGACTCACCCCCCACCCCAGCAATTTCGAAGGGTACAGTCCTGTCCTTCTCCATCTCCAAAGATTGAAGACCCACTCTAGGACACAAGTACCATTTTTACTGTGTTTTTGGGTCTCCTCTGACTGGGGCAAGGACTGACTGGAAAGGGAGCTCTCTAACACAGTGATAGGACTCTCTTCTGGATGGTCTCTGACCCAGCTGTTCAGCTCTAATGAAAATAAAATTGCAAGAACTGAGACCAAATGTGACTTACTTTGGCACTTCTGGTCCAGGAAGATGCTGGCCAATTGTCCCTGATTGAGGATGTCCAAGAGTGTCTGCTGTGATTGGCCTGTCACCTGGGCCAGTGTAAGCCCCTCAGCAATGGTGGCCATGAAGCTCCCTTGGACCATGTTCACAATCAGCATCATCTTCGCTGCATTGCCAACTTCACCTGCTCAGGACAAAGGTCATGTCCCAAGAATCCTATAGGCAGGTCATCTCTACCTCACCCACACACCCTGAAAACCTCTTTCATCTGTCCTAGACAGAACTGCCTTTTTCCTTCCAGGCACTAATTGTGCCTGGCAAAAGCAGCTTTCTTTTAGGGAGTCTGGAGGGAAGGCCAAGTGGGACAGATGCTGTCACCAACCCTGCCCCCAAGTCTACAGGCCCAACATGGCCAGACAAGTGGGCAGGTATATTACCTAAAAAGAAGGAGGTCTTTCCCATTGCCTGGAAGCAGCTGCTGCAGTCCTCATACAAGCCCCTGTCTCCGGCTGCTAAGATCACCAACATCCCATCATTGGACAGTTGCTGATTCCCTGAAACTGGGGCTTCCAGAAAGCGACCCCCTCTGGATACAATCACCTGTAAGGAAAGCCACAACTTCTGATGGTTCTTGCTTCTCCATGTACGAAGGAAGGAACATCTTTGGGGGTCATGGTGTCTCATCATAGGGTATGTAAGCATGTTGCTATCTATACTAAGGTCCCAAAGCCAATATATGTACTAGTTTCCTACTGTAGTGGGTCAGACAGGCTATCCTTTAAACAGAAGTGAGTCACAGAATGTAAGAAAGGAAGTGGGGTCTGCATCTTATTTCCCAGTGTGCTGGTTCTTAAGAGACCAAGGGGCAAACATGGCAATACAGATGCCTGGGCTGACCTCCTGCTATCTGGACCCTGCCCATCTCTGAATTCAGCCACCCTCAAAACACAAGTGAGCCCAGAAGATTGGGAGGAGGACACTATGCTAGACTCAACTGTAGACAGCTGCTTAAGCCAAAAAGGCCACACTGGCAGTCTGGAGGCTTCTCACTGTAGGAGGGCTGACATCATGGGACCTCCTGTCTACTAGCCTGCAGTGACCATCCATGGCCGTTCCAACCAGCTGAGGATCTGAAGGGGGACAGTCAAGAGGCTAGTCCCAAGGCTCCCGACGTCCGCTCTCGTTTTGGTTCTAGTGTAACCAAACTGCCCGTACTTGGGTGTGGTTAGCCTGTGTCTTGGGCTCCCACTCAAAAGATGATCCAGAGCCAGCCTACATAAGGCTGCTACCTGGGCCAGCTCGGTGACTGTATCTGCATCCACCGTTGACATGTCCACATAGCATTTCCCAGGTCGTATCCCTTGCAGCACACCGCTGGGGCCCAGCACCAGCTGTGGGGACACAATGGAGAAGCAATAGCCCAGGCTTGCAGTTAAGTGCTCAGGAGTCCCTGCAGAACACAGTCTGTTGTGTTTTGGGGGTTCACTGCCCGATCAGAAGTTAACTATTAAAAATGAAAAGGAAAGAACCACTAAATATGTATGGGATAGAGAAGTAATTCCAGGTAGAGGGATCTCTGTGAGTTCCAGGGCAGCCTGGTCTACTTACATAGCAAGTTCCAGACCAGTGAGGGCTACATGAGATTTTTGCAAAAAATAAATAAATACAAATAGATAGCGAAAGAAAGAGAGAGAGAGAGAGAGAGAAAAAAAGTTAGGCTGTGGTGGAACACACCTTTAAGCCCAGAGGCAGGCACATGAGACTCTTGCAAAGAAAGAAAGAGAGAAAGAAAGAAAGAAAGAAAGAAAGAGAGAAAGAGAGAGAGAAAGAAAGAAAGAGAGAGAGAGAGAAAGAAAGAAAGAAAGAAAGAAAGAAAGAGAGAGAGAAAGAAAGAAAGACAGAAAGAAAGAAAGGCATATGAGACTTTTGCAAATAAATAAACAAATAAATTAAGTAAGTAAATTAGGCTTTGGTGGAGCACATCTTTAAGCCCAGAGGCAGGCAGATCTCTGAGTTCAAGGTCAGCCTGGTCTGCAGAGCAAATTCCAGGACAGCCAGGACTCACAGAGAAACCCTGTAGTAAAAAAAACAACAACCAAACCAAAACAAAAAACTAACAACAAAAAGTCATCCCAGAACGTTCCTTTTTCTCTGTGTTTTGGTTTGAAAGACAGAACCTCATTAATTATTTTAGGGGCTTCTTTGAACTAGATCACTCAGTAGGGTCATTACTGCACTTGAATTTGTAAAACATGCAAATTCAGCAATAGCTAAAATAGGAGTTGGCCCTTGGACCAAAGGAAGGCATACTCAGCCACAAATAGTCCAGCTCAATAGAATACCTGGAGCCAGTTCAGAAAAACATTTAAACAGACTTCAAAAACCCTAGAAGTTCTTTGTTTTGAATTAAAGGAAGTCTGTATTCAACTTTGACAACATCTTTCCCAATAGGAGATGGCCCCCAGAAGGGATATCCCCCCACATGCAGACACTCACTCAGTGTGCAGGGGAGAAGGGGAGGAGGCCAGCCAGCTCTCTTGGCTACAACCTGAGATGCAGAGGGAAGGGGGATCCTTACGTCCTTGGCTGCCTTTGGATCCGACACACAGGCAAAAGTGATGTCACAAGTTGAAACGACTTCAGCGGGGGTTCTTCCTAGGCGGGCCCCCTCCTGGATGAACAAATCACACTGCAAAAGTCACAGATCCTAACGTGAGCTACGTGCAATGCACAACAAACATGCCGGACAGGCCAGAGATGTGTAGCCCCTGGCTGGTCTCCCAAGGCAGGAGGCTGAGGCTGAAGCTCTAGGACACTAGAACTGGAGACCTGGCCCCTTGAGCATAAGTGGACACAGAAACTTATAGACTGCCCTGTTCATGCAGATGGACATGGTATCTAGAACGACATACTGTTTCAGATGCAAAGCCAGTGTCTGTTGAAGGATGACAGTTTGAAGAGCAGGATATGTACAGCGTCTAAGTGAGCTCCTTTGCGCTGGTAGAATTGTGGCAAAACCAACCCTGTGCCCTGAGCACATGCAGAGGGAGTAGGGCTGGGATGTGTGGTCCCTTTCTTTTGAGTATCATTTCATCTTGTCCTGATTTCAAAGCCTGCAGCCAGGTTAAGACTTATGCAGGGTCCCAAAGACCTAACTTTTTTTTTTTTCCTAAAATTAAAATAATCCAGAATATCCTAAAAAACAGATCACTAGTATTTTGGTATACCTTTTCCCAATAAGATATTGAAAGAGATAATCAGAATAACTGTTGTAAGTAGTTTTTTTTTTTGTTTTTGTTTTGTTTTTTTTTGGTGTGGTGGTACATTCCCTTAAGCCCAGTACTTGGGAGAGAGACAAAAAATGGATCTTGAATTTGAGGCCAGCCTGGTCTACAGAGCGAGTTCCAGGATAGCCAGGACTACATAAAGAAACCCTATATTAAAAAAACAAACCAAAAAAGGTAATTAAATTTGTCTGCATATATGCATATGCACCACATGTGTGTCTGTCTGGTGCCCTTAGTGCTCAGAAGGTGTTGGATTCCTTGGAACTGAAGTTATGGATGTTTGTGATCTACCATGTGATTCTGGAACTGAAACTGGATCCCGTGCAAGAGCAAACAGTGTGCTTGACCACTGAGCCATTTCTCCAGAACCCCTAAAAAAATGTATATATTTTTTAACTGAATTAATTTTGTGTGCATTTTGTACACATGTGAAGGTCACAGAATAATTCTGGAGTCGGTTCTCCTTCCTCTACATGGGTACTGAGAGCTTTTGCAGTGAGTACCTTTACCCACCGAACACACTAAACCACAGTTCCTTTTTCTTATCATACAGACATAAGTACCTTCAGTTGGTGAACATTCAATATTGTCTAATTTTTGTTTTGGGGGAGTTATTATCCAATAACTATGGATCTAGAACTGTAGAGATATATGAGCCACCGAAAGTACTACTAAGTCATTTCTCTAGCCCACCACGTACCCTTAAAATAATTTTTTTTTTTTGACAATGTTTAATTCTGTTAGCTTAGGTTGCCTTCAACTTGCTAGGCAGCCCCGGCTGAAGGATCATCGTGATCCTTCTGCCTAACGCATGAGTCATCATAACTCAATTTTATTCTTTCTTCCTGAAAATTAAAACCATCCTTCTTTTTCATTACTTTAGAAGCACTAGCAGATCACTATTTTGTTGTCATTTTGACACAGTCTTATTGTGTTGGGCAGTCAGTCTAGCCTCAAGAGATCCTCTTACCTCAGCCTCCTGAGCAGCTGGGACTACAGACATATGCTACTGTACCTGGCCAGAGAACTATTCAAAAATTTATTGTTTTTACAATTATTTATTTAGTGATGTGTGTGAATGTGTGGACCTGAGTTTAGAGGACAATGTGCAGGTGTCCCTCCTTCCATAATATTGTTCCTGGTGATCACATTCAGGATAGGTGGTCAGTACCTTCACCTACTGAGCCATCTCCCCAATCCCAAAAGACACTTTGAAAAAAAAATGCATGAGTTTGTATGTGTAAGACAGCACCTCACTATGTAGCCCTGGTTGGCCTTTAATTTTCTATGTAGACCAGGCTGGACTCCAAACTCTGAGATCTCTATGCCTCTGCTTCCTAAATGCTAGGATTGAAAGCAACAACCATCATGCCCAGCCAAAAAGATCATTATTACCTACAGCCTTAAAAGAAATTCTAACAGAGAAATCCTGCCTTGAAAAACAAAAATCAAACAAACAAACAAACAAACAAACAAACAAACAAAAAGCTGGGCGCCTATAATCCCAGTACTTAGGGAGGCAGAAGCAGGTGGGTCTCTGTGAGTTTGAGGCTAGCCTGGTCTACAAAGCAAGTCTAGGACAGGCAAGGCTACACAGAGAGAAACCCTGGCTCAAAACAAAACAAAACAAATCCCCCCCCCAAAAAAACACCTCTAAACGAACAAACCAACCAACCAACCAACCAACCAAAAAAAAAAAAAAAAAAAAAAAAAAAGCCAAGGCAATTACTACAAGACTAAATGGTTTTTCACAGTAGTCTTGCCAGGCCTTGAGATGAGTACTTCAAGCTGCGTACTGTTGATTTCTGTCCTCTATGAAGCAGGTGCTCCCACTCTACTACTTGCACAGAGATAGACAAGCAGAGTATCTTGCCATGGAAGATAAACAGCACATCTATGATTTGAATATGGGCCTGTCTGACTCAACTCTCAGATGCTTCAATCTTTTGTCCATGTTTTCCCATAAGAAAAATGGCAGTCAGAGGTACTTCTATCAAAGGGAAATGTCCCTTTTACTACACGTGCCCAGAGACCCTGACTTCCCTTACCCACAGCAGTTGCAGTGCTGAGGAGAATGCTGGAACCATACAGACTGCAGTACAGCTACCCAGTGTTCAACACCTGTGCCTGACAAGAGAGCATGGCCTTTGGAGCTACTGCCCCAGGCTCCCCACAAAACCCCAATCAACCCCAATCATTAATCTGTTCTTGAAAAGCAGCTGGTCTAGCAAAAATCATTTTTGGTAGTAGGGATACTGAGAAAGAGAACCAGGGCCTTGCTCTAACACTGAGCTACACTCCAGACCCTAAAATATTTTGTTTAACTTGGTTTTCAGACAGGGTCTTACTATGTAGCTGACCTGGAACTTGCACTGTAGGAATGCCGCCAGCATCAAAAGCATATATCACCACACCCAGCCCCTATGACATTTTTTGTTAATTATCATTTTTGTTAATAATTTTGCTGTCCTTCAGTGATCAGCTCTGACTTCAGCCCTGTATTTATTATACACAGGGCTCAAGCTGGTAATGTGTCTCAGGGAGCACTTTTCTAGTCTCTGGTCCTTCACTCTATTAAAAAACAATGCTCTTGTTTCCTGCAGCAGTTTATTACTGTAAAATGCCTTGGGCCACATCACAGATACGGTATAGTTGTTACAA
Organism: Meriones unguiculatus; assembly: GCF_030254825.1. Taxonomy (NCBI): domain Eukaryota; kingdom Metazoa; phylum Chordata; class Mammalia; order Rodentia; family Muridae; genus Meriones; species Meriones unguiculatus. The sequence goes on from NC_083359.1 coordinate 42,499,338, forward strand.
AGGATGAAGCTGGTCTGCCTACATGCTCCATGTTATGGGGTATACTTCATTTTATAGCAATGGGTCTTTCTGCTGCTATTGTTATCAGTATTTTTTTTTTAAGATTATTTTTATGTATGTGTTTATGGACACATGAGCACAGATGCCTAAAAGCCAGAAGAAAGCATTGGATCTTCTGGAGTTATAAGTGGTTGTGAGCTACCTGATGTATATGCTGGAAACTAAATTCTAGCCCTCTAGAAGAGCAGAACATATTCTTTAACTGCTGAGCCATCTTTTTAGACTTTTTTTTTTTTGAGACAAGGTCTCTACATAGTCCTGGCTGTCCTATAACTTGCTAGCCTTGAACTTACACAGACTCACCTACTTCTGCCTCCCAAGTACTGGGAGTAAAGATGTGTGCCATCACGGCAGGTTCATTGTTTTTTTTTTTTTTAAAAAGATTTATTTATTTTTTTATTATATAGACAGTATTTTGCCTGCATGTGTGCCAGCAGGCCAGAAGAGGGCACCAGATCTCATTATAGATGGTTATGAGCCACCATGTGGTTGCTGGGAACTGAACTCAGGATCTTTTGAAGAACAGCCAATGCTCATAACCTCTGAGCTAGCCCCCATTGTTTGTATTTTCGATAAAAGGTCTCACTGTAGCCTGGGACTTCCTATATTTAATGTAGGCTGGCCTAGAATGCATGGCAATCCTTATGCCTCAACTTCCTAAGTGTTGGAATTATAGCCATGTGTCATCATACCTTGGGTAGTTTTAAATAGTTAAAATTTTATAGCAACACCCTACATATACTTCTGCTTGAACTAAGCTCAGCTCTTGTTTTACTTGGTGCAGAACACTGAATAGAGACAGATGTCTATCTTTAGTTACCCCACCTTCCAAAGCCAGCAAACCTCTGCCTTAATACTTACTTTCTCTGCAGTCCGGTTCCAGACAGTCACTGTGTGACCCATTTTTAGCAAGTTGGAGACGATGCCACTTCCCATTAAGCCAAGGCCCAAAAATCCTATCCTGAAAGAGAGAGATAAAGACATGTCCATCCTGCAACACAAGTGACAATGTACCTTTTTCTTTTATGTCACTGGGCATCACACTCAGGAGAATTTCATGTTAGGCAAATGCTTTACCAATGAGTTACATTCTTGGTCCAGCACTGGACCTCATCCTCTTCTGGACGGTCAGTAAAGGTCCCTAAATGCATATGACTATGTCTAGACCTTTAACCATCAGAGACCAAAGCATGACTTTCATGGCAAGTCTTCCAATTGTGGGCCCCCATGCTGCTCAGATAGAGCGTCTGAATGTCTAATTCCACTCCACTAACAAAGCACAGAGCTAGCTTCAGCTCTTGAATGGCTTCCTGATCAGTAACCCCGTGCACTAAGCTTCCAGACCACTACAATGTGTGCTAAAATACACAAACCACAGACACAAAGTGCTGAGAGCCAGGCCACCTCCACAGTGCAGGTGCTAGGACTGGCATGCACCCTGCCTCGCTGCCATCTGTTCTCCCAGTCTCTCACGTTTGGACCATCTACCTACATCTTCTAAAGCGTTGTTCCCAACACTTTCTTCTCAGTTCATTTTGATTCGCTGTGACTCTTGTGCATACAGCAAATTTTGTCTAACTTTAACTTCTTCTAATTACTGCTTCCTGCCACTGGAGAACTGCTATCTTTTATGTACTTGTATGGAGATCTTCATCTTGCCTAAATGTCTTTTCTGGTTCTTGTATTTTGTGAGTGTGTATAGGTAAGAAGATAACGTTGAGTGTCATCACCACCTTTTTTGGAGACAATGTTGTCAGTGGCCTAAAACTTGTAAGCACATGAGGCTAGCTGGCTGGCCAGTGAGCTACACTGATCTACCTGTCTGCCTGTCCTTAAGCACTGAGATCAGAGATATGTACCACCATGCCTGACATTTTCACGTTGGTACTAGGAACTGAAATTAGGTCACAAATTATGTCAGGAGCTTTACCAACAGAGCCATCTCCCTAGACCTTTTTATTTTTTATTTACTTATTATTTCTTTTTTTGGGAGGAGATAGGCTCTCATTTTGTAGCCCAGTTTGGCCAGGTATATGTCAGCCTCCAGAACACTAGGATGCAGGCTGAACCACTACACTCAGTTGGTTTTTACATATCTTTATCTTTTCTTGCATGGTACAATAGTTAAATAATGACTTTCTTCTATTAGAAATTCGACTATTTTTTGTCTTCTATTTAGGTTTTTTCTCAGCTCTAAGCACTTTCTGCAGATTCCCCATGAAGACTCTGTGCAGGCCCTCCATACTTGTTTTTCTGGAATCTTGCCTGCAGGCATCCTTGGCAAATGACTCCTTTATTTGACGGTTCCGCTTACTGATGCAGAAATACCCAGTACTCAACATCCTCTGTCCTAGCACATACAACATAATCTGAATCAACAAACCTTCCTCAACAACACAGTGCTCTTTGACCACTAGGTTTTATGCTAAGACTTTTTGCCGCTCATAGCTCTCTTGTGTAGTACAACTTCCCCTATGAATACCTATCAATACAGGTTTTTGAAAACCCAATAGATCTATGAATGAAGGGTCTGGATTTCCAACCTGAAAAGTGATAGTCCATTAGTCTCTCTGTCAGTATGGATTAATTTGGATCAGTTGCTTTGTGGCTAACTTCAAACTCATGTTAAGAAATAATTGCCTTGAGAGGCTGTCAGGGTTTTAGGTGAGAATATGAGGACTCAAGTCCTTAGCCCTGCGCTGGACTTGTTTTCTTTTCTTTTTTTAACGAATACAATCCTTACTAAAGGATACCTACCTTCCATGCCTGGCCCTCACATATTTGTTTTCAGACATGGCTGTGTTAAGCAGCCCATGTTGGCCTAGAACTCCTAATCCTTCTCTGCCCTAGCATCCCAAGTGCTGGGATCCCACGTGTGCACCACTACCTCTCAGCTCTATCTCCCCTTTGATTAGCTCCCATCTTCTGCACACTGCAGAGGGGAGTTCAAAAAGAATCAGTCTAACTAAGGATTTCAATAGCCTGAACTGTCAAAAGATGCACTGAGTTTAGTTTGTGAGAGAACTGTACGGAACGTACAAACTAGAATTCATACTTATATTACTCACAACATACTCTTAGAAAAAAACAAACAAAAACAAACCCTTTCCAACAAATGACTGCAGGCTCAACTGGCTCACAATGAAGCAGCAAAGGCAAGTCTATGGAAGGTTTGGAGCCCATAGTCTAGACACAGTGGAAATCAGCTGGCAAGTGCATGGGCAGGATTGGGAGGTGACAGAGAGATATGGGTAAGGCAAGACTGAAAGGGCTTTTTTTCCGAAAACCTTCATGTCTCTCTCCATGGCTAATCTTGGAGCTCCCATCAGGCGTCTACTGAGCCAAATTTTTAAAAGTGGTTCCGGACTAGCAGTGGCAGCAAGGGCAGTTCTGCTACTTGCAAGAAAATGACTCCTAATGCTTCACCTTCTATCAACTGAGAAGCCCTATCCAGGATGGAGACCTGAGGTAATGCTTTACAAGCTATGCTTCAGGAGGCTCAGAGAACCTCTGAAGCAGTTGCTCAGACTCAATGACAATTAGGAAGGCAAGCCCTGAGCCTGTTTTTAAGGGAGGACCCCATGAGGAGGCTGGGTGGTGGTGATAACTTCCACCTCGAAGAAGTGAAATTATTCTCAAATGAGTAGCAGTGGCGTTGACACGGCTCTTCAGGGCTCCTGTGGTGCCACTTCCCCAGCTCTACCAGAATCCAGAGCCTCCAGGAGGCCTCCTCTTTCAAGGTCTTACTTTTTGTCTGTGGGTGTAATGCTGCCATTCACGGCTGTGCTGTCTGCTGCCTGGATGGAGGTGGAACCAGTTTCCTAGGGATAGGGAACACAAATAATCATCTAGCAGTCTGCCCACGGTAAAACCACGAATGAAATAAAAATTCGAAGCCTACATACCTCTTCACATATTTTCAACTTCTTTGTGATGGCCTGGTAACAGACAGCTGGCTAAAGAGGAAGGAGAAAAAAAACAGACCACTTATTAAGTGCAACAGTTCTATATAGTAACTTCCTGAAATGGTTAGGCCTAGAGTGGGATAATACACAGGATATTTCTTTGTTGTGTAATTTTATCAAATCCAGAGGAAACACTCATTACTTCAGTATTCCACATAGCTCTTCAAATGTCTTTGTCTGATTCTGAGCATCAGAGGTGTCAACATACGCTCCTTGTTTTGGAGTTGGTCAGTAGATCTGGGCTGGAAATTCAATCTGCCCACCTTCAAAGCCACCCACTGCAAAAAGGTGTTTGCAAAGTTTGGCCCAACCCCTAGCCTCAAACACTAGTTAAGCTTCCTACTATAGCCACAGGGCTGTGGAGCCATCCTGACCACAGAGCCACAGGATGTACCCCCAGGCAGCATGGGCAACCTCTTGGAGATGGACAGCCTGCATATCTAGCTCCTCCTGCTTTAGACTCTAAAGGCAACTGATGACACCTTAGCAGCATAAGTGGTTGCATTCTAAAGCTTTGTTTATTTCTAATTTCACTGGCACTTAGCTTGTAGTGTGGCACTCATACACAAGTCTGCCCCAAGTGAATACTCACCTTCTCTGTCTGGCTCAGCAGAAAATGATGGAAATGAGGATCTGCATCTTTGACTGGCTAAAATTGGAAGAAAAGATCAAATGAGCTACTCTTTACCAGTCACTTCCTCTTGCCTAGAAGATGGACTCCCTCTGCTGCATAGCTTCTCCAACCAAGTCTCCTTCACAGCTGTCTGGAAACTTCTCCTATTCTTGAACTAAGTCTTCTTTATTTTTACTTTTTGAGACTTTTTATTTTTTTATTTTTACTTTTTTCTCTGTGTAGCCCTGGCTGTCATGGAACTTGCTCTGTAGACCAGGCTCGCCTCAAACTCATAGATATCTTCCTGTCACTTCCTCCTGACTGCTGGGCTTAAAGTACTGTCACTCATTTGCGGTCTGTCTTTATTTCCTGTACTAGGGACTGACTCTAGTTCCCTTGCCCATGCTAGGCAAGTATTTTACACTGAGGTGAGGTCCACCTCCATGACCTTTTTCTTTTTTTTCTTCTGAGATGCTCTCACTTTATAGCTCTGATTGGCCTCAAACATACAGAGAGCTGCCTGCCTTTGCCCCTTAAGTACTGCCTTTTTTCACTTTTTGAGATAGTATCTAAGTTTCTCAGGCAGGCCATGAACCTGTGATCCTCCTGCTTCTGCCTCTGTTAGGATTACATGCCTGTGCCACCAGGCTCAGTTCTGGCCTTCAATAAACAACTGCCATACTAGCTAAGGAAAAATGGTTTCAAGTACAGAAAGACAGATGTTTCTGCAGGATAAGATCAATCACTTTACTTACTCTATGGAATAATATTACAAAGCTCTCCTGAATTTTAGTATTAAGCGTTCACCAGGCATGTAGTTGGCCTGGCTGTATAAGCCACAGCAATTCCAGGACTCTTTTAGTTTTAGAGCACTCTTCTCCTTGGGTCTAAGGGCTTAGCTTCTTGAGTTCAATTCCGATTATAGTGGCCTATAACTATGCCTAGCACCAGATGCAGGCAGAGTGAAGCTAGTATGACCCCAGGCTACTAAACATCAAGAGCTGTATTAGCTTGGTGGCTACATGTCTGTAATCCCAGCACCTGGGTATCTGAGGTGGAAGGATTTCCAGTTTGAGGCCAGCATGGACTGCCTAGGGAGACCCTGTAAAGACAAATAACCTCTTCCTCAACCTTCCCCAGAAAAAAAACACCTCCCCAAGAAGCAGGGGTGGCGGTGGGGCAAAAATAAAAAGTATTTATGGAAGAGAGGGTATTGCATTTACAATAAATACAAAAGCAATCCTACTCCAAACAGTAAGAATAACAGTGGGTCTATAATTCCACATAATGCTAAACAGGCAGACTACTTGGGACCTCAAACCTAAAACACTGAGCACTCTGAGAATAGAAGCTTTCTTTTTTTTTTTTTTACCTCCTAGACTTCTACATTGTTTTCCAATAAAGCAAAACAACCAACCAGAAAAGGGGGAGAGGGTAAAGAGGATTATACAGCACGGCCAGAAAATCTGCTGTGTGCTTGCTCTGACATCATGGCTGGTCTTACCAGCAGGAAAAGTTCTTTACCTCGCTCGCGGTTGGCTGCCATTTAAATGCGGCCATTGGTCCAGCCATCATGCCCTTTACAGTGCTAGACTCAGGGATGGTGAGGTCCTATAGGAGAAATGTAGAAAGATCATCAGGATACTTTGCTTCCTTTTTGGCTATACTCAATCCTAAGTATCTGGGTCTAAATGTAAGGTCAAGCCAATCCCCTGGGCAATGCTCTAAGTGGGAGAAAAAGGGCAATGGCTTCCTGGCAATACAAAGTGAGTCTTCTTTCCCAATCTTGTAATAATTAAACATGCTCATGTACTTATTCACAAAGATGAAGGTTAATTAGGAAGCTGCTAGCAAGTAACAGGAAAATTCTTTATGGCAAGTAATAATGACTAACAGGCTTCAAAGGCAATCTATCTGTTTTCAAAAAACAAAATCAACTGCATGGTACTATTGAGAAGACCTGCCCAGATTTAAAAGTTATGATGCATGCCAGAATAGACTCAGGGTGATCTCAAATGAACAGCTTTTCTGCACAGCCTTGTACCCATTCCCTTGTACAAAGCTGGTCTGGCCCCTCCTACCACTGTGATAATACCTCATATACTTCACCCACCATAGTGGATAGCAGGGTGAATGCTTATGTGCCCACAAACAGTCCACCATTCCTGTGACACTTTCTATCATCCTGGTGCCAGGCCTCCTCCTCTATTTTGCCACTATAAAGCCACCTTTCTCCTTGTCACTTATGCCAAATTGGCCACCACACCATCATCACTGTCAGCAGGCAGCTGCAAACTGAATCTCCTGCTCCCTTTCTGGGCCCATGCAGTCTAGTTTCTGCACACCAAGTCAGACCTTTTCAAATCTTTCCAAATCCAGCTCCCTATTTATCACAGTGAAGCTAAAGTTGCTATGGTAGCCTTCAGAAAGGGCTCCACAATTAGACACTTTACTCTAGCTGAATCTCTGTCCAAGTCCTAATTCTCTCCCTTGCCATTTTCCAACTTACCAGTACTTCATTCTCCCATCCCAAACATGACCTGCCTCAGGACCTCTGTATTACTGGGGATGATCTTCCATCATGTCTACTTGACTGTCAGGTGTCCTTATCAAAGTAGCTTTATCTGACTTCTCTTACCTTTCCCCATTTGAAGTTGATGTTGATTATAATGACAGCAAAGGTTTTAATAGTCACCTTAGTACTCATTAACATACATGGTCTCATGTAGCCCCTGTTACTCACAGTGAAGAACTAATATTGCCTTCCTTTTCCAAAAAAGAAACTGAGGTGCAGAGAGCTCAAGTAGCATTGGCCAATTGTGAGACAGATAACAAATTCAAACTCACTGGACAGTGGTGGCACATGCCTTTAGCCCCAGCAGAGGCAGAGGCAGAGGCAGAGAGGCAGGCAGATCTCTGAGTTGAGACCAGCCTGATCTACAGAGTGAGCTTCAGGACAGCCAGGACTACACAGAAAAACCCTGTCTTGAAAAACAAAACGAAACAAAACAAACACAAATTTCAAACCCCCAGGAATGGTGACACCCTTTTTATCATAGCCCCGGGAAGGTAGACTCAGGCATATCTCTTTGAATTTGAGGCCAGACCAGTCTACACAGTTCCAGGCCAGCCAAGGCTACAAAGTGAGACTCTGTCTCAAAATATACACCAAAACCAAACCAAACCAAACCAAACCAAACCAAACCAAACCAAACCAAGCCAAGCCAAACCAAACCAAAAACAGCATTATACAAAATAAATTAAATTCCAGCAATTTGGACCCAGGGTTACTGCTGTTACCAGTGTGTTCTCCTTGCCTGTCTTGTCCACACTACCGCACACTAGGATTCGCGCTGCTGTGCAGATGAAGCTGGGTATCTCTCTTCCTGAGAGGGGCCATGCCTGTCTTTTAGGCTTTCTCCCTAGACATGTGGCCCATGGTGAAACTGCCTAATTAAGCATCTGTCTAATAGACAGGCTGGTGTAGTGCCGACCTAAAGACTGTTCTGCACTGGCAGATACAATCTCTACCTGTGCTAACACAGAAGCCTCCAATCATGTTACTATACAGCACGTCACTCTAGGCTGTTGAATTTTAAGTTTTATTTAATGAAGTTTGAACAGTGGAGCTCCAAGGATGTCAGAATGGAGTTTACAGCTCTTGGTCCAACCCCAATTCACTCTTCTTGGTGCATGTGAAATTTTATGAGTGCCACAGAACTGACTACATTTCTGCAGGGATGGTCTGAGACAGATGCTATAGTTCTCAGCTTACAAGTAAGGAAAGGAGAGTCTAGCTAAGATATGGGTGCAGGCCTCCAGTGCAAGCTCTCAAACAGAAGTCTAGACATAAATTCAGCCTTGTCTGTAGGCAAGCATCTGACACCTCTGAGATCAAGTCAGCCTTTTTAGTTATTCTTAGAGGGAAGAAGATTACAGCATAACACAATAGCATTCACCTGGGACTCTGTAGCTACGAGCCTGTCTTTACTGCTCATTGCCAGCCAAATGACAATTGCTATAGGAACACACTCACACTCTGAGATACAGGACAGATGAGGTCAGATGCACTGTCTGTCACTCCAATGCCAGGACATTCTACCTCAAGAACTGAAGAAAGGCTTAGGCCAAAAACATCCAGAAAGAACCCTGCCAGGGGTCGCCAAGGGCAGGTTGTTCTCCTAGACTGAAACCTGGTTAAAAGTTACTATGCCAGAGTGCAGGGAATCATATGATAAAAGGGGGAGTTAATATGACCGGAAGAGGACAGGAGCTCCACAAAGACAAAATATATCAGGGCACTGGGATCCTCTATGAGATTGTTTCTCCAACCAAGGACCATGTTTGGATATAACTAGAACCCCTGCTCGGATATAGCCCATGGTAGCTCAGTAGACAAACCGGTTTCCCTAGTAAGGGGAACAGGAACTATTTCTGACATGAACTCAAGGACTGGCTCCTTTACCTCCCCCTGCCCCCAAGGGAGCAACACTCTTGCTAGGCCACACAGAGGAGGACATTGCAGCCAGTACTGAAGATACCTGATAAGCTAGGGTCAGATGGAAGGGGAGGAGGACCTCTCCTAGAAGTGGACTTAGAAAGGGACAGGGAGGAAATCAGAGAGGGAGGGTAGGAGAGTGAGGGAAGGAGGGAGGGGGCTACGGCTGGGATACAAAGTAAATAACTTGTGATGAATATTAAAAAAATAAAAATTAAAAAAAAAGTTACTATGCCCCAAATGAGTTAGCCTGTTGTAGGGGTGGACTACTTCTCATTACCAGGTTGAGGGAAGCCTTGAGATCAGAGAGGGGCAGGATCTTGGGAGAGCCAGACTAAAGTAGACTTTCAACCTTAGTTCTCACTGCACACCCGGCCCCTATCCTGGAAACAGCCCACACAGGGTTTGGATCTGATGCCCACTATTCTCTAGGTATCATCCTCAGCAGTAACTGTAGACTCACTCAATTCTCATAGTAAACCTGTGAGGGCTCCAGAATCAGACTAGGAAACTGAGGGAAAGGAACTTGGCCATGGTCAATCAGTTGCAGCCAAGCCAGATTATAATCCAAACACAAGGCCTTTGTCTAACCTCTCCAGTGTACTTCCCTTTATCCCAAAGAAAGCTGTTTCTGTCCAGGAATCTGTGAGAAACTTCAATGAAAACAGTATAATTTGGAAGACAATATAACAACCAATGGTTCCACTTTTATCTCTACTGAAAACTACATTTTTGGGGGGCTTGTATCAGGCCACATCCTTTTCAAAGTCCCCTAATCACCGAGGCTGGCAGTTTTCTGAAACTACTTCCTGAGCAGGGTCATCGGGGGATTCTTGCTCTCTTCCTTCCGCTTTCTTAGCCTTAGGACAGTGTAAAGGACCATCTCCAATCAGAGGCCCATACAGGGAGACCAGGCTGAGCTTAGCCAGATATTCTTTTGGAACCATAAGGTGTTTTAAAAACGTGAATCATATTCCAACATTTAAATTTAAGATGTTTCACATACAATTCTGTATTTCCAGCTTCTCTCAAGGAAAACTAGACAATCTGGCAGCAGATGGCCAGGTACCCTGTGGATGGAATGTTTTTGAGCCTGTCCCAAAATGCACTGAACTCTCCTGTTATTTCTGCAAACTCAAGGCAGCTTCAGTTGCTCAGTGCCCTATTTCACTGGTGTTTGACTGAACCTGCCAATCTTGCTCTGCTGTCTAGTATTTTATCAAGGTATCATCACCCACTGTTCCGTAAGCCATCTGGCTTCTGTTCTTTTTATCCTGGGTGCATATCTCCCAGTGTGTGCTCACAATTCACAGACCACCCATTTCCTGAAATTCAAGACTTGATAGCCAAAGGTGAGAGATATGCCATTTCCCCCTGGTTTCATCTGGCCACACTTCCAACTTTATTAGCCCTGACCACATAATCTCTTTGCAGTGCAGCCTCTGTCTTTGAGCACTCCTACTCACATTCTCAAGACAAGCTCATCTAGTCTCATAAATCAGACTGTTTTTTCTCCAAGATGGCTTCCCGAGTCTACAGCTCTTGTACTGTCTGGGCCATGCTACAAATATCCCACTCAAAGGCTGGCTCAGTGGTAGAGTGCTTGCCTACCATACATGAAGTTCTAGGTTCTATGCTTAGTTCTGTAAACATTAACAGCAAACCCCAAATCCCTCTAAAAACCACACAGATCAGCTCTTCTTTGATCATGTAAGAAAGCAACAATACTATCTTCTAGGAGTGAAGTTTGAAGCCACCGTTCTTAACCTCTTCATTTTCTCCTCCCCATAGAACCAAGTTGACATGCCTCTCCATCATTCTTTTCCAGATATGCTATGCTACTCTGGCTTTCTTTTTGGCTTCAAGCCTTCTTTTCTGTCCTCACAATTACTAAGGCTCAGCTTGGCACACAATGCCATCTCAGCAACCAGCTTAAATAGCTTCCTAAGTGTTGCATGGTCCTCTGTGACCCAGGGTCAACCTGCCTGTACCTCTGCATGTCCCACCCCTCTAACTGCACAGGGATACTCATGCCAGAGTTGTACCTCACATGGCTGCATGCCTACCTCTACAGTCTTTCCCCTTTCTTCTTGCTAGCTTTCCTCCTGGACAGGCCCATGCACCTGAGCAACCCAGCAGACCACTTTCCTGCTCTATCTCTGTGCATCTTGCTTTCATTTTGTCTATTGAACATGCCAAAAAAATCCACACCTACTAGATGAGCAATATCATACTTAAGAGTATGGCTCTACTTTACACACACACAAGACACTAATTCCGGATGCTACAGTGGTAAGACAAACCTTCTCGTCCTTTGGGGGCCGACCCCGCTTCCGGGGACTCTGCTCTTGGGCTCTTTTAAGGCATTTGGAGCCTCTCTCTCCAGAGCCTGAAGTCACCCTCTTCTTTCCTTCTCCCATGTTCTTCTTCACCTTCCCTTCAGACAGGCTAAGCTTGCGTTTCTCATCACCTGAGTTTGGCCTACTTCTTTCCTCACTGGAATTACGCCGATTCTTGTCATCAGCAGAAGTGTGAGATGATGTCTGAAAGTTCAACAATAATAATGATAACCACTACAACAGCCACTACCACCACTGCCATCAACATTGGCCATGTAATGTTCTTGGCACATCTATGAACTGTCTTCACAGCCACCCTGAGAAATAGGATCCTTGCTCACTTATTTGCACTGGAAAGACAGCTTAAAAAAAAGAAAATCATGCCACTTGTCTACAGCCCAAAGATAGGAGGTGGCTGTGTTCCTAAGCTCTTTGCTGTACTCTGAAGCTGAGCTACTCTTCCTAAAAACAACATGCCTCAGAAAAAAGTGAGCCTTAGAAAGGTGAGCCACAAGGCAAAGAGTTCTGTGACCATAGCTGTTTCTTGCTAGGCATCTCATGGAAAAGGAGTGAGTCTGTGACACATTTCATCTGCTCGTAACCATGCAAAAACACTGGCCTGATGCTGGAGGGGAACTGTTGCTATCTCTCTTACCTGGTCTTTCCCTTTGGCTCTTCTGAGGAACTCTTCAACAGCATCCACAGCTTGTTGGAACCGTTTGCCCTTGTTGATCTTTATCATTTCCTCTTTATGAGCATGATAAGGCTTTAGCTGTTCCACTTTGATCCATGCGCTAGTGGAAAACAAACACAGAAAGAGTTTCATCCATACTGCACATGCCGACACATACCTGAGATCTCACCAGGGTAGGATTTCAACACCCATTTGCTTTAGCTGGAATTTGAAAGAGGCACATACTTCACCAACTATCTATCCTAAACTCTTGAGCCTAAAGTACATTTTCTTGAAACAAACAGAACCACAACAGGTCAGAACTTTCCTCAAGTGATAACCATGTCATACACTTTATTTTTTACTTCATTCACCACTTTCCTATCTTCTAGGAGTGAAGTTTGAAGCCACCGTTCTTAACCTCTTCATTTTCTCCTCCCCATAGAACCAAGTTGACATGCCTCTCCATCATTCTTTTCCAGATATGCTATGCTACTCTGGCTTTCTTTTTGGCTTCAAGCCTTCTTTTCTGTCCTCACAATTACTAAGGCTCAGCTTGGCACACAATGCCATCTCAGCAACCAGCTTAAATAGCTTCCTAAGTGTTGCATGGTCCTCTGTGACCCAGGGTCAATGATTACTCAACCACACACACCTGCAACTTGCTCAGTGCAGGCAAAGCCTAGTCTGCTAGTCTGCTGTTTTCAGAGTGTAGCACGAATAACAAGGATACCTGGTAAGCACTATAAACCATGGCAACACTTTCAGACAAGGAGACAAAACTGCTGCTGGTTATTATTATTATTATTATTTTCTTCAGACAGCCTTTCAACATGTAGCTCTCTCTGGCCTGGAACGCACTGTGTACACCAGGCATTCCTCCTATCTTTGCCTTGGATGCTGGAATTACAGGTGTGAACTACATCTGACTTAGTCAGTTATTTGAACCAGATTTATAAAATTTGTTCATCAACCTAGAGTCAGAATGCAACCAGACTTGGCCTAGAGCGATGGCTCAGTGTTGAAAGCATTGTTTACTCTTACAGAGTTCCAGAGGTCAATTCCTGGCAACCACACACATGGTGGCTCACAACCATCTACAATGTGATCCGGTGCCCTCTTCTGGAGTGCAGGAGTACATGCAGGTAAGAGTACTCATGCACATAAACAAGAAATAATAAAAAAATAAACAGAATGTAACCAGACTAATGAAATACATTCCTTTTTTCAAGACAGGGATTTCTCTGTGTAGCCTTTGCTGTCCTGGAACTCACTCCAAGTTGGGCTTGAACTCACAGAGATCCACTTTCTTCTGCTCCTAAGTGCGGGGATTAAAGTCATGCATCACCACAGCTGGCCTTAACAAAACAAACAAAACAACCAACCACAAAAAAAAAAAAAAAAAAAAAAAAACCCACGGACTTAATGTATTTTTTTTTTTTGGAGACAGGGACTCAATGATCAGGTGGCCTACAATTCATAGAGATTTACCTGCTTCTGTCTCCTGAAAAATGGAATTAAAGGTGTATATCACCATACCTGGCAAGCGCACAGTACATATTAAACTGGCTCAAACTCTTATTATGTAGCTAAGGATGACCCTGACCACCTGACTCTTGCCTCCACCTCCCAAGTGCTGCGACAACAGATGAGCACTACCACTCCTAGTTTATGTGGTGCTGGGACTGAACTACCTATCAACTGAGCACTCTACCCCAAATGCAACACCTCAAGTTTGGAATTTTTATAGACATCTGCAGCCATCAAGTCTACATTTGTTCTTAAATGATTGTATCCATGGCTACCGAACCATACACACATATGGTTTGGGATGGGGGCAGCAGTCACAAAAAGAGGCTTAAAATGATTTTCTTCTTGAAAGGCAAAATGAACCCTAGTTGTTAATTTCAGCTGTCAATGTGTAACACATTAAAGTAAAAAAAAGCAGTCGGCTGCTAGTTCTCGAGTGTTTGGCCTGTCATGGATCCTGAGCAAGCCTACTGCAGTAGGCTTTCCAAAATGATGTTCTAGAATCCAAGTGCAAATGAGAACACATTACAGGCGTGGCAAGCTATCAGCTAATTTATATATGTAATATGTTTCCACCTGTAATACACAAAGAGTCTCACAGCATAACCTTTAGAAAAAGTAGGCCAGGCTAAGGATATAGAAACTGAGTTACATCAATAACTGTGACATTTCTTTCCTTAGAGAAAGCCAGAGATTCTTTACTCATAATGCCCAAAATGTTTTTTATTCACCTCTAGCTTCCTGCACTCTGAGTGCTGTGGAAATAGTTGTGAAGATGGGTCAAGAACAAATCTGTCAGCCCACAAGTTTGAGAAGCACACCAGGGCAGACATGATGCTCATGGCAAGGACAAACAACACACAGGGACAGACACTGGTCTCTGGCACACAATGCCAACCACAGCAGTGGAGTAACATGTTTCCCAGTAGCCAGTACAGCTAGAGTTTTCTCCCTGACAAGAGAGCCATGAATCCAATCTACAGGCAGGAAACATGGAATAAAGTATTGACCCCCCAGTGTTGTCCAGTATGTTCCTAGGGAACCCACCCATTGCTTCTCACTCCTGACAGAATTCTAAGGACAGAGGTAAAGGCAGTAGAGCTGCAGCACCAACTCATGGCTCAGCTCAAACACCACACTGGTGTCATAGTTCTCAAGACCCACACTGTCCATCCTTCAAAACTAGGTTAGCTGCACAACAGGCAATAATCCCATTCACTCCCTTTCATCACTGCTATGCCTACCTCCTCCCACCAACCTCTGATGGAGAGAAAAAGTAAAGGTGAGGACTTCTGTGGAGGAGTGCCAATAAATCAGGCCCCATTTTTTTTTTTTTTGTTCAAAGTGTTTTAAACAGATTTCTGATTTTTGCAAGTGGGAAACACACACACACACGCACACACACACACTTCCACTCAACTTCCAGAGAGGACATTGAGAAACTAAAATGAAATTTTCCTCAATACAATGATCTCTGAAATGTTCAAATGAGCTGACAATACAAGTATATGACTTTGAGAGCATAAAAGCAAGACGTGTTAATCTACTCAGGAAATTGACTTAGTGTTAAAGAGGCATCCTTCCTCACCAGAAATACAGTCAATAAAATGGCAGCTCAGCAGAGTCCAGAAGAATTGTCTCTAAAAAGCAAACCACACTTGAATCACGTCAGCCATCAGAACAAAATGTGTTCTGTAGTGGTCACACCACAAAGCCCTGTATGCTTAATGACTTAGTGCTTTTCAGCTGGACCTTCAGGAACACCTCTAATCCTGGACGCACAGCAGCCACGGCTGCTATGAAACTGATGCTCTCTAGTTACTGGCAATGATGCCTTCCAGTCATTTTTAGGTGCTAGAAGGACTTTGTGCCAGTAGGTGAAAACATGCTAAAATAAAATAGTTAGCCAGCTGAGCAATTTTATCTTATTTTGGTTCAACTGTATGGATGTTTTATCTACATGTATGTCAGTATACCACTGATGCTTAGCATTACTCTTGCAGGCCAGGAGGTGGTGTCAGATTCCCTAGAACTAGAGTTACAGAAGGTTGTGAGCTGCCATATGGGTAATGGGAATCAAACCCAGGTCCTCTGAAAGAGCAGCTAGCACACTCAATCACTGACCATCTCCTGGGTAGGTAACTCCTAAGCATTTTTAAAAAAGAAGTTGTACATAAATAAATGGGGGTGGATGTAAGGGTCTACGTTTGTCTGGAATTCACTATGTAGACCATGATAGCTTTAAATGCATAAGATCTGCCTGCCTCTGCCCCTCAAATGCTGCAATTAAAGGTATGTATATGGGGTTGGGGATTTAGCTCAGTGGTAGAGCGCTTGCCTAGCAAGCCCTAGGCCCTGGGTTCGGTCCTCAGCTCTGGGGGAAAAAAAAAAAAGTGCTCCCTAAAGGTGTGTATATGCCTTAGTTTAATAAAAAACAAAAACAAAACCTTTTTTCTTTTCTTAAAGACATTTCTCTATGTAGCCTTGGCTTTTCTGGAACTTGGTCCATAGACCATAATGGCCTTGAACTCAGAGATCTCCCTGCCTCTGCATCCCAAGTGCTAGGATTAAAAGTATGTGTCGCTACACTGATTTTAATTTTTGGAAGTATGAGTCTCAAGCAGCCCAGGTTGGGCTCAAACCAAGGATGACTTTAAGCCTTTGATTCTTTTATTTTCACTTCCTAAGTGCTAGGATTCTATGTGTCTATCACCACGCCTGATTAATGTAGTGATGGAAATCAAATCCAGAGCATTGCTCATGTTAAGCAAACTCTACCAACTGAGTTCTAACCCTAGTTCTTAGAACACCATTTTAAAGACTGTCCTTTTCCTCTTTAGGGGTTGGTGGTGGTGGTGCTAGGGTGAGGCCAGGGCTTGCACATGCTAGTCACATGCTCTAGCAATAAGCTGAAGACTCAGCTTTACACAGCTGTTTTGTTTCTTTATTTGTAAGGAATTGTAACCTATAATTTGCCTCACAACCTTTTTCTAGGACTAAGAAGAAGCTATACATATTTAGCACTTTGCCATGTACTGGGTAGTCAAAAAAGCCAAGCTCATCTTCTAGCCTGTTCCTAAAGTATGAAGCTTTGCTTTTATGTATAGGGAAGTTAGTTAGACATTGTTTGTGGTAGTAACTAGTAGAAAACAAGCTGATTGGCCATCTGTGAGGCTACCCACTTAGATATTTGGTTAAATGTAAACAGCAGAAAAAGCACTATGTGTAATATGCTACTAGTTATATAAAAGGAATATACAGCTTCTTGATTCTGCATAGTAATTCCAGGGTGGCACAACCCAAGAAACAAATCTTCCTGAACTGGGTATGTTGGAACATACCTTTACTCCTAGCAATTGAGAGGCAGTTGCAGGCAGACCTCTGAGTTCCAGGCCAGCCAGGGCTATATAAAGAGACCCTATCTCAAAAACAAGAACAAAAAAAACCTACCCGAAACTAAAATTACAAATACTAAAACCCACAAAAACAACACCACCAAAAAGACAGACAGACAAACAAACAAACAAACCCAAATCAAACTGAACCAACAAAACAAAACAAAAACAATAAAAAAGAAACTAATCAGCCAGGCAATGGTGGCATACACCTTTAATCCCAGCACTTAGGTGGAGGCAGAGGCAGAGGCAGAGGCAGGTGGATCTCTGTAAGTTCCAGTACATCCAAAGCTATACAGAGAAATCCTGTCTCACAAAACCAACTCCCAGCCTCCAAAAATATTAAATTAGTCTACCTGAATGGTCCAAAGACAAGAAAAAAAAAAAAAGGAATCACTCCATTCTTTTCAGATTCATTAAACAACAACAACAAAACCATTAAGATTTCTATGTCTATCAAGAGTCCAAAAATCAATACTAAAGGCCTTTATGTAAACCATTCCAGCCGCCCTAGACTTTCTGGCTTAGAGGCCTGCTATAGTGGGAAACAGCCCAGCTGCTGTTGTGAGTATATCTGACATGGTCTACAACATGTTCCTTGTCATACTTCCTACGAATTCTGAAATGAAAGGCAGACCTACCACTAAGCCAGTCTCAGATTATTCCACTTAAATAAAAACTTCTGTACTTTGGAGCTGCTTTCCCCTTATGTGAAAAACAGTATGACAACCTTCTATACATGTGTCTTAGCCACTGCTTAGATACAAGGACCTGGGCTAGAATTTTGAAATGGAGGCACACAATAATAGGACTAGATGAGGATGGCATATAAAAAGACACAGGGTTGCAGAAAGCCCATGTCAGACTATATGGGTCTCCTTCTCCATCTGGATTTATGAGTAGTACTTAGAAAGAAATTTCTATACTTATCTTTAAAACAAAACACCAAAAAAAGAAAAGAAAAGAAAAGAAAACAAAAACCAACCAAACCAAAACCAACAACAACAAAAAGGAGGCTTAAGATGACAGGTCTAATTATAAGCTATTCGGAAATGAAGGCACCAGGAAGCAAACACACACATACTCTCACAAAGGTAATATGGACATGTTTCAGTTCATTTCAAGCAAAGTCTACTCAAGAAAGCCAAGAGTAGCTATGCACTCCTGTAATACCAGCATTAGGGAAGTGGAGGAGAGAGGATCAGGAGTTTTAAGCCAGTGTAGGCTATAAAAAATCCTGTTTCAAAACCACAATAAGAACAACAAAACAAAGGACCACCACTACCAATAACAACAAAAGAAAACACCAAAAGACTTGCAATTAAGATAGATCTAAATGGGGATTGAGCATGTTTGCCAGAGTTCTCCATCTTGATTAGTTTCTTTGATTAGTTTTTTGGTGTACAGATTTTAGTAGGTTTATCCTATATTCTATGTCTAACATCCACTTATGAGTGAGTCTTTCTGTTTCTGGGATACCTCACTCAGGACGATCTTTTCCAATTCCTGCCATATGTCTGCAAATTTCATGATTTCTTTGTTTCTTATTGCTGAGTAGTATTCCATTGTGTAGATGTACCACAATTTCTGTATCCATTCCTCAGTTGAGGGGCATGTGGGTTGTTTCCAGCTTCTGGCTATTACAAATAAGGCTGCTACAAACATGGTTGAGCAAACGTCCCTGTGTACTTGAGCATCTTTTGGCTACATGCCTAGGAGTGGTATAGCTGGATCTTAAGGAAGTGCTACTTCTAATCACCTGAGAAAGCACCAGATTGATTTCCAGAGTGGTTGTACAAGTTTACATTCCCACCAGTAATGGAGGAGGGTTCCCCTTTCTCCACATCCTCTCCAGCATGTGTTGTCACTTGAGTTTTTTATCTCAGCCATTCTGATGAGTGTAAGGTGAAATCTCACGGTCGTTTTGATTTGCATTTCCCTGATGACTAAGGACATTGAGCATTTCTAAAAAAACAGACTCTAGAACTTGGTGTCTTGGTTAGTTTTTGTCAATTTGATATAACTAAGCATGGATTAGATACTCCTCCTGAGAAGGAGGAGTCTCAAATGAGGGAGAACCCAGATCAGATTGTCTTGTAGTCTTGCCTATGGGGAAATGTCTTGATTGTTAATATGGGAGTTCCCAGGTCACTGTGCGCAGTACCACCACTGGGAAGTTGGTCTTGAATTGTATAAGAAAACTGGCTGAACATAAGCACAAGCCAGTAAGCAGCATTCCTCTATCGTTCTTGCCTGACTTCTCTCAAAGATGGACTGTGACCTGGAGGCATAAAATTAAAAGAGCCCTTCCCCTGAAATGGTTTGGTTGTGGTGTTTATCACACCACAAGGGAAAACTAACTAGGATACTTGACAGCAATCTCAAGTGCTAGATGAGGTTTTCTAGTTGTGCTGCCTAAATCAAGCGATAGTTATCACTCCACTACGGACCAGTTTCTATAATTCTACTACGTGGCACCCCTGCTCACTTCAACAATCTCATTAGCCATGGGAGGGAATCACTATTTGGACATGAGCTATCCCTATTATTGGGAAGGGGAATCTAAACATCCTTTTCAGGACAGCTCCCATGCAGCCCTGGCACAGGGACAGGCTGTGCCAGTCAAATATCCAGAATACTAGATCACAGTACTCACTTAGCTCAACTCTCCAACTATTAAATTGTGTCAGATGCAGAGAAAGTGAATTGGCCAATGCCAGGTGAAAAGAAAAGTGCATGTTCACACAGTTCCAACCCAGTATATTCTTCACTATTCTTCACCAACCGCACATTTTTCTAGAAGAGTCACCTTTAGTACAGACTCAAGACACCTTATACGAACCAGGCCTGATTCACCTTATATGTGGCTTGATGTAAAAGGTACTTGAGTCTGGGATCCTGGACATCTTACTATTTAAACTTCTAACCCCTGGCTCTCTTGTGAAAAGGGAGTCAAGTCAGAACACTGACCTTTCCTACTTCATGAAAGCAGAAGGGAGAACTGGCCATAAAGACTGCCATGGAAACTAAGGTTTCTAGTCACAAGCTGCCCAGTTTGCCTGCAGTATTCTTTTAAAAGAGCAAAAGTCCTGAGTACTTTGACATTCCCTGAATTACTACCATTATTTTAATAGACCTATTTATTTTAATTTACTGTGTATGGATGTTTTACTTCCATATATGTCTGTGCATGTGCATGCCTAGCTCTCATGAAGACTAGAAAAGGGCGTGGGATTATGTGGACTGTTGTTACAGACAGTTGTGAACCACCATGTGTGTGAGTTTATGTGTGAGCACACAGACAGACCATGGTTCTAGTGTAGAGGCTAGAGAACAACTTGAGGGAATAAGTTCTCTCCTCCCACAATGTGGGTTCTGAGGACTGGTAGCAAGCACCTTTAGTTGCCCCCCCCATCAAAAATTTTTAGTAAGATATTTATTTGGATTTTTAAGCACACATGCTCATGTATGTGTGTATTGTACATTACATGTAGGTGGATGTGAGATTGTTTGGAAGTGTAGTTATAGGAGATTATGAGCTACTTAGTAGGGGTGCTGGGAAATAGCTACGGTCTTCTAGGAAAGCAGCAAGTACTCTTAAGCCATAAAGCCGTCTCCCCAGTGTATGATCAACATTTTAAACTCTGAGCCTCATCTCTTCTTTGATGAGCAGCAACCAAGGACAGACTTGTCCAAGGTGGACTGTCACATACTGATTCTTGATCTTTAACTGTGGTCATCTGGTAGTTAACAAAGCTATGCTGAAGTTATTTTTCCCTCTATATTTTAAAATAGGTGTGGGAATTTGTGTCTTGGAGAGCTGAATCCATCTCTTAAGTCCTGTCCTCAACACAGAGGTCTGATGAGGCAGGTTCAGCTCTCTATTTCTAATTGCAGGAGGCCAACGTAATTTATTAGATGTTTTGGTAAGGAAAGGAAAAGCCAGATGTCTAAAACTTCACAATTATTTTACATAAACACACACACTTAAATTTGTTTTTCATTTATGTGCATGTGTGTGTGTCATGTGAGTCAATGTGTACCATGTGCATACAGGCACCCTTGGAAGCCAGAGGGTCACTTGATTAGGTACTGGGAACCAAATTCAGGTCCTCTGCAAGAGCAAGTGGATAAATGTTCTTAACTGCTGAGTCATTTCTCCAGGACCACCATATATTAATATCTTACTCAAGAAAATATACATAGCACTCTGTAATAAAGGTCCTTGCTTGTATAAAAAATAATTACAGCTGGGCACGGTAGCACATGCTGTAATCCCAGTACCCAGGGAGGCAGAGACAGATGGATCTCTGTGAGTTTGAGGCCTGCCTGGTCTACAGAGTCCAGGACAGCCAAGGGTACACAGAGAAACCCTATCTCGAAAAAACAAAAACAAAAAAAAACAAATAATTTTTTAATTCCTGAAACACTAATTACATGTATTTTTTTCTATTAATTCAGTTTGTTGTTTTTTTTTTAATTCGAGGTAGGGTTTCTCTGTGTAGGCCTTGCTGTCCTAGAACTTGCTCTGTAGATAAGGCTGGCCTCGAACTCACAGAGAACCACCTGCCTTTGCCAAGCACACTACCACTGCCTGGCTAATGTGTCAATTTTGAAATTAAGTGTATCTTACTCAATCTTATGTTTCCCAGGAATATAATACTATGGGTTGGGCCCCATACACTGGGCCAGGGTCCAGTCATCAATGGACCCATCAACACAGGATGGGCCGGGGTCACACTTACCCTCATCCCTAATGTCAGTCTTACAGGTTTCACCGCAGCCACAGACATACTTTCTCTTTAGAACTAGTTCTTATCTCTAAAAAAAAATTTAGTCATCATTTGTTTATAATACCTCCAAAGTGACTACTTCACACAGTTATCATTGTGCTGTTCTCGAACAGTCACACCCTGTTTGAGGTGTCCCTTGCAGAACTCTTAAAGACTACTGGCTGGTTCCTAACTCCTGAGCATGCTTTTTTTCAGGCTTTGCTTTCCCACAGTAATGATCCCTACTTTTCTGTCTGACACTTCCCTTCTCTGGATCTTGACTAGCTCTATCTGGTCTTCAGGGAAACATAGCTAAACTATACCCTTGTATTTCAAGTACAAAGGTAGAAAAATTTAGCCTTTCATGTTAAAAGTGATGCTGCTTTTCCTCACAAAGCATTCTCATAAGTGGATAATGGCTTAGAAAGGTAAAGTGGCTTGCTTAGATATAAAGCAGGCAGAACCTGTTATCTGAGATGTTAGGCAGACAACACATCTAAAGCTGTTTCCCCAAGTACTCTGCTGCCACCAGCTGATCTGGAGATCTCACCTCCAGAGACTGTATACTGACCCTAACTGAACCAGCCTTAACACTGAGCACAGAAGAAGCAGTCCTCCATTAACAGCAGAGCTTCAAATCCTTATAATTTGTTCATTGCCCATCAAAAAATAAACAAAAAACCTGAACACTTGAGTCCCACAGTAGTTGTCATCTTTTGGGAAGTCTTGGGCATTGAACCCAGGGCCTCATAATGCTAAACATCTACTATACTAAGCTTCACCTTGAGCTCTTCTAAAAAATTTTTATGTGAAACCCCATGAAAGAAACTAAGAGACTTGAAGTCATTTATAGCTACTAGCTGCCTTGCATCATTTGCTGTGGATCTACTCGAGAGCTTATTGTGTAAAAATCACACCAGCACTACCAGCAGCAGGTAATTATGTATGTGTTCAGCACATGTTCTTTATCACTGTGTGCTCAGTTTATGCAACTCCAATTTCCTGTCTTATTTCTAGTATTTTGTATACTTAGGGAAACCACTTTATCCTTCTAAAATCTTAGCATAAAAAAAAAAAAAAAAAGAAATAATGGTTTTCAGACCCCAAATAATCTGAATGAATTCCCCTACTTCTTTCAGACATGTCAATGTTTCACTTAGCCACCTTTAAGGTGTGGCTAGTAATACTGCCTGAAACTCCCTAGTTAAGCCAGGCCAGGAGCCTCTTCCTTCCCATGACACCAAGGCCCACACTGCCTTTTTTGTTCCCAGTCATCCAATCTCTACTCATGCTTTGGAACTGGACTTCCCTCTTGTCTTCCATCAGCTTTCCTAGATCTTGCTGTTTTCCACTGACCTTGACCTCTTCCAGCAGTTTCCTAGTTATCCTAGTTACTTATTCTGCACACAATCCCAGCTGAACTATTAATCTCGTTTCCTTACTGAGCTCCCAAAAGGTGAGGACCACAACCTTCACTGTCCTAGGAATTCCTTAAGTGTCTAGCACTGTGGAATGTAGACTCATGCAATATAACCAACACCTTTCTTTAAAAAAAAAATATATATATACACACACACACACACACACACACACACACACACATATACATGTGTGTATTTAAAAATTTATTTATTTCATGTATGTGAGTGTTCTGTTTTATGCATGCCAGAAGACAGCACCAGATCTCATTATAGATCATTGGGAGCCACCATGTAGTTGCTGGGAATTGAACTCAGGACCTCTGGAAGAGCAGCCAAGCGCTCTTAACCGCTGAGCCATCTCTCTATCCCTACACCTGTTTTTCTTAGCAGGACAATCTTCTTTAAGTAGTCTATGGCAATAACACTTTCCTTCCTTCCTGAAGTGAGTGTGGGTAGTAGTGGTAATGGGGATTGAGCCCAAGGCTTTGCACATGATAGACAACTGTTCTACCACTGAGCTCTAGTCCAGTCTCAATTCATGACACTGAACAACGTGTCTTCTTCCCGGACTCTGCTCTCACAAGTCACGGCGCTCTCCCTGAAGTACGGCCACCACAAAGCTGGTAAGCTGACTCACCAGAAGAAAAAGGGGGCAGGGCATGTCTGTACTGTGAAGGCCAACACACTAGGTAAACTGAGACCTGGAGAGCATGCGGACACACAAACTCCTAAATGTGTGAAGCAATTTGTAAAGGACTTTCATACAGAATATTACATACTCCTTTTAAGGAATTGATAGTTTAGTCATCGGTGTCAGACTTAAAAGAAAAAATAATTTTTTTTGAACTTAAAGTAACATTTTTCTTTAATCAGAAATACAGAAACAACTGCTTAAAGAAACCAAGTTAACAAGCCAGACTCATGCGATCATCTTGTATTGAGGAGACACTAAACAAATCACTGCAAATTCAAGTCACTACACATTTTTCCCTAAGCGTAACTTTTAAAACTGTGTTCTGTAAAGTCAGACTCTCAAAATAATGGTCCTAGAGTCTTCCAGTTCAGGACACACTGGGAAATAAAGCCTTTTAACTACAATGACATAGTAAATTACTTCGTTTTACAAATGAGAACAGGATCAAATAAGTACTTTTATCAAATAACACATTAGCTTTCAAAATACCTCAAAAACAGACCAATCACTGGCCACCTAACTCAGTGGTCAATACTTGTCTAGTGTAGGCAAGGTTCTGGGTTCAGCCCTAAAGCTACAAAACATTTTAAAATTTGATGAGAGAGGGAGAGAGAGAGAGAGAGAGAGAGAGAGAGAGAATAAGTGCAAACATGAACTGTTGATGAAGCAAAGATACAACTACTTCAATGGGCCTATAATATGTAGACAGTTATGAACCCTAGTTCTTACCTGAAGGACATTACCATTGGCCTCAAAATAATTTTTGCAAGATAAGAATACTATCTCTTATTTAGGTATAAAGTCAGAATGAGGTGCCATTTTCACACACTATAGTAAGCTTGAACTAAGGAACCTAGAATATTCACAGAACAGAATATACTAAGGGGAATACACAAAGGCAACACGAACTCTTAGGGAATACTACTCACTGATCTTCTGTGCCAAAAAACTTCACAAAGAAGCATTTCTTTCCACGTGGTTTCTTCAAGTCCTTGGGTGGATTAACAATCTGAAAAATAAAGAGGTAAAAAGTTATGATGAGAACACAGCAGTCTACTAGAAAAGTCATTTGCCATAGCTCTAAATAGGCTGGAAAAAATACTCAAAAGATTTAAAAAATGACAATGTCCAAAACCAAACCAAGGTTTTACACTCATCCCATATCTGGCACTTTTCTATTGTGTTGTAAAGAAATGTGCAACTATTCTTTCAATTCTCCATATCCCAACAAGCAGTGTACTGTTCAGGAGGTAGTTTTCACTGTAATACTTCCTGCTATACAAGCAGTTAAAACTAACGGCAACATCACCCTGTAAAAGGAACTTTTATTTCTTTTACATCACCTCTCCCTACACATGATATGCTTACTGAAAAACAGAAGATTCTTCAAAATACTTCTGGTGTAGCAAGAGTTAGGATGGAAAATAGTGTAAATAAAGGACCACTGAGGCACAGGAAACACCATATTGCAAAGAGTCTACAGACATTTCCTGGATTCCTAGTAGAACATTTGGAAAGCTACGATGGATCACCTCTTGAAAAATCTGGAATGCCAACTTCTGCAGAGATGCACCGGAGCAGCACATATGGTAACAGGGAAGAAGATTTAAACTTAGTTGGGACAAAAATACTTTGGCTTTTCACTAACCTACATTTAGACTTCCCTCTTCCTAGAGAATCTGTTTCTTCTTTCTTAGATTTAAGTAAAATGCTACATTCTGATTAGAATTGATAAAAAACAACAAATTTCACAATCCATCTCTGACTGAAGTGATTACTCTATATTAAACACTCTAGTTTATTATATAACTTTCAAAACCGACTGTAACTAAAGGTGAAATACAAAGTTTTATCTGAATGAGACCATTTTAAGTCAGTTTTAGAGAAAGAGGGAAACTTGGAACAGTCTCCCACATCCTTCATTTCCAACTTCAGCTGTCTTCCTTAAATAGCAGCAATTCACTCACCTTTCCCGGCCAGGGAGGATACCGGCCCAGCTTCCCCCTAGAGAAAATAATACAAAGAGTAAGAACTTGCCCTGGAAAAGCCAGTCCATCTCCTTCAGCCCACTCAACAGGCAATTTATGCTCCAAACTCTAGGCTGGCACTCTCAAAGGGCCAGAACAAAAGCAGGCGAACCAGAGTTCTTAATGGGCCTTCCACAGCTGGGTTCAGGATCCACACAGATGAATACAGAACTGTATAAATATGTGCCTGAGGTCTGTGTACTCTTTCACTGAGAAAGAATATAGAATAACAAAACCATTAAGAGTCACTGGTCTGGGGCCTCCCAGTGACAGGGTTGATTATAATTCTCTCTGTAAACACACTTTCCCCAAGATTGGTTTAATTGACCCCAAGATCAGCCTTCCTTTGACAAATGATCATGGAAACCTTTCTCTAGGTCGGGAAACTACGCAGTTCCAAGAAGGAGACAATGGTCAGTCCTGGTTCTAGCTGTTGTCGGGGACACAGGAACACAACGAGAGGCACTGGTCACCGCCTAGCCATCATTTGCAAAGGAGAAGTCCCCCCTCCCCTTGGTTTCTTCATGGAGCAGCGATGGGCAATCGGATTTCACCACCTGGGGCCAAACCTCGAGCCCACGTCTGCCCCATCCGAACGCGGGTTTGGACGGCTCTGTCTCCCGCGAGGTAACCTCTCCTGCTTTGAGAGGAGCCCCGGAGATCGCCGGACTACGCTCTACGCCAGAGCTCTCTGCAGTGGCAGCCGGGACCCGGGTTCCAGAGCTGTAGCCCTCCGCTAGGATGGCCTCGGGGTTCAGTGCAAGGACCGCCGCGGCCCCCCTCGGCCTCGGTTCCCTGAGGACCGGACAACCCCTTCCGCCCCAGCGTCGTTCGTAGAGAGGCGGCATCTCCTCATCCCCACTCTTCGCGCCAAGAGCGCACAATAAAAGCAACTCCTGGGCCAGCTGCCAACCCTACGACCAGGAAAAGCAGCTTCGCGCCGTCTTTAGCTCAGCCCTGGTCACTGGGACTCACCACACCAAGTCGCCGAGCCGCAGACTCACAGCCGCCATCTTACCACCCAACCACCGCCGCCGAACGGGCAGCCGGGAACTTCAGGTCGCCGCGGCACCGCCCATTGGAGTGGGCCTGACCACGTGACGGGGGCTTGCTGTCATCCGCCGAGCGGATGCGCTGACGTCACCGAGGCGCGGCCGTTCATTGGGCGGCTCGGAGACACGTGACCTAAGCGCCGCGCTCTCAGCGCGTCGAAGCCCGGAGACTCCAGGCTCCTGCCCCCCTCCTCCCTCCGGCTCGTGACAACGAAGCGTCCGCGGTCCAAAGCAGCCGCGGTGGAGGCGGCGCGGCCGGAATAGCGCGAAAGGGAGCCGACTGAGCTACCCGCTCGCTTCCGGAGCTCTGGCCTCATCTCCAGTCTTTTTCGCTGTTTCCGTTACGGCCGTTAGCCGGACGGGGACCCCGGGCCGTTCCTGAGCCTGAGGTGCCGGGTGGATGGGTCTCGGAGCCCGGGTGCTGCCCTGACTGACCCCGGCGCGGCCTGGAAGCCAGTCTCGGTCCAAGCCGGGGACGGAAGAGGCCCTGGTTGCCCGCGAGCCCGCGCTCGGGGCGGGAGCTCCAGCCTGCTGAGGAGCGCCAGCTCGACGGTCGGCTTCCGGAGCGGCGTCCCCGCCAAGCGTCGCCTGACTTGTTTTCTTGGACGTGGACTTGGCACATCTCGGCTCCCCCCGCTGGCTGGCGAGAGAAAGCTGCGGTTTGTCGAGAGGCTCCCTTCCCACGGGCCGGGGACCCGGCCATGGGCTGCGGTGCGGGCCCTCCGCGCGCCCGCAGGCAGCGCTCGGCAGCGGGCCGCTGAGCCGCGCCGCAGCCCGAAGGTCCCGGGCCGGCATGAGGACCGCCACGGGGGGACGTCTGCGGTCCGCGTCGGCTCTGGGCACAACGGTGTGTGCCGCGGTCCGGTCCAGCCTCCCGCGTTAGCCTTCGTAAGTAGTGTGACACTTTGCAAGAAGTTGTGACAGCTGGAAGACAGATGACAGCGTAGTGGGAACTGTTAACCTGCCGAGGGGCAGGGCGGCTGCCCTAACTTCCGCAGACCGGCTTGAAGCCTGACTTTGAGCCAGAAAGTCTCACTTCAGAACAGACGGCAGGGAGTCAAGGGTGGACTTAACTTACAGCTGTACTTTCTTTCTTAAGTCATCGTCTGCTCCAAAGGTGACGGGTTCACGTTCCTTTCCCCAAGGCAGTGTCCCCTGTAGAGGCTTTGATTGTAAATTGTTCTGGGGGCAATGGGGTGGAGAAACTAGTTGGTCGCCTTGACCCCAGCCCGTTTTGTTTTTGTTTTTGTTTGTTTTTGGAAACAAGTTTCCCAGAAGTATCACAGATTAGTTGCAAGGACTGTCATTACACTGTGCTATTTTAAACACAAGCTGAATACATTTAATGTGTATTTAAGATTTCATGAAATTACTTAATAAAATTCAACATATGTTCTTAATTTAGGAATTAGCATTTTTGAGGAATTAAAGAATATTGTAACTACGTGTCTTAAACTGTGAATCTTTACAATTAGATTTAGAAGTAATCCCATTAATGTCAGGAGTATAACAAAGGATACATTGTCTAATGTCTTTGAAATTCTAGCGAATGAAACAAGACAGAAAAGAAAAATTGTCATTTCTGTAGGTAATAAAACTTTGCATTTTGCAATAAAAAGAGAAAAGTCATTATATAGGGAAAGATATTCATGATAAAATCAACATACACATTTTCCGTTTTATTGGTAGTCAGTTCAAAAATTAAAATGGTTAAAAAGAGTATATTTATGATAACAAAAACATAAACAGTCTCTGAGAATACCTGGAGATAGTGAGGAATCCAGGGACTTTCGCATAATTTGGTCTTTTGTTTTGTTTTTCAAGACAAGATTTCTTTGTGTAGTCCTGGCTGTCCTGGGTAGACCAGCCAGTCCTCAAACTGAGAGATCTGCCTGCCTCTGCCCCTCAACTGGTGGCATAAAGCTATATGCCACCAATGCCTTGCCCATAATTTGGTTTTTAAAGAGAAGAATTTTTTTTTCCTGTGTGACATACTAATATTCAACTCATTCAGAATATTTAGAACCTATTCTAAAAGGTTACTTTTTCCTGTTTATCATTTTATTTGGGGAAAGAGTCTCATGTAATCCAAGCTGTCCTCCAACTCCTTATGTAGCCAAGAGTGACTTTAAACTTCTGATCCTCCTGCCTCTACCTCCACAATGCTGATATTACAGGTGTATATTACCATTCCCATTTTAATTCAGTGTGGGGATTGAACCCAGGGCCTTCAGTGTGCTAGGAAAGCACTTTACTGAGCTTTATTCCCAGCCCATTCTGAACTGTTTTTAAGACTTGTAAATTTTCATTAATGTTTTATTTACAAATTTAAGAATTTATGTGTCAAAAAATTAACTGAGGGTCTGAAAGGTAGCTCAACAGGTAAGGGTGTCTGCCTCCAAGCCCGAAACCTATGCTCAATCTCTGAAATTCACATGATGAAAGAACCAACTTCTGTAAGTTTTCACACACACATTCATGAATGCATGCGAAAATAAAAATTACTTAAACTGGAACAAATGTTTGAGATAGCGCCAAGTTAAACAGATTAAATACTCTTAAAACTCTTATTTAGACCAAGTTAATTAAATTCTGTAAAGTATTTTAAACTGCATTTAGTTTTTTCTTAATTCTCTCAGGTACTTTGCATTCCTTTTGTTTGTTTGTTTTTTCTGTAACAGGGTTGTTTCTTTGGATAGCCTTGGCTGTCCTGGAACTCTTTGTTGACCAAGCTTTGTTGGCCAACTCTTTGTTGGCCTCAAACTCATGGAGATCCGCCTGCCTCTGCTTCTTGAGTGCTGTGTGTGCCACCAACTCCTAGCTACTTCATAGTTCTAATTAGGTAAACTTGTAAACCTTATAGTAAGCTCTTTCCAAGATTATAAACAACTCATACATTTAATTGTATAAAAACAGTTCAGGTTTTTTGGAGTTTTTTTTTTTTTTTTTTTTTTTTTGAGACAAGGTTTTCTCTGTAACCTTGGCTATCCCAGGCTGGCCTCAAATCACAGCTACCTGTCCAGCAAATTCAGGTTCTTTTATGGACTTTAGAACTTTTATTTTCTTAAGCATTTGGAATTAAATATGTAGGTTAAACATGCCCTTTAACATATTTGATTGTCTTAAATGTTTCAAATGGACTAGCCCAAGAACAAAATAGTATGTTGTGATAATCATTATACTTCTCTAAAATCTGACTTCTAAGAGTTAATAGATTGATTTACTTTGTCCTCTAATCCTGTCTCATTGTTGGCTAATGATTGCACAGACTTTGGTAGCTGACAGGAGTATTGTTACTAGCTATGTGGATTGAAATGTGTCCTCTAAAATCTGGACTGAGATGAGGCTACAGTTTAAAAATTTTGGCTAGACAAAAAGACACTCAGATCTGGTTGCCACTTCCTTCTTCCAGTTTGAGTAACTTGTTGATCCATTTCTTACAGTTAGATTGTGCTTCCTCTCTTAAGTGGGGAGCCTGTAAGCCTTAAACTTTCTGTTGAGGTTTATTTTCATAGCCAGGTGAATTTCCCAATGTCCTTATGCCCTTGAATTTTCTTTTAGAGTGCTTTTTAGGGTAATCTAGTACATGCTGGTAAACCTTGCCCAGGACATTTATTTTACTGCTTGATTAGAATGATTTTTTTTTTTTTCCAAGATAGATTTTCACTGTGTAGCCCTGGCTATCCTGGAACTCATTCTTTGGATCAGGCTGGCCTTTGAACTCAGAGATCTGCCTGCCACTACCTCTGCCTTCTGAGTGCTGAGATTAAAGGTGTGAGCTACCACTGCCTGGCTAGAATGGATTTTTTTTTTTTTAATTTATTTGTATATTTTTTTCATCCCTATATCGTCTTGCCTTTTTTTTTTTTTTTCCAGAGCTAAGGACTGAACCCAGGGCCTTACACTTGCTAGGCAAGTGTTCTACCACTGAGCTAAATCCCTAACCCCTTGCCTTATTTTTTTATGACAATAATCAAATGAATGGATATTAAACATATGCTGATCCTTATACATATATATATGAAGCTAGGTACATCATCCTGAATTAATTCATATTTGTGATTCATTTTATAAAGTATAGTCACATTTTTTGAGGGGACTTGCAAAAGTGATTCTAAAATTGATTTGAAAAAGGCTAAAATCTGATTATTATTTTTTACAATTATTTTTAAAAAGATGAATTTTTAATTCAGGATACTAAAGGTATTATAAGAGTTTTCAAGACTGTTCAGTACTAGTTAAACAATCTCTCTACTACTTGATTAATGTAACACAGTTTTTACACATGGACTGTAAATATATGGGGTCTGCTTTGTAATTGGTACTGGGGGAAAAACCAAGTTAGAGCCTGTTCTCACTATAGAGCACAGTAAGTTCTACATGGATTAGAGTTAAAAGTGAAAAGACAGGCGTGGGAGCTCATGCCTGTAATCCTAGTAGTCAGGGAGGCAGAAGCAGGCAGATTGCTGTGAGTTTGAGGCCAACCTGGTCTACAAAGTGAGTATAGGATAGCCAAGGCTACAGAAAGAAACCCTGTCTTGAAAAAAATAAACAAAAGACTGAATCAGTGGATTTTTTTTGACAATGAAAAATTTAAAAATCAGTATAATTGAAAAGAAAAACGCCTATTTTGAAAATGTCTGTCTTTGTTATTTTGGTTTGACCTGGCTTTTCTTTTCAATGTTAACAGAAACCATGCAGTGACACCTGATAAGACTTGTTGGTAGCCATGTCGGAGCCCCACAGGGTCCAGTTCACCTCTCTCCCAGGTTCTTTGAATCCTGCGTTTTTGAAGAAGTCTAGGAAAGAGGAGGTTGGAGGAATAGAACAGCATCAAGACTGTGATCCAGCTGCAGCAGCTGTTCGGATTACACTCACTCTCTTTGAACCAGATCACAAACGCTGCCCAGAGTTCTTCTACCCAGAGCTGGTGAAGAACATCCGAGGGAAGGTGAAAGGCCTTCATCCAGGAGACAAGGTACATTCCTTTTGCTCTGTATACCTAACATGAAGATACCAATGTGTTCACATGGGCCTTTATATCCGGGAAATGAGGGCCAGAGAGGTCTGGGCTGCTTCAAGGTCATTTCTCTCTCCTAGAAGTAAGCACTGGGGATGGGGTTGGGGAGGAGGAAGAAAATTCTTCTAAGAATCCTGACAGCCCCGCACTGGTGGTGCACACCTTTAATCCCAGCACTTGGGAGGCAGATACAGGTGAATCTTTGAGTTCAAGGCTAGCCTGGTCTACATAGTGAGTTCCAGGGCAGCCCAGGCTATCCTCCTGACTTATGCAAGAGATATTCAAGGCTACTTTGAATTATGGCTCACTATATAAATAAAAAAGCAACACTCTTTTTTTTATACTAACACTTGTATGGTACAACTGAGATCATTCTTTTGATAGTTGCAGTGTTGTGTGTTTTTCTTTGCCTACTCTTGTGGAAGGTCAGACAGGATGATACCAACACAGCTCATCATTTCTGATCAGTAGTGTCTTGAGTAATTTCTGTTTCTGGATTTGCAGAAATCTTCTGCTTTTTTATTTATTTTTGCCAGAATTGGCTTTGTAAGCATCAAGCTGTTTGAAAATCAGTTTGGTTTCTTAAAATGATTTTTAATTGATTTGTTTATTTTTCTTTCTTTATTAAAAAACCCTTTTTTTAAAACATGCATTTATTTACTATGAAGAGGGGACTCGTGTGTGTCAGAGAGATAGAGAACAGCTTGTGGTACTCAGAGCTCTCCTTCCATCATGTAGGACGTGTGACTAGAACTCGGTATTAGGCTTTGTAGCAAGTGCCAAGGATCTCATGTTGCCCATGCTGACCTCTCACCAGCCTTGATGAATTTCTTTTCTTGGCACATTTGTTTTATTTTTTTAGTATGGAACTTTCAAACACGCATGCTTTTCAAATATACATAGAAATAGAGATTATAGTAACACCCATGTACCTATTTCCCATCTTCAACTGTTACAGTGTTTACCACTCATTAACACTTTAAAAAGTGTGTGTTTTTATATATTTTCAAGACAGTGTCTTTCTTTGTTTGCTTTCTATTGCTTTGAAATAGAAATCAAAAGCAATTTGGGGAGGAGGAATGGGTTATTTCAGCTTATAACCCACAGTCCATCATGAAGAGAACTTAAGGCAGAAATAGAAGCAGGAGCTATGAAGGAGTGTTGCTTATTGGCTTGCTTAATTACTTTCTTACACAACCCAGGACCACCTACTCAAGGGTGTCACCACCAAAGTAGGCTGTTCCATTCCACATCGGTTAGTGAAGAAAATATCCCTACAAACTTGCCTACAAGTCAATTTGATGGTCACATTTTCTCTGTTGAGCTCCTTCTTTCAAGATGACTATAGCTTGTGTCAAGCTGGAAAAAAAAAAAACAAAAAAACCCAAGTAGCACATAGTCTTAACTGTGTAGCCTTCACAGACCTTGAATTTAAACTTAAGATCTTCCTGTGACAGACCTCTAAATGCTGGGACTATATATTTATACAACTGTATACAACTAAAGAAAAAAATCTAAATTTTTTTGAGTCATACATACATTTTAAAAAGTGCATATCATTGGGGTGGCTAGAGAGATGGCTCAGTGGTTTAAGACTCTTCTTCCTGTGTTTAAATCCCAGCCCTCACATGGCATCTCACAACTGTGTACTGTAGCTCCTGTTCCAGGGGATTCAACACCGTCACATATACATACATGCAGTCAAACAGCAATGTATGTAAAAATAAAAGAAATACATTAAAAAAGAAAAAAGTACATATAAAGTTTGTGGATTTTTCACAAACCTTCAACACAACCATACAAACCTACACATGGTTCACAAAATACAACATTTACCAGGATGCTAGAAACATTTCTTTTGCCGCACTGTCCCCCCTCCTCACAGGCAACTGCTGTCAATCAAGACCAGTTTTGCATATCTTTATGCTGTATGTGTATAGAATCATACATCATGAGTAGGAGCTAGATGAAGAGCATTTTAAGCATTTACTGGATGCTAGTACACTGTGTTAGGCTTAGAAGAGAAGGTACGTAGGACCACACACACTTTGAGCATTTTGGTCTCTAGTGGCATTTAGTGGAACAAGGATGAAGCCAGCACCTGGCTCACCCAAGCGTCTGGAGGTGGAATGAGACCGTGTTGGTAAAGTCTTTAGCATAGTTCTCAGTACCAAGCCCTCACTTGGCCTGGTTGGTTTCGGGGATATTTGGAGGAAGCATGTCCAGTTAGAAGCATTCCTTTTCTTAAATAAAAATGTATAGGGTTATGTTTGTTTTGTCTTGTTTGAGGCAGGGTTGCAGATGGCCTAGACTGGCCGATATAACAAGATGCCCTTGAATTCCTGATCCTCCTGCCTATACCCCTGAATGCTGATACTAAGGTGTATGCCAGCACACCTGACTGAAGATGTGTTTATTTATTATTTTAAAATTTATTTTATGAGAACTGGGTGTAGTAACACACACCTTTAATCCCAGCAGAAGCAGAGATATGTGGATCTCTGTGGGTTTGAGGCCAGCCTGGTCTACAAAGAGAGTTCCAGGTGGCCATGTCTGTTTACACAGAGAAACCCTGTCTTGGAAAAAAAGAAAAAAGAAAAAAAATGTATAAGTGTATTTCTTACATGTATGTTTGTGCACTGTATGTATACTTGGTACCTGTAGAAACTAGAAGAAGGTGTGAGATCCCTTGGAACTGGAGTTACAGGTCTTGTAGTGTTAAGAGTATAGTCATGCATGAGGTCCTGGGCACCCACTCCCAGTATAATCTGGTACATTTGTGTATTGATTTATTTTACATATGTTCTTTACAATGTGAAGTACTGCTGCACAGTGAGAACCATATAAAAACGGAAAAGACTGTCCTTGCCTCATGGGAATTTAGAGTTTTATAGGCATTTCAAGAAAATTCTAGGAGCACAGGTAGCAGAAGTTACACTATGTTGAGGTTTAAGCCCCAGAGGCCTTTGGCTGAACTCAATAATGGCCGGGATGCTGTGTTTGGACAGAGCTGAATCTTTGGTTCAGAAATAATAATTGAAAGATGTATTAGCATGGCTTTAAGGAGTTCATGTTGAATTAGGTATTGCTCAAAAATGGAGGGTTTTTTTTTTTTTTTGTTTTGTTTTATTTTGTTTTGTTTTTTTTTTGTGACAGGGTTTCTCTTTGTAACTGCCCTGGCTGTCCTGAAACTCACTCTTTGGACTAAGCTAGTCTTGAAAACTATAGAGATCTGCCTCTGCCTCTGGAGTTCTGAGATTAAAGGGGTGTGCTACCACCACCTGTCAAAAAAAATAGAATTTCTAAAAGTTATTTTAGCCATTTTAAGTTATATGTGATCATTGTAGAAATATTAGAAGATACAAAAAAGCAGCACATGTTTTTAAAAACAGCCTGTGTAAGTTTTGGAGAGATGTCTGAGTGATTGAGAACATTCCTGCTCTCTCTAGGACCAGGTTCCATTTCCAGCACTCACATGGTGGCTCACAATCATTTGTAACTCTAGTTCCAGGGAACCTGATGTCCTTCTTTGATCTCTTTGGGCACCAGACATGCACATATATACATGCAGGCAAACACTTACACATATCTAAAAACCACTCATTTATTATTATAAATGTTTGTATCTTGTATGCACCATAGTATTCCAGTATGTATACATACTATAAATCATGTAACTGATCTTTCTGAGTGGGTGGATTTTAGTAGACTGGAAAGTAGAATAAAGGAATTTTTTTTTCCTTTTTTTATTTGTTTGAGGTTGGAAATTGTAACACCTGACTGAAGATGTGTTTATTTATTATTTTAAAATTTATTTTATGAGAGCTGGGTGTGGTAACACACACCTTTAATCCCAGCAGAAGCAGAGATATGTGGATCTCTGTGGGTTTGAGGCCAGCCTGGTCTACAAAGAGAGTTCCAGGTGGCCATGTCTGTTTACACAGAGAAACCCTGTCTTGGAAAAAAAGAAATAATCTGGACTGGATTAGAACTCTATTTTGTTTTATTTTATTTTTTGCTTTGTAGACCAGGCTGCTGTCCTCCATCTCTGAGTTCTGCTTGCCTCTGCCTTGCTGAGTGGTGGGACTACAGACATGTATCACAATACCCTGCTAGAATTCCTTTTTTTTTTTTTTTTTTTTTTTTTGGTGCATTGGTGTTTTGTCTGCATGTATGTCTGGGTGAAGGTGTCAGATCTTGGAGTTATAGACATTTGTGAGCTGCCATGTAGGTGCTGGGAATTAAATTCTGATCCTCTGGAAAAACATTCAATGCTCTTAACCACTGAACCATTTCTCTAGCCCTAGAACTTTCTTTTGCTTCTGTTTTTCAAATGCTGAAATTATTGGCATGTACCTCCATGCCTTGCCTAGAGACATTTGTTTTGAAGCAAGCATCTATTTTTACTATTTTATCTGTACTCTGAAGTCTTAGCATGTTTAATATTATCTCTATTAATACTAAGATTCCTTGCCCAAGAACATAAATCCAGCTATGGAAAATTTACTTGATTAGAAAAAATATATGAGTAAACTTATGGAATAAAAATAAACTTTAGAAGACTACATGAAAATATTTGGAATGATTATTTTGTTTTTGGTTCCTCTTTATTTTTCTTCAATGTCTGTGCTTTCTAGGCAAACACTGTACCAGTGGGCTAAGTTCTCAACTCCTTATATCGCTTTTCTAAAGCTAGAATGGCTGTCAATAAGATGTACTACATTTAGTGGGTTTTTAACTTTTTTTCTTTAAATACGGAACACGTTATGAATTTGTATATTATCTTTGCAACAGGGGCCATACTAGTCTTTTCTGTATTCTTCTAATTTTAAGGTGGTGAAAAATATGCTGCCAAAGAGAGCACATTTTTTAACCTTTAAAATATCCTGTTTATTATTTATTTATTTAATGTGTATGGATGTTTTGCCTGCATATGTGTCTATGTACCACATTCATGCAGTGCTATCAGAGACCAGAAGAGGGTCTTAAATTTCCTGATACTGGAGTTGGGCATGGCTATGAGCTGCCATGTGGATGCTGGAAATTGAATCCAAGTCCTTTAAAGAGAAATTGGTGTTCTTAAGCTCATTTTAACCTTTTTGAACCTTGACTGTTTTAGAAGTTTCTTGAAGCCTATGGACCCTTGAAATGTTTTAAAGTGCCTAAAACAAGTGTTACAGAAAGAATCAACTGTATTGAACACAGTTCTGTAGACATTGAGTATCTCTAGCAAAGGCCCTTTGCACTGTTTGAAGCCCCAGTGTAGGCCATTGTAGATATTTGATCATGTTTTCTTGAATTACATTTCCCAGCTTTCTCTCTTCTCTTTAATGTTTGGTTCTGGAGTAGAGCCTAAGATCTTGTTCAGCCCTTTTTTCTTTTTGTTTACGACAAGGTCTCAGTGCATTTTCTAGGCTAGCCTTGACAGTGTAGTCAATGACTTTGTAGTCAGGGCTGGCTTTGAAATTGAGATTCTTGTGCCTCAGCCTTTCTAGTAGTTAAGACTACAATGTGCTAATAAACTTGCTGAAATTCTGTTTTTTTAAACAATAAAACATAGTGTGATGGTAGCATATATTCTCTCTTGCTATATCTGAATAATAGTTTTTATTACATAATTTTTAATTGTTGGGTAGTCATTGAAAGTTCTTTAACCAGGATTGTGGCTTTTTGTATATTTCATTTTTTTGTGGAATGATCTCTTTCTAGAAAAAAGATGTCTTGGATCCTTTCAATGATGAAGAAAAAGAAAGGCATAAGGTGGAGGCCCTTGCACGGAAATTTGAAGAAAAATATGTAAGATTTTTGTGTTGGGCAATACGACAACCTCATTAGTAAGAGCAGTCTCTAGACACTTGCATGTTCACTTAGTGGATAGTCAGAAGTGATCTGGAAATAGATGTAGTACTCAGAGGAAACAATACAAATGCTATTAAACAAATACATTAAGGTACAGAACTCTTTATGTGGCAGGAGCAATATGTGACTTAAATAGGCACATAAATAAGGCCTTAAAGGATGTGTTTTGTTACAGAGCAGAAGAATCCATTTATTTCATTCTTCTGTCTTAGGCCATTTATGAACATATAAACTGCCCTATTTCCAGAGGTATTTAGGGGAAGGTGTGTGTGTGTGTGTGTGTGTGTGTGTGTGTGTAAGGCAAGGGGTCGGAGTAGTATATGTTTTTGGTGCTTTACAACCTTTAATCACTAGCTGATGAGACTCAAGGCAACATTTAATTCATTGTACTTATCAAAAAGCATGTGATACCTTGCTTTTAAATTTCAGGGTGGAAAGAAACGTAGGAAAGACCGAATACAGGATTTGATTGATATGGGGTATGGCTATGATGAATCGGATTCTTTCATTGATAACTCTGAGGCGGTGAGTAGTTAATGTTTTATTGTATGATACTGACAGTGGGGAAATAGAGGTGTGGCATCTCAGTTGTGTCCTCTTAGCACAAGCAGCACTGAACTTAGTAGGAAGGGACCTCCTGAACCCAGGACTTGGGTCTTTTTTTTTTTTTTTTTTTTTTTTCATTTGAAAACCATGACCTCTTCTTTCCAAAACATCTAGAAACTTTGCACACTAGTGATTGATGAGAGGATGTCTTAGCATGGTGTCTGAAGAGTAATAGAAAATTCTAGTTGCATCCCTTAAGATGTGCTTTGTATTTTGGACTATAGAACCAGAAGTGGGAGCTGATTGTATGTTTCCCCTTTAGTATGATGAACTTGTTCCTGCTTCTTTGACCACAAAGTATGGAGGATTTTACATTAACTCGGGAACCTTGCAGTTTAGACAAGCTTCAGAATCTGAGGATGACTTCATTAAAGAAAAGAAGAAAAAATCTCCAAAGGTTAGAATATTCTTCCTTTTGGATTTCAGAAATAAGTTTTGATGTGACTCTTTGAGATCAGTAGGTTGCTCTAGAATATACAGTCTCAGGATGGCCCAGTAGACTAGTGGACAGGTATATAATGTGAACATGGGGGTGGATACTGGTCAGGTCTCAGTCATTTCATCCATGTCTCAAGATACTCCAGCAGGGTCATGTTTCCAGATAAGTCTCAGGGTGGGGAGAGTCATGGGGATATGGACACACTCTTGCTGGCTTCTCTACTGTGGACTTGGAGAAGACTGTAGTTCTAGGGTTGTCACCCACTAAAAACTGACCAGCCTTAGATTGAGTGTATTTTAGGGCTTGGCTACCACTGCCTGGTATTTAAAATGAGAGGGCCCACTTATCGTCCATTCCAAATATATCTTCTGAACAGCCACCGTGTCTCTACTTGGATGTTTGTAGAAAACACTGTTGTTGGGATGCTGTGGGTTCATGACCTAGGGACTGTTTTGAGAGAGAGTTTTTTTTGTTCATGAAAGAAATGGGATGGGTCTGAAGATGCACCCCTCGCAAAGCACTTGTGTACTTGCTCTTTGACTGAGGGAGTTGTGTGACTGTGCCTTGTCTTTAATTCTCAGAAGCGGAAGTTGAAGGAAGGTGGTGAAAAGATAAAGAAGAAGAAAAAAGATGACACTTACGACAAGGAGAAGAAATCGAAAAAGTCCAAGTTTTCCAAAGCTGGGTGAGAGGCAGCAGCTTTCACTAGGAAAAAGTCTGGCCCATAAGGGCACCTGAGGGCATGATTCCTGGGAGTTGACTTTCCTACCCCCTCCCCTGCTTCAAAAGAGGCTGTAGGGTCTGACCTTCCTTTCCCCTCTCCTCCGACAGGGATGTTCTGGGCAAGTCAGCCACTCTCATCTCTGTGTGTCAGGTAGCCTGTACCTATGCTCCACTGTCAGTGTTGGCAGCTATTTCTGTCACCATGTGATTGCTGATGCTCCTTGTTCTTTTGGCACTCCTCTCTGCCCCAGTTCTTCTGTCTCTGTTATTTTCTTTTGTCTTCTATGGTCATGATTCCTCCCTACTTGGTCAGCCCAACTGCCTTCAAGTTGCTGCTGTTCGCTGCCTCTTGTGCTTTCTTCTTTGAAATACTTTTCTTGACTCTCCCAATTTTTGCAAATTTTTATTTTAGCCTAGCAATGGTTCATAAAAACCCATTGGATATTTAGCGTTGTATGACACTGTGTTACTTATCTGTGTTCATGCTCAAGCTGTGATTGTGATCCAGTAAGAACAGGTTCTCTCTGTCAAGAGGATGGAGGCATGATAACAGAGTGGACTGACAGAACAAAGGCTTTCATGGAGACCCTTCCCTGGGAGCAGGGAGAAGCCTGCTGAGTTTCTCATGGAGAGTCCTACAACCTGGGTAACAAGTTTCTCTTTTCCTTGCAGCTTCACGGCCCTCAATGCCAGTAAGGAGAAAAAGAAGAAGAAGTACTCTGGGTCTCTAAGTGTTAGAGAGATGCTAAAGAAATTTCAGAAAGAAAAAGAGGCTCAGAAAAAGAGGGAGGAGGAGCATAAGCCTGTACCTGTGTCTTCAATAGAAGCTCAGGGCTTGAGGGAACTGGAGGGCACTTCTGACCCCTTGCTTTCACTCTTTGGCTCCACTTCTGACAATGACTTACTCCAAGCTGCCACTGCCATGGACTCCCTGACGGATTTGGACTTGGAGCAGCTGCTCAGTGAGTCTCCAGAAGGAAGCCCTTTCCGAGATATGGATGATGGAAGCGATTCCCTTGGGGTGGGATTGGATCAGGAATTCAGGCAGCCCTCTTCCTTCCCCGAAGGCCTGCCAACACCCCTGGAGAAGCGTGTTAAGGAGCTGGCTCAGGTATGGTGACATAATATGGCTGGGCTTTCCTGGAAGCCATTTGGGTAGATTGGCATTATCTCTGCACCCTATGAAGCTTGATGTCCAAGAAATACTTAGTGAAAGTGTAAGTGTAAGATTTTCCTAAGTTCTCATTTCATCTTGAGAAGGGAACAGGGTAAAGCTTTGCCCACCAGGCTTCA
The DNA here is from genome assembly GCF_030254825.1 of Meriones unguiculatus. Taxonomy (NCBI): domain Eukaryota; kingdom Metazoa; phylum Chordata; class Mammalia; order Rodentia; family Muridae; genus Meriones; species Meriones unguiculatus. Next base: position 42,540,317 of record NC_083359.1, read on the forward strand.
TTTATTTTATTTTGCCTTTTTTGATTCATCCACTACTGGAAATTTTACTTCGGGGAAATTTTCTCTTGTTCTGTTTTTTGCTTATTTATTTCTTAAAACTCACCTTTGCTTTTCTGATTGACCAGCCATGATGTTGGCAGCAGGCAGCTGAAATAGTGTCATCTTCTTTGAATTCTTCTAAAGATTTTGAAAATTCACTGTTTGTAAACACTTGCTTAAATGCAGAGCGCATGCTTAGCTGTTACTGGGTTTTACTTGCTCGCTTCTGTTGAGTATCATCATTAGCATTCAGGTATAGCTGCATGGTAATGAGTGGAAGCTTAATTGAGTGCTTTTTCTTGTCCCAAACAACAGCAAGCAGTCTTTAGCATGGAATAGTCATGCTGCTGTTTTCCTTCAGTGTTTGGAATCGATCCCTAAGTGCTAAGATCTGTCAATTCAATGATTACTAGCTGTAGTCTAACTGGATTATTAGCCTTCCTACCATTGCTTTTGGTTAAAATATCATTTTCCTGTAGACACTGTGATTTGGACTGTAGCAGGAACATTTGTGTTCAGCGGCTGTATTGTTTTAACTAGTGATTCTTACAACATTTTCAGAATCAAACACACTAAACAAACAAAACACCTTATTCACACCTGTAGTTGCTCCGTGTTAGCCCAGGTGTGACGTGTTCTATTTGAGTGTAATGCTTTAATGGATTGTGCTGTGTCAGGGACTCAATTATTTTAATATGATATTGAAGGGAGAGGAATTGAATCTGCACTTGGCATGTTTGAGCATACTGTCTTGTTGCTCAGAGTTCATGTTTAAAAAATTACTTCTTGTTCTTTTCAGTGTTTTGATTTGTAAGCACATTGTTTTGTAGACTCTCAAAAGATTTGTTAACTAACTTAAGTGGAAAGAAGTAATAGTAGACCATTGTTTATTTTACAGAAAAGTCAAAATTCTTGGGTATGCTCATACTCCCCCAGTAGATTGTGATCAGAGTAGTAACATATTATTCCACTTTTTTGGGAAAAGAGTTAGAGAGAATGAAGTGCCACAGCCTGAAACAGTGTTGGACTGTGGTACAAGAAAGCCACTCTGATTAGATATGCATATGTCATGTTATCTCTCCTGAATAATGACTCCTGGACATTACAGATTTTGCAGCACCTGGAGCCCTTCATACATGTGCATGGGTGTTTGGATGCCTGGACCTTTTTGATAATTTGCCAGGAAAGGTAGTCTTTCCAGAAAAGAGTGTATTTAGAGAAAGAACATTACACATAATTCCAAAAGTCACATGTGGATATTTGTATCCTTAATAAAGAGTTCTGTGCTAAATCTTGAAATGAACACAGAATTTTAAAGATTAAATTTGGCTGTGTGGTGGTGGCTCATGCCCTTTAATCCCAGCACTTGGAAAGCAGAGGCAAGCAGATTTATGTGAGTTTGAAGCCAGTCTGGTCTACAGAGCAAGTTCTTGAAAAACAAAACAAAAACAAAAATTAAATTTGATTGCTGGGCATAGTAGTATTTCTTATAATCCCAGTAGTTGGGAGGTGGTAGCAGGAGAATGTGTTATTCAAGTTTAAACTTAGACATGGGCTGCATAAGACCATGTCTCATCCCAAAATTTAAATTTGATGTGCATCCTTGCTGGTAGTAGTTTAAGTATTTCTTCCTTTATTTTTTACTTCCCTAAGTTTATTTTCCTCTCTTCTTTTTAAAAATTAGAGTAGACAGATTTTAAATCTTATCTTTAGATGAGCTCTATGTCTTATTTCATTGCTTCAATTTAAAAAGGAATGTTAAAACTTGGCCTTAGCTACATATTATTCCTGACTAGGCTGGCTAAGTGATTCTTTTCTGATCTTGCCTGAGCTCATACTTGTAACTGTATTCAGCCAGCTTAAGAGCCATATCAAGGGTTTCTGCAAATCATAGTAGTTTCACTGAATTACTCAGCTTTACCTCATATTTGGAGTCCTGCTTCAGCCTTCAGAGTAACTAGGATTATGGGCGTGTTCCAACAAACCTGACTTCAGTTGGTTTTTAATTTGGATTTATTTATTTAACTTATTATTTCTACAGTATTCTGCCTGCATTTGGGCCTGTACACCAGAAGAAGGCACCAGATCTCTTTATAAATAGTTATGAGCCCCACCATATGGTTGCTGGGAGTTGAACTCAGGACCTTTGGTAGAACAGCCAAATGTTCTTAACCTCTGAGCCATCTCTCCAGGCCTGGATTTATTTAAAAATGTAGCACCTGCCAGGTAATGGTGGTACTGCTGTGCACCTTTAATCCCAGCAGTCGCAGGCCGATCTCTTGAGTCTGAGGCCAGCTTGGTCTACAGTGTGAGTTCCAGGACAGTCAGGGCTACACAGAGAGACCCTCTCTCAAACAAACAACAAAACCAACCAATCAATCAAACAAAAAAACAACAACAAAAATGGGGGTGAAGAAATAGCTCAACGGTTAGAAGCACTGGCTGCTCTTCCAGAGGCTCCGAGTTCAATTCCCAGCAACCACATGGTGGCTCACAACCATCTGTAATGGGATCTGATTCCCTTTTCTGGTGTTCATGAAGACAGAACACTTTATATATTAAATAAATAAATCTTTAAAAACAATAACAAAGTAACACCTATTCACTCTAAAACCAGATCCTCCAAGATGCAGTTTAAAAGGATTCAGAAAGAAACTTTTCTGAAACAGGGTTTCTCTGTGTAAACTTGGCTGTCCTAGACTTGCTTTGTAGACCAGGCTGGCCTTGAATTCACAGAGATCTCCCTGCCTCTGTCTCCCTGAGTACTGGGATTACAGGCTGGGCCACCATGCCCAACTGAAAGAAAGGTTATACAGGGAGAAAGCTTTTGAAGTACTGGAGAAAATAAAATGTGTAGCCTAATGTGGTAGGGCATGACCCAGTAATTATGGCTCTCAGGGAATAGCGCCTGGAGAATCAAGAATTCAAGGCTAGATGTCAGAGGGATGGCTCAGTGGCTAAGAGTGCTAGTTGCACAACCATGAAGACTTAAGTTTTGGATCCTAGCACTTACACAACAAACTAAGTGTGGTTTCGTATATGCCCATAACCTTAATACTCTCAGGGTGGATTGGAACAGAAGGATCATTGGATCCTAGCCCAAAATATTGAATTCCAGGTTCAGAGAGATTTTACTTCAGAGGATTTATTCAGAGGATAAATTGAATTCCAGGTTCAGAGAGATTTTACTTCAGAGGATTTATTCAGAGGAATAAAGCAGAGAGTGATTGAAAAGGACAATTGGAATAAAGCAGAGAGTCATTGAGAAGGCCAATTGATATGCACACATACCACACAAATAATTACCACACACAAAGTGCATATAAATACAGCGTTCATGTTCATCCTTGGCTTAATAAAACCCTGTCTCAGAAAAGGAATAGTATTTGCAAACTTAGACTGTTGATAGGTCTGGTGAACAATGTGACATTTGAATATCTATTATTTAAGGAATTAGATTGAATTAACTAAGGATACTTCTGGATTGTTATGGTTATTTTTATATAACTGTGTTTCTCAGTTTCTCTCTTAAACCAGCTATCACACAAATAATTGAAACACTGTTATATTATTTAAACAAGCTTCACAGCACAAGAACTGAGCAGTTATTACTGTATTTTTAACCCTCTAAGCTAATTTGGCTTCCTCCCAGTGTCCATCTCAGAGATACTTAACATGTTGTAGCTTTCCTTGTTTCAGCTCTCTCTCCTGATGTCTCCTGGACCTCTCTCATGGCTGGACTCCCTACTTCCTCCTCTAACTCCTCTTCCCCTGGCTGGCAGGAAGTCTAGCCCTGTTCTCTCCCCTGCTCAGTTGGCTGTAAGCTGCTTTATTGGCATTAGGGGACAATTGGAGAGTAGTGTTTACACAACATTGAGACAGAAGCTTCTCAGAACAAGGATTGCAACTAGATATGGAGAGGTGCAGAAATCAGCATTTGAATAACAAAATAACTTTATGCCTGGACTGGAATTTAGAACTAGTAATATAGGTTTAAATGAAATAATAACTTTTCTAGGAAGATAGTGAAGTGCTTGCCACACAAACATGAGGCTCCAAGTTTTGATTACCCAGAATGATAAGAATTTATTCTTGAAGAATAAACCATGGCTCCTAAGAAACTCAACCCACAGATACTGCAACCATTTTGGGATGACCTTAATCTGGGGCTGAGGTATAGTCAGGAAAGTGGCAGTGTTTTGTTGGCAAGTGCTCTTTGGGAGCAGTGACTGTACGGGCTGGTGAGTGTGAGGATGTACGTGAAAAGGGCACTAATGCCTGCTACTTTCTCTTGCCTCAGGCTGCCAGAGCTGCGGAGGGGGAGAGCAAGCAGAAGTTCTTCACTCAAGATATCAATGGCATCCTGCTAGAGTGAGTATCATCTTTGTTTGTCCCTGTTCTCCTATAGAGAATGAAATGGGGGCACTGAATCAGTGTCTCTGCAAATGATAGACCTTACTAATCTTCAGCCACAGGAATTAAAATACTGTAATACATGTGTTGTCATGGCCTGTGGGAAGAAGATTTCTTGGCAAGTATGAGATGAAAAGAGAGAATCCAGAAGAATGAGTGACAATGAGAGACCTGGTAACCGCAGGACTGTTCTGCATTGGGGTGCCTCTTGGGATCCTTCCTTGTTTTCACTTGTGCTCCCAGTATACTTTTTTTGTACTCCCAGTATGTTCCCATCATTCTTTGCCCAGAACCCAAAATATCTGAGATACTTTGTTGTGTGAACTAGATTAAAAAGATAACAGCAAGCATACAAAGCTAAACCAAATCTCTCTGTCAGGCCACAGCTTTGCAGCCTTTCTCCTGGTTGTATAGGTAGCAGGAAAAACCTTTTACTCAACAACAGAGGATTTTTGCCTATGTAAGAACAGTTGTCAGAGTTGCATTTTCCCACAAATAGCCTCCATTGAATAGGATGTGGATCGACCTTTTGGCTTAGGAAGCATAAGGCCTCAAAGAGCACCTGAGGGTCTTGTGTCAACAGAGTGCCTACTTGACCATGCCACATACAGAAAGGCTTTTTCTGTTTCTTTGGCTGGAGAAACTAGAGGTGAGGATTTTCTTGATCTCATGATCATGGGTAGAATTAGTAACTGAAAAATCAAAACGTGGTGGAAAGATGCTTTAGTGGCTAAGAGAACTAGAACTTGCCTTTGCTCTTGAAGAGGACCAGGATTTGGTTCCTAGTATCCACATGTTAACAACTGGCTTAACTCCAGCTCCAGGGATCCAGTGCACTCTTCCATGTATGGTCATGGGACACACATATACATACAGGCAAAACTGCATAAAAGAAATAAAATCTTCAAAGTATTTCTTGAAAATATTTCCTGTCAACCCCCAAGCTATTCATTACTTTCACTTTTAAAGATATTATATTTTCTTTTTTTTTTTTTTTTTTATGAAATTTAGTGCTTATATCTTCTTGTCTTTGGTTTTGTTCTCTTGACTACCTTTGACTTGGTCTTAACCCGAGAGCCTTGACCCTCTTTTCCTAGCCAAATTCATCAAGCTTCAGAGTTTTTCTGGTTTGTTGCTGCCAGAGACTTTGTTGCTGTGGCCACGTGGTTACATTGTGTGACCATCATGATAAGATTCAGCCTACTTTTGTGCCTAACTTTCTTCTCTAGTCTGCAACCTAAGGAAGAGGAAAACTTGCAGTGAGCTGCAGGCCATTGATGACTGTGTTGTGTTCTTCAGCATAGAGGTGCAAACCCGGGAGCTGACTAGCCAGATCCGTTCTGGGGTATTTGCTTATCTGGCTTCATTCCTGCCCTGCAGCAAGGATGCTCTAGTCAAGCGTGCTCGGAAACTTCACCTTTATGAACAGGTGGGTGGCAGAGTCTGCATGAGGATCCTATTTGCTGCACTGTCTCCTTTTGATAGCCCATATAGGTCTTCAGTGTGAGGCCAGTGCATGAGCCAAACCTGTACTATGTCCTTTCCTTGCAGGGTGGGCGCCTAAAAGAACCACTGCAGAAGCTCAAGGATGCCATTGGTAGGGCCATGCCTGAGCAGGTGGCCAAGTACCAGGATGAATGCCAAGCACACACGCAAGCAAAGGTTGCTAAGTAAGTATGTCCCATCTCAGTTGGGTGTCATTATCTCCCTGTATCTCCCTCTACCACCTCTTAAAATTACTTGAATATTTGTTAGTCTGTCTGTGGGAATGTCCATGTACCTGCAGAATCCAGAAATGAGAATCAGATGCTCTGGATCAGTAGTTATAGGTGGTTGTGAGCGGGGGTGCTGAGAACTAGATTTGAATCTTCTGCAAGAACAGTATATGCCCTTAACCAATGAGCTATCTCCCCAGGTCCTTGTCTCTTCTTTTTGCACTTGTCAGTATTTACTTACTTTTCCACACTCTCTGATCTTAAATCAAGGAAAATGTAGAAGAGAGGGAGGGACGCTGGTGGGCAGGAAGATCTCAGGGTTCCTTCTATTCCCTTTGTAGGATGCTGGAGGAGGAGAAAGACAAGGAACAGAGAGAACGGATTTGTTCTGATGAAGAAGAAGATGAAGAAAAGGGGGGCCGGAGAATAATGGGACCCCGGAAGAAATTCCAGTGGAATGATGAAATCAGGTGTGCACAAACTGGGACCTTGCGTCATTGGAGGGTTTGTGAGACCAGTGTCTGAGCCTGTCCCCATATTACTAATGAAGGTTAGGATTAATTACTTTCATGGGTTGCTGAAAGTACACAGTGCAACTGTGAAACAGCATTTGGGGTGCTGGGAAGTTTCTGATCTCTTTCTGCTCCTCAGGGAGCTACTGTGTCAGGTGGTGAAGATCAAGCTGGAGAGCCGTGATCTTGAGAGGAACAGCAAGGCCCAGGCCTGGGAGGACTGTGTGAAAGCTTTTCTGGATGCTGAGGTCAAGCCTCTCTGGCCCAAAGGCTGGATGCAGGCCAGGTGAGACCCTTGTGCTGAGACAGGGTGGTCTGGGCTGAGAGTGATCTTTGCCCTCAGAAGTTGCTGTCTTAGTGATTCAATTCTGATATCACTGGGATCTATAAAGGAGTGGTCTTGGGGCAGAACAATGGCTATTCTTTAGAGGTGCTGAGTTCAATTCCCAGCCCCACATGGTGGCTCACAACAATCTATAATGAGATCTGGTGCCCTCTTCTGGCATGCAGGTGTACATGCAGACAGAACATTGTATGCATAATAAATAAATAAATCTTAAAAAAAAAAAAGAGTTGTCTTAATCTAGAAGGGTGATCTTAATTGTGGAGTTAAGTCCTTGTCCTACTTTGGTTGGAGGATTATCTGTGTTCTCTTTTCTTCACTGTATGGATTTTGTTGTTTTGATGCAATAGCTGTACATGAAGCTGAGAAATGGAAGTCATCTTAGGGACTTTCTGGTGGTTCCAAAAAGTTTCATTTACAAGGAACAATGCTGATTCAATGCTGGAGCCTAGTGTTGTCCCAGAAGCCACTTCACATGTGTTGTCACCCAAGAATGGAGCATGTCTGCTTTATGTTAGGTGTTAGATAAAGACAGTGTTGGGTGTTGGATTGATTGATTCATCAGTGCTTTAGACAGATGAAAGAACCTTGGGAATTATTATTCTTTCCTTATAGGTTAGGTTATATGAAGGTAAATTTTGTTGTGTTTCTATGGGAAAAAAAGACATGCTACGTGTGCTACTTCACATTTTCTTGTTGGGTGGATTTAGAATACCAGTAAGAAAGGCACCACTGCCTTAGGGAACTTGTAGCTATGAGAGGTTGCAGCAAAGCCATTGACTTTTGGTAAAGCCTAGACTTCAGGCTTTAGTTAAGTTGGTGAGGCCCATATTGGTCCCCTTTGCTGGATTAAGTACCACTGAGTACCAAGGCCTTCAAGAAAGCACTAAAAATAGACTTGTGACATGCTGAGGCAGACATGATATCCTAGCATTCTTTTTTTGTTTTGTTTTGTTTTGTTTTCCTCAGGACTCTATTTAAAGAGAGCCGACGAGGCCATGGGCACCTAACCTCACTTCTGTAAGTACTTCAGAATTATTTCTTGGGGCACTGTTATTTTAATCTCCTTTTGTGGATTTCTTCTGAATCATTTCTGTGTTCATTTCTTTTAACAGGGCCAAGAAGAAAGTAATAGCTCCCTCAAAAATCAAGGTGAAGGTGAGTCAGCCTGCTTAGGCCATGTGCTGTGCTCAGAAAATCTCTTGAGTGACCATGTCAGCCTGGTAAGCATCACTGAAAATAATTTATTGAGATGGCACTCTTGAACAAGGCATACAGATGAGCTTGGCCACATAACCCTCTCTAGCCTAAGGTTTTCACAACAGTACTCAGCCAGCCCACTTCTTATGGCTGTGGGACTGAATAGAGTCCAAAGCAGCCCCAGAGGAGTGCAGTGCAGGGCCACTGTAAATGTGAAATTCGGTTGTGTGGTGGGCATCTTGAGGAGGAAATATACTCCTGCTATGGAACAGTTAAGTTTGTAGCAGGAGCAGGGAAGAGGGGTGGGTCTGTTAGCTACCTGGAAGGACCACAGGGCAGGAGAGTGGATGGAGCGTAGAAATACGAAAACCATCTCAGACATCACAGAAACCTCTCAGTTGCTACTTGCCAAACTTTTTACCAATTGAGGCTTGGGTTTCCCATATCCCTGCTTAAAGAGATTGTGAAAACAGATGTTTAAATTGTTTATTGCTGAGTATCTGGAAGGTTCTTACTAAGAACATACAGTGAGAATATAACAGTGTTAAGCACTAGGAATGCAGGAACAATGGGATAGATCCTATTATTCTTTTTCCCATTAGAATGGCTGGGGAGACAGGTATTGAGAAAAAGCATAGAAAAGGACGTTAATTCAAAGTAATTTTTATTAGTCTAATTTCAGCCAGAAGCATTCAAGATAGTATAAATGCCAACAGGCTCTGTCTTAGCTTTCTATTGCTGTGATAAAAAACTATGACCAAGCCAGGTGGTGGTGGCGTGTGCCTTTAATCTCAGCACTTAGAGGCAAAGGCAGATGTATCTCTTTGATTTCCAGGATGGCCTGGTCTACCAAGTGAGCTCCAGGACAGCCAGGGCTATGCAGAGAAACCTTGTCTCAGAAAGTGAAAGAAAGAAAAAAAAAAAAAAAAGACTGAAAGAAACTTGGAGAAGAAGAAAGGGCTTATTTTATTTCATCTTACAGCTTATAGTCCATCATCCAGGGAAGTGGGACCTCAAGCAGGGCAGGAGACAAGAACTGATGGACCATAGAGGAGTGCTTCTTATTGACTTATTCCTCATGGCTTATTCAGCCTTTTTTTTTTAAAATAATTAATTGATTGATTGATTGATTTTACATCTTGACCTCAGTTTCCCTCTCCTCCTCTCCTTCCATCTCTCCCACCCTCATCCATTCCTCCTTTGTTTCTCTTCAGAAAAGGGGAGGCCTCCCATGGATATCAAGCAGCCTTTGCATATCAGGTTGCAGTAAGACTAGGTGTATTCTCTTCTATTGAGGCTAGACAAGGCAGCCCAGTAGGAGGAAAGGCTCCCAAAGGCAGGCACAGAGTCAGAGACAGACTCTGCTTCCCCTGTTAGGAGTCCCACATGAAGATCAAGCTACACAGCTGTAACATGTGGCCTAGGTCAGTCCCATGCAGGCTTCCTGGTTGCCAGTTCAGTTCCCATGAGCCTCTATGAGCCCAAGTTAGTTGACTCTGTGGGTTTATCCTTCCACTTCTTCTGTAGGATTCCCCAAGCTTTGCCTAATGTTTGGCTATGGGTCTCTGCATCTGTTTCCATCAGTTGCTGGTGAAGCCTCTCTGATGATGAGATGATGATGATGATGATGATGATAGGCTCTTATATGGAAGTATAGCAGAATATCTTTAGCAGTGTCAGGGTTGTGCTCCCTCTCAGAGCATGAGTCTCAAGCTGAACCAGTCATTGGTTGACCACTCCCTCAATTTCTGCTTCATCTTTACTCCAGCACATCTTGTAGGCAGGGCAAATTTTAGGTCAAAGGTTTTGTGGCTAGATTGGTATCCCAGTCCCTCCAGAGTCTTTCCTGGTTACAGGAGATGGCCAATTTATTAGCCTGCCTTCTTATAGCTCTCAGGATCACCAGTCCTGGAGTGGAGCTAGGCCTTTCTACATCAGTCATCAGTCAAGAAAATGCACTACAGGCCAATCTTGTGTGGCATTTTCTTAATTGAAATTACCTCTTCTAAAATGACTCTAGCTTTTATTAGACAGTTTATATAAAGTAGCCAACACGATTTGCTCAGATTTGCTTTCTCAGATTTGATTTCTTTTATTTCAGAAACTAAAAGAAAAAAATTTTTCTGTGGGCATGTGTGTACTTAGCCACAAAACCGGCTAGCTAGACACATAGCCAGATAGTACTGCATGGCAAGGCAGACAGGCTACCTACTCTCATCTATCACTTGTTTTGTAATTACCCAGTAAGCTTGAATTTACTTGACATCCTCACAACAGGCCACTATTGGCATCTTTGAATACTTATAACTATGAGCATTTCCATTTTCCTTTAGGAATCATCTAAGCCTGACAAAAAAGTTTCCATCCCATCAGGACAACTTGGTGGTTCCACTACTTTGCTTTCAGAACATCAGGTTGGAGGCCTGAGCATTGGAGCAACCAGCAGAGAGCATCCTCCCCAGGTGACTTGTGGCCTCACTGACCCAGTTTCTGTCAACCTAGAGGACTCACTAGATGAAGACTTGGTTAGAAATCCAGCCTCCTCTGTGGAAGCTGTGTCTAAGGAGCTGCCTGTATTGAATAGCAGAACAGCCAACAGTTCTGAATTCACACTGCCTGCACCCTCTAAAGCACCAACAGAAAAAGTTGCTGGTGTTTTGTGTACAGAAGAGAAACGGAACTTTGCAAAGCCCAGCTCTTCTGCACCACCACCCACTAATGCTCTGCAGTCGCCTCTCAATTTTCTGGCTGAACAGGCTCTAGCACTGGGGCAGTCCTCTCAGGAGAAAAAGCCAGAGAGTTCTGGCTATAAAGAGCTATCCTGCCAGGCTCCCCTTAGCAAGGGTATGCCTGAATTGCACCAGTCCAAAGCAAAGCACCACAGTTTGCCACGGACGTCTCATGGACCCCAGGCAGCAGCTCCCATGCCTGGCTCCCAAGTCAAAGTCTTTCATGCAGGCACTCAACAGCAGAAAAGCTTCACTCCCCCATCCTCTTTTGTCAACAAGCTGCAAGGCCCAAAGGCCAACTCTCCGCAGTGTCATCGCTCCCTCTTACAGCTGGTAAAGACAGCAACCAAAGGCCAGCCCTTTCATGCCACTATGCCAGCCTCCTCTGGAAGTTCACCAACCTCCAGCAACAGCTCCCATAAGACAACAGCCTCATCCTCTACCACCCTGAGCCATCCAGCAAAGCAGCATCCAGCCAGCTCAGTGGGGCCATCTTATAAGAGCAACCCCTTTGCTGGCTCGATCTCTAAACATGGGGCTTCTTCTAGCAGCCCATCACCTGGAGGAGCCCAAGTGCAGAGCTCTGTTTCTGGGACCTTGCTCCCTGGTGTGCAGCCTCCCTCAACAGGGCCACCTTCTAGCCGAGCTGCCCCAAGTTCTGCTGTGAAAAAAACACCTGTTTCTCAGAAGCTGACCCTTGTGGCTCCACCTGGAGGTCCAAATGGAGATGCTGGTGGGGGGACCCAGGGAGTGGCAAAGTTACTGACCTCCTCCCTGAAGCCTGCTGCAGTTAGTAGTGTGACATCGTCTACCTCCTTGCCAGTGAGTATCCCAGTGTTGCAACCTGCCCCAGCTGCAAGGGATTTGGGGACAAAGTTGCTTGGTTTTTCCTGAATCTGCAAATGTGGTCTGAAACAGAAAGTTGTGTGGAGACAGCAAATGAGATTAGATACTGGAGTACTGGGTTTCCTGTTTAGTCTCACTTTTACTGGTGACTGGAGGACCAGTATAGCTTGAATGTCTTCTTAGCAGGGGAACTGGGAAGGGTAAAAGGAAGGGAGCATCTGCTGGCATTGGGTCCCTGGAGAGATTGAGCCTGTGAGCAGCAGAGTGAGTCCTAGAACATGCCTCTTTGCACTGTAACTCAAAGATGAAGTACCTTCAGCTATTAGGTAGCAATCAGGATGTGTTTATGCCTCAGTAGAAACTAGTAGTTCTCTGATGAGTTTGAAAGAACTCTGTAGGTCAAAGGTGACTTGACAGAACCTAGTAGGGAAGGGGTGTGTGTGTGTAAAAGTGGAAGTCTGGCCAGGGGTGGTGTTACCCATCTATAAAGCCAGAGATAGAAGCAAAATCAGGAGTTCGAAGCCAGACTTGACTACAGATCTACTCTGAGACTAGCCAGGATACATGAGACCTTGTATTAAAGAGGTTTGGAGTGAGAACTCAGCAGGTAAAAAAGAAAAAAAAAAAAAAAAAAAAGCATATAAGCCAGGTGGCGGTGGTGGCATATGCATTTAATCCCAGCACTTGGGAGGCAGAGGCAGGCAGATCTCTGAGTTCCAGGACAACCAGGGCTACACAGAGAAACCCTGCAGGGTGGGGACAAGGTCACACATTACTGCTCTTGAAGAAGACGAGTTTGGTTCCCACCATCCCATATCAGGTGGTTCACAAGTGCCTGTAATTCCCACATGTATGTATGTATGTATGTATGTAGCCCCACACATGCACATAATTAAAAATTATTATTAAAAAAATGAAAAAAGACCCCGGTACAGAGGTAGCCCATGGCAGCTCAGTCCCCAAATGGGCTTCCTAGTAAGGGGAACAGGGGCTGTCTCTGACATGAACTCAGTGGCTGGCTCTTTGATCACCTCCCCCGGAGGGTCAGGGACATTCTTATCAGGCCACAGAGGAAGACTATGAAAGACAGTCCTGATGAGACCTGATAGGCTAGGGTCAGATGGAAGGGGAGGAGGACCTTCCCTATCAGTAGACTGGGTAAGGGGCATGGGAGGAGATGAGGGAAGGAGGAAGGGTGGGGTTGGGAGGAGACAAGGGTGGGGGCTACAACAGAAATACAAAGTGAATAAATTATAATAAATACAACATATAAAAGAAGATTATTTGAAAAAAATGAGAAAAGCTTGAACACAGGTTGGAGACTTAGGAACTTTTTTCTTTTCATATAAAATTGTAGACAGGTTGGTCTAGCAAGGTCTTGATTCTTCCTACCGCCCTATGTGGTTACTGTGCACATTAGTTTCCAGAAAAAAAAAAAAAAAGGCGTGTGCACATCTGTTTGAGTGGGGATATGTGTGTTATGGTTTATGTATTGTATTCAGTCTTTACCTTCTGTCTTGTTTGAGACAGGATCTCTTTGTTGTTCACTGCTGTGTACAAAACAGGCTAGTTGGCCCTTGAACTTATAGGGCTTCTTAACTTATATGTACAACAGATTATAGACTTGTATTAACATACCCAGTTTTATATGGTTCTGGGGATTCAAACTTAGGCCTTAGGGGTGAAGCACTAGTTCAGTGATAGAGCACTTGTCTAGTTCATACAAGGCCTTATATTCAAACTCTCCTACTGCTGGGACAAAAAGAAGGAAAAGGGGAAATCACTGATTTGATGTTGCCTTGACAGTATATTACAGGATGGTGATATAGTTCAATTGGTAGAATGTCTGACTAGCATGCATGAAGCCCTGGGTTTGATTGCCAGCACCATACAAATTGGGCATGGTGGTGCATACTTGTAACCCCAACACTGGGAGGTAGAGCCGGCGGGATCAGAAGTTCAAGGTCATCCTCAGCTACATAATAGTCCAGTCCAAAAATAAAACAAGGACTTCTTGTTTCCTATGAGCTCTTAGATTGAGGTTTACAGCCATGGTGAAGATCTCTAGCCTGTTATGCTTCTTACACTTTTTGTGACAAGTCTTCCTGAGGTATGTGTAACCTGTCAAAGTGAAACAAGGACCTATAGTGGAATAACCTGCAACTCAGCCCAGTGATCACTTTCTCTCCCCCTCTCCTCCCTTTCCTTCTCTCTCTCTCCCTCCTGTGCCCCTATCCCCAATCTGCCTTTGGTTCCTGAGTATTGGGATTAAGGGTGTATGCTGCCATGCCCAGCTGGACAGTTTTGTTGTTGTTGTTTTTTGTTTTTTGTTTTTTTTTAAAGTTCATTTATGTTCTAACTTATTGTGGCATCTAGGCTCATGTATACATTCTAGTTAGTCTCGTTTGAATTTTGAGTATGATATCTTGCAGTTAGATTTCACTAGCTATATTCCACTGTAGTGCTACAATGGAGCTTTCTAATTAACTTTAAAAGTCCAATGATGGGACTTTCATGGGAACATGAAAGTGTTCACTTTCATGGGAACATGAATATGTGGGGAACCAGTTAGGAATATTACCTAGGGATACCTGGTTGGCCCATAAAAATATTTTTGGTTTTTTTGTTTGTTTTTGTTTTTGTTTTCAGTTTAGAAATTAAGTTACAAATTTTGGATGGTGCAGTAACCTAATAACCTCTATGCACTGCCTATGGGAGGACTTCACTGTCTCATGAGAAAGGGACTGCTTGTGCTCATCATTTTTTTACCATTTTCATGTGAATCTTTCAAAATTAGAAACTTGCCACACTGTCCATATTTATGAAGGCTTTGAGTGGGATCAGGGGCTTCTCTAGATTTAAAATTTATCATGGAGGTAACTTCTGTGTTTTGTTTTTTTTTTTTTCCATGTGTATGAGTGTTTTGACAGCATGTGTGCGTGTGAACCATGTGCGTGCCTGGTACCCACAGAGACCAGAAGAGGGTATTGGATGGATCCCTTGGGACTGTAGTTAAAGACCTTTGTGAGCCACCATGATAGGTGCTGAGATTCAAACCCGGGTCCTCTAGAAGAATGGCCAATGCTCTTAACCATTGAGCCACCTCTTCAGCCCTATGACGATACTTTTTAATGAAGTGAATTTTAATGAATTTTTTTTTAAATTTTTAACTACAACAATAAACAACTGAACTTAGGAACTCACTGAGCCATTCCTGCCCATGTTTGTCTTATATAGAGTTATATAATAGTACACTTAAATATGAGTATGTATGAACATAATTTTTTAGAAATTTTCTATTTATATAATCATGAGTTTGTATGTGCATTATGGATATCCATATGTGGTATATTACCTTTCTGCTGCTTTATAAAGGAAACATTTCCATACTCTGGAAGCCCCTAGGTGCAGGCTCTTAGAGACTTCCTTGTTCTTCTTTTGGATGCTGAGTAGTAGGTACTTTCATGGCTTAGGTCCTGACTGTGTATGTGTTTCTTCCCCAGAAAGGAACTGGCGGGGCAGTGCTGCTGTCCAACACCTCTTCCTTAAGCCTGCTGTCTTCATCCTATAAGTCCAACAACCCCAAGCTTCCGGGGACTATGAACTCAAACTCACTGGGAATCATAACCCCTGTTCCATTTCCACTTCACGTGCTCTCCTTCAGTGCAGACTCCTCTGCCAAAGCAGGAGTCTCTAAGGATGCCATTGTCACAGGCCCAGCCCCTGGGACCTTCCACCATGGCCTCAGCCACAGTAAGTTCTTGTCTTCTGCCTCTGTTTCGATGTTATGTGCCATGTTAGGTCCTGTATGTGTTTGTTGTGACCATGGGAACACTCCCCACCCATGGAAGCTGCTTAGTGCCTGGGATAGCTGTTTTGTTCCAGACTGGCCCACAGATTGCCTGGGGCTCTAGATCTCCCAAGCTGCTTTTCTGTTCCGTCTTCAATGTGTATGTTTTGTTCTCTCCCCTCCTCTTTTTCTCAGGTCTTCTGGCTGGCTTGCACTCCAGCCCACCTCACACAGCGCCTCTCCCACATGCTGCTGTGTCCACCCATGTCCCACAGAGTCTGCCAGGTAAATGCCAGATGGGCAGTGTGCCATGCGCTCTGTGCACCATACCCTTAAACTCTTAGGTGCTTTGCTGCTGGCTCTTTTAGCCATCTCTGCCTCATCATCACTGTTTTATATTTTGCTTCGTCTTTTGAGGCTCTGGCTTTTTGGGTTCCAAATACTATAAGCCTGTACTACCAGAGGCTTTTCCTGGTTTTCTATTGGAATGGCCACTGGGTCAGACTTAGCCTGTGTGACAACAGTATGTGGTAGAGCCTGAGCATAAAACAGAGGTGCTCCAACGCTTATACATTTCAGAAAAGTTATGGTGTCTCTTGTCCAGAGGTTAACCAAGCACTTCAGGGACTTCATGGTGAAATGCTACAGATCTGCCAGGCATTGTCAGGTGGCAGAGAACAGTGAGAGACCATAGTACATGATTGTGAGGAAAAGACCTCTGATCTCTGAAGTTAGCATGGATCTAAAGAGAATCAGCTTTCAATCCAGCCTGGTGTATACCTTCCTTAAAACAGACTTGAAATCACAGTGTGAGGCCAGTGTCTCCTGACAGAATGGTGCTTCTGGAAGTAGGTAGCTCAAAAAGTCTTGGGTATTGTCAGCTTGAGAGCATGAAAACTGAATAGTTGCCACAGGCAGGCATCTTGCAGTAAGTGGATTGGCCTCACCCTGTGCTGATTCCAGGATTCCTGCATATAAACACCTCGTGGAATTTTGGCTTAAGAGTCAAATGAGAATCTCATTTTGACCTAGTGTTTTTTGCACTTTGGACCTGTTCAGATCAGGACCACAGGGCTAGAATCCTAGGGAAAGGATGGCTGAGCTTAGGAAACATGAGAATTAGTAGGGATTTTAGTATAGGGCAGGAGTCAGCTGCAGACTCCAGGGCTATGGTATGCCTTTGACATGCTCACGGACAGTGAGGGCCCACAGCTCATTGTCTGCTTTGTGCTCTGCTAGTGGGTTCCTTGTACCCATGTCTCAGGGCTGAGAACTTTGTGAATGTGAGAGGCCTTATTAGTATGAGGGTGAGTTTGTACATTTCTGCAAAGGGAAACCATTGAGCTTTCTTTGAGGAGCAAAGCCAGGGGCAATAGTCATTCCTTTCCTCTGAAGAAGCAGTCACATTTGAGGACTTTCTCTACTACTAGCGGCTGCCATTTGAGTTAAGTGCAGCGTGGGTGCCTCCCCAGCTATGGAGAGCCTATGTGGTGTGAAAGTGAGATGATGCTAGCTCCACTTGCTTTGGAAATGGTCCTCTTTGAAAGAAACAAAGTAATTTAAGAGTCAGTGGAAACAGTCTCTGGGTCTGTAGAATTTTCAGCCAAGAAAAGGGAAAGAGATACTGATAGAAAGGGAAAGAAAAACATTTCTTGTACCCTTTTCATGTTTTCCCCCTGGTTTGGGAAGGTAGTTCAGTGGCTGAGCACTTGCCTAGCATATATAAAGCCCTGGGTCCATTACCAGTGCCACCAGAGGAAAAGAAAGATCATTGGGGTAATTAGAAGAACAGCCATGCAGAATGGGTTAGCAGAATGAGCTTCATTTTGATCTGTGCTACAGATGTGGGGCGATCTGGGGCTGGCAATGCGCTGAGACTAGTTTTTGCTCTGCTTTCCCTTCCTCCCATGTAGATTAGAAGCCTTTGCCTCTGTCCCTCTGGTACCGGAGTACATTTTGAGGGCAAAAAAAATGAACATTGTATGGATTCTGTGTGGTTATCAAGCCTTGCAATGGCCCTTGTCATGTTGCAGAGTGCCTGTTCTATAGATAGTGCTCAGTGACCTCCTGCTTGAACAGTGCTAGTGCTCATGCATGATGTAGGATGCTGCAAGTTGCAAAGCACACAGCTGCTGTTTGGGGACATTTGCTTTTTATGTTCCCTATGAAGTTTGTATATGCTGTCCTAAAAGAATTGGAGCACTTAAAGAATGTTCTGTTTTTGCTTATTCTTTTCCAGATGCTTCACAGCTTCATGGGAAAGGGCCTGTTGTACCAAGAAAATTGTGACCAGTTTGGAGGATGGAATGGAGTGACGTAGGTCTAGGAGGAAGCCCAACATGTAGGTCTCAGATAACAGACATTTGCTATGCTCTTCCTGCCCACTGCTTCTCTTCTGGAGCCGGCATGAGTTTAAAATGGAGTACTTCTTAGCACTTCTGATGGGCCTCCAACCAAGGGGCAGCTTTGGCTGCTTACAAAGCACTTACTGACTTGGTGCTCTGGGCCTCGTGGCTTTGTCGCTGGACAACATCAAGGGGCAGCTCTGGGCTGGGGAGTGTGCCTAGACTGTGTTGGAAAGCACAGTGTTCATGAGCTCCTGTGGCAGATCTGTTGGCTGCTGGGCTCTAGATCTGCCTAACTCCTGGCGTTTGGTATGAGTGTCTCAGAGCTCCCTACAGGCCAGGGACTCCTGGCCACAGTAGAATCCCTGGATGGTTGTGATTCCATCCCATCCTCAGGCTGTATGCTCAAGAGGCAAGACCCAGGCCAGAGCCACATGGGGGAGACCTTGCAAAATATTAAGAACACTTAATGTGTGCTCATTGTAGGGGCCAGTTTCTCCTCAGAACATGACAGTGAAGCTGTTATAGAGAAAAAGATCTTAGATTCAACAATCGTGGTAGGATTTTTAAAGACACCTATCTTGGGCTGTTTTCATCATTACCATTGAATGCATTGGATAGAATGGGACTGCTCTTCACACATCACATTATAGGAAGTCTTAATTCCAGTGCCTTTTTGGTGGAGCAGACTTTGACAACTTGCATCTATCCATTCAGCCCACTGAGTGGATCTGAGATGAAGATCTTTTTTAAAGCTAGTCTGTATTTAAGACAGTTTTATTTAATTGGGTTTTTTATGACTGCACATCATAACCTGTGCAGTCCTGACTTGAAAGTCATCTGAGCCCCCAAATCCCGGGTTCCTGTGGAGCTGTAGCTCTGTTTTGTTTTCTAGAGTTGATGCAGGTGGTCTGCAAGGGAGCCCCTCAGCCCTCTGTGTCTGAGAGCCCAGGGTTTCCAAGCCACAGGTAGACATTCCACTTTGTCTTATTCTTAGAAATCTCTCTCTGGCAGAGCCGCAGGACAGGCCTCTCTGAAGCATCTGCCATGGAGAACAGGGCTGGGGTGCTGGTGCTCTCTGGACAGTGAGCTTCTGTGTGGTCTTAGGGGGGAATGTGCAGAGGGTCCAGAGAGAGGACAAAGATAGTGACTGCAAAACTTCCATCACTAGGCTACCACACTCACCCAGTGGCTATTTCATGTGGACTTGGAGGGCCCTTGCCTATCCTGTAAGTGTGCCACACAGTGGATCTGGCTGACTGCCCAGCCAGACAGCATTTGGGGAGGTGATCAGCACTCTCAGTATGCACCCTAGGTGAGTCAGGTGTGCTTTGGTTGCTGCCTCAAGGGTATGGAGCTCTGTAGCTCTCCATTCCTGTGGAGGTAGTCACCTTTCCACCTTACTGGGAGAAAAACCTTTGTCAGCTCATTGGTCCAGCCTCTGCTCTGACTCCTTTTGTATGGAAGAACCAGTTGTTTTCCCATTGGGCCATGTGGATTCCTTATCCTTTTATTACATATATTTTTTTGCAACTTGGATTTCCAGTTTGTTTACAGAATAGTCTTAGGTAGTAGCAAAAAGAGCCAAAGAAGAGATTTGTATAGCTGAGCTCTAAGCCGAGCTGAGGCCGCCAGCAAAGCTGAGCAGTGGGAACTCTCCAGGCTCCTCTGCCCGTCAAACAACGGGCCCCAGCACCCCACCCCTTTGGTGCTCCCTCCTCCCCATGTGCCACTGCGTGTGCAGCTAGAGCAGGATGCCCTCATCTTTAGGAATCTAGCGATGCCTCTTGCCTCAGGGAAACGTTTCTTTGATGGGGAGTTTATGAGATTTCTTTTCCTTGTTTATGCTTTATTTGTGGTAATGAAAGAGTGAATGACTTACAGACATGGCCAGGGAGAACTTCGGCCTGGCTGCAGCAGAGGGTGGGGGTGGAGCGCGCTCAGTGGGATGCAAGGGTTTCTCCGGTGGGTGCAAGGCTCTGAGCACTTAACCAGGCGTGGCCGTTTCTTAGGTGTGAGAGGGGCTGTGGCTTTTGTGCCGCAACTATGTTGGTGTTAGGGGGTGGTATGGAAATTGTTAATCTTGTATAAAGCAACTCAATAAATTGTTTTGAGGTTTCCAAAACATCTTTCCTCATTTTTTCATTGCTATTGTATTTGCAACTGATTCTTCCGTGCATAGGAACCCTGATTTGCATGGAATGCCCATTGTGGCTGAGAGCCAAAGATCAGCCTCATGTGTAAAGTGATCATACTTGCTGTGAGTTAGAATCAAGCCACCAGATTTTTATTTTCATGCCATAAATAAAGTTCCCTATAACTTCCCATTTTCTTATATAATACATGAGATACAGAGAAGCAGAAATTCATTTGGTGAACAATCAATCAACTTTTGTATATCGAAATGCCAATGAGATAATGAGGAGGACTTTAAGGCACTGAAAGTAAAGCTAGCACACCATCAGTTACTAAGATCTTTGCATTTCAGAACTAGAAAACAGTCGTTGGTGCCTGACTTTTTGGCACATCCTGGCTAGCTATTCTAGCACCAAGAGCCAGGTTTTGCAGATTCTGGACACATTTTCCAGTCTGTTTCATGAGAAGAATCAGTATTGAGCAGGTACTTGCTGATAGTTCGATCCCGGAAAGAAAACTGGAATGGTGAGAAGGAAGATCAGCAGCCCTAACTGCCCAGTCTTTTGATGGGTAGAAAGAGGAAGAAAGGAGGCCTTCTGCCCTCAGTGGCACCATGTGATGTGCTAAAGCCCATGATATCTTGGTTAAGTGTGTCCGCAATATTTTTCTTGTGCTGTAGTTTCCAGTTGTTGCATTGATGATGGGAGCATGTAGGAAGGGAGAGAAGACACCAAGGTTATTAAATCATCAGAGGTGGGAGCAGGTCACTCAACCAGACTGAATGAGGCTGAGCTGAGAGATGCCTACCCAGCTGGTGTCTATGCTGTTACACAATAGCTGCACTTAGGCAGTCTGATACAGTGTGGTGGAACACTTAACGAGCAAAGACCCAGGGGGTTGCTGAGAAGGAGTAAGCCAGCCAGCCACCTCCAAAAAAAGCCAGGCAGAAGGGCTGGGCCTACTTCTGCCCAGACACCAAGACTGCCAGTTCCTGAATGGACATATCTTTATTGACGTAGCGGTCATACTGCGCAGGGGTTAGCCTGCCACTGCGCAGAGCGTCCTCAATAGAAAATTTCTTGCCAGACTTCCTGTCATGGATCACCGAAGACTCCCCATTAGGACCTTTCACTGATATCTCCTCCCAGTCACACTCCTGGCTTCTGAGCTTCACAAACATGTTCCAGTCGATGAGCCCAGCCCGGTGGGCCTCCTCTGGGGATAGCTCACGACCTGTGTCAGGGTCAATAACCACTATGGAGCGCCTCAAGTGGTTCTCCCTCTGCTCTCTCTTGACAGCCACAGAGCCTAGGCGCCTCTGCAGTTCATCGATCTCCAGATCCTTGTCCTTGGACATTTTCTTGAGGTCATCCAGTTCCTTCTCTAGAGACCATAGCCTAGAATTGAGGTGACTTCCGGAGTCCACTGTAGTAATGGTCCTCAGATCTCGAGTTTCTGTTGCTGCCATCTCAATCTCTGATTGCAGTCTCCGGGTCTCTAGCTGCAGGTTTTGCCGCTCTAGCTGTAGCTTATGGTTTTCTTCTCTCAGGAAATCCAGTTCCTTGGATGACTTGGAATTGTAGAATTCTAGCTCAGATAACTTGGCTTCCAGCCGGGTCACCTCTGCATCTAGCTCCCTCTTGCTTCGACTCTCCTCTTCTAGGCTCTTCTTGAGTCGCTGGATCTCTTGCTCAGTGTCACCCTTTTCCACCTGGACACTCTCAGAGAAGACTACCTTTTCTTTGATCTCTGTCTTCTCCAGAGCAGCCAACTTTCGACGCAGGGGCTCAAGTTCACCTTCCAGTAGCTGCCTCCGGTGCCGCTCTTCCTCTAGCTGGGCTCGGAGCAGGGCATGCTCCCTAGTCTGCTGTGGGTCCTGCTGCAGCACCACCTTCTGTGTGTGGGTCACCTTCTCACCAGTCTTGGCCTCCTCCTGCTCCAGTGCAGCCAGTCGCTGCTGCAGCCTCTGCACTTCCAGCTCAGCTGCCCTTCGCGCCTGCCGCTCACGATCCAGCTCCTCCAGCTGCCTCTCCAGTTCTGCTCGTCGGTGCTGTAGCCGCCGCAGCTCCACACGCAGTTTGTCAATCTGCCGCAGCTCGGCATCAATGCTGTTGGTGAAGGCAGTCACCTCAGCTCGCAAGTCTGGCTCATCTTCATACTGCACCACCTCCTGGAGTACAACCCTTTCCTTTCCCTGTGCCAGCTCTTCCTCCTTTTGCCGGATCTTTTCTTCCTGGGATGCCCGCTCCCCTTCTAGGTCCACATGTTTCTTCTGTTCTTCCAACAGCTGTACACGCAGAGACTCTACCTCCTTCTTGGTTTGGGGGTCTTCCTGGAACTGCAGGATCTCCTGGACCACCTCCCTAGTCTGCACCTGTGGCTTAGTGTCTTTCAGGGCCTGGATCTCCTGCTTCAGCTGGTAGATCTCCAGGTCACATCTTTCTATTAGCCTGGTCTTGTCCATGATCTCCTCCCTGAGCCGCTGGAGCTCCTGCTCTGTTTCTGGGTCGGTTGTGTATTTAATGACCTCTTTGGTCACCTCTTTGACTTCTACCTGTGGCCCACGCTTCCGTAGGGCTTCCAGCTCACTCTGGTAGCTCTTCAACTGTTCCTCAGCACCCCTGAATTTGCGCTCCTGCTCTACCAGCTCCAGGCGGAGGTTGGCCACTTCACTCTCTGCCTTGGGATCTGGCCGCACGATCTCCCGGACCTTCTCCTGTACTACCACCTTGGCATTTTCCTCTTCCAGGGCCCATATCTTTCTAAGAAGCTCTGTCTTCACCCGCTGGCTGGTGCGTGCCTTGGCAGCCTCATCCTCATACTGGCGGGTAAGATCATTGACCTCCCTCTCTGTGGCTGCATCTTTCTCTACCTTGAGCACCTCCTTGACAGTGATCTTGCCTTCTGCCATGGCCCGTTCTTTCTCCAGTCTCCTGAGCTTGGCCTGCAGGAAACTCAGCTCCTCTTCTTGCTTCTCCCTGAGAGAGCCCTCCTGCTGGTGTTCCTCCTGAAGCCTTCGGTATTCTGCCTCCAACTGGGGGTCATTCTGAAGCTTTACCACCTCTCTCTCCGTGACCTTCTCTTGCACCCTGCTTTTCTCAGCAGCCAGGGCTGCCACACGCTGCTGGAGGAGGAGCACCTCAGCCTCTCGGGCACCTTTCTGTCGCCGCATTGCCTCCAGCTCCTCCCGAAGCTGCAGGACCTCATCCTCTTGGGCTCTGTCTGGCTCAATACGCAACACCTCCTTGACCACATACTCCTGTCCCCCATCCCTGGTTTCCTGCTCTAGGGCCTGCAGCCTAAGCTGCAGTGCTCCCAGCTCCTCCTGCAACAGCTGGTTCTTGTGCTGTTCCTCAGCCAGGGTCTGCTGCAACTGCTGGAAGCTCTCCTCCAGAGTGGGGTCTGGCACTTTCTTCAGCACCTCCTTCCTCACCAGTGACTCCTGAGGCCCATGGTCCTTCAGGCTCTGAATTTCCTCCTGGGCACTCTTGACCTCATTTTCCAGCTGCTGCCTTCGCTCCATCTCCTCCTCCAGTTCCTTCTTAATTTTCCATGTTTCATCCATGCTGCTGGAGCCCAGCTTTCCCCCTTGCAGCATCTCATGGGTCACTCCTGCTTCTGGCTGCTGTGGCACAAAAGACAATGAATGCATGGTTAGAGACAGGTCTGCTCACCTAGAATTGGTTGGGCTAATTGACCTATGATCTTCTGGGGCCTCAACTAGTATTCTAAGGTTACTTAGGCTTTTAAAAGAATAAGGCAAAATGTTTTGTAGGCACAAAGGAATCTGAGGTGACACCAGTCTGCCCTGTCCCCAGGGGATGTCTGTTGTCCTTGGAGACATTTTCTACCTCTATTTTTAATGAGCCTCACGTTTACTTTTTCTATGCAAAAAGTCTGTTCTGTAATTACCGACTGGGGGGCAGAGTACCATCTTGGCTCAGAAGGTGCCACATTATTGTTTAACAGCATTGTATCTACTGTGTGGAATAGTTAAAACCAGTGCATTGCTGAGGAGTGTGAGTTGCTTCTAATTTCTTGATATGTCAGATAATACATAATAATAAATGTCACCGAGT
Source organism: Meriones unguiculatus (assembly GCF_030254825.1). Taxonomy (NCBI): domain Eukaryota; kingdom Metazoa; phylum Chordata; class Mammalia; order Rodentia; family Muridae; genus Meriones; species Meriones unguiculatus. The sequence continues at coordinate 42,564,464 of NC_083359.1, forward strand.
CCTAAAAAGTAACTTTAGAGGCTGGAAAAACTCCTTGCAAGCATGAGGACTTGTTCTGTCCCCAGCACTGATGCGAAAGTGCTAGATTTGGTGCTCTAGTGTGTGTGCATTTATAATCCCAGCACCAGGGAGGTAGAAACTGGAAGCTTCCTGGGGCTTTGCTAGCTAGCCAGCCTAGCCTAATTGGTAAACTCCTGGCCAATAAGAAAGCTTGTCTCAAAAGAGGTAGATAGCATTCCTTAGGATGACACTTTGGTTGTCCTTTGCCCTCCACACACATGAGTATGTACATGCACCAGCATGTATATGAATTCACATATACAAACACAAATATGCCATTCAAAAATAACTCTCAAGCCAGGTAGTGGTGGTACACACTTTTAATCCCAGCACTGGGGAAACAGAGGCAGGCCAGTTTCTGTGTGTTTGAGGTCAGCCTGGTCTACAGAGTTCCAAGACAGCTAGAGCTACAAACAGAAACCTGTCTCAAAAAACAACAACAAAAACAAACAAAATCTCCAGAACTCTGCGGTCTGGAGAGATGGCTGAGCACTTGTTGCTCTTATAGAGGACACAGGTTTAATTCCCAGAACCTACATTGTGGCTTACAACCGTCTTAAACTCTAGTTCTAGGGGATGCTGTGCCTTCTTTTGAAGGCACCAGGCATGTGTGATGCACAAACATACAGACATACTTACATACATACACGTCGGTAAAACACATAAAAAAATTAAAAACCTTTGCTAGGTCATCAGCAGACATCTTTTGAATTGGTATGGAAGTTATCCCATGCTAGTGGAGGAGGTTGGTCCAGGCTAGCATTTGCAATGGTCCCTCTCAGAAGTGTCATCAGAAGACACTCTTCATTCACAGGTTGTGTCTCTGCGGCAGAGGAGTGTTTGATTTCTCATCTTGTAGGACAATTTGAAGTAGTATTTCTAAGATGGATTACCTGTCTCAAGAGATTCAGTGCAAACTCCAAGTTCTGTAGCCTCTGTCTGTTGATGGCATTAACCTCTGTGAACTTAGCAGCAAGAACAGCTTCCTACGGAGAAATTTTAGGTTAGCAGTTAGCAGAGAAGCCAAACAGGCTAGGATTAAAACAGTGAGAGCACTTGGACTCAGTCTGTGAAAGGCCTGGCAGGTGGGGAAAGGGGTACTTCTTACCCAATCCTACCCATAGCTCCACCCATTGGTGGAAAGGTAGACACATGGTTCAGGTTGAGTCTTGGTCCATGACCCTTGAGCATGGTGGGAGGTCCCCATGTGTCTGGTATTGTGCCAGAACCCCTACCAGCCTGCCTCTTAGGCATATTAATAACACTGCCCCAAAGCAACTTCTTTCTCCGCTTCCAATTGTATCCCAGAGGCCTGCATCCAGAGAGCCCCTGGCAGTCTGCACTTACAGCTCACCTCTTCCTTCACTTTGGCAGCAGGAGATTGCAGCTTGGCTCTCTTGTTCATATGGCTGTTCTGTCCATTCTCTAGGTCCAGCAGGGACCTTAGCTTCTCTGCTTCAAGCTCATAGTCCTGGGTAAAAGGAAGACATTGCAGTAGCCAGCTAAGGACAACCAAGAAGAAGCTGCAATGATTTATGCTCCCCCTAAGGACTCTGACCTGCCCTTGGCTAGGACATGGTTTAACATTCTTGCACATCTTCCTCGAATCTGTACCTGAACTGGCTGCCAGGAGGTCCCGAGAGCTACTAAGACAGTGAAAGTAAATTACTACCTCACTCAGCGACTGACATATAAGAAAATGTAACAGCAATTCCCCACTACTTTAGAGACACAAACTGAATGACTGACTCTTCAGACCTTCCAACAGTCCCAGAGGCCAGATGCTGTTTCCTTAGTGAACACTGCATCCTAAGCCTTTTTCCCTTTCTCCAATAGGGACCTTGACATTTCCCATCAAGTAGATGTTTGATCATTCACACAGATATTCCTGAATAAGGCTTTGCTAGCTTGTTTTCTTGTTATAAATAGAGCTGCTGCACAATTTGTTTGATGTACATGAATTATTCTTTCACTTTGCTTTGTTTCTCTTTAGAGTAAATACTCCCAAAGAGTTCACTGTTTTAAAGAGTATAACTCTTTAATGATATTGGCTGTCTGGTGCCATATTGTTTTGTCAAAGGGCTGGACCTGCACATGACTACTAGCCATTTCCTCAGTAACCTACCCAGATTCCTCTGAAACACTTCTTATTTGTTTGAGACAGGGTTTCTTTGTGTAATAAGCTCTGGCTGTCCTGGACTTGCTTTGTAGACCAGACTGGCCTCTTAACTTGCAGAGATCCGCCTGCCTCTTTTTCCCTGAGTGCTGGGATTATCGGCGTGCCACCGCACCTGGCTTCCTTTGCAACTCTTACTGCCAAGCCCCTCCTGTGTGCTCTAACAGAGTTCACGACTCACCTTCACAGCTTGCTGGTACTGCTGGGAATCTGCATAGACCTTCTGCACCTCTTGTTCCCTGCTTGCTATTTCATCAAGCAAGTTCTGTAAAACAGATACTGAAACCAAAACTGAACCACACACACAAACCCACCAGAAGTCTGAGTCCTTAGACCCTAAAGTCAACATGTTGTAGCTCAACGTGTAATAGGTGGCTTTCTTGTACACATTTGTTCACCACGAAGGGCAATGCCAAGGCCTGGGCCAGGGCCAGGAAGATGGTTATCTGTGCCAGGAAACAGGTGTTTATTGTGTGCTATGAAATGCCAGGCTCTGCTCTGACAGAGCATGTACTCCTCCAGTAAGCTTGTGAGCCAAGTGTGAGGAACTTGTTTGAGAATAGAAGCCCAGGAAAGAACAGCAAGTTGAATGTCAGCCACTGGGTTTCTGTCTCCTGTTTACCTCTGTGTGTACATGTGGAGACTAGTGGTCAATATCATACATCTTCCTCTACTGAGCGCCACTTACTTTTTGAGACATGATCTCTTACTGAACCCGAAAATCAATCAGTTATGCCACTTGCCAGCCAATGAATTTCATAGATCCTTTTGTCTCTCTGTCGTCCTTGCTTAGTGCTAGGATCATAGACAAGCTTAGCTATGTCTAGTTTTTTAGATAGGTTCTGGAGATAAAACTGAGGTCCTCATTTTGCATGGCAAGCACTTTTCTGACTAAGTTACTTTCTTAACTCCAGCCACTGGATTTCTGAGGTCCTTGTGGCATCTAGGAGGCAGAAAGCCCGACCTTGATAATGGGATCTTTCCAAAAGATCATCAGGCACTATGTAGCCACATGCGTATCTATTAGGTCAGGCCCTGTGAAGGGCACTCAAGGCGAAACGGTGACTGAGACATGGCAAACTTGTGAGGTAATGCTGAAAGCTGTGGCCCCATCCTTTGTCTTGCCCCACTGGCCTTGAGGCCTTCTGATCATCCCAAACATATACTACAAAGTAGAAGCAGCCATCTTACCTTCTGGTTTTTCAGCTTGGTCTCCATCTGGCTGAGGCTGTCTGTCTCCTGGGGCTCATAGCTGGGAGTCTTTGCCAAGAACTGGAGCATATGGTCATAACCACAGCGGTACTCATTGTAGGCAGCCCTGGCACTCTGCAAGCTCTGGGCCCTGAGGGGACAAAGCCAACCAGGTTTTGGCACAGCTGGCAGAAACCTCACTGGTCACTCCAGTTTGTGGAGGTACTCTTTTGGTTTGTGTGTATGTGTGTGTGTGGAGGGGGGTTAAGTCGGTCAGATTGGCTGGCCAGCAAGCTCCACAGGGTCTGCCTATTTCCACCTTCCCAGCTCTAGGACTGTAAATCTGTGCTACCATGCCTACCCTTTACAAGTGTGCTGGGGATAAAACTTGGGTCCCCGTGCTTGTGTGGCTAGGACTATTCTAACTGAAACTATCTTCCTAGCCACACTGAGTCTTAGAAGACAGTAGAAAAGCCAAATGTAACTGAGTTGGACAAGTTCTGAACAGTCACCAGGAAGAGAATGGTAAAGCATAGATTACTAATGAGAGGATTGGGAGCTGCATCCTGACAGGGAGAGGGGCACCCTTGAGTGAAGGAAGGCCACAAAGGAGGCCTTTTCTCCCTTGAGGAGAAAATTTCAGCATCTCTGGGGTGTGGCAAGAGCAGCACTTGCTTGGTGTTAAAAGCTTACAGGAGGAGAGGGAAACTACCTTGAAGCAACAACAATTTAAGCTCCCATGTTAAGAAAAGAAAGGAGACACACATTAAACCCAATGTAATGTACATAAAGGAAGTTAAGGAAAAGAAACAGAACAGAAAGATCTGGAACAGAAATCTCTTCTTTGAAATGATCATAAACCCATCAACTGCAACAGACTTACTAGCAGTATCCACTCCAGCACACAAGCAGAAATGGAGGAGACAACACTGACAGAGCACAGGAAGAAAGATAAGCAACAGCCCACACTGATGCTGCCACATCCACCTGCCCATAGAGGATGTGGGAAGATGGCTGGTGCTAGGGAGGCTCGGAGGCAAGCCTGATCGCCTGGACTCAGCTCTCCAGGCCCTATGTAAAAGCCAAACATAAGTATCTGTAACTCCAGTGTTCCTTTAGGGAGATGGGAGAAGTCCAGGAAGTGGGGAGCCAGCTAGCCTGACTCAGCTAGCCCAACTTATACAATGGTGAACTGAGACCCTTTTAAAAAGGTAGAAAGTGAGAACTAACATCCAAAATGATTTTCTGACCTCTGCACATTCCATGGCACATATATATATATATATACTGACACACAGACACAGATCACACACACACATATACAGTGCTGATGGATTACCTGGGGACAGGTGGCTGATCATTGCACTGAATTTCTCACTTTGTGTATGTCACTTTAATTAAAAAAGAGGAAACTAGCTGGGTATGGTGGTGCATGCCCCTAATCCCAGCATTTGGGAGGCAGAGGATCTCTGTAAGTTTGAGGCCAGCCTGGTCTACAAAGCAAGTCCAGGACAACCAAGGCTACACAGAGAAACCCTGTCTTGAAAAACAAGAAATAAAACAAACCAAAGAAAGAGGAAAATAGGGCTGGGGAGATGGCTCAGAAGTTAAAAGCTAAATGTTATGCATACATGAAGACTAGAGTTTGGATCCTTGGAACCTGTGTAACTTCTGGGTGGGCATGTGGCTCAACTGTAATTTCAGCCTTAGAAAGTAGACACGGGATGAGGATAATCAGCACAAGCTGACCAGTAGATCTAACTATATTGGTAAATTCTGGGCTTGACTGAGAAAGCCTGCCTTGGTGAATAAGGTAGAAGAATGATCAAGGATGATTCCTGACACCAGCTTTAGGCCTTCACATGGACCAGTATTCCCACACACATACAAACATAACATGCATATGAACATGCACACACCACATAAACGCACACACACACAGAAAAAGAGAATGGTTCTTGGGTGACACCAGAGCATCCCTGGCCTAGCATGACACCAGCCTAGTGTCTTGCTAAGCCAGGCCCTTGCCACAGCCCACCTGTCTGTGGCACCCCTCACCTGCGTTCCACTTGCTGGCTGAGGTTGTTGAAACGTTGGTTGAGCTTGTGTACCTCGGCCTCCTGGCGCTCCAGGTCAGGGCAGTGCTCTTGGAAGTGGCTGGCCAGTGAGTTGGAGCACTGCTTGGCCACTTGCAGGTTCTGTTCTACCTCACCCAGGAGGGACTTCTGGGCTTGCAGCTCAGAAGCCATGGCCTGCCAGATGGGCAAATAGACAAGTGAGCTCCTAGGACCCTGGCAATGTCACTAGTGCACTGGGGATTCCGGCTTTGGGAGGAGGTTCAGGCTTAGGAGAAGGAAGGATGGCTCAGCCTCCACACTTCCCCAAACTGGGCCACTTTTGCAGTGTTCTATTTCATTACAATAAACAAAGCTCTGAAAAGTCACCTTTGGCAAACTGTTAAAGGGTGGCATGTGTGCCTACCGTCCTCTAGCCATGAGGCCCTCACTGAGCCCAATCTCTTTGCTCCAAGGCTGGTCATGTAAAGGAGATAGAGAAGGACTGCTGTAGGTCACTGAGTACCTCAGTGCTCACGAAGGCAAACCTGTGTCAAGGCAAACTGGTGACAGTGGCTGTGGACTTGTCCGGAACCTTAGGCCTAGGCTGCTAGTTATGCTCATCAGGAACCTTAAAAACCTATGTTTTCTGCAAACCCTCTGTTGTGAAGTACTGGCCTTAAAATCTCCTGGGCTTCACAGACCCTAGGAACAGCCAGAAAGATGCCACTGCCTCTGTCTGTAACTCCAAATTTGACTCCAAACCTCCAGGGCCCTCAGACCCTCATCTAGTGATTGAAGCAGATGTCCTGAGCCCATAGAGAAGACTCCCTGTTCCCCAGCTCCTCGGCTTACCTCCAACTCCTGCCTCTTGCTGTCCAACATGTAGCCACTCTCAGGCATTGTGTCATCCTGAGTCAGCCTGTTCTCGTGCAAGGCCAGAAGCTCTCTGCCTCGCTGCAGACTCTTCTCTAGGCGGTTGGCCACATCCACCCTAAGGACACAGGTCATCTTATGTGTAAGGGGCAGGTGGTCCATTGACCCCACCATGACCACCCTGCAGTCCACCTGCCACCTACTTCTCTTGGGCTGCATCTAGCAGCTGGACCAGTCGCTCATATTTCTGGTTGATGTCTTCCACCCGGGTCTTCAGCAATGGTGTGGTGCCACTGCCTGGGAGGGCCTTCACAAAGGCCTCACACTCAGCTGTGCTCTGGGTCTTCCCTGGCTCAATCTGTAGCAGCTCATTGGTAATGTTCTGTGGGGATCAAGATTGCCCAGGTCAACCACAGCCCAGCAGCTCTCTTCCCTCAAGGATGTGCCCTGGGATAGTGAGAATGGCTGAAAAGGCCCACCTCCCTGGGGTGTCCATCTGGGGCCCAATCACTAGCCTGGCAGTCTGTGGGCTGTTTGTTTGTTTGTTTGTCTGTTTTGCATGTGGATGTGCACATACATGCGTGGCTATATGTGCATGTTTGGGAAACCAGAGGTCATCCTCAGGTATTCCTTGGAAGCCATCTATGTTGAGTGAGTGAGAAAGGGAGATGGGGTGAAGTGGGTTGATGTGAGCAGGCCAGAGGTAAATGTCAGTTCTTTCTATCTTTATCACATCATCTAAGACAGGGATCATACTGAGAACAGTGCTTACTGATTGGTTAGACTTACTGGTGAGTAAGCTTCATCCAAAGTCAGATTTACAGACAAATGTAAATGCTGGGGATTTTTTTTTTTTTTTTTTTTTTTTTTACCATGGATCTGAACTCAGTTTTTAATGCCTGTGTGTAAGCACTTTATAAATGGAGCCTCCCTTGAGCTCCTACTTTGTTGTTTATCTGATTTTGAGACAGGGTCTCTTACTAGGAACTGGGGCTTGTCAATTAGGCTGGCCAGCCTGCAAACCTCACAGACCCTCCTGATCCTGCCTCAGCAGTAGAATTACAAGGGTGTCCCACCAAGCCCAACTTTTAATCCTCATTCTTGCATGTGCATTATGTAAGGAAAGTACTTCACTGACTAAACTATCTTCTCAGTCCTGGATTTTTTTAATGGACATCTGGTACAAGAGGACTTTTAAAGACAGTAACTCAACAAGCGGGTTGTCACTGGACATTGGATACCCTGTCCACCCCTCATGGAAGATTCCACGGAATCTTGGGCAACCTGCGGAGCAGACACTGTGATGTGCCCATCCCACGACTCTGAAGAGTTTGGGAAGGGACACTGTGTGGCCCTTCCCCTAACTCCTGTGCCAGGCACCAGAGACCACTGAAATTTTCTGAATTCTGACTTCTCTCTAGGGTGAAGACCTTACTACAAAGAATTGTCAGGCAGAAGGACATGAGAGTAGGTGGTGATGAACAGAGACGTATGCATCTTGCCTAGTAGTTCTAGCAGCTCAAATGAGGACGAGCCCATTTTACTTTAAAATGGCTTGGGCTTGGCAGTGGTGGTACATTCCTTTAATCCCAGCACTCGGAGGCAGAGGCAGGTGGATCTTTGTGAGTGTGAGACCAGCCTGGTATGCAGAGTGAGTTCCAGGACACCTAAGGCTACACAGAGAAGCCCTGCTTTGAAAAACCAAAAAGGAGGAGGAAGAAGATGAGAAGGAGGAGTAAAAGGAGGGAGAGGAGGAGGAGGAGAGAAGCAAGGAAGGAAGAAGAAAGAAAGAAAAGAAAGGATGGAAGGAAGAAAGAAAGAAAGAAAGAGAAAGAAAGAAAGAAAGAAAGAAAGAAAGAAAGAAAGAAAGAAAGGAAGGAAGGAAGGAAGGAAGAAAGAAAGAAAAAGAAAGAAACCAACCTTGGTCTGGTTTCAGAAGCCTATCACAGTGCAAACAGAAGTGAACTGAGTCTGCAGTTTTTGCACCCCACCCACATACCTCTTACCCACAGTCTCACTCATCAGGTACCTGTTAGGACCAGTTCCTGCTATTATTATTATGGTTGTGACATCAGGTTGAAAATCTACTCAGAAGCAGTGCCAGATCATATCTGGGGGTATGCTTGAGTACCAGGAAAGAGCATGATTTGGAGCCTGATCCTTGGGTCAGCCCCTGCTCCCCAGCTGCCTCCATAATCACCAAGCACCTGCTTCAAATGTCCCAAGACCCCACAGAAGTAGAATCTTGAGCAGGAACCCCAGCCTGGCAATACCTTGAGGTCCTTGGCCCGTTCAGCACTATCCTCTATTGCCCGTCCCTGCTCAAGTGGTGGCCGCAGGATCCCTGTGATAGCCTTTTCCTGTCTGTCCAGGTCACTGGCCACTTTGTCCAAGCCAGCCAGCAGCTGTCGCCCCTGCAGATCAGAGGCATCTGTCGTAGGGAAGACAAATCAGGGGTGACAGTGAGGAACATGAGGCCTTGAAAGCCAGCTAGGACCTTGGGCAGGCCTGGTCTCCCTCTCTCAGCCCTCTAGCATCTGCCTGTCATCCATGCACAGCACAGTCTAGTTCAGCCTCTCCTCCATGTCCCTGACCCCTTTCAGGAAACCGTGGTACCCACCTCCAGGGTTTTCTGTTCTTAGCACCTCATGCCGCTGCTGGAGTGTGTGTTTGCTCCCAGCTGCCTTCTGCCGCACACTCCGGTACTGGCTGCCCAGGCTGTGAAAGCAAGAGTGTACCAGGGACCCAGGCCTCATACTACCCTTCTTCCTGATCCCCAGCCTGGGTTAGACAATAGCCCATTGGAGCCAAGAAGCTCATTGGAGGGTTTTGAAAAGTCAAAAGTACTACGTAGGGCTGACAAGATGGCTCAGTGTGTAAAGGTGCTTGCCACCAAGCTGATGACCTGAGTTTGATCCCCAGAACCTACATGGTGGAAAGTCCAACTCCAGCAAGTTGTCCTCTCATCTCTACACAAGTGCTGCCGCATGCACACACACCTTCTCCCTGCTAATAAGTAATGTGCTAAAAGTACCATGTGAGCTACTGCAAGGAGGTTTGGAAAGACTGTCTCCTCTCCTTTGCTTTTCACTGCAAGCCATCTGTCACTAGTGTTCTCTAACATGTGACCTCTGAGGGGACAGTGCACAGTAGGTGCTCGATAAATGTCTGGGGGGTGAATAAGTAAAAGCATTCCCTTGAGTCTATTCATGGAGCAAAGAATTCTCAAGCGATTCGCCACTTTAGACTGACATCAAGGAGTCAGGGCCCAGCAAGGCCAACACACAGATCTTAGTAAAATGAAGTGTTAAAAGTGAGTGAAAACAGAGAGGAAGGGGTGGGGACCTACTGAGTCTGCAAAATGAGGACCAGAGTCAGCGAAGCAGTACACAGGTGCTGCGGGTGGAATGTCTAAGACTTACAGAGGCCCAGAGGCACTAAGAGAAGATGCTTGCTGCCCTGGCCCTCGGCTAGACATCCAATTTGGCAAGCCAACCTAACCTGCCACTCTCCCTGGAGCCTTTAAGGGAAGCCAGAATGAGAGGTGTATGCCACATCCTACCCTCCACAAAGAGAGAATGGCCAGGGTTGTACATGGAGGGGGCTGTGGAGCCTAGGTGTGGGCTCACCCTCTTTCCCTCCTTTGTGCCTATACCTGTCAGCAAGAGCCAAGGCCTCGGGGTCGGTGGGGGGAATGATGAAGCAGACGGCTGGGGCAGTCAGCTTCTTCCCAGTGCTGTCTGTCAGCTCCCAGCTCTCCCCATTGTTCTTCTGCAGTGTGTAGCTATAGCCCCGAGAGATCAGGCCCTGGTAGGGACAGACCCAACAGTTAAGATTCACCCCAGGCCTGGGAGTCCAGTCATCTTCTGCCCCATTGCCCTCTAAACTCTTAGACACAGGGAGTCTTAGCTCTTCTCTTACTCAGGCCACAGAGCTAGATGGAGGCAGCACAAAGGGAACAGTCTTGACTCAGCTCCAATCTCTATTTTGCCTTCATTTTTGTTTTTGTGACAAGGTCTCCCATAACCCCAGCTAGCTTCAAATTTGCTGTGTGGCGGAGAATGCCTTGAACTCCAGATCCTCCTGCCTCCCCTCCGAGAGTGCTGAGCTTGCGAGCATATGCCATCACCTGTGCCTGGTTTACATAGTGCAGGGCCTCATGCATGCTAAACCAGTTCTCTACTAACTGAGCTACATCCCCAGCCCCTCAGTTTCACTTTGGGGAACCATCCCTGCACACACCTAGTCCAAGTGGCACACCTCTTCTGTATTCCAGTCTCCAAATGGACATATGACTAAGGCCTGGCCAATGAGACGCTGGCATTCCCCAGCCACAGGTGGCCTAGAGGTGGCTCTGAACATTACGAGGGGAGCCAATGAGAGGCTTCCCCAGGACTCCAGAGTGGCTACGGTGGTTGAGCTTGTAAGATGAAGACAGGGCAGTGGGGAAGGAAAAGGGTATAGGGGGTGCATATATACCTCTAGGAGGAAGGATGACAGGGAATGATGCCTGTGAGAGATGATCGCTTGATAACTCAGGTCTACCTGTGCCACCCGTAAGACTTCTGTGCTGTAGGTCCAGGCTGCCTAGGGTTCCAGGGAATGACTGACCTGGTCGCCCTCAAAGTCACAGAGGGCCTCCACAGGGATGGGCTTGAGCGGTGTCTCACGGCGGTACTTGAGTGGCACAACTTGCTGCCCTCGCCTCTGCAGCCCCCGCACCACATCCTCAAACTTGTCCAGAGCCTTTTCCTGGTCCTGTAAGAGCAGCACAGGGCCAGGTAAGGCCTGCTTCTGTGCCCCAGGAGGAGGATGAGGCAGGCACTGGATGGGGTCTGCTCAGGCCCAGGGCAGGGGAGGTGTGGCCCCATGCTGTTACTCACATCCAGCTCCCGCAGCAGCAGCTCTATCTGGTACCGGTCTTTGAAGTCAGGGCTGTATTTCTGGTTCAAGTCTGAGTCCACCTTGCGTAGCAGCTCCTGAGCATCCTTCATGTCTTTGTGAAACTGAGGAAGATCCGAGGACTCCATCAGAGATGAAAAGCTATCACAAGCACCCTGACTTCTGGCTATGGCTTCATGCTCATCCCTAGGTGGGACTGGACCTCCCACTCACCCTAAATTTATGATGTGACCCATTTGGCCTCAGAGGGAAGAAGCTCCTCAACACCTCCATTCTATATTGTATTCTTTTAGATGACAGTAAGTTCAAGCTTTTTCTCCGTGTGCCAGAACATCCTAACAATACAGTCATATGCTCACCTTCAGCTGTAGCCCCTACATAGGATAGTGACCTTGCAAAAATCTCACCCAGTGAAACTGCCCTGTGTAAGTGTACTTCCTGAGTTGCACAAATCACCCAATAATGCATTACTCAGATGCTATCTGTGCTGTTTAGCAGCACCTAACCATACTTTAATTCTAAGCCTTGATGGCTACCTCCTCTTCTTATTCTGGAAAAGTCCCCTCACCCAGTTTTTGGTCCATCAACATTTTTTTTTTTTTAAGACAGATTTCTCTGTGTAGTCTTGGCTGTCCTGGATTCACTTTGTAGACCAGGCTGGCCTCATTCTCACGGAGATCCAATTGCTTCTACTTCCCGAGTGCTGGGATTAAAGGTGTGTGACATCACCACCCAGCTGGTCCACCAACTCTTGAATGACTCATTTATTTTAAGTTATCCGCTGGGCTGAATGCTTGGCCTGCTGCCTTGAGTGGGACTTTTGGACCTTTGTGAAATCTCATGTGGCTCAGATATTCCAGCAAGAGTCATGAGGTGTCCCCTGAGTTCAAGTTCCAATCTTAAGACCCCAGATCAAAGTGTGGTGGCACTGTCACCCTAGCCACTCGGGAGGCTGAGGCAGGAGGATTACAAGTTCAAGTTTACCACTTAGTAACACAATCTCCAAACAAAAGGTAAAAGGAAGGCTGGGGATATAGCTCAGAGGTGGGGGTCCTTCCCTGGCATGTGTGAGGCCCTGGGTTGGATCTCTAGCATTGGGGAAGTGTGAGGAAGACCCTACATTACGACAATTACCTACAGTTCTTATTAGAAACATACATTCCCATGAAAACAGAGTGTCTATGAATAGATGGGTATGCAAACAGGTGCCCACCTTGACAATAGGCAGCTGCTTGGGCATAAAAAGTAAAAAGCGTAAGCTGGGCACAGTGGCGGACACCTGTAATCTCAGCACTCTGTGAGTTCAAGGCCAGCTTGGTCTACAAAGTATGTCCAGGACAGCCAAGACTACACAGAGAAATCCTGTCTCAGGTGGGTGAGGTGGAGAATAAAAAGTGCAGAAACATGCTGTGCTGTGCCAGGATGTCATGCTCAGCGAGAAAATCCAGACACATAAGGACAAGAGGAATGAATGGTCCTGTATCCCTTATTGCTCACTCTAGCTAATACCAGGCAAATCCAGAGACAGTGAGTGGGTCATCAGGCTAGTGGAGGAGGGGCAGGGAACTCAGTTTCTAGTTGGCTGATAAAGTTCAGGAAACAGAGGGCAAGGTTGCCCTGTATTGTGAATGTAACAAATGGTACAGTGGTGGAAATGAGCTGGGCATGGCAGAGGTTGAGGCAGGAGAATTGTTGAGAATTTGAGTTCAAGGACAGTCTGGCTTATATATTGAGAACTTGTCTCAAAAAGGGGAGGGATAGGAATGTTAGTTTTCTTGAATAGGGGGCTCAAGTGGCAAGGTTTATGTTTTGTATAACTCAGCAAAATTAAACCCTAGCATTGGGGAAGCGTGGAGGCAGGTGGAGTTGGAGGCAGGAGGATCGGGAGTCACAGAGAGTGGTTAGCCTGGGCTACACGAAGTCCTACGTCAGAAAATCAAAACCTTGGTCTAGTGAGATCACTGAGCAAGGAAAAGTGCTCATGTCGTTAGCATGATGACCTGAGTTCAGTCCCAGGACCCCATGGTAGAGGGACAAGAACTCATTCGTGGGAAGTTGTCCTCTGGCCTCCATATACATGCAAGAGGCCCTGCACGCACCCCAGAAGGCCCGAGCCCTCTCCCCTGCCTGGCATCAGGTGGGCACCTGGTGGTAGTCCTCCATGTACTTGAGGTGGCTCTCCTCACAGATGAGAAGGTTCAGGTACTCTTTCCATTCTGCGTGCACGGCTTCCATGTGTGCCTGCCGGGAAGAGGAGAGACCCATTCCTGCAGCCCGGTGCCTGGGATACTGAGAGGGGGAGGGTAGCAAGAGGGAGGTGGCTGCCTATGTGGGGCACGCCTACCTCGATGGAGTTTCTCCCTGGGTGCTCCGCTGCCAGCAGCTGGTCGCCCTCCGTGTGCAGTTTGTTGATTCTTTCTTCTTTGGCCTCCAGGTTCCGGTTGATAAAATTCTGCCAGGGAGCGGATGGGGTCAGCACCCCACTTGGCAGCCCTGTGTCCCACACTAGAGGTGCACCCGGCCCTGTGCCCACCTCATACTGGCGCCGGCGGCTGGGATAGTCCAGGTTGCGGTCGCTCCAGTCATACTGCATGCGGCCCTTGGCCTGCTGATCCAGCCAGTACAGCTCGTTGGTGCATCGCTGCATGTAGTCCTGCAGTGAGCTCAGGTGCTGCTGCCGAGCCTGCGATGCTGCCTGTGGGAGGAGAGCCAGGCGATGACCGCACTGCGGCCTGGCTCGGTTTCCCTGCCCTCCGCCTATGGGGCCTGCTCTGCTACTTTCCAGCCAGCCCACCCTTGGAAAAGCCAGCTGATCCTCTGAAACATTCACTCACAGGTGGTTACTGAACACCAGCTAGACATGTAGCATGGTTTTAGGCACTGGGGACAGAACCGTGAACAAAGGAAGAAGATCCCTGTGGGACTGATGACCCCTTGAAGCCTCAGTTTGCCAACTGTAAAGTGTCCACCCATAGGTAGACTGGCACACAGCTGGCACTCAATAAATGGCAGCCATGTCTTCTCTCTCTTTTTTGTTCAATACAGGGTTTCTCTGTGTAGTCTTGGCTGTCCTGGACTCAGTTTGTAGACGAGGCTGACCTTGAACTCATATCGATCTACCTGCCTCTGCCTCCCCTAGTACTGGGACTACAGGTGTGTGCCACCACACCCAGCTGGCAGCCATGTCTTCGACATTTGCTACATTCTACATTTAACATTTTGAACTTATTTATTCACTTGAGACAGGGTCTTGTGTAGCTAAAGATGGCCTCACACTTGCTATGTAACTGAGAATGACCCTAAACTCCTGATGTTCTTGCTTGTTCTCTCAGGTGCTAGGATGACAGGTATGCAGCACCATGCCTGGCTTTATTTGGTGCTAGAGCTTCGTGCCTGCTAGGCGAGCATTCTACAGACCAAGCTACATCTCATAGGAGCATCTGGAGCCACCGAGATTAGGGAGGCTTAGGCAAAACTGGGAGGCTTGCAATTTGCTCAGTAGAATAAAAAGAATGACAGACATGCTCACATTCATTCATGCATGTGCCTGTGCACACACATGCCTGGACCATGGTCTAGCAAGCATATGGCATCTACTTAACATGCAGAAATGCTGCCCAAAGAATTAAGTAGGGCTACTTGTAGCTCGGTTGGTAGAATGCCAACCTAGATAGAACTCATGAAGCCCTGGGACCTATCCCTAGCACCTCACAACTGCTCTGGTAACACTGGAGCACACTGTCACCTTTAGAAGGGCATAGTGCCCCCAGCCCATAAGCCTCCTGTCCTCTCCAATCTCCCACGGCTTCTCACCAGCAGCTTCTGATATTTGGCCTGGAGTTCGCTGTTCTGCTCCTGTGGGCAGAGCCAAGAGCTGAGGTTAGACCCAGGGCGCCCCTCTTTGTCTCATACCTCCAAGAAGACTCCATCATATACACACCTTGTCCTTGTCCTTGCCCAGGTGGGGCCCAATGGCTTTGACTTCATTGTGGAAGATGTTGTGTTGCTCCACCTGGCTGTCCACCAGAGGAAGGTCTGTCCCAAAGCCCTGGCTGCTCAGCTTGTCCTGGTGGGCAGAGGTGGAGAGACACCAGGAAGAAGATGTAGACGCAGCCTAACTCACAGGAGCCCGGCTGTTGGCCACTCACTTCTCTGCAGTGAGTGGCGGCAGACATGTCTGCACTACCGCCAATGCTCCTGCGTGTCATCCCTCAGTCCCACAGTGGCCTGCGGGAACCCTGGTCACTGTTTTAATTTTACAGGTGGACACACGAAGGGAAGCCCCTTCCCCAGAGTCACACTGCTGACAGTTGCTGCAAAGCCATCCAGCTGGGACTGCCACAAGCTTTGCCTTGGGGAGACATGCCTCTCAGTCTGCCCGCATAACCCTGCTAGGACACCAGCAAGGTACCCGTGAAGGGGTACGGCACAGCTGGTGGCGAAGGAGGTCAGACTGTGTGACTCCAGGCTCGGTACTGCCCTTCGATGAGGCCACTGCTCTCAGTTACACTATTCAGGACCAAGGTGCTTTGAGGTGGTGACCCTGTTCCAGGCCATACCAGCTTTTCCTCCACCAGTGCAGCCCAGTTGACCTTTGGGTCAGCCTCCTTCACTGCCAAGCTGTACATCCGCTTGTGTTTTCCCCGCAGGTTGGTCACACGCTCTTTCAGCTGGCGGATGCTGCATGGGGGAGAACCCATGTTAGTGGGACTTGCCCAGATGATCACCATGTAAGCCTACTGTTTCTTTAAGGGCTACTACAGAAGGTTTTGGAAGAAATGGTCAAGGCCACTCGCTCACTGGAGCACATGCCCAGCAGGGGTACAGGCAGGGATGTGTCACATAAGGACAAGCAGAGTGGACATGGAGCATGAAAAAAAACCTGGCCCTATGGGGCGGGTGCTGGTGTTGAACTGCAGCATGGGCCATAAGCTCAGGAGGCACGAAGGCCATAAAGACATGAAACAATGCGCTCATCAACTCCCAAAGCCTCAATCTCCAGCCATGGCCTTGTCATTAAGTAGAACTTAAGGCCTCTGGTGCACATGCTTGGTGCCCACCTGCCCTGTGACACCCTACAGGGGAGAGAGGCCCTGAGAGCCAGAGAGCCCCAGCCCTCCTGCCTGGACCCCAGCCTAGCATGGTCACTGGAGACCACACACAGAAGAGACTTACTCCTCAGCGATCATGTCCCCCTGAGGGTGCTTCATGTGTTTGGCGATGGCTGAATCTGCTTCCAGCACGTACAACAGCTTTTCTGAGTCAGACACATTCTGCAGGGTCGTGTCCCGGTGCTCGGGGAGCTGCCCCTCCTGCAGCCGGGCCAAGTCCTGAGAAGGAAAAGAAAGTAACAGTGGAGACTCAGGACCTGAGGGGCAGGGCCAGCTGGGGCTCCTCTGGCGTTGTCCAGACCGGCTCTCAGCAAATAGCTGGGCACTAGAAACAGGGGTGAGTGGTCCCACTGGTGCCTGGGCATGGCTCTGCCTACCTGGTGTCCATAGCCCAAGCTGGGCAAATGCCCGCAAGGCAAGGTGACCTCACAGGCAGAGAGGGAACAAAGGGACCCACTTTGGCTCCAGTGCTCAGGGAGGCCCCTCTGAGGCACTGACGTAAGCTAGGATGAAGGACAGAAGGGACATGTGTTCTAGGCAGAGGGAACAGCCTGTCAAAGGCCCTGAGGAAAGACAGAGCCAGCCATGATGAAGGGACCAGTAAGAGCCTGCTGGAGGCAGGGGTGAGAGGGAGACCAGAGCAGAGTGAGGGCTGGTCACATGACCTGTGGACCCAGAGCACAGCAGAACTCCAAGGCAGGAGCCAATCACATGGCTCCTTTTATGCCTAAGCTGAGGCTTCTGGGAGCCATGTAGCAGACAATCAGAATTAGAGTGTAAGCTGGGACAGCTGGTGGGGTTTGAGAGCACTTGGGTGAGCTGGGCCGTTCTGTGCTGGGCTGGCCACAGTGGTGGGGGCAGAAGGAAGAGAGGGGGGGTAGATATTTAAGAGTTGATAGTCTCCCTGTGAGTCTAGAATCTGTTCAGAGAAAACAGCTAGTTAGCAGGATGGGGGGTTCTTTCTTCTTTCTTTCTTTTTTTCAAAGGAATCATTTTTTATTTATCATTTGTGTATGTGCACACAAATTTTTGGATACCTACAGAGGCCAGCAGAGGGCATCAGATTCCCTGGAGCTAGATTTACAGGCCGTTGTGAACTGCCCAGCATGGCTTCTAGGAACAAACCCTGGCCTTGACATCCCTCTAGCCCCAGGATGTTTCTAGATACGGTCTGTCCACGCCAGTAGCCATGAAGCCTGGCTGTGTGCTAGTACCAAGCTGGGGTCCAGGTGTGAATCGCTAAGGGTCTCAGATCATCAGGGGATGTGAGGATGCCAGGGAGTGGGCTGAAGGCAGGATTGGCAGTGCTGGGGCACCACAGCAGCATGGCCTCCTGCTGACTGGATCCACCTGACTTGAGAAGAGCGAGGCTGAGGCTGGGAAGCCTGGTGTGTAGGTGCTTGTCTAACAGGTGCAAGGACCTGGATTCTATCTGAGCACCACAAAAACCAGAAGAGAGAATGTGGGCCAGGGACGCATCTCAGTGGTGAAGTAATCCCACCAGGACAGTGAGACTGGAGAGAAACACACACAGTGGCTAGGGTGACAAGGTGGCCAGAGGGTGACACGGTGACCAGGAGTGTGGAATCTCACTAAGGTGAAAACCCCCCAACAGGTGGACCCAAAGGCAGGAAGCAGAGGAGAGCTGCTAAGGACAGACATGAATCGAAACTGCAGTGAGAGCCCACTGACACTGGTCTGTGAGAACTTCCCACTGCTCTACTGAGGTCCTAAAAATACTGGATGACACACCCCAGACCATGCACCTGTTAAGGTGTGAAGCAGGCATCACTTTTGAAAAAGGGAAGAAAGGGTGTGTGTGAAGGTGACTTCAGCACTAGGGAGGCAGAGGTAGGATAACCAAATCCAAGGTCAACCACCAGTATACAGCAAGACCTTATTTCAAAAGACTTAGGGAAATGGGGTTGAAGAGATGGCTCAGTGGTTAAGAGCCCTGGCTGCAGAGGACCTGAGTTCGGTTCCCAGCGCCCACAAGGCAACCTCCTGTAACTCCAGTTCCAGGGCATCCAAAGCCCTCTTTTGGCCTCCATGGGAACCAGGTATGCATGTGATGCACAGACAGAGATTTGGGCAAAACACCCAGACACACACAACAAAAACGAAAAAATCTTCAAAAACAAAAACAAAACTAGGAAGCGATCTGATAGGATTGCTAAGTGTGAAGCATCAGCCACCAGGCCTGACGGCGGGGATTCCCATCCCAGGACCTACAAGGTAGACAGAGAGAACCAGCTGTCATGTGTCATGTGCTCTTCATATGTGTACCACAGTTGGAGCACACACAATAAACAAACAAACAAACGCATGTTAAATAAACAAACGAAGGGAGGAAGGAGAAGGAAAAAGAGCCAGACTCAGCTATAAGGTCAGTTCAAAGCCAGCCTGGGCTTCATGAGTCTCTGTCTAGAAGGCAGAGGAAGGGGAGGAGGAAGAAGAGGAGGAAGAGAACAAAGTTGAGGACATGGAGGTGCAGCTCAGTGGCAGAGTGTGTGCTTAGCAGATGGGACCTTGGGTTGCAACCAGAAAGAAAAAATGACAAAAGGAACAGAGCTGGCACAGTGAGGGTATAGAAGGACTCAGCTCCCTGTGGATGAGGAGCTAGGATCCAGGCTTCCAGGCCCTGGCTACCTGGGGAGCTGGAGCAGGATGGAAGGCTGGCTCCCCCGGTGGCTTGGCCCTGAGGCTGTGGAGTTGCCAGCCAGTGGGCCAGGCATCCCTGAGCTGGGGCAGGCAATGCAACATACTTCCTGGCTTGGGTGGAATTTTATCCTCTCAATCACTGGCTGACCCAGGCCAGTGTCAAAGATTAATTTTTCAAAAGCAAAGTCTGTTAATCATTACTGAGTCCCACAGGTGAATCTTGGATGGGAACATGTCTGGCTGAGATAAGGAGACCTACTCGGGAGACAGTGGGTGAGTACCTGAGGGCTCAAGTCAGCCACACTGGACAGTGAGTGGGGCTAGGGAGGGGTCACTTTTAGGGGGTAAGCACCAAAGGCTTTCTAGAAAACTCCTAACTAGGTATTTTATACTGCCTAGGTGAGTGTCTACTCCAGCACTGACTCACAGGGGTAAATTCACAGCTGGGGGTCACTTCTGGGCTCTTTCTGTGAGTTACACCCTGATAAAAATGGTCCTCCAGACCAGAGGGACTGACTGGCCTGGTGCTTGACTGGCTCCATGATGAACGGGTGGGAGAGCGAGGTGGCCCAATGTGGGTAATGGACAGTGTTGCTGGAGGAGCTAGGAAGGGACCACTCCATCCTTCAGGCTTGTCTGCAGGTGCAGACATCTGCACGTAGGCATATAATTGGACAGCTCTGTTCCTAGGGCCATGTAGGTCTTGCAACACAGAGTAGGGGGGGTGACTGGGGCAGGGGCTGGGGAAGAGAGCAGGGGCCATAAAGGTGATGGAAATGATGTCAGCACTGTGCTGATGCCAACAGAAGGGGTTAAGCTTCTGCTACTCAAGTAACTCTCACCAATTTAGAAAAAGAAAAAGAAAAGTTCAGGAAAATGTTTGGGCAATATAACGAATAAATAATGATGCCTTCTGCAAACAAGGGGGGAGGGAGGAAGAGAAGAGAAGGAGGAGGAAGGGAGAGAGAGAGAGGCAGAGGAAGGATATGATATGGCCCATGGACTCTTCAAAAACTGGCTGCTATTTTTTCTACTTTGTTCTGTTGAAATTAAGAGGCAGCTCATTGCCAGGTAGTGGTGGCATACACCTTTAATACCAGCTCTTGGAAGGCAGAGGCAGACAGATCTCTGAGTTTGAGGCCAGCCTGGTCTACAGAGTTAGTTCCAGGACAACCAGGACTACACAGAGAAATTTTCATGAAATTTTGTTTTGTTTTAAACAAAACTAAAGAGCCAGGTGTGATGGCACATGCCTTTAATCCCAGCACTCAGGGAAGCAGAGGCAGGAGGATTGCTATGAATTCCAGGCCAGCTTGGTATACAAAGATTGTCGAGGACAGCCAAGGCTACACAGAGAAACCCTGTCTCTAAAAACCAAAAAAGAAAGGAAAAAAACAGCTCAGAGCTGGGGTATCACTCAGTGGTATAGCACCTGCCTGATGTGCCAAAGTACCAGGCTCTATCCCCAGCAGTACATACATGCACACATGCACAGGCAAACACAAAGGGAAGCCTGAACCTGCACACACACACACACACACACACACACACACACACACACACACACTCACACACATACACACACAAGAGAAGGTTAAACTGAAGTGTAACTGTGCTATCCTGAAGGTCAGGGCTGTTGGATGCCTCTGAGGATTCTATGGGATTTTAACTATTGTTTATCTATCCTAAAACGTTAGTAATGAGCACGCACTATTCTGGTGAGAGAAACACAGATCCATTCCCAACACCATGCTTTTCGTTTAGGCAAGAAAACAAACAGAACACCATTGCAGGGTGCCAGGAAGGGGACAGCAGGAAAAAACAATCAGAGGCACGAAGGGAGGGGACAGGTATTCCGAGTGGTGAGGGATATAATCTGGGGATCAGTGCTCAAGGACCCCAGGCAGGAAGGTGACCACATTCCTGAGTCCTTGCAGGACCATCCTGGGCCAGGGCTGACCACCCGGTTTCCTGAGCCTAGGGACCCTACTTGCCACCTGACACCCCCATCTCTGGGTACTCCGTGCTGTCTGTAGACCGGCTTTAGGACTGCACACCTAGTTTGTCAGAAGAGGCTGTAGTCGGGAGCAGCCACAGCAGGGACTGGAGGTAACAGTGGGGCCTGGTGGACCATGACGAAGGCCCCACCCTCGGTCCCCCACTGTCAGCGCTGGCTCTTAGTCACCTGGTGATTAACATTCAGAGGAAGCTCCCGACTACACCAGAGTTCCAGATAAACAACAACTCACACTAGAGTTTAAGTGAGGACAGAACAGTGCCGGGGCCCCCGACACTCAGGGAAACTGCTCTGAAATTCACGTGTAACCCGGCTTTCTAGCTTACTTTCGTTGCCCAGTTTAGCAGTTCCACTTGCAACCATTCCTGGGGCCAGCTGTCACTGTTTAGTCCCCAGTTCTTCTAGCACCTCAGCCAGAAGGCCAAAAGAGGACTTCCCTAGCAAGCCCAATGTCCTGGGCTTCACCTCCAGCACTGGTGTTCTGGGGAGGGAGGGTGTGGGATAGTGATATGCATTCCCCAGCAAGGAGGCTGCAGACTGCGTTGAGACATTGGAGGCAGCCTGGGAGAATGCCCCTGGTGTCGGCGGCAGCAGCGTGGAGCTCCAAGCTGTACCTGCTGGGTGTCCTGGAGCTTTCAACCTGACTAAGTGGGTGCTCCTGCCCTCTGAGAGGGAGTCACACAGTGGAGAGATTGCTTAATGAGTACAAGTGCAAATCCTACCCCAGGTTAGAGCTGGAAGAGTTCTCCACACCTGGAAGATCCTGGGTACGCTGAGGAAGGCTCTGCCCAGAATAAAGCTCTACCCAGGAGAAGCTTGTCTTCTTGAGGACAGTAGAAGCCAAAGAACCCCGCCACTGTTACTAGGTTACCAATTCACCGCCCTCACTTTTCCTCCCAGTGCAGGAACTCGGTGTTCCGGAGGCACTGGGCGGGTCCTTTTCCTAGCCATAGCCACGCTGAGGGCTGCAGGTCTCTTAGCCCTCACTCTAGATGCCAAGAGCAACCACAGAGACTTCTGGATGCGTGTGACCCTGGAGAAGGTGTTCTGGGTGAAGAAGGTCCTGGACGGAGGACTGGGCACTCACGCTCTGCATCTTGGCCTCAGTGTCCACAATGTTCCTTTCCACCTGGTCCGCATTCTTCTGCAGCTGCTCAATCAGGTCTGAGAGTTCCTTGTTGGAGATGCTGTGGACAGAAGGAACAGAGATGTGGGACTCAGTGTAAGCCTCTACCCTTCAACCTCCCATGCTGGCCCCACCCTGGGCCCTAAGCAGGACCTGCCAACCCAGCCAGACTTCCAGGAGCTAGCCTGTCCCTACAGGATGAAGCCATTAACACAGAGCACAGGGCAAGGGTACCAGCGGCCTCGCCTTGTCCATTGGATTTAAAGTTCCTATTCTGTCATGTTGTCAAAGCATGAGATTTTTGTTTATGTATTTTCCCCCTCTGGGTTTGGCCTCTCTCTGTTGGCTGGCTTCCACACCTAACTCAAGCCATGCATGTTAGAACTGAGACAGATGAGGGAACCCAGCCCTCCCTGTGGCACTTTGGGAGTTGAAGCGCTTAACCCTTAAAGCACTGTTGAAGTCTGTAAAAATCACCATGAGTATTAACGATAGTCCTTTGGGTTTTTATTGTAGGTGCTGCCAATATGCATGGTCCAGTAAATTAGCAAAGATACTGAGGATGAACTGCCCCTTGCTGCCCTGACTGCCTCATGCAAAAAGACTGCCAGTCAGACAGGATAGCAGGATTGCCCTTCTGCTGGCTCTGTCTCCTGCACTCCATGGACACCTTAAATAAACTACATGACAACCACAGCTTGTCATCATGGCTCCTGAAGGCAGCTGGAGTCAGAACTTTTTGAAACAGTTTTGTGTTAGACTTTTTGATGTCACAAACCTTGGTGAACTCAAGATGACCCTACCACTATTCATACCCAAGCCAGAGGTGGAGCACTTCTCCCAGACAGTCTATCAGAAGGACTGCTCTGATTGGTGCAAACAGGAGCCTTCATTTGCATGCAGGTGTGCCTTGGTTGGGCAGATGCCTCCTTCGCCTTTATAAGCAAGTGTTACCTGACTTGAGTTGGCTGGAAGCTTCCCTTCTGGGCTGCCTCCCCTGAAATTGTCAGGTTGGGCATCATTGCAAAAGTGAGGAGCCCTGGCACCCAGCAGCCCTGACAGTAGAAGGGGTTAAGCCACCGAATGGTGGTCAACAATGATGGGAGGAACAATGGCAGCTTCAATGTGAAGCCACAGAGATCTAGTCAGCTGCTGAGGAATTCTGGCTTCGTAGGCCTGCCTGAGAGTCCCCCTAGGATATGGCCTGCCTCGGGATATGGCTGAGCCTGGTAGTACAGGCTTGTCTTCCCATCTACTTGGGAGGCTGAGGCAGGAGAATCACACACACTCAAAAGCCTGACAGGGTTACACAGTGACTTCAAGGCTGACCTGGGCAACTTAGTGGGACCCTGGGTCCAGAACCTAGGACACTGCATGCCGTCTCTGTTGCTTTTCGGGTTCTCTAGGGGACCTGGATACCCACCAGTGGCTGAAGACCAGCCTGGCAGGTACTAAAGAGGTGAACAAAGCCGGAGACAGAAATGACAGCAGCAAAGGAAGCTATGAGTGCCCTTGCCTACCTCCTTGCCTTTACCCAAAGGTCTGCTCTGGGTCAGGCCAGGGCAGTAGGCTGGAGGCTCACAGAGAGCTAGACCCAGCTACCTCTTCAGCACAATCAACCAAGAAAGCAGCTTTTTTCCAAAGAGAGGCCTCATTCTGTAAGTCATTCAAGGACTGACCCCTGTCAGTTTAGACAGCTAGGAAGTCCTCCCCAACCCAGACAAAGTCACAAGGCTCGGAGAAGCTCTGCAACAGCGGACATTGGTGTCCGAGAGATGAGCCAAGAAGGATCAGAGTGGGGAAGTTCATGCAAAAGCCAGGTCATGAGGGATAAGCTGAGCTTCCGAGAGACCAGGTCACGGCCCACCTAGCTCTCCCGTTCCTCAGTTGGGCAGATTGTAGGAGAATGAATCCCCGGCTTCTTGCCCTCCTGCCAGTAACCGGCAGCCTGGCTGCTGCATCTGGAGATAGAAAGGCTCTCCCTGGCATTCTCCTGCCTGCACAAGCCACGGTTAGGACCTCATGAGAAAAGAGGATCTGTCCTGCCTCCCCTCAGAGAATGTGTCCATATGCCCAGGCAGCCTCGACACAGGTTGGTCACTTGTAGAACTCTCTCACTGTCCCATCATACAGAAGGGGACTCGGAGCTGGGGACAACTAAGAGGGACCAGCTGGAGCTTGGACAGTTCCAGGCAGGAATTATGCCTTAATCCCATGAAGCCTCAGTTTCTCCACCTGCTGAGTGAGGATGAACACACAGGCACCCTGCTGGTCTGGCACCCACTGAGAGACTAGCCAGCCATCAACAACCACCTCTATCATCCTCACAGCAAGACTCAGGGGGCCTCCTGTGGTACGTTGTGGATGAGACAAACAAGGCTCAGAGATGTCGAAACACTCTTCTGGAGTCACACGGCCTGTGAGCAAAGAACAGCAGTTCTCCCCTTGACTGCTACCCAGGTGGATGCTACAAACACCACGTGACCCATCACAGGCCAACAACGTGCCCCATGATAACAACAGGCGCCAACACTGACTTTCTGCATGCCAGGTTCCTACTCCCTTCTGACTCTATCTCCTTAGAACCCCATAATTAGCATGATGGAGAACCAGGTTATTATCCCAACTTTATAGATGTGGAAAATGAAGACCAGAGAGATTAGGAAACCTTCCCCAAAACACACAGCAATTACATGACAGAGCCAGGATCCCAGCTGAGGCAGTCCTCAGAGTCCACACCCTTAGCATCTCCATTTGACAGTCTTGCAGGCCTTGTAGCACGCAGCACATATTTAACAGATTGGCTTAAGATACTAAAACTGCAAGACTTTTACCCACTTCAAAATGGTTATAAAAATAATGAAGAATAATGAAAAACACTATCAATGGCAGACAAAGACATGGAGAAATCACTGTCTCATGGGCTGCTGGCGAGAATGGTGCAGAGATATGGGAAAAGGGGGAAGACATAAGCCAGGTGTGGCTGGCTGCAATCCCAGCACTTGGAAGGTTGGGCCACAGCATCAGGAGTTTAAGGCTACATAATTAATTTGGGGCCAGCCTGGGATATCTGAGGCCCTGTTTTCAAAGGGGAAAAAAAGCTAGACTGGAGAGATGGCTCAGGAAGGATGTAAATTCATATCTCAACCCCCATGTAAAAGCTGGCATGGTACTCACACATCTGTAACCCCAGCACTGAGAAAGCAGAGACAGGTATTGCGGGTGTTTGCTGGCTGCCAGCCTAGCTGAGAGAGACAGAGAGACAGACACAAAGAGACAGACAGACAGACACTGAGGTTCATTAAGAGACCCTGTCTTGCTGGGTATTGTGGCACACACCTTTAATCCCAGCACTTGGGAGGCAGAGGCAGGCAGACCTCTTGTGGGATCAGCCTAGTCTACAGAGTGAGTGCCAGGATAGCCAAAGCTACACAGAGAAGCCCTGTCTCAAAAAAGCAAACAGCAAACAAGCAAGAAGAAGAAGAAGAAGAAGAAGAAGAAGAAGAAGAAGAAGAAGAAGAAGAAGAAGAAGAAGAAGAAGAAGAAGAAGACCCTGTTTCAATGAAATAAGGTAGAAAGTGATAGAAGATAGAGGACTCAAGGTGACCTCATGTGACTACCAGCACTCCCTCTCTCTCTCTCTCTCTCTTTCACACACACACACACACACACACACACACACACACACACACACACCACACCACACACTCCCATAGAATAAAGTCAAGTGTGGATCCCAACCCTCAGGAGGTGGAGGCAGGAGGTTCAGGAGATCAATGTCATCCTCCAATATGTAGCAAATTGGAGATGAGCCTGGGCTACTTGAGACCCTGTCTCATAATAAACAAAGAAACAAACAAATAAACAAGCTGGGTGTGAAGGCCCACACCTTTAATCCCAGCACTCAGGAGGCAGAGCCAGGTAGATCTCTGAGTTTAAAACCAGCCTGGTTCTGTTGCCCTCCTTGTGGGGCTCCAGGCCCCTTCAGGGTCTTTCTATCTCCCCCTTCTTTCATAAGATTCCCTGCACTCTGCCCAAAGTGTGGCTATGAGTCTCAGCATCTGCTTCAATACCCTGCTGGTTAGAGTCTTTCAGAGGCCCTCTGTGGTAGGCTCTTGTCTTATTCCTTGTTTTTTTTCCCCTCTTCCGTTATCTATCCCTTTTGCCTTTCTGAATGAGGGTTGAGCATTTTACCCAGGGTCCTCCTTCTTGCTTAGCTTCTTCAGGTGTACAGATTTTAGTATGATTATCCTATCCTCCAACCAAGGACCATTCATGGAGGTAACCCAGAATCCCTGCACAGATGTAGCCCATGGCAGCTCAGCCTCCGAGTGGGTTCCCTAGTAAGGGGAACAGGGACTGTCTCTGAAATGAACTCAGTGACTGGCTCTTTGATCATCTCCCCCTGAGGGGGGTGGGCATCCTTACCAGGCCACAGAGGAGGACAATGCAGCCAGTTCTGATGAGACCTGATAGGAGGCTAGGGTCAAATGGGAGGAGGTCCTTCCCTATCAGTGGACTGGGGGAGGGGCATAGGGGGAGGGACGTAGGATTTCGAGGGGATGAGGGAGGGAGCTACAGCTGGGATATAAAGTGAATAAATTATAATAAATAAAAAAATTAAAAACAACCCCCCCAAAAAAACAGCCTGGTCTACAAAGCAAGTCTAAGACAGCCAGGGCTACACAGTGAGACCTTGTCTCAAAGTGAACAAATAAGTAAATAAACCAGCCGCTGAATGTAGACTTGCCATTCAGCCTAATGAGTCCTCTCTCCTGGGTCTAAACCCAAAAGACAATTAATGTGGCTTCTGTCTGCACAACGTAATTCAATGTCTACCGACCAATGAGTAAAATGTGGTCCATCCAAAACATGGAGAAGCTTGGGCACTGTGACAATAAGGATGAACAGGCACAGATGCCGGGTGTGAGGGATCAGAGAGTGCCAGGACACTCTGATGTGAGATGTCAGAGTGGAGGGGTTCCCCAGGAGTCGAAAGCACATTAGATGAGGCTGGGACTGAGCCAGCAGAGGGCTCAGGAGTGCTAAGGATGGTGTGTGTGTGTGTGGGGGGGGTGCTGTGACATTGATATAATATCCTGTGTCGTTGACTGCACACATGGGTGAACACACTAAACCTCGTGAACTGCATGCACTAGGTGAGGGAATTGCAGAGTTAGTACATTTTGTCTCCTAAGTGCTCTTTACTGGCCAGCTGGGCATGGTGGCACACATCTGTTCCCAGAGGCTGAGGCTCAGGGATTATTGAGAGTTCAAGGCCAGCTTGAATCAGAATTTCCTGGCTACACAGCGAATTCTACAGTGTGAGACTATGTCTCAGAAAAAAAAAAAAACAACAACAGATAAAAAGAATAATGAGAGGGAGGCTGGGGTGTGGCCACGTGTGAGGCGGTCATGAATATGGGGTGGGGGTGGGGAGTCTCTCTGTTGTCCACGTTTGGCTTTAAACCTCTGAAACCAAGAGATCCTTCTATTTGAGGGTTTGGGTCGAGACAGATGAAAGCACCTATTTCTCCCTGGGGCCCCAGGCAGGTGCTGAGCATTGTCAAGATCTGTTAAAGTCACCACTAGTGTTAGTGGTAAACTAAGTTTATATTGTAAGCATGGCTGGTGTTTATTTTCCCTGTAAAGAAGCAAAGGTTTGTGGGGCAGTGCGATGTGACTCCCTGATTGGCAGTTGGTGGATGCTGGCTGGCTGCCCTGAGCAGCCAGAGGAATGGCCCCCATGCCAGCACCAGCTGACCAGAACACTCCGTAGACACCTTTAGAAAGCCACCCGTTGATCAAAGCCAACGCTCCAGCCCTGATGGTTTGCAGGGTGGTTATCTCAGTGACCTGGAGCTGACCTGAAACCTTGTCTACCCAGGTAGAGGGAAAGCACCTCGGGATGGCCTAGCAGAGGGGGTGCTGTGATTGGTGCAAACATCACCTTTATTTACATGTGAGAGGCTGGGGTTAAGTAACCTCTGGCCACCTAAACCAGCTCACTCCGGCCTTCTTGAGAGCCACCCTCCTGTGCTGCCTGTCCCCTTCCTCCTTGACCCTGCAGGGCTGAGAGGTGAGACCAGGCTGAGCAGCAGAAGCCACAAGTTGAAGGCACCATCAGTGGCCCTGACAACCCTCAGAGGCAGGACTACCAGGTCAGTGGCCAGCAGTGGCAGCAGCCATGAGATCAAAAGACAGATAGAGCATGCTGAGCCCAAATGGCTTCAGCCTGACCTTGAACTCTTCCTGGAGAGGCCCCTCAGGTGCTGCGAGGATATGCTTGTTCTCAGGGCCGGACAACCCCAGTTACCTGGAAGATGCCAGTGAACGCTTCCAGAGGCTGACCGTCTCTACCCAGCGCTGAGCGGGCTCTTGTATGTATGACTCTGCTCGGGAATCCTGCTGCCTCTAAAATAAGCGGCATTAATTTTTTTTTTAAACTTATTTATGTGCATCCATGTTTTGCCTTCATGTATATCTGGACACCATGTGTGTGCAGTGCCCATGGAGGCCAGAAGATGGTGTCAGATCCTCTGAACTGGAGATGTAAACTGTTGTGTGCCTCCCTGAAGTTCTTGGGATCTGACCCAGGTCCTCTGAGAACAGTCGGTGCTCTCAACCGATACACCATCACTCCAGGACAGCATTATTTGTCCTGCTGTACAGAAAAGAGATGAGACTTGAGTCTGGAACGTTCTGTGCTTTAGCTCTTTGGGCTTGGGGTCTGAGTAAGAGAGAGATGACCACGTGTGTTCCTGTGAGAGCTGCAGAGTTCCATGCCAGGAGCACAGGAATGTGGGGTGGAGCAGAACCCACAGGGAGGGGTGTGGGAACAGGCCTGGCAGGTCGGGCTTTTCATCTCGCTGATGAACCACGCTGGGCATCTGCTCTTGGTGGCCTTGATGGAGGCTGAGATACAGTTCCTCCCTCCACCCTCATCCCACTCCTGTCACACCCTCGGCTGGCAACCACCAGGCTGGAGCAGAGAAACTGAAGCACTCCCAGCCACCCACCCCAGAGAACAGCAGGGCTGTTAGCACCACTGAAAGGCCGTGACAAGCTTCACTTCACTGCCCAGAAGTTAGTGGGGGTGTGAGTGGTCAGGGCAGTCAGTGGACATTGCCATCTGAGGGTGTCTCAGATGCCATCAACCCCATCAGCCCATTACATGGGCAGCACACATGGGGGGGTAGGCTGTGGAGGGGAAGGACCTGTGTTTGGAACCAGACCTGGTTGTACCAACAATTGTGCTGAGGATTGAACCCGAGTCCTTAAACTTCCTAGGCAAGCGCCGTCCCCTGAGTTAAAGTCACAGCCTTTGTGTGTGTGTGTGTGTGTGTGTGTGTGTGTTATTTGGGTTACACAGGCTAGCCTTGAACTCAGTCTGCATTCAAGCAAGGCTTGAACTTTTGATCCCCTTGCTTCCGCTTCCCCACAAGCTGTGGTGACAGACCGGTACTACTACACCCAGCAAATTGTTCATCTGATAGCCTTCAGTTTCATCATCCCTACAATGGAATTAATACATCCTGCTGCTTAATTAAGGGTTGTAGTTGACATCTGAATTGAGTTTCAAAGACATTTATGGGGCTCAAGGATTGAAGTGGGGTTTCAGAGCAGCATCTAACGGCAGATCTGTGATCATTTACGCTCCTCAGTGGGATACTGTTGTCTGTCTGACCACACAGGGGCCACCCAACATGCTCCTGGTGGCTTGTGGGTGGCTTGACCCTTCAGTGGGGCTCAGCAGTAATAATGTCCTTGGGGTCACTGGTTCTCTGCACTGTCCCTCCCTCTAGAGCTGCTATTAAAAATGGAACTGAGGCTGACACTATCCCCACACTGTTTGTGGCTTCTTGAGGAGGGACCCTCCTCTCTTGTGGAAGAGGGGGCTTGATTGCTGACATGCTGGTCCTGGAAGCCAGGTTCACATGACCAAGGTAGGACTCAGCAGGGGGTCCTGATACCCATTACTTATCACCAAAGACAGTACCATGCCACTTTTGGGACTCCTGCCCAGTGACCCCATGATCTCTGTCCCACAGCCTAGCCAACACACATGTCCAGATGGGAACTTCCTTGACATCAGACAGAAGGGAGCAAAGGACCCTGGGACCTGGGAAGACATCAAGGAAGAAGCTGGAGAAGTTAGAGCAAAGCTCCATTTTACTTAAAGGGACATGGCTTCTTCTATGTTTCTGGGATTTCCAGCAAACTGAGAGGGGCTAAGTGAGACCCAGCAGATTCCCACCTATAGCAGTTAGGGAGGTCATGCTGAGGCCTGAGAAATGCCACCTCACAGTCTTGGCTGTGACTCTACAAAGCGTAAAGGAACAGAACTGGGATAGATTCTAGGACTTCAAAGACCCCAGAAATGGCCTTTTCAGCCTAGGCCTGGCTGTGGGTTGGGACTGCCTACCGAGAATCTTGCAAGCCAAGTGGGGTTCTCTTGTGCCTCCTCTTCCTTCTGCTAGCATGAGGAAGTGTGGCCAGGCTTGCTGGGAGGCTGCTGAGTGCCTCCGTGGAGCCTGTGCTTGGCTAATTATGTCATCTGAGAGGAGGGACCCTCAATTAAGAAAGTGCTTCCGTAAGATCAGGCTGTGGGGCAGTTTTCTAATTAGTGATCAAGGGGGCAGGCCCCAGCCCATTGTGGGTGGTGCCATCCCTGGGCTGGTGGTCCTGGATTCTATAAGGAAGCAGGATGAGCAAGCCACAAAGAACAAGCCAGTAAGCAGCACCTCCCCAACCCCCACATGGCCTCTGCATCAACTCCTGCCTCCAGATTCCTGCCCAGTTTGAGTTCCTGTCCTGATTTCCTTCATGAAGAAGTACAGTGTGAAAGTGTAAGCCAAATAAACCTTTTCCTCTGCAAGTCACTTTGGTAGTATATTTCATCACTGCAGTAATTCTAACTAAGACAGAGCTCTAGGGCTGTGTCTAAGAACATGAGGAACCGACAAGAGCTTTCTGCAAACAGAAACAGGTATCTCTTTGTGTCCCTAGGATGTATCTGGAGCAGAGAGACCCAGGGGGCAGGGCAGAGAGCCATAGACTAGTCCTGTCTCTGTTGCTGGCAGTTAGAGGTTCAGCAGCCCTGCCTGCTCTACTCTGGGGACTCAGTGGCTCTGAGACTACTTGCAAAGTGGTTTGAGCCGTGTGCTGTGTGATTCCCCAGCATGGCCAGGACACCCCGTAGTCATGTCGGTACCAGCAAAGACACCCATCAGAAGAGCCGGGATCAGGGACAGCCATCGGGCACACACAGACACAAACACTGCTTGCGTAAGAAGGAACACAGGTGTGTTGAGAGGCCCTGATTCCTGTCCTGCTTGGCCCCTGAACAATTGTAATTTTATGCAGGGGTCCCCAGTGGGTGGGGGTGGGAGAGAAGGGCAGCATTGCTGTTCATTAAGCCTGGGTTCCTCCCTTCTTACTGTCAGTGACATGGCTTCTCTGAGTCTTAGTTGTCCTGTAGCATGGGAATAGCTAGGGGAGAAAGCCTACACCACCAGAGACCACTCACAGGCTTTCATATAAAGTCTCCCGAGCCTGACATGGAAGTCACGTGGCCTGGAAGTGGGGCCTGATTCCAGGAGGTTCTGGGACCTTTGTGTAGCGCTGGGATGAAGCAGGTGAGCTTCATGTATGCCTCAGCTCAGGGTCTGGTACCTATGGACCCTTAATAAAGTCAGGTATTTGCTCCCTGCCCCCCCCAACACGCGCGCACACTGGGGAGGCATTGCTGCCAGCTCCCTGACAACCTTACTCCCAGAAGATCCAGGGCTTCAGTCTTGCCTGGCTGAGCCCAGGCCGGAGTGCAGAGGGTCAGTGCATGAAGATGTAGCTGCACCAGCTGCAGCATCGAGAATCCCAGCACCAGGGCAGAGCTGGGGACTTGGCTTGTCCCCAAGCTGGGCAGACAGCCCTTTCCCCAGAGCAGACCCTCTGAGAGCCAACTGCTGCCCGGTGGCCCGAGAGGCCCGCCCTCTGCGGCCACCTCCACCGAGCTGTCCCTGCCTGCCCAGCATGTCTTTGCCACCGGCCTCTCCTTGCGTAGAGGTGGGGCCCTGCTGCGGGGGTGTGACACTCCATTCTCACCACAGCCACTCGACTCAGTCTCCCTTGGTCCGGCCTCAGCGCCTTAACCCTTCTGAGGTTAATGTTGTCTCGGTGAGTGTGGGGCGTGTGCAGGAATGCCCGGAACGTGGGAGTGCACGCTCCTGGGGAACTGCTCGCCCCCCCGGAGCCTCCCGCCAGAGGCTCAAGCCTCCCACCTGCCTCCAGAACCAGGAGTGGGCTCAGTGGCTCCGAGGGCCCTCAGGTGTGGTAGCGGCTGACCTGGGGGTGGTGGATCCCCCAACCAGGTCTCCTCTAGTTGGGGACTCAGAGCATGACTGCAATGTCAGGGGCTGGACACAGAGCACACACTGCGCCCACTTTGCCCGCTCAGCCCTATGTTGCTTATTAAAGGACCCGGGAAGGGCGGTGCTGTAGAGTTACTGGAGCCGGGCTACTCTTCTTTCTTTCTTTTTTATTACGTTTTAGTTATTTTGTGTGTATGTGTACAGATAGGTACAGATAGGCGTGCATGTACGGAGGTCAGAGGACAACTTGAGGGAATTGGTTGTCTTTCCACTATGTAGGTCCTAAGGAGCAAACTTAGGTCATCAGACTTGGTGGCAAGTGACCAAGTAATCAATCCCTGAACCCTATAGCCAGTCCCCCTTTTGCACATTGCTCTTCAGTGTGTGTGTGTGTTTGTGTATACGTGTATGCGGGTGTGAGTATGCCCACGTGTCTGCGAGGAGGTCGGCGGACAACCCGAGCTGTTGTTTCTCAGCTGCCGCCTGTCTAGTATTTAAAACAGGGCCAGTCATACGCAGCCTGGAACTTCAGTGAGCGATCCAGGCTAGCTGGCTAGCATGACTCCAGGAATTAACTGTCTCCACCTTAGGCTCCCCATCATTGGGACTACTGAAGCAGGACACCACGGCCAGCTTTTACCATGTGCCCAGGGACTGAACTCAGGTCCTCAACACTCTCGAGACAAAGACTTCACCAGTGGAGCCACCTCCTCAGCCCTCTTCTGAGTTTCATTTTGTTGGAGGGGTTGGGTTTTGTTTTGTTTGTTTTGTTTTGTTTTGGGGGTTTTAATTTTGAGACAGAGTCTCATTGTGTAGCTCAGCCTGGCCATGAGCTGATGCTCCTCCTGCCTCAGCCCCCCTAGTGCTGAAATTACAAGGGTGTTCCAGCACACACTGCTCTTCAGTGACCCTCGATTCCAGGCCTTGCATATGTCTGGGCTCCATCAGCAGGGGCTGAAACGAGCAGATACTTCACAGAGGTCAGTGGCTTCTGTCCTCTTTTCCAGATGATATTAACTAAGGCATGGCACATTGAAGAAACTTGTCCAGGGTCACACAGCTAAGAAACTGAGGTGTCAGGATTTGAATCTAAGCATCCAGGCTCCAAAGCAACCTCCCCAGTCCAAAGGGGACATCAATGCTAAGCCACACCCACCCACCCCAGACAAAGTGACATGAGACACTAGGGACAGAAGGGTGAGACATTCACTACCAGGAGTGACAAGGTAATTGACACCTTGTTGGCATCTTGGTCAGTACAATTAATCCCAGGTAACAGGCAAGGTGACAATCAGTGATGGTAAACTGAGGCTGAGTCATTCTTTTAGATGTGACAACAAGGGACTCCCCACCTGTCCCTCCAAACAGGACTTTCAAGTGCGAGGAACCAGCAGCATCGCAGGAACCCGGGCCACACACCCCACCCAGTGATGACACAGACTCCCTCTCTGACCCTCTGGCCACCTGCCAAGATGGATGTTATTGGCTCACATGGAGGTGGAACGCTGAGCTCAAAGCAGATCTCATGGATTCTCTTAACATCTGTGTGTCTACAGCCAAGAGGGACCAAGGAAAATTGCTTTGTGGTTTTCTGTTTGTTTGTTTTTTTAATGAATTGTTTTTGTTATTATTAACTGTTTTTTGGGTTTTTTTTTTTTTGAGACAGAGTCTTCCTATGCACCTACATTGGTCAGTGTCTACACCAATAACTGCAGCAGCCCAGTGTGTACTCCCTAGACATCCAATAACAGCTCAATACATTTCACTCCTGGGCATCAACTCCTTGCCATCTCCCTTCCCATGTCACAGACCCTGGGGACAGGACTTTGACCATAAGCCCCAGGAGAGATGAGCTGTTGACAGACCATAAAATGCCTGGTCCATTTAATTCTTATATCCTAAGCCCTAAACTTATGCAAGCCCTGGAATTAAGGGTTACAGCAGGGCCCAGCCTAAAGATGAGCAAGTCTTTATTGTCTTAAACTTTATAGGTTAATAGGGAGGGTTAAGAAAACACCTCAGTGATTATAATTAGGAAGATTACCTAAGCCATGTATTTTCAGCCTTATTAGTCCTATTCAGGCCTCATAATCCAACTTAATTTTTGTTTGTTTGTTTGTTTGTAGAAACTAGAGTCTTACTATTGTAGACCAGGCTGATTTTGAATTTGCAATCCTCCTGTTTCAACCTCTTCAGTGCTAGGACTACAGGTGCTCTTATGATCTAAATTTAATTTTGGAAAACATAACTCAATCTAATTAAAAAGGTGAGCAAAGAACAAAGAAATGAAAAAAGGAAGCACTATAAATGACAATGCAGCAGAGTGGGTCCAAACACATTGGTCACTACAATACACATAAATGAGTTAAACTCTCCAATTAAGGGACTGGGGATCTAGTTCAAATTGGCAGAGTGCTTGCCTAGCATGCACAAACTTGGTTTCAATTCTCAGCACCTCATAACTTGGGCATGGTGGTTCATGCTTCTAATCTCAGAATTTGGAAGATGGAGGAAGGAGGATCAGGAGTCCAAAATAATCTTTACCTACATAGCAACTGTAAAGCCAGCCTGGGCTACATGAGACCATGTCTGTCCAAAGATATCTCTCCCAGGCTGGCCTGGAACTCTCAGAATTCTACTTATCTCTGCCTTTCAAGAACTGGGATTAAAGGGACTGGAGAGATGGCTCAGAGGTTAAGTGTACCAGCTGCTCTTCCTAAAGGTCCTGAGTCCAATTCCCAGCAACCACATGGTGGCTCATAACCATCTATAATGAGATCTGGTGCCCTCTTCTGATGTGCAGAAGTACATGCAGGCAGAGTACTGTACACATAATAAATAAATAAATAAATCTTTTAAAAAAAAAAAAGGAAAGAAAAATTGGGATTAAAGATATGCATCACCAGGCCTGGACTGTATGATATTTTGAGATATACCTGAAACTAAGTGATACAGGAAAGATGAGCATAAGGTGACATTCCAGGAAGCTGCCACTGAGAGGGGAAGTATAATGTACACCCCCCCAAACACAGGACAGAGCATGACATCAGCATCACTCCTGTGGGTACTCCTGACTGCACAGCCTAAGAACAGAGGCAATTACCTCTAAAGGTTCTGATTTAATTAGTCTGAGATAAGCAATACCCTAGGTGGATCTCCTCAGGGTATTCTGAGATACAGCCAGGACTGAGAACAAGGAAATGAAGCACAGCAACTGTTAAAGCTAAGTAACAGGGATGAGGAAAAATGCCAAATCTCCACCAGAAGAAAATCTTAAGAGGAAGCCACATACAGGTGGTGTTCAATAAACACCAGATTGATTAGTCAATTGACTGATACTTTCCCTACTAGAAACTTCTGTGGTAATTAGACAGTCAGTCCCCCCCACACCCAGATATTAATCCTGGGGAAGTTAATCCTACACTGAGTGGGTTGCTGGGGTAGTAATTCCTGCTCTATTTTTGATGCCTAAATTGTTTCTGCCCAGGGAAGGCCGCCTACCTCCTGGCTTCCAGGCCTTCAGTTCTCATTACAGACACACAAAAGTCAAGTCACGAATCTGGTCTTGAAGGTCCCTGTGGTACTTACAGTGCTCACCCTAACCATAGTGCCGCTGGGCATTAGAATGTCACTCTGAGTTAGAGATAAGTCATTATGACCCAGCTGAGCTAGCCAAACAGTACCAAAAAGAAGTGGTCATCCCTGTGCTTGTTACTAGGACTTAGTTGGATGTCCTTTCGTGGCCATAGTCACTTCAGATTTTCTTTAAAAATAAATAAAAGGCCATTAATATGAATTACCTTTCCAGCCCCCCTGGCAGGAGTATATAATTATATTTATTTTTATGTTTTTTACCATTTTTTTTTATGTGTGTGGATGTTTTCCCTGCATGTACATCTCCACACAATAAGTTGCCTGTTGCTTATCAGAAACAGGCATTGGACCGCCTGGAACTGGAGTTGCAGAAAGCTGTGAACCACCATGTGGTACTGAGAACTAAGCCCAGGTCTTCTGTAAGAGCAACACATGCTCTTAACCGCTGGGCCTCCCCCAGCTCCACCCCCACCCCATTTATATTTTAATTTAACATTTGGTTTTCTACATCCAAAAGTTGTCAAAAAATTACTCCCCCCACCATTTTTTGTTGCTGTTGGTAATTGCTTTTGTTTTGTTTTGAGATAAGATCTTACTATGTGACTTGGATTGGCCCTGAACTCATAATCATCCTGCCTTAGTCTCCTCGGGGCTGGGATTACAGGCCTACACCAGCGCACCTGACTGCTGTTTGTACATTTTTAAAACCTACTCACGTCCTCTCTCGCCTTTCATCCACTTGCTTTGCCTGCTCAGCAGGACCCAGTGAGGGTACAGTGTATGTCAAATCCCCTCTGAAATGATCTTTATTGGCCCATCTCCAGCTGCCTCTCGGGCTCTGCTTAGATGCCCGCATCTCCCCCTCCTTCCTATAGTTGAGCACCTAGTGCCCTTCATTATTACCTGTTGTGTACTCTGTCTCCAGGACAGAGACTGGATGGGGGCAGGGCCACACTGCTCCAGAGAGAACTCTCTCCCACTTCTGTTTACCTTCTCCATTCCCTAGCCTCTGATCTGCTGGCCACCCCCACTCTTTCACTCATGGTCTGGTGGGCTAGCACACAAACCCAAATGGCTCTGAGTTAAGGCTGGCTTAGGTAAGACAATGGGTTAGGTGGTGGGTGTGTGTGTCTCAGTAGAGAGAGGGAGGACACCCCTGGGAACCCAGGTAAATCAGGGAGAAGGGGAAAGGACACTTCAAGCAGGAGGCACAGACTGGGCGAAGGCCTTGTGCCTGGCTAGGAACAGCATGGAGACAGAATAGGCACTCAGACTGTGCAGGGCGGCGTTTGCCAGTGTCCCAGAAGAGCTAAACAGTCGGGAACATTGCCATCGCATGTAGCAGTGGCCGTGCCTACCTCAGGGAGATGGACAGCTATTGGGTTAAAACAGGAATGGCAAAGGGCCAGGCATGCAGGGCCCAAGAAACCCTTTGGGCTGTGAGTTCTGGAGGCAGCAGTAATGGGGACCCATTTAAGGGAGAGTGGGGCAGCAGGAGGCCTCTCGGGCTTAGGAGGCTGAGCCTACAAAAGCAGAAAGAACAAAGCCCTGAGGCCAGGTCCCTCTTCCGCTGCCCGGACAGGCTGAGGCAGGCAGGAGGGACAGGAGGTGCCGGCGAGGTCCCACGCTGCCTGCAGGGGCTTGCTGTGCCCTGGGAGAGCCTGACTCCTATTCCCTCAGCTTTGGGTGGTAGCTAACACTTAGGGGGTGTTAACCGAGCCGTGTTTCCCCCAAACTCCCTCTCCCCCAAGGCTGCCAATGCCAGTGCCTGTGCACCGTTGTCATTAGCTTCCCACAGGCCGAGCCCGGCTCCGTCCTAGATTTCTTCATTAGCCAACCTCTTCCTCACACAGAGCTGGCCAGGCCAGGGCACGGTGTAAGGCAATCCCAATACATGGGAAGCCTAGGCAGAATAACAACCATGAGTTCAAAGCTAATCTGGGCTACACAGTTCACTGAGGGTCAGCCTGGGCTACAGAATGAGTTTGAAGCCAGCCTGGGATATACAGTGAGTTCAAGGCTACCTTACACTACATAGTAAGTTAAGACCCTGCCTAAACACTCCCCCACTCCCACCAACCCCCCACCTCCTTAAACAGGGGAGGGCGTAGTAGCAAAGGCTGCAGGGCTGGAGTCAACATTCCACCATCGGGCTGCAGAGTCCCTGGACTGGGCTGCCACCAGCCTCAGGCATGGGGGTTCCTCCACAGGAACCTGGGCCCCAGCATAGGCCTCTCAGGAGCCCAGGGTGTTCACCTGTAGGAAGTGGGACCCAGCCCATCTGGTGTGTATGCAGTCAGCTCGACATGGTACCATAGCCCAGCCATGGAGCCCTTGGCAGGTGCAGGGGAGTCATGGTCAGTTTACTCTGCCCAAGACACCCAGGTACTGGGAGGGTGGCATGCTTCACTGACAGGCCCTCCCCCAAGCATTCTCCTTCCAGCTGTCACTCATCAATGGGTACATGCAGAGCCCTCTTGAGTCTGTTGCCTAGCAGGCTTCTAGACTTAGGACCATGCCCCTCTCAGCAGTGTGGGATGGCTCCTTCCTCTGAGACTGCTCCAGAGCTGGGTGATCTCCTCAAGGTCACACAGCTCAGCAGATGCACAGCCAGGGCTTGAACTCATGCCTGGTGAACAGCAAACACTACTCTCAGCCACCGAGATGGTTAGGGAGCCTGCGATGCTTCTTGCCAGTCCCCTCTCTCCTCACAGGATCCTCCCAGTGAGGCAGGGCCGTTAGTGCTAGTTATGGTTGACTGTCAACTAGATAAGATCTAGAGTCATTCTAGAGACAAACTTCTGCGCATGTCTGCCAGGGAGTGCCTAGACTAGCTCAACTGAGGTGGCTAGTCCCACCCTAAACACAGGCGGCATCATCCCACAGCCTGTGGCCCCAGACTGAAGGAAAAGGAGGAAGCGACCTGAGTGCCAGCATCCACCCCTCGGCACACTGAGTGCGGGGTGGCCGGCTCACCCCCCCCCCCCCGCCTCTCTACCATGACGGCGGCGGTGGCGGGGGGGGGGGCATGACTGGAGTTGGATGTGAAATCAGTTCTATGTAATTTTTTAGACAAGGTCTCTCTATGTCGCCCTGGTTGGCCTGAAATTCACTATGTAGCCTGGGCTGGCCTGGAAGTCACAGCCATCCGCGGTTTTGTCTTTGGATTCCTTAAGTGCTCCACTCAGAGCTTTCCCCGGAATCCTTCCCTGATCTGGAAGCACTCTGACCCCACAGCCTCTGGCCCGTCATTCCAGAATGAAGAATGGCGGGCTGGAGATCCATCCCGATCCAGCACATGACTACACCCGTGTTTAAGCTTAACTTCATCTTATCTCCCTTGGGTGACGCCAGCAACTGAGCGCAGGGAGTGGTCAAGGTCCCCCTCGGTTTCGCTCCACCCATGGCTTGTTTCTGGGTTTACAGTGAGTACATCCTTGGTGTCATAAGCTTGTTTTCACACAGGGTCTCACAGAGCTTACGCTGGCTTCAAACCCTCTATGTAAACAGGACCATCTGACTCTCTTGCTTCCACATCGCAAGTGCTGGGATGACAGGCATGTGCTGCCATGCCTGCTTTTATACAGTTCTGGGACTCAAACCTAGTGCCTCCTGCATGCTGGGAAGCACTCTACCAACTGAGCTACAGCCCCAGCCACACAGCCCCTGCATCTGTTGCGTCATCATCATCATCATCATCATCATCATCATCATCATCATCATCGCCGCTGCAGCCACCACCACCACTACATGTTGATGGGTCTATGGTTCTCACCCTTTTCTCTGGATTATTTCATTTCATCCTTAGCCAGTACTCACAGGCAGACACTCTGTCATCCCCACCCTGGGTGAGAAAGTGGCTGGGTCAAGAACCCCCTGGCCGTGCAAGTTTAGTCAGGGTGGGAGTGTGCATCCTTCAGTGCCTCCCTGTTAGTTAGATGCTCTCCTCAGTGACCTGTGCCACCAAGCCTGACCCTGTCATTAGCTCAGGTGTGAATGCCAGCATCCACACCTGTTATTAGGAACCAGGGTGACGGGAGCAGCGGGGTTCACACCCTGCTCAGGACCCCTCAACCCATGTCACCTGCTAAAAGGCAGGCAAACAGGGAGGGCGCCTCTCTGTTCCTTGACGGGGACTGGTGCTGCCCAAGCCCTTGGCTGCTTGGTGTAAAGGTCCTGGCTCGGGGCTGCTGTGTCCCCTGAGTTGGGGAGGCACTATCCTTTTGCGGGTTGCGTTGGGTGCTTGGGGACTGCTGGTGTGCTGGGACTTTGTTTCTCCAGCCCTCCACTGGCGAAATGCTGACCATCTCATCCTTGGCAGGCAGGGAAACTGAGGCCCAGAGCTTTGTATCAGTGTAGAAAACCAGAATGAGCAGCAAGGCTTCTGCTCCCTGGACCGGAGTTCCTACCCACCCTCCCCGAGGATCGCATTCTCCCTCAGACGGCAACGGGGAGCCACGGAGAACTGAGAGTGCGGGATAGCTTAGGAGGAGCCACTCCCTATGGCCAGCAGCCACAGTTTAGAACGACGAGGACACACACACACCACTGTGCTTGCTACAGGGATGGCGAGACACCGGCCACTGTGTCAGAGATTCTTGTAGTCCCAGCTCTGGGGAGGCTGAGGCAGGAGGATGGAGTTCAAGGACAGGCTGAGCTGCACAGTGGTTTCAAGGCAAACCTGGTCTATATAGCAAGAGCCTGTCTTAAAAAAGAAAGAGAGAAAATAAGGGGGGGAGAGAGAGACAGAGACAGAGACAGAGAGACAGTAAGAGAGGCAGAGAGAGAGAGAGAGAAATAGGCACAAGGCTGCCCTACCCCACTGTTTGGTCAGGAGGTAGTTCTCCAGCAAGGGGTGGGGACAGAGGGCACCCTGGCTAGGACACCATGAAAAGAAGTGTCTGGTCCCTACTCAGGGCTGGGTGACTACAAGGCCATAAGAACCCAAAGGAGGCTTCACCCTGTCCTGAAGCAAGAGACCCTCTAAGCTGAGATCCATGGCCAAAGCTGCCAGCAAGGACAAAGTGGGGCTGCCTAGAGCAGGAGGAAGGCAGGACCCCCATACTTTAATGACCAGGTTCTCAGAGCCTGTAGCTGGAAAAGACGGAGATCTTCCTTCCTCCCTTCCCTGCTCTCTTGCTGTTAGATCCAAGCCCAGGCTTTCAGGGCTGGAGGGCTGGGAGTTGTGGGGGTGGGACCTGGCCCAGCTCCTGGGATGTGTGACTCTCCTCCTGTTGAGAACCACAGGGGCCTGACCCCTTGTGGGACTGGCAAGGAGTGTCCGATTGTGCAATACTCAAGAAAGCAGCACAAGGACTGGATGGGACCCCAACGGGGTCTGACAGCCAGCTGGATCAGCTACAGAGGAACAGTATGAAGGGCTCTGCCCTGTCTCCGGTGTTGTGAAAGATGCGGGCTGGAGAGGGGAGGGGACAGCAGAACAAGGGAAGAAACCCTGCGCTTCAAAGAGCCCTGTCAGTGAGACCATAAGACAGCAGAGTTTCTAAAAGCTGAAGGACATGCCTGCCACATTCCAGACTGCAGTGCCCAGAGCACCTGTCTCAGTAGGTGGTTCTGGGTTGAACAGGCAGAGATAGCCAGTGAGGAGGGTCCAGAATCTCCCTCTTGCCG
Organism: Meriones unguiculatus; assembly: GCF_030254825.1. Classification (NCBI taxonomy): domain Eukaryota; kingdom Metazoa; phylum Chordata; class Mammalia; order Rodentia; family Muridae; genus Meriones; species Meriones unguiculatus. Next base: position 42,606,233 of record NC_083359.1, read on the forward strand.
CCATGTGGAGCCTGGGGAGCAGGGAGGAACTGTTCGTGGGCCAGAGGAGGTGCGCAGCTCGGTGTAGAGCCTCTCAGCCACATGCGCTGTGACATTGTCACTTCTCATCTGCCTGAATTTCTTTGGAGGGACCCCCCATTTCCCCTAATTGGGTGTCAAGACAGAGGCACGAGATCCACCCCCTCCCTCAATCTCAGCAACTTCATCAGTCTCCCCTAAACCGGTTATTAAGCGAATGAATACATTAGGCTTATCAAAACCGACGTGGGCTGTCTCTCCATCCAGACACATCAAGACATGTCATTCGTTTCTCGGGCGGCCCTGGGAACGCAGGGATAAGCAGCCGCGGCCAGTTTCGGGGCTAGGGGGTGGGGAAGCGCCAGGAGCCACACCCCTGAGAAATCACGCAGTGAGAAATGGGTCTGTCCCCACCCAGCGGGGCCGAGCGGGAGGCTAGAGAGCCCGAGAATGCCTCGGTGTGGGCCCCCGCGGCGCCTGCGCCCGTGGCGGCCTCTGAGCGCTCCAGCGCAGGCACGCAGGTGCAGCCGGGAAGAGCAGGACAGGTGGCCCGCCCTGGGAGCCACCATCTCTCGCAGCCCTACGCCAGCAGCACCTGCCGCGGTCTGCAAGCCCCGCAGGGAAGCACCGCACCCCGAGAGACCTAGAGTGGCCACACAACCCCGAAACAACCGAGATTCCAGGTTCGGGACAACCCCACAGTTTGGGGGTACAGTCAGCGCCTTACTTAAGTCCCCACCCTCTAGGCCCCCAAAGTAGCGCATCATGGAGCTCTAGAGTCCCTCGTGTCATTTCTGGTGCTCCCTCACCGGTCCCATCCCACAGGGCAGAACTTCCCAGTTCCAGAGGGACCTCCGCCCGTCGTCCCACGCATCCCCGACTCCTGGCTCAGCTCTGGGTCTTCCTCATCCCAGACTAGGGCGCTCCCTCACCTCCGCGTCTGCACCGTAGGGCTGTATTTGCCTTTGTTTTTCTTCCTGAAGAGCGAGTGCATGGTGGCGCTTGGGACGGAGGGACCTGGGACGCTGCGACGGCCCGGCGCGCACCGAAAGCGGGCGGCGGGCGCAGGTGAAAGACGGCGGCGGCGGCGGCGGCGGCGGCGGCGGCGGCGGCGCGCGGAGCCCCGAGTGCGGAGGGCCGCGGCTCTGGGTCACTACAGGAACAGGGCGGGGCGATCGCCGGCCACTCGCTTGCCGGCCGCTCCCTGGGAAGGTGGCGCTTACCTTGCGGGCGGGGCTTCTGGCGCGCTCCCTAGGTCCCCGGACACCGCCCCCACCGCCTGGTACTGCAGAGGCTGCGCAGCCTGCAGCCAGAACCAGGACGCCCAGGCCACCTGAGCCGGGACCCGTGACCGCGCCCATGGTGCACATGGGGCCTGGCGCGCCCCCTGGCTGAAGGGTTTATCTGGGCAATGCCAAGACACCCCTTTTTTGATAACTCACAGGTGGAACCTCAGACACTTGTGGAAGACTCCAGGTGGTGATGGGGTCCCTGCGCCCTGCAAGGTCAACAAATCACACTCAAGGTGGGGCCAACGGGGCTGGCAATGGCCACAGCCACAGCGTGGGACTGAATTCGGATCCTGTGGGCACCTATGCCCAGTCAAGACTTCTCTGAGAGATGTTTTGTTTTGTTTTCTGAGACAGGGTTTCTCTGTGTAGCCTTGGCTGTCCTGGACTCACTTTGAAGACCAGGCCGGTCTTAAACTCACAGAGATCCACCTGCTTCTGCCTCCCAGAGCGCTGGGGTTACAGGAGGGAGCCACAGCTGCCCGGCTGAGAGGTTAAAACTTTATTACCCTCTGCCTCAGTTTCCTCCTTTGTCAAAGGATGATAACAACCCGCACCCAGAAGGGGATTCCCGTAGCTAACTCACCAAAGAGCTTGTCACACAGTGGCAACTCAAGCAAGCAGGAAGCTGGGCAGCCACTGCCACCCGGGCCCGCTGGGGAGGACATAAACATCCCCCGAAACGTTCATAACCCGGGGCCTGCCATGACAGAGACTTCACTGCGGGTCATAAAAGCTGCTTAGTTCTGGCTGAGAATAGCAATGTTGCATAATCCTGCCAGCACGTCCTGGAGTAAGACAGGGCTAGGGGCAGAAGGCTGACGGAACCAGAGAGATCGATCCCATTCAGAGCTGTGCCCGCATCCCATTAGCTCAGGGCCTGCAGCAAGGGGCAAATCCTGTTTTTTGTTAGCTAATGGAAAACCGAGTCTGGGTAGGCGTTAGAGCAGAAGAGACAGCTGAGAGGACTCAGTGCTGCCTTGGGTTGGGGGATGGGGGTGGAGCTGGTCTGGGAAGAGGCGTGCTGGAGAGACTCTAGAGACAGCCAAAGGGCTCAGAGTTCAAGTCGGGAGGTGAAAGCTTGAGAATGGAAAGGGACATACAGCTTGGGCCTTGCTCACATCATTGAGGGACCCAGATTCGAGTTGAGCTGCTGTCTCCACTGGCTTAAAATTCAGAGGTTGGTGCTGGGGGTGAGGGGTGGGGCGGAGGGGGCTCAGCAGCTGAAAGAACTCGAAGATCTTGCAAAGGACCCTATTAGTTCCCAGGACCCTTGTCAGGTATCTCCAGCGCCAGGGGAGCTGATGCAGCCCTCTGGACTCCACAGGCACCTGCTCGTGTGCACATACCTATGCTTGTACCCACACACACAGTTTTAAAAGTAAATGTGCTCCCTAAACTAGGTTCAGGCAAGGAGCGCAGCTCCCTGAGAGTCGTGGGCAGGAATACCTGTACGATATGCTTTTGTACTCATAGAACACTTCCAGAAGCACACATGAGAATCTGTTAGCCTTGTGGGGGGAGGGAAGGCAGCCAGGATAGACTAGTGTTTGAATCGTCACTCGGTCTCTTTTCAGCTGTGGGGAACAGTGGACAACACGTTTGCCTCTCTGGCCTCAGTTTTCTCCACCTGTGAAGTGGGTAAAGGCAGAGTCACCCTGGGATGAGATCTTTCATAGTGAGCCCCTGGCACCGCCTGATTGTGATTAGACAGGGCTCAAGGAAAACAGGGAGGTATCCTTTGCTATGGCTGTCAGCTCACTGGATGCTGGGTACAGCTCTGAATAAAACTCCAGATTTCCCCAAACACTCAAATCCTTTCCTCAACAATTCCTGGGTGGGTGGGTGAGGGATGGGTGGGTGGGTGGGTGGGGATGGGTGGGTGGGTGAGTGAGGGATGGGTGGGTGGGTGGGGACGGGTGGGTGAGGGGTGGTGGTAGGTGAGGGACGGTTGGGTGGGTGAGGGGTGAGTGGGTGAGGGACGGGCAGGTGGGTGAGGGACGGGTGGATGGGAGAGGGACAGGCGGGTGGGTGGGTATGAAGCACTTTGCAGGAAAGGCTGTGCCCTGGGCGCTCCAGAGCCACAGGCTTGGAGCACTGTGGAGTAACAACAGCAGCACTGAGACCATCTTACACGGGGTCCCACCGCTGATGATCCATTCTTCTGAGAGCCCCCCTGTGAGGTGAAGCCCCTAGCGCTCCCTGCTCCAGAGGAACTGGGTAGCTTGGCCTTTTCTCTTGGGAAGGGAGCCGCATTCTGAGAGTCACTGGTCTGTGGCCACATCCAGCAGCTCCAAGCAGCCAAACTCTGGACAGCCCTCTCTCTACCCACCAGAGCTTCCACTCCCAGGCTCAGGGCAGCTGGGCCTGGTGCCCACTGACTCAGCTGGGCCCAGCCCAGGAGTGTTGGGGAGAATTAACAGATTAAGGGAGGAATTCCATTTGGCCCTCACCCATTTTCTAGCTCCATGTTGTAAAATAGCCAGCCCGGGGCTGGCGGAGCTGCGCGTGCCTGCGTGAGGATGTGTGCACGTGTACGCGCGCATGTGTTCCACACACATCTGTCGTCGGGCAGGATGGGGTCGGGGATCTGCCCTCACTCGCACATCCTCTGGGGGCCAGATGGGGTTAGCACGGCAGTGCCAAGCTGTCTTCTGCCAAGTGACTCACTCCCTCTGCCGTGGCGGGGGCAGGGAGGCCAGCCCCGGGGAGCGGTAAGTACTAATTCCAGGAGGGTCAAACCTCATCCAGGAGGCACCTGCAGGGCCACCCAGCGCCCAGCAACCAGTGACCCTTTCCAAAGCTGGAAGGAAGGCTCGGTCTTCCTTGTTGCAAGGGTCACGTACCCTCTTTGTGCTCAGCAATTTCCCCAGAAGTCGGAGAGGAATGTGCACTCCACGCTCGCTCACTTTGAACCAGTTTGAAACAGGAAGGACAGCATTCTCTCAGCCAGGGAACAGAGAGCCATGCGTACAGGACCAGGATGGGGCCTTCCCGTCCCAGGGTGGAGGCCCAGGTCCAGCCTCTCGTGGGCAGTCTCTCTCTCATTCATCTATGGCTCCACCTTCACCCAGGGAAGCCTCACGTACCTACAGATTCCACCCAGGCACAGTGGCACAGACCTGTCATTTCAGCTGAGGCTGAGTCAGGAGGATTAAAAGTTCAAGGCCTGCCTCGGCTCCAGAGTAAGTTCAAGGCTAGCCCAAGTGACTTACTAGGACCCTGTCACCAAGCAAAAAGTAAAAAGAGCTGGGGGTGGAGCTCAGCGGTGCATTGCTTGCTGGCCTGTGAGGCCCTATGCTCAATGGCAGGTTTTTTTTCGTGGGATTGTGGCGAAGTGGGGGTTTAGAGGCCCAGGGAGCTGCATTTTATCAGCACCACACTCTATTCACTGAGATAACCAGCCAGATGGAAACTGCTTTTTAGTGAGTAGCCATCCTCGGAGCACTGAAGCAAGCAGTTTGGGGCCTATCTGAAAAACACAGGTCAAAGCCGGCTTTTATGATCTCAGCAGGTGGCTTACCCGCTCTGGACTGCTTCACCTAATAGGTCGGGGTCAGTCAGTGCACAGGGATGTGTTCAGATCTCTGGGTACGGAGGCCTCTCTCCTCCCCATTTCCCAGAGGACAGGAGGGGGCTGGCCTAGCTTCGCCCCGTATTGTGTAACACGTATTTACTTTTCTTGTGGGACAATTCTTGGGATGGAAACTCAAGCTGGCCCTTCAGCTCACATGGGCTGACTCATACATAACCCTGAGCTGGGGCCCCCCTGGAGCTCCCCATAGCTCACCCTTGGCAAGCTGGAAGCAGGCACAGAAGAGGGTCCAAGGTGACTCACTGAGTCTTCTTGCCCCTGAGTCACCCTGAAGCATTCTTCAGGCCTTCACCCGCTGGGGCCCCTGGCAGCCTATCCCTGCTGATAGGTAGCCCCACCCTGTGGTCACTCCAGGAAGACAGGCTCCCCCTAACTCCCTGCTACCCTCCCTAGACTCAGGAGCGTACCTGTACAGTTGTGTATGTTGCCAAAATATGGAGACAACCCCCACCACGGTTGAATGGTGACTGCTCTGAACCTCAGGGCCCTGGCCCTCTCCTATATGCCTAGCCACAATGGGGTGAATCTGAAGCCCAGACGCCTCACTGTAGGTCCTCTGGTGCTCTCACACTCACCCCGAAGGCTTCTCTGCAAGGAAGTCACCCCGTCAGGGCAGAGTGGTTCTAGGTGGGGCTGAACAGGCTCTGCCAGGCACAACATCCTTGCAGGACAGACTGCCCGGCCTCCTGTCCACGCCCAGCTGCTTCTTCCTGCCTGCTGCCCGCTCCTCCCCTTCTGGGCCCTGCCAGGCTCATGTACACCAGACCAGTGCAGCTGCATTCTTGGGCAAGTGTCTAGGGTGTGGATAACCCTGGGGCCGGTCAGGTCAGAAGGTCAGGGCCTGTTCTCTCCAGTGCCCAGAATCCCGAGCGAGGGGCAGAACAAGAAATCAAACCAGGGCTTATCTTGAAGCCCAACTGGGTTCAAAAGCCAGTTTAGCCATGCCCTGAGCTGTGTGACTTTGGGGAAGGTGATTTGCCCTCTCTGTTAAGTGAGAAGAACGTGGGAGCTGAGGTGTTCAGTCGGAGTTCTTTCATTCCCTTGTGGTGTGACCCTGAGCGAGTATCTCCAAGTGTCTGAACCCAGTCTTCACATCTGCAAGATGGGAACATCCTCATACAAACTCCATGCACCCAATGAAGATGCAAAACAATGACAGCTGATGCAAAGTGTGACCTTACAGTGAATTATTTGTGAACCTTGACTAGAGCACCCAGCTGCCAGACCTTGTCACCTCCTCTCTGTTCTTTTCAGCCACAGCTGTATGAGCGGCATGCCTTTCAAGTCCCCGGAGACTCAGGACTATGTTCTGTTCCAGCTCCTCCATCCCACTGCTGCCAGCGCTAACCACTTGATGGACAAAGACTATGTGATGAGTGAATGTGTGAATGAGTGTGGTTCCAGGGAAGATCCTCAGAGCACTAGGCAAGAGTCAGTGGTCCTGAGTCAGAATTATGGTAGAAGAAGTTTCTTTCTTCACTCGTCTACCATCCATCCATCCATCCATCCATCCATCCATCCATCTAGTATTTACTTATAGGCAGGATCTCATGCAGCCCAGCTGGCCTCACCCTCCTGTGTGGGCCAGGCTAGCCTCAAGCTCATTGTTCAGCTGAGGATGACCTTGAATTTCCAATCCTCCTGCTTCTACCTCCTAAGTACTGGAATTACAAGCATGCCTGGTTTGTGTGGTGCTAAGGATAGCACCCCGGTATTTGTCTGTGCTAGGTAAGCACTCTTAGCAACTGAGCCACATCCCCAGCCCATCACATCATCCCATATTTATTGATCAGATATTGCTTGACAAGTCAAGTCCGAGTTCCTCAGAACGTGATGTCAGGGTGGAGCCCTCAGAGGGCTTGCTGTGGAGAAGCAGGGAGAGGATAGGAGATGGGATAAGTTCAAGGTCCCCAAACAGAGCATCCCAGCACAAAGAAGGACAACGCACACAAAGACACCACTGCGTGAGGGCCTGGGAACACTGTGGGGAAAGCCGTCAACTTGAGGCCTAGGGTGGAGAGGAAGACGACCCTCAGGCTTCAGCGCCCCAAGGTCCCTCATGCTCTTAAGCATTACTGACATTTCCATGGCAACCAGGCTTTCCCCACCGGTTGCCAGGGAAAGCAGTAGGCCTAAGGTCCCCAGTGCTTCCTTTATGTGCAATCGTCCATGTGCTCAGCACCTGCTGTGTGTCCAGGCGTTGGAACAGCAAGCGAGGCACATCCCATCGGGAAAATGATGAACAGGCAATCTTATTGCTTGCTTTTCTCTGTGTGCTTATGCATTTGCATATTCCAGGTGTGTTTGCGTATGTACCTTGGTTGTTCCTCAGGCACTGTCTACCTTGGTTGCTTTTTTTCTTTTGGTTTTTTGAGGCAGGATTCCTGGCTGTCCTGAAACTCGCTCTGTAGACCAGGCTGGTCTAGAACTCACAGACATCTGCCCGCTTCTGCCTCCTGGGCTTTTGTTTTTTGTTTGTTTGTTTTGATAGTGTGACTTGGGCCTTGCTGGTTCAGCTAGGCCAGCTAGCCAGAGAGCTCCCAGGGATCTGCCTGTCTTTGCCTTGCAGCACCGGAACTCCAAATGTGCCCTACCAGCCCCATTTAAAAATTGTTTTTATTTTTAGCTTATGTGAACGAGTGTTTGGCTGCCTGTGTTTATATGTACCACGTATGTGCCTGCTGCAAAACAGGGCATCCAATCTTTGGAATGGTGGTCACAAACAGCTTTGAGTTGCCCCATGGGTACTGGGAAATAAACCTGGGTCCTCTGCAAGAACAGCAAATTGCTCTTAACTGCTAAGCCATCTCCAGCACCAGCCCCCATTTTTATGTAGGTGCCCAAATTTTAAATTGGGTCCTCTGCCGAATGTGGTGGTGCACTCCTTTGATCTCAACACTTGGGAGGCAGAGGCAGGCGGATCTCTGTGAGTTTAAGGCCAGCCTGGTCTACAAAGCTAGTCCATGATAGCTAGGGCTATTACACAGAGAAGCCCTGTTTCGAAACGTCGCCTAACAACAACAAAAATTCAGATCCTCATGCTATTAAGTAGAGAAATGTCTCAAACTCCCACGCCCAACTCCCACCACCAAAACTCAGATCCTCATGCCTGCATGACAGATATTTTACATACTGAGCATACTTTCTTTAAAAAAGAAAGAAAGAGAAAGAAAGAAAAAACTTAAGTTTCGGACAAGGAGGGCCAATAACTGAGCAACCTCCAGAGAGGAAAGGTGTGCCCGGAGGAAGGAATGTGGGGGATGTGGTACCACAAGGAAGGAGGCCTGTGGTGTAGGGTGAGCAGACTAGATTAAAACACGCCTGTGTCTCTGTGGCCGTCCTGCCACAATCTGCCCATTAGGTCTACCTTGACCTTTGTCCCCTCTCTGCTGAGCTCAAACATTCCAGCCTGGGACCCAGTGGCCAAGCTGCCATCTGCTGCTCTCCCAGCCATTCTCGGATCACAGACTCAAACTTAATCCGGGCCTGGGCCAAGGGCCCTGATTGATGAGTCAAACTGAGCTCTGGACAAAGCTCGCTCCTCTCTCCTGAGTTCCCGCCCGTCCTTTCACAGGGGCTGGCCACTCTGATGGACCCAGCCCCTGCGGCTTGGGAGAGGTACCTTATCTGGGAGCTTCCCCAGATGGGGAGATGCTGGGGTGAGCCTGGAGCTGCCAGTCATCTCCTGTTGGACTTTTTCTTTCCAGTTCTGAGGACTGAGCTCAGGACTGCATGAATGCACAGGCCCGTCCTTCTGAGCTACATCCCCAGCCTTCTAAAATATTTATTCATAGTGAGCTCTAGAGGCCCGTACCTTTAATTCCAGCACTAGGGAGGCCGAAGCAGGTAGATCTCTGTGAATTCAAGGCCAGGCCGGTCTGTGGAGTGAGTTCCAGGGCAGCCAGAGCCATATAGTGAGATCCTGTCTATAAATAAATATATAAATATTAAAATAAACTTTAAAATATTTACTTATTTGTTTATATTTTGAGATATGGTCTCACTAAGTTGCCCAGACTGGATTTGAACTCACTCTATAGCCCATATAGGCTCTTGAACTTTGATCCTCTTGCTTCAGCCTCCAGCATGGATACGATTACACACCTGTGCCACCAGGCCTAACTAGGAGGCCGACAGTCTGGCCATTTTGTTGATGTGGGCGTGTCAAAGGCTTCTATTTGTGTAAACTTGACCAGCTGTGTGTTGAGCATCACCATTGAGACGCTTCGGAGGGTCAGCTGGTGGGTCTGAGGACAGAGGACCCTGGAGTCCACTCTGTGGACGTGTGAGACTCTAGTTTTTCAGCCCATGGCACTCCATGAGCTGACCAAGCCTGTGGACAGAATCCAGCAAGGAGGATGAGGACCCAGCTGATCTCTGCTCTGTCATTGCCACAGGCTTCTTGTCTGCCCTGTGGGGATGAGCCTGTGCAGGAATGGGCTTCTCCTTCATCTGGCTAAAGCTTCTCCTCAGTTCCCTCTTCATCCACAAAAGTCATCCAAGTGCTGTTTACCTGAGCTTCAGATCCAGCTTCCAGCAGGAGACTCTGGGTTCTCCCAGGCTCCTCCTTCTAGCCCCTCCCCCTCCCCTTCCCCCTTCCTTTTTCCTCCGGCCCCCCCTTCTCCCCCCTCCTAGCCCCCTCTTTCTCTCTACTTTTACCCAGACCTTTCCTCCTCTCTCCCTCCTCTTAGGTCCCTCCTCCTCTCTCCCTCCTCTCAGGCCCCCCCTTCCTTTTGTTTTAGGCTCTTCCTCCCTCCTCCCTGTTCTCAGGCTCTGTTCATCTTCCCTGTTCTCAGGTCTCCCCTCTCTCCTCCCTCTGTCCTCCTTTCTCGCCTTCATTCTCCCTCCTCCTCTTCCCTTCCTCCCTTCTCACTTGCTCGCTAGTCTATTCTAAGCACAGCAGCCAGAGGCTCAGCAGACAACCCCCAAGATCTGTGCTCTCACACTAGCCCCTGAACAGCCCAATCCCTCCTCTGCTGCCACCCACGCTGCTGGCCTCCCATTGAGTATGCTCCTTCCCGGCGGCCTTTGCACCTCCTCAGTCTCTGCTAGCTCGCCACACTCAGGTGTGCCTACACCCTGCCTTTTACTGCCTCTATCTACTGCTCAGTGAGGTCCAATGTGCCATGGATCTGGCTCCAGTCTCTCCCTGAAGCCAGAGCCCGGCTGTACTGTTTCCTGGCAACTTCCTGATACTGAGCAGCTTCCTGGCTCTCCCTCAGTACTTAATGAAGTGTTTTTACCCAGCAACTGGGGGACACCGCGGTGAAAGCCAGTGCCCAAGCCCCCCCCCATCTTGAGAGGCTGAGTTAGTTGTCTCTCTTTCTTCCTGGGAGCTTAGGCTGTGGCAGGGGATAGCAGGTTTCTCTCCCCTCATCATGTCCTCCGTCCCATGCTCTGTGTAGGATTATGGAGGGAGAGGCCCCAGGGCAGGCTGAGCCTTGTTTCTGTGTTTTGGGGTACAGTGAGACACTGCCTGGTCATGGCCACATGCCTGGTCCCCTCTGCCTGGTCATGGCCACATGCCTAGTCCCCTCTGCCTGGTCATGGCCACACTATGTAGAACTCTATTTGTCCACTCCCTCTGCACAGGAGGCCTCTCTGCAGACGGCCTGGAGCCCCAGTGAGGCCAGAAACTGGCTGCCCTCAGAACCTGCAGAAGGTAGCCGGACTGACACCCACCTCTAGCCCAGTGGGACCCACTTCAGCTTCTAGGCTTCTGAGTCGTGAGATGGGAATTTGTGCTGTGTTTCAAGTCCCAAGTTTGTTGCCTGACAGAGCCCAGGAACCAGCACTACGGCACCTTCCCTAGCCTGCTGGGGTCCTCTGGAGCAGGCAGAGAAAGGGCCTTGGTGGAGGTAGAGAGTAAGGACCAAGGAGGGTCTCCTTTTGCACTTGTCTCCTACCAAATCTATTCACCCAAAGGGTAGACAGGTAACCAGTGACCACCCAGTGCCCTCAGGGGACACAGCTCAGGCAGAGTCACCTCCAAACACATGCTGCTTCTGCCCTTTTGAGGTGTTTTCAAAACCGGAGAGCTGGGCATGATGGTGCATGCCTCTTGTTGGAGGCTCAGGAGGCTGAGGCAGAGGAGTGTGAAATGGAGACCAGCTTGGCCTACATGGCAAGTGTCAATAAAGAAGAACAACGAAAAGCAAAGCAGAAGAGCTGTGGTACACATCTGAGATCCCAGCATACAAGATGTCAACTCAGGAGGGTCAACTCAGGAGGGTCATTACGGGTTTGAGGCTAGCCTGAGTGACCTAGTGAGTTCCAAGACATCCTGGCCGACAGTGTAAGACCTGGTCCCAAAACCCACCAATCAACCAAGCAAAACTCAACCAAAAGAGTTGGAGGGAGTGTGCCCAGGTTCAGAGCTCATGAATTCTCCAGTGGGGAAGTGGTCATGAGGGCAAGCTCTTTGCCTCACTGTCCCAGCTGGATCTTTCTCTGGCCGTCTGTCTGTCTGGATTATCTTGCATTATTCACACGCTTCTTATCCACGTGTGAAAGCCACACTGTCAGCTCAGTTGCTTGTCCACAGAGTTGTGGAATGTGGTCTGTTCACAGAACAGTCTGACTCAGTCACAGAAAGGAAGGAAGGGCGGGTGGGGCTTTGCACTTGCCCCGCAGCCTGGAGGGAGGCCCTAGGGTCCAGCCCCAGCCCCCATAAAACAAAACAAACAGAATTCTTGATCAAAGCTGAGGTAGCACAGACCTATAATCTCAGCTCTCAGAAGGTTGAGGTGAGAGGAACATGATAAATTCAAGCCCAGCCTTGGCTATAGAGCAAAACTGCCTTAAAAAAAAAAAAAAAAAACCAAGTACAGTAGACATGGCTCAGCATTCAAGAGTGCTTGCCGCTCTCACAGAGGCCCCACTCAATTCCCAGCTCCTGTGTGCATACCCACACATAAACATACATGCACACACGTAGCCTAAAACAGATATAAATAGAAATACATTTTAAAGTGAAGTAAGACGAAAGTGGGGACAGTGTGGCCACACAGGGGTGAGCGGAGGGCCCGACCTCACCTGGGAGGGTGGATCTGTGGATCCACTGAGCCTCTCAGCCCCATGTGCACACCCCCCCCCCGAGCTGAGGACCCACCACTGTCTGGAGGCTTCTCATGACAGGTAACACTGGGGAGCACCCAGAAGCTGTTACAGAAATGAACAGACTTGGGGACAGGCCAGGAGCAGAGCAGGCAGGGCCGGACTGAGCAGGCTCCTGGTCTGCCCCCTAAGCATTGCTCCTGCCCAGGCAAGGCTGCAGTGACCAGGAGCACTGTTTGGCATTGTGCAGGTTACAACCTGAGCAACTGTGACCTGGGTGGCCCTGGAGGGTCCCCAACAAAGAGGCGCTGGGCTGTGTGCTGAGAGTTGGAGAAAGAACACACCTAGGGCCTCAGGGGACAGACTCGATGTCCTTCCGAAGTGGTGAATGGGAGGTTGCGGGGGGTGGGGGGGCAGGCTCAGAGGAGAGACTGCTTCCTGGGTGTAGTACCCTTCTACATGACCGTGTTGTGAAGCAGCCATACTGTCGCTCTGCTTACACAGCCCTGAGAAGGATGATGGGTGCAGTAGGCACTCTCATGGTATATGTACTTCATTCTCTTGTGTGTGAGTGTGCGTGTGTGTGAGAACGCAGATGCTTGTGTGCGAATGCATGCGGAGGCCAGGTGTCCTCCTTTTCTCTTTCGTTTTTGAGACAGGGTGTTCTGGCTAGCTGTATGTCAACTTGACACAAGCTAAAGTCATTGGAGAGGAGGGAACCTCAGTTAAGAACATGCTGGTCCTGGATCCTCTAAGGAAGCGGGCTGAGCAAGCCGTGAGGAGCAAGACAGCAAGCAGCACCCCTCTCGGCCTCTGCACCAGCTCCTGCCTCCAGGTACCTGCCCTGTTTGGGTTCCTGTCCTGACTTCCCTCTGTGATGAACAGTGCTGTGGAAGTGGAAGCCAGGCAACCCTTTCCTCCCCAGCTTGCTTTTGCCATGGTGCTTCATTGCAGCAATAGTTACCTTAACTAAGACACAGAGCTTCTCATGTAGCCTTGGCTGTCCCACAACTCACTCTGCAGACCAGGCTGGCCTCAGACTCAGAGATCTGCCTGCCTCTGCCCCCCCAAGCGCTGGGATCAAAGGTATGCACCACCACACCCAGACAGGTGTCTTTTTGAGCAGCCTCTACCTTACATGTTGAGGGAGGGCCTCTCGCTTGAACTCTAAACTCACCGATTCTGTTACTGAGCGTGCTCACAGAGTCCCTATTATCTGCACACACGCTGGGATGACGTTTGGGCTGCCACACCTGCCTGGCACTCACACGCATGCTAAGGAGTCCCGCCCGGGGCTCACACTGACTGAACCATCTCTCCAGACAGCTACTGGTTTACTATTTGTACGTATATATTCATTACATTTATTTTTCTTTTATGTGCATTGGCAAATGTACGTCTGTGAAGGTCCCTTGGAGCCACAGACAGTTGTGAGCTGCCGTGTGGGTGCTGGGAATCGAACCCAGGTCCTCTGAAAGAGCAGCCAGTGCTCTTAAACCAGTGACTCGTCTCTCTAACCCTTATTTATTTACTTTTCTGAGGCAGGGCCTCATGTAGCCCAGGCTGGCCTTGAACTTGCTATGCACAAGGATGACCCTGACCTTCTGATCCTCCTGCTTCCATCTCTGAGTGCTGATATTACAGCAGGGGTGCATGGGTGCTGAGGATGGGACCCAGAACTTCCTGGAGCAAACACTACCAGCTCTCCAGTTTTGGTTTGGCTTGAGGTGAACTCTACAGAGCACACAAGCAGCCACCCTGCTGTGGACCACTTGGTGGCGGTTTGTGCACCCGCAGGGTTCTGCCTGCGCCAGCTCCCCCAAGTTCCAAGCCCTTTCTTCAGTACAGCAGCTGTTTTGGGGATTAAGTGCATTCATGTTTGAAAGTCTCTAGAAGAGTGTCTGGAACTGTACGTACGAATGAAGCAGTGAGGATAATTAGCAGAGCCACGCTAGGCTGTGTGTGGGTGGGGGTGGGGATATTATTAACTCGAGTCCTTTGTGCTGGAGCAGGAGGGCGCTTGGTACACACACGCACACGCACACACACACACACACACACCACACACACACACACACACACACACACACACACACACACACACACACTTTCTTCAGACTTCCCTGCACCCAGCATCCCAACATGTCATCCACTCTTTCTCCTGGTGCAGTCACATCTCCCCTCAACTTTGGAGCACCAGAGTCCCCTCAATGAGACAAGGTCGGCTAAGACACCAGGGATTTGAAATGCGCCTGTCATTACTTGGGTTGTCTTTTGCTGCCACCTTGTGGTAAATATGGGAATTTCGGCTCTATTTCTGTAACGTGCCGTCTGCCAGGTCCTGGGCAGCCATGACGAATGGATGGTAAGGATACCGGGGTCATCTCCTTTGCTCTTGCAGGGTGTAATGATAGGTTGGGAAAAGGGAGTGCTGACGGGAGTGAAGCTGGTCCCTACGCACCCTGGGAAGACTGGCAGGGGTTCGATGCAGCTCAAGTTAGAAGAATAGGCGAAAGCTTCCTCCCAGGGTGACTCTTTTCCTGATTATTTCCTCCTTGGTCCTTTTCACCACGTCTAAATTATCAAAGAATACATATTACCTAATTTATTTTTAAATATTTATTTTTATTGTTCCAAATTCTGTGTATGTACACGTGTGTGTGTAGGTATGTGCACGCGAGGGCAGGGGCCTGCAGAGGTCAGAGGAGCTGAATCCCCCTGGAGCTGGGTGAACCCCTTGACTTGGGTGCTAGGACTCGAGCTCCGCTCCCCTGGAAGAGCAGCTCATGCTTTTAACTGCTGAGCCGTCTCTCCAGCATGTCTAATCTATTTAACGTCTGAGGGCCTGACACTTAGTGGACGCTCTGTAGAGGTGTGAAGAGCGGATAAACAAGGCATGCGGAAGGGTTTGGCTGGAACACTGCCGCCTTTGAAGCGAGGCCAGGTGAGATGCTGAGCGCTAAGGCCAGATGTCAGCAGTGGAGTGGTGGAGCACATCTGTAATCCCAGCCCTCGAGAGCTGAGGCAGTATAGCCGCGACTGGTCTACAGTGTGAGTTCTGCCTCAAAACAAACAGAACAAGAAAAAGTTTAAGTGTAGTGGGTGGAAGAAGAGGTCACACAAAGCAAGGTTGCTGTGAGCTAGGGAAGTCGCGCGCTCTACCTCTGAGCAGGTTCAAATGAACAGGGGGCAGGTCCTCATGGGCGTGGAAACTGGTTTGGGGCGGAGCCTTCGCTAAGTCTAGGTGACAGTAGACCGGGTCAATATGGGCGGAGCCTTCTCGATCCATGGCCAATAGGGAGCAAGGGTGGGGTTGGAGGCGTGACCAAGCGAGGGACCAGTAAAAACATGGGGCAGGGCTTAAGACGGGGGACGAGGAGGGGGGAGGGGGGAGGGCATAGTCTGGCCGGCGAGGGTTGGGATCAGACCAATCAAGGAACAAGATAAGCCTGTGGGGGTGGTGCCAGGCCAGGCTTTCCCGCTGTCCCGGGTCCTGGAGCTCTCCAGGCCCGGCACATCTGTCATTGCTCCGGTTCCTCTTCACGCGGGCCACCGCGTGTGTGTAGGATTGTCAAGAGGCTGGGGTAAGACTGAGGCTATTGAGCTCCAAGGTTCTGCGCTCCGGGCAAGGGTCCTGCTGGGGCTCAGGCGAGCTCAGCTCCCAGGTCAAGCGGGTGCCAGAGCACTGCCGTCTCTCCAGCAGCTCTGCGGGTGAGCGGGGCTGCGGGGCCTGTGCATGCATGCGTGTTTGGATAGCTGTGTGTGGGTGAGCAGCGTGTGCACCTGTGCGCGTGTGTGGAGTTGCTGCGGGGAGCTGAGTGCCTGTGTGAAGTTCTCTGCTGCGTGCTCAAGGGCTGTCCTGTGTGGGAGTGGGGTGCAGGTGAAATGCACAGAAGGGGGCATGTCAGGGTATCATGGAGGAAAATAAAGGTCAGGTACAAAGATACTGGGGGGGTGGGCTTAGGGCAGGATACTCATGGCATGTCATGAGGAGAACGTGTGAGGACAATTGTGGGAATGTAAGAATTGCAAGTGTATGTGCCTGCTTGAGTGGGTGGTATTGAGGGTGCCTCTGATGGAGTAGGGATGGAGAGATGGCATGCTTGCTCTCAGAGGGGCGAGTGTGGTGGGTAGTGGACCTGGCTGGATTAGCCTGAAATCATGTCAGTTTCTTACTTTGACGGCTGGGAGAAGAGTGGCCAGGGTCAGTGAGGGCTGGGGCTGCCTGAGAACCCGCTAGGCAGTGTCCACGCTTTGTGTGAAGGGAGCTGCCATTTCACCAGCAACTCTTCATTCACAGACTCCGTGCTCACCCTGCCCTGGCCGTATCTGAGTTTGAACATGGTACAAAAATACCAGTCTCCTGTCCGAGTATACAAGTATCCATTCGAGCTAGTCATGGTGGTGAGTGACCCTTGGTACTTGGGCTCTTGTGACTGGACTCAGTCCCTCTTGTGACTGGAGGTCAGCTGTGGTGGGAAGGGAAGAGGACATTTCAGACTATGAAATGGGAAGACATTACTGACCTGCTCAGCTGCCCTGACTTCTTTGTCTGGCCACCCCCTTCCACCTGTCATGACTCTTGGCACCCAGCCTAGCAAGATCTAGAGTGGTGGTATGTGCCTGTCATCGCAGCATTCAAGAGGCTTTAGCAGAAGGATCAGGAGTTCAAAGCCATCTCGGGAAACATAGAAACAAAAATAGGGGATGGAGATGCCAGCCTTCTGATCTGAGTGTGTACATGTGTAGAAGTGTCTTGCGATGAGTGTGTACAGGTGTATAAGTGTCTTGCGTGAGGAAGGTGGGGGCTAGCTAGGATTGACCCCCGATTCTTGGCCTTGTGGACCAGGTCTGTGCACTGTGGCCAGAGCGAGGGCATGCTTGGATTTCTTCTCTGGGCTCCATCACTCTGTCTCCTGGAGCTTCAGGCTCTCCCTGGAGAAATGGAGGCAGCTACCAGTGCAGAGTGATAGAAGTGTCCCTGTACCTGTGACCTTCCCTGTTATCACACAAGGTCAAGAGCTGGAGATGAGGGACAGTAATGAATGCTGGCCAGATGTGCAGGAGGCTCTGAGTTTCATGCTAGTTCACACACACACACACACACACACACACACACACACAGAGAGAACAAGGTTTTATAAATTATTATATTAAAATATCTTACCTGGCGTAGTGGCACACGCCTTTAATCCCAGCACTCTGGAGGCAGAGGCAAGTGGATCACTGTGAGTTCCAGACCAGCCTGGTCTACAAAGTGAGTCCAGGACAGCTAGAGCTACACAGAGAAACCCTAAGCTAAGACAAAACAAAAACAAAACAAAAAAATCTTCCAAGTGTGTCCAACTTGTGAACTGTGAGCTATACGTGTCCCAGGATAGCTATGAATGTGGCCAACGAACTGTAGACCACAACATCATATCAGTGTCAAAGGGGTGGGTGCCCCTGCCAGTGTCTCCCCATTCTGCTGCACCCTGCCCCAACTGTTGACCCAGCCTTCTTCTTAAGAACCCTTCTCAGCTGGTGGATCTGTGCGTGTGTCCTATCTGGTCCAACTCTATGAGCCCATATGCTTATGTTTTTTTGTTTGTTTGTGTTTTGGCTGGCATTGAACTCGCAGAGATTCACCTGCCTCTGACTCCTGAGTGCTGGGATTATAGGTGTGCACCACCTCATCCAGTCAGACAGAAGATAAAGGGCCACAGACGGCATCATCACACATGGCAGGTTCTCAGTCTGGGTAGCCTTGGGGCAGGTGACTTTGCTTCCGACCTTTTGCTGCCCATATTTAAAATAGGGATCTCTGGCTTTCCAAATCATGGTGATGTTCTGCTGATTGAGTGAACTGATATTGGCAAGCTCCTACAGCAGGCTCTGGTAAGAAGGAAATGAGCCATGAATTCTGGCTCTTACTCTTGTTCAGGCGGGCTGTGGAGTTCTTCTTTGCCATGGGTCTGTGACTCCAGAGGATGAGGCTAAAACTCAGCCATTTTGGTCAGATGCACCAGATCCGTGCTGCTTCATGCCACACCTCTGGCATAAGGTTGTCATGGTGACAACAGTGTGTGTGTGTGTGTGTGTGTGTGTGTGTGTGTGCCCAGCCAGTACGTAGCTCACTACATACTAAGCAGATGAGAAACGCTGGATGAGGAGGGTTCCCTCAGCATGAGCAGAGACTGGGGCTCAATCCTCGGCACTGCCATTTCATATGGCAGTGCTCAACATAATCCCAGCCCAGAAGTGTAGAGGTCAGAGGCTAGGCTATCTTCAGTTTGTCTTGAGTTTGAGGCTAGCCTGAACTACTTGAGACCCTGTATAAAGGAGAAAGGCTGATGAGATGGCTCATTGGATAAAAGTGGCTGTCTTCAAGCCTGATGATCTGAGCTGCATCCCTGGGACCCAAACAGTGGAAGAGAATAGACCCTCACAAGTTGCCCTCTGACCTCTACAAGTACAGCCTCCCAAATAAGTAAATAAACATACTTTAAACATTTAAAAATACCTTAGAGGGGAGGGATGGCGGGTAACGCTAAGTCTTCTGCTGGCCCTGGCCACTCCCACTTTCTAAGCTTCTAAGCTGTTCATTCATTGAGTAGAGGAGAGAGCCTGTCCTCTCTTTCTAGAATTGTTTCAAAACCCAGGTGTAGTGAGAATTTTGGAATTTTGGCTTAAAAAACAAAGGCACAGAAGTTGGGCACAGTGCATGCCTGTAATCCCAGCACTCAGGAAGGCAGAGGCAGGTGGATCATTGAGAGTTCAAGGCCAGCCTGGTCTACAAAGTGAGTCCAGGACAGCCAGGGCTACACAGAAAAACCCTGTCTTGAAAACAAAAAACAAACAAATAAAAACCACAGCCAAAACACACAAATATTACAAAAATATATTTTTATTTTAATCCCAGGTGTGGGGATACAGGGCTGCTTCTCAGCAGCTGACTATGATTTGCCTTGTGTTCTAGCAGAGGCGTGATTTTTGCCAGCTGCAGAAAGTTTTTTCAGTTGTGTAACATTTGGAATTCTGGGGATTTTTTTCAGAGGGTATGTAAATGCTAGAGCCCCAATAGGAGGTTTGTTAGGTTGCTGTTTGTTAAGTAGTAATGTACAAAGAAGAAAAAGGAGGTGGAGGAAGGGGAGGAGGGGGAAGAGGAAGAGGAGGAGGAGGAGGGGGAGGAGGAGGAGGAGGAGAAGAAGAAGAAATTAGATATCCTGAAGACCAAACTTGCTCCAAGGAGCTTGATACCCCTAATGAGCAAGTAGTCCAATGAAAACACCAGCCCTGACTTTCCTCGGGGATCTCTTTCCTTTCCTCTCTGTTCTTTTTTCTTTCATATCTAGTGTTGGAAAGTTGAAAGGGTGGATGAAGGGGTGAGAAGAGTGAAAGAAAGAACCCAGGAGGAAGCAAACGCCGACTACACCTATGACTTCCATACACATGTCTATAAGCGGGAAATGATCTGCTGCTATATGGGCTTAATGAATGTAAACTCAGATGGGGGAGGGGGTGTCAAACACCTTTAATCCCAGGTCTCAGAAGGCAGAGAGGCCGGTGGATCTCTGAGTTCCAGGGCAGCCTGGTGTACAAAGTGAGTTTCTGGGAAAGCCAGGGCTACGTGGAGAAACCTTCTCTTAAAAAACAAACAAAAAAAATCTAAACTTAATTTATCATGTATAGGTTATAAAAATATTCACAATCGGGTGTGGTGGCACATGCCTAGAATCCTAGCCATAGGTGGGAAGATGGTAGAGGCGAGAGGATTGGGAGGCCAAAGCCATTGTGCACTATAGGCTAGCTGGAGCTATATGAGACACTGTCGCAAGTCCCCCACAGCCCATTTTTTTTAAAAAAAGAGAAGAAAAGAGAAGGTTTTCAAATAATGAATTTTGAGCACTTGGGAGAATGAGGCAGGAGGATCTCTCTGAGTTTGAGGCCAGCATGGTCTGCATAGAGTTCCAGGCCAGGCAGGACTACTTAGAGAGACCCTGTCTCAAAAACCAAACCAAACAAACAAATTAAACAGTGAATTGCGTTGAGTCATCTTCAAAGTGTTCTCTAGAAGGCGGGGCACAGCCACCTCCTCTCCTCTTCCGTCCTGTTCCTGTCTGTGTCCAGATCCTGTAGCTTCACCGCAGACAAAGCCACTCTGCTCACAGCTGACAAAACACCATTGTCCCTCAGACAGCTACATAACTCCACAGGACTTGTGGCTCTGGAGGCACAAAGGGGCTTTTCTGCCCTTAATGCCCCTCTTTGTTCCTCAGCTGATTCTTGCCCTCAGCGTGGGTTCCAGGCTGGGCCACTGGGGATGAACTTAGCTGACTCCAGGCATCCGAGCCACTGGCCTTTTGGTTTCTGTTTAAAGTGTCTGGAGAATTGGATCACCCCTTCATGCTTCAAAAGCCCACCAGCAGAAGCTGCAGAGCTGCCCAGAACACCAGTGATGTACTGACTGACTTCTGAAACCGTTTACAGATTTGTTCATTCATTCTTTTTTATGCTATGATGCATCCACGAGTTTATCTGTATCTTGTGCATGTAGGTGCCTGCCAAGGCCAGAGCATATTGGAACTGGAGGCACAGGTGTTGTGGGTCACCTGCTGTAGGTTCTGGGAACCAAACTCTGGTCCTTGGAAGAGCAGTAAATGCTTTAACCGCGGAGCCATTGCTCCAGCAAGATCTCTAATATACATACAGTGTATATGAGGTCAGAGGATAGCTGCCTGGGTTCAGTTTTCTCTTACCATGTGAGTTCTGGGAATCGAACTCAGGTCTCCAGTCTTACCAAAGACACGTGTGCCCACTGAGTCATCTCACTGGCCCAGTTGACTGACTTAGACAGGATCTCAGTCGGTACCTCAGCCTGGCCTGGAACTCCCAGCAGCCTTCCTGTGTCAGCCTCCTAAGCGCGGAGATGGTTTTGAAAGGATTGAGCCAGGGAGATGGCTCCGTGGGTAAAGGGCTTGCCGTGCGACTATGAGGACCTGACGTAGGACTCCCCAGCCCCCGTGTAAACGCTGAGCCCAACAGTGTGCACCTCTAACCCTCAGGGTGGGGACAGAGACAGGCAGACCCCCAGGACTGTCAGTCAGCCTGGTAGAAACATGCTGAGCCTAGGCATAGTGAGCAACGGCAAGTGAAAAATGAGATGGACCATGATGGTGGGGATACCGGACATCCACCCCTGATGTCAGGAACACTTGTGTGCAGGTACCTGTTTACGCACGCACACACGCACGCACCTATGCGCACACCCACAGGTGCACACACCCACAGGTGCACACCGCAGAGTCTGTTTTTTTTTTTTTTTTTTTTTTTTCCAGATAGGGTTTCTCTGTGTAGTCCTGGCCGTCCTGGAACTCACTCTGTAGATGAGGCTAGCCTTGAACTCAGAGATTCTCCAGCCTCTGCCTCCCCAGTGCTAGTATTAAAGGTGTGCACCACCACTGACAGGCCAAGTTTGTATTTTTTTATTTTTTTTTTTAAGTTTGTATTTTTTAAAGCTGGGCATGGTAGCTCATGCCCTTGGCAGTCTGAAGCAGGAAGGTTGCAGATTCAAGTCCAGCCTTGGCCACATAATGACGTCAAGAGGGGGAAAAGAAGGAGAGGGACTGGCATGTGTTTGTGTACGCGTGTGGTAGATGTGCACATGGTATGGATGTATGTGTATGGTAAGGCGACAGGCAGAGGTCAGGTGTCATGTCTCCTCAGTCATTCTCCACACTTACTCTATTTAAAACCCCTTTCAATACCCTTTTTGTAGAGGTCGGAGAACAGTCCTGTGTAGGCTTGGCTTGGCCTGGAATTTGCTACGTAGGCCAGGCTGGCTTCAGACTCACGAGAACTGCCTGCCTCTGCCTCATGAACACTGTGATAAAAGCACACACTGCTGCATCCAGCAATGACAAAAAAAAAAGAAAAAAAAAAAAAAGGGAAAAAAAAGATTTATTTTATTTTAAACTACGTGTATGCATGTATGTCCATGTGTGAGTATGTGAACATGAATGAAGGGGTCTGTGGAGTTCGGGAGCATCAGCTTCCCTGGATGAGGAGTTACAGAGGTTGAAAACCTCCTGACCTGGGTGCTGGGGACAGAACTGGGTCTTCCGGAAGAGCAGTAACTCTTTTAACTGCTAAGCTATCTCTCTTGCCCCGTAAGGATTTTGTTTAGTTTTGTTTTAAGGTTTACTTGTGTTCTGCCTGCATGTACACCTGCATGCCGGAAAAGGGAACCGGTGGTTGTGAGCCACCATGTGCTTGCTGAACCGAACTCAGGACATTTGGAAGAGCAACCAGTACTCTCAAACTCTGAGCCATCTCTCCAGCCCACCCCCTGAAGTTTTTCAAGCCATATTTTATTTTATGAATAGCAATGCAATTTGCACAATTTGCATTACTATAATAAAATAGTATGATATAGCTTTATGTGTATTTGTATTGTTTCTGCATATACAGGTGCATGCACCACATGCATGCCTGGTGCCATGGAGCCCCTGGAACTGGAGTTACAGTTGTGAGCTGCCATGTGGGTGGCGGGAATTGAATCCAGGACCTCTGGAAGAACAGCAGTGCTCTTAATCACTGAGCCATCTCTCCAGACTGTAATAGCCCTGATATAATTTTAAACAGAGGGGAATAAGAGGGGGGGTGGATTTTGAGGCAGCCTAGCTCCTGCTTCAAGTGAATAGGCAGACGGAGCAAGCGATAGAGCAAGACACCTTTCTTTATCTGAGTCTCTCACTGAAACTGAAGCTCATTGTCTTTAAGTGTGGTGCTGGGGATGAAACCCAAGGCCTCATGCCCCAGTACCCACACTACAACCAAGCCACAGCCCTAGCCATAGTCTGTTGTTTTCTAACATTCTCATTTAAGATGTCTTTAGCAAGACAAAACTCTCTCTGAATGAGATTTTGGCTTTATCAGCTGCATTGAAGTTTCTTGACCCAACCGCTAGGAAACAAACCTCAGACCCCGGGTGAGACTCTTCCCTCTTCCGATGTGCGATGTGGAGAATGTAGTGTTGGAATCCCACCAAGGGAAGGTCTCCTCTCTCAGGCCAGCAGGCACCTGCCGGGGCGTGTCTATAATCTCGCCTGGGGAGCGCACCTGCACTTCCTGCTCCCCACTCCCTTCCCTGCCCCCTGTTCTGGAATCAGAGTGCCTACAGACTGCCAGCCTCCCCATTCACAAATGGTACAGGGAGAGGGGTACTCCTCTGCTGTGCTGAGCCCCGGTTCTCTTCAGAGACCATGTTGCCTGTCTCTGGAGCTGGAGCTTGATCTCTCTACAGAGCTTCCACCAAAATGCAGCTGCTCTGGCTGCCCCCGAGCTAATAACTCCTCTGGTAAATGCCTTATTCTTCAGGGATCCTTCAGTGATTCCTTGAGCCCCTTCCCCAGCCCCCATACAAGCCCAACATATGTTCCTTTAACTCTTGCTGCCATTTTGTCCTGTGTCAGTAACAACCTGCACACAGCAGAGCTTGGACTGGAATTTAGAGGCTCTCACTTCACAGAGGGGCCCTACATCATGACGCTTGGTAGAACCTCCCGGGCAAAGCCTTGGTGATGAGGCTTCAGAAACGACCTCATCCTTTCTTGTGTGGCCACTGTCCCAGGGTATCTTGAACTCTAAATCCCCCTTGGTCCCACAAATGTAAGGAGGGGAAAGGGCCTGGAGTAGAATTTTGTAAGCAGTAGATTTTCCATTGGTTGTGGAGACATGGTCCCATCATCCTGCAATTTAGCGTTCAAATATTTAAAGCCTTGGCCGTGCTGTATTGATATGTAGTGTGCAGTTGAGCAAATGGATTGTTAAGAAGGAGCCGGATACTCTTGCAGCCTGGGCCGAAAGCAGTTCCAATAGAATGGTTGCTGTGGATATCCTTTTAATAAAGCATCTGGGGCCTTATTTAAGTGTGATTAAATGACTTCCCTAGGGCATCATTTGATCTGGTCGCTAACTGATGACGGGAAGCAAGTCTGCCTTGGTGACGAGCTCTGATTTGGGCTATTCCTGTCCGCTGCCCAGCAAAGAGTCTTAGGATGTCAGAGGCCTTGAGGTGGACAGGAGGAGGGCCTCAGTCATCATTCCTTTCAGCAGGAATTAGCTCTTGTGGGTGCTAGATCACTGATTGCTTTTGTGGTGGGAATGTGTTATTTTTCCATTGACTTGCTGAGCTGTTTTTAGGGGTCTTTTTCACTAAAGAGCATTCTGGAGGGTGGCATCGTGTCTGTCTGGTGATGGGGTTTTCTTTCCTTTCTTTGTGTGTGTGTGTGTGTGTGTGTGTGTGTGTGTGTGTAGTGTCTGTGCCTGTCTGTCTATTACTCTCCACTCGATTCCCTGAGACAGGGTTTCTCACTGAATTTAGAGCAAGTGGGTCACAGTGATCCTCCTTTCTCTGCCAGTAACAGTGTTGAGTTTGGGGGATTCCAGCTCAGATTCTCACGCTTGTACATTCTAACCACCATCTCCCCACTCCCTATTTATTTATCTTTATTGTTTGTTTGTTCTAGACAGGGTTTCTCTATTTAGCCCTGGCTGTCCCGGAACTCTCTAAGTAGACCAGGCTGACCTTATACTCATAGAGATGAGCCTGTCTCTGCCTCCTGAATATTTGAAGTAAAGTTGTGATGCACCACTGCTCAGTTTATGTGTCTCTTGAGACAGCCTTGCTCTGTAGGCCTTGGCTAGCCTGGAACCCCCTTTGGATACCAGGATGACCTTGACTTGTATCTACCCTCCTACCTCCGTTTACTGAGTGCTGAGATTGCAGTCTTGTGCTACCATGTGTGGCATTAAAAACAAACAAATAAACTTTTTTTTTTAGATTAAAAATACTATTTTACGTGTGTGAGTGTTGTAACTGCATAGAGGAATGTGTTCCACATGCATTCCAAGTTACCACAGAGGTCAGAAGAGACTGTTATATCTCAAGAGTTATGAATGGTTGTGAGCCACCATGTGGGAGCTGAGAACCAAACCTTAGTCCTCTGGAAGAGCAGCAAATACTCTTAACATCCAAACCAGCCCCTCTCTGGCACTTTTAAGTTTTTTTGTACCCCTTCTCCATCCCCGAAAGGTCTCGTGTAGACAAGTCTCAATTGCAATCCGTGGCTAAAATTGGCCTTGAATTTCTGACCCACCTTCTGAGAGCTGGGATGGTAGCTGTGTGCCACCAGGCCTGCTTGGGTAGCTGTTGTGGCGAACACAAACATAGAGACCTTGGTGCAGAAACCAAAACAAACAGACTTGAGATCCTGTTCCATGTGCTGGGAAACGCTGTCAGGAGCATGTGCTCGTCTCCCACAGCGAGTTCACTGCTTCCGGCCGGCTTGCAGCTCCGTGGCAGAGGGCTTGCTGAGCACACAGGAGGCTCTGGGTTCCAACTTCAGCTCCGTGAAACAAACAACAGCAACAACAAGCCAAAACAAAGCCCGCCATGGCAACTGTTTTAAGTCTACTGTCGGTGACATTTGGGACAGATGCATTGCTGGGCAACGGGCACCCCCAGAGGCCTCTCACTGCCCAACTGAGACTACCTGCAAAGCAGCTCACCCTCACCACTGCCCTCGACCCTGGAGGCACCTCCGCACTGCTTTGTCTACACACCGAGGCGTCCTAGGTGTCTCGAAGGGAAGAAATCATACCATGTTTTCCCCTTTGTGTCTGGTTTATTTCACTCAGCACCATCCAAGTTGTGTTACATGTTCACACTTTGTTTGTTTCAGTTATTGGTGTGTGTGTGTGTGTGTGTGTGTGTGTGTGTGGAGGGGGTAGCGCGCATAAAGTGTGAAAGTCAGAAAACAAGTTTTGAGTCAATTCTCTTCTTTTACCTTGCGGGTTCTGTGCGTCAGTCTCAGGTCCCTGGGCTTAGCAGCAAGCCCCTTCCCTGCAGAGCATCTCAAAGACCCTGCTCGCCTTTCTTCTTAACGACTGAGTGATAGTTCATGGTTTGGAGGGACCACGCTATGGTCAAATTTATCTTATCTTTTGGCTGCTGGCAACAGTTCTCATTTGAGTCCAGAGCAAGTCCCCATGGAGCTGTGGTGTAGATATTCATTCATTTAGCTCTATTACTGTTATTTTAAAGACAGGGTTTCTCAGTGTTGCCATGGCTGTCCTGGAACTTTCTATGTAGAACAGGCTGGTCTTGAACAGAGATCTGCCTGCCTCTGCTTCCCAAGTGCTGGCATGAAATCCATTTATAATCACCTCAACCCTCCTCTGTCATTTTTGGGACTGGGTTTCATGTTGTCCAGGCTCTCTGTCCTTGAATTCATTGTGTAGCTGAGGGTGACCTTGAACTTCTGCCTTCTTCTGCTTCTCAGGGCTGTAATTACTGGTGTGTACCACTGCACTTGTTTTTATGCAATGCTCAGGATGGAACCCAGGGCTTTGTGTGTGCCAAGTAAGCCGTCTGCCTACTGAACTACCCCCCTAGCCCGTAGGCCCTACCGTGTGTGTGTGTGTGTGTGTGTGTGTGTGTGTACATAAATGTAGGTGCCCCTAGGGGCCAAAGGCATTGGAATCCCTCAGAACTGGAGTTACAGGCAGTTGTGAGCCGACCACCATGAGTGCTGGGAACCAAACAGACCCTCTGGAGCTCTTACCTGCTGAGCTGTCTCTGCAGCCCTATGCAGCACCTTTTATAGGCTCCGTAGCCTCTCAGTAGTGTTTCACTGCGGACAAGTGGAACTCACTCGGTGCATGCCCTTTGTGGAAGAGAAGGATGTTAAAGAGTCATAGTCAGGGGAAAATCGTATCAGAATTCTGCCGCCTGGAGGCGGGCAGGTCCAGCTGGGAATGCAGGGCTGCCCGACTCCCGTCATTCTTCTCTATCTACTAAGTCCCCTTCTGCAAAATCAAGGCCCCATGCAGGGACGGGCTCTGAGCCTTGGACCTGCTCTCTTTCTGAACAGGCAAGCCTGGTTGTCTGCTCCACCCCCCCACCCCCCACCCCCGCTGCTACCTGGCAAAGGGACTGTAACTTGATTCTTCTGTGGCCCTGTGACCCCGGAAGGCCACACCACATGCCTACTTGGTCTGGACAGGCAGATGGGCTCAGGCTTCCTTAGTGGGTGGCCAGGCAAGTATGGAGATGTGAGCTGGAAGTTGAGGCCTCTTGGCAGGGACAAAGGTTGTATGAGCAGACTTGTGGCACAGGCAGGCAGGAGCCGTTTGTGAGGAGACCCTGTTACATAAAGGGTGCTTTACCCAGGTGTGGTAGCAACGTCTGCAATCCCAGCACTCAGGGAGGCAGAGGCAGGCGAGTTCAAAGCCAGCCTGGTCTACAAATGGAGTCCAGGACAGCCAAGGCTACGCAGAGAAATTTTGTCTCAGAAAACAAAAAGCAACAACAGCAACACACACACACACACACACACACACACACACACACACAAGAGATAGAAAGACAAAGGCTTTTTAGTCTCATAATCTAGGCTGGTGTTTCTCCCAGTGCACGACACCAGTGCCTAAAAACTTCTCAAGACTCAGTCATGCCTGGCTGGGGAAGAGGGTCAGTGTAACGATTCTAGAACACACACACACACACACACACACACACACACACACACACAACCCCCACCCCCCTGCAGTTTGAAACTGGATGTGTGGGCTGGGGAATAATAGCCCAGTTGGTAGAGTGTTGGCTTTACACTCACAGGGTTCTGGGTTCAGTCCCCGGCACTACATAGATCAGAGGCAGTACTACACACCTGTAACCCCAGGACATGGGAGGCAGACACAGGAAGAGCAGAAGTTTAAGATCATTTTTGGCTACATACAGAGTTCGAGCCCAGCCTGGGCTACATGAGAGCTTGTCTTAAAATAAACAAAACAGAACAAACAAAATATGTCAAAAGACAAAAAAGGAAGTAAAGGAAACAACAATAGCAACACCAAAGAACAAAACAAAACAAGTAAAAGAAAGAAGAAGAAAGAAAGAAAGAAGATGTCATTTAAAAGATGCAGCAAATGCTTCCTCCCTCAGGCTCTCCTCAGCGCTTCCTCCCTGACACATGACAGGAGTTTACCTTGTGGGGCTGGGCTCATCCGTGTATAACCACAGTAATATGTATAAGGTGGACACACTGGGTATGCTGTGGGTGCCGGGTCCTTGGGCAGAGCTGACCTCAGCTGTGCTGGGAGCAGGGCTCAGCCACCCTGTTAGCCCCAGGTGGAGTCGCCATGCCCTGAGCAGGCACTTGAACCTCAATGAGCCACACTTTCTTCCGTTCCTTCTCTGAGCCCAGCGTGGGAAGGGGAAACAGGGCTAGCCGGCGGACCCTCCGAAGGCTCGCTGCATGGGGTGGAGTTGTGAGGACCAACACACTCTCGAGCAACCGAGGGACGATCCAAGAAGCAGCAGGATCAGGGCTGGACTGAACATGGTCTGAGTATGAACTGGACCCCCACCCCGTGTGTGTTTGTGTGTGTGTGTGTGTGTGACTATTTGGCTTGAGGGGTAACAACACAGTGCAAGAACCACGAATCCATACTCTGGCTGCCAGAGGGTCAGATGCCGGCTTCTCTCCTCACAGGCTGTGTGATTGTGGGCTCAGTCTCTCTGAATGTTGGCTTCTCCATATGTACACGGCTTCTACCTACCTTCTTGAGTCGCTGGAACAGGTAGTGTGAAATGCCTGGGATGCTCCATGTTGACTCACTGACTGACCCTTAGTGTTCACTGTTTATGTTGCTAAGTGGCAGTCAGGCCCACTTGGGCCTCACCACTAGGAGCTCAAGCAAGGGACCCTGGGAAGTGACCACATTGTAGAGCATTCTCCTGTAAGAGGACAAGGGCCCTCTTAGTTCTCGTCTTGTTGTAGGAAGGAGCAGCCTATCTTTCTGTGGTGGAGGCAGGCATCCCGTTTTCCTGGCTTTAGGATGTGAACATGAAATATAAGAGGCTGGAAAGAGTGACTCAGATGTGGAGTCTCCTCCCAGCAGGCCAGTCCCCTGCCTTCCTCTGCCGTTTCCAGCCTCCACTTACACATTCACAAGGGGGGAAGAATGGGGGACACTCAGGTTCCATACCATTATGATTTGTGGTTAGTTCTCTGTAAAGGGAGCAGCGGTGCCCAGGGCTCCGTGGTGGCCACTGTCCTCAACACTGGCAAGTATCTTTGGGTTGCCTACCTTCCCCACTGCACTGGAGCTCTGGGGTCTCTGGGGGAAGATGGAGTCCTCTCTTTTATAGTTGTAGAAAGCCACTTGCTGCCAGCCAGCATCCCCCAAGCCTATTATTTGGGGTCTCTAGATGGAATTCTTCCAACAGTAAGCAGGCCATCTATCACTGTGGTGCTGAGCCTGTGAACTGTCCTCTCTCCCTGGATGCCATTCAGGTGGCCTTAGGGCCATGGTGTGGTGATACAAGTTCCCTGACTGTGCACTGTTATTTTTTCTGCACCAAAGGTGGAGCAAGAGATGGGGCTGAGGACTTCTGTGGGAAGCAGGCCGTGATAAGGCACACCACACGCACGTCCGTCATTGGGAGTGTTGATTAGAGCTGTCAAGGAAATGAATGGGCCAAAAGGATGGAGAGGAGGCAGCTGTGCAGGGGAGGTGCCCTGGATGAATCCCTGGAAGAAGGGCAGCTCCTTCCAGAAAGTTCCATTGACTCATGCCTCCTGCTCTCCTCAGTCACTGAACTGTTGAGCTTCCCAAGCATGGAACAGCAGGTGCAAGGTCCAGTGGCAGGACAGTGGACGCATTCCAGAACTAGCAAGGCTAGTGACTGGAACAGGGTAGGAGGCCAGAGTGGGAGCTGGGTTGGTGGAGTTGGAGGCCAAAGTAGAATGTGATCTTTGTATACGTGTGTGTGTGTGTGTGTGTGTGTGTGTCTGTGTGTGTTAGTGTGTCAGTTAGGATTTTATTGCTGTGAAGAGACATCATGGCCATGGCAACTCTTATAAAAGAAAACATTTGTTTGGGGCTGGCTTACACTTTCAGAGGTTTGGTCCATTATCATTGTAGTGTAATTCATGGCAGCATCCAGGCAGACATGGTGCTGGAGACGGAGCTGAGAGTTCTATATCTTGATCCAAAGTCAGCAGAAGGAGACTGGATTCCATACTGGGCGTAGCTTGAGCATATTTGAGACCTCAAAGCCCACCTCCATGATGACACACTTCCTTCAGCAAGGCCACACCTACTCCAACAAGGCCACAACCACTAATAATGCCACTCCCTATGGGCCTAGCATTCACACACAAGCCTAAGGAGGGCACCAGAGAGTATATGAGAGAGACAGAGATATACATACATACATGCATATATACAAACATACATACACATATAAACACACACACACACACACACAGAGTCTTTGCATGTGTGCAGTTACATATGTAGAGGCCAAATGTCAGTCTTAGATCTTGCTCCTCAGGTGATGCTTACTTTGTTTTTTGAGGCAGGGTCTCTTACTGGCCTGGAACTTACCCAATAGGCTAGGCTTGTTGGCCAGTGAGCTCCAACGATCCACCTGTCTCCACCTCCTTTCTGTCCATCACCAGGATTACAAGCATGCGCCATCTTGCCCAGCTTCTTTTATGTGGGTTCTTAGGAATCAAGGTCACTCCTTGTGCTGACAAGGCAAGCACTTTACTCACTGAGCCGCCCCAGTTCAGGGCTTGCTCCTTTGTCCTCTCATCTCGCTAGGATGGTGATGGGGACTTGACAGTAGTCTGAGGCAGAGCGTGGCGCAGCCTTAGCCTGGCAGGAATTGAAAGGCTTAGGCAGAAAATGGAAAGACGTGGCTGGGTAGGCCCTGGGCACAATGCCTGGCTTTGATTCCATGAGTTCCAGCTTCCTAGTTAGACAGAAGACTAAAGAGGATGAGACAGAAGAGAGCTTGCAGCAGGAGCACAGGGCCCGCTTCCACGGTGACAACATTGCTTGGTACAACATCCTTGCCAATCTCTGGTGATACAGGAGGTTAAGCACCTCATTCTAGAGATGGGCATGGAGGCTCTGAGAGGGACAGTGGCTTATCTAACGTCCCCTAGTTAGGAGGTAGCAGAAACCAGGTCTGCCTGACCAGTTCACGCATGGGTCACTCTCTGCCTACTTCTCAAATGTCACATCTGTTACTGTTGAGAGACTTCCTTCCCTGGGGAGATATAAATAACACCTCCCCCCCCCACAAGATCTCAGCGGCATACCAAAGTACCATTCCACCAATGTTCCATCATTGGGCTACATACAGAGCATGGGTGAGGGATTGCTTCTAGCAGCGTGTGTGATCCAAAGATACTGTCCTGGAAGGTGATTCTGCAGTGAGGAGGAAGGCTTCCCCATAGCTGCATAGATGGGGTCCTTCTTTCAGCTAAGCGATACACACCATATTCTTTAGCATCCTGAGACTCCCAAATCCACATGCACTAAGAATTGCACACAAGTAACAGGAGTGACTGGATTCTCAACTGACCTTCCCCACTCCTTCCCTTCATGAGAGAATGTCAAGAGCTCATCAGCCTGATAGGTAGTGACAGCTCTTATGAGCAGCCACAGCTGAGCTGATGAAGATGGTGGCCATCTTGCTCTTGCAGAGGACAGTGCTCTCCAGCAGCTGCCCAGAGGGGAGGTGGTGTCTAAGCCAGCTCCACCCTCCCTCCTTCCTGCAATTGGTACCTGAGAAGGAGCCAGATTGTCCTGCCATCCTGGGCTGTCCAAGTGCTCTGGACACCACCCTGCCTACTCAGCAATGAGGCTGTTTCAGGCCTAGAGAAAGGTAAAGAAGGGTCTTGCTCGGGTCAGCTGGGAGCAGGTGGCTTCCCAGGACCCCTGTAGGCTCTTATACCATCTGCTCTGCAGCCCTGCTTCGAGGGCAAATGCCCGTCCTGGGGGTAGGATGACACACACACAGTTCTCGAGGTCTCCTTCAGCAGCCCTTCCTGTCACTTAGAGCAGAGCCTAACAAGTGTGGCTCAGCCACCCATCCTCAACGAGCCTGTTGGATAGAAACATAATAGTGAAAGGCGGAGAAAGATGTATTCACCTCGGCCTCATCTGAAAGAACAATTAAAGAGGTCCAGTGGACCCCCCCAGCCCACCCAAGTCTGTCTTTGGTGTCTTGCTATGAGGTTTGGATGAGGAAGTAGGAGGTCTGCATAGCTGAGCAGTCCTGACCGAGGTGTGGGTCCACACATCCCTGACCCGTCACTGTGCTCCAGTTTCTAGTGCAAAGGAGACAAGCTCCCCTTTACTGGCACCAGGATTCAGCCTCTCCCTTTTTCTAGCATGAAGCTCTTGGGAAAATTCTAATTTCTTGAAGACCATTGTTTCAATAGTCAAAGGGGGTGCAAGCATCTTTCTTTTTTAAAAAAATTATTTCTTAAAAAATTATTACTTTTCTTTTTGAGATTATAATATAATTACATCTTCCCCCCCTTTGATTTCCTTCTCCAAACCCTCTCATATACCCTTTCTAGTTCCATTTCAGATGTATGACTTCTATTTTCATTAATTGTTTATACATGTATATATGCATATTATTCCTGAATATATAAATACAAACAACCTGGTCAGTCTGTATAATGTTAATTGTATGTATGCTTTCAGGGCTGAGCGTTTGGTAGTGGATAACAGATCTATGAGCTCTTTCCTGGGAAGACTATTTCTCTTGCTCTCAGCATCCCTTAATTGCCTGTAGTTATTTGTGTAGGGTTGGAGTCTCATGGCCTTTCCCCTCGAGTGTCTCTTTAGGATGTCTTCAATCAGGTCAGGCGAATATAGCGCCGTCCGGGAAGCCAGGAGTCCCAGGGTGCATTACCCAGGGTGACAGGACCTCACGTATATTAATTATGGATGCCGTGTTTGCCTGGTAGCCCGGCAGGACCATGTCTGCCCTCCCCACTCCTGGGGAGGAATGGCCTCGTTGGCTTCTAACAACTTTCTGTGCTTCCCGAGGCTCCTTCTTCTCCAGGGCCAGGGTGATATCTCCTCCCCGAAGGGACGGAGAGGAGGCTACTGTCCTCAGTTGTTACCACTATTTTGGAGTTTGTTCAGTCCCAGGCCTGGGGTGTGCAGGTTGTGCCCTGCTAAGGGCTGACTCTGATTGGGAGCATCTAGAATTGAGTACAGAGTTGCCCTCTCTAAACACGTGATCATTATCTGGGGGTCCACCTCAGTTACCTTTACCTGCCCTGGGAGGACCTCTGTCCTCAGAGAGAAGCACCCCAAGTCTAGGACCTGAAATAGCAGCCTAAAAGACACTCCTTCTGTGGGGCTCATTGCTGTGGAGGCTGATGACATTGATAAATCATGATGAAGGGATTCCAACTGCCCTGGTTAGCACTGCTTCACTCAGCTGAGAGAGGCTAAGGGCCCTGCCTGAAGTCATACAGCTCATACACGGTAGAATTAGCACCCAGCTAGGAAGGACTCACACAAGCTCGTGTGCGCGTGTGCATGCACACACACACACACATACACACACACACACACACACACACACACACGTGTTAGGGGGGAATATTCCACACTAGTCAGGTGGTACACAGTTATTATCCCAGCAGCCAGATCAGAAGTTTAACGTCATCCTCCATACACAGTGAGTTCAAAGCCAGCCTGGGCTACATGAGATTCTTAACAACAAACAAACAAAACAAAAACCCAAACACATACCCACCCACCCACACCCACACACACACACACACACACAACTGCAAAACCCCTAATAGCAAGGCTGAGAACATAGGCCACTGGTAGGATGCATGCTTAGAGAGCATGAGATAATGGGTTCCATCTCCTCAAACCATCCATATGTACATACTGTGGTAAATATATTCATAAGTAAAACGAGTACCATGTTTAAACGACTTATATGTTTGCATACACACTTACAAAGTTATAGACACACACAGACGTAAAGTCTTAATATACTGTAAATACTTGCTAGCGGATTTATAATTTAATTTACATGTCTATATTTATGTACTTTTTGCACCAGATATTTATTTGTCTGCTATTAATTAATTAGTTAATTGACTGATTTTTGTGACTGGGTCTCATGTATCTCAGGCTGGGCTTGAACGTGCTAGGAAGGTGATCCTCCTGCCTCCACTTCCTAAGTGCTGGGATTCCCTGGGTGCACTTTAGGTTTTTGTTTTTCTTTTTTTTTCTGAGACAAAATGTCATTTGTAGCCTGGAACTCATGACGTAGAACAGGCAGGTTCTGGAGTGCCTGATGTGAAACTCCCAGAGAATAAATAAAAATGTTATGGGGAGGGAGGAGGAATAAAAAAGAAAGTGAAAAGAAGCTGGCAAGACTGTTCAGCGGAAGCCGGGCATGGCGGCACACCCCTGTAGTCCCAGCACTCTGGGAGGCAGAGGTGGGCGGGTGTCTGTGAGTTCGAGGCCAGTCTGGTCTACAAAATGAGTCCAGGACAGCCAGGGCTACACAGAGAAACCCTGTCTCAAAAACCAAAAACAACAACAACGAAAAAGACTGTTTGACCTGGCTGACCTGGAATTCACTCTGTAGGTCAGGTTGACCTCACAGAGGCCAACTCACAGAGATCCTGCCTGCCTCTGCCTCCTGAGCGCTAAGTCTAAAGTATGTGCCATCACCATTGGGCTCCCATTTTTGCTTTCTTAATTTTTTTAAAGTTTATTTATTTTATTTTATGTGTATGACTATTTTGCCTGCATGTATGTATGCGCATCTCAGGCCAATAGGTCAAACAGGGCAGCAGATCCTCTGGAACTGGAGTTACAGGTGGTTGTGAGCCACCGTGTGGTTGCTGGGAACCAAACCAGGATCCTCTAAAAGAGCAACAAGAGCTCTTAACTGCAGAGCCATCTCTTCAGCCCATTTTCACTTCCTCGATGGTGTCTATTAAAGCTACAAAGCCTCAGATAGTGTCCAGGTCACGTTTCCTTTTGGTGTCACAAGTAGGGAAGCCTTACCTAGCTCAAGGTCATGATTCATTCCTGTGGTTTTTGTTTTCTGATTCAGAGGGCAGGGCTCAGGGATACCCACATGCCCTCCTTCAATTAGTGACCTAAGTCTTCAGCCTGAATTTGTATTAATACATGGATCTTGTATCTTGTAACCTTATTGAACTTAATTATTTGTGCCGTTTGTGTGTATGTGTGGTATGTGTGGTGTATGTATGAGAGGGAGGGAGAGAGAGACTGCAGGGATTCTTTATAGAAGATCGTGTAGTCTATAAATAGAAATAGTTTTACTTCCATTCAAACTGGATGCCTAGCCTGAACCTGAACTGTAGTCTTAAATAGAAGCGAGGAAAGCTCACACCAGAGTCTTATTTCTGTCCTGAGGGGCAAAAGTATTCAGTCTTTTACTCTGGAGTATGAAGTTAACTATGGGTTTTTTCCTATGTGGCTGCCAGTTTATTAGTATTTTTCTTTAATCAGCAAGGGGTGTTGCATTTTATCAGGTTCTCTTTGTGTGTGTGTCTTTGTCTTTGTCTCTGTCTTTCTCTCCTTCTTTGACAGTTGTGTAACTTCATTTGACACTCAGCACTTAGGTTTTTTTTTTTTTTTTGTTATTGATGTTTTGGTTTGGTTTGGTTTTTTCTCGAGACAGGATTTCTCTGTATAGCCTTGGCTGTCATGGACTCTATTTGTAGACCAGGCTGGCCCGGAAATCACAGAGGTCCTCTGCCTCCCGAGTGCTGGGATTAAAGTCGTGCACCACCATGCCCGGCAGCAGCCAGTTCTTATGTGTTGACTGCTGGCTTTGTTTGTGGTAACCCGGATGTAGGTAACCAAGTTACAGAGCTTGTTCGGCGAGCCCTTGCTCTTATTACGTTTTCTGGACAAACATACATGTGTGAGATATGAAGTGTGCACGTCTGGAGCCCCACGTCCTTTAATGCAAGTTTCCAGATTTCTCTGCTTACCCGGGGGTCATGCTCTTGGAAGCCGCTCCACGGATGCTCATGTCAGTGGTGCATTTCCGGTAATGTGGGTGACAGAGCAGCCCTTATTTTTCTAGAAATCCTTCTTTGTGGGACCTGTTCTGCCTGGCCCAGGTTGGAAAGGCTCAGGCACTTTTCTGAGAAAAAAAAAAATTTTTTTTTTTCCCTTTTAGTATTGAGGTTAGGAACTGGTTCTAGTGGCTCAGGTTTGTCATCCCTGCCACTGAGGAGGCTGCAAGACTGCTTTGGACTGCAGAGTTCAAGGCCAAGATGGTCAGCTTAGGGAGAACCTGTCTCAAAATAAAAAGTGGCCTGAGGATGTAGCTTGCCTGGTTTGGTTCAATGCCCAATACACCAAAAAAAAAAAAAAAAAAAAAGGTCCCGTGGGAGTCATGTGTTGCTGGTCATCGTGGCTGGGTGCTTCTGTCTAGGGACAGTCCCTCTCGGGAATCTGGCGCTCACTGTCTCTCGGTCCCCAGGCCTACGAGAGGCGTTTCCCCACCTGCCCGCTCATCCCAGTCTTCCTGGGCAGTGAAGTCCTGGGCGAGTGGCGCAGTGCGGATGGGGCGGTGCACACGGTGGAGCGGAGCTGCCGGCTGCGGGTGGACGCCCCTCGGCTGCTGCGGAAGGTGGGCACGGAGCTGGGGTCTCGGTGTGGGGCTGTGAACGGGTCCGGAGCCTTGAGATCCGGTAGGGTTAGCATCCAGAGCGCCTAGGCACAGGGTTTGGGAACCAGAGCTAGGCACAAAACCGGGAATGTGGAGTGGTGTGCGGGTGTCCGGGCTTGGGCCACAGCTGGGTGACGGAGTGGCTGAGTGGCAGTACCGGGGAGGGGGCCGGTGCGGAACCTCTGGTGGCAGGACAAAGACCCTCCCCCGCCGTGGCTTCCAGCGGGTGTGTGGATGGGTGGGAGAACTCTCGGTCTCGAAGACGGTGGCAGTAGGAAGCACTGAGGGTCCTCAGAATGGGGGCCATTTGGGCAAGACTGAGGGTCTGCCCAAGGGGGCGGATTGTGTGCTGTGTGTGACCTGAGCCAGTTTGGACAGTGGTGGGAGCAGGTATTGCCCTCTCCAGGCTGGGTGTCTCTTGTTGGGCTGGGTGGCAGAGCGAGCAGGGGTCCTAGATTGGGGATGACACAGGCCAGGCTAGGGAGTGGCGGGAGATGGAACTGCAAGTCCCTGTTAAGGGATGACTCTGAGTAGGAGCAGGAGCAGGAACCAGGGTCGGTCTGAGTGACCTGCTGGCTAGTTCCTCTCCCCTGGGCTCCTCCTTCGCAGATTGCTGGTGTGGAGCATGTGGTCTTCGTTCAGAGAAACGTCCTGAACTGGAGAGAGAGGACGCTGCTGATAGATGCGCACAACGAGACCTTTGCAAGCCGGGTGACGGTGAAGGAGAACTGCAGCTACTCAGTGAGCCCGCCCGGCCTCCCCGAAGCACTGATGTGTGTCCCTCTAGTCTCCCCTCCCCACGTCCTCCTGACCCTTCATGAGTGGGTTTTTAGTCCCTCCCTTTTTTTTTTTTTTTTTTTTTTTTTAGACCAAGTGTTACTATGTAGCCCAGGCTGGCCTGAAAACTTTCCATCCTCTTGCCTCAGCCTCCTGAGTGCTGGAATTACAGGCATGTGCCACCATACCCAGCTAAGCTTTCTTTTTATTGTTGACATATAAATATGTTTATGGGCACACAAGTGCATTTAATGTCTTTGTATATGTAATGTAATAACTAGTGAGATATATCTAAACACATATTTTGTGCTTTATAAATAATCTGAGCATTATGCATATAATTCTTTCTCTCTCTGTGATTTTTTTTTTTTTGAGACATGGTCTCTCTCCATAGCCCTGGCTGTCATGGAACTCACTATGTAGACTAGGCTGGACTGGAACTTTTGATTCTCCTGCCTCTGCCTCCCAGTGCTGGGATTGTAGGTGTATACCACCACACCCAGCTTGAGGAAGGTCTCTTTGCTTTCCACTCTTTGACTTTGCATCACTGTCTGGGCGTGGAATGCTGTCCATGACAGGCTCTGGTGGCCAGAAGAGCCCCTGGGGAGGGCACAGCATCCTCCACACTGAGGCCCTGCCATGGTCCCTTCCCACCTTGCAGGTCCATCCTGAGAATGAAGACTGGACTTGCTTTGAACAGTCCGCCTCCCTGGATGTCCGCTCCTTCTTTGGCTTTGAAAGCACCTTGGAGAAGATCGCCATGAAGCAATATACTGCCAATGTCAAGAGGGTGAGGGAACTGTGCTAACCACAGCAGGAATTCACAGGCCCGCCCTGCCACCACCAACCCTGTGACACTGGGCACCAGCCCTGACTTTTCGGGGCTTCAGTCTTCTTGTTTCTATAGTGAACACTGGGGTCATGACCACATCAGTGAGGTCATCAGTGGGAAGAACTGGCCTGTAGTGGGGGCATCCTAACATTGTCCCAGCACTTCAAGATGCTGCAGCAAGTTCAAGTCTGGGCTACAGAGCAAGTTCAAGGCCAGCCTAGCGACTCAGTGAGAAAAACAGCTGGAGGCAGAGCTCAGGAGTGGAGCACTTACCTACCATATGTGAGGCCCTGGCTTCAATCCTCAGTACCAGTTCAGAAAAAAAAAAAAAAATGTGTTACTGAGTCTAAGGCCATGACTTAGTGATAGAACACCTGCCTAGAAGTCACCGGTGAGGGGTTGAGGGTGTGATTCAGTGGTGGAGTGACCACCTAGAATACCCCCAGTGAGGGGCCGGAAGTGTAAATGGGTGGTAGAGCACCTGCCTAGCGTGTGGGAGATCCTGGTCCCACTCCCAACACCACAAAGCCACCACTTGGTTCAATGGCCTTAGACTCCAGGTTAGAGTGAGGCCTGTTCATCAAGTGAGTAGACTGCTTTTGGTGATATACTTTACCTGATACATTGCCAACATAAGCCTGGGCTATTTGCATTTGTTCTGGGTTTAGTTTTGCTCCTCTCCCCTCATCCTGGCCGTGTATTAAGCTGTGCGATAGCCCATATTTCAGGACTGGGATCTGCTTGTCTGTGGTTCCTTAGGGCTGGCGTTGCCTGGTGACATCTTTTGGGTCTGTTGCTTCCAGGGGAAGGAGGTGATTGAGCACTACCTGAATGAGCTCATTTCCCAGGGAACATCCCACATTCCTCGCTGGACACCAGCCGCAGTGCCGGAGAAGGATGCCCGAAGCCAGGCTGTGCCCCGGTGCCCCGGCTCCCTGCAGACAGACGGCCCCAGTGATGCCCCAGGCCCTGTTCCTGAGATGGCCACAGCGGATGGTAGGTGGCTGCAGAGAGCCAGGATCCAAGCTGTGCCCTCACCCCTGGATCCCGGAAGCTTGCCACGCTGCCTGGCTTCCTGAGAGTGGGGAGAGGTGCTGTAGGTTGCCAGGGCTGGGGACAGTCCAGTCTGGCACCCATTCAGCCTCCTCCCTCTCCTTCTCAGAGATGATCTATTTCTAGACCAGGCACTGACCTCTGGTGGTTTGAGGATATTTTTAATTGTGTGAGTAATGCAAGATCACGGTAGTAAAGGATATAAATGAATTGGAAGATGAAAAGTGAGAAGTACGAAGAGCTGGAGAGGAGGGTCAGGCGATGAAGTGCTTGCCTTGCAGACATGACTGTGTCTCCCAGAGCCCACACAGGAAACCAGCAGATGTGGTGGTCCTCACTTGCAATCTTAGCACCAGAGAGGTGCTAGCTGAGCCTAATCCTAACCGGAGAGCCCTAGGCTCTTGAGAGATTCTGCCTCAAACAAAACCAAGGTAGAGGCACCTGAGGAACCGCACCGAAGTCAGCCTCCACATATGTGTACACATACATAAATGCATATGTTATACACATGCACACATACAACACACAGGGAAAGAATGAAGATTCCTTCCTTCTCCCCAGAGTCTTCAAAAGTTTGTGTTTTATGAAGCTAGCCGGGGCATATGGCACAAGAGGGGCATACATCCTTACACACATGTGCACATGCATGCTCACACTTAGAAAATATGGAGGAGATGGGAGCACGCCACGCGGCCTGTTTGTACTTTAGTATTTCCCACTAACATTGCAAGAGCAGCACATACTTCATAGTACAGTGTGACTGCTTCGAGTCTCACTGATGTTGGCTCGCTATTAGCATTACTGTTTGAGACAGAGGCTGGTCCTGAATTTGATATGTGGCTGGGGATGACCTTGAACTTCCGATCTTCTACTTCCTACCTCCTAAATGCTGGAATTACAGGCATGTGCCTCTATGATGCTGGCAGTTTTATCCGTCTTTAAGACGTCATACAAATCATACAGTATGTGAAATCGTATAGTGTGTGTGTGTGTGTGTGTGTGTGTGTGTGTGTGTGTGCATGTCATAGCTCAGTGCAGAAGCCAGGGGGTCCACTGTTTGAAATAGGACATGAACTGATTGGCCTGCTTTTTGATCACCTCCCCTTGAAGGGGAAGCAGCCTTACCAGGCCACAGAGGAGGACAATGCAGCCAGCCCTGATGAGACCTGATAAGCTAGGGTCAGATGGAAGGGGAGGAGGACCTCCCCTATCTGTGGACTTGGAGAGGGGCATGGGAGGAGCTGGGAAAGGGAGGGTGGGATTAGGAGGAAACGAGGGAGGGGGCTACAGGTGGGATCCAAAGTGACTAAACTGTAATTAATATAAAAAATAAATTTAAAAGATTTTTTTTAAAAAAAGAAAGAAATAGGACCTCTCTATTTCTTTCTCTATTTGTCTCAAGCCCACTCTAGCCTTGAATTTGAGGTCCTCCTGAGTTTTGGGACTACTAAATGCTTCCAAACCTGGATCCTTGGGACACGGTCTTTAAATTTTTTTCTAAATTACATTTTTGTTTATGGTGTGTGTGTGTGTGTGTGTGTGTGTGGAGAGAGAGAGAGAGAGAGAGAGAGAGAGAGAGAGCTCATTCATTTGTAGAGGCCCAAGAACAACCTGTGGGTGTCACTTCACTCCTTCCACTGTGTGGGTTTTGAGGCTCAACTCAGGTATCAGGTTTGGTGGCAAATACCTTTATCTAATGAGTCACCTTACCAATCCTCTAGGCTTTTTGTTAGTTTGTTTTAGAGCAGGGTCTCAAGTAGCCCAGGCTGGCCTTGAATTTGCTGTGGAGTCGAGGATGACTGTGAGCTCCTGTTCCCCTGCCTTCTCCCCAGTATTGGGATTACAGCTGTGCACCACCATGCCTGTTTTAGGTGTGCACATGTGTCATGTGTGTGTGCATATGTGAGCACATGTGTGTATTTTAATTACAAACAATGTGCATTTAGGGAATGAAAACATGGTTTTACTGTTCTACAGAGTACAGCATTATTTTATTTTACTGGTTTTTCTTTGAGACAGGGTCTTACCATACAACTCTGGCTGACCTAAAACTTGGTATGTAGACCAGGCTGGCCTCAAATGAACAGAGATCAGCCTGCCTGTACTGCTAGAGTGCAGACCTGGGACCATGCCTGACTTTATTTATTTTTGAGATAAGTTTATTTTGAGATTTTTTTTCCCATGTAACCCAGACTGATCTCTAACTTTTAATCCTCCTGCCTCTACCTTCCAAGTGCTGCATTTATAGGTGTGCACCATCACGCCTGGATACAGTCGGTCTATTAATAAAGAAAAGGTTCACAAAATAATGTTAAAAAACAAAAACAAAAACAAACAAACAAACAAAGGCTGGAGAGTTAGCAATCTTCAGAACCTCAGCAGAGGGGAGGGTCATCTCCATAGCCGAGACCTGGAGAGAAGCCCCCGCCACTGGTACTGCCCAGCTTTGCCCAGAATATGTTTTCAAAACCATTTAGAAAAATGAGTTTGGAGCCCTTGTGGCTGTTTCCACATCTTGGCTAGGGACCACATTCCAGAGCTCAGACAGTTGGCAAGTAGAGAAGGCCACACAGAGTGTAGGCCACATGATAGAGACCCGTGTCACCAGATGTGCTGGCTATTTTTATGTCAACTTGATACAAGCTTGATTCATCCAAAAGGAGGGAACCTCAATTGAGAAAATGCCTCCGTAAGGTCTGGGTCATTCTCTCAATCAGCGGCTGGTGGGGAAGGCCTAGCCCGTTGGCGGTGCTGCCACCCCTGGGCTGAGCCAGGAAACAGCACTCCTCCATGACCTCTGGCATCAGCTTTTGCCTCTGGGTTCCTGCCCTGTTTGAGATCCCATCCTGACTTTTTTCAATGATGAACAGTGATGTGGAAGTTTAAGCCAAAGAAGCCCTTTCCTCCCCAGCTTGCCTTTGGTCATGGTGTTTCATCCCAGCAATAGAAACCCTAACCAAGACTCCATAGCATATGCCTGCAGCCTAGCACTCAGGAGGTATAGGCAGGAAGATGGGAGGTCAAGGATAGCCTCTGCTATGTAGTGCATTTGAATCTAGCCTGGGTTACATGAGGCCCTGTCTCAAGACAAAGCAAAACAAAACAAAAACAAACAACAACAACAAAACAGAACAAAGGTAAACAGAGGGAGGCAGAGGATGGCCTCTCTTCCTCCACCCTGAAATCTCTATTTTTCTTGTTCAAGGGGACAAGCTGGAAGCAGACTACATCGAGAGGTGCCTGGGCCATCTCACTCCCATGCAGCAAAGTTGCCTGGTGCAGCTCCGGCACTGGTTACAGGAGACCCACAAAGGCAAGGTGGGTGTGGCGCGGGCGCCTCGAAGACAGGCTTCAGCCTAGGCCAGTGGGGAAGGAAGAGAAGCCAGTTGTGCTATCAGTAATACTACAAACTTAGATTTTGCCCCATTTATATTACTTTCGTCCTGTCTGTCCTTTACACATACTGAGGCCACCACCCTTCTGCTAGGGATGTCTGGGGCCAGGAAATTCTTTAGAGTAGGTGTTTATTCTGTTATGCCTGGTAATAACATCTCTAGCCTCCAATCAGGATATGCCAGTACCTTGCCCCATCCAGATATGACAATGCAAAATGGCCCTTACCATGTACATATGTCCTTGTGTGTGAGTGTGTGTGTGTATGTATGTACAGTCATGTGCAATTAAGAATCATGCTCATTTGACCATGGGTACTGTCCTTTTCTAAGAGACATATGACATAATAAGGGTGATTGTTGATTGTCTATAGATTTTTGCCTTTAAGCTCTAGCTCTGGTAACATGGATGTGCACCACATAGCTCAGTACTAAGAAGGACTCTATCATCTACTGAATCAGAACTTCTTAGCAAGGATTGCTTACCTTTGCCTCTCCAGCCTGGAGGCCAGACAAGAGCATTGCTCACTGTTGGTGTATGCTATAACATGTCCGCTTCCATTTCTGCAAATGTAAAATGCAGACACTGTTAATATATTGTGGGTCACAAACGCTGATCCACATCAGATGCTTAGGGTAGAGTCTGACTCAAAGGAAGAACCCCAGAAAAGACAACTTGTTCTAGGACTGGTTTTGCACCAAGGGTATATTGAGAAATGAGCAGGAGAAAGGGGAGGAGGGAGAAGAGAGGAGAGGA
The DNA here is from genome assembly GCF_030254825.1 of Meriones unguiculatus. NCBI lineage: Eukaryota > Metazoa > Chordata > Mammalia > Rodentia > Muridae > Meriones > Meriones unguiculatus. Next base: position 42,649,555 of record NC_083359.1, read on the forward strand.
GGAGTTACCCCAAGGAAAGATGCTATTTCTAGGACAAACAGGGAGAGATGCTAGGCGGCCACAGTGCACAGCTGTTCACCACAGCCCTCCCTTTGGCCTCGCTTTGCTCTGGGCTACTTTCCCCAGCTGTTTTGCAGATGAAAGAAGAGGCTCATTTCTACCATTCTGTCTGAATGTGTTCATTTATCTGGATGTATCATTCTGTGGTCTTCTTTCTTCTCTGTCTCTCAGATCCCCAAAGATGAGCACATCCTGCGCTTCCTGCGAGCACGAGATTTCCACCTGGAGAAGGCCCGGGACATGCTGTGCCAGTCCCTGAGCTGGCGGAAGCAGCACCAAGTGGATCTCCTTCTACAGACCTGGAGGCCCCCAGCTCCCCTGCAGGAGTTCTATGCCGGAGGCTGGCACTACCAGGACGTAGGTGCGCCTCACACCTGAGCCATGTGTGAATGCCAAGAGCACTCTTAAATGATGCACCCCGGGGAATCTCAGATTCCCTTTTAGCTCTCTGGGGCATCTGGAGATACCGATGGTGTGTTACCCAGCTATGAAGAAGGTGGAATAGACATAGGTTTTTGTTTTTGTTTGTTTGTTTTGGGGGGATGTTTCTGCCCCCAGGGCTATCACATATCATAGTCTCTCCAGTACAGGATGAATTTATTAAGGTAGCCATAGCAAACTAGATACTAAAACCACAAGATGCCAGCGCTGGATGTTGGAAGTTTGAGATTCAGGAGGCAGCAGGACTTGGGATGTAGTTCAGTTGGTAGGATGCCTGGCTTGCACAAAGCCTTAGGTCCTATTCTCAGCACTGCACAGATCTGGGCTTGGTGATACACATCTGAAGTCCCAACACGTAGGAGGTGGAGGCAGGAGGAGCAGAAGTTCGAGGTTAATCTCAGCTATATAATGAATTCAAAGCCAGCCTGGGCTACAGACCCTGTCACTCATCAACAAACAAACAAACAACAAATAAACGGACTCAGGAAGCTCTACAGCAGAGCCCTGCACCGCCTCTTCCAGCTTTTGATAGCTCCTGAGTTTGTGGCTGTATCATTCTTAGCTTCTGCCCCCACTCGACATGACCTTCCCGGAGCTGACCATGTTAGCAGTCCTTAAAGATAACTGCCCTGTTGACAACCTTCATGGTCCTCTGGTGCTCTGGTTGGAGGACAGCAAGGGCCGATGTCCACCCTCTCAATTTCTTCATGACATGGCTCATATAATCTTTAGAAAAAACATTTGAAATTAACAATGTGTTGAGGAACCTGTGAGTACAGCAACAGGAAGACAACCTTTCTGTTTGAGGTGGGTATCTCACTGACCCTGGAGCTCACTGACTAGAGGAGACTAGCTGGATGGCCAGAAGCCCGAGGGACCTTCCTGTCTCTGATTCCCCAGCACTGGCTTACAACTTACCAACCTGGCCTCAAACTTACAGTGGGCCGCGTGTCTCTGCCTCTTGCTGGGGCTAAAGGTGTACACCACTGCTCACGGCCACCACTATTCATGGCTTTGCCTGGCTTTAAAAAAACATGGAATAAAAACAAAAACATGGGATCTGGGGATTGGACTCAAGTCTTCACACTCATAGCAAGTACTTTACTGATGGCAATCTCCCCAGTCCTAGAAAAGAAAACAAGTGAACTACTGATTTCCGCTTTAGGTTTCTCAGAGGCAGACACAGTAAGCCCACCCATCCCTTGGTGACCCTCCAGCATGATCTCTGCTCCTGGGGGTGGGGGGAGTGCTAGGTTCTTTCCTTCCTTCCTTCCTTCCTTCCTTTCTTTTTTTTTTCAAGACAGGGTTTCTCTGTGTAGCCTTGGCTGTCCTGGACTCACTTTGTAGACCAGGCTGGCTTCGAACTCACAGAGATCCCCCTTGCCTATGCATCCCGGACTTTTGGGATTACAGCATGCACTGGCTAGGAGTTAGGCTCTTATGCAACATCCACCTAAAAGACATCTTCTCTTTCCTGGGCTCTGCCCACCTGCAAAGATGGCCGTCCCCTCTACATCCTGCGCCTGGGCCAGATGGACACCAAAGGCCTGATGAAGGCAGTGGGCGAGGAGGCTCTGCTGCAGCACGTGAGTCAGGGGCGGAGTATGGGCCCGCGATGTTAGCCCGCAGCGGAGCAGCATAGTCAGCTGTTGTCAGTATCCTGTCTGCCTTCTAGGTGCTTTCTGTCAACGAGGAAGGACAGAAGAGATGCGAAGGAAACACGAGACAATTCGGCCGTCCCATCAGGCAAGAACCTGAGTTGGGGGCAAAACACCCAAAGGCTAGCTAAACGCTTACCGCATGTGCGCGTGGCCAGGGGGCTGGCTGAGCGCTGTGTGTTGTCCCCTAATTCTTATAACGCTCTGGTGAGGCCGGAACCCTTTCCTGGTTTTTGGACTCTAGCCGAGCTAATTTAAATCGTTCCTGACTGGTTCCGCCCCCAACTCCGTAGGCTCCTCCCTTTGCTTCCCCAGGCCAGCCTTCCTCCTCAGCCCCGCTGTGACACCTTTCCATTCCGGGGCTGAGATACTACAGGGACTGTCAAAGTGCCCTGCTCCCACCCCTGCCTTCTGAGCCCTTTGCTCTGTCGCCTGTGCCTGGGAGGGCGCCGGGGATCCTGGGAGGTGGCAGAGGCAGGTGGGGCCCAAGGTCCTGTGTCGTCACAGCTCCTGGACCTGCTTGCTGGACCTGGAGGGCCTCAACATGAGGCACCTGTGGCGGCCGGGGGTGAAAGCCCTGCTTCGGATGATCGAGGTGGTGGAGGACAACTACCCCGAGACCCTGGGCAGGCTGCTCATCGTACGTGCGCCCCGCGTCTTCCCGGTGCTGTGGACGCTGGTGAGAGCAAGACCCAGAGAGGGGCCGCACAGGGCTGAATCTTGACCTGAATGATTCTGAGAGCACAGATCGTGGAGATGACGCAGATCCAAGGTTGCCAGGTCTCCTTTCCAGGGGATGAAGTGTAACTGGATTATGGCAGGTTTTTATGACATGATGAGTGTACCAAAGTCCGTGAATCCTGCACTTCTTAGTTTTACGGTTTTTTATGAATACCACAGGTGGGTATTCATCTGGGTGTACATGTGTGTCAGGTGCATGTGCACATATGTGCATCTGTGGGGCAGTCAGAGGTCGGAGGCCAAGTTCTTCCTCAGGAGCGCTCCACCTAACTTTATGTAATTATTTATTTTTTTTAAGACAGGGCTTCTTGTGTAGCCTTGACTGTTCTGGACTCACTTTGTAGACCAGGCTGACTTAGAACTCTGCCTTCCTGGGTGTTGGGATTAAAGAAGTGTGCTGTTGGGCCTGACCGTCCACCTTATTTTTTGAGGTGGTCTGTTAGGCTAGGTTACCTGGGCAGGGAGTCCAAGAGACTCACCTATTGCCCCATGCCCTAGCACTGGGTTTACAAATGAGTGCTACCAAGCCCAGCTTTTTTCCTTCTTCTTCTTGGAATATGTGTTTCTGGGAATCCAAATTCAGCCCTTCATGCTTACATGACCAGCATTTTACTGACTGAGCTGTGTCGCCAACCTGAATCATTCACTTTAAGAAGGTCAAGTCAACTGGATGTGGTGGTTACATGTTAATCCCAGCATGAAGCAGGCAGAGGCAGGAGGATTTCTGTGAGTTCTAGGCCTGTCAGACCTATATACTGAGGTCCAGGCCAGTCAGGTCTACATAGTGTGACTGTCTTAAAATAAAAATCAAGTCAGGGTTAGTGACAGGGCTCAGCATCTGGGATTGCTTGGTGATTGCAAGCCTCAATTAGTATATTTATCATCAGGATGTCTCTTTCATTTAATAGTAATCTCTTGACATAAAATGGCTATATTTTAAATTGATATGATGTCCTTTAAGGGTTCTATCTTGTTCAACTCTAAAGGAGTTGTATAAACACACACACAAGCTCAACTCTCGTGGTTTTGGTATGTTTCTTTTCATTTTATTTTATTTTATTTTTTTGTCGTAGGCGTTCATTTAACCCCAGCTAGCCTCAAATTTGCTACTCACCCAAGAATAACCTTGAACTTCTAATCCTCCTGCTTCTATTGTCAAGAGTGTTAAGAGTGTGGGCATGTACCACCGTGACTGTAATCCCAGCACTGGGGAGTGCTCTCAAAGTCAGGTGGATCTCTGTGAGTTTGAGGCCAGCCTGGTCTACAGAGAGAGTTCCAGGTCAGCCACAGCTATACAGAGAAACCCAGTCTTGAAAAACAAAACAAAACAAAAAATTAGTTCTGAGCTAGGTCTGGTGGTGCGTGCCTATAGTCCCAGCACTCCAGAAAGAGGCTGAGGAAGAGCCTGAGTTTGATGCTGGCCTGAGCCACAGAGTGAAAACCTTCTCCAAAAAAAAAAAACCAAAAAAAAAAAAAAAAACAAAGCCAATGAATAAATACATAAACAAACAAACCAACCAAACCAGAAATAAAATGAAGCAAAGCTAACCAACAAAGTGACCGATTCTCTGCTCTACAAATCCCATTGAGGAAATACAGACTCTGCCTTGCCCCTCCTCCAGGTCAGCCCCTTCATCAATGAGAACACCAGGCGGAAGTTCCTCATCTACAGTGGCAGCAATTATCAGGGCCCTGGTGGCCTGGTGGACTACCTGGACAAGGATGTGATTCCTGACTTCCTGGGAGGAGAGAGTGTGGTAAGGCTTGCTGCTGGTCCTGCATTCCAGAAGGGGGTGGGGCAGCAGCCTGAGAGTCCAGATCCCTAGGGTCAGGAAGCTGCTGAACAGGGCCGCTTATTCTCATTGTGAGGAGCTACTCGCTCTAAGTGGGGGCTGGGCTGGTTGTAGAAGTTTCCCCAGAGAGGTGAAGTATCTGGAGGTGGAGCCTTCCTTTGGTTCTTTTAAAGACAGGGAGGGCTGGAGGTGACAGAGCATTTAAGAATACCTTGAAAAGAGCTGGTTCAGCAGCTAAGGGCACTTTCCCAGAGGACCTGGGTTTGATTCCCAGCCCCTACATGGTGGCTCACAACCAGCTGTGACTTGTCCCAGGGAATCCAGTGCCCTCTCCTGGCTTCCAGAGGTACTGCATGCATGTGGCACATGACCGTAAATGCAGGAGAAACACCCATACACATAAAAATAAATGTTGACGTTTTCCAGAAAAGAGTACTTACACGGCGTACACCCCTCAGCCCGGCAGGACAGGCACCAGGCAGCAGGCTCGGGCCCCTTGTTGGTAAAGTGGTTTCCTTAGGAACTCCGCCCAGCTTGACCGGACTCTGCTCCTGTGGGCAGCTTTCTCTAGGACTTCCTGAAGGACAATGGGCAAGGACCTGGCTCTGCTATTCCCCTCCCCCTCTGTTTTCAAAGCGAAACAAGGAAAACTTGTGTGTGGATGCTTGGGGCCTGAGACCTGGCCACCAGGGCAACTTTCACTTGGAGACATCTGTAGAACTAGATACGCCCTCCACTGGTCAGCATCTTCTACCGAAGGAAAGATGCTGCCCCAACTTTGATTGTATCACAGAAGAGGGAACCACAGCTAGCCAGACAATATGAGAAGGGCTATGAGTGCAGGGGTCTACACACACACACACACACACACACACACACACACACACACCCCACATGTACACACGTGCACACATACACATGCACGCATACCCTCCAACACACTTCAGCATGTGGGCACTGAGGATGGAACTCAGATCTTCAGATTTGATGGCAAGTGCCCTTACCCACTGAGCCATCTCACCAGGCCCTGTTCGTTTTGTTTTTGTTTGTTTAGCCCAGGCTGGCCGAGGACTCGGGATCCCCCTTCCTAAACCTCCTGAATGTCTGGATTGTAGGCACGTACCATGACACCTGACCCATGGTTGTGCACCCTGATTGCACGTTCTCCTGTGTGATCGTGGGAATGTAGCCTGGCCTCTCTAGCCTCCACCCCGCTTTCATTGTACGAGAAGTGTATCTTACCCTGCTATTGGTTCTGAGGGCTTCGGAGGGTGACTGCCCGACACAGGGCTCAGTATGCTAAACTCAGTATGTTTTAGGGCTCACAGGACACCTAATGTGAGGCCAGCTGGGCCTCAGCCACTCTGACGTGCCAACCTTTTTAGTCTTTGAAACCTCCCTCAGTGTAATGTTCCAGAAGGAGGACTGGTCCCCAAGTCCCTGTACCTGACGGAGGAGGAGCAGGAGCAGGCTGACCAGCTACGGCAGTGGAGTGAGACCTACCATCCAGCCAGCGTGCTCCGAGGGAGCCCCCATGAGGTGCCACCCGACCTGGGAGGGCCCGGGTGGGGTGCTATCATGCTCCTTCAGCTGGGGTGTGGGGTGCTTCTAGTCACTCACTTTCAACTCTACCCAAGAAGCTCCAGGGCATTTGATGGTTGCAGAATCCCCAGGTGCCCTCACGCCCCAGGCACCTGCAGTTCACTGCAGGTGACCAGGCCTTGCAGGGAGAGGAGGGGTCTAGGAGAGGGGATAGTTGGGGAGTCTTAGCAGCTTCTCCTGATGACAGGGAGACTGATAAGTGACCAGGGAGGAATGTGCTGACCTGGCACTCTCCCACCTCTGCTTCTGTTATGCAGGTTGCCATGGAGATTCCAGAAGGGGAGTCTGTCATCACCTGGGACTTTGACATCCTCCGAGGGGATGTGGTGTTCAGTCTGTATCATGCGAAACAGGCACCCAAGCTCGGTCCTCAGGAGCCTGGTGTTAGAGCCAGTGGGCAGTTGATTGATAAGAGCTGGGTCCTGGGGGTACATTACAGCCGCGTTGAGGCACCCCTCATCTGCCGGGAAGGGCAGAGCATTCAGGTGTGTAGGTGTGGGCTTTTGTTACTAATTTTGCATGGGGTATCAGGCCTCCCTCAGAGACCAGGCCTCTGCAGACAGCTTCGGACAAGGATGTGCTCCCAGGTTCTGCAGAACAACCATAAAGGAGCTCCCCCGTCTCCCCAACTCGAGAAGACTGTATGGAGGGAGCGTGAGGCACCCAGCTAAGAGGCAGTTGGAGGGCTGGGGGAGGGCTTTGAGCTTCAGTTTCTCCTTGAGGAAAAGGAATCATTAAAGGGTCTAAATAAGCTAAGCGAGGCTGGGGTGATAACTCAGTCAGTAGAGTGCTTGCTTTGCAAACACAAGGACCTGGGTTTGATCCTCAGAACTCATGGGGGTGGGGAGCCATGTTTTCCCCATGACACACACATGCAAATGCACATACATGTGCATGGGGGAGGGAACGGATGGTGCCATTTAAATCAAACAGGTCCAAAGTCAAGGAAACAGCAGGGCTTCCTAACGGCTCCAGGGAGGAGTCTTTCTTGCCTTTCCAGTGGAAAGGTCCTCACCCTGGCCTTATATGGCTTATATGGCTTTGTTTTGTGCCCCTCCCCTCTCTCCTATAAGGACAGCAGTAATTGTGTTTAGGATTGACCCTAAATCCTTTGCTGAAAAACAGGGAGAAATGTCCAAATAAGGTCATCTTCTGCAGTTTTGGGTGGATATGGATTTGGGGGACACTGTTCAGCCCAGGTATTCATATCATGGTAGATGGAGGGTGGGGTTTTGGGACCCACAGTCCCACTTCCACATTTGAGTTCGTCATGGAAGAGGGCCTTGAGGGTGGTTGGGCTGGGCAGGGTGGGGGAGGTGATGTTCCAGGTGGAGGGGATGGCAGAGCAAAGCCGGAGAAGCAGGGGACCACACAGGGCTGGGATGAGTAGTGGATCAGGAGGCCCCGAGGCCAGCAGCCAGATCCAGCACCCCAAGACCCTGGCCTTAGAATCTCCTGAACACCCCGACTATTTAGTTCTGAATGTAGGGCTGGGAATCCAGGTCTCCTGCACCCATGACTGGGGTGTGGGCTGCCTTTCTTACCACTCCACCTCCCCACGAGGCCAGTGTTACAGGTGGACTGTTATACCCCTGCACATGCAAGCACACACGCATACGCACACGCATGCACACACACACATGCATGCACACAAATACTCACTCTGAGACATACATATGTACATATGCCCATGTACGAACACATTTACACATATACACATAAATGCACACAAGCACATATATGTACACACACACCAAAATACACATAAACACTCAGACACACACACACTCCCAGACAAACACATGTCCATACATGCATTTACACACATATACACATAAATGCACACCTGCATATACATGCACACACAGACACACACCCACCAAAAAAGCATGCATACACTCACACAGACACACACACAGTGAGAGTCCTTTGGCTCCATGAGCCTCACGGGCCTCACTGATGGTTCTGTAGAACAAGTGATCCTTTCAGGTCACAGCCAGCTCTGAATACCTCTACAGTGTTTCCTCAGAGCTGCCCCACCTCTGACCCCCGTCCCTCCTGCACCCTCAGGTCCTGGTGTCACTCCATCACAATAAGCAGGAAGCTCAGGTCCCTGGGACGCAGCAATCACCACAGAGAGACTTTAGAAGGCGCTTGTAGAGGATTTCCTGGGATGTTGGGAAGGACCAAATAGAAAGAGACTGGTTACAGGGGGGCTCGGCTCAACGCCCTGTCTTGTTTCCAGGGGACCCCATCTCTCTATCCTTCCCAGGAGGACCTGGTCTTACTGTGGGTTCTGTGTTTCAGGGTTCCCATGTTACTCAGTGGCCTGGCATCTACCTGCTCCAGTGGCAGATTCACAGTCCCCCTGAGAGTGTGGCCTGCAGTCTCCCAGGCGTCGATGACGTCCTGACAGCTCTGCACAGCCCAGGCCCCAAGTGCAAGTTGCTGTACTACTGTGAAGTGCTGGCATCTGAAGACTTTAGGTAGGGGAGGCCTCCCCCCAGCACTGTGATGGTTGATTGTTTATAAAGTGGCCTGTGCTCAGCTTCTCCTGGGGTAGACATCAATAGCCCTCTGTAGGAAAAAAGAAGAGTCTCTTTGCCTGAGAAAGAAGCTGGGTGGTGGTGGTGGTGGTGGTGGTGGTGGTGGTGGTGGTGGTGGTGGTGGTGGCGGCGTATGCCTTTAATCCCAGCACTTGGAAGGCAGAGGCAGGTGGATCTCTGTGAGTTCCAGGCCAGCCTCGTCTACAGACTTCCAGAACAGCCAGGGCTACACAAAGAAACCCTATTTTGAAGCAAACATACAAAATGAGTCAGAGAGAGATGGAGAGAGAGGGAAAGAGAGTGAGAGAGAGGGAGGGACAGAGAGGCTCAGCCTTAAATGTTAAACTTTCACCCTTTGTAGCTGCAGTCTCCCCTCTCTTCTTCAAGGATCTCAGTGCACCGGGCCAGGTGAAAAGAGAAGGGACCCTTATCACTTGGACCCTCTTTCAGTCCTAAAATTGCTCAGAGTTTGCACCTACTCTGAAATATCCTAGAACAGTGCCTCACAGATAACTGTTTATAGGTTGCTACTATAAGACCCTTCTTCCAGCTTCCCACTCACCTTGTCTCTGAGGAGACAGTGCTTCACCTCCCTGAGATCTCCTGTTACATTCACTGGGCACACAGTAGGCACCTGTCTGTGGTGGTGCAACCTGGAGGTGGTGAAGGCAAAGGTCTTCACTCCCCCCTCCCCATTTCATTTTAATTATTCATTAATTTTGAGTCAGGGTCTCATGAAACAGGTTGGCCTCAAATTCACTATATGGCTGAGGAAGATCTTGAACTCTTGCCTCCACCTCCCTAGTGCTGGGGTCACATGTGTGCACACACCTGGCTTTCTGCGGTAGTGGGATCAAACCTGGGGTTTCATGCATGCCAGGGAGCACTTTACCAATGGAATTAGGCCCAACTCCTTTCATTTTACATGTAAGGAAGGAATGTAGCTTCATGTGGTGGCACAGGCCTGTAACCCTAGCACTCAAAAGGATCCCAACTTTAAGGCCAGCCTGGGCTATATAATAAGAAGCTATCTCAGAAAAACCAAAGGAAACTGGGAAGTTCTTCCAGGCCAGCTCTGATCTGACATCTGGAGTAGTGTTACTCAGACAGAAGCTGCATCCCAGTAGCCCAGGCTGGCCTGGAAATCACAATCCCCCTGCTTCTACCTCTTCTTTCTTCTTTCTTCTTCTTCTTCTTCTTCTTCTTCTTCTTCTTCTTCTTCTTCTTCTTCTTCTTCTTCTTCTTCTTCTTCTTCATCTTCTTCTTCTTCTTCTTCTTCTTCATCTTCTCCTCCTCCTCTTCCTCCTCTTCTTTTCTGCTTCTTCTTTTTCCTCCTCCTTTTCCTTCTTTCTTCTTCTTCCTCTTCTTCTTCCTCCTCTTCCCCTTCTTCCTCTTCTTCTTCCTCCTCTTCTTCCTCTTCCTCCTCTTCTTCTTCTTCTTCCTCCTCCTCCTCCTCCTCCTCCTCCTCCTCCTCCTCCTCCTCCTCCTCCTCCTCCTCCTCCTCCTCCTCCTCCTCCTCCTCCTCCTCCTCTTCTTCTTCTTCTTCTTCTTCTTCTTCTTCTTCTTTCTCTTGAGTGCTGGGCTTGAAGGCTTGTGCCACCGTACTTAGTTTTGACCAGAGAAAAAGAGCCTGAAACTGAGACACTCCCAGGCTATGTGTTTTCTCTCCATGCCAGTGAGCCAGCTCCTCACAGCTGGGCTGGGCCTTGGGAACTAACCAGGTGCAGCTCATCTTCGCTCGAATGGTGTCATGGCTTTTCCCTCTGCGTCGGTTAGCCCCTGGTGGAGGTTGGAAGCCTTGAGGAGGGTGCCCTTGGGCCTCATTTTCAATATTAACAGCTTTTGCCAGGGCGATAACTTAGGGCGTACGCACGCTTCCTCCCCAGGGGCTCCATGTCCAGCCTGGAATCCTGTGCCAGCCGCTTCTCTCAGCTCAGCGCCACCACCTCTTCCTCCTCTGGCCAGTCCCACAGTGGCTCCATGGTGTCCAGATAGCCGGCTGGTGACCTGCTGGCAGCCCAAGTGCTTCTGGCATCAGGCAGTGTGAGGACGAGGAAGAAGCCGGTCCAGACACCTGGCACCATGATGGATGCCGACGAGGCCACAGCTGGGGTGTGGGGACCCCACAGCAGGCATCTGCCTCTCTACCTGTGTGCAGAGGGAGCCTCACGTCATGCCTCCAGAGGACAAGGACAGACGCCCTCTACTTTTGATTTTCTTTTTTAAGCCGAGACCTCAGGGACGCTCACCTCCTGTCTCCTGGATCTGGAGTCTAGGACGGGACCAGGGCTGGCGCCCTCTCACCACTTGCTGTGCTTCACTTAGGTTGGCTCCCTCCACAGGGAAGCCTCTTCTACCACAGGATCATCATTGTTCGGTGCCCTCCCCTGTCTCCCAGGAGAGAGTCCAAGGACACGTCTCTTCCCAAAGTTCCAGGCCACTTCTTAGAAACTCTCCTTAGCCTGCTGGGGCTTGGGGTCTATTCTGAACCAATCACAGTTGCAGGGAGAATAGAGGACACCTGACTGCCAGTAGGGTCTATTAATCTGGACCAATCACTGTGATTTGGGGATAGAATGCAGTGTACTTATTGGCCAGTCTGGATTACAGGACCGTTTCTGGGGCCAATCACGTGATCTGGAAGGGGCAGGGTAAGCTGAAGGAGGATTGGGGTGTGTAGTCAATGAGTATCAGGGTAGATGACCATTTTAGCATTTGTGACTGAGCGCTGTTCAAGGAGCTGTGATGGAGAGTCAGGGCTCTTATTCCCTCAGGAAATAACCTACCATGAATTGCACTTCTGCTTTTCCGCCCTGAGTTGAGGCGCACAGGGACGCCCAGGGCTTCTGCCTGGTTCCACGCAGTGATGGGGTGACTCCAGCTCTTCTTGTTTCCCTCCAGAGGTGTCTTTACTTTCTAAAGCACACTGCGCCCTTATGAGATACATATATTTAGAACTAAAATCCCTTCTCTCTGAGTGGCAAGACACTCCAAGTCAGCCCAGAAGAACTTAGCTTAGGAGCGGTCGGGTCCAGCATCTCAACATGGTTCTAGGGTCCCCTGGAGGTGGAGGCAGTTGTCTCTGTCCTGCAGTTTCTCTGGCTCAGGGTTCTCCAAGGTTGACAGGACTTTCCCAGACACTCCATGGGAAAGTAGTGGGTCTTCTTGGAGATCAAGGACTTACCTCTTTTCATTTCCAGGATCCGAAGAAGGTGCGAGGTCACTGCTTGGTGATTTTCCCCCAGTGGCCGCCTTTTTTGGGTGTTTGTGTTTTGCCTTAGAGAGTGGCACAGCACACAGAGATCAGGATTTCTGGTTTTCCTTAGCCCACACTGGTTTCCACTCCTACCAACCAGTGTGCTCACCTACACCACTGCCCTGGGTTTCTGCCTGACTGAAGCTCTGTCCCTGCCTCAGCTCCAGCCTGGCCCAGAAGTTCCTCATTGTTCTGTTCTGTCAGCCTCATTTAGAGTAGAGATCTTTTCTACAAGTCCCCAGGCTGAGGGCTGGCATCGGGCCGTGAAGCCAGGTGAGCAAGCATGGCCTTTATGCTGGCACCAGCCCCAAATCCAGAGCAGTAGGAAAGGGTCCCTTGAAGGGAGAATCTTCAACTGACGGAAATTCTCTTCTGTTCTGCTCTCCAGGAATAGCAATGGAACACAAGACTTCAGCAGAGAGTGTGTGTGTGTGTGTGTGTGTGTGTGTGTCTGTGTCTGTGTGTCTGTGTGGGTTTCCTCCAGAGACACTGAAAACCAGCTGTCTCCAAATCACCAAGAGCAAGTGGTGATATGTCTCAATGGTCTTTATTATTTTGATTATGATTATTATTGTTAATTATTTTAATTATTTGCTGTTCTTGCAGCACTGAGGTTCAAACCCAGGCCTTGGTAATGCTAGGCAATCACTCCCACTGAGCCACATGTGAGACCCATTTTTTTGTTTTTGTTTTTTGAAATGATTTTATGTGTCCTGGCCTTGCATTCTATGTAAGGCTAAGAATGACCACGAACTCCTGATCATTCTGCTTCTGCTTCTAAAACTTTGGGGCTGCTGGTGTGTGCCACTGTACCTATTATATGAAGTGCTGGGAGCTGAACTCAGGGCTTCATACCTTCCCGGCCCATCTCAGTGATCTTTACATGAGCTTCTAGTTTGAGTCTCAAACCAAAGCTTTAACTCTAGAAGTGCTTTGGGGAGAAGCCGTCTGGAGGCCTTTGCACATTTACCCTTCAGACACAGAGAACAGAGAGCAATAGGGTCTGGGGGGGGGGCTTTTCCTCTCTCCCCACCCCCTACCAAAACCTTTGAACAGGGAATTTCTTGGACCGTTATTTGAGGTATCTTGAAGGGGTCTTGGTGTAGGTTGGCTGGACCCAGCAGGGTTCTCAGCTACACCCAGGCCTCTTGACTCAACATCTTTTTGCACATTTGCCTCATACCCTTTCCATGCTGAGAGGTCGCCGACAGTAGCTCCACACCTACCCACTGGGTTTCCAGTGTCTAAGAGGAAGATAACCCGAACACAACCTTCTGAAGGATCCTGACTGGCCCTGCTCAGTCACATACATACTCTCAGGCAAGCAGGGCCTGGGGAAAAGGCAAGCCTTCTGGAGGAAAGCTGGGGCATAGCACCAACAGATGGCTGTGGTGGCATCCACTGTGTCCTCCCACCCTGGCACTAGGAAAAGCCATCAATTAAAAATAGCAAGAGGGTGCTGGGGAGATGGGTCAGCGGGTAAGATGGCCATTGCACAAGCATGACAACCTGAGTTTGGATCCCCAGAAGCCATGCAAAAGGCCAGTACCACATGTGCTTGGTGGAGACAGGAGGATGCCTGGGGCTCAGTGACTAGTCACTATAGCTGAACTCATAGTCAGCTCCACATTCAGTGAGAGGCCCTGTCTCAAAAAAGAAAGGTGGAGAGCAGATGAAGACTCCTGACATCAATCTTTGGCTTCCACACATACATATGCATGCAACACACACACACACACACACACACACACACACACACTCCCACATAAGGAAAGGCCAAGCTTGTGGTCTTTCTTTTCCCCACACCCTAGGACAGACGAGCATGTGGTGTGGATTTCTTTTCTTTCTCCGCTTTGTTCGTTAGTTCACTGTGGCCAGATCAGAGCATCATCCTACAGCAATATGATGATAGTCTTGAAACCCCAGCCTTTCTTTCGCTACCTGTGAAACCTTGTTCAGGTGACTCGACTTCTCTGTGCCTCAATGTCCTCATCTGTAAAATGGGGACAGCAGTGCCTACCTCACCAGGTGACAGTGGGACAAATGAGAACATGGCTGGAAGGGCCTCCACATATGGAGAGAGCTCTTAGTAGGTAATGGTCACTCAGGGAGAGAATGGTTGGAATTGGGAGTTTGAAGTGGTAGGTGTTTTTCTGCTCTGGAATCCCTGGACGTTTCCCATAACCCTGAAAAACTAATTGTTCAGCAAGAACCATGTCCTTCTCTTCAATGAGCTAGAGAAACAGGTTGTTTGCTTGATCCCATGACCTGACAGAAGCATTAAACATTCACATTTGAATATCTGCCTGCTGTCAGCTTCCTAGAACCTTGGTGGCTGTCCTGGGCTAGTTCTAGAATTTCTCCGCCGTAGTCAGGTGTGGTGGGGCACACCTGTAATCCCAGCCCTTGGGTGTTGGGAACATCGGAAGATGGTTCAAGACACCCCAAGACCAACTTTTCAGCACAAAGGTGATTTATTTGCCCCAGAGTGACAGAGGGCAGGGATAAGGTACAAAGACAAGAGACAGAGGAAGAGTAGAAGGGAACAAAAGAGAAGGAGAAAGGGGGGAAAGGGAAGGGAGAAAAGATGTATGTTGGGGGATGAGGCTCATGATGACAAAGGACTGTCCCTTAATAGAGAGGAGACAGGTGTGGCACCTAGGCAGATGGCACTTTATAAATGTTAAAGGAGAAATCTGTATTAGGATGAGTTGGTTTGTCTTAATTGGGCATGTTAATTAGGTGAGCCAAGGGGGATTTTGATTGCTGGACTTCAATACTTTGATGGCTGGACCTTGGTAGTCAGCCTCCAGAGGAGGAAGTGGCCAAATGAGGGAATAGACCTTGGATGCCAGCTTTAGGAATGTAGTCTGGCAGCTTTTAGCAGGCAGAGGGAATTCGGAAGAAGGGCAAGTCTGCCAGAGCCATGTTAGCCACTCAAGCTGGGCAGAGTGGGAGATAGAGGTAGGAGCATCTCCAAACATTTGAGGCCACTCTGGTCTGTGTAGTGAGTTTCAGGCCAGATTGGGCTGCAAGGTGAGACCTTGTTTCAAACAAACAAACAAACAAACAAAAATAAAACAAAAATAAAAAAAACCCCAAACCTGAGAAAATTTCAGCTAATTTTCCTGAGGGTCTAGCCTCATCTGATCTTTCTGCCTCAGAAAGAGCCCAAGGCTTGGCATTGTCCCCTCAGGGCTAAACAGGGTTGCTGGTAACTGGTGGAGTTCATTGTATGCTAGGGCTTTCTCATGGAAGAGGGAGGATGGTTGGTTGCGCTGTGTAATTACCTTAAGGTCACTTATCTGGAACACAGCCTTAAGCATCTAATCAAGTTCTCACCTGCTGCCAGTGCGTGCATTTACTCATTCATTTATCACTTATTATTCACTCATTTAATCACTCGTTCACCCATTCATTCATTCACTCACTTGTTCACTCATTCACTCTCTGCTGTTTGCCCATGAACTTCTCTGCAACCAGGGAGAAAGATATACCAGAGAAGCCAGGTCCCAAGAGAGTATAGGCTGTCTCAGGGATGAGCCGCTGACGTCTTCCTCAACCCTCAACCCTCCCGAGGCCTCCTCTGGGGGCCTGGGCCAGAGAAGGCAAAACCTGTTCCAGTCTCCCTGTGGCCCAGAGCTGCTCCAGGAGCGCTACGCCTGGGACATCAGGGGACTGTCTTGGCAGAAGCAGTCACTGTGGGAGTTCGGGCAGGGTTTTGGTGGCAGAAGCCACAGCTGTCGGGAGGTGAGGGTTGTTGCCAGGGAGACAGAGGTGGCTGGGGTTGACTACTCCCCAGCTGTTCTGGGTCCTGCTGGACCTACCAAGATGTTTCACAGGAAACACAATGTGAAACCCTCCAGATGTTTTCTGGATCCCAAGGTTTTTTTTTCCCCAAGACATGAACTCCTTTGAGAATCGATATGAGCGATGGACACACACATGGGTCTAATTTCCATATCAGGTTACGGAAATCGGCCTTGGGCGCTGCCAGTGTCCTTATGTAACAGGATGCATTCGCTTCTGTTCTCTACCAGCACCTTCTGGGGCCACCTCCTACATAAACCACTTGTCTGGGTTCTGCTGGGGTGGGCCAGCTCCACACAGAACTGTAATGAGAAGAAATTGGGCTGAGCCAGGCATGGTGGTGCATGCCTGTAATCCTAACACTTGGAAAGCTGAGGCAAGAGGATTGTAAGTTTGAAGCTGGTTTGGGCTACATATCAAGACATCATCTCAACAAAAATAAACAAGCAAAAACTAAAAGCCAGGCACAGTGGTTCACGAAGAAGGAGGAACATTTGTAAGTTCGAGGCCAGCCTGGGCTACATTGCAGTTTCTAGGGCAGCCAGAGCTTGTCTCAACAAAAAAAGTTTTAAAAGGGGGACTAGGTGTTGGGTAATAACAGAGACAGAACTTTCTGGCACATTCAGAGGTATTCTGTAGGGCCACAGGAGGTTCACAGGGCTTAGTCTACCCAGGCCATTTAGCCAGGGCTCCAGACCATGCCAGGACAGACCCTCTTCACCCCCTCACCCTCCGGTGTTCCTCTGTCTACTAAGCTGGTACACAGTCCCGCCACTAGCTCAGCTCAGCTGCCAGCACGTGGAAGACCAAAAAGGCACCTTTCTTTGAGGTCAAGCTCATTGCAGGTCAGCTGGGCACTGGGCAGCTGCCTCCATGACACTCCCCATACCTCTGTCAGGGATATGTTCTTTAGATTCAGGGTCCTCTCCCTGCACCCATGAGATTCCACTTGGGATAAGTTAGAAAGCAGTAGCTGTGGAACATTTCAGTGCAAGATACTCTGACCTGCAGCCAGGCTTGAGGACTGTTCTTAGGAGCATGCCAAAGTTGATCCCAGGTACAATCTCTAGTGTATTTGCCTGCATCACTTCTCTTTAACCTCACATGGCCTGGTGATCTGTTTTACCTGCTGGAGGGCAGCTACGAAGAGGTTCCGAGTGGGAGCTTTATGCTCCTCTCCCTGCTTCCCGCCATTTCTCAGGTCCACCCCCATGCTGACCACAAGCCTGAGCTAGGCTCCTGGAGGATGAGGCACTGGGGGAAGCTGGACAATACTGACAAACCACTACTACAGGCCAGGCAGCCCCAGCCTGCTCCCTGCTGATGCTGGGAGGTGGATCCAGCTAAAGCCACACATTTCAAGGACTGGGGTGTGTTTCCCTCGGAGAGCTCTTGACTCCCATGCAGACAGGCCACAGGGTCCATTCATAGTGCGTCAAGAAAACATGTGCTAAAACTTGTCTAAAGTCGTCAACACTAGCTCAGATTGGCAAAGGCTGTATGATGCTTGAATCATGAGAAATGGTAATTTAAAAATAATAAGTTGCTGGCAGGTTTTTGGAGTGGAGTGTTACACAGTAATGGTATTGTGTACTGACTTTCTCCAATTGGAACATCCCCTCCCGGGCTGGAGAGATGGCTCAGCCTTTAAAGGCTAGGCTCACAACCATAATATAAGAGTTCGGTTCCCAGCACCCACGGCTGTCTCTCCAGCCACAAACAAAACAAAACAAAACAAAACAAACAACAACAATAAAAAAAAAAATTCCCTCCCAAGGGAGGATTGAGGGTATCAGACTCAGGAAGTAAATGCAGATGACAAGATTCACAAGGTCCCTCCCCAGCATTACATAAGTGTTGAAATAATAGCCTACTTCCTGGTATTTGTGTGGGATGAGGAGACTGGTTCCCTGAGCTGTTGCAGGGGGAGCAGGGACCTTAAACCCTGAGTGTTCACGACTGGTCACCTGTCCTGGGCTGAGCTGCTCTGTGGTGCAATGCCTTTGCGTTACCCATACTGTTCACTCAGCAAGGTTTGGGTGGAGTCATTCTTTTTGTTTGTCAGCGTTGGCCTGCCTGGCACAAATGGGCATCAGTTCACATCTTTCCAGAAAGTCACACAGTGAAAAGATAAGGAATACAAATATATTTGGAAAGCCCTGCTTCTCTCACAGATGCTAGGTACACAGTATCACATGTTGGTGGGGAATTTCATGGGCTCTTCCTGAAGTCGCTTCACGGACCAGAAGTGATAAACTGTGACACACACTGGTGGGGGATGGGGAGGCATGTCACAGAATGGGAGAGCTGCTATTGGCCTGGGAGGGTGCTGGAGGTGTCTAGACCCAGGGAAAGGGAAGAATGTCACTACTTGGTCACAGCAAGTCACTGCCCTGAGTAACAGCAAGTGTGTCTGTGTGATCTCTTGTAAAGAGAAACCGAGAATTTGGAGTGTTGACTTTAAACACGGGCACCTGACTTCAATTGTATAGACATGGGCATGGCTCAGTTGACAGAGTGCCTGCCTAGCATGCACAGAACCCTGGGTTTGATCCTCAGCAGTACATAAACTGGCTGTGGTGGTTCATGCCTGAACTCCTGGAATTCAGAAGGCAGAGGTAGAAGGATTAGGAGTTCAAGGTCATCATTGCTATGTAGCAAGTATGAGGACAATATAGGCTTCACGAGATCTTGTCCTGCAAAGCCAAACTAAACCTGCCACACTAACTCCAGAATCGTCTGTGTAAACATAAAAATGTGCTATGTAAGCATAAAATTATGTTGCCAGACAGACGATACGTTTCCTATGGGAATCAGCTTCCTGGAAGTCACTGGATGTTCCCTCTGACCACCTAAGCCAAAAAGATGAATTCTGAGAGTCCCATGCTCCCGTGGCTGCAAGATTGGATTGATGAGCCTTTTGGCTGTTTCTCTATGATTCGTGGAACAGCACAATTAACTATTCAAGGAAACATTTCTAATAGATTACTAAAAGCTTTAGCAAATAAGAGTAGAAGGAAAATAAAATTTTAGGAGAGGTAATAAATCAGATTCAGCATCAAGAATTGCTTGTGGAAAAACCAAACATTGTAGATAGTAAAGGGACAAGAGTTTTAGGGCTTTCTAAAGAAAATATTTAATCAGGATCTGTTAGGATAAATGCTCTGAATATTCCCACTACAGTAAAACTACTACAAAACCATTACCAAACACAGGTGTTTATGATGAGGCAAAAAGAAGATAGGCAAACATAGGAGGTCAGAGAGTTTTATATTATACTATGAATTTACGGACAGGCTAGCTCAAGCATCTTATCTCTAAGGAAAGATTGTAAATCCTTAGCAAGACAAACAGGAGGAATTTCCTTCAGTGCTTAACTCTAGGGAGTTGGCTCAGAGGGCAATGACAGCCCCTGGCCTTCCACTCACTAATTAGTAGCAGTAAACTGTATAAACACCACTAGTTTAAGGTTTTGTATTTGCTTTGATTAAAAGCGTTTAGGCCAAGATTTTTTTGTAGACACTGCTTCTACCAGGTTACTCTTTCATTTAAAATGTAAACTTTGTATTGTTGGTAAAAGTCTGAAAGCTCCGGGAAGTATGTCAACTTCAAGATGCTTCTTTATGTAATCACTATATAAGTGTTAGCTTGACTTCAGTAAATGGCAGTAGATCCAAACCAATACTACTTGGTGTGGTCTCTGTCATTTCGCCTACCTGTGTCTAACCTGATAACCGAACACCTGATTTTCCTGCGGGTGCGGAACTCTGACTGGGCCGGTCTGCAGCATAAACCAAACCAAATCAAGCCACCTCTACCAATATGAAATGTCCCCTTTTGGTTCTCCCCCATTGGGATTAAAGGTGTACACTACCATGCCCAGCTTAGGCTCATATATTTTAATATCTGGTTCCCAACTGCGGCTGGAGATTCCAAAGGTCCCAAGTTCAATTCCCAGCAACCTCATAACCCTATAGTGAGATCTGGTACCCTTTTCTGGCATATAGGCACATATGCAGGCAGAACACTGTATAGGTAATAAATAAATCTAGAAAGAAAGAAAGAAAGAAAGAAAGAAAGAAAGAAAGGTAACTAAGACAACCACCTGGGAAAATGGTTAGGGCTTATCAAATCCTTGCCTTCAAAGTGTAGCCTCTCCTGCAGCAACAGCTTTGCCTGGAACTTGCAGGAATGCAGAATGGCTGGACTCAGACATGGTCCTCAGGTGGCCTTGCACTTGGCCAAACTTGTGCATCACTGGGTTAAGAGAAGGCCCTCTCAGGGCCCCACGAGAAGCAGCTGCCCAGGACTCAGACCTCACACATCCCCTGGTGGCTCGTTTTAGTATCCCAATTTATTCAAGTGTTAGAAAACTCCTTTAGGGAGCAGGACAAGAAAAATAGGTCTGTAAACATGGCGACTTCCTTCTCTCCCCGTCCCTTCTTATAAGGAACTTCCTGTGACAGGATGCAGAATTCTAGTTGGCAATCTGGTGATGAGGCTGCATAAAAGGTGGTGTGTCGTGGCTGGGCCAGCGGATAAGTCTTTCTAGTCCATCCCTGTGCAGGTGGCCCAGGAGAGTGGCCACTCTTGTCATGACTGGGAGTCTTTGGCAGTGGTGAGACCCCTGTGGCAGACAGGCCTCTGGGCAGCAGACACAGGCAGGCAGGGAAGCAGGTGCAGGCCCTCCAGAGTTCTGTATTGCTGGGGTGGCATGGGCCACAGCATGGGGACAGGAGGGAGATGGCCAGGCAAGGGGTGGGGCGTGCAGCATCTATGCCAGTGGCCTCACAACCTTCCCTGTACAAGTGAGGAGCAGGGACAAACTTATCTGGAGCACGCCACTGGGGCAGGCCAGGTCTGTCAGTCCTTGAAGGGGACCGTTTCCTCTGTTTGCTCCTTCTCTGCAGCCAGCAGTTCCCCGTTCATCTCCTGCAGTGGGTGGTACACGTAGTCCCCATTCAGGTGCCGGTTTCTCTCTGCCCTAGAGCCCAGGAGCAAGGACACGTTGACCACAGTGCTGATCAGCAGCAGGAAAATTAGGATGAGAGTAAGTGCCAACCACGTGGTCCTGGGAGAGAGAGAGAGAAAGAGAGAGAGAGAGAGAGAGAGAGAGAGAGAGAGAGAGAGAGAGAGACTTGAGTGGGGGGTTCAGGAACAGCCTTGGGACAGCTAGAACCCACATGGGGAATGCTGAGCCCAGTGGGCTGGGTGGAGACACATGCGGGAATAAGAGAGACATTGATTGTTGGGTGTTTTGATACGGGGTTTCTCTGTAGCCTTGGCTGTCCTGGAACTTGCTCTATAGAGCAGGCTGGCCTTGAACTCTCTCTCTCTCACTCACACATACATACATACCTAATATGAATGTTACTATTTTTCAGATGTTGCTAATGTATTTTGGGGAATTTTTGGGAATTGAACCTGGGACCTGGGCATGCTAGGCAAATGCTCTACTACTAAGCTCATCCCTAGGCCCCTTTTTACTTTTTATGTTGGAATGGAATCCAGGTTGGCCTTGAACTCATTGTGTAGCTCAAGCTCAAGCTAGCTTTGAATTTGTTATCTTCCTGCTTCAGCCTCCTGGAGAAGCTAGGATGACAGGCTTGTGCCAGAAGGCCCAGCTCAAGAACCTATCTGTCTCTCTGTCCATCTATCTAGCCTTAGACTGACAACTTTAAACTTCTGATCCTCCTCCTGCCTCTACTTCCCAAATCCTGGAATTATAGGCAACACAAAGCCTGAATACAAGGAAGAGTCCAGAAGTCAGGAGATTCCTTCCTGTCTCTACAGCTCTCCTCCAGCATCTGAGCTGAGTCTCTGTGGCCAGGGAGGTTAAGCCCACAGCATGCCACCTTTAGCTCCCACTGGGCAGCGGCACGGGATCCTCTCATTAGCACTCCCGGATGCCAGTTTCACCCATGACTGTCCCTTGAGCTTAGAGGATCACATGCAACCTCCTGGCTTGGCCGGTGCCTGGACAAACAGCATGCCTCATGGATGGGGCGTGGGAACTCGGCCTCTGCTGAAACACCTACCTGGTGAAAGAGGCCAGCTCTCCTGCCCTTGGTGTGGCCTCAGTTGGCTGGAGACACTGCTTCACTGAAAGACACCAGACAGAAGGGTGGGGTGGGTCTGCTTACTCTAGACCTGTCCCAAGGGTCTGAGGAGGCCCCGTACCTGGGGAGATGCTGCAGTTGCCAGTCTGGGGATCGCAGGGACACTGGTGCTCACACTGGCAAGGCCTCTGGCAACCTGGTCCGTACCACCCCAGAGGACACTCTGTGGAGACAAGATGGTGGCAGGTAGGTCTTACCTTAGGTGGCAGGGTTTCTGTTATAGGACAGCCTGGCTCCTGGATGTGTGCAGGGCCATGCTGAAAGGGATGGCCCTTGATCCCTGGGGCCAGCTCTTGAAGGAAACCCAGCTGCAAACAGGGTGTGGCTCAGTGCTTGCCAGATATCCATGGGGCCCTGAGTTTAATTCCCTATAAAGTAGGCATGGTGGCATATGCCTATAATCTCAGCACTTGGGAGGTAGAAGCAGGAAACAGGTGTTCAAGACCACCTTGGTGACATAGTGAGTTAGAGAACAGCTCAGGTTGCTCTGTCTAAAAAACAAACAAACAAACAAACAAACAAACCAAAAAGCAAGCAAGTATACCACCTTGATTTAAGGTGGGCTCTAGAGCAGATGACCTTAAAAGAAAAGAGACGGTGAATGGGAGGTCTTGAGACGGATGCTGGAGTGACATTAGCAATGCCTAGGATCACCAGGAGCTGTTTTTGAGGTGCTAAGGACTTTGATAGGTCTGGCCACACCTTATTATTTGCTATCGGTTCTCGGAATTGAGTGGATAATGCTGAAATCTGGCTTCCTACTTGATGGGAATTCTTTTCAACAGACCCAGGCAAGACATAAAGACATTTGCATGCAAAATGAGAAGGGGCCCCCCGAAGGCAACTTCCAAGCCAGAAGTCAGGATGAAGACATTGTATCAGCCACAGACAGCCAGGCCGCCCTCTCCGGAAGCTTGTGCAGGTCACTGGTAGCTCTCACCTTCACTGCAGTTGGATCCTGTCCACCCAGCGTCACAGCGGCAGCCAGCTGCCAAAGCAAGACCAGGGAGGCCAGGTAAGGGCAAAGGCAGGTCTGGCATGGGAGAGCTGGGGTCCCGTCAGAGCCCCGCCCTCCTGGTGGGCTCCCCACTCACTCTCTGTGCACAGCCCATGCTGGCTGCAGTTGGAGGGGCCACAGTCCAGCTCGCTGCAGGCGGCACCCCGCCAGAAGTGGCTGGTGCACTCGCAATGGCCGTCCACACAGGTCCCGTGCCCACTGCAGTCGGGTGGCTGGCAGCGGGGTTCATGCACACACACCACAGTGGACACACGGCGGGGACAGCGCCACATGTTGTCCTGGCTGTGGGGGATTCGTTGTGAAGAGAGGCATTGGCTTTGGTGCTGGTTCCAGCTGGCCTCTCAGGTCCCTGCGCCAGCTTGCCTCCATCTCCATTCTGACCCTCGTGCATATGCGTGCATGTGCTTGAGTGTGCATGCTAAGGAGTAGATGTGTGTGCATGTACATATGGAGTCAGGACAACCTCAGGGGCCCACCATTTAAATTTTTATTTTATTTATCTCTCTTTGGCCTGGACCTTGCCACGTAGGCTAGGCAGGCTGGCCAGGACATCAGGACCCACCCGTCTTTTCCTCCACAACACTGGGATTGTAAGCGTGTGCCACTCACAGCTGGCTTTTGATGCGGAAGTGAACTCAGATCCCCCGCTTGCAAGGCAAGTGCTTTTCCTACTAAGCTATAGCTCCAGCCTCCTCGGGCCATTTAGAGGCTCTGCCCATTGCATATACTGTGTCTTCTGGCGAAGGCTCCTTCAACCCTGGCCAGCCATCTCCTTAGCTCTTACTTTGCTATCTTTAAGGAGGCCTTTCCTGACCACTGTCCCAGGTTTCCAGGCATGGGTCATGCAGTACCCTGAGGAAGGGGATCTTGGCTGTTCTGCTCACTTTTGGATACCTAGGGCCTGGTGCACAGCAGCTGTCAATACTGACTGAGAGTGGAGGCAGGGCATGGCCTCACCCCTCACAAAGGTGGCTCAGGTGCCCTTACCAGTGATCCGAGGGGTAACTGGCCAGGGTCCCGTTGAGCACAAAGGTGGCAGAACCACCTCCATCCAGGTTGATGGCATTGACCACGTCTTGTCGCAGCAGGAACTCTGCCATCTCCCATAGGTTGAGGCTGTGCAGAGGGCGTATGTAGCTGAGCCCCCACGGGCTCCGGCCTAATTGTCTCCCTTAACTGTCAGTAGGTAGATACTATACGGCCCGAAGGCTGTCTTGTCCCATCCACTACCCAAGAAACTATGAGAAACTGAGTGCAAACATCTTTGGGGATTCCTGGGACTCACCCACGCTGTTCCGTCTGTCCATCAGCATGGAAGAGTATGAGCTGCCCCTTCCGGTCATGACCCACGGCCGTCCTGGCTGACATCACGTTCACAAATTTGCTAAAAGAGCCTGAAGGAGAAGGAGCATGGCTTGTTACCCAGCCCTCCAGGGGACCCTCTATGTTCTTTCACTGTCTGTCTTTTGATGGTGCTGAAGAAGAAACCCAGCATCTAATGCATGCAAGGCAAGTCCTGGATCCCTGAGCCACATCCCATCCCACTTCCAGTGAGTCTCCATACCACAGCCAGAAAACTCTTCCTGTGACCTCAATCTCTGGTGGAAACCTTTATATTGCTAGAACAGAGCCTAAAGGCCTTGCATGAGGCCGCAGGCCTCAACTCTGTTGCCCCCCTTTACCCAGCAGTTACTCTCTGCCTTAGGGCCTTGCACTCTGTACTCTGGCTGGAAACCATGTGCCTCTGCCTTGAGTTCTTCTGAGAGCTTGATCCTTTGATCCTCCTCAGTTTCCTTTCCCCCCAACTCTATACCCCAAAATAGCCAGAGACTCTTAGGACCCAAGCATCCTTCCCTCTCCAGTATTTTACACTGTGGAGGTGGTTGTGGCTGTGCACATGCCTGTGAAGGTCAGAGGTGTTGGTCCTCAGGTGCCTTCCACTTTCTGTTTGAGACAGGGTCTCTTGTTAGCCTGGAGTGTCACTATGTGGGTAAGGTCACCTGGCCAGTCAGGAGTCCAGCTATCTCAGCCTCTCATTTCCCCATTCCTGGGCACCCTGGCACTTGGCTGCTTGTGTGTTTTCTGGGGCTCGAATTCAGGTCCTCACACCTTCAAGGCAAACACTTTACTGCCCAAGCCAACTCACTGGCCCACACCCAAATGGCACATAACCTTGGTCATCCATCAGAGTTGCCAAGGGAGTGCCTGCACACTCAAGTTGTTAGGACTTAACCGGAGGTTCCTGATTGGGAGGTCTAAGGTGGGTGGACTCCCACCGGTCCCCTTTCTCCTGTCTCTATCTTGGCACATGTCAATTTTTTCGAGCTTATTGCCAAGTATTTTCCTCTTATACTTTCTACGTTAAGATGGAATCCCCATGACTCTCAATCACAGCGCTAAGCACTAAATAGCTGCTCAGTAAATGTTTGGGAACACTGAAGAACAGCCCACTCACACTGTTTCTGGGTCTCAAGAAAGCTGGTGCTGGGGCTGCGAAGGTGGCTCAGTGGGTAAAGTGACTCCCATCACACGTTACAGCCTGAGTTCAATACCCAGGACTCACACAGTGGATGGACAGACACCCTGACCTTCCCACACACACCATGACATGTGTGCAGAACATGATAAAAATAAAAACGAAAGCACAGCTGGGTGCACATGCCTGTAACCCAGCACTGTCAGATGAAGAGGCAGAGGCAGGCGGATCTCTGTGAGTTTCTGAGGCCAGCCCAGCAAAAAATGTAAGTCCAGGAAAGCCAAGGCTACACAGAGAAACCCTGTCTCAAGAGAGAGGGAGAACAAGCAAGTGTGCTATGCTGCCTACCCTTCCTGACCTGTCTCCTGCGTCTTATCACACTCGGTGGCTTGGCTCTCATTGATGTAGATGCTTCCATTGCGGATGAGCCACACAACTCCACTCAGCAGCTGCACAAACGGATTCACCGTGTCCAGAACCTCCTCCTCAGATAGGTACCTGGAAGCAGGGAAGCAAGAGGCTCACTCCCTGGCAGTCACAGCTCTGGGTACCAAGGGGCTGCTTTTTGATGTTCATTTTTTCTGTAACTAATCGATTCACTAATTAGCAGCTGTTAGGCTTTCCTGCTCTGGCTGCTTAGCAAAGGTCAAACAGCCAACCACAAGCCTGTATCAGCAGCAGCCATCTGGAGCACTCCACTGCCACTCTGAGACAGCCACTCGAAGACCACAACTGATTGCTCAGGTTTCTGAAAGCATAGCCTCAACCTAGGCTGTTTGAAACAGTTGCTGCCAGATGACTCTGAAACTATTCCTAGGCCAGGAGAGCATATCTCTTGATAGTCTAGCAGGACTTTGCCTTGATGCCTGCTAAAGAGGCAAGGCTGGGATTGGTGCAAACACAAACCTTCATTTGCATGAGAGGTGTGATGTGATTGGTGCAAACACACTTTCTCTATAGATATAAGCAGGTGTTCAGTTCAGTTGGGGAGTGAGCTGGAAGGTGCCTTCCTGTGTCCCTTCTCTTGTCATCTTTAGTGCTGACGTCTTAATACAAAGAAGTAGCAGTGAGCTACAAATGGACAGAATAGGCAGCTGCTTGGCTGTTAACAAGTAGGAGGATGGTCTGGAAAGATAGCTCAATGGGTAAAAAAGCCTCAAGCATGAGGATCTGAGTTCAAATCCTCAGCACCCATGTAAAAGCTGGGTGAAACAGCACATACCTGTAACCCTAGTGCTGGCTGTGGGGGTGGTGGACAGGGGGAAGCAGGAGGATCCCTGGGGTTTGCTGTCCAGCCAGTTTAACTGATTCAGACCTTACGTCAGAAAACAAGATAGAGGCCAATAGAAGAAAAGAAGATACCTGAAATCAAACTCTTGCCTCCACATGGGCACACACAGAAGTATACACATAAAAAAAAAAAAAGTAGTGAGGGTGGTGAGCAGACCAGTGGACCATCATAGAAAGAGCAAGAGGGGGTAACTGAGAAAGTGGCCATGGCAACAAGAAGCTGAATAACCTGAAAGGGGAGCCCGAGAGAGGAACAAGGGAGATAGCAAAGTGTGGAGAGGATGAAGCGCTGAGGTTGAAGGACAGAGCCAGGGAACAGAAACTGCAGGTGCTGGTCCCTGGAAGAACTTTTAGGATCTATGACTCAAGATCAACAGTCGAGGCACTGGCTGCTGTTGAAGGATGAAGAGCCAGATACTCGGGCAGGCTCAGAAACTGAAACCAGGAATTGCTAAGATCTGGGGAAAGTAAGTACCCTTCTCAGCCTTGGCAAAAACTGGAGCTCTCTCAAGAGAGCTGGAACACTAGATGGCGCCACCTTCTATTCCTGCCTGCTTGCCCTCACCTCTGGCTGCTGTCAAATTTCAAGAGAAACAGAAACTGCCAGAGATGCGTCTCGACAAGCTCCTTGCCTGCCCAGGATCTCTATCCGGGACAGCAAAAGGCTTCCAGCTAGTTGTCTGGGGCTGCTCCATAAACTCTAACCTATCTCCAATTGGTTCCATGGCTTCACTGAACACGGAATGTTTTCTCTATTACTAGGGAAAGTTGGCTAAGGCACAAACCGTGTCCAGGCACACGGTCGCCTCCCCAGGGCCCCACACACCGCCTGATCACAGAGCAAGCATTCAGTGATAACATGAGTAAACTTCACAGCGTTCCCAATCTGAAGATTAAAGATAGGAAGCTTGGTTAGGTGACCTGGGCACAGAGGCACGGCTCTAAATGAACATCGGAGACCCTCTGCCCTCGACAGCCCCGGGGCTCCCCGCCTCCTCACCCTGTGACTAAGGTCCCGTCGCGGCGGATCCCGAACTGCGCGTTCTGCAGCCCCCCGGAACTGCTCACCAGCCGCCCGTCGCTCACCACGTTCCCCAAGCACTCGCCAGTGCCCATCCGGAAGAAGCCACCGTTCTGGGCGACGCGGCAACCGGCCGGGACGGCTGTGTCCTCCACGGTGGCGCGGCGCCTCTGCGCGCAGCCTCCGGGTCCCCCGGGCTCCAGCACCGAGAAAGTGCGCAGGGGCTCGGCGACCCGCGTTAAGTGGCCGGCCACCGCGCGGCCCCCGAAGTGCGACACAAACGTGCGCACGGCCGCGCGGTGGCTGGCACCAGGAGTCGTGGGCGGCGGAGGCCAACTCTCTTGCTCTGGGCTGCCGGCGCGCACCCGGGCGCAGTCCCGCGAGGGACGTCTGCGCTCGAGTGGGTAAGGCAGCAGCAGGTCATCGTCCCGAGAAACCCTGCGGGGACGGGGCGATCGTGAGCTCCGAGGCTGTGCCCCAGAGCAGGAGAGGGGGACCCCAGCTGGGCTGGCCTCAGCAGCTGCACTCACCCTAAACCCAGGCTGCACCACGCCACCCCAAGCAAGCCGAGGAGCGCAAGTAGGAAGAGCAGCCCGCGCCTCCTGGGCGCCGCCATGTTGGTTTGGGACTCCGGTCACGTGGGCCCGCCCCATGTGACTCCAGGCCAGCTGGTGGATGCTTTCAGGTTTGAAAGACCTGAAAGACACTTTACAGTTTATGAGAGTGCACCTTCGAATTCCATCGTGGAGCGTAAGTCTGGAAGGGAGATAGGTGACTTTTTATTTTTAAGTGATGTCAAATTCATAGAAAATTGCTAGAATGGGTTTTGGGGATGTCCTAAGTCGGTGCATTGCTTGCTTAGCATGCTCAAAGCTCTAGGGTCCATATTCTGCTCTGGAGAAACCGGAAGTCTTGGCCCACACCGTTGTCCCGGTATTCAGGAGAGGCAGGAGAAGCAGAAGTTCAAGGTAATCCTTGGCTACATAGCCAGTTTGAGATTAGTCTGGACTTCATGAGACTTTGTCTCAGCAGCAGCAGCAACAACAACGAAAGAAGCTTGGAACCTGGTGGTGGTGGCGCCCGCTTTTAATCCTAGCACTCAGGAGGCAGAGGCAGGCAGATCTCTGTGAGTTCAAGGCCAGCCTGGTCTACAGAGTGAGTTCCAGCACAGCCAGAACTAAAACAAAACAGAGGAACCTTGTCTTGAAAAACAAGGAAGGAAGGGTTAGGAAGGAAGGAAGGAAGGAGGAAAAGCTTGCGGCCTGGCAGTCATGGTGCACACCTTTAATCCCAGCATTTGGGAGGCAGAAAGCAGGTCAGCTTGGTCTACAGAGAGTTCCAAGACAGCTAGCGCTTTGTTACACAGAGAAACCCTGTCTCCAAAAAACAAACACCAAAAGAGGAGGAGAAGGAAGCACCAGCGGCAGCAGCTTACTATGTGTTATTTATCATCTGTACTTTATTCAAAATTATACTTTATCGAAAGTTATTGTTGTAATTTTGTGGTTTTGGACACAAAATCTCCATATGTATTTATCCCAGGCTACATAGATCTTCCTGCCTCAATTCTAGGCACAGTGCCAGGCTGGTCAGATAGGTTTTTGTTTGCCTCTACTGATTGCAACCAAATTGTAGACAATACCTTAGTATTTCACCAGAGTCTTCTGCAAGATTATTTTTGTATGGAACCATGGAACAAGTAAAATTAAGACTCTTAGATTTTTTGGCAATACAAGGACACTGAGGGCAGAAAGAGAGACTAGAGACTGATTCTCTATGGACAGATTCCAGAATAATGACTGAGACTCTCTCTCTGGAAAGGGGGTGCATATGTGGGAAAAGGCTGGAGGTGGTTCTTTATAGGGGTGGGATGAGGGTATTGTTTGAACCCATAAGAGGCTAGGGCGGTTCTGAAGTCTCTCTTTCTCTGTGTTTACGATGCAGTCGTAGGGTTCCAGGGGTGTCTCAGGTGCCATGGTGGTTGTTCAGTATGCCGCTATGGACACCACGATAGCTCCTCATTCTCTCCTTGCTCTCTGTGATGAAATGCTGAGCAAGGTCATTTGTGGGAACCCTGTCTTGTGCCGAAGACATTCTATCAAAAACACTGAGTTACAGTATCTAAAAGATAATGAACTTCAGATTTACCTATAGTTCCTATCAGAACCTTTATCTCTTCCCCCTCCCCAAACCAAGGTCCCATTTAATTGTTGTGTGTCTTTGGTCACCTTTAGAGTACTTCTCAACCTTTATTTTTGGTGACTTTGAAGTCAGGCATACTGTGTAGGGCATGGTGCAAAAAACCCCCTACAGGGAGTTCTCTGTTTAACTCTGTGCCCCATTTTTAAATTGGATTACTTGATTTGTTGCTTTTTAACTTCTTGAGTTCTTTATATATACTGAATATTAGCCCAATGTCCTATGTAGGGTTGGTGAAGATCCTTCCCCAGTCTGTGAAAGGGTTAGGCTAACTTTGTAACCTATATGTCTTCTAAAGCCTATAGTTTTGAGTTTTAGGTCCAGGTTAAGCTAAAGCCTCTTAGTACCTTTCCAGAGAAGGGAGAAATGTGACCCTATCTGTGAGGACAGATATAAAAAAAGCAAACAAGCAAGCAATGACTTTCACTCAGCAAAGAGAACAACCAGACCCTTGTCTACAAGATAGTGTTTCTTAGCAACAAACCCAGTGGCCTCAATCCTTCTTCTGAGTAGCTCCTGACCTCCAGCCAAATCTTCAAGGATGAGCTAACCACCCCACCTTCAATTGCAGCTGCATCCACACTTGGCAGGACTGGCCAAGCTTGAACACCTAAGACTAACCAATTATCTTACTTTATAGCTTCCTCATCAAATCCTAAATTGCCAAAACTGCAACTTCAAATTTCCCGCAATTTTTCTTTTAAAAACCTAAAGCCTTTGTCTCCCGGGGCCACTCTTTGATGACCGGCAGGGGTGACCCCATTGCGCAATGGTTAATAAACCTCTTGCTTTTGCAACGAGTCTTGGTCTGGGGGAGTTTCTGGGAAGGGTGCGATCTTAAACTCCTGAGCTGTGAGACCCCAGGTCTTACATCTGTAGGCTGTTGTTTTGTTTTGATGACAGTGTCTTTTGCTTTACAGAAGCTTTTCAGTTTCATGAGGTCCCATTTATTGATTGTTGATTTTAGAACCTGTGCTGTTGGTGTTCTGTTCAGGAAGTTGTCTCCTGTGCCGATGAGTTCTAGGGTCTTCCCCACTTTTTCTTCTAACCGATTTAATGTGTCTGGTTTTATGTTGAGGTCTTTGATACACTTGGACTTTAGTTTTGTGCAGCATGATAAATATGGATCTATCTTCATTTTTCTGTATATATACATCCAGTTGGACCAGCACCATTTGTTGAAGATGCTGTCTTTTTTTTCCCATTGAATGGTTTTGGCCTCTTTGTCAAAAATCAAGTATTCATAGATGTGTGGGTTTATTTTTGGGTCTTCTATTCGGTTCCATTGATCCTTTCTGTTTCTATGCCAATACCATGCAGTTTTTATTACTATTGCTCTGTAGTACAGCTTGAGATCAGGGATGGAGATACCTCCAGAGGATCTGTTGTTGTACAGGATCGTTTTGGAAATTCTGGTTTTTTTGTTTCTCCATATGAAGTTGATAGTTTTTCTTTCAAGGTCTGTAAAGAATTGTGTTGGTATTTTGATGTGAATTGCATTGAATCTGTAGATTGCTTTTGGCAGAATGGCCATTTTCACTATGTTAATCCTACCAATCCATGAGCACGGGAGATCTTTCTATCCTCTGATATCTTCTTCAATTTCTTTCTTCAGAGACTTGAAGTTTTTCTCAAACAGGTCTTTCACTTGCTGGGTTAGAGTCACCCCAAGGTACTTTATGTTATTAGTGGCTATTGTGAAGGGTGTTGGTTCCCTAATTTCTTTCTTGGCCCTTTTGTCTTTGGTATACAGGAGGGCTTCTGATTTTTTTTTGAGTTGATTTTGTATCCGGCCACTTTTCTGAAGGTGACAAACCTACTTTATGTATTGTTATTAAACACTTCTATCTCCCTCTCAGCCCCCCAACCCTGGGTAGGAGGGAAAGAAGGTTAGTGGTGACAGGGGGCCAGGTTCTGCTACTTCCTGCTGGGTAGGTGGCAGGATTCTTTTGGGGGCAATACCAGTATCAGTTGTTCAGAAATCCAGAAGTCCAAGTAACTGGCAAATGAGCAAATGCAGCAGCAGGATGAACCAGCAGCAAGCAGTCCTCCTCCAAGCAGCCGCGCCTTCTTCCTCTGAGCTGTCTGTTAGTGTAATGTGTTTTTTTTTTTTGTTTGTTTGTTTTAATGTATACACCTTACCCTTGTTCATTCAAATACTGATTTCTCCCCCACCACACCCCCAACTCTCTGGTTTCAATCTGGATATTGCATTGTGATACTCATTCTGAGCAACCTGTCTCAACTCTTGTGTTCACAGGACAAAATAAAAGCAACTAGACACAATGTTGAGCAGGGAGGAGCCAGAGGACAGGAAAGAGGGGAGGAGCCAGAAGGCGGGAGAGAAGTGGGAGGAGAAGGAGGAGAAGGGGCAAGAGGAGAGCTAGGAGAGCAGAGCAGGAGGAGAGATCTTGGAGGACGTGGAACATGAACCAGACCTAAGATTTCACAAAAAGCAAGTATAATGTGGGAAATCTAAATGTTAGGAAACTATGAGGGCTTGGAGGTTTAGGAGGGGGTAAATAATTGCCCAGCATTGTGTTCTAAGTTCACTAAAAACCCAGTCTCTGTGTGGTGATTTGGTTATACAGCTGTTTAAGATTAGCAGCAAGCTTTACTAGAAGATAAACCAATAGTAAATATTAATCGTCTCTTACAACAGCTGTCATATTTATACCCCTCAAAGTCCTCAGAATTCAACTAATTCCACCTGGCAAAGACCATGTTCCTCAGGAGATGCTTAACAGGTGTGGACAAGCTAAAACCCCCAACTTGGACTTTTAACAACAACATGTTTACACATCATAAACCAAAATGTCCACAACATTTCCCCCTTTCTGTTTAAAAGAAACTGGCTTTTCCTCTCTGTGTAAATAAGAATTAATAAACTGTGTAAATAAGAATTATGAGAAGTATCAAGTAAGATCACACTTACAATGTCCAGTCCATTTGTACTTGGCAATCTTGTAAAAAGTATTCCACTATCTATCCTATTTTGGTTTGAGTCCCAAGTTCCATACCTAAACCACTTTCTTATATCAACCTGAAAACATCTAGAACTTAAGCTTGTAGTAAAATTTTAACTAAGTCTTCAACCTCATCAGAGACGCTAGAAGGGAAAACAAAAAACAAAAACCTAGCCGTATAGGAAGTCTCCAGCCTCCTGGTCCAGAATACCTGAGAGGCTTTTCTGTGAAACAGGAAGTTTGAAGGACTGACCACTTAGTCTCCGCAAAAGAGGACAGTCAGTTTTCCAGTGTCCTGCTTGTTCAGTTTGCTCAGACAGCCTGCCATCAGCAGTTGAAGGACAGTCTTCTCCAGTGGCTGTCTTGCCTTATTTGTTTCTTTGATGCCCATCATCTTCTTACAAGTAGATTAGAGGTGCTGCCAGGAGCAGACGTGTCTCTGTCAGAAAAGCCTTTTATTATTAAAATATATTTAAATGCCATAACCTATAGATCTCTGAAGTGTTTGAAGACCTATTTATGTACCATTACATGGTGCATAATCATAATCTATGGATCGATCCATCTAGTGAGCAGTGTTGCTTGTGTTTAGCTATGTACTCTCTACTTAATCTTGAAAACATATACAAGAGACTAAATAAAGCTTATTTCTGTGACTAACTAAACTAGTATCTAACAAGACTATAGGTAAGATTTTATAGGTTGCTCACTACCAATTTGCATTTCTAATCATCTTGAACAGTTTGCAATATTAGTTTTCATAAAACAAGAGTTTTACACATTTTCAAATGAGCCGCTTATGTACAATACATTAAGCAAAAGTTGAACAAAATAACCTTGAGAGTCTATCAATATATATTAATTCATATCAATATTTGACACTAGCAAATGCAGTAATCTACCTTTTATCTTGTAATCCTGTATTCCTTCCCCCCTTTTCTTTTTCCCTAATATTGGCTAAGAGAGAAAGATAAAAGAAAAGGAGGGGATAAAGAAAAGATCCCTAATTTTAACCTTTACTTTTTTTCTCTTACCATGACCAATCCATAACCCACGAAACAACCAACATACCCCACCCCACTCTTGGGAATGGGGATGGCCTGTTCTTAAAATTATTTTTTGTTGTCTGGGGAAAAACATCTTTTTAGGTACTCTTTAAAAAATTAGTATATTGGCCAAACACTGAAAAAGCTAGCTTTTTTTTTTGTTTTTGTTTTTTTTTTTTTTCCAGTCTCAGTGTTTTCTGTCTGTTCTCTGGGGTATTGATCATTTGGGCTAGCACTTTTGAAGTTGACCTGGGTGTAGATTCTTGAGGGAGTCAGTGAGGCTGAAATCACCTGGGCTACTTGCTTTATCTTCATTATCTGGTCTTTTACTCTGAAAATAAACCTTTAAAGGTAATGTTGTAGGTATATTTTTGCATCATGAGGACCAGGTAGCCAACAAGATTCATTTACCATGCGAAGATATTCAAGTCTCAGCTAGTAGGAGGGCTTTCCAGGTCAAATCTAATCTTTATAAGCTTTGTTGGTAACCATATATTTTTTTTTTCATTCCCCGTAGATACCTAAGCCTAATCACATTCCCATCTCAAAACTACTGCAGTTTTTCCATTCTGTTGTCAATACATCCTGAGAGTAAATGGGTTGATCTAGTTCTGCAGTTTTTTTTCCTGTAATCCAGAGTCTCTCAGCTGCTGCTATTCCTTTTTCAAAAACATTAGGAAAATTCAGAGTTAACAAAGCATTATTTAGCCTGTGCCTGGCGGCCTTTGCTTTCTTTTTGTTGAATAAGCATTTCTCTTAAAGTAAGATTAACTCTTTCTACAACTGCCTGTCCTGTAGGATTGTGGTATACCAGTAATGCGCTTTATATTATGAGATGCAAAGAATTGCTTCATCTTACTTGGACACATGCAGGAGCATTATCAGTCTTAATTTGTGCGGGTATCCTCATAACCTCCATTATTTCCATCAAATGTGTAATTACACAATCAGCCTTTTCAGAACTTAAAGCAGTTGCCCATTGGAGCCCTGAATATGTGTCTATGGTATGGTGGCATATGCATATATATCCAAAATATGCTCAAGTACACAACAAGGACATTTGCTCAACCATGTTCACAGCAGCTTTATTCATAATAGCCAGAATCTGGAAATAACCCAGATGTCCCTCAACGGAGAAATAGATACAGAAATTGTGGTACATTTACACAATGGAATACTACTCAGCGATTAAAAAAACAAGGAAATCATGAAATTTGCAGGCAAATGGTGGGAACTAGAAAAGATCATCCTGAGGGAGGTATCTCAGAAGCAGAAAGACACACAGAGTATATACTCACATATATGTGGATATTAGACATATAATATAGGATAAACATACTAAAATCTGTACACCTAAGGAAGCTAAGCAAAGAGGAGGACCCTGGGTAAGATGATCAATCCTCATTCAGAAAAGCAAATGGGATGGACATTGAAAGAGGGAGAAAACAGAACAGAACGGGAGTCTACCACAGAGGGCCTCTGGTAAGATGTAAATACCTTTGTTTTCCAAATTCTGCAAAATGAAACACATTCATTTGCCAGATTTCATTTCTTTTTGTACCCCTAGGGTTACTGCCAGCTGGTGATGGAGTTTGGTTATACAGAGAACACGTAGGGCACTTTTTTTATGATTTCTTTGGCTTGTTGCCAAGTGAGAGAATTTTTTTCTTTAAACCTTTACTGCTAACATAGTTGTTGGGTTTTTTTTTTTTCATGAAATTTTGAAGCTTCTAACATTTCTCATTAGTAATTGATCAGTTTTCTCATCTCCTCATACCAGTGGAACGGGCAAACCTGTATGAGACTGAATAATGGATAGTTTCTACTTCTGATGGCCTGTTGCAACTGCATGAACAACAAAGTCAGTTCTGAGTTATCGGGAATAAAGTCAGCAGTTTCTATACGCAAAACAACTCTCTCTGCATATTGAGAGTCAGTAAGTATATTAAGAGATTCAGGAAAAATCTAGTAATATCGTATGGATCACATATAATTCTGATTTTTGAACTGAAGAATATGAGCTTTTGATCACCTTGCTTATTTTGTCTGATTTATAACCTGCCATTTCCATCTTGCTTGCATCAGTATAGGATATTGGTGCCTCTGGAACTGGTGTTCCAGACATGGAAGAATCCAATTAGTTCCTTCTATAAATTATATGTTTGCTTTTAGGATATTTGTTATTAATTTCTCCCAGATAGTTACTACAAGCTCTTTGCCAATCTTCATTGATATAATCTCAGTATTAATAAGAGGCACTACAATTTCAGCCGGGTCCGTTCCTGACAATTGAGATAGTCTTAGTCTACCTTTTATAATTCAGACATATTTTCTATGTAGTCTTTTTTTACTTTGTTTATGTGCTAAGAAAATCCATTCCATAATATCGTCTAACCTTTGCATAATGAGCCCCGTTGGAGAACAAATTGAAAGCAAAATGACCAAAATACAATCAAGTTTAGGATCAATTCGATCCCCATATGTGCCTTGCAGTCTTTGTTCTACCAGAGTTAACTTTTTCTGCTTCAGCTGTTAGACATCTTGGGCTGTTTAATCGGAATCTCCTTGTAATGTTTGAAATAAATTACTTACCTCATAAGTACTGAATTCCATCATAGACCTCAGCCAGTTAGTATCTCCCATTAATTTTTGAAAATTGCTACGAGTTTGCAACTGGCCCCTATGGATTTGTACCTTTTGTGGTCAAATTTCCTGTTGACTTATTTTATAACCCAAATAGCTAAGTGAATCTCCTCTTTGAATTGTTTCTGCAACAATCTGTAATGCCCAGCAGGGCAGAAGTCTTTGTTTCCTTAAACATTTCTTCTAAAATATCTGTATTAGAGTCAGCCAACAAAATATCATCCATGTAATGATAAGTGATTGAGGAAGTTGCTTACAAATTATTTTTAATGGTTGCTGCACAAAATATTGACATAAAGTTGGACTGTGTAACCACCAGTGGTATCTCTTTATTGGATGACTACTGTTGAGAGTAAGTACTGAGAAAGCAAACCATTCCCTGTCCTGCTCATGCAAGAGTATTGTGAAATCAACTATTATTATAATATCAAATCAATTATTATTATGTTATAAATTATTACCAAGATCTAGGTAACAAAGAAGGTAAAGGAATTCCAGGTTGTAAGGACCCATTGATTGAATGACTGTATTCACTGATCTTAAATTCATTATCATCCTCCATTTTCCCAATTC
Source organism: Meriones unguiculatus (assembly GCF_030254825.1). NCBI lineage: Eukaryota > Metazoa > Chordata > Mammalia > Rodentia > Muridae > Meriones > Meriones unguiculatus. Next base: position 42,686,813 of record NC_083359.1, read on the forward strand.
TTTCTTTCTTTCTTTCTTTCTTTCTTTCTTTCTTTCTTTCTTTCTTTCTTTCCTTCCTTCCTTCCTTCCTTCCTTCCTTCCTTCCTTCCTTCCTTCCTTCTTTCCTTCTTTCTTTCACAACAAACGCAGGAGAATTACACAGACTGGTAGACTCTGCTATATGTTGAGCCTCCCACTGCTCTTGTACAGTTGTTCAGGGGCCTGCAATTTTTCTTTTGTTATGGGCCAGTACTCTTGCTCACAGGTCTATTTGATAGCCACTTTAAGGGCAAGGCTGTTGGTATTTCAGCAGTGGCCCCTCTTATAAATTTGGAAACGCAATCCCAGTGATGTTCTGTGTTTGGACAGAACATCAAACATATCAAAACATTCCCCAGGAACGTCTACCATTTCACCCCTAATGTCATCATTTGCTGTCTCTGGGATTGCAGGAATTTCGAGTACCCCGTTGTTGTCTTCCCCATAAATTTGTGGGGATGTCACTACATAGGGTCGCAACTTCCCCGTTTGCCCTTCTGGTCCCACATATTTAATCCACCATACACTTTGTCTTACTTACGATAATTTACCAATTCCTATAAACTGTGTATAAACCTTCTGAAGTGGCCATTTTGGATTCTAAGACTTTTGGAAGAGGATGCTGATGTCGGCTTCTCCAGCTACCAAACCTTGTATTTCAACACCATTAATTTGGGTCTCTGATCATTAACCACTGTTTTCTGGAACACGTTTTCCCATACTCCCAAATGAGCCTGTTAGTTCTACTGAAGTGGCTTTGCCCTTGATGTGGGGAAACAAACAGCTGAGCACTTCTATCCCCTGCATTAATATGCTTTTTTTTTTTTTTTTTTTTTTTTTTTTTTTTTTTTTACATAGGCCATGGTTTTAATTTGCAATCCCCATCTACAATATCTGGTTGTACAATAAATCCTTGAGAAGTTAATCCACTTCTTCCCAAGATCATCCCTACTGTCTCTGAAGTCAAAGGACCATAGACACCTATGCTTAATTTGTAGCATTCAGCTCTTGGGGATAGAGCAAGAGGTTTATCTGTGGAAAGACCCCAAAGCTGTGCTACCTTCAGTTGTGTGTATCAGATTCTTACTTTTGGTCTTTGCCTGCCCATTACCTGGCTGTCCAACGGAAGGCTGCTCATATTTGCCACAGGTCCTCGAGCTGACAGGCCCCTCTGTTTCCCGATGGCAGGATGTTTACCTTGTATGTTCATCTTGGAACTGCAATCCCTAAACAAATGCTTTCCCTTGCTGCAGCAGCTACTAAATCCTGGGAGCCTTTGTACTGCACTGTATTCTGTTGTAGCCAGAATCTGCTTGGTCCCTTCTGTGAGGAAATGTACTGTATTCCTCAGAGTTAACACACCTATTTTGTGTTCTAAAATGTTTAACCTTACATTTTTTTTTTAAATGGCCAGATTCACCCCAGTTAAAGCACCGGGTATTTTGATAACGGAGACCTCTAGTTATAGCTTGTCCTATGTTATTGGCATGATGCTCCTGGGAGCCAGTATCGTTGTCTTATCCATTCAACCGTTGGGGCTCCTTGTGCTTTTAATGATCTAAGTTCTCTTGTACATTCAGTATTTGCATTCTCATTTACCAAGATCGGTATCAAGGCTTGTCTGGTCTCAGGCTCTGGTACGGCTCTATTTAGGGCTGAACCCAGTCTCTGTCAGAAGGCTTCTGGTGAAGGTCTCTCTGGGCCTTGAATTGCCTTAGTAAATGAGGTGGTTGTTTTGCCAGGCTCCCGACCATTGTAAAGTATAGAATATCCTCATGTTGTTAAACAACTGTTAAGCAGCTGGGCCAACATAGACTTCTCCCCAAGATCGGAAGGGATTGCTGTCAGCTGTGGTAGAGGCTGCTCAGCAGTCACAATGCTTATCATGGTGGAGACATGAAGCCAACAGAACAACAAAATATAACAAGGGGATAAAGTTGATAAGGACCAGCTGTTTGGTGAAAGTCATTATGCTGATTTACAAAAACAAATCCGATCTGACCATGTAGTGATTGAACAATGTCGTGTTGCAGCATTAAGAGCACCTCAACCTCAACTCACAGACTCTCTTTGTAGCCAGCTCTGCAATCCTTTCTAACACCAGAGAATTGAGTGAACCTTCTGAGTTTTCAGCTTTCCTCCCAACCTTTCTCCACATGGAATATAGAAAAACTAGGAAGCAAAACCAGAAAATCCCCCTTGGGAGCAAGACAGGAGGCCACCCAGCGGCAGTAGCTGCCATTTTGTCAACCTCTTTAGACAACACTGCCAACCTATCAAAACCTCAGGATTCCTCTAATACATTGGAAGCAAAGTTACCCACTGTGCCTGAGCCACCCTCGGCACCACCTGTTAGCCTTGATTTTTTTTTTTTTAACAAATCTACTTTATTTAGGGTTATTAAATGTTTCCAATCCCCAACACCAGGTAGGAGGGAAAGAAGTAGGAGGGGGTGGAGTTCTCTCTGCTACTTCCCACTGGGCAGGGTCATAGGATTCTGTTGTGGGCAACACCAATATCAGTCGTCCAGAAACCCAGAAGTCCAGGGAACCAGCAAATCAGCAAACAGCAAATGCAGCAGCAGGATGAACCAGCAGCAAGCAGTCCTCCTCCAAGCAGCTGCACCTTCTTCCTCTGGGCTGTCATATTTATACCCTCAAAGCCCTCAGAATTTCACTAATTCCACCTGTCAAAGACCATGCCCTACCTGAGATGCTGAACAGGTGTGGACATGAGATGCTTAACAAGTGTGGATAAACTAAAACCCCCCAACTTGGAATTTTAACAAAAACATGTTTACATATCATAAACCAAAATGTCCACCACAGTGTGTATGCTTGAATCCTGGCCTCCCTGAGCCATGCTTCTTGGGGCCTGTGTGTGATCAGGCTCAGCCATCCATATTGGATCATGTCCCTCCCAAAAATTCATGTTCTTTGCGAGACTTCAGAATGGGTTTATTTGTGTGTCTTGGTCTTTTAGACACAGTTCAGATGAAGTCATCTTGGAGATAATCTAGTGGATCGCAAATCTAGTGCTGAGAAGAGAAGGACAGATATGCTCAGAGGAAGCAAGGCCATGTGGAGCTGTTCCAGTCACTTGTGAGGCAGCCACATGCCAAGTGGTGCCAGGATGCCCAGCAGCCACAGACACTGAGGCATGCTGCAGACTCCATGCTGTGGACTGAGCTCAGATTCTTCTGAAATTTTAGAGAAAGCCTGGATGGCTGACTTAGAAGCTAATATAGGCAAGGCCAGCAAATGGCTCTTCACAAGTGACTGTGAGGCCTGAGGTAACCATAGCCCACTCCTGTGACCCCTGTTTAGAGGGGCTGCTCTTGGGTAGGGGGGTGCTGAATGATGTGGTTTAAACCACTGTGGTGATGTGGACAGACCATGTCTCTCTTTTCTTTGCTAAATGTGATCAGCAAGCCAGCCAGCCCTACTGGCATCCTCCTTGCCTCCAAAAGTTCTTTCTTCTCTGAGTGCCAGGAGTGGGGTCACTGAGCAGGCAAGTTCTGACTTGGGTCTTCTCTGTTTTAATGCCTGCTTCTCCCTCACAGGTGGCATCTGTTCAAGCTGGGTGGACACCTGAGCTGGGGACTTCCTCTTTAGCTGGAGATAATGTTGTCCCTGTGCCCTTGTCTGAGTTCTGCCTTTATTTGTGTATTCAACAGTGTGTGTGAGCTCTCCTGGAGAAGTGGGAATAAATGTCTGTTCTCCTCAGAAACAATTCCTTCCAAATCCAGCCTGTGAGCCAGTGATGTTCCTTACAGGACAGGATTGTGTACGGGAGCATGGAATACTCAAAGACAGCTACAGCAACTGACAAGGCCACCCCAGCATGGGTGATGACCCACAGAAGCTTCATTCCCTATGGCTCCCTGCCCTGCTTGCAGGCAGCTCCACTGAGGAACCTCTGCTCCCCAGGAACTGTGCCTTGGGTGGTGGTGGTGGGGCTCATGAGCTGTGCCAGTGCTGTGAGCTTCCTGAGTCTTGACCTCCTTCCTGCCTCCCAGAATAACCTCAATTGGGAGGAAATAGTTCTCACACACAGGGTATCTCTGATCCCTGCTGAGGGCAGAGTCTCTAATGGGGATAGGTGTGTCTCTGTGCTTCTGACTTTCCAAAGTTCAATATTTTTATTTCTTTTTCCGTTTTGTGTGTGTGTGTGTGAGCCAGTCAATCTGTCTGTCTAGGCTTAAAGTTGATGTTGGGAATTATACCTGATCATCATTCTACCTCATTCATTGAGGCAGGCTCTCCCAATCAATCCACTGATGTGACTAGTCTCATTAGCTAGCTTGCTCTGAGGATGCCATCTCCAGTGGCTAGAATCACAGGTGGGCTGCTGTGCCCACCCTACATTTATGTAGGTTCTAGGGGTCTGAAATCTGGTTCCTATGCTTTTGCAGCAAGCACCTTAACTGTTGAGCCATCTCCCCAGGCCCCATGTCCAAGTTTGGTTGTTTTGAGGGAGACAGACATAAGGCAGGTACATGGTGAAGAGCTCAGAGAGCCTGGTATTGCAGATATAAGGATAGAAGGTTCGTTCCTTCAGCCCATTTAGACTGAATCATGAAAAAGGAAAGGAGAGCCTTCTGATGCTGGATCTTTTGGTGTGGAAACAGGAAAAAAAATAACAATGATAACTTGGGGTTCTTCTGTAGCTACTGTGTATTCATATGTTAATTGCTTGCGCCCAAGACTGTAAACCTTGCCTCCCAAATTGTCCCTGATTGGCAAATAAAGTTTCCTACGCCTGGGCTGGGCAGGAGAGAGGTAGGTAGAGCCTAGGTTTTCAGGCTTTTGGGGTTGGAGAAGGACCAAGAGAGAGGTGCAAGGGAGGAAGGGGGAAGAAGGAGGAGGCAGCCATGGTTAGCATGAAGTAGAAGCCTGTGGCCAGTGGGCCACAAGGCAAGATAGACAAGGCAGCTTAGAGGGTTAATATCTGCCCAGCCCCAGGTGTATTAAGGCTTATTAAAAAGGTAACAGGTTGGTGCTGGAGAGATGGTCGGGTGGTGAGGAGCACGTTGGCTCTTCCAGAGGTCCTGAGTTCAATTCCCAGCAACTACTTGGTGGCTCACAACCATCAATACTGCGGTCTGATGCCCTCTTCAGGCATGCAAGTGTGCATGCAGATAGCGCACTCATATGTAAAAATAAATATTAAAAAAAAAAAACTAACAGTTTTCTGTGTCTTTTATTTATATAACAGCAGGTCAAGGAATAACTGGCACCTTAATAATTATATGAGTCAATATTAAATATTAATAATTCTACAACAACAAACAATAACAAAAAACCCAAGACCATGTGGCACATGCATTTAATCCCAGCCCCAGGAGGCAAGAGGCAGGTGGATCTCTGAGTTCAAGGTCAGTCTGGTCTACAGAGCCAAGTTTCAGGACAGCCAGGGCTACACAGAGAAATCCTGTCTTGAAAAACAAACAAACAAAAAGAAACCAAAATAAAACCCAAACAAAGACAAGACCAAGCCATATATTAGCAACAAGCCCCATTGTGTCCTCTGTTGGAATGTCTCCCTGTGCTCTTGGACCGAGCCGCTGCTGGAGTTGGAGGCAGGATGAGACTGACACCAAATAAAGGAAAGTACAGGATTTGTGTGTTTTGCTTTCAAGGGATTGACTAAAGTCTGGCATCTGCCTGTTTTCCCACATGTGCACACCTTCTGCCCTTGAGCTTTGAGGCCAATGAGGCATGCATGAGTCCAAGAACTGAAGAGCTCCTCCTGTTGCAGCCTTCCTCCCCTTGTGTGACATTCTGGCCTTGTGATTTGATCTGAGTCTTCTGATAAAGCTGGGGGATGGTTGGTGTGTGAGCTGGTGAGCAATCACAGGAAGGGGTGGGAGAGAGTTGCATTGGGCAGTTGGCTGTCCCACCCCTGTTATAGTTTTGAATAAAACATTTCTTAGGTGGTCAGCATATGCAGTCCCCCTCAAAGGCAAGGCAGTGAAGGGAACATAGGAATATGAAAACAGAGTTGCTGGGGTGTTGTATTTGTCAATTAATATTTACTATTAATTATCTTTTAGTAAAGCCCCATGTTGGGCGTCATTTGTTGTATTTGGCGATTAAATTAGTATTTACTATTGATGTATCTTTTAGTAACGCTGCTGTTAATCCTAAACATTTGTATAACCAAATCACCACACAGAGACTATGATTTATTTAATTAACCTAGAATACAATGCTGGGCAATAGTTACTCCATCCTAAACCTCCAAGCCCTCATAGTTTTCTAACATTTAGATTAACTCATTATACTTGCTTTTTTTGTGAAATCTTAGGTTTGGTTCATTCTCCATGTCGTTCCAAGACTTCCCTCCAGCTCTCTCCCCCAGCTCTCCCCTGGCCTTCTCTCCTCCTCTGCCTCCCACACCTTCCTCTCCTCTGGCTCCTCTCTTCTTGCTTCCCTTCCATTGCTCAACATGTGGCTGGCTGTTTTGACATGTTTACACAAAGTTGAGACAGGTGAAATAAGCATCACAATGCAGTGTCGGGATTGAAACCAGAGACTTGGGGAGAGAAATCAGCATTTGAATGAACAAGGGTAAGGTGTATATATTCCAAAAGAACATTATAGCAACACTGGGGCATTTATCTCAAGTTAGTCATCCCTCGGACAACTGTGGGTCCCAGTAAAGAGTCAGTGTTACTGGTAAGGCAACCTCAAGCTTTTGCAGTTACCTAGGCAACCGTGGTAACTACACCACAGTCATCATCGAGGCAGAGAACAGCCCATCATGTATGGCTCAACTGAGTGAACTTCAGAATTAGCTTTTTTTTTTTTTAAGGTTTCATGTAGCTCAGACTGGTGTTTGCTGCAGGATATTTGATCCCATTGTGAACCCCCAAATTGTGAACTGTAAAACCCTGTTCTTGTTTGTTGTGGTTGGGCCCTATCACATACCTTTATTTCAAAAACTTTTATTGTAAACAAGTGATTATGGTGTGGTTCACCAGCCCTAGCACACACCTTTAATCCAAGAGGTTTTTGTACACAGGACTTAATAAAGTTAACCCTAGGTCAACCCTAGTGGAGTAAGAAACCAGCTGACAGGGATTAAAGGTAGGAGGGACTTTAAGACAGTGTGGAAAAGAAGAAAGAACATTTAGCTCAAGCTCTGGTTTTAGCTTTGGCTTCAGTCCCTTAGCTCCCTGGCTTTTTGGGACTTGGGCTAGCAAGCCTTTGGCCTTGGGGTTTTTGGCCTTTTCCTCCTGGGCTGTCAGCTGAGCTAGTGAACCTTTTGAGTTTTTTTCATCGAGACCTGAGCTGAGAAGGAAGGTCAGCTGGGTGCTTTCTCTGCCTCTCTGAGCTAGGTTTTCACTCCAGCATCTGGCTCCTGAGTCTTCATTGATAAAATAGAATGGTTCGGATTTTCTTTTCTTTTCTTTTTTTTTTTTTTTAAACAACAGGTCTTGAATTTGCTGTTTAGCCAAGGATGAACCTTGAATCCTTCTGCCTCCACTTTCTAGGTGCTGGGATTGTAGGCTTGTACCACCATGCTTGTTTCATGATGCACAGGATAGAACTCAGGGCCTTGAGCTTGTTCTTTATCTGCCAAACTTTTCAACTTTAATGCAGTATGTGTGTGTGTGTGTGTGTGTCTGTCTGTCTGTCTGTCTGTGTGCGCGTGCACGTGCTTGTGTTTGTGACATAATAATTCAGTTTAGATTCCACACATGAAAGAAGATAGGCAGTGTTTGTCCTTCTGAGTAGGTTTATTTCAGTTAATGTGATATACTGGCCATTTTTCCACAAAGGACATAGCTCATCCTTCTTCATGACTGAAGAAGACTCCACTGTGCATATATACCATATTTTCTTTTTCTATTTGCTGATAGGCATCTAGACGGATGCTCTCTCTTGGCTGTTGTGGACAATGCTGTAGTAAACATGGATATTGTGGTATCTCTGTGGTGTGTTGACTTATAGAGTCTTCTTGGGTAAATACCCAGGAATGTTGAATTATATGGTAGATATATTTTAAGTTTTTATTTAATTTTATTTTATTGTATTTTCTTTTTGGAGACATGGTCTAACTATTTGGCCCTGGCTAGCCTGTAAATCACTATGTAATTTAGGCTGGCCTTGAACTCACAGAGATCCTGCCTCTGCCTTCCAAGTGCTAGGATTAAAGACATGCCTAGCACAGTCGTATCTAATGGGAACAGTGAAAGTCATAAAGCCAGCATAGCTGTTTGACAGTGATCCAGCAAAGCTGAGCCAAGTGATGCGATTGCTGTCATGTGGTCTCCCACTTTTTGGCCTTGATGTCCACATGTTGCATGCTTGGGGAGCTTTTATTGTTTGTACAACTTGGGGATATTGGATTTATGGAAATTTTCTTACACATCCCAGGACTACTGCTACTAAGCTTTCTCAGGAATGTTCTGACCATTATATGACTCCCACTTTTAGGGAGATATCCTTATCTGGCCCTACTTGAATGCCTGGAGGTTGTGACTTAAATAATTATGCCAGAGACCTCCTTATGAGACTCTGAGATACTCTTGGTTCATGTACCCCTGCACTTACTCAGGAACAAGATAATCAGAACAGAGTAAACTTAAAAGGTAAACAAGATTCAGTGGGCTAGAGAAATTGACAGCAGATCACATTAAAGGCCTTTTCCTACTACTGATAGACAAAGAATTGTATCGATAAAGGATAAGAGAATACGTATTAAGGCCTCCCTTTCTTAGGAAAAGTTAGCTTGTACAGGGCCACTGTGGTGTCATATGACCAAGGAACAAAAGAGTACCAAGATTAGACATATAAATTCTACAAATATATAAAATATAAACATTGTATGGTGGCAGAAATTGAAAAATAACTACAGCAGCTTTGGCCTGAAGACTTCCTGGGCCTAATGACATTTAGCATTCTGACTATTAAAAGTTGACAGTATGCCAGGTGCAGTGGTTCATGCCTGTCATCCCAACACTCAGGAAGGCAGAGGCAGGTGGATCCCTGTGAGTTGGGGGCCAGCCTGGTTTACAAATTGAGTCTCAAAAATAAAAAGTTGATAATACACTGCTTAAGACTTGACAATCCTCCCAGGCTGGCTTGGAGATTTTTCTTTTGGTCTAGTGCCCTTGAAACCACAAGAACTACCAGCCTGAGATCAGGCTGTCATGCTTTGGCAAAATATGCCCTTGAAGCTACAAGACTGTTAAAAGTTGGGTTGTGGGATTGATGAGGGAAAATGATTGTAAAAGATAACTCTGTTCTATCATGGTTTATCAAGGAAGACTCAACCTATGAGCAAGAGGAAGCTAAAATACGGGTCCAGGGACAAAAATGATACAATCTATTTTTTAGAACAACATGAGTCTATCCCTGCCTACTGAGTTCTGTATAAATAACGAAACACTCTGACTTCCAGTCAGTCAGTCAGGCTGCAAAACTCTTCACCGACCCCATGCCTGGCTCATTCCTCCTCTTACATCAACTTTTCTTTAGGCCTTATCCTAAAGGCCTGGATCCTGGCACATGCCTATTTTTAGTTTTTAAAACTATATTTGTTTATTTGTATGTGTGCATGTGTGTTCGCACATGTTCCACAGCATACATGTTGAGGTCAGAGGACATCTTTCAGGTGTCAGTTCACTCTTTCCACCATGTGGGTCCTAGGGATAGAACTCATGCTGCGAGGCTTGTCAGCAAGCACTTTTACCCACTAAGCCATCTTACCAGCTCCTGTATTTAGTTTTTTGAGGTTTCTGTGTGCTTATTTCCATAGTGGCTGTGCCAGCTCACATTCTGACAGCACAGTGTTTAGGCTTCTTTTTGTTACCTCGTCACCAGCACTGTTGGCATTTCTGGGTGACAGCCGTTCTGATCGAGGTGAGGCAGAATCTCAGTGTTTGTTGTCTTCTATAACCTAGTCTGGCCTTGAATTCCTGACCCTCCCCCAAAGTGCTGGGATGCAGGTATGTGCTGCCATGCCTGCTGTTGACAGGATGCTGGAGGTTAAACTCAGGGCCTATCAGCCGAGCTGCATCCCCAGCCCTCAGTGCGGTCTGGCGTTCCTGAGAGGATGCCCTTATCTTAGGGTTGTCAGCCCAGGCCCTCCTGCCTTCTTCCAGCCCTGGTTTAGTAACCTACGCTTTGGAACCACACCACTGTCTAGTCACTAACCCAGCTCAGACTCAGAAAGGATAGGGTGAGCAGAATTCTTTAATCCGTTTATGTGAAGCCAACTTCTCCCACACCTGAGAGCCGGTGGTGGGAACTTTGTGCCAATAAAGTGATTCAAAGGAAATCCTTAAAGGCCAATAAGTTTTAAATTCTGGTTCCTGGTTCCCAAAGAAGACAGCAGCCTCAGAAGCATGTCATACTGGCCAGTCAATTCCAGGCACAGTTCCTTGGCCTGACAGCTGAAGAGGGATTGTGGTACAGTGTCCTGGGGACACCAAGGGGAGATTAGGTGACAGGAGAGATTTATAAGGTCAGTCCCGCACCTCCACCACTAGTTTTCAGCAGGGCACAAGAACAAGGGCCTGGTTAATTATTTAATTAAACATTTTAATAATGTATCTCTTTAAAATTTGTAATTCACCATCTGTTTCTTTCTCTCTGTGTGGGTTCGTGCATGTGTGCGCGTGCACTCTCATGTGTGGAGGTCAAAGGGCAGCTTTCAGGACTTGGATATAGCTTCTTGTTGAGGCAGGGTTCTCTTTTCTGCTAGTCAGGTTGGCTCTTGGGCTTTTAGGAGATTCTCCCTTCTCCATGTAGGAGTGTTGGAATTGCAGATATGCACGACCACACCCAGCTTTTAAATTTTATGTATTTATTCATTTTTTCATAGGGGCGTGTGGGTTCATGTGCATGCCAAGATGCAGGTATGGAGGTCAGGAGACCGTTTGAGGGGGTGGGCTCTAACCTTCTATTGAAGGTCCTGGGATCAAATTCCGATCATTAGGCAGCGTCATTACCTGATGAGTCATCTTACCTGTTTGTTTTTGAGACAAGGTTTAGCTAATAGGAACTCAGAGAACGGCCGTCTCTGCCCCCCAAGGGCTGGGACTAAAGGAATGCACTGTCAAGCCCCACCAACATCTGGTGTTTATTGAAGGGTTGAAATTGTTGTCAGGTTTGCATGGTTAGTTCCTTTCTTGAACTTAGTACATAGCCGAGGATGACCAAGGCTCCTGGTCCTCTTGCCTCACCTCCCGTGTGCTGGTGTGTGTCACCAGGCTAGATGCCGGCAGCTTTCCCCCTATGGTGAAGCACCTTCTGGATTTGGATTGAGTCCGGAGCTTGTTTTCTACTGTAAAGCCGGGTACAGGCAGTGTTGACGGTGTACCATCATCCCCACAGATGGTTGTGAACGCCCAAGAATATTCTAGAAGATCTTTTCCAAAATGCTAAAGCATTTAGCTATCCTCATGAGTCAGAGGAGAAAACTGGGAAGGTTCACATTTCGGGGAGTATCAGCTGTGCCTTCTGATGCTTTGGGACACCTCTGTCCCACACCCTATGACATTCTAACCTCATAATTACAGGTGACGCTTGGTACTCAATGTTCCAGGCACATTTTTGGCATTCTAAAGACATCATCCTCATGCTATGAAGGTCATAATAGTGAGATAGGTACTGTCATCACCCTGATGTTACCAAAGGAGAAGCTGAATCACAGAGCAGTTATAGACTATGTCCAGTGACACAGAGCACTGGAGCCTGTGCACAAAGCCATGGTGTTGACCACTGGGCATTGCCCCATACGTGCCTACCCCATGTCCTCAGGACCCTTCAGAGTTCTGTGCACAGGAGGTAGAATTCAGCATGTTCCACCTCTTGGGGCCATAGGCTGTTCTCAGCTGCACCTCCTCCTCCAGGAAAGATGTTGACATCAGAACAGACAGGCTTTAATACTGGTGAAGTTGCCACAGTTAGAAGGATTTCCACAGAACTCACCTTGCAATTTGTCTTTTATTATTATTTTTTAAAAAGTTTAAATTATTTTTGTGTGTGTGCCCACATGCATATACTCACTTTAGTGTGCATGGATGGCCAAGTCCGTGTATGAGCTCAGAGGATGATTTGAAATGTTGAGTCTCAGCGATGAGACCCAGGTTGTCGGACTTGAACTCAGGACATCAGACTTGACAATAGGCACCACTGAACATTCTTGCTAGCCCTATTTTATTTTTAAAAGACTTCACTGATTTGTATTATAGATTTTGTTTCACCTGTATGTATATATATGTCACAACTTGTGTGCAGTACCTGCAGAGTTCAGAAGAAGCTGTTGGATTTCCTGGAACTGGAATTACAAACAATTGTGAGGTGCCATGTGGGTACTGGGAACCGAACTTCCCCAAGAACAAGTGTTCTTAACTGTTGAGCCATCTCACCAGCTCCATTATCTATCTATCTATCTATCTATCTGTCTGTCTGTCTGTCTGTCTGTCTGTCTGTCTGTCTTTGAGTCAGGGTTTCTCTGTGTAGCCTTGGCTATTCTGGACTCGCTTTATAGGCCAGGCTGGCTTTGAAGTCACAGAGACCTGCCTGTCTCTGCCTTCCTGAGTGCTGGGATTACAGGTATGCACCACTGTGCCTGGCCCTGCTCTATCTATCTATCCATCCATCCATCCATCCATCTATTTGAGTCAGGCTCTCATATCCTGGGCTGGGCTCAAATTCTCTATGGAACCAAGGATGACTTTGAACCTGTGATGGCTTTGCATCACTCTTGAGGGCAGGGCTTGTAGGCATGCACCATTGCTTGGTGCATACATGCTGGGGATGACTCAAGGCTTCAGACATGCTGGGTAAGCACTCCTCTCATTAGCATACTCCAGTTTCACACTGTAATTTCATTACCACTCTAGCAGTAGTAAGAAGTGGGACCTCAGGGCTGGCATAGTGGCACACATCTGTAATCCCTAGTACTTGGGAGACTGAGGTAGAAGAAGTACTGTGAGTCTGAGGCTAACCTGGACTACAGTGCTAGGCACTGTTTTAGAAAAAAAAAAAGCAAAATGACAACAGATGAGGTAGGATCGTTAGGAGGTGACTTGTTTTTGGGTCTTCCGGTGGGATCCATGCCACTCTGTCAGGAGTGTGTGTGTTTCCATGGTGTGACTTTGTCTTAATTCCGGCCCCTCTCCCCATCTGTCTCACATGTTTTTGTCCTACTGCCATGCTGTGAAGCAGTGTACAGGCCCTCACTTGATGCCAGTACCACGCCCCTGCCTTTCACAGACTCCAGAGGCGTAGGCCAAATAAACCTCTGTGCTGGTTTGAATAGGTTTGGCCCCACAGACTCATGTGTTTGAGTGCTTGGCCCATCGGGAGTTACACTATTAGGAGGCGTGGCCTTGTTGGAGGAAGTGTGTCACTGTGGGTTGGGGGAGGCTTTGAGGTCTCCTATGCTCAAGCTATGCCCAGTGTGGTACACAGTCTCCTTCTGCCTGCGCATCAAGAATGTAGAACTCAGCTCCTTCTCCAGCACCATGTCTGTGTAGACACTGCCATGCTTCTCACCACGATGATAACGGGCTAAATCTCTGAAACTAAGCCGGCCTTATTAAACGGTTGCCTTCGTAAGAGTTGCCTTAGCTGGGCATGGTTGAACATTTAAATCTCAGCACTTGGGAGGCAGAGACAGGTGGATCGCTGTGAGTTCAAGGCCAGCCTGGTCTACAAAGCGAGTGCAGGACAGCTAGGGCTATTATACAGAGAAACCCTGTCTCAAAAAACAAAACAAAACAAAAAATAAAAAAAATTGCCTTGCTCATAGTGGCTCTTCATAGCAATAAAACCCTAAGACAACTTCCATTGTGTATAATTCATCCAGACCCTGTTATTGTGACGCAGTTGCAGAGAACAGAGTAGAACCCTGGGTCCATTCAGGATTTGTGTTGACTGAGATCAGGGACTTGAAACAGAGATGCTGAAGTCATCCAAGATTGTCCTTATGGCTGAGAAAACAAGACTGAGCTCCTAACAGGGTATGTTGGCACACACCTGTTATCCTAGCACCGGAGAGTAGAGACAGGAGGATCATGAGCACAAGCCGAACTACACATCAAGATCTGACACACAGCTGGACATGCTCTTTAATCCCAGCACTTGGGAGGCAGAAGCAGGCAGGACTCTGTGAGTCCCAGTCCAGCCATGCACAGGGAGACCCTGTCTCAACAAACAAGTGATCTGACACATGTACACAAAAGACAAAAGACTTAGCTCCGAGACTACTGTGCTTTATGTATTCTGCTGACATCTGGTCTACCCCACTCTCCAACCCGCCTTCCCTGGCCCTGCTTTCCCAAGACTTTTAAACACATGGATGTGATAACGGGGTCACAGCTGGTCACTTTCCTCAAATGCCCCGTCAGTCAGCATGTGACCCCTGACTCCAGGGCCTAAGGAGAACTGGTAAAGGGCCTGCCAATCCTCTGGATGCCAGGCATGGCAGCATCATCTTGGTAGTGGCTTGCTGCTGACTGTGTGGGTGGATGTGGCTCTCCATTGTCTGGGTGGTAGTCTGCCAGGATGTAGAGAAAGCCACCCAGGGCTGCAACTGCAGTGGCTGTGTTGTGGCAAGAACAGCCATCTGTGGGGAGGAAGAGAGGTCCCGGGAGCAAATTTGGCTCTTTGTTCAATACACTCCATCATAAATGCTTTATGAGTTCCCCCCTTCCCCCAGTCCACCAGGTACTGCGTGGGCATATTGACATCCTATGCCAAACTAAGAAGCCCATCATAGATGCTGACCCTTGCTCCTACAAGCAGGCGGACTCATCAGTGGCTCAGGCCTTTTTCTACTGAGTGCAAACTGTTGGAAGGGAGCAAACAGAGGTGGGGCGAGCTTAGTGGTAGAGCACTCAGCTAGGATGCCCAAGGCCCTTGGTTTTATCCCCTGATACTGAGGAAAACCACCACCAGCTAGGCAAAGGCCTTGATTAGTTGGGTGCTGGGTAAGGGAGCCCCTGGGTATCTGTCACCTGTGAACAGTTTTTCCCGCCTTCGCACTCTTCTCAGATTGCCGTGCTGATGTGGAACTTCCGGAAGTTCACCTTTCGGGGCTGGAGAAGAGCCAAAAGGGGAGGTTTTCAGGGTAAACTTTAGCACTAACTCAACAAGCCTTTCCCCTCCTGACCTCTCAAGGGACCCAGATGCTCTGGGTTTCTGTGTGCCTATCCACAGATCCCACCTGAGGGATCCCAAATGCGCAGATCCCACACGTGTCCAAGCTCCACCCCGCTACATCATAATCGCTTGAGGGGCTTGAGGAATGCAAGGGTCTGCTCTGCTTGGCCACTCACTTTAAGTGTTGGGCCTAGGACTCTGCATTTTATAAACCATTGTAATATTGTTTTTGTTATTGAGACATTATGTAGCTCTGGCTGTCCTGGAACTCACTCTGTAGAACAGGCTGGCCTTGAACTCACAGAGATCCACCTATCTCTGCTTTTTAAGTGCTGGGATTAAAGGCATGGACCTCCATGCCGAGGCTATTGTTTTGAGATAGGTTTTCACTCTATAGCCCAGGCTGGCAGTGTACTTGTAGCAATCCTCCTGCATCAGCCCCCCAAACATTTGTATTCTAATAGATGTAAGCCACCCATTATAAGCTTTTTTTTTTTCGAAACTTTTCACTTATTTATTTTTGTGGTACTTGGGGTTGAATCTATGGTCTTACACATGTGGTCTTTCGCTCACCACTCAGCCTTTTAAAATCATTATTAGGGCTGGAGAGATGACTGAGCAGTCAAGATTATCGGCTCTCCCAGAGGATAATTTTGATTCCCAGCACCAATGTGCCAACTCACAACCACCTGTAACTGCAGTCCTAGGGGACTGGAGTCCTCTTCTGACCTCTGTGGGCACTGCATGCATATGTTACACGGACGTAATATATGTGGCAAAACACTCATACACATAAAAATGAATTAAAAAATAAAATTACTATTACATTTAATTATTTGGGTGAGTGTGTATGTAGAGGCCAGAAGACAAATATGGGCATCAGTTCTCTTCTACCACATGGGTCCAGATCATCAGATTTGGTGGCAAGGGCCTTTACACCCTAAGTTTTCTTGAAACTGATCCCTTTGTAAAGTGTTATTTTGAGGCTGGATCTCACTGAGTTGCTCAGGCCAGCCTGAAATGCACCCTAAGGCCAGGGAGGCCTCGGGTTTCTGATCCTCTGGCCTCCCTCTCTTCAGTGGCTAGGGTGACAGGGCTGCATCACCACATCATCTTAGCTTTCTTCTTATCTCAAACACAGTTGCTGCCGGAAGGACCCCAGGCTTCGTGATAGAGATCCTGGCATCCCCAGGAGCCCACCCTGTGGCAGGCACAAACTAGGGGTTCATAGAAAGTGGTGATGCTTCTGCTCATTTACTTACAAAAATTGAGGCTTAGAAAATAAAGTGATTTAGCTCAAAGGCAACCTGAAGTCACATGCCACGAGGTTGGAAAGGCTCATTCGGGGGCTCCTTAACTACATACCTCCTCCAGGTGGCCTCCCTGACAGCTTTGTCTAAAGAGCCTTCCCAGTGTTCTCTGCTTTCTCAGCCATTGGCGGAAGTTGGCATGACCCCTATTGGTGTGTTCAGGGGGTTTCTACCCCTTTCCTTCTGCTCTGACCTTCCCCGGCACCTAGGTAGCTCTGGCACATCCACAGATGCTCAGGAAATGAGGAAGGAATGAATTTGTTAAGATAGGTGCTGTGGGCCAAGCTGTCCCGCAGGACTGCCTTCCCACTTGCTGAACTGGACTCTCAGAATGCCAAGCCCATCTACACCCATGTGTGTGCTCACTTGTTCTAAATCACCATCAGTTCTCAGTGCCGGTACCTCCTTTTCTTGAGTGACCTGGAAGCTGGGACCCCACCAACAACTGTTTCCTGCTAGGGTAGACGGCAACTCACCAGGTTTCCCAAAGCATCCCACCTCGGGGTTCTGCCAGCTGAGAATGGCTTCCAGCCAGTGCAGCTTGTAGAAGTCGGAGAAGCCGGCCATACCACAGAACATAACTGCAAACACACCAAGGTCCCTCTGTAGGCCTGTTCCCACCTCCTCCCATGTCCCTGGGGCTACAAGGGGGTTCTTTTTTCCCCCTCTGTGTAGCCTTAGCTGTCTTGGACTTGCTCTGTAGACCAGGCTGTCCTTGAACCCACAGAAATCTGCTTGCCTTTGCCTCTCTGAGTGCTGGGATTACAGGCATGTGCCACCATGCCTTGCTTCAAAGGGCCTGTCTCTGCTGCCTCTGCTCTAGGGTTCCAGGGGCAGGAAGGAGGTTTTGTCTCGGCCACCAGGGGTTCCCAGGCCCTAGTCTGTTGCTATCACGGGGCTGTGAGAGTCAGGCTTCATGGGGATGTTGCCCCAGCAAAGGAACAGACACCCAGGGGCTCTTTCTCTTTATCTCCAAGACCTTGAGGGTTAGGGTCTGTGTGACAGCTGATCAGTCTGTCCAGAACTTTCCCAGTAGATCAGACTAGGGGGACAAGAAGCAGTCACTGTGGCATGTAGACACACAATGGTCAGTTACATTTAAGCCCCTAATAAGCAACATGTGTGCATGTATTTGGAGGTCATAGGTTAACTACGGCATCATTCCTAAAGAGCTGTCCACCTTATTTTTTATTACATTATTTATTTTCTTATTGTTTGTGGGCATGTGTGTGCGTGTGAAGGCATATGTGTAGAGATCAGAGGACAACTCGTGGAGCTGATTCTCTCCTTCCACCATGTAGACCTCAGGGACTGAATTCATGTCCTCAGGCATAAAGGCAAGCACTTTTTTTTTTTCACTCCCTGAGCCATCTAGCCAGTTCCACCTTGTTTTTCAAGACAGGGTGTCTTGGTGAGACCTGTGACTTACCCAGTCACTTAAGCTGGCTGGCCACCAAGTCCAGGGGGTCCACCTGTCTCTACCTCCCCAGCACCCCCAGGGAGCTGCCTCTCTCAGCCTTCTTCATGAAAACCTGGTGTTTTCACAGGAGTGCTAGGGATCAAACTCAGTTCCTCATGCTTGCAGAGCACCCTTCGCCGACTAAACTATCTCCCTAGGCCTGTACCTTCTGTGTTTACTTGCTTCATTTAGCAATCCTGAGTGTGTGCATGAGGCCCCCTTGTCAACACCCCGCTACTCTACACTGAGGGCAGAAGGCTGGGCTCACTGTTTTCCATGAAGAGGTCTTGGGTGGGGTAGGTGTATCCGATGGCCTCTGCTCTTCGGTTCAGGTCCATCATATTGGCACAGAAGATGTTCATGTACTGCTGGCTCTGCTGGAACAGCCCCTCCGTGCACCCTTGCTGAGGAACAGACAGCAGGAGATGAGAAAGTAGGTGGTGCAAGACACATGCTCAGCCAGGGAAGGCCTGCAGCTCTGAGCTGGTTCTCCAGGGCAGTGTTTGCAGGAGGTCTGTCCTCCCTCCGAGGTCACACTCCTCTCTCTGCAGGTCACCGGAGTCAGCTTACATTCAGGGCTTGGTCACTATTTAGCTTTTCTGAGCCTCAAAGTCTTTTTCCAGAAAGGGAAGGGCATGCAGATGTGTCTAAAGTTTTGATATCCTGGGCTGCTATCATCCCACTGTAGACTTACAAAAGAATCTCAGGAAATGTTATAATGTTTTAAGTAGAATTCCAGTTTTGTGTCGTGATGCGCTCACAGGTTGGACACTGCTGGGGGAGCTTGTGCTAGAGGGTGTTTTGCTTTGGTGGGTAACGCAGCTTGGTAATGTCTGACATGAGAATGAACACAGGGTGACACTCTGCAAATATTAACCTCTTCACCGAGGACTCCAAGGCAGCTCCGCGTGCTGCTAGAAAGAGTGGGAGCCACCCAGGGTCACCACCCCATTCTGTGGTAGGAGAAAGGGAGTTGAGAACAGCCTTCCTTTCTCTGCTCAGCACTTACCATTCTGGCCCAGAGGAAGAAGAGCAGCTGGTGGGACAGGCTGTAGCCTGAGCAGCCTGGCTTGGTCATAAGAGTTCTGCAGAAATTGGAGAGCCCGCAGGGCTGGCTGCTGTCTGTCCTGGGAGGGGACAACCCAGACTGATGAGGACAATGCTCCCTGTCCATCCCACTTGGGGTCTGCCCAACCTGTGTTTCCCTCCATGGTTGTTAGGGTGAAGGTTCTGGGCTGGGTACAAGGGTTGCCAAATAAAGCCCAGGTGTCCTGGGTCTTACTTTGTTTTGAGACAAGGCCTTATTCTGCAGTCCAGTCCTCCTGTCTCAGCCTCCTTGAGTTCTGAGACTACAGATATATAACATCATGACTGGCTCTGTCCTGGTCTTAATCTAGCTCAGAGGACACAGTGCTGAACTGTGCTGGGCTTGGACAGCCACAGCATCTGACTTCCTGTTGCTCCATGAAGTCCTCAAATACCTTTCCTATCAGTGTCCTAAATAAAGGACTATTCAAACCCAGCACTTTGGGGAGTGTGGTCAGGGCTCAACACACTTACTTATTCATACCCTATATGACAATATAGGTCACCATCTAGAGTGCAGCCCCTCTGTGGGTCAGCTGTGGCTTGGTATCTTCTCTGAAGGAGGCTGAGAAGATAATGCCCCCTCCAGTCTGCCCTTCCCCCTGCACTAAAGTGCCTTGCTGCCGGAAGAAACGGGAAGTAAGTAAGATCAGTACTGCCTTCCTAGACCCATGGAGTCTGTAAAGAGTCTCCAGAGGCAGGATGGGAGGCGCTTGGGGCCCTGGGGACTGGGGCTTTGTCCTGTGTATAGAGGGACTCAGAGAAAGCCACTCTGGGGAGGAGATCAAATGCTATGGTCCAGGAAAAGTGAGATCTGGTCTTTGTGGAGTGGGGGGTAAGGGAGAGGGCCACTGAGTGCCTGTGCGCATGCACCTGCATTTGCTCTGGTTGTGGCCAAGGGGGCACTATGGGGCTTTTGGGTACTGGGGAGATGGGGTACCCACCCTGTTCCTAGCAGTTGCACCAGGCACGCATCACTGCTGTCCTCTGAGAAAAAGTCCAGGGGCTCCAGCCAGGCATACACCAGGGAGGCATCGGTGCGTGTCCAGGCATGGGGCAACTTCCAAAACCCAGGCTGAATGCTTGGCTGGAACGCTGAAGCGAAGGAGAGGTGGGAAGTTGCTGAGTGATCAGGAACCAAGGGCTACAGCACTGCTGATTATTCCCAGCTCAGAAAGTGCAAGTGCTTCTGTCACGGTTGTGTTTCCTACTGCTGTGATAAAACACCACGGCTCAACATAACTTGGGGGAAAAGGGTTTATTTCAGCTTAAAACTCTTGGGTCACACTCCATCACTGAGGAAAGTGAGGGCAGAGCAGGAAACTGGAGGCAGACGCTGGTGCAGAGGCTGTGAAAGAGTGCTTGCTCAGCCTGCTTTCTTATGGCACTCTCCCAGGAGTGAGACCACCCATGGCGCGATGGGCCCTCCTGCCTTAATCATCAATCAAGAAAAAACACTGCAGACCCTCCTACAGGCAAATCTTATGGAGGCATTGAGTCCCTCCTCCCAAATTACCATACCATTGGCAGGATACCCTCCCTGGAACCTAATCCCATGACAGGTGGCAGGTCTGTCTGAGCCTTGCCTGATGGAGCAGGAGGTTTGAGTCACACCAGTTACCCTTTTCTGTCATGTCTCATGTAGCCCAGGCTGGCCTCAAACTCACTGTACAGCTGATGACCTTGAACTCCTGACCCACCTCAACAAGTGCTGGGATTATGGGCATTTTATCACCACAGCTGGTTTATACGGTGCTGGGTGGGGACCAGGGCTTTCTATGTGTTAGACAAGCACTCTCCAACTGAGCTGCATCTCTAGTCCTTGGTGCCCTTTTCTAAAACAACAAAAGCAGAACATCTTCCCTAACTAATAGGGTGTAGGATGTTAGGCATGCATGTGGTATTCAGACGTATATGCACATGGAACACTCAAACATGTAAATACTCTTTAAAAATATTTGAGGGGAGGCTGTTATGACCCTGAAATGCATGAAGCTTCTCATTTTCTAGGAAAGGAACATGCCCCCGGTCAATAGCATGAATTTATGGACAGGCTTTGCCTAGATCTACAACATTCCCTGGAAGTGTGAGGTGTTGATAGACGGCCCCAGACCTCCTGGGTGGGGCTGTACAAAGGTGGAATTCTTATAAACTCAGCGACCAGCCAGGGGCTTCTGAGGAGGCTGGCACAGTGTTCAGGGCCTGGTCTCATCACCACACAGCTTCATCTGTGCAGTAAGACTGTGGAGGAAGCTGAAATCATCCAGGCTGCCTGGAAGAGAATGTGACCTGCCAGGCCAACTACAAGTCAATCAGGGAGCTTGTTGATTTCCAGGGACTGGGAATTAGATAGCTCTGACAGGCAGATAGGGAAGGGGGCCTTAGATGGATGTTCAAGGAGATAAACTTACGGCTTCTGCTTCACCTTCCTTACCTGCCTGAGTCTAAGGCTTTTTCTCTTACGTGTGGGTCCTCCTTTCTGGCTGATTGGCCCAGGCTGTTCAGATATGCTCAAGGCTGGACCAGAATATGTTGACCTAAAGCTATGGGCTTCTCAGCTTCCCTTTCTTTATCTAAACTGACCAATCCTAAATTAAGGGAAGAATGCTCATTCCAGCTCACCAAGGACTCTTAAAACCCCCAGACCCTCAGAAGAGCATCCCCTGCCTTCCTTGCAAGGGGGCCATCCCTCTGTGTCCCTTTCTGTGCACACCCCTTCACTCTTAACCTGCTGATTCTGCTCTCTGAGATTTTCCCTGCTGTGACCTGTTGTGCTCCGGAGTTTTCCTGCCTTTTCATTCTTTAATTAGCAGAGAAAGCGAACCTGATCTAGACCTTTAGATGATAACAGTTCCAGCTGGTAAAAGTCATCGTCCATGCTGGGATGGGCTTTCAATGACTCCATACTTCTGCGAGTAACCCTGATAACTCACTGTTTTGATTTGTTATTGTTCCCCTATCTGGGACAAAAAGACATTCATGTCTCCCCAAGAAAAGTGTTACACAACTGGCACAGGTGTTACACATGTCCCCATCCCCAGCAGGAACAGATAAGTCAGGCTTATAGGCTGGAAGCCTCTGTGGGATCTTTAAAGGGGACAATGAGTTGGACTTTGATGCAAGAAAGTGGTAGGGTTAAGGTTCTCTGTACAAAACAATGAACACCTTTTTAATATCCCAGCGGTGAAGGCAGGTCACGTCAGACCTGCCTGAAACCAGGAAGTGACTGGGTCACCTGTGGCTTCCTGACGACTGATATGGGCTGCCCTGATCTGCCTTGCTTCAGGAGGCGGCCCTACCCAAGCCTTTCAGGAACACCCCAGATGCTCCCTTTGATGCCATAGGCCCACCCTGCTCTTACCTCTTAGATATGTGGGGTCACTCTGCTTGAGGTAGAAGATGGATTTTTGGAGGAGAGCAGACAGTGTGTTGGCCAGCTGTCCAGCACGTAAGCTGAGTGGCTGCAGCAAGGGGTTGAGATTCCATTTTTCCTGGACTCCTCGAAGTTGCACTGAAAGGGGAGGTCAGAAGTCATTCAGCCTAACATCTGACCAAGCACGAGTGCAGGGAAAATGCCCTCGGTTTTACTCATGGCCCTCAGTAGAAATCAGGCTTCCGTAAAGCTGATCAGGGCTGTGGGTGTGGCTAAGAGCTTGGATTCTAGAATTGGGCTTGGCTTCAAATCTTGATTCTCTATGCTTTCTCAAAAACTGGCCAGAAAAAAAAAATCAATTTCCCTCTGTCATCATCACAAATTATTATTTCATGGGGGTGTTTTAGGGATTAAATGAACTAATGTGTAGAGACTTATAATCTTCTATTGTACAAAAGAAACAGTTAATGATGTTCAGCTTCTGTATTGACTTGGCACCCTGCTCTCTGTAAAGGATAGGTAGGGAGGAGTCTAGATTGGTAGACCTCTGGTGGTGTGAACTTGCTCTTAGGGCCGGTGTCTACTCCCCTACCATTTAAGATATCTTGCTGGGCCATGGTGGCACACACCTTTCATCCCAACACTTGGGAGGCAGAGGCAAATGAACCTTTGAGTTTGAGGCCAGTCTGGTCTACAGAGCAAGTTGCACAACATCCAGGGCTACACAGAGAAACAAACAAACAACAAAAAAGAGACATCTTCATAAAAATATGGAGGGAGTTAGGCACTGTACCTGCTCTGCCTAACAGAAAAGCCAGCCCTAGGAAAATTATAACTATTATTTTTCCCTCTTTCTCCTCCTTCTCCCTCTTTTGTTTCTGTGCTGGACTTCCCTCTTTTATTTTATTTTATTTTATTTTATTTTACTTTTGAGAGAGAGGCTCCTGTGTAGTCCCGGCTCTCCTGGAACTCACTATATAGACTAGGCTGGCCTCAAACTCACAAAAACTCACCTGCCTCTGCCACCTGCACACTGGGATTAACAAGTACACATCACCACACCTAGCTTATACGTCTTAATCTTTAGAGGAATTTGGCACTGCTGTGTTTGTCTCTTTCTCACTAGTCTCAGCCCAGAGGATGAGGGTCTCCGTGGAGATGCCCACTTCCCAAGCCCAGGCAGACACCCGGCAGGGCCCTTTGTCACTTTGGGCGGTGGGCTCCTGCTCACTACAGGTGTACCCGTCTGTGTGCGGGCACACCATTGTGTCCTGAGTGTCTTGGCAAGTGTCCAGCCCGCTCCATACGGAGCTTATGCCTCCCAATGCTAACAAACACTTGGCTATTTTCTCAGGACCTTTAGCTGCCTTTGACAGGAGGGGAGGAAACCAGGATGGGGGAGGGTTCCTGTTTTGTCTGAAGCCACCCTTAGGGGACTGACTTTTCCTTAAGGACCATTAAAAGGGCTCACACTGCGTTCACAGCTTGTCAGGAAGGGCTGTCAAGGGAATCTTTTTCTCCTGAGACTATAATTTCCAAATCTTTCTCATGTTGCCTTTAAGTCCTTTGTCATTCTACAAAGTTCGATAAGAGCTGGCAGAGAACCACACGATCAGGAAGTGCCCTGGGTCCTCATCTTACCCAAGGGAAATCGCTTGGGTTTCAGGTTCTGGGGGAACTGGTTTTCCTACCAGCCATCTGGAAGCAAGGCTCACATACCTTCCAGCACTTGGAATCCCACCACACCGTCCAGGTTGATTGAGGGCAGCCTGTCTTCTAGGAACAAGGTGGCTTTCTCCAGCGCTGTCAGGATCAGGCCGGCCATGGTGCCCTGTGCAGTGGCTGGCCATGGCAGTGAGGAGGGCTGTGGTGGCAGAGCCAGCAGCAGGAAAAGAAGCAGCCTGAACCTTGCCATTAACAATTTTCTGCTGGCGGATGGTCACACCCTGTAGTGGCAGGCACTTACTGAGATCCTCTAAATGCCTTGTTCCCGCCTCTTCCTCCACCCCTCTTCCCCAGGAAGAGTTGGAGACAAGTGGCAGGACAGGACCTCAGGGTGGTCAGCCACAGGGCCCCGAGCATGGTTGGGCCATTCCTGAATATCAGGTTTGCTAGTTGCTGATTGGGGCAGGGAATCCACTTTTGTCTTTATGTATGGGTGTATGGGTGTATGGGTGTGAGTTTGTGTGGGTGAATGCACCTGTAGGTGTGTGTGTGCCAGTGGAAGATAGAGTCCAGCTTCTGGTATCCTTGTGTAGGAGCCATCCTTGATTTTGGAGGTAGAGCCTCTTATTGGCCTGGGATTTGTGAGGTAGTCAAAGCCAGTAAGCCCTAGGGATTCTCCTGTCTCCACTTTCTGGTTCTGGGACTGCAAGCATGTCATTATGGAGACAGGGTTTCTCTGGATAGCCCTGGTTGTCCTGGTCTATCTCTGTAGAGCAGGCTGGCCTTGAACTCACAGAGATTCATCTGCCTCTGCCTCCCAAGTGCTGGGGTCAAAGGCGTGGCCACCGTCACGCCTGGCTTTTTAGGTTCTGGGGGTTGAGCTCAAGTCCTCATATTTGGTTGGCAAGCACTTCACTGTCTGAACTGTCTTCCCAGCCCCTTTATTTTTCCCAGTCTAGTTTTCCATTGCTGTCTTAGCTATGGTGACTGAAGCTAAAATATCCAAAGCCCCCATCCCCGACCGAGGATCTCACTGTGTAGCCCTGGCTGTCCTGTAACTCACTCTGTAGACCAGGCTGACCTCAAACTCAAGAGATCTGCCTGCCTCTGTCTCCCGAGTGCTGGAATTAAAGGTATGTGCCACTATGCCTCACAAGTTTGCTTGATTTAAATAAGTTTGGAACTAGCTCATTGGCAGACACACTTGTTTTCACAAGCTTTCTCAGAGTGGCACTTAACTAGTAGAACCAGAATTGAAGTTGTAAAGATGGGTGGTTTGAATAGGAATGGCCCCTAAGGCCTCATGTGTTTGAAAGCTTGGCCCATAAGGAATGGCACTATTAGGAGGTGCAGCTTTGTTGTGTAAGACCTGGAGTCTCACTGCTCAGGATCGCCCCCTTCCCAAGAAGGCCCACAGACCACAGCTCGATGCAAAAGCAAGAGGTTTTATTGCTATCTCGATAGGGTCGCCCCTCCAAAGATAGGAGATGACCCCAAACATGCAAAGCACAGGTCAGGTCACTTTTGCTCTATGGTTTACAGCTGGTTGTAGATAGTTTACAGCTGGTTGTTTCTCAGAACAGTTCACCCCACCCTTCAAGAGCTCTCTGCACCTGGCTTCAATTCAAATAATCACAGTTGTTTCTCATTCCCAGAAGGTCCCTCAGTTGGAGTAGGTGTGGCCTTGTTGGAGGAAGTGTGTCACTGTGGAGGTGGGCCTTGAAGTCTCACATGCTCAAGCTAGGCCTAGTGTGGCAGTCTCCTTCTGCTGCCTGGGATCAGAAATAGGACTCTCAACTCCTTCTCCAGCACCATGTCTGCCTGCATGCTGCCATGCTTCTCCATGACAACAATAGACTAAACTTCTGAAACTGTAATCCAGCCCCAATGAAATGTTTTCTTTTATCAGGGAGGCAGAGGCAGACAGATTGCTCTGAGTTTGAGGCCAGTCTGGACTCTAAAGTGAGTCCAGGACAGCCAGGGTTACACAGAAAAACCCTGTCTCAAAATAAGTTTTCTTTTTTAAGAGTTTCTGGTCATGGTGTCTTTTCACAGCAATAGACATTTTCACTAAGACAGAAGGTGTTGGTATAATGTTCTTTTGAAATGTATACACCTTACCCTTGTTCATTTAAATGTTTATTTCTCCCTGCCACTATCTGGTTTCAAGCTGGACATTCCATTGTGATGTTCTAAGCATCACCTGTCTCAAGTTTGTGTAAACATGCCACCATTTGTTCTCACCAACTTGTCAATTAAACCAGCCACAATGTTGAGCAATGGAGAGGATAGGGTGGGACATCCTGGCTCAAGAGTGGGAGGAGAGGAAGGAAGCAGGAGGAGAGGAAGGAGTAAGAGGAAGAAGAGGAGCAGAGCTGGGAGAGAGAGGCTAGAGGAGAGGTCTTGGAACGACGTGGAGAGATGGACTGGACCTAAGATATCACTAAAAGCAAGTACTATGGGTGAATCTGAATGGTATGAAACTATGCAGGCTTGGAGGTTTAGGATTGAGTAACTGTTTCCCAGCATTGTGTTCTAGGTTAACTAAATAAATCCAGGTCTCTGTGTGGTGATTTAGTTAAACAGCTGTTTAGGATTAACCGCAGCTTTACTAAAAGATGTATCAATAGTAAATATTAATGTGTAGGACTCTCAGCTCCTTCTCCAGCATTATGTCTGCCTGCACGCTGCCATGCTTCTCCATGACAACAATAGACTAAACTTCTGAAACTGTAATCCAGCCCCA
The DNA here is from genome assembly GCF_030254825.1 of Meriones unguiculatus. NCBI lineage: Eukaryota > Metazoa > Chordata > Mammalia > Rodentia > Muridae > Meriones > Meriones unguiculatus. The sequence goes on from NC_083359.1 coordinate 42,713,595, forward strand.
ATGAAATGTTTTCTTTTATCAGGGAGGCAGAGGCAGACAGATTGCTCTGAGTTTGAGGCCAGCCTGGTCTATAAAGTGAGTCCAGGACAGCCAGGGTTACACAGAAAAACCCTGTCTCAAAATAAGTTTTCTTTTTTAAGAGTTTCTGGTCATGGTGTCTTTTCACAGCAATGGACATTTTCACTAAGACAGGAGGTAAGCTACAAAGCAGGGTGTGGTGGAGCATTCTTGTAATCACTGAACTTGGGAGGGTGAGAAAGGAGGGTCACCTGCAAATTTGAGGACAGCTTGGAATATACAGTGAGTTCAGGATTAGCCAGTGCAACTTAACGTTACTGACCCAAAATTTAAAAAACATAAAAAGAGTGCTGAGATGTAGACCAGTGGTACAGAGTCCAAGAAATAAAACCTAGTGGTTCATTTTCAAAAATGAAAGCAGCGTGGGCCAGCGTAGGTCCGACTATGAGTAAACAGAAAGCACTGGTCCGCTGCTGGCGGCCTGCTAGCGACTGCCCTCCAAATTGTTGGTCTAACCACTGCCCCTAAAACTAGATGGTGGGAGTGGTAAATTACTAGCTACCAAGATTGCCTAATGATCTGCAGACATGATGAGGCCATGTACCCGAGATGATTTGACATCAACAGGATGTAAACCATAGATAGACCCCTTGTTGGAATCCGTAAGCAGACACCTCTATGGCCAGCCCCAAGGGACCCGAAATACTGGATATCAGGCATCTGTGAAGCCACCTACAGACCTGAAAGCATCTGCGTAGGGTCTGAGTCCTTTATAAGAGAACTTGCACTACCTCTCTCTCTCTCCTGCCCTGCCCAGAGATGGTCTCTGTGACCCCTTCCCTTAATAAACCTTGCACGTGGAACTAGTCTTGTGCCATGATTTGTGAACCCACCCTGTAACTTTGCTGTACAAGCCTAATATTGGTGCACTTGGCTGGAAACAGGTGCCTCCAGCGGCCACGCCTTGTGCTGGTTCCTTTTTGGTGCCGGCACCCCCCTGGACTGCTGGAAACCCATTTCATTTCAAATCTGCCTGCAACCCACTTTCTGGCAACCAGATTGCTATCTGCTGCATGCAACACCTGCTGAATTGGTGAGTTCCCCTCATTGGTCAGCATAAACGCCTCTCTTGGTAGGGGAAAATTGACTGTTGAGCATCCAGCAACTTTCTACTACCCTTTGAGATGGAAAAACCCCCAACCAAGGGCTTCACTGGCTACAGTTGAGCCTTTTTGCTGACCTCCATTTAGGGCTTCCTCTTTCCCTTGGGTGAAATTTTTTTTTCCCCTTTTACATGCATGGTTTCTCCCCCTCTCATGCGCGACTAAAAAAAATTCTAGTGCTAGGTAAACTGTGTCTCCTATGGGCAGCTGTGCCTTTGGCTTCTGGCCGATGCTGATGAGCTGTTGGATTAGGTAGGGCCATACTCTACAGAGACGAACCTTGTCTTTCAGATGCCTCTGGCAGGTCGCTGACTCCTACCCACAATGAGAAATGCCCATTTGTCCATTTCTCCCGCATCCCCACTGGGATGGATGTCTTCTGGAGAATTTAAAAATCCTACACATGGAGCCTGAGTTGAAGGACTCTTAGCTCATACGCCTCTGTGATAAAATTTGGCCTATGTATTCCTTAGATAACGGTTCAAATTGGCTAATTAACAGCACATTAAATCCCAATATTTTATGGGATCTTTTTAATTACTGTCAGTGATCTGGTAGATGGAAGGAGGTATCTTATGTTCAAGCATTCTCTCTCCTCCACTCTAAACCTTCTCTCTGTTCTTCCTGTTCTCCCACCCAACTTCTTCTAGCTATAAAGTCTCAACCTCAAGAGTTCTCTACCTTTGACTTCAAGGATGAACCTCCACCTTGCCATTCTCAACCTCTGGTGTCTTCTCCCCCCTCTTCTGCTTCCTCCTCTTCCTCTTTGGCTTCTCCAGAGCCCTCACCCCCTCCCCAGCAACAGGCTGTCCTAGTTGTCCTACTTTGGCACATACTTTTACCCCACCAACAGCTATTAGCCCCCCTGCTACCCGTTCTCACTCTATAGCAAAGCCCGCTTCCTCTACTCAGCATAAACCAGCCTCAGTTCTTCCCTTGTGGGAGGTAGCCGGTGTGGATGGCTTAGTTAGGGTGCATGTTCCTTTCTCATTAACTGAACTTTCTCAAGTAGAAAAGAGACTAGGATCCTATACCTCTCATCCTTCTACTTTCATTAAATAATTTCAATATCTCACTCAATCTTATAGTCTTACCTTCCACGATATATATGATTCTTACCAATAACCTATTACCTGAGGAATGCAGGTGAGTTTGGGAACAGGTTAGAATGCATGCAGATAAGGTTTACCAAACAAACACAGCATACCTGGTTGGGGCTGAGGTAGTGCCCCACCAGGATCCACAATGGGATTATAATACCCTGGAAGGCATTTTAGCTTGAGATCAGGTCACAACCTGCCTTCTGGATGGTCTCTGCAAGGCTGCCCTTAGGTCAGTTAATTGTGAGAAGCTCCAGGAGATCATTCAGGACAAGAATGAAAACCCATCTCAATTCCTAAAGCACCTTACAAAGGCCCTCTTACAACATACTAATCTAGACCCCAAAGGTACAGAGGGTAGGCAACTTCTGATGACCTATTTTTTCTCCCAGAGTTACCCCGACATCAGGGCTAAGCTTAAATGCTTGGAGAGAGGACCTCTGACTCCACAGGCAGAAGTCTTAGTGCTGGCCTTTAAGGTGTACTATGGGAGAGATAAGAAAGCCCACAAGCAAAAATACCAAATGCTGGCCAAGGCCATCCGACCTGCCTCAGCTACTACCCAGGCTTCCTTGCCTCCTAAGGCCTGAGGACCATGGGCTCCCTTTTTCAAATGTTGTCAAGAAGGTCACTGGGTCCAGTTTTGTCCTAACCCCACCCCCCAAGGCACCTGGGCCATGTCCAAAATGCCACCAAGAGGGATATTGGGGTGTTGAATGCAACCGTTTCTTCCATGAAATGGGGGCATCACTCCCAGATCGCCCTCTGGCCGATATCCTAGGCCTGGCTACGGCCAGCTGAAGGTGCCCAGGTTCCCTAGGCCCGGCCACTGCCATCACTAGCAGGGAACCACGGGTAATCATGGTATTGGGGCAGCCCATCTCCTTCCTTGTGGACACCAGAGCCACTTACTCAGTCCTGATGGAGTATTGGGAACCATCCTCTCCTTCTAGTTCCCTTATTGTTGGGGTAGGGAAACAGCCTTTCCAGCCTTGCCAGTCTTGCCAGACTCCACCACTTAATTGTATTTTCAGGGGTGTTCCCTTGACTCATTCCTTTCTAGTGATGCCAACCTGTCCAGTTCCCTTACTGGGAAAGGGCTTTTTAGCCAAAGTGGGAGCCTCTGTCTCCTTTACCTCATCCATTTGCCTGACCCCAAGCTCACCAGCATCCTCTCTCCTTCTAGCTACCCTACCTACCAGTTGTGACACATCGCTTCCTTCACTAGCCTCCCAAGTGGACTCTAGCTCTTGGGCCTTCGAGAACCCCATATTGAAATGGATTCTGCCCTTCCTCATACCTCTTCTGCTGGTCCTTCCTGCTTTTGCTTTTTGCACCCTGCTTTATTAACTTCCTCTCTACATTCTCCAACAACAAATGCAAAAATTCTCTAACCAAACTATTAATCAGTTACTCTTATAGGATTATCAACCTCTACCCACAGAACAAGATGACATTGACCTTCCAATCAATTCTGATGGTGGGGACAAGCTATACCCAGAGAATGACAATGTCTCTAATCAGCAGGAAGTAGCTTGAAGAGCAAAGGATGCCCCTATGTCCTCTTGCCATCATCCCTTCCTAGCGCCTCACTTTTTAATAAAACAAAAAGGGAGGAATATTGGGATTTGTTAGCAGGCATCTCTATGGCCAGCCCCAAGGGACCTGACAAACTGGATACCAGGCATCTGTGAAGCCACCTACAGACCTGAAACCACCTGTACATGCTCTGAGTCACCTTATAAGAGAACATCTCTCTCTCTCTCTCTCTCTCTCTCTCTCTCTCTCTCTCTCTCCCTCCCTCCCTGCCCAGAGATGTTCTCTGTGACCCTTTCCTTAATAAACCTCCCTCATGAAAACAGTCACGTGGTATGATTTGTGAACCCACCATGTAACTCTGCCACACAATCCTAACACCCATACATGGTTTTTGTTGAAGAAAACACAATGGTAAGAAGACAAATATAAGTGGCAGAGGGGAAGACAAGACCCAGATTTCACCCTCCTGATCATGCAGCCAATAAAGAGTGTTTCAGTCACTGTTCCTATTGCTGTGAATAGACACCATGGTACAGCCACTCTTATTAAAAAAATGTTTAATTGGGGCTTACTCACAGTTCAGAGGTTTAGTCCATTATTCTATGACTCTGACATCCCTAGCATTTTGTGCTGGGGTCCAGGCCCTAGTGATAACAAGGCCTGAAGCAGAGTGGATTCCAGAGTGGAGAGGGAGGAATAGGGACAGGGTTGTGGTGGTGTGGGGGGGGGGAGGAGGGGGGATTTGCAGCCTGACTGACTGGCAGTCAGAGTGCTTTTTATTTGTACAGAACTCAGTAGGCAGGGTTGCATGTTGTTTCAAAACATAGATCATATCATTTTGCTTCTAGACACATGTTTCAACTTCCTCTTGGATATGAGTTTAGTCATCAAAACCATGTTCCTTCATCAACCCCATAACCCAAATTTTTTAACAGTCTTGTAGTTTCCAGGGCATATTTTGCCAAAGCACAACAGCCTGTCTTCTGGCTGGTAGTTCCTGTAGTTTCAAGGACACTAGACAGAAAGAAAATCTTCAAGCCAGCCTAAGCAGATTATCATGTCCCAAGCAGTGTATTATCAACTTTTAATAATCAGAGTGCTAAGTATCATAGGCCCAGGAAAAACCTTCATACCAAAGCTGCTGTCTGTAGAATTTATTTCTATGTCTAATCTTGCAATTCTTTTGTTCCTTGGTCATATGACACCACAGTGGCCCTGTATGTGTTAACTTTTTCTGAGAAAAGTAAGTCTTAATAGTTTACTCTCTTATCATTTATCCACACCACTCTTTGTCCATCAGTAGTAGGAAGAGGCTTTTAGTTTGATCTGCTGCCAACTTCTCTACGCCCCAATCTTGTTTACCTTTTAAGTTTACTTTGTTCTGATTATCTTGTTCCCAAGTAGGTGCAGGAGCAGATGTGCCAAGAGTATCTCAGAGCCTCATAAGGAGGTCTCTGGCATCTCTAAGTCACAACCTCCAGGGCATAAGGAAGGCCTTCAGGTAGGTCAGATAAGGATATTTCTAAGTGGAGGGGCAGCGTGCTCAGGACTTTTCTTGGGTAGCATAGAGGCACTAGTCCCGGGAGAAGTCGTAAATGACTCATTAGAAATATCCTATCAATCCAATATCCCAAAGTTGTACAAATAATAAAAGCACCCCAAACATGTAACGTGAATATCAAGGGCAAAAAGTGGGAGACCATGCAGCAGCGATTGCATCACTCTGCTCAGCTTTGTTGGATCTTTGTCAAAGCAGCTGTGCTGGCTTTATGACTTTCACTGTTCTCATTAGAGACAGCTGTGTCAATTTTGGGTTCTTCAACGCAATCTAGTCTTTATCTTCACATCTTTATGCCCTGGCCTCTCTGGGCCTCCATACCAAGGGACACTCTTGATGCATGTGTGGCCTCAGTGGCTTTCCTTGGCTGTGAAGGGAGATTCCACAACCTCTTTCTTGTATCCTTGACTGTAAAGCCAGAAACCCATGGCCAAAGCTGCCAAGTCCTGCTGCTTGATGGGGCTGGAACTTTTTCCCCTTGTTCAGTTACATCTGCACCAGCTTTCTGTTGCTGAGGGTTCCTTCCACTGCTTATGCTTCCTTTTAATTACTTTTCACAATTTAGAATTTGTTTAGCTTGGTGGGACTTGCCCCAAGGCACCACTTATTTATTCCATTTAGCACCAGGCTTTTCTTTAATTTTTTTAAATCTCCTTGAGCACTGGGCTTGGCTCCAACACTACACTTCCTGGTGCTCTTAATCTCCTCAAGCTGTACATTTTGTATTTTTCCTTGCCTAGCTTTCTCCTTCTCATCTATATCTTCATAAGAATGACTACTAATAACCACATGACACAGTCAATACTATGCAATCTTGAAATCTCCTTTGAAAATACTATTAATCCAAAACTCTTCAACTTAGCCTCAGACAGATTTTTTGGACAAGGGAGGAAAGCAGTCATGTTCTTCACCAAAATATCATAAGAATGGTTTCTAGGCCACCTACTAATGTTCTTCTCCTTTGAAACCTCTTGGCCTAGGCCCCCACAGTTCCAATCACCCTCAGCACCATTGTCTTTCATGCTCCTATTAGCATGGCCCATTAAGCCTCACATAAGGCGTTCCACTGCTTTCCTAATCCAAAGTCCACATTCCATCAACAAACAGCATGTCGGGCTTGCCACATCAATACCCTACTCCTGGTATCAATTTCTGTCTTAGTCAGTGTTCTAACTGACTATGGAAACCCTTATAAAAGAAGCATTTAATTGAGGCTTACAGTTTCAGAGGCTTAGTCCATTATCATCATGGTGGGGAGTATGATGGCATGTAGGCAGACATGGTACTAGAGCAACAGAGTTCTGAAAGCAGCAGGAAGTGAGAGGCACTGGGTCTGGCTTGGGCTTCTGAAACCTCCAAGCCCATTTCCTGTTACAAACTTCCTCCAATTCCACACCTCCCAATCCTTAAGTGATGCCACTCCCTGATGACTAAGCATTCAAATATATGTGTCTGTGGGGATCGTTCTTATTTACCACAGGATGCTTGTGTTAGGATTATAAAAACTGTTTTCTGTGTTCAGTCAGCATGCCAGACAATCTTGGCTGGGTATGTCCAGTTTTGCAAAGTCACAAACTACCTTGCTTTTGCTATGTTAAGTCTCCAGTGCTCTAATTATGAAGTGAGAGACCATGATTCTCACAGCAGCACTTCTCTAGGAAAAGCAACAACCCTAGAGGACATGCTTCTATCATTCTCTTATGCATCTCCTCTTTTCTTGTTACCCACAATTAAATCTATATGAAAAGTTTTTCTTTTTTCCTATTTATTTATTTATTTAATTTATTTATGTAGGTATTTTAAAGACAAGGTTTCTTTGTGTAGTGTTGGCTGCCCCTCTGTCTTCTGAGTGCTAGATCTAAAGGCATGAGTCACCACTGCTTGGCTTTAAAAGTTTTCTTTTCTTTTTTGGGGGTGGTGGTAGTGGTGGTGTTGAGACAGGGTTTCTCTGTGTAATAACTGTGGCTATCCTAGGCTTGCTTTGTAGCCTCAAACTCAGGGGTCTTCCTGCCTCTGGGATTCCTGTGGGGATTAAAGGTGTGTACCACCATGCCTGGCTTTAAAAAGTTTTTTTTTTTTTTAATAAATTTCAACTCTTATTGATTCATCTTGAAATTCTTTTCAAGAATCCTAGCTGGCCTTATCTGTTTTTGTTTTTGTTTGTTTGTTTTGTTTTTTGAGACTGTGTAGCCTCGGGGGTCCTCGAACTCACAGAGATCTGCCTGCCTCTGCCTCACTGAGTGCTGGGATTAAAGGCAAGCACCGATGTGTGTTTCTTGTATGCAGCAGAATATTGGATCCCAATTTTGCATTCATTGTTAGCCTGTGTCTGTTTATTGGGGAATTGAGTCCATTGATGTTGAGTGATATTAATGACCAATGATTGTTAATTCCTGTTATTTTGATACTGGTGGTATTAGTGTGTGTGTGTTCTTCCCTCCCCCCCCCTTTTATGGTGTGGAATTATTTTTTTCTGTGTTATCTTGGGTATAGTTAACCTTTTTTGGTTGGAGTTTTCCTTCTAGTATTTTCTGTAGAGCTGAATTTGTGGATAGATATTGTTTAAATTTGCTTTTGTCTTGGAATATCTTGTTCCCCCCCCCCCCATCTATGATGACTGAAAGCTTTTCTGGATATGGTAGTCTGGGCTGATGTCTGTGTTTTCTTAGGGTCTGTGTGACATCTGTTCAGGCCCTTCTAGCTTTCATAGTCTCTGTTGAGAAGTCAGGTGTGGTTCTGATAGGTCTGCCTTTATATGTTACTTGGCTTTTTTCCCTTGCAACTTTCAATATTTTTTCTTTGTTTTGCACATTTAGTGTTTTGATTATTATGTGGCAGGAGGATTTTCTTTTTCAGTCTAATCTATTTGGTGTTCTGTAGGCCTCTTGTATGTTTATGGTCATCTCTTGTTTTAGGTTGGAGGAATTTTCTTCTGTGATTTTGTTGGAGATATTTTCTGGGTCTTGGAGCCAGGAAGCTTCTCTTTCTTCTATTCCTATTTTTCTTAGGTTTCATCTTTTCATAGTGTCCTTGACTTCTTGGATGTTTTGTGTCAGGAATTTTTTGATCTACGATTTTCTTTGACAGATGTATTGATTTCTTCAATTGTATCTTCTACGCTTGAGATTCTTTCCTTCATTCTGTTGGTGATGCTTACCTCTATAGTTCCTATTTTCTTCCCTAAGTTTTCCATCTCCAGGGTTTCCTTGGTTTGTTTTTTCTTTATTGCTTCTACTTTCATTTTCAGGTTTTGAACAGTTTTATTCATTTCCTTTACCTGTTTGTGTTTTCCTGTATTTCTTTAAGGGATTTATTAATTTACTCCTTAATGGCCTCTGTCATCCTTTATAAGGTTGGACTTAAGGTCATCCTCTTGTACTTTGGCTGTGTTAGAATATCCAGGGTTTGCTGTGATGGGACAGCTAGGCTCTAGTGATACCACATTGCCCTGGACCTTGTTGACTTGGAGACTGAAGGGGCCACCTTGTAGTCAGGTGGGATTTTCAGTGGAGGAAGGGGATACCAACCCACCTACAAAACCTTCGATCTAAAATCTTCCCTGCCTACAGAATGTGCAAGGATAAAGATGGAGCAGAGAAAGAGAGAATGACCAACCAATGATGGGCCCAACCTGAGACTCACCCCATTGAAGAAAGCCAACCCTTGACGCTATTAATGATACTCTGCTATGCTTGCAGACAGAAGCCTAGCATGACTGTCCTCTGAGAGCCTCCACCCAGAATGAAACAGATGCTGACACTCACGGTCAAACATTAGGAGGACCTGAGTGAGTCTTGTGGAGGAGTGTAGGGAAGGATAGAAGGTCCTGGAGAGGACAAAAGCCCCTGAAGAAGACCAATAGTGTCAACTAACCTAGATCCATAGGGGTTTACAGAGACTGAAGTACAACCAAAGGGCATTCATAACCTGGACATAGGCCCACGACATATATGTAACTGATGGGCAGCTTGGTCCTCATGTGGGTCCCTAGCAACAAGGGGAGCGGGAGTCATATCTGACATGGACTTGGTTGCCTGATTTTGGGACCATTTTCCCCTAGCTGGGCTTCCTTGACTGGCAACAATAAAAGGGGGTGTACTATGTCCTGATGTGACTTGATGGCCCAGGGTGGGTTTGTAAGGGGAAGGGTCCCTTTTCTGAGGAGAAGAGGAGGGGGGAAAGGGAAAGAGGATAGGATGATAGAACTGGGAGGAAAAGAGACAGGAGGGTATGATTCTGCTGTGATGTAAAATGAAGAAATGAATACATTTATTAAAACAAAAATGATGTGCGCTGCCAGGCCCAGCTCCTAGCTTTATCTGAAAAGTTTCTGAAGAGAGCTACGTCTACCTCAGCTTCTCATAGGCTGCAGCTGCCCCACAGTCCATGTAGTCTATCTAGCCAGGGAGCCTCGAGGGACCTGAGGAGTGACCACTCTGCCCAGGGTATTATAAAAAAAAAAAGTGTGTTAGGCTATATTTATTAGCCCTAAAATTATCACAGCAATATTATTCAACCCGCTATCACAAATAATAAGACATAGACACCGATTAGATTTATAATTGCCTTATTTATCTTGGGCCAGGCAGATATTTAATTTACACTGTCTCAATAACCTCATCCATCTCCTAGTCCCCATCCAATGCCATCCACCTTAATCCTCCTCATCTGGTCTACTTTCCATCCATAATCCCATGGTACTTGCTTATATTCTTCATCTGGGCCTTTTCACACCATTATTGGAGTCCTTCCTCTCAGCCCTCGTGTTTTTTTCTTCACACTTCCCCATCTTGGAGTCCTCCTTCCTCTTCTCTTCCCATCCATCCATTGTCTGGTTCCTGTGATTCTCTTGAACCCAAAGGCCTGGGAACCTTAGCCACACCTACCCCGTTCTGCCTTGCCCAGGTATAGGCTGTTTAATCAACCAATCAGATATAATGACTTAGGCAGTTTTACACAAGGATACGTTTACATGAGAATGTGCTCTTCTGAGTAGAGACAGGATCTTGGGAGCCAGTAATTAACACTAGTACCAGTTCAAACCCCAACACCAGGTGGGTCTGCTTTTCCCTCACATTACCCTTTGAGATAGTTGATATTGACTGCTGACTTGATAGGATCTAGAATCACCTGGGAAACAATCTACTGGGTATCTTTTTGAGGGAGTTTCTAGATTTTGTTAACTGGTTGTGAAGACACACCCAAGCTGCAGGCTGCACCATCCCATGGGTTGGGATCCTGGGATCCTGGATTGAATAAAAAGGAGAAAGTGAGTTGGGCTCCAGGATTCATAGCTCTCTGCTTTCTGACTGTGGACACAATATGGCCAGCTGCCTCCTACTGCCACGCTTTTCTCACTGTCATGGACTATACCATATGAGCCAGGGCAAATGCTTTCTTCTTTACATTGCTTTTCTCAAGTGTTGAGGGCAGTGATTGATATCTCCAGAGCTTTCTTTTCTTCTGAAAGCCACAGCCTCCTTCTCTGCCTCCAATACTTTCTTTCTTTGTTTTTGAGACTGGGCTTACCCCCCTTCCTCCCATAACCCAAGCTGAAGGGAAACTCACAATGTAGCTCAAGTTTTTTTTTTTCCCCTTAAGGATGTATTTATTATTTATACAGTACTCTGCCTGAATGTATGCCTACACACAGAAGAGGGCACCAGATGTCATTATAGATGGTTATGAGCTACCACGTGATTACTGGGAATTGAACTCAGGATTTTTGGAAGCATAGACAGTGCTTTGAACTGCTGAGCCATCTCTCCATCCCCAAAACATACTATCTAATGGTGTGGACTTGATTTTTTTTAATCTGTGAAAATCAAGGTCATGGACCATCATGAAAAACAAATAAGAATCAAAGCAAAGACTCATGACCAAACCTTTGGCAGAGTACAGGGAATCATAAGAAAGAAGGGGAGTTAGTCTGATGGGGAAAGGATAGGAGCTCCACAAGGACCAAATATATCTGGGCACAGGGTCTTTTCTGAGACTGACATTCAACCAAGGACCATGTATGGACATAACCTAGAACCTCCACTCAGATGTAGCCTGTGGTAGCTCAGTAACCAATTGGTTTCCCAAAGTGAGGGGAACAGGGACTATTTCTAACAGGAACTCGATGACTGGCTCTTTGGTCTCCCCACCCCCGAAGGGAGGAGCCGTCCTGTTAGGCCACAGAGGAGGGCTTTGCAGCCAGTCCTGAAGATACCTGATAAAACAGGATCAGATGAATGGGGAGGAGGTCCCCCCTATCAGTGGACTTGGAAAGGGGCACGGTGGAGATGAGGGAGGGAGGGAGGGAGGGACTGGGAGGGAATGAGGGATCGGGACACGGCTGGGATACAGAGTTAATAAAATGTAACTGATAAAAAAAAATAAAAGAAAAAAAAAAGAAAAACAAATAAGAAGAGTGTTATATCCTGTCTTGAGCCCTGGGGACACTGGGACTCTTGTCCAGGGGTGGCCCCTGGGCTCCAGGCATGCTTCAGAAGAGATGGAGCAGCTCCCACCAGAGGCTCTGGGGCACAGGAGTGTCACCGTATGCTCTCACTGTTTCTCAGCAAGAGCATGGCTGCCACAGCATGAAGACTGTCAGGCGGCACTCCACAGACTCCACTGTGGCTGCTTTGGGACCCAAACTCTCCGATGGGAGATTTTTCTTCTTCACATGAGATTTCAGAAAGTCAGTACATGGGGCTGGAGTGATGGCTCAGCAGTTAGGAAATGGTACTGCTCTTACAGAGGACCTGAACTGGGTTCCCAGCACCCACATCTGGTGGCTCACAGCTGTCACTAGCTCCAGCTCTGAGGAATCCAACATCTCCTTCTGGCCTCCACAGGCAGCTGCACTTACGTTTCAGACACAGTTCGAAAGCAAAGAAATTTTTCTAAATTCACTATGTGAAGGCATGTTTTAGCCAACCTTTGCCATCAAGGAAATGCAGATTGGAAAGCTCCTGAGGTTCCATCTCAGTGCAGACAGCAGGCCTTCGCCAGGAGTTTTATATGGCCAATAAAGAGTAGTGAAGGTATGTTTATGGAGACTATTAAGAACAATGAGTAAGATCTATGTGCGCTACATGTGTGCATAGAGAGGCTTGGTTCCCAGCACCTACATAGCAGTTCACAACTATTCATAACTCCACTTTCAGAGGATGCAGCGCCCTCTTCTGACCTCTGCAGGCACACAATGCAATGTGTACATGCAGGCAAACACATTCACACACACAGGATAAAAAACAAAATAAAACAAAACACTCTCATAATAAAATGCAGTGATCCTCTGACTTTGTGTAACCAATACATGCAAATAAAGATCTATGTTTTTTAACTGTCTTATTTCATTTTATCTTTTTCTGTTTTTTATTTCATTTATCTAGTTAGTTTAAAAAGATTTATTTGTGGGATGGAGAGATGGCTCAGAAGTTATGAGCGTTGCCTGCTCTTCCAGAGCTCCTGAGTTTAATTCCCAGCAACCACATGGTGGCTCATAACTATCTGTAGTGAGATCTGGTGCCCTCTTCTGGCCTGCTGGCTATGTGTGTGTGTGTGTGTGTGTGCATGAGTGAGCTCACAGGTATCTCTGCTTGTGTATATACCAGGCAGAGAGGGCGCTGAGCATCTCCCTTTGTAACTCGGCTGCCTATTCTTTCTCCCCCTAAACTTGAGGCTCCTGTTTTCCCTGATAAGTTGGAAGCCAGCAGCCTTAGCTATCCTCTTGTCCCTGTCCCCGCAAAGCTGAGATTATAGGCTTGGAGGTGACCCCTAGCTTGTTACATGGGTGTAGGATCTGAACTCCCATCCTCATGACTACAAGCAAGAGCTCTTAGCCGTTGAACCGTTTCTATAGCTCCATACTTTTTTGAGATCTGGTCTTAAGCTGTGCAGGCTGGTCTCTATGGAGGTAAGGATGACCTTGACCTTGAGCTCCTGATCTTTCTGTTACTCCTCCAAAGTGCTAGGGTTACAGGTATGTGGTATCATGCCTGGCTCCTCTCTTTTATATTTGAAATGTTGTATTCAACATGCATGCACCCCCCTCTCTCTCTCTTTCTTTCTTTTTGAGACAAGGTTTCTCTGGGTACTGGACTCACTTTGTAGACCAGGTTGGCTTTGAACTCACAGAGATCTGCCTGCCTCTGCCTTCCTGAGTGGTGGGATTACAGGCATGGGCCCTGAGCCTGGCTCAATATGCATGCATCTTAAGAAATGAAAAAGATAAGCATTTAAAAAAAACAAAATTTCTCACAGGGAGGCACCTCTGTTAAACATAGCATGATCAGCCAGAGGCCCTATAGGTTCTTTCCTTCTACCAATAAAGATCAGTTTCCATGTGTATCCATGATCTCGTGTGTACACTCCTCATGGAATGGCCTCTTTCCTCAACATAACTAGGAAATTCATCCAAATTATTTTTATTTAATTAGTGTGTGTGTGTTCTCTGTGTTACAGCCTAAGTGTCATAGAATATTGGTTCTCTTCTCTGCTTCCATCCTGTGGGTTCCTGAGATAGAACTCTTGTCTTGGTATCAAGTACCTTTACCTGAAGACATTTCTCAACAGCCTCTCATCCAAAATTTTACCTCATTTGTTAGATTATTAAAGCAGCTGTGGAGAGACGGAAAGAAGGAGAAGGCGGAAAGAGAGGCTTTGTCTGATCTTAGCCAGGACTCTGTTTATTCACGTCGAGGGGCCATTTTTTTGTTACCTAAGCATCTGAATGGCCAAGACGCCCACAGAAGATCAGATATGGCTGCTTTAGGAGTGGAAATAATTTTGAAGTCTGCAAAGGAAGCTGGGAAGGGTACTCTTTCAGCAGGAAACTATCACTATAGCTTGAAAATCTTAAGAGCTCTGAAAAAGAAGTTCTTAGACTCCAATAAAGGTACAGTTTTACATTCATAGGGGAAAAACACAGTTCAGGGAACTTGACATGGCTATGTCCTACTATTTCTTGGACTTCTCAAGGGCCTATCTTTTCCAGGCCCCGCCCCTCCCTTCAGACCCCGCCCCCACCTTTTTTATTCCCTTTTTCTCCAGACTCCTTCTCCAAGGCCCCGCCTTCTACTCTATAGTGGTGGTTTCAACGCGAGGCTTGCTGGTCCGGTCACGTGCCTGGCCCTGGCCGGCCAAGATGGCGGCGTCCTGCGTGGCGCTGCTGGCTTTGTCGCTGCTGCTGCCGGTGCTGCTGCTGGGCGCGTGGAAACGTGGGCGACAGGCGGGCAGGGCCCAGCACGTGGTTGTCGTGGTGTTGGGCGACGTGGGCCGCAGCCCCCGCATGCAGTACCACGCGCTGTCATTGGCGCAGAGCGGCTTTTCGGTGACGTTGCTGGGGTTCTACAGTGAGTGGCGGGGACCTGGGAGGGAGGCCCACCCGGGGACTTTAGCTCTCCTGTTCTGGGGCGTAAGCGGGAGCGGCTGTGCTCCTCCCTTGCCTGTTCTGGCCCAGATTTCTGCTTTCTGGTGTATGAGAGCAGCCTGCGTCAGCTGTCGTTAAGCATACATGAGTACTACGAAGAAATCGGTTTGCAAGGTCTTACTTAGGTCTGGAACCCTGGTGCTGGGCACGACTTCTTCATGCTGCCGTTGTCACTGAGTTGACAAACCATATGTTTCTCTATATCCTTCATGCAGCCGCGGAGCTTTTCTAGCTGGGGCTGTCTCTTGTTCCGTAAGATGCCGGCAGAGGTGTCCACTCCCTCATTATGCCCCATGTTGATGGCTTTGCCGGGGTTCACTCTCACTGTGCAGCTTCTAGCTGGTCTGGATCTCACTGTATAGACCAGAGTGCCTTGAACTCACGGGGATCAATTTGCCTTTGCCTTTAAAGTGCTGGAATTAAAATTACGAAGCCCCGCAGATGTTGAACGTTTTGACACAGAGATACCGTGTCGGGGGGTCGTTCATAACTATCTCGAACATATGCGGAGTACCTCAGAGTTTATCCGCGAATTTAGGGGGTGGCCCAGCTCCATCTAAGGGAAAGTGGAAATAACTCTTATTGGTTCCTGTGTGGAGTGCTATCCCAGGGCGTGGGTGGAGTGGGACTGACGCAGACTCTGCCATCCGGGAGTCTACTCTTCATCAATTTAATTGAGTCCCCTTTGCCTGCTAGTCATCAAGCTAAAGAAGGTGGATATGATGAATGCCTTTCGAAGGCATTCTAGTAGAAGAACACAAAGTGACTTCATTTTTCCATTCTGGCTACAGGTGACCAGAGAGGTTTTGATAAGTGTTATTCTCCTCTCACCTACCTTATCCTTCCAAGCACTGGAATTACAGATGTGAAGGAACACATCCTGCTGGCTGTAACTTTGATGGCTGCTTCTGGTACCTGATACTTGCACATTTGCATTTGCAGACTCCAAACCTCGAGATGAGCTCTTGCAGAATGATAGGATTCAGATTGTGAAGCTGACAGAACTTCAGAGTCTGGGAGGTAGGACCAGGCAAATCTAGGTTCCTGACTAGGGGTAGGTGGGCTGGGGAGGGGTGGTTATGTATTATGGAGATGAGGGGACTAGCAGACTGCCAAGAGCTCCTCTGTAGAGATGGATGTTTTCTGACTTGCAGCCGGGCCTCGAATTCTCCAGTATGGAGTCAAAGTTGTCTTTCAGGCAGTGTACTTGCTGTGGAAGTTGCTGTGCACAGACCCTGCAGCCTACGTCTTCCTCCAGGTACGTGCTAGCTGCTGCCTCCTTCTGTGAGAACCACTGGTAGCAGTCCACTTGCTGGCCTTTTAAACAGGTACAAATTGGGTTGTGGGTGTGGCTTATTGCTGTTCTGGATTTAATTTCCAGTCCACACACACACAGTGCTCAAACTATAAAAAAACATGAGGAGGGATGTTGCACTTATGAATGTGCAACAGCTGTGGCTACCTGTACAAGACCAGCACAAGATCTAGCCTGCTGACATTCTAGCATGGACAGGGAGGAATTCATAGGGGAGCCATCCCTAGTAGAGGAGCTATTAGTGGTTGTTGGGAGTGGGGCCATTTTTCTTCCCCAGTGTATCCACTAACAAATTGCCCATTCCTCAGTAAATAACCTCACACCCATGTTTAACTCTAATTAAACTCAGTCACTAAAGACAAAAACTAAAAAAAAAAAAAAAAGAGAAAGACATGAAAATAGGAGGGGGACTAGTTGGGAAGAAAAAAAGGGTACAGAGGAATTATTGAAAGGTTGGGAGGAGGCTGAGGGTAATGGGGAGTGATCAAAATAAATCATATATACAATCATGGAATTGTCAAATAATAAATACAATAATATTAAAAAATAAATAATCATGAGTGTAGACGTTGCCGGCGAAATGGCTCAGTACTGGCTTGCTGCTCTTGCAGAGGACCTGGGTTTAGTTCCCAGCATCTACAGTATGAGCTTACAACTGTCTCTAACTCAGGTTCTAGGGGACCAAACACCTTCTTCTGGTCCTTACACTTGTGTGGCAGATTCTTTACCTACTGAGCCATTGCCTTAACTCAAGTGACTGTTGATGATTTTGGGGTTTCCAGATTGGGCAGGTTAGTTTCTTTTTAACTTCTTACTCCTTTTGTTTCTTTGTTTTGTTTGATAGTGGAGAGGGTCTTCCTTCTGCCTTTTGGCCGATAAGAGCCTTGTAGATCATGGTCTTTTTGCTGTGTGGTCACTCCTTCAAATGGACTACATGGGCCAAGGTCTATGCTTCCTACACTGCCTCCAAGTCTCTCTTTCCTAGAACCCCCCTGGTCTGCCTGCCATCGCAGTCTGCTGGTTTGTGGGCTGCATTTGTGGGAGCAAACTGGTCATTGACTGGCACAACTATGGCTACTCCATCATGGGCTTGGTACATGGCCCCCGGCATCCCATTGTGCTGCTGGCCAAATGGTGAGAGGGTGTGGGTGGGTCCCCTGAGTCCTCATCAGGGGGGTGGAGGAGAAGAGCTTGGGGGAACAGGCTGGATCTAGAGGATCTAGGCTGGATCTTGCTTCCATTCCAGTCCTTGCTGCCCTGTCTCATCATATACTTGCAGCTCTGGGGTCAGCTAGCTGTGCTCTTTCCATTTGCCTGCTGGGATTCATTGTTCATAGGACCAGCAGACCAGGCACCTTCTGACTGTCCAGAGCACTGTCTCCATGCCAGGCTGCAGTCCAGGCCCCGTGTCTCCTACTCTGTCTCCATCACCTTTTGTTAAGTACACTGTACAATTAGAATGGGCTGAGAGTGGTGCTGCCTCTTGCCACACAGGAAGAAAGTCAGGAATCAGCTGCAGGGAGCTCCCTTCCAGAGCCTTCTCTGTATCCGGAGGGAAGAAAAGGCTGAATAACTGTGGTGGTAGCTACGATCTCACGTTGTTACCCACACTGGCTTTGGATTTATGTCAGTTCTCTTTTCTAAGCTGCTTACACTCTGGGATTTACAGGCACAATACACCACACCCACTTCAGTAATTTTTTTTTTTTTGTCTTTTTTGAGACAAGGTTTCTCTATGCCCTGGCTCTCTTAGAACTCCTTCTGTAGAGCAGGTTGGCCTCGGACTCACAGAGATCTGATTGTCTCTGCCTCCTGAGTGCTGGAATTAAAGGCGTGTATCATACCCAGCTTCTATGTTTATGTATTTTTTTGTAATTAATGTTTTCTGGCTTATTTTTATTTTTAAAAATTACTTAAAACAAAACAGCCCTGGGGTGGTGGTGGAGATGGTGGTGTCGGCTTGTCTGTGTACCATGTGTTTTATCTGGTGCCTGTGGGGGACAAAAAAGGGTATCAGATCCCCTGGAACTCTCTCTGTAGATCAGGTTGACCTTGAACTCACAAAGATCCAGCTTCCTCTACCTCCTGAGTGCTGGGACTAAATGCAGACGCCACCACCCAGCTTCATACTTCTTTATGATGATCTGGGGATGGAAGCCAGGACTTTGATGCATTATGGACAAGCACTGTACCAACTGAGCTACATCCCTACTCATACACACACACACACACACACACTGTCTATCACAGGCTGGCCTCAAACTCCCTGAGTATCACAGAATGACCTTGAACTTCTGATCCTCTTGTCTTTTTCTCCTGAGTGTTTGGATAGACATATACTGCCATGGATCATTTTTTTAGCACTGGAGGTAGAACCAGGGCCTTGAGTTTGCCAGGTAAATACTCTGCCAGCTGAGCCACATTCCAGCCTTTAGCTTAGTAGCCTTGGCTTGCTCTCCCTCTTCCTTGTTCTGTTGGGATGAAGTCTCACCATCACTGAACTCCCTTCATGCCACAGTGAGAGAGCTGCAGCCCTGAAGGTCCAGGATGGGTTGCTCAAGTGGCCCCAATTGGGTTTTTCCTCTTTATTGCATGAGACTGGATTTGTGGGGATTGTTTCCTTTTAAGCTGAACAGTGAGAGAAGAGGAAGGCTTGAAAGAGTAACTTACAGGGAACTCATGGCACCATCCTGACAGGTTCAAGGGTCCCCAGCTCTGGCCTTCTGCTACTCAGGGGTATCAAGTCATATGGAGGTTGGGGTGGCATCTAGGCTCATCCCAGGGTTCCTTGCTGATCCCCAAGACATTTTGTAGGTATGAGAAGTTCTTTGGGCGCCTGTCCCACCTGAACCTGTGTGTGACCAATGCTATGCGGGAGGACCTGGCAGAAAACTGGCGTGTCAGGTATGTAGGGCGGGATGCCCATCAGCCGTATGCTGTATGCTGTGAGAGCTGCAGCACTTGTGGTGCTGTGCTGAAGTATTCAGGCCCGGGAGATGGTTACGGGTTTTTAGAAGCCCAGGGAGGAGGCAGTAGGTTTTTTTTCCCCTCCCCTCTGTGTGGCCTAGAACATTTTGGTGCTAAAAAGCTGCACTATTCTAAAGAATTCTCAAGTTTCTTGTCTGTGGGATCCCCCAAGCTCCCTTGCTTTTTTGGGATCCTGCTGTGTCCTCTTGCTTAGATTTTTCTCTTCCCACTCCCTTCTCACGTCAGAGCTGTGACTGTCTACGACAAGCCACCATCTTTCTTTAAGGAGACACCCCTGGAACTGCAGCATGAGCTCTTTATGAAGCTGAGCCGCACTTACTCACCTTTCCAGAGCTGGTATGTCTCCCTTCTCTCTGCTGTCCTGGTCTCCTGCAGACCTGTGGATCCACTCATCCAGAGGCAGCAAACTAAGGCTGTGGCCTCCCACCTGTTGCTGTCAAAAGGTTTTATTGGAACAGCCTACACATTCACCTTTGTTGTCAGTGGCTGCTGGAAGCCCAGTGTAGTGGTGAATGGCTACAATCCCAGCACTTGGGAAGCTGAGGCAGGAGAATTCTAAGTTTGAGGCCAGCCTGGGCGGCATAGCAAGCCCTTACCTTACCTTAAAAACAGTGGTTGCTCCCAACTTGCAGTAGAGGAACTCAGTTTCACAACAGTTTATGGTTCACAAAGCCTGAAGTGTCTACTCTCTGGTCCTTTAGGAAACTGGCTGCTGAGCTCTGTACTGTCTTGTCCTGCTGCCAGTGGGTTCTTGTGGGGCAGGGGACCTAAGTGTCCCCTGTTGTCTAATTGGGCAGAGAAGGCACCTGTTACTGTTCTACCTGTGTCAGTGTGTGCTCCTGGGATCCGAGCATGGCTTCTGGGAGGTGGGTCAGTACACCCTCACTGGGATGCTAACCAGGTGGAGTGGGGAACCTGTGGAGGTGGCCCCGAGTGGTGGAGTGGGTATAGCTTCTGTAGCCTCAGTGCCAGCAACCTGGATCTATGAGATTAATAGGGTGCCAAATGACTGAGAGCCTGTGGCCTGCCTGTGGCTCTGCTCTGGTGCCATGATGTCTAGAATCTCATCTCTTTTCTCTAATTCTTCAGCTCAGGGCCCTCGGACCCCAACATGGAGAGGTCAGCCTTCACTGAGAGGGACTGTCAGAATGGCGTGGTGAGGCGTCTGGATGGGCGGCCAGCACTGCTCGTGAGCAGCACTAGCTGGACAGGTCTGCCTCCCCTCAGCACCTAGGGTGTGTGCCCAGCCTGTGTGCTCCAGCCTGTGTGCCTAGCTTGCTTTGGCATCCCAGGAAGGGGGTAAGAGTAGGGTGGGAGGAAGGAGGCAGCCCATGACCCCTCTCTCTTCTCTCTCTGTAGAGGACGAGGACTTCTCCATCCTGCTGGGAGCATTAGAAAGTAGGTGTGTGGCTGCATCAGCAGCACAGCTTGTCAGGGGCTGCTGCTAGGCAGTTACCTGGCCTTTTGTCGAAGCCTGCCCTGTGGTCTGTCCCTGTTGTCATGGGTGGGCCGGCCTGAGCCAGTAGGGGAGGGCACGGGAAGCTTACTGCTCTTCCATGGTCATTGAGTGGCTAGACCCTCAGTGTGAATGTATCTTTACTAGCAGCCCCCAGGGGATCAGCCTCCCCACTTCACTAACCATCTTATGTTCTCCTTGTTTTGTCTTTTTTTAAAAAACAGAATTTGAGCAACTAACGCTCAGTGAAGACAGCCTTCCTTCCCTCGTCTGTGTGATAACAGGTACTGATGGGACCACCATGTTACAGTTTTGGAAGGGTGGAGGCAGTAGATGAATGGGCACATAGCCTTTATGAACACCTCTGTAGGGCACTGTCTTGTTATTCATCACCTCAGTCCTCCAGGTAGTTTCTCTCTTCCTCCCCAAGGCTTTGCCCATGCTAGGCAATTGACTTACCACCCAGCTACATCTCCATCTATCTTTTGTTTTTCTATGTGTAGAGACAGGGTCTTACAAGTTGTCCAGACTGGCCTTGAACCTACTCTGTATCCAGGCAGGCCTTGAGCTGGAACAGGCATATGTCATAGGCCCTTGGGGTAGTGTTTCTACATGCCCCTGATGCATAGGGAACCTGAGGCTCCCGAACTCTATCCTTTCCCAGTGGACTTCTAGCCTCTGTACTTTAGAAGCAGTGTGTCCTCCATTCAGTCACAGGGTTAGGCAGCCACCTCCTCCTGCTCCCTAGAAGCCAGGTTCCCACGGGACCCTGTGAGGACCGGACAGTCTCTGTGTCACTTGGTAGATATGCTGTGTCCATGTTGCTGGCACCCTGGCATTTATCCTAGACCTTCTTGCAATCTGCAGCCTGGTGCCAACTGGCTGGGGTATGCTTAGTATCCTGGCTGTGGGATGTCAGGGTCTGATGGGGCCACTGGTGGGTGTGGTCCTAGGAAAGGGTTGTCAAGGGCTGGAACAGCAGGACCTGCACACTGGCAGTGATGGATAGCGACTATGGCAGTGACTTTTCTTCTCTGTGAAGGGAAGGGGCCTCTCAGAGAGCACTACCGCCATCTCATTAGCCAGAAGCACCTCAAGCATGTCCAGTTCTGCACCCCGTGGCTGGAGGCCGAGGACTACCCGCTGCTGCTAGGTGAGAGGGCACACTTCAGGGGGAAGATAGAGGGCCACACTATCTCACAAGGGCAGACAGGGAAGATATTACCAACCTCTGTTTTGCCCTGTAATCTTTGAGGCAGGATCCAGAATAGCCTTGAGTTTGCAGCAGAGTGTCCTGCCTCAGTGCCGAGTGCTGGGATTATAGGCCTGCACCACCGTGTCTGCCCCTCCCCCTTCCTTTTTCTCCCTTTTTTGTAAGATTTCACTGTACAGTTCAGGTTGGGCTTGATCTTATACAATCCTCCTGCCTCAGCCTCTGCACTGCTGGGCTTACATGAGTACTCTACTTCATTCTGCTGATACCTGATTTTTGTTGGATCTGTTGTAGATTTGGTTTCTTTGATTTTTTTTTATTTTTCATTTTTGTTTCAGGTTTTTATTTTTTGAGATAGTCTGTGTAGCTCCAGCTGGCCTTGAGCTCAGAGAGATCCGCCTCAGCCTCCCAAGTGCTTTAGGATTAAAGTGTGTGCCACCATGCCCAACTTGCCCTACATTTTTAATCTTGAGTTCTTTTAAAAATAATTCTGGCAAAACACATACACCAAAATTTGCCACTCTAATGGCACTCTAAATAATTTTTTTCATTCATTTATTTATTGTGTGCGTGTGTGTGCGTAGATAGGAGGATGACACACTTGTGCCATGCCAAGTATGTGACAATCAGAGGAGAACTTAGAGGAAGGCTCTTCCTTCCACAGTGGCGTCCAGGAGTGGGACTCAGGTTGGCAGCCTCGGCAGCAAGCACTTTCACCTGCTAAGCCAAGTTTGCCAGCCCTCCTCTAGTCATTTTGAAGCGGTCACCGGGTGGTGTCCTTGACAAGGCCGAATGAACCACAGCCATAGCCATAAAACAATGTGATCACAGTGACTGCTTGGGAGCTTTCTCTTTGAAAAGGAATCAGGGCTAAGTGGAAACAGTGAATCAACACAAGTGAAAACAAACTTTAATCATTAAGCTGCGTGAGACAGGATGTAGTGGTCAGCCATGTTTTTGCCTCTGGTTAGGCTGCCTGGCTCCTTGGTCAGCTTATGCCATTTGTGTTTAGGGACAGTCTCAGGGACGGCTGATACCCACTAGGGCTCATTTCCACAGTGAGTCTAGGGCTCACTGTGTAGGCCTGGGAAAATGACCTAGTGTCTTGACTGTCTCTGCAGGGTCAGCGGACCTGGGTGTCTGTCTACACATGTCCTCCAGTGGTCTGGACCTGCCCATGAAGGTGGTGGATATGTTTGGGTGCTGCTTGCCTGTGTGTGCTGTGAACTTCAAGTGGTAGGAGCAGATATCCAGCCTTACTTGGGGCATACTCTAGATCAGCAGCTGGGGCCTGTGGTTCCACTGAGCCCTGATGAGGATCAGTCATCTTGGTACATCCACACCCTGTATGTGTCCCACAACATGCCATTCACCTATGAAAAATGTAGTTAGTGTTAGAAAGCAGCACAGCCTGAGGTCTGGAGGCAGAAGCAAGAGGATCCCTGAGCTTGAAGCCAGCTTGGCCTGTCTCAGGGAGAAACTAGCAAGGAGTATGTTGATCGTGTCTATCAACATGTAGGTACAGGTTCTTATCCCTGTTCCATTGCTGGGATATTAGCTGTCATCCAGAGAAGATGTGAAGCATGGAGTAGGTTTATGTGGATCATATGCAAATACAGTAGTTTAAGAAGGGGCGTGAGAATATACAAGGGGCTTCTGGAATAGTCCTGCATGGACAGAGGGATGAGGGACGGCTGGAATTTGCTCGTGGTTAACATTCTACTCAGGCTCATGCTGTGAGAAGGGAAAGGAGGCCGGAGTCATTGCAGTTCCCTGGCTTACATCTCTCTGTTCTATGGCTGAGCTCTCACAAGTGGATGGGAATTATACACACCAATGCAGTTCTGGACTCCACTTTCCCTGGCCAGAGTGGATGTGAGCATGCAGGCTGCAGCTTGCTAGCTAGGGACCAGTCTCTGGATGGGAAGCCCTTGTGTGAGCCAAGGTCAGGGCTTGTCAGGATCCAATCTCCCAGTGACTGAAAAACTACCCTTAATGTGTGGAGCCAAAGGCAGGCTTGTTGGGTCCCTAGCCCTCAGGCTAGAGTGGAGAAAAACAAAACAAAAAAACACAGGAACCATCTTGGCACAGGAACAGTTCTGACATGTGCCCTTGTAGGCTTTCCTGTCCAAACACTATCCCACAACACTGAGGCCAACCTGCCATTCACCGGAGGGGACAGTGGTGGCTTACCTGGGTTCCCTTTCTTCTCTAGCTGGATTTCAAGTCCCTTGTTCTCTTGCAGTTTGCATGAGCTCGTAAGACACGGAGAGAATGGCCTGGTCTTCAGGGATGCTGAGGAGTTGGCAACTCAGCTACAGGTAGTGGCCCTACTCCCTATGGGGCTTGGTGTTTTTGAAGCCTGTCATTGAGCCAGCTCCCTGATCCCTTTTTCCCACATGAGGACAGCTGTGGTGGGATCCTGGGATATAGAGGAAAGGGGAAGGGGGAGGGAGCAGAAGTCTCTAAGGTAGTCTGTCAGCCTGGGCTGTTGGTCAGTCTTTCACATTGCCAGGGGCTGGAAGAGCTAGGCACAAACATACATACCCCTGCTTCCTGTGTTTGTTGAGCCCATACTACAGTAAAGATGGGAGCTTTGCTGCCCGTTAGGGACAGTGCGGGCCAAGGGAGCTTCTGCAGAGGGTATGTCTATCTGTATAAAACTAATGTTCTCTCATCTCTGACAAGGGACTTGTTCTATACTGGTCTCTGTCTATAGTCTTTGTGAGAACTCTGCAGCTCCATCCTGATACAGATCACAATGTAGCTGTGGACATGTACAGACAGGCTGAGTTCCAATAAAACTTTATTTACAACACCAGGTTGGCAAGACTCAGCTTGAAGGCGACAGTCTGCTAGTCCCTGACAGAGACCTTAAAAGCAGAGCTGTTGTGGCTTCCCTCTTTCCTGCATCTGAGGACTGTGTTGAGGATGGAAGGGAAAGGGAGGACAGTAGGTAGTGGCTGGACATTCTCCAGGGCAGGGCTGTGGAGATCTATCCCTTAATGTCCAATGAGGTGAGGAGTGCTGCTGGAAATGAGCAAGGACCTGGCATGGGGATCTAAGTTCCTGTTTTTTTTTTTTTCCCCATAGATGCTTTTTTCAAACTTTCCCGACCCTGCTGGAAAGCTAAGCCAGTTCCGGAAGAAGCTCCGGCAGTCTGAGCAGCTGCGATGGGATGAGAGCTGGCAGCGGACTGTGCTCCCTTTGGTCACTCACAGATAACTGCAGGCTGAGGCTAGGGCTCTGACCCTCCAGTGCCCACCCTTCACAGCCAGGGCTTTTGGGTGCCACCTGGTGGCCAGAAGCCTAAGGACAGCAGTAGGCAGTGTCTGGAAAATGAATGGTCTGGAAACTGCTTCATCTGGTGCCTGAGTAGTTAGTCTCTTCTGTACTGAGTACTTTTGTTACTTCTGTGACCCTGACCACTACTCAGATCCTGGGCTTTGTCTCTGGACCCTCACATTCCTTGTGTTCTGGTTCTGCTGGGCTGCCATGAGCTCTGAGATATCCTGTGTTCACTGGGCTTGGCTGAGCCAGGCCTCAGCTGTCTGGCAGGAGTCATACTTGATAAATTATGTTTTTATTTGTACAGTGGAAATGCTTGCCCTGAGTTTGTGTCCACTCCAGATGAGCTGCTGAGGAAGGCACCAGAACTCAAAACCCGTGCTTACTGTACATTTGTGGTCTGTTATTTAGTATTCCCGTTCAACTGAAGCCTCTTCAGCTCAGCTTTCCCATGGACTCTTCCCACGACGGTGATCTCATTTTTTCCAGTTGCCTTCAAACACCATGCTGCCCGTTCAGCATAAGCTTCAGGATTACGATGGCCGAGTGCTCCTCATAAGGGAACAATTTGCCGGTGTGAGGGGGCACCTGTTCCCAGGAGATCTCCGCGCGATCTAGACAGAGTATAGAGACTTTAGGAGGGCAGTTTTGGAGACAGGAAGTTAATCTGTCAGTGCAGGGCTGTGGCCACAGCTGTGCATCAAACTGATTTACTTGGGCCACAAGTTTCCAGGCCATGTAGACTCCTGTGGGTAGGCTCCGTCTAAGGAGGACAGCAGAGGTTCTGCTCTACCATTTTCTGCTTCATTTCCTTAAGTCCCAGCAATCCCCTTCTCTCTGTCCCCAACAGCCCGAGAATTACAGGTGCTCGTGGCCACAACCCAACTTTTACGGGGGTGCTGCGGATTCAAACTTGGGTCTTTACATTTGTACAGTCAGCACTTTTGCTTACCAATCTCTCTCTAGCCTGAGGACAAGGCTTTAAACAGCAGCAGTGGGTGTGGCCACCTCCCCTACCATGCCCACTGAGGTGCCCACCACTTTGCACCTGTCTACCCTGTCAGTTGGCATAAGAGAGGAGCTATGATCCAACTGCAGCTGCCTGGATTCATGAGGTTTGCAAACACTGGGCCAAGACAGTTTCCTAATTACATCTGTGTTATAAATAAAGCTAGTAGTTTAAAGAAGCCCAGGCCCAAAACAAGAGGCTTTATAATAAACAACCTGAGTATAACAAACAAGCTGGCATGCATTCTACAAATTCCTCCTAGCTCTAATTGTTTTTTTCAGTCTCACGGATGGAATCCAGCCTTGCACACAGCAGGCACATATACTACCACTGAGCTGGTCCCTGGTCCCCGTAGTTAGTGAAATCAGGCACATGTTGCTCTGTGGTACTCTGTGCCTTTCTTAGGGAAGATGCATTGCAGGCTGTGCCCGCTCGCGTGCACGCATCCATCTGAAGGATAGGCAGGGCCCTCAGTGCTCCATCAGTGGGTTCTGGGAGTGTTGTGCTCATTGGGGGAGTCTGCCTGTCAGCCTGTCCAGACACTGGCAGGTGAGTGGACAGGTGTTGGAGAGGCTTTGCTAAGGGAGCCTGGCTAGGATAGCATCATACTGTACCATATGTGTGGAGTGTCTTGGTTGGCATGCAGGGGCTATGGAGATGGTTTTGGGTGGGAGGGAGCCTGGGCCACACTCTGAGTGCTTTAGTGTCTTCACAGATAAGGTAGGATGACAGGACACCCATCCCAGGTGCTGCTGAGTATCAGACTGGAGGACAGACAAGGCTCACAGTTGTGTTCCACAGATGGTGGGGTCCTTATCCTTTTTCTAAGCACCCCCCCTCCGCTTCTCTTCTTGCAGAGTGCCCAAACAATGTCTGCCTCTGTAGGCCTGGCTGTGCCTCAGAGGAATGTCACCACAGAACAGATAAGGATGCTGATGAGCAAGGCCAATGCCAGCTCAGTTTTTAAGCCCTCCAAGGGACAGAATGGTGGCCCACAGGTCGGGAACTGACCCAGCTCTGTGACAAACAGCTTGCCAGTGTCTTGGCTGCGGACGGTATAGGCCACGTAGACGTCAGGAGCATTCTTCCTTTGGCAGTCGGTGAGCATCTTCAGGACTCTGACCAGTGACAGTGTCACCTCCCGGCAGTATAGCACATCTACAAGGGAAAGACTAGCTGAAAGGGCCTCTCGTCAGCTTCTGCAAACAGTGTGGGGCTCACTTTGGGTTGAGGGCCTGGGAGCAGTGGTGTGTTAAGATAATGTGCTGTTACACAGGAAGAAGCCCCGGCAGGGTTTCTAAAGGCCGCTACAGCCGAGTCTCCTGTGCTAGCACTGCTTCTGTGCCCTTCCTCACTTAGAAGATGCTTAGTGGAGCGGATCCTAGCCTGGGTGGAGCTTTTGCTGGGGAACCAATTGTTGTGGGTGTGCTATGGGAAGGTGATCTCTGCTGTGCCAGGGAGGAGGGCTCTTTGGTGGCCTACACAAACACTGCTTTCTCTCAAAGACTCCATTCTGTATCATAAGAGGCTGGTGTTCTTCTGTCATCTCTGAAGGACACAGGGCAGGGACCTGGGGCCCAGATATACTGGTGGGATAGCCAAGGCCAAATGGCCTTGGTGATTATAGTAAATCCTTGGCATATCTGCAAAGAGCCAGCATGGACACTGTGGTGGGGCCACTCAGCTCCGTTCTCTGTACTGGGCCTTGCCACCCATTTAACGACCCAGCATGGTGGTGTCAACAGGTAAAGACATGAATGTAGCCCTGGGAGGACCACACGCTGCATGGCCAGTCTATCCCACCTGCAGATCCAGGATGGCTGTTTGTCCCAGCAATGGAGGGAACAGACTGAGTGGTGGGTGGGGCTGTTTTAGTTTTCATTATAGGACCAGAGAGGGAAATGGGTTGCCTCAGGGCAGCTGAGGCAAGATACTCCAGGCCATGCTAGTATGCTGCCCTACTAGCACCTGTCCTGCTCATCTTAAGGCTTCTGGGGACAACTGGTTATTCATGGACAGGGCCACAACAGTGAGAGCAGCTGTCTCCAGAGAGGGACCTGAGACTCTGGAGTGTGGGCTGTGACGTCACTGGGAGGCCCAGGGTGTCCCTGCCTGCAGCGCCCACTGCTCCCTCCTGCCCGAGTGCTGCTGCTGCGACGTTACCTGCTGCAATGACAATGTCTGCCTGGAAGGCAGAGAGCTGAGAGGCTGCCGCCTTGTCCCAGTCGAGCTCGGCCACCGTCACCCTCGGGCTGCGCGAGTCAATGGGAGTGTGCGGCTCTAAGGAGAAGCCATTGAGGAGCACGTTTCCACGGAGCTGTGCAAGCACCTGGCCATGACAGTCGCTGAAGATGAATGCTCTGGGGTGGCATGCTTTGCAAATGGCCAGGCCTGTGAGGCCAGCTCCACTGCCTAGCTCCAGGACAGTCCTGAGTGGGAGGCGGGGACCTGTTCACAACTGTACCAGCGCCAACCTGCCTCGGTGCCCTGCCCTGTGCCCCCAGATCACCTGTTGGCGAAGGTTGCTGGGTTCTCAATGGCCCACTCTGCCAAGTAGAGGGCAGCATCCCATGTAACCAAGCCTGTGGTGCCATGGGACACGATGGCTGTGCTCTCAGAGAGCGTGACCGAGTCCCCTGAAGGCTGCAGGGAAAGGAAAGAGAATAAACAGAACTATCAGAGTATGACTGGTGGGACCTAAACCACAGCAGGTGAACGGCTGAGCAGAAGGTGGTATGTCTACATGGGAGGGTGCTCAACAATGGAGAGGAACAGGCTTGGTACACCCAGCAGTATGGGTGACCTCAAGGACACTGTGCTGAGTGAAAGCAGCCAATCTCGGGTCCCATGCCACGCAGTCCCCTTCCTCTCATACTTTTGAAATGACCCAATCGCAGAGACAAGAGTGTGTGTGTGTGGGGGGGTGAGGGTAGGCACAACGCAACATGTATGTCTCATACCAGCAAATAGCTCCGGTGGCACTGGGTGGACTCTTTGGCCATCAGAACCTCTGCCAGCGCCTCGTACAGTGCATCCAAAGGCTCTGTGGGCACAGCCTCATGCTGGGAAAAGACAGTGAACCTTAACTGAGAGGTCACACTGACCCTCGTAAAGAACCATTGTGTCCCTTGCTTCTGTCTGCTCGGTACAGGATTGGGCGGCTTTCTCAGTATTTATGGTGCTGGGGACGGATGTTAGGACCTTGTGCATGCTGGGCCAGCACTTAGAGCTGAGCCACATTACAGCCTGATTTTGCCAGATTTAGAGGGAAATTTCAGAGTGGGAGGTAAGCTGGCATATAAACAACTTAGAACTCAAATTAACAAAATTGGAAGTGTACTGGAGGGTGCCTCAAGAAGAGGTATGGAGAGCAGGCAGGCAGGGCCTAGGGCAGCAGGGTTCAGGAGAGTGCGCTGCTGGCCTTAGATGATGTGTTCATGTGAGCCCTGCGCTACCTCTCGGTGGCACTGAGGCACGGCTTCGTCAGGCCTCACAGGCCTGTTTCTTCCGGTGTTGCCAGAGCCTGCAAAAGTGCTGGGGTGCCAAGGCCTGGGCCAGGGTGATACAGAAGCAAGGACCACACCTGGGCTGAGCCCGGTGCGCAGCTGCTGGCTTCAGGGGCTGACTGAAGCTGGCCTGCTGCTCTCTCCATGGCTGTATACAGTGGACGTGTCCTCCAAAGGTGTCTTGCAGAGGTTGGGAAGATCCTGTCCAGCAGCCCAGTGGGGAGAATAACAAGGAACTATCTGGGAAGGGGCTGTGAGAGCTCAGACTTCCAGCAGGGGTGCATGGGCCAGCCAGGAAATGGCTGGTAGGATGGGGGAGGAGAAGGCATTCAGTGGCAGGGATGTCTGGTGGGAAGGACAACCTGAGCTGCAGCTGAGAGCCCTGGTCCCTCTCCCCTGCCCAGTCCCTCCCTGCCCTCCCATCATACCCACCCCCCCAGCAGCCTCCTGCAAGGAAGCCCTGACTCAGGGCTTACAGAGCAAGCAGTGTGCAGGGAGGTGGGGTTGCTGGAGCCTGGCAGAGCTCTGGAACTCTGTGCTCCCCTTCGTGGCCTGGCCCCAGCAGCCACTGCCCATCACTGACCTTTTTGATGAGCTTCGAGAGGAAGCAGCGGGCATACCTCACAGATGGCAGGTGCTGCACACATACGGGGTGCTTCACAGTCTAGACAACAGAAGACAAGAAGGTGGCTGTTACAAAGACCCGCCCTAGTGCCCGGGAAGCTTCACACAATAGAAGGGGCCTGATGTTCCTGCAAAGGTGTACAGGGACAATGGGTATGAGCCCTGGGCATCTGCAAGACAGTCTTCTTCTGGGCTTCTTGCTAGATGGCCCAGACGTCAAATTTGCAATCCCCCTGTCATAGATTATGGGTATGCCACTACCAATTTAGGATGAAGTTTTAAGATGTTTCCCTAAAACATTTCCACATAGTGGCATAGCTCTGGGTAGGGACCTGAACTCATAGGCCCTTTCCTGCCCACTCAGGGCGCCAGGTAGGAACGACATTGGAGGATGAAGTCGGGGTATATGGCTTCATGGAGGAGGTGAGGGCCCAGTGGCAGGAGCCAGACCTACCAGATGCCTGTTCTGGCTGTGAGGCCTAGGTGCCTAGCAGGCTTGGTCATGAGGTTGAACAGGCATTAGATGCCTAATGCCTCAGTGGAAGCCTCCAGAGTGAGGAGCAGGGTCTCCAGCCAGTGTGGGGTAGCTCCCTGGTGGCTCTGGCCTGGCAATTTTGAAAGGTCAGAGGACCAGCAGGAAGCAGGAGATGGAATGGACTTGGAAGGTGCAGCCTGCTGCCTTGGGAGGGCCTCAGGATCCCCTTACGGCAGTGAATGGTTCTCAACCTTTCTAATGCTGTGACCCCGTAATCTAATTCATCAACCATAAAATTGTTTCCATTGCTATTTCATAACTAATTTTGCTACCCTTGTGAACTGTAATGTAAATATCTGTATTATCTGATGGCCTTAGGTGTCCCAAGGGGTTGCGGCCCACAGGTTGAGAACTATAGCTTTAGTCCCTGTCTGGGCTCTAAATAAGGGTTCTAATCACATCATGACCTACAGGTTGGAAACTGCTGCCTTAAGGCCTTCAGGGCTTCCTAGTGAAGGTTCATTGATGGATAACCCCATTAGATCTTAAAGCAATATGCTCTAATTTTTGTTGGGTCACTCATGGAAGGCTGGCTGTAAGACGAAGCCTGCCTGCTTCCTCCTTCCTTTCCCCCTTTATCTTTCTGATACAAGGTCTCCCAGTATAGCTCAGTGTTACTTTGAATTGGCCCTGTTTCAGCAAGAATTCCTGGTCTGGGCCCCTAGTGTGGGCTGGCAAGCTGGGGGTAAATGTCTGTGTCTTCCCTGAATTTGTACGCAAACATCCTCCTCTGGTGATTCTTTCTGGGGAGGGGGAATCAGAACCCTTAAGAAGGTCAAGGCACAGGATGTGATGGTGTAATCTGTTCTTGATTCAGGAGGCCTCCATTCACAGGCACATTTATCACTGAGCCCACACCCCATTATTGCCTCTGATACTGAGTAGGCAAGATGGTCTTTCTTATTTTTGCCTTAAATGCAAAGAACAACAGTTCAAAGCAACAAACAAAGACTGGAAGCAATAATCTGTCACATGTCATCACCATGGTTCAAGACTATCCAAGAGGTTTGGGCTAGAGAGATGGCTCAGTGGTTACGACCATTGGCTGCTCTTCCAGAGAACCCATGTGGTGACTCACAACTGCCTAACTCTAGTCCCAGGGGATCTGACACCCTTTAGTGGCCTCCAAGGACACCGTATGCATATGTTTCACAGACACACATGCAGGCAAAACACCCACACACACATATTAAAAAAAAACAACAAAAAACAACCCAAACTAAAAGTTAAAGCCTTCTAGAAAAAATGGCAGAGTAGCACTCCATAGAGATAGTCTTAAAAACAACAACTATATTCTAGGTTCCCTCATCTTGTGTAGTTGTCTATTTGAGTATCTTCTTCATCCACTAATAACCAAACAGCCAGAGCTGTCTGAGGTGATGACGCCCATATGCAGTGTCAACACAAGTGCTTTATTTTGTTCTCTGGACACTGGTGTTGGAAGGATACACGTGAGCCTTGGCTCTGTTGTCTGGGGATGCTGAGATTCTTACCTTCTGAAGAATAGCCAGCAGCAGCTCAGAACCTGAGGGCTCCTTTAATTTCTCTTCTAGGCTCTGTTCCAAGGAGAGAGAGAGAGAGAAATAAATCCTAGGGGCATTTTCTCATCAACATTACATTGCTGTGGAACAGGCTGGTCAAGAGCATCAGTGATCTCTGCCCAAGGACTTGGAACCAATCTGAAGTGGAAGCCCCCAGAGACGAACTCAGTCTGATGTCACGGGCCTTGTACGGCTGAGTATGAGAGGAGTAACTCTCTATTCCATCAGATGTGGCTGCCCAGGAGTCTACAGGTCACAGCAGCTCTGGGGCTGAGCTGGTAAGCTAAGAATCAGTTACAGCATGAAGGCCTGGGATCTGCCACCTAAGATGGAATGGGGACTCAGATATGCGGGGGCCAAGCCTGGCCATGCCATCTTTCTCACAGCAACTCCAGCTCCAGTCAGGGCAGGTATGTGACACACAACAAGCCACTTCATATCGTCAGAGCACCTCACTATGTCCTAACAGGTCCTCTAAGACCTGTCTTGACCCTTTTCTGACCTCAGTTATACTCAGTCTCATTCCTCATCCCACTATGGTCATACCAGTTTGCTGTTCTTAATCATGGCAGCCATGTTTCTATCACAAGACCTTTACTTCCTGTTCTCTGGGACCATCCTATGGCCAACTGCTGTAGGGCTCATGTAGCAGTTCAAATGTTGCCTCTTTAGGTAGGTCTTTGATGACTAGTTTATTTGCCATTTCCCTGTTTATTCTTTTATCCTTCTGAGACAGGGTCTGGGCTGGGCCTGGGCTCTAATTCAGAGATTCTCCTGCTTTAGCACTCCAGGCTGAGGTTACAGGTGTGAGCTCCCACACGTGGTTTTGCCTGGTGTTTTTTGGTTACGTACTGTCTCATGTCTGAGCAGGGCTGGTGTCAAATGTGCTCTGACGTGCCCTGGTATGCAGCTCATGGACTGCATTCAGTGAATATTGAGTTCCCAGTAACGGCTAGTCAACACTTGGTGCGCTTCCACAGCCAGGTGGGAGCCACGGTTTGTATTCCAGTACTCCCACACAGTGAAACACAGGAGGGGCTGCCCCTCGGGCCGCAACAGTGCTAAGGCTGTTAAACACACAATCACTGTTCACCATAAAGTCATTAGGCTCTTGGTGCAAGCACTCCTATGTTCATTTTCCTATATACGCAAGCAACAGCTTGGGCCTGGGGCTATGTGGCTCCCTAAGGTGGAGCTTCAGCAAACGGACCGCCAGTGGACCGCCAGTCACTGGCAGCTTAGGCCCATTGTGACTGTCTGAGTGCTCCATAAACACCTTTAGGCAACCACAGCTGAGTGCCATGGCTCCTGGAGGTGCAGCCTCAGCCCAGGCTGCTTGAAACATTTTACACCAGACTTTTTGCTCTCACAAACCTGGGTGCACACTCTATTACTCTGCACTCATTTCTGTGTGGGACAGACAGGGAGCACACTTCCTCGTACCTAATGGAAGGATGGCTGGGATACTAAGAGGCAAGGCTGTGACTGGTTCAAATATCTATAAATCCTGCTGCAGTGGCTAAAGCAGGGAGTGGACTGCAAGGATCCCTTCCTTGCTACCTCTTGGGAATGGTCTCTTCTTGCAGTAGTGCAGGCTGAGCTGGTAACATGGCGAAAGCAGGCACGAACAGCAGAGCAGCAGTGGCTGGGGCAGCTCGACAGTGGCTGGCAGAAGTGTAAAGGTGGCCAGGCAGCTGGCCATGGTCACAAGCTAAGGAATCCGCACTTCCAAGGCCTGCACGAGAGCTGTACGTTTGTAAGGGCTACTGCCAACCGCTGAGGAAATCCAGTATCTAGGCCTGCTAAGAAGATGGCAGGCAAAATATGCCAGGAATTCCAGAGGTCCATAAAGGACCAAGGGCCCCATATGCAAGAAAGCTGCAATTGCCTGCCTACAGCTGGCACAGGAAAACACAGCCATCAGAGATCAGCACTACTGGAACTTGTCTACCAGTGAGCTCTAGCTGAGCAAAGGAAAAGCCCAGCTTTTCGGCAGCAAGAGGCTGGTATCAGTAGCCTCCACTGCACGAATTAGAAATTATGGCACAGATATGTAGCCACTTATAAGGTCCCACAGCCCGTAAGGGTTTGAACTAGGATTCTAAGCAAGAAGCTGGTCTGCCTGGCCAGAGCTCTGCCTCTGACCCTTTCCTTTTTAAACACCTGTCAAATGGAGTGACAGCAGACCCCAGTGCCATGCATGGTGGGCAACCCTGAGCAAGTACTTAGCAAGTCACATGAACTATTACACTTGGCATAGAGTTAGGACCTTTATGCTTTTAGGGTTTCATTTTCGTGTTAAGACCAAAAATGTTTCATGTTCGTGAAATAATATAACTGCCTAAATTGGGTGGACTCTGGAGGAATACAAATCTACAGTGATTGTAGAAGAATTTTAATTCAGAACATGGCTGCTCTGGCAAGAGATCACATCCAAAGATCTTTTAGGTCTGTGTGATCTGGCTGGAAAGAGGCAAGCAGTTCTGAGTTCAAGGCCAGCCTGGTGTAGAGCAAGTTTCTGGTCAAGAAAAGCTAAGGTGTAGGCGTGGTGGCTCATGCTTTTAATCCCAAAAAATGAAGGTAAAGTTAGTTTGTAAAAGGAAGCACCCAAGTTTGAAAGTGATGTCTAACTGAGTGGCAGAAAAAAATGATGAATAAGATAAAGATCTGACAGACGAGGATATGCCCAACTCTCAAAAGTAGAGAGAGGAAAGGGAAGCTACCTAAGGGAGTAACAGAGACTGAGAAGAGGCAGTTTTATCAGGACAGATACACAGAAGGGAGTTGAGTGAGAGAATAAGCTAGACAAAGGTGAAGACAGAACGAACCAGAGAAGAGAAGGAGCCGAAGATTAGAGCAGATTGCTGGAGTTAGTTTGCAGCCAAGCAGATAAATGTAAGGGCTGAGAAGCCAGATTGGATAAGTCAGCTGGAAGAGGAGTTTGAGCCAGAACAGCTTAGTGGAACCAGCCAGCTATGAGCTCAGAAAGAACTAGAAAGGGTGAGCTTATTCAGCAGTTATGTCTCAGAAGTTGAAAACATTCTAGGCCTGGATTAGATTGTATGGAGGCAAGAAGCTTCTAGGACTAGGCCTACATTAGCACACGGAGGCAATAATGAAACGAATAAAAGTTACTTTCACAAGTGACTCCTGCCGGTGAGCTCACGGCACAGGAGTTATCAGCTAAGCACGCTCTAAAGGAGCCTCGTGCCTGCGCTGCACGTTCCCAGACTGCCAGGAAGCCCCCCTTTCAATCTCAACTCTGTCCGAGGCGATTCTGCCTGCTGCCTGCCCTTCGGATGGGGACCTAGCCTCCCTTTCAGGAGAGCAGCTCCTGCTGTCTGAACACGGTTAGTTTTCAAAGCTGTTTTGCAGTTAGCCAAAACGATCGATCACTGGCTTAAAAGTTGCTAAAATAATCCATCCCGGTTCGTGACCCTGCAAGCCCCACCAAAGAAGGGTCCCGCCTGCCTCCCCCGCTCGAGCGGTGAGCAAAGGCGGCCCGAGCCGCCCGGCCTCTCCGCTTGCGGTGCTCGACCCCGACACCCGCTGCCCACCTGCCAGGGAAAGGAGGGCAGCGCGCGAGCCGCCAGGAAGCGGCGCTCGAAACTCTGCAGCAGAGAAGCGGCCCCCTCGTGGTCTTCAGGCGCCATCGCGGGGCGGAGCATGGAAATGGGCGGAAGCACGGCCTGAGACGGAGGAGGCGGGGCAAGTAGGCGGCAGGCTGTGGGCGGGGACTAGGCAAGATTCCGGCCCAGGGGGCGGGGCAAGGCAGCGCCC
The DNA here is from genome assembly GCF_030254825.1 of Meriones unguiculatus. Taxonomy (NCBI): domain Eukaryota; kingdom Metazoa; phylum Chordata; class Mammalia; order Rodentia; family Muridae; genus Meriones; species Meriones unguiculatus. The sequence continues at coordinate 42,749,652 of NC_083359.1, forward strand.
TGGTGGCGGAGAGTACGGCGCGCCCGGTCACAGGCGGCACGTCAGCTGCCGGGTAAGGCTTCGTGAGAGGCAGGGCTTGGGGAGCGCTCAATGCTCGGCTGCCGGGGCGCGCTCTACAGTTTGCGGAGCTGGAGCCGGTAGTCTGGAGGCGGAGCCTAGGCTGGCCTGGGGGCGGAGTCAGAAGGCGGTCCTTGACCGGAAGGCAGGCTCTAGAAATTGGAAGGTGGGTATGGGCGGGGCTGAGACGGGTCGGGCAGAGCTTAGAGGATCTGGGGGCGGGCTAAGGTGGGTCTGCCCGCCTAGTGGCAGAAGCTGCGAGCCTTACCCTACGGGGGTGCTGGGAAGCGATGCTCCCGTCTGGGATCCTTCAGCCGAGCCAAGGTTGTGGCCCAGTGCGGGGAGGAGTCGGGTGGGCCAAGGCGCCGCGTTGCAGGCTGCACCCGTAGCCTGCTCTCACGCCGGGGTTTTGGCCCGGGAGTGGGGCGGGGTTCGTGAACACCTGGGCCAGCTTGAAGTCAAACATAATTTCCCGGTCTTGGTCCACCGGCGTGTGCAGTCGTGTTGGGCCTCATCAACACCCTCTCCTTCGGCACCGCCCTTTGGAACCCTCCAGGAAGGGTGCTCTCAGTTTACTCCAGCCTTTAGGTCAGCAACCCAACATCAACTAATTCTTATTAAGCACCTCCTGTATTGGTTGGCACTGACAAGACCAGGGGCTGCAAAATTGGTTTCTACCCTCCAGGGCCTGGGTCCTCAAGTGGGAACTGGGCACTGAGATAATCATACACACATGTTTATAGATGTATGTATAATTACATACATATTATATGTATTAGTAACAGTATCTGGGCTGAAGATGAAGTGCACAGAATAGCAGGGCCTTCCAGCAGGAGTTTCGTTTGATCTTGCAAGAAAAAGAATCTGAACCAAGAGTGGGAGTTGGCTGCAGCGGGTGGCAGAGTTTTCTGTTCCAAAGTTCATGTGTCTTGCTAGAGTTGAAAGGCATGACGCTGGCAAGCCACCCCTGCTGTCCCCAAATCTGCACTGCCATTCAAGGCATAATAATTCACTTTAGCAAATGTTTCAAAAAGCCCCATTTGGAAGCTTCTTGAGCTAGCTTAAATATGCTTGTAGAACGTAGCTGAGGGGGACGGATTCCATCCCATTACCTCCTTCAGATGAGAAATCCTGAGACCTATTTAGGAGAACAACAGAGGGACTTGATTGCAGTCTGGTCTGTAAGGACAAGGAGCTAGGCCAACACAGAGGACCAAGAAAGGCATGGTCTTATTTCCTGAGCCGAGTTGACTTCAATACAGTGAGCTGTGGTTGTTTCTGTGGGGTTTTGTCTTTTTAATTTTTTTTTTACATTGATTTCTGTGTGTGTGTGTGTGTGTGTGTGTGTGTGTGTGTGATTCACCATATGTATGTGGAAGTCAGAGGATGGCTTGCAGGAGCTGGTTCCTTCCTTCTACTCTGTGGGCTGAACTCAAGTCTTAGGCAGGTGCCTCTACCCCCTGAGGTATCTAACTAGCCTTATTTGTTTGTTTTAAGTGTCTTGTTATGAGGAACTTGCTAGGTTGGTATTTTCTTTGTAGCCATCTTGGCCTCAACCTTGCAGTGATGCCCCTGTCTCAGCCTCCAAAGTGTCCAGGATTATAGTCATGTGGCACCATGCTGGACTATAATTGTGTTTTTACACTGCACACTCCTCCCGGCTGCAGTTGCCAGAGATTCTGAGGCCTCACAAGTAAGATGGGCCTTGGCGACTGAGGAAGAAGGCCCCTTAGGGGCACTGGCATGCCTGTGCCATTTTGGTCAGCTCTCTGCCTGCAATTGGTGATACAAAAATAAATAAAAAATAAAAAAATAAAATTAAAAAAAGGGAACCAGAGAGATATACTTATATGCCACGAGTATTTGCTATTGATCACTGTTGCTACAGAACAAAAGAGCACAGTTGGCATCATAATAATACTACATGATGTATTCCTAAGATTTTAGTAAACCGAGGCTGGTCTAGCCTTTCCTGATCCCATGGGAACAGATTGAGAAAAGACCCTACATGGGCTACAAAGCTCTCTTATCTTGGAGTGTGACAAATCCCACACATCTTAATTAGATCTGAATGTAGGAGGGGCGAGTCACAGAAGGCTTGTGTGTGTGTACCCTAGAGTGTGCTGTGTATCTCTGCTGTTGTTCCTGTTCATCTTGTGTTTTAGAGACAAGGTCTCTCATTGTCCTGGAGCCCACTGCTAGTCTAGCTGGCCAGTGAGCTCCAGGGATTTTCCTGCTTCTCCCAACTTAACACTGATGTTACAAGTGTGGGTGCATCTGGGAGATTAAATTCCAATCCTCATGCTTGTAAGGCAAGCTCTTTACCAAGGGCTTACCAACTATTACCTCAGCTCACTGAAGGACTTTTGAGGACACAGGAAGCTCACAGGGGTGATATGTTCAGGTGTAAGGGAAGGCTAAGACCCCTCTTGTCAAGTGGAGGGATGATTCCAGATGTCTAGAGCAAGGCCTGGTGCACATCTGTGTGCTCCTGCACCTTCATTGTAAGAGGCAGTAGGTGCGCGAGCTCTATTATTACTCCCTGTAATCTAATAATAGCCTAATACATTTTAGCTGTATGAAGCCATTGCCTTTTAGAAATTATGCTTTGGATTTGGGAGTTCAATCAGCATGAGGAAGTTTTTCCTCTATCTCTCCTCTGGCTAATGGTTTCTGTAAGAAAAAAAAAAGAAAAAAAAAAGACCAATTGATTTCTTTCTAGAATGTTGCTTCAGGGTGCAGTGACCTTTTATAGGTCATGTTTCAACTTACAGAAAAATTTTATAGTTCAAATATAAATTGCCCCAAATGCAGACTCTGTAATGGAATTTAAGGTTAAATAAAGTTTCAACCTTCCTCAGGCTGTTTCCAGCATCCGAGAAGCCCCGCAGCTTTGGAGACAGGTGCTACATTAAAGTCTCAGCAGGGTCGGGTGTAACACATATAGGAAGCTTGGTGTAACGATATGTATGCTGGGGTACACAAAGGGAAGCACCAGGATTACACGACGGTTTTGTGGTTTTTGTTTTGTTTGCTTATGAGGCAAGGTCTCATGCAGCCCAGGCTGGTTTCTAACTTGCTATGGAGCTGAGGATAATCTGTCTCCACCTCTCAAGTGCTAGGATTAAGCATGAGCCATCATACCCCTTTGAAGCAGTGCTGGAGAATTGAACCCAAGGCTTCAAGCACTCTACCTACTGAGCTACACTGTCAGCTCCAGGTTATAGAATATTTGGGTTTGTGATGTCACCAGTATTAAGGGTTGAATTGTATCCGGTGCAAAGATAGGCTGGGATTCCTAATGCCTGGTTCCTAGAAGAGTGAATATTTTTTGGAAGGAGGCTGGCTCAGATGTAATCAACTTTAGAGAAAAACATGCTGGAGTAGAGGGTTTGCTGGGTACCAGTGACACTTCTAATGGGGGAGGAAGATACCTCACAGAATCCAAGGCACAGGAGGAGATGGCCATGTTGCTCTAGCTGCAAGCCAAGCACCACCGAGGAGTGCTGTATCATCTTTGCTAGAAGAAGCAATGTTTGTCCTCCAGATCTGCAAGACACTAGGCATCTCTTGCTTTAAGTTACCCAGTATGGCACTTGGCTACTGGCCACATTACTTTGGGGACTTCTTTGCAAAATAAGAACATAGGGGATTTGATAAAGAACGAAGAATTTCAAAATGGTGCTGGGCATGGTGGTATCCACCTATAATTCCAGAACTCAGGAAGTGGAGGCAGAAGGATCTTAAGTTCAATGCCAGCCTGGGCTACATAGCAGAAGCCCATCTCAAAAACAAACAATAGCAGTTAGGGATGTAGCTCACCCAGAAGAGTGGGCACATAACTGTCATCCCAGCACGTGGGAATCAGGAGTTCAAGGACGCTTTTGACTACCTTGGGAATTTGAGGCCAGCCTTGGCTGTGTGAAACCCTGCCTCAAAATAAAATACATTGAGCACTCTCCTGAGACCCTTGGGTTGGGAGGGTCAGGTAGTTGGATCCTGGGGTCTTACAAGGCTAGACCCCAGTGGTGTGTAGGATATAGTTTCAATGGCTTACAGCAACATGATGACTAGCCACACAAAACTCAAAGACCACTCCTTTCTTTTTCCAGTGAGAAGCTCAATGTGTCACACAACAGACAGAGCCAGGCAACTCCTTGTCACAACACTAAGCCTGATAGCTGTGTTTCAGGAAGCCTGGTGACCCCCCCCACACCTTTTTTTTTAATAGTTTGATTATTAGAAGTCTGTCCTGGTTGCTCCTGGGCCCCTGGGAAGTTTCCCACACATGCTTCAGTGAATATTAATTATGGAAATCAAATGGACATTTAGCCCAAGAAAGCGCTCACTGTAGTAACTTTCAGAGGGCAAGTCATTGAAAGCCAATTCACTAAAAGACCTCGGCTAAGCGACGAATTTGCCTAATGACCATTCTGCATAAGGACTCATTTGCTAAAAGACAATTTTCTGAAAAATCAGCTTGAGGGATGTTCTGCATATCAGGAATTGAGTCATACTCCCACTATCAGTTAGTGAGGCAGCCCACGCCTGTAATCCCAGCACTCTGGGGGCTATAAGGGATTGAAAGTTCAAGGGTAGCTTGGGCTACAAAGCCAAATCCTGTCTCAAAACAAGAAAAGCACCTTTGATGATACATAGCCACATTTTACTGAGCCTGTGTCTGCCAACACTGAACACGCCCCCTTGAGTTTTCTAACCCCTGTGAAATTCTGGCATGGTGACAAGCCCAGAGGAAGTAGGGTGTCCAAGCAGTGACTTCTATGGCTCTCGATCACAGCACATGTCCTTCACCATATTGGGGGCTACATCAGTCACACAGTACTTCTGACATCTTTTAGCTTCTCTTGTTGCTGAGAATCGTCAGTTGGTACCAGCAAAATGTAAGTCACTTTGTTCCTGTCTCATAGCTAGCATCAACTTTAGCTTTGTTTAGGAGCTTGTTTGTCCTTTTAGTTATAGAATGAAAACAGTTATGTTCATTTATCTGTGTACGTCTGGGGTATGTGCGTGTACAACACAGGTAGGGAAATGCTTTTCTCCTTCCATTATACGAGACCCTGTGATAGAACTCAGGTTGTCAGGCTGAGTGTCCAGCACCCTTACCACTGAGCTCTTTCTAGGCTTATAATTTATTTTTATGACAGCTGTGTGTGTGTGGATGTGTGTGGGCACGTGTGAGTATGCATGCTCATATGTGTATGTGTGCATGTGGGTATGCCTGTGCATGTGTGTGTGTGTGTGCATGAAGGTCAGAGAACAACTCTCAGGAGTCTGTTCTCTCCTTCCGCCGTGGGTTCCTGGGACCAAACTCAAGTCATCAGGCTTGTAGGGCAAGCCCACTTACTCTCCCAGACATCTTGCTAGCCCAACTGTACTTTTCCGCACTTTGTCTCATGGGGATTCAGGAACCGTGTGGTTCTGTAGGCTCCTGGGTGGATGCACACACGCCGTAAGGAACTGTTCAGTTCAGGAGCCGAGATACTCCAAAGTGCTATTTTCAACAGATACTTCAGGGAAATAATCTGAACATTTCTTTTAAGACATCTTATTTTTATTTCTTTTCATTACATGTATGTGTGTATGTATTAGTCAGGGTTCTCTAGAATAATAGAACTTATAGAATAAATCTCTCTATAAATATAAGAATTTTGTTGTTATAAATTATATACAATATAAAATTATACATATGAGGACTTATTAGAATGACTTACAGGCTGCAGCCCAGCTCATCCAACAACGGGCAGCTGTGAATGGAAGGTCCAAGAATTCAGTAGTTGCTCAGTCCACAAGGCTAGGTGTCTCAGCTGGTCTTCAGTGTATACTACACTCCCGAAGAAGTAGGCTCCAGTGCCAGTGAAGGAATGGATGTGCTAGCAAGGTGCGGGCAAGTGTCAGAATCCAGCCAAAAGAATGACCCAAGGTGAACTGTGCCTTGGGGAACTGTGAGAGAGGCTGTAGGGATAAAGGCAGAGGGCCTTTGCCTCAGGTGCATTTTCTTTCCTGAATTGTTCTTGGAAGTGATTTTGTGCCTCCTGTGACAAACATTCAATTTACAGACATGTTTATTCTTGTTGGATGTGGGAACACAGCTACTGAACCCAGTCTGGTCACTGTTCCCTGAATCTGTATATAGCCTTCTGCCTTGTTTTGTGCTTTCCCAGGTGTAATTTATAGTTCATGCCAGGCAATTGTGTTTAAGTTGGTGTGTCCTGAGTAGGTTCTGGGAAAGGGCTGCTCTGTTAATATTTACTATGTGCTTACTGGCATTTATTTACATGCTTTTCTGAACTTAAACAACCTTCCCTAGACCATTGCTCTCTTTGTTACATTTGTGTATAAAAGTACACTAAAACTGAACTAGAGTTGTCTACATTCTTTCAGGTTTCACTGTGTAGCCCTGGCTGTCCTGGAACCTCTCTGTACACTAGGCTGGCCTCAAACTCACAGAAATCTGCCTGCCTCTGCCTCCTGAGTACTGGGATTAAAGGTGTGCACCATCACTGCCAGTCAGAGTAGTATACATTCTTAACTGGTGAGCTATATCTCCAGCCCCTTCAACTTATTTAAAAAATTTCACCAACCTGTGTATGTGTGTTACTGTTACAATCGTCAGAAGTAAGTTTTCTCCTACCATGTGAGCAGATGTGGAGGCCAGAGGTGGACCTCAGGTGTCTTCCTGGGTCACAACTCCACTTTCTGGTTTGAAACAGTGTTTCTCACTGAACATGGTGCTTGCTATTTTGGCTTGGCTGGCTAGTTGGTGAGGCCTCAAGACCTGCCTATACCTCATGCCCTGAGGGCTGAAGGGCACCACCATGACCACCACCAAGTCAGAGGGCACTGACTTCTTGGAATGAACGTTAGGGTCAGAACTCAGATTCACCTGCTTGCACAGCTGCTGCCTTACCAAGGAGCCGTCTCCCAAGTCTTTCCTCACTACTCTGAGTGCTTTGCTTCTTTGAAGTCATGGCTGATGGTTTACTTGGGTTCCCCAGCTTCTTTCACCTCCATTGTCATGATCTTGAAGAGCACCTTTGTGCTTGACAGGAAACTCTGCTTAGGACACCTCCAGGTCACTGCCACGCGGGATACATAATAACAACCCCTAGCTCTAGAGGCCCAGGGAAGCCAGAGCAATGTGCTTAGAGTGGTTACTGATCTCTGGGGACTGAGAATAGTCTACTCTTTTCACAGGGCTACATCACTCCGCTTGCTAACAGGCTAGATGGATGTCAAGGTCGGGTAGCGGCAATAAGCCATACCTTGAGGTCTTTAAAGTCCCTCTCAGCAAAACCTTGAAAATAGAATGTGCCCGCCCATGGTCATCCTCATGTCCCTTTTAGATGCCCACAGCTGTCCTGAGGAGACTTCAGAGGAGGAAGTACCCAACCAAGGAGGCCATGTCCTCCACAGTGAAGCTCAACTCTGCAGAGTGATGTTTCAGTGTCTGTCCACCTCCCCCTGTAGAAAGGATGTACTACTTCGTCGCCAATCATTTTCCAGCAAGATGCAGGGAGGACCGTGTGTTTCTTGGTAGCTTGATGCAGTTGGACACTGCACTGTATTGCATAATGGAGGTTTTTGGGACTAATGTGATTTCCAAAGGTGAGTAGCACTTCAGCAGTCTGTATTTGGAATGGTGCAAAGAACCCTAGGGATGGTAGGGATGGCGTTGGGTAATGTTGAGGAGAATGAATGTTTTGTCTTTCTAACTGAAGTGGGCTGCTTGCCAGAGGAGCCAAAATCCACAGCCTGCTGGTGACCGGAAAGAACCAGGACCAGAGAGTTGGCAGGACAGAAGCAAGGACTGACAGGGGCTGCATGGAGCTGGAGTTAGAGGCAGTGAGTCTCCGACATGGGTGCTGGGAAGTAAAGTGGGACCTCTGTAAGAACAAGAGGATTCTTAAATGCTGAGCTAGCTCTCCAGCCCCACTTCTTCTCTTAAATAAGATTTAAGGTTAGCATGTAGAGTAGTGGGTTTTGCCACGGCCTTTTCATATGCAGGTGTCAACACTTCGTGGGCATCCGCTCGTCTCTCCCCAGGGGATCTGTTCTTCTTCTCAGTCATTTCACGTTTGAGTGCATCTGATAGGTATATCCATTCATAGCTGGGTGTGCAAATGAGATGGGGTACAAACATGGTAATTTTCTTCTTGAAGTTTATGTTCCATGGTGTTTGAAAGGCGGAGAGATAGGCAGACAGACAAAGAGACAGAGAGAAAGACAGACTGACAGAGGCAGAGCGAGACAGAAAAACAGAGAGAGAAAGAGACAGACAGAAAGAGAACATGAAGTTGTGTGTCTAGGAAGGTGGAGAAGATCCTAGAGGAGCTGGGAGATGGAAAACATAAAGTATATTGTATGAAAAATTTTAAATTAAAAAAATTAAAGAAGGATATTTCAAAATACGGGTACAGAGGCTGGAGAGATGGCTCAGTGATTAAGAGCCCTTGCTGCTCTTGCAGAAGACCCGAGTTTGGTTCCCAGCAGCCATGCTGGGCAGGTCACATATGTCTATAACTCCAGCTCCAGGAGTCTGATGTCCTCTTTGCCTCCAGGGGCACCTCCACACACAAACACACAAGTATAAAGGTAAATCTCTGAAGTATGGGGTGACGCTTTGGAAAGACAAGAGACCTGGAAACCTGAATGTTTTTTCACTCCCACAGGCCTGCAGCTTTGGCTTCTCATCTGTAAATTCATTTCTTAGCATTTCTGGACACTTTGGGTCCATCTGTGGAATCCACCTTAAGGCACCGAACTTGCCTGGCCAGCACTTACTCAGCAGATAGCACTAGCCTCATTAACCTCTGTTCATTCTCAGGATGGGGAGGGAGGGGCCCATGGTGGTGTTAAAGCTTATATAGTATTTTTTGATGGTTTCTTGAGTACATTAGAGGAGACTTATACATTTTTGCTGACCAAACAGAGGACTCTCCAAGCCCTAGTTTCTGGTATGGCTGACAGGTATGTGCATGTTTGGCGCCAGGGTGGGCGGATATCTCTGTGGTGTGCTGACAAAGATCCCTTCGAGTAAACACCCAGGAAGGGTATGGCTGGGTCAGGTGGTAGTTCTTTTTTTAGCTTCTTAAGAAACATTCATATTGATTTCCACAATGGCAGCACTAGTTTGCCTTGCCACCGGCTCCACATACAGGCTCCTTTCCCTACATCCACACCAGCATTTCTCTGTTTTTGTGTGACAGCCATGATGACTGGGGTGAGCCAGAACCTCAGTGCAGTTTTGATTTACGTTTCTCTGATATCTCAGCCTCTACTTTGAGGTGGTGGTGGTGTCTGTGGGTTAAGCAGTGTGTCACAGGTTGGGGCTGGTGAGCTCCTATCCCATCTTCTCTACGCCCATGCTCCTCACTGGGAGGACCATTCCTGGTCCTCCTCGATGCACACTTATGACTTGGGAGAGGAGGACCCAGCCTCAGGAGCAACTGACCTATTGCTGAGCCAGAGCGCACTGCCCAGGTGAGGCAAATGCGGGAGCAAGCCTTCGGATGATCGCCTGAGCTCAGTGTGGCAGAGTGCGCTCTGCCCCAGTCACCACTCCTTAGACGGTGCCCCTACCCCACCCCATTGCCTGGCCTTGGGCCCCAGCACAGTGTGTCTTTCATGTGTCTTTCCTGAGCTGCTCTGGCAGGAGGCTGCCAGGGTGTCCATGTAGATAGGTTTCAATCCACGCCTGAACGGTATAATTTGGACTTTTTTTTTTTGGAGATTTGTTTTTATTTTATGTATTGGTGTTTTGCCTGTACGAATGTCTGTGTACCCTGTGTGTGCAGAGCTGGTTGAGGCCAGGAGAGGGCACTAGATCCCGTGGAGCTGGCGTTACAGGTAGTTGTTACCTACCATGTGGGTGCTGGGAATCGAAGTTTTCCATGTTATCTCTAAGAGCAGTCAGTGCTCTCGACTACTGAGCCATCTCTCCAGCCCCTAAATGTATTTTTACCATTTACTTAGACAAGATCTCTCTTTTTAGCTCTGGCTCATCAGCAGCTCACTATGTAGATCAGGCTGGCCTTGAATTCACAGAGATCCACTACCTTCTCCCCCCCAAGTGCTGGGATTAAAAGTGTGCACCACTAATGCCCAGCAATTTTTACTTTTAAATATACATTTAATCAGTGTGAGCGTGTGTGTGCTCACACATGCATTTGCGTGTGCACCTGTATGTGGTATGATACAGTGCACATGTGGTCAGAGGACAATTTGTAGGAGTTGGTTTTCTCCTACTATGTGAGCCTTATGGATTTGAACTCAGGCCATCAGAGTTAGTGACAAATGCCTTGACCTGCTAAGCCATTGTGCTGGTCCTAATGGTGAAAATTTGCACTCATACCCCCAGGTTAGTCTCACAAGAACAGAATTTCTGCTTTAGAAAAATGAATACTAAATGACTGTGAACTGATGCTAACTCCTGAGGCCTCCATCAGGCGCAGATCCCTCACTTGTTTCCCTGAGTTTGGGGAGTTCTTAGGCTTCAAAGGGAAGAAGAACTGAAGACAGACACACACTAACAATTTTAATCAATGGATTTGAGACTGGGTCTCACAATGCAGACTTGGCTAGTACCATCACACTGGGCCCCAACAAACATTTATTAAGTGCACACCAGCTTATGGATATGAAGAGGCAGACACAGGAAGAACTGTTATAGAAAGAACCCAGAGAACTCCCAGCCCTGGCGTGTACAGATGGGAGGCTCAAGAGCTCAGGTTCAGCCTTGGAATTTGTGAATTTCCAGGCTAGCCTGGGCTATATAGTGAGACCCTATCTCAAAAACAAAACATTTTCCCCACAAAACAAAACCAAAGCAACAGAAAAGCCAGTTCTTCATAAGAAAACTTCAAGTAAGCGTGGAGACAGGAGAATAAATGAAGCAGCAAGCCCTTACCTGGCTTCATCAGTTAGCAGCATGTCCAGCTTACCTCATGTCCCTCCTTCCCCTCCTCATGTCTGCTTGCTGCCTTACCATAATTTTAGAAAAAATTCCAAACACGACATTATTTAATATACAAATATCTCAAAAACAACCCTCTCCTCCTCTATTCTCCTTCCCTCCTTTTTTCTGCACTTCCTCTTCTCTCTCCTCCCACCTCCAGCTCATGTTCTGCTCTCTTCTTTTTCTGTGATTGCCTTTTCTCATTTGTATTATTCTCTGACAAAGGTCACACAATGTATTTATCGTATTCACCCCACCAACTCCACAAAGATTCTCCTTCCTTTCCTATACATCAAACAATGTATCTTTTAAAAAATATTCACCAGGGCCTGGAGAGATGGCTTGGAGGTTAAGATTACTGTTTGTTCTTCCAAAGGTCCTGAGTTCAATTCCTAGCAACCACATGGTGGCTCACAGCTGTCTATAGTGAGATCCTGTGCCCTCTTTTGGCATGCGGGCACAAATGCAGGCAGAATAATGTATAAATAATAAATAAATCTTTGAAAAATATTAATCAAGTCTAATTTGTGCTGGTTATATGTTCTTTAATGTATGACCTTCCACTGGAGCATAATCAAATCACCAGGAGCCACACCCTTAAAGAAAACTGTCTCTTGCAGCAGCAATCAATTGCCAATAGCTCCCTAGTGAGGAATGCCCACCTCCTCCCTTCATGCTGAGCTATAGTCTGGCTTGAGTTTGTGTACACTTCATGCGTGCTGTCTCAATGCTGTAAGTTCATATGTGTCTGGAAAATACTGTTTTCCTTGTAGCCAAACACTGCCTCAGGATCCTATAATTTAATCTAATAGAATATAGAATATATTCTATTCTTTCTCTTACAATGACCCCTGAACTTTGGGAGGAGTGTGTGTGATGTACACAATCCATTTAGGGCTGAGCATTCCACAGTATTTTATTCCCCGAAACCATGACCAGTTGTGGATCTCTGTGTTAATCACCATCTACTGCAAAAAAGAAGCTTCTGTGATGAGGTTTGAGAGATGCGATAATCTGTGGGTGTAGTGATAAATCATTAGGAGCCAATATAATACTGTGCTCATTTATCAGAGCAAGGGATTATGACCTGTTTAGTTACAGGGTTTGGCCCCGCCATGGGTGCCAGGTATGTGTTTCAACTTGTGGAGTAGGCTTTAAATTCAACCAGAAAGTGGTTGGTTTACTCCTATGACATTTGTGCCACTATTGTGTCAATAGGCATGTCTTTCTAGGTGTGTTGGTATGGCATTTCCCAGGGCTGACAGATGGGTGCTAGTATGATTGCTTTTCTTCTCTGGTAATGTGCATATCACCTTCCACCACTCTGAAAGCTAGCTAGTGAGGATGCAGCTTCCAGGTGAGTGCCAGACTGATTTCTCTGTTCTATGACTCAAATATGTGGCAGCAGAGTCTTACCTTCTGAAGGGCAACCAGAACATAATGGTCAATACGCCTTAGGTTAGAGTATAAAGTTTGGGGATCTATTGGGACATTACTTGCCAAGAACTCCAAAAGAGGAAACACATTCCTGGCACTGGGTATTTCGCTTGTTAGCCTCTGGTGCCAAATAGGGGCTTTGTTGGCCCATTATAGGGTAGCTCTGTTTTAAACTCTTTTTACTAAAAAAAAATTTATGTGTGTGTTTTGCCTGCATGTATGTACAAGTGTGTGCCTGCTGCGCTTGAAGATCTGCTGAAATTGATGTCATGGACAGTTGTGAGCACAGGTGTTGAAAACTGAACATGGGTCCTCCACAAGAGCAGTGTCTTAGTCTTTTTTTTTTTTTTTTTTTTTTGTATGAAGAGAAGATACTGTGAACAAGGCAACTCTTATAAAGTAAAACATTTAATTGGGGCTGGCTTATAGTTCAGAGGGTTAGTCCATTGTCATCACGGTGGGAAGCACGGCAGCACACAGGCAGACGGGGTGCTGGAGAGTTACCGAGGGTTCCACATCTGGGTAAGCAGGCAGCAGAAGTGAACTGAACTCCACTGAGCCTAGCATTAAGCCCTTCTCCAGCAAGGCCGGACCTCCTAGTAGTGCCATTTCCTGTGGGTCAAGCCTTCAAACACATGAGTCAGTGGGGGCCATTCCTATTCAAACCACCACAAGCAGCAAGGACTCTTAACTGCTGAGCCATCTCTCTAATCTCCATTCTAATATATATGTATATATATATATAGCTTATATATATATATATATACATACATATATGTATATATATATTGCACACACACATAATTTGAATGTGTGTGTGTTATATGTTTTAGGAAGTTTCCACAGCAGTGAGTTTCTATACAACTTTTTCCAAACGCCTTACTGTTAGTTATGCCTTTCCGTAGTCCCTCCTTACCTGTCCTTTCTTTTCACCTTGCCTTCTTTAACTCTTTCTGTGTCGTTATTTCCATGTAACCCCTTACACCACTGTGATCTATCACCCACATTCCCCTTACTCATTTCTCGACCTCTTCTATTACTCCGGCACTTACTCTGTAAACCCTCATCACAATATCTGTCATTCCAGGCACATCTGCCAGAATCAGGAACAACAATCTCACCGGGACACTGGAGGAGCGTTCTGGAGAAACCATAGTCCACCTGAAGCTTTAGCTCCATCCTCACGCCTTTACCAAATCAAGAAGCACAGTGAGCTTATGACTGTTGGCACAGATGTGGTTGGTGAGGTGGGTGGGTTAGACTTCTGAGCGTGGTGTTGCCTGGTTCCCCTCTGCGTGTCCAAGGGTGTTTTCACAGAGCTTTAAGGGAGGACGACCCCTACTGCTCATCCCCAGGCCAATAGTGGTGCAGAAACGAGGATGCAGCAGGCACTTGCAGGCGACTCGCCCTCGGCTTTTTAGCAATGTGTTCTCTGAGCCTTCGGAATACATTATTCAGGCATCTTTTCTTCTGTCCACCACTGTGGCATCACCTGAAACAACAAACAAGCCAATAAAAAGAATGGGTTATCAGTCTTTAAAAATTCTTTCTAGTTTGCCAAGTGTGTTGGGTGGGCACAAGAGGAACGCAGCTGGCTGTCCTTGCTGATTGACAAGCGGCTCAACTGCAATGGTGACCAGCTGCTCGGCCACTTTCCTTACCAGGCTGTGGAAAGAACAGACCCTGGGAGCCGTGGCAGGCCTTATAGGGAGAGTGCCACTCGGGAGGCCACAGGGAGGGAATAAAAATGTCTGAAGTGTATACTGCTGCCTTAATGTGTGTGTGTGTGTGTGTGTGTGTGTGTGTGTGTGTGTGTGTGTGAACTGTTTCTGCCTGTATCTTCCACCAGCTGACAGGCAGGAGGGACTGCATGCCTTGTGCTTTTCCTCCCTTTATCTTACTTTGCTTTGTCTTTTTATCTTAAACTTTATTTTACCAGAGCTGGAACCCAAGAATGGCATGAAAGTGATCTGCCATTGACTGCATATCTAGCCTTGTTTCTTCAAAAATTGACTTGAATGATTTATATGGTAGAGTATATTCTTAAATATAAACTGATTTTTTTTTTTTTCCTGTTCTGGGCATGGAACTCAGGGCCTTATTCATGCTTGCTGGTGCTCTCTACAAAGGACCGAGATTTGGTTCCTGGCTGCCTGTGACTCCTGCTCTATGGAATTTGTCACATGATTAAAAATAAACTAAACCTTAAGAATGCACACACAGGTGGGTGGTGGTGCTGCAGTGGTGCATGCCTATAATCCCAGCAGAGGCAGGTGGATCTCTGTGAGTTCGAGGCCAGCCTGGTCTATAAAATGAGTTCAGGACAGCTAGGGCTACACAGAGAAACCCTGTCTTAGAAATCAAACCAAACCAAAACAATAACAAGAAGAACACACACACACACACACACACACACACACACACACACGATGTTGGGGAAGTAGTTCACTTGGTAAAATGCATTATCACACAAGGGCCAGAGCTCTGATGTGAAATGATAAGTATGGCTTTCTGTTCTCCCAGCAGACTCAGCCCTCAGGCTCACTCTTAGTGCTGCAACAGAACACCAGCTGCAGTCTATATTCTCCCTCGCCATGCCTCCTGTGGATCCCACAGGCCAACCCTCTTGGCCTCCCAGAAATCAGCACCTAGTTCTATAATTACCCCAAACCAAGTCACATAGATGCCAAAGTAAAAACAATCAATAACAGGGCAATATGCACGATTGAAGAAATGGATACATCGGTCAAAGAAAATGTTAAATCTAAAAAAATTCCTGACATAAAACATCCAAGACATCTGTGATACTATGAAAAAAACCAAACCTAAGAAAGAATAGCTTCTGTAAAGCAAAGGACACCATCATCAAAACAAAACGACTGCCTACAGATTGGGAAAGAATCTTCACCAACCCTTTATCTGACAGAAGGTTAATATCCAGTATATATGAAGAACTAAAGAAGCTGAAAAGCAGCAAACCAAATAATCCAATTAAAAAATGGGGAACAGAGCTAAACAGAGAATTCTCTGTAGAGGAATATTGAATGGCAGAGAAACAAAGAAATGCTCAACATCATTAGCCATTAGGGAAATGCAAATCAAAACAACCCTAAGATTTCACCTTACACCCATCAGAATGGCCAAGATGAAAAACTCAAGTGACAACACATGCTGGAAAGGTTGTGGAGAAAGGGGAACCCTTCTCCACTGCTGGTGGGAATGTAAACTTGTACAACCACTTTGGAAATCAATCTGGCGCTTTCTCAGACAACTAGGAATAGCGCTTCCTCAAGATCCAGCCATACCACTTCTAGGCATATATCCAAAAGAGGCTCAAGTACACAATAAGAACATTTGCTCAGCCATGTTTGCAGCAGCTTTATTTGTAATAGCCAGAAGCTGCAAACAGCCCAGATGCCCCTCAACTGAAGAATGGATGCAGAAATTGTGGTACATCTACATAATGGATTATTACCCAGCAATGAAAAATAAGGAAATCATGAAATTTGCAGGTAAATGGTGGGACCTGGAAATCATCCTGAGTGAGTTGTCCCAGAAGCAGAAAGACACACATGGTACATACTCACTCATATAGACATGTAATATAGGATAAACCTACTAAAATCTGTACATCTAAAGAAACTAATCAAGAGAGAGGGCCCTGACTAAAATGCTCAATCCCCATCCCGAAAGGCAAAGAGGAAGGACATCAGAAGAAGAAGAAAACAGGAAACAAACAATCTAAGAACCTGCTACAGAGGGCCTCTGAAAGGCTCTACCCTGCAGACTATCAAAGCAGACGCTGAGACTTATGGCCAACTGTTGGGCAGTGTGCATGGAATCTTATGTAAGAAGTGGAAAATAGTAAGATCTGGAGAGGACAGGAACCCCATAAGGAGAGCAACAGAACCAGAAAATTTGAACACAGGGTTCTTTCCAAAGACTCATACTCCAACCAAGTACCATGCATGGAGATAACCTAGAACCCCTGCACAGATGTAGCCCATGGCAGTTTAGTGTACAAGTGGGTTACATATAATGGGAAGAGGGACTGCCTCTGTCATAATCTGATTGGCCTGCTCTTTGATCACCTCTCTCTGAGGAGGGAGCAGCCTTACCAGGCCACAGAAGATGACAATGCAGCCACTCCTGATGAGATCTGATGGACTAAGATCAGAAGGAAGGAGAGGAGAACCTCCCCTATCAGTGGACTTGGGAAGGGGCATGCATGCAGAAAGGGGAGGAAGGGTGGGATCGGGAGGGGAGGAGGGAGGGGCTTATGGGGGGGATACGAAATGAATAAAGTGTAATAAAAAAAATAAAAAAAGATATAAGCATGCCCAAGAGGAGTGGATGGCAGGAAATAATCAAACTCAGGGCTGGAATCAATATGATAGAAACGAAGAGAACAATACTAAGAACCAATGAAACAAAGAGTTGGTTCTTTGAGAAAGTTGAGATTAACAAATCCTTATCCAAACTAATTAACAGACACTCAGAGAATACCCAAGTTAAAATCAGAAATAAAAGGTGGTGGTGGGGGTTGTGGACAAAGCAACAGACATCAAGAAAATCCAAAGAATTAGAAAACCTCTACTCCACAAATTGGGAAATCTAAAAGAAATGGATAATTTTCTCAATAGGTAACACTTGTCAAAGTTAAATCAAGATCAGATAAACAATTTAAATAGACCTATTACACCTAGTGAAGCAGTTGTTAAAAGTCTCCAAAAAATGCCCAGGGTCAAATGGCTTTAGCACGGAGTTCTACCGGATTTCCAAAGAAGAGTTAATGCCAATACTCCTCAAATTATTCCAGAAGGAAAATTATGAAGGGCTTCCTAATAGGCCTGAGTGTGGCAAACGTAGCACCAACAGGTTTTGCCCTTTGCCCTGCTCTCTCTCTCTCTTCCTAAAATCCATTAGATTATGTTCCTAAAGCTAGCCTACCAGGTTCATTCCCTTATTTGGCCACTGACTCATTCCTGAGACAAAACACCAAGATCCAACAAGCAAAATTCATTGTTTGGCTTATATGTCCAATCAGGACTTATTAACTTACCGTAGCACAGACTCCTCCCTTTTATCCTTAAAAACCCACTCCAGCAAATAACAGCTGTCTCCCCTTACCCAGTGCAGAGGTAGCTATCCCCTCTCTGATTACCCTTCAGGGAAATAAATCTCCTTTGTGCTGAGAATTTGGTGTCTGGGTGTGTCATATGCAGACTCTGAAGGGTCAACCCCTTATATTGGTATTCTGACTCTGATTATGACTCAAATCAGTCTACAGGACCCCCAACCCAGTTCGCACACTTTCCAGACCAGCCGACGCCTGTTCACTTCATCCAACAGCTGCTAATTGAGTTTTCCCTTACTGCCCATCCTCAACACTCCCCAAGACACTGGGTGATGACTGCTGAGTGTCTGGCATTTCCCATTCTGTCTTCTGGAAGTGGGAAGAACTCAGCCCACCACGGCCTTCATCGGCCACAGTGGATTCCCTTGGAAGATCAATCGATGCATTTTATTCAGCTAAGCTTGGTTGTCAGTTTTCTTTTTGCTTTTGGTGGCCTTTCTTCAGGAAGCTGATGTCCATTCCTAACAGTCTGAAAATCCTTTCGACAGGTGCCAGATTTCTCCTCAGACACATCATGTCCCTCTCTTGGTGATGGAGCTTGGGTGATGACTCCTCCCTTTTAGAGACCCGGAGAACTCTGGGAATGCCCTTGGGCCCCAACCATCAGTAGTGAAGGAGATCTGCTCTCTCTGTCCTGACAGAAAATTCCAACTCATACCAAAGTTACTGGTACATCTTTACACTCAAAAATAGCTCTTATATTCCTTAGAAAATTAAACAAAATGACAACCTTTACAATTTTATGGGCACAAGGACTGAGGAAGGAGATTGATTTTAATTGATAGATTATAATTGATATGTAGGCTATTTGGATTATACCTCCTATTATAATTTCTCCTTCTCAGATCTCTGATGATAGTGATTCACCTGCCAGGAGCCTAGGATTTCACTTCTTGTGTCAGGTTGCCTCATCACATCCCTCACTCACCCCACTCACCCCTCTTCCTCACTCATAGTTGGATACATGACCAGTCCTCCAGACTTTGCTGTTTCAAAGACTCCACCTTTCTTTTCTTACTCCTTTCTCTTCATACCCTAATGTTCTATTCCCTTACAAAAAAAAAAAAAAAAAACAAAAACAACAACAACAACAAAAACCCAAACAACCCTTTTCAAAACTGACATGAATTTTGCCTTCTATTCTGACAACCTCTTAGACACCCCTCTATCCCCTCCTCTTCCTTTCCACAGCCTTTATTTGTACACTCTTTCACTGTTGAAAATCCCCAAACTCCTATTAAACTAAAAAGCCATTTTGCTGACATCTCTGCCTTTAACCAGCCTTGGAGGCTTCAAACTCATTATTCAATCCCTTTTGTCCAAGCAGTTTCTACACCTCACCTCTTCACCCTGCAATACTCCCACACTGAACGTCAAAAACCTAAGTGAACCTTCTGCCTAGTTCAAGACCTTCATGCCATTAACACTGCTGTTGTCCTTTTCCACCTATGGTCCCCATCCATATGGCTCCTTTCCAGGCCATACGGACCTGGCCTGCCTGCTTCAGTGTGTAGATGACCTCTTCCTTTTCAAGCCTTTCCTCTCCAATAGCCGACCTGACACCATCTCACTCCTCAATTTCCTTGGCTCCAAAGGTTACTAGATCTTACCTTCCAAAGCTCAACTCTTCTTTCCCAAAGTCACCCGTGTTGGATTCTCTCTCACTGCAATCTGTAGACCACCTTGCTCATCTCCACTTCTTCTCGCTACCCTCAACAAAAGCTAAGCTGCTTTCCTTTCTGAGAATGGCTAATTTCCTTCACTCATGGGTCTCTGGATACTCACTTCTAGTAAATTCTCTGCACTAACTACTTCTAAATTTTCCCATGAGCCTCTTCCTTCCATTAACAAACAACTGTTTAAACTCCAAAATCTCTCCTTTTTGCTCTGGCCCTCCACCTCCCAGATCTGTACAGGAAAAAGGTTATGCTCTTGAGGTCCTAAAGCACTTTCTAGGACCGACCTTTGTACCATCCTCTTATCTCACCAAAACTCTAGACAACACCTCCTCAGGTGGCCTTCCTGTCTATGTGCTCTTTCCACAGCCTCTCTACTTATCTCTAAATCTAACAAACTAATTCAGGAATGCCCCCCAAATCTATTCTCACCACTCTCTCTCTCTCTAACTCCTAATTTAAAAGGATTGCTATCCTTTCCACCATCTTGGATTTTATTCCTCCAGACTTCTCTTATTGAAAACTCATCACCCACATTTCTATTTTTTTCAAGACAGGGTTTCTCTGTGCAGCCTTGGCTATCCTGGAACTCACTCTGTAGACCAGGCCAGCCTTGAACTCACAAAGATCTGCATGCCTCTGCCTTCTGAGTTCTGGGATTAAAGGTGTCCATCACTGCCTGGCCATCACTCATATTTCTACCCTGTTCCTCCCTCAATCCCTCCACACTTATCCCTTTATCCCAACATTTCTCAGACTTTCATCACTCCTGTCCAAAGACTCTGGAAGTCCTCCTCCCCCAAGCCTTTCACAAGAGTGTTCTCTAGCCACTTCTGCTTACACTTTTTATGCAGAGGACAGCTCCTTCCTG
Source organism: Meriones unguiculatus (assembly GCF_030254825.1). Classification (NCBI taxonomy): domain Eukaryota; kingdom Metazoa; phylum Chordata; class Mammalia; order Rodentia; family Muridae; genus Meriones; species Meriones unguiculatus. The sequence continues at coordinate 42,769,805 of NC_083359.1, forward strand.
TCAGATGGCCGCCTTGCTACAGGATATGCAGTGGTCTCAGATAATGTCATCATCAAGGAAACCTCTTTACCCCCCCCCCCCCACACTACCAATCGACAGGCAAAATTACTGCCCTCACCACAGCCTTCCAAATCACTATATATAGACTTCAAAAATGCTTTCCTATCTTGCTAGCACACTTGGCCATCTGGAAGGAATGATGATTTCTAAACACAAAAGACAACTCAATTACCAACTCTTCATATATCCATAACCTCCCCAAGGCCTCTTCTTGCCCTCTCTAATTGGCCTGGTTCATTGCAAGGCACACCAGATTTCCCTTTCCATTATAAGTATAGGCAATAGCTGCACCAACATGGCAGCCAGTCAAGTTGCCCTTTCATTCCTTACAAGCCACCCCACCTCTACCATATGACCTCTCCCCCTCAGCAAGTTATACAGTTCTGAAGTTATGACAGTCCAAGAAAAAAATGGTTTAAGGTAAGTAAATACAAGTTGTGAAGGTCCGAGGATGTGAAAGCTTAGATGTAAAAGTCTGTAAAAGCAAGTTCTAAACAGTGTTGTAAGGTCTGAAGATATGAAAGCTTAAGTTGTGAGGGTTTGAGAAGGTGATTTGAGCTATGAGTCTCATATTACCTATAGCGGGTATGAGTAATATGAGGTATATGAAAAGTTCTTCCAGATTCCATTTTCTTTTCTATGCTATTGTTACACTAACACTTTAAAATCCTAAGTTTAACATTAATCAATAACATTAGGATAAGCTATTAATTTAACCCTAATAAAATACTGCTACTATTGCCATAGTCACAAACTCTTTGGCTGTCTTTTAAAAATAGACTTAAAAATGTTTCTCAGAGCTGGGCATGGTGGCACACACCTTTAATCCCAGCACCTGGGAGGCACAGGCAGGTGGATCTCTGTGTGTCTGAGGCCAGCTGGATCTCTCTTACACAGAAAAACCCTGTCTTGAAAAAAAAAACTATATATGTATATTCCTAAACTCCTTAACTTTACCTTCTCTTTCTAGTCTACCCCAGCAGATGTCAAATCAACTACAAACTGCTCCAGAACCTTGCCAGCCCCAGACGTTCCCTTGGAATCTGCATCTTAGCTCCAAAGCAGGTGGCCTCAGATGCTCCAGTTTCACAAAGTTCTCCAACACTTTAGCCCCACATGGTCCCTCAGAGCATGGACCTCAAAGGAAACAGCCTTTGCTAGCCCCAGATGGCCCCCAGAACCGGAACCTCAAAGGAAACAGCCTATTTTTTTCAACCTTGATCAGCTTCTAGCTCCCCTGGGTTCCTAACAATTATGCCTCAGTGTCAACAGGAAGCAGCCAGAGAGAATGAGGCCCACTTATTCAACACCTAGTGACCCAATAATAAAACAAAAAGGTGGGAATGAAGGGTTTTCTAGTAAGTCCAAGCATGGCAAACATGGCATCAATAGCTTTTGCCCTTTACTCTTTTTTTTTTTCCTTTGCTAAAGACTCATTAAATTATATAAAGCTAGCCAACAAGGTCCATTCCCTTATTTGGCCACTGACTCATTTCTGAAATAAAACAACCAAGTCCAGCAATCAAAATTCATTATTTGGCTAATATGTCCAATTAGGACTTATCAACTCACCTTAGCACATACTCTCTCCTTTTCACCTTAAAAAACCAACTCTTTTGAAACAAAACAAAGACAAAAATAAAACAAACTAAAACCAAAACAAAAAAATAAACAAAAGGAAAAACCAAACAACCAAACCAACCAACCAACCACCTGCTGCTGCTTGCCTTTGTCCAATACAGAGGCAGCAACCCCCATCCTTGTCCCTTTGGGGTAATAACCTCCTTTGTGCTGAGGAGGAAACCCCTTAAACAGTGCCCAATTTATTTTATGAGGCCATGGTTACCTTGACACCCAAGGCACATAAAGACTCAACAAAGAAAGAGAATTACAGACCAATTTCCCTTGTGAACATAAATGCAAAAATACTCAATAAAATACTTGCAAATTGAACTCAAGAACACATCAAAAAGATTATCCACTATAATCAAGTAGGCTTCATCTCAGAGATGCAATGATGTTTCAATATCTGAGAATCAATATATGAAATCGACCATATAAACAAACTGAAAGCAACTTCCCCCTAAAAATCCCCAAAACCAAAACACATGATCATCTCATTAGATGCAGAAAAGGCCTTTGACAAAATTCAATACCCCTTCATGATGAAAGTTCTAGAGAGATTAGGAAACCAAGGGACATACCTTGTTATGCCAGGTTCACGGGACCCTCAGAGACCACTAGGAGACGACTCGATGCAATTGCAAAAGAGCTTTATTACGAGAACGATCGAACTCGGGACCCAAGGCTCACTGATGCAGCAGTAGAGAAGTGGGACCCCGAGCACTGAGTGAACAGGATTTTTAAAGGGAAAGTCTGTGAGCAGGAGGTTTCCATGGCAGCAAGCGGGGGGGTGGGGCACAAGCCTTGGCGTTATAGAATTGGGTGAAGTTTAGCAGGGCGGGGTGACCTTTTCTGAGGCACACAATCACAATGGCTATTTTTCTAAACCACATCTGAAACATTGGGGATAATTTTCCCACCCGATTCTCAACTGATTCCCATTGATTATTGCCAGGGAGTTTGTCTCTATTTTTTATGAAGCATTTATTCTGTGATATTTCCTGGAGGCTGTTGCTAGGAGAGTTAACTTTGTTTTCTATCAGGTGTACATTCTGTGATATTTCCTGGTACCTGAATTCAGTTCCCAGTCAAAATCTTTATTTTAAAATGGAGTTATATTCTGCCTAACTTAAACTCTTCAACCTAAACATAATAAAGACAACTTATTGCAAGCCAATATAGCCCATGTCAAATTAAATGGAAAGAAACTCAAAGCAATTCCACTAAAACCAGGGACAAGAACAAGGTTGTCTGCTCTCTCCTTATCTGTTCAATATAGCACTTAAAGTTCTAGCTAAAGCAAAAAGAAAGAGATCAAGGGGATACAAAGGAAAAAAAAAAGGAAGAAAGGAAAGAAGAGTATCATTATTTGCAGATGATATGATAGTATATAAAAATGACCCTAAAAATTCCAGCAGAGAACTCCTACAGATGATAAACATTTTCAGTGAAGTGACTGGATACAAGATTGACTTAAACACACACACACACACACACACACACACACACACACTAATCCTCTTCCTGTATACAAATGACAAAGGACTGAGAAAGAAATCAGGGAAACAATACCTTTCATAATAGCCTCAAATAATATAAAATATCTTGGGGAAACTCTAACCAAGCAAGTGAAAGACTTGTATGACAAAAACTTCAAGTCTTTGAAGAATGAAATTGAAGATGATATCAGAAGATGTAAAGGTCTCCCATGCTCATGGATCAGTAGGATTAACATAGTTGAATCAGTAGGATTACCATAGCTACCCTACCAAAAACAATCTATAGATTTGATGCAGTTTCCACCAAAATTCCAATACAGGTCTTTATAGGCATTGAAAGAGCAATTCTAAACTTTATATGGAAAAATTAAAAACTCAGAATAGCTAAAACAATTCTGAACAATGAAAGAACTTCTGGAGGTATCTCTATCCCTGATTTCAATTGCACTAGAGAACTATTGTAATATAAACCACATGGTATTGGCATAAAAATAGACATGTTGATCAGTGGAAATGAACTGAATATTCAGATTTAAATCCATACCTGATTTTCAATAAAGAAGCCAGAATTATACAATGGCAAAAAGAGCATCTTCAACAAATGGTGCTGGTCAAATGGGATGTCTGCGTTAGAACATAAATAGACCCATGCTTATCACCCTTGCAAAACTCAACTCCAAATGAATCGAAGACTTCAACATAAAACCAGACACACTGAACCTGATCAAAGAGAAAGTGGGGAATAGCCTTGAACACACTGGCACAGGAGATAACTTCCTGAACAGAACATTGCTACCACAGGCATTAAGATCAATAATTGATAAATGGCGCCTCATGAAACCGAAAAACTGTTAAGCCAAAGCACACTGTCAGTAGGACAAAGTGGCAGCCTACAGAATGCAAAAAGATTTTTATTTTTTGAGACAGGGTTTCTCTGTGTAGTCTTGACTGTCCTGGACTTGCTTTGTAGACATGGCTGGCCTTGAACTCACAGAGAGCCGCCTGCTTCTGCCTCCCTAAGTGCTGGGATTACAGGAGTGCTCCACTGTTCCCAGCTTTCAAAAAGTTTTTTTTTTTTTTTACCAACTCCATATTTGATAGAGGATTAGTATCCAAAATATATAAAGCACTCAAGAAGCCAAATATAAAAAAAACCCCAAATAATCCAATAAAAAGTGGACTACTGATCTAAACATAATTCTCAATAGAGGAATTTCAAATGGTTGAGAAACACTTAAAAAATGTTCACCATCCTTAGCCATCAGGGGAACGCCGAAATCGAAACTACTTTGAGATTTCATCTTACACGTGTCGGAATATCTAAGATCAATAACACAAGAGGCAGCTCATGTTAGTGAAGATGTGGATCAAGGGAAACACGCGTCCACTACTGGTGTGAGTGCAAAGTTGCTCGACCACCATGGAAGTCAATATGAAAGTTTCTCAGAAAAATGGGGATATACTTCAAGACCCAGCTATACCATTGTTGGGCATATACCTTTCAAAGATATACCAGAAAGACACTCGCTCAACTATCTTTACTGGGGCTTTATTCGTAATGGAAACAACCTAGATGTTCCTCAACTAAGGAATGGATTAAGAAAATGTGGTACATTAAACAATGGAGTATTATTCAGCTGTTCAAAAGTGACCGCATGAAATTTGCAGGCAAGTGGATGGAACTAATAAAAATCATCCCTAGCAAGGTATCCCAGATCCAGAAAGACAAATATGGTATCTTCTCACTTATAAGTGGATGTTATCTGTTAAGTAAATGATACAATCTGTAGACCCATGGAGGCTGGGTAAAGAGGGGGATGCATGGATCTCCTGAGAAGGGGAAAGAGAAGAGATTTTTTGGGTCGACCTGGGGCAGGTGGGAACAGGAACAGGAGGGGTCAGGTGTGTATGGCGGAATAGGATTCAGGGAGAAAGTGTGGGGAGAGACAGTCGGAGTTGGGGGCTTCTGGGGTGTGTGGCAACTAATGCGGTGGAAACTTCCTGGAATCATGAG